>NC_141693.1:1218310454-1223110454 GCF_964263255.1 Lissotriton vulgaris
TTGGGGCTCCGACAAGGGAAGAAGGATTTAGTGTCATATATGACCACTTTTAATCGTCTTGTGACGGAGACAGGCTGGCCAGAAGACAAGCGGATGGCGTTATATTACCAGGGCTTGTCTGACGAGTTAAAAGACATCATAGTACAGATTGATCCCCAACCTACCACATGTACTGATTTAATCAATCTCACCCTGCGCCTGGACCATAGAATAGGGGAGCGGGGAGGCGACCGAAGGAAATCTGATAGATCCTTTGATCCAGTGAGTCACTTACCTCCGCCGGCTCCAAGGGTTGGTGACAGTTCAACCGAACCTATGGATGTTGGGGCCATTCGATCCCCTCTCACAAAAGCTGAAAGAGAGAGCCGCCGCTCTCAAGGGCTCTGTATGTATTGCGGGAAGAAGGGACACTACGTTAAGGAGTGTCCCTCCAAACCCAAAAGATCCAAAACCTTTTACTCAGCCAAGAAGGTGGCTCTTACCACAGTTGACCCTGACGCCAGTGTTGAGAGTCACTCCGTGAGTGATAGGCAGGAGAATAATGAATGGAGACTCACATCATTGGCCTCGGTAGATGGCAAGGTCCCGATAACACATATTGCCTTAGCCTCCCTATTGGTGAGCCAGGGCAAAGAACATTCAGTGTGGAGCATGATAGACTCAGGGGCTACTGGGAATTTTGTGGACGAAGGCCTTGTGCGCCGTTTGGGGCTAGGTAGAGTGACTACCAAAAATCCAGAAACCGTGTTGGCAGTGGATGGTACCCCCTTGAAATCTGGTCCTATTGTTGAACGTACTGAGGAGGTGGTATTGGTTCTGGAGAACAGTGTTGTTAAACATACCGAGATTATCGATTTGAATATCATCGAGGCTCCACAATACGAGCTGATACTGGGTATCCCATGGTTAGAAAAACACAACCCTTCCATTGACTGGAGAGAGAAAACTGTGAGCTTTCGGTCGGAGGAATGTCAGGCCAACTGCATGAGTACCCCTTCCTCCCATACAATAGCCCTGGCCCAAGTAACACACATAGCCACTGCAGCGGAAAAAATAACCATCCTGCCTAGTGTATACCACGAGTATAGTGAGGTGTTCAGTGAAGCACAGGCTGAAGTACTCCCTCCCCATAGGGAGTACGATTGCAGAATAGATTTGGTGGAAGGCGCTGTTGTTCCCTCTTGCAGGGTGTACGCCTTATCAGAGCTTGAGTCCAAACATCTGCAAGAATACCTGACACACTTTAGTTCCATAGGGTTTATTAGACCTTCCCGTTCACCGGCAGCGTCCCCTTTGTTTTTTACGACGAAAGCCAATGGGGAGTTACGTACCCTCATTGACTATCGCCAGTTAAATAAACAGACCATAAGGAACCGGTACCCTCTTCCCCTCATCCCGGTGCTACTGGACCAGGTGAGAGAGGCAGTGATCTACACCCGGTTGGATCTCCGTGGTGCCTACCACCTGGTCAGGGTTCGCAGCGGTGATGAGTGGAAGACGGCCTTCAAGACCAGATATGGACTCTTCGAGTATCTGGTAATGCCGTTCGGGCTTTGCAACGCCCCGGCGGCATTCCAATACTTCCTTAATGATGTGTTGAAGGAATACCTGGACCGGTTTGTCATCGTATATATAGATGACATCCTTGTTTATTCAGATTCACGCAACCAGCACACTGGTCATGTTCTCCTGGTGTTACAGAGGCTTTTGGAATACCGGCTCTACTGCAAGCTCAGTAAATGCGAGTTTGACGTAGAGGAAGTGGAATTTCTGGGGGTTATACTCACACCTAAGGGGTTTCACATGGCAGAAAGGAAGGTTGAGGCGGTGAGTGCATGGCCAGTGCCAAAGAGCGTGAAAGAGGTGCAATGCTTTCTTGGGTTTGCCAATTATTACAGGCGTTTTATTTCCCAGTTCTCCTTGTTGGCTTCACCCATCACCAAGCTGTTACGCAAAGGAGTTCCCTTTCAGTGGAACACCGAAGCCATGAGGGCGTTTGAACTGTTGAAGGAAGCGTTTGTTTCTGCCCCTATCCTGAAACATCCTCAACTGGACTTGCCCTTCATAGTGGAGGCGGACGCCTCTGACGTCGCAGTAGGAGCAGTCCTATCGCAAAGAGATAGGGTCACAGGCCAGTTACATCCTGTTGCCTTCCTGTCCAGGAAATTGAACTCCGCTGAAGGCAACTACTCAATTTCTGAAAAAGAACTGTTGGCAATAAAAAGAGCCTTTCAAGAGTGGAGACATTACCTGTGGGGGTCACAACACACCATAACGGTTTATTCCGACCACAGGAACTTGTTGTTTATGAAAACGGCTCGTCACTTATCGCAACGACAAATGAGGTGGATGCTGTTTTTCGCGGAATATAATTTCATTGTCACCTTCCGGCCTGGAACGGAAAATAAGAAAGCAGACTCACTCTCCAGACTAGGGGGAGACCAGACATTGGAAAAAGAACAACCAAAAGCGATCATTGCACCCGAGAAAGTGGTTTGTGCAATAACTGCTGATCGCTTCATAGAGCAAGTGCGGAATGAACGAAACCAAGTGCAATGGCAGAAGTGGGTGAGCCAGAACCGCCTCCGAAGTCTACAACACGGGGTCCCCTTGCATGGAGGGAAATTATTTCTTCCCTCTCACGATCTACGGCTTCAGGCATTTAACTGGTGTCATGGGGAAGTGCTGGCCGGGCATCCGGGGGCAACAAAGACCATCCATCTGGTAAAGCGTCATTTCTGGTGGGAGTCAATGTCAAGAGATATAGAAAAGTGGATTGGGCACTGCGATGCTTGTGCAAGGGCAAAGGGGGATCATTCCATGAGTCGTGGGAAACTTAGACCACTACCCACTCCGTCCCGCCCTTGGCACACCATTAGCATGGACTTCATAGTAGGGCTGCCTATGGACCAAGGTTACAACGCCATCATGGTGGTGGTAGACAGTCTGACAAAAATGGGACATTTTATTCCATGCAAGAACCTTCCTACTGCCAGTCAGACTGCTCAACTACTGTTAACACAGGTGGTCCGGATACACGGAATCCCTCGCGTGATCGTCTCGGACAGGGGACCACAGTTTGTGGCTCGGTTCTGGCGTATGTGGTGCAAGGCGCTGAGGGTGGAGGACGCATTATCCACCAGTTTCCACCCTCAGACGGACGGACAGACCGAAAGACTGAATCAGACACTAAAACAGTACTTGAGGTGCTATTCAGAAGAAGCTAGCCGTTCTTGGGTCTCTCTTCTCTGGCTGGCTGAGTTGTCCTATAATAATGCATGGCATAGTTCAACTGGGGAAACACCGTTCAAGGCCAACACAGGATTTCATGCTAACACTCTTCCGTTGACCATACCAGAGGAAATCCAGAACTACCCTACTGTGGCCGCCCATGTAAAGGCCTTGTTGGAGTCACATCAACGTATACAGAAAACCCTTGTCCGAGCAAAGACTGTATATAAGAAATGGGCGGATAAGCATCGACAGGAGAGTCCTTTGTATGAGGTTGGGGACAGAGTCTGGTTGTCCACTAAGAACATTCGCTTCCGGTATCGCAGCATATTTCACCCACGGTTCATAGGTCCATACGTTGTTATCAAACGGATCAATCCTGTGGCCTATAAATTGAAACTGCCCATGTCCATGAGAATACATCCTGTGTTTCACAGCAGTCTGTTGAAGCCGGCTGGTTCGGTAAGGAGCAAGGCAGCCCCGCCGGTGTTGAGAGATGGCCAATTGGAGTATGAAGTGCGTCGCATCGTGGATGCCAGGCTCCGTCAGGGGAAGCTATGGTTCCTTGTTTCCTGGAAGGGATACGGCTCAGAAGACGACTCGTGGGAGCCCAGTTGTGAAGTGCATGCCCCTCGATTGGTCCGTTCATTCTATGCCCGTAACCCGGGTAAGCCCGGTGCTAGGAGGCACAGGGCAGGGGGGCATACTGTCAGGGTCTGACAATTGTGCCTGCCCAGATGATAAACTACAAGTACCAGAATGCTTTGCACCTTGAAGGATTGACTGAATGTATAAATACCTGTGGGACCTTGTAAGAGGTGCTCGTGATTTGTCCAATGATATGCGGTTGCTGGCGGACGCCCTGTCCCCGCGGATTGTTGGGAAGGTGAGGTTCGTCTCTTGCTCTGTGGCTGTGGAGCAAGTTGGAAACGAGACGGGTGTTGCCTGGTCTTGTGTGAGTCATACGCAAGGCGCGTGAGGCGCAGGATCGCTCCCTCCGCGCGCTTGCGGAACTGTTGTGGCTGTTCTGTGAGGAACTCGGAGACGCCGGATTGCCCCCTCCGGTTCGCTCACGCTTATAGCCTAGAACTGTGTTCTGAACACCGGCTGGTGTTATGTTTGTTCTTTGCGTGTGAGACGCTGGATTGCCCCCTCCACGCCTTTGAGTTGCTTTGTTACTTTTTCGGGTGTGCTTGCGAAGACGCTTGGATTTCCCCCTTCGCTGCACACCGACTCTATGAGCTCATCTGAGGAAACATTTACCGAGAATAGGAGACGCCGGATTGCCCCCTCCTAAGTCGGTTATGTTAAACTTCGATTCCGTGAAGCACAGAGTGATAAGCCGGGTGGCTGTTTTTTCAGTTTAGTTATGTTATAATTTCCATCAGGAACATCAGAGATTGTATCTGAAGACAACGAGTGGAGGAAGAGTCTATTCCTTCTTCATTACCTTCGGTGATCTCATTGCTGATTCCCCTTCTTTGGCAACTGCTGAAGAAGGGACACACACAGGGGAAGAGTCATATCCTGAGCAGTATCAGGTCCCTGTCCCGGATGTTCCTGTCCTTCGGCCCATATTTTCCCTCACCTGACTACCTTGCACTCTGAGATACCTAGCTAGAGTGCAGGGGCGTCTGGAGGTGGACCCATTAGAGCATCATTCCGACCCTGAGGATCAACAGTCGTGACACTAGAGACCCCCAAATCTAACATTGGTGACTCATATACAGTGATTGGTGATCACTACTAGTGAGTGCAGACCATACACAACCACATACATTTTGCTAGATTATTTTTCCTGGGATTTTCTATTTTTGCCAAGTTTAAAAATCATGGACAATGCAGCATTGATAGCATCTGTTGATTTTGATTGGGAAGAGGAGAAACTAGAATGCTACAATGTGAAACAGCTGACGCACTTCTGCAGGAGATTTAAAGTTGCTATGACCAGTCTCTCCAAGAAGGAAGAGTTCCAAAATTCGCTGAGGGCCTGGGTCGAAGCAAGGAATAACCCTGAGAATGATGAGCGGGCTGGAAATGCAGAGGAGCAGCTGGAAGGGCCATTGGGTTCAGGGGGGAGGAGAGCATCTTCCCCAGCAGGAAGCTGTGTTTCTGCGAAGGGCCTGTCCCCAGAAGAGCTGGAGGACAGGGAGAAGAGTAGGATGCATGAGATGGAGCTGACCAAGCTCAAGTTGAGTTGGCAGTAAGAATTGGAGTTACAAAGTAGGAAATTGTCCCTAGAGGATAAGAGGATGCAGTTTGAGCATGAGTTGAGAATGAGAGAGCTTGATTTGGAGCTCGAGAGGCTTGAGGCCATGAGTGTCTCAGCCCTGAAAAAAGAAATGTGTGTAGCTCAGGAAGTGAGCTTTGCTGAGTTGGAGGTGGAATCCAGCTCAGATGGTGGCAGCAAAATTAAGTTATCTAGTGCTGAGAGAGCAGTACATACACCCAGAGATGTGACACCTAACTTGAAGGAGGGGGTTAACATACACCAGGATGTTCAAGAACATGAGGTAGCTGCAGTAGTGAGCAGTGACCCTGAGGAAAATGGGAAAACTGACGCAGGGGTTCATGGTCCTAGTGGTGGGAGGGACACTCTACTGACTCTAGATGAGAGGTGCAAGGAGAGGGGTTCCCCCAAGGTTGAAGTCCTGGTATGTGAGTGTGAACACTGCCCAGGAGAGTGTGGGTTACTCAACCCACACTCTCCTGGGCAGTATTTGACTGTGTCTATCACTCACAGAGACAGTCAAATACTGTCTTGCCAATCTCAAGAGAGTGGTGTGGAGTACGTGTGCGACGCACTGGATGGAGAGGTGAAGGATAGTTTGGTTAACCCTTGTAGGGGCTGTGTGAGCCAATTGTGGGAGCGCATATTGTAAGTCCCTGTTTTCCAGAGCTATGCCAACACCTGGAGAGTGAGTTCTCTGACCCCAGGGACTCACATTGGAGGCAGACCTTTTGATGGATTCCAGAGGGTCTGAAGAGGGATTGGGGTGTGACCCTAAGGGGAGTGGCTCAGGTATCTTCCAACCCAGCATGGTGAAAGTGGCTCGGACTAGCCTAGCTAGGTCCTGTTGTAGCGAGAGAGGTGTAGGGCCTCATGTCCTGCGTTTAAGGGGAAGTGGTGAGAATGGGCTAAGTCCCGAGAGTGCCCGACCTCAGTCTCAGAGCCTGGATGGTTCTTTACGGGAACACCAGGTAGGGAGCCTAGTCTGTCCTGATGGACCATCCGTTGAGGGGGATCCCCCCGTGTCAGGTGAGCTGGGAGTGTCTGTAAGTGGACCTCTATCAGTTCTAGTGTCTGGCAGTACCACTCCTAAGTGGAGGGTGCTGGAGTCCAGAGTGGGGGTTAAGAGGGGGAAAGAGTCCCCAGTGGAAGAACCAGTGGGTCAGGGGCCAGCCAGAAGGGTGGAGTCACCAATGAGTGACCATGGTGACAACACATCTGTCCTTCACGCACTGTCAGCTGGACAGAAGTCGGAAGATCTGCGCCAGGCAGACTGTCACATGACGCATGAGTTATGTGTCCCCCCTGGGGGGGGGGCATATGTGCACCCCAGGAAGTTCTGGTTCACTGGGCAAGTGTGTTCAATCTCAGGGGTTGGTCCCTGGGTTAGGAAGCCAGGTTCAGGTGTAGTCTGACCTGGAGGGTGGGACAACTGTAAACAGTGTCCTGACCGGTTGGTCTTCTAAGGGTAGCACCCCTGATGGAAGGGTGCAGTACTCTGGAAGAGGTTACAGAGGAAGGGAGTCTTCACCTCTGACCCTGATTCAACTGGAGTGTTTAGACTCTATGTTTGAGGGCCAGGTTCAGGGTGTCCCCCCTGACCTGGAAGCCCAGTTGTAGGATAGAACCCCTGAATTGATGGGCGAATTGTGCAAGACCCCTACTACAGGCACCCTGACTATTCTGGAAGGGGGTACAACTCCAAGTGGGAGGGTGCAGAGCCCCGAGGAGGAGGACCGGGTATGGGAGAACCCACCCCAGTCTCTTGTCAGCTGCCGGGTACAGGCCTGGGGCTGGTGGGTCAGAGTCAGGATGTGATACCTGACCTGACAGGAGGGAGAGTGGACAAGGGGGTGCCAAGCACCTGGGGCTACTGCCCCCACTCTCTGATGCCACAGAGGTTTGAGAGCCCTGAGAGGAAAAAGGCCTGCGTCTCATCAGTGACTACTGTCAGTGGCCACTGTGGCTTGCTGACTGCCTGTTGGGACACACCTGAGAGCAGACTAACGTTAGATGCTGCACAGATGGTGTCCACAGGTGAGGAGAAAGGTTCCCCATTGGTTAGCTTGGTGGGCCCTGAGAGTATGGACAGAGAGATCCAAATGGGTTCAGATTGGGGTAGAACTGGAATATGCCCCTGCTGTTGCGGGCCAGGGTCCATGTTCTATCGCCCAAAGCAGAGAAGCCCATCAGGGTAGTGATTGGTATACCCTGCGTTTTGGCTAGAAGGGGGTTGTGTTGGACTTGGCCCTTTTTGCAGGGGCATCCCTGAAGTTCTTGCCTTCCTCATGTATTTTTTCTGACCTGTTGTTGGCTGTTATATGACTCTGGGCGCTTTACCACTGCTGATCCGTGCTAAAGTGCATATGCTCTCTGTTAGATTTGGGGGTCTCTAGTTGGCAGAGGTAGGTACCTTTGACCAAATAGGGACCCTTGCGTCTAGTCAGGGTAAGGGGTTACACTCCTAAAATAACCCCTGCTCACACCCTTGGTAGCTTGGCATGAGCAGCCAGGCATATCTCAGAGGCAGTGTGTAAAGCATTTGTGAACACATACAGTAATACAGTGACAACACTACAGATGGACACCACAAAAGCTGTAGGATAAAAATAAGTATGTTTATATAGATTTAACACAAGACCAAAAATGACAAAAATCCACAATACTGTACTTAAAAATGGTAAAATAGATTAGTTCTCTTTAGATGTAAAATGCAACACTTTGAGGTCAATATACCTTTGGATGCGTAACGCTATACAACGAAAGTGTTGCAGGGAAGGTGATGCATTGGTTCCTTACATGCAAGAACGGTGATGCAGTGGGCCCCTACTGCTGTGTAGGGGATGTTTCGGTACTTCTCCACGTGGGAAGGTGATGCTTCGATTTCTTACTGGGCTTCCGTGGCGTTGCGACCAGCAGTGCCGGGATGCGATGAAGATCCGGTGGAATGAAACAAAATGGCATCTTCTTCTTGATGCCACAACAATGCGTGCACGCAATTGCTATTACAGATACTGACTGCAAATACCCACATATAGGACATGCATGCAAATGCAGGGCCTGTGGAGCTGATACCTATGGCAGTGTTATAAATGTAACTCAAAGACAATACTCACAGTGAACAGGTTACACCACCTAGGTTGACATCTGTGCCCAAGGATCCTGGTGATCAAATTGGAACAAGAAAGGCAGTAACAGCTAGGGGGTAGAACTAAATACAAGCACAATAGACAAGGAACAAACACGGAGGAGTGCTTAGCAGGTAAGTAAGGAAAACACAGGGCAGACTTGGCAGAAAGCAGGTAACAATCATACAAGGAAATAGAAGCAAGACAGCAGGAATAGAATGACAGTGAACTAGGAACTGGAACCAAGCAAATGGGAAGAAAAGCAGGGACTGAAAAGGGATATACAGAAGGGGAGGCTACAAGGGTGTACTAGAATAGCATTGATGCAGGAGTCAAGAAAGCAAAATAGCACAGAAGACTGTGCTAGAGTAGGAACAAGAATTGTGCAAAAACTCAAACATCAAGGTAGCAATGCAGGCCGTGCTAGTTCAGGACCAAGGGAGAATGCTGCAGCTCAGGAACAAGGAATGCTAAGGCTCAGGAGTCAAGGAAGCAATGCAGGCAATGCTAATTCAGGAACAAGGAAAACAGCAGCAGCCCAGGAACAAGGAATAACTAAAGCCCAGGAAACACTGGAAGCAAGGATATCAGAAGCTCATGAAACACTGGAAACAAAGATATCAAACAAGAGTCGGTCTCACCAATACACAGCCACAAAGACCAACTTTGGCCTGAAGGGAGCTGGGGCTTAAAAGAGTTCCCAGAAAGCACATGCATCCGGTGTGAGCAGGCTTGCGGCAGCCAGCCACAGGTGCAGGTGGCCTGCAGGAGTGGAGACGAAGCAGTGAACAGGGAATTCTAGGTAATGGAGTTTCAGGAATGAGCAGGCTGAATCCACAAAACAGGGCAAGGATTGGGAATGGATGGCATTTTCCAAGTGGTGTCCAAATGGCTGGAACTCAGTATGTACATGAAGGGTAGGGTATGGAAGCTTATAAGAACACTGGCGAGTCCCAGAGTACAGCGCCCTGGTGGTGGACACGAGAACGCAGGGAGTGAGTTGTGACACTAATGATAACTGCGGCCTTAGTGAGCTGACCACCTCCCTGCCTTTTTCTTTCCTTTACCATCGTGCCTGACTATCAGTCCAATCTTGAAATAGGCCCTCTGTCAGTTTCTGAAAAGAATATGAACTCCCACAGGTTGTCTCCCTTTTTGGGCATTAGGCTAGAAAGTAAAAGAAACCCCATGCCCTTTTTAAAAGGAAAACAGTCATAATTCCAATGCATTGAGCCCCTTAAACTCCTTGGCCCTGTTGCAGGTACACCTGCTTTACCAAAGGCAGCTACCCCCTTGTAAAGCAGGCTGTCTTCTCTGGCCTTTGTCAACAACATGGGCTAACACCTTGCCACATTCCCTACCTGCAGAACCAATAATACAGACAGCCCTGCTAATCAGGCTGTCTGTTCTGCCTAGTCCACTGACCCATCCCTCCTAGGCCTAATGCCTAAAGCAGACTTTCTGCCCTTATGTGGGAAAAACATCAGCAAGGGTAATCAGCAGCAAAGGTAATCAAGGCTCTAACGTTAGCAAGGAATATAGGCCCCCCGCTCTATCTTTTCACAGTAAGACACCCATAATTGGGGAGCAGTGGCCACTAACACTCCTGGCCACAGGATCTGCTGCTCAAGTGTGACCCTTTTTAAAACAATAATGCAAGCCCCCATATGTAGCCCCCTTCCCTAGGGGAATCTTCCTTATGAAGCTGTCTCTATTTGTAAACAAAAAAAATAGCCCCCTGCATAGCTCTCCCTCTTCTTGGCCGCCTGTCGTACTCTATCCATGTTTCTCGCTCTTTTCTTCTTTCTCCTAGGCCAATACTCTGAAGCCCCAAAAGTCTGGAGGATAAGGGCTCGATGCCTGACTGTAAGCCTGGTGGCCTCCTCCTTGAAACCCAAGGGCTTACCTTTTACAAAAGCAATAACAACTGTCCCTGAAAGGTTAATCGCACTCTCAGGCTGTGAGACCTTGAGGTGTCACTGCCTGAGATTGAAAGAGTGTGGGCAGGCAAGGAGTGACATTTTGAGGGGATGAGAGACAGAAAACTACAAATTAAACTCACCTTATAACCATGCTTTAATTGATGGAGTCCCTTAAAGCTTCATGGTGACAAAGTTTATTCCTTTTGAAGAGGTAATGTAAGGGTGTTTTACTCTGAGTTTTGAAATGAAACCTTTCAATGGTCGCACTGTTTGCACTAAGTATCGTCTCATTCTCCACTGTGCCAACTAGGATTCAGTTCTCTGACTCTGTGGTAACACACAGATATCTGCAGTAAATGCACCAGCCAGGTGAGGTTTCATAACATAAAAGAGTAAATTTCTTACAAAACTTCACCTCGCATTTATGTTTTATTTAAACCGTGCATGTTTATATAAGTTTTTTGAAGGTGTAAAAACAACAAAATACTAAACAGAACATTTTATTTTTTTAGCTACATCTTTGACCTCTCCATCATATTTGCTTACCTTGTCCCATGCACTCAGGATTAAATAAAGCACCCTTTTTTATGCATTTCAAGAGCTGCATGTAAATGAAGACAGTCTTAACATAAGCCAAATAACCACGGTTGTGCTTCCATTCCATCTTCATTTACAAGTACTTGCAAAGGAATTTTTACCTCCCTTCACTGACAGAATATCGACAGACCAAATATCGATCTACAAGAATACTGAGTACAGAATATCGATGGACACATTATCGACATCCTATCTCTACAAAGGTAAGTGCAAAAATATTGAAACCAAAATATTGTTGTTTAAAATATCATCGTTTAAAAGTATTGTTTATTTTTAAATGTCTTAAAAATCATATACAATTAATTAAGTAACACATATAATTAATAATAACATAGTTAGAAATATTTTTTAAAAGTTAAAAATGATAAATAATAAATGTAATATAAAAAAAAATTAAGCATACATATTCACAAATAAATATATATAGTAACTTAAAAATATTAAGCAATAATTATTTAATTTAATTATAAAATGTTAGAAACATAATAAAAATTAAAAAAATATATATATACATATATATATATATATACATATATATATATATATATATATTGTAGGCTTGTTTTCCATCAGCTTCCCTGCACTCGCGACACTGACGAAGGGAGTCTTTCCTGAAACGCGTTTATCTGAATAAAAAGTTTGGCGTTCTAAGCCCTACTGATCCCGTGAGTGCTGCGTGTCTTTTTGGATCTAATCAAGGGGACACGGTGTGAAGCTTTCATATTTGCGCGGAACACCGCCGCGCCGCGGCACCCGCCTCACAGAGTGACTCGTTGACAGTGGAACACTGGAGCGGAATATATATAACATATATATATATATATATATATATATATATATATATATATATATGCAGAAAGACACTTCCTAGTGTTCACCGCCTCACGGACGCCAAACCAGGACACGGACCACACGGTAAGTTTCGATTTCAAAGTGCTTTTATTTCCTCACCCCAACAGACATGACGCGTTTCGTCCGGTAAGCCCGGACTTGATCACATACCATGCCGTGACCACCACAGTGATTAAATACAGTTTTCCCTTTTACAAGGCTCCTCCCATCTCTATCATAGACATGAAAGATAGACTAAGCTTCAACCAACTGATTCTATTAACAATGTTCTTTAACTTTCCTTTTTACGAGCTTGCCAATAATTTTCTTTAAAAGTGGCTTTATCCTGGAACATATATACAATATATATTTCGTCATTTTGTCAGATATACTGGGCAAGTGCCCTGGCTCCAAATTGTATTCTATGGTAGTTCATTTGATAGCAAATCATCTCCATAATACAAAAAAATGGGGGGATAAGATGAATATTGCCCTTCACAGATATTGGTATATAGTTCATAGCTTATAATACTTACAAATAAGGGCTAGGTAAACAGGGGAAAAAAAATGTTGGGGTGTAGTTCTTTCATATAAACCTAAAACGAGTGCAATGTAGATTTTAGATCAACGTAACTGTATTATTCTTTCAGAATCGAGTTTCAATATTAAACAATTTGTTATCATTTTAAATATTCTTGATATAAAGTGACTAATGCAAATGCGAAAATCATTTTTGATACAGTGGTATTATCAATATGATGTAGTTGTACCATGCAAAATACATCACAGCGTCCATATTCCACCTAATATGCTTATCTTTATATGTGCAAAATGGCAAAGTGCAAACCATCCACCCACCAAACACCAGATAAAAACAAGTAAAACCAAAATTTGGTAAAATCTGCTAAAATCCTGTACATGGAAGGTAAAACCATCTACACAAAACCACTTATATACACGTTAAGATATCATAAAAAAGGCAATAAAAACAATCCAATATATATGTACACATAAATTCATGATGAGGTAAAGTGCAATTTTTATGACATAGCAGCATAAACTATAATCAATTAGTAATATTATTCTGTAAACAAAGTTCAGCTCTAAAACTTATCACAAAATTATTACAAAAAGTTATATAAATCTTCTCCTGTATTCAAACCGTTCGGTATTTTAGTGTCAAATTGCATAATGTATCGACTTTCCAGTTGTCTCAATTTTTTATCCCGGTTTCCCCCTCTTAAATCTTTTGTCACCGCATCAAGTACAAAATAAGTTAAGTCCTTGAGATTGTTATTATGGACAAGCTTAAAGTGGCGGGCCACAGGGTAACTGGCGTCCGAATTGACAATTGCCCGTAGATGTTGTAAAATACGGTTTGCAACAGGTAATTTTGTGCTGCCAATATACTTGAGTTTGCAAGTACATTCTAGGATATATACAGCATATTCTGTCTTGCAAGAAAAAAGACTTTTTAATTCATATGGTTCAGTGGAGAAAGCATCTAGTATTTCTCTCACATTGTTTCCAAATTTACAAGCCCGACATGAGCTGCATTTATAGAAGCCTTTTCTATTGGTTAGCCAGTCACTCTTGATGTTACTTTTAGTTACTACCTCTGGCATGGTTTTCACCAATATGTCCCGCATTGATGGGGCTCTTTTATACGTAATGCTAGGGACTTTTTCAATCTCAGATGCCAGTGTAATGTCAGATTTTAGAATAGACCAATTTTTTGTTATTATCTGTCTTATTCTTTTATGTTGGCAGCTGTAAGCCATAATTAATCTGATCGGTATCTTTCCCCTGGCAGTCTCAAGACTATTGATTATCAAATTTTCATTAGGTGTGGCTATTGGAGTGTCAAGTTTTAGCAAAGCTTTTTTTAGGTCTTCCATTTTATATCCTCTGATGACAAATCTCTGTACTGATGCATCTAAACAAGTTTTTAGATCATCAGTATTATTGCAAATTCTTTTAATCCTCAAAAATTCCCCATAGGGGATGCTTTTGATAAGGTGTCTGGGATGGGTGCTGCTGGCATGCAAAATCGAATTGCCAGCCGTGGTTTTCCTATGTAGTCTGGTATTTATTATATCATTAGAGATATAGATTTCTACATCTAGGAACTCCACTTTTGTTTTACTTACATTGGCTGTGAAATTAAGATTCAATTCATTCACATTAATTTTATCAATGAAGCCTTGTGCTGATTCTGCAGATCCCTGCCAAATGACACAGACATCATCTATAAACCGCCACCAGGCAACTACTTTGTTAGGGAAGCTTTTTTCTAGGATGGGCTTGAGGACATGCTCCTCCCACCATCCCACATGCAAGCATGCAAAACTGGGGGAGAAGCATGCCCCCATTGCCACACCCCTAAGTTGTTGGTATACTGTTGCATTAAAAAGGAAGTAATTGTGTTTTAGACATATTTCAATCATTCTCAGGATCATTTTATTGTGTTCATGGAATTTAATTTCTCTCTTAGATAGGTAGAAATTAACTGCATCTAAACCCTGTTCATGGTTGATACTGGTATATAGGGCACAGATATCCATGACAATGAAACAGTATTGATCACACCAGGCTATTTCACTAAGTTTTTTCAAAAAATGACCTGTATCCTTAATGTATGAGTCCAGGGCTTCAACATAGCTTTTAATAAAAAAGTCCACATATTTAGAGATAGGCTCCAACAGTCCTCCCTGGGCAGATATAATTGGCCGCCCTGGTATAGGATCCACCTGTTTATGTACTTTGGGAAGAAAGTATAGGGTAGGGGTCGTTGGGAAATCATTTTTTAGAAAGTCATATTCCTCCTTGTTAATAAAACCTCTCCTTTTCCAATTGACCATTCCTTAAATAGTAGGTCTTTAGTTGTCGACAGTTCCCTAGTACTGGCTTTTTTATAGCATTCTAGATCATTCAAATGCTTATTAGCTTCATCAATGTACATGTTTCTAGGCCAAAGAACTATGTTTCCGCCCTTATCCGCATTTTTTACAATTACATTGTCCGCATCAATTTTTTGTATATTGTTGCTCCTTGTAGCTTTTATTAGATTTTTTAGTTTTCATGTCTCTGTTAAGTTGCTTGAGGTCATCAATGACCACCTCACTAAAAATGTCTATCGCATTGCGTGGCATAATGGGTACAAAGGTAGAGCCCGGCTTGAAGGGGCTCTCTGCATGACATGTGCTTATTATACCCATATCTCTTAACTCCTGTTGAGTATTTTCATAATCATCACCATCAGATGTCGCCGCCAATGCTTGTACTGTTCTTAACCCAGCGATATCAGAGACTTGAAATTTTGTGCTAGGTGTGTTAGAAAGCCTGATGTCCATTGCCCTGTCATTGGCGTTTTTAAGTTTGTGAAACTTGACCAATTTTAGTTTTCGTATAAATTTGAACACATCAATTCTAGCTTGAGTGTATTGGAAGTCAGTTTTTGGACAGAAAGATAGACCCAAAGCAAGTAGCTGTAATTCTGCCTTGTCCAAGTCCAAGTTACTTAGGTTGATCACTGTGTTATGACTATTTATACCTTCTTGTCCTATTGGGGTTGTTGCACCTTCCCTCTCCCTTTCCCTCCTCTGTTTCTCCAATTGCCTCTTGCGTTTCCGCCTCTGGTTGCGGCGTTTGTTCCGGTTTGATTGTGCGATTTTTGTTGTGTCCCCCTCGAACGTAGGGAATATCTGCGGTCTTCCACCATAAACCCCAATTCCTCAGAGGGGGTAAAGCTTGCTTCGCTCAGATTTATTCCCACGTCATCTATGGATTCCACACTGCCACTGTTGCTGCTTATTGGGGTGGTTATTGAATTTGTATCCTCAGTAGAGATAGAAGATATTTCCCTTTCAACATTGCTTGCAGTTGTTGCAACTTTTTTGGGCAAGAGCGCTTTTCTTTTTACACTATCGAATTTTTTCGAAAAGGTAAAGATTTTCCCGGTCTCGTAGTCCTTTTTGTCTCTTGCAAATTTATAGATTTTCCTATTTTTGATGACTTCCTGTTGTTTATTCAAGCGTTTGGTGATATTTTCCTTTTCTTTTTTGATCAGATCTTGCTCCTCAAATGCTTCTAATTCCAGTAAAACTTAATCTATCTCTTTTAAAATCTCCACTCTGTCAATTTCAGCGTATTTTATCAGCAGGCTCACCATGTTCATTGAGGCATCAAGATTATTTATTGCCCATTCTTTTAACAGCTCAGGATTTGGTTTTTTGAAGGAGGGTGCTATTAGTACTCTCAACCCTCTGGGGACTCTTCCAGCTTCTTTAAACTTTTGTAGGGATTTACTCTCCCACCATTTGGTAAGTTCCGATTTCTGCAATTTCTCTAATTTTTTCAAAACACTTCTTACATTTGCATCTTTTTTGTCACTTTGTAAGTTTTCCTTAGGTTTGTTTTTATCAATCACATCCACACTCGAATAGAGAGCTTCAGCCATTGCTTCGCGGTCACGAAGCACGTCCGCTGTCTCCGCCATTGAAGCGCTGATGAGGAAATATTTATGAGCACTGCAGTTCCCTGTGAACGCGAGTTGTCACGAACAACAAACTGTCTCAATATTTTACTTGCACTAGCGTATTCCCTCTCCCACAACAGAATGCTTTATATTGCACGTTTAACGTTCAAGCGGTTATCGCTCACCTCGCACACTGCTTTTTCTTCTAGCCGTATTCAAAGTCTTCAATCCTTTCGTTTTCACGGCTTTGCATTCAAGCAGGTCCCGGCTTCAGCGTATACCGCGAACGTCTTGCACGAATCACTTTCAAGGGGGGACTGTCTCCTATTACTCCTTCCGAGTTCACAGAAATGCCGTCAAGACGGCGTCCACCACATTGAGACAACCAACAGCGAGGGAGGGTCCGTTAAAGCCGGTTGCAGCAGAAAACCGGCCGGATTGTATGCAGAAAGACACTTCCTAGTGTTCACCGCCTCACGGACGCCAAACCAGGACACGGACCACACGGCAAGTTTCGATTTCAAAGTGCTTTTATTTCCTCACACCAACAGACATGACGCGTTTCGTCCGGTAAGCCCGGACTTGATCACATACCATGCCGTGACCACCACAGTGAATAAATACAGTTTTCCCTTTTACAAGGCTCCTCCCATCTCTATCATAGACATGAAAGATAGACTAAGCTTCAACCAACTGATTCTATTAACAATGTTGTTTAACTTTCCTTTTTACGAGCTTGCCAATAATTTTCTTTAAAAGTGGCTTTATCCTGGAACATATATATCAATACATATACAATATATATTTCGTCATTTTGTCAGATATACACATTCAGGGCTTAATATCAGACAGTGAATTTCAACTGCATTTGTACCACTTAGTAATGGTGGATTTTTTGCAAGGAATGTGTCCTTTCTTTATGTTCAGGAATGGATGTATTTAAATTCTGCCTAATGGTGGCGCCGCCCTCTAATTGATAAAGGCGGCTGGCAAAACGCGTCTTTGAAGTGTGTTTGTCCAATAAAGAATATTGGACGCATCCCTGCGAGTGCTGTGTGCTGTGTACGTTCTGTACCCAATAGCTTTGGTCTGCAAGGGACCAGCTTGGTGTCCGTCGCCCCGCCTGAGCAGCACCCGGTAGCGAGTGAAGGGAAGGTGATGGAAGACAAGCCTACAATATATATATATATATATTCACTGAAAAAACCATAGGTTATAGACCATATATAGTTAGGAATTCGCATTTACAAAACCTTATTTTACTCACACAAAACCATTGAAATTCCATATATAGTTAGTTGCACTAACTATATATCGCGCACCCGCAATCCACTGCTGATGATGTCACATATTACATCATTCATGACATGGTCAGTGACATCACTGATGACATCACTGATGACATCTCAAATGACATCACTGATGACATCTCAAATGACATCACTGATAACATCTCATTTGACATTACTGATCACATCACTGATGATATCATTCATGTGATAATACGATGAACATCTTCAGACTCTAATATAACCTTAGATACAATCAGTGTAAACAGACACTCACAGACTGTCACTCATCCATGGAGTTACTCACACACCTAGTCAGTCATGCAAAGAATCAATCACACCTCCATTTCCTCAACTATACAGTTATACAAACTTTACTTATTCAAACATATACTAACACATATTTACTCTCTTATACAATCCCTGATACAAGTTCACAATGATCCATACAGCCACTCACACATTCACTGGCTCTTATGCACAGTTATTTATATATGTCAACTCTCACATGTACTGTGTTTTACATATGTACTTACTTTGACATGTAGCACTGAGATATCCATTCACTCACCAATACACTCATGCACACAGTCAACCGCCCATACAGCTGTCTCCACATGCACTTTTGAAACCATACATCTAGTGAATCAACTGCTCACACATCTATGCACAGAGTCATACACCTCCCAGCCACCCACACACACACTCAGTCTCCCATACAAATACTTGGGCAACCAATCAATAACCCATATAGTTACTCATATAGCTACTTATCAACACATGCAACAGGTTACAGAACAACAGACATAATGATGCACAAATTAAGACAGTTTAGTCACTAACCCATGCACTCAGTGAGACACATTTCATCACTCACTCATACAGTCAGTCATGCACCTACTAAATCCTTCATCCAGACACTTATACATCCACTCATTCTTCAATATGTAAGACATATTTTAACTTTACAGAAACATACAGTCACTGGATGTTGTCATCAGTGATGTCATCAGTGATGTCATTTGAGATGTCATCAGTGATGTCATCAGTGATGTCACTGACCATGTCATGAATGATGTAATATGTGACATCATCAAGCAGTGGATTGCGGGTGCGCGATATATAGTTAGTGCAACTAACTATATATGGAATTTCAATGGTTTTTTGTGAGTAAAATAAGGTTTTGTAAATGCGAATTCCTAACTATATATGGTCTATAACCAATGTTCCCTCTAATTATTTTCCTCTGTGTGCGGCAGAGTAAGGTCTCTGTGCGCTGCAGCCAAGGCTATGTGCGCCTAGAACCTGACCGCACGTGTAGACCAGGGCTTTGAGTGGGATGAAAATACTCGGAGATCTTTCAAAGGGGCGTAACCAATGCAATTAAGGGTGTGGCTTAAAAGCAATTAACATAAAAATACGTGCTTCGCATAGTGTGCCACCCTACTGATATTTTGCTGCTTTTCTGTCATTGCATCCAGATATATAATACAAGTAACATTACACCTACAAGAAGCCAAGACTATTGGCTTTGTCAATGGTTGTTTCATGCATCAAGTTGTATATAATATTGAAAATGCTTCCGCTCTTGTGGTTGGGGTTGTGGCTTAATACTCGAGCTGTCAATTTAGGAGATGGATTTTAAGTCTTGGGTGAGCCTAACATCGTGTGATTCTGGGCAAATCAATTATTCTCCCCATGCATACAAAAAATATATAATAATAAATCATGTAAAGTGCTCCAAAACTTTTGGATGGAGTTTGCACTATATAAAAACTTGCTACATTTCTTTTCTAAATGCGGGGTAGAAACCATACCAGATGGAGAAAGAATGAGGAAAATAGAGGCAAAGAGAAAGGGAGGGCAGAAAGGAAGAATGAAATATAGGAAATATGAAAAGAAGGAAGAAACTGCGACAAGAAGGCGAGGTCCATAAAAGGATGGACACAAAGGTGAAAGGTTTGAGAGATGGAAGAATAAAGTTATATTTGTATAGGTGGGTGCACGTAAGAATGGATTGAAGGATGAATGTTTGGATAGATGGATGGAAACCTGGATGGAAGGGTGAAAGGATGGGTGATTGATAAAAGGTGGGTGAAATGATGGATGGCTGGATGGATGGGTGGGTGGATGGATAGATGAATGGATGCAATGGTAAAGGAAGGATGGATGGATTAGATGAAAAGACAGACGAATGGGAACATTAATAGACAGATGAAATGGACGCTGGATGAAAGGCTTAAAGGGTGGAGAGATTAATAGATAGGAGGGATGAAAGGACCTATTTTAGGGAGGACAGACCTTACTAGGTTCACTCTCCTGATGGAATTTGAGGTACCAGTCGAATTTGGGGGGGAGGCGGTTTAGTTTGCTATTTGCCCACAATACATCTTCGACAACAGCTAAAGGCTGTCTATAGGCGAGACATGAAAAAGCCTGGCGAGGGATGTGGCCTAAGGGCTAAAGCTGCTGACTTTAGCACCAGGGAAACAGGTTCGAATCCCAACCTTGGCTCACCATCCTGTGATTCTGGGCAAAATCACTTAATCTTCCGGTGCCTCAAAAATAATGTGTAATATCTGGTTCTCTTGGAAAGTGCTCTTATGCCCCTGGGCCATGCCTGTGCAAAAGAAAACAGCAAAAAATGAAATAATAGCATAAACCCCTAGATTCAAGTTAGAGCCAATCAGATAATAATAATTGAATACACTCCCTCTACAATTGTGTACTATGGGACTCATTAGCCAATTAATGCCAACTCTACAAGACACTCTAAAAGAACAAACTCTACTAAGGGTTAAATAAAGACAGTTACCTGCTTCTAGACTGCACGCTAGGGATGCTGTATTACACATGTATAAATGATTGTGATGATCTGGTAAAACACAGGTATCGCAGAAGCTACATTAGCGATTTTTAAGTAATGCCATCGAAGGTGACACGGTGAGTGAGAATGTTCCTCTCCAGCCCACCCTCTAAGTGAGTCAAATATGCCTGCAATTAAAAAAAAATCAGGCTCAAAACCTACCCATTAGTCATTCAGCTTCAAAGGCCCAAATTAAGAGACTACAAAGCCATGTCAGTATTATTCTAAATGCCCCATCAAGCTGTAAATCAATGTTTCCAAGAACACACCCTTGGTGTGCTATGAAAGGGAAGATCTGCTGTTGCTCTACCACCCTGTTGTTTAAAGTGGTTAGCCCCTTGTGATAACCCCCATGCAGAATCTGTAATAGTTTTTGCGATGCACACAGGAAAGCTGGTTACTGGCCACACAGTTGAAAATTAGCCCAGATGCTTAGAGTAGAGAGGGTGGAAGCCCATTTATCTTTATTTTGTAGAGTGACTGGGATGTTCACGAAAATTATGTGCATACTTTTCTTCAATATTGATCTTTGGACTGAGAGCCTTTATTCCCGCAGCCTCAGCCTTAGAGTCGTCGACGCAGCTACAGTGAAATGGGTGCCATTCTGCTCCATCATACATACTCTAGCTTCCCACTCACCCACTCTGGCCATATCGCATTGTGTCAGGAACCGAGCTTCTGGGGGCTATCCACAAGCAGCAAAAGCTGTCAAGATCCACACCTCCAAAGTTCATCTTGTTTCCCCTGAGAGCCTTAGATTTGCATATTGCAATATTCTGTTTGGCAGATGTGAGCCTGGACATAAAATGGCCTCTTACATTGATAGGCAGCAGGCGCTAGTCTGACTTGAACATTGCATACCCACCTCCTGTGAAGCTCTCAAATGTACTAGCATGCTGCTAATGGGAGAGGCCTGTCAGAGCCTGCACTGGCCATTCTGTAAGGGAGCTAGCAATCTGGCAGATGTGTCAACAGAGGCTCATGAGGCTCAGCAGGTGTTCAAGTAGGACCCCCCAACATACCTACAGCTGTAGAAGAGAGGTGCTGGCATAGGAAGAGCAGGCAGGCATAAGCATCACGTGGCAGGAGCTGGCCACAGAGAGGGAACCCCAAAGGATGATAAGATGCACTCCGTCAGAGCAGGATTCTGGGAAGGCAGCAGGCCACAAGCAGCAGATTAATGGAATTATGCGAGACACTACTCACGCGCAGGGCAGCCCTCCTTCGACAGGGTGATGGGGTACAATGAAAGCAGGGTCAGATTGGGATCACAATTAGGCCTGGGCACTCCCAAAAAGTGGCCCATGTTCCAAACCTGGTTAGTCTCACTGGAATCTGACTCGTTATTTTTTGTTATGGTTTTGTATAGCGTGAACTCGGTCCAAAGTCATTCGAGGTTTGAGCACCAGTTACATTACACAATATCTCTCTGTAACCCTGGAATATTCCATTATGATTTCTGTGGAACTCCCTCGTCCATGCATGAATTCACAGAATTATATGTCTCTCTGTGCACCTATGCCCCAGTCATCCATCTGTTTATTCATCTATTTGCTCTGTAATCCGCCCATAGATCCATCTTTGGCATCATTCTTGCAAGGTCTCAATCCCCCATCTGCACAACCCTACATGCGAAATGGTTAATCAGCAGTGACTGCACTGGGAGGAGGAATGCAACTTTAAAAAGAAAAATTTAAAGTGCGCTGTTAGCACATTGTATCCTATTTCTGCCAGAGAGAAGGGCCTGTGTGAAGTTGCAGCGGCCCCAGTGCCTATGTTTGGGCGGCCCGTGGCCAGTGCACGGAGGCAGGGTGTTGCACTTTTTTCCACCTCGTGCTGCTTCTCTGGCATCCTGCTGTTGTGCAAATGAAGCAAGTGTGAAAGCACATGTGCTTCACACGTCGTGCTTTCAGACGCGCTTCATTTCTTTTCTAAATACAGCGCTGCTGGGTGCTGATTGTGGGCAATTGTGAAAATATTCCTGTTAATTGCAGCGCATGACGGGCGCTGTGATTAACAGGAATACTTTCACAAAGGTCCGGGACCCCGGACCTTCATTTTCAGGGTCAAAACTTGAAATAGGAGGAATTTATTGCACCCAGTAAAATATTTACTAGGGCGTTATAATACAACATATGTGGAAAGCTTACCCCGGTCAATTGGTGAAGGGCAAACCCAAAATAATCTTCCTTTACTATGGCGGGAATTGACGAACGATAACCGCTGCTCTTTATAATGTTTGTGTACATTAGATATATAGATGCACCATTGTTTAGTGTTTAGCATTGGTATTTTTCTCGACGCCAACACCTCTGTGCCTATTGATTCCCGCGCTGCTAAAAGGGGCCATCTGCTAATGTGCTGCGAATAGTAAAGAACCCTATCTTCTAATCCCCGTCATTTCCCTCGATGTGTCAGCCTCTGACGATAGTGTCAGCGGCATATGAGACATACGTAGGATTCTCCCCACTGCCTCTCGTTTCGCAGTTCTTCAAAGTCTGTGTCAGAAGAGAGATTAGGTAAATTCCTTCCCTGCTTTGCTGCCACAGACGTGAAGTCAATCCACAATAAAATGCTGCACAAGCACAGTGCTTCATATCGCACAACGGCGGCTGACCCTCATTTGTGACGTACTTTACAGTTGATGAGGACCCATGTGAGAAACCATGCAATGCAGCCACTTTTACTTACTAACTGAGCTAGTCAGATAATGCGATACGACAATTAAAGTGGTGTGTTTTTCTGGAGTGTGTTTGCAGGTTCCCTATGCCTTTTGGTGATGAAATAACAAAGCTCATTAACATGCAAATTGTCGTTTAAAGAGCCGTGAAGTACTCGGTGGCTGTTGGGTACCCGGGAAGCTTTCTTAGCCGGGCTGACACACGACGGGGGTGTGGGGGGCTGAAACTGAAGCCCTTTAAGCACAAAGGGCTTTAAGTGCCTGCACGCACCATGTCTCTTCCTCTGTCTCCCGCCTGGATTTCGCGCCGCTCGCGTTTAAAAAGCGGCGACGCGAACGATCTTGTAGGGATGTCTCGGACAGTGTGCGCGCTAAATCTAGGACACTGCGCGCTCCGGTTGACCATCGTGGGCGCGCGCTCACGCGCGCAGGTTAGTGGGAACGGTGTCTATAACCTATGGTTTTTTCAGTGAATTTTCAAGGTTTTGTAAATGCTAATTCCTAACTATATATGGTCTATAACCTATGGTTTTTTCAGTGAATTTTCAAGGTTTTGTAAATGCTAATTCCTAACTATATATGTCTATAGCCTATGGTTTTTTCAGTGAATATATATATATATATAAACATATATCATCTGTATATCTATATAAATGCAAACATAAATGCATGCATACATATACTTATATGCATACAGATGCATGTTATTTACATGAAAGTTGAAAAAACACTAATAAAAGCAAAGCTAAAAAGCCACCTCATTACAAACAGAATGGCTTTAACTTAAACGAGGGCGAGATCTATTGCATTTTCAATGCTTGTTTACTTTGGTTCCATCAAGAAGGCATTCAGATGTGTCACACATTTGCCATAAATTCTGAATGTTAGCACTCTAGTTGCACATTAGATCACTGTAGTAAAGCTACTGCTCACCAGGGACGTCTGCTGCTGGTATTCAAAGTGCATGTTTCAGTCTGCATGTCAGAATTTTTTTAATGAAATAGAAGAGGATTTGAGAAGTCACTCAAAATGTGCCCTAATTTTTCTTTCTGCAGCACTAATAATACCTTCTATTGCATAATATACCCCCTCATTTTGTTCCTTTTTAAATTAAATGTTTTAAGAGTTACCACTTTATTCCCATCACGATGGCTCCAGGTGTGCTATACCTTTGTAATAAGTAGGACTGTTAGCGCTCTAGTTGTTCTTTAGAACACTCTGGGACATTCTGTCATTGGGCTATACTTGGGCTACATCTGGGTGATATTTGGGCTACATTTGGGCTCTTTTGTCTCTGGTGGCCATTTTGGGAGACTGCATGTCAGAATTTTTTAATGAAATAGAAGAGGATTTGAAAAGTCACTCAAAATGTGCCCTAATTTTTCTTTCTGCAGCACTAATAATACCTTCTATTGCATAATATACCCCCTCATTTTGTTCCTTTTTAAATTAAATGTTTTAAGAGTTACCACTTTATTCCCATCACGATGGCTCCAGGTGTGCTATACCTTTGTAATAAGTAGGACTGTTAGCGCTCTAGTTGTTCTTTAGAACACTCTGGGACATTCTGTCATTGGGCTATACTTGGGCTACATCTGGGTGATATTTGGGCTACATTTGGGCTCTTTTGGCTCTGGTGGCCATTTTGGGAGAC
The DNA here is from genome assembly GCF_964263255.1 of Lissotriton vulgaris. Classification (NCBI taxonomy): domain Eukaryota; kingdom Metazoa; phylum Chordata; class Amphibia; order Caudata; family Salamandridae; genus Lissotriton; species Lissotriton vulgaris. The sequence goes on from NC_141693.1 coordinate 1,218,335,360, forward strand.
TGCATGTCAGAATGTTTTAATGAAATAGAAAAGGATTTGAGAAGTCACTCAAAATGTGCCCTAATTTTTCATTCTGCAGCACTAATCATACTTTCTATGGCAAAATATACCCCCTCATGTTGTTTCTTTTTAAATTAAATGTTTTAAGAGTTACCACTTTATTCCAATCAAGATGGCTTCAGGTGTGCCATACCTTTGTAATAAGTAGGACTGTTAGCGCTCTAGTTGTTCTTTAGAACACTCTGGGACATTCTGTCATTGGGCTATACTTGGGCTACATCTGGGTGATATTTGGGCTACATTTGGGCTCTTTTGTCTCTGGTGGCCATTTTGGGAGACTGCATGTCAGAATGTTTTAATGAAATAGAAAAGGATTTGAGAAGTCACTCAAAATGTGCCCTAATTTTTCATTCTGCAGCACTAATCATACTCTCTATGGCAAAATATACCCCCTCATGTTGTTTCTTTTTAAATTAAATGTTTTAAGAGTTACCACTTTATTCCAATCAAGATGGCTTCAGGTGTGCCATACCTTTGTAATAAGTAGGACTGTTAGCGCTCTAGTTGTTCTTTAGAACACTCTAGGAGGCTGCAGTAGAACACAAAGGAATCAACTGACAGTCTCTGTCCTTGTTGGATGTACATGTTTTACTGAGAATGTCAGACTTCATTTTCACATGACTGAGAAAGATAATGTGAATTTACAGAAAATATGCTTTCAGTTTAGCTTATAGATCCCCTTCCAAACCACTGTGGGAAAATCATGAGATATTAGTTTTCTTTCAAACAATATTCATGATATCACAGCAGAAGGTTTTTTCACATGGTAAAATCACCTTAGAACCCACCACAATTCCTAAAACGAGTATGGTACCATCAACAAATGATTTATAATGTAACTAAAGTCCTAAAACCCTCTATTAACTACAATGCTTTTTAATGAGGTGCTATCATGTATATTGGTCCCAAGATGGCTGCCAACACTTCTTGGATGAAGTGCTGACAGCCAATCAGATCAGATGTGTAGTTAGGCTCTGCCCAGATATATATCTTTTTTTTAACCTAAATTACTCAAAATCCACTGGAGCACATATATTGAGACCTAGCAAAGGCACATCGGGCTAACAGTCCCTACAATTTTGCCAAGTTTCGTGCAAATCCATTCAGCCGTTCGAGCTAAAAGTGAGGCCAACCGCCCTATGGGAATTAACATGGGAAAAACGCGTTTTGGGACCCCCCTTTTTTCTCGGCCCCCCCTTAATGAAACCCCCCCAAATTGTCAGGGGCTGCTCAGAAACAAAATGTTCCATTTTCCTGAAAATTTCAGCCAATTCCGTCCACAAACGCCAAAGTTATTAGACATAGAATTTTCAAAAATCCCATAGAGAAAAAATCCTAACTATATATACCTACTGGCGACCGCCAGTAGGTAATATATATATATGACCACCATTCTCAATAGTTTTTTCATTTTGCAAATGTTGTTCATAGAAATCTCTGGCAACTGGATACTGTCTGTTATTGTGCCGGATAGCCTTAATATGTTCAAGGACACGTTTTTTGACACAATGAATCGTGCTGCCAATGTATGCCTTAATGTCCTGAGAATGGTGGTCATCGATGATGTTCCTACTAACATACGGGGGGCAATCGCAAGCTTGCTCTGCGGAACCTAGAGTCCAAATATATCATTGACCTGGAAACCATGATTCCGCATGGACTTAATACCAGTGAGGAGTTAGCTATCCACCTGCACTGATCATTTTTCCTTGTTATGTAAATAGAGAAGTTTTGATATAACAGTACAATCATATAATGTATATAGATTTTTGGGATATATATGCTGTATTTTTATATCTGCTGCCGTTCGAATTTTAAATTTCCTAGTGTATTTTGATACAATTAGTTGATTGTATTATTTTGTTTTATTTTTAGGTTGTGGCACATTTTATGGTGAAGGTGGTTTTCTCTTTTGGACGTTACCTGATACGAGATTATCTGTATATTCATATCGTGAAGTACTGCTGTTAAAACATGCCCACTGGGGCGAGACCTTCCCTTTCTCCTTTTGATACAGCTTATTATGGGACCGTTATGATGACGGACTATGTGTTTTCCCACTTGGGCGAGATGTATGCTTTTTTGATTACAAATTATGCAAAAATCCCGTATATGCAATGAATTGTTGAATATAGTTTAAGCTGACAATTAGAGATATACTATTGAACATATGTGGTATTTCCCCAATTGAACTTACTGACGATATTGATAGGCTAAAATGGCGGTACCACCATACATCACTGTTTTACTTTACTTTATCACGGTGGTTTAAGTCCTTAGTTTGTGTTTATTCACTGAAATGTATTTGAATGTGCTAACTGTGATGCTTCCTTAGCGTGATCAAGACGTAAAGTCGAAACGCGTTGCTGTGCAGTCTAACATACGAATAAATTACCTGCAATCCATGCGAGGAGTCCGTGATAAGTCTTCCTAAGTGGGGAAGTGCTGTGGTGCAATATTGTACAGGGCTGCCGGTGCCCTGATCACGGACCGCCCTGCAAGACGGCTTCTTTCACTACCGGAGCCTTTGCTGTTCATATATATATATATATACATATAAAAATAAAATATATAATAATATTTATTTGTAAAAAAATTATTTTACACTACATTAACTATAACAGTAGGGAAAAAGTTGGAGAGCGTAGGGGATACAATTACAATTCCCACTCCAGAGAGTGCAACAGCAGGGAAAGTGTTGGATAGCGAAGCGGAATAATTTACTATTCCAACTCCACATACTGTAACAGTAGGGAAAGTATTGGATAGCGGGTGGATAAAAATTACTATCCCCACTCCAACAAGTGTAAATGTAGGGAAAGTGTTGGATAGCAGGTAAAAATTACTATTCCCACTCCAGTAATTGCAACAGTAAGGAAGGTGTTGGATAGCTGGTAGGGTTAAAAATTACTGTTCCCACTCCAGTGAGTGCAACAGTGAGGAAAGTATTGGATAGAGAGGGGGTAAAAATTACTATTCCCACTCCAGTGAGTGCAACAGTAGGGAAAGTATTGGATAGCGGGTGGGCAAAAATTACAATTCCCTCTTCAACGAGTGCAACAGTAGAGAAAGTGTTGGATAGCGGGTGGGAGTAATTTACTATTCCCACTCCAGTAAATGCAACAGTAGGGAAAATGTTGGATAGCCGAGGGGAATTAGTATTCCCACTCCTGCAAAATAATTGATATTAATTAAGAAATAATTAATTGGTGAAATAATTTACCTCCCACCATATTCCCCTACAAACAACAACACCCATTTGGTAAAATAATACACAATTAACAAAATTAATTAACAATTAATTAATTAATAACAATTAACAAGCAGTTTATAAAACACCACAAATAAATTATATCACACAATTAACACTATAAAATAACTTTAAATAAAAATTATATAAAAAATAATAAAAACTTTATTAAAATTAAATTACTTCCCACCCACCCTACTCCCCTTTCAACAAACAACCCACTCCTGAATTAATAACACTTTAATTAACACAATTAGCAATATAAATAAATACATTCAAAAATATTAATTAATAAAAGTTTTAACTAATTAATTTTAATTAAATAACTTCCCACTCTATTCCCCTATAAACCCACAACCCACTACGGAACTGAAACACAAAATTATTATTTTTTCAATTAATAACTTTACAAAAATTACTAATTAATATATTATTATTAAAATACTTCCCACCCTATTCCCCTATAAACCCACAACCTGCTACAGAGCTAAAATACGCAAAAATGTATTAAAATAAAATTATTACTTGTATAAAATTCAAACATACATTAGAAAAATAAGCTATACTTTTAACGCATATACTAACATACAGAACACCGAAAACAAATGTGATATTATAAACAACAATATTTTTACTTACTATATTACTAACTTCAATATTAAGTAAAACGACATTTCTTACCTGCATGTCGATATTCTTGTTGACGATATTCTTGCAGGTCGATATTCTGTCACATCGAAATTCAAACATCAATATTATTGCATATCGATATTCAAAACTCGATATTATGTCTGCATACCCCGTTCCCCTTCCACCACTCCTGGGAATACATCTACAAACCCTCAAAGGGATGCACTCAACAGTTTGAAGTTCTCTGTGCTATGGTAAAGTATAGGAATTGTTTTAAAAAAGTATACTAAACTTTGTAATAAATTAGTAAAAATATTTTATGTTAGATATTAATGTAAATACATTTCCACCAGCGTATGATGCAAAAAGGAGATGTGCTGCTTCAGTGCTTTGATGGCACCTCAAACATTTCAGATAATCGGGGAGCATGGACAGTGACGGTTGCCTTTTTTGCTTGCTCTCAGACTTAACCCAAATTGGTTTGTGATCTTTGATAAATTGGTTACGTATGCTGAGCTGAAACGTCAACTGTATCCAGGTGGCATATGAGTATTTGTTTTCTGGCCACAATTACTGTGGAGACGTTGGCCTTTACTCAAAACCTTTATCAACCATTTGCTTATTTGTGGGCAATTATATGATTTCAAACAACTGCGTCTCTGCAAAATGTAGGTTCTTGAACAATTTGCACTAGCCTCTACGCCATTCAATTTGCTTTAATCCCTTCATATATAGTAGCATAGCCAAGTTTATGTTTAAATAGAAAATAAAAATCTTTCTTGTCTATGTCTCCATAAAACAAAATGTAGTTAAATTGTTTTGATTCTTACACCGTTCCAACTAATATGATGGATATTTACATAATCTCACATACTGATGTGTGGATTAATTGATACGGGTACAAAATATTCTAATAACCGAGGAGTAGCCATTGTTCCTATTTAACATCAAGCATGTAAGGATTGAAATGTTGCATGAAAATTACCTAACCTTTAGGGCACATACAATGTTTAGTATTGGTTATCTTTTTAAAGGAGGAAAATTGAGTGAAGAAAATCTTACTTTTTTCAAGAATATTCTCCTGTAGAGCTTGTTTAACATTTTTGTTTCTCAAACTGAATATGAATGGATTAAGTGCAGGTGTCACAAAAATGGTAAGGACGCTTACAATCTTGTTATACTCTACTGAAGATCCTCGGATTGGTCTGACATATATGAAGGTCACGCTGCCATAGCCCAGACTGACTGTGGTGAGATGGGCAGCACAGGTAGAGAAAGCCTTCCGGCGCCCACCAGCTGAGGGCATCCGGAGGATTGTTATGATGATGTAAGCATACGAAACTATTGTCATGATTAATGAACCCAAAACGACCAGAGTGAATGTAATGAAATCAACTAATTTAAGAAGCTTTGCATCTACACATGAAAGTTTGATCAGTGCCACTGCATCACAAAAGAAATGGTTTATTTTGTTGGATCCACAGAATACCAGCCAGAATTTTAAAACAGTAGGCAGAAGTGTGGACAGAAAAGCTCCAGCCCAACTAAAAATTAGCAGAGAAATACAGGTTCTCCAACTCATGAAGGTCAAATAACGCAGCGGAATACAGATTGCCACATACCGGTCCAAAGACATGGCCGCCAGTAAAAGGAATTCAACAGTCCCCAGTAAAAAGTAAAAGTAGCACTGAGTGAGGCACCCAGCAAATGAGATGGTCTCATCCTGAAGCAGAAGGTTAGCTATGACTTTTGGGACCACCACAGTTGTCATCATAATCTCCAAGAACGAAAAGTTTGCAAGGAAAAAATACATTGGATTATGAAGGCGATAATCCATGATGATCAAGGCTATTATGAGAAGATTTCCCATCCATATCAGAAGATATATCAGCAAAAATAGCAGAAGCAATACCATCTCCACTTTGCGGAGTGTGGGAAGTCCCACCAGAAGGAAATGTGTCACCGTAGTCTGATTGTACCTTTCCATGCTTAACTTCACGCTCATCTGCAAAGAAAGGAAATGATGGGCAATAATTAGTGTGCTATAGGAACGCTAAATATAATGAAGTACAGACTAACCAGAACCCACTCTTTACACTTCAACAGATGCAAACTAATGTATAGTTAGTTAATGCCAGACATGGAATACCCACAAACAGGCTCAGAGGAGCTCTGTGAAGTCCCAAAAAGCGGAGGCATGCAAAATGGAATAAGCCTGCAGTCTGCCGGTGTATACCCATTATTTTCTTCACACCCTGGCCTGCAGCAGAGGTCATGTTGTTTTCATCAGATTGCAGGGTAGAATTCTGGTACAACTGCTATAAAAGGTCAGCATATTTGCAGCAGGCGTGACACAAGGTTTGGAGGTTTCCTTTGTCAACTGTAGAGTAAGGAGTGTAACATGCAGGTCACAGGTTTTTATTCAGGTAGTAACGTTTTGAAAGACTGGAAGGTGAAGAAACATAGAAGCAAAATAGTTTTTTCAATGAAGATGTATTGCTCAGAGTGATGTCAAAGACCACCAGCAGAGCGGTGAAGGGTGCCTTTGCAAGCATCAAAGGCTGTCAAAGCAGTTAGACGGGCGGAGGAGCATCAGATCAGACAATGAAAGTGTACCCAAGATAGTAAAATTCCTTGCTCAAGAACAGCTTTGGGCAGCATAGAAATAAGTGTATTCCACCAGGTTGATTGTTAGTATACAATAAAGACTCACTGCTGAGAGCGTGTGCAGTAGAACTGAGTTTGGAATAGGATTACATTTCTTTGGAGCCTGTAGATGAAAGTTAAACACTTTTGAAATTCTTTCTGTAAAAGGCATCATGGATAGTGAAGTATCAAGAGGCAACCAAGTGAGTGGGATTACAGAGGGAGGGAGAGTGTTGTAAACAGGAATCACGCTTCAGGGAGACACATCTGGTAAATATTAAGTATTTATTTGTAGAGCAAGGAAACAACGTGGACCTCGCCAGCTGACCAGATCTTAACTGTCAAGACTGGAATATCACTAGGCAGAGGTAGAACACTAGAATGTGCAAAGGTTCTACATACTACTTAAAGGGATAGCATAAGTGAGATGCAATAATAAGTATTTTACAACACACCTCCTTTCCTTAGGGTAATAAACATTTTGGTATAACATTTAACATATATAATCATTCAAATATACTGGAAGTCTACGAGAACGTGAACATCTTGTATTACCTGAATTTGAATAGTCCTGTAATACATCAAAAGCATTACCACCACCTTCCTCCCTACGATTCACCGCAGTTGAACTTGAAGGTACTCACATTCCTTCTGGAGTAGAAATCATGTAACCACTATTATACATTGAATCATGAATATTTTGACTGGATACTGAATCATGAATACTTTGACTTGTGGTTTCAGAAGATGTTGATTTCTGATACAGAGCCACTCTGTGAATATTCCACTTCTCATCATTGTCCAGAAATACATAGTGTGGAAAAACTTTTTTAACATAATAAGGTCCTCTGAATTTGGAGAGACCTTTAGTTATCCTTCCTGGTTTAACTTTTACCAAATCGCCTACCGATATTGTACTCATGCAGGTACTACGGGATGAAGAAGATATCTTTTCAACTAGACTATTCTTAAGCCAAGAGGGTGTAAGTTTCGTGCTAGCACGTCTACCTCGCACGAGTTCAAAGGGACATTTTCAATTTTTTTAATGAGCAGTAGTACGATAAGCCCACACCATCTCTTGTACTATATAATTTGAAAAAGAGTTTGAAGAACATGTCATTTGTATTATGCCTTTTACAACTCTGTTGGCCCTCTCATAAATACCATTTCCTTGAGGATTATAAAGCGTTGTTTGATGAAGTGACACTCCACAGCTAGATAAAAACATCCACATTTTTTTGGACGTAAGTTGCATACCATTATCTGTAATGAGTACAGATGGGAAGCTCTCATCGAAAAATAATTTTCTAAGAAAGTATATAGTACAATCAGTGGTTATTTCTTTTACAAACTCAACAACAAGCCACTTTGAAAACACATCAATTGCCACAATTGCAAAGCGATGAGAGAATGGTAATTCATCCATTAGACCCATAAAGTCCAGACAAACACTGTGTCAAGCCTGACCTGGAGATGAAATGTGACCTTCATTAGACTTACCAGCAACTTTTAGTCTTTTTTCTCCTTCCTTACAACAAGAACAATTTTCAACCTAAGATGCTGTTTGAGTGTCAATCCCTGGCCACCCAAACTCTGCTTTAATTTTGAGTTTGGTAAAAGTCTGACCTAAGTGTCCCTCGTTGCCACCACGGAAAAGCATTTGAAAATGCCCATAGTAATATGGCGGGCGGTGTAACTCATTGTCCGCCCCGGCCGCAAGGCAACCGGGCGGAAAACAGACGGGCGGTGTTTGACACCGCCGCGGTCCCCCCGCCATCCAAATATGGCGGGGGGAATTGGCCAGTGGATGTCAGGCGGATTTTACCGCCAGGCTGGCGGTGACCACCGCCAGCCTGGCGGACGAAATCCACCCGACATCGCAATGACCCCCTAAGTATTTATTTGTAGAGCAAGGAAGCAACGTGGACCTCGCCAGCTGACCAGATCTTAACTGTCAAGACTGGAATATCACTAGGCAGAGGCAGAACACTAGAATATGCAAAGGTTCTACATACTACTTAAAGGGATAGCATAAGTGAGATGCACTAATAAGTATTTTACAACAGAGAGCAAGCAAAATATCTATTGACTTTTGTTCCTTAAAAAGTGCAGGATCAAAGGTGTTTTTGAATTTGGATGAGAACAGAATGAACACTGTCTTTTTGAGTTGAGTTTTAGAGATAGTTGGTTCCCCTCCATGTTTGTAGATTGGTGAGCAATGCACGCATCACAATGATGGTTTGAATCAATGAGGTTTATAAAAAGAGCTGTATTTTCAGAGAGTATTGATAAGACTTGTACCCTCATATTCAGATCCCACAAGCCCAGTGTACAGTTAAATAACATGGGTGCCACAATAAAAACCTTGAGCTGTGGCAGCAAACCTGGCAATGAAAGGAAGGAGAAAAACCAGTTCAACCCTGTGCCATGGCTTCCCATGTGGAATTCCAAGACCAACAGTGGGTGCCCATGGTCAACAGAGTCTAAAGGTACCAAGACAAGAGTCACCCCAACCAGTATTCAATTAACATTTTCCAGGAAGTTTAGCTGTCTCAATGATCCGACCCACATGGAAACAAGATTGGCAGCAAAATATTCTGAATTAGAAAGGGTGGTTAGCTGTAGGCATGCATATTTGTTGGTAGCTTTGCCTCACTATGGTGGGTTGGTTACAGGTCTGTTATTGGAAGGGAGAATCTGATCGAGGTAAAAAAAAATAAGAATATATGTAATCTGAACACATTTAAGATTTATTGTGAAACTGCCCAGATAGGCAGGCCCATTATTTCACAGCAACAATGGAATCTTCTGGTTGATAATGTTCAATGGTACCAATTCTTGAGGGTAATGGATAAGACGGAGGTTCTGTCTAATCCGGGTGAGCTCTACTGGGAGTAGATTCGAAGCGAGACTATTGTGTGGTTGTTTTGGGACTAAATTGCTTCTGGAGATGTGTCAGAGAAGACTGAGATTCTAATTGTGTAGATCTTATTGTTGAAATTAGTCAGAAATTTATTTCTGCCATCTGTGGAGAATAGCACCAGTGCTTAATTTGAGGCGGTAGTTTTGGGTGCTCAGCACAGCACTTAATTGACACAAGACTCAAGACACTACCACATGGTGGCGCTGTTTGTATAATATGGAGAGGACCACAACTGTTGTTTATTAAGCAAATACACATTTAAACAACTAGTACCTGCCTCACAAGCCATTCTTACAGCATTGGGGGCCTCAAACACTCTGAATTGTCACACTTGTAGCATTCTGATGGCTAGTATTTTTGTAGGATGTTGCAAAAAACACAGTTGATGGACAGAATGCAGAACAATGTCTTACATTCACCCCAGTACAAAGATCTGGGCCTACATCCATCGTTTTTTTGCACTCCACACCACCCTAGGTCAGAAAAATGGCTATATGTAAATCAGCCTTCACCCTGTGCCTCATGGGAACAGTCCAGCCCGAACTACCAAGCTATGTCTTTCCTAGACCGGAATCAAGCATCCAAGGACCGGTTTCTGGCTATCAGCCTTCTTCAGCCTGAATAGCTTGACTCCAGTGATGTGGAGATCCTGGGACTAACGTCTGAGCATACCCAGCCCACTCGGTTGAAAATTGCAAAAAACACAGTTGATGGACAGAATGTAGAACAATGTCTTACATTCACCCCAGTACAAAGATCTGGGCCTAAATCCATTGTTTTCTTGCACTCCACACCACCCTAGGTCAGACAATGGCTATATGCAAATCAGCCTTGACCCTGTGCCTCATGGGAACAGCCCAGTCCGAACTACCAAGCCATGTCTTTCCTAGACCGGAATCAAGCATCCAAGGACCGGTTTCTGGCTATCAGACTTCTTCAGCCTGGATAGCTTGACTCCAGTGATGTGGAGAGCCTGGGACTCACGTCTGAGCATACCCAGCCCACTCGGAGTGAAAATTGCAAAAAACACAGTTGATTGACAGAATGCAGAACAATGTCTTACATTCACCCTAGTACAAAGATCTGGGCCTAAATCCATCGTTTTTTTTGCACTCCACACCACCCCAGGTCAGACAATGGCTATATGCAAATCAGCCTTGACCCTGTGCCTCATGGGAACAGTCCAGCCCAAACTACCAAGCCTTGTCTTTCCTAGACCGGAATCAAGCATCCAAGGACCGGTTTCTGGCTATCAGCCTTCTTCAGCCTGGATAGCTTGACTCCAGTGATGTGGAGAGCCTGGGACTCACGTCTGAGCATACCCAGCCCACTCGGGGTGAAAATTGCAAAAAACACAGTTGATGGACAGAATGCAGAACAATGTCTTACATTCACCCCAGTACAAAGATCTGGGCCTAAATCCATCGTTTTTTTGCACTCCACACCATCCTACGTCAGCCAATGGCTATATGCAAATCAGCCTTGACCCTGTGCCTCATAGGAACCGTCAAGCCCGAACTACCAAGTCATGTCTTTCCTATACTGGAATCAAGCATCCAAGGACCGGTTTCTGGCTCTCAGCCTTCTTCAGCCTGGATAGCTTGACTCCAGTGATGTGGAGAGCCTGGTACTCACGTCTGAGCATACCCAGCCCACTCGGGGTGAAAATTGCAAAAAACACAGTTGATGGACAGAATGCAGAACAATGTCTTACATTCACCCCAGTACAAAGATCTGGGCCTAAATCCATCGTTTTCTGCACTCCACACCACCCTAGGTCAGACAATGGCTATATGCAAATCAGCCATGACCCTGTGCCTCATGGGAACAGTTCAGCCCAAACTGCCAAGCCATGTCTTTCCTGGACCAGAATCAAGCAGCCTAGGACTGGTTTCTGGCTATCAGCCGTCTTCAGCCAGGATAGCTTAACTCCAGTGGTGTGGAGAGCATGGGACTCACGTCTGAGCATACCCATCCCACTCGGGGTGACAATGCAAAAAACAACAGTTGATGGACAGAATGCAGAACAATGTCATACATTCTTCTCAGTACAGAGCTCTGGGCCTAAATCCATCGTTTTTTTGCACTCCGCACCACCCCAGTTCAGACATGGCCATGTGCAAATCAGCCTTGACCCTGTGCCTCATGGGAACAGTCCAGCCCGAACTACCAAGCCATTTCTTTCCTAGACCGGAATCAAGCGATGGATTTAGGCCCAGATCTCTGTACTGGGGTGAATGTATGACATTGTTCTGCATTCTGTCCATCAACTGTGGTTTTTGCAATAGTATTTTTGTAGGTACTGGCATTGGCAACGAAAGCAGTGGCCATGAGTGGTGCAAGCTGGGGTGGGCTCCTGATGAGGGCCCTGGAAATTATTTGTTTAACAATTTAAGCACTGAATAGTCCTCACTTATATTCAGCAGGGATGTGGGATTAAATTATCTTAAATAGAACAACAGACGATTTAGGGAATTCCTCTAATTACTTTTGTTTGAAATTTGGTTTTGCTGCTTCAATGGCATGTTTGTAATATTTCAGTCAGGATTTTAGTTTTGTTAAAACTAACTTTAAGTTTTGCCATGCATTTTATGAACGACTCTCCTTTTGGAGTTCAATTTAGCCAAGAACCATGGTTGGCTGTAAATCCTAAGTAGAGTTTTCTTTTTTTTTGTGGAACCAGTGAGTTTACTCTTGAGGCTATGCTCTTATTGTAATTGTTGGGCATGTTATTAATGTTAGTTATGGGTATGCAGAGTGGCAGTTTAGGTATGAAATGCCCATGAAGTGCTGCACAGATAAGTTCTTAAGTGGGCGTTTGCAGACTTTCTTTATAGGAGTCTGACCATTGTATGACTGTGAGTGATCCAGAGTTGTAAGGCTATTGTTGGATGGCTAGATTAGTTGATATCCCCTGATGAATAGGGTTTGATCAGTGTGAGAAGCTGGTGTGGTATATGATGTTCACTAATTAAAGTGGGCACCTTTCACTAGTCCAGACAACCCTTATAGTGATTTCATCGGTCTCAGACAACCTTAGAAAGCTATCCAAGTGGTAGCTGTGGAGAGCAGCCTTCAGGCTTAGTCTTGAAGGAGTGTAAAGCAGCTTGTTATACCAAAATGGAATCTTATAGTATAGAATAAATGAAAAGAGAACCACACAGTAGTTATAAAATATGTATTTATTATATAACACGACACAATCTAGTACGTTACAGTATCTCCTACATGGAGATAGACACAAAGCACACAATACTGTAGCAAAGAAATGACAGTAAAAAGCACTAATACACAATGGGCCCCACAGGGGGACCAAACCATAGACTAAGGAAGTGGTATAAGAACCATGGCTCGAGTCAGGTTGATGTCGAGAGGACGTAGCATTTCTGTGACCCCAATGAACCACCCATGGTGCGTAGATAGGGACCCCATGGAGTGCGTGTGCAGTGGGTGAACAAGTCTATGTGCAATTGGAATTTTAAGGATTAAGGACCCTTCCCAGTGGACTTCAAAAAAACCCCATGGAAGCACAGAAGGTTGAAGAGCCACCCCACCAGTGAATACCGAAGTACCCAACTTACCTATCCTATAGGGGAGAAGTGGTGTCGGAAACCGCTGCCAAACCCAATGGAGGACTTCGAGAAAGTGCCGCTGCTGGAAGAGGAGAAGGTGTCCGTTGAAATCCAAGCACGGAACCTTGTCGATGAGTACCTGAAAGAAGATGGGACAGAGTCAGGGTCACTTGAGAGTGACCAGAGGCATGGTAGACGAACGCCCACCAATGTTGGGTGCTTCAGGATAGTTGACGATGACCTTGACTCTGCAGCTGCGGGGACCAGGAGGCGTTGAGAAAAATCAGGAGCCAGATGCAAGATGTCCTACAAAGGATGTCTAGTGCTGAGGGGTCGGGGTCCAGCGGGGGCACCAACAAGCCTTGGCAAAAGCAACCCACGCAAGAGGTCAAGGAAGTGTACAGTTCGGATCAGTAAGGCCCAGGAGACTCACCACCGCCAGGGGAGTCAGGGCAAGCCTGGAGCAACAAGAGGAGCCCAAGAAAATCAAAGTTGACCCTCAATTGGACACACAGGCTGGAGGCACAGGAGTTGCAAGAGGACCTTGAGCAGCTTCACAAAACAACAGGCCACAGAGCAAGGTGGTTGAAGAACTTTCTAGGAAAGGTTTACCAGAGGTTGGGGCTTTTCGGAGCCCAATGCACTTGCACATGCACTTGGACCCCAGTATCCAATCTGGAGTGCACATAACATAACAGTTTAGGGAGAAAGCAGATAGACTGGGGTCCTGATTAGCAGGATTCCAGTCAGACTAGTCAAAAACAGCATCACATAAAACAATAAGTGAGGGTAACCATAAGAAGAAGATCCTACTTTCCTACAATTATCGATGGGTTGGCAATGATGAAATAAAGTGTGTCCTTTTGTGTGTGTGTATGTTGATAATGTTTGTGTAACAAAGGAAAGTCAATTTCAAAGTCACGTAGGAAGGTGTTATTCGGGGATAACCTGAGGTTTGTTAATACATATTCAAAAACTGTGACTGAAATAGGTCTTTAGGATATGTGGGCCGTAGATATATGTATGTAATTAGTGCATGATAAAGAAATGATGTTGACACCACCAACTTGCTTAATCTGTGTGTTCTTTCAGATTATGGCATTTCTTTGTGGTACTGACAGGTGCTATCATTAAATCATTCATACAGCATAAGTAAATACATAGAGACAGCTAAACATCATTGCAACAGGAGACTCAATCAAAGGAAGGAAAGGTATTCTTATGTTCTTTCAAATCCCACTGCTACTTAGACACACAAGAAAATATACATTCTAGGAAATGTAGATTCTCTGGTGAGGAATGCACAGTTCTTGTCAATGAGTTGGTCAAAAAGGTGCTTGGCATCTGTGAAAGCCTATTCACTGAGACCGGCCCCTTGCACAAATTGTGATGGATATGACCAACTAATTCAATGTTCCTATGATGCTTTCCACATCAGAGCAAGGATGCAAAGAAGCATTAGAATTACCTGAAATTGCCGGTGCCTGATGGGATAGGCAGGTGATTGTATGGAATTCTGGATAGAGGGTGCATGTGCTGATAATAAATACAGCGCAAATTATTGGAGAAAAATGCTATGTCCATACTTGGCTTGACAGGAGTTTCAGGAGAGCTCTTGGGTCACGGAAGCCTATAGATGGTAAGTGTATGGGCTGTGTGAAATTTTAACCAGGCACACATGAGTGGGCTAATCCTACTACACTGCATGATTAAAATCTATGCCCTTAATTCTAATCCAGTGTACACCACTCGGCTCCTAGATATTCGCACTGGAAGACAAGACGAGTGCTACCTTGGATGTATCAGGATTCAAGAGAGAATACGCTTAACAGAATGGATCTGAATAACTATTTTGAGTGGTGACATTGGAAAAGGACAGGCTCGAATACTGTTGGGGCCACAACCACCATATGAATGAGCGAAATACATACTATACACATCTTCACTACAAGCGCTATCTTTCGCTATTATCTGTTGGGGGACTATAGCATCACATCTGAGAAGAGTGAATTAATAGCCTTGAAAAAGCCCTGCGGGCGAAACGCTCGTCGGCTGCTGTTTTTCCTCATATGAACTTTGGATATTAAATACCAGATCTCAACCTAAGAAGATTTGTGTGGGTACTCTTTTGAGAAGCTTTGGGTTTTAGAAACTTACTGGATGCTGAGACTTCATGGACTGTTCTAGAAAAACATTGACATTACTTGATTTGTTATAACTATATGGTGTGCTTGGGTGTTATGCATACATATTGCTGCAGGAATCAGTTGGCCTCTATACCCAAGCTTCTTTTTTATCTGGATCCTGGAGCTCTTCTTTTGTCCTCTTAGTGGAATTCCATTAGCCAGAAAGGTCCTTAAGGAGTTTTGGAGTTCCTGTCAGACCCCACAGGATATTGCAGCATTTAATTTAAATATTTTGAGGAATAAAAATGGAAATGTTGCGCCACACAATTACATATAGTACTTCATTTTTGCTGTAAATACAGTGATTAAAATGTAGTTGTTTTTCATCTTTTTATTCTTTTTGCAACCTTGGAGACAGTCTACTATGCCTCTTCATGCAATCCAAGGCTTAAAAAACAGGTACCTGATTGGCAAACCTTGCACTCCCACTTTGAAAACGATTGTCGACTATGGGCTGGAAATCACCAACAGCCTACCTCTCAATCAATAAAGGCTATGGGTAAAAGAATGGCCCAAAGCTTAAAGGATGATGCTGTATAGGGAAAAATATTGAGCTTGATGCTAGCTAACATGTATCGGGCTATAGATGTACAATATGGGGGAGAACCAGCGGGGCAATCAAAGCAGTTCTTTAATAGAATAGAATAGAATAGAAGCCATTGTAGAGCGCCTGGTTACTCAAAACAGAGTGTCCCCGCGCTGAAATATACCTTCCATAATGCACCCAGTGTGACCCAAAAGGCATGGATTGTGAAAGTAAAAGACTGAATCCTGGGCTCCTTGAATTTGCACACAGGGGACCCGACACATGGAGTATAAATCAAGCTACCACTGAATCATTACCCTACCATGACTATTCACAGACAGTAAAGTTAAAAAGATAAAGTGCACATACCAGTCTTCGCCTACGCCATATTAGACATACTCAGCGCCAGTGCAGAGTGACCCAAAATCTTTTAGTTGAAAAGGTGACACAGCTGAATGGCTGTGAGATTCAACTGTGAGAAGGTGTCCTGGTATATGCTGTCAACTAAATAAAGTGGGCACCTTGTACCAGTCCACACGACCCTTATTATGTATGAGGTCAAAAATACCCTTTAGAAAGCTATCCTAGTGGGAGCTGTGGAGAGCAGCCTTCAGGCTTAATCTTGAAGGAATGTAAAACAGCTTGGTTTACCAGAAAATCACCTCCTGAATGACTAAATAAAGGAGAACCAGACAGTAGGTATATAAAAATATGTATTTACTAGTATAACACTCTCTACTATCTCCTACACAAGGATAGAACACAAAGCACACAATATGTAATCAAAAGAACAATCGTAAGTAGCACAATACACAGTGGGCTCAAGGAGGGAGACCAAACCATATCCTAAAGTAGTGGTATAACAATCACAACTTGGATCAAGACACAGTCTAGAACACGTAGAATGCTGGGACACCAAGGAACCACCCAAGGTGAGTAGATAGGGACCCCAGAGAGGATGGGTGCAGTGTGGGAACATGACCGCGGGCTCCCCACTATTCTATGGGAAAGTCATGGTTGCAGTTTTAAATTTTAAGGACCCTTCTAAGAGGACTTTGAGCAAACCCTTTGGAACTTGAGAGTTTGAAGAGCCACCCCACCCGTGGATACCGTAGTGCCCGAATTACCTATCCCAGGGAAGCCGGTGCATGGGTCTGAAGTGGCGTCGGAAACTCTTGTCGTTCTCAATGAAAGGCAGTGAAGAAGCACTGCTGACTTGAAGGTGAAAAACATCCGGTGGAATCCGAGCCTGGCTTCTAGCAACCTGAAAGCAGAGGAGACAGAGTCTTGTTCACTTCAGAGTGACCTGGGGCTCGGGAGACGAATGTCCACCGATATCAGGTGCTTCAGGTGCAAAAAAGGGATGCTTGACTCGAGGACCAGGAGCTGGAGATGAGCTGTCCCATTAAGGATGTCGAGTGCTGAGGGGTCGGTGTCTGGCAGGAGCATCAACAAGCCTTGGAACAAGCAACCCACGCAGGAAGGTCAAGCAGGTTAGGATGTGGACCAGCAAGGTCCAGGAGACTCACCAAGCAATGGAGAGTAAGGGCATGTCTGGAGCAACCAGGGAAGCCCAACGGAAATCAAGATGACCTTCAGGAGGACCCACAGGCCAAAGGTCCTCGAGTAATATTGCAAAGTACCACCAACAAAGCACTCAGTGTGAGGAGGCCGCAGTTCTTTGGTCCAAATACTGCGCAGGGTCAGGACTACACAGAGTCCAAAGCAGAAGCTCGGGAATCAACTGCAACTGCAAATGGACGCAGTGCACAGGAGCTCAGGTTATGCAGACCCCACAAAGGTATACTGGCCTCAAACTCGGTGAGAGGGCAGATCAACCTCAGGGACCTTCGGGAACCAACCTCCTGTGTTGCTGAAATCTTAAGAGTCTGCAGGACCTCATGAGCAGCTGACCAATCAGTTGCGGTTAGGTGCCTGCGAAGCAGGGGAGTGACTCCTTCACTCCGTGGGAGATTCTTCAGTTGTCTTAAGCGCACCACAGGTCCTACATGGAGCCTGTATGGAGCAAAGGCCAAAACTAAGCTTTGGACGGAAAGGGGGATGAAGTCGAGCCCAGTCGAGGTTCAGCGAAGTCCAAGGTGTCCAGACGGTCGACGGTCAGTGGTTTCTTCTTGTAGAATATTTTCCACGTAAAATCTAAAGTCTTACAGCCAGGTACACCCTTTTGTACCCACGGGAGAGGGTTGGACAGATTCAGGGGACCATTCTAGGGGAGGGGCAGGACAGAGGGTTGGCTACACCCATGTCCTTAGTCCAGTTTCACACCAGAGGAGCCAATGGCTCCCAGAACTAGTTTGGGCGGGACTATGCACAGGGACACCAAATGTGTCCCAAGTGCAGACTTTCAGGCACTCTCAGAGTGCACCTACCCAGCCCCAATACACTAAATCTTGTCTGGGAGGTGGTCACACCTCCCCATGACAGGATGCCAATTGTGCTGCCTTTCTCTGCTCGAGCTTGGCTCAGCAGAAGGAGGGCAAAAATGTGTTTCTGGTTGGCAGCATCCATTTTGTGCCGTCCGGGTCGAGAAGGTTGGCACCAGTAAGACCAGTGACCTCACAAAACTCGCTTCAGAGGGGTGGAATCACACTCCCACACCTGTTACTGATTCCAAGGTGCTTGATGCTAAACACAATATGTTTCTATGCAGCCATTTTCGAGATAGCATTTACCGCGAGGTTATAATGCACCTCTACCTATATGTCCGGCTGAGTAACAGACAACCCAGGAGAATGGTTTCCGAAGGCTGCAGAGAGGCTCTGTTCATGCAGGGGTACCCTTTCACATAAAACTCAGAACCCTCCTTTCGGGATTGTTAAGTTCTGCTGTAGGGGTGACTTACATGTTTTAAGTGTAGTGATTAATAGATATAGCGAATCTATATCTATAGTGAGTGGTGCAAGCACCATCGTACGCAAGATGCAGGAGCAGACCTAGAGTTCCAGTTTGCATGGTCTCTCAGGGGTGGCATAATACATGCTTCAGACCATGGGAGGCCTCTGGGGTACCTATGCACTGGAACATGGGTACCATATACTAGGGACTGATAAGGGTACCCCAGTATCCAATCTGGAGTGTGCCAAAGTACATGCATGTCAATTTAAGGGAGAAAGCAGATAGACTTGAGTGCTGATTAGCAAGATCCCAGTTAGACTAGTCGAAAACAGTGAGACATCAACAAAAAGTGGGGGTAACCATAAGCAGCCGATCACAATTTCCTACACCAACCTCAGTCCTACCAGAGAAAGGTAGGACTTTTTTTGCATCAATTTAAAGAAAGACAAAGGTAAGATAGTAACTAACTATAAATGCAGAGGGCCAAGTATACCAACACTGCATTGGTTTGTAATGCAAACCAGGCACAAAGTACTGATTCTGGAATTTACTTTCAAGCACAAAACATTTTTTTACACTGAAAAGCAGCTTCAAAGTAACACAAAGTAACTCTTTGCACTACTTTGCGCTACTTCGGATCAATGGGAGCATACAATGGTGATATTTGGGCATTCCCATGCACCACCCACGGGCTTTTGATGAAAATCCTTATCTACTAATAATCACAACAGATTTGCGACAAAAATATACACCTCCTTGAGGCAGGAGTTAGATTAGAGAAACATTTTCCTTTGTCAAAACCTTTCTAAATGTTCATGTATTCTGTACTGCAAAAAACTCATACAAAATAAGTGTTAAAATAATTAAAAGCATAATATTTCGTACTGGAAGGGTCTTTTTCCAATCCACAACCTAGGTTTTACATCATACACACTCTTGCACCATGGTGCAAGAGTGTGTTGTTTAGTGCAAGGCAGCTTACAGTGCACCAGGGCAGGGAGATAGAAAAATAGTGCTATATCTTATTAGATAGGGTGCTGCTCTGCTCTCTCCCTTTGCACACAATACGGCACAGCAGTTTTTTTTGCTGTTCTGTGTTGCCAAAGTTCTGTGTAAATTTAGGGTAGAAAATATATTAATTGCACAGCAAGGATGACAAGTTCTCTGAGAAATTGATGTAAGGAAGTTGGGTTTATCGGAAACAGTGATAAGTGATACCAATGTGCTAAACAATTTTCATAAATTACTTTAAAAGTGATATAAGTCTGTCAGTGTAACTATTTGTTGTGCAACATTTTATATTTGTTATATATAGGACCTGAAGATACCAGTACTTGACAAATATTTTAAACCATTGACCTTGTCAACCTCTAAGTTACAAGTGAGGTTTCATGATTTTTTTTCAACCAAGAATCATATAATACACAAAACAGACAATGTGCTGACAGTTTTATAGCACATTTCCTTAGTCTATGTCACTTAATTCAACAGACTGCAAGGTTTCTCTGCTTTTATTGCAGCAGATACCAGGAAAAATGCGGGGATCAGGTTTCACAGTCAATTTCTCATTTATTTAGCAAAATGCGAAAAGCTGGAGTGTCTGTTCTGTTGTCAGATAAGAGAGGAGTAAGACATCAGAACAAGCACAAGCATTTGCAATGCAATCTGTCTCGTCTTTGGGACCTTATATGTCTATAGCTATGCAGCACATTAGCCTGGGTGCTGAAGCATCTACTCTTCTTTAACATGGAGGGAAAGTAAGCACCAAACTGCGTGACACGCCTGGAGAGAAATATTGCCTTTCAGCAGTAAATGTTATAGTCCAAGGCTCTGTGTTAATGTAAAATCTGGGCCTTCAGTGGTCATATCACTGAAAATACAAGATTTGAAAAAATATATATTATGTTCTATTGGTGCTCGTGGAAGACAATTTTTATGGACTGGAATTTAGAGAATGCTAAAGTGCCTCTAGTGTTTTACTGACCTCTGCTGGTCGTTTTCTATCAAAAAAGTTAAATAGAGGCAGTTGCCAGGAAAATTCAAAAAAAGAAAGTCCCTCAGCAGAAAGCAATTTCAGTATTTTACTGACCTCTATTGGACGTTTTCTATCAAGACAGTTAAATTGAGGCAGTTTAACAAGCAGAAAGCAATTCTGGTATTTTACTGACCTCTACTGGCCGTGTTCTATCAAGGCAGTTAAATAGTCTCAGTTGAACGGGAAAAGAGTCCCTAAGGGGAAGCAGACAAGTCCTAGAGCTGATCTCCAGAGCCCACAAAGTACATACACATATGAGTATATACTAAAGTTTATACAAGTGGTCTCGAATATTCGACCTAAAATACGCTCTACTGCTCCTGTCACTGCACAGTAGCAGGAGAGTTTCCACTGCCACACACAGCCCCATATTCTTTTTTAAATTGACATGTTTTTAAGATGGCACAAGCTACCTGGTAAGTGTAGCTAGTTAATGTTTAAATACTCTTAAATGTTCGTCTGTGATGGCTACCAGTCTTACATCTCTGCACAGCCATAAGAAATGCACTAGGGACTTCATATACAAGATGTAATATTCACAAGAACAAAACACACTAATTTCACCATATTCTCTTAAGATGACAGATAGGAGGCATATTTCTTCACAGTGACCCGGACAAGGGTTCTATAGTTCCACAAGCTGGAAGACTGAACTGACTCTGCCGACTGTCTTACGGATCTTACGAATCAAGGGTTCAGTGCCACTGATGTAACTGTCAGCAAGTCAATCCAGTAGGCCCCCTCCATGTGCTGGAAGAGGAAAACACTTGGGATAACCAAGAAGATATTAACAGGTAACACCACACAGACCCCAAAAACAATATTGAACTGAGCTACCATTATGCATAGTGTCACCACCAGTTACCGACCAGGTCAATGCCATCATATACCGGTACATCACACTTTGCAACCAAGAGGCCAAGCAGCATGCCTTGACTGATATGGAGGCCTAATGGTTTGTCATACAGGTGCATGGCCAGATGAAGCAGGCTCCTGAAGACTGAACGACAAAGGACAGCAAACAGTGCATGAATCACTGCTCATCCCTCTGTCAGAAGCCACATTGAAGCTTAAAATATATCAGCTGGCTATTCAATCCAATGACATAATAACCAAGTTGTTGGGGGTATTATCCATGCTTCTCAAGAGGCAGGTGATGACTCTTTCAGAAATTTCCCTTTTTGATGTCTCTGACAAATCTACTCTATTAGGAATGCAATGAACCTTCCCAGTGTTCCTCCCTGACCCAGAAGGTTCTCAGCTGACATCACCTAAATTCCCAGTCCCCTTTACAGACAGAGTGCTTTACAGTTGAATAGAGCAGGGGTCCCCAAACTTTTCAGTAGGATGGCCATATCGTATATTTTAAAAATATTCACAGGCTGACAATCAAATTAAAAATGAATGAATAAGGTTTATTTGGTTCTTTTTTGTAATCCACAGGATGTGATTCAGACAAAAGAGAAATGTTACAATTCCAAAGAAAAATGTTGTGTTTAAACTAAGAAATGATATATAATGAGTAAAGAAAGTTAAACATTAGCTTACACACTGACAAAATAATCAATTACATAACTGTAGATAAGAAAGCAGGCTGTTCATTTCTTAATTAATTTTAACCCGTTAAACGCTGCGTAGAATCCGCCACAGTGCAGGCATTTACATGCGCGTGCGGGGCGTGTCGGCCAACGGACGTGTGCAGCACTACCGAGCTAGTGCTCGCGACGGCCGATTGCCGACGCACGCAGCAAATGGGTTAAAGAATAGTGAAGATTCAAGAGGCTCTGCTGCCACATAAAGGCTGCTAAAGGAATTAGATATATATTTTTCTTTAATCATCGGAATCCAAGGCTTTGAAATACAACAGAGAAATGACATTAAAGCCTATCAATGCTAAAATTGCTGCGACTGGATAAAATCTTGTCGCGGACTGGATCTGGCCTCCAGGCCATAGTTTGAAGACCTCAGAATTAGAGGGAAACTTAGTCATCTTGAAAATTATTCCTGGAGTGTGTCTGAAGTATGAAGGTGAATGATGCCACTCTGCATTGATCTCTGTCCCAGCACCAGGGTTGCTTGGCTGTTGTTAATAACATAAGAGAGTGATGGAGTACGATGGCTTTTGATGCGTGGGTAATGTTTCATATGTACAGTGGATAAGTGTGGCTCACTGGTTAGAGCGGCAGACTCTGAAGCAGAGATCAGGCCTGGGACCAGGGTTCAAGTCCCGACGCGGCAGGGTCTTGGGCTCAATGTCCGCGGACTTGATAATTCTCGCCTCGGCGCCTACTCTAATCATGCGTCCCACTCTGCTACTCTGGGCAATAGCTTGCTTAATCTCCACAATGGCCCCTACATCACTGGGATGCCTGGCTTCACCTTGGGGGAGCCCAGGAGGGGCATCTCACAGGGAGAGCCAGGAAGGGTTCCACAGCATTATACAGCGCCGGGACGCCCCGTTGGGGCAGCTGTGCGCTTTACAAAATACACTACACTACATATACATGTGAGCCAGGATCTGTGCGACTAATGCCAGTTCATATAGTGAGCAGAAAAGGGAGTGACTGGACCTTTATGATTTATACACGTTATTGAATTAACATGAAGACCAAACACATTTCTTCTATTTTTTGATCAGGTATTTTTATTTTACCTTATTATTCAACCTATTTTTATCTGATTTTCAGAGTTTATGTGAAAAAGAACACAGTGTGGTCATATCAAGTTTTCATACATAAATGCAATATAATCATTACATTAATTACTACATATTTACAAGTAACATGGACAGTGCAACATTGCTACAAAAAACATCCAACAAAACGACAAAATCAATTTCTAGGCCAAACTCAAGGGGTATGGTACATTCTTCTGGATCCTAGACACTCTTAAGAAGTACTATTATTATATTCGGATTTGTAACGGGCATGGCTGCCCCAGCGATGGGTCGTCCCAGCGCCACCAATGACAGTTGAGAGTGAGCGTGGAGGGAAAAAAGTTACACCGGGAAGAGCCAGGTCTTTATGGCTTTTTCGAAATGCAGAATGATTCTGGATCACTCTGATAGAGACAGGGAGGGAGTTCCACAGTTTCGCAGCAAGACTGCGAAAAGAACGACCTCTGGCTATAGCTCTTGAAACTCGAGGAATACAGACCGGGGCTTGGTCGGCAGACCTTAAGCTGCACCGGGGCACATAGAACGCTAGCAAATTAGCCAGACCCAAAGGTGCTTGTTGAGTCAGAATCCTGTGAGACACACAGAGTGTTTTAAACTGGATTCGTTTTTCGACTGTCAGATAGTGTAATTTAGGAAGAACATGAGAAACAGAGCAACATTTCGGGAGTGCCACAAGAATGCGTGCCGCTGCATTCTGAATTCTCTGCAGGCACCTAATACTGGACTTATTAGCCCCAAGATAGAGAGAATTACCATAGTCCACTCTAGATCTAGACAAAATCGTCGCCTGGACAAGGGTTTGACGCACTTTAGGAGGCAAAAAACCCAAGAGAAGTTTTAAACCTTGTAGGAGCCCGAAACAGATCCCTGCCACAGCTTTTGATTAAATGTTGAAGGTAAGAACACTGTCAATCCACACACCAAGGTTCTTTACTGCCTCTATGGGCAAAGGTTCTGGTTGGATCCGGCCAGCAGTGGGCGGACCACATGTCCCGGTCCTTCCGAACAGCAAAACCTCTGACTTACTGGCATTTAACTGCAAGCAGTTTAAAGCCATCCAATCTGCAACCTCTAGCAGGTCCTCCTTAAACTTTTCCAGGTTGTGACTACATTTGTTAGAGAAGGCAATCACCAATTGGGTGTCGTCAGCATACTACTTTTAGCCACCAAAGCAAGAGGGTGAACAAAAATGTTAAAAAGCAAGGGGTTCAGTATTGAGCCCTGAGGCACCCCCTGTTGCAGGGCATGCTCCTGCGAGAAGAAAGGTGGCACCAAGACCTGGAAAGATCACCCCTCCAAGAAGGAACAAAACCAGGCCAAAGCCAAACCCCTGATTCATATTTCCTGTAAGCGCTTTAAAAGTATCAGGTGGGAGACAGTGTCGAAAGCGGCACTTAGGTCCAAAAGAGCTAAGGTCTCGGAATCGCCAACATCAAGACTCCCCCGGATTTCTTCTGTCACTAACAACAGATCTGATTCTGTACTATGGCGAGCTCGGAAACCATTCTGCGAAGGATCCAAGATGGCATTATGCTCAATAAACTCAGTGAGAGTTGTATTCACATGAGATTCAACCATCTTAACCAAGAAAGGCAGCTGGGATATAGGGCGATAGTATAAATGAGGTCTCTTACACAAACAAGGGGAACATTTCAATATCTATGGCAGGGGTAGATGAACATAATGCTCCGTCTAGAAAGAAATTAAGTTCTCAAACCCTCAATGTTTTATATTTTGCCAACACATTTCAAGTCCTGGGCAATAAGTACAAGGGCTTGTCATATAGTTACTTCTTTTCAATATATTGTGTTAAGTTAGCATGAGTTTATTAAATGTTTGCACGCCGTTTTTCATTCTTGCTTCACTTTTGCACACAACACATAATTGTTGTTTTAGCTTTCAACCCAGAAGAGCTTCGTGATTTACTAGAGAAATAATATGTTATTGCTCTGATATCAGTTTTGTTCTGCACTCTGTCTGCACACCGAGTGCTGAAGGCTACACGGATAACTTAACCCAGTGTTATTGTAAGGTCTGATCTTCGCACCCTTATAGACATAATACACATGCTGTTGCCAAATTCGGGCTCTAGGCGAGTTTTATATTGTGATGCTGCACGCACAAAAACACACTTGATATGCTTCGCATGCAGAGAGCTGGTGGGAGGTGATGTGATTATCCTGCCACTGAGATTTTAAGGTATGGGCCCGCCCTGCTAAAACCCAAATGAGACCTTCATAGATATAATATACTATGCTAAATAGGGAGAGTGTGAATTAGACATTGTTAACTTCTATTCATTTCAGCATATTAGTATGCTCTCACCATTCGCCTTTTATGGACTGATAACTATGCTGATAACTTTGTTGCTTATAATATGTTTGTTAGTATTATACAAGATACTGCATTTGAGAACCTTGCATTAGTAAATAAATATTTCAAACATGCACGTGTCCTCTTTTACTCCTCGTTCTGGTTTGTGATGATTATATAACGAAAGAGTGTTCATGTGTTCCACGATTCCTGAGGTACTCTAAGTTCATGTTCTGGTCTGTCTAAGCATTGGGAGTTTGTTATGACCAATGAGACACTGTAGCTAGCTCGGTAAGGGGATTTTGGGTACTGAGGTGAGTTTTGGGCCATCCTAATTCACAGAGGTTCCCGGTCTCTATGCACAGTTCTGTAGGAGAACAGAATTCCTGCTACATGGCGCCCATACGTTGTTGGCCTTATATCATGACACTCGAGTAGTATATCATTCAATCCTTAACCCCTTCACTGACGTTTCCGGTAAACGGTGGTGTCGGAAAGACCTACCTATTTTTGAAATAGGTCTTTTAAAGCTTGAATCTTTCTAAAAACGGTTTCCTTGAATTACTACCCAGTTGTGCTACAAAGTTTACTTTGTTTTTTCTCTTTCCTGTGCGGTCATGGCTTCCGTGGACATTCCGCTGCATAGTCGCATTGCGGTGCGAGATCATTTGCGGGCTTACAATGTTCCTCTTGAATGCTTGGCTGTGATTATGGTGGTGAGTGAGTTTCCGCATGCGCCATTGTGGTCGGTGCCATGGTGAACGATGGGTTCAAGTCCAGTGTCGTGCACATGCAGACACTTGGAGACTGCACTGCACAATTGGCAGAGCTTTGTGCTTTGATGCTTGCATTGGAGTACGCAGATCCTAGGGTGACTACTCTTATCGTAAGTGATTCTTACTACTGTGTCCAGTCATACAATGAGAACTTAATCTATTGGATTCAGAATGAATTTCGTGATTCCAAGGGTAGCACAATAAAACATAAAATTATCTGGGTCCGAGTGGCTGAGCTTAAAGAGCAGTTGCCACTTGTGTTTGTGATTCATACTCTCGGCCATCAGCGCGTGGGAGTCCACGCTGTCGGTAATTCGCTTGCTGATGAAGCAGCGAAATCAGCAGTATCCTAATATTTAGTTGCAGCAGTTACACGGTCCAAAAGTAAAATAGATGATGACATCTTGGCGGCTGTTGCTGCCACTGAGAAGGGAGGTAAATATCCTGCGGGGTTCCCTTCGAAGTACACATACCACTTAAGTCCCGATAAGGTTCCTTACGTGAAAATTGCTGATGTTGGCGAACGTTTAATTCCCAACTCGGAACGCAGAGCTACTTTGATTACAGTGGCTCATGAAGGTATGGCGTCTGCGCATGCGGGCGTCTCGGCCACTGTAACTCAGCTACAACAGAGGTTCTGGTGGCGGGGACTGTACAAACAGACGCGTGATTATGTCCTTCAATGTGACATTTGCCAGCAGATCAAGCCTTCGACTGCTGCGCGTCCGCCACAGACACAGTTGTACATTTCTAATAAACCAATAGGATGCCTTTATTTAGATCACTGCGGTCCTTTTTCTTCTGATACTGCGTATAAGTGCATCTTAGTAGCAGTTGATTCATGCACACGCTTTGTGTGGGTATGGCCCCATCGCAGCGCTGATTCACGGACTGTCATAAGAGATTTGCGTGTCTTTGTAGGGATTTTTGCCTGTGGTACCTTCCATTCGGATCAGAGTCCGGCTTTCGCCTCTAAGGCGTATAAGGATGCTATGGTTTTGTTGGGGGTCCAAGTCAAGTTTTCGTCTCCGTACAGACCTGAGGGTAACAGTGTAGTGGAACGAATGAACCGTGACTTAAAGCAATCTTTGACAGCTCGAGTTATAGGCACTGGCAGAAACTGGCTGGCCCACCTCAATGGCGTGCAGCGTGCTCTTAATAATCTCCCTAGAAGGTCTCTGGGTGGGCGGACCCCGTACGAAATGCTCTTGGGTATCAAGATGTACGTCCCTGACCTCGACGGTCTAGTCTGCGTGGCTCAAGCCATGGCCTTTGACGTAGATGAACATTGTGCTGTTTTACAGGACATACAAAAGACCAGAGACATTCTTGCAAAAGAACATTTGCCCTTCACATCGGATGATGCCTTGCAGATCCCGGTAGTTGGCTGGCTACCCAAAGTGGGAGAACTGGTTCGAGAGAAGATCGACAACAGGAAAGAATTTGGTCCTTCCTATCGAGCACCGGTCCCCGTTCTTGGAGTGAAGGGCACGAGAACAGTCATTTTACCACCACTTCCAGGTCGTAAGGAAAACAGGTTTATCTCAATTGACAATGTCAAGATACACAGGGTGACCGATTCTTCATAGTATGACACCGGCAGTCTCATGTCCTTCGATTGTGAGAAATTCTGTTTTGGCCATTACTGCAGCTGCTGAGCCAGAAGTGGCCTTAGAGATGCCTGTCATTTCCAATCCTTTGCTAAACAATTTCCCAGTTAATAACAATGATGACCTCCATTATTCCTTTCCTGCTGATTTATCGATGCCTGATTTACAAACACGTTTGGCCACAGACTCTAGATTCTCATTTGACTCTGCTTCAGTGACTTCGACAAAACCCTCCAGTTGTGCAATCTATGCCTCTTTATTCAAGAAACATTTTTTGGTTCCCCCTTGGACATATATTTGGCTAATGCTTTTTTCAGTATACCTTTTTATGTCAATTGGTTTTGTGTTTTATTTTTTTGGACTCATGGATGGACACTATGTTGAGGAGAGAACATGCATTCGGCATCTTAATGGAACTTTGGCCCCCTTATCCTCTTCACATTCTGCACACAGGCTGAAAAGAGACTTGAACTTTGTTAACATCACAGCATAGCCGGTTCTTGATGGGATTGTGTGGGATGCAGTTAAATTTCAAATTCATGGCCCAACTGAAGTGGTTAATGTCCCAAATGTACTTAGAGTAAACATGGGGGATGTGGTTAAACAAAACATACGTTCTGATGATTGGAATGTTCAGGCCGTAGAATCATTATTTACTGATTTAAAATATTATGCTGCCTTTGATGCTGAGGATTTATATTTAGAATCTGCTAATTATGGTGGCTTATTTTGCTTTCAACATTATGGTAATCATTTCCTGCATAAAACAAGTTCCAGAAGGAGTACTGTAAATTACACACAGTGGGAACATTGCCCAGCACCATTACAAGGCAGCTCCAATATGTTTTTGAAAAAATACACTTACTTTATCGACTTTAATCAATCAAGTCCTGAGTCCTTTTATTTTAAGATGACACAGAAGCCCATGTCCAAAGTTAGACTTACCAATACTAAATTGTTGTATTCGAAGTCCTTCCTAGACAAGTTAGCTGTAGAAGGCCATGAGCTATGGAAGGAAACCATTGACCTTAAATCGGTTTGGGGTTCTAAAAGTTGGCAGGTACAAGGCACTGAGGCTTTGCACCGTGCATGTCTCATACCGAATCACATGTTGTATTTGAATTCTACTATTTCTCAGACAACGTGCTTTGGATTGGCTACTTCAAAAAAGTTAAATACCCCTACTGTCCCTGATTTGGAGGAATATCCTGGTTGGGATAATTATACAAAATTTTCCATTAGAGAATTGCAAACGTTACTAGGTAATGCATCATTTAATGTGTCCAGTTTTGATCCAAAGGGATGGCTGCTATGGCACAGAAGCTCTGACTCTTGCCAGCATCGCTTTCTGGGTTTAACTGAAGCTTTTACACGAATCAGGCCTGATCCACGTTTTGATCCTGACCACACTGTTACAACATATTCAGTTGGCAAATTATGTCAAAATTGGTTACAACATTCTACATTAGCTGCTGTTAAATTACATCTATCTAAGCTGACTAATGAGGTGGATATTAATGATTTCATTAAAGGCCCGGCAAGTGGTAGATCTAAACGTTGGATTTATGCTGCTTACAATGAAATTTGGAAGCTATCACAGATTGAAGCTGCTAAGCGCCTGCGAGCAATTGATCAAGCAAATTTAGAAAAGGTGCTTGCAGTTGTCGATAACAGTATTAATATGCTTTCTTCCCGCATATACACGTTGAATAACATTGTTTCTTCTGTAGTTGATATTGTAAATGATGAGGTGTCTGTTTTATACCATGGCCAAAATCAACTGCGTTCTGTGATGCTGTTTGCATGGACTCTACAGACTCTCAAATCTGGCCGTGTGCCATGGAATTACATGAACGTTTCCTCCCTCTTTGCCCCATTTAATTTGACTGACAAACAGCGCATGCTTTCAATGCGAGATGCATCATTTTCCATGTTACACATTGAGAGGTTGGAATCTTTACTGTTCTCTGTTGCTGAGGCCGCTGATGCAACGTGGCTTATCCACGGATTAATTACATTACCATTCGCGTTGTACAAATTCACTAGTTGTATGCGACATGTGGCAATAGGACGCTATGAACCGTTAGGAGGTGCCTTCCTCCATGAAGCATGGTCTCTTCCCTTCACATATAGGTGCCTGAAGACGGCAGAGAAGTTTATCTGAATGGAGAAGAATGCACAGAGTCCCCTGACCATTCATTAATATGCAGACACATTCAATTGCATGGTTCCTGCAACCAGGAGCGGCCTAATCTGGCCTGTGTTTTGAAAGGGACTCCTGTACCCGCAATAGTTCCCACGTTTACACTTTTGGCAAATGGTAGTTATTTGCTGTTGAATAACGAGGAGTGTTGTGGTCTTATTGTCGGTATCGCTTATGTGGTAACTGTATCTGAGTGTGTGGTGTGCTGCAAAAATTTAATGTATCCCCCTACGCATGGGAATTCAGTTGTTTCCATCTGGCCACGCATCCCAACCTTGAAAGCAGAGTTCAATGGTATGACTAGAATAAGAGCCCTTTTGTCTCAGAAAGAGGTGGCCCTGAGTTCGGCCCGAGAAACATTCGTCCTTCACATAGCTAACACACGCACAGAAGTGCAAGCGCTTTTAAATACTGATTTACCGTTACATTTCAGCGAGTTGGTTCATCAAATCTTTAATGCCTCCTCCACTTCCGGCCTGGCTCACTTTTTTAAATTAGTTTGCAGTGGTCTCGTGACTTCATTTGAAAAAATATTTGGGGTCATCCCTGCCATTTTTCATTCTATTTTTTCGAGCTTGTTCGGAGGATTCCCTGTCTTGCTGGCTTTAGCTGCAGGCGTTTTGGTGATATTTTGCTTCATTAAAATTGGCTGCCCATCCTGCATTAGGAGCAGAAGAGCCCCTCCTGTCACTGCTGCGCAATCGGATGTTTGATTACTATGGCACCCTGCCGCTTGCGACCTTAAGCACGGCGTTTGGATTATCATTTCGATTTTCCTGTTTCTCATGTGTCCAGCCTGTGTTTCATTGCCTGAGCTGCGATTTCCACTGGGCCCTTGATTTGTGTCTCCGTTTGGCGGTGTCTCCTGAAGTCGACTTTAATCATCTGATGAGCCCCGTAGTTGCTCACGAGTTGGTTTGTACTGGCGAAAGGATTATGGCCTTGGCAGCGATGCATGGACTAATGGGTCGTTGGGATATAATTGCAGCAGCGCATGAGTTCTTGGCAAGGAGCTTTCTTGAGAACCCACTGAGTTGTCCTCTGATGTTAATAGAGGATCCAGTGACGGAGCAGCACGTATGTTCCTTCCCACTAATTAATTGGATGGCTGAACTGTTTTCGGATGATGACAGTGATTTCTTATTGGAGGCTGTGGCTGCATATTTTGCATATTCGATTCTATCGTAAGATGCCATAGAGTTTATTCTACTTATTTCGGCACGTGCTTTTTATATTTTTGGACAGTGCCATTCTTTCATGTGTGAACAATTTTTATATACGTCCCAGACCTATTGGCTTATATTTTCAAAGGTTGGATCACTTACATTTGGCCACTATAGGCCTGCATTTATACGTTTGGAGAATAGATTAGTTCATTATTATTATTGAACTCTGTTTTCAGGTTAAGCCCCTTCCAGGTTCTGCCTTTAGATGATTTTTTACAGTGCTCTGATCATTGGGGGGGGGGTGTCATACAGTTACTTCTTTTCTATATATTGTGTTAAGTTAGCATGAGTTTATTAAATGTTTGCACGCCGTTTTTCATTCTTGCTTCACTTTTGCACACGACAAATAATTGTTGTTTTAGCTTTCAACCCAGAAGAGCTTCGTGATTTACTAGAGAAATAATATGTTATTGCTCTGATATCAGTTTTGTTCTGCACTCTGTCTGCACACCGAGTGCTGAAGGCTACACGGATAACTTAACCCAGTGTTATTGTAAGGTCTGATCTTCGCACCCTTATAGACATAATGCACATGCTGTTGCCAAAATCGGACTCTAGGCGAGTTTTATATTGTGATGCTGCACGCACAAAAACACACTTGATATGCTTCGCATGCAGAGAGCTGGTGGGAGGTGGTGTGATCGTCCTGCCATTGAGATTTTAAGGTATGGGCCCCCCCTGCTAAAACCCAAATGAGACCTTCATAGATATAATATACTATGCTAAATAGGGAGAGTGTGAATTAGACATTGTTAATTTCTATTCATTTCAGCATATTAGTATGCTCTCACCATTCGCCTTTTATGGACTGATAACTATGCTGATAACTTTGTTGCTTATAATATGTTTATTAGTATTATACAAGATACTGCGTTTGAGAACCTTGCATTAGTAAATAAATATTTCAAATGTGCACGTGTCCTCTTTTACTCCTCGTTCTGGTTTGTGATGATTATATAACGAAAGAGTGTTCATGTGTTCCACGATTCCTGAGGTACTCTAAGTTCATGTTCTGGTCTGTCTAAGCATTGGGAGTTTGTTATGACCAATGAGACACTGTAGCTAGCTCGGTAAGGGGATTTTCGGTACTGAGGTGAGTTTTGGGCCATCCTAATTCACAGAGGTTCCAGGTCTCTATGCACAGTTCTGTAGGAGAACGGAATTCCTGCTACAGGCTCTCATCAGGGCTTCTGACTTTTTTGGTCGATGGTGTTGTCTGGTAATTGGTATTGTTTCTATCAGACTTGGGCTTCAGTGAAAGGGGTTGAAATGAATTCTTGAAGAATTATAATATATTGAATACCCCATATTGAAGAAGCTACACACTGAGTACGTGCTTAAAGGTAATAAGGATTATGGGAGTGTGAATAGCCTGTTATTTATAAATATGGCTTTAGGTATAATTAGACCTTGATGCCATACGTTTTCCTATTGCAGAGGCGTAGAGCAGCCGTTTTTACATTTTAATCCTTGAGGTGCCAAGAGTATAAAGGTGGAAGGTAATGTTTCCTCTGGTTTTTAATAACCACCATTGACCAGAAGAATAAGCTTTGGTCTTTCAGTAATAAAGGTCTTTATCTTTACAGAATAATCCCCAATTAAAGAGTGATGCCTTAGTGAGAGAATAATGAACCGTCACATAAGATTCTGCAAGGAATATATCCTGCAGTTAAAATCGGATGTGTCCCCTGATATCCCGACAGGTACATATCACATGATAACTAGGAATGCTTATATACATGAGTTTAGATACATTTAGATATGTATGTACTATGGTATAAAAACATTTTTTTTTAAAGGGGGGGATGGAGGAACATCCTTTACTCCTGATGGATGGAGAAAGACTTTTCCCTCTTCTTTTTATTTATAAACTCCATCTGTGTGTAGACTGAGTGAAAGAGGTATATGTTATTCTATGTATGCGTATATATTTTGTTGTATGTATCACCAGGATATAAACACTGCATTTATTTACATCTTTCAAGGGTTAACTGATTCTTTTTTGTGATTGTGTATATATCCAAAATTCCATGTGGGAGATATTATTCCTTGTCCTGAGTAAGCTGGTGTTTCAAGCAGTGATACCGACCGAAATGTGTCAACACAACTGTGTGAAGGCACGCTGCAGATTGTGAAAACATTTGTTACTTTTATTGTTCACGCTTTCTGTATAACAATTACATGTTGAGCAAATTATCTTGATTTAATGTATGGGCCTTTATTGATGATTAGAAACTATAGTCTTGAAGGTTCTCCATATTATCAATTTTGTTTAATAAATGTCAGAATGTTTTTAACTTAACCATGGTATGATAATTTACTGTATTTGACCATATGTTTGGTTAATTTTAATAAAATATTTTCATAATTGTGAGCACTTGCCCTTTGATAATGGTGGTGTTATGTTCTGGTGATATATTTGTTCACATAAGTGTTTTTACCTTGGTGTACTAAGCTGCCCAAAGGTTATCTTTTCTTGCCTACTGTCCATTTGGTGCCCTACTCTTTTGGTGTTATAGGGGCCCCTCTCATTGTTTTTGTTTTCAGTTCATTACCCGACTGACAAATTTCAGTGGTTTACTCGCTGGTGCCAAAAATATAACTTGTTTCTCTGAATTTCATTGTTTTTTACACGTTCCAATCCCAACCAGCTGTGGTTGCTGAGCTAGGTGCAGCAAGGGTGGATGGGCACAATAACTAACCTGTGGCCAAGTCCTACTCCAAACTACCACAGGTGAGCAACACCACTGTTTGCAGCCTTTGCCACGTGCAGCAGCAGTTCGGCACCCAACAACCACTGCGCATGGCCTCTGGCCATGTGCAGCAAAGGTTGGTTGCAGTGAGGCACTATGCCAACCTGCAGCAGGCATTGTGCAGCATGGGTTATGCACAGGGCTGGCTTGTAGCCAGGCCCTACCTCCTGCCTTCAAAGCAAAGTACTCCTTTTAGTGTTTGGGTTTATTTGTGTATTGTTATATATGTATATATATATATATATATATATGCTGCCTGAAACCTGCAAGTGGGAGAAAAATGGTGGTTGAACCCAGCTACTAAAAGAGCTGTGGGCGAACTCTCGAGTTGGCTCTGACTAGTGAGTTTTCCGCTGTGTTAATCACTTTTTTCTCTGAAGTTGCTTCATTTTTTCACACATGTGGGTAGCCCTGTCCACTGCCCTGAGTTTGGTCACCTTTGCCGTTGGGCCCCCTTGCTGTCGAATATTGTTATCATACCATGAAACTCATGAGTGAAAGCCAGTGAGACTAAATAATAGAAATGCAAAGTTTAACAAGAATTGGAAATGCAATAGGCCGTGCATTTGCATGAGTTACAGCTATTGGCGTTGTAAATGATAATGTTGTTTACCCATGTGTTATGGAGTGTATGCATGTGGCGTGCAGTGTAAATATGTGGGTTGTATTGGAATTGTTAGTTGTGGAATTGGCTGCTTTGTAGTGGAATTATGTGGTATGGTGTGCAGGGGAATTATGTGGTATGGTGTGCAATTGAAGTATGTGGATAGTTACTGTTTTGTAATTATGTAAATGGAGCTGGAAATAGGTATAACCACAAGAAATGCCTTTAAGCAGAACAACCTAAGGACCTTAAATTGATGCTCACCGATTATGACCTTAACGCCTGACTCACATAATAAATACGACAATTATACTAAGAAGGGAAAAAAGGCCTAAAGAAAACGATTAATTCATCAGTAATAACACAACTACTTAAGCAAATTAAAATTAACATTGCCTGTAAACGGGAAAAAGGCCTAAGGAAGAAAACACATTATATACCTATAGCGTTGAAAAGCGTTTCAGAGGATACCAATGTCCTCATCTTGAATTCTGTTACAAGGGATGGAGGGTGGGGAAAATTACAAGCCCCACGGCGGGGCGAGGAGCGAGCCCAGGAAGTATGGGGCACAAAGAGGATGCTTCCCGCGCTCCCCAGGCTCTTAAACCCCCCCTTTGCCACGGGTCCCGCCCCCTTGACCCGGAAGCATAAAACCGCTTCCGGGCCAAACGGCGGGACCAATCAGGACGGATGAAGGGTGGCCGGGCCCAGCCATGTGTGCGTTTCGTTAATGGTGCCGCCCCCTAAGGACCTTAAATTGGTGCTCACAGATTATGAACTTACCGCCACAGGCCGGCATAGTTGACCGACTATCTGGCCCCCCAACCTCATACACTGAAAGGTCATACCCTCCTAGCAGAACCTTCTACCCATGCCATTATGTTCCCTATCAATAGGGCATTCCCTGACTCTGTCAAGTGGACCCGATCCCGCAATTAGAACTGTTCCCCCCAAATGCACCCATGAGGTATACTCTGTAGATGAGGAGTTCGAAAAAGCTTGTCTATTTTATTGTTGACCCTCTTTACAGAGTGATTCAACGCCCTGACTGATTCACCACCCCTCCATTGAAGCCTCGGTATCAACTGTGACCACACTATAGTGCAATCCGGTAACAGTTTCGCCAGCCAACCTGCCGCTGAGATGATTTCTTCCAAAAGGACCCTTCTGCCCAAGTCGACTAAATCATTCCCCCCCAGGTGCAGGATGACCACTGAGGGCGGTGAGGTGTGTCTTCTGAGTAACTCTGACATGTAACCCCTAAGTTGATTAAGGCGGAGCCCCCCTCTGCCATAGAAGGAAACACTGAGACCCCCGCACTCCGCCCTCCGTCTGCCCTCTCCTGCAAGGAAAATTGGTTTAGCACGTTTCACTTAAGAATGACCGACTACCCATACTTCAGGTGTCCTCCTTTTGTCTTCCTGCTGTTGTCAAGATGTTGATGATTGGCTCCGATGACCCTGAAGAAGTTTCCGCCCTTCGTCACAGGCCCGAGAAACTAGAAGATAAACAAAGGCAAAGCAGGCATCAGGGGGTGTCGACTGACCTTACAACATGTGCAACCGCACATAACGCTTATAGGCATTGGAAGACCATCTCCCAATCCTCTTCACACTATTGACATTCAAACTCCTCGCAGTGGCCTCGGTGGTTGCCCCTATCCAGGAAAGGTGTCCCAAAATCCTTGGGGTATAAACCTGCCTTGGCAATACACATAGTTAAGACTCTTTGAAACTGAAACCTGGTCAGATGGGTACCATCCGCATGCATTAGCAATGCTCCCCTCGCCTCACCTGCTCGTTGCTTGATTAACGCTTCTACATGTGACACCGGGCAGCACGGGTTATTCGGTGCCCGATGCAGTACTAAGCTCTCCCCCCTGGCCTCTTGATCAATCTTGGATTTCTGGATGGTGACCCGCATTGTGTCACCCCGTATACTGGTATCTCTCAGCTGAAGACCTCCTATTGTGTCAAGTTTGTTGCTAGCAACTAGTTCGCCTACTCAGAAAGCCCCGTAAAAGGCCAGGGAGAAGGCAGCCTTGAATAATATCACCTCTCCCGAAGAACTGCATGTGTTGGGGAGGGCGGGGAATACTGCTGCCAACCGTTCTAGACCAATCGGTCTTCTGCTATCGGCGGTGTTTGCCTGTAAGCGCCGCCATCCCTTGAAAGCCTTTTGTATTATGAAGCTGTCCGTAGGATCCCTGGTTCCCCTTGCTTGTGCGAAAAAGGAAACTGCTGCCTTATGTCTGCTGGCTGTCGCCGCTGAGCACCCTTCCTTGTGTAATGTGTCCATGTACCCATTAAAACTAGCCTCCTGATCCCATCTGTCCTCCCAATCATGACCCAGAAATGTACAGTAAGACCTGAACGCCCCTTCGTAAGCTGTCCTGGTCCTGGGAGCTAGGCTGGCTGCCACAAGGTCATGTAGTTGGAACCCTACCTGATTAAATGAAGAATATATGATGTCAAGGCTTCTCAGTGAGAAAAGTGGTAAGATTATCCTTTCCCTGTTAATCTACTTTGACAGGCCACGATGGGTTCTATTCCTCTCCATGGGCATCTAAGGGCCACCTTGTCGATATCAAGATCCCGCCCTCAGATCTCTAGCCACCTCTGTGAAACCCCTTGCTAAAATTATCTTTACCCTTTAATTGTAGATACTCTGATGCTCTAGTAATTGTATGTTCTGAATGCCTGCCTAGTTGGTTTCTGCTGGCCCTGGGCTTATCCATAGTTGCCCTTAGTGTCCCTCCTATTGAGGAGAAATAGTAAGAATTCTTACGCTGTGAGTGACAACGCTTTCGGAGCCTTGATACACACTTCAAATGAGTTTATCATCTCAACTCCTTTTGCAATATATATATGTATCATGAAATCATATCTTGCCTGTTGAAATATGTCTAAATCTATCTTTATTGCTTTGGTTCCACGGCCTTGACTGCGCCCCCGCAGTTCGCTGGACCTGTTTGGGGAGAAATCGGTGCGCCCGGCGTGCTGCTTTCGCCGCTAGCCAACATGATTTGTGCAACCGTTCTCTGTGCCTCTGCACTAGGGTCAGCCGCCGTGGGTAACATTTCCCCAATCCCCAACCATGGAAGCACTGTGGCTATCTGTGCCGCTAATTCTGGTGGCACCTGACCCGCCCCAGGTGATGGGCTTGCTGGAAGTACCGGCGGGACAGTGACGGGGACTGGGTTACTCGGTGGCGCGACTGGCAGCAGGACAATGACGAGGACAGGGTTACTCAGTGGCGGGACCGGCAGCGGTACAATGACAGGGACTGGGTTAATGGGTGGCATGACTGGCGCTATTGGCACGCTCACTGGGATTTGCGGAGAGGGCGTGGGTGACCCAGGTGCCACAGGCGCTCTATTTGGTACCAGCCTCGGAGACCCCCACCCACAATGGGCTTGGGAGGGCAACCACCACCCTTCCTAGGTCTGCTACGTTTCGGTGGCGTCTCGAAATCCCCCCTTGGTTTGGGCGGTACTATGGTCCGTTTAGGCCTTCCCGTCAGACCTGCCTGAGTCTCAACCTTCGCATCCAGCTCAGCGACAGTCCTATCCAATTTGTCCACTTTCCCCAATCTCTTGTCCATTGCTGACATTCTGCGCATCATTGTTCTAAACATTAATTCCATGGGCGAATTCCTTGCACCCCGTCTGGCAGACATATTGCTCTTACACCTACACTACACAGTGCGTTCTGTTAGCTACAGGCACAGTGTGCGCTGTACCTGTCCAAGTCGGAGGCTCATGAGCTGGCCGTAGGCACCACGCAACTGTGACCGCACACACCAGCTAGCCTGGAGTGTTTGGGCGAGCGAACTCTGGCCCCGCGGCCCACCAGAAGCAGTGAAATGCAGGCCTGCCCGCGTCCTCAGGATCCGCCGTCCACCGTGAGCTCCCCAGCTACCCGGTCCGCAGCGGCCCTTGTCTTTTTCTCCTAAAATGAGAAAAATTGTTAAAAACCGAATTCAGGTTATTCAAAAGGTTGGGGAATTTTTTGTCCCAAACTGTGTAAATGCTTCCTAAATGCTTTGCATTGACATTTTTAAATCACACGGGCTGATTTAAATGCAAAATGTGCTCCCCGCGGGTCCCTTAATCAAAAGCCTGCCAGTGGGATGTAGCCAACAGTATGCTAAGCAAAACAAACTGCTATACAAAGAGTATAATGTAAAACTTGGCCTGATCAGAAGGTATGCTAATGCAAAACACGCAGTTGTAAAAGGAAAATACTGTTGTCTTAAAACTGTTTTATCAAGTGCAAAAATGTATGACCAGAAACAGCTATCAAGCTTTCTCTGGCCCCAACAAAGTTCACCTGGTTAAGTGATTTGCCCAGAATCACACCTTACAAACAATTGTGTTTAATGCACAGTGATTTGCCCAGAATCACACTTTTCTCAGCCTGACCTTTTCAAGTTACAATTACAATCATTTAATATGTAACTATAGTCTGCCCCCGCCTAAATAAACAGCAATCCGATATTTGCAAACAGCAAACCCAGCACTGGTCTCCCATTCATTTGCTGCCCGAGCCGACCCTGCTTCGCACCGCCCTAATTGCCGAGAGACTCGTTACGAGTATATTTCCCCGCTTCCTCTCGCTCTGCCGGGCCAATCTTCTAACGGCGTACCGCGAATGCCCGCAACGTACCTGTATGTTGTTTAACCTGTTCCACATAAAAACCCGCTCTTTGTGCCTGATGCCCAATGCTCAGATTCGCTCCCCACACCGCACAGCTTGACACGAAGCTCCGGCTGCAGTCCCGGAAACCTGGAAAATGTGAAAACCTGCAATGAAATAAAGAATGAAAATTACAAGCCCCACAGCGGGGCGAGGAGCGAGCCCGGTAAGCGCCGGGCACAAAGAGGTCGCTTCCCGCGCTCCCCAGGCTCTTAAACCCCTTCTTTGCCACGGGTCCCGCCCCCTTGACCCAGAAGCGTAAAACCGCTTCCGGGCCAAACGGCGGGACCAATCAGGACGGATGAAGGGGACCCGGGCCCAGCCATGTGTGCGTGGGGGCCGGGCGGCCCCCCCTTTCCTTTCCAGCTCTTTAAATGCGGCCCCCTGGGGAAGTAGGGTCGGCAGAGGTGTTTGCACATAAACAGGAAGGACAAGGTGTTTTTATTGTCAAGGGTTTGGGCTTGGGGTGGGGTTTAGGGCTAGGGCTTATAGGGATCAAGGGAGGAGGTTTTCATCCTCTTCTTGTCCATAGCGCCAATGGTGAAGGGTCAAGAAAATTGTTGGAGGATAGTAGGAGGTATAGTGGTAGATTTGTAGGCCCAATCGGTCGAATAGTGTGGGTAGTGTGCGAGAGGCAGCCCTGTTGTGCGGTGATCGTGTTTAGCAGCCCCCTCCCATACCCCCCCTCAACCTTTCCACCCCCGACATGTAATTCAGCGTAGTGTTGCCGCTCACCGACCGGCCGGGATGGCTGCTCTCAATGCAGAGGCAGTCCGTGTCGCTTTGCAGGTCCTGAGCCGGGCAGGGAGGGCGGATCTCCTGCGGCCTGGAATCTTGGATCAGGCGTGGGTCGGGATGACCCGACCCCGAGGTCTGCATCCATGGGGGTCACCGCCGGGGTGGTGGCATGCCAGAAGCGCT
Organism: Lissotriton vulgaris; assembly: GCF_964263255.1. Taxonomy (NCBI): domain Eukaryota; kingdom Metazoa; phylum Chordata; class Amphibia; order Caudata; family Salamandridae; genus Lissotriton; species Lissotriton vulgaris. Next base: position 1,218,375,824 of record NC_141693.1, read on the forward strand.
GAGGTTGAACCAGAGGAACAATTGGATTATGATGAGGAGATCAATGATTTGAAGGAAGGGGAAGTGCGTGACAGTGTGGAATGTCACATTGACAAGGCCAATAGCTTGGCATTACTGAGACCCATTTGCTTTGCTAATGCTTATTCTTTATAGTTGCTGTCTCTTCTTGACCTCTCACAAGTCACTCATGTCAATCTGAGTGCGACACGTCTGCACCCAGTTTTTAGGATGGACGAGTGTCTGGGATCTGTAACCTAAGCCTCATTGCCCAGTACACTGTCCCCTGGGTCAGGTTATCACCTGCTATTGAAAGTTCCCTACAACCCATCTCCACTTCAGCCCATGTTAGCATATCCCTCATCCAACTGCTTATCTGTGTTTCTTGTAGCCTAATCCAGTGAATTCCTATTTTGGATATAAATAAACTACTTTTTATCAATTTCCTTCTACAAGGAAGTCACTTTACAAAACTGATTCCGTATTTCTTCGGTATGCCTTCAGGATACTCTCTCCATGGGACACTTGATAACAGTGTTCAGATCAGAAATCCCTTTTTTCAGTTCTTTGCTCAAACCTATGAAATAATTAAAGTTTCATCAGCCACGTATCACAATGAGCAGTATCAGACTACAGGAGGTAGCCCATATACCCCAAGGAGACTAGGGCAGTAATGTGTCGCAAACCACTGTGTAAAAAGGGTGTTATTTAAAGGTCAAATACATGTAGCACAATAAATTGCTGAGAATTACATCTAGAGGGGAGAAAAATAGGGAGACAGTCTCTTGTGAAATAAATTGTATTTCAGTAAATATACGTTTGACATATTAAATTTCATATGTACAAGCCCATGGGGTGGTAGCACTGTGTTACATTGAATGTCATGAAACCTACACGATACTGTGCACAAGTGCTCGTGAAGGGTTTTGACGGGCGCAGGTGACACCTTACTTGGTATATATAGCGATAGTGACGGGTGCACCACAGAACAAGTGGGATGAAAATTCTTTACGTATTTAGGCTACCCTAACAGTTAATGGTATAGAGTACAAAAATAATCGAATGGGGTATCCGTGAAGGAGGGCGCCAGGAGCTCCGCTGTGGAAGTCAACGCGGATTTAGCCTGTAGAAGTATTAGGCCATCATCGGGACCAGGTTACGGTTACATATATTGCAGTGTTAATATCCATTGTTGCGATATATGATAAAGTCCAGAATGACTGATAATAGAACCTGAAGATAAACTTAGTTGGATGTCGGTAGGAGTACAAGGATTTGAGCCTGACTAATGCCGGCCGATTGATGTGCCTTGCCTCTGCTGACTCCGTAAAGTAACATTAGCAGCATCTTCTTGGCTTTCGCAGTTGGAGCGATGCCTTGGACCCCTACGGACATCCAACTAAGTTTATCTTCAGTTCCTATTCTCAGTCACTTTGGACCTAGTCATACATCACAACTCTGGATCTTAACACTGCAATACAAGAAACCGTAACATGGTCCTGACGATGGCCTAATACTTCTACCGGCCGAAACGCCGTGAACTTTGACAGCGGAACTCCTGGTGCCCTCCTTCACGGATACCCCATTCGATTATATTTGTACTCTATACCATTAACTGTTAGGGTATTCTAAACATGTAAAGAATTTTAATCCCACTTGTTTCGTGTTGCGCCCATCACTATCGATGTATATACCACGTCACGTGTCACTTGTGCCGTCACAATCCTTCACGAGCACTTGTGCACAGTATCTTATAGGTTACATGACATTCAATGTAGCACAGTACTACCGCCCCATGTGCTTATACATATGAAATGTAATATGTCAAACATGTATATTTACTGAAATACAATTTATTTCACAAGAGAACGTCTCCCTGTTGTTTTCCCCTCTGGATTTAATTCTCAGAAATGTATTGTGCTACATTATATTTGACCTTTAAATAACAGCCTTTTGAAAAGCTGTTGTTTGCTATGTTTCACAATGATGCAGTCTTTTTAACCACATTTTAAAAGTGTGTCCTTAAGATAATACTCCAATAGCGAGGTGGTCTCAGCTAGGGACATTGTGTTCATAGATTATCTTTGTCACATCATGCAAGTATTCTCCTATTCTCATTTTCATATTCAGTGGACTTGGGATTTTTATTTATTTTTTTATTATTTATTTTATTTTTTACATTTGTACGGCGCACAGATACCCACAAAGGGTTTCCCGGCGCCGAGACTGTGATACTGAGCTGCACCTTTGAAGAGTGGAGGACAAACTGACAGTTATTTGTCAAAAAGCCAGGTCTTAATGCTTTTCCTGAAGCTGGAGAAATTTTCTTCCTTGCGGATATGGGGGGGAAGAGAATTCCAAAGGGTAGGCCCCAAATAAGAAAAGGATCTTCCTCCAATTCTAGCCAATTTGAACCTGGGCACTGCAAAGTTCGCTGCAGTTAAAGATCGCAGGCTGCGTTTAGGAAGGTAGGGACTGGCAAGATCTTGTAAATATTTGGGAGCAGTGCCGGCTTTAATTTTAAACATGTAGCTCAGGGCTTTGAACCTAACTCGGTTCTCCACCCTGAGACAATGCAGGTCCCTGAGGTGCTTTGAGATCCTTGCTGTTCTGGGGATTTTGCACAGCAACCTAGCAGCGGAATTTTGGACGAGTTGGAGTCGTCTTAACACTGCTTGGTTTGAGCCCAGGTAGAGGATGTTACCGTAGTCAAGCCGAGTTGTAATAAGAGCATTGACTACAGTCTTCTGGGTGGCAGGAGGCAGCATCCATAAGATTTTACGCAACCATTTAAGGATGGTAAAACAAATGCCCGCCACTTTATTGGCCTGCTGCTTCTTGGATAGTGAGTTGTCAATGGAGACCCCAAGGTTTCTGACCTGGGTAGCTGGTGTAGGAAGAGTGCCCAAAGACGGTGGCCAGTGGAGGGCACTCCAGAGGTCCTTATTCTTTCCTAGTAGGAGGATCTCCGTTTTCTCTCCATTAAGCTTCAGCTGGTTGTTTGACATCCAGCTGAAGATTTCCTGAAGACCTTGATTGAGCACAGATGGAGCTAGAGGGTCAGACTTTGAAAGTGAAAAAATAATCTGTGAATCATCTGCGTAGGTCATTAAGGCAAGACCGGATCTCTCCGCTAGATCGGCAAGTGGACGGAGATAAAGATTAAAAAACAGCTGACTCAAAATTGAGCCCTGTGGCACACCATGGGGGGAGTTAAATGTGTCAGAACAGGCCTGGGAGGAAGAAATCTGGAAGGTGCGATGGGACAGATATGACCTTATCCATTCCAGCGCTGCGCCACCGATACCATTTTCCCCCAGCCTGGCTAGCAGTCTGGAGTGAGAAATGGTATCGAAGGCCGCACTTAAGTCCAGCAAGATACGTGCAACAGTTTGGCCATCGTCTAAGAGTTCCCTGATCTTCTCTGTTACTCCAAGAAGGGCAGTTTCTGTGGAGTACCCTGCCCTAAATCCGGACTGAGAGGAGTGGAGTAAACAGTTGTTTTCTGTGAATGTTGTGAGAGCACCATGAATGTGTTTCTCGAGGCTTTTAGAGAAAGCGGGAAGCAGGGAAATCGGGCGATAATTGGCCAAGACCTCCGGGTCGGCAGTGGGCTTTTTTAACAATGGACTCACCATGGCATGTTTCCATGCCGCTGGGACTGTAGCAAGTTGAATGGATGCATTGAGTGTCTCCGTGATGATTGATAAAGAATAATCATCCATCTGATTTATGACACTCATTGGAATTGGGTCACGTGGGGAGCCTGATTTGATGGATTTCAGTAGTGGTTTCAGAGTGTCCAAGGTGATGAGGGGCCAAGATTCTAAACAATGCCCTCCTGTATTAGCTAGAGTAGTGTCTTCCTGACCATCCATAACTGTATTGTTTTTATTGATATTGGAGATAATAATTTCAATCTTATCAACAAGAAAAGAGGCCAAATCTTGGCATTTTGGAGTACTAAGAGGACAGGCCGCTGCCATAGATTTTTCCCCGGCCAATTCCTACACAGTATCAAAAAGCGTATGAGCTCTATTGGTGGCCGCATTGATGGTATCTGCAACATAGGAGGCTTTGGCTTTCATACAGGCCGAATGATAGATGTTCCTAGCCTTGCGATAGGCCTCCTTTTTGCTCGGGTCATACTTTTTGCGCCATTGCCTTTCAAGTGCTTTGCATTTTGATTTTTCTAACTTCAAAGACTCGGAGTACCAAGGGGCAGGAGGGCGATGCGCCTTCCCTCTACAGCGGGATGTGGGAAGGCAAGCGTCAACTGCATCCTCAAGCCACTTATGTGTAGCGAGTGCAGTGCTTTCCATGTCTTGGTCGTGGACAGGGGGATTTTTCCTCAGTGCAGTATGCAGCTCAGTCATGTTTAATGTTTTCCAGTTCCTCATGAGGATCCCTGGGCGAACCGAGGAAGGGCGTGTGGGCTCCTTTAATGTAATACTGAAGAGTGTAAGATAATGGTCGGACCAAAAAATAGGGTCAGTCGTTAGCCATTTCAGTTCCTGCATATTAGAGATAATAGGGTCTAATAGGTGACCAGCTTTGTGTGTGGGGCCCTTATTAAGCAAAGTCATATTTAATGCTGCAAAATCCTCTAAAAGATTTGTACAGGCAGTATTGGTTACATCCTCCAAATGGAGGTTGAGGTCCCCCAATGCAGTAAGGTTTTGAGCATTAAGGTGGTAAGGTGAGATATGGTTAGCAAGATTTGCGGCCCATGAGGTACCAGTCCCAGGTGGCCGATAAATCAACACTCCGGAAAACGTGAAGTTGGGACTAAGAGCAATTTTGAAGAATGCCGCTTCGCAGTCGGGTATATCGGCTGTTTCAATGTTGCACGTAAGCTCTCTACTATAGATAATTGCGATGCCCCCTCCCACTTGTCCCACTCGATCCCTTCTGACGATGGCATAATTCGGGGGAAGGGAGGTAGCCACATCAGGTCCTGCACTGTCATGTAGCCAAGTCTCTGTCAGGAATACAGCACTCGGCTTTTCATCTAATAAAAGGTGAAAGATATCAAGTTTGTGCTGCGGTAATGATCTGCAATTGACGGTGTAGAACCTACATTCCTTTGGGTTCTTCTCAGGGGGGTGGGCTGTCTTACTGATACTATGCCTAACCCCAGGGTATGGCTGTAGATTGGTCAGAGTAAAAGCGCAGTGAGGGGAAGATAGCAGTTCTGGGTGGGATGGGCTTAAAATAGAGCAGTTCCTATGTCTGCTGGGGCGCAGAGCCCTTAGCTGGTCAGCAGATATCATACCTGTAGTGTCTTGGACTGAAATGAGCAGAGGTCCTTGCCCCGAGACCCGGCCTGGGGCGCAGGATTGGCGCCACCCTGCGCGCCAACGCTGCATGCTGGGGCCGACGAGGGGCTAAATAGCCCTGCAGAAGCGGAGGTCTAGGCCCTTGTTACAGAGCCATTGAGGGACAAGTTCTCTCCCCTATTTTATCCATGTGTGCCCTTCTGACTAATTCGTTCTGCCATTTCATAAAGCATCCATCTGTATTTATTGTTTCCTGGTCATCTATCTGTGGCATTATCAAGTCGCATGCCAGGCCCAGAAGGAGGAACAAAAAGTGGCCCTCCCTGCATGTTATGGCTATTGTATTTTCTTCTCACAAACAAAGCCCCTGCTTTGGTGGTTTATAGCTCGAAAAGAAAAAAGTAGGCTGGGCTCAGACTGATAGTCATGGGTGTACTTGCGACTTCGCCAAAGGCCTACATTGACCTGGCAGGGTGGTGGGCCACCAACCACAATTTAAGTGACTCCCAGAATTATTATCTGATTCTATATAAAGATTTAGAAAATTATCAAATACATTTATACCGTTTTCTGTCATAAGAAACGTAGATATTTGTTTACCACTGACTCCCATTACTGTCATTGTATGTTAAAATGTCAACATAACTACATATTAGTGGCACTAAATATACTACGTAATTTACCTTTGAACGCTTAGAAGGCTACCTAATTTTACTATTTATGCTGTATAAGTCAGCCAACCATGCTCCACAACTCCAGTAGTTCTCAATAAACGATAGCTGTCCAATATTCCAGTTATGCTGCACAAATATCGTCAACTTTCATTTATGCCACGGGGATGAGGACTTCCGAAGGTCACAAGTTGCCACTAGATTAACGATTTTAGTTGGTATGGGAGCAGGGATAGCCCTCATGCTAAGGATATTGCCATAAATATACAATTTTCTATATCTCCCCAATGCCTCCTTTTTTTCTTCGCTTCCAATGAACAACACAGTGTCGGTGAGCAGAGGGGTCGCAAATATGAGCAAAGGACACAGACATGTTATGATGGCACTTTATGGCAAAGTAGTAATTTGGGGTGGTGGATGAGAAACTGCAACTTCCCTATTTCCGCACCCAGCCAGGGGCAGCCTTAAGACGCTATGACTGGTACGGCCACATTGGGCGCTGACTTGGAGAGGGGGCGCCAACCTGTCGGGTAGGGAGGCAGGGGGTGTGGGGGGAGCGCTGTATTTAGCATTAATAGGGTGACCAACCGTGCGAAAATTTCACAGACTGCCCGTTATTTGGGCCTCTTGTCCGTTGTCCATCAGGAAATCTTTCACGCACGCCTTTTGTCCGTAATTCTGGGCCTTGGTGCAAGCTGTCGCCCCTGCAAGCAGCCACATAGTTCTCTCACTGCAGGAGGCCAGCTCGCACTGCTGTGAACTGAAAGGCTCGCGGCACAGATTGCTAACGGCCATTATCATTCTGTTGTCTGCCTGATTATCAAATACATAATGATAATGGGACCCTCTGTACAGATACAACACTTGCTGAGTCTCCTCCTGCCAGAGGTCTTCATACAGTGAGGCGTGCCCCCCTGGGGGTCTATGACTGAATTCCCAGGGGGGTGCAAATGCCTTAGCAAAGAACTGTAAATGAAAACGGCCTGGAAGTGTGGCCTTCTTTATTGGTGCAATTCCAGGCGGTTTTCATTTACAGACTTAAAGTGTAAAATGTACAAATCATGCTATGGGGGTTGGGGTCATTGAGAGTGGTGGCAGGGTCAAAGAGGTGGCTGAGGAGAACAAACTTCTGTAAGGGCTTTGTTATTTCATATTCAATTATGACGGCAAAAAAGTAACCCACACACAATGAAATAAAAAATAAATTCAGGTTTAAACATCGTGTTATTCTGGCAAATCCCTTAATCTCCGGTGCCTACAAACTAATGTGACCTTGTGTAATGTAATAGGTGCTCATGGCAGTCTGCATTTGTTCAGAAACTAGTGGTAAATGAAGGCATCCAAAGGTATTAATGTAAGACGTCTGATATTTCTCAGAAGATACATCTACTATGTCACAGCAGTAGGTACACTGAAAAAACCTGGAAGGGTCCAGAAAGATACAAATGAAAAAGAATCCAAATTGGTATAACATACATTATATTTGCGAACAGTGTGGCAAATTCAACAAATGGATATGCTAGGGTCAGTTCACCCAAACCGATTTACGTGTTCCTGAGTGTCTGCATGATGCTGGTGCCTCATCTTCAGCACAAGGGACAGGATTCCTCTCTGTTCATAACAAGTTGTGCAGCCTGTAATAGATTTACTCAAAACACAGCTGTGATAGAACTGGCTCTGGTCTAATACCCCTGAGGTAGTTGAGCCTGTGGATGAGTGTTCTCAAGTAAATTTAAGAAACTTAGAATCTGAGGTCAGTTTCCCAATGCTGCAAAAGTGCTCCATTTTCCAAAGTCTTTTGCCTTCATCTTATTAGGGACTTTTGCTGTGTACACCACACCCAGAGCGGGGAAGGTGTCTTATTTTTTTTTTTTAGACTCGCTGGGCTGCCTGCTCTTCTGCCACTGTAAAATGCTGACTCTGCAAATATAGGAGTCAATAACAAAGCACATATGATTTTAATGTATGGTTTGCGACGGTGAGAGGTATGCATGTTTGTGTTATTTTAGCAACTTTTGACGTCATTGAATTTATGTGAGTTCCTACTCTGTGCATATGATGTGGCATGTGTGTGTGATGGTCTGTGTGTGTATGTGAGGGTGCATCTTTATGTGATTATGTATGAAGTAGGGTGACTAACCATCTGTAAATTTCACGGTCCGTCCGTAATTTGGACCTCACGTCCGTTGTCTGTGAGGATCCCTTTTACATCGCCTTTTGTCCGTAATTTTGGGCATTGCAAGGAACAGCACTGTTCCCTGCATGAAGCCTCAACTCCCTGATGGGGCCGCCTTGCACTCCTCCTCAGAGCACAAGAGCAGCCCCACCTGCCTATTATCATTCTGAATGCCTGCTGATTGCCACATACAGAATGACATGGTCCAGTCTAGGCTGGTAAAACATGTGGTGGGCCTTCCCCAGGGTCTGTCTAGGGCAGGACATTCTGTCAGACAGAAGAAATGTGCAAAAGCGCCAATGTTGCTGCATGAGAATACAGCTCATCAGAAGGAGCTGGTGAAATAAGATAAAAAGAAGGGGCTAGAGTTCTCTCACAGTCTCGTAATTTTAGAACTGATGCATTTTTAATATTATATTCAAGGAAGCCACAAATGCTACTTTTTTATTTTTTGCAACTAACAACCATTAACAAAGCCAATAGTTCTGGCTTGTTGCAGGTGTAACATTACTTGTTATATATCTGGATACAATGACAGAAGAGGCAAAATACCTGTCAGGCAGCACACTATACTAAGCACAGATTTTTAGCTTATGTGTTTTAAGCCACACCCTTGACTACATTGAACACCCCCTTTGGAGAGAACCCCCCGGTATTTTCATCCAACTTAAAGACCTGGAAACAACACCACTGTGCATCATGCAGGACCCATGAATTTCACGTTTTCAGATTTCCTATGTGCAGGGGCATAGGGAACCCTGCCCCCACGCATTGCTTTAGGAACTACAGCAAGGGTGACATTCTTGATGGGCCTCTTCTGTCTGCAACTCTACAGACAAAGGCTCAGCTCATAATTAATATGAAAAGGTGGGCGAGTGAGTAAATGAAGGGATGGGTGGATGGCTGGATAGATTAGTGAAAGAGTGAATGGATGAATGAAAGGATTAATCCATGGATAATGAGAGAAAGGATGTATGGATGAGTGAGTGGAAGGATGGGTGAGAGAAACGGTAAACAGATGTATGTATGGGTGGAAGGGTAGATCGATGGGTAAAAGGGTGGATGGATGAGTGGAAGGATGAATGGATGAGTGAACGGGTGGGTGATGGGTGAATGGATGAGTGAAATGATGGATGGATTGATAAATTGATAAGTAAAAGGGTGAATGGCTGGACAGATGAGTGAGCGTGTGGATGTAGGGATGAATGAGGGAGTGAGAGGGAGGGTAGATGGACAAATGGATGGATAGATGAGTGAAGGAGTGAAAGGGTGGATGGATGACTGATAGGGTCATTGGATAGATTCATGAGTGTATGAGTAGATGATGGGTGGAAGGAAGGATGGCTAAGTGAAAGGGTCAATGGAGAGAGAAAGGGAGGATGGATTGATGACTGAAACAGTGAATTGGTGAAAGGATGAGTGACTGGGTGGATGAATGAGTGAGTGAAAGGATGGCTGGATGGGTGAAAGGATACAAGGCTGTATGGATGAGTAAATGGATGGGTGAAAGAGTGGATGGATGAGTGTTCTGATGGATAGGGTGAAAGGATGGATGGATGGATAATGGATGGATGAGTGAAAGGGTGGATGGAAGGATGGATGAGTGAGCTGATTGATAGATTGATACATGATGGATAGGCTTGAAAATGATTGAATATGTTTGGTTATAGATGGGCTGAATTATATTCTATTGCGCAACCTCCTCTGATGTGTCTGTAAAACATACCTTTTATCCCGAAGTTTTGTCCTAAAGTTTGACCCTTTGTCCTGAATTTTTAAACTCACCGTTCTGAATTTGCACCCATGTCAGTTGGTCACCCTATTTAGCAATAACATTGTGGTAAAGTGATGAGTGTCTTGTGATAAGCAGACGTTATTGGTTCAACCCTTTCAGCTTCACAGCAGCAACTGCCACAAGAGGGAACGTAGCAAACCAGATCCTTCTGTATTCCACATTCCAAGGTTCATCAACCTGGAATGCATCACATCACAACACATATGATTTAAAAAACACATGAAGCAGAGTTCCTTGTGTGTCTAGTTTTCAGACAGCATTAAAAATGTCAAGATACTCCTGCGATTAATGTTCATGCTCAGGAGAGAGACAGAGTTGTGTCTAGGGGCACTGTTGACACACCATAAAGTAGGGAAAAGGGTTAATAAGCCTGCTGGAGAGAACGTGTCCTGTGCAGATCGCAGATCTGTACTTTATGTGGATAGCTGAGTGAATTACTCAGCTATCCACGGTGGGCTGGCAGGGTGGGTGCCGCTTTCTCTGTTAGTGAGGGTAGGTTTAGTTGCCGGACACTGGGCATCCACGTTTCTGCTTTCATCTCTTAAAAATAAACCATCCAAAGAGGATGCTTTACAACCACTTTTCGGGGGGTTTGGGTGGTTCCTGTCTCCTACAGATAGGAACCTGTCAACCTGGTCGGCTTATCCACAGCAACAAAACCGGCCCCTACCCTGTCAGCCCACCGGAGACAAGCTGCGCTTTTCACTACATACTGCTTAGGGGCTTATCATGGTGCCCAGTCAGTCCCTGCATATATGTAATGTTCTGGACGTGGCCTGCTCATATGGTCTGTGAGCAGAGGAAGTCTAACATTTGTCACACTTTACAAACTTTGTTTATCAGTACATTTCACACTTTACAAACGTTGCTTATCAGTAAATGTATCACTACTAAAATATGTGCACCGCCACCCTCATAGAACATATTTGAAAAAGACATAGGGTATCTTAAGTACTTCTTCTTCCAATTGCATGGGTTTGCTGCGGCCAATCATGCAAGAGACAACGCCAGCCAATCCGTCGGGCAAAAACATTCCAGTACCATGCCAGTGTACGATGGCTCCAGAATCAGGCCTCTGCTTTGCCGGCAGCTTCTCAAGAACGACCCTGCTCGTCGCAGTGAATGGTCTGTGTGTAAAATAATATTAAATGTGACTGCGATTGAACCTACCTTCTTTCAGAATTCAGGACTTAGGATCCGGCACTTGCTTTATCACTGACAAAACAGATCCTAAGGAGAAATAAAATGTTATTTTCTTAAATAAAATCGCCCAGGGCGAATCTTGACTCCTAATTCATTTCTTGCCTTATTCAACAAGTTTGTTCATCACCTATATTGTGCTCATGCCTATGAACTGTTTCTGATATCCTCTGGATGCTGTTCCCAGTGTTAATGATGGCAAAGCTTAATATGACTTTTTACCGTGGCCCTCATGTAAAGTGTGTGCAGATCTTAAGCATATGTTATCAGTCTTATCATTTGCTGAATAATTTTACTGACTGGCTCAAATGAATTAAGCAGATGAATTTTCTGATGCTGTTTTACTGCATCCCTTGTCTGTTAGATGGATATGAAATTTATCTCTTCAGGGTGGACTCTGCAATATGTGATTGTTCATATCATAGCTCGCTTTTCTACAGATTTTAGGATCTGGCTTTTCTCCTTCTAATCCATGGCATGTCGTGAATCTTTTAACAGTTGCAAACGAAGACTTTATTGATTCTTCAAATAGATGGAACTCTGGCCAACAACATGATCTGATCCAAACACATTCTGTGTATAGCCCATCGGCACATATAACGTTGGATAGAAAAAAAACATCCTTGATCATGGAAGATCAGAAGTACCCCTGGTAACTTTGAAATGGTTTATGCTAGAAGCATGTAAGGTATTTGAGAGGAGAAGTAGGAATGCCCCTACCTTTAGTTGCATTGGCACACACCTTTGAGAAGACAGAAGAACTTTGCCTGGTGCTTAAGGCTGTCTTCAGCAGGCCCTGAAGCACTGCCTTGACTTCATGCCCAAAGTAGGTTGCTTTTTATGTTGTTGCTAATGAGCTAGTTGTCATTTGGCATAATTTTATTCTAGTTAAATGTTCCCCAAGCAAATTCAAAGCCCTTATGGTGCTGATTAGCTAGAGACTCTCTTGTTTAAAGAACCACTGCATTTAAAACAGGATTGTCAACAATAACCTCTGAGGTAAAAGATACCTGAAGTCCATAATTATCTCAGCAGTCAATTGAAGTGTGTTGATGATACGCTCACAATAAGATCCACATAGCAATAAAATAATAATTTACTTGGTTTTTTTAACTTGTTAAAAACATATATAGCGTGGGTAGAGATTTTGTGATAGTTCTTTGGGTAGCCTGGTTAAATTGTTGGAATGATTATGGTAGAACGAATGAGTGTCATAATAGGCAAACAATGTTTGTGTTCAAGTGCAATGTTTGTGTTTGTGTAGCAACAGCTGGAGGTAAAGAGTATAGTGACTAGTGTGCACTCTTTGACTTCTGCTAGGAACCTGCATCTACCCAAAAATACGTTCCATTAAATCACCCTTTTCCTCTCTTTCTTAGATGCAACACTGGCAACAAGGATTGTATTCAAACCCATTTGTACAAGAATGCTCCCATATTGGTAGAATTTGTGGAAATGTTAAGACAGTTAACATGGTAACTGAGGTAGATTCTCAGTCTCTGAATTTAATTGTGACTGAAACACAATACAAGTAAAGGTATCTTCCAGTGGGTATAGTCAATATAGATGACAAAACATTTCCATTAGGAACAATTATTGTGCATGGTATACAGGGCTCGAGTCGGGGTACCACGCGGGTGGACGGCGTCCCCCACTTATTTTACCTGGGGGACGCCATCCCCCCTGCCAAACAGCTGTACTTAACTCTTTGGCCTCTTTGGGACGAGGAGCTCGGCAGCTTTCGTGACGTCACTTCCTGGTGTGACGTCACTTCCGGTGACAGCGTCCCCCCACTTTTTTTTCAGGACTTGTGCCCTGATGGTATAGTAGCTTAGGGAAGCCATTTGGTTTGATAGGAAATTGTCGATGCAGTGTGAACACTGTTTACAAGATTTATGTCGATAACCACTGGATGAGCCAACAAAATTACACGAGTGTGAATGTGCGTCATGCACATGTTTAGTAAAATAACAATGATATTGTGCAAAGACAAAATACAAGCACCATAAAGGAGTGTTGTTGAAATCTAAAGGAATTCATATATTGTGTGTATAACATGTCTAATAATCGGTTTTACTGCTGGCTTACAATGTCGAAATGAAAATTCATATAAATACACTGATAAACATGCAACCTAATGTGAACTAATAATAATATTAATAAAATAATAATACATAATGTGAACTAAAACGATAAGTCACATACGCACGTATGCATGTTTCGATTTCATTGTGCAATGTTTGTAACAAATGTAAAAGCCCTCTTTAAATGCTTCCATTGTAAGGCACCATAGGGATCGGAAAACTAGTGAAATAGCTTTGTGATATAACTTACATGAATAACATTTTCTTTGTAATTGATTTACATTAATAATAATCTCAATAGATAATGATAAGGCAATGGTTATATGTTTGATAAAAATAATTTTAATATAGGTACTTCGCGATTTGTGGTAATAGGCCAAAGTTAGGACTTAACATTTATATGCAGTCACTTATGAGAACTTGTAATACTTGATTATTTGGTATGAATACCTAAATGAAGGTACTATACTTGGGTCTAATTGTACGTCCATCTATTAATACAAATTGCATTTTTTTATATATGTGTTAAAGCATTTTTCCTTTAGGATTGTATTTTCACTTCTTGGACTGATGTGAACGGATTTTGCTTGCCTATTCTTGTAAGTTATTCTGTTCTTTCATATGACATTACTGATACCTAAAGGATACTTTTTCGACTCTTCAACATGGCCTAATGTGGGGGAACGTAAACGTTTGACACCAGTACGTGGAAAGTAAACATTCTGAATCGATCTTTGTAGACTAACCTGTGAGTCCTTGAAACGTAACTTGAAATATTTTTTCTACAAAGACCATGCATATAGTAGCTTAGACTCTTTTGCATAATGGGGACAGTCATAGATTATTCTCTGAACACCAGATTCTCTTGCTATTATTTTGCACTGCTATGGCGGAGTTGTTGGCTTTCATGACTTTGGCCTGGCTGAACTTCTTAGGTGGTTTGAGGTTTCTGTGGGTATTCTATACATTTACAGTATAATCATGAGAGTGTTTTATTTGAATTTGATTTCCAATTTGTGAGTTTGTTACCAATTAATTGGTCCTCATTGGGTAACCAATCATGGAAATCCAGATACCTCGCCCTTCAATGAGACTAGCAAGGTCCATCAGAGGACCAAAGTCTCTGTGGGTGTGAGCAGAGATTACAATTGAGAAAGGGATAAAACGAGAGAAAATAAAGAATAATATGGGCCCAGTGAAGTTAATATAAAATAAAGTAAAATACAATTGAGTTTCTTCTGCAACAATATAGGCTTGCCCTATGTTGGCGACTTGCCTGTCCTCATCCTAATCCTCCTGTCTTGAGAATTGGAATGCTGTGGCAATCATGGAATGTGTTTGGTGGGGTGTTTGGCGGGGTGGTTTGAGATCAGTAGTTGCTGCCTGATGCTCAGTGCTGGAGGAGTAATAAACTTAGCTTCTAGAATCTCGTCTTTACGTACTTTCAGTAGCGACAAAGATGGGATAGCATCAATCCTAAACCTTTAGTAGAATTATTTAATACTGTCAACTGTGGAAGTGCTACCCGAGTATTGCGAAATTTTCCCCTTAGAGTGTCTTTCAGATTACCAATAGTGGAGGGTGAAAACAGTGAGAAAGAAGATGATGATGGTGTGGACTTTGTATGTGCTGTCAGTGTGGTTACATCTTGAGTGTTTTTTTGAGGAAGAATGGCAGGTGGCTGCCTGCAAGGATAAGGTGTTGCAGGAAGTGATGTAGTGCATGACTGATCATTGGCCCAGTGCACGTGAAATGAATGAGGAGCTGGTTCCATTTTGGATAACTGCCAATGAGTTGTCCATCATTAATGGCATTTTCTTAAAATGTGAACGTTTGGAGGTTCCTGTGGAAATTAAATTGAAGGTCCTCTAGTTGGCATATGAGGGACATGTTGGCATGTGTGCAATGAAACAAAGGGTCAGGAAGGATTTTTGGTGGCCTGGACTAGACAAAGCAGTTGAACACTGTGTAAGGGAATGTAGTGAATGTTTTTTCAGCAATAAGTTGCACGTCGACATATCATCTCCTGTTACTACTGTGGTCAGCAATGGGGTGCTAAGATACAAATCAGCATTTGATGTGTCCAGTTCTTTTAGGGCTTTAGGCAGTTTGACTAAGTATGGCTTGGTATTAATCAACTATATGTCAAGTGGACGGAGATCAAATTTGTCAATACTGCCAATTTGAAAGTAGTTATCGATTTTTTCCAAACTGTCTTCATTAGAGAAGGCTTCAGATAAGAATTGGTACAACAATATCCAATTGGTGTCCAATGAAATGTGTGACTTCTTTAAATCATGTGGTATGAAACACATAAGCTTAAAAAAGAGAGAGTTTTCCCTGTTTAACCCAGAAAGGACCGGGACATATAGCAAAAAAAAAAAGAAAATTCCTTTCTGTGTATTCAAGTTTTTAAGTAAACAATAGCTTTTGTTGTAGTCAATTATATCAACAGCCCACCCAACATTGTATTTAAATCAAAACATAACATTTTGTATATCTGAATGTTGTTTTATTGCTTTCTTTTTTAAAATCAGTTTCCTTCATATACACAATAAACACAATTTATTTAAAACATATAAACTTTTTCAAAGAATCAATTTGCATGGGCCCACTCAGTACATCGTGACAAAATGCATAATAAAAACAAAATAATACAATTAAAAACTTGTTGACGCATTTCGGTGCTTCGTTATTTCAAATTGGAACACCTTCCTCAGGACTATTTTAAAGCATCTTCTTTGTGTAAAGCAATTTTTACTTTGCGGGACCAGAATATATCCAGGAGTGGTTGTATAATTAATGACTCCTCCTCCCTGCTTTTTCGTCAGAGACTTTCTCGTTTGCGCAGAAGCAGTTCTGGATACGGGCAACCAGGGAGACCGGACGGCCGGAGCATTTGCTGAAACGAGAGATGCTGCTGACCACCTCAATTGAAAAAGAGGATTGATCAGACCGTTTCTTGAATCCGTGAAGAATCTAGGACAACGTTTGGCCAGACCTAAACATGGAACAAATAGAACTAGAAGTTTAGAAAAGAGCAGCAAGTGTCACGAACTGCTTCTGCGCAAACGAGAAAGTCTCTGACGAAAAAGCAGGGAGGAGGAGTCATTAATTATACAACCACTCCTGGATATATTCTGGTCCCGCAGGGTCCCTCAGGATTTAAGGAATATTAATTCCCCAACTTAAAGCGTGCCACAGGGCGTGTTTGCACACATGTCCCCTCAGGCCCACCCCCTCCCTTTACCACTGTGCAAACGCACCCCGTGGCGGGATTTAAGTTGGGGGATTAAGTCCCCTTGAATCCTGAGGGTCCCTGGGGTCCAAGTAGCCCACTAGGTACCTCCAGTAAGCGCCACAGAGGTGCGTTCTAGAGGTGTAAAAAGGGGCATGGCATGGACCACCTCTCTGCAAATCAGCCCTGTGGCGCTTATTGGAGGTACCTGGTGGGCTAGTTGGCCCACAAGGACCCCTAATATTGAAGGGGAATTAATTCCCCAATTGAAAACTCACCACAGGGCGCATTGGAGAGTGTGGCCCCCCTCCCGTGGCCAATTCTGGCCCTGGGGACCCCATTCCCCGGGGCATGGACACATTTATTTTCTTTTTTTATGGAGGGGGTTTTGTGGCCCCCCTCCACAGTCCTCTATGGCCCCTGGGGACCCCATCCCCTGGGACCGGCCTTTATTTATTTATTTATTAATTTTTTTAATTTTGGGAAAGGGGGCCCATCATCCGGGGCAGGCCCTATCTGTTGCGCACCATGGAGTGAGTCCCAATGCCCCCACGGTCCGGCCGGCTCCCCGCGTCCTGCGGGAGCCAGCATTACTTTTCCACATGGTGAGCTGGTGATATGCAGCTTCCCTTGTGGAAAAGCAATCTGCTTTACTTCATTGAAGCGAGAGCAGGTTTCCCTGCTCTTGATTCAATGAAGCAAAGCAGTTTGCTATGACAGGGCGGGAGCCTCCCGGCTCGCACCCTGTCATTGCAAACAGCAGTGTCCCAGGGGTGGGCACCCTGAGACACTGCAGGAGCTGGCCCTGGGGGTGGCAGTCCCCAGGGCCATCGCTGGCTCCAGGAGGGGGGCTGTGTGGCCCCCTTACCTACATCTGCACAACCCCGGGGAGGTGGTCGTCCCCGGGGCTAGGGAGCAAAGCCCCCCACACATAAAAAAACATACCCCTGGGGTGGCGGTCCCCGCAAATATTTTATGAAAGCCCAGAGGGGTGGTGGTCCCCGAGGCTGCGGGGGCCTGCCAGGGCCCCCGCAATTTCAATTTTGCCCGGGGGCTAAATAATAATGAAGCGAGGGAGCCCGCTCTTTGTTTTTTTTATTTTCGGTCGAAATGTTCGACAATTTATTTTTTTTAATGCTTTTTTGGGCCTGGGAGTCCTTGTGGGACCCCCTGAGCAGGCCTAGGGGGTCAGGGCGTTTCTCCCCTGCCCCCTTTTCTTGTTTTATGCCTTTGTTTCCCTGTTTTCTTGTGCCTCACTTCCTAGTTTGGAGTGTTTACAGTCAATTAGAATAAAGCGTGTGGTCGGGAGGGTGCGCGGATCCTCTGTGCCTCTATATATCGAAACTTTTATTTTTTGATTTTCTCAGCAACTACTGAACAGATTTACACCATTTAAGAAAAAGAGTTATTTCTGAAACAAGGGCTATCTTTAAGCCAAATTTGGTGTAATTCCGTTCAGCAGTTCGAGCTGTAGCCGTGTCTAAATTTTTTTACCTCTTTTTTTTTAATTTCTCAGGAACTTCTGAACGGAATTACACCATTTAAGAAAAAATAGTTATTTCTGAAACAAGGGCTACCTTTTTGGCAAATTTGGTGTAATTCCGTTCTTCGATTCTGGTTGTAGCTGTGTCTAAAGTTTCCTATGGAAAAAAAACGTTTTGGGACACCTCTTTTTACTCGGCCCTCGTTTGGCAAATCACCCCGAAACTTTCAGGATAGGAGCTGACCAGAACCAGCCACAAAGTTTGAAAATTTTGTGACAATTCGTCAACCAGCGCCAAAGTTATTGGGAAAACAAAAAATGCTTTTCCTATGGAAACTAGGTCCTAACTATAACTATCTACTGGCGACTGCCAGTAGATATTATATTTTATGTGTGTGTATATATATATTAAACCTGGCAGGTGCGTGTGGGGTGCGCGGACTGTGGAGTAAAATAAATAAAATAAAACAGAGGTTTTTTTTAATAATTAGTCCCGGGGGTTAAATATCAGGGGCAACATTATTAAATTTTATGTGGGGCCCAGAGGGGCCCCCCAGCATTGGGGATCGTCACCCCCTGGGGCTAAAAAGAAAAAAATGGTGGGTGGAGGGGGTCAAAGGTCCTCAAAGCCGCGGGGACCACCACCCCCTGGGGCTTTATGTATTGTGGGATGGGGACTGCGTGGCCACCCTCTTGGAGCACTCGAGGGCCCCCTTAGCTCCTGGGGCTTCAAAAAAAATGGTTGGGGGGCCTGTAAGGTCTCCAAAGCCCCGGGGACCACCACTCCCCTGGGCTTTATGTATTGTGGGAGGGCCGGTTCCTGCAATGTCCAGGGGTGTCTATTCCACCCCCCCATAGCAAGGAAATCTGTTCTCTCTTTCAAAATGTAAATGAGATTGCTCTTCTGCATGGGGAGCTGCATATTAGTAGCTCGCCATGTGGAAAAGTAATGTTGGCTCCCAAACGTGTAGAAGTTGTGCAGCAGAGGCGCTGGAGTCGTGCACCCTACAGATTATGAGTCGTGCATCCAGCGCATGCACACCAGGGGGCCCCACTGAGCGCTGGGCTGGGTGCACGACTTTTATTTTTCCGTAAAAATGGCCTTATCAGTCATTTCGAATATTCTCAGGGACCGTATTCCCCGTGTCATATAAAAAATGTTGGGGATCATGGGGGGAGCCACAATGTCTCCACGGTCTCACCGGCTCCCGCATTATTTTTAAGATGGGAAAAGTGAAGCGAAAGTGGGGTAAGGTTGTTGTAAATCTGGTTTGGATTTTGAAAGAGAGAGCAGGGTGCATCTGTAGGGTAAGTGCAGGTTAGTGTAGGGGTAGCAATTACTATTCTAAGTCCAGGGGGGTGCATCTGTAGGGTAAGTGCATGTTAGTGTAGGAGTAACAATTGCCTTTCACTGCGTGTACTTGGAAGGTCATCTGATTTGCTCGTATGTTAAAAACAGAAACTTTCTACGCCTCTTTTTCATTGGTTGTGAAGAAGACGTATTACCGACCAATCCGTTTCCTTGTGCAGATTTTGAAAAACATTTGATTGGCTGTTGTGTGGTTAACTCTACCTTCCTGATCCTAATGTTGATAGGCTTGTTTTTTTCTATGTGACGGTATGATACCCTCACCATGTATGTAGCCCATTTTGTGATGCACTTTATTTTACAATGCGTTTCAAACCCTCCTTGATGATATGCCCCCAGTTGTGGTAGGGTGTTTTTAATTTAAACTGTCTACTGTGCTTACGAGTTTGTTGACTGTGAAGGTATTTAAAAATATTATTCTATTTTCTATTCTATCATAATTGTGCTGACTTTTCTCCTTTAGCATGGAGTACTTGGTCCTTTCATTAAATGTATAATTCTTCAAACCATCCTTGCACACGTTTTCAAAATATTTTTATTGAGTCTTTATATTCATCACATGGTTGAATTGCAAAATCTTTTTGTCAATTATTGGTATCACGTAATGGATCACATTTATTTTATTTTATCATACGCACTCATTCCTTATGTTTACATTATATAAGTGTTGCCCCATCATTTTTATTTAAATGTTTGGGCTTTTTTTACTTTCAGATAAAGTAGAATAGAAGTGCTACGACAAACACTCCCTCACTACTTCATCTTTCTGTTTTTTATGTACATTTAATTTCAATGTTACATTTAACAATCATTTTTAAAAATGTAAAGAATTATTAACATTTGAAGCCACAATTATATTATTTTTTTCAAAAAAAGTGCTTGCGACGATAATCCTCCTGTTCTTCCCGAGTGAAATTAGGACAAAGCACTACTCAATAAAAATACTTTTAGCCCATTTTCACTCTAGAAGATAAAGAGTATTCTCTTTTATTCCAAAGTATTTCATTTTTCTGTCAATACTTAATTTATACTACATTTTTCAAACATTAAGAAATACTTGCATACTAAAAAAAATATTATCTATTATGTTTTGAAATCCTCTGTTGAAAGTCATTCACTCCAGTTGAAGGATCATAAAGTTATATATAAATTAAAATATACATTAACAATATGATCCCTCTGTGGAAATGAAAGATAAATTCAATATGATGGCTTCGCTCCAAGTTATTACTTTACACGTAGTAATTCATTAATTAACATATTTCTTGTAATGGTTGCTTCGTCAACTTGTTATTATATTACATTTAAACTTAATCATTCCACATTCTATATTCATTTACATTTTTTGCTTTCTTTTTTAAAAATATCAAACATATACCCATTCAGATAATTTACCTCTCTTCGATATTCTTTCCTTCCTCCATCGAAATTCATCCAACTCCTCTGGAGGGGACATAATGTTTTATGTATTTTTAAAGATATATAAACAATATGCTCCCTATGAGGAAATGAAAGATATTCTCAAGATGCTTCGGCAGCCCCGAAACATTACCTTGCTCATAGTTTCTTTGCCCTTATTAATTCTCTAAAATGAATCTAATTTTCCAACGGGTGTGGTTTATATACTTTTTGGTTACTTAACACTCTATGGGATCAATGTATTGCTCCTCCCACTTTTAAGGCACTTTTTCAATTGACAGGTGTTCTCATTTCCTCTGTTTTAGTGGGTCACATGTTTATGTAAACGTGCCTCTTTCCATACTTTTTAACTTTTGTATAATTTCTAAAATGCTGTATTTAAATTTGTTTTTCTTATTAAAGCATTCATATAGGTTACTTTTTTTAAAATGAGTATTAACATTCATTCCCCTTTTTTTCGAATTATCATTGTAGTAACTTCCCTTTTTTTGTAAAACTTTTTTTATTATTATTCATTACCCTAAACCTCTATTTTCCTTGTATCCCATGCCAGAGATACTCTCTATTAAACTTTGAGTATTCTAATTTATATCCGACTATTAATTTCTTTCATTCCATTACTGCGAGTTTTAATACATTTGTTTATCTAATATTTTTAATCTTGTTTTATACACTGCAAGGGTTACTGTTATTTATCTAGAATCACACTATGAATCAGTGTACATTTGGCAAAATTGAGAGAGAATGATTTGGTTTGTTGATGTGTTTGCAGTTACACAAGTACGTACACTGGTCATACCTTACCGTCCGGTACGTAATCTCTGTTCCTCCCATCGCCTATTGCTAGCTGTCCCTTCTACCAAACTTTAAAAAACTGGCGGTCGTAGATTCGCTTATCTTGCCCCCGCCTTCTGGAATCAGTTGCCCCTCCCTATCAAATCTGTAAATTCCCTCCTGGCATTTAGAAAACATCTGAAAACTCACCTCTTCACACAGACTGGCTAGACCCCCGTCTCCCCATCTCACAGCACTCAGCCAGCACCAGGAAACCTTTTGGTGTCAGTGCGCTATATAAGAGCCCCTTAAGATAAGATAAGATAAGATAAGCCAGGCTTTAGGGTATGCACTGCTTCAAACTACTATGCATTATGCATGTAGTGGTGTAACCAGCTTCACACTTGTGCTTTAGTCCTACAATTCCACAGTCACTATTTACATACTCCAGAAAACACAGTGTGACTGCTGTTGTAATTTCAAAATTAGTTTTTCAGTACATGTAGTAATTCACTCACTAAAGTAATAATCAACCAACTAATAATTCACCCAGTGTCTTTACTTATATTAATGTAATCATTCAGTCAGTAACCATGTACTCATGCAGTGAGCCAGGATTTAGGGAATGGAGTGATTCGAAGAGCTGTGTATTTTGCATGTAGTTGTGTAATAACCTTCACATTTGTGCCTCAGGACTATAATTTCCCCCTCTCTATACATACCAGGGGTCTCCAACTAGTATATATATATATTTAACATAGATTGAAGCACTCCAACTTCTAATAGCCCAAATTTAGCTTAGTCCATACACAAAGACATCCAAAAAGTTTCCATGAAGATTTTCTTCTTTTATTTCTTTTTTTGTTCAGATCCAATCCCAACCAACGCGTTTCGCCGAGGTTATTAAATACCTCTCGGCTTCGTCAGGGCTGGCAATAAAACAAAATAATATGCTTTTACCATTATGTACATTTCCATAGATTTGAAAAAGAGGATAGAGCCCCACATGGCCCATTAGAAAACCTGTGTCCATATTTACAACAGGAGTGAGTACATGCAACTTCAAACATTAACAACCAATTGATCAACACAAGAACAAATTCCAGTGTATAAAAACAACACCTGCCTTCACCCTTTTGGTGAACACTGTTCATGCACATTGCAAGTGACAAAGACATCATGTGAATTTGCTCCCACAATTTCTTATAATTCATTAACTACCAGATTTATGTACCAATGTTTTACCTTATCTTCAAATTGAACCTGCCTAAAAGGGGAGACAGATCCTTACTCTCGAGTTTTGGCAAGAGGCCAAACTTAGATCTAATACAATCCTATTCAATGCATTGTTCATGTAGATATATCATATTTAGGCTGTCCGGATTTCGGTTTTAACCGACTCTAAACGATAATACCCTACCGACTGAAAATCAGCTGACCTGGTTTAAAACCGAGTGTCACTGATTTTTTACATATTTGTTGCACCGCTTGGCCACTTGAGGGAGCCAAAGGAGTACAAACCAGGTTGGTACCGCAGACGGTTTTCTCTTTTAAGAGGCATTCTTGCTACTGCTTAAGTAAAAGAGTCGCACGAACTTCAGAAACCTGAAAGCATGTTATCATAGTACCAAGTGTATACTTACAGGGACAACTAAACCGAAAGACATTTTCTATTATGTCACGCTGTTTACAACCAGTGTGCAAGGGGCGGCCGCTTTCTCTTCGCAGTGCATTTGATCTGTTCTTGCCGGCGATTCCTGTGAGTGCTTTGTGTGTAAAGTCCCAGCGACGGCTTTTCATGCGTGCTGGTATAAATTTAATATTTGGGTGCAGGAACAGACTGCAGCATTCCTGCCTGTGGGCCTAAGGGTTGGAAGGTTCAACGCTGGATAGAAAGCGCAGTCATTTGTCTCTTCATTAGTCAAACAGACCCACATTTCAAACCCTTGCAGCTGCTCGGCTCCTAACCCGACCTCTAAAGTTTACTTCTGCAAAGAGCTTGTTCTGATCTGACTTGGTAACCCGAGGTGAAGCTGTATAAACTCGCCCTGCTCTTCAAAAGTGCGTTTTGGAAATGTTTTCAGGGTCAGCATAGCAGCCATCCGAGGAGCCCCCTTCCTCTGTTTCACTGCTCACTCAGGAGTGTGCCAGTGATTTCGGCTCACTGCAGAGTGCCTCTGAGTTGCCAGGACTGCATAGGCGCTTGATTTCAGGCATTGTTACCTGCCTGCCAGGGCTGCCCCCTTTAGATTCTCGTGTGAGGCTACTAATATCGGGATGCCCGGCCCCGCGGCATTATCTCGGGTGGTCTCAGATAGCACCCCGCATGACTTTGCGGGCTTGGCAAGGATGCGGCAGAATGGGGGGGCCAGGGTCTCAATATCAGGCACAGTTCATGAGAAGTTCATGGAGCTGCGGGGGCTAGAAATGCTGCAACCATCGCTCCCACACGTTGCCTCAGCCAAGCACAGCCCATCTTTCAATACAGAGGTGTGCAGGCAGGCACATGCACAGAGAGCGCGGGCCCTGCACTGCTGAGAGCCATGGGGCTGCAGGACGACAGATAAACGGTACACGAAGAAAGGGGAAGAGAGGTAGATAGCTTGGTAGATAGAGAAGAGACAGGCAGGCAAGATAGATAGATAGACTGGTAAATGTGGGGATACAGAAACACACGTGCATAGGTCTGGTAGGCAGAGGCACACATAGGATGGGTGGATGTTCTGGGCCGGGCACGCAACACCCATTGGGCTCACTGGGCTTCAGCCCCCTCCCCCCCTGTCGTGCCTGTCAGCCCGGGCTGACACAGCTTCACGGGCTGGCAAGCATTTAATTGCAGGCGCGCCAGAGGACTTAACAGGTCGTTAAAAGACCATTTAGTTGTAAATTAGGCTTTTGTTGTGTGGTCATCCCTTCTCACAGCCACTTTGCCCGTGGTTGGAAGAATTAGCGCCCCCTCCCCCACCCCGAAATTTGGCTCTTGCTGCCCGCCTGCTCTGGGCACATTCTCATACAGAAACAGGAGGAGATAGGGTGAAGTCATAAATAGGGCTGGGGAGAAAGAGGGAAGATCGAGAAATATGGGGAGAAAGCATGGGGCGTGAGGGGTAGCTGGAGGGATAGTACACAGAGAGCTGGATATACAGATAGATAACCAGAGACCTAGACGGGTAATCAGATAGATAGATGACTACAAGAAAGAAGAAATACAGAAGGCAATATAGATAAAAAATGATGAAACAAAATAGAAGTAGAAGGCAAGCAGTGGGTGGGCAGATAGGAAGTAAACAAGAAGAGACAGATTTCAAGAGAGAAAAGTTAAGTATGTATTCTTTATTTGTGAGTCTTATAACTGTAACACGTTTCCTAAGCCAGAGTCAAGACAGGCCAAATCTTGTGAGGATGGCAGCTAGTTACAGAAAGCGAGAGGCTCACATGATTGACAGACCGACAGACAGGGGCACGGTCTGATAGCACTCCTCCTGCCAGGGGCAGGTATGGAGTCAGACACTAGAGTATTCACTTAAGGCATTATCTTTACCGCCGACAGTTCGCAGGTCGTGGCTGACTGTTGTCATGGTGCCTTACACAGCTGAGAACTGAGCGGAACACTTTAGGGGTATTTCTTATTGGTAAATGGAAGCTGGGACATTTATTGGGGGCACCCATGCTGCCCCAGAGAGCACAGGCAGGCCACAGCCTGCCTCTGCTCCCTTCCTCGCCCCTCCCAGCCCCGCGTGGGTAAACGTTTGCGTGGGACTGCGAAGCAGGCCTGCGAACGGGTACCTCGATTGCAGTGGGTTTTATTCCTATAAGGGTTTCCGTCAGGCATCTGCTGCTGCGTCTCTTAACAGGTTGTCTTCTCGCTTTGCCGGAGTTGGGATTAAATGTCCTGAAAAGGTCTGCCCTGTGGTTCCTGCGGGAAACTTACTCCACAACAGCTTCAATTGCATCTGGGAAGAACGCACCCCGACTTCTGGCAAAGCCCCAGCAGTATGCTCTGCGGGTTCATCGGGTTACAGGGCCCGAGGAGTCAGTGCCAGATCGATCACATTTTCCAGGGTCTGCTCTGCCTCTCATCATTCTGTGGTCGATGGGCTGATTCAGCTTCCCGGGCACACACAGAGCCCCACCAGTCTGCTGTCTGTCTTACTGTTGGTCGCACCCGCAGGTCTTTAAAAAGACCATTTACTTATCGAGGCTTTGTTGTTCTTTGGCCTTTCTTAGAGCCCCTGCAGCTACACTCTTACATGGAAAACAGCTAGAGCTCGAGCACTCTGCCCCCAAAAAACAAAGGTAATTCATTTATTTTTTCTAATTCACGTGAGCGTGTTTTTTTGTTGGGAATACAGTGGCACAGATCTGTTCTAATGAATGAAATCTTTGTTTAAAGCGCTATGTGCCCTGCAGTGTAAATCGTGTTGTATTTAACGTGCAACAAGCATCTCAAGTCTGGCAAGTTATATACGTTGTTTGTGGAAGGAAATGTGAAATGATAAAAACAGCCATAGGCGGCCTTTAGTTTCCACCTGTATACATTTTAGTTCACAACAGTTCTATAAATTTGTCTGACTACGGTGTTTTTTGTGAAATATTCGTAGATTTTTTTTAATTGGAAGTTTCTTTTCCAACCATTGGTTTGTGCATATTTGCCATTGATTACATGGTTGGTTTGCCTCGAAGGTATTTAGGTGTTGGTTGAACACTCTAATCATTGCTGCCACAAGAACTTATGACCCACACGAACTTGAATGATCTTTGTAATGTTTTTCAAAATAGGCTTTCTCATTGTTGTTTCTCCTTGTTACTTATTTTGAATGTTCCCATTTTCATTGTTTCTCAGTACACCCTATGTAAAGCGCTCTGATACCCTGGCGTGGGTCTGGTTTGCGCTATATAAAACTCTAAAAATAAAATAAAATAAAATAATCAATTGCATTCCATGTGCAATATGCATTGGTTAGCCCGCTCATTTGATTCCCTGAACGGCAAGCCTTCTGTGTTTTCCCTTGACAGTTGTTTCCTGTTTGCGTAGGCCACCCCTTCTGTATTTTTCCCCCAGTCACGTGACCGCATCGCTTCTATTGTTTTGCAGAACTTTAAATATTCCGATTTTCCTTAGCTGTACATTTTGATTGCAGCGATATCCGGCCTAAAAATGTGTCTCATGATATGATCAAGGAATGCATGGTCACTCTCTTGTGTTGCACGAAGTTCTGTAAAATAACATCTTACCATATGTGACGGTTAATGGTGTTGGCATACATTTTTTGCATTCTAAAATTGATTTGAATGTAAACGTGGAAATGCACGGGCTTTGTGTACAGATATGCATGCATGTAGTAAATACAATATGAGTGTCTGTGCGGATAGAATATTCCCATCTGGTTAGGTCACTAGGTAGGTAGAACATATGTCCAGCACATCAGTAGACATATGTTCGTGACAGATGTGTCTTGCCAAACCATTGGGGATAGTGACATAACAAGCACATATTCTACATCATGCCGGGTAACCCTCCCCCACCTTTGAGAACCACAAACTTTTATTTCATGGTGTATCTTTAGGATTTATTTTGGTATGTGATCAGGGCATTGGAGGCACCCCTTGGAGAATTTCTTAATTCCCCTATGCATCAGTTTTGCTGTCTCTCCTATTGTAGCATGTGCCCTTTTTGCTGTGACCAGTGTTATTTGCATTTGCTTCCTTGAAATTGTGTAGTTTATGACAGATGTCAATAGATGACAAAATAAAGCATAACAGAATGGCATGTTATCTGCATGCAAGCCCCAAACACAGGCCTCGTCTACTTAGTTGACTAGACAATGCATTTTATTGTCATTTGAATATTATCCATTTGAGCACGCCTCAATGTGTGCCCTGCACATTATCATCCCTTCCCCATTAATGTTGGAAGCTGCTTGTGTAGTCAAATATTTTGGTGGCGGCTGCTGCTCCATCCACGTGATCTTGCAGTTAAACCAAGACGATAATTTGAAATGTTGGTGGGAAACTCAATTTTACTGTTTATGCGGTGGGATTATTGTAATATGAGCTTTGGGTTACGTATCATAGGGAGGTGCCCCAGTATTGGCATGGAAAGCTACGTCAGTGGCCAGAGTTGGCAAATTATGTACTGGCTGTTTTGGCGTTGCCAGTCTCAATTGCCAATGAAGAGAGAGCACGAATGACCAAAGACTCACTGAAGAAATATTGTATGGTGTACTACAATAAGTTTGACTTGTAAGATTGTATTTGGACCTCATATACACTGTAAGTACACTGTCCATATATCATGCATCAATCAAGCAAGCAAGCAATAATAAAAGCAAAGCGTTCCATAAACACCGGTAAAACACTGTGTCAGTTGTTTTTTATGGCGCGAAAATGAGTAACCACTGAAAAGCACTGTTTTTTTGAGGTATTGAAATCACTGGAAAGCACTGACAAAACACCACCAGAATTTACCAAAAATAGAAACTGAAAACAGGAAAGCCTAATCATATTGCATACCTCCAGTTTTTCATGCGGGTGCTTTTATGTATTATCTGTCGCAATTTAGCTTGGCGGAGGGAATAATATCCTTATACTTGCAAGTCCTAAAAGAAAATACGTATCCATGTGTAAAAGCAACTCTTAACATCCCTACTGGCTTATTTACCTCTAAATCCTGACATCACTAAAAGTTTACATAATTTAAAGTCTCACCTGCACTTCTATCTAAAGTCTCCAAATTGATTTCACTTGTATATATCACCTTCTATCACAATTACCGCAATCCACTCTTCCTAAAAGTAAAGAGCCATCATCAGATAACCAACTCTTACAACCGGATTACATTAGCTGCTAACCTATTTATGTCAGTTCATTAAAACTCATACCTGTCGTTATCTGCTTAGTGCTGATTTGAACACATTTCCACTCCGCTGCCCTTCATAAGTCTGCTCCCATTCTCTGTTAATCAAAAGCGCGTCATTAGCATTTCGAAATCATGACCGCTTTCTATCATATTCCAAATATTACATCATTAGCGCCCTTACCTCTCTTCTCGAACTGGCGTCCCGTGTACAGGCAGCGCCATCACCTCGTCTCACGCCCGTTAAGTGGCGTCCCTAGACATCAAAAAGGGACTACCCTTTAAAATCTACGCGCCATCTTAGAGTGGGGATAGACTAGCCTCGGCGTCTCTTTATTGTTCGGTTACCAAATATTGTAACCGTTAGCGCCCTTACCTGACTTCTCGAACCGGCGTCCCGTGTACAGGCAACGCCACCAGCTTGTCTCATGCCCGTTTGTGTGGTGTCCCTAGATATCAAGAAAGGACTAACTCCGTAAAAAACCTGAGCGCCATTTTAGAGTGGGGATAAACTTGACTCATGCATCTGTCTATCTTCCATTACTATTACTGTTCATACAGTCCCACTCTAATTCGGAACCAAAATATCTTCCACATTAGAATATTAGTTTTCTGTGTCTTTAAATACATTCTATATCAAGAATCTAATATTAGCCACATAGCAATGGTATTATTATCAGCTCTCATTTTTCATAGTTACCATAATATGATGGCATAATTACGATTGATATCACATAAGTTCCTAAAGTCTGCTAATCCCCTAAAAAGAATTCCAGCTCCCGATCATAATTCAAGCCGTCCTCCACGGCCCGCAATTTCATAATCCATCTTGCCTCTTGCCTCCTCAATTTCAGTTCTCTGTTACCTCCTCTAGGGTCCACATTCACATGATCAATTCCATAAAACTTAAAGTTTTTACTCTGATCCTGCTTTTTACATGTATGTACATGTTCTGCTATTGGATACCTCATGTCATTATTTTTCACCACTCTCAAGTGTTCACTCACTCTATCTTTTAGCATGCGAATTGTGCTGCCTACATAAATTCTTGAACATTTGCACTCTATGACATAAATCACAAATTTCGTGCTACAGGTTATGTTGGTTCTTATTTCATAGTCCTTACTATTCGGCACTTGAAAAGCCTTTGTCTTATCCTTGGCATGCCTGCACATCCCACAATGTCCGCATTTATAGAAACCCTTTGAATGCTCATCCAACCAAGTAACTTGTTGCTTTTCTATCGGGTAACTGGGGCTTAATACTGTCCCTAGGGTCTTCCCTTTTCTGTAGGTGATCTGAGGTCTCCCTCCCACGAAATCACAGAGCATCCTATCCATTCTCAGGGCATTCCAATGCCTTATCATGCTCTCCAATAATACCTTACTTAATGGAGTATAACTGGTAATTAATCTTACTGGTTGGTCTTCCTTGTTCACTCTAAATTTGGGTTTCAATGTCTCAATTCTTTCCACGTTCTTCACTCTCCGTGTGGCTGCCATAACATTTCTCTTACCATAACCTCTTGTCAAAAATCTTTTTTCCATATCGCTTATACATTCAACAAAATTTTGATTTTCGCTACAGTTCCGCCTAGCTCTTAACATTTCACCAAATGGAATTCCTTTTATTTGGTGAGGCGGGTGAGCACTCTTCGCATGCAGAATTGCATTGCATGAGGTTGGCTTGCGATACAGTCTACTCTCTATGCAATCATTCTTAACATACAGTTCCAGATCTAAAAATACAATACTAGTAGTACTATCATTAGTGGTGAATCTAATGTTCATGTCATTATTGTTCAAATATTCATAAAATTCAGTCAAAGACTGCTTTGATCCAGTCCATACCAGTATACAATCGTCAATGAACCTACCCCAAAATAGGATAGATTCAATCCATTTACTTGCTCCAGGGCCCCAAACAACCTTTTCTTCTAACCAACCCATGAATATATTGGCAAAGGCTGGAGAAAATTTGGAGCCCATAGCCACCCCTTGTTTCTGCTTGTACCACTCATTTTTGAACAGAAAGTAATTATTATCCAATATTAATTCTGTCATAGCCAAAATCATCTGTGTATGGTGCCAATGAGTGGCTGGTTTTTTAGAGAAAAAATGGTCTAGAGCCTTGAGTCCTAACTCATTTCTAATACTCGTATGTAACGAGATCACGTCTAGAGTTACCAATGTCATCCCTGGTTCCCATTTGATGTCTCCCAGGATATTCAAAATATGCTGTGTATCCTTAATAAAGGAGGGCAAGTTCATCATGATCGGTTGAAGGAAGACATCCACAAACTGTGAGAGTCGTTCCGTTGGCCCTCCTATACCTGATACTATTGGCCTCCCTGGTGGAAAGGGTAGGCCTTTGTGAATTTTTGGTAAAGTATACAAACATGGGTATCGAGGACGATTCACCTGCAGAAAAAAATATTCATCCTCATCTAATAGACCCATATCACGCCACTGTTTCAGATGATTATTTATCTTGCTAGTAAGGGAAAATATAGGGTTATGAACTACCTTCTCATAACATATGTTGTCACTTAACTGTGAAAAGATTTCACACTCATAATCTTCCTTGTTCATAATCACTATATTTCCTCCTTTATCAGCTTTTCTGATAATTAGTTCCGTATCATTCATTAGAGTATTCAGGGCGTCTCTTTCTAATACTAATATTGTCAAATTATCTTTCAAATGACCTCCTGGGAGAGATCTTTTCGTTTGTTTATCTAAATCTAAGGTCACCAACTTATGAAATACCTCAATACAGTTACCACTTGTCAGGTTAGGTGACCATTTGGATTTGCTCTTAAGGCCACTTGATATGGATAAATCCGGCCCGATCTCTAGGTCCTCAAGAACCTTAGCCATTGTTATAGGATCTTCCTCTAGTTCTGTGATTGATAAAAGAGACACTGTGTCTTGAATATTCCCAATTGTACAAAATTCAGACATACCGCCAGATGCTTGCGTAGTCACATTTTTATTGGTCTTTGGATTCATAGCAAAGTGCTTTTTCAGTTTTAGTCTCCTAATGTATTTGAATAGATCTATTTTTACATTACAAACATCACCTTTCTCAACAGGGCAAAAGCTTAAACCCTTAGTAAGCAAAGCAAAATTTGTGATTTATGTCATAGAGTGCAAATGTTCAAGAATTTATGTGGGCAGCACAATTCGCATGCTAAAAGATAGAGTGAGTGAACACTTGAGAGCGGTGAAAAATAATAACATGAGGTATCCAATAGCAGAACATGTACATACATGTAAAAAGCAGGATCAGAGTAAAAACTTTAAGTTTTATGGAATTGATCATGTGAATGTGGGCCCTAGAGGAGGTAACAGAGAACTGAAATTGAGGAGGCAAGAGGCAAGATGGATTATGAAATTGCGGGCCGTGGAGGACGGCTTGAATTATGATCGGGAGCTGGAATTCTTTTTAGGGGATTAGCAGACTTTAGGAACTTATGTGATATCAATCGTAATTATGTCATCATATTATGGTAACTATGAAAAATGAGAGCTGATAATAATACCATTGCTATGTGGCTAATATTAGATTCTTGATATAGAATGTATTTAAAGACACAGAAAACTAATATTCTAATGTGGAAGATATTTTGGTTCCGAATTAGAGTGGGACTGTATGAACAGTAATAGTAATGGAAGATAGACAGATGCATGAGTCAAGTTTATCCCCACTCTAAAATGGCGCTCAGGTTTTTTACGGAGTTAGTCCTTTCTTGATATCTAGGGACACCACACAAACGGGCATGAGACAAGCTGGTGGCGTTACCTGTACACGGGACGCCGGTTCGAGAAGTGAGGTAAGGGCGCTAACGGTTACAATATTTGGTAACCGAACAATAAAGAGGCGCCGAGGCTAGTCTATCCCCACTCTAAGATGGCGCGTAGATTTTAAAGGGTAGTCCCTTTTTGATGTCTAGGGACGCCACTTAACGGGCGTGGGACGAGGTGATGGCGCTGCCTGTACACGGGACGCCAGTTCGAGAAGAGAGGTAAGGGCGGTAATGATGTAATATTTGGAACATGATAGAAAGCGGTCATGATTTCGAAATGCTAATGACGCGCTTTTGATTAACAGAGAATGGGTGCAGACTTATGAAGGGCAGCGGAGTGGAAATGTGTTCAAATCAGCACTAAGCAGAGAACGACAGGTATGAGTTTTAATGAACTGACATAAATAGGTTAGCAGCTAATGTAATCAGGTTGTAAGAGTTGGTTATCTGATGATGGCTCTTTACTTTTAGGAAGAGTGGATTGCGGTAATTGTGATAGAAGGCGATATATACAAGTGAAATCAATCTGGAGACTTTAGATAGAAGTGCAGGTGAGACTTTAAATTATGTAAACTTTTAGTGATGTCAGGATTTAGAGGTAAATAAGCCAGTAGGGATGTTAAGAGTTGCTTTTACACATGGATACGTATTTTCTTTTAGGACTTGCGAGTATAAGGATATTATTCCCTCCGCCAAGCTAAATTGCGACAGATAATACATAAAAGCACCCGCATGAAAAACTGGAGGTATGCAATATGATATATCTACATGAACAATGCATTGAATAGGATTGTAATAGATCTAAGTTTGTCCTCTTGCCAAAACTCGAGAGTAAGGATCTGTCTCCCCTTTTAGGCAGGTTCAATTTGAAGATAAGGTAAAACATAGGTACATAAATCTGGTAGTTAATGAATTATAAGAAATTGTGGGAGCAAATTCACATGATGTCTTTGTCACTTGCAATGTGCATGAACAGTGTTCACCAAAAGAGTGAAGGCAGGTGTTGTTTTTATACACTGGAATTTGTTCTTGTGTTGATCAATTGGTTGTTAATGTTTGAAGTTGCATGTATTCACTCCTGTTGTAAATATGGACACAGGGTTTCTAATGGGCCATGTGGGGCTCTATCCTCTTTTTCAAATCTATGGAAATGTACATAATGGTAAAAGCATATTATTTGGTTTTATTGCCAGCCCTGAGGAAGCCGAGAGGTATTTAATAACCTCGGCGAAACGCGTTGGTTGGGATTGGATCTGAACAAAAAAAGAAATAAAAGAAGAAAATCGTCATGGAAACTTTTTGGATGTCTTTGTGTATGGACTAAGCTAAATTTGGGCTATTAGAAGTTGGAGTGCTTCAATCTATGTTAAATTTGAATGTGCTTAATCGTCAGATTACACAGTGAGGAGTTGGGTGTTTTCCTCCCCTGAACTTTGAAGCACCCAGTGTTTGCATTTGTGGTCGAGTAATAAAATAGAAGGTGGAATACTTCTAGAGCGCTGGTAATCTCCAACTGCACCCAAAGTTTAATTCATTTGTATTGGAGGGCTGCTCAGAGGGCACCACATAATCAGTAACAACATGAGTGATAACAGCGATAGGGATAAAGTAGCCGCAGAACTGTTTGAAAACCTGTGCAAGGGTAGTTCAGTCACTCAAGCAATTAGAAGTGTGACGCAATCAAAAGATATAGGACTACGGGCCAAGTTAATCAAATTAGAAAGATTGAAAAAATCAGAAATTTCTAAATGGTGGGACGGGGCGACCCTCAAGCAATATGCAAAGTTGAATAGAATACCAAGAGGTCTCCGTTCTCAGATTATGCCAACCTTTGATGATCTTGATGACGATCTGTTAGGAGCATGTGAGAAAGAGCTTGTTTCAAGCTCAATGAGACTAATGGATATATTAATTGAGAATTCTGTTAGGAAAGTGGCAAAGCTTCAGGCTGAAATTGCTCAATTAGAGGCAGAAATAATTGATCTCAATCTTCCTGACCCAACCGCCAAAAATTATGAGATACTTAAAGATGTCTTAAATAACCATCAGAATGATATCAAGCAGAGGAAAGCGTGTAAGCTTAAACGAGATGAGGTAGATTATAGTAGTGGGAGAATTTTCACATTCTCCAAGAAATATGATCATTTAATGCAGAGTGATAGGAAGAAGCAACAGCAACAAACTGCATCTCTAAGCTCAAGCAGTACCTCTCTGAGCAGTATCCCTACTAGTGGAAGTTAATATGAGGGAGCCTCGGGATCAGCGGCAGGGCAAGCTCACCCTTTAGGGAACTCGTCCTTCTCTTTAGAAGTAAACAGAATGAAGAGAGGGAATCGAGAATAGATGAGGCGCCCAGGTCCCCAAAAACCAGAAGAGGAGGGAAAGCAGGCAGACGCAGGAGGGTGGGCAGGAATGAAGCTGAGGTCTTGGGACAATAAAGCACAATAGTGGAAACTAATAATGAGATAGAAGTGGTGAATCTATCTAAGACTCATTTAACTAAACATATGACTGATTTGCTTACTAAGGGTTTAAGCTTTTGCCCTGTTGAGAAAGGTGATGTTTGTAATGTAAAAATAGATCTATTCAAATACATTAGGAGACTAAAACTGAAAAAGCACTTTGCTATGAATCCAAAGACCAATAAAAATGTGACTACGCAAGCATCTGGTGGTGTGTCTGAATTTTGTACAATTGGGAATATTCAAGACACAGTGTCTCTTTTATCAATCACAGAACTAGAGGAAGATCCTATAAAAATGGCTAAGGTTCTTGAGGACCTAGAGATCGGGCCGGATTTATCCATATCAAGTGGCCTTAAGAGCAAATCCAAATGGTCACCTAACCTGACAAGTGGTAACTGTATTGAGGTATTTCATAAGTTGGTGACCTTAGATTTAGATAAACAAATGAAAAGATCTCTCCCAGGAGGTCATTTGAAAGATAATTTGACAAGATTAGATAGAGACGCCCTGAATACTCTAATGAATGATACGGAACTAATTATCAGAAAAGCTGATAAAGGAGGAAATATAGTGATTATGAACAAGGAAGATTATGAGTGTGAAATCTTTTCACAGTTAAGTGACAACATATGTTATGAGAAGGTAGTTCATAACCCTATATTTTCCCTTACTAGCAAGATAAATAATCATCTGAAACAGTGGCGTGATATGGGTCTATTAGATGAGGATGAATATTTTTTTCTGCAGGTGAATCGTCCTCGATACCCATGTTTGTATACTTTACCAAAAATTCACAAAGGCCTACCCTTTCCACCAGGGAGGCCAATAGTATCAGGTATAGGAGGGCCAACGGAACGACTCTCACAGTTTGTGGATGTCTTCCTTCAACCGATCATGATGAACTTGCCCTCCTTTATTAAGGATACACAGCATATTTTGAATATCCTGGGAGACATCAAATGGGAACCAGGGATGACATTGGTAACTCTAGACGTGATCTCATTATATACGAGTATTAGAAATGAGTTAGGACTCAAGGCTCTAGACCATTTTTTCTCTAAAAAACCAGCCACTCATTGGCACCATACACAGATGATTTTGGCTATGACAGAATTAATATTGGATAATAATTACTTTCTGTTCAAAAATGAGTGGTACAAGCAGAAACAAGGGGTGGCTATGGGCTCCAAATTTTCTCCAGCCTATGCCAATATATTCATGGGTTGGTTAGAAGAAAAGGTTGTTTGGGGCCCTGGAGCAAGTAAATGGATTGAATCTATCCTATTTTGGGGTAGATTCATTGACGATTGTATAATGGTATGGACTGGATCAAAGCAGTCTTTGACTGAATTTTATGAATATTTGAACAATAATGACATGAACATTAGATTCACCACTAATGATAGTACTACTAGTATTGTATTTTTAGATCTGGAACTGTATGTTAAGAATGATTGCATAGAGAGTAGACTGTATCGCAAGCCAACCTCATGCAATGCAATTCTGCATGCGAAGAGTGCTCACCCGCCTCACCAAATAAAAGGAATTCCATTTGGTGAAATTTTAAGAGCTAGGCGGAACTGTAGCGAAAATCAAAATTTTGTTGAATGTATAAGCGATATGGAAAAAAGATTTTTGACAAGAGGTTATGGTAAGAGAAATGTTATGGCAGCCACACGGAGAGTGAAGAACGTGGAAAGAAGTGAGACATTGAAACCCAAATTTAGAGTGAACAAGGAAGACCAACCAGTAAGATTAATTACCAGTTATACTCCATTAAGTAAGGTATTATTGGAGAGCATGATAAGGCATTGGAATGCCCTGAGAATGGATAGGATGCTCTGTGATTTCGTGGGAGGGAGACCTCAGATCACCTACAGAAAAGGGAAGACCCTAGGGACAGTATTAAGCCCCAGTTACCCGATAGAAAAGCAACAAGTTACTTGGTCGGATGAGCATTCAAAGGGTTTCTATAAATGCGGACATTGTGGGATGTGCAGGCATGCCAAGGATAAGACAAAGGCTTTTCAAGTGCCGAATAGTAAGGACTATGAAATAAGAACCAACATAACCTGTAGCACGAAATTTGTGATTTATGTCATAGAGTGCAAATGTTCAAGAATTTATGTGGGCAGCACAATTCGCATGCTAAAAGATAGAGTGAGTGAACACTTGAGAGCGGTGAAAAATAATGACATGAGGTATCCAATAGCAGAACATGTACATACATGTAAAAAGCAGGATCAGAGTAAAAACTTTAAGTTTTATGGAATTGATCATGTGAATGTGGACCCTAGAGGAGGTAACAGAGAACTGAAATTGAGGAGGCAAGAGGCAAGATGGATTATGAAATAGCGGGCCATGGAGGACGGCTTGAATTATGATCGGGAGCTGGAATTCTTTTTAGGGGATTAGCAGACTTTAGGAACTTATGTGATATCAATCGTAATTATGTCATCATATTATGGTAACTATGAAAAATGAGAGCTGATAATAATACCATTGCTATGTGGCTAATATTAGATTCTTGATATAGAATGTATTTAAAGACACAGAAAACTAATATTCTAATGTGGAAGATATTTTGGTTCCGAATTAGAGTGGGACTGTATGAACAGTAATAGTAATGGAAGATAGACAGATGCATGAGTCAAGTTTATCCCCACTCTAAAATGGCGCTCAGGTTTTTTTATGGAGTTAGTCCTTTCTTGATATCTAGGGACACCACACAAACGGGCATGAGACAAGCTGGTGGCGTTACCTGTACACGGGACGCCGGTTCGAGAAGTGAGGTAAGGGTGCTAACTTTTACAATATTTGGTAACCGAACAATAAAGAGACGCCGAGGCTAGTCTATCCCCACTCTAAGATGGCGCGTAGATTTTAAAGGGTAGTCCCTTTTTGATGTCTAGGGACGCCACTTAACGGGCGTGAGACGAGGTGATGGCGCTGCCTGTACACGGGACGCCAGTTCGAGAAGAGAGGTAAGGGCGCTAATGATGTAATATTTGGAACATGATAGAAAGCGGTCATGATTTCGAAATGCTAATGACGCGCTTTTGATTAACAGAGAATGGGTGCAGACTTATGAAGGGCAGCGGAGTGGAAATGTGTTCAAATCAGCACTAAGCAGAGAACGACAGGTATGAGTTTTAATGAACTGACATAAATAGGTTAGCAGCTAATGTAATCAGGTTGTAAGAGTTGGTTATCTGATGATGGCTCTTTACTTTTAGGAAGAGTGGATTGCGGTAATTGTGATAGAAGGCGATATATACAAGTGAAATCAATTTGGAGACTTTAGATAGAAGTGCAGGTGAGACTTTAAATTATGTAAACTTTTAGTGATGTCAGGATTTAGAGGTAAATAAGCCAGTAGGGATGTTAAGAGTTGCTTTTACACATGGATACGTATTTTCTTTTAGGACTTGCGAGTATAAGGATATTATTCCCTCCGCCAAGCTAAATTGCGACAGATAATACATAAAAGCACCCGCATGAAAAACTGGAGGTATGCAATATGATATATCTACATGAACAATGCATTGAATAGGATTGTAATAGATCTAAGTTTGTCCTCTTGCCAAAACTCGAGAGTAAGGATCTGTCTCCCCTTTTAGGCAGGTTCAATTTGAAGATAAGGTAAAACATTGGTACATAAATCTGGTAGTTAATGAATTATAAGAAATTGTGGGAGCAAATTCACATGATGTCTTTGTCACTTGCAATGTGCATGAACAGTGTTCACCAAAAGGGTGAAGGCAGGTGTTGTTTTTATACACTGGAATTTGTTCTTGTGTTGATCAATTGGTTGTTAATGTTTGAAGTTGCATGTACTCACTCCTGTTGTAAATATGGACACAGGTTTTCTAATGGGCCATGTGGGGCTCTATCCTCTTTTTCAAATCTATGGAAATGTACGTAATGGTAAAAGCATATTATTTTGTTTTATTGCCAGCCCTGACGAAGCCGAGAGGTATTTAATAACCTCGGCGAAACGCGTTGGTTGGGATTGGATCTGAACAAAAAAAGAAATAAAAGAAGAAAATCGTCATGGAAACTTTTTGGGTGTCTTTGTGTATGGACTAAGCTAAATTTGGGCTATTAGAAGTTGGAGTGCTTCAATCTATGTTAAATTTGAATGTGCTTAATCGTCAGATTACACAGTGAGGAGTTGGGTGTTTTCCTCCCCTGAACTTTGAAGCACCCAGTGTTTGCATTTGTGGTCGAGTAATAAAATAGAAGGTGGAATACTTCTAGAGCGCTGGTAATCTCCAACTGCACCCAAAGTCTCCAACTAGTAGCCCGGGAGCTACTGGTAACTCACCAGCACTCTGAATGTAGCTCTCAGAGGTGAAACCAAACCAATCCAATCTCAGAGATTCTGTGTATATTAAAGAAGGTAGTACTGCTCATTTCTCTACCCTTAAGAGTTACAGACAGCCAAACGAATGGCAGGGCCTGTTGATAACACTCAAAAACAGACTGTGGTGGCATATCAATTAATCAATTAGGGATGAATAGAGCGCAGTACTCACCTATGAGGGTTTACAGGCACTGGGGTAGTATGTGAGGGGGATTTGTGCAGCTTTGGTGATTCGAAAAGCCAGGTCTTATAGGTCATACTGAATGCTTTAAGTGTGGGGGTTCATCTGATGCTGAGGGGGAGTTCATTCCAAGTCTTTGCCATGATGTTGGAGAAGGGTATGCCTCCTTTCTGGTTCTGTGGATACGGAGAATTTCGCGGAGTGGAGGTTTCTTTTGGGGGTGTAGAAGGAGATTGAGGTATTGGAGTCCGGTGTTGTGGAGGGCTTTATAGGTGTCTGTGAGCAGCTTGAAGGTCACTCATTTTTCAACGGGGAGCAAGTAGAGTGCTTGTTTGTGCTGGGTAATGTGGTCTTGTTGTGGGATGCTGAGGATGAGTCTGGCTGCGGTGTTCTGGACAGTCTATGGAGTAGAAATGTGTTGATTCCAGTAGAGAGGGCGTTCCCATAGTACAGCCTGATGGTGATGAGTGCTTGGGTGATGGTCTTCCCTGATTCGAGGGGGGGGGGGGGTGGGTCTATTTGAAGGTCTTGCTGAGAGTGTTGAGGGTGTTGAAGCATGTGGAAGCTGCAGCGTTGGCCTATGGGTCTGTCACATGAAACATGTTTATCCACTTTAAATGTAAGTTGTGGAGATATTCTGTTGTGGTAATATCATTTGTGGGACACTGCATGTAATGATTTGAAATTTACTTAATTAGAAGCATTTCATATTGATAAACGTTTTTCTAGCATTCTGCTGATAACTTCACCTGGAATGTTTGGGTGGTTAGTAGTGATAACTGTGCTTTGAGTGGTCATAGTGTAATGTTAATACATACCCCCAGCCAAATGCCCTGCATTTCACAAACACAACTACACTACCCTTAACCTTATAACACTTCTCACAGCATGGACCTCTATACATAAACACCACTGCACTTCTTTAAACCCTAAAACACTATCCCCTACAGTAGACGAACACCACTGCTCTATTCTAAACCTTAAAACACTACCCTCGGCACGACCCCCTACAGTACACAAACACCAGTGTTCTACCCTAAACGCTAAATCTACCACCAACACGATCCCCTACTCTACACAAAGACCAATGCACTACCTTAAACACTAAATCTATCCCCAGCACCACCCATTCAGCACA
The DNA here is from genome assembly GCF_964263255.1 of Lissotriton vulgaris. Classification (NCBI taxonomy): domain Eukaryota; kingdom Metazoa; phylum Chordata; class Amphibia; order Caudata; family Salamandridae; genus Lissotriton; species Lissotriton vulgaris. The sequence continues at coordinate 1,218,416,123 of NC_141693.1, forward strand.
CAAACACCACTACACTACCCTAAACCTTAAAACACTACCCCTAACACAAACAGCACTTAGATAGTAACTCATAGTTAGTGTTATAAAATCACTATTACAAGTATACAGGTATCCATACAGTTACTGATGTAATAACTTAGTTATATGTATACTTCTTTATATACAACAAATGTCACACAAAATGGCTTTTATTTTTGTACTTTGTTGTACATGTAGCATTGAGAGATACATTTGCTCATTACCACACCCATAAAGATATTAACTCGCCCAAACAATTGTTATAACATGTAGTCTTAACGTCATAAAGCTACTGAATCAACTATTCACACATCTTTGGGCAGTCAGACACCCCCCAGCGACCCACTCACACATTCACTCTTCCATACAAATACTCAGTTAACTAATTAGTAAGTAATATAGATTTTAGAAGATATTAACCAACTGGTGCAGCAGTTTACAGAACAATTGACAAAGTAATACAGATATTCACTCAGTTTAGTCACTATCCAATATATTTAATGAGACACTATAAATTATTCAAGTAAATAATCAATCACACTGCTACTAAATCATTTATCCAGATTGTTTTATATCCAATCATTCTTCAATGCAGATTGATATATATATATATATAATACATATTTAAATAACAAACCAAACCACATACACTGGATGCTGTCATCAGTGATGTCATAAGTGATGTCATGTGACGTGTCATCAGTGATGTTATCAGGATGTCACTAACCATGTCATGAATGATGTAATATATATACGTAAAGAGTTGTGTATGAATGGGCAGTTTTTAGAAGGAAAGGAAACGTTATGCAGGGTAACTTTTTGTCTCCTTGTAAATATGGAGGAGCCACCTGCGAAACCAGTACGTCACAAAAAGTGGCGTACTGGTGGCGGACAGAGCTCGTAAATCTGCTGTACAATTGTTTTCATTTCTCATAATTTTTTTCTTACAATATACGCTACAATGCACATCATACATTGTAGGAGAAAAATGTCTTCACTGATTGTTCTTGTGCAGGAAGGTGTGTCTTACTGCGCAAAAGCAAACTCCACACGATACAGATATTGTTGCACTATGGTGCAAGGGTGCGTGTATCAACACATGCTTGCAGTTCAAACAGCAGTACAGAGGGAAGGACAGATTTCCAACATACTTATGTACATATGTAGCATCTCTGTCTTTCGGAAGTAGCTCAGCACGCTGTAGCTAAAGAGCTTACAGTGTCATGCTACAGCACTTCCTCATAGTTCTGCGGTTATACATTCACCATATATGACAAATGTATTCTTTACTGAATTATGCAGTATACATACATTTATGTAAACTTTCACACACTAGCATATACATTTAGCTCTTTCTTTAACCAGAGTAGTTAGTTCTGAAAATAACTTTTTTTATTTTACTTTTATATATTTTTTTATTTTTAGAACGATTTTTTGTTTTTTTGAGTTTTTTTAGAAAAAAAATGACAACTGGACGAACAAAACCATGAACTTTGAGGGAATTAAAAAAAAACTAGCATTGATGGTTATCAATTGCTCTGCAAACTAGGTCTACTGATTGCTCCCCATAGCAAATTAAACGATTGCAGTTCACACAGTTCACCAATTGGGGACGTATGTCTGGTCGTGATGTTGAAGGTAATGCTGCAGAGGTACTTGGTATTGCTGGTGGTGGAGGTATATTTTGGCACAATCTTCTACAGTCTTCGTGAGCATAGTTCACAGGATGCATGGATTGGAGGTGCTTGCGCATACTAGCAGTGCCACAGGAGTATTTCTTGTTTGGATCTCCTCTGGACAGTACTGCTTGGCAAATCTTGCATGTTACTTTGGTAGCATTCCATTTCTTTTGCGCCTCTGGAAAACAATAAAATTTCCATATGATGGATGTGTATCTTTTGGGAGGGTGAGGTTCTGGTAGAAATTGTTCAGTAACAAAATCATCAGAATCAGATGATTCTTGCAGTGGTGTAGCCATTTTTTAATCCAAACAAGAAGTTCAGGTTTTCAATGAACAAAAAGTGATGTTCTTTTCAGGATAGGTCTTCTTGTAAGGAAGGTCTAAGAAGAGTCATTGAAATTGGTAGGGTTCTTCAATAAATAGAAGAGTAAGTATTATAAACCAATGAAATCTCTTTTTTTTATTCACATGGGATCCGCGTTGGGTGCGTACACGCAGCATGCATCTAGCGCAACTTCTTCAAATTGCATTTAAAAGTAATAAAAGTTTATTAAAACTAAAAGAATAATACTTTTATCCCCTTAATATTTATAGTAAACATATATATATATATATACTTTTTTTATATCGAAAAATTTCGCGGAAGTCGCTTGCTCACCGTGTTGAACATGTACATGACGTCATGTGGAAATGCGCGTGCGCGGTGGGGTGTCATACGTATATGTTGCGCATACGCTTCAAGTCACTTACGGGTCGCATAGCAATCGTGCATAAAAATTTGTACCTATCGCACACAATACGTGCATCCTACAGAACATTGAAAAATGGCAGCTACGTTCTGCGCAGCAATCGAAAGAGGTGCGCTTTTGTAAAAAAAAAAACAGACAATATTATAAAAATATTTTAAAAAATATACAAAAGTTATATATATTAAAAATTTTCTAAAATTATATATTCAAAATATGTAATGTGATCTTAAAAATAAGATATATAAAAATGAATTGATTTAAAATAAATGACTAAAACAGTATCAAAGAAATAAATATAACAATTAATAGATTTTAAAATTGTTATTGAATAAATCTTTCAAAATCACTGAAAAAAACTTTGGGTTTCAGGCAGGTTATACTTTGGAATTATCATTTAAAAAACCTTTGAAATTCACTGAAAAACTATAGGTTTCAAGCAGTTTATAGTCAGGAATTATCATTTAAAAAACCTTAAAAATTCACTTAAAAAAACACAGGTTTTAGGAGTGTTATAGTTAGCTGGACATTTCACTCATACAAAACAATTGAAATTCCTACGTTATAGTTCACTGATGACACCTCAAATTACATCACTGATGACATCAAAGAGTACCAGCAGAGCGTCATGGAGTATCATTCCTTAATATCGAAATGGCACAATAAACGATTGCTAGACATTGATGACTTTCTATTTTTGAGATGATTGAACCCGATTATCCCCACATTCTACCACCTGCCGAAAGTGCATAAAAACAAGGAGGCACCGCCTCCTATTGTGACACAACAGACTTGCTTGGGAAATGATCCTCCTTGAAATGGGTAGAAGGATACACTATGTTGGTTCTTGATATCACCAGTCTGTACACTTCGATAAAACATGAAGATGGCCTGGTAGCGACGAAGTACTTTTTGGACAAACGTCCTTTGAAGTTTACAGAGCACAGTGTCATGGTTCTGGAGTTTGCGAAATTTTGTTTGTCTCACAACATTTTTCTTTTTCAGACTCAGCTGTACAGACAGATGTCTGGTACGGCCATGGGCACCTGCTTCGCCCTCAGCTACGCGAACTTGTTTGTGGGCTGGTGGGAGGAGCAGGTAGCCTGGGGCATGGCAAACAATGAATGGACCAAGAGAGTCTTTGGATTGGACCCTTTCATAGATGAGTTATTCATCGTGTGGAACGGGCCAACCGAGACTGCTAGGAATTATATCAGGGTCCTCATATGAATGAGGTCAATCTAGAATTTTCAAGCGATGTCAGCACGACATCTGTCAATTACCTAGATGTGAACATCTACGTGGAGGAAGGCCAGCTTAAGACTAAACTGTACCGTAAGGTTACAGCAGGGAATTCTGTTCTTCAAGCCACCAGTAGCCATCCCACGAACCTGGTGAGAAGTATCCCCTATAGGGAACTCCTCAGGATTAAACGCAATTGTGCAGATGATAGCGTGTTCCAGATTGCCGCCAGAGATAGCATGCAACGCTTTAAGACATGCAGCTACAGCTAGGAAATCCTGAATGAAGCATACAGGAGAGCAAATGCTCTCAAAAGAGAGAATTTTTTGAAGAATAAGGACATACATCACAGTGACCTGAGTATCAGTGAGGGCAAATTTCGCCTCATTACCACATTTTCTAGGAGTGCGACTAATTTAAAAAGGATTATGAAAAAAAGCTGGCACATATTACAGATGGATGAGGTTTTAGGTGAAGATCTTCCTCCCAATCCCCTTATCACCTTTAGAAAGGCAAGGTCATTAAAAAATGACCTGGTACATAGCTATCTAACCGATGTGCCCAAGTCTGTATTTTGCCCTCTGCAGGGGTTCTTCGCGTGCGGGAAGTGTAAGGCCTGCAAGATGAGCAAGAGAGTCTTAACCTATGAAATTCCAACTGTAGGCAGGAACATCAGGAAGTTTCTAACTTACACCACTCCCTACACGGTGTATAGTCTCACATGTCCATGCGGCCTACGTTATGTGGGAAGCACTAACCACCTCACTAAAATGAGGATACTTGAACACATGCAGGCGATAGTAAAGGGAGATGAAGCTTACCCTGTTGCATGACACTTTGATAAAAAACATCAGAACAGCAGGGATTTGCTCAGTTACTTCAGCCTGGATCATGTACCAGCAACCCCAGGGGTAGTGACATGGTTCTAGGGCTTCAAAGGTTGGAGTCACGGTACATTATCGATCTCCAGACCAAGGCTCCATTAGGCTCAATAGCACTGAGGAACTAGCCATGCATCTGGGGGAATGATGCCCTAGCGATGCTTACCTACACCTTGCTGTATCAGGTACACAGTACACTTATATTGGTCTGGGGGATAACATTGTATATAATCTGACAATCTCCATCCTTTTTATTATTATTCTCGTTCTCCTTTTCCTAATGGAATTCCTCTCCTATTCCTTAAAATATTATATATATATATATATATATATATATATATATATATATATATATATATATATATATATATATATATATTTTCGATTCTTCCCCCCTTTTTTGATTTCTTTCCTGTCATCTTAATGAGATTTTTCTGAGATTTTTTGAGAATTTTTTTTTTCACATGATGAACTGCAGTATAAGCACGCTTGTATATATGTATATATTGTAACATGTTTGGAGCTATAGATTAGACATGGAGATATAAAGTGTAAATACATGATGAATTGGATTACACTCTTTTCCTTTGGCCCATACAGGGCGTGGTTGAGTGAAATTTTCTGTTTCTAGCACTGATAATGTATTAGTTTAAAAAAAGCCCATTTGCGTATGTGATGATATTACTAATTTCGTTCAGATTTCTGAATTATGTTGGTTCTGCCATATTATCCTGCATTAATAATCTTTTTGTTTGTATCTATGGACATTCAAAGATGGCGCTATGGTTAAGACAGGGAAGAAGCGATCCTTGCTTTGGTCCCTTGTTTATTTCGTCAATGGGTGTTTAAAAGCATGTCTACACAGCGCTTCGGTAAACATGGAAAAAGGTTTTTACCGAAACGTGTCTGTTGCTGTGTGAGTTTGCTGTCATTAAATTGACTCAAACGGCCCTCGCAAGTGTTTTTCTTCTTTGGATGAAAGTCTGGTTGAGAGGAGAGTTGAGCGGCAATAGATATGTGGGAGCACCCCCGCATTTGAAGCACCCACCTGCCAGTGCACCACCTTGGTGTTCTGGAAGCTGTGAGATATATATAATTCAGCAAAAAGGTGGCCCTTGGTTCAGAAAAAGTCCTTTTTGTTAAATGGTGTAAATCCGTTCAGTAGTTCATGAGTAGTACAAAAAATAAAAGTCTGAAAATCTATTTCCGATAGGAAACTTTAGCCAAGGCTACAGCCCGAACTGCTGAACAGAATTACCTCAAATTTGGCAAAAAGGTAGTGCTTAGTTCAGAAAGCAAACTTTTTTAAATGGTGTAAATCTGTTCAGTAGTTGCTGAGCAATTCAAAAAATAAAAGTTTCGATATCTGGGGCAGCAGTGAATTCACGAACCCTCCAGAGCACAAACTTCACTTTGATTGGCTGCCAACACTCCAAACCAGGAAGTGTTGGCAGCCATCTAGTGACTCGGTAGAACTGAATCACAAGAACACAGCAAAATAAGGCACACAAACAAGAAAAGGGGGCAGGGTACAGACACCCTGACCCCCTAGGCCTGCTAAGGGGTCCCACAGGGACACCCAGGGTGAAAGAACGCATTTTTTTTAAAATGCCAAATTCGTGCTGGGTGCGCGAATGTGGACAAAAAAAGAAAAAAACCCGAAGCACGGGCCCCAATGCTTCATTATTTTTAAGCCCCTGGATGTGCCAGGCCCCGGGGCCAATGCCAAAATGTAAGGGTCCGAGGCCATGCCCCTTTTTACACCTCTCTGCAATTCAGCTCTGTGGCGCTTACTGGAGATATTTGGTGTGCTAGTTGGACCTCAGGGACCCTCAGAATTTAAGGGGACTTAATCCCCCAACTTAAAACAAGCCACTTCACGTGTTTGCACAGTGGTGAAGGCAGGGGGCGGGGCCTGATATGACAAGTGTGCAGACTCGCTACGAAGCGTGTTTTAAGTTGGGTGATTAAGTCCTCTGGCATTCTGAGGGTCCCTTGGGGTCAACTAGCCCACTAGGTACCTTCAGTAAAAGCAACAGAGTTGCGTTGCAGAGAGCTGTAAAAAGGGGTGTGGCCTCAGACCACCTCTCTGCAACGCAGCTCTGTGCTGCTTACTGGAGGAACCTGGTGGGCTAGTTGGGCCCCAGGGCCCCTCAGGATTAAAGGGGATGTAATCTCCCAACTTAGAACGCGCCACCGGGTGCATTTGCACACTTTTTACATCAGCCCTACCCCCCTCTCTTCACCACGGTACAAAAGGGCCCTCTGGGGTGTTGTAAATTTGGGGGATTAAGCCCTCTTGAATTCTGAGGGTCTCTTGGATCCAACTAGCCCACCATGTACCTCAGTAAGCACCACAGAGCTGCATTACAGAGAGGTGTAAAAAGGGGCGTGGCCTTAGACCACCTCTCTGCAACACAGCTCTGTGGAACTTACTGGAGGTAATTAGTGGGCTAGTTGGCCCTCAGGGACCCTCAGAATTCAAGGGGAATTAATCCCCAAACTTAAAACCTGCCAGGGGGCACATTTGCACAGTGGTGAAGGGAGGGGGTGGGCCTGATGTAACTAGTGTGTACTTATGCAATCACTCCACCAAAACCCAAGCACTTATAAATTCACCATGCACTCTCCTTGCAGCACTGTAATCGTCCAGTCACTACCAATGCTCTCATGCAATGACCCATGCACAAACTCATCCACTGCTATGACACCCTGAGTACTTCCCATGCAGTCCAGCCATTGCCCTGTCACTTGTAAATTCACCATGCACTCTCCTTGCAGTACTCAAATCATACAATCACTACCCATGTACTCATGCAATGACCCAGACACTAACACATGCACTGCTACAATCCCCTGAGCATTACTGATGCAGTCCAGCCATCGCCCTGTCACTACCCATGCACTCCTCCAATCACCCAGCCAGTTCCATGTACTTATCCAATCACTCGACCAAAACCCACGCACTTATAAATTCACCATGCACTCTCCTTGTAGTACTCTAATCATCCAGTCACCACCCATGTACTCATGCAATGATCCAGGAACTAACACGTGTACTGCAAAAATCTCCTGAGCATTACTGGTGCAGTCCAGCCATCTCCTTGTCACTACCCATGCGCTCCTCCAATTACCTAGCCAGTTCCATGTCCTTATCTAATTACTGCACCAAAAACAAGCACTTATGAGTTCACCATGCACTCTCCTTGCAGTACTCTAATCATCCAGTCAGTACCCATGTACTTATGCAATGGCTCATGCACTAACACATGCACTGCTACAATCCCCTGAGCACTACTGATGCAGTCCAGCCATCTCCTGGTCACTCCCCATGCACTCCTCCAATCACCCAGCTAGTCCCATGTCCTTATCTAATCACTGAGCCAAAACACAAGCACTTACACGTTCATCATGCACTCTCCTTGCAGTACTCTAATCATCCAGTAACTACCCATGTACTCATGCAATGACCCAGGCACTAACACATGCACTGCTACAATTACACGAGTACTAGTCATGCAGACCAGCCATCTCCTTTTCATTACCCATGCAATCCTCCAATCATTCCATCGAGCATCATGTACTTATCCAATCACTCCACCAAAACCCAAGCACTTATAAATTCACCCTGAACTCTCCTTGCAGTACTATAATCATCCAGTCATTACCCATGTACTCATGCAATGACCCAGGCACTAACACATGTGCTGCTACAATCCCCTGAGCCCATGCAGTCGAGCCATCTCTGAGTCACTGTTTTTTCACTCCTCCAATCAACCAGTCAGCATCATGTACTTATCCATTCACTGCCAACATTGAAGAACTTTTACATTCACCATGCTCCCTCCTTGCAGTACTTTCATAATCCAGTCAGTACCCATGTACTTCGCCAAAACCCAAGCACTTATAATTTCAACTTACACTCTCTTTGCAGCACTCTAATCATCCTGTCACTACCCATGCACTCATGCAATGACCAAGGCACTAACTTATGCACTGCTACAATCCCCTGAGCACTACCCATGCAGCCCAGCTATCGTCCTGTCACTAGACATGCACTTCCCCAATCACCCATCCAGCACTATGTACTTATGCAATGCCCAGGCACTAAGACATGCACTGCTACAATCATCTGAGCACTTTCCATGCAAACCTCTAACCACCTACACACTACTGATTCACTCCTCCAATTACCCAGGTAGTACCCATGCACTCTAGAAATCCCCCTGTTACTACCCATGCACTCCTCCAATTACCCATCCAGAATCATGTACATATCTAATCACTCCGCCAATACTCAAGCAGTTATAAAATCACCATGCACTGTCCTTGTAGCACTCTAATCATCAAGTCACTACCCAAGTACTCATGCAATGACCAGCACATGCACTGCTACAATCCCCTGAGCACTACGGATGCAGTCCAGCCATCTCCATGTCACTACCCATGCACTCTTCCAATCACCCAGCCCGCATCATGTACTTATCTAATCACTCCGCTAAAACCAAAGCACTCATAAATTCATCTTGCACTCTCCTTGCAGAACTCTAATCATCCAGTCGGTACCCATGTACTCATGCAATGACCCAGGCACTAACTCATAGCAAATACAGAGGAGGTCATGCTAATCACAGGCATACCCAAACACAGAGTGTTCCCTAGTGTATGTAGGTGTTTTCACTGTATTCTAATTGTCTTTTAGCGTAGCACTGGCTCTAGGCTTGGTTAGTCAGAGTCAGTTACCACCAGTACCGTCAGCAAAAAGTTGGGGGCACAGGAGGACTTTCTGCTCCTCTGTTGCATCTTTCTGCATTTGTCGTGCTTCTTTCTGCACTTTTCTTCTTCTTTCTTCAGATGTCCTACCTTTTTAGGCATAGTTACAAATTAGCATTTAAAAAAACATTGAAATTCACAGAAAAACCATAGGTTTCAGGCACGTTATAGTTAGAAATTAGCATTTACAAAACCTTTGAAATTCGCTGAAAAAAAACATAGGTTTCAGGCATGTTATAGTTAGGAATTAGCATTTAAAATACCTTAGAAATTCACAGAAGAAAACATATGTTTCAGAGACGTTATAGTTAGCTGGATATTTCACTCATACAAATCCAGAGATATTCAGCTGTTATAGTTAGTTAGGCTAACTATAACTCGCGCCAGTGGCTCTTCGAAAACAGAGTCCCGGGTTTCCCAGCCAGTTCCTCTCAGAGTCAGCAATTAAATTTGCGGCGGCGGCTGGGGGTCGAGTGTACAGCAATTGCTCAGCTCCACGCACAGAGACAGCTGAGCTACACAGTGACATAGGAGGCGGCGGCCGGCGGTGAGAGAAGGCAGCGCTGCTGGCCTGGGGTCCCACCACAATTATTTGCAGTAATGCCTTTGCTTAATTCCCCCCACAAACTCCTAGCCTTCGGCAGCAGGACGTGAGCTCACGTCTCCCGGCAGCGCCTGGTATCATGGCTTTATCTGACTCAGGCCTGCCCTCGCTGCCCTGGGCAGCCTGGGTCTCACAGGCCACGTGCGGGAGGCCTTCCTCGCTATTCCCTCTAACGGACGGACCTCCAGTGCTGCATGGTAGCCGCCCCTAAAATCGTGCCGCGTGGGGCGGACCGCCGCCTCCGCCCCCCTAGCTACGCCACTGCTCTAGACTTACATCGTGCCCCTAGTCTGACCAGTGAGTGCTGAGCCGCCAAGGTTATCAAAACATGTTAGCTGTTTTTTGACATGTCCGTGTAACGCTCTCTAGACACAACAGTTTGGCAGCTGTGAGCCAAGTAAGATTCTGGCGTCCTTCTTATCACAGACTCGCCATGATTTCACACACTTGGAAGATTCTCGTTTCCAGGGATGCAGTGAGACTATGCTGATCCAGATGTAATTTACTCTTTCTGAGCGGAAAGGTAATGGGGTCCCCCAAAACAAGCCCAATAGACCATCTTTAGTTTATAATACATAGTTCCTATATAGCGAGGTTGTTAAACCTAGGCGCTATGGTACCTGTTTTCACTATCATTGTAATATGATTCCTCCTTTTGTATTTTATGGAATTGTAACCATGCTGACCATATTATTCTTAATCATATGTCTGCTTATGTTGGCTGAAATAATGCACATGAGATCATGTTGTTAAAATAAATATTTTAACCTTACTGTGTCTCTTATTTACTCCTGTTGTGGACTGGTATGAGAGTATAACAAGAGTGTTTTCACTTCCCACCATTCCTGAGATGGTCGTAAGTCGCATGTTCTCGGTTGTCTAATCATTGGTTACTTTGCTATAGTACGAAGAGCTATATTGGGTGGGGTTTTCTAGGTAATGAGGTGAGTTTCTGGTACACCACAATTCACTAATGTCCTAGGTCTCTGTGCACAGTTCTGTGTATGAGCAGAAATCCTTGCAACAGTGTTGTGCTGCTTTTGTTGCATTGGTTCTTCAGTGGGTCCGAGAGGTTGTGCCTAAAAGTCTTTGTTGCACCTTCGTTCTCTTTTGCCTGTGCCCGTCTGACCCCTAGAGTAGGTAGCTCTCCCACCATTGGGGCTGAAATGCCTCCTGCCTCCCATGTGCCTAGCCATTCGCTCGCTGCCTCAGGGGAGTTAAAGAACTGAGTCTTGCCGTTCACTACCACCCGGAGTCTAGCCAGGAATAGTAGAGAATATTTGAGTTCCTACTGTTGGAGCCGGCGTTTCACAGCCATAAAGGAGTACATTTGTCGTTGGACCATCACCGTGAAGTTTGGAAAAAACATGATGGTGCTGTTACCTACTGGGATATTCTGCAGTTTTCTGGTTTCCTGGAGGATGGTGTTTCTGTCTCTATAATTTAATACTCAGATCAGAAGTGGTCTGGGGTTGGCTCCTGGAGGCGGAGGTTTAGACGGGACTCTGTGTGCTCTCTCGATTACAAAATGAGGGGAAAGCACATCTGCTGGAATCAGGTCTCGAAGCTTGGATTCAGCATATGTCACAGCGTCCCTTCCCTCCTCGCCTTCCGGAAGGCCCATGGGGGAGGGGGGGTATTTTGCAGTATCTAAATGATATCTATTTGATGCACAGCAGCAGTTTCGTGTGCCGATATTAGGGCAAGAAGGGGTGCCTGTGTCTAGTTCTATTGCGTGGAGCTTGGATGTCCCTCAAGCACAGCAGCAGTTTTACATGGCCTAGTAGCACCACTGTTACAGTGTTATGAGGTAAATGTAGGAGTGTAAACTCTTGTCTTCGCTCATCCTGGCAGGTTTTGTGGCCAAGCAGGTACTTGAGTACCGGATTAATGAAGTCTAGCAGTACCGGATTAATTGCGGGCCGACCGACACGTCTCCGCAGGGGACACACATAAGAGGGCGGCCCCTTAGTGCCACAAGATGGCACATGGGGCAGCCCAGTGTTCCACGACCCTAACGGGTCCTCGACGTCACTTCCGGCCGTGGTGGGAGGCGGAGAGAGGTATATATTCCTCCCCCGCCCACCTGGCGGCCTCTTTGTCCCCTCACCCTGACGCCGTTTCTTATAGGGACGGGATGCCAAGGGAGTTAGCTTGGTCGGGACACAGGCAGGTGATTTCTTCAGGGGCTTTTCTAAGCCTGCGGCCAGGCATGGGCTTGCACAACTAAGGTGATTACATTAAGGGCAAGCATGCATCAAGTGTTGGATGCTCAAGTCCTTTCAAGACTGACAATCACACCTGCGCAAGAACAAGGGAGCTAGGCAGTGGTGGTAGCTACTGGTTAATTGTGGGTTGCGGTGCAATACCCTGAGGAGAACGTGGGGTCAACATAATTTGGCTACAATGATTGAAAAGTTTGTTTTGGCGTTCCGACTGCCCAAAAAATGGACAAGTGTTTTGCGTTCAGGTGTTTCCCCCTTTATACGACAAGGACACATGGACACCCGTTTCTATGTCACTTATCCCATGGCAAATGATGGACACCTTACACTTATTCCCTCAAACCTGCTGTGACACTATTGCCCGGTGCACCAGGGATAAGTTGTAAATAACTATGAAACTGTATGGTCAATGTGGCAAAGTATGAACCAGACAGGAAGACCACAATAACAACACGGGGCAAATTAGCAACCAGTAGGGGCAGGTAAACATCAGTGGTCGGAAAACACCCCTGGCTCCGGTGGCAGGGGAGACGATGGAGCCTGCGCGCAGGAAGCTAAGCTATGCGTAAATTTACTGGGCAGAGGAGACTTGGCTTCAGTAGACGTGGATGCTACATGCCAAATTCACAGGGTATTTTGTGAACAAAAGGGTACATCTGCCCAGAATAAGTATGGACCGGTTCTTGCTGGATAGGGGAGAGGCCCTAGAAATAGTAGGATGTAAGTAGGAATGCCAGCCTTGGTGGGGGGCCCTGGCTGCGACGGTCGCCAAACCCAGGGTGTGGCGTAGTTACAGGGCGATCCAGAGGCTAAAAGGTAGTCAGGGGTACCCTCTTCAGGAGCACAAATGGTGCTGAGGCCTAATATCCCAAGGAAGTCTGTGCGGTGGATCCTGGGGTACGACGGCGCCCCGTCTGTCCTATGGGCGCTTGGAAACCTGTACAACCGGGGGTCGCTTGAACGCTCCGCCCCTCGTAGGGGGGGTGTGAGCCAGAGGGTGGACCGTTGGTTCACCGGAAGTGGGAGTGGCTATCCACTCACCACAACAGCTAAGCACCGATTGGCTAAGGCCACAATGCAAGTTGGCCCATCAGGTGGTAGGACGCGAGGGGCGGCTTGCCTTTGGATCATCTGTAAGATAACCCCCCATGTTGGCATATGTTTATGCTAATAAATCTGCAGCGACTTTATCCCAACAAAAAGTTGTCTTGTCTGCTTATTTACGATACATGCATGTTGCTGCGGGAAGGCTGGTGAGTGGGCCGATATTGGCACTAGAAGTGTGGGCAGAAACCCTGCTCGGAAGGGCCTCCCGTCTGCGCGTCAGTCTGCACTGCTGCCTCGGCTAGCGGGATACGTCTCTGTGTCGGCAGCTAGCAGGTATTGCAGGTGCGCTTCTCAGCAGTCGCATGGGCCCTAGTTACTTATCTATGCCCAGTACAAACAGATGTTGGGTGTATCCGCTGCGGTTGATGTCGCTGATAGAGGTGCCGTGTTTTGGTCCTGGTAGGCGTGGCTCAGCACCAGGGTTGCTTCAGTGTGAAGGCCGGGCTCCTTGTTCTTCTGCCCAGCCTCGCTCCTGACGTTGTGGCTGTGGCTGTGGTATAAGGTAGTCTCATGTCTTGAAAATCACTAGCTACATTCCGGACAGTTACAATCAGGGATTATTAGCGCCACATGCTGGCCCCGGTTGAGTGCTGTAGCTGATGATAGCGACGGAGTTCAGGGAGGTCTGATTGGAGCTCTAGCAGAGCACATCCGCCGCCATCGCTTGCTTGGCCACGCCCAGGCACATTTCTTCCCTAATGAGGTCTGTTTTCTCATGTGCAATTTGAGAAGTTGAGCTGGGCTGTGTTTTGTGAGCTTTCCCATTGGCTTCCATATGTGGTGTTGACGAACGTTATACATCCTTTTGCGATGGAGACATCCCACATGTTGCTGTAGCTTGATGCCTCATAGACCTCATTCCAGACAAAGGTAAGTCATCAAGTAGTCACGCAAGACCGCTGTGGTGGAGAGCACTGTACAAAGTGTCATCTAAAAGTATATATATATGGCACAACATTGATTCCCACCCCGTTAGCCTACTTTTGTCTTTTTTGTCAGGATCATTCCTATTGTCATATTTCCATAATGTCTTGTTTTATTTCATGATGAAACAAAAAATACAGCCTACAAACTGTCCTTTTCAAGCTGAACCATCTGGCACTGCCAGGCTGGCAGACTGCACGAAAGTCCAGCTCACCTTAGTGACCCACCATTCACTCCTTCATCGCCTCCTTTCTGTTTTTCGCAGCTATCACTGTGCTTACACTTATTATTCTTTTAGAAGCATTACCCTATCCTTCACTCACCATTCTGTCAAGTTCTCCAAACCCTATTTGTCAAATCACATTAAAAAAATTCTGTCTTTTTGAAAAAAACTAAGAATTTGCATCTTACATTCTCACTGCTGCTGCAGCATCTTCTTGTGCACGATGGGCTGTAGCCTTGTACAGATGCACATAGGCAAGAAGAACATGACTTTCTGCTAATAATATACATTTTCAAAATCATTGCTAATATTTTTAGGAATTGTTCTGAACACTTCTTTATGTGGTGCTGTTGTTGGCACTGGATCATTTCTAATGGAGACAGTGGTGTCACAGATGCAATGTAGAGATAAGTCACTATAAAAAGTGGCAACTGCTTTGTCAATGTCGTCTGGAAAATCCTTGGTCCGAGGTAGTCAAAGTAAAATTTAAACAACACAAACAAGCTTAGGTTTATTGGTTTAAGTAACTATAGCAATGTTTCTGCAGCCTATGAAAAAGCAACTTTGTAATTCCTCACAGTGGGGCTGTAACATTATATTATAGATAAGGCAAAGTCTGTGGCCTATTCACCTGGATATTTTCTGGATATGCAGACCAACCAATAGTCTCCAGGTTCACTCTTTGCTCCTGAGTATTCTGTTGCATCACCAACAGTCTTTCATTTAGTTTACTGTTTTCTCCACAGCCTACTGAGACACTCACGATAAGTTGAAGGCATTCCTCTCAAAATGATCATTCCGGGTGGAATTCTGCCACTCACCATTATGGGCGGCCCAGTATCTTCAACCCATAAGCAGGTCTGCAAAGGGAACTCCAGACCCAATAATTCCAGGCCTGGAGAAGGCCTTACAAGATTTTACTGGGTCTTGATGTACACCAGATGAAGCCTAACTGCAGGGACAGGGGTTGGAGCTGACGCGGAGCACAGCCCCACTGCAGCCAGACTCTTGTTACACTCCAAGCATGCAATCAATGCAAGACCTATTTTTCATCATCATACTTTGACCCAGAGCAAGAGAAAGAAAGGGAGAAAAATTAGAAAGAAAAAGAAAAGGGAATGCAGTAAAGAAATAACAATGGTTGAAAGCAGTAATGAAAAACAACCTGCAACAGTAAAATAAAGAGATTGAAAGTGTAGGGTGGTGCAAATAAAGGAATGTAAAGGACTGTATGCTGAGAAAGGCTTCTTAGTGCACGTCTAAATTGCCTGAGGAAAAGAGAACTCCTCTTGGTAGTCACAGTCCCATACCGCAGAGGAAAATGTATGAAATAGGTGACAAGCATATCCTTTAAAGGGTCACAGGCAAGAGGCTAAACCACACAGGGTAAAAACATCCTTTGCAATATTATACAATTTTGATTAAGAAAAGCTTTGGTGAATATAGGAACTAAACTCCTCCTAAATTTCATAATAGAGAAAAAAGGCAAGCAAAGCAAGCAGTGCAGAGGAATGAGCCACAAAGACAAAGAAAATGATCCAATCTGACAGAGGAAAAATCAGGGGAAAAAATTAATAGAAAACAGGTGTTGAATTCAATGTAAAATCAGGAAATTAAATGCTTCACGAAGCACCAGGCTCTTCAAAGTGCTGCCTTATACATGCTTAATGCAAAAACAACAGTTGATGGACAGAATGCAGAACAATGTCATACATTTACCCCAATACAGAGATCTGGGCCTAAATCCATCGTTTTTTTGCACTCCACACCACCCCAGTTCAGACATGGCCATATGCAAATCAGCCCTAACCCTGTGCCTCATGAGAACAGTCCATGCCGAATTGCCAAGCCATGTCTTTCCTGGACCGGAATCAAGCATCCTAGGACCGGTTTGTGGCTATCAGCCATCTTCAGCCCGGATAGCTTGACTCCAGTGGTGTGGAGAGCATGGGACTCACGTCTGAGCATACCCATCCCACTCGGGTGACAAATGCAAAAACAACAGTTGATGGACAGAATGCAGAACACTGTCATACATTCACCCCAGTACAGAAATCTGGGCCTAAATCCATCATTTTTTGCACTCCGCACCACCACAGTTCAGACATGGCCATATGCAAATCAGCGTTGACCCTGTGCCTCATGAGAACAGTCCAGCCCGAACTGCCAAGCCATGTCTTTCCTGGACCGGAATCAAGCATCCTAGGACCAGTTTCTGTTTATCAGCCGTCATCAGCCAGGATAGTTTGACTCCAGTGGTGTGGAGAGCATGGGACTCACGTCTGAGCATACCCATCCCACTCGGGGTGACAAATGCAAAAACAACAGTTGATGGACAGAATGCAGAACAATGTCATACATTCACCCCAGTACAGAGATCTGGGCCTAATTCCATTGTTTTTTGCACTCCACACCACCCCAGTTCAGACATGGCCATATGCAAATCAGCCTTGACCCTGTGCCTCATGAGAACAGTCCAGCCCGAACTGCCAAGCCATGTCTTTCCTGGACCGGAATCAAGCATCCTAGGACCGTTTTCTGGCTATCAGCCGTCTTCAGCCTGGATAGCTTGACTCCAGTGGTATGGAGAGCATGGGACTCACGTCTGAGCATACCCATCCCACTCAGGTTGACAAATGCAAAAACAACAGTTGATGGACAGAATGCAGAACAATGTCATACATTCACCCCAGTACAGAGATCTGGGCCTAAATCCATCGTTTTTTTGCACTCCACACCACCCCAGTTCAGACATGCTTAAGACACAAACTGATATCACTGGGAGACATGCTCCATGCAGCATTCTGAAAATCTGCTGCCGCCACCGGCACTCAAAACGTTCACCAAGGCAAGCCCCTCCAGGCTACGGCAAGCATAAAAGACGTCCAGGAAGTTCCATATCATATTTGACATGGCGCTCTGCAATATGCTGATGTGAAGAGACTTCTTTTGCTTTTGAATTTACCTGGGTAGTTAAATTCTAGGTACTATTTTCCTCACAAATGTGGCAATAAGGGATATTGAATTATGACCAGGTAGAGTTTGCAGTCATCAGTCTGTGCATCTGACCGTGTTGGTGGAGGGCTCATGCAGTGATTTCTATGCCTCTCAATCAGGGCCACTGGAATTATGTATTTGTGCGGATGTGGCAATGTTCTCATAATAATAGATTTGCGGCATTTGCCACATGTTCCATCATCTGCTGCATAATCTGCAGATTTTAACAAAAAAATTGTTACAAGCTGTTCAAATGTTACTAAAAAAGGCAACAACGCACGTTGTAGCAGAGTGGAGTCTCCTTTGCAAAGGTTAGCTAGTCACTTTCTGTTGCTTATTATTATATTTGGGTATTAAACTTGTTCTAATGAGATGCACCAACACCCAGACAGTGTTAATAAGTTTAACAAGCATTAACAATCCAGTAGGTTTTGCATTTGTGAGAGTTTAAGATATTGGCATTCTAAATTACAATGCCTTTAATGTATGTATTTTGAAAACCTGCAAGAGGTGCGTAAACACCTACTTTGTACTTATAGTCGTTGCTTATGAGAAGCAAGGCTGACAGTAACTGCACTTCTTTTACTGCCAGCTTTGCTTCTCTTAAGGAAGAACTATAAGTGCAAAAAGTGGGTTTATGCACCACTTGCAGGTTTTCAAAATACATAAATAAAAGGCATTGTCATTTACAATGCCAATAGCTCAAACTCTCGCAAATGCGAGACTAATTGCATTGCAAATGCTTGTTGTAACTTGTAAAGACACGCTGTATAGATGTTTTGCAAAGTATGGGAGACTGCATGCATTTGTGTTTGCAGCTGACAATGCTTATGGTAATATCAGGGTAATCAGTAATAAAAACCGACCCATCTGACCATAAAACCGGCCCACAAACCCGTAATAAAATGGCTCACACAATGATATGGCTGAGATACCCGCCACCCCCTCTCAACACAATCCCCAAGAATGGGAATACGGAAACATTTCTGAACTTTTGGAAGGCGGGAGGGAGTTACCCTCCCGGCCGTATTTATTAAAATATGAAACAAAATTAAAACATTAAAATAACAGTTTCATATCATGTACAATTTCATTTCCACATTACGATGTTTTGGCTGACCTTAACACATTTCTAATACAAAGGTTCTCCTAGCCGATACTAACATCCTACAAATGCATTTTCAAATTGAAATTGTACATCCTAACGTTAAGGGCCAACGGCAAGGTCGTAACCGGTGTCAGATCCCTAAACCAGAACTCCCCCCTCACTTGTGAGGGGCGGCCGCACAGAGGACTGCACCTCATGTGCACATACCAATTTCCCTTTTCTTGACGGGGGCCCCAATTAACTCGACGCCATCTTATTGGTCGTACGAGGACTCGTGTGAGGTGTCTAGAAGGTAGCGTAGACCCCCCTCCCCACCCCACACAACTTACCACATCTGCCATCGCAGATGTCCTGGCCCCGGGAAATTCCCAGGAGGGGCCCGTAGCCCCTCCTATCCAGGGAGGGGCCTTGACCGCCTTCCCTTTCCTTTCGGCGTCCCATCCTTAGAAGGGACCGCCTCCCCGTTGAGGGGCCAATGGCCACCTCCCCCCGGGCGCTCCCATCCGTAATGGGTGACGCCCCCCCCTAGGGATCTTCCAATTACTGCTCACCGATCATGACCTTACCGCCCGACCAAATGATAAATACGACAAACTAAACTAGAGAGACTAATTACTAAAGAGGAAAAGACAAAAAGATATTCAAAGTATGAACTTTCTAAACATCACTGATCAACTCTGGTGCAAATACTTTTATTCGATCAAACATACTGTAAAGAATTATCCACTTTATTGCATACTGAATCACAACTTTATTCAGAACAACCTGTAAAAAAGTGAATTACCACGTCAAATAACTTTATTTCAAAAACAACTTGCTGTCTTCAGGGGCTGGTGGGTGGGTCAAAATTGGCTCTTCGTTCTGTCTCGAGCTCACGTACAGCGGGGAGGTGCAGCTTCAGAGCACAGGAACAAGAGGATGCTTCCATGGCTTGTCGCTCCTTTTATCCTTCTTCGGACGGGCGTAAACCCGCCTCCGCCCGCCTCCGGGGGCGTGGCTGGCGGCTTCAGTGTCTAGGACAACCCACTCTTGGGCGGGAAAAAGCGCGCCCCGGCTACGCCGCTTTGGGCATACCAGCCGAGACTCGCCTCCCGCCCAAGATGGCTTCCCGGGGGGATCGGGGTACTCCACCATACGTTCGGGGGGACCGAGTGGTCGCCCCTTTCCATATGGCTGAGATACCCGCCACCCCCTCTCAACACAATCCCCAAGAATGGGAATACGGAAACATTTCTGAACTTTTGGAAGGCGGGAGGGAGTTACCCTCCCGGCCGTATTTATTAAAATATGAAACAAAATTAAAACATTAAAATAACAGTTTCATATCATGTACAATTTCATTTCCACATTACGATGTTTTGGCTGACCTTAACACATTTCTAATACAAAGGTTCTCCTAGCCGATACTAACATCCTACAAATGCATTTTCAAATTGAAATTGTACATCCTAACGTTAAGGGCCAACGGCAAGGTCGTAACCGGTGTCAGATCCCTAAACCAGAACTCCCCCCTCACTTGTGAGGGGCGGCCGCACAGAGGACTGCACCTCATGTGCACATACCAATTTCCCTTTTCTTGACGGGGCCCCAATTAACTCGATGCCATCTTATTGGTCGTCCGAGGACTCGTGTGAGGTGTCTAGAAGGTAGCGTAGACCCCCCTCCCCACCCCACACAACTTACCACATCTGTCGTCGCAGATGTCCTCGCCCCGGGAAATTCCCAGGAGGGGCCCGTAGCCCCTCCTATCCAGGGAGGGGCCTTGACCGCCTTCCCTTTCCTTTCGGCGTCCCATCCTTAGAAGGGACCGCCTCCCCGTTGAGGGGCCAATGGCCACCTCCCCCCGGGCGCTCCCATCCGTAATGGGTGACGCCCCCCCCCTAGGGATCTTCCAATTACTGCTCACCGATCATGACCTTACCGCCACAGGCCGGATAGTTGACCGGCTATCCGGACCCCCCACAAAACTCCTACCTAAAGGTCATGCTGTAAACTCTTTAACCAAGCTACGAAGTCTCCTATGAGTAAAGAATTCCCCACCCGGGACAAATGGACCCCATCTTCTAGATACATATGGTCCCCCCTGATACACCCATGAGGAATCGAATGCAATGTACTTGTACGGAACAGTCTACCAAGCTTGTTATTTACCTTCTTCACAGAATAATTTATAGCAGACACTGAATTAGCCCCCCGCCACACCTTTCGTGGAATCATATGGGACCATGCAATCGTGCACCCTGGAACCCTTCTCGCCAACCAGCTTACTGTGGATAGTACCGCCTCGAGAAGTAGTCGTCTACCAGTGGTCACCAAATCCTTGCCCCCCAGATGCACTATGATTATAGATGGCGGTGACCTTGTCCGCCCTAACAAACCCTCGAAAAAAGGTTGAAACTGGTCAATACAGAGCCCGCCCCTTCCATAGAAGGTCACCCTGTACCCGTATTCCCCAGCCATGTGAATCATGTCACCTGCTTTGAATACGTCCGCGGCACGCCTCACGTATGAGTGGCCCACGACCCACACCACTTTTTCCTCAGCCGGTGATCTTTGACTGCTGGTTCCCAGGTGTCGGGTCGACTGCACAGTCCGCCCCGCCTCGTAAGCTTGCGAAACTGAAAAAACCAAACAAAAACAAGAAGCGTGAGTACATGATATCAGCTTCACAACATGTGCAACCGCACATACCTTTTGTAACAATTCGAGGACCAACGCCCCAACTGTTTCACCTTTTCCACACTCAGACCCCTGGCTGTAGCCTCTGTAGCAGCCCCTATCCGGAAGGAATGGGTCCCAAACTCGCCCGGGTTCAAGCCCGCGGCCGAAATTGCCATTGCAAGCACCCGCTGGAACTGAAACCTCGTCAGTGGGGTGGCATCAGCGTGTCTCAACAAGGTCCCCCCCCATGATGACGCCCTCTGCGCCAAATATTCCTCAACGCATACGATGGGGCACATGGGAGATCCGGGAATCCGATGGATTACTACGCTGTCCCCGATCGCACCCTGATCGGTCTTGGACCTGGCAAACGAGACAATCATCGTCTCCCCCTTAACTTGAATGTGCTCTCGGCACAGTCCCCCCCCGTATCCTGCTTGTTCTTTGCCACCAGTTCGCTTACCCGCATAGCCCCATGGAATGCTAATGCAAAAGCGGCCCGGAATAACACTGTTTCTGACTGGGATGAACATGTCGCAGGGAGTACGGACAGTAACAGGGCCAACCTCTCCAGACCTATCGGGTGCCTTTCATCTACTCTGCGACCCTCAAGGCGTTGCCACCCACGCAGCGCCTTCTGTACTACGAAAGACGCTGTAGGGTCCTGGATACCATGAGCCCGTGCCATGAAGGAAATGCCGGCCCGATGCCTCTGGGCCGTGGCTACCGATTTGCCTGCCTGATGTAATGACAGCAAAAACTTTACGACAAACTCTTCCTGGCCCCAAAGCTCCCCCCTAGCAGAACCCCCCAAAAAGGACCAATAGGAACGGAACGCCCCTTCGTATGCCTTCCTTGTCCTGGGTGCTAAACTCTCTCCCACGAGGTTTTGTAGTTCGGGGCACCGAGAGACCAGAGCGCTTCGGGAAATGGCGCCGCCACTGGGTCCGCTGTGGGCAGAAAACCCCAGAAGGCCTGCATACGGAAACGAGAAAGCGCATCAGCAGCCTGATTCAGCACCCCTGGCACATGTCTCGCCCTGAAGAGCACATTCAATTGCATACATAGTAAAACAATTTCAGAATCTCAGAATCCATTTGCATCGTGCTGCCTGACTATTGATACACTCAACCACGGTCATGTTATCAGACCAGAACACCACAGAGTGATCCCGAAAACCCTCAGGCCATGTTTTCAAGGCCACCAGAATAGGGAACAGTTCGAGAAAAGCAATGTTACTTGTAAGCCCACACTCGTGCCACCATGACGGCCACATTTGAGCTGACCAGTGATCACCAAATATGGCGCCAAAGCCTATACTCCCCGCCGAATCTGTCCACAGCCCCAACTCCTCGGAGGACACCGCCGGCTTGTTCCAGACCACCCGACCATTGAAATCCACCAGAAATGCCAACCAAATGCGCATGTCCTGGCGAATCTCGGCCGAGAGCCTCGTGCGATGGTGCCCTTCTTTAAGACCGACCATGGCTTGAGCAATCGAGCGGGAGAAAGGGCGGGCCATTGGCATTACTCTAAGGGCAAAATTCAACTGACCCACAGTTTGCTGCAATTGATGCAAGTTCACCTTGGTTTCCCGAATACATGCCTCAAGGGAGGCCCTGAATCTCCCCACTTTTTCTTTGGGCAGCCGGAAGCAACCATCCAGTGAATCGAGCTCTATTCCGAGAAACTCGAGCGAAGTTGATGGCCCCACCGTCTTACCTGGTGCCAATGGCACACCGAACTGATTCATCAGACCACAAAATTCATTTAAAGCTTGTGCACATTCTGGATCCCCAGCTGCACCCAGGAACAGAAAATCGTCAAGATAATGCATAACATGTTGAAACCCCGTCATTCTTGTGAATACCCATTGCAGAAAACAACTGAATTTCTCGAAATAAGCACAAGATATGGAGCATCCCATTGGCATACATTTATCCATGTAATAGCGACCCTGAAACATAAAACCGAGGAGACGCTGATCGTCTGGGTGTACCGGGAGCAACCGGAACGCTGACTCGATATCTGATTTGGCCATCAGCGCTCCGGGCCCCAGGCGATTCAACATGGCGACGGCCTCATCGAAAGATGCGTACCGCACCGAACACACCTCCGGGTCTATCGCATCATTCACCGAAAGACCTCTCGGGGCGGACAAGTTATGTATTAATCGAAACTCACCCGGGTCCTTCTTGGGGACCACTCTCAAGGGGGAACAAACAAAATTAGCAACTGGTGGCGTGTCGAATGGTCCGGCAACCCGACCCCGGGTCAACTCTTTCACAATCTTCGCCTGTACCACCGCCGTATTCTGCAGGACCGACAGTTGGTTCCTACACTGTGCCTTACCCTGAAAATTCCCCACTGGAATGCGGAAACCATACGAAAACCCATCTCGCAACACCCCAGCGGAGACATGATCCGGGTATTCATTGAGCCAAGGAATCATTGCCATGGTATCAACCGGGGTAGGTAAAGGCGCCCCTCGGACTATTTCAGACCTGTTTGGCGCTTCCCCTACCTCCGTTATCACCCGTTTTGGCTCTGCACATGGTCTCAGGATGCGAGGATTGCCCACACCCCCCACAGTCGTGCCTAAACTTGCATGACCCCTGGGGCCTCGTACACTTTCCTCTGTTAAAATTCCAGCAGATGCCTTTTTTGCCTGTATTGCCACTCGATCTCGAGTGATGCTCATCACCTGAACCTGCCCGAAAGGGCGCCCCAGATGAATGGCGGGAAAACTCTCCCCCGCTTCCCTTCACCAATGGTGCCTTTAACATGCCTGATTTCTCCATCTTTTGCCAAGAAATGGAGTCGTAACAATCCCACGTCAGAAATGTGTCGAACTCCTTGGCCTTCCGAAAAACATTATCATAACAAAACCACTGATTTCCCTCATATGACTGAGAATACTCCATAATACGTGTCTGGTACACGGGTAACTCGGCCAACATTTCAGGCCTTCGTTCCCCCATAATTGAAGTGAAAATGCCAAATGCTCTGCCCCAATTACCTATGTTCTCATCAACCTTAAAAGCGGCCATCTTGGCGCGCCAAACACTCGGGTGCAAAAACTCTTTTTGACCCTTCACATGCTCGATCTCATAATGATCAGTTAGCAAAGAAAACATGTTCACATATTTCTCAGCCCATATCCTCTCTTTGATTTCAATCGGAATATGCTGAGCCACTTTCTCCCTTCTCGAGGGTACTGACCCCTCCCCCGCAATCGGCAGTAGCTGCTTACCTGAACCAGAAGCTGTAACCGTAGTCGCTGCCGAACTCATGCCCGCTGCGGGTTGGCCCACTGGAGCCTGCGGGGGAACAAAAGGACATGGAGCCTTTGCAGCCTCTCTTGATTGCCGCAACTGCCTCATTACTGCCCTGGCATCATCTGCCGTAGCCCCCTTACTCCCTTTCCCCAGCCACGCTGCCAGCTGTGCAGCCAACTCGGGAGGCATATCCTCCCCGTTCACAGGGGTGACTACAACGGGAATTGGTTGCCCCTCCTTCGGGACCGGGATCGGCTCTTCAGTCGGTGTATCAGGGTGCGCCGGCGGTGCCTCGGGAACCGGGGCCTCTTCCCCAGGCGCTCCCTTCCTGGCCCTTCTACCTCTCCCATTAGGGACTACTCCCGGCAATGCTGGTCCGACGACTCGCTTAGGGCCCCCTACACCGTTCATTGCCGCCATCTGCTTCTTCATCTCGGCCATGTCTTTTACGAGCATGCGGAGCATCTGATCCGTTCCGACCCGCTTTCCGGCCTTCTTGCCCGGCATTGTCCAACGATGATTCTCTGAAAGAGCAAAGACAAGAATTAAAACGCTCAAAATTGGCTCTTCGTTCTGTCTCGAGCTCACGTACAGCGGGGAGGTGCAGCTTCAGAGCACAGGAACAAGAGGATGCTTCCATGGCTTGTCGCTCCTTTTATCCTTCTTCGGACGGGCGTAAACCCGCCTCCGCCCGCCTCCGGGGGCGTGGCTGGCGGCTTCAGTGTCTAGGACAACCCACTCTTGGGCGGGAAAAAGCGCGCCCCGGCTACGCCGCTTTGGGCATACCAGCCGAGACTCGCCTCCCGCCCAAGATGGCTTCCCGGGGGGATCGGGGTACTCCACCATACGTTCGGGGGGACCGAGTGGTCGCCCCTTTCCATTTGTTAGACCAGCCCATCAGGCACTGCCTGATTGCCCTGTAGGCCGGTTTGATTCTGATTGTGAAGTTTTTCTTTGTTTAACATGCGTACTCCTGCCAACTGGTCCCATGCCGTGTATGGCCTCTTAATTCTTCCCTGAGTTTTATCCAACAGCACTACGTTTAGGCGGAGATGATTCACAAATAAAAAGGTTGTCAGCTATGGAACCAGCACTGATTGAAGCAGCAATGTGTGCCATGTTGGCACTTGAAATGTCCTCATAGGCAAGGCATAGTTGTTATGAGTTTGTTTGGCCAATGCTGCTTGTGCTTCCCTGTATCTAATCTGTATTCCACTTCATGGCTCTCTGAACTTAAAGTGAGTCACACGTACAGCTAGAGGTTCTGGAGCAGCTGAGAATTTAAAGTGGCTTTACTTTAATTCGTTGAGTGCTGCTCTGGCAGCATTCGCACAGGCCAATTAATAACTACAGAAACTGGGTGCAAAGTTCACACAAAAATTATAACAAGGGATACCGGCCTTACATCGTAGAGCTGAGAGCCTAAATCAACTCAGTGTGTCTGTTAGAACTGGGGGTCGCTAGTTGGCAATGGTATACACCTTTGTCCAAATATGGACCCTTGCTTCTAAGTCAGGATAAGGGGATTACACTCCTAGAAAACCCCTTCTCACCCCCTTGGTAGCTTGGCACGAGCAGACAGGCTTATCCCGAAGGCAGTGTGTTAAGCATTTGTGAATATACACAGTAATACAGTGAAAACACTACAGATGGACACCGCACAGGTTTCATAAAAATAAGTATTCTTTAAATAGCATTAACATAAGACCATAAATGACAAAAATCCACAATACTGTACTTAAGATTGACTTAAAGATGGTAGAAGTTACTTAGTTCAAGTTGGTGATAAATGCGAAACAGTTCTCACAAAAGTACCTGGATGTGTAACACAAGACAAACTAAAGGCTCGCAGAGTGGAAGATGTGTTGGTTCCGTGCTCCGGGGGGGATGATGCGTCGCGCCTCAATGTTTGGGCAGAGCAGGGGATGCATCATTATCCTTACCGGTGCAGGGGTGATGCGTAGGTTCTCGGCCTGTGGGCCAGTTGCGCAAGATGGCGCCAAGACGCGATGCAACAATCCTGCTGCGATGCGAGAAAATTGCTCCTTGATGCGATGATGCGAAGACCATGCGTACACGCCCTGGCAGCCTTGCGACGACTTGTTCTTTGGAGCTTCTTTGGAGGCCCTGCGACACGCTTCTCTGATGATGCAACGGCGACCCTCTTGATGGCGTCACGCTTATCCGGTGATGCGACAGCAGACAGCTGCAACGAAGACACGCTTCTGGGGAGATGCGGCACGCTTCTCCGGCCATGCGACGACTACAGCTGCGGCGGTGACACACTTCTCGTTGCGTCGCACTTCCAGTTCCCAGCAACACGCAGGCTTCTGCAGATAGAATTCCTAGCAAGGAAATTCAGAGGAGAGCTGGTGGTGAAGTCTTTTGTCCCTGAGCCTTCAGCAGGAGGCAAGCACAAGTTCAAGCCCTTGGAGAAATATTCAGTAAGACGAAAGTTCTTTGAAAGTTCCTTTTACTTTACTTCCACTGCAGGCCAACCCAGCAAATAGCGCACTGGCAGAGGGGCAGTTCAAACTCCTGCAGCTTCCTTTGTTCTTCTCCTTGGCAAAAGGTTCGTCTTGTTCCCAGAAGTGATCTAAAGTTCTTGGGTCTGGGACCCAATATTTATAATACTTTTCTCTTTGTTCTCTGAAGGCAGAGGGGCATTTGCCCAGTCCAAACCAGTTCTGGAGCACTCTGTTGATATGACTCCTTCTTTCCTTTCATAGTGCAGGGCAGAAACATCAGACGCCCCACAAGAGGTGGAGTCATCGTTGTGGAGGGAAAGCACAGCCCTGGAGCACTTTGTAGACATGATTCCTTCTCTTCTTTCACAGTGCAGGGCAGAGACATCAGCCGCACCCCAGAGGGTGGAGCCAGCATTGTGGAGGGAAGGCCCAGCCATATTCAGGTCCCAGGTGCAACTCCTCCCTCCCATCCAGATGCGGATCTCCCTATTCACCACTGGGCTGACTCATTCTGTCTCCTGGAAACCCCCAGCCCTGTCACTCAAACTCCAAACAAGGAATACACAACCTAGCAGAGGCAGGCTTGGATATTTAGACAAGAAAATACCTACTTTCTAAAAGTGGTATTTTCAAACACGGAATGTTAAAACCAACTTCACTAAAATATGTATTTTATCATTCTGAGTCCAGGCATACTAAACTCAAATTTCTACCATGTTCACTGAGTCAGTTAGGATTATAAAATGTAATAATCTAACTGCCCATTCTTGCCTACGGAGAACAGGTAGCCTTGCACTAGTGAAAAACGAAAATGGCTGTAGTTCACTATTAGGACATGCCACACACACCAGCACATGTTCTACCTTATACTTACAATGCACCCTGCCCTTGGGACTACCATAGGGGTATCTGATATGACGAAAAGGGTAGGTTTTGGGACTGGCAAGTGGGTGCACTAGCCAAATCGACATGGCAGTACTAGACTGCACATAGGCTCTGCAATGGCAGGCCTGAGACACACTTTAGAAGCTGCTTCTGTGGTTGGCACAGCCAGTGCTGCAAGCCCACGAACAGCATTTCATTTACAAGCCCTGGTCACACATGGTGCACTGTACTACGGTCTAACAAGAAAATCAAATAACCCAATCATGGAGTCACTAATCAATACATCAATTTAACATAGGGAGCACTTACACTGTGGCACTGAATAGCAGTGGCACAGTGCCCAAAACATATAACTTAAAAAATTGTGAGTCTCTCACCCGAATCTGGTATGTTGGCATGAATGCATTTTATACTCAATGTAGCACAACTATGTATTACGCAAAACTTTTAGAATCAGGATTGCGAGTAAAAATGTCAAATTGTCCAAATCCTTTAATTTATTTTGTCACATTAGTGTGTAGTCTTGGTCAAGCGCCAACTCAATGATCAAACAGGCAGATTATGGGGTCTTACATCATATGAGGCTGAGGCAATCTTTCTTTTTAACCTGACTTTGTCTCTGCTGTCAGTCACACCGGTGGCTAAAGGAAGGGCAGTCTAATCGTATTTCGAAATTGAGTGGTTTTAGTAATAAGAAAATTTAAAAAACGAGCAGGGGCATGTAAGACACAAGCTAGAATCTACTGCAGGCAAGGGTAGCAGTAGAAAGTGAGAAAAT
Organism: Lissotriton vulgaris; assembly: GCF_964263255.1. Lineage (NCBI taxonomy): Eukaryota > Metazoa > Chordata > Amphibia > Caudata > Salamandridae > Lissotriton > Lissotriton vulgaris. Next base: position 1,218,444,722 of record NC_141693.1, read on the forward strand.
GAAGGCACGCACGCAGCGTGCAATCCCTGCCATGAAAGGTGGGACATGCACCCACCAGTAGCCATTTGCGGGTTACGATTTGAAAGGACACAAGTGAAAGCCAATCTAAAGTGTGGGATGAGTCAGACCCCACAAAGTACAGACAACAGATCTCAAATAGCGCAAGTGCTGTTTAGGCTCGAAATAAAAATGACAAAATAGTGCAGTAATACTATCACAAAATGTGGCGAATCATGCAGCATAATTTGTCATTCCTTGCTGCATAATTTACTCAAACCTCAACCATCAACCCTGCTGCATTATTTGGCTGTCGCCTGCCGCATATTTCCAGTGGCCCTGCGCTCAATCATTAATTCAGCATCCATCTTGTTCTCACTTTTGCCCAGTTTTTATAGTTTATCCATTTTTAAAAAGCCATCCATTAAAAAAACAATTCTCTTTACGTAGTCCTGAATTGCTAAAAACCACTAATAAAAGGCATCCAAGTTCCTGTTTGATAATTACTGGAGATTTATGACCTACTGTGAGATCATGGGCTTTAGTGATCCCAATTATCCTCCCCTCTCTTTTGAGCTCACTGAGAGTGAGAGCCCTTTTTTCTATATAGAATGTTTGTTTCAAGAATATAAGAAAGTAAAAAAGTGGCCACCACCACTTCATATTTTTGTGGAATGATGCTGCTAACTTTTGAGCTCCGCACTCTGGAGTAATGCTGTCCAGGCCTCAGTGTATATGGTCCTGGCCCTTAAAACATGACAGAATTTCCTAACTCCTAATTGGTATATTTAACTTTCCCATAAAGCTTTAGTATATGGTGTGGAAAATACACCAGATGTATGGGATGTTGAGTGTCACCTGTGGACCTTAGCCCATAGTGTGCTATCCACTAGACTGACAAAGAAAACATGGCTTGAGTCCTATCTGTGTGGCTTGGACCTCCTGTGTGGCTACACGGACACAACGAGCTGCAAGAGGCCTTTTTCCCTGATGTGCCCAGGTAACCAGTAGCAACTGGATCTGGACAGGACTCTAATGATGGTCTATGCTGGAGCAGATCCTGGCCCATAAGAGTAGCCCTGAGGACCTAGGATCCTTAGAAGAGACCAAGAGAAACTGCTCCAGAAAGTCTGAAAAGTTGGGACTTCGAATTTCTTTTAGACTTCACGAACTCCAGATCATCTGCGGTACTTTGCAGCATAAGTGTCCAATTTAGAGAGGACTTAGTTGGACACAGCTTCAGGCTTGCACTGCTAGAGAATGTTAAGCTCCATAAAAAATGCTGGGCTAGATTTAAAATTTGCTGGCTGGAACTCTGTCCATCAGGATTATGTCTTCCAACCAGACTGCCAAATCTGCTAAAAAACTGCTGGGCCAGCAATGATCTCTGTACCTTGACAGGCACCACCGTCATGGCAATTCAAGTTAGAAAGTTCGGTGGATGGCCGCCATTGGTGCTGATGGCCTTCTACCACACCTTAACAAACTCTTTGTTTTTCAAAATTATTGAAAAGCATAAAACTAATGACCCCACTACACTCATGGGTTTTTCTCTTACTGTGGGAGTCATTGTTTTTTATGTCCCTCACTGCCAGCAGTGACAGACAGAATGAAAGTACATTACACTGTCCAACTTAAATAGGATGGGAAATGTAATGCCCCCTCCTAACATCCTCTACAACGTGGGTCTGTCGGATGAAGCTTTCATTCCATTGAGCCAATGAGGGTTTGGTCAACGGAAAGCTCGTGGTCTGCCCAACTCTGTATGAGGCGGTGGATCAAGGGTTTGGTGGACAAGGTACACCATCAGATATGCGTTGGCTTACCCTCTCTGTCAAACTCTATAACAGGCCCTCATTCCAAAGTTTAGAATCTTGACCAGGGAAAGGCAGGATAAGTATGTGGCTGACGAGTGGAGTTCAGAGGGTGCGAAATTATGAATTGCCCAGCCAAAAGCAACAGCTTTAGCAGGACCTCATCCAGCAGTTATCCAACTTTTACTGGATTTTGCCTAATAAAGCATGTCGCCTTGCCCTGCTGGAGAACTTTGACTTCTATTTCAGAGACTAATTCCTTAGAGACAGACAGAGCATCATTTTTCTGTCAATTGAACTACCTTTGTCTCCATGAATGGAAATGTTCCTCAGATGGTCCCATGGAGTAGAGGCCATCAGAGGAAGGACATTACACAGCCTGCCCTATTTAGGTAGATATGTAATGTCTTCCTTTTCCTGTCTATCACTGCCAGGAAGCTGGTGGTGAAGGACAAAAAAACTACTGAGCCTCTGGTCATCTCCAGGTTTGAAGGACTAGAGTCTATCAGAATGACAGAAGTAATGTCCGCTGCCACCCTTAATGACGTAGTACTATCTGTTAAATGCTAAATCTTGCCCTATATCAGAAGGTTAAATCTTTTACTGAAACGGCCCACTTGGTGTATTTCACCGCTGCTCCATGGCTTCAAAAATTCATTTCTCCTGTTCTGCTTTTTGGATTTTAGTTGTTTAGTTGCCATCTTTCAAATTAAATGTTTCTCAATTTTTTGAATTTTGTTGTGGGATGTCTGTTGTAGTATGGTTTGACTTTATAATTGTTTTGGTATTGCTAAATACTTTCCACACTTTTCCTTAATGTAACAGGAGTCTGAACTTATTATTTGGGAATGACTAACATCCTCCCCAATTAATAGCCCATTTTCTTATTAAGATTTCTTTGCTGCTACTTCTAGATCTTCACTTAATTAACTGTAGCTTTATACATCACAATGATGAGTAAGCCTTGGACAGGTATATTTTGCAAGGTATCCACTGTTGAAGTTGTATGTTTATCTAGCTTTGCCGCTACCCTAAGACTCTCTACAGGCTCTTTCAGAATTCCCAAGTCACCTGCGAGATCCTGCCCTTAACACAATCACAGAGAAGTGTTCAGATAGCTCACTAATACATTTGGCAGCATCAACCATAATATCATGAGAATGATGAGTAAGGGGTACAGCTCAGCAATGGTCAACATACCTTTTACAAGATTGGATTAATTGTTACAAGCCCCCCTGATCACCACTAAACGATCTGGAGTTCCCAGCACTGTTCCTATTACTATTTAATATGTACTTGCCACCCCTAGTAAACAACTAAACTTCTTTGATGTCACAGCGTATAATTATGTTGATGATATGCAGCTCATCCTTACACTTATGCCATCAAACCAAGTCAATGACCAATGGGATGTGATACTTAGTCTACAGTTAAAGCCATCTAGTCCTTAAATCATAATGATGGATGCCCCCTCTTCAACATAGTCTCAAGAAAATTGACCGGCTGAAATTGAAAGATTCCCAAACCCTACCTCTATATTTTTGAAAATAAGGGAACGCCACAATTAGAGAACCTGGGGTATTTAAGGTATGTTTTGTGAACAGTCGTTCAGTTGAGACAGTGGTCCTGTATAAGCTCCTTTTTTGAAAAAGGGAAAAATAATAGAAAATAGGTTCTGTATGTTTTTGACTCGGGAGTCTATAATAATGAGAAAATCGCAACAATTATAAAGTACAACAACCTCCGAACAGTTTAATGTATATGCAATCAATTTATTCATTGCAGTATATCGGATGATCTTTCAATATAATCTTTTTGTCTATATAGCTCCCAAACACCATTTTATCAAACATCATAATCACAAATTCATAATTCTTGGAAGGGAGTGGAAATTGTCACCATACATAACAAGGGGAGTAAAGACAACTACTCAAACTACAAGTCCATGAGCCTGATCAATAACTTGCAGAAAGTTTTCTGCAAGCAAGTCTTATCTACTTTGAATGATTGGATGGTTGGAAATAATATATTGGCTGGTTTAAAGCAGGATTTCAGCCAAAAGTGAGCACACTTGACCAGAAGGATTCCTATAGGCAAGGGTGTCAGACAGGCATCCGTTTTGGTCCCTACAGTATTTGGAATGGCCATCACTGGTGTGGTTGACTGACTGAATAAGTGTCAAAACGGCGCTCCCAAAGCAGGGAAGTTATTCATACCTGCATTAATGTTGCCGACGAATCCCTGTTGATATCAAGAACCTCAATGGAGTTGAAAGCACTGCTGGACCAATTCCCTCATTTGTGCCCCAGTCAAGGTCTTGAGATTAATGCAGGGTAAGCTAAATATGTCGCTCTGAACCCACGTCACTTTTATAAAGGAGGAAGATTGTTAGTAGAGGATTTTTTACTGGAGAAAGTCAAGAGCTTTGACTATTTAGGAGTAAAGGCTATCTGACACTTTGTTCTGGGGTCCGCAAAGAGATAAAAACAAGATGATACTAAAACGTAGATCAAAGAGGTATAACGCAACATCATGTAGGCAAAGTTCCCTGACCCTGGTTGTCTACAGTGTGAAGGCATTATGGCGGTTTGATATGGGGCTTTATTCTGGGCTATGGGGATATGGTGTCGTTAGAAGTATGTAAAAAGTAATTCATAAGATCACTATTAATTCTTACCAATAGTGCCCCATTGATCCTGAAACACTTAGACCTGGCCTTACCCAGGGTTTGACCATGTGGCCTGTCTTAGGCCACTGTTGTACTGGATAAGAATCTGGTCTGTAAATAAAATGATATCATATTGATTATTGCTAACAGATCTGATTCACCTGGATAAATATTGCTCTACCCCTTGGATTTGCTTTGTTAGAGATTTGTTATTGAGGCTAAACCTTGGAGAATTATTGAAAAAACACAGAAACCAAAAAAAGAGTAGCACTAGATTGAGGGTGAAGAATTGTTACTGGAAGTATGTTAGGGGATAACCTGAATTGAACAGAGAGAGGGAGGGTTACCTGAAAAATGTTTATCTCACAAATGTATTCCGGAATTTAAAACCTATATGAACAAAATTATACCATATAATGTCATTATCAGTACTCAGATTCAGAGCTTCACAGTAGGGGGGCCGAGGCCCCTTCTAGCTTAAGGGCCAGCTTATTAAATACACGGTCCCTGCAGAAGCAGAATTTTGAAATCTTTGGCCTGCTCCCGGTGAGCGAACAAGATATCCTTGCCCTAACGGAAACATGGCTAGTCAATGCTTCAGGGCCAGACATAGTGGCTTCCCTCCCCCCAAACTATGATGTTTTGACATTTAATCGCCCGGGGAAGAAAAGAGAAGGGGGAGTAGCGATAATTTGTCGTAAGATGCTGACTACTGAGAAAATAGTAGAAGAGTGCCTGGACGGGGCAGAGGTCCTGGGGATTTGGATTGGACTAAAAGCATCCTGCCTAATGGTGTTAGTAGTACATCGTCCACCCTGGCCATCCCCCTCATTTAATGATCAGTTTACTGAAGTAATCAGTGGTCTATGCTCCAGATATCAACGGATCATAGTGATGGGGGACTGTAACTATCACTGGGATCTGACTCTGAAGGATCAGACAACCAACAGGTTGGCAGAGGCTATAACCACAATGGGTTGAAACAAATTGTGGAGAACCGCACTCACGAGTAGGCCCATACTTTGGACCTTATTTGTACTACATCTGCCGGTGCGCTAATTACAGATTGTAGACCATGCAGCTGGTCAGACCATTATCTGATCAGCTTTGAGATCCTTGTGCTTAGTCGCCCTAATCCCCTTCCAACAGTATGGAGAAAGGTGCGGAACTGGCACAAGATTGAAGATGCTAGTTTGAGGGAGGCACTACACGAGACAGTGCCCGAGGGAAACAATCTGGGGATCTGGATATGGAATATGCGAAACTCTCATGCAGGTTGAAGCCAGCCATGGTCATAGTAGCACCAGCATGGAGGGAAAAGATAGTGAGCAGAGCAAATTACGCCCCGTGGTACTCGGAGGAATTAAGAAGGGAAAAACAGGCCCTCCGCAAGTGTGAAAAGCACTGGCGAAAATCATATGAACCAAAAGCCAGGGATAAATATAAAGGAATATTAGCTCTCTATAAATGATCTAATATTGCAACGAAATCTGTGTACTATGAACTAAAGATCAGGGAAGCCACATATATTCAGAATGAGACCTTCAATGTGCTTAAAAAGCTGAGCTAGAAAAAAGAGCAGAGGATGGTGGCTAATCCAGATGATATGCAATAAAATGCAGGACTTTGTTTTAGCCAAAGTCAAAGACATCCTCATTGAGATTGGCAACACTAGTATAGCACTGTGCCCCCTCTCCGAGACAGATCAACTAGACTTCCACGACGGAACGCTCGCAGGCTTTCCTGCTCTGACTCCTCAGAGGGCCTAGCATACATCATGGCTAAAGTGAAATCTGGCTCACCAGAAGACCCTGCCTGCCGCGGGTGCTCAAAGGGGCCCTACCTATGATAGAACCAGAGACACTCTCCCTGTTAAACCTCTCTCTGAGATCGGGAAACGTTCCTCTCAAATTTAAGAAAGCTATTGTGACCCCGCTGCTGAAGAAGGCTGGGGGGGATACTAACAGCCTGAAGAATTTTTGACCTTTATATAGACTTCCATTCCTGGCCAAAATAACTTGAGCAGCATGTGCTCAGAGCACCTTCCTCCTTTTTGGAGACACATCAGCTGTTACACGTCCGACAAGCGGGCTTTAAGGCCCACAGCAGCACTGAGCTGGTAATGCTGTCAGTGCTGGATGAGCTGAGGCTTTCAGCAGATAAGAAGGAATCATCAGCTTTGATCATTCTGGATCTCTCTGCCGCATTCAACACAATGAACCATACTCACCATCTGGCCGTTATCGGAGGTTGGGAATCCCTGGCAGAGTACTCCAATGGATCGCTTCTTTCCCGAAGGATCGGTCACAAAGAGTACAACTGGGAGGGGGGGGGCCTATCCAGGAAGGGTGCCCTGCTATGTGGGGTCCCGCAGGGCTCTGCACCATCCCCTCTGCTTTTCAACAGTTACCTCCAGACACTGGTTGAAGCTCTGGCAAAATTGTACTGTCAGGTGTTTAATTAAGCCGATGACACTCAGTTAATCGTGAGGATTGACAGCTCTTCACTGACACAGGCCAACGTGCAAAATATTCTCAGGTTAGCCATGGAGATTCTCACCATCACAACAGGGGTTAATCCCTGGTTTGATGCTTTCTGGCCGCAGGAGCTAGACACAACTCCAACACCAGAGCCAGTGGTAAAGAGCCTGGGCATTAGATTGGCTCCAAGTTAACACTGAACACTCAGGTGACCTCCATAGTAGGAAGCTGCGTGAGTCTTATGAGGCAGCTTCGGAGACTGGTACCCCTGTTATCTATCTCTACCTTGCGTACTGTGGTGTCGGCCTTAATCGTGTTGTGCTTGGACTATGGTAACGCAGACAAGCTTCTGGGGAGACTTCAGGTGGTAATTAATGACGCAGCACGACTGATTTTTAAACTCCTGAGAAGAGCACATGCTACACCCTTGTTACAACTACTCCACTGACTCCCAATAAGGCAGAGGGACAAGTTCAAGGGGCTGTGCATTGCACGCAACTCCCTCCATGGAGCAGCACCCGGTTACATCAAAGATCGTCTGAAGAAATATGTGCCCGGACGATGCCTCTGATCGGCTGAGGCAAGCCTGCTGGCATGCCCACGCTTTGATAAAAATACTCTGGGGTGGGCGTGCCTTTTCGGTTGTGATTCCCCAGCTCTGAAATAAGTTCCTGGATAGCCTGCATGGGTAAACTTCCTTACTTCCGTTTAGGAAGGGTCTTAAGACCTTCCTTTTTACTCAGGCGCTCAGATAGGCTTATCCGGGGATGTGAAGCTTTGGGAAGCATGTTAAGTTTCAAGTTTAGGGTCTGTTTTGCACCTAGAGACCTGTTGGTGATTTGGCGCTATATAAATATAAATTAACAATAACAATAGCACTGTAAAAATGTATGTATAAAATTTAGAATAGACATTCTGCCAGTTAACTCCTCTTCTAAATGGTAGAATCAGTAGCGAATGAGACCTGTCCAGGTTGATCCACACTAAAGGAAACTGAACACATTTGTTATTCTTTTACCCATCTTACAGAGCTACTAGTCTTTTAATTTGATTCTGTGCCTTATGATATTGCAGTGTCACTCGCTTTGTCATTTATTTGCCTGATTGCGCTGCCCAGTAGATTGCCTCCTACATCGTGCCCAATCTCATCCTGTTCCCTAGCGTGGCTTGCAGCCATCTTGTTGATTGTTAGTTTGTTGTGCCTCTCAGGCCGGCCCTCGACCCCGCCTCCCGCCTCCCAGCTGCTCCGCCCTCGCCCCTCCCCCTCCCCCTCCACTATCCTATATGACTGATGTCTTTCCGCGCAGCGTTCACGCGCAGCGGTCGCGGCCCATGCGCGCCGATGGTGCGCCAACGGTAAGCCCGTCTACGCCCGTCCGCGCCTGGACCGCGCCCAGCGCCAGACCCCCTGTTCCCCGCAGTACACAACCCTCTAGAATCACATATGATGCCGCAACTCTCCTCGCCCTCAACCCCGGACGCACACCACAATGCTGCGAAGCCACCCCAGGACGTACCCACGGCCCATTCGCCTGCCTCTCCTGCAAGTTCAACTGCTTCAGGACCCTCACCAAACCCACTTCCTCCACACACAGCTCCGACTCCAACCACCCGAAGTGCATCCTGCTGAACACCCGCTCGGTCCACAGACACGCAACTGAACTCTGGGACCTACTCGACACTGCGGCACCGGACTTCGCCTTCCTCACAGAAACATGGATGAACACATCATCAGCACCCGACATCGCCATAGCCATACCGGACGCCTACAAGATTATCCGAAAAGACCGCATCAATCAAACAGGAGGAGGCATCGCCATCATCCACAGGAACACCATCAAAATCACGACCAGCTCTGACGATAATCTTGCAACCGCCGAACATCTCCACTTCCAGATCCACACCGACCCCAGGACCACACTTAGAGGCACCCTCATCTACAGGCCTCCAGGTACCCTCACCCAATTCAGCGATGACATCACGGACTTCGTCAGCCCACATGCCCTCGCCTCCGAGAACTACATTCTTTTAGGAGACCTCAACTACCACCTTGAAAACAAACACGACAGCAACACCACCTCCCTCCTGGACAACCTAGCCAACCTCGGACTCAAACAACTCGTTGACACCCCCACCCATGTTGCCGGACACACACTCGACCCTATCTTCACTTCCAGCAAGCACATCTCCTTCGATCGCACCACAGCTCTCCATTGGACGGACCACAGCTGTGTTCACTTTAGCTACAAAACCACCCTGAACCACAACCGCCCACATCCTATTCCTCTTAGAAACTGGAACAAAATCACGTCCGACCAACTCCTCACATCACTAAACCAAAACCCTCCCTCCCTCTCACTGGACCCAAACCAAGCAGCCACCAATCTCAAGCAATGGATCACCCACAGTGCTGACGAATTAGCACCCCTGAGAAAGCACCAGATCAAATCAGACAGCAAAAAGGCTCCCTGGTTCAATGATGACCTTAAAAAATCCAAGAAGCTATGCCGCACCCTGGAGAAAACATGGAGAAAAAACCCAACCACCGACAACATGGCCACCCTCAAGGCAGCCACCTGCAAACACCACCAACTGATTCGATCCGCCAAGAAATCAGCATTCAAGGATCGCCTCGACAACAACTCTCACAACAGCAAGGAACTCTTCAACATCGTCAAAGAATTCACCAACCCCACCGCTGCATCTAACGACATCACTCCCTCCCAAGACCTCTGCGATGCGCTATCCTCCTTCTTCTACAACAAAATTGCCGACATCCACAACAGCTTCGAGAATACCCCCAGCGATCAGCCCCACCACCCCCCTCTGATCCTACTCCGCCAACTAACAACCTTAGCAACTGGAATCCAATCACCACTGAAGAAACCACCCGCCTAATGAACTCAATCCACTCTGGCTCGCCAACCGACCCCTGCCCCCACTACATCTTCAACAAAGCTGATTCCATCATCGCACCCCATCTCCGTGACGTCATCAACTGCTCGTTCAACTCTGCCACCTTTCCAGACAGCTGGAAACACGCTGAACTCAGCGCCCTTCTGAAGAAACCCACAGCAGACCCCTCTGAACTTAAAAACTACCGACCCATATCCCTCCTCCCATTCCCGGCCAAAGTCATTGAGAAAGCCGTCAATAGCCAACTCGCCGCCTTCCTTGAATCCAACAACTCCCTCGATCCATCTCAATCCGGATTTCGAGCCAAACACAGCACCGAAACCGCCCTCATCGCAGCGACTGACGACATCCGAACACTACTTGACAATGGAGAAACGGTGGCCCTCATTCTACTCGACCTCTCCGCCGCTTTCGACACAGTCTGCCATTGCACCCTCATACAACGCCTCAGCAACATCGGCATACAAGGAAAAGCCTTGGACTGGATCATTTCATTCCTCGCTGGGAAAACTCAAAGAGTTCGACTTCCCCCATTCAACTCAGAGGCCACTGAAGTCATCTGTGGCGTACCACAATGATCTTCACTCAGTCCCACCCTCTTCAACGTTTACATGAGTCCTCTGGCCTCCATCGCACGTCAACACAACCTCAACATCATCTCTTACGCCGACGATACCCAGCTAATCCTTTCCCTCACCAAAGACCCCAACACCGCCAAAACCAATCTTCACGAAGGCATGAAAGAAGTAGCCGAATGGATGAAACATAGCCGCCTAAAACTCAACTCAGACAAAACCGAGGTGCTCATCCTAGGATCTTCCCCCTCTGCCTGGGATGACTCTTGGTGGCCCTCCGCTTTGGGCCAGCACCCACTCCCACAGACCATACACGTAACCTTGGCTTCATCCTTGACTCCTCTCTCTCGATGTCCAGACAAGTCAACGCAGTCTCAACCTCCTGCTTCAACTTACTTCGCATTCTCAAAAAGATCTTCCGCTGGATTCCCCTCGAGACAAGAAAGACTGTCACCCACGCACTGGTCACGAGTTGACTGGATTATGGAAACACCCTGCACGCCGGAATCACAACAAAATTACAGAAAAAACTCCAACGCATCCAAAACGCATCAGCGAGACTCATATTAGACATCCCTCACCAAGATCACATCACCGGACACCTAAAAGACCTCCACTGCCAACTAAGATTGTCCAATCAAGCCCTCGCCGCAGTCCCGCGCATCCGAAAATCTACCATGGGTGGCAGATCATTCTCCTTCCTTGCTGCCAAGACCTGGAACTCACTCCCCACTCCGCCTTACTCAAAACCACATCTCCTTCAGAAAAGAACTTAAAACCTGGCTATTCGACAAATAATGAACCCCTTCCACAAGCGCCTTGAGACCCTCTGGGTGAGTAGTGCGCTATACAAATGCCAGAACTTGAACTTGAACTTGGACTTGAACTATGTTGTATATTGAGAGTAAGACACATTTGGGAGGCGATGAGGATACTTAAAAAATAGATACTTCAGAAAAGATTGCTTTTGCACTATCAAGGTTTTTACTGTGGGTCTAGTCAATAAGCTTGTGTATAACATAATCTTTATATGAAACACTGCATTTTGATTATAATTCTAGTGGGCATTTGGATTATATGAGAGAATGTGTATTAGTTTCACTATTTTTAAACTGTATTCAATGTTTAACATTTTGATCATAAGGTACATTATGTGCTTTTTAATTAGAATATTTTACAGTTTTATTGATGTAAGTCAATGACTGTATGAATTGATGTATATTTTATGGGGATACACACGGAAATAAACAATTTATGGTAACAACTTGCTTGCTCTTCAGCTGCCTATATCTCATCACCTTCAGAACAACCGGAAATGAAGAGGTCGCTCTGTAGGTAGAGCACTTTACAGAGTGGGTGCTGTGTTGTTTTGACCCCACTCTGTAAATTGTTTGTTTTTTAGGAAACAAATTCCCAAATTGTGAGTATTTGTTTGAAAGAAGGAAAAACCTTTGGCTTTGATACACAGTGAGTTTTCTAGCTTTGCATCAAGGGACTTATTTGATTTGCTTGTCAGGGACTCCTATGTCCTGCACGGTGGTCCTAGGCAAGGAAATCGATTGATGGTCTCTGCACCCAAAATATGGCAGGGCGAGCATTGTTAAGAACTGGTGGCCCATTGGTGGATGGACTGCCATGTCAAGGGTTTTCACTGAAGGTATCAGTTGAGGTTCTGCTGGTGAAAACCTGTTCCACCTCTAAATGGGGTCCGGCATCATGAGGAATGGTAGTTCATTTGCACTGCTTAATTCTAATTCTGTCAGACCCAGAAGTGGGTGTCATGGTGCAGTTCTTGACAGCAAATGAATCTTTATCACTGGTAATTGGTCTAGGAAGAATCATATTCAATCATTTATTTGCTTATCTGTGCATAAGGGGATAAGCCATTTGCAAATCAGTCTTGGCCACCATCACAAAAATATATTTATCCCAAACTCCTATGCCACATCATTTGACTACTTATAGGGCCTCATCTTAGAAATGGGCGCTTTTGCAATCGTCCTACCACCAACTGCCCTGATCATTGCACAGAACACAGACCCAAGCATCACATTCCCTCGTTACAGAGTAAGCACCATGTAGAGACTGTGGCCATTGTAGGGGGATGAAGTAGCAGTCCACATATAAAAAGGCTCCGGAAACACGGACACAGTGCAGGACCTGGAAGCTTCTGGAAAGTGAGCTCTGCCTTTATAGTGGTAAGACACCCTCCTCTTTCTCACATACCCAGCCAGCTCACCTGGCACCAATTAGTAGACAGGAAAAGACCTACAAAAAGGCATAGAAGAGCAGTGTTTCAGCAACTTCATATTTCTTTCATGGCACCTACCCTATAAATCACCAACTTTTCCATGTCTGGAAGATCCCTAGTAGCAGCCTCTCGGATGTGAGGTGTTGTAACCCAATGTTTAAGCTGGAGATAGTGGAAATGTTCAATCTGGAGGATTGTGAATTCCCTCTTACAACTGTCAAATGTCAGGACCTCATCATTATGAAACATATCAGATAATTTGAGGCATCCCCCCTCCTTTCAACAGTCAAAGGGCTCCTTGTGTAGCGCCGGAGGCAATGCCGGATTAAAATGGATGGGTGTGTGAGGGGAAGGGAATGAGGTCCAACCCTCCCTATGTGTGATTTTGTCCCAGAAGGTCAGTCGTGCGAGGAGGAGTGCTAATATATGCAATGGGGGGACGATCTCTCCTCGGCTTCCAGAGGACATTCCATATAGATCTTCCCACTACGGAGCGGTCCATATGGAGCCACTGCTTGTCTGATTTCCTCGCTGACCATTCTGCTCCCACTCATAACTGTGTAGCCTGATAGTATAAGGTGAAATTAGGCAGGGCCAAGCCTACCTTATCCCTTGGACATCGAAGCACATGATGGGGCAGGTGCGCCCTCCCGCCTTGCCAGATTAATTTAGTGACCAGTGTGCAGAGGAGTGGCAATAGAGTTTGCTCAAGTTTGATGGGTAGTGCTTGGAATTGATATAGGAATGTGGGTAAAACAGCCATTTTAATTGCATTTTTTCACCCAAGCCACGAAATGTAGAGGGGCGACCACCATTTGAGGTCATGTTGAAGTTGTGTCAGCAGGGGAGGGTAATTCGCTTTATAAAGATCGCCTACGTTATCCGTGAGTTGTACTCCCAGATAGAGTAAGGAGTGTTTAGCCCATTGAAAAGTCATCTGGGTTTTCAAACTAAGCACTTCAGCGGTAGGAAGGGTAAGGTTAAGTATAGAGGATTTAGCAAAATTTACCTTAAACCCCGCCACCTGCTCAAAGCGGCTTAATTCTCCCTGTACTGCCTGCAGCGAGGATACCGGGTACGTAAGCGTGAGCAGGATGTCATCGGCAAAAAAAGATGCCTTGTGCTCATATCCGCTAAAGGGGACACCTTGAATATCGTTGTTAGATCTGAACCTGATCGTCAGGGATTCAATACTGAGGGCAAACAGCAGGGGCGAAAGAGGGCACCACTGTAGGGTGCCTCTGCTCAGGTCAAAGGGGGAGGAGGGGCAACCATTGACCATCCCTCAAGAGGTGGGGAGGTGATAGTTGGCCTTCACCATATTAAGGAATGTATCTCCAAACCCAAACCCCCACATAGTTAAAAAGAGGAAGCCAAATCCACTCTAATAAAGGATTTTTCTGCATCTAAGCCCACTAAAACTGCAGGGATTTTAAATCTAGAAGCCTTCTCAATCAGATGAATGGTGCATCTGGTGTTGTCATGCATTTGCCTGCCTTTTATAAATCTCGACTGGTCTGGGTGTATTAGCTCCAGCATCAGATTTTCAAGTCGCGCTGCTAAGATTGCGGAGTAAAGTTTTGCGTCTAAATTAAGCAGCGCAATGGGTCTATAGGAGCCGCAAAGCTGTGGATCTTTACCAGGTTTGGGTTTTACCGTAATCATTTCTTCCGCCATAGAACCCGAGACCCGTGCGTCTGATGCAATTGGCTGAAATAGAGCTGTGCGGTGAGGAATGAGCTCTGCAGAGAAATACCTATAGAATTGAGCCATAAGGCCGTCAGGCCCAGGGGCTTTATGCAGTTTGAGTCTGTAAATAGCCTCCCAAACCTCCTCCTGTGTTATGGGGGAGTCCAGTGCTTCAGCTGACGTACGGGATAGCCGCGGAAGTGTGAGGTCATCTAAAAATTGTTGTTGCCGTGCCAAGTCTGGAATGGTGCCTTGGCTGTAAAAATCCCCCAAAATATTTGTTTTAATGGAGTCGGAGTGTGTGAGTTGTCCCTGGTGATCTAGAATCCCCCTGATGAAGTCCCTTTCACTTTTTACCCTAAGATGAGAGCCCACCTTATCTCCCAGTGCGAAGGAGGACTGACATAACTTTAACAGTGTGTATTCTGCCCGATTGGAATAGATGCACCTAAGTTTACCCCGAAGTGCGGTGAGTTGTCTCTGGAGAGCTCGGTTTGTGGTGGCTTTGTGTTCTTGTTCCACAAGCTTCAGTTCCTTCTCAAGGGCCTCCCTTTCACTCGTCCTCTGTTTTTTTAGGATCAAATTACGTTGAATGCACTTCCCTCTTAGTACTGCCTTAAATGCATCCCAGTTGTTCTGCGGGGATGTGTCTTGCGGGTCATTGTGCGCGAAGAAGTCAGCGATAGCCGCCCTTATGTCCTCCCTTTCAACCGCATCCCGAGTGAGAGCTAAGGGGAAATACCACTGATAAGGCCCCGTAGAAGGCCCGCTCCAGGGAAGGCCCAGCGTTATCAGACTATAGTCTGAGACAGCTATCAGAAGTATCTGTGCAGCCTGTACTGCCCCCAAGAGGGATTGGCTGACAAAGATGTAGTCAATTCTGGAGTACGTCCGATGGACATGGGAGAAATATATATAGTCCTTGGTAGTAGGGTGTAAGAATCGCCAGGCATTGTTTAACCCCAGGTCAGTTATTTTCTGTCTAACCTTTTTGGAAAAGGTGTTGATGGCCGCTCTATTAGTACTAGTGCTGTCAAGGGACCCATGCCACATAAGGTTAAAGTCCCCCATGAGTACAATAGGATCTTCAGCGAAAACCCCTATCTGATCAAGAGTATTGGAAAGGAAAACAGATTACCCAAATTTAGGAGTGTATAGTGAGATAAATGTGCATAGCGTGCCCCTCAGTCGTCCTTTAACTATCAATAATCTCCCCTCTCGGTCTGTTTTGACAGCCTCGGGTTGAAAATTTGCTGTGCTAGGGAAGAGCAAAGCAACTCTGTTGTGTTTAGTGGCGGCGGATGATGTATAAATCAGCGGGTAAGCCCTGTGACGAAGCCTAGTGACCTCCACCCTCTTGAGATGTGTCTCCTGCAATGCTACTACCTCAAGTTTGCGGTCATTTAAGTATTTCCAAATTTTCTGGCGCTTCTGGGGGGAGTTCAGCCCCTTGACATTCCAGGAAGCTACATTAACCATCAACAAGGACACACCTGCCCCCCTCCCCATACGGCCAACAGACCCCAACCCCTCAGGCCGAGCCACTATAAATAGACAACATAGCAATAGCCCACAGCATGTTCCACAGCCCACCCACAGCAAAGCCATAATGCAAAAAGCCTGGCAGTCAAAAAAAGCAAGTAACAACCCCCGACAGTCACCACCGGGACCCCTCCTTCCCAAAAAGAAACCCCCTCCAACTTCCCCAAAAACGAAAGACCGGTGGACCAATGGGTCCTCGGCATGAGCATCCTCCAAGAACAAAAGCAGGAATGGTGGGTAGCACGGGCAAGGCCCGGACCCCCCTATCGCAAAGCCATGAGTTACTAGGGAGCAGTACAGTGTTGAGTGGAAGAAAAAATTAAAACCTCAGTGTCCTTAGTGATCAAGTCATGCTTCCACCGCTGCCAATGTGGCCACTCCCGGCGATAAGCTGGACACAGGCACTGCCTTCATCAGTCTCCACGTGGAAAGTCCAATTCCAGTGTGACCGTGGTTCGTATTGATACGAACCCCCGGTGGGGTAAAGAAGCATCAGCGGATCCTCATAACTGTGTGCCAAGGGTTGGGGGTTCTCCTGAGTGGTGCTGCTTCCGCTGACGTCCCCAGGGTCGGGGACTCCTCTGGCAAGGGTAGCCCCAAGATATGGAGACCTTCAGAGAGCTCAGATATGTAGTGTGCCTTGTTTCCATGTTCAAAGACGAGGCCGAAGGGGAAGGTCCATCGGTATCGAATGTTATCTTCTTGCAGCTTGGCGGTAATCAGTTGCAGTGTTTACCAGCGGGCCAAGGTCGGGGGGACCAGGTCCTGGAAGAGGGAGCAACCGTGGTTTTGAAAGGACACCTATTTTTTTTCCTGCCAGCAGAGAGGATGGCTTCTTTCATTTTGAAGGAGTGAAGCTTGACTAGGACATCCCTTGGGCATTCACCGCTTCCTGACTCTAGTGTGCCCACACGATGAGACCTGTCCAGTTTGATTTTGGGTTGTTGCGGGGAAAGAGGTTCTGCAAAGAGGCCTATTACAAATGCCTCCAGATCGGGCCCCTGCTCCCCCTCCTCCAGCTCCCGAAACCGAATATTTTCTCTCTGAGTTCTGTTCTCCAAGTCCTCCACTTTGAGCATTACTTGCTGAAGGTGGTCTTGAAGAGTCTGTTGCGTGTCTTGCACTTTGGAGTTGGCCGCCATCAGATCCTGCATTTGTGCCTCCACCTCCAGTATTCGGGTTCCCACTGCGGTCACATCCTGACAGAGGGTGGTGAGTTTTTCGGTGAGGTCGGCTTTCAGTTGGTCCACTGATGATCTAAGGTCCTGTTTAATTTCCAGACAAAGCTCAGCTTTGAAGTTGCGGAGGGCAGCCACCAAATCGTCTCGTGTGAGAGCCATATCTGGCAGTTGGACGGTATCTTCTGGGGTGGGGGTCTTCTCAGAAGCCTTAAAGTACCGGGAGACTTTGTTGGTGTTTTTCTTGGGAGGCATAGGTTCACCTCCTCTGAGATGTGGGGGCCCTAAAGTTTCCCAGAGCCTGGTGGTGAGCTGAGCAGCGGGAACCAGGGTCTTAGTGAGTGTTCTTCGTGCGCAAATGATTTAGACCCCTGCCGGTTGAACTGTGCCCAGGCCCTCGGGCGGAAATCGAGTCTGTGCCGCCTATTAATTATTTGATTCTTGCTGATGTCCTGGTTAAGAGTAGGCAGCTGTAGCCCCCGCCCACTGATAGATCCAGGGGGGGGGGGCCCACCAGAAGGCTGGTTGCAGCCACCTTTTGCTGTGTCTCACTGACTGCTGCTCACTCAGGGCCCGCTCCCCACGCCGCTGCCACCACCCGTCACAATATCGCCGCCATCTTGAGGTCAGGCAAACTCTCCATGGTCCCTCTCATCTCATTTGTGGACATCACTCAGGTCTGGTCCTAATGTTAAGTGAGGGGGCCCAACTGCGCTGCACTCCTAAAGCGTGAGGCGCCCCCCGCAGCCGCTCCAGTCCGCATCTGTGATTGCGGTGCGTTACCTCCAAAATGGCACCACCACGCGATCGCCCACACTCATCCCTGCCGGATCGACGCATCACTACGGCGTGGTCCCCGTCTCACAGATCCCCAGCGTTTCCTACATCGCTGACGGTCCAGGCAGCCCTCGAGAAGCAGCGGGTACCTGAGAGGTAAGTGGATCGCTCCCTAGACTCCAGAAAAGCCCATTTCTTGATCGGTGGGGTCAGCAGCTGAGATGGTTCACAACTGCTCCGCCTTCTTACTTGGCCACGCCCCAGCAACTTCTTATTTCAAAACATATTTTGTATTACAATTCTTGATTGTTTATCAAGATAAAGGTTTATAACATGTTTCCAGTTACCTATCACAATATAAATTAAACCACACAAAACCTCATAATGATGATTTATTTAAAGCCTTAATGTGGTTTTCTGAAAAGTGTTTGCAAATAGTGCGAATGCAAATATTACATCCATAAATTGCATTTGAGTGGGGTACTCGCAGTATCCCAATACCCAATATCACATGAATCAGCAGGAGCATGATGTAGGGTTGTGCTTATCTAAATAAAATCAAACACTGTGATCCAAGACAACACATTGACCAATTGGCTCTACCGTATGGGTCATTCATATTAACCTACAAATCGATGCTGATCTCGCAGGGCATCTGAAGGATGTAGCTCAATATTCATGTAAAAAGATGTGCACAGTGACCTGTGAACGTAAGTTCATGTAAAAATAGATAGATATTATCAAGTATGCGTGAAGGGACTGGAGAACTGAAGAATTCTAGTGACTGGAGAACTGATTCTAGGGAATGCACAGTATTGAACCTTCATGACAATTATTTGCGGGGCACAGAGAAATGTGCAACTAAACAGACAAATAGAAATGTTGAGCATTTGGAAGAATCAGAAAGGGCGGGGAAAGCTGCAAGCATTACATTAGAAGATATTGTGTTTGTAGTTGGAGCGAGGGTATGTATGCAGCAACCTCTAACTGGGTTGATAAAATCAGAAAGTACACAAGCTTAATGCAGCCGGCCAAAGGCAGCGAGTGTGCAGTAAATCTGGAGACCATGCAGCGTCTGCGCACCGAGCAGAACTACAAAGCAACGCCAGATCCTTCTACTCCACACGTTACTCACCTAACCGCATGTATCACCGTGCAACACACCACCCATGATGCATGCCAGCCACATAAATAAGCATGTGATATGGAAATGAATCACCATTAATAAAGGAATCAGAAATGTTTATGTACATGAATGTTTCTCATCCAAGTTGAATTACACATAAATATGTAAAGTTTTGTTTCCTTCTGCAGACAAAGCCCTTTTCTTTCTCCAGTCCCTCTCAGTTGGGGGTGTTTACATCTGGGCAATACTGCCAGATCATTGGAGTGTGCATACAGTAACTAAAGCAGACAAGGAGACCAATTAACTCTAGCAAAATGTTTGGCATTGTATTTCACCCCATGTAGCCGGTTTTAATAACTTTCGATCCAACTGAGCTACAAATCTTTTTTGTTAAATTTTGAAAATTATGTGACCGATAATGCATTGTGTGGCAGGTACTACAAATCTTCATGCACAGATAAACACTTCCCCCACGGATTCACATAATTTTAGTGTTCAACGGTCACGAGTCAATGGCTTGATTTTAGTGCCTAAGATTAATTCATAATAAAGCACACTTGAGAAATCTGCTCAAAGTATGTAGCAATCTTAAAATGTGTGCCCTTGTAAAATTCTGGACGGACAAAGTTTAACCTTGACGACTTTCTTATATTGTATCTGTGATAAGTGAGCTTTCTCCCCCTCATTCTAAGCTGCTGTGTAATATCTGAAGGACATATCATCCCATGCTATTGTGCCATGAACACTGGAAGGCCTTGGATGTGCTCTTTTAGTGCGGGTCCCATTCCCTCGGCCGTTGACCTACGCATTCCGTCTGTGAACCAGATCTTTGCTACTTGCTGCTTACAGTTACCAGTATGGCCAGCCCTGTATCTCAGGTGGCCAAAAGGGAAAAGAGTGGCTGAAGGCCTCTCGCTGTGAGGAAACAAGCCGATGAAATCAAGAGGGATTTTGTTTGAAAACTGACTCCATCCGGACTATTACTAAAATGTTATTGGATGATTGTTGTAAAAGCTTTTTGGGAAGAGCAGAGCCTAGCTTGAGTTTCTCCTGCTTTTTCATAGGGCGTGTGTCTCCAGGAAACCTTCAACCAGCCCTAATGCACGACAGTCTCTGGATTTAGGATGCATTTCTGGTGTTACAACTGATGTTGCTACTGCTGCCTTATCATCCAATGGACGCTCACTGGAGGGCACCTCAGCTAAACATTCACTCCCTCTATAGGCTCGCTTTTCAAAGGCTGCGAAGGGTACCCGGACAAAGACACCTTGCAATGAGGCTCCACGGCCTACATCTCAACCATCTATTGCCTACAAAGGCCATGGAGATAAAGCTCAGCAGCTGGAATGGGGAAGAGCACCAAGTTCCGGCAGGAGTCTTGTGCAGGCTGTCACCATTAACCTGCTTGTCCCTACGTGCAGTACTTAATTTCTTTTAGTGGTTTCCAGGGCTTAGAACTGGCACTTAATCATGGATCATAAGCAACAGGTAAGGACACGTTCATTTATGGTAGGCATGGGGAGATTAAGTGATTTGCCAAGAAGCACAGGATGTTTAGCTGATGCCAAGACTTGAACCTGGCTCCCCATCTCCGAAGTTGGCAGCTCTTGCCATTACGCCACACCTCTTCCCACTCTTGTGGTTCTGTTTTAGGGGGTACTAACAGGAGAAATTAGCTGGTGCAAGCTGCCTCCTGGCGAGAGCCCCGGCACTTATTTTTTTTTTTTTTACAAATTAACCACAGACTACGTTTTAGTACTGATACGGTCCCCAAACGTTTGTATGAACAATCTCAGACTGTTGTAAAACTCTCCAAGAAGGTGTTCGAACCAATTGGTTAGGAAGAAAGGTTTCCTCTTTTCTGCTGCTTCTGGGATCATTATGGTATGCAGAATAGGCTGGATTGGTTCATTCCTAAAAAACTGTGAAGGGGATTGTGTCATCATCAGTTTTAGGCACCTCGAGATGGCCTGCCGTTTGTTTGCCTGTTCTTTTGAGTGGGCACATAATGAAAAAAAGATTCTGATGGTCCTGTTGATTTATTTCTATAAACCTCAGTTTTTTTGGCCATGCCTACTCTTTGTACATCTGAGTACCCCCAGGGGCTATTGGGTTTCAAGGTAGATGTTGTAACCCCCAACTCAAAACTTGATCAGCTTGTTGCCACAGGCGAAAATGAAAACCTTTATGCACTCAGCTAAGGGCATCTCTTTAGCTAATCATTATGCAGTTATTTCGAGTTGCTCTCAAATTGATTGACTGTTTACTTCTCCCTTAGAAGACATAGCAAAGCCTGTTCCTGTTACCTGTTCATTAGTGGTAAAGTAGCTCTGACACGAGAGGTGCCCTGCTCCTTTGTGCCCTCTTTTTTTCACTGATTAGCTGAAACATATCAGGGATTAGCTCCAAGATTAATGATCTGGATTGGTTGACGACTATTAGTCGCTTTAATATTATTCTTTTCTTAGAGACCTGGGCTAATTGCCCTGTATCATGTGGTGGATTTGCATGCTAATCAGTTATCGCCACCCCCTCTTCTCATGGTCGAGCTAACGGTGGTCTCTCAATTTGGATTAATCAGTCGCTTAATATTTCAGTAGCTGAATTGGATGCCCATTGTTCTGCTTTTGAGACTGTGTTGATCTTGTATCAGATTACTTTTTATAACAATGATTTTACTACTGCAGCCAGTGGTAATTGTGCTAATTTGTTTTCTTTTATAGAGGAACTCAAGGCCCCGAGGTCTGGGAGGGAAGCACAACCAAACTATTCTATATGTGGCGATTTCAACACTAACCTAAGGCTAAATACAGTGAGTTGGAGCAGTGGGGCAGGGGGTCGTGACTGCATAACCCATCCTGCAGACTTGGACCCTATTGCTGCTGAGCTACCATCTTATATAGCAGTGTGTGATCTTTTTAACAATATTCAGCTGTTTAGTCAGAGGGTCTCTTAGAGGCTTTCGATTTTAGAACCGTTGGTTGTTTGTGGGTTCTGTTGTTTTTTATATAAAAAAATATTTATTATATGTTTTCTACATTTTAAAACTACACCTTGTGCATGTATTTATTTTATCATGCTACCTGAAATGTTATTTTATTCTTTCATGTATGATGTATTTTGTAAATGCACTTTTAGTATTTTTCTTAAAATCTAATGAAGATTTACAAACTGAAACTGAAAAGGTGCAGCTGTCCGATATCACAGTATCGCATAATTGCTACAGAGTTAAAATCATTCTTTGAGAAGACAAATCTTATAGACGTTTTATTACTATAATTGCTCAACTAACGAGAAAATGAACTACAACAAACTCTGAATCCCAGCAGACAACACCTGAATTAGTTATGACTACTGCAAAGGTTACAAATAAATATCAAACTGAAAACAAAGAAACGACCCTCAGATATATTATTTACCTAGTAATTGCATCATTACACAAGGTGTCTGTTGGAATAGATTCTTCAGACAACTTTCTACTTTGTGATCTGATGTCAAAGAGTGGCAATTCCTGTGGTACTGCTTTACCACTGTAAGCCTCTGTTTAAAGGATCAGTGGACAGGTATCCCACAACAGTTAAGTCATCAAACTATGGAAAGGGGTTTATAGCTAAGAGTTTGGTCTTTATAGCAGAAACATTAAAATTGCAGCTCAATTTAGAGGTAAACGTAAGGCCTAAATATTTATATTCTTCAATTTAACATGTGCTAGCCATCATATTACTTTGATTTGTTTGAGACCATATTATTGTCTTTTTCAGTGCATTTTTTACAGCATTTTCAGAGAACTGAGAGTTTCTGCTGGAGTCCTTATTGTTTGTAGTCCATTACCACAAGATCTTCATCAAACAACACACACAGAATATCAGATGTATTTATTTTGGGAGAGGAAGACTTGGTTTGCACTGCATAATCTGGTAATTTATTCAAAACAGGCCAATAACTATTGGGGCCAGGACACATCCCTGTTTACCATATTTTCAATCCGAATACAGGTTGAAAGTCTGCCCATAGAGTTGCATTCCTCCTAAGCCCAATTTCCAATATGACGGTCTGAAGAATGGCTAATGTGCCAGTTAGAATTTGTCAACAAATTATTATGGTTAAACAGATTGAAAGCTGCTCACAAATCCATATAACAATGACATAAATAACCGATTAGTTCAATGGATCTGTTTCCACAAATGTAAGTTCAATCTTGGTGTAGGATTTAGAAACAGTATCCAATTAGGAGTTCAAGTGATAGAAGATTCATTTCTAGCTCCTTTCCTATTTATTGGGTTAATCGTGACACCTTTTCAGGGGACAA
Organism: Lissotriton vulgaris; assembly: GCF_964263255.1. Classification (NCBI taxonomy): domain Eukaryota; kingdom Metazoa; phylum Chordata; class Amphibia; order Caudata; family Salamandridae; genus Lissotriton; species Lissotriton vulgaris. The sequence goes on from NC_141693.1 coordinate 1,218,468,044, forward strand.
GGATTATAGCCACTTAGGAACCTATCTAAGAAAGGAAAGGGAGCAGTTGCCCACTACAATGTGGGCTGGCACGAAATATGGCAGCTAAAATATTCTTAAGGTCACTTCTTTGAGACTGCTTCATGGTCGTAAGTATGGCTCATTCCTATTGTTAACACATTTAAAAGTGATGGATGAGATACATATATAGACTGGTTTCATATTGTATTTTATACAGGGACTTTGGTTAATTTTCAGTTACAGATGAGTCTGGACTTTTGAATAAAAATATATATATTTATATATTTTTTAAACTTTATTTGTGTTTGCAGTGTGTTGTTGATATTATGTTCTAAGGTTGGCACATAAAAATATTTTTGCAATGGGAAGTAACGTTCCTTTTTCAGAATTACTGCATCAGTATGGCATATGCAGAATACATTACTACAGTCACAAAAAGTACTATATTTTCTGTCGTATGATAGACTAATTTTGATGGGCTATCTTGAAATAGAATTTTCATTTGAATTCCTGGGCTTTAATAAGAGTTCATTGTGAAAAGTTAACACTGTCTCTCGTTTGTTAGTATAGTTTAAACAGGAAGATCGCAGCCAGGGACTGAGCAAACAGGGTTAATCATTCTGCTCCTGTATCTCTTGAATACTAGTAATTTCTATCCTTCTGGTCTCTTGGGCCCACTCCAATCTAAACTATAATTTCTTACCTGCAGAGAGGTACAAGGCTCTCCGCGTACTTCTGCAGTATTTGCATGGAGTTTTACAATAATGCTGCTTCAGATCATTGAGGCATTTGGTTTAGTGAGTCAATGTTACTTGGAACGTGGTGACAACTACCTCCAGATGTCATCTGAGGGTTAATGTCTGGCATGGGAACAATGAAACATAGATGATGAAAGACTGGCTCCACCACATTGCTTCAGAGATAGAGGTCATTCTATCCAGCCCCGGGTCAAGTAGAGAACAAGGATTTGACACAGAGGAGCTCCACCTTGTCATGGAATATCCATACACAACAGTTCAAGATAAAATAAAAAAAGCCTGAGTAACGATATGACAACTGGAGCAGCATAATGTTTGCCTCCACCCTTACACATCACAAATGTGCAATATAAACGTGCGCTTGGCACCTGTTTTCTGTGTGCCCTAACAATATAGTAAAGTGTTGCACTTGACACCAATATTGAAATGCATCCACTTTAGGATTAGAGAATTAATATATACTGTGTGCCTTCACCATATTAAAAGAACACATTGAATAATGCATCCTGATACTATCGACATATATCTACAAACGATAATGGATTTATGAAATATGTGTACCAATGTTTCACCTTCGCATGAATGTAGTTCTTAGTCACAGTTAAAACATATACTCAAAGTTATTTTACCTTTATGAATTCTATTGTGCATCTAAAGTACTGACAGTTTTTTTGTTAATTTGTCTTTAAATGTGCACACCTATATCAAATGGCACTATTAATTTTTTGCTTTAAGGTGTCCTGACTAGGATTATGTTTCTTCTTGTATAAAATGCTGTTTCCCATTCTCTGTTTGCATGTCTTTTTCCTTGTAGGTGCGTTCACATGGTTTGTTAATTTGAGAATAGAGTTCACACTGTACTAGTGATAGAGAGAGAGGGCTGGGGAAGAAGACCTTGACAAGGAACATAGATAGCCAAAGTGTTAACTGAAAGTGTCCATTCAACACTGTTGCAACAATTGCAGGTGACACATAACAGTATCTTTCTGCATTTCTCTGATTTTCAGATTCTGTTTAAAACTATCCTCTTAGTTTGGACTTTAACTTAGAAGAGAGACTCAGAAATGTTTCTCTGAGCACCAAATGTCTGTTATTGATCTTTTATATTTCTGTGACTGAACTTGTTATTCTTTATACCTTTGTAGCATGGTACTAACATTTGTTTATTTTAAACTGACTGTTAAATTCTAATAAACTTTCTTAACTAAAGCCATTGATTCCTATTACTTATTGGGTAGCCAAGTGGGTTGCACTGCTAATTGAAATAGATTGAATTAAATGCTAACTACCTTCACCTCTCAGATGGCAAAGAAAAAAACTACTGGATAACCAATGGTAAGAAGGGTTGGATGAGAGTCCTGCACCACAACTTTCTTCTGCAATAAGTACTGCTTCATTGACGTTCGGACGGTGAAGGCTTAGATTATTTGTTTAGCCAGAATTATATTCAAATGAGAACAAAGACATTATAAAAATATGTAACTATTCATGTCAGCACATGGCATTGTTTCATATCTCAATTGTAGGTTACAATATTTACAAATTAGGTCGCATTTGATCGTAGGGTGAAAGCACAAGTGAAAGAGAAGGTAGCAATAGGTAGGAGGATAGGAAAAGATTTGTGCGGGTACCATTAATCGGATACATTGCAAAATAAAACCTTTTAGGTAAAAACAACAAAGCATTAACAATTTACAGGATGTTGCCAGGTGTGAGGGAGCAGCTCTGGTCCCAGGCCCCACAATGTCTCACCCCCTAGGCTCCTTGGTTGCCCGTGTTTATTATCCTTTATAGGGTTTTAAATACTGCTACTACATTCACTACTACAGGATTCTATTGGTTGTAGCAATGCTTGCTTAATTCAACCTCTAAATACCAATGCTTGTTTAATTGTAGCAATGCTTATTGCACTGCCTTCATTACGACATGTGATAGCCAACTGTCATATTGGTAGGTGTGGCAAGCATTGTACAACTGCATGCGGAGGGTCATGGTTTGCCTCATGTGCAGGGGTGTGATTTGCCTCATGTTGACAAGCACCTGTCCTGTTGGTTATAAAAGGGCAAGCCCTGCACATACCTGTGCTTGGCTTATATACTGGATTCCTACAGGTTGCTGTCTCATTATCTCTGTGGCTGTCAAGTGCCAACACAAGATGCAACTTCTTTGATTAGGCTTTCAAGAGCATTCCCGGCACGACGGACAAGCGAAGCGCGGTCCATTTCTACTGCTTGTCTTTTCATCTTGTCTTTTACTTTTCCACCTCATGCTTGGCTACTTCTTTCGCAGTCTGTGTAGAACATTAACAAGTGACTCTCTGAGTTGGCAACATTGCTTTTGAAGGCGATTTTCTTGGTTTCTTTCAAATGCCCAAATACAAGACTTTTGGGAATACGAAAAAAAGACTTTTAGTGTGCCTAGCCCCCTTTAGGAATTAAGGAACAGTGTTTGTATTCAGTATTTCTTATTGTTAGTATTGTGGCATAATGTGTTGTACTTTCCTGTGACAAGTTCAGAAATTGGAAACTCTAGTGCATGTTATGAATGGTGATATTTGTTCTTGAAGCACAAGTGCACGCTATGTATGTTGACATATGATTTAGTCCCTTTATTGTTCATTTCTGCCTTATTTTGTTTTTCCTTTGAATCTTTTACTTTGAAATACTTGGTCTTGTTGAAACAAGAGACTATACTTGTAAATCAAAGCATGAAGTATACTATAAAGAGAAATCATATATTAATATCTAACACCCTTTTAATTGAGATATTAAGAGGCTGCAAGTGGTCCTTACATAAGGTGAATACACGTTTATTATATGACATTGATATATCTAAATTTGTGAGTGTGTGTGTGTGCGGAGATGTGTAACTGTACTCATCCTTACTATTTTTACCATCAGAGTATTACACAAACAAATGCTGTAGATTCCTCAGAGACCCAAGACGTGGTGCCCGGCTGAACAGGCTGAGTGAATAAGTGGTGTTTTTCTCTTCTCTTCCTTCTCTTCCACTTCCCTTTCCCTTTTGGAAGATCTGCCAGTGTGACAGCGTTCTTGTCGCAGCACTGAGAGGTGTTCCAAGAGGTATTGGGAGCATTCGTCATTCATCACACCTGCAGACAACCGGAGATTTCAGGTGAGTGATCACGCCACATCCTTCCATTAAGCCATGCCACAAGAAAACAGGGCTGCCTGGGCGATAAATATGCAAGTGGGTTCCCTAGACCCTTTAGCACAAGCCTTACCAGAAGAGGCCGGTGACTCCCTGTAAGATTTAACTAGACTACTAACTGGTCTATAGCAGGTAGTCTCTTCCCTTAGGATAGAAAACCACGATTTGTGGCGTGAATTACAAAGGTACAAACACAGAGAGAACCCATGGGAGGGAACTATACCCAAGGACAAGACACCCTTCATGCTGCCCCCTAGGTTTGAATTTCTGTCTACTACAGCCACATCAATTGCTACCACTAATATGACCACTCAACCCTTATATTTAAGTGTTACGACACCCACAACGGTTCCCTTGGCTCCTTCGGAAAGCTTCTATGGTGATGAAACCAAGTTTAGAGCTTTCATGAATTTGCAACATCTGTCCCGTCTTACAGTGTTTCCTAGTGATGCTGCTAAGGTGGCCTTCGTTATCTCCTATCTCAGGAGAACAGCAGCAGCCTGGTCCATACCACTAGTAGAACAAAATGATTCCCAGCTTTACGATTTTACCAGATTCAAGGACGCAATGCACTGAGTCTTTGATAAACATTTATTCATCCAAGCTAGTGACAACAAAATACTCAATCTAAAACAAGGAAACAAAGATCTGTTGACCTATATTGCATAATTTAATAGACTTGTTGTAATAACTGCTTGGCCGGAGGAGAAAAGAACATCTCTTTTCTACCATGGACTTCGAGAAGACCTGAATGACGTTCTGGCTCAGATCACAGATTCTCCTAATGAGTGCTCTGAATTTATAGGTTTGGTGGTGCAATTGGACAATCGTTTAGTAGAAGGTAAAGGAGAAAAAGGACGTAGTGAGCAACGTCTTTTACTAATTAGAGCTGAAAAGAACGAGCAAGCATTTCTGCCCCTGACGTTGTAGAACCCATGCAAATCGGTAGTGTGATAAGTCCCTTGTCAAAAGACGAGAAAGATCGTCAACAAAGTTTAAATCTTTGTTTATATTGTGGCAAACCCGGGCCTTTTGCTTGTGAGTGTTCTAACAAACCTAGACCATCTAAAAAGGGAATTGCAGCACTAATAGGCAAATATACCCCTTTGGAGCAAACAGAAAACTAGTCAGCTTGATAAAGTCAGAGGCCACATTATTGAGCTCTTACATGCACGGGGTCTCACATTATGTAGCAAACACCATGACTCCTGCTCCCGTCAACTCACTCTAATTATGAACACTTGTTCTTTCCCCACAAGCACAGAAGGTTCTGCCCATATTACTCAATTCTGGGGCTACCAGTACCTTTTTGGATCTAGGATTGGCCAAAGCAATGGTTATACTGCTAGCACGCAAAGATCAGACAGAACCAGTACAGGCTATTGATGGCTCTGAATTATCATCCGGGTTAATTGTTCATCAAACTGGACTGTTACAGATGGTATGCGCAAATATGCACTCAGAAGAAATCTGCTTTAATCTTATTGACACCCTAGTGTTTGGCGCTATTTTAGGAATACTGTGTAGCAGCGCCATAATCCGACCATAGACTGGGTAGCCAGGACAGTAACATTTGATTCTAAGTATTGCTGGCAATCTTGTTTCCAAGAAAAACCACCTCTGGTACTACTATTGCATTGTGCTTCAACACATTCTGTTTGTTCCAGCTCTTCAGAATTACTTGCACCTTATCGTGATTTTCATCATGTGTTTTGCGAACAGCAGGTCACAAGATTGCCTCCCCACAGAATGTACGACTGTCGAATAGACCTGTTCCCATGGACCAGAGTCAGTGGACTTGATTCACAAAAGTAATCTGAGATAAAATCCTAACTTTACAACTTTCGGTATTCACAGAAGGCATTTAAGATTACTAAAGTTAGGATTTTGTCTCAGTTAAACTTAAGTTTTGGTCTTAAGTTAAACTTAAGTTTGTCTTAAATTTAAATTAAGACCAAAATTTAAGATAAACTGAGACAAAATCCGAACTTTATTACTCCTAAATACCTTCTGTGAATACCTAAAGTCATAAAGATAGGACTTTGTCTTAGATTACTTTCGTGAATTGGGCCCAGTGCATCTCCGTAAATATTTGGATGACTTACGAGCAAAAGGGTTCATTAGGCATTCTACTTCACCTTTATCTTCTCTTCTCTTCTTCGTTCCAAAGAGGAATGGCGAGGTGCGCACTTGTGTTGGCTATCATGCAATCAACAAGGTGACAGTTAAAACAAGCATTGGCATAGCCAATAGGTCACACTTTTGGGAACTTAACTGTTTATTTAGAAGTGTGTGCTATGTTGTAGAGTATTTCGTTTGATGTGTTATTGTTAAAAATGTGCACCTAATAGTGTTATATGTGGTAGTTAGTTGTATTATGCGTAGTGTATTGATGTTGCTTAGAGTATAGTGTAAATATGCTGTGTGTAATTATGTGGTATTGAGTTGTGTTATGTGTAGTTTTTTAATATATCATTGATTGTGGTTATAAATATGTGATGTGTTATTACGTGGTACAGAGTGATATGTGTTTTTGGGGGGTATTGAGTTGAGTGTTATAATGTGGGTATGTAATTATGTTTTATTAAGTCGTATTATGTGGGGTGTATGTTGCATTTACTAGAGTGTAATAATGTGCTATGTAATTATTTGGTAGTGATCAGTATTATTTGGAGTGTATTTTGTAGTATAATTAAGTAGCATATAAATACGTGGCACTGAGTTGTATTTTATGCAGTTTCTGTGTTGTATTGAGGATAGTGTAATTATGTGTAGGGTAATTATGTGGCAATGTTTTTTATTTGTAGTGTATTTATGTTTATTTGAGTCAAGTGTAATTATGTTGCATGTAATTATGTGTTAGTGAGTGGTATTATGTGTAATGTAAATTTCATATAGCAACGTGCAATTAATTGTTGTAAATATATGGTTTCGAGTGCAGAAATGTTGAGTGTATTTATATTGTTATGAATATATTGTACATATGTTGCTTGTTAATAAGTGCTAGTGACTGATATTATGTGAATTGTATTAATGCTGTAATGAGTAGATTGTAAATATGTGATATTTAATTAAGTGGTATTGAAAGGTTTTATGTGTGGTGTGTGTTGGGTTTAGTATAATGTAAATATGTGTTATGTAATTTTGTGGCAAGTAAATATGTGTTATTGAGTGGTATTATGTGTGGTGCATATTTAAATTAGTAGAGTATAATAATATGGTATAATTAGGTGGCGCTGAGTGTTGTTATGTGTTTTGTATTTATATTGTATTGAGTAGAGTGTAATTATGTGGCATGTTAATATGTGGCAATGAGTTATATTATGTTGATTGTATTGATGTTGTATTAGGTTGAGTGTAACTATGTGATTTTTAATTTTGTGGCTCTGAGTGGTATTATGTGTGGTGTGTGTTGTGTTTAGTATAATGTAATAATGTGGTATGTAATTATGTGCCATTGAGTGGTATAATGTGGAGTGCATTTTATGTTGCATTTATTGGAGTGTAATTATGTGTTATTTACTTATGTTGCAGTGAGTGGTATTATGTGTAATGTATGTTGCATTTATTCTTTTGTTATTATGTGTTATGTAATTATATGCGTGTGGTACTTTGTGTAGTTGTGAGTACAGTATAATTATTTGCAGTGTAATTATGTGCTTTTGAGTGGTTTTATATGGCGTGCATTTATTTTGCATTGAGTATTGTGAATGTATGTGTTATGTAACTATATGGCAATGAGTGTTATTATGTGGAGTGTACCTTGAATATAGGTGATAGGTTAAAGACAACCTTTATTGAAAGCTATCCTAGTGGTAGCTATGGAGAGCAGCCTTCAGGTTAAGTTATGAAGGAATGTAAAGCATCTTGTTTTACCAGTATATAATCTTGTCAATCACCAAATTAAAGGAGTACCACACCACGTATATTTACTAAAAACATGTATTTATTTGAAACATATCCTACTAGTCTCTTTATAAGGCTAGAGGTTAAAACACATAAGTTACACTTAATAGAACACTGTAAATTAGCATAATATACATTGAATCCAAAGGGTTTACTACACTATATATTAATAGAGTGGTATAAGAATCAAGAAATAATTAGATATAAGGCCTAGAGCCTGTAGAAGTGGTGGGGCCATGAGGAATAATGTAAGGTAGTGACACAGGGGTCCCACGGGGCACGCGTGCAGTGTGTGAACACAGCCCTGATTTGCTGTTAATTTTAATATAGGTGTTATGTTGAGTGTATTTAGATTGTTATGAGTATAGTGTAAATATGTGGTATGTAATGATGTGTTATGTAGTGGTATTATGTGAATTTATGTTGCATTGAGTATAATGTAAATATGTGACATGTAATTATGTGTTATTGAGTGTTATTATGTGTAGTTTATGTTGCATTTAATACAGTGTAATTTGGAAAAACTGATATTTGCCGTAGACCAATATAGTTATTTAGCAATTTAAGAGAGATAGTGATTTATAAGGTAATATTCACACCAACACCTAATCCACTTATTGTGTCACCCACATGACACAGAGCCACAATCATACACAATCACTCAAAATACCCCAGACCCTACTGGTCAATTATAGTGCATATAATATTATAAAAGAAATGCATTAAAAACTTTTTATTTTTTCAAAAGTATCTATCTCAAGTTATCAATAGGTGTTAAAAAATTCACAATACATCAAAATTCAATACATTAAAAACACAGTACTACATTAATTTAAAAATGAGAGACAAAAAGCCAAGTGCAAGCAATTAATTGCATCTGTTATGAGTTGTTTCCTATGGAATTCTTTTTGTTATCTGGTAAACTGTCCACAGCCCTTCATATTCTATTGGACATTAACAAGTTCCTGGGATACAACCAATTAAAAACCGCAGGCATCGACGCGTTTCGGTGATATTGTTCAGATGTGAACCACCTTTCTCAAGACTAAAATTATATAACAGTCTCTCTTGTCAAAAGACCCAGCGAATTCCTTGGCAATTCCAAGGATGGCACGGGAACTTATATCTTCTGGTTGAAATGGGCGGGGCTCCTAAGGCCTCCAAACGCCAGTTTTACACAACCTAATAGGTAAACACAGTCTCTTCCTGAATTGTTTAATTAATAGAGGTGCAACCCAGTGTTCCCAACAGCCTCAATACTGTGTGGGGAACCAGAAAATAGTTATGCGGAATTTACAAAAGGGACATTAGAGAGTATTACATTGTTTAAATGTGTACTTATTTGAATTAGGCTGTGTCTTGTCGTATTCAATATTTTCTCGACGTTGAACTCATGCACTGTGACATGGGTAATTTTTATATATTGTCCGATTTGAATATTGAAGTTGGTTGCTTCCCTCCATAATGTTATCTTTACAAAGTCTGTTGAATCTTTTATCGTTATTGATTTTAAATTAGTTTCCTGTTTGCCAATAAAGACTTTTTTTACTTCTTCTTTCTTGAAATATAAAAAAAAATTATTTTTTTCTTTTGTTATTTGGTTAGTAGAAGTGAGATAGTGAGATACTAAGGGGTCCATTAGGATGGCGGGCGGGCTTTGCCCGCCCGCCACCCTAACGGAGAAGAGGACCGCCCGCTAACAGTGCGGGGGTCCCGACATATGTATTAGGATGCGCCCGCCACACAGGCGGGTGCATCCTGTATGTCTACCATTGCGGCGGGCGGAGCAGGAATCTCCGCCCGCCGCAATGGTAAAAGTGCACGTTTTGCTTGGCAACGCGCAACACGACAGGCACCGCGCGGTGCCTGCCATGTTGCACTCTGACATGCGGGGGGGTACCATAGGTACCCCCCATGTGCACCCCCCAAGCCACGGACTCCCAGGGGGCCCGCAAGGGGCCCCCGCAGGGAGTCTCCGCATGCCTTTCCGTGGCGGCATTGCCGCCACGGAAATGCACTGTGTAATGCACATAGTAATATGGCGGGCGGTGTCTACAAGACACCGCCACCATGTTACAGGCTTTCCGCCCCGGCCGCTAGGCGACCGGGGCGGAAAACAGGCGGGCGGTGTTTCCGACCGCTGCGGTCCCCTCCGCCATCGTAATATGGCGGGGGGGAATGCAGGGAAGGATGGCGGGCGGATTGCCTCCGCCAGGGTGGCGGTGGCCACCGCTACCCTGGCGGAGGCAATCCGCCCGCCATCCTAATGGGGCCCTAAGAGTGAGAGAGATTGAGAGTTAGTTAGTGAGATAGAATTAATAAATGTGAGCGAGATTTATATAGAGTGTTAGTTAGTGAGATAGATTATGTTAGTTGAGGGAGAGAGAGAGTTAGTTAATGATAGAGAATAAAAGAGTGTTAGAGTTACTGTGAATTAGTGAGAGAGAGTGTTATAGAGTTATTGAGATAGTTTTAGCTTTAGTAAGTGTGAGATACAGATAGTATTATAGTTTTCAAAGTTTTGAGATAGTTAGTGAGTTAATTGTTATTGAGTATGTTAATAGAGATAGTATGAGTGAGTTAGTTATTGATAGAGAGAGTAATTTACTGAGGGAGTGAGAGTGAGTCAGTGAGAGAGAGAGAGTTTATGTGTTACTAATCTAGTGATAGAGTTATTTACTGATAGATAGCGATAGTGTGATAGGTTGGTAAGTGTACAGAGTGTTATATAGTCAGGTAGTTAGTGTTTTTTGTATGTTTGTAGAGATAGAGTGCGACAGTTAGTTAGAGAGAGTAAGAGAGTGATAGTGTGCAGTGAGTTAGTAACAGAGTGAGTTTTAGAGAGGTCGTGAAATAGTGATATAGTTAGTTATTGAGAGATAGTGTTATTTTTTTGGGGTGAAGTGTATTGAAAGTTAGATACTGAGCTAGTTTGTGATATAGATTATGGTATAGTGAGAGATTGAGAGAGTTAGTTAGAGAGTGAGATTGAGAGAGTGAGTTTGGCATAATGACAGAGATAGTTTTAGAGATTTTTTGAGATATTGATAGAGTTACATGGTTAGAAAATTAGAGAATTAGATAGGTTTCGAATTGCTGTAAATTCTTTTTATTATGTATTTGGTGAGATAGAGCATGTTAGTAGAGAGTGAGTGTTATAATTATTTAGAGAAATAGAGAGTGAGGCAGTGATAGTGAGTTACTTATACAGAGTTAAAGCGTTAGTGGGATAGTGATAGAGTTCGTTTTGAAGAGATAAGATTATTGGTTTGTGAGTTATTGTGAAAGAAGATGTATTTGTTTGTGGGTATTAGTTGTGTTATGGTTGGTTATTTGAAGGGTTGTAGTAGTATGTGATAGAGGAGATAGTGTTTTGATTGAGTAGGTGTTCTTTTTTTAGTAATTTGTGTATACATGAGTAGTTGTTAGTGTTGCTAGGTTGTAAGTGTTGCTGTGTGTTGTGGTTAGAGTGTTAGTGAGATAGTGATTGTGTTAGTTAGTGTGAGATTTTGTTGTAGGTATAGTGAAAGTTAGATAGTTAGTCAGCGAGATAGAGTATGTTATTATAGACTGTGATATAGATTTAGGTAGTGATAGAGAGAGTGATAGACTGAGGTATTGAGAGAGTGATATTGACTTTTTGAGAGTGATTGATTTTTAGAGTTGAGTTCGTTTTTGAGAGGTATAGATAGTGTGATATGTTGAAAATTGTTGATAGCGTTAAATAGTGTTATAGTTACTTATTTAGAGTATGCTAGAACTAGGGAGATAGTGATAGAGTTAGTTATTGAGATTGAAATTGAGAGAGTGAGTGATTTATTAAGAGTGATAAGATTGCTTTGCAAGTGTAAAGGTGTTTTGCTGGGCAATGTTTTTGAGTGATATGTGCATAAGTGAACATTAAGTAGGTGTGCTAGGCTGTAAGTGTTGTTGTTTGTGTGGGTTGTAATGTTTTTTTTGTGTAAGAGTAGAGAGTGTTGGTAGAGAAGAGGTGTTGTGTTGAGTTACTATACGATTAATATATAGACTTACTTCTGCAACTGATCCACAAACTGTCATTAGCGTTTTTAACCTTGCTTCTTTTATCGCTTTTATTGGCAATGCTGGAGGTACTGGTGGCTGCAATATTTTTTTCTGCCTCTTTCACTATGAAGTCAGATAATGCCATTGCCGGAAATTTGGTCATTTTTGTTTTCTTCGTTATAATTATAGTATTATTTTTAATGGTAAAGTTCAGAATTAGTAAACCTTTTCTTTCCCTTGTTTGCATGTAGAATTCTTTGTTGTAACAAGTTGCTTTGAATGTACCTGTAGTATCTGCTACTGCCATATGATATATAACTTTGTTGTCTTGTCTGGCTATTGTATAGTAGGTTTTGTTGAACATTTTACCCCATTTACTTTGGTTTTTGATACTTTTTGTTGTCTTCCGTTGGGTTGTTGATAATTTCTTGAATAGTAAGTATTTTAAATGAGAAGAAAAAATAGTTATATATCAAATTGTTACCCATAATGCTTTGTGATCACTATAATAGCATTCTATTGCTCCATAGCTTTGTAATACCTAATTTGTGTATATGTGATCTAATAATGATTAGTAGTTTGTTGTGTAAGTGTTTATCAGCTGTTTGCTTTGTAATTGTTTTACCATAAATTTACGAAGTAATGTACTTTTTGGATAGTTTGTTTTTAAATCTATATTAAAATCTCCAATGATTATATTTATAATTTGGGTAGAATTGGGTTATGGTTTGTATTGTTTCTAATAGTGTCTTTATTAATATATGTGGTGGTTTGCATAATATTACAACTAGGTAGTTGTTATTATTAACATACAATGTAAAATGTATTATGTCAATCCCTTGTTGTGTTTCATAGATAGGTAGAATGAAAAGCTCTTTTTTGTAGTAAATTAAAATACCATGGTTTGTTTGTTCATTATGGTGATTATCAAATATTATATGATGATATTGCTCTATCAAGAAGTCATGTTGTATTGCTTCTCTAGTTGTGTTTATTTCTGTTAAACAAATAATGTCAGATTTCATAAGGTTTTTATCTGATTTTAGTGATTTGAAATGCTTTCGAAGTGAACCAATATTTAGTGTGATAATATTTAAATGTGTGCTGTATGTTCCTATTTGTGGTACTGATATTTCTAACAGCATATGTGTTCTTAATCTTTGCATTTCTTCTTCTACTACTTGATGTATTATACTTTTCTGTTCATTAAAGTTTTGAATGTATATGTTCGATATCGATTTTGCTCAGCTTAAAGCTACATAATGTAAGTGATGTATTTTACTACTATTAAAGTGTATATAAAGTGGTTCTATAGTTTCACCTTGTGTTCTATGTACTTGAAGATGCTTGGCGTTGTGGGAATTTTTTGCGTATAAGTGTTATACTTTTTTTGTGTATTGAAAATGTCGCGATATAGGATGTATTGGTGTCCATGTTGATGAAATATGTGATTGATATAAGTGTTTGTTTTGTTGTCGTGTAATTTTCCCAACTGTTATATTATCAAATGCAACCCAAACAATAAATGGTGTAGTATTCATATTTTCAACTAACTCGACTATACCTGAAGCTCCATTCGTTAACCCATCATTAACATCAACATTACAAGTTAAATCATAGCGTCGTTTTTAAAGCTATGTGTAATGTGTGGGCCTGTCCCATAGTTTTTGATGGATCTTTTGGTAATTGTTTTAATATTGCTTCTTTTACATTTTCTGCTAGATCTGAACTGATGGTATCTTTTGCTATTGTAGTGTAAACTGGATATTGTTGGCTATGATGTTACAATACTTTATTGTTAATATCTTTAAGTTCATTGTTAGTTGATAGTATGTATGGGATAGTTTTGATAATACTATTATCTGGTTGCTTTTCTTGCTGCTTTATGTCTAAAATATCTTTTTTTTTTTTTTTTATAATCCTCATTTGCCTGGCCCTCCTCTTATTTAGCCTCCAACTGCCATTATTAGATCAGAGTGCAAAGTCAACGCTGCACCTGAGAACACGATTAGTGAAAATCGGGAGGAGAAGGCCCGAAGAGGAAAAGGGGATGACTCCAAACTTGGTATTAAAACCTGTTGAACTAGCCATTGAACCGAGAGGAGGGGCCTAGTTCTTGGAGTTTTATGGCATAATCATAGGACCGGGGGGGGGGGGGGGAAACCCCGGTTACTGTCTCCACTGAACCAAAAAGTTCCAGGTTTCGTGAGCCGCATGATCTCATCATATCTGTTTTAGAAGTTGCATACAGAGATGACAGCCAATTTGTATGTGCTGGTGCCGAGTTTTCTATCCAAACCTTGCATATCTCTCTTCTTGCAAGCAATATTGCATAGAACAAAAATGTCCTTGCATGACCCTTTATGCTGTTGTCCCATCCGAATATAATCAGAGGTAGTGTGATAGGAACCGAGATGTTAAGAATGGAATCCAAGGTCACTTTCACTTCATTCCAGAACTGTAATATACTAGGACATTCTTTAAACATATGGATGTCTGAAGCCGCAATGTGGAAAGGGGCGACCACTCGGTCCCCCCGAACGTATGGCAGGGAGCCCGGATCCCCCCGGGAAACCATTTTGGGCGGGGGGCGTGTCTCGGCTGGTATGCCCGAAGCGGCGTAGCCGGGGCGCGCTTTTTCCCGCCCAAGAAGGGGTTGTCCTAGACACCTACACCGTTGGTCACGCCCCGTAGGCATACCAGAGGAGGGTACACGCCCTCCCGAAGAGGAATAAAAGGAGCAACAATCCAGAGAAGCATCCTCTTTGTTCCTGTGCTTGGAAGCTGCACCCTCTCGTTGCACGTGAGCCCTAGACGGAACAAGGAGCAATTTTGAGAACTTGTAATTTTTGTGTTTCTCTTCCAGGAGCCTTCTCCTCCGGATCCAGGACCTCGTTGAGCAGCTAAGCAGCAAGGGTCGAATCTCTGACAACGATGCCTGGCAAGAAGGTCGGAAGGAAGGCAGGGACGGAGCAGATGCTCCGCATGCTGGTGAAAGACATGGCGGACATGAAAAAGAAAATGGCGGCAATGAATAATACAGGCAGACCGAAGAAGGTCATCGGACCTGCATTGCCGGGAATAGTCCCCGCAGGGAGAGGTAAAAGGGCCAGGAATAGGGCGGCAGGGGGGGAGTCCCCAGTTCCCGAGTCACCCCCGGTAAGCCCGGTTAGTCCAGTCGAGGCCCCGGTACCTGTACCGATCCCGGATGCGGGCCAGCTGATTCCGGTAGTAGTTACGCCCACCAGCGAGGAGGAAATGCCTCCGGAGTTGGCCACCCAGTTGGCCACATGGCTTGGAAAGAATACCGAGGGTGCAGCGGCGCCCGGAGACACGGCCAAAGAGGCTAGGTTGCTAATGAAGCAGTTGCGGCAATCGCGAGATGCTGCGAAGGCGAATGTCCCTCTTGTCCCCTCACAGATTCCCTCGGAAGAACCAGCGGCTGGCGGTGGAAAATCAGCAGGACCGGCTATGGAGTCTGGTAAGCAGCCATTGCCAATGGCAAATGGGGGGTCTTTGCCCTCAAGGAGGGAAAAAGTAGTTCAGCATATTCCTCTGGCCACGAAAGAGATGATTTGGGCTGATAAATATGTCAATATGTTTTCGCTCCTGACTGATCATCACGAGATTGAGTATGTTAAGGCTCAGAAGGATTTGTTGCATCCGAGTGTGTGGCGCGCAAAAATGGCGGGCTTCAGGGTGGATGAGACGATCTCGAATTGGGCCAAGGCCTTTGGGATGTTTACTGCTATTATGGGTGAACGTAAGCCAGAGATTATGACTGAATTAGCCTGTTATCAGACACGTATTATGGATTTCTATGAAACATATGAGGGCGATCTATGGAGGGGTTATGATAGTAAGTTTCGTAAGGCCAAGGAGCACGATTTGTCTCTGACGTGGGATTGTCTCGACTCCGTCTCTTGGCAGAAGCAGCTCTTGCCGGGCACGACGAAGTCGTCCTCGCTTGGCGAGTATGGGTCGGCGCCTTCCCGCCATCAATCGGCGGCGCCCTTTCGAGCAAACCCCGCAGGTGATCACCAACCCAGGAGTAGTGGGAATGGGGGTAGAAAAGGGGTTTGCTGGAATTTTAACAGAGGCAAGTGCACGAGGCCACATGGGACATGTAAGTTCAGGCATGAGTGTGCAGGTTGTGGACATTCTTCACACCCGGAGAGTTCGTGCAGAGCCAAGAATGGGGGTACCGGGGGTAGAGGAGGTACCAAACAGGTCTAATATCGGCCAAGGGGTACCACTACCTACCCCCGTAGATATCATGGCAATGATCCCCTGGCTAAACAAATACCCTGATCATGTCTCTGCTGGGGTGTTACGGGACGGCTTTTCATATGGCTTCCACATCCCGGCGGGGGATTTTCGGGGGGTCTCACTGTGCAGAAATCACCTGTCCGTTCAGCAGCACCCGATGGTGGTAGAAAACAAGATTGCGAAGGAAGTCGCCCGGGGCCGGGTCGCCGGCCCATATAGGCACCCGCCTGTTCCTAATTTCATTTGTTCACCGTTGGGAGTAGTCCCCAAGAAGGACCCAGGTGAGTTTAGGTTAATTCATAACTTGTCGGCTCCGAGGGGTCTTTCGGTAAACGATGCGATTGATCCTGGAGTCTGTTCGGTGCGGTACGCATCCTTTGATGAGGCCGTCGCCATGTTGAATCGCCTGGGGCCCGGAGCGCTGATGGCTAAATCAGATATCAAGTCAGCATTCCGGTTGCTCCCGGTACATCCTCAAGAGCAGCGTCTGTTAGGTTTTGTGTTTCAAGGACGCTATTACATGGATAGATGTATGCCCATGGGCTGCTCCATCTCTTGTGCTTATTTTGAGAAATTCAGCTGTTTTCTGCAATGGGCGTTCACCAGAGCTACGGGCTATACACAGGTTATGCACTACCTAGATGATTTTTTGTTCTTGGGGCCAGCCGGTGACACGGAATGTGCACAGGCTTTACTGGAATTTTGCAATCTCATGAAACGGTTCGGCGTGCCATTAGCACCGGGGAAAACGGAGGGGCCATCTACTTCACTCGAGTTTCTTGGAATTGAGCTCGATTCAGTGGAGGGATGCTTCCGTTTGCCCAGGGACAAGGTAATGAAATTTAGGGCCTCGCTAGAATTGTGCATTAGCAAAGAGAAGGTAACTCTCCATCAGTTCCAGCAAGCGGTGGGCCAGCTTAACTTTGCCCTCAGAGTGATACCAATGGCCCGCCCCTTTTCCCGCTCTATTGCACAAGCCATGGTCGGTCTCAAAGAAGGACACCACCGCACGAGACTGTCTGCAGAGGTTCGCCAGGATATGCGCATATGGTTGGCATTTCTGGCGGATTTCAACGGTCGAGTGGTATGGAGCAAACCACCAACATCCTCGGACGAGCTGGGTTTGTGGACCGACTCGGCAGGGAGCGTGGGCTTCGGCGCCATCTTTGGTAATCGATGGTCGGCGCAAACATGGCTGACGTGGTGGCACACCAGTGGGCTAACAGGTAACATTGGGTTTCTTGAGTTGTTCCCCATTTTGGTGGCCCTGAAGGCATGGCCGGACAATTTCCGTGATCGCTCAGTGGTATTTTGGTCCGATAACATGACCGTTGTTGAATGCATAAATAACCAGGCAGCACGCTGCAAGTTGATTTTGAGATTATTAAAGGAAATTGTCCTACTGTGCATGAGACTGAACGTTCAGTTTAGGGCAAGGCATGTGCCGGGTGTATTGAACCAGGCGGCTGATGCACTCTCTCGTTCCCACATGCAGGCCTTCAGGGGTTATCTACCTTCTGCGGATCTAGTGGCGGCACCATTTCCCGAAGCTCTCTGGTCACTCGGTGCCCCGGATTACAGGACCTCGTGGGAGCCAGCTTAGCCCCCAGGACATGGAAGGCGTACAAAGGAGCGTTTCGTTCCTATTGTGCATTTTTGGGTCCAGCAGGAGGGGATAAGTGGGGACAGGAGGAGTATGTACTGAAGTTTTTAGTAGCACTCCACAAGGCAGGCCGATCAGCAGCGACGGCCAATAGACACAGGGCCGCCATTGCATTCATGGCGCAGGCTTACGGCATCAAGGACCCTACATTGTCCTTTTTGGTTAAGAAGGCACTACGAGGGTGGCAACGCCTCGAGGGTCATAGAGTAGACGAGAGGCGCCCGATTGGGTTAGAAAGATTGTCCCTGTTGATGTCAGTGCTCCCCGCGACATGTTCCTCCCAGTCCGAAGTAGTGCTGTTCCGGGCCGCTTTCGCATTAGCATTCCATGGGGCTATGCGGGTGAGCGAGCTGGTGGCAAGAAATAAGAAGGATGTGGGGGGAGGTCTATGTCGGGAACACGTTCAGATCAAGGGTGATTCAATGGTAATCACAATAGCCAGGTCGACCAGGGTGCGATGGGGGACAGTATTGTGGTCCAGCGCATGCGAGGGTCCCCCATGTGCCCGGTGCAGTGCGTTGAGGAATACCTGGCGCAAAGGGCGGTAGCATGGGGGGGAAGCTTGCTGAGACACACCGACGCCACCCCACTGACAAGGTTTCAGTTTCAGCGGGTGCTAAGTTTGGTAATCGCGGCAGCGGGCTTGGACCCGAGCGATTTTGGGACCCATTCCTTCAGGATAGGGGCTGCTACAGAAGCTACAGCCAGGGGTCAAAGTGTGGAAATGGTGAAACAATTGGGACGATGGTCCTCGAACTGTTATAAAAGGTATGTGCGGTTGCACATGTTGTGAAGCTAATGTCATGCACTCACGCTTCTTGACTTTTGTTTGGTTTACAGTTTCACGAGCTTGCGAGGCGGGGCGGACTGTGCAGTCGACCCGACACCTGGGAACCAGCGGTCAAAGATCACCGGCTGAGGAAAGAGTGGTGTGGGTCGTGGGCCACTCATACGTGAGGCGTGCCGCGGACGTATTCAAAGCAGGTGACATGATTCACGCAGCTGGGGAATACGGGTACAGGGTGACCTTCCATGGAAGGGGCGGGCTCTGTATTGACCGGTTTCAGTGTTTTGTCGAGGAACTGTTAGGGCGGACAAGATCACCGCCGTCTATAATCATAGTGCATCTGGGGGGCAATGACTTGGTGGCGCTCGGTCGGCGAGTACTCCTCGAGCGGGTTCTATCCACTGTTAGCTGGTTGGCAAAGAGGATTCAGGGGTGCACAATAGCATGGTCACACATGATTCCAAGGAAGGTGTGGCGGGGGGCCCTCTCTGTGTCAGCCTTGAATCATTCAGTAAAGAAAGTTAATAACAAGCTGGGTAGATTGTTTCGTTCAGGACAGTTGCACTGTATTCCGCATGGATGTATCCGGGGGGATAATATGTATCTCGAAGACGGGGTTAATTTGTCCCGGGAGGGGAATGTCTTACTCATAGGAGACTTCATAGCATGGTTACGGGGTTTGTATAGTCATGACCTTTAGTAGGAGTGTGGGGGGTCCGGATAGCCGGTCAACTACATGGCCTGTGGCGGTAAGGTCATGATCGGTGAGCAGTAATTTCAAGATCCCTAGAGGGGGCGCCACCCATTATGGATGGGAGTGCCCGGGGGGAGGCGGCCATTGGCCCCTCACAAGGGGAGGCTGCACCCACTAAGTATGGGGTCGCCGAAGGGAAGGCGGTCATAGGCCCCTCCCAGGGGAGGAGGCGGCTTGATGCCCCTCCTAGGAATTTCCCGGGGCCAGGATATCCGCAACGGCGGATGTGGTGAACAGTGTGGGGTGGGAGGGGGGTCCACGCGACCTTCTAGACACCTCACACGAGTCCTCGGACGACCACTAAGATGGCATCGGGTTAAATAAGGGGCCCCCGCTAAGACAAGGGAAATTGGAAGTTGGCACAGAGGTACAGTCCTCTGTGCGACCGTCCCTCACACCGTGAGGGGGGAGTTCTGGTAGTAGGGATCTGACACCGGTTACGACCTTGCCGTTGGCCCGTAATGTTAGGATGTACAATTTTTATTTAGAAAGTATGCATTTGCAGGATGTTTAGACTCGGCTAGGAGAACCTTTGTATTAGAGATTTGTTAAGGTTAGCCAATAAACGTTACTGCAGTGAAATGTATAAATGAAAAATTGTACATGATATGAAACTGTTATTTTAATGTTTTAATTTTGTTTCATATTTTAATAAATACGGCCGGGAGGGTAACTCCCTCCCGCCTTCCAAAAGTTCAGAACTGCGTCCGTCTTCCCATCCTTGGGATTGTGTTGGGAGGGGGTGATAGGCATCCCAGCCATATGGAAAGGGGCGACCACTCGGTCCCCCCGAACGTATGGCAGGGCGCCCGGATCCCCCCGGTAAACCATTTTGGGCAGGGGGCATGTCTCGGCTGGTATGCCCGAAGCGGCGTAGCCGGGGCGCGCTTTTTCCCGCCCAAGAAGGGGTTGTCCTAGACACCTACACCATTGGTCACGCCCCGTAGGCGTACCAGAGGAGGGTACACGCCCTCCCGAAGAGGAATAAAAGGAGCAACAATCCAGAGAAGCATCCTCTTTGTCCCTGTGCTTGGAAGCTGCACCCTCTCGTTGCACGTGAGCCCTAGACGGAACAAGGAGCAATTTTGACCCACCCACCAGCCCCTTATGGCAACGTTAGTAATGCAATGAAGTGGATTTTGCGTTGATAGTATCTTTTTTCCAAGGTTTTTAGTGTGTAATAAAGATGTCAAATGTTTGAACTGCAATAAAGTAATTTGCTTCATAACAATTTTCTCATCCAGTTGAGCGGAGGATCACAGTCTAATTGAATGTGTAGCATGTGTAGATAAGTGGATGAATAGTACAATGTCCAGGTAACCGCTTTATCGCTCTCTTCATTAGGTTCAAAAAACGTCGTATTTATTTTGGTCGGGCGGTAAGGTCATGATCGGTGAGCAGTAATTTCAAGATCCCTAGAGGGGGCGCCACCCATTATGGATGGGAGTGCCCGGGGGGAGGCGGCCATTGGCCCCTCACAAGGGGAGGCGGCACCCACTAAGTATGGGGTCGCCGAAGGGAAGGCGGTCATAGGCCCCTCCCAGGGGAGGAGGCGGCTCGATGCCCCTCCTAGGAATTTCCCGGGGCCAGGATATCCGTGACGGCGGATGTGGTGAACAGTGTGGGGTGGGAGGGGGGTCCACGCTACCTTCTAGACACCTCACACGAGTCCTCGGACGACCACTAAGATGGCGTCGAGTTAAATAAGGGGCCCCCGCTAAGACAAGGGAAATTGGAAGTTGGCACAGAGGTACAGTCCTCTGTGCGACCGCCCCTCACACCGTGAGGGGGGAGTTCTGGTAGTAGGGATCTGACACCGGTTACGACCTTGCCGTTGGCCCGTAATGTTAGGATGTACAATTTTTATTTAGAAAGTATGCATTTGCAGGATGTTTAGACTCGGCTAGGAGAACCTTTGTAATAGAGATTTGCTAAGGTTAGCCAATAAACGTGACTGCAGTGAAATGTATAAATGAAAAATTGTACATGATATGAAACTGTTATTTTAATGTTTTAATTTTGTTTCATATTTTAATAAATACGGCCGGGAGGGTAACTCCCTCCCGCCTTCCAAAAGTTCAGAACTGCGTCCGTCTTCCCATCCTTGGGGATTGTGTTGGGAGGGGGTGATAGGCATCCCAGCCATATAATTGCATTTATTCGATTTCTTCCCTGAGATGAATTTAGACAGTTTTAAAGGGGTAAAATAGGCTCGATGTATCGTAAAGAAATGGTTACGCCTAAGCCATGCAGGTTTAACGCACTTATATAACAAGGTGCAGGATTTCTGCCAGATTTCGATACTTTGGACCCCGAGTTCTATTCCCCATAATTGTTCCGGCAGGGTAAATTCTCCATTGATCTCTTCTAACAGATTCCAGTACCACTGTGAAACTTCTTTACCTCCTCCTGGTTGTTCTACCAATTTTTCTTTAATGGTACTGCTCTTCCCAAGTGTTACCCCTGACCTAGCCAGTGCTTTGACCCAACTGTCTAGTTGTATAAACTTGAACCTCAAAAACTCTGAGCCCAGTTGTTCCCGTAACTCTACCCAGGGCCTGAGTGATTCGCCTGCCAACAAATCTCCCCATGTTAATAATCCTCCTTCTCTCAGCGGGATTGCCCGCCTATCTTTCAGACAAAGCGGCATCCCCGGAGATTCCCAGATGGGAGCAAAATTTGAAAAATATGGCAGACGAAGTTTTTTCCTTATATGTGACCAGGCCTTTGCCTGGGACGTAAGAATTTTTAATTTGACTTTTTTAAAGTACTTCTGATCCCCTTATTTAAACATAAAACCATTAGTTGGTATACCAGCACCAATCAGCATAGCTTTAAACATGAGACCAATAGATGTGTTAGATGGAACTTTTAAAAGCATTCTGGAGTGGGACAGCTGAAAGGCCCAGGCATAGTACTGCAAGTCAGGCAAAGACAGTCCCTCCTTTTCCCTCCTCCTCCTCAATTTCTTCCATGCCACTCTCGCTGATTTATAGTTCCAGACAAAGGAGTTAAGCTCTCTCTGACACTTCTCCAAGATTGCATTGTCGAATGCGAGAGGGATGGTATTAAAAATAAAAGTGAATTTAGGGAGGATAGACATCTTCATCAGATTTATTCTACCGAGGATAGTCAGTGGAAGATTGGACCAAGATTTTAGCAGTTTCCTACTCTCGTTGAACACTCTCTCAAGATTAACTTGGGCAATTTTGCCGACATCTTGTACTACTCGAATACCCAGGTATAGCATTGAGTTGGTTGCATCCAGCTGTAGATCGGGGATATTCCATGCCATGATGTCGGTTTTGCTTGGGTTGATCTCATATCCCGAAACGTGACCAAACTCTTCGGCTCTCTTGATTACCTCTGGGAATGTAGTCTCCGGATCTGAAGTGAAAATTAAAATGTCGTCTGCATAGAGAGCTATCCGCCTTTTCGACTCCCCAAATCTGAAGGATGGAATAAGTGCATTCCATCTTAGGACTTCTGCAAACGGTTCAATGTACAGATTGAAGAGGAGGGGGGAAAGCGGGCAGCCTTGTCTAGTGCCTCTCGTGATTTTAAATGAGTCAGACAATGTACCATTTATTAAGAGCCGTGCAGATGGTGAGTTATACATAAGTACTACAGTGCGACAAAACTTCTCCCCAAAGTTGAACTTCTTCAAGACGTCACTAAGATAGGGCCAGTTCACCCTATCAAAGGCTTTAGCCGCATCTAAAGTGAGTGTTGCCAACGGAAGGGAAAAGGATGTGGCAATATCAATTGCCCCCACAAGATCATACGTTAGATCGGATAGCTGGCGACCTTTAATGAATCCCTTCTGGTCCTGATGTATAATTTCCCCCACTACCGAACCCAATCTAGATGAAATGATGGACGCAAAGATCTTATAATCGCTGTTCAGTAGTGATATTGGGCGATATGACCCACATAGAGTAGGGTCTTTGCCAGGTTTGGGGATCAGTACTATGGTGGCCTCACTCCAAGATCGAGGGGGGTCATGGCCCTCCCTCAAGATACCTTTAAAGAGGGCCGTTAAAGTTGGGACAATTACATCTATCAAAGCGCGATATAATGCCCCTGGAAGCCCATCGGGACCTGCAGCCTTGCCATGTTTTAGAGACCTAATGACCTTCATCACTTCTGCTTCGGAAATATCCATCTCGATCCCTTCACGTTGTGCGAATGAAAGGGATGGTAGAGATATCTGGTTTAGCAATAGGTCCCTAGTATGTTGATCGTCGAGGATATCTTCCCTGTATATCTCCTCGAAGAATTCCCTAAAGGCTGTACTAATTTCTTGGTTAGATGTCCTAACCCCACTTTCTCCCTCTACATTGATTTCTCTTATATAGCTTTTGGCCTGATCAGCCTTAACCCTCCAGGCCAAAATCTTGCCCGCTGTTTCTTCAAATTCAAAGTTAGAAATTTTGCTCGCCTCCCATCTCTTCGTTACTCTCTCTTGTAAGATATTTTCTAGTTGGTTTTTCAAATCGGACATATTCTTTTGGTCTTGAGGAGAACCAACTGAGGCTTCAAGCCTCTGCTCAATGTTTCCTAGTTCTTGTTCAAAATTTTGAATTTTCAATCTGTAGATTTTACCCAGGTGGGAGGCTCTATTTGTTATACAACCTCTCAAGTATGCTTTTAAAGCCTCTTTTGGTAATTGTTTTAATATTGCTTCTTTTACATTTTCTGCTAGATCTGAACTGATGGTATCTTTTGCTATTGTAGTGTAAACTGGAAATTGTTGGCTATGATGTTACAATACTTTATTGTTAATATCATTAAGTTCATTGTTAGTTGATAGTATGTATGGGATAGTTTTGATAATACTATTATCTGGTTGCTTTTCTTGCTGCTTTATGTCTAAAATATCTTTGTATGTATGTTTTCCCTTTCGTAATCTGTTCAGTAATTCAGCAAATTGAAGGTCATGTTCTTGCTGCATTATTTTTGTTAGTTCAAATAGTTTAAAACATTCTACCCCTATGTTTGTAATTAGGGGACCATACGAATGCTCACTATTTTCAAATATATAGCTGTCAAAAACTGGCTTTAATTGATAAAAAGTCACCAATAGCTAAAATTGAAATGCCTCCGAAATGCTGCTTAGATCCCTTTATTTCCTGTAGCATGTTATGTTTAAAAGTGAACATATTCCTTCCAACTATAGAAATCTCATCATTATTCGCACTTTTACATGCATTAGTTGACATTGCAGAGCTGTCCTGTGTTCATGAGTAAGTGGTATATAATTTAAAGTACTATGAGGTGTTCTTCCATTAATATTATGGGCTGCTTTTCCGGTTGGAGCAGTAAATAAGATATCGATATTGTCTGGATTTTCACCTGCTTTGGTATTGTAATAACGTAGTAATGTTTGATAAAGTGCAGTAATGAGAAAGCTTTTTCCAACTCCTGCACCACCAGTGCAAAATGTATAGCATGGTGGTTCTTTAGTTATTAGCCAGTGTAAATGATGGTAAACAAAGTGTATTTGTTCCTCTGTTAAATTATGCATAATATCATAGTATTTGTCATCTGGTAAAATACAATTCATTAGGCTTTCTTTTTCAATTATGCTTCTAATACCTAAATCTAAGTCATATATAATCTGCTCTTCATTATTGTTTACCTCAGTGTCTGCTATATTAGATGGTATTATTAGCGGTGCTGTAGGAGGGATTAGTATTTGATTGTTACTATTATTAATATTGTAATAATTTCATTATTTTCATTATATTTATTATGATGATCATCTACAATGTCCTTAACTTGCATATATCTTCTGTAGTAAGTGGTGTTATTTAAAATTATTTAGCTTTCTTCCCTCCATAGATAGTGAAGCATTATCAATTCTCTATAATAATTTATAGTCTGTGTTTTTGTTAAACCTGCAATAGCATATAATTTTTCTACTAGTACATGTATATTTTATTCCTCTGGGTTAATGATGATTATTTCAAATTCTTCTTCATTTGAGCTATACAAATTGGTTTCTGCAAGTAAATTCTCACTGTCATTTTTCTTCTTTTTTTGTTTTGTTTTGAGATTATAATTATAAGTTGAGGTATAATCAGCTAATGTACATTGCTCTAAATTTTTTGGCTGTTTGCATTATTTCGCTATAATATTTTCACAATAAATATTACTTGAAGTATCTGGTAATGAATGTATAGTATCTACATCTTTCATTAAATAAGTCATTTTTTCAGGAGGGCTAGTATTAATAAATACAAATGACCTTGAACTTTTCCGTAATGGAATCTGAAGAATGAGGTAAGCTGCTTCCTGAGCACTTGTTTCGGTACAGTTTAAGAATTTATTTCCTATGTATTTAAGTTGTTCTCTTACATTACTATTGTATTTTACTTCTTTCGCTGCTTGTGCAATAATTTTGCTTATTCTTCTTTGTGATTTACTGCTATATGAAATTATATAGACAGCACAAGCATAAGCATCTAATATAAACTGTAAGTCTATGTTCGCTCTCCATGCTTCTAAAATAATGGAATTTTAGTTATTAATAATGAATACTACTGGTGTTCTCTTTAAAAAAAATAATAATAATTCTATCATTGATTGTATACATGTAATATATTCCTTATATTCTAACTATATTACTTGTAAAAATTGTGCAAATCTATAGTATTCAAATCTGAAGTATTCATCGCTTTATAAATAGATTTAATGTTTTCTTGTAACTGTTTATCAGTTTCATCGCGTGGTAAAGATTCTAATATTAGAGTGTGTGGCATTGGGTATTTAGGATATTGATATTTGCATGTTTGATTGTTTTTTCTCCTGCAATTCTTTGTGTGTGCATGCCGTTGTAGAGATATTAAAGGCTCTAATTGTGGCTTTTGGGACTTACTACATGTGATATATGTATTCATAAATTGTATTACTTCTTCTATCTCTGATACCCCATATTGTGGTGCATTTTTAATCCATAATAATGCATGTATATGTGGGGATCCTCTTTGCTGATATTCTACCCTGTAGAAAAAGTCAATTAATTTCCCAATGAGATTATTTCTATGCATTAAAACGCAATTAAATAATTTCCTAACTTGATAGTCAAAATGCCTTGCACATGTAATTGGATCTTCTTGAATTAATTTACATTTTGTTCCTCAAGGCATATATTGCAACTTTTCTGTGCATTCTTTTAGTTTTTTAAGTCATAATAGTATATTAATTAAATGGTGCTGGGGGGGGGGTTGGTTACGGTATTTATGGTATATATGTCTTAAATGGCAGTTGCACCGATCTACCACGCTACTGCACACATCCATCACAAGCCCAGACCTCGGTCTGAACACTCCCAGTGGGGGAAAAGGGGGGAGGGAGGATGGGGCGGGCTCTCAGGTGGGGTTGGAGTCACTGGGTGGTTGGGTTAGGGGGGTGAAAAGGATTAAAAAAAAGAGAATTTATGGTACAAAGCTGATTCTTTGCTATGGGGGGACACAGTGTATATGCTATGGGAATCGCTTCTTTTTCAGTCTCTGGTGACAAGATCGTGGAGACTATTGAAAAATAAGAATGTTGAGTCTTAATATATATTCAATCAATATTGGGGGGTTGAATGATTGGAGAAAGAGAGCTAGATTGGCAGTCTGGCCTTCAGGAAACGCATTTACCCTAGGCGAAAAAACAGCTTCTCAGGGTTGGTGGGTTCGATATTCTGGCATGCTCCTCTCAGACCTCTACAGTAAGGGGGTAGCGATATTAGGCAAAGCAATGTTGGGGGGAGCTAAACGGGTTAAATCAGGTGCATTGGGTAGATGGGTCCTGGCTGAGTTGGAGTGTGGTTTACCGATTGTGGGATATATGGGTCAAACCAGGATGATACAGAGGTATATGAAATACTGGAGGGGGAATAGTCAATGTGGCCCTTGCCTATCTTGGAGTGTGGGGATTTTAAAATAAATATTGATCTGACAGAGAGAGGTCCAAATCCATATACGGGTAGTAAGCAAAGGGTTTCTCGGGCACTCCGCTCAATGATGCAGTCACACGGGCTAATAGATGTCTGGAGGGCAAATGAGTCGGATGATCCTGGGTTTACATATTTCTCGTGCCCCCACCAGAAATATAGCAAGCTGGATTATTTTTAAATTCATCAGCAGAAATTAATAGGGTTAATATCAGGAAGCTTCCCAAGGTCCTCTCGGACCACAACCCTTTGGTAATTAGATATAATGGTGTAGGGCCAGTTAGAAAAGCAAGGGCATGGACATTTAATCGGAAACTCCTAGCTGATCCCCCGTTTGTTGAGTACCTGCAGAAATGGGCTCGAGAATTCTTCGACGCCAATCGCTTTAGCTCATCAAGGAACTGTGTCTGGGACTCGTTTAAAGCTGCACTGAGGGGAGAGGTCACCAGTTATACTGCTCAGTCTAGGAAAAATTACAGGCTGGTAAGAACAAGCTTATAGCAGATTTAGTTAAGGCAGAAGAACAGCACTGTCATGATCTAGGGCAATGGAAGGAAGACGAGGAGAGCCAAACTAGTATCTGCCTCATTAAAGCAGAATTACAAAAACATCTGGCCGAGAAAGCAGCAACAGAATATTGGACGTCTAGGAGGAAACTATATGAGACGGGGGAGCAGGCAGGGAAGGCACTGGCACTGAGAATTAGACAAGATAACACCAAAAATGTAATAACTAATATCCATGCGAATGGACGGGATTTTGTGGAGCCCCAAGACAATCTTTCGGTATTTGCAGAATTCTATCAAACCCTGTACAGGGAAGAAATAGGGGGTGAGCGTCCAATTGGCAGATATCCGAATACAGGGCCCAAATTGGGATCGTCCGAGATAGAAAACCTAGAGCGAGATGTAACGGCTGGTGAGATTCGGCAGCCTTTACTTGACATGGCTGTCGGTAAAGCCGCAAGGCCAGATAGCATCCCTCTGGAGCTGTACAAGTGCCTATCGGTCGAGGTGGCTCCGATGCTGCTAGATTTATTCGATGGGATTATCTGTATGGGTAAAATCCCGGAATCATGGAAGGACACTAATATAGTGGTCTTCCATAAAAAGGGAAAGCCAAGAGAAAGCCCTGGGTCCTACAGGCCAATATCCCTTATAAATTCGGATAACAAGCTATATGCTAAGATCTTGGCTACGCGGTTGCGGAGGGTCATTGGTGGGCTCGTCTCCCCCTGGCAGCATGGGTTCATCCCTGGACGAGGGACAACGGAACATATCAGAAGAGCAATTACGTTGTTCGAGGCTCATGCTGCGGGGGTGAGGGGGGTTGCTATGATCCTCCTCGACGCGGAAAAAATGTTCAACCGCGTCAGATGGCAGTATCTGTGGGATGTCCTCGCTGGTAGAGGGTTTGGCCCAAAAATTCTGAAGGCTATGTACTGCGATCCAGTGGCCAGAATTCAAATGATGGGTCAAAGTTCAGAAAAGATCACTATAAGTAGGGGCACCCGTCAGGGGTGCCCCTGCTCGCCCATCTTGTTTGCATTGTACATCGTCCCGCTGGTGAGGCAAATCCTGGGGAACCATGAAATCAAATCAGTGACTACCAGCGGATTCGAGAGTAAGATCCTAGCAAATGCTGACGATTTGGCAGTGATCACACCTGAGCCTGCCGAGACTATGCAAACTCTGGTGGAAGTTACTAGGGAATTTGAATGCCACTCCGGATATCGCCTCAACGAGGCAAAAACCCAGATAATATGTTCGAAGGATGTTGTGAAAGTTGATCAAAGGTATGTCGATTCAGCGACATATCTTGGGGTAATAATCAATGCATCAGCAAGTTCAATTGTCCAGG
Organism: Lissotriton vulgaris; assembly: GCF_964263255.1. Classification (NCBI taxonomy): domain Eukaryota; kingdom Metazoa; phylum Chordata; class Amphibia; order Caudata; family Salamandridae; genus Lissotriton; species Lissotriton vulgaris. The sequence goes on from NC_141693.1 coordinate 1,218,497,180, forward strand.
ATCGCTTTAACCCACTCCTCAAATAAATGGAAATGGATTTGAAGAGTATGGATGTATTACATCTGTTCCTCATAGGAAGGACAAATGTGCTAAAAATGACGATGCTGCCCAAGCTTCTCTATCTGTTTAGATCCATTCCATATTTGATCGAGGAGAAGGTGTTAAAAAAAATTGAGTCTATTTTTAATAGCTTTTTATGGCAGTATGGTAAGACCAGGTGGTCAACAAGTTTCATGACTCTCCCTCAGGAACGTGGAGGATTAGGAGCCCCAAACATAAGGTTCTACCACTGGGCCTGTCTGCTGGCACAGATGCCCATTCTATTTGAATCAGCACCTAACGAAAGATCTACTCAAGACCCATCCTCCGATCTATATGTTATCCCATCAATTTATGAACTATTGATGGGAAAGGAAGCTGGTGGCATACTACTGAGAAAAACTGGCCGCAGATTTTTAAAGAAAACCCGGTACAAGGCTCCGATAAGCGCCTGGGATCTGTGGAAAAAATTGCAGAAATGGCTACATGTTCCCAGAATTAACATGCACACGCCGTTATGGAAATCAGGTCACTTTCCAAATTTAAGTATGGACGGTGCATCGGGCGCTAGAGGGCGCACAAGCTGAATGGCCGCACCTTCGTGAGGCTCCAGCAGCCTGGCATGATTATCCGGCATTGATCCTCTTTCTCCTGCTCCCACCCGCCCGAAAATCCCCACGAAGGGGCAGCAAGCGCCACTGCACACTCGGTGCAAGTTTGAAGGCTCTACCCCCTTGGACTCCGAAGTTACCGCCAGCGGAGCCCCCCAGCCGACGTGTGTCCTGCCGCTGTGGTGCCCGTGCCCGGCTCCTGGGATTACGCGAGCCCGGGGCTCGCCACGAGGCAAGCAGGCCTGCGAGGCTGGGACGGGCGGCGTCGCCATTCCTGGTGGCAGGAGCGGACCCGGCACACCGTCCTGGACACGACCGCAGTGAACCACAAGGCAAGTGCCAATAGCCGTGCTGGGATAACGGTGGTACGGTGCAGACGCTGTTTCACCCCAACAACCTCACCTCTGCTGTTGCGTCTGGCGCGCTTTTCTAGCGCCATATTAGACTGCCTTCCCGTACTTGCAGTGCGCCCTAGGCTTGTAGCGGCTTGCTCTCCTCCTAGCTGCACACAAACTGCGTGGCCTGTTATTGCCACAACTCCAGAGCAGCGGAAGGCTCCTCCAACCTGGTGCTTCTGGTAGAAGTCTCGAGGCGCTACATCTTGTCTGGCACTGTAGCGCTTACGGCGGCGCGCTCACCTCCGGCGCCTGGAACCAGGCTACAACCACACGCCCGTGACTGCACTTCACCTCACAGTAGGTTACCGCTGGAGACACCTGTCACACTCCCCCCTCTGCCTAGTGACACGTGCGGGGCAAGGGCACCACGCAACCACGCCTAGTCAACGGTGGGTGATATTCCTCGACTCCTGCCGCTTCAGCTGAGGTGGGGAGAGCGCCAAGATGCAGCAATACTTTCCTTCCCATTGTCAACATGGGGAAACCGGACAATCGCCAACCCAAGCTGCAGTTTTAACCTACAACGCAGAAAAAGGTGACACGACACACGGGGGACAATGTGCAGCCCCGGAGCCCGGCCGCAGAGGTTTCAACGTCGGCCCCTCCGGCCCCAGACATCGCCACCATGCTGCAAGAGATGCGCCAAGGCTTTGCAACGGTGGTTGACAAAGTGGATAGACTGTCTGCCAGAATGGACGGCATAGTCCAGAAGATGGATGTGCACGAGGAGCGCATAACAGAGGAGGAGCGCAGAATATCTGAGAACGACGACACCACGGCGGCACATAACTCACAACTCTCTAGAATGGACAATGTGCTAAGGGTGATTGCCGCCAAAAATGAGGAGTTGGAAGCGAGGAGTAGGCGGAACAACATTCGCGTTACGGGCATTCCAGAATCGACCAACACGGGGAAGATGGAGCTGTACATTGAGAAGCTACTGACAGCAGCAGTGGGAGTGGAGGCTCTTTCGAGCCAATTTATTGTGGAACACGCTCATTGCTCACTCGGACCCCAGCCCAAACCTGGCGCCGTGCCATGACACATAATTGCACGCTTACTCAACTATCGTGATCGCGATGCAGCGCTACGAGAGGCCCGGGCGAACCAAAACCTCATGTATGATGGCGTGTCCTTCTCTATATACCCTGACTTTACCCCGGTGGTTCAAGAACAACGGCGGAAGTTCCTTGTGGTCAAGAGAAAGCTGCGGGACCTGAACATTGATTATGCCCTCTTATACCCGGCCAAACTGCGAGTCACCCATCAGGGCACGCAATACTTCTTTCTCAACCCCCAGCAAGTTGAGGATTACATTAAAACTTTGCCTAAACGGGGGAGGCGACCTGCGGACGCTGAAGACCAACATGCATCTGGTCCCGAATAATCGACAACTGGCTTTGTGTTGTTTTGGATCTAGCTGCCTACGGGGTTGTTGTCACTGACGCACTACATGGCGGATGCTAACATTATATGCAGTGGCTGCGACTGACTCCTGGGGTGCCATGGACGGGTGCTGGACTGCAGGTGGTAATGTATGCCAGGCCCCCACCCCCCTTACTCCCTCTCTGCTCCAGATAGAGACACTGAGGGTGGACTTGCACGGAGTGGGAGGACTGGGGGTGGTCGAACCTGCACCTCTGATGACCCCTACTGGGTGTTCCCCAAGAACCTTGACTCTTGTTTTTTTCTGTTGGTTGTTTGTTTGTTTTGATTGGTATATGGGTGGGGGGTGGGCTTGGGATACTGGCGAGTTGGGGAAGCTTCAGTGGGTGGGGGGTGGGGGGTGGGGGGTGGTGGACCGGCGACCTTGCGTGGTGGGCATGCAGCTGGCAGGATATGACTCGCTCTAGTGGAGCCAGGTAGACTCGTCCTACATGGATGGATGCTAAGGAAAGTTTCTTTCTCTACAGGCTTTGTCCTTTTGTTGGGACTCTTTGTGGGGAGATGGGAGGGGGGTCAAGTTGGGGGAACTGTTGGGGTTCGGTTTATGACATGTGCATTAGGTGTCGTGAACTCGCTGCTCCACTTCTATGGAGGGCGACTTGGTTGTGGCCGGGAGGTGGGAAAGCCAGATGTGGAATGTGTACACTGTCCGTGGCTGGGACAGGAAGCAGGTGGTGGGGGTGTTGCCTCGGTGTTGAGACTCCTGCTCCCTCTGGGTATCACCGGGCGGGTGCGACCCGGCAGTGGCCTGTTAATAGCTGAGGATGGCTGCGCCGTGCTTGACACAGTGATCCTGCATACAGATACACAAGAACGTACATGGGGGATTCACGTTTAAATGTGATCACTTGGAATGTGAGAGGGCTGGGTGATCATAGGAAAAGGAGACAAGTATTGAGTTACCATGACCGCCACAAAGTTCACATTGCTTTCCTACAGGAAACGCACTTTGCGCCCCATAGATTGAACCCCTTTGGACACAGAAGGGCATCGCACACAGTCCTCTCTACTTACTCCTCATATGCGCGAGGTAGGGCCATTCTGATTAAGAGGAATACGCCTTTCCGTCCAGCTGGCTCCAAGGCTGACCCTCAGGGGAGGTATTGCTTACTGTGAGGTAGGCTGGGACGTATGGCAGTGACGCTGGCGTGTTGTTATGGGCCTAACATAGATGATCCACAGTACTTTACTGATTTGTGGGCGGCGATAGTGGAGACGGGACCACAACACCTCATATGGGGGGGAGATTTCAACACAACCCTACACCCTCCCCTGGATAGATCACACCCCGCCCCCCACCTTTATACTAATGGGAGAGAGGTCCTTAGGGCGACTATTGATGGTAATAATCTCATAGACGCCTGGCGCTCCCACTGCGGAGCAAGGGGGGAAGGTACACATTTCACAGCGCAGGCTAGATCATGGGCACGACTTGACTATATACTCCTGACTTCACACCTCAATACAACACTGGTTCACGCGACGCACCTCCCCAGAACATATTCCGAACACTCCCCCGTATTTATCACTTTGAACGGCTCTGAACTGGGGCCCCCGGTAACGGCGTGGCGTATGCAACCCTCAATGCTGTTAGACATGGAGTTCCAGGAAGAACTCCGGGAAGAATGTTTAGATTTCTTTAAACGCAATAAAGACTCTGTCCGCGACGTTGAGACAATATGGGATGCCTTTAAGGCCACGCTCCGAGGTCTCTGCATCTCGAAAGGCTCGGGGGTACTCAAAAGCATACTGAATAGATTACACGCTCTGGAGTCTGACCTCCGGAGGGCGGAGGAGAGCCTCAGAGTGAACCCTGAGAATACCACCCTCGCTGACATACGGGAGAAGCTGTCAGAGTACTCGGAAGAGGCTGCTCGGGAGGTGAAGTTCAGGAACAGGCACTGGGTGGGCCGACGATATGGGGAGGGTGAGAGACCTGGAAAGGCGTTGGCGGCAACGATTAAACTTATGCGCTCACCGACCGTTGTCCTGGAATTGGAGACTGCAGAGGGGCTGGTCCTCAGAGACACTACGCAAATCCTGAATGAGTTTGTGCGGCACTATAGTACGCTGTACTCCTCTACCAGGTCTGGTGAACTTACACTGGATGACTACTTGGCGGATGTGTCCTTGGGGTGGCTGAGCGATTCACAAAGAGCCTTTCTGAGTGCCCCGTTCGAACTAGATGAGGTCAGAGAGGCCATCATGCATATGAAATCAGGTAAAGCCACCGGGTTGGATGGCATCCCCATTGAATTTTACAAAACGTTTATTGACTTCATGGCGCCCGTGCTGCGTGAAGTATATGAAGATGCGCTAGAGGTGGGCCACCGCCCCGCCTCCATGAGAATTGCCCTTATTACGTCTCTACTCAAGCCAGGGTAGCCTGCTACTAGCTGCGACTCCTATAGACCTTTATCCTTGTTAAATTGTGACATGAAAATACTCGCCAAGTTGATTGCAGCGTGCATTAGCCTCCTGCTACCCGATCTGGTCCTTCCCGACCAGGCCGGATTTGTCCCTGGTAGGGCGACGTCGCACAACCTCCGTACCTTTTTCTCGGTCTATGACTCAGTCCACGAGGACCTCCCGATGGCAGCCATCTTTTTAGACGCCACCAAGGCGTTTGACTCGCTCGAATGGGATTATGTGTTCAAAGTTCTTGAGCGAATGGGCTTTCCGCTTATTTTTATCTCCTGGATTCGGTTGTTATACACACGCCCAGTAGCCAGGGTCCTCATTAATGGGAAATTGTCTCCGGAATTCCCTGTCTCCAGGGGGACTAGGCAGGGCTGCCCCCTATCCCCACTATTATTTGCTATAGCCACGGAACCCCTAGCTGCTAAACTACGTCAACATCATCGAGATAGTGCACTCCGCTGTTTTCAGAGACAGATACTCATCTCTATGTATGCAGATGATATTACACTTTATGTTCGCCACCCAGGCGACAACCTGCATCCCATACTCAGAGAATTTATACAGTTCTGCGCCCTATCGGGAGTCCAAATCAACTGGAATAAGTCATGCATCTTCCCGCTTACTGCCTCAATGCGTCAGTTTCCATTGGAGTTCCTGCTTGCTTGGAGTGAAGGCGATTTTAAGTACCTGGGCATACATGTGGAAAAAGATAGAGAAGCATTGATTCGTGCTAACTATGGCACGGTGATGGATAAGATGAGTGACAATATCTCCAGATGGATCACACTTCCCCTTTCCATGGCCGGGAGGGCTTCACTAGTCAAAATGGTGATACTCCCTCAGCTTTTGTATCTCTTTCTGAACATACCGTTTCATCCCGGGACCTATTTTTTTCGATTGCTGCGCTCGGAATTGCTCCGGCTGGTGTGGGGCGGAAAGGCGCCCAGGCTCAAGTGGGAAGTCCTCGTCAGACCATACTCGCAGGGCGGTTTTGGTGTCCCGGATTTCGAACTTTATTATCGGGCTGCTCAGGCCCATTATGCATACTTCTGGGTTCGCCAGCCGAGATACATGCCCCAACTGGCGGCTGAACATTGGTTGGCCCACCCGACCCCCATTGACGGTGCATTTTACTCCCTGATTGAAGGTCGAGACAAAACGCCTAACACGGTCTCTAGCACGGTGACGGCGTGGAACTGCATCACTTTAAGACTCGATCTGCACTTCCTATATGCCCCACTGTTACCCTTGACCTACCACCCACAACTTCCGCTCCTGCAGGAAGCTGGCTTTCAAAAGTTGTTAAAAAAATGTGTGTTACTACATGGGGGGACCTGTACCGTAATGGCACCTTTTGTACCAAAGACCAGTTATATGAAGGCATACAACCTACACCTCTAGAACTGTTTTACTATATCAGGCTCCGGCACAGGCTGCAGGCCATCACGCCTGATTTTCCACACAAACCCCCCACACTTCTTTCCCTACAGAGCCTGCTGATACACGACAACCCCACTAAAATGGTGTCTGCACTATATAAATCAATCCGGGCCAACATGACTTACGCTGCTCTTCCTGCCAGGGGAAAATGGGAACAGGATCTGGCCATGACCCTTACTGGCAGGCAGTGGGAATTCTGCTTACAACAGACCGAGCGCATATCCTCTAGCAGCCGTTATAGGATAATTCATTATAAATTCCTACACAGACTATACCACACACCGGCGCGCCTACACAGATTCCAGCTAAGACCTACTGACAAGTGCGATAGGTGTGGGGCTCCAGGGGCTGATTTCCTTCACCTTGCGTGGGGATGTGCTGAAGTGAGCCGCTACTAGATCCAGGTCTTTCAAGCACTATCCAAGATGATACACATGACAGTGGTCCCGTCCCCATTGGTAGCTCTACTGGGGTATGTTGAACCACTCCAGGCGGCCCACCGCAAATATGTGGCACTGGCTATGCTTCTGGCTAAACGCAGGGTGGCCTGTAGGTGGGAAAGGGGAAGGGCACCCAAGTTCAAGGATTGGATGAGTGACATGGTGTATTGTCAAGAACAATTGAATACCTATTCCGAACTGCTGCCACCTACTTCCAGGCCTACTGATATTTGGGCCCCATTGCAATGTTATTTAATAACTGACCCTCCGGAAGATGACAGTAATTGATGCTGAGATGATGAGACATTGCTGTGTTGTTTCTATTCCAGAGATGATGGCCTAGGACTGACCTAGTGTGGTCTGAGGTACTGTGGTTCTTATTTCCCCCCCCCTTCTGTACAGTGCCGGCGGCCTACTCATACTCCCATGATACTACCCTAGCAGCTCACGGCCGTATGCCTAGAATGCGGTGGCTCGTCTGTCTATCTCAGGTGCTGAGACACACTATCTCTGCCTTGATGAGTTTCCGGATCTGCAGGCTGCACGCCTTGTGCCGCCTGTTGTGATTTTCCAGCGACTGACTGGCGCACTCCCCCCCCTCCCTAGGCTCACCGAGATACTGCACATGTTAAAGTTAACCAAAAATTAATACAAAATGCAAGACACATTGATTTAGCTATGTTGACACTGTAATTGTCATTTTGAAGATGCTGATTTGCACGACAATATTCGCACTGTTATTCTTCTGTCACTGCTTGTCCTATAGCTGTGCACTGATAGCGGCCAGCCTCCTTTTTGTTGGCGTGACGCTGTGTAACTCTGACAATTCTCAATAAATGTTTTGTAGCAAAAAAAAAAAAAAAAGTATGGACGGTGCATGGAAACTCTGGGAACAGCAGGATATTCAGACTGTGGGTGACGTAATGCAGAATGGTAGCATCATGAGTTTTGCCGCCATACAGCAGAAGTATGGTCTATCTAGCGGCCAAAGCTTTAAGTATCTCCAGGTTTCGCAAACGCTTATTGCTGCTAGTTCTGATGTAGCCATCGTCGCCCAATGCCCTACAATTGAATATCTTGTAACAGGTGGGAATAGGATTCGGGTTTTATATCAGAACCTAATCGAAAGGGTGTCTGACGACCTCGATAAGCATGAGGCCACCTGGGCAGTTAAATTGCAAGACCCGGATGTGGATCTAGATAAAGCTCTATATCTGGATAAACAGATACAGCGGTCCTCAAATATGAAGGTGCAGCATTTTAAAACACTCTTCAATCTGTACTATCCACCATCTAAGCTACATGATTGGGGTATGAGGACGGATAGTAACTGTCCCAGGTGTCAGAAAGGGCCCGGGGATCTCTTGCATATGTTTTTTTACTGCGAGAAGCTAAGCATAATCAAAACTGAGATTGAGAAATTCCTGGAGGGGCTGCTAGGCTCCAAGATCAGTCTATCCCCGACAGTGATGATTCTCGGCAGCAATAGTAAGCTTGGCCTTAATAATAGTGAAAAAGAGGCATTAGTCTTCTTAGCTGTCGCTGTACTGCGTATTCTGCTATCGGCGGCCTGGAAAGACTCAAATACCCCAATTTTTCAATTGTGGCTGACTAGGCTTCTCGGAATCCATAATATTGAATCCGCACTGTATTTGCACAAGGGTAGGAAATTATGTGATCTTGGATGTAAAATCTGGGCTCCCCTGAAAGCCTGGAGGGAGGGTCAGCTATAATTAATCAGGTTTGGGCTTGTGGGGACCCGAAACCTATGTTTGTAAAATTTTCCTGGATATATTTTATAGATCCCTTGTAAATACTTGAAAAGCTCCCACCCCCTTCTCCCCCCTGTCTAGTCAGCTAGCTTTATACATATTTATATGGATATTTATATACTTATTTATATATGTCTTTTTATGGATTATCTGCGATGTTTTTTATCAACTGTTTTCTAATATGACGTAACTTTCTAACATTTTGAAGATTTGCCGTATTATTCATCTGATTCCTCTACACATTGTATTTCTTTTTTGTACCACATGAATTCTCAATAATAAAAAAATATATATATATTAATAATTGATAGTAATGTTTCTGCAGCAGATAAAGTGAGGGAAAATGTGGGTATTCCAAGTTGCCTTTTCATAGCAAACAGATCTTTCTTGCAATTTTCCCCTTACGGTGGGGAACTGCGTATAGTTTTTAGTACTTTGTACCCTTTGTTGTACTGTAAGACATTTTCTAAATTACATTTAATGTATTTTGCAGTAATACATTTTCCATCGGTGAAATTGTTCCTCAACAAAATGTTAATTTTACCTTGGATTTCTTTTATGTGCAATTTTTTTAGTTTAAAGACAATATTTGTGATAGATTTTGCTACTTCTATCACAGCTTCTTAGTTCCAATTGACATAACGAACTATAATGTACAGGTAAGTGTCTTTCATTATTGTTAAGTCTTCATCCGCCTGAGTAAATAGTTGGAAAAGCTAAGAACTCAGAATCTTTGTCTTCATATAAACCTCTGGGTGTATTATGTTCAGGAGGTGCTAAACTTAAGATATTAACACTGGTACACAGTCAAAATATCGAGTTTTAAATTTCGACCTACCAAAATATCGTGTTTGAAATTTCAAAGGTGCAGAATATCGATGTCAAGAACGTTGGACAGAATATCGACCCTAAGGTAAGTAATATCGAAGTTCTTTATATTGATGTAAGTAATATCGTAGTTAGTAATATCGATAGCATATATATCAATGTAACTAATTTCGATGACACTAATATCGATATTTGTATTATTTTTTGGTTTTTTATTATGTATGTGTTATATGTTTTACTTAAGTATTTAAAATAATTTATATTATATGTGTATTAATTTTATATATTAATAAATTTATTTATAAGTAAATTATATGTTTTAGTACCGGAGCGGGTTGTGGGTTTATAGGGGAATAGGGTGGGAGGTAATTTAATTGTAAATAATCAAATATTTTTTATGTATAATTTATTTTGTAATTAATTATTAATTGGCAATTAATTATTTTAATTGATAAATTAATTATATAATTGGTAATTAATGTTAATTTTAATTAAATGTTATGTTTTAGTACCGGAGCAGGTTGTGGGTTTACAGGGGAATAGGGTGGGAAGTAATTTAATTGTAATTAATAAAATATTTATTTATGTATAATTTATTTTGTAATTAATTATTAATTGGTAATTAATTATTTTAATTGATAATTTAATTATTTAATTGGTAATTAATGTTAATTTTAATTAAATGTTATGTTTTAGTACCGGAGCGGGTTGTGGATTAATAGGGGAATAGGCTGGGAAGTAATTTATTTGTAATTAATAAAATAATTATTTATGTGTAATTTATTTTGTAATTAATTATTAATTGGCAATTAATTATTTTAATTGATAAATTAATTATTTAATTGCAAATTAATGTTAATTTTAATTAAATGTTATGTTTTAGTACCAGAGCGGGTTGTGGGTTTATAGGGGAATAGGGTGGGAAGTAATTTAATTGTAATTAATAAAATATTTATTTATGTATAATTTATTTTGTAATTAATTATTAATTGGTAAATAATATTTTAATTGATAAATTAATTATTTAATTGGTAATTAATGTTAATTTTAATTAAATGTTATGTTTTAGTACCTGAGCGTGTTGTGGGTTTATAGGGGTACTGGGTGGAAAGTAATTTTATAGGAAATATTTAATTATTTATACATTTTTAGTTATGGATAATTAATGTATTAAATAATTATTAATTGGTAAATAATTATTTCAATAGATAATTATTTTTCGAATTGTCAATTAATATTTGTAATTTGTAAATATGTTTTAATAATTAGAAAAATGTATTAATTAACTGTTTAAAAAATTACACAAATATTAATTTGTATAATGTTTTTAAATTTTTAATATTGATTTACATTTAAATAATACTTTATTGTTATGATAAATAATGTATTCTTTAATATTTATTATTTGGTGAGTAATATTTAATTAGTATTATTTTTTGGTGTTTGTTGTTAATTTATTGTTAATGAATTATTCAAATGTTATTGGTTTTATTAATTATTATTTGTTTTTTATTGATGTTGATGTATTTGAAAAATTAATTATACATTATTTTAAATATAAACATTATTTAGAAGTATGTTAAAATAAAAATCTATGTTATTAAACGCTTTCCCTACTGTTGCACCCTTTGGAGTTGGAATAGTAATTTTTCCCCCTACGCTATCCAAAGCTTTCCCTACTGCTGCACTCTCTGGAGTGGGAATAGTAATTTTACTCCCTATACTATCCAACGCTTTCCCTACTGTTGCACCCTTTGGAGTTGGAATAGTAATTTTTACCCTTACGCTATCCAGTGCTTTCCCTACTGTTGCACTCACTGGAGTTGGAATAGTAATTTATACTCTTACGCTATCCAACGCTTTCCCTACTGTTGCCCTCACTGGAGTGGGAATAGTAATTTTTACCCACCCGCTATCCGACGCTTTCCCTAATGTTGCACTCATTGGAGTGGGAATAGTAATTTTTACCCACCCGCTATTCAACGCTTTCCCTACTGTTGCACTCACTGGAGTGGGAATAGTAATTTTACCCCCTACACTATCCAACGCTTTCCCTACTGTTCTACCCTGTGGAGTTGGAATAGTAATTTTTACCCTTACGCTATCCAACGCTTGCCCTAATGTTGCACTCACTGGAGTTGGAATAGTAATTTTTACCCACCCGCTATCCAACGCTTTCCCTACTGTTGCACTCTCTGGAGTGGGAATAGTAATTTTACTCCCTACACTATCCAACGCTTTCCCTACTGTTGCACTCACTGGAGTGGGAATAGTAATTTTTACTCACCCGCTATCCAACGCTTTCCCTACTGTTGCACTCACTGGAGTGGGAATAGTAATTTTTACCCGTACGCTATCCAACGCTTTCCCTACTGTTGCACTCACTGGAGTTGGAATAGTCATTTTTACCCACCCGCTATCCAATGCTTTCCCTACTGTTGCACTCTCTGGAGTGGGAATAGTAATTTTACCCCCTACACTATCCAACGCTTTCCCTACTGTTCCACCCTTTGGAGTTGGAATAGTAATCTTTACCCTTACGCTATCCAACGCGTTCCCTAATGTTGCACTCATTGGAGTGGGAATAGTAATTTTTACCTATCCGCTATCCAACACTTTCCCTACTGTTGCACCCTATTGAGTTTGAATAGTAATTTTTAGCCTTACGCTATCCAATATAATTTATATTTATTTATGTATGTTATAATATTTTTATTATGTTACATAATGTTGTGTTTAATTAATTTTTTAAATATTGAAAGTATATTTCATTGTTTTTATGTATTAATTATAAATATTTATTATTATGTATGTTATTATTTTATGAATGTTGATGTATTTGTAATTTATAGTATTTGTTAATAATTTTAAATTAATTAAAAAAATAATAAATATTATAATTAATTAAATATATATTACATATTGGATGTTTAATTTTAATTAAATGTTTAACATTAAATATGCATTATTAATTCATTTTAAACATTCTAAAATATTTTTACATAAGTTTAAATTATATAAAAGTATTATTTACTTTATATTTCTTTTTTTAATACAAAAATGATATTTTTAATTACGATATTTTTAACATCGATATTTTATTTTCGATATTAGTGTACTTACCATGTTGTAGATAGGGTGTCGATATACTTGCCTTCGATATTCCAGCGTCGATATTTTGTCTGTCGATATCCTGCCTCTCGATATTCTGTCAGAGATTCATTAACACTTGCAGTGGTAATAGTTTGATTTGCTAACATGGTATCTAAGTTCCCTGCTTCTATGTTGTCTGAATTATCTGAAGATTCATTTGTTTCAGATGTTTCACTGCTATAGTTTATTTCTGGTGGTATATACTCCCAATCAGGATTAACAGTGACTCCATATTCTTTGTACATGTCACTATTTGTTGATAGCCATGCTGCTGCTCTTTTTACTTTATTTGGCCTAACATTTTCAAAATGTGTGTATGATTTATAAGCTACCTTCCTTTTTAATTTAATAGGGATTGCCATGTTGTCATTAATTTGCCTTGGTAAAAGCGTAACTGTTGTCATAACATTTGCAGGTACATTAACAACAGCACCTGATAAAGATTTCTGAAATCCTTGTGATAGTGTTCGGATTTGCAGAAAGGGAATTCTTGGAGAAACTAACATTTCTTCCAAAGTATGCACATGTGATTGCAGTGGTATATTTGGAAACTTCATTCAATTTTAAAAGAAGATGGTGGTATTTTACCTTTACTAATGTGCTTATAGCAAGTGTTACATATATAGCTTGATTTGGTAAAGCTGATGTTACATTGCATAAAAGTGGGATTTGCAGAAATAGGTAGTGTACTTTTTAAAGATTGTTTATGCCATATTTATTGCAAATTGTACAAATATACTCAGGCCTGTGATTTATTTCTTTATGAAAATCCCGGAGTATATTATGTGTTGTTTGTGTGTTTGTTTGTATTTGTATACTATTAATAAATGCATTGTAAATGTTAGGTTCTATACATTGCCTTTTGTTTAATGTTATCCTTCTGTTATAGAATGAGTGTATGTTTTTTTTTGTATGTTTGACAACATGCTAGTTTGTAAACTACTAAATTGGTTTGTATGTTGATTTGTTTGTGCTATAGATAATGCATTTATTGGTAGGATTAAACCATTAATGTTATTGTCACCATGCTTTATATGTGTTTTATTTCTAGTTTTAGTAGGAGGCATAACTGTTTTGCTAACTATATCTATAGACGCTTGTGTTTTATGTACAGATAGGCTTTTTAGAGCTTTGATTTCTGACATTTTTATGTTTTTACGGACCGCACATTGGAGAGATTTTTCCTGTATTGTATTTACATTAATTGGAGTTAATTCAAATAGAACATAATTTTCATTTGTAAGTTTTATACTGTTTGCTAGTTGTAAAATATATTTCATTAGCCCTTGAAAGGTTTGTATTTGCATAGTAAAGCATGTCCCTAATGGGTGAGGCACCATTTTTTATCTCGGCTACGTGAATAAAAAAACAAAGTATGACTTTGTATTAAAAAATATTGAAATTACATATGCATTCATACAAAGTAGGATGCCTGAATGGTGATTAACAGCTACATTGAAAGCAGTTTTAATATCTGGATATTGTGGGTCAAAACAATGTAGAACATCACCATAAGAAGCTTTTTTTAGCACAGCAAATAGATTCTGTTATTGTGCTGTATATATTTTGGTAAGTCATCTGGATGCATAAGTATCTGCTTATTAATGGAATGCATTTATGTATATAAAGCATCTCCTGGGTCCATAATATAATGTAAGTCATTTGAATCCCATGTACTAACAGTTTTATAGAAATTATGTATAATTGCAAAAGTGCTATTTGGTAGGCTTTGTTTCCCTTGAGAATGGCTATTAAATCTTTTATAGCCTTGATGATAACTAGCTTGTCTGATTTTATTCATATTGTATGTATATTTTTAATGTTTTAGTTGGTATTTAGTGTGTTAGTTTATATTTCATGTTGTGAGATAGATGTGTATTTCTAGTGGATGTGCTAATGTTTTTTTTGTTTAGGTAAATTAAATATTTCTTACCTTTTGTTTGGAGTTTTTCTTGAATTAATTCATCTGTATGGAAGTAAAGAAAAGTGACATAAAAATGTTATTTGGCTATAAATATAAAATATAGCAGCATTTGAAAAGGGGTAGAGGGGTAGAAGAGGGGTAGTAAAGGGGAAGTAGAGGGGTAGTAGAGGGGTAGAAGTGTAGAAGAGTGGTAGTAGAGGGGTAGGAAAGGGATAGAGGGGTGGAAGGGTGGTAGAGGGGTAGAAGGGTGGTAGAGGGGCAGAAGGGTAGAGGGAAAGATGTGTAGAAGAGGGGTAGAGGGTAGTAGAGGGGTGAAGGGGTAATACATGGGTAGAGGGGTAGAAAGGTAGAAGAGGGGTAGGGGAGGAGTAGAAGGGTAAAAGAGGGGTAGTAGAGGGATACTGGTATAGAGGGGTAGTGGGGTAGTAGAGTGTAGAGGGGTAGTAGAGGGGTAGAAGAGGTGTAGAAGGGTAGTAGTGAGGTAGTAGAGGGGTAGAGAGGGGTAGTAGAGGTGAGGAAATAGAAATTTTTAGGTAACCAATGTGTCCCCCACTCGCACCCTATCCATGCATCCATGTTCCATGTATGTCGTGTAATTTCCTTCCCGTGCATGCCATGAAGACGCATATGCATTTGCGTCCAACGTTAACATGTCAGTTATCCAGTCCACCAAGAAAACCACGTTAATTTGGCTCCTAAACCTATGGTGCCAACGTCTTTACATGGTGCACTTTTAAATAACGCGAAGCACACGTTTTCCACGTTTCTCTGGCTCAGTCGAGCCAGGCCCTTAATTGAGGCTCCAAGTCTCTTCTGCCTCTGAAAGCTGCAGTTTAGGTATGCATCCCTGACCTCTGCCTTACTTCCTGCCCAGCGAAGCGGTGCCCGGCTCAGCCTGGCCTGCCTGCCAAGACAGTATTTTGCCTACAGTTATCTGCTCAGCCTCCTCGAAAACACATTCCAGTCTAGTGAAATAGGTAAACATTTTCCCGGCTGCAGAGCAAAGGGCCCGGCTTCCTGTCCTCCTTGCAAGTGATTTACAGAACCCGTTACCATGGGAGGCCCATGGCCCTTTGCATTACACCAAGACACGTATGCATGCACTAGCATTCAGTAGTGAACGGCCTCTGCCCGAGAGACCTTTTACTTCAGACAATACATCCTCCAAACATGAGATACCAGATATGCTATAGGTACAGGTCATTCTGACATCCCAGACACCAAGGCTCTTCTACTAGAGCTAAAGTCAAGCCCCCAGCTTTCCCCAGTTACACGTCTATACCACGTCATGCTCAGTTGCGCGCGCATCTGTAACAAAGGTTTCTGCTGACCCTGCAGGAATTCGCTATGTATCCACCCACTTATGACACTTCTTGTGACGTATTTGGTGCACGCCTACGTGTACGCCCTTTTACACGCCTCCTGTTACGCACATGTGTTCTTATCTTTTACTTTTCACTTGTTACGCCTACTGTATTCATTTCAATTATACTGTTTTACTATATATAATGTGAGATGTTAATAAAATGTTGAATGTCCCTTCCTGAACCTTAGTGGTGATGGAACATGATGTCCTGGTTCTCGAGGATCATAATTAAAGCCCGTAAGACTCAGATACCACGGACTCTGCCTCTCATTTATTGAGCTATCCTTTATTGTCATTTAATGTATAGAAAAATAGTCCGGTAATTTTATTTACCACATAATCTGGCGCCCGAATAGGAACCCCTCCCCTTCATCACGCGCCGGCGATGTACGCAGGCCCCTGACCCTTCTACAGCTGTGACGGAATTCCGTGCACACCGGCAGGTTTTCCTGCTATCTCCCTCAGGCCCACGGAGGAGACGGTGACTGCGGTCCGGCATCCAGACGAGGCGGTGAGGAATGCGGAGAGTCCCGACCAGAGCCCCAAGCCGAGAGAGCAAGGTCCGAGGTATCCGGAGGCCCACCTGTTCCGAAGCGCATGCGTGGTAGACGTCGTAGCAGTCCAGTCCAGTCCAGTCCAGTTTCCGAGGCCTTCAGTTTTGCTTCCCGGTGAGTACCGTTGTTGGGAACGCATCTAGACGGGTTCATTAACTTGTGCCCGGTTAAGACGGGTCTGGGTACACAGACCTGGTCCAGACGTGTTCACTTAGGTGAATACGGTAAGACGTGTCTCTTTATGGGACCGGTATTGTCTGTACTGTTTTAGCAGTGCATCTAGTAATCCAGTATTCTAGTATTGTTTCTCGAGATTTTCAGAATTTATGTTTTCTATGTTCCAGGTAATATCAGTCTGAAATGTTTTAAATGTGTTTAATGTCGTGGTATGAATGATTGTTTGCTATTCATTACTGTGTTTATTGTGTTCACGTTCAAGTCAGTTCAAAAATGCCGCTGTTCTCTAAATTACGTCAGATAGGAACTAGGAAAGGGATACTCGAAGAAGCAGTTCCGGTCCCGCCTAGGGACACTCCAGGACATTTTATGTACCACAAACATGGCTTGGATGCCATACTGTACTTAGACTTGTGGGTTGATTATACTAGGGATCTGGAAGAGAAGTATAGATGGCCTGTCTCAGGGACATGGGATGCTGAATGCATCATGAGAGTAAAAGAAGCATTATGGAAAAAGAAAGCCAGACAATCCCAGAAAGATGCCATAGAATTGTGGCGTAAAGAAGCGCATAGAAGAACAGAGAAAGAAATCAGAAAAGCAGAGAAAAGTAGAGAAGAATCTGAAAAAGCTAAAGAAAGAGAGTTACTAGAAGAAGGTGAACGAGTTAGAGTAGAACAGTTAGACAGACAAAGAAATGCCCTTATCACAGGCATGTATCCTGTTCTTGCCGAGGGCCTGCCCAGGGCGACCCCGGAAGTATCCCGTAATTTACCGCCACCATTAGTCCCGACTAAATTACATCATAAACAGACCGCAGCGGACATTTTCCTCTCTTCCTATTTAGATGATGTTGCTCCAGAATATACCAATGCACGCGTACCACCTGCTAACAACATACATCAGCCTATTCAGCCTGCTCAAGACTCGACCCCTCCTCCCACTGTCTCATCTGCCACTGTTCCTGCCACAGGTCCTACCAATCCTTTTAAGGCACCTGTAACTCAGGGCCTACCTGTATTACCTGCACCTATTTTACCGCCTACACTGCCACCAGTGACAGCACAGCCAGTAATAGCCGAAGATCTCGCTTCAGGGGGAGCAGTAGGAGGTCACCCCGTCACCCCGCCTCCACTAAAACGAATCACACTTCGAGAAGCAGCATTACAACGTACACCAAAAGTAGCTAACTTCGCAACCCTAAGACAGTACATTACAGATTGTAGATATGATCCAGTACCAGGCGAAGAAGATATGATGTTATATTCATTACGTTTACGACGTGTTACAAACTATTTGACTATTTTACCAGAAATGACTAAGAATTTAGACAACATATATCACTTTATTAGAACGGGGGAGAGACCAGAAAGTATTCACGAGGCCATGGCACACCAAAAGATGGAAACTCAAGGCATGATTTTACAGTTTTTGATAAATTGTCTGATTCGGGAACAAGACCAGCCAGGAAAAGACAAAGACGATATGAAACTTCTAATTAAATGGAGTAACAACATAGCTGATGGAAAACATAGTAAGCAAGGTTGTATGGAATCCATGTACAGAAAGATTCCTAAAGAAATTCTAGAAATACACGCAAAGGAAGAAGCAGCGATAGAAACCGAGAAAACAGATGATGATGTTTCAGATGACGAGAATATAGAAACAGGAACACAAGGCAGGATAGCGTACGTAGGTAGAGCTAGACATTTCGACAGACCCTTTGACAAACCCATATGCCTAGAATGCAAGAAAAGTTTTCTTTCTCCCATACCAGAACAATGTTCTCTTGAACATTTATTCCAAGCCACCGATAAAATACTGAAAGAAGGAATAGGTTACAGTGAACTCAGTACCATGCCTGAACAAGAACTGGCCCGGTCAGCAGTCCAATGGGCTGGCAATACTAGTATATATAAAGATGACATAGTAGCGCAAACGTTTTTGAGTCTTTCCCCAGACGAACAGCGACTAGCTGGTATGTACATGATTCAACACCTCATTATACTGTATGAAAGTCAGCACTCTGATCCAGGTCCCCTATATAATGTATTGGAAGAATTACTCCTAAAAAGATGGAGAGGACTAGGTACCGATTTAATTAATATCATTCTAGAACAACGCCATAAATACAGAACTTTCCTGACTCCACATTTTGCTCCTGTTCCACCCCCAGTAAGGAAACCATTTTACATAGACAGACAGAATCCCTTAAGAGAAGTTCATCCCGTCCGGACAGAAGGAGGTGAGCTAGAACGAGTATTCGTATACACCCCCTTGACTAAAATGGAATTATTGGAAATGAAAAAATGAGTGCCCTGTCATGATAAAGATCCAGCAGGATTTCACCGTGAATTAAAAGACATGCTACTCATGGGGGATTATACGTATCCCGATATCCTTAAAATGTTAAAGGTACTGTTGCCAGCAGGCATTTACGAAAAACTTAAAGAAAAAGAATGGGAGGTGGGAGATAAAAAGATTATTTGGACAGAATTAGAAACCGAAGAAAATGGGCGAATCCCAGGTACAGGTCTTGGGGATAAAGCTAAAGCATTACCAGGATTATTAGTACAGGTCTTGCCTAGGTTATTGACAGTTAAAAAGGAAGACTGGGATGCCATCTCAGCCTGCAAACAGAAACAAGACGAAGACACTAGTGATTTTTATTTCAGATTCGAGAAGTGTTTCATTATTAATAGCGGCCTGAAAACAAGTAGTGAATCGTATCCACATCTTTTCGTGACCAAATTAGTCGAGAATTCCTTACCACAAGTTAAAAACAGAGTACTGAAAGTCGAGAGTACATGGCAAGCTAATACACCTTCCCAAATGCTACAAATGTTACAGTACCACCAGAATCGAATTAGAGAGGAACACGACCATGAACAGAGGCGTATGAAAGATACGAAAATGAAGGTATTAGTTGCCCAGTCCGTCCCAGCAGATAGCCAGAAGAGGGGTACGATACAGACTAGTCATCCTGCAGCTCCTGTTAAAGGGAATTGCAACTACTGTAAACAGCCAGGTCACTATATAAACAAATGTACCGTTCTAAAATACAATATTGCTACAGGCAGGACGAAAGAAAGACCGCGTCCACCTAGACCAGAACATGTTCCACAGAATATTCCACAGAACAGGCAACCCCCACGGAATACACAACAGACAGTGGCAGTACCCCAACCCCAGCCTATTGCTGCCACACAACACGTTACACAGCAAATGTATCAGTATGCACAGTCAGATTACCCCGATTATCAACAGTATTCATGAAACAGCCTAGAGAGGGAGGTTGGCTTGCCCCTTATCGAGGTTCCTGTAGATCAAGAGGGTCCCTACGTACATAGTCAGGTATTAGGGAAAGACAGAACATTTTTGATTGACACAGGGGCGAGCAGAACTACCATCAGTCATGACGAGGTTCCAGGGGCACCCCTCTCAGGCTCACAGAATGTTTCCCTTGGATTTTCAGGAAAGCCTATTGTTAACAAAGTGTCAAAGCCAGTTTCTCTAGAAGTAGGTCCATTGTCTCGTACTACTGATTTGTTACTTACGAAATCATGTCCTGAAAACTTGCTTGGTATTAAGACATTGAAAGCACTAGGAGCAGTGATATGTTGTTATCCGGAAGGAGTGAGATTGTTTTTACGTGATTTTAAAGGACATTATGTGTTGAGAGATTTTGATCCGAGATTACAGAATGTACCACAGCACTTATGGGCACAAGGTCCAACTGATGTAGGATGTATGCATATTACACCTTATCGTGTTACTCTCAAACAAGGAGTTGTACTGCCACGAATCCGACAATACAAGTTGCCACCTGAGGCTGTATCAGCCTTACTGAAAATTATCGATGAGCTCATTGCCCAAGGAGTAGTTGTAGAAACTGACTCCAATGTATGTAATTCTCCAATCATTCCGATTCTTAAACGAACTGACCCACATGCACCACCAGTCTACCGATTGGTGATCAACCTTCGAGAGTTAAATAAATGCATAATACCCCAGTACCCAGTGGTCCCAGACATTTCCTCCCTATTGACTGCTATTGATTCCGAAGCAGCGTTCTTTACTGTAATCGATCTCAAGAACGCCTTCTTTAGTGTTCCCATTCATCCGGAAAGCCAGTATCTCTTCGGATTCTGTTTAAATGGCCGAAGTTTCAAATTTGCACGTGCACCTCAAGGGTTCACAGAAAGTCCTAGTATTTACAGCCAAGCACTGAAACGACAACTAGACTGTATTCACATGCCTACTGACACTGCTCTACTCCAATACGTTGATGATCTGTTAATCACAGCACGGACCGAACGTGACTGCGAACGTGCATCACTGACAGTCTTGTATTTTCTGGCCGAAAAGGGGCATAAAGTGTCCCCTTCGAAGCTACAATTATGTGCCCAGAAAGTGGTATACCTTGGACACTTGCTGTCCAAGAGGGGTAGACAGTTGACACCAGACCGCATTCAGTTAATTGCACATCTGCCACAGCCCAAGACACAAAAGGAAGTACGGGCCTTCATTGGCCTCACCTCATACTGCAGACAATGGATTCCACAATATGCATATCTAGCCAAGCCACTCATACAGTTGACAACACAGGAGGCAGCGACTTCGACTGTCCTCCCTTGGACTCAGGAACATACACAAGCTTTTGATGAACTGAAGAAAGCCTTATGTCAAGCACCTGTTTTAGCAACACCATGTTACAGTAAACCTTTTACACTTTTTGTCACAGAACGCGATGGCACAGCATTATCTGTTCTCACCCAAGATCAAGCAGGAAAACACAAGCCTTGTGCTTATTTTTCTAGTACATTGGATCCAGTAGCCCAGGCTTTGCCTGCGTGCCTGAAATCAGTTGCAGCAACAGCTCTAGCAATCAGACAAAGCGACTCGATAGTGTTAGGGCATCCTCTGACAGTACAAGTTCCACACTCCGTGGAAGTTCTTCTAAACCGAACCCAGACTCAACATTTGACCATAGCACGACTGACAGGATATGAACTGACATTGTTCCAACCACACATAGAAATCAGACGTTGCAACATACTTAACCCTGCCACATTGTTACCCTCGATTACAGCAGATCCAGCACCACATGACTGCGTGGAAGTCATTAATACCGTAACCAAGCCAAGACAAGACTTGACAGACATTGCATTGCCCGATCCAGACCTGACACTTTACGTGGATGGTTCATGTATGAGAACAAGCACAGGAAAGTTAGTAGCCGCATATGCAGTGACCACTGAAACTGAAGTCATAGAAACACATTGTATCGACACATTGTCTGCTCAAGCAGCAGAGCTCATCGCTCTGACTCAAGCCTGTATACTACCCAAGGACAAGAAAGTAAACATATACACAGACTCACAGTACGCATTCGGAGTTGTTCACGACTTCGGTATCCTCCTGCAAGAAAGAGGTTTTTTAACTTCTCATGGCGCCAAGATACAACACGGTCCCCTCATTCAAGCCCTGTTAGAAGCAATACATTTGCCTACATCCATAGCCATCATGAAGTGCAAAGCACATACTAAAGTCACCGACACTATTTCCCAGGGTAATGACCTGGCAGATCGAACAGCTAAACTCACAGCTCAGACTCAGACAGACATTCCGACTGACACGACAAAGACTGAAGTAACTGTACTGACACATTGTATGACAGTTAAGGATCCCACACTAGATGTACTCGACATACAGACACATGCAACTCCAGACGAAATCAAGAAATGGACTGAACAAGGAGGGATCCAGACAGATCAGGGATGGATGACGAAGGGAAGAGCCACATGGTTTCTCCCCGACTCTATGGTTCAAGTTATCATTAATACAGCACATAGTCCAGCACACTTAGGAGAGAAAGCCATGTTAGACAGTTTACAGAATCTCTGGTCCAACAAGCATTTACGTGCAGCAGCGAAACAGAAAGTGCGTACCTGCATGATCTGTTGTCAGTTCAATCCAGGCAAAGGCATTCCCGTGGAACAAGGTGGATTTCATCCTCCTGACCATCCTTTTGAAGTCCTCCAGATGGATTATATCCAGATGGACAGATGCCGAGGATTAAAGTATGTCCTCGTAGTTGTATGTGCCCTTTCCCGATGGACAGAAGCATATCCAGTCCCAGATTACACTGCTGTAACCACTGCCAAACAGTTAGTCCGTGAATTTTTCCCGCGATACGGCTTGCCCCGTGTCGTGTACTCTGATAATGGACAGCCATTCTCGTCCGAACTCATGAAACAGGTATCACTCCTGTTAGGATACCAGTGGAAGTTCCACTGCGTACGACACCCCGAAGCCGCTGGTCTCGTTGAGAGACATAATCAAACCCTGAAAACACGATTAGCGAAGGTCTGTGCAGAAAAAGGAGTAGATTGGATGGTAGCCTTGCCGGTTGCCCTCTTTTACATGCGAATGGTAGCCCATTCTAGAACCGGATTGTCCCCGTATGAAATAGTCTTTGGACGTCCCCCAAACATGTGGGGTACGCCTATGCCCCGAAAAATTACTGATGTTGAAAGTACTATGCTGACAGATTACCTGGCTTCCTTGATGTCTGCACTACTATCTTGTCGTTCACAGGTCGCGGCTGCCTTCCCGGACAATACCCAGGTGAAACCGCATGAAATCGTTCCCGGAGACCTGGTATTGGTCCGCAACTTTGACCGATCGAGCCCTCTGGAACCCAGGTGGAAGAAACCCAAACTGGTGTTAATGACGACGAGGACCGCAGTGAAGATCGAAGGCCGGAAGGGGTGGTTGCACTCCAGCCACGTGAAGAGATTTTATGTATTGTGTCCAAAGACTTTCCCTAAGGACTGCCCCGCTACAGACTCTAAACTCCCCCTGCTAGAGAAAACTCCACAACAGGAGTATCGAGCCAAGTTGAGGTCTAGTAAGTCAGACAGCGTTTAATTGTTTAAGTTCCCCTCGGGTGAAGCGGTTAGACAGGTTTCTGACATGTATAAGATAGACCCAAGTAGTCAGAGAGATAGACGAATCGAAAAGAGAGAAAAATATTGCAAAAACCTGCACAGCAGGTGTGTCATTACTTTAATTTTTATGTTTCTTCTGAGTCTTATGATAATATGCATAAGTTTAATGTTACATGTTTTCTATCCTCTTGGTTCTCATGTACATGCTTCCTCTAATGATACTGTAGAGCACACTTTCAGTGACCTGCCCCCTCACGAGTTGTCCTATTGATTAGCAATGCACAACAACACTTTTATTCGTATGTTACACCATTCTCACCAGACCAGCAATGCCACCAATTGCTGGGTATGTGGCCGACTCCCTCCCTATCAGAAATACCAGGGAGCTCTGCCCCTCTTTCCCTACCCGTTTACACATAATGGTTCGTGTGGAGCATGGTTTACTTTAATGTCCTCCCTAGACAGTAAGTCCACAGTTTCCCAAGGCTATTGGATATGGGGGAACCTGAATACAGTTATGAATAAAATATGTTTCCCAGACAAGGAAGGTCTTCCCCAAAGGACAGGGACCGATCTAGAAAATGAAGTGTATGGATTAGGTAATTTTACACTTAACCTCATGATTCTGAACGTTCAATCCGAGACTAATTCGGACTTGCCATCTATTACAGTTTTGCCAGTGAAAGGTGAATTATGCGTCAGAAAGAATGGTTCAGTACATCTAGGACACAGTGATTGTAATACTGTGGTCGAATTCAGTGATAAAGGAAAGTCTACTTTCAAAGCTTCCCGCCATTCTTATTTCATATGTGGTCAGACAGCTTATGTACGTCTGCCATTAAATTGGGATGGAACGTGTTATATCGTGTTCCTATTGCCACCTGTTTTCCTAGCCCCACCTGATTATCACCGAAATTCACACCTTGTACATGTGAGACATAAGAGAGACCTTCCTCCCGTTATCGAATATTCTGAGTCAGCATGGGATCAGTAAAAGGATTATATTAAAGGATACTTCTGGTTCATAGGTCCTGTCCAAAATAGTAAGATAATACGAAGATTGACCAGAACTCTAAAAACAGTAGTGAACGAAACTACTTTCGCTTTAGGTAACTTGACCGAAGAGCAGTCTGCTATGAGGCTCGTCGTTCTTCAAAATCGCCTTGTCCTTGACGTCATCCTGGCCGATAGGGGCGGGGCTTGTAGAGTCATCGGATCCAGTTGTTGCATTTTCATTCCAAATAACGCGCCATCCGTATATAAAGCGATTACAAGGCTTCATGAGATAGCTCACCTGATACACCAGAATCCAGGCACCTGGACATGGTCCGGTTGCCTCTGGAGTGTGATATCCGCCTGGGGATGGAAAGTATTGTCATTCCTGGGAATAATACTGCTCATAGTATTCAGTTGTTGTCTCTGTCTGCAATGTGGGCCAGCGATTTGCGGCTTGTGCGCCACAGCTTGTATTCCCCGTCCAAGTGCACGTTCCCGTTCCCGAATGAAAAAAGATGAACAAATGGTGTTATACGAACAGATAGATAGTCTCATGAAGATAGACATATCCTAAAGGGTGAAGTAGGGGCCAAGGAGGGAATGAGGAAATAGAAATTTTTAGGTAACCAATGTGTCCCCCACTCGCACCCTATCCATGCATCCATGTTCCATGTATGTCGTGTAATTTCCTTCCCGTGCATGCCATGAAGACGCATATGCATTTGCGTCCAACGTTAACATGTCAGTTATCCAGTCCACCAAGAAAACCACGTTAATTTGGCTCCTAAACCTATGGTGCCAACGTCTTTACATGGTGCACTTTTAAATAACGCGAAGCACACGTTTTCCACGTTTCTCTGGCTCAGTCGAGCCAGGCCCTTAATTGAGGCTCCAAGTCTCTTCTGCCTCTGAAAGCTGCAGTTTAGGTATGCATCCCTGACCTCTGCCTTACTTCCTGCCCAGCGAAGCGGTGCCCGGCTCAGCCTGGCCTGCCTGCCAAGACAGTATTTTGCCTACAGTTATCTGCTCAGCCTCCTCGAAAACACATTCCAGTCTAGTGAAATAGGTAAACATATTCCTGGCTGCAGAGCAAAGGGCCCGGCTTCCTGTCCTCCTTGCAAGTGATTTACAGAACCCGTTACCATGGGAGGCCCATGGCCCCTCGCATTACACCAAGACACGTATGCATGCACTAGCATTCAGTATTGAACGGCCTCTGCCCGAGAGACCTTTTACTTCAGACAATACATCCTCCAAACATGAGATACCAGATATGCTATAGGTACAGGTCATTCTGACATCCCAGACACCAAGACTCTTCTACTAGAGCTAAAGTCAAGCCCCCAGCTTTCCCCAGTTACACGTCTATACCACTTCATGCCCAGTTGCGCGCGCATCTGTAACAAAGGTTTCTGCTGACCCTGCAGGAATTCGCTATGTATCCATCCACTTATGACACTTCTTGTGACGTATTTGGTACACGCCTACGTGTACGCCCTTTTACACGCCTCCTGTTACGCACATGTGTTCTTATCTTTTACTTTTCACTTGTTAAGCCTACTGTATTCATTTCAATTATACTGTTTTACTATATATAATGTGAGATGTTAATAAAATGTTGAATGTCCATTCCTGAACCTTAGTGGTGATGGAACATGATGTCCTGGTTCTCGAGGATCATAATTAAAGCCCGTAAGACTCAGATACCACGGACTCTGCCTCTCATTTATTGAGCTATCCTTTATTGTCATTTAATGTATAGAAAAATAGTCCGGTAATTTTATTTACCACAGAGGGATAGAAGAGGGGGAGAGGGGTAGAGGGGTAGTGGAGGGGTAGAAGAAGGGTAGAAGGGTAGAGGGGTAGTAGAGAGGTAGAAGGACAGAGTGGTAGAGGGGTAAAAGAGGGATAGAAAGGGGTAGAAGGGTAGAGGGGTAGAAGAAGGGTAGGAGGGTAGAGGGGTAGAGGGGTTGTAGAGGGGTAGAATAGTGGTAGAAGTGTATAGGGGTAGTAGAGGGGTAGAAGAGGGGTAGAAGGGTAGAGGGGTAGTAGAGGGGTAGAAGAGGAGTAGAAGGATGGAGGGGTCATAGAGGGGAAGAGGGGTAGTAGAGGGGTAGTGGGGTAGAAGGGTAAAGGGATAGTAGAGGTGTAGAAGAGGGGTAGTGGGGTAGAAGAGGGGTAGAGGGATAGAAGAGGGGTAGAGGAGTAGAACAGACATGTTGTAAATAGGGTAAACTTTTTTTAATTTAAAAGACTCCCTTGTGTTGAAATGTTGTCATCTTTTATAAGTATAAAGGCTGTTGCTTAAAAGTACAGGGTTTGTGCGAGACAGTACTCATACAGACTAGTAACAGTAAATAGATTTAAAGCTATAATTTCTAAACACTAGGGCCCCCATTAGGATGGCGGGCGGACTTTGCCCGCCAGACATCCTCACAGTACTAGGGACCGCCCGCCATAACGGCGGGGATCCCGTGAATGGGATTAGGATGCGCCCGCCACAGTGGCGGGCGCATCCTGTATCTTTACCATACCTCCCTCCGCAATGGCAAAGATACATGTCGTGCATTTCAAAGCACAACATGACAGGCACCACGCGGTGCCTGCCACGTTGTTCTTTGAAATGCATGGGGTTACCATAGGTACCCCCCAGGTGCACCCCCACCCCCCGGAGTCCCTGGGGGCAGGCAAGGGGCCCCCACAGGGAGTCTCTGCATGCCTTTCCGTGGCGGCATTGCCCATACTAATATGGCTGGCGGTGTCTGATAGACACCGCCACCATATTAAAACTTTTCCGCCCCGGTTGCATGGGCCCCTAGGTATGAACAGTTCCATATTCTGGTTGATATTTTACGAGTAAATAAGCATATTTAAATTCCTTTTGCGTGTAAGCGTTGCGTTATACACCGGTTTAAATTAATCCTCTAAATGGCTTTTGGACTGCTACCAGGAGTGCTTTTATTTTACTATCTATTTTTTGCAAGCCTAGAGCTCTGCACACTTGGGAAGAAGTGTAATTTATGGGCAGAGTGCGCGTGATGCCTTGAAAAATGTGTTAGAAAGCTAGGATGGGAGGGTGCAGGGTCTATTGCTGGCTAGAACATAGCAGGGGTTGGGGTACATTTTGCCAGCATGAGCCTCTGTTTTGCTGAGAGGTGTCCCACATGTACACTAGAGTCTGCGGCAGTGCAGGAGACTAGAAAGTTAACGAAGAGATGTGCTGCGGTTTGTTTTTTTGTTTTGTAGTTAGATTAAGGTTTTACTACTCCCAAACCCTAGGTATAAACAGTGCTACCTGATGGTAGATATTAGACAGGAAATTATGCATACTTTTCTGAATTGTGCTTATAAACGTTGCCTTAGACACCAGTTTAAATTAAGCCTTTGAATGGTTTAGGGGTGCTGCTAGGAGTTCTGTTTTTTTCTTTTTAGGAGACCACAGCTTTTCACACTTGTGAAGAAATGTAATTCATGGGCAAGTGCGCGTTTGGTGCACTGTTGCTAAAGGACGTTATTATTGGCAGCGCTACTGTACGCAATTGGACACATGGTGCTGATTTCTGCAGAAAAAAAAGGGGAACATAATGACTTAAAAATGTTTTGGGGAAGCTAGGAGGAAAGGGTGCAGGGTCTGTTGCTGGCTACAGCGGAGCGTGGGGGGGTTGGGGCACATTTTGCCTGCATCAGCATTTTTCTGAGCTGAAAAGTGTGAGACACATGCAGTGGAGTCCGCGAGAGGGTAAGAGTCAGGGGAAGAAAAGAAGAGATGGGGTGTTTTTTTAATGAACTCAGAAGAAGCCCTAAAACTGTTTTTAAAAAATACACAATCCTTGTGTTACATCTTAGAAAGTTGCAAAAAGAACATTGATGGACAGAATGCAGAACAATGTCATACATTTACCCCAGTGCAGAGATCTGGGCCTAAATCCATAGTTTTTTTGCTCAGCATGCCATGCGAGTTTGGACCCAGCCATATGCAAATCATTCTTGACTCTGCACCCAATGGAAACAGTCCAGCCCGAAGTGCCAGGCAGGTCTTCCATGGACTGGAAACAAGCATCCTAGGATCGGTTTCGGGCTTTCAGCCCTCATCAGCCAGGATAGCTTGACTCCAGTGGCATGGAGAGCACGAGACTCACGTCTGAGAATACCCATTCCACTCGGGTGAAAAATGCAAAAACAACAATTGATGGACAGAATGCAGAACAATGTCATACATTCACCCCAGTACAGAGATCTGGGCCTAAATCCATCGTTTTTTTGCTCACCATGCCATTCCAGTTTGGACCCAGCCATATGCAAATCAGTCTTGATCCTGCACCCAACTGGAACAGTCCAGCCCAAACTACCAGGCCAGGTCCTCCCTGGACTGGAAACAAGTATCCTAGGACCGGTTTCGGGCTTTCAGCGAAACCGGTCAAAGGATGCTTGTTTCCGGTCCAGGGAGGACCTGGCTTTGCAGTTCGGGCTGGGCTGTTCCCATGAGGCGCAGGGTTAAGACTGATTTGCAGATGGCCAGGTCTAAACTGGGGTGGCATGGTGAGCAAAAGAATGATGGATTTAACCCAGATCTCTAGACTGGGGGTGACACGTCTTAGAAAGTAGCGGACGGTGGGGTGGGTTGTGGGGGAGGGGGGATGGTCCAAACATTTTTTTGTGTTACAATTAAAATGTAAAATAACTATAGAAATAACATTATTTTATAACATATTTTGTTAATATACTTACCAGAGGTAAACGTTTTTGATAGTACGCTGTTAACAATTTTACAGTGTAACAGGTAAAGAAGAAGTGTTGACAAAAGAAGATATTTTTGTATCTAATAAAAGAATACATTTTGTTAATGTAAACCTAAAAAAGGACTTACTGTCATAGTATGTGAATATTCTTCTTGTTCATTTGTATATAGTGAAAGAAATGGGAAAATCAAGTTATAATGTTATTTTAATTGAAAGGCTGTATTTTGTAACATATTACATAGAAAGAGTGAGAAACGGTATCAGAGAGGAGAGAGAGAACATTTAAATCTATTTAGTGTGTGTTGCAACTAAGCTGCATGTGCGGGATATAAAAGCACCACATTTGACAAACAGATAAAGTGGGATGAATGGAAGGGGTGGGAATCACAGAAAAGAAACAGGAAGAATCAAAGCAGATTCAGTCTATGCTGTGAGTGAGCTGCGCAAGTGACCTGTGAAAGGATCCCAGCTTAAGAATGAGGCAAAAATGTTTGTTATAAGGGACTACCTCTAACTGAAATGTTGGAAGGTTAGATGAGCAAAAATGCTGGGGTTTATATAAAGACTGTGTTTCATGGAAAGGTTTACCTTTAAAATGTTATATAGTAAACATTGCATGGTTTTGCACGGTATATATTGTAGTAAATGTACATGTTTAAATGCATTTTGCATGTGCGCGTTCCGTAAACACAGGTTAAAAGAAAGCCCCTGAATAACTATAGGGGCTCTGACAGCAGCGCAAAGTTTTTCCTTTTGTAACTTTCCTAATAAAGTGGCTTTTTGTTTGCCTTAATAGGTAACTAGTTTTTTACATGAGAAATAAAACAAGCAAACATGCAATTCCGGTAAAAAGTCAAATAAATAAACAAGTAACATGATTAGTTAAAATATTTTGCTAATGTACTTACAAAAGGTAAAAGTTGTTCGATACTACTCTTTCAACTATTTTTCACTATAACAGGTTTAGAAGAAGTGGTCTCAAAAGAAGTTATTTCCGTACCTAAACATAAACTATGTTTTGTTACGCTAATTAAAAAAAGGACATTATAAGGGACTACCTTTAACTGAAATGTTGGAAGGCTAGATGAGCAAAAAGACTGGGGTTTATATAAATATGGGGTTTGTGCAAAACAGTATTAATTCAGTGTAAACAGTATTTCGATGTAAAGCTTTACCTTGTGAATTTTATATATTAAACATCGCATGGTTTTGCACAGTATATATTATAGTAAACTTGCATGTTTAAATGCATTTTGCAGATAAGTGTTCCGTTAGACACCAGTTAAAACACAGCCCCTGCATAACTATAGGGGTGCTGCCAGCAGGCCAAAGTTTTTCCTTTTGTAACCTTCAAAATAAAGTTGCTTTTTTGTTTGCCTTAATAGGTAAATAGTTTTTTAATGAGAAATGAAACAAGCAATGCCGGTAAAAAGTAAAATAACTAAAAAAGTAACATTATTTATTAAAATATTTTGCTAATGTACTTACAAAAGGTAAACATTGTTCGATAGTACACTTTAAACGATTTTTCATTTTAACAGGTTCAGAAGAAGTGGTCTCAAAATAAGTTATTTCTGTACCTAAACAAAGAATACATTGTGTTAAAGCAAATTATAAAAAGGACGCATTGGCATACTATGTACATTCAAATTGTTATGATGTACTTACCCAAAAACAAACACTTGAAACAGAACGTGTGCCACAATATGTCTTTGGGAGCATAGATATGTCTCTGGGAGCATAAAAGGGGAACTGTTCTGAACAGTGGTTTTTGGTGAGTTTAAATAAGGGAAATTGCAATAAAATGTAAAGCAGGTACTTCAATTCGAACAAAGAATCAAGTGTGCTATTGCAACTAATGTTCAGATAAGATCAAACCAGTTGTGGTGTGAATGGGAGAAGTAGCGCAAACAATAACAGTGAGTTGGTTCTAGCGCTGCTTTCTATAAAGATGGCAGACGTTTGATCCTGTGAATTGTTGCATTCTTTCATCCAGTTTTATATGTTAATTTAGGTGGAGCCAGTAACCTACAGATGGCTAGGTGGATGTAAGCAAAATGTAGATGTTTGAGTGAAAATGTGTCTGTAGGCATTTGTATTGAAGGAATCACTCTGCAGGATATGGCGACCTGTGACTGAGATAAGGTATGCTGTTTGAGTGGGGATGTGGTAGCAGCAACAGTAATGCAAAATAGAAGGTTTAGTGTTATAGTTTTGATGTTCAAATGCTACGTTAGAAATAATCCTGTAAGAAAGTTTTGTAACATTGTTTCACCTAAAGACAGAAAGCGCATGTAATCTTAATTAATGCTCTGCCTACAAATATTTCTAATAAGGTAATCCACTTATACAGCTGCTAGGATATGTTACTGAGTACAGTGTTCACTGCTGTAATTTGTCTGTAACATACATGCTGTACACAGCTGTACCCTCCAATTATTTTAAAACTTTTCGTTTGTACACTTAAATGCGTGAAGGATAGGCTACTGTGGCACCAGCAGATTGGGCCTGCATTGGTATCCACGCAAGTTTCACGGGTGAACAGAGTGCTAAGAAAATATTACCTATATTATTAAGGAGCACATTGGGTGTGATATATCAGCAGAGGTGGGCGCTGCATGGATTTCTGCACATACATCACTGGCTGGAAAGCGCAAAGGAAACATGCTGCTGCAGCATTACAAATGCATTTAAACATCATTGCGTCCCGTTAGTCACCGGTTTAAATTAAGCCACTAAATGGCTTTAGGGGTGCTGCCAGGAGTGCTGTTTTTTGTTGGTTTTTTTGCCAGCCCAGAGCTCTGCACACTTGGCCTTAATTTATTTATGTGCAGAGTGCATGTGATGCATTAATAAAATAGGTTAGAAAGCTAGGAGGGGAGGGTGCGGGGTCTGTTGCTGGCTAGAACATAGCGGGGGTTGGAGCACATTTGCCAGTATTAGCCTGTGTTTTGCGGAGAGGTCAACGAGTGTGAAGAAGGCAGGGGAGTGAACAAAGAGAAGAGCTGTGGCTTTATTTTTTTGTAGCTATAATAAGGTTTTACAAACAAATGGAGGATAATACACGTTGTGCGCGAGCTCCAGGTGCTTCTATGGCAACTTAGCCAACCACGAAGATTTAAGCTTTTAGAACGTGGCTGCAAGGAGTCCTAAATGCTGCTTTTTACTTTAAGCGTAATACATTTATAGTTTTGCAGCAGCAACATACTTTAAAGTGGCTCTGTGTACACATACATCACTGGCTGGAAAGCGCCAAGAAAATGTGCTGCTGCAGCATTACAAATGCATTTAAACAACAGCTCGTTCCGTTAGTCACCGGTTTAAATTAAGCCCCTAAATGGCTTTAGGGGTGCTGCCAGGAGTGCTGTTTTTGTTGTTGTTTATTTGTTAGTCCAAAGCTCTGCACACTTGGCCAAAATGTAATTTATGGGGAGAGTGCATGTGATGCCTTAATAAAATAGGTTGAAAGCTAGGAGGGGTGGGAGTGGGGTAAATTGCTGGCTAGAACTTAGCGGGGGTTGGGGCACATTTTTCCAGTATCAGCCTGTATTTTGCTGAGAGGTGTCCCACATGCACACTACAGTCCGCAAGAGCGTAGAAGGCAGGGGAGTGAACAAAGAAACGTGCTGTGGCTTTTTTTTTGTAGTTAGAATAAGGTTTTACAAACAAACGGAGGGTAATACATGTTGTGCGGGAGCTCCAAGCGCTTCTATGGCAACTTAGCCAATTACTTGGTTTGAAGCTTTTAGAACGTGGCTGCAAGGAGTCCTAAATGCTGCTTTTTACTTTCAGCGTGAGGCGCGCTCATATTTCAAATAAATTTGTGTGCACATACATCACTGGCTGGAAAGCGCAAAGGAAACGTGCTGCTGCAGCATTACAAATACATTTAAACATCACCACGCGCCTCGAGCTGAAAGTAAAAAGCAGCAGGGTGAGGGGAGAGAGTAGCAGGCCTGCGCCTGTTTCCCTTGCTGGAGTGAGCAGGAACAATCTGTTTCTAATTAACAGATGGTTTGGAAGCTCGCTCCCGCTGTCGTAATTTGACAATGACTGGGTTAGCGCTTAGCTTTGCTACACGTTATTTTCCTTAACTTGGCCTTATTTGAAAACGCCATTTTGTATGTTATGGCGGCCATTTTAGGGAATGAGCGGCCTCGTGGTCAGCATGCCCTTTAGTCCTTTGTCCGTACCACTGACCGCTCGAGTTTGCCCAGCAACAGGCTATTTTTAGTAACGGTCAAGCCTGTACATGCGCAGTTCTAACTGACCAGTCACCCCTCAGGAATGTTCTTCCAAACTGCCCAGTGGAGTTGTAACCCCACCCCATGAGTTGGCTGTGCTCCAAAAATGACCATATATGAACCTAAACTTTGTAACCTTGTACCGCCTACCATTTTTATTACCTGTAAATTGTATAAAAGAAGGACTCGCACCAACGTTCGGGGTGATACTTCTTGCATTACCGAAGGGTGCTGTAGGAATGTACCACCACCCCATGGGGTCTTAATAAACTTGTCTTTTGTACTTTTCAGTTTCCGTGCCAACAGTTCTTTTGGTGTAAGTGGGTATTCTGCGGAGCATGTAGGCCTTGGGAACCCAATACCACAAATTGACGACCATGAAGGGACTCATCGGTGACTCGGATGCCCGAAGGAGAGGTCGTGACGAAGGATTGGAAACTCGCCATGGACGCGTACGCTGCCACTGAGTGACCCGAGTCTTGGCACCCACGGTGTTTTCTTCCCTTCCTTCTGATCTGACCTTCCAGGTGGCGCCGGTCTCCAACTGAGATCCTGATCGTCTGCGTTGCTGTACAGTGCCCGTTTGGCTGATTCGATCAAAGACCTTGGCAGTTGGAATCTGGATATTTGAGATTTGGGTAAGATTTGTGATCGGTAAGGTAGTCTACGGACGCTTACTGAAGTTCTATGATTGTGACTACGATGTGAGTTAGCTAACATTTTGACTTTGTGAACTTTGAATATATATGTGTAGTGCACTTCACATAGGCAGGCATGTAGAGATGTTTCTCTAACTTTGTTCGTACTTTGAGCGGCACATTTGTGTGAAGTATTGTAAGTGCCATTTTTACGGTATCACGCTTTCGTGGTACTTTTTGAACATGCCTGTTTTAAGCACACTCCGAGCGATGTGCTGCCTTGGAAATGGTACCACATATAGGTTAGCAGAATCCCAGCCGGCTCCCCTAGAGGGAACACCCAATCGTGAGATGTATGTGAAATTCGGCCTTCCCCCTATACTGTATAGTAAATTATGGCATAAATACACTAGAACCGATCCCGAGTTGCAATGGCCACTACATGGGTCGTTTGATTTGCGAAAGGTTCAGTTTGTGGAGCAATGTTTGTTTCAGCGCAGGTCTAGACAGGATATGTTTGATTGTGTGCGAATGTGGGAGAAAGCGGTGCGTGAACGTATGAAGCGTGAGGTTGCCTTGGCGGACAAAGAGCAGCGTAAGGCTGCTCGAGATAAAGCTTTACAGCTTGAGGAGAAGGAGGCGCAGGAGAAGAAAGAGAGGGAGGCACGGGAACGTAATTTGCAAACGACCGGTCAATTTCCTATTCGATGTCCGCTTTATCCTGTCCTTAATAATGAAATTGATGATTTTTCGTTATTAGATCGATCTCCGCCTCCGTACGTTCAGCCTACAGCCCGACTGAGGATTCTGGTGATGAAGAACGGGATAAGTCGGATAAGACGGATAAGTCGAGTGTCAGGTTAACTGCGCAGAGAGCCGCAGATTTGCGTAGTTTTGCTAGGAAACTGAATCTGAATCAGATAACTGTGTCAGAAGTTGTAGCTGAAAAGAATAAGTGGACAGAAGGAGAATTGATGTGTTTTTTGAATACTCTTGCAGATGAAGTTATTACTCGATTTCGTAAACATTCAGAGGATTTAGAACCTAAGGATATGTCAGTCCATCGTGAGAATTTGGGTAAAGGTGTATTTGTTCTTGCAGATGCAGATGACTTTTTCACGCGACTGCTCCAGCTACGGGATGAGGCGTCCAGATTGCGGGAAGAACGAAAAGCAGACAAACAGTCCGTGCCGGGGTCGACGGAGCAGTCCAAACAGTGTTCCATCCTGGGTTCAGATAAGAATTCTAAAGTGCATGTTATGCCTATGCGTGAAGCTGCACCTTTGTATGTTCCCCCTAAAGGGGACGGTACAGATGATGATAAAACGTCGGCAAATTCAAAGGGGTATTTTATATATAATTGGGTGTATACACCTTGGAATAGAGCAGATGTTATGGCATTGAAAAATGCTTTACCTGATCTCCGTAAGAATCCGGCCGCATTCTATGAAGGGGTGGAGGGGGCCATTTCCTCTTGTGTTATGACTCTTGTTGATATAGATCTTTTCTTTGGATTAATTCTTCCGCCCGATATGTGGAGGTCGATTCGTAAGACTAATGATCAAACGATGTTTGGGGCAACTTGGAAAGAGATAAGCCAGGCTGACTTAGACAGGGAACCTGCATGCAAACCATGTGATTTAATTTTAGAACTCCCAGCGGCTATTTTGAACAAACTAAAAACGCTTGTCCCTCCTAAAAAGATCGATTGGACTATGCTAGCTTCGTGCAAACAGAAGCCAGACGAATCAGTATCTGATTTCTTTACACGTTTCGAAGAAGCGTTTCACGACTACAGTGGTCAATCATTAACAGATGATACGGGTAGGCATCTGTTTGTTGATAAGTATGTGGCTAATCTCCTACCGGAGATTGCAAAACGGTTGAAATCAAGTGAAAGCTCCTGGACCACGGCGACCCCTGCATCTTTGTTAACTATGGCTCAGTATTACGAGCGGCAGGATATAGAGGCTAAAGAAAGTGTTGATAAGAAAGCGAAGGAATTGAAAACGAAGGTGATGTTGGCACAGGTTCGCGGTGCGCAATCTAGAGGGAATGATAGAGGCAGGCGAGGAGGGGGTAATGCGTCGTACGGTCGTACCGACATTGCTGAGGACCAATGTGCATATTGTAAAGAGTTTGGGCATTGGGCTGAAGATTGTCCGGTGCTTCGTGAGCAACGTAGCCAGCGTGGTCGAGGAGGTGGAAG
The DNA here is from genome assembly GCF_964263255.1 of Lissotriton vulgaris. Classification (NCBI taxonomy): domain Eukaryota; kingdom Metazoa; phylum Chordata; class Amphibia; order Caudata; family Salamandridae; genus Lissotriton; species Lissotriton vulgaris. The sequence goes on from NC_141693.1 coordinate 1,218,533,528, forward strand.
GTTGAGGAATAGTTATTCGGGAGCGAGATGTGGCGGAAGTGATCGTGGTAGGTTTGAAGCGAGGGGTCATGGTCAGGATGAACGAAATACCTTTGATAGACGGAATCAATATCAGATATCGGAGGATGAGAATGTGGAGCATCAGGATTATGTGCATGCATAGGATTGCGTAGGATGGGGTGTGGAATCAGTTGAAGTGCCAGTAGATCAAAGAGGTCCATATGTATCAGCGGGCATTTTGGGTTCTACTGATCAGTTTTTAGTTGACACAGGAGCTACTCGTAGTGCTTTGTCCAAAAACTTGGTTCCGAGGGCTCCCCTGTCTGGCGAAACGATAACATGTATAGGGTTTGATGGCACACCCTCTCCTAGCCCATTATCACAACCTCTTGCACTTTGTATTGACAAATTTTTCAGCTTTTGCCCATTTTTGTTGTCGCCTCACACTCCAGATAACATTATGGGCATTGATCTGCTCAAATATTTTCGAGCAACGATACGCTGCGCTCCTGAAGGAGTGCGGGTTATTTTGAATGACAATTACCCAGATTCTTTCACATTTTTTATTCAGATTACCCTCAATAAAAGAGCCCTGATGAGAATCTGTCATTCATCTTCAGATTCGAAACGCGTCGGCACTTAAAGAAAGAGATTAGAAATTCATTGTTGATCGCATTACCAATTGTTTTTGACTTTTTCCCTTGTAATGAATGGGTTGCTTTCTTTTGTTTTCATTTCTGGTAATCAAAAGTGAGAAATATTTCATAAAGGCAGAGAAATATTTCACAAAGAGTAAATATTTGTGAATACGTAGCTTTTGTAAAAGAAGATTGTGTAATATTTGTATATATGTTTGTCGTTTAAATGTTGTAAATATGTATAAATGTGGTTCATAAGTACCTTTCTCTTCCATGAAAACACAAATTTGATAAAAATGTCAACAGGTTTAAATAAAATACCTGCACAAGCTGAAGATTTTCTTTGTTTGTGCTGTTTTGAATAATTCTTTATACAATTATTTTCGTGGGGGCTAGCAAATTCCTTAATGCTCACATTTAACTGGTCCAGCTTCCCCTGCATCCCAGGACCACACTCCTTTTCTCTACAAATTACCCAGATTCAGACAGATCTTGTACAATGAAAGAAATTGAAGCATTAGCCTCTCTCCCGCACACGTTATGGGCGACCTCGGATACGGATGTGGGACAGATGCTCATTCCACCTATTCGAATTACTCTCAAGGAGGGAGTACTTTTGCCACGTGTACCACAGTATAAGATCTCTAGGGAAGGTGAAATTGCTTTGATACACATCGTTCAAGATTTGATCATTGCAGGAGTAGTGGAGGAAGTTCCTTACAATGTCTGAAAACAGCCCTATTCTTCCGATCCTTAAGAAAGACACTGACGACAATGTCTATCGATTTATTATTGATCTGAGAGAAATTAACAAAATTGTCATTCCCCAATACCCGGTGGTGTCTGACATCACGACATTGCTTACATTGGTCCCCCCAACAGCAACGACTTTCTCTGTTTTTGATCTTAAGAACGCGTTCTTTTCCATTCCCATTCATCCCGACAGCAGATACCTATTTGGCTTCACGTTAAATAATAAATCGTATAGATTTTGTTGTGTTCCCCAAGGTTACACTGAGAGTCCTAGCATCTATAGCCAGGCTTTAAAAAGACAGCTTGACTCTTTTGAATTACAATCCGGAGTGGCTCTTATACAGTATGTTGATGATCTCCTGTTGGCTGCAGACACCTATGCACAATGTGAGGAGAGTACACTTGCTTTGCTTTCCTTTTTGGCTCAGAACAATCATAAAGTCTCTAAGAAAAAGCTACAATACTGTAGACCCAAGGTGACCTACCTCGGTCATCTTTTGTCTAAGGAGGGGCGTGCATTAACATCAGATCGAATTCAAGCGATTTTAGATACGCCAGTCCCCCGCACTCAGAGAGATGTACGCGCCTTCATAGGACTAACGTCCTTTTGCAGACAATGGATCATGGGGTTTTCACATATTATCAAATCCTTGTTAGCGTTATTGTCCAAAACTACACCAATGCCCCTTGAATGGACAGATGAATGTCAAAATGCTTTTGAACAATTGAGACAGGCCCTTTGCTCTGCACCCGTTCTAGGTACACCAGATTACACAAAGATTTTCACGTTGTACGTGCACGAGAAAGATGGGTGCGCGTTATCAGTGTTAGTGCAGGCACACGGGGATAAGCAGAGGCCATGTGCGTATTTCTCCGCTATTCTTGATCCTGTAGCACGAGGATTACCTGGGTGTTTCCGAGCAGTTGCAGCAACAGCAGTAGCTATACGGCAAAGTGAGGGAATAGTTTTGTCGCACAAATTGTTGGTGTTAGTTCCCCATGCAGTAGATGCCCTGTTAAATCAAACAAAGACCCAGAACCTTACTAGCGCACGTTTAACAGGCTATGAGCTCACACTTTTGGCGCCACATATCACACTGAAAAGATGTGCTACTCTGAACCCTGCCACTTTATTGTCTTATCCGGTTGAAGAGGGCCAGGAGGAAAAACACCATGATTGTGTTTTCCTGACCGAGGAACAAACAAAGGGTCGTGTCGACTTACAGGATATGCCACTTCCAGATGTGGATGGGGAACTGTGGGTTGATGGATCGTGTTTAAGGCTGCCAGATGGCACGACTTCTGCAGCATATGCGATCACGACACTTAAGACGGTGGTAGAAACAGCACGAATACCCCAGAAATCAGCCCAAGCAGCGGAGCTGATAGCTTTGACAAGAGCCTGCGAATTGAGTGCTGGCTTATGTGTGAACATCTACACAGACAGCCGGTACGCCTTCGGAGTAGCGCATGACTTCGGCCTACTCTGGAGAGAGCGTGGGTTTTTGACCTCTCATGGAGTACACATTATGCACGGAGAACTGGTGCGTGATCTCCTAAATGCGTTGCTTTGTCCAAAGAAAGTAGCAATAATTAAATGCAGTGCACACAAAAAGGTCACTGACAAAGTGGGACAAGGCAATGCTTTTGCAGACAGTATAGCAAGACAAACAGCTATGTCACGAAACGACTCCCCCATGTATGTAGTGAAGTCGCAGGCCGAGCGATGGCATGATGCTAGAGAGGAGATACTAGACATTCAAAAATCAGCAACTGAAGCAGAACTTGTAACATGGGCAGCAGAAGGGGTACTGGACGACGAGGGTTGTTGGAGGAGCAAGGACATGGAACGATGGAAATTGCCTGCAGCTTACTTGCAAGCGATGGTCCAGATGATGCATGGGTTGGCACATGTTGGAGCTCTTGCGATCACTCGATTGTTAACACGAGTTTGGGAGCATCCTGAGATTGCCAACACTGCTAAGAGAGTAGTGCAAACCTGTTTGATATGTTTACAGCACAATCCTGCAAAAGGGTCGCATACTCCGAAAGGAGGGTTTGTTCCACCTTCTGCACCATTCGAGGTACTTCAAATGGATTACATCCAGCTTGAGCGTTGCAATAACCTTAAGTATGTCTTAGTGGTGGTGTGCGCTTTTAGCAAATGGGTTGAGGCCTTCCCCACGAAAGTTAATACAGCTTTGACAACAGCTAAGGTTTTGCTCAAAGAGTACTTCCCTCGATTTGGAGTTTGCAAATTTTTGTGGAGCGACAATGGTCCTCATTTTGTTGGGAAAATTGTGGAATATGTGTTAAAGGGATTGGGGATTCAGCAAAAGTTTCATGCTGTGTTCCACCCTCAGTCAGCAGGTCTTGTCGAGCGATACAATGCCACGTTGAAACTAAAATTGGCTAAGATTGTGGCGTCCACGTCATTGAAGTGGCCGGACGCCTTGCCGCTAGCATTACTCTCTCTTAGATCAGTGCCTCACTCTCGAACTGGCCTCACACCGTATGAAGTGGTGTTTGGAAGGCCTATGACTATATGGGAGTTCCTAAGCCGCGATTGTTACATGATGTGCCTTGTATAATGATGAACGATTATCTGGCACGATTAACAAATGATTTACTTTCTATTCACCAACAGGTTTGAGAAGCGCTCCCTGACAATTCCATTGGAGAGGCTCATAATCTTCATCCTGGCGATTATGTAATGATTAAGTCGTTTGAGAGAGCGAATAGCTTGGAACCGAGGTGGCGTGGCCCCGAGCAAGTCCTGCTCGCAACTCGAACGGCTGTGCGAGTGACCAACAGGAAGCGGTGGGTCCATTCAACTCACTGCCGTCGCGTCTCTCCGGACCTGGTGAATCCTACTGTGCTGTCCGACTACAGAGATATCTTGGACGAAGAAAAGAGCCCAGCTGTGACGTCGGCCGAATCTGAGGGAGCCTTCCCGGACCACACTGTTTCTGGACGACGGCGCTACGATCTGCGGCCACGATAGGAAGAAGATTTTTTTTGGGTGCGAGACTGGTTGGTTACCGCTCTGGGGTTTGTGAAACGGAAGCCGGGAATCTCAAGGGGGGGGGATCAGTTCTGCCAAGAGTAGCGACACCCGTCTTGACCCCGGAGAAGAAAACAAAGGCTACCTCGGAGCTCAGCACTAACGTTTTAAATTTTTTTTTAGTTGTGTATTTGAGACATTGTGAACTCTTTGAACTATGGCATCCTCTGCTTCACGAGACAAGAGAATTCTTGGTGCTATTCTGTTTGTACTGACAATTGTGGTGATAGCAGTGATAGCCTGGGTAGTAGAACTTGTGGTGCCTGTACGAGAACATTTGCTGCCAACTACCCCGGCTCCATCTGAACATTTTCATTTCACCTTACCCTATCATGAAGAACGGCACCGACAGACTTATTTGAACAATAGCTTCATTCAAATCTTGCATCATACTCACAATATGACGAACACGTCTAACTGTTGGGTGTGTGGGATGTTGCCTGGGCATCAGAAGAAAGGGGGCACACCGCTCATCCCACTCCCGTTTTCCCATAATGGTTCCTGCAATGCGTGGTATACTCTTCTATTCACTTTGCGCTGGCCAACTAAAGGGGGGGTGCTGTTCCGTTTAAATAAAATATGCTACCATGACCGGGATGGCTATCCACAAGCTGAAGGTACTCGGTTTGAATGGGAGGAGTACCGCCCCGATAATGTCTCTGCACCCCGGCTTTACAGTAACCAAAGGAACATTAATATGTCCAGTTCTCATGTTATAAATGTCATTGATACTAAGGCGGATCTGTGCATACGAAATAAAGGTACAATCCCGGTTGGAAAAAGTGAATGTAACACCACACTTACATTTGACAGTCCGAATGGTATATCATTTGTGGCATCTCGAAATACATATTTCATTTGTGGTAATAAAGGCTATCATCAGCTCCAGTTAGGATGGCTAGGTACATGTTATATCTCTTTTGTATTGCCCCCTGTATTCATTGCCCCACCAATGTACCACAATGATTATATACTGTACCATGACTTTGTGTTAAATAGAGTCAGACGTGCTGTAGTCCTGGAAGACATTGACCAGACCGATACTGCACTACAACAATATGTAGATTTCAATTTGGGTTTGTTTTCCTTTGTGGGGGCTGCTCTGAACAGTCGGAAAATACGACGACTGACTCGTGTTGTTGAGGCTGTAGCTAATGATACTGCTTTTGTATTGGGGAATATAACGGAAGAGCTTCAAATATCTAGAATTGCTACGCTCCAGAACCGGATGGTTCTTGATGTAGTTTTAGCCGATCGAGGGGGGGCATGTAGAATTATCGGAAGTAGCTGCTGTGTTTACGTGCCTGACAACTCACCATCTGTATATGATGCTATTTCAAGACTGCACAAAATCGCTGCTGAAATACACCCGGACAATGGTACATGGACCCTTTCGGGGTCAATGCTTAGTACATGGGGCTGGAAGCTACTGACGATTTTATGTATCATAGTTGGGATATTATTCTTCTTGTGTTTATGTATACAATGTGGCCCTGCATTATGTTCTATGTGTTTATCGGCTTGTATTCCATCTAGACGAGCTCTTGCCCAAAATGAATTGATGCTTCATAAAGAAGTGGCTCAAATTATGTCAATTGATATCGAAGATGAGTATCCCGACTACGTCCACTATGAGGTAGCTTCAGCTAAACGCTAAAAGGGTCGTCTGTCGTAATTTGACAATGACTAGGTTAGCGCTTAGCTTTGCTACACGTTATTTTCCTTAACTTGGTCTTATTCGAAAACGCCATTTTGTATGTTATGGCGGCCATTTTAGGGAATGAGCGGCCTCGTGGTCAGCATGCCCTTTAGTCCTTTGTCCGTACCACTGACCGCTCGAGTTTGCCCAGCAACAGGCTAATTTTAGTAACGGTCAAGCCTGTACATGCGCAGTTCTAACTGACCAGTCACCCCTCAGGAATGTTCTGCCAAACTGCCCAGTGGAGTTGTAACCCCACCCCATGAGTTGGCTGTGCTCCAAAAAAGACCATATATGTACCTAAACTTTGTAACCTTGTACCGCCTACCATTTTTATTACCTGTAAATTGTATAAAAGAAGGACTCGCACCAACGTTCGGGGTGATACTTCTTGCATTACCGAAGGGTGCTGTAGGAATGTACCACCACCCCATGGGGTCTTAATAAACTTGTCTTTTGTACTTTTCAGTTTCCGTGCCAACAGTTCTTTTGGTGTAAGTGGGTATTCTGCGGAGCATGTAGGCCTTGGGAACCCAATACCACACCGCAAGGGAATCGCGAAACGTGCACGCATTGCCATACGAAGCAACCCAACACTTGCACGTTTTTGCCCGCAAACCTGAGTTGATTACTAAAGGTCTTTTTCCTAAGCAGCGCATGCGTCCTGCGTAGGAGAGACCCAAAAACAACACCCTCTTCCACTGGTCCCTGTCTTATTGGACTAAGTTCGTAGTTCCACGCTCTATACAAAACTTGACCTGAGAGGAGAATATCATCTGATCTGCGTAATGGAGGGAGACGAATCGAAGACGGCGTTCCTGACCAAATACAGGCACTTTAAATTCACAGTGATGCCTTTTGGTCTGTGTAATGCCCCTGCAGCCTTCCAATTTTTTATAAACGAAGTACTGCAGGAATTCCTTGACATCTGTCTCATCATATACATAGATGACATTTTAATGTATTCCTCTTCCCCAGAAGAACACGTTGGTCATATTCGAGCAGTCATCCAGAAGGTCAGAGTAAATCACCTATATGCCAAAAGAGATAAATGTGTTTTCCATGCTAGAAGTGTAGACTTCATTGGGTATGTCATCTCCACTGATGGCATAGCAATGGATACTTCTAAAGTACAAGCCATCTTAAAATGGAAAGCACCAATCTCAGTTAAAGAAGTACAACAGTTTCTCTGATTCACCAATTTTTATCGTGTTTTATTCCTTAATTTTTCAACATTGTTTCACCCACCACATGTTTGTTGAAAAAGAGCATACCTTTTCTTTGAGATTCACAGGTGGAATGGGCATTTCAGCAACTAAAAAATACCTTCACAGAATCCCCCCTCCTTTGCCACCCAGATCCTTCTCAGCTGTTTTTTGTTGAACCTGATGCCTCTTAAATTGCGTTAGGGGTGTCCTTTCCCATCAAGACCCGAAGCCTGGGTGCTTCAATCCTGTTGCATTTTTTTCAAAAAGGTTACTCCTGATAGAACAAAACTATACGGTGGCCGAGAGGGAGATCCTTGCCATCAAGCTCGCCTTTCAAGAATGCTGCCACCACCTGCTGGGAGCACTACATACTATAACAATACTTACTTACCATCACAATCTACAATTTTTTCAAAACACCAAGGCCTCAACACCTCATCAACTCTGCTGGTTGTTGTTCTTTAGCTAATTCGATTTCGTTATTACTTGCCAGCCAGGGAATACACAACAGAAAGCAGACACATTGTCACATTTAGGTTTCTCCGTGTCTGACCAACATCAGGAAGAGGCAAAGACAGAACGAATGATAGAAATATGTTCGACACTCATATTTCTTTAAAGACTCATGTAAAGGAAGCCTATTGCTCTATATCCCCCTGATGTGGTGGAGCGTAAGTGTTTACTCTATCACAATGAACAATTATACATCCCCATCCGAGAAATGAGAGAAACAATATTACATTGGAACCATAACTCAGTTCTTGCAGGACACATGAGAGTAAAGAAAACCCTAGAACTATGTAAATGCTGGTTTTGGTGGCCTACACTGTCGCAGGATGTTAAAAACTATATCCAGAACTGCCCCACATGTATCCAAGCAAAAACACTGCATACTGCAACATCTCGTCTTTTACACCCGTTACCAATTCCACCAACCTCATGGCATACCATCAGCATGGATTTTATAATGAATTTTCCCCTTGCTCATGGTCACAGTCATTTGAGTGGTAGTGGATTATCTGACCAAGATGGCACATTTTGTCCCATTAAAAGACATTCCCACTTCCAAAATGCTGGTCACCCTATTCATACAACATATTGTACGACTCCATGGACTACCTTCAGCAACTATCTCCGATCGGGATCCCCAGTTTGTTTCATAATTCTGGCGTGGTTTGTGCTCCTCCATGGGAGTGGATGTTTGGTTATCCTCTGCATATCACCCCCAAACCAACTGACAAACAGAACACACAAACCAATCCTTAGAACAGATTCTGCAGTGCCTTCTTGCCACTTGGCCTTCTTACTGGTATACCGCTTTGCCACTGGTTGAGTTTGTGTACAACAATAGTGTGCATACAGCTACCGGTGTGTCTCCCTTTTACAGTCTGTTCGGTCATCATCCCAGGATGCTTTGTGTCTTAAAACCCACCATAGCAGAGAAACTCTCCTCAGTTCAGGACCACACACGGTTGAAAAATATCCAATGCCCAGTTTAACAACACATGACACACACTTTCAAAAACAAGTCATGAACCAGGCTGACAAACATAGAAAGCCTGCTCCCAATTATCAGGTGGGGGACCAGGTATGGTTAGCTACAACAAATCTCCATTTAGCTGGCCCAAAGAAGTTGCACCCACATTTTCTCGGTCCCTTCACCATCAAAAAAGTTGTTAATCCCTTGGCCATGGAGCTTGATTTACCTGACGACCTCAGGGTACATCCTGTGTTTCACGTATCCCTCCTTCGACCTTATTCATCAGATACTAGGGTCAATCTCCTACTACCTCTAGTGCATGTGAATGACCATTTGGAGTCTGAAGTTGTCCGGGTCCTTGATTCTAAGCAGCTCCAGGGTCGATTATACTATCTTCTGGCTTGGAAAAGTTATGGGCCAGAAGACAATTCCTGGGAACCCATCTCTGCTGTCCACGCCCAGCGGTTTGTCTGCCATTTCCACCTTCGGTGTCCCACAAAGCCCTGTACTCTTCAAGGTATTTTGGTGGGGGGAACTGACGGGAACAGCTCCGGTCCCTGGCCCCACCCTCTAGGCTCCCTGGTTGCCCATGTTTATTATCCTTTATTGGGTTTTAAATACTGTTTCTACATTCACTAGTACGGGATTCTATTGGTTGTAGCAAAGCTTGTTTAATTCAACCTCTAAATGCCAATGCTTGTTTAATTGTTGCAATGCTTGTTGGGGCTGCCTTCATTATGAAATGTGAGAGCCAACTGTCATATTGGTGGGTGGGGCAAGCCTTGTGCAAATGCATGTGGGGGGTGTGGTGTGCTTCATGTGGAGGAGCATGGTTTGCCATGTGATAGTCAACTGTCATATTGGTGGGTGTGGCAAGCCTTGTGCAACTCCATGTGGAGGGCGTGGTTTGCATCATGTGGAAGGGCGTGGTTTGCCTCATGTTTACACGCACCAGTCCTGTTGGTTATAAAAGGACAAGCCCTGCACATGCCTGTGCTTGGCTTATTTCCTGGATTCCTGTGGATTGCTGTCTCGACATCTCTCGGCCTGTCAAGTGCCAATGCCTGATTTAACTTCTTTGATTAGGCTTTCAAGAGCAATCCTAACGCGTTTGACAAGCTACGTGCTGCACATTTCTTCTGTTTGTCTTTTCATCCTGTCTGTGAATCCTGTGCTCAGCTACTTCTTTTGCGCTCTGTGTACAACACTAACCAGTGACTCTCCGAAGTGGCAACATTGCTTTTGAAGGCGATATTCTTGGTTTCTGTCTAAAGCCCAAATACTTGACTTTTGGGAACAAGAAAACAAAGACTTTTAGTGTGCCTATCGCCCTTTAGGAACTACGAACAGTGTTTGTATTCAGTATTTCTTATTGTTAGTATTGTGGCATAATGTGCTGTACTTTCCTGTGACAAATTCAGAAATTGGAAACTCTAGTGCACATTATGAATGTTGATATTTGTTCTTGAAGCACAAGTGTACGCTATGAATAGTGACATATGCTTTAGTCTCCTTATTGTTCAGTTCTGCCTTATTTTGTTTTTCCTTTGAATCTTTTATTTTGAAATACTTGCTCCTGTTGGAAGAAGAGACTATACATGTAAATCAAAGAATGAAGTATACTATAAAGAGAAATCATATTATATTCATATCTACCACCCCTTTGGATTGAGATATTATGAGGCTGCAAGTGGTCCTTGCATAAGGTGAATACACGTTTATTAAACTACATTGATATATCTAAACTTATGAGTGCGTATGTGTGTGGAGAAGTGCAACTCTACTCATCCTTACTATTTTTACCGTCAGAGTATTTCACAAAGAAACGCTGTAAATTCCTCAGAGAACCAAGATGTGGTGCCCAGCTGGACTTGGCTGAGTGAAGAAGCAGTGTTTTTCTCTTCTCTCTCATCCACTTCCCCTTCCCTTTTGGAAGACATGCCATTGTGACAGCATTCTTGTCTCAGCACTGAGAGGCGTTCCAAAAGGTACTGGGAGCATTTGTCATTCATCGCTCCTGCAGACATCCTGAGATTTCAGGTGAGTGGTCACAACACATCCTTACATCTGGAGGCTATATGACCCATGGCAAGCTTTACAGGACATTCTGGTGCAATTTTTGTGTTGCTTTTAAGGAGTATAACATCTGGGGAGATGCAATGAGCTGGGAGTCACAGCATTTCTAGTCTTTTACTTCATGATTTGCATTCTTTGACAATGCTTCGTTGTCCTTCTCCTAAATATTTGATGCATCAATCAATAATGGGTTCCTGATAAAATAGAGGAGGAGTATGATGTGGACCTTCAGTCATTATACTGCAGGTTGCTTCACGTTAGTATATGGGGAACAATTTGGCTCACCATCTGGAGTAAAGCAGTCAGCAGGGTATCCCCAGCATCTATTATCACTATGGGAGGAACACTTCCAAAAACTTGTTTTATGAATAACTGTGCCTTGTCAACTGATGCGAAGGTCGCAAAATACTGGGATAATGTATAAGAGAAATTCAATTTTGGCCTTTTCTTCACATCAAAACGTTTAGCAGTAGGGCAAGCGTGTCAAAAGGTTTGGCCTGGCATGCTGACTAAGTTTTATCAATCCTCTGTTTGGATCTTTACTGTATTTGTAGAAAAAGATAACCAGTTAAGGAAAGGTAGAGGAGATGTAAGTTCCATAGAGGATCTGGGACACTCAGCCTTTAGATTGTTATGCAACAGCTTTTCATGGGGAGATGTGGTTGCCACTATCCTGAGAACCATGTTGTAAGGGAACCTAATCTCATGACAGGAGGTGTTGAAAGATGCAGTGATCAAATAGAAGGTTGCAAACTAAGTCCAGAATGCATCTATTTTGTTGTGAGAATACATTTTCATTCATGTATTTTGATGAGTGTTTAGCTTTTTTGCTATTTTGACCTAAGCGGTCAAAGTGACACCATCTGGGTCAGTAAAATGAACTGTGGATTTAGCAATAAAATTGAAGTGAGTCAGAATCAATATCGAGGATTTGTATCACCATAATCCAGCCTTTTTTCCTGCCTTTATTGCATAGAGTCTAAAATCATGCCCGAAACAAGAATTATTTTACAGATGTATACCACCTGTCAGGTATCCAAAGAGGTTGGATACCCCAGATGCAGAGGACTCTGCATTTCCTTTTACACTGCCAATAATATTTTTTTACTGTGCACATTTTTTAGGGTTTTCTTTGGGCAAGATAGATATTCCCGTTATAATATCAGCATCATTAGGAGGACCAGCAATATGCCCTTTTACCACCAGCAGATATGGTCCGAGAGCTTAAAACATCAGTAACTTATTTACACACTATAGACTGCATGAATGCATCCGTGGCTCTTTGTTCTGATTCCTTGGCAGGGTTGTTTATCAGTGCATCTAAAACATTCAGTAAGAATTCACCTTTCTGTTGGGTTTGTAGCTTTCACTAGAGACCTGAATAATGTGTGATGTATACAACAGTGCAGACGGAGAAATAAAGAATCTCTTTAAACAGAGAATAAAATAGAAATTACTCCCTGACAGTAATTAAGACTCTTAAAATGTAGTGCAATGCTACTAGGAATTGCAAAAGAAGTGTCTTGGCTGAGGAAAGGATCAAAAGCTGCCAGAAATAGCACGCCCCACTTCTCTTGGGTGAGGAATAAGATGTAGAGGAACTGTTTGTTTAAAATGGCGCGTAGTTTAAGAAGTCCCATGGCTTAGAACAGTGTTGACAGGACTCAAAAATCAATTTGGGTGAGGTAGGCTTCGGTGGGTATAAGAAATTGGGCTATTGGACGAGGAGGGTGGAGGCCCCACTCAGGCAACAACCACAACCCCTGTGAGGGTATACTTTCCTTTCTTCTAGGTAGGCTGCACTAAAATCCTCCATCCCAGATATTCTGTACCTGAAGTTAAGGATGATGGTCCTTGGATTGCAGAATGCTGCGGCCACCATCCAGAGGTTGGTCAACAGGGTGTCGACCAGCCTCTGGATGGTGGCTGGAGCATTCTTCAATTCAAGGGCCATCATCCTTAACTGCGGATACATAATAAATACCTCTCTATACCCCCCTCAGTTAAAGCAGTCTGCCAGTATCTGGACATTAAGTAAAATGTGCTCATGAACTTAGCAGCTCCTAAATGGGCTGAGCATCAGTCTTGGTGACTGTATTTAGCAATTGATAATCCACACAGAACCTGAGTTCTGGTGTGGCACCTGGTGGGGCAGCCTTGAAAACCAGAATCACTGACTGAACTGGACCAAAGACTGTTGGAGTGCTCAATCACCCCTATCTCTGCAATCTTGGAAACCTCCTACTTGATGCCGGCCCTTACCTTGTCATACAGCCTGTAGATTTTATTCTTAACAGGCATGTTATGTTATGTTATGTTATGTTATGTTATGTTATGTTATGTTATGTTATGTTATGTTATGTTATGTTATGTTATGTTATGTTATGTTATGCTATGTTATGTTATGTTAAAAGGTTTATAGAGCGCTCCAATCACCCTGGGGCATCACAGCACTGCCTAGAAGTATAGGATTCGGCGAAAGGAGCACGGGGGAGGAGAGTGAGTTAAAAGAGAAAGGTTTTCGATTGTTTTCTAAAAATACCGTAGCTAGGGATTTCTCATAGTGTTTGGGGAAGCTGGTTCCAGTATTTTGGAGTGAGAAATGAAAAAGCTCTTCCGCCAGTCTGGGTGAGGCGAATTTGGGGAACCTGAAGAAGACCCGCGAGCTGGATCTAAGTCTCCTAGAGGGGCAGTATTTAAAAAGTTTTCTTTGTAGGTAGAGGGGAACTCTATTATTCAACGCATTGAAAGTTAGGCAGCAGATTTTAAAAACCGATCTTTTTTTCACTGACAGCCAGTGTAATTCCCTGAGCAACGGGATTGAGGGGGTGCCCGCAGGGCGGTTCAGGATCATTCTAGCTGCTGTATTTTGAGCCACCTGCAGTTTGGCCAGGTGTGTTTATCGTACTTCTGCCAGCAGAGCGTTGCCGTAATCCAGGCGACTGGTAACCATCGCCTGCACTAATGTCCTTTGATGCAGGGTAGGTATGAATGGAAGGATTCTTCGTAAGAGTCGTATGCTATAATAGCATGCGCTGGTCGTGGCCGTAATTTGGTCCTTCATGGAGGGCTGTCGATCTACTTTTATACCCAAGGTTTTCACTGACAGCTTAGGGGTAGGGGCTGCGCCAAGTTGGATGAGCCACCATTCATCTGACCCGATGTCCGAGGCTTTACCCATCGACATGATCTCAGTTTTTTCTGGGTTTAATTGAAGGCAATTTCCAGTCATCCAGTCGGAAATCACCCTAATACCAGTGGAAAAACTGATGCTCTCCCCTGTGTCAATACCATGGGTGCCCCAAGTGGTACGACATTGGGTTGGTAAGAAAAGAGAGGCAAACTGCTCCAGCAAGTGGCAATAGTCCTTCAGTTGTCCTAGGGTCAGGTTAGGAGAGAGGACAACACCTTCCACTGACCCATCCTGCTCCTAAGAGGTAGGGTTAATTCTCCTCCTGTAGATGTAAATGTCCAGTATTTGTAAACAGCAAACAATTACCCGAAGGTGTGAAGGAGCTGGGGGCCATTCGGAAGATGAGGGGAGCTATTGCCCAGAGTCCCATGGTGCTGGGCTGGTCTGCCACCGGCACCGGGTATGGAACAGCGAGCCCCCGGGTTCCAGAGTCATTCACCTGGCCGCTGCGCTACACCTCTTCCTCTACTCCTTCATCTGTCACCAGGAACATGGTTACATTAAGCCTCTCAAAGTATGGTTTGAGGCGATTGATATGCAGGACCGTTATGTTTTTCCTGGGGGGCATGAGGTCCACCAGGTACATGACCTCACACTTGTGCTCCTTCACTTCATAAGGCCCAGACCACCAGCCGTTCAGGGGCCAGACCTCCACTGGCTCCATCATCCACACTTTCTGATCAGGCTGAAATTCTTCTGGTCATGCCAGAGTTTCATATCCTCCTTGCTGGCTTCGATGTTTTCAGTGCCCTTCTTCCAGAAGTGCTTCACCTTAGTCCGGATAGCTAACATGTAGCTGAACACAATCTGGTGGGGTATCTTGGAATCTTAGTCCTACCCCTTCTTTGACAGGGTGGACATACAGAAGAGTTAAGGATCTGAACCTAATTCTTTTCTGTGGGACCTCTCTGTAGGTGAACAGCATGCATGGTAAGAGAATGTCCCAATTCCGTCTCACGTGCTTTGATGGACCCATAATCGTGCCTTTAAGAGTCTTGTTGAATCTCTCAACAAGTCCCATTAGTCTGGGGATGATAGGGTATGGAGAACTTATAAGTTACTCCAGACTCATTCCTCGTGGACTTCGTGTATGCTTACATGAAGTTGATGCATTTTCCTCTTAGAGATTCCAACAAATATGATGCACACCAGTTAATACTTGAATGAGTCCCACAAGTCTTCATGGACCCACGCCTGCATTGACATCGAATGCAGGTACTTTATAAATATTCCTCCCCGCCCTTTGACTCATCTGACTGTAGGGATTATGTGTGTCCTCATGTTGTGTAATTCTGTGTCTACAGACTTCATCCACTGTCTGCATTGCAATTATCCTCACACTCAGGTAGGAGCCCATGTAGGCTTATTTGTCGCTTTTCTCCTTCTTAGTCTCACTAAATACTAAAGGAAATGTGTTTCCTTTTTTCAGATTTGACGATCTGGTCCTGATGAGAATCGGACAAAGGGTCCGATTCGAAACGCGTCGACCTTTGACCTTATCATTTGTGTATCTTATGTTTGCCCTTGGGGTCTAAATAATTGCAACCTTTGGTTTAATTGTTTGATATTTAGTATTGTGTTACAATACTTGTGTTTCTAACATTGTGATTGGTTCTGCATTGTTGCCAGTGACCCACCCTTTATTTCTTTAGTTGTTGTCTTGTGTCATATGTTTTTTCGTTTTATGGAATTGAAGGAGTGTGAATGTGTATGAAGAATGGTTGTGTCTTGATTGAAATGTGTGCATTCTTTGTCTTATGTCTAAAAATGGTGTCTGGTTTCTTGTAAATCGTTTTCTGTCACATATGTATATATAATACAAGGTTCATAAATTGTTTGTTGTGTTTCCTAAAAATAATTTTCTACCAAAAATAAAATAAATAATGATGGATTAATTCCAGTTACCGGCTGATAATTCAATATTTTTTGGCTTTGGATACAATTGTTATTTCGTAATAAGACTCAGTACTAGCACTTTTTTGTTTATTTGATTCTCAGACTCTGCTTTACTGTAGGTGAGTCTAAGCCCTTCTTTGTTGTACTCATTGAAGCGGATACCATATTCGCGAGGCTTCACTATATTGCTACATAGTGGTTTTAACGTTGAGACGTTCAGTAGGGTGGGATCCTACTCCAGAATTCATCTTCGTTGTGTATATATATATGTTAAGTGTTGTCTGTCTTGTTAGTTGACGTACCAGACCCTAGGACGGTAGGACTATGAATGATGGTGATACCTTCGCATACAGCGAAGATCACATCAAAAATCTTCTTAGCGACCCACCTACATTCGCTTCTGCAACCTTGAGTGTAACTGCCAAAACTCAAAACGAATCCGAAAAACTCATTCGACTCCGGAAAAAACAAATTAGAACTGACCTTCATGGACATTTCTTAATCCAACATTTAAAAGCTGGTACAATTCCAAGTGGTCTTCAAATTCGCAACATCCCTATGGTCTTTACGGAGGACCCAGACTACAAAAAAGGTTTTAGTTGTATCGAGACTAAATGTAGCCGGGACCTTATGGTCCTGACAGTTGAAACGGCACTAAGAATATCTAAAAAACAACTGGAAGAGATTGAATCGTTGGTATCCGAAATATCTAATAACCAGCAAATTACTGATTCTAAAGCCCTCCTCGAAAAGGTAGATAAAGAAATCCTGGAATTTAAGGACTACACAGTGTCCCAAAAATCGAACAAATTTGAAACTGATAAAAACAACTATTCATTGGAAAGCAATTACCCATACTTAAACAAAGATTTTTATACAACAACTAATTCCAGAAGATTCCTTCAAAACAACCAGGGTCGATCTAAAAACAGATTTCTCACTTTTTCAGACACATCTTCTTCCTCTGGCTCTGAAGCAGGGACAAGTGATCAGGACAATAGTGGTCTTAACAAAAAAGGTGGACAATCCGCCCAATTTCAACAAAGAAATAACCAGCAGCCTTTTTTAGGGAGAGGCCAACGGAGAACCAGGGGGAGACCACGATACAACTCTCAACCATGGGAAATGACAACGAGACGCCAGTTTTACAAGAACTAGGCAAATCAGCCGTTTTCAACCTATC
This sequence comes from Lissotriton vulgaris, assembly GCF_964263255.1. Lineage (NCBI taxonomy): Eukaryota > Metazoa > Chordata > Amphibia > Caudata > Salamandridae > Lissotriton > Lissotriton vulgaris. Next base: position 1,218,550,718 of record NC_141693.1, read on the forward strand.
GGATAGAAATCTGACTCAATCAGAGATACTGGTACTGGAGAAAGGACTTTCTTTTGTTCCTTCAAAAAGAACGGATTTTGTAAAAATGAAATTAGAAATTTTAGAGTTCTGTCGGAAAATCAGACTGAAAACTTATTTCAAGGACCAGGAATTCGAAACTAGTGGAGAAGTGACCGGCCTACGCCGCAAATCAACCTTCTGCCCCCCAGGGAATAAAGTGCCCAAAGAGGTCTTAACCTTTGAAAAAACTTTATTGTCCGCAATAACTGAAATGGAGTCCAAAAAACAATTCGTCAAATTCAACTTATCAAAAGATCAAAAAGATGCCATGCTTTCTCTAAAAAATGATACAACTTTGACAATCAAGCAAGCAGATAAAGGTGGGGCGGTAGTTGTTTGGCAAACGGACAAGTATAAAGCAGAGGTCATGAGCCAATTAAACAACACTGAATGCTACAGAAAAATCAGAAGCAATCCGACAGTAGAGCTACAGGCACAATTGTCTAACATCTTACAGCAAGGCCTAGAAGATGGTTTCCTGGGGCCTAAAGAATTCTCTTTTCTACAGAACAAAAATCCACGTACACCAATTTTTTATGCTTTACCCAAAATCCATAAAAATGAAACTAATCCACCTGGTAGACCTATTATTTCGGGTTGTGAGTCACTATGGGAGCCAGTTTCTAAATATATTGATTTTTTTCTTAAACCATTTATTTTGTCAGTACCAGCACATCTACAGGACACCACTGCATTCATTAACAGATTAACCAATATTGAGTTTAATCCAGCCACACAGTTGCTAGTTACCATGGATGTGGTCGCGTTGTATACCCAGATCCCACAAGAGGAAGCACTGGAGGTCCTAACTTATTTTTTAAACACCAGAGAACAGCCGGTGAGAGTGCCCACAGATTTCATCATTTCATTGGCCAAGTTAGCTTTACAAAAGAACTTTTTCACTTTTGGGGCTGATTTTTACTATCAAATCAAAGGGGTGGCGATGGGCTGCCCCTTTGCTCCAGAATTGGCCGTACTTTTCATGTGTCTTTTCGAAGCAAAATTCATTTGTGGCGACAATCCGTTTTCTTCATGCATTAATCATTATATGCGTTACATCGATGATGCCTTTTTTATATGGAATGGCACGGAGGAAGAACTTATGGTTTTCCTTAACTGGTTAAACGGACGCACCAGAGATATGAAATTTACCATCAGTTCCAATGCCCACCAGATTACGTTCTTGGATGTCAAAGTTTATGCACTTAATGGCACATTGGCAACAACATTATTCAGAAAAGCAACTGACCGAAACCGGGCATTACACTACACCAGTAATCATCCACGCAGCCTCCGCCAAAACCTCCCATTCGGCCAATTCCTCCGTATCAGGCGGAACTGCACAGTGAAGGAGGAATATTTTGGACACGCTGAGAAGCTATTGGAACGCCTTGTGGCCCGGGGATACCCGAAAAAACTTGTTAAAAATGCAATGCGCAGGGCTTGGTGGATGCCACGTGAATTTCTTTTGGACAAACAGGTAAAACCGCCTTTAGAAAGAATAGTCTGTGTGACTACTTTCTGCCCACAGGCGAATCAACTCAGGAAGAAAATTAACCAGAATTGGCATCTAGTGAAGAATCTAGAAGAGAGCTTATCTCAACCACCTCTGATAGCCTTCAAAAAAGAAAGTAGCATTGGCAATGCTTTGGTCCGAGCTTCGTTACCCACAAAGGCACCAGCCACTCTACGCAATCTATTGGGAATGGCACCAGTCCGGGGCCACCACAAGTGTGGAACATGTGCCTGCTGCGACAAGACCATTGAAGGTGACTTATTCTCCTACAATGGCACACACTGGAAACATACAACATTTACCAATTGCAAGACTAGAAATGTTGTCTATGGTATCCTTTGCCCCTGCCAGAAATTATATGTGGGCAAAACCACTCAGGAAATTCGTCAGCGTGTCAGCCAACACAAATCTAGGATAAGACGATCCGTGGCCAATGCTCCGCTAGTGGATCACTGGAGTAAAGAGGGTCACACTGAACACGATCTTAAATGGACTGTTTTGTGCAAATTGGAATTGGATTGTAGGGGAGGCGATTTGGAAGCTAAACTTTGTCAGCGTGAGGCAACCCTCATCCTGAAATTTAACACGGTAGACAACGGTTTAAATGAACTATCTGAAATTTCTCGAGCTTTTTAAACCCTATAAGCATCAGAAACTACAATTCCCACAATCACAGTAGGGATCACGTGACTTGCATTGACCTATGTGCCGCCACGTTATTACCATCCATACGCAGTAGCCGGTTACCGCCTCTGACTAATGGCGCCATCGGCTTCGTGAGCGACCCATGCTACACGACTAGCGAAACTGACTACAGGTAACCATCCACCCTTGTTGCAAGTTCTGTTCCTGTTTGAGGTGCCGGCCCTGGGACACGCTCATTAAACAAACCCCTTTCTGCTTCCAGCCCGCGGTGAACGCGATCGCCCCCGCCTCGCTTCGGCTTAAACCCCTGCCGCCGATTTCTGCCGCTCCTGGACCTTTAAGCGGCTCGCACTTACATCGTGGCGTGGCTCACTGAAGGTAAGCCCATTCGTGAACAAATCGGAATCAACACGCTTTCCATGCTTTGACCTCATTTTAAAACACACCCTTTCCTTCCCTCCAGCCCGCGGTATATATTCCCGCTTCCGATCCGGTTGTGAAATTCTAACCTGGACTGTATGCAACCCCTCCTTTGTGACAGGTAAGACGCTGTCACATTTGCCTGTATAAGCTCCCAATATACCTTTTTCCACACGTCACGCTGACTGATTCGCCACATATGCATTTTCCTCTTAGAGATTCCAACAAATATGATGCACACCAGTTAATACTTGAATGAGTCCCACAAGTCTTCATGGACCCACGCCTGCATTGACATCGAATGCAGGTACTTTATAAATATTCCTCCCCGCCCTTTGACTCATCTGACTGTAGGGATTATGTGTGTCCTCATGTTGTGTAATTCTGTGTCTACAGACTTCATCCACTGTCTGCATTGCAATTATCCTCACACTCAGGTAGGAGCCCATGCAGGCTTATTTGTCGCTTTTCTCCTTCTTAGTCTCACTAAATACTAAAGGAAATGTGTTTCCTTTTTTCAGATTTGACGATCTGGTCCTGATGAGAATCGGACAAAGGGTCCGATTCGAAACGCGTCGACCTTTGACCTTATCATTTGTGTATCTTATGTTTGCCCTTGGGGTCTAAATAATTGCAACCTTTGGTTTAATTGTTTGATATTTAGTATTGTGTTACAATACTTGTGTTTCTAACATTGTGATTGGTTCTGCATTGTTGCCAGTGACCCACCCTTTATTTCTTTAGTTGTTGTCTTGTGTCATATGTTTTTTCGTTTTATGGAATTGAAGGAGTGTGAATGTGTATGAAGAATGGTTGTGTCTTGATTGAAATGTGTGCATTCTTTGTCTTATGTCTAAAAATGGTGTCTGGTTTCTTGTAAATCGTTTTCTGTCACATATGTATATATAATACAAGGTTCATAAATTGTTTGTTGTGTTTCCTAAAAATAATTTTCTACCAAAAATAAAATAAATAATGATGGATTAATTCCAGTTACCGGCTGATAATTCAATATTTTTTGGCTTTGGATACAATTGTTATTTCGTAATAAGACTCAGTACTAGCACTTTTTTGTTTATTTGATTCTCAGACTCTGCTTTACTGTAGGTGAGTCTAAGCCCTTCTTTGTTGTACTACATGAAGTTGATAGCTCGGTCACATAGAACCTTTTTGGGGAGACACTTGTGCAAATATCCCCATCAGTGCCCTGGCCACTACAGGCGTTGTTATTGTTCCCGGGTATGGCCTCTGGGTACCGGGTGGCATGGTCCACCAAGACCTGGATGAACCTGTTTGCTGGAGCAGTCTTGAAGTCCAACATCGATGCCCACCCTCTGAAAGGGTGTGCCTATGACTGGAATGGGGACCTGGGGAGCCTTCTCATTTTTCCCTGACTTCCCACTTGTCTGTCCGAAACCGTCCGGAGCCAAAAGTGGGTGGCAAGCCTGGCAAAGGTCTTCTCTTGCCCCAGATGTCCTGCTTGGGGTACATCATGAGCCAGATCCAGTAGGAATGCCCTATAGCATTGGGGGACCATCAACACACTGGTCGCACCAGGCTCTGGAATACTAGGTTCACTATACAGGAGATAATTCTCCCAGCAAATCTGGTGTTGCCAGTTGCTTTCCACTTAGCCTGCTACTGTCTACCCTCAAGTGCAGGGCACTCTTTCTGGCTTTGCCAGCTCATGTAGGTCCCCATGGGCAGGGATGTACTCCCCTGTAGATTCTGGGGCTTTACCCTCAGGCTCAGCCTACCTCTGGACCATGGGAGTTTTAGCAGTGGGTCTTCCAAATTCCCACTCTTCTTCCTTTTAGTAGCAACGTGGACCATTTTGCATGCTTCAGATCATTTTGACCTCCCTCTCAGGCAGTCATGGACTGTATGGTCAGGCACACCCATTCAGTTAGCCCTAATATCTCGATGTAGGACTGGTGCTCCACCTTCTTCCAGATGGTGTGATCCATGCCATTACCGAGCAGACAATTCACAGGCATGGCTGGAGTCACAGCTACCCTTAAGGAACCTGAGACACCACACTCTACTGAAAGGCAACTAGAGCGATGGGACAGTGACTCTCATAGGTGTCAGCTATTACAATCTTGAGGAATACATGATGGATTACCTGTGCTGAGGACACCAGATAACACCTGACAGTAGTGTTGTTGGCTTCTGTGTCTCTCAGAGCCTCCACCTGCTTCACATTGACAATGACACACTACCTGTATTTCTCTGTGTTACCAGACATTAGAGCCTTAGGTACCAGCACTCTGTCACTTAGGGACTCTAGGGTAACCTCTGCACAACCCCCATGCTAACTCAGACATTCTTCTCCTCATGTGCTACAGTAGCCAACTCCGGTCTTTGTGCCACACCAGTGGGTGGCTGTACGCTCTTAGATCATTTGGTGCGCCCCCTTGATGTGCCTTTACCTATAGCACTCATAGCAATAGGGGGAGAACTTCATTGAGGATTTATTCTCAGGAAACCATTCTTCCTCTGGTCAGGTTGGGAGTAGGAATCCTTTCCCTCTGAACTGGTTGGGGGCCTTTTGCGACATACTTGTTTTTATTCTTGTCTCCCCCTTATTTTTTCTCGTGGGAACCTTATCGAATATTTTAGTGATCTCACCCCCTCCACCCCAGATACTGTTTTGTAGACCCTGTTGCTTAGCTATAGATCCGCTTCCTTAGCAAGATCATTGTAAGCAGTGAGTTTAGAATCAACAAGCTATTGCCACAGCTCTGCAAAACAATGACTGAACATGTGCTCTTTTAGCATTTCTGTTCTTCACCCAACCCACAACTGCCTTCTTGGAGTAATCCATTAAATCTACCCAGGACTGACCTGGCATCTTCTAGCTGTCTCTAAACTTCATCTGGTACTCTTCCTGGCTGTCTTCCAGTTGGCCAGTAGTGAATCCCTCCCCTCATTTTATATGTGTCATCATAGACTCTCTCCCCAATCCTCCTCAGGGACCCTGTGCATCTCTGGGGCAAACTCATAAGCATTGACCCACCTGTCTCTGTCATCGGCAACATCAAAGTAAGGCACCCGATCCTTGAGAATGTGGACTCTCCTGTCTCCATTGGACACTGGATTTTCACTGCTAACATTGCTGCTGTACTCTGAGGCCTGTATTGTTTTTAGATCGAGCTCTTTAAGACTCACTTCATGAACCAACAGAAGTTTATTTTCTTTATCTTTTCTTTATCTGAGTAGATTCCTCCTCCCATTTTGCTGCTGCTCCCTCCATGGCACCTTCTCTTTTTGTGTCTGCCTCCTCCATTTTGAGTTTAGACAGTGGCAGCCTCATCCCTCCTGTCCACCTGTTTCGCAGGGACCACGTTGTGGGATGATACAGTGCTTTCTGTCTTGGAGCCCCTCCTGGGAGTCCCAATGTCTCCTCTGAGGCCAGGAACAGGGGATTATCTTCCTCCCCTCTATTTCCTCATACTCCGACTCCTGCTCTAACATATTCTCATCCTGCTCTTGCACCTCAGCTGTATACTGTAACTGGTGGGCCTAGCAGGAGCGCCTCTGTGGCCCTGAGGTCCTTTTGGAGGTCATGCTTCTTGGAGATTTTGGTCACTGGAGGCCCCTCAATGTGCAGAATCCCTTGGCTCAGCCAGAGTGTAGCTGTCCAGGTTGTTGAGCTCAAGCCCATGCTTGCAGCCAGAGTTACAGGTGCACAGAGTAAGGAAGTTTGCAAAAAAACTAAAGAGAGAATTAAAACATATTGAATCCGGCACAAAATCACTGAGTGAAACAGTACAAACACAAGTATCAGATTCCACTGCTAAATAATTGTGCTTTTGATTAAGAGAGGTGGAAGTCGTGCTCAGGAAACAACCAAAATCGTTGTCAGGGTGAACCACAAAAGTCAGTAAATTAACGTGTGCTTAACCCTCTGGTAGCTTGGCGCAAAAACTCTCAGGCTTTACTTAGAGGCAAAGTATAAAGTATTTATGCAGCACATAAACAGCAATAAAGTGAAAACACAACAAAAGAGAAATTCCAACTCAATTTAAAAAAATAGAGTAACCAGGTTAGTCCCACTAAGAAAGTTACCTTTTCAAAGTCTGGTGGAAAGGGTTCCGTTTGCAGCAGAGGAGGCCGCCAGGAGCAGGGAGAATGCTGCGAATGGCAGTCGCTGTAGCTCAAAGAGCAGGCCTGGCATTGGGGATCATCATCACTGTAGAATGAAGATCGAGTCCAGCGTTGCAGACAATTGTTACTAGAGTTTCATGGGGACGGGCACAACAGGCTATCATTGCTGTAGTGCAAAGTGCAGATCTCCTATTGCCGGCTCTTAGAAATTGGGTCTCTAGTTGGCAGAGGTCTGCAGCCTGTCCAAGTAGGGACCACAATCCAAATCAGGATAAGCTAGCTACACACTTTAAATTAACCTGTGCTCACCCTCTGGTAGCTTGACACAGAGCAGGCACTCTTAACTTAAGAGGCAATGTGTAAACTATTTTTGCAATACACACACAGAAACACAATGAAACACAACAAAAAGATTACAAACAGATTTAGAGCAATAGATAATATTTATCTGAGTAAAACAAGACCCAAACAACAAAACTTCAATCAATAGAAGTCAAGTTATGATTTTTTAAAGAATAAATGCAAACACAGTGTTTAGAAGTCAATAGAACTAAAAGGATATTTGAGGTTGCAAAGGACAAGTCGACAGCGATGGAGGACATGCCGCTATGAGACTCACGCAGGTTCCGCTGAAGAATTACCTCGGATGGAGCAAAGCATTGATGCTGAGGGCATGATGTATCAGTTTTTTCCATGCAGGTGGGTCACTGCGTCATCATCAAACTCTGTTGAGATGCAGGCAATGCATCATCTTCGAGCCACGCAGAGCGTCATCATCAGGCTGCGCAGGATGTAGAACCACTTTCATTGAACAGTCTAAGCGTCGAAGAGTAATGTGTCAATTCCGACCGGTGCAGTGGCGACGATGCATTGGTTTTGTGATAAAGCAGCTACAAAACCCACTTCTGAGACCCAGGACTGGAGGGGGGCGCACCTCAAGCAAGGGTAGGACTTGCGAGCCGCCCTTGAAATCAGTCTGGGTTAAAGTAGGATGGGTCTAGTCCTTATCCTCAGCAGGACAGAGATCAGCAGGCAACAGGGCAGCTCTACAAAGCAGCAGAGAAGGAGATCCTTAGAACAGTCAGTCCATGCAAAGTGCCAATCCTTACAGCACAGCAGTCTTTACCCTAGAAGAGTTCTTCCCTGGTCCAGTAGTGTAATGATTTGGCAGAGTCAGTGTCCCAGTGCTTATACCGAAATGTGCCTTTGAAGTGAAAGGTGACTTGAATGCAGCTCCTTGAAGTGCACAGGTCCCCTTTCATCCCACCCCTGTCTACCAGGCTATCTGTGGGGGATAATCACCCCTTTGTGTGGGACACAGGGCACTGCATATTCAGATGTAAGTGTTATTTCCTCCTCTTCCTTCCTGCCTGGCAAGGCTATCAATTAAATTTTTTTCAATTTCATTACTTTATTCGGTTAATCAACAATAACCCTAAAAGTATACAACATGAAAGTTCATTTACAACGAAGTATCACACATAGTTCATCATAAAGAGGCAACTTACGCTTAAAAAACAATTAAAATTCATCCATACAAATTGATTTCCGTAGTATAAAAACTTTTTTTTAAAATTCTAAAATAGTTGCAACCGTTAATACTGTGTCCAATCTCTGCAATTCTAAAAACGCTGGGTGACATCTATTTACATTCATTTCCTTTAAGATTGGGATAATAAGTTTCCTACGGGGTAATGTATAGAATTTGCAGAAAAATAAAATATGAATGTCCGATTGGGCTGAAGAGTCTATTTGGCACATAGGGCACATAGTTAAATCATGGGAGCAGGTGTTTATAACAGGGAAACTTAAAAGTCTAAAAAGGATATTTAGCTAAAACGTGTTAGGACAAACCTCTCATAATTAGTCATGTATAAGGTTAAATATGGCTGCAGTTTGTCCCGAGTTAATATCAGTTTGTATAAACAAACAGTCTTTTTCTTTGCTTCCTCATTTGCTCTTTTCTCTTCGAGGTATTCCGTACATTGTTTTTTCAATATCTTCCTTGGGATATTAACCATTGTGGGGGGTTCATCATAATATTTTAGGCAGTCAATTTCAACAAGGAAGCGTTTAACTAGTCAAGCCATTTGATCCTGCTCACATTTTCTAAATTTAGAACATCCCTAAAAATAGCGCAATTCAATATGCACTCATTTGTTGTCCAGACCCTATGCCAGAGAAGTATAGGCTGAATTTTAATTATATCTACAATTAGTGGCTGGCCAAGTTCTGTGTGGCAAATATAGGTCGTAGCACTCTCAGGTACGGCTAGGATGTGTTTCAAAAACATATTTTCCACTATTTGGATTGAGTTTGTGTTGGCATATCCCCAGAGTCCTGATCCATAAAGAGCAACTGATATACAGGTAGCATTGTATATTTTTAAAATTTCCCTGGTCGGTTTTTTCCCCATTTTTTTAATAACTTTTTTAGGGCCATTATTGATTTTGAGAACAAAAGGGTTCTTGCTTTTACCGCACTTGCCCATGTGCCAGACTCGTGGAACAGGATACCTAGGCAAGGAAAGGTAGGGGTGGAATCCAAGGGACTATCATTTATATACATGATTTTTCTTCGTTTATTACTACCTGCGCCACAGTTCATGGAGAAAGTTTTCGTACAATTAATTTTTAGATCCAAGTTTAACATGAAATTATTAAAAGATGTTGTCAAGCCCTGTAGGGCAAGGGGTGTCCGTGCCATTATGACCGCATCATCTGCATACAAGAGTGCAGGGATTGATCTTTTGGCTACCATAGGCATATCTGTTATGATCAAAAATAGACGCCAGTACAAGTAGGTTTATTCTTGATAGGAAATTCTGAGTAAGAAAAGTGTGGCTCTCCCCTTGGCCAGTCCAACAGCAACTGTCAGGGAAGAGAACATCTGGACATAGCTAGAATGTAGAACATGGCAGAACAAGAATCTAGACTCCACAGTGGAAACAGAAGATTACAACACATCCTCTTCTCTTATATAATGTAAAGGAAACAAAGGAAACAAAAGAAAGTGAAAAGAGTGGAGACAAGAAAATAAAAAGAAGCAAGTAAAATAAAAAGAAGTAAGTTCTGTAGTGCATTGGGTATCAATACATTCTATTTACAAACATAGTCTTTCAAGTAACTTGGAGGATGACAACTCCTAAGCACACGTCCCCGTTGAGGACAAGATGAGTCAGGAACAGAAGAAGGAGGAGCAGGAGCATCACCCCCTCCTTGTACATCAACACAAGAAGAAGTAGCCGCTTGAGAATCCAAATGAAAATCATCATCAGACATGGATAAAAAAGTGTTGTTTACAGGAGAGCTATAGGACAAAGGATTGAGGTCACTAACATTACTTTTCTTTTGATACAAGGCAACTCTCCTATAATTCCACTTTTCCCCATTATTAAGAATTACCCCATACGGCAAGGTAACCTTAACCCTGAAGGGTCCAAGAAATTTAGTAGAAGAAGAGGGTCTACCATAGCGTATCTTTACCAAATCCCCAGGGCAAATTCTCCTATTACAGTTGAATTTATTAACAATGCGATCCCGAGATGCAACTTGAACTGAATTGGCGGAGACATCTTTACCAGAAATAGTGTCCCTCATCCAAGTTGAAACAAGCTTAGTGTTGGGTAGTCTCCCACGCATCCCACGCATCATTTCAAAGGGAGTTTTCCCTATAACACTATGAACACTGGAGCGATGTGCCCACAACATTTCTGAAACAACTGAATCTACATCTTGTCTATTAGCAGTCGCCATCTGTATAGCACCCTTAATCACGCGGTTGACTCTTTCAACCATACCATTTCCCTGTGGGTTGTATAGGGAGGTACGGCTATGTTTAATTCCACAATTAGAAAGGAATCTCTGCATTTCATCTGATGTCAATTGTGTACCATTGTCAGTCAAAAGAACAGACATAGTGGAAACAGAAGATTACAACAATATCCCTGCACTCTTGCAGCAGAGTGCGTTCAAGACCATTTATATAGACTAGAAATAAAAAAGGGGCCAGGACACACCCCTGGCGTACCCCACGGCCTATCCCAAAGGATCTAGTACATTCTCCATCCTTCCCATAACGGACAGTTGCTGTGGCACCTGAATATAGTTCCCTTAGAAAACAAATAATAGTTTCTTCCACCCCTAAACTTTCTGGTATTGCCCAGAGTTTGCTATGGGAGACACAGTCAAATGCAGACGTAAGGTCAACAAATGTAAAATATATACGCTCCCCCTTTACCCTGGTGTATTTTTGGTGCATAATAAATAGATTTAGGCCCTGCTCTACTGTTCCTACTCCTTTCTGGAAACCATATTGCAGGTCACTAATTATCCCATTATCCTCTGCCCAACTCTGAAGTCTCCATAAAATAACTCTACCAAGGATCTTTATGGATGAATCTAAAAGGGAAATGGGATGATAGCATGCACAATTCTGCCTATCTCCCTTCTTGAATATTGGGACAATTACCGAAGTAAACCATGAGGCATTTAGACCTCTCGCAAGGGCAGTATTAAAAAGTTGTACTAACATGGGCCCCCAAAGCTCAATATTGTGTTTGAACAGGTCTGCTGGGATACCGTCTGGGCCTGCGGTTTTTCCGCCCTTGATTGTTCTAAGGCTCGCCATGACTTCTTCCAAGGTTACAGCCAATTTCAGGTCCTTGGCCCTTTTTTCCCCAGATATATCAGATAGAGGTTGGTGTGCCCCTTGTGTATGGCTATACAATTTAGAAAAGTGGGCAACCCATTCGTCCTCAGCGATCGCTATTTCTATGCGTGCTTTTGTATCATCATAAAGAAGGGGGGCATTTACCGCTTTCCAGAAGGCAGAAGGGTCTCTAGAGAGCAAAGCCTCACAAAGGGATTCCCAGGCCTCCCTTTTTATTGCACTTTTCCGGTTTTTCAGTGCCTCATTATAGGTTTTCCTTAACCCTCTGACCAACAATAGGTCGCAAGGAATCCCGTGTAGGGCATTTTTAAGATCAGAGAGTGCCTTTGTGCATGTGGAGATGAACCATCTCCTATTACTTTTTCCCCGATTCTTTGATTCAACCCACAGACTATCCTTGATAGTGGATGCAATAGAGTTAAAATGTTTAATTATACACTTGCTGTCTGCGTGCTCATCCAGACAAATCCTAAAACTTTCTGAGCATTTCCTCACCAGTTTATGCAAAAAATTCTCTGGGGCCAGTTTACTCCATTTTAGTAAGTAACCGTTTTGTCTTCCAAGTATCACATCTGGGACTGACTGCCTAATTGACCCTTCCCTATCTAAATCTCGAAATGGGTTTTCGATCTCCACGGTTAACGGTCGGTGATCGCTCAACACAACATCAAGAGTCTTAAATGTTTTAATCTGGCGTCCATAGCTGTTAGGGGATAAAATAAAATCAATTGTGGTGGACGCTCCCCTACCAATAAAGGTCGGGACAAACAGGGATACTACTTGAGCAATTTCATTTACGTACCCCAGATCATAGGTAAACAATATTTCGTTTAGTAGGTCCCCACATGTGTTATGCTCAAAGTGGGTAAGGCTAATATCCTGTTCCAACATAAGACCACAGATACCTTGTCGGCCACGTTTACAAAGAGCACAATTAAAATCCCCCCCCCCCCCCTATAAGATTGATTCTTCTTTTATATTTGTGTCCATTTCATGTTTTAGGTCAACACCCAACATTTTTATAGTCGAAACAATGTCAAAACTTGGGATGTTGTTATAAAAATATATAATAATAACACTAGCAGCCTTATTAATGCCTATCTTTACCAGCTGATAGTAACTATTTTGAGATAGTAATTGTACTTTCTCATAATTAAGCTGGTTAGACAGTTACAAAGCTTACAAGGCCAGGCCACCCTTAGCTCTCCCATGTATTCCCCCCACTGTAGGTGTAAACAAGGTTCTATATCCGCTAATATGTATGGGCCCATTTAACCAAGTTTCCTGTAGACCCATAATATCATACATATTTACAATGCTTTCCCATGTAGGGTTTTTTATTTTCGATTTTAAACCTGCCACATTCCAAAATATAAGGCTGCAGGTTTCCTTCTTTTCAATAATACTAGTAGAAATCCTAGACACAATACCCACAACGGGGGGCCCAGCCCTCGCCAGATCACCCATTTCAACTAGACCTCCAGATAGTCCACAGTCTCCCACCATCGCTATTTTGGTACCACAGATATACTTGGTCCGTTCCCCCTCTTGAATGGTGGGGCTCTCTGAAGAAACAGGATCTACAAAGTTTAGGTCAGCCATCCCCTCTCAAGGCATAAGTACTTCCATATTTGCCTTGTCTATCTCACTATATTGTCGAGTATGTTTTACGTTAATGCCAGGGTTATCGCTAATATGTCTAGGACCGCTTCAAGGCCTGAAAGTAAATCAAACCAATTGGATGTTAATATATTGTAGTTATTTGGGGCAGAACCTGCAGTGCTCACAAAATACGTGTTTTCTGTTCAGGGTCTTTCAAGGGACATGTGTGGTGATCTGGGGTAGAAATCGCCTGGTTCCCATGAAACTATTCCTCCATCCCCTATTTGAGGTTGCCAGCTTTTGAGGTAGGGAATCACATGTTTGTCCCTGAAATTCACTACAACCAGATCTCCCGCTATATCCTTGATCATACGCCCTAACCACCCCACCCTTCTGACATTTAAGATTTTCCCGTCAATGTTAGGAGGAAGCGGTCTATTTTTACTCAGCCAAAATGATACTTTGTCTTTTAGTTCCTGATACCCTTCAATTTTCCCATTTACGAGCTCAAGCACCCCTGAGAGGACGCTCACAAAGGGTGCCGCCTCTGGGGGTAAATCAATACGAGTGATAGTTCTATTTAGCCTGCCCTGGTTAGTGCCTTGCCTATCTAAGGTTTTATGTCTGTTAATCTGCCCTTCTTTAGTTGCGACAATCTTTGATAGGGTAGGTATATGGGTTGGTTTTGGGTCATGTGTATTAGGAGATGGTACTCTCAGCGGTGCCGGTTGACTTAGAATAGTTTTCACCGCCCCATTTATTTTGCCCAGATTAATTTCAGTCGAGTTGTGAGATTGCGGGTTATCTGCCAATTTCTTAATAAGTACAGCATTTGACTTTGTTACGTCCTCTATGATCCCCACCTGTTCTCCTATTCTCTTGACTCTTTCTACTAGCGGTAAGATCGAAGATTTTACTAAGAGTTCAATTTGTGCCAGTAAATCTGAGGGTGGAGTTTGTGCGGGCATTTGTGGTCCTAAGTAATCCTTCATGTTTCTGGGAGCACCGCTGCTAGCCTTTGGGGGGCTTATATACAATTTTGCTAATTTCGCTAATCTCCCCCTGTGCTTAGCTCCCCTACGCTTCCTTTTAGTAGATGGGGCCAGTCCAAGTGCAATAGATTGCATATTATCTTTAACTGATGGAATAGGAGAAGTGCCTAGAAGACTCTCCTCTGATATAATTTGCGTACAGGGCTCAATACTTAAATTTCCCATAGTCGACTCGCAACTTGCAGCCCTAGTCAGTCCATGATCCAGCTCTACAGGGGTACCAGTAACATTACTTAAATCATTTGCAACCCCTGAGACTAGTAGAGTTTGAGATGGATCAGTAAGCCCCAGGGAAGAGCGTTTATTGCTTATCGTTTCTAAGAATAAGTGTTGCTCAGCTCTCACAATTTCACGTTCTATGGCTGTAGTTGCCCGAGTTAAATAGTGATCCAAAGTGCCCTTAAGTGAACCTCCCTGCGAAATGATAGTTTTGGGGACCCCTTTAGCAGTCATATTATATTTAATATATATACCTTTGAGAGGTTAGCATTAGGCACAGAAACTTCAAAATAAAAACCAGTGAGCAAGTGTGGAGTCCATTAAGCCAAAACCAAGGTATACAATACTAAGTCCATATCTCATAAGCTTACTTTCTTATCTCGTAGTCCAATGTCAAATGGGGTGGCCCAGCCCAGCCTCCTCTAGCCTCCGAGGGCCACAGAGGGCCCGCCCTTTGCCCGGGTTTAGCCCGGCGCGCCCGCACGCGTCCTGCAACGCGTAGGCTGGTGCTGACTTTTAAGCGCCTGCAGGTGCAGAAATGGGAAGGAGCGGCTTCATGCCGCAAGGCACCCTGTGAGTCGTAGTCTCCCCCTCTCAGCGGCCGCGCCGAGATGGCAGAGGCTGCGGCGCCGGAGGGAGACAGGTGACAGGAGCTGGCGGCGGCGAAGCGGCAAAGCAGGCAGCAACAGGTGAGTCTGTGGATCACAGAGTGTTGCAGGCAAAAGAATCCCGTAGCGCGAACAAAGAGCCCGCTCTCCTGAGGCTGGTGCTGACTTTTAAGCGCCTCCAGGCGTGGAAATGGGAAGGAGCGGCTTCCTGGCGCAAGGCACCCTGTGAGTCGTAGTCTCCCCCTCTCAGTGGCCGCGCCGAGATGGCAGAGACTGCGGCGGCGGGGGGAGACAGGTGACAGGAGCTGGCGCCGGCGAAGCGGCAAAGCAGGCAGAAACAGGTGAGGCTGTGGGTCACAGAGTGTTCTAGGGAAAAGAATCCCGTAGCGCGAACAAGGCTATCATAATGCAGATCAATACAGATGGGTCCTCTGTCACACCCACCGTTCTAATTCTTGTGGAGCATGAGATGGCCAACAGATGACCCAGCTACAAACTCCAAAAGATTTACTAAGACTTTTACCCGATCCCCTGAGGGAGGCTATATAAATTTTAATTGAAGTCTCCTTCCATTTACTGAAGAGACCACTCTCACGATATTTCAGATTTTGACTCACTTACTAAGGGGTCCTAGATCTTCACACGAATATTGTGTCCTGCCGATGGTCTCACAGATATAGTACAACAGAGACCAAAAAATCCATGGCCAACCCAATTTCACTTTTAGTTATTAGTAAATTCAGTTTGGGAGGTATAGATCCTATGTATAGGACAGACTCCATATTTGACATTACGGAAATGGATATTTATACATTAAAGACTAGTTCATTTTCATCTATTGATACTGTAATATCTCCTATCACTTTATGTAAGAACTTTTGTTATGAACTCCTTATTCTATGTATTTTGATATTTACTGAAAAAGAATAGATATATTTGGCTAATGGAATTTATTTCATTAGACAAACAAATACATGTACTGTTCCAATTAATTTGCAAAGTCATGGCAAGACATCTTGTAGAAGAGACAGACTGATACAAAGTATTTCATGTAAAGCAAGTTCCTTGTAGGCACTTTTACCTGTTTAACTTTAATTCCGATTTCGAAAAGTGGCATTTCTAAAATAGTAATATCAAATCCAACTTTACCACTAAACAGCATTATTAGTCCCAATCCAAATATATGAAACATAATTTAGCTACTCCTTTTAATCATGAGTTACAGCTTTAAATTGTTTTAGTCCTACCTTTTTACCACTACAGCACACTGCTCTTAGAGCTACCTAGGGCATACCTTAGGGGGGGCCTGTGTATAATAAAAGGGGAGTTTAATGCTTGGCAAGTGGTTTAATATGCCATGTCGAAGTGGCTGTAAACTGCAAGCACAGGCCTTGCAATAGCAGGCCGGAGAGAGGTCTAAAAGGATACTTGTGTGGGTGGCACAATCAGTGCTGCAGGCCCACTAGTAACATTTAAATGCCTAGCTCTGGGTATGTGGTATACCACTTAGCAAGGGACTAATAAGTAAACTAATTCTGCCAATACACCAATGTCACCATATTTAGGGAAGAAGCACATGCACTTTAGCACTGGTTACCAGAGGTAAAGTGCTTAGATTGCTATGGCCAACAGAAAATATAGCAATAAGTGGAGGTAAGCAGGCAAAAAGTTGGGGGGAGCCAACCCAAAGGAACACAAGTCTAATACTGGCAGTTACTGTAATGTGAAGAGTCAGGTTCTCTGGAGCTTCATGTAGAAGGCCATAGCAGAAGAAAGGGTCTTGGTGCAAAGTAGCCCAAAACTTGAGCGCTCTCATTTCTTCTCAGGAGGAGCTTAAGTGAGGCCAACCAAGGGTCTAGGACCTGAGAAGGCACAGTTTGTGGTTCAGGAACTCACTTCAATAGTGGCAAGCACAACTCAGGCAAGTCCAGCTGCAGGTCCAGTGCAGCAGGTCAGCTGGGCATGATACAAATGCTCTACTTATTGAAGTGAAGGTCCGAGGTTAGTTATGTATATTAGGAAGTACCGGAACAGAGTGGCACTTCCTACACCTTATGGTCCAGTTGCCAACTGCCGGCCCCAGAATCTTCCCTCAACACCATTCTACATTCTATGTTGGCACATGTTAAATCCCCCGCATTCCCTGGAGCACATGCCACACATCTTCCCCTTTTATAAAAGACAACAATACCAATCCAACCTAAGTTTGTTACAATACAATGATACTTAAAAATAATATTCGTCTAAATCATCAGGATAACACAACAATGAAATAGGATATAATAATACAGTTTCATATGGTACATCTTGTACAATGCTTATATACAATACATGCAATATGATATGTATCTTAAACCATCATAAAATTCATTACTCAATCAACTCCCCAGATAAGCTGGTACCATCTTTCCGCTTTTATTGCACTGCAGCACATTACTAAGGCCACCAGATTCCTTGCTTCCACATATTACACTCATTTGCAATCTGAGAACACTCATGTCCCTGCACTCAATGGGGTCCTCTTGGTTTTCTTCCACAGCTTCCCTACAACACACCGCATTATGTAACCATCACACTCATCACTATGTTCCTCATTATCCATGGTAAATTCACTTATTTCTTTCTTACACACTGTTACACAACGTAAATTCCACACCTTGCCATCCTCCAACTGACCTGCACTCCCTATAACCTTGTTGATTCTCAATGGTTCTGACCAATGAGGTTCACCTTTGTAAAAATATCCAGGTTTCTTAAGACAAATATACTGTCCGACCCTAACTTAAGGTATGTCTTCTCCCTCATTATTGTACTTTTCGGTGCGCATCTGATACTGCTCTACTTTCTTTCTTATTTCACTATCCTGTGCAATGTCAAATGTCAACTCTCAACCTTACCATTTGCAGAGGTATTATACAACGCTACTCTTGAATGCTTAAAACCATATTTCTTTTTAAAAAATCTCATTTTATCAGACTTTAGTTGTACATCGTTGTCCGATACCAATATCTCAGGAACTCCTTCCCTCGAAAACACATCCTCTAGGAATTCCATCATGACATCATTAGTAATCTTGCCTACCATTCGTACCTCAGGTCATTTAGGAAAAATACACTAGCATAGCACTCTTTAGCTACCACGTAGAAAATTGCCCCATAAAATTGACAGCCAATTTCTACCATAGTCTGTCTGGTAATTTTACTGTAACCAACAAACTTAGATGGTTTAACACATTAATCTCTATCTATCAACTATCATAACGACATCTGGTCACCAAACATTCTCCTTAATTTTTCTCTTGGCACTGGACATGTCTCCATGACCTTCATGACTTAACATTTCTCACACACCCTTAGGAGGAATGATTTTATAACCTATTAACACTACACGATTACATAAAAACAGTTCCTCCTTTAACTTCCAAAACACAGCTCCATCTCCTCTCATCATGGGTTCACTAGGCCTATCTTTGGTAATGTATATTTTTGTCATTTGTAACTCAACATCCTTTTCCGTTTCTTGCCACCTTTCCTTTTCTGACACCACTTCCTGATCCAAAATTTCACCCGCACAACACATCTTCATTCCTAAAAGCTATATCACATTCAAAGTTCTTACTTCCTTTATTATTACTATAATTACCAACAGGAAGACATGCTAATTCAGTCAGCAATTACATTACTCCTGCCAGGTAAAAATTCAATTTTGAAATAGTACATTTGTAATTTAGAGGCCAACCTTAATGATCTAGGAGACAAAGTGTTTACACATCCTATATTTAGTATATTCACCAAGCGTTTAGGGTCCATACACATTTTAAACCTCCTTCCCCAAATGTACAACCTAAATGGTTGCATGGCCCAAGATGCTGCCAAAGGTTCCTTCTCAATAACCGAATGACTCCTTTCTGTTTAGGTCCTATCCATTTATCATTCCTCTTCTTCTGAGACAATACTGCCCCAATCCCATAACCACTCGGACCCACCGTCACAAACCACACAATCAACATCCATCTCAAATGATATAAAGCAAGGGGTTTGTAAAATATTTTTCTTAATGGATGCAAAACAATCTGATTGCTCATGTTTTTACAAACTGAGCACTTTTCATGAGGAATTTCCTTAAGTTCTTTCATTACATAATTCTCAATAAATCTTGAATAAAATTCCGGGGAACCAAAAATGACAATAATTGCTCCTTGTAAGTTGGTTTAGGAGCATCCACTATTGCTTCAGCATGACTAACTTTAGGTTGGATACTATCACTTAAAATAACATGTCCCAAGTACTCTAATTGGTCCTATCCAAACTTGCATTTTTCACTCTTCACTTTCATTCCCTAATCCTGGAGGACTGATAATACGCATTCCAGTGTCACATCATGCATACTTCTATCCTTCCCAAAAACCGAGATGTCATCTTGGAAAACTTTTATGCCCACATGCATCAAAGTTATTTTTTGCGTTTCCTAATTTGCGAAAATTAGCGAAGAGCATATTAGGAATCGCATAATGGTATGCATCATTTTTTTCGCAAATATTTTGCGATTCGGTAAAAATCACATTTTTTTCCGAATCGCAAGAAAATTGCGATTTTTTTCGGTGCGACTTCGCACATTGCGAAATCGCAAAATGCGAATTCGCAATTTCATGCATACCAATGAGGACACACCCAGGAAACCAGTACACTGATTAGAAAAAGCTGAAGTTCACTTTAAACTGCAGGAGTGGCTGTTGGCAGTTGGAGCTCTGCTTTCAGCTACAGGAGGAGTGTGTTTGGTGTGCCCTTGAAGGAGAGATGGCTGCTGAAAGTGCTGTTGAAGACCTGCATGCAAGAAAATGAAAATTAAAGTTCAGTGACCAGGAACTGGAAATATTAATTGAAGAGGTCACTCTGAGGCATGACCAGCTTTTTAGCAAGGATTCCTTGAAGGTCCCAGAAGGACAGCTCACAGAACTCTGGTGTGCGGTGGTGGTGGTCCTCACCCCTCGTGGGCTTTCATCACTTCCAGGGGCCCCTGACTCCCGAAGCTTGGACACCGCGACAGGCGCACTATTGCTAATTGGACAAGGGGTGAGAGGGAAGTGCCGCCATATTGCCCAGACCCCGCAGAGGGTCACTATTGAGAGGGAGGCCTGGTGGGGCTCCTCATACGCTGGCGAGCGCGCTGCGCCGTGAGACCGGTAATCCGCAGGGTGGTCGCGGGGGAGCCCGGACCGCCGGGTCAGAGGGATGTCCGCAGGCAGGCCGCCCCGAGGCAAGACTGTGAAAGAAATGTTTGCCAAGACGCAATCGCCTCTACAGAAAGATGCCATGGCCCCTGCGCCGAAAAAAGCGGACCGGGCCTCGGAAGAAGGCGCGGAACCCATAACGAAGGCCTTCTTGGAGTCCCTCTTCGCCTCCCTGCGTGATGATATCCAGACCCTCAAGGCTGAGTTCACCAGTGAGATCCGCGAGGTGCGGCGCGAAATGGACGGCATAGGCGAACGGGTGGCGGACCTTGAGGCCAAGGGCGAGGAACGGGAGACGGAACTCTCAGCTCAACAACAGGAGATCATCCGCCTACACGATCAGCAGGTGGACTTGCAACTCCATCTGGAAGACCTGGAGAATCGCTCCAGGTGGCACAACATCCGCATTCGCAATGTTGCCACGTTTGATGCCACTCAGGATGTGTTTCGATATGCCAGGGAGCTCTTCAACCACGTGCTGGGAAAACCATTGGACTCGCCCCTGCAGCTTGATAGGGCCCACAGGACAGGTCCGCCCCGCGCGGCTACGGCCCAACCACCCGACATCCTGGTGTGCGTTCAAGACTACCGGACCAAGGAGGAAATACTACAGAGGGCGCACCAGAATCACCCGATAATGTTCCAGGGCACCTCGCCGCAGCTGTTTCAAGACCTGGCGGCACTCACGCTACACAAGCGCCGGCTCTTCAAGCCGGTCACCTCTTTCCTGCAGCAGAAGGGCATCCCGTACAGCTGGGGCCACCCCTTTCGCCTCGTCTTCAGAATGGAGAACAAGCAGTACCAGCTCCGATCGGTCACTGAAGCCTGTTCTTTGCTTGGTATAGAGGCACCGAAGGAGGAAGCGGAGGCCCAGGGGTCGACGCCTGCAACCGAGGGAAGGAGGCCACAATGGAGCCAACAGCAGCGGCCGAGGCGAGTCAAGAAGCCACAGGCGACGGAGATCGCAGCAGGGCAACGTGCCGCGGTGGATGCAGTGGCCGCGGACGGCGGCGCCGGCTCCACAGGATGATCGTTTCAGGACATTGCCTGATTTGAACATCCGCTCTGGCCATCGGGCCGTTGGCGGGAGGAAGACTCCCGAACTGATCAGTAAGACTACCTTACTTTATCTCCTATTCTCCTTTTCGTCCTTGGATGAGAGACAATGACACTTTCTGGGGCATACATTGACAGTTTGCAGTTGGGGGGGAGGGGGCGGAGAGTTGGGTAGGGGTTGAGTTCATGGGGGTTGAGTGGTGGGGGGGGTTCATGGTCCATGGTCGGCGGGCAGTGTGCTGGGTTGGCTCCCCTATGGGAGGAAGGGCGGCAACGCCGGGGGTGGGTGAGTCTGCCAGTCAGGGCGCTGGGCGCTGCCCTAATGGCTATCTGTCAGTCTTTCTCTTACTGGATGGCGCCGGATGACATTGTTGTTCTCACTCTGAATGTGAGAGGCTTGAACAATCCGGTGAAACGCAAAGCAGTGCTCTTGTTCTTAGAACACTCCAGGGCAGACATCTGCCTATTGCAAGAGACGCAACTCCTAGCTAGGGATTGCCACCGCCTTCACTCTCCCAGGTTCCCGCAGCAATTCTTCTCCTCCTGTACAGAGAAAAAAGCCGAGGTGGCTATCCTGGTAGCACGCACATTCAAGGGCAAGGTACTGGGTAAGATGGCGGAAGTTAAGGGGCGGTTACTGGTTTACAGGTTCACACTGGGAGACCTACACTACATGGCTCGATATACGGACCGAACGAGGGCCAAGAGAAGTTCCTACACTCCGCACTTACCAAAGCGACTGCAACATTAGATCACCACATTTTGCTTGGGGGGGGGACTTGAATTTGGTTCTAGATAATTCCCTTGACCGCTCCTGCCAGCGCGTTAGTCAAGTGGGTGCCCAGTCAGCGTCAGGTTTGGCTCGCCTTAAAGACCTAGGGCTTGTAGATGTTTGGCGCGAGCTTCACCCGGGTGAAACAGAATACACTCACTTCTCAGCAGCGCGTAAAACATATGCACGCCTAGATTACCTGCTTGTCTCCACAGCGGCGTGCCCTCTTGTCACCAATGCAGAAATCGGCACGGCGTCCCTATCTGACCACGCCCCAGTCACGGTCACCCTGGCAGGGCCACGGGAACCGCGCCTAGGTAGAGTATGGCGGCTCCGAGATTCATTGCTCTAAAAGAAGGACGCGGTTGCCAGAATTCAGGGAGCCATAAAAGATTACCTGTCCCATAACAGTAATGGGGACACCGCACTGGCTACTCAGTGGGCTGCGCTCAAGGCCGTACTGAGGAGTGAATTTATATCGATATCCGCCGCGGAAAAATTGGAACGCCAGGCCAAGAGGGACGAGTTCGCCCAAAAGACCAGGGAACTAGAGCACATTCACAGACGGACGGGGGCCCTGAGGATTTGGCGTCAACTAAGAGCTGCCCGTCAGCAGCTGGCAGCACTGGACATTGACAGGGCGGAATACGCAGCTCTACGGCTGAAACACGCATACTACACTGGGGGGGACAGATGCGGGCGTCTCTTGGCGCATAAACTGAGAACAGTTGCTCAGAAACGGGAGGTTAAAGAACTGAAACGAAGCGACGGTACTAGTGTCACCGGTGATTGAGCAATTGCGGGGGCCTTTAGCGCCTTCTATGCTACTCTCTACGGGGCAGACCCGCCTGATCCGGAGGCGGAATCGGCCTTTCTCGACGGAATCCCATTACCAGCCCTAACCCAGGAGCAATTGGATAATCTGGAGAGGGACATCCGCCCGGATGAAGTCATCTCGGCGATTTCTCGGCTCAAACTCGGGAAGGCGCCGGGGCCGGACGGCTTCCCGGCGTGCTTCTATAAAACCTTTTGTGTTCAGGTTGCGCCACTCCTGGCCAGACTCTTTACATCGTTTGCGGACGACGGAGCGATCTCCCGGGAACTGCTTGAGGCCTCCATTGCGGTTATACCCAGCCAGGCAAAGACCACACTGACTGTGGGGCTTACAGGCCTATTTCCCTTTTAAATGTTGACCTTAAGCTCTATACGGGGATCCTCCCCTACAGACTGATCCCCTACATGGGAGATCTTATTCAACAGGACCAGTCGGGCTTCATCCCGGAGCGCCAGACCTCTGACAACACCAAACGGGCACTCCACCTCATAGAGAAGGCAGCCCACACACAGGGCGAATACATGATGCTGGCCATCGATGCAGAGAAGGCTTTTGATAGGGTTCACTGGCTCTATCCTGAGAAGGTCCTGCTGAAGGCAGGCATGGGACCCAAATTCCGGACGAGGGTACTGAACTGCTATATAATTTCCCTCGGCCTCGGTCAGGGTTAATGGCTTGTCCTCCCCACGTTTCCAGATTGAGAGGGGCACTAGGCAGGGGTGCCCGCTATCCCCTCTCCTGTTTGCCCTCTACATGGAACCGCTGGCACAGCTCATCCGAAATGACCCGGAAGTCAAAGGAATTAAATTTGGAGTGGATGTCCACGTCATCAGTCTCTACGCGGATGATGTCTTACTGTCGCTCGCAGACCCTCAGAGCTCTCTTCCCGCTTGCATGGCCGACCTTGACAGGTTTGGCAGTGTATCGGGCTTTAAGGTCAACTTGACGAAATCGGTGGCCCTTGACTTATCACTGGCTGCGGACACGCGCGCCACAATGCTGACCCAATTTCCTCTGCAGTGGGCTACAGAAGCGGTTCCCTACCTGGGTATCAAGTTGGCGGCCTCCCTTCAGACCACGGTGGACGTTAACTATGCCCACCTCCGGCAGAAAGTTCGACAGGAGTTGGGACAATGGAAACACTATCCGCTGTCCTGGTTAGGCAGGGTGGCTGCGATCAAGATGACGATTTTCCCCCAGATCCTCTACATTTTTCGCACTATACCTCTCGCCCCTCCTAAAGGATGGATTAAAGTGATGCAGACAGAACTCTCTCGATTTGTCTGGAACGGGAGGAAGCCGCGGCTGAAAGCCCAGATCGCGATGCTCACGCCGGAACAGGGGGGGATCGGGATTCCGAATCTAGCCGCCTACTTCCAAGCGGCACAACTACGCTTCATGGCGGAATGGGTCCAATGGGAGTCCGGGAAGCACTGGTTATTCCAGGACCAAGCGGTGGCAGGGCGCACCCTGCAAGAGATCCCGTTTATATGCGAGATACACAGGCCCCGTAACCTGTATGCGTCCCACATTACTCGAGACCCGCTTGAGATCTGGGACCGGGTTGGACTGGAGTTCGGTCTTACCACCACCATTTCACCTCTCACTCCCATCCTTGACAACCCCGACTTCCAGCGGGGGCTAGATGGGAAGGCCTTCGAACGATGGAAGTCTGCCGGTTGTCGCTCCCTCTGCCATGTGTATGGTTCTGAAGGGATAATCCCCTTTCCACAATTACGCCAGGACTTCGGCCTTCCGGAGACCGAGCGCCTCCACTATTTCCAAATCAGGCACTGGGCCCTTAACAAGACAGTGCGAGCGGACGCGGATAGGCGACTAACGGATTTTGAGTGTTGGTTGATCACCCGCAAATCGGACAAGCAGCTAATCTCGGACCTATACAAAATTCTCACACACAAACACGAGTACACCTATAGCGTGAGTAGGGCTCGTTGGGAGAGAGAGATGTGGAGGTCCTTTACACATAAGGAGTGGGAAGTTATGTATTACAGAGCACGACACTCTGCGTATCATATGGGGCTCACTGACACTCTAACGAAGGTGGTGACCTACTGGTACTACACACCTGAACGACTATACGAAATGGACAGTAGCAAGGACACCCTGTGCTGGCGGGGCTGCGGACAACTAGGCACCCTCACACACACACAATGGGAATGTAGCCTTTTGCAGGATTACTGGGGTCAGGTTCTGGACGACGTAGATAAACACTTTGAAACCGAAATCCCACGCTTCCCTTCCTACGTCATCCTGGGGCTCCCGAATGCGCTGACCTACCCACTGCGATCGCGAAGGGGTCGCTTGATAGCTATAGCTTTAGGTTCGGCGCTACAAAACATCGTAGCACACTGGCGCACGACCCACATTCCCACGTATCAGGGATGGCTCCATCGCCTATGGATGGTCCTGGGTATGGAAAGGCTTTCTCTGTATAAGGCGGGGGAAGGGGCAAAGTATGCTGAGCTTTGGCAACCGTTTCTAGCCCTCCTGTCCTCGGAGTTCATAGAAGTCACCTGCCCGAGGTATCTCCGTTTGCTGAGGTTGACAGAGCTTGCCCCGGAGGAAGGGGACAACGAACCCGCCCCCAAATCGGGGAAGTGATGATGTATGACCGACTATCATGAGACTGTGGACCATTGGGGGGGGTATGGGGGGGGTAAGGGGGTTGGGTTTGTTGGAGTTGGGGTGCTGGGGCGGGGGGGTGTTGGGCGTGGGGTGGGGTAGGGTGTTTCAGGCGAGGGTGGGGGGGATGAAAGTTCCAGAGGGTGCTGGCGGCCTGCACACCCAAGCAATGGGGGTGAGCCATACTCTACATCAGCGAGGGTAGGGACGGATTGGCAGGAGGAATTGGAGCTGCCCTGAATAACATCGCTATGTTTGAAACGCGGCCGGCCCGTGATGGGTTGTAGGCGGCTTGCTGTGTATAATCACAATTCTCTATATACTGCATATTCCTGACCCCTCTGCTGTAATCGAGCCCTAGCTCCAGTTGAAACGTATGATCAGAGCTCTTGATTGTTGATGCCTGTGCTGTGTTGGCTTCCTCAATAAAAAATATTTAATACTAAAGCATTTGATGGTCGTTTTGATGACTTAGATAAGAAATTGGCTGACATGGGCACTAAACTTCAAACGCACGATCGGCGGCCGGATGTCGTGGAGGCAAGGGTCTCGGACGTCAACCTCACTGAAAAGGCTAGAAAGAGTGGAGAAGATTCTCAAGGAAGTAGCTAATAAAACCGAAGATTTGGAAGCGTGCAGCCACCGGAACAACATCTGTATTATTGGTGTACCGGAAACGACGTCCACTGGGCGGATGGACGCATTTATGGAACAACTACTGGTGGATCTATTTGGCAGAGAGAACTTCACACAGAGCTTTGTGATTGATCGCGCTCACAGGTCCTTAGGCCCCCGTCCTCGCCAGGGCTTCCCTCCACGACCCATCATTGCAAGACTCCTGAATTTCAGGGACAGGGATACGGCTCTGCGATCAGCCCACAACAAGGGCGACGTCCAATGGCAAGGTAACAAATTGGCCCTGATTTCACCATCATGGTCCAGGAGGCGAGACGTAAGTACCAGGGAGACAAGGCAACCCTGAGGAATTTGGGACTAAGGTTTGGCATGTTATACCCGGCAAAACTGAGGGTGAGCGTGAATGGGAGGCCTTGCATCTTTGACACTCCAACAGAGGCTCAGGAATTTTGTAGAACTATAAGAAAAACTCTTCTGGGTCCCCTGCCGTACTGCACCAGTCCTCTCCATCGCAGGGTGGCTCGCAGGACAGTGTTGAGTTGTTCTCCCAACCCGGGACTGACTAATGGATCCGTGATGCGGTTTGATGGCTTTTGCTGCACTTTATTCATGTTCATTGTTCTGTTCGATTCGCTATACATGTAACTATGGTTCTCTAAATTGCCCGGCCGGTGTGGCGTTGTCACGGCCTTAGGTGTATACCACAATGTCTTTTTCTGTTATGTTCTCTCAACTAGTTACTGCTTTGATATTTGTAATGTGTATATCAGGTTTATTGCATCAGCATTTTGAATTCATAGACAGGGATTGCCTCCTATGGGTTACTAGGAGGCTGGGTGGGCTAGGGGGGAGCTTATGCTCAGTCTTAATGGTTTTTGCGATATTGTGTACCAAGGTGCTAGTTGGCAGCGAGTGATAAACACACATCTTGATGCTAGTAAGGAACTATATCCTCTATGGTTAAACTAGGACAACAGCCGGGTCCTTCCAGGCTTTCTTTGATGTCGTGGAATGTCAGAGGTTTGAATAACATCTGGAAACGCAGACAGGTCCTCAACTAGGCACAACGTAGATATCGTATTTCACCAGGAAACGCACTTGTCTGGGGCGGATAGCACTCCTGTGGCATTGAGCTGGGGATCTCATAGATATTTATCGAATTTTACCCACTACGCCAGAGGTGTGGCAATTTTAATACATAAGCGAATCCCTTTTGCGCTACACAAGACCGTGGTTGATACCGAGGTACGTACATTGGTCGTTACTTGCTCATTGATGGGACACAAGATTTCGTTTGTAGGAGTTTATGGCCCTAACATAGATTCCCCATCCTTCTTTCATGACCTCCAGGTCAGACTCTTGTCGCTTGACCCTGGGCTTTTAATACTGGGGGGGATATTCTAACTTGCTATTAGACCCATCCACGGACAGTTATTCCCATTCACCGGATACCAAACCCTGTGCCCGGCAGGTCCTCAGAGACATATGCACACACTTTTCCTTAATAGATGTTGAACAGCGATTACACGCTTCCTTCCCAAACTTCACCCACTACTCTGGGTTTCATGACATGTGGACCAGAATAGACTATTGGTTGGTGTCCCCGGGAGTGGCGGGTTGGCTGGATGGTATACTCACCCTCCCCGCACACTTTCAGATCACTCTCGTGTCATACTCTGATTGAACATTCCTAGACCGGGTGGCTATGAACGACAATAGTGCTTCCCTGAAAGCGCATTATTGGATCAAGATTTTCGTGAGTAGATAAGAACTGCGATAGACGACTATTTTGACCTTCCAGGAATGACAATGGTGCTTCCCCGGAAGCGCATTATTGGATCAAGATTTTCGTGAGGAGATAAGAACTGCGATAGACGACTATTTTGACCTTAATACCGGAACGGTCCACACCTGGGCAGTCCTCTGGGGAAGATTTAAGGCCTACATTAGAGTAGTCAAGCTACAAAAAATTGGGAAATGGGGTTTACAGCACAATTGCACTTATCCTATATAATGCCTTATTAGAGTGGTGACACGGATCGGAGATTCCTTTCCCTAGATCTCCTAAAACAAGAAACTTGTTCTAGCAAACAATTTTTTACCAATTGATCCAGCACACACGTAAGTATTTCAGAAATCTGTTACACTAAAGAACATTCAACAGCAAGTCCAAAATTATTCAATGAATTGAGTAGCAGAGTCCTTAGGTGTATTTTTGAAGATCAAGGGCCCGATGTAGGTGGCCAATACCGGTCGGAAACGGCCGAATTCGGCCGTTTCCGACCAGTATTTGGCCTTTTGAGATGTGGGGGACCTTTTTCTGTCCGATTCGGTATTTTACCAATTCGGTAAAATTACCGAATCGGAAAAATACAGAATCGGTAAGTTTACCGATATTAAAAATTCGGGATGTAGCTGGGACTACTTTCAGTCCCACAGGCCCTTCAGATTCGGTATTTTAACACCCAATCCAATTGGGTGTTAAAATACCGAATCCAGGTGTGCATGCACATGTGTGCATGCACACCTATGCCATGTGACAGACAGACATGCCCTTAGGGCATGTCTGTGTGCCACATGGCACACAAGCCAGTATCGGGGGTGCTAGAGGGTGTCAAAGTGACACCCCCTGCACCCTTGCAGAAATCGGTAATTACCGAATCGGTAAATACCGATTCGGTAATGCCCATTGATTCCTATGGGCTTCAATGCCCATAGGAATCAATGGGCATTACCGATTCGGTATTTACCGAATCGGTAAATACCGATTCCTTCCGATTCGGTAATTTAAAAAAAAAAATTACCTACATCTGCCCTTCTCTTTTTTACCACTTCTTAAATACCGATTCGGTATGAATCGGTATTTATGAAGTGGTAAAAAAGATTTACCTACATCGGGCCCCAAATCTTTATTCATTTCTTCTATCCAGTAGCCAAGTGGATAGAAGAAATGAATAAAGATTTAATCTTCAAAAATACACCTAAGGACTCTGCTACTCAATTCATTGAATAATTTTGGACTTGTGTTGAATGTTCTTTAGTGTAACAGATTTCTGAAATACTTACGTGTGTGCTACATTAGAGTAGTGTCTATTGCCAAACATGCTGGGGTACTGCGGGATCTCCGTTCGATGCTGAATCGGATTGAGAGGGACATTGCTGCCTTGGACCGAGAATTAGTTATCTCGTCCCTCGACTCTGGGGAGGCAAAACGCCTGACACAGCTGCTAGAATTTAGGGAGACAGCAGAACGTGAGCTGCTATTCCTTATTAAACAATACTCCGCGCGGCGATATGACGAGGGTGAGAGGCCTGATAGGATATTGGCGCACACCTTGCGCCCCTCCCCCGTGATTATGCCTATATCACAGCAACTTACTTCACTCCACCATAGACATCCGAGAACACTTCTTTGCCTACTATAAGGCGCTGTACTCTTCCAGGGTTACTGGAGATCTGCGGGAGCAAGGGGAATATTTATCCAAAATAGCGCTGGTCTATCTAGAAAGATATATGCAGGACTTCTTATCTGTCCCCATTTCGCCAGATAGCATCATTGAAGGCATAGATGTGCTTAGGGGCTCCTCTGCGCCTGGACTGGATGGCTTTTCGGCCGATTTCTATAAGGAATAAAAGGATATTTTAGTCCCGAGACTGATTGAAGTCTATGCAGAGTCACTTGAAATAGGTACGCTTCCCCCGACGTTTAGGGAAGCGGTAATGATTCTCCTTCCTAAACCCGGAAAAGACCCCACACTATGCAGCTCCTACAGGCCGTTGTCACTATTAAACTCCGATTATAAAATATTGGCTAAAGTCATTGCTATACGACCATCAATGATGATGGAATCCATCTTTGCTCCGGTGCAATCTGGATTTATCCCTCATAGGTCCACCACTCTAAATCTTCCTACCTTATTCACGGTGCTGCATAGAATTGACCCTGACACTCCAGCTGCCGCTATCATGTTGGATGCTGAAAAATCATTTGACTCCTTTGAGTGCCCATTTTTTTATCAGTTATGAGATGCATGGGTATGCCGGAATGCTTTGTCTCTACGGTGGCGCTGTTATACACTAAACCCACTGCCAGGCACCGCCTAAACGGTACTATCTCCGAGCCCTTCATTCTGTCCCGTGGCACCAGGCAAGGATGCCCATTGTCTCCACTACTATTTATATTGGCTACGGATCTATTAGTCCGCCATTTCCAGGAAAAGCATTTACATTGCGGTCTCCAGTTTCGCACGGGCCCCCTTCTGGTTTCGCTTTATGCGTACGATACTGTGTTGTACGTTAGAATGCCACACGTGAATTTGGAACCCTTGATACTAGAAATTGCACGGTTTGGCAAATTCTCCGGGCTCTGCATTAACTGGCATAAATCAGTCATCTTTCCTCTCACGGCTGGCACGACCGCCTGGCCTTGTGCGTTTCCACTGGAATGGTGCAGTGACGCGATTAAATACCTTGGGGTCTATGTCCATCTTGACACGGACACCATGATCAGGCTGTACTACGGCAGAGCTGTTGGAGACCTGGAATTACAAATCACGAAATGGCTGCGCCTGCCTTTATCAATGGCTGGTAGAGTCGCTATAATCAAGATGGTCGTTCTCCCTCGATTTTTGTATCTTTTTAATAATATCCCCTTTCCCCTCATTAAAACTTTCTTTGCGCAGTTGCGATCATTGCTACTACACCTTGTCTGGGCAGACAAGACGCCTCGGTGCGATGGCAGACCTTGGTGCTGCGGTACGAAAGGGGGTGTTTAGGGGTCCCTGATTTACATCTGTACTACCTAATAGCACAATGCTGTTAAGCATATGTCTTGTTTCACCCTGATGCTCGCATCCCGTTCTCTAAACCCGAGGCTGATCCGGTGCTCCCACATACCCTGTCCTCTGTCCTGCCTATGGGATTCCCTAGGGACCCCCAAGATATTCAAACAGTCTCTACCACTTGCTGGGCGTGGGGCAAGTTGCGCAAATTGCTCGGGCTGGAGATGCTCCATTCGCCAGCACTACTCCTCCCTAACCATTCCTGGCTGCCAATTACTGGCGAAGTTCTGGTCCAGCGTACACTGGAAAAGTTTGGCATTAGCACAATGGGTGATCTGTTTCCCAAGGGTCATATTTTTTCTGAGTCTGAGGAGGCCCGATTCGCGGACCGCTCCTTCATGGACACTTTTGTGATGAAGCGTATGCACTCAATGCTTCGCGCCACTTTCCTCTCATTTCCTGCTGCTCCTGCGCCCACTCCACCATTAACATTATTAATACAGAGCCCCACTGGCGCACACTTGGTATCTTAACTATATAAACAATGCGGGCGACCCGACCTGTATCTGATGCCAGGGTGCGTGAGGCCTGGGAGGCAGACTTGGGCGGGCCAATTACAGATGACCAGTGGGAGTGGTGTTACAGCGCCACTAAGGAGATCTCGTTAAACAGCAGGAACAAGTTGCTCCACTTCAAATTCCTTCATAGGATATATCACACACCCACCCGTTCTCATAGAATTGACCACAATAGACCCCATCATTGTCCTGAATGCTTGGCCCCTTTTGCTGATTTTGCCCACCTTTTTTGGACCTGCCCAAAGATACACCAATACTGGTCCCTGGTCCACTCTGCACTAGGGGACATGCTGTCCATGCAGCTACAACCTATCCCTGAGATTGAACTATTAGGGTATGTTGCAAACTTTCCCAAGAAGATTAGGAAACTGGCGGCCATGGGCTTCCTGCTAGCCAAGCGCAAAATTACTTTACTATGGGGCAGCAAGAGGCTCCTTCTTTGCAGGCGTGGCTCCGTAATATGGCTTTTTGTAATATAAATAGCAAAGAGTATTCCACCCTGGTCCCCAGTGCCTCATGTCCCGTAGACATTTGGGGACCATACAGAGCTTACATAGCCGGGAAGCAGGCAGAGCAAGAGGCCCCAGTAACAAAAGGCATTACCCCTGAGGATGTCGGCTAGGCCTTCGCTTTGAGAGGGAGGTTTAATCCACGTATTGCTTCTGTGCTTCTTGCTGAGATGGATGTGTCCCTATCATTGTCGTTATTGCGATGAATGTTGCCTCTCCATAGTCTCATTCCTTTTCATTTTATGTATGATGATATACCCTTGACGTTCCCATGCTTTGTATCTTTCTTCGCAATGTTGTATATATTTATGGTACACAATAGCTTCTATGTACAGGATTTGTTGTCAATAATGCTGCGGACTGCACTGTAATGATTAATCCTTTTTGTTATCTCGCAAAAACTGACAAATAAAGGTTTAAACTTTTTTTTTAAAACACTCTATTTGACAAATATCCAATAACTACTGACATTACTCCATTTAAAATTCTCCCATAAATGGTATGCGGATCATTGTTGAAAGTGAGCGCTGTACAATTAAGTGTGTGCGAATCATTCCATTACAGGTGTGCGAATCACCGCTGATCCAGTCAATTTGCTAAAGACTGCAAAATTTGTCATTGATTAATAGGTGTGCGAATCACCACTGATCCACTTACTTGACTCAACCTCAAATGGACGGCAACATTGTTAGTAGTACGCTGTGCAGTCTCAGCCACACTGCTTAGTGTAAGATGGACACCGCCATCTTGGGCAGTACTTAAGAACGCCACAAGTGCTCGCGCTCAGGTGATGCGCAGTCCAAAATATCACCAATTCTGCTTCTCTACACTGATGTACCTAACTTTTCCAATAGTGTCACTGTGCCAATCTGTACATAGTAGAATACTGTGCACTCCTCATGAGAAAATTAGCAATTTAAAGATTAAAAGTAAGTTCCTGCACCACTCTCCGATAATATGCTGCTTCCACCTCCTCACCAATCTTACGGATCCCCAGGATGTTACGGCATGAACTAGTAAATTTTGCGGCACAAATCTGGAAATTTAGCTGCATTTATGCAGCACTTTATTTTACATTTTTTCCTACAACAAACACAGATATCTTATTTTTGTGAGTTATTTTACAACATGAAGTTATGTTTATTTGGTTTATTTACAGTTTAGACAATATGTTTTAGTTCAAAGGCTATATATAGGACATACACCTGTTAATGAATAAATGCCCATGGGACCTGTATGCTTGTCGTTTTAATCTTGGCCATGTTTGTGCAATTCTTCTGAGCAATCCAAATCTAGCCCAATATTGGGCTGCTGATTATAATGCAAAAACAATAATGCCCGGAAGCATTGCTCTGAGATGGACCGTCGGTTGGCTGACACAATAATTTTGTAGATGCTGTTGCTCCTTTCAGCATCTGAAGAACTGTTCACACAGTTCTTGAAAACAGCTGCAAGCTGTGAAAGGACTGGAATGTAGTCAGCCATCCCACGCCAAACGAGGTCAGTATCAATCCCCCCAGAAACAGATGCCTGTTCTACTTCTGGGCCTACATGTTCAAAATAGAGATGAAGCTCCTGATCGGGAACTTCGCTCAAACCAGGGATGGCTGAATATGCACTCCTGTCCTTAGGCAGAATGCAGAGGCGTGCAGAATTGAAAAGGCGCACATGTTTCAAGAATCCAATGCCTGGTTGGACCTCCCTCATGTATTTGCCCATTTTTTCCAGAGAATTTTCAAAAGCTTCATTAAGCATTGAATTGTTTGTTGGGTTCATGTGGAGGTCCTCTAGATAATCATACACCTTCATTGTCACTGGTGCCTGACTCTGGACTAAGTCCATCAGATTTAAAATGTTTTGGCAGTTTTCTGCCAATCAATCAATCAATCATAACACTTGTATAGCGCGCTACTCACCCGGAAGGGTCTCAAGGCGCTTGGGGGAGGGGGTCCGCTACTGCTCGAACAGCCAGGTCTTAAGTTGTCTCCTGAAGGCGAGATGGTCCTGGGTCAGCCGAAGGTGGATAGGGAGGTAGGAGAAGGATCTGCCTCCGGCGGTTGCTCTTCGGATGCGTGGTACGGTGGCGAGGGCGAGGCTAGTAGACCGTAGCTGGCGGGTGGGCGTGTAGAAGGTCAGATGGTCATTTAGGTACTTGGGGCCCAGGTCGTGGAGAGACGTGTGTGCGTGAGTGAGGAGCCTGAACGTGATCCTCTTGTTGACGGGGAGCCAGTGCAGGTCCCTCAGGTGGCCGGAGATGTGGCTGCGTCGGGGGATGTCCAGGATGAGTCGAGCGGAGGTGTTCTGGATGCGTTGGAGTCTTTTCTGTAGCTTGGCTGTGGTTCCGGTGTAGAGGGTGTTTCCGTAGTCCAATCGGCTGGTGACGAGGGCCTGGGTGACCATCGTCCTGGTTTCGGTTGGGATCCATCGGAAGATCTTGCGAAGCATGCGAAGGGTGTGAAAGCATGATGAGGAGACGGTGTTGACTTGTCTGGTCATCGAGAGGGAGGAGTCCAGGATGAAGCCCAGGTTGCGTGCGTGGTCCGTTGGCTTGGGAGCGGTGCCCAGGGCTGGGGGCCACCAGGAGTCATCCCAGGCAGAGGGCGATGTTCCCAGGATGAGGACTTCCGTCTTGTGTGAGTTCAGTTTCAGGCGGCTGTTCTTCATCCACTCGGCGACATCTTTCATCCCTTCGTGTAGGCTGGTTCTGGCGGTGTCGGGGTCTCTGGCGAGGGAGAGGATCAGCTGGGTGTCGTCGGCATAGGAGATGATGTTGAGGTTGTGTTGGCGTGCGATGGCGGCAAGAGGTCTCATGTAGATGTTGAAGAGGGTGGGGCTGAGTGATGATCCTTGCGGGACGCCGCAGATGACTTCGGTGGCCTCGGATTGAAAGGGGGGAGGCGGACTCTCTGTGTTCTTCTGGCGAGGAGCGAGACGATCCACTCCAGTGCCTTCTCTTGGATGCCGGTGTTGCTGAGGCGCTGTATTAGGGTGCGGTGGCAGACAGTGTTGAACGCTGCGGAGAGGTCCAGGAGGATGAGTGCCGCTGTTTCCCCGTTGTCGAGCAGGGCTCAGATGTCGTCGGTTGCTGCGATGAGGGCGTTCTCGGTGCTGTGGTTTGCTCTGAAACCGGACTGCGAGGGGTCGAGGGATCCGTTCGTCTCGAGGAAGGCAGCAAGCTGTCTGTTGACGATCTTCTCGATGACTTTGGCAGGAAAGGGAAGGAGCGAGATGGGGCGGAAGTTTTTGAGGTCGGTGGGGTCCGCTGTTGGTTTCTTCAGTAGGGCGCTGAGGTCGGCATGCTTCCTGCTCTCCGGGAAGCTGGCGGTGTTGAAGGAGGTGTTGATGACGTCTCGGAGTTGGGGTGCAATGGTGGAGTTGGCCTTGTTGAAGACGTGGTGGGGGCAGGGGGCAGTCGGAGATCCGGAGTGAATGGTGCGGGCTGTGTCTTCGGTGGTCACCGTGGTCCAGGTGCGGAGGGTGGTGGTGCGGGGCGTTGGTTCGACGGTTGGGTGCGTGGGTGGTGCGCCGAAACTGTTATGGATGTCGGCAATCTTGCGGTGGAAGAACGAGGCGAGAGAGTCGCAGAGATCTTGTGAGGGAGTGATGTCGTTGCTGCCGGTGCTGGGGTTGGAGAACTCCTTGACGATGGTGAAGATTTCCGTGCTGTCGTGGGCGTTGTTGTCCTGTCGTTCCTTCAGTGATTTCTTCTTGGTGGTGCGGATGAGCTGGTGGTGCTTGCGGGTGGCGTGTTTGAGGGTGGTCATGTTGTCAGTGGTCTGGTCAAGGAGGCAGGCTTTCTCGAGGGTGCAGCAGGTCTTCTTGGAGTCCTTGAGTTCGTCGGTGAACCAGGAAGCATTCTTGCTTCTGGGTCTGCTGGGAGGGTTCTTCAGTGGTGCGAGTTCGTCGGCGCAGGCAGTCAGCCACTGGGTGAGGTTGAGGGCTGCTTCGTTGGGGTCCATTGTGCTGGTGGGTGGGGTCTGGCTGAGGGAGGTGGTGAGCTGGTCGGCGGTGATCTTGCTCCAGCTCCTGTGAGGAACCTGTTGCGGGTGGTGGTGGGTTGTGGTTCTTCTGAAGCTGAAGTGGACGCAGCTGTGGTCGGTCCAGTGGAGTCCGGTGGAGTGGCTGAAGGTGATGTGCTTGCTGGATGAGAAGACGGGATCAAGCGTGTGGCCGGCGTAGTGGGTGGGGGTGTTGACCAGTTGCTTGAGTCCGAGGTTGGCGAGATTGTCCAGCAGGGCAGCGTTGTTGCGGTCCTTGTTGTTCTCCAGGTGGAAGTTGAGGTCCCCTAGGAGGATGTAGTCGGCGAAGGGGAGGGCGTGTGGGCTGATGAAGTCCGTGATGTCTTCGCTGAATTGTGTGTGAGGTCCCGGGGGTCTGTAAATGAGGGTGCCTCTGAGGGTCGTCTTTGGGTCAGTGTGAATTTTGGAAGTGGAGGTGCTCGGCGGCGGCAAAGATGTCTATGGAGTCGGTCAGGATGCGGATGGTGTTCTTGTGGACGATGGCGATGCCTCCTCCGGTCTGGTTGACGCGGTCTCTCCTGATGATCTTATACCCGTCCGGGATGGCGATGGCGATGCCGGGGCCTGAGGAGGCGTTCATCCAGGTTTCCGTGAGGAAGGCGACGTCTGGTGATGTTGTGTCGAGCAGGTTCCAGAGTTCCACGGCGTGTTTGTGGACGTAGCAGGTGTTGAGCAGGATGCACTTGAGGTTGCTACTGGTGTTTGTCTCGGCGGGTGCGGTGCAGGTTCGGAGGCAGGTGAACTTGCAGGTTCTGCAGATGAAGGGTCCGACCGTGAATGCGTTTCGGGGCGGCCCGGCAGCAGGCGGGGTTCCGGCCGGCATTGAGTGCGTTGAGGGCGGCGGTGTCGTAGGTCTGTCGGGTCGTCTTGCATCGGTGGGGGCCAGGGGTCCTGGCACTGGGCGCGGTCCAGGCGCGGACGGGCGCAGACGGTCTTGCCTTTGGTGCGCCTTCGGCACACAATCGGCGCGCCCGCTGCGTGTGACCGCTGCGCGTCTGCGCGGTCGCCATTTATGGCCAAGTGGGAGGGAGGAGCAGCTGGGAGGCGGGAGCGGGGAGGACACAGAAAAGGGGCGTGGCCGCGAGGGCGACGGCGGAAATACGGAGAGCGGGGCAGACACAACAATCACTGTAAGGCACTACAGTTATTAACAAAAAGCAAATACAAAATGCAGAGAACAGAAATTAAATAAACACAGCTGGGGGACAGAGCAGAGAGGCGGCAGCTAGGGAGGCAGGCAGTGGGGAAAACGAGTCAGCGAGCAGCAGCTGGGCACACGAGGGGGCTCACACAGCTGGGCAGCTGGGGGCCGTGCGGCGCGGGGTGTCCTGAGACCAGGTCACCATGTCCAATTGAACTTTAATGTCGTTTTTTTGGTCGCTGTTTAAAATCCTTTGCAGATTCTCAAGGGAATCTGGGGTGAGACTTGCTGAGTTGCATCTCAGACTCAACAAACCCAGCATAGGCCTCAAAGTGCTTGCAGTGGTACTGGACAGCAGCAAACAATTCTACTGGGTACTGCAAGGGTCAGGTGTCATCCCTGGTTTCATCCCATGGTTCTCTGCAAGATGGGGCAGGTACCTTCTCTTTCTGCTACCAGCCAGGTAAAGAGAATTACAGAAGGAAAGCATTTAGCTCCACAAAAGGCTTCCTAAATGACTCTCCAATAAGGTTCATTATGTGTGCCAAGCAGGTGATATGTATGGAGTTTGTATACAGATTTCTCAACACAGTGTTGTATGCCTTGAGCATGTATGCCGCGTTCTCAGTGTCAACGGAAATAACATTCTGGAAGGCTATGCTGTACTCTGTGCGCACCTTCACAACTGCTTGGGCTACAGTCCCATAGTTGCACTGTGACAGGAACACTGTGTCTTCTAGATGGGTGTGGATAGACGGCCACCCTGCGCAGAGACCACTGCAAATAACACATTCAATCCACACCGCCCTTCGACATCAGCTGTTTCATCAAACATAACACTGATCTTCTGATCTTGCAAGTGTTCTTTCAGCTTGTTCTTGGCTCCTATATATTTCTCTGGGAGATAACGTTCTTGAAACTGAAGACTTACAGGTATCGCTCCACCAATCCGTACTCGCTTGTGGAGAAACATGCGCAACACAGGGTTGTCGTTTTTGATCGGCGGAATGTTCAGCACTGTGTAGACATTGGCCCACTCACTTATAATTTCCTAGATTGAGGCACCATCAGCTGTACTCTTTGTGAAACGTGAGTTCAGAGACATCTGATGGGCACCTTTTGGTGAAGAGTGAGGGTCTGAATCATCTGCACAGTGCTTCTAGTGTTTTTGGAACCACACATGCATATCCACTATGTGTTTCCGGATGTGGCCCACTGCCACTTTGCACACACTGCAAAACAGCATGCCACCAACAGCATGCATCACAGTACTGTACTCTCTGGCCCGATCTGCTGCAAGTATATGGGTAGGTAGATATGATTGGTGCTTCACAGCCTTCACAAGCTGAGAAACTTCTCCATCCTGATTTTGTTGTGGTGGATTGTTGCTCACTTGGAATCCAAGAGATCTTGGATCACCTACAAATATATTTGGTGTTACCAGATGTGTTACAAAGGGGAAAAAGGGCATTCAAATTTTTGAATGGCAAGTTAGGAAAATGTAGGGAAGCAATGATTAAAAATGCCGTAACTCTGAAGCACTTGCAAATGGCAAAAAATTGAAAACTTGTTGAGACAGAAACGCAATGGAAAATGGCACTCCCCAAACGAAGTTGAGCAAACAGTGTTAAAACAGCATGGTCAGTTGCAAAGAAAGGAGAAAGTGAAATCTTTCGAAG
This sequence comes from Lissotriton vulgaris, assembly GCF_964263255.1. Lineage (NCBI taxonomy): Eukaryota > Metazoa > Chordata > Amphibia > Caudata > Salamandridae > Lissotriton > Lissotriton vulgaris. Next base: position 1,218,589,500 of record NC_141693.1, read on the forward strand.
CGAAGTTGCATACATGGACAATCAATACATGCAGGTAGGCAGAAGTCCTTCGAAGTGAAATGGCACACTTGTGTTGTCCCTTTAGGCAACTTTGAGTCATCTGTGGAGGGCAGTGGGGGTGGGAGGTGGGCTGGCCCAACATAAGGCAACATTTTCTAAAAAAAAACAACCTTGCCCCAAAGTGCCTGCAAATAAAAAATAACATGACAAAGGTTGCGTGGGTAGAGAAAAAAGGGCAGGATGAGCTACCTGTAAAGAAAGTGAAACCTAACCGTCCAAAACAAATTTATACAAGTGTACTTTGTATGAGCACATAAGTCAGGCGTTTGCACTCAGGGGGAAAAAGAATAGGAGCAGGCAATAGTGCTTAACAGGTGTGTACGAAAAATCCAAAAAATGCCCCAAACCACCCCCAAAAAAAAACAAAATAAACAACTATTAAACCCACAAGATGACACAAAATTCCATCGCTAAACCATGCACAGCCCTCCCACCCATCGCAAGTAGGACTTCACAAATATATGTGCAGACCTCAAGGTTCTGCGCTTCAGCATATCCATTATTCATCTCCCCAGAAGTGTACAGAACCCAAAACGTACCCGTGCTGTGCTGCAGCAAGCATATATTAGTTGTCAGATGGCACAATGGCTCCTGAACCAGCAAATTCTTTCCTCTGAGACTCTACAAAAGAACAAAAAAGAGTTAGAGCCGGCCCGGCTAGCCCTTTTCCATGTCACCTGGCACACAACACTGCCACTTACCCCACTACGATTCAGAAAAGGGGGTGGTGATGAACAGAGTGTCTGAATTAAGCAGACCACTCTTACCCAGTCCAAAGATCAGGGCTTGATCCATCACCGGTATTTAGCTCACTGCACCATCCCAGCTCAGAACCTGGCTATATGCAAATCAGTCTGTCCCTGGCCCAGTGCATCATGGGAACAGGGCAGACTAAACTACCAAGCCAATACTTCACCAGAAAGGAGACAAGCTTCCGGGGACCGGTTTCTGACATTACAGCCGTCGTCGGCCCGGCTTGCTTGAATCCTGATGGTGCAGTGAGCAAGGGACTCATGTCTGAGTATACCCTGCCACATCTATTGTGGCCAAAAACGATTCAGAAAAGGGGGTGGTGATGAAAAGAGTGTCTGAATTAAGCAGACCACTCTTACCCAGTTCAAAGATCAGGGCTTGATCCATCACCGTTATTTAGCTCACTGCACCGTCCCAGCTCAGAACCTGGCTATATGCAAATCAGTCTGTCCCTGGCCCAGTGCATCATGGGAACAGGGCAGACTAAACTACCAAGCCAATTCTTCACCAGAAAGGAGACAAGCTTCCGGGGACCGGTTTCTGGCATTTCAGCCGTCGTCGGCCCGGCTTGCTTGAATCCTGATGGTGCAGTGAGCAAGGGACTCATGTCTGAGTATACCCTGCCACACCTATAGTGGCCAAAAACGATTCAGAAAAGGGGGTGGTGACGAACAGAGTGTCTGAATTAAGCAGACCACTCTTACCCAGTCCAAAGATCAGGGCTTGATCCATCACCTTTATTTAGCTCACTGCAACATCCCAGCTCAGAACCTGGGTATATGCAAATCAGTCTGTCCCTGGCCCAGTGCATCATGGGAACAGGGCAGACTAAACTATCAAGCCAATTCTTCACCAGAAAGGAGACAAGCTTCCGGGGACAGGTGTCTGGCATTTCAGCCGTCGTCGGCCCGGCTTGCTTGAATCCTGATGGTGCAGTGAGCAAGGGACTCATGTCGGAGTATACCCTGCCACACCTATAGTGGCCAAAAACGATTCAGAAAAGGGGGTGGTGATGAACAGAGTGTTTGAATTAAGCAGACCACTCTTACCCAGTCCAAAGATCAGGGCTTGATCCATCACCGTTATTTAGCTCACTGCACCATCCCAGCCAGAACCTGGCTATATGCAAATCAGTCTGTCCCTGGCCCAGTGCATCATGGGAAAAGGGCAGACCCCGGAAGCTTGTTTCCTTTCCAGTAAAAGAATTGGCTTGGTAGTTTGGTCTGCCCTGTTCCCATGATGCACTGGGCCAGGGACAGACTAATTTGCATGTAGCCAGGTTCTGAGCTGGGATGGTGCAGTGAGCTAAAAAACGGTGATGGATCAAGCCCTGATCTGTTGACTGGGCAGGAGTTTTCTGTTTAATTCAGAGACTCTGTCCATCACCACTCCCTTTTCTGAATCGTTTTGTCGACCATAAGCGTGGAAGGGTATGCTCAGATGTGAGTCCCTTGCTCACTGCACCATCAGGATTCAAGCAAGCCGGGCCGAAGACGGCTGTAATGCCAGAAACCGGTCCCCGGAAGCTTGTTTCCTTTCCAGTAAAAGAATTGGCTTGGTAGTTTGGTCTGCCCTGTTCCCATGATGCACTGGGCCAGGGACAGACTAATTTGCATGTATCCAGGTTCTGAGCTGGGATGGTGCAGTGAGCTAAAAAAAAACGGTGATGGATCAAGCCCTGATCTGTTGACTGGGCAGGAGTTTTCTGTTTAATTCAGAGACTCTGTCCATCACCACCCCCTTTTCGGAATCGTTTTGTCCACCATAAGCGTGGAAGGGTATGCTCAGATGTGAGTCCCTTGCTCACTGCACCATCAGGATTCAAGCAAGCCGGGCCGAAGACGGCTGTAATGCCAGAAACCGGTCCCCGGAAGCTTGTTTCCTTTCCAGTAAAAGAATTGGCTTGGTAGTTTGGTCTGCCTTGTTCCCATGATGCACTGGGCCAGGGACAGACTAATTTGCATGTAGCCAGGTTCTGAGCAGGGATGGTGCAGTGAGCTAAAAAACGGTGATGGATCAAGCCCTGATCTGTTGACTGGGAAGGAGTTTTCTGTTTAATTCAGAGACTCTGTCCATCACCACCCCCTTTTCTGAATCGTTGTGTCCACCATAAGTGTGGAAGGGTATGCTCAGATGTGAGTCCCTTGCTCACTGCACCATCAGGATTCAAGCAAGCCGGGCCGAAGACGGCTGTAATGCCAGAAACCGGTCCCCGGAAGCTTGTTTCCTTTCCAGTAAAAGAATTGGCTTGGTAGTTTGGTCTGCCCTGTTCCCATGATGCACTGGGCCAGGGACAGACTAATTTGCATGTAGCCAGGTTCTGAGCTGGGATGGTGCAGTGAGCTAAAAAAAACGGTGATGGATCAAGCCATGATCTGTTGACTGGGCAGGAGTTTTCTGTTTAATTCAGAGACTCTGTCCATCACCACCCCCTTTTCGGAATCGTTTTGTCCACCATAAGTGTGGAAGGGTATGCTCAGATGTGAGTCCCTTGCTCACTGCACCATCAGGATTCAAGCAAGCCGGACCGAAGACGGCTGTAATGCCAGAAACCGGTCCCCGGAAGCTTGTTTCCTTTCCAGTAAAAGAATTGGCTTGGTAGTTTGGTCTGCCTTGTTCCCATGATGCACTGGGCCAGGGACAGACTAATTTGCATGTAGCCTGGTTCTGAGCAGGGATGGTGCAGTGAGCTAAAAAACGGTGATGGATCAAGCCCTGATCTGTTGACTGGGCAGGAGTTTTCTGTTTAATTCAGAGACTCTGTCCATCACCACCCCCTTTTCTGAATCGTTTTGTCCACCATAAGTGTGGAAGGGTATGCTCAGATGTGAGTCCCTTGCTCACTGCACCATCAGGATTCAAGCAAGCCGGGCCAAAGACGGCTGTAATGCCAGAAACCGGTCCCCGGAAGCTTGTTTCCTTTCCAGTAAAATAATTGGCTTGGTAGTTTGGTCTGCCCTGTTCCCATGATGCACTGGGCCAGGGACAGACTAATTTGCATGTAGCCAGGTTTTGAGCTGGGATGGTGCAGTGAGCTAAAAACGGTGATGGATCAAGCCCTGATCTGTTGACTGGGCAGGAGTTTTCTGTTTAATTCAGAGACTCTGTCCATCACCACCCCCTTTTCTGAATAACTTACCCCACTACGACACCTTAAAAACCACAGCTCCCCCCTATATTTCCCCTGGGCCCACATGCCCAGTGGGCCCAAAAAAAACAATGCACACTGGGCATGCAGTGAACCCAACATAATTAAAAAAAAAAGCTGAATGCCTGCAAGGGCCTGCCGCAGTGGGCGGCAGGCCCAAAATGTAAAAATACAGTGCCCCCTGGGCCCGCCGCACACTGGGCACGTGGCGGGCCCAACATAATTTTTTTTTAGAAAGAACGCTTGAAACAGCTCGCCGCATGCCCTCTGTGCAGAGGGCCCAAAATTAATGCCCCCTGGGCCTGCCGCACACTGGGCACAATAAGGGCCGAATATAGTTTGTAAAAAATATATAATGTCCAAAAGGGCTTGCAGCGTACCCCTGGGTGCGGCAGACCCCAAATAATGCCCCCTGGCGTCGCCGCACATTGGGCACGTGGTGGGCACCAAACATTTCTTTTTTTTAAATAAAGAATGCCCACACTGACCTGCTGTGTGCAGTTGGCTCAAACGCAATGCGCCCTGGGCCCGCCGCACACTAGGCCCTCGGCAGGCCCAACATGAAAAAAAAGAATGTCCTCAAGGGAGCGCAGCGTGCCCCGTGTGTGGCGGGCCTAAAAGCAATGCCTCCTTGGCCCGCCACACATTGCATCCGGCGGGCCCAACATTTTTTTTAGATAAAGAAAGCCTGCAAGGGCTTGCTGCGTGCCCTGTGTGCAGTGGGCCCAAAAGCAATGACCCCTGGGCCCACCGCAGACTAGGCACGCAGTGGGCCCAACACCAAAAGCCCGCCCAGAACCTTCCCTTAACATTATTTTACATTCCGAGTTGGAGCATGCTAGCCCCCCGCATTTCACATTCCATGGAGTACAAGCTGCATGACCCTTGAAGTTACTCAAGTTAGCCTGGGATGAAGGTTCAGTCTTCCTTCTCAGTGCAAGGCAGTTCTGAAGCAGCCGGCAAGTCTTCTAGTAGCAGCAGATCTGTCCTCTTGTGGCAGGGAAGTCCTTCTTCTGTAATGTCCACAGGTCCAGGAGTGCACTGAAGATGGCTCAGGACACCTGGTGCCAACCTGTGTTTGTGAGGGGAACAACCTGTCCTACCATCCACATCTGGTTTTGGAAAATGTCTTCCCTTCCCCTGATATTGCTGTCTTGGGTGACAATAGGCTAGTGTAAGGTTCCCTTGTGTGTGCTGAAGGAAAGACCTTTGAAGTGTAAGTGGGGCAGGGAACAGCTTTGCTCAGAGCAATCCTGACAGGATGGTCCCTCCAGCCCACAACTAGTCCCCTTTTGTGTCACTGTCAGTGAGGAATACACAAAGTTCAACAGGACAGCCATTCACCTTCATGTGACCCAGTAAACTGACCCAGGAAACTGGCAGATGGGTCAAATGGTTAGGACACAAAAATGTCAATTTTCTAAAAGTGGCATTTTCAGTATTGTGACTGAAAATCCGACTTTACCATTAAAGACAATTTTCAATTACAATTCATTGAGTGCAAACAGCATATTTCTATCTGCTTCCAATCAAAATCTAACACTGATTATATGTAATAACATAACCAATTGTTGGCCAATGCGAGACATTTGCCTTAACGGAGTAAAAAATAAATGTAGGAGTTTTTCACTAACAGGACATGTAAAACTAACATTTTGTACTTTTTAATTACTATGCACCCTGCCCTAGGGTCTTTTAGGGCTAACCTTAAGGGTGACTTTCAAGTATTAACAAGCATTGAAAATGCAATAGGTCTCGTCTTTGATTAAGTTAAACCCATTTGCTTTGCTAATGGTATTGTATAGCAAAGCAAATGGCTTTAACTTAATAAAAGGCGAGACCTATTGCCTTTTCAATGCTTGTTACTCTTTATTACTTTTTTGTCTTCCATCTTTGCCAGCAATGCTGGTGCCCCGCCCTCTGTCTGAATGCTGTTGATACCCCACTACCTGCCCGAGTGCTGTTGGTGCCCCGCCCCCGCCTGGTGTTCCGTAAATAACTCGGTTGGGGATAGATCTATGTTTTAGTGACTGCAAATGTGACTTTCTTTTTAACTAGTATGGCCACTCACCATGATCCCTTAGTATTAAAAATCACTCCAAGAAGTTAATTGCTAATGGAATCCTTCTGGAAGTATTCCTTCAGAGGACCAGGGAATGCCCGAATGGAGATTGTTTCTTCACATCTATTTTCTGCATTTTCAGCCCTGTCTACCATAACTTTGGAGGTGGTTATCTATCGTGCCCCCGTGGTATTGATCCCCAGGTCAGGTTCCTCCAGATCAGGCACTCGCCCCACCCACCACATTACGCAGGTGTGGGCGGAGATGTACATCCACAGTGACTTTCCCAATGTTGGCGTCCAGGGAAGTTATGGCTTTTTACTTATAGCTTGAAGCATGACATCAGGAGTTCCACAACTTGTTGCCCCCTCCGAGGGATGTTTTTATCGGCATGCAGATACGGTTTTGTAACCTAGTCTGATTGGGAAGCAGCCAGTGGTTAATTTGTAAAAAACAAAAGTAAAAATACGTCCCAGAGCTCTCGTCGGGAGGCAAGCGTGCACCAGTCAATTTTGCATGTTAGCGCCATCTAAAACAGAACCAACTATTAACCATGAAAGTGCGGAGAGGATATGGCATAATGACTAGAGCTGCAGACTTGCCTACCACATATGAATGTGCCCTTAACTGGTGCTCATAAAACGCGTCGATGTTGATGATTAAGTGCTGGTGCTGGGTGCTGAGCACCGGCAACCACCATCCCATCATCATCTTTCGTCCTTCTGGGCTGATGGAAGTACTCCTGTCACTGTGCTAAAGCGATGTGCCTCTTCCAGTGAGATTCACAGCCCAAATGTAACTTGTCATGCCCTCCCATCATCTGAATCTTCTTTTATGAAATAGCTCCATGTCACTGGGGACACCGTGCTGAAGCCCAAACTGTTCATTTAGGAACTCTAATGTATTACGGGAGTTAAATTTTGGTTCATATAAAGTGAATCAGCCGAAATACAACAACTGTTTTTTAAAAGCTTGTAAAAGGAAACCGGAGATGGGAGCAAGCTGCCCCCAACACCATGGAGTCATCTACTGTCTTTACGCCCAAACAAAGTTCAAGGAGCACAGGGTTGGTGGTAAATCTTAAAGCCTGAGTTATTCCCACTGCAAGGAGTGAAGGAAAGCATGCTCTTAGATGTGTCCGCTTTGTCATAAAAATATCATTGTCGAACCTTATGTCACAGTTATGTGCGAATATGATGGACCCAATTGTAGGAGCAGTTATGCCAGAGCAGGCAGAGTAAAATGTTTACTCCAAAAAACCAAATGTTGCATTTAAAAGGTATTACATTTTTTTTACATTTAGTGAGGCAATCCGATCTTGAAAATCGCACAATAGGTTTTTGCATTTTGATGGATTCAATTCATTTGCTTCATTCAAGTAATATAAATAAAATGATTTTAAACCCAATCTCTGGCTAGCTCTATGCAGACTTTTGTCTGTGAAAGGCAGGATGTTTACTACTAGTTTCCATCTTCAATTGCGAGTCACTAGTTCTGGCAGACAGGTAGCTGTAACCGAGAAGGGGACATATTAGCTCTGACAAGATTTGCAAGTTTGAAATCTGAGGGGAGTGATGCAGAAGGGATGGGTGTAAATAAGGACACGTACAATCTGCAGCCCCCCAGCTCTTCGGGCCCTTCCACACTCGCCACCAACACGGGTAAAGCACAAACCTGTGGAAACGCGGCTGTAAAGACCCAGGCGAGGAATTTTAAATTCCGAATAAACAATGTTTTTCATTACCGCAGCTACAAGGAGATGCAGATATAGGCTCTAAGGCAAAACCGAAACTGAAAGAAAGTACACAGTGGGATGACGGGAAGGCCTCAGTAAGTTGCTAACCGCAGAGTTTTTTTGTTGTTTTTTAAAAAAAACACTTTATTGAAGCAAGTAAAGCAATCCACAGTGTCATCAAGCCGATACATACCATGTACAAAGGAAAAGCAAGTGGTATCGACAACAGAACAGAATGTACATGGAGTTGTCCATTATGATCGCATAGCAGGATAGCATGTATACAGCAGTGTAAAAAAAAATTCTGATAAGGCAACAGAAATGAATGTATAACAACACATTTGCACGTAAAAGAGAAAAAAAAGGGGGAAAGGGGGAAAAAGAAACAGAACTCAATTTGATCGTTTTGCGAGATAAGCACTTCAATTCAGGCAGTATGACAATGCACAGTACTATTGGCAACAACCACTTTAGAGCAAAAAAAACAGTCGATGTCTAACATTACCCTTCAAGGGAGCAAGCAACCATCAAGAGCCAACATACGCGGCTGAAGACAGAACAGACCACTAGCCAGATCCATCACAGCACCACAGCCTGCAGCAACAGGGAAAAAGGGCTCCAGTGCCATGAAGGGCGAGGGACCTCTGGCCCACAAGAACCCAGCCACCGCTCCCAAGGAAAATGAGTGTGCCGCAGCGAGGTCAACACCAAAGCGGGAACAAGGAAGGAGGGTTCACGGTCTAACCCACCCCGGTGGGAGTGTTGGGATGTAGGGATTGAGACGGTGCCACCTCCGCCCTCCCTGCTAGATATTGGCGATATGGACCCCAGATATCTAAGGGGCAGGAGGATGTCGGAAGCTGTTCCGAATACTCCACGCTGTTCACATTACAGAACGCCACGCTCCTGAGCCACGACGCGACTGTAGGAGCGCGACGCGAGCACCAAAGCAGCTCTACTTCTCTTTTGGCCAGCAGGAAGCAAATGGACGCCAGCTTGCAAATTTTGCGAGGGAAATTGGACACATACCCCAGCAGGTCAATCTCAGGCGTGACAGTCAGTGATAGATTCAGTATTTCACCCAAAGCTCTGTGTACCTCAACCCAGTAGGTGTACAAATTCGGGCAGGTCCAGGAAAGGTGTGCAAAGTCAGCCTGAGGGGCGTTGCATTTAGGGCATGTATGGGGTCTGGTGGGGTCAATCCTATGTGAAAGCGCTGGTGTGTGGTACAGTGTCCGAAGGTATTTAAAATGTATAAGTTTGTGCTTGCTATTCATGGAGACCTCCCTGGTCATTAGACAACACGCCTCCCATTGGTCATCTGTGATCTGTGTGCCTAAGTCAAGTTCCCAAGCAGTGTGAACCACCTCATCAGACGAGGGAAGTGAAACCAAGCACAGCTTGTAAAGTTTGGACACCATGTGGGCCCCCGATGCGTTCTCTATGATGTGTGTAAGGGCTGGGGTATCATCCGGCGGGAGAGGGAAAGTATTGAAAGTAGCTCGCAACAGCGCCCGCACTCTTGTGAGTATAAATGTGTCCATAAATGTACGATCAGTGAAGCGGGGGTCTTCAGTAATTGTGAAAACGTGGCCATTGGGGAATAGATCGCCAATCGTGTGCAGCTGGAATTTCGACAGCGTTCTGCTAACCACCGTTTCGCCCGTGATAGGGAGCCAGTGGGCGTTAGGCAGCGGGAGGGCGGAAGAGTATAGCGTGTCCACGCGAAGCAAGCACCTGAGTTTGTCCCAAGCCAAAGTTATGGTGGTGAGTGGGAGTATGTTCCGTGGTTCTCCGGGGAGGCCCCTGGGAAGAATCGTTGCGAGGCTCACCGGGAGCGCCGCGTCGGCTTCGGGCCGCAAATGCGGAATCCTGGCATCAGGATGATACCAAGAGTGAGCGTAGGAACACTGGGCGACTAGGTAGTAGAGGTAGAAATCCGGGACCCCAAAGCCACCCCGCTCGTAAGGGAGAGTTAGTGTGCGCCAGGCTAGTCGTGGGCGTTTTCCCCCCCATACCAATCTAAGCAAGGCCGAACGCAATTGTGTAAAAAAAAACCTTGGTAAGAGGAATCGGAATATTATTGAAAAGGTACAAAAACCGGGGGAGGACGACCATCTTAACAATGGCAATGCGCCCAGCCATGGACAAAGGGAGACGGAGCCACCTATCGGTGTTATCCTCCAGGAAGTCGAGGGCTCGTCCATAGTTCAGGCGGATAATGGACACGGTGTCAAGGTGTATATGTATCCCCAGGTACTTGATAGACTCTTCGCACCACTCCAATGGGAGGGAGCAGGGCCATTGCGTGGTGGCAGTGGTGAGGGGAAACAATTGTGACTTATGCCAGTTAACTCTAAGGCCAGAGTATTCGCCAAAGCGTGCAATCTCAGATAGCAGGGGTTGCAGATTGGTCTCTGGAGTACGGACATATAAGACCATGTCATCCGCATAGAGCGATACCAAGAGAGGGCCCGTGCGAAACTGCAGCCCTCTGTGGAGATGTTTTTCCTGTAAATGTCGCACCAGGGGGTCCTTTGCCAAAATAAAGAGCAAGGGAGACAAGGGGCATCCCTGGCGGATACCTCTGGAGAGAGTAAATTTGTCGGAAATGGTGCCGTTTAGGCGAAAGCGAGCCGCGGGAGCAGTGTACAGCAGCTCCACTGTCGCGACAAACATCGCGGGCATGCCCATCCTGCGAATCACATCCAGAAAAAAGGGCCATTCTAGCGTGTCAAAAGCTTTTTCTGTGTCTAGAAAAACCGTGGCAGCAGGGGTGGCTGGATCAATTCTGTGTAGAACCGAAAAAATTGTGCGAAGGTTCAGTGACGTTGACCGCTGAGGGACAAAGCCCGATTGTGCTGGTGATATAATGGTGTTGACCAGCAATGCTAACCGCATCGCCAGGGCTTTGGCCAAGATCTTATAGTCCAGGTTGAGGAGTGAAAGTGGGCGGTAAGAGCTGCAGATCGTGGGGTCGCGTCCCGGCTTGGGCAACAAAACTATGACCACCTCGCGAAGCGTCGGTGGAAGAATCCCCGAGTCAAGGGCCTCGGCGTACACCTCCATAATTATGGGCACTCGTTCTTCCTTATATGCCTGATAAAAATTGGCCGTGAAGCCATCAAGGCCCGGCGCCGAGGACCCCTTTAAGGAGTCAATGGCTTCAGCAATCAGTTCTGGAGTGATGGGATGAGCCAAAAAATCTTGCATGTATTTGTCCAGGTACACCATAGCGATCTCGTTAATGTATGACCCCGGGTCGCGACAATCTGCTGTAAGGGCTGTTTTGTAAAGATGCCGATAGTAGGCCAAAAAGGTGTTGCAAATGGTGGGGGTAGTAAAATGGCGGTCGCCCTGCGCATCCGATATTTCAGTAATATATGCCGCTTGCCGAGGGGGGCGCAATAGCTGAGCCAGCAATCTACCCGGGCGATCGCCCTCACTGTACTGGCGCGCCGTATGGTATTTGCTCAAATACTTCAATTCCTTGTCTGCCGCGTCCCTAAATTCCAGGAGCAATTCGAGGCGACGCGCCTCATGGCCCGGGGAAGGGTCAGCAAGGATTACAGTCTCAGCAGCCAGCAACTCCTTCTCTAGGCGGGACAGAGTAGCACGGCTATCTCGCAGCGCCCCAACATGCTTGGTGATGCACACCCCTCCTATAGTAGCCTTGAACCCCTCCCACAGCGTGGCCCAGGTGTTGACTGATCCAGTATTGAGTTCGAAGTAGTCCTCAATTGCCGTACGCACCCCCTCCGCAAAGACTGGGTCTGCTAATGCCCTGCCAGGAAACCTCCACTGCCGTTCGTAGCCGCCCAGTCGAGGGACTGCGAGGGACAGGGCTACCGGGGAATGGTCTGAGAGAGTGCGGGGAAGAGTGCTATGATCTGCGACCCAGCCCGCCAATCCCGGAGAAAATAGCCAGTAATCTATTCTGGTGCTGGTGTTATGGTAGCTGGAATGATGCGTGAAAGCAGGAGAGGTAGAGTGTAACTTGGCCTCTATCTCCAGAAGGGAAAAATGGGAGCACATGGACGCCACCGCAGCGCGGGAGAGTGGTTTGCGATCCGGGGAAGGGGAAGTGCTATCCCTAGCGGCGTCCATCAGCATGTTGAAATCGCCCACTATCGCCAGCATGTCTATGTCAGAGTGTAAAAGTGAGAGGTACAGGTCCTCAAAACAGGCCGGGGAGTCAATATTCGGACCGTAGACTACCACAAAAGCAATTTTATGGCCATATAACAGCCCACAGAGCAGAGCATACCTGCCCTCGCCATCAGTTTTACTATTCATAAAGACAAATGGAATCCGCTTAAGTATTAGAATTTCTTTGCGAGGGGACTTTGGACACTCACCTTGCCTTCACCATTCCAGCAAAGGACTCGCCGCTTGCTTGACTTGTCTCCCTCCCGCCACCGCAGTTCCAAACGCAGCCGCCGAGCGGAGGGAGACTACAACTCCCAGGTGCCCCAGCACTCGGGGACAGGAAGTGACGCAGGAGCGCCCGGAGTCGCCTTCAAAACCACCGGCACCACCCGCGTCGCGGGAGCGGGCGGGAGCGCCCGGGGCTAAGCCCTGGCAAAGGGCGGGCCCTCTGTGGCCCTCGGTGGCCGAGGTTGGCTGGGCTGGGCCCCGTCATTTTCATTGTATGTTATTTATTTCAGTGATTTGAGGCGTGTTGTTTTGAAGGAGATATCTCTGAATACTGGCGAGTAACTATTGTAAACTTCTCCAAGGATTCATTTTTATGGACTAGTTATTGTTATATATATATCTTCTGAGCAATATCCTGCTGCTTGGTTACTTCTCCGTTTATGATGACGGCAAAGAAATTACGCTCTGGAAGAGTTCTAGGGGGGAGGTCATGTATAAAAAACAGATCTAACCCCCTGAGGAATAAATATGACAACAGTGTGTTATTGAAGGGACAGATGCAGTTACTGAAATTATGGGAAAAACCCGTTGATAAGTCTTTGGCAGTCCCGGTAGTTGCTGGTTCTGAGATGGTGCCTTTGGTGGGTGCACCGCCTGATGTGGAGAAAGATTCCAACCCTGAGCCAGCCTCTGTAAAAAACTTGCTTCCCCTGCCAATAATTATTGCTGCTAATCTCCCAGTATGCACTTTAGGGGGAGAGCATCCTGATAATAGGATAGCAGATACGAAAGTCCCTCTCCCTAACATTCCTAATGGTGCAGAATGTCCTGACGTGGCTATAAAAGGAGAGTCTTTTTTGTCCAGTATCGACCTTGAATTGTGTGGTCGCTATATGGAGGATGGAAATCTGAAACACCCTGATCCCAGTAAGACAGCAAATGGAGCCACGCCATCAGGATTATTGCTATATAGTAGTACTCCTTCTATAACATCTAATGACATTCCTTCAATGCAGAATGATTCTAGAAGCCCACCACTTAATCTATCCGGTATTTGCCCCTTCACCGCTTCTGGGTTTCCTAAAGACGATAGACCTATCTCTGATTCCTTGATAGCACTAGAACATTTACTGGCTTCCATATTGCTCTTACTGGGCAAATTTGTTGGGAGCTCTGATTGCATCTTGGACTCGGTTACACAGATATTGAAAGTATTACTGGCAAAAAGCACAGAAAATGGTACTACTCCCGCCCCGGAGATTGTCTTGCAGAATGTTTTGGATAGCAGTAATTTATTGGAAAAAAATGCTCCTGCGGGTACGCCAGCAGTGGTTGACAAACATGAGTCTTCAAGGATGCCTATTCCATCTGTTTCAAATTGTTTGAAGGTATCAGAACCTATCCTAAAGGAAGAAAGTTTGTTGGATGTGGACTTAAACGCCATAAATTAGTTATTCCCAATTTTCACCCTTGATAAAAAGGAGCCTGAAGTGAATCTTGATGTAAATGGAAAAGATAAAGAAAAAAGCAGAAAGAACAAAGGGAAAAATAGGAAACATGTTCGTAAGTACAAGAAGAAAAGACAGAGGCAAATTATTTTTCAAAAACATATAAATACAGAAGAGCATGATGTTGTAGACATTGAAGATAACTCTTTATTGGACACTTTTTCTAATAAGGATGCTGTTTGCACTATTGGCTCTGTAGTCGAATGTCCTCTTAACATTCGTGCCAATGTTGGGGGAGCCCCTTATCAAGAGGATTATGGATTATTGCCCATCGCTCCAATTGAAGAGGTGACAAGAACTATTCCTGTTGCACCAGGGGCACTTAACCCATCAGCGCCTATCTTTCGGTTGCCGGTTGATGTTGCTACAAATTCTCCTTCTGTACAGTTTAAAGCTCCTAATTCTTATGTGGATACCCTGACTTTGGACTTTTTGCCCTTATTTGACTCTGACTTATACCTAAACAGGTCATGGTTGCTTAATTGTTTTAAGGATATTGAATGTTTAAAACTTATTCAGTCGAGTGACATTGACTTGGTTTCTTTAGTAGGGTGTGAAAATGGGCTACGTGTACGAGTAAAATTCTGTTCTAAAATAATAGCTAACCTTGTACTACAACAGGCGGAATCGTTCCAATGTAGAGGGATTGATGTGTTACCCTTTTTCCATACTGGAAAGGATATTTTCCCTAGAGAGGGGGCCACAAAGTTGGGCTTTAGGCAGGAAGATCTGTCCACATCCAATAAAGATTTAAAAATCTGGGTCTCAAGAGGTAAACGTATGGTTTCCCAGGTTCTACCTATCCCCTTGAACCTGATTGCTCCTACAACTGAGGATAATCATCGGTGGAACTGGCTTCCAGGAGTTTTGTCTAATAATATTACGGATAATCCAAGACTGTTTCAACATCTTTAGCAGTCAATTAAAAGTCATATCCTGGAACGCAGCAGGGTTACATAATAGACCGGAGAAACTTGATTTTTTATTTACTTTGAATGCGGATGTGATATGCATTCAAGAAACCTGGTGTAAAAATATTTTGTATGGTGGGAAAGATTACTTTGTGCTTGAGGCAGCAGCCACGCCATCAAAAAAAGGTCACGCAAAAGGGGGAATTGCCTGCCTCCTGTCTAATTCATTACAATGGCAATTTTCCCATTATGTTGACACAAGTAACCTTTTTCAAGCAATAACTATTAATAATCTAGCCAGTGTAGGTAGCCAGTATTCCCTGGTAATCAATAATGCATACATTCCGCCTGAAGATGGTTTTAATATTGTATTGAAGCAAATGTTTTCTTATGTTAAACAATTATTAGAGCTTGACTAGCCCCCTTATATTCTACTCGTGGTGATCTGAATAGCAAAGTTTCTAACTCAAGCGTAGACTTGTTTAGAAATAAGTCTAAAGAAGAGGCATATAATATACCCCAATCTATCTTTCCGAATAAAATAAAAACTAGCAAAAGAGGAAAGATAATGTTAGAAGAACTTAGCTCTCTAGAGGGGTTAATTGTAAATGGTAGGATGCCATCTGATACCCCTGCTAAATTTACTCATAGGTCCCCTAAGGGTGAATCCATCCTTGACTATGTAATTACGGACTATGACACTTTCTCCTTTATTCAGGATATAATGGTCTCTCAAACACCTATGAGCGATCATAACGTGACCAGTATAACTCTTTCATTACAACCTCCGGTCATTGATTCCTGGTCTTTAAGTAATAGAGGAGTTTCTCTTCTTTGTAAGTCTGGTAGATGTTTCTGGAACCCTACTACTATGAAGGGTTTGCAAAACATTCTTGCACAAACCTTACTTGAATTAAAAGAATGGCAGGGTATGGAATTCTTTTGTTTTGAAAACTTTATGAAGAAGCTTACTGCGACTGCAAAGAAGCCTAGATATTCTAGGAAAGTGATTTTTGTTCCTAGTTTATTATTGCCCTTAAATAAAGAAATAAATAAATTAGTGAGGCAACAGTTTCTTTTTAGATCCATGGAAACTGCTAAAAAGTTATCCTTACTAAAAAGAAGGAGGACCAGAGTGAGAGCAAAATTAAAAAAAGAAAAAGAAGACTCACTCTGGATTAGTTTATGGGAGGCTTCTGTCTATGGTAAATCTAGAGAATTCTGGTCCATAATTGGTAAGGGATGTGGTGCAAGAACTTCCCCTATTCCCATTTCTATTCCCGAAGATGTCTGGATCTTATTTATATCAAATCTGTATACGTCAAATGGCGTAGAGGGTGAGGATAGTGACCTTGTTTTGGACAGTGGGTATACTATGGATCCTCCATCTGAGAAATTCATCGCTTCGGCGATTAAGAGTATGCGCTCTTCCCGAGCAATGGTTCCGGACGAGTTGCCCATTTCAGTACTGAAGCAGGATGTCATTTCTTGGAGCAGGATTCTTTTCCCTTTGTTTAAAGCCTGCTTTTCACTTAGATCAGTTCCTACATCTTGGAGGGGAAGTATATTAATACCCTTATTTAAGAAGGGAGAGCGGGACAAACCCATGAACTACCGTTTGATAGCTCTTCTGGATTCTATCGGAAAAGTTTTTGCTAAGTGTCTTCTAATATTAATTACTGATTGGGTGGAGGCAAATAGTATTTTACCTTTGGAACAGACTGGGTTCCGCAAAGAGCATGGTACACTTGATAATTTAACAGCTCTTCAAGTGATTATGGACAAATATGTACGAGTGCGAGGAGGTGGAGTACATGCGGCATTCATAGACTTCTCCACAGCGTTTGACAAGATGGACCATCCGACGCTGTGGAGAAAGCTTGCTGTATTGGGTATGCCGCCCCATCTACTGGAGCTTGTAAGATCCCTTCACTCGAATACCTGGTGTAAGGTGCTACAAGGCGGAGAAAGGGGTCTTTCACAGATTATCCCATCCTTGAATGGATTAAAACAGGGGTGTCTATTGGCCCCCATGTTGTTTTCAATATATATTGCGGACCTACCTGCTTCCATTGCTGCATGTGCTGGTTTAGCCCCGGTAGTTGGAGGTTCATCCATTTCTGTTTTAATGTATGCGGATGATATCCTCATTTTAGACTTAACTCCGAAGGGCTTGTCTAATCGCCTGCAAGCTTTACATTTATTTGCAGAAGCACATTTTATGAAGATTAATGCTTCCAAAAGCAAAATCATGTGCATTACTGGAAGAAAAAAATGTAGGTCTGAAAACTTCGGATGGGCTATAGGAGGCCAGAGACTAGAGGTGGTTAAAACTTACACCTTTCTAGGTAAAATAATCTGTGCAAACCTAAGCGAAAAACCCCATATTGAACATAATTCGCGTAAAGCATTGGCTCATGGTATGGGGTTATGTTCCCTGTATTCTGCAACAGGGAAAAGACACTTTGCTCGATTTTTGGAAGTGTATAGAGCAAAAATCCCTGCAACTCTGCTTTATGGAATAGAACTGGTGGAGTTAAGGCATTGGGGTTTTTTGCAGTTAATGGAAGGAAAGGTACTAAGAAGAATTTCTTCCTTTAATACAGCTTGCTCCGTGACCGCATGCAGGCTGTAATTTGGCCTTCGGAGCTGTTGGGTACAGGGGTTGATTGCCCTGGTAAGATGGGTGGCCTGTTTGGCCAGAGGTGAATCGGGTTCCTTATGGGCACATATTAAAAAGGAACTGCTGGGCAATCTAAACGAGTTTTCACTAATAGTAAAAAAAATTAGAAAAGCGGTAGCAATGTTAGAGTTGGATGAAAGTACTTTGTTCTTACTCTCTCCTTCTCAACTAAAGTCTCAGCTGAAACACGCATCTTGGGAACTCTGTTTTAAATTGGATATGACTGCTTTACACGAAAAGAAGGGTGGTGATTTACTCCTAAGCACGTATTCAGTAAAGCAGGCCCAGCAGTATGTTTCCTGGAATATCCCTCATCGAGTCCGAAGGCTATGGTACCTTTTAAGACATGATTTGCTTCCTCTAAATTCACTTTTAGCAAAGTGGAATGGGACATCTCCAGTACGTAACTTTTGTAATAAGGCAGTGCAGGACCGAAATCATGTTTTGTTTATTTGTCCTGCATTACGTCCATTGCGCTCTAAATGGTTAAAATCTATTTGCCTACAATTAGGAATTCTTAATGTAAATACTTTCTTTCATGCCCTTTATTGTCCACCTAATGAAATGTTTTGCTTCAAAATTTTTAACTTTTTTAAGGGTTTTTTAGATATTTATTAATGATACCTGGAGGTGTTGTTTGATGATTGTTCGGCCAGTGTTCATGTTGTGATCCTTTAATCGGCTTTTATTGTGATTTTTATTGTATTTAGTGGTGTATAGCTATGTGATTGTTTTATGTGGCCCTCTTTTGAGAGCCAAAAACATAATAAACTTGAAACTTGAAACTTGGTATTAGAATTGCCACCCCACACGCATATCTACTGTAGCATGAAAACACTCTGTGAGAACCCCAGCTCCTAGCAAAGGAGGCCGTGTCCGCCTGAACCATGTGAGTCTCCTGTATAAAAAGGACATCAGTCTTATGTCTTTCAGCGTACTGCAGAACCTCTTTCCGTTTGCGGGTAGAATTCAGCCCACGAACATTCCATGTCATCAGCGTCAAACTCGATGGGCCACCCTGCAAACCTATCCGGGCCATAACGTCAGATCAAGAGGTGTGAGCAATAAGCAGTCATTAAACAAGCCAACGGCACGTGCCTCGCAAGCAAACGACATTGGGAAAAAAAAGGGGAACCAAAAAAAACACCCATATCCCCTCCCCCACCAACCACCCAGCCTCCCCGCACGCCTAGAGAGGCAGAGCCCAACTAATTTCTGAACAACAGTGCAGAACAACGATGAACAGTGATCCAGAGCATCTGGAGAATCCTGCAAATTGAAGCGTGACACGCCCCAGAAAAAAGCGCAAAACACATAGGCATATGCCATGGGGGGAAGCAATGCCATCCCCCGAGCGGGCAACACAACAGCATAAAATCAGAGATATTAGCAAGCGTGAAAATCCGGACATAACGACACATCCCATCCAACAAACATGCAACCATAGTCAGAGTGTCACAGGCAATCAGCCCCGGCCAGAGTCAGCAAATAAGTCGGCGCTAGCTTGTGTGTCCGGCTGCTGCGGATATGTAGGCCTGGAGCCGGAGGCCGAACCAGGCCCCTGTTTGTATGAGCGGCAGAAGTCCTGAGCCATAGCCGGGGAATCAAAAATGCGAAATCTGCCATTAATGTCCACTTTTAAGCAGGCAGGGTAAAGCATACTGTATTTTAAGCCGAGATTGCGAAGCGCTGCCTTGACACTGGTGTACTTCCGTCGCGCTTCCTGCACAATCAAAGTGTAGTCAGGGAAAAAGGACAGCTTACTCCCCTGCCACTGCACTTCACCCATCTCCCGTGCAGCCCGGAGGGCAGCATCGCGGTCTCGAAAGTTCTTGATCCTGGCGATGATGGGCCGAGGCGGCAGCCCCGGGTTTGGCTTAGGCCCCAAGGTTCTATGAGCCCTTTCCACCACGAAGCCAGCCGTGAAAGTGTCCTTGCCGAACAGTTCGATGAGGAGCTTCTCCACAAAGGTGTCAAACCGGCCCGTGGCAGTTGTCTCCGCCACGCCAAGGATTGGAATGTTATTACGCCGGCTCCGCGCCTCTAAATCTTCGTTCTTAATGGCCACGTCTTTAAGAATCTTCTCGACCCGTTCCAGCCTTTTCAGAGCCTTGGAGGACCCATCTTCCAGATCAGATATCCTGCACTCTGCTAGGTCCAGGCGCCGGTCGTGAGCCTGCACCGTGGAGCCGATGTCAGACAGTTTTTTCTCCAGACTGTCAAAGCGAGTGTCCAGCGCCATAAAGCCGGCACGCATCTCCCCCATCAAGGCGGCCATCATGGATGTTGCGTCGCCATTATCATGTGCCCCCTGTGCACCAGGAGCCGCACCTGGGGGGGGGGGGGATCAGCAGCAGGCCGTGGTGGTTTATCAAAGTTAAGCGTCCTCTGGGCCGGGTCTTTTTTCCCCATCGCTGCGGGAGTGAGGCGGGGCCGCAGACGCAGCGACAGTGGCGGAGAGCAGGGATCAATGGTAGGGCAGGCGGTCGATGACGACCCTCGCCAGGGCACGTGCAGTAGGGAAAGTGCGATAGACAAATGTTATGGCCTCAGACCAGGCGAATCAGTGCAATGAACCTTGGGCCAGACACAGTTAGCTCAACGGAGCGCCCTCGGGCCGTCTCCACGTGCTGGACGGTGCCACCTCCATCGTGGGTGTGCACTGAGGAAGTGCGATGGAGCTCCACGTGGCAGCGCAGTTGTATGTGTCGCAGAGGCACGGCGGGCCACTTAGTAGCGCCGGATAATGCTCCCAGCCCCCCCAGCAGCCGCGCGCCCCACCCCCCCACCCTCAGCAGGGCCCCGCAGGCACCACCCCAGATCCGCGCGAGCCCGTACCCCAGGCCCCGGTTTCCCACACACGTACGGGCCGAAGGCCCTGATCGCAGATGGGGGCCGGGGGAACCGGGGAAAGGGGGACCCCGCAGCAGTAGCGGCGCCCCCGATAGCCCAGCAGGGAGTGCAGCGCAGGGGGACGGGGCCGCGGCCTACAAGGCAGAGCAGGACTCACCCGGCGCTCCAGCGCAGAAGGAAGATGGCGCCGACGCCCGGAGGCCTCAGATCCCCTCCGCCGTGGTCTCCGCGTCCGGCCGCTCCCGCGGCTCAGAAATAGCAGTCATCCGGAGGCAAGTGCTGGCCTGTGGTGTGGTCAGGAGCGCCGGTTCACATCTCCGTTTGCCGTTTTCAGGTGCCCGCTCGGAGGAGCTTCACTACGGAGCAGCCATTCCGCTCGCCGCCGTGGACACGCCCCCCTGCTAATCGCGGAGTTGATACACAGCAGCGCCAGTGGTTGTTTGCAGCCAGAAATAATAAAGCCTCGTCTTTATTTCGGGCTGTGCGTCTGTTTCTCGGTGTAATGCTTATCTAACCTTGTCCATCATTGCAGGTTGTGCTTCGGTGCAGTCCCCAGAAGCGCTCAAATGGAAGTACAGAGATGCCAAGAGGTCATGCATATATATAGTGAGGGATTAGAGAATCGCCCTGCTGGAAAGGACTCTCAAAGCACATGTACTGTGGGCCAATTCCCACGAGGACCGCGCTGCAGCTGGAGCAAATTAGAGCCGGAGATAATTTGTGTGTCGACCGCATCAGGGGTGGTGTGGCCGCTGTTTAGGAGAGATGAGATGTGCGAAGAGGCACATTTTTTTTTTGTGCTATTTCTGCAGCAGCGACGTCGTAGGGCACAGCAGCAGCCCCTGCGCCTGGCCTGAGTGATTGTGATGAAGCAGCTTTACGGCTGTTGTGAAGTCTTTTCTTATCTGCTTGTGAAATAAACAAGCAGATAAGAAAAGTCTTCACGACAGCCGTCAATCAGGCGAGGCAGTCCACCAAAAAGTGAAAGGGAGGCAACTAAAAACCCTCCTTTCCAATGGGAAGTCAGCATTTACCATAAAGGCTAACGCTACCCAATGGAAAGGAGGGGCTTGAGTCCCCTTCTGAAAAGTAACTTGTTTACTAAAGCTCTCGCAGGTGAGGCGCGCATGTGCTCCAATGCCAGGCGAGACCTAAAAAGGAAGGTTTAGACCTGGTAAAAGGTTTAGGTGGCAAGGCGAAATAGCTGTTTTAAAACTGCACTACAGGCTACAGTGGCAGGCCTGGGACATATTTTAAAGTGTTGTTTTAGTGTTTGGTATGAGTGCTGCTGCCCACTGGTCAATTAAATTTGGCAGTCAGGTGTAGGCCAATCTTACCATGTTTTGGGGAGAGAGCAAGAGCACTTTAGCACTGGTTAGCAGTGGTAAAGTGCGTAGAGTCCTAAAGCCAACAAAACAAATTCAGCAAAAAAAAGAAAATAATAGGGAAATGGCTACAAGGCGATGCTTGGGTGGGAAGAAAGTGTATGTAAAAACTGCCTAGTAAGGTGGGCATGGCGGAAGAAGGAGCAGATCTAGACAATGCATAGCTAAAGGTGAGGGGCATCAAGAGCAAGCAGACGAAGAGACTGCAAGGGTTTGAAACCCTTTGAAATTTAAAATGTTCTGGCCCGTTTCTTTCAATCTAACTCTGGTTAATAGTCCTCGATAGTAGCCTGAGAGGAAAAGGGGTTAATAATAATTTAAACCTCGAGGAACAGTGTGATCATTAAGACTACATAATAAAAGTCTTAGTCAATAATTTGAAGTTAATAACTTGAAGTTGAGAACCACAGAGTTCCCGGCATCGAAAAAGAGGGACGACAACCGTATCCATGTCTGCCATCTTGTAAAGGTAGAATCATTTTCCGAGTGCTGCTGTGCTGTTTGTAAGCGTGCTCATTGCTTCTAAAGGAAGAAACGCTCCTGAAGGAACTTTAGCGTTGTCACCCTGCAAGCGCTATCTGGCAGCGCCAGGTGATTTACAGCTCGCGTTTCCCGCTTCGCGGGAAACACTCGTTGGGTGAGGCTGTCGGCGGCTGGAGAGCGTGGAAAACAACATTGCCCACAAGTCAGCGGGGCCAGGTACAACTCGCCGCCACGCCCCCCTCACCTGCCTTCATTACCGCTGGAAGTCCGCTGAGGAGCGGAGAATCATTTTCCGAGTGCTGCTGTGCTGTTTGTAAGCGTTCTCATTGCTTCTAAAGGAAGAAACGCTCCTGAAGGAACTTTAGCGTCGTCACCCTGCAAGCGCTATCTGGCAGCGCCAGGTGATTTACAGCTCGCGTTTCCCGCTTCGCGGGAAACACTCGTTGGGTGAGGCTGTCGGCGGCTGGAGAGCGTGGAAAACAACATTGCCCACAAGTCAGCGGGGCCAGGTACAACTCGCCGCCACGCCCCCCTCACCTGCCTTCATTACCACTGAAAGACCGCGCATCGTGGGACGCGCGCGGGCGACGCCAGGCTAAGCCCGGGCAAAGGGCGGGCCCTCTGTGGCCCTCAGTGGCCGAGGTAGGCTGGGCTGGGCCCGGTTATTTTTATTGTTTACATCACATTTGCACATGTTAATGCGCTTGCCTGTCTGAGGATGATCCATTTATAGACATTAATACACTACTTCCTCTTATACTACTGCCGGACAGCCATTGTCGCATCTCCAGGATTACATTTTTTATTATTTTATGATATCCTAACATTTCTTGTATTCATTCCTCTGGAGGTCGATCACTTTGCTAAACTTTATTCGTGGAAACATCGTACTGAAGATGTCTAAACAATTACGTTCAGGAAGGGTAGTGGGAGAAAAACCTGGTGCAAAAACAGTCATTACCCGCACAAGAAACAAATCGGTGAACAATCCCCCGTTGAAGGGTCACTGCCAACTCTTTGAATTACGGGACCTGCCTTCCGCTAAGAAATCTAAATTTGCCGTTATAGAAGCTTCCGGTGCCATAGTCCAGGACGTTCATATGCCAGGTATTACAGACCCTCTGCCTCCTCCTGCGCAGCCCGCGTTCTTACAATCAGCGGCTGCGGGGTCCCCCTCACTTGTTCTATCTGAAGGGAAGGTGGTGTGTATGGTCGAACATCTGGTACCTGTAAGTGAGCCTGTGAATCTACCTCCTATGCCTCAAACCCCTCTGAATGATAGGCTGGGGGGCGACTTGTCTTCATTATCTATCGACCTGGAACTCTGTGGCCGCTACGTAAACACAGCGAAAGTGGAGACTCAGGACCAGTTTAAGCCCTCGGGGAGTGCAACCCATCTGGGTTATTGTTGTATAGTAGCACCCCTTCGTTAAATGGTCAGGACATGTCTGATTTGTTAAATGTTTCCAGGAGCCCGGATCTTAATCTTTCTGGTATCCCTCGCCCAGTGGAAGCATGTGAAAAACCGATTTCTGAATCTATGATCGCTCTGGAACAACTATTAGCCTCCATCTTACTTCTTTTGGGGAAATTTGTAGGCAGCTCGGACTGTATCTTGGATTCAGTTACCCAAATACTGAAGACACTGTTACAGAAGTCGCCAGATATGAGGAGTGTTTCCCCCTCCAGGACTGAACACAGCTTGCCTAAGGGGCAAATAAGTGAACCTATAGCGGAGTCTGATATGAAGGCTGCAACAGCAGTTTTGGAATCACACATCGTCGCTATGCCTTTAACAGCAGTCCCCAATTGCATTAAGAACTCAGTTCTAGAGATCGAGGAAGAAAACAAATCCACGCCCGGTCCCAAAGTGGTCCAAGATTTATTCCCTATTTTCATGTCCGAAAATAAAAAAGATCCCCTGGACGATAAACAGGAGGTAAAGGTAAAAAATGGTAAACATAAGAACAATAAAGGGAATAAAAGGAAACCAATTCGAAAATACAGGAAGAAAAGGCAGCGTCGGATAATCTTCCAAAATACTTCAGCTGCAAGGGAGAATGATGAAATTGATGTGGATCCCTCCTCCACCTCCTTAAAGGCGGATATTGAATTGAACTTATCCACTTTGACATCTCTAAAGGTGGAAAGTGATCGGTGTCCTCCAACGCCTCTGGAAGTTATGCCACAAATGGGGGGTTCTCTCCCATGCTCTTCTTCACTGACTGCGACAGGAGCTCCAATCTTATACCCATCTGGGGCCCTTAACCCTTTGGCCCCTCCTTTCTCCGTAGCTCTAGAGACTGAAGACCGTTTCCTTCCTGTCCGGCCTCAAAAAAACTCTAAGGCTCCTGTGGACGTTCCTGTGTTAGACTTTTTACCTTTATTTGATGTTGACTTACCGTTAAACAGAGCTTGGCTTCTTAAACGCTTTAGCAAGATTGAAAGTCTTTACCATATTCAATCTAGGGACATTGAGTTAGTCTCCCTGTTGGGTGGAGCCAGGGTATTGAGTATAAGGGTTAAATTCTATTCTCCTATCATAGTAAATCTGATATTAGAGCAAGCCGAGAATTTTCAACGTACAGGTATTGATATCCTTCCTATTTCTAACCCTGGTAATACAAATCCTTTGTTTGGAAAGATGTTTGGGGGTGATGAGCAAAATGGGGTAGCCTCCCCTCTTAGAGACCTGAAAATTTGGGTCTCTAGGGGAAAACGCTCAGTTTCGCACGTGAAGCCACTCCCGCTAACTCAGAATTCCTCTTTTATAGAGGATAATAACCGGTGGAACTGGCTGCATAGTGCCCTATCTACAAAAACAAAGGATAATCCCAAATTGTTTCATCATCTTTAACACCTCACTAAAAATTATTTCTTGGAATGCGGCCGGGATCCACAGTAGCCCAGAGAAATTTGCTTTCTTATTTTCTCTGGGTGCCAATGTGATGTGTATTCAGGAAACTTGGTGCATTAATATGTTAGCGCCTTCAAAGGATTTTTATGTCCTGGAAGTGCCTGCCGCTCCTTCCAAGAAAGGTCATGCCAGGGGGGGGATCGCTTGCTTACTTTCAAATAAATTGCAATGGAGATTTTCCCACTATATCGACCCAAGTAAACTTTTCCACGCTATAACCATTGAAAATCTGTTCCATAATGGTATAAAGTCACCTATTGTAATTCTTAATGTGTATATACCCCCAGAAGAGTGTTTTAACGTTAGTCTGCAGCAGGTTTTCCGATATATTGATCAGATTAAAAATGTCCCATCCCCTCCGGAAATTTTGCTTGTAGGAGACTTGAATTGCAAAATCTCCAATGTTAGTCTGAAACTTTTCAGGAATAAAGCTAAAGAAGAGGCGCATTTTGTCCCCCAAACGCTCTTCCCTGAAAAGCTAATGACAAACAAAAGAGGGAAGATTTTGCTAAAAGAATTAGCGGCCGTTGACGGTCTCATTCTAAATGGGAGATTTCCGTCTGACGTGCCTGCTAAATTTACTCACAAATCTCCTTTTGGGTCCTCTATCTTGGACTATGCAATTGCAGATTACGGTTTGTTTCCGTATATTCAGGACTTTAAGATCATTCCCACATCCCTTAGTGACCATAGCATATTGTTCATAACTATTTCTTTAAATCCCATGACCACTGCGTCTTGGTCTCTTAATGGCAGCGATGCTGCCTTCCACGCTTCCTCGGGAAGGTGCTTCTGGAATCCTTCCGCTGTTAATGGGGTACAGGACTTTTTGTCTGATACCCTAATGGTAATAAATGAGTGGCGTGGGAACGAATTAGTTTATTTTGAAGAATTCATGCGAAATATTATACTTTATGCCAAAAAAACGTACGCCCTCGAAAAGGGGCAGTGGTCCCTAGTATACTGCGTACCCTGAATAGGGAAATAAATAAGCTAGTCCGTGAACAATATTTAGATAGAGTCTTGGAACGTGGAAAAGAAATTTCAAGGTTAAGAAGAAAGAGATGCAGACTTAAGCTAAAAGCTAAAAAGGAAAGGGAGGACAATGTTTGGATCAATCTGAGGGAATCTGTTGTTCATGGTAGAATCAGAGATTTTTGGGCAATAATTGGGAAGGGCTGTGGTACGAGACTAAGTCCCTCCCCCATCCCTATAGCGGACGAGGTATGGATTTCTTACATCCGGGATCTCTATGCAGGGAACGGGATTTCAGGTGATGATATTCCCATAAATGCTGCACCTGTAGGTCTTGTTAATTACCCCACAGAAAAAGAAATTGAGATGGCTATAAAAAACATGCGTCCCTCTGGGGCAATGGGCCCGGATGAACTCCCCATGACGGTCCTTAAACAAGACCCTTTAAGGTGGAGTAAAATCCTGTATCCTCTGTATAGAGCCTGTTTTTTGTCCAAAACAGTACCTGCATCCTGGAGGGGAAGTATCTTGGTCCCCATTTTTAAGAAGGGTACAAGGGATAGCCCCAGCAATTACCGCTTGATTGCTCTCCTCAACTCCATCGGAAAGGTCTTTGCGAAATGTCTTCTTAATTCCCTCTCCGATTGGGTCGAGGAGGGCAACATCTTGCCGTTTGAACAGACCGGCTTTCGTAGGGACCACGGTACGCTGGACAATCTCACCGCTCTCCATGTGGTTACAGATAAATATGTCCAGGTGAGAGGAGGGGTAGTGTATGCCGCCTTTATTGATTTCTCCACGGCGTTCGACAAAGTAGATCGTGGAACGCTGTGGAGAAAATTGGAGGCGCTTGGTGCCCCAACCCTTCTGTTGGAGCTGGTTCGGTCTCTCCATACAGAGACCTGGTGTAGGGTCTTGTTGGGGGGCGAAAGGGGGCTATCTTCACAAATTCCATCTTTAAATGGCCTTAAACAAGGCTGTTTATTGGATCCCCTTTTGTTCTCCTTATACACGGCAGACCTACCCGCCGCCTTGTCTGCCAGTGAGGGTATTGCCCCGGTGGTGGGGGGGACCCCAATATCCTGCCTGATGTATGCCGATGATGTCCTTATTCTTGACTTGACCCCCAAAGGTCTTGCAAATCGGCTACATGCTCTTCACGCTTTTGCTGCAGGCCATTGCATGAAGATCAACATTACCAAAAGTAAAGTGATGTGCATAGCCGGTAAGAAGAAGTGCCGTTCTGTAGATTTTGGTTGGTTTATTGGGGGCCAAAAATTGGAGGTTGTAAATTCATATACATTTCTGGGAAAAATAATCACGGCTAGCTTGAGTGAGAGGCTCCATATAGAGCATTGTTCACGCAAAGCTCTTGCCCATGGCAAAGGTTTAAACTCTCTATACCAGGCAACGGGAAAAAGGCACTTTTCGAGTCTATTGGAAGTTTATAGATCAAAAATTCCCGCAACAATTTTGTATGGTATTGAACTCATAGAGGTGACAAACTGGGACTTTTGCCATAAGCTTGAGGGGAAACTCTTAAGATCTCTATCTTCCCTAAATACTGCGTGCTCTGTGGCCGCCTGCAGGCTCGACTTTGGACTCAGGAGCAGCTGGGTACAGGGATTATGTGCCATAATAAGATGGGTGGCCTGTTTGGCTAGAGCGGGAGTAGGGACTATGCGAGCTCTCCTCAGAAGTGAACTATTGGGTAATTTTAAAGAGTTTTCTAAACTTGTAAGTAACTTTAGAAGGGCTGTAACCCTTCTAAAATTAGATGAAAACGTTTTGTTTTCGTATTCTCCCTTACAGTTAAAACTCGTTTTAAAGGAAGCCTCGTGGGATCTATGTTTTCACTCTGATAAAAAGTTAGTTTGTGAGAAAAGGAATGTAGAACCTCTCCTTAATTCCTATGTGTTGAAGTTGCCACAACCCTATGTCATATGGAACCTACCGCATGGCATTCGTAGATTTTGGTTTCTTTTACGTTATGATTTAATTCCCCTAAATCTACTGTTATCCAAATGGTATGGCTCCTCTGCTTTGTGCAATTTATGTAAATTGAGCACCCAGGACTGTATGCACGTTTTACTGATTTGCCCCATGCTCCGTAAATTGCGCACCAGATGGTTAAAAGTTATCTGTCTCCGCCTTGGCATCGTCACTTTAAATGGCTTTCTTCATGCACTTTATTGCCCTCCTAATGAAATGTTCTGTTTCCATATTTTTAACTTTTTTAAAGGTTTTTTAGCTATTTATTAATATGTACCTGGAGATGTTTTGACTGTCCGACTTTTTGTAGATTAGTTTCCGCTTGTCTATTTTGGATTTAATCCTGTCCCTCAAATGTCTTGATTTTGTCTTGTATTTGTCCTATTGTTTTATATTGTATATTTTATGTGGCCCTCTTTGAGAGCCAAAACATAATAAAATAAATTGAATTGAAAATAAATTGAAGTTAATAAGGTTTATCACAAACTCAAAGCCTGACTGGTATATATCAATCTCAAGAATATGCTGTAGAAGTTCAAAATCATCAAAGGAAGCCCAAAGCATCATATAATAGTAGTCCTCAACAGCAAAGAACATATAAGGATTTCTGCTGCAGCAATGCAAAGAAAAAGAAAAAGAGTTTGATGACTAGACAAATGGTTTTGAACCTTCTCCCCATACATTTAGAGGATTTGCAACATTTACTAAGCCCAACTCTAAACTAAAGATAGGGGAAACCCTATTGAATGAGGAAGCAATAAAGGTGTCAGCATCAGAACCTCTGTTCTTTAGGTAAATAATCCTGTATAACATGAAGCCACACAATCAGAGATGTCAACACAGGTCTGTACCTCTTCAAGTCTACAATGAATCTGACTAGACCACTAAGGGGGCTCACTAATTACAATACACAAAGAACATTCAAGAAAAATGACCTCATAAACATCACAGTACTTTTCCAGTTACCATGAAAGAACTTGGCGCCCTGAACACTACTCTTATATTCCAGTCTCCGCTTTAGAAGTGTATTTGAATTCCTCCTTCGTCTGATAGTACCAATTGGTAACATTCCTTTTGTTCTTCATCAAAATTATTTCATCAAGCCATCTTCTTCCTTGTCTCACTAGCTCAAAAACGAACTAAATGCCTTTGGTCTGGACGTGCAGAGAACAAAAACATGCAGAAAAATAACTTTCTCGTAGTGTTAAATGTCTCAACTGTAAGCATAAGGCCCACAATTGCGCTAACTTAACATTTCTCTTAAATGCATATTAATTCTACAACTTACATATAATCCAATAAACAAAATCTTTAATAAGAAAATCAAACTAATTTATATTCTACTCCTCTAGGTGGCACAATGAACTGATAAATGTCTTATTAGCAGTAGCGGTCGGTCGTGGGAGTAAAAACAAAAATAAAAAAAATAAAAAACAAAGGAATTTCTTTGCGCCCACTGCTTCGCCAAATACGCACAACGAAATTTGTTTTATTTTATTTTTATGTTTACTTACCTGTAATTGGCCGTAATCCATAGTTTACTACACCCCACCCTGCCCCTCCCCCTCCCCACGTCAACACCCGGCAGCACTCCCACGACCGACCGCTACTGCTTATTAGGTGGAAACGACAACTGGTCACAATTTATAAAGAAGGCATTAAACATACCTATATTTCATTCCCACTAATCCCTGAGGAATGCACTGAATTAAATGCATTTTAGCGCACCACCTTACATTACCTCCTCGTCCGTCTTCCTCGCCACAGTAATCACCATTGAGCCTCCGGCTCCCACAGAAACTCAAAGTAAAAGTTATCATTCTAGTCTCCCTCTCCCTCTCCCAATAAGGCCTCCGGTGGTGATAGCCAATCCCATAAAGGGACACATAAACAGCAAAACGATCTGTTTGTTTGTTTCTGCACTGCTCCGAGTGCTGTATGCCTGCGTTGCGGGTAAGTGGGGCTGGGTCCTGCGTTGGCTGGACTCAGAGTCCTTGTGGGGTTTGATGTCGGGGAATGTTGGTGTTGGTTATTTTTGTTTGTTTATCTGTTCCCCTCATCTGCCACTTTAACCACATCGCTGCGGCGGCTATTCCGCCGCAGCGCTAAGTGGGCGGGGCGGCCGTGCGGCGGCCGCATGCTGGTGACAGAACCGCTCCGTCACCAGCCACGGTTGCGCTGTGCTTGTGAGGGAGCGGTTCCGTCATGGCCCCGCCAGCTCAATAGAACGCTCAGCGCAGGCGCATGAGCGGCGGGCGGGCCATGACGGAACCGCTCCGTCATCAGCACAGCGCCACCGCAGCTGATGACGGAGCAGTTCCGTCATCAGTGTCGAAAGGGTTAATCTCATCCTGCTCTAGCGGACTCGGAATTTTTATGAGGATTGGTTCGCATGGGAACTGGCCTCTTTTGCGGGGACACACGGGTATTTGACCTGCTTTACCGGTCTTTCTGACTTATGTTGCTTTTCTGTTGTGCGCGTCCTGCACAGCGGACATTGCGCGGTTATGTTGTGTTTTTCTTCCCCCGTTGGTTAACGGAGTTATTGAGCTTCTTCGTTTTCCTTACCTTATTGGAATTGTACTCCGCTGCATGTTTTCTTTGACGGTGGGTCTGGCGGCTTCATTAGGAAGGCGCGCCGGACTTCCTCCGCTTTTGTACTTGTATGATGGGCGTGCAGTGGGTGGGTTTATTGGTTGCCTGACAACGTACGGCCTTTTGTACCGGTCGTGTTTGGTGTCTGCTACCTGTGTGAGTTCAATTGAATTTGATGGTCATGGAGGGTAGTTCGTCTGCTGTGGCTGCTCCTGGCTCCGTGGATGTGGCTTCTGGTTCTGGAGTGACACTTCCTTTTTTGGATGTCTTACAACAGATGATTAATTCTGCGGTGGCTGCTGCTTTGCAGGATAACGTGGCTGTTCCTCCTAATAAAAAGGCTAAAGCTGATGCTGCTCCTGCTCTTGATTCGGAAACAGAGGAGGATGTGGACGTCAAGGGATGTTTTGTGCAGGGTGCCGACCTTAAGGTGGTGCTTCGTCACATTCACAAGAATTTGGTTTTTCCTGATTCTGTTGTGGATTTGGAGGATGATTTATTTGTGTAATATCAGCGTCCAGAGCCTGAATCTTTGCCATTTCATTCTTCTGTTTTGAAGGTTTTGGAGACGGAGTGGAAGGATGTGGACAAGGGCACTTTTCCACGTTTTTTTAATAAACTTTATCCTTTGCAAGACTTTTCTATGAAGTTTCCTTCATCAGTTAAGGTTGATTCATTGATGGCTAGTATGTCGTTTCATGGGACAGTTGTTTCTGAGGATTCCTCTCCTGCTGACCCGGTGGATCGTAAGGTTGATAGTGCGGTGAAGCGCACTTTTGCTGCTGCTAATTTTTCCATCAGGGCGGTGGCCTATTCTTCTTACACCATCCAATCTTTGCTTAAAGACTTTCAATCGTTGGCAGAATTGATGGACCAGGGGGAAGATGTGTCTTCTGCGCTGGCTATGATGGAGCAGCAGGTTCATCTGCTTTCTGATGTGTCATTTGAGTCTTTGGGGGCGGCTGCTTCTGCGGCTGGATCTTCTGTCGCTGCGAGGAGGCAGTTGTGGCTCCGCTCATGGAAGGCTGATACTGCACAGAAGGGTCTGTTGATGCAAATTCCCTTTACTGGTGTGAAGCTGTTTGGTTCCCCGTTGGATGATATGGTTAAAAAAACGGCGGAAGACCGTAAGTTGCTTGCACCTGACCAGGCTGGTCGCTTCCGTGCTTTTGGGCCACAGCGGGCTTTTGGGCATTCACGGAGGGGCTGTGCGCATCAGCCATTTCGTGGGAGGGGGCGTGGCCGGGGTGCTTCTTCCTCTGACAAATCCCGGTTCTCCAGAGCTTCTACCTCAACCGCTCCCGCTGCGAAGTCATGACTGGGTTGCTCCTGGAGTGGGTCCGGTTGGGGGTCGTCTGAGTTTCTTCCGGGACTCTTGGAATGGAACTGTTTCGGATCAATAGGTCCTTCAGGTGAATTCCGAAGGTTTTCATGTTGGATTTACCCAGACTCCCCCAGACTCTTTCAGGTCCACTCCTTGTCCCAGAGATGCTCTGAAGAGGGTGGCGCTTTTGGAAGGCATCGATTCCCTAGTGCGAAAAACAGCGATGATTCCCGTGCCGAGGGATCAATTAGGGTTGGGAGTTTATTCTATTCTGTTCCTGGTGTCCAAATGCACAGTGGATCTCAGACCTGTGATTGTCAGCGTCTAGCCACTCCTTGGGTTTCTGTGTGATGCCAAAAGGGGTCCACCTCCAGACTTCCCTAACTCTGGAATGAAATAACTCAGAGTAGTGGGGTAGTCAGGCGAGGGAAATAAAGAAGTAAGCCGGGACCAGGGGAAAGCGGGAGAACCTGCAACATAAAACACAGATTTAGTACATAGACAATCTAAGCTTACTACTCTCATAATAGTCTCACTAGAATTCGCTAATACCTTTCCACTGGTATGGGATTCCTGTGGTGAACTTCTAACAGGCAGGAACTTCAGCATCAACTTAAACACCTAGAACAAGAAACCACAACGGATCAAACATTGATTCCACTACCACCACTTACACACAAACTGCAGTGCTTGCTCATACATATCAACTTACAATTATCCAGATTCAAACTAACTCTACTCCCAGGAATAAGGCTTTCTTCTCACATAGGAATGAGAGGTGAACGAGCCACAAACCACAGAGATCCACCCGTTCGGAGCCACAGTCAGAGAACAAAATAATAAACTCAGGGTCCATAGAAGAGAAAAATAAGTATTCCACAGGACTAAATACTCCAACCACGCTTCCTTCAGCGCAGCAGTAATAAGGAAGAATGTCGAGCCACTGACACAGTTACCACCTTATTGTTCCGATTTCATCAAAGGACAAATGTTAGGCTCGCTGTAGGCATCGGTTTGTCTCCCTTGGGAAAGCGTTTCCACAGCGTGATGATCATTAACCAACGCCCCTCCGATGATCGCACCAACTGGAACTTCCTTTTGAGATTCCTGACAGGGGAAAGAGCGATGAGAGGAGCCGCACTTCCTGCAGCGCGAACAAAAATACCAGCCCAACTGAAAAGGAACAGCTAACCCAGCAACTGACCGGGAACTGTAGCAAGAACCAGGCGCTTACTTCAGCGCCCAAAATAACATCTAGCAGGCGACG
The DNA here is from genome assembly GCF_964263255.1 of Lissotriton vulgaris. Lineage (NCBI taxonomy): Eukaryota > Metazoa > Chordata > Amphibia > Caudata > Salamandridae > Lissotriton > Lissotriton vulgaris. The sequence continues at coordinate 1,218,622,528 of NC_141693.1, forward strand.
AAGTGAAGAACTCTTCAGCGCCAACAACGGAGGTCCGAGGAAGAACTCCTCGCAGCAGGATTCAAACTCTGCAATCCAAAAGAGAGAGCCCCCACGCAGGCAGCGTGAAGCTCGAAGCACGGACAAACTACTGCAAATCGGCAGATTACGCGCACCACACCCATGACCTGACTGGGTAATATAGACTGGCCTCGATAGACCTATGTGATGCATATCTTCATCTGCCTGTACACCTCGACACTGAGAGGTTTCTGCGATTCTGCGTCCTGGGTCGGCACTATCAGTTTCAGGTATTGCCTTTTGGACTCTGCTCTTCGCCCACAGTTTTTACTAAAGTTCTGGCTCCTCTTGTTGGCCATTTACATGGGGAGGGCATTAGTGTTTTTCCATATCTGGCCGATATTTTGATTTCTGCTTCTTCTCTTTCTAAGGCGGAGTTGCATGTCCGGAGGATGTGCCATGTCCTGGAAAGTCACGGATTCCTGGTGAATGTCCCGAAGTCCTCCCTGGTTCCTGCACAGGACTTGACTTACATTGGAGCGATTTTCAGGACTCGAGTGGGTAAGGTGTTACTGCCCCCTGCTTGGATTTTGACTCTGATATCTGCTGTTCGATCCCTGTTGTTGGGTCCTTCTCATCCTGTGAGCCTGTGGTTGAGGGTGCAGGGTCTAATGTCAGCATCTTTGTTGATGGTACCTTGGGCTCGCCTACACATGTATCCGTTGGTGTCCCACATTTTGTTGCATTGGGTCCCCTGTTCTCTAGATATGAGTGTATTGATCCCTGTATCTACCGAGATTCGAGTGGTCCTGGGATGGTGGTTGGACGAGGTTCATCTGTCTCAGGGTTGCCCCTTTCTGGTTCTTCCATCTCGAATTCTCACTACCGATGCCAGCCTGTTGGGCTGGGGTGCTACTCTAGGGGATTCGACGACGCAAGGTATTTGGTCTCACTCTGTGATGTCCTGTTCGTCCAACTACAAAGAACTGAAGGCAGTTCAGTTGGGCCTGTTGGCCTTCTCGGATCTTCTATTGGGTCACCATGTACATGTACAGGTCTGGACGGACAATCAGGTGGTGATGTCGTATATCAACCATCAGGGGGGTTGCAGAGTTCTTTCTCTCAGTTGCCTGAGTCATCGGATTTGTTCTTGGGCGGAGTTGAATCTGGTATCCCTGTCTGCGATTTATCTGCCTGGTCAGGAGAACACTGTGGCAGACTTCCTGAGCCGTGTGTTTCCCTCCATGGGTTCATTGTCCCTGACGCACTTGATGTTCAGGAAGTTGAGGTGGATGTTTGGGTCTCCGATTGTAGACCTCTTTGCTTCCAGGTCCAATACCAAGATCTGCTGCTTTTGCACAATTATGCCTTGCCGGGATGCTTGGATGGTGGATGCTCTGTCATTCCGATGGCCGCGAGGCCTCTTGTATGCCTTTCCCCCTGTTCCCCTGATTCCAGCTGTCTTACAGAAAATCAAGAGGGAGGGGTCCTTTGTCCTTCTGATTGTTCTGGGGTGGAGTCATCCCTGGGGTGGAGTAATTGGCTGTGACACCGGGGTGGGCGTTGCCATTCGTGTCTTTCCCTCTGTTGGACCCTCTGATTCCGCTTCCTTTGTTCCGATCCCTGGGTCTGCGTGCCTGGCTCTTGAGAGGGATTCCCTGAACCGTGGTGGTTGTTCGTTGGCTGTTGCTGGTGTTATTCAGCAGTACCAGAGGCCTTCTACATTAAAATCCTATGCTAGGCATTGGGACAACTTTGCTTCTTGGTGTCTTCGTCACGATTTGTCTGTGGATTCTGTGGAACCGGCTCGCATTCTTGATTTTCTGAATGAGGGTTTTGAATTGGGTTTGGCCATTTCTACTATTCGTGCTCAATGGGCCGCCATACGGGCATTTCATGTCCTTTCTTTGGTTTCAGTGGCTCCATTGGTGGCGCTGCTTTTTAGGTCTCTGTCTTTCCGGCGACCGCGTCCTATCCTATATCCTCCTCCTTGGGACCTTCCTTTGGTCTTACGTTCTTTGCAATCGGTTCCTTTCGAACCTTTGGAGGAGGTTGATTTGAAATTTTTGACACTTAAGGTCGTATTTCTTGTGGCAATTGCTTCTGCCAGGCGTATTGGAGATTTGGGGGCTTTCCTCCGGTCTGCTCCTTTTTTGGTTGTTTTGATGGATCGTGTGGTCTTGCGCCCTCATCCTACATTTGTGCCGAAGGTTGATTCCTTCTTTCATTGATCTGCGGAGGTGGTACTTCCTGTTCTTTGCCCGGATCCTTCCTCGGATGAGGAGGCTCTTTTACATCTTTTGGATGTTCGACAGCCTTGTTGATTTATTTCCCGCACGTTTTCCTTCTATAGGGTGGACAATTTATTTGTCAATTTTGGTTTGTCCCGTCAAGGTTTGAAGCCTTCCCTGTCCACGATCAGTCGTTGGATCAAAGAGACTATTTTGTTGGCATATGAATCTGTTTCCGAGGTTCCCTGTCTTCCTATTCAGGGGCGTTCCACCAGGTCTGTTGCAGTCTCCTGGGCAGCGTTTAAAGGGGTCTCCATGGAGGATGTTTGCCGGGCTGCCACTTGGTCGTCGCCTCATACCTTCATATCCCATTAAAGTCTTCAGGTTGGGGTGGGGGCTCGGTCTCCTTTGCCTCTTCTGTACTGACTGCTGGTGTTCCTTGAGGGGATTTATTTCGTTTGTCTGCCTATTGTTATTAGACTTGTTGTTATACTGCCTTCCTGGTGTGGGCTGTTTTTCTTTCATGAAGCTGATATGCTTTGGTATCGGCTCAATGGTGATTACTGTGGCGAGGAAGACGGATGAGGAGGCAATGCCCCGGTTACTTACTGGTAATCTTCATTACTCCGAGTCCTTGTCTTCCTTGTCACAGTATAGTTTCGCTTCCCTCCCGGCCCTCATGGTGGCTTCATGTAAGTGGCTTCGGTTTCAGATCGTTTTGCTGTTTATGTGTCCCTTTATGGGATTGGCTATCACCACCGGAGGCCATATTGGGAGAGGGAGAGGGAGACTAGAATGATAACTTTTACTTGGAGTTTCTGTGGGAGCCGGAGGCTCAACGGTGATTACTGTGGCGATGAAGTTAAGGACTCGGAGTAATGAAGGTTACCGGTAAGTAACCGGTGCAATCTAAACCTAAGGAAAATTAATATCAGCTATGAGCTATCCAAACATTTCTGAAAAAGAAAACGTTACTATGCACACACATATATCTCTAGAACACAGAGTGAATCTATGTTCTTTACTTTCAGTGCACCATATCTCATTTAGTATTAATGGGTCGTACAAGTGCATAAGGCCAAATGTAAATGTATATATGTAACCTAGCCATGCATAAAATGTGAAGCCAAATTTCTGCGAAGGACCTTTCAATTTGGGTCTGAACAGGGACAAGTCCAGAAACTCAGCACCTTAACTATGTAAATAATTAGCACCACAATGAATAAATAAAGAAAGAAAGAAAGAAAGAAATAAAAGGTGTGTGCTCAAGCCATTACTTCTGTTGCTGATAATTTGTAGCTTTTATTCCCAGGCTTGCTGGATTTGTAATTCATTAATTTTTTCAGCTGTTGTTTTGGCCCCTGCCATATTTTTGTTATGCAGGCGTATTCTTGTATAATTTCCTGCATTTCACATTGGCTTGCTATGCGAAATGCACAAAATTATACCATTACCACATGTCATGTAACTTCAATTTAGTTAGGAGGAGCACGGGAACAATATCAACTAAAACAAACTCCACTGAATGTCGTTTGTGGTACTTGTGGATTTTAAGCTGTTTTTAACGCCGAATGCGTCGTGTTCATCAAAATAGACATTAGGACGCATTTTGCACTAAAACATCATGTCAAGTCAAGTCAAGTTTAAATTTGTATAGCGCACTACTCACCCAGAGGGTCTCAAGGTGCTTGAGGGAGGGGGGGGCTTTACTTATCAAATATCCAGGTTTTTAATTGTTTTCTGAAGGAGAGGTGGTTCTGTGTGAGGCGGAGGTGGGTGGGGAGGGAATTCCAGGTCTTGGCCGCTAAGTAGGAGAAGGATCTTCCTCCCATGGTGGATCTTTGGATGCGTGGAATTGTGGCGAGAGCTTGATTGGACGATCGAAGTTGGCGGGTGGGGGTGTAGAAGGACAGGCGCGTGTTGAGGTATTCGGGTCCTAGGTCGTAGAGGGCTTTGTGTGCGTGGGTGAGGAGGCGGAACGTTATTCTCTTGTTGACGGGGAGCCAGTGGAGGTCTTTCAGGTGACCAGAAATGTGAGCTTGGCGGGGGATGTCTAGGATGAGTCTGGCTGAGGCATGTTGGATGCGTTGGAGTTTTTTCTGTAGTTTGGCTGTGGTTCCGGCATAAAGGGTGTTTCCGTAGTCTAGTCGGCTAGTGACCAGTGCATGGGTGACCATCTTTCATGTTTCGGTGGGGATCCAACTGAAGATTTTGTTGAGCATACGTAGGGTGTTGAAGCATGATGATGAGACGGCGTTGACTTGTCTGGTCATCGAGAGGGAGGAGTCCAGGATGAAGCCCAGGTTACGTGCGTGGTCCGTTGGTATGGGTGCGGTTCCCAGGGCCGGTGGCCACCATGAGTCGTCCCAGGCGGAGGGGGATGATCCTAAGATGAGGACTTCCGTTTTGTCCGAGTTTAGTTTTAAACGGCTGTTCTTCATCCACGCGGCTACTTCTTTCATCCCTTCGTGTAGGTTGGTTTTGGCGGTGTTTGGGTCTTTGGTGAGGGATAGGATCAGCTGAGTGTCGTCTGCGTAGGAGATAATGTTGAGGTTGTGTTGGCTCGCAATGGATGCAAGGGGACTCATGTATACGTTGAAGAGGGTGGGACTGAGTGAAGATCCTTGGGGTACGCCGCAGATGACTTCGGTGGCCTCTGATCTAAAAGGGGGGAGGCGGACTCTCTGGGTTCTTCCGGCGAGGAACGAGAATATCCAGTCCAATGCTTTTACTTGTATTCCGACGTTGCTGAGGCGTTGTATAAGGGTGTTATGACAGACTGTGTCGAAGGCTGCGGAGAGGTCGAGTAGGATGAGGGCAGCAGTTTCTCCGTTGTCCAGTAGAGTTCGAATATCGTTTGTTGGTGCGATGAGGGCGGTCTCGGTGCTATGTTTGGCTCGGAAGTCGGACTGTGAAGGGTCGAGGGATTTGTTGGATTCGAGGAAGGCGGCGAGTTGACTGTTGACGGCTTTCTCAATGACTTTGGCAGGGAATGGGAGGAGCGAAATGGGGCGGTAGTTCTTAAGTTCAGTGGGGTCTGCTGTAGGTTTCTTCAAGAGGGCGCTGAGTTTGGCGTGTTTTCAGCTTTCCGGGAAGGTGGCGGAGTTGAGGGAGCAGTTGATGACGTCTCGGAGATGGGGTGCGATAATGGAGTCTGCTTTGTTGAAAATGTGTTGGGGACATGGGTCGGTTGGCGATCCTGAGTGAATGGTGTTCATCAGGCGGATGGTGTCTTCAGTGGTGATTGGGTTCCAGGCGTAAAGGTTGTTGGAGGGGGCTTTTAGTTCGGAGGTAGGTGGGGTGGGCTGGTCTCCAAAGCTGTTATGTATGTCAGCGATTTTGTTGTGGAAGAACGAGGCTAGAGAGTCGTAGAGGTCTTGGGATGGAGTGATGTCGTTGGTGCCGGCGGTGGGGTTGGTAAACTCTTTGACGATGTTGAATAGTTCTTTGCTGTTGTGGGTGTTGTTGTCGAGTCGATCCTTGAATGCTGATTTCTTGATGGATAGGATCAGTTGGTGGTGTTTGCGGGTGGCGTTCTTGAAGGTGGTTAGGTTGTCAGTGGTTGGGTTTTTTCACCAGGCTTTCTCGAGGGTGCGACAGATCTTCTAGGATTTCTTAAGGTCGTCATTAAACCAGGGGGCTTTTTTGCTGCCTTGCTTGATTTGATGGTTTTTCAAGGGTGCTAATTCGTCAGCGCTGTGGGTGATCCATTGTGTGAGGTTGGTGGCTGCTTGGTTTGGGTCCGTTGATTTTGCAGGAGGGCTTTGGTGAAGTGAATGCTGGATTGGCATTTTGTGTAATATGTAAATTGGAATTACATAAATTTCGCACACTCATAATAAAAACACAACTCACCAAAGCATGGACAAAACACGTGGAATTGCCCCTTCGTTGTAGCTTGATTTGTATTTTTTTATACATATGATTTTCGACTATTTTGATTATTTACTAGTGATTATGAATCTGGCGTGATTTGTGTCCAATAACTATAATGTTTTGCAGTCCATAATTGGCTAATACGTGTCGCTTTACTGCTACAGTGTACATTTTATTGTGCATTTCCACAACATTACAACAATTTGGGAACAGAGTATAAAAGATTATGTACTAGCGGCAGACGCTGCTCATTAAAGCGTGTCAACCAGACTCCGTGTGCATCTTCTGGCTTACAGGCCACGTTTATCAGCTGATCTCCCGCAAAGACTCGACACTTTTGTTCGGGCCCTGCAAGAGCCGTAAGACTTCATAAAGCATTCAAATTGCAAAATGTGTTAACTACTAAAACAATAAAGTCATTAGGGAAGAAGCGTTTCAAAATACATCCAATTATTTCCTTGTTGCCGTGCACTTTGCAGCGTGCTAGTGATCGCCATCTGCGACTTGCACAGGCCCGCATCCAGATCAGTATCTTAAGTAGCACATGTTTTTAATAGTTGGGAGCTTGTGGATTAGTATCTGGTGTGTGTACCAGAATAGAGAAGTGTCTCTTGTTACGCACATGCGCATTAGGAGAAAAGAACACTGAAATTAGTGTCTCTCGTCACTTAAGTGCGTATAAGAAGGGCGCATTGAGATAAGCGTCTCAATTAGGTACATGTGCAATAGAAGGGTGGTCTGCAGTTCCGTATTTTTCTCTGGAACGCAACACTGTGTTTGCATTCGTCGCGTCAGCCTAAATATTGAGCTGAGGTGGGACACCGGACTATTTAACTGAAGCAGATACCAGAACATGGCCCATCGCCATTCGCATAAGGTGAGTCACACCTTTGGGGTAGTTCAGAAACGTTGTCCATTTTTTTGCCGTCATTCCACCTTTTTAAGTCAAGGCGCGCTAGAATACTCTTTATTTACCTTCTTTCATCCCTTTTCTCTTACTGTGTCCCTGATAGCCGATTTTTTTTTAATTTTCATATGGAAGGAGTTCTTCACATTTTTCAGTCTTACGTTTTGGGAGGAGCTTGCCTAGATTTTATCATTTGGATGTCAAACTGTCGTCTGCTTAACACACATGACTCCTACTAGTGCACAGCTCAGGCCGACTATATCAGTTCTCAGACTGACAGACTGTCTGGGGGTTCCCCTGTTTTTCCATGCTTTTAAAAACCAAGTAGTGTGCTGTAGATTTCCTCAAATTCGTGAACAGTAATGCACATTTATCTGCTAGAGGTGACCGTATGTGAGCTAGTACTTTGTAAATTAGGATTGGAATGGACAGAAAGTTGTACATCAGGTCCCTCGTCAGCAGTTTGTTTCCAGATTTACCCAGTAGTCAAATTGCTAATTTAGTTTTCTTGTGGCCCTAATTGTCATAAAACTGTAACCTATTGGTGTGCTTGTGTCAGTGGCATTTTTGGTTGGAATATTGAAAGCTGTGGTTGTTTACAAATTGTAGGAAAACGTAATCTAAATGTTTTCCCATACTCTTTCAAAAGAAATGATCCAAAACTAGAAACAGGCTTCCAAATGTTATATAATGTAATGGTATATTTATATAGCGCAACCGTCTCTCCGAGGAGCATCTTGGCGCTGATGACGGAAACCAAAGATGGAAGCATAGCTGGTGTACTGCTAACGGTAAACAATAGGAGATTAGAGTTTTGCAGAGAGTGTCCGGTGCACTAAAAATCTAGATTTTTAGTGCCTTTCTAAACAGGGACTCTGATGTAATCTGGCGTTGATGTGGAGGTAGTTTATTCCATGCCTTTGAGCCAATAACTGTAAGTGATTTTCCTCCCTTAGACACCAATCTGAAGGCTGGTATTTTCAACAGATTGACATTTGCTGATCTTAAACTTTGGGAGGGAACATATCGCTTAAAACCAGTTCGAAGATATAGGGGGCCCGAGGAGTGTAAGGCCCTAAAAGTGATGATCAGGACCTTGAACAGGACGCGTTTGTGAATTGGCAGCCAATGTAGTATGTCTAGCACCGCTGATGCGGACAACCTCCTGGGACACTTCAGTACCAGCCGTGCCGCCGCATCTGCTGCTTGTTCAGGACTGATCTATTAGTTCCTGCATAGAGGCTGTTACAATAATCTAGCCTTGCTGTAATGAGAGCAACAGCAACAGTTTGCCTTGCTGAGATGGGGATCAGATCAAAGAATTTCTTTGGGCTTTTTATGATTTGGAAGCAGGTTGCGACAACTGCCAAAGATTGCTGTTTAAACGGTGGGGTGGAGTCAAATTTTATTCCTAGATTCCTAACCACGTTTACTGTGGTGGAAGGGGGGGGGGGGGGGGGGTGTATTCGCTGGCCACTAGAGTTTAGGCGAGAGCCTAAAGCTAACATTTAGATTTTTTCAGAATTACACCTCGGGTGGTTATTCATCCAGCTGAAAGTTGCTGTGAGGTATTTGCAGAGATTTTCTTTCGCCTGGCCAGTGTCATTGTGCAAGACCAAAATTAACTGCGTATCGTCCGCATATGAGATGGTGTTTATGTTAAAGGACGATATTAGCTTAATCAATGGAGCCATATAGGCATTAAAGAGGGTCGGGCTGAGACTCGAACCCTGGGGTACCCCTGAAAGAAGTGCCTTTTCGAGAGTGATATTTACCTGAGGTGATCACTTGACGTCGATCTTGCAGGAAGTTCTTTGTCCTCTCTAGTACACTGCCAGATCTACCAGATGATGCGAGACGGTCTTAAGAGAATGACGTGTGAGACCATGTTGCAAGCAGCCAACAGATCTAATAACACCAAGACTGCTCTCTTTCCCCGATCCAGGGCTTCTCTTAGGGTTTCAGTCATCTACAATAGGGCAGATTCTGTGGAGTATTGAGCTCTGAAACCTGATTGATTAGAGTGCAATGCATTTGTTTTCTCCAAAAAGGTTGTAAGTTGACTATTAACAAATTTTTCAGTCAACTTACACAAACTAGGTAGGAGCGAGATGGGCCGTAGTTTGGAAAGAGTAGTAGGATCTGCCAGTTGTTTCTTTTGGAGAGGTTTTACCGCAGCAAGTTTCCACTCAACTGGAATCTTGGCTGTTAAGAGCGAGGAGTTTATGATGTTATTTATATTAGAGTTCAGAATGTCGATGAGAGCGTGCGATAGAGTAGGGAGGCAAGGATCAAAGGGAGAGCCCGATTTAATGGACCTGATCGCCTGGCGCGATTCTTCCATTGTAACTGGCTGAAAGGTTTGCATACATGCTCTGTACTTGTCTACAGAGACTTCCTTGTTAGTGAAAGACTGATTTGCATATGGCTGGGTTCAAACTGAACTGGCATGGGGAGCAAAAAAACTACATATTTAGGCCCAAATCTCTGTACTGGGGTGAATGTATGTCATTGTTCTGCATTCTGTTCATCAATTGTTTTTTTTTTTGCATTGGTAACCCCGAATGGGACGGGTAAGCCCAGACGTGGGTCCGGTGCTCTCCATGCCACTGGAGTCAAGCTGTCCTGGCTGATGAGGGGTGAAACACCAAAACTGGTCCTAAGATGCTTGTTTCAAGTCCAGGGAGGATCTGGTCTGGCCGTTCGGGCTGTTAGATTTTGGTGGTTGGGTTACTCCGCCACAACGGTGATGGATATCCTGTCCACCAAAATATAAATCCCACAGGATACAATGATGTCAGCATTTCTAAAGGCGTTTTGCACACACGAAATCCGATTCTTCGAATTAGGGTTGGGAGTCTCTGTGTGTAAGTACTTATTTTTGGGTATCTAAAATAAATGTATGAGAGACTAATGGTTTGTGAAACAGACTAATTTTAGAGAGTGGCTATCCAGGGCAATATCTGACAAAGAACAGAATAATGAGAATTTATTTTACTATGATAGCGTGGCAAGCTGTTCCCAGCTGCCATATGAAGTACTGCATGGGAGAGTTCCTGATAAGCAGTTACTAGTTTCATCACTATAGCGATATAAATTAGTGACAACACATACAAGCCAACATTTCAGAAGAGGCAAGTGGGAGACTTTTAACAAATTGGGAGATTGTATTTCTCCCAATGACGTCAATTGAAGCAGAAGCAATTTCAACTGGGAGACAGCCAAAATGAAGCCATCTTTGAATTAAAAAATCGGGAGTCTTCAGCCTGAATCCGGTCTATTGGCATGTATGCCAACATGCCCTTGTCGCATATTGTGGTAAGAAAACAAACACAGCGGCCCATTTTCTTACCTTTGATTCCCTTGGTTTCATCAGTGATTGTAGCTCCATGTTGTTAAACTCTGACTCTTGTGAACCCTCCTCTATCCCTGTGTTACTATGTAGCTGTTAACTGTGGGATTTAAATTATATTGTTCCAGGCACCAGTTTCATTCTGTGATGTTGCTGCCTATTTCTCAGAAGAAGAGTGGAAGCTTTTGCACTTATGGCAGGAGGAACTTTACAAGAATGTGATGAAAGAAATACACCAAGTCTTGTTCTCACTGGGTAAGATTCGCTGCCTACATTGCGTGTTTATATGCTTAAACCTTGATTCTGCCACTGAGGTTGGTTTAATATTTAGTAAGGGGAGTTATTGTAATAATGGTAAGAATTAAGCTGAAATCCAAAGGGTGTTTTATCAAACTTTTCCTGATGAGCCCTAGAAGGCTCCCTGTTTTCCTACTCTTGAAGCAATGTTATTTTACATAAGAGGCCAAGACGGCTTGTATGAGTGCAACCTTAACGTAAATTGTGGAAGTTGCTTTCCTTGCAACAATAAATGAGCATAACCCCATTTGCATAGGTTCGTAGTGAATTCAAAGGATGGAATACAAAATTTGCTAGCATTTGCACCAAGAATTTTCAATTCTATTAAGGACACGGAGGCGAGGATTATGCTTCTCGTTCATTTACTGCAAAATACAGCATCCAATTAAAAATATTTTAATATCAACATAAACGACATATCCCATAATACCCTTCTCACAACCACCAATTATGGTCCTGCAGTCAATATAATAGTCTGTACGACAGTTTTGAGAGGCTGTTTCCTTGCTCCAAACAGTCCATAAACTTAAACTGCAACAATAATCAACAACATCTGCAGGGCCAGCTTCAGCGTCCATCTCCAACATACGCGGAACAGCTCATCTTGCAACAGGAGTGCAACACACCAACACAGTGATGAAAACTAGAACAGGCTTGCTCTGATTTCTGATCCAAACCTAGAAATGAAAGTAAACTTGTAATATCCATATAACACAGACTAAATATAGGCAGGTAAACAATGGAAGAAAAAGCAATCGAATCCTGACAAACAATCAATGGCTGACAATACTGAGTATGACAATCCTCACCTCTGTGCCCTTAATAGAACAAAAAGTTCTTGGCAAGAATGCTAGCAAATTTTGTATTCTATTTCAGGACCAGAGCCTTCGATTATGCTAGTTTAACGCTTATTGAAAACCACAGAAGTAATGTCACCCACATGTTTAAAATTAAACTGTTTAAAAGGAGACTCTGATGACCATTCAGCGGATCTCATAATGTCCTGAATTGTGGAACCCAACATAAATGAATTGGAGGCCATAGCCCCTCAAACAGATGGAGCCCTGAACACTCTAGTTTCAATACCAGCTTCTGCCATTATTGATTTCTACCATCTAGCAATTGTGCCAGATGACACTGGTTTAAACAGCTTCTGCAAGTCAATCAGTAATTGCGTAGAATCATCCATTCTCAAGTCGCAAGTACATTCCCTCATAAGCTTTCAAGCATTGAACTTGTCATTATTAGGGAAATCATTATACTCAATACACCGTGAAAACGTTTTAGTTCTGCCAGTAATGGTACAAGAAGTCCTTCAGAGTAAAAACTCTACCTGCTAAATTCCGAACTCACACATCCAAAGTTCTTTTAGAAGCTGATAGGCACAACAGCATAGCTAATTTAATTGCCAACTGCTTTCTGGATAAATGAGCATTACCCAGCCATTTATCAAAAAGAGGCAAAACCAAAGACGCATCCCATAGGAAAGAATGCTTAGCTTTGGGGGGATTAGTCACCCTTATGCCTAAAAGAAGTTAACAAAAGACAGGGTGAAATCCAACTGGCTTACCATCAACTTGTGCATGTCCTGCTGAAATAGCAGAATTAAATTATTCACTGATCTAGAAGACAAACCATCCGCAGATTTCTGAGACAGAAAATGTACAATGTGGGGTATTTCTGCCACCACAGGATCCAAGTGCCGTTTCAGGCACCAACCCATCCAGCATCACCATGCAGAAAAATACCTCTTCCTAGTACAGGAGGCCCAGGTTCACTTGATGAACTCTAAAGCTGCCTCTGAAATGCCTGGCAAGTTCAACTGTTGCCGGAAAGCCTCCTGACCATCAGGGACAATTACCCAACACTATCATTGGGTGCAGTTCTTCGTGAGGACCCCACAGCATAGTCTGAGACCAAGACCGAAAGAGAGGGCTATCGCACACTGTTAGAACTGGGGGTCTCTAGTTGGCTGAGGTAGGTACCTTAGGCCAAATAGGGATCCTTGCTTCTAAGTCAGGGAAAGGAAGGACACCTTCTCAGATAGCTCCTGCCCACACCCTCTGTAGCTTGGCATGAGCAGCCAGTCTTATCTCCAAGGCACATGTGCAAAGTATTTGCAACCACACTCTCAGTAACCCAATGATGACACCTCAAATGGACCTTAAGAAAAACAAGTATATGGTTATATAAAAAGATATAGGATGAGACCATACGATAAAAATCCAATATATGCGTATTTGTAATATTTCTATTTCACCTGGCCGGTTATTAGGCCAGCAAGCCCTTGGAGGTTCTTGCAGTATTAATGAGTAATTCTCTATGATCCCACGCAGTCCTAATGCAATGCTATGCAGTTCGTAATGCAAGAAATAGGCACTTCGTAATGTCAACATAATGCAGTTCGTAATGCAACAGTAACGCAGTTGGTTATGCAGAAATAATGCAATGTGTAATGCAACAATCAGGTAGTTCGTAATACCAAAATAATGTACTCCGGCACAGATTATGGTCTTCGAGACGGTTTCTATGCCCTTCCTTCTCATTTGCAGTCAACTATTGCAGAAATATGCCCCCAACACGGTTATTCTGTAAAACAAAGTGTAGCTCCACACTCCGGCCGGGGGGGGGTGGGGGGGGGGTGCGACCTCGCGACTCGGGCCTCCGTTCCAACTTCATTGATTTGGGATGTGGAATTTGCGAACCCCGCCCCCCCCCCCCCAACCCCCCCCTCCCTCCCGCCGACAACCGAGAAGGATCGAGGTCCAGGCAGGCTCGGGCCGGCGGCACAGCTCCTCTGGGGCCGCGGGTCCGGGCCGATGGCAAAGACCAAGATCTCAGGCTGCAACAGGGCACACAGCGTCGCTATGACTCACTTGAGCCTTGGGTGTGCACAGTCTTAGGGCAATCCTCACGAAAGTTTCAGGCTGCACGAAGCACACGCACACAGCATCGCTGAGTCTCACTTGAGTTCCTGGTGCACACGATCACAAGGCAATAGTCACAAAGATCTCAGGCTGCACAATGCATACGCACACAGCGTCGCTGAGACTCACTTGGATTCCGGGGGTGCACGATCACAGGACTATCTTCACAAAGGTTTCAGGCTTCACAAAGCACATGCACACAGCATCACTGAGACTCATTTGGACTCCTGGTGCCCGCGATCACAGGGCAATTCTTATGAGGTCTCGGGCTGCAAAAAGCACACGCACATAGCGCTGCTAAGACACTCCTGGAAACTTTTGTGTTCCTGAGTTTCTGCAACAGGGAGCCAGCTCTCCTTGGGCCCTTGGTGATAAGTTACTTCAGGACACAGCAAAGTCCTTTCCAGCAGGGGGACACAGCACACAGCAAAGTCCCTTCAGCCATACCTTGGTTAAATCAGCAAACTGCAGGACAGCCTCAGAGCACACAGCAAGGATCACTCCATTCCTTCAGTCTCTTCACCTGTTTCTTCCTTGGCAGAGGTTCCTCTTGACAACGAAGTAGTTGCAATCCTTTACAGTCTTGAACAGTTCCATTCCAAAGTCCAGGGGTTTCAGCTCTCATAGTTATACCCCTCAATGTCTTTGAAGTCTTTGGTTCAGGGGGGCACTGACTCCTGTCCAAACAAGTTCTGGGTGTCTCCCTGCCAGGTGACACCTTCTTTGGTAGTGGGGATCCAGCTCCTTAATCACTCAGCAGGAGATGGAGTCATTGTTTTATGGCAGCAGCCCAGGCCTCTTCACTTCCAGGGGCTACTCCTCCCCCCTACATGCCAGATGCAGGCCAGCCTGTTGCTCTCTCACCTCCTCCTGGGAAAGACATGTCCCAGAGCCTATCACATTCAAATCCAGACAATCAATCCACAACCAGGCAGAGACACACAGAAATGTTAAAACACAAAAACCCAGCCACTTCCAAAAGAGTGGTTTCTAAACACACAATGCAAAAACCACCTTCACAAAAAGATGTGTTATTAAATTGTGAGTGCAGGCACACTAAACTTCACCTCTCCATCTTAAGCCACTGGGAAGATAGGCTGGAACATATTAAACAGCCACCCCATTCTGTCCTATGGGGAAGATGGCCTTTCAATAGTGAAAAACGAAATGGAGAGTATTTCTCTGTCAGAACATGGTACACATCTCAGTACATGGCCTACCTTTCACATACACTGCACCCTGCCCAGGCGGGTACCCTGTACCTACCATAGAGGCATCTGATGTGCATAAAATAGGAAGGGTAAGGCCTGGCAAGTGGGTGCACTTGTCAGGACAACATGGCAGTTTAACAAACTGCACACAGGCACTTCAGTGGCAGGCCGGAGTTCTCTCTTTATGGCTACTTGTGTGGGTGGCACAATTAGTGCTGCAGGCCCACTAGTAGCATTTGCATTACTAGCCCTGGCACACCTAGTGCACTTCACTAGTGGAGAACCGGGCCTTATGGGCCTGGCGATGCAGGGCACGCCTTAAATCCCCGAGTTCACCTGCCTTGTCGAACAGAGACACGAGACACTCTGAGTGTGGAAAACCAGGTTTATTAGCTGCAGCCAAGCACAGTTGTCCTAGAAGTACACACGAAATTTAAATTCTAAGGAGACTGTCACTTCAATCCGTGGCACACAGTCTTTTATAGCAAACATATTTACTGAGTTTACTCCCTACACATATCAATCAATCAATCAAAGCATTTGTATAGCGCGCTACTCACCCGGAGGGTCTCAAGGCGCTTGCGGGGGGGGGGGGGGGGGGGGGGGGGAACTCCGCTACTGCTCGAACAGCCAGGTCTTGAGTTGCTTCCTGAAGGCGAGGTGGTCTTGGGTCAGGCGAAGGTGGATGGGGAGGGAGTTCCACGTCTTGGCAGCCAGGTAGGAGAAGGATCTTCCTCCCATTGTGGCTTTTCGGATGCGGGGGACGATGGCGAGGGCGTGGCTGGTCGATTGTAGCTGGCAGGTGGGAGTGTAGAAGGTCAGGCGGTCGTTGAGGTATCTGGGGCCTGGGTTGTGGAGAGCTTTGTGTGTGTGGGTGAGGAGTCGGAACGTGATTCTCTTGCTGACGGGGAGCCAGTGCAGGTCTCTCAAGTGTCCAGAGATGTGGCTGTGACGGGGGATGTCCAGGATGAGTCGTACTGAGGCATTCTGGATCCGCTGGAGTCTCTTCTGTAGTTTGGCTGTCGTTCCGGCATAAAGGGTGTTCCCGTAGTCCAGACGGCTGGTGACGAGGGCCTGGGTGACCATCTTCCTGGTTTTGGTGGGGATCCACCGGAAGATCTTCCGTAGCATGCGTAGTATGTTGAAGCATGACGAGGAGACGGCGTTGACTTGTCTGGTCATCGAGAGGGAGGAGTTCAGGATGAAACCTCAGGTTGTGTGCGTGGTCCGTTGGTTTGGGTGCGCTGCCCAGGCCAGGAGGCCACCAGGAGTCGTCCCAGGTGGAGGGTGATGATCCCAGGATGAGGACTTCCGTCTTATCTGAGTTCAGTTTCAGGCGGCTGTTCATCATCCACTCAGCTACGTCTTTCATCCCTTCGTGTAGGTTGGTTCTGGCGGTTGCGGGGTCGTTGGTGAGGGAGAGGATCAGCTTGTTGTCGTCGGCGTAGGAGATGATGTTCTTCCGGCGAGGAAGGAGATGATCCACTCCAGTGCCTTCTGCTGGATTCCAATGTTTTTGAGGCGCTGCACTAGGGTGCGGTGACAGACCGTGTCTAACGCTGCGGAGAGGTCCAGGAGGATGAGGGCCGCTGTTTCCCCGTTGTGGAGCAGGGCTCCGATGTCATCGGTGGCTGCGATGAGGGCGGTCTCGGTGCTGTGGTTGGCCCGGAAGCCGGACTGCGAGTGGTCGAGGGATCCGTTCGTCTCGAGGAAGGCGGCCAGCTGTCTGTTGACGGTCTTCTCAATGACTTTGGCAGGAAAAGGAAGGAGCAGTAGTTTTTGAGGTCGGTGGGGTCCGCTGATGGTTTCTTCAGTAGGGCGCTGAGTTCGGCGTGCTTCCAGCTCTCTGGGAAGGTGGCGGTGTCGAAGGAGGCGTTGATGATGTCCCGGAGATGGGGTGCGATGATGGAGTCGGCCTTGTTGAAGACGTGGTGAGGGCAGGGGTTGGTTGGTGATGCGGAGTGTATGGAGTTCATCGTGTGGATGGTGTCTTCAGTGTTGACCGGGGTCCAGGCGCGGAGGGTGGTGGTGGGGGGCGTTGGTATTGTCGTCGGCTGTGTGCTGAAACTGTTGTGTATATCTGCGATCTTGCTGTGGAAGAACGAGGCGAGCGAGTTGCAGAGGTCTTGCGAGGGGGTGATGTCGTTGTTTCCGGCGCTAGGGTTCGAGAGCTCTTTGACGATGTTGAAGAGTTCCTTGCTGTTGTGGGCGTTGTTGTCTAGTCGTTCCTTGAATGCGGTTTTCTTGGTGTTGTGGATCAGCTGGTGGTGTTTTCGGGTGGCGTGCTTGAGGGTGGTCATGTTGTCTGTAGTCGGGTCTCTGCGCCAGGCTTTCTCGAGGGCTCAGCAGTTCTTCTTGGAGTTCTTGAGTTCGTCGGTAAACCAGGATGCTTTCTTGCTGCCGGGTCTGGCGGGGGGGGGCGGGGTCTTCAGTGGAGTGAGGTCGTCTACGCAGTTGGTGATCCACCTTGTGAGGTTGTTGGCGGCTTGGTTGGGGTTCGCTGAGCTGGCGGGAGGGTTCTGGCTCAGGGATGTGGTGAGCTGGTCGGTGGTGGTCTTGTTCCAGCTTCTGCGGGGAACCTGTTGCGGGTGGTGGTGGATCGTGGCCCTTCTGAAGCTGAAGTGGACGCAGCTGTGGTCTGTCCAGTGGAGCAGTGGAGGCCGGTGGCGTGGCTGAAGGAGATGTCTTTGCTGGAGGAGAAGACGGGGTCAAGCGTGTGGCCGGCGTAGTGGGTGGGGGTGGTCACCAGTTGCTTGAGTCTGAGGTTGGAGAGGTTGTCAGGCAGGGTGGTGGTGTTGCTGTTGTTGTTGTTCTCCAGGTGGAAGTTGAGGTCCCCTAGGAGGATGTAGTCAGCGAAGGGGAGGGCGTGTGGGCTGATGAAGTCTGCGATGTCTTCGCTGAATTGTGCGCGAGGTCCTGGGGGTCTGTAGATGCGGGTGCCTCTGAGGGTGGTCTTGGGGTCGGTGTGTATCTGGAAGTGCAGGTGTTCCTACGGCTGTGAGGGTGTCGTCTGAGTTGGTTGTGATGCGGATGGTGTTCTTGTGGACGATGGCGATTCCTCCTGTCTGGTTGACGCGGTCCCTCCGGTTGATCTTGTATCCGTCCGGGATGGCGATGGCAATGTTGGGCGCTGAGGAGGCGTTCATCCATGTTTCCGTGAGGAAGGCAACGTCTGGAGATGTGGAGTCGAGGAGGTTCCAGAGTTTGATGTCGTGTCTGTGGATGTAGCGGGTATTGAGCAGGATGCACTTCAGGTGGTTGCTGCTGGGGGTCGGCTTGGCGGGTGCAGTGCGGGTCCGGATGCAGGAGAACTTGCAGGATTGGCAGGTGAAGGGTCCGTGGGTGCGTCCTGGGCTGGCTCGGTGGCAGCCCGGGATCCGGCCGTTGTTGAGTGCGTGGAGGGAGGCAGCGTCGTAAGTACGGCGGGTGGGCTGGCATCTGCGGGGGCCAGGGGTTCTGGCACTGGGCGTGGTCCAGGCGCGGACGGGCGCAGACGGGCTTACCTTTGGTGCACCTTTGGCGCACATCCGGCGCGCCTCCTGCGTGTACGCATGCACTCTGCCATAATGGAGAGTGGGGGGGGAGGGGCGAGGGAGGAGCAGCTGGGAGGCGGGAGCAGGGTGGCAAGTGGGGGGGGAGGTGTGCGGTGATGCTGGAGGTGGTGGGGCCGCGGGGGAGCACCGGCAGGGAGCAGGGTGGGGAAGGGAAACAGCTGGGCACAGAGGCAGCAAGTCACGCAGGACAAAACGGTACAGCACAAACTGGGAGAAAACGAATGCAGGCACTAAGAAAAACGAAGGCAGTACAATGAAAAACGAGTGAGGCACAGAAGGGCAGTCAAGGGCAGGGGGCCAAGGCAAACGGGGGCAAAACATCACTGGCAGCGGCGGCAGGAGGGACCGGGCACACGTGGGGTGGGCCACGCGGCGGGAGGAGCGACCGGACTGACATACAAAACAAGCCAATAGGAAAAGTTGGAAAACAAGCTATCAGGTGTCTCAAATACGCCCCTCTCTCAGACCCCGTTTGTTACCCCTCCCAACAAATTAATCCGTGATAGTACCGACAATCCAATTTGAAGGTGGCAGGACGTATTTGTGTGCCTCGAAGGATAGTTGTGTAACAAGAGAATACAAGGAGAGAATAGCGAAGGCCAGTTGAATAAGATAATATAAAGAAAGAATAGGAGAAGGCAAATAGTCAGTCGAGACCGGGATCAATCAACTCAGACATGGATTAACGAACTCGGCCAGATCCTGACATCGGTATCGTAAACAAGGGCAGGGGGTTACTCTTTAACAGAAAACACACGTAGCAGCTGAGAAAAGCCAAAACACTCCGTTCGCCGTGCTGCCTGAGTGAGGGCAACACAAAATGGAGACGAGACACAAAATGACAGCTAAATACGGGACAGTCAGAAATCGAAGAACCTCACTAGAGACTTTACTAGTAAGGCAAACATACCAATCATGGACAACCAATTATCAATACACTTTACACAGGGAGCACTTGAACTTCGACACTGATCAGCAGTGGCAAAGTGCCCAAAGCATCTAAGTTGGCAATACCATGTCAGAAAAAAGGTCTAGGGGGAAGGCAAAAAGTTTAGGTAACTTAAACCAAAAAGGGCCAAGTCCAACACACACCATCTCTAAAAGAATCAGAAACCAAGTCTGTGCTTTCCAAAGAGGAGTGGCCAGTACTACTTCCGCTACCTGTTGGTTGATCTGAGTCACCACCCGAGTATTAGTGTGAACAGGGGAAGGGCATAATGCATTGTCGCTGACTAATCCTGGGAAAAAGAACCTGTCGCTTTTGACAACGGATCCAGCATCCAGCTGAAAAAGGTCTCTAGCTATCGGTTCAGTCTGGAGGCAAAAAGCTCTATCCTGCACAGGCCCCAAGCTGACTGTATTCACTGAAACAGATGTGGATGAAGCCGCCAATCGCTGTAGTCTGTTAGATACCTGGAGTTCCAATCCGCCACTGCATTAGATTGTTCTTGAATGTATTCCACTTTCACAGATATTTTGTGACTTGGGCAATAATGCCTAAAGACCTTGTCTATCTCCCCCAAAAGTGACTACTCTGAGACCACCTCTACTAAAATGGCATTGGGAGAACCCTTGTCTAGTGGGGTAGAATGTACCTCCCATGGTAGAATCTTGCCACTCTCCTCTACCACAACTGTATGCACCTCTGGGAGGGCCTTAGTATTAATGGGAAAAGCAGCCCATACTCGCACTATTACAAAGACCAGCTAGAAATACCCTTTTTTATATTTGATTGTGCTTTATTTTATTTTTATTTTATTTTCAAAGTTTTATATAGCGCGAACAAGATCTTCGCAGATATCAGCGCGCTTTACATAGAAGGGTACATGAGGGAACAAAGTCAAATAGGTAAATCAATAGATCATACAGTACAGAAGGGTACATGAGGGAACAAAGTCAAATAGGTAAATCAGTAGATCATACAGTACAAATAATACAAATAGGTGGCTGCAAAGCCAATCATGTGAGTGATAAGACAACTCATACAAATGAGTAAAGGGGTCAAGCAAGTAATACAGATCAGTGCAGGGTGTTAATAGGGTTCGAGATAGTAGATCAAGTGTATTTAGCCATAAGGATAGCTTTTACTTTTTTAAAGAGTGTAGTGGAGGATATAAGCCTGGTTTCGGGAGGGAGTGAGTTCCAAATCCTTGGCGCCATTCCTGAGAAGGAGCGCTTGTATGTTTTTTCCTTCCGGAATCTTCGAGGTTTCAGCAGAAGATTGTTTGTGCCTCTCGTGTTTCTGATTCCCCCAGAGATTGTCAATTTCTGAGCAAGGTAGCCGGGTGAGTTTAGGTGTACCGCCTTGTGAGTCATGCAAGCGATTTTCAGATGTATTCTGGCTTCAAAAGGCAGCCAATTCAGGGACTTCAAGTCAGGGGTAATGTGGGAGTGCTTTTTTGACCCAGTGATGAGTCTCGCTGCAGCATTTAGAGACGCTTTATCCAAGATGTGACAGTACCGACATACTTGGAAATGCCCTTCAAAAATTTGTCACTAAAGAGGTGAACCTCGGCGAAGGGACCAGCGTTAGCCTAAGCGAGCTCAGTCAGGTTTGAATCCATGTGCATGGGAAGGGACTTGCGTTCTCTCACTTCGCTGCCAAGAGTAGCACACCACTGCTGCTCCTGACCCTCGATTCAGCCCCCTTGACATAATTGACCCGCGCTATGGGTTGCAGCATCTCACGCTGCGGGACTCACTCTGCACATGCACCGGTTTGTGCCGTATCACTATACTACAAGCCGTATTAAACCTGACCAACTTCCATGGTTCGCAATTGCTCATGACGTGATTTTACAGTATGGAGCTGGCTGCGTTCTAATTTGACTCTTGATGCACTTGCAGCAGTACACTGGAAGCAATTGCTATTTTGGTACCTCTTACACAGGCATTTCTTCTCTTAGGCATATATTTTAAGTCCTGATGGTGGTCCCCATATTTCAATGAAGGATCGAAACGTTGTAGACCAAAAAGTACCATGACTATTTCAAATGGGTTTTATTGAGATATAAATAGCAAAGTTACCTTATGAACGTACGTGGTGCAAATTCAACACTTGTGGCACCACGCTGTAAATGCCTGAGTTTTTTGTTTATATAATTTGTTCAGTTTTCCTGTCTGAATATTTATTAAAATTACTCTGTATATGATCCTATTCTAGGCTGCTATTGATATTATTTTCTATATGTATTGTTATAAATATTTCTCTGGAAGGGACCTTTTGTTCCTCTACAAATTGCGTCTTTCAGATGACATAGCGCAGTTTGGATTCCCCAATAAGTATATAGCTGCTGGGTCCAGCCTGCCGACATATGGTGGTCAACAAGGGAGCCAGATACTTTTCCTATGAAGACAATTTGGAGAATCTTCGGTCCAGCCATGACATCCGCGACAGGCGCATACAAAGCCCTTTTTTGGGTCTTTGGCAAGATACTTCAGAAATGTCAATGCTAGGGTCGATCTCTGAGGTCTCAGCAACTTTGTCAGGGATATCTGGCCTGGGGCATTCCGCCCTATGACGGTTGTGAACGTAGTTGTCAAAACCCTTACATGAATTCTTGTGTAGGTAATCAGATACCGCCCAATCAGACAATCTTGGGCGAACAATGTCTTTGGGATGAAAACTAAAGGGATTGAAGAGAGACATGGTAGTTGCCTAAGGCTTGGCTGACGTGGACTTTTTAGCCTTTTTGCTATTAGGAGGATTATCATAATCTGAATGGGTGGAATCTCTATGCATAGAGGCATTTTTAATGTCTTTATCATTTCTATGCTTCAATTGTGACCCTGAAGAAGTCGAAGGGGCTGAGTAGCCATGATCTCCAACTGGACCTTGTGGGAGATTCACCAAAGTGTCTGCATGAAGCCACTCGGATGACTTGGCTTTTGCCTTACTAGGCAAGTCCGAAGAACCAACTGTAGGATCCGTGAAAACCATGTTGTTTAGCAAAGCTCACTATTTGAGCATGGGGGTTGACTTAAGAGTAGCCGCCAGAGCTTCAATAACTGATAGGAACAGCAGTCTCAATTGCCCTGTTGACCGAGTGCTGGACAGAGGCACTCGTTCCGCCCGCAAGTTACCTCGCCTCAGTAATTATTTCGCACTAACCCGGCTCCTTCTCCCAATACAGTGTATACTTTGTAATCAGCGCGTCAACAGTGGCCATCTCGCCCCACACTTTCTTGTGTGCAGAAATCGCCAATAGCCACCATTGGTAAGAATACATCCGATCCCAACCTCATCACCGCTCCACCCAGGCTAAGCGATCACCCGTTTCATACCCACTTTGAACCGACTATAATTAGCCGTGGCCCATTTCCGGTTTCACCGTAGGTAATTCCACACTGTCAATACCCTGGCCACGACGATGCTTTAGAACCACACCCCACTAGCGACGGACTGCAACGGTTCGCATGGTCCCCACGGCCGCGCGCTGGTTCTCGAACCTGAGCATTCAAACGTCACCACCGCAACACCACCGTACCACGGTTCATCCTTATTATGTTACCGTTCTCAATTTGTAAGGAATATTAGTTAAAATGTTGCTATCCTCTTCGCTATTTTGCTTGACTTTCACTGGCACCCAAAACACCTTCTATGCCACACGCCCGCATGCTTGTTTCACTCTGCCGCTACGCCTTGATACCACACACCATCCGTGAATTGTCACTGTCCGTAGTACGCAGGCTAACCACAATGACAGTATGTCGGTCACCCTTGGATGATCCTACAATGTTAACTGATACATCCCCCCCCCCATTTACCACAAATCCGCTTTGGACCACACACCCGCACTTTCGGCTGAATGTGCCCACAGTGTGTTTAAGTCACCAAAGTCACTATGTGTCTTGCTGCCAAGCTGCTCTATGAAATTGTATAAATATATATCCAAGTTGTCTCTCGCAGGCCACTGTATATTTTTTCCCTCACTGTTTTCTACCCTAACAGGCTCATACTGTTCATACCAGGCAAATGTTATGATTTAGTCCTGATGATGATCCCGATAATTAGTGAGCATGGGATTGAAACGTCGACACTTGTATATAGCACCACAAATTTCCACTGTGTCTAACTATTGTGGTACCAATTTTTGGTTAAACTCGCTGCAGAGTACATTATATGCTAGTTACAGTAGCTCAAAGTCTTTGCCTGTATTTATCTAATCTTGTTTTGTTTAAACCTTTTGTATTCTTGTTCCATTTTCCCACACTTCCTTTCCAAAGTAGGGTACAAGCTTGTGCCCTATCACATAATGTGTGTTTTAAAAAATTTGCTGAATCTATTCCTAACTATTGATGAATAAAACTCCATGTCCGGCTGGACATTGGATTCATATAGTAACCCATTGTTGTCTATATTGTATTCTGGTTTCTGATTTTTCTGTCTGCTAAGGACCATTGCTCCTTTTAATATAACCAGAGAATCAACCAAATTGTCTTCCAAATAGGGCCCCTCTGGTTGTTGTTCATAGTAGAATTTATATTCTTCCTCCTCAAAGGGGGGCCAATTTTCCATTATTAAAATGCTAACTAAACCAAACACAATATGCCAAGTCTATCCCGAGGGGTGAGCCAACCTTGGGTGCACCAACAAGAGAAAAGCCACTGGCTCATGAGCAGATGCTTGAAAAAATATTATTGCAGTACCAGGATATCCAGGGCACCCAGAGCATAATTGTTATTCAAGCGTGCACACCGCTGATGAGGGCAGCTCAAATTATTACAGCCGGAGCCGGCGTCTCTTCTGTTCTGAGAGGCTCAATTAACAGAACAGTGAGAAATCGAGTGTTAAAAGAAAGCTACAGCGAGGATGGATAAAAAAAAGCCATAGCCCAAAGGAACTCAAATACCTATCCCAATTGGGCTAGGTGCATCCCAAGGCTCAGTAGGAACAATCGGGCCCGATTAGGGAAGGCACTGAGTCATTTAACAAAGGCTGTATAACATGTAGACGGCCTGCTCGGGGAGCGCAAATCAAGGGAAATTAATATATGGTCCCACGGGTTTGGGCGGGACTAATGATAATAGCTTGTTTTCCAGCAACGCAGACGGTGTGGTAATGGAGCGTGTAAATATATGATCAAGAAATAAACTACCACAACACAATAAATAACTACAATAATCGATATACAGTATTGCAATAAGAACAATAACAGAGATACACTTATCTCGGCTGCGAGCAGCAAAGAAAGAGGATATCAGGATGGTGGTACCGACTATTACATGGACTGCTGGAGCATGATTGGTGGTTGTGAACATAGCATCATGAGATATGTAAGTTATGTTGATATTAAAACCTTTTTCTTTGGCTGTTGTATTTTGTAATGAAAGAAAGAGAAGCATAATCGGAGCCTCCGGTCCTGAAATAATATTATTTTGCCTACGGTCTATGTGCATGCACAAAAACTTTTGGGGATGCAATAAATGTTTGTCTCACTCGAGGCTGCCCTTTGGAATGCTGCAAGGAGGGTCACAGGGCCATCTGAATATCGCCAAAAGGAAGTGCTGCTACAGACAGCTTTGCCTCGTGGGTGCCCTAGACCCCTTTCTGAAGGAGCCTAATTGGTGCCTTTCAGATATACTTCTATTGGGGCTGAGAGGACTCTATCAGTATTTTCCTAGGTGCATCTTACTCCCCTGACTTTTATTGCACAATGCCTTGTGTTACCCTTGTGTGGTCACCTGTATATACAGTGACAGATAGCCAGCGCTCTTGTTTTATATGTTAGCAGCTATTGTTTATCCTATCAAATCGAGCTAGGTGCAATAGAAGGAAAAATCCAGTGCTAATTCCTCCTATTACATAAAGTGCTGTGAGTTTATTATGGTTTCAACTTTAATTTTCTGACAGGTCCTGCTATTGCTACAGCTGTTTTTTCACTCAGAGCAACAGAAAAGGAAGATGTGTTCCCTGCGGATGAACAGCTCTCTGTTAGAAAACCTGCTCCTGAAAATTCCCCAAGTGAGTGAAAATAAAATATAGACTGTAGTGGGGCTCAAGCCATAGTAAAGAGAGTAAAGAGAATAAAGAGAGAAAAGTTTGCATGCGCCACTCGTGCCTGTGCAGGCTCAGGGCCTGATTCACAAACTTCAATTCTGACTAAGTTTACTTTTCAATAGTAAGTTTACTAATTTTTGGAATTCCTAAAATGCACTTTTGTAGTGACTTATACTTTTATGGGAACTCACACTTTTGTAGTAAGTCCAGCACTACACATGGCCAGCCACTTTTAGTGCAAAATCCTTCCACATAAAACAATGGAATTAGAGATATAAAATAAATATTGTAAATGTATTTGCATTTGTATAGCGCTTACTACCCCTGACGAGGTGTTGAAGTGCTTTTTTGGCGAGTAGCACACTACTGCGCAACCCATAAAGGATTAGTGGTGAATTAGTATAATGAAAATATGAAAGTAATTTGAGTGGTGGATATGTTAGTCCATTATTTGGATTGAGAAGGATAGTGGAGGGATTGAAGAGGGGAAAAAGGTTTGCATTTATATAGTGCTTGCTACCCTTGATGAGGAGTTGTAGTGCTCTTTCGGCGAGTAGCACTCTACTTCGGAACCAATAAATATGATCTATCTTTATACTTATTTTATCATTCTTTTATATTTGTTTGTATTTTAAACAATTGTAAGTAACGTAAATTATTTTAACGTTATTTCCTGTTATGTTTTATAAGTCACTACCTCCATTATTTTCTGTGGAAGGGTGTTGCAGTACCATTAGTTGGTCATGTGTAGTACTAGACTAACTACATAACTATAAGTTACTACAGAAGTGTAAGTTAGTAATTGTACTGAAAACTGTAAATCTCAAAAGTG
Source organism: Lissotriton vulgaris (assembly GCF_964263255.1). Classification (NCBI taxonomy): domain Eukaryota; kingdom Metazoa; phylum Chordata; class Amphibia; order Caudata; family Salamandridae; genus Lissotriton; species Lissotriton vulgaris. The sequence goes on from NC_141693.1 coordinate 1,218,648,715, forward strand.
TAAGTTACTTTGTGAATCGGGCCCCTAGTCACTGGAACTTACATCTACAATCACACATGCACAGAAGTTACCACTTACACATCAGAACACTGGCTGTTTTTACAAGACTAATGTAGATTATGTGGCATGGGTTTTTTCTTGTTCACTTACCCACAAGAACACAAATTTCTAATTTTTGTGCAAACATTAATGAACAGTAAATGCATGCAGCCCCAATAGGTTTACTTATTACAGCTAATGAGGTCATGAAGTGGTGAAACCCAGTAACATTCCAGTTGGAAGTTTCATTACCTCCTAAAATAATGAAGACTATTGTGGCAACATTGGATTGAAGGGACGTTAAGACAGGACAGGGTAATTCTGTTAAAAGTTGATACATTTATACAGGCTCCGACATAATAGGTTGTTCTAACAAAAATATTGTATGGACAGAAACCGGTTAAAAGTGTGAGAGAACAGGAACCGTGGAAATGGCAAAATAAATAGGTTTGAAGGAGACCTCTAAGGTGAGGGAGTAAAATGCCTTTAAAACTTCAGGGGGCAAAGTTGCGAATTCCTAAGAATTCTTAAAAGACATGGTTGTCTTAGTCAAAATAAGAAACCGTATTTATGATTATTCTGCTTTAATGTGTATACAGTCCTCTAGAACACATGCCACACTCATTTTGTAAGTTTACATCCTAAAAATGTTTCCCTTAAAATAAATAGTATGTCCTTATCAGTTTGGATAAAATGATTGAAGTGTCAGTCTTGAGAAAATAAATGTTTATTTAAAACACTGTTTATAAAAGGAAAATAAGAATAGACTGGAAAGTCCTCTTCATGTTCCACGTAGTACTTCATTTAAACCTGCAGGACAAAGAAATTCAGAGATGATAGGGTTTTGTAGATTATCGTGGAATACGGACATGCATTTTAAGATTTTAACAGTAAGGCTCACTGGGGTCCCCGAGCTAAAGAATGACAAAACAGAAACCTACCCATAGTTGAAAAACTAGGTAACCTTCTGGTTAAATAAGAGCCGACCCCTCCCAAGTAATATCGATGGGGAAATCTTGTATGCCCGAAGAGTAAGTTGGGTTGGGCAAAGATCTAAGGACATAGCTGGGGATTCCGTTATTGTCAATTTTAGGGATAGGCGGGTGGTTGGTCATATTTGTGACCGCTATCCAAGTGGTGGGAGTGGCATTCATACTTGTGATCTAAGCTACTTCTATCGTCCAACCCCATGGCATTATCTAATTGCAATCCCCTTGGAACACAACGAGTAGGGAATATGGGTGGGTTCCAAAACAATTTTACCATCCCCACTGCCAACCGCTTTGAGGACCTAAATGGGCTCGAAGGAGTAGACTGCCTGAGAGATCAAGGATCGAATGGATCAGTAATTTTGGACCCAGGGTACGGAAAACTAGTGGGTGTCTGTAACAAAATGATTACTGAAAACACCCCGAGAGGCAAGCACGGCGAAGGTCTAATAATGCGGACCCTACACCCCATCTAAATAGTGTGGGAGACGGTTTAGATCTGGGTTCTATTATTAGTTATGAGGCGATGACCACTGAATCAATGAAAGAAAGAGATTGTGAGAGTAGTCATACGCATATAGTATCAAAACCGAGTGTACATGACCCCCTTTTGGTGCACGTAAACCTGGGTGACATAACTGAAGGAGATCTCGCAAACAATAGTACTGAATATGTTAATTCTGAGGTTATACAAGTAGCAGAAGTCAACAATACATGTTTGATCAGTAATACTTTTAACACGGGTACCTTAGCTAGCATTAGATTGAGGTCCTGGAATATAGCAGGTATCAAAAAAACCTGATTGACCCCACATGGCAGGAATATATTGATAATTGCGAAAGTATATTATTTCAAGAAACCTGGGCAGTCGAAAGCCACTACAAAGTTGGTTATAGATCATTTTGCGTAGCTGCAATCACCGCAAATAAAGATAGACCATCGAGAGGCTTAGAAATCTGGACAAAAATTACGCTCAGTATCAACTTCAAGCAAATTTATTCTAATAGCCTAGATATCTTAGGAGTGAGGTTCACAGGGCCTAACAAAAGAGAAGTCTGTATCTTGAATGTTTATAGCAGGCCTTTGGCAGTCAACAAAGAGGCAAAAGTTATCGAGGAGCTAGATAACATTATTTGTATGCTAGATCAGGGAACTTTGATAATTATTGGGGGGGATTTTATTCGTAATTTGAACCAATAATAGACCTGGAAAATATTTTTGAAATAGAGGACAATGCCAATAATATCCCTGGAACTGACACCAGCCCTGCAGTGCCATGTACAACGGCGGCAGCACAGGTATTGAGATTGACTGCAGCGCATGGCTTACGTGCCTGTAATGGACGCTTGCCATCAGATAGCCTGAGCCAGCCAACATTTAAACGGGCACCTTTAACAGCAACATAGATTATGTAATGGTTTCAATCCCACTTTGGCAGATGGTAAGAGACCTTGTAGTGGAGAGAATCGCATTGAGTGATCATTATCCACTCAGTTTGACGCTTAGTGTGTCACTATTTAACTTGACGCCCAAGGGAAGAGATTACCTCCACCATACTGATATTGACCCACTGATCTCAAATAATCCTAAGGCTTAAACAAGGAAGTGTTGCTTTGCCAATTTAGAACATGAGTAGACGTTATTTGTTTCTTATTGCAATGCTGGTAGTTTGGGAGAACAAAATTGGCATTCATCTTAACTGTAGTGCATCAGTTTATCAGGAATCAAAAAAGGTACAAAGCACCACAACTAGACCTGATTAACACTGTCTTTTGTAAACCAATAAAAGCCTTCATAAACTTTTTTCAAGCCTTTAAAACTTTTGACACTCCAGTCAATATGTATTTTTCCAAGTTAAAATTGAAATGCACCATTTAGAGTTTGTATATAGCTGCTAAAAGGAGTGGCATTGATTTCAATCTAAAATACATTAACACTAAATGCAAATGGTTAAATGGCTTTCCATCTGGAGTGCGAGGAACCAGAAGGGAAAATGAGCTCGATGAGAAGAAGAGGGATTACTGCATACTACACTTGCTGATTAAACTGGAGAATAAAAGAAAAGATGCAATCTTCCCCGTAACCCCTAAGGCCTCAATTGAGTGTGGTTTGTTTGTCCCTGGTCTACATCTGATCTGCTGGGAAACAGGAGTATGACACTGCTTCCTCAGCCGGTTGGATACCAAATGCAAGTGAAACTTAAAACTGCTGATCTTCACTGCCCAGAGAGTGGGTCTCCTAATCACTATCAAGAGTGTACAGAAACCACAGAGCAAATGGTGTTTGGGGGGATACAGGGAGAGACCAGGGTGCTAATGCACCAAATCAAGAACTTAGGATTCTGGGTATCTATGAAGATGGAGGAGGCCAAGTAGTGAGATTCCTCCTTATTGAAAAAGCAACATCAAAAAGACAGAGGTGAGATGCACTGTCAACTGCATAGAGCTAGCTGCAAAATTGAACATGGGAATAAGTTCAGGACCAGAGAAACAAACGGCAGCCGTCATCCTCCTGGACCTATCAGCACCCTTCAACACCATTTCCCACCACACACTAGCCACCAAGCTTCACAACGCTGGCATCCGAGGAAAGGCCTTAGACTGGTTACAATCATTCTTCTCAGATAGTACACAGTGAATAAGACTCCCGCCCTTCCTCTCAGAACCAACAGAGATCAGATGCGGAGTACCCCAAAGATCCTCCCTCAGCCCCACCCTCTTTAACGTCTACATGGCCACCCTCGTAACTATCGTCCGAAATCACAGGCTCAACATCGTCTCCTATGCCGATGAACCCAGCTTATCCTCTCCCTCACCAAGGAAACCGACATCACCAGGCACAATTTCCAAGAAGGGATGAAACTTGTCACAACCTGGATGAGGAACATCTGCCTGAAACTCAGCCTGGAGAAAACCGAAGTCCTCATCTTTGGCTCCACCCTCCTGCATGGGACTATACCTGGTGGCCCTTGGAAACTCACCCACCCCTACGGATCATGCATGCAACCTCTGCATCATACTGGACTTATCACTCACCATGAATCGCCAGATCAACGCCGTCTCCTCTGCATGCTTCAAAACCCTCCGCATACTACACAAAACATTCAAGTGGATTGCCCCCCACCCCCCAACTCCAGGAAAACTGTTACTCACGCACTCATCACCAGCAGACGGGATGTCAGCAATGTCCTCTATGCCGGAATCAACAGAAACTCCTCTGCAAATTCCAGACCACCCAGAACTCCGCAGCCATGCTAATCCTCGCTATCCCACAGCACAACCATATCACCCAACACCTCCACTGACTCCCCGTCGAAAGAAGAATATCTTTTAAGCTGCTCACGCATGCCTATAAGGCCCTCCATATCACCTAACCCCAATACCTCAATGACTACATCTCCTTCTATGCCCCCAAGAGACACCCCCGCTCAGCCGACCTCTACCTAGCCACCGTACCACGCTTCTACAGGACCAAAACAGGTGGAAGACCTGGAACAAACTCCCTCTTCACCTCCAGTGGGGCCGACACTGCACCAATTCAGGAAGGACCTCAAGATATGGCTCTTCAAATGACCCACTACGAAGCTGCTTACACCCACCCCAAGCGCTTTGAGACCCTCACAGGTGAGTAGTGCGCTTTACAAAACCCTGATTCATTGATTGATTGAAAGAACCTAATGACTATTAGGGGCTAATTTTTAGATAATCTATCCAAGGCCTTTTACACAGTCCAGTAAATATTGTACAGGCCACATAGAAAATAGTCATATCTCTCTGAGGAGCTATCCAACCATGGCATAGCAGTACCGCTTATTTGAAAGTTAAATTGAGATCCTATCAAATCAAGGTCTTATATCGCGAGGGCAGTTGAATTCCTACAGAAGGAGGATTAAACAAATGGGTTTCATATATAAAAAATCGTAGTTCTACCCATGGGTAGCAAGCCCAGCTGTTGGGGAAGTAGTGATTGTTGAGTGTGTGCTGAACTTCCTTTTAAGTATAGCCATGGCCTCTAAGTCCGGCACAGAAAGGTGATAACAGTTTTAAATTGTTGCTGAGGTGCTACGATATCCTGTATATATTAATCTAATTAAAGTCCATTAAATATTTTTTTTTTATTTATTTATTTCTTTCGGCCAATTTGGCCATAAAAGACACATATGTACATTAAAAAAACAGAGGATCATAGCAATATACATACAGCAACACTTTAAGACAGCAAATTTAAAATGTAGTACAAGAAATAATTTTCACCTCCTTAATTTAAAAACACATTTCATTTTGGCTACAGATTTTTGTAAGCATATACAGAGGTCCTACTCAGAGCATCTGATCACGTTTCCTGCGAATAATATACACAGAGTAGAGGAACCTGCTTATACTAAATACAATAAACTGGGTTGTATTGCTTTTTATAATCCTATATGCTGTAGAACAGGATCTGGTTCCTAAAAGAGTGCACATGGGTTTTAACCATTTCTTTCGAGCCTTCGAGTAAGCACTACATACAAACAGCATATGAACCTCATTCTCCATACAGGGGTTTAAGCACATGGAGCAATACCCGCTTTTAACATTCAAATCTCCCAATCTTTTCTGTGACCAGCGTTCTGTATTATAGTTCAGCATGAGGATCCCATATCTGAACTTCAAATAAAGGGACTTTGCAATAGGTGGCTCTATTTCATCCAAAAAGGATTCGAAGCGGAATTCGTCCTTAAAGGATAAGAAATCTTGAATTAGAGACCCAACTCTACTTCCATGTACAAGCTTGTCACTCATGTAGGACCAAAAAGCTCGTTTTACTATGGTTTTAGAAAAAGCCGGTAGATTATCAGGATTCTCCCACATTGAGTACAGGCCCAGAAGCGTGAACCATTTTTTGATATGCACAAGCCACTGAATGGAGTTAAAAGAATCAAGATTCAGCAATTCTTGAAGTCCATTTCTGTATTCGAACAATTCTGGGGTAGTCCATAACCTAACCCAAAACATTAATGGTCTTAAAATGGCAAAATAATCTGTTCTTTTAAAGTTCAAATCGAGCTGGAGGGGAATTAAAGGTGTACTATTTGGGACCCTTACAATACCTCTCATGAATTTATTGTCCAAACCCTGAAAGCTATCTCTTGCCCAAGGTCCCCATATCTCCGCTCCATACAACACAGCAGATTGGACTTTGAATTTAAAACGTTCTAAAACAGGGGTTACACTCTTGCTTGTGCTAGCGTTCAATCTACATATAATCGGTTTAACGTTGTGGGCATATGATACCTTGCTTTTCTCAATTTGGGCCTTCCAACTTAGTTTTGAATCAAGTGCAACACCCAAATAAGAAAAGTTTTCCACAGTTCCTAATTTCTGGCCATTCAAAGTCAGGAACCCTCTGTCCGGTTTGCTGGGATTTAATGCCATACATTTCGTTTTATCAGCATTTATTTCCAGGCCCTTGGTCATGCAGTAACAGCCAAAGGAGTTTAAGAGTGCCTGGAGTCCCTTCTTGGTCTGGGATATAAGAATGATATCATCCGCAAAGAGCAACGCAGGCACCCTCTCTCCATTAAGCTGCGGGGAATCGTTAGTACAACCATTCAAATAATCGGGAGCATCATTAACAAACAAGGAGAACAAGGTAGGGGCCAAGACGCACCCTTGGCGAACCCCACGTTCAATAGGGATATTGCGCGTCAGTTCACCATTTGGACCCCACCTAATGTTTGCATAGTTTCCAGCATGCAACTCGACTATTTGAGCCAAAAGACACCCTGGTAGGCCTATTTCACTTAAGGTCTTCCAGAGCAAGTTGCGAGGGACAAGGTCAAATGCAGCTCTCAGATCTACGAAAGCTACATACAAATGACCTTTCCTGATATGCACGTACTTCCAGATCAAACAACAGAATCTAAATATTTGATCTATGGTACTGGTCTTGCTCCTAAAGCCAGCTTGGAATTTGGAGATTATTTTTGAATCCTCCAGCCAGTCATTAATCCGAAACAATAAGTGTTTGGCATGGAGTTTTTGCAGGGTGTCCATTAGACTAATTGGTCTATAGTTAGAGGGTAACAGTCTATTCCCCTTTTTGAAGATTAACACAACTTCCGCTGCACGCCAACTATCTGGAAAGCGACAACTTGTGGACAAAACATTAAACAAACGGTTCACATAGGGAGCCCATACTTCAATATCATGTTTATATAGATCCCCCGGTTTTTTATCAGGGCCTGGTGCTTTAGTGTTTTTTAGTTCGTTAATCGCCCTTATTGTTTCCTCCAGTGTAAAATCAAGGGGTTCAATAGGAGGAGGGGACCATGGTATCTTGTTATCATCACCATCATATTGTTTGTAAAGGGATGTGAAGTGGGTCACCCATGTCATTTCATCCAAAAACGTGTCTTTCACAGCTCTGCCTGCATGCCCCTCGTTTGCCACCAGCCTCCAAAAGCCAACATTGTCGTTAATTTTTGCAGCAACTAGCATTTCAGCCCAGATCGACTCTTCCCATAGTCTTTTTGATGTTTTTTGGGCGCATTTATATACCTCCCTTGCAAGTTTGACTCCTTCTTTTGATTTGCTCTTAATAGCAAGCAAGAGGTTTCTCTTGGCCAGCCTGCATGAGTGATCATACCATAGTTTTCCGTGACTTCCCACTCTTATATTTTGTTGTTTTTTCCTTGGCATTTTTGACAAGCACGTTTTTAGTTCACTGAAGAAAGCATTGTGAAGTTCGACAAAGTGATCAAAGTGGACAGGTAAAAAGGTTTGTCCAGCTATAGGTTCAAACATTTTCTCAAAGAGAGAGTACACCGATGCTAGGGCCTTGCCATCAGACAAAATATAGGGCCATTTTACTGCACGTCTATTATTATTTATGTGTACCTCCTCACACACTTTGCCATTGGTGGTCTCAGTTGATAAAGTGGCTGGGTTGACAGTAATATCATCAAACATTTGCACATCAATGTAAAGTTCTAAAGGGTAGTGATCACTTTCCTCCCTACTTGCCACTTTTAGGTCAATCAAATAATGCCAAATACTAAGTGAAACAAGCATGAAATCTAGATTACTATTGGATTTCGCAAAGGTTGGTTGTTTTGTCAAGTCCGAAGGGAGGCGGCCGTTGCATGCTCTAAGGCCATGATCTGCAGTTAGCCTTAGCAGCTGGACGGCCAAGATAGAACACTTAACAAAATTTGAGGTTTCAAGCTGGGGAATTTTGTACACTTGGTCCTCGTCCTCAAAAACATAATTAATGCCAGAAACAGGTTCAAAATTACAGTTTAAGTCGCCTCCCAAAATTACCGGAGTATCTCCAACCACCTTTTTCAGAAAGAGATCCAGTGTTTCCAGAGTAGGTGAGACCTTGGAATGGCCAATTGGTCTATTGTAGACATTGACAATATAACATTCATTTCCATTTGAGGGTACAACTTTTAAGGCCAGAATGTCAGGGGTTCCTGTATCAATAATTTCAACCCTCATGACCAAGGAGATTTTGAGCCATATGATCAACCCCCCTGACGGTCTCCCCCTATCAGACTGAACTGCCTCAGTCCCATAGGTTTTGTATCCGACCCTATGCGGAACATCAATTGCCCATGTTTCTTGCAATAAACAAAGGTCACTAGTGTCAACATAATCAGCCCATTCCGGATCCTTAAGATTTTTACCAACACCGGCGATGTTCCATGACAGAATAAGCAAACGTGGTGTTAATCTACTACTGAAGCAGGTTTGATCATCAAAAGCCGGCATTGATACCGGCTGGTGATGCACACTACCTAACTGTGGATCGGCAGTTTGATTCTCTACCTCGCTCACCACTTCTCTTACTACAGTATTAGTTCCCCCATCTAAACAACCCACATCCAGGCCGTGACATACTTTATCAGCTGCTAAAGACATTTCCTTGTTCTGGTGGTTCCACATTCTACTACACATCCGATCTACCACACCCTTACTATCTGAAGTCATTTGTTTGTCTGCTCTAGGATAAAAATTGTCGTTACCAAGTGTACAATAGGTGTCATATAATTTGGAAATACAATCTGGCCTAGTCCCAAGTCAGTCGACAGCATCTAGACAACTGTACCTATTAAAGGTGGGAATACCAGACCACATATTTCGATCAGCCTGTCTAGCCAAGTTAGGTGCATAACCGTGATACTGATTAACAGTATTCCAGTTAGACCCATATTGTATAGGCCTGGGTGGAGGGTAGAAAAACGATAGGGGCCTAGCTTCAATGGGTGATGTGTCTCCATATGATTTCCATTTGCAAATCTGTTCTGCACTATGGGGTTCCTCAAAAGAAATGACTATACAGTCACCCATAATTGATTTGGCCATGGGTCCTACCCACGGCACCCTACGAACCATAAGGATTTTGCTTTTCATGTGGTTCGGAATGGGTTTATTTGAGTTTAACCAATATATCACTTTATTTTTTAGAGATTGAAAGTTCTCTTCATATTGGTTTTCTAATTCAGGCACCCCTGTAAGAACAATTACAAATGGGCTACCGTCAGGTGGCAAATCTATATACCCTCCTTTAAAGTTGTTATAAGCATGGCCAGATTGATAGTTTGGCTTATTAGAAGCATTGGCAAAAGATCTATCAGACAAGGGTTTGTTACTGGCAGGGGTAGTATGAGGGTTAGCAGGAAGATTAGATGAGGATTTCTGTGAAACGAGAGTGTTGGGGATAAGAGAGTGGGTAGTGACAACATTTGACAACTGAGACGTTTTACTTTGAACGTGACCCTTCAGCAAGGATTTATTAGTAGTATTTACAGATGACGAGGTCGAGGGTAATGGATTTGATCTAGCTGTAGTATTAGTTATTGGTTTTGTATTTATGCTTTTTACTGTTCCCTCTTTTTGCTGCTGTACGCTAGTTGGGTTTTTGTTCGGAGGTATCACAGGAGCAGCAGCCGGTGCTTGCATAGACGCTATGGGTACATCTGTGCAGTTAAGACTTAAGCTAGATAATGTAATAACACTTTTCTCTACCTCGAGCAACTGGTTCTCGATGCCAGTTAACCTGACTTCTAATGGCCTAAGTAGTTTCTTAAGCGTCTCCCATACCAGTTTTAGAAACTCTTCCCTTCCCCCTTCCTGTTCTGCTATGTTCAAAGAATTTCTCTGGCCCTCATTAACAGAATGGTCAGCCATTATGATCGAGTTTTGCTCATCTATGCTATCATTGACACTTTGTACAATTGGAGGCGCTTGGTCAGACATATTGTTAGCAATAGTTACATTGGGTGTTTGTGGGGCACCCCCTATAATGTTTTGACTAAGGGCTACCTTAGCCTTTTTCCTAGCATACGCAGATATATGTTTCCGTTTTCTCTTATGTTTTAGTGGTGCCTTAGCAGGCACCTGGCTTTTGTTCGGCTCTATTTCCACCAATATCTTTTGCTTCTCGCCATTTTTAGTACCCTCGATATTCCCTATCAGTGGATCCGAAGGTGGAAGACTTTCAGGTACAACACTGACAGAAGGCCCAGGGGAAGCGAGGTCATGATTAGTAAGGGGGGTTATTTCTTCAGCAACAGAGTGAACCTCGACCAAGGTGATAATTGGTGTGGGGCCAGTAGTGCGCTCGGGAGTTTTTGAGGATGCAATACTGCCTAGGGAGGATTTTTTCTTTAGTGCTAGTTCAGTAGAAAGCCTCCTTGCAGACTCCAGCTCCAAGGCTACTCTGTGCTGGAGTTTAGTTATCTCATTGTCGATGGAAAGACTAGTCCTTGTGATAAAATCGTCCAGGGTGCCTGTAGCCTTTTTCGAGGACTTGGTAGACTTACTCCTGGTTTCACGGACAGACATTATTTAAACTATAGGTGGTTTAAGGTTAAATAAAAATAAAGCGCAACTCGATAACTCACATAAAAACCAAGAGGGAAGGCCCGGTCCGGTCTTAATCGGTCTATAACGGCCTAAACGGCCCTGTCTTTGCCCAGTCTTAGCCCCGGCCTTTGCCCCGCGCGCGTCCCGCGTGCGCGTTACTGTCACTGATTATCAGGGAGAAGAACAGGTGGAGGGGGCGGGAAGAAGACCAGCTGCGGCCGATCAGCGCCGCTGAGCACGCTGGTCCTCGCAGTCCCGCCTCTGACCTTGGTGTCAGCTGTAATGTCCCTGAAGGCGCGTTGGTGCTCCAATGCACGAGCGGAAACCCAAGGACTGGATCCCCAACAAGGTCTCTTGCCTGCGAGCGGCTCCCGCGAAGCGGGGGCCGCGAGGCGTGGCAAAGTGGCCAGAAAACGGACAGGCAAACAGGAGCAGCACTCCCAGCAAGGTTGGTGAAGTAACCCAAGCAGCTCTCACTCCGCGGTGATTTTAACGGGTGGAGGGGGCGGGAAGAGGACCAGCTGCGGCCGATCAGCGCCGCTGAGCACGCTGGTCCTCGCAGTCCCGCCTCTGTCCTTGGTGTCAGCTGTAATGTCCCTGAAGGCGCGTTGGTGCTCCAATGCACCAGCGGAAACCCAAGGGCTGGATCCCCAACAAGGTCTCTTGCCTGCGAGCGGCACCCGGGGAGGAGGGGGACGCGTGGCGTGGCGAAGTGGCCAGAAAACGGACAGGCAAACAGGAGCAGCACTCCCAGCAAGGTTGGTGAAGTAACCCAAGCAGCTCTCACTCCGCGGTGATTTTAACGGGTGGAGGGGGCGGGAAGAGGACCAGCTGCGGCCGATCAGCGCCGCTGAGCACGCTGGTCCTCGCAGTCCCGCCTCTGTCCTTGGTGTCAGCTGTAATGTCCCTGAAGGCGCGTTGGTGCTCCAATGCACGAGCGGAAACCCAAGGGCTGGATCCCCAACAAGGTCTCTTGCCTGCGGGCGGCTCCCGCGAAGCGGGGGCCGCGAGGCGTGGCGAAGTGGCCAGAAAATGGACAGGCAAACAGGAGCAGCACTCCCAGCAAGGTTGGTGAAGTAAATATTAATTTCGAATACACACACACTCAGTCTGGAAGAGAAGTGGAAGAGCTGAGTTTCAATGTTAGTAGCATAATGAAAAATTATACAATTCTAAATAAGTACAGTCCAATAACCTCAATGTTTCTAAGCAGTGTGACATGGCAGAATAGAAAGACAAAGGGAAAGCAGGGTTTCACAGGGAACGTGGCAATCAGCAGAACACTGGAAACTGTGTTAACAATGTAGCAATAATTAGAGAGGCTTCACATCACTGACTTGCTCTGCAGACAGAGAGCCAGATCACAAAACATTTTTGACTTGCTTTATAACCTATATTTAGTGATAACTAAGCCAGTGCTTTATAACCACGGTAATATGAAAGCAGGCATCTTGAGTTCATAACTTCTGACAAAAATGTATTGCATTTTGTTGTGGTGGTGATGTGTTGTGTTGATTCGTGGCTGTTGTCTTTTTGGTCTGAATCATTGCATGATTGTACAATGGTTGTGACTTGTTTGACTGATTTTTATTGTGCTGTGTCCTGTTATTTTCTTTTCTTTTGTTGTGAAATTGTGTTGCTTACCTTAGAGAAGTTAACAAAAGCTGCCACATTGCCAGCAAAGTGCTTCATAGTTCCAGATCCCAGACAACTGTTTGCCATTGTATACATTGGTAAACTATTACTTCCGATACATTAGACTAGTCTCCCCAAAATTAGGACCGAGACCTAGCATTAGTTGGTATATCCAGTACTCCCTTTATAGGGTATGGCCTCACTCTCCAAATGAACTCAATACATTTCAGAAATAGAGGGGATATACCAAGACACAATGCAAATGAAATTGTATGTGTAGAAATGCAAAGGTTTAAGTCTTGTATAGTTTGGAAGTGAGACAGGAGAGGGGATAAAATAGAAACATTGAAATAATTCAGTAGTTTCAATATAGTATCAAAGGTTAGCAAGCATCTTGTTGTTGGAGTGATCGACTGTAACATAAGAATGTATTATAGAGTGGTTGACCAATGGAGGAATCTCCTAACTTCAGGGGAGTTGGTGGGAATTATAATGTTGAACGACAAATAGTTTCCCAAATAACCAGCCACTAAAAATTAAGCCATAAGAGTTAACTTGTTTCAATCACCAATCTACCCATTAAGAATGTGCGAGAGAGGGGCATGGCCAAGATGGCGGCGGGATTGGACGTGTTCTTTCTGGCTCCTGCCTCCTCCCGAATCAGCACAGCACAGCCCTCTTGAGGCGTACAATTGCCCAGGTTTCGGCTGCAACCCCAAGGGGACTGCCCCGGTTCTGCCTGGTACCCGGGATTTGACCGGAGGTAGCAGATATCACCGCGCCCGGGAGGTGGCTCTGGCATTCCCGAGTCGGGGAGGCCTCAACAACGCGGGGGTTCGTGGTACAGACCACCGGAGCCATCGCCTTCCCTTCAGGTCGCCGCGACGCTTGCATGCTGACCGGTGCTTCGATGGGCCCTGGGACAGCTGCCGACGACGGGCCCCCTGATGCGACTGTAACACAACTTAATTCGAGGCCTATACTACCTCCAAGGCCACGTGAGCGGAGACACTTGGTTTTGGACTTCCGGATTGCCCCGCGCTGCTGCATCGGAGATCCGACTGAGCAGGCCACTGGGTTTGAGTTGAGTGCTGTATGCGGCCAGGCTTTTTCTGCCACTGATCCGGGCCACACAGATCCCCAGCCTGCAGTGGCCAACCACCCTGACGTACCAACACCCGAGGCTGTGGTGCAGAGAGGTGGGCCCTAGAATACCACTGCGCCCCCGCTGCCTGGTGCCCCATCTGATGCTGAGGCGGTTGCTGGTGGCGGCCCTCCAGGTGCGCTTGCGGCCTACTCTGATGCGAGGTCTGCGTTGCCCCTAATATCACAAAGCCAAGTGCCTGATTGGTATCGGCCCACCTGTCCCGTGGGGCTACGAAGGAGGACCGGCTGTACTCACCATTGGGTGCAGGTCGAGTGCTGCTTGCGGGCCGGTCTCTGCCGCTACTGGACCGGGCCGCACAGATTCCCGGCCTCCCGTGGGCGGCGGTTCCGGCGCCATTGCGTCCGACGCGGCGAAGACACAGGTGAGGCCGCTGCGCTGGGGCGGGTGCACCTGAAGGTAGAGCTGCACCAGATCTGCGGTCTGCCGCGAACCCCACCACCCCACACACTGCTCTTCTGCCTGCCTGTGAAGGTTGCATGAGGGCCGCAAGATTATGTTGTGGAGGCCCTGCTAGCAACTACAGAGACATACGCTGAGCACTCACGGAGAGCTACGTGTAAGCGTGAGGGTGTCCTTGCCACTTGGGCCCGCAATAAACACTCCCTCGAGTCCCGGAGTACAGCTGGACCCCTCACCTTGCCGGCGACGGCGCTGCAGCTCGTGGCCTTGAATCTGATGGGCCGCAAGTGGGACTTTCGCAGTGACTTGACCTGCCTCTAGGGCAGGAATTGCGGTGGGCCTTCGAGGCGACACTGGGGTCCTGTCTGGTAGTAAACCTCGCACCAAGGACAGGAGCGGCGCTGCCGGTGGCCTTGGCAGCCTGTGAGGGTGCTGGGCTGTGCATTCCGCCGGCCTGGGGAGACCGAGGACTCCACCGCCACTGCGAGATACACCCCCGGGACTTGGGGGGAGGGGGGGGCGAAGGCTCTGGACCTCGTACCAGCCCCTGAACTTTGGCGATGTAGGTCGGGGTGATCTCACAGTGGCCTCTTCGGTATAGGGTTCTCACACAGGCGAGTCGCTCCGGCTGATCTAGGAGCAGGGAGCTTCAAGATCCATGCCAGCCATTTGACGGTTTGCTGTTGAGAAATTACTTGAGGAGCACAGCGCGGACGGCGCTGGTGGATTACACAGCGCGAAATTTGCTTGTCCCAGGAAGGGGACAACAAAGCATCAAACGCCCTCTGGGGACAAACCCATCACGAAGGCTTTCCTGGAGTCGCTGTTCCTCACTCTTAGGGAAGACATCCAGTCAGTGAAGGCCGAATCCGCCACGGAAATTAAAGAAATTCGTCGAGATGTCGACAGCGTTGGAGAGCAGGTGGCCACAGTCGAGCAGAAAAGCGACTCCACGGTCACAGACTTGACGACGCTTCAACAAGAAGTCCTCAGGTTGCAAGACCAGAACATAGATATGCAAATGCACCTGGATGATATGGAAAACCAATCCCGCAGACATAACATCCGGATCCGGGCGGTGAGGACCACCGACGATACCCGGGACCTCTTGGCCTTCGCCACCAGCCTGTTCTGGCACATACTTGGTAGCTCCCAAGAGGCAGACGTAGTCTTGGATAGGGCACATAGAGTGGGGCCGCCTCGTGGGCCCAACGCGCCACCAGCGGACAAACTCGTGTGCGTGCAAGACTTCAAGACCAAGGAATATATCCTCTCCATGGCAAGGACTCTCCATCCTATCTCATTCCAGGGTCACTCCCCGGTACTGTATCAGGACCTAGCACTGATCACTCTGCAGCAACGTCAGCAGTTCCGCCTTGTGACCGACCATCTACAGCAACAAGGGATCTCGTACTCCTGGGAGCACCATTCCGCCTCATCTTTCGTTACAACGGCAAACTTCACCAGCTTCGCTCGTTGATGGACGCCTGCCATCTACTGGGCCTGACGCTGCCAAGCAAGGAGGCGACACCGATGGATTGAGGGCGGAGCCGGAGATCTCCCCATCAGGCTGGCAACGACAAGGTAGGAGAAGGCGCTCTTGGAAACCACCTGCCTCCCGTTGTTCACCCGAAGCCTACAAGACGCTCTGGCTGCAGCTACGGAGGCCCGCCTGGAGAGAATTCGGATGACAAGTGAAGGCCTTGGAATCTGTCCCCCCTGTTTTTCTTCTTTCTCTTTGAACCCTCTTACTACATCCTTGCTGGTTCTGGGTGGGCGGCGGGGGGGGGATCTTCCTCCTTATGGACCACATTATGGACCCCAACTGGTCACCACACCAGTTCTCCTGGGACAACAGACCTTTTTCAGGGACTGTTCTTGTTCAAACTGTTTCTGGGCTAGGGAGGGTTGGATTTTGTCAATGTGCGTTTTTTTTGGGGTGTTGTTCCCCCCCCCCCCCCCCCCTCCCGGCCACCTCCCTCCCCCCCCCCCCCCCGGCCACCTCCCTCCCCCCCCCCCCCCCCCTTCCAGGTGCCAGAGCCCATCGCCAGCATCACTCACCTCTCCATCTTTAGTTGTAAGCAATTGAGAGGCCCCCTCGGGGCTTGGTCCGACCAGTTTCCCTTCGCACGACACATGGCTCAGAAACCACTTAGAGTACTTGCACTCCATGTACGCGGCCTCAACAATCCGATTAATCGTAGGGCAGTTCTCCACTATTTAGAACAGTCGTCCGCTGATATCTGACTCCTGCAAGAGACCCCATAGAATGAAGTCCTGTGCATTCTTCACATAGTTATTCTCCTCTAACTCCACTAAGAAGGCCAGGGTCGCTATTCTAGTCTCCAGCTCCTATCGGGGTAAGGTCCTCCAGAAGGAAGCCGAGATTAAGGGCCGCTTACTCACTTATCAGTTTCTGGTGGCAGGGACTTCCCTCATTGTGGGTTTGGTTTACGCTACCAACGAAGGACAAGGGAAATGTTTCCACACAGCACTCGCGAAGGTGACAGCTACCTCTGAACGAGGATTGCTGTTAGGGGGAGACTTAAACATGGTGTTCGACAATGTCACTGACCGTTCTTGCCAGCACGCAACACAGGCTGACATGGATCACCTGCGACAGCTTGGTCTCACGGACATGTGTCGTCACTTTCACCCTCGTAGCCGCGCTTACACGTACTTCTCGGGGGGCCCATAAAACTTATGCCAGACTAGACTACTTCCTCAGCTCCACCCCACTACAAGCCATTGCGACAGACACTGAGATTTTCACTGCATCCCTCTCTGATCACTCCCCAGTCCTAGCCACCTTCCAAATCCCACACGCACGACAACCACTGAGACACTGGCGCCTGCGCGATGCCCTACTACACCGGACATCCACTGTCACTCAAATCAAGACGGCCTTTGCGAACTTCCTGGCCCTGAATGCCAATCCTGATACGTCACTAGCGACGCAATGGTCTACCCTTAAGGCGGTGTTACGGGGTAACTTCATCGCATATCGAACTGTTATCGCTCACCTAATGCAACGGTTCGAATGAACGGCCAGACGACGTCCCGATTCTCCATAGGCAGAGGCACGAGGCAGGGGTGTCCTCTTTCCCCCTCCTCTTCGCACTCTACATGGAACCGTTGGCACGGCGACTCATGCAGCATCCCCTAATATCTGGGATTAAATTCTGCGGGGATACTAACACTATCAGCTCATATGCAGATGATATCCTACTTTCCCCGCTCTAACCCAATCCAAGCGCTGAAGGCTCTCTTTATTGAACTACATGACTTCGCACGGGCGTCAGGGTTTAAGATTAACATTGTCAAATCGACCGCCCTAGATATTTCCCTCACACCGCAAACACTAGCCCATATCCGAGAAGAACATTCCATACAGTGGTCCACTTCTACCATACCATACTTGGGAGTGCAGCTGGGCGCTACCATTCGTGCCACTGCCAAGTATGAGAGGCTCCGTACTCACATCTGTAAAGATGTAGACCAATGGAAACATCACACACTGTCTTGGCTCGGCTACTAAAATGACCATACTCCCCCAGATCCTATACCTCTTCCAGACGCTCCCCCTGCATCCACCAGCAGGCTGGATCCAGCAAACCCAATCAGATTTAGCGCGCTTCATATGGCAGGGATGCAAACCCAGATTCAAGCACACCATAGCAATGCTACCACCGGAACGGGGTGGTGTGGGAGTCCCTGACTTGCAGCTATATTTTTATGCCTCACAGCTTACTTAGTGGAATGGAGCCGTCTCGAATCCGAGAAGCGCTGGTTGTTCCAGGACCAAGCAGTAGCCGGTATGCCCCTGCAGGGTATCCCTTCCCTCCCTAAAGCACATAGGCAGCCTAACCTATATGCCTCTTGCATCACGAGCACCACAATGGAAGCTTCGGATCGCACTGTCACTGCTCATGAGCTTACGACGTTCCCCTCCCCACTCACACCACTATTTAACAACCCAGAGTTTCGCCCGGCACAAACTGGCGCCCCATTTCCTGTAGAGCGCTGGGTCATCTTTTTGACCTTGAAGGTATTATCCCATTTCCGCAAATCCGAATGGATTACGGTATTCCAGAGACAGAGAGACTGTCCTACTTGCAGCTCAGACACTGGGCTCTCCAGCCACAACTTAGGCCTGGCGCCCAGCGACTATTGACCACGTACGAGAAATGGCCCGTCACACGATCTACCAACAAAAAACTCATTTCAGACCTCTAAAAGCATTTATTGCTCACCACTATACACATGTATAACGCAGGGTGGGCACGATGGGAGAGGGAATTAGGCTGCACGATTACTCACAAGGAATGGAACAGCATTTATTACAGGGCCCGGCATTTAGTGTACCACACAGGCCTCACTGAGACTCTGACCAAGGTGGTAACCTACTGGTACTACACGCCGGAAGGTCTCCCATCACTTCGACCCCTGCCTGAGTGCCTTGTGCTGGAGGGGCTGCGGGCAGTGGGTTCACTTGAACATCTCTTGTGGAGCTGTGATCTCAACCAACCACACTGGTCCCAAATCCTAGACGAAATAGACTCTCACTTGGACACACAACTACCATGCTTCCCAGCCTACATTCTCTTAGGCCTGCCCAACCCACTAATGTACCCAGCCAAGTCCTGAAGGGGCGATTGATTGCCATCGCCGTGGGGGCAGCCACTCAGAATATACTTGTACATTGGTGATCTCCCCAACCTCCACCGCACTCCGGATGGCTACAGAGACTCTGGATGGTGCTGGGGATGGAGAAACTGACTCTCACTCTGGTGGGTAGGGTGTCCAAGTTCCCTGAGTAATGGAGCCCCTTTCTAACGCTGCTCATAATACAATTCAGGGGGCTGACCTGCCCTAGATACCTACGACTACTGCGCCTGGCTGACACACAAATACCACAGGTGAGCTCTTCGCACAAAACTCGTACACCACGATGAACCTCAATGTGCTTCCCACTTCCCCATTTACCTTGTTGATGTACTTGGTATGGTGGACGGGGGGGGGGGTGGAGGGTGTGATTGTTGGGTTTCACCCCTTTTTCTTTTATTTGATGCACTGTTGACTATTTGCTCTGACAGACCCGCTCCATGCATTTACTGGTGGAATAACGCTAACTGATGTCTGTATTAAGTTGACTTTGAGAGCTGAGGGTCGTGTTCTCACCTTTACTACTTGTTCTGAAAATCAATAAAAGATTTAAACCATAAGAATGTGCGAGAAAAGGGGTTTCTGGATGGCTAGGGTATTTACCTAAGCCAGGCAGAACCCACCACTCTAGTCAGAGTAAGGGAGTTACACACATAAGATAACCCCTGCTCACAATTTTGGTAGCTTGGCAGAGCAGTCAGGCTTATCCCAGAGGCAATGTGTAAAGCATTTGCGCAACACACACACACACTCAAACACACACACACACAAACACACACACACACACACACACACACACACACACACACACCACAAAAGAGACTCTGCACAGGGTTTAAAAAAAATATCCTTCGCATTATAAATAAAACACATAGACCACAATCACAAATCTTTTTACCACTGGGCAGTGGTCATTACATCACATGTGATGCACTGAGATAAATACCCATAAGTTGCACAGGTCATAAATCCGTTGATAAAATAGGCCAAATATATTAGATCACCATTGTTTTATGTACCATGCGGTTTTTGAGACAGAAATTATCATCCTAATATTGACTTGTGTAACTGGCATAACTCCTAACATTAAGGCATCCACATGCAGTTAGGTGCCCATAAATCACCACATATTATTGTGCCCAGATCACCAAATCCACATTGGCTTCATGGCTCGGGTTTTCCCCTCCTCTGAGCACACTGATCCTGTGCTCACTGATCTGGGCCAGCTGTCGGGTTGCCTGCCAGCCGCTCATGGCGGTTTTGGCTGACTGGTTCAGAAAACAATGGCCCCTGTGGAATTCCCAAGAGGGGGAGGGGCAGAGTACAATTTCCGTCCTGGGAGCCCTTCCCGGGTCTCTGAGACGCTGCTCCTCCCAGCTGTTATGGCCAGTCAGCCCTGGGTGGCTGGTGCGATGGGGTGGGGCTCCTGCTCCCGTCACATTGGGAGCACCATGCATCGCCCAGCAGCAGGCACTCCTCTTGGAGTTTCGTGGTGGTTGAGGGGGCAACGGCTGGAACTCTGGACAGCCGCATTGTTTGCCTGGCAACGCTGGGAGCTTTTCTTCACGCTGGCTGGCTCTGCTGACGAGCGGCAGCCCTGAACGAAGTGATCTGCTCTGCCTGCGGGCCTCCTCAGAGAGGCTCTTCATAGAATGCTGCTAGAGTGCTTACCACGGGCTTCCTTTGGCTTTCTGTGACAAAAGCAATGTGCACCAGTGGGGAAGAGGGGGGAGAGCACTGCCCCCCCCCCCCCAGATACCAGGGACAGTGTAGCGCTGCACATACTCTGACGAGCTAACGCCAGGACTGGCAAATAGCGTTCTTCACATGCTAGGCGGCTAATAAAAGCGCTCAAAACACGCTGTGCTTTCAAGTAAAAGAAGTGACGAACACAGCGCTCGCCACTAGTACATGCCACATGCTTACCTCTTTGAAACAAAAAGTATAAGGACAGTAGTCAAGTGCAGCGCTCCTCAAACAGCTTATCTAGCTCTCCTCCTACGCAGGTTTACTTTTCTTGAAGTCTTTTATCTCCCTTAAACTTCCAACAGGAGGCCGAGCACACACAAGCCCTTGGAGATTTCTTCGCAAGCAAGATAACACCGCAGGGCAAAAAAAGTAAGTCATTTTCCAACACCACAGACTGAAACCAGCAACTCCAGGCCAACCCACCCCTCACTCAGAAAAGGCAGCGCTCCTCACACAGTTCTTTTGCTCTTCTTCTTGGCAGGGTCCTCTTGTTTCTTGAAGTAATCTAAAATCTTGGGGTTTTAGGTCCACTACCTATACCCCATGTTGCCATTGTTCTCTTTGTGGCAAGGGTCTCTGAATCCAAACCAGTCTGTCCTCCCTGGTGCAGCATGACCATAGAGGGGTAGAGACATCGTTGTGCAAAGGAGACACAGCCTATTCAGGTGCAAGCAAAGCTCCTCCCACCAGCCTAAATGCAAACTAGGTCTATTCAGCCTAGTAATGAGTCACCCAGGCAATGCAGGGCACACCTCAACCCCATTTGTGACCATCTAGAGTGAATGCACATACCCAGCTCATGTCACTCTAAAACCAGACGCTGAATACCCAAACATTCAGAGGCACACAGAATGGTAAAGCAAGAAAATGCACACTTACTAAAAGTGGCATTTTCAAACACATAATTTAAAAAACACCTTTACCAGAGGTGTGCTATTAAATTCTGAGTTCAGAGAGCCTAAACACCATTTTTCCATCTTGTTCCAATTGAAAGTTATACATGTAAAAAGGTTACAGTGCAGCCCCAATGATAAGCCTATGGGACAGACCGCCTTTCAATAGTGAAACATAATATACAGTATTTCACCATCAGGACATGTCACACACACACACCAGTACATGTCATACCTTTCACATACACTGCACCCTGCCTATGGGGGTACCTGGCGACTACCTTAGGGGTGACTTACATGTCAGAAAACAGAAGTTTAGAGCCTGGCAAGTGGGTGCACTTGCCAGGTCAACATGGCAGTTTAAAGTTGCGTATGCAGACACTACAGTGGTAGGTCTGAGACACATTTACATGGCTACTCATTTGGAAGGCACAATCAATGCTGCAGGCCCACTAGTTGCATTTGATGTACAGGCCCTGTGACACTCGGTGCACTTTACTAGAGACTTGCCAGTAAATCAAAAATGACAATCATGAATAACGAATTACAATTTACACAGAGAGCATATGCACTTCTTTAGCACTGAGAGCATATGCACTTCTTTAGCACTGATCAGCAGTGGTAAAGTGCCCAGAGTCCTATAGCCAACAAAAACAGGGACAGAAAAATAGGGGGCAAAATGTTTGGGGATAAATCTGCAAGAAAGGCCTGGTCTAACAGGATGTTATACTTGTTATTCAGAAAAGAAATAAATGCATGTTGTTAAATGCTGAAATATCTCATTTGAATGAATATTGAGTGGTGATAAAATTGGATTTCTTGTCTTTGATATGCAAAAGTATATTTTCTAAATTATTCAACACAAAGGTTCAACTTAGATCCAGGAGGGGGGTATCAGAGCGCCCGATATGTGAAATAACCTCTCACTATATCAAAATGTACAATTTAAAATTATTTATGTAAACTTATGTTGCGCTCCTGAAATACTGGAATGGTTCTGTGTCACTTCACAACCCTTGATATAATATCTTTCAATCTGATTTACAGAACGTCCATCTCTTAATGCTAACAATTTTTCGACACTAGTAGACCATTCAATTGCACATGTGACATGTGCCGAAATGGATGAAAAGCCATGTAGACCCAGTTCAGGTAAAATATTTATATTCTTATCATGTCATTGAATGAAGAGTGTTTAATCTTCATTAAGGCGAGGATAAGTACTAATAAGGTTGTGTTGCTAAAGTTTTATAATGGAAGCATGATGCACTTTTCTGGTGCGGTTGCATAAACAACCACTTGATCTATTTTAATGAGATTTTAGAGCAAATATCTTCAGATATTGGGTCTATTAAGTCTGTTGATTAGTGAGAAAACTAAAATGTTCTATTTATTAGACTTGCAGGTATTTGTTACATTCTGCGTTAATGATTCATACCCCACCGGAGCAATTGTGTTCCTTGCTTAACCCATCTCCAGCACAGACATCAACTACACCTGTTGGAGCATTCTAAGTGCAAGACTAATACACGTCAGACATTCTGCAGGACCGTGGCATTGCATCACAGACACTCTCAAAATGGGATAGAAGATGTCAGGATATAAAAACTGAATTGCCATATAATTGATCATACTCCTACTAAATGGATGACTGATGCTGACTTACAAAGAACAAAAAACACAAACCAATACAACCGATCGAGGAGTTCTAGCCAAAATTAGACAGTTTCAAAAACATGGATCCTAATAGAAAAAAAACCAACCATCTAGTCATTCTATATAAATTATTAGAACATTGGAATGTTGGGAGCTCCATTGAAAACAATGGAGTGCTCTGGGCTTATAATGGCTGGTATAAGCCTGGAGTTCCAACATTCCAATGTTTCTTTGTTCACTGCTCTGGCTCGGGGCCTTTAACGCTGGAGAGGGCCTTTAATGGCCAGTATAGCCCTCTACGGCGGGCTATAAGGCTATAATATTGGTAAGAGACAGCAGGATTGAGAATGAAGATTTATTTTATGCTGGTAGTGTTTTACTCTATAGCACAGTAGTCTAGATGGGGTATGTTCTGATGACCGGCAGTCATCCAGGAACAATCAATTATGTGGAGTCATGTTCAGATATATCCCTCTACGGCGGGCTTTAAGGCTATAATATTGGTAAGAGACAGCAGGATTGAGAATGAAGATTTATTTTATGCTGGTATTGTTTTACTCTATAGCACAGTAGTCTAGATGGGGTATGTTCTGATGACAGGCAGTCATCCAGGAACAATCAATTATGTGGAGTCATGTTCAGATATATCCCTCTACGGCGGGCTTTAAGGCTATAATATTGGTAAGAGACAGCAGGATTGAGAATGAAGATTTATTTTATGCTGGTAGTGTTTTACTCTATAGCACAGTAGTCTAGATGGGGTATGTTCTGATGACCGGCAGTCATCCAGGAACAATCAATTATGTGGAGTCATGTTCAGATATATCCCTCTACGGCGGGCTTTAAGGCTATAATATTGGTAAGAGACAGCAGGATTGAGAATGAAGATTTATTTTATGCTGGTATTGTTTTACTCTATAGCACAGTAGTCTAGATGGGGTATGTTCTGATGACAGGCAGTCATCCAGGAACAATCAATTATGTGGAGTCATGTTCAGATATATCCCTCTACGGCGGGCTTTAAGGCTATAATATTGGTAAGAGACAGCAGGATTGAGAATGAAGATTTATTTTATGCTGGTATTGTTTTACTCTATAGCACAGTAGTCTAGATGGGGTATGTTCTGATGACAGGCAGTCATCCAGGAACAATCAATTATGTGGAGTCATGTTCAGATATATCCCTCTACGGCGGGCTTTAAGGCTATAATATTGGTAAGAGACAGCAGGATTGAGAATGAAGATTTATTTTATGCTGGTAGTGTTTTACTCTATAGCACAGTAGTCTAGATGGGGTATGTTCTGATGACCGGCAGTCATCCAGGAACAATCAATTATGTGGAGTCATGTTCAGATATATCCCTCTACGGCGGGCTTTAAGGCTATAATATTGGTAAGAGACAGCAGGATTGAGAATGAAGATTTATTTTATGCTGGTATTGTTTTACTCTATAGCACAGTAGTCTAGATGGGGTATGTTCTGATGACAGGCAGTCATCCAGGAACAATCAATTATGTGGAGTCATGTTCAGATATATCCCTCTACGGCGGGCTTTAAGGCTATAATATTGGTAAGAGACAGCAGGATTGAGAATGAAGATTTATTTTATGCTGGTATTGTTTTACTCTATAGCACAGTAGTCTAGATGGGGTATGTTCTGATGACAGGCAGTCATCCAGGAACAATCAATTATGTGGAGTCATGTTCAGATATATCTGTCTGGGAACCAAGTATGCTGTCTCATTTGTACTTACAACCTTCTCAACAAGTATATATGCGGTGTGTCTGCCCTTTAAAATTTGAGACTCACATTTTCAGTGCAATTCTATAGTAGGAATACATCTTTCTATACTTGCCATGTATTGAGTCTTTATGACATTCATGTTATGTGATCAACTTTCCCTATTTTCTCGCAAAAAGATTTTTATTGATGAATGTTTTACATGTCTGCATAAAGGATGGCTTCATAATGAACTCACTCAGCTTCCCCTAATCCAAATCTTTCTTTATGGTTTTTTCTACTATCTTCCACCCAGTGATAGAATGTCCATAATAACGATGCACATTTGCTTATTTTCATCCTCAACGTGAATTTGAGCTTGCTTTTTTGATGTTTACTTTTATTCCTGTATTGTCATTATAGTCTGTTTAGTATCCAAATTTGCTTACGTTATTGTTTGCTCCATCTAGGAGCTGGATCCCTGGTATTTGTCTGCACATTACAAATAAGAAACATTTGCAATAACTTGACATGTATGTAATACTCAATTAGCATCCTTTATTAACATGGCATATTCTTGTACCAGTTGTTTCATTCCTGATTAAGGAAGAGGATGATAGCTATGTCGTGGAGAAAAAGCATGCGGAGCAAAGAAATGATGTCTTCAAACAAGGAGGTGGGTAAATAAGTTATACTGTGTATTTTTCTGAGTTGATGTTCAGGGTTAGGCAACCTTAAGTTACTAGAAATAATGATTAAATCTACAGTGGTGACATCAATATTATTGAGTCCCTGTCTAGCTTGTAACTGTCTATCAAAAGACTATCAAAAGATATCATCCCTCAAAGACACTGGGGCAAGGAAAATGGAACATCTGTCCAAAAACGATAACTACTGTCAATAGACATTATCTATCGATCTGTGTGTATATATTATATTATATATATATATATATATATATATATATAATGTCAAAACACTTTTTTTTACCTTGACCCCATCCTTTGACTGATCTGCACAAAAATTGTGAAGCTGAATCCAAATCAGATTCACTTGTGCGAAGAAAATTTCACACACATTTTTCAAACCACGCCAAAGGTATTAAGAAAACAAAGAGAATACTTTGAAAAGTATATTTTTTGTTTTCCCAATAACTTTGACATTGTTTGAATAATCAGTATGAACATTTGCTTAAAATAATTTAATGCAATTTGGGATTGGCTTCACAAGATATATGCAGCTCTATCAAGGAATGGGGCGAAGTTCAAAAAAGTACATTTTATAATTTTAACTCTCATAGAAATTGTAGTTATGGTTTAAGACTTAGGGCTTGATTTAGGCTTTGACAGATGGAGTACAGCCCATCTGGGTGGCAGGGGATATTACTTTTGCCACCCTGCTACTGTCCGCTAGGTTAACAGATAACAGCGGGCCCATTAGTCATCTCTCAACATTGAAGGGAACCCCCTCAAGAAAGAAAAAGTTTGGTTGACGTGCGCTTTATGTTTTGACTGACCTCCACCAAACTTTTAGCTTTTTTTGTTTTAAAAAAACAATCCTAAAGTAGGAGTTTGACTTGGAAAAACAAAAAGCTAATGACCTTCACACCTGGAGAGATTTTTTGCAGGGTGTGGGGATAATTTTTTTTGTCCCCCACTTCCAAGTTTTCCTGCGTAGTTATGGTGGGTACACAAACCATAATTCATGCCATTGCCAGGAAAGCAGGAAATAACATTGGGAGAGCATGCAGTGGTTCCTTGAGCCACTGTCTGCTCCCAGGAATGCTGTTCACCATAATTTACTCGAGGTGTAAGCTGTCCCTCTTTCCAAAACTGTTACCCCCTAAAATTAGGTAGTGATAACTGATCAGTGGTTTGTGACCACAACTGAGATTAAAAACCATTAATACATTGTATTCTGGTGATGACCCTTTTACACCACCTCCTATTTGTGAGCCAGAGTGGATCAGAAATACTAATCACAAAATGGCTTTCATACATTGCAAGCAGCAATTTTCAGTTGAAAAGTCAGGCACTAAACTACCAGACACGATTCCTTTTGTGGAGAATTGGGTGCATGGATATAAATAGCATGGACATCTGTCCAACTCCCTGAATCCATGGAATATTGCAGATGACAACAAGCATGGTAATCAACTAGTTACATAGAGATTCTGACAGGTGTATTTAAGTTTTTGGAAGATAATTTCTATTTTGCATTAACCTAGGAAATCCAGTTGTAAAATCTATGTTTCCAAAAAGCTTTCCAACCAAAGAAGAAATCCAACCACAAGAAGAGCTAACACATCAGGAAATAGCTCCAGGTGAGTAGTACCCATCTGCAATGTGATCATATGGTGAGCACGAGGATACTGAAGGTATACTAATCCTACTAGGAAATATTTCTATTATATTTTCTGTAGAATGTTATGACTCTGTAATTTTGTGGGTGATAAATGTTTAGTTGTTTTTTTAAGTAAAGCTGTGGCAATTTATATTGCTACTTAGGGGCTACTTACGATGCAGTAGGAAATACATCGTAATCAGTTGGTCGGATTCCTTTCTGACCGACACATTTTTATGGTGTCAGTCCGAAAGGAATTTGACTGGTCATTCCGATGCGCTCAGAGAGCCTATCTGCCAGTCGGTATGACCCCAGTAATCCAAGGTTGTCTGATTCTGTCTAAGGGATTACAATGTCTGATTTCGAAGGTCTTTCTGTGATAGCCTATCCGACACAGAAATGCTGTCGGAAGTCGACTTTGGGGGCCCCCAGCAGGGCCCCATGGTTGCAAAGCTACACCCTGTGGCAGGCACCTTGAGCTGCCTGCCGCGGAGTGTAGGGGTGAACTGCACCTCTTTGTTTTACAATAAGAGCATGCATTCTGGTCGGAATGCATGCGCCCATTGTTAAAAATAGGAGTGCGACCGAACACTGTACAGTCATATCCTAATTGGTAAATCAGGACTGCCGACAGGAGATCAGGTGGTCCCACGACTGAAACTATGTTGACATCGTAATCAGGCCCTTAGTTGTTACCAGCAGGAGTTAATTTCTCGAGGGACTATCTGCTGTTGCATACACCATTGCAACAGCAGAAAACCATCTCGTGCAATTTTATAAAGAATTGAAAACATTATTGCTTGCCAGTTAAATAAATTCTCGTACAAACCCCTTTCAACTGGTTTTAAGTATTGAACTGCTAGGATGGATTTATATCTCTAACGCACGTGTGGACGTCCATTCCCCTGCCCCCCCCCCCCCCCCCCCCCCCCCCTCACCCCTCCCCTCCCTCCTCCCTGGCTAGGTATGGGAAATAGGGGATGGGTAGGGAGACAAGAATGAGTTGGGGTGTGGGTGTTTTGACCAAATCCAATTGCTGCTGGCTGATCATTGTCACTGGGCACATGTACATTTGATGGCATGTTGGTAAGATGATGACACTGTGACAGCTTAAAACCTTTGAAATTACATAAAACACATTTCCTGAATTGCACAGAGTAAGTAGGCCTCACATCTTCTATTCGTGTTCAGGTGGTGCTCGCCAAAGAATAATGTAAAAAAACAAAAATTGGGCTTCATGTTATTGGATAGTTGCACACAAATGGCAAAACAGACATAGATTCTAAAGGTGCTGGGCACTCCAATACTTTCATAGCATGCCATTTAAGCATGGCCCTATGCCTATTCAGGGGCATAAGAGGTTCACCCTCCCTAGGCAAATACTGCAAAATGTAAATTGGTTAACACCTTAACATTGGCTACAAAAGCTATACTTTTTATTGATAGTAAAATATATCTGGGCATGAAATCTGATGTGATCTATCATGTTTCAAAATGATTTCTTTCCTGAATTGTTCTTTCTGAATGCGATTCTCTTATTCATATACCTGAATGTAGGAATTATATATGCCAAAGCTCTAAGGTGAATTAATCCTGGTAAAAGGGGCTAAATGCACTAAGCAAAGGCCAAGAATATCTTAATGGTCCAAAGGTTTAAGGTGATGAGCACATAATTATCTCAGGTGAATCTAGAGTTTCTAGATAGAATAATTCCCTGTCACATGGTTTGCTCCCAGGCCATTTACGTGCTGTGGTGTTCAGTGTCTGTTAGTTATGTCAGGAAGAGACTAGCGGACCTCTAGGCATTTTATGTTTAGTGTCTTTGCCTCTGAGGTTAGGGGCCTGCTGACCTCCTCAGTGTTACAGTGATCCCCTGCTGGACGGGAACTTCAGCTTCAATTTATGAAATCAGAAGGAGCAACAGCTGCTAACAAGGAAGGCACATTACAACTGATTAAAAGTTGTTACTCCCTGTAACAGTTTCTAAATAAAAGGAAGCTCGAAGACGTTGCCCTTGACTAAGGCTCTGAACCTTTTTACCATATAAGTGGCCTAAGATGCAGGTTACTTAGGATTGTACACATTGAAAGAACAAAGGCATTGCACGCCTGCTTTAAACCGAAATTGCTGTTTTATTTATCATAAAATAAGGCACACGCTGTGCCCATACACCAACTAGCTTACAGTGAAGGACTGGTCTTCTGCTGTTCTGCATGCCAGTGCCAATATTTGTGTCTGGAGTTATTCAATCAATCAATCAATCAATCATCCATTTGTATAGAGCATAGCTGCTTTCAGTACAGCGTCCTAGCTTGAAAATCGGCAGTTTAAATCAATAAATCCAATGGCAGTAAGAGTAGGGGGATTTAGCTTTTGTCAAAGAGAAATGTTTTCAATTCTTTCTTAAAAGTTGAGATGGCTGAGCCGCCGTGAGTTGCTTGGCTGTTAAAACCATGAAAGATCATCCTCCTTGTCTTGTCTTCACAAAGTTTGAGTCATGGCGCAGAGGCAAATGGCCATTGTATAATACTATCATTTGTTGAACCGCCATTAACTGTTACACAGGTCGTTCCCCAAATATGCCCTATAAGATGCAAAGTTTACATTTTCTGTTATGGTACATTCCATTCTATGTGCCATGTGCTTTTGAATGTTGACTTCTAAAATGTCCTGAAATTATAATTATCACTATTATCCTAATTCCTGCGGCTTGATGTCAAATGAAGTTTGTGGAGAAATGGATAGATTTCCAGCAGAGACACTTATTGTTAGTAGTGCAGTTCTGTGATTGGTAGAAGAAAAATACATCAGAAGTTTGCCTAGCCCTCTGCCTCTGAAGATGAGAGGGTGGCCCAGGTGATGAAGGGGTTAATTCCGCCAGCTTATCATCCAAGTACTTTTTATAAAAAAGCTGCCAGTCATCAATGTGTAAGGAATACTCAAAGAAAACAGAAAATAAAAATAAGCATAGTTCACAGAATCCAAAACAATATATTGTTTCCATATGTTTCTTGTTATTTCATTCCATTTGTAGTTGCATACGTGAACCTCTGTTGGTGGCATGAGCCATTGTTGGACAGCCTGTAACAGGATGGAATATGTATTTTTTGGACACATGGTTTTATTCACAATATCCACAGGCACCGAGAGAGGTTTGTCCTCTCAACATTGAGGAGTCTTAGGCCAAAGTCATGGGCCATGTGCTGGGTCCTACTTGTTTTAGAAGCCTAAAATAATGAGCTGAGAAGTGTTTTATTATTTTATTTATTTTTTTACAATATTCCTGTTTGTCGGAAATTCCGACTCGGTCTTGTGGAGCAGCACCAGAACTCTAATGAGAGCTTGACACTAAGGAGACTGGGGGCACAATCCCTGGGAAACCATTTAATCTGTTCATGACCTAGAGCCCGATTTTAAAGTTGGGCAGATGGGTTGCTCTGTCACAGGATATCGGTCACATTTGTGATAGAGTACCCATATGCCAAATTCTAAATAAGGCCCCTAATATCTTCCTGACCCTTGCCTGTTTTAAATAAGCGAATCATAAGGAAAACCAATCTTATCACTATAGAGTAGACTGTGCAGTTCATTTACATGTAATCCATCTATACACAAACTTTATGGGCCATATCAATATCCACAATTGGATAAAATAAAATTTTCTTCCATATATCTGTTTTTTTGCCTCCTTGTTCTTTATTGTGGAGGCCAGTCTTTTTGGCTGTACCTCCTTGCTCAGGTTTTCACTGCAACAATTGTAAAGACATATATCCTTATACCTTAAAGACATTTCCTTTTTTCCAGAAATGAGCCCCATACTACAGTCTCTCCCTTTTAGTCATGTGCTCTGAAGATGTGGCAAGTTGTGCACTGGTTCAATGTTTCAATGTTTCTTAAATTATATCAATGGCACGGACCTAGACTCTAAACCATGTAATAACTCCTACCATTTCGTCCAACAGGTTATGCAAGCAGTACCAAAAGAGAAAATAAATTCTCTGCAACGTGCGCTGAGAAAACAGAATTAAGACATTTAAGTAGAAAAGCCAAAATCAAGAGAACACAACCCAGACGTCAGCTATGGCTGGACTTGGAACAAGAGAAAACTGTTCAGCCTGAAAGTCGTTTCAGTAGTCCTGTGTATTCAAATGCAAATCTGGAGATTCAGCAGAATGAAATGTCTGATGATTACAACAAATGTGAGAATAATCTGAGAATTGAAAATGTTGTTACATGTCAACTGAACACACAGACAGAGAGAAGTTGGCAACCTCATGAATATTATGAAGCCGAAAAAACCTTATCAGCAAAACACCATTTAAGAAACGAGCACACACATCCCATGGAGAAGCATCACAACAGTAATGAAGGTGACAAAAGCTTCAGTTTGAAGGGATGTCAAGTTGAACAAAGAAATGTGCAGTTGGGAGATAGACAGTATCAATGTACTGAATGTGACAAAAGCTTTAAACATAAAGAATCTCTAATTGAACACCAGAGAACTCACACAGGGCAGAGGCCCTATCATTGTACTGACTGTGGGAAAAGTTTTATTCGGAAGCGGACTTTGATTGCACATCGAAGGATACACACTGGAGAGAGGCCTTATCAATGTACTGGATGTGGGAAAAGCTTCAGTCTGAAGCATAATCTTAATACACACCGGAAAACATGCAGACACTATCTTTGATAAAGATGGGAAAAGCTTTCCTTGGACAATAAACATTTCTTTGAACAAGAAAATTTGAAGTGGCAGAGCAACCACTTATGTGTTGCTTACCTTTCCTCCCTTTACGTTCCCTATTGTATATATTTACGAATGTTCAAATGACAGATGTTAATGCTTCCACCAGACAAGCACAAGTATGACCTTCACCCCTGTACCTATGTTTGTACACGTCTTCTGGTTTTCATGTGTTGATATCAACAATACAATATTCGAAAGTTAATACTTTAAAATGGTCTATACATCTCCTCATATTGTGCACTGTAAGTTAAAGTCTTGTTTAGGTCCTTCCGGTCAGTACTCCAATCTTTCCTTTGTTTTTGCTTCTTAGATGGCTGGACGCCTTATCGATACTGTCTGTAATTTTGTTTTCAGTTTATCATCTTCAGAAATCTGTTCATATCTTACCCTCTATGTCTTCTTCTTTGATGTTATACGCTGTCATTTCTGTTTTGAGGTGATTTTCTATCCAATTCCCCTTACCACTCCTCATTGTTCCACCCATTTGTGGGTCTCATAAAATGTCAACACTTCTATTACATTAAATTTTGTGTGCTAGTTCATGAGATAGTCTGTAAAGTTGTATGTTTAAATCAAGAAATGCAGCAAGTAATTTGCTGCTGTATCTCCTTGTTACTGCAGTTTTAGAGTATTCCTATCACTTAAATGCTGCGCATTAATTGGCAAGAGTGGCATAATTTCAAGCTACTAAAAATGCCACTGGTTATAAAAAATATATATATACTCCTTGCACAATGTAATGTAATGCAAATTATATGTACCTTTGATTTATTTTCTATCATTACAGGATTGTTCCCCCACAAAACCTACCCTACTGTTAAGAGAATGTAGAATTGATCTTCATTTTAATGGCTATGATTATTGTATTGTAAAGGGGAAAACTTGTGGTAATGTCCTGAAAGCCTTTGGTCATTCAGTTATTCCTGGTGGTTATACATGTACATTCATCAGTAATGTTACTGCTGATTGTATATGAGTGAAGCCAATATTGATACCAACCTTTTTTGTAATTTTTGTAAAGAAAAGTGTAGCACCACTTTAGGTCAATTGCAGATTGTGTTTTGTTATTCATCCTATCCTTTCTGTATTTTCTGTTCATACATTTTCCACACTGCACATTGGTCCCTGAAACTTTAGCGGGTATTATTTGTACATAAACCCTTATTTAACTTCTGTTTTTTTTTAGTTTCATTATCTAATTCTATTTCTAAAGTTAAGTGTCATAAGAGTAATACAAGTTGGGTGAAATATATATCTAATTTCTCTTAATTTGTATTGTCCATGTGTTTTCTAAGCTCCAATTCACCCTGGGGTAAAAGTTTAATTATAACCGACATATGACATCAACGTATCAGTGTCAACAATTGAGTTTTTTTTCTGATGGCCAATTTATTCACAGATGGTTAATAGAGCTGTTAAAGAAGGATTCTTCAGACACTAGATACATCGGTCCATTTCTTTATTTGCACTCTTTATTTTGGGTGTTCCTACATGCTCATGAAATTGTGAGTAAACTAGTGTTAAATCAAGCAGTGCACCCAGAGGCAAACATTTTCCAGACGTCATTGGTAAGCTTCTAGCGAGTGAGGCCCTACTCATGGGTGAAGGAATTATGAATGGTAAGCCTGATAACTGTAATTGATCTAAGAAATATTGGCACATGACTCTGGCCAATTATCATATTTTGTCTTCTTTCATTAAACATAGCTATACTCTACAAGATTTTCCCAATAGATTTTTAAACAAACCCATTTCCTTATGCCATAAACATGAACAGGGTACTGACCAATCTCTATAGCTTGCACTGTGTTAAAACTTAATCACTTGATCCAGCCAAAATACACAATATTAAACTTTTTGAAAATTCACTTTGACTTTACATATAATGTATGTTTAGTGCTTAAAACAAACACACAAGCAAAGTGCTGTATGGCCAAACTGCTTTTTGGACATACTAAGAAGTTTACCCTGGTCAATAACAGGCAATGAAATGTCCATCATCGGAAAATGGGAGCAAAAAGGGAAATTAAACGGAGCAACCGCCATGTCTTTATAATTATACAAAATGTACCCATTCTGTGTACACCAATCAATTTTTCTGTTGTGGTTCTGTCCTTTCCTATTTGCTAAGTGAAGGAATAGGTCCTGGTTTGTATAAAGCTCTAGTCTTCAGTGTGTCTAAGTCTTAACTTAGTTTTGGTAAAAGGAGACATCTCGCAGAAGTAACCATGGGTCACACTAATAGATTTATTCAGTGTCCCCGGCTTGTCATCATAGGTGTGCTCCTGTGAGTAAAAGTATGATGGAGAAGCCACAAGTCTCTTCTTGTCTGCAAACGAAATTTCTTTCTGAATTGTGTTGTCCTCTAGAGAGCTGCATCCTAGTTAGTTCCTTTATATGTCACTGTTACCTTTCTTTGGTAGTGGTAATCTCATATTAAAAACACCAGTCACATTGTTTTTCTGAGTTTAAAAATCATTCTAGGCAGACCATTAATCATGAATTGGTTGTGTCACTTTGTGCACTATTAAAATCTAGATCTCATGTTTCATCCTGGTAGTTCTGTCTGGCCAACATGTTTAGTTGTCAGAACATCTTTGACAATTTGTTCAGGGCCTGAGAACCAGCAGTCATTTAGAGTCACCAACACACTGAAAATAGAAACAGAGAAAATCTAAATTCAGGACCCTTACCTCAAAAGAATTTTTTTAGAAAGTGCCCTTATAGTAATGTTAATATGATATGTACCGTAAGACCATTATTGGAGTTACATGACAGTGGGTTTCACTATATGTCTGTTGATTTTTCTGGTGTATTACGTCCTAGGTATTATAGACAAAAACAAACATACAGATTCATTTACAAACTACTTTCAGTGGGATGGTTTTATTTAAGGCTTTAGGACACCAACCCATAATATTTAGCAAAGGTAGCCCCATTTACACAGAATTTATAGTTCTTGCAATGTTATCAGCCCACCATGGTTTACGGAATATGGTGGAACATTAGCAAGCTAAAAATTGCAAGTGTTTATATGCACACATCTTGAGCAATTACCTCTTTCCAAGTCTTACTCAAAAACCATGTTGAAGCATAATGTATCCAGGTGAAGGCTGGTATGCAGAATTGTTTTGGTATTTTGCAATTAGATATCTGACTACTCGAACTCCCAATTATTATTTCGGTAATACAAACCCAGAACGTGAGAGTACAAGTAAACCTAAGAGGCAAAGGAAAGTCTGTGTGAATCGC
Organism: Lissotriton vulgaris; assembly: GCF_964263255.1. Taxonomy (NCBI): domain Eukaryota; kingdom Metazoa; phylum Chordata; class Amphibia; order Caudata; family Salamandridae; genus Lissotriton; species Lissotriton vulgaris. Next base: position 1,218,683,822 of record NC_141693.1, read on the forward strand.
AGGTTTTGTGAGGAGAAAGCTGGCACATTGTGAGCGGTAAGGTGGCGGGGAATACCTGTATTGTGAGGTCAATGGGGAAGAGCCTCCATGCCGGTTGAGCGATCATTGGCTATTAAGTATGTCATTACAGTACCAGCCACTCTGAAGGCAGTCCAGATGTATAGAGCGATAACTGGCTCAGCCATACTGAGTGTGGCTGGAGTAGTGCTGAACATTTTATTTTCCTTAAAAATTGGTGTCTAGATAGCTAACCTGTATTTCATGAGGGCATTCATAATAGTTTGTTTAATGGTTATACCCAGATTCTGAAGCAGCTAAATGAGTTTCTATATTATTGATCTATTCCCTATCTATTTTTCTGAGCACAAAGTGCTAATCCGTATTTAAGGCTGATAGACTGCCTAGGTCATAGTAATTAAGTATATATTGTTTGTAAATTAAGATCCCAGTTAGTATGGGTACCTATGAGGGGTTTTGGTGTTCTTAATTATGTCAGAAAGAAGAATCTTGCTTGTGTCTTTTTAATGTAGCTTTGTTGCAGATGTCAGCCCCCACCCACAATTTGAAGATGGGGTATTGTATTTTACCTTATTCCACTCTATCCGGTCATTGCTTCCATGAAATGTATTTTTGCAGCTAATATTGATTGGTTGGCACGTTCCAGGATGTTCCCTTCAAAGTCAGTGATTTCTTTCTTTAAAAAGTGTTATCATCCTTGTTGTAAACATACAACTTGTGGTGGTTCTGACATGTTCTTCAATTTTTATTTCTATTTTCTTATTTGTAAGGTCTATGTAATGTAGACCACATTTTTGTGAACATAGCTGAACATTTTTAAGGTGGATCTGCTTGGTGAACTTTGTCAGATGTGAAACATTACAATTGCCACATAGAATGTGCCCAGCAACCATTGATATGTTTCCTGGTTACTAAATCGTTTTCACATTAGGTCTTGTGTTCATCAATTAGTCTTTTATATTTTGAGCCCACCTGAATGAAAATCTCAAAGGTGGTACATTATCAAGCCCAATGGTCCGAATCTCCCAGTGTTTCATAAAGAAATTACAATATGCTGGCTAGACAAAGGGTTATAGTTCATGACCACTGTGATGTGGTCTTTTCTTTTTTTCAAATGTTTTCATTAATATTAGAGTATTCAGTACTCTTATACGCTCTTCATATTAGTAGTTTGTGGGAATTCCCTGTGTAGTAGTCATTTGTCTCCGTCTCCTTCCTGTTAATTATACTTTTCTGTATTTGTACAATTACTTTGATGTCTGAGAAACCTTCATACAGCTACACTGCTCATGAATGCTCTAGGGCAGGGGTCTTCAATCTGTGGGGCGCGACCCCCAGGGGTGCCGTGGAGGCATGGGAAGGGGGCTGCGCTCTTCATTTGGCAAAAGAATACATTGCAGACGGTCACAAGTTGTTAAAATGTTTTCCCTGGAGTGTTGTTATTCAGGGACTCTCCTGTGCTGGGAAATGGAAGCCAGACAGACAGCTAAACAAGCCTTTCTACCACTGTGCTGCTGGCCTGAAAGAAATGCAAATGTGCACAAAAAGTTAATCTGCAATGCTGGGTTGGCGAATAACATACTCACATAAAGGCAAGTCAGACTAGGAGAAAAGGTGGCTCCTATGGATGTCCCTGATAAGTAGCAATTGGCTTCAAATTTAAAAAAAAATCCTGGCGAACGCTGCTCCCTTTATGCATTGTCGGATAAAGGTCTGTGGAGTATCAAAGACCAGTTATCACCAGGGAAATATAGTATATAGTGATAGTATGTTATCAAGAACTAATTGGTGCAGTCAAGTCAGAATTTCTGAGGTATCTTTTATGTACACTGGCTGCTGAACGACACTTTCTTTAAGAAAGAAATATTCTAAACTAGAGAGGATTCCAATACACATTCGATCCCCAATACTGTTCTTCTGCCTGGTGATGGCAGGGGTTTCTGCATTTTTGGGCCTATTTAGAAGGCATGTGTTCATAGATTTATTTTAAGTAAAATGTTCCTTCATTCATTGTAATTCAAAGCTTCCTCTGGGGCTTCAGTATCATGTTTTTTGTGATAGTAAGTAATTCTGGTAGTGGAACTTTCTTGAGTGGCTGTTATTTCTTCTCATCATAAAATCATTAGGCTGATATGCTTATAGAACTATAGAGCCCAATACAAGGAGCCAACAATGTTAAGACTCATCATGAACAAAACATTTTAAAAAACATTTGTAAAGCAAAAAACCTTTTTTGAAAACACACCAAATCTTTAGCAATAGTGGGTCATCTCAGTTGGTGGAAATTATAGATGCGCCAAGGGATGTCCATCTAGTAAAAGAGCAAAAGAAAGGCATCAAGTGAGTTATGAAAATAGCTGTGTAATCTAAATCAATCAGCACCAGCTTTTGTCTCATGCTGCCTCAAACTGCTTTTCTTCTATTGGCAAAAGGGCAATACCCACAAAAAGTAGTATAATCTATACAAAGTAGAAATGGTGAGTGGAAAGGAGGCTGCCTAGGTCACAGAATACAATGAACCTTAATTAAAAAAAATGTTTTCAGATGTCTTTCCCAGCAGACACACATATCAAAATCAAACCTTGATAGTAAGCCTTTTTAGGTTTCGCCTGGGGCCGGAGCACTAGCTCCGCCCAGGAGAAATCTTATGTTTCCTACAGTTTGGGCTTAGTCCCGCCTCTGTCTTTCATTGGCTAGCTCCATAAATGGAGGCTAGCCATTGGAAGACAGAGCCGTCCGTCATCGTGCGAGGCGACTCGTGGGCGTTTCTGGCGAATTTTTCTCATCCGGCCCCTTTGGACACGTCAGTGCGGCGGTGGGCGGGGTTTATTTTTGTGTTCGTTGAGGTTTCTTTTCGTTATTCCGCGGCCGACCGCCGCCGGAGGAAGTCCAGGTCCAGGTGAGTGCTTTCCGTGTGTTCCCGCACCCCTCTCCCGCTGTCCGTCTTCCCGTTCCTGCCCCCCCCTCCCGCTGTTCGTGTCCCCGTTCCCGCTCCCCTCCCGCTGTCCGTGTGCCTCCTGCTGTCCGTGTGCCTGCCCGCCCCCCTCCCGCTGTCCGTGTGCCTGCCCGCCCCCCTCCCGCTGTCCGTGTGCCTGCTATGCTTACAAGATTTTTTTTTTATTGGTATCATGCATTTGTTTGATTTCGTCTCTGCATTTGGTGATTTGTTTCGGATCGTCATGTAGCTGCCGTAACAACATTGTTTACATTTCAGTATAATTATTTGCTATAGTTCCGGAGCTGAGCAAGCAGTGATAGATCACTAATTTTATTTTAAAACTTATTAGTATAATCTAATAATGGGGTTTGGTCACCTAATCCAAGCAGCTACTCAACATTATCAGACAGCCAGACTGCAATGGCGAGTGCTCTTTAACTCCGGTATGGAACATACGATAGTCCTACCCCTATCTCCATAGCATCCAACACACTGGCAACTATTTGAACATACGCCAGACTATGCATTCTTTTGGAATTACAGACCGAAATGCACTGCGTTTGCGAGATAAGATGGCTATGCACCGTCACTTTTGCATTCTTTTGACAGCACTTGAAGGTACTTGTATTTGCTTAGGCCTCACCCCAGGACAGCTTTAATTCTCTCTCTTCACCTCCAATCACACAGTAGCCACCACCAAAGAGCTCTCATCTCTTCAGCAACCAGAACTCACATCCCAAGAACGCTGAGAGTGAAAAGTCAATTTGTAAGGCACACTTTGCCTTAACCAGTCTCAAGTCACTGATGCTGCGCCCTTCGGTCAGCCTTTCATCAACTACGCTTTAGATGTTTCATTAAATGGTCAATTAAGGAAGTGAGCATACAGGTGGGGGCGGTAGGGACGTCATCATTTTATTTTGTGATACGAGCGTTGTTTATACTCTGTCTTTCAACCGTAAAGGTAACGGCATATGAGCATTGGGTATTATGTAACTACAGGCTCACACCGGAACAAGTTCTGCATGGGTATACAGCGAACGTTCTCAGTGAGGCACTCTCAAGATGGCTGTCATTGTTAGCTCTTTGTGCCACTGGGTATGCTCGAGGGGAAGAGCCCTCACCAAGATGGCTTCTTGGTTCACGCTGGAAAAAGTTATTTTTCAGAGCTATGTTACTTTGCAAGTGATGCTACTCAACCCTTCCTTTTGATGTGGCACCTGCAGCCTTGCTTCGCCTCGTTTGATTTTATTAAGGGTGGAGGAATTTGTTTGCATGATATCAAAAGCTTAGAGCTGCAGTAGGGTTAGATGCGGCATGAAATAAATGTTCTGCAGTATGAGAAAACAGAGTAGCTTATCCTCTTGATGTCAAGTTATATAAACGGGGTTAACATATGCTTGCTTATGTAGGATTATTAACCAACCCCATTGCAGACCTTCAGTTTCCGGCGTGCGTTGCAGGTGGGGTGGACACTTTTTCACTTGTTCCTTAACTACAGCACTACAAGCAATGCACACGTCTTCGCATGAATGTTAATGCTGCCATGTCAAGTAAGTGGTCTTGTGAGAGTGCAGGTGAATATGTATTGTTACTATCAAAATATTCTGCAGTTTCCAGCTTGAAAAGAGCATGCGTGAAGATTTGTATCTGTGCGTCGCTGCATAAACAAATTTAGCTACAAAGCGTTGATTGCACAAACTACTAGCATGCATACACCAGTGAAAAGAAAAATGTTAGCAGAATAATTGTTCTCCATGTGACAAACACAGCACATATACTTCTTAAAAGCAGCTTTTACTGTACCAATGCGAAGTCGTTGACTTTTTGCAAAGCCATATGAAGCATTTTATTTACTTTTGATCAAAATTGGCTCTGGGTGTGTTTGTAATCAGTGTGTATGTGTGTGGCTCTGGATATATATGTGTAGCTCAAAGTGTGTATGTGTGTGTGGCTCTGGGATGGTGTGTGTGTGTGGCTCTGGGGTGGTGTGTGTGGCTCTGGGGGGAGGTGTGTGTAGCTCTGGGAGGAGTGTGTGGCTCTGGGGGGGGGTGTGGCTCTAAGTGTGCATGTGTGACTAGGGAGTGCAGAGTGCTAGCCGTGCAGAGTGCTAAGGAGTGCTAGGAAATGACTAGAGAGTGCTAGGGAGTGCACAATGCTAAGAGATGCGGAGTGACTAGGGAAGCTAGGGAGTGCACAGTGCTAAGAGGTGCGGAGTGACTAGGGAAGCTAGGGATGCTAGGGAGTGCACAGTGCTAAGAGGTGCGGAGTGACTAGGGAAGCTAGGGAGTGCTAGGGAGTGCACAGTGCTAGGGAGTGTAGAGTAACTAGGGAGTGCTATGGAGTTCTAGAGACTGCAGAGATTAAGCGAATAACAATGTAAGTGACAATGCCATTTATTTATCTGTTTTCAAAACCAACACATAAATAAAAATGTTGTCATTAACAATGCCAATAGCTCAAACTTTTCCAAAGGCGAAACCATTGCATTGAAAATGCTTGTTTCCTGAGGTCATGTATCTCTCTTGTAAAACTCACATGTACTGTAGGTAGTGGGAAAGACTCCTACAGGTCCTTTGCAGTTCTTAATACAACACACATATGCGAACTGGTGTATTAAAATGCTCATCTAATGCACTCTACTAGATTTGGTATAACACAGTCTTAACTGACTCTAACAAACCTACAGTTGACTATACCATTTGAAGCTGCAAGAATGCCTGTTGTACTTGACACCAACACAATTAGTGGGGCTGTCAACATCCCAAGGGTGCCACACCTTCCCAGTTCTTTCAATTTGTCCAACCCTTATCCTTCCTCTTCCTCAATGTCATGTATAGAAGCCATCCACTTTACTAATGTTAGCTGTTGGGCCACACTCCTAACCTAAGCCAGCTCAATATAAAAGTGTGTATGAGCCACACCTACTATGGATCCAAGCCATCATCAGACTGCTTGTCACAATGTAATTAAATAATTGTATGCAATACGTTGACTTTCACATGTATGATGACTGCTCGCAATGATACACCCATCTTTTACTAAGGCACCTTCCCCACTTTTCCAATGCCTGCATGTGATTGTATAATAACATACACAGCTGTGCTTAAGCAAATCAAGGGATGGTTCAAACTATAGGTTTGATGTTATAGTCCGGTTTCGGTTCTTTCTTCCCCATTTCATCCATTGAAGTATATGCAAATGGCTTCAAAGCCTCGGAACACTGGAAGGTATGTGCAGATTACCTCAATCAGCAAACTGCAATTGGTCACACTTATAAGTGTCCATAACTCTTAGTCCTTTTTGTTGCATCTAGCTGCTCAGTGCAATGTGTTATACTTCATGTGACCAGGTCTTGTAACATTGCAATACTGTACACCATGCAAAGTCTAACACAAGATGTGCAATATTACACGAATGCTTGTAACAAAATTAAAACTCAATAAACATCTAAAGAAAAAGAAAACCGACCTACGAGTAGCTTAATAAATAGACATAAACTAAGTTGATGTAACAGTGGGAGTATACTATCAGGAACTTACAAGCGTCCAACTTTGAGCTATGTACTATGTCAAAGAACATTAATGAATGCACAAAGATTTAGGTGTCAAATTTAGGTGAAACAAGAATAATAGTTGAACAATCTACTGAGATTGCGGTGCACAGAGATTTATGGAGTGATAACTGGACCACCATTAACGGCATTAATTGAATAGATGTCTACTCAGTCACATCTCACTTTGCAGCCCAGGGCCAAGGTCAAACAAATCACACATCATTCACCACAGTCGCAGATTATGTTCTCAGCTTCGTGGTTACGACAATTTGTTTTTATATATACCAAGCAAGCTGTAATCACTATGAAAATAGGTGAAGGATGGGCTACTGAAAAGGTAATTATTCTTTTTAATGTTTATGTTCTTCCAAGTAGATACCCAATATAAGAGCCTAAATTAAATATTTCACCAACTAGAATCGATAATTTTAGATAATTCAAACTATTGTTATCTATTGATGGATTGCTTTAAAGCCTGTATTTTCATCCTACTATAATGCGGACTATGATTTAGTGGAAGCAGATGTTCGAAAAGGTTTGTGCCCACCACATATTCATAACAGAAGAGCTAATAAAATACCACTGTGTTAACTGGATTGCGCTGAATCTGTGAATCTTACTCTTGGACATGGATGCTACACTTAGGGCTGCCAGAGAAATCCAACCAGTCAATGGAGCAGTACACAACCTTGACTGACTACCTCTTTTTGAGCTATCCATTAGGTCAAAGTCAAAGATATCTTTATTCAAATTTAAATGCAAATTCATAAAATATTCGAAGTACAATAAAAAATATAAGTGCTGTACAGTTCGGACTAAATATGCTAAACAGTTAAAAGTTAATAAAAAGCCATGCTATACAAATATTTTAAAATATAATACAATCTCAAAAATGCGGCTCTGGGAAAGTTACAAAGAGGCTCAGAGATTTTAAACGTAATCCCTCAACCCATTCAATTGACTTAATAGCATAAATTATCTAAATGAATTAATGATTTCCAGCTACGAAGAGACATTTTAATAAACGTAAGAATCCTACAACTTGTATTAATATTTGATAACAAATTTTAAAAGGTAAGAGCCGGCTGATTGTGGACCATACCATGTGACAGAAAAAGAGAGCATAATAAAAGTTTTCTAATATCCCTAGATAATTTACTAATCAGCACGAAGTGCGATGTCGACTGTATTGCCTTCCCATCACATGGACATCTAGATACATTTTGGGACCACAATTCAGCTTTTGGGAAGACCGCTAGATGTCTCAACTCAAAACGTAATCTTGTCAGCAAATACCTGTCATAAATACTTTTTACACCAATCAAATATTCAAGCATCCCTTGTTCAACATTGCCTATGGAGTATTTGTTAATTTTGGGTTTTGCAATTTCCCGGAGTTCTCTACGGGTGGTCTTTTTTTCCAAGAAAAAAGTGTTTTAATTTCATAGTTGCTATATTTCAAAATGATGTAAGGTTCTACATGGTTTAAGTCTTCCCCTAATTCTTGTAATAAGGATCTTACATTCTGCAACCATAGAATATTATCAGAATGGCCCAAACCCAAGCGGTGCCTAATGACCTCCCTTGTAGATTTTGTACAATCCTTTGACCAAATACTATGCCACTTCTTTAAGGTATTTAGATGGATAGTATCTTCTATAAATGCCATGCCTTGTGTTTGGTCACTATGAAAGTAGTGGTCGAACAAGGTATGCCCAGAAATCTCTGTCAAAAAGTATTTTCCTGAACCTGCAGCAGGTTACACTTTTCCCTACCCCACAACGGGGAGCCATACAAGGCTACAAACAAACTTTTTCTTCTACAGAGCTCAATCAGTTCTCTTAAGGGCCTATTTTCTTAGGAAAGCTAAAAACTGCAGCAATAGCCCTAATAAATTTCAGTTTAGCAATTTCCATATCAGATGACCAATTGCCTTTTTGGGAGAATGTGCTACCTAGTTATCTAAAAGTTTTTAGTTCTTCCAATTTTTGTCCGTGTGCAAAAACAATCTTCTCAGGTCTCTTCCTTTTCTCGCAGGTCATAGTAAATGTTTGTCCTACATTTAGTTTCAAGTGCCTATTCTCCATAAACATAACAAAGTTCTGAACCAGCCGCTAAAAGCCGTTTGCTGTCCTGGAGATGAACACCTCATAATCTCTATATAACTAAATATAGGTAGGATGTGCTCCCACTCTCGGAAAATCAGCTTTCACATCTTGCAGGAAATGGTCTACTCCATTTATATATAGGGAAAACAATAGGAGCACACATCTCTGACTAATCCCCCGGGACACTCGAAACATATCTTTTCGTTTTTTATTACCATAGGGCACAGATGGTGTTAAGGAGGCATATAACTTACAAACAAAACACATAATATACCTTGGAGCACCCATATCCATTAAGACCTGCCCTCAACTGGCATGGTTCACAGGGACGAAAGCACTTGACAGATCTGCAAAACACAAATGCCCCACCCTTGCTAGTGTATATTTACTTCCAATAAGATGCAAGTTAATCCCCTGTTCTACAGTACCCATCTCCTCCCTGAACTCAAGTCAATACGTCATTTTTCTGGGCCCAGGTTTCCAGCCTGGCAAGGATCACTTTACCCATCAATTTCAACGAGGAATCTAAGAGTGATATGGGTGGTAACACCTTGGATCCCCTTTTTAAAAAAAAATCAATACATTCACACTCTCTGTCTAGGTCTTTGGGAAGTAGTGATTTACAGCGGCTTGAAAGGATTGGGACCCATAGGGAAAAATGTGACTTAAAAACATCAATGGGGACCCCGGTAAGCCCAGGAGCTTTTCCTAATCCACTATTCTCTAGGTCTGAGTTGACTTCCTTCATAGTAATTATGTCTAATGGCACATAGATATCTTGTGGTGCATCTACAGAGATATTTTCAGGATTAAAAATGGCACCAAAATGGGCAGTCCAATCATCTGGCTGGACTGTTACATCCAGGGTAGCTACAGTACTCTCTTTTAGGAAGGGTGAATTTATGATTTTCCAGAAGAGGAGGTTATCACCAGTGGCTATTGCCTGTTCTAGGTCTGCCCAAGCCTGCTCTTGGGAGTTCTTTTTTCCTAGTATCTAACTGCATTTTCTACCTCGTTCTTAATTCCTTGATTTTTTCCCTATCTCTCAGTATCCTTGAAGGGCCTTTCTTAGAGCCTTGTGCAGGACGAGTTGAACTACTGTAGACTTTTTAATCTCTTTCCAATAGGTTTTGCCTGTCTGTGTAGTTTGGCAGAAAGGGCTGCAGTAATCTTACAAAAAGCTTCTACCAGTTTATTATAATCCTCCCCCCCCCCCATTCAGTACAGATGACAAAAGAATCCCATTGCTCTGAGATATCAGTTTTAAAAGAAAGGGTTCATTTATCCCTGCCCCTTTGATAATAACTGTTTTGTTTCCAGAACAATTGATAGGTGGTGTTAATTCTATAGCCTCATCTATACAATAGGGAATAATAAGAATTAGAACTAGCAGAGCGTGGTCACTAAAAATTGTATGATCTATTTTGGCCCTTATGATTGTCAGTAGGTCTTTAGCTGAAATCAAAATATGATCAATAATAGAACTATGCCCATTGCCATAAAATGTTGATAAAAGCAGAACCATTTACCCCCGATTCCTGTTGAGTTATTTCCAGATTAGTTTGGCATAATAATTTGCTTAGTTGTTCCCCGTATGAATCATGTTGGGAAATGGGATTGACCTAATCCAAAGCAATCTGCATAACCACAGGTTGCTCCACTTTTATTCTGAAATTTATTTATATTAAAATCAGAGCTATCCATTAGTTGAGTATATCATTTCAGTGAAGATGTTGAGTAAACCAACCACATTGATCATGCTCCTTTACAATAAGCAATGCACATTACATCTTTTGCTATGAATAATGGCCATTATTTAGGTTGACGAAATCCAAGATAGGCTTCTTTTGACTGAAGAAGGAACACGTCTGGAAACAGTTAAAAATAAGATATTACCAATTATTCAAATAGATCTAATCCCTTTCTATTTGGAATTAAAGACTGAAATTTCAGACATAATTGAAGAGTGGTTTCGTTTTTTAATCCACAGAAAGTGTGAAATGTAATATTGTCAGAATCCTTTATAAATTGCCAGATTCCCTCCAAACCTACTGCCTGGGACACTGGGCAAAATAACACAGTTGTCTTCATTCTCATTAAATAGATTAGGTCATGATGTACTGAACTGCATCCCACACCAGGAACACATAAAACAAAAATGTAACCTTCAAATGTGCACTATGAAAATTATGAGAGGAAAAATCTGCCCTGAAAATAGGGAAAGGAAAATCTTTTGGCATGTAGTGCTGTGCCACTGCCTTGCTGGATGCCGGTTTCCATGTTTCTTGCGGGTGGGCAGAGCTTGTGGCACACAGAGGAGAGGAGAGGTGCAGGTGCAGGGAATGCCATTGGGCCACCGTGTTCCTCTCAGAATTTTACCTGGCGGTGGCTGGTCCACCAGTATAATCCCCTGCATCTAGGGCATAGTGGCTAGGAGGATCCCCTGGGGTCTTCATTACCAGAGTGAATCTTCTTTCTAGATTATTCTAGTGAGGATTCGTGGGATATAGCTTCTCAATCCAAGATGGTGGCTACCCATAGACTATCATTTTGTCTTCCCAATCCATCATGGCACCAATCCTTTTGATATCATTTCCGGGATCGGGGTAAAAACGAACTCCGAATTCTTTTTACCTGAGTCGCAGCGCTCCAGCAGTCCTGTCGTAGACTCTTCGCTCCCAATGCATTTCTAGTTAGACCTGGTTCCTAATTGGTATTCTTCTCCCTGGTGTTTCTGTGTGCTTCTGCCTGCTCCTTGTTGCTAGCCTGTTAATTGGATTCCTTACCTTACTTATAATCTGCTCTTGTTCTACTCTGCCAACTTTGGAGGGTTTTGTCCATTGTTTCTTTCCTCAAACAGGGTTTTTTGCGTTAGCATCATTGTGGCTAATAGAAGGGGTCACCCTTACCAGAGAGCCAGATCTTGGTGGTCCTCATCTGCCAGAGACTAAGGCCACCAAGACCTGGACCTCCTGTTCCAACCACCACCAAGGAACTTCATCTAGGCGTCAGCCTTCAGAAGACGACATGTAGGGGTATCAATTGTAATATCAATTACAGAATTTGGCTAGTACCTAATATCGAAGTCATAATATCTTGGATAATGTTATACTGAAGTTTTAAAAATAGTTCGTAATTATATAATTTTTTAAAGTATGAATATTGAAATATCTATTACTTTCATATTGCAGTTGTTAATCTAGTTTTTACATGTTTTTTGGTAATGATGTTGTATACCTATGTTTTTTTGGTGTTATTTTTAAAAATATTTCTTTACTGTTTCATTTTATTCTTTACTTGGTTGTTTAGAGCTTTTTTAGTTGCAATATGGTTTTAGTTTTTTACATTTACGTTTAATTTTAAGTGAATTTGTAAATGTCATGTTTGTATTTTAAACTAATGTTTTAATTGTATTTGTTGTTTATTAAACATATTTGTACTTTTGTAATTACATATTTAAAAATATATAGTTTTATAAGTTTTGTGATATTTATTTTTCAGGATATTACATTTGATAGGGATTTTGGGAGGGGATTGTTTTAAAATAGTGTTTAGTTTTTTAACCACATCGCTGCTATTGATATTTTCCTGCTGTGCTGCACACTAATGATAATGGGTGTGGTCGTGACGGAACCATTCCGTCATCAGCACAGCTCAACCGTGACTGATGACGGAATGGTTCCGTCACCAGCATCGAAGGGGTTAAGTTAATTAATTTTCAGAATTCGTTTTCTTTTTTATTAGTAATAAAAGATTTGTTGTGCATTTTTTATGTTTCAGGTTCCTGGATTTTATATGGATTTTGGATGAGTAGTATTTTACATTTTATATGTTTTAAAATTTCACTTTAAAATACTTGTGTCTTTGTTTTTGTTAAAATAAGTTGAAACGTTTACGATTTTTTAGTTTTTACTAACAATTTTTTTAAATAGTAAAAGTAACAACTTTTCTGATGTTTCACTTTTATTTTTCTATATTTTATATCTCTACATTTAAAATTAATAGTTATGAATATAAAATTCAATTTTGAGAATGACGTTATTGGGTTAACTTATCTGTATATGTTGGATATTAAATGTTTTAAATTTTTTATATCTCTATTTTCTTCAAAAGCTTTTTCTAAATGATTTTCTTTTGTTTCTTATTTTAACTAGTTTTAGTTAGTAAAGCTATACAGTTATTTTGTACTAATTTTTATGTTACTTTCCTTTCAATTCTTTTTTTTTTAATTTACGTTGATTCGTTTGGAGTTTGAATAGTAGATTTGATGTTCCCAGAGAAATATATTCTCTCTGGTGTTGTTTATTTTGGATAGGAAATACTTTAATTGGCACACCACAAAGCTCTGTATTTTCCCTGAGGTTTAGAGTGGGAGCGGAAAATAAGCATGGGCGAATTTTGCGAATTGGCAATTCGCGAATTTGCTTATTTGCGAATTGGCAATCGGCAAAATTCGCGCGAATTTTTTTATTTTTGCGTGTTCGCGGGTGTTAGCGAGGCACTTTGCGTGTTCACGGGTGTTCGCGTGGCGCTTTGCAATTGCAGGTTTTTTTTGCCTGCTTAATCACTGCCACCCTCTCGTTTTTTATGCCCATCTGCCCTCTGTACCACTTGTTTCTGTGCCCTTCTGCCCTCTGCCCCACTCATTTTTTGTTCCCTTCGGCCCTCTGTCCCACTTTTGTGCCCTTCTGCCCTCAGCCCCACTTAGAATGGCGCCGGCAGGCTGCCAGCGCCATCCTAAAATAGCTAGAAATAGCTTCAACAGGAAGCACTAATAGATAAAGTAAAGCAGGTGCTCCAGTTGAAGGTCAAATTAAGTTACACAATCATTATTCACCCCAAGTTTGGGGTGATTAATGATTGTGTAACTTAATTTGAGCAGCACCTGCTTTACTTTATCTATTAGAGCTTCCTGTTGAAGCTGCCTTTTGTAACTATTTTAGAATGGCTCTGGCAGCTTGCCGGCGCCATTCTAAAAGAGTTACAAAAGTCAGCTTGAACTTTTGACCCAATCCGTTCCGTTCACGGATTTTCTTTCGCAGATTTTGCGGGAAATTCGTGAATCTCGCGGATTGCGAATTTACCGAAAATCCGCGAAATCCGAGAGCGGAACTAATTTTCCGCTCATGCTTAGCGGTAAACTTGACTCCCTTTCCTCCTACCCCCAAGAGTCCAACACCAAGAGATAGTTAATATCTCCCCTCCCCCGTAGTCCAACGCTTTTCCAGATGTTGCTTAGTTTGGAGTGGGGATAATTCATCTCACTAATCCACCCCCAGAGCCTAACACTTTGCCTAATGTTACTTATTAGCAGAAGAAGAATACATTTCACCCCCAAGTCCAACACTTACTTTCGAATCGGAATAGTAAATGTTACCACTCCCTCCATAGCTAAAAACATTCTCTGGTGTTTCTTAGTTTGGAAAGTGTAATGATGAACCCCCCCAGTGTGTAATACTATATACAATGTTGTTTCGATTGGAGTTGGAATAGTAAACATGACCCTCTAAGAATCCAATACGTTCCCCTATGTTAGTTTTTAATCAAAGTACTAAATATGACTTGCCTGACATCCAACACTTTCCTCAGTGATGCTTAGTTTGGAGTGGGAATAGTAAATATGATCCCTCACACCTTTAGTACAAAACAAGCATAGTAGATTGAAACACATGCTCCCTTTTTCCACCCTAATCAAGAAATTTTAACATTATACTTACTTTGGAGTGTACATAATTATTAATTGTTTATAGTACAACACACATTCATCATTATACATTTTTATGATATTTTCTTTGTTATATGTGTTTTAAAGCAGTTTGTTTTTAATATTGAATGTAATAAAGACATTTATTTTTATTGAAATCAAAACAGTTTTTTAGTTATCTGTTGATTTGTACAGATTATAATTGTAATACATAGCATTTGTTTTTGGAATGTGTAACTTTTAAACTTTAAATCCAAAACACATTCATTTTGCATGCCCCACATGTAATGAACATTATATTATTATTGTATGGTTGCAGAAAGTAAACATTTATGCAATATCTTTGGTAATCTTTGCTCAGTTTTTAAGGTTAGTATAATACTTTTTCATGTATACATCAACATTTTTACACATCCTTGTTTGTCTGTTGTGAGCATGTTAGGGCAAACTAAGTACATAGAGGAGCCTGTCCATTTCTTACCATTGGTTGTCTTTCCTTGTCACTATCATTCGCTTGCTTTTATTCATGTGTCAGCTTGTCACTTCCATGTAGCATTGCCTCTTTACCATCACTTTTTATTGGCTGGCATCACTGCTTCCAGTTCTTTTTCTTTTTGGTGAACTACTCCATGAGAGTATATCTGTTTTTGAACTGTTGACCTCGTGTACTTATCTACCCCTGCACTCTTTTGTTGCTCTTTGCCACTCTTGTGCTTCTCCCCATACCCTCACTGATGTGCTTGCCCTTGTCCTTCTCCTTCCCCATGTTGTATTAGCTTTCCCTACCCACTTGGTCTCCCCTTTCTCCTTGACACACTGTCATCCATTCATGTCAGAAGTAGCCTTCCCAGTTGACCAAAGAGTGTGCCAGGGTTTTGTTCTCATGCCAAAACCTTTCCTTGTATATTAGTAACTGTGTCAGCTATTTGCTGACATGTGTTAATGACTCCCCCCTGCCTGGCAGGGCACAAAATCCTGGTGCCCTTTTTAGGGATGACACACTTTTGTTGTCTAAAACCAGGAGGGGCTGGCAAAATCTGATTGATAGGTTCAATCAGTTTTGTGTAGAGTGTGGTCTTGAAATCAATACTACCAAAACCAAATTTATGTCATGCTCTAAGATACGCAGGGCGAGAGGCGCCATCACAGTGAGAAGTTAATCATTAGAAAGTGTACAGGAAGTTGACTACTACCATGGCATCAGACTAGCTGAAACAGGGTCTTGGGAACTGCAGATTTAAAAAAAGTTCAATCACTGTCAAGCACAGAAAAAAAGTTCAATCACTGTGAAGCACAGAGCTGGGGCAATATGTACATTTGCATAAAGGCCAACTGAACCCCTATCGTAACAGCTGTTGAAATCTATTAGGCCCAAGCAAGGGGGCAGATCTCTATAGTGCAAATTATGGGGTCACTGAAGCACAAACTTCTAGAGTGTTAGACAAAATATTTTCCTTAGAGCCCTTACTGGTCTAGGAAGGAGAATACCACTTGTACCACTACGTTTGGATTTAGGTATCTATGAAATAGCTGTGTTGGCTGCATTAGGACCTTTACTATATTGGACAAGCATTTGAAGCACTAGTGAACTTTGCCAGGGGCTAGTAGACATCTTGAGAACAAATTTGGCTGTAAAAATAAAATGACTGGGATTCATGAAAAAAGCATGGGCCAACCTGGGCTTGGAAAAATTCTGGGAAGAGTCCAGCTCCATCTGTTCAGGAAATGTACAAATAGTGAAGAAAATGATTCATGAGAAAGCTGCCACTAGCAGGGAGCATTGAAATAACACAGGCTGCTTAACAAGTGCTTTCTTATTCCATGAATCCACAAGCAAGTACGAGGAGTTTTTAGATCCGGCACATGAACGATCACTGTTTTTACAGTTCCAGTATGGGACACTTCCAGTAGCAGCTCTCACCGCCTCATGGGGAGACCGGGGGCACAAAGCATGGGTCACGCTACTGTTTATATTGCAAAACTGTCACATAAACAGATGAACATTTGTTATTTTTCTGGCCCCGATATGCTAAAGACAGAATTAGGTGGATAGTGCTTCTGTGTCGATCCCTTAATCTGGCAGAAAGAGGAGACGCCTATAGAATTTGCTAAAGTGAGACATCTATGATAGTGGTAGTGGAGGTTGTTTTTATTGGCTGATTTGATTACTATTTGATGAATTTCTGTATATAAATGCTTTTAAATTGAGTATTTACTGATATTTTTATGCCTGTGCCAAACTGGCATACATTTGCCTTATCATTTTCAATTGTTTTATATTCTTTTACTCATGATTGTCTTATGTATTGATGATTACATTTTTATTTCGAACTATCTATAAACTTGGAATTTGGATTTCAAGAATATCTAATCTATGAACACTGCTAGACTATAGTCTGAGGGCCTGATTACGAGCCGCTGTACTTGCGGTGGCAGTTGAGACCACCACCACACAGCGGCACCGTGCACCGCATTTTCAGTGTGGCGGTCTGATGGCCATAGGACCACCGCCTCTGCCAGGATTACGTAGTGTGGCAGTGGCGGTCTCAGGCAAATTGATGCTGGCTGTAACTCAGCAACACCACTAAGCATATTCAGAGTTGCCTAACCACCATCCTTTCCATGGGGGTGAACCCACCATGAAAAGTATGGAGGTGAGGCAACTAAGTGGGCCCTAATAGGGCCCCCTGCCAGCTCAGGGCCCATGGGGTGTATGCAGATATGCACCCCCAGTGCCTGAATGGTGTAGCATGTATGCCACACTGCAGGAAGGTGCTCTGACAGCAGCAGACTGCATGTTCGGCTCTTCTATGAGTTTGATCGCTCCTGTTAGACCACTGCAGCACCGCCCACCAGACCAGAATTTAACACCTAATCTGGTGAGTGGCAGCACCATGGATTTGGTGGTCCTACAGTGGACGGTGCAACACGCCATCCTCTTTAGGACTGCCAAAGTTGTAATCAAGCCGCATATCTACAGTCACAGAAAAAGTTTACATTCAGAATAATCTTTTCCTACTTGTATTTACTTTGGGAGATATTCTTTCTATCATTAACAGATAGAATCACTAGACCATATATATATATATGCCTCAAGATTATTAATTATGCAGTATAATTGAATTAATAAAATATTTTAAAATATATTTATAGAAGAAAGATTTAGAAATTCTGGTATTTGCCTCTCGGCAGGAAGGTCTTGACTTTGGGAACACCATTAGTTCACACGTCCCTCTTATCTTGATAAACAAACATAATGCACAGCAAAACTAGGTCATAAATTGGCAGATAGCTATTCAGTTAAAAAATATGTCTCCCTTTCTCCTGTTGCACAATGCAGGATGGCCAGACAACTGGCTACTGTGTTTTAAAAGTGATGGGTAGCTGCACCGGGAAACATAACTTCTCCTTCCTACACTTTGTGCCTACCCAGACAGCTCTTTCTTTTCATCTTTCAGTTGCTTTTAATGAAAAGCAAATTTACTGCCATACATTTTTGTTTTTTCAGTCTTGCCTACTAGACAGCACATATGTTGTCTGTTGCATAAGGTACAGATAGCTTACAGTGAGTTTAGAGCTCACCCATTGCTTACCATTGGTTGTCTTGACTGTCATTCTCAGTTGTTTGCTTCTTATTCAACAGCTCTGTGAGCTTTCCTTTCTCTTCTTGTGTTTGGCCCTCCTTTGGAGCATGGATCCAGTACTGTGTCCTTCCATTACTTTTTCTGACACTTGTTTTTTATTTTTGTTATGCAATTCAAGAAAGTGCTTTTGCTTTTCAGCTGTCTCCCTCATGTACTTTTCTCCCACTCCCCGGTGATTCTTCTCACCTGTGTGCTTTCTCCATACCAGGTCTATGTTGCTGTCTTTCACCCAAATGATCCCCCTACCGAGCCCCCTGTATTGCTTCTGTCCCATGTTGCTTCCGACAACCAGGTTTAAAAAACAAAACTTGGGCATATCTTTTTTTCACTTTCTGTTACTGATCCAATGGGTGTTTTCTTTTGTTAATAGAATCGGCATGAATTGCTATTTAGGGGTATTTTTGAGAGGCTTTATTGCTACAACACTGAGTACTATTTTATATTTTTGTGGGAAGGAATGTTTACAATATTACAATATGCACTGTTTAAATAATGCCCCGGACCAGCATGACCAGATAACCCATTTAAGCGCTTATTGCTTCTAAGCACTATTTTACATTTATTCATATCTCGACTTCTACTTGTTAGATTTTTGTCATTTTAGTCTTGTTTTATTTATAAAATTATAATCTATATTTGAAATATGAGGTGGAGTCTTTTTGTAGAGTTTTCACTGTGTTACTGTTTGAAGTGTTGCACAAATACCTTACACATTGCCTCTTAAATTAAGCCTGACTGGTCTGTGCCAAGCCACCAGAGGGTGAGCACATGATAATTTAGGGTGTGTTGTGACTTACCCTGATTAGGATTGTTGTTCCTGCTTAGACAGGTTGCATACCTCTACGAACTAGAAACCCACATTTTGGGCATACTTAATTAACTTAGGGCCATATGTAGGTAGCCCAATACCGGTCGAAATTACTGAATTTCAGCCGTTACCGACCGGTATTTAGGGTTTGAAATGTAGGAGGCAGGTTTAAGGATTCGGTAATTAACAATTCCTTATGGAATCGGTCAAATACCGATTCCTTATTTTAAGGAATCGGTAATTACCGAATCCAAAAAGCTATGTAGGAGGCACTCAAGTGAGTGCCTTCTTGCATTCAGGATTTGTTATTTACCACCAACTACAAGTTGCAATTTTGTGCCTTTTTTGGAGTGCCATGTGGCAGACATACATGCCCTTAGGGCATGTATGTGTGCCACATGTGCACACATGCACAATTCTGGGGTGCAACAGGATGTCAATGTGACCCTTGAATAAGTGCCCCCTATTACCGATTCGGTATTTACCAAATCGGTAATAGTGAATGGCTTCCAATTTATTCCTATAGACCTCCAGGCCCATACGAATGAATTGGAATTACCGAATCGGTAAATACCCATTCTTAGTACCGATTCGGTAATATTTACCGAATTGTTTCCTACATACCATTTACTGATTCTGAAATACCGAATCGGTAAAATTCTGAATTTTAGAATCGGTAAATGTAGATTACCTACATATGGCCCTTAGTCTCCTACAGTTGGGCTTTCTTACAACGTGCACTACAATTGATAATTGCCTTGCACTTCAGGCCATTACAGATACATTTACTCTCCATATATGTCAAACGATTTTTGTAGCTTTTACACAGTTCATTTACTTTTTGTCTAACCGTCTCTAAACTAGTGTGGAAACCATCTTTTCTTAGTGATACCAAATGCCTAAGGTTTCAGGCCTTCACAAAGTTGATATAAAATCATCAGACAAATGCTTGTACTTTGCCACAGCTCAGAATTAAAGCTGCTCTTGTAATGCAAGGCCTGCTCAAGAAATTCATTAGAACAGCACAGTATGCTAGCTTAGCCACAAGTGTTTCAGCACATCATATTTAGAAATAGTTCTGCTACATGCTATGATATTGCAATTATCTGCATGGAAAAGTACTAAGGCTGATACATTGTATTAGAGTGGAAAGTCCCCAAACTATCACATACTCAGGACACGTGGTTAGCAACAGTATATCTCGGACCATATATGGTATAACACTGTATAGGTCTTCCCTGAATGGACAAATATCCAATGCTTAATGTGTGTTACATGCATTATGAAGCTCCTGTCTTTTGTGGTTTGTACCATAAAAGCTGCCTGAAATGTCACCTCTTCGGAGACTCAGCAGCTATGCTTACTGTCTCCGTGCTGCGCGTATTTGCCTTATCTTGTTGACCTGCAATAAATTCTCTCCATCTTATGTGCTGACAGAGTGTTGGTATGGTGGTATTATGTGTTTATTCTTTATTTCAGCTTCCACATTTGGTGTGAGAATGCGGCTCCAGGATCAATGACTTCTACCGCCACCAGGCGGCTGCCCTTCAGCTTTGTTCGGATATCTGAGGTTTGTCATATCTCTGGCTTCTGCTTCTCTCTCTCTCTCTCACAGCACATATGCATAGATACTTTCTGGTGCATTATTTTTCCCTACGCCCTTTTTTACACTGTTGTCACTTACATAATTTCCTTTCTCCTTTGTGATGTTTCCTCCTAAATAGCGATTGTAGCAGCTATCCTGGTCACCTTCCTTTGCTTCCTTTTCATGCCTTTGATAATATATTTCTCCTTCTGCCACTACTCGGCTGCAGACTGTGCCATTGTTTGAGGTTATACCTCACTTATTTCTTTTGACTGTGGCACATTGTCCCACAGACTGCGGTGTTTGCCTCTGGTGATGCTGCCGGACTCTGCTCCTCTCTTTAGTGCGTACTCTGCTCTACATTTTAGATTCTGCGCCACACCCTCACCCCTACAGGCAGGAGATGGCGCCCATCCACACCTTTCCTTGCAAGCAGTGACTCGCTGGTGCTCAGCAGCACTTCACTGATGGTGTACTAAGGAGGGCAAACTTCTGCAGTCCCCTATGGAGAGTCCCCGGCCGACAGAGTGGGGTACTTCAGGGACTCCATCCCTTGACTGGAGCACAGGTCGGTAGGCATTATCAGACTCAACGTCTTTCATGAGTTCTGTTTGAGGACTTTCCTCCTCAGGGATGGGTTGTAGCAGGTAGCCCCTTGTTTTAGAGTTGCAGTAGTTTTGCTTCCCAGATTCAGGGTGATAGCCGGTTAGGCTTCCCTGGGATTGCATGCTTTTATTGTGCAGGAGCGATATCGGGGGAGTGGTAGCCAGGTGGGCTTCTCCTTTAGTTCCAACAATTTTTGGCGCCAGTTAACATTTTCCATGAACTCAGGTTCCCACTCAGGTTTCAGTGCTGCCAACTAACCTCCGTGCCGCTGGCAACCAGTAGCCACTGCCCCCTGCTGGACGCCAGAGGTGGTTTCCAGCTTTGCCTAGGTCTTCACCTGGACACAACAGGGAGGGAGTGGCTGTTGTTTTGTTCTCTCTGAATCTAGTTTTCATTGGCTTTTTCTATTGTGTTATCATTATGTGCCTCTCATACATGGTGGTAAAGTATTGCTAGGGTACCACCTACCATCTCCCTTGTTTCAGGGCGTTTTCAGTACTTCTTCAGAGCCTTGTTGCTTGGGTATTACCAACTCCATATGACCGACATTAATAAGCTGCTAATAATATGATGACCGACTGAACAACCCCCTGTAATAACAATTGCTGCCTTAAGAACGCCACTAAATACCAGAGAACAAATAAAATGGACTGTCTGGCAGACCTATTAATATTAGCTGTATATTGTATACTACCACCAACTTGTGTGTTACTTCCTATAGCATTCAAATGACCACTAATACCGTTCCTATTCCTGTTATTATTTTTTGATTAAAATAATAATATATCATACACACACAACCCATTGCTGCAGGGCATCGCTGTCAAATATTGCTTTTTATGTTTCATATGTGTGCCTGAACTGCATGAGGAGTTAATCACTTCTACTCTATTTATTTGTATGCCCTGCCCCAACAGCATTGCCCAAGGGGTCTTCAATTGCGTCTACCCGCACCTTTTGCCCTTTTGGGAATAACAGCAAGTAACGCTACCAGCACCCATGACATTTTCTCTCCTTTCCAAATTGTGAATGCTTTGGTGAACCAGTACCAATTGAACTGTCTGTTGACTGCTGAATGGCTTCCTCTGCTGTTGCAAATGCTGGAGATTGGCTGAAAGTGTATGATAACGTTCGTGAACCAATTGTTTTGCCTGTCCGCAATATATCGTGACACCCCAGCCTCCCTGTGTCCAGTATATTTGAACTATCTTGCGAAGCAAGCAGGGTTAGTGCTTACACACCACAATAGTATCACACTACATCATCATTTCTAACATGGGCAACCCACTGAGTAAAAATAATTTAAACAGCAGCCAGCCAGCTCCACCAAAAGACTCTCCAGCTTACCAGGTGGCCTTACGTCAAGGACTAGGTTCCATCCTCTTTATATATACATGGCATGACCTCACAGCAAAAAGGCCTGACTTGCAGTTTCCTCTTCATGGAACTTATGTCTTGAATACATTGTCATATCTGAGACAAATGTTAAAGTTTAAAGGCAAGAAGATCAGGCCAAAGAGTGGGAGTTGTTTTATGAGTAGGATTTGGTTCTGTGTGATATGCACGCAATTAGTGACGTCAAAAGAAGGTGCACAAGGAATTGTTAGAAGTTAAGAAAGTTTGTTAAATGAGATGGCAAAGAAAAAAATGATTGAGAATTGGAGGAAGACACAATTAGATGTCGTCGGCGTGTTGCATTTATTTCAGTGGAGGGTGAAAAAGAACAGAAATATGGGGGGAGGGAGAAGAAGTTGTAGTCCTCGAACACCTACTAATGGGGACTCCCCTTCCCAACACAGATGACGCCATCATACCCTCTGCCTCTGGAGCACAGTACACTAAGCTGTCTGATAAGAAACAGGCAGCTTGCGAAGCTCTTACGCTCAAGCTTCTATAGAACTGGACGGCGTTTCAGATGTCGCCTCCTTAGCAGCAATGAGGCAGGAAGCAGCTTACGCAGCCTTAAAACACAGTGACAAGAAACAACATCTGTTAGCAAAATGTACAGAAAAACAAAAAACAATACCTTGTCTAATAAATAACACTTGGAAACCACTTTTTGATGACACATCAATGGATCACACATTTTCGACTGAATAGTTGCGGGATTTAATATGGGTTGTATGTACGTACGTACATGCACCAGACAGCACTCGATATCACTACATTAGAATTCTGCCACCTCGTCCCTACGTTAATCACCTGTAAATAAGAGAAAAATGCTTAAAGAAGACACCGCTAAATGCCAGGCTCTCTTATACTGGATGGTGGAAGGGACACTGCAGGTAGACACATTGACAGCAACACAGGCCGCTAGACCATATCAGGGTAAAGTCTTGTCATTTGCACATGTGGACCTGATGAACAAAGGCCCACAGACACACTGCGCCTGTATACTGCAAGTCAAGGAACAAAATACCCAGACACCACAAAAGACCAGCCTTCACAACCTCCACAGTACAGTTGGGGTGTAGCTAAATTTAGCTTTACAGATTCACACCTACCAGAATGGGACGATGCTAGGATAACAGAGGCATTAAATATGCAGTTGATAAATTGCAACAGTGGAAGAAATTAATAAACACAATGACAGTCATAGAAGTAGTTCAGACTCTTACCCCGCACTGTGTTTAGATAACAGACACTGCCACAGCAGCACCCACATTGTCCATGTCCCATACCTTCTGTCTTTTACTAAGGATTTTCCCAAAATACTTGAGGAGCTAAGGAAGTGATGCACAGAATTGGAAAGGATGGCCGTGACGGAGGGTCTGTTGTGGAGTGATTTTGATATCTTATTAAATATAATTGTGCCAAAGTACTTATGGGAAAATTGCAAAAGTAAAGTAAATTAGTCAAAGAGGGAGCCAGAAAGGGAAAAAGGAGGAATGCCAGGAGACGAGGTAGACGAGAAATTCAAATAATTCGTAAAATATTTGAAGGAAAAGGTTCTGGAAGACAATGTAGACTGGAACAAAATAAAACACACGAGACAGGTAAAAGATGAGAGTGTAAATTCATACTTCGACCGCCTTCTGCAAATATACTAGCGGAACAGCAGATTGAAGAATCCAATGGGAGGTGCAATGCCTACATTTGTCACTACCTTTGTCCAAGGGCTAAGGCCACCTATTAAGGCACGCCTACAAACATAATGTGTTTGCTGGCAGCAAGAACCAATTGAAAAGTTATTAGCAGCAGCTAAATACTGCGCTGATTATCAGTCACAGGCACAAACAATGGAGGCAGAGACAATGAAGAAAGAGAAAGTGAGGTTGATGGTAGCACAAGAAAAGTTTTACGACAGTTAAGGAAGAGGCAGGTGAAGGGGGAGAGGAAAGGGCACAGGCCAACAACAAAATGGCAGGACAGCTTCCCCACCCCCCCTTAGAACTGCATGCTTCTATTGTAAACACCCCAGCCATTGGAAAGCAGACTGACCCATACTTAAAAGTAAACATCAGGGAAATAGGTCAACACAAAATAGAATACAGGGCCAACAACAATACCAGTCTGTATACAGACTCGAGTGACATGCCTCCACCTCTGCCCCCACCCCAGAATAGAAGAAAAAGGGATGAATCGATGGTACTGGATGAATGGGTACCAGAGAATGACGGTGATTTTCTCCCACTTTCTCAAGACACATTCCAGGGATGCCTGGGAGTAGACGACTGCCTGATAGCTCCAGCAATAGCAGTGGCCCAATACGACCCATAGGTGGAGGGAACAATGTTGGACAAAACTGTTCCATATCTAGTAGACACAGGAGCTCAAAGATCAATGCTGAAGCTCTCTCAGATGCCGGATGCACCACTCTCTGGAACACAACTTATGGCAGTCAGTATGACAGGACAACGAGTAGATGAGTACCCAACACAGCCAATAAAACTAGAAGTAGGCTGCCTCACTGTCCACCACCAGTTCTTCCTTAGCAGATACTGCCCCGTGAACTTACTGAGTAGGGATCTGCTTTGCAAATTACAATGCACCATATACTGCTCACCCACAAGGATATTCCTAGAAAGCAGGGCTATTGGTTTGATGGTGCAAGCATTCATAGATAGGCATACAAAGGAGAGCCCAGACCTGAAAGACACACCACTGCCAGATGCCCAAAGGGATTTGTTTGTAGATGGGTCATGTCTCATGGACGACAATAGAACACTGCATGCCTCATTTGCAGTGGGCACTGCTAGCAAGTTGTTGGAAGTGGAAAGATTGACAGCCGCCAAAAGTGCAGAAGCGGCAGAACTAGTGGCACTAACGAAGGCATGCATTTTGGCTGAAGGAAAAAGAGTGAATATATACAGCCAATGTGCCTTCGGGGGGTCCATGATTTGGGACAGCTCTCGTCAATGAGAAGATACCTCACGTTAGCAGGCCAGCAAATACAACATGGATATTAGATAATTGTCCATCTCCAAGCATTGTCATTACGGCTCAAGGTAGCCATAATAAAATGTGCAGCATACACTTCCATTAAAAGACCATGGGTCACATGCATCAAGCTAAGCAATTGCGATTCCTTAATAGCGATCCAATATTTCAACAGTAGTAGCAAATAGAAAACACTCTTTGAGTTGATGAAGACAGCAATTCAGTGGAGTTATTTTGAGTTCATTCTTTATTCCTTTATTTTTCTTCAGATAAAACACTGTAGCCGTAGCCAACGCGTTTCGTCCTTCACGGACTTCTTCAGGGCAGAAAAATAACAATAACTTTGGGATATAGTCTTTAGCGAGTATTTTTAGACTCTCCCCAGTGGCATCCGACTTGAATTCAGGATGCCTTGCAAATTCTCTGTTTTTGCTTCTTCTCTATAATAAATTCTGCAAATCACCCCGTTTGCGACCGGTGATTAGCTTGATGCATGTGCCCCCACGTGTCAAAAGGCAACACCTTTATAGATGGGGAAGCAATAAGAATAACGTTGACAGGTTGACAGTTAACAATGGTACAAATGATTGACCAGAACAAAGACATTCATGTACAGAATGACTCACTACATTTTGATCCTATGCACATTCAGAAAATGGTTGAGGAACATGAAAAGGAGGAGTGGGCCAAGGGAGGGTGTGTGCAAACAAAAGAGGGGTTATGGACAGGTCAGAATGGTAAACTATGTTTGCCTTCATCAATGTTTTTATCTATGGCACATCTCTTCCATAGTCCTTCACATGTTGGCCAAGATGGCTTGAGCAGATTGTTTTCATAATGTTGGTACAACTGCAATTTCCGTCAATAGTGGAAAGACTTTGTAAGCAATGTACTATTTGCGCACAATACGACAGTAGGAAGGGTTCTCCAACTGCACCTGGCCACTTTCCACTGCCCCATGGACCCTTTGAGAGTCTCCAGTTCGACTTCATTGACATGCCCTCCCACTCAGAAGTATAAACATGTGCTGGTAATTGTGTGTGTGTTCAGCAAATGGATTGAGGCCTATCCAACAAAGAACTGTGATGCATGCACACAATGCTGCTTAATGCCTTTTGAAAGAACTCATACCATGCTTTGGAATTCCAGCACTTCTGAGCTCAGACAACAGACCTGCGTTCTTTTCCTATGTGATAAGGAGAATATGCAAGGGGATCTGGGTCACACAAAAACTGCTTTGTGTCTATCACCCACCAGCAGAAGGTGCTGTGGATAGGAAAAACGGGGTGTGCTATTGTAAGAAACTAACAGAGACATTTTGTTATCTTCATTGTCAGGTCCTGCAGGCTCTTCCAGAAGCAGCGACCCCACAGTCACATGACCTGCAGCCAGGTGACTGGGTTTTGATAAGAGCCCACACGAGATGACACTGCCTTCAGCCAAGGTGGAAAGGCCTATGCCAGGTTCTCTTGACAACTGCAACAGCCATTAAGTGTGAGGGGATGATATCCTGGATCCAGAGCTCCCACACCAAGAAAGCAGCAGGGCGGCGCAAGAAAGGCAAGCTCCAACCGCAAGGCTGAAGCAAGGAATGCAAGCTCCACCTTCACCACCAACTGCATCGGAGGCACCCTGCAGATACAACATTCGCTCCAGCAGACAAGCAACAGCAAAGAAGAATTAGAGGAGGAGCAGATCCCTGCTCACAGCAGGCCAACCCTCCAACAGAAAGCGCAGCTTAACAAAAGCAGCTCCCTCCTGAGCACAGCAGGCCAGGCCTCCGGATGTCATCTTTCCAGGGACCCCTACGTTTTCTTTAGGTGCTAGTGACGTCATGTACTGGTGACCTCGGACGGTACATAATTTGAGCATCAACAGTTTCTTTTGAAGTGTTGCTGGCGCCTGGCTCAGTAGGAGTGTGGGACCGGCAAGTTAGATACAAAGACTTACAGATCCACACAGAATCTATGAACATTTCCAACACCAATAACTCTTGACAACGGCTAGGGCAATGCCAAGAACAAGAAAAGAGGAAAGAAAGTGGCCAGTGGTGCTGACAGCAATATTGTCCCCAGTCCCAGGAATAATACTGACTGCATTAATAATACTATATACAAAAGATATTGAAATATTGTTCCTTAATGGTCAGGCAGGAGATGGGAACAACTGAATGATAATGTTTGGGGAAAGTAAAATAGACGCAACAGAACAAGACACTTTAGGGTAGGTTGAGGTTAGAGGATAGGAGACGGGGAAAGAAAACTATGGGACGAGTACCAAGGAAATCAGTATGCTGAAATGCTAAAAATGTATGTATGCATTATGTACATATCTGGATGTTATGTTTGCACACACCTGACACAGACACAGAAAACAGCATGACCTATAATTTGATACCATCTTCTAAATATGTTGGATGTGTTTTATTGAGGGACATGCTCTTTAGGCAGCATAACTCGTCTATAGCAGTGGTGCTCCCCAGGAAGATTTAGGCATGTACTGAACAGATAACATTTGTGCTTAGGACGAAGAGGGTGTCCTGCATGAACAGGCAGCTAACAAAAAGAGATTAGGTGGTATTAGACACCTTTGACAGGACATCAAGGAATGTGGAGTGGAAAGAAAGGGCAGGTTGGGAAAGGTTGGTAAAGGATAACAGAAGTGAGTGAAAAATACCAAGATTTAGGATAAAACAACAACTTACTACACCATCATGCATCCAGATTGACAAGGCAGCACCACCCAAGCAGATAGTAAGTTTACTGGTGCAATCAGAGGGAAGGTGCACAACACAGCTGCTGCTACGAGGATGGGAAGAATTGAAGAAATGTGTAGCATTTGGGTGCACTAGACAGGAAATGGCAAGGGGTGGACAATGACTAATAGAATGTGAAGAAATGCGAAACAAAATACTGGGGATTTCAAAGGAAAAAGAAATGACACTTAGTTTCGTTGGTGAAAGTAACTGCACACACACAACAATACTATCCCGAGTTAGGAAGAATGATAAGCGGTCCTCACCAGGGTTAGTGGGGTACAAGTATTTGTTATTTGTCTGTGGTCAATGGGCCTACTTCTATCTGCCCCCAGGATGGTACGTCAGCTGCTACCTTGCATCCATTCTGCTTGAATGACCCACCTCACTGACCTAGTACAGATTGAACACCAAGGCCACATACAAGGAAGGGTTAGGAGAACAGCAGACTGGGTATATAATGTCATGACAGGATTTGGGGTAGTGGGGTCTGGTGCAGGAATAGTATTGTAGAATGGCCTAAGGGCTGCTTTGCGCGCATATTAAGTTAGTATGGCTTATTAGAAGTTTAAACGCTATTTTACCTTTTGCTGCTTTTGCACACGACACTACATAACTGTTTTTGTAAATTAGCCTTCACGAAGGTCTACCCATGAGAAAAGGTTTTGTTTTCGGCATCTCTAGACTTACATCGTGCCCCGAGTCTGCACAGTGAGTGCTCAAGCTGTCAAGGTTATCAAAACATGTTAGCTGTTTTTTTACATGTTCGAGTAACGCTTTCTAGACACAACAATTTGGCAGCTGTGAGCCAACTAAGATTCTGGCGCCCTTATTATTGCTCACTTGCCATGATTTCACACACTTGGAAGATTTACGTATCCAGGGACGCAGAGAGCTTATGCTGATCCAGATGTAATTTACTCTTACTGAGCAAAAAGGTAATGGGATCCCCCAAACAAGCCTAAGAGACCTTCTTTAGTTTATAATACATAATTCCTATATAGGGAGGGTGTTAAAACTAGGCGCTATAAGATCTGTTTTCACCATCATTGTAAAATGATTTCTCCTTTTGTATTTTATGGAATTGCAACAATGCTGACCATATTATTTCTAATCATATGTCTGCTTACATTGGCTAAAATACTGCACATGAGATCACGTTGTTAAAATAAATCTTTTAACTTTACTGTGCCTCCTATTTACTCCTGTTGTGGACTGGTATGAGAGTATAACAAAAGAGTGTTCTCACTTCCCACCACTCCTGAGTTTGTACTAAGTCGCATGTTCTAGGTTGTCTAATCATTGGGTACTTTGCTATAGGACGAAGAGCTAATCTGACACTGATGCTAGCTGGTTGGGGTTTTTCTAGGTACTGAGGTGAGTTTCTGGTACACCACAATTCACTGATATCCTAGGTCTCTGTGCACAGTTCTGTATGTGAGCAGGATCCTTGCAACAGTATACACAACAGTAAGCATACATTAGCTAGCAGTATACACAACAGTAAGCATACATTAGCTAGCAAGGATGATTGCATTTCTGGCAGAATCAACAGCAGAAGGCCTAGGAAACATCACTGAGGAACTAACTGCCAAGAGGGCCATAGTAATACCAAACATGGTTGCGTTAGACATCATTTTGGCAAAAGAGGACGGAGTCTGCCACGTCATCAAACAGGTGTGCTGTTCATAAATACCTGATAACAGCTGCAATATAGACAGTGTGATACGTAAAATAAATAAAGTTAAGGACTAAGCACACAGGAAGTATGTGGGAAAAGGTCTAATATGGCTGGGAAGTTGGGGATCATGGATATTGGAGTTGATCATTATAAGGATAGCAGCATTGATCACCCTGTGCATAATGATCCAGGTTTGCCCTGCATGTTGTGCAGTTCTTGCACCCAGTTCTACACACTGGGTACCATAATATACAGTATCTGAACATCACAAACACACGGATGAAGTTCTGAAGGAACAGAAATGATGATGAAACATGATTTGAATTAGTGATTTGGTATCAGATGGGGTAATGTGGAAACCATATTTTCTTAGTGATTCCGTATGCCTAAGGTTTAAGGCCTTTGCAAAGTTGACATAAAATCATCAGACCAATGCTTGTACTTTTTCACAGCTCAGAAGTAAAGCTGCTCTTGTAACGGACGGCTTTCTCAAGAAGTTCATTAGATCAACACAGGATGCTAGCTTAGCCACAAGTGTTTCAGCACACAATATTTAGAAATAGTTGTGCATGTGCTATGATATTGCAATTATCTGTATGGAAAAGTACTAAGGCTGATACATTGTATTAGAGTGGAAAGTCCCAAAGCTATCACATACTCAGGACACGTGGTTAGCAACAGTATATCTCAGACCATAAATGGTATAAAGCAGCTTAGCCCTTCCCTGATTGGACAAATATCCAATGCTTAGTTTTTGTTACATGCATTATGATGTTCCTTCTTTCTAGTATTGTACCAATAAACGCTGTCGAAAACATCACCTCTTCGGACACTCAGTGGCTATGCTGACTGTCTCCATGCTGCATGTATTTGCAATAAATTCTCTTCATCTAATGTGCTGACAGAGAGTTGGTATTGTGGTATTATTTGTTTATTCTTTATTTCAGCTTCTAGATATGTGCAACACATTAGAACAAAATACTTGAACAAGAGTATTTAAACGATGGAAGCATCCATGAAATTTTTGAATAATCTGACATCTGTCAATACTTGTTAACTGTCTTTCTTAACTGTCTTAACGTATTTGTCATGTGCAAATTAATGCACTGTACCCTCATTTCTGTGTAAAATGGATGAGGTGTATTTTTTAAATAAATAATATTGAAAAATTTAGGTTTAACACCAAAGTCTTATTTGATCTCGAAGTTTGATCTACCCCACTCGTGTATGCACTGAGAAGCATGAGCTTCCAGTTGGTCTCTGCTTTGGTGATTGAGGCAGGACGTGGCTGCTACAAGAGTTTTTCCAGCACTGGTAGTTGAGGAGCAGAAGCAGACTAGCAAAGGTAGCTAATTGCAAGTAACAAAAACAATCTGCCAATTGTTTTTTGCATGTGGGTGAGAATGTGTGTGTGAGCCAGAGCATATGTATGTGGCAGCATGAGTGGGTGTGTTTATCTGTCTGTGAGTGAGTGACGCTGAGCATGACTGAGCGATAATGAGTGAGTCAGTGAGCAAGAATTTCTGAGACTGTGAGAGTAAGACTGAATGGAAATGAGAGACAATGAATGTGAGTGAGAATGTGTGAGGTAGGGAGGGAAGGAGTGTAGGTGTGTGAGAATGAATAAGTGTAATACCCCGACAGCCGTCACAGAAGACATCAGATTTGCTTGCTTTGGTCACTGAGTTTTGAGTCATGTATTGCGCTCTACTATATTTAAAGATCACCAGCCTCCAATACTGGGTGGAATTAGTCATATGGTATCATGAGCACAAGTGTGTATTCTTTCAATTAGACTCCATGCAATGTCTGGGTGAAAGCTCTAAAGAGTGTGCCTTTCTTCCTTCATTCCTAGTTATCTTCTGGCTCTCAAACCTTTTTAGTGCTACGAGTACGAACAAATTGAATTAATGCATTGAGGTGCAATGCTATGGGAAATCCACACCATGGATGTTGGCTGGTGAAGTATGCAGTGCAGATCCTGGAAGGGACTCGAATTAGAGCACTGAATCATCTTCCCAAATTACCTACACTTTTTAAAGCATAAGAGGATTAATTTGGCAGGCTTGTAGGTAGTTAGACAGGCATGTAATGTGGATAAGCAAGCCCAAATCAAATGTGTGCCGATTTTAGAGCTCGCCGTTTTTAAGAGTTGAATGCAAATTAAACTTATTTAGTTGCAGTGACACTTACCATCAGATCCTACTTGGCGTCAATTGCTCTTATCAATTAGTGTGCTGGGGTATTAAAGCACACCAAATGAGTGCAAAATGTAAAATAGGAATACACAAGTTGAAGGATAAATTGGTTCAGTTTATTCATGAGAAAGATCCCATCCACAGGAGAGCATCCAGCCAGCATCAAGACAAAGCTACAACTGACTCTTAACTAAAAGATAACATTCTAAGAGATGTGTAGAAGATTCCAGTGCTTCATGACATCAGCGCAGCTATGTCATGAAGCACAGATGGACACAGAAGCACGATGCCACACATCTCCCTTCTAACAAGAAGAACAAAAGTAAAAAGGTAAGAAAACAATAATAAAGAATTAAAACATAAATCACACAGTTACGTAGTCCTTTAAATACTCAGGAGAAAAGGACACTCTAGTGGACTTGCGAGGAAGTGAAAGAGGTTCATCTCTTTGAAAATCACGACCAGAAGAAGCCTCCACAAGTTCATCTCTGACCACCACCACCCTGTTCAAATTCCAGACTCGATGATCTGCAGTTTTGATGGCATTCTTGAAAGATTTATGTTTCTCAGAAAGGAGATAGCATAATAAGCTGGTTTGCACTCAAGGATTTAGGTGTAATGCTTGATCCAAACTCGACACCACCTATTGTTTTAAAAGAGCCTTTTCTCTGTAAATATCAAACTGTTTCCTTAGTCTCTCAGGATTTCACTACTGACCTTAAAATGAAATATCCTAAAGTTTTTTCAGAAAATTTGGGGTGTTTGAATGATTATTGCCATCGTATCATTCTAAAAAAAAATGCTGTGCCTGTTTGCTGCAAGGTGCGGAGTGTACCTGTGGCTGTCAGGGAAGAGGTTAAAGCCGAGCTTGACAAGCTTGTTGAAGGGGGGATTATAGAAACAGTAGAGGGGACTGAATGGGTTGCTCCGATTGTGGCAGCTAAAAAATCGGATAATTCTCTCCGTCTCTGTGTTGATTTAAGGGAGCTCAATAAATGTGTGGTTACAGATCATTATCCGTTGCCCAAGATTGCAGACATGTTAATGTTACTTAAGGGTGCTAGAGTTTTCAGCACCATTGATCTAAGGTCCGCAAATCATCAGATTAAGTTGGAGGAAGGTTCGAAGGACTTAACGGCTTTTGTGACACCTTATGGCACTTTTAGGTTTGTGCGACTACCATTTGGGTTAGTGTCAGCCGCATCCGTTTTTCAGAGGGCGTTAGAGAGGGTTTTGAGAGGCTTAGAAGGGGTTAGAGTCTATCAGGATGATATTCTGGTGTTTGGGGTCAATGATTCACAACATGATCTTAGACTTTATGCCGTGTTAGGAAGACTTTGTAGTGCAGGTCTAACTGTCAAATTAGAGAAATGCAAGTTTAGAAAGACTTCCATTGACTATTAGGGTCACACAATCACTGAAGGAGGAATTTTACCTAAGGAAAATCTGGTTTCTACCATTTCTAAGATGTCTCCTCCTGCAAACAAGGAAGAGTTGATGAGTTTTTTGGGCCTTGCTGAATACTATAGCAAGTTTGTGAGAGATTTTGCTTCATTGTGTGCCAACATGAGATCTTTATTGAAAAAAGGGGTGGAATTCATTTGGAGGGAAAAGTGTCAACACGAGTTTGAGGTCATCAAGGGAAAACTAGCCTCTGCCCCGAAGTTGAGCAGTTTTGATCCATCTGAGAAATCGATTTTGATTATGATGCAAGCTTGAAAGGTTTAGGTGCGGTACTCGTGCAGAAGTGTGATGGGACAGAGAAGGTCCTTCTTTTCTTGTCAAGGAGTTTGAAGGGACCTGAAACTCGCTATTCGGTGATTGAGCGGGAAGCGCTTGCTGTTTATTGGTCGGTCAAGAAGCTTAAAAATCTATTATGGGGAACCACCTTTGAGGTTAGGACGGATCACAAGCCGCTTTGTGAGATTTTGAAGAAAAAAGGGATTGATGCTGTGTCAGGTAGGATCACGAAATGGGTTGTTGGCTTACAGGATTACGATTTTGATGTTAAATATCTACCTGGAGTAGAAAACAAGGTGGCGGAAGCCTTGTCTCGCCTTGTTCCGATTTCTGAAACTAGTGGTGAGGAAGATTTTGATGAAGATGATGAAATGGTTTGTGTTGTGGAGGAAGCTATCATTGATAAAGACAGGTGGTTGAGAATGGTACAAGAAGATTTGGTTCTTGTGGAGGTGCTCAAGCTCTTGATGACAGGATGGAAGGCTAAACCGAAATCTAATGAAGGGCTTGAAAAATGTTGGCATGTTAAGGATCAGCTTTCGGAGCAAGGTGGTTTGCTTTTTAGGGGCACTAGACTAGTTCCACCTTTGTCTCTTCGGGATGATCTTATGTCTTTAGCACATATTGGTCATTTGGGGGTCTCGAAAACGAAGGAGACTTTAAGGAGATCATATTGGTGGCCAAATATGGATTTGGAAGTGGAGCGTAAGATTAGGGATTGCATAGATTGTGCTCTTAGTGAGAGGGTGGCAAAACCTAAGGTCCAACCTATGGTAATTAGGGATAGACCAAATTCACCTTGGAAAGAGGTAGGCTTAGATATTGGGGGACCTATTGTTTCTGCTGGTTGTGAGTGGTATATTCTTGTCCTTGTTGATTTCTTTTCTAGGTGGCCAGAGATTGCCATTACTCGTGGCATTGAGACTAAACATGTGGTGGCTTTCTTAGGCAAGCTTTTTGCAAGGGAGGCCATTCCTAACACCATCCTCACAGATAATGGTCCTCAGTTGGTCTCTAAAGAGATGGAACAATTCTTGTTGAAACAAGGTGTTAAACATAAAAAATCATCTTTATACCACCCAGAAACGAACGGTATAGTTGAGAGATTTAACCGTGTTCTTAAAGAAACCATCAGGATGGCTAAATCTGCTGGCACAGATTGGAGGGAAGATGGATGGGATTTGAAACAAGGAAAGATCTCAACACCTACCTCTATATTTTTTTTTCTTAATATTTTTTTTTTTTTTTTAAATTTCCCAAAAAAAATATTAAGAAAAAAAAATATAGAGGTAGGTGTTGAGGTCTTTCCTTGTTTCAAATCCCATCCTCGTCGCCAAATGTAAAATAGGAATACACAAGTTGAAGGATAAATTGGTTCAGTTTATTCATGAGAAAGATCCCATCCACAGGAGAGCATCCAGCCAGCATCAAGACAAAGCTACAACTGACTCTTAACTAAAAGATAACATTCTAAGAGATGTGTAGAAGATTCCAGTGCTTCATGACATCAGCGCAGCTATGTCATGAAGCACAGATGGACACAGAAGCACGATGCCACACAAATACCACTTGTTCTTTGGAGGTAATCGGTTGCAAACATGCTTGATATTTATTGCACAAATTGTGTCACTGCAGCACCATGCACTGTCATCAAGTGGGAGGATGTACAACTTGATAAGGAAAAGATTTTTTTGGTGCACAATCTTTTATTTTGATGTCTTTGGATCTCTGGAATACCACTAGTTAACAAACAACAATATGGTACAGTGAGTATTAAGCAATTGTTAGGGTCCATTTGGATGTTATGTAAATCATACCCGACATTCTTTAAAAGCACACCCAGAGGCTGCCTAGCAAATTGATTTCTTAAAATGGTTGGAGACGTTTTCTGAACTGGAGATAGTTAGTTCATCTCTACAAACAAACACATTTCATCGTTTTCAATCCAACACTCCCAAGGACTGCCCTCTCAGGTTTTAATCGGTAGAAAGTGAGGAGCAAAAAACAAGATGTTATATCTCTGGTTGAAGGTTATTTGAAGGTATGTAATAAGGGGAAAGTTCCTGCATGATAGATGAGTTTTTGTTACGGTAAGCCCTATGGATGGTGCAGACGGACCTAATCCTTTCGTTTAGCATGGTCAATGGTGTCTGGACTTAGGCTCATGTTGAAGGCTTGTTTTTGTATTCCCTTGAATCTATCAGCCAAATTCTGTGGGCAAGTCCGTATCTGTCACTTTGCAGTAGTCAATCCCTCTCAAAACAAGGCATCTTGTCAGTACAAAACAGCAAGAAGCTTGCAGGAGAGGGAGCAGTGCAAAATAACCCCCTTAAACCCATCTTGATTTGATGGGTAAATGAGAGTTTAGCACAGATTTATTGTTTCTCCAGAGAAATAAATTTCAGTTTTTGTACCATTCAGGTATAGGAGACTTTCTTTCATACAGCACTGAATGTGGTCTAGGCAATTGGTAATGTTGTTATGACCCTAAACAATATTCTAAAGGTGTATGTAATTTTTTGTGACAGCATTGTACATCTAGAAATGCACCCAGGTATTGATAAAATAGCTGAGCCAGAGGCCACATGTCTAAATTTCTAAAGAATGGGTCAATGACAGATCTTTGAGGGAGGGTGGGGGCGTGGCTTGCCGTGCTGCGGAATGGCCGCTCTGTGAGCGAGCTCCGCCAGCCGAGACACTATCCTTAATTGATCCGTTCATTTTGGAGGGATGAACTGCTGCTATCTTCGCTGCTTGGGTGGCAGATCCTTTGCGGCACCAAGTGGAGAGATTCCTGGCTTAATACACTCCCTGCCCGCCGAAATATCAGCCCCGACGTGCCGCGAGCGAGAATCAGGAAGAGGGCTGCGGAGCTCAAACGCAGACGTCCCCAGTACCAGAGGCCGTGGCTTCACTTTGGGCCCATGCGGTGCCGCCTGTGACATCGGCGGAGCCGGAGTGCAGTCTGCGGAGGAGGCGAGATTACTGTTACTATTGCCGTCTTGAACTAGTGAGTACACTGCCTGCCCTCAGAGCTGAATGCACCGTAGCATAGCGGGATTGGGAAGGAAGGAGCTGCATAGCCAGGACGTGGCCATCCCGACCATCTGAGGCAGAGTCTTCATAGAGGGCCTAAGCGGGATCGCCTGAGCAATCGGCGGCGCTGAGGTGCGAAACGGAGAGGAGGCGCTTTGTGAGCTGGCACTATCGTCTTGAGGAAGTGTGCACCTGCGGAGATCTTAGCTCCGTGCTGGCGGTGCAGGAGGGGTCTCCCAACTCCGATGGCCGCCATTTTGTAGGTTTGGTGGACTCATCAGTTCATGCTGCTGATGTGTCATTAATGCTTCACTGTACTGCGTGGTCGATCTGGCAAGCAGGAATTGAAGGTGCAGGCTCTATGTGAAGCAAGTGTAGACCCGTGAGAACTTAGTGGAATGCCCATGCCCCTAACAAACACTACACAGCTTCAGTTTGCCGGCGAGCTGCTATTTTATATGCACTGAACTGCTCTGTGTCGTACGACTATAGTGCATTCTTGATTGAGCTTCTGGGTGCGCCTCACTGGATCATGGGCCTGCCCGGCTGGAATCCGCTATCATATAGTCTTGGAGTGGGGTGGTAAAGCACAGTGTGGAAATGTGAAGAGAATGCCTTGCAGAGCACCCGCCTTACGTAAATAATGGATATGGGCCCCAGGTGACGACTCTGAATGGTGGATCAGCACCCATCAAACCAGTCTAGACAACACGATGGCGAAGGTATAATTGGCGCACCTGCGTGCTCCACGTTACATATACCAAAAGCCATACTGAGGTCCTACAGAGGCAGTGTACTGTGTGCGTAGCCGAAGATGTCTGGAGCCAACATTTTGGAGTGGAAGTGGGTTTGTTGGTCCCCTTGAATCTCTGTAGAGGGGATAGCAATGCTAAGTAGACATGGGCAAGCAGGTCGCCAAACAACCTAAAATTAGCTTCGAGCAGCACCGCTCAATCAGACAAATGGAATCTGACTCCAAATCAGCCTCTGGTGGGGCTGCTGAGGGTCAGCAGGGGGACCAAGGCGAGGACATCAGCACTCTCATGTTGAAAATGCGGTCCAGCCTGCGCACCATTGACTCTAAACTAGATAGTTTAACGTCCCAGATGGAATCAGTGAAAGCCCAAGTAGGAGTACACAAGCATAGACTGGACGTCCTTGAAAATAAACAGTCCGACTTCCATGAATTCCAGGTGGAAACAAAAGATCAACTGTCGCAGATGGATCCACTCCTGTATGTGATCCGGGCCAAGAACTAGGATTTGGAGACCAGATTGCGTCGAAACAACCTACGCATCACGGGAATCCCGGAGACAACAGCAATTACAAAGATGGAAACATTTGTGGCGAATCTACTACGAGATCTCTTTGCTGCGCACCTCTCACCAGTTTTTGTTGTGGAGAGGGCTCATTGCACTTTGGGACCAAAACCACCGGTGGGAGCCCCTCCGCGGCCCATATTGACCAGGTTACTGAATTACCAAGACCGTGATGTGGTACTACGCCAGGCTCATACAATGGGGAAAATAATGCATCAAGGCAATCAGGTCGCCTTCTACCCGGACTTCACCCCTGCGGTGCAGGCAGCCAGGCGTGAATTTCTGCCAGCGAAGAAGATCCTTCTACAGGCGCAGATCCCATACTCCTTGCTTTATCCTGCTAAACTCAAGGTGTCTCATGATGGCTCTGCTCTTTTTTTCACGGACGCCAAGTCTGCTCCGAAATTCGCTAAACATGTGGGTGGAAAACGTAACACACTTGGCCCCAGAACTGACAATGCCACCTCTCTTCAGCTAAGTGATGATGACCGAAAAACTTGCATTTGTGTGCTTCTAACTGTCTTTTAGCGTAATTGCACATTATCCCATTTGGTAATTTCGTTGGATTTTGGGAAAGAATTGTGTTTTTTTTAACTTCTATGCAAATGTCAATGTAATATCTCATTGTTCGAAGTGATTTACTGTTCGTTGCTAGTACTCTTTATTTCTGTTGATCCTCGAAATGCAATACGTATTGGTGGTGCGCGGCCACAGTGGAACTCTCTTTTCTTCATCACTTTGACAACTGTTGATTTCTATGTTTGAAGTGATGTATTTGTCGCGGCTGAAGTGGTAGGGAAACATTTGTTTGTAACTGCAGGGTTAGTGATGGTGTTAGTTCTCCTAGATTGAAGACAGCACGATTCTCCTATTATGTTAATTTGCAGATTCTGTCCCTTCCAGTATCTTGGCCACCCTGCTACGGTAGGGTAATGAGCATGTACTCATTCGTCCCCATGGGAAATTTCCCTACAACATGCTGTTTTCTGATGTATTGGAGGGGGTCATTCTTCAACCTGATTGGGGGATTGATGTGGGTGGGGGTTGTTGGGAAGGGTGGGGTCTTTATTGTTCTTTTTGTGTATTGCCATGTAAAAGTATGATGATTGCAGTAGAGACAGAGACGCTCATATGTTGGATAAGACGTAGTACTGACATGCATGTGACCTTAATGTTACACAAGACACAAAAGTCAACTGTCTAACATGGAACATACGCGGACTAAATGACAGTAGAAAATCCAGGATGGTGCAGGCCTTACTTACCAGACACAACATAGATCTATGCCTGTTGCAGGAGACTCACCTCTGCTCCCAGCCCTCTGCAAAACTTAGACACAGGCACTGGGGGGCAGTATA
This sequence comes from Lissotriton vulgaris, assembly GCF_964263255.1. NCBI lineage: Eukaryota > Metazoa > Chordata > Amphibia > Caudata > Salamandridae > Lissotriton > Lissotriton vulgaris. Next base: position 1,218,723,253 of record NC_141693.1, read on the forward strand.
TGCATGAGTGTATTCCAGCTACTCTAGAGGGGTGTCAGTGCTGGTAAAGAGAGGCCTGAACTGGAGGGAAAGGGAAATATACACAGATCCAGAAGGACGCTACATTTTTCTACTGGGCCATTTGGGATACGTCCCAAGTGGCCCAGTAGAATAAATACGCACACAGCTTGTTGACCATTGTGGTGGTATATGGACCTAAAACAGACTCCCCCCACCTTTTTCCAGGAGCTGTGGGCCAAGGTTCAGACTACTGGCAGTTTACCACGATTTTATGGGGAGGTGACTTTAACGCCATCCTAAATGATGACTTGGATAGACAGGGCACGGCGAGGACACACTACCCTGCGGCCAGTAAAGTGTTGAATGCTTTATTAGAGGACGGAGAAATGATTGACATCTGGTGCCTACACAACCCACTGACTAAAGAGGGCACATGTTTCTCTGAATATCATCGCCCCATGTCCCGGTTAGATTATTGGTTAATGACTAGCGACATGGCTAGTTGGGTGGAAGTGAGACACTTATCGAGAATTATATTGGACAATTTGCCATGTTTGTTGACAATATCCCTACCTAACACCGCATGGGGACAGTTCTCCTGGAGACTGCCCCAACATGCACTTTTAGATGAGGCTTTTAAGGAGGAAATACAAGCTGATATAATAGACTACTTTACGCTCAATATGGGGTCAGTTGACACTTAGGCCTCGGTATGGGAGGCCTTCAAGGTGGTCATTAGGGGACAGTGCATATCCCGGCAGGCGGGTGTCCTCAAGGCCATTAGAAACACCCTATGTACTTTAGAGACACAAATTAAAGATCTGGAAACGCGAATACATACTGGAGGTGAGTCAGCTCTTCCGGTTGAATTGAAGGTCAAACTGTTAGACTACGAAGAAGAGGCACAGAGGGAAGTGAGGTTTCTGGGGAAATACGTGGAAGCACATAGGTATGGAGAAGGGGCAGACCTGGGCGCACAATCGCCGGCATGCTTCGCACCCCACGCTCTATGGCCTATGTACCCAAACTCGTGATAAAGAAGGACAAACGATTAGGGGTTCCCTAGGTATTTTAAAGGAGTTCTCCTCTTTTTACGCCCATTTATATACAGCCACACAAACCGAATGTCCGGAAGGTATGCAGGATTTTTTAGACTCACTGGCACTGGTTTGGTTTAATGATCGACACAGAGAATTTATGCATTTACCATTCACAGTTGAAGAAGTCATTCATGTTATCAATAGCTTGCCCCTGGATAAGGCCCCTGAGTCGGATGGTCTGACGACGCCTTCTATAAAACCTACATGGAGGAGATAGCGCCCAAACTCTTGGCGGTGTATGACACAGGTATATTGCCACAGTCTATGAGCTAAGCAATCATTGTTACCTTACTAAAGCCGGGAAAATTGGAAACAGACCAAGACTCTTATAGACCTTTATCGCTAATCAATGTAGACGTCAAGATATTGGCAAAATTGATAGCGAACAGGCTGCAGCCTTTGCTCCCTATATATAGCTTTACCGGATCAATCGGGCTTCATACCCGGGAGATCAATATCGCACAACCTCAGAACGGTGTTTTCATCTCTGCATTATCTACACCCCAATGTACAGGCGGCGGTGGTTTTCTAGATGCAACAAAAGCCTTCGACTCGCTCGAATGGTCTTATCTATTTAGGATTTTGGAACGGATGGAATTTGGCCCCATGTTTCTTACATGGATGAAATTGTTATACACTGCACCAATGGCTAGAGTACGGGTGAATAATATTGTCTCTGACCCACTCCAGATCACGCGCGGAACGAGTGCACGTTATCCCCCCTGTAATTCGCCATCGTGATGGAGCCGTTAGCCGCTCATATTAGGCAACACCACACAGATAAGGGTATAGGCTTCAGCTCTCCCAGTTTATTGATTTCACTCTATGTGGACGATATCACTTTGTATATTTCAAACCCTGTGCAAAATCTTGACATAGTATTAAGAGAATTCATCAGATTTGGCGGGCTTGATGGTATAACTATAAATTGGGCTAAATCTGTGATCTTTCCTCTGATAATCCTAGGGCAGTGACCTTGGAATTCCCATTAAAATGGGAACACGAGAAAGTGAAGTATTTGGGTATTTGGATCAGTCGGGACCTTCAAGAAATATGGAACTTAAATTACGGCAGAACTATTGTCTGGTTGGAGGAAAAGGTGAATCTATGGGCTAAACTCCCAGTGTCACTTGCAGGTAAAATCGCGTTGGTGAAAATGATCATATTGCCTACATTTCTATATCTCTTTGTGAATTTACCAATCATACTCACCAATCCTTCTTCAAGACATTGCAGTCACTGTTAGTATCATTAATATGGGCGGGATGCCAGGCTCAGAACTTTTGTCATTACCGACTAAGCAGGGCGGTTTGGGCGCACCAGACATGAAATTATACGCGCTATGTGCGCAGGTGCAATTCTTGCACTATTGGGTGCATCACGTTGCTGTGGAGGCCGATGCGTGGCGCCTGTAGCTGAGGATGGACAGAGGGTGCATTTCAGTGAGACATTTCTATATCACAAAATTCGGGCTGCCTGTAGGGCCTTACACGATGACTCCCCATCCCAGCCAACACCACTGAATGCTCTGGAAAGTCTACTGCTTACACCATCGGCACGCAAGCTCATTACCAGGCTGTACACGCATATGCAAACTTACGCCCCCGCGGCTACTTCTAATGCCCGACATAAATGGACTAACAAGATATCACCCCCCCTGACTGATGACCAGTCGACATATTGCTGTGCCCAAATGACTGAATTATCACCGAACTATAAACTTAGGCTAATCCATTTCAAATTTCTACATCGCTATTACAGAACGCCCATTAGTTTACATAGAATGGGACTCAGGCTGGACGGCTGTTGCTGGCGCTGGGGGGCTGCTAATGGGAATGTCCGGCCATCACTGAATATTGGTCTAAAATATTTGTGGCTCTAAACCAGGTTCTGGGGCTATCGCTGGCCCCATCCCCACTACTGGGTTTATTGGGGTATGCAAGAGATTCTATTGCTCTTCGCTAAGCATCAAATCTCCATGCAATGGGGTTGGAGGAGAAAACCCACTATCAAAGACTGGATTAGAGAGGTTACATATGGACAGACACAGCTGGCTACGTCTGGGAACTAATGCCACCCACCTCTAGGCCTAAGGAAATTTGGGACCAGTTTATTGATTGGGTTCGGGAGCAGTTGAGTAGTCCTGGTGATGAAGTAAACACTGGAATCGACACTGGACCGGTATGAAGTCAATATTACTGCAGTTCTCTATGGGCCAGATGTATCAAAGAGTTTTACCCATTATGTGTCTATAGGAAAATGAGTTCATACATAATGCCCTATATGTTTTACATGGGCAGCAACGCTGCAATAGTGTCTGGTATTCTGTGTGCACTGCGGGAAAGGCATTATATTTTACTGTTAGATCATGCACTGCTATAGCTGCACATCTGCTTGTCAATGAACATGTCTTTATATGAGGTGGTGGATACCGCTGAGATTGTGATGTCGATGTTTCATGCAAATGTTCAGTCTAATGTAATGTTGTGCATATGGCCAATACACAGAGTTACTTTTCTTGTTTCTCCAGATTTGCAATTGTACCAACTTGAAATTTCAATAAATAAAATGCAAATGACAGATCTTTGAGGAGACACTGATTAAGAATTCATGGGAGTAATATTCCTCAGTGCCCATCTGAAACTTCCAGAATCTGCAGGATCCAAAAAATTCCTACCACTCATCATTCTGACACTTGTTCTGATAAAAAAAGCACACAATTTATTAGGCTGAGTCTAGTGCCCACGATAGCAATCCATCAAACCAGAAACAATGCGAGTCCTTGCGAAGGACTAGCATTTTAATACCATTCTGGAATTCCCAGTAGCATCTGGTTTTCAGAACTGTCTCGGTTTGGTTTGATTTCCTGGTCGGTGTCTAAGCTTATGCCCAAAATCCACAGCTACCCACATAGCTATAAAAAGGATAATTCTGGAGTGTATACATTTGATTTGTTTGTGTAGAATTTAAGAGCCTTTCCCATCGCAGGCACTAGGCCCATCCACACAAGCTGGGTACTGTTCTTATCAGAAGTGTGAGAATATTGGGTGGTAGGAAATGTTTGACTTCCCACACATTATGGAACTTTCTCTCACAGAAATGAGAGGAAAATGCATGTTCTTGCCAATCTTTGAGGTTGGAAGGGATTTGTGGGTAAGATATGTTAGGACAACCACGAGCAAGCTATACAAATGACCCCTTGCTAAATTCAAAATTTTGTTCAGTGTCCAAAAATGTTTAGCCTTCTGGCTTCACCCATGGACTTCACACCTATTTCCACCACAAACCGTAAGTAGTTTGGAGCTGCAAAAAATAAGAAAAACAGACTCAGAAAAGTGCAAAAACTGTGATTAAAAAAAGTGATTTCTTTTACAACTCTGCGTATTCCTGAAATGTGGGAAGATGGAGATCTTAGCACTGCAAACCTTTTGTTGATACTGCATTTTTTGCAGCGCCCTTTTTCTCATTTTTCAACAAACACTTTGCTATATTTGGGCCATGTTTCTCAGTTCTCTCGAAGTAATCGACAAACCATGAGTAACTTTAGAATCTCCAAGATATGGTGAACAAAGGATGCACATTTGGCTTGGATATCTTTTGTAAGAAAAAAAACTTACAAAGAAACACAAACTGTCCTAAACATAAAAAGGTCTAAGCACTCAGTGTGCAAACGTCTAAACAACTAAGGGGTTACAGCTTTTTTTTCTGCTAACCACATAAGGTTTGGCAGCAACTGTGCTGTAAAGCAAACCTACAACTTTTAAAGCCTCATCTACAAATAGGTAGCTGCAAAACCTATATGTCTGGTGTTGGCTGGTAGACAAAACCAAAATTTGACTTTAGCTTTGTCAATGCTTGTTTTGTTATGATTTTAATTATTGTAAAACTTTATTGTTAAGTGTGCTCTTGGACCCCTTGCCAATGTAGCAAAAAATAAAATGTCCATTTGGTCTCAAAACACATTTCTAGTGTAATTCCTAGCACTAAAGACTAACTACTTTGTGTGAAGCTGTTCTTGTAAAAGGGTGGAATTCCAGACTTACACTGATGTTAGCCAATAGCTGAAGAAGGATGACCCACTATCCTGTGCTGTATAATGTAGTGGAAACAGAGTATAGGAAATCTGCCTTGCTGCAAGGTCACCCCAGGGTGATTGCTGTATGCTGGACACTATGTTATTGCTGGCTTTACAACTCTGTGCACTTTACTCCTGCTATCCAGGAGTAAAGTGCCTGTGCTCGCCCTTTCAACACGGTTGACTTGGTATACTCCTAATTGGCATTTTGAACTTGGCTATAAGACCCTAGTACATAGTACAAAGTTCACACAGGGCCTGGAAGTTAAATGGCACTAGCGGACTGCAGCACCTACTGTACCGTCCATTACAGTGGCAGTGCAAACATGGTTCAGGCCTGCCATTGTAACCTGATTGTGTTAAAATACAGTTCAATTCAGTTGGCAAAATATACCCTTTTGGCCGGTACAAGACGTCTTTTAAGATGAATAAGTCACCCCTGTGTAAGCATAATAGCTCACAAGGTAGGGTGCATGGTATTGCAAGTATGACACGTAGAAATGTAATATTAACTTGTCCTTACAATAACTAATGCCCAAAAGCTACTTTTATTGTGGCGGGCTAGCTGTCCTATGTAGAAAACCAGGTTACAGATTAAAATACTAACACTACATATCAGGAATGGAACCAGCTAGAAAATTAAACAACTATTTTAATGGTTAATAAAAATCTAATTTAAAGTTTGAAGTATGATTTTTAATAACAATTTAAAAAAAATTACTTTATGAAATGTATCTTTTCCCTGCCCGAAGGTGCTGGAGGCTAATTTGTATTGGTTCTTCAACTTCAATTAGCACTGAATAGGTATGAAATGTCTCCCAGGCTCAAACAATAGGCTGATGTGATTTGGCAGAGATGACTTCCTGAACCCCGCAGAATATGCAGGATGGGGGCACCCGTTTTGACACTTCTGTGTCAAATTCTGCTTGACAGTTCTGCTGAGCTCACATATAACACTTGGGGTACAGTCGAAAGTAGTGAGAACAGGAAGGCAATGCAGTTCTCGTGTATCAACTGTCTGGTTGCTGAATGACTCTGCTTGAATCTCTGGGATTACTGTGAGTACGGTGGCTGCCACAAACTGGATTTTAGAGTTACATGTTGGAGGACACTCAGACTGCCATAGTACACTACTCACACACACACTGTCAGAGCTCAAGTTTAATGTAGCAGAAGACTTTTGCCATCTTTGTTAAGGTGTTCACAGAAGTCACTGCTAACTACTAGCTTGTGCCAAACATTAATGTAGCACCTCCAGGCACTGCACTTCATAACACTTCCTGGACCTGAGGAAGGTAAGAATAGGTCTGACCTGCTGTCTGTGACCTGAGAGGAGTCTGGATACACTGGACCTGCTCTCTCTTGTACAAGCTACAAAAGACCTTTGCATTGACGTACCCAGCTGACCAGTGGCAACTGCACCTGGGCTGTGCCCTCCTGTAGGAATCTGCCTGACACCCTTTGAGTCTCTAAGGTCCTCCCCTGAGGTCCTTGGGGACTTTAGAAGTGTACTCCTGTGGTGGATTGGGGCTTAAGGGACTAATTTAGAAGGGAAAATCTTTAACCAGGTTGAACGTGGTTGGTGTATCCGGCCCACACTCCATTGTGGCCAACCTCAAATTGCGCCTAGTTTCAGCTCTACCGTGAACATTGTTTATCATTGCCACTTTATGATTTTTGGATTTATTTCTACTTTAAAAAAAATATTTATATCTCTGGTTCTCCTTTTGAATTTTGTAATTTTGGTATAATTTTGTTTTTTACATTTTATGCTATTTTTCTAATTAGGTTTCAAATTTTTCTTATTTGCATTTTGACATTATTATTGTTTTGGTACTTCATAAATAATTTCCACATTGCCCAAACTTCAGGAAGAATGCTCTGTGCCATAACTACAGGGAAACTCTACCCAAATCCAATATGTTGGGTAGTCTGGCCACCTGTCTGTAAATTTCACAGACCATCCGTTATTTGGGTCTCATGTCACCCATGATGATCCCTTTTACAGACAACCTTTGTCCTTAATTCTGGGGATTGAAGCAAGATGTGTTGTTGCCTTCAAGAATCCTCCGAGTTCTGCAGTACTTTCGGATGGGGCCAGCTTGCACTCTTTTGAGATCAGGGAGCTGCAGCAGCCTCTTCCCGACCTAGCATAGGCTGCGATGGGCCCATTGTCATTCTGTATGCCAGCTTATGGTCATATACAGAATTACAATGGACCAGCTTGGGGAGTTACAGAATGTGGCGGACCGTCTCCTGCCCCAGCCTACAGCACAACATTCTGCTTTTGTCTAGGAGGATGTGCCATCCATGCCTCTGTAGGGGTGGGGGGAGGCTCTGTTAATAAATAAAGGGTTAAAGGTAGAGACTTCAGAGTGCCTTGTGTGCCACTCATATTTCGGCAATAATGAAACATGTCAATTGACTTACACACTTATATGAGTCATTGTCTCTGTATCATATATGTGTGATGTGAAACACTCTGACACCCTACTTTTGATGGAATGAGAAGTAGTATAAAAAAAATACACATGAGAGAGAGTTTGTGAGGAGATGAGGAGCACCATTGGAGAATTGGAGGGTGATAGTGAGGGAATCCGTGGAGAACGAGATCTATGGGGTGCCAACAAAGATTGTGACATCGGCTGCAACCAGCACTGAAGCTTGGCCATCAGGGGTGAAGCTGGAAGTGAGAGACCCGCTGAAAGCTAGAGCCAGACATGAGCCTTAAGCCTGGCTGTCTTAGGTCGAGGTCCCTTTAGAACCTCGAGTCCATAATGAGTCGAGCTTTGATGTGGCTTCTGCCTGCCACCCTTGCTTTACCTCATGCACAAAGAGGTAATAACAAGGAATTTGCATCTGAAATAAATGGGAGAGAAAATGGATATCCATTTAAGGTTTGATTTGAACAAATTTAAACCACAAAACGTAGATTAATTTAGGCTTCCCCCTTAACCAAATTGTGTGATCTTAGGCAAATATTTTATTTTACCGATCATCTTTTTTCTTCAATTTCATATAAGAAGGCACCTTCGAATACGCGAGTTCAGAATAACAGCTGTACAAAAACCTATTGAGTTTGATTTAATAGACTATAATGTTGCTCTTTCTTTTACAATCTGGGCCACATACATCGGTCACATGACATCTGTCTTGCCTCTTAGTTCATTAGCGGTACAAAAGGGGGTGGTGATGGACGGAGCATCTGAATCAATCAAACACTCACACCCAGTCAAAAGATCTGGGTTTAATCCATCAAGTACCAGGTGCTATACGTACTGGAGAAGACAGGACACTTTCTGAGGGAGACCGTTTGAGCCGTCATCGCATCTCTCCGCGAGTCGGCCACGGATATTTGGTTGTTTTTGGGTCTTAGACAGGGGACTGCCGATCGGAGCCATTATAATAGGGTTCAGAACTATCAAGAAATATAGGAAGGCTTCTCATTTCCGATCCATTACAAATATCGATTTCATGCTTGGAACTTAAACCAGTCCAAATCTCAACATCGTCGTATCCTAAACAAGAACTGGGTCTCCTTCAAAAACAAAACGATTATTTAAAAATACTTCAAGCCTGTATATAACACAGCAATCTCCATCACATCTGTCCATCTTTAAACGACCTGCCGAATTGCCCAAGGAGTTTTACTAGCTCATCTCGCCCTGAAGAAGTCCCATTCGGGACGAAACGCGTCGGCTGTTCTTTCTTAAGAATGGAACAATAAAGAAAAATCTTTTTTGAAAAATTTTTGGACTTTACTCTCAGTATCTTTTGTGACAAACTTGTGACTCAGTTTGCACAATTGCTATATGTGGTGCACCTGTGCTTATAAATTCAATTGTGTTTAAGTTCTGTATAGACCTATCATTGTGATGGTGGGTGACTATCGGTGTACACACAGACCCCTTCCTCAAATATAAAGGGTAAAATATTACTTTGGTTTTTTCGGTCAGGTGCATTGGTAAAGAAGGTTCCACCATCTTTCTGGCTTCTTCCCTTCTCTATCCTGCTCAATCCAAATAACTAACATATCCACCACTCAAATTACTTTCATATTTCACTATACTAATTCACCATGAACACTATATGGGTTCCAGAGTAACGTTCTACTCACCGAAAAAGCACTTCAACACACCATCAAGGGTAGCAAGCGCTATATAAATGCAATTACAATACAATACATAATTCCACTGCACACCACGCCACATAATTCCACTACAAAAAAAACACTCCATACCACACATTCCCACAAATAATTCCAATCGGTATTTACCAAATCGGTAATTCCCATTCATTCCTATGGGCCTAGGAATGAATAGGAATTACCGATTCGGTATTTACTGAATCGGTAATACCGAATATTACCGATTCGGTAAAATGCACCGAATCTTTATCTACATCCCATTTACCGATTCTGAAATACCGAATCGGTAAAATTTGGTATTTTAGCATCGGTAAATGTGAATTACCAACATCTGGCCCATAGTCATTTAGAACGCCAATAGCTCTTACTACCACACATGCGAGACCTGTTGATTTGCAAATGCTTGTTTTCGCTTGAAAAAGTGGCAACCTTGGTTCCAGACCCTAATACAAACAGAGAGAAAATACCAGCTCCTCTTTTATTTTCATCGGGAGTTCTGAGCGCCCTCTTCAAATACATTACTATTTCTTTGACTGCATCTTCTACTAAACACAAAATGAAGACTAGCCTCCATGAGTTTCTTCCTCTAGTTACATGCAGCCTATAAACTTCCCACACGGCCATGGACCGGAAGTTTTATATCAGTTGCTCTTACCGTACGCCAGTATCCGGACAACCCGGAAGAGGAACAGCTTATAATAATAAGTCGTTTCCCGTGCAAAATCGACCCAAATTGTAAAGAAGAAGGGAGCGGCAAATAATCTTATTTTCCACTAGAAACGGCTACTACCGTGAAACTGTTGTCCATCAAGAAAAAACTTGAATAATGCCTGTTACATATGCTAAAACGACGACAAATGACTCCCTACTGAGCATGTACAAATGAGCAGTGTCTCTTATCCAAACATGCCCAATCACAACAGAGCTTGCTCATCCTGAACACGCAAACTCTAATTCACACCAGCATGATCGCTGGAATAATATTTATATGGTAAAACTATTCAGAGAGCCGCGCCTGAGTATTTGCTTCTCTGTGCCGGTTGTTGCATTTTGTCTGTTGTTACCTCTTGCGCCATATTTTCACCACTGGAAATCAAAATGGAAATCGGGAACGCGATACCACATCAGGATTTGACTGAGGTTAGTAAAATGTTTTGCATGAGGGCACGGTTATGATTATTCCAAATGCACCATAAGCAGGGCATAAGTCGGGGCTGCACTCTGTTAGAAAGCGTCCGCCCACTATTCTCACAGGTTGGACGCTAGTCTCCCCTGCCAAGAAGTTTGACCCCATTGATTGAAATATGCTGAACTTTCCTGGTATGATTGTCAGACACCGGACACGTTCAACAGTGCCTGCACCTTGTCTTCTTTCTAGTCCTAGCTGCAACATGCAAGGAGGGGGATTTTATTTTCACCTCCAGCTGGGCCCAAGTTAACAGGTAATCAGGCCTTCTTTTGCTTCTGCATCCTGAGGGGGCGCTGTCCAGAGTCTCACACTTAATTTAATTTAATTTAATTGCAAGTTTATATAGCGCTAGGATCGACTCCCGGAGGAGTATCTCCGCGCTTCGACCGCTGCGAAACCCTTCCTGGCTTCCCTGAGAGATGGTCCCTTAATGGGTATCTCCAGGGTGAGACCAGGCATCCCCGGCGGTCTGGTGGGGCCGTTAGTGCAGATGAGGCAAGCTTATGCCCAGAGTTGCCGAGTGTGATCGCTGATCAGAGTGGGCACCGAGGCGAGAGAATTATCGAGTCCGCTGACCCTGGTCCAGAAACCTGCCGCGTCGGGAATCGAACCCTGGTCCCGGGCCGTCCTCTGCTCTCGGGTTTGCCGCCTCTAACCAGTGAGCCACACTACTGCACTGTCACTTAGATGCACATGCAACAAAGGGGAAAGAAAGGCACACAGCTTGCTGTCCCTTCACAGGTACTTAAGAAAGAGGCATGCATTTGTTTTTATACATATATATATATATATATATATATATATATATATATATATATATATGAGATATGCAAACACCTTAGGTATGCCAGATGTGTTTATCTGTCCAGGTAGTTATATAAATACAAATTCAAATACCATTATTTTGTTTTATCACTTTATAACACGACTCATCCCAATGCAGGGTGTCGGAGCACTTTACATCACACTTACAAATTATATCAAAGTGCAGGATGTGCGCATAAGACAATGAGGGTTAAAAGGTGTAGGAGTTACGTCCTTCAAAGCTATCTGTTCTGTATTACGATTACAATTTATGAACTGTAAGTAACAACAAAAGCTCTATGTTAAAAGCAGAAACCCACTTACCTATCTACATAAAATAAAAAACAGTCATCTGCATGTTACATGATGTGCTTTGTAGCAGACCAACCCTATTGCTACTTTGATTAAAATCGGGGACTAGATCAAATACAGATTACTCCAGAAAATGTGTTAACCTCCAGAGTTATTTTAACATATTATTATTCCTTGAGCGTTACTGGGCATACAAAGATCTCGGCAGTGCCTTAACCCCTTGAGATATATTACAATAAAGACTTTGCAGGCAATTAAGCGGAACAGATCTGCTGCCATGTCTCTACGTGTTGCCAATTTCCACGTGGCAGAGTTAAAAAAACAAAATGTATAAATGTAGTAACAGATTTTGTTTTGGGGGTGTGCCACTTTTTTGCACTACCCTGACACAAAATTTCACTTGTATCTGCCAAAACTTGGTTAGTCCCCCCACTTCTTTTTTTTAAGGACTTGTGCCTTTGCCATAAGTACTGTGTTTTTTGAATTGTTGATAGGGTACAAGTCATAAATCAGGTGGGGTTGTTTGCTAATTATCACGCACAGTGACTCCCTAAAAATGTGGCATCAGACAGTGTGATTTAACGAGAAGCTTTGTATCCTTGACCGTATTGCTACTTTGCCTACTTTACAGTCTCTGACAGTCTAATTTGCTGCTTGTTCATTGATATAGCGGTCTTTTTAGTCAGCTATTAGGAGTACATTTTTACACAAACGGTTAAGCTGGAACACTTTGTTTGGTAATCATAAGACAAATAAGGTTGCCCAATGAATTAAAGACGTATACTTAATTAAGGTAGATGTAGGCAGGGCACAAGTCCTAAAAAAAGAAGTGGGGGGACTCTCCACGGTAGGCGTGGTCACAAGAAGTGACATCACGACAGGAAGTGACATCACGACAGGAAGTGACATCACGACAGGAAGTGACATCACATGTAAGGCAGATCAATCATTTGCATGTATTGCAACAAAAGTAGAATTAGTGTGTTGAAAAAAGCCGAAGAAAAGCACATACTAGAAACTACAATAGTGATTATCAAAACTATAAAATTTATTACGCTACCTAGAACACGACATTTACATTTATTAATCCAGCATGGAGTGAATGCACACAAAACCAGCTGATGCTTAGAGGAATAAGTTTTGCAATAGGAAAAAAAATGTCTTCCAAATGGAGAAAAAAAGTTTTGCAATGCAGTTTCACTATAGTGTCGTGGTTATGCGTGGGTAAAGCTATGCCTGTTACATTTAAGCATGTTAAAACACCTTTGTAAAAAGATCCCCAAAACTACTTCTGGGAACCTGCGACTGCTGCAGCTTTCCAGGTTTACATATAAAATGCTTAGTGAATTTCGATAACAGAAAGAAATGCACTTCAAACGTAAATTTACAACTTCTGTGAGTGTGGTCAGAGATTCTGTGGGACATCTTCCCTGTGTGGTGTCTTCATCACGGGGTGCTGGCGGGGCAGAGAATTTTTTGAGAGGAGGGCATTGCTCAATAAAGTTACCAGCATCCTTTTACTCTGTAAATTATTAAATACAGCAAATGGTTCACAGTCATTGTTTTGAACCACATATTAGGCAGGATTTCAAATAGTCTTAGAGATGTAAGTGTTGAAAACATGTATTTACGACATTCCTTCTGAACGGGCATCAAATAAGTCGTACGCAAAGTCCTTGTTTTGGACCACATAATATGCAGAATTTCTAAAATGTTAGAGATATAATTCTGCGTAGGTTATATCTTGCCGAATAGAATACTACTAAATATACCTCTGCCAAGGGCCGGCGTGCGCGGCTGAGAAACTCTCGCCGCAACTACTCCGGGCTTACGCCTTGAAGCTACAGGAAACACTTCTAGCCGCTTCCAAACCTCATGCACGGCATCCAAGTTTCTCCCACGGAGGACAACCGACACACTTTCAATCCATCATGCACCGAAGGTCCCCCAGGAACTAGATGAAAACCTGAATTATGTGTGTGTCCTCAGCAGGCGTACGAAGCGCTATAAAAATTACTTACGGGGACTGTGAGTTCTATGGCTCTCACCTTCAGCCTTGTGTGGCCATACAGCACCTAGATGGCACCCGTGTATCGTTACAGCGCTATTGCAAATTGTAATAGAGTGCACATTTTTTACATAAAGGAGTTTACACTTATTTATTAGCAATTTTACATTGCGCATCACCTACCAATAAGTGTTCAACTTTAACCCACCTTTACATCTTGTAATTATCTTGTATGATCATGTATTACATGGCTGACTATATGAAACAAACATCTACTTAAAAGAAAACGCAGATCTCGCTGTGATGTGACATATACCACGAAGCTGCAATAGTTCGGAAGCATGTCTCTATTTAAGAGTGTATTTACAAAACCAGACAGTGCAGGCCGCGAAGCCTTCTATTGGCCGTGCGCAGATGCCTCATAAAAATGATCTGATATGTCACTTCCGCTGTGGAAAGCCGCTTTCATATAGGGAAGCACGCTTACAGTACTCCTCAGACGGTTGTTTTAACGTGGCTTCCCTTAGTTTGTTTTTATATAGCGCGAACTAGACCCGAAGGTTTTATTACTTACGGAGTAGCTATTTCTTCAATAATCAAGAAGGTGCTTTAGGCCTCGTAGAGAGAGGGCAGCAGGCGAGGCCGGGACTGGAGAGGGCAGCAGGCGAGGTCGGGAAGTCTGGTGCAGGAAGCGGAGGCAGGTCAGGCAGCAGGCAAGACCCACCCATTCATTGGTTGAGGTTGGATCCTTGGCGTCTATTGGGTACCCTGGCAACGGTGCACCTGGTAGGGGCAGGGGCGTGGTGACCGGCGTGCTTGGACCCGGAAATGCTTTGTTTACTTTGTGCACGCCGCGCTCCCATTTTGTAATGGTATGATGGACGCAGTTTTGATTTAGCAGGGTGGACGGCGTCCACCCTGAAAAACCCTCCGAAATAAGTGGGGGGATGCCGTCCACCCGCGTGGTACCCCGACTCGTGCCCTGGATGTAGGCCTGATGCCAATATAGATAAAGCCGATGCAGGCTGGAGCTTTTAAATCGCACCCTTTTGGCCATGTTGAAATTCTCTATTTGGCCACTAGTTTTACGTGTATGCATATTTTACAATATGTGTGCCTTGCACGGTGTATTCTCTTAATGAAATTGAATGTGTCTGAATGTTGAGCATATTTTATTCATTTACTGTAGCATAGACGTAGGTCAAACAAGAAACAGAATGTTTTAGCGAGAATATTTTCCTTTTTGCAGGAGCATCGAAAATATGACGTGTGCTGTAAAATTACGATTACAAATACATAAACTCTTTGATGTGGTTGAATGCTTTTGGATGACCATACCGTGCCACAAACATTTTTAATAGGTTAGACTGATGCGCTAATGTATGACCGTATACTGAATTCTCCTGAGGATGTTCATAGGTTGCTATGCAGCCAATAAGAGGTAGCCTTTTTTTGATTTCCAGCATAGTATAACATAAGCATTTAAGAGGTCCTTAGAGGCTTCTTGTGGTCATTCCTGAAAGGGGACATAAGCTGGCCTACTTTGTATCATGAATACTCACAAGAAATGCAATTTTTAACCACACTTCAGACAGTGACCTCCTTCAGATCAAAAACCGGAGCGGTCTCCATTGCATATTAAAAGATGAAAGAAAATAAAAAAATTAAATTGTATGAATAATAATGAATACATTATAATATCCACTATTTGATATATTTATGTTTATTTGATTTATAGAGCGAATAGCTGCCCAAGGGCTTCCCAGCGCTGCAGAAAGGATGGGGGGGGGGGGGGCGAGGAGGTGTAGCGGAGCAATCATGGAAAGAGCCAGGTTTTGAATTTCTTCCTGAAACTATGTATGTCCTTTAGGAGTCTCTATTCCATGGTTAGAGAGTTCCAAAGTTTTGGGCCCAATGAGAGAAGGATCTCTCTCCCCATCTGGTTCTTTTTAGCCTTGTTGTATTCATAAGGAAATCTGATGAGGACCTGAGGGACCTGCTGGGGACATATGGAGAAATGAGAGCCTGTAACAAGACAGGACCCCTGCCATGCATAGGCTCGTGGGGTAGGCAGAGGGCCTCGAACTTGACTTTCGACTGAATAGGTAGCCAGTGTAGTTTGCCAAGTGAAATTTTCATTGACTCCTGCTTGGGTATCTTCAGTAGCATCCTTGCAGCCGCATTTTGGACAACCTGAAGCCTGTTAACTACCTGTTTGGGGACCCCTAACTACAGTGAGTTACTGTAAACCAGTCTTGAGGCCACCGGTGCCTGGATCACTGTTCTCCGAACCTGATCTGGGAGAAGGTCAATGATCTTACACATCATGCGTAGAATACCAAAGTAGGTAGCTGAGAGTTTTTTTTGCTTCGGTATCCATAGTAAGAATCTGGTCTAGCCACATCCCCAAGTTCTTGATGGAGGGTTTGGGGCAGGGGGCGCACCCCAGTTATTAGGCCAGCGGATCCTGTTCCAAGGTCCTGTGCAGTTGCCCAGGAACATAAGCTCAGTTTTCCCACCGTTGAGCTTTAGACTAAAGTTAGCCATCCAGTTTGCTATCTTTCCCATAATTGGGACTAGCTGCAAATGATTTGGGTTAGTTGCATCAGACACTGAGACTCCCAATTGTGTATCGTCAGCATAGGACACAATTGAAAGTTCAAACTCCTTTGCAATTTGTGCAAGTGGGCTCATGTAACTTTAAACAGGGTAGGACTGAGCGTTGAACCCTGAGGAACTCCGTATGGGGCAGCGAGCGTGTCTGAGAGTAAGCCAGATTCCATGCATTGGAATGATCTTTTTCTTAGCAAGTAGGCCAGCCATAAGATGGCCTTGCCCTGAATTCCGATCTTCTCTTAGCTGTATATTAGGATACTGTGATCAACAGTATCAAACGCTGTGCTTAGATCAAGGAGGAGGATGCCGACAGCTGCCCCCTGGTACAGTATCTTTTTAAGTTTCTCAGTGACTAGTAGGAGACCAGATTCCATGCTGTGTTCAGGACGGAACCCCATCAGGGACTGGTGCAAAATGTTATTCTCCTCCAGGATTTGTGAGATTATGCTATTAACATATTTCTCAGCGATCTAAAATGGGGAGTAGTGAAATGGGGCAAAAATTCCCCAATATCATGGGATCAAGATTAGGCTTTTCAAGCAAGGGCTTCACGATGGTGTGCTTCCAGTTCAGTTAATGAAGCTTTATTCGGTTCATAATAAAAATGACCATAAAAGCACAGCAAACAGGCAACAGAATTAAAAAAGTGCAAACATGATTAAAAACTCATACTTTTTCTAAAAGCCATAGATTTACATATAAAACTGGCCGTATAAAAACATATATCGGGGTGGTCCAAATTATACAACAAACACATAGCATCCTCCACATTTAAAACTCCATACTTAAGAAATATTGGTTTTAAAAAGGAGATCCTAACGTTCTGAAATAGGGAGCAGATGAGCATAAAGTGCATTGTGCTTTGCTTGGAATGTCCGTCACAGGGACACAGACCCACAGGGGGCTTTTTAGGATGTGGGAAGGCCACTAATACATGAGCAATGCCAACTCTTAATCTGGTCAATACTAACCTATGCGTTGGCCTGGTTACTACGTTCAGATAACGCTGAAATCTCTCGATAGCAATATATTTATTGTAAATTTTAACAGTAGCGAGGGAGTTGGTTATTACTGAACGTTTATGAGCTTTATGTGTCATAAAGGAGTTTTTAAGATCCTGTTTCGCAAGACCTCTAGGGGGACAGTTTTCTGACAACAAATGAATATCACAGATACTTTTATAACAATCTACAACATATTTAAGCCACGGTATCTGCATACAGTTGTCTAATCCAAGGCAGTCCCTAATTATAAATTGATTGAACTCGGTCTCTTCCTTAAGCCAAATTGCTCGGTAAAGCAATAGAGGCCTAAGTGAGGCGAGCTCGGTCAGGTGAAAAACCCCTGCCTCTCTATGGATCAACTCTGTTGGAGCAGATTTAGGGAGGCACAATAATTTCTTAAGAAAGTTATTTTCTTCTATCTGTAGACAATCAGTTTTGCAGTAACCCCAAAGCCCCGCCCCGTAGAGGGCAATGGATATACTGCGTGCCTTGAAGATTTCCAGCATATCCTGGATTCGCCTATCCCCCAGCTTGGACGCAAATTTAAAAATGCCATAAGAGCTTTTGCTCATTTTAGATCGAACATTCGTTAATTCATGCCCCCACCTACCATCACTAGTAAAAGTAACCCCCAGGTAGCAAAAACTATTCACATTCTGCACTTTAACCCCTTCTATAAAAAAGGAGTGGTTGCTGCCCGCTTTAGTCCCACAAGTCATCGTATGAGTTTTATTCTTGTTGATCAACAGTCTCCTGCTCCCAATAAATTCAGTGAACTTGTCCATCAGACGCTGCAGGCCAACGGGTGTCCGTGACAGGAGCACCGCGTCGTCTGCATATAGCAGAACTAGGACACTATCCCCTGCAACCTGTGGAGCATCAGCCTTGATGGTTTTCAAGGCGACTTCAACCCCATTAACAAAAAGGGTAAATAAAAGCAAATAAAAGGGGCGCAAGGACACAACCCTGCCTAATTCCCCGTTTAACATTAAAATTACTAGTACATTCCCCGCTAACACCATACCGAACACATGTTTTCAGCTTGCTGTATAGTCTGGCGAGAAAAAAGATAATTTCTTTCGGGCACCCATGTCAAGCAAAACTGTCCAAAGAAGTGAGTGATTAACTAAATCAAAAGCACTGCTAAGGTCAGCAAAGCAAAGATAGATGTTACCGGGTTTGGCTCTGGTGTACTTGCCTATCAACAACTCTAAATTCAGGCACTGATCTAGGGTCCCTCTTCCCTTCCTGAATCCGTATTGTGAGTTTGCAAGGATTCCATTCTCATCAGCCCACTCCTCTAATCTGAAAAGGAGGACTCTGCTCATAATTTTTACAGACGAGTCGAGCAGGCTGATGGGCCGGTAGTTACTTGCCAGAGCTTTATCCCCCTTTTTATAAATTGGGACTATAATGGAGTCGCCCCATGTTGGTGGGATCATGGTGGTTACGGCAGCGTTGAGTACCAAGGTAAGTATTGGTCCCCAAAGCTGCGGTTGAGCCCTGTAAACATCTATCGGGACTCCATCTGGCCCCTGGGCCTTACCCCCTTACTATTTTTAATACCATTTTCCACCTCTCCCAATGAAATATCTAAAGGCACTACAGGCCAAGTCCTATTTTAGTTGGGCGTCATAGTATTATCTTGAAAAATCACGGAGAAATGGTTCACCCAGTCCTCGCTGCCCATATTAGATGAAAGATGCGGGATTTTGTCATCTTGGAGGAAAGGGGAGTTAACAGTGGACCAAAACAGGTGACTATCGGCAGTTTCTGCTGCCTGAGTAAGATGCTCCCAGGCTTCAAGCTGTAATTCCCTCGTTCTTTTAGATAGCGCCTGTTTATAATCAAATCTTAAGTTTGACTCTGTCCTTGTCCCTTGGGGTAACGGCCAAAGCTTGTTTGAGTTGTGAGAGCAGGGACGTACAGGCATGGTCAAACCATCCAGTCCCTTTCCCTCCTCTGCCTACTTTTTTCCCCGTAAAGATGTTATTAATGACAGTATTGATATTAAGAAAATGAGTCATAACCTGAGCAGACGGGCATCCTAGAGATAAGATAATGTCAATGTCCATCATGCATTTATTTATGATTAAAGGTTCCACTGTGGCCGAATTTTCACCTTTCCATCTCAGCCTAACCCCATTAGGCCTATGTGGTTCTATATTTGCCAATACTCTAGCGGGCGGTTCGGTTCTGATCATCCATGTAGTTATTTGCAAGCTAACACAGTTATGGTCGCTCAAGGAGGATGTATCCCTTACTTTAATTATGAAATGGGGTACCAAGTTGGATGAGACCATAATGTGATCAATGATGGAGCTCACATTCCTTCCAGTAAAGGTGGGAATTGGACACTCACTTCCCTCCTGTGCAGTACTCAATAGCTCTAGATCATATGAAACCATAGTGCTATTGATTGCCTCTCCATAAGCATTATGTGGAAAGTGGGACATATTCTCCCCGTTGTTAGTTAGGATCCCACAAACCCTAGAGGAGGATAAACTACATACTTGTAAATTAAAATCCCCCACCCAAAAAAAAAATAAAAGTGCATGTTGCTTCGCTTACCAGCTTCCTTAGGGCACAGGATAACTCATCTATCACTTTGTGCCAGGAATTAGTAAAAATGTTCTTATAAAAATTAATCAAAAGCACATCAGTGCCATCCGGTAAACGTACCCACAGGATTTGTGAGTGTGGTTCAACTAACAATTATTTAATGATAGTCAACTTTACATCTACTGAGATAAGGATAAGGAGACCTCCCTTTGCCCTGCCATGGCTAGATTCAGAGGCATCTAAACTGTAGCATGTATACCCTTCAAGGCTAGGTTTATCAACACACCACGTCTCTTGCAGGCATAAAATATCATAGGACCTTACGATATCCTCCCATTCCAATTTGAATGCCTTAGATGCCCATCCGGCAATATTCCAACTTGCCATAGAAATCCCCACAGAATGACAATTATTGGCGATATCAACAATGTTATTGGAACAATCACCCCTATTACTTTGGTCAGACGCCAGCCCACCTATGCAATTACCTGTGGCATTCCCTGTAGCATTCACTGTATCCTCAACAATCTCATTTGCACAGTGAACTACTGTCCCACTTTCAGGATTGCCCGTAATGGCAGAAGGTAGGTCCTCTCTCACCTCACTTATGTTGTTCTTGTTGGTACTCAGGATAACGTCCCTCCCAGTCCCAGGCCCCGTCTGTTGTCAATCATTTTGGTCCAAGAAACTCAAGGACTGGTACCTGTTCTGGACCGGGACTTGATAGACCATCCAATTAACAGGCGAGAAAATGATATCGCAGTTGGGTGCAAAATTAGGAGTGTGTGTTACAAATCTATTACCACTAGGAACAGGATTCAACAAGGGCGTGGGCAAGATAGATCTGCCACCAGTAAGTCCAGGGTTGAAGTGGGTAGCAAAGATCTGTTACCATTAGATATAAAGTTAGAGTTGAAGGCCCCATCTCTACAATTAACGGAAGGCAACCTATTAAGATGATTATAAAAGTACCCCCAAGGGTCTTGCGGCTACATAAGTCTCGGACTGTGCTAAGGCAGCTGCTCTAAGTAAGACCGTCGCAACATGTTGGGGGTGTTTAAAATTAATAATCACACAGTCACCCCCGCAGGTCTTCCTGGTGTTATCGATCCAGTTAACCCTTCTGATAGATATAGTTTGGTCAGAGTAGTTAACTGGGTAACAACAGTGACGATTTAACCATGAGACCGTTTTATTTTTTAAAGAATCTCCGGACTCCTGAGGATGTGGGGCCTGGATTAGAGGCGGGACATTAGTTAAAACCACAACATAGGGTACACACTCTGGGGGGGAGGTCTACTGGGCGGTTACTTATACCCACAGACACCCCATCGGAACCTGCTACAACAGCTGGCACAACTGGCGACTGCATGGTCCTGACTCTATTTGGTGCTGGTAATGTACTTGCACCGGAATTTGCACCTGCAGGCCTTGTGGCCGCTGGTGTAACCACTGGTACCTGCACGGGTCGACCCGTGTTACGTGCTGGTAGTGGTTTCGGACAAGTCAAAACAGGTGTCGCCTGTGGTGGTTGTCTTCCTACATTTGGGCCAGGGGGGGCAGTATTGATATGGTGAGGCCTTCCCTTATCTATCTTAGGTGCAGGTTGAGGACATGTAGCAACTCTAATTGGTAGTACAGAGTTATCCAATTTGACTACATGCTGATCCACCACAGCCCCTAATCTCAATACTTCAGCCGACAATGCATCAATTTTAACTAATAAAGGCTCCACAACCGACTTCAGTTTGTCATCGATACAGCTCACTAACAAGTCAAATTGGTTAATATTAATGGTAACACAATTGTCCTTGGTAGGAGTCCCTTTATCACCAATGTTCTCCTTGGGAGTGGTGTCCTTTTTTTTCCTGGCCGAATGGCTTCCCCGTTTAAGAGCCGGTTTC
This sequence comes from Lissotriton vulgaris, assembly GCF_964263255.1. Lineage (NCBI taxonomy): Eukaryota > Metazoa > Chordata > Amphibia > Caudata > Salamandridae > Lissotriton > Lissotriton vulgaris. The sequence continues at coordinate 1,218,744,974 of NC_141693.1, forward strand.
CTACATGCTCTCATGAAACGTGTGGCCCTAGTGGATTGTTGCGGGGTGCCATCGGGAATCTCAGATAGGTCTGGTAGGTCTTCCACTGCAGTAGGATCATCTGGAGCCTCTGCAGCAATGGATTCAACATTAATACTGATGTTATCAATCTCGGCTGCCACATTAGTGTTGTTACTGCCCTCATTGGTGGGGACCAGTGATAGGTCCGATGGGAGGTCAGGTAAGTTGCCTTTCCCTAGCGATTTTCTTCTATCGCTGTTAATTCTACTGACAACTTTCAGCAGATAGTTGTCCGTTAGGGTAGTTTGAATAGACATGGTTGGTAGCGGGTCAAAGCAGCAAGCAGTTACAAAGCAGCTCACAGGGGATCAAAAATGCAAGAACCGCACAATCCTTGCTAGATGCTTGAATGACAGCTATCAGCCCTATGAGTATGGACTGGTACTCACAGTTACAGCCAAGGGGGGTGGCCCGTCCCGTCCCTGGTCGCCCCCGGACGGCCACAGACGGCCCGCCCTCTGCCCGGGCTCAGCCCGGCATCGCCCGCCCCGCGAGGCGGGAGCCCCAGGCCGGTCTTAGGCGCCTCCGGGCGCGGGTTCCTGGCGCAGCTGTTCGCGTCCCCGCGAGATCAGGGGACGCTGGGAGTTGTAGTTTGTCCCCTCTCTCTCCCCTCGCCGCGGCCGAGATGTCCTGTGCGGCAGCGGGGGAGAGCGGAACTACACAGCGGGATACCCGGCAGGCAGGCAGGCAGGTAAGGAGTCACCTAATGGCGTTCTTTTGCTCCCACTTGTTCAGACGCCCCCCATTTTTTTGGCACTATCCCGGTGCTCAAGGATAACAAGATGAGGTCTGCCATTGTGGAGAGAACCAGCCCCTCATCTTGGAGAAGAATGTGAGGGGGGGGCTGGGTCGAGTGGTGAACCTGATTTGATGTTCTTCAGGAGAAGACCCAGGTGTTCTGTGCTTAGGACCGGAAAGGAGTCAAGAGCTGTGATGCAGGCCTGTGCTCCCAGAGAAGACCTGCAAATCTTCGGAATCACACAAGGGGCTCAGGTGCAGTGAGTTATATATATTTTCTACTTTATTTTTTAAAGAAGGTGGCTAACTCATTGCATCTCTCCTTGGAGGATTGGAACATAGGGGAACTCTGTTCAAACGTGGTAAGGCACTTCACAATTTTAAAAAGCTCTTTGGGGGAGTTGGCAGCCATACTGAACTGTTCTTCATAGTAGTTTGTCTGAGCTTCCTTGATATCATTGTGGTACTGTTGATATGCACTTGCCTCGTTGGCACCATCTCAATTAATATCATTATGTTGAATTTGCCATGTTTTGCTCTTCATCATTTTAGTTATTTAAAGTTTTTGTTTAAATTTTTTATAAAAGCGCTGCTAACCATGCAGTTTGGCCGTAGAGTGCTTATTAATGTTATACAATCAATGTAATTGCCAGTACAGTAACTTATCATATAAGTATTTTTACACTTGACTGAATAAAGTAAAATTCTGTGGGTGAGTTTTAAAAAGTAGAATGGTTTTTGTCTATTTGATGAAAGAATTAAATATATACAAGATCGCGAGATCCAGTAGATGTAGAAAAAAGACTGTTGGATTTTCAAGACATTAAAATGCTCTTTGCAGAGATGATATTGGGCATAGAAGAAAGACTAGTAGGAACAGTACATAGCAAACTCACCAAGAGAGGACTAGGATAAAGTGAAAACAGACTAAGGAGCAGACATGTTTTGGATCCACAACAGTGCAGAGACTGCCATAAAACCTGAAGTCTTTGGTGTGAGTATGGAGCCAACGCTATAAATAAAGAATTTAATATCTAGCAACAGCAGATAAATGTTAAAAAGTAAACATAGGATGGAATAACAGGTAAAAATATATGAATTTCTTGATAATTTAGTTTTGTCAATATTGTAAAGTATTTTGTTTTCTGTTACAGCAATTATTTTGTTAAATTTCTCAGTATGAAGAACTGTGTTTTGCAAAACACGGTTGTATTATGAATATTAAATAATCAAGGAGGTTTATATATAAAGGGTTGCTTTGAAATGTGAAAAAAGGAATGAAGATTTGGATATTAAATTGTTTCATTGAGCTACTGGATTAATTTGCATATTATATCTGAATACAGGAGCGTATACTTTATTCAGTGGTCTGATTTATTCAATTGTGTTGTGAGGATTTCTTTAGAGGGTGGAGCTAAAGTAACCTTTTGCAAAGGGACTTGACGAATGGAGTCCCATAAATGAACACAAAGTTAATGTGAAACAAAATATGTAATATGAGCTGACAATAGTGCCTGGATTACTTACCAGTAATGTACATTAAGCCTTCCTTCTCTTCATTGTTACAGTCATACCCTATGAGGATATACCTCCACTGGAGAAGGAGCCTGACCAGCATAATAAAACCGATCTCAGTTCAGTTCAGTTCAAAAGCTTTATTCGGTTTGTCAAACACAACCATATAAGCTGAACAAAAAAGCAATACTTTGTCCAGTATTACAAGTTAAAAATCATCGAAATTACAAAAAATAGCAGCTCATGGGAGAAAACATCATTGGATACTGACACAAAACCGTATAAAATACAAGGTATACTATACATCCCTCTTTAACACTATACATAGATTCCATACGTTGCCCCTACTAGAGACATTTGCTATGGTGTTTTATATAATATATTACGTGCAAATTTCGCAATAAAGTGGCGAGTGCAAAGTATTTTGTGCAAAACTTGCTGAGTGCAAAGAAGAACATCATTAAGTACAGTATGCTTCCATAATCACATAGTAGCAGAACGGCATAGTATTTTAAACAATTTTCCTACTAAAGCATTGTTACTAATTTACAACTATTATAAATGTAATAAATAAGTTATGTACAAATTTTGAAGTAGGATATAAAGTGCTACACAATTTCTACGCAGACTTGCTAAAGTGCGAGACGCATAAAAGTTTCTAGTGCTTCCATAGTTACTCATGTACAGTCATGGAAAGATAAAATGTATCAAAGAATTATGGATTTCCTGGCAGCTATACATTTCAGTATATACGATGCAACATAGAAACAGATATCTGCACTTTCTAAAGATGTTGTTAGCTTCATTGCCATTTTAGTGCAGCAAACATTATATTTTAAAAAGATAGGTTTCAGATAAAATTTCCTAAACAAATAATAACATTTACAAAACATTAAAACATGGCAGCAACTTTGTCTTGAGATGTTATCACATGGACATGCGGAGTTGGTGCTAGTTTTCATATGCAGGAATGCCACTAGGTGATGGGCAATTCCCAGCCTAAGGCGTGTTAGGACAAATCAATGGTAATTACGTGTCACTATGGTTAGATGTGCCTGGAAGCCTTTTTTCAGGTTTAGTTCCTGATAGAAAACAGAGGTAGGTAGCTTCCTAGACAACCTCTCTCTTGCCTCTTTATTATGTAATAGAAACCTTGCTTTTAGTTCCTTTTTTGAAGTGGATGCTGCAAACTCAGGTTCTAAAAGGATGTTGCATTCAAATAGGACATTGTAAAGCCAACAGGTCTGGTTATATTATAAGTGAAAATGTTTCTTCATTAGGTGGAACGAGTGTGTTTGTAGTGAGTGTGGGAATGACTCAATGGATGAATGTGTGATTGTTCATGGGACAGTGGGGGTGTGTATCATGTCACTGCTTAGAAGATGTGTGAAAGCAGGTACATGACTGCAGGTAGTGGCGACAGATGTATGACTGCAGGTGTGTGATTGCATATATATGATATCAATAAAGGGTTCTAAGCAATGTGGTCTGAGTAAGCTTGAATAATCTAAAATCTACCACTGCGAGGAATGTGCAAGGCGTAAACTGATTGGCAAAGAAGAGGGAGTAAGGAAGTAAAACACAGCAGGTGATGGATTGCACCACCATCCATTGGGCATTCCTTTCAATCTGTGCATTCTAAATTGGGACCTTGTGGCAGGCAGCATATTATGGTGGTGCCAGAACTCGTTCAAAATAAACATTTTATATAGGAAATTACACAGACAGATTTAGATGCAGAAAACGCCCCAGAAATTAAGCGGAATTCCCAATATTGCAAAGTGTAAGTAGTGCAAAATGCAAGGATAAGAAGACCGTGATAAAGCAAGAATGTACCGGCCAGTCAGATTGCTTGGAACTCACTTTCTCTGTTTTTGTGTATAAAAACAGAAATGTGATGGAATCAATACGTGAATTAATCTCAGCTACAAGTGTTGCTTGTTTTTCATTACGAAAAACCGAAAGGTGGGACGTGGACTGCTTTAATTAATCTCAGTGACTGGTAATTATTCTAGCGCACATGCCTTACAGATTAGGCCTGGCACTGTTCCATTAGGAGCAGTCCAGGCTGAAGTGTCAGACTATGTATCTTCTGAACGATATGTGTCCTCTGAACGAGAACACAAGCAACCCGAGAGAGTTTCAGCCTTGTTGGGTCTCGTTAGTGAGGTGCAGCTTGGGTGCCATGGCACACTGATCTACGGGATCCACGTCTGGGCACACTTTGGGTCATGACAGAAAACAACGGGATGAATGGAATGCTTGAAAAACTACTGTCACAGGTAATTAGTCTGGGCCACAGTCCAGTCCAGTTTTTCTTTGCGGACCCAGCCGCTATAGGTAGGGAGCATCCGTGTGTAAATCAGCCATGGCCCTACACTTAATGGAGCAGTGCAACCGAGACTGCCTGTGAAACAGATATATTCTCTGTGGCTGTTGACAGTCCTCTTAGAAGCCGTCTCTCTCCTGCTGCCACATGCATTATGCCCCTTCTAGTGGAATGTCTCCCATCAGGCTCCTTATCCTGCCTTTGAATCATTTGTGTCTTTTACCACATTCTCTAGTCTATTGTATTAAAACTTGGTTAGCCTGATCCGATCACTAATGGTGTGAACGGCTTTCATTTTGACCACTCCAGGCGTGGAATTTGTCTCAACGATTTGTTGAATGAAAATAACCTAACTGTTGCCATGTCCATGGTGCCGGAGTCCAAGGTTTTTGATGTTTCTACATTTAAAGGTTCAGGCCAGGGGTCCTTTATAGATCACATATTACTATCTGCTGATCTTGCCAAACAGGCCTCCAGATTCACTATTCAAATAAACATCTATAGTGACCATAATCCCATAACCATTAGACTGGGTGGTGGAGTATTTGAACAGCGAATGAACTGTGAAGGCCGGGGAACCTTGAAATGTATAAATGGTAAACGTAGATTGAAATGGTCAATGGTAAACTATGAAAACCTGTACACTGAAATTAATAGGTCATGTGGTGAGGAACTTGCGGTTTGTGTGTCACCAGCCACATCCCCAGAGCAAACTCTAGCTGTTTTTGAGGTTGTGGTGTCATTAGTAGGATCTATGTTAACAGTCCCAGTGAAGGGACAAACCAGAAGTAATCCCAAATGGTTTGACCATTCTTGCTCCAAGGCAAGCTGAGATTTGTGAAAGGCGCTAAAAACTAAACCCAGAGATTCAGGCCAAATTAAAATTCTGCGATTGATTTACAAGAAATATCTTGCTAAACGAAAAAAAGAAATTAAGGCGTGTACCTGGGAGTCTCTGCTTGATCCATTAGTCCTGGGTAACAGTAGCAAATTCTGGGAAATTATTAATAAACCTTTGTTTGACAATCTCAGTGATACTGCACTTGGCACTAACATCCCAGAGGAGGACTGGGTCACTCATTTTAGTGCAATTTTTAAAAGCAATGAGCAACAGGCAGAAAACTGCTTTTCAACTCCTACGGAGAATTTTTTGTGCTTTTCAGTCAATGAAGTAGAGAAGGGCATTCAAGGGTTAACCAGTAATAAGGCTCCTGGCCCGGATGGCTTGCCTCCGGACCTTTTTAAATCCTGTATCTCATTATGGGCCCCTGTCCTTACTGCTGTAGTAAATGCAGCTGCGGCCTCTGGATGCCCAATGTCATGGGGGTTATCGACGATAGTGCCCGTGTTTAAAAAGGGTGATCGTAGTAGCCCGTTATGCTACAGGCCAATATCTCTAATTAACTCCGTAGCCAAAGTGGTAGGGGGTGTAATCCTGAATAGATTAACTGCATGGGCAAATGAGAACAATGTTATATCGCCAATACAATATGGTTTCAGACCTGGTCACTCGACAGTTACCCAGTGTCTGAACCTGTATTTGATTATAGGTAAATACACCATGGCCCGGCAGGGAACAGTCCACATGGCTTTTATGGACTTATCGTCCGCATTTGATTGTGTGGACAGAGGCAAATTATGGGACACCATGCTAAAGATGGGTGTAGAGCAGAATCTAATTAATTTACTGGCTGACCTGCACTCCGATACAAGAGCTAACGTTCGATACACCCAAGATCTGAAAGTGACGGGGAATATCAGAATTAATCGGGGTGGTCGACAGGGGTGCATTCTAGCTCCATTCCTCTTTAACTTGTATATTAACGAGTTAGAGGAATACTTGTTAAAAACCGGAGTGGATTACCCCTATGTAGGCCGGAAAGGCGTTCCAGTTCTGCTCTACGCGGACGATGCTGTCTTTATTTCAAGGACCGCAATCGGCCTCCAGACACTTTTAAACTCTTTCTTTGATTTCATGGAGTCTCGAGGCTTAAGTATTACCAATTCTAAGTCTTATGTCATGAAGACAGGCCTGGGGTCACGAAAATCCAACCTTTTTAACATAAATGGGGAAAAAATTCCAACTACCAAAACCTTCTCATACCTCGGGGTCCTTTTTGATCACCAACTATCTTGGGGCCCCGCTGTCCTGAGGAAGAAGGGCGAGGTAACCCGCGTCAACGCGGCCATACTTGATTTCACGAGAAAAATGGGCAATAGTCCGGTGGCTGCCTTGCTTAAACTATACCAGGCAAAGAGCATTTGCCTGGTATAGTATAGCAACTTCATTTTGGAACTCCATCCCCTTGCCGATTAGGCAGAGTAAGGATTTGCTCACCTTCCACAAGGGACTAAAAACCTGGTTATTCTCTCAAGCCTACCATTAACCTCTGTCAGCTTAGTGTTATGTTGTTCGGACTCTTCATACTTCCTATAGCGCCATGAAGCCCACGGGCGTACGAGCGCTTTACAAATTGATTTTAACATAACATTGCCGTTGCTTGCCACGGAAGCTTGCTCTGGGGCTATAGCCAGACGCGGGACCTGGAGGTTGTAGAAAATTATTTCTTGAAGCAGATACTGAGGCTGCCAAGGGGAACCGGAAACTTCTCTGTACATGAGGAGCTATGTGTGCCCTATTTAAGTGATAGAATAGCAGAGAATCCCCTATTGTGTTGGTTGAATTGCTGGCTAAACAACGACATACCTCTTACCCATGATATATTAAAAGAAGCCTTAACATGGGATGGTAAGATTAAGGTTCCGTGGCTGAAGTATATCAATGAACGCCTTACTGAAATAGGACGGCTTGATTTGTTTTTAACCCCAGACTCTATCACTAAATTAGATGTCACCTTTGTGAAAAATACATTCATGACAACCAGGTATTTAGCCTGGGAGGAGGCCGAGCTACAGAAAGACAGTGTTAGGAAACGCGCTTTACTTAAAACCTGTCTACAAATGGAACCATATCTATCATGGCCCATGACTGGCTATGAACGTTATCTATTAACAATGTTCAGTTTTGATTTGTTTCATCTCTTACTGGCAGTACCGAGTGGGGCCCATCGAGGTCAAGTGTTGCCAGCTTGCGGCTGCGACGGAAAGTCTCCGCAAGATCTGGCACACTTTTTATTTATTTGTCCTTATTACACAGTACCCCGGAGGCTATACCTAAAACCACGCCTCAAAGAACTGAAAATTGCACAGATTAAACCAGCACTTTACTACCTTCAACTTCTGAACTGTGACTGCACTTTATTTGTATGCAGCTTTCTGAAATTAGCAATTTTCAGGAAAAGTATGGAGGGATAATTATGCTGTTGTTGTTAGGTATTTTTAACTTTTTAATCTTGCTGTAACTATTTATATTCTTAAAGTGTTTATTCTGCCTGTTACTCTTGTTTTATATTGTTTATGTAAATTCTCGTCTCACAAATGAAATGGATTACCTGTTTTTACCTGTATGCTTATGAATTGTGCTTTTATGATTGTAATGTTAACAATCGAATAAAGTCATTTGAACTTGAACTTGATCCGATCACTGTTTTTTTTAATATTAGTTTTATTTTATTTCCAATACATTAATACATGTAACATTATCACAATTCCAGTATATTTGTCAATCACAATTTACACCACATAGAGATCTCCTTGTGCAGATCCCTGCCTGTCCTTATCCTGTATTGTTTAGTGAGTATTGATCCGATCACTTTTTATCCTTGGGTTGCTCGCCACCATTATTGTTCTTCAAAAAGAAATTATCCTTTTCTTCTCCGATTTTGATGGAGTTGTTAGGATACCAAACCTGTGCACACCTGTCAGTTCTTACAGCCTGTGCAAGTTCTTCATGAGAGGGGTAATTTGTAGTCATAAGGAGAATCCACCTTGGCATTGATAGGCTATGTAATATACTTTCTAATATACTAAAGCACTGTCAGTCCAATCGTGAAGGTAGGCGGCTGGTCACAGAGGTTGGTTGGCATTCTTCATCCTTCTAGTTAGTACTGTACCTCTGACTTGCATATTTGTGCACTGTGCCTGACTTTAGCCTCAAGTCTCTTGCGATGCTAGTGACCATAATCACTGTCACAACTTGAGGTGCTGTGCTGGTCCAAACTATATCACCAGCATTTTGTTCACACTGCTAACTCTATTGTAACAGTTGTGTTTGCTTTTTCAGGCACCAGGTTCATTCCATGATTTTGCTGCTCATTTCTCTAAAGCGGAGTGGAAGCTTTTGCATACATGGCAGAGAGAACTTTATGAAATGGTGATGAAGGAAATCCAACAAGCATTGACTTCTCTGGGTAAAGTTACATCATTAAATTTTATGAAGATTGGATGACATTAGATAACTGGCATGATTTCTCTTCAACCGGTCCTGACTTATTTTATGATTAAACTTTTGAACATTATTGAAAAAAATGATTTTTAATTGTGTTCATATTCTTCTAAAACACTAACATGCAAGGTTCCCCAAAACGTATTGCATCTAAAGTTAAACTTCAAATATTTTTTTATTTGCATTGTTGAAATAGTCTTCACACAAGCCAAACAGTTCATAGTTTACTATCACATCAGTACGGTGCATTTGTGCAACATATCAGGTAAGGATTCACCTTAGGCTTTTCATTTCTCCTCGGAGGCCACCCCTTGTTGGATTCTTCCGTTTAGTATGACTGTGGATATTGTAGTTTCATCTTGGTACCCTCCATATGCAGCTCCTCTCCCTGAAGACTTTGAGATCGATGTGCCGGAGGAGCAGACCTCTCAAGCAGTTATGACACAATACTTACATAATTTGTTTGCTATATTGTTGAATAACAGAGTGAATTTCCATTCATAATTAAAAGTCCCTTCTGTATCCTTGAGCTAATATGATAGTCTTTTCTGTGTCATCAAATGGCACGACTCCCAGATCAGCCTCTCCCGCCTAGGTGGGAGAAACCACTGGATTCCAGGGATAGCTTAAATAAATATGGGGGCTAGCCCATCCTGACATCGGGCTATACTCCCCACCAATAACGCCTCTCCAGTGTTTCTGCTCCATGGCCCTTTAGCCTGAATATTTCAGACATACCATTGGTAAGCATGAGGTAATTGGTATTCTTTTGGGTGTATTTTTAAAATGAGAAGTGGCTTAGAGGGGTTCAAAGCCCCCCCCCCCCATTTCTGATTCTCCTGGTTAGCAGGTGTTTTCCATATTTATGTAACCGAAATAGAAAGCCCCCCCCCCCATTTCTGATTCTCCTGGTTAGCAGGTGTTTTCCATATTTATGTAACCGAAATAGTGGACACTACCAGTCATTGGCCAATTTTTCATATCCAGCGTACTCCTTACCAAAAGGCTGCCTCCCATTTGTGGGTGGACCGAACACCAGTTACAGCAGTGTACAAAAATAACCATCTGAAGTCCTCACTGACACCACATTGACATCAGACTTCCTTCAAACTGTCCAGGTTGTGATCAGTTCCTGTTCCATGTAATAAACTCACCCCAAAAGGTGGGATAGTGTTTCTATCAGAAGTGTCGGGAAACTGGGTAGTAGGATTTTTGTCGATCTCCCCAGGTTCCTGAACTTTCCCTGATGAAATATAAGTAAAAAACCATGGTTTAAGCCAAAGTTTGACATTTGCAGGGCATTCTAGATAAGAAAATGTAGCGTTATTGAGTCTCGTCACACCATCCTGGACTACCCTGGGTGTCTAGTTTTCAGAAATGTATATGGTTAGTAGGTTTCCCTGGATACCAGCCAAGCTCAGGGCCAAATACCCCAGCTACCTACCTTGCCAGAATGAGTGAATCTGTAAGGAAAATCATGATTGTTGCATTTTTGAAGACTTTCCTGTCGCCGGTGGGATGCTCAAGCACACCACTGGGGTACCATTTTTCTCAGTTAAAATGTATAAACCCTAAATATTAAGACATTTGTTATTATCAATTGACTTACACTCCATTATTTTTTTCAATAAGTAAGCCAGTGTGCAAGAAAGAACACATATTGCAAAATGCCCTCTTCAATTAGGACACAAAACACCAAATTCAGAGTTTATAATAACCACTATTCTTAAAGGTGTCTTGCGCACATTTGAAAAATGTATAGATTTCCTCCATACCCATTTTTCATTTTATGAATTTGAATTGATGCATAGTAAGCACTTAATAGAAAATCAATAATTACTATAGATCAGTTCATGGGTTTGAGCATTGCATACGTTTGTACAACCAACAAACACTACATGTTCCTGCTACCAGACGGAGGTTAGTGTATATTGCTTTTATAAATCCGCTATTGGAGCAAAAGATTACCAACAAAAAAATTGTCACATATCAATACATGCATTTATGATTAGCTAACGAGAATAAAGATGACCTATGTTGTGGTAATATGGGATTGTTGAAATTGATCAGCCTCGTTTTCGGCAAGAAAACAACTGATGTGCAAAAGTGGGTACTCTCCCTTATGATTAAGCCGTATATGGTTTAGTGTTGTAAAGATGTGATGCTATTATTTTATTGGACATATATGGCATATATGGCATATATCTTTCCCTTTGTTGCAACTTTATATTGCATCAGCATGACAGCTTACTAAGTGTGATCACCTAGATTTTTTGGTTTGAACATTTTCTTTGTGTTCTTGTTTGTATTTTTATCTCATTAAAAATTATCATTGACTTTTGTCGTTGATAATTTTAGGGTTTTTAACTTTAAATTGATTGATTGATTTATTGGTTGACAGTGAGCTGAATGTGTTTTATGCATGTTTATTTTCTTTTAACAACAGCCCCTCGGATTTCCAACTCTATTTTTGCATTAAGACCTAAAGAAAAGGAAGATTTGTTCCATACAGATCATCAAGACTCTGAGATGAAAAACAAAACTGATTGTTCTCTAAGTAAGTCATGGTAATTATGTGTTTGGGTAACATCTGAGAAATCGTTAGGGTTACTTGCCACAGATTCACCGAACGCGCACACAAGCACAACCATTCTCATGCATTAAGCATACAAACTGGTACTCTAATACATACAGGATTGCACAACCACCAGCACACACATACTACTTTCAGTTGTGTGAAAAAGTATGTTAAAATAATCTCTATGCATAATCTCATTTCACTGAATCTATTCCAAGGCTGAAGTAAGGAGGAGATTGGAAAGTTTGCACTGCTAAGATCAATTTGTGTGAATCTCTGGTCACTGGTTCAATCCTATCCTTCTTCATGCATTGATAGGTCAAATTAATGCCATTTAGTAATGTAGATGTAACATCTTTCACAGTGCTACAGAACAGCAAAACTGCATTTATGAGCACTACATAAAAATAGGATTCCTATTAAGTATTATCATTTACCAAAAACATGAATTTTCGCTTTAAAGTATAAAAAACAATTAAATTAGACCTTTTGACACGCTTGACAGGTATGGTGTAGCTCTAAATTAGTAGAGGGATACGAATTTGTCTGTTAATACTGGTACCAATAATGACTTCAAAATTATAATTGTTTTAATACATTTTCGCTGCCTATGTTTCTTAATTGTTTTTAAATTCATATTTGTACATTGGTATCAGATGAAACACATTTTAATTCAAAGTGATTTCTTTTTCTACTGTAGATCCAACTGTTGCATAACCAAGCACTAATTTACTGGTTGGGCATGAAGAGACCATCATGCCTCACGGTTTTCACGGTTTTCGTTGTTTTTCATTTACCTAACCCTTACATAACTAGCCCTTTTACTAGCTTGTGCTGCCCACTGTTGTTGTGTTTTTCATTTCTGTTGTGGTATGATTTGTTTTTGGTACAGGTTATTTATTTACATCCAGTGTTGTGCTGATTTATTTCACATCATGTCCAACGATTATAATTGAATAATGCATGAAATCTCTTTTCCCTGTTATCATAAGGATATTGCAGTTCTCGGAGTAATTCACAGACCATATAGAAGAAGTTGTTAACTAAAATACGAGGCGACCCAGTATCCCTAGGAACCCGGGTGGATATATAGAAGCAAAAAAAATAGGTTCCCTTGGGGGAAGCTTACTCCTTAGCTTCCTAGACTTGAAGATAAGGTCAAGGTCAAGCAGGTGTTTAGCAATCGACTATCGATTTAATTAATACCCATATAATCAAGTGTGCACAGTCCTGTGCAGACTTCAGGTATACACATTTACATATGGTACAAATAACCACAATTCTGACAACTAACTGTATGTGCTCTTTGTGAATGACACCGTATAGGTGATTTATGTGATATTTAGTGAACAAAAGGTGCACAGTGGAACATACTCAATGAAAAACGCATTATGACCGTGTTGGACGAATTAAGGTTATGGAAGCCTTGGTTCAGGGTTTCGCCTATGGCATTTATTTGACGGAGTCAACGATCAACATGTCAACGTTTCAACCAAAAAAATGTCAATTTAAAGACGGAGTCTTCTTCAACAGGACAGACAATGTAGACACCTACAACAAAGAACATATCAGTTATTTGTTCAGTAATACAGTGTATTCATAAAAGACATCATGTGAAAATAAACGTATAGGTGGCCTTACCTCTGACATTTTGAGAGTAAACCGTAAATTGGGTCTCACTCAATGAGATTAGGCACAGCGATCTGAAATGTATAATGTTGTTCATAGGAGACAATACCGGGTAATGTATTCTAAAAACGTGAAATCTTGGCCCAGTGTACAGACAAACTTGCAAGGTCTGCATGCTTTATCAGTATTACGGAGTGACGAGGTTGTGTCATTGTACCTAGAAAGTACATTATTCACAACATTGGAGCAAAACCCGTTAAAAAGAAAGTGAACTCATTCTTATCCTAGACCAGGTGTGTTCTCAACGTGCGAGACACCAAATGTGTTCGAGGTGATGAGATCCCTCGTATCACCCATCCATTCAATTATATGCTCAACCCCCTCTATATAGCTTCACATCCATGGCGTCTTGCTTCCTTCAACCTGTGTTGCTTCCCATGCTCCCTACCAGGTTGCTTCTCCCCCAGCCCTGCTGTGTTGTTTCCTCGTTGCCTGACACGGTGCTTGCCCACACTGCTATTATTTGAAGAAAAAAAAACAGCTTGCCTAATTTTTTTGGGGTGCATGCCTGCATGATGTGCCCTACATAACTATGCTACTACCGCATCGTAGCAGCTTTTTAATTTTTTTCTTTCTTTAAGCATTTTGCACAGCATCGTGGATGGTGCACAGCATAGCTAATAACTATTGGCAACGACAACCAGTCCAAAAGGTGAGACCTATTGGCTTTGCCAATGATTGTTTAAAAATACTATATCTGGTATCCTGCCTTCCCCCCCACCTCCCAGTGAGCCTTCTCTTCCCAGTCCCCAACTGAATGCCATGTTCTCTACATAAAGTGAAAGAGCGGGTAGCCAGCATCTGCTACAACAGCGAACTGAGCCATATCAGCAATTATTTTAGTCCTTGAAGAGCTTTAACTATCAGGAGAAATGGTGTTTGCTGGCTGAAGAGCATCACCCTAATTCCACTGCTTTGCTCAGAGTTCTATCAGGCAAGGCGAGGGAAGCCCAGGGATGTGAGTGCTTACAAAGTGACATCACTCCACTTTAAATCTGGTATTTATGCTAACAGCATTGAATGGGAGTCATACACAATACAAAAATAGTTGCATTTGTGTATACAGTTCTTGCAGTCATCCATATGCCCCGCCTGCATAGGTATCTGACCCACTGTACTGATTTTTGGTCAGGAATGGCACCCCATGCGTTACCCTCTTATTGCTATTGGACTACAGCTCTTGTCATGACTTAAGTGACATGAGCATGTTGGTGATAGCATGCTCTTTTTTATATATTATAGGAATCATTAGTGTGACCAGGCCTTTTTACCTATGGTAGGCAGTGGTGCCTACCAGCCAAGTTTGGTAAAGTTTTTGCCGCTGTGTACTTAACTCACCCTTGACTTACATGCTGTCTGCATGTAGCACAGTGCAGCATGTGATGCGTTTGTGTGCGTGCCAGGATGTATGTGTGCCTATGGATTGTATAAAACATAGGGGCCTGTGGGTTTCATTTTCAAAGCACAGGGCCTGTAAAGGGTAGTTGAAGGCGAGGACTGCAACGCCCCAGACAGGAGCAGTGGGTTTCTGAGATTCCTGAGGTGGGAACACACACACTGGACGATGAGCAACTCCCCTGTGCCCCTCAAAGGTCTCTTTGGTTCAGGAATTACTGGCCAGTGGGTCCTGAGCTCATTGTCAGATGAGATATTGGTACTGATAAGGTTGGAACAGAAGGACCAGGGAATCATAGGAAGGGAGGGCTCAGGCCTTTGAACCTTTGTGAGGCCTTTTTCAGTGGAGGCAGACAGCCAGGTACGATCCCTGGTTACTGTCTTGGCCTGTGTGGTGGGTCAGTCAGAACTGCAGACTATTCAGTTTTGTCATACTGTCCATTTTCAGAGGACTTGGCAAAGGGAAGGGCACGTCAAATGATTGAACACCCACAACACACATTTCATAGGTCCAGACACTAAATCTAATCAGTGTCTGGATATGGACTATAAAGATGGGAGCACAAGCTCTACAAGATGTTCAACAGTGCTGTGCACCAACGTGCAAGGAAGCTCACCAAGACTTCTCGCTCCTGTAACCAGGACTACAGACCAAGGGCTGCTAGTCTCTCTGAATGGCTAGTGGCCATCACCCAGGAAATCAAGACCACTTTCCCTGAGCCTGGAGCACCAGCCTTTTGCTGCATGCCTGCCTGCCAAGACCTGCAGACCCTGTGAGGAGGAGGGGAGCACCTGGAGTGAGCGAGGCCCTGCGCGGATCCTGTTGAGTGGACCCTGGTTAGCCAAGTGTGAGCCATCGAGTCTAGTCAGGACTTTTGCGAGAGGTCTGGCCATTTGCTCTGTCTCATGGAAGTTGGCGACCCCTGTATGCAAAGTTAAGGCCATTGCCATTACTGTGTAAAGTCAGCAAATCACCCCAACCTGGATGCCAGGAGGGGTCCACCATGAAGATGGGCCATCGCCCTTTCTGCTTTAAGTTGACAGCACCCATCCCCTGTGGGCAGGTGGAGGCCACAGTGAAGTTAGGGCCTCACCCTTGCCTTGTAAAGTCAACGACCCCTGCATAACAGATGGGGGACACCGTGAAGTCAAGATGTTCACCCTGGATCCTTGTATCTAAAAGAAACACATAGTGATGGATTCCTTACCTTAGAATTATCCCCAGGCGTCAGACTGAATCCGGAAAGATTTTCCATCCGCAGTACCCCTGGGCGCCGGTAGGCGTTGTCGTGCGGCTCCGCATGCATCGTTGGCGTCGGGCTGACTTAGCTGGAGCTACTTAACTGAGCCCATACGCGTTGACATCAGTTCTTTCTTTTTCCGTGCCAGCAAGTGCAGATCCGGGAAGAGCAAGTACCCCCAGTCATTTTTTGTCTGAGTTTTTTGTGGCCTTTTACCTCATCTTTTCGAGTCGATCGACTTCTGGTGTCGTAGGGATGCCCGGTTTCAAGAACTGTGGTGACTGTCACCGCATGATGTCGGTGACGGACCCACATCGCGTGTGTCTCTACTGCCTGGGGTGCGACCACAACCCCAAGTCGTGCCCCGACTGCCGGGCCATGGCGCTGAAGACTTTGTGGGACTGGTCCCGAAAATTGCTTGAAGTCCGGCAGTCGGCTCCGCGCCGCTCGTGGTCCCGGTCCCATGGGAGGTCGTAGGACCGACCGCGGAGTTGTCACCATCATTCTTCTGGATCTAAGTCTTCGCACTCTGGGTCAGGTAAGTCATAGCATTCCAAAAAGAATTCTAAGAAGCATCCTCGATCTTCGACTTCCCTTCCACCTTCGCGGCTGAGGGTGCGAGCGGTGCCACCCCGCGGCTCGGCGGAGCCTGCAACGTCGCCCCCAGTCTACCCCCCCTTCCCAGGTGCGGGGGCAACACCTACTCAGTTGAAAAAGTTTCTTGCTGCCATTGCCTGACTCTAGGCCGTCTGGCCCCGCCGGTACACTTGCGGGCCCGACTGGGGGTCCTGCTATGCCATCTCCGGCCCGGTGTCGCCGGTGGCTCCGGCCCTGACGCTGCAGGTCCCCCAAGGATCTGGGATCGGATCCTGATTGACGCCGGTTGACCTAGTGATACCTCCACTGGCGCCAATCTCCCCGGCACCGCTTCCGACGTCGCCCGCTCCTCATGACGATGTCGTCCCTGGGTTCAGCCCGACCCGGACACGGTGCCGGATCGGCGTCGTCCGCGCCGATACCGAAGCCGTTTGGCACTTTTGTGTCCTATGTCCCTCCTCCTTATTTTGAGCCTGTTCCACAGACTTGGGAGGACTGGGAGGGGTCTGAGGACCCTCTAGCACAGGACTGTGCTTATGATCCGGACTTGGCAGAGGATTTGGGGAGGTCAGTGGTCTTGACACCTCGCCTGACCGTGGCCCACGGAGGAGGGAGCTAGTTACGCAGGGGTGTTGCGTAGGGTGGCTGAGGCTCTCCACCTCGACCTCCCTACGGTGGCCGTCAGGACTATTCTCCTGACAGAAGTGCGCCAACCGGCTCTACCTCTTCGGAACCTTTGCTGCCTTTTAATGAATCACTATCCGACGTTCTTTTGGGCACCTGGTCCAGGCCCAACACAGAGGCTCCTGTGGATAGGAACGTGGCCCGACGCCATTGCCCGGCCCTGGGCGACTCCCTCTTCCTTACCCAACACCCCACCCCTGAGAGCTTGGTTGTCCAAGCCTCTACATCCCAGAGCGCGATCCCTACTGCACCTCCGGATAGGGAATCCAAAAAGCTGGATCAGTTTGGTAAGAAACTGTTTTCATCTGCCAGCTTAGGGCTACGGTCGGTGAACACCGCATGCCTCTTGGGCCGTCATACCCACTCTCTGTGGGACATGGTTGCGCAGGTGCTGCCTAACTGCCCGGAGGAAACCCAGGTAGTTCTTTCCCAGGCGATTGCGCCCGGGAGAGACGCAGCAAACGTTGTTGACGAGACACCGCCGACTCATTGGGCAGGTCGATTTCCATGTTGGTGGCGCTTCGGCACCACGCCTGGTTGAGGACAACTGGCTTCTCAGGGGATGTCCGAAACACTCTGATGGACATGCCCTTTGATGGCATTCGCCTTTTTGGCCATAAGGCAGATAGTGCGTTGGAGCGCTTCAAGGACTAACGGGCTACGGCCAATTCCTTGTGCCTGTCGGCCGCTCGGCCTCCTCCCCCTTCTGCTTTTCGTTTCTTTCATGACCA
This sequence comes from Lissotriton vulgaris, assembly GCF_964263255.1. NCBI lineage: Eukaryota > Metazoa > Chordata > Amphibia > Caudata > Salamandridae > Lissotriton > Lissotriton vulgaris. Next base: position 1,218,762,876 of record NC_141693.1, read on the forward strand.
CGGAAGAGGCGCCCCACAGCGTTCGCAAAGCCACAGACCACAGCAGCAACAACCTCAGCGTGGTCGCAGACGTGGGAACCGTTGAGGCAGTTCACCCCGCAGCATCCACTACAAAGCCTTCCTAGTTTGACCTTTCAGGCCCATCAGACGCCAGTGGGTGGACGAATACGCCATCATCTCCACCACTGGCGCAACATCACTTCGGAGAAGTGGATGCTGCAAATTGACTGAAGAGGCTACTCCCTCCCCTTCGAGACAACCCCTCCAGCCATGCCACCTCAGTACCACAGCATGTCCGGGGATCACTTGGCGCTTCTACAGCAGGAAGTATTGGCCCTCTTGGCCAAGGGGGCCATCGAGCACGTTCGAACGCCATAAGTAGGTTGTGGTTGTTATTCCACTACTTTCTGGTTCCAAAGAAGGACAAGGGCCTACATCCTATCTTGGACCTTCAGAACGTCAACCGCTTCCTCTGAAAGGAGAAGTTCAAGATGCTCACACTTGCTCAGGTCTTGTCTACCCTGGACCTGCAAGACTGGATGGCGGCGTTGGACTTGCAGGACGCTTTTTTCATATTGCCGTCTTGCGTGCCCACATGTGCTACCTCGAATTCACGGTAGGCCACCAGCACTTTCAGTTCACCGTGCTCCCCTTTGGCCTTACCAGCGCCCCTCTGGTGTTCAGGAAAGTGATGGCGGTGGTCGAAGCTCATCTGTGCAGATCAGGGGCTTCAGTCTTCCCCTATCTCGACGACTGGCTGTTGAAGGCGGGCTCGCCCCAGGCAGTTGTCTCCCACCTCAGACTACGGCCGACCTGCATTTGCTGGGATTCTCCATCAACATGCCGAAGTCTCACCTGATTCCCTCACAGAAGCTCCTTTTCATCGGAGCGGTTCTGGACTCTGCGCAGTTTTGGGTTTATCCTCCCGAGCAGCGAGTCCGGGACATTCAGGCTATGATTCCGATCTTTTAGCTTATGTCCCGGGTTTCGGTAGGAATGACCCTTCGACTACTGGGTTTGATGGCCTCCTGCATCCTGCTGGTGGATCATGCCAGATGGCATATGCGGGCTATGCAGTGGGACCTGAAGTTCCAGTGGGCACAGCATCAGGGCAACCTGTCCGATCACGTCCAGATCTTGAAGGGCACTGCACAGAAATTGCAGTGGTGGCTTACGAACCGTAATTGGGTCAATGGCAGATCCCTCTCCCTTCCCCAACCGGAACATACAGTTGTGATGGACTCGTCCCTTCTGGGATGGGGCGGCCACATGGAGGAGGCGGAGATCAGAGGCCTGTGGTCTCCGGCAGAGTCCAAGCTCCACATCAATCTTCAGGAGCTTCGGGCGATCTGACTTGCACTGAAGGCATTCCTTCCTTCTGTCATGGGGAGAGTAGTGCAGGTGTTCACCGACAACACCACCGCCATGTGGTACTGCAACAAACAGGGTGGGTGGGGTCGTGGACCCTTTGCCAAGAGGCTCTGCGCCTCTGGGATTGGCTGGAACATCAGGGCATGTCCCTGGTGGTTAAGCACCTGGCAGGTTCTTTGAACGCCAGGGCGAACAAACTCAGCCGCCGGTGCATAATGGAGCAGGAATGGCATCTGAACTTGGACGTGGCGTAAGGTCTCTTTCAGCAATGGGGAGAGCCTTGGTTAGATCTATTCGCCACTGAAGAGAACGTGCAACGCGCAATGTCATCAGTTCTGCGTGTTGGAATTTCCAAGGCGGCACCCGCTCTGCGACACTTTTTGTCACAAGTGGATTTGCGGTCTGTTGTACGCCTTTCCGCCTATAACAATTCTGCCCAGAGTGCTGAAGGAGATCAGGCGCGACTGGCTCCGGACTGGGTTTGAAGTGCATGGTATCCCGAGCTACTCAGTATGAGCATCGATTCCCTGATTCGTCTGCCTCTTCGGGAGGATCTTCTGTCGTAGCAGCAGTGGACGGTCTTCCACCTGAACCTGCCCAGTCTCCACCTCCTCGCATGGAGATTGAGCTGCGGCAGTTAACGTCTATCAACCTACCCCCCGAAGTCTGTAATGTTATCTTGGCAGCCAGGCGTCCCTCCACTAAGACGGTATACACCTGCAGGTGGAATACGTTTGTGGTATGGTGCACAGCAAAGGCTGTGGATCCTCTTTCTGCCCCTCCATCAGAGGTTCTTCATTTTCTTCTCTCTTTGGCCCAGCAGGGCTCTGCTCTGGGCACTATCAAGGGCTAACTCTTGGCCATTTCTGCCTTTTTAAGGCTTCCAGATCAGCCTTCCCTTTTCAAGTCCCCTGTCTTAAATAGATTCTTGAAAGGCATCATGCACATGTTTCCTCGTGTTCCTTTCGTGATGCCTCAGTGGAACTTGAATCTAGTTCTTACTTTTCTGATGTGTGCTCCTTTTGAGCCACTTCACAATTGCCCTCTTCATCTCCTCACTCTAAAGACTGCTTTCCTGGTTGCCATCACCTCTGCCAGAAGAGTGAGTGAGCTCTAGGCTCTTTCTTCTAAGCCTCCTTTTCTCTCTGTCCATCTGGACAAAGTTGTTCTAAGGACTTGTCCTTCTTTTCTGCCAAAGGTTGTCACTGCCTTTCACATCGGGCAGACCACCACTTTGCCTACCTTCTTTCCACCTCTGCATCCCTCAAAAGAGTAAGAGAGGCTCCACGGTCTTGACCCAAAACGTACGCTCTCTTTCTATCTGGACCGCACACAACAGTTCCGGGTGGATGACCAGCTCTTTGTTGGCTACGTGGGCGCCAAGAAAGGCCGGGCTGTTCACAAACGGACCATCTCTCGGTGGGTCGTTCTGTGCATAAACGCTTGTTACTCCTTGGCTAAAAAGGAGCCTCCGGTGGGGTTGCGCGCCCACTCTACCAAGGCGACGGCAGCCACTACTCCTCTGGGACGGGGAGTTCCCTTGTATGACATCTGTCAGGCAGCTACCTGGGCCTCGCTGCACACTTTTACCAAGCACTACTGCCTGGACAGTCAAGTCCGGAGAGACCATGGTTCGCAGCCCCACCACCGAGGTTGGTATTGCTGGGGTATCTATTCTAAGGTAAGTAATCTATCACTACGTGTTACTTTTGGATGCACAAGTTACTTATATTCGGTAACAATATATCTGTAAGAAACATTAGTAGTGATAGATTCTTTACCGCCCCACCCATCCTCCCTGTTCTGCGAACTGATTTCTAGGGTTAAGGTCATCCCTTTCAGGGCCCCTTGTTTCATGGCACCAGTGATCAGTTTCTTGCATGGCTCTGCGTTCCTCGCACGGAAAGTCGTGTACAGAACTGACGTCAGCATGCGTGGGCGCGTCTAAGTAGCTCCAGCGACGTCATCCCGGCGCCAACGACGCACGCTTAGCCGCACGATGACGCCTGCCGACGCGCAGGGGTACTGCTGCCGAAAAAACTTTCCGGATCCAGTCTGATGCCTGGGAGTACTTCTAAGGTAAGGAATCTATCACTACCAATGTTTCTTACAGATATATCGTTACTGAAGGTAAGCAACTTGTGCATCAAGGGCATTATCCATGAAGGACCTGCCTTAGAAGACAATTTACATGGCAGCACTCTATCCGCATTCTTGGGAGCTGCATAGAAGACATCTAACAGTGATGTGGGCTGTCCGGAGACTGTGGCCGCCCGGACGTGACATCAAAAAAGACCATGAGATATTGCGGTCATTTGGCATCGAGGGGCTGGAAAACTCTGATAAAGCACCACTATCCCCCTGCAATTGCCGGCTATCATCGGGTCCCTTTAGACTGGTCTAGGTTGCTAGGCCTCCCAGGGATTTAGAGGAACTTTGTGCGTAGCACAGCTGAAGTTGAGTCTTAAGACCAAACCCGTACTCATTTGCTGACTAGCATGGGCCACATCTAAATGTCACTGTTATTATTGAATGGGGAATAATCAGCCCCACTAGAAGGAAAGGGGGACTCGGGATGCTTCCCAAGATGATGCTAAGTGGAAACCTTAAGAAACAGTGGATATTATTTAATGTGTAGTTTTTATGTTTTGTATGTTTTATATCACATACTACTTTTATCCCAAAAGCCAGTACTTCACTTTACAGTAAGTGATGAAAGGGTAGTACTTGGCCCAGTTCCTCGGTACCCATCCATAGTAGGTCAGGCTCTCAGACATCGGAGGTGAAAGGCCACAACCCCCACAGTAAGACTCGGTAGCCCCAGCTTGCCCCATGGCTGTCTGAAAAAGTGTTCAGACATCCATGAATTATACAGTTATTGCAGGCTTCCATTACTGCCAATCTATTATATGATTGGTTTAGTTGTAGAGCTCTCAGAGACAGGTCTCCTAGAAGTACAAAGCCCTCCTTAATGGGCATTACACAGCAGCTTTTAATGGCCCCTGAAAAGGGAGTTGCTGCTGTGTCATGGTGGTCTTGTAAGCAACAGTTCAAGTGCGCCACCCCAAAATCCTGTTGCAAAGGATGAGAACGCAGCTCAGGTATTTGCGCTGGAATTCCTAGTTCAGATCAAATCTCTTTAACAAAAAATCCCAGGTAATGTTAGCTACAATTGTGGCATCACGTTGTTTTTAAGTATGGAGTTCGACATGGTTCTGTAAAATCAACTTTAATTTTAATTTCTATATAAATTTGTTGCATAACTTGCCAGACTAGAAAAAAATATGTTGTCATGCTTTGCTAACCACACTCTTTATTTTTTCTCATTACTGATAATCTGACTCCCTGAAGCTCACTTTAAGATCTTCAAATGCTGGGTATATCATCATTATTGACAAGTGTTAAACTACTGTGAGGTGTAGTTATAACTGGAGTGGCGTTAACTAGGCAAGAGGTAAAATATGCGGAAATGACAATTCTGAAAAATGTTAAAGTAAAGTGGTTTGACCCATGGCCCTAAAACGAAGACCAGGTAAAGAAACTGATACTAATATGTGAGTTTTACATCAGTCATCTAGTCACACGAAGGGCCTTACTGAAGGGGTGAGAGAGTGTATTAGTTCACTCCATATTCAATATTTAAATTGCCTATTGGTAGGTGTCCCAGGATAACTGCTGGGCTACCTTCAGAAGGTATAAACTTCAAATGTGCTAATGCAGTGAAGGGCTTGAAAAGGATATGAACACTAAACCCCCATTTTGAGATGACTTCATTTGTCTCCTTAGCCCAGCAAAAAATTGACGTTATTTGTTTGATGATTATACTTTTGATTTGTATGCCTTTAGCCTGTTATATTGGGAAGAATTATTTCAAGGTTGTCAGCCTAGTGGATGCTTGAAATTCATTTCTCAATCATTATTCAAAGTTTCTAGATTAAGGGCGAGTTCCTTGCATGGCAAAACCATGTCAGTATTTGTTGCACGTAGCTAGAACCTGCTGCCTCTAGCTCTTAATAATTGCACTTTTGTCTATTTTTAAAGAGAAACATTATACTAAAAACGGAATACATAAGCACCATCTTCCCTCTGTCTTGTCCTGTCCACAAATTTGGAGGGCTACTACTAGCATGTCTAGATCTCTGTGTATAGTCATAATCTAGTGAATAGTCCCGCTCATGTGCGGGGACCCCGGAGCAATCAAAAATAATCTCTTAAGCTGTCTTCTTTGCAGTACTGCATAGACACTTAAGAGAGAAATAAAGACAAATAATGCAGCCTATACATGCATGGCTACACTGTCCAGTACTTCAACTTGAAATGCAAGGATATTCCACAAATATCACACTTAGACCTGTCTGCCAGGTTTCACCATGGAGAACACTTCCCCCTTCACCAAATCCTTGGAATGATAGAGAGGAAGGACAGGACAGACAAGCCCCCATAGGCTGCCATTATGTGGCTTAAAAAGGGATACCTTGCCTTTAAGGAAACTTTCCAGAACTCTCCTGGTATCCCAGATTGCACAGCAACTCCCTCCACTTTCAGTTCTTTTTTCCGGCTCCTGCTAGCAGGACCCTGGAGCATTGAGCTCTCCCTTTTTTGTTTTTTTTCTACTATTTGTGCACTTTTAAAGTGTTAGAGTGTGTTCACTCGACGTGTTTTTGCCTTGTCTCATCTTTGCTGGTGTTTCTCTGGTGTTTTGGCCCAGGAAATAGGCAAAATCGGATCCTCCCAGGGAGTGCATCCTGTGCCTGCCTTCTTCTCATGTTCCTGAGGAGTGTGATATCTGTCTGCAGTTCCCTAAAAGGACCCTAAAGGACAGAGAGAAGACCAGGCTCCAAGGCTTGGAGCAGAGAAGGCAGCAAGGAAAAGGTGGGTCTGGGCATGAAGGGGCTCCTTCCTCTGCCCGTGCGTCGGCCTCTGGGGGGTCCCTCAGTAAAGAAAAGGCCAGAAAACGCCACCGGTCTCCGTCGACGTCGATACCCTCGACGTCGGCGTCGAAAGGAATGACCACAGTCTGTTCCCCGTCTCCCCAGGGCTCTGGGTCGAAGCGCCGTCGACGTTCGACGTCGAGGGGACTGACATCGAGACATTCGACGAGGTCGACATCGAGGACTGGTTCGTCGTTGAGCTATCATCGACGTCGAGAGGGGTCAAGACGCCAGCGCTCGCCATCGAGGCGACACCACCCGTCACCGTCGACGTCGACGCGTAAGTCAGCGACGTCGAGACGAAGATCAGCGTCGAGACGGAGGTCGTCGATGCCGAGGAGATCATTGTTGTCGAGGAGACGATCGACGTCGAGGCACCGACCGTCGACGTCGAAGAGACGGCCATCGACGCCGAGCAGACGATCGTCTGTGTCGAGATGACGTTCGTTGACGTCAAGGAGACGCTCGTCGACGTCGAAAGGACGCTCAGCGTCGAGGAGGAAGCCTAGACGTTCTAGGACTAGGACGGAGTCCTCGGCTTCAGCGAGCACGCGGTTGCGGCTGCGCCGTCGCTCGTCCACGAGGGGTAGGGCCTCTAGATCGCCCCCCTCTGGTCAGAAGAAGAAAAGGACAGTGGGACAGTCTCCGGGCTCGGAGTACTCTCAAGTCTACTCACCCTTCAAACCGAGGTCGCCTACACCTCCTCCTTTACCCGTGGATCCTCCTCCGCGTACCCCGACTCCTCCTCCACAACCTCATACGCCTCCACCACCTCCGGTTCCTCCTCATTGCCCTCCTCCACCGGCTCCGCCTAGGTCTGTCTCGCTACCTCATTTGCCGACTCCTCCTACGGGGCCTCCACAACCTAGGCTCCCGGCTCAGCCTCCACAGCTCCCTCCTTTCCGGCCCGCAGACCGTCCAAGGCAGCGGAGATCGAGGTCTCGCTCAAGACAGAGAGATGGGTCCTGGAGTCGACATCGCTCGTCTACGAGGTCCAGACAGCTCCATAGGAGGGACAGATCTAGATCCCGCCACACGGATTCGTCCAGTGCCAGGGACTACACGCTGACCCTGTCGGACTCCCCTCAGACGAGGGTGTCCCAGATAGACAACATGGTCTCCTTCCAGGAGGTGTTGCTGCGAGGAGCGGCTAAACTGGGCATCACGCTCACTACGCCCACACCCTTAACTTCCGTCATTTTCGAGACCCTGCACAAAAGGCAGTTGTCTTGCCCCTTGTTGCCGTTGGTGCCAGGGCTGGTGGAACCCGCCATGGAGCTCTTCCTCACCCATGCGGTTACTAAATCAGTGCCTTCCAGGCTACAAAACAAGTATTGGGCCCCATGGCACGGATCCTGCGTTTCTTCGCTTGGACCCTGCGCCGGATTCGGTGATTGTGACGGCGGCGAGGAAGCAACACGCCACCACCCCGTCATCGACAGTGCCTCTTTACAAGGAGAGCCGCTGGATGGATTCGGCAGGCAGAAAGGTCTGCGGGACGGCATCCACGTCTATGAAGGCCGCGAGTGCCTCTGCCTTGTTGGGACGTTATGATCGGTCCCTCTGGGAGTCCCTAACACGGTTTGTGGAATGCCTTCCCCGGGAGGATAGGGAAGATTTTCAAGAAATCCTTAATGAAGGACTGATGGTCTCCAACCAGGTGATCAGTTCGGCTGCAGATTCCTCTCTCCTGGCAACGCACGCATACTGCCATGGGGTCAACCTGAGGCGCCACGCCTGGCTGCGTCTGACGTCCTTGAAGCCCGAGCCGCAGCAGAGGGTGGCCAATCTACCTTTCTCTGGTGAGACCCTGTTTGGAAAACATGCAGACGAGGAGATGGCCCGCATGAAGGCTGAAGGAACAGAAGACCTTCTGCTCGTTCCAGAGACGGTACGGGGCGCAAGGTAGAGGGCAAGGTCGCCAGGCTGGGCAACAACAACAGCATCAACAGCAGCAGTTCCAGCGGCGCCCGTTCCAAAAGCGCCAGAGAGGCCGTGGTGGTCAGCAGGCTTCATCCGCGACCAAAGGCCCGGCTGGGTCTAGGCCCTGAGCTGTTACTTCCCCTTCATCCGTTACCCGCTCTGGTGGGGGGGAAGCATTCAACGTTACCTGTCAGAGTGGAGAAACATTACTCAGGACAACTGGGTGCTGAATATTGTTTGCAATGGATACAGTCTTCGCTTCACCAGCCCGCCTCCAGCAATTCCACCGGTTGGCTCGCAGTTCCAACTGCGCGAGCTCCAGGCGGAGGCCGATACCCTGTTAAGAAAAAGGGCGATAGAAGACGTCCCTCTGTCTCAAAGGGGAAAGGGTCTTTACTCACGCTTCTTCCTAGTACAGAAGAAGGACAAGAACGAGTTCAGGCCCATTCTGGATTTGCGACAAGCAAACAAGTGGATTCGCAGGGAAAAGTTTTGTATGCTGTTTTTGCACCAGATCTATCCTCAGCTGCAGAGGGGAGACTGGCTGTGCGCAATAGATCTGCGAGATGCGTACTTCCATGTGCCCATTGCATGGAAACATCAAAAGTTCCTGCACTTTCTAGTCGGCACCAATCACTATCAGTACACCGTACTACCGTTTGGACTGAAGTATGCGCCCAGGACTTTTTCAAAATGCATGGCTGTGGTAGCAGCGCACCTGAGAAAGAACAAGGTGTTTGTCTACCCGTACCTGGACGATTGGTTGATCAAAGCCTCACCTTCCAGGAAGCGCAGTTGCACTTCAACAGGACGGCCGTCCTGCTGAATCGTCTGGGGTTGCACATAAATCTGTCCAAGTCCGTCCCGATTCCTGTGCAGTGCCTGCGTACTTGGGAGCCTCCATCAATACGTTGTCGGCAATAGTGTCTCCTTCAGAGGAGAGACGCTTATCCATCCTTCGGAAGGCTCAGGCTCTCATAGCTGCTCCATCTACAACAGTGAGGATGGTGTCTTCTCTACTGGGATCGATGGCCTCTTGTATCTTCATCACTCCACACGCGCGCCTACACATGAGGCCGCTACAGGAATGTTTGGAGGACCAGTGGGACCAGAGGAAAGGGTGTTGGGACGACCGGATTCAGTTGTCTCTTCACGCCCAACAGTCCCTGAGAGGGTGGTGCTCGGCAGAGGATCTACTCAGAGGGGTTCCTTTCCACAAGGATATCCCGACTCGGACTATCATGACGGATGCGTCTCTCCTGGGCTGGGGTGCGCATTCAGACCATCTACAGATCCAAGGACAGTGGTCTCCGGCGAAGTCCACGTATCACATCAATTTCTTGGAACTCAGAGCAGTTCACTTTGCACTGAAGACCTTTCTTCCGTCCTTCAAGACCAGCTCCTGGCTTGTACAGATGGACACAATACAACCACGATGTATTACCTCAACAAGCAGGGGGGCTCGAGATCGCGCACACTGGCACAGGAGGCACAGGCGATCTGGCACTGGCTGCTAGCCAGAGGACTGTCGATAACGGCGACTCATCTGCCCGGTCTACAGAATGTTCAGGCGGACACCCTCAGCAGGTTACTTTAAGAAAACCATGAGTGGGTCATAAACAACGAGGTGCTCGACAACCTCTTCGCCATATGGGGCACGCTAGACGTGGATCTGTTCGCCACCGCCGAAAACAGAAAAATGCAGCGACTTCGCCTCGAGGTATTACCAACCGGGGACTCTGGGGAACGCGTTATGGATCAACTGGTCGAACAGCTTTCTGTACGCTTTTCCACCCATTCCCCTGATTCTGGCGGTGCTCATCAAGCTGGCCCAGTCCCGGGCGCGGATGATCCTCATTGCTCCGGAATGGCCCAGGCAGTGGTGGTTCACGGACCTGCTTCATCGCTCGATCTTGCCCCATCGGCGGCTGCTGTGTCAGCCAGACCTTCTCACGAAGTTCGGGGGGCAGATGGTGCACCCCAACCTCTCGTCATTGAGTTTGGAGACATGGCTCCTGAGATAGTGCAATATGGCCACTTAAATCTTCCTGAGGATTGCATTGACATATTGAAGGAGGCTAAGAGGCCGTCTATAGAACCTCTTATGCTTACAAATGGAAGAGATTCTGCATCTGGTGCATGTCTAAGAAATATGATCCTACGACCTGCAAGGAGGATGTCATCCTTCCATACCTTCTGCATCTGGCTCAGTCTGGCCTTAATTTCCATTCCATTAAGGTTCATCTGGCTGCATTGACTGCTTACAGAAAATGCCCTTCGCAGATGTCCTTCTTCCAGATCCCTGTGATTAATGATTTTTTGGAAGGATTGAAGAAGGTGTTCCCTCCTGTTCGGCTTCCTTCGCCTGCATGGGAACTGAATGTGGTGCTGTCAATGCTGATGAAGGAACCTTTCAAGCCTATTCACAAGGCTTCGCTGCAGCACCTGTCTTGGAAGGCAGAGCTCCTCGTGGCCATTCCATCGGCCCGCAGGGTGAGTGAGATTCAGGCATTATGTTGCCAAGAACCTTATACTGTGTTTCATGCTGCTAAGGTTGTTATGCGTACTCACCCTAAGTTCCTTCCCAAGGTGATTTCTGATTTTCATGTTAATCAGACAATAACTTTACCAACTTTTTTCCAGAATCCTTCCACTCCAGCGGAAAGGTCTCTTCAGTCCCTGGATGTTAGAAGGGTGTTGAAATTCTATCTGGATAAAACCAAAGACATTTGCAGGTCCGACCAATTGTTTGTCAACTATTGGTCGGTTAGGACTGGTCTGACTACTTCGAAGCAATCTATCTCTAGGTGGATTGCATTGTGTATCCAGATTTGTTATCAGAAACGAATAAGACCTTAGGGGGTAAGTCTAATGCTCATTCCACCAGGGGCAAAGCGGCCACAACTGCTTTGCTTCGTAAGGTTTCCATTGCAGAGATCTGCAAGGCTGCCACTTGGAAGTCGGTCCATACCTTTGCTAAGCATTACTGTCTGGACTCGAATGCCAGTGCAGATGCTCAGGTCGGACAGGCTTCGCTGCAAAATCTGTTCGCATAATAGTGGGGTTGTCTTTTTTCTCCACCGCCGGGTTGTTTTTGGATGGGCTTGCTATTCTATTCACTAGATTATGACTATACACAGAGATCCCCTACTACAGAAGGAGTCGTTTCTTACCTGTAACTCCAGTTCTGTAATAGGGGTATCTCTGTTATAGTCTTAAGCGCCCGCCCTCCTCCCCTGTGGAGAAAGAGATGAAATGATGAATGCTACAGGTCTACCTGATACACCTCCAAAAAGAACTGAAAGTGGAGGGAGTTGCTGTGCATTCTGGGATACCAGGAGAGTTCTGGAAAGTTTCCTTAAAGGCACGGTATCCCTTTTTAAGTCACATAATGGCAGCCTATGGGGGCTTGTCTGTCCTGTCCTTCCTCTCTATCATTCCAAGGATTTGGTGAAGGGGGGGAAGTGTTCTCCATGGTAAAACCTGGCAGACGAGTCTAAGTGTGATATTTGTGGAATATCCTTGCATTTGTAGTTGAAGTACTAGACAGTGTAGCCTTCCATGTATAGGCTGCATTATTTGTCTTTAATGATCTCTTAAGTGTCTATGCAGTACTGCAAAGAAGACAGCTTAAGAGGTTATTTTTGATTGCTCCGGGGTCCCCGCACATGAGCGGGACTATTCACTAGATTATGCCTATAACAGAGATACCCCTACTACAGAACAGGAGTTACAGGTAAGAAACTACTCCTTTCCTATGTAATTGTAATCTGTATGTTGGATGACAGTTGGCATGGTATGTGGCCTGTTCTGTTACTGGATCCCCCTGTGACTGTCATTCCCGCATTGGTTTGGCCTTGGGAAGGCTGTTAGTCCCTAATTTCAATCCTTGTTGTTTATAGCATGCTGTATAATGTATAGCCACATGCTTTTGAGAAAGTTTGAATGAATAAAGGGGCCCCACGCTGGAGTACACATTAGCTGGTCAGAGAGTGAAGAGACTGGGTAAGCCCTCACCAGTGCAGCAGAAAGAGCTCCAACATGACATACATTGACTCACAATCCTATAATGATGCCCTTATCCCTCTATTCAGTTAGTTTTCTGGCTTGGGATGTGTCTCTTATCTTCTCTTCATAGATTTGGAGGCATCAGCCCACATATAGTTCAAGTTTGACAAAGAAACCAGAGTCCTTACATTCTAATTTCCAGTCTACAGTAAAGTATTACATTCAACATTGATTAGGAGGACTCCATAACATTGCCACTTTATAGATTATATCCTTCAAGGATAGGTCCTCAGCATCTAGTCATCGCAGACTTAAACCCAATACAACCCTTCCATTTCAGAACTTGGGTTGTCTGAGATTGGGAGGGCCGGACGACAACTTCTGCTGGATCTTCAGCATTGGGTGCTCTAGCAAACAGCATTGTCCTCCTGAGGAACGATCCATGTACTCCGGTCTCAGACTTGCTGACCTGTACCTGTCCTCTATGGCTTCACTTCAAACGGTTGCTTTAACTAAAAAGCATGCAACAGTATCTTGCCCCAAACAGCAGTTCAGGCTGAAGTCTTACAAAGTTACCCTAGAGATAAGTGTCCTGGTTTTTAAAGAGGCCATCGGAGTTTTCCCATTTTTCTAAGCAATATGTTGTTTATGGTGTAAGTGTTTCTACCTTGGACTCCAGTGCCGTCCTATTGGGGTTGTTGGTGCTGTAAAAATACCTCAGCAAGTTAAACATCTGCTGAGGAGATCCAGTCTGTAGACTTTGATTTGATTGTCTGCAGTCACTCTATATCTCATTCTTTTGCAGTCTGTAAAGTAACTAACGTTTAACTTGAATGGTAATTGTAAATAGAACTGGGGGATGTAGAGATGTTTTAATAAAAGTTTATAAAAGTAACTAAATAGTGATAGTTTATCTGAACAGAGTCTCTTTTAAAGACAAACAGTTGTTTTATTGCTTGAGAAGTCGGCTTCATGGAGGCATGAAACAGAGTTAAAATGGTACTATTGCGAACCAAGCTAGATGTGCGATAAATTTATTGATCTTTAGTAAATATAACTTCTGAATTGTATAGCCAAATATGGATCATTGGAAAACTGTCTGATCTTGGCATTCGTCCAAAATGCACACATTGATCTGTTCAAAGCAGGGGTTCATTTTGGCCCTCAGCTTGATATGCCCATATTTGAAAAAATGTCTGCAACATCTGAGAACAGTCGGCTGCTTTCCAAAAGAATGAGATATACTCCTATCAGTAATGAAACTTGCGCAGATGATTGGATTTAGTTGTTAGCTGTGTCACTTAGTTAAGGTTGCTCCAGATAAAGCCACACAGTTATAAACAAGACATTCGTGTTCAGTTAACTTTGCTACAATGCCTATGATGATATTTTCCAAGGAAGTCTCTAATTTTACCTGGGTTATAAACACAGCAAAGATATATTATTAACAATATTGAAGCTTCATCTTTAACAACAGATTGAATTGTAAGCAACACATTGAAAATCGAAAGTATTATTTGCAACTGGAGTCTTGTGACTTGATTGTATCTTTATATGTGGGGGCAGAGTTTTTGGTGAACAGAGGCAGCCTTAGCATAGGAGTCTGTTGTCTTATAAAATGATTAATCAATTGTATGTTGTAGGTTGAGGTTGTTTACAGCTATTTCTGACCTAAAGCTCTTTCCCCCACAATGCAAATTACACATAGATTTAGGCTTGTATGTTCCCTCAGCATTAGTGGACCCAAGATCAATGTTTTACATAGTACCATGCTTCAACGCACCACTGGATGTGTTGCCAAATATGTAATCGATTTTAAATACCTCAAAGAAGTCTGTGTTGCATATGTATTTTTCAATGGTATGAAACGACTTCAACTTTATTCATGTGAAGATTTATAGCCAATGGCTCTTAAGCATATGACTGTGCCATTTGCTTGTGGTCCTAGACTGAAGCTGATGTGGGATCAGAACTTACTATTGATTTATTATAGATGTATGAACAGCCTTACTTTAGTTTAAACCTGGAAATATCTGTTAAATTGGTATTTTACTATTCTGTCTTCTTTATCTCCCTCTACTTCAATTCGAAGAATCCTAGTTGAGTATAGCAAATCTTGTAGAAAGCATGATATTATTGATAGTATTAATTAGAATTTTCAGGGAAACCAACTCTCGAACAGTGTTAGCTGAATACCTTGCTAGCAAACTATATTGTAGAACCACCATGGAGACGGGAAACAGCATTTAAAATGCTGCTATTACCACTCAGGTAGGTAACAACGTGGTCGTTACAACGACGGCGTTGTTACCACGCATGGCTTTACACCGCAAGTCGTTTCTACGACTTGCGCTAGGTGGCGTGCAACACCAGGGAATGAATTGGATTTTAAATCCAACACCATCCCTGCTGTTGCACTAACTGGAGTAGGAATAGTAATTTAGACTATTCTTAATTCCAGCGCGCCACCTAGCGCAAGTTATAGAAACAACTTGCGATGTAAAGCCACGCGGGGTAACAATGTGGTCGTTAACAACACGGTCATTGTAGCGACCACGTTGTCACCTACTGCGTGGTAATAGCACGCGTTGTAACGTGCTATATTCCATGAAGACAGATGATTAATCACACCTCGTCCTCCTAAAATCTGTCTCCTGTACACAGTCTTGGCAGGTAGAGAACCTCTCTGGCAAAAGGGAGTGAGGACATAGAGAGACAATATGAGCTCTGGAGATTTTCTGTACTAAATCTTGTTATATTTTCTGAAATAAAGTTAAAACAAATGAATATTACTTCTCTCTGTTGAAATAAAACAAATCATAATAATCATTTACAGAGCTGGTGATTTTGTTCTCAGACTTTGCAGTGTGATGACCCCTTGTAGTTAGTTCTGTGGCTGCATTTTGAGTCCTGTATCCTGTAAAGAAAGACTTGGACACATGTTTTTAAAGTCAAAATGATTTTTTGAGAACATTGATATTGAACAATGAATGTTTAATGAATGCTGTTGATTAATAATATTGTGCCTACTAATTTTAATAGTGATGCTATATTCCAGACTGACATGTTGATTTTATTAATGTGATGACGATGAGTAGCCAAAATATCGAAATTAAAATATCGATATACAACAATATCGATGTTTTAATTTCAATGGCACAGAATATACATGTGCAATAATATCGATGGACAGAATATTGGCTTTAAGGTAAGTAATATTGAAGTTAGTAATATCGATATCAAATATATAGATGTTACTAATATCGAAATTTTGTTTAGTGTTATGTATTCTAATATGTATTTTATATGTTTGTTAAACATGTTTTTAATGTTTGTTTAGAAATTATTAATTTTGTTTACATTTTGCGTTTTAGTATCAGAGCGGGTTGTGGGTTTATAGGGGAATAGGGTGGGAAGTAATTTAATTATAATTAAAAAATGTTTTTTTTAAATATTATTGATTAATAATTAATTGTTAATTAATAATTATTTGGTCATTAATTATTATTTTTTGTAATTTTATTTTTATTGAAGTTGTATTCAGATTTATGCAGCATAAATCATAAAGTAAAAATATCGCAACAAAGTATAATTACATTAGTTTTCAATTTAACGTAATATCAAACCAATTTACTCAAAATAACACCCCCAAATTTGATCGAATTTTCTAATACAACCAACTCTTTGAGCGTACAACAGTTCGCTTTTCCTAACCCTTTTCATTTTTTCCAACCATTCCTGCAACGTCGGGACATAGGTTGAAAGCCAATTCTGCAATAATAAAGATCTAGCAACGGCCATTATAATATAAATCAATTTTGCCAAGTGACTTGAAAATGTACATTCAGGATCATAACCAAATAATAACATTGTTGAATTGCATGGAACTGATAACATACAGTAAGTTTTTAAAAAAACAATAATTTCTTCCCAAAACTGCTTAATTTTAGGACAAAACGCCATAATATGTGACCAATTAGCTTGTTCACAATTACAATGTCTAAAACAAATAGCAGACGCATTGTTATACATTTTAGCAATTATTACTGGTGTACGATATAATAGCCATTTGCTAAAATACAACATCCGGCGCCAATTGGCACCACGCAGTACACAGAAATTAAACTGATTAATAGTTTTCCATATTTCCGATGACAATATTAAATTTTCCTGAGTATACCATTTACGGATAGCTTTAGAAGTCAGCTCTACCTCCTGACTTTGTATCAGACACTGTTTCCATGCTCCAGGTTTCTTTTCCAAGTTATTAACAAAAAGATCTAATACAAGAGTAGAAGTATAATTCGAAATGGTGCCGGGATCTAATTGCGCCAACATAGGATAAATTAAATTAGTGTAGGAACCAATTAGCAAAAAATTGCCGAAAATTTGACCTGACATCTCATTGACAGAGAGCCAAGTCCCGCTAAACAAAAAATCAGCTAATGTTTTAAACCCTGCCCCGCCCCAATTTTCTATAACAATGGGATCGATTTTAATCCTTAAGAAGGAAAACACGCCAATTAAAGGAGTTAGTAAATGAAAGGGAGGAAGTGAATATCTCTTGCGCATTGCATCACGTCGTTTAAAAAACCAGTTTAGGATCTTATACCGCACAAATTAATTATTATGAATTAATTTAATTAATTAGAGTTCATGTATTAATATTTTTTATTTTTGTTATTGTTAATCAATAATTAATTGGTAATTAATTATTAAGTGATTAAATGATAATTACATTTTTTATGTGATTTATTTGTGTTTAGTATTATTGATTAATAATTGTTAATTAATAATTAATTGGTAATTAATTATTATTAATTAGTTAATTACATTTGGAGTTAATGTATTAATATTTTTTATTTTTTGTTAAT
Organism: Lissotriton vulgaris; assembly: GCF_964263255.1. Classification (NCBI taxonomy): domain Eukaryota; kingdom Metazoa; phylum Chordata; class Amphibia; order Caudata; family Salamandridae; genus Lissotriton; species Lissotriton vulgaris. The sequence goes on from NC_141693.1 coordinate 1,218,779,983, forward strand.
CAATAAATAATTGGTAAATAATTATTATTAAGTGATTAAATGATTACATTTTTGATGTGATTTATTTGTGTAGTGGGTTGTGTGTTTATAGGGGAATAGGGTGTGAAATAATTAAATTAAATTAATGAAAGAGATTGTATTTATTTATTTATTGGTATTTATTATGAATTAATTGTTAATTATTAATTGGTAATTAGTATTTTTTAAATTATTTTATAATATTAATTATAAATAATGTATTAATACATATTGTTCTTATTGTAAATTGCTTGCGAATTAATTAATTGGTCATTAATTATTAATTGGTCATTAATATTTGTTAATTAGTTAATTTATAATTAAATCAATTTAATATTAATAATTGTTATTGATTAATTGATATTTAGATTAATTTTGTTTGTATGTGTAGTGTGTTGTGTGTTAAAGGGGGAGTAGCGTGGGAAGTAATATTTTGTTATTTAAGTAAATATGATTTATAAATATTTGGTATTTAGTAATATATTTTTGTAAATAAAGTGTTACATTTTTTTTAAAATATGTAATTGATAAGTATATTAATATAATGCCTACGCTATCCTGCACTTTCCCTACTGTTGCACCCTCTGGAGTGGGAATAGTAATTTTTACCCCTACGCTATCCAACGCTTTCCCTACGGTTGCACCCTCTGGAGTGGGAATAGTAATTTTAACCCCCACGCTATCCAACGCTTTCCCTCCTGTTACACTCCCTGGAGTGGGAATAGTAATTTTTACCCCTACGCTATCCAGCGCTTTCCCTACTGTTGCACCCTCTGGAGTGGGAACAGTAATTTTTACCCCCACGCTATGCAACGCTTTCCCTACTGTTGCACCCTCTGGAGTGGGAATAGTAATTATTACCCCTACGCTATCCAACGCTTTCCCTTCTGTTGCACCCTCTGGAGTGGGAATAGTAATTTTAACCCCTACGCTATCCAACGCTTTTCCTACTAATGCAATATGTGGAGTAAGTATATATATTAATTTATATGTAGAGTTTTAAATTTATTTTAAATGTATATGTATTAGTTATTTTTTAAATATGTTTTGATGTTTATATCTAATTTTTTTAATTATATGTATTTTATAATTGTTTTTACATTAATATTAATACATTTAAAAAACAATATTTTTTACTTCGATATTTTTGTACTGATATTTTTTTCTCTATATTTTTGTACTTATCTTTATGTAGATAGAACTTAGATATTTTTGATGTCGATTTTTGTGTCGATATTTTTGTATGTCTATATTCTGACTTTCGGTATTATGTCATACATTTGTGATGACACTATTACAAAGCCAGTAGGCCTGCCCTGTGTGTATGCGTGTGTGCATACGAGGGTATTGTGATTATGACCCCCTGACAAAGCCATTAAGCCTACCATATGAATATTGACACTGTGTATATTGTGGTGTTGTGTCTACCATTTAAAGGGTGGTATGGGGAATATAGGGTTCAGAACACCCTAGTGTGATATGACGGTGTTGACAAAGGTTCTTCCATCATATTTGCAAAGTAACACGCAATATTTAGTAAAGTGTGTGTGTATTAAAAGTACCTTTCCTCCCTAAAGGAGAAAACACTGACTGGACAGTTATATATTGCATTTTGTTGCGTGCCATTGAATTGGGATTAATAACTCACACCAGTTCTCCTGAGTAGGACTTGAGCTGCTCTGCTTAGCTACCCTTAGATAGTTACCCTTAGAGAGTCAGGTGCTGCAATGACATACCTAGTTCCCTGTAAAGTGACTTATTACTTGGGAAAAACTCACAACCTTCACAACTAATAACCCGATTGCCTACATACACTATTAGTTACTAACAAAATGCTGCTGTGCAATGTAAAACTGGTTTGTAAAAAAGATTATTAATAACTCCCCTGAGCTGCTGCATACACTTAAGAGGAAATGGGAGGCGGATGGGTCTTAAATTGATGAAGAGGAGTGGAATGGAGCGCTGGCATCCCCTAAGGAGGTGGCCATTTCGGCCAGACTCCGTCTGATCCAACTGAAAATACTTCACCGCGTGTACATCTCAGGCATGAGGGTGCAACTCATGGGCCGTGGCTCTGATGGGCTCTGCTGGAGAGGATGCGGGGAGGCGGAGATGTTCCTTTGTATACTGTGGGAATGCCCTCTCATACAGGTTTACTGACAGCAAATACACCATTGCATGCGCGCGGTATGGGGGGTGGAATTGTGGTTGGAGGCTAAACGGTGCTCGTTGAATATATGGGAACCCACCGATCTATCTGTACGGGGTAGGACGTGGGCAACTCTTGGATTTAGGATTGCAAAGCGTAATGTAGCTAGACTCTGGGGGGCGAGTTTACCCCCATCAATTGGTCCATGGAAACAAGACATGGACTGGTGCATGCTTCATGAGAAGACATGGGGCTGCCCACAGAAGTGGATTGGTATCTGGTCCAGCTGGAATGAATACAGGGGATATATATGCGAGCCACCAGAGACGGCCAGAGTTGACGAACCACACGAAATACTGCATACCTAATTTACTTTTGCCAACTGTCAAGCTTGTATTGGTGATTTCCTATGCTATGTTTGGATCTTGTCTGGTACAAAAATGCGTTTAAAAAAAACAACTTAAAAATGTGTTGTACACCACTGTCCTTTGCTATGCAATTAATAAAAACTTCAATAAAAAAAAATTAAAAAATACACAAGTTCAGCATGTCTGCTGTACAGAAAACTCTTTTGTTTGATTTAATATGCCAATCATTAGCTCCATATAGAATACAAATCTAGCCACATATAGTATACACTTGACTGCAGACTTGCCTCTTAGTTCATTAATTGCATTGTCATCAGAGCTTGGGCAGGAATCTTTCTCACATCATGTTTAAAAACTATCAGTTTTAATAAATAAATAACTAAAGAAAAAGGTAGCAGCCCACTGTCATTTGCAATCAGCAGATTTTATATTCAAATGCCACAGAATTTGTCACGGACATGTGGTTTTAAAACTATATAGTGTACAATGTTTGTATAGAAAATTTCTGTAAATATTTGTCATTTGCACATTACCAAATAAAGTGGTCTGATTTGTTTTGCTCCAATTTAAATCTTTGTTCGCATCACACTTCTGAATAACAAAAAAAGATCTTTCATAATTCATGATATACTTTCACCACTCATTTACAAGCTGGTTAAATGTTGTGTTAGAGGGAAAAAAACAGAAACTTTACTGCCTTTTGGTTCACAATTATTGTCAGATAGCTCACTTGACAAAAAACATTAACAGTAATAAGAGAAAATAGAGTAAACACCATTTTCCAGGAACTGTTCAGCAAGAATTGGTAAAAATACGAACTGACATTTGACCTCTGTCCTTGAGCAATTGGCAAATGTGTCAAGTTAAAAACAAGATTAAAAGTTGTCTTAATTGCTCATTCACTTTCTGAATGAACAGAACACCTGTTTCTTCCAGCTTAAGTTTACTCGACAGCAGGGACGAGTAAGTGCTAAAAATAGCTTGATGTGATAAAATCTCACTCGCAATTGCGAGTGAATTTTTCAAGGCCTTTACTGGTATCGCTGCTATTTGTGCTTGCTTTTCAAGCACTATTTTTTCTTTCTGCATCTGTTTTCAAACTCTTGTTGCCTGAGTTCTTCTCCCAGGTGCCTCCTTGCACCCTCCATGTTGGTTTCTCGCCCCTTCCTTCATACCTCCCCCATATTGCATAGGCTTTCCCTTGCCTCCTGGCCTCACAAATGTTGCTTAGGCTTACAAAACCATCCCTATCTGCCTGCCCCCCGTGTTGCTTTGCCTCCCTTCCCCCATTGCTTCTGTTCCCATTCACCCATCACCTATCTGCTCGCTTTAAAAGGAGAAATGCTTTGTGTTGTATTTTATTTGTAGTTACTTATCCAGCTTAAATCGATAACTAAAAAGAAAAAACCCCACCTAAGTCAATTTGTAGGTTGAGTGGTGTGTGAGCCTACAAAATGGCGCACGATGCTTGTGTCAATGGCTTTTTTTAAACTTTAGCCACACTGCCCAGCATCATGGATGCTGTGCAGCGTGGCTAAAAACCATTGGCAAAGCCAGTAGGTTGCATAGGCAAGACCTATTGGCTTGGCCAATGCTTTTTACAGTCTGCGCCCTGCCTCAGAGACAATAGTAATCAGGTCAACAGTGCAAATCCTGCTGATGTCTTGTTTAGCAGTTTGTTTATGAATCATTGCTTTCATGATTTTTTCAATTGAAAAAGACAAAGATATTTCAAGGCTTTTAGAGAACATTTAAATGGCAAGTCAGAGATTGCTGCAGGACAAGTGTGAGAGTTTAACGGGAAGACTTCACTTATTCCCTTTTGTATCCTGAAAAACTTTCTAAGGGAGTCATGTTGGTGGTTTGTGGATTTCAATGATCTTTTCTCAACGTTTTCTAAACCTTTTGAAATCAGTGCTTATCTGTGTTCATTCGGCTGCCTAACCCCCAAAATAGACAAAACAATATTGTAGGAAGTTGTTTTTTTAAAAAATTATTTTTATTAAACATGAAAACAAGCTTCAGATAATCATCATATACGTGTTTACAGTACAGGATAAACATTTGTTACAGGTATCCCAAAACACGGCACATATCTATATCAATTACTAGCTGTTAACATCCGTACACTCGAGGGGTACTTAAACATCCCATCCTCCTGGCAGTTTCTGGAACACTCCTTATAGGAAGTTGGCTTTTTATGTAATGTACCAAAATAAGGTACACTATGTAGAAAGTCCAGACGACCCTTATTGGCTTTCAGGCCTTAAATTAATAATTCTAAATGCTCTATTTTGTGGTAGTGTGGGCAAAAGTTTAGGCTTATCATGGGGGTAGTGTTGAGCATTGTTTAACACACAGAGTCAATAAATGAGACACACACTCAAGATGAAATTTGAGACCAATTAAAAAAAAACAGATATTTTTATATGTATTTAACACCAAGAACTTTGTGATTGGGTAATTACGTTTGGAGTTATCACTTTTTTACAGGCAGGAAAAATATTACACAAATCTGAATTGGTTACTGCTAATTGAATTGAAGGTCGCTTATATGGATCATAACTGCACAGCAGGAAACTCAGCAAGCCAGTGCAATGGCAAGCTCTCTGGCTGTTACTTTATTCTGCCTGAACAGTGCGTTATCCCTTTTTGGTGGTACCTTATTTTATACACCTTACCGAATTTGCTGTTCTCATGGCATTGATTTAAGGTGCTTCATTAGTTCACTTCCTTCTTACTCCCAACCTGCAAAGACGTCAGCTATTGATTGGTATTACATGATAGACTCCATATAAATGTAACATTTTAGGAATGTCTAAAACCTGCTTGTGATTTGTTCAAGTGCAACTGTAACCTATTCTACAATAAATCATGATGAATTAAAGTGTGGTTTTTGAGTTATTGTCAGCTGTGTGATGTGAATGCATTGCTTTTGAATCTTATATTGTTACACATGAATTTTTAATACCAGGGCCTGCACCACCGAGACCATCATTCAGTGATGATGATGATGAGAGTGAAGCCTATTCCATGGAAAACCAAGATTCGGAGGGAGGCAAAGTCACTGGCCGTTTCACAGGTGAGTACATTGCCATTACATGTTGGATTGAAATAAAAACAGTGGGACACATTTTCAAACTGGATTTTATAGTATCTAAATTAGTTCTCCAACAGCACTACTTGCAACACATTTCAGTTCCCAAACTTGCAAGTAGAGATCCTCACCTCCTCTAATCCTATCTTTTGTGCATGGAGATCCAGTGGCAAAGTTCTTGCACGTGTAAGTATACTGTTGTGTAGTAAATATGGGTGGCACAGGGAGAGTGGAGAGAAAATGGGTATTAATTAATCAAAAGGGGGTGAGGTTAAGGAAACTTAAAGGTTCTTTTGGGAGAAACGTGATAATACAAAATATACATCCACAAACAAGTAAGACCATTGCAATTCCTAAAATACCCTTCTCAAGTTACTACATGCATAATGGTGTCAAAACAGGCGTAAATGTACTCCAGCTCACCCTTGCAGTAAGTCGAGCACTACACATTGCCATACACTGGCACTGCAACACCTTCCTATTGAAATTTGTAAAGGCGGATTTTAACTAAAGCTTCATAAAAATAAATATATAATTAAATCATATAGGTGGTTATAGTTGGGATCATGTTTCCATAGGAAAAGCGTATTTTTTACTTTTGCCTCATTTGACGAATCTTCACAAAACTTTGCCAAAAACGTGTGCCAGTGATTCTAGATGTGAATTGAAAGTTTTAAGATTATTCGTCAAGTGGAGGCTGAAAAAGAGAATAGGGTTAAAAAAAGTGTGTTTCACATGCTAATTCCCATAAAGATTTTAGAAATTACTACAGCCCGAACCGCTGGATGGAATTACACCAAATGTGGAAGAAAGGTAGCTCTCGGATCAGAAAGCAAACTTTTTGTTATTTGGTTTTAAACCGTTCATTAGTTTTGAGATACTAAAGGAAATCCAAATGTGTATATCTAGGGTCGCAAAGCTTTCGCAAATAATGACAATCATGTGCAGACATCTGATTAGTTGCCAACACTGTAGCCAAGAAGCGTGGCAGACATTTCAGCAAAAAAAGCAAAAATATTCAGAAAAGGGGGCAAGTAGGAATATCCTGATGCTTCTTGCTCTGATGCTGGGGTCCCCAAGAACCATGCAAGAGCAAAAAGCATTTAAAATAAAAAAACGATTTGCTGCAAAATAGCAATCATTTACAGCAAAAAAAGAAAAAGAAAAATGAGTGCAGTCGCCTCCTAGGGCCACCACATCCTTGGGGCATCATTTAAGCATGGCGGGAGGGCCATGCGGAGCCCCGGCCATTGGGGTCATTGAACCCCAATGACCAGCACTTCCCAGGGTGCTTTGAAAAAATAGCAGAGTGGGGGGCATGCGGACCACCAACCCAGGGCCAATTGTATATTTAAAACTGGGAGTGGGGGCCACACTTCCCCCCTTCTAGGACATATACATGCCCGGGGACCACCACCTCCTGGGGCCGGCCTGTGCCTACAAAAGAAGGGGGCTCCCCTCCTGGAGCCATTAATGGCCTTGGGGGGGCGCTACTCCCCCTGTGGCTGGCTCCTGCTATCTCCTGAGTTGCCCACCCTTGGGAGATAGCAGTTTGCTTTCGCGTGACAAGATCTGTTACAGCTCCTGCCAAGCAAGAGCAAACACTAACTCCACTTCTAGCAAGCGGGTGCTGTCAAATTGCTCCCGCTTGCTGGGAGCGGAGTGTTCATCGGTTTCCTGATGAAAAGATTGCTCCCACACACAGGGAGCTGTATATTTGGCTTCTCCCTATGTGTGGTAGCAATGCAGGCTCTCGCTGAAGGCTGCGAGCCAGTAGGAACCGCGGGGGCATTGAGGCTTCCTCCGTGGTCCCCAGCGCTAGAGACGAGGTGCCCTGGGAGGGCTCCAGGGCACCCAGATTGAAGAGGCCAGGAGATGGGCAGAAATCAGCCCAGGTAGTGGGGGCCACGCAGCCTCCATTCCCGTCTAAAAATACCTGGGCTTCACCTTTCCTGGTGAGAGCAGAGTCTATGGTTCTCACTTTAAATTACTTGCAAAGTAATTGCAAATGTGCAAATCACCTAAATCTCTGTCGGTTTGGCCCCGCACTGTCCACCTTACTAGTATGCATTAGTCTTCCCGGTTTTTGCCAGGATGATACACAGTTTAACAAGCAGCCCCTCAGCACATGTCCCGTCAATATTGGTGAGGTATCCTTGATGCCGAGGAATATGAAGAGGAATATGAAGACATCTCCACCCAACAAAGAAGCATTTACTTCATATAGTTAGAAAGAGAGACCCTTTTGTCGTCTTGGTATCTTCTCTATATCAGGATTCATGTTTTCACCTATTTCTGAATAAAGATGCATCAGAAACTATCACATTGCCAAAACACACATAAGGTCACTGGTGACATATCCGTGTGCTCCATTATGCAGCTGTAGTGTAAAATATGTGCTGGACATTTACCCAAGGAGGCAGCGCTTAGTAATTAACCAATAGAAAGTTCTCCACTCAGGAAGATATTTTCTGCAGAACTGGGGACTCTTGTTGGATAAAGGGGCAGGTGCGGTTCCTCTGTCGCCTAGTCACTCCCATATCTACTGACACACCAACACAGATATTTAGACACCCACTCACACACCCACTGGCACACCCACTCACTGACCCGCTCACGGACTCTCACAGACCCATCCACAGACCCACTCACAGACCTGCTCAGGCACCTTCACACACGCTATGGACCCACTCAGACACTCATGCACCCACTCACAGATGCACTCAGACACTCACACCTACTCATTAACCCACTCGTACACTCACTAAAAGAACCAGCCAGACACTCCCAGCCACTTTCAGACTCATTCAGACACTCATGCACCCTCTCACAGACCCACTCAGACACACAAACCCACTCGCAGACCCACTCAGATACTCATGGAAACCACTTACAGAAGTGCTCATACTCTGTAACACCCACTTTCAGACTTACTCAAGAGACCTGCACACCGACTCCGAGATTTGCACACCTATTCACCTACCCATGTAGAGACTTATGCACCCACTCGCACACCCCTTCAGAGACTCAAGCACCCATTCGCAGACTCATTCAAAGACTCTGGCACCCACTCACAGATCCTCTCAGGCACTCATGCACCCACTCAGTGACTCACTCACTCAGTGATACAAACAGCCACTCACAAAACCACACACTCACCCATACAGCTACTCCTGCAATCAATCACCCATTCAGTTACTCACATACCCACACACACCCATACATCTACTCTTATTCTTCTATACAGCCACTTGCACACCCACTCACTCACAAAACAGCTGCTCAACATGGCCACTCACCCATACAAGCACTCACACACAAACTCACATATCTATTGCCACGTTCATGCAAACAAAAAGCTCACTCACCCATACAGCCATTCACACAGACGCTTACTCTCCCATACAGCCACTCGCACACCAATTCACTTAACCAAATACCCACTTAAATATGCACTCACTCATCCATACAGCCACTTACACCCCCAGTCACTCACTCACACAGCCATTCAGACACCCATACAGCCACTCACACACCCACCCACCCACCCACACACTCATACAACCACTCAGACATAAGCTCACACACGGATACACACAGTCACACAGCCACTCACATAATATATGTTAGGTACACCTAGTTTGCTAATTTAACCTTTGTTGTACCTTAGAGTATATGTTTAACTATCATAAACTCTTGGAAAACACACCATTGGATGATGTTGTTATGTTATGTTATGTTAGATTCCACTTATAGCGTGCACGGCTACTCGGAAGTGTCCAAGGCGTGGATGCCACAAGGTGAAAAGAGGGAGAAGAAGGATGCTGTGATGAATAATTACTTAAACAGCAGAGTTTCAGCTGCTTTTTAAACAGCCTAAGGCTCTCCGTGTTCCGAAGTCCAAAAGGCAAGGCATTCCAGGCCATGGTCGCTTTAACCGACAGGGAACTGCCGCCCAATCTAGTCGGGCGATACCTAGGAACAACAGCAAGGCACTGGCCAGTGGATCGCAACTGTCGAGACGGTACGTAGAATGAAAAACGTCTCCTGAGATAGTGAGGCCCTGTCTTATAGAGGGCGCCATGAACAAGTGTGAGAGCCTTAAACAAAACCCACTGCTCAACCGGGAGCCAATGCAGGTCACAAAGGCTCTGGCTAGCGCTAGATATACCAGGCAAACCCAACAACCCTCTCGCCTTCACGTTCTGCACCATCTGCAGCTTTTTTAGCTGGTAAGCCGGGAGGCCATTGTACAAGGCATTGCCGTAATCTAGCCTTGACAAAATAAGAGCCCGAGTCACCATTTCCTTGGCCATCTGAGGCAGAAGAGGCAAGAACTAAACGTTTCAAAGTGCCAAAGCACACACCTGCCAGCTTATTAATCTGGAAGGAAAATTTCAAATCCTCACCAAACCAGACACCCAGGTTTTTCGTCGGACACCCGAGGAGCTGGGCATAGGATAACCCACAGGCCATATGTCCTCCCTAAAGTGCGGCGGGAAGGAGCCATACGTGAGTACCTCCGACTTCTCCTCATTGCATTTCAATTGGGCATTTGCTAGCCACTTAAAACACTTCGGCAAGGCAGTTTTTAGCTATTGATGGAGAGGAGTCAACTTTGTTCCAAGTGAAGAGGAGCTTGGTATCATCGGCGTACGCTATGATTTTAGCACCCAGCTCCTCTGCCAGGTAAACTAATGGTGTCATATGAATATTGAACAAAAGAGGGCTCAGAGTAGACGCCTGAGGGACTCCCGTATTTAGATTTCTAGGCCTAGAAGAAAACATGGGCAGCCATACTTGCTGGGATCTATTAGCTAAAAAAGATTCAATCCACTTCCATACCTGCCCCGTGATGCCGATGTGGGACAACCGTGCCATAAGTTGTTGAATCGGCACCGTGCCGAACGCGGCAGAGAGATCTAAAAGCACAAGCACTGCTCTGCCGCCGGCATCCAGGCACTCTCTGATGGCCTCCGCCATCTCAAACAATGCCGTCTCGGTGCTACAGGTGGCTCTAAAGCACGACTGGGCGGGGTGGACGTCGCCAGATGTCTCAACGAACTCTGAGAGTTGCTTAAAGGCAACCTTTTCACACACCTTCGCCACAGCCGGGAGGAGTGAGATTGGGCGGTGGCTAGTCGGGGTGGTAGGATTGGGTGAAGACTTTTTCAAAAAGGGGGAGGAGTTTAGCCTGTTTCCACTCCAGTGGTATTGTAGCTGTCAGGAGGGACATATTAACAATTTTATTAACTTCTGAGTTGACTACGTCGGCAACTGCCGCCAGTAGCCTTGCGCGGCAGGGGTCAGTTGGAGAACCTGATTTTAATGATTTAAGAATAGTCAGGGTATCGGACAACGGGGCGCGGAGGAACGTCGCCAAAGACGGGTGTACTACTTCCGGTGCGTCAGCTATATGATGGAGAACGATCTCCTGAGACTGATTAAGAGGCCCAAAACTATTCCGAATATCTTTAATTGTATCAATAAAAAAATCCAAAAGCTGCTCACACCACAGCTTAGATCCCGGCAGAGTCCTCTGTTCAGCACGGGGATCCAGGAAACTTTGGACAATGGAAAATATTTCTTTCGAATTATTTTTCGATGAAGCAATACGTTTTGCGAAAAAGTGACCCTTGGCCACCTTCACCATAGAATATTAGATATTCTGGGATTTCCTAAGAGCTATCTTAGCAAGAGGGCAATAGTCTAATCTCCATTGCCGCTCAAGCTTCTTGCATGCCGATTTTTGTTCCTTAAGCCCCTTAGAAAATCAGGGTTGGGAAGGGGACATTCGCATTCTTTTTTGGCCTGGTGGAACCAAAACGCTCTCCACCGCGTCGGTCAGCCAATTATTTAAGCTACCCACTGCTTCCAAAAGATTTCCTGCAATATCAGGCTGTGTGTCCGCCAAGGCCCTACCAAACGCCACTGGCTCAATGCGTGGGCAGGGTCTGGCCTCTGTCTTACTCATAGGAGAGGTAAAGGGTTTAATGGACCAAGAAACTTGAATTAAAAAATGGTCCAACCAGGTGACCGGAAGGGAACCCTCAACAGGTAGCGGAAAATTCGAGCAGATTCCATCAATGATATGGCCTCCTCTATTGGTAGGCATGCTAATTTAATGTGTCAATATGGCAAGCTCCAGAGACTCATTGAGGTTATGTGTATCAGCAGATTCCCTACAATCCAAATGGATGTTGAAGTCGCCGAACAATAGATAATTGGTATAATCTGGTGCTCGACGCACAATTATTTCATCCAGCACTTTAAGAAAAGAGTTAGGGGGTCCAGGGGGCGATATAAAAGTGTGGTGCCCAAAAGAAAATGAGGGAAATGGTAAGTGAGAGATCCATCACTTCACCCTTTGTGTAAAGGTCCAGTGTTCCCTAAAAACTTCTGCAACCCCTCCCCCCTAAAAACTACTGCAACTCCTCCCCCTCTACCAGTTTTACGGTCCACCCTGGCAATTTTAAAACCAGTTGGAATAGCCAAGGCAATGACCGGGCCGGAGCAATCATTCAGCCACGTCTCTGTTATAAATAAGAGGTCAAGCTGGTTATCGACAAGAAGCTAAAAAATGTCTGACACATGTTTAGCCATAGAACGTGCATTAATCAGGGCGGTTTTGATGCTTTGCTCACCCACAGGAATAGTAGACAGACAATTGGGGGTAGGCTCCCTCAAATGAAGGAATTTAAAATTACAGATAGGACAAATGCTATCTGTATTTTCGAGCACCTCCCAAACATGAGTGCACCTACTTAGGAACTCCCCAAATAATCCCAATTGCTTCCTACTCCAAACCTACGTTCAGAATGGCCATCAGAGGAAAACCAAGCAGCATGGCTGGCGCTGGACGATTCCCGGCCCTGAACGGGCGCAGACTGGCTTGCGTTCGCGCAATGTGCATGCTTTATACAGCCTTCCCCCAGCTGCTAGAGTGTGCCCTTCCCCGAATGGCGGCCAAGCAGGAAGTGTCCCTCCCCACTTCCGGTGTCTGCGTGAATAGAGGTGCAAGTAAGCGGTCGTTTTAGTGATGTCATCATGTAATGTCATGAATTGTGTAATATGTGAGGTCATGAGCAGTGCATTGCAGGGGCATATGCTATAGTTTGCTCAGGTAACTATAACGGCTGAATTTCACAAGTTTTATACGAGTAAAAACTGAGCCTAACTATAACATCACCTTAACCTTTGTTTTTTGTGTGAATTTCAAGGTTTTTTAAAATTCTATTCCCTAACTATAACGTCCCTTTAACCTTTGTTTTTTTTCTGTGAATGTTAGTTTATTATGCAGATAGCTGCTGTAAAGTACACAATGTAGACAAATGACTTACGTGCACACATAAGCTCCATCTTGGAATCATATTGTTGAATCCAGAATAGTCACTTATAAACCACTAATGTACAGTCTTATATTTCTTGACACAGGGGGGCGCTAGGTGGCGCCAGACCAAGATGGCTGAACTTTAGTGAAGCTCTCGCCAGGCCGAGCCTTCTGTCATCCTAAAATACCATCCTGACCCGATTTGGCGTCCCTTACCCAGCACAACCGAGACCGCCTTATTGAGAGGAGCGCAGCGACACCAAGTTTGCCTCCCAGCTCCAATCGAGGAGTGAGCGTACGGCCCCATTTCCCGCCTGCGACCTCCGGCTTTGCCCTGCTGGTACCACCCGCCGGGCATGTCTGCCAGTATAGGCCGGGGATTTGCGGCCTGCGGAGAGGACCGGATCCTGCATACAGCGGGCGTTGCTCGGCTGCCCCACGAACCACACACACCAGAGGACGCATCGTGCAACATTCGGCTGATATATTGAGGTGAGAGGCCCCCGCCGCCGCATCGAACTTGATTCTGCGTGAGACCCGCGCTTTGCTCCTGCGCATCCTTGCTGGGACCACCCGTCGGGGCCTCTCGCTGGGAAACACCGGGGATCTGCAGCCTACAGCGGAAGCTAGGCCCTGAAACGGCGCTGTCACCCCCGAACACCTGATATATACTCCACATCCTGTGAAGCTCACCAGGCACCTCACCACTGTTGCGCTGGGGAGAGGGGCTTCCACCCGCATGGTGCCTGTGATTTGGAAGTTGCGGCCAGAGCAGAAGACTGGACTGCTTTGCACACCCGACGTACGAACACTCTACTCCCCTGTGCTTCCCTTACCTCACACACCACCTGCTGGGACTCAATGCTTTCAGCTCCTGGGGGGACGCGACATAACTGACGACGGCGCCCACGCCGCAGTACTCCCCACAGCGTGCACCGCAGCTCTTAATAAGGCACTAGCCCTACCTCTATGGGTTGGGGAGGCGAAGGCCTAGACCAGTGCTGGCGTGGATATAGGGGACAGGCTTCTAGACGCTCTGCTGACACACAAGGCCGGTAGACTCACCACTGCACTAGCTCCTGCTAATATATCTCACCACGACGCCCAACAAGAATACCCTCCCAGTGACCAAACGCTCACAAGTGGAGAGGGTGCTCAGTCTCCGAGAGCGCTGCCGTCAGAGGACGAAGGTCGGAGCGTTATATCATCACTGCGCCACCCACACTGAGACGCCATCTTGTCCCCTGAACCCGCGGCCTGCGAGTCTCTTGGCGCCTACGGGGAATCAACAGGCCATCCTCCTGGGAGGCGGCTGCTAAGGACGCCGTTGAGGGGAAAAACCGGACTACGCACCCATGCTTCACTGACCCCAGACACCCAAGGTGACACTTATCTGCTGCCCTCCTGCTTGCCCCGCTTAACCAGACGCATTACTAACTGGGCACTGACCATCCTTTGCGAGGATTTCCATGCTTCCTCTACATCCAACCTCCGGCGGTCAGCGAGCCAAGAACCCTGCGGTTTCTGTGACACTAACCCTCACAAGACTCCCCGCCTGGTGCCCTACGACCCCCAAGGCCTTGATAATTCACACCCTGCAGCGTCTCGAGTCCCGTGACGCGACATGTGCCGCACGGAAGCTAAACAATCCAAGATCCCATTTGCATCCCGAACGGCCCCCCGGGTCAACATCAGCTGAAAACGGAGAATCTGCGGCGAGCGCCCCCCCCCCGGAGGAAGATTGGATGGCGCTTCTTCTCGGCATGAAACAAAGCCTCACAACCATAGACTCCAAGATAGATACTATCAATATGAGAATGGACACAGTGGTTGCGAAACTGGATCAGCACGACACCCGCATCAAGGAAGCAGAGAGCAGAATTTCTGAATTGGAAGATGGAGCCACCTCCAGTGGACGCCATATCACGCAAATGGACAAACTGCTCAAGATCATTGCGGACAAAAACGAAGACTTAGAAGCTAGGGCTTGAAGGAACAACGTTCGTATCCTGGGCCTGGCGGAATTGTAATTGTAATTGTAATTTATATTTATATAGGGCACTATCAACAACAGGTCTCTAAGCGCTTGCTTTGGGAACCCGTCCTGGTTTTTCCCTGCGAGATAACCCGTACTGGGCACCCCCAAGGTGAAAGCCAGGCATCCCGTCGCGGGGGGCCATAGTGGAGATTAAGCAAGCTATTGCCCAGAGTTGCAGAGCGTGAACCCGTGATTCGAACAGGCACCGAAGCGAGAATTATCGAGTCCGTGGACATTTTGGGCTCAAGACCCTGCCGCGTCGGGAATTGAACCCTGGTCCCGGGTCTGACCTCTGCTTCATGGTCTGCTTCCTCTAACCATTGAGCCACAATTCTCCGTGTCCGAATCCACCCACACTGGCAGAATGGAGGAATTTGTAGAAAACCTAGTGGCGGAACTATTTGGGAGAGAATCCTTCACCCACCTCACTGTGGAGCGCGCTCACAGATCCCTTGCAGCCCGCACACCCCCAGGTACACCACCGAGGCCAATCATTGCCCGCTTCCTAAACTACAGAGACCTTGATGCAGTTCTCCGCCTGGCGCGTGAGAAGGGGCATGTCAGATATGGAAACACAACACTATCATTCTTTCCAGACTTTAAACCATCGGTGCAAGAAGCACGACGTAAAAGAAACTCCGGTCCCAGGAAATTCCCTACGCGATGCTCTACCCCGCAAAGCTGAAAATTACCCATCAAGGGAAACCACACTTCTTTAACACCCCGCAGCAAGCGGAAGACTATCTCAAGCAGTATAGGAAGGGGCTCTCCAGAGAAGACGCAGAACAGAATCGGTCCAGATCTCAATCGCCAATGTCCCAGCAGGACTGATCTACAGACTTTGTGCCCACTGTTTAGAGCACTCCCATTGTCGCCTCTACGATGATGGTCTACTCCAACCCTGGTGAAGTATATATGGGAACGCTGGATTTATGGTCTACACTACAATATACATGTTGCTCGGCCATCCACCTCCGTCCCACCTTTGGCTACCTTGCTATCAGCTTGGAGGCCTGTGGGTGTAAGTAGGGAGGTGGAAGGGCAGGTCGGGCGACCCTAGTGGTTCATTCCCCTATGGGTGAACGAACCCCTTGATACCCCCCCCCCCCCTTGTGGGCGGGGGCTATTCTTTTTTAGCAATATGGTTAATGTTGTTGGGTGGGAATTATGTATCCGGCAAGTTGGGGTCGCCGGAGTGGGAGGGGGGACAATTGGCCTTAACTGAAGCACTACCCGAAATCAAGGATGAGATGCCACATTTATATTATATTTTGATCTTTACACATCGATATGGGAACGACAGGTGACGCACAGGCACTTCGACAGATTAAGCTAGTCTCGTGGAACGTCCGTGGACTGAACAACCCTAGGAAGAAACAACAAATTCTGGGCTACTTAGACCGACACGGGGTGACAATCGTCATGCTGCAGGAAACACACTTAGCGTCAGGAAGTACCACCCAATTTGCATCCCGCTGGGCTTCATGCCGCATGTTTTCCTCTTACTCTACCTACTCCAGAGGGGTGACTATCTTAATTAAACGGGGAGTGGGATTTACACCACTGGGAACAGACACGGACGGCAGATTTTGTATGGTCTGGGGGAGACTCCTATCGCACACTGCCCTTTTCGCAAGCTATTACGGGCCTAACATTGACAACCCCAGTGTGCTGCTGTTACTATGGGACAAGATACAAGCGTTGGTCATTACACACGTCATTCTAGGAGGTGACTTCAACACGGCACTACGTCCTCATATGGATAGGTCGCACCCCCTCACGACGCATTACACGAATACACAAAAAACGCTCATGAGTATTGTAGAGGACCATTGCCTGCTGGACGTGTGGAGACACAATCACCCGACTCTCTGGCAAGGCACTCATTTCTCAGCGGTACACTCCACGTGGGCACGCATAGACTATGTTTTTTTTATCAGCAGGCCTCACACACTGGCTGACTGGGGCTGTACATCTATCGCTTAGGGGGGTGGAATCCTTAAATCCTTACGAGGAGATCTCAGAAAGATAGAAGCAGAACTGCGCGTCCTGGAACAGGATCTAGATCATGATATGCGCGGACACGAAATCAAAGCCCAAATGAGGGACAAACTAACTGAATACGAGGAGGCAGCGGATAGGGAGTGTAAATTCCGCGGGAAGCCACACACTGCACGCCGTTACGGAGAGGGAGAGCATCCGGGGAAAGCCCTAGCAGCCTCAGTTAGGCCTCCCCGATTCACCAACTATGTCACCACATTACAAGATGAACAAGGCCCTATTCACAGGAACTTGCCCGACCAACTTCGCTTCCTCACAGAACACTACACTGCACTCTACACTTCACATAGAACCATGCCAGTGGATCTGGACACCTACCTAGACGACACTGCCATAGCTTGGCTAGGCCCTACTCAACAAAAATTCCTCAACCTTGAATTCGAACACCATGAAATAACTGACGCAATCATGTCAATGAAGTCCGGCCGAGCTCCAGGATCGGACGGTCTCCCGATAGATTTTTATAAAGCATACGTTCATCTACTCGCCCCTATTCTTAAACAGGTTTATTATGCAGCACTGGAAGAAGGCAGTCTACCAAACTCCATGCGCGAAGCCCTGATCACATCTTTGCTTAAACCAGGAAAGGCCCCCGAACAGTGCGACTCATACCGGCCCTTGTCGTTATTAAATACTGACATCAAAATCCTAGCGAAAGTCCTAGCCACGCGCCTCAACCTTTTGATGGAACGACTGGTCCTGCCGGACCAGGCCGGATTCGTCCCTAACCGAGCGGCGTCCCACAACTTGCGCACGCTACATGCAGTATTGCAAGATATAGACCCCAATTGTGAAGCAGCCGCCATATTTCTCGACGCTACAAAAGCGTTTGACTCGCTAGAATGGGATTACCTACTTGAACTTTTGGAACGCATGGGGATGCCTTTTAGCTTCGTGGACTGGGTGCGACAGCTATACTATCGACCGACCGTTGCCGTGCTACTGAATGGATAACGCTCTGCCCCCTTTGAAATTCACAGGGGCACTTGCCAGGGGGGCCCGCTATCCCCGGTCCTTTACGCGCTGGCCATCGAGCCACTGGCAGCCAAACTCAGGCAGCACCATAACCACTGGGCGCTCATATATCAGGAGAGACAGTTACTCATCTCACTATATGCGGATGACATGACGCTCTATATCAAAAAACCTCAAGATAACCTAAATCCCATATTACGCGAAATAAAAAAAATTGGTGGCATCGCGGGGGTACAAATAAACTGGGCCAAATCTGCTGTATTCCCCTTAACGGACAACACGCAGCTGTTTAGATTACCCCCTTGTTTGGGAAACAGATGAACTAAAATACCTCGGCATCCGAGTTACCAGGCAACGGGACACCATGATTAGGGCCAACTACGGGACAGCCCTGGACAAAATCACAGATAATATCACTAAATGGATACGCCTCCCGCTGTCAATGGCGGGTCGCATCTCCCTCATTAAGATGGTGGTGCTCCCAAA
Organism: Lissotriton vulgaris; assembly: GCF_964263255.1. NCBI lineage: Eukaryota > Metazoa > Chordata > Amphibia > Caudata > Salamandridae > Lissotriton > Lissotriton vulgaris. The sequence continues at coordinate 1,218,798,505 of NC_141693.1, forward strand.
ACTCCTATATTTATTCACTAACATCCCTTATAGTTCTGGGCAACATTTTTTTCGAGCCCTAAAGACTCAATTGTCGCGGCTGATATGGGACGGAAAACAGGCGAGGATCGGATTGGCTACACTGATGCTGCCATATCACCAAGGTGGGTTTGACGTCCCTAACTTTGAGCGGTACTACGATTGTGCTCAAGGTCATTTCGCCACCTATTGGTTCCATCCTCCACCATACATGGTGCACCTTGCAGTTGAGGACGGCCACATGAGACCCGAAAAAGCCTCCGGGTACATCTACACGACAGTGCGAGAGAGAGAACGCGATCCCTCCACAGTAGATTGTACAGTGATGGCGTGGAAACGCCTTGCCAACGCCATGTGATCCCCGTTCCTATACTCGCCCTGCATGACCCTGATGAATGACCCCCGTCCTAACCTGGCTTACCACACGTGGGGGGACTTATATCTCCAGTGTCAATTCCGCACATCTCACCAATTCTTTGGGGATCATAACCCCAAAATAATGGACACGTTTCTGTACACCCGACTGCGCCAAATGTTCGAGCCGTCACTCCTAATTTCCCTGACGAACCCGACACTATGGCACCATTGCATGCACTCCTCCAGAAAGATGCCCCGAAGCACGTTGTGTCGTTACTTTACAAGCACGTGCAGAACGCACCACCGCCCACTACACTGAGAGCACGCGCGGACTGGGATAGAGATCTTGATGCCCCGCTAACGGACGAGCAATGGGAGATCAGCTGCACTCACACAAATGCCGTGACGGGCAACGCCCGGTTACGCTTGGTCCATTTTAAATTTTTGCACCGCCTTTATCACACCCCGGCCAAGCTACATAGATTCCGCCTGCGAGACATTGACTGCTGCGGGAGAGAAGGGGCAGATTTTATACACCTAGCATGGACCTGCCCTGCAGTTGCTGCGTACTGGAGTGAGGTCTTTGTGGGATTGTCCGAAATGCTGGGAATGGACCTCACGCCATGCCCGCTGGTAGCGCTACTGGGCCAAACGCACACCATTGCGACAACACAAAAAATTCTTGGCACTAAGCCTACTTTTAGCAAAGTGCCAAGTGGCGTGCAGATGGGGCCGGGGCCGCGCCCCCAAATTCAAGGCTGGGATATCCACCTTGACCACGTGGCAAGACCAACTGCATAACTATGCGGAACTACTGTCACAAAAATCGCGCCCTAAGGATATCTGGGGCCCCTTCACTGCCTATCTTCTTAGGAAGCAGGAGGAGGACAATACAGAATCGGGTGAAACAAGGAATACACTAACAGCAGACACACAACTATCACACTAAACCTGACGTAACATCCACAGCCACGCTGCTACGAACACGACCAGCTACGTGTAAAACGGTCACATCGCTCACACAGTAGAATGGAGTGGACCGACAGCGAGACGCACCCACACTGTTACTTACCGCAGTCCTCTCACAGATGCGAGGCACGGACACGCCACAGGCAATTACCCATCTTAGCCACTGTTACACCTGTCACACCGTTAGTTTCTTGATCATAACCTACAGGCACTAGGTTCCTTGTTATAATGAATGCCAATTATGTGGGGGGGGGGGGGATGCGTTAAACACATGCGTTTGTGTTCATGTCTTTCAGATCCTTTGGACGTGCGTTTGTGTTCATGTCTTTCGGATCCTTTAGACGTAACCTAACTTGTACGGGAAGGTGCCACTAGCCTTAACTAATATCTGTTATTTGTATTGGATGTCATTTATTGCACTAATGTACCGTACAGTCTTATATATACAATAAAGGCATTTTGAAAACTTAAAAAATATCTCTTGACACAGTATGATTTCTAAGTATATTGAATTATTGTAACAAATTAATCCATCACAAAATATATAGAATAATGTAATTACCAATCCCCACACATACATGATCGTATTTGCAAAATAAATTCATGAATAGAGTGGTATCTTATCTCATAAAGTAAGAGTATACTAATTGAGTGCCCAAAACATAAACAAACTGCTACATTTCTCATAGAGATTTTGAACTGCAGATTCCTCAAACTTGGGAATTTCCACAGGCGCTATACTGGAACCAGAAACTTTCAAAGTAATTCCTTCCTGCAGCAACATGTGGTGTTGTGCGGCTCTGCATCTAGACCATCCCGGGCATGACAACATAACCACTATATATGCACCATTTCTGTGTGCTGACGTCAGTTCCTTACTTATTGCACCTGCCGTGGCAGATACGAAGTTCTCAAAACCGGTCACTCCTCATAAAGATTTCTTTCCCTCAAATTTCGTCAGTGTGCAGCAAATTTCACCACCTACAACAACAGGGGTTATGACTTGTCGTGACTGTCACCAGCAGATGTTGAAAGATGGACACACATGACGTCTATCTATGGTAGAGTCTCGGCTTCAAACACTACTCAGTTTTGTGCCCATGCTGTGCAAAAATTAACAAAAAGGCCATCTATAACCGGTGAGCCAAGGTAGCAGTCGGAGGTCAAAAGGTGCTCATAGTCGAAGTCAAAGGCACAATGTTTCTGGTCGAAATCAAAGGCAAGGACTTTCTCCCCTTACAGAGGCTGCTCCCTTGACCGGCTACCTTCGATGTTGTAGACCTTCAGTAAGTCAAGGAAGTCCCACAAGAAATCTAAGCATGGGTCTGCTTTGTCCCTCCATTCAAAGTCATTTTCTGCCCTAGGCACCCTAGCTGTGGAGTAGCATTGGAGGCTGATATCCTCTCTGACTTTGGCTCCACCCAACTCCACCCGATGCCACCCACTGCTCACGCTCTGCAGCATACATCACTCTGTGGTTGGTGTCATAACCGACACACTGGCATGTGAATTGACGCCGTTCTCGATGTCACCAACAACAGAAAGGGGAACAGATTATAGTGTTGGATTTAGAGACCCACTCTTTACTATCCAGACCATATACCCATTCTGAGCCAGATTATACCCCACATTACCAATTAGGAAATTTTGCTGATGATGACCAGGAACAATATGATGATAGCAATATCTTTGATGACCTCCAGGTTGCCAGTAATCTAGACATCTCCTCAGACAGTGACCTCCCCACACCTAATCCTGCCATGGCTACTAAAAAGTACTCATCCTTGACCTTTTGTGATTCAAATGGCTGCTGTGACCCTTGACGTCATCCTGCCAACCCAGGAGGTCCAAATTACCCTCCTAATACAAGTCATTAACCCTTCACAACCAACTTAGAAGGCTCAACTCCCCATTAACGAGGGGCACCTGGCCTAAACCAGGATGTTGTCCTCCAGTCAATAGGCAGGGGGCGAGTTGGCATATACCTGCTCCCGGGGATCCAGACTTTCTCTTGCAGAATCCCACAGTGGAAGCCTTGTTGTCCAAGCATCAACTAGCCACTTGAACTCAAATGTGTACCCTACAACCTGTCTGACAAAGAATCCTTAAGAATGGAGGCGGAGGAAGATGGCGGCCGGCTAGGAGATCCGGTCGGGAGCTCCACACTTGTAGACGGAACTGAATGCATGACCTAATCCTATCCTGACGAGAATGTGTTATGGACAATAGTAGTTCAGCACACGCAATTCCTGGGAAAGCAGAAGCATTGACATAGCACAGGAGGAGGAGAAGTACGGGAAAAAGCACTTACGAGCGGCGGCACGGACTCAGCTCCGGCGGGGTTGACGGGGCAGCGAGGTATTGACTCGTCTCTGATCCTGGTTTCGGTTTTGGCTTTGGTCCTGACCCTTGGTGTTCCGGAGCTGGTCTGCCCAGGTCAACCGCCACAACGGACGCCCCACACAGGTGGGCAGCAGCCTCGGGGGCTCAGCGCAACTGCCGGAGAGCGCAGGGAAGAGTGAGCTTCCACTTCCGGGGCAAAGACGGCAGCGGCAGTTGCAGCATCAGTGGTAGCAGGGAAGTCTGTTCAAGGGGCGTAGAATATCCGCCGGGACGCCGGAGGCACAGAAGGGAGGACTACCGGGGGAATCAAGGGAGCACCAGCAGGCAAGATAGTCAGGAATTCCACAGGAGAGGAGGCGGCCCGTTTTTGAATGATACTTGGCGTTTTCGTCCGGAGAGTAAGCAGATTGAGCTGCGGAGGCAGGAGAGCGAGAGAAGCAAGGAAAGCAAGTCGGATTTTTGCCTCTACTGCAACCACATGAGCCAGGTACGAGGGGTTGAAAATAGCCAGGGGAGGATTGCTCTGGACTTAATAGAAGGGTGTAAGGAAGGTGAACACCGGGCTGATCAAAAAATAGAGGCTGAAAAGGATAACTGCTTAGAGGGCAGTGGAGCAGGAGTGCTTGACCTGTTTTCCAAGACAAAAATTGGGGCAGAGGGAAAGGACCGGGAAAAAAACCCAGAACTTGAAAAAGGAGGTGGAGTGATATCAAGTTATTGCCTTAGAAATAGGCAATTTTCAAAGAGAAGTTTTACACAACCTCCTAAACAGGTAACCCTGCCTATTCAAAAAAAGTACAAGAAAAGTTCTACTAATAGAGAACGTCAACCCAAACCAAAACAAGACAAAGTAGGAGCCCCCTCTGAGCATAAACTTAAGATCACACCCTCACTGAGATCATTTTTTAAAGTGCAACAGCCCCTGCAAATAGTGGGAAAAAGCCCTCCCATTCTGCTACCCCAAATTGAAGAAACTCCCAAAAGTTTGATTGGTAAAAATTCAAAAATGAGTACGGAAACAACTAGCAATATAAATATACAAAGTGAAAATGCAGAAACTCCTGAGAATGTACCTAAACTTCCCGTAATTTCCGCAATTGAATCTGGCGCAAGTACACCCAATTGTCCCTCTGACTATCCTCCTCCTCAAACTTTCTTAGAGCAAACTGGAAAACTCATGGAAAGTCTCATGGAGAAAGTTCTAGGAGAGATGAAAGAAAGGTTCTTGGTATCCGAGTCCAATCAGGCTAAGATCCAGGAAGTATGCGAGACCTTAGAACAAAAGCTGAATTCTCTGGGCGATAGAGTGTCTGCAATGGAGTCAGAGGTGGTGTCCCTCAATAAAAGAGTTGACTCTAACCAGTCTGAGATAAGGAAATTAAGGGACTCGGATAAAGCCACCAAAGAAAAACTAGAATCTCTTGAAAACCAGGCAAGAAAAAATAACCTTAGGATTTTAAATGTACCGGAAAATCTGGAAGGGCAAGACATAAAGAACTTTTCTATCTCTCTGCTCGAAGAATTTTTTCCATGGACAAAGGACATAAACCTGAGTGATGACATTCAAAGAGTACACCGAGATCCATTCAGAAAGAGTAGAGACAGGAAGACGCCTAGAAGGATTTTAATAAATTTCAAAACATATACTCTAAAAGAGAGAATCCTAAGTGAAGGTCTAAAAAGCAGCTCTCTAAAGAAAGAGAATTGGACTTTCAGGATACGTTCGGATATGTCAAAAGCCACACAAGATAGGCAGTGGGAGTTAGGTCAATATATGGCCGAATTGAAAACCCTAGGAGCTACGGTCCAAATGAGATTCCCCGCCGCATTGAGAATCATGTGGTAGAACAAAATGCATAACATCAGAGAACCAAGTGAAGTGGAGGATCTCATTGAACAGATTAAGACTCAGCTACGTACTACAACATAAATTTAAGGATAGGTAACGTAAAAAAGACAAATTGTGGATCTCGAATAGGGCGAACATAACGCCCAAAAGAAATAAGGGAGGCTTCCTCGGGGTGGGCGAAGATAAACACAGAAAAAATATAAAATCAAATAAAAAAGACACCATGGGTGGGGAGAAACTAGGGAAAAAACTGAAAAAAGTATCCTCAAGAACGAAGTAATGGAGTGTGCAAGAGAACGACAAATGAATGGAAACCAGAAATAAAAACTTAGCAAAAAGAAAAGGCCATGTCTAAATCAGCGAAAGACTTTAAAATCTTATCATGGAATGTAAATGGGCTCAGAACATCGAGTAGACGGAGGAGAATCTTTGAATATCTAAGACTAGTGGATAGTGAAGTCATCATTCTCCAAGAGACTCCTCTTTTAAATCAAGAATGGGAACATATAATAAAATCGTTGAACTGGATAGATTCCTACGTCTGTACTAACCAAAATTGCAATATAAAGGGAGTCGCAATACTCTTCAAAAAAACACTTAATGTGAAAATCATACAGAAAACAGTAGACAACAAAGGCAGATGGGCTGTAGCAAGAGTGAAGATATATGGAAATAACCTAATAATAGCGGGATATTATGGTCCAAATATTGATGATTCAAACCCTCTACAAAATTTGTACTCAGAGCTTTTAACAACATCCGACCCAATTCTGCTCGGGGGTGATTTTAACATTATGATAGACCCTAATTTAGATAGATCTCCTCCAGGAAGGCAATCAAATCTACCAAAAATGAGAGAATGGCTTAACATCTACAAAAGAGATTTAGAACTGATCGATATGTGGAGAGAGAAAGGGAACAAGGAGCACCCATTTACCCTACATAACAAAAAACTAGGCCACAAGTCTAGAATTGACTATTTTCTGATTAGTAAAGATTTCCATAGAAGCATCAAAGCTCTGGATCATTTGCCCGAACATTTGTCCGACCACTCAGCGGTTCAAATAACAGTACACTTCGATATAAAGAAATCTCAATTTAGATGGACAGTAGATCGCACTCTCTTTCTGGACCCAAAAATAAGGGAAGATCTGAACATAACCTCAGCAAATTTCTTTGAGGATAATAAAGTAGGTACCTCAGATCAAATTACCTGGGACGCTTACAAAGCAACCATCAGAGGCAAACTTATAAGCCTGGGGGCTTACAGAGCAAAACTTACCAAGCAAGAGATTAAAGAAAAGGAAGAAATTATAAGTCAATTAGATGTACGGATTAACACAGAACCTAACTTAGAAACAAGAAATACATTGGAAAAGGAAAGAAAAGATCTAAGAGGAAAGCTGGCAGACTATCTTGAAGACAGAGTTAAAACTAAGTGGGAGGCTAGTAAACTTGCCACTCACGAGTATGGTGAGGGATGCGGAAAATTACTGGCCTGGAAAACTAAAACGGAACAGACTAGAAACAAAATAGATAAAATACAACTAAGTAATCAGCCTGGGACATCGTCTGAAGAGTCAGAAATCAGGCAGGAATTCGAAAATTTCTTCTCCGATTTGTATGTGGAAGATTCCTCCTCTACTTCAGAGCAATTAGAAGAATATCTGGATTCTCTAAATCTGCCGAGATTATCAGATCTGGAAAATGAAGAATTAAACGCAGAAATAACAATGGAAGAAGTAAAATCAGTCTTGAAATCTTTGAAAAAAGGGAAAGCCGCTGGGCCTGACGCTCTACCAAACGAACTATACTCAGCATTAAGGGAAGTTATAACCCCCCACTAACGAGATTACTAAACAAAATATATAGGGAAAAAGAAAAAACTCCGGATACCTGGCATGATGCCATTATAAGTCTTCTTCTAAAACCAGGAAAAAAAACCACAGTCTGTGAGTCATATAGACCCATATCCCTACTAAACTGTGACTATAAAATCTTCACAAAAATAATAGCAGGTAGATTAGCTCTGGTAATGCCAAAATTGATACATCCAGACCAAAAGGGCTTTATAAAAGAGAGGCAAATATTTAATCTTACCCACAAACTTTTTGCAGCAGTTGATTTAGCTACTAGTGAAAAAATCCCCCTCACAATAATAACTTTTGACGCTGCTAAAGCGTTCGATCGAGTTAACTGGTCCTTTCTAAACAGACTTATCAACAAATATAACCTTGGCCAAAATTTTAGTCAACTAAGAACTGAGACTTATAGAAACCCGAGAGCAAAGATCCTAGTTAATGGGGGTCTAACTAATAATTTTACAATTCAAAGAGGAACAAGACAAGGGTGTCCTCTGTCTCCCTTGCTCTTTAATCTATACATTGAACCTCTGGCAGCCACATTAAGAAACAATGAATCAATAATCCCTTTTAAACATCAGGACTGGGTTAAAAAAGTGGCTCTATATGCGGACGATTTAATGATTTTTACAGGAAATTATCAAAACTCCTCCCCAGCAATAAATAAGGCAATCTCAGAGTTTGGGAAGGTATCTAGATACTTAATAAATGAAGCAAAAACTGAATCAATGAGCTGGAACACACAACAGAATAACCCATACACAAAGGATAAAATAAAATACTTGGGTATAATCTTAGTAAAAGATCTCGAAAAAATCCCCCAAATAAATCTGAGTAGGATCTCACTAGAAATGAAAAAGCTCTTGAAGGTATGGGATAAGCTACCTTTAAACATGATAGGAAGATCTAATCTGGTGAAAATGTCGATCCTTCCTAAATTTACCTACCTTTTCAATGTCATACCATTGGAGTTTAAGAAAAACCATCTGAAAAAAATACAAGGAGATATAACGACTTTCATATGGGCTTCAAAAGGCTCAAGGATTGCTTGGAACAAAATGAGAAGAAGAAAACAACAAGGAGGAATAGCTAGCCCAGACATTATGGAATACTATAGAGCTTTTCAATTCAAGAATGCAAGATCACTGGTGAACAGCTATGTTTTTTACCCCCAATATCTCCAAATACTAACAAATAAAGTTGACCACTTCCTGTTTAAATTTGGACATCCCAAATTCTTTAAAAAAATAAAACTAAAGATACTAAAAAATATGGCAAAACTCTGGTATCAAGTAAGAAGCGCATTAAACATTCCTTACTACAGCTATGCAGCCCCTATATGGGACTCACCAGGCACCCCTGAATGCCTAAAAGATGTCCTAGCAACTCCTTTAAGAACGGCAGGAATTAACAAATGGGGACAACTGATGACAGAGAACTCAATAGTGTCTTGGGAACAACTTACAGAAATTACTAACGGGACCCTTTCAAAATTTAAATATTATCAACTTACAAGCTGGGCAAGCTCCTTGTTGGAGAAAAAAACGGGAAATATAGAAATAGAGAAAGAGATCATGAAAATATCGGAATCAACCTGGAGTAAAAACATCATAGACTCAGAACTTGATAGTTTATGGCAGAAATCATGTGAAAAATGTTGGAATATCATTAAACCAGCGCGTCTAAAGAGAAATCACTTATTCACACTGCATAGGGCATATTGGACACCAAAAAAACTGTCAAAATTTAAAGGAGCAAGCATAAAATCCTGCCCCAAGTGTGGATTAGAGAAAGCAGACGACATACATATGTTTCACAGATGCCCGCGATTGGAACCCTTCTGGCAGGAAGTAGGTAACACGATATGTCGGATATTGGGAACAAACCTAAAAGTAAGTACAACATTAATTATTTTTGGGATATGCACTGAGCTAAATGTAAGTAACGAGAGGTTAACCAGAAAACAAGAAAATCTATTATTTGTCTTGATACTTCTTGCTAGAAGAGAGATCTGTCTGAACTGGGTTAAGCCAACGTCTCCGTTGCATGAAGATTGGCTTAATTCCATTATAACCATTAATAAACTAGATAGAAAGGGAAAACTTTCCAAAAAATTTAACTTCTGGGAAATTTGGGAAAATTATTATACTAATTAATACATAAGAGAAACTTGAAATAAAAACAATATGTCCGATGATTAAAGCGGTGACAATAATTCAGATGGGAATAATTTCCCGCCGAGTAGTCAAAAAGGCTAGCTCTCTTTCCTCGCCGCCATGAATTATTGAATATGGTAAAGGATACAGGAGGAGTATAACATGACAGTTCCACCAAAGGGGTACTCTATGTGGCCGGAAAATATAAGAAAAGAGTGAAGGAATAAAAGTGGAAGTCCTAAAGTTCTCTGTTGTAATCCTTATACATTCATTCGCAAAATGAGGATAAAAAAAAAAAAAAAAAAGAATGGAGGCATTTGCCAAACAGATATGGTCATCCTCTAGCCTGACCCTCAGGTCGGTAAACACCACATGTCTCCTGAGCAGATTATAACACACAATATTGCACAAAGCAGAGGATATCTTGCCAATGTTCTCAGATGAAGTCAGTCAAACCTTACAAATGCTACTCTTAGATGGACAGGATGGAGTGAAATACTCTATCAAGTTGGGTCTGGAAAATACTTACTGGGTAGAGCAGTCAACACTAGTGTGGTGCTTAGGCCCTCGCCCGCAGTCACAGCAAAACTGCTTCAACTTCGGCAGCACGCCCACTAGGAGGTCACTTCACCTTCTACCTCTTGTGCTGGAGGAGCATATCCAATCAATGAATGCTCGAGATCGTGCAAAATGGATATTATTTACAGTTTCTACCTTAGTCTCAGACATGCCACCCAAATATCCCGGAGGACCACTTGTCCAAACTCTGTGGAGACGTTCAAGCTTCCTTGGCCAAGGGAGCAATACAAAGTGTTTCAGCATCAGAATTCAGGATTGGCTGTTACTCCCATTACTCTCTGGTGCCCAAAAAGAACGGAGGCCTCCAGCCTCTCCTAGATTTTTGCCCTCTAAACTTCTTCCTGTGGAAAGACAAGTTCAAAATGCCAAGTCCTGTCTGCCGTGGACACAGGAAAATGGATGGTGACCTTGGACGTGCAGGATATTTTCACATCCCCGCCCTTCAGTCTCACAGCTGTTACCTGCAGTTTCCGGTAGGCCAATAGCACTTTTAGTACATTGTACTCCTTTTTGACCTTACCAGTTCACTTCGGGTGGTCACAAAGGTATTGGTGATGGTGGAGGTCGTAGCCTACCTGTGGGTGTTGGCCATACCAGTCTTCCTATATTTAGAAGACTGGCTGTTGAAGTTGGCTCACCTCAATCAGTTGTAAACCACTCCCAGACAACAGCCTACCAGTTGTCATGGTTGGGAGTTTCCATCAATTCGCACCTGATTCCTGCATAACGGCTCCCCTTTATCAGAGCCATCCTGGATACAATGCTTTTCCAAACCATCCCTTCGCCTCAACGAGTCCAGGACATTCATGTGATGATCAAGAAGTTTCAGACTGCATCCTAGGACTCTGTGAGGTTGGCTCTGAGGCTTCTTGGCCTCCAGTATCCTGCTCGTCGACCACTCTAGGTGGCACATGCAGGCTCTCTACTGGGATCTAAAGTCTCAGTGGGCTCAATGCTGAGGCCTTCTGTTAGATTACATCTAGGGGTCGAAGGCTACTGCAAAAGGCCTGCAGTGGTGGCTGCTTGATTACAGTGGACCAGCAGCGGACTCTGGTGATGGATGCACATTTACTGGATTGGGGAGGTCACATGGGAGAAGTGAAGATCAGATGATTCTGATCTCCAGTGTAAGCTCTCGGTTACATCAGTTTGTTGATGTTGGGAGCAATTTGCTTGACCACCATTAAGGAACGGGCACAGGTGCTTACAGACAACACAACCGCCATGTGGTACTACAACAAACAGAGCCGTATTGGGTTGTGGGGCTTGTGCTAGTTGGCTCTACATCTCTGGAAGTGGATGAACACTCAGGGCATTCCCTGATTGCACAGCACTTGGCAGGATCTTTGAACACCAGGGCGGACAACTGCAGCCACTAACGGATCATGAATGGCAGTTACACTTGGAGGTGGCATAGGGCGTTGTCCACCAGTGGGGAGAACCTTGCCTCGATCTATTCTCCGCATATAACGAAGTGTCAAACGTTTTGGACATTTGAGTTACCAAGATAGTCCTCTCAAGGAGACATCCCTCTCCTACTCTAGGAATTGGGACACCTGTATGCTTTTCACCCCTCCTTCTTCTGCCCAGAGTACTGAAAAAATCAGGAGCAACTGGATCCGAGTCATCGCTGTGACTTTTGACTAGACAAGGAGAGTGTGCTACCTGGAACTCATGGAATCACCTAGTTCGAGGTATATGAGCTGTAAATCTCATACTTTTGCATAGATCGCCATCTGGTGTTGGGCTCAGATGTTTGCACTTTGTTATTGTAGAAGTTTTTGTAGTCATGCGTAGGGGTAGGCGGAATTTGCGTAATTGCGTTACACAAATCTCCACGAAACAGTAAAAAATCTCTGAGAACACGCAGAAATTCCGCGAACACGCGAAATTGCTTGTTCGTGATGCTTTTTTCCTGTTTGCAATCGCTGTTTGCGTGCTTGGAGGGAAATATCTTGCGAACACGCATTTTGAGAACGCGAACAAGCAAAAAGTTTGCAAAGTCACGGAACGCAGAATTTGGGCAATTTTGCGTTCTCCGCGGAATGCGAAATTACCCAAATTCCACGAACGGAACGAAATTTACCGCCCAGGCCTAGTCATGAGATAAATGACTCCTCTGTTGGTTAGTAGTGCGCATGGGCATCAACTCCATCTCAGATTATTTTTTTCAGCCATCGGGTTCGGATGTGACTTGCTGCGCTCCGGGTACGTGTTGTTTCGATTCCCCTTTGACGCGCTAAGCTCTCACAGGCATATACATCTATACACTTACATCTTGCTGCTATAGCAGCTTATTTACAAAACAGACAACACTTGTCATTGTTTAGGGTACCTCCCATCAAAGCTATCATGGAAGGCCTTAAAAGGATAATTCTTCCAGAGTTCCACCCTTTCCAGTATGGAATCTAAACATTGTCCTAACAAGGCTCAAGGGTCCCCCATTTGAACCTTTACATAAATGTGAGTTACAATTCCTCACATGGAAAGTAGCTTTCCTTGTAGCCATCACATCTCTCAGAAGAGTCAGTGAACTCCAGGCATTAGCCATACAGGAACCATTTTTGCAAATCCATCACAACAAAGTGGTTCTTAGGACAAACCCTAAATTCTTTCCTAAAGTAATTTCAGCCTTTCACCTTAACCAGTCTGTTGAGCTCTCAGTATTTTATCCTCAACCTGACTCAGTAGTTGAACGGGCTCTTCACACGCTTGACGTCAAAAGAGCTATTCTCTACTACATTGAAAGAACAAATGTTTCAGGAAAACTAAACAACTATTCATAGCTTTCTCACCACCTCATAAGGGCAATCCTATATCAAAAGCTAGGATTGCCAGGTGGATCGTTAAATGCATTCAAATATGCTACCAAAAGCAAAGCGTACATTATCCATTCCCCTTAGGACGCATTCCACATGCAAACTAGGTGCATCCATGGCATTCTTAGGAAACATTCACATGGATGACATTTTCAAACATGGTCTACACCGCACACTTTCACAAAACACTACTGTGTAGATGTGCAGGCAAAACACCAAGCTAGTGTGTGCCATGCTGTACTAAGAACACTTTTTCAAACTGCTGCAACACATACAGGTAGCCACCGCTACCAAGGTAACTGCTATATAGTCTTTGCAAAAGTATGTGATCTACAGCTCATATGCCTCGAACGGAAAATGCTACTTACCAGTATGTATCTGTTCTTGGCATGTAGAGCTGTAGATCCGCATACGTCCACCGGCCTCCCCGGACACCTTTATATGTTGCAGTACTATCTTACTTAGATACATTACACATGGACATAATTTCTATTTCTAACTAACTCCATCATCACCCTTAATGGCGATGCCCATACGCACTACTAACCATAGAAGGAGTCACCTATCTTGTGACTACAAAGACTTCTATAATAGCAAAGTGCAAACATCCGAGCCCAACACCAGATGGCGATCTATGCAAAAGTATACAGATCTACAGCTCTATATTCCAAGAACAGATGCATACTGGTAAGTAGCATTTTCCTGATCCTCCGAACTGCCTGCCCCTTCGGGAGAACCTTCTGTAGCAGCAGCAGGGCTGTATCCTGCTCTCAAGCCTGCACAGTCTACACATCCATGCATTGAGATTCCGCATCAACAGTTGATGGCTTTCAATCTTCCCCCCAAGGGGTTGGCGTAATTTGGCATCCAAGCATCCATCCACCAAATAGATTTATGCAGGATGTTGGGAGAAGTTTGTTGTCTGGTGCTCATCCCAAGACACCTGACCAGTATCATTATATTTGAGCTTCCTCATTCCAGGGTCAAGACAGCCTTGAACCTTCTTCCACCACAAAATCAAGAACATTTAAAACAACTTCGACGAAGACAACCATCACCTGAGCCCTCACCAGCCACTCCCGACACCCTGAAGCCAACGATCAACAGCTGGAAGCCATCACCACCGAAGACACACTGAAAACAATGAAGTCAATCCACTCGGGGCCGCCGACACCATCGCACCCATGCTTCACCACACCATCAACCGCTCCCTGGCGAACTCCTCCTTCCCTGACGACTGGAAACATGCCAATATCAACTCCCTCCTCAAGAAGCCCTTGGCGGACCCCACTGACCTCACAAACTACAGACCCATCTCCCTGCTCCTGTTCCCAGCAAAAATCATCGAGAAAGCCATCAACAGCCAACTCGCCACCTTCATCGAAGAGCGCAATATCCTCGACTCCTCCCAATCCTGCTTCAGAAAAAACACAGCACGGAAACCGCCCTCCTTGCCCTGACTGACATCCGCTCCCTCCTGTACAGAGGAGAGACAGTAGACCATATCCTCCTTGACCTCTCAGCGGTCTTCGACACAGTCTCCCACCGCACCCTAACACGCAGCCTCCACGACGCAAGGATCCAGGACAAGGCCCTCTACTGGTTTAACTTTTTCCTCTCTCTGGCACAACGCAGCGGGTCAGACTTCCTCCTTTCATCTCTGACCCTACACCAACCATCTGGGGAGTCCCCTAGGTGTCCTCCCTCAGCACCATACTCTTCAACATCTACATGCCTCCGCTCGCCCTCATCGTCAGAACCCACAGACTCAACATTGTTTCATACGCAGGCGACACCCAACTCTTCCTCTCCCTATCCAAAGAACCCAGCGCAGCTAAACACAACTTTCAAGAAGGCATGAAAGCCGTCGCCAAATGAATAAAAAGCAGCTGCCTACAACTCAACACTGACAAAACAGAAGTACTCATCATGGGCCTTCAACCGAACGCCTGGAACGATACCTGGTGGCTCCGCCCTCGCAAGCCCAACCACCTCCACGGACCACACACACAACCTTGGAATCATCCTGGACTCCGAGCTCAAAATGGACCACCAGATCAACTCTGTTGCATCCTCCTGCTTCCACACCCTCCGCTTCCTACTCAAGGCCTTCAAATGGATCCCCCTCGAGCACAGAAAAACCGTCAAGCCCTTGCCACCAGCAGGCTCGACTACGGCAATGCACTCTACGCCGAAAAAAACTAAAACCTCACCCGCAAGCTACAAAATGTCCTGAATGCGGCCGCAAGGCTGATCTTCAACCTGCCAAGACACTGCCATATCTCCCAGCACCTGCGCACACTCCACTGGCTCCCCATCGAGGCTAGAATCGCCTTCAAGATTCTCACCCATGCACACACACCTCTCCACAACACCCGACCAGCATACTTGAACAGCCGAATCAAATTCCACGCACCCCAAAGGACCCTACGATCAGCCCAGCTCTCCTACGCCGTGGTCCCCCGTACCAGAAATACCAGATCAGGAGGCCGCTTCTTTACCTTCCTCGCGGCCAGAGCCTGGAACGCACTACCGCTCCATCTCAGACAACATCACTTCCCATCTTCACGAGAAACCTTAAAACCTGGCTCTTTGACAGACCCCCTCCTTGATGGACTGGAACCTGCACCCACTCCCCAGCGCCGTGAGACCCCTACGGGTGAGTAGTTGCGCTTAATAAAACGATTGATTGATTGATTGAGTGATTGATGGTGGGATGCTACAGATTGGGATACTGCTGGTTGGGGAAGACTGGTCAATGGTGCAGCCTATCACACTGATATATGTGAAGCATTTCTGTTCAATAATTTGAAGGCGGGCTCCGCTTGGACTAGTCACATCTGAAATGCAGGGTGGGGATGCTACTACTGTATTTGTTGTGAGTTGAGGATGTACGGTTGGTGATAGCCTCCTGTTATCCTTTGATGTGTGACAGTGAGCTAGGTTGTTTCACTGCTGTGTACCTGGAGGAATGTACGTCTGCAACTGACATGTACATGAGGATGGAGGAGGGCAGCAGGAATGTATGGCTCATATAGCGGGGATGCGTAGTGAGACCCCAGCTTAATGTTTCCTGCTATATTTTCTAGTATTGGCACTAGATGGTAGTGGGGATTCCAGCAGCTGGTTTAGGTAAATTTCTTAAATGATTAGAAATACTAAAGTTATTGAAACTTGATACGTTTTGCTCCTGTGGTTGGCGAATCGTGAGACATTCGAACTTCATTAATAGGAAAATTGCAGACAGACTTAAGTCGTGTATTTATAACATTATTTTCTTTTAACAGAACGTGCTGTTAACACATCTGTTGTCCCATTCAGAATCAAGGAAGAAAAGACTTCCTGTTTTGATGACTATCTGATCTCTGAGACACAAGAAAGCATTGACAGCCCCACGGGTGAGTAAACAGCCTTGGACAAATTTACAGATGCGTGATGTCTGAACAAGTTTATATTTACAGTGGAAGATGAGAATAGCCCACATCTCCTGATATTCTACAGTGACTTGTGCCTCAGTAGAAATGTAAGGAACAGAGCCCCCCGCCCCCCGAATCTCTTGTCCTTGTAGGTGGCCCTTGGATAAGTGGCAAAAAGTGGAACAGATAAAGATGGTCTGCCTAGTCTGTCACGGGCCATGGATCACAGATTAGGTTAGTGAGCAATGATCCTTGTTGAAACACTCTTAGTGGTGTGTTTTTGTGGGATATGAGAAAAAATAAAATAACTTACCATGCTAGCAAATTCTCTAAACATAAACAGTAACATTTCAGTATCAAAGGTATTGCTCTAAGTACGCAAGTATTAAACAATGTGTATTTATATGTATGTAGCACCTGGACACCCTCTGTCAATCGAAAGTATCTATCTCCTAAACCCGTCCTTTGGCGTCACAATTCTATATACTTTGTTTCTGTTTTCTATGCAGAACATGATGCATTGGCACAAATAGTGTCATTTGTAATTAAAGAAGATGAAACATCTGACTCAATGGACAATCAGGACTCAGAGAGCAGAGAAAGCAGTAATACTCCTGCAGGTGAGTAGTGTCACCCCGATAAGAACCTCCTGAAAAGATTTTACTTCAACCTCCTCTCCACACCTAAAAGTTCTTTGTAAACCAGCAATTGAAGTTTGTAGGCCAATGCAAAATCACTCACTGTTGTGTAACAACCAACCTTTCATTTATTGATGTGTTCCACATTCCTTATTTTTTTCAATTAGGTAATTGATGATTTCATGTATTCCGAATTAGTGAAGTGCCTTCAAACACTTGGCTTCTTTTGCAGTTGGATTAATTTTATTGTGCTTCTGTGTGGTCATCCTATTACCTTTTTGCCCATTGCTGTTTGTCGGAAGCAGGCAGGCATGACTAATGACAAAGGCAAAGCTATTCTTAGATGTCATTTTTAATTGTTTGGTTCCCAGAGATAGACATAGGCAAGACCAGGGGGGTGGGAGTTTTCAGAAGCCAATGGAAGAGTGATCAAACAGAAGAGACCGGAGGGCGTGGGTATAGAGGAGTCATCTAGTGCACTTAATACAACAATTCTTTTTTGCAGAAGTCTCTCTCTTTTTCAGCCAATAATGTGTCCCAGAAGTTACATGAACACTTTCACTAGTAATAGAAAGGCAGTTTAAGCAAGAAATATACATGCCTGCTATACTACATGTGAGGGTGCCAAGAAGGGATCCTTGAGTCCTACAAGTAAAATCAAGGATCAGAAAGAGGTTTGCTAATGTGCAAGGCCTTCTAATATGCCGGCATGCGACTTCTCGTTTGTTGTCTTGACTGCTCATGAGCTATGGCTTTACCGAACATTTACCTTATTTCTACTGCTCCAATGTGCAAACTGGACTGTTCATGTGTCTATGGATGCAACAGCAATCTACCAGCCTACTATAGCTCATATGCCAGCCTAGGACTGCTTTTGTGCTTGCGCTTCACTACTTATGTTCCAGCCATGGACTGCTCGTGTGGTAGGGGCAGGACCTTTCATTTGTCACACCATGGGCGAGTATATACCAGAATGAGTGTACTTCTGTGGTAGACTATTAATGTGTCACCCTGCAGCTGCTCAAGTCTTTGACTGCTCATGCTGGATTTGCTCACATATCTTGTGATGCTGTTGGGTCTGTATTTCTTCTCTGCTAGGGTTCGTGTGCCAGAGATGGACTGACAAGGCAGTGTTGCTTGTGTTTACGACATTCTGCATATCCGGCTTGGCTCAGCATTTAATACTTCCAAAGTCACTAAAATGAAACCATTGCATTTGATAATTGTAGGAACTGTTTACGAAAATTAGGTTTAACAGTTGCATAAAAGCACAGATAATTAACATGTAATTAATGTGTAGCTAATTTTTGCATGTAGCCTAAATTAGGGTTATCTGATTTAATCGGCATCTATGTAAGAGCAACCAAATGTGTTGTAAGATACCATTGAGTGACCCAAGTGTCTACAACTAGTCGTTCACAAGCTACCTGTAGCTCCCAGACACCTTCAGAGTAGCTTGCAGCCTTCAATTAATATTAAAGTAGGTAGAGGGTCACATTTTCATTTTAAAGTTAAAGGGAAGGCTGTGTTAATTTTGAATTATTATTTTCAGACCGCAAGTAGCAAGACTTGATAAGGAGCAGTGTTGGAGTCAGATTTACGACACAAGTTGGGGTACAGAGGTGAAGAGCTGAGCTATTTAACTTTTACATAAAAGTCCTTGTCAACTCAATATTTTATTGTGAGAACAAAATTATGTTTATGAATGCTTTTAAATGTGAGAAAACTAAACTGTAGAGTTAACTTAATGATTAAGTTAACTTTTCATTTTAATTTTCTCCCATTTCCAAGTGTTGCATTTACAAAAATCATGCCTCTTGCTCCTAGTGGCCAGTAGACACTTTACCATATTTATAACTGTTTTTTTTTTTTAAATGGGAGAAAATCAAAATGAAGAAAAAAAGTTCTATGAAACATTGAGGGCCTTAATACGATGTCGGGCGGACATCGTGGATATGGGTCCGACCGACGTGCGGAAGGCGGTCCCAACCGCAAAATTATGGTACAACCGCACATTGTGCGGTTGCATGCTCCCTTTATTCTTTGGGAGCTTGTACTGCGATTGGAAACCAGCTTCAGCACAAGCTCCCATACAGAAAAGGGAGTTCCTTTTCATCCCTGCACAGCGTGGCAGGCACATCAAGGTGCCTGCCACACGGTGCAGGGATTAATAGGGGGCACCTGTTAAGAGGCTGCAGGAAGAAGGGAGCCCTGCTAAGGGCCCCCAAACTCGCTTTCTGTCAGGCTTTCCATGTCGGAAAATGCAGCATGGAAAGCCTGTTGGAAACCGAGCATCGTAATCCAGACGGCGTAAAACAGCGTCCATGTCGATTGCATGCCGATGCTGACTGACAGACGGCATCCATTGTATTGAGGCTGTCGGTTTTGAAACCGCGATGAGGCTCAGAAAGCCTCCGAACTGCGTTTAGGAGGCTTTCTGAGCCTCATCGCAATCGACCCGTCAGTCTTGTAGATTTTCCCCACTTTCAATTAACCCAATTTACGTCCTAATATTTAAAGAAGTTTATTCACGGTGTAATCTGCCAATTTAAGCAAATGGCTGTATTTTTCTATTATAAATATAGCACCGTGTCTACGAGTCACTGTGTGCAAGATGTCTGGTGTTGAAAATGCAACACGTTGAATTGGGAAAAACTTTAAATGATGAGTTGTATGGAATCCATATAAACATAAAGTTGATGCTTCAGTTGAATTTTCTCCCATTTCAAAGTATTGCATTTACATACAGCAGGTATCTTGCTTCCAGTTACTGGTAGACACAGTGTAATATTTATAACTGAAAAATACAGCCATTGTTTTTAGTGGGAGAATATTAAGTGCAGACATTTTTTCCTTATTAGGAACATGTTTGCAGAATATTTTTCTGCACTTCAAATTTCTCCCATTTAAAAAAAAATCGTTGTACGTTTGGGTTATACATGTAACAGTGCCACATATGGCAAATGTTAGGTCCTGTAACACAAGTACATATGACGCAGGCTCTCATTCACCCATACACATATATTTATTTTATTTTATTTATATCATTTGTAGAGCACCTGAATCACCCCACATGGGGTATCTCCGCGCTGTGGACGCAGCAGGAAAAGCAGTGGGGGAATATTAGCTGAAGAGTGAGGTTTTTAGTTTTTTTCTGAAGCTAAGGTAGTTAGTACAGAGGCGAATGTCCAATGGGAGCTGATTCCAGAATTGGGGCACCAGATGGGAGAATGATTTGCCTCCCAATCTGGTTTGTTTTATTCGTGGGATGGAGAGAAGGCCTTTCCCCTGCGAGCGGAGAGTGCGCGAAGGTGAGTGTCTGGTCAGTTTGTTGGTCAATTATAAGTTGGGCTCCCGGTTTTATGGTATTTACTTTTCTGTCCTTTCCGTCTGTATTTATCCATATTTATTTTTTGACAACTTTATCTGGATTTATCCATATTTATTATGGGTATTGTGAAAAAAAAAGCTGAAACTGGTATATTTCCACATTTATTTACCCAATAAATATGCAGTCATGCTTGAATGCCTGCCAGGTTTTAGTGATATGAACAACCGCAGAAGATAAATCAATGCACTTATATGATGATATGCACATTTCAGTATCTGTCTTGTGCATATCTCCTGCTGTTTAAGATTCTTTACTAAAATACCTTTCATTTTTAACACCCTTACCTATTAATCCACACAGTTATTGGCCTGGTAGCAATGACAGAGAGAATTTAGAGTAGCTCAAAAAGCACCCAATCTCCGTTTTTATCCACATTTAGAAATAAACACAGACAAGAAAATAAATGGTTTTCTGTCTGTATTTATCTGTAAAAATCTGTAAAAACGGAAAACAGGAAGCCTTAATTATAAGGGACCAAGCTGGTTAAGGCCCATAAACACAAGGCAACAGATTATGAATTTGATTCTCATTCGAATAGGTAACCAGTGGAGTTTACGGAGCCAGGGCAGTGACGGGGTGCGGTACAGTGAGCTGGTAACTAGGCAGGTAGCAGTGTTCTGCACCACCTGAAGGCTGTCCAGGGCGCATTCCTTGGCAGCGATGAGCAGGGCGTTACTAAAGTCTAGACAGCTGAGAACCAGGGCATGAACCAGAGTTTTTCGGGTGGACGTGGAGAGGAAGTGAAAAACTTTGCGGAGAAGGCTGAGTGCGTAAAAGCAGGCTCGTTTTGTGGTGGCTATATGTTCATCGAAGTTGAGTTTGCTGTCGATTAGAACTCCAAGGTTTTTAACAACTAGATTGGGTGATGGTGCCTGGCCCTATTCTTCCGCCCACCAACTGGGGGACCAAGTAGAGACTGCTTCTCTGAAGAGCATTATCTCAGTCTTGCCTGCATTTAGTTGCCGGAAGTTTCTGCTCATTCAGGTTGTTATTGTCCTCATTCCTTCGAGGAAAGTGTTTTTAATGTTCGGGGTGTCTTTGTCGAAGGTGAGGAGGAGCTGCGTGTCATCCGCATATGTGATTGGGATGAACCTGCTTTTCCTGAGGAGTGCGGCGAGAGGGGATACATAAATATTGAAAAGCGAGGGGCTTAGGCAGGAGCCTTGAAGTACTCCTTTGGTCACTGAGGTGGTTTCTGAGCTATAAGGTCCGAGATGAACCGTTTGTGTTCTGCCACTAAGGAAGTCCCTTATCCAGTCTAGTGCCATGTCCTGGATCCCAACTGCTTCTAATCTACCAAGCAAGATCTGATGTGAGACGGTATCGAATGCGGCGGAGAGGTCGAGCAGTATAAGAATTACCGCTCGACCAGCGTCCGCCTGCATACGAATGTCATCGATCACATTGACCAGGGCGGACTCGGTGCTGTATTTAGGACGAATCCCGATTGTGTGGGGTCCAGACAGTTGGAGGATTCGAAAAAGTTGGAAAGGTGGGTGTTGATTTGTTTTTCCAATAGCTTATTGTAGAGGCCGGTAATTGGTAATGATTTCAGGAGAGAGTTTGTTGTTTTTCCTGATGGGCATAATCTGGGCTGCTTTCCACTCATCCGGCAGCTTGCCTTCTTTGATGGAGCTATTCAGGACTGCACATAATGGTCCGGCCAGTTCGGCTGCAAGTTTTTTGGCCATTTTGGCTGGGCGAAGATCTTTGGGAGAGCCTGATTTGGCTGAGGAAAGAAGAGATTCGGTTTCGGGAATAGTCAGCAGGGGAAATTTGTCCAGGGTGATGAGACTTAGTGGTCTGTGGGCAGGATTAGTGACTGATTTGTGGCTGAGATTGGCATTAGAAGCAGATATTTTATTGTAGATATCATCAATTTTTTGGGAGAAATGACTGGCTATTTCATCGCACAGAGATTGAGTGGGTTCTTCAGCCGGACTGCATGCAGTGGGATTAATGAGGCTGTTAAGGACCTGGAAGAGGGTTTTAGGACCGTTGTTGGCTTGCTCCAGTTGGTTGGCTATGTGCTTTTTCCGGGCCGCCTTTAGGTTCTTATGGTAGGTACCAAGGGCAGTCTTGAATTTCTCCTTGTTATAAGCGTCATTAGTGCGGCGCCAGAGGCGCTCGAGCTTTTTACATGTACTTTACTCTTCTCTAAGTGCGGACGAGTACCAGGGGGTCTGGGCGCGCTTGGGGGCGTGAGAGGTTTGTTTAAGGGGAATGAAGGTGTCAATGGTAGATGTAACTTGGTCCTGAAGGGCCTTAAGACGTTTGTCCACCGTGTCTAAGGTTGGCTCATCAGGGGGAGTAAAATGATCGTGAAAAATAACAGGTGATAGTGTGTACCATTGTCTGTGGGCCTGTCTGGGTCGGTTTATCTTAGCTGCTCGCTCGTAGTTCAAGTTCAAGTTTAAAATTTGTATAGCGCACTACTCCCCCAGAGGGTCTCAAGGTGCTTGAGGGAGGGCGGGTACTTTACTTATCGAATATCCAAGTTTTAGTTGTTTTCTGAAGGAGAGGTAGTTCTGTGTAAGGCGGAGGAAGATGGGGAGAGAATTCCGGGTCTTGGCCACTAAGTAGGAGAAGGATCTTCCCCCCATGGTGGATCTTTGGATGCGAGGAATTGCGGCGAGGGCTTGATTGGACGATCGTAGTTGGCGGGTGGGGGTGTAAAAGGACAGGCGCGTGTTGAGGTATTCGGGTCCTAGGTCGTAGAGGGCTTTGTGTGCGTGGGTGAGGGGACGGAACGTTATTCTCTTGTTGACGGGGAGCCAGTGGAGGTCTTTCAGGTGACCGGAAATGTGAGCTTGGCGGGGGATGTCTAGGATGAGTCTGGCTGAGGCGTTTTGGATGTGTTGGAGTTTTTTCTGTAGTTTGGCTGTGGTTCCGGCGTAAAGGGTGTTTCCGTGGTCCAGTCGGCTTGTGACTAGTGCATGGGTGACAGTCTTTCTTGTTTCGGTGGGGATCCAACGGAAGATTTTTTTGAGCATACGTAGGATGTTGAAGCATGAAGATGAGACGGCGTTGACTTGTCTGGTCATCGAGAGGGAGGAGTCCAGGATGAAGCCTAGGTTGCGTGCGTGATCCGCTGGTATGGGTGCGGTTCCCAGGGCCGGTGGCAACCATTAGTCGTCCCAGGCGGAGGGGGATGATCCTAAGATGAGGACTTCTGTTTTGTCCGAGTTCAGTTTTAAACGGCTGTTCTTCATCCACTCAGCTACTTCTTTCATCCCTTCGTGTAGGTTGGTTTTGGCGGTGTTTGGGTCTTTGGTGAGGGAGAGGATCAGCTGGGTGTCGTCTGCGTAAGAGATGATGTTGAGGTTGTGTTGGTGCGCGATGGATGCGAGGGGACTCATGTATACGTTGAAGAGGGTGGGACTGAGTGATGATCCTTGTGGTACGATGACTTCGGTGGCCTCTGATCTCAAAAGGGGGGAGGCGGACTCTCTGGGTTCTTCCGGCGAGGAACGAGATGATCCAGTCCACTGCTTTTCCTTGTATTCCGACGTTGCTGAGGCGTTGTATAAGGGTGCTATGACAGACTGTGTCGAAGGCTGCGGAGAGGTCAAGTAGGATGAGGGCAGTTGTTTCTCCGTTGTCCAGTAGAGTTCGAATGTCGTCTGTTGCTGCGATGAGGGCGGTCTCGGTGCTGTGTTTGGCTCGGAAGCCGGACTGTGAAGGGTCGAGGGATTTGTTGGATTCGAGGAAGGCGGCGAGCTGACTGTTGACGGCTTTCTCAATGACTTTGGCAGGGAATGGGAGGAGCGAAATGGGGAGGTAGTTCTTAAGTTCAGTGGGGTCTGCTGTGGGTTTCTTCAGGAGGGCGCTGAGTTCGGCATGTTTCCAGTTTTCCGGGAAGGTAGCGGTGTTGAGGGAGCAGTTGATGACGTCTCGGAGATGGGGTGCGATAATGGAGTCTGCTTTGTTGAAAATGTGGTGGGGACATGGGTCGGTTGGCGATCCTGGGTGGATGGAGTTCATCAGGCGGATGGTGTCTTCAGTGGTGATTGGGTTCCAGGCGCAAAGGTTGTTAGAGGGGGGTTTTAGTTCGGAGGTGGGTTGGGTGGACTGGTCTCCAAAGCTGTTATGTATGTCAGCGATTTTGTTGTGGAAGAACGAGGCTAGAGAGTCGCAGAGGTCTTGGGAGGGAGTGATGTCGTTGGTGCCGGCGGTGGGGTTAGTAAACTCTTTGACGATGTTGAATAGTTCCTTGCTGTTGTGGGCGTTGTTGTCGAGTCGATCCTTGAATGCTGATTTCTTGGTGGATCGGATCAGTTGGTGGTGTTTGCGGGTGGCGTTCTTGAAGGTGGCCAGGTTGTCAGTGGTTTGGTTTTTTCGCCAGGTTTTCTCGAGGGTGCAACAGATCTTCTTGGATTTTTTAAGGTTATCATTGAACCAGGGGGCTTTTTTGCTACCTTGCTTGATTTGATGGTTTTTCAAGGGTGCTAATTCGTCAGCGCTGTGGGTGATCCATTGTGTGAGGTTGGTGGCTGCTTGGTTTGGGTCCGATGATTTGGCAGGAGGGTTTTGGTGAAGCGATGTGAGGAGCTGGTCGGTGGTAATTTTGTTCCAGTTTCTGCGGGGAATTGGTTGTGGGTGGTTGTGGGTCGTGGTCTTTTTGTAGTTGAAGTGAACGCAGCTGTGGTCCGTCCAATGGAGAGCTGTGGTGTGATTGAAGGAGATGTGCTTGCTGGAGGTGAAGATTGGGTCGAGCGTTTGCCCGGCATAGTGGGTGGGGGTGTCAACAAGTTGTTTGAGTCCGAGATTGGCGAAGGTTGTCCAGAAGGGTGGTGGTGTTGCTGTCGTTGTTCTTTTCCAGGTGGAAGTTGAGGTCTCCCAGTAGAATGTAGTCCTCGGAGGGGAGGGCGTGTGGGCTGATGAAGTCAGTGATGTCTTCGCTGAAATGTGTGCGGGGTCCTGGTGGCCTGTAGATGAGGGTGCTTCTGAGTGTGGTCTTGGGGTCGGTGTGGATCTGGAAGTGAAGGTTTTCGGCGGCTGCGAGGGTATTGTCGGAACTGGTCGTGATGCGGATGGTGTTCTTATGGGCGATGGCGATGCCTCCTCCTGTTTGGTTGATGCGGTCCTTTCGGATTATCTTGTAGCCGTCCGGGATGGCTATGGCGATGTCGGGCGTTGATGAGGCGTTCATCCAGGTTTCTGTAAGAAAGGCGACGTCAGGCGATGTGGTGTCGAGTAGGTTCCAAAGTTCAATGGCGTGTCTGTGGACCGAGCGGGTGTTGAGCAGGATGCACTTCAGGTGGTTAGTGTCGGAGCTCTGTTTGGAGTTTGTGGATTTGGTGTGGGTCCTGGTGCAGTGGAATTTGCAGGAGTGGCAGGTGAAGGGTCCGTGGGTGTGTCCTGGGCCGGCTTGGTAGCAGTCTGGGAGACGGCCGGGGTTAAGTGCTGAGAGGGTTGCTGTGTCGTACGTTATGCGGGTGGAGTGGGTTTTACGGGGGCAGGGGGTCTGGCGCTGGGCGCGGTCCAGGCGCAGACGGACGTAGACAGGCTTACCTTTGGCACGCCTTCGGCGCGCATAGGGCGCGTCCGCTCCGCGTATGTCGCTTTGACATAAGTAGATAGTGGAGGGGGGCGGCGCAAGGGAGGAGCAGCTGGGAGGCGGGAGCGGGGTGGAGAGACGGGCTACGAGGAACAACAACAACAAAATGGCAGCAAAAGTAAAACCGAAACAGATTGGGGCACAAAGTTGAATATCGCTATGGGCAGTGGCACCGGCACAATCAGGCAGGAACTATCTATTTAAATTAGGCAATGCGAGCGTCACAATACTAATCAGGCACAGATGAAAATGCGAGCAATGCATAAACTGGCACAAATAAAAATGCGAGCAAAGTACAGATCAATACTTGGCAGCAGTGAGCAATAGCAGGCACCAATTCCTTCAAAGCAATGCAGGCAAAGCACTACGATACCCAGGCCAGGGAGCGTGGGGAGCGACCGCTTCTTCGAGAGTCAGGACGGTCACAGCGCTTCTTTCGACGGGACGGGCTTTAGCTATCAGTGGGAGGGAGGAGCAGCTGGGAGGCGCGAGCGGGGTGGAGAGACGGGCTACGAGGCACAACAACAACAAAATGGCAGCAAAAGTAAAACCTAAACAGATTGGGGCACAAAGTTGAATATCGCTATGGGCAGTGGCACCGGCACAATCAGGCAGCAACTATCTATTTAAATTAGGCAATGCGAGCGTCACGATACTAATCAGGCACAGATGAAAATGCGAGCAATGCATAAACTGGCACAAATAAAAATGCGAGCAAAGTACAGATCAATACTTGACAGCAGTGAGCAATAGCAGGCACCAATTCCTTCAAAGCAATGCAGGCAAAGCACTACGATACCCAGGCCAGGGAGCGTGGGGAGCGACCGCTTCTGCGAGAGGGGCCTTTAAGATTGCAATCGTAGGGGCCTTTAAGATTGCAATCGATTCTAGAGTGGTCTGACCATAAAAGGGGTCTGGTGGAGTAATAAGTTGTCTCTGGGGAGATCTAGTGTGTGACCTGCAGTATGTGTAGGTGCATCGTTGATTTTGGTCAGCCCTAATGCAGTCATTTCTGACAGGAGGGACGCTGCTTCTGGATCTGTAGTGATCTCGCTATGTACATTAAATTCTCTGAGTAGGAGGAATTTGTTGGAGGATATCACGTGAGGAGCGATCATATTTACTAGATGAGGCAGAGAAGGAGAGAGCGGCCTGGCGGGCGATAGACCAAAGCTCCTTTACAGCTCAACTGAGAGTGGATGTCTATTCTAAATATAAGGATTTCTATGGTGTCATTGCAGATGTGGTCTAACATGTAGGCTTTCATAGTATCCTTATATATGATAGCAATGCCTCCGCCTTTTTTCCGTGACCTGTCTGCTTTTAAGATGCGATAGCCATCAGTAAGTGCAATGGCGATGGCCGGGTAGAGGCCGGTTTGATCCATGTTTCAGTAAGAAAGCTGATGTCTGGGCCGGAAGAGGATATAAGGTCCCAGATATTAGTAGCAAGCTTGGGGAGGGAACGCACGCTGGAAGAGGATATAAGGTCCCAGATATTAGTAGCATGCTTGGGGAGGGAACGCACGTTGGCTAGAAAGCAATTCCAGCTTGCTTTGGTGGCGTCCGAGATAGCAGGCAGAATTATAGTGTCGGGGTTGTTTGAAGACAGGGGTGGGACGGTCTGGAACTTACAATGTTTGCATGCAAGGGGGCCTTCCACTGCAACAGGGAATTTGTGCCTGCAGAGAGGAGTAGTTGTGCCTGTGTCAGACGTGGGGAGTGGGTACCTGAGGGCAAATAGCTCCTGTCTGGTATATTTAAGGTTTATTCTGGGATCAATGGGCTCTGTAATCGTAAATATGGCAGAGGTCCTGGCTCCTGGCGGCAGACTGGCGCGGACGGGCGCAGACGGGCATGCCTTTGGCACGCCCGCTGCGCATAGCCGTCAGGCTGTGTTTTATACTGTGCCTCCTCCAACCTCTAGCCCGGAAGTGCTGCCTGCCGTGCGCTCCCTCCACAACAATCGAGGAAACGCCGTGGTGGACCGAGGGGCGCGAGGCGAAAGGGGCGTCAGAGGAAGAAAGTAGGAAGATTGTGCAAAATACAATGAAGGTACAGTTTTTAAAAGGGTTTTAAAGATTTACCCCATCATTAAAACATCATCGCCTTTCCCAGCGTGCGTCTGCTGTTCATACGTACACTTGTTCATACATCCCCAAAGACTGACACTTATGGCAGCCTTGTCATACTGCCCCTAGTCAAAATATTTTTTTCAAACCATAGTATCTGCCTCTATGAACATTAGACTTAAAGTCGGTAAAGCTGGGCGTGGGGTGTCTGGTAAGCCTGCACAGACGCTTGGGCTTAGGTAGCTCCCGAAGATTTTCACTGATCAAAAGTAGCTTTCCCTACAGAAAATGTTGGAGACTCCTGGTCCTGGTCCTATTCCATACAAATATGTAATAGCATGGAATTAGACTAACACCCCATAGTAATTCATTTTAAATTAATTACATTAATTCTGCATATAAATTACAAATATAAATTACAATATCAAGATTGGTTGCTCTCTACTGTTGCTGGTGTTGTGGTTACCATGAACGTAAGTGATTGTACTAAAAATGGTATGAAACAGTTAATGGGTACCAATACTTAGTCTTTTAATTTATGTTCTGCAGTGCGACAAAGAGGCGAGGTCGCGGCACCTGAGTACTATTGTCGGGTGGGGCATAATTTACTACCACAACCAGTTACAGTTTGGGAGCACGTTTCTGCAGTTGGAGACCTGGGAGCAGGTGACTTTTCAATGGACTGTGCTGTGACCTTAGGTTGAGGTCGCAGATGGGTCCTTAGTTCTCTTCGTTACCAGCCCCCAGTTTCTTCCTGAGATGAGACTTGTGGTTTGGGGAAGTGGGGGGGAGATACCATGCCGTACACTTGGTTGGGCACGCTGGCAGCTCTACACCTATTCGACCGTTATGTTGTTATGTTATGTTAAATAGGTCTTCTATAGCGCACGGCTACTCCAAAGGAGTGTCCCGGCGCTTTGTATTCCATGACCTAGAAAAGGGAAACAAACAAACAAAACAAGATGGAATAGGAGGATGGCTCAGAAATACAAACACAGAGCAGGAAATCCCTAGCCGGCAAAGAGCCATGTCTTTAGGCCCTTCCTGAACGCGACGATATGAGATGTAGCGCGCAAAGTCAAAGGTAGAGAGTTCCACAGCTGCAGGGCTAGCAGCCTGAACGAACGTCCTCCTATACGGACTTTTTTTATACGGGGCACCACAGCCAGAAAGAGGGACTCCGATCTCAAGGATCGTGCCGGATGGTAAAAGGCCAGCCTCCTTTGCAGATATTGAGCTCCCGAAGCATGCAAGGCCTTATGGGCCAATGTCATGGCCTTGAAAACTATCCGCTTTCGGATAGGTAGCCAATGTAGCGATTGTAATAGGCTAGAGGCACTGGCCCTCCTGTGGAGGCCGAAAATGGCTCGTGCAGCCGCGTTCTGGGCCACCTGCAGGCGTTGTAAAAGGTACTCCGGCAGGCCAAGATATAGGATGTTCGAATAATCCAATCTAGATCCGATTAAGGCCTGGACCGTCGTCCTCCTATGTTCCTCAGAGAGTAAAGGGAAGAACTTCCGGAGCATTCTGAGGATGCCGAAGCATGTTCCTATAAGAGCCAGAACCTGGGACTTAAGCGTCAGCCCATTGTCGATTTTAATTCCCAGGTTCTTGGCTAACTGGGACGAATGACCTGGGGGGAACATGTCAGCGGGCCACCACCCATGCCAATCCGGATCAGATGGACATCCGAAGAAGAGTATCTCCGATTTATCTGAGTTGCACTTGAGGCTGTTTAGCTGGAACCATTTAAAAACAGCCCCAAGGCACTCACAGATACTCTCTCCATCGAAATCCTCTCCCTTCCGGCATGTAAAGAGAAGCTGGGTGTCATCGGCATAGGATACGATCTGGGCCCCGAAAGACTCCACCAGTGTCGCCAATGGGGTCATAAAGATGTTAAATAGAGTCGGGCTCAACACGGAGCCCTGGGGAACTCCGACTCCCAGTGGCGACATCTCGGCGGAGCCAGGGGAGGCCCAGACCGTTTGTTGGCGGTCGGCTAAGAATGAACGAAACCAACTGAGCACCGTCCCCCTCAGACCGATTTCATAGAGTCTTGCGAGGAGACCCTCGTGGTAGCGCCGTCTCGGTGCTTAAATTGGGGCGGAAGCCAGATTGAGAGGCATGCAATAACTTGTGGGACTCCAAAAAATTGGAGAGCACGCCATGTACATGCTTCTCAAGGATCTTAGCCAATGCCGGAAGCAGCGAAATGGGCCTATAATTGGCAGGTGCTTCTGGGGCAAGGCTCGGTTTCTTAAGAAGAGGGATGACCATGGCCTGTTTCCATGTCTGCGGAATAACCCCCTGGCTCGGAGAGAGGTTCAAAAGTGGGTTAGCCAGAGGATTGATAATAGATGCCATTTTAGCTAGGAATTTGGCCGGGCAGGGATCAAGGGGCAAAGCAGATTTAAGATTCGTCATGAGTGTCAGCGACAAAGGTATCGAGAGTGATGGGATATCCGCCAGGACTGGGCCTGATGAGAAGAAATGGATTGGCCCCTTCGGGACACTCAAAGAACTCTCCACCGGCCTAGTATGAAAGGAGTCCTGTATCAACCTGATTTTAGTGGTGAAGAAGTTAACAAGAGTGGCAGCCCATGACTCAGAGGGGGCAACCTGGGCTGAGTTAGGGCACAGGGTCGTGAATTCCCTAACAATCAAGAAAATCTCCTTGCAGGAGTTGGCCACATCCTCGATTCTCCTAGCAAAATAGCATTTTTTTCCTGAAGAACTTCCCGATGGTAGGCTTTGATCATCGATCTATAGGTGAGCCTTGCCTCGGCGTTGTACTGAGACCGCCACGCCCTTTCGGCAACTTTACATTGCCTACGGGACTGCGCCAGCACATCAGTGAACCACGGGGCCGAGACCCGTTTTAAGGTAGTACAAGGAGGAATGACCGGGGCTAGATCGTTCAACCTATCTACAAACCAAGTCTGCAGGGCCTCAAGATCTTTATCCATATCACCGATAGAGGAGACGGGATGGTCCTGTAGGGCCTGGGCAAGCATCTCCGGGGTCAACCGATGATACGCCCTTGAAGCAGTTCCCTGATGCCTCATGGCAGTAGTTGCTGGTTTCTTTGTGCCTAGTATATAAAAGTAGGCTAGTCGATGGTCGGACCATAAAACCGGCAACACTGCTGTCACATCGACCGGGGATGTGGAGAAGACCTGATCTAGAGTGTGGCCTTTATCGTGGGTCGGTCCAGAAAGATAGGGGACCAGGCCCAAAGGGGCCCTGATATGTTATGTTATGTTATGTTACTATTTTGTCAAGCGCAACAGCTGCCCCAGCAAAGGCGATTCAGAAAAGGGGGTGGTGATGAACAGAGTGTCTGAATTAAGCAGACCACTCTTACCCAGTCCAAAGATCAGGGCTTGATCCATCACCGTTATTTATCTCACTGCACCATCCCAGTTCAGAACCTGGCTATATGCAAATCAGTCTGTCCCTGGCCCAGTGCATCATGGGAACAGGGCAGACTAAACTACCAAGCCAATTCTTCACCAGAAAGGAGACAAGCTACCGGGGACCGGTTTCTGGCATTTCAGCCATCGTCGGCCCGGCTTGCTTGAATCCTGATGGTGCAGTGAGAAAGGGACTCATGTCTGAGTATACCCTGCCACCCCTATAGTGGCCAAAAACGATTCAGAAAAGGGGGTGGTGATGAACAGAGTGTCTGAATTAAGCAGACCACTCTTACCCAGTCCAAAGATCAGGGCGTGATCCATCACCGTTATTTATCTCACTGCACCATCCCAGTTCAGAACCTGGCTATATGCAAATCAGTCTGTCCCTGGCCCAGTGCATCATGGGAACAGGGCAGACTAAACTACCAAGCCAATTCTTCACCAGAAAGGAGACAAGCTACCGGGGACCGGTTTCTGGCATTTCAGCCGTCGTCGGCCCGGCTTGCTTGAATCCTGATGGTGCAGTGAGAAAGGGACTCATGTCTGAGTATACCCTGCCACCCCTATAGTGGCCAAAAACGATTCAGAAAAGGGGGTGGTGATGAACAGAGTGTCTGAATTAAGCAGACCACTCTTACCCAGTCCAAAGATCAGGGCTTGATCCATCACCGTTATTTATCTCACTGCACCATCCCAGTTCAGAACCTGGCTATATGCAAATCAGTCTGTCCCTGGCCCAGTGCATCATGGGAACAGGGCAGACTAAACTACCAAGCCAATTCTTCACCAGAAAGGAGACAAGCTACCGGGGACCGGTTTCTGGCATTTCAGCCGTCGTCGGCCCGGCTTGCTTGAATCCTGATGGTGCAGTGAGAAAGGGACTCATGTCTGAGTATACCCTGCCACCCCTATAGTGGCCAAAAACGATTCAGAAAAGGGGGTGGTGATGAACAGAGTGTCTGAATTAAGCAGACCACTCTTACCCAGTCCAAAGATCAGAGGGCTTGATCCATCACCGTTATTTATCTCACTGCACCATCCCAGTTCAGAACCTGGCTATATGCAAATCAGTCTGTCCCTGGCCCAGTGCATCATGGGAACCGGGCAGACTAACCCGGCTTGCTTGAATCCTGATGGTGCAGTGAGAAAGGGACTCATGTCCGAGTATACCCTGCCACCCCTATAGAGGCCAAAAACGATTCAGAAAAGGGGGTGGTGATGAACAGAGTGTCTGAATTAAGCAGACCACTCTTACCCAGTCCAAAGATCAGGGCTTGATCCATCACCGTTATTTATCTCACTGCACCATCCCAGTTCAGAACCTGGCTATATGCAAATCAGTCTGTCCCTGGCCCAGTGCATCATGGGAACAGGGCAGACTAAACTACCAAGCCAATTCTTCACCAGAAAGGAGACAAGCTACCGGGGACCGGTTTCTGGCATTTCAGCCGTCGTCTGCCCGGCTTGCTTGAATCCTGATGGTGCAGTGAGAAAGGGACTCATGTCTGAGTATACCCTGCCACCCCTATAGTGGCCAAAAACGATTCAGAAAAGGGGGTGGTGATGAACAGAGTGTCTGAATTAAGCAGACCACTCTTACCCAGTCCAAAGATCAGGGCTTGATCCATCACTGTTATTTATCTCACTGCACCATCCCAGTTCAGAACCTGGCTATATGCAAATCAGTCTGTCCCTGGCCCAGTGCATCATGGGAACAGGGCAGACTAAACTACCAAGCCAATTCTTCACCAGAAAGGAGACAAGCTACCGGGGACCGGTTTCTGGCATTTCAGCCGTCGTCGGCCCGGCTTGCCTGAATCCTGATGGTGCAGTGAGAAAGGGACTCATGTCTGAGTATACCCTGCCACCCCTATAGTGGCCAAAAACGATTCAGAAAAGGGGGTGGTGATGAACAGAGTGTCTGAATTAAGCAGACCACTCTTACCCAGTCCAAAGATCAGGGCTTGATCCATCACCGTTATTTATCTCACTGCACCATCCCAGTTCAGAACCTGGCTATATGCAAATCAGTCTGTCCCTGGCCCAGTGCATCATGGGAACAGGGCAGACTAAACTACCAAGCCAATTCTTCACCAGAAAGGAGACAAGCTACCGGGGACCGGTTTCTGGCATTTCAGCCGTCGTCGGCCCGGCTTGCTTGAATCCTGATGGTGCAGTGAGAAAGGGACTCATGTCTGAGTATACCCTGCCACCCCTATAGTGGCCAAAAACGATTCAGAAAAGGGGGTGGTGATGAACAGAGTGTCTGAATTAAGCAGACCACTCTTACCCAGTCCAAAGATCAGGGCTTGATCCATCACCGTTATTTATCTCACTGCACCATCCCAGTTCAGAACCTGGCTATATGCAAATCAGTCTGTCCCTGGCCCAGTGCATCATGGGAACAGGGCAGACTAAACTACCAAGCCAATTCTTCACCAGAAAGGAGACAAGCTACCGGGGACCGGTTTCTGGCATTTCAGCCGTCGTCGGCCCGGCTTGCCTGAATCCTGATGGTGCAGTGAGAAAGGGACTCATGTCTGAGTATACCCTGCCACCCCTATAGTGGCCAAAAACGATTCAGAAAAGGGGGTGGTGATGAACAGAGTGTCTGAATTAAGCAGACCACTCTTACCCAGTCCAAAGATCAGAGGGCTTGATCCATCACCGTTATTTATCTCACTGCACCATCCCAGTTCAGAACCTGGCTATATGCAAATCAGTCTGTCCCTGGCCCAGTGCATCATGGGAACCGGGCAGACTAACCCGGCTTGCTTGAATCCTGATGGTGCAGTGAGAAAGGGACTCATGTCCGAGTATACCCTGCCACCCCTATAGAGGCCAAAAACGATTCAGAAAAGGGGGTGGTGATGAACAGAGTGTCTGAATTAAGCAGACCACTCTTACCCAGTCCAAAGATCAGGGCTTGATCCATCACCGTTATTTATCTCACTGCACCATCCCAGTTCAGAACCTGGCTATATGCAAATCAGTCTGTCCCTGGCCCAGTGCATCATGGGAACAGGGCAGACTAAACTACCAAGCCAATTCTTCACCAGAAAGGAGACAAGCTACCGGGGACCGGTTTCTGGCATTTCAGCCGTCGTCTGCCCGGCTTGCTTGAATCCTGATGGTGCAGTGAGAAAGGGACTCATGTCTGAGTATACCCTGCCACCCCTATAGTGGCCAAAAACGATTCAGAAAAGGGGGTGGTGATGAACAGAGTGTCTGAATTAAGCAGACCACTCTTACCCAGTCCAAAGATCAGGGCTTGATCCATCACTGTTATTTATCTCACTGCACCATCCCAGTTCAGAACCTGGCTATATGCAAATCAGTCTGTCCCTGGCCCAGTGCATCATGGGAACAGGGCAGACTAAACTACCAAGCCAATTCTTCACCAGAAAGGAGACAAGCTACCGGGGACCGGTTTCTGGCATTTCAGCCGTCGTCGGCCCGGCTTGCCTGAATCCTGATGGTGCAGTGAGAAAGGGACTCATGTCTGAGTATACCCTGCCACCCCTATAGTGGCCAAAAACGATTCAGAAAAGGGGGTGGTGATGAACAGAGTGTCTGAATTAAGCAGACCACTCTTACCCAGTCCAAAGATCAGGGCTTGATCCATCACCGTTATTTATCTCACTGCACCATCCCAGTTCAGAACCTGGCTATATGCAAATCAGTCTGTCCCTGGCCCAGTGCATCATGGGAACAGGGCAGACTAAACTACCAAGCCAATTCTTCACCAGAAAGGAGACAAGCTACCGGGGACCGGTTTCTGGCATTTCAGCCGTCGTCGGCCCGGCTTGCTTGAATCCTGATGGTGCAGTGAGAAAGGGACTCATGTCTGAGTATACCCTGCCACCCCTATAGTGGCCAAAAACGATTCAGAAAAGGGGGTGGTGATGAACAGAGTGTCTGAATTAAGCAGACCACTCTTACCCAGTCCAAAGATCAGGGCTTGATCCATCACCGTTATTTATCTCACTGCACCATCCCAGTTCAGAACCTGGCTATATGCAAATCAGTCTGTCCCTGGCCCAGTGCATCATGGGAACAGGGCAGACTAAACTACCAAGCCAATTCTTCACCAGAAAGGAGACAAGCTACCGGGGACCGGTTTCTGGCATTTCAGCCGTCGTCGGCCCGGCTTGCCTGAATCCTGATGGTGCAGTGAGAAAGGGACTCATGTCTGAGTATACCCTGCCACCCCTATAGTGGCCAAAAACGATTCAGAAAAGGGGGTGGTGATGAACAGAGTGTCTGAATTAAGCAGACCACTCTTACCCAGTCCAAAGATCAGGGCTTGATCCATCACCGTTATTTATCTCACTGCACCATCCCAGTTCAGAACCTGGCTATATGCAAATCAGTCTGTCCCTGGCCCAGTGCATCATGGGAACAGGGCAGACTAAACTACCAAGCCAATTCTTCACCAGAAAGGAGACAAGCTACCGGGGACCGGTTTCTGGCATTTCAGCCGTCGTCGGCCCGGCTTGCTTGAATCCTGATGTTGCAGCGAGAAAGGGACTCATGTCTGAGTGTACCCTGCCACCCCTATAGTGGCCAAAAACGATTCAGAAAAGGGGGTTGTGATGAACAGAGTGTCTGAATTAAGCAGACCACTCTTACCCAGTCCAAAGATCAGGGCTTGATCCATCACCGTTCTTTATCTCACTGCACCATCCCAGTTCAGAACCTGGCTATATGCAAATCAGTCTGTCCCTGGCCCAGTGCATCATGGGAACAGGGCAGACTAAACTACCAAGCCAATTCTTCACCAGAAAGGAGACAAGCTACCGGGAACCGTTTTCTGGCATTTCAGCCGTCGTCGGCCCGGCTTGCTTGAATCCTGATGGTGCAGCAAAGGGGCGTCCCGGCGCTAATGATCCATAAGATAATATACAGGGGACGGCGAGACTGAACAGAGAGCCTTAACAAGAAGGGAACTGAAAATATCCATCAATTTGGAAGTGTCCGTGTCAGAGCTATCTTCCATATGGAAATTAAAATCTCCAGCCAATACACAGTGCTCCGCTCTTAGGGTCAGCGTAGAAAGTAATAACTGAAGTTCCTCAAAGAAGGATCCTGCCGGGCCTGGAGACCTATAGACTACGAGCCCCTTTAGAGATTGTTGGGATGACAGGGATATGGAGAAAGCAAGGGATTCGGCGCCCGTGATGGCCTCTGTGTGGATGATAGAACATGTAAAGGCTTTTTGTACCACGAGGGCCACACCCCCCCTCTTCCAATTGCTCTGTCTTGCCTGAAGATGTTGTATTCAGGGGGAATCGCAGTAACAATGTCGGGGTGTGATGACTCACCTAGCCATGTCTCAGTCAACATCAGGCATGCAGGTTTTTCAGTAGACAGGAGATCAAAGATTTCCTGGGCATGTCTGTGGACGGATCTGGTGTTAAGAAGTAGGCAAAGATGCTTAACGTTCCCCACCTCCCTACTGGATATAGGAGGCGGGACACTGGCGAGGTACCAACTGCAACCCGGACATTTGCGCTTACCCTTATAGCGACCAGGGAATACCGCATGACAGGCACAAGAAGGTTTTTGGAATGAACGAAGCTCCAGGGACGAGTAGCGTCTCATATTAGCGCTCAGGCCGATATATGTGGGAAGAGAGTCCGCCACGCCGTACGCCTCCGGGACGCTGACGGGCGCAGACGGGCAGGACTCTGGCGCGACTCCGGCGCCGGTCCGGCGCGTCCGCTGAACGCGTCCGCTGCGCGGAGGGAAAGTACGTACTTTTTATAGCGCTGCTAGAGCGCGTGAACGTCCTAGGTAATGGGTCTCCTGCACTCACCTTGGCCAGTAAGGGGCAGTGGGACTGTAAGAAAACTTGCATCAGCGATGGCGATGATGATCAGAAGTATGTCTTCAGCCAATGAGACTCCGTTCTTTCCGTTATGTTTGTCTTTGTGGTTGCAATACTGCCCGCAACGAGGGTGGAAGGCAGGACACACCAGGGATTTTTATGGATAATGATCCCTGCCCTCTGGGAGCTCAAAGGGGCACCTCTGTTCCATCAGCCATCTTGATAAAGATTGGTGTCTGAGTTTATGTGTAGGTATGTGAGTGGGTCTGTTAGTGTCTGCATAGCTCTGTGAGTGGATGTGTTTGTGCCTGTGTGGTCTGCATCCCTAGATATACAATTTTGTTTTTCCTTCAAGAATTCCGCCACTGCTGAACAGATTTACACCAAATCACAAAAGGGATTTTTCTCGACCAAGATCTACTTCTCTGCCAAATTTGGTGTAATTCCGTCCAGCAGTTCAGGATATAGTCGAGTTTAAAAACCTATGGGAAATGCAAAATCTTTTTCCCCCTTTTTTCTAGGCCCCCACTTGACGGATCACTCCGAAACTTTCCATGCATACCTAGACAAACTGGGCTACTTTTTGGGGAACATTTTCTGAAGAGTCACCAAATGGTGCCTAAGTTATAAGCAAGTCAAAAAATGTATTTCCAATGGAAACTAAGTCCTAACAATTTTTATGAGTATCATATTTCATGCCGCTGCACAGCTATAATCCCCTTAAGTCTGATGGCAGTAGTGCTGTTGCAGAAGCTCTATCAATGACTTCCTCAAGTAGCGTTAATGCTTCTGCGCCTGTGCTCTATTGTAATGACCAGGTAGCAGTGGTAGGCATCACTACATTAAACATTGTTC
The DNA here is from genome assembly GCF_964263255.1 of Lissotriton vulgaris. Taxonomy (NCBI): domain Eukaryota; kingdom Metazoa; phylum Chordata; class Amphibia; order Caudata; family Salamandridae; genus Lissotriton; species Lissotriton vulgaris. The sequence goes on from NC_141693.1 coordinate 1,218,836,637, forward strand.
CCAATCAGTGAAATATTCTTGACCCCATGCTGGAAGGTTAACAGAATTTGCCAGTGCCTGTTTGTAGAATTAACTGCGCACAGACGTGAGCAATGCGCTGTACCTCATTTCCCTAACTATGCTTGTTTTTTCAGAATAAACTGTGCACTTGTGCAAACTGCCAAATGTAAGCAATGTGCATTACCTCTTTTCTCTAATTATTCCAACGAGCACAGTGCAAAAACTGCCAAATATGAGTACTTGCTGCTCCATTCATTATGCTAATTGGCCTAATGTCTGACTGTCAAAACATTCGGCAAGACAAGTGCACGTGTTTCTATGCCTCCTCCACGTCGATTTAAAGCTGTGCTGTGAGGAAACCCACCGACCCGTTGGACTTTGCCAAGTTCTTACGTGGCTCCAATTGATATTGGCATCGGCCCTCCTCGGATCCAGTTCCTGCCCTCTCCAGCATTGCATCTCCAGTCTTCTTTCGGCGCTTCTCTCCCTGCTTCCGCGGTTCTGTCAGCATTCACCTTAATCCCTATAAAAGAAGCACAAGAAAGTGACGTGTGGGCAGCAATGCTCTGAGACCAATTCCTTGACAAATAACTATATCAAGGTAATAAACATTGATTCTCAATTATATTGCATGTGATGAGCACCTGGACGATTAGCTTCCCACTTGCCTGTGGCGTCTAGTTCCTGTTTGTTCCAGACTGATACAATAACACTGACAGTTCTTGACAGTTCAATTCTTTATTGTTTAAGTTCATTAAAACCATAACAATGTCATACTACAAGTAATGTATCAATATAAAATGATTAAAAGTGTATATAAAAAGAAAAAACGTGTTAATTGTTTAGTCCTGAAAACCGGGAATAGTGATCTTATCATGAAAGCAATTAAAATATAGTCGTAATTCTGTAACGTCGGATTGTTGTCAAGTTACGATTTTAGCAAAGAATAACATTAAACATTTTTTTTAAAAATTGCAATAAGAAATCTTGAACATTACTGTATTGGCTGTGCCACGTGGTTTTTCTCATAAAATATTAGAAATTTCATTATTTTGCAGGCCGACTGAGGATACAGTAACACTGCAGCTGCCCGGTTTTACCTACAGGGGTTTCCCTAACCAGGTTTTCCCACTCACCATTCTTCCCGCCAACAGAAGCCCCGCCTAACTCAGGACCTACTTAATAAAGGCTGCAGCAGGACCGTGCAGGGGATGTGCACAGTGGGCATGCTGCTGGCGTACCAAAGACAAGCCTGTCTGTGCCTCAACCCCGCCCAGTGCCACGACCCCTGGCCCTCTCGCTCTCCGAAGATTACCATCGCTGACCTCTACACTCTGAACCCCAGACGCCCCCCCAAACACTGCCACCGAACCAACCCATGCTCCATGGTATGACCTTTCACCTGTATCCACTGCCTCTTAACTGCCACTGCACTCTCACCAGCCCACCGACAAGACCCACTCCAAACACACCACATGAGCAAAAACAACAACTTGCAAGCACCCTTCTCAACACACACTCATATGGCCGGGATGCCCGCCACCCCCTCCCAACACCAATTCCCCAAGGGGAGGAGACAGACACTGGTTTGAGCTTTTGGAAGGCGGGGGAGAGTTACCCCCCGGCCGTATTTATTAAAATATGAGAAAAAATTTAAAACATTAAATTAAAACGTTTCATGAATTATGTACAATTTTACTTTAGTTACATTTTGATGAAGACATGTTCTTTGGCTAACCTTAACAGCTCTCTAATACAAAGATTTCCTAGCCGAGTCTAGCATCCTGAAAATGTATACATTCTAAATTAAAATTGTACATCCTAGCATTAAGGGCCAACGGCAAGGTCTTAACCGGTGTCAGATCCCTACTACCAAACTCCCGCCCTCACGGTGTGAGTGGCGCATGCGCAGAGGACTTTACCCTCGTTGCCAACTGTAACTTCCCTTGTCGTGGGGGCCCCCTCTCACTCGACGCCATCTTAAAGGTCGTCCGAGTCCCCGTGTGAGGTATCTGTAAGAAGGACAGCGTGGACTCCCCCCCCCCCCCCCCCTTCCCCACACTCTCTTCCGCCGTCGCGGATATCCGGCCCCCGGGAAATTCGTAGGAGGGGCATCTAGCCGTCTCCCCCTAGGCGACCCATCCGTAGTGGGTGCTGCCTACCCGTGGGAGGGGCCAATGGCCGCCTCCCCCCGGGCGCTCCCATCCATTCTGGGTGGCGCCCCCCCTAGGGACCTTGAAATTACTGCTCACCGATCATGACCTTACCGCCACAGGCCGGATAGTTGACCGACTATCCGGCCCCCCACACCTCCTAAAGGTCATGCCTCCTCAAACCCCTTAGCCATGCTATGAAGTCTCCTATTAGTAAATCATTCCCCGCCCTGGACAGGTGAACCCCATCATTCAGATAATAGTGATCACCCCGAATACACCCATGGGGAATGCTATGCAGATGCGCGGAGCGAAACAGTTTCCCAATTTTATTGTTGACCCTCTTAACCGAGTGGTTCAACGCTGACACAGAGAAACCCCCCCGCCAAACTTTCCTGGGAATCATGTGGGACCAGGCAATTGTACACCCCGGGAGCCTCTTAGCCAACCAGCTGACTGCCGACAAAATGTGTTCCACTAACACTCGTCTTCCCAGACTTACCAAGTCATTGCCCCCCAAGTGTACTATGATTATAGATGGCGGTGACCTTTTCCGCCCTAAAAGACCCTCCATAAACGATTGAAATTGGTCAACACAGAGGCCTCCCTTCCCGTGGAAGGTCACTCTGAACCCGTATTCCCCAGATGCGTGAGTGGCGTCACCTGCCATGACTACTTTTCCGGCGCGCCTCACATATGAGTGGCCCACAACCCATACCACTTGCTCTCCAGTCGGTGATCCTCGACCGCTGGTCCTCCGGTGATGGGTTGATCCCAGATTCCGCCCCGCGTCACAGGCTCGCGAAACTGTAATTCAAGCAAAAGACAACAAGCGTGAGTGCATTTCATCAGTCTTTTACAACATGTGCAGCCGCACATACCTTTTGAAACAGTTCGAGGACCAACGGCCTAGCTGTTTTACCTCTTCTGCACCCAGACCCCGAGCCGTAGCCTCAGTAGCGGCCCCTATTCTGAAGGAGTGGGTCCCAAAATCGCACGGGTCCATGCCCGCCTCGGCGATTGTCAGTGCTAGCACCCTCTGAAACTGAAATCTCGTCAGAGGGGTGCCATCTTTGTGCCTAAGCAGGCTCCCTCCCCATGTCGCCGGCCTCTGTGCCAAGTATTCCTCTAAAGACTTTATCGGACAAGTGGGGCACCCTCGAGCGCGCTGCACAACCACACTATCCCCCACAGCATCCTGGTCTGTCTTGGACCTAGCTATGGAGATTAGCATCGAATCACCCCGTATTTGCACGTGATCCCTGCAAAGGCCTCCCTCCATATCTTTCTTGTTCCTCGCCACGAGTTCGCTTACCCGCATGGCCCCATGAAATGCCAAGGCGAAAGCTGCCCGGAACAGAACTGCTTCAGAAGGGGAGGAGCATGTCTCATCCAGCTTTGCTAGAAGCCGAGACAATCTCTCTAAACCAATCGGGTGCCTCGTATCTCGTTTGCGACCCTCCATGCGTTGCCAGCCGCGAAGCGCCTTTCTGACTAAAAAGGAACCCGTTGGATCCCTTATACCGTGGAGCTGTGCCATGAATGATATGGCCGCCCTATGCCTGTTGGCAGTTGCGGCTGTGCAGTGCTACTAGGAACCCCAGGAAGGATTCCTCCTGCCCCCAGCTATGTCTCCCTGCCGGGCCTAAAAAGGCGCAGTAAGAACGAAACGCTCCCTCATAAGCCTTCCTCGTCCCGGGCACTAAGCTGGCTGCCACGAGGTCTTGTAATCCGGGGCACCGATCAGCCATAGTGCTTCGGGGAATGGTGCCGCCACTAGGTCCGCTGTGGGTAGATAGCCCCTGAAAGCCTGCATGTGTGAACGAGAGAGTGCATCAGCTGCATTATTCAGTACCCCCGGCACATGTTTTGCCCTGAACTGTACATTCAATCTCATGCAATGTAACACAATCTCTTTCAACAGTCTCAAGATCCACTTGCAGCGGGCCGCTTGCTGATTGCTGCACTCAACCACGGTCATATTGTCCGACCAAAACACTACTTATCGGTCCCTGAAATCGTCTGGCCATGCCAACAGAGCCACCCAAATGGGGAACAGCTCCAAGAACCCAATGTTACCAGTTAGGCCACTGGAGTGCCACCACGTCGGCCATACTTGTGCCGACCATCGGTTACCAAAGATGGCGCCAAATCCCACGCTCCCGGCTGAATCGGTCCACAAACCCAGTTCATCCGACGAAGCTGGGGGTTTGTTCCACACTACTCGACCGTTGAAGTCCGCCAGAAATGCCAACCAAATGCGCATATCCTGGCGAACCTCTGCCGACAGTCTCGTGCGGTGGTGTCCCTCCTTGAGGCCGACGATAGCTTGTGCAATGGAGCGGGAGAATGGGCGAGCCATCGGTATTACTCTCAAGGCAAAGTTAAGCTGACCCACTGTTTGTTGTAACTGGTGCAGGGTCACTTTCTCTTTGCCCAGGCATTGCGTTAAGGATGCCCTGAACTTGGCCACCTTCTCCATTGGCAGACGGAAGCATCCCTCCACCGAGTCGAGCTCAATTCCCAGAAACTCGAGTGAAGTAGATGGCCCCACCGTCTTACCTGGTGCCAATGGGACGCCAAACTCCTGCATGAGAATGCAGAAATCCTGCAGTGCCTGTGCACAGTTCGCATTGCCTGCCGGCCCCAAGAACAGGAAGTCATCTAAATAGTGCATCACTTCTATATGTCCTGTAGCCTTAGTGATATCCCATTCTAAAAAACAGCTGAACATCTCAAAATAAGCACAAGAAATTGAGCAGCCCATGGGCATGCATTTATCCATGTAATATTTCCCTTGGAACGTAAATCCTAGCAAGCGCTGGTCCCGTGGGTATACTGGGAGCAACCTGAATGCCGATTCGATGTCCGATTTCGCCATCAGAGCCCCAGGGCCCAGGCGATTCAGCAGGGTCACAGCATTGTCAAACGATGCGTACCGGACTGAACAGATATCCGGATCAATGGCTTCATTCACCGAAGCGCCCTTCGGGGCCGACAGGTTGTGAATTAGTCTATACTCCCCTGGGTCTTTCTTCGGGACCACTCCCAGGGTCCTGCTACCCGCCCCAGGCTGACTTCTTTGGTAATTTTTCTGGCTGCCACTGCAGGGTTGTGTTGGACAGATAGCTGATTTTTACAAAAGGGGGTCCCCTGAAAATTCCCCGCCGGGATGTTGAAGCCATATAAGAAACCATTCCTCAACACCCCGGCGGATATATGATCAGAGTATTTGTTCAACCAGGGAGTCAAAGCCATGATGTCAACGGGTGAAGGGGATTGTTTACCCAGCATCACCTCACTCTTGCTTGGACCCCCCCTTTCCTCCCGTACCACTGTTCTTGGATCTACAGCTACTCTCCGGGTGTGAGGAGTTCCCACAGCCCGCACAAGCATGCCGGAACCTACACGTTCCCTGGGGTCTGTTACAGTTTCCTCTGTTGAAGCCCCAACAGACCCCGCGCTTGCCCCCGTTCCCACCGGTCTTGGGCTGTGACTCCCCACTGGCGCTTGCTCGAAAGGGCTGCGCTGGCCTTTGCTGAACTGTCCCTGGCCCGCTCCCGCCCGGCGAGGACGTACCTGCAGATCCAGGCAAGAGCTGCCTGTGCCATGATACCGTGTCGAGGCAGTCCCAAGTCAAAGTTACATAAAAATCTTTAGACTTTCGGAATTGCATGTCATATCCTTTCCACTCATTCCCCCCGTACATGTTATAAAAATCCATGATCCTATTCTGGTAACAGGATAGCTCGGTCAACACTTCAGGCTTACGCTCCCCCATTACTACCGTAAATATCGAGAAGGCCTTCACCCAGTTCGCTACGGTCTCGTCGACCCTAAATTCTGCCATCTTGGCCCGCCACACGCTGGGGTGCCATAGATCTTTCTGGGTCTTTGCGTATTCCATCTCGCGATGGTCGGTCAATAAAGAAAACATGTTCACATACTTGTCCCCCCATATCATTTCCTTAGTGGCCGCTGGGATGTGCTGGGCCACCCTCTCACGCCGTGAAGGCACTGAACTTTCCCCCACCATTGGCAATGGATTCTTACCAGGTTCCACCGCCGTGTCTGTTGTCTTTTCCCGGCCAACCGTGGTTGCTCCTGGCGCTACCTGTGGGGAAATAGAAGGAACATTCGCCGTCCCGGCTTCTCTTGATTGCCGCAACTGCTCGATTATCAATCTTGCCTCCTCGGCCGGATCCCCGCCGCCACTGCCCCCCCTGCTTTCTTTTTGAGCCAGGGCAATACTGCCGCTAACTGAAGAGCCAGTTCTGGGGGCATCTGATCAACATTAACAGGGGTAATTACAACCGGGATTGGTAGACCCATATCTGGACTTGGTACCGGGCTGTCCGCCGGTGTGATGGGGGCGGATGGGGGCACCTCAGGAACCGGATCCTCCCCGGAAACCGCCCTTCTCTTAATACGCTTCCCCCTACCCTCAGGGACGACTCCCGGCAAGGCCGGGCCTATTACCTTCTTAGGGCGGCCTGAGGGGTTGTTCTGGGCCGCTAACTGCTTTTTAACTTCGGCCAAACCTCGACCGATCGAATCAACTTTACCGAGTTTTCGGTCCATGATTGCCATTCGGTTCGACAAGGTGCGCAGTACCTTCTCCAGCTCGGAGCTCTTTCCCGCTTTTTTGCCGGCCATAGCTTCGTTTACTTCGCTCAAGTCGATCAACGAGGTCCCAGATCCTTCGATCTCTCGATAACTGAAAGAGAAAAAACAAGATTACAAGTTCTTAAAATTGCCGCTTGTTCCGTCGAGGGCTCACAAGCAACGAGTGGTGCAGCCTTCAGAGCACTGGAACAAGAGGACGCTTCTTTGGATTCCCGCTCTTTTATCCGTCTGCGGGAGGGCGGGGACCCTCCTCAGGTACGCCCACGGGGCGCGGTCTTCCGGGTGGGTGTCTAGGACAACCCCTTCTGGGTGGGAAGGGCGTGCTCCGGCTACGCCGCTTTGGGCATACCAGCCGAACTATGCCCCCGCCCAAAATGGTTTCCTGGGGGGATCGGGGCACCCATCCATACGTTCGGGGGACCGAGTGGTCTTCCCTTTCCACAATGCAAGTATTAAACTGAATTATGGGACCTAACTTCCACCCTCTCACGCAACATTTTCTTCCTCACTGAGATCTGGCTCAACCCCATATCTGCCAAAGACCTTCCCCAATGGATATACATTCACTTATCAGGACCGCACCAACAAGCCAGGAGGAGGAACAGCCATCGTCCACAATGAGACCATACTGTGTATCACCACCACCGACAACAGCACCACTGCAATGGAACATCTCAACTTCAAGCTCCACCCAGACGACAAGACAACCATCAGAGGCACCCTTGCATACGGACCCCCAGACCCATGCTCCAGCTTCTGCAACACCATCGCAGACTTTATTGTTTCATTGTGCACCCTAGACCTAAACTAAAAGGACCACATCTTCCTCTGCAACTTAACTTTCCACATCAATTACACCAATGACAAAAAGACCGCACACTTCCTCAACAGTATGAGCAGCCTCGGATTGATCCAGATCGTCCACAACCCTACGCACACTGCAGGACACACGCTGGACCTAATTTTCACCTCCAGCAAGTGCGTCAAACACAGCCATGTCACAGGTCTGACATTGACTGATCACTCCATCTTCCACTTCAGAATCTTCAGCCCATTCACTGCCACCCCCAAGATGACCAACGCCCTCTACTTGAGGTGGAACAAAATAGCTGGGCGAATGCCCCCGACACCTCCAACCTTGCTACTGACACCAACCTCGAACAGGGAGTAAAAAACATAACACCTGGACCACCAATTGCGCAGACAGCATTGTCCCCATCAAGAATAGCATCCATAGAAAGTCCAACCAAAAAGGCCAGCTGGTACACCCAAGAACTGAGGACCGCAAAATGAGACGGCAAACAGTTGGAGAATGGATGGCGCACCAGCAAGGACACCTTTGACAGGACAGCCTTCAAAACCTCCCTCAACCTCTGCCACCGCCTGCTAAGGGCAACAAAGAACACTGCCCTTGTCACACGCATCAAAAACAGCACCAACAACCCCAAGTAACCTCTCAACATTGTTCAGGAATCCCCCAAACCCAGCTGCCAGTGAAGACAACATCACACTCTCACAGGAGCTGTACGACAACCATGCCCACTTCTTCCACAACAAGATCGCAACCATCTACAGAAACTTCAAACTCCAATCCACAGCTACAGACTTCCTCAACAGATATGCCACCACCGTAACTGACACCAACCACACACTGAACTGGAACAACCTCTCCCCAGGACACCACCTCCACCATAAACAATATCCACTTGGAACTCCCACAGATGCATGCCCTCACCGCATCTTCAACCTCTAAAACCAATGTCTTCGCCAAAAACTCACCACCCTACTCAACACTTGTATCAACGCCTTAATATTTCCTGATGCCTAGAAACACACCGAAGTCAGACAACTACTCAAAAAACCCACGCCAACCCCAGTGAACTCAAGCTACCGGCCAATCTCCCTGCTCCCATTCCCAGCGAAGGTACTGGAAAATATCATCAACAATCAACTCATGACATACCTGGAGTAGATCCAGCTACTCAACGCCTCCCAATCCAGCTTCCACAATGATCGCAGCACAGAAACCTCCCTGATCGCAGCCACCGATGACATCCGAACCCTCCTTGACCGCTGAGAAACAGCAGCTTTGATCCTCCTTGACCTTTCAGCACCCTTCAACACCGTAACCAACCACACACTGATCGAAAGACTCTACCACATCGGCACCCAAGGGGATGCGCTCAAATGTATCACCTCCTTTTTCACTGGAAGAACCTAGAGGATCCACCTCCCACCTTTCACCTCTGCCTCAGCTTCACACCCTTCAGCGCATATAAGACTCCGCTGGCCAACATCATTAGCTCCCACGGTCTCAACATAAATTTCTACGCAGACCAAACCCAACTTAACCTACCACTAAGTGAACAACCCACCCCACTCCGCCCAGAGACTTCAGACCATACAGAACGCCGCAGTCAGACTCATCCTCGGCCTACCCCAACAAACCCACATCACACCCCATCTCAGGAAAAACTTCTGGCTCCCTGTATAAAAGAGATGCCAAATCAAGCTGCTGACCCACAAGGCTCCATACAACCAAGGCCCTGTCTACATTAACCTCCGTCTGAACTTCCACCAACCATCGAGAAGACTAACGTCCACCTCCCTTTCACTTGCCCATATTCCCTATACCTACTGAGGCAGAAATGGAGGGCGCTCCTTCTTCCACATTGCAGCAAAGATCTAGAACAGCCTCCCCATGCACCTCCGGACCATCACCTCACTTCTGGAATTCCGAATGGCCCTCAAGACCTGACTGTTTGAATAAATCTCCGGGGACTGTAAGTGCCTAGATACTCTATCAGGTGAATAGGCATGCTTTATAAATCCTGATTGACTGTTTGATAATCCAGCACTTGGATTTTGAAAGCATTTGGATACTGGTACAGATAACTTTAGAGACTTTGAGCATTACCAATGCAGGAAAGATGTATGGCCTTGTAAATAAGAGAAAGCAAAGGTATTTGAATGAGACAATTGCAATCCACGAGCTTGAAAAAGCAAAGACATTTGAAACCCACAAACCTGAGTCAAACCTGCAGATTTCAATTGCATTCTTTTGTGTCATAGCATTTTCAAAGTTACTGCTAACGAACAGTTGATTATCCTTGAGTATGAACAGATGTAGATGAAGACAACCTTTTAGAAAGAGCTGTCATGTAAACTGTACTTAGTATTTTGAAACAATAGCATCCTTTCAAACCACTGATCTCAGACATAGATGTCAGGACCATGCCTTATCCTGAGCCCAGCAGATTCTGGCGTAGAGAAACAGCCTTTGCAAAGCAACGATATTTCTCTTTTCTCTCTTGTCCCAACCCCTATTCTCCTTGGGAACTCACATGGCCCAGTGTGTGAACTCATTGCTACTGCACTAGGTTCTACTGGGATTTTGGGACAAACGTCACCCTGTCAGAACCACCTGGAATTCAGGTGAGTGGCCTGCAACAACTATAACTACCTACTGGCGAGTGCCAGTAGGTAATATGTATATATCACAAAGCCGGTTACATCCAATTCGCAGGGCCTCTGCGAATCACAGGTGCAAGAGCTCATTAAATATGGAAAGAAGCACTGCTCCCCCAGTCCGGGACTTGTCATCCTTGTTTAAGCCACATGGAGATTTACTGTCAAGTAGAATGATGTACTCTGACTCAGGGATCCTCAGCTTCTTCTCCCTGTCACTCCCTCTAGGGGTAAAGGCCCCGCATGGATATTGATGAAGTTCTCACTGGAATTGTGTTTGTCTAATTAAATAAAAGCCGAATTGAATGTGTGCCTTCGTCTCTCGGACAAACCCTTTTTTGTAGTATTATGGTTGCCCCACTATGAAGGCGCGCCACCGCTGAAGTTAAGTAGCGGGTCCGTGTGGTCACAAAGAGGAACACTTAGTGGCTCAGAGTCTTTTCATTTACAAATCAATCTGGTTTGTTCAGGCTGGCCCCCTGAAGGGTGAAAAGATATCTGTGCAGAGCTACTTGTTACAAGCGTGTATTACTAGGAAGTACCCATTGAGATTCACTAGAGGGCCAAAGGATTAATATGCAAAGCGACATGTATTATGTGACAGAGTTACAGCCTGACAATCATTTTTTCCTGCTAAATCCCTGCGATGAAGCTCTGTCATTAGTCCAAAATGCATCAGGAAACATGGACATTGATGAAGTTCACACCGGAATTGTGTTTACCTAATTAAATTAAAGCTAAATTGAGAGTGCGCCTTCGTCTCTGGGAATATATATATATATATTACCTACTGGCGGTCGCCAGTAGGTAGTTATAGTTAGGATCAAGTTTCCACAGGAAAAGTATTTTTTGATATGCTTCTACCTTTGCCATCGTTTGACAAATCTTTATGAAATTTTCCAAAAAGTTTCTCTTTTTAGATCAGCTCCTATCTTGAAAGTTTGGTGGTGATTCTTCAAGGGGGGCTGAGAAAAAAGGGGGGTTCCAAAACGTGTTTTCTCCATGCAATTTCCATAGGAAACGTTAGACAAGGCTACAGGCCAAACTGCTGAATGGAATTACACCAAATTTCAGAGGGAGAAAGGTTTTGGTCCAGAAAGCACGCTTTTGTTTTAATGGGGTAAGTCCGTTCAGTAGTTTTTGAGAAATATCAAATTTTACAGCTATCGATATTTGAGTATTCTGACATCTGATTGGCTGAGGCGTTACAAGCACGAGCTGCGGCTCATTGGCTGTGAATGATTGAAACTAGGAAGTGTGGCAACCATTTTGTGACTCTGTTGAAAGGAGTAAAAAATTGTATAAGAGGGTATAGTAGGAACACTGTGGACTTAGTTTAAGCAGTCTGTACGGTCCAGAGGCAGGGAGTTTGAATATTGCGTTGGCCGTGGAAATCACATCCGCAGAACAACGGTGCGCGGTATTGCCACAAGGTTTCGTAGGCTCTGGAAAGCCCGCCGGGAAAACAGTGCACCGTATTGCGACAAGCAGTGTGTAGGGTGCACACACAGGTAGTGTGAATGTTGAGTAGACCGCGGAAATTACTTCCGCAATAGAACGATGCGCGGTATTGCGGCAATCTTCAGTAGTCTGTGGAAATCATATCAGGAAAACAACAATGCGCTGTGTTGTGGCCTTCCTTTAATATAATGTGTAGTAATGTTTACTTATAATGTGGGGTTCACTTTTATCACGGATAGTGTCACTTTGTTAGAGGAAATGTAAAATTACGTGGGAGGGAGAGTTCGCTCCCAGTGCCCGGAACAAATATTAATGTTTAATTGGCTGAGGTGTTCCAACAACGAGCTTAATGTTAATTGGCTGCGAACCATTGAAAGTAGAAGTGTTGCCAGCCATTCCCTTCCCCTCCGCGGAGTAGTAGTGACATCTGATTGGGTAACGTGTTCCAAGCAGGACCTTCCCAAGCTTATTGTTCATTGGCTGTGAATGTTAAGGTACCTCCCCCGATGGGGAGGAGACAAATTCCACAGGATCGAAGATGAAAGTCCCCAACACTTCCAAACAGCAATGACCCGAGTGGAAATAAAACACACTTAATGCCAACTGCTCCCAAAAAGTGTGGGGGAAAAATCCAAGGAGTATACCAACTCTCCCCCAGCTGGACTTTTGTAGCTGCAGTCTCGAAGGCGGGAGAAAGCTGTAACAAACATACAATAATGCTATACTTTAAAGATAACCTCCAAGATAAATAAACAAGTGTTCAACATGAAGTTCCACTTACCCCACGATCGTGAGCGTCAGGACTTGAGTGAGCAGCCTCGGGGGTAATTCTGAAGAGGTCACAAGCCAGGTGGGAAAGGAGGGGTACCTGGCTACAACAATAGTTAGGCTCACTCACCAGGGGATGTCCCCCAAGCTATGCTAACAAACACAGCGTGGTAAGAACACACCTAGTCCTACTCATAAACTGAAGACAGCGCAGGACTGGACCACCAGAGATGCAGATGACTGACTCGGTCCACTTATAGAGCTAAAGACAAAGTGGCACGGAGTACACACACCACTTCCGACTCTTAAGCTTAAGACAGAGCGGAGCGGGTGTACACAAAACACACGCTCAAAAGAGAAACCCCGTTCGCTCATAAACTAAAGACAGAGCGGAACGAAGCTCTCAATTGGCCAGCTTGACGTAAACAAACACAAAACACAAATGCTTGTCGTTCAACTCGTAAACTAAAGACGGAGCTGAACGAGCACGAACTGAACAAACACACAAAAGACTGTACTTCACGAGCACAATAAAACAATGCCAGTTGACAGTGCTAGAGGTCGGAACCATGAGAGGTCGTAAAACAGACCTAGCAGTGGAGCGCGAGCAAAACTCTCCACCCCTGGGGAAAGTGAATACCGGGGAAAGGGAATATCGGGGGAAAGGGAATTGAGACAGCAAGATGCCAAGAAATACCGTCAAGCAAAAGGGTTCAGGAAACAACGTGAGAAACTTGAACAGGCAGGGAAGCAGATACCAAAAACGCTAAGAGAGCTTCACAAAGCAGAACGCTGAGTAAAGGGGCGTGGTCACTAAACTATTCAGTAAGCCAAGCGGGGATTCGTGGGAGAGAATTCCTTTTCAGTTCGTCAGGGAGCGTCTCCAAATTATCTAACAAGGCACAATAGAACCCACGGAGCTCTACTAGGTACTGTAGAGAAACATGCAATTCTTTAAACATGTGGAACAGAAGGCTGAACACTCATCATAGCGGGTCAATGAATTCGACCACCCCTGACAGTGAAGCATTAAAAGTGTTGGCAGCCATTCCCTCCCCTTCTGTGGAACATCATGCACATTTTATTGACTAAAGTGTTCCGAGTACAAGTTTGCTCCTTATTGGGTGGGAATGGTTCACTGTGGTCAACCATTTTGTGACACACTTCAAAGGAGTACAGGAAAAAAAAAGTAGCAGAGGGGAGGGTAGGAACACTATTAACTCTGTACAGTGGTCACAAGGTGGTGGACAGGGACTGTGAAGGTAAAAATAGTTTTTGATATATTTTAAGGGCCATTTATATAATTTGCGTGGGGCCTACAAATCACGTCAGGAAAATAACAGACGTTGTTGCGGTCTTCTTTTTATTAAGTCAGTGGGTGGCATACTTCACAGGAGCAGTATTTACTTATAATGTGGTGTTTACTTTTCTGACGGGGAGTGCTACGTCTTTGGGAGCAAATGTTATATTATGGAGGAGGGGGTTGCAAAAAGAAAGCGCGCTGTTGTGGTCTTCATTTAAATAAGGTTCTGAGTAGGCTACTTCTTGGGAGCAATGTTTACTTATAATGTATAGTTATAGTGCGGTGCTTACTTCTGTCGCGGGTAGTGCTACTGCCTTGCAGCAAAATAGTAGGTGTGGTTGCGCTGCAAAAATTTAAGTCTAGGTTTGAAACATGTTTTTTTTAAGCAATCACAAATATACTTTCTTAGGAAAGTGTAGCTGTATATATCAAAGGGGTGACAAATAAAAACGCAATACATAAAATATCCCTTGAGCGTGGCTACACCCTCCCTTTTTCTTTTCGCCTATAGTTTGTAAAAGTGTTGCCCCATATTCTTGTTAATATAAGAGGGCATCAGCTACTTTTAGATAAAGTAGAAAAGAAGTGCTACAAGAAGCACTACCGCACGACATCATCTTAGGTCACAACAACAATAACAAGTAAAAAAACAGTTAAATACAAATGACGTCATATTACCTAGAAATGTACGCTTCATCAAGACATTAAATGAAGCACTATGTATACAATTCTTTTTTTAGGAACTACTATTTTATAAAATATTAGCAGTGTTACAAACTGTGAGGTAGTACGTTATCAACATAAATAACTGTAGTAAATGTTGTTAATGTCTCGCACAGATAGATCTCTAAACCATTTGAAGTACTATAAATTCACAGTATTAAAATGTACAGGGTGGGTTTACAGTATTCCACAGGAGAAGAAGAATAAGGAGCACAACAAAAAAAAATGTTTACAATTTCTATTCTGTAGAAGTCGGGAAAGTTTTGTCATAGTGCTTAGAGGCCGCTCACTGCTCTGCTAACAGATCACTTACTCTTTTAAGAACATATAGGAAAGTAGTAATATATGCACTACTATTCCTATATGTTCTATAGGGAGAACGAGAACAGGAACCACAACAGAGAAAAAGAGAAATACGAAAATATTAATTAAAAAATGTTGGGTTTATCAAAGGCATTCAGTAAAAAAGTGTCTATGCAAATAATCTTTTTTTAAACTGCAATTTCGAAGAACATTCTCACTGTAAAAAAATTTGATCAAGTAAGGTTTAAAGGTCAGTAAGCTGTATTTCAGATGGTTTACTCCTGGCGGCGACAAATCTCCAATTCCTCTTGTGTGAAAATATGACACTCTACTACAATATAGAGAGTGTCACTGCCACACAAAAAAGGAAAAGGAAAATAAAGTCATAAACACAAAACAAGATCAATAACAAAATATTTTCCAGAGGTGAATATGTTCAAAGCTTTTTTCCTCTGGAACTTCAAAATCTTTCGTCTTCTCGCCGACGTCTCATAAACTCCTCTGAGATCATAATGACTGTGAATAATATAATATACATATTCACACTTTATGATAACAGGGGGGAAAGAGAGTAAGAAGCAGAAGCTGGTGACGTTACATATACATCTTTAGTCATCGCGCCGATGGGTCACCAACACCTCTGAGGTCTAGTATAGTGTCAATATTATAATATTCAAAGTCACACTATATGAACTCAAATGAGCCAGAAAAGGAACAGTGTTTCCTCTATTCTGTCTGTTTCTCAATACAAGCTGCTGATGTTACATATAAATGGCAAAAACAACCAATAACACTTTTCTTAATATGTGGAAATTGCTGGACGAGGATCTGGATCCCTATGAACCCCTGCGAGATCACTTGAGGGGGACGGCTGTCCACAAAACAAAGTGCTACAAACCTAGACTAGGCCCATTGCTAATGTACTCGTCTTGTAAACTATCTCCTCCCTTTCTTTTCTATTCTCTTTCTTTCTTTTTCATCTGCCCCTAATCTCCTAGCAAGACATTGTAAAGGGGTACAGCCAAACATGTATACCATCTACCTGTAACCATGGCAACACCAACCAAGCTTGGCTGGTACCCTGTAACGGTAAAGCAAATGTGCCTGTATGTAAAATTTAATGAAATACTTTGAAATATAAAAAAAATACGAATCTTTAAATATTCACAAATAGCTACGTATTATAAATATCTACTATGCCATAATCATACAATTTACAACTCCCTAATATGTTTTGTTGTCCCAGAAGAAGAATGAAACGCTAGAAAAGGGAGCCTGCATCACAGAAAGGACACGCGTAAATAACTCGCAAAAACAAAACTAAACGAACAACGGGTGTGGTTGATATACTTCTTGGTTATTGAGTAGTCTATGGAAGGAAGATGCGGCTCCTCCCATTTAGATGTCCCGTTTTACAGTTGACACATGCTCCCGTTTTCACTGTTTCACTGAAAAGTTACAAAATGTAAAGCTGTAACATGCTAATTTCTTACTATTTTTATTGTTATTAAAATAATATAATGTCTTCTGTTTTCCTAAATATTTATTACCTACTGGCGGTCGCCAGTAGGTAGTTATAGTTAGGATTATTTTGAATAGGGAAGTCGCAACATTCTATTGTGAATAACTTTGGCGCCGGTTGAGGAATCTGCCTGAAATTCTCCTCAAATTTGCCTCGTGGCGCTCCGGTCCTTCCCTGAAAGTTTGGAGGGGATTCGTTAAGCGGGGGCCGAGAAAAAAGGGGGGTCCCAAAACGTGTTTTCCCCATGTTAATTTCCATAGGACGGTCGACCTCACTTTTAGCCCGAACGGCTGAAAGGATCTCCACCAAACTTGGCAAAATTGTAGGGACTGGTAGCCCGATGCCTTTGCTATGTCTCAAGATATGTGCTTCTGTGGATTTTGAGTAATTTAGGTTCAAAAAAATATATATATCTATAAACGCGCCCCGGTACGCGCACCGGGGCGCTAACCAGCGCGCTACGTGAGTTCGCGCGCGGAAACCTGATTGGCTCTCGGGTGTCTGTCAACATTTCAAACAGTCCGGAGCGGCCGCCATCTTGTGTCTCGGTAGGATAGAGACACAAGGGGTGGCAAAAACAAAGAGGGGAATGACCAAAAGGGGGCAGGATAGACCCCCCTGACCCACTAGGTTTGATGTGGGGGCCATGAAAGGGCCCTGAGGGGCAAAAAAAAATGTCTTTTTTTTTCGATTTGCGTGGGGGAAGCGCCCGGTAAGCGCACAGGGGAGCGGACCGGGGAGCGTACCATTGGGGAAAAAGAAAATGTAGCCTTTTTTATAAATTGGAGGTAGTTCTGAAAAGAATTTTTTTTTCTTCTTTTTGTTGTTTAATATTTTTATATTGTTTTTTTGAACATTTTTTACTTTTTTTGGCTTTTCTGAACAGTTTTATATTTTTTTGGTATTTTTTATGGGGAGAAACAAAAAACAGGGAATTATAAACGGCTCAACTGGAGCAAAAAAAACCAGGAAAAAAATTAGGGTTTCTTCGGGCACTTGTGGTTATCACCAGCAATGTTGATGAGGGTAATACTCTTCTCACCTTAAGTAATAGTTTTGCCACAATATATGCAAACGAATTTGAAATCACCAAACTTAGTTTGGATGTTTGGAACCATCTGATTTGCTTCTGGACCCGATGGAGTGGGTTAGAAGGATGTAAAGTTCTTGGTGTATAACACCGGTTTAATGTTCCTCTGTACTGGCCAACACGTGTTTCATCGCAGGGAACAGACTGCGAATCTTCAGGGCCTCATAAGCTATGAAACGATAATGGTAATTTGGCCACCCGGATGGGAAAAGACGTGTAGAGAATGAGCGTTGCTCGCGTAGTTGGCTGCCTCTCATAAGTGTTCAATGGAGGCCACAAACCGGGAGGAGAAGATTTAGCGCAGTAGCGCTCGAAATCTAAGACAGGCGGATACACCTGACTATCTGCATTCCCCCTCCTGTAGTTCCCGGCGCCGTCTTTCGAAAAACGGCGCCGGGAACTACAGGAGGGGGAATGCAGATAGTCAGGTGTATCCGCCTGTCTTAGATTTCGAGCGCTACTGCGCTAAATCTTCTCCTCCCGGTTTGTGGCCTCCATTGAACACTTATGAGAGGCAGCCAACTACGCGAGCAACGCTCATTCTCTACACGTCTTTTCCCATCCGGGTGGCCAAATTACCATTATCGTTTCATAGCTTATGAGGCCCTGAAGATTCGCAGTCTGTTCCCTGCGATGAAACACGTGTTGGCCAGTACAGAGGAACATTAAACCGGTGTTATACACCAAGAACTTTACATCCTTTGAACTCTTTTCTTGCATCAATTTGTCGATTCACTTAAGTTTTGATGTGCTCCTCTTACTTTTCTCATTGAAACTGTAAATCACCAAGAAATTACTGTTTGTCTCCAGTGCAGGGGCTTTGTTGTTACTGTGCAATTTGTGTGGATCCTCGGGGTCCCACCTTGAGCGGTTACGAGGGATTACCGCCCACCCTTCTTTGCCTGGACCGCTGTACTCTGTAATAGTATATACCTTGCGGTTACTCAGGTGTGCGCCTGTTCATTTCTGGAATCTCCCCAAACCCTCCCAGTTGAATCATAGAACACCGATGGAGTGGGTTCTTTGGTTGTTGAGGTGCTGGCAGACGATTGTGGAAGGTTTCTGCACAGTTCTCTCACCTCTGCTGCAGAATAGTTATTGGGGTGCAATCGTTGCATGTGTCGAATCATTGTGTGATTCCCAAATGAATATTTTTTTGCAGGGTTCCCCCTGGATAGTACAGCGCCACAGATGAGACAAGTCACCTTTGCAGCGTTTACCTTCTTTGCACCCCTTGGGATTTCGAAAAACTCCCATATAAAGTGGACCTTAGGTTTATATGGGGCATTGTCTTCAGGCAGGAAATGCCTTCTCTGCCTTCTCTCCTCTTCCTCCTCCTCCTCCTCCTCCTCTTCTTGACCACCAATGTGATGTTGTGGTGGTCCTTGTGGTGGTGGTGGTGGTACAGATGCTCCAGCTGCTGCTGCTACTGTAGCCATTTTAAAGTACAAAATATTAGTCACAGATCTCCAAACAGGTCTTCCTCAGTCAAAGGACAAAGTCAGAATAATGAAAAAAGGTGGGGGCTTTCATCATTTGGAAAACAAAACTGTCCTGAACCAATGAAAAGTGTTATTTTCAGGTCACATGACCCAGGCTTTTATCATTTGGAAACCAAAACTGTTCTGCACCAATAAAAAGTGTTATTTTTAGGTCACATGTCCCCCGACGCGCTTACCCTACGCGCCCCCGGGCGCGCCCCAGGGCGCGTCGCGTAAGCACGTCGGATGCTTACGTTGCGCGATCGTATGCGCTCGAGTGCTTCCGGGTGCGTGTACGCCGTGCGTTTCACGCGACGCGGCTACGCGACACGTCACGATGATGTTTTCGTTCGCGGCAATAGCGCTAACGGGACGCTCACCGGTACGCGCCGGAAAACTGCGCTTTCCGGTGCGCTCACCGGGACGCGCACCGGGATCGCTCCAGTGCAAAAAAATAAAAATAAAAAATACATAAAGAAAATAGTATTACATAAATAAACAATATAGGAATAATTATAAAACATATTAGATTTTATAGTTATAGAAATTTGTTATTAAAAAACCTGCACGTGGGTGCTTCCTGGTGCGCTAACGCAGTGCGTATCAGGCGGACGCGGCTACGCGAAACGTCTCGATGATGTTTTCGTTCGCGGCAATAGCGCTAACGGGACACTCCTCGGTACGCGCACCGGGGCGCGCCGGAAGACTGCGCTTACCGGTGCGCTCACCGGTACGCGCACCGGGAGCGCTCCAGGGCAAAAAAAACCCCCAAAAAAGCCATGAACAATAAACATAAATAAAATAGTATTATATAAATATACAATATAGGATTCATTATAAAAAATATTACATTTCATAGGTTTGAGGCCCTATATATAGTTAGGAATTAGCATTTAAAAAACCCATGAAATTCACTGAAAAAACCATAGGTTTCACACCAGTTATAGTTAGGAATTAGCATTTAAAAAACCTATGAAATTCACTGAAAAAACCATAGGTTTCACACCAGCTATAGTTAGGAATTAGCATTTATAAAACCTATTAAATTCACTGAAAAAAACATAGGTTTCACACCAGTTATAGTTAGCTGTTAATTTTACTGACATAAAACCATTGAGATTCCAACGTTATAGTTAGTTGGACTCACTATAACAAGCGCGCCTGCAATGCACTGCTGATGACGTCACATATTACATCACTCATGACATCGTCAGGTTTTTTCAGTGAATATATATATATATATATATTACCTACTGGCGGTCGCCAGTAGGTGTATATATAGTTAGGATTTTTTCTCTATGGGATTTTTGAAAATTCTATGTCTAATAACTTTGGCGTTTGTGGACTGAATTGGCTGAAATTTTCAGGAAAATTGAACATTTTGTTTCTGAGCAGCCCCTGACAATTTGGGGGGGTTTCATCAAGGGGGGGCCGAGAAAAAAGGGGGGTCCCAAAACGCGTTTTTCCCATGTTAATTTCCATAGGGCGGTTGGCCTCACTTTTAGCTCGAACGGCTGAATGGATTTGCACGAAACTTGGCAAAATTGTAGGGACTGTTAGCCCGATGTGCCTTTGCTAGGTCTCAATATATGTGCTCCAGTGGATTTTGAGTAATTTAGGTTCAGAAAAAGATATATATCTGGGCGGAGCCTAACCACACATCTGATCTGATTGGCTGTCAGCACTTCATCCAAGAAGTGTTGGCAGCCATCTTGGGACCAATATACATGATAGCACCTCATTAAAAAGCATTTTAGTTAATAGAGGGTTTTAGGACTTTAGTTACATTATAAATCATTTGTTGATGGTACCATACTCGTTTTAGGAATTGTGGTGGGTTCTAAGGTGATTTTACCATGTGAAAAAACCTTCTGCTGTGATATCATGAATATTGTTTGAAAGAAAACTAATATCTCATGATTTTCCCACAGTGGTTTGGAAGGGGATCTATAAGCTAAACTGAAAGCATATTTTCTGTAAATTCACATTATCTTTCTCAGTCATGTGAAAATGAAGTCTGACATTCTCAGTAAAACATGTACATCCAACAAGGACAGAGACTGTCAGTTGATTCCTTTGTGTTCTACTGCAGCCTCCTAGAGTGTTCTAAAGAACAACTAGAGCGCTAACAGTCCTACTTATTACAAAGGTATGGCACACCTGAAGCCATCTTGATTGGAATAAAGTGGTAACTCTTAAAACATTTAATTTAAAAAGAAACAACATGAGGGGGTATATTTTGCCATAGAAAGTATGATTAGTGCTGCAGAATGAAAAATTAGGGCACATTTTGAGTGACTTCTCAAATCCTTTTCTATTTCATTAAAACATTCTGACATGCAGTCTCCCAAAATGGCCACCAGAGACAAAAGAGCCCAAATGTAGCCCAAATATCACCCAGATGTAGCCCAAGTATAGCCCAATGACAGAATGTCCCAGAGTGTTCTAAAGAACAACTAGAGCGCTAACAGTCCTACTTATTACAAAGGTATAGCACACCTGGAGCCATCGTGATAGGAATAAAGTGGTAACTCTTAAAACATTTAATTTAAAAAGGAACAAAATGAGGGGGTATATTATGCAATAGAAGGTATTATTAGTGCTGCAGAAAAAAAAATTAGGGCCCATTTTGAGTGACTTTTCAAATCCTCTTCTATTTCATTAAAAAATTCTGACATGCTTCTCCCAAAATGGCCACCAGAGACAAAAGAGCCCAAATGTAGCCCAAATATCACCCAGATGTAGCCCAAGTATAGCCCAATGACAGAATGTCCCAGAGTGTTCTAAAGAACAACTAGAGCGCTAACAGTCCTACTTATTACAAAGGTATGGCACACCTGAAGCCATCTTGATTGGAATAAAGTGGTAACTCTTAAAACATTTAATTTAAAAAGGAACAAAATGAGGGGGTATATTTTGCCATATGAATTATGATTAGTGCTGCAGAAAGAAAAATTAGGGCACATTTTGAGTGACTTCTCAAACCCTCTTCAATTTCCTTAAAAAATTCTGACATACATTCTCCCAAGAAGGCTACCAGAGACAAAAGAGCCTAAATGTAGCCCAAATATCACCCAGATGTACCCCAAGTATAGCCCAATGACAGAATGTCCCAGAGTGTTCTAAAGAACAACTAGAGCGCTAACAGTCTTACTTATGACAGAAGTATGGCACACCAGAAGCCATCTTGATTGGAATGAAGTGGTAAGTCTGAAAACACTCAATTTAAAAAGGAACAACATGAGGGGGTTAATTTTGCCATAGAAAGTATGATTAGTGCTTCAGAAAGAAAAATTAGGGATCATTTTGAGTGACTTCTCAAATCCTCTTCTATTTCATTAAAAAAATTCTGACATGCAGACTGAAACATGCACTTTGAATACCAGCAGCAGACGTCCCTGGTGAGCAGTAGCTTTACTACAGTGATCTAATGTGCAACTAGAGTGCTAACATTCAGAATTTATGGCAAATGTGTGACACATCTGAATGCCTTCTTGATGGAACCAAAGTAAACAAGCATCGAAAATGCAATAGATCTCGCCCTCGTTTAAGTTAAAGCCATTCTGTTTGTAATGAGGTGGCTTTTTAGCTTTGCTTTTATTAGTGTTTTTTCAACTTTCATGTAAATAACATGCATCTGTATGCATATAAGTATATGTATGCATGCATTTATGTTTGTATTTATATAGATATACAGATGATATATGTTTATATATGTATGTATATATATATATTCACTGAAAAAACCATAGGCTATAGACCATATATAGTTAGGAATTAGCATTTACAAAACCTTGAAAATTCACTGAAAAAACCATAGGTTATAGACCATATATAGTTAGGAATTAGCATTTACAAAACCTTGAAAATTCACTGAAAAAACCATAGGTTATAGACCATATATAGTTAGGAATTCGCATTTACAAAACCTTATTTTACTCACATAAAACCATTGAAATTCCATATATAGTTAGTTACACTAACTATATATCGCGCACCCGCAATCCACTGCTGATGATGTCACATATTACATCATTCATGACATGGTCAGTGACATCACTGATGACATCACTGATGACATCTCAAATGACATCACTGATGACAACATCCAGTGACTGTATGTTTCTGTAAAGTTAAAATATGTCTTACATATTGAAGAATGAGTGGATGTATAAGTGTCCGGATGAAGGATTTAGTAGGTGCATGACTGACTGTATGAGTGAGTGATTAAATGTGTCTCACTGAGTGCATGGGTTAGTGACTAAACTGTCTTAATTTGTGCATCATTGTGTCTGTTGTTCTGTAAACTGTTGCATGTGTTGATAAGTAGCTATATGAGTAACTATATGGGTTATTGATTGGTTGCCCAAGTATTTGTATGGGAGACTGAGTGTGTGTGTGGGTGGCTGGGAGGTGTATACTCTGTGCATAGATGTGTGAGCAGTTGATTCACTAGATGTATGGTTTCAAAAGTGCATGTGGAAACAGCTGTATGGGCGGTTGACTGTGTGCATGAGTGTATTGGTGAGTGAATGGATATCTCAGTGCTACATGTCAAAGTAAGTACATATGTAAAACACAGTACATGTGAGAGTTGACATATATAAATAACTGTGCATAAGAGCCAGTGAATGTGTGAGTGGCTGTATGGATCATTGTGAACTTGTATCAGGGATTGTATAAGAGAGTAAATATGTGTTAGTATATGTTTGAATAAGTAAAGTTTGTATAACTGTATAGTTGAGGAAATGGAGGTGTGATTGATTCTTTGCATGACTGACTAGGTGTGTGAGTAACTCCATGGATGAGTGACAGTCTGTGAGTGTCTGTTTACACTGATTGTATCTAAGGTTATATTAGAGTCTGAAGAGGTTCATCGTATTATCACATGAATGATATCATCAGTGATGTGATCAGTAATGTCAAATGAGATGTCATCAGTGATGTCATCAGTGATGTCATTTGAGATGTCATCAGTGATGTCATTTGAGATGTCATCAGTGATGTCATCAGTGATGTCACTGACCATGTCATGAATGATGTAATATGTGACATCATCAGCAGTGGATTGCGGGTGCGCGATATATAGTTAGTGCAACTAACTATATATGGAATTTCAATGGTTTTGTGTGAGTAAAATAAGGTTTTGTAAATGCGAATTCCTAACTATATATGGTCTATAACCTATGGTTTTTCAGTGAATTTTCAAGGTTTTGTAAATGCTAATTCCTAACTATATATGGTCTATAACCTATGGTTTTTCCAGTGAATATATATATATATATATATATATATATAGAAGAATAACTCGTCCCAAAAGCTCCAACACTGCCAGATAGCACGCAGTCTCGAAAAGACGAAGAGAGGAACGCAAGAGTGGTGCCAAACAAAGTGCGTATTTATTTAAGCTCAATTTTGCTCAGCATGCCCGCCATTACGCGTTTCGACAGTATCCACTGTCTTGATCACATGATGTGATCGCAAAGCCACATGGGAATTTATTCACAGCATCAGTGACACAAAAGGTGGACTAAAGTTAACCACCAATTCAAACACATAATGTTTCAAAGGGTTCAAAGAAACAAACAGGGGACTAAACAAATAATGCATAGTCCTTCCTGGTCTTGAATACAACCCAAGTGGGTGAATAAATGAAGTATATACATTTGTGCAATATCACGCAAATAAATAAATATATACATATAAATTCATGAATATATACATATAAATATATAAATCATAAAAACATGGTGTTAATTTCATTTCTTCAAAGACTGTGTCTCAAGACCCTTAAAAAACATTTTGAAAATTTATCCCAAGTGGGAATTTCCACTAAAGTGTCAAGTGCTTCATGTAAACAAAATCTATTGTAAACATACACAATTTTAGCTGTTAATTCCCATAATGTGGCAAAGAGCAGCCATCTTCGCAAAGTGCAAATCAAAATGATAAAAGTGCTAGGTGCAAGTAAATTATAACAAAATTTTGAAAAGGGAGGAGCCCCTCCCTTTGAAATTCAGTTTGCTGACTGATGTTAATACACAGCTCCAACTTGAAATGCCAAAAATTCTATGAGAATCCCTTATTTGTTTAACCTTCGGTGGCACACAATTGCTATGGGATGTGTCATGC
The DNA here is from genome assembly GCF_964263255.1 of Lissotriton vulgaris. NCBI lineage: Eukaryota > Metazoa > Chordata > Amphibia > Caudata > Salamandridae > Lissotriton > Lissotriton vulgaris. The sequence goes on from NC_141693.1 coordinate 1,218,861,667, forward strand.
ATTCATAATAGGACGAATCAACAAGTGATAAGGAATCTAGAATCATAAACAGGTGTACAAATCCTCACTGGCGTTAAGACCTCCAGGAGTACGGCTATTTAATTCCAAAATATATCGAGTCTCAAGGACCCTCAGTAGTCCATCCCTATTACCACCTCTTTTGAGGGGTAGAACGCAATCAATGACATAATAAGTGAGATGTTTAGGATCACTCTCATGAACAGCCTGAAAGTGGCGTGCCACTGGATAGGATTGCTCATTATTGGAGATTGCTCTTATGTGCTGCAGTATTCTCCTGTGAACCGGAAGCCGAGTACTCCCTACATACCTCAGATCACAGGGGCACTGCAGCACATAAACAGCAAATTCTGTCTTGCAGGACAGCTGTTTGGTTATAAGCACAGGATCATCCTTGAATGGAGTATTATATATATATATATTTTATTTTTTTTTTATTTTTTTTTAGAAAAAAGTGGAGTTGCGCACCCATCATGTACCTACCTCGGTGGTTGTGCGGATTCAAACCACCATTTTGGTAAAGTCGTGAAGGATACGCGTTTCAGCCAGCCCACTCCGCTTACGCTTACAGGGAGGGAACTACAACGCTACATGTCCCAGGTCTTCCCTTTAGTGATCTGCTGATCACAGGTCTAGTTGTCAGCATGCCACAGCCACTCCCTCACAGCTGGTTTACACCCACACCACACCCATACAGCACAGCCGTCACAAGACATGTGATCCTGCCAATAAAAAGGGCCGGGCGCACATGCTGGAAGCCATTTCAACTCTCTATCTGGGTGTATCCCTGTGGTTATTATATTGGTGGCAACCGAGGCACTTTGGCCAACACAGGCCTCCCGCAACGTGGAGATAACTTGAGGTGCACAGAGATGGTGGCAGCCGAAGCACTTTGCCCTACACTGGCCTCCTGCCACGTGGGGATGACTTGAGGTGCACAGAGTTGGTGGCAACTGAGGCATTTTGGCCGACACGGGCCTCCTGCCACATGGCGATGACTTGAGCTGCACTGAGTTAGTGCCACCAGAGCTGAGCGGGTGTGCAGCCTGCGATGATGCGTAGGCCTCGATACTCCATCCTGGCAATCAAGACCCGATTTGAATTGTGAGCTCAGCTGGACCGCGTGAACTCCAAAAGCCACTGGCTGTACAGACATGAGTCCTTGGCGCGGTGCAGCAGGCTGCGCTGGGGGCCAGTGACACCTAATCCAGCGATGTCTGAGGAGGTTGCTCCGGCACGTGGTGGGCCCTCTTGGAGACACGCCAGTTGCAGCAGGTGAGCATTGAGGTCTGGGTGCGCAGGTTCGGGCAGTCATTGGTGGGGGCGGACTGGTCGGGACCAGGGCTGGGATTCTGACAGATGTACGAATCATGCACACTCCCTGAGAAGTTTGCGACAACATTAGTGTACAGGCCCCAGTGGTCCAGTTTTGCCACATTAATTTTGACTGCGCAAACAACCATGTTGCCTCGTGCAATGGGTAAGACCTTGGGTATGTAACTTTGTCTGGGTCATTCTATGAGTACTTGGCCAGAAACTGGATGATCAGAGTACTGCAAGGAGAGTGTATTGTGAATTTATAAGTGCTTGGGGATTGGCGGAGTGATTGGATAAGTACATATGTTGGCGGAGCCTAAACCCCCAGCACGAGCTTGGCTCTAATTGACTGCTAACCAGTGGCAACCCCGGCGGAGCGTCAGGATTGCAAACCAAGCCAGTTCCTGAGGCACCCGCCTTCTTTGCTACTGGATCCCCACAGCCTTTGCTGTTCTACCAAGTCACAAGTTGGCTGCCAACACTTCCTGGTTTGGAGTGTTGGCAGCCAATCACAGTGAAGCTCGTGGTCGGGAGGGTGCGCGAACCCACTGCTGCCCCAGATATCGAAACTTTTATTTTTTAAATTTCTCAGCAACAATTGAATGGATTTACACCAATTTAAAACAAGTCGCTTTCTGAACCAAGCGCTACCTTTTTGCGAAATTTGGTATAATTCCGTTGAGCAGTTTGGGCTGTAGCCTGTTATAAAATTTCCTATGGAAATGAACATGGCAAAAACACTTTTTGGGGCCCCCCTTTTTTCTCATCCCCCGCTTGACAAATCACCCCCAAACTTTCAGGATAGGAGCTAACCTGGATAGACCTTTTGTATGGAGAATTGTTCGAAGATTCGTCAAACCTTGCTAAAGTTATTAGCAAAACAAAAAACGCTTTTCCTATGGATAATAGGTTCTAACTATAACTACCTACTGGTGACCGCCAGTAGGTAACATATATATATAAATATATATATATATACATCCATCCGTCCTTCCATCCATCCCAACTCCTTCTGCTCGAAATAACGAAGGTGGGGCACTCAGTGCTTCCAAGTTTCTTTATTCATGCGTCAGTTAACGAAACAACAACGTTCTTTCAGGGCGCGTTTTGGCTTCACGCCTTTTTTAACAAGTAAATCTCAATTTTGGACTGTTTACATACCATCATGCATATTGCAGGGCATCACACACCATAGACCTGGAATAGTTTACAATTGACCTAAACTAAGGTTTGATAATCCAGCCCAAGTGGGATTAGTGGTATAAGCCACAAAATTTCATATTTGCACCTGTTTACGTCACAGGCGTGCATTGGCTTATTAGCTACTTTGCAGCTTGTAAAATTATAAATTTGATGTCCAGTTAAAACAAGTAACATAATACCTATATAGTCTAGATATAACCTTAACACGCCAATACAGAAAGCTGTCAATATCCAAGGCTCAAACATAATTGTCCTCCTTACTAGACCCATGGCTAGTGGGTGGCTTCATGCCCAAGTGGGCCGAAGTTTCACTTGCTGCTCCCTGGTCTTCATGTCTACTATGAATGCGCACGCATTCTCTTAAATCTGCAAAAATAAAACAAATACAATAAAAACATTAGTTGACTGGTCACCAACTAAAAAGAAATGTTCAAAATATTCGACTCCAAATAGAACTATTTCAAACTGCTAGCAGTTCAGGACAATCACGATTTTCTCAAAGTTAAAGCACATTTTACCATCACTGAGTTTCATAATCAAAGGTGTACATACAGTTCCGCATCTGCATTGAGCCCCTTTGGCTCTATGCTGTCTAGTGCCAAGATATATCTGGATTCAAGTATCCTACGTCTTTTTTCTCTGTCCCCTCTCCTTTCATCACTTTTTATACCATCATTCATGCTGTATTTGAAGTTCTTGGTATCATTGTTTTGACAAGTATGACAGTGTCTAGCTAGGGCATAAAAGAGGTCATTATTCTTGACTGCTCTCAAGTGTTGTAGGATGCTGGTATGTACCTGTAGGGCGGTGCTGCCTACATACAGTTTTTCACAACCACATTTTATTGTACATAGTACAAAATCACGTTTACAAGTATAGTGCCCTTCTATCTTCTGAGTTCTAATGTTGATACAAAATTCTTTTAGATTCTTCCCATTTCTACAGGCTTTACACTTGCTACTGCGAAAAAAGCCCTCTAACGGTCATATTCTTTTCCACTCCTACATCACTGTGCACCAGCCGGTCACGGATCGAGTCTGCTCTTTTAAATGTGATTCAGGTTTTTGGGTATTTCCATGCCTAAGATAGGTTCACTTTTTAGAAGATGCCAGATTTTTTGTAGTATCGTTCTAAGTTGTTTATGAGTGGTATTGTATGTAGTAATGAAGCAGTGTTCCAATCTCATCTCTATTTTTTGCTTTGAATAGCGCATGTTTGTCGTACCCTCTTTTCTGAAACCTCCGGGTCATCTCATCTTTCGCAATGGTAAAGCTGTTATCTGAGTTACAGATTCTTCTGGCTCTTAGGTATTCCCCATGTGGTATGCTTTGTATCTGACTGTTAGGGTGGAAACTCTGTGCATGTAACAGACCATTTTCTGCGCTGGGTTTGCTGAATAAGGAAGTAACAATTTAATTGTTCACCACTTCAATTTTGACATTTAAGAACTCTGCCTGTGTCTTGCTTATGTGGCTGGTGAATATGAGATTCCGTGTATTGTCCTTAATTTCTCTGACAAATTTCTCAGCTGTGTCTGTGCCACCACGCCAAGTGATGAAAATATCATCTATAAAACGGAGCCATGTTATAATATTGTGCTCCATTTCTCAAGAGGGGGGTTGTTCAGTGCCTGGTCTTCCCACCACCTCATATGCAGGTTAGCAAAACTTGGGGCAAAACAAGTACCCATGGCAGTTCCCTCCTGTTGCTCGAAGATGTCATAATTAAAAAAGAAAATGTTGTGCCTCAGGGACCAGCTCATCATTTCGGTTAGCATCACATTGTATTTGTAAAACTTAATGAGCCTCTCCTTGAGAAAGTGCTGTGTTACTTTTATGCCCACGTGTTGTTTGATACTCGTATAGGGTGATTGGACATCTAGTGTCATAAGTAAAAGTTCTTCTTCCCATAGCGTGGGTGCCTGAGGAAGTCTGTGGTGTCTTTTATATATGAATGTTACTCCTCTACAAAAAGTCTCAAGAAGGTGTCTATATATTTCGAAACTTTCTCGAATAGACTCCCTTGCGCAGCAATGATAGGCCTACCTGGTGGTCTAGCGCCATGTTTGTGTGTCTTAGGGATGAGATAGAAAACAGGTAGTTTGGGTTTGTCATTTTTTAAGAAACTATACTCATCGCTGCTGATAAGCCATTCACTTCTCCAATGAGCTAGTCTTTCACTGAAACCCTTCTTAACTTCTTCAACATGGGCAATGTTCAGCTTTCTGTAGCATGCTTGGTCTCTAAGATGATTTTACGCTTCAGTCATATATGCTTTAGACCATAAGACAATGTTCCCCCTTTTATCTGCATTCCTGACCACTATATCATGATTCACTGATATTTTCTTAATGGTTTCTCTCAAGCTGCGATTCATTTTGTGTCTCAATGGTTTGCTGAAATATGAATATATATCCCCAAGATTTGAACTTAACAGAGAGCTATATTTCTAAAATAAAACTAAAATCAACAAATGTTGAAGAAGGGATATGAGTAACATAAGATGTACATATACAACATCTATCACACTTATTTTAACTCTTTAGTAGGGACCTTAATAATATTTACACTTTTCAAAATGTAGTACTGTGGTAGTTTGAGCTTTAGTTTTATTGGACATCATATTGATTATTTATTTTCTATGAAGATAGGAAAGAAAATGATTAAATAGCATCTATGTTGCAAAGGTACCTTGGTGTAGGTTGCTTGTGCTATATTTAATGTGTATATGTGAATGAAATTAATACATATTTTTTGCTCATATAAACAAAAAGTGGTGATGTGGAACATAGGAATATGATTAGTGCAAAAGATGGGCAGATATATTGATTTTTGAATACTTTGAGGTTATCGTAATTAAAGATATTATGTGTTGGAAGCATTCTGTAATCTGTTGACATAGCCATAAAATAAATGAAATACTACCTAGTGAACAACTAAAATGGTACCTAAGCATTGAGGAGGAGTGGTTAAAGGGTTCCCACTCTAGATATGGCAGTGAAGAGAGAAAGGACTGTATATAAAACACTTTCACTGCTGGTTGCGGTGTTGACCTGTTAAAGGTGTTTTGCCATAACTCGTTGGCTACCAGCATTATTGTATCGAGAAATTAAGGAGGTATAACTTAAAGTAACTATATAGTTTGGTGAAATGTTCAGCATCAGTGTATCATTTTAAACTCTGAAAACCACAGATATTCACCATTCGTAGATATCTCGGGTAACTATAACTCATACCCTAAGGTAACTATATTGCGCACCCCTGCCATAGAAAGTTTTCTCATCGATAATTTCATTGCAAATGTTCCTTGCAGTGATATTATCCCTTGATGTCATAGAAGATGTTATGAGTGATGTAAATTGTGGGGTAATAAGCAGTGCATGGCGAGGGTGCGAGTGATGGTTACCTTAGGGCATGAGTTATAGTTACTTGAAATAACTAGAACTAGAATGAGTGTATTTCTGTGCTTTTTTAGAGTTTCAAATGTTATCGAAGATTTCATTTCATTATAACACTACCTTAACCTTTGTTTATTTCAGTAAATTTCTAGGTTTTATTTTAACGTAAAGTAATTTTTTATCATCATATGTAAAGCCAACCCCCTAAAGCGCAGGCTCTTTGGCTGTGAGCGGCGGGGTGTTGGCACAGGGCCTGGCCTGTGGGCAGTTCACCCAGAGGCAGCAAAACCCGCACAGTGAAACAGCTTTGGCCATGCATTGCTAGAGTTTGGCTGCTGGACTTCAACCCCGGGGGTTTAACCACAGGCCTACTCTGCTTTCCTAAAATGTAAATAAGTGAGAAGGTAGAAGGTTTGTACTGGAAATTATTTCTTTGGAAATGTTCAACAATGTTCAGACAGAATATATAATCTGGCACAGTCCTACTGAGCCGTAATCGACTTCCCTTGCTGTAGGTGTCTTCACTCAGCTTATCTACTGACGAACAGAAGCAGCTGCTGTTTCTTTGCTGAACATTGATTCTCTCATTCAGAAAAAAAGTATACAGGTGTAAACCATCTATTAAACTAGAAGTAGACCCCTTTTGTTGCTACATTTAGCTAGTTGATAGAGAGGAAGGAGGAGCTGGTGATATTGATGTAAATAGGCTTCACGATACCATCACAATGTTATAATTCTTTTCTTTGATACTACGTTGAGAGGTTGCATGATTTTCATAGATGCTCTAGGATAGGATTTTTATTTCAATAAATCTTGAAAATACATTCCAGGTTTCCTAGTGTTCTTGAGTGTGCCTAGTCATGATGAAAGAGGGCTTGGGGGGGCGTGGCTAAGGCGCCGATGTAGGTGGAAGCGGGACTCCGGAGCTCCTCCGCACCCACCTCGCACCACCACATATCCTGCGCCCGACTCGAACCCCGAGCCCACAAAAGTGCCCAGGAGGGCATCAGGAGCACGCAGGAGGAATCCGGAGGACTGGGGGCCCCTGTATCTGCCCCCACTGAACTTTCGGCGGAGAGCGGGGCACCCGGGGAAGTGAGCGCCCAAAATGGCGGCCGCCGTCACGGTCTGAAGCGACTGGCGACGGAGCCCAGGAGGTGTCGAGAAGCCCTGTGACGCTGTGGAGGCTGGCCGTTTGCTGGCGGGGACCCCCTAAGTGCCGGCAGAGGTGAGGGGCACTGGCTGGCACCTTGGCAAGTGGGACCGGAGGACGAGAGACGGCCGGCTTGCCTGACTCTAAGATGGCGCCGCCCGAGAGCCTGTGACTGCCTTGGCGGCCGTTTGCGGAGCCCCTGGGACTTTGTGGAGCACTGGGCCCGCCCTCCTGGTGGTGGAATCGCTGAGGAACCGGCGCCGCCGGTGGGCTGGTGGCGCTCGAGCGGCGACAGCGAGGAGAGCAGGGGAGGAGGCGCTGGCTGCCCGCCCCCACGAGGTACCGGATCTGAAGGCGGGAAGGGGCGCCTACCTGGCCGGAGGCGTCCACGAACAGCGCGCCGCATCGGGCCTGGTGCTCACGGGCGCGAACTCTGCCTGAGACTCCCGGACGTAGGGGGCCTCACCAGGCGACCAGACCCGGAGCGCTGGTACCCCACGACCCTGGTGGAGCGGGACCTGGCCCTTGGGCTGCTTCTCGAACTTGACCCCGAGTGGCGCGGGCCCAGTGATACGCGTGAGCGAAGGGCCTGAAACGGAATTGGTGCGGAGAGCGGGAGCGCCGGCGACCGCCGCAGGGGCACACGAAGCTAGCTTCCCACCAGCATGGTACGAGGTGGCAGGAAGAAGGGCTTCGAAGCCCTGAAGCTGGATGACCCGGGTCACCTCGTAGAAGACGACCCGCCGGGGGCGGGGAGCTCGACCCACCCGCGGGACCCTTCCCTGGGGGACATCATGCAGGCGATTGTGGCGTCGCTGGAAGCTCTCGAAAAGCGCATAGATACCATCGGTTCGGACCTGACCCTACTGAAGGATGACCATAGGAAGCTAAAGGAGCGGGTGGCGACCTCGGAGGTCACCCTGAAAAGTCTGCCTGGGGACGTAGCGGAGCTAAAGACAACACTGGCAGAAATGGCGCAGAAGGTACGAGTGCTGGAGCTCCGAGCTGAGGACAGTGAAGGGCGCTCTCGGCGCAATAACCTCCGCCTCGTGGGGGTCCCCGAAAAAGTGGAGGGGCAGGACGCGGTCTCCTACCTGGAGGGCTGGCTGCGGTCTGAGGTGGCCCCAGAAGGACTTTCACCGTTCTTTGCCATTGAACGGGCACACAGAGTCCCTGCACGCCCCCCCAAGCCGGGGGGACCGCCACGTCCGATTGTGCTGCGTCTCCTGCACTTCAGAGACAGAGACCATATACTGCGGAGGGTGAGGGACATCCCGGACCTTAGAATCGACAACAGCAGGGTCATGGTCTTCCCGGACTTCACCAGGGATGTGCAAAAACAACGGGCCTCCTTCCTGGCGGTCAAGCGGAAACTGAGATCGCTGCAGCTGCCCTACGCTATGCTGTTCCTGGCGCGGCTGCGGGTGGTCGCTGGGGAGCGCACCCCCTTTTTCCTAACACCACAGGAGGCTTGGAGCTGGTTGGATGCCAGGGGGGAGCCGGGCACGGATCCCACGCCGCAGACCCCACTCAGGAGACGCTCCACGGAAACGACGCCAACGCGACGATCTGGATCCCCATCGGGATGGCAGCAGGAACGAGCCAAGGCGGTGCAGGCAGTGGCGGCCATCAGCCAGGGAGACGCCAGCCCCTCAAGTAGCGCATCGAAGCAGTCGAAGACCATGCTCCCAGCCCTGGCTCCAGCAGGCAGTGGCGGCCATCAGCCAGGGAGACGCCAGCCCCTCAAGTAGCGCATCGGAGCAGTCGAAGACCAGTGCTCCCAGCCCTGGCTCCAGCAGTGGGCACGAGCTATCAGAGACAGACCTGCCGGTGGTGACTCCCCAAACAGCGGATGGTATCCTTGGCTGAGCTGGATCGTGGGACACTGGCCACATGTGTAAGGTACTGGGGTACGGAGGGGGGCCGCTACCTGACGCTATGCAGTGAGGTGGCGATGCCCCCCGGGACTTATCACTGAGATCTTGGGGGAGGGGAGAGTCGGGGGCCTCTCCTGAGTGTTGTTGGGGGAGGTGGGGCGGGGGCGGGGGGCTTCGGGCCTGTCTGGGGTCGGCGTCACTGCCACTCCAGCCCTATTCTGTAGTGATACGCTTTTGACACTTGAGTTTGGATGGGGTTTCCACGTTGGTTGTCTGTCCGGGGGTGTGGGAGTTGGGGTAGTTTGATTACGCAAGTTGGGGGGGGACGAGGGTGGGGCCTGGGCGTGCTGGGGGGGTTGCTGAGAGGGTGGATAGGACACTGTGGACTCTACCATGGGATCCGACTTGGGCTACAAATGTCTCACATGGAATGTAAGGGCGATGCACTCGATGCATAGGCGACACAAGATCCACTCCTATCTGGTCAGGCGGGGCATACACATCGCCTTCCTTCAGGAAACGCATCTGCTAGCTAAGGAAGGGAAGGCACTGCAGCGACGCTGGAGGGGGCAGGTCTATCACACTGGCTACTCTGCTTATGCTAGGGGGGTGGCCATCTGGATACGGGCGGGGGTACCCTTTCAGTGCACACAACAGGTATTTGACCCAGAGGGGAGATACATAATGGTGCGAGGCAAGCTGGATGGGAGGGACCTTAACCTGGGTTGCTTGTACGCCCCGAATGTGGACCAACCTGCATTTCTCTCTCTACTGTCCAATAAACTAGCCCAGTTCTTAGTGGAACCCTTGCTCCTGGGCGGCGACTTTAACAGTGTGGCTGACGTTGCCCTGGCCAGATCTCACCCCCCCCTACCGAATGCACCAGCTGGTAGACTGGCACTCGCGCGCTCTGCCTGGCGACGCCAGTGGGGACTGGTCGACTCCTGGAGGGCTAACCACCCGTCGGACAGGGACTACTCGTTCTTCTCCGCTCTCCATGAGTTGCACGTCCGCATAGACGCCTTTCTGTGCTCCCAGGACGTGCACGCAGAAGTGTGCCACAGTGAGTATCTCACGCGCTCGATCTCTGACCATAACCCGCTTCTCGTGCGGATGCGCTGGTCGCAAATCCGCCCGAGGATCCCGGCTTGGAAACTCTGCCCTGAGGCACTAGACGATCAGCTCTTCCGTACCACAATTGCCTCGGGCATCGAAGCATACTTCCAGGTGAACGCGGTCACGGCGGGCTCGGCTGCGACGGAATGGGACGCCTTCATATCTGTGTTACGGGTCCAGTGCATTGCGACGTCATCGGGGTGCGGAGAACGTTACTGGAGGAAATTGAGAAAGAGGACGAGACGCTGCGGGGGCTGGAGAGGGCAAGGCCTGAACGGCCGGACACCCACGAGGCCCTGCTGGGGAGGCGGTGGCGGCGTCGGTGGAGCGCCTCCGGTGCTTTGACTACAAGGCCTACCTCACGCGAGCGCACTCGGAACGCGACAAGTCGGGAGCTCTTCTGGCCTGGCTGGCCAACCCGGCCCGTCGGAGCTCGGTCATCCTTGAGGTCAGGGACCACGCGGGGGCGGCGCGATTTGATCAGCAGGGGATCAACGCGTTGTTCTACGACTACTACACGGAGCTCTACCGCAGCAGGGTCCTCCCTTCGCTGGAGGAGTTCCAGACCTTTATGGAGGGTCTTGACCTGCCGGAACTGGGAGAGGAGGACGCGAAGCGGCTCGGGGACAAGATCGAGGAGAGAGAGGTGCGGGTCGCCATCAAGAACATGGCGAGGAATAAGACGCCTGGCACCGACGGATTCCCTACGGAATTCTATCTCACCTAAGCGGATCTCCTTGTGCCCCGACTGACGTGGCTGTACAACGAGTCGAAGCGGCTGGGTTGTCTTCCTGCGACCACGAGGGAGGCGCTGATCGTCCCCCTGCTGAAGCCGGGCAAGCAACCGTGGGACAGAACAGCGTACCGCCCACTGTCCATGCTTAACCTGGACTACAGGATTTTAAGCAAGATCTTGGCGACGCGATTGCTCCCCCACATGCCCATGCTGGTTCACGCGGACCAGCCGGGTTTCATCCCGGCTGCAATACGGCGCTTAATGTGCGGCGACTCCTGCATGTACTGGAGGCTGACACCTATGACGGCGACGAGGCAGTGGTGTTTGCTGTCGATATGAAGAAGGCCTTTGACAGCCTGGAGTGGCCTTATCTCTTCCATGTCCTGCGCACGCTGGGCCTCGGCGAAGGCTTCGTAAAGTGGACGATGCTGCTCTACCAGAACGCGACGGCGAGAGTCAGGACTGGGAGGGTTAGCTCTGAGATGTGCAGGGTGGGCAGGGGCACCTGCCAGGGATGCCCTCTCTCCCCCTGCTGTTTGCCCTGGCCGTCGAACCCCTTGCAGCGCGAGCCCGGCTGGGCCAGGCGTATCAGGGCCTGGACGTCTATGGCCAGGTACACCACATCGCATTGTACGCAGATGATCTGCTGATGTTCCTGGCGAACTCGGCGGACTCCCTGCGTGGAGCTAAAACCCTCCTGCAATCGCTGAGCAGAGTATCGGGCCTCCGAGTGAACTGGGCGAAGTCCCACCTCTTCCCGGCCCGCCCACGGAGAGCATGCCCACAAATTACGGAGGGCGTGACGTGGGAAGAGAGGAGCCTGCGATACCTTGGCACCTCGATCTTCCATGACAGGGCCGATATCCTTGAGGGAAATATCGGATCGGCGATCAGGCACACTAAAGGGAACTTTGACTTTTGGAGCACGCTCCCACTGTCACTCATGGGGAGAGTGGCGCTACTCAAGATGGTGACCTTACCGCGGCTGCTTTACTTCTTCGGGACCCTCCCGATCTGGATCCCGGCGAGCTACTTTCGGCGGCTGAGATCGATGGTTATCGGCTTTCTGTGGGGGGCGGGCAGGCGCAGGGTGGCACATGCCACACTTCTCCGCCCTCGGGCGGATGGAGGATTTGCAGTGCCGGACTACGAGCTCTACTATCTGGCGGCGCAACTGCAATGGCTAACACAGTGGGTAGCGGGAGCCAGAAAAGGGGAGGACGGATCAGGAGAACCGGCGGGCCCGGTCCAGGTGTTGTCCCGGATTGTCCTGGGACTCCCGATGGGGGATTTCCACCTTACTCAGGAGTTTGCGACGGCCCGAAAATGCTGGAACAGATATCGCCGAAGGAGCGGTATTAAGGTCCCGTATGCACCTGAGATCCCACTTAAACTCTGCGGGCACTTCCGCACGGGGGCTCGTGGCGCGGGCTGGATGGATGGGACCAGCAAGGGCTGTCATCCATGGGCGACCTGTACGAAAACGGGGCGATGTTGCCCTTCGACCTCCTGAAGGACCGCTTTGAGCTGGCGGGTGGGGACTTCCTCCTTCACGCGGCGTTAACGGCGGCGATCCGCAAACACTGGAGGGCGGGCATGTCGGAGCCACCGCTGTCCCTGGGCTGCCAGTACGTCGTGATGATGGCGGGGACGGTCAAGGCTGTCACGTGCCTATATCGACGCATGGTCTCGGAATCCGTCGCTCCACTGCTGGCCTTGAAGGCGAAATGGGAGGCTGACTTGGCGACTGAGATCCCCGAGGAGGCATGGAATGGCATACTGGAAGGGGCCCGAAACGGGACGCGCAACGCGAGGTTCCAGCTGGTGCACTTTGATGTCCTACACAGGGCCTACCTGACCCCTGACAAACTACATAAATACTTCCCGACCCACTCGGCGTCCTGCCCGCGTTGCCCGGCGGATCTCGCCGATTTCCAACACATGTTCTGGTCCTGTCCTGAGCTGGGGTCCTTTTGGAGGGAGGTAGTGGAGGTTCTGAGGGAGGTAACGGAGAGGGACCTGCAACTCACCATGGCACACTGCATACTACACTGGTTCCCACACACATCCAAAAACAAGGTTACTAGCAAGTTTCTGGATTTGGGGCTCCTCCTGGCGAAACGGGCCATTACGTCCCAATGGAAGGCGACCAGGGGCCCCGCGGTAGAGCGCTGGAAGGCTGAGCTACATAAATGGGCTCGGTGTGAGGGTGAGCTTCGTCTGCAGGCCGCGCTCAGGGCAGGCAATGACATGGCACTGGAGAGGGCCAGGGCGTGGGAGGGGCTGGTCCTAGATCTCACGCTCCTGGACATGGAAGAGGAGGACACCCCGGTGCATAGTCCGGCTCCGGCGCTGCGCCCGCCTGACGGGGGGACGGCTTAGGCCCACTCTGCTGATCCCCTATTTGCATTCCAATGTGGTGACTTACGAATAGTTGCTGATAAATCCTGGTGCTCTGCTTCGGATCTGATCTAGTTGGGAGGGTTGAGAACTCGGTTCGGTGGTACTCTGGCACGCCTGGGGGGGTGGGGGGACTGGGCGGGGGCGGGGGCGGTTATGGGTGGTTCTGGGCGAGGGTAGAGGGGTAGGCGGGGATGGGAGTGTTGAGGGGGGAGGGGGGGTTGGATGTTCAGTAAGGGTAAAAAGTGACTCTTGGTTCAACTGGACTTGGGGCACGGAAGAGGGAGCGTTAGGACCGAAAAGCAGCTCTGAAGTTTCCCAACCACCTGGTAGTTATGGACAAATACAGAATGCTCCAGCGCAGTTTTTCCCCCATGATATTGCCGCTCAACCTCCGGGGTGTGAGCTGAATGGCTGTGTAATACGGGGTGGGGGAGTTGCGCTTCAATTGAGCGCCAAGGGGAATGGCTCGATTATACTGTATGCATTCATGACATTGCTGCAATAAAAAGATATTTGCAAATAAAAGAGGGCTTGGGGTTTTACTGACCATCTGTGTGAAATCTCACAGAACTGATCGTTAAGGTAGCACCTCACTCAAGTAATGCTCAGTGGATTCCAGGGTGGTTGCAGTCCATTGGGATTGTTGTCTCAAATTGGCAAATGGACCAAGTTATTTGTGCCAGGGTATCCAGAAAACCCATACCCAGGCCGTGGCCCGGAGGAAAATATAGAAAACGTATCAAAGCAAAAGTCTGTTGCAAAACAATCTATGAGAAAAACCAGAGCTTCAGTTGACAATATATTGTTCACCGGTGGGTGTTTGGGCACATGTCTATGTTAAATAGTCATAATACAGTGCTATACACAAAGTCTGTGTTTAGAATGTGTTGATGGCTATTTCCAGCAGTTCACTGAAGTGTTTGGGTACTATATGGTATAGTGTTGAATAATGTAGGATGTAGGGGTGGTTTAACTCACACAGTTTTCAGCACGGCTGTGAGGTGGTATTCCATTGTAAAACACACAAGATGATGAACGGAATGTTGTACAATGACAAAACATTCACCCCCATTGCCATTGTGCAACATTCCGTCCATCATCTTGTGTGTTTTGCTGTTCACACTATGTGGGATGGGTATGCCCAGACGTGGGTCCCATGCTCACTAAGCCACTGGAGTCAAGCTATCCTGGCTGAAGACGGCTGATAGCCAGAAACTGGTCCTAGGATGCTTGATTCCGGTCCAGGGAAGACATGGCTTGGCAGTTCGGGCTGGACTGTTCCCATGAGGCACAGGGTCAAGACTGACTTGCATATGGTCATGTCTGAATTGGGGTGGCTTGGTGAGCAAAATAACGATGGATTAAACCCAGATCTGTGACTGGGGGTGAATGTTTTGCCATTGTGCAACATTCCGTCCATCATCTTGTGTGTTTTGGTATTCCATTGTACTCATGTCAGGAAAGTGTGTAGTGTATTTTACCACTCCCTAGAGACTTGTCCATAAATCATGGCAGACCAGGTTTCATTAGTGGCAAATGCAACCTCCTGACTTGAAATTGTCAGGTAATGTGAAGTACTTAAGAGGGTGATTCCATTAATGTGAACAGAGTACAAACTCTGTTTTGTAGGGTGTTCAAGGTTTAAAAACAGGGGTGACTCAATTAAAGTATATGAAGCCATTCAGTTTAGTAGGTGGGTAAATACATAACATCCACCAAATGTGGGTGACTTGACAGATAAGGTAGGTGTCCAGCTTGTGGTCAAAGGTTATGTCCATTATCACTTGACAGTTTATAGACAATTGGACACAGTTGTAGCTTGTTGAATAACTTCGAGTCCACAAACCCTAGAGGACGCTGTCACAGTGAGTAAATAAAATTTTTATCTTCTGTGTTTCCAATACAGGGGTGCAGCAGCTCTCTTCAGAGGTGGAAGGAGGACCAGTAGCATCTGTCAATTGCATCCAACTCAGGCACCCTAGCTTGGTGTTTCCTCATGTGATTAGTAATGGCATCATGGCAAGGCTCGTCATAATGCGGCCAGGTATGTGTTGTCTACTTGTCTATAAAAAGAATAGTTTTAGACATTGTGGCCATCTTTAAAGTTGCTTATTGACACCTGACAGCCTCATGCACCTAAGCAAAGTGAGTTTGCACCATATCCTATTACAGAAGCAGGTCCGGAGTGGCTCCAGTAATCACCCTTCCATTCCAGGCCACCACTGGAATCAGTGGGTTTCCACTCAGGCCTCCTTTGAAAGTCATTTAGTTTTCAGATACGCAATTCCCCATTTCATGTGAGCACTCTTGAGCCTCTGAAGCACCCTCTACAGGAGTGGACCTGGGAAAATGCTCTGGATAACGGAGGCCAAATACGAAAAATCTGGCCAGTTTTCTCAGCGTAACTCTGTGCCTGGCAAGCATGTTCCTCCGTTCCATATTAATGGCCATCATTTTGCTAGTGTTAGTCTGAGGATAGGTGTCCTCAAGTCCACCACAAACGCCAAAAATGTTAGGCAGTGTACCAGGACTAATTGTGATTTCTCTATGTTAATCATGACGCTTTCAAGTAGATTTGTTGCTAACTCCAGACGTGACCATAGTGTGATTGTGTAGTGTGATTGTGTACTGATATTATCCAGGTAGTTGATCATGAGTATCCTCTGGCACACAGTTTTTTATTTACTGGTCTCAGAAGCTTTGTGAAGCATAAAGGATCCAACAAGAGGCCCAACAACAGGACCCTAAATTCAAAAGCGTGCTGCTGCCAGATGAATTGAAGGATACGCCAGAGGAAGGAGATAAGGGAACAGTCTAATTAGCATCCTTGAGAACTAGCCTGACCATCTAGTCCACCAGAAGAACTGTATTGTTGAACAGATGTGTACTATAAGGAAAAGCCTCTTTTTTATGATCACCTGCAAAGTTTTGGATTGATCCTGATGTATTTCTGCTCTTTCTAAAGGTCCCAAGTCCCAGAAGGAGCCTAACCCTGAGGGGGAAAGCCTGATTTCTGAAGCGGAGACTGCTTACTTAGGAAACATGCCAGAGTTGGTGGACCTCCAAGGAACAGGAGGTCCTGCCAGGGTCAAAACACATGTCTCATTTTTTAAGGCATAAGACAGCTAGCTATCAGGCAACTACAAGGTGATGTCAATGGAACCCATTAGGTATACTGGGAGGAGGGATTCCTGTATAGTGAGGGAAGGACGCCAAACCAAGGGCAACCAAGAGAGTGGTGGTCCCCCATCTATATAGAGAGTTTCTCCTTAGCCTGGCCCATGACATCCTCTTAGCTAGAATTCTGGGTCAGGCCAAGACCTGGCAAAGCTTTTCAACCATTTCTGTTGGCCTCAGATGTCTGAAAAGGTGAACGGTTTCTGTCGCTTCTGTGTCACCTGCCAAGCCAGTTGCAAGAAAGGGAGCACACCAAAGGTTCCCTCATATCATATTTCTGCTTAAAACTTTAAAAAATCATAACTCCAGTTCCCCTTGTTCGAATTTTGGTGACATTTTAGTTACTAGGGGCCCGATGTAGGTAATCCCAGATTACCGATTCTTAAATACTGAATCATACCGATTCGGTATTTAAGAACTGGCAATCGGGATTTAGGTCATTTTACCGATTTCATTACCGAATCGGTATGATTCGGTAATTACCGAATCGGTATTTACCGATACGGTAATTGCCATTCATTCCTATGGGCCTGGAGGCCCATAGGAATGAATGTCAATTACCGAATCGGTAAATACCGATTTGGTAATTGGGGGAAACATTGAAGAGTGGCAGGGTGTCACTTTGGCACCCTGTTGCACCCCTCATTTGTGCATGGGTGCACATGTTGCAGACATACATGCCCTTAGGGCATGTATGTCTGCAACATGGCACTGTTTAAAAAGCAAAAAAAATGCTTTTTAAAGGGTTTTCATTATATACCACTAACTTCTAGTTGGTGGTAAATAACGATTTCTTAAACCCCTGTAGCACTGATTGCAGTGCTACCTACATGTCAAAATACAAAATCGGTAATTTTACCGATTCGGTATTTTACAGAATCGGTAAAATTACCGATTCGGTAAAATTACCGATTCTGTATTTTAACATGCCCCTACATCTCCATCTTCAGATACCGGTCGGTAACGGACGAAATCGGCCGTTACCGACCGGTATTTGCCTTCCTACATCTGGCCCCAAATGTTAATTTATTTTTCTCATTCATTTTGGGATTGTTATTGTTTTGCACTTCAACTTTACGACTGTTTTAGTACTGCATGCATATAATTATGAATGCCAGACAACAGTTTGAAATCTGGGGTATTACACTGTCAAAATCTCTAAGACCACGTTATCCTGCACCTTTACTAAAGGCACCCAGGAGGTATAGCATAGACGAAGAAAGCAGTCCAGTGTATTCAGTATTATAGAATGCCAGAGGATAAATGAGCGATTCTGAAGAAATAGACTGTAGACAAAAGTCGCAACAGGATTCCAATAGCTGGAAATGGATGGCCTCAACTCTCAATGCTCCGAGAACAAAATGACTTGCCATACAAAGAAAAAGTACCCATAACAACTCTTTAAAGCTTCTATCCTAGAATATTTCAGGTGCAAAAAAAGTAATAAAGGACAATGGCCCTCCCGCACATTGGGAGCACTATGAGATTATTGCATTACAAGAGACTGGCTGGCCGAGCGTAAGGAAGTGGCCAACTATATACACCATCTGTAACCACAACAAAAACACAGATGTGGGAGACCAAAGGGTGGCCCTGCAGTATATATATATCAACAGCACTGAACATCAAATAAGAGCAGCTTTCTAGCATGACACCAGATCCACAAGTAATCAAAATGGACCAATGGTCAAATTACCCAACAATAACTTTTATACTAATTAATGTCTACCTGCATCCAAATTCAAGAAAAAAAGAAACACAATATGAAAAACTTCTATCGATAATAGCTACTATTAGATTTGAGAACCCAGCTTGGGAGATAATAACTGGTGATTTTAATTCATACTTTAGCTATACCCCGGATGAAGATGAGAAATTAGCAGCAGCCAATGAGTCTAGTCAGTTCCTCCACAATTGTCCTTGGTAGCAAACAATAGGATTTCAATGGTCAAAAGCTAGATCTAGCCTTGGAACACCTAGGTCTGCGAGTAATAATTGGCAGAACAAAATATGATACTCCCCCTCGATGGACTTATCAGGGTGCCCAGTCCATATTAGATTATACAATTCTACCGCTTCCACTGCTGGCCCATGTTGGGAAATATACCATAAAATATTCAAACCGAAGTGAACATTCATACCTGGTTCTTGAACTAAAAATAAGCTTCCCAAAACACCGGCCGGCCACCATTGACATTGGCAACCTGACTACATTCATTTGGAAACGCATTCGATGGTCAGCAGAATCTCTCCCAGAGCTAACATTGTTAGCTTAAAAGATATTTGAAACAAACACCCCTCCACGATGAAATCGATTTGTGAATTGGACCGCTTTCACAAAAAAACTATTAAATCAGGTACCCAAATCGATTATGAGCGGAAAATAAGGGATAAGCACACTGTAAGTCTCTCCAGTAAAGCTTTTTTGCTTAGAAAAGAACTGAGAGGGGCGGTCAAAAAAAAAAGACTCCAGTGTCCCAAATCATGCCTGGGAACATATAAAGAATACCAGGAAGCTATATAGAAAGCATATCTGGATTGATCAGAAAGAAAACCGGAGATATTCTGGACAAATCTACTTTCCTGTGCCAAACAAACCAACAACAGGCTCTTCTGGGAATAAGTTATTGGTACAATGAGATCATCACAAATAATGCATGCATAACGGAACCAGGATGGGCAGCTCACCTAAACAAAACATTTGAAGATCCTACACCAAGTGTCAATAGAGAGATAGAAAACAGCCACAAAGCTTTGGAGTGCAAACAATTTGGAAACAACATAATCGAAGCTCAAGACACCAGTACTCCTTTGTCTCGCCAATAGCCCCAGACGGACAAAACCATGCAGTAGAAAAGTTATCCAGAATAATAAATGGCATTCCACAGACCATCTTTAGGAATGATCGGATTAGTGGGCAATTCCGCTATCAGAGCTCTATACTCAGATAGGCACAATGAATACCCTTCCCATGAGTTGGAAAGGGTCAATAATCAACCCGATCTTTAAGAACCCGTTGAATGGTCTAATACAAACAGACTGATCCCATTTAATCAAACAGCATTTCACAATGAGTTTGGTACAACAACAAACATATTAGCCCTGGCCATAATAGCGGATAAGTGCAAACGCTTGCAAAGAAAATTACAACTATGTTTTATAGATTTTAAAGCAGAGTTTGATCATGTAAATCGTGGCTTGTTGTGGAGTAAATTAAAGGTACTGGGCCTCCCTAAAACAATACTGCGAGCCATAATACAACTGTACACGTGCATGTGGGTCAGTGTGAAAATAGAAAATGGTACAAGACGGTCAAGGAAATTACAAACTCAGATAGGATTAAAGCAAGACTGTGTATTAGGCCCCCATCTATTCAATCTTTTTATGGTGAATCTCTCACCAGAATTGGATCAGGTTAATTCACATCCCCCGTGCCTAGGTCCACTGCCCATAACACATCTCTCATATGCATGCAGACGACATAGTCTTGCTTAGCTTAACTAGAGTCGGTCTTCAAAGCACACTCAACTAAATACTAACATTCGCTAAGGCTAATACTCTGGAAATTATTGTCCTAAAAACAAAAAGTATGTCAATTACGAATCGACTGGGACATCAGCATCCAGTCAAGCTGGGAGAAACAAGTCAGTACATACAAATATCTGGGGGTATATATAGACAATCGATTGAATTTTCATTTTCAAAACAATATCTTGAAATAAAAAGGAAATGCCGTCATTTACGCTTTCTGAACCCTTGCAAAAAATCTACAGGGACCATCTTTTTAGCTGCTAGTAGCAGTGATGGCAAATAAACTATTGCCAACAGTAACCTACGCAAGTGTAACTTTAAATGGCAAAGATGCAAAACTTCTTGACTCTCTACAAACAGACGTATAAAAAAGGTGTTAGTCTACCTCGGAATGCATTCCCGGCGCAAGCACGATTGGAATTTGGTCTCATCCAACAGGAGATTGGGAGAAAATATGCTGCAATTAAAACTTGGTACAAAATTTGGTTGAATCAATTCAATGTCTACACAATGCCTTGTGGCAAGCCCAGGCAGAAGATCTAAGTTCAAATTACATTGAAATCCGCATTGAAGGAAACTAACACAATAGAACTCTGGGCACAGAACTCCTCCTTCCGTGCCTTTCGCGGAGTGATAAAGAAAGCGGACAAATTTCATTAATTATTAGAAGATAAAAGTATACTAGCTAAGCGGTCCCATGCCTGGATGGTCTTCCAATCTTATACATCAATACGCCCAGCGATTACCTAAGCTCAACATATTCATCTTATCTGATACAAATTTTAATGGCTATCAGATTCGGGGCATTATCAAGTTTGGCCGACCAACCAACATGGAAGTATGATGGCCCCAAAACATGTAACTTATGTGGTGCAGTAAGGCAAAATTGTATTAATCTTATCTGTGTTTGCCCCTTCTTAAAAACAATATGGGTTTCGCACCTAAAAAAGCTTTTAATGACAGGGGCATTTGAACTTGCAGGTCTGCCATTATTAAAGGTCTGGGCACAACAGATCCTTAATTGACTTTTAAGATGATGACATTTCTGACACTTCACGAAAAGATAACACGTCCCAAGGATATGCACACCACCAGACCAGTCCACTCCATTGATCCATTGACTATTTCTAAACCCTAAGCTGCTGCACAAATGCACCTTTACATTAGCACAGATGTGTTACCAATATTGTTGATAATTTTATGACACAGAAACTCACTCCGTTTTAGTCTGTTTTATATGATACAAAAATTGGCTTTTATTTAAAAAAAACATTTAGTGTTTTTTAAATATTTTAAATGACTGCAAATCGACAGACTCTTTTCTTTTATGACATTGCTATGGTTTTTATTAACTTAAACAATAAAGTATTGATTGATAAAGCACTCTTGTGGAATGCTAAAGAAAAAAGTAATTCCCTAAAAGCGAGCAGTGGAGGGATACTCGTAAATTGACATGCTCCAGGAGAGGGACAGACAAAAGATGGACATGACATGACATGCTATTGAATAAGAAGCTGGCAAATGAGTGAAAGTAAAGCCAACCAATGGTGAGCAATGGGTGGGCTGCAAGCCCCTCTATGTTCTTGGTAAACCAACAATATGTCTTTCTCAGCCAAACAGCGTGTGTGTCTTGTAGGATAGATCCTAAAAGCTTTAGAAATGTACCTTTTTAATTTATAACAATAGTCTCGGACACATCAGAGGTAGCATATATGTGCCATCTTCTTCAATAATCAATTCAGCACCATGGAACTTCTGTGAATGAGCACTTAACAAATGCCTATTCCACTGGAGGAAAGCACTTATCTGGCTGCTGAGCATCAATGAAAAAGGTATGCTAATTCACATAAGGAATTATGTAATAGAGGGGACTGTTCCCATTATTTGAAGCCTGTGAAAGTTTATTGGTTATTTTCTTTTTTTTCTTTTTTTTTTAAAAAATTTTATTAAACAAGCCGTAGGAAAAAAATTGGTACATTAATTCTTCATAATTAGACAAAGATTAACAATATACAAGAGACGCCTGGCTGACCTGTTGGTGCGTGTGGAGAACTGCTGCCCTGTTTGCTGCTTTCGGTGCAGCGTCTTGCGGAACCCGCTTCGCGGGTCCCGCTTCGGGGGGTGTGCTGTCCTGGACCTTTGGACCCCTGAAGCTGTTTCCTTGCCAAAGCGGAGCCTGCAGTGGGTGTGTGTGTGCGTGGGCAGGGCTGCGAGCTGCGGGACCGGGACTACCTCTCCCAGGAGTCCCCGCCAGCCCTAATTACAATCATCTGGGCCGCTCTCCCTGCCTGCCCCGCCCCCACCAACGAATTTAAAACCTTTGGGACTCCGATATACTTTGGGGCGCCTGGCTGACCTGTTGGTGCGTGTGGAGAACTGCTGCCCTGTTTGCTGCTTTCGGTGCAGCGTCTTGCGGAACCCGCTTCGCGGGTCCCGCTTCGAGGGGTGTGCTGTCCTGGACCTTTGGACCCCTGAAGCTGTTACCTTGCCAAAGCGGAGCCTGCAGTGAGTGTGTGTGTGCGTGGGCAGGGCTGCGAGCTGCAGGACCGGGACTACCTCTCCCAGGAGTCCCCGCCAGCCCTAATTACAATCATCTGGGCCGCTCTCCCTGCCTGCCCCGCCCCCACCAACGAATTTAAAACCTTTGGGACTCCGATATACTTTGGGACGCCTGGCTGACCTGTTGGTGCGTGTGGAGAACTGCTGCCCTGTTTGCTGCTTTCGGTGCAGCGTCTTGCGGAACCCGCTTCGCGGGTCCCGCTTCGAGGGGTGTGCTGTCCTGGACCTTTGGACCCCTGAAGCTGTTTCCTTGCCAAAGCGGAGCCTGCAGTGGGTGTGTGTGTGCGTGGGCAGGGCTGCGAGCTGCGGGACCGGGACTACCTCTCCCAGGAGTCCCCGCCAGCCCTAATTACAATCATCTGGGCCGCTCTCCCTGCCTGCCCCGCCCCCACCAACGAGAGCCTCTATTTTATTAATCTGTTAATCCCGCTGCGCGGGAGCGCACGCGGGAGCGTCCCGGGAGAAGCACGGGACAAGGGCGGGCCCTCGTAGGCCGGAGGAGGCCGGGCTGGGCCACCTCCCTAACATCTGCCGTCCAGTGGCCCCTGACCTGCCATACGTTGGATATGATGACAGAGGAGGATACCCCTGGAAAAAAAGGGAGATTACGCAATGGGTCATTGGAGAACTATTTTCAGAAGAAGAGTGAGGGTGAAAAGGACTCTATTCTAGCAGAGCGTAGGGCAGAGCGCCGTCGCTCAGTAGAGAGCATGAAACTTAGACCCCTCACGGATAGTTCCTTACTTGTTTTGACCCGGGAAGGAGGTTCTGTTGACTTAAGTGAGGACAATGCTAGTCTAGAAGGCGTTCCACTATTGTTCCGGGATTTTGTATCCACACCTTGCCTACCTGTGGATAATATTACAATAGTTTCTCCTACCCCTAGTCCAAGCCGCATTATGGCCACATCTAAACCTAGGAAACAGAAACCTAAGCTTCTACTCGCTGCTCAGATTCACCGTCCACCACCTAGTAAAAAAAGGAGAAAACATAGGGAGGCCCCAGGTAAAGCTAAAACCCCGCATACTGAGTTTGGTAAAAGGGCAAATACCCCCATTTCAATTGAGATTACCACAGCAGAGGTTCGGGATTCTACGCCAGCAGTAGTACCATCATTGATTTGTAGTTTACCTGAAGTGGCCTTACAGGCGGTGGCTCCTGACAGTAATATTAGAGATACAATAGCTGATATTACACCTCCCCCCACATTGATAGGAAACTTGGAGTTTTTGTTGAGATCTCTCCTTGTACCAATCAATGAGTCCATCAAAAAGGTGGAAATCAGACTCACCATATTGGAAGCAGCCATAACTAGTATGGCCACTCTGTCAAAAACCCAGGGGAGTGGGGTGGTGCATCCTACACCCCCGATAAGGCCCCCCCCTACCTCTGTCCAAAAGAACCCACCTGCCCCAGTTCCGTCGGCCAAGCAAACTACTCAGCCCCAGGGTAGAGCTGACCTTCCCTCCGAAAACCCACAGCCTCCAAATCATGTAAAGACACCAGTAGTTGAATTGGGTGGCGCCTCAAATAAATCTATCCCAAAGGTCCCGGCAAGCAACAACCAGGATGCCCAAGGGGAAATTAGTAATAATAGAATACCACGCAAAAAGGTGCCACAAGTGGAGATTCCCCCTGAGGCAGTGCCCTTTGTGGTGGTCCTGACAGGGGTCCCTCAGCTAGCAGAAAATAAGAAGGAGGGATAAGTTGACCTTAAGAATAAAATTATTCATTGGTTAAGGACGTATAGGCCGATAGCGCCCAATATAGATGGAGATATAGTCCATGTTAGACGGATTAACTGGCTGGGGAGTAGAACTAAAAATATGGAGGGGGATCTAGTGGTGGTCAATTTTAGAGACCCTCGGCCGTTGATTATATGCTAAACTGGCCACCAGGAAACGGGGGAACTTGCATCATCCCTCAGGCCCTAACATACTTCTATCCTAGGCCAGAGGATACCCCATTTAAATATCCAAATAAACCTCATTCTTATAGACCACCCCTTACTTTGCCCTACAATAATAACAATTATACCCATTTTGGGCAACACTTTTCCTTGGTGCCTGACCAGTTCTCTGCCTGGTCTACTGTCCCTTACAGACACACGATGAACCATGGCTCCAGGATGAATCATTTGAGGCCTTTTACCCCACTGGACACTTACAATCGGTTTTCCCAGCTTTCTGGGCTGGAAGATTGCGATTGAAGTTCAGTGCCTGGGGGGAGGCAAGTGAAATTCTGGGGGGGGAGGCCCCAACAAGACCCCGTGGTAGCATAGGTACAGGGGAAGGTAGTCCTTTTACAGCTCAAACTGTCATCATTAATAACATTACAGAGGTTCCTTCCTCTGTTGGGCCTATGACTAGCCTGGTTAGTTGCCCCGTAACACCTATTCCCCCGGTACAGGAGGGGGGGAGATGTAAGACCAGGGTGAATAAGGAGGGTGTGAATGGGGGGGGGGGTCCACCATAGTGCCTAATGGACGGCGGGTAATAAATCTCCTTTCTTGGAACATTGCGGGGCTAAAAAGGAAGTTAGAAATTCCAGAGTGGCATACGTTTATTGAGAGGTTCGATGTTTGCCTGTTTCAGGAAACTTGGAGCCTATCACCATTATACAAATCGGGGTACACAACCCACTTTCTGTCAGCAGTAAGTAAGGGAAAGGGTAGACCAGCGGGTGGACTAATGGTCTGGATTAAAATAGAACTGGATTGGGTGGTCACACGCCACAATTTGGAGTGTAATGATATACTCCATCTCTCCTCTAGAGGAAAGTCGGAGGGTAGTAGGTTTGACATTTTTAATGTCTATGCTAGAGGGACGCCTGGGGACTCTGCCTCTCTGACTTTAACAGCCCTGGACTCCGCCTTAGCTAATTGCCCTTCATCAGCAAAAATCATTGTGGGGGTGATTTTAATTGTACGTTTGAACCTCTCCTCGGAGATGACCCTTTGGGTATTGAAGAGGAGGATTCAAAATGGTCCATCCCAAGTTTATCCTTGCCCCCCATTATGAGGTGATCGGCTAGGGCAATTCAAATCAATACACTGACCAGGGTTCACAAGTTAAGAGCCCTCAATGGCAGGACTACATCCGACCAGGCAGGGGCATTGACCTTTAATAGGCTTACTGGGCCGTCCCGAATTGACTATATCCTAATGGATATTAGTTTTTGGGCAGAGCTTATTGACATGGAAGTCCTCCCAAGCCAGGATAGCGATCATAATCCCCTGTGTTGCAAGTTTAATTGGGGCACCCTTAAAGATAGGAGGATGAATGTCACCTTAAAAACATCTAAAGAGATTATCCCCTATAATAACAACCGTAGATTAAAATGGGATAAGGCTAAACTTAAGGAGGAAGATCTAGGGGCCATAAAATTATTGGTTGAGGGCTTGTCTTCTGATCTGGAAGATTGGGTTGGTGAAAACCAGACCAGCAGGGTCCCATTCCCCTCCCTTGACTCAGCCTATAAAGCTACAATTGATCATGTTGGCAAATTTTTTATCTCGAAAGGGAAAAACAATAGGGATACTGTTAATCCCCCCTCTTCTAATAAACCTTGGTATACAGTCCTGTGCAAGGGCAAAAGGAAAAACCTGACAAAAGCCCTGATTTCTGGGGATCCTTCGCTGGTTAGAGCGGCCAGGAAGGAATACCTAAATGCATTATCACTGGCCAAGCGTGAGTGGGAGGAACAGCATTGGCAGGACTTATCCAATGCTGTAAGTAGTAGGAACCCGAACCTTTTTTGGGATCTGATCAATAGAACTAGGCAGAGGAAATCGCAACCATTGGCTGCACATATAACCAGCCAGCAATGGTTTGATCATTTCTCATCCCTTTATGGAGGTAATGAGGAAACAACCAGCCCTGGGGCAGATAGTTTGAGAGATGGAGATTTCTCTGGGGTGGACGACCCTCCTTTTACGACCATAGAAGTAGTGATGGCGATTAGACATCTAACCCCAAAGAAAGCAGCTGGACAGGGATTCCTGGAGACCTGTTGATAGCGGAGCCGCAGGCTTGGGCTAAATTAATCGCCACAATAATGAATTTGATCACCAGGGGTCACCAGGTGCCAGACTCTTGGAAAGGGGCAGAGGTAGTAACCGTGTACAAGAAGGGTGTAAGAGATGACCCTGCGAACTACAGACCTATCAGTCTGATAGACATAATCCAGAAAGTGGTCGGCAGGGTCATCATCTCAAGAGTAGGAGATTGGATGGAGGAGGCCAGTATTCTCTCCCACCTACAGGCGGGGTTCAGAAGAAAGGTAGGCACGATGGACCAGGTCTTTCGCTTTTTTGTTATCTATTGGAAGGCAGTTACCATCAAAAAAGGCAGTTTATATATGGCCTTCATAGATCTCAAGACTGCATTCGACCTGGTCCCCCGTGCAAAATTATGGGAGATTTTAGGAGAGATGGGTTTCCCAAACGGTCTCCTGAACCTTATCGTAAAGCTCCACGAGGGGAATTACGCGAGGGTCAGATGGGGATCCCAGGGGCAATTGACAGATAGGATCCCTGTGCGGAGAGGAGTACGCCAGGGATGTGTTATGGCTCCGACCCTCTTCTCCCTATTTGTGAATGGAGTGGTGGACCATCTGAAGGGGGAGGAGACGGATGCCCCATCCCTGGCGGGGGAAAGAATCCCCACCTTACTCTTCGCCGACGACACCATATTAATCTCCAAATCCCCAGTGGGTCTACTCTTGAACCGGTTTAGCTCCTTCTGTACCACCCGAGGCTTAACCATCAATACCTCAAAAACCAAATTGATGGCACTTTCCCCCTCTAAAAGATTCAAAAATAACTTCCTGCTTAATGGTGTTCCTTTGGAGCTGGTTGAGTCTTTTGACTATCTTGGTGTCCGGATAAACAGCCAAATGACCTGGAAGGATCACTTGGCCAAAATGTTACTCAGTCATCAAAGAGTATCGGGAGTGATTCTGAGGGAAATCCGTGAATCATGTAGTAAACCTGTCTCCCCGGCCATGGCCATATACGAGGGTCAGATTCTCCCAGCTGCATTATATGGCTCTGAACTTTGGGGGTTCGAAAATGTTTCAGATCTATCGACAGCGGAAAATAATTTTCTAAGGAAGGTGGTGGCTCTTCCTGCTTCCACCCCACTAATTCCCCTGAGATTAGATCTGGGCAGAAGAGCATTAAAGGACTTGGTAAGGCTACGCCCGTTGCTCTTTTGGACCCGTTTAAGAAGAACGGAGGAGCTTGCAAAATATGCTGAGGGGTTGGACGATCTTCTTCTATTCGACACGGGAAAAAAAATAGGATGGTTGAATAAATTGAAAGACCTGGTTCTTAAGTTAGGGCTAAGAGATGCTTGGGAGTCACAATCGCCGCCACCAAAGGATGTGATCAAAAAGTTATACTGGGACTGGGTACAGAGTAACGTGTTGAGGGCTACGGACGGGGGCTCACTCACGGACCAATTTTTGTCATTTAAATGTGTGAGGAAACTGGAGCCCTTCCTCGACCTGATAACTAAACCCTTCGATCGAGCACTATACCTAAAACTGCGATATGGGACGCTTCTGGTGCATGACTTTACGGTGAGGTGGTTAAACTCTGGTGCCCCCCTGCGTTCATGCCCTGGCTGTGTAGCACCAACAGAGTCTGTGGCCCATCTATTTTTTGCCTGCCCAGCCTACAAAGGGGCGCGGAAATTTTGGCTGAAACCTGTCTGCAGGGAACTGGGGTTGAGGTGCCATAGTCAGGCTCTTCGTGTACTCTCTACGGACTCTTCATCCCCCCTTCATGATTTGTGGGGTAGCAAAGTTTTTGGGAAGTGCATGGATGACGCGATCCCGCTTATTGAAACTGCAGTCGGGGGGCCCAACGGTCTGATGCCATATCTGTTGGTAGCAAATTAGTGACTGTGTTGCACCTTATTCTTTTACTTGTATTATAAATATTTTACTGTGTATTGGAAATGTATTTTATATGTATTCTTTTATGGTGATCAAGTTGCCGAATAAAGATATTCAACCTTCAATAAAGTATTGATTGATAAAGCACTCTTGTGGAATGCTAAAGAAAAAAGTAATTCCCTAAAAGCGAGCAGTGGAGGGATACTCGTAAATTGACATGCTCCAGGAGAGGGACAGACAAAAGATGGACATGACATGACATGCTATTGAATAAGAAGCTGGCAAATGAGTGAAAGTAAAGCCAACCAATGGTGAGCAATGGGTGGGCTGCAAGCCCCTCTATGTTCTTGGTAAACCAACAATATGTCTTTCTCAGCCAAACAGCGTGTGTGTCTTGTAGGATAGATCCTAAAAGCTTTAGAAATGTACCTTTTTAATTTATAACAATAGTCTTGGACACATCAGAGGTAGCATATATGTGCCATCTTCTTCAATAATCAATTCAGCACCATGGAACTTCTGTGAATGAGCACTTAACAAATGCCTATTCCACTGGAGGAAAGCACTTATCTGGCTGCTGAGCATCAATGAAAAAGGTATGCTAATTCACATAAGGAATTATGTAATAGAGGGGACTGTTCCCATTATTTGAAGCCTGTGAAAGTTTATTGGTTATTTTCTTTTTTTTCTTTTTTAAAAAAAATTTTTTATTAAACAAGCCGTAGGAAAAACATTGGTACATTAATTCTTCATAGTTAGACAAAAATTAACAATATACAAGAGACAACCCTAGACACTAGAATACCACCGCGAAAATACAAAAGCTGCAATAGCGTACGACTAACCATATCGATATTAAAATGCTAGTAGAAAAGAAACAACTGATATTATATATCGAAATTTCTACTATAATTGGTTATTTTCAACATGTTTGAAGTTGGTATTTAAGCAGTAACCAGGCTGCAACATTCTGTGACTGCTGTAGAGTGAACAGTGTATGCAAGAAGACTTAAATAGTGGGTGTCAGTAAATCCAGCCAAAAACCAAGGTTGTCCTAGATGATGTTATAGTTTGTGTGATCTGGAAAAAAGAAGATTATCTTTAATATTTTAAGCAGAATGAAAAGGCAGATAAGTGAAACACCTGCGGCTTAAATCAATGTTTGTCATGTAAGTGGACACCAAATGTTTTTACAGTAGACATAGGCGTGAGCATCGGCATAACTCATCAGACCGCAGAGTTGGAGACCAGGTTAAGGGGGAACATCCAGAACCACCATCTATGCTTTATCCGTGTTAAATTTAAGGCAGTAACACTTTATCAAGCTGCAAGAGCTGAAACAGATTTGAAAATTGTTTTGAACAGCTTTGAAGTTCCCATCTAATCTCAAGATGAGCTGAATATTATCTTCTATATAGCACACAGAGGATAGGCCATATGATGGAATGAGCATTGCTAATGGAGTCACATAAAGATTAAATATGGTTGGCCTAGGAGTTGAGCCCCAAGACCCTGCGCAATCACGTTTTCTTTTTACAGAGAAAGGACAATGTGGTATCAAGACCTCCTGCCTCCGATCAGATAGAAGGAGAAGGCCTGGTTCAGTACTCATCCCCTAAGCCCTGCTTTATGCAGCCTCACAATCAATGCTTCATGGGACATAGTTTCAAATCCCATGGAGAGATGGAGCATAATGAGTCACCAGGCCCTCTGATCAAGGCTCATGTGGAACTCATTCTGCACAGCAAACATGGACAAAGAAAAGAAGATATCTAGGTGTGAATCTCCTTTTCTGCCACGAAGCTGGGACAGTATCTACTTAACATATTAGCATCCAAGGTAGATTATTTTAGAAGAGGGATCGCATGTGTTCTTTTCCTCTCAAGAGAAACTAAGGCTGAAGTGTACGTAGAACTTATTAATGACTTAATCTAGGAGGTCAACACTGTAGCAATTCTGCCAGGCCAGGAGAATCATTCTCTTTAAAAGCATCATTGATGGCCTGTACTTTGTCCCTAAAATTGTAGACAGAGATTCACAGACTGAAAGAGAGATACGGAGTTCTATACAATCTTGAAGATCTCCTGAGAGATATCACTTGTTTTTGTGATGCATGAGGTGTAGAAGTGCGTCCAAGCGACTCTAAACTTCTTATAATTTCTAAATATGGCATTGTACTGGCTCATAGTAATTATGCTGACAAACACTTTCCAAACTCTTACAGTCCTGTTTGATCTCTGCAAGAGGATGAGGAAATTATAGAGCAGTGAGTTTTGCTCAACTACGTGTTTAATGAGAGCCACCACATGAAAGGCTAAAGTCCGTGAGCCATTGACGCTATTGTTATAAATTTGGGGATCATCACACAATAAGCAAGCAGTCATTGCAAGATGGGATGAAACATAGTGTTATTGATTTTTGAAAAATTCTGTTTGGCTCTATAGGTTGGCAAAAGAAGCCAAATGCTGGAGTTGCCATTATGGATCAGCGAAATGATGATGGCCACACGATCAGACTATTGAACTGGCGGGTACTCCGTATTGGTGACAGATTCCCTGGGGGCACAGAGTGAGTCCATAGATTGCCAAGTCTCATGAGTAGGCTCTAATACCAGTGGCAATTCTTATATATGGGTGGAGTCGCTATGCCCTCGTCCTTTTTCTGCCCCCTAGTTGTGCTTTTTTATTCATCAACTAACTGAAAGTAAAGCAATCATTTTTTCTAGTAAACGGCCTCAGGTTGTTTGCTACACGGACATTAACTTTAGGCATGAGGCAGAGTTCGCAAGTCTTGTTTATGGGTGGCATAAATCATGCACTCTGACTATGCGCCAGCAATCGTAGATTTGTCGGGCTGATGAGTTCAAAGCCCTGAGGCTCATGACTTCACCAGTTCGGCAAACCCATTGTATGCCCTGCTGAAGGACCTCCCCCGCCAATAGAGTTAGCCCTGGGCGCTGTCTGCTTCAGCTCTGCAGAGGCCAGGGCTACACGTCAATCATACTTCACCAAGCCTCGCTGTCACCCCCACCCTACCCTGCCCTGTGACCAATCAGACAAGGGCCCTGTGACCAATCAGACAAAGGCCCTGTGACCAATCGGACAAGGGTGGGCTAAAGTTAACTGAAAGAAGCTGCGCCATGAATCCTTGCTTGAACCTTCGGTAAGTGAAAATTAAAGTTACATATTTCCAGAATAAAGTCAAGTGTGTAAAATGCTTGCGCCTGTTTTATTTCTCAGCAAGCTATAAGTGATTAGCAGTTTTTAACAGTGTTCGTTCGTGCCTTCCTGTCAGGCATTAGTTTGTGGCTGGAATCCCGAAGTTTATGATAGATCCCTTCAACCGTAAGGGGTTGTAAACTGTAGCTAGCATTTAGTTGCAGGCAAGCCTTGATCACAATATTTGGTGAGTAAATGCGGTTGCACACCAGCACACAACATTAGCTGGCCGCTTCGGAGGGCTGGGTTGAGCAGCAGAGTATACGTGGGACTGACAGAGAGCGGAATTCTAGGGCTTGGATTCCAGCTGATAGGAATAGTAGTCATCTAAGTGACATTTTAATGGTCTACTTTCTGAAATACACTCTTAATAATAAAAGCAGTGTACAATTACCCTGTCCTATTGTAAACACCTCTCAACACAGTACACACAGCAGCTTTACATTGGTAATATAGATAGAGCTGTTTTGTACTAGACTACTCCCTGTTATGCTCTTTGGGGGATTTTATGAATCACAATTTACTCCCCCCTGAAAAGGTTTCTTGAGGCTGTAAAGGGAAAAAGTACAGCTACT
Organism: Lissotriton vulgaris; assembly: GCF_964263255.1. NCBI lineage: Eukaryota > Metazoa > Chordata > Amphibia > Caudata > Salamandridae > Lissotriton > Lissotriton vulgaris. The sequence continues at coordinate 1,218,893,848 of NC_141693.1, forward strand.
AAAAAGGTGATGGAAAAGGCTTATGATGTAAAATGCAATGTGTTTGGTAGTGTACAAAATTTCAGAAGGGATGAATCATTGCTGTTATCCCTATCTGTTGTTGTGTTCTCCTGTCTGTTGGCATGCCCTGCCCGTGGTTGTGCTGCTGTGTCTGTTGCACTAGCATGCATTTTGTTGTAACGTTCTGGTTGTTGCAGTGTGCTGTTTGTGTTTAGTCAGACCTGACTCTGTTTGCACTCCCCTTTCTCTTGCGCTGACCTGTTTCTTGTGTTTCTGTGGCATTTACCTCTCATTAATTTTGCCACACTGTATGTTTCACTGCCCTTTATATTGTTGCGCCCCCTGGTTGTTGCCCTGAACTGTCAGTTGCTGCGCTGCCACGTGCGTTGTTGTGGTGTCATGTCTGTTGCAATATCCAGTCTGCTGCGCTGGCCTCTGTGTTTCTGCTGCACTGTGTTATTGCGCACAGCCCTTCATGTTGCTCTGCCTTTGCATTACCCTTCCCTGTGAGGTCTTGCGTTGCACAGGCTGTTGCACTGCCTGCTCTCTGGTTCTGCTCATCTGTCTCCTCATGTGCCCTGCATTACCCTGTTTGTTGTACTGCCCTGCTGCTGCACTTCCCTGCTGCTGCACTTCCCTGTCTGTTGTTGTGCTAATCTGTCTGTTGTACTGCCATGTCTGTTGTTACGCTGTCCTGCCTCTTACACTGCTCTGCATCTTGCATCTCCGCACTGGTTGTTAGACTGTCACCCATCTTGTTGGTCTGCCCTGTTTTTGCACTTTCCTGTCTCTTACTAATCTGTCCTGCCTGTTGGACTGCCCTTCCCCTATTGCACTTCCCTGGCTCTTGTTGTGCTGCACTTTCTCATGTTGTGCTACCCAGTTTTGTTGTGCTGCATTGCCTCATGTTGTGCAATTACATTGTAGGTGTGCAGGGTGGCTGTTCTGCAGTGCAGCAGTGTATGGTGCGGGGCAAATACACTGTAGTTCTCTATGGGCATGGTGCCTGTACTGTGTAGATGTATAATGGGTAGTGCAGATTGACTGCCTGTAGCTGTGAGTATGTGGGGCCACTTGGACCGGAGTTGTATGCAAAGAAAAGGTGCAGTGTGGCTGCATGTTATGCACCTGCAGAATGTTGAACGTAGTTTACTGTGCGCACTGTGGCATTGTGCATATACACAGTTATTGCAGTGCAGCACAGCGGTTGATACTCTTAACTGCAGCGGTCACTGGCTGCTACGGCCAGGATTGAAGTGCACTTGAAGTGTGCTTATGGGTACATGCTGTCTGGTGTTTCCTTTATCTGTGATTTGCTGTAACAATCTCTTAGACTGCATGAAATAATCATGCACAGCCCGTGCAGTAATTAATCAGTGCTGACATAGGGTCAGGAGCTGGTCTGACCATACCTCAGCCCGGGCCAGCTCTCTCCAGAGCCTGCTTCTGAGGTAGAGGATCTGCGACGATGAGCGAGGAGAGGCCGGCAGAGAGCAGGGAAGAGAGGCCAGTGAAAGGTGACAATCCGAGAGATGGGGACATAAAGGAGGGAAGAGCAGAGGGGAGAGAGAATGGAGAAACTAAAAAGAACACAGACAGCAGGAAACAATACAAATGTATTACTGGCAGCCACTGCGAAGAAAGTGCGTGGAGTGAGGGTTAAGTGCCCGGTGCGGTTGTCTGCGGTGGCTCGAGTCCGTGAGTCATTCAGTGTGGAATTTATGATATAGGCAGCTGAGAATCCGTATTTGGGGCCTCTTACATCCTCTTTGGGAGACTTGAGTCGGCCGGGCCTGGTCAGATCCCACGTGGAACAGCTGCCTGGAGTTCAAACTGCTGATGCTCTGCTACAGACCTAGTCAGCCCTTGCAGCCGGTACCCAACGGGACAAGCAGACACATGCGATGCATTTTGATAACAGAAATGGGTGACGGTGGCATTTATTGATGTCTGCATTGGGCTGCGCTCTGCATAATTCTTCCCAAACATGCAACCTACACAGACCAGGAGGATTTATGAGCAGGCACAGAAATATTTGGTGTTGTGAGGAAACCTGCCTCCTTGCTACACAACCTTTGAGTGAAACTGTTCATGCAAATAGGCAAAAACAACAAGTGATGGACTGAATGTGGATCAATGTCACACACTCCCCCAGTCAAAAGATCTGGGCCCAAATCCATCGTTTTTTTGCACTCCACACCACCCTGGGTTAGACAATGGCGATATGCAAATCAGCTCTGACCCTGTTGCCCCATGGGAACAGTCCAGTCCGAACTACAAAAGCCATGTCCTTCCCAGAACGGAATCAAGCATCCGAGGACCGGACCGGTTTCGAGGTAACACCTCTCATCAGCCCGGCTAGCTTGACTCCAAGTGGTGTGGAGTGCCTGGGACCCACGTCTGGGCATCCCCAGCGCACTTAGGGCGGCAATTGCAAAAACAACAAGTGATGGACTGAATGTGGATCAATGTCACACACTCCCCCAGTCAAAAGATCTGGGCCCAAATCCATCGTTTTTTTGCACTCCACACCACCCTGGGTTAGACAATGGCGATATGCAAATCAGCTCTGACCCTGTTGCCCCATGGGAACAGTCCAGTCCGAACTACAAAAGCCATGTCCTTCCCAGAACGGAATCAAGCATCCGAGGACCGGACCGGGCTGATGAGAGGTGTTACCTCGAAACCGGTCCGGTCCTCGGATGCTTGATTCCGTTCTGGGAAGGACATGGCTTTTGTAGTTCGGACTGGACTGTTCCCATGGGGCACAGGGTCAGAGCTGATTTGCATATCGCCATTGTCTAACCCAGGGTGGTGTGGAGTGCAAAAAAACGATGGATTTGGGCCCAGATCTTCGGACTGGGGTGAGTGTGTGACATTGATCCACATTCGGTCCATCACCTGTTCGGTTTGCATGTTCATGCAAATAGGGGCACACCGGGCTAGAAACCTTGAAAGCAGACTTGCAAATAAAGCACCAGAAAAGGGAGGCAGGGGTTGTGACTGTAGGGGGATGGGAGAGATGGGTAGATTTACAGAGAGATGACGAAGAGTGTCTTCTATAGTTAGATAAAAAACTAGCTAGTTAATGCAGATAGACAAACGGACGGATAGCCTCAAGAAGGGAGGACCAACTGAAGGACGGAATAAATATGGAAGGAGATCAAGATAAAACGACAGGCCTAAAAAGAGAGAAAACAGATACTTGGAGATAAAGTCAATGGAAAGCAAAGAGAAAAGGGACACAGAACGCACCTGTAAACCAAAATGTCATGCCTGTTGTGTAATGGAACTAACCTGGATGTAATTGATAACATAAGAGAGAGTGAATAGATTGATAAATAAAGCAAGAGAGATGAAGCGAAATTGAAAGAAAGATGAAGAGCCAGAATGAGAGGAGAGAGTGAGTGTGTGTGTGTGTGTGTGTGTGTGTGTGGGAGAGAGAAGCGATGGATTGTCATAGAGAATGAGAGAGAGGGGGTGAACCAGAGAGAGATGGAGTTAAGCAGAGCCAGAATGAGAGAGTGTGGCAGAAAGAGAGAGGGGTATAACGAGTATGTTGAGCTAGAGAGAGAAAAAGAGGGACATAGGAAGTGAGCTAGAGAGAGAAAAAGAGGGACATAGGAAGGTAGACAGATATGGGTATGAGCATACGTATACAGTTATCTCTACTATATTCAGACACTGGAACAGACCATTGAATGTTGGAATGTAAAGTCTTGTCCCGCTTTGGGGTAACTTAAAATGTTGTCTGCTACAGGAATTTTTAAATATGAGTGAATGTTAACTTGCTTTGGCAAGTCATGCATTGTAGACTGAACTTAGCCCACATGAAATGACACGCGGGAGGCCTGCTTTGGCAGTGAATTGGATTTGAATTTCTGAGTTTGAGTTGCATGGTCAATATTTATGTGTCACTTTTATAGTTATTTAGACTGTGTTTCTGTTTTATACTGTTTCTGCCAATATGTAACATTGAGCCACAGATTTGGTTGAATTTGATTTCAGTGGCTCAGTTTATTTGGTGATTCACAATTCCAATAATGGGCAACATATGGCTTGTTGAACATAGATGAGATGTACTTTGAAATTGTTGGATTGCGTATTGCATTTCAGGTTTTCAATTTGACCAAACTTTTGACTTCTTACCAACGAAATACGAGTGTCTTCCTGGTCGAGGACCACACTGCTTTTTCTCTTATCTGTCTTGTATCAAAACCCTGCTGGACTATGGGTTGAAAGAAAGCTTGAATAAGCAGCTACCTATGTTATATGATATCTCTTTATAAATGTAAAAACTGCACTTTCACAATTGCTTTATTAACCTTCCTGCTTTCTCAAATTTGCTTGAAAATGCACCATTAGTCCACTGTTTTTTCATAAATTTCTCGGGGCGAACCCTCCTTAGGTTGTTTGGGCTCGCTCGCTACGCTCGCTCGCTGCGGTGCAGTATGACAATCATTTTACGCCTCACCACTTTCAAATGTCATCAGCCGCCACTTTCTAATACTAGTAAACTGTAGCATAGAGTTGAGCTTGCTTTAAGAGGCCTTCTGGCTGCTGAATAGTCTGGAATATTGGCCAAATATTGAAGTTCCTTAATGCTGTAATATTAGAGATACCCATAACATAGGAGGAAATCAAGTTGGCTTTCCAGCACGTTTAGTAGTTTCAGTCATTATTGTGTGTAATGTTGCGGGTGTACCGTAATTTGGGGCGGGAGTAGTGATCCCTGCTTTTCAGCATAAGCAAAATATTGGTGATTCATCCTTGTCCTACTTCTGTAAAATCTTAGGGGTTCACAAAAGCTGTATAGCTGCACTTCATAAGCAAAATATTGGTGATTCATCCTTGATAAAAATGCACTGCAACACTTGCAATTGTGTTGCACGCTAGCCCTTCCTTGGACAACTTTGCTTTTCAAAAGATATATACTCCTGCATAATATATATTATTTGATAACTGAATAAACTAACAAATGATTAACATCCATCATTAAATTACACGTAAATTTATATCCACTGCCTCCCTAGACTAACATTCATCTAGGACATTCGGAGCAGCTGTACACAAGTACTCAATGCTCTTGTCGCTACTAACATGCTTACACCATGCTTACTGCAACATAAGAAGTGCTTTATCTCATTTCTTTGACCTAATTTCACAACCACTTTACAGTATGGATCTGGCTATCCACATTTCTTTGTATCACAGCTTACAGATCATTTCTATCCACATGATGCTCTCCACCAACTTGGAGGACATAATAGAAGACTTCTCCTACTTTCTTATTAACTCCTTGGACGCTCCTGACGAGCTCAGCTCGTCATGATGTACACCTCCATACACTCATGACGAGCTGAGCTCGTCATGAACAATGGGAAACTCAATAAACCAGCACAGGAGGAAAATAACACTAGCATCGATGGTGTTAACAGAAAGAGCCATTGTTGTTGTATAACAGCTCACCATCTGACTCTGCATGAATACTATATTTAGGGCTGACTCCTGATGTTTTTTGCTGTCTTTCTGGGATATACATAGGCTGGTAAATCCTGATGGAAACTGTCTTTTAAAGATTTGTAAATTTTCCACTTATGCAGTCACTAACTTTCGTGATATGGGTCTCATCACCAGGACTAGATGAATTTCAATAGCAATCATTGGTAAAACACAGAAGTGTTCTTGTAGGCGCAGAAGGGCGGGATCTTTGCCATATATCAAATACAATTTCTACTAACAGTGAACATTATCTTTTTGCCCAGATCCTGTTAAAAGACACCAGGATTACATTAGTTCTACCATTCCTTTTGAGAGTGTCCTCACAGTGTACTCTATTCTGTCGTTTCATGGGGACGTACTAAAAAGACCATTGGGGAGGATGGGGTGATGGGCTGCATTCTCTTAAGTGTCCACCGGTAGCAGTGTAGTTTAATGCTTACATGTACAAAGTGAAAGTTAACTCTCTTCAGCATTTGTTATTGTTTACCTATCAGGATCTGTTTTAAGGGTTTGCAGGGGTGTGGAATTTAATAAAATATCTACTTGTCCATGGGGCAGGTTGATTCATAAATGTACTTGTACTGTAACAAAATCCACTTGCCCCTGTGGTGCTATGTAGTGCAGCGACAAATTATGGCAGCAATCTCATTATATAAGAGCTCTGAAAAAACCTCTTTGATTATGCCAGGGCCCATACTTTGTAGTGTTTGAATACTTGCAATCCCTTTATGTTGCCAAATTTCTGCAGATCTACATACTGAGGCTGAAGGTAGTGGTAAGCAATAGTTCCATTGTTCGAATTAGTTGGGGAAAAAAAGTGGTTGGAGGGAAGGTGAACTTGCAAACACTAGATTTTCTTATGAGCAAATCTACACATTCATATTTGCGCATGTTAAAATGCAGTTCACAAATATTTTCTTGGAGTATATTTCTTGTCCTACTTCTGTAAAATCTTAGGGGTTCACAAAAGCTGTATAGCTGCACTTAATGAAAGGACATATACCATGGGTGTACTTTTGAGACTTTCTTTAATAATTTGGTGCCTAATTTCGTCTGCCGTTGGCCGTAACCTTTTGTGTTTATTAAAATTCTGTCTCTCTCTCTGTATCAGCTGGCTTCACTGTGAGTGACCGCATTCTGCTCTTTCACAAGGAGCATATCGGCACACAAAGTAGTTTTTTTCAGTGCCAGTAACTACTGTGGCAATGTGTGCTTTTTGAGACCAAATACATATTTTTGCTTTTGCCAGTGTTAATTATAATGGTGAGGACCCTACAGCTCCCACACCAATAAGGTTTTACAAAAACCATGCCAAAACAAGTCATACATTGAAAAAATTAAAAAGCTGACCGCCTAATTTCAGACCTTCTGGTTTTGCCAATGCTTGTTTATTTTTGTTTCCCATATTCTTATTGAAACGGGTTACACTGATTTCCCATTATGAATATTATTGGGAAATACTAGCATGCATCAACACGTTACTAAATGATGCTGCATAGAAATGGTACCTGAAATTTTACAGTAGTTTAGCCCCAATTTTTTTTTCCTGCTTTCATTTTTTTATATGATCATTTCATTTTGAAAGCAAAGAATCATCAATCTTGCTTCCAAGGTTCTACAAATATTTGCATCAAATCAGATAGCATTCTGGGAGCATTTTACATAGCCTCATATTGCTAAACTTTCAGAAAGGGAGACGACCTTTACATCGCGGTCATCACACCCCGATGCATTACAACACGGTTGTTACAACGAACGCGTTGTTACCACGCAAAGCCATTACTACGCAACTCATTACATCGATTTGCAGTAGATGGCGCGCTAACACTAGGAATAGTATAGTTTACTATTCCAACACCATCCCTACTTTTACGTAGGCTGGAGTTGGAATAGTAAATTATACATTTCTAATGTCAGCGCGCCATCTACTGCAAGTATTAATGGCTTTGCATGGTAACAATGCGGTTGTGGTAATGACCGTGTTTACATGTAAAGTGTCTAGTGCCTAGTGTCCCATGATAATGTCTAGTGTCCTATCATCATGTCAACAGCTCGGCCTGTTTACAAGGGTATTGTACTGTAACAACCCTAAAAACATGGCTCTTTAGCCGGGACTAGTGAACTCTTTCAGTTTCGGAGACCCATTACCTTTTTGTTGCAGGATCACACTAGCGCCGGGCCACCTTTGGTTGAGGTAGCTGTTGCGCTTTACAAATGCTGGTGTATTGTATTGTGATGGCATGCGATGTAATGACTCACGTTGTAACGAGTCATATTCTTTGAAAACGTGTGTACACATTTTTATACCGGAACCACTGTCACTAGTGCAGTCGGAGCTAACAACATTTACTTAGAGTGCTCACCTTAAAAATATAGGTTTTCTATTAATGAACCATAAATACACGTTTTAACAGTATTAACATATGGGCAAAAATATTACCTTAACTGCAGACAGTGCGCTTCCCTGATCTATAATGCGGTACTGCAAACTGGCAGCCAAATGTTTTTTGCTGCAGGGGGCTGGGCCTACTTGTCCCAAGGACAAAGTACACATGAAAACTTATTGCCCTTGACCCCAAACAATATGTCCTGGTCGTCGGGCTATAGGAATTCCACATCCCTAGGTTTTATTTAGCACTACCTTGTTAGTAGACAATCACATAGTGTGCATTTGGAGATATTTTCACCTATACATGAAATCTGATGTAACCTTATTAGATATGTTTTTTTATCTTTGTAGATTCCTGATGATTATATTCACCCCATTATCCCCACTAATCCTTTTAGTATGTCCCCTCTTTTTGCTAGCAAAACAATGCATAACTCCAAAAAGTATAATTGCAAGTAGAAATTAGCCACAAAACGCATGTAGGGCCTCATTATGAGCGTGACAGTGACAGTATCCTCATGAGTTATCCAGTGTTCCCATCGTAATTTTTTTAGACGCAGACTCACAACTGATAAAAACAACAAATACTAGGGGACTTAGGCAGGGAGCGTAGCCCATTAGTACTGCACTGGGGTAGTTAGTGCGTAACAACCCAGTTGTGTAGCAAGGGGTGGGGGGGCTGTCCGCCCTGTGCGGCATGAGTTTTGGGGGTGGCAGCGTTCTCCCCCTCTTACATGCCTTGTAGGGTGGCAATTGCCCGCGCCCCGCTTAAAATTACGGGCGTCGCGGGTTGGCAACCTGCGCCGAATCTCGCCTGCCCCCCTGCTCTTTAGTACGGCTGTCACGGGACGGCAAACACCGGGACCGCCACGGGGTGCCAAACACTGGGAATGCCACGGGTGACCATAGGGCTAGCTATGCCCCTGTAACACCCCAGTCCAGCCAGGCCAAATTCTACACATCTGGCCTGCTGTGGCTCCTCCTGCTAAAATGTACCACGTGCTCAGAGCTGGTGGTAAGTGTCAGCCAGTTTGTCCCAGTAATCGGGATGATTATCAGAAAAGGGCCTGGTATTTCTGGTTCCGCATGGCTATTCCCCATTCCAAATACAAATACACCTGATGGCTGGATTATAATGGGGCGGTAGTGTCCTAACAATTACCACTAGCAAATGCTTATAGAGATAAAATAGAAGTAAGAAAAAAGTAGAGATGAATGCCATCTATTGCGTCTCCAAGGTGGAGAGAACCAGAGTTTTAGATGTGAAGAAAAAAAGAATCTATTTTTGGAAAGAGCTCTGTATTCTAATTGGGACTGTGTTTGTAAACATGCTGTAGATGAATTGCTGGAAGCTATCCATCGCTAGTGTTCTTGATGCAGTGAGTTTTTCCAAGTCAGATCACCTGCAGCTATTTCTTGGCACAGATAATTCATTTTGCTTTCCTTATTTACAGTGGTAAATAAAGTGTACACTAATATTCTTTTAAACTTTTCAGAATGCTCTACCTGTATTCTTACTCTCTCTTGTTGTTAAATCTCTGTAACCCCCGGCTAATGACAGCCTATTTCACGCATCTACTGAAGATTAAGACAATCTGCAGTTCCTGTCAGTGTAATGTACATGACCAGATCGCTCTGTCTAGTTTCGGTTTCTATCATAGAAATGTTAATGATATCTGGCGCACACCCTACAGTAAATTAGCCCTTTTCAGCATGCTATAACCAGTACTTACATTGATTATTTTAATATAACAGGACATGAGATTATTTCCGTTCACAAAAGAGATGATGAAGAGACACGCAGAATGGACCAACATGCGAAAATGGAAAACGTTGCCAGCTGTTCAAGTGAGTAAAAATGCCTCGTCCTTGTTTGCAAGATCTAGTGTCCCATGATCATGTAAACAGCCGGGCCTGTTTACAAGGGTATTTACAACTATGTGAACTATTACCTTTGCTTTAATACTTCACAAACTCAAGTGCCTTTCGTGATTTTGCATCAACGACTTAAAATGAAAATGTTCAGGGAATAATCCCACACAGTGCTACAACTAGCTAGTACTGTGCTGTGCTCCCTTTGCATGTTTACTAACAGGCAGTTGGGCATTTTGTGGCCAATTCACAGTCATGTATGTGTCTGGAAAGGAGTATTCCTGTGTAGCATTCCTGTAGTGCCATTAAGTACTCTCAAGTGACTTTGCGTATTGGCCCCAATGTGTTGCTTTCTTTTTCTAATATCTGTACACCTTGGTTCTTCCTTGTCCCTTCCTTGAGGTGATGTATATTTCATGATGACCCCATTTGTACTTAAAGGCTCACTCTGTTTAGGATTTCATTACCCCTTGGCTTACTTACTGAAATGGATACACATTGAAGTATAAATCCCTAGAGACCAACTTGACATGTACAGTAATGTGTCGCCTCGTATTTTTGAAACTTCACTGAACTTGGAACAATGTAGAAATCTGTATTTTCTCATATTGTTTTCATCCTGTGTTGCCACCATAGCGGAGTAGAACCTTACTACCCAAATGAAATTAGTTGAATCCTTCTTTGGGAACATATCTAGTGGCCGAGCGGTCAATGAAAAAAGGGCTAAATAATCATAGGGCCATAAGGCGCTGCAATGGCACTCACAAACAATTGATCATTTACTAACACGTCGAAGGATGTGGTAAGTGATTTGCAAAGGGGAAGGTATGACACCTTCCCTTTTGTAACTGGTGTCGGGTGATCTCAGGGGTACTACTGGCTCCTCCCCTCAAAGTTTACCCAAGCGGAATTTTAAAAGCAGCCCTGGTTCCTTTAAGAAACACGACTGTTTTGGTAATAAAAAAAACAGATAAAAAAATAAAAGTAAAGTTTCCTATTTAGGAATGCAAACACAGAGGTAGTGGTCTACTGTTCTTTGCAGGCCACAATACCTGTGTTCATAGCCAAATAAGGAGAGTCTCAAATAGCGACCTGCCTTATAAATCTTTATCAGGCAGGTCATTCTGTGACCCCCTGCGACTGTAGATTGAGCATTGCCACCTATTGGTATGGAGGCGCATTGCAAAATTAGAGACAGGCCGCAAGAAGTTGGTGTTCAATTTGCAACAACTTTTTGCGACCTGTCTCTCAGGGCATCTGGCCCCAAGACCGTTAGCCTCCCTCCCGAAAGGTAAAATATAGTTATAACTCATACTACTTGTGCAGCCACTTGTGAAACCATCCCCACATAACAGATTACTACGGAGTGCCACGATCAACTTCCACGTCCATTGTGCGTTTAACTTCCGAGAGCCAGGCATCCAGCAAAGGAGAAACCGTTTAGATCCATTTCACCCATATATAACAAGCATTTGCAATTCAATAGGTCACGTATTAGGAAAGTTTGAGCTATTGGTATTGTAAATGACAAATTTTTTAATTATGTGTTGGTTTTCAAAATAGCGAAATTAATAGCTTTGTCATTTACAATGCCAATGGTTTTAACATTCGCAAACGTGACACCTATAGCATTTGCAATGCAATATGTGTTGTATTTACGTGACTTAGATGTATTGATATTACAAATTATGGCTTTTAATTTTTTTTAAATAATTAATACTTAAATAAAAGTTATTGTAATTTATGGCAATAGCTTAAACTTTTGTAAATACCTGTTGTGAAGATAATGTTCAGTGTATTTTATTGTGATGGAAATCCAAGTACAGAAGTGAAATATTAACATCTTTGTTGTGACATTTGTAATAAAGCTTGAAACATGAGCGCTAAAGGCAAATGTCAAAGGGTAAGCCACCTTTGAAACACAAATGGTGACACATATAAGAGGGGCTGCACTTTTGTTGTGTTAGACATGTTGGTGTTGGGGACAGAGAGGGGAAATGATTTGTCAAACCATTTTTCCTGTCTGCATGTAACTGTCGGGTAGCCACACCTCTAGGTTGGGCTACCAAGCTCAACAGACCAAGAGAAGGGACTGCAATCTTGGGAGTGTGAGGAATAAATCACTCTAGGATGGTGAGATGCCACACATTGCTAAATGAATTACACTTGTTTCTTTGATAAAGCCAGACTGCGAGAAGCCACGGCCACCCAGGACTGAGCCAAGGTTTTACAGACAAGCCTGGCTGGACAGAAGACAGGGTTGTGAGTTTATTACACGGTGGGGGTCGCCAACTAATAAACCGCAATTCTTCACGCCACTTCTCTCCCTTCTAGTTACCCCTTACTCCTCACAGGGGCTCCAGAGGTGTGGGTCAGTCTAACTTCTGAAGCTCAGCTGAAAAGGGACTTGGTGGATGGGGGAGAGAAAATGTGTGAAGGCTTCAGAATTTCCGAATAAATGCATTTCCTCACCAACGTTTGAAAATATTTTCCAAGTCTCTCCACTATGCACAGGGCTTCTAATGTGCGTTCGGGTGTTAGGGCACTTATGTCTGTTCTGTTGGAATGGGGGCGAGGGGTGTCAACACTCCCCTAAGATTATTTCATTGATAGTGGCAGATGTTATGCGAAAACGTGTTAGGAATTTGAAGAAAAAAAAAGTTTTAAAAATAGTAATAACACCTTAAACTTATGTATTTTAAACGTTCACATGAATTGCTATTTTCTGTAGATTTAGACCGCAAATGCAGCCATCTGTGCTGCTGGAATTCTCCAGGGCCCCGGGGTGCTTCTTTCCAATTCCTGAGGAAAGTCAGGGCGGCGCAGGAAGCGACGAGCAGCGCGTTTCCGCCCATTGTGTCCCGGAGCACGGCGCACTGTTTACTTTGGTACAGCTTCGAGCTTCGAGTTCTGACCCATGTGGTTCGACGCGAAGCCACCACTTGCCATATAGCTTGGCTCTTTATATTGAAAAGTCGTTATTGCCACACATATGCTACCTGCTGCTAAGCGCTTCAAGACCTCGCACCGGGTAGTAAGTGCTATTAAGTACAATTTACAATTACATGCGATTCGAACATAAGAAACCAGGAAATAATTGTTTGTTTACTGTAACCGGAAGTTTGGCAGCGTGAAGCCGGTCGTGGGGCGGGACTTCCGCCTTCTGCGTGAAGCCCGCATCCACGGAGTGCCAGAGAGCAGCATTGGTGACGCGGGCGGGGCTCCCATGCCTGAGGTAGAGCCCCGCGGTGGCTGCCGAAGTCAGGATTGGCGGCGATGTGGTGAGTGGGGCTTACTTGTAAGGGGGGCGGGGGTGTGTGTCTGTGTGTGTGTGTGTGCAGGGGGGGTAGGGGGCTGCGGCGGGTGTATGCGTGCGTGTCTGTATGTGTGTGTGTGTGTGTGTGTGTGTGTGTGTGTGCAGGGGCGGTGGGGCGGCAGCGTGTGTATGTGTGCGCGCACCTGTGTGTGTGTGTGTGTGCAGGGGGTGGGGGCTGGCTGTGTGTGTGCGCCGTGTTTGCATGCAAGCCAAGCGAAAGCAGGGGCTGTGTGTGCGTCTGCGCAAGCGCGGCTCAGAGGCACGCTCCCGCGGTCAAAACTGAGACTGCAAAAGCGCGCGTCTGACTCGTGTCTTCATTCCTAGAAACGGCTGACAATAGGTTCCGAGCAGACAGCAATTAATGCTTCGCATTGAATGCAGGTCGAGCTCGACCTAAAAATGTCCCTGAATAGCCAAACTGAATAAAAGCATTTGTGTAGAAGCAGTGTATCAGACATGATCCGTTGGAATACCAGTGGTAAAGATTGAGTGCCGCTTTGTGGCCAAACACATCATTGATTGACTTAGCCCATTCCTGCCTCTAGTTGCTCCACCGTCATTCGGGGACCAAGAACCGGGAGCCGTGAGCTGCCAGCCAGCCATCGCGCATTGCCTGGGAGCAGGAACTACAGCTCCCAGGTAGCTTAGTGGCCAGGACGCCGCCGACGGACCCGCTTTGCGCCAGGATGTGCTTTTAACCCGGCCCATACCTGCATAGCTCCACCGTCATTCGGGGCCCGGAACCAGGAGCTGGGAGCCAGGAACCGCCACGCATTGCCTGGGAGCAGGAACGACAGTTCCCAGGTAGCTTTGCGGCCAGGATGCCGCGGACGGACCTGCTTCGTGCCAGGTGGCGATTTTTACTCAGCCAGGGCTCCTGCAGCACGGGAGCTCATACCTGTCTCTAGTTGTTCCACCGTCATTCGGGGGCCAGGAACTGGGAGCTGGGAACTGCCAGCCAGCCAATCACATTGCCTGGGAGCAGGAACTACAACTCCTAGATAGCTTAGCGGCCAGGGCGCCGCCGACAGACCCGCTTAGCGCCATGAGGCGCTTTTAACCCGCCAGGGCTCCCGCAGCGCGGGATGAGCGCGGGTGTGCCCTGAGTGTGCCATGTCAAAGACCAGAAGAGGATGGGCTGGAGCAACCCCTTCACATCGACGCATACTTGTGCAAGAATGGGTAAGTGGAAATTTCCTTGTGGTCAGGATCAAGGGAGTGCTAAAGTGAAGGTACCCAGGAACTCAACCTTTATTATATCTTATCTGACCTCTGCTGTGGGTGTGTTGAACAAGGAAATCCAAATTGGAAAAAGATACAAATTAAATCTGGACAGTTATCTACTGAGATGCCCGTCAATCAGTTTGGAGTCTTGGAATCTTGTGTCCAATCGGCTGTTCGGAAAGCAATGGTGGAAATTTGTAATTCACAACTGGAATCTGTTCTTTAAAACACTGTTAAAGACATTATTGACCCGTTGCACTCCTCTGTAAAAGGGATCATGACGAAATTAGAGCATCTAGAGGCCTATTTGAGGGGCCACAAAAACGCCAGTGAGAGTGATAACAATAGCATCATCCCTCGGGCTCAAACGTTGCCAATTGTTGAATGTAGGGCGGGAGGCTCTGACACTCCCAATGCCACAAAAGAACAAGTCAGGATTAAAACCTATTTCCAATGCATGTGCTACTATAGGGAGACAGGCAGAGGGCATCACATATTGCCATTCTCAGACTGCTTCAAGCCATGCTTAACAACGTGCGTTGGAGTAGTTCTTGTGATAATATAGTGACTGATAAAGTGATTAATGGCTGTAGACCCAAGCTGCCCCCAGAGGCCACTCCTTTAGTCGCCATTCTTACAGGGGTTCCCCCGCTTAGAGAGCATTGCTCAGAAACCACTATGGAGCTGCTACGTAAAACAAAACAGTGGTGTGATCAACATACCGGTAGCAGGCACACGGTCTCCCCACATATTATAATGGCTAGACAAGTGGGTGGCTTGAGAAGTAAGAGAGATGACCCGAAGTGGATTAATTCCCTTAAACATTTTGACATAATTTCCTTAAAGGAGACTTGGGACATGGATAATAACTTCATCCATCATGGGGTAGTATTTGATGAGAGGGGCTCTTGGGTTCACCAACAGAGAGCGTTCAGCGTCGGGGCATAAATGCCGGCATTCGGACACCGTGAATCGTGAGAGCAGGCATATCATAGCCTGGGGAACTTTCCCTCTACAAGTTTGCGGTCATTCATAAGGCCTGTTAACCTTTCTTTGCTGTCTGTCCCACTTTGTGATAGGCAGAACTTCTTGTGGTGTTCACGATTTGAGTACCGCTAAGCCAGGCATACCTTTGCAGTCATCACGCCGAGGAAGATACATTTTCATGCCCTGACGCTGAACGCGAACGGACAAAGGGCTGCATTGGATTTTCTTTTACGGTCTCATCACATCAATATCATTACTTTATCATCACAAGAAAATTGTCACAGGCGTACTCCCACTTTCGTGGCCTAACCTCAACATTTCAGCTTCTATTAATGGATTAAGATTTTAACTCAGGACCGACCATGTGTGCTTTTAAATTAATAAGAAGACACTGACATCTTCAGGCTTCGTACAGAACGGTGCCACACTAATAATAAGCCCTGATGAAGTTCTGTGAAGGAGAACGAAACGCGTTGGCTGGAAAGCAAAGCTTCTTTTGGATATTGAATATGAAATAAAGAAACTTAATTAAAATTACTTTGTGACCTTTGGACTTCATTTCTCCGCGCACGCCCACCCAATTGCATTCTGAAGGAATTGGAACCCAGTGGCACCAATAGACGGTTGATGCCAGGGCTGTTTGCGTGGGTTCATTTGGATATCAGAACTGGCATGAGGTGCAGAACTGTATAGTCAACCATCTTTCCTTTTTGTTAATGGATTTGTAATTCCTAAGGGGAAAATGCTTTATACAGGTAAAACCCACCTTGTTGTATCTTCAGCTGCTGCATGGGAGATTTTTATTATTGCAAGCTTCTTAGTCGCAGCTGTTAGACTCAGGAAAAAACGGCACCTCATGATAAATATCTAAAGAAGACTCACTGTGCTTACATGTTTATCGTTTTTATAGTTTTTATGCTGGCATTTTTAACTCTGACATGTGTTCCTTTGGAAGGGGTGATTTACCGCTATATATGAACTATTGGATGTTGCGGCTTTAGGTGACGTAATGACATTTGTCCTTGTAATAATTTTTTTTTTTTACCAGGTTGGCCACATTCATTGATGATTAGTATTTTATATATTTTTATAATGTAGTGTATGTCGATATATGTATTGTACTTTTATGGTTTTTACTAACCGAATGAAGTGGTGTTGGTATGATCTATGATATGATTTACCTAATGCCGTCCAAAACAGACTCAATACGGGACAATTGAAGAACATATGTACATCATTCACCAAAGGGACCTTACAACAAGGGCAGTGTTGTGGTACAAACTACAAAGGTACAGCACAATGCCAGCTGTAAATAACCCAGGAGTCACTTTGTGATCAAGCCACATTGTAGGAGCCCAACAAGCTGACTTCAAAGCTTCTTTAATCCGTCGAAGCTTGTTAAAGAATTGGTCAATATTGGTCATTATTTTGATTGAAATTATCATTATTGGACCATAAGAGTTCCCTTGAACTTCACTTTCTACAAACGCTGACTGCCTCTTCTCTTGCAGTTAAATAGCTCTGCATATTAGAAGCAGTGTTCCTGCCCTTCCTTTTTGAGTGTTGCCCTTTTTACAGGTATTGGTGGTTGCAATTGTGCATGATGTCTTTTTCGAAATTTTAATAGTGTATTTCGGTTTCTTAAGACTAGGAAAACCCCTTTTTGATCCTATTTGTGTTGTTGAACTTAATATTGCACATTACTAAATGCTGTTCTACTCAGGCATACAAATTAGAAGCCTTTTGGGATGGGAATGCCTCCTTCATGGGAAACAGGTTTGCACCCAAGCCCAGAATTACTTGACTGGTGTCCTGACATTTGGCTGGCTGAGCTGAAATGTCAATCTATCATACGGTCTGAGTCTAGGAAGGTCCATGGTAATTCCTAGGTCCAGAATCTGTCTTGTTACTTGGAAAGGTACACAAGGCATGCCTGCTATTCTGGCATCCCCTATATGTGTTGAGTGCATCGTATGAGGTATGGCTAATGGCATGGCTGTGCGGTGGTGAGAGAATGTTTGCTCGGACAAGCTGGATCACTTTAGACTGCATCTGGTTTGACAACACATGAGATGGAGGATGGGACGCAGCTTCCTACGTTCGGTGGGGGGGGCATATAGATAGGGCTAGTCTTAGAAATTCTGTTAGGACCTTTTAGCTGGAGATTCAGGATTATCCTTCCTGAGCACTGCCATTTTGAGGATAGTAGGAGAATGGTAGTGAGTGAGCTGATTCTGTTATTAAGGCTAAAGAAGTTTCTCAGCGGTCTTTTTGGTCTATGCCACATAAGAAGGGCTGATGACAGCCAGATGCACTTCATTGTGTTCATGTCTTGGGATAGCCCTGCTTGAAGCCAGCATTATTCTACCTATTGTGAGAGCCACCACCTTGTACAAAGGATGTCTCTGCACTGCACTGCAGACAGAAAATGACATTTGAAAAGGAACCACCCCAAACCACTTTCTGGACTCCTAAGCTTGGATCAACATCCTCTGTCTGGAAATACAGTAAATAGGTGGACTCCTAACCACCCCTCTTTATTCCATTTCCTAGTTCCTTTTGTCCAAAAAAGAACTCTTTAGAGAGCTGCTGTGACCCTGGGTTGGTGTCAGTCTGACAGCAAGTCTCCTGAAGGTGAAGCAACATCACCTAAAGTATGTGCACTTGCTAGAAGACGAGAATCTGCTCAGTACATAGAAGCCTGTCTGCTTAGGGATGAAGCGTGTTTGTGGTCCAGAAGGTGGAGAGGCCCAGCTGTGTTCCCGGTGCGTTGAGCACCCAGAAGAGCCGACTTGTGATCTTAAGTGTGACTGGCACCAACCCATGATATGGGGTGTGAAATGACAATAACCCCTGATTGACGATGTGCCATCCGACATCCCCACTGCAACCCAAGGGACCAGTTCACTTGTTGCCTGACGTGCTGTGGACGAGGACATGAGCACTGCTGTAGTAGAGAATTTGACCCCCCAGCTGCCAAAGACAGGTGACTGGTGCCATGGCCTACAATGTTCCTTGTTTCATGAGTGCGATCCTAGAGACAGAGCCACTGCCTTGACCCTGCACCCGCAGAGATGCTGCCCATGTGACTGTGAAGGGGGCACCATCGCAGCGTTGAGCTGCATTCTCATTGGTAGGTAAATATTAGGCAGTATTGAGAGACTGATATACTGTGTTTTGCTTTAAAGATCGAGATATGCATGTTGAAAGGAGTAACGATTGCCAGTCTGAGCACATTTGCAAGATACCAACTGAACTGACTTATGGGTCACCGCATAAAGCAGTTGCTCAAATAAACCAATTAGTGAACTTGCACCTGTGCCGATTCTTGCCCATCAATATCCTTTACTTCTATGACACTATAGTTATGTGGAATCTTCAGCCACTGTGCTAGAATCCAGTGGTGGCGCAGCACTCTAGTAACTGGACTATGGCGCTGTGGTTGGTATGAGATCTATAAGATTTGGTTAGAGCCCCATTGTATGTTGTAGAATCCTGTAACTTAGTCTGCTGTCTTTTTAAAGTACTCCTCTTAAGCTAATTTACATAGGAAAACACAAAACATAACTGAATCAACAGAAACACCTTCAACTACCAATGGACTGCATGGGTCAGAGAATGGCAAAGGGTATGGAGCACACCCCTTTATGGTTCTGCCCTAATTGCAACCATAGGTTCTCTCAAAAATACAGTCACAAGGTGTGTAATGTGTTTCCTGAGGCACCATCAATTGGAGGACTGCGATGCATGATCTGAATTCCTGTCCAAGCAGAATGAGCAACCCAATAATCCCTCTGTCCTTGGGTTTCAGTAATCTAAAACTAGAAAATTGCTTACAAGGAGATAGCTTACAACATTATTTAGCATAAATTAACTGGTTGTCAAAAGGAATGAAAATTTTCCTAGCCGTAGGTGCTAGTAAGTTTCAATTCTATTAAGGACTCGAAGGCGAGGATTATGCCTTCTTCCTTCACTCTTTATTCTTTTCACAGCAGCAAGAAAGACAAAATAAACTATATTTCCCATGAACATTAGGGAAAGAACAACAAAAACTAGTCAGTCCTTTGTTAGTCTCTGCACTCCTGATAGCTCCCATCATGCTCTGCAACCTGTTCCCCTTCCTCTTTCTTCGCACGAAGCATCCAGTTCAGCACCTTTAAGCATCCGCCTTGCCAACCTCATTTCCTGCAACAAACCACCATGTCAGAACTGAACCTTAACCAGCACTAAACCAAGCAAGTAGGCAACAGTGCAAGCAACCACAGTTGAACACACGGATAATCAATGTATGAAAAAAGTTACTTACAGCCAGTACGGGGAAGGGTCCAGTTCTTGGAAGTCATTGGGAGGGATAATCCTCGCCTCCGAGTCCTTAATAGAATTGAAACTTACTAGCACCTACGGCTAGGAAAATTTTCATTCTATGTCAGGACTGGAGGCTTCGGATTATGTCAGTTCAAAGCTTGTTGACAACCAAACTAGCCCCTCCAGCACTGGTTTGAAATAAAACCGTTTAAAAGTGGAACCAGTCGGCGGCCCGCATCAGATCCTCCAATCGTGCCCCAAGGGCGAATGCCTTAGAGGCCATAGCACCTCTCGATGAATGAGCACCAAACTGCTTAGTATCAATCCCCGCCTCCTGCATGATCCAACGCACCCAACGGGCGATACTCAGGGAAGAAACAGCCTTGTACGGCTAACGTAGAGCAATTAGAAGTTGTCTTTTTCGCCCGGAGGGCGGGTATCTTCAGTGGCATCTTCATAAGGACGGAGGCACTGCACAGCACACAGCTTCGGGGAGTCCGGGAAGGCCGGATACGAGATAACTCTAGTGTTAGATTTAGTCCGCCTACTGAGCGTGAAACACACTCCCTCAGGAGAAAAGACTCTGGCCGAGATATCCATTGCTCGTACATCCGAGACTCGCCTACACGAAACCAGGCACAACAACATGGCCAATTTAGCTGATAACTCCTTCCTAGACAAAAACCTATTCGATTGCCATGACTAAAACAGGTTTAGAACTCTGTTCACATCCCAAAGGGCCGAGTTACGTGGCTCTGGAGGCTGCGAGAGCCGAATTCCCCTAAGGAGCCTACACACCAAGGGGTGTTCGCCCACAGGAGAACCCCGGACCGGTGCATGACCTGCAGAAATCGCAGACCGAACTGCATTGATAGACCGATAAGCCAGGCCATCTTCTGCCAGACCTGCAAGAAAATTTAGGACATGAACTACATCAGACCCCACGGGATCCACACTCCGTCGCACACACCAACGGCGCTATCGCTGCCAGGCCGACCGATATCTCTTGGTCGTGTTCGCGGCCCATGCTCTGTCGAGCAAGTCCTCAGCCTTTCCCGAAAGTCCCGGGAGCGCCCAGCGACGCCGGAGATCCTCCATGCCATCAAGCGGAGAGACCCTTCTTGGACTAACCGGTGGGGAGCCCCGTCCGGATTGAGCAGAATTTGCGGATGATGGGGGAGTAGGATTGTAGAATCCCAGGAAAGTTCCAGAAGAACTGGAAACCAAACTTGCGATCTCCACCATGGCGTGACTATCACCACCTCCGTCAACTGGCTGCGCAGCAGAGCTGACACCCGTGTGATCATCGAGAATGGAGGAAACGCGTACCCTGCTCGCCCGACCAATCCTGTAGGAACGCGTCCGTTGCTACTGCAAGCGGATCCGGATGCCAGCTGAAAAACCTTGGAAGCTCATGGTCCAGGCGAGACGCAAACAGATCTATCATGAAGGGACCCCACCTTTCCGTCAATAAGGAGAACACCAGAGGGTCCAGCTTCCACAGGAGATGGCGGGAGTGCCAATCGGCCACCTCGTTCTGACGGCCCGGCAGATACTCCGCCGTAACCGACACCTGATGATCCAGGCAAAAGTTCCAAAAGTCCCGCACGAGATCCGCTAGCATCTTGGATCTGGTACCCCCCAGATGATTTAAGTACCGGACCGCTGACACGTTGTCCATCCGCAGGAGGACACAGAACTGCACTTGGTCCTTTGTCCAGCACTGGACCGCAAAGGAACCGGCCAGTAACTCCAAACAGTTGATGTGAAATGACTGTTCTAGAGTGGACCAGGCGCCACCCGTGGAGAACTCTCGGCACCTGGCCCCCCAGCCGGCACGACTCGCGTCCGACTCTATGACAATGTCCGGAGCTGAGCCGAAAATCGCGCGGCCATTCCAGGCTTCCATGTGCGTCAGCCACCACTGCATTTCGCCCCGCACCTCGTCCGACAAAGGAATCAGCTGAGAGTAAGTCAAGCCCTTCCTGAGGTGGGAGGCCTTCAACTGTTGCATGGCTCGATAATGCAAAGGCCCCGGAAAGATGGCCTGGATGGAGGATGATAGAAGACCCACCAGCCTGGCCAACTGACGCAGGGACGTTTGACGCTTCGCCAAAGTTTGGCGCAACTCGTGGCGAATCTTTGCCATCTTCCTGGCCGGGAGGCTGAGGGTTGCAGCCACCGAATCTATTGTGAATCCCAAGAAAGTCACCGACTGAACGGGAACCAAAAGAGATTTCTTCTCGTTGATAACAAATCCCAGCCCTTGAAGGAGATCTACCACCGCCTGAAGCTGGGAGGACAGACGCCTCGGACACTGGTCCATAAACAGCATATCGTCTAGGTAGACAATCATCCGCATGCCCTGGGCTCGCAACGCCTCTACCGCCGGGCGAAGCACCTTTGTGAAACACCACGGAGCCGAGGAGAGCCCAAAAGGAAGCGTCGTAAATTCGTACACCTGACCGTCCCACCTGAACTGGAGGAAACAACGATGAGGAGGAAAAAACGGTACTGTCAGATAGGTGTCTTTTAAATCCAGCCTGACCATCCAATCGGATGGCCGCAAGATATCCCTTAGGAGGTGGATGCCATCCATTTTGAAATGTCAGTACACCAGCCATTCGTTGAACTGTTTCAAATTGATGACCGGCCAACGGCCCCTGTCGACAAGAGGTTGCTGAGGAAACCTTCGGGATGCTCGCCAGTGCAACAAATCGCCCCTTTTGAGAGGAGGGCGGAAACCTCGTCGCGCACTAAGTCGGCGTCGCGCTGCGAAAACACAATAGACCGCGGACGCTGGAACTAACGGGGACGACCATGGAACTCCAGCAGGAAGCCCTGGACCGTCTGCAGCACCCAGGCATCGCTCGTGAGGGAAGCCCATGCCTGATGAAATCGCGCCAAGAGCCCCCCTACTTTCAAACTCGCTGATGACAGTACACTCACCTCTTCCAGCACCTCGATGCCGGCCTCTCTCATCTCCACGTCCCCCAAAACGCTGTCCTCGTGTGGGGTAGAAGTTGTTGTAGCGGTTGTTGCCCTGCAGCTGACCGCGGCCGGAGCCTTGCCCCCTGTCGGAGCTACCCCCTCGACCGAACGAGCGGCCCCGGCCACGTCCGGTCTTGTCGAAAACCCGAGGGGCAAAGACCTTTTTAATGTTTGATTGGGCCCTAGGAAGTGAAGGTGGCCACGAATTTCCCTAATTCTTTTATGAACGGGTCACCAAACAGGCCACCTTGCTCCACCGCGCCGGCTTCAGAAGAAGCGAGGTCCCCCAGTTTCGGGTCGATCTTAATGAGCAAGGACCTTCTCCTCTTAGGAGAGAGGGCACAGTTAGCATTACCGAGAAACACAATGGCACGCTGAGCCCAATTGGAAAGCACCTCTGGAGAGATAGGGGTCCCCGAAACCTTGGCCTCCTCGGCCATATCTAAGATCTTGGTAAGGGGTCCCACAGCATCCAACAGCTTGTCCTGGCACGTACGCCAGGACCTATCAATACCCTTCCGAGGGTCCTTCACAAACTTAGCCAGGAAAGTGGCCATCTTCGGATAAATATCGGGGGTCATGGCCACCTTGCTCTCCAAGGAAGGCAGGGGAAACTCTGCGCGAAGCCGGCTAAGGGCGTCCTTGTCTACTGGCTTACACAGTCAGTGTGCCACGTACTGGGCCACTTTATCTCCAGGCACCCACTCAGAGGACCGGGGATGGATAATATCGTCCGGGTCCAGCATTTCCGAGGGACCTGCCGAAGAGGAGGCCGGGGATGGAAGCCACGAGTGGGAAGAGCACGCCTCCTCGTCCGTCTCCGGAGATTCTTCGTCATCCTGCGGGACCGGGGACACCGTTCCAGGGGTCGGCGGTGGGACCTCCGCCGGGACCGCAGTGGACGGGAGGGAACCCTCGTGCGCCATAAAGGCGCTCTTAATCCTTGCAAAAGCCTCAGGATCAACTCCATCAGAACAAGGCTTCTTTGGTGGAGGGGGGGAGGGGGGAAGGCGCGGACCCCGGGCCTGGGGCCGGCGAGGGTATAAGGGACGCCAATTTGGCATACGCATCGTTCAGTCTGGCAGTAAGGCGTTGTTCCAGAGGGTAAAAGAAACAAACGTCCGGGTTCGTTGGACAGTTCGGGTAATGTCTTGTTTTAGTGTAGGACTAACAGGTATCCCCCTTTCCCGCACCCTCTGATTATTTATTATTTCTTAGAGGGGCATGTTTCCCATGAAGAAGGCAAAAGAAACTAACCACATATTCATACAATAAAGAACAAAAATTATTTAAAGACCAAAAATTATTTTTTTGATGTTATCAAGATAGAGTTATCAGGTGGGAAGACGTGAAAAAAGGAGTTGGTTTGGTTGTCTATACCTAAATTCTTGTTTCCATACAACAATCAACAAATGGACAATGTCTTTGACACAATAATTAAGTAAATAAACGTTTTTTTGATTAAGAAACTATCACTACTTTTGTCTGGTAACAAAATACAAGTTTTATTCCACAATACAATGTTATAAAAAACAATTCATTAAAACCATTATACAATGTGCATATTCATCACGGTGTTATTAAAATACAATAAAAAGGTCACAGAATCAAAAAGGTCGACGCGGCGTTTCGGCTTTTTTTCTAGTATGCCTTCATCAGGACTGATTCTAGACAATTAAAAAGACACATAGTTACCAGACATGTCAATATCATCTTTTCACATCATTTGTCTGTCCATTGTTGCATTCTAAACCCTTTAGTAAAGATTTCTTTTCTTTTCTTTTTTATGTTATATTTACAATTATACTTAACATTCTTACTCCTGTGCTGTACATGCGGTTATATCTTGGAAAAAATCTTATAAGAGTCTACCCACTGTTTGCCTTCCCCATGGATATATATATGCTCCATCTGTTAAAGAGACCCCCATTAGCTCCTTCACTAAAAAAGAGAAAAAGTACCTCCTATAATAAGGTGCGTACCTTGTTGTTCCAGTTGAGTTTATTATCTCCCTGGATTGAACTACTTGGTTCTAAGAGAGATCCTTTTTTGGAATTAGGACTCTTGCAGCTTTGTCCATTCAATGTGTGCAAAGTTGCTCTGTCTCCTAGATAGAGAGCCAATGATTAATGGTCATTTACTATAAATGCATGGATTTGTTCATTAAGGTTGCGTTGCATAACCTTTCTTTACATACCATCTAATGGGTTTAGTGGATTTCCATTGCTTTCAGATCAGGTTTGTCCAGTTTTATACGGTACGAGGTTTGATTCTCTCCTTTACTGCCTGTAGGTGTTAAATTACTTATAATGAGTATTATAATAATTTTATTTTATTATATCTGAACCAAAAATTCATGTGTCACTTTGTCCCACATACCTTAATGAGGCTCTATATTCACTGTGTCTTTTGCTGCCAGGAGGAGCCACCGTTCTATATATTGAACCTTCTAGCTCTATCCTCCCTGTGGAAATTAAATTGTATGAAGTGTCTTTCTTTTCTTCTTAAATTCGTTACACCGTTCATGCCATATATTATTAGTGCACTCACCGTGGGAGTCAGGGTTATAGTGCCAAGTTCCCCCTTTCAATTGGGTAACGATCTCCCTCGCAGTGTGTGTCCTGTGAGGTATCTTCTTCTGTATAGTTGGTATCTGTATGGGATATTTCCTAGACATTATAATCTTCCTGTGTCATAGATTGGTGAGACTCATTCTATATAGCGCTATCTAAGATTATGTTCAAAAGGAAATTCTTTAGGCTAAGCAAGATGTGTCTATTTTGTCCAAGTCTGTATTCTGTTAGACTATGTTATATTAAGGGTAGTATTCATTTCTACCGCAATTTGTGGTTTTAACCCATTTATAAGGCAAAACTAAGATTGAACGAATTTGGAAAACTTTCACCAAACTGAAAAAAGTTTTTTATATACAGTCTCCATCAACCACTTCCTGTAGGAGATAATTATTTTCGCTTTTATGGCGCCCCACAAATCTCTTAGGTTTTTTTTGAAAAACATGCCATTGTTATATAAGAAACACTTATATAACAATGGCATGTTTTTCAAAAAAAACCTAAGAGACTGTAGGTTGATGGAGACTGTATATAAAAAACTTTTTTCAGTTTGGTGAAAGTTTTCCAAATTCGTTCAATCTTAGTTTTGCCTTATAAATGGGTTAAAACCACAAATTGCGGTAGAAATGAATACTACCCTTAATATAACATAGTCTAACAGAATACAGACTTGGACAAAATAGACACATCTTGCTTAGCCTAAAGAATTTCCTTTTGAACATAATCTTAGATAGCGCTATATAGAATGAGTCTCACCAATCTATGACACAGGAAGATTATAATGTCTAGGAAATATCCCATACAGATACCAACTATACAGAAGAAGATACCTCACAGGACACACACTGCGAGGGAGATCGTTACCCAATTGAAAGGGGGAACTTGGCACTATAACCCTGACTCCCACGGTGAGTGCACTAATAATATATGGCATGAACGGTGTAACGAATTTAAGAAGAAAAGAAAGACACTTCATACAATTTAATTTCCACAGGGAGGATAGAGCTAGAAGGTTCAATATATAGAACGGTGGCTCCTCCTGGCAGCAAAAGACACAGTGAATATAGAGCCTCATTAAGGTATGTGGGACAAAGTGACACATGAATTTTTGGTTCAGATATAATAAAATAAAATTATTATAATACTCATTATAAGTAATTTAACACCTACAGGCAGTAAAGGAGAGAATCAAACCTCGTACTGTATAAAACTGGACAAACCTGATCTGAAAGCAATGGAAATCCACTAAACCCATTAGATGGTATGTAAAGAAAGGTTATGCAACGCAACCTTAATGAACAAATCCATGCATTTATAGTAAATGACCATTAATCATTGGCTCTCTATCTAGGAGACAGAGCAACTTTGCACACATTGAATTGACAAAGCTGCAAGAGTCCTAATTCCAAAAAAGGATCTCTCTTAGAACCAAGTAGTTCAATCCAGGGAGATAATAAACTCAACTGGAACAACAAGGTACGCACCTTATTATAGGAGGTACTTTTTCTCTTTTTTAGTGAAGGAGCTAATGGGGGTCTCTTTAACAGATGGAGCATATATATATCCATGAGGAAGGCAAACAGTGGGTAGACTCTTATAAGATTTTTTCCAAGATATAACCGCATGTACAGCACAGGAGTAAGAATGTTAAGTATAATTGTAAATATAACATAAAAAAGAAAAGAAAAGAAATCTTTACTAAAGGGTTTAGAATGCAACAATGGACAGACAAATTATGTGAAAAGATGATATTGACATGTCTGGTAACTATGTGTCTTTTTAATTGTCTAGAATCAGTCCTGATGAAGGCATACTAGAAAAAAAGCCGAAACGCCGCGTCGACCTTTTTGATTCTGTGACCTTTTTATTGTATTTTAATAACACCGTGATGAATATGCACATTGTATCATGGTTTTAATGAATTGTTTTTTATAACATTGTATTGTGGAATAAAACTTGTATTTTGTTACCAGACCAAAGTAGTGATAGTTTCTTAATCAAAAAAACGTTTATTTACTTAATTATTGTGTCAAAGACATTGTCCATTTGTTGATTGTTGTATGGAAACAAGAATTTAGGTATAGACAACCAAACCAACTCCTTTTTTCACGTCTTCCCACCTGATAACTCTATCTTGATAACATCAAAAAAATAATTTTTGGTCTTTAAATAATTTTTGTCCTTTATTGTATGAATATGTGGTTAGTTTCTTTTGCCTTCTTCATGGGAAACATGCCCCTCTAAGAAATAATAAATAATCAGAGGGTGCGGGAAAGGGGGATACCTGTTAGTCCTACACTAAAACAAGACATTACCCGAACTGTCCAACGAACCCGGACGTTTGTTTCTTTTACCTGAATGTTTCCCCACCGTCCTCTACAAAGTTAGAGTGGGGTCCTCCTATTTGTTTACACGTTGTTCCAGAGGGACCATAGCCTAGTCCACAGCCCTATGAATAGAGTCATCAACCGCCTGGTAGAAGTCCACATCCCAGGTGGCGTAACTCAGAGGATCCTCCTCCGCGTACTGGTCCTGCCCGCGCTGCATAGTGAGTTAAATTAGGCCCCGCAGACTAGCGTGACAGCACCCGCACAACTGAACCCTCTCGGGTACAAAGTGGGCGCTGGGAAGTAGCCCAGACAGATATGGCGGCGCCAGGCGCACAATTTACCCAGGGACGCTTGCAGCCCACTAAACCACTGGGCACCACCAGGCCAGAAGCGTCCCAAGCACCTCACCCGTGCAAATTGCGACCCCGCAGGGTGTAAAAAGGTGAAATACAGACCCCAAACTGGGCGTTCAAAATGACAGGGATGTTTGCGACCCCTCAGGGTGTAAGCCAGGTGGTTGGGGGACCCCACGGGCAGACTGCGCTAACGCGCGCAAAAACGCTCTGAAAAGGCGCAAAAACGCCCTCAAAAAGCGCCCTCCACACACACAAGCGCAGAATGACAGCACGCCCCCCCCCCCCTAGCGGCGATAGGACGCCACCGCACCTAAAACGGGCAAGATCGCGTGAGGATCGCGCAAAAGCGTCCCGCGATTACAACAAGGGCTCTGAAATGAAAATGCAGGCAGCGCTACAGGAAAAACCATCAACACTGCCCCACAAGCCCCAAATGAGGAGAGAGTAAAGAAAACACCACTTAACTTGCTGCTGAGCAGCAAAGAAAGAGGAAGGGGAACAGGCTGCAGAGCATGATGGGAGCTATCAGGAGTGAAGAGACTAACAAAGGACTGACTCGTTTTTGTTGTTCTTTCCCTAATGTTCATGGGAAATGTAGTTTATTTTGTCTTTCTTGCTGCTGTGAAAAGAATAAAGAGCGAAGGAAGAAGGCATAATCCGAAGCCTCCGGTCCTGACATAGAATTCATCAAAATACATATGAACTTGATAAATCAAGTCAATCAGTGCAGGAAAGGAACAACTGGAGTATGCAAAGAAATTCAACCAAAATATTTATGTAATTTGTACGTGAATAAATCAGAGTTGTGGTGTACTTTAAGACTCGAAAACCCAACATACATTAATAATGTACTCTCAATCATAACACCATTAAAACATCATAGATTGATGCTTGTTAAGTCCACTCGCTTGATGACTGGAATACGTCCTTTGTACAAATCCATTAATTCAGGGCTCGAATCATTAACATGAGAGAAGTGGCACGTCAACGTTTCGGTCTCAAATTTCACAGGTATGTAAGACAATCCTCTGGACCATAAATGATAATGGGCTTTCTTGATGACCTACAGTAATGAATAACTATTTAAACAACTATAACAAAAAATAAACAATTAATAAAATTAATGAAATTATGCCTATATGTTGTTATAGGTGCTCTTGTAATTAAGTGGGATGCACACATGTTGCACTGCACACGCGTGGTGAAGGTGTTGAAAATCTGTTATACAGTAAGTATTCATATTAAAAAACTTAAAGAAAGAGATCTACTACTCCTTATTCTTTTTTATCATGGAGAGATACCAAGGATTTAAGGTATACTCACATGTAGCTGTTACTAGTCAGTTTATACTAATAGTTCACAATAAACTGATGATATGAGAAAATGTAAAAACTAGGATTAAGATTAATTGTAGAATGGTAAAATACATCAAGGCATTGAAATCACTAATAAAGGCCCACTTACCAGAGTCAGTGAATCAGGAAAGAGCACATTGAATATATAGTCATGCTTGAGATTGAGTGGTTACTACGGCTGGCTAGGGAAGTAAAATATAACCAGATGTTAGGTCAGTCCTAAAAGAATGTAAACTCTTATGCTGAAAGAAGCTAAATAGTTCATCTTACCTCTGCTGAAATATCTAGCGGTAGCATTCCACTGTCACCTCGCGTACTAGAAAACCGAAAGCAGGAAAGCAAGTTATGCAATTTATACTAGTGTACAGGGCACCAAAACGAGTACGCTCCAACTTTAAACATTTGAATTAGTTGAATAATGATACGATTTTCCATCAGAAATCGATGTTTGCATTTAAATGCAGCACAAAACCTTAAAGACAGACTTTTTTCATACAGCTTATACTTTCCTAAGTAAAACTGTGTGTTTGTTGGACAACATATACTTCAGAACTATGTGAGACTGATTCCACGCACACCGTTAGAATGTGTTGGCCTAACTCCTGCTAGCTCACAGTGCACCACATGTACCCCTAACCTGACAAGGTAACACATGTAATGTGCAACCTCAGAACATGATAACCTCGACTCCCCAACACATTCGTGGTAAAAGATCTAGAACCTTTTAATTGGGTTACTCATGCATAACCAAAGAAGTACACAAGAAATGTACATCATGCAGTTTCAATATTTATTGAAGCATGGTGATTCTTGTATAAAAGACATGCCTTGCAATAATCAATAGAAAGAAACAGGATTAGCATTATGAGAATGGCGAAAAGATGATTAGTTCAACCACTGTGCTATAACAGTGAATATATGCTGGCATATAAGTACTGTAGTATATTGTGCTCCTACCTAGCGCCACCTAACCTAGTATCTAGGGTGGGTGAATCGTCCAAATCCTTGTAGGGTGATCTAACCCTCCATTACCTGTGGGTAAGTGTCATCAGGCTGCCTCTCTGGGTGGAGAGATGGGCAGCATCCCTCACAAGAGGTAGACCAGAATCAGCTGGGCTGGAATTACGGCATGGATGACCTCTCAGTGTTGGCAAAATGCTTCTTTAACTCAACAAGGAAGTGATGCTGTATATATATATATTAAACCATCCATGTTGCCATGCAAAACACCCAGTCAGGCCACTATTGTTGATTCTATTGTGACAGCTGTAGACAAGTAGTATCTACTTCTTATGGTTACTCCCACTTTTTGCTTGATGTCTCACTGTTTTTGACTAGTCTGACTGGGATCCTGCTAATCAGGACCCCACTCTATCTGCTTTCTCCCTTAAATTGACATATATGTACTTTAGTACACTCCTGATTGAATACAGGGGTACCCTTATCACATGTACCCAGGGCATAGGTTCCCCCTGAGGCCTCTCATGGGTTGAAGCATGTATTATGCCACCCAAGAGAGGCCATGCAAAATGGAACTCGAGGTCTGCTGCTACAGCCTGTGTAAGATGGTGATTACATTAGATATAGGTTCAGTATATCTAATTGTCACTACACTTAACTTATAAGTCATCCCGATAGCAGGCCTTAACAATCGTGAAGGCAGGGTATGTGGTTTTATGTGAGAGGGTACCCCTGCATGAGCAGAGCCTCTCTGCAGCCTTCGGAGACCATTCTCCCGGGTTGTCTGTGACTTAGCTGGATATATAGGTAGAGGTGCATTATAACCTTGCTGTAAATGCTATCTCGAAAACATCGGCATAGAAACATATCGAGTTTGGTATCAAACACCTTGGAAATATACCGCAGCACCAGTAACTGGTGTGGAAGGTATGATTCTACCCTTCTGAAGCGAGCTTCGTGGGGTCACTGGTCTTACAGGTGCCAGCCATCTCGACCCGTACAGCACAAAATGGATGCTGCCGACCGGAGACACATTTCTGCCCTCCTGCTGCTGAGTCAAGCTCGAGCAGAGGAAGGCAGCATAATAGGCATCCTGTCACAGGGAGGTGTGACCACCTCCCAGACAGGATTTAGTGTAATCTGGCTCGGTGGGTGCACTCTGAGAGTGCCTGAAAGTCTGCACTATAGCCACATTTGGTGCTCCTGTACATAGTCCAGTTCAGACCAGTTCTGGGAGCAATTGGTTCCTGCTCTGTCGCAAAACTGGACAAATGACATGGGTGTAGGCACCCCCCTGTCCTGCCCCTCCCATAGCAAGGTCCCCTGAATCTGTCAAACTTTCTCCTGTGAGTATAAAATGGGTTACCTGGCTACAGGGCATTGGATTTTACATGGACAAGATTCTACAAAGGAAGAAACCACTGACCTTTGACTGTCTGGACACTTGGACTTTGCTGGACCTTGCCTGGCCTCGACTTCATCCCCCTTTCCGTCCGAAGCTTAGTTTGTGCCTTTGCTCCATACAGGCTCCGTGCAGGACCTGTGGTGCACTTAAGACAACAGGAGAATCTCCCTTGGAGTGAAGGAGTCACTCCCCTGCTTCTCAGGCACCTAAAGCGCAACTGACCGGTCTGCTGCTCCTGAGCACCTGCGGACTCCGAAGATTTCAGACACACAGGAGGAGGGTCCCTGAGGTCGATCTGCCCTCTC
This sequence comes from Lissotriton vulgaris, assembly GCF_964263255.1. Classification (NCBI taxonomy): domain Eukaryota; kingdom Metazoa; phylum Chordata; class Amphibia; order Caudata; family Salamandridae; genus Lissotriton; species Lissotriton vulgaris. Next base: position 1,218,925,718 of record NC_141693.1, read on the forward strand.
ACCGAGTTTGAGCCCAGTATCCCTTGTGGGGGCTGCGTAACGCGAACGCCTGTGCACCGGGTTCATTTGCAAGTACATATGCTTGTTGACGATTCCCAAGCTTGTGCATTGGACTCCGTGTAGTCCTGACCAGGAGCAGTATTTGCACCAAAGAACTCCGACCTCCTCGCACCTTGTTCTCCGTGGGCTGGTACTTTGCAATCTTGTACGAGGTGCCCTCGCAACTCCTGGTCATTTGGCCTGTGGGCCCTCCTGAGGTTCATCTTGATTGTTCTTGGGCTTTCCTGGTTGCTCCAGACGGATGTATGATACAACGCTTGGTATTACCGCACGTACTGTTATCACGCAGGTTTTACAACGCAAGTTGTTACAACGACTTGCGTTGGGGGGCGCTGGATAGTGGAATAGTTTAATTTAATATTTCAACTCCAATCCTCGTGGATAGTATACATATTTTTATATAACTACCGTGTGGTTCTCCGTCATTTAGTCATTCAGGAGGTGATATTCTAGTAAAACAAGCTACTTTACATTACTTCAAGATTTAGCCTGAAGGCGTCTCTCCATAGCTACTACTAGGATAGCTTTCAATAAGGATATCTTTGACCTTATATATCATAAGGGTCGTGTGGATTGGTACAAGGTGCCCACTTTAACTAGTGAACAGCATATACCAAGCCACCTTCTCACAACAGCTCTATAGCCGAACGAACAATAATAACAACAACATTTTGCGTAGTTATCTTAGCCCATGTACAGAATGTTCACGGTATTATAATGATATGCCTACAAAGTGGAAATGTAATGCTGTTTCCAAGAATATTATCCTGTACAGGCATGCAGTGGAATGTGAGTCAAATATCACCGGGTTTAAGAAAAAAGGCAACTTAAAAAAGTGAACATGTGAAAAGGTGGTGTTCCTACCAGGGCCTAATGTAATCAAACGACATCTGTTAAAGCCTCACGGATCCAATTCCAAGGATACTGCACATGACAAACCCTCAAATCCAGCCCAATTACTAATGGTAAACGAAAGTGTGGGAGGGAAAATTAGCTCTGGGAAATAGAACTTGCGACACAGAGTAAGAAGTCAGCTATGTTTTATATTTGTAGTGACCCCATAACAAAGAATTTGGCAGTATAAGTACAGGGGCAGTGACCCCATGATTTTTAGACCCTGCGTGAAACTTGTAACCAGGCGCTGCTGGTTTTACATCCTACAACAGAGGGCTTCTGTGCTGCCAGGGAACCCCCTCTTAGACTTTGCCTTGTTGCGCTGACCTGCTGGAAGGACTGTATCTTTGCCCCAGAGACCCTGTGTGCTGCCCACCCACAGAACATTGCCATAGAAATCCAGCCCGGTGCTCCACGAGCTAGAAGAGCAGGTCCCCGGATCTGAGGACTGCTCTCTTTACCTCAAGAGCCAGGCAGGTGAGTCGGGCCCCGGGTAGTTTGGTTGCCGTCCCGCGCTCCTTTGCGGGCAGCTCTGCAGTTGTCAAGGAGACCAGTGGGCCCAGGGAAATACAGAGGTTTCCCTCCGCTATGTATATTGACCTCCTAGTACCAGGCCACTACTTTGGTAATATCTACACCGTGTGTTCACGGATAGCTGTAGCTGATTAATGCAAACGTTGATCCTGCAGTGTGCGAGTGCCCCTTCCCTTGTTGGGCCATACGAGGGACCACGTATTCTGTGATGGTGGCATTACGGGTGAGTCTTCAATGGAGGCCCCTGATCAGAAACTTGCAGCATGTTTACCAGATAAAAGGTAATGGAAACTCAGGAGCTGCTGTACTCTGTGTAGGGGTTGCGCCCACGGATTACCATATTCTCTGTTGTAGGTCGGGCAGGTGGCCCAGTAGCCAACATGTGGGGAACAGAATTACAGAATAATATATAATAGGAGCACAGGAGCGACGTGCCCTATGTGATGATGAGGTTGTCTGTATTATATATGCATATGGTGATGTTTTAATGACCTGTTTACATTCTGTACCCAGCTGCTTCCCTTTTTTATGCCCTGATTTAATGTTGCATATTGTAGTGGTGTTTGTGTGGACAGTAGTGGTGCTCCATGTACCCTTACATGCTGCATGTCATGTTCCCAAGTACAGGTCGTTTTTTGCCTTACCACCACAGGATAACGAGTATCATTTCAGAGTATATGGTATATATGCTGTAGTGGTGGTTTTATGACAAGTGCAATTTAGAAGTATTTATGTGAGTGCACTTACTGTGATGTCATGACAATCGGCCGGTTGGAAAAGTGATTTATGTGATTGGGGTATAATATGTTTTATGTACAATACCAAGGATATTGTTATATAGGTATGTGTGGAGTCTCTTTTTGTTGTATGCCAAGTGTGCATGTGTGTTGCGCAAACGCTTTACACATTGCCTCTGGGATAGGCCTGACTGTTCTGCCAAGCTACCAAGAGGCTGAGCAGGAGTTATCTTGGGTATGTAACTCCCTTACCGTGACTAGAGTGCTGGGTTCTGCCTGGCTTAGGTGTATACCCTAGCCAACCAGAAACCCATTTCTAACTCCTCCACTCTCAAATCTGACAATGGCCCCCCTTCAATTTCAGAGAGTGCAAAGACCTTCTTAATTGCTCGTACATCAAGCATCAGAAAAGTAAACCTCTGGCCACAGGCAAATGGCGTTGTTCAACAAGATATGAACACTTTGAAAAGGGTGTTTCAGCATGCTGCATTGGAAGGCATCAATTTAAAGTCATCTTTATATCCAGCCCTCTGTGCCTACCATTCAACAACAGGAGAAAGTTATGCCACCTTAGTGTTTGGGAGAGCTCTTGGAGCAAAGATACCACAATGGACCATCAGTTGGCCAACAGACCATCACGAGATTTGTCTCACCATCACCTCTTGCAAATACAAAATGAAGGCTTACGCCGATAAGCGCCAATGCCTTAGAGACACGGTCTTTGAGAAACAAGACCGAGTTCTTGTCAAGCAAAAGCGGCAACACAAGACTGATGCTTCGTTTGAGGCTGAACTGCTAAGAAATGTGGCCAGCAGACATATGGTACATGCCCAACGACCTGGAAAGTCCATAACCAAAGACTTGTTACGCTTTAAGCCTTTTCCCCGATGTTCCTCACGAGTGTGGCAAGACTACCTAAGTGCCCAAGTCAAGCATCCAACTCTTCTCCAGAGATGCCAGATGAAGGTGCAATCTCTCCATCTCATACAACAATGATCTGGAAGACTGGTGCGAGCACCTGAACTCATCATCGAGGAGTTATAATGTGTATATATTTTCTTCGCACTTTTTATTTAACAAAGGGGACTCTAGTGGTTCTTGGCAGACTCCTAACCAGTATTTCGGAATCGTGTGGGTTTGACTGGATGTGGTTAATAAAGTTTGTGACCCAGTACGTTCAGTTAAATGTTGCATGTTGCATGCTGGAGAATAAAGATGTGCAAACGAGCTCAGTGTGTGGCGTGGTCTGTTGCACGCTCCTAGACTGGGGAGAACGCTACAACAATATGTAATGGTATACTTATATTGATTACAATTTGACTCGGGTCCTCAGTGATATTTTGTTCAAGTTTGATTTATTTAATCTGATAATGGTTTGAATTAATATTTAAGATGTTGTATGGTTTGGTTTCTAACTTTTCATTAGGTTTTTGGGTTGAGCATTGATCAACTTACCATAGGCTTCTAACTCTGCACTGGGTAAGGAAATGACGTATGAATATGCTGTAGTTCACCATCTAATATGGCAGCCATGTCGGTGCATACTTTGAGTTTAAGTACGTTCTTGGGAACGGATTTATGGCGTTAAACACCTGGTTTGACAGTTTGTGCTGAGAGGGGGCATTGAGCACTTCTGTTTAATCATTGAGAGAAGTGGTTCAATCACATATTTGGGTGAGTGCAATAAATAATGGGATGCATGACTTTTTAAAAATTGGTGGATCATGGTGATAAACGTCTATGTGGCATATAATGCGGGATCTGTATTGCACAGAGTCACTCTTGATGCTCAGTAAAGTTGGCAACCTAAGCGTTGTATTGTGGTCTCATAGCATCATTCAGTTAAAGCCATAGTCAATGTGGTGTACTGTTGGTAGGGTTTCATGAAGCATTTTAATGGTTGGCATTTGGTGACAAGATCTACTGAGAGCAACCTAGCACTTTATCGTTGTAAGCATATGCTCAGCGCTTATGTCGTTTGGCTGATTGTGTGGTTAAATATCATTTTTGTTTTGTTTGTATTCACTTCCCCTGGTGAACAGCTAGTATAGCCCAAAATGCATTGGGGACTTATTGAATTGTAACATTTAGCAATGGACTGTTGTGACATTCTTTGTCATCGTGGAAATTAAATTCTGATTCATCAATGGCGCAAGTGCGCATACTATTTTGTTATTAAATGAACTGACAATAAGCAAAAAGGAAGTAATAAAATAAGGAATTTACGAAATTACCAATTTGTCATAAATGTTTAATTCAAGTTGAGGCTCAGAGGAGCTGCATGGTTGGGCATAGAGTGGCATCTTCCAGTTTCGGGAAGCAGCTATGTTTTGAGATTTGCACAGAGTGTTCATTGACAGAGCACTTTCCACTATTTCACATGAAGTCATTAGTTAATGAAAACTAATTTAATTTACACATAGAGTGCATTATAGAAACTTACATCAAGCAATAAGTTATCAGTATGCCCTTCTCGGGTGACACTCTGTTTGGAAGTATAGTGGATTCGGCTCTGAAGGAAGAAATTATACCGCAAATTCTACTGGAGCCCTTCAGTTCAAAGGTCCTCTTAGGGGAGCACCAACTCCAAGGAAAACAACCCCAACAAGGGGAGGGGTTCAGCCAATGACATGTGATTATCTTTAATGCACAGACCTTCTCTCACACTACTCAAGTGAAGAGGCAAAACACCAACCACCAAGGCAGCCCCTTCGTGGGAGTGCAAGGGGTAGAGGGTCAACCTTAAGGACTGTATCACAAGTGAATTTACATTAATGCCCTCCTGCATCCAACACCAGTGAGGGGTAGAATCAGAGGTTTCTTGCATCAATAGAGTGCCATAACCCCCAACAATGATATTCTGAACATTACCCAACACATATACTGAATCATTAAAACACCCACCAAACTCCAACCAAAACCAAGGACAATCAACAGCGAAGATTACAGTCACTTCAAACAGGAGGTGGAAAATCTATTGTGCAAATTAGTGAATGGGAAAGTCAGACAAGACTCTGAGATCTATGTTAGACCTGAGGGTCTTAAAGAAGTATAGCAAGACTCAAAGAATCAAAATACCAACTGTGCAAGAAGTCATTCCATGACAGTGGAATGAAGACTACATGCAAAAGGTAGACCTCAAGGCTACCGACATGTGCTGATCAACAGTGGACAAAATAGGTTTCTTCGGTTCATCATTGACAAGGTACATTAAGAATTCAGTGTTTTACTGTTCAAAATAAAATCTGCTCTAAGGGTGTTTGCAAAATGGTTGGCTGCAATAGCGGCTTCTAAGTTTTCCAAAGGAGAAAAGGGTTTCATGTACACTCCTATTTAGATAAATGGTTGGTAACTGCAAACTAGTTTTTAAAAAAATTTCGGAACAGTGTAAACACTGCCTTACAAACTTTACACCATTTGGTTTTCTCTATAAACATCGAAACGTTTTCCCCACTCAACAGAACGAAAATAAAATCCTCTTGGGAGTAAGGTTAAACTCAAGAGTATTGTTATGTTATGTTATAATGCGTTTATATAGCGCACGGCTACTCAAGTGAGTGTCCCGGCGCTTTCCACATGCAGCTCAGAGTAGAATAACACAACAGAGCACAAACAAACACCAGATGGGAAGGGGAAAACAAAAAAGGCCTAAAGGTTAAAAAGCCAGGTCTTCAGACTCTTCTGAAGAGTGGCAAAAGCATACAGTTCAAAAGAAGCCTGGCTTTCACAGAACACATTTGCTTATACCAGAAGGGGCAAGCTCTAACAGTAAGGGCAGTGGAAAAAATTGATAGCATGATGACCTTCTGCGTACCAATAATTATCAATGCAAGACTGCACATAAGACCACTACAGGGGTGGCTAACAAGACAATGGTAACAGGCAGCAGAGCTTCACAGCCCTACGTAACACACCACAGAGAAAACCCAGCAGACGTATGTGGACATCTTTGGACAAGTTCCTAAACCCATACGATCCCCCTTGAAAGTGCTGATCAGAGGTAATCACCGAAACCACCACCTCTCTATCCACCAGAACAGGATACTCTCCCCCACCCCTCTAATCTCCTCTCTCTTTCCCCCCTCTTTCTTTTTCTCTCAGAGTAGACAGAAAACAGGGGGCAGCTCAAACATACGATATAGGCATACCAAACTGTCGGTTAGCTCCTACAAAGGGCGCCAGTACTATATGTTCTATGTGATATGCGTTTAGTGGAGTAATGCAGTGATGTTTCAAACTTATTGTCCCAGGGGGTGTTCCTCAACTTGAACCGGCCCTTCCGTTCTGTCTGAACTAGGTTTAAACACAAAGGTCGGTTCTTTAAGTAAGGCTTTTAACAAGGGTTTTATTGGAATATAAGTCTTCTTCTGCATAACAGATTAACGAGTTCTGAAAGAATGCACTTCAGTCTCTGGAAAGGGGGTTGAAAGTAAAGTTCAACAACAAGGTGGACTGGGTAATCCGCTGATGACAACGAGGGGTCCCATCCGAATCCGAGGAAGGCTTCCGGTCGGGGCTGTTCCGCCTTTAGCTCCGGGGAGTTGCTCGTCCGGACCACAGGTACCCAGAAAGCAAAGAGGGAGAGACTAACGGTTACTGGGACGTTCACAATGAAAAATATCAGGGAGGGGAAGTGAAGGAAACCAAGTGACAGTGAAGTTTTGCTAACGTCACGAAGTGCTCTCAGTGCTCGTGAAGGGAGGGTCACAGGGAACGCTATGTACACTCGGAAGCGGACTATTACTCGGTAGGGACGCTACTTCGTCCGACCCACCCCGCAATCCGGCCCCGTACCTTGTTAAGCCACGTTCCTCCCTCGGGACCGTGGCAGGGCGAAGCACCGAAACGTTGGCCTCCAGGCTTGTTGATCTCAGCTGGGCTCGTCCGCACTCCGTCCTCCTTCAGGTTCTCACTAGCGTCAGTCCTTCTACTCTCCACACCGTCCTCCTCCTGGGAAACGCCGTCCGCCGATGGTGAAGTGCTTCCGCCTTTTGACGTCGTTCCGTAGAGAAGGGGCGGGGCTGAGTCGATCGGATCGTTCCAGTTAAAGGCGCCAGGTCCCGTTTCAGGTGGCACCCAGCAATCGTCCTGTTTCTCTCTCCACTCGTTCTCGGGCAGCTGTGGGGACAAGGTGCAAGGTGAGAGGGGAGCGGTGGACCACCACTCCGTGACAGTACGGGGTTCACCCAGCACACCGTCACATACCTCCCCCCCTGGCTTCTCCCGATCGGGGAGAGGAAAGACCCTGGATAGGAAGTCTGCATTCCCATTGTCTTTGCCCTTGCGATGTTGCACAGTGAAGGAGTATGGCTGCAGTGAAAGAAACCATCTCAGTACTCTGGGGTTCTGGCTACTGTTCTGGTGGATCCATTGTAAAGGGGCATGGTCAGTGTGAAGAATGAATTGCTTGCCTTCTAAATAGTATTTCAACTTATCTACGGCCCATTTGATGGCCAGTGCCTCCTTCTCGATAGTGGAGTAGTGACATTCTCGTGGGAACAGTTTCCGGCTCACATACAAGATGGGATGTTCCGTCCCGTCGTCTCCAAGCTGGGATAAGACTGCCCCTATCCCCACATTAGAGGCGTCTGTAGCCAAAATAAAGGGTTTTGTGTAGTCGGGAGATAGCAATACTGGGGCTGTGGTCAGGGACCGTTTTAGAGATTTAAAGGCTTCCAGCGACTCCTGAGATGGATGCGTGAACCGTTTAACTGGGACTTCTTTCCGCAGGAGATCGGTTAGGGGTGCAGCTGTCTCCGCAAAGTTAGGAATAAACCTACGGTAGTACCCCACCAGGCCGAGGAAAGCCCTCATCTCTCTTTTAGTGGCAGGAAAAGGTACCTTCTCTATTGCCATGATTTTTTCGTTTTGAGGGGCGATGGCCCCGTCACCAAGAACATATCCCAGGTAGTTGACCTTGGTAAAGGCTACCCTTGAATTTTTTTGCATTAATATGCAATCCGGCGTCCCGTAAGGCAAAGAGGATGGTCTGCAGATGTCTCATGTGTTCCTTCCAACTGTTGCTGTAAATGACGATGTCATCCAAGTAAGCCGAGCTGAAGGTGGAATATGGTCGAAGTACTTGATTCATGAGACGTTGAAAAGTCGCCGGTGCTCCATGTAGGCCAAATGGGAGGACCGTGAATTCATACGAGCCTTCGTCTGTGACAAAGGCGGTCTTCTTCTTGTCCTCCTCACGAAGAGGCACTTGCCAATACCCCTTCGTGAGGTCGATGGTGGTGATGTAACGGGCGTCACCTATCTTTTCCACCAACTCATCTACCCGGGGAATCGGGTATGTGTCGAAGTGGGATACTGCATTTAGGGCCCTGAAATCCATGCAGAATCTCTTCGAGCCATCTGGCTTGGGGATCATAACGATCGGAGAAGACCAGGAACTCTGGGACGGACGAATTACTCCCAATTGCAGCATTTCGGAGACTTCTTTCCTTACGGCTTCACGGCGAGCTGCCGGAATTCGATATGGCCTTTGTTTGACTATCTTCCCAGGTAAGGTGTCAATCCGGTGCTCTACCAAAGTGGTCCTTCCGGGAGTATCCGAAAACACATCTGAAAAGGGGGTCAGTACCTCATGTAGCTCTTCTTTCTGTCCTCTGGTTAATTCTTCGTTCACTACAAGCTGTTGTAGCGAGGACTGTGCCGTTGCTGAGGGCATGACCAGATGATTATCTTTAGGCGGAGGCCCCAGCCACTCCTTGAGTAGGTTGATGTGATATGTTTGTGTTTTCGTAGCTGTTATCTGTAACCGGTAAGTGGTTTGCCCAATGGCTTCAATCACTCGATAGGGCCCTTGCCATTCACTCTTGGAACTGTTACTGATGGAAGGAAGAAGTACAAGAGCCAATTTTCCTACAGCAATCTTGCGGACCTTCTTCCCCTTGTCGTAATTCCTTTTGATTTTCTCCTGTTGTTGTTCGAGTGAGGAGTGGGCCAACTCCCTAAGCTTCCCCAGTTTAGTTCTCAATTGGGTTGTATACTCCAGCATCCCTTTCTTGTCTAGTTCTTCCTCTGTCTCCCACATTTCTTTGGTCATTTCCAACAGGGACGTGGGAATACGCCCATACAACAATTCAAACGAGGAACATCCTAGGCTGCTCTGCTTTTGGGATCTAATCACAAAAAGGGCCAGGGGTAGTAACCTGTCCCAGGATGGTCCTTCTGCGGTTAACATCTTTTTCAAGGTTAGTTTCAGTGTCTTATTGTACCTCTCGACGAGGCCATCCGTCTGTGGGTGATATACTGATGTTTTCAGGTGTTTGACGTTTAATACTTTGCATACCTCTTTCATTAACTTAGAGGTGAATGGGGTTCCCTGGTCTGTGAGGACCTCTTTCGGAAAACCCACCCGGGAGAATAGCTCCACGAATTTCTCTGAAATGGCTGTAGTTGTAGTGGTACGTAATGGAAAAGCTTCCACAAACCTAGTGGCGTAATCAACCACAACTAAAGCGCACAGGTGACCCCGGGGAGTCTTCGGAAGAGGGCCTATAAGGTCCATGCCTATTCTTTCGAAAGGTGTTCCAATGATTGGCATCCTCTGGAGAGGGGCGGCCGGTGGTCTTTGAGTGTTTCTCTTTTGACATATCTCGCACCGTGCACAGTAGTCCTGGACGTCTTTATATATACCAGGCCAAAAGAAATTACGAAGTATGACATCTGTGGTTTTCTCCTTGCCGGTGTGTCCTGCTGTTAGATGTGCATGGGCAAAGAACAAGACCTGTTCTCTAAAGGACGTCGGAACCAACAATTGCAGATCCCCATCACTCTGGGCTTGTCGGTACAATAACTCTTTCTTGATCACGAACCTGGGATATGTCGGACTTGGGGTGCCTTCGCTAGCGTGTGCTGTTTCCCAGGCGTTATACAATGTCCGGTCTTCCGCCTGCGCAAATCGGAAACTCTTGTCCAAAACCCACGGTTCGGAAGAGAGGTAGGTGGCCTTGTGAGAGGGAGTCGGGGCCAATGTTTCCCGAAAAAGGGAGAGGAACTCAGGATTATCTGTCCCCAGTATCATGTCTTCTGGTAGAGACTCCACCACCCCCACCCTGACTTTACAAGGATCTCTTTGTGGCATGTATAGGGTTAACTCGGCTACCGGGTATGGTTTTACATCGCCATGTACACAGCGGATGTATACCGTGGCCGGGGTAGAGAATTGTTCAGGCTTAACAAAGCGTTCCTGGACCACCGACTGTCGGCACCCGGAATCTAGTAGAGCTTTCACTAAAAGTCCATTAAGCTTCATACTCACATAAAAGGTGCTACCGAGCTCTGCCGAATACATCACGGTCCTGGGGAGATAGCCCACTTCCATGGGTTCCTCGGGAGGTTTTTTTCGGGGGCACATTCTTGCTATGTGGCCCCATTCTCCACACTCAAAACACTGGGGTCCCCTGTTCAGGGGAGACAGCATTCCAGCCGGACGGGACCGCAAGGTTTCAGTCCCTACTTTGGGTTTCTTGTCCTGCTTCGCTGGGACTATCGACTTTTGTGACTTCTCTGTCTTATCGGTATCCCATACAATTGTACGTGGTTGCGCTCTGGAGAAATGAGAGGCCATTTCAATGGCTTGGTTCACGTCCAAACTGGCGTGTTGACGTAACCAACGTTGAGTTGCATAAGGCAGAGCCTCCATAAACTGCTCCAAGTATATCTTATTTAGTATTTCTTCCTTGGTACATGTATCAGGTCTTAGCCACTTGTCGGCGGCCATCCTTAGTCTGAAAAACAAAGTCTTTGGATTCTCTCCCGGGGTTCCCCGCTCTTTTCTGAACTTCACCTGGTAGGCCTCCTGGTCTAAGCCTAGATGGTCAAGGATGACTTCTTTAATCGTTTTGTAGGCGGTGTTCCCCAAGGGGTTTGCTGCTTGATAAGCGGATTGGGCCTCTCCAGTGAGGAGAGGAGCGAGGAAAAATGGCCACTTCTCTTCGGGCCATCCCATAGCCCTGGCCGCCCTTTCAAAATTTAGCAGAAAAGCGTCAGGAACCTCACCGGTGATGTATTTTTGTAGAGCCACACCTGCATGGTGAGGGGAGAGTACTTCCCCTGTTCCCGTTACAACCTGTGTGGGAGGCGGCACATTCTTAAGGCCTTCGAGTTGGGCGGTCACTGTGGACTTAATCAAATCCCTGTCTGCTTGGGCGCATTGTATCTGTTGCTGTACCGCCCATTCGAGCTTCTCTTGGCCTTTTATGATGTGGTCTATTAGGGCTTCCATCTCTTTTGGGCAGACGGTTGTTGTTTCTGATCCCACTTCTGACACCAGTTGTCCCAGGGGGGGTTCCTCAACTTGAACCTGCCCTTCCGTTCTGTCTGAACTGGTTTAAACACAAAGGCCGGTTCTTTAAGTAAGGCTTTTAACAAGGGTTTTATTGGAATATAAGTCTTCTTCTGCATAACAGATTAACAAGTTCTGAAAGAATGCACTTCAGTCTCTGGAAAGGGGGTTGAAAGTGAAGTTCAACAACAAGGTGGACTGGGTAATCCGCTGATGACAACGAGGGGTCCCATCGGAATCCGAGGAAGGCTTCCGGTCGGGGCTGTTCCGCCTTTAGCTCCGGGGAGTTGCTCGTCCGGACCACAGGTACCCAGAAAGCAAAGAGGGAGAGACTAACGGTTACTGGGACGTTCACAATGAAAAATATCAGGGCGGGGAAGTGAAGGAAACCAAGTGACAGTGAAGTTTTGCTAACGTCACGAAGTGCTCTCAGTGCTCGTGAAGGGAGGGTCACAGGGAACGCTATGTACACTCGGAAGCAGACTATTACTCGGTAGGGACGCTACTTCGTCCGACCCACCCCGCAATCCGGCCCCGTACCTTGTTAAGCCACGTTCCTCCCTCGGGACCGTGGCAGGGCGAAGCACCGAAACGTTGGCCTCCAGGCTTGTTGATCTCAGCTGGGCTCGTCCGCACTCCGTCCTCCTTCAGGTTCTCACTCGCGTCGGTCCTTCTACTCTCCACACCGTCTTCCTCCTGGGAAACGCCGTCCGCCGATGGTGAAGTGCTTCCGCCTTTTGACGTCGTTCCGTAGAGAAGGGGCGGGCTGAGTCGATCGGATCGTTACAGTTAAAGGCGCCAGGTCCCGTTTCAGGTGGCACCCAGCAATCGTCCTGTTTCTCTCTCCACTCGTTCTCGGGCAGCTGTGGGGACAAGGTGCAAGGTGAGAGGGGAGCGGTGGACCACCACTCCGTGACAGTACGGGGTTCACCCAGCACCCCGTCACACTTATGTACTCTAAGGGTAAACAAGCAACTAAGCCACCGGAGCGGCCGCCACTATATGGACAATGCGCTGATGATTATATGTTAAAGGCTATATGTTGTATGTGAAAAACCTAATGAAAACATTTTTTTTTAAAAAGAGAGTTGGGGGAAATAGTAGTTGTAGAGGACATAGTCGACAGAGAATTGCATTTGGGGAGCAAGACAAACGTTATGACAAGCAGACTGTTCAAACACCCAACTCCCCTTGTAACCATCACAACAGGCGCATCACGCACAGGGGGCAGGGCCCATACAGGCAATCTAAATAGTACGGAGCCTTTGGAGCCTGCAAGATGCAGTAAACAACGTACGTGTTGGAACTCAAGTCAGTATTTTTAGATTTGAAAGCTTTTCAAACACAGATAAAGGGAATAACAGTAAAAGTCCAAATGGAAAACACAACAACCATTTTTCACACACAGCAGAGGACAGGGTCACATGAACTGTCATTACTAGCACAGGAGATTTGCACATGTGCCATCAATAGGCACATCACACTGGTGACCAGTGTACCAGGAGTACTGAACACAGAGGCGGACAGGTTAAGCAGGCATGCAACCACCTCACACTAGTAGGAGCTGAAACAAATGGGAGATATGGTATTCAGAAGGTGGAGATACCACTAATAGACCTCTTTCTGACTCAGGAAAACACGAAATGCCAAAGCTTTGCACACAGGTTCCCAAACCACCAGTCACTGGGGAATGCTATATCGGTAGAATCGTCAGGGAACTTTTCATATGTTTTTTGTGCTTTACCGTTGATACCATTAGTGATAAAGAGATGCAAACAAACAACCATGACACTGATTTTAATCTGTTCACAAAGGGCAAAACAGACTAGGACCTCTCACCTTGTGGAGATTGCGCAGGGCACGGTACAACCGCTGCCAGTGCAGCATGGCTTGCTAACGTTGCAATGTGGACAAGTGTTCCATCTGGAGCACAAATACTCATGTATCTTGGTAGCATGGCCCCTGGGGACATTGGGTGTGGACACTTACTTTTCTCCGATAGAACTACGGAGGTTTTAACAGAAGCTAGAAGACCATGTACATGGTGATGCTCCACTGCTAAATGGATCACATTCAGACAGCAGTGCAGCAGGGGTGTAGCCAAAATTAGCTTGTCACAGGACACTATCGTACTAAAATTTGTTTCTTATCTAATCGAGGAAAGGCTCTCAACCTCTTCACGTAAGGTACATTTGAGAGCCATAGTAGGTTACTCAAAAGGTGTAATAGGCAGTCGTTTCTTTCAAGCTCCAGTAATTAAAAGCTTTCTGGATGGTGTAAAGCTATTTGCACCAGTAAGGTCAGCACCCACACCAATGTAGAACCTTAATCTAGTGCTTACCCAACTCATGCAACCGGCTTCCATGCCTATTTGCAATGCAGGACTAACATTTTTGACATTGAAGACTGCTTTCTTGGTAGCTATCATGCCCTAATGTGGAGTGAGTGAAGTTCAAGCACTTTCAAAGCAAGAGCCTTACCTATAATTCCACAAAAACAGAGTGGTAATGCAAAGAAACTCACATTTCCTTCCAAACGTGGTCCCACCCTTCCATGTCAATCAACAATCCAGATACCACATTATTTCCAGCAACCAAAATCTCGAGCAGAATGAGGTCTTCGCACATTTGAAATCAGAAGAGTAGTCATGTATTACATTTGGTAAACAAAGTACTATCAAGAAAGGAAACCAATTGTTTCTTTTGCACCGGCCACAAAAGCGCCTCCAGTAAGCAAGGTGACTAAAGCAAGATAGATAGTCCACACAATCCAAAGATGCTATAACACAGCAGTAGTTATAATGGAAGGCACAAAAAGGGACACTCCACGAGAAACAAGGGAGCAAAGCTTGCTTTCATGGCTAATGTTTCCATTACGGATGTATGCAGGGCGGCCACATGGTCCTCCACCCACGCCTGTACTAAACACTACCGAGAGGTAGACCTTCAGGGGGCCTTGTAATTTGGGTGAAGGTGACAATTGATATTACCACTAGACAATTAAATACTGACTCCCCAGACATTCTTGGTAATAAAATAGTCACAAAAGATAAGAGGACTCTCTATTTATACAATGTTTATAATAGACCGTGTCCAGCATACAGGGAGTCACCAGTAATAGAGAAACTTGACTCACTTTTAAATGTATTGGATGTGGGATCAAGTATAGTACTAGGTGGTGATCTCAATTGCAACTATGAACCAATTGCTGGGCTCGATAATATTTTGGACGACGAAGATGGTGCAAGTAAGATACCCAAATTAGATAGTGTTGGGACTGTTTCATGCACTTCTTTAGCTCTCCAAAGCACAAAGGTATCACTTGGCCATGGTCTTAGGGCATGTAACTGGCGTCTATTATCTGATAGCCCTAAGGCTCCGATCTTTTTTAGAAGTACATGTGAGAGTTAAATATATTATATCATTTTGTCTCTGAATATTTGGGCATTTGCTGTAGATTTGGAAGTCATACCGAGAATAGAGAGTGACCATCGCCCACTTGAGCTTCGTCCAATGCAGGTTATTACATAGTATCCCGGACAATGGAAGTTTGACCACTGCTAGCCCGGATGACAGTTTAATCAGTAACAATTGACGCTCAGTGAAATGGCCACACATGTTAGAGCACGATGAAGCTTTGACTAATGTTTATAGTACTTTTGCTAAAACTTTTGAATTGTATGTGAGAGGCCAGGATGGCAATAAGACCTTCTTGAATCTGCATATTGGATTTTTTAGAGAACTTGTCCAATTGGTAACTAAAAAACCAGCGGCGAATGGCAGAGCGAGTAGATTACAGCAGGCAGGGAAAGCTTGGTATAGCAAAAAATGCCGCATTGCAAAGGACGATTTAGTGCAGGCGGTAAAAAATAATAACATGGAGGCTATAAAAGAGGCAAGGTTTAATTATAGGAAGATACAAGAAAAGGCAAAGGAAGCCTGGGATGAAGAGATCTGGTCCAATATGTTAACTGCGTCTAAAAGTAGGAACCATAAGCTGTTTTGGAACATAGTTGCGAAGGGAAATACAAAAGAAAGACGATCTAGGGAAGTCTTTCTTGACAAGACTACCTGGATCGATCATTTCACCAGATTATACGAAGCACCGGAGGAGGATCTAGGTGGATTTACGGTTGACCTCGAGTAGGGATGAACTAGTTTTCCACCTACAGGAAACTGAATTAGCCATTAATCTGGTAAAGAATGGAAAGGCTCCCGGATTAGATACAATTCTGAGTGACCTTTACAAGCACGATATTAGTGTTTGGGCTCCATACATAAACTGTCTATGCAATGCTCTAGCTGCTGGTGGAGATTTCCCAGAGACATGGAGGGGGGCGGAAATAGTTACAATTTTTAAAAAAGGGCGATAGAAATGATCCTGCCAACTATCGCCCTATTAGTCTATTAGACACTTTACAGGAGATTTATGCACTGGACATTTTAACCTCATCGATGCTTGAGATATTCTTCTCCTGTGCTGGGCCATAATAGAACTGGGTGTGGTCATGACGAGCTCAGCTCGTCATGAGCACACAAGCACCGTGCCTCATTACGAGCTGAGCTCGTCATGAGCATCGAAGGGGTTAATTAGAATAAACATTTGGATGGAGGAAAAAGAGATCCTTGCAAAATTTCAAGCAGGGTTTAGAACCAAAATTAGTACTATTGACCAAGTCCTACGGTTTTGCTGCTTATGCTGAAGTAAGTAACACTACGCAAAGGCCATTTAAATGTAGCTTTTGTTGATCTGCGAGCTGCTTTTGATTTAATTCCCTGGAAAATCTTGTGGGAGATGCTTCAGCACCAAGGGCTCCCAGTTAACTTACTAATGCAAATAATAAGGCTACACGAAAACAACTATGCCAAAGTAAGGTGGGGACCTGGGGGGGAGTTAACTGACCCAATACCGATAAGGAGAGGGGTCCAACAAGGATGTGTGTTGGCCCCCACATTGTTTTCCTTGTTCGTCAACGATATGCCAACCTAGTTGGAGGATTGCATTAACGATTCACCAAAACTGGTGGGCGAAAGGGTCCCAGCCCTCCTCTTCGCTGACGATACAATACTTATCTCCCAAACCCCAAGGGGCTTACAAAAATTACTAGACCAATTCCAGTCATATTGCAGCAAAAGGGGCATTGAAATCAATACTAAGAAAACAAAATACATGATGATTAACCCTCATAAACATTTTAAGGAAGCAATGTTTTTGAATGGCCATAAACTTGAACATGTTAAGAATTTTAGCTATCTGGGGGTGGCCTTGCATTCTAATTTGTCGTGGAAAACCCAGATAGAAAGAAGCAAAACAATTCTTACTCAAAATATGTTGCCTATCCTGAAAAGGCATGGTAAAAGTCTTTGTAAAGCCATTTCGCCAGCATTAGAAGTTTTTAAATTTAAAGCGCAATCTGCTGCTCTGTACGGGGCAGAACTGTGGGGACCTGTGTGCGACAAAGTATTCGCAATTGGCGAAAATAAGTTCCATAGAGCACTCCTAAAACTACCAGTCGGTACACCTCTAATACCACTTGGATTAGATTTAAACCTTAAACGTACTGACCATCATGCAATCCTGAGACCCTTGATGCTATGGGTAAGATTGTGGTCAACTCCAGAACTTTCTATTTATAAAAATTGTCTTACGGAAGTACTGGAATTGGATAGTTGCAACAATATTTTATGGTTCAGACATGTTAGATCCTGGTTAACCAGGATTGGCTTAACGCATTTTTGGGATGAACCGCATAGTTTATCCCAAGTTTCGAGGAAAATACTGAAAGTATCATTTTGGGCCTATCAAGACTGGAATGTGCTGAACGGAAAAACGTATGGATCTATAACGACTAATTTCCTCTCATTTAAAGATACTGCACAATACGAATCTTTTCTTGATGAGGTCCGTCCACCACTTGCTAAGACACTTTACATGAAATACAGATATGGCATCTTAAGGATACACGCAAGTGTAGCAAAGTGGTCTGTTTACAGTGACGATACATGCAGTTTATGTTCTAGCAGAGTGAGAGAAGATAATTATCATGTCCTGTTTTTCTGTCCGGCCAACGTGGTCCCTAGAAGGAAATGGATCAGACCACTCTGTCTAAACATAGGCGTAAGATCATACAAAGAGACAGGAAGGATCTTTAAAAATGATACCAGTCAGATATTTGTCTTTGGAATCAGTAGATTTCTGTTAGCTACAAACCATATAAGAGCTAAATTTGCACTGAAATTTTGATAGGATTGTTCTTGGATTTGAAATTCATGATTTATCTCATCCAGAATTATATATATATATATATTTTTTAAATGTTAATATTTTAAATGTTATATGCCTCATAATCTCTTTTTAATTATTTATTAAGGTTTTTAATGCAACGACAAACGCCGCTATAAGTGTCTTCATCTCTTTACCAGAATTTGCACCCTATTGGATTTGATATGTTCTCCTTTATTCTTTCTTTTTAGGGCTCGCCTGCTGTGCGCATGCGCATAGCTGGCGAATCTCTAATGTGGCTTATCCAGAGGTTAACCACCACTGGCGATTCCACTTGCGATTCCTTTGAGTGCATGTGCTTTTTAGGTGATTGCGCAAGCGCAAGCCCTAAAAAGCGCGTGCACAATGCCACCAGCCGCCTGCCTGCCTGCCTTGCATTACCACATGAAAGGCAGGCCAGCCTCCCTCCCACGGCTTCTCTAATTATTCACGGGCGGCTGGCTGACCGTACTTTACATCACGCCTGTTAGACCATGAAGTTCCGTCCTGTGTGATTTTATAATAAACTGATCTGTAAACTTCGTTACATAAACAGCTACGCATTTGAATTAAGTTACATACTAGGAATTTACCGACAATATTTAAGTTTTCCAATATTTTCATCTAACAATAAATGCTAGTGAATTTTTTAAAAAAACACCTTTACAAGCGTGGTCTCGAAGGCACGGACCTTCATAATGGCTGTCACGGATGCAGCTGCTAGTGACTTTTTCCATTTAAACTGGTCAAAATAACGTGGCATCTGCGCTACTAGTGCATGGCCATTGGCCACGGTTCTAGAGAAATAAATAACAAATGTATTGTGTCTGCGGAACAGTCGTTCTTTCCAGTTGCGATGTATAATGTGCGCAAACAGTTGTATTTCCCGCCACACCGCCCTCTGCACTTGCACTGCAGCGGAAAAGAACTAGTTAAGTCGCGAGTTCTGAATGGCTGCCTCACCAAATCGAAAAGACTTTGATCTAATCAGAGCAAGGGACAAAATATACAAAGTGACATCACTACTCTTCGCCCAAGAGAGCAGTGGCTGTTAAAGTTGTTGTGACTTTTATTGCATGTACATTCGGTGAGTTCCTTAAGTGATCCCTTCATACACCTCAGTATTTGACTCTTCACTACTTAATGTGAAAGAGCTATAATTTTTCCAGCTTATTCAACCTTTGTAGCGTGCACACTACCGACTATATACCAGAGCGCATATGCACTGGTCTAGTACTCCGCCCCGCCGTTTTCCAGATAGCAGTGGGCCTGTGGCGCAATGGATAACACATCTGCCTACGGAGCCGAAGATTCCAGGTTCGACTCCTCCAGGTTCGACTCCTGGTTGGCTCGACTCGACGCTGCAAAGTGCTCTTTTCATCCCTTTGTTAAGAAGTGCAATTATTAAGGACAACATGAAATTAGACGAGTGTTAAAGAGTAACTCTACTATACTTTGCCAAAATCGCGGCATTTTAAATAAAACATATAGAGGGGAAATGGACAAAAAAATCATTTTTTTATTTAATAGCGTAAAACAAAAGATGCATTCCCGGATGCTCTGTTTTAATTGTAAAGAAAAGAAAGGTTACAGTCGTCTTGACAAAGAACTTATTTCTTATGGTAAAATAAATTATTGTGACATACACATATAGCGCACTATTATAGTTGAACCAAATCTAACCGTCTCTTAGAGGAACACCGGGTGATCGGGGAGGGCTGGGGGTGGGGGGGGAGGGAGGAGTGTGTGCTTTTCTTGAAACATGACTAAGAAAGCTGTGTGTCAACGCAGGCCCGACGGCTGCTCCTTAATGCAATACATCGTGTGGTTTTATTTTACAAAATACTTTTATGCCAATAATGCCAGATTTGATTAATTAATTGTATTTTAAACCCATCTCCATATGCATTGGACTAGGCCTCTACTTGTTTATAGAAATACTTTTCTCTGCTTGATGCCACTCAGATGTATTAACATCAGTTTCCTAAAAGAGATCAAGGTCGTGTTTAATGGACAAATGCATGTACTCTTCGGGAACAGTCGAATTAGCACATCTAACATCAAAAACATCATTAGCGGCGCATGTGAAAATGGCTCCAGGTATCTTTTGAACTGGGAAAGTTCTGTAATTGCAAAATGCAGGTTTCATGGACGTAGCGCCTACTTAAAATGGAGCCAGCTTTTGCTCCTTTTGCAGGCATTACTTTCAACCTTCAGACCTCGGTTTTAAAAAACATACCTAGCTTGGAATGGACCTTAGACTTTTTCTATTGGGTCTCAGGTGTTTTTCGTTCAGTGAAATTCATCAATACCCAGAATGCACCGATGCACCCACCACAGAGCTCCACAGATGCCCCCACCACACAGCTCCACAGATGCACCCACCACGCAGCTCCACCGAGGCACCCACCACGCAGCTCCACCGAGGCACCTACCAGACAGCTCCACCGAGGCACCTACCACACAGCTCCACCGATGCACCCACCACACAGCTCCACCTATGCACCCACCACACAGCTCCACCTAGGCACCCACCACACAGCTCTACAGATGCACCCACCACACAGCTCCACGTACACAGCTCCACCGATGCACCCAGCACACAGCTCCACCGATGCACCCAGCACACAGCTCCACCGATGCACCCAGCTCCACCGATGCACCAACAACACAGCTCCACCGATGCACCCAGCTCCACCAATGCACCCACCACACAGCTCCACCGATGCACCCACCACACAGCTCCACCTACACAGCTCCACCGATGCACCCACCACAGAGCTCAACAGATGCCCCCACCACACAGCTCCACCGAGGCACCGACCACGCAGCTCCAACGAGGCACCCACCACACAGCTCCACTGAGGCACCTACCACACAGCCCCACCGATGCACCCACCACACAGCTCCACCTATGCACCCACCACACAGCTCCACCGAGGCACCCCAACACAGCTCTACAGATGCACCCACCACACAGCTCCACCTACACAGCTCCACCGATGCACCCACCACACAGCTCCACCTATGCACCCACCACACAGCTCCACCGAGGCACCCCCACACAGCTCTACAGATGCACCCACCACACAGCTCCACCTACACAGCTCCACCGATGCACCCACCACACAGCTCCACCGATGCACCCAGCACACAGCTCCACCGATGCACCAACCACACAGCTCCACCGAGCGACCCACCACACAGCTCCACCGATGCACCCACCACACAGCTCCACCGATGCACCCACCACACAGCTCCACCGATGCAGCCACCACACAGCTCCACCGACACAGCACCACCGATGCACCCACCACACAGCTCCACCGATGCACCCACCACACAGCTCCACCGAGGCACCCCCACACAGCTCTACAGATGCACCCACCACACAGCTCCACCTACACAGCTCCACCGATGCACCCACCACACAGCTCCACCGATGCACCCAGCACACAGCTCCACCGATGCACCAACCACACAGCTCCACCGAGCGACCCACCACACAGCTCCACCGATGCACCCACCACACAGCTCCACCGATGCAGCCACCACACAGCTCCACCGACACAGCACCACCGATGCACCCACCACACAGCTCCACCGATGCACCCACCACACAGCTCCACCGACACAGCTCCACCGATGCACCCAACACACAGCTCCACCGAGCCACCCACCATACAGCTCCACCAAGGCACCCACCACACAGCTCCACCGATGCACCCACCACACAGCTATACCGAGGCACCCACCACAAAGCTCCACAGATGCACCCACCACACAGCTCCACAGATGCACCCACCACACAGCTCCACCGAGGCACCCACCACACAGCTCCACCAAACGACCCACCACACAGTTCCACTGATGCACCCACCACACAGCTCCACCGATGCACCCACCACACAGCTCCACCGATGCACCCAGCTCCACCAATGCACCCACCACACAGCTCCACCGATGCACCCACCACACAGCTCCACGTACACAGCTCCACCGAGGCACCCACCACACAGCTCCACCAAGGCACCCACCACACAGCTACACTGAGGCACCCACCACACAGCTCCACCGATGCACTCACCACACAGCTCCACCGATGCACCCACCACACAGCTCCACCGATGCACCCACCACACAGCTCCACCGATGCAGCCACCACACAACTCCACCGACATAGCTCCACCGATGCACCCACCACACAGCTCCACCGATGCACCCACCACACAGCTCCACCGAGGCACCCACCATACAGCTCCACCAAGGCACCCACCACACAGCTCCACCGATGCACCCACCACACAGCTCCACCGATGCACCCACCACACAGCTCCACCGATGCACCCACCACACAGCTCCACCGATGCAGCCACCACACAGCTCCACCGATGCACCCAGCTCCACCACGCAACCACAGCATCACTCAGCGCAACCACAGCATCACTGGTTCAAATATGTTCTTTCAATGTTTCAAGCTGTTTTCAAGCTTTCATGCTTCATTACAAATCACAAAAAAAAATTAATATTTCACTTCTGTTCTTGGATTTTCGTCACAATATAAAACACTGAACATAATCTTGACAAAAGTTATTTACAAAAGTTTAAGCTATTGCCATTAAAAATTAAGTAACTTATTTAAGTATTAATTATTTAAAAAAATTAAAAGCCAGTGTTATTTGTAATATCAATACATCTAAGTCACGTAAATACAAAACATGTTGCATTACAAATGCTATAGATGTTTGCGAAAGTTATACCTATTGGCATTGTAAATGACAAAGCTATTAATTTAGCTACTTTAAAAAATAACACATAAATAAAAAAAAAATCATTTATAAGACCAATAGCTCAAACTTTCCTAATGCGAGCCCTATTGCATTTCCAATGCTTGTTTATCTTGTTCCTGTTGATGTATTAGTATACATGTATGTGGTTGTTTGTGTCTTTTATGGTACTACGTACCGAAATAAAGAATATATATGATATATGATATGAACAGTACTGTGTAGATATCTAAGCAAACAAAGAAGCACAGGTGGGAGAGAAAGTACTCCAACATCTGTTTGCAAATACAAATCAATTGTAACCCAGCCTCCTGAGAAGTAAAGACTGCTACAAATCAAAGCCTAGCATGGGAATCTAGAAAAGATTCATGCTGCAAAACAAAGTGGTTACTTACCTGTAGGAGTAGTTTTGCGAATGGAAGACTTTTCTGAATTCACAAGTAACCCTCCCTCTCCCCAAAAAGATGAGAGATGTTTACGACAGAAGAAAGGTGAAAAAGTCCCAATAGAGGAGTGCCTAAGAGGGGAAAAAAACTAGGGGTGTGCAAAAAAATCTGCTCCACTGGTAGAGTTCGTGGATTTTTGCTTCATCTGCTTGGGGCACAGGGTTCTGGCAAAATTCCGCCAACTGCCGTGTGGCAGAGCTTTTCCACATGCACGGCTCTCCAACAATACATTGGCAAGCGCAAGCAAGAATTTGCACCCCTTAGCGCTATGTTCAAATGCTACAACGCCTCCTGGTGAGAGTTCTCAACATGAGTGGTCGCTGCAGGTCGCTACCGTTCATTTTGAGAGAGCTGCTCCTTGCAGTGAGAAAGCTGGCACTTAAGTAGAAAATGTACTCGAGTGGTACAGTTCACAAGCTCCTGGCGCTAAAAATCAGCATGACGTGCCAAAATTCAATCTCTCATAGAGTTCCGTGGAATCTCGTAGAATTTTTAGGTAAGTCTGTGAAATTCCGCTGGGTGAAATTAAATGAGTTCCCTCTTCCCCTTAAAATAACCTGAAGATGGTGACCACACAGAGGGACATCCAGGGGGTACATTTAACGTCAAGCGGGGGAAGAACAAAGCTTCAAATGGTTGACAGGGACACCCATTCAACAACAACAACAAAAAAGAGTTTATTCAAGACCCGACCACAGGGTGGGAAAATAATGCATAGCGTATGAATCTAGAAAACTCTTCAAGCTGCAAAACTACTCCTACAGGCAAGTAACTATTTTGTTTCTTCTGCTGGTGATTTTGCATTGTGTTTTACACACACAATTTCCTAGATTTAGATCTAGTAAGCTTACATTTATTTACTCAAAATGTCATAAAGATGTATACAGTATGTATAAACTGAAACCATAATTCACATTGATCAGTACTGAACCTGTGTTCTGGCACTTTGCCATGTTATTGAATGACACAGTTTGAAATGTCCTGTGTGGCAACCCGTGCAGTGTCAAATATAAGCACTGTAAGGTGGAACTCAAACATATTGCTCCTATTTCATCAAATTTAAATGCCACATTGTACGTTCTGATGTGCTGATGTTCTGTGTTTAAACTGGCATTTGTTGCCTTCAATCATTTTCAAGAAGGAGAGGATTTACACTTAACATCATCACATGTTCTCCTATGTTGCAGCCTTGGCACATGTTGAGCCTGAAGAGAGAACATATTTCCATGAGGCAACAGAACATCAGGGGAAAACAGCAGGTATGCAGTAATCTGGAACCTTGATAATGGGAAACGCATGTGTGTGATGTCTTTTCAGAGACAACAATTCCTCTTTCAGTTCCATCATCAATTAGGAGCCTCTGGTCATCGGGTATATGAAGGGATGTGGTGGGCCATTAGGATCATCTAGGAATGACTTTAACCCTGACTGAGGTATCTTTTGTTTATAGCGCAAACTTTGCCCAAGGGCAGTAGAGTCCTTCACATGAATATCACATTATATTACACAGGGTTATCTTCAATTTGTTTGTATGAGTTATTTAACGGAAGATTAAGTTATTTGCTCAGAATAACCGGATGTTGAGCTGATGCCAGGGCTCAAGCCTGGTTCCTGAGTTCTAAATTCAACAGTTTTGGCCATTAGGCAACATCTCCTCCCCTCTATAGGTGAAACAAAATACTAAACTAATTGTCTGAATAAGTAACGAGAGAACATGCAATCTGGCAATACCATTCTTTCCTCCTTTTCAATAAAATATCTTTATCATTTCTGAGGCATCCAGTGTTGATCTGAGTATTTAATACAATAGAAGTAAACAGTAAAATTTAATGCCTGCTACAATGACAGTCATTACATGCAAAGAAAGTGTCTATGTAAAATTGTCCTTTTAACTTGGACAGCACTTAGCGCTCCTCAATGGATTTGATATCAGAGAAGGGAAAGGATGTGTTGAATAGCTGTCTAGTCATCTGCAGTGAGGTGCGTAACACAATCAATGAATCAGTCATTGAGTCGATTTGTAGAGCGCAGCTTGTCTACCAATGGGGTATCTAGACTCTGGCAGGGTCCAGTGGTTCAGTCGAAGATCCAGGTCTTTAGTGACTTTTGGAACTCTGGTAGAGGCGGGAAGGTAGAGAGATGTAGGGGGAGTTCAGTCCATATCTTCTCTTCTAGGTAGGAGAAAGCGACCTCCGCTTCTGCTGCACCTGGTGAGTGAGAGGGAAGCAAAGCTGGGGTGTCTGGTGAAAGTTTAGGTGGTGGTTCATGTTGGCAGGTCTACAGTTGTGTAGGGCCGTATATGTGGGGATCAGTAGTTTGACTGGCATCTGAACTGGGAGCTAGTGGAGAACTCTGAGGTGAGAAGTGTTGTGAGTTTGTTGTGGGTGGTCGAGGACGAGTCTGGCTACTGCGTTGTGTTTGGTATGAAGCCTTTAGAGGAGGTGGGGTGTGATCGCTGCATAGAGTGCTGCTGTTGTCTAGTCAGTTGGAGTTGAGGGCTTGAGTGAAGGTGTGTCTTGCGGTCTGGGGTAACCATTTAAAGATCCTGCGCTGCATTCATAGGATGAAGAAGCAGGAGTAGACAGAGTTGACCTGAGACGTCATTGTTAGTTTGTTGTCCAGGATGATGCCTAGATTTCTAGCGTGGTTGGTTGGGGTTGGTGTTGGTCCGATTTCTGTGGGCTACCAGGAGACATTTTGTGGGGAGTTATTGTTGCCGAAGATCAGAACCTATGTCTGGTCCGTCTTGAGCTTCAAGCTGTTGTCTGTCATCCAATTGGCAATGCTGGTCATGCAGTTGTGGAAGTAGGTTCTGGTGTTGGTGGAAATTTTGAGAGGGAGAGGATGAGTTGCATGTTGTCGGCGTAGGTTATGATGTTGAGACCATGGTCTCTGACGATGTTCTCCAGAGGAGTCATGTACGTGTTGAAGAGGGTGGGATTGAGCGATGATCCTTGAGGTACTCTACAGATGTTTTTTTGGGTTCGGATGTGAATGGTGGTATGCAAATGTTTTGTTTTCTGCCAGTGTGGAAGAAGGTGTCAGGGACGCCCACAAGGCATACCTGTTGCTTGCGAAGTAATCTCGCAGAGACAACAGGAGCTATCGCCCCTGTACCCACCTTACCCCAGTGGAGGAGTGTGAACCAACCAGGATGGAGATGGGACCGGGAAAGGAAGCTAAAGATGATGGTAATGGTGTCCTGACGACCAGAGGAGCATTTCCCTCAGCTCAGGGAATGACTGTTAAGTCCGGCTGGGAGGAGAGACAAAAAGAGACCCTATTAGAATGGGCACAGATAAACCTCCCCAATGTTCACCTCTTACACACATGCAGAACTTGTTTGAAAGCGCCATGTGTCTAGAAGTATTCTTTATTAATGGAAATGAGAAGCGCCGTTCGTGCGCAGTCTGCCAAAACAAGGTAAAGCGCAACTGCGCAGTCTGCCAAAACAAAGGTAAAGCGCTCCTGTACAGTCTGCCAAAACAAAGGTAAAGCGCTCTTGCGCAGTGTGCCAAACAAAGGTAAAGTGCTCCTGCGCAGTCTGCCAAAACAAAGGTAAAGCCTCCTGTGCAGTCTGCCAAAACAAAGGTAAAGCGCTCCTGTGCAGTCAGCTATAATCAAAAGGTAAGGTGCTCCTGGGCTCCTGGTCAGCCAGCCCAAACAAAGATAAAGCGTGCCAGCTCGCTCAAGCGCAGTGCAGGGTCAGGGGGCCAGGTTCCAGAGGGATTGTAATGTCCAGTGGGCACTGACAAGGGATGGCCCAGATCGACACACTCCAAGGCAACCCACGGCTAAGAATATGCAGAGCACCCCCGCCTGAAGCAATGTCCGGTCTTGAAGTATGAACGAGACAGTGCTTCAGCGAGACCTCGAATTACCTGGCGTGAAGTCCGGATCCGCAGCAGGCATTCAGGGCAGGGAACAGGCAACAACTCGAAGCGATGTACCGGTAGGAACCGCTGTAGTTATGCAAATTCCCCCTGAAGCTCTGTGTTCAGCCAAGGCGGTTCTGTTCGCGGAACTAGACTGCAACCCGCCCGTAACTAGGAAGTGAGGACAACTGTTCTGCGCATGCGCTGAAGAGGTAAACATGCCACGGACTGTCGAGGGGTAGGAACACCGTGAACCATGACAGGAGGCGATCCATCTGAGAGTGGTTCCTTGGATGCCGATGTTGTGCAGACTTGTGCAGTGAGACAATGTGTCGAACGCCATCAATAGGTGCAGGAGGATTAGTGCAGCCATGTCTCCCTGGTCGAGGAGGGTTCGGATGTTGTCGGTGGCTATAATTAGGGCTGTTTCGGTGCTGTGGTTGCTATGGAATCCGGATTGGGTAGTGTCGAGTTGATGGTTCCGTTCCAGATGCGAGCTAAGTTGTCAGTTGATGGCTTTTTTGAAGACTAGCCAGGAATGGGAGCAGGGAGATAAGTTGGTAGTTGTTGAGTTCACTGAGGTTGGCTGATGGTTTCTTTAGTATTGTTTAGTGGGGCATGACCTCTACATGCTTCCAATCCTCAGGGAAGGTGGCTGTGGCCATCAAGATGTTGAACAGGGTGGTGAGTTTGAGGTTGATCCTGGCTCCACTTAGGTTGAAGATGTAGTGTGCACACAGGTCAATGGGGCCCGTGTGTACAGAGTTCATGATGGAAGTGATGTCCTTGGGGGTAAGTTGGTTCCATGTGATCAGTCAGTTGTCTGCTGTGGTTGCGACGTAGTTGTGTTGGTTGTAGAAGCCAGTGGGTTTGAGCTGGGGTTTGAAGTTCCTGTAGATTTTGGTGATCTTGTTGCTGTAAATGTTTGGGAGGTTGCCACAGAGTTCCTGTTAGGTGGTGATGATGTTGTAGCAGAGGGATTTGAGAATTCCTTGACGATGTTGAAGAGTTCTTTGCTGTTTTTGGAGTTTGATTCAATGCAATGAAGCTAGAGCTATTTTCTTAGACTCTCGTGGCTGTTGGTGGTAGAGATTGAGGACTGCCTTGAAGAAGGTCCTGTTGGTGGTGTCCTTACTCAGGCGCCATCTCCTTTCAAGTTGTTTACAATGGCGGTTAGCAGTTCAGAGCTCTTCGGTGTACCAGCTTGCCTTCTAGGTGGACCTTTTCTATGTTTTGTTGTTGATGGGGATGATAATGTTGGCACAGTTTGTGATCCATTTCTACCATTTTGGTCCAGGTTGCTGAAGGGGTCAATGTGGGTTGTTTTGAGAGCGTCAATACATTTGACCTCTGAGATTTTGCTCCAGCTGCGATGGGGGGAGCGGGGAAGAGTGATGGAGGAGGTCTGTGGTCGGTTGATGTTGAAGTGGACAATGTTGTGGTCGGTCCAGGTAAGTTTGATGACGTGGATGTACTTGATGCAGTCGCTGGAGGTGAAGATTGGGTCTAGCGTGTGACCTGCGGTGTGTGTGGAATCATGAATGAATTGTGTGAGGCCAATGTTGCTCACGTTGTTGATATGGTTAAGTGGTGGTGTTGTAGTCGTCTAGGTGAAATTTGAAGTCACTGAGGAATATTTAGCTGTTGGAGTCTATGGCAAGGGAGGGCTATGAAGTCAGTGATGAAGTTGCAGAAGCTTGTGCATGGTCCCGGGGTCGGTAGACGAGGGTGTCCCTGATGGTAGTCTTGCCGTCCGTTTGGAGCTTGAAGTTTAGGTTTTCCATGCCTGAGGTGAAGACACCCGGTGTTATCCAGTATTTGGGTGTCTTTCATAGATTCACATGCCTGAATCATTCCCCGTCGCCGAGACGGGAGCCTCCGGTACATAAAAAAGTAATGTCCTAAGGACATACATAGAGAATATAGGCCGAAGGGCCTCCCCTTTGGGGCCTTTCCACGTCCTTATGTAAAAAGGACCGAACTCTCATCGTTAGCCAATCAGCTCCGACCTCCCTCTAGAACCTTCCCGGGAGGAGCCTCAGTCCCTCAGATTTTCTACCGCACGTTGTGCTAGGGAGTCTCCAACCTGAGCTCTTCAGGTTTTTCTTGCTTCGAAGTCTCAAACTTCGCTGGAAGTACACTTTGTACAAACAAAATACATATCCTATCTTCGACTACTGTCTCCCATGTCGGAATCCAACAAGAAGGCTTCATCCATGGCGGACTCGCAAAAGAAAGCCCTTCTCAGGGCCTGTTCCTCCTGCGGCAAGCAGCGGATTCAAGCGGAGGACAAGCACGATCTGTGCTTATATTGCCTGTACCCTGACCACGTCCCTGACAAGTGTAGGGTGTGTAGAGCCTTCCCAAAGAAGACTGTTAAGGAAAGAGAGGCTCGCCTTCTCGAATGGCTCGACAGGCTTAAGGTCCGAGACACTCTGGAATCTTCCGAGGGTAGTGTCTCCGTGACCTCCAAAGTCTCCAAGAAGAGACCCAGGGTGCAGTCCCCTGGAGAGACAGACACTCCTCCTAAGAAGGCGCACAGGAAACCTTCGGAGGCACGTTCCACCACCTCCTCCGTGTCTGTTAAGGATGGCCAGAGGTTCAAGAAACCCGCTCCATCTACTAAGCGGACCACCTCGGTCTCGACCACTGTGTCGACCACTACGGCCTCATCGCCCTCCGCGACGGCCACAACGACCACCACTGCGTCCTCAGGCGCACCGGTCTCCTCGACCATTCCTCCGAAGCCTTCGTCCAAGACTAATACCGGACCATCGCCACTATCTGCGTCATCGTCACCTAAGAGGTCCAAATCTAAAGGTACGCCTTCGCCGAAGACGTCTCATACCGAAGGATCGTCACCTAAACGGTCGAGGTCAAGTTCAAAGGGTCCGCCTTCACCCAAGAAATCTCAAGTCGAAGGCTCTACCACCAGTAAGTCGGCGATTCCTTTATCCCCGCAGAATTTGATGCCATCGACACTAACGGAGGCGTTCAAGTCACCAACACACACGGCGGGCGCGCCATCTTCACGCACGTCGTCGGAAGAGGCCCCGGCGCCATCTTGGAAAGAATCTAGATTGGTCGAAGTCTCCATTCACTCGATTCCAACTTCCTCGGTTCCCCCAACGGTAGAGTTGGCACCCGAGCAAGAGCAGGTGACACTGCAGAGTGAGGAGTCCGACGAGGAAAACCAGGACGTTCACGAGGACCAGGACGAAGTTATGTATCAGGAGCGCTCCTTGAACGTCAACACGGAGAACACCCCGATGATCTGTTTGCCCCTGTCTCTGGTCAACGATTTGCGCTCCCTGGTGCAGGACTATAAACAACGGTTCCCGGATGCCGACAGCGGAACCCAGGTGCCGGTCACCCAAGCGCAACCGTCGGCCTCGCGCCCTTCCGCTCCCCAGGCCCGTCCTCGGAACCAACCCCAACCTCGCACTCGGCCCCAGCCTCAGGTGGAGGACTCCTCGGAAGACGAGGAGGAGGAGACGGACTTGGAGGAAGGCGAAGTGCAAGACGTTGACTCGGACCACAGAGACGACGATGCCGATGCTGCGTCATCACACCATTCGTCTACCCCGGCATCCCCGCGACCGCGCCAATCTGAGACGGCGGACGTTGGGGGTTTCCACAAACTGGTGGACAGGGCAGCAAAGAGGTTTCACATGGCGGTGGAATCCACGGAAACGGAATGCTTCCTCCATGATTTCAAGGAGCACAGCCAGAAATTGGCCAAGTCTATTCCACTTATAGACTTTCTGTGGGAACAGGGCAAGAAGCTGATGCTTACGCCTGCCTCGGTGCCTGCGGTGGTTCCGCGCCTAGACAAAAAATATAAGGCCCCGATCACCGCGCCAGCCTGCCTGACCGGCCACCCCAAACCGGACTCGGTTGTGACTCAGGCGGCCCAAAAGCAATCCCGCAACCCCTCCTCGCCGCTGTCCGCACCCCCAGACAAGGAAGGAAGGAAACTGGACACCATAGGCAAACGGTTCTCTACCACGTCCGCCATGACAATCAAAGTGGCGAATTCCATCGCCCTACTTGGGCGCTACAACCGCCAGCTATGGGAAGACATAGCCCCCTATCTGCAAGGCCTGCCTTCCACGGTCCAGGACGAAGTGAAAGCTCTCCTAGCGGAAGGACAAAACTCCGCGGCTGAAATCATCGACTGCGCCATCGACGCAGCCATGACGGGATTCCGCCAGTTGGCCGGGGCTGCCGTGCTCCGCCGCCAAGGCTGGCTCAAAGCAACGTCCTTTCGACAAGAGGTCCAATCTAAGGTGCTGGACATGCCGTTCGATGGTCAATTTCTCTTTGGGGAGAAGATAGACGAAGCACTCCAGGCTATCAAGAAAGATACCGATACGGCGAGGGCTCTGGGCTCCCTCCAGTCCCGGAACCAGTCCTTTCGGGGGGGCCGCTCCAGAGGTCAGTACTCCTACAGAGGTTCCTACCAAAATCGGTCGTCCTACTCCTACGGCAACAGGAACCAGCCCCAGCACAAACAACAGACCCGACAGTCGTCCTATGGGAGGTCGTCCTTCAGAGGCAAATCCGCCAAGAAGGGCACTGGCGGCCGCCAGTGACCATTTACTCCAGCCAGTCCCACCACCATCTCAATCCTTTCGAATTGGGGGAAAACTGACCCACTTCCTCCAAAATTGGCGAAAAATCACTACGGATCGGTGGGTACTACAAATAATTCAATTTGGACATTCCCTCGAAATGGTCAACACCCCTCCCAACACTCCTCCACTGAAGCGTGCTCACAAACACCTGCACCTCCTTCTCAAGGAAGTATCCGCCATGTTGGTCAAAGGAGCCATCGAGAGAGTCCCAGAGTCCCAGAAGGGGAAGGGTTTTTATTCCCACTTCTTCCTAGTCCAACAGAAAGGGGACAAATGGAGGCCGATCCTAGACCTCCGGGCGCTCAACGCCTTCCTGCGGAGTCAATCCTTCCGGATGGTCACAATCCAGGAAATCCTGGGGGCGCTGGAAAGAGGAGACTCGATGGTCTCCCTGGACTTACAGGACGCCTACTACCATATCCCCATCCTCATACGGCACAGGAGGTACCTACGGTTCGAAATAGCAGGCAGACATTACCAGTTCAAGGTCCTGCCATTCGGCCTCAAATCTGCACCACGTATCTTCACGAAGTGCTTGGCGCCGGTGGCAGCCTTCCTGCGACAAAGGGGTCACCAGGTATTCCCCTACCTGGACGACTGGCTGGTGAAGGCGCCTTCCCCGGAGGGCGCGACTGCTTCCTCCAACGCCTGCAGCGCTCTCTTTCAACAGCTGGGTCTGACGATCAACCTCAAAAAATCCTGCACTACTCCATCAACGAGGATCACCTTCCTGGGGGCTACCTTGGACACGAAGCGCGCAAAGGCTTTCCCCTCGGAGGACAGGACCAACAAAATACTGTCTCTGGCCGCGGCTGTGGCCAAGAAGTCTCGCATCAAAGTCCGGACATTCACCTCCTTGCTAGGGATGATGTCCTCCTGCATTCTCCTCGTACCACACTGCAGGCTCCGCATGCGTCCCCTGCAGGAGGCGCTGGCGAGACAATGGAAACAGAGTTCCGGCTCCTTCGAGGACATTATCACAATCACACCGGCCATCACAAAGGCCCTTCTGTGGTGGAGAAACCGGACACACCTGACGGCCGGCTTGCAGTTCCTCCTGCCGCCGGCACCTCTGGTCATCACGACAGATGCCTCACTGGAAGGCTGGGGCGCGGTTCTGTTGGACCTTCGAGTCAGCGGCAAATGGGACGCCCAAGAGAAACAACTACACATCAACCTCTTGGAACTGAGGGCAGTGTATCTGGCTCTGCAGGCATTCCTGCCACGTATCGGAACTTCCCCGGTGCTCGTCAAAACGGACAACACCACAACGATGCACTACCTGAACAAACAGGGGGGAACGCGATCTCTCTCTCTCTCAAGAGAATCGCAAAAAATCTGGAACTGGTTGGTGGCACACGGGCTCTCCCACAAAGCGGAGTACGTTCCCGGGAAGGACAACACCATCGCGGACGCCCTCAGCAGACAGACCTCTCTCTCCCACGAATGGGAGCTGAACGGCGACACGGTGGCCCACGTCTTCTCGCAATGGGGGACCCCGAAGATCGATCTCTTCGCGACGGCAGGGAACGCCAAATGCCCAAGCTACGCAAGCTGGCATCCCCAACGGGGGTCGCTGGGAAATGCTTTTTCCATCGGCTGGTTCAGCGTGTTTGCGTACGCTTTTCCTCCGTTCCCGATGATACCGAGGCTCCTCCGGAAGATGAAGACGGAGCCGTGCACCCTGATCCTGATTGCTCCGTACTGGCCGAGACAACACTGGTTCTCGGACCTGCTTCGCCTTTCCATCAAGCCCCCGATTCACCTGCGACAACACCCGAACCTCTTAACGATGTCCGGAGGCCAGGTACACCACCCGAACCTCCGTTCGCTCAAATTATCGGCCTGGCTCCTGAGCACCGAGAGTTCGGAGACCTAGAGATCCCGCAGGACTGCAGGGCCGTACTGGCCAAAGCGAGGGCGGGCAGCACGAACAAGACCTACTCGCTGAAGTGGAAGAGGTTCTGCTTGTGGTGCTCGGAACAAGGCTTACACCCTCTCCGGGTCACCCCAGTACAGTTGCTACCATACCTCCTCCACCTGGCTCAGTCGGGGCTGGCTCACGCCTCCATTAAGGTTCATCTGGCTGCGATTTCTAGATTCACCAGGACCTCATCTGGACCTTCCCTATGGTCCAGTCGACTGATAAAGCAATTTCTGAAAGGGCTCTACAGATCCTTTCCGAGGCCTCGGAAAGTCCCTCCGACCTGGCAACTGAACTTGGTGCTCAACCAACTAATGAAACACCCTTTCGAGCCCATACACCGAGCCACTCTCAAACATCTCTCATGGAAGACGGCACTCCTGCTCGCCCTGACGTCGGCCAGACGAGTCAGCGAACTTCAAGCGCTGTCTATTCAGGAACCGTATCTCCAATTCAGGCACGACCGAGTGGTACTCAGGCCCAACCCTAAATTCATTCCTAAAGTGCCGTCAGACTTTCATCTGAACGAACCAATTGTACTCAAGTCGTTTTTTGCGAACCCTTCCACAGCGGCGGAAAGGGCGCTGCATTCCTTGGACCTTAAACGGTGTCTCAAATTCTACTTGGACAGGACCAAAGAGGTCAGGAAGTCTTCTCAACTCTTTGTAGCCTACAGCAACCCGCGCATGGGTTTGCCCTTGACAAAACAGAGCATCTCCCGCTGGATTTCTTCAGCGATTGCTTTCTGCCATGATCAGGCCGGACGGCCTTTGACGGACCGAGTGGCTGCCCACTCTACCAGAGCGATGTCAACGTCAGCGGCGCTCTTCGCTGGAGTGACGATCCTGGACATCTGCCGAGCGGCGACCTGGAAGTCCCCGCACACCTTTTCCAGGCACTACTGCCTGGACATCGAACTGCAGAAGGACGCTGCAGTGGGACAAGCGGTGCTGCGCCATCTCTTCCAATAAGGTGAGCCTTACCTCGTCCCGCCATCCAGGTATGCACATTCTTCATGGGTTTTTTCTGCTATATGCATGACTGTGTATTGCCATGTTTTTCTCACGTTGTCTGTAATTTATGCAGGCCTGCTGGTTGTGAGAATGTGCTTTACCACTATGCATGTATAACTGCTGGCTACTCTGATTCAGGCATGTGAATCTATGAAAGACACCCAAATACTGGATAAGAAATGCGTTACTTACCTGTAACAGCAGTTATCCAGTATTGGTGTCTTTCATAGATTCACATGCAACCCTCCCGCCTCCCCGGTAAGGACTCACGTACCTCTATGTCTACATTGCGACACCCTATCTGGGTGCGTACGAAAATCTGAGGGACTGAGGCTCCTCCCGGGAAGGTTCTAGAGGGAGGTCGGAGCTGATTGGCTAACGATGAGAGTTCGGTCCTTTTTACATAAGGACGTGGAAAGGCCCCAAAGGGGAGGCCCTTCGGCCTATATTCTCTATGTATGTCCTTAGGACATTACTTTTTTATGTACCGGAGGCTCCCGTCTCGGCGACGGGGAATGATTCAGGCATGTGAATCTATGAAAGACACCAATACTGGATAACTGCTGTTACAGGTAAGTAACGCATTTCTTGTGGTGTATTGGATAGATTGGTCAAGGTGGGTGATCTTATATCCTTCAAGTACTGTGGTGGCGATGTTGGGCTGAGCATGTGAGCTGTTGTTCTTGTGCTGGATTGGTCTGCAGTGCCAGTGGTGTGCTGGCGTGCGTGCAGTGCCAGGTGAATTGGCAGTGAGTGCAGGGGAATGCTCCTAATCAATAAAGCATTTGTAGAGCATGCTACTCACCCGTGAGGGTCTCAAGGTGCTAGAGGCGGAGGGGGATGAAGCAGCTACTGATCGAACAGCCAGGTCTTGAGGAGTCTCATGAAGGTCGGCAGGTCCTGGGTCTGTCGCAGGTGGATGGGGAGGGTGTTCCATGTCTTGGCGGCGAGGTGGGGGAATGATCTGCCGCCTGTGGTCGTTCGGCAGATGCGTGGGACAGTGGCGAGGGCGTAGGTCAGCGGAGCGAAGCTGATAGCTTTGAGTGTAGAAGGTGAGTAGTTTGTTGAGGTATGCTGGTCTGGCTTTGTGGAGTGCTTGGTGAGCGTGGGTGAGGAGCCTGAAGGTGATCCTCTTATTGACCGGGAGCTAGTGCAGGTCTCTCAGGTGGGATGTGATATGGCTGTGTCAAGGAATTCCAAGGATGATGCGTGCGGAGGCGTTTTGTAAGCGTTGAATTCTTTTCTGGAGTTTGGCCGTTGTTCCTGCGTAGAGGGCGTTGCCGTAGTCCAGCCTGACACTGACGAGGGCTTTGGTGACCGTCCTTCTGGTTTCGGTGGGGAGCCATCTGTAGATCTTGCGGAGCATGCGGAGTGTGTTGAAGCAGGAGGAGGAGACCGCGTTGACTTGCTGGGTCAAAGAGAGCATTGAGTCCAGGATGAACCCCAGGTTGTGTGCATGGTTGGAGGGTGTCAGGGCGGCTCCTAGCATGGCCAGCCACCAGGAGTCATCCCATGCGGAGGGGGTGGAGCCGAGGATGAGGACCTCCATCTTGTCAGAGTTCAGTTTCAGACAGCTGGTCTTCATTAACTCTGCCACGGCCTTCATTCCCTCATGGAGGTTGGATTTGGCGGTGGTCTGGTCCTTGGGTGAGGGAGAGGGTCAGCTGCATGTCGTCAGCGTATGAGATGATGTTGAGGTGGTGCGCTAGGACGATGTAGGCGAGTGGTGCCATGTAGATGTTGAAAAGGGCCGGGCTGAGGGATGTTCCTTGGGGTACACATAGGTGATCATGGTGGCTTCGGATTGGAAAGGGGCAGCAGACTCTCTGGGTTCTGCAGGTGAGGAAGGAGGTGATCCAGTTCAGCGTTTTGTCACTGACCCCTGCGTTGTGGAGGCGTGGCCACAGGGTGTGGAGGCAGACGTTGTAGAAGGCGGCCAAGAGGTCCAGGAGGATGAGGGCCTCTGTTTTGCCGCTGTCCAGCAGGGTCCTGATGTAGTCAGTGGCAGCGATGAGGGCGGTTTTGGTGCTGTGATTACTGCAGAAATTGGATTGGGAGGAGTCCAGGATGTTGTCCTTCTCTAGGAAGTGGGTCAGTTGTCTGTTGGCAGTTTTCTCAATGACTTTTGCCAGAAATGGGAGCAGGGAGATGGGATGAAAGTTCTTGAGGTCCTTTGGGTCTGCCTTGGGTTTCTTGAGTAGGGTGTTGATCTCGGCGTGTTTCCAGCTCTCCGGGAAGGTGGTTGTCTTGAAGGAGCTGTTGATGATCTTTCCGAGTTGAGGTGCAATGATGGAGCTTGCTTTGTTGAAGATGTGGTGGGGGCAAGGGTCGGAAGGCGAGCCGGAGTGGATGGTGTTCATGATTTTGGTGGTGTCTTAGTCGTTGACGTTGTTCCAGGAGAGCAGGAGGCCGGTGTGTTTGGTGGGCGTTTGGTCAGGGGTGTCGGTTTCTGTCGTCGGTGTCTGGGTGTCAAAGCTGTTGTGGATGTCTGTGAACCTGCGGTGGAGTTGCAAAGTTCTTGCGACGGCGGGATGTCATCGGATCTGGAGCTGGGGGTGGCAAGTTCTTTCACAATATTGAAGAGCTGTTTGCTGTTGTGTGCGTTGTTGTCGATGTGTGCCTTGAAGGAGGTCCTTTTGGTGGATCAGATAAGTTGGTGGTGCTTGCGTCTGGCGTTTTTGAGGGCTGCGTGGTTGTCTGGTGTCTGGTCTTGGCGCCACTGCTTCTCGAGTCTTCAGCAGGTTTGTCTGGAGGTCGGCGTTGAGCCAGATGGCTCTTGTGTTGGTGCGCCTGTTAGAGGGTTTCCTGATCGGATGAGGGTGTTGGCGCAGTCGTTGATCCATTGTCTGGAGTTGTGGGCCGCTGCGATGACGTCAGAGGGCTCGGTTGGGGTGTCTCTGGCGAGCGCGGTGAGGAGCTGGCCTTTGATGACTTTGTTCCAGCTGCGGTGTGGGATTCGTTGCGTTTGGTTGTGCGCAGTGTGTTTCTCGAAGGAGAAGTGGATGCAGTGGAGTTCGGTGGTGTGGCTGAAAGTGACATGGTTGCTAGCGGAGAAGATGGGGTCGAGTGTATGTCCGGCAGAGTGGGTGGGTGCCGTGATGAGCTATTTGAGTCCGAGGTTGTCGATCAGGGTTGTGGAGTTGCTGTTGTTGGCATTCTCAAGGTGGAAGTTCAGGTCTCCAAGGAGGATGTAGTCTGTGGGGTTGAGGGCTTGTGTGCTGATGAGGTCGGCGA
This sequence comes from Lissotriton vulgaris, assembly GCF_964263255.1. NCBI lineage: Eukaryota > Metazoa > Chordata > Amphibia > Caudata > Salamandridae > Lissotriton > Lissotriton vulgaris. Next base: position 1,218,963,418 of record NC_141693.1, read on the forward strand.
TGGAGCCGCTGAACTGTGGTCGGGGACCAGGGGTCTGTAGACAAGGGTTCCTCTGAGGGTGGTGTTGTGATCAACATGGATCTGGAAGTGTAGGTGTTGGGCCATGCTGTAGGAGTCTTCTGTGTTGGTCGAAATTCTGATGGTGTTCCTGTGGACGATGGCAATTCCTCCTCCTGGTTTGTTGTTTCGGTCCCTGCGGGTGATCTTGTAGCCGTCCGAGATGGCTATGGCTATGTCGGGCGCCGTTCAGTCGTTCATCCAGGTCTCCGTCAGGAAGGCGACGTCCGAGGAGGATGAATCAAGAAGGTCCCAGAGTTCGACGGCATGCTTGTGGACTGAGCGGGTGTTGAGTAGTATGCATCTGAGATGGTTGTGGCCTGCTTTGGTGGGGTGGGCAGGACGTGTTAGTGTGCGCTGGCTGGTTTAGCTGCAGTTTCTGCAGGTGAAAAGTCCGTGGGTGAGCTTAGGGGTGGCCTAGAAGCAGTTTGGCGGGTTGGCCGGCGTTGAGTGCTTGGAGGATGTTGCCGTTGTAGCGGCGTCGGGTGTTGTGTTGCTAGTGGGGGCCAGGGTGTCTGGCGCTAGGTGGGTTCCAGGTGCGGAAGAGGGCAGACGGGCTTGCCTTAGGCGCCCCAGTGGCGCGACCGCGCAGAGGTCGCCATATGGAGTTGAGGGGGGCGGGAGCAGAGGTAGGGGGGTGGGAGCGGGCTGGATTGGAGGGCGGGCCGCAGGGGCAGCAGCAGTGGGAAAAACAAGGCAAGCACACAGGAAGGTTAAAAGAAACAAGAATCACACTAAAGTGAAACAGGTAAACACACATAAACAAAGTACAGGCACAGAATACAGGCACCCAAGGGCAACGGCAACAATGAGGGACAGGAGGGGCCTCTAGCAAACAAACGGGCGAACTGCAGGGGTGGAGCAGCTGCGCAGGGACAGGCTGCTGGTGGAGCCCTGAACAGAGGGCACAAAGCTGGAGGCTGGGGACCGGCAGACAGGCGGAGCTGCTGGGGAGAGTGCTGTCCTTGATCCAGTGGTCAAGGAGTATGGATCAGTGCAGCAGCAGCAATCGGTGTGGAACCGGGATCGAGGGCGCATAGCCCGCCATGGTGTAGCTGTGGGGGTTTGAAGGACCACGAGCCATGGCGCTGAGCAGGGTCTAGGCGAGGATGGGCTTGCCTTTGGCACACCTTTGGCAGCTTTGTGCAACCACCATTAAACAGGTGGTGGGAGAGGAGAGGAGTGCGGGCGGGATATTCTATGGCAGAAAGAAGAGGTGGGAAGATGCACAGGAGAGCAGGTAGTGGTTGGAAGGAGGGAAAGCAGATGAACGGCGGAAGGGGCCAAAGGGTAAGTAGGGAGCAAATATGTTGAGCACAAACGGGTAACAATACAGAGGCAAGAGATGACAAGCATTTGCAATGCAATAGGTCTCGCATTAATTAAGTTTGAGCTATTGGCATTGCTTAATTTTGCAACACCAGTTGCAACAAAAGTCTATAAGTGTTTGTGTGTGTGTGTGTGTGTGTGTTGTTGTGCGTGTGGTTGTGTGTATGGGTGTGTGTCTGTATAGTTGTATGTTTGTTTGTGTGTGTGTTTGTGTGAGTGTAGTTGTATGTGTAATTGTGTGTATGTGTGTGTGTATGTGTGTGCGTGGTTGTGTGTGTGGTTGTATGTGTCGGTGTGGTGTGAATGCGGTTGCTTGTGTGGTTGTGTATGTATGTGTGTGTGTTTCCGTGTGTGTGGTTGTATTTGTGATTGTGAGTATGTGTGTGGGTGTGTGTATGTGTGATTTTGCAGCTGTGGTTGTATATGTGTGTGTGTGTGTGTGTGTTGTGTGTTGTTGAGTGTTTTGTGTGTGAGTGGGTGTATGTATGTGTAGTTGTTTGTGTGCTTGTGCGTGGTTGTGTTTGTGTGTGCTTCTGGTTTAGCAACCCTATTTCAAACCATTGCTTAGATAACAACACGTGAGACATGGCGTATGTAGGAGCAGACTGCATGTGCCTCGCTGGACATGTCCCCAAATGGGAATTTTTTTTCAAAGCTGCACCTCTCCCTTTAATGGACCAAAGCTACTCTAAAGAGCACATTTCTGTAATCAGAAACCATTCACATAGAACTGGAGCCATTGTAAGCCCAGAGGTCACTGCTGTTGCTGCTGTGACTTTATTAAGCTCCCCAACGTTTACTGCATATAGTACAGAGGGGGCTACAGAAAAATAGAGAGGGAGAAACAGAGATATATAATTAAAGTAAGTGTGTGTGTGAGAGAGAGAGCGAGAGCAAGAGAGAGAATATGCATTGATGCTAGATGGATGAATGGGTAGATGGATGTGTGGGTGGGTGACTGGCTAGGAGTCTGGATGGATGGGTGAGTGGGTAGGTGGATGGATAGAGGTGGATGGTTGAATGAACAGATTAAAAGAGGTATAGAAAGGGGAGAAAGAGTGTGAAGATAGTTTTAACATTTGTCCTATAGCAGGTTGTTCATAATCCGGGCCTTAATCTTCCTTACCCAATAAATGTTAGGCAGATGATTTTGTTATTCTCTGTGAAGGGACAGTTTCCGAAGTGGCCTATTAGTACACAGGTCATATTTCAGATTGCATTGCGATCAATAAAAAGATCACTTTCACTTTCGCTGTGATGCATTGACATAAAAGAGCACTGCTGACACAGCTCTCTTGTGTTCCAATACGAAAATATTTACTTTATCAATGTGGCTATAGAATGTCTTTAAAAATATGTAAAGAATAAGTGAGGGCTCTAAACCAGTCCTAGAAAAGTCCTTGTTGTCTGACAGACTTGAAATCACAAATAACCAGGTGGTGACTCACCCACTCCAAATACGCTACATCGCTCTTGCAAAAAAAAAAAAAAAATCATTATGACTGCCTAGCAATTTGCCTCTGGTTGTGCAATAAGTGTCTCCAAATGGGCTACCAACTATGTTCAGACAATCTATGCAGAAACATTTCTCCTCCCTCCCTCTCAAGGCTGTCTTATTGATTTTGGGTTTTGTAAACGGAGCTCATGATGCCGAAAGCCCGACACAATACAGCATGTACGGCGCACGCAGACATCCTGCCAAAGCATCTGCATTGCCTCGCAGCGCTCCCTAGGACAGCAGACAGCGCGAGGAGCTTTAATCCCGATTTGGTGCGCAGATCCGTTAATACAGCCCTGGGTCACTCGTGCAGCGCTGTGCAGAAACGCCTTTCTATGGTACTAGTTGATATTCCAACAGAACAAACAAGCCCAAACATACGATGACACAAGCACATACAAAGTGATACAAAAACATATACAGTACTGACGTAAGAGTATACACATGTTGACACACACTTAAGAGCATACACCCATTGACAGAAAAGCACACGCACTGATCCAAGCGCACAACCACTATCAGAAGAGCTTACACATCCAGTCACAAAAGTACAGACATGCACAAACTGACACCAATCGTACACAAACTGACATTTGTGTGCATGCACAATATGACACCAAAGAACAGACAAGGACACTGGGGCACAAAAATATTGATTCTAGAGTACCTGCACACTCTGACCAATGAGTACACAAGCACCAACAAAAAAGCTTTCACAATGTGACGTAAGACAAACGCGCTAACACAAGAGTACACGTACACTGTGATGCAGAGGCGACTGGAAAGCATAAGTGGACCCATAAACCCAAAAGTATGGACCCACACACGAACAAAGGTATGCGCACACAGTAACAAAGTGTAACAACAGTGACACAAAAGTGTACACGCACACCAACTCCACGGTACTACACGCAGGTGCACACACTGAAAAAATAACACATACTCACACTAGAGCACCTAGGGTAACACAAAACATAGACACGAACACACACTAACGCGACTGAGAGCACACACTTATACAGCAGTGTGCACACATGCATTTAAATAGAGTGCACACAAGCGTTCATCGGAGCAGACATATAGACACGGGCAAACACTCGCACAGGAAGAACAACCAGCTCTGCTAACTTCACGGACGGGGCACTTTGGAATCATCAAATTCAGTCCTCGCCATTTGCATAACAAAGCCTGCAAGGAAGAGTTAGAGGGGACGCTAGGCAGACAAAGAGTGTAAGAGGGGGAAGGGGCGAAGAGAAAGAGGCAGGAAATATACGCAATAAAAGAGAGAAAACGGAGCACGTGAGAGATGAAGAAACGGAGCACGTGAGAGATGAAGAAGCAAATAGAGAGCAAGAGAAGTGCATACTGGCTGAGAGGTAGAGATACAGAGTAAGGAAGAGAGAAGGAGAGACACGGATAGGACTGCGACAAAGGAGTAGTAGCAGAGGAAGCAAGACAGGTGAAGAGAACTGTAAACCTAGAGAATGTGTAACAGAGAGAAAGGGTAGAAGACAGAAACTGCCAGAGAAACAGAGACACAAAGAAGGAGTAAGAGATAACAAGCTCTTGGCATTTCTGTGGGTAGGGGGGGGGGGGGGGGAAATGCGAGACAAAGTACGGCCGGCCGTGGACAGCAACAGCAGGGGTGACTAATTAGGGGGAGGAGAAATGCCTGAGCAAATGGTAAGCTCGTGCACGGGAACATGCACTTTAACACACTGATGGAGACTAAAAGGCAGTCGGGCTGTACAATGCTGTCACGTTTTGAAGGCATGAGTTTGGCCTGGGCTGGAAGCAAGGAGCACGGCAAGCAGGGAGGGGCTGGAGAGGTGAGGGCACAGAGAAAAGAAATGCGAGTCACGGCCTGGCGGCCGTGAAGTGTGAAGCAGTGGGTGGGGAAACAGGAGCAAATGGTAAGGGGAGCCTTTGAAGAGCAAGGCAGGGGGATAGAAGCGCGTTCACGAGCATGTGCACTTCTACAAATCCTCAGCTTTCTGGTTTGACTGTAATAGGTCTCTCTACGAGACCTAAAAAGGAACAGCCCAGTCTCAGTAAAATGTGAAAGGAAGAGGCAGTGCAAAGGCAAAAATAAAGGTCTCCTTAGAACAAATGCACAGCTCAGTAAAAAAACGTTATCCAATTTTTAACAGTTTCAAAAGCAGTAAAAAAGCGATTAACAAACTGCAGAAGGATCCCTCAATCAAGACGCAGTTGTCAGTAACAAGGAGGGTCAGGAGAAAAACCACTCGTCCATAATGAAGGCTGATCAAAGCGATACTCGAAAAGGGCAGAATAAGGTGCATAAACAAAACAAACCTGGCTCAAACTGTGATAGGCCCAATGGAGGAGTATGCAGAGAGCAGCAATCAATCCCAGAAAGGCAATGAACAAGAACCACAAGGTCACAATCACAGAACCTCATCCAGCAGCAAATCTTAGGGGGCAAGGATGATCACCACAGGACAAAACCAGTCAACATGGCAACACCAAGACAGTGGTAGAGCTCACATCGCATGAAGAGCATAAAGTCGCCCGACAAGAAAAGTCGCAGCTGCATTCGTTAAAATCACCAAAAAGCATAAAACTGCATGGATTCAAGCAAAATCACAGGAGTGAAGTTTAAAACAGCAGCTAGTATTTCTAACAGTTTAAACCTTGCTGCAAACCAAGGTGATGAGTGCGCTCTAAAATAATTCCAACAAGCACAAGTAGGCCCAAGACCACAGCTATGGCAGATAGTGCAATAATGCAAATAGGAACCTTGCGACAAGTGATTAATATTAAGGCACAAGCCCCACAATTGGCAACTGAGATCTATCGGAGTGAAGAAAAGTTAAACAGCCCCTCCAAAGATAAAATAAGTATTATTGGTAGCCCCATCTCAAACAAACTTCTGTGATGCCCAAGTATACCAATCAAAGGGAAGACAAGATCTGTTAAACTGTGGTAACATTCTTAGACTCATCATGTAACTCCAGGGTGTAACTATGATAAAATCAGAAGACATAGCTTCCATTGAAGTCATCCCCCAGCGTGGAGCTCATTAACTAACCCTACACTGGTAACATTTGCTACTCAACAACTCGCTGATCTTGTTTAGTTAACCAAAAACAATCTTAGCAAACTGGAGAATAAAAATAACACATTTTGTTGCAGATATGTACTCACTTTTATGTACCAGGACTTGTGAATGCAATCAATATCAATACTAAGGGGTGCAGAAGGGTCCCGAGCAACGCCGTATAACTTGAGTAAACCAAGTGTGAATTTAAACACCAACATAGACTCGAGGATAAACCACTGCAAGTCCATTGATTTTCAAAGGGCTGAGTTGGCTTCCAGCAGCTCTCTCCACCAAGGCCCCTGCTAATGGAAATATAGAGAACATAGAGATGACAACATCAATACAGCAATGGAAAACGTTATAAAAAAGTCCTAAAACATGCCGCTCTAATTATCGCCTGCTGTGCAACTTTAATTCCTAATGAACGCGTGGCGCCAGTAAGCCGCCTGCTCACGATCACAACAAAGGAAAAGTAAATAGCATAGCAATTATCACAGCATGCCTCCAGGCCCCGAAGCACGTCTACCCGAGAGGTTCCAATCATAAGTGAACAAATGCAAGGCGCCTGCTCACCAGTGTTCAGGACAGGAGCACTCTGCCATAATTATAGGTGTGGCAGGGTATACTCAGACATGAGTCCCTTTCTCACTGCAAAATACCCCCTTTTCTGAATAATTAACGCCCAGCAGGTCTTCTGGCAAGGACCAATCAAATGCAATTGAAGGCGGAAAAGCTGTCCTTCGTAGGCGCGTTCCTATTTTAGAATCGGCTCGTGGAAGCGCGTTCTCATTTTAGATTCTGCTCGTGCACTTGACTGTCTCCTTCGCCCTTCAAGCTGGTCCTACTTTTGTTTCACACCTGGGTCGTGTTGAGTTTTGAAAAAGTAATATTAACATCTACAGATAAGGGGAACGTATAATGTTAATGCCGATGATCTTATCACGCGAGAACTGTTGGCAATCAGCTTCTGCGCAGGACGGCAAAGGTTGGACAGAAGTTTGGCGCCACCATCTCCCTGGCACTGCAGTGCGTGAGGGTCGGGAGAAAATCTGTGTCCCTGCTGCGTGCTTTTAGTGCACAACCAGAGGTGAGCAAAGCGCTGGGTCCTGCGTTTCAAGTTATGTTGGAATAAACGTAGTAAATCTGTTTCCGTGCTGCGTGCTTTTAGTGCACAACCAGAGGTGAGCAAAGCGCCGGGTCCAGCGTTTCAAGTTATGTTGGAATAAACGTAGTCCAATTAATGCAGGCCTCTTTTGACCGTTTTTTTGAGTTTGTGACCCATCCCCCCACTCCCTTTGGCGCCCTTTCTGTCTCCCACCCCTTTTACACCTTTTTTGCGTCCTGCCACCCCCCCCCTACCCCCAGCCCAAACCCAGTCCTAGGCTTAGTGCTGCAATATCTCGTCGTAATTAATTCCTCTTTGCATAGACCCCACCACCTTTTGTCCCCTCCCGAGAACTCCCTCTGAAACAGAGCCCCCAACCCTCGCACGCCCCCCCCCCCCCGCAGACCGATGCGCACCTCTCCTGCAAACCTGCCCCCCTCCGTGTCCTGCATGCCCAACTTCACCACCTGGCTCACGTCCCCCCCACCCCCTGTTGTCAGCCGTCCTTTGCTTCTTAGTTGATGGTGTGGCAGCAAGGGAGACAGCCAAGAAAAAAAGGGGGGGCAATGGGGTGATAATACCATTCTTGCAGCCCTGGGGCCATGCTTCTTACGCTTTTCCAGCAGTAAACTGAGCTCCACCGCGACCGCCCCTGAACTACCCCCCCCCCCGCCCCTCCTCATTTGGACGAAGCGTCAGTCGCACGACTAGGTGCCAGCACCCCGCCCAATCCTCGCCTCCAACATGCTGCGCAACCACAGCCCACTTGCATCCAGCATCTTACACCCAGGTGTCATGTTGTAAATAGGTTAGGTAGGCCAAGTAAGAATATACATGTCACAAGCCTCCCCACCCCGACCTAGATGGTTCCGATTTCATCTTAACCAAACATGATATGCATATGGCTTGGCTTGTCTCTGGAGTGGTGCGGGTGTGTGTGTGTATGCCTGTGTGTGTGCGCGCGCGCGTGTGTGTGTGCTGCCGTGAGTGTGGCTGTGTGCGTGCGTGAATGGGAGAGGCTGACGCTGTAAATGTGCAACAAGAGATGTGCTGAGGTAAGGGGGAGGAGGAGGGGGGTGTGTGTGTGCGTGTGTGCGCGCGCGCATGTGTGTGTGCTTCCGTGAGTGTGGCTGTGTGCGCGCGTGATTCTGAGAGGCTGCCGCTGTGAATGTGGAGCAAAATATGTGCACGGCTAGGGGGGCGGCAGCTGGGCATGCGCGTGCACGATGTGCAATCGGCGCTCGTGTCCAGCTCTATGTCACTTGACAAGCAACTCGAATGCAATAGGTCTTGAGCGAGACCTAAAAAATGGGAAAGCAACCAAGCGCAAGGAGACAGACCAAAAAAAAGTGACAAATAAGGAAGTGATTGAGCAAGAGAAAAGGTTAATGAATAAAAGAGTGAAAAAGGCAAAGGAGCCAGACACGAGGTAACAGAGCAAGATGGTGACAGAAACAAAGCCAAACTTTGGGAAAAGAAAGCAAAAGGATGGGAAACACAGAAAGTGATTGACAGAGAGAGGAAATGGCATTGATTGAGAGAGAGAAAAAAAAAGGGAAAAAAGACACATAAGTGCTGAGAACAAGGATGTAAATGTGAAAAAGAAGGAGAAAGTGAAAAAGCAGAGGAGGAGAGAGGAGAACGCGGGCAGGGGCAGTGGTTGCTGATGCAGTGGAGAGCTGGGTCTGAAAGGACCTTCATTGATAGGTTGAAGGTCCAGTCTATGTACGTGGGAAGCCTGGGCACGTGCCCAGGCGGCGGATGGGGGGCCACCACCCCTTCAGTCTACCTCCATTCAGCCTAAAACCTATTAGCATTTTTGAGATATTGGAGACATGAAAGCCCTTCATAACATTCTGACGGTGGCCCATCTCTTTGCGTCACGCCACTGTCTGCAGTACTATCTAGTGATGTGTAATGTAATTCATAAAGAGACGCACATTAAAGACTGATATAAAAGCATTAAGAAGAATAGGAAACAAATGGACAAATGTGTATGTCTGTCCTACCAGAGCTTCCGTATGAGTGAAATGACTTATCCAAGCACATGCATTGTTACCTAAAATAAATACAAACAAACACAATGATAAATTGTAATGAAACCAAGTTAATGTGTTTTGGAATGTAGTGGTAAGACAGCCACAGTTGTGCAAGGTTTGATGGGTTTTTCACTCTGAGAATCTCTCACTTAGTTGTAGTACTACTTAGGAGTAAAAAAGTTGCATTCCGCAAAAGAAGCCTGGAGTCATTACCCCCTCACACCCTTAGAGTCTGCTTCTAATACACCACATCTGAGTGTGCACCCACTGCCTGAACCGTGTCAGTATGTATTGGATTTTATCCTTGATATAGTTGGATTCATCCGAAGTGTTTATCTCTTTCTTTTCGTTTGTACCAGTTCTTTTCACCACTTCTTGGTCATTCGATAGCTTTGAATTTGATGAATGGCTTTATGATGAGGTACTAATGCATCTCTAATTATGCGGATGCTTAATTTCTGAATTTTGTAACTGCTACAAAACTGCCTTGCACTAGTCTAAAACTGACAAAGTCCGCCGTGTAGAGTGTTCAGGCTGTATAACCCACCAAGCCTCATGACTAAGTCAGGATGTTATTGTGTTCTACCAGGTTGGTCTTTCTGGAGCAGAGGGCCTGATTATATAAAAAGTGATTTTTTTATTCTTTCTTTTACGTGTCAAAATGTAATAACTTTACTTTTAATCTACTAGGCAAAGAAAGCAGGAACAGGAAAATAACACCGGGTTCCTCAGTAGCAGACACTAAAATAACAAGAGAAGGTAACGTTTTGCACGAGACAACTCAAGGGAACTTTCACAAAAGCATCGTGGAAAGAACACGTTCCAGAAGTCACTTGTGGTTAAGAGGCAATCGTGACCTGGCAAGCGGGAAAACCGCTCACTGCCAGAATGTTTCCATGCGTCCAAAACATTCCTTATTCCGACAAAGTTCCTCCAGCATTCAGGGCTCGAACGAATACAAAGCTTTTGAGAGAAATTTGTGGCATGAAAATCTTCTCAGTCATCAGCCAAATGCCCGGATGAATTTCAGGCCTTATGCATGTCTTCACTGTGGGAAATTCTTCAAAACAAGGTCTGAGCTTACGAGACACCACAGAACCCATTCGGGAGAGAGGCCTTATCACTGCATGGTGTGTGGGCATAATTTCAGTCTGAGGCACCATCTTATTCGACACCAAAGAACTCACACGGGGGAGAGACCTTATCAATGCATGGAGTGCAAGAAACGGTTCAGTTTTCAACAAAACCTCAGTAGGCACCAGAGAACGCATCTGGAAACGTTTCAAACGGCACCTCTTCAGAACATTATCACTGCAAGGAACCCAACATGACGAATTAACCTACAAACCAACCATCTAATGTCTTAATGTGAAAAATCTGTGGTCACAAGAAATGACTTATTTCACAGACAGAGTGAATTTAATCATTGTCATTGCATGTATGCAAAAATGTAACCTCGACTGGAAACACCAATCTTTCACAAAATAGTCATGAAAGTCGTAACATCCCTAAGGGGATATCATCACTAAAAAGAAAAATTGCACTGAAAAATAGGGATGAAGTTATATCTTAGAATTCTGAGGCTCTATCTTGATGTTTGAAATTATTATGAAAAATGTGCATAAAATAACATGGGATCGGATCTTTTTTGAATAAGGTAGCTCAGCATTCGGCCTTATTTAGACTACAAGCACTAAGAGCTCATTGATTCCGTCCTGTGTCCTGTTATGTTGTATGCACAAATTCATGGTATATTTGATACTGTTTTTGAATGTATCGAGCTATTCAAATGTAAGTTACACTCCTGCTTAATGTACACTTGAAACTTTACTCCTACACTTTGGAGTAGCTGTACTAGTTTTGGCTATTCGCAGGATCCGAGTGGAAAGTTACTTCAAAGTGTGGACTTACACCTTTCTAACCCCTAACAAAGGTGGTGGAGTCACATTTAGGAGTAAGTCCAGCATCACACATATCCAGCCACTGGTACTGCAACAACCCAACCCCCCCCCAACCCCTATTAGAAAATGGAGGTGGGTATTTAAATGTAAAATCCATAGAAATAATGTTAATTTAAATTATTTAGAATCGTTAAAACCATCAATAAATGTAACTGATTGTTTTTTTATTTTTTTTTTATTTATTTTTTTGGTAATCCTCATATATCACAAATGGAACTCTTGATGGGACACTGGCTCCTCCATGCACTGCTGGCCGTTCTGCACCGACCCTCGTTGGTTTTGGCCTGATGCAAGTTGGTTTGCCCGTACCCTCAAGCAGCCACTACCTTCCCCTCCAAACTCCTTTTCTTTCGCCGATCTGTGTGCGCCCCTTGCTACTTAGGAGTACGGGGAACCAGCAGGGCTCCAGACAAATCATTGGAAAACCAATCATCGAGATTGCCATGCCACCAAGGCTGCCCAAACATTCGTCACACTTCTGGGATCGCATGCCACATCTGATTTACAAGTTAACATAATCTGCCTCAGGCAATTAGCAAAGGTTGGGGGAGCTGGATCTTTCCATGCCCTACAAATCTCGCGCCTTGCTAAGAGGATGGTAAAAAATACAAATTTAGTGGGAAGGTCATTAACTTGATAGTTCATAACAAGCCCAAACATGACTGTAAACCTTGGGAGTGCTATAGGCATTGAGAGAACTTCTTCCAAAAATTTCTTTATCTTCCCCCAATAGTCCGCTAAATCAGGACAATCCATAAACATATGAACATCGTCTGCCCTCAAGAGGCCACACACACGTTGGGCAATTGTAGTCAATATTTGAGAATTTTGCCAATTTCTTCGGAGTTATATAGACCCTATACATGGTGTATATGTGATTCCTTTTCAGCGCAGCCGGCTTGATTACGGCATTTAACACCCTGAAGGAGTCGCGCCAGAAATCCAAAAAAGGCCCGTTAGTCGGTGTAAGAGCGTTACACCACAATTTACTGATTTCAGCCTCCGTCACATCCTCCCCTTCTAACATTGCCGAATACCAAAAAGATATTTGGCTTTTCCACTTACCCCTTCTAGCTACCGCATCAAATTTAGGGTTAGGGGGGTTATTATCATTGGGTATCCCAGATCTCGTTGTCCACCAGCCTGACAATTGGTAGTATTTAAACCGCGTCAGGGCCCCCCTAGTTAGATTGGACAATGTGTCCCAGCTTAAGAGTTGGCCATCTCCCTGCAGATCTCCCCACCTCTGCAGCCCTGCCTGCTTCAAAGGTAGTGACAGTTGATCATTAAGGCAGGCTGGGAGGCCTGGTGAGTCCCATATGGGTGCCTGCGGCGCGTAATAAGTAATGTTTAGTTTAATCCTTACAAATACCCAATTTTTCAAAGCTGACCTTAAAATCTTCAACCTTACTTTTTTAAAGAATTTTGGGTCCCCAAACTTGTAAAGACAAAAACTGGAACCCTGAGGAACCTCCTTTAATAGAACAGAGAATAGCAACCCCATTGATGATTGGTCCATACGACCCGCCATAATTCTAAAATGCTTAAAATGAAAAGCGTGGCAATACAGCATTAAGTCTGGAAAGGCGAGTCCTCCTGTCTTGAGACCCCTTCTTAATTTCTTCCATGCTATACGAGGGCCTTTGGCATTCCAAATGAATGAGCCCAATTTTCCTTGTAGTTTTTTAATTAAGGGTGCTGGAAAAGATAATGGGATGGCATTAAATAGAAAAGTGACCTTAGGGAGCACTATCATTTTCAGGAGATTCACTCTCCCATATATGTTTAAAGGCAGAGAGGACCAACGTTGCAATAAAGCAATTGTATCTTTAATGATCCTTTCTAAGTTAATTTTGGGGATTTCATCTATCTCATTGACCAAATGGATTCCCGGGTACCTCATTTTATTCTTCTTCCCTATCGAGCTAGACTGCTGGTTCCATTCCATTATTTCCGTCTTTTCGGCATTGATTGAGTACCCCGAAATATTACCAAACCCCTTTGCAAGATCTAATAGTCTGGGGATTGCCACATCCGGATTTATTGTATACATTAACAAGTCATCCGCGTACAAAGCCAACTTAAACTCCATATCCGCAATCTTAAAGGGTTTAATTATTGGATCTGCCCTTAATAAACAAACGAAGGGCTCTATATACAAGTCAAACAAAAGGGGGGATAGGGGACATCCCTGACGAGTGCCTCAGGAGATATGAAACTGCTCAGTCAGAGAACCATTTACTAGGACCTTTGCTGTTGGGTCTGAGTATAAAAGCTTAATGGCTGTTATGTAGTTCATCGGAAAGCCAAATTTTTCCATCGCCAACCACAAGTAGTTCCAGTCAACTTGGTCAAATGCCTTCGCGGCGTCTACTGCTACTATGGTCAGAGGCTGCTTCTTTTCTTGAGCTACATCAATCGCTGCCACCACTTGAAAGGTCAGCTCATTGAGCTGCCTGTCCGGAATGAAGCCCCTTTGGTCACAATGTACTACCGATTTTACTACCTTTGCTAGTCTCGTAGCCAATACCCCTGCGAATATTTTATAGTCCACATTTAGTAGTGAAATGGACCTGTAGGACTCTATCCTACTCGGGTCCTTATTTGGCTTCAACAGTAATGTGACCGTTGCCTCAGCCCAAGACCTAGGGACCTGTCCTCCCCTGAGTAAGACTTCGTTGAACAATAGGGTCAGAACCCCTATGATCTGCTCTAAAACGATCTTAAACAGCTCCACTGGAAGCCCATCTGGGCCTGCGGCTTTGCCCTTAGCCATTTTCGCCACCTGAGCCCTGACTTCCCCTTCTTTGATTTCTGAACTAAGGTAAGAACAATCTGTCTCAGATAGCTTAGGGAGCTGGACATTTGCAAACCAGGATTCTGCTTGTTGCTTACCCCTAGAGGAGTTAGGTCCATAAAGAGACTGCATGTATCTCTTTGCTTCTTCTCTGATACAGTCATCCTCGTTAGTTTTTTCCCCTGTACTTGATAAAACCAAACTATCTATCTGATTTCTTGTTCTGTCGGCTCGGGCCTTCCAGGCCAGGAGACGTCCACACTTCTCACCGTAAGCAAACTGCTGTAAATTACTAATGTCCCACTTTTCCTTCAAATCCTTGTCCAACCCTGCTTGAAATTCTGCTCGCAGACAATCGAGCTCTCTCTGATGTATTTGCCTGTTGTCCGACTCCTCTGCCGATGCCCTCTGTAACTCCAGCTCCTTAAGCTTGATTCTAGAAATCCATGCTTCCCTTTTCTCTTTCCTCAGGCTATTCCTCCTGATCATCAGAGTTGTTAACAAGCCTCGGGAAAAAGCTTTATACGATTCCCAGACGATTTGTTTATTTGCTGACCCTGTATTGACCATAAAAAATTCTTCAGACTGGGTAACTAAATCCTGTCTGACTCCTTCTTCTAGCAGCAGCGTCCGATCCAGTGTCCATCTCCTGTAATGTTTTTTCTGTTTCATATTGACTACCATTTCCACCATTGAGTGGCCTGACAGAATTGCAGGGACATAAGATATAGAGTCGACTGCCGATGAGAGGTTCTTATCTACCAGGAAAAAATCTATCCTAGAATGGTGCCCATATCTTCTACTGTAGAAAGAATAATCTCTTCCCCCTGGGTTTTTAAATCTCCAAATGTCCATCAAATTAAAATCCCTCATGATATTCTTAAGTTCTAGACTAGTTTTTTTTGGGGGGGAAAATCTCACTCTTGATGTTCTATCAAGATCTCTATCAAAAATAAGATTAAAATCTCCCCCTACAATTATCGGGCCTGTTGTCTCTATTAAGTTGGTTTTAAGTTTCATCAAAGCCCCCGGGGCGTCTAGATTCGGGCCATAGTATACTGCGCAGACCAAAGGGGCGCTTCCCACCATCAAAGAAGCTATCAACCATCTGCCTGAAATGTCTGTTTCGTGTTTTATCAACCTGATCCCCATGCCTGCTCTAATAATCACGGCCACCCCCCGTGTACTACCGCTTTGTCCCGAGGAAATGATATCCTGGACCCATCTACATCTCCCAAATATTTGACTGCATTCTTCCCTCTCCACATGCGTCTCCTCTAATAGACAAATATGTGCCCCTGATCTGAACAAAAAATCTATGACCCTTCTTGCTTTAGTCCTGTCCCTTAACCCATTAACATTCCAGCTTATAAGTTTTATGCTATATATCGTATCGGCCATAATTCTCTAAGATCCCTTTAAGCATTTTGAGCCAGGTCCCTACCTGAACATGAATTATTTTCAAACCAATATGAGGATTTATTTTACTTTTTTCCCCTGCTCCCCTCCCTCCTCCCCCCCTCCCCTGAGGAACCCCCCCCTTTACTCCTACGGCGATCTTGTCGCCAGTCGGGAGCTCACCAGACTCCCGGGTGGAAACCCTTATGCGTTATTTTTCTATATATATATACGACAAAGGCTAAATAGATTAATCAATTCATCCCCTCTTCCCTACTTTTCCAAGTTGAACACCCTTTATCTTGAAAGAGAATTTTTTTTTTTTTTTTTTTTATTTTTTTTTTTATTATTGTTATTTTTTTTTTTTTTTTTTTACATTGTAGCCCTCTTTTTTCCCTTCTTTTTCAACCTCCTGATTTTCTTTACCATATATTTCCTTGTTTTTTGAAAACTACTCGCACCCAGAGACCCAGAGACCCCACACACACCATTTATCACCTTAATACACGTGTTGCTTAGATTCTAAGCTACAGATCTAACTAATTTTGCTCTCTACCCCCCCGGGGCTTTTCAGAGACCTATATATCTTCCTCAGATGTTTTTTCGCGCATCAAGGTGAGGAAGGAGTCGACCTCTTGTACTGAATTAAAGTTATGAGTTTTGTTTTTCCAAACCACTCTCAAAAAGGCAGGGAACTTCATCTGCACCTGTGCCCCTAAGCTCCTCAGCTCAGGCATTCGACTCCCCAACTCCCACTGCCTTTGTGCTGTTATCTTCCCCACATCAGAACGGATCAAATAGTTAGCTGAACCTAATTGTAGGGATTTTTCCTTCAGAGCTTTACTCAGAATTAATTCTTTAACCGAAAAGGATAGAAAATTCACCAAGATTTTTCGTGGCTCTGACCTCCCTGAGCGCTGCCTAAAAGGATCTCTGTGAGCTCTTTGTATCTCCCTTTCAAGATCTATTTCTGGACTGTCTTTTAGGACGCTCTCTCTGAGGATTTTACATATAAAGGCTTTAACATCCCCATTTTCCAGCCCTTCAGGAATTTTCAAAAATTTCAGATTGTTCCTTCTTGAGTGGATTTCTAATCTTTCCACGTCCATCTGAAGGTCTCTATTTCACGCTCTTAGTGTCTCAATGGCTCTTTGATGTCTTTGTGAGGCTCCTTTTAAGAAACTAACATCTTCCTCCAGCACCTCTGTGCGTTTACTGACATCCACCAATTTTTGCTCCAGACTGGCGCACTGATCGTGAATGATTTTTTGGTTGGCCTCGGATGTGTCAAATTTCTGATCAAGTTTTGTCAACAAGTCCTCTCTAAGACTTAAAAGAAGAGCTCCCACCTGTGACAAGCCTGCGTCCGGGGTTGTCTCCAACGATCTTGCAGGAGGTAGGGGGCTAGCCTGAGCGGCCTGTGCCGGCCTCTGACCTGAAGGTCCTCCCTCTATTCTGGTTTCATCTTCTTGCACTAGCTCTTCCTCTAACCTCTCCTGACTCTCTTGACTCGTTGCATCCTCTAACTGTCCCAGTACTGTATAGCTGTTTTTTAGAGTCACTGCGAAAGAAACACCTGGTATATCAGGAGAAGTGTGATCTGATAAATTTCTGACACTTTGTGGGTCTGTAGCTTTTGGGCCCTTTGACATAGGGTGACTAGACGGGCCCGGTGATCCTGATGAACTGGGACAGGGGGCACTCCCTCCCCCTATTGGGGTGTCAACCACCTTCTCCATTATTTTAAAATAGGCCTTTAAGGAAGGGGTGGGCTTTGGAACTGTCCCGCAGGTCTTTAGTGGCTTCAGCTTTTGCTTCTGCTTTAGCTTTTGCTTAGTCACTTCCCCCACGATATTACTCCTACTACTCCTCCTTCTTCTTCCTATCGGGGAGATTAGGATGACACCTGTAGAGACAGTGACGGGTACCTCAGCTCCTGACTTCTGTATCGTGAATCTTGACCTTAACTGATACCTATTCCTGACTAGTGGTTTGAATGGGGGAGGAGGTGGGGGGAGAGGAAAGAACGTTAAAGGGTACGTTAGAGGGTATGTTAGAGGGCACCTTAATCTTTCCCTTATCTTTAATGGCAGTCTTATTCTTATTCTTATAGACCTCCCCCACCAGATTCTCTGAGAGCGCGACTATCTCCTCGTCTTGCCTGGGGTGTGTAGGCAGATTCACTGGTATTGAACTTGCTTCAGAGTCCATGCCCTTATCCTGTAGCAAACGCTGCAGCTTACATACTGCCCCTCCACTGCTCAGTTTCAGCACGACAGTGCTCCTCTGGTGCCTAGGTTTTTGGCCCCCCTTCTCCTCACCCTCCTTCTCCTCACCCTCCTTTAGCGAGGCACGATACGCAAAATTGTTAATTAGCGGCGAGCCGAAGCTTACTCTTGCCAACAGCCGCCTAGCTTGCCCCCACGCATAAGCCCAGTCCCTCGATCCCCACGCTATTCTGCCGAAATACCTCCTCTCCTTTTGCGCTGTAGAAGGGATACAGGGACCTTTGACTTCACCGCCCGTTGGACCAGAATCGAATTCTGGAAGAAGCCTAATCGAGCTCATTACACACCCCACCGATGTGCGTTAAGTAACTGTCTCACCGCCGGCTGCCTTCGCTTCCTGACTCCGTCTCCGTCCTCGTTCTCACCGTCCCTCTGCTCCCCCAGGGTCCTAGTGCCGGGCACACTCCTAGGCTGGTGTAAACGCCGCCGCCTCCTCTTGCTCGATTAACTTTCCGTTTAGTGGGGAAAAACAGAGATGAGCGCCATCAGAAAACCGCTCGCATGAATCTAGAAATGATCCGCTCTGCTCTCACCGTTTTTGGGCCTTTGTCGCTGCCTTTTCCTCGGGGAAACCACCTCCCGGTCCGGAGCTCCCTCGGCAGACGTCAGCCTGCCGCCATGTTCCTCCACCGGATGACCAACTAAGGGACAGCCATTAGCCAGCTGAGGGGAATGTAACTGATTGTTAAAAAATAAATATAAATAGTACATATTTGTGATTTAATTCTACAAGTTACTATTTACAAATTAAAATTAATGCAATAAATGTTATTAAAATAATGAAATTACTTTTACACATCAATTTTAATGAATATTAATGCATATTTCTTTTGCTTTAGGTGGGAATTTATTTTTTAATTTAAATGTGAGAAAAATAATTATAATATAATGAAATTTAGTTAAAATATTCAAATTTGTATTCAAAATCTAGTTTTGTTTTCGTTATTTCCTCAGTTTAAATAAATATACAAAATTATTTTACATTAATATTTAAAATAAAATATTTTTACAAACGTTTTCCAAGTTAAATAATCTTTTTTTACTTTTGCCCATATTGTACCACAGGGACTCTCTGCAGTTGTGGCGTTTACTTTTGGTGTTATTTTAAGTAACCTTACATCACATTATTTTCTGTTGGAGGGTGTTTCAGTACCATTGATTGGCCACGTGTGGTGCTGGACTTACTTCAGCTCTGAGTTGGAGTAATTTACTATTGTTTTGGGTCTATTTTCCGCTTTAGTAACTTTGGAAGTGCAGTTTGTATAGCAATGGGCTTACTCTTTTGTGAGTGGGTGCAATCCCTCCTTCAACCCCTTGGTGACCCTCCTTTAACCTCTCCTTTTTCTTTCCTAAACCCTTCCCCTTCAGTAGTAAGTATTTCCCATTTCCATGCCAATCCCTCTGCCACTCCCACATTTACTTCTAAAATGTACACTTACGTGTGCAGAGAATCTGCAATTGTGGTGTTGTCCCCGCACAGAAAAAAATAAGAGGAGCAGAGGATTAAGCTCTGCATCTAGGTTGTGCATAGCATTTTACTAGTTTGTTTTAAAGACAATTGTAGCACTACAAAATGCACTTTAATATACAGTTTGTGAATAGGCTTCAAAGTGTTTATCTTTCTACCATATCAACCTACATCCCTAGCATTTTGTGACTGTGAGCTTAAAAGGCTTGATTCTAAGCACTGTATCATCAAATTCCTTTATTCTATGTCCTTAACCATAAAAGAGTCAAGCATGCAATTAAAATGCAATTAAAATCATAACTACTCACTGTGTATAGTTAAGACAAAGAACATTTCATGATAACTTTACAGAAGATAAGTCAATGGGCAAACTGCACACGTGCCAAAGTGCATACAGATCAAGTCAATGAGTCTTATTAAAATCCATATCAAATGAACAACCTATATCAATCCCGTTCAACTTATCAAAAAGTCACCATTGGTCAATAAACATCATTTGAGCCCATTACCACACAGTTAAAAACCCAAATAAAATACATTATACATAAAAAAGTATTGTTCATTATCAAAGCAGAACAGCGCATGAATTATTTTCCCACTAATAACCGCAGAAGGGATAAAATGATAAACCATCTGACACATTTACTTGTTTTCAAAAGCTGTAGATAATACAGAGCATGTATACATTTCCTTATATTCAAGGCCTTTAATAGTGGGATAATGAAAGTTCTTCATGGTCCGGAATACAGCTCTCAGAAAAATAGGAAATGCACCATATTTTGTTTCGACCCAAAGTCACACGGACATAGTTGGAGCTTAGCATCACAATACGTCTTACGGGGATAAGAAACCAAAAAGTGAGCTATGCTTAACGTTAACGTAAATCTAACCAAATAAAATCTTACAGTGTGGCTTAGAGGGAACAATAAATAAGGATCTATATTTTCACTGCAAACCAGTGGCATGTACTCCTGGACTTTCTTCTTACCCAACTCTGTACGGTCATTTTCCAGTTTTAACATGGATAACAAATCCTGTTTCAACTGATATTTTGAAATATTTGCTATTGATTCCGAAGTACTAAAACATTCTCCTCTTCATACTTGTTCTAACAGTTTCGTGATATAGCAAAGCCATGGGATCTCCTGCCTGCATTCTAGGCTGAGACAATCTAGTATTTTTGCACGGTTAACAGCGGACTCTTCTTTGGGCCAACACACTGAGTGCCACAGCATTATCGGAGCTTTTTTTACACAATGCGATAATGGAATTAAACCTAATTCCGTGTGGCATAAATCAATTGGTAGGCTGCTAGGAACCACCAAAAAACGTCTAAGGAAAAGATTTTCTGCTGTCTGTAAACACATTGACTTGCAGGCGCCCCACACTCCTGCCCATTCAGAATAACAGCACTGCAGTAGCCCTTACAGATGGTTATTAAGGAGTCTATCTGCTTATAGCCCTGCTTCTTTGCAAACCTGAATAGTGCCTCTACCTTTCGATCAAAGCAGCTCTTCTTGATGTTCACAAGGTGACACCATGTTCCTCTCTGATCGAAATGTATGCCTAGATAAGTTTGGCACATGGAGTAATTTTTTGCTATTAATACAACAGGATTTTAATAGACGAGGGGTGCGCCCAGCAACCATAAAATAGGACTTCGCCGTGTTGGTCTTTACTCCAAGATCGCTCATAAAATTATTAAAACTGCTTAAAAGTAATTGCAAACCCACACCAGTTCTGGACATCAAAACAGAATCATCAGCATAAAGTAATGTTGGCAAATTTCTAGAGCCAACCCTCGGAACATCAGCCTCCCCTTTACCAAGGTGGTTCTCTAGATCAATAATATATAGGCAGAATTAAAAAGGGGCTAACACACACCCCTGTCGTTCTCCACAATTCATTTTGATAGGGGAGGAAAGTTCCCCATCCACTCCAATCTAACTCTGCAGGTTACATCTTGGTGATTTTGTGCTAAAAATTAACTAGAGGTGAGTCTAAACCCGTAGCTAGCATTTTTGTCCACAGTTTTCCTCAGTCTGCCCAGTCCAATGCGGATGTTAAGCCCAGAAATCCCAGGTAGAGTGATCCACTTTTGGCTAACGTGTATTTGCTTATGAGCAAGTGTAGGTTAAGACACTGCTTGACCGTCCCCAGGCCTCTTCTGAAGCCATATTGGATATCAGAGAGTTTCCCTCTCTCAGTTACCCAGGTTTTCTAGTCGATCCAGTAAAACCCTGCCCATTATCTTACAAGTGCAGTCAATCAGTGAGATTGGGTGGTAACACTTAGGATCTGCCCTGTCCCCTTTCTTAAAGACGGTAGCTATTGTCACATTGGCCCGGGATTTTGGGGGGCCTACATGAGCTACACAGCTCAAAATGTTGGTTTAAACTGGAGCCCAGAGCAAGGTTAGCTAGGAAGAGATCGGCCGGGACACCATCTGGTCCCGCTACTTTAGTGGCAACGGTTTGACGTTGAGCTTTTCTGACTTCCTCGTAAGTTGGTAGTGCCAGACCCCCCACGATTGGATCTGGGCAATAGCCCACAAACACAGAGGATCCAGTAGACGACCCCCTCAACTCTATATACTATAAAAAATTGCTTGACCCATTTCTCTGGGGTAATAACGTCAATAAGCTATTATGACTCTCCTGAAAGAAGGGGGCATTTACAATCTTCCAGAAAAGTCTTGAGTCTTTGTTAACACTGGCTTTTTTGGGAGTTTCTCCCAGGCCTCATGTCTAATGGCCAGTTTGCGACTGGCACATGCTTGTTTATATAAGTCCACAGCTTCGGACTAGCATAGTGTCCCTCTGCTTTTGTTTCAAGGCCACTATAAGATTACTGTGTGACCGTGTGCAACTGTTGTGAAACCTTCTGGAGGCACTTCCTGATGTTGAACTCCCACCCCCCTGCACTGCTACATTAATTGACCCAATTATGTCAGCAAAGGCCGCAAGCATTACATTTGGACTAATAGGGCTCTTCAGACACTCCTCTATTTAAGCCCTGTCATTAGACTTTATCTGTTCCAAGATGACATCTGGGTTTATAGTTGACCATTTGTGTAATATTCCCTTATTGTTATGATGTGATATAGGATGTAATTTTGATATCTCACTGGGTTTCTTATTATGAATTATGAATTACAGCAAGAAGCCATAATGGAAAGTGGCCACTTAAACATTCTTCTAAGATAGAGAAACTAACTAACTGTGGTTTAAAATAGTCAAAAATAGCAATAAAATCAATGAGGCTGCCTTGGCATCGGCCCATATATGTAATTTGGTCTGGTATACACTCTGTAGAAGATCAGTGGTTAAAAGAAGAGAAAAAATTGACAGTATAGTATTAAAAATATTGCCACATTGGTTGTGCTCGAAGTGGCATCTTTCTTCCAAACCCTCAACACCCAAGCTACAAACAGATGTCTGAGATAAGGGGCACAATCTACAATTAAAATCCCCTCCCCACAATATAATATAGTCGGTCTTGATGTTCCTAACGTTCACTTTAAGAGTACTCCAGCCTCGCTGCTATTTCAGTGTTTGTGTGCAGGAAATTATTGTGGTAAAAGTTAACAATAACCAATGTGATATTTGGCTCAAGTGTGTAGTTAATAAATTGGAACAGAGGGTTGTCTTAGATACCTTATTTCCTAGGGTGGTGGCTACTAGTGTCAGTAGGCCCCCTTTATGGTGACCGCCCAGAGCATGTCCGGCTGGGGTGTGGAAAGAGACAAAGCCATCTATGTAAACGGCTTCCCTGGCCCAGGTTTCTTGCAAACAAATGACAGTGTAGCCCTTTACTAACACAAACCTGTCATCATTCCACAATTTATTAGAAAGGCCAGCCACATTCCAGACAAACAGCCAAAGACCGTCGGATCATTCTTGAGAGCCGTCCTATGCCTACTTGTACAATCAGTGTTACCAACGGGAGTCAGGGGTGTGTTCTAAGCACTATATATATATATATATATATATATATATATATATATATATATATATATATATATATATATATATATATATATATATACTTACTTTACCAAACAGTCTGTAGCCGGCGCGCTCAAGACACGGGTGCAATTCCCGGGACCAGACCAAGTCCAGTGAAAATCTTTCAACAGCAAAGTTTTTAAAGAAATTGCACTCCTAGACACAAGATTTTCTTCCTTTGAAGCGTTTATTACTCCATTAACACAGTCACCATCACCCACCAACGTTTCGAACAAAAGATGTTCTTTCTCACGGTCTAGTGAGTCCCCTTTCAGTTTCAGTATATATAGGTTTCTCTTAAAAAGCCAGGACAGTGCATTCTGGTCTAGGTAGTTTAGTATGAACATCAGCTATTTTAAACATATTATTTCCTTCAGTTTCTTGTTTCAAATACATGTTCATCATGCATGTGTTGTATATGCACATTTTTAAGCATCTGTTTTACGCAGTTAACATTAAATTCATCATTATTTATGCAAAGCGATTATTTATGCAATCAATTGACATTTCTCAGGCCAGTATGTTATTATGATATATATGTGGTTGTTAAAGCATACATTTCTTTCAACACAATTCACAGTTATTGGATGATGATTCAAGTCTTGGTTTAGTACCTAAGAGAACAAATTTTAATCAACAAAATAAAACCAAGAAATGATGATAAAACGAGATTGATCTTAACATACAGCAAGGAAAGCTACAAAATCAAAAAGATTCTAAACAAATACTGGAGTGTCCTGGAAAAGACTCTGATATAGGGTCAACGATTGGAAAATATGCCCAAATCACATACCGAAAAGCTCCATCTTTGAAAGATAAATTGGTAAAAAGTCACTTCTCGATATCAAAGAAAACTACATGGATGACACCAAAACAAATGGGATTTGTACATTGCAACAAATGCAAAGCCTGCTAAATCGGAAGACCAATAAACAAACCAAGTTTTTGCCTGTCATGCCAAAAGACGCTGTAGACATCTACCATGAATGCGTAGTTGAAGACTTAAAAAAGTTACATTGCACGTCACAGGCACAAAACCATAAGCACAATGTTGTATCAAGTCAGTGGCCAGCAGTGAAGAAAGTCATTTTGGAGTCTGTGTTTCTCCTTTTGGTGGACCGAAGCAGCGGAGCGGTAATTGGATATATATATATATATATATATATATATATATATATATATATATATATATATATATATATATATATATATATATATATATATATATATATAGTTTTATTTAAGTCATAATTTGTCTCCTAGACAACCCAATTGTTTCCATAAAAACATTTCTCCAAGAGGGAATAAAATTATAGGTCTGCCTATAAAACCCTCCTTCACCAGGGTTACCCCTTGGTGGCATGCTTCATCATTGGGTTCATCCCATTCCGCTGTGGAACGGGGTGTGCTGTGACCACGAGATACATGGGAGCACTTTAAGTGTATCAAAATAATAGAGAACAAAGGGAGTGGGAAAGTGAGATTTAAAATACCTGCCTAGTAGGTAAACCACTCTTTATTCTGGCCTCTAGTCGGTATTGGTTAAAAACAATGGGATAACATTGAAAGGAAAGGCTATAATGTGCCTGCCTCTTTATTGTAGTGTATTGTAATTGCATTTATATAGCGCTTACTACCCCTAACGAGACGTCGAAGCGCTTTTACGGCGAGTAGAACGCTACTCTGGGACCCATAGAGGATTACTGTTGAAATAGTATAGTGAAACATGCAAGTACATTTTAAATGGTTGATAGGTTAGTCAGTTATTTGGATTTGGAATGATAGCAGAAGGATAGAGGAGGACAAAGGTTTGTATTTATATAGCGCTTGTGGACGCACTCTATTCAGGAAGCCTACAAAGGATTAGTGGTGAATTAATATGGTGAAATATGAAGTAATTTCAGTGGTGGATAATAATTCAGTTACTTGGAGTGAGAAGGATAGCGGAAGGATAAAAGGGGAAGAAAGATTTGCATTCATATAGCACTTGTTACCCCTGATGGGTGTTGAATCGCTTTTCTGGTGAGTAGCACGCCACTCCGCAACCCATAAAGGATTACTGTTGAAAATTACTATAGTAAAAAAATATGAAGTAATTTGAGTAGTGGATATGTTATTCAGTTATTTGGGTAGTATATTAGTTTAGTTTAATATGGAATTTGAGAAGTGAACATGTTAGTCTGTTAATCTCGATTGAAAAGGATAGTGGAGGGATAAAAGAGTGAAAGATTTTTCTTTTAGGTCTTAGCAGTAGGAGGAGGCTTTTGGATGAGTAAAAAGGAGTTTTGGATGTGAGGACTCAGAGGAAAGAGTTTAGAAAGGTTTGTTTTAGGGGATTGGTATAGTAAAAGAGGTGTCAGATGATACAAGGAGGGGTAGAGTAGGAGAGAGTCTAGAAAGGGTAGTTTTGGCAATCATAGTAGTGGTATGGGGTTTGGGATTAATGAGAGAGTGGATGTCGAGGATATATTGATAGATGTATAGGATGAGAGACAGGGTAGTGCATTGGAAGGAGTAGTAGAAGAAGTTTGAGATTAGTCAGAAGGTTGGGCTAGAAGATATAGTGAGCGAAGTATAGGCTGAAAAATAGGGTAGTGCATTGGAAATGCTAAATTAGAAGAAGTGATAAATATGTAGATCCATAATTACATTGAAAGTATATGTGTTGCAAGAGTTACAAAGTGTGGTGGTGTGCAGTGTGTGTGTTGTGTGTTAGTGTTATTATGCTAGAAGGGTGAGGAGGGTGTTTATTGGACAACTGATGGAAGGTCTGTTATGTGTTATTACAGCAGGGAGAGTGTGTCTCAATAGGATGTTGTTATGTATGGTGTTAATTGGTGTTGTGTTAGTAATGAGTGTATTGGTTAGTGGTATAGGATAGAGTTGTGTACTGTTTGTAGTTGATGGTGGATATGTGTGGTAGTTGGGGTAGTAGGGTGTGTAGATGTGGTTTAGTTGGGTTTGTAGTGCAGGCTGGTATATTAATCTGTGCCTAGGGTGTGCGTGGTGTACATTTGGTGTGAGTGTGTTGCTCTGTTTGTGGATGTGGATGGTGTGGGCTTGGTATTGCTAAATGAGAAAAGGGGCAGCATTTCTGGCCCTAGTCCCGACCAGTCTCGAACAGGAAACTGCCCTTGTCCTCTCTGCCCTTAAAAGGCTCAAACTGGAAACTGCCATTGTCCTCTCTGCCCTCATCAGGTTCAAACAGGAAACTGTCCTTGTCCTCTCTGCCCTTAGCCTCGATGCCAGGGCTGAGACGCCCTAAGCCTGTTCTTTTTTATAGCCCTAGTAATCAGGTCACCCCTTCAGCCAATGGGAACCCTAGCCCTAACACTATCCAATCACAAAACTAGCCCTAAAATCTAGGTACCAATAGGAGACCAGTACCTTGCAGCCAATCTTAGCCCTAGTCCAAGCACCCAATCAGTTCAAAAACCCTGATCTCTACGCCCAAT
Source organism: Lissotriton vulgaris (assembly GCF_964263255.1). Classification (NCBI taxonomy): domain Eukaryota; kingdom Metazoa; phylum Chordata; class Amphibia; order Caudata; family Salamandridae; genus Lissotriton; species Lissotriton vulgaris. Next base: position 1,218,989,884 of record NC_141693.1, read on the forward strand.
AAAGGCCCTAGCCCTAGCAGTAGTCCCAAAACAAGTCCATGCAACCAATGGCACAGGTAGCCCTAGTCCCTACTTCCAATAGAAAGCCTAACCCTACTCTTAAGTCCCACACCTAGTCCAGCAACCAATCCCAACAGAAGCCCTACTCCCAACAACCAATAACAGGAAGGCCTAGTCCGTACTTCCAATAGAAATCCTAACCCTAGCCCTAGTCCCAACCCTTCAATGATTGAATCACAGACCCAGAAACCAATTAGAACCCTCAAATACCCAACCAATGAGGGCATTAACCCTAATCTAATAGAAACACTAGATACAACCACTAATCAGTGTAGACCTGTACCAACCACTAGCAGACCATATAAGGTCCCAGCGACCTCAGACAAGGTTTGCTGGCCAGTGAGTTGGAAGCGGCTTCTCCTGTTCAGAATCTACTAGGAGACAGACAGGCTCAATCCACACTTTAGACTTCAGCAGGTAAGGGCCTCACTAACTTGAAATCTAACAATACTGTTTGAATAAAACTTTACTCTCCCTGCTGGCCAAAAAACGAAGTGCACAGGCCCTAATAAAACAGTTTAAACAGTTTAAACAGCTCACAGAAGCACCCTCTGATGTAGGGGGGGAGGCAGGAGTGCTCACTGGCTTGAGAACACAAAATGGTGGCTGGGAGTGCACTGTTTTAACATACAGGTCTTAGCACAGAGCAAAGGAGAAATTTGGAGGGAGGGAACAGAATGGCCACCAAGGAATGAGAGGGACAAACTACAGGGGTTGGACTGCAAATCCCACAATTCAACACACTACATGAAGGCAATCAAGGGCAGGGAAAACCACAAATTTAAAACACAACACAGGTGATAAAATATGCAATTACAGGCAGGCTAAAATAAACATTTTAACTGTAACAACCACAGGCATAGACCATATACACAGAAAGTGAAAATCGTTTTTTAAACAACTTTTTGTCTTGGGAAGAGACATCACTAGTCTGTCTCCTTTCCACTTCCTGGACTCTGCTTACTGCAATCTGGGGCACAGGTAGGCTGAAAATCACAAGATGGAGGAGAATGATTTGGGGTGCACCCAGCAAGGCCTTAAGGGGCTTTTCTTCAGGACCAATGGAAAAGAACTCCCTTCTTCCACTCCTTTAAAACTATTCGCATATACACTGCATGCCAAATTATAATACTTTTGTTTATACTGCACCTACTTGGTGATTATTGTCTGTAACTCTAAAAGATGTGAAATTGCCGCACCATGGGTTCTCCAGTTATGAGGGAAACTTGTAACCACACTCACTCCAAAGTTTCACCTCCTCCTTACAACCTATTCGAGCGTCGCCCCTATTTTTCACATAGGTCGCAGCATGCCTTGTTCCGCAGCGGAATGGGATGGACCCGATGATGAAGCATGCCACCAATGGGTAACCCTGGTGGGTGAGGGTTTTACAAGAAAACCTATCATTTTCTTCTCTCTTGCGTGTTGTCTTTTTGGTAACAATTGGGCTCTCTGTTTTTCATTCACACTTTGGAAGGAGGACGAGCCTTGTTGATATTCTTTCTTGCTTTCTTTATTTGAGAAGTATGTAAGACATAAACACTAGAAATAAGGAACTTCAGTGGTGGCAGGTTTTTCTGTTTAAGGACGAAAGCCCTCACCCACCCAGTGGGTGGTATCCTTCATCATCGGCTCCCTCCTGATACCCTTCCAAATGAATGGGGTGTAAGCTACTATCCACCTAATGTAGCTAATGTAGGGGGATGTATGTTAATTAATGTATGTATTGCTATGCCACTTATATGGTATCTCTAATATGTAGAACCTAACATAAAGTGTCTACATTCAGCGGGGATATATGCTCAAATAACTTTATTGCGTGATTTAAAAAACCATTGCAAGTACAGGATTTAGAAGGTATCAAAAATTGTCATTTAAAATACGTTTAAAAGTTCATTTAAAAGTGAATAAGTAATATTCAATATGGGTAAGTAATGTCAGATATGGGTAAAAGTGACTGGAGAAGCCTGCCAGGTCATTTTGCCAACGAGTGACCACAGACTGTGGGCCCCTCACAAAGGTTTTTTGCTGCGTGATCCATAAATCTGACAAGGGCACAGTTTAATTTAGTGTTCCTCGGATCGAAGCAAGCTAGGACTGCTGCCCTACATGTTCTAATCATTTTTGTATTCCATAGGTGCTTGAAGATGGCCCGTCTTTCAGTCAGCAGCTTGGGGCAAAGACAAATGATATGTATTATGTCTTCCTTATATTCCCAGCAAAGTCGGCATGAGTCTCGTCCTTGCTCTCTTTTCCATTTTGGCAAATGAACCAAAGAGTTAAGAACTCCCAGTCTCAATTTTAAAAAGCTTAATTTTGTTTGTGCATTGAAGGATACGGTTATATACTGCTGTGGGATCAACAAGGAATACGATTGCAGAGTCAGCCACCCATGACTTCTTTTAGCTAGGCGCGCCTTGTCTTCGACTATTGAAAGCTGTTTGGTGCTTATTTTCGCCAGCCTTTTGAATTCCTTCTGAGTTACATACATGCTCCAGAGATCCTTTAGGCATAGGGTTGTTAGCCCTTTTAACCAGTAATCATGGCATGCTCGCCATGAATTCGATTGAAGGGTGGCCCACAAGTAATGTCCTAGGCTGCCTTCCTTTGACGACATCAGTTTGTGACAACACACAAGAAAAGTCATAGCCCTGGCAAGTGGTTGATGGCAAACTCCCGGTTCCAAACTTATTTGTGCGGGTGATGTTTTGGGTGGTAGCTTAAATACTGATCTATATATTTTTGTAATAATTTTGTCCAATTGGCCACTGTCCAGACCTTTTAGGACTTCGCTACCATAGGTTAGAGTAGGGATGATTTTTGCCTGTGCAACCTGTATAGTTGGTGCGAAAGTTGGGCCTTGTAGTTTCTTCTGAATTGAACCAATTGCAAAGGCAAGTGCAGCACCCTTCCTTTTTTGTTCTTCTAAATGGGATTTATATTTATCATTGTTGTTGAAAATAACTCCCAGATACTTATGGCTGTGTGATTCCACAACACTTTCCTTGTTCAAATTCCAAGACAGTTTTTTTGCTTTCCCCGGACGGACTGCCAACATTTTCGTCTTCTTATTGTTGATTCGGAGCTCATTCTTAATTGCTTATTCAGAGGTCGCATCCAGGAGCCTTTGCATTCCAATCTTTGTTTTGCTAAGGAGGACCACGTCATCAGCATACAAAAGGTTTGACAGCAGCAGATCAGCCACTTTAGGGGCGTGAGAATTAACCTTATTTAGGGCATCAGGAAGGTCAGATAAAAATAGGTTAAAAAGTATCGGGCCAGAACACAACCCTGCTTTAAGCCTTTTGTTGTCGGAATTGGGCGTGATAATCTCGAGCCGTCCCCGATCTTAATCCTGACCCATGTATCTTGATGTAGAAGTTGTATGGCTCTTAAGAGGTCAGGTGGAATATTGAGTCTGGACAACTTCTGCCATAACTTTGATCTGTTCACATTGTCGAAGGCCGCTTGAAAGTCAATGAACCCCATGTAGAGTGGGCAGGAGCTAAATTTTGCTTGGTCAATCAGGCAGGAGAGGGTCATGAGCTTGACTGAAGTGCCAGTGTTGATTGTAAAACCAGTCTGGTTTGGAGGAATGATGGAGTTTTCGTCCACCCATGCCCTGAGTGAGTTGAGCTATTTTAAACAACAAGGGGACCCCAAATAGTATCAGCGAGGGACCTCGGGGAGCTCAATCATAAAGAAACAACCATGGTCCCTGGCAAGGAGACAAGTAATTGAAAATGAATATAGACTCAGTCAGTTCTATATTGGCGAAGACATGCCCAGCCGGGCAGAGGTCCTCAAAGTTTATATTTAGATCAAGGTATGTAAAAAACAATAACACCTTCAACAATTCACGTACGGGGGGCACAAGCCTGTACCCAACCACAACAATACACAGACAAGGACATACACAAAGGGCTTGCAAGGCAAAATCAACAGTCTCTGCAGAATTCCAATTTTAAACAGAGAATTTCTTGTAGGTACCATTACACAGTTTTGTATAGTCAATCATTCCACAAGTATATGGTACACAGTAAGTCGACGACGTTTCGGACCCCCTTACTAAATGATGGGGTCCATCATCAGGACAAAACAATAGTTGCCTTTTAAGTTATAAGCCTCTTTAGCCTACAGGGAAAAGGGGGGGGGGACAAAGGATACATTAAATTTTTTACACGCATAATGGTAGTGACATTGTGCAGTGGTTACTAAGCTAAATCGCTTATATCCTGGTGGAGACAGCGAGTGGATTTATTTACGGTGTCAACAGGCATGTGACTGGGTGAGGAAGCATATACTGTTTGTGACTGAGTAAGTGCAGGAGTGTAAGTGAGTAATACTCAGAATAAAACCAGGGGTGACCATAAAATCAAGTAAAAACGGCGCAGTGGTACGAGTGGATTTCACAGTTGATGCAGCTACGGCGGTACAATTATAATTGGAAAACATCATACTCAAGTGAAAAAACGGCGCAGTGGTGCGGAGTGAATTACAGGAAGGGAGATGCAGCAATATATATACAGTATACCCAAGGGTGGGAATTGTAAGGCTACCAAAAGGGCATATAGTATGCAAGCTCACATAAGAGCGCGCAGGCGAGTGGGTGAGACAGGACCAGTTTGGAGGGCTTTTCCGATTTTTCGGTTTGTCTAAAGGAGGGGAGGAATTAGCAGCGAGTGAGACAAAAGACATTCAGAGGTTATGCATGGGCGGCCAGTGAATTGGTCAGGCAGCTTACCAGTTATTCAATGAAATTAGTCCATGGGTCCAGGGGCGGGGGAGATTAATTTCCATTTCCGCATGTACCTGTATGCAAGGTATACGTTTTACGGGCGGAAGTCAAGGGACAAAAATATCAGGGGTGCATTACAGTAAAGCCGAGTGGGGCTTACCTTGTGGGCCGGATGATACCGGTAGCGCCGTGTCGCGCTGGGGTCCTGGAACCAGGATAGCCTGCGGGTAAGGGAAGGAATGTCAGCCTGGCAGTGTATAGCGCGGAGTTCTGGAGGTGAGCGGGGAGCGCGGCTTAAGACTTACCGGGTCAGTCGGCAACACTCGATTTCCTAGTTAAAGGAAGTCATGTGAGCACGGCCCTTTATAAAATGCTCGACTATTGGCTGAGCTATGGGCATGGAAATAAAGGAAGGACCATGGCCGGGCGGCCATGTTTAGGTGGAGCGAGTAAGTGCCACAGATAGATTAGGACAGCGTGGTTAGGAATAAGTGCAACGTGGTGACAGTCCAGTCCTCTTATTGTCACGGATTTCACAACACCGGAGCAGAATACGTTGTAAGACCCCCAACGCTCCGTTGGTTGAACATTTCACTTCCAAAGAACACTCTGAAAACGATATCCGCTGGACTGTGATAAGCCAAGTGACAATACCACCAAGAAGAGGTGACCTGAATCCCCTTCTTAACAAGGAGGAGCTAAAATGGATAATAAGGACAGATAGCTTGAATTCTGGTCTCAACCAACAAGACGACTGGACTACACTAATTTGAACATGTTCTTCAATTGGAAAGATATAAGTGAATGCACTAAAACATTCTGGTCTTTGCAGAAACTTCTAAGTACAACCAATGTACTCTAATTTTAATGATGCTGGTTTCGCCACTTTCACAAATTGTACTTGGTTCTCACAAATGTCACCACGTTGCACTTATTCCTAACCACGCTGTCCTAATCTATCTGTGGCACTTACTCGCTCCACCTAAACATGGCCGCCCGGCCATGGTCCTTCCTTTATTTCCATGCCCATAGCTCAGCCAATAGTCGAGCATTTTATAAAGGGCCGTGCTCACATGACTTCCCTTTAACCAGGAAATCGAGTGTTGCCGACTGACCCGGTAAGTCTTAAGCCGCGCTCCCCGCTCACCTCCAGAGCTCCGCGCTATACACTGCCAGGCTGACATTCCTTCCCTTACCCGCAGGCTATCCTGGTTCCAGGACCCCAGCGCGACACGGCGCTACCGGTATCATCCGGCCCACAAGGTAAGCCCCACTCGGCTTTACTGTAATGCACCCCTGATATTTTTGTCCCTTGACTTCCGCCCGTAAAACGTATACCTTGCATACAGGTACATGCGGAAACGGAAATTAATCTCCCCCGCCCCTGGACCCATGGACTAATTTCCTTGAATAACTGGTAAGCTGCCTGACCAATTCACTGGCCGCCCATGCATAACCTCTGAATGTCTCTTGTCTCACTCGCTGCTAATTCCTCCCCTCCTTTAGACAAACCGAAAAATCGGAAAAGCCCTCCAAACTGGTCCTGTCTCACCCACTCGCCTGCGCGCTCTTATGTGAGCTTGCATACTATATGCCCTTTTGGTAAGCCTTACAATTCACACCCTTGGGTATACTGTATATATATTGCTGCATCTCCCTTCCTGTAATTCACTCCGCACCACTGCGCCGTTTTTTCACTTGAGTATGATGTTTTCCAATTATAATTGTACTGCCGTAGCTGCATCAACTGTGAAATCCACTCGTACCACTGCGCCGTTTTTACTTGATTTTATGGTCACCCCTGGTTTTATTCTGAGTATTACTCACTTACACTCCTGCACTTACTCAGTCACAAACAGTATATGCTTCCTCACCCAGTCACATGCCTGTTGACACCATAAATAAATCCACTCGCTGTCTCCACCAGGATATAAGCGATTTAGCTTAGTAACCACTACCATTATGCGTGTAAAAAATTTAATGTATCCTTTGTTCCCCCCCTTTTCCCTGTAGGCTAAAGAGGCTTATAACTTAAAAGGCAACTATTGTTTTGTCCTGATGATGGACCCCATCATTTAGTAAGGGGGTCCGAAACGTCGTGACTTACTGTGTACCATATACTTGTGGAATGATTGACTATACAAAACTGTGTAATGGTACCTACAAGAAATTCTCTGTTTAAAATTGGAATTCTGCAGAGACTGTTGATTTTGCCTTGCAAGCCCTTTGTGTATGTCCTTGTCTGTGTATTGTTGTGGTTGGGTACAGGCTTGTGCCCCCCATACGTGAATTGTTGAAGGTGTTATTGTTTTTTACATACCTTGATCTAAATATAAACTTTGAGGACCTCTGCCCGGCTGGGCATGTCTTCGCCAATATAGAACTGACTGAGTCTATATTCATTTTCAATTACTTGTCTCCTTGCCAGGGAGCATTGTTGTTTCTTTATGATTGAGCTCCCCGAGGTCCCTCGCTGATACTATTTGGGGTCCCCTTGTTGTTTAAAATAGATACTGTGCGCAATCGCTTGATTGCAAGGGTCTCTTTGTTCCCTTCCACTTCACCTAAGTGGGTCCTCTCCTCCCTGCCCTCCCACTTCCCTGTGGTTCACATCACTGCCCACGACACTTTGTTATGACTGACGACGCCCCCCTCTATTCCTTAGAGTACATTAAAAAAATCTGTGAAGGCCCTTCCCTATTCACTGATCTAGAGGAACCAACAACGGTTGCAAGTACCAATCTAAGTGAGGATTTAGAAAAACAAAAAAAGAAATATGTCCGATTGGAACTTATGACTATTATGCTGACAGACTATCTAAGGTCCAATACGATTCCGCTAGGTCTCCAGGTTAGAAACATACCAGGGGTGTTTACTGACAACCCAAAGTATATTCAAGGATTTAGCAATATAGGGACTACCTGCTCCCGGCATTGGTTAGTCCTTGAGATTGAAACCGCCTCTGAGGAACTTAAAAAACTAGATGAGATAATCAAAGATTTAGAGAAGCAAATAACGGAAAAGAACACTAATACTGAAGCTAAAAAACTCCTTGAAAAAATTGATAAAACGGTACAGGAGTTTCATAGAATCGAACAAAATAAGAAGGCCAACAAAGTGAAAAAAGATATCAAATCATTTACCTCTGAACGCGCATACCCTTACCTTCAGAAGGACTTTTACACCAACCGTAACCTTAACCAAAACCAATTCACACCTAGGCCTTGGGGTCGCTTCAATAGAAGGAACACAGTTGTTGGGTTCACTGACTCATCAGCCGACTCCTCAGACAATTCTGACGGCGGGGAAGGCCCTAGTGGCGGACCACAAAGGCACCAAAACCATTTTTTAGCCAGAGGCCAGCAAGAACCCCCCAAGAAAGGCCGCGTGAAACAACCAACACGATGGCAGAACCCCCCGGGAGAACGACAGACCCGGAACAGATTCTACCAGTGGTGACAGAGGCTCTAAATACAGAACTTACTATTCCTCTGTTTAATCTATCAAGCCACATATTGTCTTCTCATGAAATCTCTGTCCTCAGTAAAGGCCTATCTTTTGTTCCTACTACCTACCCAGACTTCCTTGATCTACAGTCTGAACTTATGACATTCTTCCGTAAAATTAGGGTGCATGCCTATTTTGAACTCAACCCAACTGACCCAAAACCTGTGTCCACACCCTTCAGACCACCCACCAAATTCTCCCCCATGGCGGGAATGATTCCTAAAGAAATCCTAACATTTGAGAAGGTGGTTCTCAAAGAAACCACCGATCTGGCAAAATCTCACATCTTTGTACCATACAATATCTCTGTAGATGAGAAATCTGCCATCTCAACACTTAAAAAATAATCCCAGTCTAATCATCAAGCCAGCTGATAAGGGTGGTGGAATTGTTTTGCAGGACATTGACAACTATAAAAGTGAGTTATTGCGCCAAGTATCAAATACGGACCACTATTGTAGACTCCCCACTAACCCTACCAAAGAAATCCAAACCTTAATCAGAGTCATTACTACTGAGGCTTTGGAGAATGGCTACTTGAGTAAACAGGAGTATGATTTTCTTAACACCCCCAATCCTAGAACACCAGTAATCTATACTCTGCCCAAAGTACACAAGAGCCTTGACCAGCCCCCAGGCCGCCCGATTGTCTCGGGCTGCGGGTCGGTTTTGGAACCCTTGGGCCACTACGTTAATTTATTTTTAAAGGACTTTGTCCCAACGACCAGATGCTATATAAAAGATAGCACCCACATGATTAACCTTGTTGAGAACTTACCATTTAACCATGATACTGAAACCCTCTGCACCCTCGATGTTGAATCGTTATACACGAACATCCCCCAGAGAGAATCACTGTTAGTAATGGAAACCATCCTGGACCAAAGAACTCGTCCTCATAGGGTCCCCACCCTTTTCATAATTCAGCTCCTCGTAATTTGCCTTACACAAAACTTCTTTACGTATGACAACCAGTATTTCCAGCAGGTCCGTGGCACCTCCATGGGAGCCATTTTTGCTCCTACCTTGGCCATTCTGTACACGGACTGGTTGGAATGTAACACTATTCTTGTTGACAGTAATCCATTCTACCAAGGCATCCTCACATGGAGACGTTATATAGACGATGTCTTCATGATATGGGGTAACGACATCGATGCCTTCCCAGCTCTATTACACTGGCTGAACAACAATTGCAGTGGGCTGACATTCACACTGACCCATAGTAAAACATCTATCCCCTTCTTGGACTTAAACATCCAGCATCATAATGGCCTACTTTACACCTCTTTATACCACAAACCCACTGAGAAAAACACGCTTCTTAGCTATAATAGTTGCCACCCTAGGGCCTTGAAGGATGGTTTACCTTACTCTCAGTTCCTCCGGTTGAGAAGGAACAATTTCCACAAAGAGGATTATTTCCATGAAGCCAGCCTCCTAGCCACCAAATTGAGACAAAGAGGCTATCCTCGCTGCCTCATAGAAAACTCTATGAAGCGGGCTTGGTATTCCCCTCGTGAGACCCTCTTGGTTAATAAACCTAAGCCTATTACAAACAAACTAGTTTGTGTCACAACTTTCTCCAGTGTGTCCAACAAAGTCACGAAAACCATTAAAAAAACTGGCATATTCTAAATTCAGGGCAATTGAACTGGGAACGCCCACTTTTTGCTTTTAAAAAAAGCAAAAATATTAAAGATCATTTAGTGAGGGCAGCCTTACCTTCCCCTACCCCACTCAAAAGAACGATTAATGACCATTGGGCAACGACACCCCTCAGGGGCCATGCGAAATGTGGAACATGTGTGGTATGCGACTTCACTGTTGAAAGTAAGGAATTTGTTTACAAGGAAACTAAAAATGTGATGAAGACGTTCACAAACTGTAACAGTTGCAATGTTGTATATGCAATTTCTTGCCCATGTAACCTCATTTATGTTGGACAAACTAAGCAAAAAGTCAAATTACGGATTTCACAACACCGGAGCAGAATACGTTGTAAGACCCCCAACGCTCCGTTGGTTGAACATTTCACTTCCAAAGAACACTCTGAAAACGATATCCGCTGGACTGTGATAAGCCAAGTGACAATACCACCAAGAGGAGGTGACCTGAATCTCCTTCTTAACAAGGAGGAGCTAAAATGGATAATAAGGACAGATAGCTTGAATTCTGGTCTCAAACAACAAGAGGACTGGACTACACTAATTTGAACATGTTCTTCAATTGGAAAGATATAAGTGAATGCACTAAAACATTCTGGTCTTCGCAGAAACTTCTAAGTACAACCAATGTACTCTAATTTTAATGATGCTGGTTTCGCCACTTTCACAAATTGTACTTGGTTCTCACAAATGTCACCACGTTGCACTTATTCCTAACCACGCTGTCCTAATCTATCTGTGGCACTTACTCGCTCCACCTAAACATGGCCGCCCGGCCATGGGCCTTCCTTTATTTCCATGCCCATAGCTCAGCCAATAGTCGAGCATTTTATAAAGGGCCGTGCTCACATGACTTCCCTTTAACCAGGAAATCGAGTGTTGCCGACTGACCCGGTAAGTCTTAAGCCGCGCTCCCCGCTCACCTCCAGAGCTCCGCGCTATACACTGCCAGGCTGACATTCCTTCCCTTACCCGCAGGCTATCCTGGTTCCAGGACTCCAGCGCGACACGGCGCTACCGGTATCATCCGGCCCACAAGGTAAGCCCCACTCGGCTTTACTGTAATGCACCCCTGATATTTTTGTCCCTTGACTTCCGCCCGTAAAACGTATACCTTGCATACAGGTACATGCGGAAACGGAAATTAATCTCCCCCGCCCCTGGACCCATGGACTAATTTCCTTGAATAACTGGTAAGCTGCCTGACCAATTCACTGGCCGCCCATGCATAACCTCTGAATGTCTCTTGTCTCACTCGCTGCTAATTCCTCCCCTCCTTTAGACAAACCGAAAAATCGGAAAAGCCCTCCAAACTGGTCCTGTCTCACCCACTCGCCTGCGCGCTCTTATGTGAGCTTGCATACTATATGCCCTTTTGGTAAGCCTTACAATTCCCACCCTTGGGTATACTGTATATATATTGCTGCATCTCCCTTCCTGTAATTCACTCCACACCACTGCGCCGTTTTTTCACTTGAGTATGATGTTTTCCAATTATAATTGTACTGCCGTAGCTGCATCAACTGTAAAATCCACTCGTACCACTGCGCCGTTTTTACTTGATTTTATGGTCACCCCTGGTTTTATTCTGAGTATTACTCACTTACACTCCTGCACTTACTCAGCCACAAACAGTATATGCTTCCTCACCCAGTCACATGCCTGTTGACACCGTAAATAAATCCACTCGCTGTCTCCAGCAGGATATAAGCGATTTAGCTTAGTAACCACTACCATTATGCGTGTAAAACATTTAATGTATCCTTTGTTCCCCCCCTTTTCCCTGTAGGCTAAAGAGGCTTATAACTTAAAAGGCAACTATTGTTTTGTCCTGATGATGGACCCCATCATTTAGTAAGGGGGTCCGAAACGTCGTGACTTACTGTGTACCATATACTTGTGGAATGATTGACTATACAAAACTGTGTAATGGTACCTACAAGAAATTCTCTGTTTAAAATTGGAATTCTGCAGAGACTGTTGATTTTGCCTTGCAAGCCCTTTGTGTATGTCCTTGTCTGTGTATTGTTGTGGTTGGGTACAGGATGGTGCCCCCCATACATGAATTGTTGAAGGTGTTATTGTTTTTTACATACCTTGATCTAAATATAAACTTTGAGGACCTCTGCCCGGCTGGGCATGTCTTCGCCAATATAGAACTGACTGAGTCTATATTCATTTTCAATTACTTGTCTCCTTGCCAGGGACCATTGTTGTTTCTTTATGATTGAGCTCCCCGAGGTCCCTCGCTGATACTATTTGGGGTCCCCTTGTTGTTTAAAATAGATACTGTGCGCAATCGCTTGATTGCAAGGGTCTCTTTGTTCCCTTCCACTTCACCTAAGTGGGTCCTCTCCTCCCTGCCCTCCCACTTCCCTGTGGTTCACATCACTGCCCACAACACTTTGTTATGTCTGACGACGCCCCCCTCTATTCCTTAGAGTACATTAAAAAAATCTGTGAAGGCCCTTCCCTATTCACTGATCTAGAGGAACCAACAACGGTTGCAAGTACCAATCTAAGTGAGGATTTAGAAAAACAAAAAAAGAAATATGTCCGATTGGAACTTATGACTATTATGCTGACAGACTATCTAAGGTCCAATACGATTCCGCTAGGTCTCCAGGTTAGAAACATACCAGGGGTGTTTACTGACAACCCAAAGTATATTCAAGGATTTAGCAATATAGGGACTACCTGCTCCCGGCATTGGTTAGTCCTTGAGATTGAAACCGCCTCTGAGGAACTTAAAAAACTAGATGAGATAATCAAAGATTTAGAGAAGCAAATAACGGAAAAGAACACTAATACTGAAGCTAAAAAACTCCTTGAAAAAATTGATAAAACGGTACAGGAGTTTCATAGAATCGAACAAAATAAGAAGGCCAACAAAGTGAAAAAAGATATCAAATCATTTACCTCTGAACGCGCATACCCTTACCTTCAGATGGACTTTTACACCAACCGTAACCTTAACCAAAACCAATTCACACCTAGGCCTTGGGGTCGCTTCAATAGAAGGAACACGGTTGTTGGGTTCACTGACTCATCAGCCGACTCCTCAGACAATTCTGACGGCGGGGAAGGCCCTAGTGGCGGACCACAAAGGCACCAAAACCATTTTTTAGCCAGAGGCCAGCAAGAACCCCCCAAGAAAGGCCGCGTGAAACAACCAACACGATGGCAGAACCCCCCGGGAGAACGACAGACCCGGAACAGATTCTACCAGTGGTGACAGAGGCTCTAAATACAGAACTTACTATTTCTCTGTTTAATCTATCAAGCCACATATTGTCTTCTCAATAGGCTGCGTGCCTATTTTGAACTCAACCCAACTGACCCAAAACCTGTGTCCACACCCTTCAGACCACCCTCCAAATTCTCCCCCATGGCGGGAATGATTCCTAAAGAAATCCTAACATTTGAGAAGGTGGTTCTCAAAGAAACCACCGATCTGGCAAAATCTCACATCTTTGTACCATACAATATCTCTGTAGATGAGAAATCTGCCATCTCGACACTTAAAAATAATCCCGGTCTAATCATCAAGCCAGCTGATAAGGGTGGTGGAATTGTTTTGCAGGACATTGACAACTATAAAAGTGAGTTATTGCGCCAAGTATCAAATACGGACCACTATTGTAGACTCCCCACTAACCCTACCAAAGAAATCCAAACCTTAATCAGAGTCATTACTACTGAGGCTTTGGAGAATGGCTACTTGAGTAAACACGAGTATGATTTTCTTAACACCCCCAATCCTAGAACACCAGTAATCTATACTCTGCCCAAAGTACACAAGAGCCTTGACCAGCCCCCAGGCCGCCCGATTGTCTCGGGCTGCGGGTCGGTTTTGGAACCCTTGGGCCACTACGTTAATTTCTTTTTAAAGGACTTTGTCCCAACGACCAGATGCTATATAAAAGATAGCACCCACATGATTAACCTTGTTGAGAACTTACCATTTAACCATGATACTGAAACCCTCTGCACCCTCGATGTTGAATCGTTATACACGAACATCCCCCAGAGAGAATCACTGTTAGTAATGGAAACCATCCTGGACCAAAGAACTCGTCCTCATAGGGTCCCCACCCTTTTCATAATTCAGCTCCTCGTAATTTGCCTTACACAAAACTTCTTTACGTATGACAACCAGTATTTCCAGCAGGTCCGTGGCACCTCCATGGGAGCCATTTTTGCTCCTACCTTGGCCATTCTGTACACGGACTGGTTGGAATGTAACACAATTCTTGTTGACAGTAATCCATTCTACCAAGGCATCCTCACATGGAGACGTTATATAGACGATGTCTTCATGATATGGGGTAACGACATCGATGCCTTCCCAGCTCTATTACACTGGCTGAACAACAATTGCAGTGGGCTGACATTCACACTGACCCATAGTAAAACATCTATCCCCTTCTTGGACTTAAACATCCAGCATCATAATGGCCTACTTTACACCTCTTTTTACCACAAACCCACTGAGAAAAACACGCTTCTTAGCTATAATAGTTGCCACCCTAGGGCCTTGAAGGATGGTTTACCTTACTCTCAGTTCCTCCGGTTGAGAAGGAACAATTTCCACAAAGAGGATTATTTCCATGAAGCCAGCCTCCTAGCCACCAAATTGAGACAAAGAGGCTATCCTCGCCGCCTCATAGAAAACTCTATGAAGCGGGCTTGGTATTGCCCATGTGAGACCCTCTTGGTTAATAAACCTAAGCCTATTACAAACAAACTAGTTTGTGTCACAACTTTCTCCAGTGTGTCCAACAAAGTCACGAAAACCATTAAAAAAAACTGGCATATTCTAAATTCAGGGCAATTGAACTGGGAACGCCCACTTTTTGCTTTTAAAAAAAGCAAAAATATTAAAGATCATTTAGTGAGGGCAGCCTTACCTTCCCCTACCCCACTCAAAAGAACGATTAATGACCATTGGGCAACGACACCCCTCAGGGGCCATGCGAAATGTGGAACATGTGTGGTATGCGACTTCACTGTTGAAAGTAAGGAATTTGTTTACAAGGAAACTAAAAATGTGATGAAGACGTTCACAAACTGTAACAGTTGCAATGTTGTATATGCAATTTCTTGCCCATGTAACCTCATTTATGTTGGACAAACTAAGCAAAAAGTCAAATTACGGATTTCACAACACCGGAGCAGAATACGTTGTAAGACCCCCAACGCTCCGTTGGTTGAACATTTCACTTCCAAAGAACACTCTGAAAACGATATCCGCTGGACTGTGATAAGCCAAGTGACAATACCACCAAGAGGAGGTGACCTGAATCTCCTTCTTAACAAGGAGGAGCTAAAATGGATAATAAGGACAGATAGCTTGAATTCTGGTCTCAAACAACAAGAGGACTGGACTACACTAATTTGAACATGTTCTTCAATTGGAAAGATATAAGTGAATGCACTAAAACATTCTGGTCTTCGCAGAAACTTCTAAGTACAACCAATGTACTCTAATTTTAATGATGCTGGTTTCGCCACTTTCACAAATTGTACTTGGTTCTCACAAATGTCACCACGTTGCACTTATTCCTAACCACGCTGTCCTAATCTATCTGTGGCACTTACTCGCTCCACCTAAACATGGCCGCCCGGCCATGGGCCTTCCTTTATTTCCATGCCCATAGCTCAGCCAATAGTCGAGCATTTTATAAAGGGCCGTGCTCACATGACTTCCCTTTAACCAGGAAATCGAGTGTTGCCGACTGACCCGGTAAGTCTTAAGCCGCGCTCCCCGCTCACCTCCAGAGCTCCGCGCTATACACTGCCAGGCTGACATTCCTTCCCTTACCCGCAGGCTATCCTGGTTCCAGGACCCCAGCGCGACACGGCGCTACCGGTATCATCCGGCCCACAAGGTAAGCCCCACTCGGCTTTACTGTAATGCACCCCTGATATTTTTGTCCCTTGACTTCCGCCCGTAAAACGTATACCTTGCATACAGGTACATGCGGAAACGGAAATTAATCTCCCCCGCCCCTGGACCCATGGACTAATTTCCTTGAATAACTGGTAAGCTGCCTGACCAATTCACTGGCCGCCCATGCATAACCTCTGAATGTCTCTTGTCTCACTCGCTGCTAATTCCTCCCCTCCTTTAGACAAACCGAAAAATCGGAAAAGCCCTCCAAACTGGTCCTGTCTCACCCACTCGCCTGCGCGCTCTTATGTGAGCTTGCATACTATATGCCCTTTTGGTAAGCCTTACAATTCCCACCCTTGGGTATACTGTATATATATTGCTGCATCTCCCTTCCTGTAATTCACTCCACACCACTGCGCCGTTTTTTCACTTGAGTATGATGTTTTCCAATTATAATTGTACTGCCGTAGCTGCATCAACTGTAAAATCCACTCGTACCACTGCGCCGTTTTTACTTGATTTTATGGTCACCCCTGGTTTTATTCTGAGTATTACTCACTTACACTCCTGCACTTACTCAGTCACAAACAGTATATGCTTCCTCACCCAGTCACATGCCTGTTGACACCGTAAATAAATCCACTCGCTGTCTCCAGCAGGATATAAGCGATTTAGCTTAGTAACCACTACCATTATGCGTGTAAAACATTTAATGTATCCTTTGTTCCCCCCCTTTTCCCTGTAGGCTAAAGAGGCTTATAACTTAAAAGGCAACTATTGTTTTGTCCTGATGATGGACCCCATCATTTAGTAAGGGGGTCCGAAACGTCGTGACTTACTGTGTACCATATACTTGTGGAATGATTGACTATACAAAACTGTGAAATGGTACCTACAAGAAATTCTCTGTTTAAAATTGGAATTCTGCAGAGACTGTTGATTTTGCCTTGCAAGCCCTTTGTGTATGTCCTTGTCTGTGTATTGTTGTGGTTGGGTACAGGATGGTGCCCCCCATACATGAATTGTTGAAGGTGTTATTGTTTTTTACATACCTTGATCTAAATATAAACTTTGAGGACCTCTGCCCGGCTGGGCATGTCTTCGCCAATATAGAACTGACTGAGTCTATATTCATTTTCAATTACTTGTCTCCTTGCCAGGGACCATTGTTGTTTCTTTATGATTGAGCTCCCCGAGGTCCCTCGCTGATACTATTTGGGGTCCCCTTGTTGTTTAAAATAGATACTGTGCGCAATCGCTTGATTGCAAGGGTCTCTTTGTTCCCTTCCACTTCACCTAAGTGGGTCCTCTCCTCCCTGCCCTCCCACTTCCCTGTGGTTCACATCACTGCCCACAACACTTTGTTATGACTGACGACGCCCCCCTCTATTCCTTAGAGTACATTAAAAAAATCTGTGAAGGCCCTTCCCTATTCACTGATCTAGAGGAACCAACAACGGTTGCAAGTACCAATCTAAGTGAGGATTTAGAAAAACAAAAAAAGAAATATGTCCGATTGGAACTTATGACTATTATGCTGACAGACTATCTAAGGTCCAATACGATTCCGCTAGGTCTCCAGGTTAGAAACATACCAGGGGTGTTTACTGACAACCCAAAGTATATTCAAGGATTTAGCAATATAGGGACTACCTGCTCCCGGCATTGGTTAGTCCTTGAGATTGAAACCGCCTCTGAGGAACTTAAAAAACTAGATGAGATAATCAAAGATTTAGAGAAGCAAATAACGGAAAAGAACACTAATACTGAAGCTAAAAAACTCCTTGAAAAAATTGATAAAACGGTACAGGAGTTTCATAGAATCGAACAAAATAAGAAGGCCAACAAAGTGAAAAAAGATATCAAATCATTTACCTCTGAACGCGCATACCCTTACCTTCAGATGGACTTTTACACCAACCGTAACCTTAACCAAAACCAATTCACACCTAGGCCTTGGGGTCGCTTCAATAGAAGGAACACGGTTGTTGGGTTCACTGACTCATCAGCCGACTCCTCAGACAATTCTGACGGCGGGGAAGGCCCTAGTGGCGGACCACAAAGGCACCAAAACCATTTTTTAGCCAGAGGCCAGCAAGAACCCCCCAAGAAAGGCCGCGTGAAACAACCAACACGATGGCAGAACCCCCCGGGAGAACGACAGACCCGGAACAGATTCTACCAGTGGTGACAGAGGCTCTAAATACAGAACTTACTATTTCTCTGTTTAATCTATCAAGCCACATATTGTCTTCTCAATAGGCTGCGTGCCTATTTTGAACTCAACCCAACTGACCCAAAACCTGTGTCCACACCCTTCAGACCACCCTCCAAATTCTCCCCCATGGCGGGAATGATTCCTAAAGAAATCCTAACATTTGAGAAGGTGGTTCTCAAAGAAACCACCGATCTGGCAAAATCTCACATCTTTGTACCATACAATATCTCTGTAGATGAGAAATCTGCCATCTCGACACTTAAAAATAATCCCGGTCTAATCATCAAGCCAGCTGATAAGGGTGGTGGAATTGTTTTGCAGGACATTGACAACTATAAAAGTGAGTTATTGCGCCAAGTATCAAATACGGACCACTATTGTAGACTCCCCACTAACCCTACCAAAGAAATCCAAACCTTAATCAGAGTCATTACTACTGAGGCTTTGGAGAATGGCTACTTGAGTAAACACGAGTATGATTTTCTTAACACCCCCAATCCTAGAACACCAGTAATCTATACTCTGCCCAAAGTACACAAGAGCCTTGACCAGCCCCCAGGCCGCCCGATTGTCTCGGGCTGCGGGTCGGTTTTGGAACCCTTGGGCCACTACGTTAATTTCTTTTTAAAGGACTTTGTCCCAACGACCAGATGCTATATAAAAGATAGCACCCACATGATTAACCTTGTTGAGAACTTACCATTTAACCATGATACTGAAACCCTCTGCACCCTCGATGTTGAATCGTTATACACGAACATCCCCCAGAGAGAATCACTGTTAGTAATGGAAACCATCCTGGACCAAAGAACTCGTCCTCATAGGGTCCCCACCCTTTTCATAATTCAGCTCCTCGTAATTTGCCTTACACAAAACTTCTTTACGTATGACAACCAGTATTTCCAGCAGGTCCGTGGCACCTCCATGGGAGCCATTTTTGCTCCTACCTTGGCCATTCTGTACACGGACTGGTTGGAATGTAACACAATTCTTGTTGACAGTAATCCATTCTACCAAGGCATCCTCACATGGAGACGTTATATAGACGATGTCTTCATGATATGGGGTAACGACATCGATGCCTTCCCAGCTCTATTACACTGGCTGAACAACAATTGCAGTGGGCTGACATTCACACTGACCCATAGTAAAACATCTATCCCCTTCTTGGACTTAAACATCCAGCATCATAATGGCCTACTTTACACCTCTTTTTACCACAAACCCACTGAGAAAAACACGCTTCTTAGCTATAATAGTTGCCACCCTAGGGCCTTGAAGGATGGTTTACCTTACTCTCAGTTCCTCCGGTTGAGAAGGAACAATTTCCACAAAGAGGATTATTTCCATGAAGCCAGCCTCCTAGCCACCAAATTGAGACAAAGAGGCTATCCTCGCCGCCTCATAGAAAACTCTATGAAGCGGGCTTGGTATTGCCCACGTGAGACCCTCTTGGTTAATAAACCTAAGCCTATTACAAACAAACTAGTTTGTGTCACAACTTTCTCCAGTGTGTCCAACAAAGTCACGAAAACCATTAAAAAAAACTGGCATATTCTAAATTCAGGGCAATTGAACTGGGAACGCCCACTTTTTGCTTTTAAAAAAAGCAAAAATATTAAAGATCATTTAGTGAGGGCAGCCTTACCTTCCCCTACCCCACTCAAAAGAACGATTAATGACCATTGGGCAACGACACCCCTCAGGGGCCATGCGAAATGTGGAACATGTGTGGTATGCGACTTCACTGTTGAAAGTAAGGAATTTGTTTACAAGGAAACTAAAAATGTGATGAAGACGTTCACAAACTGTAACAGTTGCAATGTTGTATATGCAATTTCTTGCCCATGTAACCTCATTTATGTTGGACAAACTAAGCAAAAAGTCAAATTACGGATTTCACAACACCGGAGCAGAATACGTTGTAAGACCCCCAACGCTCCGTTGGTTGAACATTTCACTTCCAAAGAACACTCTGAAAACGATATCCGCTGGACTGTGATAAGCCAAGTGACAATACCACCAAGAGGAGGTGACCTGAATCTCCTTCTTAACAAGGAGGAGCTAAAATGGATAATAAGGACAGATAGCTTGAATTCTGGTTTCAACCAACAAGAGGACTGGACTACACTAATTTGAACATGTTCTTCAATTGGAAAGATATAAGTGAATGCACTAAAACATTCTGGTCTTCGCAGAAACTTCTAAGTACAACCAATGTACTCTAATTTTAATGATGCTGGTTTCGCCACTTTCACAAATTGTACTTGGTTCTCACAAATGTCACCACGTTGCACTTATTCCTAACCACGCTGTCCAAATCTATCTGTGGCACTTACTCGCTCCACCTAAACATGGCCGCCCGGCCATGGTCCTTCCTTTATTTCCATGCCCATAGCTCAGCCAATAGTCGAGCATTTTATAAAGGGCCGTGCTCACATGACTTCCCTTTAACCAGGAAATCGAGTGTTACCGACTGACCCGGTAAGTCTTAAGCTGCGCTCCCCGCTCACCTCCAGAGCTCCGCGCTATACACTGCCAGGCTGACATTCCTTCCCTTACCCGCAGGCTATCCTGGTTCCAGGACCCCAGCGCGACACGGCGCTACCGGTATCATCCGGCCCACAAGGTAAGCCCCACTCGGCTTTACTGTAATGCACCCCTGATATTTTTGTCCCTTGACTTCCGCCCGTAAAACGTATACCTTGCATACAGGTACATGCGGAAACGGAAATTAATCTCCCCCGCCCCTGGACCCATGGACTAATTTCCTTGAATAACTGGTAAGCTGCCTGACCAATTCACTGGCCGCCCATGCATAACATCTGAATGTCTCTTGTCTCACTCGCTGCTAATTCCTCCCCTCCTTTAGACAAACCGAAAAATCGGAAAAGCCCTCCAAACTGGTCCTGTCTCACCCACTCGCCTGCGCGCTCTTATGTGAGCTTGCATACTATATGCCCTTTTGGTAAGCCTTACAATTCACACCCTTGGGTATACTGTATATATATTGCTGCATCTCCCTTCCTGTAATTCACTCTGCACCACTGCGCCGTTTTTTCACTTGAGTATGATGTTTTCCAATTATAATTGTACTGCCGTAGCTGCATCAACTGTGAAATCCACTCGTACCACTGCGCCGTTTTTACTTGATTTTATGGTCGCCCCTGGTTTTATTCTGAGTATTACTCACTTACACTCCTGCACTTACTCAGTCACAAACAGTATATGCTTCCTCACCCAGTCACATGCCTGTTGACACCGTAAATAAATCCACTCGCTGTCTCCACCAGGATATAAGCGATTTAGCTTAGTAACCACTACCATTATGCGTGTAAAAAATGTAATGTATCCTTTGTTCCCCCCCTTTTCCCTGTAGGCTAAAGAGGCTTATAACTTAAAAGGCAACTATTGTTTTGTCCTGATGATGGACCCCATCATTTAGTAAGGGGGTCCGAAACGTCGTGACTTACTGTGTACCATATACTTGTGGAATGATTGACTATACAAAACTGTGTAATGGTACCTACAAGAAATTCTCTGTTTAAAATTGGAATTCTGCAGAGACTGTTGATTTTGCCTTGCAAGCCCTTTGTGTATGTCCTTGTCTGTGTATTGTTGTGGTTGGGTACAGGCTTGTGCCCCCCATACGTGAATTGTTGAAGGTGTTATTGTTTTTTACATACCTTGATCTAAATATAAACTTTGAGGACCTCTGCCCGGCTGGGCATGTCTTCGCCAATATAGAACTGACTGAGTCTATATTCATTTTCAATTACTTGTCTCCTTGCCAGGGACCATTGTTGTTTCTTTATGATTGAGCTCCCCGAGGTCCTTCGCTGATACTATTTGGGGTCCCCTTGTTGTTTAAAATAGATACTGTGCGCAATCGCTTGATTGCAAGGGTCTCTTTGTTCCCTTCCACTTCACCTAAGTGGGTCCTCTCCTCCCTGCCCTCCCACTTCCCTGTGGTTCACATCACTGCCCACGACACTTTGTTATGTCTGACGACTCCCCCCTCTATTCCTTAGAGTACATTAAAAAAATCTGTGAAGGCCCTTCCCTATTCACTGATCTAGAGGAACCAACAACGGTTGCAAGTACCAATCTAAGTGAGGATTTAGAAAAACAAAAAAAGAAATATGTCCGATTGGAACTTATGACTATTATGCTGACAGACTATCTAAGGTCCAATACGATTCCGCTAGGTCTCCAGGTTAGAAACATACCAGGGGTGTTTACTGACAACCCAAAGTATATTCAAGGATTTAGCAATATAGGGACTACCTGCTCCCGGCATTGGTTAGTCCTTGAGATTGAAACCGCCTCTGAGGAACTTAAAAAACTAGATGAGATAATCAAAGATTTAGAGAAGCAAATAACGGAAAAGAACACTAATACTGAAGCTAAAAAACTCCTTGAAAAAATTGATAAAACGGTACAGGAGTTTCATAGAATCGAACAAAATAAGAAGGTCAACAAAGTGAAAAAAGATATCAAATCATTTACCTCTGAACGCGCATACCCTTACCTTCAGAAGGACTTTTACACCAACCGTAACCTTAACCAAAACCAATTCACACCTAGGCCTTGGGGTCGCTTCAATAGAAGGAACACGGTTGTTGGGTTCACTGACTCATCAGCCGACTCCTCAGACAATTCTGACGGCGGGGAAGGCCCTAGTGGCGGACCACAAAGGCACCAAAACCATTTTTTAGCCAGAGGCCAGCAAGAACCCCCCAAGAAAGGCCGCGTGAAACAACCAACACGATGGCAGAACCCCCCGGGAGAACGACAGACCCGGAACAGATTCTACCAGTGGTGACAGAGGCTCTAAATACAGAACTTACTATTCCTCTGTTTAATCTATCAAGCCACATATTGTCTTCTCATGAAATCTCTGTCCTCAGTAAAGGCCTATCTTTTGTTCCTACTACCTACCCAGACTTCCTTGATCTACAGTCTGAACTTATGACATTCTTCCGTAAAATTAGGGTGCATGCCTATTTTGAACTCAACCCAACTGACCCAAAACCTGTGTCCACACCCTTCAGACCACCCTCCAAATTCTCCCCCATGGCGGGAATGATTCCTAAAGAAATCCTAACATTTGAGAAGGTGGTTCTCAAAGAAACCACCGATCTGGCAAAATCTCACATCTTTGTACCATACAATATCTCTGTAGATGAGAAATCTGCCATCTCGACACTTAAAAATAATCCCAGTCTAATCATCAAGCCAGCTGATAAGGGTGGTGGAATTGTTTTGCAGGACATTGACAACTATAAAAGTGAGTTATTGCGCCAAGTATCAAATACGGACCACTATTGTAGACTCCCCACTAACCCTACCAAAGAAATCCAAACCTTAATCAGAGTTATTACTACTGAGGCTTTGGAGAATGGCTACTTGAGTAAACAGGAGTATGATTTTCTTAACACCCCCAATCCTAGAACACCAGTAATCTATACTCTGCCCAAAGTACACAAGAGCCTTGACCAGCCCCCAGGCCGCCGATTGTCTCGGGCTGCGGGTCGGTTTTGGAACCCTTGGGCCACTACGTTAATTTATTTTTAAAGGACTTTGTCCCAACGACCAGATGCTATATAAAAGATAGCACCCACATGATTAACCTTGTTGAGAACTTACCATTTAACCATGATACTGAAACCCTCTGCACCCTCGATGTTGAATCGTTATACACGAACATCCCCCAGAGAGAATCACTGTTAGTAATGGAAACCATCCTGAACCAATGAACTCGTCCTCATAGGGTCCCCACCCTTTTCATAATTCAGCTCCTCGTAATTTGCCTTACACAAAACTTCTTTACGTATGACAACCAGTATTTCCAGCAGGTCCGTGGCACCTCCATGGGAGCCATTTTTGCTCCTACCTTGGCCATTCTGTACACGGACTGGTTGGAATGTAACACAATTCTTGTTGACAGTAATCCATTCTACCAAGGCATCCTCACATGGAGACGTTATATAGACGATGTCTTCATGATATGGGGTAACGACATCGATGCCTTCCCAGCTCTATTACACTGGCTGAACAACAATTGCAGTGGGCTGACATTCACACTGACCCATAGTAAAACATCTATCCCCTTCTTGGACTTAAACATCCAGCATCATAATGGCCTACTTTACACCTCTTTATACCACAAACCCACTGAGAAAAACACGCTTCTTAGCTATAATAGTTGCCACCCTAGGGCCTTGAAGGATGGTTTACCTTACTCTCAGTTCCTCCGGTTGAGAAGGAACAATTTCCACAAAGAGGATTATTTCCATGAAGCCAGCCTCCTAGCCACCAAATTGAGACAAAGAGGCTATCCTCGCTGCCTCATAGAAAACTCTATGAAGCGGGCTTGGTATTGCCCACGTGAGACCCTCTTGGTTAATAAACCTAAGCCTATTACAAACAAACTAGTTTGTGTCACAACTTTCTCCAGTGTGTCCAACAAAGTCACGAAAACCATTAAAAAAACTGGCATATTCTAAATTCAGGGCAATTGAACTGGGAACGCCCACTTTTTGCTTTTAAAAAAAGCAAAAATATTAAAGATCATTTAGTGAGGGCAGCCTTACCTTCCCCTACCCCACTCAAAAGAACGATTAATGACCATTGGGCAACGACACCCCTCAGGGGCCATGCGAAATGTGGAACATGTGTGGTATGCGACTTCACTGTTGAAAGTAAGGAATTTGTTTACAAGGAAACTAAAAATGTGATGAAGACGTTCACAAACTGTAACAGTTGCAATGTTGTATATGCAATTTCTTGCCCATGTAACCTCATTTATGTTGGACAAACTAAGCAAAAAGTCAAATTACGGATTTCACAACACCGGAGCAGAATACGTTGTAAGACCCCCAACGCTCCGTTGGTTGAACATTTCACTTCCAAAGAACACTCTGAAAACGATATCCGCTGGACTGTGATAAGCCAAGTGACAATACCACCAAGAGGAGGTGACCTGAATCTCCTTCTTAACAAGGAGGAGCTAAAATGGATAATAAGGACAGATAGCTTGAATTCTGGTCTCAACCAACAAGAGGACTGGACTACACTAATTTGAACATGTTCTTCAATTGGAAAGATATAAGTGAATGCACTAAAACATTCTGGTCTTCGCAGAAACTTCTAAGTACAACCAATGTACTCTAATTTTAATGATGCTGGTTTCGCCACTTTCACAAATTGTACTTGGTTCTCACAAATGTCACCACGTTGCACTTATTCCTAACCACGCTGTCCTAATCTATCTGTGGCACTTACTCGCTCCACCTAAACATGGCCGCCCGGCCATGGGCCTTCCTTTATTTCCATGCCCATAGCTCAGCCAATAGTCGAGCATTTTATAAAGGGCCGTGCTCACATGACTTCCCTTTAACCAGGAAATCGAGTGTTGCCGACTGACCCGGTAAGTCTTAAGCCGCGCTCCCCGCTCACCTCCAGAGCTCCGCGCTATACACTGCCAGGCTGACATTCCTTCCCTTACCCGCAGGCTATCCTGGTTCCAGGACCCCAGCGCGACACGGCGCTACCGGTATCATCCGGCCCACAAGGTAAGCCCCACTCGGCTTTACTGTAATGCACCCCTGATATTTTTGTCCCTTGACTTCCGCCCGTAAAACGTATACCTTGCATACAGGTACATGCGGAAACGGAAATTAATCTCCCCCGCCCCTGGACCCATGGACTAATTTCCTTGAATAACTGGTAAGCTGCCTGACCAATTCACTGGCCGCCCATGCATAACCTCTGAATGTCTCTTGTCTCACTCGCTGCTAATTCCTCCCCTCCTTTAGACAAACCGAAAAATCGGAAAAGCCCTCCAAACTGGTCCTGTCTCACCCACTCGCCTGCGCGCTCTTATGTGAGCTTGCATACTATATGCCCTTTTGGTAAGCCTTACAATTCCCACCCTTGGGTATACTGTATATATATTGCTGCATCTCCCTTCCTGTAATTCACTCCACACCACTGCGCCGTTTTTTCACTTGAGTATGATGTTTTCCAATTATAATTGTACTGCCGTAGCTGCATCAACTGTAAAATCCACTCGTACCACTGCGCCGTTTTTACTTGATTTTATGGTCACCCCTGTTTTTATTCTGAGTATTACTCACTTACACTCCTGCACTTACTCAGTCACAAAGAGTATATGCTTCCTCACCCAGTCACATGCCTGTTGACACCGTAAATAAATCCACTCGCTGTCTCCAGCAGGATATAAGCGATTTAGCTTAGTAACCACTACCATTATGCGTGTAAAACATTTAATGTATCCTTTGTTCCCCCCCTTTTCCCTGTAGGCTAAAGAGGCTTATAACTTAAAAGGCAACTATTGTTTTGTCCTGATGATGGACCCCATCATTTAGTAAGGGGGTCCGAAACGTCGTGACTTACTGTGTACCATATACTTGTGGAATGATTGACTATACAAAACTGTGTAATGGTACCTACAAGAAATTCTCTGTTTAAAATTGGAATTCTGCAGAGACTGTTGATTTTGCCTTGCAAGCCCTTTGTGTATGTCCTTGTCTGTGTATTGTTGTGGTTGGGTACAGGATGGTGCCCCCCATACATGAATTGTTGAAGGTGTTATTGTTTTTTACATACCTTGATCTAAATATAAACTTTGAGGACCTCTGCCCGGCTGGGCATGTCTTCGCCAATATAGAACTGACTGAGTCTATATTCATTTTCAATTACTTGTCTCCTTGCCAGGGACCATTGTTGTTTCTTTATGATTGAGCTCCCCGAGGTCCCTCGCTGATACTATTTGGGGTCCCCTTGTTGTTTAAAATAGATACTGTGCGCAATCGCTTGATTGCAAGGGTCTCTTTGTTCCCTTCCACTTCACCTAAGTGGGTCCTCTCCTCCCTGCCCTCCCACTTCCCTGTGGTTCACATCACTGCCCACAACACTTTGTTATGTCTGACGACGCCCCCCTCTATTCCTTAGAGTACATTAAAAAAATCTATGAAGGCCCTTCCCTATTCACTGATCTAGAGGAACCAACAACGGTTGCAAGTACCAATCTAAGTGAGGATTTAGAAAAACAAAAAAAGAAATATGTCCGATTGGAACTTATGACTATTATGCTGACAGACTATCTAAGGTCCAATACGATTCCGCTAGGTCTCCAGGTTAGAAACATACCAGGGGTGTTTACTGACAACCCAAAGTATATTCAAGGATTTAGCAATATAGGGACTACCTGCTCCCGGCATTGGTTAGTCCTTGAGATTGAAACCGCCTCTGAGGAACTTAAAAAACTAGATGAGCTAATCAAAGATTTCGAGAAGCAAATAACGGAAAAGAACACTAATACTGAAGCTAAAAAACTCCTTGAAAAAATTGATAAAACGGTACAGGAGTTTCATAGAATCGAACAAAATAAGAAGGCCAACAAAGTGAAAAAAGATATCAAATCATTTACCTCTGAACGCGCATACCCTTACCTTCAGATGGACTTTTACACCAACCGTAACCTTAACCAAAACCAATTCACACCTAGGCCTTGGGGTCGCTTCAATAGAAGGAACACGGTTGTTGGGTTCACTGACTCATCAGCCGACTCCTCAGACAATTCTGACGGCGGGGAAGGCCCTAGTGGCGGACCACAAAGGCACCAAAACCATTTTTTAGCCAGAGGCCAGCAAGAACCCCCCAAGAAAGGCCGCGTGAAACAACCAACACGATGGCAGAACCCCCCGGGAGAACGACAGACCCGGAACAGATTCTACCAGTGGTGACAGAGGCTCTAAATACAGAACTTACTATTTCTCTGTTTAATCTATCAAGCCACATATTGTCTTCTCAATAGGCTGCGTGCCTATTTTGAACTCAACCCAACTGACCCAAAACCTGTGTCCACACCCTTCAGACCACCCTCCAAATTCTCCCCCATGGCGGGAATGATTCCTAAAGAAATCCTAACATTTGAGAAGGTGGTTCTCAAAGAAACCACCGATCTGGCAAAATCTCACATCTTTGTACCATACAATATCTCTGTAGATGAGAAATCTGCCATCTCGACACTTAAAAATAATCCCGGTCTAATCATCAAGCCAGCTGATAAGGGTGGTGGAATTGTTTTGCAGGACATTGACAACTATAAAAGTGAGTTATTGCGCCAAGTATCAAATACGGACCACTATTGTAGACTCCCCACTAACCCTACCAAAGAAATCCAAACCTTAATCAGAGTCATTACTACTGAGGCTTTGGAGAATGGCTACTTGAGTAAACACGAGTATGATTTTCTTAACACCCCCAATCCTAGAACACCAGTAATCTATACTCTGCCCAAAGTACACAAGAGCCTTGACCAGCCCCCAGGCCGCCCGATTGTCTCGGGCTGCGGGTCGGTTTTGGAACCCTTGGGCCACTACGTTAATTTCTTTTTAAAGGACTTTGTCCCAACGACCAGATGCTATATAAAAGATAGCACCCACATGATTAACCTTGTTGAGAACTTACCATTTAACCATGATACTGAAACCCTCTGCACCCTCGATGTTGAATCGTTATACACGAACATCCCCCAGAGAGAATCACTGTTAGTAATGGAAACCATCCTGGACCAAAGAACTCGTCCTCATAGGGTCCCCACCCTTTTCATAATTCAGCTCCTCGTAATTTGCCTTACACAAAACTTCTTTACGTATGACAACCAGTATTTCCAGCAGGTCCGTGGCACCTCCATGGGAGCCATTTTTGCTCCTACCTTGGCCATTCTGTACACGGACTGGTTGGAATGTAACACAATTCTTGTTGACAGTAATCCATTCTACCAAGGCATCCTCACATGGAGACGTTATATAGACGATGTCTTCATGATATGGGGTAACGACATCGATGCCTTCCCAGCTCTATTACACTGGCTGAACAACAATTGCAGTGGGCTGACATTCACACTGACCCATAGTAAAACATCTATCCCCTTCTTGGACTTAAACATCCAGCATCATAATGGCCTACTTTACACCTCTTTTTACCACAAACCCACTGAGAAAAACACGCTTCTTAGCTATAATAGTTGCCACCCTAGGGCCTTGAAGGATGGTTTACCTTACTCTCAGTTCCTCCGGTTGGGAAGGAACAATTTCCACAAAGAGGATTATTTCCATGAAGCCAGCCTCCTAGCCACCAAATTGAGACAAAGAGGCTATCCTCGCCGCCTCATAGAAAACTCTATGAAGCGGGCTTGGTATTGCCCACGTGAGACCCTCTTGGTTAATAAACCTAAGCCTATTACAAACAAACTAGTTTGTGTCACAACTTTCTCCAGTGTGTCCAACAAAGTCACGAAAACCATTAAAAAAAACTGGCATATTCTAAATTCAGGGCAATTGAACTGGGAACGCCCACTTTTTGCTTTTAAAAAAAGCAAAAATATTAAAGATCATTTAGTGAGGGCAGCCTTACCTTCCCCTACCCCACTCAAAAGAACGATTAATGACCATTGGGCAACGACACCCCTCAGGGGCCATGCGAAATGTGGAACATGTGTGGTATGCGACTTCACTGTTGAAAGTAAGGAATTTGTTTACAAGGAAACTAAAAATGTGATGAAGACGTTCACAAACTGTAACAGTTGCAATGTTGTATATGCAATTTCTTGCCCATGTAACCTCATTTATGTTGGACAAACTAAGCAAAAAGTCAAATTACGGATTTCACAACACCGGAGCAGAATACGTTGTAAGACCCCCAACGCTCCGTTGGTTGAACATTTCACTTCCAAAGAACACTCTGAAAACGATATCCGCTGGACTGTGATAAGCCAAGTGACAATACCACCAAGAGGAGGTGACCTGAATCTCCTTCTTAACAAGGAGGAGCTAAAAAGGATAATAAGGACAGATAGCTTGAATTCTGGTCTCAACCAACAAGAGGACTGGACTACACTAATTTGAACATGTTCTTCAATTGGAAAGATATAAGTGAATGCACTAAAACATTCTGGTCTTCGCAGAAACTTCTAAGTACAACCAATGTACTCTAATTTTAATGATGCTGGTTTCGCCACTTTCACAAATTGTACTTGGTTCTCACAAATGTCACCACGTTGCACTTATTCCTAACCACGCTGTCCAAATCTATCTGTGGCACTTACTCGCTCCACCTAAACATGGCCGCCCGGCCATGGTCCTTCCTTTATTTCCATGCCCATAGCTCAGCCAATAGTCGAGCATTTTATAAAGGGCCGTGCTCACATGACTTCCCTTTAACCAGGAAATCGAGTGTTACCGACTGACCCGGTAAGTCTTAAGCTGCGCTCCCCGCTCACCTCCAGAGCTCCGCGCTATACACTGCCAGGCTGACATTCCTTCCCTTACCCGCAGGCTATCCTGGTTCCAGGACCCCAGCGCGACACGGCGCTACCGGTATCATCCGGCCCACAAGGTAAGCCCCACTCGGCTTTACTGTAATGCACCCCTGATATTTTTGTCCCTTGACTTCCGCCCGTAAAACGTATACCTTGCATACAGGTACATGCGGAAACGGAAATTAATCTCCCCCGCCCCTGGACCCATGGACTAATTTCCTTGAATAACTGGTAAGCTGCCTGACCAATTCACTGGCCGCCCATGCATAACATCTGAATGTCTCTTGTCTCACTTGCTGCTAATTCCTCCCCTCCTTTAGACAAACCGAAAAATCGGAAAAGCCCTCCAAACTGGTCCTGTCTCACCCACTCGCCTGCGCGCTCTTATGTGAGCTTGCATACTATATGCCCTTTTGGTAAGCCTTACAATTCACACCCTTGGGTATACTGTATATATATTGCTGCATCTCCCTTCCTGTAATTCACTCTGCACCACTGCGCCGTTTTTTCACTTGAGTATGATGTTTTCCAATTATAATTGTACTGCCGTAGCTGCATCAACTGTGAAATCCACTCGTACCACTGCGCCGTTTTTACTTGATTTTATGGTCACCCCTGGTTTTATTCTGAGTATTACTCACTTACACTCCTGCACTTACTCAGTCACAAACAGTATATGCTTCCTCACCCAGTCACATGCCTGTTGACACCGTAAATAAATCCACTCGCTGTCTCCACCAGGATATAAGCGATTTAGCTTAGTAACCACTACCATTATGCGTGTAAAAAATGTAATGTATCCTTTGTTCCCCCCCTTTTCCCTGTAGGCTAAAGAGGCTTATAACTTAAAAGGCAACTATTGTTTTGTCCTGATGATGGACCCCATCATTTAGTAAGGGGGTCCGAAACGTCGTGACTTACTGTGTACCATATACTTGTGGAATGATTGACTATACAAAACTGTGTAATGGTACCTACAAGAAATTCTCTGTTTAAAATTGGAATTCTGCAGAGACTGTTGATTTTGCCTTGCAAGCCCTTTGTGTATGTCCTTGTCTGTGTATTGTTGTGGTTGGGTACAGGCTTGTGCCCCCCATACGTGAATTGTTGAAGGTGTTATTGTTTTTTACATACCTTGATCTAAATATAAACTTTGAGGACCTCTGCCCGGCTGGGCATGTCTTCGCCAATATAGAACTGACTGAGTCTATATTCATTTTCAATTACTTGTCTCCTTGCCAGGGACCATTGTTGTTTCTTTATGATTGAGCTCCCCGAGGTCCTTCGCTGATACTATTTGGGGTCCCCTTGTTGTTTAAAATAGATACTGTGCGCAATCGCTTGATTGCAAGGGTCTCTTTGTTCCCTTCCACTTCACCTAAGTGGGTCCTCTCCTCCCTGCCCTCCCACTTCCCTGTGGTTCACATCACTGCCCACGACACTTTGTTATGTCTGACGACTCCCCCCTCTATTCCTTAGAGTACATTAAAAAAATCTGTGAAGGCCCTTCCCTATTCACTGATCTAGAGGAACCAACAACGGTTGCAAGTACCAATCTAAGTGAGGATTTAGAAAAACAAAAAAAGAAATATGTCCGATTGGAACTTATGACTATTATGCTGACAGACTATCTAAGGTCCAATACGATTCCGCTAGGTCTCCAGGTTAGAAACATACCAGGGGTGTTTACTGACAACCCAAAGTATATTCAAGGATTTAGCAATATAGGGACTACCTGCTCCCGGCATTGGTTAGTCCTTGAGATTGAAACCGCCTCTGAGGAACTTAAAAAACTAGATGAGATAATCAAAGATTTAGAGAAGCAAATAACGGAAAAGAACACTAATACTGAAGCTAAAAAACTCCTTGAAAAAATTGATAAAACGGTACAGGAGTTTCATAGAATCGAACAAAATAAGAAGGTCAACAAAGTGAAAAAAGATATCAAATCATTTACCTCTGAACGCGCATACCCTTACCTTCAGAAGGACTTTTACACCAACCGTAACCTTAACCAAAACCAATTCACACCTAGGCCTTGGGGTCGCTTCAATAGAAGGAACACGGTTGTTGGGTTCACTGACTCATCAGCCGACTCCTCAGACAATTCTGACGGCGGGGAAGGCCCTAGTGGCGGACCACAAAGGCACCAAAACCATTTTTTAGCCAGAGGCCAGCAAGAACCCCCCAAGAAAGGCCGCGTGAAACAACCAACACGATGGCAGAACCCCCCGGGAGAACGACAGACCCGGAACAGATTCTACCAGTGGTGACAGAGGCTCTAAATACAGAACTTACTATTCCTCTGTTTAATCTATCAAGCCACATATTGTCTTCTCATGAAATCTCTGTCCTCAGTAAAGGCCTATCTTTTGTTCCTACTACCTACCCAGACTTCCTTGATCTACAGTCTGAACTTATGACATTCTTCCGTAAAATTAGGGTGCATGCCTATTTTGAACTCAACCCAACTGACCCAAAACCTGTGTCCACACCCTTCAGACCACCCTCCAAATTCTCCCCCATGGCGGGAATGATTCCTAAAGAAATCCTAACATTTGAGAAGGTGGTTCTCAAAGAAACCACCGATCTGGCAAAATCTCACATCTTTGTACCATACAATATCTCTGTAGATGAGAAATCTGCCATCTCGACACTTAAAAATAATCCCAGTCTAATCATCAAGCCAGCTGATAAGGGTGGTGGAATTGTTTTGCAGGACATTGACAACTATAAAAGTGAGTTATTGCGCCAAGTATCAAATACGGACCACTATTGTAGACTCCCCACTAACCCTACCAAAGAAATCCAAACCTTAATCAGAGTCATTACTACTGAGGCTTTGGAGAATGGCTACTTGAGTAAACAGGAGTATGATTTTCTTAACACCCCCAATCCTAGAACACCAGTAA
Source organism: Lissotriton vulgaris (assembly GCF_964263255.1). Classification (NCBI taxonomy): domain Eukaryota; kingdom Metazoa; phylum Chordata; class Amphibia; order Caudata; family Salamandridae; genus Lissotriton; species Lissotriton vulgaris. The sequence goes on from NC_141693.1 coordinate 1,219,023,234, forward strand.
TCTATACTCTGCCCAAAGTACACAAGAGCCTTGACCAGCCCCCAGGCCGCCGATTGTCTCGGGCTGCGGGTCGGTTTTGGAACCCTTGGGCCACTACGTTAATTTATTTTTAAAGGACTTTGTCCCAACGACCAGATGCTATATAAAAGATAGCACCCACATGATTAACCTTGTTGAGAACTTACCATTTAACCATGATACTGAAACCCTCTGCACCCTCGATGTTGAATCGTTATACACGAACATCCCCCAGAGAGAATCACTGTTAGTAATGGAAACCATCCTGAACCAATGAACTCGTCCTCATAGGGTCCCCACCCTTTTCATAATTCAGCTCCTCGTAATTTGCCTTACACAAAACTTCTTTACGTATGACAACCAGTATTTCCAGCAGGTCCGTGGCACCTCCATGGGAGCCATTTTTGCTCCTACCTTGGCCATTCTGTACACGGACTGGTTGGAATGTAACACAATTCTTGTTGACAGTAATCCATTCTACCAAGGCATCCTCACATGGAGACGTTATATAGACGATGTCTTCATGATATGGGGTAACGACATCGATGCCTTCCCAGCTCTATTACACTGGCTGAACAACAATTGCAGTGGGCTGACATTCACACTGACCCATAGTAAAACATCTATCCCCTTCTTGGACTTAAACATCCAGCATCATAATGGCCTACTTTACACCTCTTTATACCACAAACCCACTGAGAAAAACACGCTTCTTAGCTATAATAGTTGCCACCCTAGGGCCTTGAAGGATGGTTTACCTTACTCTCAGTTCCTCCGGTTGAGAAGGAACAATTTCCACAAAGAGGATTATTTCCATGAAGCCAGCCTCCTAGCCACCAAATTGAGACAAAGAGGCTATCCTCGCTGCCTCATAGAAAACTCTATGAAGCGGGCTTGGTATTGCCCACGTGAGACCCTCTTGGTTAATAAACCTAAGCCTATTACAAACAAACTAGTTTGTGTCACAACTTTCTCCAGTGTGTCCAACAAAGTCACGAAAACCATTAAAAAAACTGGCATATTCTAAATTCAGGGCAATTGAACTGGGAACGCCCACTTTTTGCTTTTAAAAAAAGCAAAAATATTAAAGATCATTTAGTGAGGGCAGCCTTACCTTCCCCTACCCCACTCAAAAGAACGATTAATGACCATTGGGCAACGACACCCCTCAGGGGAGATGCGAAATGTGGAACATGTGTGGTATGCGACTTCACTGTTGAAAGTAAGGAATTTGTTTACAAGGAAACTAAAAATGTGATGAAGACGTTCACAAACTGTAACAGTTGCAATGTTGTATATGCAATTTCTTGCCCATGTAACCTCATTTATGTTGGACAAACTAAGCAAAAAGTCAAATTACGGATTTCACAACACCGGAGCAGAATACGTTGTAAGACCCCCAACGCTCCGTTGGTTGAACATTTCACTTCCAAAGAACACTCTGAAAACGATATCCGCTGGACTGTGATAAGCCAAGTGACAATACCACCAAGAGGAGGTGACCTGAATCTCCTTCTTAACAAGGAGGAGCTAAAATGGATAATAAGGACAGATAGCTTGAATTCTGGTCTCAACCAACAAGAGGACTGGACTACACTAATTTGAACATGTTCTTCAATTGGAAAGATATAAGTGAATGCACTAAAACATTCTGGTCTTCGCAGAAACTTCTAAGTACAACCAATGTACTCTAATTTTAATGATGCTGGTTTCGCCACTTTCACAAATTGTACTTGGTTCTCACAAATGTCACCACGTTGCACTTATTCCTAACCACGCTGTCCTAATCTATCTGTGGCACTTACTCGCTCCACCTAAACATGGCCGCCCGGCCATGGGCCTTCCTTTATTTCCATGCCCATAGCTCAGCCAATAGTCGAGCATTTTATAAAGGGCCGTGCTCACATGACTTCCCTTTAACCAGGAAATCGAGTGTTGCCGACTGACCCGATAAGTCTTAAGCCGCGCTCCCCGCTCACCTCCAGAGCTCCGCGCTATACACTGCCAGGCTGACATTCCTTCCCTTACCCGCAGGCTATCCTGGTTCCAGGACCCCAGTGCGACACGGCGCTACCGGTATCATCCGGCCCACAAGGTAAGCCCCACTCGGCTTTACTGTAATGCACCCCTGATATTTTTGTCCCTTGACTTCCGCCCGTAAAACGTATACCTTGCATACAGGTACATGCGGAAACGGAAATTAATCTCCCCTGCCCCTGGACCCATGGACTAATTTCCTTGAATAACTGGTAAGCTGCCTGACCAATTCACTGGCCGCCCATGCATAACCTCTGAATGTCTCTTGTCTCACTCGCTGCTAATTCCTCCCCTCCTTTAGACAAACCGAAAAATCGGAAAAGCCCTCCAAACTGGTCCTGTCTCACCCACTCACCTGCGCGCTCTTATGTGAGCTTGCATACTATATGCCCTTTTGGTAAGCCTTACAATTCCCACCCTTGGGTATACTGTATATATATTGCTGCATCTCCCTTCCTGTAATTCACTCCACACCACTGCGCCGTTTTTTCACTTGAGTATGATGTTTTCCAATTATAATTGTACTGCCGTAGCTGCATCAACTGTGAAATCCACTCGTACCACTGCGCCGTTTTTACTTGATTTTATGGTCACCCCTGGTTTTATTCTGAGTATTACTCACTTACACTCCTGCACTTACTCAGTCACAAACAGTATATGCTTCCTCACCCAGTCACATGCCTCTTGACACCGTAAATAAATCCACTCGCTGTCTCCACCAGGATATAAGCGATTTAACTTAGTAACCACTACCATTATGCGTGTAAAAAATTGAATGTATCCTTTGTTCCCCCCCTTTTCCCTGTAGGCTAAAGAGGCTTATAACTTAAAAGGCAACTATTGTTTTGTCCTGATGATGGACCCCATCATTTAGTAAGGGGGTCCGAAACGTCGTGACTTACTGTGTACCATATACTTGTGGAATGATTGACTATACAAAACTGTGTAATGGTACCTACAAGAAATTCTCTGTTTAAAATTGGAATTCTGCAGAGACTGTTGATTTTGCCTTGCAAGCCCTTTGTGTATGTCCTTGTCTGTGTATTGTTGTGGTTGGGTACAGGCTTGTGCCCCCCATACGTGAATTGTTGAAGGTGTTATTGTTTTTTACATACCTTGATCTAAATATAAACTTTGAGGACCTCTGCCCGGCTGGGCATGTCTTCGCCAATATAGAACTGACTGAGTCTATATTCATTTTCAATTACTTGTATCCTTGCCAGGGACCATTGTTGTTTCTTTATGATTGAGCTCCCCGAGGTCCCTCGCTGATACTATTTGGGGTCCCCTTGTTGTTTAAAATAGATACTGTGCGCAATCGCTTGATTGCAAGGGTCTCTTTGTTCCCTTCCACTTCACCTAAGTGGGTCCTCTCCTCCCTGCCCTCCCACTTCCCTGTGGTTCACATCACTGCCCACAACACTTTGTTATGTCTGACGACGCCCCCCTCTATTCCTTAGAGTACATTAAAAAAATCTGTGAAGGCCCTTCCCTATTCACTGATCTAGAGGAACCAACAACGGTTGCAAGTACCAATCTAAGTGAGGATTTAGAAAAACAAAAAAAGAAATATGTCCGATTGGAACTTATGACTATTATGCTGACAGACTATCTAAGGTCCAATACGATTCCGCTAGGTCTCCAGGTTAGAAACATACCAGGGGTGTTTACTGACAACCCAAAGTATATTCAAGGATTTAGCAATATAGGGACTACCTGCTCCCGGCATTGGTTAGTCCTTGAGATTGAAACCGCCTCTGAGGAACATAAAAAACTAGATGAGATAATCAAAGATTTAGAGAAGCAAATAACGGGAAAGAACACTAATACTGAAGCTAAAAAACTCCTTGAAAAAATTGATAAAACGGTACAGGAGTTTCATAGAATCGAACAAAATAAGAAGGCCAACAAAGTGAAAAAAGATATCAAATCATTTACCTCTGAACGCGCATACCCTTACCTTCAGAAGGACTTTTACACCAACCGTAACCTTAACCAAAACCAATTCACACCTAGGCCTTGGGGTCGCTTCAATAGAAGGAACACGGTTGTTGGGTTCACTGACTCATCAGCCGACTCCTCAGACAATTCTGACGGCGGGGAAGGCCCTAGTGGCGGACCACAAAGGCACCAAAACCATTTTTTAGCCAGAGGCCAGCAAGAACCCCCCAAGAAAGGCCGCGTGAAACAACCAACACGATGGCAGAACCCCCCGGGAGAACGACAGACCCGGAACAGATTATACCAGTGGTGACAGAGGCTCTAAATACAGAACTTACTATTCCTCTGTTTAATCTATCAAGCCACATATTGTCTTCTCATGAAATCTCTGTCCTCAGTAAAGGCCTATCTTTTGTTCCTACTACCTACCCAGACTTCCTTGATCTACAGTCTGAACTTATGACATTCTTCCGTAAAATTAGGCTGCATGCCTATTTTGAACTCAACCCAACTGACCCAAAACCTGTGTCCACACCCTTCAGACCACCCTCCAAATTCTCCCCCATGGCGGGAATTATTCCTAAAGAAATCCTAACATTTGAGAAGGTGGTTCTCAAAGAAACCACCGATCTGGCAAAATCTCACATCTTTGTACCATACAATATCTCTGTAGATGAGAAATCTGCCATCTCGACACTTAAAAATAATCCCAGTCTAATCATCAAGCCAGCTGATAAGGGTGGTGGAATTGTTTTGCAGGACATTGACAACTATAAAAGTGAGTTATTGCGCCAAGTATCAAATACGGACCACTATTGTAGACTCCCCACTAACCCTACCAAAGAAATCCAAACCTTAATCAGAGTCATTACTACTGAGGCTTTGGAGAATGGCTACTTGAGTAATCCCGAGTATGATTTTCTTAACACCCCCAATCCTAGAACACCAGTAATCTATACTCTGCCCAAAGTACACAAGAGCCTTGACCAGCCCCCAGGCCGCCCGATTGTCTCGGGCTGCGGGTCGGTTTTGGAACCCTTGGGCCACTACGTTAATTTATTTTTAAAGGACTTTGTCCCAACGACCAGATGCTATATAAAAGATAGCACCCACATGATTAACCTTGTTGAGAACTTACCATTTAACCATGATACTGAAACCCTCTGCACCCTCGATGTTGAATCGTTATACACGAACATCCCCCAGAGAGAATCACTGTTAGTAATGGAAACCATCCTGGACCAAAGAACTCGTCCTCATAGGGTCCCCACCCTTTTCATAATTCAGCTCCTCGTAATTTGCCATGCACAAAACTTCTTTACGTATGACAACCAGTATTTCCAGCAGGTCCGTGGCACCTCCATGGGAGCCATTTTTGCTCCTACCTTGGCCATTCTGTACACGGACTGGTTGGAATGTAACACAATTCTTGTTGACAGTAATCCATTCTACCAAGGCATCCTCACATGGAGACGTTATATAGACGATGTCTTCATGATATGGGGTAACAACATCGATGCCTTCCCAGCTCTATTACACTGGCTGAACAACAATTGCAGTGGGCTGACATTCACACTGACCCATAGTAAAACATCTATCCCCTTCTTGGACTTAAACATCCAGCATCATAATGGCCTACTTTACACCTCTTTATACCACAAACCCACTGAGAAAAACACGCTTCTTAGCTATAATAGTTGCCACCCTAGGGCCTTGAAGGATGGTTTACCTTACTCTCAGTTCCTCCGGTTGAGAAGGAACAATTTCCACAAAGAGGATTATTTCCATGAAGCCAGCCTCCTAGCCACCAAATTGAGACAAAGAGGCTATCCTCGCCGCCTCATAGAAAACTCTATGAAGCGGGCTTGGTATTGCCCACGTGAGACCCTCTTGGTTAATAAACCTAAGCCTATTACAAACAAACTAGTTTGTGTCACAACTTTCTCCAGTGTGTCCAACAAAGTCACGAAAACCATTAAAAAAAACTGGCATATTCTAAATTCAGGGCAATTGAACTGGGAACGCCCACTTTTTGCTTTTAAAAAAAGCAAAAATATTAAAGATCATTTAGTGAGGGCAGCCTTACCTTCCCCTACCCCACTCAAAAGAACGATTAATGACCATTGGGCAACGACACCCCTCAGGGGCCATGCGAAATGTGGAACATGTGTGGTATGCGACTTCACTGTTGAAAGTAAGGAATTTGTTTACAAGGAAACTAAAAATGTGATGAAGACGTTCACAAACTGTAACAGTTGCAATGTTGTATATGCAATTTCTTGCCCATGTAACCTCATTTATGTGGACAAACTAAGCAAAAAGTCAAATTACGGATTTCACAACACCGGAGCAGAATACGTTGTAAGACCCCCAACGCTCCATTGGTTGAACATTTCACTTCCAAAGAACACTCTGAAAACGATACCCGCTGGACTGTGATAAGCCAAGTGACAATACCACCAAGAGGAGGTGACCTGAATCTCCTTCTTAACAAGGAGGAGCTAAAATGGATAATAAGGACAGATAGCTTGAATTCTGGTCTCAACCAACAAGAGGACTGGACTACACTAATTTGAACATGTTCTTCAATTGGAAAGATATAAGTGAATGCACTAAAACATTCTGGTCTTCGCAGAAACTTCTAAGTACAACCAATGTACTCTAATTTTAATGATGCTGGTTTCGCCACTTTCACAAATTGTACTTGGTTCTCACAAATGTCACCACGTTGCACTTATTCCTAACCACGCTGTCCTAATCTATCTGTAGCACTTACTCGCTCCACCTAAACATGGCCGCCCGGCCATGGTCCTTCCTTTATTTCCATGCCCATAGCTCAGCCAATAGTCGAGCATTTTATAAAGGGCCGTGCTCACATGACTTCCCTTTAACCAGGAAATCGAGTGTTGCCGACTGACCCGGTAAGTCTTAAGCCGCGCTCCCCGCTCACCTCCAGAGCTCCGCGCTATACACTGCCAGGCTGACATTCCTTCCCTTACCCGCAGGCTATCCTAGTTCCAGGACCCCAGCGCGACACGGCGCTACCGGTATCATCCGGCCCACAAGGTAAGCCCCACTCGGCTTTACTGTAATGCACCCCTGATATTTTTGTCCCTTGACTTCCGCCCGTAAAACGTATACCTTGCATACAGGTACATGCGGAAACGGAAATTAATCTCCCCCGCCCCTGGACCCATGGACTAATTTCCTTGAATAACTGGTAAGCTGCCTGACCAATTCACTGGCCGCCCATGCATAACCTCTGAATGTCTCTTGTCTCACTCGCTGCTAATTCCTCCCCTCCTTTAGACAAACCGAAAAATCAGAAAAGCCCTCCAAACTGGTCCTGTCTCACCCACTCGCCTGCGCGCTCTTAATCAATCAATCAATCAGTGACACTTATAGAGCGTGCTACATACCCGTAGGGTCTCAAGGCGCTGGGGGAGGGGGGGTGCCGCTACTGCTCGATCAGCCAGGTCTTCAGCTTTTTCCTGAAGGAGAGGTGGTCTTGGGTCAGGCGCAGGTCGGCCGGGAGGGAGTTCCAGGTCTTGGCGGCCAGGTAGGAGAAGGACCTTCCTCCTGTAGTCGCTCTTCGGATGCGGGGGACGGCGGCGAGGGCGTGGTTGGCTGATCGGAGGTGGCGTTTGGGAGCGTAGAAGTTGATCCGGCTGTTGAGGTAGCTCGGGCCTTGGTCGTGTAGGGCTTTGTGTGCGTGGGTGAGGAGGCGGAAGGTGATTCTTTTGTTGACGGGGAGCCAGTGAAGGTCTCTCAGATGTCCGGAGATGTGGCTGGTTCGTGGGATGTCGAGGATGAGTCTGGCTGAGGCGTTCTGGATCCGCTGGAGTCTCTTCTGTAGCTTGGCGGTGGTACCGGCGTAGAGGGCGTTGCCGTAGTCCAGTCGGCTGGTGACGAGGGCCTGGGTGACGGTCTTCCTGGTCTCGGTGGGGATCCACCAGAAGATCTTCCGTAGCATGCGTAGGATGTTGAAGCACGCCGAGGAGACGTTGTTGACTTGCCTGGTCATGGAGAGGGAGGAGTCCAGGATGAAGCCCAGGTTGCGTGCATGGTCTGTCGGTTTGGGTGCGGTGCCCAGGGCGGGAGGCCACCAGGAGTCGTCCCAGGCGGAGGGTGAAGAGCCCAGGATGAGGACCTCTGTCTTGTCAGAGTTCAGTTTCAGGCGGCTGGTCGTCATCCACTCGGCTACCTCTTTCATCCCTTCGAGTAGGTTGGCTCTGGCGGTGGCGGGGTCGTTGGTCAGGGAGAGGATCAGCTGGGTGTCGTCGGCGTAGGAGATTATGCTGAGGTTGTGTTGGCGTGCGATGGCCGCGAGGGGGCTCATGTAGACGTTGAAGAGGGTGGGGCTCAGAGAGGATCCTTGAGGGACGCCGCAGATGACTTCGGAGGCCTCTGACTTGTACGGTGGTAGGCGGACTCTCTGAGTTCTTCCGTCGAGGAAGGAGATGATCCATTCCAGCGCCTTGTCCTGGATTCCGGCGTTGCTGAGGCGCTGTACTAGGGTGCGGTGGCAGACAGTGTCGAATGCCGCGGAGAGGTCTAGGAGGATGAGGGCCGCTGTTTCTCCGTTGCCCATCAGGGCTCGGATGTCATCGGTGGCGGCGATGAGGGCTGTCTCGGTGCTGTGATTGGCTCGGAAGCCGGACTGTGAGGGGTCGAGGGATCCATTCGTCTCGAGGAAGGCGGCCATCTGCTTGTTGACGGTCTTCTCGATGACTTTGGCTGGAAACGGGAGGAGCGAGATGGGGCGGTAGTTCTTGAGTTCGGTGGGGTCTGCTGTCGGTTTTTTGAGTAGAGCGCTGAGTTCGGCGTGCTTCCAGCTCTCAGGGAAGGTGGCGGTGTCGAAGGATGTGTTGATGATGTCTCGCAGGTGGGGTGCGATGACAGCGTCGGCCTTGTTGAAGACGTGGTGAGGGCAGGGGTCGGTTGGTGATCCGGAGTGGATGGAGTTCATCGTGCGGATGGTGTCTTCGGTGCTGATCGGGGTCCAGGCGTGGAGGGTGGTGGTGGGGGGTGGTTGTTCGGTCATGGTGTGCGTTGGTTGGTTGTTGAAGCTGTTGTGTATGTCCGCGATCTTGTTGTGGAAGTATGAGGCGAGGGAGTTGCAGAGGTCTTGCGATGGGGTGATGTCGTTGTTTCCTGCGCTGGGGTTGGAAAGCTCTTTCACGATGTTGAAGAGTTCCTTGCTGTTGTGTGCGTTGTTGTCCAGCCGGTCCTTGAATGCAGTTTTCTTGGCGGCGCGGATCAGCTGGTGGTGCTTCCGAGTGGCCCGCTTGAGGGTGGTCCTGTTGTCCGGTGTAGGTTCCCTTCTCCAGACTTTCTCGAGGGCTCGGCAGTTCTTCTTGGAGCTCTTGAGTTCGTCGGTGAACCACGGGCTTTCTTGCTGCCGGGTCTGCTGGGCGGGGTCCTCAGCGGGGCGAGCTCGTCCGCGCAGTTGCTGATCCACTTCGTGAGGTTGTCGGCGGCCTGGCTGGGGTTCGCTGAGCTGGCAGGAGGGTGCTGTCTCAGGGAGGTGGCGAGCTGGTCTGCTGTGATCTTGTTCCAGCTTCTGCGGGCGGCCTGTTGCTGGTGGTGGTGGGTCGTCGTTCTCTTGAAGGTGAAGTGGACGCAGCTGTGGTCCGTCCATTGAAGCTCTGTGGCGTGGCTGAAGTTGATGTCTGTGCTGGAGGAGAAGACTGCGTCGAGTGTGTGTCCGGCGAGGTGGGTGGGGGTGGACACCAGCTGCTTGAGTCCAAGGTTGGCGAGGTTGTCGAGCAGGGTGCTGGTGTTGCGGTCGTTGTTGTTCTCCAGATGGAAGTTGAGGTCTCCCAGGAGGATGTAGTCAGCGGAGGGGAGGGCATGCGGGCTGACGAAGTCGGCGATGTCCTCGCTGAATGGGGTGCGTGGTCCCGGGGGTCGGTAGATCAGGGTGCCTCTGAGGGTGGTGTTCGGGTTGGTGTGGATCTGGAAATGCAGGTGTTCGGCGCTGGTCAGGGTGTTGTCGGTGCTGGTCGTGAGACGGATGGTGTTCCTGTGGATGATGGCGATGCCTCCTCCCATCTGGTTGGCGTTGCGGTCCCTCCGGACAATCTTGTAGCCCTCTGGGATGGCGATGGCGATGTCGGGAGCTGAAGAGGCGTTCATCCAGGTCTCCGTGAGGAAGGCAACGTCAGGGGCTGTGGCGTCTAGGAGGTTCCAGAGTTCGATGGCGTGTCTGTGGACGGAGCGGGTGTTGAGCAGGATGCACTTGAGGTGGGTGCTGCTGGTGTTAGACTTGGCGGGTGCTGGTGCGAGGCAGGTCCGGATGCAGGTGAATTTGCAGGCGTGGCAGCTGAAAGGTCCGTGGGTGCGTCGTGGTGTGGCTTGGTGGCATTCTGGGAGTCGGCCGGTGTTGAGTGCGATGAGGGTGGCGGCGGAGTACGTCAGGCGGGTAGGTCGGGGTCTTCGTGGGCCAGGGGTCCTGGCGCTGGGTGCGGTCCGGTCACGGACGGGCGCAGACGGGCTTACCTTTGGCGCGCCTTCGGCGCACAATCGGCGCGCCCGCTGCGCGTGACCGCTGCACGTTCGCACGGTCGCCATTTAAGGCGAAGTGCGCGGGTGGGCGGAGCAGCTGGGAGGCGGGAGCGGGGAGGGAACAGAAGAGAAAAGGGGCGGGGCAAATGGCGGTGGCGGGAAGCGGGAAGCGGGAAGCGGGGAGGGAGAGCGGAGGGCGGCGAGGTAGGCGGGCAAACAGGAAGGAAACTGAAACACGGCACAGAGGTTACATTAAGTGAAACAGGCACAAATGGAGGGCAAAATAAAAGGCAAAAACAGGAAGGAAAACGATGTCACGGCACAAAAGATACAAGCACAAATGGCGGGCAAAACAATGGTGAAAACAGCAAAAGAAACGATCACACGGCACAAAAGAAACAAGCACAAATTTAGGGCAAAACAACTGGCGAAAACCAAAGGGGAGCGACCAAGGCGGCAGCGAGGCCGGCGGCGAGGCAGAAGGCAGGCAATGGGGCACACGCAGCAGCTGGTGGCCGTGCGGCGCGGGGGTGTCCCACAAGTGGGTCACACTCACCTGCGTCACACGGTCGCCATTTAAGGCCAAGTGCGCGGGTGGGCGGAGCAGCTGGGAGGCGGGAGCGGGGAGGGAACAGAAGAGAAAAGGGGCGGGGCAAATGGCGGTGGCGGGAAGCGGGAAGCGGGGAGGGAGAGCGGAGGCCGGCGAGGTAGGCGGGCAAACAGGTCTTATGTGAGCTCTTATGTGAGCTTGCACACTATATGCCCTTTTGGTAAGCCTTACAATTCCCACCCTTGGGTATACTGTATATATAGTGCTGCATCTCCCTTCCTGTAATTCACTCCGCACCACTGCGCCGTTTTTTCACTTGAGTATGATGTTTTCCAATTATAATTGTACTGCCGTAGCTGCATCAACTGTGAAATCCACTCGTACCACTGCGCCGTTTTTACTTGATTTTATGGTCACCCCTGGTTTTATTCTGAGTATTACTCACTTACACTCCTGCACTTACTCAGTCACAAACAGTATATGCTTCCTCACCCAGTCACATGCCTGTTGACACCGTAAATAAATCCACTCGCTGTCTCCACCAGGATATAAGCGATTTAGCTTAGTAACCACTACCATTATGCGTGTAAAAAATTTAATGTATCCTTTGTTCCCCCCCTTTTCCCTGTAGGCTAAAGAGGCTTATAACTTAAAAGGCAACTATTGTTTTGTCCTGATGATGGACCCCATCATTTAGTAAGGGGGTCCGAAACGTCGTGACTTACTGTGTACCATATACTTGTGGAATGATTGACTATACAAAACTGTGTAATGGTACCTACAAGAAATTCTCTGTTTAAAATTGGAATTCTGCAGAGACTGTTGATTTTGCCTTGCAAGCCCTTTGTGTATGTCCTTGTCTGTGTATTGTTGTGGTTGGGTACAGGCTTGTGCCCCCCATACGTGAATTGTTGAAGGTGTTATTGTTTTTTACATACCTTGATCTAAATATAAACTTTGAGGACCTCTGCCCGGCTGGGCATGTCTTCGCCAATATAGAACTGACTGAGTCTATATTCATTTTCAATTACTTGTCTCCTTGCCAGGGACCATTGTTGTTTCTTTATGATTGAGCTCCCCGAGGTCCCTCGCTGATACTATTTGGGGTCCCCTTGTTGTTTAAAATAGATACTGTGCGCAATCGCTTGATTGCAAGGGTCTCTTTGTTCCCTTCCACTTCACCTAAGTGGGTCCTCTCCTCCCTGCCCTCCCACTTCCCTGTGGTTCACATCACTGCCCACGACACTTTGTTATGTCTGACGACGCCCCCCTCTATTCCTTAGAGTACATTAAAAAAATCTGTGAAGGCCCTTCCCTATTCACTGATCTAGAGGAACCAACAACGGTTGCAAGTACCAATCTAAGTGAGGATTTAGAAAAACAAAAAAGAAATATGTCCGATTGGAACATATGACTATTATGCTGACAGACTATCTAAGGTCCAATACGATTCCGCTAGGTCTCCAGGTTAGAAACATACCAGGGGTGTTTACTGACAACCCAAAGTATATTCAAGGATTTAGCAATATAGGGACTACCTGCTCCCGGCATTGGTTAGTCCTTGAGATTGAAACCGCCTCTGAGGAACTTAAAAAACTAGATGAGATAATCAAAGATTTAGAGAAGCAAATAACGGAAAAGAACACTAATACTGAAGCTAAAAAACTCCTTGAAAAAATTGATAAAACGGTACAGGAGTTTCATAGAATTGAACAAAATAAGAAGGCCAACAAAGTGAAAAAAGATATCAAATCATTTACCTCTGAACGCGCATACCCTTACCTTCAGAAGGACTTTTACACCAACCGTAACCTTAACCAAAACCAATTCACACCTAGGCCTTGGGGTCGCTTCAATAGAAGGAACACGGTTGTTGGGTTCACTGACTCATCAGCCGACTCCTCAGACAATTCTGACGGCGGGGAAGGCCCTAGTGGCGGACCACAAAGGCACCAAAACCATTTTTTAGCCAGAGGCCAGCAAGAACCCCCCAAGAAAGGCCGCGTGAAACAACCAACACGATGGCAGAACCCCCCGGGAGAACGACAGACCCGGAACAGATTCTACCAGTGGTGACAGAGGCTCTAAATACAGAACTTACTATTTCTCTGTTTAATCTATCAAGCCACATATTGTCTTCTCAATAGGCTGCGTGCCTATTTTGAACTCAACCCAACTGACCCAAAACCTGTGTCCACACCCTTCAGACCACCCTCCAAATTCTCCCCCATGGCGGGAATGATTCCTAAAGAAATCCTAACATTTGAGAAGGTGGTTCTCAAAGAAACCACCGATCTGGCAAAATCTCACATCTTTGTACCATACAATATCTCTGTAGATGAGAAATCTGCCATCTCGACACTTAAAAATAATCCCAGTCTAATCATCAAGCCAGCTGATAAGGGTGGTGGAATTGTTTTGCAGGACATTGACTATAAAAGTGAGTTATTGCGCCAAGTATCAAATACGGACCACTATTGTAGACTCCCCACTAACCCTACCAAAGAAATCCAAACCTTAATCAGAGTCATTATTACTGAGGCTTTGGAGAATGGCTACTTGAGTAAACACGAGTATGATTTTCTTAACACCCCCAATCCTAGAACACCAGTAATCTATACTCTGCCCAAAGTACACAAGAGCCTTGACCAGCCCCCAGGCCGCCCGATTGTCTCGGGCTGCGGGTCGGTTTTGGAACCCTTGGGCCACTACGTTAATTTCTTTTTAAAGGACTTTGTCCCAACGACCAGATGCTATATAAAAGATAGCACCCACATGATTAACCTTGTTGAGAACTTACCATTTAACCATGATACTGAAACCCTCTGCACCCTCGATGTTGAATCGTTATACACGAACATCCCCCAGAGAGAATCACTGTTAGTAATGGAAACCATCCTGGACCAAAGAACTCGTCCTCATAGGGTCCCCACCCTTTTCATAATTCAGCTCCTCGTAATTTGCCTTACACAAAACTTCTTTACGTATGACAACCAGTATTTCCAGCAGGTCCGTGGCACCTCCATGGGAGCCATTTTTGCTCCTACCTTGGCCATTCTGTACACGGACTGGTTGGAATGTAACACAATTCTTGTTGACAGTAATCCATTCTACCAAGGCATCCTCACATGGAGACATTATATAGACGATGTCTTCATGATATGGGGTAACGACATCGATGCCTTCCCAGCTCTATTACACTGGCTGAACAACAATTGCAGTGGGCTGACATTCACACTGACCCATAGTAAAACATCTATCCCCTTCTTGGACTTAAACATCCAGCATCATAATGGCCTACTTTACACCTCTTTATACCACAAACCCACTGAGAAAAACACGATTCTTAGCTATAATAGTTGCCACCCTAGGGCCTTGAAGGATGGTTTACCTTACTCTCAGTTCCTCCGGTTGAGAAGGAACAATTTCCACAAAGAGGATTATTTCCATGAAGCCAGCCTCCTAGCCACCAAATTGAGACAAAGAGGCTATCCTCACCGCCTCATAGAAAACTCTATGAAGCGGGCTTGGTATTGCCCACGTGAGACCCTCTTGGTTAATAAACCTAAGCCTATTACAAACAAACTAGTTTGTGTCCCAACTTTCTCCAGTGTGTCCAACAAAGTCACGAAAACCATTAAAAAAAACTGGCATATTCTAAATTCAGGGCAATTGAACTGGGAACGCCCACTTTTTGCTTTTAAAAAAAGCAAAAATATTAAAGATCATTTAGTGAAGGCAGCCTTACCTTCCCCTACCCCACTCAAAAGAACGATTAATGACTATTGGGCAACGACACCCCTCAGGGGCCATGCGAAATGTGGAACATGTGTGGTATGCGACTTCACTGTTGAAAGTAAGGAATTTGTTTACAAGGAAACTAAAAATGTGATGAAGACGTTCACAAACTGTAACAGTTGCAATGTTGTATATGCAATTTCTTGCCCATGTAACCTCATTTATGTTGGACAAACTAAGCAAAAAGTCAAATTACGGATTTCACAACACCGGAGCAGAATACGTTGTAAGACCCCCAACGCTCCGTTGGTTGAACATTTCACTTCCAAAGAACACTCTGAAAACGATATCCGCTGGACTGTGATAGGCCAAGTGACAATACCACCAAGAGGAGGTGACCTGAATCTCCTTCTTAACAAGGAGGAGCTAAAATGGATAATAAGGACAGATAGCTTGAATTCTGGTCTCAACCAACAAGAGGACTGGACTACACTAATTTGAACATGTTCTTCAATTGGAAAGATATAAGTGAATGCACTAAAACATTCTGGTCTTCGCAGAAACTTCTAAGTACAACCAATGTACTCTAATTTTAATGATGCTGGTTTCGCCACTTTCACAAATTGTACTTGGTTCTCACAAATGTCACCACGTTGCACTTATTCCTAACCACGCTGTCCTAATCTATCTGTGGCACTTACTCGCTCCACCTAAACATGGCCGCCCGGCCATGGTCCTTCCTTTATTTCCATGCCCATAGCTCAGCCAATAGTCGAGCATTTTATAAAGGGCTGTGCTCACATGACTTCCTTTAACCAGGAAATCGAGTGTTGCCGACTGACCCGGTAAGTCTTAAGCCGCGCTCCCAGCTCACCTCCAGAGCTCCGCGCTATACACTGCCAGGCTGACATTCCTTCCCTTACCTGCAGGCTATCCTGGTTCCAGGACCCCAGCGCGACACGGCGCTACCGGTATCATCCGGCCCACAAGGTAAGCCCCACTCGGCTTTACTGTAATGCACCCCTGATATTTTTGTCCCTTGACTTCCGCCCGTAAAACGTATACCTTGCATACAGGTACATGCGGAAACGGAAATTAATCTCCCCCGCCCCTGGACCCATGGACTAATTTCCTTGAATAACTGGTAAGCTGCCTGACCAATTCACTGGCCGCCCATGCATAACCTCTGAATGTCTCTTGTCTCACTCGCTGCTAATTCCTCCCCTCCTTTAGACAAACCGAAAAATCGGAAAAGCCCTCCAAACTGGTCCTGTCTCACCCACTCGCCTGCGTGCTCCTATGTGAGCTTGCATACTATATGCCCTTTTGGTAAGCCTTACAATTCCTACCCTTGGGTATACTGTATATATATTGCTGCATCTCCCTTCCTGTAATTCACTCCGCACCACTGCGCTGTTTTTTCACTTGAGTATGATGTTTTCCAATTATAATTGTCCCAGGAGGAACTATTTCTAGACATAAACTGTTTAGAGATGATGGCGAGTTTGAATGCTCTTATGAGTTTCAAATCAATTTTGATGAACAGCGTAGTCTTGATCAAATTAGACAACTTCACAGCCGTCTCCTACATCAATCGTTTAGGAGGAGCGAAGTCTGTTCTTCTAGCAGATCTGGCCAAGAAAATTTGGTATTTCTGCTGGGACCAGAAAATTACGCTGAGAGCAGAATTCCTTCCGGGCCACCTAAATACCAGGGCGGATTGGAACTCGAGGTTCCTCAGAGACGCAAGCGATTGGAAGTTGAATCCTCTGATTTTCAAGAAAATTCAAGACCTATGGGGTCCTTTCGAAGTAGACCTATTTGCCAGCAGACTCTCCTTCCAAATAGATCGCTACTTCAGCTGGAGACCAGACCCATTTGCCTCGGCAGTGGACGCTCTTCTCCAACCGTGGAGCAATCTCAATTGTTATGCCTTCCCCCCTTTCGCTCTAATCCAGAGAGTCTTACTGAAGGTTCGTTCAGAACAGTCCCGAATTGTCCTAGTTACTCCCTTTTGGAACTCCCAAGTCTGGTTTCCGAGTGTGATGGAATTGACCATGGAAATTCCCCGTTTTATCCCAGGGAACTTGGATCTCCTTCTGGGTCTAGAAGGAGACTTTCATCCTCTTCTCTTAGAAGGAAACATGAACCTTCTTGTTTGGAAGATTTCAGGGGTTCTACGAGATACTCAGGC
Organism: Lissotriton vulgaris; assembly: GCF_964263255.1. Taxonomy (NCBI): domain Eukaryota; kingdom Metazoa; phylum Chordata; class Amphibia; order Caudata; family Salamandridae; genus Lissotriton; species Lissotriton vulgaris. Next base: position 1,219,040,219 of record NC_141693.1, read on the forward strand.
CTTTCAGGACAAGCTAAGAACCTTTTGGATGAATCATGGTCTCCCGGAACGAGGAGAAAATATACCAGTGCTTGGAAAAGATGGTGTGGTTGGTGCATGGAACGGAATTTGGATCCCGTGGAAGCACCTGTAGTGGATGTTGCTAATTTTTTAGCGGACCTTTTTTAACTCAAACCTTTGTTATAGAACAGTCAACTGCTATAGGTCGGCAATTTCTGCAGGTCACTCCTTACTGAACGACTTTTCTATTGGTACGGATCCTCTGATTCGTAGAGTAATGAAAGGTATAAGACTTAAACGTCCTCCTAGACCCAAATATAATTCCTTGTGGAATGTTAATGTTATTTTTAATCTTTTTTCATCCTGGCCGGACAATTGTTTCCTTACAAGAAAACCATTGTCAATTAAACTAGCTACCTTACTTTGTTTAATCTCCTTCAGGAGAGTATCTGATGTTAAGGCTTTAGAAATTTGTAACAGGTTTTACTCTCCTGATGGAGTATTATTCGAGATTTGGAAAAGAACCAAGACCATGTCTGAAAACATATTTTACCCTTATTTTTTAGATTCTCCAAAACTGTGTGTTGTAAATTGCATGAAAGCGTATGATCAGAAAATGAGTATTTTTAGACCTTGTAATGAAAATCAATTGTTAATTTCTTTTATCAAACCTTATAAGGCGGTCTCTTCCACGACAATTGCCAGGTGGGTAAGAACTGTCATGTTTGAAGCTGGAGTAGATTTATCGAAATTCGGCGCACACTCCTCTCGTGGCGCTATGGCAAGCAAAGTATTCTGGGGTGGGGGATCCCTTTCTGATATCCTGAAAGCAGCAGATTGGTCTAATGCTTCAACTTTTGTTAAATTTTACCTTAAACCTGTCGAACATGTGAGTAATGTTGCTTTAAGAAGCTTTGAACTTGCATAATGTAGCCTCCGGTCTTGTAATGAAATGTCGATTCTCCAATTAGCATGCAGAGAGAATCTTGATTTCATTAAAGACAACGGAGGCTGACATTATCCCTCCCACCACTCCCTGGTGGATGTTTTATTTACTATATTCTTAAAATTTCTTAAAATTTTGTTTAGTATGTCTTTGCATTTGATATTTCTTCCTTCCGGAACAAGTGTTATTCCTTGTGTTTTTTCCTTTTTCAGATTCGTCTTCTTTATGAACCTTTTAAGTGGACGTTGGAAGATTTTGAGTCTCAAGTCCTTTCCTTCGCAGCTCTAAGAGGATGTTTACTGGTTGCTAGGACACTTGTCTATGTCCGGTAGAATGTTTTATTTATGATGTAATGGTTACACTTTAAAGGGCTGCATATCTTGAGCAGCAATAAAAGTTATTGCATAATGTCAGCCTCCGTTGTCTTTAATGAAATCAAGATTCTCTCTGCATGCTAATTGGAGAATCGACATTTCCAATTATAATTGTACCGCCGTAGCTGCATCAACTGTGAAATCCACTCGTACCACTGCGCCGTTTTTACTTGATTTTATGGTCACCCCTGGTTTTATTCTGAGTATTACTCACTTACACTCCTGCACTTACTCAGTCACAAACAGTATATGCTTCCTCACCCAGTCACATGCCTGTTGACACCGTAAATAAATCCACTCGCTGTCTCCACCAGGATATAAGCGATTTAGCTTAGTAACCACTGCACAATGTCACTACCATTATGCGTGTAAAAAATGTAATGTATCCTTTGTTCCCCCCCCCTTTTACCTGTAGGCTAAAGAGGCTTATAACTTAAAAGGCAACTATTGTTTTGTCCTGATGATGGACCCCATCATTTAGTAAGGGGGTCCGAAACGTCGTCGACTTACTGTGTACCATATACTTGTGGAATGATTGACTATACAAAACTGTGTAATGGTACCTACAAGAAATTCTCTGTTTAAAATTGGAATTCTGCAGAGACTGTTGATTTTGCCTTGCAAGCTCTTTGTGTATGTCCTTGTCTGTGTATTGTTGTGGTTGGGTACAGGCTTGTGCCCCCCGTACGTGAATTGATGAAGGTGTTATTGTTTTTTACATACCTTGATCTAAATATAAACTTTGAGGACCTCTGCCCGGCTGGGCATGTCTTCGCCAATATAGAACTGACTGAGTCTATATTCATTTTCAATTACTTGCCTCCTTGCCAGGGACCATTGTTGTTTCTGAGTGAGTTGAGCAGCAGACCCGCGAAGTACTTAGCCTCATTGTCGATAAGAGCAATGAGGCGATAGTTCCCAGGGGAATTTTTTTCTCCGCCTTTAAAAATTGGTGCAAGGATCGATCCCCGCCAAGCAGGTGGTATGATGTTATTGTACAGGATTGAGTTAAATAAGATGCTTAACTTCTCAGCCCAGAAGGTAACATCTTCCTTGTACAAGGCCTGGGGGATTCCTCCTGGGCCTGGTGCCCCGTCATTCCGACCCTTTTTTTATCAGTTTCTCAATTTCTGCCTTGTCGATAGTTGTTGGATCCTTGCTATTATGAGTCAAAGAGCACACGTTTGATAGTTCCATTTTTTGGTCTCCCTTAATGCGTTCCTTCATTAGGGGGTTTGTTGTGTTCTGGACTGTAACCCGATCAGCATCTTTTTGGCCCGCGTTATCATCGGAGGGGGAGCTCTGGTGTTCATTAAAGTGAAGATAGAGGAAAGCAACCCACTCTGACTCCAGTATACATGAAGAAGCGACTTTAGGTGCGCGCCCGGATGCACTGTTAATTGTGTGCCAAAATCTGGCGGAGTTGTTTGTTTTGATGTCATGCTGTAATTTGGCCCAAAACAAGTTCCATTGGTTTCTGCACAGCTCACTTTTGACTTTCTTAAGGTAGTTACGGGCCTCTCTCAGTTTTGATATTTTTATGGGGTCCGTTGGATCAGTTTTTAACGCCCGCCATGATCGATTCATGGTTCTAGTTGCGGATTGTATCACAGGATTTGAACAAGACATGTACATTTGCCTAGTCTGGGCTGTGTGCTTTATCAGTTTCCCATGTTTGTGAATTAGTTCGGTTGCAAATGCTGACCAGTTGGCGATTGTGTCTCCCGGGCACCTACTGTGACGCTCAATAGATTGTTTTGCCTCTGTTGCTATCTGTTGAAAATTACTGAAGGAGCATTTGATTCATGTGAGCTGGCAGGGCCACTATGACAGTATACCCAGCTGCAGTGTGTTTGCCTGCACTAATGTTTCTTGTGATTGAAAAAGGAAATAATGAGGCACTATATATATAGAGCAGATGCAAAATGCCATTTGAACCTGGCAAAATGCAACTTTCCATGCCTAATCTTTTCTTTTTAATACTTACAAGTCACGCCTAAGGTAACCCCCAAAATATCCCTGGGGCAGAGTGCACAGTAATTAAAAAAAGTAGGACGTGGGATTAAGTTGTAGATGTACTAGCAGTGAAAACTCTTAAAGTCCTTTTTCCCCCTTTGGCAAACACTGGGTTACCTATTACATTTAATAAAGTGCTAACTTCAGATTGTGAGCAAATAGAGAAGTACTTCTTGGACTCTTTGTAATTGTAAATTAAAACTCTCTTTAATGGTAAAGTAAATGTTTAAGTTGCAATTCTAAAAATGCCTCTTTTAGAAATTTAGTGTCCAAACCAACTGCCCCTTTGTGCTAGTTAATGGGGTCACATGACCTTGGATGTTTCTCTTATGGTGGGTTGTTGATTCCTTCTGAACATGGGGCAAAGTGGCGTAAATGGGAATGGGATGGGCCATTCTGTCAGGATGGCTGGGGAAGGAATTGAACCTAGCCCTGATTACATTTCAAAGCGCCATCATTGTAGCACACACAAAGGAACCTGACACCAGGCTTGCCTCTACTTTTGTCACCCCAGACAATTAGGCGCCAATATTAGGAAGGGCAGGGGGACTGGACAGAACTTGTTTCGGAGGGGGCTAGAAGTTGCTCCTCACACACACGCTGACACTGGCGATAAAAGGTGCCACACTCCGAACCCAAAGTAGCTCACTCCTGGACCTGCTGAAAATTCAGAAGAAGGGCTGCCGTGCTGCTTGATGAACTTACTTGGTGCCCTGCTGTGTGAGGAAGGAAGACAGGACCTGCTTGTCTTGGCCCCAGGATACTCAGAGTGACTCGAAGGGTTGGTTTGGTGGCCTTCTGTGTGAGCCAAAGGGACACAACAAACTTACATTGGCCTCCCTGTAACTGCCCAGCTGGAACGGAACCTGCCTGAGCCCTGCTGCAGGCCTCAGCAGGAATAAGTCCTGATCCCGAAGAGGTCCATCACCCCACACCTTCACCCGCACCCCAGTACTGGACCCTCTTCTGACATCAATGAGAGCTCCTCTAAGAAGAAAAGGTGAAAACCTAGATGTTTGGGCTCTTTGAGACCACGAATGGGCCAGTTTGTGCCAAGACTGCCACCTGCGGCGAATACTGACTACTGCCTGTTCCTACTACATTGACGACTGTTAGCGACGTTCAACCTGCTCTTCACGCTGACTGCTTTCTCCTCGCGGCCTCCTACAGAATGCACCAGGACTAGAGATGGTAATTGTCATTAGGACCAACCTGGTCTCTGTATCCAGCCCGCACTCCATCCCAGTCAGCTTGAACTAATGACTTTCTTCTAGTTCCGGGTGTCCAGATAACTGCAAGTAGCGCTTTCTGCTTCTTGGTGCTGTTTTCATGAAACAATTTAATATTGCTGATTCTACTGATTGATCTGGTATCATTTTGTTCACTTTTCATGCTATTTGCGTGCTGCATAAATACTTTAAACATTGTTCTAGGTTAAGCCTGACTGTTTGATCTGGTATCATTTTGTTCATTAAAATGTACTTCATTGCTTGAAAATGGTTTGGGATTTCATTGCTCTAGGTTAAGCCTGACTGTTTGATCTGGTATCATTTTGTTCATTAAAATGTACTTTATTGCTTGAAAATGGTTTGGGATTTTTCACTGTCTTCACTTTTATGCTGTTTGTGTGCTGCATAAATACTTTAAACATTGCTCTAGGTTAAGCCCAGTGCTTTAAATGGGCCGGTACTTACCGGTACTGAGTACCGGCACTTCAAAATGTTCGAGCCGTCAGTACTTTTCTTTAGTTCAGGGAGAGTACCGGGACCCTGAATGATGGCACAGCAGGAACATGGTAGCCATGACGTAGCCTTTTCTGGAGAGGCTGTTAGATTAGCAGCTCCCATTTGATTTTCGCAGACTGCTGGGGTTGGTAAGGGCTTGCGTCACGCTGTGATTAACAGGACAGGGTCTCGTCAGACCCTGCACTGTTAATTAGCCGTCAACGACCATTCAGTTGAAAGTGCTTTAGCCTCTCCCCTGCTGGTCAGTAATTCAGTCCCATTTAGGATATTGCACTAAAACAAGTAGCAGGGAAACACAATCCTTCACCTTCGACAAAGCCGGTTTTCTTTTCAACACAGGAGCTACTTCCCTTTGTGTGCCCCTCCAACACTAGTCGCTGAATTTACATGATAACAGCGACATTACAACTGGTTCACAAGTGTGAAGGTGCCCTGCCCAAAGAGCAATGAATAGCAGGGAATGCTGCAGCACTCTGGTAAATGGATCTGGTTGGGGGAAAACGACATGAACACTGAAGGGGGGAGGAGGGGGGAATGGAAAAAAGTGAGGTGACAGCTGACGTTAAAATTGCCACTTTTTTCCAGATACAAATACCAGATATTTGTTCATGTCTGAAAAGGGTGCTTAGAAATGGTATGTTAACCCAAATCTGTGTAAAGTATAAATATGTTGTAGTTCTTGAAGTAATTGGTTTAACTATTGAGGAACCACATGTGATTTCAATCTAATCGCCTCCTTTAATGCTTGGAAGCAGTCTGATCAAGAGAAGTTAAATAACCTTTAGCCTGAAATCTAGTTTAAAAAGCTGCCTTGAAGAATTTACAGGGCCCCGATGGCGCTTGCGTGCACACACACACTTACACAGCTTGGAAATACTTTTGAAGTGATTAAATGAGTCATGCTTTTATTTACTGGAAAAATTATAAATCCTGATTTAGCAAGTTTTTTTTCTGCAAGCCTATATTTAAATATAAAGCCCTCAGCAGTAAGCTTACTCTATCAACAAAAAGAACGATGTATAGCACAACGAAATACTCCTTTGAATGTGCGGAATAGGTTTGGGTACATGTCTGCTTGTTTCTTTCTGTGTGTGTGTGTTTGTGCATGCTTGAGAATATATAGCATTGTGCCACACAACAACAAATAATGGTATGACATTATGAAGTTGCAAACATTACAAAACTAGAAAAAGTTACCATATTATTCTGTTTGGCTTTGATTTTGTGTAATGATTTAACCTGTTTTGTTTACATAAATACATTTCTGTTGTGTTTTGATATGTGCTGCAAGTGGTATAGAAGTTATGTATCATCCTGTCTTGCCGTAAGCCCTGCCCATAGCCCCGCCCACTTGCCACACCTCTAGCTCATTTTAATGAGTACCTGCACTTATTTTTCCCCATTTAAAGCACTGGTTAAGCCTGACTGCTTTTCTGCCAAGCTACCTGAAAGCTAAGCTCAGGTTAGTTTGGTGATTTACCCTGACAAGGATTGTAGTTGTTGGCTGAGTGGAGCTTTCACCTCTCTCAACCAAAAACCTAATTTATTACGTTAGTATTCAATGGTGGGATACAGAACTTGTGTTTGCGTTGGACCACTCAGTAATTTGTGCAAAGCTAAAAATCCCCAAAATAACCTGGAATCAGAGTTGAGTCTTTTTTTTTAAATTCTCCTTAGTTTGTGATGTAACCAACATTGACATCTTACGGGTGACGAAACTGAAGAATCTTTGCAAGGAGAGGGGCGGAATGGGGGGGGGAAGGGCCACCAAGATGGACTTTCAAATAGCCCTCATCGTCTTTGAGGAAGTCAGAATGATGGAGGCTGAAACAGATGCAGAGGATGACCCTGAGGCGATAAACATGGGCATGGAGGAGGAGGAAGAGGCCTGGGCACAGGTCCAGAGTTGCAGCAACCTGGGGAGGAGGACCCCTTACCTACTAGAGCAAGGTCTCCTGACAGGAGCAGTGCAGCCCTCAACAATGTGTCTCATAAGAAACTGGAGCACAGGAGGGCTGAGGGAGCTAAAGCTGCAGCTGGCCAAATTGAAACTGGAGGCTGCCAAGGAGGAGAGAAAGCTGGTTCTGGAGGAAAACAAATGCTGAGGTAGAGAAAGCCTTAGCCAAGGAAAAAACTGAAGCATAAAAAACGTGTGTGAGAAAAAGGCTGAGGCAGAAAGGTACTGGAGGAGAATAAACTTTTACTGGCTAATGAGACGGATAAGAAAGAGCTAAATAACTCACTGGGCCCATCATCTCTGGCGGTAGCTATACCCCAGTGTCCCATGGAGAAAAGGAAATCAACATATCTAAAGACCTGGTACCTAGCTTTGTGGTGGGGAATGATATAGACATGTTGTATGAGGTCTATGAGGTAGCCCTGGAGTTGCACAGGGTCCCTGAGAGGGATTCGGGAGCCACATACCCACAAAAGGGAGAGATGCTTCTTGGCCCTGGGGAAGCATGGCAGGATTTCTTGTCCTCTGATGGAGGAGGCCCTTGTCAGAAAATATGGGCTTATCCATGAGAATTACAAGTTGAAGTTCAGGGCCAGCTGGAAGCTGCCCCACCAGGCTTGGGAGACTTTGTTGAGTATTTATTTCAATAGCAAAAGACACACAATTGAAGGAAAAAATGCAGAACAATGTCATACATTCACCCCAGTACAGCGATCTGGGCCTAAATCCATCGTTTTTTGCTCACCATGCCATTCCAGTTTGGACCCAGCCATATGCAAATCACTCTTGACCCTGCGCCCATGATGGACGAAGTATTCGCATGTGACGCGACTTGCTTGTATCAAGAACCTCGAATAACAGTAATAAAACTAATTCAATATGTTCCTCTTACTAATAATTGCACTTTTACACTACACGGGGGTGTCCCAGTGACGCTTGCCTATGTGTTTATTAATAATAATGAAGGTTGCTAATAATATGGTTGCTGCTTTGCTGTAATCTAGTCTGCGCATGCGTCGGTCATATCCACGTAATGTGACGCACTCGCAGTTCTGGAGGAAACTTGTCGCTCATGCGCAGTATTGCTAAATATGGCCGCTTTGATTTTCACATGCTCCGTGCTTGCACTGCTGCTTTGGCAAAGCCGTTTGTTCTGCTTAACTCCTAATGCTATAGTTATTATAAAGTAAGGGATGTAGTATAGCCATTCACGGTATACAGTGTATTCATTTTATCTGTGTTTCTAAATTGTTGTCGCTTACTTTTCATGTACCATCCTCGGGGGGCCTGGGAAGCACCGCTACTCCATCTTGAAGCCCGAATACAACCAGTCATGTGACGGGGGAAAAAAATAAGTCATGCAGCAGTGGAACCCAGCCAGCTGGCAGCCAAAGCCAAGATGCTCCTGGGAACCTGCTCTCTAACCCAGCTAGAAGAAGCGGACTCGTACTTGCAATGGCAACAAATGTATTAGATTTTGTGTACCCCATTGTCTGCTGAAACCTCTCTTGCCATGGGAACTGGAATGTAAGGGGTGGGTTCGAAAATGAATATTAAGTCTGAGAAAGTCTAAATTTTAGGAGGTACCATGACCTAACCTCCTCTCTTGCCCAATCAGAAATTAGGGAACCTTTCACTTGCAACATTTGTGGGAGGTACAGTGTTCCGAAAACAGTATAATTTGCCTAGGTTTAGCTAAAGAAATTGTCCGACTTGTCCGAATAGCTGATCTGTCACTGACCCAACGAACTCTATAGGTGACTGATACAGAGAGCTGCGGAGCACTCTGTCCGTAATTTCCCCAGACTCAGTCAGAGTTTGGGAAACCTTAAGTGCTGGTGGAGCACTTTGCGAGGAGATTCGAGAACCCAATCGGGGTTATTGGTAGATTCCTTGCAGAGAGGGGGTAGCGCAGGCGTTGCATCCGAAACTGCAGGTGTTTGTCGTACCCTTCGGTGAGCCCAGTTCTGATCCAAATCCTGAGGTTATCCTGTCCTAACTGTCCATGAGCTGTACCTGCTCGCCTACTGGCAGCCTAAGTCCTTGAGGGTCCTTTCCCGCCTTTTCCACCCGACCCGTGGCCAGGGTTGGTCTTCATTCTGTCCTAGGTAAATATAAACTTGCGTGGGTGATTGTCTTTCCCAAACTTCTTTCCCTTTTTACGAATAAAGCAAATTGCCTATTGTCCTTTACCCTGTTTTTCTCTACATTAAGATTTCGTGCAAACTGGTGTATTAGCATGTTCCATTCTCTCCCTACCTTTGGAAAATTTCTGAATCATATGCATATATAGTTTGTTCCATTCTTACCCTCCCGTTAGTGAATAAGAACATGTGGACGAACCAAATAAAGTTTCGTTTCTTATAGACAGTTAGTGATAACTGAAAGTCTGCTCTGACTAGTATGTTCCCTTTTCTTACCCGCCTTTAGTGAAGTTACGAAAGTCTGTTGATCTAAATTTAGTGTGTTCCTTATTTTCCCTTACCCTTTATTTTTCACAATTTTAAATGTTTCTTACTTTAATTCATTGTTACACTATTTTCTTAATCTTAGTGATAGATAGTTTGATTTGTATTAACCTGTGGCTCATGGAAACTGAAGAAAACGATAACTAGATAAATGTTTTTTTGAAACTTCCTGCGTTTGTGGTTATTATAAGGAGTGTAAAGAAATTGAAATGGTATATGGTATTTGTGTTGTCTACTTTCTCCACAGCTAGCTCCTAGATCCATTGTGATATTAGGTACCTGAGAAGAGGATTGGTAAGTCATGTACACGGAAATAAACAGAAAGGAACCAAACTGCTGATAGTAGTGTGTGGGTTACCTGAATAAAGTATTACGAAAAATATTTTATGGGCCCTGGTGTGCATATTTGGTAACAATAATTGGTCGGGTGACCTGTGCGCTCTATCAGTAGTTTTTCTGGTAAGCAGTAGGATGGTTAGGACTAGTTGAGATAGGTAGAATTGTTGTTAAACCGTGAGAAATTAAATGTGCTGCTAAAAATATTTTTGGGGGAATCGATCGATCGACTGTAAAAATATTGTTTTGAAATGCTATGAAATGTTTTTTTCTCCTTTTAGGTTGTGATAAAATGCTGCTATATGATTTTTATGTATTAACAATTTGTTAGTGATGTTATATGTTGTCTGGAATCCCCGGGGGTAGAATAGCGGGTGGGGAGGAGAATACACCTCGCAGTGAGGTCAGTGGCTCGAGGAAAATTAGTGCATGGTTAGGCAGAACTGGAAGCGCTAATTAGGGTTTCTGTATGAATAAATTGAATAAATGATAGCAGCGGGTTCGCTATTGAAACTTCAGTTGTGATATTACCTAGTAAGGGTCACACGAGGAAGGAATAGTAGGTTCATCGGAGCTTAAGTGATAGCAAAGGAGTTCACTAGTGAAACTTTGAACTTAGTATATATCCCGGAAAGAGTGGATGAGTCAAAGAAGTAGCAGGTTCTCTAATGCTTGTGTGAAGGGTAGGCAGGAGGGTCTATCCGTAGTGTATGAAAAGTAGACCGAAGAAGTCTACTTGTAGTGAAACAAATCTTTCTTCCTAGACACTCGAGTACAGTGGCGAATGTTATACGTTGTAAATTAAATAGAGCACTTGCACTTTAAGAAAGAAATCAAGTTTCCGTTACCTTGTGAAGGAGGGAGTCAGTTGCGGAGCTGTGCTGACGTCACTCTGTGCCGCGCTGGTATTGGTCGAAACAGCAGGTGTGTAACGGAGCTGGTATTGTAAGGGAGGGGTGAGTGCCGGAGCGTGAGACCGCGTCTCACGAAAAGGCCGCGCCTCCATTGGTTGAAGTTTTTTTTGCAATCTCAGTATTGATTGGTTGTTGAAATTTACCAAGAGCGCTAGCATTTGAAGAACATTTGTAAACAAGGGTACGCAAAACAGGTCGAGTTAGGTTTTACGAGGTATATGTGGTATCCCGAATTTTTACCTGATCCAAAATATTTAGGCTTTGGTAAGGATCAGATGCTAAGAGGCAGACCTTACAATATGTATGGGAGCAAGAGAAAAATGACTTTCGTAGACAAAATGAAGAATTATTTCAAGAAAGACAAGCCCATAAAGACTAGAGAAGGAGTTATTATTCCACCCCCCAATACTCCCGCATCATTTATGATGTTCGACAAAGGGTATCATACCTGTGTATGGTTGGAAAATTGGGTGAAATATACCAAAGACGACGGAGTTTTAGCCTTTCCTTTGGATGGTACCTTTACCCGTAGAATTTCGTTTAATTTGAGGACCCGAATGAATGACTTGCACCCCAGACCAAGACCGACACAATATGAGGCCTTAGAGGAATGGGAGATTGAGGCCCCAGAGCGAGACAGACCCAGAATTGACAAGGGAATAAGTAAATGGTATCCAAAAATGAAAGGAGAAGCTAAAGAGAAAAAGATGAAGCAGTGGAGACAGAATATGATAGTAGAAGGACTGTTTCCAGTACGAGGAGTAGATGAACCCATGGGAGGAAAAAGGACAGAGAAAACCCGACACTTAATGACTGCCGGGGATTCGGAAGATGAATATTTGGAGGATTTATTAATGAAAAATCCACCTCCATATGATGAAGAGTCTAGGTCCTTGAGTTCAAAAAATCCATTCATTAGGCCTCCCAGTAATAGGAGAGCCAGTGCAACTGATACAGCAGGTACAGGTTATACGCCTAGTAGTAAAGAGGGATTTAGCATGCCTGATACAACTGTTCCATGTTATAGACCATCCTGTGGTGAGGGACCAAGTACGACCATTCCAACTGCCCCGAATCTTTATCCACTTTTAATTCCACAAATAGTACATGACACCTCCACAGAAAAGGTCCTACAGGACGAAGAGAGAGAGGCTTTAATTAAACAGAGGACTGAATTGATACAGAAAATAATGCAGTTAAATTCAAATCCCGAACCTCTAACAATTCCAGTAACTATTGGACCAGTTGTTCCTCTTTACGGGAATAGACAGGCTAGTCCGAAAACTCCAGTTATTTCTCCAGTTGTAGCACCGCCAAGAAAAGAGCCCTTAATAGTTGATGACCAGACAAGTGAATGTGAATCTATAATTTCCTTAATGGACTTGCCCATAAGAGAACCAGAAGTTAGAGCACCAAGGAAGAACGATCAGACTAGTGCATGAGAAGTCCTGATAGAAACAGCTTCAGGTACCGGGAGTGCCACGGTAGTGACTCCGGAAGAAATAGATCGATGGACTCGAGAATTAGAAAAAGCGACTCCCCAGTCAAAACCATTAGATATTTACAAACTAAGAATAGAATTGGAAGAACTGATGGCTGGGAACGTGGGATTAGACAGGTTGAACACTCTTAATGAGGAAGAGCTGCTGTTCATATGTAAAAGTATTACCAGAAATACCAGAACGTTCCATGAGAAATTGATGGACACTGCAGCTAATATGGGAATAGATATCAGCAGATCCAAGGTATTACAGAAACCATACAGAGCAGAATTTTCTGACAAAGACTTAGAAAACATGAACGTGTCGGGAAAAAAGGTACAGATAAGAGAATTGTTACACCTTTTACAGAAATGGGGAGACCTAGAAAAATGGAAAGCAAGGTGGGCAAAGAAAAAGGAAGACAGTAGGTCCCGACACGTGTCCACTGAATATGTCCTAAAAGAAACAGATAAAGCTGAACCATTGTATCCCATGAGAGAAGTGCCAGGTGGGAAATATGTACATGTTCCATGGTCCCGACAGGATATTATGTCATTCAAAAATGATTTCCCAAAATTACGAGAAAAACCTGTAGAATGGTACAGGCAGGTTGAGAGGTTTATTAAGGTACAAAAATGTCTCCTGAAAGATCTAGATGGGTTCTTTGACATTGTAGTCCCCGTAGATTTGTGGACAGAATGCAAAATTGCTGTTGATTGCCCCAGTGAGGAGTATGCCAGAGACACTAGGAGAGGAGTCCCCTCAGCGGAGGTGATGAGAAAATATGACCAAGTCATACTGTACTTAAAGGGGAAAGTGCCTGCTAAAGAAACTGATTGGACCCGTATAGATAGAACTACCCAAAATCGTGATGAAACTGTACATTCATATTATGAACGACTGTTACAGGTGTTCAAAACGTACAGTGGAATAGATAACATTGAGATGAAGGATATGACACATTTCATTTATCGATTCGTGTTAGGGTTAAGACCTGAAATTTCACAGTGGATTAAAGACAATAAAATCTGTTGGCAAGCTAAACCAATAGATGAGGCCCTGAAAGACGCCAAGTATTGTGAAGACGAGATGGAAAATAAAAGGAAAGCATTAAAAGAGAAGGTCATGTGGGCACAAGTGAAACTGGCAGAGCAACAAGAAAAGCAGTTAAGTAAAATGAATACTAATACTCAGAATCAAAACCCTGGGGGTGGAGGGAAGCCCAGAGTTAAAATGAGCCGAGAGGAAGCCAAGAAGAAGTTCCCCTGTCACGGGTGCGGACAGATAGGGCACTGGAGAGACGAGTGTCCAGCGATACAGAATGGTAACATGCCCAATAATGATTTGAATCCACAGGTGCAGAAAGAGGGGCCACGAAAGACTCAGCAACAGGTAAAGCAGCCACAGCTGCCTCGTGCACCTAGGCCGAACTATAGGAATAGAGCACAGCAGAGTGAAGAAGCAGAGGTTTGGGAAAGAAGGGAGGATAGAAATGCAGCAACTTCGCAATTCCTGTTGAATGATACATTCCTCTGTGATGAACCTTACTGACGGTGCCTGAGGGGGGGAGGACGAGGAGTGCCTGCTTGGCGCCTCCTTGCCGGTAGACCAGTCGAGCCATACATTGAAGGAAAGGTTGAAGGAAATGACGTCACCTTTCTGTTGGACACTGGTGCTACCTGTTCTACTGTGAGAACAGCAGATGTCCTAAACCTACCCCTCCAGGGAGAAGCAATCCAAGTAGTGGGTGTCTCTAATCAGTTAATTAGTACCCCAGTAACTGAGCCCATGGAAATCACTATAGGGAAATTCAAAGAGATGTACAGATTTGTAGTCTGTGACTCCAGTCCTGTGAACCTGTTAGGACGTGATTTGCTGTGCAAAATGAATTGCACTATCTTTTGCACACCAAAAGGCGTTGAAATTCAGACCCCAGATGAAGATGGAATTTACAAACTAATGTTAATTAGGCCTGACTCAGAAATTAAAAGACTGACAATACAAGACTTACCCGAAGAACTCCGACAGTGAAACCCGAGGTGTGGGATTTTACTGGAAAAGATGTAGGATTAATGGCAAATGTAGACCCAATTAAAATAGCCATTAGAGAAGATGCAGTCTACCCAAATACCAAACTGTACAAAATTAGTGCAGAAGTGAAAGCAGGGGTTGCCATCGAAGTAAAAAGATTGTTGGAAGCAAACATCATACAGGAGGTAATGAGTAGTCCTTGTAATTCACCCATAATTGGAATCAAGAAACCGAGTGGTAAGTACAGGGTAGTACAGGACCTGCGTAAGGTAAACTAAATTGTGGTTCCTTGCTGTTCTATTGTGCCAAATCCTGCCGTGATCTTGTACCAAATTCCATGGAATGCTGAATGGTTCACCGTCATTTACTTATGCCATGCATTTTTTTCAATCCCATTGCATCCAGACAGCAAATTTCTTTTCTCATTTGAATTCGACAGTCATGTCTACGTCTAAACTAAACGGTGATGGATCTAGCCCTGATCTCTTGACTGGGTTAGAGTATTCTGCATCATTCAGAAACTCTGTCCATCACCACCCCCTTTTCCAAAATCGATTTTGTCCACACTAGGTGTGGGAGGGTATACTCAGACGTGAGTCCCTTTCTCATTGCACCATCAGGATTCAAGCAAGCCGGGCCGGCGACGGCTGAAATGCCAGAAACCGGTCCCCGGAAGCTTGTTTCCTTCCCAGTATAAGAATTGGCTTGTGTAGTTTGGTTTGCCCTGTTCCCATCATGCACTGGGAAAGGAGCAGACTAATTTGCATGTAGCCAGGTTCTGAGCTGGGATGGTGCAGTGAGATAAAAAACGGTGATGGATCTAGCCCTGATCTCTTGACTGGGTGAGAGTATTCTGCATCATTCAGAAACTCTGTCCATCACCACCCCCTTTTCCAAAATCGATTTTGTCCACACTATGTGTGGGAGGGTATACTCAGACGTGAGTCCCTTGCTCATTGCACCATCAGGATTCAAGCAAGCCGGGTCGACGACGGCTGAAATGCCAGAAACCGGTCCCCGGAAGCTTGTTTCCTTCCCAGTATAAGAATTGGCTTGTGTAGTTTGGTTTGCGTTGTTCCCATCATGCACTGGGACAGGAACAGACTAATTTGCATGTAGCAAGGTTCTGAGCTGGGATGGTGCAGTGAGCTAAAAAACGGTGATGGATCTAGCCCTGATCTCTTGACTGGGTGAGAGTATTCTGCATCATTCAGAAACTCTGTCCATCACCACCCCCTTTTCCAAAATCGATTTTGTCCACACTATGTGTGGGAGGGTATACTCAGACGTGAGTCCCTTGCTCATTGCACCATCAGGATTCAAGCAAGCCGGGCCGACGACGGCTGAAATGCCAGAAACCGGTCCCCGGAAGCTTGTTTCCTTCACAGTATAAGAATTGGCTTGTGTAGTTTGGTTTGCCCTGTTCCCATCATGCACTGGGACAGGAACAGACTAATTTGCATGTAGCCAGGTTCTGAGCTGGGATGGTGCAGTGAGATAAAAAACGGTGATGGATCTAGCCCTGAACTCTTGACTGGGTGAGAGTATTCCGCATCATTCAGAAACTCTGTCCATCACCACCTCCTTTTCCAAAATCGATTTTGTCCACACTATGTGTGGGAGGGTATACTCAGACGTGAGTCCCTTGCTCATTGCACAATCAGGATTCAAGCAAGCCGTGCCGACGACGGCTGAAATGCCAGAAACCGGTCCCCGGAAGCTTGTTTCCTTCCCAGTATAAGAATTGGCTTGTGTAGTTTGGTTTGCCCTGTTCCCATCATGCACTGGGACAGGAACAGACTAATTTGCATGTAGCCAGGTTCTGAGCTGGGATGGTGCAGTGAGCTAAAAAACGGTGATGGATCTAGCCCTGATCTCTTGACTGGGTGAGAGTATTCTGCATCATTCAGAAACTCTGTCCATCACCACCCCCTTTTCCAAAATGGAAGCAAACATCATACAGGAGGTAATGAGTAGTCCTTGTAATTCACCCATAATTGGAATCAAGAAACCGAGTGGTAAGTACAGGGTAGTGCAGGACCTGCGTAAGGTAAACAAAATTGTGGTTCCTTGCTGTTCTATTGTGCCAAATCCTGCCGTGATCTTGTACCAAATTCCATGGAATGCTGAATGGTTCACCGTCGTTGACTTATGCCATGCATTTTTTTCAATCCCATTGCATCCAGACAGCAAATTTATTTTCTCATTTGAATTCGACAGTCATGTCTACGTCTTGAATCGTGTCCCTCAGGGGTACACCGAAAGCCCTTCAATCTTTAATCAGATTTTGAAAAAGTGCCTTGAATCTTTGGTCTTACCTAGAGAATCAGTGCTGGTGCAATACATAGACGACCTCTTGGTGGTGTCCAAAAGCCGGAAAGACTGTGTTGTCGACACCATTGCCTTGCAGAACCATTCATGGGAAGGAGGGCATAAAGTATCACCAGACAAATTACAGTTCTGTACCTCTTCAGTGAAATATCTGGGGCACCAGATAGAAAAAGGTATCAGGAAAGTAACCACAGAAAGGATCAGGATAATTAAAAACATGCATCTACCCCGTACTCAGAAAGAGATCAGGATGTTCCTTGGGGTTGTAGGATTACTGTAGACAGTGTATTGTGGGATTTGCAGTTCTAGCAAAACCATTGACCAAGAAAGGAGCAAAGGACCCAGTGGAGTGGGATGAGGAAAGCATGTCAGCTTTTACAAAATTACGAATCTGTCTGTGTACTGCTCCTGCATTGGGAATGCCTGATTACTCTAAAGAATTTGCACTGTTTTGTGACACAACTGACTATTGTGCATTGTCAGTTCTGACCTAAGCGCATGGTTTGACTAGACGTCCTGTGGCATATTTTTCTGCCACTTTAGATCCAGTGGCTGCTGGATTACCTGGATGTCTGAAAGCAGTAGCTGCAACTTGCATGAGTCTTGAGTAGAGTGAATCCATCGTCATGGGACATCCTGTAACTGTGTATCTTCCACATGCAGTTGTAATCTTACTGACCCGAACTAAAACCCAGTATCTCACTCCTAGTCAGCTGACTAAGTATGAAAGGATTCTGGTGGGTGCAGCAAATGTAACCATTGCTCGATGTAACTTATTGAATCCAGCTACCCTATTACCTGATTCCCTCAATGCAGAAGCGAAGGGAGAGGTCGAGCATGATTGTATAGACCTGACTGAGTTCAGTACAAAACCACGCCCAGACATTAAGGAAATGCCTTTGCCTGTTGAAGATTACGAACTGTTTGTAGATGGCTCGTGTCTGAGGACATGAGGATGGAGGCTTAAGTGCTGCTTATGCAGTGTGCACATTAGAACATGCAGTGGAAGCATCCTATTTGTTTGGAGTCAAGTCTGCACAAGTAGCCGAATTAATTGCATTAACCAGAGCCTGCAAAGCTGGGAAAAATAAAAGGACAACCATATATACGGACAGCCAGTACGGCTATGGGGTTGTGCATGACTTTGGCCAATTGTGGCTGCAAAGAGAGTTCCTGACTTCTTCGGGTACTCCTATCAGAAATGGAAAGGTTGTAAAGGAGTTACTGGAGGCAATCCAGTTACCAAAAGAACTGGCAGTGGTCAAGTGTGCTGCTCACAAATCTGGCAATGACGATGTGACAGCCGGTAATCGATATGCTGACCAACTAGCCCAATATTGTGCACGTTATCGAATGTCGGTAAACATCAAGTTGGGGGCACATGGAAATCGCTGCCAACTTATGGTGTTTGAAGATGTGAAATCATGGGAAGAACTGAAAGATTTGCAAAACGCAGCAGGACCAAAGGAAAAGAAAAAGTGGAGAAAGTCTGGTTGTCAGGAAAGGAGTGAGGATGGTGTTATTGTTTCCACTGATGGTATGCCTGTATTGCCTGACAGCTTGCTTGCTCCTATGGCCCGGCTAATACATGGAGATGGACATATAGGCAGGGACGCTATGGTTCGTGTCTTTAACCAGACATGATACAATTCGAAATTCAGGAACATTGCAGAGGCACTTTGCCAGAGGTGCTTAACTTGTCAGCAGTTTAATCCGGGAAAGAAAACAGTAGTTACAGCAGGTACAATCGGGAAAGCAGAAGGTCCCTTTGTCAGATTACAAATTGACTTTATACAGTTGCCCCTCTGTAAAGGAATGAAGTACGTCCTTGTCATTGTCTGCTTATTTTCAAAATGGGTAGAAGCTTATCCCGCAAAGAGAAATGATGGCATCACTGTAGCCAAGTTGTTACTAAGGGAACTGATACCTAGGTTCAGTTTTCCAGTTACAATTGAATCAGACAGAGGTGGGCATTTTCACAATGAGATAATAGAACAGCTCTGTGAAGCATTCAAAATTACCCAATCATTGCACTGTGCATATCGCCCAGAGGCTTCTGGAGTGGTAGAACAATTGAATGGCACTATCAAATCGAGGTTAGGGAAAATGTGTGATCCTACTGGAATGAATTGGATAGACGCCTTGCCCCTTTTCCTGAGGGGAATCAGAAGTATTCCAGATCGGAAGACAGGCCTGAGCCCCCATGAGATACTGATGGGAAGAGTAATGCAACAAGCATGGGTACCAAGACACAAACTGCTAAGCATTTCTGATGATTTGGTGCTAGAGTACTGCAAGCAACTGGGTGACCAAGTGCGTTCTATCTCTCACCAGATTGGGGAAGACGCCGTCGCCAGGCCAACAACTCCAGCCCATAATCTGAACCCAAGGGATTGGGTTGTGCTAAAGAAACACACCTGATCGAGTTGTCTTACACCGAAGTGGGGTAAACCGAGACAAGTGATTCTTGTTACCACAACAGTGGGAAAGGATGCAGGTGTGCCGAAGTGGATCCACGCCAGTCATACAAAAAGAGTGACGGAAAACGAAGAAACTGAGGCTGAAGGTTGTGCAGCTGAGTGGTCTCCTGACGTTGGTCCTGAAGTAGCTGATGACGAACAACCAAGCACCAGTCAAGATGAGTGGGTCCCAGTAGTCGACCTGACATTCGATCCTATAAGAACCAGAAAATACACCTACTTAGATAGCGAGTGGGATAGTGAGGACGAGACAGGAATAGAAAAGGATAACCCGTTTATCGAGATCCATGTCAGATCAGACAACGAGGAAGAACAGAGAGGGACAGAACAGGTTATCGACACACCTCCAAGAACTCCTGAGATTGAAAAGGGACAGTTAGAAAACACTCCTGAGATTGAAAAGGGACAGTTAGAAAACAGAGCAAAGGTTCAAGCGGAAAAAAATTAAGGGTTCGAAGTGCTTGAACAGGATCAGATAGAAATAGATAAAAGTGTTCGGGAAGAAGAAACTGAAACCAAGCAAAGCCAAATCCAACATACACCTGAACAAGGCCAGCTTAGTAACCAGGTAGAAGAAATCGACCCAAGACCTGGAACCAGTCAGATAGGTAGGGAACAAGAAACAATTGAAGCAGATGTGCCACAACTGAACGAAAATAAAAGATCACTAGAAGAGAGCCCAGTGACCGTGCAAGTCAAAAGATTTAAGAAAAAGAAAAGTGAACCAAGATTCATCAAAAGACTGAGACTAAGACTAAAAACTGTAGAGGAAAAGCTTGAGGAAAGGAAACAGGCTGTTAGAGAAAAGGAGAAATCTGGAACTAAGCCTAAGAGAAAAAGTGCCCGACTAAGGAGACAAAACAGAAACGGCCACATGCATCAAGGTATTTAGGAGTCGCAAATGGTGCGATTCGGTAAAATCGGCCGTTTGCGATTCCTAAATATCTTTTTAGTATGCATCAATTATTTTTGGCAAAATCGCTATTTTTAGCGATTTCCAAAAATGAGATTGCTTCTAAGGAATCGCAAATTTGCGATTCCTTAAAAGCAATGCATGATTGTTTTTAAAATTGCGAATTTGCAATTAGGGGGTGGAAATTACCACGAGGGTGAACCTCGTGGTAATTTGCGAAAAATAATTAAAATGCTCAAATTAGCATTTTAAACACTGTCATGTTACAGACACACATGTCCTTAGGACATGTGTGTGTGAAACATCCACTTTAAAATACATTTCAGGGGTGCAGGGGGGGTCCTTTGTACCCCCCCTGCACCCATGGAATGCATTAACATTTTGCAAATTCTAATTTGCGAATTCGCAATTCCCATTGATTCCTATGGGCCTTTTGGCCCATAGGAATCAATGGGCAATGCGAAATCGCAAATTAGAATTTGCATAATATTTGCGATTCGGTAAAAATTGCGATTTTTACCGAATCACAAATACTATGCGAAAATATACATGCATCCCATTTTGCGAATTCCAAATTGCGATTCCCTATTTTTCGCAATTTGGAATTCGCAAACGGCCGGGATGATGCATGTGGCCACAAATATCAGGATCCTGAATGGACTTTTCTGGTACTGGAGGAGTTCGAAGATCTTGATATAAGTGACAAAAGTGACAAAGAGGTGATTGCCATTCAGAGCACCGAAGAAGAAGAGCCGACTTGAAGTTGCTCGGTGTAAGAAAATCTGTATAAAGTTACAAAGAGGGGTTGAAAAATTTCTCATAAGCCCAAGATGTCTGATTCCAGTGTAAATGGAAGACCTAGGCGTAATTGGTGTAAAACGTGTTGTCAAATATGTGTATGTAGTGTGAGGAAATATAAATTTTATGGTCAAGTTGTGTTCCCTAGCGTGTACCCCACCGTCTCCATGTACCAGCTTAAAGTGCATGTAACTTCCCTCCTGTGCCAGCTATGAAGACGCAAATACATTTGCGTCCAACGTTAACATGTCCTCTTTCAGACCCACCCCGAATGGGTTGAATAGTCCGTTCCTAAGTATGCTATGCCAACGTCTTTTTGTGGTGTACTTTACACGTTTTTCAGCTCTGGCCAAGTAGGCCCTGAATTCTGCCATCAAGCCTTTTTCTCCTGCCTTCTGACTCTGAAAGCCTCAGCCCAGGCTGTCTCTGTACCCGTGACCTCTGACTTACTTTCTGTGCGGCTCCCGGCGCTTAGCACAGCCTGCTGCCTGCCAAGACTGACTTTAACCTTCGAATTATCTGTTCCGCTCCTCGAAAATACATTCCTGCCTACTAGTTTAAGTAAACATCCCCCCAGCTGCAGAGCAAAGGGCCCGGCCTCACTGTCTACGTGCAAGTAATTCATAGCCCTGTTACCATGGAAGGCCCATGCCCCTCGCATTCTCATGTAGACACTTAGGCGCTTATACACGCACTCACAGTCAGTATAGAATAGCTTCTGCCCCAGAGACCTTTTCCGTTTAGATAATATGGTTCCCAAACATCAGATATCAGATATGATAGAAGTACGAGTTGATCTGACATGCCAGACTTCTGTCTCTTTCCGCCAGTGTAAATGTCAAGTCCCCTGCACCCTCCAGTTTCACGTCAATCACACGTCATGCAGCTGCGCGCGCATCCAAGCCTCAGATTTCTGCTGACATTGCAACATTTCTGCTTTGTGCCACCCACTTGTGACACCTACCTATGACGTTTCTAGCACACACCTCTAGTTCACGCCTAGTTCACGCCTTCTGATTACGTATTACTAACACGTGGATGCTGTTATCTTGTCTTCTCTCAGCTGTTACGCCTACTATATTGGTTTCTATGATGTGATTTAAGTATATAAGCTATGTATTGTCAATAAAATATTGCTCTATCCCTTCCTGAACCCCTGTGGTTGCAGGAACATGATATCCAGGTCATGACCATTCCTTTTTAAGGAATAAAACCCCTAAGAACTCTAACACCACGGACTCTGCCTTTTTCTTTCCGATTGAGTTATTATTGATTAAGTACTTACCTGCATAGAAATTAAGACGGTAAATCAAATATTTACCACAAGTGTAGCACTAATTATAATACTTTGGATAGGACTGACCCTAACCATTCCATCTATGACGAGTGAAAACACAAGTCTGTACCCCAATAATAATTTACCGGACGACACTGTGGAATCACATACTAGAAATACTCCACAAAGTATAGATGCATTAGACAGACCACTTAGCTTGAAACAGACACAACAAGACTTAGAAGCATCAGATGAGGAAGACTTACACTTCAATAAAATCCGGAACAAAACTCATTTAAATGTCTTTGCCAACCTATTAGTACATTATGTAGAGACAATGGAGATAGATGACTGTTATGTCTGTATGAAGCTACCTACTTCAGTAGCTGAAGGTGTGACTTACCACCACTTACCCTTGATTTATGGAATTTCTTGTAGTATATTGACTAGCCTATTTTACAGACGAGGACCGTTACAGTATTATTACTCAAACTTTGACGTGACTTTTTCTGAACTTCCTGTTCGAAGGACTCTGAATCCTGTACATACGACTAGAGATGTAGCTAAATATATGGGTGATTATTTTCTAACTGTAGGTAAAATTAACATAGATGACGCACACAAGAATAACCTGACTTGTTCTCTACATGAAAAGGAGAAGGAATTTTTAGATATGATAGAAAAGAGAAGAGAAAGCTTCCAAAGGAAGGCCAAAGATAAAACTCAGAAAGTTCCAAAATGGGCAGAAAATATAGAAAGTACCTCAAATGATAGAGAAAATGCTGCCTTGTTGCTGGATTTCGAAAAGAAGGGGAAGCTTTGTCTTCACAGAGAAATGACTAGTTATTACAATAACATATTCATTGGTTCAAGTGAGTGCGAACATAATTACAAGGTAATTGGGGGTTGGGGATTCAAAGATTGGTCAGAGCCCGTGTTTCATGGAATGTATTTTATATGCGGAAACAAGGCTTACTTCAAATTACCGGACCATTGGTAGGGAAGCTGTTATTTTGGTATTGTCTTTCCAAAGATATACCATGTTGGGAAATACACTGGAAGCATTGAAAAGACTAACACATTAGCACGCACAAAAAGAGGGAGTGCTGGAGAAATAGTGGGAGATATTTTTAGTGCATTGATACCTGCAGTGGGAGTGTCTCTGAATACACACAGAAGTTGCAAATTGTCAACAGTAGTGGATAAGTTATCCACTGACACTGCTGGAGGTTTCCTGATGGTCAATACCGAGATGGTTGCGATCAGATCTATGGTTTTACAAAACAGGCTTGCTCTTGACACCTTATTAGCAAAAGAGGGCGGAGTCTGTAGAATGTTGAAAGCGCAACATTGTTGCACTTACATACCTGACAAAAGTGTGGAAATCAAAAGTTATGTGAGGAATATTACAAATTTGGAAAAAGAGCTCAAACCACTGGAAGTTGACAGTGCCTGGAAGAGACTAACAGATGGTCTCTCCTCTGTAGGTCATTGGTTTACTAACCTAGGGAAAAGTCTTTTGAGTAAAATACTATTGCCAATCATGGGCATTAGTATAGTAGTGTTTCTTATATTCATTTGTTGTAAAAGTCGCAAACATAAGAAAAAGTATACTGTGAATAAAAGAGGAGTGAAGAGGAATGTGGATGAATTGGAACTGGAGGAACTGAATAATCAAATTTATAAAAAGATGAAAAATTCTCACCCTAATAAAGAAACGAAAGAAAGGATGAATCGAATGATTGAGGAGATTGAGATGGAAGACATGTGACAAGTTGGCATCTGGTTCCATTTATAGTGATGATAGTAAATATCATCAAAGAGGGGATTGATGGAGCAAGTATTCGCATGTGACGCGACTTGCTTATATCAAGAACCTCGAATAACAGTAATAAAACTAATCCAATATGTTCGTCTTACTAATAATTGCACTTTTACACTACACGGGGGTGTCCCAGCGACGCTTGCCTATGTGTTTACTAATAATAATGAAGCTTGCTAATAATATGGTTGCTGCTTTGCGGGAATCTAGTCTGCGCATGCGTCGGTCATATCCACGTGATGTGACGCACTCGCAGTTCTGGAGGGAACTTGTCGCTCATGCGCAGTATTGCTAAATATGGCCGCTTTGTTTTTCACATGCTCTGTGCTTGCACTGCTGCTTTGGCAAAGCCGTTTGTTCTGCTTAACTCCTAATGCTATAGTTATTATAAAGTAAGGGATGTAGTATAGCCATTCACGGTATACAGTGTATTCATTTTTTCCTGTGTTTCTAAATTGTTTTTGCTTACTTTTCATGTACCATCCTCGGGGGGGCCTGGGAAGCACAGCTACTCCATCTTGAAGCCCGAATAGAACCAGTCATGTGACGGGGGAAAAAAAAGTCATGCAGCAGTGGAACCCAGCCAGCTGGCAGCCAAAGCCAAGATGCTCCTGGGAACCTGCTCTCTAACCCAGCTAGAAGAAGCTGACTCGTACCTGCAATGGCAACAAATGTATTAGATTTTGTGTACCCCATTGTCTGCTGAAACCTCTCTTGCCATGGGAACTGGAATGTAAGGGGTGGGTTCGAAAATGAGTATTAAGTCTGAGAAAGTCTAAATTTTAGGAGGTACCATGACCTAACCTCCTCTCTTGCCCAATCAGAAATTAGGGAACCTTTCACTTGCAACATTTGTGAGAGGTACAGTGTTCCGAAAACAGTATAAGTGCCTAGGTTTAGCTAAAGAAATTGTCTGACTTGTCCGAATAGCTGACCTGTCACTGACCCAACGAACTCTATAGGTGACTGATACAGAGAGCTGCGGAGCACTCTGTCCGTAATTTCCCCAGACTCAGTCAGAGTATGGGAAACCTTAAGTGCTGGTGGAGCACTTTGCGAGGAGATTCGACAACACAACCGGGGTTTTTGGCAGATTCCTTGCAGAGAGGGGGTAGTGCAGGCTTTGCATCCGAAACTGCAGGTGTTTCTTGTACCCTTTAGTGAGCCCAGTCCTGATCCAAATCCTGAGGTTAATTTATCCTGTCCTAACTGTCCATGAGCTGTACCTGCTCGCCTACTGGGAGCCTAAGTCCTTGAGGGTCCTTTCCCGCCTTTTCCACCTGACCCGTGGCCAGGGTTGGTCTTCATTCTGTCCTAGGTAAATATAAACTTGCATGGGTGATTGTCTTTCCCAAACTTCTTTCCCTTTTTATAAATCAAATTGCCTATTGTCCTTTACCCTGTTTTTCTCTACATTAAGATTTCGTGCAAACTGGTGTATGAGCATGTTCCATTCTCTCCCTACCTTTAGAAAATTTCTGAATCATATGCATATATAGTTTGTTCCATTCTTACCCTCCCGTTAGTGAATAAGAACATCTGGACGAACCAAATAAAGTTTTGTTTCTTATAGACAGTTAGTGATAACTGAAAGTCTGCTCTGACTAGTATGTTCCCTTTTCTTACCCGCCTTTAGTGAAGTTACGAAAGTCTGTTGATCTAAATTTAGCGTGTTCCTTATTTTCCCTTACCCTTTATTTTTCACAATTTTAAATGTTTCTTACTTTAATTCATTGTTACACTATTTTCTTAATCTTAGTGATAGATAGTTTGATTTGTATTAACCTGTGGCTCATGGAAACTGAAGAAAACGATAACTAGATAAATGTTTTTTTGAAACTTCCTGTGTTTGTGGTTATTATAAGGAGTGTAAAGAAATTGAAATGGTATATGGTATTTGTGTTGTCTACTTTCTCCACAGCTAGCTCCTAGATCCATTGTGATCTTAGGTACCTGAGGCGAGGATTGGTAAGTCATGTACTCGGAAATAAACAGAAAGGAACCAAACTGCTGATAGTAGTGTGTGGGTTACCTGATTAAAGTATTACGAAAAATATTTTATTGGCCCTGGTGTGCCTATTTGGTAACAATAATTGGTCGGGTGACCTGCGCGCTCTATCACCCAATGGGAACATTCCAGCCCAAACTGCCAGGCCAGATCCTCCCTGGACTGGAAACAAGCATCCTAGGACCGGTTTCGGGCTTTCAGCCCTCACAGCCAGGATAGCTTTACTCCAGTTTGGGCATATCCCCCCAACTCGAGGTGACAAATGCAAAAAGAAGACTTTATGGACAGAATGCAGAACAATGTCATACATTCAACCCAGTGCAGTTTTTTTGCTCACCATGCCATTCCAGTTTGGACCCAGCCATATGCAAATCAGTCTTGACCCTGTTCCCAATGGGAACAGTCCAGCCCGAACTGCCAGGCCAGATCCTCCCTGGACTGGAAATAAGCATCCTAGGACCGGTTTCAGGCTTTCAGGCCTCATCAGCCAGGATAGCTTGACTCCAGTGGCATGGAGCGCACAGGACCCTTGTCTGGCATACCAGTCCAACTTGAGGTGACAAATGCAAAAAGAACAATTGATGGACAGAATGCAGAACAATGTCATATATTCACCCCAGTACAGAGATCTGGGCCTAAATCCATCGTTTTTTTGCTCACCATGCCATTCCAGTTAGGACCCAGCCATATGCAAATTGCGATTCTCATACTAACATGACTAGAGAATCTGGATTTCATTAAAGACACGGAGACTGATATCATGCATTATTCCTTTAATGCAGTCCAAGCAGCCGCTTAAATCACAATATTAAAAGGTTCCAGAATAGAACAATAGCAACACATGAAAGGCATGAGGCATCAATAATCTGCCTCTTTTAAATGTGGAGGAAAATAAGTTCATGAAACTTGAAACCTCAAAACGATCTTCTGATGAGCAGGATGAAGGAGAAGGAAGAACAAAGGTAAAACCAAAGGCCAGACGACACACAGTTAAAGAGCATTACCTGAAAAGAGAAAGAAGTAAATATCTCTTGAATGTAAAAAAATAGTGTCAAGCTTATCAAGCTAAAAGGAACAAGAGATGAAACAAGTTCCGTTAATAAAAAAGTACAGTAATAAACTATAACAAAAACAGCATCAAATCATTGTAAGACCACCAAGGGGTGGGATGGGAGGGATAATGTCAGCCTCTGTGTCTTTAATGAAATCCATATTCTCTAGTCATATTAGTATGAGAATCGCAATTTCATTACAAGAACGGAGGCTACATTATGCATGTTGGTAGCTTTGTAAGACAACATCAGACATATGTTCAATAGGCTTGCAATAATGACGTGCACAGGTGCTAACATTTGACCAGTCAGCAGCTTTGAGAATGTCATCCAACATACCTGCAGACCAGAGAGATTTACTGGCCATAGCACCCCTCTAAGGGAGTGAGCTTGAAATTTCTTTAAGTCAATACCTGCTAATCTCATAACAGTCTTAACCCATCTAGCAATAGAGGTCGAGGGTATGCCTTTGTGGAGTTTAACAAAGGATATAAGTAATTGGTTAACATCCTGAGGGCGAAGAGCAAACATTCTGCGATCATACTCTCTCATGCAGTCCACAACGCAAAGTTTTGGACATAAATCAAAACGTGGGTAAAAGATTGAATCAGACATAGTCTTTGTTCTTCCATAAATCTCAAATTTGACCCCGAACATGTTAAAAGATCTATTCGTAATCTCCAGGGCTTTGACATCAGAGACCCTTCTGCATGAGATTAGGCATAGTAGAGTAGCCAGCTTAATGGAAAGGTTTTTTTTTTTTTTTATTGAGGAGAGTATTAACAGGCTAGTTATTGAAAAGATCAAGGATTAGTTTGACATCCCAAAGACTTTCATATTTAGGTTTAGGAGGTCTTCTTAAACGAATGCTTTTCATGACTCTACAATGACATTTTTACCTACCGTTTTACCATTGACAAAGGACATGGCCAGCAGAAATAGCCTATCTATAGCAATTGATAGTTCTATAGCTGAGGCCTTTATCAAATTGTTTAACAAGGAAGTTAACTATGTCAGCAATAGGTGCTTCCAAGGAAACCAGGTTCCTTTCCAGGCACCAACGTACCCAGATTCTACATATGTTGTTATATCTGTAGTGAGTGCCTGTGGCCCAAGACTCTCTGAGGAGAGTTGCAGCCGTCGCCAAATTTCCTGAGATTTTATTGGATCTCCTGACACTCTCAAGGCAAGAAGGATTAAACTTCTGTTCTGAATTAGGGGGTGAACTCCTCCGTCTACGTCTGCAAGAAGATTCTCTAGGGTAGGAATTAAGAAGGAAGGGTTGCATGCTAGTTCTAGAGTGGTAGGGAACCATGCTTGGGATGGCCAAAAGGGAGTTATTAGGACAAGGAAGCACTGATACTGTCTCTGTCATACAGGGTCAAGCACTGATGCTATCACAGCGTAAGCACACAATCCACAGGGATGTATGACGTTACAACGCATACTATTACAACTACCTACCGTTACAACGCGACCATTACAACGCATACCATTACAACGCATAGCGCTTTGAGGTGCTGGATAGTGGTAAGTATAATTTACTATTCTAACTCCAGTCCCCGTGGACCCTAGGGAAGGTGTTGGATAGTAAATTATACTTATTCCCTATCCTAGAGCGCCCCCCAGCGCAATGCGTTGTAATGGTATGCGTTGTAAAAGTCGCGTTGTAATGGTAGTGCGGAGTAAAAGATGCGTTGTAACGGGTGTATACCCATCCACAGCTGTTCGTCTCAGAACCTTCACTCTGTCTCACTCGGAGCTCACCCCAGAACGTTTGCCACTGTGACATTCTAACAGCAGGTCACACTGGCGTGAACCACTACACACGCAGGGGAGGGGGTGGGTGGCAAAGCCAGGGTTCCCCTATAACAGAAGATACCACACCTGGTAATGGCAAAGCCCCAGATTTCCACACAATAGAGAACCACACCCAGTACTGTCACATTATAGAGCCTAAGAGGCAAAGCAAACCACCATAGTGAGGGTCTTCCATTGGATTTTCGCTTGGTTAGCAGCTTGCAATGAAAAAAAAAGATACATATGCTTTTTGAATTTGCAAATCCCAATTTAGCTAAGTGGATAATCTTATACCCAGGTAGTCAAAGCTGGACACATGTTCAATTTGGCTGGAACATGCATTTGTAGCAGTCCCAGTTTTTTTTACGGGTTGAGCTAAAAGTCATACATTTTGTTTTTGAGTTATTCAGCTCAAGCCCCTCCCCCTCGCAAAATTAAATCAAATCATTTAACAACTGTTGCGAACCCTGTGGAGAGTTTGACTAATTAAATGCCTGCTAGAAACAGGTAACAGACTGGATATCTGTCAGCAGCCTGAAATTAAACT
Organism: Lissotriton vulgaris; assembly: GCF_964263255.1. Classification (NCBI taxonomy): domain Eukaryota; kingdom Metazoa; phylum Chordata; class Amphibia; order Caudata; family Salamandridae; genus Lissotriton; species Lissotriton vulgaris. The sequence goes on from NC_141693.1 coordinate 1,219,069,514, forward strand.
GAAGAAACAGAGGTCTTGATTGTCAGTAACAACTCTTCTTACTGGCTGGAACTTTGCTGGCTTGAGAATCTTGGTGCATATTCCCCCCTACACCCGTAGTCAAAAGCCTTGGGACATTAAAATACTTGTTATTTCAGTATTAAAGTTGGTGAAGTAGAAGCGCCAACACCACAGTGCTGGATTTCTTGTTTCAAGGTCCATAACCTAAACACTGCATCACATTTAGTGAGTATACTGTGAGACTGGGTGTTCTCTCCTCCATGGGTAAAATCAAATTATTGTTGGGTTACAGTCCTGGCGTCTTATCCAATACTTAGAAAAAAAAAGAAGCTGAGAAATATGTTCAAAAGTGATAGACAAAGATCATACTATATCACAAGGGGAAGCTGGGATTAATAAAAAAAAAACGCCTTCTCTTTCCATAGATTCCATCTTGCGCATTGCACATTTATTCTGATGGTGAGAATCGGGGACTACTCTGACTAACAAAATGCTACTTTGTTGTGGAACCTGCTTTGACTTTAAATATAGATTACAACCAGCATATTTTGGCTGAATGATAAAGCAAGGATTAAACAGCAAGCCTTCTAATGCCATTTCTAAACCTTTTCCACTGTACCATGTCTAGCAGCGGAGGTTGGGTATTAGTATCTGCCCACCTCAGTGAACTGCACGTCCTGTTGGGGGATCTTTGACAATGATTTTTTTATAGCATGTTATCTTAACTAAGCCAATTTTTCAGCTTTCCTAATGTTTACAGATAATAGATTCAAGGCATAGTGAGATTATGAGGCCAAAGGTTCTAGTTTATTATAATTCAAAAAGCAAGTTACTTCCTTTGTACTCTTGATTCGCCAAAGGGAGCAATAGCAAGGCAAGCCAAGAAGCCTTCTAGTGTGCAGTAGAGGGACAGCAGCTCGCAAAACGGCATAAGGCAGTAATGTCAAATCAGTATCTCTTCTAGAGAAGAATGGATTTAATTTTGAGGGTAGTATGGACTGAACCTTCAAAGTAACTCATCGACTCAAAGTCGACATTATATACATGCTTCACTCTGCCTACACTTATCCCCTTACCCACTCCTCTTTACTGGCATCAGTGCGCCCTTTGGTCACACCACCATACATGTCAAGATTTTAGAGCAGGCAAGTAGGGTTTTTAAAATAAAATAGTCGCATTTTTTTCACCATTGACATTGAAAGGGAGACAATCTGTCTCATTTGGATCTACTGGTATGTATGGTGACAGACAATCAGCATTTCATTTTTGGCAGATTATTAACATAGCGCAAACAAATACAGAGTTCTAAACTCTGTTTTTGTTTCGGCTATGTAAAACTGCCAGAAATATAATGTTGAAGCCTGTCACATGCTTTAATCTCCTCCTCCAAGAATTAAGGTGTTTACTTTTGATGTCAGAGGTCATTCTTGGAGGGGGATCTTGGAGTGTACGTGACAGGCATGCACATTTTATTTTTGGTAGTTTTCAAAACTTCATGTCAGCTTTCTGCATGCAGGAATTGGAATGCGAAGGACTAGCCTTCACATCAGCAGTCTCCCTCCGGAATCCGGAGGGTTGGTATGTATGCACCATACCTTTTGACCCCAGCGAAAATATTTGGGAACAACGGCCATACATGTCAAGAAACCCAATTCAGGCGGGAGACTCACCATTTTTAAAGTAAAAAAATTGATACATTTTGAGCTGTCTCTGCCTAAAATTGGCTCAGTTTTAATGTTAGCAAATGGTGAAAATAAATTCCAGGATTTTTATTTACTACCTCTTTTCTGTTTCGAAATACTGGCATGTATGGTACCTATGCTATATTGTCGGAAGCACTGCTCCCTTAAACCTGCTCACAGACAGGCAAAGTTTTAAGGCAACCCATAGAGGAAAGGCCATGGCTTACACCTAGATTTTAGCTTTAACCTTTATTCAGTAGTTACCAGCAGGATTTTAATTGGGCTGGGTCCCACCGGTACTGAACACCTGTAGTTTTTTATAGGGGCCTCGAAATGGGTCTTTATTGGGCTCTGGCACAGGCGGTCCGTTTTTTCCCAGACTGCTGTGACAGCAGGCACATCGATGTGCGCGTGCTCACACTGTTCACTTCTCATGCCTGGTGAGCCAGGTGAGCGTTGTAGGGGTAGGGAAATCCTTTAAGAGAGTCGTTTCACTCTGGATTTCCCTTCTCTTTTTAAAATGCAGGAGCAGCAACATTGTCGTGGTGTCACCAGGGCTTTAAGTGGAAGCTTTTTAGGTCTCTCATAGGCAGCGCTGTTCTAGGAGAGGGCCTTTAGCCATCGGTCTTCACTTTTCAAGCACTGCACTCGTGGCGGCATCCATCTTGCAGGAGCGAGCAGCGGCGTGGCCACGTTAATTACAAACATATGGCCGCAGCTTGCTTCCGCTAGGTGGATGATGTCACAAGCATGAGTGCTGTGCTTGAAAAGTGAAGACTGCTTGTTTATCATGACCCAGGGCACCATTGTTATCATTGCTCGCATTAGGACAGAGGCGCCCTTACTATGCCACTGCTTGCAACTTCTGGGTGAGCTCCGTCAAAAAGAAAGAAAATGGAGGCTAAGATATTCCCCTGAAGATAAACTCCAGTTCTCACTAGCTCATAAAGAGAATAAAAATGCCATTTTGGAAGCCAAAACGGAATACTTCTCGGCCAGAATATTAAGCGCCCATTATAAGTCGAAGGAAATCTTCACAATAGTCAATGACCTTTGCAATGCTGAGAGAATACTCCCCAAACAGACACCTACCCAAGAGTTATGTAACTCCTTGAATGAATTTTTCTTGTATAAAATCTCCAGTTTTATTAAAGTTAGTATTCCCACCACCTTTAGTATGGAGCCCCCGGACTACCTAACAACTAATACAGCTACTATGGACCACTTCCCTGTCATATGCCCTCAGACTCTATCAGACTCTATCAGACTTATTGACCCGCATCAAATCCAGCTCCCCTAACAACTGCTGCCCCCCTCAAATCCTGAGGGACGCCTTCTCCGTCCTACCACATAGCGTGCTACCCTTCTGAAATAAGTCTCTTTCTCAGGGTAAGGTCCCCAGTGCCTTTAGGAACGCAATAGTGGTTCCTTTATTAAAGAATCCGGGGGCTGACCCCCTGAATCCTTCTGATTACCGGCCCATTTCTCTCCTCCCCGGCCAAGATCCTAGAGCCTCATGCTGCTAGGTGCCTATCCAATTTTATGGAACAGTCAGAACATCTAGAGCCGCGCCAAGCTGGTTTTCGGCCCACTCACTTGACTGAGTCAGTAATCCGCGTGGTACTGGCAGTGGCATTTTTTGTGCATGGGCGTCGGGGCTCCACCCCTTTACTTCCACAGTAAAAACAAAGCAAATAACATTGATTATAATGTTAAATCAAATGTGTATTTAATTAAAAAATAAAACCCTTGTAACTTAAGTTTATAGAACCGGAACGGGGAACGAGGACTGTCTCCTCCACTCACCGACATCGTCAGTGTTGTTTCTGTGCTTCTGTGCTTGTCATCAATGGGCTCAAGTGTGGCTCAATGATTAGAGCGTCAGACCCTGATGCAGAGGTCCAGCCCGGGACCAGGGTTCAATTCCCCGCCTCAGCGGGTCTTGGGCACAAAAATTCCATGGACCTGATAATTCTCGCCTCAGTGCCTATTCCAATCATGGAGTCCCACTCTGCAACTGTGGGCAATAGCTTGCTTAATCTCCACAACGGCCCTCCCCACGCTAAGGATGCCTGGCCTCCACCTTGGGAGTGGACGTCTCACTGGGAAAGCCAGGATGGGTTTCACAGCGGTATTCGTACTAGCGCCTTGAGACCCTTGCGGGTGAGTAGTGCGCTATACAAGTATCAATTTACATTTAATTTACATGACGAAAATAGCCTTTGAACTGCTCCCCTCGGCGGGCCCAAAGTCTAAGTATTTGCTGGGCAGACATCCTCTCAGCCCTGAGTGCTGCGAGGTCATCAGCTCGGCAAAGACTTTTCTCATCCAGGCCCAGTCGCCACCCCCAGATGTCGTGGAGGTAAAGTTAGCCCCGGGCGTTTTAAATACAAGCCTTTCCCAACTCGTTACAGGGTGTGGGTGGGACTCCACCCTGGGACCCCACCCTGTGACGAGTTGGGAAAGGATGTGGCAAGAAGGAGTGCAAGAAATCGAGTCTGCGCAGACTCAACTTGCGTGCTCCCACACTGTACAGATAGGTGCCATTTTAGCAACAGTTCATTCCGTGTATGTCAGACAGAAAAATTATGTAATGCAATGGCAGCAGCTATCGAGCTGCTATACAAGCACTGCAAGTTCCTGGCGTCGTGACGTGTGGACACACGTGAAGGAGTCGGGCCGGCACTTGGTAGTTCACCAAGTAAGGACCATAGAAGTAAACTGGCAGCTGCCGGACCCAGGCCCATCTTGTTAATTGTAATTGGGCCCCTTTATTGTATGTGGGGGTGTAATCCAGCAGCAGCAGGGCTTGGAGGGTGGTGGGGTTGTTTTGCGATATGAAATTATAATGGGACTTTCAGGGGGTGCGTAACATATTTTATACTGTGTCTGCACTGTTGGCCCCACTCACCGACATGCGTCTGTGCTGCGTGCATAACCTTTGGCATCTGGCATCATCAATGCATACAATTAGAGGGCCGAGGCACGTAAAATGATGGGGACCCCATAAGCAAGGGCATGTTATGAAAAAGACCGTGCTTCAGTAGCACACCGCATTTTCTGATGACATCCAACACTATTTTAAAACCTCTCCTGTCATGTTTAAACGAGTTGCAACTTCCGGTGGTAATAATATAAGCTAGCACCCGAGGCCCTTTCGACTACCGAGGAAACAAAGACATGAATACTTAAAAGGGTTTATATATATATATGTGTGTGTCTTGTTTCAGCTGAGACCCAAACACTTGACTGTAATGAAGACATCATTGCGCTTTTTTTCACTAGAGTAATCCTGACAAGAAAACTTTTTGGTTAAACAGAAGGGGAGATCAGACTTTCCAAAGTATTATTAAGCGATGCTTTGCATTGAAAACATGGCTGCATAGGTTGTGTCTCGTGCAGTTGAGGATGTTTCTAGTACTTGTATATGCAATGGCTTCATGCTTAAACAATAGCAAGCAGGTGCTGCATGGGATTCAGAATGAGGGGCCCGTCTGACCATTATTGGATAGGAGGGGCTCCAGTGCCTCCAATGAGTGATCTTCCTGTGGTTAAGATGAAGGCTTCAACTGTCAGTGGTGCAACCGGCTTTTCCAGGATTGACTCTTGGGGTACAGTTAGTTAAGTAGAGTTTTAGAGGAATCATAGCTACTTTAATTTCAGCTATTTTTGCTTTTTTAACCAACAGCAAAGGTGCATTCTGGGAAATGTAGTTTTGTTCTTGGAGATTTCTGGAGGACAAAGAAATAGATTGGGGTGGCATCTATGCCAGCCACCTGGATACATTTTGTTTGTACTTTAGGTTCAGACAAAAATGTAGGTTGTAGTATGGCATAGTTTAGGTGACAACTGCTAGGGGCATGTAAAGTCTGTCGTTCAACCCTTGCTGGTGTTCTGTACAAACTTACAAAGGCTACTCGTTATCATTTGCAAATTATTTGTTATTCACTGATTTGTTTGTTATTCACTATAAAATGAAGTGTGCAGTGTTCCTCTCTCATGGCTTTGTATTGAAATCAATATTACTACTATTTCAGCAGCAGGACGAGAAATAGATTTTGTACTCTAAAGTGGTTTGATAAAGCAGTAAACATTTCTAGGAAAGCTATTCCTTTCTGTTCCTTAAATTTTTTTAAATGTAGCTGAAAAATTAAGCTTTTAATCCCATTTTTGTTAAATAAGATTTGCCCAGGGAACAGCGACTAACTTCTTGAAAAAATACTATGCCGTTCCCCCTCACACCAAACCCAGCCTCACCACTCACAAACCTCACCAGCCGCCACTGGGTACTGGACACTTTGAGAGCAAATGCAGACAAGGGCGCCTCTCAGGCCTTGGTGCTCTTGGACCTGTCTGCTGCGTTTGACACGGTCGACCATAAAATTCTGATGGACCGTGTTGAACAGGCCGGCATACGGGGTTCCGCCTACAACTGGATCAAGTCCTTTCTTGAAGGTCGAACCCAAGCACTACAACTCGCCCCTTTTACTGCCCCGAAGATCGCCAACAGGTGCGGGGTCCCACAGGGCTCGTCCCTATCTCCACACTTGTTTAATCTTTACCTCCTGCCCCTGATCCACTCCTTGAAAGACAGGAAGGTAACTACCTTCAACTATGCTGACGATCTTTAGCTTGTTTTCACCTTGGACAAGTCTCCAGACTTTGCCCATGAATTTCAAGCCAGTATGCTCCACATCCAGCGCTGGATGGACCTTAACCATCTTAAACTTAACCCAGGCAAGACTGTACTAGTTCTGCCAGGGACGAGCGAGATTTCCTGGGGCCAACACTACTGGCCAGCGAAATTAGGATCCCCCCACTCCCTCCACCTCCGTGAAAAGCCTTGGGGTCACTATAAATGCAGATTTCTCTCTCAGAGGACAGGTAGGGGCAGTGATCTCTACCTGTTTTTACCTACTGCGCAAAATCAGGAAGATTGCCCACCTGCTGACCCACTCAGCCCTCATACAGGTTGTGATAGCCCTGGTACTCTCTCGTCTCGACTTCTCCAATTCCATCTCCCTCGGCCTACCACTGTTCTTACTCAAACGCCTCCAAATGGTACAGACCCAGGCTGCAGGACTAATCCACAAACAACCTAGCTGGCAATCTGCCAGACCCTTGCTATCCAAACGTCACTGGCTACCATTTGCTCAACGAGCAGCTTTCAAGACAGGGTGCGTAATTTTTAAGGCTTTGCACGGCAGGAGCCCCAAATTCATCAGCTGCATGATTGTAAGGCATGCCCCACTCCGCAATTTGCGGTCAGCCCATCTTAAGCTACTGACTACCCCTGCCTTTAAGCTCAAACGCCAGGCAAGGTGTAGGTGTTCCTATCTTGCCCCTAAATTCTGGCACTTCCTACCACTAGCGATCCGGATGTGTGACAACCTGTTGGGGTCAGAAAGGCGCTAAAGACCTGGCTATTTGAGCAAGCCCATGTGTAATCCGCCTCCGTCTTGACGCTGTCCAAGATCAACGCCATGAAACCTCCTGGTGACTGTGCGCTTTAGAAAGTTATGTTAACGTGACATAACATAACATGCGGTATTAAACTCTGCGCACTGGGTTATTATTACATAGTTCAAATTCCAGTCTCGTTTCCCCGCGCAGATTTTGCCAGTGCTTTTTCCTGGCGTAAGCAGAACATTCCAACCTTTTATTTTTGCTGAGACTGAACTTGCATTGTAAATGAATAAATAAACCCATGCAAGATTCCAAGGAGTTTCTTCAGGGATGCTGTGGAATTCTACAACCTTGCACGTCTGCTTCCTGCAGGCCCTTGTCACCCCTTCTGCATCCCCCCCTCCCGGTCCCTGTCTTTCTATTGTACTCTTCTGTCTTCTTTCTCCCTTATATGTCTTTCTCTCTCTTGCTCTGGAACCAGGTATGATGATGATAAATACTCCCTGATCCCTAGACGTGACCGCAGGTGCCCCACCATTGGCACAAATTAAGCATGGGCAAAGGGGTGTACATACACAAGCATGGCTTGCTAGAGACGCCTGCACTCATCCTGGGTGCCACAAAGCTGCTCTTCCTCACTCACTCCCTATGAAGCCCGGCTCCTCCTCAGACAGCAGTGTGCTCTCCCTCACCACTCCCTGTGAGGTCCGGCTCTTTCTCAGACAACTGTGTGCTCTTCCGTACACACATCAATCCCGGCTCCTCTCGGGACAACTGCAGAATGTGGCTCATAACTATGTACCTTGGACCCTCCAAGGAAAACGCCTCAGTGCTTCATGTCTCCAGTGTCACTCGGACAACATGGACTTGTAAAACAAGCACTGGCAAAGTCAATCAGTCACATCTTTTTCCTTTGCTACTTCAGTCCTATGATATTGGCAGATGCGGTGCAAAAAAAAATAATAATAATTGTTGTTGTGGATATTAATTACCATAAACAAATGAATACAAACGTTGGCATAGCCAATAGGTCTCGCCTTTGGGACCTTATAAGTATTTAGTTATGCAGCACAATATCCTTGGCGCAACAACATCAACCGTTGCATGCCTAAACACTTATACGGTCCCAAAGGCGAGACCTATTGGCTATGCCAATGCTTGTTCAATATTATATACAAGCCATAGTTGCTGCTTATTTATTTTATGCAACTAACAACCATTGACAAAGCCAACAGTCCTTACTTCTTTAGGTATGTTATTTATTGTATCATATATCTGGATGCAGTGATAGAAACAGCAAAATACAAGTCGGGCGGCATACTATGGTAATGGTAAACACAGATTTTTAGTTTACCAGTTTTTAAGCTACACGCTTTATTACATTGGCCATGCCCCTTTGAGAGACCCCCCAGTTTTTAGGTCTCGCCAGTCAATGCGCATGCACATTGAGCGGAGCAAGACTATAGGGGCTTAAACAGAAGTTTAACTAGACTGGCGATTTGATGCAGTGCATGTGCGCTTGTAACTTAATCCGCAAGCGCAATGAGTTAAAATGCGCATGCACAGCATCAAATCGCCAGTCTTCGCCATCTGTTCCCCAGCTTGGTGCCGCCAGCACCTCCCCTCTCTCTCCCCGCACACAGCCAGGCTCGCATTTCTCCCCCCCTCCCCAGCCGCCAGCACCTCCCCTCTCTCTCCCTGCAGTTTCACGGTCGCCAGGCCGTGTCTCCCTTTATTTTACTTTTCTCGTTTAAATTCCGCCCTAAAAAACACGCAGATATCAGCGTAGGCCTGACAGGGAAATAAATCAATTTCAATTCAATTTCAAAATGCTTTATTCGGTTTGTACAAGTACAACCATATAGCAACACATAAATACAGTTTCAGATTCATATTTATGTGAATTAAATAATAAAACATTTAAAATAACAACAATATCCATACCACACTTTTTTGGTTCAATTGTAGTACAACGGTATCACATTAGGGAGCTGAGTTAGGATTAGTTACTCTATATATTCCAGCAGCAAATATTATACAGTTGGTAAATGTAAAAGAAATGCAGATGTAAAGTACAAAAATTCAAAGGACCTATTATATACATAAAGTGCTATTGCTATTAACATGTCAATAACTATAAATATAAAGTGCAAAGGATTATTTTGTCAATATAGTCATTATAGCAGCAATTTTGTTTGCAATAGATATCTGTGCAAAAACGCTTGTGCAAAAACTCTAGTGCAAAAAGGCAAATTCCACTTTAAAATGTAACATTTAAATTTAATCACTCTAGCAACAATTATTATACAATAGGTAAGTACAAAAAAAGAGTGCAGATGTAAAGTGCTAAAATTTGGAAGACCTACTGTGTACAAAGTGCTATTGGCATATCAAATAAATATAAAGTGCAGTAGAATATTTTATCACTATAGACGTTATAGCAGCAGTTAGTTTGCAACAGGGATATGTGCAAAAACGCTAGTGCAAAAACGCTAGTGAAAAAGACCAAATACTTCTTGAAATATAACGGACAGGAGGATATACGGGGGTAGGAAAAAAGTCATATTATTATAGATTTTCTTTGCCACATACATTTTAGGATATAAGTGGCCACACGATAACACACATCCGGGGAACCCAAATAAAACATCAGTTGCATTGCGGCTCTTGTATTGCACATGTTATAATTTAAAAATAATTGTTTCAAGTAAAACTTCCTAAAACCAGTATAAAAATTACAAAAGAGTAGAAAATGGCAGGTGCTCTGTTTGGATTTCCCATCGCATGGGCACAGGCATGTTCCAGGTTTTTTTACAGTGGGAAATGCCACTAGATGGTGAACTATTCCCAGCCTAAAACGGGCTAGAACAAAGCGATGGGAATTGATACTGACAAATGTGAGATAGGGGGGAAAACCCACGCTAAGATTGTATTCCATGTATAATTTGAACGTACTTTGTGTGGCATACTTCGCCACTCTAATCCCTTTTACGTGGTCCAGATAAATGGATTTAAGATCGCGCTTTGTTAAAATTGATTCTGTTAATAAGTCTTTAAAAATATCCTGGCCAAAAAGGATCTTATACCAAGATTGAATATGTTTTAGCCAGGGGATTTTCGAGTGACAATCTAGTTTAATACAATCCATAATTACTTCCTGGGTAAACCTGGTTTCTTCTTTGGCCCATATGGACCGCCACAGGGACAGGGGGCGCAATGCAATCAAATCTATAACATGATTTATGCCTAACTCTCTATGTGTGATCTCATTTGAAGCCGAAGCAGGGAGGCATAATAGTCGTTTTAGGTACTTGTTTTCCTCCTGCTGGATAGACAGGGCAATCTGGCGGTTGTATCCCCATATCCCTGCTCCATATAGAGCAGAGGACATACACCTGGAATTGTAAATGGAGATCATCTCTCGGATTCTACGACCCCCTAATTTTGAGGCAAATCTGAAAATACAGTTTACATTTCTGGTCATTTTTAAATCAACATTAGATTGTTCATTTACCCATCTCCCATCTCCGGAGAATATGATACCTAGGTAACAGAAATATTGCACAGCCTCGAGTTTATCCCCATCTAAAAAAAATGTTTTATTTTTCTTCGTTTTCTTCCCACAAGTCATAGTCATTGTTTTCCCCTTGTTAATTTTAAGCATCCTGCCATGAATAAAAATATAAAATTTGTCGATTAGCTTTTGTAACCCATTCGCGGTCCTAGAAATCAGGACCGCGTCGTCCGCGTATAAAAGGATGGGTATTTGCTTTCCATTAATAATAGGGGCATCAGCGTGGGATTCTTGTAAAAATTGGTCAACCTGATTAATAAAAAGGGAAAATAAAAGAGGGGCTAGCACCCACCCTTGTCGTATCCCTCTGCCAATTTTAAAAAAGGGGGTACATTCACCATCTGTTCCAAATCTAACCTTACTTGAGAGGCTACTATACATTCTAGCCAAGAGGTGAATGATTTCTAGCGGGGCGCCCATGGCCAATAGTGTGGGCCAGAGCAGTGCGTGTTCCACCAAGTCAAATGCGGAACTTAAATCGGCAAAGCACATAAACAAATTCCCTTCCTTGGCCTTCGTGTACTTGCCGATAATAAGTTCCAGGTTCACGCACTGCTCCATAGTCCCTAGACCCCTTCGGAACCCGTATTGAATAGGTGAGAGAATGTTATTATCTTCAACCCAGGACTCTAGTCTTGCCAGGAGTACACGACTCAAAATTTTTAAAGACGAGTCCAAAAGTGATATTGGGCGGTAGTTACGTGCTTCTGCCCTAGAACCCTTTTTAAAAAGTGGCACAATAATTGATTGACCCCATGAAATTGGCAACTCATCTTCAATAGCAGCATTAAAATAGCGAGTCAGGATGGGGGCCCATAGGTTAATCTCAGATTTATAAAAGTCCACAGGGACCCCGTCCGGTCCCGGGGCTTTCCCCCCCTTACTCTTCTCAATTGCCTCAATCACCTCGCTTAATGTCACAGAAAACAATATTTTCTCCCATTTAAAATAGGTTAAAATATCAATTAAAACATTGGGATTAAAATCAGAAATAAAACCAGGGGTAAATTCGGAATTAAAAATCCCTGTAAAGTGTGCTATCCAGGCCCGACAACTGACATGTGAAGTTAACTCGGAAATGTTATCATTCTTCAGGAATGGGCTGTTTACAGTGTCCCAAAAAAGTTTGTGGTCTTTAGTGTCAGCAGCCAGGTCTAATTCAGCCCATGCCTCGTCCTGTAATTCCTTCTTCCTAGTGGAGAGTGCGATTTTATAATAGTGACGCTCTTCCCTGATCTTGCTGACATCTCTTGGGATAGCATCAAGTGAAATTTTCAGCCTTTTTAGTGATTGTGCACAGTTGTCGTCAAACCACACCGCCTTGACCTTCCTTACTTTTCGGGCTTTGTGTGTCAAGGATTTCTCAATCTCTTTTGTTATATTTAGGAAGTTGGATAGCAAGGTTCGTGGGCATGGATTAAAGGACAAACAATATTCCACATCTCTGCAACAATTTGTGATCACATTAGCTACAAATTGGTTGGGGTCAACTTTTATCCATTTCACCCTCATCCCATTAGGTCTTTCTGCCGCGATGTCCTGGATTGGTTGTCCATAGGTGTTCCTTTTGGTTCCACAGCCCAGTAGTTCCACGGTTACACTATTATGATCACTGACAGTTTGTTCAATTACCCAGACATTAGTATATACTACAGAGCAGGATATCATAATATGGTCGATGAAAGACCGACTGTTTCTCCCATGAAATGTCGGACACTTGTCATTATTTGCGTTCTTGTTGCATTCTAAGAGGTCCAGGTCATATTTGGCTAGTAGTTTATTCAAAGCACCACCATAGTTATTATGCGGGAAATGATTATATACATTAGTTTCCCTTCCCGTGTACTCCTCCCTGTGGCCACAAGCCCCCTTGAGTGCATAGTTGCAGGTTTTAATATTAAAATCTCCAGCCCACAAGATTGCAGCTGGTTTTATTGTACCTGATAAAGTCATATCAATGGCCTGCTCAATTTCGGGAATAATCAATCCCCGTTTACACCCCACAATATTATTGTAATAGTTCACTACTATTAGGTCTCTACATCTGCTGTGGGCCATGCGCAGTACAGAAGCGTGTTCACCCAGTACAACGTGATTGCTAACACGAAATTCGGTCAGTACAGTAGATATCAATGTCACAAGACCACCTTTGGCTCTACCAGCCTGGGAAGCCACAGCCTTCACACTAAAAGATGTATATCCCTCAACGTGTACATCTTCTCTGTCCCAGGTTTCTTGCAGGCAAATGATGTCATACCCCTGTTTGATAAAATCAGCCCACATGGGGGTGTTGACCTTAGAGGCTAACCCAGCTATGTTCCACGTGATGACCCTCAAGTTCTCCTCTGCAGCTACGTATGGTGAGTTAGTAACGGATGTGATTGATGGCGTTATCTGATTTTCCAGTTCATTCTCACCATTACATATAATTGCATCTATAAGGGGTGGATCATCAAAATTCACTGCAGCAGTGTCTATTGGGGATTCCTTAACCGTGTTGACATCCATCAATCTAAGTTCTTCAGTTACCGGTGGTCCAGCAACGGAGTTATCCCCCAGTCAATCGTTTTCATCTAGTGAATTAAATATCTGGAACCTGTTAGATGTTGGGACTGCATATTGGCCATAAGCACTAGTACCTAACACAGGAACATTAGAATTATTAAGATAGTTTGGATTTAATATTCTAAATAGGTTCGGTGGTTGCTGTGGTACATATTGGATACTTTGGTCATGGGGAAACATTGAATGCCTGACTGGTTACACTGGTGCCTGTTGTACAGGTGGGTGTGGCATATTTATTACTCTAGGGTGTTTGAAGTTCTGCACTGGGACTTTAAATCCCACCTGATTCCTATAGAAGTAGTCCAATGGGAACAGAGTAGTATTGTATTCAGTATCCGATGGGATCGGTGCTTTCAAGATGGAATCTCTTGCCCATTCTGTGGTTTTATAGTTTATAATTACACAGTCCCCGCTTATTTCCTTTTTGCTGGGGCCCACCCACCCTACCCGTTGAGTTGAAAGAATCTCACTTGCCCCTCTTAAGGGAAATCCACAATTGTGGGCAAGCCAGTATAAAATTTTATTTTTGAGAGTCTCATTATTTTCATATTGGGAGGGTTTAAGTTTCGGCACATTGGCAAGGATGGCCACATATGGTCTACTTTCTGGCGGGAGGTTGATCACTGCAGGAATGATGTTATTATATTGGCTATGTGCCAGTGAATTACCGTTTACTGAGGTATAGCCCATTGCCTCTCTACCTCTAGCCTCAGATGGCCCACTTATCGTATTGCTTATGGTAGGAGTATGCAGGTTACTGGACTTGGCAGTAGTTGCCGTGGGGACGACATTTGTTGCAGGGGGAACCTGCGTGTTAGATGTGTTAGTTACAATCACATTATCCTTGTTTGTATGAGATGCGTGCGAGATGGTTGAAATAACTTGTGTGCCCAGATGTTCAAGAATGTCTAATTTAGCTAGACCTAGTTTCTCCAAATTTTCCACCCTTTTACAAATCTGATCAAGTTTGTCAGTTAGGGGGGAAATAAGAAACTTTATAGCATCTATTATTTTGTGCGTTAGAGATTCCTCATTAAATGTGGTAGGGTTAGTATTCACTCTTAGCCCAGGATCTAAACTTGGCTGTATGGATAGTGACTCTCCTCTATTAGACTGCTCAGGTAATGACAGAGTTGCCTTCTTTTTCCTACCCTTTTGTTTCGTGCACATCCTACTTGGGACCACTAGTTTTCTTTTGCGTGTGCGTCTAGATGTACGGTGGGCAGAGCCATAATCAGGCGTGCTATCTGCACAGCTATTGATGAGTGAATTAGTTATGGGGATAAGATCTTCATTATCACAGGAAATCAAAACTGCGCTGGAGTTGGACACATTACTACTAGGACCCGGTACCTCAGGTAATGTAACATCAATCTGTAAATTTGGCGTTGTAGACAGACGACTTTCCCTATCTTGAAATAATGCAGGAACATTAGGATCTTTTCCCACGTGCGTTGGCTCGGCCCCAGGAAGACCCGTGTAGGATTGCATTAAAATGGAATCGTTTGATAGTGAAGTCACATTGATATTATTAATGTTGTTTACGCTGCAATCATTGAGTTGTGGTATATGCTGAATTAGACAGGCACTAGGTGGTAAGGATAAACGTCTTTCAGTGTTTTCAATAGCGTTCGCTACCACCACAATAGTCTGTTGTAACATGCGATCAATTGCAGTTAAAGTTGGTAGCGGCGTTTTTACAGACGCAGTGTTCCTTGTGACAGAACGAGTATGGATAGGCGTCTTTTTTACCAAATTCTTGGTGTTCACCTTGGGCTCCATAGGTGCCATATATGTAAAGAAAATTAGGCACAAATTTAAATACCTTATAGATGATGGTGATAATTTGGCCAGGGGGTAATGCCCAGCCCAGACTCCTCAGGCCTCTGAGGGCCACAGAGGGCCCGCCCTTTGCCCGGGCTTAGCCCCGGGCTCGGCCCCGCGCGCGGTCCCGCGACGCGGGAAGACCAGCCCCTTAAGCAGCGCCTCCGGGCGCCAAGCCTCTACGTGACTTCCGCTCGTGTCGCGGAGGCTGCTGGGAGTTGTAGTCTCTACTCCCCCTGCTCAGCTGCAGACCCGGTGGTGGAGGGTTGCAGCGGGGGGAGGAGACAGCAGGCAGCAGGCGCGGTGAAGGAGGCACTGAATCCCCGGTTCCGTGGGGCAGAAGAAGCACCTGGGTCCCTGGACGCTCACAGGCAGGCAGGCTGATGGACAATCCGACGAGCAGGTAGGCTCGTGTGCTGTCGCAACGTAGCGCTGAAACCGACGCCCGCTCCCCAGCAAGGCCAGCCCCTTAAGCAGCGCCTCCGGGCGCCAAGCCTCTACGCGACTTCCGCTCGTGTCGCGGAGGCTGCTGGGAGTTGTAGTCTCTACTCCCCCTGCTCAGCTGCAGACCCGGTGGTGGAGGGTTGCAGCGGGGGGAGGAGACAGCAGGCAGCAGGCGCGGTGAAGGAGGCACTGAATCCCCGGTTCCGTGGGGCAGAAGAAGCACCTGGGTCCCTGGACGCTCACAGGCAGGCAGGCTGATGGACAATCCGACGAGCAGGTAGGCTCGTGTGCTGTAGCAACGTAGCGCTGAAACCGACGCCCGCTCCCCAGCAAGGCCAGCCCCTTAAGCAGCGCCTCCCGGCGCCAAGCCTCTACGCGACTTCAGCTCGTGTCGCGGAGGCTGCTGGGAGTTGTAGTCTCTACTCCCCCTGCTCAGCTGCAAACCCGGTGGTGGAGGGTTGCAGCGGGGGGAGGAGACAGCAGGCAGCAGGCGCGGTGAAGGAGGCACTGAATCCCCGGTTCCGTGGGGCAGAAGAAGCACCTGGGTCCCTGGACGCTCACAGGCAGGCAGGCTGATGGACAATCCAACGAGCAGGTAGGCTCGTGTGCTGTAGCAACGTAGCGCTGAAACCGACGCCCGCTCCCCAGCAAGGCCAGCCCCTTAAGCAGCGCCTCCGGGCGCCAAGCCTCTACGCGACTTCCGCTCGTGTCGCGGAGGCTGCTGGGAGTTGTAGTCTCTACTCCCCCTGCTCAGCTGCAGACCCGGTGGTGGAGGGTTGCAGCGGGGGGAGGAGACAGCAGGCAGTAGGCGCGGTGAAGGAGGCACTGAATCCCCGGTTCCGTGGGGCAGAAGAAGCACCTGGGTCCCTGGACGCTCACAGGCAGGCAGGCTGATGGACAATCCGACGAGCAGGTAGGCTCGTGTGCTGTAGCAACGTAGCGCTGAAACCGACGCCCGCTCCCCAGCAAGGCCAGCCCCTTAAGCAGCGCCTCCGGGCGCCAAGCCTCTACGCGACTTCCGCTCGTGTCGCGGAGGCTGCTGGGAGTTGTAGTCTCTACTCCCCCTGCTCAGCTGCAGACCCGGTGGTGGAGGGTTGCAGCGGGGGGAGGAGACAGCAGGCAGCAGGCGCGGTGAAGGAGGCACTGAATCCCCGGTTCCGTGGGGCAGAAGAAGCACCTGGGTCCCTGGACGCTCACAGGCAGGCAGGCTGATGGACAATCCGACGAGCAGGTAGGCTCGTGTGCTGTAGCAACGTAGCGCTGAAACCGACGGGAAATAAATCATAAGCATTTTTTGCACAGCCAGGCTCGCATTTCTCCTCCCCCTCCCCAGCCGCTAGCACCTCCCCTCTCTCTCCCTGCAGTTTCACGTCCACCAGGTTCGAATTTCTCCTCCCCCTCCCCAGCCGCCAGCACCTCCCCTCTCTCTCCCTGCAGTTTCACAGCCGCCAGGCCGTGTCTCCTTTTATTTTAAATTGTTTTAATTCAGCCCTAAAAACACGCAGATATCAGCGTAGGCCTGATAGGGAAATAAATCATAAGCATTTTTTGTCAGTGTATTATGCGCCTTTCTGCAGGCCCTTCCAAACCTAACGATGCCACTTATTAAAAGACTTGCGTTGACGCAGCACAGATGTTTCCTTCCGCGAGATTTTAAGTAGCAGCATGTGAGTTCCTAAAACTGGCACACAGGGCATGCTCATTTAGTACATGGTCAGCGACAGCTACCACCCCCCTCCCTGCATGCCCACAACCACCCAGAACACAACAAAATGGAACATGATTTGTCTTTGGAAGGCGGGGGGTCGCAAAACCCCCCGGCCGTATTTATTAAGATACAAAATAATAAAATTGTTAAACAAAATATACAATTTTTTATGCAAAATTATTCAGAAACATTTAGATACATTTATCTCGACAATTGTGATCGGCTAGCCTTAACAAGATTCTAATACAGCTTGTTTCCTAACCAAATCTAACATCCTCATCTGAAAATGTTGCATACTAACATTGATGGCGATATGGCAAGGTCGCTAACCGGTGTCAGGTCTTACAAGCTGCGCCCTTACGCAGGTGCGCAGGCGCAGCCGGGCCCGTTAATTACCCGGTCCACCCCTGCAGCCGAGCCCGTTAATTACTCGGTCCACCCTTGCAGCCGAGCCCGTTAATTACTCGGTCCACCCATGCAGCCGAGCCCGTTACTTACTCGGTCCACCCATGCAGCCGAGCCCGTTAATTACTCGGTCCACCCCGTGCACTTCATTTAACCAGTGAAGGAGGGCCCTAACTTGCGTTACCAGCTGCCCCTGAAGTTCTAGGAGGGGCCAGTGACCCCTACTCCCCTTGGGCGGACACCTCCAAAGGATGATGCCGCCCCCTAAGACCTTAAAAAAGCTGCTCACCGGTCATGACCTTACCGCCACAGGCCAGCATTGTTACCCGACGATCTGGCCTCCCCCTTCCACTCCTCAGAAAGGTCATGCCCTCTTCGCATATCCCTCTAGCCATGCTAAAATGTTATTTGACCACAGGACGTTCCCAGCCTCAGTTAAATGCACTCCGACCCGGAGGTAGAAATGCTCACCCCAAATAGACCCATGAGGAATCTGCAGCCGGGGGGCTCGAAACATTTTTTCCAACTGTGTGTTGATCCTCTTTACCGAGTGATTCAACGCCTTGACCGAGTCCCCCCTCGCCACTGCCAACGAGGAATAAGTTGCGACCAGACTACCGTGCAACCCACACAAGTCCTAGAGACCCACCCCGCAGTGGATATGATTTCATCTATCAGGATGCATCTCCCAAGTTTGGTCAAGTCGTTCTCCCCCATGTGAAGTATCACCACTGACGGGGGCGGGTTGCTGCGTCAATAATTCCAGAAAGTAATCCCTGAACTGCTGAATACCCAGGCCTCCCCTCCCGAAGAATGAGATGGAGAACCCCTCCTCTTTCGCCCTTCTAATCCTGTCACCTGCAAGAAATACATTTTTTGCACGTCTAACATAAGAGTGGCCCACAACCCAAGTCACCAATGTCCGACGATCTTCCTGTTGCTTTTGGTGCGATGGTGCTGTCTTCTGCCGACATTCGGCAAGTTCCTCTCCCGCGTGACAGGTTCGAGAAACTGCAAAACCAAGAGATACAAGCGTGAGTCATCCGGCTATGTCACAACATGTCAATACGTACGTAGCGTTTGTAACACTCAGAGGACCACCTCCCAATCCTTTTAACTTTTTCGGCTGGGAGTCCCCTTACCACTGCTTCAGTTGCTGCCCCAATTCTAAAAGAATGGGAGCCAAATTCCGCAGGATCCAAGCCTGCCTTTGCAACAGTTAGGTCCAGGACCTTCCTAAACTGGTACCTAGTTAAAGGAGTACCATCCATGTGACACAATAGTGCCCCTCCGGGCGTCCCGTCCCGCTGCCTCCTAAAAGCCTCCACATGCGAGACTGGGCAACAAGGGTTGGTCCGAGCACGGTGAAGCACTATCGTTTCTCCCTTTCCCTCCTGGTCGGTCTTCGATCTTTGAATCGTTACACACATGGTATCGGCATGGATCCCCACACAGGCCACTTGCAGGCCACCCTCTTTGTCCACTTTGGAAGCGGCTACTAGCTCGCCTAATCTCAGGGCCCCATAAAACGCTAGCGTGAACGCCGCCTTGAAAAGCAGCACCTCCCAAGGGGAACTACAGACATCAGGAAGAGCTAACAACAGGGCTGTAAGTCTTACCAGCCCAATGAGCTTTCTCGAATCTGTCGAGTGTCCCTGAATGCGACGCCAGCCCCTCAACGCTTTGCGCACTACAAACGTGTTTGTAGGGTTCCTCACGCCCCTGGCCTGTGCAAAGAATGAAACCGCAGCCCTGTGTCTGTTTGCGGCTGCCACCGAGCGCCCTTCCTTGTGCATCAGCTCTAGGTATGCAACAAAACTGTCCTCACGTGCCCAGTTATTCTCCCAACCCTGCCCAAGGAAAGTACAGTAAGACAAGAACGCCCCTTCGTATGCTGTTCTGGTCCGTGGGGCTAGGCTAGATGCCATGAGGTACGGTAGTTTGGGGCACCAATCCGCCAGAGAGCAACCGAGAAAGGTGCTGGTGATGGGTCCGCTGCTGGGAGCTGTTCCCTAAACACCTACATTTTGAAGCGAGAAAGGGCATCAGCTGCATTATTGACAACACCTGGCACATGTTTGGCCCTGAAGGTCACGTTCCATTTCAAACATTGTAGCATAATCTCCTTTACCAAGCGCAGTATGAATGGACACCGCGCCGCTTGCTGGTTAATGCATTCTACCACGCTCATGTTGTCCGACCAGAACACCACTGACCGATTGCTAAGGTGCGCCGGCCAGACCATCAATGCCACCCATATCGGGAACAATTCCAGGAATCCGATGTTGGTGGTTAATCCCCATGATCCCCATTCCTCGGGCCACTTCTGGGCGACCCACTTTGTGCCCAGGATGGCGCCAAAGCCCACGCTACCAGCAGCGTCGGTCCATAAACTCAACTCTGCTGATGACGTGGGGGGGCGGCCACACTACTCTACCATTGAAATCCTCCAGGAATGCTAACTATATCCGCATATCCTTGCGAACCTCTGCTGACAGTCTTGTGCGGTGATGTTTCTCTCTCAGACCTTTCATGGCTTGGGCAATCGACCGAGAGAAGGGGCGTGCCATTGGGATAACTCGCAATGCAAAGTTCAATTGGCCCACCGTCTCCTGTAGCTGCTGCAATGTAACTTTCTCCTTCTGAAGCCACTGGCGCAATGCCGCCCTGAATTTTGATACTTTGCCTGCGGGTAATCTAAAGCACCCCTCCAGCGAATCAATCTCGATACCCAAGAACTCCAAACAAGTGGTCAGGCCAACCGTCTTCCCTGGCGCTAGCGGAACCCCGAAAGCCTGCATGAGCACGCAAAATTCCTGCAATGCCCAGGCACACTCCGAAGTCCCCGCCGCTCCCAAGAATAGGAAGTCGTCCAAATAATGCATAATCTGCTTGTGGCCCGTGGCCTGTCTCATGATCCACTCAAGAAAGGAACTGAAAGTCTCAAAGTACGCACAAGAGATCGAACAACCCATCGGCATACATTTGTCCATATAGAACTTTCCTTCAAAAGCAAAACCACGTAGGTGGTGGTCCAAAGGATGCAACGGCAACAAACGAAAGGCGGATTCAATATCGGATTCAATATCAGATTTGGCCATGAGAGTGCCCCGCCCCAATCCCCGCAATAACTCAACTGCTTGATCAAAGGAGGCATATTTCACACTGCAAATTGCTTCATCTATCGCATCATTCACGGACACCCCTCTTGGTGCCGACAAGTTGTGGATCAATCTAAACTCGCCCTTCTCCTTCTTGGGGACTATGCCTAATGGTGAACACACAAAATTCGGCACTGGGACTTCCTGGAATGGCCCCGCTATCCTGCCCAGGGACAGTTCTTTTCGAATCTTAGCCATAACTACCGCAGGATTCTGTTGTACGGATAACTGGTTCCTACAGTGCGCACTGCCGATGTGTCCCCCGGCCGGGATCCGGAAACCTTGGGAGAAACCTTCATGCAATAACGCAGCTGCGCTGTGGTCTGGGTACCTGTTCAGCCATGGAATCATTGCCAGGACATTAACCGGGGAGGGGCTAACTGGACTTCCAGCACTATTCAGGTTTCTTTCCCCCTCTCTGATTCTGGTTACCATTTTTCCTGCATGTCGTCTCGGGATGAGAGGTGTGACCACAGATTGCACATGCATGTCTGAATCTACAAGTGCCGGCCGGTCTAGTACAGGAACGTTTGTTGAAGTCCCAACACACACCTTTTCTTTCCCCGCCGCCCCCCCTACCTTTCCCTGTGAACTCATTCCCTGGAGCCGCACGAAAGGGCTGCTTGGTCATTGTGGGGAACACGTTGGCTACTGTCCCGGGCTGGGTGGGGCTGTGCCCCCTCCGAACTGTTTATGCCACGACAATGAGTTTACCTTGTCCCATGACAATGATAAGTCAAACTCCTTCGACTTTCTGAAATTCACGTCATATTCTTTCCATGCGCCCCCGGCATATTGCTCGCTCCAACCCACAATCCTGCTCTGATAGCACGCCATTGCCGCATGCACATTTGGAGGGCGTTCAACAGTGATAGCCGTAAGAATGGAGAAGGCCCTGATCCAATTGCTCAGTGTTTCCTCCACCCTAAACTTCGCACACTGCACTCTCCATTCGCTAGGGTGCATTCATTCTTTTAACATTTTTGGCATTTTCCATTTCCCTATTGTCTAACAGCAAAGAGAAAATATATATGTACTTTCCTGCCCAAATCATCTCTTTCACCGCTCGAGAAACATGTTGCCCTAAATACTCGCTCCGAGACGGGATCGTCCCATCTCCCAAGAGGGGGAGGGCTACCTCCTTACCGTTAGCGTGCACCGGGGCTGGTCCTGCATCGCCTCCATTCGGTCGGGCGGCATCCAAACCTGCAGAAGAAGGAGAAACAGAGTCCGGAACCGCACTTGTAACTGTTCCCGCCCTGATCTTCTCTACCATTTTTGCCGCCTCCGCGGCATGATCTAACGTTGAGGGCATCATACCCCCTTTCTGTAGCCAAGGAAGTATCGTCGCTATTTGGGCTGTTAACTCAGGAGGGATCTGAGTGTCACAATCCGGTATTGCTGCCGGCACCATCGGTGCAGACGGTGCCAAGGGTGCCGGCACTGGAGGCAATGGGAGTGGGCCATCTGAGGCAGATGGCGCCGACCCAACAGGATTGGTCCCTGCTGGCAATGCGGGGGCGGGTGCCAATGGGGCCGGGAGTACCGGCTCCGGGGTAGAGGGCACCGCCACCGGTGCACGAGAAGAAGCATTGCGCCTTGGCCGTTTAGCCTTGTCCTTCTTCGGCGAGGAATCGGAATCCCCCTTCAGTAAAGGCGCGTCAATCTGCTGCTTGGGCCTACTGTGCGGGCCTTCGATATCATCCATTCTTTTCATCATACGGGCCTCTAGGCCATCAACCCTAACTCAATCTTTTATCCATGGCATTCCTCTTACGCATCATGGCCTGAAACATCAACTCCATCTTTGACCCCTTAGCTTTAGCTCCTGGCATTCTTGCTATTGATCAATTTACTCACAGCTCAGCTTCGCAACCAGTGCGCCCTATACCTTCTCGAGACGGAGGATGTGCAGGGGCTATGAGCACCACGCAACAGCGACCGCAACACTGGCTATTCCAAATGTAATGGGTGGCAAGACTCTAGCGTAGAACCACCCGGCGGCCACACGAAGCGATGAAATGCAAGCCCCCGCTTCCTCTTACTGTCCTGCACTCTACAGATCCACCGTCCTTGCTCCGTTTGTCTGCTTCCAATGTCGCGCTACCACACACTCCAGCCAGCAATCCTTGATCTGAAAAAGAAAACAGAAAATTAGGAGGCCCCGTGCGCGGGGCACGACCAGTGTGGGGGAGCATCAGGCGACAAGAAGGGCCAACTGAGCGCTCCCCCCTCCTTTATTCCCAGGGACGCGGGGAGAGGGCGGGCCGCCCCCTCCCCTCACCCCTCAACGCCCGCCCCCCCTGACCCGGAAGACTGCACCACGCCTCCGGATCAGGGATTGGGCGTCGGCCGACCGGTGGTGTGGCGCATACCTCCCGCGTACCATTGGGCGCCGGGAGATCACGCCCCCACACCACCGGCATGCATGGGAAGAGGGGATCGCCGTGCTGCCATACGGGCGGGGGGGGACCAAGGGCCCCCCTTCTCAAAATGTTCGTTAGCAGGTTGCATTGTTTGATTTAACCATCAAAAGGTTCGTGTCAGGTTGCAGCCCGGTGTCCGTCATCCTCCCATCAGCGTCCCTGGGTGCATCCACGGCAGTTTTTGGTATTCTTTTACACGCTTTAACGAGCAGAGTGTTTTTCACCTTTTAAGCCCTCAGTGCTATGTGTGTGACTCTGCTCGGGTTCACCGTTTGTGGAGCTGGCATCCCATGACACTTCGGGCCTAGAGTGATTTGCAGTGACGCCATTACTCAGCAGTTTACAGTTGGTTCTGGTCTGCTTTATCTGTCAGGGGAGAAAGACACCAAAGGTGTGCGGTGGCTCCCAGCCGCCGAGAGACTGGGCGGGCAGCTACCTCTTATCTCTCCATCAGCCCGTCTTTTCACAGGGCACACTGTCTCTGATAACATCCCGACCTCGGACCCTTTAAAGACAGTCATGTGGTTCGGCTGGACAAAGGGGACTGAATGTAAGCGAGTACACGGGAGAAGGAAAATTAGCAAATCTAAACAAAACTACATCTGTCCTGGTAAGATTTTAGTAAAAAAAGAGAAAACAAGACTGTTAGGATGGCGTTGTGATACCTATTTGGGATGGGAGTTTTGCAACGCAATCCCGAAGTCATTGCTTAAATGCACAGTGATGTTAGGTATCACTTTTATGGATACTTTTAGGCTGGTGTGTACTATAGAACTAACTGTATTAATGGTGCCCTGCTTTTGTTACGTTGATGTCAGGTGGGAACCTGCTGTCTGTCCTAAGGGACCCTCCTCAAAACCGGACCAAAAACAATCAGTATACATGATGTATCCTTGTTGAGTGATCTGTAGGAGGGCAATGACATCGAACAAAAAGTTACCATCTAAGTTGTACCCTAGTGGGACCAAAAATGAATATTAGAGATGCAGTTTATTCTATATTATTAATTTGGGCTTGACGTAAATAGTGACTGCTCTGTACATCATGTTTTACCGCATTTTATCGAATACAGTCTCTTTCTGTTTCTTTTTTTTGATTTAAGGATTTTTATTGAAAAAATAAAGTGGCATATACATTGGCAGTTTTACAACAGTGCTGAAGAGAGAGAGGAAGAAAAAAGAGAGAGGGGGGGGGGGGGGGGGAGTTAGTGTGGCTTCTTTAAATGTTCGTCGAGTTGTTTCCACATGTGCTCTTGGGGCGTGTGTTCTTTCGAGAGGTTGCCAGTGATATTGTCTGCTCCTCTTAGGAAGGTGACCCAGTTGATCCATGTTTTGAAGTTTGCTTTCGCCGTGTTCTTCCAGTTCGTTAAGATTATCTTCAGGGCTGCTGTCAGGAGCAGGTCTAGGAGGTCTCTTTCTTCCCTGCCGTTCAGGTTTGCTGTTACATGCCCTGTCGCTAGTGTCACATAGTTTAGTACTAAGTCTGTTTGGAGCATGTCATTTATGAATGCGTTTATTTGGGCCCAGAACCTCTTGACTTTGACGCACCCAAAGATAAGGTGTTCAAGTGTGCCCTCCTCTTTCTGACAGTTCCAGCACTCGCCTGAATCTGCTATTCCGCTTTTGTGGAGTCTTGATGGGGTCCAGTAGGCTCTGTGGAGAAGCCAGTATTTTGTTTGTGCCAGTTGCGGGGTGATCTTGCTTTTTGTGGCTGAGGCCCACATTTGCGCCTGTTCCTTTTCGTTTAGCTGTCTGCCCAGGAGTGTAGCCCATGAGTTTGTTGTCTTCTTGTTTAGAGACAGGGTCGTCGGGGCGAGCAGTTTGTAGATCTTGGCGGTCTGGTGTCCCGCCGAGTTTAGCATTAGCACGTACTTGACGATATCCGGTTCTTCTCGGGTTAGGTTTGCTCTTGTTATGGCAGACCTTATTTTCAGAAATGTGTATAGCTCTCTGTTGGGGAGGTTGTGTAGTTGTTGTAGGTTTGAGAAGGTTAGCTGCTTCCCCTTTGTTTCTATTTGTTTGGGAAGGCTTATCCCTTTTTTGATCCATGCATCATAGTCTATTACTGCCCCTTGGTATGATATTTTTGTGTTGTACCAGATGGATTCCCATGTTGTACCTCTCAGTTTCTGTGCCATTCGCTTGTCCACCTTCATCAGCGCTTCTCTGGTGTGCTTCAATATGGTGTTGGACCATAGGGGGTGTTTGTTTGCAGTTAAGATCGCTATCGGGTGTAGGCCTCCTAGCGGTGAAATCGGGCACAATTCACTCGACTTTCAAATGTGTGCCTTTTTTCGCCGCTGTAGCAATGAAGTGTGTGGCCCATATTCTTGAATCTTTGCAGCCAGGGGCGCGGATTCAGTGGTGCAACAGGTGCAGTGGCACCATCCATCCATCCATTCATCCCCCCACTCCATCCATCCATCCATCCATCCCCCCACTCCATCCATCCATCTCACTCCATGCATCCATCCCCCCACTCCATCCATCCATCCATCCATCTATCCCCCCACTCCATCCATCCATCCCCCCACTCCATCCATCCATCCCCCCACTCCATCCATCCATCCCCCGACTCCATCCATCCCTCCCCGCCCCACACTCCATCCCTCCCCCGCCCCACACTCCATCCCTCCTCCGCCCCACACTCCATCCCTCCCCCGCCCCACACTCCATCGCTCCTGCGCCCCACACTCCATTCCTCGCCCACACTCCATCCCTCGCCCACACTCCATCCCTCGCCCACTATGCGCCACCACAGCATCACTGAACGCCACAGCATCACTCGTTGCCGCCACAACATCATTCAGAGCCACCACAGCATCAATCTGTGCAACCATTCAACAACAACTGATTCAAATATGTTCTCTCAATGTTTCAAACTTTATTACAAATGTCACACAATAAATTTTAATATTTCACTTCTGTTCTTGTATTTTCATCACAATAAAATACACTTCCAAAAAGTTATTTGCAAAAGTTTAAGCTATTGCCATTATAAATTACAATAACTTTTATTTAAGTATTAAATATTGGAACAAATACAACCCATTGTTATTTTTAATATTAATACATCTAAGTCATGTAAATACAACACATTGCATTACAAATGCTATAGGTGTCACGTTTGCAAAAGTTAACACTTTTGGCATTGTAAACGACAAAGTTTTAATTTCGTTATTTTCAAAAGAAAAACATATATAAAAAATGTGTCATTTACAATACTAATACCTCTAACTTTACTAATGCGCGCCCTATTGCTTTGCAAACGTATTATTTATAACATTTTGAAAAGATTGTGATTTGTCAGATCAATACATGGAAGACAGGGGAAAACTAAACATGTACCTTTACTAATGCTATAGATGTAACATTTGCTAAATTTATAACTATTGGCATTTCAAATAACAAAAATTTATACTTGCATAATTTGCAAAACATAAACAAAAATTAAAAAATATATACATTAACCACAGCAAAAGCTCAAACGTTTCTATTGCGAGACCTATTGCATTTCCAATGCTTTTTTCATCCTACTTGATTTAAGCCCTGGTTACCAGTGAGTCTGTGCTTCTTTTCTCGCAGAAGGAAGTGCATGGCTATGTTGCAAACACTTCCCCGATGTGTGCTTGGATTGGTTAATTTAGTATTCCAGCTCTAGCACTACAAAGATTGGGAAGAAACAGGTGGTGCGCAAAATTCCTGTAATTTGCGGCCCATCGGTGGCTCCTACAGCGCTCAGTATGCGCATGCCCAGGAGATTAGTGTGTTATATTTGCGCGCCTGCAGCAACAAACAAGATTTCATATCATCCTATTGGCGGCTCCGAACGCAGGAAGGGACTGTGGGTCTGAGGTTGGACTTCGCATGTTGATCGGTTGTAGCACCTAGCGTGACAGTCAGAATACGATCCCGGGAGAAGCATGTATCCGCAGGATCCAAAAAAGGCGAGTGTTGGTTGTCCTGTGCACATGCTGGGTATTTTCACAATATTTGTGTGTGTAGAAGAACAGTCGCATCTGTATACAATGGCCTCAGAGTGTAGCAATTCTGGAATTAGGCAACCTGAGCGGTTCCTAATTATGTATGGTTTGTTTTAAGTTTGTACGCCAAAAAAGGGGAACGCGTTTGCTTATTTCCAGTGACCAAAGTTCACACTACTCTATTCTACATGTGAATCTACCTGATTATATAGTTCTACTATAAGAGCCACGTGTGGGGACAGACAGACGCATTATACCGTCTTCTTCACAACGGTAACACAGTAGTCAACATCAAGATGCACAGCATCAACAGTTATCAACTATTTACAAGTATCCAGCTATGGGCCAAAAAGTACATTTGGAGTATGTATGTCTATTTTTGATACTTGCATAGCGTGAACGAAGCGGAGGGCTGTAAAAAGTCAAAGACAATTTTTTGCTGTAAGGTAACTGGTTCCTAAAGGTGAAAGTAAGCAGTGTCACTTGAACTGACTGAGGAACATCCATTCTGTTTAGGATTACCACCTGACGAGTATTTGACCAGCCTGGCCTGTATTTATAGGTCTGTTAACACAGGGCTATTCCTTGCATGGTAAAGCAACATTTACCCATACCCTGAGTGGCCAACTTCATGCGAACTTGGTGATGCAGTTCTGGTGTCCTGACTTTGTGTAAGGCTTTATTTTGACACTAATCTAGCGCGGGTGCAGAGGCCTATGCCTGCATCTGGTGATGTTAGGTCCAGGATTTGTTCTGTCCGATGCAGAGGTGCAACACACTTAACCTCACAGTGGGAATACCATGACTGTCCATGCCCTGTTTGCGTCACATAAAGAGGTGGTGGCTGCATAGCATGTTTTGTGCCTCAGTAGAATGACCAGACCTTTTTCAGGTAGAGGCAACACCACTGGCTCCTCTCATGTCAATTTCTGATCTGACATTGTATGTGTGAGCCGAGTGTATGTGTGTGCAGTGAGTGTATAGCATATCTATGGTAGCAGATCTCGGGTTGTTGTGAGAGTCTGAGTACTAGGATCAGAGGAATCCATTTTGAATGTCGCTCGTTTAGCATGGCTCAATATGGAGGCTGGACATGGCTTCCACAGACAGTATAAGTGTATTGCTTGTGGCTGGTGGATGCAGACATTGAAGGGAGGAGGCTGGAGACCCAGCTACGTTTAGAAATTCATTAAAGACATTTTTATCAAAAGCATGCTGTTTAGTTCATCCTACAAAGCAAAACCAAAGGGGATGATGGACGGAGTGTTGAACATTGCAAGCACTCACCCCCAGTCAACTGATCTGAGTTTAATCCATTATCATTCTTTAGCTCACTCCACCACCACCGTTCAGACATGGCCATATGCAAATCAGTCTGACCCTGTACCTCATGGGAACAGTCCAGCCCGAACTGCCAAGCCATGTCTTCCCTGGACCGGAAACAAGCATCCTGGCACCGGTTTCTGGCTAATCAGCTGCCATCAGCCAGGCTAGCTTGAATCCAGGGGCAAAGTGAGCAAGGGACCCACGTCTGGGCATATCCTGCCAACTTAGGGCGAACAAAGCAAAACCAAAGGATCGTCAGGAAGGGTTATGGCCGGTAGGTGCAGAGATCGCACACTCCATTGGGGATACTCCTTCTTAGTAGCGGCCCATTGCACAAAGAAATGTCTACAAAACGGTGATCTAAACGTCTCATTCTGTTCCAGTCCACGTTCTTCATGACCAAAGAACAGAGTGCTCAAAGGAGTACCATGTGACCAGGGCTAGTGTCTGCACTGACAGCCACTGTCCAACTGGTTAAGGTGCAACACCTCAAGTATTCACTTCAGTCTTCTGGAGGAGCTGAGGGTCTGCCTAGTACCTAGAAGATTGTCTGGCAGCTGAGCCGGGGGAGAAGAGTATCTCGCCCTGCAGGAAGAAAAACTGTCCAGGAGGAGCTTAGCATTTCCTGATATGTAGAAAACCCAGAAAGAAAAGCTAAAAGCAACTGTGCTGTGTGGTTGTCCACGACCTCTCTGAATAGTTGCCTTCTAAACTGCACCAAAACTTTGCAAATATGAGCACCACTATGTTATCTAAATGCCTACTGGAGAAAAGGAACTACATCCCCGCTTAAGTGCAGCTCAATTGGACTGGAAGTCTGCAACTGCTGAAGACCCATAATTGCTGACAAATTGGCCCAGAGACTGCAACCACTATGCCTGGGTACAAATTCTGCATTGTATCCTACCGCGTTACAGGATATAATGCTTTGACTTGTCCATCAACTCCTGTTCAGAAGGCAGGTCGCTGCTGAAGCACCCTCAATGAGAAACTCTGCTGTGAAGAGTGTGTACGCTAACTGCACCTGCTGCATCACTAAATCTACAACAACCACCAAGCAGGTCAAGCGGTGCTTGCTCTGTGATAAACCAAGGGATAAACACAGTTTGAGGAAACTGGTGTGAGGACTAAAGACTATTTGCTTGGGGTGGGGACTGTTGAATTGAGTTGCACATCTCACCAGTTGGGTAAATAGGTGTGATCTACACCTATGCTTAATTAATGTCAATGCCTCCATCATCCTGGAGGAAAGTAGGATGATACTAGAACTGGGGAAAGGATACGGATGGGTGTATAGCGCCAGATCATAACTGAGATTACAACCATGTATGTGCTGTTCCTATTTAATTGTGTAGTATTCTATTTTGCTGAGAGATTATGATACTTAATTTTATAAAAAGGTAAGCACTGGGCTGGACAATGCATCATTGTGTCTGCTGGGGTAAATGTTGAGTTCTGAGCTCTTGTCCTCCAAAATACCTCCCTCAGAAGCTTTTGGCTGCCTCCCTTGCCACTCTAATAGTAGATTTAGAAAGGGTTGTATTTAGCCCATTTTACTGATCCATAGGAGGCCAGACCACTAGACTTCACTGGCAAAATACCTCCTCCACCACAGTTGAGGTGCAGTTGCCCCTGGCTTCCATGTGATTCTGGAACTTGGTCAAACAATGTCAATGCCAGTGAGAACATTAGAAAAATCTGTCAAAACTGGCATTTTTTTCCCTTTGAAATGTATTTTTGAAACAACAAACAATAGAAGAAATTACTAATTTGAAGCCAATGACCGCGGTAGACGTGGGGAGAAGATGTGGCTTAACGGCTAGGCAAGTTGACTTTGAAGCTGGAGAACCATGTTCCATTCTGACAGGAGTCTCAAATATTCTGTGATTCTGGGCAAATCACTTAATCTTCCTGTGCCTAAAAATAAACGTGTCCGTCTTTAATGCAAATGGTGCTCATGTACAGCGCTCTGATACCTTTGAGTTGAGTTTGCACTATATAAAACAAAATCTAAGTTAATGTTGAAAGAATAATATAGCATGACAACTTGAGAAAAAGGAGACACTTAGGGGGTCATTATGATGACGTCCGCCGTCCTACCGGGACTCTGGAAGGCCTGCCATAAGGGCGGGGGTGCCGTGAGTGGTATTAGGATGCAGCCGCCACAGTGGCGGCCGCATCCCGCATTTATAACATTGTGGCGGGCGGTGCACTCTGCACCGCCCGCCACAATGCCATGAATGCATGTATGCATTTGCATACACAATGCGGCAGGCACCGCGCGCTGCCTACCCCATTGTATATGCAAATGCAGGGGGTACCACAGGTACCCCCCGTGTGCACCCCCCACCCCTCCTTCACTTTGGGGGCTTGCAGGGGGCCCCCAAAGTGAAGGCCCAGGCCGGCGATGGCCACCGCCAGCCTGTCGGGGGCTATCCGCCCGACATCATAATGGGCCCCTTAGTCTAGAAAATCAGCGGAGCAGAGCACTAAAGTGCACAAAGCAGCTCTTCCTATCATATGAGGAGGTCTTCACTGTTATCAGATTTCTTCCTAATGCATCAGTTGCTCCTAGGAACTGTTAGTCACTATGCAGAGCTTGGTAAAGAGTTCTGTTAGTCCTTGATGTGGTACCCCCCTCACACTTTTTCCTTCACTTTTTTGTTTTTCCTGAACTCATTTTGTTGTCATTAGGACTCTGTGCACTTTTACTCCTGGGTGGTGTAATTCGATCATGGTTTAAATAAACTTTTATTTTACTACTACTTCCCTGGCTACAAATGTATCTACCTCGGTTTTCACAATAATATGAGTTATATCTTCAAATGCCTTTTTGTGTGCTTCAGCAGTGGCATAAATAAAAATATTCTCTTGAAATACTGGAACCATTGGAACCTTCTGAAGAGTGCATCCATTAACTTTTGAAAACCTAAGTCTAATCCAAAAATGCAATCTTAAATATCTGTAAGCGCTATCAGTAGTCACAAGAATGGTATCTAAACAGGAGTCACATTCTACCTCAATCTGGTGATAAGCTTCCTGTAAATCAATGGTCACGAAAACCGTAGCAGAGCCACATTTGCCTATTAAGTCCAGCATCTTGGGGGGGGGAAGGACAACAATCAATGTGGATGTTCAACTTTAGGGACCACAAGTAAGCACAGAGGCATAAGTCATCAGATTTATTCTTGGCAACTTTTTAGCGGGGACCCATAGGGTTTGCTGCTTGGGGAAAGAACGTAGCGGGAGCTGCCACGAAATCAGTCCTACCCGCAATGCACCTTGGGTGGATAGATGAGCAGGTTAGTTCCAATCTTCTCTCTGGTTCTCAGAGCAGTTTTTATTTTATGTATCTGCGATCCATTTGCACCACCACCAAGGATCCAGGACAGGAGGGGCACACTTGGAGGGTTACGACTGACTCTGGGTGAGACCAGGTGTGAGTTCAAGATGATTCGAGCCTTTTCTGTCCCTGAGCCTGTGATCAGGAGGCCAGCCAACTAATGTTTGGAGTCAGTCTGGTATTCCAGGTGCGGCAACGAAGTCTTGTGGAATAAACAGCCATTCATAGCAGCACACAATCCTCTGAGAGTCCTTCTGTGGATCCAGAGAGTGAAGTGACGAGTGGTTCTGAAGGTCCCATTGTTATAGCTGTAACTTCTTTGAAGTAGGAGAAGTTTCTAGAGAGTTCCCTTTGAAATGCGTGAAGGTTCCGGACTTCTCTGTTCAGGTCCCAAACTGACTTCATGAACAATGCAGGGGTGACAAGTCCTTTGTATGACGGCAGACCACAGCCTATTCAGTTGCAAGTTAGTCTGTTCATAACACTATTCCTATCCTGCCGGTGATGACCCATCCAGACACACTTGAGCTCTTTATTGTCTAGCTGTCGAGGAGGAATGTTCAAGGTCCAACTGCACCTAGTCATGTGACCCAGAGACAGACTACAAGCACTAAATGGCTAAAGCAGGAAAATAACAACTTTCTAAAAGTGGCATTTTCAAAATTGGATGTCCAAATCCAAATTCATCATGAAAGAGGGTTTTTCATTACTATTCCAAAGACTCTAAACTTGGCCCAATGACCTGTTTCCATTTGGAAGTTATCCTTCATAAATGTAATAAGGTAACTCCAATGTTATCATATGGGAGAGGTAGGCCTTGCAAAAGTGAAAAACTAATGTAAGAATTTTTCACTATCCGGTCATGTAAAACCTAAATCTACATGGCCTACTTTTTAAATACACAGCACCCTGCTCGTTGGGCTGTTAAAGAAAGTCTTTGGCCTGGAAAAAGGTTTATTTTGCTAGCTAAATCTGGTTGTTCAAAACTGCACACACATGCTGCAATGGTATGCTGAGACACGTTTGTGCAGACACGCTGGTAGCATTTACATACCCTGAGTACACATAGTACCACTTTACTAAGGACTTATAGGTAAATTAAATAGACCAATTAGTGATAAGCCAATGTTACCATGTTTTAAGGAGTGAACACACACACTTTAGCACTGGTTAGCAGTGGTAAAGTGCACAGAGTCCACAGGCCAACACAAAAGAAATCAGAAAAAATGGAGGGGTATGCCAAAATGTTGGAGACAAAGCCACCCAAAGACTGAGAGATCTAGTACTTCTATCATTTGATCCGAGTTTTAACACATTAACATATTCTTCTGTTTTAAAGCAAAATCTGAAGTATGTGAGCTATTTTCTAAAATCTTATGAAACTCAACCTAAAGCTGACCTCACTCATTACAGCTATCATCGATGCTTCACATGGCTATGATAATGACTGATGAAAGCAATTTTTGGGTTTGTGAGAGCATAATGCTATAAAGATGTGTGAATAAGGCCAGGTTTGACATTGGGACAACATTTTAATTGTTTGGTGGCCATTTAAAACAATGAGGTTATAACTGGAAATGTAAGTAAGCTGGTATTTGGAGAGTAAAAACAGCAAGGTGAAGCAGGAATCTGAAATACTGTGCAGCACAGAATCTCTACTGCCTTCAGGTTTCAAGAGACATGTTTTTAGTTTTGTTTTGTAAAGCCCTGTAGTGCTGAGATGGCCTGATTTTCAGTGAGAAAGCATTCCAATGAATGGGTCCACAATGGTGGAAGAACCAACATCTGCACAGTGCACAGGAGGGTTTTATTGCTTTTATGAGGTGCTAGTTGGCTGATCTTTGGTTTTGTTAGGCGTGGATTCGAAGAATTGGCAATCCACAATAAAAGACTGGTTAAAGCGAAAGGAGAAGATAGGAGAAAAACCCGTTTTGGGCTGAGCCGTGGATGTCACAGAACCAGATTGGATGGGGTTAAGCAGAATGTTGGCATTGAGGTGGAGAGTAGTCAGTTAAAACAAGAGGTTGAAGTGTTTTGCAGAAGAAGAGAAGAAGAGATACTGTGTAGTTGTTTGGGAAGAGATGGGGTTAGCAATATATTTCTTTTATATGGGTAGAACAATAGCATAGGAATAGGTACCAGATTGTAGTGAGTGGGTGAGACCGTTTTGTGCATTGACGATTAGAGCAAGTAGTTTCTTGGGTTGTGGACTGCAAGGGTCAAATGAGTGGCATAAACGGTTACCAGATTTTAGTATGGGAATGAACTATGAAGGGAGGTAGTTATCAAGTCTGCAAACATAGATGTGAACATTTGTTGAGTGGCAGGGATGTAGGAGGAAAGAAACAAAGAGGTAAATATTGTAACAAGGATTTGTGATTTTTAAAGAGAAGTAGGCTGCAAAGTCTGAACTCGAGAGAGATGATGCAAGAAGCTTGTGGACATTGAGTGCCATTTTTTTTGGGTGTTTTTGAAGAGATGTGAGTAAAACTTGAAAGAAGCTTATTTTCTATTGTCAAGAGCTTTGCAAACTGTACATAGAGCTTGCTGGTATGTTTGAAAGTTCTCTTTAGTGTTGACCATACGCTCTCTATAGCGCATTGTGTGCATAATTGCATAAAGCACAATCTAATTGAACATTGTGAATTATGTATTGTGTACTAATGGAGTGAGGTTGTTGTGCGATTGGTCCAAGACCAAAGGAAGAGAGAGAGTCGAGTGTGTTCCTTAAAACAAGCCGGAGATAGCAATAAGGGGATAGCAGAAGGAGTGGTGACAGATATGTCAATGATGACAACATTTTTAATGGTGGGTAAGGAGTGTGGATGTGTATTAGTGATCAGTATAAAGTCTAAAGGTTTGCTATGGTTATGTTTGGGTAAAGCATAATTATTGACTAGTGAGTGGTCAGAGAAAAAGCTGCCTGAAGAAGGTGTGTTGTACTTGATTACTCAGGACTAGGTTAAAGTCTCTCATGGCATGGATTTTATAAATTGGAGGACATTGTAGAGGTCTTTAAAGAAACTTTCCATGCTAGTTGAAGGTATGTAGAGTGTTAGGACGTGAAGCTTGAAGGGGTGATTATTTTTGTTAGATATGATTTGAAAGAGGATGATGGAATTGTGGGTTTCAGAAAGAGGTCTTGAGTGGTTTGGTAAAAAGAATGCCAACACTTCCGCCTTTGTGAGATGACTTGTGGGTTTGGAAGTAATGTTGTCAGTGTGACTAGCAGTGGCAGCGCGTTTGGGATCAATCCAGGTTTAAGTAGGCTTGTGAAATGTAAGGAAGGAAGTGTAAATAAAAGTGTTAAGTTATGTAGGGGGCCTGGCTGCAGATTGACTGGCTGGGCATTACAAAGGTAAATCTTGACAGAATACGTTTTATTATTTGGCTGAATGAACTCTGCTGCATGTTTTATATTTAGTCTAGGAAAGTAAAAGAGGTGATGATTGATGGGTGTCTTGTATCTCCAATAGTCATGAAATTATGGTGGGGTTGCATGTCATGGTAGCGTGGTAATGTGTGGTAGTGGAATGCATGTGAAATTTCAGTGTCCTGATGACGTGGGATGGATAAGGAGAAGTACCAGTAAAGTGAGTGATACTGGTATTATTTCTTGTGGGAATGTACAAAATTGGTAGGTATGTTATGACTGTGTATATTAATGGTGTTGAAGTCCCTTTAGTTAGTGGAATTGTGCTGTAGGTTTTGGTCAAAGTGTTGTGTAAAGTATGTCACAGTGAAGTAAGTGCAATAGATAACAATTACAGTGGAATAAAATTACAGTGGAGCAAGCTCACACTGGTGTAAATTCACTGAGGAGGAAAAACTACAGCGGAACAGACTCGCAGTGCAGCAAGATCTCAGTAAATCAGCAGTGAAACAAAGCTCAAGATCACAGTAGAGCAAACACTGTCAAAACATACTTTGTTCAGTTAATTAAAACCATAAAAGTGTGACCAGTAAGACAAGAATGCATTATCATGAAGCAGTCAAAAAAGATCTTCAATAATACAGTTACATAAAAATGATAGTGATAAGTATCCCTGATGCAGAACCTGGTCCCAAACTATTAACATTAGCCCAATACTTGTCAAAACATATTTCTAATTCTAAGGGCAACTAGTAGAAAACTTGTGACACTGAAACACTATAGGGGACTCTAACTTCTGGAGGTAAGTTAGGGCCTGTCTTACTTGCAGGAAACCTTTTTCTTTTAACAGTGGCACTGTAATACTTTGTCATAATGCACAATAATGATCCCAGAGCATCACAAAACGCATGGTATCTTATGAGGAAAAACTATCATAAGCACAGGGGTCCAATTCGTCCACTTTATGTTGCCACTGAGGTACCACAACTAATCTAAGCAAGAGGTTTAACCTACTCCTTGTACAAAAATAAAAAGCGATGGTGAGGTATTGTGTCCACCCATTAGTAAGGCTCTACTTAGGGGTAGGATTTTAGTACAATATAGGCCCGTACTGAAGGTTTGCTAAGTTCTCTTACTTCTCTCTCTGCATACATAATAGAGAGAAAATGTCTCTTGACCCAGTTCAAATAATTAAGCTCCTCTTTTAATAGCTATTAATAATTCAGATTCAATTGTGAAATTAGATTTGTAATACATATTATGGAAATATAACTTTTAGAAAGGTGCCTTTCCACTGCCTATATGTCCTGGAGGCTAATTTACATTAGATCTTCAGCATTAGCCCATCAAGTGATTAGCTTTGATTAGATGAGAAGGTGTTTTGAATGCATCTCGGGAGCAAGCAATAGGTTGAACTGAATTGGCAGAGGTTACTACTCTGAGCTCAACAGATTGTGCAAGGAGGGTACTTTGGGACTCTTTTTGATAGCACAGTATGAAACCCTGCCAGAAGGGTCAGTTGAGCCACATGTAACATTTGAAATGTTAGAGGAACGTGGCGTATTATATGAGTTGTGAGACCTCACCATGTAATACACTTACAATACCGTCTTGGGTGAAGTCAGACTCATTTGGAAAACCTCCAGTTCAACCCTGGGCTTTGAGCAGCAAGTCCTAAACAACAAAAGAGCAAGTATAAAGCAGGTACAAGTACCAAGACATCAAACTAAAGTCACTCTACACGAAAGAAATCGGACACTAAACTATAAACAATAGATCCTTTCATTATGAATTTTTAGACACCAAAACAAAAGAAATCCACTGGAGGGTTCCGGAGGTATAGATTTTTAAGTAAATCGTAAATCACTGTTTTGTATGCAAGCAGTGGTAAGCAGAAACTTTATAAAACATTTATAAAGTTGTGTTTGGCAAATCAAGTCCGCTTTGGATGACCAACTCCAGCAGGGAGAAGGTCCAGGGCGCCAGTAAGGAGTAGGACAGATACCTTATCACCACAGCAATGTCAAGTGCAGTTCCCGACTTGATGGGTGAAACGCCATAGACTTAAAAGGAGTGGTCCTGACGCATGGGATATAGGATGCTGAAGATGCTGTAAGATACTGAGGATGCTGTGCGGATAAGGAGGGACTTTTTTTGGGCTACACCTCAGTTCATGGTCCAGGTGGGGCAACTTTGGTAACGGGGGTGGATGTCCTTCAAAGTCTTCTTCGGTCCAGCATAAGTCCTGTTGCTGCTGGATTACTTCTCTGGTCACAGCGAAACCAGTGGTTCCCTTTGCTGAAGGCTAGTGTTACTCTTAAGCAACCAAACTGCACTTTGATGACTCTCCAAAGTCCAGCAGATTCGGGTGCAACTTTTGAGCATTAGGAATTGGTCTCCCTAGCTGCAAGTCAGTGGTGGTCAATTGATTGTGGCTACTGACTGGCCAGGATGGGCTTCTTCAGCATTTGTGGCCCTGGTGCCGTAACAGGAAGTCAGTTTCTTGGAAATCACCTCTTCTGTCTGTGACTCTGGAATGACTTTTCCAGGAGTCAGGCAAAACAGTCACAGTCCTTTCTCTGCTAGCCCAAGGATCAGCAGGTGCATTCCAGTGTTTCGTGCAACCTCTTTACCAGGTCCGGGGAACAGCTAGATAGTCCTTTAATTGCCATCTCTGCAGTACAGATGTGATCTGAGGTCTTTTGCTAGGGGTCACATTTATGCCCAGAAATTGTCCTCATGGCTTGTGTTGGTTACTAGGCAATGGGCTACAAGATCCCTTCCCACCTGATAACGATTTCCTGTAATGTTTGGCTTCTGGCTATGCCAGAGTGCACTATTTTGCCCACTCCTAATATAGCCGAACCCTTCTTCTGCTGTGTGAAGCTTGATAGCCTACCCAGAGGTTGGGCTACATGCACATGGAAAACAATGGTTTGACAGATGGTCTCACTTCTCTGTCCCTACCGCCAACCTGTTTACCTAAACAAAATGCAGCCCCTCTTGTCTGTATCCACCATTTGCCCTTCACCAGTAGCTTCCCCTTTGAAGCTCGCCTTTTGGGTTCACACCCTGTGTGGCATCCTGCCAGGGACAGTTGACACTTCTTCTAACTGCAGGTCTCTATTTTTCCTTTTCCTGGAGGACAGGTGGTTGTCTTGTGGCCAGTATCTGCAGATGGCCACCGGAAAACGTTCTACATTTTGCATTTACTTAAATGTTACTTAAATTCAACTTCGGCATCATGTAGGGTTTGATGTGATTATTATTTTGATACCTTGGTATTTACGTTGGTAGTCCCATTCTGAAGTTAGCACAGCTTTTAACTCTAAACTCACCAAAGAGACTACTGGCCTGTCGGCAGTAAAAACAACAATGTGAGGTTTTTACTTTTAGGGCATATACAAATATTTGCTACTTTTTAATATAAAGCACCTATTCTTACAATGTGATAGGCCTGCTGTAGGGGTGACATGAATATTTAAAAGGGAGGTTTTGGCGTTGCCATTAGTTTAAATAGCAAAGTTGAGTCAGCAGTTTAAAACTGCTCTGCCAGTCTGCAGTGGCAGGCTGGGAGACATATTTTAAATTGTCACACTCAGTATGGCACACAAAGTGTTGAAACCCTGGGGGAGACACTTTAACCTACAGTGCTTGGGTACCCTGACCTGGTACCATATACTAAGTCCTCATAAGTAAGTTAACATATGCCAATAAGGTATAAGCCTATCGAACACATGCTGTTTAGGGTCACAGCACTGGCACTGAGTTCTGTTTAGCAGACCTCAGTGAAGTCTCAGAGTTTAAAAACTTGGTTTGCCTACCGGGCGGAAATGGCCCAACATATGGTGGCGGTGCCTTGCAGGCACCGCCATCCATATTATGATGATGGCGGTCCCACACCTTTCCATGGTGGAGACTCCGCCATGGAAAGGCATGCAGTGTTTTCTTTGGGGGCCCGTTGCGGGCCCATAGGGGGGAAGGGGGCTGCACTTGGGGGTACCCATGGCATGCACAAGGTGGCAGGCACCGCGCGGTGCCTGTCACATTGTGCATGCCAGTGCACAACATGCAGATATTACACTGCCCGCCACAATGTAATGTAAGCGTGCAGCCACCGTGGCGGTGTCCTACTAATTGGAGGTGCGGGACTGACGCACCACTGAAGGCCTGTCCCAGCACTGCTAGGGTGGCAGGCGGACTGGAGTCCGCCCGCCATCCTAATAGACCCCTTAATATTTTGGATATCTTCCCTAGTTACAGAGAAAGTGATATCCACCCTCAAGCCACTGGGTACATCCAGAAGCGCACAACTGGAAAATAAATTATAAAAAGCACATATGACCAGGCAGTACCGCAATACTTTATGCACATTGTGCGGGTTCTTTGGAAATGCAGTCACCTACTCCCACCAAAGTGCTTCTGAGCAAACTCAAATCATGCATTATAACAACATGGGTATGTTGCTAACAAATTTAACAAGGGAATGGAGCCCGCTCCATATTCGATATGCTGCTGTATTACTGCACATATTGCATTAATGAGACTCTACAAAGATTACCCCCAAGGTGATTAAGAATGGCGTAAGGCAGGAGTGTACTAAAACCCATAAGGGGAATGAGTGCTGGGAACCAGTATCGTGATGAAACACTGTAGGAGGTGCACAGTGTGGTCAGTAGACCGGCGCGATAGCTCACGTCATAGTGAAAAAACCCCATCACAACCTTTAATTAACAAAACTGAAAATGAAGGGGGCAAATAAAAAAGAACACACATTGGCATAGCCAATAGGTCTCGCCTTTGGGAACTTATGTGTTTAGCTAGAACTTTTGGCTATGTTGTACAATATTGTGACTGCTGTGCATTATGTTGAAAAGTTATAGTAAAAAGTGTTAAGCATTATCGTTACCTTTATACAAACAAAGACAACATTATATAATACTGAAAAACCTGATTAAATAAAGCTTTTAACATAAAAAATATCTTCTCGTTTTTTTGTATTTGTAATTATGTGGTACTGAGTGGTATGTGGAGTGTATTTATGTTGCATTGAGTAGAGTGTAGTTATGTGGCGTGTAACTTTGTCGCACTGAGTGCTATTTTGTGGATTGTATTTTTGTTGCATTGACTATATTATAATTATGTGGCGTCTAACTATGTGCCATAGTGTTATTATGTGGAGTGTATTTATGTTGCACTGAATAGAGTGTAATTTTGTGACTTGTAATTATGTGGTACTGAGTTGTATTATATGGAGTGTATTTATGTTGCATTGAGTAGAGTGTTATTATGTGGTGTGTAATTATGTGGCACAGAGTGGTAATATGTGGAGTGTATTTATGTTGCATTGAGTAGAGTGTAATTATGTGGCGTGTAACTATGCCACACTGAGTGGTATTATATCTACTGTATTTATGTTGCATTTAGTAGAATTTAATTATGTGGTGTGTATTTATGTTGCAATGGGTGGTATTAAGTGGAGTGTATTAATGTTGCATTGAATAGAGTGTAATTGCGATGTGTGATTATGTGGTACTGAGTGGTATTATGTGGAGTGTATTTATGTTGCATTGTGTACAGTGTAATTATGTGGCAATGTTTGGTATTATGGGGAGTGTATGTTGTATTTAGTAGAGCGTAAATATGTGGCCTGTAATTATGTGGTACTGAGTGGTAATATTTGAAGTGTATGTTGCATTGCATGGAGTGTGATTATGTAGCATATAATTTTGAGGCACTGAGTGATATTATGTGCAGTGTATGTTGTATTTAGTAGTATGCAATTATGTTCTGCTCCGGACATGCCTGAATCTTCAGATTTTTTATTAGAAGTGAGTTGTTCTTCAAAACGAAAGAAGTGTTCCTAAAGCCGAACAGTTAATTTATTTTAAAATATTAAGGACACTCTGGTGAGTTTCATCCCTAGTTAAATAGCATTTTCTAGGGGACAGCAGTTGGAACAGAAGTGGTATGTGGTGGCCAGAGAGTAAAAGGCATTGGTCCAAGCCCTACTGTTGCCTGATGGCCACATGCATCATTGTATCATCTCTTGCAATATGTGAAGGAAGGGATGGAGTTACCAGACCGGGCCTCAGTCATCTGACATCCAACCTCAGACTTTTTTTGAGTCAGCCAATCGGTGTTTTCCGGGAAAATGCCAGAAAACAATTCAAATAAACGAAATAATCTATAATCCTGTGCCAAAATAAAATTCTGCTTCACCTTTTGCTGCTGGCTGTTTATGTTTGAGTAGTTGTGTAACTATGAAAACAATGGTAGTCTAATATACACAAGGAAGAAAATCCAATTTTCTTTTGTTTTACTTCACAAATTTGCCTTGATAAAGTATGTGTAATTCTTTAAGTGGATGTGTTTTGCGTGTTGCAATTATTAGAGATAAAAATATTATATTCTTGCTTCATTTAGAACAAGGCCATCTCTGACCCCCATCATGTCAAACACCTGTGGGGGGATCAATATCTGAAAAATTCTTACATCTTTTTATTTACGTGAAAGTTTCTGTGATTCATACCTAGAATGCTGCTATTCTGAAACGCTGTACAATGAAAGTCAAGGAGCAGATGTCAGGAAAGTAAAATGGATTCAATTATTTGGTGATTATATGCTTCAGTAGAATACAACCTGTGCTTTAAAAATTATCAAAATTTAAAAATTGGTTTGGCAGCATGTATTAGTCCCGTCAGAGGAAAAATATAGTATTTTTGGGCCCTGGGGCTGGAAATGACAAATCACACATTCTTTCCTAACTTCCTTCGCTTTGCAAAAGAGCCCTTTCATTGTTGCAGTGATCATGGAGTAGTGCAACAACTGCTGGAATAGTTGGCACTGGAAAGATGGTCTCTTCACAGCAATGAAGAGGATGACATAAAACAAAGAGTGGCCATCCTTTCATTTTACAGAATGTTCACTGACTCCCCATCTGGTTCACTGTGCTCGCAGCATGTGTGGTTTTAGTTGCTGAGCAGCTCTCTCACATTTATCTTGTGTTGTTGTGATGTACCTCTTACTTGTGCATTTGAGAGGTTTGCATTGTTGCTGTATCGTTTGTAGGTGCTTTATTTGAAGAAAACAAGTACTTGGTCGTGCTGTGCAGTTCCTATGTTGTCTGTATGAAGACAGATACACTGTTGCCACTAGCCTGGTGGCTTTTTCCTATGTGCAAATCGAGCCTGTGCTGCTGCTCCATAAACTCTATCTAACGTGTCTTGTCATACATGTGGGCAAAAGTATTTAAGGAAGGATTTGTTTCCAAAGAAATTGGCTGCTGCTGCTGGGCATTATTTTCAGTCTTTTAATCCTTGCTAATGCTTCGGAAACATTTCAAAACACCCCAAAAAAACAAAACTTTTTGCTTTGTCGA
Source organism: Lissotriton vulgaris (assembly GCF_964263255.1). Classification (NCBI taxonomy): domain Eukaryota; kingdom Metazoa; phylum Chordata; class Amphibia; order Caudata; family Salamandridae; genus Lissotriton; species Lissotriton vulgaris. The sequence continues at coordinate 1,219,112,114 of NC_141693.1, forward strand.
TGTGTGTTTGAATGCATTACAAAAACATTAACCTTAAACTCTGAGAACTTGCCATCAACTTGAAACTGAAAACAATGCCTAATTACTCAGTTCCGCCAGGGTCGCTTTTGGTCTCCATCAGACAGAGTGCTTTTTAAATTGACAACAGTGGCTTGGGAAATGGCGAGCAGCTGCCAACAAGCAAGATCTAAGACCGACATTTGTAGCACTTAAGGTGCCGTGGAAACCTCCAGCATGTGCTCACAGGTGAATAAGTCGAAGGTCAGAGGGCTAGACCACCTAGTCACACAAGTTTTAAGAGAAGCAATGTAAACAGGAAGCATGTTAGGTAGTCAGAATCTGAGGGAAGCAGGGACTTGCCACTCTGAAAACATGCAGGAGCGAGTATGTCTTCATTGTTACGATTCCTTTTGTTTGTAAATTTCAGATGCTCCTATTATCTCACAGCCGATCACCTCTACTTAAAGATCACAATATTTCAACAGGAAAGTGAAATATACTCACAAGAGTCTGGGTCAGCAAGATATAACAAGCGGGTGCGCGCACGTCATTCACATGGCAGGGAGCAGTGAAAAGGACGAGAAAGTATAATTGGAACAAGCGCGGCCATGAAAGTAATGTGCGGTATGCAGCTTGCACCCGGCCGCGCTGCTGCTCACTCCCGAGGACCCTAGGCCACAGGACACAGAAGGCAGGACATGCACCCTCCTTGGGCCAATTACATGCTGTCTTTCTTAGAAAGACAGCACGCAAAGGCCAATAGCAAGCGATTAAAACAACAAAAAAAGCACACACGCTGGTGTGTTTGGAATTTAAAAGCCCTCACTAAATGTCTTGCAGGGCATCGCATGCGTGCTGGTTCAGGCGAGACCTAAAAAGGAGGGGAGAAAAATAGATGACTTATAGAATGAAGTGGTAATGTGTCCTTTGCCCTTACAGACCCCAGTGACGTTCCAGGATGTTGTTGCCTGTTTCACTGAAGAGGAGTGGCAGCTTTTACACGACTGGCAGAAGGATCTTTACAACAATGTGATGAAGGGAATCCACCAAGCATTGAGTCCTCTTGGTAAGCTTACGGTGTCTGCTTGTAAGACTTGTAAAATATTGGGCATGATTCCAGTTTCACTTAATTGGAACTACTTTAATAATATGTGTGGTTTGTCAAAAAGAATCAAAGGTCACTACAATTCCATCTCATAGCATCTACAAGACACACCGTCAAACGCTGTCTGGATATCATTATAAATCCATTGCAACTATAGGTGCTGGAGTGTGCTGCAACACCCTTAAAACAACTAAGCTGTAGTTCTGAAGGTGAATTGCGATTTAATATGTCTTTAAACTATTTTTATCTTGTTCGATTTGCTGTGTGTTCAAAGACAGAAATTAAATGTCAGTATAGTTTTATGACTGCTGCTTCCTTTAACATGGAGACTGTTTACTTTTCTTTCACTTACTGCAATCTTACTCTTTGTCTTACTGTGACTATCTTGCTGGTGTGAATTGAAGGATGTTATTTCCTTTTAACACACAACAACATTTAAATGCCAATAAATGAACTATACAAATATTTCAAAATAAACAGTTAGACAAGCAAAAATGAAGCAAGATTGTCTCATTCTGGAGTATGACAGACGATAAGATTTTATTTGGATTAGAACAAATCAAGATAGTTTACTTAGTGATGTACAAATGACAAATATTCACTGAAACCTAACTTCTACACTTTATTGTTTGTGCATTATATAGTTTAGCAGTAAAATGGCATGCTTGTGCAAATGTTTTGGTGCATTCAATGGAAAAATGTGCTGTCTGTAAATGTGCTACAACACCATACTTTAGTACTAAATGTATGACAGTGTGCTCCTAAAAGCAACACCAGTCACATATTACACCCTATCACTCCTGCTGAATTTGCGTGGCCCATTTGCAACACTTGTTCTTTGTTTGATTCTGGATGCATTTCTGTCTTGTCTTGGTTGAGCTTTAGGTAGTTGCGAGATAGCCAGTGTTGGACTTCCTTGAGGGTGGCATTTAATCAGTGAATGTCTTCAAATTAGGAGATTTCCATGTAGAGCTGGGTGTCATCGCTTATTAATGGAAGGGGATTTTAGCTTGGTTGAGGATGGCGGTGAAAGGTTCTATGTAAATATTAAATAGTGTGGGCAAGAAGACAAACCCTTAGGGGACCTCCGGGATTATCGCATTCGTATCAGAGGTCTGATCGTCTTTTGAAAGTTTTGATCGCAGCTTTGTAAAAAGGATGCAAACCAGGTTAAAATCAACCGCACCAATTACTTTTTTTAAGGGAATCCAAGAAGAGCTTGTGGTCAACTGTGTGGAAGTCTGCCAAAAGGTCTAGGTGAATAAGTAGTCAGCATTTGTCTGTATTAAGGGGCTTGTAAAGGTCATCTACTATTTTCAGTATGGCTACTACCATGCTGCATCCTTTTCTGATATTTTAAACAATAGTGGTCCCTAGAGAAGTACGAATTAGGAAAACAAGCAATGATTATAGACTCAATCGTTACTATATTAAGTGGACATGTCCAGCCGGATAGAGGTCTAATATTTACTTATAGGTAATTAGAACATTGGAATGTTGGGAGCTCCATTGCAGACAATGGAGTGCTCCCTGCTTCTACGGGCCGTAAAGGCCCACAGAGCAACATTCCGATGTTCTACAAAGGCTTCTCGAAGCTCGAGGGGATTTATATCCCCTCGAGCTTAGAGAACCCTTTGTTTAATTTGTTAGAACATTCTGCCCTCTAGTGGCAGAATGTTCTAATAGCCTTATAGCCCTTCGTAGCAGGGCTATACCGGCAATTAAAGTCCCGCTGTCTCGTTAAAGTCCCTCGCCTTCGGCTCGGGCCTTTAATAGCCGGTATAGCCCGCTACGGCAGGCTATAAGGCTATATTAAGCAGTGGTTAAACAGTAATACATAAAATGGGACACAAGCCTGAGTTGTGTGGTAAGGCATCATAGTTTGGTCAGGGGTACAGTGTGGTGGTGTAGAGTAGTAGGGCATCACAGCTTGAGCAGGGGGTGTCAAGCAGAATATGGTAAATTAGGATTAATGGTTGACCACAGACGTCCAGCTCATCATAAAATTGTGGTAGATGTTAGTAAACTACATTTGTAGGTGCTATGGGGTAAGGAGAGTGTAATTCCACCCTGTATTAATTATTAGAACATTGGAATGTTGGGAGCTCCATTGCAGACAATGGAGTGCTCCCTGCTTCTACGGGCCGGTAAAGGCCAGCAGAGCAACATTGCAATGTTCTACAAAGGCTTCTTGAAGCTCAAGGGGATTTATATCCCCTCGAGCTTCGAGAATCCTTTGTTTAATTTGTTAGAACATTCTGCCCTCTAGTGGCAGAATGTTCTAATAGCCTTAAAGCCCTTTGTAGCAGGGCTATACCGGCTATTAAAGTCCTGCTGTCTCGTTAAAGTCCCTCGCCTTCGGCTCGGGCCTTTAACGATTCAGCGGGCCTTTAATAGCCGGTATAGCCCGCTAAGGCGGGCTCTAAGGCTATATGATAGGGAGGGTCCCTCAAAGTAGAGGCGAGTGGAGGAGGTTAGACTTGAAATAGTACTTGGGCCATTGAAAGATGGCTGTTCTTATTCAATGCTTGGGATATCCAGCTTTCGTATTGAGTGTGAACTCCTTCTTTTCTTTCATTGAGGATGTGATTTCAATTCTATATCTGTTTTAATGGTGGTGCCATTTTGTGAAGAGAGCCCTAATGTCAGGGAAGGTGGGAAGTATCTCATAATGAAGAGCAGGTCCCTCTCAGGCAAAACCTTCCCAGGGAAGAGTGCTCCCGCCGCTAAGAAGTGGCATCGGCCTATGCGGCAACAGATAGAAGCAGCGTGATTGCCACCAATGTGGGTGGGGTCGAAAGTGAAGGGTTCAGCCCTGGAGGCTGTTAAACGTTGTGCGGGGCGCAGTCCAGCTCTCGCTGCTGTGTACATTCAGCTGGCCAGACTGCAACCAGCAGACCCAGTACATCTTTGCGGGCTAGTGACGCCGCTGTGCACATGGGCTGGCGGAGCGCCAACTATGATCCGGAGTGGTGGTGAGTAGAGCGTCAGCCTCCCGCTAAGTCCATGGGACCAGGGAACGCTATCCAGGTGCAGCCAGGGCAGGGTCTAGATAGGCGCACTAACCCACTTTATTGTCTCCCTGCTATGTGTCGTCTACGGCCGTAGTCAGTCTATTGTCTAGCCGCAAGAGCGGTTGGCAGGCCGAATAGTCATTGGGTGTGAAAGCAGCTTTCGGGACACTGCCTGCACTGGGCCTCGATAAGAGCACCTATCTCGAGTCCTTACTGCGCACGTTTAAGGGCATTCCTCAGGCCAGTGGCAGGTGTGAGCAGCGGTCACTATTTTGGGCAATAGAAAGGAATGCCTTACCATTCCCATGAGCGATGGCCAATCACAGCTCTTGGGCACCACATGCTAAAATGCCATCAATTTCCACATGTAGCAAAACACATCTCGGTTATGGTAAAATATTCAGGTTGTTAATACAATCATTCCGACCCCATATTTTAACAGTGCAGTAGCTACTGCTATTTTGGCTAGCCTAGGTTATGAGGACTATGATCATCAAGTGCTCCTGTATGCATACGTCACATTTCCTTCAACAATTTAAGGTGCAGGGAGGGCTTCCAACACTGCCCACATTCAGGAGGGTAAAGCGGGGGGCAAAGGGCATCTCCTCTGCCGCAAGCCTGCATTCTCACAGTCTTCACAGGCTCCAAGTTTCCACTTTGTAGTCGTGACCTCTGCTCTTGTGCAGCACTTCTTACCAGAGGTTCTTGGTCCTGATGATAGTTTCCAACTGCTCTCGCCGAATAGCTCTGCTGCACACCTCAGAGGGAATCTGTTGCCCTGGATGGCCTATTGTTAGCGCAATGTATTCTCATCTGGCCACAGGTTTTTGCAGGTTGTGGTTGTTTGGGTTCCACTTGACTGCTCTGACGGAGAGGTGATGTTGCTAATGGTTAGCAGGAGCACTGCAGCTTCACAGTTACATCACCCTCTCGGGTAGCGACTGGTGTCTTTCCTGCCCTTGGCATTTGCGCAGTTGTCGGTTAGCAGTGCTTATCATAGCAGTGCTATCAGGTTACTTAATGTCGGAGTTGCAGGGTTGCGGGAGTCCGATAGTCGCTGCATCGCCTCGCCTTGCCCGGTCGCCATTTTGGATATGGCAGCCTCACGCTCAGCACATCAGTTGCGGGCTTTATTTAGTTCAGTTCTTGGTTTCAGCAGCTGATTTCTTAGCCATTAGCGTTGAATAGGTTTCTGACATGCTTGGGTGCCCTTTTGCAAAAGGTATAGGTGGCGAATGTTGGATTAAATGATGGATAAAGACTCATTGTCAGCAGAGTCGTACTAGGGTGTCGCCATCTTATCTCCCATCAAAACAAAAAGGTATCTGGTGGCTTCTGTCTGGTGGCATGCTGAGTTCCTTTTTGCTCTGTCCTTTAATCAGCAGTACAATTGAGTGATGAGCTGGGACCACTCAGACCCTGTGCTGTTTTATTGGCACCTTTGGGTGACAGGCTGAGCTTCATTGGGCTATGTGCATTATCTTGCATCACCTCTTTCAGGTATCAACCTGAACTTTGTTAGACCAAGCCCTCCTTCCACTATCCTATCTCCATTCTGTGATGACATGCTGGAATCCATTTAGCCATGTGATGCTCTCAGTCAATTACTCCCTTGTGATGGACTGAAAGATTGAGACTATGTGCTCTCCCTCATCAGCACCCTCCTGTGATACGTTGATCTCCCTCAGTCCGTGTTCAGCATCTGCCCTCACCATTCCAGTATGACAGGATGTGCTCCCTGAGGCCCATCCCATTCCTCTCCTCCTTTAAAGAGCAATACCTTCTACCTCAGGCTCTGGTCAACTCTCTGTTCAACTACCTTTGAAAATGTGGCCACGCCGCTGACCAACATGGCCGCACGGCGCTGAAGCTCTGCCGAATCGCCCGCGCACATCCAAATTATCCCCCACTTTTGAGTGGCTGGTTCCAGCTATGCGGCACCAGCCTGTTGCGGTGGTTATGTGGAGCGTGTGGAGAGCTCCTGAGATGCGGCGTTAGTGCCCGATCGTGGCGAGGACGGGCTGCATCCTGCTGAGGGGGTGGCGCCAATACGATCGGCAGAGGGACGCAAACTCGACGTGGACCCGGGCCTCTTTCATCCTGACACTGACTGCCACGACTTTTTCCATGAGTTTCAGTCGCAGCTTGTCCGACTAGATGCAAGTAGCTTGATTATTGGTGGAGATCTGAATTTGATATTGAACCCTACACTGGATTTCTCGTCTGCCTCCACTGCCACTAAATCACGCGCATGAAGGGCGCTCCTCGAAATCTGTGATTCCCTGACTTTAATAGTTATATGGCTGCAGCAAAACACATCCACTGCTGCTTACACACACTATGCGGCCCAATACAACACTTGGACTAGGCTTGACTATTGGTTACTTACACCAGGTGTCTGCCAGTGGTACACGTCCCTCACCATACTCCCTAGAACCTATTTTGATCACTCCCCTGTGCTGCTTCAGTTTGGAGCTCCTAGATCTGATGCCTATGAGCGTCAGTGGCGATTCCCAAGCCGGGCTCTGCAGGACAACTTATTCCTAGCTGAGGTGTAGGAGGCGATAGAGGATTATTTCACCAGTCATACCGGCTCGGTGTATACATGGGCGGTGCTATGCGAGGCTTTTAAAGCCTACATTAGGGGGGTTTGTATTGCAAAGCATGCCGGAGTGTGGAGAGATTAGCGGACTACTTTGTACCGTATTGAGCAGCAGTTGGTAGAACTAGATAGGGAGTGCTTGACCCACCCTAGCCCTGACAAGACGAAACACCGGATAACATTATTAACTGAATTCAGGGACTTGGCAGAGCGAGAATCCAATTTTTTAAGCAAATATGCGATTGCCCTTCAATATGGAGAGGTAGAGCGCCCTGGCGGTACGCTGAGGTCTCCCTCTGGTCAGCTCCTCAACACCACTACTGAGATCCGTGATGAATTTGTAGACTATAACACTACTCTATACACCTCCAAGGCTGCACAGGACTCTACCGCACAAGAGGACCATCTGTCTGAGATAGCCCTGGCGTATTTGGGGAAATACATGCAGAATTTCATGGCTGAACCTTTTCTCGAGAGAGTAAGTTATTAGCACGATAGAGGCATTGAATGGCTCCACGGCCCCTGGCCTGGATGGCTTCACTTGCATTTTTTATAAGACATCTAAGGAATTGCTGGCCCCTAAATTACTACAAGTCCATGCTGAATCGCTTGAACAGAATATGCTACCCCCTACACTCCCTGAAACAGTCATTATACTGCTTCTTAAGCCTGCCAAAGATCCTCTACACTGTGCCTTGTTTCGGCCGCTATCTCTATTAAATTTGGACTACAAAATCCTCGCTAAAAGGATTGCACTCCACCTCGCCCTTTCGATGGACAAGATTATTACCCTAGCACAATCAGGATTGGTTCCTCAAAGATCTACCTCGCTCCATCTTCGCACCTTGTTTGCGTTCCTGCATAGAATAAACCCTGCGGTCCCTGCTGCGGCTATTCTATTAGACACAGCAAAGGCCTTCGACTCGTTTGAGTGGCCGTTTTTTGTGTCCGTAATGCTAGGTGGAGAGGTATGGTGCAGCGGCCAGGGCAGCTGACATTGCAGCACAGGGTTCTTGGTTCGATCCCCGGCTCCGGCTGCTGCTCAGCTCAGCACCCTGTGACTCTGGGCAATAGCTGACTTAATTTCCATGTTGGCCCCAGTGCCTTGAGACCTGTAAGGGTGAGTAGTTTGTGCTTTACAAATATGAATTTACATGTTTAGATTATTTTGTTTTTACGTATGGGTATGCCCAAGGGATTTGTGGCCAACACGGCGATGCTGTGCAGTAGTCCCACTGCGAGATTTTGACTAAATTGTGCCCTGTTGTGCCCCTTCCCATTGTCGCGAGGCACCCGGCAGGGCTGCCCCCTGTGGCCGCTTTTATTTATCCTTGCAACTGACCTGTTAGTTCGCCATTTTCGAGAGAAGCATTTGCATAGGGTTGTGCAGTTTAACACTGGACCATTGCTGGTTTCTTTATATGCGGACAATGTTATTCTTTATGTGCATAAACCATTGGAGTACCTAGACCCCTTCATACGGGAAATCATACGTTTCGGGCAATTCTCAGGTCTAGGTATCAACTGGCACAAATCAGTAATATTTCTCCTAACATCAAACATGGTACAGTGGGATTGTGAGTTCCCACTGAATTGGTGCACAGACTCGACCAAGTACTTGGGCGGGCACATCCATCTGGACACAGCCCAAATGCTTAGGCTCAATTATGGCCAAGAGGTTCATATTTTGGAGGAACAGGTGGAGAGGTGGCTGCGCCTCTCCCTCCCTCTCCCTCACTGGCCGGGTGGCCCTGATCAAAATGATTGTGCTTCCAAAGGTTTTATACCTCTTTAAAAACATTCCAATCCCTTTACCGAATAGCTTTTTTTTCACACTGCGCTCTCACTTGATTAGACTGACATGGGGGGTAGGCGACCGAGGGTGAGGTGGCAGGTATTGACATTGCCATATGACAGGGGTGGGTTCAGTGTCCTAGATCTTAGGCTTGTTTACTATGCGTATGCCTGGTACCATCCTGATGCTAGAATCCCTTACATATGACCCGAGACAGACTTGGTTCTCCCCAACGCCTTGCAAGCTTTGATGCCCAAGGGCCTGGCAAGGGACCCCAGGGATATCTAAACTGTTTCTACCACTAATTGGGCTTGGGACAAGCTGTGGCGCACTGCTGCCCCCCCCCCCCCCCCCTATTGTATTCGTCGGCATTGCCTATCCCTAATATTCGCTGGATACCGATCATGGGGGAGAAATTAGTGCAGCACACGTTAACCAAATTTGACATTACCAAGTTTGGATACATGCTCCTGGGAGGGCATGTCTTCCAATTGACAGAGGAGGAGCGTTTCCACACTGCCACCTTAATGGACAGATTTGTTATGAACTGGGTGCGGTCATTTCTTCAGGCGACTTTACCCAGTTTCCCTCTTGAGCCAGATTCATTTACCCCGCTCATGATGACGATGGAGAATGTCAAGAGTACGCACTTGATTTCTAAGTTATATCGGGAATGCTTGTCCTTAATCCCTGTCACCGATGATAAACTCCGAAGGGCCTGGGAGGAGGACCTGGGGCACCCCATCCTTGACGAACAGTGGGTTAAATGTAGTTCCGTGACCAAAACGGTTTCTTTAAATAGCCGCCACAAGCTAATTAATTTAAAAATGTTACTCCGGTTCTACGTGACCGCAGTGACAACCAACAGATTAGAACCGACCAGACCACACACCTGCTTAAAATGCAGGGCTCCTCATGCGGACTTTGTTCACCTCACTTGGACATGCGCAAAAATACAAACTTATTGGGAAAAAGTGCATAAGACACTCGGGGACATGGTAGAACTAGAGGTGGAGCCCACACCAGAGGTGGCATTACTGGACTATGTTGCCAATTTTCCGAAAAATAGTCCGGAGGTTTGTCGCCCTAAGCTTGTTGTTGGCGAAAAGAGAGATTGCCGTACACTGGGGCGTAAAGCCGCTCCTACATTCAAGAACTGGCTGAGCATCTTAACTTATTGCAACACAAATAGCGAATTATACGCCAGTACCTTGCCACGCTCCTCTCGGCCTAAAGACATCTGGGGTCCATTCAAGAGCAATGGGGCCATGGAGCGGCTACATCCCTCCACACCGATTGAGCAGGGCATAGTCCCCGCTGGGGTGGGTTGATGATATAGATGTCCTGGATGAGACGTCTTTCTTCTCCCTCTAGAAATAGATTCGCACAGCTATGCACAGTGATAAAGTTGGATACGCCGCAGGACATTGCAGAGATTGGGGGAATTTTGGGACGATTGCGAGAAGCCTCTGGGATGGAATTTGATATTCTTATGTGATGACTGTAAATGCCATTATTTTTATGCTGACGAATTGTGACAGTGAGCTTCATGATTTATTTTCTGTTACCATATGATGCAAAATGGTAATTAAAGGTTTTTTTTAAAATAAAAAAACTACCATTGCAAACAGATTGATCTACCTCACTTTCAGATTACAAAAGTAGCCCTTTATTGGACAACATTTCTCTTCGGCCTCCCTGGTTATCGTACTGGCTCCCCCTGCTTACAGCTCTGTTCTCCAATCAGCACTGTTGAGTGACAGGCTCTTAGGGCCTTTTGAAAACACCCTGCAATGACATGCTAGCCCTTCTGCTCTACTATCAGAACTATGTGGTTAATATATGGACTACCTCAGACCAAAACCTGCTTCTCAACTCCATTACCTCTGCTGGTTGAGTGTCGTGATTGTCTGCTCTATACAATTTGTGCTGTAGTCATGCATAGTTCAGTGATTGTCATATTGATCAATATGTGATGCACCTCTCCAGGCCATGATACATTGAGGATCCCTTATGAATTTGTAATTTTCTTTACAGCACATGAACCGATTGCTACATGTGATCAATATGTAATATTTTCCTGTATTTATTTATTTATTTATTTATGTTCTTGTATAGCGATGGAAGTCAATCCTCGAAAGGGTATCTCAGCGCTTAGTTATTACCAAAAGAGCCAGAAACTAGTAATTAGATAATGAGATGAAGGGGAACAGGCCTAACAGGCGGCAAATAAAAAGGTTTTCAGGGACTTCTTAAAGGATTGAAAGTTGGTTGTATTTTTGAGAACAGAGGGCAATGAGTTCCAAAGAATTGGGCCTTTGTAGGATAGGGCTCGCCCCCCCTGCCTAGCTTTTTTTATCCTAGGAACCTGGAGTTGTTGCTGGCTACTGGATCGCAGAGTTCGACTGGGAATGTAGGGTTTGACATGTATGTCAGGAGAGTGGTTGTCTCCTCTAATTATTTTAAAGTATTCGTCTACAGATCAAATGAGTGGTTGCCTCCTACCAATATTTGGTGTTCAGTTGCAGACTATTGTGATGTGATTGTATTTTCTGATCAATTTGTAATGTTCCTTCCACGGGACAGTGGTAAGTGGTTTTCTTCTGTGAGTGATATGGTATTCTCTTGCAGTTGCAAGTAGACTTGATTGTCTCCTCTTATTAATCAGCTGTGTTCTGCAGAGGAGGGCAAGGTGATTGTTTTCTCTGTTCAATAAGGGGTATTTTTGCATGTTGAAGATAAATGTTTGACTCGTCTGACCACTTTACAGTACTTTCCAGAAGATGCAGATGTAATACTTTTCTTGTCTGATCAGTTAGTGGCATTCTGTAGGCCCGAGTGGCACGTTTGTTTTCAAAGATTGGACTACAGCAGTGGTTCTTAAACTGTGGTCCGCGGGATCCTGGGGAAAGCCTACTCGGGGGGATGTGCAACTGCTTAGAAAATTAAAGATCATAAAAAATGTTTAGACCAGGGTCCACGGCTTCAAGTAATGACTCAGTGGGGATCCCATCATTCCAACAATGATTACATGGGGATCCACAGAACTCACAAGGTTAAGAACCAGCATTCTCAGCGAAGTCTAATCAGAGTAGTTGTCTCTTTAGACACATTTATGGTGTTCCTCTGCAGAGTAGGGAGGAAGTAATTTTCCCTGTTAATCAATTTGCAGTAATCTCCTTCGAGTGAAGGTGATGTGCTCATCTCCGTAGATCAGTTCATATCAATAAGAACAGCAGTTTACACAATATTCCATTCACTGGCACATATAGTTGTGTGTTTTTCTGTCACTGTCGCTTCCATGTTGCACTTCTTTTTTTATCTGTATAAATGATCATTGTAAACCTTGGTAAAGAATTGTTTGTTTCTAGTCAGTTGTGTCCCATGCTGATTTTGAATAATTCTGTTTACAGGCATACAACCACATGAAGAAGGCTCATTGAGTCCATCTGCTGAATGCAACCATTGAAAGGAATGCTAGCTTGTAGGACCACTGTTAACCCCCCCCCCCCACACACACACACACGCACACACACCCACACACACCCACACACACCCACACACACCCACACACACCCACACACACACACACACACACACACACACACACACACCCGCACACACACACACACACACACACACACACACACACACACACACACACACACACACAGATCTTAGAAAGGACACACTGTCACACACATCACATTATCACACTCACACAAGCAATCACAATAAACTTTCTCACAAAATAAACACCAGACAATCACTCACAGTGCAATGGAACCTTTAAATGCTGCTCCCTAACTGTACCTATGAGAACTGTGCACTCCTGCAGGTGGCAGGTGTTGATCTTTGAAAGTGGTGCACTGGTGCAGTTAAACATTTAACCCAAAAGTACGGTTTGGGTGTTGGGGTGATGGCGGCGTTCTCCCGCTGATCAAATCTTGGAAAGAAATGTATCAAGTAGTGTATTTAAGGGGGGCGCTAGTGAGCCCGAAGCATGATGGCCGCACATTAGTGCAGCTCTGCTGGTCAGGGCAACAATCCGTCAATAATTCTGCATTTCTTCTCCACATCTAAACCTGAGAGACAGAACACTCAGGGAGCCCTGTTGTGAGAAGGTGCTGCTGCCGGGTGGTGAGTGAGCTGACGGCGGCGGCAGAGTGGCGCTGGCCCCGCTTGGGTGCTTGCTCCGGCTTCAGCGGGCGGCGCCGAGGCAGTAAATAGAAGCGGACTGGTTGGCAGCGTGGGAGAAATGTGTCCCGTTAGGCTGCAACGCTTGTAAGCCCCCCCGCACAGGAACGGAGGTAGTGTGGTCTGTTCCGATTTGGCCATAAGCTGCCGAGGTAGAGTCTGGGCACGCAGTAGCGACAGGGCCTACCATTTAAATGAGTGACCCGCCCGCCATTACACTCCTGGCCCATCTCCTGCTGTACCATGTGCTGCACTACGCTCTTCATTAATTCTGCCCGGCTGAGTTCAGAACGAGCACACTGAACAGTGTGGACCACCCTGAGGAGACAGGGAAAGGTGCTTTTTATTACAAATACACAAGTCCGGAATAGCGCCTGTGAAACTGGTGAATATTTGATTGAATGCTCGGTGGTGAGGCTGATCAGTGGGGCTTCCTGAAGACGTAATTCTTGGCACAAGATAAGATGACTCTTCCTCGCAGTGCTATGTTGGTATGATAAGGCTCCTGAACCTAGTGGCACTGAATACTTGAAAGCTGGCCTGCTAGGGCAGTCAAATTATCTGCCCTACGAACGATACGATTCTAATATAGGATTGCTGGCCTTAGCTGCGCGGGAACTACGAGAGAGACAATTGGATAGAGGCCTAGCGGTGGGAGAGCGCTGGAGTGCCCGACGGTTGGAGGCAACATGGGTAAGCCGGACAGACAACTACAGCCTAAACTTTCGTTTGAATCTAAACGCCTCAAAAAAACACAGATGCAGGCTGCCTCGGACACTGAGACGGATCCAGAAGCAGGCAGCAGTAGCAAGTTGGAAAAAATTATGCTGGCCATGTAGCAACGTTTACATACCATTAATAGTAAAATAGATAATCTGAATTTACGTATGGATACCATGACGGCGAAGCTGGACAAGCATGGCATGCGAATAACAGAAGCAGAGCAACACATATCAAATGCAGAAGACAAAGTGGAGAACCTTACGGAGTCCTGCACCCAGATGGAGAGGCTCTTGGAGGTAATCAGAGCCAAAAGCGAAGATTTGGAGGCGAGATCGCGCCACAATAACCTAAGGGGGTGCCCAAATCTACCAACACCAGCAAACTGGAACTCTATGTTGTGGAAATGCTCAAAACTATGTTTGGTGCAGAAAACCTTTCAAACATGCTGGTAAGTAGAAAGAGCCCATCGATCCCTTGCGCCGCGCCCAGTCCCAGGAAAGCCCCTGTGCCTGATAATCGCTAAACTCCTTGATTATCGGGACAGGGATGTGGCCTTACGCCTGGACAGAGAAATGGGCACCACCAGATACCAGGGAATGAGAGTGGCGTTCCCAGACTTCACGGCAGCGGTGCAGCAATCACGGCGGGAATTCCAACAGGTTAAGAAGAAGCTACAGATCATGAAGATTCAATACGCCATGCTCTACCCAGCGCGTCTTAAAATAATACATGGCAGCGAACCTCAAATCTTCACGACTCCAAAGGACACTATGCAGTACATAAAGCAGCTTGAACGGCGCGGAGCGTCTGGTGTGGATGAAGATGAAGCGGACAATGAGAATTAAGGAAACTGCAGGTTGTAAACTTGTTGTATCTCGTAATGATGTTTAAAGTCTCCTGGGTGATAGGCCCGCAAATACAGTACATACAAACTGTTGGTTGCACTAAGGATTTAGTATGTGACAATGGTTTGAGACTATAATGTGCAACAACTACCATTATTAAGGGGAAAATGTAATTCCTTTGGGAGCACCTCCGAGTGAACAATAATGGATATATGTGGTTTTAACTCCTTAGGTAAAGTGTATTTGTGCATGGAGATTGCTTGGAGGAGACATAGGAGGTGTTTTGCGATATAGAGTGCAGGGATAAAATACTGATTCAAATGTTTATGGTAATGCTGCAGTATTAATTCTGATTTCTGTCATGGATACACTATTCATGATTTGGGCTGAATTTGCAGGTGGGACTTTTGCCATCTCGCACCTTTAGTGGGGCGATGGTTGACGAGACTGCGAGCTTCATCTTTTAGATGTCGAATTTTTGGTAATAAGAAACTCTTTGCATAACTCTTTACATTTAGGCATGCTGCAATTTGATGTGATGAGGGGAAAATAGATGTGGCCCTGACCCCCCTCCTCCTCATCTCAACGAGGGGCTAGTTGGGCGGCTGGTTACCTCCAAAAGGGTACGCCCCACGCAGTTAAGGGTATGTCTATTGGGTGTGAGCAGAATAGCTGCTTACGGTGGGTTAGGGGAGTTGTGTTGTTTACCGTGTTCCTTACAATGGGGATTCTTAGCATAATTGGGATGCTTAAGTGGGTGGGGGGGTTGGTTGGGAGTTTGTTCAAATGTAATATTATGCAAATCAGAATACATGATAGCAGACAGAGTGTGGAAAGCAGCATAAATACGGTAGCCAAGAGTCCTACACAGATTGTGAACAGGGTAGATGACAGCTGAGGTTGGCAAACTCACATGGATAACGTGAAATGTCAGAGGCCTTAACAATCTGAAGAAAACGAGGCAGATGTTGGTCTACCTGGATATGCACAATGTGCAGGTGGCGTTCCTGCAGGAAACTCATTTGACCAAACAGGCAGGTGATAAAGTGGCCGCCAAATGGGCTGAGGCAAAATGGGCATCGTCCTACTCCTCCTATGCGAGGGGCGTCATGATTTTAATTTAAAAAAAAATTCCAGTTCGTCGCCACACAAGTGGATATTGATGATAATGGTAGACTCCAGGGTGGACCTCGCAGTCAAAAAGGCTACACAAGCTGTTAAAAATGGTATGCAAGAACTGTCTCTCATAGACATCTGGAGGTTGAGGCACCCGGGGGAACGGGAGGGTACATGTTACTCTTACACACATCACTCCTGGTCTCGACTAGACTATTGCTTGACTACTGATGAGATAAACTCACTGCTCACTAAGGTTCTCCACTTACCCAGGACACTTTCTGACCACTCCCCATTGCTGTTCCAAATGATAATACCCATTTACACACCTCCACAATTCCAGTGGAGACTGCAGGCCACAGCCTTGCAAGACCAGGTGTTCCGGGAGGGGGTTTGGGATGCCTTTGTGAATGATTTTGATGAAAACGCTGGATCAGTAGAAAGTTTGGGTACATTGTGGGAAGCGTTCAAAATAACAATATGAGGTGTATGCATAGGATTACAAGCGGGTGTGCTTAAATCAATTTGAGGATCTATGAAACGTCTGGAGCAAGAACTGATAGATCTTGAACGTCAATATGAAATTACGTCAGACATCACTACACTAGCGTCGATTAGAACTAAAGTAGCCAAATATAATGATTTGGCGGATTCAGAAGTAAAGCATATGTCCCGGCGTTGGACAGCCTGATATTATGGGGAGGGTGGGAGACCAGGTAGGGCTCTAGCAACCAAAATCAAAGCACCTTGGGCAAAAAACAATATGGTGCAATATATTGTGGAGGGAGGTACTAGAAATTGTGACAGTACAGGTATACTTGACATCTTTGTGCATTACTATATGCATATGTATAAGTATAGGCAGACAGAGGATGAAGATGAAATAGCACAATATCTGGAAGATATTGCCTTGGTTTGGTTGTCAAAAGGGCAGCAAGATTTTTTAATGCACCCGCTTACAATATACGAAATACGAGATGCGTTCCTTACATTACCTAATGGCAAAGCTACGGACACAGATGGGCTCCCAGTGGAGATTTATAAGGAGTATATTGATTTACTGGTACCACAACATCATTCCATGTTTGAAGATGACTATGAACAGCAGAAGCTGCCGGACAAACTCCGAGAGGCATTAATTATAACTTTACTGAAGCCAGGGAAGGAAGCTGATGAATGCGAATCATATCGACCATTGTCTTTAATGAATACGGATGTTAAAATATTAGCTCAGGTCCTGGCAACCAGGTTGAAACTACTGTTGCCTGTCACAGTGCTGCCAGATCAATCTGTTTTTGTCCCTGTCCGATCCACGGCTCATAACCTAAGAACACTCTTTGCATTCCTACACATTTGGAACCTACTTTGCCTGCTGCGGTGGCCCTGCTGGACGCCGCAAATTCATTTGATTCCATATCCCGACGATACATGCTGGCAGTGTTACATCGTGTGGGAGTGCCCTTTATTTTCTCCAACTGCATCAAGTTATTATACACAGATCCACTGGCTCGAGTGCACGTAAATGGTAGGACGTCCTATTCACTCCCGATTAGGTGTGGGACGAGGCAGGGCTGTCCTTTATCACCTCTACTTTTTGCGATAGTGTTAGAACCACTGGTCTGTATATTGCAACAGCGTCATTCGCGGGCAGCGCTGGGCTTCCATCAGAGGCCATTGGCGGTATCCATGTACGTGGATGACATGGTTTTGTATGTGCGTGAGCCAGCGGTGTATTTGGAACAACTCATCAGAGAATACATAAGGTTTGAATGGCATTCTGGTTTGGGAATAAACTCGAATAAATTGGTAGTAGTCTCTTTGACAGTGTACACAGCGCAGTTTAAACTGGGATTCCCGTTGATATGGAGTGAGGAACCAGTTAAATATCTAGGTGTGTGGGTTCACAGGGACCTGCAGTGTGTTATCAGTACAAACTGTGGCACTGCCATCACCCGACTTGAGGAACAGGTCACTAGATGGATACACGGTGGCTCTGCTTAAAATGGTAGTTCTACCGAAATTTCTGTTCTTATTTGTCAACATACCCATCATATTGAAACCACATTTTTACAACACACTCCGCGGGATCATGATTACATTGGTTTGGGGAGGGAAAAAGCTGCATGTTAAGTGGGAGGAATTGATGCTGCCCTATGAGTTAGGAGGATTTAGAGTGCCTGATATGTAGCAGTAGGTACTTTATTCGGTTAAGATTATTAACCATAAAAGCATACAAAATACAACATTAATTTACATTAAAATAACAATAAAATTTAAAGTAAAAAATACATCAGTTTTCCTTACAATCAAACAATACAGAGTTGGTAGGAGTGATATCCTTGTCCTATCAGAGTGACATATCTGGGCCAGGGGGTAGGTTCTAGTAATTATAGGGGGGTAACTGCTGGTAACTAGTTGATACAGGACCCCTCCTGCCCCCCCCCCCGGTGGTATCCCTCTACGCTCCACCTTGTGATTGGCGAATATGCAGTTCTTGGGGAAAAATCGCACAATTCAAGTGTTGATATAGGCCCATCTCCTCTTTGTGACTCCCAGCTTCGTAGATGAGGGACGAACAGGTTATCCCGGAAGTTAACAATGACCAGGTCTCCCGCTGTGTTCTTGGGACGGGAGCCTATCCATCCCACCATTGTGACATTTAGGATTGTCCCGTTAATGTTGGATGGAAGCGGTCTATTCTTTGACAGCCAAAACTGGACTTTGTTTTTGAGGTCCTGGTGACCTTCAATTTTCCCGGTAGCGAGTGTAGGCACTCCCGAGAGGACACACACGTAGGGTGCTGCCTCTGGTGGTAAATTTATAGATCTATTACTCACGGCTAGCCCCTCAGAACATTTGCCAACTTTTGACCACCCAGCTCTGGGAACAGAGCTAAGGGCCATTGTCAGTTCATTGGCTACCTCCTTGTTTTTAATAACTGATAGTACAGGATCAGATGGGTTATTCTGGGCGATTTTGCTGTGTGCAGTGGTGTCAGACAATTTTGAGGCAGCTATTCTCTGAGATTGGTTGTTTGACTTAGTTGGCTTGGTATTGTCGTCTATTGTTGAGAGTTTTTCCCCAATTCTCTCTAACCTTTCAATAAGCGGGGATAACAGGGTTTTTACCAATTCTTCAAAGTTGGCCAACAGAATAGATGGTAAAAGGGATATAGGGGTTTCCAGTATTTGACCTGCTTTGGGTGTCTCGGGGGGGTGGTGGCAGTAACCAAAGAGGGGTTTAAGTTTATTTTTCTGTATTTCGATGGTTTCCCCTTGTGATTCATACCTTTACGTTTTGTGCTCTGGGTAGGAACCTGAGGATGTGCTAACCCCTGAGTGGTAATTTTATCCGTTGTTACGACTGGAATTTCCAGTGAACTTTTATTAAGTTGAAGCAAGTTCCTAAACTGAGGGCTTCCAATACCCGTAGGGTATGTTGTGGAACTGGATTGTTCAATTCCCTGTTCAATGGGAATATACCTGGTTTTGCAAATGGCATTTAATTCCCTCTGTAATAAAGAGTTTGGCGAGTCGATTAAGATCGGAGGGGATCGTTTGCTACATATGGTGTCTTTAGGGAGGATATGTTCGATTGACTCAAAAGCCGATGTTACCCTAGTTATATATAAGTCCAGTGTCCCCTTAAGTGGGCCGCCTTGAGAGGCGGATTGTTTAGCTGACCCTTTAGAGGTCATGGTGCGACAAGCTAATGACCCAACTAAACACACCTTGTATGGAACCAATGGATATCTAGGTGGACTAAGGGGCTACAGAAAAGATGAACAGGAACATTCGTTGGTAGGCTCTGGAGGTTGGTCTCTAATTAAGCATACCTTAGTTCATGTCTTTAGTCCCAAGAGACCAACCAAGAAGAGTGTCCCGACCCGACCTCCTCTGGCCTCTGAGGGCCACAGAGGGTCCGCCCTTTGCCCGGGCATAGCCCGGCGCCGCCCAGCGCGCGTCCCGCGACGCGGTCAGATAAACACCAATTTATCCATCTGTTGATTGGAGGAAGGGGCGGGCTGACTCCTGCTGCCCCGCTGTCCTCTGGGCTCTGCAGTCCGTTTCAATCCCCCAAGTTCGAGTGTCTCCCGCGAAGCGGGAGGCACGAGAGGTAAATGAAGCACCCGGTGAGTGGAGGGAGGGGCGGGCTGACTCCTGCTGCCCCGCTGTCCTCTGGGCTCCGCAGTCTGTTTCAATCCCCCAAGTTTGAGTGTCTCCCGCAAAGCGGGAGGCACAAGAGGTAAATGAAGCACCCGGTGAGTGGAGGGAGGGGCGGGCTGACTCCTGCTGCCCCGCTGTCCTCTGGGCTCCGCAGTCCGTTTCCAATCCCCCAATTTCGAGTGTCTCCCGAGAAGCGGGAGGCACGAGAGGTCAATGAAGCACCCGGTGAGTGGAGGGAGGGGCGGGCTGACTCCTGCTGACCCGCTGTCCTCTGGGCTCCGCAGTCCGTTTCAATCCCCCAAGTTCGAGTGTCTCCCGCAAAGCGGGAGGCACGAGAGGTCAATGAAGCACCCGATGAGTTGAGGGAGGGGCGGGCTGACTCCTGCTGCCCCGCTGTCCTCTGGGCTCCGCAGTCCGTTTCAATCCCCCAAGTTCGAGTGCCTGATATGAAATAATACTACTTGTGTGCACAAGCGCAGTATCCATTTTACTGGCAGAACGCGCCGCCATACACACCACATGTAGCGGTTGAGGCAGGGGCGGTACGACCAATACCACTGAAAACAATGATTGTAAATGAAACTATGGGGTTTGAAAAAGATGAAAATGATACGGTCCAATGTTCAGCTCATGCTTGGAGAGAACTTGGGAAGCGTGCCAGGAGATTACTGCTGTATGCTCCATCAATGCCACTTCTACATCATGGGGTAATTTCAGTGACAGGTGAAACAGACTCACTAAAAGTTTTGCAAAGTGCGGGAGTGTACACTGTGGGAGATATATACCCTAATGGCAAATTCATTGAACTTCAGGCCTTTGTGGGGGAAGAGCAAAAACAACCACTGGAGTCAAGCTATCCTGGCTGAAGATGACTGATAGCCAGAAACCGGTCCTAGGATGCTTGATTCCGCTCCAGGAAAGACATGGCTTGGCTGTTCGGGCTGGACTGTTCCCATGAGGCACAGGGTCAAGGCAGATTTGCATATGGCCATGTCTGAACTGGGGAGGTGTGGAGTGCAAAAAAAAGATGGATTTAGGCCCAGATCTCTGTACAGGGGTGAATGTATGACATTTTTCTGCATTCTGTCCATCAACTGTTGTTTTTGCATTTGTCACCCCGAGTGGGATCGGTGTGCTCAGACGTGAGACCCATGCACTCCACACCGCTGGAGTCAAGCTATCCTGGCTGAAGATGACTGATCGCCAGAAACCGGTCCTAGGATGCTTGATTCCGATCCAGGAAAGACATGGCTTGGCAGTTCGAGATGGACTGTTCCCATGAGGCACAGGGTAAAGGCTGATTTGCAAATGGCCATGTCTGAACTGGGGTGGTGTCGAGTGCAAAAAAAAGATGGATTTAGGCTCAGATCTCTGTACTGTGGTGAATGTATGACATTGTTCTGCATTCTGTCCATCAACTATTGTTTAGGTCTCGCCTGTCAATGCGCTTGCAAGAATATAGGGGCTTAACCAGAGCTTAACCAAACGGGCGATTTGATGCTGTGCCCGTGAAAAGCAAGCTCAATGCGCAAGCGCATTGACCTTAAAAGCGCGTGCACATCAAAGTCAGCCATCTGTTCCCCAGCGTCGTGCCTCCAGCAGCTCTTCATAGGTATCCGCTCCGCCCCCTGCTGCATCAAACGCTTTCATTTCGCTGCCGCGTTTTTTACTTTCATTTCGCGGCCGCAGTTTTTTTTCTGCCCCTGTTGTGCTGCCCGACTTGTTGCATTTGTCACCCCGAGTGGGATGGGTATGCTCAGATGTGAGTCCCATGCTCTCCACACCACTGGAGTCAAGCTATCCTAGCAGAAGACTGCTGATAGCCAGAAACCAGTCCTAGGATGCTTGATTCCGGTCCAGGAAAGACATGGCTTGGCAGTTCGGGCTGGACTGTTCCCATGAGGCACAGGGTCAAGGCTGATTTGAATATGGCCATGTCTGAACTGGGGTGGTGTGGAGTGCAAAAAAACGATGGATTTAGGCCCAGATCTCTGTACTGGGTTGAATGTATGACATTGTGCTGCATTCTGTCCATCAACTGTGTTTTTTGCATTTGTCACACCGAGTGGGATGGGTATGCTCAGACATGAGTCCCATGCTCTCCACACCACTGGAGTCAAGCTATCCTGGCTGAAGACGGCTGATAGCCAGAAACCGGTCCTAGGATGCTTGATTCCGGTCTAGGAAAGACATGGCTTGGCAGTTCGGGCTGGACTGTTCCCATGAGGCACAGGGTCAAGGCTGATTTGAATATGGCCATGTCTGAACTGGGGTGGTGTGGAGTGCAAAAAAACGATGGATTTAGGCCCAGATCTCTGTACTGGGTTGAATGTATGACATTGTGCTGCATTCTGTCCATCAACTGTGTTTTTTGCATTTGTCACACCGAGTGGGATGGGTATGCTCAGACATGAGTCCCATGCTCTCCACACCACTGGAGTCAAGCTATCCTGGCTGAAGACGGCTGATAGCCAGAAACCGGTCCTAGGATGCTTGATTCTGGTCTAGGAAAGACATGGCTTGGCAGTTCAGGCTGGACTGTTCCCATGAGGCACAGGGTCAAGGCTGATTTGCATATGACCATGTCTGAACTGGGGTGGTGTGGAGTGCAAAAAACGATGGATTTAGGCCCAGATCTCTGTACAGGGGTGAATGTATGACATTGTTCTGCATTCTGTCCATCAACTGTTGTTTTTGCCTTTGTGGGGGAAGAGGACAGGCCTGTTATGGCGAAGTTTGTATACAGCAGACTGAGAGCTGTGTGCACCCCTGTTTCCCTGATGAGCCTCCTACTCTAACGGCTTTACAAATACTATATACCTCGCAACTTAGAACTAAATTAATTACTAGACTGTTCAACGCCTCACAGACTGATGAAGTGGCTGTTACTTTGGGCCCTATGGGAAACTTGAATTATATATTGCCACAGACGATTACAGAAGATGAATGGAAAACATATTGTAGGCTAACAGGTCAGTTTGCGTCCAATGAAATATATTCATCAAATGTATTATACGCCAGCGCACCTCCATAAATATGGGCTCAGGGACTCGCATTGCTGTACACAATGCGGTGCAGATAATGCTGACTTTTTTCACCTGTCATGGAGCTGTCCGAAGGTATCTGACTTCTGGGACAAAGTAACAAGGGCCTTGACGGAAATGATAGGTGAACCTGTGGCATGTACTATGACCCTGTGCCTCCTGGGGAATGTGCTAAAGCTTCAAACTAGTAATCAGAAATTAGCTGCTGTAGCGCTATTGTTGGCTAAACGCAGGGTCTCAATCCATTGGGATGGCAGAAGAGCACCACAGGTAACACATTGGCTCAGAGATATTGCATATTGTCGGGATCAACTTATATGTTATGGAGAGGAACTGCACAAGCTTCAAGGCCACAAGACATTTGGGGGCCTTTCACTGCTTACCTATTAGCTCATTCAACTAATAATTAGTAACTATTGAGTGGCTACTGAAATTGATGTAAGTTTTATTATTACACCTTATGCTGCTGTGATGTTCTTGAATTTGATGATATTTTAACAACTTACTGCTATGTATTCTGCACTATGGAAAAAAGGATGAACATGTATTCTTTATGTTATATGAAAATGTATAAATAAAATGATTTTTAAAAAAAAATAGTAGTGCATTTAAAAGCACAAATTTCACACCAAAAATGTATTTTCTTTATGTGCCAAGCGAATGAAGCCCGATGCTCCCCAGGAGTTAGCCCCATTAATTGACAATGTGCAGGAGGTACCTCCTATATGTTAATAATTGCCTCCATTCTGCCAGGGGCAACATTTGCTCATGGGTGTACCCCCATGCGCCATGTGGGTCACTGCCTACATTTTACATACAATATGCCAGTGCACTAATTTTGCTATTAATGTTATATGTGTACAATGAGAGACTTCCATTTCAAAAACTAACATTAGTCTGTCAGAGCCAGCATTTTGCCTTTGCCACCATTTGTGCCAAAAATGAACTCTTGTGTGCCAGCACTAGCATTCTGGCATGGGCACCGCATAGGGGCAATAATTAACTCCAATATACCATTATTTACTACTATCAGAATTTTGCTGTGGATGACTCTTATGCCAGGAATTACCTCCAAGAAGGCAGCATTTTTCCATGGATACCCCTTATGCCTACAACTACCTCTAGTAATCCTGTGCTAGCATTTTGCCCTGGGTGCCCCTTATGCCAAGAATTATCTGTAGTATGCACCAGAGCCAGAATTTTGCAATTAATTACTTTTATGCCAGAAAGTACCTCCAAGCTGGCAGCATTTTTCGATGGATACCCCTCATGCCAAAAATTACACCTAGTGTGCCAGTGCCAGCATTTTGAAATGGGTGCCTGTCACACAAAGGATTAACTCCAGTATGCTAGCATTTTGACATGATTGCCTCTGTAAGCCAAGAACTATGCCAGTATGCAAGGGCTAGCAGTAGACACACAAGCTAACATACACACACACACACACAGACTCACTCATTCATTCATGCTCACATTCACTCTCACGCTCATTGTCTCGTTCTCACTGGCGTAGCTGGGGGGGGTCAGTGCGGTCCGCTCAGGCGGCACTATTTTGGGGGCAGCAGCCTCTGTGATTTATTTGGACTCTCGCTGACATAAATTACACAGGCCGACGCCAGTGCCGCGCGGCCCTCCGTGCAACCAGCAAGCACACACCTGCTTGTTAAGACCTACCTACCCTGTTTGTGGTTCCTGTCCCAGGGCCATCAATCTTGTAGCGCGCGAAAGTGCTACCAATGGCGGCCCTGGGCATAATGTTTGGCCAGCCCTCGCGCTGAAATATAGCGCAGCACGGCCGCAGTGACGTGTCACATGCTCGCCTCTTTTGAGCGGCCGCCAGTACAACTGCCATTTTTGCCACTGACCTACACTCTGCTCAAAGCGCTGAAGCGTCGCCTCTGACACCTGTGTTCCAAGCGACGGGCCGCAGCAGGTGGCCAAAGTTGTCCCAGATGCAGCTCCTCAATTTGCCCCCATGGGGGGCTTGGGGGAGGGCAGCCGACCCCTGGGAGGTCTCCTCCCCCGGGCGGTTTGGGAGATCTGGGTGGGGGTCCTTCTTCTAGCAGATTCCATTTGGGCGTTTTTTGGGCTGGTTTTTAGTTGTATTGTGCGGCCCCCTATAAACGGGCGGGGCTCCTCTTTACGGGCACCATTTTGGGCTTGGTGACCTGGTGGCCGGTTGAGCTTAGAATTTTTGTCAGCAATTTTGGTAGTTCGTTATCTTTCCTTGTAGCTATTCTATTTCGATATTATGGCTGGTGAAGATTATCGAGTGTTGGAGGCTATTCGCCTGCTTAGCGAGGCGGGGCGTTTGGACCTGGTTATTGGTGACCGGGGTCAGACCGAGCCTCCGCGGCCCCAGCGGGAGGCCTCAGCGAGGGTGTCGGCTGTGGTGGCAGCGTGTTATTCTCCGAAACGCCGGAGGCAGGACGGGGTAAGTGAACGGGGTCGTTCCAGGACTCGGCGGGCGGGTTCTAGGGCCCGTCGGGGGAGTGATTCTGGGTCTTCGGATCCGTCTGTTTCTTTAGATGCCTCGTTGGTGGAAGTGGTTGGGGAAGGTGATTTTCCTTCTGTGTCGGGGGAGGTTTCTAATGTTGGTTTTCGTGAAAGAGCGGCCTCTGCTCCCGTTTTGCGAGGCCGTCGTGCTTCCAGGCAACGTGGTTGCACGCGTCGTTCGGTTTCGGCCTCCGCGGTGGCGGGTACTGACGTCACCGAGGTAGGGGGGGGCGGAGGCCATTTTGAATGTGGTTACTGTGGCGCAGCAGCCGTTACGGGGTGCTCCGGGTCAGGAGGTACAGGAGGTGGTTGCTCCTCTGAGCGTTATTCGTCACCATGTGGTTCAGGTCCCGGTAACGGTTGACGGTGGTTCTGTTGGTGTGTCCATCGCTCGGCCTTTAGTATCAGGTCCTGGGGGGGTCATGTCTGAGAGCTCTGGTGTGCTTGTGCGGTCCGTGGGGAGGGATCTGAGTAGTCCGTTATTGTTTTCTCCCCACAGTGTCTATCAGAGGGGAGGCTGTGTCTGTCGGTAGCGGTTCTTTGGGGGAGGGGGAATGGGCTCAGATGGGTTTGGTGGAGGGTTCTGGGCGGACTGAAGTTCCCTTCCTTGGAGGGGATTTGTATGGTACGGGTACCTCAGTGGGGAGTTTCCGCCCGTCGGAAGTGGTAGGAGGCCTTCCCCTCGGGGGGACGGGAGTGGAGATGGTTTTGTTCAGCAGCGTGATGTTGAAGGGGGTTCTTTCTATAGGTTGTCCGGGGATTTTCAGTGTCCTGGTATGAGAGTGGTTTTGGGGCCTACATCTCGGGGTTCTTTTGGTGATACGAGGGTTCAGGATTTTGCTGCTCAGGGGCCTGCGTCGCAGATTATTCAGGCTATGTTGGATGTTAGTTCGGATGAGGAGGTTTGCCCTCCGTCTCCTCGGCTTTGCGATGCTTTAAAAAGGAAAGGAGCTGGTGGTTCTGGGAGTTTAGAGGTGACTGGTAGGGGTGGTGGATTTAGTGTTGGCGGTTTGTCTTCTGCTCATAGAGTTGGTTTTAGTAAGGGACCCGGCACACCAGTCCGGCCTTTTTCTTTACAGGTGGGAGCTCGACCTGAGGCAGCAGACTTGGCAGGGCGGCAGGCAGCCCAAGTACGCCGAGGAGAAGTGCGGGTGGAGCCTGGCGCGGCACGTCCCATACCATCGAGGGATCCCGCCGCGGCCATCACACGCAGGTTTACTACGACCTCGATGGCCCCAACGAGGGATTTCGACATGGGCGGTGCATCCAGGTCCAGCGCGACCTTCCCAGCCTCGATGGTGGAATCCAACGTTGTACATGGGAGCGGGTTACGCACGACCTCTCTTGTGCCACGTGGTGGTCATAATGCTGGCTTATCTTTTACAGGGAATCAACAGGTCGTCAGTTGTACTGGCGGGGGGATGTATAGACGGGTTCAGTCGTCATCCCTGCCAAGGTCAAGCGTGAGGGCTGGTAAGGCCCATGGTCGGTCAAAAACGGTGGAGTCAAGACAGACTTCGGTGGTTGTCAATGCCCCTCCCCAGTTAGATGAATCGCTGATTTTAGATTATGATGAGGACAGCCCTGAAGAGGGAGAAGTTCGTGAGATTGTGTCTGGGGGGGGACATGTTAATGTTTCTCATAGTATGTTACAGGAACAGGTGGTTCGGAGTCGTGCGGAATCGTCAAGGCCACGAGTACTCGGCCCCTCGGTGAGGGCTCCTCGGAGGGCGGACGACGGTGCACAGACAGAGTGGAGGACGGAAGCCAGTCAACCGCCTCTTTTACGCCCAGGTGAGACTGTGGTTCAGGCCGTGCGGCCAAATATGGTTTCTATTGGTGTTGGTGTAGATTTAATATCTACTGAAAAAGATGGTAAATTATACAAAGGACGTGTTGTCAGAGACCAAGGTGTGGGTACAAACGTGGATGAACTCAGTACAGGTGAAAAAGTGGATAGTGGCACGTCCACTGTTGGTTTGGGCACTACTAAAAATGTACTTCACAGCAAGGAATTAAAAATTAAAAAGTTGCCGTATATGGGTGTTACGAAGCCTTTGGGGGCTCATTTGATGCTCAGTACAAAGGAAAGGATATGGAACGGTGAGTATGTGGAACTGTTAAAATTGCTACACAGGGAGGTTCGTGCTAAAGAGGGTTCCAAGGAGGAGGAGTTTGAATTGGCTAAACGCCCTAAGGTACCTTTGACTATTGAAAATTGGACGGCGGCCTTTTTAATTTATGCCAGCGTCTACTGCGAAAAGTTCCCTGAGCGCTGCGTGTCATTATTTAAGTACATGGATGTTATCCGTAAGGCTCAGCTGACTAGGAATGATTACGCTTGGGCTCAATATGATGAGGAATTTAGGGCGCGTATGGCTTGGGATCCCGAGGCGAAATGGGGCGAGTTGGACACTGACCTTTGGCAGCACACTATGGGTTCGTCTGCCTCTGGTAAAACGATTTTTACAGCCAGTGGTCTTCCTTTAGTCTATCGTCCCTTTCAGTCCCGTCCCACCCGGGGAGGGGTGGGGGCCAACTCTAACACCCAGTCGCCTACCGGCACGTGTTGGGATTTTAACAGAGGGACTTGTAACAGAGAGTTCTGTAAATTCCGTCACGAATGTTCACAATGTGGTAGGAAGAACCATCCGTTATCCCGTTGCTGGGGTCCTAGGAATTCCGGGTGTCCCCAGGTTTCCCAACAGAGTTCAGGAACTTTCGTGGCACCACAGCAACCTCCAGCTCCCAGGGGAGGGAAGTCTTCATCCGGTGCTGGGCCCAAAGGCTCGTACACCGGTTAATGTTGATCGATTGGCTGCCGCTTTGCGGGATTACGAGCCCGCCGAGCTGCGGTCGGTTTTGTTATTGGGTTTCCAGGTTGGTTTTCGTTTGGGGTATGAAGGACCACGTTTGAGACGTTGGTCCAAAAATTTGAGGTCGGCAGGCGAACACCCTGCCATTGTACAGTTGAAATTGGACAAGGAAGTGAGTGAGGGTAGGATGGCGGGCCCGTTTGATGATTGGCCTCTGGTGAACCTAATTGTATCCCCTATTGGTGTGGTCCCCAAGAAGGAGCCTGGTCAGTTCCGGCTCATTCAACATCTATCATGGCCTGAAGGTGAGTCTGTAAATGATTTCATTGACAACGAAGCTGCATCGGTATCTTATTCTTCGGTGGATGTAGCTATGCAATTGGTTGTCACGGCGGGCCCTGATGCTCTGATGGCAAAATGCGACATCAAATCCGCATTTCGGCTGCTTCCAGTCCATCCTGAAGACTGGTGTCTTCTGGGCATCCATTTTCTTGGAAAATGGTACGTGGACAAGGCCTTGCCAATGGGTTGTTCCATGTCTTGTGCGTTGTTTGAAACTTTCAGTACGTTTCTGCAATGGTGGTTTACTAAACAGAGTGGCCATGAATTAGTCACTCATTACTTGGACGATTTCTTCTTTGTGGGTACTGCCAATTCGTTGGTTTGCCAAGCTGCTCTCACATCGTTTCAATCATTGATGAGTTCTTTGGGTGTACCATTGGCCCCTGAGAAGACCATGGGTCCTTGCGCGACCATGTCTTTTTTGGGGATCGAGCTTGACTCACATTTGATGCAAGCTCGTCTTCCATTGGACAAGAAACAGAAAATGCTTGAACTGGTTGGAATCATGTTGGGAAAAGAGAAAGTGTTTGTGAAAGAGATACAAGTTTTGCTAGGACACCTTAACTTTGCCTGCAGAGTGGTCAGGGCGGGTAGGACTTTCTGTAGGAGGTTGGGCAGAGCTTTGTCTGGTCATTCCCTTCCACATCATCGGGTGAGGCTGTCTGCGGGGGTGAAGGAGGACTTACGCATGTGGGTCTTCTTCTTACATTCCTTCAATGGTGTGCCTTTGTGTCGGGAGGTGGATTGGTGTTGGGATGTACAGATCTTCTCTGATGCTGCTGGAAGTGAGGGTTTTGGTCTTTACTGGCAAGGAAGGTGGTGTGCCCAACAGTGGCCGGTACAATGGAAGAATGGTGGCAGAAGTATTGCCTTTCTGGAACTCTTCCCTGTTGTTGTTGCAGTCACTCTGTGGGGTATGGATCTGTCCCACAAAAAGGTTCTTTTCCGGATCGATAATATGGCTGTGGTCCAGGTAATTAACAAACAGTCGGCCAGGGATCCCCAGATTTTGAAGCTCCTTCGAGTGTTTGTGTTGGGATGTCTGAAACATGATATCTGTTTTCGGGCCCTGCACGTTCCTGGCGTGGACAATGACATTGCGGATGCTTTGTCTCGTTCACAGTGGGAGAGATTCCGTGGGCTTGCTTTGGAGGCAGACGAGGAGCCGACTCCCATGCCGGACCACCTGCGGACGGTAGGCAACACCGGGTCCTTCACCTGGTTTTAGGTTCATTGGCTCCTTCCACAAGAACAGCGTATGAGTTGGCCTGGACAGAGTTTTTGGAGTCGGGTGCGTGTTGGAGGGAGCAGGATTGGCAACGGTCTGAGGATGTGGTTCAGTTCATTTTGTGTATGATGGACAGGAATTTATCTAGAATTACTATTTCTGGAAAACTAGCGGGTATTTCTTTTATGGGTAAGCTTTTGTGGGGTTACTCGCCGTCGGCTGGGGAGTTGGGTAGGAGAATGTTGGAAGGGTGGTCTAGAGAGAGAGGTGCTGTGCGTACTTTGCGATCTCCTTTGTCGTGGCAGAAGCTGTTTCAGGTGATTTCTGTACTTCCGGCTGTGTGTTCTGATAGAGTGGAAGCTTGTTTGTTCGCCACGTTGATGGTGTGGATGTTTTTTGGAGCTTTTCGTGTGTCTGAATTGCTAGGCAACAAGTCCTCCCCTGGCCTTCTGTGGGGGGATGTTCAACTGTCGGTAAGGGGGGTCCACATTTGGCTCTCCCATTCCAAAACAGATCAGAGGAGTATGGGTAAAGGGGTTTGGTTGGAAGCGGTGTCCCCTCCGGAAACGTGCCCCTTACGATGGGCTCTCTGTTGGAAGAAAATGTCGGGTGGGTTATTGGACCTTCAGGTTTTTCGACATTTAAATGGCTCATGTGTGTCGAATTATCAACTGCGCATGGTACTGCGAAAAGCGCTGCGACATATCGGTTTAGATGGGTCGTTATACGGTACTCACTCCTTCAGGATTGGGGCGGCCACGGAGGCCTTCCACAGGGGCTGGTCGAGGGAGGAGATCATGGGCCTGGGGCGCTGGACTTCTGATTGCTTTCGGCGCTATGTTCGAAATGAGGCTGCTGGAGCGCTGGCGTCTTCATCTGTTTTGCCTGTCTGATTCTGTTTTCTTTTTCAGGTTCTGTGGCTGGTCCTCGGGCTGCTTTCATTACGGTGTGGATCGTGGGACATTCCTTCGTTAAGAGAGCTCAAGTGCAAGCTCGTCAAAGTTATTTTGGTTCATCCTTGGGTTTCAATGATCGTTTGTTCAATGTGGTGTGGAAGGGTAGAGGGGGCATGTTATGGAAGGAACTGATCCCTGCACTGAATTCTTGGTTAGTAGGGGGGTTTGCCCGGATGTGTTGGTTCTTCACTTAGGTGAAAATGACTTAGGTTCCGTGAAGGGGGTTGTTCTGCTTCGGGCGATCAAAAAGGACTTGGCCTTATTGCATAAACAGTGGTCGGGATGTCACGTTCTGTGGACAGAATTGGTGCCAAGGAGGGTTTGGAGGAATGCGGTGAAACCGAAGGCGGTGGATAAATCTCGGAGGAAAGTGAATCTGGAGGTTTCCCGTTTCTGCAGGGATTTGGGTTTCGGTCGTATCGTTCATAGTGACATCAAATATGATGCGGTGGAATTTTTCAGGGGGGACGGTGTTCATTTGTCCCGAATGGGTATGGACTTATATCTGCTGGAGCTGCGGGAGGTTTTGTCTCGCTGTCTGACTGTGCAACAGTTTGTCGGTGAATAAGTGGTCGTTTGTGTTGTAGGTTCTTGTCTTTCCTTCTCTTTTTGGGTCCCTCCCCTCCCCCTCCCCCTCCCCCCCCTGTTTTTAGGTCTGTGTGGGGGGGCAGAAAGGTGGGGCTCTCTCCGAATCAGTCTTTCACCCCACGGCTTTCTGGATGGCGGTTTTGCTATGTGATTGTCAGTTTTGGGCCAGGTTTGGACCCGTTAGTTGTAATCGGATCTTGTTGGGGGATGTTTCATACTGATTGAGGTGGGGTTCGGAGAATATGGGTCGGGGGATATGATCAGTTGGTTTATAATCGGTGATGTGATATTTTGTATTTGATAAGGTGATGTTATAATGTTATAATGTTATTGGGGTTTGTATGGTTTTTGTGTTGGGTATGTACGGGTGGGGGCGGGTGTGATGGAGGGTGTGGGGTGGGGGCGGGGTTTGGGGTTTGAAATAAAAACGAACAAATTTTGGTTGTGGTTTAGATTGTGAGGCGGTTGCCGAGTTTGCGTATTTGTAAATGTGCACCTGTTCCAATAAAGCGTCCTTTTTCACACTTCAATGGTTTTTGGGTCTGCTCACTCTCCCCCACCCCTCTCTCCCAAGGGGGGCTTGGGGGAGGGCAGCCGACCCCTGGGAGGTCTCCTCCCCCGGGCGGTTTGGGAGATCTGGGTGGGGGTCCTTCTTCTAGCAGATTCCATTTGGGCGTTTTTTGGGCTGGTTTTTAGTTGTATTGTGCGGCCCCCTATAAACGGGCGGGGCTCCTCTTTCCGGGCACCATTTTGGGCTTGGTGACCTGGTGGCCGGTTGAGCTTAGAATTTTTGTCCCTCCCTCCCTCCCTCTTTTGGGGGGTTGTTTCGAGTATGTCTTTCTCCTTTGGCTGCTGTTTGGGACATGTGTGCATGGGTTTTGGCGTTGTTCTTTTGTCGCTTGAGACAGGTGCGTGGCGGTTTTGCTATGTGATTGTCAGTTTTGGGCCAGGTTTGGACCCGTTAGTTGTAATTGGATCTTGTTGGGGGATGTTTCATACTGATTGAGGTGGGGTTCGGAGAATATGGGTCGGGGGATATGATCAGTTGGTTTATAATCGGTGATGTGATATTTTGTATTTGATAACGTGATGTTATAATGTTATAATGTTATTGGGGTTTGTATGGTTTTTGTGTTGGGTATGTACGGGTGGGGGCGGGTGTGATGGAGGGTGTGGGGTGGGGGCGGGGTTTGGGGTTTGAAATAAAAACGAACAAATTTTGTTTGTGGTTTAGATTGTGAGGCGGTTGCTGAGTTTGCGTATTTGTAAATGTGCACCTGTTCCAATAAAGCGGCCTTTTTCACACTTCAATGGTTTTTGGGTCTGCTCACTCTCCCCCACCCCTCTCTCCCAATGCGCCGTTTAGCCTCTCCTTCCTGCTGCTCCGAATACATTAACAGCAAACTAAGGTGCGCCCAATCCCACAGTCACACGCCTGGGACGAAGGCCTACTTTAATGCACCCCTCTGGAGAGTGCGGGTTCACTGCAGCACCGTGACACGTTTCACCTATCGGCCGCGCTCCAATGAACACAGTCGGACCCCATGGAGCGCCTGAGAGACAGGGCAGTGGGATTGTAAACGAGGGGCTGGCTGCCAGTTACATGCTACAGTGGCCTAATCCTTGTGTCGACGGCACACAGACAGCGTTATCAGCTCTTTGAACTCTGCTTTCCATTCAGGTAAGCCAGAAATATGGATCCTGCTTTATAATTTACTATTTCTTTTGCGAAGTTTTTAATTGCGTCAGTAAACAATGTATTTTTGTGACATTTGGGTAAACTTTAACCTAGGGAGTGCTGCGTGACGATTTAAAAACAACATACATTACTGCGTCTATGCAATCCATAGTAATGCACCTGGTGTTGGCATGTTGTCACTTTTCACCAGTGGGTGCATTTACATAAAAACATCGTACTTTTCATTTTTCCCTAGCCACCTGCCCGGCTGGTGTCATGCACAACACTTATGCTGCTCTGTGCTGTTGAGTATGTGGGCTCGGCGCAGGATGTTTTCTCTAATTGCTGTCTTCCCCCAGCCCATCTAGACATAACTGACAGGCCAGACGAATCTGAACTTAACACTTACCAGTGAAGCCCTCCAGTCATGTGCGTTTGTGACAGACTGGAGGAGAGGCCCTGATTGCATCCTTAACATGACCCACGGGAGAAAGACACTACAACAGAAAGGCTGTCTGTCACATTTATTTATTTATTTATTTATAGGCTTATTACGCGCCGGCATCACACCCGAAGGTGTATCTCCGCGCGGAGCTGTGAGGTGAACAGGTCGAGAGAGCTCCTCCTAGAATAGTGCTGTCTTTAGGCATTTCCTGAAAGCTGAGTGACTCGGGCATTCTCTAAGAGAAAGGGGGAGGTTGTTCCATAGACGTGGACCCATGATGGAGAGGGCGCGGCCTCCCTGTCT
Organism: Lissotriton vulgaris; assembly: GCF_964263255.1. Taxonomy (NCBI): domain Eukaryota; kingdom Metazoa; phylum Chordata; class Amphibia; order Caudata; family Salamandridae; genus Lissotriton; species Lissotriton vulgaris. The sequence goes on from NC_141693.1 coordinate 1,219,145,573, forward strand.
GGTCTTGTAATGTCTGGGAACCTGAAGTAACAATTGGTTGGTGGACCTAAGGATGCGGGATGGACGGTGATAAACAAATTTATCCACCAAGTAATAGGGTCCCAGATTGTGTAAACTCTTGTGTATCACACAGCAAATCTTGAATTCTACCCGTTTCCGGATAGGAAGCCAGTGAAGGGCCCTAAGGAGGGGGAGGGACGGTGTTCTGGGGGGGGTGTTGGTCACCAGCCGAGCCGCGGTGTTCTGCACCACCTGTAGTTTATTGAGCACTCCCTCATTGGCAGCTAAAAGTAGGCCATTACAATAGTCCAGGCGACTCAAAACGAGGGCCTGGACCAAGGTCTTCCGAGTGTCGTCAGGAAGAAGGGGAAACACCTTCCGAAGGAGGCCAATAATATGGAAGCAGGACCCTGCAGTGGTGCTGGCATGATGAAAAAGGGTAAGGTCATGATCTAGACGAACCCCCAGGTTTTTTACTACCTGTTTAGGGAGCGGGGCCTGACCCAGGCTGGAAGGCCACCAATCTGGGGTCCAGAGGATTCTCGCCTCCCCAAATAACATGACCTCAGACTTTCCCACATTGCACTGTAGAAAGTTCTTGGCCATCCAGCTGGCGATTGCAGTCATGCCGTTGGAGAAAGCTTGTCTTATCTCCGGGGTAAAGGTCTTAAAAGTAAACAGCAGCTGCGTGTCGTCAGCGTAGGAGATAGGCATAAACCCAAAGGACCTCGTCATGTTGGCCAGAGAGGAGACATATACGTTGAACAACGTAGGGCTAAGACAAGAGCCCTGCGGGACTCCTCTGATGATATTAGCCGAGGTGGAACTAAAGGAGCCCATATTCACCTTCTGGGTGCGCTCTGAGAGAAAGCTGGTGAACCACGCCAAGGCAGATCTGTCAATGCCTATCTCCTTTAATCTGGTAAGGAGAATGGCGTGGGATATGGTGTCGAATGCTGCGGACAAGTCCAACAGCACCAACACCACAGACAGCCCTCTGTCCAGAGATAGGCGTATGGCATCCGTGACGGAGAGGAGGGCAGTCTCTGTACTATGCCTAGGCCTGAACCCGGACTGAGAATGGTCTAGGCTGCCGGTCTGCTCAATGAAGGTGGAAAGATGGTGATTGACGTGCTTCTCCGTCAGTTTGCCGATGAACGGCAGAAGGGAAATTGGCCTCAGATTGGTCATATCTGACCAGGGGATGGCGGTGTTTTTCCTGATAGGCTTGACCATGGCCTCCTTCCACACCCGGGGGACCAGTCCCTCAGACAGGGAGCGATTGATCACCGTCCGAATGCAGGGGCTAAGGACACTCCCAATGAGGTGCATGACACGGGCAGGTACAGGATCTACTGGGCTACCAGACTTAATGGTCGCAATCAGGGAGTTGACCTGGTCTAAGGTTATCTCAGGGATGAATGATAGTGTGGCTGGAGCAGCGCCGGCTGTTCCAGGCTGGAGACTGGGAGAGGGGACATTTTCATCCGTGGATGGGCTTGATTGGGAGATATTTCGGTAAATAACATCAATTTTATCCGAAAGAAAACCGGCCGTGTCATCGCACAGTTTTTGGGTCAGCACTTCTGCACTGTCACAAGCGACAGGCTTGGTGAATGTGCAGAGCACCTGGTACAACATTTTGGGGTCGTTGCCGGCCCCAGAGAGTTGGGAGATAATGTGGGACTTGCGGGCAGCTCTGATGTTTCTATGATAGAGTCTCATTGCTGAGCTATACCTGTCTCTATCGACAGTGCTGCGCGAGAATCTCCAGGATTTCTCCAACTTTCTGCAGGTCCTTTTCTCCGCACGCAGTAAGTCCGAGTACCATAGTTCTTGCTTGCGGTCCGACCGCTGATTGCAGCGTCTTAGGGGGGCGATAAGGTTGACCGCCGTACTCAAGGCATTATTGAATTTGGACAAGGCCTAATTGGGGGAGTCTGAGGGGAGAAAGTCAGGAGGTATAAAGGCCGTTCTAAAAGTATCAGCGGACACCTTATGCCACTGCCTGCGCCATAGCGGCAGGGGGACAGGGTGGGGGCGTTCCTTCGAGAGAGTGGGGAGGGAGAAGCTGACAGCGCTAGCACCAGCAAGCAGCCCTGTAACACCTTCAGAGACCAGAGCTGGCAGAGAGGAGTCGAGGCCATCCCTGCTGTGTCAATGTGCAGTGGCCCGGAGTCTGCAGCTGTGGTGCACTGTGCCATGAGCTCTTGTAGTTCAATATCAAACCGGTTAAATCTTACTGGCAATTTTGCATTCATTTATCACTACGGGCCCTCGTGTAAAGTTAGTTCCTTTCCATTTCTGGTGCTGTGCAGAAGTTTTAAGATCTCCTTAGAGTGTTTTGTTGCTCAAATTGGTGTCATTTCTGATATTTACGTTTCCCTCATCTTCATTGCTTGATTTTTCACACAAGAAAGTGTCACTTATAGTCACTGTACGCCGTCATAATTACACTGAAATTATGAAAATGTTAGATAGCAATCTGAAACCTTGGCAGCTATGCACAGTTTAATAATTAGTGCTTGTGTCGTCGCCACAGCAGAGTGGCACGCACAGTCTGATCATCTCTGATAAATTATTTCAGGCACACACAATCAATTTAGTTTAAAATCTGCAGGCAGGGCTGCTCTGTCTCTTCATCCTTCTGAGTAAGCCTGGTTTATCTGCTAATTTAAGCACAGTGAATCTGCAGGCCCGACCGCAGGGCTGCTCTGTCTCCTCATCCTTATCATGGGCGACCTGACTAACTGGGTTTATCTTCACAGACTACTGGTCAGTGCGTGACAGTTTTGCCAGGCTGGCTCTTGCTGCTCTCTCGGCACAGGGGCCCGCACGGGCGGGGGAGGTAGCGGGTGAGTTTCTTGTTGGTCAAATGTCTGTAATTTCTGATATTTAGAAGTTTCCCTAGTCTTCGTTACATGATTTTTGCTTGTGAGAAAGTGTCACTCTTAGTCGTTGGAATGTCACTCATAATTTCACTGAATTTTTAAAAATGTGACCCATAGCAATCTGAAACCTTGGCAGCTATGCTATCACACTCCTCCGGACTCTGCCCAAGTAAGTACCACCAACCTGTTGAGAGTGGGGTAAAAAATCTGGACTAGTGGTTCATTAGAGTCAGCTGACTCACGGACTCCGGCCACCACAGTGAGCTTGTGCGTGATAGCATGATTGCTGGGCAAGCCTCGGGAGAGCCTGTGAGACACCCATAGCGGTCACAGTCAGGCAGGATGACAAATATGTTTGAAAGTATTTAAAACAAATCACACCAGTATTATTAGGCGAGTGGCCCCGGGGTGCTGTGCGCAGCCCTCTACAACTGCAAGTTCAGATAGTTAACACTTACTTGCACTAGTTAATAGACCAATGTAAAACTAGCTTTCCAATGATACATGTGAGAAGAAGCCTTTGTGCCCGAAATTTGACAGTGAAATGAGATTCAAAATTCGAGTCTGAGACTTAAGCTCACACAATCACGGTGCTGCGGATGCCATGGGTGGCAATCTGAGGGATAGCCCCGGGCGCGACAAGCTCTAGCTACTCCTCTGCTCCTTCTCGCTCTCACTTAGGCTTAGTTACACGTACTGTCCTCCACTCGAACTTATTCTTAAATACATTTCCCTGGTCCCTCTCACACCAAACACGAGAGTGGCCTCAAGGTGCTATGAGGTGCCCCGTGTCCTTTACGGTTCTAGGAATGTTGTTAATCGCAGGTAGAGTGGTCTGGTGACATTGTATTGTCCTCTGGTCCTGGTATAGCGACCATTACCCACATGTGGAGCCAGGGCTTTAACCCCTTCATCGCTGCGCGAATTCCTCTGCGGTGCTGAAGGTTCTAAAGAACCAATGGAACCATGACGGAACGGTTCCGTCATAAGCACAGGCCAACTGACGCTCATGACGGAACCGTTCCGTCATGAGCATGGAAGGGGTTAAGTGTGTTGAAGCATGGAGGCCGGAGTGGACGTGTCGACCTGAGCTCCGGCCTCCAGCTAGTGAAATCCGCCACCATCCTGTGCTCCTGCAGACCTTACCCTGCATTCCTGGACGCTATTAAGCCACCTTTATTCTGCTGCTGGTGTGGGAATCTTACTAGCGAAGTGGAGGGGCAGCAGCCGGGACGAAGCCGAGATGTTTCCCGGCTGTGGCAGCACACGCAAAAGTCCAGGAGTGCCTACGCCAGAGGTCTTCAAACTTTTTTTTTGCCCCCCAGCTGAATTTTTTTAAATGTCAGCCCCTACCCCCCTCCACCACCTGACAGAAACCTCCGGAATCAGGTACATTACTACTCAGCTATAGCTTACCTCAGCAACAAGTTACAAGGACACCAGACAGCGCTGCAATATCACTGACATCAGAGGAGCCTGGACGGGTGAGAGCCGAATTGCTACCGAGTGTCTGTGTGAGTTAGTTGACTGACATTTGTGTCTAGGCTGGTCTGGCTCCTGCTTCCAGTGGCAGGAGCTGGTGGGCCGCCTCACAGTTTAAAGTTGACTGCTGGCAGTCATGGTTTTATATATGGCAGGCAGTGCAGCTTGCACGCATGCTACGTTGGACCGCATTCCACGTTGGCTGGGGTACACTATTATTGCTTTCCTTTGGGAGAGCTTGTATCTGGCGGCTGCTACCGGGACACGACCCCCGACCCCACCGGTGCCATCAGGGCCGTCTGACTGCTGCGGGAGACAGTCAACGATAGTACTAGGCACAGTCTCTGCTTGCAGCCAGTGGGGAGTCAGGTCAGTGAGATTTGTATTTCATCACCTCGTGGCCAATGGGAGAGAGAAATTGATGTGCGGCGAGTTGAGGTACTGAGCCCCCATGTGCAGCCCCTCATTGAAACTCCTTACTTCTTCAGAGCTGCAGGTCTCCTCTCCTTTACCAGTGAACTGGCCAACTGACGGGGATGAGAAGCTCTCTGCAACAATCATGGCTCCCCTCACCATCAGGCCACTCAGAGCCTGGAGGAGTTGCTGTGCTATTAGACGGGCTGATGCTAGCTAACTCACTATTGCAGTAACTTCAACATTTTCATAAGACAATGCTGGCCCCTAGTATAACACTGTGAGCCTTATAAAAAATAGAGCAACCACAAGGTATAGAGATGGTGTGCAACGCTAACCACGCATTTTTTACAACGCGGTACCGTTAGCACGCTACTTTTACCACGCAGATCGTTACAACGAAATGCGCTGGGGGGCGCTCCAGGATAGTAAATACTTTAATTTACTATCCAACTCCTTTCCCTAGAGTCCACGGGGACTGGAGTTGGAATAGTAAATTAAATAATTTACTATCCAGCGCCTCTCCACGCAAGTCGTTGTAACGACTTGCGTGGTAAAAGTAGCGTGGTAACGGTACGCGTGGTAACGGTACGAGTGGTACCGCCATATATCCTATAGAGATACATGGCATTTTCATAAGGTGAAGCAAGTAGTGAGACAGTGTACAGTGCACTAAGACACCCACGGCCGAGTGTGTGTTTAAATTAAATTCATTGACAACACACAATCAGGCCGCTGCCAGCAGTCAGTGGGTGCTGGTCGTACAGTCTGCGTCACATTACAACATCTACTCTAAAATCGATGCTCAAATGGGTATAATTTATGACTATTGAAATGTTTCTCTCATCTTCATTGCTTGATTTTACTTACAAGAAAATGTCACTCATAGTCTTTGAAACATGACTCATAATTACACAAAAATTATGGTAATGTCACATATAGTGCTCTGAAACTTTGGCAGCTATGTTTAATTTAACTAGAAAACTTGCCTTCTTTCTGTGAAAAGCTAACCGTCCTGGGAGGGTTAATTCCGATAGCTGAAATGCTTCAGCTGCAGTGGGAGGCAGGGTCTCCTCTACCATGACACCGATTCCGTTTCATAGCAGAGGAGACTCGCTGCCTGCAACTGAAAGCCTTTCATCTCTCGGAAACTGGGAATTACATTTCTTTCAAAATCTCAAACGTATGGGCATGTCATGCCCCATTAAGTGTTAAACAATTAAATGCGAGATCTTAGGGTGGAGTGCGCGCCCCCCCTGAGATGGTGATGCGCCCCCCCCAGGGGGGCGTGCTCCACAGATTGAAGAATTCTGGCCTACGCCCATGCGGGCGCCGGATTGTCTGCCTGTGAGGAGCTGAGCCTAGCGTGGCTTCCTGGCCCAATCACCCTCGTGCCTGAGAGGGAAGGAGACTTTAGTGGGCCTATCAGGGCCTTGATCTGTTGGAGCAAGCCTGGTGGCCGACCGGCAGCCCTGAATCCTGAATGTGGTGTTTTTGCGCTGGGCCTGCCGGGGCCTCTCTGCGGTGCATGAGCCAGGTGGAAGACCTGACTTCATGGAACAGATCCGCCTGCCCTGGGCGTCAACCTCCCTCCACAAGATGGAGCCCAGCATGACCTCAACATCCGCCCCGGGATCCAGAATACTGCTTCCGCCCACCACCACACGGCCTTCTACTCATACGGCCATTGCCCCCTCAGGGATCCCTACTGACCCAAGACCACCGGCCCTAAGTGTAACATCACCTGAACGCCTGGCTGAACGACGGCAATAATGTCATGCTCTGTAAATATGTAATATATAATTGTCCAACCCTAATAGTTTTTTTAAATGTAATCTTGAGTTATTTGCAACTTGTACATATGTAATTCTAACCACTAGTATCGGTAGTAGACGTATGTACTTACTACCATTCTTATGTGAATTTAGAGTTTTTCTGTTTGCATCTTTTCCTTGAGTGAATTTTCAATTTGTATACATGCAACTCTAACCACTAGTATCTGTTGTAGACATATGTATTTACTACCATTCTTATGTGAATTTAGAATTTTTCTGTTTGTGTCTTTTATGTAACTCATGTACTCCGAAGTCCTTATGTAATGAAACTGACCCTTTTGTAAAGCACTCAGACACCTTTCAGTAAAGTTTGCGCTATATAAAATCGCATTAAATAAATAAATAAACGAGACACATCTTCTTAACTCACCTTCAGGTTTCTGCGCTGCTTCTCAGACTCTGGCTAGTGAATGGATTAACAGCAGAAACACTTACCGCCTTGAGCTCTTAAGCAAAAAGCTGCGCACACACCAACCTGATGCACTATGCAGTCTCAAGTCTTCAGCCTCTTGTTTTTTAAGTCCATCCTCTCTCAACACTACATAGGGTGGGGTGAGATGAATGAGGCTCCTGACCACTCCCAGCACGTGATAAAATGGAGGAGGGTGGGTGACGGCCCGATTGAAGCGTAGCCCCAGGCACCGCAGTGCATAAGTTTAACGCACCAACGTCTACCTTTACATGTGAGCTGGCAGTGTGGCACCAAATAGCTGGCACTTGAGCATGCTGGAGCCTTGAGTCCAGGACTAAGACAGCCCATTGAAAATCTGTCTGATGGCTGGTCCAGACACCTCCACGCGACTGCGCCAGCCACAGAACCAATTCCGTGCCCCAGGTTGCTTTTAGCGAGGAACAAACTTTTTAATGAAATTATATTATTAGAGAAAAGTGAAGTATTATTCACTATTGGTATAATAAAATAGGCCACAAATATGGAGTGTGGTCCCAAAGCCCACAAGGTTGAGCTGCACTGGCTCCTGCTGGCTGTGGTATAAATGATTTACTGCTGCTGCATATTCGCTGCCTGTGCTATGTGATAGAAACATTGGTTAAAATAATGTCACTATACAGAAGCCAAAATGAAAGACCGTGCTTATTTAAACATCTTCCCTTTCGGCTTCTTGTACGATATGGCATTGGCTTCATTTATAGCCTGTGGGCAGCAAACAAACCACTTGATCACTCCCTGACTCAGCATTTTCTCTTTAGTCAGGGCTCAAGTAATATTAGTGTTATTAATAGTTCTGTTATACACTTTGTAAAATAGTATTTAACTATTCTAACTTCAGTTCCAGCATATTTGGGGCCAAGTGCTTGATGGTAGGATAAGCTGCAGGTCGATTTGTTTGATTTAAGATACTTAAATAATTGGTAGTCTATATTTCGGCAAAATATTTTTTTGCAATCTATTTTCACATTACACATTTATTTTACACCGATAACGTTTCCAACAAAATGGACACTGGCTCTCTGTTACAGAACGGAGTAGCCAGCGATTTACTATGAAGTTTCAATGTTCGTTTAGAGCCCTTGGATTTTGGTTGGGAAATGGGATTGTAACTGACTATAATTGTATAGCGTTATAAATACATTGTAATGTTTTAAATACTTATGAGGTGTTATATTATTTTTCTAACCACTTTTGTGTGAATTTAAATGTATTTTTGTATGGCAAAGCGAAGCACAATAAATAAATAATACAATTAAACCTTGCTAGTTCTACTTCCAAAAGCGCATTCGCTAGATAATTTAAATAAACATGTGACGTTTGCATTTTTTAACGGTTTTGATTCAAAATAGATTGTGTCCTTACAAAGAAGCATTCAAAAAGTTACCTGGTACTTGATACCCTATGGATGGGCTTGCCTTTGAACGTTTGAACCAGTGTTTGCAGGTCTGTGGGTGCTGCTGCCATAGCAATCTGGGATATAGGATTGGAATCTCTTTGACACCAGAGACTCGATTGTCCACAACATGGCTACTTGTTACACCTCAAAGTGACAACTGCATTGAAATATCCTATAAGATATGTTTTTTAATTCGTTTTTTTAGTATGTGCTGCACAAAGTAAAAAATAAATAATCATCTGGCTTGGAGATCTTCTAATGACGAAGTTTCCTGTGGGTCTGGTGAGGTTCTAACAAGAGTGGCAGTCCAATACTGCTTTATGAGAAAAAAATTGGCAAGAGAAATAGGTGTTTAGAAAGCTAATAGGTCAAGCTTGTTCTAGCTGCACAAGTGCGTTGTTGTATTTTATTGTAGAGGCTCTCTGCTCTTGCTTGATATTTTTGTAAGGATGGATAGCACACATATACAGACCCTATACGAATATACATTAAGGAAGACATGCAGTCAGAAACCACCATACGTGCACACAGATGCTGGACAAGTGCAGGGATGCCCATACAGCTGTGCTCGTGTAAATGAGGATGACTTAATGGCATTACGTGCACGCCTTCCAAAATGGCAAATTCTTCCTATGAATAAACATATGCTATGTTATGTGGAGTTGTATAGCATGACTTATCCCCGACGGTTCTCCAGGTGCTGGAGCAGGGGTGAAGGCTGTCTGCTGGGAGTATTTGAGTTAAAGAGGCAGGTCTTGCAGAATTAAAGAAAAAGGGAGGCCCTGATGCATGGAGGTTGGTCATTCCCATGACTTGGGTGCGATGTGGTAGAAGGCTAGGCTGCCCACTCTGCCTTTGCGAATATGGAGGAAGGGGAAAGGGTATGTGAGGGAGAGTGAGGTTCACTTTAGGAGTCTAATGGGTTGGTGGAAGTGAAGGTGGCAGTCAATATATGCTGATCCTATGTCTTGTAGTGCCTTGTATGCATGTGTGAGGAGTTTGAATTGGGAACATTTGTAGATCAACAGCTAGTGGAATTCTTTGCATCATGACGTGATCTGTGTGCGACGTGGACCCAGGACGAGCCTAGCTGTGGTGTTCTGGATGGAGATTCCAGCTTAGAGTGTATTTTTGTAGTCTAGTCTGCTTGTGGCTAGGGCTTGAGTGACTGTACGTCTGTTGTTCGTGAAGATCCATGTGAATACTTTCCTGAGGATGCGTAGTATGTGAAAGCAGGAGGAGCTAACTGCATTCACCTGTGAGGCCATGTTGATTTTATCATCTAACATGATTCCCAGATTTCTCTTGTGATTAAATGGTATAGGTGTTGGACCAAGCTCTGATGGCCACCAGGTGGAGTCCCAGAGGGAGTTATTGTTCCTGGAAATTAGCACTTCAGTCATGTCCGAATTGAGTTTCAGGCTGTTGTTTCTCATCTGTTCCGCTACGCAAGATCATGCATTTGGTGAAGTTGGATCTGGTTGTGGAGGACTTTCAGACATTGAGGAGAGGATGAGCCTGGTGCCAATAGTGTAGGAAATAATGGAGATGCCATGGGATTTGATGATGTTAGCAAGTGATGCCATGTACATGTTGAACAGAGTGGGGTTGAGATGATCCTTGAGCTACTCCCAAGATCACGTCTTTGGCCTTTGATGTGTAGGGCGGGAGTCTGATTCATAGAGCTAAATTAATAAAAGACAGCAAAACGTGTTTTTGGATTTGTTTACAGCTATTACAATGTGCTCGTATGAGTTTTTACAATGGTACAATGGGCTGCACGCAGGCCCCCTCGCATCTCATTGATCATATAAAAAATAAGGCAAGATGGCACCCATGCACAAATGCAGGGGGACTAAAATAAGGGTGGGCCAGACACTGCTAAAATGCCCCACACATGTAAGCTATGGTTACACTCTTTGATGCAGGGGTGTTTTGGATCCAGAGCAATGGTGTGACCCTCAGTCCCAGTTCGACGCTGGTCCACCTTGAGCTGTCGGCAGCAGTGACATACCCTCTACATACTGTGGTGGTGCCATCCTGCTGCGAAACAAACATGCCTAAGTGCCTAACTCAGGGTGGTGACAATTGAACCCTCTGTTCTACTGGCTACATTCCAATGTGGCCGATAAGTAGAACAGAAAGGTCGTGGTGGATCTGAAGAGCACTGCCATACCTCTCTCTTAACGAGATGAAACCACCAGCGTTTCACACTCTTCTAAATACAATGGCACACAGAACAGTCAAGCTGCTACAGACAGGTCCAAATCGGATGTACATGACCACACATAGTCACACAGTAGCAGTTTTACCTTCTTTTATCCACTCTGAAGTGGTAGGAGGAACAATGGTGTAGAAAGGGGGCAGAATTGTTATGAGGAGATTGAGAAGCAGCAAGCTTCTTCCTTCGTTGCACTTTGCCAGTACCACTCATAGCTTCACTTCTGTACACATCAACTTCCACATGTTCTGTCAAGCACTGCAATATGTTAAAGCATATTTGTAGGAAATGAATCAATGTAATTCCACTGCAGCGAATAGAGGTTTCACTGACACTGCATTGAAATGCAAGCAGAACCTTTTGCCGGAATCATCTTGATTGTGCTGTGGAGAAGTGAATGACCAGTGACCGATGAATGTGGGCTAATTAGTATGTAAATGACAGACTAGTCAGCTTCTTAAGGAGACTTATATTTGACCCTTTTATCTGTATAGAATCTTATAAGCTCTGGCAAGAAAGCAAAGTGTCTTCTAGCCAGACTTAAAAAGAATGCTTTAAGACCTATCACTTTGTCCAACTCGTTTTAAGTTTTTCATTGAAAGGGCAAACAATCTAAGCTTTTTTACGGGTTGGCTTGAAATTCATTCATCCCATGTATTTTGTAATCACAAGGACGGGCGAAGGTCTGACAAGTGGAACCACTGGCTTTGCAATCAGCTAACGGAGGGGTTTATGCAAGAATTATGGAGTAGAAATGCAGTTTACCCATTTTAGAGAGTTAATATGACTTCTTTATTATGGACACGGGTGCATAACATGCTTTGAGAACAGAGCCTTGGCACGTAAGTAATGTGTTGCTGTCTAACTCACTGGAACTAAATGTATTGACATTTGAAGGACGAATTCCTTGTTGGGCACTACCTGACCAGCCTTCCTAGGTACTCAGCCACCTTTGGGTATTGACTCTTTTGAGCTTTGTTAATTTCACATTTACTGCTCCTCCATTTCCCCAGTACTTGAAGCATTTAGCGGGGGAGAGTGCACTCTGCCTGGGAGTCTGCACATATCCTCGAGCCGTGCCCACACATTGAGTTCTACTGCAAGAAAACATCAGGGTTTTTTTGTCATTCTACAAGGAACTGGAGAGTCATCCTCCTTTTATGTTTGCTTTTAATACAGGTCCTCTGATTGCCAGCTCTATCTTTTCTTTGAGAGGCAATGAAAAGCAAAATATGTGCTGCCGGAGCCATCAATACTCCAGGAGAGCGTGTGGTAGCCATCAATCCACAAGTAAGTGAGCAAAACTTAAACGGAGATCTCTATATTTTTTGTACGCTGGGTAGTTCTAGCTAGGTCATCGTTTCCATAGGGAATGTGTTTTTTTTTGTGTTGTGGGTAACTTTGACACCATTTGATGAATCTTCACGAAACTTTCCCAAAAAGTGCTCTCTTTTGCCTAGCAAGGGCCAAGACTAAAGGGGAGCCCCAAATCCCTATGCTTTTTCTATAGACTGCTTTAGTACTACACATAATTACACCAGATTTGGTGGGAAGCTAGATCTTGGTCCGCAGATTGTGCTTTTTGTGGTTTGGTGTCAATCCGTTGAGTAGTTTTAGAGAAATAAAGGAACAAAAATACTTGTGTATCCGGACCCTCCGAGGGAGTCCTAGAGTAGTTTAGATTTTATAAATAGCTCGTTCTGATTAGCCCAGAGTTGCTTTTTTTACTTCTGGCCATCTTGCTCCCATGGGAGTCAGACTTTCACAGGAGCGGGCACTCTGATTGGCTGTCAGCAACATGAGAAAAATGTTGCTGGAAGTCATTACAGGACTCTGGATTTAGTCTTCTGTCCTTATTCTTAAGGGCACTAGTGATTGTTGAGGGCAGATGCACAGCAGTTGTTTTTGTAAGTCATGAAGATATGTTTGGCTGAGTTTTTTGGTGCTCCAAAAAGTGACGTCGAGGGTCCGGCGGCGTCAGAAAATCATTGTTTGTTTGTGAAGTTAGTGAACCACTAATTTCATCCCTTTTGGGCACACAATTCTGTTGTCTTTTTAGTAGAAAAAGACTTCCACACTGGTTTTTCAATTAGTTCATAGTTCTTGTTTAATTCATTGTATTCATTGATTCTTGTAAAAATGTAAATGCGAATATGGGTGGAAGGTTGAAAATTTGTTTGAAGTCAGGTTCGATGTTTAACAGTGACCAATGTTTCAAGATGATGTTTTTGTATTTTTTGCTAGATGTTGAAAATTTCGAGACCACCACTGTACGTGATTGTTCTGGCTTAACGCTTGGTGTTAAGAGTTTGTTTCTTGTTAGCTTATCAATCCTTCCTTTGGATTCCTCTATCAAGGATTGAGGGTACCCTCTATTGATGAATTTTTTTTGCTGTCACATTTCCATTCACACAACGTTGTAAAGTGCATGCACTATTCCATGTATTTTTTGTGTTACTTGTATATATTGTACATATTTAAACAGTACCCTAATTGGCTTATTCATACACTCTTTACAGTGTCTGTTCCCTGACGAAGGGCAATCATCAGTGCCCGAAATGCATTAGATGTTTTCACACAACATTGCCTAAAGTACAAGATGTTAAAAATTCATATGATAATGATTTGAAAACAAAAAGGATTACAATACTTTAAATGAATTAAACAAGAACTATGAACTAATTGAAAAACCAGTGTGGAAGTCTTTTTCTACTAAACAGACAACGGAATTGTGTGCCCAAAAGGGATGAAATTAGTGGTTCACTTATTCTTAAGGGGTCATGGTTGGGAACTGCACCTTGGATCCCATGCGCGGGCCCAGAGGGACCCACCCTTACCCGGGGGCCAAAATGGAGAAAAAATGGCGGTATTACTGCAAAAACAAAAATGGCCTTCCGGTGCATGTATATTTAAGGGGTGGGAACGCACAGCCCACCTCCCAGAGGCATTTTTGACCCTGGAGCTCCCATCCCCCAGGGCCCAATGCATTTCTTATGGGGAGGGCGGCACTTGGCCCCACTTCCCAAGCTGTGTTTTACCCTGGGGGCCCCAATCTCCTGGGACCCAATGCATTTCTTGAGGGGAGGGGTGTGTGCGGACCCACTCCCAAAAGCGTATTTAGATCCAGGAAACCGATCCTACTGGCCCAATTAAATTATTTAGGAAAAGGGGAATGCAGCCTCCCTCCCTGAGCCACTTTGGCCCCGGGTACCCCATCCTTTGGGCCCAATGCATTAAATAATGACAGGCAGCAGTGCGGTCCGCCTCCGTAAGCCCATTAATGGCTCCAGGGACCACATCACATGGGGTCGGCTCAATTACAGGGTCCCCAGGGCTTATTTAGGCTTAGGGTGGGGGGCTGCATACCCCCTTTTTAGATTCTAAGGCCCCAGGGGATGGGTTCTTTAGGGTAGAAGAAGGCTCAGGGATTGGGCCCGCATGGCTCTCACCCCTTTTTTTTTATGTGTTTGGCCCCGAGGGACGGGTTCCCCGGGACTTATTAAGACTTGGGGAAGTAGTCTTGCTCCTCCTTTTTCTTTTTTTTGAATTAGACCCAGTGGATGGGACCAAATAAGGGTCGAGGTGTTGGCTGCACCCCCACCGTAAATATATATGTCTTGGCCCCAGAGGATGGGGTCTCCCGGACCCGAAGTCCAACCCTACGCTAAATACGCCAAAGGCTGTGCACTGTGTAAGGTTGGCAGCCTGCTGAGGGTTTTATCACAGGGTCTGGCGGCAGGCCAAGCTGTGGCCAATTCCTGCAGTGCACGGCCTAAGGCTGTGCTCAGTGTGGGGTTGCTTGCCTACGGGAAGTTGGACGCAGGAGCTGGCTGTAAGACTGTCTTGCAGCCAGACCCTTTGGCTAACCTCATGCCACGCTCGACCAAATGCTATGCGTGGGCTGGGGGTATGCTGTGTGCGGGAAGGTGGGGGTCCACAGCCTCCTCGCAAGTTGGAAACCTGGCCAGGCTCTGTATCCAACTTCCTGCTGAAGCTGAGCGTAGCGTATGGTTGGTTGTCTGTGGTGGTTTGCCACAGGTCCTGTATGTGCAGGGTGGATGGTAATATTTGCACTGCTTATGACCTTACCCATTACATCACTCATGACATGGTTAGTATCATCACTGATGACATCATCCACAGAATATTGGATGCACCCTCTTACCCCCCAATATAACCATTAATACACCCACTCCCACCTTCCACACTACCATTGTCAAAAGCATTGACACACCCATACTAGTACTTACACTCATACAGCCACTGATATTTCCACTAATACACCTATACAGCCACTCACACACTGTCATACACTCCTAGAGCTATTCACACATCTACTCACTCACATATATATATATATAGTCAATCACACTGCCACATACCCATACAGTTACAGACTCACTTACTCATGCAGATACTAACATGTATTCACTCACCTATACAATTTCTGACACAAACACACACTCACCCATACAGCCACTATCACAATCCCTTTCTCACACATACACTTACCTACACTGCCTTCCACATATGTAGTTACTCACCCATATACTACTGATGCATCCATTCACTCACCAACCCAGCCATAAACGCACTCAGTCACCTATATAAAACTTTATAAATAAATAAATAAATACAGCCCCTCACACACTCACTAACCCATACAGCTAGTGACTCACCCCCTCGCTCATCCATGCAGGCATTCACACACCCTCTCACTTACCCACACAGAGAGTCAGGCAACCAATGAATCACCCATAGAGGCACTGACATACCCACTCACCAAACCATGCAGCCACTTAGACACCAACTGACAGACTGATACAGACATTCTCACTACCATTCGCTCAGACACTAAATCACTCACTTATTCAGTCACTCTCCCACTGAATCATCCAGAAAGGCACTCATACAACCACGGATTTATCAGTACACCTTGGTATGTATATTTAAAACTCATAAACTTTTTTAAAACACTCAGTCACTAGATGATGTCATCAGTAATGTCATTTGAGATGTCATCAGTTATCTCACTGATCATGTCACGAGTGATGTCACGTAAGCCACATTGACAAATGCTCACTAATACATACCTAACAAGCATTATACTTTATAATTAGGGCTCCCTGTTTTATGGTATTTATATTTGTGTCATTTCCGCCTGTATTTATCCAAATTTATTTTCTGCTCATTTTACCTGTATTTATCCATATTTAAATTAGGTGTTGTGAAAGAATTAAGCTGAAATGTGTATATTTTTTATGTATTTAACCAGTTAATGTGCACTCGTGCCTCAACGCCTGATAGGTTTCAATGATATATACACAGTTAGATGGTAAAATATGCACTTGTAAGAAAATATGTACATTTTAGTATCAAGGTTGTGCTAATCTATCTATTGTTGTTTAAGGCTCTTTACTAAAATCCCCCAATTTATTTATCCCCTTACTTGTCAATTCCCCCATCTATCGGCCTGGCAGTCATGATTGACATCATTTAGAATCTCTCAAAAACAACCCATATTTCGTTTTCATCCACATTTAAAATTAAATGCAGACCGGAAAATAAATGTTTTTCTGTCAGTATACATCTATAAAAATCAATAAAAACCGAAAACATGGAGCCTTATTTATAATTCATATACAGACACAACACATTTTCTTATGTTTGATTCATGAATACAAAACTCCTATTTAATAATGTGACTAAAGGTACTACAGTTTATCTGAATACAAATATAGATCTGTCTGTTCTGCACATGGTGCTTAGACATTTAAAACATTGCCAGTTTTTAAGGCATTGCTTAAGGTAACTTTCAATTGTACTAACATCTTAAACACACACCCTCTGTCAGATACAGTTTATCTGATATATTTTTTCACATCGCTGTGATACTCTTTTTTTTAATCAAACTCCCATATACAACTTCATTTCTAAGGTAAAGATTTTAAATAATTACAAAGTTATATACATACCAGTGAATTGAATTAGTAAATGATATTGATGTTTTAGCTCTTTCTGGATAGTTTTGAGACTGTTAAAATTTGTAAAAACTAATCGCAAGAATGGTACACCACTCCATAAAAGCAACTATAAAATAGCAACCTCTTCAACTTTCCACTCTATGATCATGAGAAAGGCAGCAAATGAAATCATGTCTTTCACTTTACACTACAATGTCTACACTTGTGAATGGTTAGCCTTTGTTCCCCATTTGCCTCTCTTTCAAAACGAGGTTCCTGTCTCCGCGTGTTCTTGATGATCACGGAGAAATCGCCAAATAGAATGGGGGCCAAACCATTATTTAGCTTCAATTCGTTTTAATTTAAATACTGCACAACAGTTTTTTAGGTAGCCCTGAGTTTCAAATTA
Organism: Lissotriton vulgaris; assembly: GCF_964263255.1. Lineage (NCBI taxonomy): Eukaryota > Metazoa > Chordata > Amphibia > Caudata > Salamandridae > Lissotriton > Lissotriton vulgaris. The sequence continues at coordinate 1,219,162,635 of NC_141693.1, forward strand.
AAGTTTACCATTACTTAAATTGTGGCATAACTCCTCAACTTAAAAAAAAAGAAATTGGTCTCTTTAACATCCTTCCTCCTCCAATACACTCTTAGCTCAGTGTACCTAGCAACCCAGTGAACCAGTAGGTTACAAGTTCACAGCTTTAAAAAGAGATACAGCAGAAGTGGTTTACTCCACAGATTCAAAAGTATAACCATGCCTGTATTTCTTTTTTTAAACAACAGCCAACAATAGAACTTCATGTCAATGCATCTAACACACTACCTAATTTTATTCACTTACATGCTAACAGCATCCAATTAAATATGTTTTTTTTATACCTCCTTTCCTATCCTTCATTTGGAAAACTACCTCATTCAGCTCCAATGTCCTCCTGACTGCTATTGCTCCTTCAGTTCAAAATGCCTAGATTGTGGATTGTGGACCACAGCTATGTCTATTAGCCTGACAAGACGTCAAAAAAGACAGATATTGAAAGGTACTTGGGTTTGCTAAATGTGGAGATTAGTTGGTTTGCACCTAGAGGTACAAAGTTTCATCAGTTGACACACATTGACTTGGGTAGGGCTGGAAATCCCAATGACGAACTGATGTCGCTTTTTGCTCACACTGTCTTGGTGTACTCTCAAATATGCCAAAAACAGAAATAGAAGTGGTAAAATAATTTTTTTTGACAGATTGACAAATCTGTGAAACAACTATTTCTGCTTTCCTCAGATATCATAACCAGGGCAGGGCCGGACTTGGAACAGAAACCAGCCCTGGCAAACTGCTCAGCCCCACCCCACCCCTTTGTCGTATGGTTTATGGGCCTCTTTTGCATGTATGTTAAGTTAACATGGCTTATTCGAAGTTTAAACACCATTTTCCCCATTTGCTGCTTTTGCGCATGACACTACTTAGTCGTTTTTGCTGACTTAGCCTGGATGAAGGTCTATACATGGGGAAAGGGTTGTTTTTCGACATCTCTAGACATACATCGTATCCCCAGTCTGTACCGTGAGTGCTAAGCCACCAAGGTTATCATAACGCGAGCATGTTTATTGGCTTGTCTGTGTAGCACATTCTAGACATAACAATTTGACAGCTGCAAGCCGAGTAGGATTCTGGCGCCTTTATCATAGCACACTTGCCAGAATTGCACACACTTGGAAGATTCCAGGCATGCAGAGAGACTAACCTATCCTGATGTAATTTACACTTACTGAGCATACAGGTAAATGCCCCCCCCCCCCATGAAAGTTCAAGAGACCTTCTATAGTTTTATAATACATACTTCCTAGATAGGGAGGGTGTTTAAATAGGCGCTTTTTATCACCTGTTTGCACTATCATTATAACATGATTTCTTTCCTTTTGTATTTTATGGAATTGTAACCATGCTGTCCATATTATTATTATCCATATGTATGCTGATGTTGACTAAAATACTGCGCTTGAGATCATGTCGTTAAAATAAACATTTTAACTTTACTGTGTCTCTATTTTACTCCTGTTGTGGACTGGTATGAACGTATAACAAAAGTGTGTTATCACTTCCCACCAATCCTGAGATGCTCCTAAGTCGCATGTTCTAGGTTGTTTAATCATTGGTTTCTTTGCTATAAGACGAAGAGCTAATGTGACACCGATTGCTAGTCCGGTAGGGGATTTTGGGTACTAAGGTGAGTTTTGGCACACCCTAATTCACTGAGGTCCCAAGTCTTATGCACAGTTCTTTGTTTGCGCAGAATCCCTGTAACATGGCGCCGCCAATGAGTGTGGTCTTATTGTGAGACACTTGAGTAGTGCTTACATCAGTCTATGACCCCCCCTAACTATCATTTCCGGTTGACGGTAGTGACGGATAAAAAAACCTACTTATCTTTACATAGGTTGTTTCAAGCTTGTTACTTCTCAAAGGTTTCTTCTTTGAATTATAACCCAGTTGTGCGTTCTAGTATTGTCTTGTACTTCTCTATTACTGTTTCGATATGGCTGCGGTTGATATCCCGGCTTACAGTCGTGTAGCTGTGCGCAATCATTTGCAGGAATACCTCGTTTCTCTTGAGGGACAGGCGGTGGTTTTTGTGGTCTCTGCTGACGTGGCGTACCCATTTGAGTTGTATTACTCATGGGCCACATTTCCCACAGTGGATGCTGTATCTGGTGTTTTTCACTCGTATACCCCCGCTGATGCTCCTGAAGTGTACGCTACATATCGGACAGTAAAAATTCAGATTTCTGTTTGGCAGCATGCCGTTTCGTTTAATTGTGCCCTCCCACACATTGTTACGGCGGTCAGACAAGGCCCATTGTCCATTCCAGGCGCTACTTGGCCTGTGTTGGCTGCTTACACTCCGCATCCCCAGGCGGGTGCTTTGACAGCCGTTCAATTGCAACCCCTGTATGCTTCTTCGGTGGCAGTTATCAGGGGTCTGGTTCACTGCATTACTTGCAACCTCCCGGGTGGGGCCCCGGCTGGTGCCGCGCATCCAGTTGGCGGTGGCGGACTCAAAATGAGTCCCGTCATGGTTAATGCGGTAATGGACAAGTGTCCCCAGGATAAGGAAGAGATGCCTTTTTGGCTTGCTGAGCAATTTGACCAACTGGAAGCAGTGTTCCCTAATACTAGTCCTGTTGAGAAACACAGGATTCTCACCGTGAGTTTGCAGAAAGACTTACTGCCTGACGTAACTGAGTGTACAACTTGCGGGGTGATTTTTCAGCAGTCTACACTTGGTAGTTTGGCACCCCGTCAATGACTGTTTTGCCTACTGTGATCAAGCGTGTTCAGGATGAGCACGGACCAGTAGTGGAGTTGGAAATTTTCTTCGTGGGAGCGTTTGATATAGTACGTGATCTCGTCCTTGCTGATGTCATGGGGACGCTGTAAGTTTCCAGGTCTCTAATGCTCTGCGCGAGGTACCCAACGCCGACAAACCCCGTCAGTTGCGGAAAATATTACATAGGCTTACAAGACCCTGGGCCGTAATAGTTTAGGTGTTAAGCCTTTCTTGAGGAAAGAAAAGCAACAGCAAGCTCAGCAAGGATCATCTGATAAGGATGACCGCCCGAAAGTTCAGAAACAAAATTGGAGTAAGAACAAAATGCAGGGGAAGCAGCAGAAACAGGGCTCCCGTCCCGCTTTGCCTACACCTGCCCCTGTTGAGTGTAAATATGATTTGCGCAACCGCAGTACTATTAAGTCGCCTGATAGGTTTCAGATACCTGAGCAATGTTCTCCTCGCTCTTTGCAGGAAACAGCCACCCGTGGAGGAGGAGGCGGCGGCAGAGGTCAAGGGGCCCAACAGAGCCGTGAGCAGCCTCGTAAGGCTGACGGAAAAGGCAAGCAGGAAGAATCACCGCGTAAAAGACCCCAGTTTCAAAAGAAGAAAGTTGCTGTTGTAACAGCGAGATATGCCACAGATAGTGAGAACGCAGTTGCGGAATCTGACATGGACCCTGCTGGACAGCGCGGCGGAGATTACCATCATTCGAGAGGCGCTGCGCCCACTACTGAAGGTGACGGCGACTGACACCTTCGTTGTTGTTGAGACAGCAGACACCAGAGTGTCTCCCCCTGACAGACTTTATGAAATAGTCCTTGTGATTGAAGGTGACATAGAACGTACCATAAAAGGGGTATTTTGGGAAAATCTGACCACTACTTATGACGTTTTGTTGGCGGGGGTCGACTGGCCCCCACCATTTGTCTTGGCCGCTCCGCAAGGGGAGGAGGTGATCCTCCCTGCTTTCGTGCACACTGTGCCGAAGGAGCAGGCACTGCAGTTTGCAGAAGATTGGGCTAAGGCGCTTGTGCCAACGTTGTGCCATACTCATTGTAGATGGGACAAACTTTCCCCTCGACATGAGATTCCCTTGAGGTCTATGCCACAGCCGCAACCCCAATACCCCCATACGGCCTGAGCCGAGATCCTTGAACAATTGGAATATCAAGGTGTAATTGAAACGTCTGTGTCTCCGATGAATAACCCACTTTTTCCTGTGACCAAGCCCGATGGCTCGTACCGTTTGGTATTGGATTACCGCCACTTAAACTCACATTGTCGTACGTGTGCAGTGCAGAATACTCACAGCTCTTCTTTAGTGGATAGTCTTGTGCGAAAAACGTTCAAAACCATACTTGACATTTCCAATGGCTTCTTTGCCCATAACTTGTACCCGTTTAGTAGTGAGTGGACGAGTTTTACCTGTGGTGAGAAATAACGGCAGTTTCTTAGTTTGCCCATGGGCTACAAGAATAGTCTAGGGGTTTTTGCTGTCCGTGTAGGCTCTCTGCTTGAGAGACTCGACGCAGATGCCTGTTCATATGTGGATGACATTTATCTCACAGACGATGAGTAATGGCCCCATCTGTGCCATGTTGACCGCATAATTTGCCGTCTTGCGGACTTTAGATATAAATTTAATTTAGCAAAATCTCACATTGCAGAATACACAGTGTTGTTCCTGGGCTACGAGTTCAATAATGAAGGTAGAGGCGTGCCTCCCCACTTCTTGAAAAAATGCGCACTTTTGCGAGCTCCCACAACACTGAAGAAACTACAATCCTTACTGGGCTTTTTGAATTTCGTCCGTACATACTTTCCGGAATGTGCCCAGCGTATCAAGTCACTTTATGCGTTGATACAACCTACTTTTTCCAAATTGTGCTGGCTGACAGAACATTCAGCCGTCTTGCAATCTTTGCAGGCTGACCTACTTGAATCTAAGTTCTTGTTGACTCGTAATAACCTCACGAACCTGGTGATAAGAATCGTGCCAGGGGCGGTGGGTTTCACGTAGCTCACTTTTAATGAGGGAGACACAGTCCCTATTGCTTACAAGTCACACCTGTACACTTCGGCCGAGTTGCGGTTTTCCACTGTGGAAAAGTTTTGACAGCAGTGCAAATGGCGATTCTTAAGGAACGTGCACTGTCACAGGGAAAGCGCATTGTGGTTGTTACTCCGTATCCTGCCTTGGAGGCAGTGACGAAGGCCAGTGTACCAAATTCCATGGCTTTGCACCCTCGGTAGATACAATGGGCTACATCCTTCACATCCCCGGATGTAACGTTTGTTTTTGATTCCTTTTTGCAGACTCAAGAGTTTTTGCAGTATGAGTTTGTTCATCCTGCTCCTCTGACTATGCGCCCACTTGAGGATTTTCGTTGCATCATTTACACTGATGGAAGTGCCCAAGCGGCTACGGGTGCTAGACACGCATATTCCGCGGCCTGTGCAATTGTGGTTGGTACAATGGTGGATGGTGAATTCAAGTACGATGTCGTGCATACACAAACATTAGGGGACTGTACCGCCCAATTAGCAGAACTACGGGCTCTGATGCTTGCATTGGAGTATGCGGACCCCAGTGTGACCACTCTTATTGTGAGTGATTCCTACTGTGTACAGTCTTTCAATGCCAATCTACCCTTTTGGACTCAAAATGATTATCATGACTTCAAAGGTCACACAATAAAACATAAAATGATCTGGGTTCGAGTGGCGGAACTTAAAGAGCGTCTCCCACTCGTTTTTGTAATTCATACTCTGGGCCATCAGCGCATGGGAGTTCACGCTGTTGGCAACTGTCTCACAGACGAAGCTGCGAAGACAGCAGTAGCAACATTTGCAGTGGCAGCGGTTATACGTTCCAAAAGTAAGATTGATGATGACATCTTGGCAGCTCTTGCTGAGACTGAGAAGGGAGGTAATTATGCTAAGGGTTTCCCTTCAAAGTACACTCATCACTTAAGTCCTGATAAAGTTCCTTATGTGAGAATTAACGGCGTTGGTGACAGACTGATTCCCAAGTCGGACCGCAGACAGGCTTTGATTATAGCAGCATGCATGGATGGCTTCGGTGCATGACGGCGTATCGGCTACTGTATCTCTCCTCCATCAACGGTATTGGTGGCGGGGTTTGTACAAACAGACACGTGATTTTGTACTTCCATGTGGCATTTATTAGCAAATTAAACCTTCTGCTGCACGCCCGCCCCAAACTCAGTTGTACATATCTAATAAATGTGTGTTTATTTGGATCACTGCGGTACTTTCTACTCTGATACTGCGTATAAGTATATCTTAGTAGCAGTTGACTCTTGCACGCGCTTTGTGTGGCTGTGGCCTCAAAGAAGCGCTGATACCAGAACTGGCATAAGAGATTTGCTTGTCTTTGTGGGAATTTTTGCTTGTCGCATCTTCCATTCAGACCAGGGTCCAGCGTTTGCCTCAAAAGCGTACAAGGATGCCATGGGTTCATTGGGGGTCCAAGTCAAATTTTTGTCTCCTTTCAGGCCAGAGGGCAATAGTGTTGTGGAGCGGATGAACCGTGACTTAAAGCAATCATTGACAGCGAAGGTGTTAGGTCCTGGCAGAGAATGGCTCACCCACTTGCATAGCGTACAGCGTGCCCTTAATAATCTCCCTAGAAGGTCTCTGGGTGGGCGGACCCCATACAAAATGCTCTTTGGCATCAAGATGTTTCTTCCGGACCTTGACGGTCTAGACATGGGGGCGGTAGCCACATCCTTTGACATAGACGAACATTCTAATGTTTTACAGAATCTACAAGAGACCAGAGACAGTCTTGCTAAGGAACAGTTGCCCTCCACGTCTGAAGCTGCGTTGCAGATTCCGGTAGTCGGCTGGCTACCCCAGGTTGGAGAACTGGTCCGAGAGAAGATCGACAACAAAAAAGGATTTGGTCCTTCCTATCAAGCTCCAGTTGCCGTGCTCGGTGTGCTGGGTACAAGAACAGTCATGTTACCTCCTCTTCCTGGACGAAAGGGGAACAGGTACATTTCAGTTGACTATGTCAAACCACACAGGGTGGGCGATACTGTATAGTATGCTGCCTGCAGTTTTGTGTCCAGCAATGGTGCAAAACTCTGTTTTGGCCCCGGATCCTGCCATCGGACCTGATGTTGCCATTGAAATGAGTCCACTTACGCATCCTTTAGTGAATCTATCTGCTGGTGATCCTCTTAATGACACTGAATATACTTGCCCAACTGATTTGTCTATGCCTGATTTGGAAACTTGTGTGGCTATTTAATCCCGTTTTTCATTTGACACTGGCTCATCCACATCGAAGACACCTTCAAAAGTTTCAATTTTTGCTACCTGGTTTAAAAAACATTTTTTGATTCCCCTTTGGATTTACATTTGGCTGGTGCTGATTGCAATTTTTTTGTTCATGTTCATAGGCTTTGTGGTATATTTATTTCGTTTTATCAATGGACGCTATGTTGAAGAAAGAACGTCTATTCGAGCGATTGATGGAACTCTGGCTCCCCACTCCTCTTCGCACATCATGTAGAGGGACCAGACTTATGTTAATATAACTGCTTGGCCCGTTTTAGATGGGATTGTATGGGATGCTGTGAAGTTCCAGATTCATGGTCCCACAGAGATTATTAATGTTCCCAATGTGCTCTGTGTTTCTATGGGGGATGTGGTTAAACAAAATATTTGCTCTGATGATTGGGATGTTAAGGCGGTGGAAGCTTTATTTACTGATTTGAAATATTATGCTACCTTCGATGCTGAAGATTTATATTTGGGGTCTGCGAATTATGGTGATTTGTACTGTTATCAACATTTTGGCAATCACTTCCTGCATAAGACTGGCTCATTTAGGAGTATGGTTAATTTCACACAGTGGGAACGTTGTCCCACGCCAGTGGAAGGCAGCTCGAAAACATTTTTGAAAAAGTTTTCCTATTTTACTGATTTTCATCAATCCAACCCTAAATCCTTTTATTTTAAATTGACTGGGGAGTCAGTTTCCAAGGTTAGACTTACCCACACCAAATTACTTTATTCGAAGTCCTTTATAGACCAGTTGGCTGTTAGGAGCTATGAACTGTGGAGAGATACTATTGATCTTAACTCTGTTTGGGGGTCTAAAAGCTGGCTAGTGCAAGGCACTGAAGCTTTGCATTGTGCTTGTCTCATCCCGAACCATATGTTGTTTCTGAATGACACTATTTGACAAACGACATTCTTTGGATTGGCTACTTCTAAAAAATTGAACACTCCTTTTTGCCTGATAGGGGTGCATACCCCCAATGGGATAATTTTACCAGGGCAGCTCTCAGTGAAATACAGGCACTGCTTAGTAATTCCTCTTTGAATGTTTCCAGCATTAATCCCGAAGGCTGGTTGCTATGGCAACAAACTGTAGATTCCTGCCAGCACCGCTTTCTGGGTCTGGCCCCCGGCTATACAGCGGTTAGAGTTGATCCCCGTTTTCCAACTCACCATTCAGTCACCACCTATTCTGTTGGCAAGTTGTGCCAGAGTTGGCTTAGACATTCATCCTTACCCTCTGTCAAGTCGCATTTGTCCAAGCTCACTGAATCTGTCGATTTAAAGGATTTTGTTGAGGGCCCTTCTGGTGGCAGATCGAAACGATGGATATGTGCTGCTTACAATGAAGTTTGGAAACTGTCTCAGATTGAAGCTGCTTCTAGGCTTAGAGCTATAGATCAAGCAAATTTAGAAAAAGTGCTTGCTGTTGTAGACAATAGCATTAACATCCTTTCTTACCAAATTTACACTTTAGATAATATTGTGTCATCTGTGGTTGATATTGTACAAGAAGATGTTGCAGTGTTATATCATGGGCAAAATCAATTGCATTCTGTCATGCAGTTTGCTTGGACTTTGCAAACTCTTAAGAATGGTCGCTTTCCATGGGATTACATGAACACAAGCTTGTTATTCCTGCCTTTTAATTTGACTTTGAAACAACAATTCATGTCCATGAAAGATGTCACATTTTCCCTGTTGCACATTGAAAAATTAGAACCATTGCCTTTTTCTGTAGCAGAGGCGAATTCGGCTGTTTGGCTTATCCATGGGTTAATAACCTTACCTTTCTCTCTTTTCAAATTCGAAAATTGCATGAAACACTATGCTATAGGCAGGTTTGAGCCCCTGGGTGGTGCATTCCTTCAAGAGGTTTGGAACCTCCGATTCACTTACCGATGTTTGAGGGATGGTAAAGAAGTATTTTTGAATGGCGAAGTGTGTGTCTCTACACCAGATCATTCCTTAACTTGCAGAAATCTTCAATTGCACGGCTCTTGTAATGTGCCTGCACCAAATTTAGCACGTGCTCTAAAAGGCACCCCAGTCCCGGCCATTTGTGGAAATTGTGGGGGTATTTATAAAGCGCAACGTTCGCTCCGGAGGGAGCATCTTGGCGCTGAATTTCCTGGTAGAGGGTCGAAAGCCAATCGTGGTAGCTGTATGAGTTTAGATGGCTGCCTTAGTGTAGTCATCCGGAAGGTTAAAAAAATCCAAGTTTTTAGCAGTTTTCTGAAAGGCTTTTCGTGAGTTTGCCGTCTCAGATTTTTTACACCAACATTCACACTGCTTGCTAATGGTAGTTATTTGTTACTAAATAATGAAGAGTGTTTTGGGTTAGCAGCCGCAATTGCTTACATTGTTACCGTTTTCCAGCGTGTTACTTATTGCAAGAATGTGCTGTTCCCTCCTCCGCATGGCAGGCTTGATGCTTCCATCTGGCCCTCGATTCCGACCTTGAAAGCAGAGTTCAACAAGATGAGCAGAATAAGAGCTCTATTGTCCAAAAAGGAAGTTCCCCTTACATCTGCGCGTGAGACATACGTCCTTCACGTTGCAAATACTCGTACAGAAGTAAATGCTGTATTAAACACAGACCTGCCCTTGCACTTCAGTGCTTTGATCCACATGATCCTGAATGCCTCGTCAACTACTGGTTTGGCTCATTTTTTTAAAGTAGTATGCTCTGGCCTTGTTACCTCGTTTCAGACTATATTCGGTGTGATCTCCGCATTTTTTCATTCAATTTTTTTCGAGTGTCTTTGGAGGTTTCCCCTTGCTCCTGGCTTTGAGCGCCGGCATTCTGCTTTTGTTTTGTTTATTGCAAAATGGATGCACTGTTTGTGCCCCTAGACGTTCAGTCCCGGCTGCTCTACCTGCATGACCGGATGTTCGAATACTATGGAGCGCTGCCTTTGGCGACTCAGAGTGTAGCGTATGGTTTATCCAAAAAAGTCCAAAATGCCGCCGCCCGCCTACTCACAGGAACACCAGGAAGATCCTCCGCCAAACCGGCTCTTAAATCCCTCCACTGGCTCCCAGTGAGAGAGAGGGTTATCTTTAAAGACCTCTGCCTGGCCCACAAAACCCTCAACAACAACGGCCCCCCTCTTCTCAAGGAAATCTTAAATCCCTATAAATCGAAAAGAGACCTTCGATCCAGTACAGAAAATTTCATCTCGGCTCCCAGAGTCAAAAAAGCCAAGACTGGCGGCCGTCGGTTTTCGGTCCACACTGCTAAACATTGGAACCTTCTCCCACGAAGACTCAGGACAGAATCGAACTATCTCCAGTTTAGAAAATCCCTTAAGACCTCCCTTTTCCCCCAAACATAAACACACCAGACGGTAGAAACCCCGGAAGAAGCAGGTCAGCGCTGGGATGCTCTCTTGAGTTACTACGCGCTTAACAAAATCATTAAATAAAAATAAATAAATAAATCCTTCCAGTTCTCTTTCTTCATTTGAGTGCAGCCTGTTTTTCATTGCCTGGATTGTGAATTCGAGTGGGCCCTGGACTTGTGTCCCTGCAACATGGTTTCTCTTGATCTGGATTTTGATCTACTAATGAGTCCCTTAGTTGCTCATGAAATAGACTGTTCTGGTACCGGGACTATGGCCTGCGCAGCGGCACATGGGGTTCTAGGCAATTGGAACGTTTGGACTGCGGCCAATGACTTTCTAGAACGCAGTTATCTTGAAGTAAGCCCGAGTTGTCCTCTGATGATGCTAGAGGCTCCGGCAATCGAGGAGCATGTATATTCTTTCCCTTTGCTTAATTGGATGGCTGAAATGTCAATGGATGAGAACAACGACTTCTTGTTGGAAGCAGTTGCAATGTTTGGTGCCTACATGTTGTTGCACTGAAGTATTGAATTTTTACTTCAGAGACACGTGCTAGACTCGTGAATATTTTTTATTTTTATCTTGCTTTTTCCTTACAAGTCTGAGGTGTTTTCCTACTGATTTGGATATATTTTGGATTTAAAACTTCTAAATTTTATAATCGGCAAATTTTCTGAACTTGGTTCTGTCCTCCTCGAACTTGAACTCTGCGTTCTAGCATGTTTGCCCTGAGTGCTGTGTGTTCCCCGAACATGGGGGGGAGGGGGTGTTGTATGGTTTATGGGCCTCTTTTGCGTGTATGTTAAGTTAGCATGGCTTATTCAAAGTTTAAACACCATTTTTCCCTTTTGCTGCTTTTGCACACAACACTGCGTAGTTGTTTTTGCTGACTTAGCCAGGATGAAGGTCTATACATGGGAAAAGGTTTTTTTTTTACATCTCTAGACATACATCGTATCCCCAGTCTGTACAGTGAGTGCTAAGCAGTAAAGGTTATCATAACGCGAGACTGTTTATTGGCTTGTCCGTGTAACAATTTGGTAGCTGCAAGCCGAGTAGGATTCTGGCACCTTTATCATAGCACACTTGCCAGAATTGCGCACACTTGGAAAATTCCAGGCATGCAGAGAGACTAACCGATCCTGATGTAATTTACACTTACTGAGCATACAGGTAAATGGGGTCCCCCTAAAAAAGCTCGAGACCTTCTATAGTTTTATAATACATAGTTCCTAGATACAGAGGATGTTTAAATAGGCGTTTTTTATCACCTGTTTGCACTATCATTGTAACATGATTCCTCCTTTTTTATTTTATGGAATTGTAACCATGCTGTCCGTATTATTATTATCCATATGTATGCTGATGTTGATTAAAATACTGCGTTTGAGATCACGTCGTTAAAAGAAACATTTTAACTTTACTGTGTCTCTATTTTACTCCTGTTGTGGACTGGTATGAACGTATAACAAAAGAGTGTTCTCACTTCCCACCATTCCTGAGATGGTGGTCCTAAGTCGCATGTTCTAGGTTGTCTAATTATTGGTTTCTTTGCTATCGGACCAAGAGCTAATGTGACACTGATTGCTAGTCTGGTAGGGGATTTTGGGTACTAAGGTGAGTTTTGTTACACCCTAATTCACTGAGGTCCCAAGTCTTTGTGCACAGTTCTGTGTTTGCGCAGAATCCCTGTAACACCTTCAGTGAGGGGGAGTGAAGCTGAGCAGTTTGCGTGGGCCGGTTTCGGCCGATTTTGTTAACGGGGCCGATATTGCGGATCCCCGGTAACAAAAACCGCCCCCAGGGGCCCCAAACCAGCCCCCACCCTAGCGGCCTACCGGGGAATTGCCTGATGCCCGCTATGGCCAGTCCAGCCCTGAACATGGGCTCTATCTACAGCAACAATTTACGTTTTGACATTCATGGAATGTATTGAAGTGATGGAGTTCACTTTACAGATGAAGGAAACAGGGTGTTCCTATGCAATCAGAAACTATGCATACAGTATTGGCTGTAGCTGTCTTATACACTCTCCCAACACAAATGCTCTTGTCAGAGTCGCACAAGAGCCCAATTGTAAAAAACAAATTCTGTAAAATATATATTTTAAAGAATTTTTGTACTCCGCAACGATGTAGTGAAGACCGCGATCATGTTGCAAAATCACAAAACAAACATTCTACGACCGCCATCAAATTTAAATATTTCAACTTAAAAAATGAATTTTAACTATTACAAAATACACATCACTAACTTAAAGAACATGTTTGTACACACATTTTTGTAATAACTTTTTAAAAACTGTGTTTGAACCCTACTTCCTGTCTTCACGATTACTCTGAGTGTCATGATGATCTTGGTAACCGCAACAATCTCGCCTTGTTTGTAAGAGGTGTAACATACATATATTCACACATTTTACAGTATTGTAGACAGTAGGGTTTATTACTGCACTGTTTAAAGCCATATTTGTATGGGAATTTGTACAAAAACAATCTTTTAAACCAATTTTCCATCTTCATGAGTATTCTGAGTATTGCAAAGACGTCAGTAACAGCAATGATCGTGCCTTTTAAAAAAAATAAATGTGTAAAACACATAAATTCACATATTTTAGACACTAGGGGCCCCATTAGGATGACTGGCGGACCGACCGCCATAAGGACAGGGTCCCGTGAGGGCAATTAGGATGCGCCCGCCACAGTGGCAGGTGCATCCTGCATTCCTGTCATTGTGGCCGGCGGTGCACTTAGCACCGCCCGCCACAATGCCAGGAAGGCATGTTTTGCACTTCCATGCACAACATGGCAGGCACTGCGCGGTGCCTGCCATGTTGTGCATGGAACTGCTGGTACCCCCCCATGTGCACCCCCCACCCCCCAGATGTCCTGGGACCCGCAATGGGTCCCCAATGTCTAACACCGCAGGCCTTTCTGTGGCGGCGTTTCCGCCACGGAAAGACATGTCCCCGCCTTCATAGTAATATGGATGGCGGTGTCTAACTAATACCACCACCATATTAAACACTTTTCCGCCCGGTCAACTCGTTGACCGGGTGGAAAAGCGGCAGACGGTCTTTCCGTCCACCAAGGTCCCCCCGCCATAGTAATATGGCGGGGAGAATTCGGTGGCGGGCCGGGTAGGATCATGGCGGATCGCCACCTCCATGCGGGCAGCGGCGATCCTCCCATGATCCTAATGGGCCCCTAGGGGTTTATTAGTACACTGTTTAAATACAAATATTTCAAGGTAGTTTGCATAAAGTTAATCTTTAAAATCAATCTTCCGTTTTGGCAGTAATGCCAGGCGTCGCAAATACGTTGATACCCACGATGGTACATAGTGGGGGGCCACGCTGCGTTCTCCGCAGCGTCACGAATATCGTGCATGATTAAAAAAAACAGTTTTGGGCAAATAACTTGTGGCACTAACACCCCCATTTGTCAAACATGGGGTCAGAGTACCTCTACTCTGACCCCTTGCGTCACTTTTAAAAATACATTTCAGCCCCCGGAACAATACATAAAATGGCAGCCGCAACTTTCTGTTAATGTTACTTCCAGGAAATCAGATAATCTCCGTTGGTGTGCGCTTTCATGGTTTAATGGTTTACCATGAACTTCTTTCAACGTAATCATTGTCACAGCAAATCTGTTGCAAAATAGCCACAACAGAGATATCATTATTCTGTTCGGATTTAATTTCTCAAGAACTACTGAACCGATTTGCTCGAAATAGCAAAAATCACAATCTGCGAAACATCTACCTTTCTACCAAATTTGGTGTAATTCCATCCAGCGTCTAGGGCTATAGGTTTGAAAACCCTTTCCTATGGGTATTAACAATACTCTTATTTCACGTCCCTATTTCTTCAAATTGTCAACGCTTTCCCTTTTCGCAGCAAGGCAACCATGGCACCATGAAGAAAGTCAGGTCTGAACAATTATTCCTTTTCAATATTTTAATTCACCATTTGTGCAGAGATATGGGTGGTCTACGTGTTTCAGCGCTATGCCTTCTACTGGACTTAAATTATAACAATTAATGTTTTACTATAAATATTTGGTTTCTTAAAATGTATTGTTTAATTATATAATTTTCCTGTTTATTATGTTTGAACATCTAAAACAAATTCTGATGTCTTTTTGAAGGTATTCTGTGTCTGTATGGAAGTAGGGTTACTAGTGCAAATAAATACATTTTTATAAATTATACATTTTCATTCATTATTAGTGGATTTTGTCTATTTGAATACAGTTTTTTTTATTTACATCTTTTCAAATTAAGAACTTTAATGCTTATTTTTCTTATATATTTATTCCTATTTCTTAAGTGCTGTTCATTAATATTTATTCTTATAATCATTTTTATCAGTATATTGTGAATCTTAATTTAAAATATATGTTTAATTTCATGTATATATTGTGTTCAATATGGTTTTACTGGCAGTAAATGTTTAATCTTTCTTTTTTTAACTTTAAATTAGCGGGATTTTTAAACATTTTAATTTCCTATCCGGTGCTTAGGTTTGATGATTGTAAAAGGGATTTTGTCTAAATTCCTAAACGTTTTCTGCTGCTGTTAAGATTGGATTTAGAACAGTGAGTGTCATCCTTCCAAAGTTCAATATTTTCCTTGCTGTTACTCAGTTGCACTGGAAACACTTGGGGCCCGATTCTGATGCGGTTTGGAAAGCTTCCCTACCAAATGGGTTTGGGAATGGTTTCCTACCGAATCGAACGGGAGAGTCCCAGCAACCGAGTATGATGCATACGGATGCTTCCAGATACGATTTGGTTGTACTCCTGTTGGCTTCAAGGGGAGCCTTTTTTCCTAACGAATGCGTAGGCTCCCATTGAAGAAAGGGATGGCTGGGGGAAAACGGCCTCTCTGTGGCGGGCACCCCCTGGTGCCTGCCGCACTCTGCATGGCTGGTAAGGGGGGACCCACCCGATTGGGAAGGCTCTGGGTGCAAAGCGGCCCGCAAAGTCTGATTCCGACTGCTGATTCAAGTCGGACGTCACGATTCAGATAGGCTGTCCAAATCCAGCATCCCGTAGAGACGTACAATTCCAAATGCCGTTGGGTTGTGATTGGGATATTTCTAACGCCAAACTCGCATCTTACTCGGTCGATTGGAAACCTTTCAGAGTCGGTCGAAAAGGCACGTTCCCAATCCGATTTGGAATGAGCAAATGCTGTTGGGAGGCTTTCCTGACCGCATCAGAATCAGGCCCTTAATATAGCCATTCCAAAATCCAACACTTTCCTTCCTCTTGCCCGGGGTGGATTGGGAATGGTAATTGTGACCCCTTCAAAGCCTCTGGAAAAACACACAGGCCCCCTGTAAAAAGGATAAAACCTTAACAGGGAAACAATTTATTTGGGAAACAAATTTGCACAGGGCATAGTGCACGATAATCAACTGTGTAGCAGTTAGACCATAGAACTTTAATCAAATTATGCAACCAATACTACTATAAAACAGAAATATAACTTTTTAATTTCTTTTCTATTTTACTTCTTATAAATTATTTCAAATATTATAAAGAGACATACATACATATAATCAATGATCATTTCCATAAAATGCACATTCAGAATCCTTCTCTGTTCGTTTTTAAACCACAAATTGCTGTTAGGTGCGATATACCTATGAGGTACAAATGTCTTTAGTTTGTACACAAAAACAGTCACAGTTATTACAATATATCTCAATGATGTTCAATTGGATACACAATTTATGTCCATTTCAGTTAGACTGATTACAGCTGTTAATTATCAGACATTGTAAAAGATTTTACTTCAATGTGTTTCTATGGTGCAACTGCAGAATACAATAACATAAACATGTCTCACAAGAGACTGTCACCCCCCCATATTTACAAGGTCAACAAGGCTCAAAGGTTCCAGTTCCACTATATACTGCATCCATGTCCATTAATACAAAAATTGTGCACACATAACATACAGACTCCTATAACACCACACGAGTGATATTATTTGTCCAAGAAGCTGATGCCACATGAATGTATATCCTCTCTTCACTTCTTTCATATGAGTATATATCCATAACATGAATGTCAATGAACAGTATGACATAAATATTAATTCTGTTAACTAGATGTAAGTCCTAACCTATATTTTCAATCATCTTCTCAAGGTTATTAGCATGTTAACAGTACTAAGCGATCTTATTTTCGTTGGTTGATATCTGTCTCTTCTTTAGAGAATATTAGGGTTTATTAGGAAACAGAAGAGCAAATCTCTATCTATATATATATATATATATCTTAGATGCTGCTCAAGCATACCCTGCCCGCTCCAGAACGAAAGTTGCGTCGTCGTGGGAGGACTCCTGGGGCCAAGTCCTATATATTAAATAAAGAATTTACGACGCTTGTGGGATTATAAAAGTGTCTTTAATCCGCCCTTGGCGGTGGCGGATTAAAGAAACTTTTATAATCCCACAAGCGTCGTAAATTCTTTATTTAGTATATATGTATATATATATATATATATATATATATATATATATATATATATATATATATATTTCACACAGATTCCGGATCCCACTGATTAGAAGGACACAGAGATGACACACCAGGAGATCTTTGCACAAATCCTTTATTGTGCACTCGTAGAACAAGGACGACGCCTTTCGGCGTAAGCCTTTTTCAAGTAGCCACCATTTTGAAATTCCCACATATATAAGTCCTTCTTTCATGTCCCAGCCCATAAACACAAAGAAAACACTTCGATGTTTAGTCAACACATATTGCAACAGTATTACTCTGTATGCGTATACACATTACAACAATTTGATTACATTGCATTCGTGAAAGTGTAAATGTTCGTGTGTGGCTTTCGAGCGGGACATAGAGGGTAACATCGTGGTTAATCTCCTAGCAACATCCCCCAGCTAAGGGATCATGGACTACAAAATCGCATTGACTATCGGGAAATAGAGTGTACAGGGTGTCACATGGCTACCTGTGATGCCGCGTGGCTCCGGACTACAGAATCGCATTGCCTGTCGGGAAATGAAGTTCAGCTGATGTACTGGGAACGGGGTTCGAGACCATTGTCAGACTGATTGTCTCCTCTTTAAAATTTAACATTTTTTATCCTTCACCTCAGATTGAAGGTAAAATAAGATAACACGTGTCCCTTTGTTTTCCTTTGCTTCCCTAAGCTAGTCCATCTGTGAGTGGGTGCACCCATCTATTCAGCTGGAATGCTTGCTTGGTAGGTGGCGGGTCTAATGTTCGAGTGCTATTAATTGGGGATGAGTGAAAGCTGAGATATTTATTAGTGAGTTTTGTGAAAAATTATAAACCAATCTATAATAACAAAATTATTATTATACAACATAATCAGCAACCAACATACTCTTCTCCTTAGTGAATGTCGTGGGGCTCTCCCTTGTAACTATCTAGGTTATGGGGCAAGTAGCATCAGCCCGATGCTCCACCATTGTGGTTGTTCTACCCACTCTTCTCCTTTAGCAATAGTACATCTACAAAGAGCCTCACTGATAAAATGTGTGACAGTGATTACTATTTACAAACAATGCTCATCATACTGCGGGTTAACCTCTGCCCTGTACCGTCATAGCTTCAGAAGCCTAAATGGGATGATAATTCTTCTCCATAGTTCAGTCCTTGGATCTGTATCTGAATGAATATGTACTGAACCTGAATTCCTATTGTAGGGATAGCACGGATTTCCTGAAAAGATTACATGATCTTGAATGGGAGGATGGATATTACATGATCAGCATGGATGTATGCTCACTTTATACGTGTATCAACCAAGTGAAAGGGGTAGAAGCATGCATGCATTATTTGAGGAGTCGACATGTGGATTGTTGTGAGCACAATCCAATGCTCAAGACAATGATGCTGTACTGTCTACAAGAGAATATCTTTCTCTTTGAGAAAGCGGTATACCGAGAACGATCCAGGACCGCGATGGGGACCTGTTTTGCCCCCAGCGTAGCGGATCTTTTCCTGGGCTGGTGGGAGGAACAGGTCGTCTGGTCAGAGGATTCGGAGATGTACACTGACCACATTTTGATGTGGGTCAGGTACATCGACGACCTTTTTATGATTTGGAATGGCCCAGAAATACTAGCAAGACAGTACATCAATCATCTAGGAATCAATGACCTCAATCTCCGCTTCACATACACCATCAGCAATACATACTGTGAATTTCTGGATGTAGCAGTTGAGGTGAGAGAGGGTGGCATAACCACACGTCTGTTTCGTAAGGCAACTGCTGGCAATGCGGTGCTGCATGCGGCGAGCCATCACCCGATTCCCCTGAAGAGAAGTATTCCCTATGGGGAGCTGTTGAGGGCTCGCCGCAATTGCAGCTCCGACATTGACTTTGAGACTGAACAAAAGGCAATGATAGAACGTTTCACCCAAAGAGGATATGGTGACGAAACTTTAAGGATTGCCTACAATAAAGTAACAAAGGGTATACAAAGGTATACTGTTTTTTTGTACTGCAGGATGATAGCTATCATAGTGCAAGAGGGTGTTCCTGGCTGTTGGCTTGACAAATAAGTCAACCGATAGGACCCCCTCGCTACACTTGATTAGTATATCCAAATATTTCACTTGTTTAGTACTGATGGTATGTGTAAAGTGTATATTATCATTGCACAGATTTATCCAATCAATTAACTGGAGTAGATTCTCATGGCTATCCTTCCAGATAAAGAAAACATCATCTATGAATCGTGACCATTTGGTCAGGGATTCATAGAAAGGGGCAATTTTGTTGAACACAAACTTTTTTTCAAATAATGGCATGTATATATTAGCAATGTTCGGGGCACAAGATGCCCCCATGCTGACACCCTGTTGCTGCTTATACAGTTGTTTATTAAATTCAAATACATTGTCTGTTAGAACAATTTTGAGGCACTCCAAAACGAATACGGATGGTCATTGGATGATGTATGCGTGAATAAACCAATGTACAGCTGTAATAGCACCATCAATCGGCATATTGCTATATCCATTGTAACCAAAAATTGGCTCTCTGGACAGAAGTGTACATCCTCTACTAGATTAATGATTTGTCTTGTGTCCTGCACAAAAGCTGGTGTGCAGGCTACATAGGAGCATACCATGACATCCACATATTTAGCCAACAGTTCAGTTACTGAACCAATTGTTGTGACTATTGGTCTTAAGGGTGGGTTTGTTGTATTCTTATGGACTTTCGGGATGCCATAGATGCTGGCCATTCTTGGTGTCTCTTCATTTAAATAAGCCCACTCCTTTTCACATATGTCACCATTTTGTAGGGTTCGATTTGTGAGCTTACCTATTTTGGTAACTACCTGTTTAGTAGGAACTCTATCTATAGGTAGATAAAATCTGGTGTCATTTTACATTCCTTCCATTCTGGTTATATATGTGGTAGTATCATACACAACTATACCACCTCCTTTGTCACATCTGTGCAGGTTTTCAAATTTACTAGAGCCTTATACTCATGTCTATTTAAATTGAAGGGTGTTTTCTGCACATGCTTTGTGAGATTAAAAAATGTATTGTACAGTACCTTTTCAAAGGTGGCTACTTCTGGTGGTAATTGATCAATTGTAGGGATGAATGTAGATTTTAAAGATAATCCTGATCTGTTTACATTATCACTCACTTTTGATTGGTTTGAGAAGAATATTTGGAGTCTTACCTTTCTAAAGAAAGTGTGTAAATCTCTAACTCAAATTTGACAAGCCTTTCAAAAGTACCGACACACTTGTGGCAGATAGAATAAACCCGCTCAAATTAAATATGGGTATGGTAGTTACTCCCTCCAATATATTTTGTTCCTCGTCTCTAAATATTGATTGTACTCCAGATGTGGATTGGATTGGAAATGTTGATCGTATTGGCCCATTTGGTTTTCCTGTTGACTATAGTAATGATCTACCAGGTAGGGATAAGTTGTTTCTTTACTAATAAATCTTATATCTTTATTTAGTTTCTCAATTTTGCGTTTGGTCAAGTATTCCGCGTAAGAGTTAAGATCAGAGAAGTATTCTGAATGTGCATTTTATGGAAATGATCATTAATTATATGTATGTATGTCTCTTTATAATATTTGATATAAAAAAGAAAAGAAATAAAAAATATATATTTTTGTATTATAGTAGTATTGGTTGCATAATTTGATTAAAGTTCTATGGTCTAACTGCTACACAGTTGATTATCGTGCACTATGCCCGGTGCAAATTTGTTTCCCAAATAAGACCCCTTCAAAGCCAGCATCCCCTACTGCTGCTTGTTTTGGAGTGGAAATAGTGATTCTCATGCCTGCAAAGTCCATCATTTCCCTACTGATGCTCAGGTTGGAGTGGGAATAATAATTGGACCACTATTTCCCCAAAAGTCTAACATGTTCCTAACTGTTGCTCAGTTTGGACTGGAAATAGTAAATTTAATCCATCCAGGGTCCAACGCTTATCCCTGCTGTTGCTCGGGTTGCAGTGGAAATATTACATTACATTTGGCCCCTACAGAGTCCAACATGTTACCGATTGTTGCTCAAGTTAAAGTGGGGCTAGTAAACATTACCTCTTGAAAGTCCAATATTGCCTACTGTTGCTTAGGTTGAAGCAGAATAGTAAACGTGACCCCTTCAAGTCCAATATTTTCCACTGTTTGGAGTGGGAATCAGAAAATCGAACCCCCCTCAAAGTCCAACTTATTCCCTGCTGTGGCTCAGTTTAGAGTGGTAATAGTAAACCTGATCCCTGCAAAACCCAGCACTGTTCCTTCTATCGCTTAGGTTGGAATGGGAATAGTACATCTGACCCCTTCAATTTCCAACACTTCCCCTACGGTTGCTTATTTACTGGAACTAGTAAATTAGATTTCTATTCTTAGTATGTATTAGGTTGGAGTAAGAATTGTAAATTCATCCCCCCTCATGTATCCAAGTTGTATACATTTTGTATTACCTCCCATGCTGCTTTTCCCCTCAAGCAAGCATTTATTTAAAGTTTAATTGAAGTTAAAGAAAGGACGTAACTAGGGTGTCCTAAACCACTTAACTTGAGGAAAACCTTCATTTTGAAATGCATTTTAGTAAAAAATTGATAGTGTGTTTCATTAACATGCAAGAACTATGTCACCTCAGTAAACCAGATTACATCAATGCATTGGAAAGTATTTTTTTTTAAAGTAATAGTTTTCAAACATAAATATAGAAACAGTCATGGTTACCCTCACAACAATGCCAGTAGTGAACTATGAGGCAAGTTAGTTGTTATGTGCACCCTTTGAGTGGTTGTGGTTGCTGTTCTACATGACCAACAATATAGTTTATAAAATCAAAAGTATGAGAAATGTATCTCAAGGTCCTCTTATATAAGATAAGAAAGAAAAAGGAGGTCAAGTGTAAAAAAGCAATTTCCTAGGATCACACAATTTGGTAATTTTTTTTTTTTTTTTACTGAGTTTTATAGAGCGCAACAGCTACCTCCGTAGGAAGTGTCCCGGCGCTGGCATGGGCAGTGAGAGTCATAATGCAAGAGAGAAGAGATTTATTGCGTGAAAAGCCATGTTTTTAGTAGGCTTCTGAAGCAAGGTTCGGAGGGTGCTTGTTGGATTTCCTGTGGCAAGGTGTTCCAAAGCCGTGCCGTACTTACAGAAAAAGTTCTTCCACCTAAGCGCGCCCTTTTCACTCGAGGAACGTGGAGATGGACCTTATAGCTAGACCTTAGGAGTCTGGCCTGAAAATATCTAGGCAGCCGTTTTTTTAAGTAATTTGGGCAGGTCCCATGAAGGGCTCTGTAGGCCAAGGTGAGCGCCTTGAATTTTATGCGACTTGCCACAGGCAACCAGTGTAGCATGCGCAAATGGGGAGAAATGTGATGTCTAAAAGGGACCTGCCTGAGTAATCTAGCCGCTGAATTCTGCACGATTTGCATCTTTTGCAACAAAAACTTCGGAAGGCCTAAATAGAGGCCATTGGCATAGTCAAGCCTTGAAGTGATTGTGGCGTGGATAATCGTTTTGCGGCAGCTCACTGGGAGCAGTCGGAGAAATCTGCGTAGGCTCCTCAGTTTACCAATGCATCCTCCGACGACCTTCTGTATCTGGGGAGCAAAGGATAGGCCATTATCCCATGTAACCCCCAAATTCTTTGCCTTTATGCTCGGAGATGGAGCGGGACCCATCTCTTCCGGCCACCAAAACTCAGCGGGGGGGTGGTCGCTTGTGCCAAAGAAGATCACCTCCGTTTTGCCTGCGTTTAATTTCAGTTTGTTGGTATTCATCCAACAGGCCACGTCGCGGAGGCAGCCCTTGCAGTTAGAAAATGCTGCCTCCGAAACCTCAGAGAATGGGAAGACCAGCTGGGTGTCATCAGCGTAGGAAATTGCAGTGACTCCCCAATTGGCAATCAGTGTGAACAGCGGGGCCAAGTAAATATTAAAAAGCAGCGGGCTCAGGGCAGAGCCCTGTGGGACCCCGCAGTTCAAACTCCTGGAATCTGAGGAGAAGGTACCAAGAGCCACCTTCTGCGATCTGTTGGACAGATAGGAGTGGAGCCAGCCTAATGCCTGGGCTTGGAGGCCGATCCCAGCCAGGCGTTGTAATAGCCTGTCGTGATCCACCGTATCAAAGGCGGCCGATAGATCCAGGAGCACCAGCATTGCCGATGCTCCTGAATCCAGCGACCACCTGACTGACTCGGCCACCTCAATCAGGGCGGTCTCGGTGCTGAAACCGGCTCTAAAGCCTGATTGTGTTTCATGCAGAGCGTTGCTGTCCTCCGTGAATTTATTTAGCTGCCGCTGGATTAATTTCTCAAGCATTTTACCCGGCGCTGCCAGTAAGGAAATGGGACGAAGATTACTCAAGTCTTCTGGGGCCCCGTTTGGCTTTTTTTTCAACGGGAGTAAAGTAGCATGCTTCCAGCACTCAGGGAACACTCCAGAAGAAATGGACACATTCCATATGTGCTGGAGAGTGGGTGCCACAAAATCCGCCATCACACTCCAGAGTTTCGGTGGGCAAGGATCATCAGGAGATCCTGATTTGCAACTGTTAATTTCCTGTATAACAGCCTCACGTGTGATTGGTTGAAATTGGCCCAAAGTTAGTTGCGGCGCTCTATACTCCATGACATCAGATTTAACAGTGCTTACTGCAGGAGTAAAAGAGTCAGATACTTTCAGAATTTTGTTCTCAAAATATTCAGATATAGTATCACAGAGTTTGTCAGACGGAGTCACATCCAGCTCAATACATCTGGGTTTAAAAAAAGACTGCACTATCTTGAACACTTCTTTGCTAGAGTGTTCTGCTTGCTGGATGGAAGTGAGGAAAAAAAGTTTCCTCGCAATTTTTATGGATTTGTGCAAAGCGCGGATGGCGGCCTTGTAACGTGCCTTCGCCAAGCTGCAGTAGTCCACCCTCCAAAGTCGCTCTAACTTTTTGCAGGCGGACTTCTCCGCCCTCAGTTCCTCAGAAAACCAGGGAGCGGAGGGGGAGTCTCTGCGGGACATAGCCCGTTTAGCTGGCGCAATGGAATTCACCATATCGCCAATCCATTTTGACATAGCCACTGCATCCTTATTAACATCAGATGAGAGTACAGGAGGGTTGTGGGCCAGGACAGGGCCTATGTTTTCAGGGATCAAGCTTTTCCACTGCCTCTTCAAAAAGGAGCGTCTCCCTGTTTTGGGCCCTGACCCGGGTAGCCTGACCGAGAATGGGATTAAAGCATGGTCCGACCAAGTTAGCTCTAGAGGTGAACCCACTACCAGATCATTCATATTGGAGAAGATTAGGTCAAGCATATGGCCTGCTTTGTGTGTGGGAGCTGTGCTGCATAGTGTCAAATTAGCGGCATTCAGTGTTGAAATAAGCCGCTCAGCAAGTGGACAAACCGCCGCCTCAGCATGCACATTGAAATCCCCTACAGCTATAAAGTAGGAATGGAGGACAGAGATTTGGACAATGGCGTCAATAAGCGCCAAAAGAGCTGTATCTGTGCCGTCTGGAGGACGGTAGATAACCATGCCTGCCAGGGATTGGCGGGGATTGATTTGTAGGCAGAAGAACAAGCCTTCCAACCCTACAATTGTAGTGGGTAATGAGGACGTGAGTTTATAGCAATCTCTGAAGAGAAGGGCCACCCCCCCGCCTCGCCTCCCATCCCCTCTATTAGAGAAACACATTTTATAACCAAGTGGCACCGCTAGGGCGATGGTAGGCATAGTGTGTTCATTCAGCCATGTTTCGGTTAAAAACATCGCATCCCACTCACCATCCTCAAGCAATAGCCAGATGTCATCGGCGTGTTTGGGCATGGACCGGCAATTTAAGAGTCCCATTTTCAAGCTGCAACAGCTTGAGTCAGGCCGGTCAGCAGAAATGTAAGTGGAGCTAGAGCCAGAGAGAGTAACCCAGCTCAACGGGAAACCGCACAGCGAGCAGACCTGCAGACTCTGATCAGCAGCTGGGTCCAATTGGGCTTTGCAAGGCAGCTTCGTATTTAAAGCAACCAGCTCCTCTTTGGACCAGACAATCCTGGCAGTGTCTGAGATCAAACCATCAGCGTGGCAGGCCCTGGCCGCGGTCCGGTCGCGGACGGGCGCAGACGGGCTTGCCTTTGGCGCACCTTCGGCGCGCCATCGGCGCGCCCGCTGCGCACGTCCGCTGCGCGGCCGTGGACACATTCCAATATATAAGAAAGTGCCCCGGAAGTGAACCAACAAGGGGGAGGAGTCGCGTCCCTCCGTTCAAGCGGCACAGATAGCCGTGACGGACCGGGGACCGACCGGGGAAGTGCAAAATAGGCAAAGTGCAAGGTGCAATAAACAGTTTAATGACACCAGTTCACCCACACACTAATTAAAAAATCGATCTTGATTTTAAAAGCACAGAATGTACAAATGCTCAAAAACGAGTTGTGGTACTTTTAAATAGCCACACGCATTAGCTAAAACCTCCTTTAAGCAATGCTCGCCTGAGGAAATATAAATTTTATGGTCAAGTTGTGTTCCCTAGCGCGTACCCCACCGACTCCATGTACCAGCTTAAAGTGCATGTAACTTCCCTCCTGTGTCAGTTATGAAGACGCAAATACATTTGCGTCCAACGTTAACTTGTTCTCTTTCAGATCCACCCTGAACGGGTTGAATAGTCCGTTCCTAAGTATGCTATGCCACCGTCTTTTTGTAGTGTATTTTACATGTTTTCCTGCTCTGGCGGAGTAGGCCCTGAATTTCTGCCATCGAGCCTCTTTTCTGGCTTCTGACTCTGACAGCCTAAGCCCAGGCTGCCTCTGTACCCGTGAACTCTGACTTACTTCCAGCGCGGCCCATCGCGCTCAGCTCAGCCTGCTTTCTGCCAAGACTGACTATAACCTTCGAGTTATCTGTTCCGCTCCTCGAAAATGCATTCCTGCCTACTAGCTTCAGTAAACATCCTCCCCAGCTGCAGAGCCAAAGGGCCGACCTGTCTCAGTGCAAGTAATTCATAGCTTCTGTTACCATGCTCCCATGGAAGGCCCCGTGCCCCCACGCTTCTCATGCAGACACTTAGGCGCTTATACACGCATCCACAGTTAGTATAGAATAGCTTCTGCCCTAGAGACCTTTCCGTCCAGATAATATGGTTCCTAAACATCAGATATCAGATATGATAGAAGTACAAGTTGATCTGACATGCCAGACTTCTGTCTCTTTCCGTCAGTGTAAATGTCAAGTCCCCTGCACCCCTCCAATCACACGTCATGCAGCTGCGCGCGCATCCAAGCTTCCGATTTCTGCTGACATTGCAACATTTCTGTTAGTGCCACCCCTTTATGACACCCATCTGTGACGTTTCTAGCACACACCTCCAGTTCACGCCTAGTCCACGCCTTCTGATTACGTACTAGTAACACGTGTATACTGTTATCTTGTCTTATCTTGTCTTCTCTCAGCTGTTACGCCTACTATACTGTTTCTTATGACATGAATTAAGTATATAAGCTATGTACTGTCAATAAAATGTAGCGCGCTCTATCCCTTCTTTCACCCCTGCGGTGGGAAGAACATGATATTATGGTCCTGACCATTCCTTTTTGAGGAATAAAACCCCTAAGAACTCTAACACCACGGACTCTGGTTCTTTCTTTCCGATTTGAGTTATTATTGATTAAGTACTTACCTACATAGAAATTAAGAGAGTAAATTATATATTTACGTCATTTTGGCGCCCGAACAGGGACCCCTCCCCCACCTCACGCGCTGGTTGGTGCGTTGCAAGCTATGTCCCCTGCCATCAGTTAGATGGAACCTACGCGTACCGGCAGGATTTCCTGCATCTCCCTCTGACCCACGGAGGTGACGAAGACTGCGATCAGTGCCCAGACGAGGCGGTGAGGAGTGCGGAGGATCCCGACCAGAGCCTAGCCGAAAGAAGCAAGGTCCGAGGTGTCAAGAGGCCCACCAGTTTTCCGAAGTTTTCCGAAGTCGAGCCGAGTCGAGTCCAGTCCAGTCGAGTTTTCCGAGGCCTTCTGTTTCCGTGCTTCCCGGTGAGTACCATTGCTGGGACGTATCTAGACGGGTTTGGGTACACAAGTCCGGTCTGCACTGTTTTTAGGCAGTGTATCTATACTGTTTAGCAGTATATCTAGTATTCTGAATTTCTGAATTTCTGCACTGTTCACCAGTGTATCTGTACTGTTTAGCAGTACATCCAGTATAGGGGGTAGTCATCTATGTCTCAAATGTCTCTTTTCATGTGATTAATGTCGTGGTATGAATGTGACCGTTTTAATGTGCATTATTGTGTTTCTTGTATAAACTAGCTGTATCCAGTATTAAGTAGGAAGGATTGAGTATTCAGTAATAAGTAAACAAGATGCCGTTTTTCAACAAGTTAAAGCAGATAGGAACTAGGAAAGGGATACTAGAGGAAGAAATTCCTATTCCCCCTAGGGACACTCCAGGTAACTTTATGTATCACAAACATGGCATAGATGCCATATTGTATCTAGACTTATGGGCCGACTATACCAAGCATCTAGACGAAAGACACAGATGGCCTGTTACCGGAACATGGGATGCCGAGTGCATCATGAAGGTAGAAGAAGCATTATGGAAAAAGAAAGCTAGACAATCCCAGAAAGACGCCATAGAATTTTGGCGTAAGGAATCACATAAGCGTGCTGAGAAAGCACTCCGTAGAGAGGACAGACTTAAAGAATCAGACAAGGCCCAAGAAAACGAGTTAGTTACTGAAGGGATCCGAGTAAAAACAGAACAAATAGACCGTGCCCGAAACAATCTCGTAAACGGTATGTATCTCGCGGCCGAGGGTACACCTGAGGCCCTATCAGAAATACCGAAAAACTTACCGCCACCATTAGTTCCAACTAAAGTAATGCATAAGACTACTAAAGACATATTCCTAAATTCCTATCTAGAGGATGTAGCACCGGCTTACACCAATCTGCCTGTTCGCGCCTTGCCTCCTGACAGGGACGGGGGTGGCACCCCGCCCCCAGATCATGCTCCGCCGGTACCGCGACAGACCTCCCCCGCTCCGCCAGCCCCGCCACTTCCCGCACCCAAAATTGACCTACCGAAACCACGTCTACCTGATCCTACTAAACGACAAATTCAAGTTCAGATACAGACTCCACAGGGAGATAATGCCCAAACATCCGCTTCAGGAGGTGCGACCGCGGGTCTTCGGACCCCGCCATTAACACCCAGATTCAATCTCAGAGATATGCAGAGTCCTCTCACGTTCAGGTCACCCCGCCTTGACGCATTAAAAGAAAACATTTCAGTTTGTAGATATGATCCAGTACCCGGAAAAGACGATCTTATGATATTGGCATCACTACGGTTAAGATCTGCCACTGATATCTTGCTATGCTATGTAGGAATGAAGGACCGTCTAGATAGAATATATGAGTTTGTTCAGACAGGGAAAGACCCTGACAGTATCAAGGATGCCATGGAGAAACAGAAAGTTGACGTTCAAGCACAGATACTACGCTTTTTCATAAATTGCCTAATAAGAGAACGAGACAGGCCCGGAACAGATCAAAGTGAATTAGATGCACTGAACAAGTGGGGTCAAAATATAGCTGAAGGAAAACATGACAAGGGGGCTTGCATAGCCAGTATGTACAAGAAAATTAGAAAAGCAGTGATAACAGTACACCAGAAAGAAAAAGCTTCCTCCGAGGAGGAAGAAGAACTTGAAGAACCAGAAAGGACTCCAGATACTATAGCGTATGTAGGTAAGGGAACTTACCTTAGGAAAGGCATCCGTCCAGAAAGCAAGAGAGTTTTCCTCTCTGCTTTAACCAACCCGAATTCTTCTGAACATCAGTTCCAGGAGACTGATAAAAGACTACGAGAAAGAATGGGGTACCATGTACTCAATTCGATGGATGAACAAGAACTAGCCCGGTCAGCCATATTATGGGCCGAAAATCCAGACATATACAATGATGACACCTTAGCACAGACGTTTCTGAACCTTTCCCCAGACGAACAGAAATTAGCAGGTGTATACATGATACAGCACCTCCTCACGAAATACAGAAACCAACATTCCGATCCAGGTCCCTTACACGAAACATTAGAAGCACTACTCATGGATAGATGGAGAGGTTTCAGTACCAAGTTAATACAAATAATTATAGAACAACGACATAGATATAACACTTTCATAAGTTCTGAATATGTTCCGGCCCAGCCTCCAGAAAGGAAAATGTACCACATGCAATGCGGGAGTGGCATTGAAAGTCAGAACCCTTTACGAGAAGTACACCCAGTTATGGGTGCGGATCATGCCTTGAAACGTGTATATGTACACACGCCACTGACTAAGTTAGAACTGTTAGAAATGAAGAAACTAGTCCCGAGCCATGATAAAGACCCTGCAGGTTTTCATA
Organism: Lissotriton vulgaris; assembly: GCF_964263255.1. Lineage (NCBI taxonomy): Eukaryota > Metazoa > Chordata > Amphibia > Caudata > Salamandridae > Lissotriton > Lissotriton vulgaris. The sequence goes on from NC_141693.1 coordinate 1,219,192,011, forward strand.
GAGAGCTTAAAGATATGTTACTGATGGGGGATTACACGTATGATGATATTATGAAAATGTTAAAGGTACTGCTGCCCACGGGCATTTACGAGAAATTAAAGGAAAAAGAATGGGAGGTGGGAGAGAAAAAGATTGTATGGGCAGAAATAGAAGACGAAGAAAGCAAACGTGTCCCAGGGGTAGGCCTTGGGGACAGAACTAAAGCATTACCAGGTTTAATAGTACAGGTTCTGCCAAGATTATTGACAACTAGAAAGGAAGATTGGGACGCCATCTCGTCCTGTAAACAGAAGCATGATGAAGATACTAGTGACTTCTATTCAAGATTCGAGAAATGTTTCATTATTAATAGTGGCCTAAAACCAAGTAGCGAATCATATCCACACCTTTTTGTATCAAAACTAGTCGAGAACTCCCTACCATTAGTTAAAAACCGAGTGTACAAAGTTGAAAGTACTTGGCAGGCAAATACGCCATCCCAGATGTTACAGATGCTCCAATATCATCAGAACAGAATTAGAGAAGAACAAGATCAGGAACAGAAGCGCATGAAAGATACAAAAATGAAAATGTTAGTAGCTCAGACGGTCCCAGCCGACGGGCATAGGAAAGGTGGGACCCAGACAAGTCACACCACAGCTCCCGTTAAAGGAACGTGCAATTACTGCAAGCAGCCAGGTCACTACGTACATGAATGTCCCGTTCTGAAACATAACATAGCAACAGGGAAAACTAAAGAAAGACCGCATCCGCCTAGACAAGACCAGGTCCAGCAACAGACCTCACAAAATGCACAGCCAATGCAGAATACACAGCCTATGCACGCCCCATCTCATACAGCACAGACAGTAGCAGTACCACAGCCCATTGCCGCGACTCAGCAAGTTTCACAACAGATGTACCAGTATGCCCAATCTGCATATCCAGATTACCCCCGATATACATGAAACAGCCTAGAGAGGGAATTTGGCTTGCCTCTTATTGAAATTCCTGTAGATCAAGAAGGTCCTTATGTACACAGTCAAGTATTGGGAAAAGACAGAAAGTTTTTAATTGACACAGGGGCAAGCCGCACCACAATCAGTCATAATGAAGTCCCAGGGGCACCCCTCTCAGGCTCACAGAATGTTTCCCTTGGTTTTTCAGGACAGCCTATTGTAAATGAAGTATCGGAACCAGTACCCTTGGCTGTGGGTCCATTATCACGAGTTACAGATTTGTTACTCACGAACTCATGCCCAGAAAATCTGTTAGGAATTAAAACATTGAAGGCTCTAGGAGCTATAATATGCTGTTCCCCGGAGGGAGTTAGACTCTTTCTACGGGATTTCAAGGGTCACTATGTGTTGCGAGAATTCGATGTCAGATTGAGAAATGTACCAGATCACCTATGGGCAAAAGGCCCAACTGATGTAGGTTGTATGCATATCACACCATACCGTGTTACACTCAAGACAGGAGTTATTCTACCACGAATCAGACAATACAAGTTACCACCCGATGCTGTAGTGGCTTTACTGGAAATCATTGAAGAGCTTATTGCCCAAGGAGTGGTCGTAGAGACCGACTCCAATATCTGTAATTCACCAATCATCCCAATTCTTAAACGTACTGACCCCAATGCACCGCCAGTATATCGGCTGGTGATTGATCTTCGAGAACTGAACAAATGTATTGTACCACAGTACCCTGTGGTCCCCGATATCTCTTCCCTATTGACAGCTATTGATTCAGAAGCAACGTTCTTTACTGTAATTGATCTCAAGAACGCTTTCTTCAGTGTACCTATTGATCCGGAGAGCCAGTATCTCTTCGGATTCAGTTTAAATGGACGAAGTTTCAAATTCTCCCGCGCACCTCAAGGATTCACAGAAAGCCCCAGCATCTATAGTCAAGCACTGAAAAGACAACTAGATTGTATTCAAATGCCAGTTAACACCGCTTTACTGCAATACGTCGATGATCTACTGATCACCGCACGAAGTGAGCCCGAATGTGAACAAGCATCATTGACAGTTTTACATTTCCTGGCAGACAAGGGACACAAGGTGTCTCCTTCGAAGCTACAATTCTGTGTTCAGCAAGTTGTGTACTTGGGTCACTTGCTGTCCAAAGTGGGGAGACAGCTCACTCCCGATCGCATTCAGTTAATTGTAAACATGCCACGACCCCATACGCAAAAGGAAGTGCGGGCCTTCATAGGCCTCACCTCGTACTGCAGACAATGGATTCCTCAATATGCATTTTTAGCTAAACCACTCATCCAGTTAACGACGCAGGAGGCAGCAACTTCGACTGTCCTCCCTTGGACTCAGGAACACACACAAGCCTTCGAGGAATTAAAGAAAGCATTATGCCAAGCACCAGTTTTAGCGACACCATGTTACAGCAAACCGTTTACACTTTTTGTTACAGAACGTGACGGTACAGCATTGTCTGTCCTCACTCAAGATCAAGCAGGTTCACATAAGCCTTGCGCTTATTTTTCTAGTACATTGGATTCAGTAGCCCAGGCACTTCCTGCGTGCTTAAAGTCAGTAGCAGCAACAGCACTAGCAATTAGACAGAGCGATTCAATTGTTCTAGGCCATCAGTTAACAGTACAAGTTCCACACTCTGTAGAGGGTCTTTTAAATAGAACCCAGACTCAGCACTTGACCATAGCACGATTGACAGGTTATGAATTAACGCTATTCCAGCCACACATAGAAATCAGACGCTGCAGCATTCTGAACCCAGCAACACTGTTACCTACAATTATGACAGATCCAGCCCCGCATGATTGCAGAGATCATTAATGCAGTAACAAAGCCCCGACGAGACTTAACAGATGTTCCATTGACAAATCCAGACCTGACACTGTATGTGGATGGTTCATGTATGAGAACAAGTACGGGAGAATTAGTGGCCGCGTATGCAGTGACCACTGAAACCGAAGTTAAAGAAACACATCGTATTGACACATTGTCCGCTCAAGCGGCAGAGCTCATCGCTCTGACCCGAGCCTGTATTCTAGCCAAGAACAGAAATGTCAACATATACACAGATTCACGTTATGCTTTCGGAGTCGTACACGACTTCGGCATGTTATGGCAAGAACGAGGTTTTTTGACCTCTCACGGTACCAAGATCCAACATGGTCTCCTCATTCAAGCACTGTTAGAAGCAATACATCTGCCTTCAGGCATATCCGTCATGAAGTGTAAAGCACATACTAAAGTCACAGATTCTGTTTCCCAGGGTAACGACCTGGCAGACCAGACAGCAAAACATACAGCATTGACTCACACTCAGACAACTGACATGACAAAGACAACCGGACCGACACATTGTATGACAGTCAGAGATCCCACACTAGATGTAATCGATATTCAGACCCATGCCACCCCAGAAGAAATAAAGAAATGGATTGAACTAGGAGGGATCCAAACAGATCAAGGTTGGATGACGAAGGGAAAATCTACATGGTTTCTCCCTGATTCTATGGTTCAAGTCATGATTAACACAGCACATAGTCCAGCACATCTAGGAGAGAAAGCGATGCTAGACAGTTTACAGAATCTATGGAACAATAAACACTTACGAGCAGCAGCAAAACAGAAAGTGCGTACTTGCATGATCTGTTGTCAGTTCAATCCAGGTAAAAGCGTCCCTGTAGAGCAAGGTGGATTTCATCCTCCCGATCACCCTTTTGAAGTCCTCCAGATGGATTATATCCAGATGGACCGTTGTCGAGGATTTAAATATGTTCTTGTAGTTGTTTGTGCTCTGTCCCGCTGGACCGAAGCATACCCAGTCCCAGATTACACCGCTCCGACCACTGCCAAGCAGCTGGTTCGTGAATTTTTCCCACGGTACGGCTTGCCTCGTGTCGTGTACTCAGATAACGGTCAGCCATTCTCATCCGCATTAATGAAAGAAGTTTCTTTATTGCTAGGATACCAGTGGAAATTCCATTGTGTCCGACATCCTGAAGCCGCAGGCCTTGTAGAAAGGCATAACCAGACACTAAAGATTCGCCTTGCAAAAATATGTCAGGAGAAAGGGGTCGACTGGATAGTCGCCCTGCCAGTGGCACTATTCTATATGAGAATGGTTGCCCATTCGAGATCAGGGCTATCCCCGTACGAAGTGGTTTTTGGCAGACCACCGAATATGTGGGGGACGCCCATTCCGAAAAAAATTACTGATGTTGATTGTAATATGTTGACAGATTACCTTGCCTCCTTGATGTCTGCACTCCAATCATGTCGTTCACAGGTTGCCGCAGCCTTCCCCGACAACACTGATGTAAAGCCACATGATGTCCGTCCTGGGGACCTAGTATTGGTGCGCAATTTTGATAGAAAGAGTCCGCTGGAGCCTCGCTGGAAATCGCTGAAGACCGTCCTTCTCACCACGAGGACCGCGGTGAAGATCGAAGGGAGAAAGGGGTGGGTGCATACGAGTCATGTGAAAAAATTCCATGAACTGAAACCAGACCGAGACTCGTCCACCCCCACCAAAGACTGTGTTGAGCCAAAAGACTTTACAGTATCTGAACGAGAAAAAACTCCCCAAGAGGAGTATAGACTTAAGCTCCGATCTAGCAAGTCAGACAGTTTAATTGTTTAAGTCCTCCCCTAGGTGAATCGGTTAAATAGTTTCTGACATGTATCCCCTAGATCGAGATAGAGAGAGAGAATACAAGAAACGTACATATTGTAAATCACTTCGTAGTCACTGTATAGTGACACTATTAATCATGTTTATTCTGAGTATTTTAATTATTGTTGCTAGCATCTTACTACCTATCTACTACCCTATTTTCAAGCGTGAACAATCTGCTTACAATGTTTCTGCTGAACATACTTTTAGCGAGTTACCTCCACACGAACTCTCCTACAGACTTGCGCTGCGCAACAACACATTCATTAGTATGCTACACCATTCCCATCAAACTAACAATGCTACAGATTGCTGGATATGTGGCCGACTCCCTCCCTACCAGAATTACAAGGGAGCTCTGCCCCTCTTTCCGTACCCGTTCACTCACAATGGCTCCTGTGGTGCATGGTTTAAAATAATTAATTCCTTAGATCCTGATATTGCTGTTTTTGACGGGGGTTGGGTTTGGGGAAACCTGAACTTGGTCCTGCTCGACGTCTGTTACCCTGATAAGGAGGGACTCCCCACTAGAATAGGAACTGATCTGGAAAATGAAGTATATGGATTAGGTAATTATACAATTAACCTCATGATTCTCACTGTTGAAGCGGAAGCTGCACCAGTTCTACCCATTATGTCAGTATTACCAGTTACTGGTGAATTATGTATCAGGAAGAAAGGTTCAGTACACTTAGGTCATAGTAAATGCACTACTGTGATCGAATTCAGTGATCATGGAAAATCGTCCTTTAAAGCTATCAGTCATTCTTACTTTGTTTGTGGTCATACCGCATACATACGCCTACCTCCAGATTGGGATGGTACCTGTTACATTGCATTCCTTCTGCCACCTGTTTTCCTAGCCCCTCCTGATTACCACAGAAATACAAATCTAGTAAAGAATAGACCCAGAAGAGATATCCCACTTGTCGACTACACAGAAACGGCATGGGAACAATACACCGATTTTAATAAAGGATTCTTTTTCTTTTTAGGACCTGTTCAGAATAGTAAATTAATACGCAGATTAACTAGAACACTTGAAGCAGTAGTGAATGAAACTGCCTCCGCCCTAGGTAACTTAACAGAAGAACAGTCCGCTATGCGGGTTGTTGTCCTTCAGAATCGTCTTGTTATTGACGTCATCTTGGCAGATAGAGGTGGAGCTTGTAAGGTCATCGGGTCAAGTTGCTGTGTTTTCATACCACAAAACGCACCATCTGTATATCAAGCTATTACACGTCTCCATAAAATTGCAAATCAGATACATCAGAATCCAGGCACCTGGACTTGGTCCGGTTGGTTCTGGACAACGTTAACCGCTTGGGGATGGAAGATCCTATCCTTCCTAGGCATTGGCCTAGTCCTAGTATTCAGTTGCTGCCTGTGCCTGCAGTGCGGGCCAGCGATTTGTGGACTGTGTGCCACCTCTTGTATTGAACATTCCAGTTTTCTCTCAAAACGTAAACGAAAGAAAGAAGAACAAATGATGTTACAAGAACAAACTGATCGATTCATGAGGATCGATATATCATGAAGGGTCCGTAGGGAACAAGGAGGGAATGAGGAAATATAAATTTTATGGTCAAGTTGTGTTCCCTAGCGCGTACCCCACCGACTCCATGTACCAGCTTAAAGTGCATGTAACTTCCCTCCTGTGTCAGTTATGAAGACGCAAATACATTTGCGTCCAACGTTAACTTGTTCTCTTTCAGATCCACCCTGAACGGGTTGAATAGTCCGTTCCTAAGTATGCTATGCCACCGTCTTTTTGTAGTGTATTTTACATGTTTTCCTGCTCTGGCGGAGTAGGCCCTGAATTTCTGCCATCGAGCCTCTTTTCTGGCTTCTGACTCTGACAGCCTCAGCCCAGGCTGCCTCTGTACCCGTGAACTCCGACTTACTTCCAGCGCGGCCCATCGCGCTCAGCTCAGCCTGCTTTCTGCCAAGACTGACTATAACCTTCGAGTTATCTGTTCCGCTCCTCGAAAATGCATTCCTGCCTACTAGCTTCAGTAAACATCCTCCCCAGCTGCAGAGCCAAAGGGCCGACCTGTCTCAGTGCAAGTAATTCATAGCTTCTGTTACCATGCTCCCATGGAAGGCCCCGTGCCCCCACGCTTCTCATGCAGACACTTAGGCGCTTATACACGCATCCACAGTTAGTATAGAATAGCTTCTGCCCTAGAGACCTTTCCGTCCAGATAATATGGTTCCTAAACATCAGATATCAGATATGATAGAAGTACAAGTTGATCTGACATGCCAGACTTCTGTCTCTTTCCGTCAGTGTAAATGTCAAGTCCCCTGCACCCCTCCAATCACACGTCATGCAGCTGCGCGCGCATCCAAGCTTCCGATTTCTGCTGACATTGCAACATTTCTGTTAGTGCCACCCCTTTATGACACCCATCTGTGACGTTTCTAGCACACACCTCCAGTTCACGCCTAGTCCACGCCTTCTGATTACGTACTAGTAACACGTGTATACTGTTATCTTGTCTTATCTTGTCTTCTCTCAGCTGTTACGCCTACTATACTGTTTCTTATGACATGAATTAAGTATATAAGCTATGTACTGTCAATAAAATGTAGCGCGCTCTATCCCTTCTTTCACCCCTGCGGTGGGAAGAACATGATATTATGGTCCTGACCATTCCTTTTTGAGGAATAAAACCCCTAAGAACTCTAACACCACGGACTCTGGTTCTTTCTTTCCGATTTGAGTTATTATTGATTAAGTACTTACCTACATAGAAATTAAGAGAGTAAATTATATATTTACGTCACGCCTCCAGCGCCTGTCTCACGCTGCTCTCACCAGCGAGGCTGTTGAATTCTGGCGCTTTTGAAGTCTGCAGGGGGAGGAGTCGCGGAGCAGTCTGGATTGATCTCAGGTTTTTTGGTTTCACATTGCGCATATCAGTTCAGCCGCTAGATGTACATGCTTTGCTTCCCCTAATCCCACATGCTTCCCACAAACCACCCCCATTCTGGCATCAGTGCTGTCCCTGGTCACACCACAGACCAAACTTTCTGGCCCCAGGGAAAAATTTTGCGAGTACCCATCATGTAGCACAATCATGAAAGGGAAATTCTTTACGATGATCGAAGCCCCAATCCATTTGGCATTACTGACAAGTCCATTTCACTGTGTCTTTCACCAATTACCCAGCAGACATAATCTTTATATGGAATGACCAGTATCGCCAGATTTTTACTGGAAAGACTAAATTTATTACTGATGTTCGCACTTTTTTTTTTCTTTAAAGTAGAAGATTTGGCCATCACACAGACTGTTTCTTTCACTGTTAAAGAGGAGGTAGATAGTTATTCCATGGAACAGGAAAACACCGGGAGAGAAGACAACATCACTGTTCTCTCAGGTGAGTGCATTTTTCCTAATTGTTAAATCAAATTCATAAATTGTAGTCATAGCCACAATCAATCTGAAAATTTCCAACAGTAAAAACTACAGAGCTGTCGTAGCACAAATAAAGTCATCTAAAACCTAATAAAGACACATATTTTCAATATAATAGTTAGGGAATGTAAGGCAGACGAAAGGAAAAATGAAAGAAAGTTAAAGTCCTTAGCGATGCAGATTCAACAGTAAACGTTAGATCTTGAGTACATGAAATTCTCCATATAGGTGGAAGATTAGTCTTTGACCACTGAATATTATTAGTAACTTTGGAGTCCAGCTGAACTCTGAACTATCACTTACTTTAACAGTTCTGGACAGTGTTTCACTGTGAATTTACATGGCTTACGAATCATTTTGCCTCATAATAGGGAATAAAATGCAGACCCGGTACTTGGTTTTCCCTATAACTGTGTAAACAACAGGCCCAAAACTGTGAACCTTTAATACCTGCTTGGAGCAGGTAGTAAACGCTCTGTGTAGTTTTTTTCTCTTGCCCGTGGCTGGACCGAAGGGCACTGGGGGCCCGCGACCGGGAAGGCATTCCTTTTATTCTTCTGTCCCCCCCCCACTCCCCTTCAAGAACCTTGCAGGCGGATGTGTGTGTATAAACAGCAGCATAATGCAACCTGTGAATCTCAACAGATGGTTATGGGTTGGGAGTCTCCTAGCCCATAATTATCGGGTCTTGAGGTTTAGGACCTGATAATTATGTTCCCAAAGACACCACAAAGCTTATAGTTCCCTGGAGCTGTATCTTCTCAGCGATGGCAATCTGGGCAACTCAGAATGAGGGCATATGTATGAAGAAATTCAAATGGGTGGCATATCTTTCACTTTTCAAGGTGCCATGCTGTTGAAGTATCCTCACTAGACAATTAAGGAGTAAACTCATTTTATACGTTTCAGTAAAAAATCCGAACAGATTTTTGGTATTTAGAGACTGTCCTTTTTTTCTCTCGGATTCCTTTCCTTGCTTCTACAGCACAAAGAGATTTTATGCCAACGGAGAATGCTGGCTGTAGACTGGAATGTAGGCAGATAGATAGATAGATAGATAGATAGATAGATAGATAGATAGATAGATAGATAGATAGATAGATAGATAGATAGATTTACATCGATCATGGGGGAATGCTAGCCTGCGTTCTCTACTTATATAAACTTATACACTGAAATAACCCAGTGTGTGTTGTCTGGTTTGTGTGAGCAGGGTACATCTCTCATCCCAATATTAGCATAGCCTTACTTAGTTTCTTAATTCTCACTGATGCATTAACTCCTCACAGCATGACTGCAAGTTGAAGTTGATCGCCAGGATTCTATCTATGTGGGTGCTCAGCAGTACATTGTATGCAGCTAGTGCATGGTGCCCCTGGAGTTAAACCCAGTGGAGAAGGAAGAATGCATGTATATATGTGTAATTTCTATAGTTTGCCTCTGTAACAAGAAAAAGTGAAGGTATATAGGGACAATATGCCTTCAAGCAAGACAGTAGTCAGAGAATGTTAGGTGAATGCATAATTGGGTCTGGGAATGGGGCACGTTTTGTCTTTTTCCGTAGTGTAAGTTCATCAAAGAATATCTTAGTCCTATGAATATAATGAATATATTTATTTGTATTCGTTTTTTGTGCAGCCATAACCATTCGGTATTTCTTGACCACCAAAGTACATCTAGTTTGTCATGTTTCTCATATGACACGTACATACGCCTCTTTCTCTTGCACATTGTTTAGTCCTCTCCAGCCCTTGTGAAGCTAGTTCTGTTGTACAAGGTAAATATTGCTGCCCTCTTCCCCATACATAACAAGCAGCCTGGAAACAGCAGGGCTGCTCCAGCCCTCCCGCCTAGGAATAAATGAGGCGGTGGCTTGTCTGTCTTATTTAGTGAAGTCTCTGGTCCCCAAACGCATTAACAAATGACAATGTATGCAGGAGCATATGCTCTGGTCTATTTGCAGCCTAACTTCAGCCTTCAGTACAATCCATCAGTTATCTGTAACGCCACCGCCCTTCCTTTCTTTTTAAGTTTAGAATGCTTTATTGAGATAATGTTCTAAGTAAAACATAAGTTCAAAGTAACTATGTAATTTTCAAACACTTCCATAACTTCTAGTTAAGTACAGTGAATAAATAAGGGAAAACAAAGCGGTCTGAGCAATATTAATAAGTTCAGGATCAAAACCAATTTGAACAATATACATAAGCATATGCAATTTAGCATTTTAAAATAAGGCTCAGAAGGGGAGGGAAGGTGAGGGGGGAATATAAGAATCGTATAATAAGCAGAACAGCATAGCGAAAATAGCAATAACAACTTACTAAACATGATAACCATTAAGGGTGAACGTAACTGATTACCTAAGAAATAGGGTGAACAACTATCCTAGATAGGAATGTCGAGAGTGGTGACCATAGTAAGTCTTTTTTATTCAATAAAGGTATAGAGGTGGCATGCGCGCGATCTAATCTGTGATGATTCCACCAGGCAGTATAAGAGGTTATAGTAGTATCTTTCCAATTTGTGATAATAATCTAAAGGGTAATAGCTATAAACAAGTCAATTAATTTACACACATTCCCCTGGGCACTCCATATAGGGGAGGAACCACCCATAAATTGTGTAAAATGTAAAACGAAACATTTGTGGATAAGATTTCATTCAATTTCTTCCAAATGAGCAACCAAAAACTCCTAACCAGAGGACAAAGAAAGAACATATGTAATACATCACTATTTTCATGAGGACAAGACCAGCATTTGGAATTATCCATCAACTTCAACTGATGAAGATATTTAGGGGTAAGTAACAGCCTATTATTAAAATAATACAATGCCTGCGTTGTACTTGCTGATTGTGAGGAGGTATGGATGTTTGCCCAAATGGAACCCCAGGTCTGAAAAGAGAGTTCTTGTAGCAAGTCTTTTTCCCATAAAAATTCTATCCTAGATTTAGTTCTCGAATCAGTAGGATGAGACAATATCTTTTAAATGACAGATGCTTTAAACTGAGTGGAAAAGTTCAAAGAGAGAGTGTATGCCTGGTTATGTGGAACCAAGGAAAAGTTCTGGGAGAGGAGTTGAAGAATATATGTTTTTGAGGTGAAGGTAATGAGAAGCATGTAGATGGGATATATCGTATTTTTCCTGAATCTCAGTAAAATCATAGGAGACCCATCAATCCTCAAATGCTCAAAAGTAATAATGCCTTTGTCAGTCCATTCTTTCCAAAGTAGGGCTCTGTTATTGAGTTTTAGGTGTTTGTTATACCAAATAGTAGTCTGTGCAAAAATATCTGTTTGAGAGAAATGGACAGTAAACAAAGAGGTGGCAACAGCAGTAGAATGGGTGAAGGTAGGAGATAAAAAACGTTTAGAGGGCTGAGATAGAAGAACGAGAATGGTGTATATTTTGTCTGTTCTAGTAAGCTCCCTACTGTTAATTTTGTATGTGGGTTGTCTGAAAGAAAATCTCATACTTGTTTCAGGGTAGATGCAGAATGGTAACGTCTACGATTAGGAAAATTGACTGCTCCTAAGTCTTTAGGTTGTTGAAGTCAAATTAATGAAATTCTAGTCTTGCGATTATTCCAAAGGAATTTGATCAAGAAACGATTGGTAGTTTTAAAGAAAGAGAGTGGAAAACTAATTGGGAGCATGGACTGATAAAAATTATCGGCAGCAACATCATTTTAATTGTGGCTAATCTGCCCCACCATGACAAACATAGGGGCCGATTATAATGGAGGACGGACCTGAGTCCGTCCGCCACCATAGAGTAGGAGGGAACCCCCGCATGGCCTGCAGGGTTCCCTCCTGCGTAATTAGGATGTGACCGCCACCCTGGCGGTCACATCCTCTATTTTTACCATTGCGGCGGGTGCGGCTTCAAGCTGCATCCGCCGCAATGGGAAAAATGCATACTTTGCAGTATAGGTACCCCCCATGGGCACCCCCCACACCCCCTTCACCCAGGGGGCCCGCAACGGGCCCCGCAGTGAAGTTACACATGCTTTTCCACGACGGAAAACTCACGGAAAAGCATTTTTAACAGCCCATCCTAATATGGCTGACGGTGTCTGACAGACACCGTCACCATATTAGAGCTTTTCCGCCGCGGTTGTAAGCCAACCGCGGCGGAAAAGCTGCGGACGGAAACCAGGACCCACCAGCCATCCTAATGTGGCCGTGGGTCTTTGGTGGGTCCGCTGCATTTTTTCCGCCTCCTCCGGGCCGGCGATGGCATCCGCCGGCCCGGAGGATGCGGAAAAAACGCAATCATAATAGGCCCCATAATGGGGACCACCTATCTGTCACTGCAGAGAGTTTTTTTAAATTATATCAGCAAGGTTAATTTTAATAGTTTCTTTAATGTTATTTGGATATAAGATGCCTAAACATGTAATATTTTTTGAATTCCACTTGAACGCCATATCTTTAAACTTTTCAGGGAGGCAATGTTTTTTAAAGGGCAAAACCTCAGATTTGTTGATGTTGAGTTCATTTACAGAAACTATGGAGTACTCTTTTAACAAAGAGAAAAACGCCGGCAATGAAGTAGTGGGGTTAAATAGATACAATAAGATGTCCGCATATGAAGTAAACTTAATGTCAATATGTTTAATTAGGAAGCCACTGAACCGTGGAAAACAACATTTTCTTTACAAAAAAGGTTCTAGGGCCAGAAAAAACAAAAGTGGGGATAAAGGGCACCTTTGTCTAGTTCCTCTATGAAGTGAAAAGTTGTTGGATTGACATCTATTAACCCAGATAGAGGTGGAAGGTGTAGAGTATAGCAACTTGCTATAACGAATGATGTGTGGACTAAAGCCGGGCCATTTTAGTGCTTCGAACATGAATTTACAATTTACTCTGTCAAAAGCCTTTTCGGGATCTAACTTAATTGCAGTGACTGGTGAAGCGGCCTTGGAGGCTGAATGAATAATGTTGAGGAAGGCCCTGGAATTATCTGTAGTCGATTGGTCCCGTACGAACCCAGATTGATATATATTGATTAAATCCGGAATGATCTGATATATGCCAAGAGCTAATAACTTGGCAAATATCTTACAATCCATGTTGATTAGGGAAATAGGTCTATAATTCTTACAGTAAGAGGGGTGCTTGTCCTTTTTAGGGATCAAGCATAGCATAGCTTGCGCTTTTCCAGTAGCTATAAAAGGATTTATATGAAATAGCAACAAAGTAACAAGTAATTGCTTAAAAGGAAGAAAGAAGCGCACAGTAAAACCATCTGGTCAAGGGGTTTTATCTTTGGGAAGTTGATTGATACCGTTGGTGATTTCTTGTTCTACTATTGGACTATCGAGGGATGTTAGGTCAATGTGGTTTTCGGAGGACTTGGGAATGGCTTGAAAATATTAATCTATTTGATCAGGCAAAGGGAAAGACTCCGGAGTATATAGAGAAGTGTAATGTCCAGGAGAGAAATCTAGGATCTTGGAGTCACTGATATGTCTAACCCCTGTGCTACCTGTAATGACAACAATCTTGGAATTCAGTTTTTTAATTTTAAGGTAGTTAGCTACGGATTTGCCAGCTTTATTACGACCGCCGTACATTTTAGCATTAAATTTGAGCAGACTACCGCAAGCATTATCCTAGGATGGTTTATTATATAGAGATTGGACAAAGTGTCGGAACAATTTGAGGTAAAATATTCATGTTCTAGAGTCTTAATTTGTTTTCAAATTAGTGTTGCATCTTTAAATGCCTTCCTTTTTTCTCTGGGAAACAACATCTAATATAAATCCCCTGGCAGTTGTTTTAAAGCATCCCAAATAAAATTAAACTGTGAGTCTGAGGGAAGATTATTCCTGAGAAATCCTTGTAAAAACAAGGAAAATTGTTCAGTGAATTGAGTGTCCAACAAAAGGGCATTATTAAATCGCCATGCGCGGGGTAGGTGTGGTAGTGGGATATTCCAGATCCAAAATGACGGGGGCGTGATCAGAGATAAGAATAGAGCCAATCTCCGCAAGTGCCATTAATTGAAGAGCTGAATGAGTGATAAATATGTAGTCTATTCGGGAATGAGACCTATGAACAGGGGAGAAGGAGAACTCCAGGACATCAGGATAAGAAATTCACCAAGCATTGAACAGCCCTCTGGAAGTAATAGCTTTGCGGAAAGTCTTTTGCATTTTATTTGAGATAAACTTGGTTTGTGATTTCCGATCTAGAAGGAGTCTATAAGCTGGTTGCATTCACCTCCCACTATCAGATAGTCTGAAGCATGAGAAGAACAGAGAGTGGAAAAAGCATTCCAAAATACTAAATTTATACCTTTAGGACCATAGACTTTACTATGGAAAATTGAGTATTGTTTACTTAAATATTCAGTAACAACCATCTACCATTGTTATCTTTAACCTCATGTAGGAAAATAACATTTAACAATTTGTGAAACAAGATTACTACACCATTCTTGTTATTAACTGCTGGAGAACAAAAAATATTTCCAACCCATAGTTTACGTAAGGAGAATGAATGTTGCTCCTTAAGGTGTCACAGTCTTTCCCGCCCAGCACTCTCCATGATGACTGACATTCAATTCAGATATCATTCTGTGACCTGTGATATAAAATTGAAAGTTTATCGCCTTGGTAGTGGAGCTTTCTCGCTTTCTTGATATACAATTGCGTTTTCTATTGTGCTTTCCAAACATAATTGGAGTAACTCATATGGATATTGCACCTTCATCTCTTATACTTCGTACATGACAACCTTTACTTCAGTTTGCCCTGAATAAGATGGCTAGAATCCACATCTTCGTTGAACTGTATCAAATGAAAATAAAAAATGAAGAATTCTGTGAAAACTACAATTGTGGACTGTTCTCAATACTTTGGACATTTATTGCTCAGGATATTAACCCCTTTTTTTGGATAACCCACGTTTTTTAACAGGGTTATGAATACCCTTGACATTCCATGATATAATGCGTAGAAAAAGTTAAACAAAAATATGCATGAAACTTTAAAAAAAGTAAGAATTTTGATCAACAAAGACCAGAATGATGGATAGTGAAACAAGCCTAGAGGGAAAATCATACTGACAAATACAAAAACAAAAATAGACAGAGAATTTGAGAAAATAAGAAAATAGAGTTTTAAAAGGAGAGAAAACAGTCAACATAATGTACAGGACCATTCATGCAAAGTAAAGAATAATAAAGAACCACGAGAACAAATTTGTAAGTAGAAATAGAAGCTATATTATATTGTAGAACAAGGAGGATAGGAAAGAGGAGGAGAAAAAGGATAGGATGTGAGAAATGGGCAGGAGGAAAAAAGGAGAACACAGTCTCCCTTGAAGCATATCTGTAGAGAAGATGACAAAAAGCCAAAAGACTGTAGCCATAACAGTCCCAAATGAAAAAGAACATTCATGTAGGAGGGGGGTGGGCGAGAGGACAGAAGCCGCTCCAAAGAGGGACACCGAGAAAAAGTAGATGTAATGTCAACAAACAATCAGAGAACTATAATATTGAAAAGAAAACATAATCAACACAATGGAAGGGAACTTACCGAACATTTAGGGAGACAACGGAACAGGGTGAAGCATGAACAACAACACTGATGGACAACGCCAATAAGGACATCAGCGTTTAACAAGAAACAGTTACTGGGACATGTGGGATAAAAGAGAATGAACATGTGAGAGAAAAAATAGGTTTTACTCAGCTTCGTAATCTTCTCCTTGTGCACATGAATACATTTATTTAGCCCTACAGGATCCTCAAAAGTGAAAGTTCTGTCTTTGTATGTTACTTTGATAAAGCAGGGATGAATAAGACCCTATCGGGCATTCATGGAACGCAGCTCCTGCATTGGGGGGGCAAATCCTGTGAGCCCTTTGAATATTTAGATCTGTAGATTTCGACAAATCAACAATCTGTGGAATATGTGTCTTCAAGAAAGAGATCATGTCGAAACCTTCGGATACTTCTGGGCTTCCATAAACTCTTAGGTTGTTGCATCTGTTCCTATTTTTCAAATCTTCTGTTGTTTTCTTTAGTTGAGCAACCTCTCTAGATAAAATGTCCACTTTAGCAACTACATCTTGTGCGTCATTGATCTTTTGTTTTTTGGGAGAAGTGTGGCTCACTGGTTAGAGGAGGCAGACCTGGAAGCAGAGGTCAGCCCGGGACCAGGGTTCAATTCCCGGCTTGGCGGGGTCTTGAGTCCTAAAATGTCCATGGACTCGACAATTCTCGCTCTGGTGCCTACTCAATTCACGGGTTCACACTCTGCGACTCTGGGCAATAGCTTGCTTAATCGCCACAACGGCCCCTCGCGGCGGGATGCCTGGCTTTCACCTTGCGGATACCCTGCCGGGGTTATCTCACAGGGGAATACCAGGACGGGTTCCCTAAGCAAGCGCTTAGAAACCGCTCAGTGATTTGCGCTATATAAATTCCTGTACATTTACATTTTACATTTACATCAGTAGGTCTTGAGTCCAGACCATTTCTCTTCAATTCTTTGACGCAGCTAAGTGGTATCCGTCATGAAAAGTCTAATATTTCCCAGTTCATCCTTAATGTCCTCTAAGGTCAGAGGAGGAGGTGATTTAGTTGGAGAGGACTGATCTTTTTTGACTTGTTTGTTGGAACATTGAGGCTTGTTTGAATGCATGGAATCCATGTTTAAAGCAGACTGATTACTTTTTTAATTATTCCAGA
This sequence comes from Lissotriton vulgaris, assembly GCF_964263255.1. NCBI lineage: Eukaryota > Metazoa > Chordata > Amphibia > Caudata > Salamandridae > Lissotriton > Lissotriton vulgaris. The sequence continues at coordinate 1,219,208,790 of NC_141693.1, forward strand.
GAAGGTTTATTCTGAGGGAGAGAACGCTGAAGAGAAGCAGTGTGTTTACACAGGAGTAAATAGGTATTTCCCAAAGCTCATACATTTTTTTTTACTTCAGTGTTATTGAAGTGGGGCATATTCCACAAAATGACAAAAATATGCGCGGTTTCCTGAGACAAAAACAAACGCAAGGCTCATATAATGGCAACCAAAATGGAGAAAGCGCAAAGAGGATGGTGTACCCAGCAGGCAAACCGATATATTTAGGTGCAAAGAACTTGCCTATCAAGATTCCAGGGGGCTCCATCCACAAACACTACTTTAGAACTAGAAGTTGTGCTGTTCATTCAAAGTGAGGATAATAACTATATTTTTTCTGCATGAATTGTATCCATCACTATGAGGAAAAGTTACAGCATTCAGCAAAAAAAGAAAACTTTTTCTGTTATAAATTGTACATTTTGATGAAAGTAGGCATTTCTGTGGTGAAAATAGCTCTAACCGGCAAGAACCACCGACCAAAAGAGCATTTCAGACACGTTGCAGTTTGAAGAAAATGTGAGAGCAAAGCTCACAAAATGACGGCCATAGTGTGGGATGCCCCGGGGTCAGAGGGAAAAAAGTAAGCTGCACTTAAGTAGACCATTTACAGGTCTAAAAATTTGCCTCTGCATTCCCAAGTGCTTCCGACGTACTTGCTCACTGACGCTCGTAAAAGGTCCCTTCAGGAGCAGCCGTTCCTCTGTGACACGGAGCAGCTCTAAGGAGTAGTCATTTTGTCTCGCTGCCTTCGTCATCACCCCGCCGCCCTTCCTTTCTAAAGTGACCAATCCAAGAGCTGGTTCTCTGCAGCTCCTCTTGTTATACTTTTTGGCTTCTGATTACCTTTCTGTTTAGTTACTGTTTTGATTTGGATGGCACCCTGCCCCAAGTTTTCATAACCAGACTGTTCTCTCCTTTAGAATTTATAAGCCTTTTGCAGTGCTTAAATTGAGCCGAGGGGTTGCAGGTGGGTCCGAAGGCACTCATTTTTACAGAGCAGCACCGCATTTTATCATCATCAGCATTTGACCCAGCGAAGAGAGAGGGCAAGGCAATAGGGTGTTAAGAAGGAGAAAAAGAATGATGAAAAACAATGTCAGTCAGTCAGTCTCAAAAGCTTTTTATTTAGAGCATTGCCTGCCGCTTTGTTTATGCAAATGCATATGTGCATTTTTAGCATTGTGGCGGGCGGTGCTGAGAGCTCTACCTGCCACAATGCTAAAAATGCAGGATGCGCCTGCAACAGTGGCGGGCGCATCCTAATACCCCCCACGGGACCCTCGCCCTTATGGCGGGCGGTCCCAATAATCAATAGAATGGCGGGCGGACTAAGTCCGCCCGTCATCCTAATGAGCCCCTTTGTATCCATAAAGTGCCTTTCTGTCAACAGGGGTGCTTCCTGTGCACGGTTTCTGACACCATATTTTTAAAAGATTGGATGGAAAAACAATTTCCGTGCATTGAAAACTTTTAGACCGTCAAATAGAATGTGCAAAATATCTCATTTTGACCTAGGTTGCAGATACACTTTCCTTTAGGGTCTATCATAGCCGTTTTTATCCCTTCGTTAGCATAACCTGGATTAATTCCGATTCGTACCTTTAGTAATTATTTTCTAAGCCAACGATTGGGTAATTTATCTATATATGGGAACTGTTGATCATTCTGCCATTCATTTAAACGCACACATCTTTTTTCTGTTGATCATGATAATGATATTCCTTTCCCTAATATCCTACTAAGTTCCCTCTTACTTATATCAGGTTGTAAGTTCTGCAGGCACAATTCAACTCTCAATTCTTAGCCCACTGTAGCTACCGTAAAATCTGAGGAGGTACAAAAAACAGTGACAAAGTGAGAAATTAGGAAAGAAAAAGAACCTTCTAGAGTAAGGTAAATGGTCAGGCAGTTTCCGGGGGTTGATGAAAGAGGCATAAGGTGGAATCAAAGCGAGGCAGCCTGGGCATTTGGCAAACCCAACATTAGCAGCTGCAACCTAGAGCGTCTGAAGAATACTTTTAGGCTCAGCACTTATTCTTTTACAAGTTAAGCACTGGCTGTTCGCTCTGCCACTAGAATCCACATTTCTTGGACGAATATTTCCTATGGAAAGAAAGTTTTTATTGATCAAATCAGTAAAGGTGGTAAGTATCATTCTCTTTTGTAGTCAGAATAAACGTATTCTGAACTTATTCTGGTTTTCATTTCAGATACCGCCTATTATTTATCAATTTTGTTTCCGGCAGGATATCCATCGGTCTGCTCCGAGTCAGAGGATAATACTTTGCATCCGAATTCTAGAAGTGTCCGAGAACGTAGCCCAGTGCTCACCTCAGGTACTGTAATTTACACACTGTAAACATTACTTAATTTCTGATTCGTCGCCATGAGTGATCCATGTGTGTTGTCCGGTATATCAAACTTGGCCCTTAGTTGTTACATTGAAAGGAATGAAGATGGGTACATTTAAGCTCATGTTTCTCTTCCGCCATTTCATGCCAGAAGCTGGATTTTTTGGCTTTGTATGTTGAGTAGACTTTACAGTAGGTGACTTTAATGTACTGTACCTAATTGTGTTAAATTGTTACCTTCTCCCTTAATTTTGGCAGAAAAGGAAGCTCTTGCACAAAGTGTCCCGTTCAACAGTACGAGTGAAGAAAACTCTTCCATAGAAAATCATGGCTCTGGGATGAAAGGAGCTGTCCGTATTCCTACAGGTTCGTAAGTAGTGGTTACGTGAAAGGACAACAGGATTACAAGATGAAATAAATACCTAGAGTTACATTTTCAGAAATCTGACCTGCCAAAATGACCTTAGGACACTGCATGCCTGGCTTCCATGAAGTCCATCGCATGGCATTCGACCACAGGCACAGCAATAGTGTGAAAAGGCCACTCAGTTGTGACAGGAGTAAGCTTCCAAACACTGCCATCCCCTGGTTAATTCCCTAATACCCCTTTCTTCCCTGTGATCTGTACAATCTGTAAAGTCTCTGGTCAATCTTCGGTTATGACTGACCACTCTCCTTTATCATCATACTCCAGACCTGCAGGTCTTTCCAACATCCCCCTATTCATCTCCGCTGCCAATGGTCCATTCACAAAAAATATCTTTCGTAAAATGTGACTACTTCAAACTTACCATAATAGGTAAAGGGAAGTGCCATGAGTAGTTAACTTCATCTCTAGTAAGCCAAAACCGTGTTCCATCTTGAGTGGACCTGGTCTGGCAGTTCCGATTTGACTGTTCCTATTGTAGCAGGACCAGGGCTGATTTCCATATAGCTCGTCTCCGACTAGAGTGGATTATTGGGCAAAGACAAATGGACTGGAATCCAGCTGCAAGTAATTTCCAGTCACTCATACCTTTCATCACACAACTGTTGGTACAGGGAACAATGGACATAGTAACCCCAAGTGAGCACTGATAGGACACAATCTATTCCTGACCTCCAACACCACCGCAATCTGCACCTGGCCTGTAGCACCACCAAGTACATAACAACAGTATGGGTTCTCAACGAAGACAAGAACACCAATTACATAGCACATGAGCTGCAGCACTAAGCACACAGCAGAAGCATGGAGTTATCATGGAGGAAATACCGCCATTTGCTTAGTCCTGGAGCACAATTTACGCCTGACCAACTGCACCACCAAACACATGTTGCATCCATATCAATCACATTAAGGACTTTTGCCACAACAAATCATAAAAAAAACTATGCTCAATGCATAAAAGTTGCAGACTTTGTAAGGCCAAACCAGTTGCACTTGAAATGTTTGCATCTACATTTGCTGTCATGTTTAATGCTTTGGTGATATTTGGGGAACAAATAAAGGCGCACACATTAAACTAATTAATTGTGGACAGTTTTCTGGATAACGTGGCAAAGGGATGGAATGAGATTGGATTTGGAAGGCCTTTGCTTCCTAGGCTAAGGATGTAGACTGTGGTAGCCAAATGGAAGGGATCATGGAATCATCTGCCTACGATTAATATTGTACCTCTAGGTTGCACCCTTAGATGTTCTGTTGATAGACTACATCCAATGTATGTCCAATGTTGTTGAGGCAAGGGATGATAAGTGCAAGTCTATATGTCCTATAGTTCGTAAATGCCCTGATTGGATTTAGACATAGACATCACTGCTGGCAAAAATCCCACTCTCCCAACCACTGGCTGTGATGGACAGTCCTCTTGATTTATGTGGCAGCACCACTATGGTTTGGTGGTTGTGGACATCAACATGGTGGGATGAGGTGGGGGCCATCTGAATAGCACAGCTTTTGGCTGCTATGGTTTGTGTGCTTTTCCCACTTTTCCCAGCCTTAGGAGTTCCAGTTTACCACTATGCTCCTACACTTGTAACATTATGATTAGGTATTCACAGGTATTTCTCTCACCCCAAGCAAATGTTGAATCCAAGGTATCGTTCTGTCCGATTGTGTTCCACTAAGACGTTCACCCAGTTATTGGTTTGAGCCTACTGCTTGTGTTCCCCTTTGGTGACAGGCACTCCTGCCTGTTCTTTCTGGACCTGTGGGAGTTGTGGGGATCTCCCTCTGAGGGTGAACTGACCCAACGACTGTGGCAGAGATTTAGCCAAAAAGGCTGTTGCAATACCTGCCCCCACAAGTCAATAAATTAGGGAGGTATCAAGTGGATCTGGGCAGCAGGAATATCCTGCTCGCTTCACACACCGTTGGACTGGCTTGGAGGCCAGTTTGGCATTGCCAGAATTGCCTTCCTGGAAAGATGATAATTATTTTTATTTTTGGTCCCATAGGTTGTGATATGACCAATAAAGCCAACCCACACACATGTTCTTTCATGGTGGCCCATTAGACAGTGACAGATTCCTTAAAGCTCAATCAAACATTGGCTCCACCCAACTTAGGGCTCAGTGCCAAATAAAGAATTCCTTGATACGTTGCCCATTTACTAGAGCACATGTAGCTTATGTACAGCCAGTCATCAGTAAAATGTAGGGGTGTGCGAAATTCACATTCTTTCCTTATGAGTAATTGTGTGTAAAACTCGGAAAAATTGCACAAAATTATGCAAAATACCAATCTGTCATTTCAAGCTACATTTTCTTGTGTACATTTTTGACTTAATGACGATTTCATGATAAAAAAAATAGCACACTTAAGCACACGTACTGCATACAAGAGGTGTGTGTCTTTTATTTGTTTGTGTTGTTATCTAAACAAACTACCCCATTTGGCACCATGACATAATGTGGAATTTCACTTTAAAAGCGTAACGCAATATGCGAGGAATTAGGCGAATTACACTTTCATAATTAAGATTTCCTCTTTGCCTAGTGAAATGGCTGAATGAAAGCTAGTTCACAAGCTCATTTTTCAAATTATATCCGAGTCCCATATTGCTCTCTGTTTATTTGCACCAGCCGTGCCCATTTCTTGACAATATTCTGAGAGCTTCAACCCGACAGTCGAACACTAGTTTATTACAAACGTCTTACATTGTGACCATCAGACGTTCATACTGTTCTTTGACTTGGAATAGGACCAGATATGAATCTGTGGCATAGAAGGTAAAGACTTTATACCAGATTAAAGATCTTTGCTGCACCCACAAATGAAGTTTACCAATAGAGGCAAGTTCATACAATGGATTCAAACATTTATAATATGTAATACTTTATGTGAAACTTAAAGGCAGACCTCTTTTTAGGTTTCGCCGGCGCGCACTGTGCTTGTGAAATCTCTTGTATTTATTATATCTTGAAAGGGGTTCTGATCAGTTCCCATAGCTGAATTACTGAGGTCATTCGCTTTTGTGTGGAACTGTTTTTGGTAACTTCCCCTGGCTGCACACATTTACGATACTTCTGCTAAAGCTGTTCACAGTGTTCAAAATGCTATTCACTGTCAAGATAAGTTCTCTTTCCACGGAAAAGGCACACAGCTTCTAACTCTGTTCTGGAATGCTTGCTTTTTATTACTTCATTGTGTAAAGATACTTTAGCCTTAGAACATTTGTTGCATTTTCTATTCATGTCTCAGTACCTTTCTTTGCACTTTGTATGATTTATCAGATATATTTTTTTAACTATTTGGTCATTATGATCAAATTCTGAATTTTGTAATAAACATTGCTCGTTAAAAATAAAGGTAATATACAAGAGATGTGCTATATTCTACTGCTGAACAGCCAGTCACAAGTACAGTCATTGCAGACAACAGGGTCATGATTTGAATGGTGCAGCAGGTGCAGTAGCACCAGGCCCAAAAGTTGTCAGAACTCCTCTAAAGACATGATATTGCTATATTTGACTACTAAACAAGCAGCCACAATTGCAGTTACAATGCAGTTAAAAGGGACTTGATTTGAATGGTGCAGCAGTTGCAGTGGCACCGGGCCAAAAGCTCTATGGACCCAGCTAATCCCAGATTATTGCTAAAATGTATAACTAAACTGACAATCACAAGTGCAGTTAGCTTGCAGACAACAGAGTCATGCTTTCAGTGGTGCTGCTTGTGCAGAGGCACCAGGACCAAAAGCTCTTAGCACCCCACCAAAAACCTAATATTGCTATATTTAACTAATAAACAGGCAGTCACTAGTGCAGTTACCTTGCAGAAAACAGGGTCATGATTTCAATTGTGCACAGGTGCAGTGGCACTGAGACCAAAATTTCCAGGCACCCCACTAAATACTAACTAGTGCTATATTTTACAACTAAACAGGCAGTCACAAGTGCAGTCATCTTTCAGATAATGGGGTATATTTTGAATGATGCAGTGGCGCCGGGCCATACGTTGTCAACACTAGGGTCATGATTTGAATGGTGCAGCATGTGCAGTAGCACTAGGCCCAAACGTTGTCAGTACTCCTCTAAACACATAATTTCGCAATATTTGACTACTAAACATGCAGTCACAATTGCAGTTACCTTGCAGGTGAAAGGGGCTAGATTTAAACGGTGCAGCAGGTGTAGTGGCACCGGGGACAAAAGTTGTCATAACTCCACAAAACACCAAATATTGCTATATTTTACTACTAAACAGGCAGTCACAAGTGCAGTAATATTTCAGGTAGCAGGGTCATTGTATGAATGTGCAGCAGGTGCAGTAGCACAGGCCCAAAAGTTGTCAGACTCCTCTACACACAACATTGCTCTATTTTACTACTAAATAGGCAGTCACAATTGCGGTTACCTTGCACTTAAAAGGGACTTGATTTGAATGGTGCAGCAGGTGCAGTGGCTATGGGGCCAAAAGTTTTAGGGACCTCACTAAACATAGATTATTGCTAAATGTTACTACTAAACAAGACAAACACAAGAGCGTTTATCTTGCAGTTAAAAGGGGCTTCATTTGAATGGGCCAGGAAGTGCAATGGCAACGGGGCCAATAGCTCCAGGGACCTACTAAACTAAGAATATTGCTAACGTTTGCTACTAAACAGGCAGTTACAACTGCAGTTATCTAGAAGGCACTAGGTTCATGAATCCAGTGGTTTTGCATTATCTAGCAGGCACTAGGGTCATGAGTCCAGTGGTTCTGCAGGTGCAGTGGCACTGGGGCCAACAGTTGTCAGAACTCTTCTAAACACCAAATATTGCTTCATTTAACTACTAAATAAGCAGTCACAAGTGCAGTTACCTTGCAGGCACTTGGGTCATGATTTCAATGGTGCAGTGACACTAGGGCCCAAAGCTCTAGGAAACTCTCTAAGCACCAAATATTGCAATATTTTACTACTAAACAGGCAATGACAAATGCAGTTATCTTGCAAACACTAGAGGCATGATTTGAATGGTGCAGCAGGTGCAGTGGCACCGGGCCCAAAAGTTGTCAGAACTCCCCTAAACACATACTATTGCTATTACATCAATTAATTCTATTATTTTCCTCTTTCATTTCATTTTTCAAAATGTTGCTATTACCCGCACTATACCTCTAGTAACAGCACAATATATTGCCTTTTGGTACCTACTCAAGTCATTACACTTTAACAGACTTTCTGTAACTAATATTGTACAACTACTCTGCCAGCAACAACTTACAACAAAAAGCAGCTTATTATTGATCACATTGGTGAAACTTAATGCATTTACCAGTGCTTGTTTGTACTTACAGCAGTTCCAGATGTCCCACCTAGGTTTCCCCCTGGGCATTGCAGCAAAGACAAGTCCGCTTTAAAAACAAAGCCAGAATCGAGCGTAAACTCTACAGGTAAGGGAGCACCATGAACACAGTAAATAAAAGGCTTGAGTGCAGATTAGACTTCTGTGACATTTGAAGATGAGCACTGTAGGTAAGGGTACAAGTTATGGCATGGATTCAGATACCAAGACTGAAATATTTAGCTAAGTGGTAAGTATTCCAAATGTAGATTGTGAATCTGCATTACGTCTAGTTTAAATCATTTAGCAACAAGCTAGAGATAATTCATTACCTCATCACATTCCTATTATGGGCTTCACTGAATAGATAAAAGAGAATAGTATTATCGTATCTGAATACTGGGTGACCGGCATCAGTAGAATGGGTTCTGGCTAAACTACATAGATTGCAAACTAACAGGACTGCGCTGGCACAACAAGCATTCTGGCATTCCCCTATGTGGCTGTATGCAGCTGGAAGAAATATTGTGGGATTATGTGTTTTGTGAAAGAGTTTGCATAGAATTTACTCTAGCGCTTCCTGGGTAAAGGCTGCTGTGTAGACCCATATATGGGTCTGAAATGGCAGACATCCCTTCCTTGTATATGAAGGTTAGAAACAAAGTATTAGCTCGTTAATGTGTGAATAGAAATGTATCAATTGTAGAGGAAAAGCAGGAGAGAGAGAGCGGGAGGGAAAGAACAATACAAATTCCAGCCAGAGGTATTGCTACTGGGTACTGCAAGACCATGAAAGACAGTACTATTTGACAAGTTAATCTCTTTAAGTGTGGATGGCACTTCTCCAAACAGCAAGGAATCACTAATCAGTCAGCAAATGTCTTGCTGATCAGGTGATGCATTTGAATCATTGCACTGCCTGATCATAAGTTGAACAAGATGGCGGCTGCTAGTGACGAGTGGAAGGAATAAAATAAAAATTACTTTTGAATCAACGTAAGGTGGTTGACTGGTATATTGGTGAGTGTATTTTTGAAAATGGGTTTGGGGGTTGTTGAGAGAGGTACATCGTTTTATCGGGTGAACCAGTTTTAAAAATTCTAGAAAAGAAGTCTGATGATACCAAACAGCTGGACCTCAAATGTGGTGAATCCCTAAAATGAAGAAAACTGTTTGCTTCAAAATCTGATGTTTTTCTCCATAAGAAAATAATGGACCTGTTCTCAAATCCTAGTTTCAATAAAACCTTTTAAGAATTGAATGATTAATACATAAAAAAATCAAAGAGAAGAGAATTTGGGATTCAAAATAGGATTGTTTTGTGTTTCTCTAGCTGCTGTGATACATGAAGGAAGGCCAAAAGAGGTCAGAAACAGGTAAAACAGGACTAGAAAGGGAAGGATCATCAGTAAACAAGGAATGTCAAAGCCAATAGGTTTGGCCTATTAGTTATTGGCTTTGTAAATGGTTTTAATTATGTTGCAAAGCAGCCCCATTGAAAGTGTTCAAATAAAAAAGCGCTATGACGCAGCCAGTGCTGGCCATGTCCTATTGCTTTTTAAGGCGCGCAACATAGAGCCAACCAATGGTATTAGTTGCTCCAGCACGCACAACGGAGAAAGGGGTGAAAGATCATTATGGGCGGTTTAAAAATTATTGAGATCTGAAAACATGAAATCCATTCACCATGTTAATTTGGATAAATTATTCATTAGGAAAAAAATGCAGAATTGAGCTAGTTCTAAAAGCTTCAGCAAAATGGGATTCCATATTTTGAATTTTCTCGTGGGTCACACACAGTAAGAAAACAGGGATTTGCATTGTCCAACTACCTGAGAAATCCTAAATGCAGCTGCATTATGGGAATAGTACTTGAATAAAACTGTAAGAGAAATTAAGCTTTCTCTTGTTGCAGCTAGTCGATGTACTTTTAAGATTCGACTTTCACACACCAAAAGATTGTGGGCACTATGATTTAGGCAGTGTTGGGAAGGTTATTTTTTGCCACTGGCAGTTTAAATGAATGTAAATAACTTGATTCTTATTTATTTATTCACGTGTGCTCATCAGAGGCAATCTATCAATGGCCAAAATTAGACATTCATCAAAGTTGTTGAGATTACACCCATTCCTCAATATGGTGACTTTGACTTTTAGTATGTACAGTAATATCTTTCTCTAACATTGAAGCTAAAGATATTTTCAAATTTAGTAGCTGGTTTTGTCAATTCTGTTGTTCAGTCCTGAGTGTGGTCCTCTTGTGAGAAACAAGAAAACACGTCAGTAGCCCAGAGGTAGCCAAATAGTGTCTGCCTATAAATATAGATTGTTTCCCGGTAGTTGATGTTATACGTAGAATTTCCATGTATTTCAGGGTATGTGATTCACAAAAGAATTGATACACGAAGCACTGACAAAAAGGCAGGCTTATATTTCCTTCGTCAGGATGATTCTTAAGAAAGCTATACAACATCAGTTGCCCTTAAAATCGTTTGTTGTTGGTAAGCCTGTAAATTAATCTACTGTTCTATTCATCAGTTCTTTACTTGCAGTATTTTTATGCATCAAGAAAAGTGGATGCAGACATGTAATACTATTTGAAAATGCCTTAGTATTTGTATGGTTACTCCATGGCCCTTTTTAGCAACCTTGTTCTCTGTTACTTTGCCTGCTGGTTCATAAAATATATATTTGATGTACTCAGTGATTGTAAAACATGCACATTTAGCTCCTGCTTTACTCCTCCCTTTCCATCTTATCGCATTCCCTTCTCGGTCTCACATCACATTACTTCTGTTCTGTCTGACTGACATCCTTTCTGATAGAGGACCTCTTTGTTCAATAGTGGGATGATGCAATGGAATGCTTTTTGCTCCTTTTGAGTGTGGGCTTTGTCGTTTTTGCAAGTCTTGCAAGCCCTTTCCAACATCTTCTCTCTGTCTGCTAAAGCAGCTCTTGTCGGGTTACTTACGGGTCATTTTCATTACTCTGAGTCCATGTCTTCCTCGTCACAGTCCTTACTTATGAGTTTATCTCCATTCAGGCAAACCCTACTTACCAAACTTAACTTTTACTTCCCAAGCCAAGAGTGCCCCCAAACTCAAGAGTACAAGTCTGCGAAGGACTTCGTGAAACAATCAAGCATAGAAAGAAATCAGTTGAACAACAGAAAGAGGCAGGTGGAAACTCAGGACTGTGATGAGGAAGACATGGACTCGAAGTAATGAAAATTACCTGTAAGTAACTGGGCATTACCTCCTCGTCTGAGAAACAATTTAAACAAAACAATTAACTGGAGGAGTATCCACAGAACTCAAGATAGCAGTACCAAAATCAGATGATACATCTCCTCCGAACTGCAAACTGTAATGTGGCATGAATGTCTGGGACAGAGCCCAAGTGGTTTCAAAACCAAGGTCTCAAATGGAAACCCCTTTAAATGATGCCCAGGAGGTTGAGCCACTATCAGAAGACCTCCCAGGGAAAGATGTTGGGTCGGTTGGCCAGCCAAAGAATAAGAATGAGAAATGGCCAACTTAATCCAACTTAATCAAGTGGTACAAAGTAGAGAGAAAAGGCTTGAGACTCCTCTTCGCCAGACCTGGGAGCAAAACAAGGCAACACATTTGCAAAATGAGGCAGTGCTCTGCAAATACACAGAATGAATCTGATGGACATCAAGAGAATGCAAACGCACATCCTCCCAAGACACTGTAAAAGAACAAAAAGCAGACAAAACAATATCAGAATCTAAATAAAATGGTTAAACCACATTATGGAGAAAGGCACCACTAAGACACAGCACCCCCTTGTGTGGGGAAAACCTAAGGCATGGAGGGGAAGACAACAAAGCCCAATCTCCCCCTCCCGTGTCCCGCAAGAAATGGGCACCAGAAACACAAACTTGGCTAACAAAAACTTAAAGTTGGCAGACTCCAAAGTCTCAAACGGAGCACCCTGCAAATCCTGCAAATCCTGCAGAATGTAAATGTAAATGTAGATTGATTTATATAGCGCTATATCACCGACCGGTTTCTAAGCGCTTGCTTAGGGAACCCGTCCTGGTATTCCCATGTTAGATAACCCATTACTGGGCATCGCCAAGGTGAAAGCCAGGCATCCCGCTGCAGGGGCCGTCGTGGAGATTAAGCAAGCTATTGCCCAGAGTTGCAGAGTGGGACTCCATGATTGGAATAGGCACAGAGGCAAGAATTGTCAGGTTCGGGGAAATTTGAGCCCAAGACCCGCCGAGGCGGGGAATTGAACCCTGGTCCGGGCCAGACCTCTGCATCAGGGTCTGCCGCTTCAACCACTTGAGCCACACTTCTCCTTGAACTATAGGACGCCACCGAAAACAACTGTGCAGCAAGTGCGCAACCAGAGGGGCTACAGTCAACACACCAGCCCCCTGGTAAGACTTAAGAGCCACCACTGACTGCGAAGGGTAGAGGCAGCAAACCCTTAATATCCAAGAGGCCATCTCAGGCTGTCCAGCAGGCCACAGATTTCACAGATAGATGGAGTTTCAGTTATTATTTGAAACAAGTCCTTCTCTTTTAATGAGAAAAAAGGTTTGTTTCGTTCGATCTAGAAACAGCTGATATTAGGGCAGTACAAACTAATTATGTTCAGTGGTGGCCAGTGATTTTAGGAGGGAGGGGGCGGACGGGAAATATATGCACACATACACACTCATAGCCATGCATTCACACAGACACACACACACATCCATTCACAACACTATTACCAAATATTGATACATGCAATCACCAAACATGAATTAAAACAAAATCACACTTACCTGTAGCTCTGCCTTGGAGGTCCCAGGAGGCTTGGGACTGCTGCCTTTCCTCACTGGTCAGCCAGTGAGGGAAGGCAGGAGTCCCAACCTCATCACAGAGTGGGATGTGGTCAGTGAGACTACTAGCCCCACCACACTGCTTGATGAAGTGTCACTGATTGATACTCCACCCTGGGCATTTCAGGGCTTAAACCTGAAGCGCCCAGGTGAGAGGCAATGAGTGGCACTCCCCATCGTCACGAGAGTAATGGCCTCAAGTTCCTTTGCCGAGCTGAGGAGGTCATGCCTACGGGAGCTGTGACATCCTCAGCCCAGCAAATTTCATCTTCGGCAGCCAGGAGTCTTCGCATTTAACACATATCTAGCTCCTGGCTGTCGGACCTGAAAATGAAGAGTGTCTGTCAGACTGACCTTTGCTCATCCTGACATATACCGTTCTTAGGGGCAAAAGGTGAGGGGCGTGGCCCCTCCGCCCCAATGGTCCGGACGCTGCTGATTATGTTACTGAATTAACACATGAACTAATCTTCATTATGGCAAACTGATTGCTCAGACTACGACTGATAAAGAGCAGCCTTTTCAAAGTATATCAGTGTTGGTGCATTAACAAAATTGTACCACATAAACTGGCATGTTAAGATGTGTGTGAGAAGAGTACGAAAATCATGGACTAAGGAAGCAGCATAAACTATACAACAGAATTTGAAGTCCAATGGTACAGTTGGGCATGAAGAAGGGATATCTTAGGATTTCCAATATGATTTCTCTGATCTGTTAGGATATACTTATGCCCTTGGAATACATATTATTAAGCCTTCTTCCAAAATATTCAGTTCACCCTATTAAAGCAAAGTGATGAATTTATTTTTGGTACAGAATAGCCTGTTGTGAATTTCTTTCAACTCTGGATTGTGACAAATAGTTACAAGTAGAGGTACCACTGCCATAAATTAATTATGTCATCTCTATACCACATATTTGATGACTTAAAGTCTGTGATTGTGATGTCATATCATAATTCCATCTACAATGTCATCTGTGATGTATGTATGTATATATGGTATTTCTATGGCACAAACCTAGCCAAAATGCAGCAGAATAATGTACAGGTTCAAAGAGAAGCATAACGACTACGAATGGTTGGAGAGGTACATGGGACAGTTACTGCACCAAGTGATGGTGCCAGTAAGGTCATGGGAGAGTGACAACTCCAACTTCAGCCAACTTCAACTGGGGAATTTCTGTGGTTTTTTAAATTTTTTGATTCATTACCATCACATACCCTTCAACTGAATATTTTCGCTAGGTATGCAAATAGATTCCCTAGATACAAACTTGAGCCGCAAGGAGGTTTAGATTGAAATCCAAAATCTACAGACCGCCTACATTTGCTAGGCATCGTTGCTCCCACTTATACCTCTCAGTGCACTGCTCATGACAGCACACATGCCATCACAGATGAAAGCATAATTTAGATAGTCAGTTATATGACGTCTCAAACAATGACAATCCATGTCAGCAATGTGACGACCTCACAGAGATGACATATAGAGGAAAAGTTGCAGTTCACTGAACATTTGTCCTCGTATAGATTACCTTGAGATTAAAAAACTAGATTACCTTGATGATTCTGTAAAGATTAGAAAGCCCTACTCAGTTCTAGTCACAAGCAACAGATATCTTCACAGACATTACGCAACAATGTATGGTTATAGCGCCACTGCCTGGAAGTAGATACCCTCACTAAGATACATAGACATGCTGCATAGTTAAATATCCTCACCATCATTTTATGTAAAAGGCTTTTAAGTATTGCTGTCAGAGCATCGATTATCAATTGTATTTAGAAGCACGCTACTTTTGCACTGGTTGTAAACTGATGTCAACATGCTATGTTGTATCATTGATGTATCTGTTTGCCATTTGTGATGTTGATATCAGTTAATGAACAGTGCATGGGACATTATGATCCTCAGCTGAAGAAAATTGTTTCCGCTATTTATTTTAGTTTTTCAATGACATTCTTTGGCACATGCCAGTAGTATCCCGTGCCCACAGAATATTGTCCAACTATTTTAATACTGGAAAGCCCAACCCATTACAATTGCTCTGTACTAGAAGTGCTATGCCAGAGGGCCTCAGTGGGCACAGAGTGTTGCAGCTCGCCTCATCATTCGCTAAGTACCCTTTGACTGTGCCAATTGGCTAGTCCCATTGCTCCCTGTCCCAATGGTGCACTGCCAATATCTCTGCCCCTAATACCCTGGGCTTAGTGAATGGCCATGACCATTAATTGTGTGTAATTCTCATTACCTAACCATTGCACACTTTTCCCAAGTAACAGCTGGGAATGATTTATGACTGTGGTTACTGGTTAAACCTTATGTTATACCCTGTTACCAGACCCCACCGAAAAGCTGTGCCATGCCAGTCCACATACTTCTAGTATATGACTGGCTAAGTGTTTGTCTATATATAATTTACCTTTGTAAATCAAACAGGAGAATTACTAGGTTTTTATGCAACACAGTGTAGCAACAAATGTTGCTGCACTACGTTGTGTGGAAGAGAGAGCAGAAAAGTGCCATATCTATTAAAATGTGACTCTCTTATCTTCCCACGTGCACTGGTACACTTCAGGTTGACCTTGCATCAAGGCACTCACCCTTGCAAGGGTGTGTGCATGAAGCCAAGCAGGGAACCCTTCAAGTGCAAAATACTATGCTTCTACATAGTATAAAAAAAATTCAACTTTGTGTGCTGTACAGTTCAGTATATGTGCAAAAGTGTGAACGTTTTGGAAAACAAAAATATTTTTCTAAACTTTAAAGCTTACTTTAGGAGCCGTTTATTTTTAGTGCCAAGCGTGTCTACCTTTTCAGTAAATAAGGATTTATGTGAAAATCCATGGGTGGTTTCATCAGACGGCCCATGTACCACCAATTGACCACCCGATTGATGCAAAGTAGCACAAAGCACTACTTTGCATTACTTCAGTGCTACTTTCATTCAAAAATTAGGATTTGTGCTAGAAGAAAAAAAACTAAAACAACACTTTGTGTCACATTGCATCACTTCTGTGGTGCAAACGCAGCACCAAGTGCTAGTACATCTGCCCCTAATTGTTTAAATGGGAAAGGTGCAAAATTGTCTAATTCGTAAGTCCAATTAACTGATACACGTTGTACTCGAAATATGCCTTCTTCTGGTGTTCTGTAACCTATGCCTTTGAAAAATGTGTGTTTGGACTTTTAAAATGTACTCCTTATTTATATTTCTAATATGTGAAATTGGACGTCTGGCAGTGCGTGCTGCAGTGAGTGGTGCAAAGTAAGACTGCAGGGTCATACAGTAAAACTATTCCTCTGCAAACAAAAGCTTAAAATACATACATTTGCAATGTTTATACTATCCAGAAATATAGTAGTAGTAGTAGTAGTAGTGTAGGGATATTTTTATGTCTCTAAAGATCTGCTTTTTTGTTTTAATTATTCCTTGATGATGACGTAAAGTAGTTAATGTGACCTAATAAAGAGGGAATCCACCTATCAAATTTTGAATAGTGAATCAGATCAGGTGGAATTTGAATATGTGGGCATTTTTGCATAACTATTTGTAAATCTGTGTGGCAGTTTTTAAGCATGGTGAGTCGTCTTATCTTCCTGGCACAAGTCTATTCTCTTGTCAGTGTGTTTATTTTTGAGTGTGTAATGATTGGTCTCCTTTATATTTCAATAGGTAGTCAGCCCGCTGAGCAATATACCATGAAGAATAAGGAAAGATGCACAGATACTGTAAAACCAGTAGAGATGGAATATGAACAGGATCTCCAGAATTCACAGAGACAAGAAATAGGGAAGAGAAGCAAAGACTCCAACCTGAACACGATAAACATAGGAGCAAACAGACCACCTCAGTGCAATGACACCGAAAGAGATGAACTCAAGTCAGAAAAGTATTCTGACCAGCAGAAACCTCAGATAGCTACAGGAAGATACACATGTATGGAATGTGGGAAAACCTATACAAAAAACTCCACACTTACCATGCATCTAAGGTCTCACACAGGAGAGAAACCATATCCATGTACAGAATGTGGAAAAAGTTTTAGTAGGAAATTCACACTTACAATCCATAGAAGAACGCACACAGGAGAGAAACCTCATATTTGTTCTGAATGTGGGAAGTGTTTCACCCAGTCTTCAGCATTAATTTATCACCAGCGAACACACATAGGATGCCGAATGGAGAAAGGAGACAGCCCGAAAGGTGATATGCTACATTCTGATTTGAGAAAGCCATTTAACATAGTCTCCACGCTCAAATCAGAGTTGAATACCTTCAAGAGGTGGGACTTTTTGTGAAAGATATTTCCAAAGAGACTGGTCTGCCACATCTTTAAGAAAATCTGAAAATATACTTAGCATCAACCTAGGTGCTATAGCTTGGTGTAACAGAACCAGAAGTTCAAAAATAAATCACTCTTCTTAATTAAAGTTCATTCTGAAACATGTTTAAGTTGTCTGATGGCAAATGCACAAACTAAAAAAAGCTATAGGGGTACAATGATTGAAAGAGATTTAAAGAGATAAGTATTTTTTTATTAGCAGTGCATATCATAATTTTACCATGTCCTGATGCAGACACCCAATGAATTTCCAACACTGCACGTCGCAAGTCGAAACACACAAAAGCCTGTTTGCTGTCTTCATATAGAGGCAGGTAAGACATCCCTTACTTGACAAGAGCCAAGCAATGCCTTGGGGGAAGCTTTTGTAGGGATACTCACCCTGGGGTTCGGGGGAGTAAGCCTATCCTCAAGGATTATAATGTCTAACAGGCAACCTATTGTGGTATGGACCTATATCAGTACCCTATAAAAATCAGGAACCATAAAATACAAAGAAACTTTTTTTCTCTAGTCCTACAAGGAAACGAATTGGCACAATGACAGATTGAGAATAATATATGTAGTCACAGCAGAGACCCGTAGGAACGATCCATCCAAGAATACACTCGCACAAAGCAGCCTGAGTCTGTTGGCGGAACCAAGGATAGAAGCCACCGAGGGTGTGAGGAAGGTACTTCAGTGGGACGGTAGTGCATGTATGAATGGCAAGGCTGGCAGCGACTCCATTGATGATTGAGGCAGCCTTCCTTACAATGCTCCTTATAAACAGTCCATGAATGGCTGTGGTCTGGGATCACTAGATAGTTAACCCCTCACTATATGTTTTGGTCACAAACATTTACTTGGTGTATTGTTGCTCTGTGAGGAAAATGAAAAATGAAAGGCAATGCAAGCCACTCAGTCATATACACACATATTTGAATGCCTCCACCTGACTTGTCTGACAACATTAACAAACATTACATAAGTAAAAGTTGTGGCATTGGTGGCTCTGCCCCCCATGTGTTATTTAGGGAAAATAGACTAGACAAACGGAATCATCTATTTTTCAGAAGGGTGAATGTTGCGTAATGCATCATCTCTGTTCTTATTAATTTATGGCAATGCTTTAAATGTATTATAAAATGTGTTCTTTCTTGCAAAGGTGCTGCAGAGAGAAAATCACAGAGAAAGAGGGTTCACAGTAAAAGGAGATAAAGAAGGAGAGAGGAAGGAGGAAGGGTGTACTGGAACCCCCTTTATTTTTCTTCATTGCCTGAAAACGTCTGGATAGTCCACTGTAAGACGTCACCGGCTTAAGCAGCTTATCTATGATGAAGCTGTCAGCTGAATCTAATTGAGAAAAGTTTTAAAAGACATAATTATCAGCATCTTACCGAGACCCACCACTTGGTACGGTAGACGTCGGAGCTACCTCTCCAAAACACAGACCTTAGCAGCTCCACTCCTGGTGATGAGAAAATTGCTAGTTTGCCATATGTTATGTTATATTCATGGGATTGTGTATGTTATGTTGTGCTATGTTAATAGAATTTGTAATGTGCATGCCCCCCCACCAGCAGTGTTTTGGTCACTAAAACACCTATCCTACATCTGTGTCGTCCACCCATGACAGCATGGTAAGTGGTATGATTTAATATTGCCTGTAAGGCCTCTAACTTGACTGACAGCATAGATCCAGTGTAGCAACAGGTGAAAAAAAGGGACTAATGCATACTAACTTTTCCACTATTGGTCATCCGCTCCACACCAGCACTCGCATCCTATGGTTTTATTTTAAGACACAGTTCCACTGCAGCACTGCCACCCATTTCAGAGTCAAAAACACTTTATTCGATTAAGTTAAAATCATAAAAGTATGCTATACATTCAATATTGATCACAGGAGTATAGAATTTTTTTTATATAAAAACGTTAAAACAAGAGACATTATGTACAAATTTTCAATAGTAATCAAGATATATGTACAAAAATTTATACAGCTACATCATATTTACACTGACTATAGATACCTTCAAGTTTTCAGTTCATTTACACAGATTGTACTAATGAGTTTGCTAAATGATCTATTTACAATTATATTTACAGATCTATAATACAATCATTTTATAGCACTACCATGACAGGGCGTACAGACTTTTACAGGAAGCTAAATCAAGTAGTCGGTGATTGAAGTCTTTTTTGCCTGGACCGAATAGACGTTGTAAGAAAATTTGCTACCCCATACATTATTAAAGGTGTTTCCATTAGCTGTAGAAACAGAAACGCCGGTTTGACTTGAGTAAACCTTTGATCTTTCAGTATAGGCTTGATATATTTCTCTCTAGCATTTCTAAAAAAGGGACAAAAAAAGAGAAAATGCAAAGAATCCTGATCTGAGAAATCATCACACTTGCAGGGGGCGTTCTCATGGGGCTTACACCACTTACTATATTCACCCAGCAGAAAGTGAGCCTGATTGAAGCGAAATTTAGTGAGAAGCCACCGGTGGAAAGGTTTATTTACTATCGCCAGATATGGTTCGATAGCTAGAGATGTAATAGTCAAAAAATGTGACCTTACGGTTGGCTTTGTAATTTCGCAGGACTCTCGTTCAGCTTCCCTTTTCTTTGTATATTCAGACTTTACCCAACTAATGTCTTCTTTTTTTATACCTTCTGGGTTAGTATATAGGTCGGGCGGCCCAGATATCCTGCTATTTTTTTAATGTATGAAAGCCACTCAATCTCTGCCACTCGATCCCGCCCCATACAATCTCTAATAATCTTGTGATTAAGTGTTAAGTTGGGATTAAGCCAAGTTTTAATCCATGCCCTTAATGGCGCCAGGGACAACATGTCTTCAATATAACCCACCCCCAGTTCCATATGGACTGAGAAAGCAGGTGTGGATTTAGGTAGACCCATAACGGATCGCAGGAACATATTCTCCGCTCTTTGGATTTGGGTTGTGTTCTCATAACCCCAAATAGAGGCTCCATACCTGGCTATTGCCAGGGTTTTAGCTTTGTAAATGGATAGAATAGCCTCTGGTGGTTTACCGCCAAGGCGTTTTGCGAACCCTAGTATAGCAGCAGATGATCTTTTTACTGCAGCGGTCTTGTTCTGGATTTGTGGTGCCCATGTCCCTTTCTCGTCGAACACCACTCCTAAGTAGGTAAATGCTTTAACTTTGGTGAGTGCAGAACCATTACAAGACAGGGTTCTGGTCTTATTCTTGCGATTACCCACAGCCATAACATGTGATTTTCCTACGTTAATTACTAAATCCAGATCTTGCATGAAAGCCCCAAATGTATTTAATAAATGTTGTAGACCCCTAGGGGTCCTTGACAGCAGTACCGTGTCGTCGGCATATAAAAGTACCGGCATCACGGAACCGCCCATGCGGGGCACGTCTATGGAGGCCGCTTCTAGGGACTCTCCCAGTGAGTTGATATAAAGGGAGAAGAGCATAGGTGCCAAGATGCACCCTTGGCGCACCCCCCTTCCTGATTTAAAGAAAGCGGTACAGTTCCCTTCTTGAGACATGCGGATAGTTGCCCTTAGATCACTGCCACCCATTTGCATGGCCCAGGAAAAATAGAGAATGTGCCATAATGAAACCAATCCATGCTTGCTACCTGCAACACTACCAACCCAATTTGACCTGCAAACAGTTGTGCCTACATAAACATTAAAATAAACAATATGCATGTAGTGAATGTGATCATAATTCAGTGAGTTTACAATTTGTAGCAAACATATTTAAATCATCTACACAGTCAACATGGAAACTTTTTCACAATGGTATCAATGATAATTGTTCACAAAAAATACTTACAGGGGTAAAGATCAGAAATATGTTTATTTGGTTAAAAATTGAACCATAAAACAAAACATCAGCAATAACAAAATCAGCATAATACAGATGCATAGTCACACAGTCATCATTAAAATTTTTGGACTTCCTGTACTTAACATCTGCAGCTAAAAAACGGCATGCAGTGCAACATACAAATGGATTATCAATTAAGTGTAAGACTAAAAATGCTGGTCTGCATCTATTTAAACCACATGATCGCCACAATGGGACTAAGGGTCTGATTGAGTTTGACAGTGTGGGATCGGGGTGGCACACTGCCAAACCCCACTGCCGAGACTGGTTCACAGTGCTGCCTTTTAAAAAAATCACTGGAGAGCCTATGAAAGGCAACACTGTGGGACTGCCACAGTGCGTTCCACCACAGCATGGACTGTAAAGCTCCTGCCATGCAGGACATGGGGGAGCAGACCGACAGGGGGGCACAACATGCGTCTCCCTTCATGCACTGAGGCACTAGGGGGCCCAGTAGGGTCCCCTTAGTTTCCAAAGCACCACCTTTTTAATGGTGGCAGGCTCACAGCCATGAATAAGAGGGCAGTGAGGAAACTCAGCATATTGTGGCCTTAGACAGCTGCAAGATCGCCAAGGATCGCGGATCCCTGGTTGTGCAGGGGTCCTATGGCTTTCCTACCGCCTAAGTCAGACAGCAAATCTGACAATTGGCGCACCGCCACAGTGGGTTTAGCGGTCCATCCAACTGCCAAACTCATATTCAGGCCCTAAGTATTTCCTATGCATACATTTATAACATTTACAAAAAACTAAGAAATGCATCAGTGTTCAAGCAGAAGAGCAATCACAAGGATTGATGACAAAAAATGTCATCCAAACCATTTGAAAAAACAAAAGAAAGTGTATAGAACTTAACATCACTCTAGATAATAACCAACAGTCAAAGGGGCTGATTCTAAGATAATGGTTTAAATCTGGTTCAGTCTTCTATACAAATGGAGTCTAAATGAAGATTTAATGCGTTCAATGCATTCTCTTGTCAGGGGGAAATGTATTTCCAGTTTCCTTTTAACCCAGGACCTGTCTTTCGGCTAAAGAGTCCAAGGTTGTGTGAATATTTCTTGTCTCATTATCCGGTGGAGTATTTAAACTGAATTTTGAGGAAACCATCAAGATTCAAACAATCCCTAATGATTTCCTACTCTTTGGTGCCCAGTTCACTATGACAAGTAAAAGACGTGGTGCCCTGAGCACAAATGTTATTTGGATAACTTAAAATTTAAAAATGTTGTATTTTAAGCTACATGAAGACCTATAACATTAAAATATGCCACATAACGAGCACCATAACTAGCTTTAGAATTACATTTACTATCATAAATATCAATCAGTTACTTTTTCGGTTTGGTCCCTCGTTTTAGCAAAATTAAGGACCACAGCTTGAGTTTGCAAAAAATCAATTATCCTTGTTTTCAGAAACTCTGCTCCAAGGCCTAGTTTTTGGAAATAAGACCAAGGCAACTGAAAGCTGTAACATTGCTTATTGTTTGGTTCTGAACAATAACCTCTATGGATCTCCTAAGGCCCAACCTCAAAAAGTGCAGTCTCAAGAGGCCAATTGAAGTCCTTGATAAAAGTCCAGCTTCATCCACATAAAGTAAGACACCAATGTCTTTCATTACAAATATTTGGAGTATCCTAATTCAATTGTGTACGTGCATGTCAAGACCATTGGTATTAAGTGAAAAGAGGAATGGGGTAAGAGCACTGCTCTGCAAGACCCCCTTGCCTAATCTTAATGTGCAAAAGCATTCCCTATTAGCCCCATATTGAGCTCTCGCAATTAGATCTGCTAGTTGCTGCAGAAAGTATATTATGTCACCATCAATACTCATTCATGCAATGATGCGTCACGGATTGGCCCGATTAATGCAGTTGAGGCTGAGCTTCGGTCTATAAATGCTTAATATAGGAGACAACAGTAGCCACAGTATACCCATTATTTATTAAATGAAGTTTAATGCACTGTTCGGTCATACCAAGCCCTTATCTATAGCTATATGTGTCTCCACCAAAACATTCTTGTCTTTCACCCAATAAGTATTCTCCATAATAACTTGACATGCTAGCTTTACAATTGAGTCAATTAAAGTAACAGGGAGTTAACTTCTCAGATCCACCCTATCTCCTTTTATAAATCATAAACGACCATTGCAGTTTTTAGGTGAATCCAATTTACTGGCTGCATTCAACAAATATGTAGCCAAAGTGACCCAAAGCACTGTATTATTCTTATAAAGATCCATGTAACTCCACCAGGACCAGAATGATTAGAACAATACATTGCATTAAAATTAACAGCCCAGGCTTTTACAGGAATAAAATAGTCTAGTTTGATTGTGTCAACAGGACAAAAATAAGTGACAGTGACCACCTTCTGAAAAGAAAGTTGGTCATTTGAAAGACTGCCAGTGCCTAAGTAACTTCAAGCTTTTTCCTGAACTGCTATTTTTCTAGCCCTGATTGCCATATAATAATTTCTTTCAACACCCTGCAAATGCCTCAATATTTCTAGAGATCATTTCAATCGTGAGTGTAATTGTAGAAAAGGCCTTTGAAAAAAAGCTATCAAACAATGTATGCATTGTCGCAGGGGATGTACTATACTTCTTCATGCAAAATAAGTCATTTATGAGTGAACAATTATTGTAAAAAGCATCCAAATAACAAGAACAGTTATTGTAAATCAATAGCAGCTGTTCTACGGCATTATTTCACTACTTAAATAAGTGTATTAATAATTTTTCACAATTTACCAAATCCTATTTCAATCTTTTGCCATGCTCAATAATAGATTTTTACGTAACAAGGGAGACCCAACAGATAGCTAAGTACCATGGGTATAACAACGTTATAGTGAACAAAACGGTCCTTAGCTTAATTCAAGATCAACAAACCAATGCTGTATAGAAACACAATGGAAAACTATACGTGTTATAAAATTTCCAAACCCAGCCGGGAAAGGAGTTTATTTTATAAAGAAGCAATGTTCAATTCAGTAATACAATCATAATTACCAGACACAAGCCTGTGTCGTACATGAAAAGAAGGAAACAGAAAGATAGCATAAGGGTGAAAGGGGTGTCTATCAGGCAAAGAGCGAGAGCAAGGACAGGGTACTGTTTATAGGTAAAAAATCAATCACAGTATCGCCTGGAGTGGAATATAAACAATCTTATTCATCAATGTTGTAAATATGAACCCACTCATGGGTGTCGACGTTTCGATCCCTAATTGCTCTGTAAGATACATGGGATCATCATCAGGACATTTGTAATGAACAAGACATGCCTGAATGTAAAAGAAGCCTGTTCAGGAGAAAATGAAGAGAAAGAAATATGTTTCAGACAATTTCAGAGTAGTTTGCAGACGCATGCTAACCATGTATTGAAAACGCAGTGTGTGACCAAGTGCATGGTGTATGTGACTTAATCTTGATGATTGATTAAGTCACATACACCATGCACTTGGTCACACACTGCGTTTTCGATACATGGTTAGCATGCGTCTGCAAACTACTCTGAAATTGTCTGAAACATATTTCTTTCTCTTCATTTTCTCCTGAACAGGCTTCTTTTACATTCAGGCATGTCTTGTTCATTACAAATGTCCTGATGATGATCCCATGTATCTTACAGAGCAATTAGGGATCGAAACGTCGACACCCATGAGTGGGTTCATATTTACAACATTGATGAATAAGATTGTTTATATTCCACTCCAGGCGATACTGTGATTGATTTTTTACCTATAAACAGTACCCTGTCCTTGCTCTCGCTCTTTGCCTGATAGACACCCCTTTCACCCTTATGCTATCTTTCTGTTTCCTTCTTTTCATGTACGACACAGGCTTGTGTCTGGTAATTATGATTGTATTACTGAATTGAACATTGCTTCTTTATAAAATAAACTCCTTTCCCGGCTGGGTTTGGAAATTTTATAACACGTATAGTTTTCCATTGTGTTTCTATACAGCATTGGTTTGTTGATCTTGAATTAAGCTAAGGACCGTTTTGTTCACTATAACGATGCTCAATAATAGAGCCATTGTGGCGCATAATAGTAGTCTTATTAGAGTACATCCTAGGGTCATAATATTTCGAATTCAGTGGGTAATGGTCTCTAAAATGATTGATTGAGACAGAGCAAAATACTAGACGATCCCTGAAATTAGCTGTGACAAAGATGTAGTCTATATCACTCTATCGATCCTTAGAATCAGAGGTTGGAATACTATCATTAGTGTAAAAGAGATAACAAATGTTGCACATATTGGACTCAGCCAAGACAACTGGTACTGTTTCCCCTTGTTTAGAGTTAGAAAGAAAATAACCTCCATAGGAAAAATTCAACCCCTAGAAACAAGATTATAATTGAAGTCCTTGATAAAAGGCTTGTATTAAAAGCCTAAGGTTTGTGTTAAAATCACCTGCCAAAATAGCAATATGCTTTTGCCCTGTACATTGTGTTTTAATAGACAAAGTATTTTTCAAAGCCATGTAATATTAGAGCAATCAGAGGCCTTACAATTATCATTATAGAAATGAAACAGAACTAAAGAACCGAAATTTAAAAAGCATTGCACTTCCACATAAGACAACCATGTCCTGGGGGTGGTGGCGGTGGGTGTTGTGGCCTTCTTGGGTGTCAGAGCTGCATGATCAGTAGCTCTATGACATGTGTTGGTCTTCAGATGTGGCTCTGGGCTTGGCTTTCTTTCAATCTGTAGGTAGTCATCTTGCTTTACACCAGTAAAAGGCAGATGTTAAATTCTTACTGCTAATGCAG
Organism: Lissotriton vulgaris; assembly: GCF_964263255.1. Taxonomy (NCBI): domain Eukaryota; kingdom Metazoa; phylum Chordata; class Amphibia; order Caudata; family Salamandridae; genus Lissotriton; species Lissotriton vulgaris. The sequence continues at coordinate 1,219,234,792 of NC_141693.1, forward strand.
CTTATCTCCTATTTTTGGATCGCATCGCAGATTTGGCTGGTCATTGAAAATATCTGGAAGTGGTGTTTTCGTGGTTTTCTTTGCACTGGAACGCCTACTCTGCATATCATTTGCGTTAGTTGTTGCTCTCATTCGTGGCGATGTTTTTTGCGGAAGCTATAGCTGGAAAACTGGCGATATCTGCAGTTTTTGCCAGGTTGAGAATGGGATGATTATTCGTTCGCCACTTTTGCTGCGTTAAAGTGCCGATAACTCAGCGATAAGTCCTTGAGAATACGCCCCATCGTTTTTTTGTTTTTTTCCGTCCGGATTCGTGCACCTATAAAAAAAACAGTAACACTTTTTTGGCCCTGGGGGTTTTTGTGGGATACCCTAAGCAGGCCTAGGGGGTCAGGGTGTTTGTACCCTGCCAATTTGTCTTGTTTTTTCATCTTTTTTGTTATGATTCACATGTAGCTATAACAAAGTCCTAATAAATACAAGGGCTCATTATAGAGTTACCCTATAATACAACAGTGGGGACTTTTCGCCAAGTTATCAGCACTTTAGCGCAGCAAAAGTGGCGAATGAATTATCGCCCCATTCTCATGATGGTGCACACTGCCACATTGCCTACAGGCTGACGGTACCAACACAGCTGACAATCAACATTCTTACGCAGACAAAGCTGCTGGCTGTGCTGCACCTGCTGGCCTCTGGTACCTTCCAATGAACAAATGCGAGAGTCGGAGGAGTTTCACAGCCAGACCTATTAAACTTCCTCACATGTCTTGGATGCATGTCCACAAAAGCAACTTAGGGCCCCTGTATCTGCACCACCCTCTTATCCCAATTCGTAGTATTCCTGCACAACCAACCCTAACCCCAGCAATTGCTTGATGCCTCTGTGCTCCAGTTCCAAGATTGTAGTCGCCGAAATTGGTGTGCGCCAGGTCATGAAGTCTAGTAGTCAACAGTGGTGGAAAAACAGTACTTTATTAGAAAAACAAAGATTGACAACACAAAAACATCAAACAACGAGTGACATTCCCAACAGGGAATATCCAGTTCTGGATCAAAATAACTAGATCGTCCTGGAAATCCCAAAACTCCATATTCAGAAACCTAAATTAAGACAATGGTCAAGGGTTAGTATGGTCACACTCATAATATGGTACAATGTATTGCACTTGGACAAACTGGAATGCTTACAGGTATGATCAATCCTGCACAAAATGACCATAACAGAATTTCGTTTGGTTGTAACCTTCGTAGGAAAGAAAAGGAATGTTACAACCACACAAACTTCTGTTATGGTCTCATTATGCAGGATTTATCATACCTGTAAGCATCACGGTTCTTTTCAGCTTGATACATCTGCATGTTCACTTCACCCACACTGCGCAGGAACAGCTGGAGACCATGCAAGGGAACCACACCATAGCAGGCTTCCTGCACATGTTGGGGGGCAATTGACTGCACAAATGTACTACTTGTGACCCCTGGCGACACTGCACACAATCACCTCAACAGAAACCACATGCATTCCAGCAATGTGCAGGCAAAACTGGACCACCAGGGCCTGTACTCTAATGTCGTACCAAACTTCTCAGGCACTGTGCATGATTCCTACATCTTTTGCATGCATCCCAGCCCTGGTCCCCAGACCAATCCGCCGCCCACTGATGACTGCTCGACCCTGCGCACCCAGACCTCAATGCTCACCTGCAGCCACCGGCGTGTCTCCAAGAGGGCTCACCACGTGCCGGAGCAATCTTGTCAGCAATCTTGTCAGCCGTCACAGCCTGCTGCACCGTGCTGAGGAGTAATGTCTGTACAGCCAGCTGCCTTTGGCGAACAGGCGGTCCAGCCGATCTCACAATACAAATCGGGTCTTGATTGCCTGGATGGTGTATCAAGGTCTGCGCATCATTGCAGGCTGCACACAATCTCAGCTCTGCTGGCACTAACTCAGTGCAGCTCAAGTCATCGTCACGTGGCGGGAGGATGTGTTGGCCAAAATGCCTCGGCTGCCACCAACTCTGTGCACCTCAGGTCACTGCCCATGTCATCAATGATGTAATATGTGACGTCATTAGCAGTGCATTGCCGGGACGCGAGTTATAGTTAGCTGAACTAACTATAACAGGAATTTCTATGGTTTTGTATGAGAGAAATGTCCAACTATCTATAACGTGCCTGAAACCTATTGTTTTTTCAGTGAATAATATATATATATATATATATATATATATATATATATATACACATATACATATATATATATATATGTATATATATATATATATATATAAAAATACATGTATTTTCTTAAACTGTGTTTAAATATTATTCTATTTTTAGCCACAAAACATATTTATTGTTTTACACAATTATTAACGTGTCCCCTTATATACATATACAGTAATGTTGTGGTTATCATTTAAATTGCATAATGTATTTTACGTGTAATTTTCAAAAACAAATCTTGAAATAATCCAAAGAGAAAGGAGGGGGTTGAGAGAAAAAACAGACTCCAATAACATGTGAAAATCTCTTCTATGTTTATTAATGGCACTTGCACTTTAAAAGGATATGTGCTTCACGACTATGTTGTCATGTGATCAAGGCAGGGATCTGCCGAAACGCGTCGTGAGGGCTGGTGGCGTTTGAATAAGAAAATAAACTAAAACTGCACCAAGTTGGGTCTGCCTCGTCTTCTTTACGAACCCGGCTGGAGTTGGTGGCTGGAGCGAGTAGTATTGGAAAAATATACTGGTTAACTTTCCCCAGTAAAGCAAGACCCCTTCTTCGCAAGGTTTGGCTCCGTGGAAAAAGGAAAGTTTAAGGCACCACGCTTCCGGAGATAGTGCTTTCCGGGAGGGTGCCGGCTGTGCAAATGAACCGGGAACGGAATACTCATGGAGCCCTCTGCCGCATTTGGAAAAACTGCGTCCAGCTGAGCAAACGGAAGGTGACACGCCCAGTGGCTACTGAGTGCAGTTCGGAAGAGCTGAGACGAGGGAGCTGCAGCGGCGTGGTAATCTGACGGCGTCAGTGGAAGGACAAATCCAAGACAAACGGCAGGTGAGGAAGAGTGCAGTGCCTACACTCGCAGTGACGATAAATACAGTTTTGTACGGGTCACTGCGGGTAGCGGGCATACAACAAGCCTTTCAAAAATAACAAGCCACCATGTCCGCGACAACATTGAGGAACAGAGAGAGTGCGGCAGCTGACGTGTTCTCGGACGAGACACCGCAGCCAACAAACACTAACAAGGCAGCCGGCACGAGTAACAGCAGTACGGGAACAGGCTTAAAGGACAAGTACAGAGCTTTGGAGAAACTCATTCGGAGGGAAACAGCGAAGTGGTGGGAGTCCAAATCGCTTAGAAGATATTTAGACGTAGGTCGTATACCGAGAGGGTTACGAATAATGATTGCCCCGAGTTACGACACTCCCAACCCAAGACTAATGGCGGAATGGGCACAATGTAATTTGGACTCCTCTCGGAAACTGGTGGAACTGCTAGTTAAATATGCGGAAAGTGACAGAGAAGAACTGTTGCCCCAAATTGAAACCCTAAGGAGTGAGATCCAAGCCATGAGTGACCAAAAGAGCAGAAAACTAAATATAACGAGGAAATGGAACAAAAACTAGAAAAGGAAGAGGAGAAAATAAAGGCACGAAAAGCGTATAAATTTAGGCGAGATTAACAAGACTACGAAAACGGAAAGATTTTTACTTTCGCAAGGAAGTTTGATACAATGCGAAAGGCAGTTGCAGAGAAAAACACACAAGGTATCAACAAATCACCTGTGCCAGCAGAAGAATCTGAGCCGGAGATTTCATCTGTGTCGGAAGGCAGCGGGATAACAGAAAATAGCTCGGACTCTGAGGGTGGCCAAGGTATGGATAATGCAGCTAAATTAACCATGGCTGAGGAACTGGAGTATGTGAGGCAAAGTCGGCGGGAAACTCTTCGTTCAAGCACTGTGCAGTCGGCAAAAAACTGCGCACAAAGAGGAGGAGGGCGAGGAGGACCGCAAACAAACAACGCGACAAAAAGAGGCAGCAGGGGCAGGGGGTCGTGGACAAACAAGAAAACCAAGTAAGTGGAATAACGACCACCCAAAGCAATGCCAATACCATTATAAACCTGGCCAAAATTGATCCAACGGCAGCGGAAACACAACTCCTATCGCTGGGCCTTTCATTTTGTCCGGAATCAAACTTCCACTACACTAAAACTAGGGCTGACGTTTATCAGTACATAAGAAAACTGAAATTGTGTAAATATCACAAACAGGCAAACACTAAAGCCAAATCTATCGTATCATCAGCTAACGCAACAGCCATGCCAAATCTATCTGCAGGTGATTACGACCTACTAAGGGATGTCCAATCTATTGATAATGTAACGTCAAGCCCTCATACTACTATCTCCTCTCAAGGAAGCCAAGTGAGCCAGCGGGATTTTCCGTTTCTGAATACCCAAGAAATTGACAATATCGGAAACAAAACACCTGATACTCCTTTTAAGAAAAAGTCTAAGTTCGTGCCGATAATGACGAAAGATGCCATCGATGTATTTAATGATGTTGTAGTTTCACAAATAAAAAAACTAAATATAAAAATAACAAACTCTAAAAGGAAATTAACTACTCAAGAAAGAAGCTGTGGGGCACTAATGGAAAAATTAAAAAAGCAAAACAATATCATAATAAGGAACTCGGACAAGGGGGGAAACATCGTGTTGTGGCCCCTTGAAGACTACCTAACCGAGGCAGAAAGACAACTGAACGATATACAGTGCTACCACCATAGTACGCCCCTCAAATACAAGCAGATGCAAGACGAACTTTGGAGTAAACTACTAGCCTGGAAAAGTAAAGGACTCCTAAGCCTGGAAGAATTCAAATTTTTAAAAAAGGATTTTCCAAAAACACCTGTAATCTACTTTATACCCAAAATTCACAAAAACAGAGAACAACCACCAGGACGACCAATCATTGCAGCCTGTGATGGGCCTCTTGAAAATATGTCAAGGTACATAGATTTCTTTCTCCAAGAATATGTACAAAATCTTGAATCATGTAAAAGATACTGGAGACTTTTTGTGTAAAATTGGTAAAGTGGAATGGCAGGAGGGGTATACGTTGATTACTTTAGATGTAACGTCTTTATATACATGCATAAGAAACATTGATAGCATCAAAGCAGCAGACTATTTTTTGTCAAGGAGACCTATAGAATACACTTCACATAACAAAATGCTTATGGACATGTTGGTCTTCTGTCTTGAACACAATTTCTTCCTTTTCAGAAAGCAAATGTTCCGACAAGTACAGGGTGTTGCGATGGGGGCCAGCTTCTCCCCCAGCTATGCCTGCCTTTTTATGGGCTGGTGGGAGGAGCTGGTCCTCCGGAGACAACATGGTGACACATACAAGGACAAGGTTATATCGTGGCTACGGTATATAGACGATCTGATGATCGTATGGAAAGGGACTGAGGGCAAAGCAGAGGAGTTTATTGCCAAGCTGAATGATAATGACATAAATCTGAATTTCACATCAAACATCAGTAGGGAGCAAATCCCTTTCCTAGATGTCCTTATCAAAATAGAGAATCTTAATATCAGTACCACGCTATACAGGAAGGAAACTTCTGGGAATACGTTACTGCACGCAACAAGTGCTCATCCAGACCACCTTATACAAAGTATCCCCTATGGGGAAATGCTTAGATTGCGCAGGATATGCAGTAGCGAGGCGGAATTGGTCAAAAATCAACAAGCATGTAAACTGAGATTCCTGGAACGAGGTTACAGTGCCAAAACAATTAAAAGCGCGATTCAAAAATCTAGGGCGAGAGCTTGGGAGGATTTGTTGGTACAAACCAACACAGTGTCAAAATCCCAGGAACAGGAAACATCAACAGCAGATGGGAACCCTAGACTCATATTAACTTATAACCGCCAACATAAATCTTTGCGCCAAATAATTAAGAACAATTGGCACATAGTAAAAGATGACCCCGTCATAGGCAATTTACTACCCGAATATCCAGCCATAACATTTAGAAAGTCAACATCTATGGCAGACATTCTAGTCACTAGCAGTCCAGAATGCAAAAACAATACGGACTGGCTGAGTGCAAGGAAGGGGTTCTACAAATGTATTAGTTGCAAGGCTTGTACATTTGGAACAAATAGAACGACCTACATGACAGCCTTCAGCCCAAAACCTCAAATGATCAAACAACATCTAACATGCAGAAGTGAATATGTAGTATATATTTTAGAGTGTAGCTGCAATCTTAGATATGTAGGAAGTACAAAGTTGCCCGGGTATCAAAGAATATTACAACATATCAGGGCAATAACCAACAGTGACCCCAGCTACCCGGTAGCCCGTCACTTCAAGGAACATCATGGGGGAAAAACTAAAGATCTTAAATACTATTTGATAGATAGTGTCCCCACTCAAAGAAGGGGAGGTGACAGGGAAGGGGCACTGCGTCGTCTGGAGACCCATTACATATTATTATTGGACAGCATGCAACCCAACGGGTTAAATATGGGGGAAGATCTATATACATATCTAGGTTAGCGGGCAAAATAGGAATAAACAAAGAAATAAACAAATACCTGTTTTAACCAATATACTACTTTATGTATCAGTCTGCACACATAAAAACCTGTCCACATATATGAGAAATGAAAGTGAGGTACATAAATCTGACAACTCGTTATATAAGATATATCTGCAAAATTTGAAAATTTATGAACTTGTATAATACTGTGTATTTTAGATGATGGGAATAATAATTGTTGAATTTTATCTCAATTGGTTATTTATATGATTTATTATAATGTTTTACAATGTTAATGTATAATGGACCAGAATTTTTATAGTTCAGACATGAATTGTTTTTTTAAAAACATTTTTTAACAAATGTTTTTAAACTAATTGTGGGAAGCATGTTTTAGAACTAAGAATAAGTAAAAACTTTGTCCATTTAACCTGTGTTCCTAGGGTTGTGAAAACTGCCGACATATACCGAAGTAAAAAAGAAAAAAATATAATTATAATGTGAGACAATATAAACCGCACCATGGCGAAAGCAAAAATGGGACTTAGCCACACTTGCACTTTATTATTTAAGCACTGATTAGCACTTTAAGTTCAAATACACCAATAGGGTGATTCATGGGTTGTTCCTGGGGAGAAGAACAACACAACAAGGCTTAGAAGAGAATAAAACACGTGTAAATTTGATAGTTATATAGCAGTTGCAATTGTAAATGAAAATGGGGGATAGGAGTAAGTGTGCATATATATATATATATATATATATATATATATATATATATATATGTATATATGCATATATAAGTTAATTTACGAATTTGTGCATTTAAGCAAAGCATTGCAAAAATAGAAAAAAATTGTATTTTTACATGTATTTTCTTAAACTGTGTTTAAATATTATTCTATTTTTAGCCACAACACGTATTTATTGTTTTACACAATTATTAACGTGTCCCCTTATATACATATACAGTAATGTTGTGGTTATCATTTAAATTGCATAATGTATTTTACGTGTAATTTTCAAAAACAAATCTTGAAATGATCCAAAGAGAAAGGAGGGGGTTGAGAGAAAAAACAGACTCCAATAACATGTGAAAATCTCTTCTATGTTTATTAATGGCACTTGCACTTTAAAAGGATATGTGCTTCACGACTATGTTGTCATGTGATCAAGGCAGGGATCTGCCGAAACGCGTCGTGAGGGCTGGTGGCGTTTGAATAAGAAAATAAACTAAAACTGCACCAAGTTGGGTCTGCCTCGTCTTCTTTACGAACCCGGCTGGAGTTGGTGGCTGGAGCGAGTAATATTGGAAAATATATATTTATATATACACGTACATAAGGAAGGTAGGATACGTAGATAAAAGATGCATTTGATAAACTCCGGCGTTCAAGTATTGTTGTACCTAAAATTAATGTTTTTTTGGGGGGTTTTTTTGTAATTCAATTTTGAAGCAATTGTAGATAAATAGTTATGTTACAATATTTACTTATTTATGCAGTCACTTATATACATGTTAAAAACAGAATAATATAATTATCAGTTATATGTACATTTGTTAAGCAGAATAATGAATATCTATATTTTTTAAAACATAATTATACACGTTTACACAAAGCAATACACATATATAGGTACATATCTATAGTGCAAATAAATGCTAATTTACAAAGGTATATGCTGTATTTTTCTGTTTACGTATGGTGGTTATGTGGGGAAGAGCCAATTCTCGAGTAGTTTACTGAAGATACGGTGGTCATCCATGAATCTTATGTTGGGTGGAGGTAAAGAGTTCTATAGTTTGGTTGCTTGAAGAGAAAAGGATGTACCACCCATGTTTTTTTCTTGTTCGCTGAGATTTTGAGGCGTGCTGCCGCACTAGAGTGGAGGTTACTTTGTTGATTTTATTCGTGATGAAGAGCAGCCCGCTTCATGTATCGCTTTGTTGGTGTGTATTTTTTCTGCCTTTTTTCACTTTACCCATCTGTCTGTGTCTTTCTTCAGTATCCTTCAATCTGATCACTCCATCCCACCCTCTCATCACAGCTTTCTTGCCTTTTAACTGTGGGTCTTTTCCCCTCATTCTTCAACTCCCACTTTTATTTCTTCCCACCTCTATTCTTTCTTTTCCTCTTCCTCGTTACTCCTATTTTACTGTAACTCCATAGTACCCATACTCTATGTTTCTTCTTCTATCACAGCCGCCCCCCTCGTAACACTTGGCCCCAATCGCTTTCATTTTGTTCTTTATTGGCATGAATAATGGTTTTACTTATGTTTACAAAGCTGGGCAGATTCACTGGCAATGTTTATGCTATACAAACGGGTATGTAATTTCTGAATCTGTTTCCGGCTAATAAGTGTTCTGCATTTTGTGCCACCTTACCTCTCTTCCCCTCTGTCTCTTACTCTTATTTATTCATTTATCAAGTTTTATATAGCGCAAACTTGACCCATGAGGGTATCGGAGCGCTTTACATTTAGGATTGTTGTGTTAAACGTTACATCAGTTACAAGAGCAAAGTAAGGTACAGTACATAAAAACAATGTTGCAAGAATTCGTAGGAGATGAGGAGGAACTGGTAGGTGGCGGTCAAGCCGCCTTTTTCATGGACGGATCCCCACTTATGAAATTGGCAGTGGGAATGCATGTTGTAATATGCTCGACGGTTTAAGCATTGGCCCCACCAGCATATTCGGCCTCTTTTGAGACCGCTACCACAGTGGGTTCCTTGATACCGGCGAAGGTGGTGTACTTGTGGCAGTCCAATTGCCACTATCGTAATATGGCGGTCGTACCTATGGGGTGGCAGCAGTTGTGGCCACTGCAGGTACGGCAGTCCCAGGACCACCCTACTTACCATAAGGCCCTTAGTCACAATGTCCATCTTTATAAACCTGTGCTAAATGCAACATTTGATTGTGAATTTCTCTAGCATACTTAAAATTTTGCACAAACTTATCTCTGTGCTTCATGAATTCTAAATTAATAGTCAATAGAAGCAGCAGCAAAGGAACTTCCAAGATCATGGTGGTGGAAATGGAGAAAGGTGGCAAAGAGAGCAGGAGGTGGAGAAAGAACTCCCGTCCAAGATGGCGGCGGAGTGGTAGCATCCTTCATGAGTTCCGCCGCCCACCACCGATACAGCACAGCAAAGGGCTGTCCTCTGGTCCCCAACGCTCAACGAATATCAGCAATAGAACTTCGGTGGAACCCGGGACGCCAATCAGCGGCTACAGTGCAAAATGGTGGCCTGATACGTCCGGGAAGGCTCGGCTGAGCCCCGGAATGAAAGGAGCTTTCGGCGATCACTTTGATCAACCGAGGTGAAGACAGTGAATCGAGGGCTCCACAGCAGTGGTCCCGAGATCGTGAGTAAAGGGAGGCGGGGACCAAGATATCAGCGGGCTTCCGTGGTGTAGAAGCAGAGGAGGCCTCCATAGGGGAAAGGTGATTCTCTGATCCCGTCCCTGTGCAGAGCTGTGGTGTCAGGTGGTGTGCCGGGAGCCAACGTCCGCTGTGAGGCAACCTGGGACACAGCAGATTCAGGCGTGTCCCCGCTCTGGGCCCGGTGGGAGGAGTGGTGGGGCCTGGGGCACACCTAAAGTACAGAAGAATCCTCTGAGAAGAGGCCAGGATGAGGAAAAGGATGGTTGCTGGCGCTTAAATCCCTCTGGCCATTGAGAAACTGAATAGTGGGCACAGAACAGGACACCAGGGCGCCACGTCGGGAATAAGCAGACTCCCTTGGTTAAAAAAGGAAAACGTATAAAAAACAAATTAAAAACTTGTGGCAAACTTTGACCAACTGCGCTGGGAGACTGGAGAGTTCGTGCAGCTCCTAAGCTGGATTTTGTTGCCCTGAATAAAAAAGGGAAAACATTGTGGGACACGCACAAACTGTGGGAGCAGAAGCAAGCTGCACCCCCATGTGGGGCAAGACATTTGAGTAGGATGTAGATATAAGACCTGCACAGCATACATTGCACAACAAACACCCCCTCTCGAGCAACAGTCTAAAATGGTTACCGGTGCTTTCTAACTGATCAACCTGCAATGAAACCGCATCTTGTCGCCTGGTTGGACTTGAAGAAAGAAATGCCAGTAGTAATTACATTTAGTTCACTTTGTAGCTTACTCTCAGTCCTTACTGCTTATTCAATTAACTTTTCATTTTTTCCAGCTCTCTGGCATTTAGTTCATTAAATAATGGCTTTGTATGCAGCAAACAAAATAAAGGCCCATAGCTGGTGCATAGTTAACTATGAGGATATAAGGAAACAACTGCCAGGCAGCATAATCCTGCTCATAGCATGGGCCTATTATGTTCCCATTTGTTTTCCTCTCCACTCGGCGTGCATACACGCGTTTGCTGCTAGTAAGTAACAAGCATTTGCAATGCAATAGGTCTCGCATTAGGAAAGTTTGAGCTATTGGTATTGTAAATGGCAACGTTTTTATTTCTGTGTTGGTTTTGAAAATAGCGAAATTAATAGCTTTGTCATTTACAATGCCAATAGTTATAACTTTCGCAAATGTGACACCGCGCCTCCCACAATGCAAAACAGATACCAACGCTTCAGCAAGCATGGCCCTACAGCCTCACTCGCCAGCTCACAAAGGCAGCAATCACCAGCCCTGAACAAAGTAGGCAATGGGGGTCCGACAGCCCAGAGCAGGGCAGTGAATGCGAAGACAAGATTATACAGGGTGCACAAAGGAAGCATGGGGTGGCAGATGCAAACCAGAAAGTGCTGGTCACTGTTTTCCAACAAAACATTGATTGCGTATACAGGTGCGTAGAGCAGAAGGTGGCAGAAAAGAAGGCATGTACAGGTGGGATAGAACAGAAGGCATTTCCAGGTGGGTAGAGTACAATGTGTGTACAGGTGAATACAACAGAAGGTGGGTACAGGTAGGATAAAACAGAAGGCTTAAGAAGGTGGGTAGAACAGAAGGTGGGTACAGGTGGATAGAGTAGAAGACATGCACAGGTGTGTAGAGCAGAAGACGTGTACAGGTTGGATAAAACATAAGTTGTGTACAGGTGGGTAGACCAGAATGGTTGTAGAGGTGGGTAGAGAAAAAGGTGTGTACAGGTGAGTGGTAGAAAAGAAGGTGGGTGCAGGTGGGTAGAACAGCAGAACACGCCCATTTCCCCAAGTAAAGTGCATGGGCAAGCAGCTCATGCACTGTTCTCGGGGGTGCAGCAGCAGACAGTCTTACACTGCCATCATATGAAGGGTACACACTGCCATCATATGAAGGGTACAGCAGAGGCACTGCCATCATATGAAGGGTACACACTGCCATCATATGAAGGGTACACACTGCCATCATATGAACGGCGCAGCAGAGGCACTGCCATCATATGAAGGGTACACACTGCCATCATATGAAGGGTACACACTGTCATCATATGAAGGGTGCACACTGCCATCATATGAAGGGTACAGCAGAGGCACTGCCATCATATGAAGGGTACACACTGCCATCATATGAAGGGTACACACTGCCATCATATGAACGGCGCAGCAGAGGCACTGCCATCATATGAAGGGTACACACTGCCATCATATGAAGGGTACACACTGCCATCATATGAAGGGTACAGCAGAGGCACTGCCATCATATGAAGGGTACACACTGCCACCAAAGGGTACACACTGCCATCACATGACGGTACAGCAGAGACATTGTCATACACTGTCATCATATGAAGGGTACAGCAAACACTGTCATACACTGCCATCATATGAAGGGTACAGCAGCACACATTGCCCTCACATCACAGGTGTGCAGTACCTAAACACTAACCAGAACAAGTGCTATATAAATGCAGTTACAATACAATACAATTCAATACTGGAGCAGCAGCGCACACTAACATCACACCGAGGGAAGTCAGCCATCCCAAGAAGTGTGCCACGGTTACAACACACACTGCTATAACACACTGAGGAGTAAGCAGCAATACCGTGCTTTTTTTGCAAGCATGCTGGTGCAGAGGTGCACTTTATCACGAGAAGGGAAGGTTTTCACTTGTAGAGGGACACTGATGGGGCACTTGTAAGAGGTGTGTCCTGATAAAAACGGCGAACCATATTTAGCACAAGGAGAACAGACGAGTTTGCACCTACATTAGAATGGAGGGAGTGCTGTATGACAAGCGCACACGTGCCCGGTGAACACAAGATAGGTACAACACTTTGCAGCACTTTATGAACACGTTCTGTGTAGCACAGAGGTTCATGGGAAGGGTTGTGTGGTTGTATTGTTTTCACACGGGGGAGGTTTAAGACGGGCGGTGTTACTGGTGGGGGTGGAGGTGTCAGCATGTGACACAGGGCAAGGATATCATTCTCAGGGCGTTAGGGGTGTGTGTAAACGGGGAAGGGCGATGTTTAAGATGGAAAGGGTGATGTGCAGTCCGATGCCATGCTTGGCACACTGAGGGAGACTTCACTTCCTAAAGACCATTGCTTGGTGTTTTGGAGAGGACTTTTCATGAATGCCAACATTTTAGAACAGGAAAGTGGGGAATTTTCCCCCAGAAAAAGGAGGAATATATTTTCCATAATGAATTCTAGTGAGGCTGACGCCGTTTTAGACCGGAGACAGGTAAAGAAAAGCCATTATTTACTTCAAAGGCAGAGAGACTCCCGTCTGTTGGGATGTGTGACTTCTACTTGAATTAATTCCTGGAATATGTACGGACTTGAGGGTCAGGGAGGGGGTCAAAACATGCAGAAGATATCAATTACGCAGGGCATTTGGTAACGAGCACAGGGTGAGACAGTGGCACACAGGGAACATAAACAGTGTTTAACAAACGGGAATGATACCATGCACCGCTGCGCACCTTCTGTTTATCGCACGGTAGTGACGTCACACCCAGCGCATGGAAGTGAAGCTCGCACAGCGCTGGAGAGGGGAGTAGTGTAGAAGGCGCAGTACTTAGCACAGTGGCGCGTCTCTCAAACTCACAGTAAGATAGAGCATCCCTGCGTGTGACGTCACGCTCAACGCCATGACGTTACGGTTGCACAACGCGGATGAGGAGGATCCTACTTTCACTGTGATCTCCGAGGCACTGGCAGCGAAATCAAACTGAATCTGATGGATGAACAGCAGCACTTTTGTGCAGGCCGCACTTGCGCACCATTTCATTTATTAAAGTGAGTGAGGGGGGCCCCGCACCGCAGGGGCTGCGGGGGCCTGTGTTGCGCCCCTGATGGGGGGGGTGCGCGCGCACGTGGGTGTGCGCGAGTGTCTGTGTCTGTGTGTGTGTGTGTTTGTGCGCGTGTGTGCCTGTGTGTGCGCGTGTGTCTATGTGTATGTATGCATGCATGCATGCGTGCGTGTGTAAAAAAAGAGCCCATGACTGGTTGGGGGATGGAAAGTGAAAGTAACCAGCGCGCGTGTGTTTCAGTCTGTGTGGTGGCTGGCTGTGTGCGTATGCGTGGACAGAGCCGACGTGCGCGTTCGTGCACCCAAATCCTGGAGAAAAGCTAGTAACACTCTCTTGTCCTTCATTCCCCCGAGACAGGCAACTAAAAGGCTCCAGCTGGACGCATCCTTCGGATGCAGTACCAGCGAGCCCTAAAAAGGAAGTGGGGGGACTAACCTAGTTAATCAGAATACAAGTGGCCTCACAGCGCGTGACATCATAAGAAGTGACATCAGATCTTAAGCCCTCACATATATGTTTAACATGCCTATTATTAGTACATTGGAGCATATTTCGAGTATATAGGGAAACCCTCCTGATTTAGGCAGAAGATTCATACTTATGTAAGCTATACATTAAACAATGTTGCCTTTTGTCTTCGTAAACTTCCTCTACCCATAGTGCTTTAAAAGAAAAAATTGTGCTACTTAAATTATTCCAACGCCTCCTCAGGGGTAGTGAGCACTATATAAATTACATTTATTTTGTATAATACAGGGAAAGACCATCACATCTGACAATCTTACAGTAATTGCATATCTTGTAAACAGGGACTGAACCAAGTGAAAAGCTGCCTCTCTTAAGTATGTGTGAAGTGCTAACAAGATGAGAGCCTCTGTTTCCCCTCTGCTGCATTTGCATCTCGTTGTGAGGCTCCTGACTGCTCCCAGCCAGGAGACTCCCCCAAAAGGAGGCCTGATGCCCCCTCAGATTCGCCTTTGCTATGGGGCCAGCAGGAGTCTGAACTGAGAAGCCCCCTCCCCGCCTGCAAGTTGTTGGGGATTGAAAGCATTTCAAAATCACAAAGACCTAGCCCCAAGGGCAATAATTATTAAAGATCTAAGGGCATATGGGGATTGTCAAAAGATCATTCCACTCGCACTCCTTGTTACAAAAATAAGTGTCATGCTCAAGACTATTGCCATAGAATAAAAATAGCCAACCTCTGATCAGTCTGACACTAGACAACACAGTACCAACATTCACTAGAAGGACAACATTTAGAGAAAAAAAGGTGTGAATAGCTAGAGGACACCTCACGGGCGCACCACCAATGGGGCCCCTGGTTGGTACTCACCAGGATGGCCCTGTTCTCATCATCGGTATCAACTAGCTTAACGTAAACGTGTCCGACTCCCAAAAGAAAAGAGAAGAAGACAGTGAATGGTGCAGTGTACACAAACTTATATGTGACAAGGACTAACAACGTTCAACATATAACGCAACAAATACTGTGCATACAAGATTATGAACTCCTTTATTTAATTTCTCTTGTGTGCCAACAGTAAACATATATACATAAAATGGAGAGAAGCGAATACTACCTATCGATTCGCATTCAACTCGCTGCCGACATGTTTCATTGCCTTGGTAAAAATTCAGGCAATTTCTTCAGGGCAAAGATTATTGAAAAGCCACTGCCAGCAGTACTGTGTTTAGCGTGCTGCAAATCAAAGAGAAAATGTGTGTAAGGGAGATTGCCCCTGATTGCTCTGTGTAAAAACACAAATGTGCCTTATTGCATTACACCAGCCAAAACGGAATGCCAATTACCTAGCTAGTGGTTTGTGCTCTCATACCATTACAGCCACTTCATGGACCCACTTCCGATTGGTAAGTATGGTCTTTCCTCCCTTATGTTTTATCTAATATGGGAAGTACAAAAAAGACGCCACCCGGGGCGGACATTAGTGATAGTAATTCTAGCCTCACCAGATTTGTTAATCCGTCAGGGGTTTGTCCATTTCTCGGCATTTACCCGTGGAGAATATTCGTTCGGCGTCTTCTCAGCACCGGAACGCCGAGCGATTGAAGTGTGCGTTATTTGTTTTCCTGGTTCGTCTTAACATCAGGCTGTGATTGGACCCTGAAGTTTGATCGTGATTGGCTCACGGGGTCACGTGGTTCGTGTGTCAATAGCGCCCGTCTATTACCGTACCTTCAGTTGTTTACATACTGAACGCGGTATTTATGTACATAACACTGGGCGTTATTCTACGTGGGAGATAATGGTATCGATCATATCGACTCGTATTATGAAATCGGTCGGCCATCTTGGAGTGGTCTTGGGTATTATCTAGGCGGAGGAGAGCCCAGAACCTCAAGGATAAATTGGTCCACACAAGGATGATAGAGAACTTACCAACAAAAACCAACGTACCAAATGGACATTATCCCTGCGGGAGTTGCTCGGTATGCCACCTTACGAAAAAAAGTACCACAGTTGTGTTAAAATCAGGGAAGACATGGTCATTGCACCACTTCAGCAACTGTAATACTGCAAATGTTGTGTATAGATTGAGCTGTGAATGTGGCCTTGAATATATTGGATTGACAACGCGTAAAGTCAAGCTCCGCATACAAGAGCATCTAAGCACAATACGACAGGGCAAATTAACAACCAAGTTGGTGGAACATTGCCACCGCAACAAACACTCTTTCACCTGGGTGGTGTTAGAACGAGTAACAGGCGATACACAAACCATGGAAAGGCGACTTCTGACTAAGGAGGCCCGTTGGATATACCAAGAGCGGAGTGAACAACAAGGTCTAAATGAACTGCTGGAATGGAACAAGCTGCGCTGAAACATATCCTTAGATGTTCCTTGGCCCAGTCTTTTGATGGTTGTTTAACTGAAATACATGACAAATTTTCAAGTACCGATCACTTAGGTCGTTGACCTGTGTATAATCCTTTTGAAAACTACTTAGTAGTCAGCTGCAAAGTTTTATATAAAGCTTTTTTGACAATATAAGTACAACACAGTCCACAATGTGAACATGGACAACGATCGTAGCTATTTTATAAATGTCGAGCTCACAATGAAGGTTCACTTAAATCAAAATAGTGAATCTTGGTCCTTCTACTGACATCCTAGACAATACCTAAGACCATTCCAATATGGCCAACGGATTTTATAATATGAGTCGATATGATCGATGCCACTATCACTCTTATTATTAACTCCCACTTAGAGTAACGTCCCATGGTATGTGCATAAATGCCGTTTTTCTGACACCATAAATACAACACAGGACATCGACCTTAACTATTTATAAATGTTGAGCCCACATTAAATAGTGATTCTATGTCCGCCTAGATAATACCCAAGACCACTCCAAGATGGCCGACCGATTTCATAATACGAGTCGATATGATCGATACCATTATCTCCCACGTAGAATAACGCCCAGTGTTATGTACATAAATACCGCGTTCAGTATGTAAACAACTGAAGGTACGGTAATAGACGGGCGCTATTGACACACGAACCACGTGACCCCGTGAGCCAATCACGATCAAACTTCAGGGTCCAATCACCGCCTGATGTTAAGACGAACCAGGAAAACAAATAACGCACACTTCAATCGCTCGGCGTTCCGGTGCTGAGAAGACGCCGAACGAATATTCTCCACGGGTAAATGCCGAGAAATGGACAAACCCCTGACGGATTAACAAATCTGGTGAGGCTAGAATTACTATCACTAATGTCCGCCCCGGGTGGCGTCTTTTTTGTACTTCCCATATTAGATAAAACATAAGGGAGGAAAGACCATACTTACCAATCGGAAGTGGGTCCATGAAGTGGCTGTAATGGTATGAGAGCACAAACCACTAGCTAGGTAATTGGCATTCCGTTTTGGCTGGTGTAATGCAATAAGGCACATTTGTGTTTTTACACAGAGCAATCAGGGGCAATCTCCCTTACACACATTTTCTCTTTGATTTGCAGCACGCTAAACACAGTACTGCTGGCAGTGGCTTTTCAATAATCTTTGCCCTGAAGAAATTGCCTGAATTTTTACCAAGGCTATGAAACATGTCGGCAGCGAGTTGAATGCGAATCGATAGGTAGTATTCGCTTCTCTCCATTTTATGTATATATGTTTACTGTTGGCACACAAGAGAAATTAAATAAAGGAGTTCATAATCTTGTATGCACAGTATTTGTTGCGTTATATGTTGAACGTTGTTAGTCCTTGTCACATATAAGTTTGTGTACACTGCACCATTCACTGTCTTCTTCTCTTTTCTTTTGGGAGTCGGACACGTTTACGTTAAGCTAGTTGATACCGATGATGAGAACAGGGCCATCCTGGTGAGTACCAACCAGGGGCCCCATTGGTGGTGCGCCCGTGAGGTGTCCTCTAGCTATTCACACCTTTTTTTCTCTAAATGTTGTCCTTCTAGTGAATGTTGGTACTGTGTTGTCTAGTGTCAGACTGATCAGAGGTTGGCTATTTTTATTCTATGGCAATAGTCTTGAGCATGACACTTATTTTTGTAACAAGGAGTGCGAGTGGAATGATCTTTTGACAATCCCCATATGCCCTTAGATCTTTAATAATTATTGCCCTTGGGGCTAGGTCTTTGTGATTTTGAATTGATTGAGTGGAGGGCGACCTAGTCCTGCAGCCCCTCTGAACTCCTAGTAGATGAAAATGGGGATTGAAAGCAGACAACAACGTGCAGGCACTACAGAATGTGTTCCTGTGTTTGCAAATAAAACCAAGATAAATTCAGCATATTTTTCAGTGGTGCCTAACTTCCTGACAGGGTGGACAGCGCCCACCCTGTGAAAATAGTGGGTCAGTCAGTTAGTCAAATTCACTTTATTCGGTTATTTAAAGCCATACTACAATAAAAATCACAATAGAATTTTCCCTTGAACAAATTGCAAAAGCATGATTATCACAAAATACAGAGTAATCAAAATCTGGATCATCAAGATACACAGGCATAATTCATTATATTTAAAATATACTAATTAATAGCAGTCCCTCTTTATTTCCATATTCTGCTGCGGTCAAAAAACTTGCTATATTAAAAATTTCACAATAATTGTTCAACATTTGCAAATATATAAAATCAGGTCTCACCTGTATAAAACCTTTGTCTTTTAAAAATGGTAAAATAACTCTATTTCGGATGTGCAAAAAGTGCTCACAGAAGAAGACAAAGTGCATTGAGTCCTGAGTAGAGAAGTTATCACAAGTACAAACATTCAGATCCTCAGGCTTGTGACATCCCGTTGGTTCCGCAAGAAGTAGATGTAATTGATTCAATCTGAATCTCACCAAAAGGAAACGATGATAGGGGTTAGTAACTATATTTAAACATGGTTCAATTGTTTGTGTGGTGGATAGCAACTGTTGCTCACAAGGGGCTTAGTTAATTCTACAGCCTTTCTATCCATTTCTTATAATTGCAGGTACATACTTTTAGACCAGCACCTGTCCTCCTTTCGCAATTTCTCTGGCGAGCTAAATAACTCTGGCCTCACCAAATAAGATGCAGTCCTTTTAACGTAATGAATACTATTTGACCGATCAAGAGTTAAACAATCGCAGATAATATTGCGGTTCATCCCAAGCTCTGGGCTAGTCCAAACACTTATCCATTTAAGAAGCGGAGCCACACCGATAGTGTCCGATATGAAATCTAAACCTGTTTCTTGGTAGATATATAGGTAGGTGTAGATTGTGGCAGAGATAAACATGTATTTTCCACTACTTGGATGTCCCCCACTTCTCTGTATCCCCATAGATCTGAGTCTTAGTTTGCTATAGCCATGCTTTTCGTCCTGAAGATATTTAACATGGAATACATAGGCTTCAATCCCAATCTACGTGCCACATCTAGGACCGCAACAGTAGATCTAGCCATTGCATTTCTTTTAGCTTTCATTTGGGGAACCCATGTACCTCTCTCGTCGAATAACACTCCTAAATAGAAAATCAACACCACCTGTGTTATTATATTCCCCGCACAATAGTGAGTTTTATATGTCTTGGGTTTAACCCCCATAACCATAGTGTGAGACTTTGAGAAATTAACATCCAAATCCAGAGACTTCATAAAACCGGCAAATGATGTTAAAAGATGCTGGAGGCCAACTTCCGTTCTGGCTAAAAGGGCAGCATTGTCTGCGTATAGGAGAGCTGGAATTAAACGCTCTCCTACCCAAGGAATATCCAAACTAGCACCCATTAAAACAATATCTAAATTATTAATATATAAAGTAAATAATAATGGGGCTAGGATGCATCCCTGTCTCACTCCTTTGGTAATGTGGATACTACATGTAAGGTTACCTTTTTGTCAAATCTAACCGTGACTGTAAGGTCCTGATGCATATACACTAAAAAATTTACTACATGTTCATCTAAACCTAGTTTTAACATCAGATTCCACAATTTGGATCTATTAACACGGTCAAAGGCCGAAGAAAGATCCATAAATGCCAATTGAATTGACCCTTACTTCACAACCGTGTATTTTCCAGTCAATAGAAGCAAATGTAGGCACTGATCTGTTGTTCCCCTCCCTTTCCTAAACCCATACTGTAGATTAGAGAGGATGTTAGCATTTAGCCACTCAGTAAGGTTACTTAAAACCACCCTACCTAGAACCTTCACGGTTCAATGGAATTGGCCTGTAGCATCGCGGATCGCCTCTATTCCCCTTTTTAAAAACCGTCACTATTACCGATTGTGACCAAGATTGGGGTAAACCTAATTCACAGGCTTTATTAAAAATATTAGCTAGTAATTTAGACCATACGGCTATATCAGCTTTGTATAGATAAGCAGGGAAGTCGTCCAGACCAGGGGCTTTATTCCTCAACATTTGTTCTATAGCCACTGCTATTTCACTCTCTGTAAGACTAGGGAATGTTTCCTACCTACATATGGTGAACTCCCGGGTTCCAAAACACCCTGGTCCCCATATACATTTTTAAAATGATTAAACCAGACCTCTTCAGGGATATTACACTACAACAAACTACCATTCTTGTCCGAGAAGAATGGTTTATTCACAACATTCCAAAACTTGGCGCTATTTTTTATTACGTCAATTGACATTAATTTGTTCAGAGCATCATTTTTGATATCTAAAGGGGATACCACTTTCAACTGACCTGAACTGACGAGGTGATTTGTTTGCTCTTCTTGGGATTTGGCTCCAGCTGCCTTCAGCCTGCCTGCATCACAGCTCGCCGGACACACTGCGCGGGTCCCGCTTCGCCGGTGTGGTATCTGATTGCAACCGAACTGGAGCAGAGTCTTTGAGGCTGTTAAGGGCAGGACCAACAGCAGGGCTGTGAGCGGTGCCGCAAGTACTCAATTTCCCAAGAGTCCCTGCAGGATAACATTACCAGCACCTGGTCCGCTCTCCCTGCTTGCCACGCCCCGACCCAGGTGCAATAAGAAGCTCTCTGTTCCTGATTATTGCGGGATACCACTTTCAACTGACCTGAACTGACGAGGTGATTTGTTTGCTCTTCCTGGGATTTGCCGCCAGCTGCCTTTAGCCCGCCGGCATCACTGCTCGCTGGACCCGCTGCGCGGCTCCCGCTTCGCGGGTGTGGTATCTGATTGCAACCGAACTGGAGCAGAGTCTTTGAGGCTGTTAAGGGCAGGACCAACAGCAGGGCTGCGAGCGGTGCCGCAGGAACTCAGTTTCCCAAGAGTCCCTGCAGGATAACATTACCAGCACCTGGCCCGCTCTCCCTGCTTGCCACGCCCCCGACCCAGGTGCAATAAGAAGCTCTCTGTTCCTGATTATTGTGGGATACCACTTCCAACTGACCTGAACTGACAAGGTGATTTGTTTGCTCTTCCTGGGATTTGCCTCCAGCTGCCTTCAGCCCGCCTGCATCACAGCTCTCCGGACCCGCTGCACGGGTCCCGCTTTGCGGGTGTGGTATCTGATTGCAGCCGAACTGGAGCAGAGTCTTCGAGGCTGTTAAGGGCAGGACCAACAGCAGGGCTGCGAGCGGTGCCGCAGGGGCTCAGTTTCCCAAGAGTCCCTGCAGGATAACATTACCAGCACCTGGCCCGCTCTCCCTGATTTCCACGCCCCCTGCCTATCTCCTCTCCTTCATAATAGACATAGCTGGCCGCTGCGCGGGAGCGTCCCGGGAGAAGCCCGGGACAAGGGCGGGCCCTCTGAGGCACTCAGAGACCGAATGAGGCCGGGCAAGGCCTACCCCCTTTCATCACTTCTGTGGATATCACCTCCTGGTGCATCCCCCCACAATGGCACAAAGTCCTGATAAAGCAACCTTAGAAAAAATGGGGGCAAACATCACTGTTGGGACACTTGACAACTATTTTACACGGGCTCCCACTGATCCAGGTAGGGAAAAGCTACTGGCAGTGCGCCGAGCAGAACGTCTTCGCTCTGTAGAAAGCTTGAAGAATAGGATTTCTATAGATCCCCCACTCTATGTTCCTCCCCCCATTGTAGGCCTAACCGGCAGTAATGAAGATCCCCTATCTCTGGAGAGCTTCCCCTTCCTGTTACGTGAATGCACTCCAACACCCTTAGTCCCCATAGTTCAGCCTCCAGCTGATATTTCTCCTTCCAGTCCGATTTTAATAGAGACAGATCAGACACCTCGGATCGTTGTCCGAACCAAACCAGCTCTAAATAAATCGAAAAAATCAATGCCCGCCAAGGTACATGGCCCTCCACCTGCCAAAAGAAGACGGAAAGGGGGCGTCCCACAAAAGCCTAAGATCAGTCATACTGACTTTGGCTAATCTTTAAGGGCTACTACTACATCTACTTCGGCCCCAATGGCCGCATTAGTTAACTCGCCAATCCTAACACCCCCTCCAACATTGGTATCAGCTATTCAGGCAGTGAATAATATGGCTCAATCCGATGTCCCTGTTGACATTGCTTCAAAGGATAGACCTCTTGCTGTCTCTCTAGATAATATGGAACACCTAATAAGGTCTTTCATCTTACCTATCATAGAGAGGCTGAAGAGGGTAGAGAATAGGCTTGAGGATATTGAATCTGCGCTCAGCAAGCATGTAGGATTATCCAAGGTACTGGTGAGCGGGATTGTCCCGCCCCCAACGGTTGGTTACACCAGGTATTCCCATTCCCCCCAAACCTCCGGCCCAATCTATTGACTTAACACACTCTAAGCAATTGAGGGCTCCATCCGTTAAGGAGGGCACTAACTTAACCCTTAATCCAGCTAGTGCACCTAAGAGGGGACCGGGAAAAGTATCCATAGGAAACACACGGGAGAACACACGGAAGGTTGCACGGGGTTCCATTAGAAATACTAGGTCACCGTCTCGTAAATTACCTCCAGTAGAACTACCCCCTGAAGCCCTCCCCTATGTGGTTGTATTGACAGGGGTCCCTAGATTACCAGACAATAAGAGGGAAGGGTTCTACCAGTTGAAAAATAAAATCATGCACTGGCTCAGCCAATTTAGACCACTTACACAAAACATCAATGGAGAAATTGTACATGTAAGGCGCCCTCCCTGGCTGGGCAATAGGGCCAAGGACAACAAGGGGGATCTGGTCGTCATAAACTTTAGAGATCCGCGAGCGGTCATTTATATATTAAATTGGCCCCTAGGTAGCGGCTCCAATTCCATCGTTCCTCGTCCGCTGACTTATTTTTATCCCAGAACCCTAGTGTTCCCCCCCACTTACTCTGGTGGTCTGGCTCCCAATCATACTACCCTCTTATTACCCTTCAATACCAGATATCAGTTACAAGCTCCTTCATCCCCTACCCGTTGCTAACCCCTTTTGGTGGAATATGGTACCTCCCAGGCCTAATAGAAACTTGAATAGCAGAATGGATCACCTGAGACCTTTTACACCCCTGGAGTCAGCAAATAGGTTTGATGTGCTCTCAGGAATGGATAACTGCGATTGAAGTTCACAGTCTCAACAGGGCATGGGTGCCCAATGAAACGCCACCTGCGAGGGAGAGACTGGTGTGGAACCCCAATCCACCAAACCCCCTACTGAGTTGGTGGATTCTACTGAAGCTTCTGTATTTGACTCCCCCACCACTCCACCCGGAGAGCGTACAACCCGACTGTCCATCCTTCCATGGAATTTGGCGGGCCTTCAGGGCAAGTTAGACTCCCCCGAGTGGGGGTCTTTCATTGATGAACAGGACATATGCCTGTTTCAGGAGACATGGGCACGGAAGGACATATGGCGTTCAGGGTATGCAACCTTTACAATTCCAGCTAAATGGGAGGGGAAAGGACGGCCCTCGGGGGGTCTTGGTATATGGGTGGCATCCCATCTGGGATGTAAGGCTAGGGGGAATGGCGGTCCCTAGTACTTGGCTGGGAGTAGAGATTGTACCTATCTTCAAGAAGGGCTCTCCTCTGCTCCCAGCCAACTATAGGCCAATCAGCCTCATTGATGTAGCACAAAAAACTTTTGCGAGGCTGATACTTGACCGCCTGCAGGAATGGATGATGGAAAACTCTGTTTTAAGCACATTCCAGGCAGGGTTTAGGAGCAAGGTCTCGGCGATGGACCAAATTTTTCGTTTGGCCCTTTTGTTTTGGAAGACGGTGCGGGTGGAGGGGGGTTCGTTGTACACCGTTTTCGTTGATCTCCACGCAGCCTTTGATTTCGTTCCGCGGAGCACATTATGGGCAGTACTCGGTGATCTCGGTATCCCTCCTGCTCTTTTAGACATCATTGTTCGCTTGCATACTCACAACTATGCAAAGGTAAGGTGCGGGAGTTCGGGTTACCCTCTCACAAAGATTTCCCGTTGGCAGAGGGGTAAGGCAGGGATGTGTTCTTGCACCAACCCTGTTTTGCCTCTTTGTCAACGGGGTAATCGATCACCTAAATAATGTCCCCAATGCAGATGCACCAAGACTTGGCGGCAGGAGGGTGCCCGCAATCATGTTTGGGGATGACAGCCTCCTGCTGTTGAAATCCCCAATGGGGATTCAGCACATTCTTGAGGGTTTTGAGGCATTCTGCCAAGATCACGGTCTCGAAATAAATGCCCTGAAGAATAAGTACATGATTTTTAATCCCCCCCAAAAAATACGCCCCAATCCCACCATAGGCCTGAATAGGCTTGAAAGAGTCCTCAAGTTTGAGTATCTGGGTGTGACCTTGAATGACAAACTGGAATGGGGTGAACATCAAGTCAAGTCTCAGATCAGATTGGCCCAAATAGCAGGGGGAATAATTAGGCTAGCCAATGCCAACAAATCATCTATTAGACCGTTAGCCCCCCCCTTGGAGATCTATAGACTCCAGGCCAGAGGTGCGATTCTTTACGGCAGTGAACTTTGGGGACATACTTGCAAGAAAGAGCTGGCCACAGTTGAAAACAAGTTTCTTAGACAACTTTTAAAGTTACCGGCTAGCACCCCACTTTTGCCTCTCAGGTTGGATCTGGGCCTAAAACCTTTGGACGAAGTTGTGGGTGTAAAGCCTCTAACCTTTTCGAGAAGATTATGGTCTACCCCTGAGCTAGCCAACTAAAGGCAGGAACTGAAGGAAATTCTTGATCTGCCTACTATAGAGAACATCCCATGGTTTAAATATCTAAAAACTGAGTTTGCCCGGCTGGGTCTCCCTACCCTCTGGAGTGACCCTGAAATGGCCTGCCAGGGTTTGTCCCGTAAAGACCTAGTGGCAACCTTTTATGCTTGTAATCTTGCATCCCATACTCAGGGTATACGCCCAGACTCCCTGGTTAACACCTTTCTTGGGGTGAAAGACTCTTACAAGTTTGAACCAGTCTTTGATGATATTTTTCTGAATTTGGCCAGGAAATTATACTTCCAATGGCGGTACGGTACTCTTCCGCTTAGAGCATTTACAAGTAAATGGAAGTTCCACACCCTGGAAAATTGTCCTGGCTGCAATTGTGGGCTTGAAGACGAATTGCATTTAGTCTTCTTCTGCCCCACCCACAGTGCGGCTAGAAGGTTCTGGATAATCCCACTATGCAAACAGCTAGGGTTTGTTAAATGCTCTGAGGCCTTTAGAATTCTCAAGACTGATCTCTCAAAAGCAACTGTTTTTGCGATGGCCAAATTCCTTGAAGCAGTATGGCACAAGAGACGGCTTTAAATTTCCTGGATACCCCATCCCTGACCAGATCATGTACTACTGAGTGTGCAACCCTTTTGTATTGGTCATTTTTTTAACTAGAATCTAAATTTTATATAGAATTCTTCTGTTTTTTAGCTAAATAGATTGTCCAAATAACGAAATAGTATTGATCTATTTATTGTTTTTACACCATAGGCTGCTATGTATTGGGACACTTTCTTGTTTTACTTGTATGGTATTACGCTACTGTTGTAACATGGATGTCTTATCTTGGTTTGTATGTAATTTTATATTTATCTTTTATGGCAATAGCCGAAATAAAGATTAATGAAATAAACATATCTAACTTGTGTGCATTAATAGCTAATTTATATTCTTTCCTCATGGCAAATATAGTACTCTTGTCTTGTGGTCTGTTCTTTAGAGCGGCCATCAAATTCTGATGCACCACTGAGCATCTATGATCAAACCACCTCTCTCCTCTATTGGGGTAGTTCTTACTATCATATGTAAGGTCTTTAGCCACCTGCATACAAATTTTACCATAGGCGGTTAAAATCCCATTATCTCTAGCACCACTGTTTAGGCATAACTCTATTTCCGATCCCACATTGGAAGCTAAGTTATCGCAGAAATCTTCAAGGATGACCCTATACCATTTTAATCTACAACCCTGGTCTTTATTCTTAATAACTGCTGAGGATACCCATTTATCTGTTTCCAGATAGACCCCGATACCTCTACCCAATATCAGGTGACTAGGAGTGTGGTCACTAATTGCGACCACACAGCTGAGTAATGTTTAACAAACATTTCCAGGGCAGTATTTATAAAAACTTAATCAATAGTCGTATGCCTTCCCCTACCTTTGAAAATTGGGATATCAATCTTATCGCACAAATCATTCGGGTATAAAAAAAACAAATCTGCAAGGATTTGCTCCAGAAATTCCCCCTGCTGTGTGTGTTCAACATGTACATCTGAATATATACCAGGCCCTAAGCTATCAGTAACATGACAATTCTTGGAACATAAATGAATGTTAAAATTCCCTAAAATAACAACCGAATAAGATGTCACTTATTGCTCCTTATAACTCTCCAGTTTAATTTTAAGACTAGACAAATGTTCAATGGTAAAAGTTCTATCAAAAGAATTATAAAAATTAACAATTAAAACTTTAACTGATTTGGCGGGTATAATTTCAACCGCTAAACAGTTTACTAGCCCTGTTTCCAGTATTTGATTAATACCTGTAACCTTAAGGGATATTAGAGTAATCAAACCCCCTTTTGGCCTTCCAACTGACAAAGTCCTTGTTCGTTCAAAATAGGTGGTATAGCCATCCACCCAGAGGATATTACCCACTTCCCAGGATTTTTGGAGCCCAATAATTTCATATTCTTTTAAGAAATTAATCCATATGACACCCTCCATTTTATTTTGCAGCCTTGCAATGTTACAGCTAAGTATTTTAACTGTACCTACTTCAATGGGCTTGCTTACTTGTGTCATATTCATTATGTTTATTGAGGGCTCCTGTGGTAGTTCCTTTTCCTGTCCTTGAATAAAAGGGAAGCTAGTTAGTTAATCATTACCGTCCAGCTCACTCAATATTTCAAATCTATTGGCTATTTCAACCCCACTAGTAGTTGGATTTTTCCTTATTACACCCCCTTCGGTTAAGTGGGTCATAACAGTCCCGCTCACTGGGGAAAAAATTTCCACTCAGGTTTGTCTGATACCCACTCTTTCCCTAGTTTCTCTCCATTGTGGCCTTAGAGGGGAAAATTAACAGTTGGCCCTCTCAACCCCTTTGGGAGGATTAAAAAAAACCCAGAGGAAAAGCTTTTATTCCCTCTTTATCACCGCACTGAGCGGGCTCAAAGAGCCAACAAGCTACACCCTTCAAATCAAAATTTACAACAACAAAGTCTCCACCTATGTTTTTATGTTGATGACCAACTCATTCAACCCGTCTGGCTATTATAATATGAGCTGACCCAATCGGGCCCCCCTCTGAGTGTCTGGAACACCGAAATTGAACTTCGCGTATTAATTCCGCTGTAGTTTCACTAACATTCAACTTAAGAGGGTGTACCCCAGTTAGGACTGCTACCAAAGGTGTGGCCTGCAGGGGTAGATGGAGCTTAACATGACTATTCCCACCAATCTGGTTGTTTGGGCCAGTAAAAGGCCTAACATCAGCTCTCCCCGGAGCTCCAGCGTTATTCAATTGTTTGGAGTCTATTTTAGAACCCTGGGTTGGTTTATTAGGCTGCTGGGGGCTATGACCAGATGTATGAGCACCATTTTCCCCAGTTGTGAGTACCCTAACTTCACTAGGATTGACATTTTTACAAGAGGGTATCTGATTTTCATTCTCCCCCTTCTCCTTCTTGGTGGTCTTAGGACAGGCCACCCTTTCCCAGTTTCTTTCAAGTTGTACCAATTTCTTCATGATCCCTTCAACCCCACATTTTATGCAAATAATTAATTCAACTCTATATATGTCTCAAATATGGTAACAATATGAGTTAAAATTCTGTCCATAGCGGTAGGTTCCAAACGTGAGGGTTGCCTTTCTTCCATATTCCGTTGACTACCAAGTACCTCCTGGGCGACAGGGGCACTTTTTTTTTCGTGCCTCCCTTAGGGCACTTTTTCATCTTTTTTCTCAAAGGTGCTACAAACAGTTCCCTTGCCTAGGTCACGTACATACTTTCACCAATCCCCAGAGTCAGTTTCTGACCTAGATTTATCACTGCATTATATTCATAAATACAACTTTCAGCAGTGGTATTTACAGGATCAGTTATTGGGGTACGTAAGGTTCCCAAGGTGGGGATGTTTCTGGCCATACTCGCCTCATCCATACCTAACTGGGCTTCTACATTGTGAATCTCCGTGGTAATTGCCCCCACTGCACTAGTTAGGTAAGACATTATCAAGGCACAGTTACGGGTGATCTTACTTTTTGTCTTTGGCAGGTCATTAGAACAAGGCAATTTACGCTTACCCATGTTGGCTTCTAGACGTCAGGGGGTTGCCCAGCCTCTGGCAGCCACTGACGGGCGCAGATGGGCCCACCGCATGCGTCCCGCGCTGCTGGTGCCCTGCTGGTGTTTTAAAGCACCTCCGGGCGCGTATTGTGGGCGGCTGCGGCAGTAGCAGCCGCAGAGGATCCTGGGACCTTGGGACCTTGAGACCTGTCCCGGTCCTGCTCCCCCTTCGAGTGGCGGTGATGGCAGAGTCACAAGGCTTCCCTGCTTGCTGTGTCCAAACCAGGATGCCCAATTCAAGCTTATGGCGCTCTGGGGCAAAGCGTGTGGGCAAAAGGGACAGCGTGCATGGGTGAAAGCCTCCCCGAGTACAGGGGTAGCGGATACTAGCCCTCCAACTGCACCTTAACAACATGTATGAATTATGCTTACTAGGCTGTGTGGAGCGCTGTATTGTATGTAATATGGCCGTGCGGCACTGTTTTATCTGGATACATTCAGGCCCAGGTTGCAAGAGCCCTGTCATGGCACTAAGGTTGGAGGTTGGGCTCTAATTAGGATGGGTCCTGTCAGGTCTAAGAGCTATCAAACAATATATGCATTGTCGCTGGGGATCTACTATATTTCTTCTTGCACAAGAAGCCATTTATGAGTGAACAATTTTTGTAAAAAGCATCCAGATAACAAGAACAGTTATTGTAAATCAATAGCAACTGTTCTATGGCATTATGTCTCTACTTAAATAAGTTTATTAATAATTTTTCACAATTTACCAAATCCCATTTAAATCTTTTGCCATGCTCAATAATAGAGCCCTTGTGGGGTAAAATGGCAGTCTTATTAGAACACATCCTAGGGTAACAATATTTCACATTCAGTGGCTAATGGTCTCTAAAAGGATTGATTATAAGTGACAAAGATGTAGTCTATAACACCCTATCAACCCCTAGAATTAAATGTTGGAATACTATCATTAGTGGAAAAGATATCACAAGTGTTGCACATATTGGACTCAGCCAAAACATCTAGTACAGTTTCCCCTTTTTTAGGAATAGAAAGAAAATAACCTCCATAGGGAAAACTAATTCCCCCCAGAAACAAGATTATAATTTGTAGGCCTCAGGTTTATGTTGAAATCACCTGCCAAAATAGTAATATGCTTCTGCCCTGCACACATTGTATTAATAGATAAAGTAATCATAATTGTTTTTGAAAGCCATTTAATATTAGAACAATCAGAGGCCTGAAAATTATCATTATAAAAATGAAAAAGGACTAACGGACTGAAATTTAAAAAGCATAGAACTTCCACATTAAACAACCATGTATGCCTTGTCTTAGTCTCACATTACAAGGAGAGCAAAATCCAAATGAGTAGCCTACCTCTGGCTCTACCAAAAGAAGATGGCAGCGATCGAATGGTACAAGAGTAACCACCGATATGCATCAATAGAAGCATCATAGTATCATAGGTTATAACAAAACTTAGCCATTCACTGTTTTTTAGTACTGATGCAATTCGCATAAAAATTCAGAACATTAAACTAATTTAAATTTCCTGCTCCCAACAGAGAAAAACAGAACGCTATATTTGGAATTGTTCCTGGAAAATGTATTAACTGGTAATTGAGCTGGAGTTAAACTGTATATACTTAGTTTTCACATTTCTAACTGGGGTTTATATGTACAAAAAATAACAATTCACAAGCGAAGGTAAATGCAAGGAAGTTGTACAATTAAACTAACATTGACATATCGAAAACAAGATGGCATACATGTTCAAGTTGAAGTTCAGGAATTTATATAGCGCACTACTCACCCAGAGGGTCTCAAGGCGCTTGGAGGGGGGGGGGGGATTATTATTTATCGAATAGCCAGGTTTTAAGTTCTTTTCTGAAGGAGATGTGGTTCTGTGTAAGGCGGAGGTGAGTGGGGAGTGAGTTCCAGGTCTTGGCAGCCAGGTAGGAGAAGGATCTACCTCCCATCGTGGATCTTTGGATACGCGGAACTGCAGCAAGACCTTGGTTGGAGGATCTTAGTTGGCGGGTGGGTGTGTAGAAGGATAGTCGAGTGTTGAGGCAGTCGGGCCCTAGTTTGTAGAGGGCCTTGTGTGCGTGGGTGAGGAGACGGAATGTTATTCTTTTGTTGACGGGAAGCCAGTGGAGGTCTTTCAGGTGGCCGGTAATGTGATCTTGGCGAGGGATGTCCAAAATGAGTCTCGCTGATGCGTTTTGGATGCGTTGGAGTTTATTCTGTAATTAAATATCCCAGCAAGCAGATATTTATTTATTTATTTATATTCTTGTAGCGCGCCTGAATCAGCCCCGAAGGGGTATCTCCGCGCGTAGCTTCTGCAAGAGTAGAAGTACTTATTGAGGGGGATGGCAGTGTAAGGAGCAGGGTGAATTAGTCTTGAGTAAATAGGTATGTTTTTAATTTTTTCCTAAAAGAAAATAGATTAGAGATGTGTCTCAGTTGTGGTGGGAGGGAGTTCCATAGCAGGGGGCCTTTGAGAGAGGGTGCTCGGCCACCCTGTCTTGCTCTGGTGACTTTAGGTACATGCAACAACATGGTGTTGCTGGAGCGCAAAGCACGTCCAGGAGAGTAGGGGACAAAAATGTCTTTTAGGTATTTGGGACCGGACCCATAAATGCATTTATGCATTATGCAGCAAAGTTTGAAATGTATCCGTTGTTTCACTGGAAGCCAGTGAAGGTGGGAAAGGAGAGGGCGTGAAGGGGTACGGGGGGGGCATTCAAGATGAGTCTAGCAGCGGTGTTCTGCACCACCTGCAGTCTGCAAAGTTGTTCTTGATTGGCGGAGATGAGTAGTCCATTGCAATAGTCTACCCGCCCGAGTACTAGTGCATGTACCAGCGTTTTCCTGTGGATGTCTGGCAGGAAGGGGAAAATGCGCAGTAGGAGACCAATTATTCGGAAACATGTTCCCGTGACTTGACTGACATGGTCTTTTAAAATCAGTGTTTGGTCCAGGCGTACTCCCAGATTTTTGATGGTCTGTTTGGGCGCAGGAACAGGTCCTAGCTCAAGTGGCCACCAATCCGGAGACCAGAGCAGGATGGCCCCTCCAAACAACATGACTTCGGTTTTAGTCACGTTGCATTGGATAGTGAGAAAAAGGAGGGGTGGGAAGTTTGGAAACAGAAAAGACGATCAGGACATAGGTAACTGAATGGCTCAGAATAGCCTTATCAGCCACCCTGAGTATAGCTCAATAAATGATGAGTACATATCTTCAACTTTTCAATAATCCCTTGTCTTTAAAGTATCTTGTGAAAAGCAAGGTGAAAGCTCAGACCTAAAATATAATATTCCATCACTCAAAACTGTCAAGAAGCAGTCATCTTTTCAAATTATTATTTAGTGTGTGTTAATTTTTTTGGCTTTTACCAGTAAAGTCATGAAAAAGGTTTCCAGACAGCATGTAAATATTCTCCAGTGAATATCATAGGGTTTATGTAGGAAGGTGGATATCTGACTATGTGGTTACCCCACCGTTTTTGCCTAGTGTTTTGCTGATTTTTGACTTAGTTGTCCTGGGATCCTGCTATTCAGGGCCCCAGGCTATCTGTTCTCCCTATAAAATGGACTCCATGTACTTTAGGTACATACCAGATTGGGTATTGGGTCACCTTTGTGAGTCCCTGTATAGTGTACCCTAGGTACCTAGGGCATAGGTGCATCCAAGGCCTACCAGGGGCTGCAGCATGTATTATGCCACCCCTGGCAGGCCCTCCAAACTGGCACCTCAGGCTGATCACTCAGCTTGGGTAAGGTGGTGTAAACACCCTACTTAGATATAGTATACCTATATCCACCTTATATATAGACACATATGGACCTATAAGTCACTCCTATGGTAGGTCTCAACAATCCTGGAGGCAGAGTGCTTGGTTTTGTGTGAGAGGGTGTCCTAGCATGAGTTGAGCCCCTCTGCAGCTTTCGGAACCATCTCCTTATAGCTGTTCTATGATATAGCCATACCATATTCTCTTAAGTGCAGTATAATCCTCGCGGTTAATGCTAACTTTGATTTGGCTTTATCAAAACATGTTGTGTAAGGTGTCAAACACTTTGGAATACTACCCCCGCCAATTCTGGCGGCGGGGGTAGCATTCCACCCTTCTAGAAGGAAAATACATGTATGTTACAAGCCGGGTCTGGTGGCTCAGTGGACTAATGCGTCTACTGCAGGGGCCTGTGTTCGACCTCATGGTCACAGGTTCAAATCCCGGCGGGTCCACTCAGCCTTTCATCCATTTGGGGTCGATAAAATGAGTACCATTGAGTTGGGTAACAACAAACATCTGTTATTTCAGCGCCAAGATGCCCGTAGTGGTGAACGTGCGCTTTACAAATACTCATGTTATGTTAAAGTTAAACAGAGCCCCAGCATCAAAAAATGGATGCTGCTGCCACAGACACAAGTCTGGCCTCCTGCTGCTGGACGAAACTCCGGCAGGGGAGGCCGGGACAATAGGTTTCCTGTCCAGGGAGGTGCCAGCACCTCCCCAGACAGGCAGATGTGCATTAGGACAGAGAGGGCTGCATCAGCAGATGCTTTTTGAGACACTGCCTGGGGCACACAAGGTGCTCCATTCATAGCCCGGTTCAAACCAGTTGCTGGGGCATTCCAGCCCCAGCTCTGGCACGAAACTGGACAAAGGGAAAGGGGTGTAACCACCCCCTTCCCAGGTCTCCCCATAGGAGGGACCTAGGCAGGTAATCCAGCCCCTTAGCTTAGTATAAGTATAGGAGCTGTGTCCCCAGGACTTTAGATTATCTTGGAAAGAAACTTTGATCCAGAACTCTTGGACCTTCGACATTCTATTCTGACTAGAAGACGGAAGACATCTCCCTTGTGGTCAAGGAGTGACCACCCTTTGCAAACAGGCACCACCAGTAACTTGCCGTGTGCTTTGTCGATGCTCCCGCTGGAACCCGAAGACTCAGCGACACAGGAACTGGACTCTCAGACTTCTTTAACTCCGACCCATATCCACAGCAAAGCTGAGACCCGTGGCAGACACGAGAGACGTGGGACCGGACACCCTGGACATCCTGCATTTTGCTAACTGCTCAACTACCGAGGTACCCTCGCAGTTGTGCATTGGGGTACGAGAAGCCCGGGAAACATCCATTACTAAGCGGTTTCTACACCGCGCTACCATTACAATGCAGGAATCACAACGCAAGTCGTTACAACGACTTGCGCTGGATGGCGCTAGAGACTATGGAATAGTAGATTTACTATTCCAACAACTTCCCTACTGCTGCGTAAGCTGGAGTTGGAATAGTAAATCGTACTATTCCTAAGTCCATCACCTACAGCGCAAGTCGTTGTAACTACTTGCGTTGTAATTCCTGCATTGTAATGGTAACGCTGTGTAGAAACCGCATAGTAATGACGTACATCCGAGAAGCCCTAGACCCGAGCACCATTTGCATCGAAGCTCAGCCCTCCACACTCCACGAGTGCCGGGTGGGGCCTGCTCTTGAATTTCAGCTTGACTCGTCTTTCCCGTTTGCTAGCACGTTGGCTAGTGAGACCCCTGAAGACTTTTTTTTTAACTAAACTGCTTTCCTGGTTGCTCCAGGCTTGCCGCAGCTTCCCTTTAAAGGAAAAGCGCCACAGACCTTGCTGGTCTGCAACAGAGCCAATCTCGACATCCTGCGTGGGTTGCGGTTGCCAAGGCTTGTTGGGTCAATTCCGGATACCGACACCGCAGTCATCTAGATCCTTCGTGGTACAGTTTGTATCCAGCACCTGGTCATCGTTGATGCCTCCTGGACCTCATGGCTCAAGCACGCGACATCGCCTGGTTCCTTCCTGGTCACTGGCTAGTGACCCAGTCTCTGTCCCCTCTGCTTTCAGGTTCTTCACATCACCGCTCCACCCTTGGATCCACTCGGATACTTTTCCTCTGGTCGCCTGCAGCACTTCTTTGCAGATCTTCATAGAAAACGACGACGAAACCCGACACGAAAAGACACCTACGCACCCGGCTTCCCTGGGTGAGGTAACACGAGTACTCTGGTGCTCCCATGGGTCTTGACTCTCGATGTGTCCTAGTTTAAAAGGGTTCCCTCCTAGTCCATCTGGAAGTGTCCTTAAACAGTAACTTTGTAACTTCTTCGTTTCCCATTCTATGTCAATGGTAACTCGCGACTGTGTTTAGACACTGCACGCGTCTCCCGTGGGCCTCCTACTTCCTAACCTTTGGTTTTTTAGTATAGTCCCAGCGATTCTACAGGCCCTAGGCCTGCTGTCTAACTCTCACATGGTTCTTATACCACTTTCTTAGTGTAGGAAGGTACATCCTGACTATGGTTGCCCCCAACTTTTTGCCCTGTGTTTTAGCTGGTTTTTGACATAGTCGACCTGGGATCCTGCCAATCAGGACCCCAGGCCTACTGCTCTCTCTTTAAAATTACGATATGTACCCTAGGTGCATTTACCAATTGGTACTGGGCCACCTTATCAGACCCCGTAACGCAGGGCATAGGTGTACCCAGGGCCGCCAGGGGCTGAAGCATGTATTATGCCACCCCTGGCTGGCCTCCTAAATTTGACACAACTGGCTGCACGACAGCTGGGGCGAAGACGTGTAACCACCCTTCGCTTTAGGTATAGTAGCTCTATATCTAACCATACAATGGACACCCGAGTTCCTATCAGTCACTCCTATGGCAGGCCTTAACGATCCTGAAGGCAGAGTGCGTGGGCTCGTGTGAGCTAGGTTCAGGCCCGAGCCGAGCCCGGTTGCAGCTTGCGGAATCAAGACCCAATAGCTGTTCCATGATAACGCGTACCATATCGGTAACTCCGGTGTCGCGTTATCCAGGCATGTCGAGTAAGGTGTCATACGAATCGGGGTGCTGCCCTCTCACCAATGCTGGCGACGAGGTTAGCATTCCACCCTTCTAGAGGGACACGACATGTACGTAACTGTGAACCCCGGTTAAAGTTAACTGAAGCCTCAGCTCCACAAAATGGATGCTGCCACCACAGACACGAGTCTGACCTCCTGCTGCTGGGAGTCCTTCCAGCGAGGAGCACTTGGACAAAGGGTTTCCTGTCGAGGGCGGTGTTCGCACCGTCCCAGACAGGGTTTGTGTATTCTGGGTAGGTAGGGCTTTGGCGAGAAGGTGACTGCGGAGTGGCACCCCGGTGCTCACTACGCATCTGCCGGTTAGAACCAGTTCCAGGGGCGACAGCCCTGGCCTGGGGAAAGTCCGGCAGGGGAGAGGGGTGTAACTACCCCCCTTCCTGGTCCCACCCTTAGGGCAGGACCTAGTCATGTACCCACCCCTTTCTTTAGAATAAAGACCGGAGCGGGGACCCTTCCAAATTAGATCATCTTTGATTCAAGAACTACTTTCTACGAAAGGACATTCAAGACTCTTCTCAAGATTTCTCCCTTGTGGCTAAGGAGTAGTCACCCTGCATCAGCGGGCACCAACTAAGAACTCTGCGGTTTGCTGTAAGTCCTTCCTCAAGGAATCCGACGGCCCAGCTCGACGAGAACCGGCTTCCCTGGCACCTCTGACCTCTACCCACGTCATCAGCTCAGCTGTGATCTGTGGGTGCGACGAGACCTCGAGGGACCGGCCATCATCAGAACCTGCACGCTCTTAAAACCAGCACGACCATCGAGGTAACTCTCTGGTGAGTGCTCTGGGGTCCGAGAAGCCCCGACCCTGAGCCGCTCCAGCACCGAAGTGCAGTCTCCCAGCATCTCCACGATCTGCGTGGGGCCCTTCTGCTCGCTGCTCAGCACGTTGTCTGGTCACTAGCCGCTGGCTTGTGCCCTTCTGTGACGACATCCGAGAATCATCACTGCTGGTCTGGTTGCTCCAGACTGGCCCTTGCTTCCATCTTTGCGAGAAGCACCCCGGACCCTCCTGGTCCACTCAAGACGCCATCTTAGGCCCACCACGTGGCCCTGAGATCTGCCAAGGCTTGTTGCCCCATCCTGGGCCCAGCGACGCCGACAGCATCATCCTTCGTGGGACAGCTCGCACCTCCACCGTGGTCGCCGACAACGCCTCCTGGTCCGTGAGACTGCAGAGCCTAGCGTCGCCCACTCACCTGGTCGAGGTGACGGCCAACCGGTGCCTTCCTGGTACCCTCTGACTACTGGCTAGTAGTACGAACTTGGTCCCCTCTGCTTTCAGGTTTCATCAATCTCCGATCCAGGCTTGGATCTCTACGAACTATTCAGCACTGGTCGCCGGCCAGCAACTCCTTTTCTTCCGGCTCCTGGCTCGTCAGCGAAGACCCCGACGCCTGTAAGACTTGTGCAGCCGCAGCCCTCGTGGCTAGGTAACTCGGCATTTCGGTGCCTGCATAGCCTCCTTACTCTAGGGTCCTGAGTCCCTCACTTCCGACTTGCCTTATCGGGTCCGCCCGAGACCTTAATCTTTCCGTGTCCTCGGACACTTGTTTTAATTGTGCACTTGAAGTATTTGCTAAAGAGATTTGGTTTGTGCTTAGTACCCTGTCCTCATAAAGAGTACAGGGCTGTTGTGATTCTTAATAAATATACTGTTTATTTTCATAACACTTGTGTGGTGTCCTTTCACTGGGTGTTCAAGGGGTACATGTGTGGTAAACAGCTGGCTTAACGCGCCCTCTCGAGTCTTTAGCCTTAGACTGCTCGTATCCACGCTACTAGGATAGCTGGTCTATAGGTTGACTTACAACCAAACACCATAAGGGTCGTTGGAACGATACATAGCGGTCGCTAGAATAGCGAACGTTGCATATCGGGCCAACTTCTCACATTGGTGAGCAGCGGTTGGGATTTGAGCTTGCTGTTGTTTTACCACACGTATCCTAAGAATATCTTGTTGAAAGATCGCACAAGTACTGTTAGTACATATAACTAAAAGCTTAGAATACTCTGAGTTCTACTGAACCAGCTGTTGTAGCTCCTCAAGGCTTAGCACACCTTGGCTACAACTCTTAGCAAGGGTACAGTAGGTAAACACGTAGTGTAGGTAGGTGCATCACTTACACCACACTAGAAACAGTATGTCGGACAAAGGAGGAAACTCTGGGTCTCCCCTTGTGTCAGTTGACCCTCCACAGGTCATCCCTTCAGGATATACTGTGCTGAGCTTCAAGGAGTTAAGACGACTGTGTCACTCCAGGAAGATTCAGCAGGGGTCTAACCCCACAACGTCCTTTCTGATTGGTCTCTTGGAGACTTATGATGCCAGAAGAGCTGAGAAACTTCGTAGCTCTTCTAATCCAGAAGGAGACATGCCTCCCCTCGAGGGAACCCGAGACGATCCTGACCTCATCCACCTCGCAACTGAGAACGAAGATGTGGAGGAGGATGAGGATGAGGATCTCTCTGGGGATGAGGCAGATAAGGGACAGGTAGAAGTCGTCAGACTAAGCAGGTCCAACTTAAGCAAACCTGATAGCGGTACTGGGGGACCCCTGGGGCCACTATCAGGTCAGCTTAACATTGGGAATGGACGAGCCCGATCTCTGTCAAGAGACTCTGGCAGATCCCTTCAAACCAATGGCTCTCACAACTCTTCTCAGAGAGGGATGACGTCCCCTCAGAGGAGAGTGTACGAAGCTAAGGAAAGGGCAGCCAATCTAAGGATTGAAAGGGAAGAACTTGCCCTGGCCAAAGAAAGGCTTGCCTTTGCTAGAGAGCAACAGTTAAGTGGGGCAGTCCCCACTGGTGGCAGCAATGTACCTAGTAATAGGGAAAAGAGTTTCGATACGAAACACCTTGGTAAGATAGTGCCCCCCTTTAAACAAGGGGACGACATCCACAAATGGATTACTGCTTTGGAGAGGGCCTGCACTGTGCAGGGTGTTCCCCAGAGTCAGTGGGCAGCTATCTTGTGGCTCTCCTTTGAAGGAAAAGGAAGAGACAAGCTCCTCACCACAAGGGTGGAGGATGCGAACGATTACCAAGTCTTGAAAAATACACTCGTTGAAGGGTTCGGCCTAACCACTGAGCAGTAAAGGGTGCTGTTCAGGGATACCCAGAAAACGCAGGCTCAAGATTGGTCTGATTTTGTCGATTGTGCCACTAAGGCTTTTGAAGGCTGGCTACTGGGTAGTAAGGTTTCTGATTTTAAAGGATTGTATAATCTAATTATAAGGGAGCAAATCTTAAATAATTGTCAGAACCAGTTATTACACCAGCACCTGGTAGACTCTGATCTGACCTCTCCCCAGGAATTGGGTAAGAGGGCAGACAAATGGGTCAGAACCAGGGTTAGGCCTAAAAACCAGGGTGGTGACCAGAAAAAGGAATCGACCAAGCCTCAAGAGAAGGGTGGGGATAAATCCACAGAGAAGACTCCCCAAGGGCCCCAAAACTCCAACAAGGGTGGTGGGTCCCAGAACACTCCTTCAGAACAGAAGAAACCTTATTGCCATACCTGTAAACAGGTGGGCCATTACAAAAGTGATGCCAAGTGCCCTAAAAATAGCAATAAGGAAAACGTACCCCCAAGTAATACTCCTAAACCTCCTGTTACCACTAGTGGTAATCCCCCAGGTGGTGGGAGTGCCCCCAAGAATGTGGTGGGCATTACTTTGGGCAATCAGGAGGACTATGGCTTAGCCAGGTTCCCTGACCACACTCTTGTCTGTGAGACTGGCATGGGGTTTGCCAACTTCACTACTGGACCCCACATTTTGGGAAAGTATAGACAAGAAGTTTTAGTGAATGGTCAGAAAGTTGAGGCATTCAGAGACACAGGGGCCAGCCTCACCATGGTGAGTGACCATCTGGTCCCCTCTGCTCAACTGACCCCTGGTTTTACTTATCAGGTGACGGACATTCATGGAATGAAGAGAAGGCATCCCATGGCAGTAGTCAAGCTCAGCTGGGGTAATGTCACAGGGCCCATGAGAGTGGCAGTGACAGATAACCTACCTGTAGATTGCTTACTGGGGAATGACCTGGAACTCTCAGCATGGGCTGAGGTGGAGCAAGAAACTCACTCCCGAATGATAGGCCTATCCAGACAGGTTAGTGGGGCAGTAATAGCTACAGCCCCAGTCCAAGCACCATTCCTCCCTGAAAAGGTTGGAAGGGCAGTGGTAGCCACTGCCCAGGCTCAGACAGACTTTCCAGAACAGGATAGGAGGGCTGTGACAGTCACAGCCCAAACACAGACTGAGTGCCCTCCTGAAAAGGTTGGCAAGGTTGAAATGGTCTCAGCCTCTACTCAAACAGATAGTGAGGTTGTGAAGCCTGAAACAATGGATCACTCCACTCAAACAGAGAGCATTGAGGAGGAAGAAGAGTCTTCCCCCTCCCAGACACTAGGTGAGAGCCAGCCTCCTCAGGGAACTGACTCTACCCCTGTTGAAGGAAAGGCCCCAGAGGTAGTCAGGCCTAGCTTGGCAGAGCCCCTGATGGCAGTGGACCCTTCCCAGGTGGGACCCAGTCTGGAGCAGGTAACCTGCACCTCTCTACCCTGCCTCAGTCAGCCCAGGGCTGAAGAGATCAGGGAGGCCAGTGGTGGACCCAAAAGGGCCCCCTGTCCAAAAGAACCCCTTAATCAGCAGATTAGGATCACTGAAGCTGGTAAACCTAGCCAAGTGAAAATAGAACAGACTCCTGAGGGATCCCCCTTAAAAGTAGTTAGGGAACTCCCACAGCTGGACACTGTTGGGCACAGCCAAACCTGGGGCCTAAAAACCCCAAACCTGACCTGTCCCTCCAGTAAGCCAAACAGAGGGACTCAGCCTCCAGCTTTAGGTAGCCAGAGGCTGACCCTGAGAGCTCAGTGCATCTCAGCTAAAGAGAGAAAGGCACGCATGATGAATGGTGATTGGAGGAAGATGAGCCCAAAGGTAGAGGAGCCTCACTTCAGTACTCCATCCCAGCATCAGCCTTCTTCTTTCCCAAGACACACCAGAGACAGAGATTCCCTATGGTGGAGACCCTCAGATACCCTTAGGGTGAGGGGTTGCCTAGTGGACCATGACACAGGGGGAAACCAAGCCAGAGCTGGTCCTTCCTTATATGGCCACTTAGGTAATAGAGGCTTACCTGGACAAGGATAGCCTTATCTCCTTTCGTTTGGGGGGGGGGTTGTGTAGGAAGGTACATCCTGACTATGGTTGCCCCCAACTTTTTGCCCTGTGTTTTAGCTGGTTTTTGACATAGTCGACCTGGGATCCTGCCAATCAGGACCCCAGGCCTACTGCTCTCTCTTTAAAATTACGATATGTACCCTAGGTGCATTTACCAATTGGTACTGGGCCACCTTATCAGACCCCGTAACGCAGGGCATAGGTGTACCCAGGGCCGCCAGGGGCTGAAGCATGTATTATGCCACCCCTGGCTGGCCTCCTAAATTTGACACAACTGGCTGCACGACAGCTGGGGCGAAGACGTGTAACCACCCTTCGCTTTAGGTATAGTAGCTCTATATCTAACCATACAATGGACACCCGAGTTCCTATCAGTCACTCCTATGGCAGGCCTTAACGATCCTGAAGGCAGAGTGCGTGGGCTCGTGTGAGCTAGGTTCAGGCCCGAGCCGAGCCCGGTTGCAGCTTGCGGAATCAAGACCCAATAGCTGTTCCATGATAACGCGTACCATATCGGTAACTCCGGTGTCGCGTTATCCAGGCATGTCGAGTAAGGTGTCATACGAATCGGGGTGCTGCCCTCTCACCAATGCTGACGACGAGGTTAGCATTCCACCCTTCTAGAGGGACACGACATGTACGTAACTGTGAACCCCGGTTAAAGTTAACTGAAGCCTCAGCTCCACAAAATGGATGCTGCCACCACAGACACGAGTCTGACCTCCTGCTGCTGGGAGTCCTTCCAGCGAGGAGCACTTGGACAAAGGGTTTCCTGTCGAGGGCGGTGTTCGCACCGTCCCAGACAGGGTTTGTGTATTCTGGGTAGGTAGGGCTTTGGCGAGAAGGTGACTGCGGAGTGGCACCCCGGTGCTCACTACGCATCTGCCGGTTAGAACCAGTTCCAGGGGCGACAGCCCTGGCCTGGGGAAAGTCCGGCAGGGGAGAGGGGTGTAACTACCCCCCTTCCTGGTCCCACCCTTAGGGCAGGACCTAGTCATGTACCCACCCCTTTCTTTAGAATAAAGACCGGAGCGGGGACCCTTCCAAATTAGATCATCTTTGATTCAAGAACTACTTTCTACGAAAGGACATTCAAGACTCTTCTCAAGATTTCTCCCTTGTGGCTAAGGAGTAGTCACCCTGCATCAGCGGGCACCAACTAAGAACTCTGCGGTTTGCTGTAAGTCCTTCCTCAAGGAATCCGACGGCCCAGCTCGACGAGAACCGGCTTCCCTGGCACCTCTGACCTCTACCCACGTCATCAGCTCAGCTGTGATCTGTGGGTGCGACGAGACCTCGAGGGACCGGCCATCATCAGAACCTGCACGCTCTTAAAACCAGCACGACCATCGAGGTAACTCTCTGGTGAGTGCTCTGGGGTCCGAGAAGCCCCGACCCTGAGCCGCTCCAGCACCGAAGTGCAGTCTCCCAGCATCTCCACGATCTGCGTGGGGCCCTTCTGCTCGCTGCTCAGCACGTTGTCTGGTCACTAGCCGCTGGCT
Organism: Lissotriton vulgaris; assembly: GCF_964263255.1. NCBI lineage: Eukaryota > Metazoa > Chordata > Amphibia > Caudata > Salamandridae > Lissotriton > Lissotriton vulgaris. The sequence goes on from NC_141693.1 coordinate 1,219,277,306, forward strand.
TGTGCCCTTCTGTGACGACATCCGAGAATCATCACTGCTGGTCTGGTTGCTCCAGACTGGCCCTTGCTTCCATCTTTGCGAGAAGCACCCCGGACCCTCCTGGTCCACTCAAGACGCCATCTTAGGCCCACCACGTGGCCCTGAGATCTGCCAAGGCTTGTTGCCCCATCCTGGGCCCAGCGACGCCGACAGCATCATCCTTCGTGGGACAGCTCGCACCTCCACCGTGGTCGCCGACAACGCCTCCTGGTCCGTGAGACTGCAGAGCCTAGCGTCGCCCACTCACCTGGTCGAGGTGACGGCCAACCGGTGCCTTCCTGGTACCCTCTGACTACTGGCTAGTAGTACGAACTTGGTCCCCTCTGCTTTCAGGTTTCATCAATCTCCGATCCAGGCTTGGATCTCTACGAACTATTCAGCACTGGTCGCCGGCCAGCAACTCCTTTTCTTCCGGCTCCTGGCTCGTCAGCGAAGACCCCGACGCCTGTAAGACTTGTGCAGCCGCAGCCCTCGTGGCTAGGTAACTCGGCATTTCGGTGCCTGCATAGCCTCCTTACTCTAGGGTCCTGAGTCCCTCGCTTCCGACTTGCCTTATCGGGTCCGCCCGAGACCTTAATCTTTCCGTGTCCTCGGACACTTGTTTTAATTGTGCACTTGAAGTATTTGCTAAAGAGATTTGGTTTGTGCTTAGTACCCTGTCCTCATAAAGAGTACAGGGCTGTTGTGATTCTTAATAAATATACTGTTTATTTTCATAACACTTGTGTGGTGTCCTTTCACTGGGTGTTCAAGGGGTACATGTGTGGTAAACAGCTGGCTTAACGTGCCCTCTCGAGTCTTTAGCCTTAGACTGCTCGTATCCACGCTACTAGGATAGCTGGTCTATAGGTTGACTTACAACCAAACACCATAAGGGTCGTTGGAACGATACATAGCGGTCGCTAGAATAGCGAACGTTGCATATCGGGCCAACTTCTCACACTTAGTATATGGTTTGTGAGGCCCCTAGGGCATAACTGTACATGTGCAACTTATCGTATGCTAATTGAGTAACTTGTGATGTACTTTGACCTCTGACCTCATAAAGAGTGCAGAGGGTTGGTGTTAGAAATAAATACATATATATTTGATATATATACCTTGTGTGGTGTCCTTTCATTTGGTACTCAAGGGATTACAATTGGTAAAACAGCTTGCTTCACATGCTCTCTGAATTCTTAGCCTATGACTGCTGGTCCATGCTACCACTAGGATAGCTTGTCTATAAGGTTGACTTTACAACCACCATCAATAAGGGTCGATTAGACTGGTGCAAGGTGCCCACTAGAATAGTGGACATCATATGCCAGGCTAACTTCTCACAGTTCAAAGTAGAAATGTTCTCACTAAAGAAGCACCGGAAGTACTTTCATAAACATGAATTCATCAGAATAGGAACTTGTGAAACAATTCTCATTTTAACGCCATATGTCTGACCTCTATAAATTATTATTCTTAGTACAGATGAGGATATAGAAACACTTTCTTGGTATCAGAAATTCTTTGTAAGAAAGATAGTTTTATTGGCCAGGGGGATTCTGTGTTTCTCAAATAGTAATAAACACCCTAACATTGATTGCTGGATTTACCCTCAAAATCATTTTCGCTGACAGGCTGGAGAAAATTCACTAATATAGTGTTGGTGGTACTATTTGAATTGGAGCACTTTGAATAGAGGTGGTCTGCACTTGCTCTGTACAACACGTATATGAGCAATCACTGGTGCACCTTCCACACTTCCAAGTCTTTAGGTAACCTTCCTTTTACCTTGTCTCCCATACCAGGGATTAAAGGTTCAATCCATGTCTTAATCATCAGAGGAGGGACTTGGAGAAGTACTCCTTCTTTTCCCCGGAGGAGTTAGTGAACACAGTATGTCCAATGGAAGAGCAGTCATAACATCATGCTCTTCTGCTGCACCTTCAACTTTCTGTTCTGCTCCTACCTCCAGAAGGTCAGGTGCTGCAGACTTGAGTTGTTGTTGAGTTTCCCACAGGGAAATTTCAGTTTTGGATTTACTGCTCTCAGCCATGACTGCTGAGAGTCATCTGCTTCTATTTTGGTGGTGGTCTCATTGCTGATCCAGAGGTATTCCTCTTCTCAGTGTTTTTCTGCTCAGAAGAGGATGCAGTGGGTATGCTGTGTTGCCTGAAGTAAGGTGGGGGTTTCATGCCTGTGGGCGTAACAACCTTCTAATCGCTGGTCGCTTTCTTTCCAGGAACCTGCTTCTTTAGGGCCATCTTCATTACTTCCACGATTGTTGATCAGTTGCATAGCGTAGTGCTGTCCTTCTTGTTGTTGTTTGGACACCATTTTGTTGTGCCTGCAGCCCGTCCCTCCCCCTACGCCCACGCCTCCCAGCTCCCCCTCCCACCCACGAGTCACTAGGAACGGCCAAGCTGGGGATTCTCTGTGACTTGCTTGACTCCTTGGAAAGCGGTCGCTCCAGCCTTCCTCCCGACATCATAGCGCTGCTGTGGTATCGTAGCGCTGCTTCTCATTGCTTTATATTTCATGCAAATTGCTTTCGCATTCGAGCTGTAACGTAGCGCTCCACATTGCTTTATATTTCATGTAAATTGCTTTCGCATTCGAGCTGTAACGTAGCGCTCCGCCCTGCTTTCTTTGCATATTTCATCTACATTGTGGCTGTGTGCGTAGCGCTGCTCCTCTCCTCTGCCATAGCATCCGATCGGTGGCGTAGTGCTCCGCATCGCTTTGTGTGGTGATTTAAAGTATTGTTTATTTTTTATCTTGTATTACACCGCTAGTCCGCTCTTCCCGCACTGACCCCTGAGGTCAATTGCTACCTGATTGCGACCATAGCGTAGTGCTGTCCTTCTTGTTGTTGTTTGGACACCATTTTGTTGTGCCTGCAGCCCGTCCCTCCCCCTACGCCCACGCCTCCCAGCTCCCCCTCCCACGCTCCGCCCCCTCCACTGTCCATTTATGTCTGATGGTCCCACGCGCAGCGTCCGCACGCTACGGCCGCGCCGAAGGTGCGCCAAAGGTAAGCCCGTCTACGCCCGTCCGCGCCTGGACCGCGCTCAGCACCATACCCCCTGGTCCTCGTAATGCCCACCCCTCCCGCATTACTTACGATGCCACCACCCTCCTAGGCCTTAACCCCGGCCGTTCCCCCAACTGCGTCCAAGCCGCTCCTGGACACACCCATGGGCCCTTCTCCTGCAACTCCTGCAAGTTCGACGGCACCAAGAACAACTCCTCATCTACGAACACACAACAGATATCCGACCCCAACCACCTACAATGCATCCTGCTCAACACCCGCTCAGTCCACAGGCACGCCATCGACCTCTGGAATCTACTAGACACCATCTCTCCGGACGTCGCCTTCCTAACAGAAACATGGATGAACGCCACTTCAGCCCCAGACATCACCATTGCCATCCCGGAAGGCTATAAAATCATTCGCAAGGACCGTACCGGCCACACAGGAGGAGGCATCGCTATCGTCCATAAGAAATCCCTCCGCATCTCAACCAGCTCAGACGTCAATCTCGCCAACACTGAACACCTTGACTTCCAGATCCACACCGACCCCAAGACCACACTCAGAGGCACCCTCCTTTACAGGCCACCAGGACCCCGCGCACAATTTAGTGAAGACATCACGGACTTCATCACTCCACACGCGCTCCCCTCCGAGGATTACATCCTTTTGGGAGACCTCAACTTTCACCTTGAAAAGAACAACGACCGCAACACCACCACCCTTTTGGACAACCTCGCCAACCTCGGACTTAAACAACTTGTCACTACCCCCACCCACATCGCAGGTCACACACTCGACCCTATCTTCACCTCCAGCAAACATGTCTCCTTCAGCCACACCACAGCTCTCCTTTGGACTGACCACAGCTGCCTTCACTTTACCTACAACAAGCCCACATCCAACAACCACCCCCAACCCACTCTGCAAAGAAACTGGAACAAAATCACCATCGACCAGATCTCCTCATCGCTTCTTCTAAACCCCCCAGCCCACTCCTCAAACCCCGACCAAGCAGCCACCAACCTCACCCAATGGTTATCCAACAGCGCCGACATCCTAGCACCACTGAAAAAACGACAAATCAAACTAGGCAGCAGGAAGGCCTCCTGGTTCAACGATGATCTTAAGAAATCCAAGAAACTCTGTCGCTCTCTTGAGAAGGCCTGGAAAAAAGACCCAACCACCAGCACCAAGGACGCCTTCAAAAACGCCACCCGCATACACCACCAACTGATCCGGAATGCCAAGAAAGCCGCTTTCAAGGACCGACTAGATAACAACGCCCACAACAGCAAGGAATTATTCAACATCGTCAAGGAATTTACCAACCCCTCAGCCAACTCCAACGACATCACCCCCTCTCAAGCCCTCTGCGACTCCCTAGCCTCATTCTTCCACAACAAAATCGCAGACATCCACAACAGCTTCGACAACCGACCCGAAGACCAACCCACCCAACCCCCTGCAGGACCCCCACCCCCCTTGAACATCCTCAATGACTGGAAGCCAATCTCCACTGAGGACACCATCCGTCTGATGAACTCTATCCACTCAGGATCCCCCACAGACCCATGCCCTTACCACATCTTCAACAAAGCAGACTCCATTATAGCACCGCACCTCTGAGACGTCATCAACTGCTCCCTCAAATCCGCAACCTTCCCGGAAAGCTGGAAACACGCAGAACTCAGCGCCCTCCTGAAGAAACCCACAGCTGACCCCACCGAACTCAAAAACTACCGCCCTATCTCACTCCTTCCAAGTCATTGAGAAAGCGGTTAACAACCAGCTCGCCGCATTCCTCGAAACCAACAAATCCCTCGACTCCTCACAATCCGGCTTCCGAGCCAAGCACAGCACTGAAACCGCCCTCATAGCAGCAACAGACGACATTCGAACTCTACTGGACAATGGAGACACAGTCGCCCTCATCCTCCTCGACCTCTCCACAGCCTTCGACACGGTCTGTCATAGCACCCTTTTACAACGCCTCAGAAACGTCGGAATCCAAGGAAAAGCACTGGAATGGATCACCTCGTTCCTCACCGGAAGAACCCAGAGAGTCCGCCTCCCACCATTCAAGTCTGAGGCCACTGAAGTCATCTGCGGCGTACCACAAGGATCTTCACTCAGCCCCACCCTCTTCAACGTATACATGAGCCCCCTCGCGGTCATTGCACGCCAACACAACCTCAACATCATCTCCTACCCCGATGACACTCAACTGATCCTTTCTCTCACCAGAGACCCTAACACTGCCAAAACCAACCTGCATGAAGGAATGAAAGAAGTAGCCGACTGGATGAAGCACAGCCGTCTGAAACTGAACTCAGACAAAACAGAAGTCCTCATCCTAGGCACTTCCCCCTCCGCCTGGGATGACTCTTGGTGGCCAGAGGCCCTTGGAAAAGCACCCATCCCGACGGACCATGCACGGAACCTAGGCGTCATCCTGGATTCCTCACTCTCGATGAATAGACAAGTCAACGCCGTTTCTTCATCTTGCTTCAACATTCTTCGCATGCTCAAAAAAACATTTCGTTGGATCCCCACCGAAACTAGAAAAACGGTCACCCACGCTCTGGTCACGAGCCGACTGGACTACGGAAACACCCTCTACGCCGGTACCACCGCAAAACTCCAGAAAAAACTCCAACGCATCCAGAACGCTTCAGCCAGGCTCATATGAGACATCCCGCGTAAAGAACACATCTCTGGTCACCTGAAAAACCTCCACTGGCTCCCCGTCAATAAGAGGATTACTTTCCGACTCCTAACCCACGCACACAAAGCACTCTACGAAATCGGACCCGAATGCCTCAACACACGACTGTCCTTCTACACCCCCTCCCGCCAGCTACGATCCTCCAACCAAGCCCTTGCCACTGTACCTCGCATCAACAAAACCACCATGGGAGGTAGATCCTTCTCCTACCTGGCAGCTAAAACCTGGAACTCACTTCCCACTCACCTTCGCCTTACTCAGAACCACCTAGCATTCAGAAAGCAACTTAAAACGTGGATATTTGACAAGTAATTCCCCACCCTCCTTCAAGCGCCTTGAGACCCTCTGGGTATGTAGCGCGCTATATAAATTTTTTGACTTGACTTGACTTGACTTGAGCAGAAGACCTTAGCTGTGAGGTCTCTAGTGTCAACTAATTCAAATACTTCTATTCATTTCAGTCAGTATCCTCTTGTGCACCTACAGGCAATTCAAAATAAGGAAGGGTGAGTCTAGGCAGTTCTTGTCAGGACACCATCATCATAATAACTATATTATAAAAATCAATTATATGAAACATAAAATCTCTGGTGACCCTCCAGTGCCCACGGCATCCCTATGGGAGGCAGGCAAAAATGTATTAATTTATTCAAAAACAAATGCATACTGCAGACTACTACAATTAGGTACAAGCACACATAAATATATTAGGAAAAATCGACCAAAAGAAACATACACTTCCAATATCAATGCTCCAAGAGAATTGTTTTTAAAAGTAGAATAAAATGATTCATAATCAGAAACACACACACTAGCTGCATTGAATGGTGTTTGATCACCCAATTACCAGCAAACAAGGAGCCATAGAGAGCATAGACAAAACGGCTGTTTATGACACACAAACGCACTGGTGTCATAAAATGGTGGCCCCTCGTCACATGGCCAGAGAAGAAGGAGGTATGAACAAAACAGACAAAAAGACCACTTATGACACACTCACAACAATACTAGCTCCACAAAATGATTGTCTCTCACCACCTGCACAACAAAGAAGGAGGCATGGAGAACAAAGACAAAATGGACACCAATGACTCACACAGTCACCCGCATTGGCTACACAAAATGGTGGTTGCCCACAATGCAAGCAAAGAAGGTGGCATAGAGGAGAAATAGAATGCCGCTGGCCTACCTCACTGGAGCCCCGTCCTCCCACTCCACCATCAAAAATGTCCAGATTGCCGTGAAAGAGTTGCACCAATATACACCAAAATAACAGGCTGGATCACAAATGTGGGCCTTTAGAACGCCACCAGTAATGTAGCAACAATAATGTAAAAGAAAGTTCAACCAAGATAAAACGAATATTAGCAGCACAGCAAAATTAAAAAATGAAAAAAGATTACATTAACTTTAAAATGTCCTACACACAAACAGAACTATGGAACAGTGACTCCGGAAAAATACTTTTAAAAGTTGAAAGAGACAACCAGCTCACATAAACACACACACAGAAAATGGTGGTCAAGTAAAGCACATAGGGAAAGATTAAATGGTAATACATGGATACACCTGGATTCCTGGAGCCACTCAAACCCTAGCCACCAAAAGACACATGTACCAAAAACGTTCTACATTTGGCATACATACAAGATCATCCACAAGCCTGTGAAAAAATAAAGAAATATCTCTTGTACAGCAACAGTAGTAATGTGAACATACATTGAAAAAACATCTTAGCCCTGTAGCAAACTAGGTCTCAAAAAGTAAAACACACCACAGTATACATACAAATCTGGACAAAATTCACAAAACTACAAGGAAAAAGAAGAAATAATATTACCACAGTTCTGCCACATCAAAACCCTTTAATCTTACATAGAACTGTCTGCACCCACCGTAACCTGTCTCTACTGTCAAACACTTTTGCACTTTGTGTCACCTTTTCACCAAGTCACCATGTTTATTATTTCTATATTCTTGACAGCCACATACAAAGAAAATTGTGTATAATATTTGGGTATATGACTTTGAACATACCAAGTAATTTGTCGGGATTGAAAGCAGCGCAAGAATACGCAAGCGCCACTAACCTCACTCTGATGGCCAGCAGAGACGATAGACGATAGTCCTCCCAACTCCGCACCGCACAAACCCCAACAATGGAATATACCCACTATTCGAGCCTGTACTGAAAGGGGCCGGGAGGTGGATTGGCATCGGGAGAATGGTACTTCTGGTATCGTCTGGTCGTTACACCACGAGGTTACTGGTACTGGGACACTGCAGGTAGAGGAGGGGACAGAGAGCAAGAGATTAATGCCACAACGGTAACTGTATGAACTTTGGTTCCCCCCCTTTGATTCAACACTCACCAGATTCTCAACCCCATGTATCCGTGAAGGAATCCAAGAATACGCACTGCGCACTAGCGAAAAGATTGCCAGAAGTACGGAGAAGTTAGCTTCACTTCTCGACCTACAACAATCTATAGGTAACAAGGGTATATAAGGAGGGCTAATTGTACTAGGCGTTAAAAGCCACGCTTTGTAAGAACCACAATACACCTTGTGGAACGTGTAGCCCAAGTAGCAGGTAGTGTCCGTAAAACCCGGGCAGAGAAAACGGGAATCCCCAGTATATAAACAATAATGGTAGATGCACTTGTACCAAACTAAACAATAGTAATAAACGAAATAACAGGAGGCGAGCCCGCACTCCTCAGGTATACTTGCACGACAGAATACGGCTTGCAACAAGAATTCTACTGGAGTCCTGACCACGCTGGCTCTTCGTCAGCGTTGATTGCTCCAATGAGGACTGACCACGCTGGCTCTTCGTCGGCGTCGTGCTGATCAGATTTATGACCACGCTGGCTCTTCGTCGGCATCGTGTTGAACAAGATTTCTGACCATGCAGGCTTTTCATTAGCGTAGTTCAAGGTAAATCAACTCCGAGAGAGAACACCCAATACTGCTACAAGAGAATACGGAACAAGATTGACAAGCCCCGTTGTGTTCCAGAGGTGGAGTTTATATGAGGTCCTCCCATTGATTCAACCCCCAGCGCCGGATGGCCTTCTGGGATTTGTAGTATTTCCGTAAGGGACGGTCAGTACGGAATCTTTTGCATTTGGCTGTGTCGATGGTAGCGATCGCTACAGAACCCCCTCTCGTGGACCGCCGTCCCGGCGGACGTCCTGGCTTCCCGGGATACTGCTCATGGAATTGTTCAACCAAATTGGGACAATGTAGATGGTCCACAGGCTCACAGGTTCTGTCTTCGGGGCCAAATCCTTTCCAATCGACCAGGTATTGAATCCTGCCACGGACCATGCGAGAGTCCAGGATGGACAGTACCTCATATTCAGCAGATTGTGTGAAAATTAGCCTTAACTTTCACTCACTGTGCGCTAGGTTTAACATGAAACTTAATTGTTTCTTCTCTTATTTTTTCTCTCCTTTGGAAAAAATGATATTCGCTTTGTTTTTTTCAATCAATTTCAACTTTTTATTGACTTATTTTTCTCTTCTTTATTGTGCATTATAAGGAATTTTTATATGCGCCATTTCATTGATGAATCCATATATACAAATTATAACTCTGCCCAATGCATTTCGGGTCAGTGTGGATGACCCTTCGTCAGGGGCCTGTGGACGAATAGATACAGGACCTTAGCAATCGCTTCAATATCATCAGAAAACATCATGAATAAATAAACGAAAAACAGTACATACATCATTTTAAATTCGTTATATCCGTATGAAAGCATGAACCTAAATGTCAAGCTATTGTTCTTAATATCGTAATGTGCTAAAAACACACGTATCAAATTGGAGCATACATATGGTGAGTTTAGTGGTGATGGGTACACGATGGTAGCGTAACAACTGGGTTAACGAAATACCGGGGTCAATCATAAACCAGGGTTAAACGAGAATGACAATTCCAAGGGTTTCAAAAAAGAAGGCAAAGGGAGGGATGAAACTTACGCGAGTCTGTATATAAACTGTCTCTGTTGTGCCGGAAGGTTGTTTATGGTTTACGCGCGGTTAGTCATTTAAAGTCTAAAGAAGTTCCGATCACATGATCACAATAACTATGGAAGTCGAAGAAAGACTTCTCCCATATGTATCGTACTCGTATGACTATCTTGTTATATTTACACAAACATTTGGGGAAATGATGAAGAAATTAGCCTGACTGGCGACATGATTACATAAATTATTTATAAGTCAAAAGGAGGCGGACACAACTGAAGGTAACCGTGACTCTAAGCCGGGAGATTTCAATGAAGACTAAAGATGGACTAAATGGAGAAATGGATGAAATGAACATAGGACTGTAAGAAGTATGTGTTTAACAAAAAGCCTATGTGTCAGATGAATGGAAAAAATACCATACGTTTTCCAAAATGATAGGACATGATGTATGTTAAATGAAGTTCAGTACGTAAATTAAATTATTATCTCCATTATAATCATGGACATAAACAATAAACATGATTAACAGTAAACCTGTGAATACGTCATCATGAATTTTGAATCCTCAATTAGCTTTAAAAAGTTCACAAGGGCATTTGATAGCGTAGATGGTGTTTTTTGTGTCACATATTACTAAGACACGAACAGGCATCGTGTAACAACGTGCTGCGCTACCACGAAAACTGTTTACAGCGAGTATACACTTTTGAATAACTGAGTGCACAGAGATCAACTTTATTTATTCAGTACCTCATATTCCTCATGTCCTTCGATTTCCACAGGACGAGGACGTTCAGGCAACCTCACGCTTGGAAGACAAGGACGTAGGAGCGATACATGAAACACAGGATGAATCGTCCACGACACTGGCAACGAGAGTTTCATGGCTACAGCATTTATTACTTCACAAATACCATAGGGACCAACATATTTAGGTTTCAACTTCGTAAGTCCCTTAATATGCAGGTTGCGCGTAGAAAGCCAGACTTTGTCTCCAACCTTATACTCAGGTTCCGGGGTCCGTCTTTTATCAGCAAAATGCTTCTGGGCTGTTTGGGCTTTTTCCAAATTGTTCCGAGCCTCGATCAGAATAGCTCGAAGATGAGCATGATGTTCATGAATGGCAGGAACGAAGGATTCCGCCGGCCATTCAAATGGAAGCATGTTCGGGTGGAATCCATAAAGACAAAAGAACGGAGAACAACCCAGGGTGCTATGCACCACGTTATTGTAGGCGAATTCCGCTAACCACAAAAGGATGGTCCTATCCGTGGTGTTTTGTAATGTAAAACATCGCAGGTATTGTTCAAGCGTCTGATTCAGACGTTCCGTTTTACCATCCGTTTGCGGATGGTAACTGGACGAGAGACGAGCATCTATCTGCAGAATGGTACATAGACCTTTCCAAAAACGAGAGGTGAATTGTGTTCCCCGATCCGTAATTAACACACTCGGCAATCCGTGTGGTCGTACGATGGGTTGCAGGAAGACTTTGGCTAAGTCACTGGAGGAAGGCAGACCAGGTAAAGAGATAAAATGTCCCATTTTTGTAAGATGGTCAACTACCACCAGAACGACCGTTTGTTTCTCACAAGGGGGCATTTCCACAATAAAATCCATGGACAAGGTATGCCATGGCTTGGGTGGAATCGGTAATGACTGCAACAGTCCTGGTGGTTTGATATGACTGGCTTTTCCCTGTGCACAGATCGCACAGTTTTTTTACATATTCCTTAGAATCAGCTCTGACACCAGGCCACCAAAAGGATCGCTCCACATTAGCGGTGGTCTTGTGAATGCCCATGTGTCCCCCTAAAGCAGAATCATGTGCCCATTCCAAGACTTTGCGTTGCAACGCAGTTAGGGGTATATATAAGGCATGGAAATGATATGCTAGCTGATCCTTTTCGCATCGATTGTCAGGCTCTTCTTGCACCCAAGCTGCTATGTCCTGGTCAGGTAGAGCGACTCTAACGTCTTCTAGAAAATCTTCGGAAGTGATTAAGGCAATGGACAGTTCCGAATGTTTGGTCCCCTTAAGAATGAAAGGGGGATCCATAGGAACTACTACTTATTCATCTTCCAACCTGGAGAGCGCATCTGCTTTTCCGTTACGGGTTCCAGGTCTATATTTGATCACAAAATCAAAGTCTGAGAAGAAGAGGGTCCACCTCAGTTGACGAGGAGTCAAAGCCTTTGCTGTTTTAAAGAACAACAGGTTACGATGATCTGTAATGATTTCGACAGTATGTAATGCCCCTAGGAGGTAGTTTCTCCATTCTTCACACGCTCTTTTGATGGCTAAGAGCTCTTTGTCAGTGATGGTATAATTGACTTCCCACGGGGTGAGCTTCTTAGAGTAATATGCCACAGGGTGAAGCTGACCTGTGGTAGGGTGGCGTTGGGACAGGACTCCCCCAAGAGCATACTGTGATGCGTCAGTTTCCAACACAAATGGCATCTTCGGGTCTGGATGTCGAAGAATGGGTGCTTGCGTAAACTTCTCTTTCAGAAGTTGAAATGAGTTCTCGGCTTCCTCTCCCCATCTGAAAGGGACATTTTTCCTCAAGAGGGCAGTGATGGGATTGATGACCTTAGAAAAATCTTGAATGAAACGCCGATAATAGTTGGCAAAACCACGAAAGCTCTGCACTGACTTGACGTTTCGTGGCGTTTTCCAAGTTAGGATGGCCTTAACCTTACTCATGTCCATTCGAAATCCTTGAGCATCGATAACATAACCTAAGAAGGCAACTTGTTGAACATGAAAAAGGCATTTTTCCAGCTTGGCATACAGTGAATTTTGTTGTAGCCGTTCCAACACAGTTCTTACATGTGTGATGTGGTCTACCAGAGATGCAGAATAGATTAAAATATCATCAATGTAAACCGCACAAAATGACTCCAAACACCCCCTTAACACCTCATCCATAAAGAACTGGAAGGCGGCTGGGGCGTTGCATAGGCCAAAAGGCATCACTCGATATTCATAGAGACCAAACTTTGTTCTAAACGCAGTCTTCCACTCGTCCCCCTTCATTACGCGTACGAGATGGTAAGCCCCGCGGAGATCGAGTTTGGTGAAATTAGCGAGCTCCCTTCAACTGATCCATCAACACAGGAATTAGGGGTAGAGGATAACGGTTCTTGATTGTTACTTTGTTGATGGCTCGATAGTCAATACAAGGTCGCAACTCCTCGCAGTCCTTCTTGGTTATAAAGAACATGGGCGACGAGGCAGGAGAGGTGGAGTGTCTTATGAACCCAGATGCCAGATTGTCCTCTATATAGGTTTTTAGATATAGCGTCTCCTTTTCTGTCAGAGCATACACCCTGCTGCAAGGGATATCGGCACTCGGAATGAGGTCGATCCTACAATCGTAGGTGCGATGGGGAGGCAATTGGGTGGCTTTTTGCTTGTCGAACAAGGCGTGAAAATCACTGTACTCATTGGGTAATGCTGTGGCACAGCAAAAGGAATCAACTGAACATGCACTTGCTAAGAAAGTAGCGGGTGATGGATCAGGTGGGAAGTCATGTTTATCCCGTCCTGACAATGTTCCTTACAATACTCGGAAGTCATACAGACTGTACGAGACGCCCAGCTTACCAAAGGATTATGCAGCATCAGCCAGGGCATACCTAGAATGAGACGGAACTGTGGGGCATCAATAAGGTCAAACTGGATGTACTCACAATGATCTTCTCCGAATCTCATTAACAAGGCAAGCGTATGGTACGTGACAGGGCCTGAAGTCAGTACAGTACCATCCACTGTTTTAACGGTTTCAGGTATATGTTTCTTTTCACAGGGGATACCCATGCGGAATGCATAGTCTTGATCGATATAGTACCCTGTAGCCCCCGAGTCCAACAAGGCATCGAGTCTTAAAGGGTCCTTATTAGCTACCCATAAGGAAACACTCACGTTCATATGGGCGACTGCAGGGTGTAGGGTATTTGCGACATAAGGGGAGACCTTATCAGGTGGTCGTCTCAAATCAGAGGTCTCTATCTGATCCGAGACCTTCAGTTTTCCGCCGGCTCACTTGAGCTAAGAGCAGCCCGCACTCGAGGAAGGGGATTTTTCCCTTGAACGTAATTCCTGGCTCTACATTCATTGATGAAGTGCCCACCTTTGCCACAATATAGGCAAAGTTTGAGCCTCCATCGCCTGTCCCTTTCTTCCCTGGTGAGAGGACCACGTATTCCCCCAATTTGCATGGGTTCCGGTCCTTCTGGTGTCTTTACTTTTTCTTCACCCCCCTGCCGGGGTTTAACCATGGGGTATGAGTATCTATTGCCTCCCCTGTTTTTATCCCCTTTTCGTTCCAGCAACCGGTGATCTAGTTGGACGGTCAAATCTATTAATTCCTCACAGGTAGAAGGCAATTGCACCACCTGTGCTAATACGTCCTTCAATTCATCCCGGAGCCCTTGATAAAACAAGGAAATCCGCTTCTGAGCCGGCCAATCCGTTTCTACGATAAGGCGATTAAATGTGGTTATGTAGGACAACAGATCCTGGGATCCTTGTCTTAAGGTCATTAATTCGTGATCTAGGGACAACATATGGGACTTTCTGTCAAATAATTTACGTAGTTCTAGGCAAAAATCGGAAAAATTATGCAAAACAGGGTCATTCCTTTCCAGTAAAGGAATGGTCCAACTGGACGCATTCCCTCCCATGTAGGACATCATGAAGGCTGTTTTGGAAGCCTCATCCTGAAAAACCATAGGCTTACATAGGAAATGTAGACAGCATTAATTCAAGAACGTCTCAAATTTTCTCCATAAAACCTTTCGGGGGGAGCTAGAGGTATTCCATGATTTTGGATTATATGGACCGTGGGAGTGGTCTCGGTAGAAGTGGATGGGGCTGCAAACGAACCCCCTGTTTGGAAGGAAGAAGGCGGCTGCACTGTAGCCGGCCTAATCAACGGTTTCACCACCGGCTCTTTATGTGCAAGGTCGGGCATGTCAATCAGAGACCTCTTTATATAAAGCCTGGTTCTCTGCACAGGAGGTTTGAACCTCTTGTTGAAGTTCTGTAAAGCTCTCCAACAAGGAAGTGAGAATAGTATTAGTATCCACCGTCTAGGCTGGGCTGTACTCTTGGGCTTGTCAATCTGTCGGGATTGAAAGCAGCGCAAGAATACGCAAGCGCCACTAACCTCACTCTGATGGCCAGCAGAGACGATAGACGATAGTCCTCCCAACTCCGCACCGCACAAACCCCAACAATGGAATATACCCACTATTCGAGCCTGTACTGAAAGGGGCCGGGAGGTGGATTGGCATCGGGGGAATGGTACTTCTGGTATCATCTGGTCGTTACACCACGAGGTTACTGGTACTTGGACACCGCAGGTAGAGGAGGGGACAGAGAGCAAGAGATTAATGCCGCAACGGTAACTGTATGAACTTTGGTTCCCCCCCTTTGATTCAACACTCACCAGTTTCTCAACCCCATGTATCCATAAAGGAATCCAAGAATACGCACTGCGCACTAGCAAAAAGATTGCCAGAAGTACGGAGAAGTTAGCTTCACTTCTCGACCTACAACAATCTATAGGTAACAAGGGTATATAAGGAGGGCTAATTGTACTAGGCGTTAAAAGCCACGCTTTGTAAGAACCACAATACACCTTGTGGAACGGTGTAGCCCAAGTAGCAGGAGGTGTCCGTAAAACCAGGACAGAGAAAACGGGAATCCCCAGTATATAAACAATAATGGCAGATGCACTTGTACCAAACTAAACAATAGTAATAAACGAAAGAACAGGAGACGAGCCCGCACTCCTCAGGTATACTTGCACAACAGAATACGGCTTGCAACAAGAATTCTACTGGAGTCCTGACCACGCTGGCTCTTCGTCTGTGTTGATTGCTCCAACGAGGACTGACCACGCTGGCTCTTCGTCGGCGTCATGCTGATCAGATTAATGACCACGCTGGCTCTTCGTCTGCGTCGTGTTGAACAAGATTTCTGACCACGCAGGCTTTTCATCAGCGTAGTTCAAGGTAAATCAACTCCGAGAGAGAACACACAATACTGCTACGAGAGAATACGGAACAAGATTGACAAGCCCCGTTGTGTTCCGGAGGTGGAGTTTATATAAGGTCCTCCCATTGATTCAACCCCCAGCGCCGGATGGCCTTCTGGGATTTGTAGTATTTCCGTAAGGGACGGTCAGTACGGAATCTTTTGCATTTGGCTGTGTCTATGCTAGCGATCGCTACATAATTATTGGCATTGTTGTGTGTTCTCTATTCTTTCTCATTTATTGTAGTAAGGGGGTGCTAAATATTGGGTAATATAGACCTTTTACTATTTCTTGATCTGTATACACAGGGGTGACATTTTGGGCACCATTTTTTCACCAAAGCAATTGTGATAACAAGCAGAGCGCATTGTAGTTTATAACATTATATACCAAGATTCTGAGCGACACATGGCAACCCTATTATTTTTGATGGTATAAGGGCTGGACAAAGCACTGGCAGGAGACTTCAAAGAATGAAGAGGAAGTTGATTCTATATAATCACTCTCTATGGCACTTCCTCTGTATACCAGAAATAAATAAATGAAGGTGTATTTCGTACTCAAAATTTCCCTGAACTGTCCGCATGGGTAAAGAGCTAACTTGAATAGCTGCCGCCCGTGCTAGTAAGAGCGGTGGGGGATTTTGTCAGATGATGACGAGGATTTTTTTGATAAATAACAAAATTTTCATTGTCTGTCAAAATTGCCCTCCCCCACCCCTCACCACCGCTCCACCACTCTTACCTGCACAGGCCGAGGCTGCACTTAAAATAACTTGTATAGTTAATTTCATTGGTGCCGCTTTGAAGAAATTCTGCTCACATACAGGTCGATCAAGTTTTTCTGGCTTGTAGGTTGTGTTGTACCCATGCTGAATCACAGAGGGAGGAGATGGACAGTTTGTGTGAAACAGGCCATGGGTAAGATGACAAGAGAGTGTGGCGGCATTGGGGAACCCTCCTTCATGCAATCAATTGATAAACGAACAAAAGAGGAAAAAGCAAACATTGGCAAACCAAAAGGTTTAGCTATTTAAGTAAAAGTGTTTAAAAGTGTTTCTTCATTGTTTGTAAGGCGTAGTATGAGGAGTGGGTTAGAGTGAGGAGTCACCAATTGGATGGATGAGTTAGTGCATGGTAGAATGTTAGGATGAATGAATGAATGACTATTCACACAGGTGATTGTTTCCTTATTCTGTGTGCATGTGTGGTGTGTTTCCCGATTGTGTATTGATGTGTATAAGCACGAACATCAGAAGTGCCTTTGAAAATGCACAATGATAGAAGCAGAACTAAAGTCACAATGCAGTATTTGCATGTGGTGGTATAGTGTGTGTGAGTAATGTGTTGTGTAAAATGTAAAATGCCTCAGTGCTGTGCAAAAGCAATTAGTGTTTTTGTCTATATGTAACGAGTAGTGTGAGTGAGTGGCGCATGAAGTAATATCAGTGTGATCCAATTTTATTGTGTTCTATTTTTGTAAAAATAAAATGAGTGGTGTATTATATGTAATGGTTTTTATTAACCAAGCTTATCAACAAGTACATTGAAATTGAAATGATATTGTGGTGTGTGTAAATGTAAATGTATGCACAGTTTCAATGTATATGTGTGTGTGGGTGCGCAGCACATTCGCAGGGTGTGTGTACTTGTATTTTGTGGTTTGTGCAATGTTTATAGTTATGCAGAGTGTTTGTTGTACAGTGACTAGTGTGTTGTGTACAAGATAAATTGTGTACATGTGATGGATGTACATGTGTATGCAGTTTAGGTGTGTGTATGTATGTAAAGTGTGTTATAAAATCGGAAGTGTACTCATTTTTTCAAATACAATGTGCTCTGCCTGCATGTGAGCAGTATGTTTGTGCAGATATATGCCCCTATGTTATTTTTTTGTACAATATGGTTGTGTGTGCAGTGTGTATCTAATATCTGGGTAATGTGAAGTGCTCTGTCGATTATGGAATGCATAGTTGGTCTGTTAGTTCGCTGAGACGTATTTAGTGTACAAATGTTATTGGTGTATGATGTTGTTGGCCTTTTGCATATTTGATTGCCCAATAGTTTGTGATTTTCCTGAAGCTGTAGGCTGATGGAGAGAACAAGTCACTTGGCTACACGGTTTAGGTGCATGACCCCCCAGAATGCTTGTCTGCCAAAACTCTGAAATGCAGTTTTTTGTATGCTACTGTTTGTTCACGTATTTTACATCTTTCTTTAGCATTTTTTCTGCACAGTGCTTACGCTGTTCTTGTGAAATCTATTGAATTTATTATATCAAATAAAAGGGGCTTCCATCTGGCCTTCCTTTATCATTGATCCGTGTGTTTGTCATTGTACTTTTCCTCCTTTCCATTGGTTGTAGGCGTTCTATGTCCAATTGTTCCACGTGTCTCTCTCTTATCAGTCTCCCGTGGCCCACATACTCATTCTCATCCGCTGCTTATCACTCTGATGGGTGGGTGGAACTTCTTTAATTTGCTTGCTGCACGGCGTTTATTGTTTACATTTTATTCTCTTCTCCTGGCTGCATGGATTTAAAGCATGAAGTATTTTATTTGCTTTGTCAATGATGCACGCATTTAAAGTGTGCTTTCTTACAGCATTTTGTTGCCTTTTTCTGAAGACTGCATGCATTTAAAGCATGCTTTCACACAGCTGTTTGTTTGCTTTCTTAGAAGACTTTGATTAAATAAATAATTGTTCTCTGTCAGCTGACCCCTTTAAACGAATGTTTCTCTACTTTCTTTAGAAGCTGACTCCTTTTAATTATTGTGTGCATGGCTACACACATTTAAAACGTGCTTTTGTTTCAGCAACAATTTATTTTTCTAAATACATTTGAGGGAGCACGCATGACTATAATTGTTTACTTCTCCTTCATGTTGTTTACCTTAACCACTTTGTTTTACCACACATTTCAAGCCTGGTGCAACGCTGCAAGCCATGCGTGTCTGACTTCATGCATTTAAAGCATACTTTTTTGGGACCAACAATTTCTTTTCCTTTGCTACCTCTGAAGATTTTTTTTAAATATTTTTTTTTCTTTTTCAGCTGACCCTTTTAAATGATGTTCGCCTGCTTTCTTTTGAAGGTGGTTCATTTTAATTAAGGATCGCATAGACACCAGTTAGAGTTCATGCTAGGCAGAGCTGCGCTGTTAAGTGCAACCAGTGTAACCAAGTTCTGCATTTAACAAGCGTTTCTACCCCTCGCCCCGTGCAGCTTCGACATCTCCAAACCCTAATTCTATATATATATATAGGAACAGCCTCCTGAACTGAGGGCTAGAATTGAAATGAGCTCTTAAAAATAACTGTTAAATAGGATTTCCATAACCTGCCAACATTTATACAAAATCAACTTTCTCTCTATCTCTGTTTTCCCTTTTTACCCATCTACATATTGTATTGTATTGTATTGTGTTGTAATTGCATTTATATATCGCCTACTACCCCTGACGAGAGGTTAAAGCGTTTTTTCGGCAAGTAGCATGCCACTCCAGAACCCATAGAGGATTAGTGGTGAATTAGTATAGTGAAATATGAAAGTAATTTGAGTGGTGGATATTTTAGTCAGTTATTTGGATCAAGAAGGATAGTAGAGGGATAAAAGAGGCTTAAAGGGTTTGCATGTATGTATCGCATGCTAGCCCTGATGGGGTTTTGAAGCACTTTTTGGGTGAGTAGCACGCTACTTTGGAACTCATAAAGGATTAGTGGTGAATTAGTATAGAGAAATATGAAAGTAATATGAGTGGTGGATATGTTAGTCAGTTATTTGGATTGAGAAGGATAGTGGAGGGATAGAAGAGGGAAACGGTTTTCATTTATACAGCACATGCTACCCTTAATGAGGTTTTTAAGTGCTCTTTCGGCGAGAAACCTGCTACTCTAGAAACCATATGGATTAGCGGTGAATTAGTATAGTGAAATATGACATTAATTTTAGTGGTGGGCATCTTAGTCTGTTATTTCGATTGTAAAGGATAGTGGAGGCATAGAAGAAGGAAGGATTTAAAATTATTCTTTTTTGGAGCTCATAGTAGTAAGAGGAGGCTTGGGATGAGTAAATGGGATGTGGAGGGGGAAGAGTCAGAGGGAATGGTTTAGAAAGGCTTGTTTGGGAGGCCCAAATAGTAAAGAGGTATCAGATGATGCAAGGAGGGGTAGAGTAAGGAAGAGTCTAGAAAGGGTTCTTTGGGAGATCATAGTAGTAGTATGAGTTTTGGGATGAATGAGAGAATGGAGTTAGGGCATTTATTGATAGAGGTATAGGATGAGAAATAGTGCAGTGCATTGTAAAGAGTAGTAGAACGACGTTTGAGATAAGTCAGAGAGTTGACGTAGAGTGTTAGACCTGGCACCATTGGCGTGGGGCTCCCTTCCATTTTTGCTGTTGCCTCATGTGTTTTTGCTGGTGTTAGATGCTTTGGGCACTGTGCCACTGCTGTCCTGTGCGACAGTGCGCGTGCTCTCTACTATAAATGGATGTATTGATTAATGGTTTCATGATTTGATGTTTTCTTTACTTGTCAGACCCTAGTACAGTGCACTGAGTGTGCCCAGGGCGTGTAATTCCAAATGCTGCTAGTGGGCTTGCAGCACTGGTTGTGCCACCCACAGAAGCAGCCTTGTAAAATGTGTCTAAGGTCTGCCATTCCAGAGCCTGCGTGCAGTCTGGTACTGTCATGCTGACTGGGCAAGGGCACCCACTTGCCAGTCCCTAAACTTTCCCTTTTCTTCATATTAGTCACCCCTATGGTAGGCCCTCGGGCAGGGTGCATTGTAAGTATAAGGTAGGACAAGCACTGATGTGTGGCATGTCCTAATAGTGAATGACAGCCATTTTCGTTTTACACTAATGCAAGGCTACCTGTTCTCCATAGGCTAGAATGGGCTGCTAGATTATTAGCACGCCGGAATCATAGTGGACGGGTCCATGCTGATACGCGAATTGGACTGCGCATATCTTTAATACTTTGTTGCCAGACCGGGTGAATGACAACGGACAGTAACCTGCTGAACCACATTCTGAGCTGCCAAGCTACACGCTAATGTTGCATATAAGGACTTTATTTAGTTATACGCTATTGTGGAAAGGAAGTGAATTTAACGATCTACTTGATGTTTATGTTGCCCTGAAGAAGTCAATTGTCACATACTGACTAGACGAAACACGTGTTGGCTGTGCTTATGAACTACTGTGGAACCTTTATGAAGCAATAAAGAAGAAGAGTGAAATACACGGAATTCAACTTTACTTTTTTGGACTTTTGAATTACATTGAGTGCTTGGTGGTAATGTGCATTGTCTTTTAGCCTGTTAGCTATACATAAGGGTCTTGGTAACAGACTCTTGCCCGCTTTGAGCACCACCCAGACTTTCGCAACGAGACTGCTTATACACGCTGTGCGCTCCTGTATAACCGTTACCATTGTTTTCTTGCTAGATTATTACATGTTTATAATGCTAGCAGACTCAGAGAAGATGGTAGAAATTCGAGTTTAGTATGCCTGGACTCGGAATAATAAAATACATCTTTCAGTGACGTTTATTTTATTATTCTGTGTTTGCAAATACCACTTTTAGAAAGTAGGTATTTGCTTGTCTAACCATTTAAGCCTGCCTCTGCGAGGTTGTGTATTCCTTGTTTGGAGTTTGAGTGACAGCCCAGTGGTGAATAGAGAGATCTGCATCAGATGGGAGGGAGGAGTTGCACCTGGGACCTGAATAGGACTGTGCTCGCCCCCCACAGTGCTGGCTCCACCCCCTGTGGTACGTCTGATGTCTCTGCTCTACACACTGAAAGAAGAGAAGAAAGACTGTCAACAAAGTGCTCCAGGACTGTACTGGCCTTCCACAATGCTGGCTCCACCTCCTGTGGGGCGTCTGATATGCCTGCTCTGTGCTGTGAAAGGAAAGGAGAAGTCTAGTAAACAGAGTGCTTCAGAACTGGTTTTGACTGGGCACAGGCCCCTCTCCCCTCAGAGAACAAAGGATTTTGGGGTATAAGTATTGGGACCCTGATCCCATGAAATTAGATCACTTCTGGACTTACAAGACGAAACCTCTGCTGAGGAGAAGGAACCTGAAGAAACTGAGGAGAGACTATTCCCAAGCTGAAGTGCTGCTTGGGGTATTGGCCTGCAGTGGTTGCCTGACTGCCAAAGAGAGGAGAAAGAACTTTGTGGACTTTTCTTTCAACTTATGATCTCCAAGGGCTTGGAAGAGGGCTTTCCCCCTGACCCCCCAGGACCAGTGGACTTCACCAGCCTTTGTGAATTGCTGCTGGAAACAAGTGGCTCAGAGGCAGGGAGCTGTGACCAACTCTCACGACCGGCCCGGTGTCCTGTAGGCACAGCATCAAGCAACATCCGCATCAAGCAACGCCTCGAACAATGCAAGCTCTGCGCTCAACGACTCCGTCCTGACGCCATCACCGAGCTGTAGCCTGCACCGCGACTGGTGGACACCGCGACGTGCAACGCCTCGCTACACAGACTCGTACTGGTCTGACCAAAGAGGTCCCTACTGCTGACTCCGAGTCCTGTGGCCGCACCAGAGTTGGGCACCGCCTCGCATACTTCGCGATGCACCGCCCGACTCGCACCGCTGTCCGGCCTGATCGACGCCAGCTCCCGAACTCCGGCTCTGTCACCGCACCGAAGCTGCACCGCAAGCTGCACCGCAAGCTGCACCGCATCGAGGGACAACGCCTCCTACAACGCTTCCTTTCTGCACCGCGACGAACCCCGGAACCGGCTCACACAGCTGTGCTGGCCGCCCCAAGTGAAAGGTACTGTAACTGAGTCTGTAGACATTTGAGTGGGCCCGTACAACGCGGTCCGCTGGATTTGGTAGACTCTGTGTTATTTTCAACAACGCTGTAGCACGTCCGGACTACCGACTTGCACAGAACCTTGATTTAAGCCTTTTTTTACAAGAACTCTTGAAATCTAATAGGACTGTGGATTCTTTTTGTTGTTTATTGGTCTTGTGGTAACTCTATATAAAATATACTTATTTTTTATATAAAACCTTGCTTGGTGTCCATTTGTAGAGTTGTCACTGGGTTACTGTATGTGGTCACAAATGCTTAACTGACAACGCCTCTGAAATAAAGCTTTGCTGCTCGTGCCAAGCTACCAAGGGGGTGAGCAGGGGTCATTTTAGGAGTGTAATCCCCTTATCCTGACTAGAGGAGAGGGTCCCTATTTGTCACAAGTGCCTACCTGTGCCAACTAGATACCCCCAATTCTAACATAGAGGATATATTGAGAGCAGTATAGGGTGAGAAATAGGGTAGTGCATTGGATATGCTGAATTTAAGAAAAGTAACAAATATATAGATACATAGTAGATGGGAGGCAGTTCCTCGATGGACTACAGAGCTCGGTACCTTTCTGGGCAGATCTACTACTGTGCTTATGGGACAAATAGCAATTGTCAAAATGATTACTCTCCCACGGTGTCTATATCACTTCCAGCACTCTTATTAAGTGATACCGAGATCTTGTTTTATCACCTTGGACACCCTCCTTGGCACGCTCTTCGGAGAAAAGCACAGGATATGGGAGAGAGGTGGCTTAAAGGTTCCACTGCTGGGTAGTTATTATATGGTGCCCCAATTGCAATATGTGATTTACTGGTTTGACAACAAAGATAACTGGGAGAAAAATCTGTTGCCCATAACATATGGTGGAGAGTCGCTAGTCACATTATTAATGATGGGATCTTCGGTCTCCAAACGGTACCCCTATATATTATACAACATGTGGCAACTGTATGGGAGCAGGCGTTACGTAGGGTGGTCCAACATGCTCCATATGCAATCGACGTGCCTTTTTGGGGTGGGTGTCCATTTGCAGCAATAGCAGACTCTATGTCCATTAACCGTTGGAGGGAGGGGGGTGTCTACTGATAGTGGATCTGTATATGAATGGTCGCCATATGACCCATGAAGAGGCACAAACTACCTTTCACCTAGGACCGGGCCACTTTTTACAATATGCAAAAATAGCAAGCGTCGAACAGAGCTATGGCAGACCTTTCCGGATGAACCACCTGTTACTAATATCCTTAAAACTATTGTAGAAATGGTCCAGGGGGGTGGATTAATATCATTTTTATATAGAGTCTTAAGAGATGATCTCCCGCAGGAATAGTTGCGCTTTCAGCAGAAATGAGATGATGCATTGGAAGAGCTCCTATCGGAGGCGGAATGGCGGAAGATCCATGGGGGGGTTTGTAAAGTTAGCACAAATGCTCGCTTTAAATTACTCCACTATAATGTTATACACCTGGTATATCTAACCCAGCGTACACTACGTGTAATATACCCCGCTAGGGAGGACTGTTACCTAGATGGCACAGACAGGGAGCAAAATCCATCCACATGATCTGGACCTGCCCCATTACAGTTGTATTGGGAAGAAGTACTGGGAAGACTGGGAAGGGCCACAAGCTGGACTATTACATGGGCTGTCAAGACAGTGTTACTGGGCTTACTGCCAACTCCTAAGAATAAACAATTAAGCAGACGATTTGTAAACCTGGCTCTGGTGTTGGCCAAGAGGTGAGTGGTTATTGCCTGGATGCAACCCAGATCCCCGAAACATTCAGACTAGGAAGAGATATGAATGAGTGGGAAACGGCAGAGCTGGTCCAGATGCGCTTTGTCAGGAATGATGAAAAAGCAGAGGACAATAGATTGGCTTGGGCATCTATGATTTCTGATTTGCAGGAGGATCAGAGAAGGATCAGAGTAACCCCACACTCTGCTCTCAAGACGGTGATGATACTCAGAGAGGTGACGCCTACTGGGAACCTGGACAGACATACCCCGACACCTGAATGATTGACAGATACTCTATATTGGACTAATGGTAGTAACAAACAAGACTGAAATCCTATGAAGCAGAAGGAAGGTTAGGGGGACGGTTGATGGATATTGTTTAGTTTCTGTTAATGCTCTTTTGATTGATATGTACTGATGTAGACACTACCATCGGGAATGCACATCGTCACGGGATATCAACGGAGCCCTACTTGTGTTTGTATTATTGATGAATCCAAAAATGTTTCTTAAAATATACGTATTGTGCAGAATGTACAGAGTTAGCGGTTGAACATGCTAATATATTTTTTAAAAAGTAGATGAGAGGCATATATATATGCATAAGGAAGGTAGTATAGTTTGATTAAAGATGCTTTCTCTATAAACTTCAGCTTTCAAGTGTTGTTGTGCATAAAATGTATTCATTTGTTTTTTTTGTAATTCAATACTGAAACAATTGTAGATAAATAGTTATGATAAAAGATTTACTTATGTATGCAGTCGCTTATATACATGTTAAAAACATAGAATAATGTAATTATCAGGTAAATGTATATTTGTTAAGCAGAACCAATGAATATCAATATTTTTAAAAACATAATTATCATACATGTTTATACAAAGCAATTCACATATATAAGTACATATTTGTAGTGCAAATAAATGCTTATATGCAGAGGTATATGCTGTATTTTTCTGTCTTTTTGCGTATGATGGTTAAGTGGGAAAGAGCCAATTCTTGAGTAGTTTTCTGAAGATAAGGTGGTTATCCATGAATCTTATATTGGGGTAAAGAGTTCCATAGTTTGGCTGCTTGAACAGAGAAGGATGTGCCACCCATGTTTTTGAGGCATAGTGCCACTCTAGGGTGGAGGTTCCTTTGTTGAATGTGTTTGGTGATTTTATTCCTGATGAAGGTTGTGTATTCTCTCTGCCTATTTTTCACTCTACCCATCTGTCTGTCTCTGTCTCGCTCTGTTCTTCTCTCTGATCACTCCCACCCTCTCTTTACAGCTTTCTTCCATTTAACTGTTGTTCTTTCTGCTTTGTCCCTCGTTCTCCGACTCCCACTTTCATTTCTTCCGACTTCTATTCTTTCTTTTTCTTTCCCTCGCTATTCCTATATTGCTGTATCTCCATAGTACCTGTCCTCTATGTATCTCCTACTATTGCAGCCTCTCCCCCCCATAACCCTTGGCCCCAATCTATTTAATTTATTTCCTAATTTATTGGCATGATTAATAGTGTTACTCATATTTACAAAGCTGGGCAGATTCACAGGCAATGTGCATGCTATACAAAGAGGTATGGCATTTCTGAAGCTGTCGCAAGCTAATAGGTGTTCTGCTTTTTTCTGCCACCTTACCTCTCATCCCCTGTCTCTTACTCTCCTTCTTTCTCCACCGCCTGCTCTCTTTGCCATCTCTCCATTCCCTCCCCCACCCCTGTGATTTGTAAAGTTGCTTTAATGCTGCTTCTATTGTACTCCTAAAGTCGAATGCAAGAAGCTCAGAGGTAGGTTCACGCAAAATTTAAAGTATGCCATAGAAATTCACAACATTTGAATATTTTGTTTTATGCAAGATTCACAAATCTTTTGTGCAATCAAATGTTGTATTTAGCACAGGCTTATAAAGATGGACATTGTGATTAAGGGCCTTATGGCAAGTACGGGTGTCCTGGGACTGCCGTACTCGTGGTGGCCACAACGGCCACCACCCCATAGGTTTGACTGCCATATTACAATGGTGGCAGTTGGACCGCCACAAGACCGCCTCCTCCACCGGCAACCAGGATTCCACGGCAGCAGCTGTCTCAAAAGAGGCCGAATATGCTGGCGGGGGCAATACCTGCACCGTCGACCATATTACGACCTGCATTTCCACTGCCCATTTCATTTGTGGGGACACTTCCATAAAAAAGGTGACAAACATTCGGTTAAGGCGGCCCTCACAGAGCCCCCCCCCCCCTTCCCCCCCCCCCCGGGGAGTCTAAAGACACACAATTGATGGGCTGAATACAGAACAAATCAAAACATTCATCCCCAGTCAAGAGATCTGGGTTAAATCCATCTTTCTTTTTCTCACCATGCCACTCCAGTTTAGACCTGGCCAAATGCAAATCAGTCTTGACCCTGTGCCTCATGGGAACATTCTAGCCCGTACTTAAAAGCCAGGTCCTCCCAGGACCAGAAACAAGCATCCTAGGACCATTTTCGGGGTTTCACCCCTCATCAGCCAGGAAAGCTCGAATCCAGTGGCACAGTGAACCTGGGACCCACGTCTGGGCATACCCGGCACACTTAGGGCGAAAAAGCAAAAGACACACAATTGATGGACGGAATGTAGAACGAATCAAAACATTCACCCCCAGTCAAGAGATCTGGGTAAAATCCTTTATTCCTTTGCTCACCATGCCAACCCAGTTTATACCTGACCATATTGAAATCAGTCTTGACCCTGTGCCTCGTGAGAACAGTCCTGCCTGAACTGCCAAACCAGGTCCTCCCTTGACCAGAAATAAGCATCCTATGACTGGTTTCAGGGTTTCACCTCTCATCCGCCAGGATAGCTTGAATCCAGGGGAACAGTGGGCCCGGGACCCATGTCTGGGCAAACCCGAAGCAGTTAGGGCGAGAAAGCAAAAGACACACAACTGATGGACGTATTGCAGAACAAATCAAAACATTGACCCTCAGTCAAGAGATCCGAAGACGGCCAAACTTGTAAAAAGGCCCTAAATATTGACGTGCCACATTTTCACCAACAATGGTTAAGGTTAAGCAATACATTTTTGAATTCACTTTTGAGGTTACATGTGGCCTGTTTTCTCATAAGGCTGTAGTTAAACTCCTGCCCGTTAACACATTTTGTGATTTGGGGCAAATCACTTTTTGTGATTATACCACTATTACCTGATATCCCCAGTTTATAATAACAACAGCGTCAACACAATATATTACCTTTCTTGAAAATGCAATTCATAACTCTATAACAGACTTTCAGTAACTTATATTGCACAACTATTCACCAACTTATTATTATTCAAATAGGTGAAAGCTAATGCATTAACCAATGCTTGTTTTGGGTCGTTATCTGTCAATATATTTTTTTTTTACTGTATTGTCTATGCACTGAGTTTCCGTGGGTGGTTTTCGTTGCGTGTGTTTTTCTTTAGCATTGTGTGCTGATTAATACCTGCATTCCTCTGCACATTTGTATGTGTGAAGGTGAATGTATTCTTAGATGTTTTGCCACATAGCAACGGTAGACAACAATCGGCTATTACCTGGCGAGATCAAATAACATGGGCACTCATCAACCTGCAATGAAACCGCATCTTGTCGCCTGGTTGGACTTGAAGAAAGAAATGCCAGCAGTAATTACATTTAGTTCACTTTGTAGCCTGCTCTCAGTCATTACTGCTTATTCAATTAACTTTTCATTATTCCAACTCTCTGGCATTTAATTCATTAAATAACGGCTTGATATGTAGCAAACAAAAGAAAGTCCCATAGCTGGCCCATAGTTAACTATGAAGATATAAGGAAACTACTCCCAGGCAGCATAATCCTGCTCATAGCACGGGACTTTGTATGTTTCCATTTGTTCTCTTGTCCACTCGGGTGCATATATGCTTTTGCTGCTAATAACCGCGGTATTATTATACGCCTGAGAGCCGCGCGCTGCTATAGATATCTCAATAACCCCAGAACCCATGCCTTCCTTATGCCAGGTTGCTCACGCCATGCTTGGAAGTTTACTACCTTGTCTCCAGGCAAAAAACGTACACCAAAGAGACAGACTACTTATTGGGTGAAAGACAAGAATGTTTTGGTGGAGGCACATATAGCTTTAGAAAAGGGCTTGGTGTGACCGAACAGTGCATTACACTTCATTTAATAATTAATGGGTATACTGCGGCTACTGTTGTCTCCCTATATTAAGCATTTATAGACCTAAGCTCGGCCTACAACTGCATTTATCGGGATAATCTGTGGCCCATCATGAATGGGTATTGATAGTGACATAATATACTTTCTGCAGCAACTGTAGCAGGATCTATTTGCGAGAGCTCAATCTGGGGCTAATAGGGAATGCTTTTGCACACTAAACGTAGGCAAGGGTGTCTTGCAGGGCTGTGTTTTTTACTCCACTCCTCCTTTCACTTAATACTAATTCTTGAGAGGCACTTAAAAAATTAAAAAAAATTGAATAAGGATACTCCAAATATTTGTAATGAAGACAATGGTGTCTTACTTTATGTGGATGCAACTGTACTTTTATCAAGGACTTCAATTGGCCTCCTGAGACTTTGCACTTTATGAGGTTGGGCCTTAGGCGATCTATAGACGTTATTGTTCAGAACCAAACAATAAGCAATGTTACAGCTTTCAGTTGCCTTGGTGTTATTTCCAAAAACCAGGCACTGGGGCAGAGTTTCTGAAAACCAGGAAAATTAATTTTTTGCAAACTCATGCTGTGGTCCTTAATTTTGCTAAAAATAGGCACCAAACTGATAATTACCCGATTGATATTTATAATAGTAAATGTATTTCTGTAGCTAGTTATGGTGCTCGTAATGCGGCATATTTTAATGTTAGAGGCCTTCACTTAGTTTAAAATACAACATTTTCAAATTTTAGTTAACCAAATAATATTTGTGCTCAGGGCACCTCATTTTTTACTTGTCATAGCAAACTGTGCATCAAAGAGTTGGAAATCATTAGGGATTGTTTGAATCTTGAGGGTTTTCTCAACATTTTGTTTAAATATGCCACCGGATAGTGAGACAAGAAGAACAAGTTACTTACCTTTGGTAATGATATATCTGTAAGAAACATAGGTTAGTTATAGATTCCTTACCTTAGAATTACCCCCAGGTGTCAGACTGGATCCGGAAAGTTTTTCGTCAGCAGTACCACTTATCGATTTCCCAACTATGCCTGTAGAAACACATAAGAGGCTGTAGGTCAGCAAAACAGTCCCTGTTTACAAAACTAGTGGATTACCTCTTCATCCTGTATTTCCTGAGTATTTGCATTTTTTCCCAGATGTGTTTCCATAGTATTTTTCTTTCAGCATATTACTCCTCTGTTGCTCATAATTTGACGTGAGTCACTATCTTCTGTCTGAGCAGGGGCACAACTAGACACAAACTTTGGGGGGTGGGGCGGAGGGAGACTAACACTCCCAGCCAGGACTGGCCCTAGCACTGGTCACACAGTGCAACAGTCTTGTTTTGGCACCCCTCCCCCATTTCCTCCTCTAAGAATTCCCCCACTATCACTCACCAACAATGCACCTCATCTCTCCATAGCACCTTTCTGACAAACGTTTCATTTTTTATAGTGCTTTCATAGTTTACTCGCGCTCCATTCTGTGATCCACATGGTACACGTTCTTTGTAGCAGGCACATTAAACCTCTGCACTGTATGGGTGACAGGAGTGCCCATGTGAGTGCATGGTGAGCGATGCAACAGTGTGAGACTAGGGTAAGAGGAGTGACTGAAGGGTGATTGAGGTGACCATATGAATTTCGGTGCAGATGTAAAAGTGGGGCAATTTAATGTATGGTTGGTGATGGCCGTGTTTGAGTGAGATTGCAGATTCAGCAGTGATGGGGACAGGTGAGTGGTGTCACATGAATGATGGATGAGTAGTTTGTTCATGTGACTGCAGGATGAGGTACACGGTGAACAGCACAAATGTATTATGAGTGCAGAGTGATCACTGTGAGTGTAGGGTGAGCGGGTGAATGGTGTGAGTGCATGGTGATCAGTGTGAGTTCATTGTGATCGTTGTGAGTGCAGGGTGAGCATGAAAGTGAAGGTGGAGAATGAGGAGTGAGTTGTCTAAATGAAGGGTGCCTTCCCAGACACTTGAAGTAACTCAGAATGTTATTGATGGCTGTGTAGGTTTTCAGATATAAGTTAACTATTTAAATTATGGCATTAATCAAGGATTTAGGTTGGACGAAATAAATGTGCTGATCCTGCAATAAACTTCCAGTCTTTTGATTAGGGTTGCCACCTCAATATTTTGATGTCCCAGATATTACGAAAATAAGCAGCCACCTTCAGCTGTATTTTCAGCACTTATCTGTGTATACCTCAAACAGCATATATAACTAGAAAGCACTTTTAATTGTGTTTTAGGGCTGCCTGAATGATCCATGACTGATAATTAAAGGCAACAAAGAGAGAAAATTCACATTACAAATGAATACATACTTTGTTTTTTATAACCCTATTTAGTGTCAAGACAAGGTCTTTGCAGGCTCTTTAAACAACACATGGCAGGCATTTTTTTTGTCAACCCGACTTTATAATTCTTTTCATGAAATGCATTCTTACACTACGCTGTAAATGTAAAACACAAATTTAAGGAATAGGCAGATCGGGGGCCCAGGGTGTACTGGAAACAGAAAAAAACTGGTATGTATATATGCAAATGGTCTTTAAAGTACTGTGAATAACTTGGGGTGCCGGAGGTAAAACTTCAGACACTGCCCAGCTGAGACAGGACTTTAGTCTACATAATTTAAGATGCACCTTTAATTTACATATGGCATTCCTAGTGGGCATTATTCCTAGTTGTGCTTCTATGCCCCATTGACAGACCCCCCTAACCTCTTTTATCTGGCTTGTAATTTTATTTACAGAGCTAACTCGACCAGAAGTGATAGGAACGCTTTGCATGAGCACTAGTTACGTTTCACAAGGTCACATTCATATTTTGTTTTATGTCACAGGGTGATTGAGTGATTTACCCGGAATCACAGGATATTTACTTGATGCCGAGATTGGAACTTGGTTCCTCAGCTCCAAAGTAGCCGTAACACCACATCCTCTCCCTTGAAGCACTGCTTGGAGGTTGTGATCGTTTCCGATGGTTGTCCTAGGCATGAGCTCAGTGTAGGTTTCTACCGACGCACATGAACTATTATGTTTGGATAGGGACCAAATATGCATAGAGGCCTAATGCGCTGCAGCAGAAATAAAGGGACACGGACACAGGGCTGCTCTGGTCGGACCGGAAGTCCCGAGCGACCTCCAACCATTTATTTATAGCCTTCAGGCCACGCCTGGCCTGAAGGTGCAACAATGTATGGAAGTGGTTCCGGGGCTCAGCCGAGACCCTCGGACCACTAGAACGTTACATCCCTTCCCAAATTAGTTCTTGTTTCTCAAAGTTCAGAGTCGCTCATGAATCATACACAAAGTCCGCCAGTTTCTGACTGGGCCTGGGGTTTGGCCAAAGATGGAACATATTTCTTCCTCTCGCTGGGGCCATTGCTTGCATCGGGGATTGCGCTGGTGATGTTGCAGCCGCCGGAGTCCTCTCCCCTTCATGTTGTGCTACTTGGGTATGACCTTCGCTTTGATCAGTGGGTATAATGTCAATGTGGCTTTCGAGGCCTCCTTCATCTGCTGTTGACTTTGCAGGGATCCGCTTGAACCAGGATATATTGCGAGTTACCTCTTCTCCATTTCTCTGCGCAGTGATTGCGGTGCCTTTTGTGGTTTTGATGACCCATGGGTCGGGTTCATATGGTGTTCTGAACTTGCCACCCGGTCGTCGGGTTCTCAGCAACACTGTGTCTCCTGGTGCTAGTGTTCGACTATGTGTTCTCCTCTTTTTATTCGCTCTGTCGTTGTTCACTCTCCTCCTCCTTTGGGTTTCTTCTGGATTGTACTGCTCTGCTGTCCATCCATCGGTCATCGGGAGACTATCCTGTCGGTTTCCTGCAAACATCAGTGACCACGGTGTTCTTTGTGTTGTGCTGTGTGGCGTACTTCTGTATTCTCCGAGGAAGTGTTGCAACGCTTTTTCTGGGTCACTCTCCTCTATTCCAGCTATTCTCAGCACTTTGTTGATGGTCCGCATGAACCTCTCGGCTTCACCATTCGCCTGCGGCCACTGCGGTGTTATACGATGATGTTTGATTCCTAGGTTCTTCAAAAAGTCATGAAATTCGCCTCCCTGAAATGGGGGCCCATTGTCTGTTTTGAGTATCTGGGGGCGACCAAACATGGCAAACACTTTGTCTAAGATGGGCTGGACATTCCTGAAACTGGTGGATTCTGCTAGCTCCACAATAGGATACTTGGAAAATGAGTCTATGAGCATGACTGTTG
Organism: Lissotriton vulgaris; assembly: GCF_964263255.1. Classification (NCBI taxonomy): domain Eukaryota; kingdom Metazoa; phylum Chordata; class Amphibia; order Caudata; family Salamandridae; genus Lissotriton; species Lissotriton vulgaris. The sequence continues at coordinate 1,219,310,091 of NC_141693.1, forward strand.
TCCGCCCATCGGGGAAACTCCCAAAGTCCATGCTAACCCATGACCAGGGTGTTGGGGCATGTTCTTCGGTGACGATAGGTGCTGGAGTTTCATGGTTGCTGGTGAGTTGGCATGCTCGGCAGTTTTTTACTAGAGTGTCAATGCTGACGTCCATCTCTGGGAACCACACTTTTTCCCTCATTCGACTTTTCATCCATCGTATTCCTTGGTGCCCCGCATGTGCCAATGTGGTGGCTTGCTCTTGCAGACTTAAGGGTATTACTATGCGGCGTCCTCTGAGGACTAGCCCATTGTCAGCCATACTGAGCTCGTTGTGGATTTTCCATATGTGTCCCAATCTGGTGCGATCGACTTCTGGCCAGTCATGGTTGTCCTTCAGAAATCCCTGCCACGTTCCAGTCTGGATGGTATTTGTCACTTTCTGTAGCACCTTGTCTTGGCGGTAATGTTCCAGTATCAATGGGATTGACATGGCTTGAGGGCACGCGCTCTGTGCTAGAAGGTTAATTTCTTCTTCAAACAACACTTCTTCCTCTCCTGATTCCATGGTCTCCGCTGCCGGATGACGGGATAGGAAGTCTGCTGGATTTTTTTCTCCTGGCCGGTAGACAAGGTCCATGTGGTACTGTTGTACTTGAATTGCCCACCTCTCGATTCTGGGAGGTGGATGTGGGGCGGTTCCTCTGAAGAGGGGTATCAGCGGCTGGTGATCGGTGACTAGTCGGAAAGGGCAACCGGCCACATATAGATGGAAATGGTTGCATGCCCATTTTACTGCTAGCGCCTCCCTCTCGATTTGTGAGTATCGAGCTTCGGTGGCTGTTAGCGCCTTGCTGGCAAATGCTAAAGGTGTCCATACCCCTCTGCTTCTTGAGTGAGTAGGGCTCCAAGCCCTACTGGGCTGGCATCGACTAGGATTTCAGTTTTTCTGGCTGTGTCAAAATATGCAAGAGTCATTGTGTCTAACAGCGCTGCCTTGATTTTTGCAAATGCTTGCTCCTCTTCGGAACCCCACTTCCACTGTGCATCCTTTTTTGTTAGGGCACGGAGTGGCTCTGCGATTGTTGCTAGGCCAGGAATGAAACGTGCACAGTACTGCGCCATCCCTAGGAAGCTCCTCACCTCAGACGCTGTCAATGGGGCTGGTGCATGCTTGATGGCATGTGACTTGCGTGGATCTACCTTCAGTCCTTGGTTATCGAAGATGTATCCAAAGAACTCCACTGTCTTTTGGAAGAATTTGCATTTCTCTCGGTGAAGTGTGACACTGTGCTCCGAAAGACGTTTCAGTGTTGCACGTAACCTCTGGTGGTGCTCCTCGCTGGTTTTTGAATGGATGAGGATGTCATCGCTGACATTTAGTACCCCTTGTAATCCGGATAGCACCTCTTTGATCGTGTTCTGAAAAATTTCGGCAGCTGACGAGATGCCAAAATTCAAACGTTTATATCTTCGCAGCCCAAGATGCGTGGAGAATGTCGTTATATATCTGCTTTCTTCCGCCAGTCGGAGTTGGTGGTATCCGGCGTTAAGATCGAGTTTAGAGAACCACTGGGCTCCGTTGAGGTCTGCTAAAATGTCATCTACTGTCGGTGTGAGGTGCCGTTCACATTTGATGGCCTTGTTGGGCATGCGCATGTCTATGCAGATGCGGATTTTTCCTGGTTGGCGGGGTTTTTCGGCGATCACCATCGGTGAAACCCACGGGGTGGGGCCAGTGACTTTCTCAATCACGTCTTGTTCTTCTAGCTTCTCTAGCTCGTCCTCCACTGCTGTTCTGAGATGGAATGGTATTCGCCTGTGCCGGAGAGCGATGGGCTGTATTGTTTTGTCGATGTGTAGTTTTATTGGTGGTCTCTTGATCATGCCTAAACCTTGAAATAGGGTTGGGAATTGCAGTAGCAGTTCGTCAACTTGAGTGCTCTTGACAGCGTTGGCGAACGCAATGAGCTGTAGGTCTTCTGCCGTGTGGCTGCCGACGAGGAGGTCTGCTTCTCTGTCTACCACGTGGAATGTTGTGGTGACTTCATGTTCTTCTGCTTTCACTTGGACCACCATTTTGCCTCGCAGTGGAAGGGGCTCTTTCCCGCCATATGTGAATATGCGGACCTTTGACGGAATCAGTTTTGGCTTTGGGTTTAGACTCTTGTAGTGCTGGATTCCCATGACGTTGACTGTTGCGCCAGTATTAATCACTCCGACGGCTGGGGAACCATCTATTAGGATGTTGCACTTAGGTTGTGGTCTTCGCCGCCGTTTTAGGTCACTCGTGAACGAGACGAGGTAGCATTCGTCGTCTTCATCTTCAGATGAATCATCGAGTCTGTCGTACCGTCGGTATTGTGGCCTCATGTCTCGCGGCGATTGTCTCTCTTCTATTTCTAGTTGTCGGACTGCTCCGTACAGTGACTTCTTACTGGACGATCCTCGTCCTCTGGCTCTCCCTTGGCACACGCTAGAGAAGTGATTTGGGATCCCACAGTTTGAACAGGTCTTTCTACGTGCAGGACAGCTTTCTGCGTCATGTGCTTCTCGTCCACAGTATCCACACTGTGATTTCCTCTGTGTTCGGGTCGGCCATCGACCTCTTCCGCCCCTTGAGGATGTTCTGATCGCGTCGACTCTTTCCGTCTTAATCGTCACTCCAGGGCTCGTGCTGGTGTTGAGTGCTGCCTCCATCGCAGATGATCGTACATCGGACAGTTCATGAGATCTTGCCAGTAGGAGGATTTCTTCTAACGTGATCTTGGGTTGGCGGAGGATCAGCGTTCTCAGTGGTTTGTTTCTGCATCCTTGAATCAGTTGGGCGGTGACTTCCTTGTTCTGGTCGTCTTCGGTGCACGTGCTGACGAGTTCACGCAGGCGAGCGTGGAATGCATCCATGGTTTCGCCCTCTCGTTGTCGAGACTGTCGAAACTTGAACCTTTCGTAATGTGGGTTTAATTGAGGATCAAAATGCGCGTTGAGAGCTTGGACTGCTGCGTCATAGTCATCGGATTCTCCTGTGTCCGGGAGATGCTTGAATACTTTGTATATCTCCTCACCTCTGAAATGAATTAGCAGGGAGCGTTTCACTTCGTTGTCCTTCTCCCTCGTGGCTATGAAGTGGTTGTTTAATCTCCCTAGCCATACAGCCCACCTGGGCGCGGCAGTTGAGGGGTCTGCTAGTCCACTGAAAGGTGGCAACACTTGCACTTGAGCGTGCGCGGGGTGTTGCGCCTGTTGCAGGGGTGGAGGCTGTGCTGTGGTAGCCTGTTGTCGCACTGCATTGTTGCCCGGTGCTGCGGCTTGTTGTTGCACTGCATTGTTGTCTGGTTGGTTGGACATTTGGTTTGCGGTGTGTGGTGTTGCACGCTGTATTGAAATCCCACTTGTTTAATTTCAGGTCTTGCCAATGCTTGTTGGCTCGATGGGGTCTGAGTCTTTCTTCGCGTTGTTCTTTGTTTTGTTGTGCCTTGCCCTTGCCTGCTGGCTTGTGTGTGTCTCTCGTGATGGTGTTGGGCTTTGACAATGCTTGTTTTTTCTTTTTTCTTTTTGTTTGTACGCTGTTCCGGCCTGTTGTGTGGACGCGACCTTCCCCAGCTTATCGGCGGCTCTGCCGATGTTTCCGTTGATTGCTGGGCCTGCGCTGGGATTCACACGCGGTCTCCGCGTGTGCTCGGCTCTTCGGGGTGTTTGCCTGCGTGTGCGCATGCGCGGGGCTCTGCGGCGGCCTCCGCAGCGTTCTCGGGCCTCGCGCTTGCTTGCTCCTTCCTCCCGGTGCCTAATGCAGCATTGGCCCCCGCTGCTTACCGGGCTTGGAGCTTCTGGTCGCCTCTTGTACGGTCCTGGACGGGGACAGGTTCGTCGTCGGTCCTGGGAAGGACCCGTGTGCCGCTCGATGCTCCGCTCTCGAGCCTGTAGCCGACGTCGTGTTCAGGTAGGGACAGGGCTATCCCACCCTCGTCGCCAGTGTAGGTTTCTACCGACGCACATGAACTATTATGTTTGGATAGGGACCAAATATGCATAGAGGCCTAATGCGCTGCAGCAGAAATAAAGGGACACGGACACAGGGCTGCTCTGGTCGGACCGGAAGTCCCGAGCGACCTCCAACCATTTATTTATAGCCTTCAGGCCACGCCTGGCCTGAAGGTGCAACAATGTATGGAAGTGGTTCCGGGGCTCAGCCGAGACCCTCGGACCACTAGAACGTTACACTCATGAACAACCAACAACACGAGCATCTCTAATGGATATAAATCTGTCTAATGGATTGGTTGTTACGTAATAGAATTATTGCGTGAACCGTGACTTATTAATACCTGTGTCTAGCTCTAGCTCAGCCTTTGTCTGGTGGAGACTGACTAATTAGAGCTGAGCCAACTTTCCAGGCATTGCTCCCCATTGTCTCCTTAATGTAGTCTTTGAAGCCCAATTCGCATATCACTCTTGAAGTTCTGTGAGTGATTTCTGTGAGTGAGATTTCCTCCTGGCATGTAATGAATGCTCCCGCAGCTACCTGTTTTTTTTTTGGGTGGAGGGTGCAGGTTGGGAACCCACCAAAGGGCCACATTCAGCTATGCATTTCTGTGAGGCATGAGAGTCTCAGGGGCACCTCACCATGCTTGGCACAGGGAGTGGGGGGTCATTTATGTTATACCGCTGATGTCAACGCCTATTTTTTTATTTTTTTTATCTGCTACTCTGAGCAATTGTTTAAATTAAGGCATTGAGCTCCTCCTGAAATCATTCTGTGATTAAGTCAGGAAATCCAGTGATTTAAGTAACAATAATGTGAGCTCAGAAGATGTTGGGCTCCTCTTTTTCTATAGATGTGAATGTGACAGATTAAATATTTGCATTCATTATAACAATCCACTGACTGGTATTTAGTATGAGGCCGATGGGCATAATTGTGCAGCTCCATACAATTACAAAGTCTCATCTGACACTCAGGGGCTTATTTACAAGCCTCTTGCACCGCCGGTGCATCACTTTTTTCCATGTTAAAAGTGGAGCACCGGCGGCGCAAAGCCCCTCAGTATTTTGGATGGAAGGGAATCCGGCAATGCATGGCTATATGGGCATTGGGGGTGGAGGTTGGAGCTGAGGAACGGAGTGAGTCATTCTTTAACTTTGGTGTATTACCTTAAGGCTTTAAAGTTCCTTTCTGTCTGCCCAGCGACTTACTTGGTGACATATAATTGCTGATGACATCACGTCCTGTGTGGGCACTTTCAGTTATATCCGATATGTCAAAGAATGTGCCTATAGCTGGGCCCCCTCTGAAAAATTTGGAATTTGGCTCCCCTGGCCTTGTCTGCCCTCCCCCTTCCCACTGCGGTCCTGGCATTTCAGTTGGCACGGTGACATCATTGAGTCAGAGAGCCAGGACAGGGCAGGTCGGCTGGACAGATCCTGTGCATGTTCAACACAATGTTAGCTTTAACATTTGGCTTTAGCCCATGTGTATTCTTCTTGGTGTCACCAGTGTTTCTGTCCACCTACTGCTTTCCCTGCCAGCCGTTCTGTCAGCCTTTGCCAAGAAAAGCCCTGGTCCCTTACGCCCATGACCTTCAAGAGGGGTCGGAGCTCCCCCGGAAGCCGTTTTGTCCACCGATGTGGTAGCCTTTCTTCAGGGTGCCTGCCAACAGCGTCATCGATAAACAGTGCTGTGACACTGGGCACCAGCACTTCTTTTCTCAAATTGCACACTAACCATACCCACAGCACCTGCTTCTGATTCTGAACACTTTGTCCACGTTTCCTTTGCGGACATGTCTTCACGTAGGAACATGTTCCCGATGCTTTTGAAATGTGTAGACGGATGACCTAAAATGTTTTGAAGGAGAGACATTTGGAGTTGGACTAGTTTCGCGTACAGACGATTCTTAATTGAACTATGGAGCATTAGAGCAATGTAATGTATGGCCCATGGGGGTCTGTGCATAAAGGATGGGCAGAGTCGTGGGCCGTGGTATTCTTAAAAACTACAATTTTATCTGACGGTCTGCTTATTGCCGCTAGAGCAAATTATTAAGTCACGTTGTGATCTTCAAAAATGTCAATTGTAACTGTTACTGTGCAAATGCGGCTGCCAGTGGCTCACGCAGGGGGCCATCCTAAAAGGGCGGCCCTCTAGTACCGTTTGGGCACTTACCCACCCCCTTTAATGCTGGGACTCAAGGAGTAGTCCCCCTCTGCTTAGGAGTGCTAGGCGCGTCACTTCTTGCACACTGATGAGTTGGGGAGGGTAGTTATGCCTCCCCCGACCACTTTGGCATCATCTGTTGCGCTGGGCATGCCGTCTGCAGGTCGTCTCCTAGTCCTCATTGTGTTGGGTCAGAGACGGTGTCGGTGTTTTTGCGCTGAGTCTGTCCATTTGGGGCAGTTCCTCTCACTTCTAACACATTTTGCCCCTGACCCCCCAGGTGTTCTAACTCTGTGCTCACTGTGTGGCTCAGTACGTCACAGTGGTTATGGAGCCGGGTTTCTCGGGCGGGAGTTTGGTTTTCTGCTGTTTGAAGGGCTGAGGGGGTGGGGGATAGACCTGGACCATTCTGCTCCCTGACGTACATTGACAGAAGGTCATGTAAACCGGATTTGTTTTGCCGTTCCGACAGCATCACTTGTTAGGGTGGTAATGAGGAAAAGCTCATTCGCCCCCACTTAGGTTGCCCAGTTGGCAGGTCGAGCGCCGCCACCATGGCCATCGATGCAGGTAATGCAAAAGGCTTCGAGTCGGATGCGCAGTGGCGTGGGGGTCGGGACAATGGGGTGTGACCTCCCCTACCTGCCCTCTCTATGTTCGCGGGCGGGCCATATCTCATGTTTTCCTAGTTCTAATCAGTCATTTTGAAATAGGGGAATGACTACCAGTGAGAGACAACGTCTATTTAAACTAGAGCGAGACATATGCAGTAGGAAAACGTAACTCCTGACGCCAACTGACATATGTGTACAGCGATTGCCGAAAGCGGTGATGCCAGATTGGGCGAAGGCCCTGTGCGCTGAAGTTTTGTTTGCTTTATTGTTGTATACTTTCCAACATGCTTCCTTGCCTTACCGTCGGACCACTAGACACAGCAAGGAACTGTAAGGTGAAATTGATTTGTTGGCATGGAAAGACATCTGATTTCACTGAGTAGCATTTCAGTTGAGGTATTTCCGCTAATAGCTTTCTACAGTGCGATAGGTGTCTGGATTGCACGTTGTCTAGCTTGTTCGTTTATTCGGTGCTGCACAGAGTTGAAGAATCTGTACTTGTTTACATGTTTGCGAATCTTGCACGGTGTCAATTGTATTATTTTTGAACATTGTTGTGGAGCATGATGTGTTGTACCAGTTTTTATATAAGTACTGTTGTACATGCTTGCCAATTTTCATGGAGTCAATGGGATTGTTATTGCACATTGTTGGGAAACACGATGTTCAGTACTCGTTTACATGCTACGTACTTATTTCGTACAATTGCAATTTTGCACGGTGCCAACGGTATTTAATTCCCTTACAGATGAAAAGGCTAAAATCTTGGAGACAGAGGTGGTGACACACGATTCTGATTTGGTGTGCATGACTAAGTGCGAGCACCTAGGAGAGAAAGACCATACAAACAGATGGGTAGAGAATGAAGGGATGCATATTTTCCTAGACTTACTGAGAACTGTGATTCCTATGTGTCAGTATGCACAGCACAGACCAGTCCCACAGATGGTGAGGGGCAAGTTGAAGAAAGGAAAATTACCAGAGCAGATGGATTGCCTTGGGCTTCGGCCAATTGATAAAGGGTACACATATTCAGCAGTGAATGGCAAAATAGTCAAGAAAGAGACAGCCATAGTCCTTCTTACAGTGCAGGGAAAATAAGAGTTTCATCCTAACACCATGAATTCAGAGGCGAAAGTGAGGGTAGAATTCTCAGATAATTTCCAAGAGCCAGCAGAGAACCGTGCAAACAGAAACTGCAATATTGTGCTTCAGACCCGAAACAGAGAAAGGAAAACGTGCGCTTTTTGAAAGATATTTTTTTGCAAGAAGAGTGATGCTTGTTTCTCTTACAGATCATATTGTGACGTGTTGGTGTACCTGATGTCCCTGTCCTGTGATTGGATGCCTGTGTCTTTGTGACCCTGTGTGGGACCCCTCCCCCCAACCCTGAATGATCACAGAACAGTACAAGCTGACATCCTTTGCCTGAACAAACCAGACAAACTTGCCAAGCCAAGAATCATGGACAGATATCATAAACATGAAGTAAAATGTTCACAGTTGTAATTTTGAATACAAGAAGGCTTTGTGTCTTTCACACAGGAGGACATATTTGTTCTGCAAATGCTAGTTAATTTGAAAATAAAAATAAAAATGTGTATCGAAACTGAAGAAAATGTTTTTCAGTTTATAGATGTTGATGTTGCCTTGATTTTTTTCAAGTACAAGATATATAAGTGTGGCTGCTTCATCAGTAGTAGTTCCATTATTAGCCATTTGTGATATTAGGAGCATTACTGAGTTCATATGCTTGATTCTATTTGTGCATTTATTTTTTATATCCATCATACATTTATTCTTGCTGAGTATCCAGATATAAATGAGCTATATCTTTTACATGCTTTATAATGATTATTACATGCTTTTATGATTTCACTGTTTTAATGTGTATACATTTTATTTGTGCTTTCAGTACAGCACATGAGTCTATAATGTCACTGTTTTAACATGTGCTTTCAGTTAAGAAGTTCAGTTTTTTATATATGTATGTTATGATAGTCAAAGGTCATAGGGTGGAATGTAGTGCTAGAGGCACTTTTGTGATCTGACACCCTGTGATGACTTTTGACTACCATTATTTTAATTGACTTTGGTGTGTTATTTTAGCCTAGCCTGAATATACAACGTCCTGCATATGCCTGTTTCTCTTAAAAGTTTCTTTCTTGTAATCTTGGAGTCTTTTTAGCTGGAGTTGTCACGGAGTAGAACAGCCTTGCCAAGAACAGAATGTGTGGGATGTGCATTTGAAAGCATGAGAGAGAGAGAGGTGTGGAATGTACATTTTGGTCTCACAGTGCTGTATGCAGTAGTGCACAAATGTGCATTTTGTTGTACATTGATAAGTATTATGAAGTTCTTATTATTGGTTACGACAGGGCCTCATATCCTCCTGAATTCTGATTCTGCTTGGCTTGAGCTTTATCTGCGCGCTTGCAAGTTGTTTGGGTTAATCATGTTCAAGGTTTGTTTTGTGAGAGATTGTTTAATGTACTCTGGAAGGCTTTTGTGACCTTCGTCAAGATAAAGGCTGGAACATGGGAACTCCTTGCTTGGCAGTTGGCCAGTTCTGGTAAGATTCCTTTGGCTCAGGGGGAAGGTTTCTCTCAAACCTTCTACTGTGTTTTGAGATTATTAAGCTGAGGGTTGTTGACTTAGAAACTGGGATTTTGGAATCCGAATGGGGAAGGAAGCATCTACTTCGATGGAAAACTGGTTGCTGAGGCTCTTAACCACAGCTGTTAATCGCCTGGACAGAAGTGTGCCAAGATGCAGTGTTTGCACCAGGAGAAGTGTTGAGTTTTGATTGATGCCATTGTGATGTTTAGCCAGTGGCTTTGACCATTTGAAGTGTTGAGCTTTGATTATTGCCATTGTGATGTTTGGCCAGTGGCTTTGATCATTTTAGGTGTTTTCTTTGTGATGTGTGACTGAGTGAGGTGCACAACCAAAGTAATCATTTGATGTATTCAGTGTATTTATATCTTTCTGATCTCTTGCAGGACGTCTGGCATATTATATATGCTTGAATCTTATCTCATATTAATTGCTGCTTGTTTATTCATCAGTATTATTCATGCATTTAACAGTTCCATTTACCAAGTGAGTTATTATTGCCTGCATATAAAAATATATATCTCTTAGTGTATTTGAATGTTGTGCATTTGGCATCTGGGAAAGCCTTTCTGTTAGAGAGCATTGTGTAAAATAAAAACCCAAGTCTAAAAAGAGAGTCTTTGCATTTTGTAAAATAAAACCCTTTTCTAAAGGTGTTGTTTGTTTTGCGTTAATGTCTCCTGCTTCTTTGAAGGAGTAGGCCTGGGCGTAGTTCGCAGAGTTGTGCTACTCGGAACTCCGGAAAGTTACAAAAAACCTCTGCAAAGTTCCGCGAGTGGCAAAGTGCAGTGCGAACTGCAGTTTGTGCTGGTATTCCTGCAGCTCGGGTACAAATTGTACCCGAGTGGAAGCTTGCTCTCCCAAACTTACCATTCGCTATTGTGAGCAGGGAAAAAACCCCGCTGCATATCGTGAAGCGGAGTTTTCTGCACTCCGTGAGCTCCGCGGAGTGCAGCGTGCAGAAAACTCTGCAAATGAAGCGAATTTCACCGCCCACGCCTAGTGTTGGGCCACGGTGTGGAGATTCTGTATTATCTGAAAGGTGAAGTGAGACATCGCGCCACCTCATTCTTGCTAGTGTGGTTCCCCCACACCCCACAAAAGATTTTTGCTGTGCCGAAATGACCTCCCCAGGCTCAAAAACACAGCTGGCTTGGCTTAATCTTCGAATCTCCTAGTTATTTTCCAATCAATATCAGATTTCCAGACCCTCTCAAGGCTCTGGGGATCACATGTTAAAAGTCATGTATTTGATGATTTCCTAAGCCTCCATATCTTTCATCTTGGCAGCAGTACCACATCAAAAACAAACTTTGTTTTGGCAAAGTTCAAGCCAAACTAGCCATCTGGAATGATCCCCAAAATTAAAAGTTGAGAGCTTACCTCTATATGATGACCTGTTATATCACTGATGAAGTTACATAAGGTATCCCAATAGGAGGCCAATGCTGAGTATTGCATGAACATGTGCATATCATTTGCCTTTACGGCCTTGCATTTTGGACATGCGATATCTTGCCCAGCCATTCTTGACAGCTTACTCGGAGTCTAATCGGCCCTGTGGGTCATGAACAGATTAATTCTCTTAAAGGAGGCAGGTTTCATCACTGCATATAATGTAGTATAAGATACTTGCTAGATCTGCCTCATATCTCCCTCTATGGTTCCCTCTTCACATATTGAGGATAAATCAGGATATTTCTTGTTATATGCCTCCAGGAATTCCAAATACCATACAGATACTTCCTCCTTTAATGGAGGGGACTTCATCACCCGTTTAAACCATTCCTCCTCCTCTTTTTCTACCCACTTTTAATTTGCCCACTTTGATCATAGTTGATAGTATTTAAATCTCATTAGCTGGCATGAACTTAAATCTTGCCACTCCACTAATCTAGATTCTACTTTCAGGTCTGCCCAACAGTTCAGACAGGCTTGCTTTAAGGGATGACTTAATTAGTCCTACAGATATTCTGGTGTGCCTGGGTAATCCCAGACTGTAGCTGAAGACATTTAGTATGGAATAATAAAGCTCTTTCTAAAGTGCACCCAGGTTCTTAACACTGTTTTTACAGCCTAACTTTTTAAAAGAATTTCAGCTCCCTATATTTAAACAAGAAGTGACTATGCCCCAATCCACTAAGCATTGCCTCATATAGTTTACCTAATGCAGATTGATCTAGTTTGTTGGCCAACATCCCACATGTTTAAAATGGAATGTGAAACACTGCATCTGGCAATCAGGCAAAGCCAGCCCTTCAGCTGCCAGCATCCTTCTAAGCCCAAATAAGATCCCAGTTAGTCTATGCAATTTAGAGATAGACTATTTGGGAAATGAAAGAGTTGAACAGAAAGGTAACTTTTAAGAGAATAATCATTTTAACTAAATTAACTCTACCGTAGATGTTTAGGGGCAAATTGATCCATCTCACTAAAAGTTTCTCTATCTCTTGACTCACTTTTTCCAATTGACCTGCAAGATGTCTTCAATTTTCAGAATTTTTAAAACTTCCATATATTTCACCTGCAATTTCACCTCCCTCTTAGTAGTGTCTAAGTTGCCATGCCATAACCTCGGTTTTATCCGGATTGACCAAATATCCTGATATTTTACCAAATTCTTCAGCCCCCTCGATTCATCTGCGTAATGCAAGTTGTGTGTTTGTTATATACAATAACATATCATCCACACACAATGCTAATTTAACCTCCAACTAAGCCGACTTAAATGGAACAAGCTGGTGTACAAAAGGTTCAATGTTGATATTGAAATGGATAGCTTGCCATTTACCAAAACTCTAGCAATTGGTGCCCTATAGAGATTCTGTATTGTACTTATTGTATTTTGGGAGAATCCAAAGCTTCTAAGGGCTTCTCACAGATACTGTCAATAAAGCCTATCAAAGTCTTTAGCCACATCCACATCTTCTACTATTAAAGAAGATTTCTGGGAGTACACCATATAGTTGGCACCCATCAACAGGTATGTATTCTCATTTAGCTGCCGCCCCAGAACAACCCCCCTCTGATCAGGATGAATAGCACTCTTAGGGCCAGATGTAGGTAAGTAACATTTACCGATTCTCAATTACCGAAAATTACCGAATTTTACCGATTCGGTAATTAAGAATCGGTAAATGTGAGGGGTGGGTATGTAGGGAATCCAGATGTTCCCTTTTACCGAATCGGTAAAAATCGGTATTTGCCGATTCGGTAAATACCGACTGGTAATGCCCCATTCATTCCTATGGGCTTTGAAGCCCATAGGAATGAATGGGGCTTTACCGGTCGGTATTTACCGAATCGGTAAATACCGATTTTGACAAGGGTGCAGGGGGTGTCACTTTGACACCCTCTAGCACCCCCAAAAAAGGTTCGGGGGCCATGTGGCAGGCATACCTGCCCTAAGGGCAGGTCTGCCTGTCATATGGCACAGGTGTGCATGCACACATGTGCATGCACACCACAATTGGTATTTTACCATCAAATAGTATTTGATGGTAAAATACCGATTCTGTAAGGCTTGTGGGACTCAGAAGAGTCCCACCTACATCTCATTATTACCGAATCTGTAAAAATACCGATTCGGTATTTTACAGAATCGGTAAATTTACCGATCAGTAAATTTACCGATTCTGTAAAATACAGGGCCCTACATCTCAATTTGCATTTACCGGTCGGTAACGGCCGAAATCGGCCGTTACCGGCCGGTAAATGGCCACCTACATCTGGCCCTAGATTACTCCAGCCACCCTGGAGGACAGTATCCCTGAAAACATCTTATAATCAACGTATAATAGGGATATTATCCTATAAGATTCCATTCTAGAGGGGTATTTATCTGGTTTCACTAGACCTATAGTGGCCTCTGACCAAGAAGCTGGGACTTCTTCCCCTTTCATATATATTGCCTTACACAGCGTCTTTAATGTAGGGATTTGTTTCTCTATGATTGCCTTGTATAGCTAAAATAGGAGACCATCTGGGACCGCTGCTTTACCGCCCTTTATTCTCGTATACTGGGTCTTCATCTCCACTTCTGTGATACTAACCTTAATGTATTCACTTGTGCCCTTCTTAATATAGGTAGATATTTATCCATTACCCAGGACTTAATCATCTCCCTTTCTGGCTGTTTGTCCTCTTTATATAACTTCCTCATATATTTCCGAGCTTCTCCTATGATCTCTTAGTGTCCAGAGGCAGCCCTGATTCTGAATCCACCAAGACACTTATCATATTCCTAATTTTATCTACTCTAACGTTCCAAACCAAGAGAGAGCTACATCTCTCACCATATGAAAAGTGTTGCAGTTTATTAACTCTCCATCTATCCTGGATTTTCTTAGCTAGCTGACTCTCATACTCTGCCTGCATGATAAACCTTCACTCACCTGAAGTTCAGGCTGTTCAACTTGAGAGATGAGACGATATTTCTCTTCTGCCCCTAAAAACCCATACCCACCCTGACTGCATTCGCAACGCAGTCTGGCAAGAATAGATCTCCAGGGGAAGGGGGAAACATGGGACAAAATAATAAACAAAAGAAACACTCCACTGTTTTCACTTTCTCTTGATGACACTCTTTTCTTCGTTCAGAGTTTCAGGTATGCTTGCGTCTGTAAACTGTTTTCTATTTAAAAACACAAATACAACATATTAACTCTTCTTCATAGATTGCGCTTATTCCGTCAATCTATTAAACATTATCATTGAAGAAATACCTTCCAGTGCTTGTGATTATTTCCAGAACAGTGTTCGTAAAATAATACAGCCTAAATTATATTCTGACTGATATCTGCAGATAAAATAAAAGATTTGCATTAACTATACAGGTCAAAGAATAGTATTCACTATATGCATCAATCTTTGTTCATAATAGTAGGGGCTGCTGGTCACTAACTTACTCATAACATTATATATAGTTTCTTTAAATAATATACAACATGAGTCTTGAATGTTCTTAAATATTGTTCTCTTCTTCCTTTATAGGCATAGCTGCTGCCCTTCGATGCACAAAATTTCTTGAAAATATTTCCAGAATTCCAAGGTGAGTATTTGTAAAAGTGTATAAATCTCAAGATCGTTTTTTGTTCATGCGCGCTAAACGATGACAGCGTCTTGTCTTTAAAACGCCTTGACTTACTTCCGGTTAACAATGTGCATTGATTCCAAACAAAAAATAGTAATAATATCTAGTTCGTAAACAATTTACTTCCTCTGAAAGCTCTTCTGACTATGCACGCAATAATCTTACTTGACTGTTTTTTTCTTTTTTTCTGTTTCAGGTCAGAGTTGAAAGTGACGGGGGCCGGAAAGAAGGATCACTGCGTCAGTGCCGCCATGGAGACCAGCCGGACGCGAGAACACCAAAGAAGAAATCTTCTTGCTTCAGGAAAGACGACTCTGGAATTCGCTTGAGGAAGGACAATGCTGGAATTCAGGTAAGGAGGCAGGCAAACGAGTGCAAGCGCGCGTGATTGAGTGTCAAGGGTTTTTATAGAGGTCTTGAAGGGTGGGGTTCTTCGGTTGAAGGGGAAGGGAAACGTGGCGCACATGTCTCAACCATTTAAGCAGGCCCGTGCAGTCAATGGAAATTGGTTGTTGGCTTGTGCAGTTTATGGAAATTAGTTCTTGACTTGCCAATGTGAGTTTTAAACAACTGCAGCCTGATTCTCATATAAGGGATAAACACTGGCAAGTGCAATAATTGTAACAAGACTTTAGTGCTCATGATGGAAGCTACATAAAACAAGCATAAGCAAGTACAATGATCCACTAAGCTGTTAGTACAGATACGGCTCTGCATATCAATAATAGAACAAAGGCATTTTAACAACTATTTCCACAGTGATTGCAATGATGTTCTTATGAAGCAGTGTGAGGCTGAGCTATGTTCGTTGCACAAACCCTAACACTGCATACCCTCCAATTCTCCTCGCAGTATAGATATCTAGGCTGAACCCTCTGAAGTAGCATTCTGGAGTTCTGTCTCTTTCATCCTTATTTTAGCTTGAAGTGTCTCTTCTTTACTTAGTATTTCTCACCTCCTAATCATTATGGCACTGGTTTCGGCTCTTAAATATGCCTTGTAGGTGTTGTTGCAGGGATTCTACACAAATACAGAACTGTGCGCTGGAAATGGGACCATGGTGTATAGTGACTGAGTCTTCCTACCACCTTAGTACCCATGAAAGTAAGATGACTAGCTATAGCATCACACCTGCTCTCCTATTCATTCACAGAGGAACACATAGTTAGACTAGCTATAGCGTCACACTTGCTCTCCTATTCATTCACAAAGGAACAAATAGTTAGATACCCCAGAACACAACACTCCCAGATCTCTCAGGAATCGCGGTAAGAAGACCCACCCTTTTGTTCACTCTCTTGTACTCATCCACAATAAGATCTGACTGAGACACGAAACAGTTTAAAATTTTTATTTTAACTAACGCGCCTTAACATGCAGTATACGTGCCACAACAAGCAGGAAAACAAATATAGTCAGCATAGCAGTCAGTCCATAAATCAGCTATGCGAAACAGTAGCTTTGGAGCTCACGACTACGGACAATTCATTTTAAACAAAGGGGCCTATCATAGCCTTGGTTATCACTGGTACATTACCAAATCTCCGCGAGTACATTTTAAAGGGCTTACAATAGCCTTTCCAACTAGCTGGGTGTATTGGAAACACGGTTTCTCTCAGAATTGTGTGCCTTTCCATTTTTCAAGACTGGCCAATTAGAGTCCATCAGGAGCTGCCCATAACTTTGCGTCTTAGCTGTTACGGGCATACTAGTGAATCTCCATGGGCAAATATTAAACCTTCAGAGCTTACTTGGATTATGAAGTGAAATATACATTGCACACATTTATTGCCAAACTATGGTCTTCCAACAGCGCAACCATAAATGTTCGTTTAGAGCCTTGAGGAAGTCACTGGATGTGACGACACACATGTCGGCTGTTTTTGTGTCACTACTTCTCAAAGAATGTCTTTCCATTTTTACTTGTTATAAAACTGTGGTGCATTGAGTCCTGTCACAAATTGTTATAGAGATACTTTTCAAAATAATTGTACAGAATAAATTGAAGAATGTTTGTCTGAATACATCTCTGGTGTTTCCTGTGATACAGTGGACTCTGTCCTATTGGGTCTACCTTATCAATGTCACACATTTATAACTTAAATTTCAGAAGTGCCTGGGTCTATTTTGCTGTATACCACTTCACAAGTACTTTTGTTAGGTCCCTTTGTGTTTTTGCACCCAATACTGATACCATTCACTAAATTAATTCCAGCAATCAAACGTGACACTCATAGTGCTTGAAAAAATTATATTAGTAAATATTTTATTTCCTTTAATATTTCAATTTTTCTTTTCAAATATGTTAAAAAATAATAATAATTTGCTTTATTGTTTAGTTAATCAAAACCGTAACAAATTTTCTCTATACCGTTTGACCAATATTACATTTAAAACAACCAGAAAATAAAAAACAGTGCAAGCAATAAACATACATTTCAATAAAATTCCATACAAAATATATCTTTCCTAAAACCTTAATTTAAAAAACTTCCTTCAGGCCTAGTCCACAGTGCAAATGAAGCTTAATAAAGTTAATTTGTTATAGACGTGCTTGCTGTCAAGCATTTTTCAAAAGCCATCAAAAACTTTACCATCTTGCAGTTCATTTGGGGATCAATTGGATCCAGGCCACCAATGATCGCTGACCTGCATGTTCGAATTCTCTTGACCAAAAAGGCATTCTTCAAGAAAAACACTTGCTCCCTGTGCAGCTTGTTACAATGGCATATTATATGAATTAAGTCTTCCTTTGTATTACTGCAGAGACGGCAATCAGTTAATTCAATGTGCTTCCAGGATGGTTCATCTGCAAGAGTTGGAAAGCGCAGTGCGATCAATAGTTTTTTAATGTAAATAGAGTATGTTGTGTCCAAATAGGCCGCCGGTGTAAGCGATTTATAGCTATTGATCACTGTCGAGGAATGGGAACGATGAGCGAAGATTTCTTTATCTGTGAGCAACAAATGAAATTTGGCGGCTCTATTTAGTGCCTGCTTAAATGAAGTAAATTGCAGATTTTTATCCCATAGGTTGGAAGAGCATGTTAACTCCAGAGCACTGGCCAGGAATTTGTTGGCCTCCGATTTTTTTTGCATTTCAAGTTCCTGCCATAGAAATTTATTAAGATTTTTTTCAATGGAGTTTTGCTTGATTCGATACCACACCTTAATGCATGTATAAAGCCTACCAAGTGATTCGTTCATGAGACCGAATTCTAAACGCATTTGCGCTGGTGAGGCTGAACTGGCAAGTTGAAAGACTTTTTTTATAAATTTTAGTTATTAAGTTGTTGAGAATTTCAGAATCTTTGCCATGCATTGCAGCACTTGCATATGCTAAGGTGGGTAGCGCTTTGCTAGTAATTACAGTTAAGAGCGGCCTAAAAGATGGACCTTCCAATTTTTTGGCCAATGAGCTGAATGCAAATATTAAGGCCCCTGCTCTTTGTGTCATATAATTTTTTGCAGCTCAATTGTCTGTGTTGCTTTTAAATTGTAAATATTGTATTATCTTTGTATGGTCCACTTAATGTTTGGATTGTTTATTGTAATGATCTATTAATTATATACTTTGAAAAGAAAAATTGAATATAAAAGGAAATAAAATATTTACTAACTAATATATTTTTTTCAATCACTATGAGTGTCACGTGTGATTGCTGGAATTAATTTAGTGAATGGTATCAGTATTTGCATTGCTGTGGTGCATGAATTATATATTGGCCTAGCCTTACTGATTAAGGGCCAGTACCCTTTATTGATTGCAATTTACCCTGAGTGGCACCGCTGGATATTTCCTTGCTCCTTGATACATTTAGATCATTATCTGTACTTTCTAGCCCAGTTTACATGTATAACTATGGATGTA
Source organism: Lissotriton vulgaris (assembly GCF_964263255.1). Classification (NCBI taxonomy): domain Eukaryota; kingdom Metazoa; phylum Chordata; class Amphibia; order Caudata; family Salamandridae; genus Lissotriton; species Lissotriton vulgaris. The sequence continues at coordinate 1,219,328,416 of NC_141693.1, forward strand.
TGACCCTTATATACACTACTACTGTTCTTTGTTTTGCATAGTCCATAAATCATGAAGAGAAATGTCACCATAAAAGACAATGGAGAAAGGATTATAGTATCTAACCTACCTCTCCTTGCTAAGAAGAAGAAATATTATTATATATTTGAAGATGTATGGGATTTGTCAGCAGACACCATACCTTAGCCTACACTTGATAGATCTACATCACAGGCGCTTGTCTCCCTGGAAAGATCCCTCTCCAAGTGTCTGTTACCAATTCATGCACCCCACTAAAAACCCAAGTACACTGTCCAAACAACAGCTGCATCAGTATATTTTGTCTAAGGCCCAACGACTGGCCAGAACAAATTAACAAGGGGCATTGTTGTTCGACCTTGTACACAATGTTCAGTCAAAATCCCAGGAAAATGCAGAGAGCGAAAACAACGAGTTCTCATGTGAAAGGAGCCTTTGAAAACATTGCAAAAAATAAACAAGTTATTGCTAAGTGAAAAAAACAATGTCCCTACCTATTGGCAGGCTACCAGAGTCGTTAATAAATGCAAAAAAACTCAGTGGTCTTATCAGCCAAGTCTGCTAAACCAGCTCATCCAGCAATATGAATCTGTCTGGAGCCAATCTTCTCTGTCCCTGCTGTTTATGGAGTCTTAGGTGTAGAGTCACAGAAGAATGATCTGAAAGTAAGGCTGGGCAATGGGCCACTGACACAGCATCATATAGGGAATAGTCTACCAAGAAATAATCTATCTTTGAATGATATCTATAGTTTTTATTACAAAAAGTGAGCTATCAGGGCATCGACCTCCTCTGGGTCCCGAAGGTTGTGCAACTTGTTCCTCCACATAATTCTTAACTTCACAGGAAACTTCATCCACACCTTGGCCCTCATCTGCTGAATATCATTCATCCTGGAACCCAGCCCCCATTGCCTCTTTGCTTTCCCCTTTTCAATATCAGACCTCACTTGATGGGCAAAATCCTCATAATTCAGAGTTTTTTCCTTCACTGCACAGACTAAGACCAGCTCCTTAACCGCATAGGTAAGGTAATTTACGAGGATTTATCGTGGGACTTTCTGTTAGCAGTTAACTTAAATGGATCTCTATGCATCTTCTAGATCTCCGTATTGAGGTCCACATCTGGACTAGCTAGCAAAAGCCCCATCCGTAGTAATTTGCAGACAAACTCTTTCACATCCCCTTTCTCTAAACCTTCTGAAATGTTCAATAATATAAGATTATGGTGCCTTGATTGATTTTCCAACCTTTCGAAATCCTCACACAAGATTTGATTCTGTTGCTTTAAGGGTTTAATTTCCAGAGAAATAGTATTCACAGCCAGAGTTATTTCTTTAACATTTTTGTCTAGGGTTTATGTACGTTCTGCAAGATCATCTAGGACCACACATTTTTCTTTTATGCCTTTCTGGTTTACTTCTGATATCTAAAATGTCTTCATCATATCAGTTCTTAAATTCAACAATATTTTCTCTAAAGGATCTTGTGCTCTATCTCCAATTTGTGTATTATCCTTCAGAACGTGTTGGCTATTTGCTTCAAATACTTCTGAAGTGCATGTCACCACATTTCATCCCATCGCAATCTGCTGCTCCTCCTCATCTAATTCTGCCAATAAGTCAAAACGATTGCTAGTGGTAATGAGAGTCTGATTAATCCCATGTATAAGTGTCCTGATCCCCCACCTCCTTCCCTAGATATGACTTGCTACCCAACATCATCTGGGAAGTCTTAGGCTGTTCAATGATTCTAAAAAAAAAGAATTAAGTGAAGGTATATGTTTAAAAAATGCAGCACCTTCTTTTAAATCACAGCGTTTTGGCTTACCGGTGCTTGGTGATGTCTTTTTAATTGGAACATCAGTATCCTTTTGTCCGGGCCGAACTCAGATGATATCTGTTTGAACTGGTAGTTGAGGGTGCCTCCCTGGAAGTTAGACACCTTCTTTAGTGCTTAAAGCGATATTGCAGAGTAGCAACTTTGCAGTTACTAATTCCAGCCCTGCGTGTATTTTATATCCATACAGTACTATCCACATCTTTTATGCTAGAGCAAATTGTTAATGGGGAGGCCAATTCTTTGAAAACCCAACTATTGCGACTTCTCAGGTAACAGTGAGGTCTGAATAGAGAGATCAGTCCGTTTGCTCACTGTAATATACAGACCTCTCATACAAGAGAGAGGTTTCGACACAGAGGGCACTGCATCTTCATATTCTTGTATGCACTGCTATTAGCAGGTAGAGATATGATAATAGAGAGGGTAGTTCATTTGCACGTTACAATATATGATTATGACTCTGGAGAAAAGTTTTAGTGAAGATGTCTATCCCTTTGTACACTCTACTATGCCTCATTGCCCTCATAGGGAGTGGTCTAAGGTAGAGGTGAGTGTGTCCCCACGTTCAGCTATCCACACCAATCAACAAAGACACCATTCTCAGCAGATAGGATACTCCATTTCTGTACCCTACTACCCACAGCCTACTTTGCAAATATATTACTCTATGAGGATGTCTGAGTTTACAAGGCAGTGTGATTTTATACCACCGTCTCTATAGTTCTTTTGGAAGGCAGACTTCCTCCCCAGCCCTAACTGCCGCCTGAAAAAGTTAAGGGTACCTAGGAGAATGTTCCATGTACAACCAACATTTTCAGCGTAACCTCGCAGCCTTCACTCTTCTTATCTCTCTTTTGGAAACCAGTTTCTAGCAACCAGAGCCTTGGTTCCTTCTCACTCGTGCTGCCTTTTCCATCTCTCAACCATTGACAGAGCTGACTTCTCCCGGCTATACCCGCGACTGTGCTGACTTTAAGCTAATCATGAAGGCTGCCCGAGCAGCAGCAGAACAAGTGCACCTCAAAAAAGCTGACATCGCCCACCACTGAAACTCTCCACTCCCCCTTGTGTCCCGACCTATCCACAGATCCTGATATCTATGCAACGGCAAGGAAGCTGCTTCTTCAAGGTAAGAGGACAATGTTTCCCTACACACTACAATATATGTCCATCATCCTGGGGAGAGCTGTGACTTGACGGTGAAATCCATTCCCGTACTCTAATACATATGGTTATTTTCCAGCAGAGACGTCTCAGTGGAGAAGCCAATCCTTGTTATACTTACTATAGAATAGTAACTTCTTACATGTGAGGTGTATACCTTCTCTACCCCACAAGCACACTGCTGAACATGGATAAAGGTGGGAGTGGAGAGGCAGTGTCTCTTTAAAAGTGGTATAATGCTAGGTATGTTGGCACCACTTAGGAATAATCGCACATATATCCGTTCTGTACAATATCAACCAACAGTGCTGTAAGGTGAGGCGAACCACCAAACTCCCTCAAAAATTGTGGCCAAGGCCAACATAGAGATTAGCAAAATACTCAGCACACGTCTACAAAGTAAGGTTGAGTACCAATACAAGTCTACACAAAATATAAACACAGTGTTTGAAATCTTCTATTTCTTTTATTCTTTTCTTTCTGTTATTTCATAACGTTCTCAATCAGCCAACACGTGTTTCGTCGCAAACACTTTGAAATCATTCCGCGACTTTCTCATAGCTGATTAAACAAAATAAACAAGAGAAAAGGGATGTGAAAGAGTTTGTCTGCAATATACTAAGGGAGGTGCTCTTGCTTGATAGACCAGATGTGGACCTTGATAAGGAGATCCAAAGGATGCATAGAGATCCATCTAAGTTAACTGCTAACAGAAAATCCCCTGATAAACCATCGTAAACTTCCTTACATATGCGGTTAAGGAGCTGGTCTCAGTCTGTGATGTGAAGGAGAAAACTCTGAATTATGAGGATTTCACGGATCAAGTGAGGTCTGATATTGAAAAGAGGACAGCAAAGAGGCAATGGGAGCTGGGTTCCAGGATAAATGATCTTCAGAAGGTGGGGGCCAAGTTGCAGATGAAATTTTGCTGCGAAGTTAAGGATTATGTGGAGGAACAGGATGCACAACCTTCGGGACCCAGAGGAGGTCGATGCCCTGATAGCTCAGATAGAAAAGGCTTCTGTTGCCACCTAAAAAACATAGGTGTTTCTCTGAGATTGAGGAAGAGAATTTGAAAATAAATATATAGGAATATTAAGCACATGTAATGGCGATATACACCTCACTCCTCAGGAAGGAGCTCATGAAAGGAGGACACAATCACATAATGGGGATTCCTCAGGGGGGTGACGGTGCACTGCATTTGGGAGCATAGATGGAATAAATTAAAAAATAAGTCCTCATCCTAAAATTTTGTATCAATAAGAAACACTGCAAATTCCAGGAAAAAAGCCTATTTTATAATGCCTGGTAGGAGAGTTTAAGGGGAGGGGCAGCATGATACTAAGAAATAGAGAATGGATATGAAGGTTAAAATAATCACCTGGAATATCAATAGTTTGAGGGCTAGGAGAAAGCAAGGCATGGTATCAGAGTTTCTTAGGGACCGTGGCACACATATTATAATGCTTCAAGAGACCCACCTAGAGAGGAAAGAGTAAAACTTGTTTTAGTAAGTTACGGTGGGTTCAGGAAGTAGTGTGTTCAGACCAATGGGGTAGCACCAGAGGAGTGGCTTAAGTTATCATAAAACCTATGGAATAAAATTACTGACGTATGTGTCGAGTAGTCACTTTGGGATACCACTGACCTCAAGTTCAGTGACCAGCCGGGGCGACGTAAGAGGCTTTTTAAGCCTTTTCCCCATATGGTATCTCCTGCGAGTAAGAAGTACACAACCCTTACAAAAGATACCACATAGGGGAAAGGGAAAAATGGATAAAATAACAAAAGGAGAAGGCTATGGTGGATATAACAGGTGAACGGCATCGACGGAAGGAAGGAAGAACCAGGTCTATTCCCTCTAAGATTGGCAGCCTGTTCCAAAGTGTCCTGCAGCAAGTCAAAAAGAAAGCCACCTTCTACAAGCACTGTACACCCCCCTTCCACTTGGAATTTGTCATTGTGTGTTATGGAAAAAACACACTTACATCCACCACATGCCTCAGTCATCCAAAGAAAAAAAACATACTAGATAATAAATAAAAAGAAAATAAATTATATCACTCCCACAGGCATTGCATCACCGCAGGAATATAGTTAGTAGAACTCTTCATGAACCAATAAATGATAGATGTAAAAAAGACTCCGTCCTGATCAGCAAATAGGAGGAAAATAGCACAAGGTACTTAGCTGAGGAATTAGCATGCTTTGTAGCTGTGCTTCATCACACTATGTTATTGGCCCAGAGAGCGACACAAAATAAGTTTCATGTACCTGTGTCTCCAGGTGCCAGTCGGTTCTTGCCGGGGTGGAGGACTCCGGGCAGGCAGAGCAACTGCTGTTAAATATGCTGTAGTTTCCCTCAACTTGAGGGACTCAAGGTAGCCACCAAAGCCGGAAAAATGCCCAAGAAAGCCGACCTGGGAAATCTAGTCAGAAGGGAGCAAAGGATAATGCTCCAGAGCGGGGAAGAAGTCCAACAACCTTAGAAGGGAGGATCCTGAGCTCGCGCTCCAGCAAGAGTGGAAACAAAAGTAGATTGCAACCAAGGAAGAACACGCTCTCCTGAGCAAAAACAAGAAAAAAGGCAAACAAATGGGTTCGCACTCCTGCACCACTGAAGAAAGTCTGACTCCACTGAACTCTAACTCGAATTGTCAAGCACAGGACAATTCGTGGGTGGAGCTTTATATAGTCTTGTGCTACGATTGGGCATCGAGTTGAACCTCACCCCAGAGGCTATTGGAGATATCGTACCAATAATGAAATGACAACATACGTGCTGCCAATGCAACTCATTCATACACAACCCAAAATAAGGCCTTAATGTGGTGTTTATGTGAATCCCTGCCATGTTTGTTCCTCCTACCCAAGGTGTTTGTACATGGTCATGGTGAATATTTGCTTATTGTTGTTGTGGGGGGAAGGCTATCCCGGTCAAGGTTGCACGCATTTGAGCTATAACACTGATAAAGTATTGAGCGATTAGGAATAGGTGTGCACTAGTGGGTTTTTTTGCAATGTTTTTTTTCAAATGCTCCTTTCACATAAGAATTCATCGCTGTTTGGGATCTCAGAATTTTCCTGGGATTTTGAACGAACATTGTGTGCAAGGTCAAACAACAATGCCCCTTGTAATTTTGTTCTGACCAGTACTTAGCCCTCAGACAAACATACTGAGGCAGCTGTTGTTTGGACTGCGTACTTGGGTTTTTAGTGGGGTGTACGAATAGGTAACAGACACTTGAAGAGGGACCTTTCCAGGGAGATGAGCACCATTGATTTAGATCTATCATCTATAGGCTAAGGTATGGGGTCTTCTGTTATAATAATACTTCTTCTTCTTAGAAAGGGGGGGAGTTAGGCACTATAGTCCTTTCTCAATTGTCTTTTATGATGAAATCTCCCTTCATGATTTATGGACTGACTACTATGCTGACTATATTTGTATTATGCATTTTCCTGCTTGTTGTTGCACGTATACTGCATGTTAGGTCACGTTAGTTAAAATAAATATTTTAAACTCTTATTGTGGACGAGTACGAGAAAGTCAGCAAAAAGGCATGTCTTGTTACTGCGATTCCTGAAGATCTGGGAGTGTTGTGTTCCAGAGTGACTAATCATTTGTTCCTCTGTGAGTGACCTCCCGACCCACCTCCGCCTGACCCGGGACCACCTCGCCTTCAGGAAGCAACTCAAGACCTGGCTGTTCGAGCAGTAGCGGACCCCCCTCCCCCAGCGCCTTGAGACCCTCTGGGTGAGTAGTGCGCTATATAAATGCGATGATTGATTGATTGATTGAGTAGAAGAGCAAGTGTGTTTCTATAGCGAGTCATCTGGGGTTTGTGGATACTAAGGTGGTAGGAAGACTCAGTCCCTATACACCAAGGTCCCATTTCCTGTGCATAGTTCTGTATTTGTGCAGACTCCCTGTAACAACACCCACAAGGCATACTTAAGAGCTTAAATTAGCACCATAATGATTAGAAGGAGGCGAGAAACACTAAGTAAAGAAGAGCCACTTCAAGCTAAAATAAAGATGAAAGAGACGGAACTCCAGTATGCTTCCACAGAGGGTTCAGCCAGAATATCTATCCTGCAAGAACAATTGGAGGGTATGTAGGCAGAGTATGAGAGTCTGCTGACTAAGAAAATCCAGGATAGATGGAGAGTTAATAAGCTGTAACATTTTTCATATGGTGAAAGATGTAGCTCTCTCTTGGCTTGGAAAGTTAGAGTAGATAAAACTAGGAATATGATAAGTGTCTTGTTGGAATCAGAATCCGGGCTACCTCTGGACACTAAGAGATCATAGGAGAAGCTCAGAAATATATGAGGAGGGTATATAAAGAGGACATACAGCCCGAAAGGCAGATGATTAAGTCCTAATTAATGGATAAAGATCTACCTATATTAACAAGGGCACAAGTGAATACATAAAGTTTAGAGATCAAAGAAGAGGAGATGAAGACCCAGTGTACGAGAATAAAGGGTGGTAAGGCAGCGGGCCCGGATGGTCTCCCATTAGAGCCATTTTAGTCAATTAGAGAAACAAATCCCTTCATTGAGGACACTTTTAAGGAAATATACATGAAAGGGGAAACATTCCCAGCTTCTTGGTCAGAGGCCACTATAGTTCTAGTGTAACCAGATAAAGACACCTCTAGAATACAATCCTATAGGCTAATATCCCTATTAAACGTTGATTATATTTATAAGATGTTTTCAGGTATATTGGCTTCCTGGTTGGCTGGAGTAATTAAGAGTGCTATTCATCCTGATCAGAGGGGGTTTGTTCTGGGGCGGCAGCTAAATAAGAGTTCGTACTTGTTGATGGGAGCCATCCCAGAAATCTACTTTAATAGTAGCGGACGTGGATGTGGCTAAAGGCTTTGATAGGCTTTATTGAGAGTATTTTTGGGCAGTCCTTAGGAGCTTTGGATTCTCCCAAAATATAACACGTACAATACAGAATCTGTATAGGGCCCCAATTGCTAGAGTTTTGGTAAATGGTGAGCTATCAGACTGTTTTCAGATTACTAGAGGAACAAGGCAGGGTTGTCCTCTTTCTTGCCTCCTTTTCAATCTCTACATTGAATCTTTTGTACACCATATTAGATCAGATTCTTCTATTGTTCCATTTAAATCAGCTGAGTTGATGGTTAAATTAGCATTATGTATGGATGATATGTTATAGTATACAACAAACCCACAACTTGCAATACGCAGATTAATAGAGGTAGCTGATGAATTTTTTAAAATATCAGGATATTTGGTCAATCTGGATAAAACCGGGGTTATGGCATGGAACTTAGACACAACTAATAAGGGGGTAAAATTGCAGATGAGATATCTGGAAGTTTTAGGAATTACGAAACTTGAGGACATCTTGCAGGTCAATTGGAAAAAATTGAGTCAAGAGATAGAGAAACATTTAGAGAGATGGACCAATTTGCCACTAAACATCTATGGTAGAATTAATCTGGTTAAGATGATTATTCTCCCAAAAGTTGCCTTTCTGTTTAACTCTATACGTCTTATATTTGCCAAAGAGTCTATCCCTAAATTGTGCAGACTAATTGGGATCTTTATTTGGGCTTAGCAGGAAGCTGGCAGCTGAAGGGCTGGCTTTGCCTGATTGCCAGATGTATTGTTATGCATTCCATTTTAAACATGTCAGATGTTGGCCAACAATCTGAAATTATTTTAAAAAGTTTGGCTGAAAGTTTTAAAAACCGTGTTAAGAACTTGGGTACTGTCAGGACCTCAACACCTCAAGTGTCCACAGTAATGTACCAGAGGATGCGGAGGAAGAGAATAACGCCAAGGAGGGTTTCCTGGGCTGAGCGGATGCAAATTTGGCACTCTAAGATGGCTGCCGATTGCTCGTGCAATTCAGCATTCTAGCTTTCCATCCCATTGTCGCTGCAGCTCAGGTGAGGCGCGAGCTGATAACAATCTGCGCACTCCACCGAGTTATTCAGCAGGAGCAGTCGCGGGTTACGTGAGTAGAGAGATAATTCGAAGAAATGAGAGTTTGGGCCCATAGAGTATAGTTTAATCAGAGGCGTATCAGAGACCATCAGACATCAGGTGGACAATGGTGAGACGGTGGCACTCATTTTGCTTGATTTGAGTGCCTCATTTGACACCGTCTCCCACTCCATCTTATTGTCCACCTTGGAGGCTGCTGGTGTCGGTGGCTCCGCCCTGGCCTGGATTGCTAATTTCCTTTCTGATCGCACGTTCCAAGTCTTTTCTTCCACATCTGTTTCATCCATTCTCCCCTCCACTCACGGTGTTCCCCAGGGATCTATCCTTAGCCCCCTTTTTTTTAACCTGTATGTGAGACCTCTTGCTTTTCTGGCGGAACAGGCTGGCCTCACAATTTATTCCTACGCTGATGACACTCAAGTCATCTATTCACTCTCCACCAATAAAAGTCTCCCCTCCTCCTCTCTTCAATCCGGGCTGAAACACATATCGGATTGGATGCTGAAGCATAAATTAAAATTAAACGGGGACAAAACAGAACTGCTTCTGTTCGGCCCAGACTCTTCACTCTGGGGCCCGCAACATTGGCCACCGGAGATGGGTCCTCTTCCCTTGCCTTCCGTTTCTGCCTGCAATCTTGGAGTTCTTTTCGACAACCAATTAACCTTCAAGCAACACGTTGTGAAAGTCTCCGCCACCTGTACCACCATCATCAGGTGGCTGAGAAAAATCACGTGGATGCTGCCTGTTGACACCCTGAGGACCGTAGTCCAGGCTCTTGTCATCTCACGCCTGGACTATGGGAACATCTTTCTCTTGGGTGCCGCTAAGGAGGTAACCAGGAAGTATCAGGTGGTACAGAATATGGCAGTTCGCCTTATCTGTTGCCTTCCTGCCAGATCCTCGGTCACCCACCATATGCGGAAATTGCATTGGTTGCGAATCGAAAGCAGAGTGAAATTCAAAGCTCTTTGCTACATGCATAAGATCATGACTGGTAGAGCCCCTCACTATCTCTCTGCTCTAGTGCAGCAGTATATTCCCCCCCCGTACACTTAGGTCCTCCACGCAGAACAAGTTCAAGATTCGCCGCTTCAACAGAGCCAAAATGGGAGGACGTTCGTTCTCCCTGCTGGCCCCATCCTTATGGAACTCTTTACCTCAACTCTTACGATCTGAAGTGTGCTTCATGACATTCCGTAAAGGAATTAAAACTTGGCAGTTTAATATTTAATTTTATGGTTTAACGCTCTCCCCATCCTTTTACTGTTCAGTTTGCCTTAGCGCCGGGAAACCTCCGGGTAGCTGCGCGCTTAACAAATGTAATTATAAATAAATAAATGAATAAAATCATTAGTCTAGTGAGTTTACCTTTTCCGGGCTCAACTTCGTCAGCACAGAAGCGATTCCAGGAAAAGCCGCGTAGGAGACGGCGAGTTCGAAGTGGAATTCGTACACCACCGTCGTTAGCCGAGCATCTGAGGAGGAGAAATACAGAAAAGCAGAGATAAGTGACAATTAGAAATGTGCACGACTTTCAACCTACTAAAAGACATTGTACAGTATTAGAATTGTTGAAAAAGATCGTTTACCTGAAATCCAGACATCGCATCAAATCTACAGAGTAAAGAAAAGAATAAGAAGTTAGTTAAGGATATTCGGGGAGAAGTCATAGCAACAGAGTTAACAGTTGGCAGGAAATAACTATTTGAAGAAGATAAAAACCACATACAGATAGCTAAATAGTAAGTATAGAATCTAGTAGACATAGTAGAAGTTAGCGTTCAGAAAGGGAAAACCAGACAGCTATTAACATTTCTATGATTAAATATACAGGAGCGTTCACGCTAAGAAGAGAGAGAAAGTAGGAAGATAACTGACAGCCAGAATTCCTGAGGAGATAAAAAGGAATAGAGTAGCTTTCAGACTTCAACCAAACAGCGCAGAAGAGGGGCTAGATCTTGAAAGTACACTGGTAGGTGTAACAATAGGAAAATAAGTAATTAGGAAGATAGAGTAGGAACACAACAGGTATTAATATTTTTCTTTCCATTAGGTTTCAGCCACCAACTAAAAGTCTGCAGGTCGGACAGGTTGAAGGGAGCCAGCCAAGACAGTCTCTTCTCTCTCTCGCAGTTTATTATTTTATCCAATATCCCCCTTGCCCCTGGGATAACGATTTAGAGACTCGTGAAAATAGAGCTCTGGGTTGTTGTTCGGGGTGGATTCGGGAATAGGCATCTCTGTTCCTGTGCAGCAAGTATAACAGAGTTTTCTCAGGTTCTGACAGAGTGAAGTGCCCAAGTTGCACTTAGCACCCGAACGGAGATGGCAGAAGGGATAGATATGCAAAGTTTAGGAGTTATTCTTGACACGATCCAAAAAGAGTTAAGCGCTGTTAGGGAGGAAAATCAAAGTCTTAGGTCAGAAATGATAAGTTTGAGAAAAGAAACGGCAGAACTGTCACAAAGGCTGAGACAGCCTTTTAGTTCTGGGCAAGATGTATAACGGTCCTTATCAGAAAGGTTCAAATAGAACCACCACTCAAGTTATACACTCCTTGTCCCCGTCATTCCCCTGGCAGCCCCAGAAAGATTTAATGGAAACCCACAAAAAGCACAAATATTCTTTACATAGTGTTTGTTACACTTCCTGTGTCATCCTTCAATTTTCCCAGATGCACAGTCCAGAGTCGCCTTCGTGTTTTCATACCTGAGTGGTGATGCAGCATCATGGTCCTTGCCTTTAATCACCAAAAATGACCCAATTCTACGCAATTATGATGAGTTTAAGCAGGAGTTTCTTAGAATCTTTGATAGAAGAACAATATCGCAAGCCGCAGACAACAAATTACTTGATTTAAAACAAGGGAATCGTGACCTAGTGTCCTATCTGGCCCAATTTACCAAACTGGTAGTGGAAACAGATCGGCCAGAGAGCAAAAGAGCGGCAGTATTCTATCGCGGTCTAAAGGATGAGCTAAAGGATGTGTTGGAGGCAATACCAAACCGACCAACGGAGATTTCGGCGCTAGTGGATCTGGTGCTAGAAATAGACTTTCGACGAGGTGAAAGAAAAGGTGAGAAAAGGAAGGATTTTAGATCAACAGTTCCCAGGTTTGACAGGATTAAATCAGAGAATAATCAAAGTCATGATGGGTATTTAGGTGTGGAACCAATGCAGATCGGAACTATACGTGGCCCTTTGTAGAAGGAAGAGAAAGAGAAAAGAAGAACAAATAATCTCTGTATGTATCGCGGGTCTGGAGGCCATTTCATTAGAAACTGTCCGAAGAAACCCCGGACGACCTTCAAGCCGAAGAAAAACTACCAGCACCACCTGTTGGAGGAGTTGAACAGGTGGATGTGTTACAAAAGAAAACTCCAGAGGAACATAGAGTGGCCAACACATTGCAGTCGGTGGCACCTCATCTGATTCTGTCAATGGAGATAAGGTTCAGAGACATGGTCTTGACAGAAGTTTCCGAGATGATTGAGTCAGGGGCCACTGGAAACTTTTGCGATTTAAAATTCGCAAATAAAGTAGGAATACAAGCAATCAAAAATCCAAGAGTGAAACAGTCAGAGCTGTCGATGGAACCAACTTGTCATCTGGTCCTATAGTGAGCCATACGGAAGTTATTCGCCTTATTTCAAATGATGGACATGAAGAAAGACTCTAATTCAACCTAATAGACGCTCCTCAATTTGAGTTGATACTCGGGCTTCCCTGGCTCACTGAACATAATCCAATGATCATTTGGAGTGCTAGAACCATAAAAATGAATTCAGATTATTGTCAGGAAAATTGTTTTGGAAGTCACAAGGGAACCCAAGAAATAAACCCAGCCTATTCGCTGTGCCAAACTGGAGAGAGTATATGTGTCATTGACACTCAAGAAATCCCAGAAGAGTATAAGAAATTCGAAGAAGTGTTTAATGAGGTGGAAGCAGAACAACTCCCTCCCCATCGAACGTATGACCGCAAGATCGAAATCGAACCCGGTTCAAATCTACCCTGGAGTAGGGTGTATGCCCTAACAGAAAAAGAACGCCAGCACCTGAAGGAGTACTTGGACAAGTACTTAGCTAACGTATTTATTCGGCCTTAACAATCCCCTGTATCGTCGCCATTATTTTTTGTGCCTAAGAAGGAGGGAGATTTGAGGACGTGCATCGACTACCGTGCCATCAATAAAATCACCAAGAAGAACCGGTATCCATTGTCCTTGATTTCAGTCTTGTTAGACCAGGTAAAAGGAGCTCGGATATTCACCAAACTCGACCTAAGAGGAGCTTACCATTGGGTTAGAATGCGGGAGGGCGACGAATGAAAGACCGCCTTTCGGACGAGATTTGGGTTATTTGAATACCAGGTTATGCCCTATGGGCTGTGTAACGCCCCAGCGGCCTTCCAACATTTTATAAATGACGTCCTGAAAGAGTACATCGATCAATGTGCTATTGTATACATTGATGACATTCTTATTTATTATTCAGACACTGAAAAATATCAAGACCAAGTCAAAGGAATTCTACAAAAATTAAAAGACAATCGACTGTTTGTGAAACTAGAAAAATGTGCGTTCAGTGTGACCCAAGTGGAGTTCCTGGGCTTTGTTATTTCGCCAAATGGAATTCTTATGGACAAAAAGAAAATTGAAGCAGGTATCAATTGGAAGTCCCCAACGAGTGCCAAAGAAGTTCAGAGTTTCATTGGGTTTGCGAACTTCTACCGACGGTTCATTAGTGAGTTCTCACGAAATATTTTACCTCTCACTAAGCTGCTGAAGAAGGGAATCCAATTTGAATGGTCAAAGGAGGCTGAGGAAACCTTTGACGCCTTGAAGCTGGATTTCACATCGGCCCCAATTCCCCCACATCCAGACCCCGCTGAACCTTTTTATGTGGAGACAGATTCCCGGATCAAGCGGTTCAAGGAGTCCTAATCCAGCGAAACAAGGTAACTGGACAACTACATCCAGTTGCCTATAGATCCAGAAAGTTGACTCCCGCTGAAATTAACTATACCATCACGGAGAAAGAATTATTGGCAATCAAGGATGCCTTTAAAGAATGGCGCCACTATCTCATGGGGGCTCAGCATTAAGTGACTGTGTACACGGACCATCATAACCTGAAGTTCTTAAAGACTGCCAGAACACTTACACCCAGGCAGTTGAGATGGTCGCTGTATTTCGCGGATTACGATTTCGTAATCACTTACAGACCAGGAGCACAAAACCGAAAGGCAGATGCCTTATCAAGGATAGATACTGAGAATCAAAAAACCCCTCTGGAAAATCTATCTGTTATTCCAAATGACAGGATAATTGGATCCGTCACATCAGTTAATCTTGAAAAAAGTATCTTAGAAGCGATGGATATGGAAGCCATGCAGGATTGGGTGAAGGAAGGAGAAGGTCGAAGGGTAATTCGCCAACTGCCGTACTTTCAGGATACCTTATTCATACCCACCAAAGAGTTACAGCAGCAAGTAATGCAAGATTGTCATGATGCAAAATTGGCAGGACACAAAGGAGAAGCGAAAACTAAGAAGTTAATAAAAAGGCATTATTGGTGGCCAGAAATGTCTAAAGAAATTGAGGAATTTGTTAAAACATGCGAGGTCTGTGCTCTGGGAAAGTCTGAATGACAGGCCCTGAAAGGACATTCCACAAGTTACCACCCAGAAACTGATGGCCAAACCGAGAGGGTGAATCAAGAACTAGAACAATACTTGAGATTATTTCTTTTAAAACAAGAAGGGAATTGGTCAGATTATCTGTGGGCAGCAGAGTTTGCCCATAATAACGCCAAGAATGTGTCTACCGGTTATTCACCGTTCTATATGAACTATGATAGACACCCAAATTCCACCATCAGGCAAACCGAAATATCAGTTCCAGCAGTTGCAGAAATAGTGTCTCATCGAGAACAGGTTCATTTAAGGGCAAAAGAAAATCTAGATTTGGCAAAGGAGAAATACAAGGTTTACGCAGACAGAAAAAGGCGAGAAGGTCCTCCAATTGAGATAGGGGATCAGGTCTGGTTGAACACTAAGAACCTAAAGCTGAAAGGAAACCGAAAATTCCAACCGAGATTTATTGGTCACTATCCAGTAGAGGAAAGAATAAATCAGGTAACTTATTGAATCTTGCTATCACCCAAATTACGGATCCACCCAGTTTTCCATGTTTCTTTGTTAAAAAAGGCTCCAATTAACCTGCGGAAGACACTGCCGCCTAAACCTGTGCACTTAGAAACTGGGCTGGAATTTGAGGTAAAAAAAAAATTCTAGATTCAAAATGGTCCAAGGGACAATTGTATTATTTAGTGGATTGGAAAGGATATGGTCCAGAGGACCGATCCTGGGAAAGAGAGGACGATGTTCATGCTCCCAGACTGATAAAAAAGTTCTATCAATGATTCCCTGCCAAACCAAGACGGAAGGAACCTGTCTTGTTGGAGGGTACTGTCAGAACCTCAACACCTCAAGTGTCCACAGTAATGCATCAGAGGATGTGGCGGAAGAGAATAATGCCAAGGAGGGTTTCCTGGGCTGCGCTGACACAAATTCGGCACTCTAAGATGGCTGCAGATTGCACGTGCAGTTCAGCGTTCTAGCTTTCCATCCCGTTGTCGCTGCAGCTCAGGTGAGGTGCGCGCTGATAACGATCTGCGCACTTCACTGAGTTATTCAGCCGGAGAAGTCCCAGGTTACATGAGTAGAGAGATAATTCGAAGAAAAGAGAGTTTGGGCCATAGAGTATAGTTTAATCATTAGTCTAGTGAGTTTACCTTTTCCGGGCTCAACTTCGTCAGCACAGAAGTGATTCCAGGAAAAGCTGCGTAGGAGACGGCGAGTTCGAAGAGGAATTCGTACACCGCCGTCGTTAGCCGAACACCTGAGGAGGAGAAATACAGAAAAGCAGAGATAAGTGACAATTAGAAATGTGCACGACTTTCAACCTACTAAAAGACATTGTACAGTATTAGAATTGTTGAAAAAGATTGTTTACCTGGAATCCAGACCTCGCATCAAATCTACAGAGTAAAGAAAAGAATAAGAAGTTAGTTAAGGATATTCGAGGAGAAGTCATAGCAACAGAGTTAACAGTTGGCAGGAAATAACTATTTGAAGAAGATAAAAACCACATACAGATAGCTAAATAGTAAGTATATAATCTAGTAGACATAGTAGAAGTTAGTGTTAAGAAATGGAAAACCAGACAGCTATTAACATTTCAATGATTAAATATACAGGACCGTTCACACTAAGAAGAGAGAGAAAATAGGAAGATAACTGACAGCCAGAATTCCTGAAGAGATAAAAAGGAATAGAGTAGCTTTAAGACTTCAATCAAACAGCGCAGAAGAGGGGCTAGATCTTGGAAGTACACTAGTAGGTGTAACAATAAGAAAATAAGTAATTAGGAAGATAGAGTAGGAATACAACAGGTATTAATATTTTTCTTTCCATTAGGTTTCAGCCACCAACTAAAAGTCTGCAGGTCGGACAGGTTGAAGGGAGCCAGCCAAGACAGTCTCTTCTCTCTCTCTCAGTTTATTATTTTATCCAATATCCACCTGGGATAACGATTTAGAGACTCTGGGTTGTTGTTCGGGGTAGATTCGGGAATAGGCATCTCTGTTCCTGTGCAGCAAGTATAACAGAGTTTTCTCAGGTTCTGACCGGTACACTTTAGAAAGAGCTTTAGTATCTCATATTAAATGTCTTCAGCCACAATGAGGGATTACCCAGGCACACCAGAATAGCTGTAGGACCAATTAAGTCATCCCTTAAAGCAAGCCAGTCTGAACTGTTGGGCAAACTTGAAAGTAGGATCTAGATTAGTGGAGTGACAAGATTTAAGTTCGTGCACTATTGGCCAGCTAATGAGATTTAAATACTATCAGCTACGATCAAAGTGCGCAACTTAAAAGTGGGTAGAAGAAAAGGAGGAGGAATGGTTGGAACGGGTGATGAAGACCCGTCCACTAAATGAGGAAGTATCTGTATGATATTTGGAGTTCCTGGAGGCTGATAACAGTAAATATCCTGATTTATCCTCAATGTGTGAAGAAGGAACCAGAGAGGGAGATATGAGGCAGATCTAGCAAGTATCTTATACTACATTATATGCAGTTGTGAAACCTACCTCCCTTAAGAGAAAAAATCTGTTCACAACCCACAGAGCCTATTAGACTCTGAGTAAACTGTCAAGAATGGCTGGGCAGGATATTCCATGTGCAAAATGCAAGGCCATAAAGACAAATGATATGCACAAGTTCATGCAATATTCAGCATTGGCCTCCTATTGGGATACCTTATGTACCTTCATCAGTGATATAACTGGTCATCATATAGAGGTAAGCTCTCAACTTGTATTTTTAAGGGATCATTCCTGATAGCTATTTTGGTTTGAACTTTGCCAAAACAATGTTTGCTTTTGATGTGGTACTGCTGGCAAGATGAGAGGCTTTGGAAATCAAGATGTAACCAAAAACAATAAGTTAATAAGTCAGATGGACATAACCTGTGATCCCTAGAGCCTTGAGAGGGTCTGGAAATCTGAAATGGATTGGAAAAAAACTAAGGGATCCGGAGATTAAGCCATGCCAGCTGTGTTTTTGAGCCTGGGGAGGCCATTTCTGAACAGCAATAATCTTTTGTGGGGTGGGGGGAACCAAGCTAGCAAGAATGAGATGGCGCAATGAGGACAAAAAAGGGGTAATAATATTCAAATGAATAACAGTCATTAAGCAAACAAATCAGTAGTAGCTTTAAACATTTTCATTACAAAAAAACTAACAACATTATTAAACTACAACAACTACATTAAAACTACATCAACAAATATGTTTTTTGATGCTCATCAGCAGGCACTAATGTCTCCCCCCTTTGTGCTTTATTTGCCTATGGATTTTGATGTAAGTAGAGATCGTTTTCCTGCCTTTTAGCCACCTTAGCCTACCAAAGAGTATTCAGTTTACTCCTGTTGCATTGCAGGATAAGGGACAAAATAGTCTCAGCAAAGTAGCATATATAAAGTTACAGTTTTGTTTGAAAGGATAGCCTGGGCAGTGTTACTTTGTGATGCAGAACTGGAAAGCTCTTCATGTCCTTCCACATTGTTTGAACCTAAATGCATTCTGCCTGGTCAGGTAGCTTCTGCTCAACAAGGCAATAATCCTGTTTGAATTAACAAGTCTCTTTTTTAAAGCTTATGTAAACAGAGAAGTATTTCCTCATAGACAATTAAACCTACACAGGACAAGCTTGTCCAAGATACCACATGTCCCTCAATGCAATACATATATTTTAACACCAGTCCAACTGATACATTTTCCTGACTTTACACAGAGTAATTAATCCTGTTTTTTCAAAAGTGAACAAAACTTCTTTTTCTCCTCACATAGTAGTTTTCTTGTTGACAACGTCTGTTTTCCATTTTCCTTGTACAAAAAGACAAAATGCCTGATTTAGATGTTGATGGAGGGGAATATTCAGTCTCAAGGGTGGTGGATATCCTGTCTGCCGTACTATGATCCCATTATATCCTATGGAGATCGTGATACAGTGGACAAGATATCTGTCACGTTTGTGACGGAGATTTCTATCCGCCGAGATTTAAATATGGCCCAAAATAATCATAAAATGAAACGTTGCATACTGTTCAATAAATCATAACTCTCATTCTTCACCATTTTCACCAAATTCTGTAATGTTTTCTAAATCCACAATCACATATTTATATCTAGTGTACCACTAACTTGTTATCACTTTCTTTAGAAACTTTTCACATTCTCATCCAGTGCATTTTATTTCACAAATAAATTATAACATGCCATCAAACATGATTTATGAAGTAATACACTCCTCTTGAAAAACCTTTGCTAACACTGAGCACGGTGTTTCAATCTAGAAAGACCAATATCACTACTTAAACATCTCATAGGGATAAAGTATATGTAAAGTGAGGTTCATAAAAGCTAGGGCGTGTATTAACACATTGGACATTTTTTGTTCTATAACTTGAGAAACACTGCCTCCTTTACTTACAAGTTCATGCAGTTGGAACAGTTCATTTTCCAACACAATCTGTAATACTTGCTGATATATCCATAAATTCTAATGTCTACCTTTCAAAAGCTTTATTAAGAGACCTACCCCTTCCCAAACAGCTTTTCACTCTGTAAACATGATGTAGAATAAGTTTACCAACATTAATACATTTACTGCCACTTCACAACAAAGTTTGTAAAACATATTAATCATTACCTGAACCTGGAGTTTTTCCTCCACTGTTAATGAAGACTCTTTCATCTACAAATAAAATCACTTCTGCTGAGCATAACTCAAATAAACTTCCTTCTCCTCTGAAACACCAAGATCAAACTGAGCTCTATCAGGTTCTGCACCCGATCGCATCAATGTATTTCTTCAACCATGTAATAAAAATGGTAACCATTAGTTCAGCCTTTACCCTTTTTTTTACTTCTCTCCATATGATCTTGCAAGAGTCACATGAGATCTCAAAACACCTCACTGCAGGCCCAGTAATCTTCCATGCGGGTCTCAAGAGTGTCTTGTGGGATCGAACAAGCCTGTGGCAATATTCATCCCTGAAACTTGCATGCTACTCTCGCAAGACTCATGTTGGATCGCAACAGACATGTAGGGAAATAGTACTAGAAGGGAAGCACTAGCCTCTCCACTACAATCCCTCTGCTGGATAATGGGTTTGCATACTGGAGTATGAGGAGGGACTACCTTCTGCTTTCAGACCTCTTCTCAAATAACAAATATACCTAGTAGGGAGTGTGCAGGGACTGACCTCTCTAGGGGGATGCCTCTCTTGCAGAACAGGTGTACATAGTAGGGTATGTAGTGGGACTGTCATCTCCTTTCTGACCGCTCTGTCTCAGACAATGGGTGTGCATAGGAGTCAGGAGAGAGACAGTTGTTTCCTTCCAGAGGTCTCTTAGATGACAGGTGTGTGTGGTAGGGTATTGGAAGGGACAGAACTCTCCCTTCCGACCACTCTCATATGACGAGTGTGCGTATTAGGGTGTAGGGAGTAATTGACATATCTGGTGAGACCTCTCTCTGCACTGATGGGTGATGCAGAGAAGGGTGTTGAGAGGGACTAGCCTCTCCTTTCAGACCTCTTTATCCGATGATGGGTGTGCATAGTAGGGTGTAGAAGGGACTGCCCTCTCCTTTCAGATCTCTTCTTCAGATGACGGCTGTGCATAGTAGGGTGTGTGAACGGACTGGCCTATCTGCTTAAACCTCTCTTTCTGTAATGCTAGGTGTGTGCAGTAGCTTGTGTGAATGAACTAGGCTCTCCTTTCATACCTCTCTCTCATATGATGGGTGTGCACAGTAGTGTGTGTAGAGGGACTGGCTTCTCTGCTGAGACCTCTCACTGTAACGATGGGTGTGCATAGTAGGGTGTGGGGAGGGACTTTATCTACTTTTAGACCATTCTCTCTCAGATAACGGTTGTGCGTGGTAGGGTAGGTGGAGAGACTGGCCTTTCTGCTATGATTCTCTCTGTACTGTGAGATATACGCAGTAGGGGGTGGGGAGGGACTACCCTCTCCTTTTAGAACTTTCTCTCATATGGCAGGTATGTGTAGTAGGGTGTGTGGAGCGGCTGGGCTCTTCTTTTGCACATGTAGGTCAAATGATGGGTATGCATAGTAGTGAGTGGGAAGGGACTGTCTTTTCTTCTCAGACCTCTCTCTGAGGTGACAGTTGTGTGTAGTAGGGTGTGTGGATGGACTGGCCTCTCTTGTGTGACCTCTCTCTGCTATGATGGGCATGTATAGTAGGATGTGGAGAGAAACTGGCCTCTTCTTTCAGACTTCTCTCTCAGATTACAAGTGTGCATGGTAGAGTATGGAAAGAGAGTCTGGCCTCTCTGCTGAGACCCCTCTTTTGAATGACTGGTGTACATAGTAGGGTGTGGAAAACAACAGACCTGTCCTTTTCAGACCTCTCTCTCAGATGACGGGTATTCCTAGTCGGGTCTGTTCAGAGAAACTGGCCTCTCAACTGACTCCTCTCTCTCAGATGATGGATGTGTATAGTAATGAGTGGAGAGGGACAGTCCTCCCTGCTAACACCCCTTGCTCTGAGAATAGGCGTGCATAGTAGGGTTTGGGAAGAGACTGTACTCTACTTACATCTCTTATAAAGCCAATGGGTGTAGATAGTAGACTCTTATAAACAACATCTCTAGCAATACCCCTACCGTAGCTAGAGCATATTACAGTGTATTAAAAACCAACTACTTGTTTCTGCTTTTCACAATCCTGCAAGCGCTTTCCAAGATCATACATTTAAAAAAAATTACAGAATTGACCTTCTAATCATCACAGTACTTATCTCCTACCCACTCAAACACAAAGACAGCAATATGCATACCTACTACTAGAGTGTACTGAGAACTAATCTACTCCTTTTTACAATTCACGATCCCACGAGAGTCCTTTGAGATTTTAAGAATTTGTTTAAAACAATATACATTGATTATCTTCACAGTAGTTATCCCTTAGACACCTCCTCTCTAAATCTAGGGGGACAGTATGCCTGTCTGATGCCCCGCTTATATAGCACCTAAACAGTAATGGGGTACAGTAATGGGGGCCATTTAGTTTCTAATATTCCAATGGCCAGCCAATCAGAGCCCTTGTTAGACTTTCAGGAGCCTCTTGCTCCCGTTGGAGCATGAAGGCTAACGTTAAAAACTATGGGACGGATTTACACCAAATCACATAAAGCACAGTCTATGGACCAAGATCTAGCTTAATGTCGAATTTGGTGTAATGTTGTCCAGCAGTGTTTAGTATAACCTGTCTTAAAGAAGTCACTAGAAAATGCATGGGAATTTTACATTTCAGAACCCTCTTTTTTCTCGGCCCCTGCTTGACAGATCAACCTGAAACCTTCCAGGAAAGAATTAGAGTGGGTGGACTTTTTTTTAGGAAAGCTTCAGGGATTTAAATTGGGCCAAAGTTATTAGCATATCAAAAAACGCTCGGTCTATGTAAAACAGACCTACCTATAATGAGCTAGTGGCTCGTAAAAACCAGAGAAATTCAGCCGTTATAGTTAGTTAAGCTAACTATAACTCTCGCCCCCACAATGCACTGCTGATGACATCACATAATATATCATTCATGACATGGTCAGTGACATCACTTATGACATCACTGATGACCTCACCCATTTGATAATCTGATGCACCTCCTCACACCCCAATATAACCTTTGATACACCCACTCTAAAATACAGACTACCATTTTTGAAACCATGGACACACCAATACCAGTTACTATATACCCATTCACTGATTCCTAGGTCTAAACACACATCCACTCATTCGCCCACCCATACAGTAACTCATACATGCAGTCACTCATCAATACAGCACTATCATATGCACTCATACACCTATACAAACACTCACACACCACCACTCATCCATAGAGTTACTCACACACCGGGTCAGTCATGCAAAGAATCAATCACCTTCCCATTTATTCACCTATACAGCTATACACACACCACCTCACTTATTCATACAGATACTGACACATACTTACTCTCTTATACAATCACTGATACAAGCAAACACTCATCCATACAGCCACTCTCACAATCACCCACTCTCACATTAGTGATTTATATTCTCCTATGCTCCCATATACTGTTTTTCACATTATAGTTACTCACACATGTACCACTGAGACATCCATTCACTCACCAACACACCCATACACACACTCACCCTCCCATACAGCCCTTCACAGATGCACTCTTAAACCCCTTCACCCAGTGAGTCACGCACTCACACATCTATGCACAGAGTCACACATCCCCCACCCACCTACACAGACACTCAGGTACCCATACAGATACTCAGACAACCAATAAATAACCCATATAGACACTCATGTAGCTACTCACCAACCCGTGCACCTGCATACACACCGATCGTCAGACTGATACAGACATTTACACAGTTTACTTACTAACTCATTCATTCTGTAAGACACGTTTAATCATTCACTTATACAGTCAGTCATGCACCTACTAAATCATCCACTCATTCTTCAATACACCTTGGCATATATATATATCTATATATATATATATATAAATATATATATATATCTGCAATACCTCGCAGCAGCGCTCCACCCCTCAGGTGAAATACGAGGCATGAACCAACTTTGTTGCAGCATACAGTTTATTTCCCAAGTAAACAGCTTGCCATGATGTGTTTCGACCATCCCTGCGGCCTTGGCCACATGACAATGCAATATGCTCAGCCCATTTTAAAGTGCAAGTGCATCACATGTCTTACTGGACAAAGAAAAAATACTGTTGGTATAAATACTTTGAGAAATACAATGTAATTTCTCACTTCTATCTGTATAAATACAATAACTTATTTGTGCCGATGACAGTTTATAAATCACTTCAACTGTCAATCATTATGTTTGGACAACAATAATAGCATGTTTCGATCACATTTACGCTATTTCTTACTACCAGCTTAAATGCTGGTTCCCTATTCCAAAACATAATTCATTTCAACTGTGTCCATTTGGCATGCATTTTAAATTCAAGAACTAACACGTGCTCACCAAAACTTGCATAAACTATAAATTAAAGAAAACTAAAAGGTTCTATTGTTTCATTAAAATTAATGAAACTACATAATGATAATTATAAATTCTAAAAGAACTGCACAGGAAATATACATACACGTACAAGCATTATTTGAGTCACTTGACACTGTAGACAATTCATATCCAAAAGGACTACTATTTCTAGATTAAACACCTAAATGCGTATTATGTCTATCCAATATTTGTGTATTATCTGTTGTTCGAGGAAGGGTCCCCTTCAATGATAACGATAAAGTGGCCTAGTGCAACATTACAATACAACTAAAGTGACTCGTGCTTATGAGAAATGATAAAACCACAAATAAATATTATTTGCCAATCAATAAATATACTGGTTCATTTCATCATCCAATGTAACGATAGATCAGGAGGGGAATTCATATATACAAATTTTCAGAGGGACAATTACATATTAGTTTTATACAGTACTCAATGTGATTGGCAATATATCAAAATCAATTCATTTACACAGCACCTTAATTGATCGTGCAGTAAAAAATGAATTAAAACAACAGTATAAGAACAAACCTAATATAAAAGGATATCGGTGACATGACTAAAACCAGCAATCTAAAAGACATATGGATAAAACCTACCCTAATATCTAAAAGACGGCTAAAATCAATCATGAGACGTTGTATATACATTGCAACTGTAATATGTTCTTCATAAAAACAATTCGTTTACAAAAAATAAATATGTCTAAATACAAAAGGTGCAAACACAGCAATGTAATACTCAAATTTCCTATTTGTCCTGACCATAATGTTGGGTGATGTATGCCTTCTCTTCCTATCCTACACTCCCTTTGAATGACCCCACATATTAATTTGTTTTTATATATCTATATATCTAGAGAGAGAGAGAGAGAGAGATAGATAGATAGATAGATTGATAGATAGATAGATAGATAGATAGATAGATAGATAGATAGGTAGATAGATAGATAGATAGATAGATAGATAGATAGATAGATAGATAGATAGATAGATAGATAGATAGATAACAATAAGCCACAAATTTCTGTATCAAGAAACGTCACAGACACCTTGGGTAGTTGCAGTAAATGTATTTCATGACTGCACAGCAACGCGTTTCGACTTTCGTCTTCATCACGCCATGAAAACAAATAGTGTATCACACACATATAAACAGTTCTGCTAGACATAATACACAGACTGTGAAATACACCCTAATGAAAGAATGTGAAGTAAAACGAGTAAAACATAGCGCCCATCTTCTCACAGTTTTCATATTGGTTTTTATGCAACCATACCAGAAAGTCCTGTAATTCATCATACTCGCTGTACCAAATGGTTAGAGAATTCATTAACTAAAAAAGAATTTTATATAACTACATTGTCAATAAACATTTTATAAAGTTGTATAGAAATCGTTGCAAAAAATCTCTAACAGCGCAAGTAAGGATCGGGATATCACTTGTATATAAAGATTGGTACATAAGTAAATCACAACCTCCATACATTCATACATGAGCTAGAATGATTAAATAAATAAAAATCGCTGCTATTCAATTGCCAGCGTTAGTATGATGAGTGCCAGATTCAAACCCAAATGCTTTATTGAGTGTCTGACGTTCACATTTTCATTTTGACATACATTAGAGCACTCAATTCATTGCTTGGAGCTTGTGAAAACCCTGCAATTAAGCCCCAGTGGGCAGTGGTCCTTGAAAGAGCTTATTCACGGTGTACCCTTAATTGCGCACGTTGAGTAAAACATTTTACTGTTTACATAACGTCGTAAATTCCAACAATATAGCCCAAGTGGGCTTATTTGCCAAACACCGCCCAAACCATCAAGTGACGGTGCGGATATGAGTGTCAAAAGAGACTCTAGCCAGAGTGTTGCTCAAAAAGGTGATACTAATGAAGTACTAATTAAGTGCAGTGCTATGGTTTGGGCGGTGTTCGGATTGTTCACCAACTCCCACATGATGAGATTCCGCCAGAAGGGTGGGCTGATGGGAATTTTTCAGCCAGATGTAACTAATTTTTCTTTTGCATAATCCCTGCTGGTTCTTAGTTACTAGTACAGTAGCACACACAGTGGACCGAGGCATCTCTGTTTTGTATTTTGAAACTACAAATCAATCATACAAACCAAATCAAGTTTTTGCAACAAGATCAATTGGCACTGCAATAAATCAGGACCTTTCTCAATTATAGAAATACCAAGCCACTCTTCATCCTACATTCCAATGGATTCAAAGAATAATTCAAAATTTGGTCCCGTATTTAACCCAAGGCAGGATCAATTAGATATGCAATTAGGGAAAAGTCCAAGTATATCACCATTGCAGCTGGAAAATTCAAAAATAGGAGGATATGAAACCTATAAATCTAAAAAATATATCTATCAAATTGATACAGACAGCCTATCCTTTCTATATTCGTCATTATTAAGCATCCTACAAACGTCGATTTCCGTATTGAACATGCAATCGGACAAATTAGATCTACAGATTGATCTCCTGAATATTATGGCAACACATTTCCAGCATTAACACCAAAACAGATATACTTACCAAATAGCTTGTAAAAATCCAAACACCTAGGAGCACGGATCTACAAGGTATCTGCAAATGCAACTAAATATTAGATAAATTAAGCAATTTGCCATCTATATTAACAGATGTACTGAAATAAATAAGGCATAAGGAAGATCATAAACCATCGGTAATGCAAATCCCAGAAGAATATATACAATAGCAATCGCAGTTAATAGACAATTCAATGAAAAAGGAAACTTATGAACAACAAGGAGGACAACTAAGTGTGACCGATTTTGCAAGCACAAATGAAATTCAAAACAATCCTTCACTAATCCATTTAACAACTAATGACCATGCAACCTCTTATTACTAAAGCAAACATTTAATTTATCCAAGTATTAACAAAAAGGCAAAAAAAGTGCTAGAAAGGGAAGAGTGAATACGAATGGTTCTATGCAAAAAGATGTAGATGGCAAGAAAGTCTATCCAATGCCACACAAAACAAATTTTATCTCCAAAAGAAACAGACCCAAATAAAAAAACAAAAAAAAAGGGCATCCTTCCAGACGGCTTGCAAATGAAGGCATTAACTTTGGACAATCATGACGTTGAACATGACACATCATCAAAGGATTCAAAAGGACAAGATCAACTTAGACTCAAGGTACCATCTGGCAATTTCTCTGAACAGAACCCTTTGGTAAGGACTAAACCTGCCAATAATGGTCCAATAGAAGCTTCTGCAATTACTCACCGTAATAAAAGTAAAAAATACGAACGTATAATAACGTCTAGGGTGGACAAAACAATCATGATCACATGTCCCCTATTAGAAAGTAACATGGAGCATGAGCCTAACTGTACAAGACACATCATTCAGCCACCCAACGACGACAAAAATATAAGAAATAATCCTACTCATTGTGTATGCCAAACAAAATATAAAATGCCAATGCAGGACCATATAAACGAAGCGCCTTCTGAAAACATGTCATCATCAGTAGTAAAGGATACAAGTGACCAGAGGCAAATCACATTAATTCCTTTATTCAGTTCAAGAAGCAAGCAAGAGATTCTAAATAGGGTAAATATTTTGAGGCTGCTATCCGAGGTATGATCAATATGTTTTATCAAAACAACAAACTTATTATCAGTGAAGTTTCTGCCAAACATACATAACCATCAGTCAGAAATAACTATAACATCATGGAAGTCAGAAAAAATAGCGAATCAAATTCTAAACGCCAAAGAGCAATTCGAATCATGGGGCATATCAATAATAAAATCTATTCTGCAGCGTTACCCAGCTCTAGTGTCACATTGGGATAACAAGTATAGGACCCGTGCTCCTGTATGCTTGATTTTGCCGAACGCCCCAGGATTAACGGGTACAGAAACAACATCACCAACAGAAATAAGATATCTTCATAGGCATTGGTCACAGCTAACATCAAAAAACGTAAATATGCAATGACCAATTTCTGAATCAACATGTGCCCTGCGAGCTGCTACACTAAAAATATACTCCTGGAATATTGCTGGTGCTACAACCAAGCTTACCAATAGGACCCTAATGGAAACTTGGGCTCCATATGACAACATAGCTCTGCAAGAAACCTGGTTGACAGGCTAATTTCAATTGCCGGGTATTACATTAAAACAGGTGGATGCTTTGAAACGAATCGCTTTGGAAGACCAAAAGGCAGATTAATCGGTCTATGTCAGACGAAGTCTTCCTCGGAATCAGATGCGATGATCTAAGGGCCCACCTCTCGATACCTCCAATTCTGATTGTAATTATTACACAGAATATTGAAGTGATCAAGTGGGGGGAAAAGGGGAGTTGGGAAGGGAACAGCTGGGAGGGAGATCTGAAAAGGAAAAAGTTAGACACACACTAATACCTATTTACTTATATTTCAGTAAATTTTCCTTAATGCAAGCAGCAATCTAAGCATGGAGTTTTCATGTAAAACTAGATTCACTTCACAAAATTCTGTGGAATAATATCGCAATTAAACCTCTTGCAATTTGACCTTTTATACTAATTATTCTCCAAATGCTTGATATTTCTTTGCACATAAAAAATCTGTACTTTTCTGATAAAACTCTCTCAGAAAAAATAGCACGATTTACATTATCTTCTGTAAATTGTTCACTGTTAGATAGTATCAAAACCTTTAAACTTGTTCACATAGCACGAAACTGTGTATTGCAAAACACTCTAATTTTATCTTGTTAGAGCTTCATAATCAAGTTACATGTAGAAAACATAAGCAAGAGATTTATCTTGTTTCTGTGCTAAAACAATAACTTTCTATTTGAAATATTATGTTGGGTTTACTTCATACCAAAAACATTGAAGATTTCTAATTCCTTAAATAACATGATATAAAAAACTGAAAAAGCGTTTAAATCTTTCTTGCTCTTTAGATTCTGTAAATACAAAAAATAAAAACCTTTTTGTGCATTAAATCGCCTTCATACCTAAAGAGTACGACCTACTCTTAATTATAGGTTCATCTGCAAACTCTGGACCCCAAAGGAAGAAATTCCTCGAAGAAATCCGGTCCAAAACCACCTTCTCAAAGACTGCCGGAGAAGTTACCAACTCAAGAAGCTCCTCCGGAAAGGTCTGCTCCAGCGCGGCACACACAAATCTGCATCAAAGGGTTAAACAGCATACCAAAACACAGAGCCTGCCTGGAATCAACCTCCTTCTCAGAAATCTCCAGAATAGTGAGCACAGATCCTTGGGTGTGGTCGCGTACATCAACGTAACCACACCCGCGTAATTTCCCCTGCTTGCGGCGTTGAAATGCGACAGCATGCCAAATTGCACGCATCTCGCGGTACGCGGTTGCCAAAGTGCACGCATCTCGCGTACCCTTCCAAACCTCACTCATCTCGCGGACCATAGGGAATCAATGGAATTTTTAGGGCAAAATACATTTCCAAAGTTTAGCCTGCCCTAGCCCTTTAACAAAGCAACCACCAATGTCCAGCAGGGGGAGACCCATAAATGTCTTTCCACATAAACGTTTGGGACATGGCCGAAGGCCAAATGGGGCGGGCCCTAGACCGCAAGCGCCCCTGGGCCTGACAGCATTCGAGGGATGAAGGAGGTGGAAACGTCGCACCAAGCGAGAGGCATGAATGTTCTCTGCCGGTTCCCAAGAATCGTTCTCAGCTCCGTAACCTTTCCAGGAGACAAGATACCACAATCTGCTTATCCTTACTTTAGAATCCAGTATGTCCTTTACCTCGTATTCCCAGTTACCCTGAACCAAAACTGGCGCTGGCCTACTTGCAACATTTTGTCTAGCTGGTTTCAGAAGGGATGTATGGAACACTGGATGGATTCTCAAAGTTTTTGGAAGTAACAATTTGCACGTTACTAGATTGACTTGACGAAGTACTGAATATGGTCCAATAAACTTAGGATGAAACATACTTTTTCTTTTGAAGGTTAAGTTCTTGGTAGACAACCAAACTTTATCCCCAGCAACATATCTTGGACCAGGTCTATGATGTTTATCATACTGCTGTTTGTACTTTTCCTTACTTTGTAGTAAACGTTGGTGAGTTTGTTGGTGAACAGTTTGCATATGTTGTATAGCATTCTGTACTGCAGGTGTATCACTTACATGTTTGGGCAATACTAAAGGAATTGTGTTTGGTAAATAGCCATAGAGAGCCTCAAATGGAGATGACCCAGTTGAAGAATGCGGTGATGTGTTATAAGCCATTTCTGCAATCCAAAGCAAATCATACCAAGATCTCTTGGAGTCTTCTACGTAACATCTTAAGTATTGCTTTAATGCCTGATTTAATCGTTCAGTTTGACCATCAGTTTGGGGATGGTAACTAGTAGACATATTAGATGTGATTTGTAGACTTTGACACCATTGCTGCCAGAATTTAGATGAAAACTGAGACCCTCGATCAGACAGTAACACTGAAGGCAAACCATGTAATCGCACAATGTTTGTTAGTAGTATTTGCGCTAATTGTCCTGCTGTTGGCAATTTTTTACAAGCAATGAAATGGGCATATTTTGTTAAACTGTCCACTACTACCAAAATTACTGAATGAAGATTCACTAGGGGTAAATTCGTGATGAAATCTAAAGAAACATGTTCCCATGGTTTGATTGGTGTTGGTAAGACTTGTAACAAACCTTTTGGTTTGCTATGATCAGTTTTAAATCTAGCACATGTTTCACAGTTTTGAGCCATCAAAGAAACATCCCTTTTGAGAGTTGGCCACCAAAACAAGTTTTGAATCTTTTCTACAGTCTTTTTTGGACCTGGATGTCCTGCCATAGGATGGGAATGTAGCCAATTAAAGACCGTCTCATGTAATTCCTTGGTTGGAAGGTAGACTTGTTTTCCATGAAATGGTATTCCTTCTTTGATTGTTTGTTTTTTCTTCTTGTTATTCCATTTTTCCCATTGTGATGGAGGAAAATTCTCATGTATACTGTCTAAGAACTGATC
Organism: Lissotriton vulgaris; assembly: GCF_964263255.1. Lineage (NCBI taxonomy): Eukaryota > Metazoa > Chordata > Amphibia > Caudata > Salamandridae > Lissotriton > Lissotriton vulgaris. The sequence continues at coordinate 1,219,359,161 of NC_141693.1, forward strand.
AGCATTCAACAAACAGATCACTTTGTCAGGTTCTATTATTGCTTGTGGAGTTCCTTCACACTTATGTAATGTTGAGTCTTTCCTGGATAAAGCATCCGCCTTTTTGTTGTCTTGTCCAGGTCGATAGGTTACTATGAAATCATATTCTGCAAAGAACATCATCCATCTCATTTGTCGTGGAGTTAACATTCTGGCTGAACTCATGAATTGTAAGTTTCTGTGATCTGTATACACTGTTACTGTGAATTTTGCTCCCATAATATAATGTCTCCATTCCTTGAATGCTTCAAGTATTGCAAGCAACTCTTTCTCTGCAATTATGTAATTCTGTTCAGCTGCATTCAATTTACGAGACATATAAGCGACAGGATGCATTTGACCAGTTTTGTGATGTCTCTGAGATAAAATGGCACAATTGCAACATCTGAGCCATCCGCTTCGATTATAAAAGGTTCATTCACATCAGGATGCATCAAAATTGGGGCTTCAGTAAAAGCTTTTTTCAAACTTTGGAATGCTTCATTTGCTTCTGTAGGCCATTCGAACTTCACCTTTTTTCGTAACAGACGAGTTATGGGAGCTACGACTGCTGAAAAGGGATCGATAAATCGTCGATAGAAGTTTGCGAAGCCCAAAAAACATTGCACATCTCGAACAGATTTTGGGATTGGCCATTCTGCTACTGCCTTTATTTTTCTATCAGTCATTTTCATGCCCGTTGGTGTGAGCAGTACTCCAAGAAATTTGACCTCAAAGACATGAAAATCGCATTTGGATAACTTGCAATACAGATTGTGTGATTGCAATGCCTTTAAAACTTGTTTGACATGACCTTCATGCTTTTCTTCTGAATCGGAATAAATTAAGATATCATCTATATAGACAATAACAAATAAATCTAGAAATTCCCGTAGAACATCATTGAGGAAAAACTGGAAGGCTGCTGGCGCAATACAAAGACCAAACGGCATTACCAAATATTCGAACAGTCCATATCTAGTTTTAAATGCAGTTTTCCATTCGTCTCCTTGTCTGATTCTCACCAGATGGTATGCTCCTCTTAGATCAAGCTTGGTGTAAATTACTGCTGTTTTTACTTGATCTAAAAGAACTGGGATTAATGGTAAGGGATATTTGTTTTTGATGGTGATTTTGTTCAAAGCCCTATAGTCAATGCACGTTCTTAATTCACCATTTGCTTTTGGAATAAAAAACAAAGGGGAGGCGGCTGGTGACTTTGAAGGACGAATGAACCCATTTTCAAGATATTGATCCAAGTATTCTCTCAAGTGTTGATTTTCTGTTTCAGAGAGTGCATAAATCCTACAGTTCAGTACACATGAACCCGGCATGAGATCGATTTGGCAATCATAGCTGCGATGAGGAGGAAGGACTGCTGCTTTCTCTTCACTGAATACCTCCTGAAACATTTTGTAACATTTGCGTAGAATTGTCTCTTTTTCTTCTGCAGTAGCAATTTGACTGATTGTTTTTGTGAGAGTTCCCATACAAGATGATTGACAAAAATCAGATTGGAATACAAGTTCTCTCTTTTGCCAGTCAATAATTGGATTATGTAGACAGTGCCATGGCATTCCTAAAATAAAGCCGTATTGAGGTGCTTGGATTACATCGAATTGAACCTCCTCTCTATGATATCTCTTTTTTGAGTCTTCACAACACATTATTACCTTTGAGGTTTGCATGGTGACTGGACCTCCGGACAAAACTTTTCCATCTACGGCTTGGACTATTTCAGGAGTGTCTTTTTTCTCACAGATGATACTCAATTGCTGGGCGGTTTTTAAATCGACAAAGTTTCCCCAGAGTCAATTAAAACTTCCATTTGCCAGATTTTGTGAATCAGTTGTATTTGAACTGCTAATCGAAAATGTGTTTTGTAATTACTTACACAAGAGGTTATTGAAGGGTAAGCAATGGTTCCCAAGATATCCCCTTCTACCAATCCTGGGCATGTTAGTTTCCCGACTCAAAGTCTTTTGTTTCCAAAACTGACACTTTACCTGTGGTTGGAGTTTTATTCTTAGGTTTCAACATACAATCTTTCACAAAGTGTCCTTTGCGTCCACAATAGAGACACTGTCCATTTTTGTGTCTATTCTCTTTCTCGTCTTTTGACAATGGTTGTCTAAGGGCTCCAATTTCCATTGGTTTAGAGCTAGATTCAGAATGTGTGAACTGAGTTCTGGGTTTAGTTTCACTTTTCCAATTAGGTTTCTCTCCTCTTTTTTTATCACCCCTTCGTTCTGATAGTCTGTGATCCAATCTCAAAGTTAGATTAATTAAATCTGAACAAGTTGTTGGTTGTGGGTCAATTTGAGCTAACACATCTTTCAGATCGTCCTTCAACCCTTGATAGAAAAGTGCTGCTCTTTTTTCTTCAGGCCAAGAGGTTTCTGCGACCAATCTATTAAAATGTGACAAGTAGGCAATGAGATCTCGATTTCCTTGTCTTAATTGTAACAGTTCTCGATCTGCAGACAAAGTTACTGTTCGTCTGTCGAATACTTTCTCAAATTCTTCTACAAAGCGCCGCCAGTTATACAATAGAGCGCTATCTTGAAGTACTAGCGGACTGCCCAATTTACAGCATCTCCAGACAGATAAGAAATTAGAAAAGCTATTCTGGATTGAGGGGTGGGAAATGCTGCAGGTCTACAAGAGAAATGCGTTAAATTGTGTTAAAAATATTTGAACCTTAGAAGGGTCTCCTGAAAAACGTTCTGGCGCAGCCAGAGGAATTTGTGGTGGAACAGTTACTGATATATTTGTGGAAGCTCTAGTGTCTTGCGCCTCCTCAGGAAGGGGAGTGTTCAAAATCTGAATATTATCTACTTTATCAGACAACAATGCTGTAGCAGCCATAGTTTCATTTAAATCTGCCTGCATTTTAACTATTGCCGCAAGTAAATCATCCATGGTGGCCATTATGTCAACACAGTCAGATCGGGAGGAAAATAATTTGTGGGCTCACTATTCTGTCAGACGAAGTCTTCCTCGGAATCTGATGCGATGATATAAGGGCCCACCTCTCGATACCTCCAATTCTGATTGTAATTATTACACAGAATATTGAAGTGATCAAGCGGGGGGAAAAGGGGAGTTGGGAAGGGAACAGCTGGGAGGGAGATCTGAAAAGGAAAAAGTTAGACACACACTAATACCTATTTACTTATATTTCAGTAAATTTTCCTTAATGCAAGCAGCAATCTAAGCATGGAGTTTTCATGTAAAACTAGATTCACTTCACAAAATTCTGTGGAATAATATCGCAATTAAACCTCTTGCAATTTGACCTTTTATACTAATTATTCTCCAAATGCTTGATATTTCTTTGCACATAAAACATCTGTACTTTTCTGATAAAACTCTCTCAGAAAAAATAGCACGATTTACATTATCTTCTGTAAATTGTTCACTGTTAGATAGTATCAAAACCTTTAAACTTGTTCATATAGCACGAAACTGTGTATTGCAAAACACTTTAATTTTGTCTTGTTATAGCTTCATAATCAAGTTACATGTAGAAAACATAAGCAAGAGATTTATCTTGTTTCTGTGCTAAAACAATAACTTTCTATTCAAAATATTATGTTGGGTTTACTTCATACCAAAAACATTGAAGATTTCTAATTCCTTAAATAACATGATATAAAAAACTGAAACAGCGTTTAAATCTTTCTTGCTCTTTAGATTCTGTAAATACAAAAAAAAACCTTTTTGTGCATTAAATCGCCTTCATAATTAAAGAGTTCGACCTACTCTTAATTATAGGTTCATCTGCAAACTCTGGACCCCAAAGGAAGAAATTCCTCGAAGAAATCCGGTCCAAAACCACCTTCTCAAAGACTGCCGGAGAAGTTACTAACTCAAGAAGCTCCTCCGGAAAGGTCTGCTCCAGCGCGGCACACACGAATCTGCATCAAAGGGTTAAACAGCATACCAAAACACAGAGCCTGCCTGGAATCAACCTCCTTCTCAGAAATCTCCAGAATAGTGATCACAGATCCTTGGGTGTGGTCACGTACATCAACGTAACCACACCCGCGTAATTTCCCCTGCTTGCTGCGTTGAAATGCGACAGCATGCCAAATTGCACACATCTCGCGGTACGCGGTTGCCAAAGTGCATGCATCTCGCGTACCCTGCCAAACCTCACTCATCTCGCGTACCCTGCCAAACCTCACTCATCTCGCGGACCATAGGGAATCAATGGAATTTTTAGGGCAAAATACATTTCCAAAGTTTAGCCTGCCCTAGCCCTATAACAAAGCAACCACCAATGTCCAGCAGGGGAAGACCCATGAGTCTTTCCACATAAACGTTTGGGACATGGCCGAAGGCCAAATGGGGCGGGCCCTAGACCGCAAGCGCCCCTGGGCCTGACAGTCTATATATCAGACAACCTCAAGGTTGAATCAGAACAGATGTCGACGACTTCTATAATTGTACAGATAATCAGACTCAATTTCCGTAGTGATCATTGGATATCCTCACCAATCTTTTTCAACATTTACACCCATCCAAACGCCAAAGACAAATCAATAAAATTCAAAAAGTTAATACACGAAATATTCGAAGTAAGATATAATACCCCAAATTGGGAAATAGTGATTACATGTGATTTTAATACCCATCTTATTCACACACCGGATGATGATGACCAGTTAGCAGTAGAAAATGAAACTTGGTTGGTAAACCATCAAACAGCCCATCCTTGGAGAAAACCCAATAAAGTAGGCAAGGAACTGGTCACCACTCTGGAATATTTTGGTTTGAGAGTAATTAATGGGAGAACAACAGACGATAATCCTCCAAATGTAACATATTATGCACCGACGTCTGGGTCCGTAATTGACTATACTATTGTTTCCCTGCCACTAATACAGCAACTAAGTATGTTCAAAATTAAGTGTACAATGGACATTGATCACTCAATCGAACATATAGCTATAAATATAGATCCGGACAGATATCAGTCTGTTCTAACAATTGACAAGGGAAGTGCAGTAACTAGCCATAAACTATTGAATTGGTCATCTCATCGACTTCCAGAACTTGCAGGCAAAGCTAAAACAATCTTGGAGGATAGTATAGCATTATCTTCTACAGTATTAAACGCCTGGAGCAAATTTGTGACTGAAATGACAAACCATAAATCAAATTTAATATTGGGATGGACCAAAAGCTACACTCATCCATCATTACAGAAAATTAAAGAGTTGGAAAAAGAACTGAGAAGAGAAATAAGGAAGGTAAAAAAATAATGTAACCAAGCAGACGCAAGGGATAAGCTAAAACAATTGAAGAAGGGATTTAAGAAACATGTCTGGCAAGACAAAAGAAAAATGACAGATGAGTTCTGGGCAAAGCTGCTCTACAATTGCAAACAATCAAATACCAAAGCTTTTTGGAAAACAACAAATGGTTTAAATAAGGTAAACAAAGTAACTGTATCATCAAATGTTACGGAACAAGATTGGGTAGTTTATCTGACAAAACTCTTTATTGATGAAGACCAGCTACAAGTAAGTAAAACTAACAAAGCTATTGAGACTGAACTAATAACCAGGACCAAAACATTGCCGCATTTTGAGTTTATACGCGCTTCAGAAATTACATTGTGTATGCTCACAAGAGGTGAAAATGTGATCAAATCAGGAAGAAGTGACAGCGCCCCAGGTCCAAATGGCATCCCACAGGCAATATTTAAATTGGACCCAAAATACTGGGCCAACCCGATAATGGTATTGTTTAAAGAGGTGGAAAACACAGGCATGATTCCAGATAGCTGGAGGGGATGGATAATAAACCCTAGCTTTAAGGAAGGAGATAAAACAAAGCTGCTCTATAGAAATGAAAGCAGCTTTTGATCGGGTGGATCAACCACTTCTATGGGCTAAATTAAGATGGTGGGGTATTCAAGAAAATGTGTATTGAATCGCTATATATAGAGGTAGGGGATGGAACCAAAATATCGAGGAAAATACCAACCGCAAGGGGTCTTACTCAAGGGTATGTGCTAGCAAACAATGTGTTTATGTGTTTAACTTCTTTACGGCGGATTTATCCGCCCACCTGGATCAAGTCATTTCCCATGCTCCAAATTTAGGCCCACTAACAGTATCCCATCTATCATATGCCGATGATATTGTGCTGCTGAGTCACACAGAAATTGGACTTTAAAGATTAATTAAAGAAACTGTGGCATATACAAAACTCAATAAATTGGAAATTAACATTGCCAAGACAAAATCCATGCTTATTGGGAATAATCCCCATGCCTCACTAAAGATCAAGCTGGAAAATGTAATCATTGAAAAAGTCAGTACTTACAAATATTTTGGTTTTAATTTTGATAACAATTTTAACTTTCATGCACACCAACAGTATATAGTTAGGAAACCTAATGCTCTAATACATTCATTCAGTTTATTGCAAAAAAACTAAACAGCCCCTCTTATCAACCATTGCTCTCTGTTATCAAAGCAAAATTGTTTCCATCTCTAACTTACGCAAATACAGTGATGCATGGTAGGGACTCCAAAACATTGGATAGATTACAAATCAAAACATACAAACAGGTCTTTTGTCTGCCCTGTAATGCTTCTCCCGCTCAAATTTGTTTGGAATTTTGATTGACACAGCAAAACATAGGAAGAAGGTGTATCATTTAATTAAATCCATTAATATAATAAGAAATAATCAGTGAAGCCCTTTAATCAGTGCTCTATGCGAATCTGTGACTAATGATTAAGCATGGGCGAATTTTGCGAATCTGGCGTTCGCACATTTTCTGAATTTGCGAACTCGCAATCCGCAAAATCCGCGAATTCTCGCGAATTTTCTGATTTTTTTTTGTGTTCGCAAGGGTTTCTGCCAGTTCGCAAGGATTTGGTACTAGTTCGCAATTGCGAACTTACTTGTCGGCTCGCAACGGTCGCGACTATGTTGTTTCTACGTCTGGTTCATCATCACAGCCTCCCAGCACCCTCTGTTTCACCACTGCCACCCTCTCTTTCACCCATGCCACCCTCTCTTACATCAATGCCACCCTCTGGTTCATCATCACTGTAGAAGATGGGGGGGAAAAGCAAGCACACCTGCCCTGCTTCAACTGACATGAATTAATTTGGGGTTAGTTTATTAATGTGTCACTGTTTTAAAATTCCAGGTCTGGCACCTGCTTCCTTATCAGTAATTTGCTTTCTATTGCAGTGCAATTTTTTTTTCGAGGACCTTTGTGGCCTACTTCTAGCTATTCTATGAGCCTGCTGTGAGGGTCAGAGCAGGGTCATAAAATTGTTGCAACTAGCAACTGAACTGTGGAGGGGCCCCAGTCAGGAAGCACTACAGTGAAATGTTACTAATGATTAGTTTGAACTCTTGCACCTGCCGATTGCTTTCAGTTTTGCAAAACTCGTTTTTCTGCAATTTCGCGGGATTCGCGGGGCGCGAACACGCGCAAGATCGGATTCGGAAGCCGCAAATTCGTGCGAATATGCAATGTCTTTTTTTGCGGCGTGTTAGTTCGCAAGGTTTTGTGCGTTTTCGCGAGCCGCTTGTAGCGCAAGGCGCGAAGTTACCCTCGCGGTCGTTCAAGGGCGCGGCCATCTTGTTTGCATGACGTATTTCCATTTCCGGGCGCAAAGTGTAATCTCGCAAAGTGTGCGGCTCGCAAGTACAATTTCGCGAGTGTTCGCGAGGAACATCTCGCGCAAACTTACCCGCGCGGTCGTGAACGGGCGCGGCCATCTTGTTTCTCATTCATTGCTATGGTTCTGGGCATGCTTCTTGTATCCTCTCTAAATCTGTGCCATCCTTTGCTTGTTTGAAGTTTTTTTTAATCTATTTTACTTATTATCTACCCCTCTATTTTTCTAGCCCTATATTTTTGTGTTTACTGCTACTTTTTGTTAATTTTAAACTACTTCTTTAAACTCTTTTCTTTTCTTCTCTTCCCTATTCTATTTTCTTTATTCCTTTCTGCCCAGACCATGGTGAAGGGAGCCGGGAAGCATCCTGAGAAGGGGGAGGGTCCCGCACCCCGAGCCCGGCTCCCGTGCGGGCGTTTGAGGGGGGAGACAGTCGCACCCCGGGAGATTTTCAGCCCGGAGGAGGTGGGCGCACTAGTGTTCTATGTACAGCGCCACCTCCCCAGGACCATAATGGCAGGTGGCAAGATCGGAGGCGGGTACAGGATGCGGGATCGCTGGAAGCGGTGGGATAAGGTGTGCCGGGCCATGTACCACCACTCTCGGGTCCGGCGCACCTACAGCCAGGCCATCCACCGCTGGACGGATGTCCTGACCCGTGAACGAGATCTGCTCGACCTGCTTGGCCTCGAGATCCCCGGGCTTGGTGAGTAGTAGTAGTAGCTATTTCTTTACTACTCTGTTTTCTCCTGCTGTGTTATTATATTGCAATTTTTTTTTTTACCAAGAGCAATAATGCTGCTCATTACATTGTAGGTATATTATATTTGAAAATCTTCTGTGCATCTAAATCAGCCCCTACAGACTCAAGTCCAGTCCTTCCTTTGTTCACATGGCGATAAGAAGAAATAGTGGTGGTGGATTGATAGTTTGAGTATTTTAATGACTGGTTAATGTAGTAGGAAACTTTAGTGTTGTCGCTGATCTGCAATCACGGTGGACTTTGGCTGTCACTTCGCGTGCTGCGGACTGCTGCCTGCCAATCCTAGGCAAACCTTTTTAGTACTTTGTGTAGTGAGTTACATAAGAAGTTTACAATTCGACGGTCCGCAAATCAAGCAATACTAATAACGTAGTAGACCACATGAGATTGGTCAATAATATATCCCGTTGAATAGTTGTCTATTTGCTATTTCGCCAAAATATTTTGTTAGTTCTTTTGAAATGTTTGATTTGGTTGACAAATATCATCCATGTTTTCTGTTTTTCTTTCTTTCATGTTGTACATCAGCTTTCCCCAGGGGCAAGAGGAGGACACAGGATGAGGAGGAGGAGGGTGCTGTTGAGGATGCAGGCCAGGATCGGGCAGGCGAGGGCTCCTTTGCTGGCCCCAGTAAGTTTTAATTTTAATGTAGAGTACTTATTTTTTCCCAGCGTTCCTCATTCGATTTTTTCTAAATCGTCTTTGATATTCTTGTAGACTGGATCTAAATTCTTATCCTGCCTCGACTATGACTCCTTGTGGTATTACTAGATTATTCTTATTAGTCTGTCTGTGTAGCTAACTAAGATTGCACATTTGGCAATTCCATTGGACTCCCATTCTAGTCAGCAATAGCTCTATGCACAGAGTGCAGTCCTCTGGGATTGTCCTTAATGTCTTTTCAAGTCTTCTAAATGTTTATGCTTTGACAATTGCCAACAATAAAAAGGTGAATGACCACCAAGAAAGAATAAGATACTACTTTACTTTTGGTTTGGATAGGAGGACAACCCATTCTACTACTGTTGCAGGGACAAATCTACACAAACAGAACTATGGACACTAAATAATGAATTGCTTAGCTTATCAATTATAATAGGTGCTGTTAGACTTTCCACATACCTCAGTGATAACAGACTTTGTAGTTGAACCCCCAATCTCCTTACTGACTAGATAGTGTGGCAGAGTCATTTAGCTCCCAAAGTCACCGATGATTATGATTATTCCCCAATGATGTCAGAGGCACGGACTCATGCTTGCAAAAATTGCAAAACCTTTAGCTCATCCACTCTAGTCTAGAGGACCAAAAACCACAGAGTCTATTTAAGTTTAAAAGCTTTATTGAAAGTAAACACATTTATTAAAATCAAGTTTGTCATAAAAGTAAACGTTTAACTGAAAATGGAAAAGTGCTTAGTGCTGACGATTAATTGGACACATTTCTTGTGGTCGAGCCGAGCTCTCACCTGGTTTGAACTTGATCCTGCTCGTGTTCTTAGAAGTCAAGCTTCTGTCTGTTAGGAGAAAAAGTGGTTTGTGTTAAAAATAAAAAGCAAGCATTCATCAGTTGTGCCAAAAAGTGCAGCAAGACAACAGCCTTCCCTGGAAAAAGGGACATTTTTACTTTATAGTAGACAGTCACAAATTATTACATTGTATACTGTTTTTTTCACATTTCTTTCTTCCTCCTAGACCAAATATTATATAGTAGTGAGTGGTGTATTCTAACATTATTAAATGTACTTTGTAGGTGGAACATCTGGAGGCGGGGCCAGCGCGGAGGTGACGGTGGCATTGGACGAGGACAACTCTGGGGAGGAGGCGGTGGAAGTGCCGGACAAATCTGTGGGGGATGACACGGTGGTGGCGGGCTGAGGTAAGCTATATATTCCTTACTTATTGAGATTGAAGACTGCAGAGTGTGCTTTCTGCACGGGTGTATTATAAATAAACCAGGTAGTAGCCTCCCTCCTCTAAATGTACTTCGACTTAGCTGTGAAGTTTTTGGCGAGAAGAATCCCAATCAGATCTGAGATGAACTTGATGGATGGGATGAACGAAAAGCGAAAGAAGGGTGTGAGTAAGTGTGGAAGGACGAGAAATGTAATGATGACTGGCAAAGAAGAATGATATGTGTTTGCTTGGTCTCCGAGGTGGCTGGGAAGGAAAGAATATGGTATGGTGCATGGCTGGGTGAATGATGAAGCAAGGATGGGTGGAAGGAGGAGAACAGCCTGGGTGGGTGAAACAGAAACTGTATGTGTGCATATACTTTGAATGGATGGATGCCTGGATCATTCATGGTACTATCTGACTCTTAGATAGCATATGTGTATCTAGAGAGAGTAGACGGTCACTGGATGAACTAAGTGTTACTTTGAAGAGCATGTAACACCGCACCCGCACGTCCGTTCTAGTGTAGGAAAGGCAAGGAAAAGAAGTTGTAAATTTGTCCAAATACTACCATGAATAGTAACAGTAGTTTGTATTGCAACTGCTAGCACAACATATATCCGGTTATTACGGTGGACACTCCCTATCTCTCTTAATAACTTTAGTTAAGTAGTAGTACGTCATTCATGTGTGGGTGTATCACTGTTCACTCAATAATAAGCAAAGCACCTAAAGTCATCCCATATGTCATCAAATACATCCCATGTGAAGTGATAGATAATCAGATTATTTAGCTTCTTCATTTTCCTTTTCTAATACTCATTTGCACTGTAGGGTGAAAGCTAAATTAATTAAGCAGTAGCCCTTTTAACAGAGTATTCTCAGTGCCACCCGTAATAGAAAAGTAAGAGCTTCACCACCTGCATGTACTGGACCGGTACAGTAACGCGAGTCTGTCTCACTCACCATGGTGTGCGTCTGTTTTTCTTGGGTGCAAGTTATCTGCGCTGGCATTATGCCGGCTTGCATAAGATAACGTACCAATTTTCCTGAACAAGAGAGAAGAAGAAGAATAAGACTGGTGTACTGTCATAGTCTACTGTAATGGAAGTCCATAGTGCTCGTAGAATTTGTTCCTTAAACTCCCACTAATGTTAGAGCAAGGATGAAGAAGTCGGAGGTTACATAGATACTGTCCTCAATAGTTATATACTGTGCTTTCAATTTGCTACTTGTACTGTGACAACTTTCTGCTCAATCATTTTGGGTTAATCTTAAGGAGCATTGGTTACAGACTATGTCTTTCTTTCTTCATGTAGTTGCTCCTTCCAAATCCAAGAAACCATCAAGGAGGAAGGAGCTGGCTCGAATGGCCCGGCAACAGAGGCTGGATGCCACTGTCGCTGAATATCGGCGGCTGGTGGCCCTGGAGGAAGAGGAGACGCAGTCTGGTAATACAACAACGTCCACTGGGACAGCTGCATCCTCCTCCGTGCGGGCTGCCAGCCAGCGCAGTGCTCCAGCGGTACGGAGCCGGGCTACCAAAGCCAAACGCCACCGCCGAGCAGCAAAGACAGCAGCTGCCCCCCACAGGATTTGCAAGGCACTCCGGCGCCGCTTATCCCTCAGACTGTCCTACCTGGAGCAGTAGGTCCTGAACTATAAGAACTTGGTGGAGGGCCTCCGCTTCGAACATGCCACCCTCCGCAAGGAGCATGATGCCCTGGCTGCTAAAGTCAACAGCACCCTGCCATAGTGTCCTTTGCCCCTTTTTTAGAGACTTTTGTGGGGGTGGGAATTGGGAGTTGGGTTTTTGGGGACTTTTGAAGGACAATCGTTGGGGTTAGGGAGGGTCTTGCGGGAGATTATTTTGTTAGGGCTATAAAAATATACTTTTTGAAACTTTATCTGACCAAACCTGTTTTTTACTGCTTTTGAGTCTGGTGGGTGGGGGTTTAACAGTAAGTTTGTTTTCCTGAATAGTCCTAGGACTTTAGTAGTACTACCGTCAATCTCTCGTCTCTCCTAATACTCCATTATACTACCTCCAACCCAACGCTTATCTTACCGGTAATTTCTGTTTGAAAGTAGGGCTAGGCCCAGGGCTGGCTCCACGGGAAATGGCGATTAAGGTTGCAATCCAGGGCGGCTGAAATTTCCTCCTCCTTGTGGTGGTACTAGTGGTGTGACACAGTGGCAGATGCATGGCTATGGAAAAAAAGAAAATGAAACCTGGTTTGTCCTTACTGCAGCATTACAACGGTATGATAGAGAATATAGCAGGTGACAGTACACTAGACTACAACAGTGCCACAATGTAGCCTAACAAATGGTAAAGTATTTATAGTATAACTTGTACTTGGTTCTTTGACATTGGGTAATACTACAAGAAATAGTACTTAAGCTGAGTAAGTCTAGAATATATCCTCGGATTCCTTCACCAGCCTGTTGCTATGACCTTATCCTCCCCAGCAAGTGTGTGGAATTATTGATGTCAGTTAGTCACACATCAAGCAAAACCACACAACCCGGGGGAAGAGGGTTAGGGTTTGTAAAATGGATAGGAATGGGGGTTTCTTTTTGGGTAGGTTTTGTTGAGAGAAAATAAAAAAGCACAGCATGGACAAACAATAATTGAACATAAAGAAATTTTTAGTTACAAAGCTAACCATAAATCTTTTATGTGACATAAAGGAAGTGCATGCACTACGGAATGCATTGTTACAGAAAAGTAAGTAGTACTTTCGACAACCGTGAATGCCAGAATGCGACAGTACAGGGCAACATTAAATTAGGTTAAAAAAATAGCCGAGGTAAAACATATAGAATGGCTGTAGGGATAAATTTAGAAGCAGAGAGAGATCCAAGAAATGCAGTCACACACTCATTGAATAAAATAATGGATACTGTATCTGTATTGTTGTAGTTATCCTGTTACATTTGGTAAGTAAGTTGCATGCAGCAAACAATTCCTCTTATTAGCGGCACCCCTCCATTCCAGCTGACGCTTCGTCCATCAATGTTGGTGACCAGAAGACACCCTGTAAACTGCCTGCCTGGCGGATGCTGAATTGCGGCTCGCTAATGTGAAGCCTGACTCCATCCTTTTTTCCCCATTGCAGACTGAAACCCGGCCTGTAATTATTGAACGAAAAACAGCACTGATAAATAAATATAAGGTATGTACGCTTTGTAGTGCAAAAAGTCACACTTTGATTTTCCTAATAGACAGTACAACATTTTTGAAAGTGCGTACTCTGTCTGAGTCACCTTTTCAAGGATAAATAAGTATGGGCGAATTAATTTAGCGGATCTTTCCCCTCAAGCTAGGTGTACTGTAAACTGTGTTTTAGAGCAAAATTAGATCTTACCAGCAGTGCTTCCACCCAGACCCTTACTAAAGCCAGTTGCAAAAATGTAGAAGACCCCCAATCAGATCTCAAAAAACGAGGCCTAGCAGAAAACTGGTGACAAAACGTACTTCGAAAGTAAAAGTAGGCCAAAATACCCCCTTACCCACCGTGGATTGTATTCAAGCCACTTGCAAGCAAGCAAAAGTATCCATAGCCAGCATCGCTCCAAGACTCGAAAACCCCCCCACCCAAACACATGCAATATAAATACTGCTAACCCTAACGAGCCCTAAGTTAAGAATAGTGGCAGAGGCTTTCTCCCCCTTTCCTACCAGGGATTTTCTTCAAATGACTTGCAACCAAAATTACACATTCTCACGAGTGCTCTAAGACCCCAGAACTCAGTTGCAAAAATCTAGAACACCCCAAAACACATGCAATCCTGCTGCCAGGGCTAACCCTAACGAACCCTAAGGTACAAAAAGTGCCAAAAGGCTTTTCCTTATGGATTTTGTCCCAACCACTTCTATCCGGTATTAGACCTTCCCAGGAATGCCCCAAGACCCGCCAACCCACCCGCCAAAAAGCACAACACCCCCGAACAGCCCAAAAGCAAAATCTCATACTTACAATATTTCTCGGCCTTCGGTCCAAACGCGCTGTGTAGCTAGGCCATAACTCCGGTTTACCACCACGGATTTCCTGAAAAGCAAATGCAATCAAGATTAGAGTGTCCCAGCAGTGCTCCCAGACCCCGAAACCCACCCACAAACACCAGGAAGCCCCCCAAACAGGCCCCCAAAAATGCTACATTGAGCAAAATGTCAGAAATAGCAACAAAAAAATCAGCGTGGACTTTGTCCCAACCACTTCTATCCGGTATTAGACCTTCCCAGGAATGCCCCAAGACCCGCCAACCCACCCGCCAAAAAGCACAACACCCCCAAACAGCCCAAAAGCAAAATCTCATACTTACAATATTTCTCGGCCTTCGGTCCAAACGCGTTGTGTAGCTAGGCCATAACTCCAGTTTACCACCACGGATTTCCTAAAAAGCAAATGCAATCAAGATTAGAGTGTCCCAGCAGTGCTCCCAGACCCCGAAACTCACCCACAAACAGCCGGAACCCCCCCAAAGAGCACCTCAAAGGCAAGCAAGTCAGCAAAAACACCAAAAAATTTCCGCCTCGGATTTGGTCCAAACCACTTTTATCCGGTATTAGAGCTACCCAGCAATGGCCCCAGAGCCGTCAACTCACCCGCAAAGAAGTAGAACACCCCCACAAGTGCTGAGTCTTTCTTCATTGGGCGTAAACCAGCCCTCTGCTTTGATGGAAATAGGAGTCTGGAGGAGGAGGATAGAGGAGCATGTTCTTCTGAACTTGTGAACCTGAGGAATGCAGACTGCGGCACCTTCAAATCAATAAGCAAACAAGTGAAGACAGTTCTGCTGATGGGCTTGTTTTTGTGATTAGGTGATTAAAGTTTGAATTATATTAACTGTACACAACAAAGAAAGACAGACACACAGGAATAAAAGTGAATAAGGACGAAAGAGAAAGTTATTGATTCATTGTCTCATTTTCAGGGCTCGGTGTCATGGTCCACGAATAAGAATAAGGCTTCGTCATCATACTCTGCAAATTCAGGCAGGGTGAGCTCAGTCAGTGTCACCTGACAGAGAAGAAATTCCCTCATCTATGTTGCTGTCCACCTCGTCTTCATCCGGCGTGCTTTCTCGTACTCTGTAATCTGGTGGTATGAGGTGCTGATTCATCTTGATCATTGTTAACCTCTCCACATTTTTGGGCGAGAGGCGGCTCCGTTTGGAAGTTAAAATGCCACCAGCAGCACAGAAAACACGTTCAGAAGACACGCTTGCGAGTGGGCAAGACAAGTAGTTTAAAGCCAGGTTGGAGAGCTGTGGCCACAATTCTTTTTTCCCATGCCAATACGCCAATGGGTCAGCATTAACATAGACCTCTGTTGAGTCATTCAGATAGTCCTTCACCATCGACTCAAGGTGCTCCTCCAAGGTTCCTCCACTTTGCTTAGCTGTTGCTGTGACCTTTTGAGAACCAAACCCAAGCCGAGCTAGCCAATCCTCATCAGCCTCCAATGTTACTGTTTTGTCTGTTGGTGCAGATGATCCGGTTGCCGGTGTCTTTAACGTCTGAGAGGTCACTTGTGCCGCAGCCACAGGTGCAGAAGTGGATTGTTGTGACTGGGGATGGCCTGCTGATGCTGATGTACTGCCTTTTTTTTCAATTTTCTGCCGTTCTCTTTCAAACCTCTTGGCTGAGGAGGCTAGCCACTGTTTGTACTTTGTAACATCTTCATCAGCAAAAGGAAAGAATGCTTGGCCTGCCAGCGCCTTTTTGTAGCGTGGATCCAGAATAGCAGCACAAATGTAATGCTGGTTTGAGTGGATCATTTTAAGACGTTCATCACCTTGTAGGCGCTCTAATAATTTCTCCGCCAGAACAAAAGGGTCTTGGTTTTTTTCATCTTTTTGAAACACAGAACACACCTCCTTCAGTTGGTGCTCCAGCATGTACAACAATGGGATAGCTTTTCCCAAATTACAGTCCTCCTTGCTGACTGCACGCGTGAAGAACTCAAAAGGACGAAGCATGCATGTCAGGCTTTTAACTATGTCCCATTGCGCCGCACCCATCCTCAGGTCCTCCTTCTGAGCTGTACCCTGTGTTAAGAAATAGTGATTGAGTACCGTATACTGCTCATACAGACGCTCAAGCATGTAGAAGGTTGAGTTCCAACGTGTTGCCACCTCCTGGATGAGTGCTTTCACTGGCATTCGACGTTCATATAGAAGGCTCCTCAGATGCTTCCGGGCCTCAAAAGAATGGCTGAAATGGTTGCACATTTTTCGGCAGGTGTCCACTACTCTGTACGCTGCACTGTCTTTATCACTCAAGAATTTTTTGACAACCAAGTTTATACAGTGCGCCAAACACGGCACTCTGAAATATTCACCCAGCTCCATGGCCTTAACTACATTGGCGCCATTATCCGTGGAAACATAACCAATCTGGCGTTTTTTTGGGGACAGCCAGTCAAGGACCTTTGTGTTAAACACATCCAAAATGTTTTCTGCTGTGTGACGTTTCTCCAAACCAAACATGGCTAGTGTTGCATGTTTCCGAGCAGCTTTAAAAACTTGGTCCGGGTCAACACCAGCGTTTAGCTTTGCTTTAACCCCTGAAAAAGAGACCCAGTGTGCAGTGATGCACATGTAATCAGCGCCTGCGCCACTGGTCCACATGTCTGTTGTCAGATGTATAGTGTGAACAGCACTCTTCTGCAAAGCTGCCCCAATCACCTCCAGAACATCTTCATGTAGTGCTGGAACCGCAACTCGGGCAAAATAGAATCGGCTAGGAACCTTCCATTTAGGGCAGAGCGCTGCCACTAATTCTAGAAAACCAACCCCTTCTACAAAAGAAAAAGGGAGAAGGTTCAGAGCTAGCATTTTAGCCAGCTTAGTGTTATACAGACGCGTCAGTGGGTGGTTGCGTTCATATTGCGCATCTGTAAACAACATCTTTTTAATGTTGCCCTGGACCAAGGATTTACGGGATGATGATTGTAGGAAGGGGGAGGCTCTAGTTGGCGCAGTGCAACACTAGCGACAAGCAGGGACTCTCTCTTCCTCGTCAGGGCTGAGGGTTACCTTCCAGACAACCTCTGCTTACCCTCTAGGTAGTGTGGCTTAAGCAGTCGTAGGCTAATCTTTGGGACACATAGGGTTAAACACTTGCAATAGTACACCTTTACAACCAACCCACCACACAACGAGACCAGACTGTATTCGGTAAAAATATATATCTTTATATAGATTTTAAGCAGGCTTGTGAATACAGTCAATGTACTTTACGAAAACGGTTGCAGATTACTTAGTTCAGGTTACCACGGTTCTTATGCAGTTCTCTTGAGGCCTGTAGGCCGGTGTTAACCAAAGTTCTTGTGGAGCCGGCGGCTTCCAGGGGATCTGTCCCACGTCGCGTTGCCTTCCCGGGATCGCTGATCGTTGCGGCTCTTCAGCCGAGCAGGTCACTGGTCATCCGGGGCAGCGGTGTTCTGTGGCGGCAGGGTCCTCTCCTCGCCGTCCGCTCCGACCCTGGAGGCGGCGGTTGTGCGGCGGTGACAAGTGGCAGTACGGTCCCCAAGTGCAGGACGTACCCAGCCAAATGTCGGTGCAGCTGTGGGCTCACAGCTGGGCTGTCGGGCAGGCTACCGACTTTGTGGATTCTCGTAGGGCAACTGCCCGTCTTTGCAGGTGAGTGACTGCTCGCTATGCAGTCCCCTCGAGAGCTCGGACCGGACGGGTCCTCCTTCACTTTGCTCTCGGGCTCCCGGTGCAGTGGCGGTCACGGTGTTCGGGCCAGCGGCGGCTGGTCCTTACTTTGCTCTCGCTGTTGCTTTGGGCCCCGGTCACGGTGGTCGGGAGGGCGTTGATGCCTTAGAGGAGATTCCTCTGTCGGTACTGCGGCGATGGTCAGCACCCGCAGTCGCTTTCTTCCAAGGGGGGTAGCGTCCACTGGTCCTGGGACGCTGGTCAGGGGGCAAGTTCAGTTGCAAGCCCTTGGAGATCTCTTCAGCAGAGTTTGGCACAAAGTAAAGCAAAAGTCTTCTCGTAGTCTTTTCTCCTGTCTCTCCTTCAGCAGCAAGGCTCCAGACACAGGCAAGAGTCAGCACCCTTCCTTGTCTCTCACGGTCCTTCTCGTCGGGCAGAGTCCTTCTGTGGCCCAACCCGGATCTAATTCTCAAGGAGCCGGGCTCCTTCTTTTATAGGCCAATTCCTTTGTTCTCGCAGGCCAGGGGGGGCCTTTGCATAGCCACTCTCAGTTCTGGAGTACCCCGGCGGGTGTTCTCCGGCTTCTGCTTTCAGTGTGAGGGGCAGGCGCATCAGACGCCCCACAGGAGGTGGAGCCAGCATTGTCCGGACAGGGGTGGCCAGAGTACCTTGTTGATGGGGGCTTCGCCCTTCCTGGGCCAGGTGCCGGCAGAGTCATCCGCCGCTCCCCAGGAGGGTGGAGCCAGCATTGTGGTGGCCGAGCACAGTGACAGTTCGAGTCAAGAGGCACTCCTACCTCCCACTAAGGTGTAATCTGCGCATTCACCACCTGTCATCCCTCCAGCCCTGTCACTCACACATCCCAGACAGTCATATACACATACCAGCAGAGGCGGGCTGAAATGGTTAAGCAAGCAAATGCTAACTTTCTAAAAGTAGCATTTGCAACCCCAGGATACTAAAATAAACTTGACTACAAGAAATATTTTATCATCCTGAGTTCAGGCATACTAAACATGACTCGCTACCATGCTCCTTGAGCCTGCGGGGATTATAGGGTGTAATAATCCTCGCAGCTCAGTCTGGCCTAATGGAGCAGGTAGCCTTCAATAGTGAAATACGGTCTTGGTTGTAAGTCACTACTAGGACAGGCCACGCATCTCAGGGCCTGTCCTACCTTGCACCTACAACGCACCCTGCCCGCAGGCCTACCATAGGGGTGACTAATATGTAGTCAAGGGAAGGGTCGGTGCTGGCAAGTGGGGACACTTGCCCAGCTAGCGTGACAGTACGAGACCGCACGCGGGTTCTGCGGTCGCAGTTCCCAGACACATCTTTACGGCTGCCTCGGTGGGTGGCGCAACCAGCGCTGCAGGCCCACCAGCAGTATTGGCATCTACAAGCCCCGGCACTCTCTCGTGCACTTTACTAGGGACTAACAGTAAATCCAAAGAACCCATCATGGATACCAATCGTATGTACAATTTTACAGTAGGGAGCACTTGCACTGCGGGACGGATCAGCCGTGGCGCAGTGCCCTGAGTATCGGAAAACCAGCAAAACATCGGAGGCACATCAGCAAAAAGTGGAAGGGAGACTCACGCCAAGGTGCCAGGTCTAACATGTGTCCCCTCCAGCTGAAATGTGGGGGGAACTACCCTTCCCCAGGGAGTTCCACATCACTAAGGCGGAAAAATCTGGACAGACCGTCAGCGTTGGCGTGATCGGTGCCAGGGCGGTGTTCCACCGTAAAGTCCATACTCTGTAGAGAAATGGACCACCTCAACAGTTTCGGGTTCTCACCCCTCATTTGCATCAACCATCTGAGGGGCCTGTGGTCCGTCTGAACTCGGAAGTGAGACCCAAACAAGTAGGGTCTTAGCTTCTTCAGCGCCCAGACCACAGCGAATGCTTCACGCTCTATTGCACTCCACCTACTTTCCCGCGGAAGTAACCTCCGACTTATGAAGGCTACGGGTTGGTCAAAGCCCTCCTCAGTCATCTGTGAAAGAACAGCCCCTACACCATGCTCTGAAGCGTCTGTTTGCACAATGAACTCCTTGGAGAAATCGGGGGCCAGGAGCACGGGCGCCGTGCACATGGCAGTCTTCAGGGTGTCGAAAGCCTTCTGACAGGTGTCAGTCCAAATCACATTCCTGGGCTGCTTTTTCGAAGTCAGCTCTGTCAAGGGGGTCACGATCGTGCCATAGCCCTTGACAAACCTCCTGTAATACCCAGTGAGCCCCAGGAAGGCTCTCACTGCAGTCTGGGTCTTGGGGGGTTCCCAAGCCAGGATGGTTTCGATCTTGGGCTGCAAGGGGGCTACCTTGCCACTCCCAACTTGGTGTCCTAAGTACACCACTGAACCCTGCCCAATCTGGCACTTGCTTGCCTTGATTGTGAGGCCTGCTCTGCGCAGGGCCATCAACACTTCCCAGAGGTGTCGCAGGTGTTCGGGCCAGGTACCGCTGAACACTGCGATGTCATCCAGGTAGGCGGCACTGAACTCGTCCAGTCCAGCCAACACCTGGTTGACCAATCTCTGAAAGGTGGCAGGGGCATTCTTCATTCCAAATGGCATGACCCGGAACTGGAAATGCCCATCTGGTGTAGAGAATGCCGCCGACCTCTCCTTTGCCCCATCGGTCAAGGCGATCTGCCAGTACCCAGACGTTAAATCAAACGTGCTGAGGAACCGGGCAGCCCCTAGCCGATCAATGAGCTCGTCAGCTCTGGGGATGGGGTGCGCGTCAGTCTTCGTGACTGAATTGAGTCCTCTGTAGTCCACACAGAACCGGAGTTCGGGTGTGGCTCCCGGCGCAGCAGCCTTCGGAACCAAGACCACGGGGCTGGACCAAGGACTGCTGGAAGACTCAACCACCCGAGGGCAAGCATCTTGGAGACCTCCTCCTTGATGCAGGCCCGTACCCTGTCAGTTACCCTGTAAGCCTTATGCTTCACCGGTAAGCTGTCTCCAGTGTCCACATCATGGACGCACCAATCTGTGACACTCGGAACCAGGGAGAACAGGTCTGGAAACTGCCCCAGCAACTGGCGGCAGTCCTCCTGTTGTTCGGCGGTCAGGGAGGGTGAGAGGTTAACTCCATCCACTGACCCATCCTTCTCACAGGCCACCAAGAGGTCAGGAAGAGGCTCCGACTCCTCCTCCATTCCGTCATCGGTTGCCAACAACATGCCCACTTCGGACCTTCGCAAGTGGGGCTTGAGGCGGTTGACATGGAGGACCCACAAAGGGTTCCTGGGCGTCTTCATGTCCACCAAGTATGTCAGGGGCTCTTGCGCTCCACAACCTCAAATGGTCCTGTCCACTTATCCTGAAGGGCACAGGGCTCCACTGGGGCCAAGACATACACCTCCTGTCCAGGCTGAAGCTCGACCAGGGTGGCATTCTGATCGTACCACCGCTTCATTTCCTCCTGGCTCGCTTCCAGA
The DNA here is from genome assembly GCF_964263255.1 of Lissotriton vulgaris. Lineage (NCBI taxonomy): Eukaryota > Metazoa > Chordata > Amphibia > Caudata > Salamandridae > Lissotriton > Lissotriton vulgaris. The sequence goes on from NC_141693.1 coordinate 1,219,380,617, forward strand.
TTTGCCTCGGCAAGTTGTCTGAAGCGTCTGGTTTGGTTTCTGAAGGCCAGCATGTAGCTATATACATTCTGGGGAGGTTTCCTGGGAGATTGCTCCCAGCCTTCCTTTACCAAACTCAGTGGTCCTCTCACGGGGTGGCCGTACAGCAGTTCAAAGGGGCTGAACCCTAGGGACTTCTGTGGTACCTCGCGATATGCAAAAAGCAGGCATGGCAAGAGGACGTCCCACTTACGCCTCATCGGACCTTCTAGGCCCATGATCATGCCTTTGAGGGTTCGGTTGAATCTTTCAACCAACCCGTTACCTTGGGGATGGTAGGGTGTGGTGAACTTGTACGTTACGCCACACTCCTGCCAAAGGGACTTCACATATTTCGATATGAAATTGGTCCCCCTGTCGCTCACCACCTCTAGAGGGAATCCTACTCGTGAGAAAATTCCCATCAGTGCACGCCCCACCACGGGAGCCGTCACTGTCCTCAGAGGGATGGCTTCAGGGTACCGGGTGGCATGGTCCACCAAGACCAGGATGAACCTGTTGCCCATGGCTGTCTTGGGGTCCAGAGGCCCAACGATGTCAATACCCACTCGCTGGAATGGCGTACCGACCACAGGGAAGGGTTGGAGGGGAGCCTTGTTCTTCCCTCCCGTCTTCCCACTTGCCTGGCAAGTCGGACAGGTTCTGCAATAAGCGTCTGAGCTCTTATGCATTTGGGGCCAGTAAAAGTGGGTGACAAGCCTGTCATAGGTCTTGTCCATCCCCAAATGTCCTGCTAAAGGCACATCATGAGCCAGACCCAGTAGGAAGGCTCTGAACTTCTGGGGTACCACCAGCACACGGGCTGACCCAGGTTCAGCAGCCTTAGGCTCCGAATACAGGAGGTCGTTCTCCCAGTACACGTAATGTGTTTTGGCCTGAACACCATTGGCCTGGTCCGCAGCCTGCTGCCGCATACCCATGAGAGAAGGGCATTCTTTCTGCTCCCTGCAGAATTCCTCCCTGGAGGGTCCTCCTTCTTGCTGCCAATGGGTCAGCTCAGGCAGGTCCCCCAGTTCGGCGATCTGTTCCCCTGTAGGCTCCAGGGCATCCCCCTCAAGGTCTGCTTCCTCCTGGACCGTGGGAACTTCAGGAGCCGGTTTCCCGCGCCCCCTGCGCCTTCTCCCTAAGGCCGGTTCCTGGGCCTCTCCATCAGGCCCCAAGACCTCTCGATCACCCCTACTGGCTGCCATCGACCGGGTGGTCACGCACGCCCAGTCAGGCAGACCCACCATCCGCAGGTGAGTCGTTTTCTCCACCTTTTCCCAAGGGGAGTGCTCCAAGTCGTTCCCTAGCAAACAGTCAACAGGCATGGTTTTTCTCACACAGACCTGCAGAGTACCAGAGACCCCCCCCCCCCACTCGAAGGGAACTTGAGCCATCGGACACTGACTCTCAGAATTATCAGCGTTGATAACCCTACAGTAGGCATGGGGTACAACCTGCTCCTGAGACACCAGGTGCTGCCTCACTGCAGTCACACTGGCTCCTGTGTCTGTAAGAGCCTCGGCTTCCTTCCCATTGATGATCACCACCTGCCCATATTTTTTAGTGTTAGAGGGCAGGTAGTTCGTAGGAATCATCTCGCTGTCTCCTAACGAGACCAGGGTCATGTGAACGGGATCTCCACCCCCCGGGACCATCATTTCTTCTCCCAGGTGAACGCTAGTCACTTGTCGGGGCGGAGCACCAGTGGGTGCGGGTTTTCCAAATAGGCGACACTTGGGGTCACTGGATATGTGCCCAGGCTCGCCACATTTGAAACAATTGAAGGGCCCCTTTGGAACAGGTTTACCTGTCAGGGCCCCATTCTGCTTCGGGGGTGGGGGAGGCTGAGAACCCTGCTGCGGATTCCCTTGGGAACTACTTTGGGGGCCTTTTTGGAACCCTTTCTGTTTTCCCCCCTTGTCCCCCCACTCTTCTGCTGGGGACCCTGCCCACTCTTGGCGGAATCTCCCACGGGACCCTTGTGGACCCTGGTGCTGAGCCAGCGGTCCGCCTCCTCAGCAAGCTTCCTCGGGTTGGACAGCTTGCTATCGATCAGGTGTTGGCGTAACTCAGGAAAACAGTGATCAGACAAGTGCTCCCATGCAATTAAATCAAAGACACCTTGAAAATCATTAACTTTGTTACCTTTCACCCAACCATCCAGTGCTCTGCAAAAGTAAGTCACATACTCCACATACGTATTCTCAGGCCGCTTAGTACATCCCCTAAACTTCTGTCTATACATTTCAGGGGTAAGCCCGTACCTGTTCAATAAAGCTTCTTTCATGTGGGCATAGGATCTCTGATTCTCAACGGGCAAATCTAGCAAGGTATCTCTCCCTTCGCTAAGGAACCTTCCCCACAACCCCGCTCCCCAATCCTTGTCAGGGACCCGGTGGGAGGACATGGCTACCTCGTATGCCCTAAACCACTGTCCTATGTCATCCCCCTTAAAGAACTCCTTAACTACGTCCTTCGGGATGTGCACTCGTGACTCTACCTGCACTGGCGATGTGCTGCCACCAGAGGGAGGACGATCCAAGCCTCTCTCTTTGAGACTTATCTCCCTCATTTTCACTTCATAATCCATCTGGTGCTTTCGCTCTTCCAGCGCCATTCTTTTGGTTTCCAGCTCCAGCTGGATTTTCATTTCTGCCAACTTTCTCTCGTGATTCCGGGTTTCCTTCCTGTCCGCCAGCTCCTCTGGCGACAGGCCTTTACCCAAGCTGTGCTCGCTGTCTTGCCTCTCTAGATCGATCAGATCCCCAAGCGCATTCTGCTCCTCCGTCGTATTCTGCTCGGCGAGGACGTCTTGCTCTTCCGGGGTCTTTCTGGACTCCACCCAGGCTTTCAGGGCCTTGTAGAACTCCGGTTTGTTTTTGCAACCAGCGTGCAGAACCTTGAGTTTCCTACAGAAAAACTTCAGTTCCATCTTCGAGTATTTGTCCAGCTTTGCGGCGTCCCACTCTACCTCCAACACCTCGGAGGTCGTGGACTCCGCTCCATCCAGGCTCTTTGTGCCCGGCATGGTTTCTGCACTCGGAATCTTCTTTTGGCAAAATTCAAAAAGCAAAGTCTGTGGCTAAGTAACTGGACCGTAATCCTTGTGTAGTGGTCAGAAGCTCAGGTATAGATATCGCAAGTGTAAATTCGAAATCCTCACCGCTGCGTCCAATGTAGGAAGGGGGAGGCTCTAGTTGGCGCAGTGCAACACTAGCGACAAGCAGGGACTCTCTCTTCCTCGTCAGGGCTGAGGGTTACCTTCCAGACAACCTCTGCTTACCCTCTAGGTAGTGTGGCTTAAGCAGTCGTAGGCTAATCTTTGGGGCACATAGGGTTAAACACTTGCAATAGTACACCTTTACAACCAACCCACCACACAACGAGACCAGACTGTATTCGGTAAAAATATATATCTTTATATAGATTTTAGGCAGGCTTGTGAATACAGTCAATGTACTTTACGAAAACGGTTGCAGATTACTTAGTTCAGGTTACCACGGTTCTTATGCAGTTCTCTTGAGGCCCGTAGGCCGGTGTTAACCAAAGTTCTTGTGGAGCCGGCGGCTTCCAGGGGATCTGTCCCACGTCGCGTTGCCTTCCCGGGATCGCTGATCGTTGCGGCTCTTCAGCCGAGCAGGTCACTGGTCATCCGGGGCAGCAGTGTTCTGTGGCGGCAGGGTCCTCTCCTCGTCGTCCGCTCCGACCCTGGAGGCGGCGGTTGTACGGCGGTGACAAGTGGCAGTACGGTCCCCAAGTGCAGGACGTACCCAGCCAAATGTCGGTGCAGCTGTGGGCTCACAGCTGGGCTGTCGGGCAGGCTACCGACTTTGTGGATTCTCGTAGGGCAACTGCCCGTCTTTGCAGGTGAGTGACTGCTCGCTATGCAGTCCCCTCGAGAGCTCGGACCGGACGGGTCCTCCTTCACTTTGCTCTCGGGCTCCCGGTGCAGTGGCGGTCACGGTGTTCGGGCCAGCGGCGGCTGGTACTTACTTTGCTCTCGCTGTTGCTTTGGGCCCCGGTCACGGTGGTCGGGAGGGCGTTGATGCCTTAGAGGAGATTCCTCTGTCGGTACTGCGGCGATGGTCAGCACCCGCAGTCGCTTTCTTCCAAGGGGGGTAGCGTCCACTGGTCCTGGGACGCTGGTCAGGGGGCAAGTTCAGTTGCAAGCCCTTGGAGATCTCTTCAGCAGAGTTTGGCACAAAGTAAAGCAAAAGTCTTCTCGTAGTCTTTTCTCCTGTCTCTCCTTCAGCAGCAAGGCTCCAGACACAGGCAAGAGTCAGCACCCTTCCTTGTCTCTCACGGTCCTTCTCGTCGGGCAGAGTCCTTCTGTGGCCCAACCCGGATCTAATTCTCAAGGAGCCGGGCTCCTTCTTTTATAGGCCAATTCCTTTGTTCTCGCAGGCCAGGGGGGGCCTTTGCATAGCCACTCTCAGTTCTGGAGTACCCCGGCGGGTGTTCTCCGGCTTCTGCTTTCAGTGTGAGGGGCAGGCGCATCAGACGCCCCACAGGAGGTGGAGCCAGCATTGTCCGGACAGGGGTGGCCAGAGTACCTTGTTGATGGGGGATTCGCCCTTCCTGGGCCAGGTGCCGGCAGAGTCATCCGCCGCTCCCCAGGAGGGTGGAGCCAGCATTGTGGTGGCCGAGCACAGTGACAGTTCGAGTCAAGAGGCACTCCTACCTCCCACTAAGGTGTAATCTGCGCATTCACCACCTGTCATCCCTCCAGCCCTGTCACTCACACATCCCAGACAGTCATATACACATACCAGCAGAGGCGGGCTGAAATGGTTAAGCAAGCAAATGCTAACTTTCTAAAAGTAGCATTTGCAACCCCAGGATACTAAAATAAACTTGACTACAAGAAATATTGTATCATCCTGAGTTCAGGCATACTAAACATGACTCGCTACCATGCTCCTTGAGCCTGCGGGGATTATAGGGTGTAATAATCCTCGCAGCTCAGTCTGGCCTAATGGAGCAGGTAGCCTTCAATAGTGAAATACGGTCTTGGTTGTAAGTCACTACTAGGACAGGCCACGCATCTCAGGGCCTGTCCTACCTTGCACCTACAACGCACCCTGCCCGCAGGCCTACCATAGGGGTGACTAATATGTAGTCAAGGGAAGGGTCGGTGCTGGCAAGTGGGGACACTTGCCCAGCTAGCGTGACAGTACGAGACCGCACGCGGGTTCTGCGGTCGCAGTTCCCAGACACATCTTTACGGCTGCCTCAGTGGGTGGCGCAACCAGCGCTGCAGGCCCACCAGCAGTATTGGCATCTACAAGCCCCGGCACTCTCTCGTGCACTTTACTAGGGACTAACAGTAAATCCAAAGAACCCATCATGGATACCAATCGTATGTACAATTTTACAGTAGGGAGCACTTGCACTGTGGCACGGATCAGCCGTGGCGCAGTGCCCTGAGTATCGGAAAACCAGCAAAACATCGGAGGCACATCAGCAAAAAGTGGAAGGGAGACTCACGCCAAGGTGCCAGGTCTAACAATGATGATGATATCTTCGACCCAGTTACGCTCGCTGATGAACTTTTTCGCATTGGTGTATCACTCTCTCCCACACTCTTAGTGTGGCTCACATGGGGTGTGCTGCTGACAGGGGTACTGGGTGTAAGTGAAGTGTTTGACACGTCTTCTTCCTCCTCATCATCATCAGATGAAACATCAATGTTTTCATTACGTGCAATTCGGGCTTCCTTGATCGCCTGTAGGTGTGCAAACCATTGGACAGCGTGCTGTCTCTTAAGATGACCTCTCTGGCCTCCGGTACCATAGTTGGTACCAAACTTACCACGACTAACTCGAAGCTTACAAATGCTACAAATGGCTACGTTTTCCTTTTTTGGGCAAACACTAAAGAAGTCCCAAACTGCAGACTTGAAATGTCTTTGGGGACCGGAGGAGGCAGCGATACTGGTGGTGGTGGTCCTGCAGCTAATGCCAGATGAAGTGGAGGATGTGGATTGCCGAACTTCAGTACGTTTTGCACTTTCACCACCACTAATTGAGGTCGAGGTGGATGGAGGTCGCTTCTTGCGAGGAAGAAATATGGAAGCGGTAGGTGTTGGTGTACTTGTTAACTCCAATGATTGTTGTGTTTCCATTGCCTCCTCGTCGACATCATCATCACGCTCAGCAGCTTCTCGGGCTAGGGTCAAAATGTCTCTTTGCTGCATGCCCGCTGGGGCTGCAGTGACCTTTATGATGACTGGCTCGACGTCGTCATGAGAGGCTTCATCAGTAGCAGTATCCGTCACTTCTTGTTGAGCCTCATCACACTCCATAGCTATGAGTTTTTCGATGACCTTCCTTTTACGCTTAGGTACCTTTGTCAGATCATGGTGTGCCTCACTCTCAGACGGCCGTGATGGTTCCCAATCTTCATCCAGATCATCAGAAGGAGGTGGGCTTGAAGAAGATGTAGACACCCCCCTTGATCTTTTCCTTGCTAGGGATGTGGAAGACAATGAATGATCATCAGGAGGAGTGGCTTCCTCAAATGATACCTCGGTTTGATTGTCGATTTCCTGATGTGCCCCTACTTCTGGAGGAACAACTATTGTGGGCACTTGTGACCCTCCATGCACCTCTGCTTGCGCATCTCCTTGCGCTGCCTCTCCTACCACATGTACTTGGGCTTGTACTTGCACATGTGGTTGTTGTTGCGGCTGTGGTTGTTCAACACTTGTCAGATGAGTTACAACAACCTGTGTTGATTCAGGGACATTGCTGCTACTTTCTTGCGATGAGCCAACATCACTGTTCCATGGTGATTGAAGAAGTACACTGACTGCCTCTGCAGCACTCAAGGGCTTTGACTTAAGTTGGCATGGTGGTGGTGGTGGAGGCACTGAGCCCAATGGAGCGGGGGTGCTGCTCCCAGCTTTTTTACTCCCAAAACACGTGGCGGCCGGCATACCAGCCTCCTTGGTAACTTGCTTCTTCTGCTCCTTACTGGCAACTTTCTTGCTAGAGGAGCTACGGAGACCTTTTTTTGGGGCCATCTTCTTCAGAGCAGGTCAGAACAGCAGGCCGCAGTTGCACGAGTTGCAGAGTTGTCTGTGGCCAGACGTGACGTCGTGTGACGTTATGCTGCACACACACATCGCTGCAGGACTTTTTCCTGGCACTGGTGGTTCTCTTGAGTCTTGTGCACCTAAAAGCAATGGAAGACAGAGGAACATCAGTTCAGTTATACACCCCAAAAAAATCGAAATAAAACAGAAAAATCAGCACAATCCCATGCCCTCCATGATGTTTAAATTCAAGACACCCCACAGAAAGACTAGGCCCATGCAACACTCACTAGTCACTACCCCTGGTGAAAAGGCCACGACAACAGGCCAAAAAAATGAAAATCACAGAAAAATCAGCACAATCCCAAGCCATCCAGCCCCTCCATGATGTTTAAATTCAAGACAACCCACAGAAAGACTAGGCCCATGCACCACTCACTACCCCTGGGCATAATGGATGAAAGCTAGGCAAAATGGGTGCAGGCCTGAGAACACTGCCTGCATTCAAAATGGCCCCCTCCCTCACAGCACAAGGCCAGGGCCTGTAGCAGCCCTCAAAATGGCCCCCAACCACATGGCCTGTCCACAACAGGCCACAAAAACGAAAATCACAGAAAAATCAGCACAATCCCAAGCCATCCAGCCTCTCCATGATGTTTAAATTCAAGACAACCCACAGAAAGACTAGGCACATGCCCCACTCACTAACCCTGGGCATAATGGATGAAAGCTAGGCAAAATGGGTGCAGGCATGAGAACACTGCCTGCATTCAAAATGGCCCCTCCCTCCCAGCACATGGCCAGGGCCTGTAGCAGCATTCAAAATGGCCCCCACCCACATGGCCTGTCCCCATGATCACCCCAAAAAATCGAAAAACACAGAAAAATCAGCACAATCCCAAGCCATCCAGCCCCTCAATGATGTTTAAATTCAAGACAACCCACAGAAAGACTAGGCACATGCACTACTCACTAACCCTGGGCATAATGGATGAAAGCTAGGCAAAATGGGTGCAGGCCTGAGAACACTGCCTGCATTCAAAATGGCCCCTCCCTCCCAGCACATGGCCAGAGCCTGTAGCAGCATTCAAAATGCCCCCCACCCACATGGCCTGTTCCCATGAACACCCCAAAAAATCGAAAAACACAGAAAAATCAGCACAATCCCAAGCCATCCAGCCCCTCCATGATGTTTAAATTCAAGACAACCCACAGAAAGACTAGGCACATGCACTACTCACTAACCCTGGGCATAATGGATGAAAGCTAGGCAAAATGGGTGCAGGCCTGAGAACACTGCCTGCATTCAAAATGGCCCCTCCCTCCCAGCACATGGCCAGGGCCTGTAGCAGCATTCAAAATGGCCCCGACCCACATGGCCTGTCCCCATGAACACCCCAAAAAATCGAAAAACACAGAAAAATCAGCACAACCCCAAGCCATCCAGCCCCTCCATGATGTTTAAATTCAAGACAACCCACAGAAAGACTAGGCACATGCACCACTCACTACCCCTGGTGAAAAGGCCACAACAGGCCAAAAGAACGAAAATCACAGAAAAATCAGCACAATCCCAAGCCATCCAGCCCCTCCATGATGTTTAAATTCAAGACAACCCACAGAAAGACTAGGCCCATGCACCACTCACTACCCCTGGGCATAATGGATGAAAGCTAGGCAAAATGGGTGCAGGCCTGAGAACACTGCCTGCATTCAAAATGGCCCCCTCCCTCCCAGCCCATGGCCAGGACCTGTAGCAGCACTCAAAATGGCCCCCAACCACATGGCCTGTCCACAACAGGCCAAAAAAACGAAAATCACAGAAAAATCAGCACAATCCCAAGCCATTCAGCCCCTCCATGATGTTTAAATTCAAAACACCCCACAGAAAGACTCAGTGCACCCACCACTCGGTACCCCTGGGCAAAAGGCCCCAAAACAGCCCAAAAATCGAAAATTCCAAAATTGTAGTTGCAGCAACTGTAATGCCCCAAACAAACTTACTTGTGAAATTTCTAATCCAAAAGTGATCCAAAGAAAGTCAAAAAGGCCTCAAATCCAAATATCCAGCAGCATCCACAAAAAGTAATCCTTCCAGCTCCAGATCCAAATGAAAAGTGACCAGGAGATGGACAAAGCACTGGGAGGAGCCTGCTGGACAGGAACAGGAAGTTGAAGACTGTGGGGCACTTCCTTCCTCCCAACCCCCCTCCCCAAAATGGACTCCTCGCAAAAAAAGTGCAGGCAAATGTCAACCTGAGGAGTTATTCAGATAAAAATCATCATTTCCAGAAGGTTTATGCTGCTTGCTGGTGGATTTCTTGTGCAGAATTGCAAATTTTGTATTTTCGCGAGTGCGAGATTGTTGCTGCTCGCCGCATCTCCAAGCTCGCAATTGCGAAGTACCGCGATACGTGATCACGGCGTACTCGCGTTGACAAACTCTCACTGTGCAAGTTGGCAAGCCGCGATTACGTAATCGCGCTCGCCAAATTCCTGCGGGATCCCGCAGCAAGATCCAAAATGGCGCAGCACTCGCAAAATAACAAGAAAAACAACTCGGCAAACGCTGAATGACGGTAAGTAAACGCCGCGCGCCGCAAAATTGTACCACCAAGAAAAAAAAAATCCGCTTCGTGCGAATTTGCAGATTTTCGGTAAATTTGCGAGCATTCGCGGATTGCGAATTTACCGAAAATCCACAAAATCCGCGAGCGTAACGGATTTTCCGCCCATGCTTACTAATGATCTGAATTCAAGTTATAACAAATATTTGTTATCATCTTTACAACTAACCAATGCCAGTGACTTAAGGAATTTATTGCATCCTACTTTTTGCCAAGCCATGAATAAAGCAGCAAAAATTAATTCGCTAGTTGAGGATGAAAGCATATTTTCATGGCGATCTCACGCTTGGATGACAATTCAAACGTATGTCACATTTCAATCAGAAACGTACCCACACCTAACCTATCCGGTGTATTTCAAGAAAAAACTATTGGCTATGCGCTTAGGTGAACTGCCATCTTTGTCAGACAAACCAGTATGGTGATGTAAAGGACCAAAAATGGTCAGACTCTGTGATACCCCAAATGAGGATTTTGTGCATTTGGTCAGCATATGTCCCAAACTTAACAATTTACGCTGTACACTTTTAAAGTGCTTATTTAATGAGAGAGAGATCCGTACGTGCAGAACGACCATCATGAGAAGTCTGGACCCTACAGATCCTCAGCTAAACTACAAACTTCTGAAGTTTTTACAATTTCACGACAAAGCACTCAAACAGAATTGTAAGCTGCATACTACAGCATAAGGAATTTGCCCCATCTTAAGACATTGATATGATGTTAAAACAGTTGTAGGATGTTGACATTTGGAGTTGTGGAATTTTATACTGATGCATATGTCACTTTATAATAATGGTGAAGAGTATCCACAATAATGAATTGAAGGAATTTTATAATGTCATGTTTTAAAGAAGACCACAATATTTTCCTGTGCCGTAGCAATATTAATCTATGTTTTTTAAGAAAGCTGATTATTTTAAAAAGGATTTCTTTAATATGTAGGCCTAATTTGTATTGCAATGGTTTTTATTAACTAATAACAATACATTTCCATTCATTCATTCATTCATTCATTCATTCTGTCCTAAGGAGAAAATACAATGAAGTCTGAATGCTCAGGAGAGAGAAGTGCTGCTACAGAATGTTGGGGTGTTCTAGGAGTGGAAAGTTATGAGGACCCACATGTAGGGCAAGCGCCACACCAGTAGAACCAGGATAGTCACAGAAATGGCCAGTGGTGGTAAGCTGCTTCAACAGAAGATAAAAGGAAAAGCTGGATACAGGATTTAAGTATAATTAGTGGGTACAAGAGAAATAGATCGAGTGGGAAGAGATGGTGCACTCTGCATAGGTGTTTCTGGAGAGACCTCCTGGTGAGCAGCAATAGGCGGTGGCCTTAGCCGAGAAGGCCTTTGAGTGATGATTAAGTGCGGGAGAAGTAAAAAGAGGTAAACCGCAGGGTTAGTGAGCGGTGTTCACCCCAAGCATTTTCGCACAGTGTATTTCCACCTAAAGCAATTATAAAATGCATTCTTTCTAGTTTTTAAAGCAGCAAGCATTAAACTCAAGCTAGCAACAACTATATTCTGATTAATGTATCATGACAGAACATAGAGTAGGTGGTTGTTGCTCTAAAACACGATCCTAAGCTCAGAGCAGGATTTCCAAGTAAGGACATTTATGCACCATGCACAATACAATATGTGCCTGATGTTCGGTATATTAGTGAGCATGCCTTTCTGATCTTCAACCTATTTTTCTCATGTGTTCTTCTTGGTTAAGAACATTTCTATGTTCCAGATGATTGTGGCCCTCAAGGCCATGCTTGGGGTCACTCCCTGACAACTGTGGTGTAGCGTTCTTCCTTATCGCCTTGAAGAGAGAGCACAGTGAGACAGCACAGGTGTGAGTTGAGAGGCACTAAAGGGAGACCAGACAGCTATTTTTATGCAACGGATCCAGAGTCACATTCCATTCCACCTAGTCCCTAACTAATTTTGTGGCACTGAAGCTTTGGTATAGTGGGACAGGGGTATGTAGAGGTCAGTTGTTTCAGTGCCTGTATTTGCAGCCGGGCTCTTTGTTGCAGTGGTCTTGAGTGCGCCCAGTAGCTAATGCACAAACCCGACAACATAACAACGTCCAGGGGGGGCAGACTCCAATGTTATTTTTTACCCAAAGATAAAGGCTTCAACATACAAGGGCAGCCAAAATAGCCCTGTCAAGCAGTGGCAAAGAAGGGCTGGGCAAGTTGACTATCTAGACCAGGGTTTTCCAACCTTTTTTGGAATACGAGCTACTTATTTTCAATGAAAATCATGCAGAGCTACTAGTGTTCTTAGTGTTGTATAGTGAACACGTGGGAACAAAATGGGGCTGGCTCTAATCAGCAAGGCTGAGCCTATATAACAAATAACAAAAGAAAATGCCAGTGCTGATAATATTTACTTAGGGCTGGGACTAGTCCCCCGCAAACAGAAAATTAATTCCAGAAAGGGTACTGCTGTTTTGTCGCAATTTTATTTTGTAGAAAATCAACAATTTGTTATAAAATTTATCTTTACATTAGAGAAGAAAACATTAGAAAAATCAAGAAAAGGGCGGACACATCAAATTACATTCAATTGAACACATCAAACATTCAGAGCTTCAATCATATCACATTCACAACACATTCACCACATTCAGACTTAACTCAAGCATACCACATATTACTACTGCAAGAGAAGAAAAATACAAAACTAGGTCTGCGTCAATTCGACGAAAATTCAGAGCAATTGTTTGAAGATCGTACAAAACCGTAAATTTTTACATTTTTAAACATTCATTAAGAAATAATACAAAAAGGTAATGTACAAGAAATTGTAAGGAGTATGCAAGTAGACGTAACTCCTAAACACATAAGCAGACCATTGAGGTAGTGAACACGTCAGACAACATTACATTAGTGGACACCCCATGCAAGGCTGCAAGAGGTGATTACCTCAGTGCATCAGGTAGAGTTCGTAATGCAAGAAAGGTTTTATCAACTTTGAATGTATTTATATTTTGGAAATATTTTGTCCAAGCATCTTCTAAGATCTGAAAACACACATATTTGCATCCTGAATACACACTTTCAAATGTTATTATACCTATGATAATTCATCCAGGCAATAGCCTCTAATTTAGTAGGGTGGGCTGCACATAGGAGAGCTACTTACATGCAGCTGGAGAGCCACCAGTAGTTCACAAGCTACTCGTTGAAGACACTTTTTAGACCTGTTTTTCATCATCAGGTTTTGACCCACAGCATGAGAGAGGTAGAGGAAAGAGAGAAGGAAGAAATGAAAGATATGAAAGAGGCACAGAACAGAGAGATAACAAAAAGAACCTACAAAAGTGAGGTAAATAGAAAATAAGGATAGGATTGTGGAAGAAAGTGTCAAGAGGTCGAATGTAGAATAGGCAGCCTCGGTATTCAATAATGCTGATATTGGGGGGAGGAGCCAAGACGTCGACCAAGATGGCCGCATAGGCGCCCGGCTCCGCCGCTCGCCCTCTCCCTCCCTAACATCCTGGCATTGATCCTGCACCAAACCCCCATCTCCTTGTAGCTGAGACGACACGGTGCTTGACCGCGTAATTCCGAGCTTGCGATCGCCCCGGATGACCGAATAACGTCGACGCAAGGATTTAGGCCTCAGCCGGTTGTACTCCGGGGCCTCAGGTAGTGACGTTGCCGGCGGTGAGATCAACAACAGCGGCAGTGACTGGGCAATAAGTACCGGTGAACCCCAACGGGAGTTGCGGTTCGCTCGATTTTGCCAGCGACCACAGGCGAACAACAGACAAGTGCCCCGAGCATCTTAACGTTCTTTGGCTGACTCTTTCCGCAGTGGCTGCCCTGAGAACTGACGGCAGTTTTAACGCCCGTATTGGATTTCATTGATGGGCAGCCCGAGGGGACCTGGTTTTTGGCGGGACCGCCGGCCGGCGGTAGCCAGTGTCGTATTACGGATCTCTTCCCTCTGCATGGCCGGTGAGATGTCTGTGGCACTAAAATACGGAGTGCTTGAAGGGCTCCGTCACAATCGCAACATCTGCTGCTAAGGGGTAAAGCGACCCAGAACGCACGATACGATGTGTGCCCTCCAGTCCGGGGGGCCCCCAGGGGCGAGGAGCGTTACAACCACTGAAAGCGGAGAGAGGGAATACACCCTGAGAGATGTCCTCCTGGCTATTGAGGACTGCCGCATCTCCCTGAGCCATGGACTGCTGGCCATTCCTGACTCCCGGGTGGTTATTGCTTCGGGCATGATGCCGGAGGGCGCGGATGGGACTGTGATGGGGTGTTCAGCCGGCTATGCTCAATCTGTAGCTACCGAAGACTCTCAGAGGTATAAAGGGCTGGACCCTGAGGACAGTGAGTGCATCGGCCATATTTGCACGACGGACAATTCCTTTGTTTCCCTGACTCAATTGATAGCTGCCGACCGACAAAGCCAGACACTTCCACTATCGAATAGCGACTACTGGAGAAGAGGTCTCGTCACTGTGGGACTGTCCACACAGAATACTCGAGTTGCTCTTACGAGGCAGTTATGGCCACCGGGTTCGTCTGCCGGGGGTAATGAGGAGTTGGGGACTGTGTTTACTCATGCTCGAACTGGCCAAGGATGAGCGGTGCTTGATTGCTTTGCTACATTGGTGATTCCGGTGGTGATGCGGGACTCGGTTTGATATTGCAATTGTGGGGGGGATGTGATGGTCAAGGAAAGATGGCCACTTTCTTCTTGGGGAGCTTACACTCTCTTCTGAGACGTAGTGGGGTGGAGAGGGGGTGGGACTAGGGGGCGGGCGCGAGGGCTCCTCCTCCAATTTTTCCCATATTCGAAGTTTTTCTTTGTAGGGGCAACAGGCATGCCCATAGGGGGGGGGGTAGGCCGTAGCCTACTGCTGGTATGCAGGGTGGGGGGTCGGGGGTGGGGCTTTGTTTTCTTTTTCTTTTGTTTCTATGGCCTTTCTTCTCTTTTCTTTTTATATACCTTTGATCAGGTGGGGGCTCAAGTCTACTTCGTTTTGGGAAGAATCTTGCAAAGTGCACTTAATGTTTTTACAGTGATTGTTGATCTCATGGGTGGACCGCTGAGTTAGTGCACAGTTAATGTATGCTTGCATATTTTGCTTTTCGTGTTTTTGAGTCAATTTCCTAATTGTTTCACGCTGAATGACTACATCCTGCTACATGGCTTGTCCCAAATAAGGCTTCGCTAGATTGTATGTTCTTAAGATCCTCATTCTCTTATTATAAAATGGAGTCCTCTCACATCCTGCTAATTCGTGGACACGCTTTGATATAAATCCTGATTTTACGATTTGCTATACCCTAGGACCAGTAGTTGTTGTATTGTGCTCATTTAGCTTTGCATGATCTTGGTTTGTCTAGCGACGGTCCTAAGGGTTGTAGGCTCATGTCTGTATTTTTCTGAAGCAATATATATGTGGTTTCCAAATAAAATGTTACAACAAAAAAAAATAATGCTGATATTCGGCAGCATCGAGCTCCCAAGAAAAAACTCTGGATCCCTGCACTTGTTTTTTTTACAAATTATTCACTGCATCTTGAAGTACAGAAGCGGATCATGCTCCTATATGTATGTGAACTCTGGGAATCATTGAGATATTTCTCTGTTAACAAAAATGCCTACAATTAACACACTACAATTATTTAGTTCTCTCTGGATAGGTAAAAATGAACTGTTTGGAAATGCAAAAAATCCCAGTTTAGGTTATTAGTCCAGCTGTAGGAAACAGATCATTTGCTACTTCCGGGAGTTTATTGATTATATAATTTACAAACAATTGTCATTAATATGTCATGTTATGTTAGGTAAATTTAAAATATAACTTCAACAAATGATAGACGGTATGCTGAATGATTCAGACATTCTCCCCCAGTCAAAAGATCTGGGTTAAATCCATTGTTCTTTTGCCCACGACGCCATCTCAGTTTGGACCCAGCTAATAAGCAAATCAGTCTTGACCCTGTACCTCATGGGAAAAGTCCAGACCGAACTGCCAAGCCAGGTCCTCCCTGGACCAGAAACAAGCATCCTGGGACCGGTTTCAGGGTATGTCACTCTTCATCAGACAGGCTAGCTTGAATCCAGTGGCACAGTGAGCAAGGGACCCACGTCTGGGCATACCCGTTCCACCTAGGGCAAAAAGAGTAACTGCAACAAATGATGGACTGAATGCTGAATGATTCAGACATTAGGTGAATTTATAAAGCGTATGGCTGCCCCAACATCGGGGCGCCCCAGCGCTAGCGGACCAGGGAGAAGAGAACTTGGTGAGCTAAATGGAGGAGAAAAGTCAAGTTTTAATTAACCTTCCTGAAAGCCCAATGATCTTGTTTGCTCCATTGTTTAAAATCCTTCGCTGCCGTTTTTGAATGCTCTCAATAGAATTATGTTGAAACTTCGTCTCGAAAATAGGGCGTTTGAAATACAAAAATCATTTTTTTAAATATATGTTGTCTTAAAAGATTTACATTTTAGCTTTGCTGTGTGTTCTTTAGGAAGAGAACAATGGAACGTTATTTCTTTCCTTCATAATGCCTTTTACTGGTGTTTGCCTGATTAAGTCGGATTCAGTTATGTACATTTCACTACTCAGTGCTAATTATATAAGCAATAAAGTATTATTATTAAAGATATAGCCTAAAACGGAGGACTAATTCGGTAACTGATCTTTAAATTGTTTCCCCCTTCTATCTTTCACCCGCCTATTCCTACTTATTCCTACTTCTTTGGAACTGGATATGAGAAATGCTCGAATAATTACCAAGTAGTTATTAATAAAACACGACATTCTTGATCTCACTATCGGCCCATCTTTTTTGTGTAGTTGAAACCACACCCACTTTCAAAAAACTGTTGATTTCATTTAATTTTCTCATTGTAAACGTCTATTTGGGACATTATTGTGCTTTCATAACAAGGTCGTCCTATCCCTGTTTAACCTTGAGCTAGGTGCCTTACTTAGAGAAGAGGCAGCATGCAAAAGGTATCTTTTTACTTTTTTCAAGCCTGGTTAAACAAAGATTGATTGAATTCCTTTGCCCCAATATTTTCTTAGCAGTCTCCACAAATAAGAAGGTCAGAAGCAGTGTCATGGGCTGTGGATGCTCTCCATAACAAGATGTAAACTCATTTTTACACAGCTTCAGCTCCTTTTTAAATACGGCCGACAACATTATTTACTGAATTTCTTGTGCAGCCTAGGCACATTTATATTTTGGCCAACCCTCTTTCAATAAGAGAAAAAGAAAATGAGATTGTGTGTAAATGTGGCCTTGGCAGATACCTGTATTTTTATGAAAGATATTTAACCTGCACCTCTAAAAAATAAACTGGCTTTATAGTTGTAATTTGCAATATTGGTGCTTTCCTGTCATAGCAGTGCATAGCTATTTCAAGAAAGGATTGTAATGCCACAGACTGAAAAAGGATTCATCAAACCGTTGTTTTCTATTTTATATGATTCAAAATACCCGAGTAAAAAATATACTCATCATCTGAACCATGATCTCTGTTCCACCCTGATGGGTACAATGGAGATGCATCACTATGAATAAATCATTGCATTGTTTAGAACTACGTCAACATTTATGCAATATATCAATTTATTCTTTGACCCACAGTGTATATGCTCATACACAAAACTGAACCTTAAACGAGAGACAACGTAATCAAGGTATAACCCCTGTGTAATAACTACATACCACAATAACTTGCATTTGGTCTACTCACTAAGCATCATGAGGAACACTGCATAATGCTATGGGAAAATATCCCAAAAATATGTTTTCATAATTAGTGAAGGTAAACTTTGGGAGCATTTTCAACTGAATGTTTTGTTTCATCAACTAAGGAAGAAGATGTGGTATAGTGGCTAAGTTAACATGGGGACCTGGTTTTGAATCCTGCTTGGCAGCTGATCTAAAATTGTGCTGTTCTGGTCAAATCACTTAAGGCCTAATTGAGACGGACCGCAGTAGTCACAGAGGCTGTCTGTAGACCGCTAGACTGGTGGTCCACCCGCCATATTATGAGTTTTGGCAGTTGGACCGCTGCAATGGCCGGCCATCCCTGATATTGCAGCGGTGGTGCAGCGGTCTGAGACAGCAATATGCTGGCAGTGCCGCAGTGGCACCGTCAAGCATATTTCGAGCTGCCTCACTGCAACTCTATCCATGGCCGTGAGGCCACCATGGAAAGGGGGTCGGTGAGGGAACTCAGGGGCCATTACAGGTCACCCTGTCATCCTTGTGCATGGGGTGCATGCAATGGGGCACATGTTGTACCCACCTGTATTTTTGCACCCTCCGTTTCTGCCCAAGAAGAAATGGAAAACATGGGGCATTTCTTCCTGTGCAGAAAAGTGCTTTGGTGGTCCCACAGCACTGCCTTTCTATGACTCTCCTTTGAACCTTAAAAGGCACCACAGTGGGACCGTCGCAACACACACCGTCTGTCAGGATTAAAATCGTAATCTGGCAGGTGGTCTGACTTCAAGTTTGGCGGTCTTCCTGCATGGCGGTCTTCCTACAGGGCGCCTGTCTGACGGCATGCAGGAAGACCGCCAAACTGGTAATCAGGCCCTTAATCTCTGATGATGCGTTAATTGTCTGTAACTGTGTGCAATTCAAAGATTTAAGCCATCACTTAATGTATGGAATCTAATTTTTGCTTCCATCACTCTCTATAAATCTACACATAAATCTGTGCTATAACAATATAAATACATATGTGTTTATGCATTGTGAAGTTATCCCTCTTACTCAGCTCTATGAATGCGCCTTCCAATTGAGCCCTTTGTGTACACCCTCATTTTGGTACATTCAGATAGAAGTCCCATATAATATTTTTTATCCGGGTACACATATCACAATTGTATTAGGGCTCATGTAAGTATACTTCTTGTGCCTGTGGTAACTCTTTCTTCTGTTTATTGGGAGATCCCAATGCACATCTTCTTGGTCCATGGAAGTATTTGTTTATTATGTGTCTTTAACTACTTTTGTTAAGTGAAGACACCTTTCCAAAAAGGCTACAGTGCTTTCTTTTCAGTGTGTCAGATATGCACACATGCCCAAAACTTGCTCTCCAATACTCCCAGGTGTGGTGAATGGTCTCGAAGTGGTTAGTGTCTGATGGAAATTAGTGGCCAAGTCAAATGAACCGGCTGAAAATGCAGACATGCACAAATGCTGTTTGACAATATGTCTGGGTTTAATGTGCTAATACATGCAATGTGTGCTTTCATTCTGGCTCTGAAGAAGTTTCTACCCACATTGCATGACATAATAGGCTCACTACTGTGGCTTTAAGGGCATCCCCCACCCCCTGAAGTTCATGTCTAGTTGGGCCCTTACTCCAGTTGTTTGCATTTAGCATTTACTAACAGAAGGACTGAAAAGGAGACTGAACATTAAAACATTTCGAGTTGGGACCATATCTCATTTTATTTGTCGTCGTTTTTATTGCAAGAACTAATACGTAGCTCTCCCTCTTGGGAGAGAGCACCTCTAAGCACAACAGAGTGGTGACCGGTGGTCTTCTTCCATAAATCTCAAATATGTCAAAAGTTCAATCCTGACAGAAAGGAGTGGTTTTTCCACTTTCGCAATTTATTAAACACATTGTAAATTCATGGTTCAATGGTGGATACTTGAACAGTTCATATTCGTTGTGTCCAAATACTCTGCTCTTTCCAATACGTTCAAACGTATCATTCGTAAACACTGGTCGATCTTGACCTTGGAACCTGATTTCCAGGGCCTCTTCAACCAACCACCCATGTTTGCTTTCACCAGGGGTCGCAACCTGAAGGAAATTTTGACAAAACCCCACGAACCGACCACTCTAACTACATACAAAGGTTTACAACCATGTTACAATTGCAGTAATTGCAATAACTGTATCCAAGGCAACACCACCAACCATCCTTTAAAAGGCCAACCGATAAAGCTCAAAGTCAATGCCACCTGCAACAGTAGCAATGTTATCTACTTACTCAAATGCCCGTGTGGGAAATGTTACATTGGCCACACTGAAAGGAAAATCCGCGTCAGGATCCTGGAACATAAGAGCAATATCCGATCTGTGAATGCTAAAACGACAGTGGCCACACATTTCCATGAAAATCGCCACAACGTGGCTCAACTCAAATTCCTTATTTTGGAACAGGTGAAACCCACCATGAACAATAAGAACACTCTTTTGAAACAAGAGAACTTTTGGATCCGGTACTTGTCCACCATGGTACCCAATGGGCTGAATGATCGCATGGAATTCCAATGTTATCTTTAACATTTCTTTAATTTCTGAACTGTATCAATTGTGCTACGACAGTTTTATTTAACTCCTACTCTCCAGTTTCACCAAGTTCACCTTCTTTTCTCTCCGACTAATACACTTTCCAATATGGCACTCACTTTCGATAACGCTTTCCGATAGTCCTTTTTTTATGTTGTTCACTTTTCGCATTAATGCTAAGTTCACCATGGCTCCGCTTGGTACACAGACGCTAACCGGGAACTCCGCGTAGTGCACGCGTAGTCTGCTGACTGTGAGTACCCTACGGGGACCTATGCTTTCTAAACGCATTACTGGCGATTCTCAACACTTGCAAGTTGACTATTTCACGGTCACATTTTCATTTGCGAACACAAGCTTTGATACCTGTTACTGACACCACCAGCTCTCTTACCCTTTTTAGCCACTTTTGAACTTGGGATGCCACACCTTTTTACCGTTAGTTCACGTTTTGGTCAACCTTTCTTTTGCGTTCATCACACCAATTCCCCCTACTCTTTTTCACCGATCGGTTGGTTATGGATCTTCGTTATTGCTATGTTTTAATACTGATTGAGATGTGGATATCGTTCTGATATGTTGATTCTTTCATTTTGTTTGTAGAGTAATCCCCTGACGAAGGGCGGGGCCCGAAATGCATCGGGATTTGCTTTGATTATATATATATCATCGATTGTCAACCAATGAATATGAACTGTTCAAGTATCCACCATTGAACCATGAATTTACAATGTGTTTAATAAATTGTGAAAGTGGAAAAACCACTCCTTTCTGTCAGGATTGAACTTTTGACATATTTGAGATTTATGGAAGAAGACCACCGGTCCCCACTCTGTTGTGCTTAGAGGTGCTCTCTCCCAAGAGGGAGAGCTATGTATTAGTTCTTGTGGATACTACTCTCTGTCTGGTCGGACAGGGATTCCCTCATAGCATACTACAGACTTTACCTAAGTTTACCTTGTGGATAAACATTTTGCTGTGCGCGTTCCACCCACTTTTTAGTCATTTTTATTGCACCATTCTCAATGTTTTAGTACAATTTCCGTGCTGCTTGACAATTAAACGGGCCCTCTTTTATTCTTTGCTGAGTCGCAGCTGACTTGCCTAAGACTCAACCAGTGAGGCAGGCTAGTTGTCATTTTCCAATGCTATACTTTTCTATTTTGCTTTCATGAAAAAGATGCTTTTTCCTTCAGCTGAAAGAGGCGACATTTTCGGTGGTACTGCTTCAGAAACTGACCTTCTTTCTAAAAGTGGTGAGGTCTGCACTTCTACAATCTTCTGCGGGAGCTCAGTGGGCTGTGTGCCTGCTGCACTCATCTTTGTGTACCCCCCATTACAGAGTTTTGAATTCAGACAGGTTTAGCTCCGCCTATCATCCTTCTGAAGACAAGAACATGAATTCATTGGGCACAATAATAATGACACACGATGCTGACATTTTTGTTAAATATTTGCTCACCTGCTCCGGCTACCTAGTTCTGTGGTGGTGATACTCCTGTGTCCCTTAAATTAAGGATTTGACTCCCCGTTCTCCACCATCGGTATTCCTTTTTTTGCCTCCATTAAGCTTTCGGCCTTACAAAAGGCCGAAAAGCCTCATTATTTTCTTGCACCTTTTTCCAAGTGAGGACGGACCTCGTGATTTAAAGGTAGTAGCTGTGTGACCTGCTCTGGACATGGAGCATTGGCATAGTATGGTAGAATGTGACAACAATAAATCTAATGCTGATCATGAGCTGTCAGCATGTCACAATGTGAACAGCATTGTCGCCAGATGATTGTGAACGTAGACTTGCCATACTGCCACTATTAAAAACAAACCACTGCTCCCAAACCCAAATACATTTCTCATCCAACTATTCAGATATCAGATTAGCCACTCACAAGCTTCTGTATGCCTGTCTGTCCATCCTTAAATCTAACTGTCGACTGCCCATTGCTTCTCTGTCCTTCAATCGAACGACCCATTCACTGAAAGACCATTCCTTACAAACATCTGCCCATACATTCATCCATCTACCCAACCATTCGTTCTATCAGTCCTCAGTTGATCTGTCTAATCATCTGACCATCAGCCCACAAGTGGCCCATCTGTCTGTCCATTCATGTGCCCTATCAATTTAACCATCCATTTATTCAAGGATGATCCCTCACAAATATCTGTTCATCTCTCCAGTCATCTATCCAACAATCCATGCATCAATCCAAAGAGCATACAATCATCATCCATTTCTCTGTGACCCATCAGTATATCCAGCCATATACCCAACTATCCACCAATCCATCAATGCATCCATCCACCCGTTTGTCAGTTCATCAATCCATTGACCCAAATCATCCCATCTTTTGGTGCGCCTATGCCCACTTGCTAACTAGTAAACTAAGTTAACTGTCACTAGAAACCCCAGTTAACCCCTTCGCTGCAGCCGCGATTTTACCGCTGTGTGGTAAACAAAAGAACAGGGCGGGCCGTGACGAACCCCAGCCATCATCAGCACACGCCCACCGCCGGGCGTGACGGCTGGGGTTCGTCACCAGCATGGGAGAGGTTAAATTACATTGTATAGACCGAACTACAAGGTTTGCCATTGTTATGTATCACTTGTAGGCATTCCCACAATTGAGTACACACACACACACACTCTCTCTCTCTTTCTCTCTCTCTTTTAATGGTTAACAGGAAACTCTAAGCCCTTTCCTGTTTGTGCTGATTTTTTCCACTACCCGGTTCTCTCTGGCATGTGTGAGAATGCATGTTCTGGTTGCAGGTGCACTGATTGCAGGTTCCAAGCTGGTGTAAAATTCTTTTTAAAAAAAACCAAAACAGCTGCCAGGAGCCACATTACACAAGGCCCCTGACACACTTTGGTATTACAGAGGGGGCTGCAGATGCTTGGTCAGCCCCTTTTTAATTACAGATAACACTGGCACACCAATAGCACCAGTGCTATCATTAGAGGGTGTTCCCTCATTTGCATGGGGGCGTTGCCCCACACAAACAAGGGAATCACTTTCCCTCTGCGCCGGTGCGTATTACCGATGTTGGTGCATGGGCAAGCATTCCATTAGAAGACACACAGAAAGTGTACTGCAAAAAGGTAGCGCACTTTCATTGCGCCTTCTAAATGAAGCCCTCTAAAGGGATAAAAGGAGGTCCATATTCTCTGCATATCCTCCGTACCCAGTGCAGTCCTGGGGGGAAATTTAAATGGTGCAATTCATGCTGCTTAGTTTGTAACTGCGCGACACACCATGAAGCAAGTTTGAATGCTTGGCTGAACACTCTGTGGACTCATTCAAAGAACATGTACTCATATATTTCAGCATGGCTTCCACCAGTGTGTAAATGGCCACATTTAGGACCCGATTAGGATCGCGGACGGAAATGGGTTCCGTCCGCGAAGGAAGCGGCCAAGATACTCCTGACCGCTCCGCGGATAAACCGCCGTTGCGATCAGGATAATGATGTAGCGAAACTCCGACCGCGGCTGACGGACCACATCAAACTCTGTCCGCGGCGGACGGAGCACACCTGAGACCAACGCAAGCGGACGGAACCTAAGAAACACCGCCCGCCGCGGACGAACATGACCGCGGGAACAGGCACAGCCACCGCAATACCTGCGGAGGCTCCGTGCCCGCGATTAGGATAACGCCGCCAGTCCTACGGAACTCACCTCCATCCACGACAGCAGCGGAAACAATGCAACGATAAACGAAGCATCCCAGTGCAAGGACAACACGAACACCATCCCTACCGTCAAACCAACTTCAAAATGGCTGACGGAAGTAAATATAAAACACACTAAACAGGACAACCACCCACCTGAAACACCCACACCAATCACAAGCCACAATGACACCCCCCCAAGCACCTAAAAATCCACACGTCAACACACCCACCTAGCACCTGACTGACAACAACCATTGGGACACAACCACGACACAGAGTATAAACGATTCCCACCCACTACCACAATCCTTTGCATCACAGCATAGCTGCAAGCAAGAGGCTCAATACAACGAACAGCAGAAATTTCACACATACAACCTGCACACAAACACACCCACCACACAAACACCCACCACACCATTCCTACACACCACACAACTGCACATCCCAACCCACTCCACCCACACCTTGAACAGCACATACCATGGCACCAAAGAAAAACCCTAAATTCACTGACACAGAGTTGAAGGTCATGGTGGATGAAATCATCCGTGTCGAACCCCACATTTTTTGCACACTAGTCCAGCAGACCACTGTGGCAACCAAAAACCACATGTGGGACAGGATAGTCAGTCGGGTGAATGCGTCAGGGACCGTGCCACGAACAAAGCACGACATCCAGAGGCGGTGGCACGACCTCAAAACAAGGGTCAAAGGCATCCGTGCAAAAAACCACCTGCGGGCACACCACACTGGCGGCGGCACACCCCCCGGAGCCCCTACCGTATGCAGAACGGGAGGAAAAGGTGCTGGGAATACTGCACCCAGAGAGCCTGGAAGGAATCGACGAGGGAGAAGAGGCTGGTAAGTACAAACCAAGCACCACTATCACACCGACATGGTCTGCCTTACACAACTGAGAAGACACATCTCTCAGGCCCCAACCCATGCATGCGGGCCACATACTCACCAAAATGTGAACGACTCCCAACAGGCCCCCATGTCCACAGAGAGGGTGGTGGGGTGTGTTGAGAGGTGGGGGGGTGAGTGAGAGGTCACTACTACAACTCCCAACAGGCCCCCATGTCCACAGGGAGGGTGGTGGTGGGTTCGGTGAGTGAGAGGTCACTACTACGACTCCCAACAGTCCCCCATGTCCACAGGGAGGGTGGTGGTGGGTGGGGTGTGTGAGAGACCAGCACTACGACTCCCAACAGGCTCCCATGTCCACAGGGAGGGTGGTGGGGTGTGTTGAGAGGTGGTGGGGGTGAGTGAGAGGTCACTACTATGACTCCCAACAGGCCCCCATGTCCACAGGGAGGGTGGTGGTGGGTGGTGAGAGGTGGGTGGTGTGAGTGAGAGGTCAGTGGTATGTAATGTTGGAAAAATAAAACATGTCATGTCCACAGCATTGATCATGAAAATCTTGTCCCTCAGGTGATCGCAACTTGACTGGCGAAACCAGCAACCACCTGCAACAGTCACCCCACTCAGAGCACGGACTCTCTAGGGACGATCCCATTGCCAGCTCCGGTGCGGAGGACGGAGCGGGCTCAAGCAGACTCCCAGGGCCATCAGGCTCACAGGACATCCCTGCCTCCACAACCTTGGCCTGTGCCACTCCAGCAACACCTGCCATAGTGAGCTGTACAGCCACCACCACCACCACCTCCACCACCACCAGTACCACCACTCCTGCCTGTGCCACCCTGCCTGACCGATCGCACGATGCAGGGCCATCTACATCCCAGCCAAGCAGGGAGAGTGGACGGGAAAGGAGAGAGCTGAGGGCACATCACACAAGCAGGAGTGCTTCTCACCGGCGAGCTGCCCAGCACAGTGTATGGGCGATGCACATTTGGAGCCCTCCTGTGTGGGAGTAGATGTAGTAGATGTCAATTTACCAACAACGCATAGCTGTGCAACTCTATCATATGTTGGCCAACACAATCAAAATGAGAAATGTTGTCGACAATTATCATATGTGTGACATGTCTGAAATTACCTACAATACGCAGTAGCATAAAAACAATGTGCAGCCACTAACAACATGATGTGTGCCAACATGTACAATGTAACGTACTCACATGTCAAAAGAACTGCCAACAAGACATGCCTAAGTACCCAAATGTGGAGAAGCGTCATCACAGACACACATGCACGTGCACACACAATACGATAATGCTACACACACTCCATGTCATCATGCACCAATGACCACACCTACAAAGGTGAGCATCCTCACATTACATGCATGGTCACACAAGAGCCAACACACATGCGCATACACAGAATGCATGTGTACCCCCACCATTGTTACTTGCACACACAAACCAGACACTGACAACAGATTCTGAATGTGGCCAGACAGCCTCGATGTACTGTGTAGATGTGAAGAAGTTGAAACGTGTGTAAGGACACAAATTATCGGCAACACGCCGACTTGCACATGTGTAGCAAATTGTGTGCACATCAATGGGCATAGTATGAACACACATGATATAGTGCATGACATATGCTGTTTCGCCATCACGGTCACAACCCTCATAACGCATGTGCGGACTACCACGACGGTGCAGCATTAGAAAATATACAATCAGTTGCGTCGCCATGGCGGTGCACTGCTTCCGCTATTTTCGATTGCGCATAAGCGCCCCGCATTTACCCCTTCCCATTGGCTGCATGTGCACGGACCATCACATCACACATCGGCAACCGCATGTGCGCGCTTCCACAATGGATGCATCTTTTGCAACAATGTTCAATCAGTGGCGCCACCATGGCGGTGCACGCATTCCGGGGGGGAGGTGCAGGCCAACACATCCTTGTGATTATGAAAATCGAAAATGCAGTTCATGACCCCCCTTACAGTCACATTGTATCATCCACCGTAGACCGGCGGCCACGGCCAGTCCACAACCGCCGCGCCAGCCCAGTCACCCACCGCCGGCCCAGCCCGGTCACCCATCGCCATGCCAGCCCAGTCACCCACCGCCGGCCAAGACCGGTCACCCATTGCTGTGCCAGGCCAGTCACCCACCGCCGGCCCAGCCCGGTCACACATTGCTGTGCCAGGCCAGTCACCCACTGCCGTGCCAGGCCAGGCCAGTCACCCACTGCCGTGCCAGGCCTGACTCCCACTGCCGTGCCAGGCCATACACCCACCGCCGGGTGTTGACTGGCCTGGCACGGCTTTGGGTGACCGGGCTGGGCCAGCGGTAGGTGACTGGCCTGGCACGGCGGTGGGTGACCGGGCTGGGCCGACGGTGGGTGACTGGCCAGGCACGGCAGTGGGTGACCGGGCTGGGCCGGCGGTGGGTACTGGGTTGGCACGGCGGTGGGTGACCGGGCTGGGCCGGCGGTCGGTGACTGGCCTGGCACGGCGGTTGTGGACCGGCCGTGGCCGGCCGGTCTACGGTGGATGATGCAATGTGACTGTAAGGGGGGTCATGAACTGCCATTTCGAATTTCATAATCACAAGGAAATGTTGGCCTGCACCTCCCCCGCGGAATGCATACACCGCTATGGTGGCGATTCAGAAAAGGGGGTGGTGATGGACAGAGTATCTGAATTAAACAGAACACTCGTACCCAGTCAACAGAACAGGGCTTGATCCATCACCGTTTTTTAGCTCACTGCACCATCCCAGCTCAGAGCCTGGCTACATGCAAATTAGTCTGTGCCTGGTCCAGTGCATCGTGGGAACAGGGCAGACCAAACTACCAAGCCAATTCTTTTACTGGAAAGGAAACAAGCTTCCGGGGACCGGTTTCTGGCATTACAGCCGTCTTCGGCCCGGCTTGCTTGAATCCTGATCGTGCAGTGAGCAAGGGACTCACATCTGAGTATACCCTTCCACGCTTGTGGTGGATAAAACGATTCAGAAAAGGGGGTGGTGATGGACAGAGTATCTGAATTAAACAGAACACTCGTACCCAGTCAACAGATCAGGGCTTGATCCATCATCGTTTTTTAGCTCACTGCACCATCCCAGCTCAGAACCTGGCTACATGCAAATTAGTCTGTCCCTGGCCCAGTGCATCATGGGAACAGGGCAGACCAAACTACCAAGCCAATTCTTTTACTGGAAAGGAAACAAGCTTCCGGGGACCGGTTTCTGGCATTACAGCCGTCTTCGGCCCGGCTTGCTTGAATCCTGATGGTGCAGTGTGCAAGGGACTCACATCTGAGTATACCCTTCCACGCTTGTGGTGGACAAAACGATTCAGAAAAGGGGGTGGTGATGGACAGAGTATCTAAATTAAACAGAACACTCGTACCCAGTCAACAGATCAGGGCTTGATCCATCACAGTTTTTTAGCTCACTGCACCACCCCAGCTCAGAACCTGGCTACATGCAAATTAGTCTGTCCCTGGCCCAGTGCATCATGGGAACAGGGCAGACCAAACTACCAAGCCAATTCTTTTACTGGAAAGGAAACAAGCTTCCGGGGACCGGTTTCTGGCATTACAGCCGTCTTCGGCCCGGCTTGCTTGAATCCTGATGGTGCAGTGAGCAAGGGACTCATGTCTGAGCATACCCTACCACGCTTATGGTGGACAAAACGATTCAGAAAAGGGGGTGGTGATGGACAGAGTATCTGAATTAAGCAGAACACTCATACCCAGTCAACAGATCAGGGCTTGATCCATCACCGTTTTTTAGCTCACTGCACCACCCCAGCTCAGAACCTGGCTACATGCAAATTAGTCTGTCCCTGGCCCAGTGCATCATGGGAACAGGGCAGACCAAACTACCAAGCCAATTCTTTTACTGGAAAGGAAACAAGCTTCCGGGGACCGGTTTCTGGCATTACAGCCGTCTTCGGCCCGGCTTGCTTGAATCCTGATGGTGCAGTGAGCAAGGGACTCACATCTGAGTATACCCTTCCACGCTTGTGGTAGACAAAACGATTCAGAAAAGGGGGTGGTGATGGACAGAGTATCTGAATTAAACAGAACACTCGTACCCAGTCAACAGATCAGGGCTTGATCCATCACCGTGTTTTAGCTCACTGCACCATCCCAGCTCAGAACCTGGGTACATGCAAATCAGTCTGTCCCTGGCCCCGTGCATCATGGGAACAGGGCAGACCAAACTACCAAGCCAATTCTTTTGCTGGAAAGGAAACAAGCTTCCGGGGACCGGTTTGTGGCATTACAGCCGTCTTCGGCCCGGCTTGCTTGAATCCTGATGGTGCAGTGAGCAAGGGACTCACATCTGAGTATACCCTTCCACGCTTGTGGTAGACAAAACGATTCAGAAAAGGGGGTGGTGATGGACAGAGTATCTGAATTAAACAGAACACTCGTACCCAGTCAACAGATCAGGGCTTGATCCATCACCGTTTTTTAGCTCACTGCACCATCCCAGCTCAGAACCTGGCTACATGCAAATTAGTCTGTCCCTGGCCCAGTGCTTCATGGGAACAGGGCAGACCAAACTACCAAGTCAATTCTTTTACTGGAAAGGAAACAAGCTTCCGGGGACCGGTTTCTGGACAAAGAGCAGGGACACTCCCAAGGACAAGGACACTGCTAAGGAAGGGGCGACTCCCAAGAGCAGGGACACTCCCAGG
Organism: Lissotriton vulgaris; assembly: GCF_964263255.1. Taxonomy (NCBI): domain Eukaryota; kingdom Metazoa; phylum Chordata; class Amphibia; order Caudata; family Salamandridae; genus Lissotriton; species Lissotriton vulgaris. The sequence goes on from NC_141693.1 coordinate 1,219,409,867, forward strand.
GACAGGCACCCTACAGAGGAAGGGGCATCTCCCAAGAGCAGGGACACACCCAGGGACAAGGTCGCTTCTAGAGACAGGTACACTACAAAGGACAAGTCTGCAGCCAGGGACAGGGCACCGTCCAGGGAACAGGGAAAGTCCAGAGACAAGACTCCTCCTACGGCCAAGGCACATCCAAGGGACAAGGCTTCTCCCATAGACACTAGCTCCATCAAGGACAAGCATACATCACCCCTGGCTGCACTGAGGCTGATGTTGTTGAAGGAACGGAAAACAGATGTCTCCGCGGCAAAGTTCCCTCATACCTCCACTCCCATCCAGGCCCGTCAGAAGCAGAGGAAGGAGTACCCTGTTGTTGCATCCCCCTTTACACATGATGCAGAGGCCAGAAGGCAGGCACACAGCAAACGACAAGCAGGGTCCAGCACATCCCCAGAGAGCAGACCCCCAGCAGCAGATGCTGCACCTTTGGTGGGTGATATTTCATTTGAGTCCGCACCACTTGCCAGTACTGTCATATCCAGGGTGCCCTCACATATCCCTAAGAAATGTAGACACACACCATTGACACCTGACCACCCCGATGTCGGTCCAGTACAGCTATCCCCAGCTCCCAGAGCCACCCTGCCTCCTGGCCCATACAGCCCTTTGGCTCATCATTTCGGTGATCCCAGTGGCGCATCAGAGGTTCACTCTCAGTTGTCAGATAGTGGCACTGTGTCTGCTGTTTGCTGTCAGGCATCATGTAGTGGCATTGCCTCAGTTGTGCCCTCCCCTGTTTCTGGTGCTGGCAGTGTGTCTGGGTCTATGGCTCATGTGTCAGTCACTAGAGCTGTGGCTGTGTCTCACACTCCTATTTCTGGTGCTGGCAGTGTGTCTGGAACGATGACTCATGTGTCCGTCACTAGAGCTGTGGCTGTGTCTCACACTCCTGTTTCGGGCGCTGGCAGTGTGACTGGATCGAGGGCTCGTGTGTCAGTCACTACATCTGTGGCTGTGTGTCACACTCCTGGTTCTGGTGCTGGCAGTGTGTCTGGGTCTATAGCTCATGTGTCAGTCACTAGAGCTGTGGCTGTGTCTCACACTCCTATGTCTGGTGCTGGCAGTGTGTCTAGGTCTATGGCTCAAGTGTCAGTCACTAGAGCTGTGGCTGTGTCTCACACTCCTATGTCTGGTGCTGGAAGTGTGTCTGGGTCGATGGCTCATGTGTCAGTCACTAGAGCTGAGGCTGTGTCTCACACTCCAGTTTCTGGTGCTACAAGTGTGTCAGAGGCAAGTAGTTCAGGCAGTCCACCAGCTTCTGCAGTCTCATGTGTTGCCAATGATGTACCTGTTTGATGCCATGGACTGTTGATGCTCTGTGCCCCTCTCATGTGCTGCCTCTGATGTACCTGTTCAGTGCAATGGACTGTTGATGCACTTAGCCCCTCTCATGTGCTGCCTCTGATGTCCCTGCTCTATTGGCCACAATGCCCTGTTGCTGTTCTGATACAGCAGTCTGCCCTCTCATGTGCTGCCTCTGTTGTACCTGTTCGATGCCATGGACTGTTGATGCACTTAGCCCCTCTCATGTGCTGCCTCTGATGTCCCTGCTCTGTTGGCCACAATGCCCTGTTGCTGTTCTGATACTGCAGTCTGCCCTCTCATGTGCTGCCTCTGATGTACCTGTTCAGTGCAATGGACTGTTGATGCTCTGTGCCCCTCTCATGTGCTGCCTCTGCTGTACCTGTTCAGTGCAATGGACTGTTGATGCACTTAACCCCTCTCATGTGCTGCCTCTGGTGTACCTTCTCTGTCGCCACAATGCCCTGTTGCTGTTCTGATACTGCAGTCTGCCCTCTCATGTGTTGCCAATGATATACCTGTTCAATGCCATGGACTGTTGATGCTCTGTGCCCCTCTCATGTGCTGCCTCTGGTGTACCTGCTCTGTTGGCCACAATGCCCTGTTGCTGTTCTGATACTGCAGTCTGCCCTCTCATGTGCTGCCTCTGATGTACCTGTTCAGTGCAATGGACTGTTGATACACTTAGCCACTCTCATGTGCTGCTTCTGGTGTACCTGCTCTGTTGGCCACAATGCCCTGTTGCTGTTCTGATACTGCAGTCTGCCCTCTCATGTGTTGCCAAAGATGTACCTGTTCGATGCCATGGACTGTTGATGCTCTTTGCCCCTCTCATGTGCTGCCTCTGATGTACCTGTTCAGTGCAATGGACTGTTGATGCACTTAGCCCCTCTCATGTGCTGCCTCTGATGTACCTGCTCTGTTGGCCACAATGCCCTGTTGCTGTTCTGATACTGCAGTCTGCCCACTCATGTGCTGCCTCTGATGTACCTGCTCTGTTGGCCACAATGCCCTGTTCCTGTTCTGATACTGCATTCTGCCCTCTCATGTGTTGCCATTGATGTACCTGCTCTGTTGTACCCAGTGCCCATGCCCTTGCATACTCAGAGACTTTACCCCTATTATGTTTAATAAAGCAAGTCAATCATGTGTAGTGGTTTGTCGTTGTCATTCCTGCTTGTGTACTTCAATTGTGGATATCTTTTTGCGATCTAATGTGGTTTCTCAAATATGACACTCCCCCTCCCAACGTCACGGCCCTGGCAGGTACTCCCCTCCAGACAGCAAATGGTGTGTTGGGTACCTGCGTCGTCGTCGATGATGGTCCATGACTTGCAGGTGGTGGAGCGCGAAGAGTATCGGAAATGCGTGTAGCGCTGGGTCCATGACGGCGAGCAGCTTGTATCTCTGCAATGTGTGGTTTCTTCGCTGTGGGGAATCCGCCGTGTTCAGGCAGGCTGTTTTTCCGCAGCGGTTTTATGTGTGTTTTCCGCCATCGTGATTTGAGGGACGGTCGTTGACGTCAGTCCGTACGGCGGTGTCTCTGGATTAGTTACGTCCGCCGCGGGGTCGGGTGTGGTTTGGCGGTGGTGCGTGCTCTTCCGTCGCGCACGGACTTTTGACAGTGTTTACAATCCTAATATGGTGGACGGAGTGACCGCGGCAGGCGGACACGGAAAAGGCATTTTCCGCCTACTCCAGGACTGCGGTCCCACTTCCGTCCGCCATCCTAATGAGCCCCTTAGTCTTAACGTAGTGGTGATCTAGAAATTTGTTCAACAGAATTTCCAAACTTTCCAGAGCATCGTAGTTATATCGAGGTGTACACGCTGCAGAAATTGGGGAAAAGTACCCCTGCGGCTAAGAAGGAGGGTAGCTCCAAAGGATTAATTGAAAAGAGATGTGTAGATTAAAATAATTTTTTTTCTAATTTCCTAACATACAAAACGTGTACTCTATGCAATGCATAGAATACGGGAAAATAGAATTGGGAAAACATGTGATGATTCAGATAGCTACCGCATGCATGAGAGGAACATGCCTTAAAAGGCATTAATAGAAATTTGTTTAAAAGCTGGCAGATGTAAATTATGACCATGCATAAATAACACACGTCACAATGTACACCTGTTTGTGAATTGGCCATGTATGTTCAGAACTGTGCACCTGAAAGTAATTTAGCATTTTCTGAACATGACCCTACAGAATGTATTTCATTTCTAAATCTCTCAGCCCTTGTGCATGGCAGCCTGAAGATTTTGTGCTCAGGAGAGCCCATGCATGTCTTGCACGGGGCATAAGATCATGTCAGCCTCTCTTTATTACATGCATTCACCCTAAGCCCCCATTTAGTGCTAAGCAATTCCAGTCGAGTTAGCCTACAGCACCCTGCGCAGCCTATGTTGCAGTAACTATATTTATTGGCGCAACAGGCCTTTTCTTGGGCGCGCTTAGAAATGCCCTCTTGCAGTCCGTATGGACTGGAGAGACCTCTAATAGAAAACAAAATATAACTCTGCATTCCTATGTTCTTTTTCCTAATGCTTTACAATTCAAGACCAGAAGAAATGAATACATACCCAATATTTTTTCTCAATCTTAGCATTCTGGCCTGAGTCATTTTATATATGTATATAATCGTGAATGATATATATATATATATATATATATTTTTTTTAATTTTATTTGTTTTTTCTTTAAATCCTTCTTACATACAAAAGTTATGGCGAAACATAGGTTGAGACTGTCAAACCAATAATACAAAATATCCCAAGAAGAAAAAAGAAGAAAAACAGAAACAAAGGATAAAGCGACAGGTCAAAAGGGGAAACTGTCTCAAGGTGTGGTAAAGAGAAGAGAGGCAAGAGAGAACCCCTTTCACATCTTCTGCGACCTTTAAGTCTATATACAGCTAATTCCATGTTGTAAATAGCAAGCAATCCAGCCCTCCAATTTATGAATGTGGGGGAGTCAGGACTGATCCAATGGGAAGTTATATACGCTCTCAGGATAGACTTTGAAATAAACAGAAAACCGTCTTCAGCTCTGTTCCGCCCTGCAGAATTTTGCGACTGATCGACCCCCAAGATCACTAAGGTAGGTGTTAACATCAGTTCTTTACCAGTAATCTGGACTAAAAATTATTTAATACGTTGTATATATTTGGACAAATTGGGACAGGCGAAGAACATATGGATTGTGTCAGCAGCCATGGTGCCACATCTGCTACACGAGTTCCTGCGGTTACTAGACCATCTTGAAATTTTCCCAGGGGTATAATATAGGTCAAAGGCTGACATGTAGTGCTGGGACCTCAGACTACTGGTTATTAAAGTCTGGTTGGCCAGCTCCTGGGAAGCCACTATGTCAGTACCTTCTTGGCCAAATTTTCTATCCAACCTCTCATTTTGAATAATTAAATCGTCGGGTAAGCCTGAAATAAGTGTTTGATATATTAGCCCAATCAAAGATCTTTTTTCTATAATCCCCACCAGAGGGATTTTCACAAACATGTCTACTCTTGAAGTTACTTGCTGAAGCAAATAGCTCCTGATTTGTAAAAAATTTAAAATATGCCTGGTAGGGATCCCATATCTGACTTGAAGGTCACAGAAAGAGGTAATTTGGCCCTCAGAAAAGAAATCACCCAATACGTTAACTCCCAGAGTACCCCAACTGATAGTGATCAAGTCCTGAAAAATTGGAGACAGCAGACCATGTGACAGCAGAGTGGTGTGAGCATTGATGTTCAATATGCCGAGTCACCGTCGGATTTTTGTCCATACTGAATAGGTAGATTGAATGCTTTAAAATTAGATTTTTTATAATAGCTTGGTTCCACATTTTTGACTAAACAGTTACGAGCGTCATCCCCTAGTAGAGCCTCAAAGATTGTGGGTCTGGCGAATTCCGGCACCACTGCCTTGCCCCCAACCAATAGTATTCCCATTTGCTGTAATGGTGCCGCCAAATGACATAGCATTAAGGAAGGTAGACTCTAACCACCCCTTGATCTAGGGAGTATTAGCCATTATTTAGCTGCCCTTTTGGCTTTATGGTAACCCCAAAAGAATCTTGTACAGGCCCTTTCTGCACTAGGAATGCAATGAGCTGGAAATTCTATGGGGATGGTCCGAAATAGATATAGAAATGTAGGAAATATGGACATTTTTATGATATTGGAGCGACCATGGAGTGAGAGATGCAAGTGGTCTAATCTTTCCAGAGTCTGGTTCACATCTTTGATAATCGGTAGCATATTCATTTCTGGTATCTGCTCTACAGATGGCATGATCTTAACCCCCAAATAAGTTGCTTCTGGGGCTATAGGGAACCCTTCCGGTTTTGAAAAATCTGAGTGTTTTATCGACATTCCGCCTGTAACCCGAGACTGCACCAAATTGTTTGGCTAAATCATAAACTGCTGAGAGAGCAGCACTGATATCTTTTGTGAAGATGGCCACATCCTCGGCATAGGCTAGAGTTGTATAAGCTACGCCATTAACAATAGCAGCCTTAATCTGAAGATTGTTGTCTAATTTGCTCAGAAAGGGGTCAATATAAATTAAAAATAGAAGTGGAGAGCAGGGGCACACTTGACGGGTTCCTCTGCTGATGGAGAGGGGGTAAAACTCTTGGCCAGCAATACGAACAGAGGCTACTGGGGAAATATATAAGGCTTGTATAACTGTGATGAACTCCTGCTGGAATCCCTTGGTACTTAACAATAACCATAAAAAGCCCCAGGAGACCCTGCAGAACTCCTTTTCGGCTTCCAACAGGAGCATTGCCAAAGGTTGTTTGCAAACCTGGGCCCAATCAAATAGTGCTATTGCCCACCTGTTATGGTCTGATGTGTCACATCCAGGTATAAACCCATACTGATGGATGAAAACCAGGGGAGCAATAACCTTTTCCTAACCTGAGTGCAACAATTTTAGCATACATTTTGCTATCTGCATAGATTAGAGAAATCGGATGGTAGGAAGAAGAGCTGAGTTCTGGTTTGTCTTTTTTCTTAAAGACTATGATGGTAGTCTTGTGCCATGAGTCAGGTGTCCGGCCGTTCTGAGCGGGTGAAAACAGAGATTCAAGCTCTCCAGAAAGAATGTGCCTGAATGTCCGATAAAATTCGAGGGGCAATGAGTCAGGGTCAGAAGCCTTCCCCGCTGCAAGTGAGGCTATCGCTAGTTCCATCTCATCCCTGGTTATCGGGGCGGAGAGCATAACCCTCTGTTCCTGTGTGACCTTGGATGTTAAATAATCACCCAGAAATTCCTCACCCAATATGTCTCATCGTCCTCATCTGGAGAGTAGAGCGTTTTATAGAATTATTGAAATACCTCCAGCACCTTTCCTGGACAATCCTGAGTCTGACCCTTTTTGTCTTTAATTTGACATATCCGGTTGGAGACAGCCTTATGTTGTATTATTTTAGCCAGCAATTTGCCTGTATTTTCACCAAACTCATAAATGTCCGTTTTGTATTGAATAAACTTAGCGGGGAGTTCCTCCCCGAAATATTGATGTATTCTATTTCTACCAATTGCTATCTGACGTTGACATTCCTCTCTTTTTCCCTGATCTGCAATCACTCGAATGAGCTCTTCCTCTACTGCTCACAGCTGGTTAACCCACCCAATAACCCTTTCTTTGATCATCTTCTAGCGATGAAGGGAAAAGCTTAGGGTCTCCCCCTCACAGCTGCCTTAAAGGTGACCCAGACGATTAACTCAGGGGCTGTGCCCTTATTCCTACCGAAGAAGTCTGTTATCCAGTTTGTCATACAGCTGCAACACTCTTGCTCTAGCAGTAATTTTCGCTCAAATGTCCAGGTTGGGACAGCTTGCTTTGGGCCACTATTATTAGCGGATTATGATCCGAGATCAGTCTAGGATGCAGCTCACAGCTAGTCCCTTCCAGAATCGGGTCTGAGACAAAAAAATAATCTAAACGTACAAATTTGCTGTGGGGAGCAGAAAAAAAAGTATAGCCAGGTTCAGTTGGTCGCAATCTTTGCCAGACATCTACTAAAGCATGTTCGTGGCTAAGCTCGCAAATTGCTTTAAATGTCTTGCCCTTTCTCCCAGAGTATGGGGTATTACTATACAAGTTGAAGTTAGCATTGAGATGGATATTAAAGTCCCCGCAAAATACTTTGGGAGAGGGCCATAAGGCAAGTTCGATATTCAGGAAGTTTAGAATAGAAGGGTCATCAAGGTTGGAACCATACAGAAAGCAAATAGTATATGATGAACCTTTCATTAGAATATCAGCAATTACCCAACGGCCTAGATTAACCGCCTTCACTTGCTTAGTAAGAAACGTGCCTTGCCTGGCCAATATAGCTACCCCCCTAATAGTTGTAGCCTGCCGAGCACATACAATAAGATCAAGACCCATCTCTTTTAACCAGGCCCGGTTGTTCCAAGAGACGTGAGTCTCCTGCAGGCATAGTAAGTCTATATCCAAATGCCTGATAAGTTTTGCTAAAATGCCCCGCTTCTTTCTGTCATTTAACCCAGAACAGTTTAAAGAACAGATTTGTGTGTAGTTATGCCTACCCACCATCCTTAAATATTGTCAGAGCCAGTCCAGTAACCCCTAAACAGATCAGTCCAGTTTTTCTAATCAGGAAGTCACCAAGAATAAAGTTAGCCAAATGAAACTTTTGAGGTATTTTGTGTTGTTTGCCATAACTACTTTTGAAAAGAGCTAGTTATGCCCCCCCACCACCCCTAAACTCACTTTAAGCCTTCCCCCCTAGACCTCCCCCTACCCTTTTACCCTTCCTACCCCTGAACCCCTCCCTCCCAAGCACCATCATCAGAGGCATGGGGACCAGTGGTCCCTGGTAATCCTGAGCTGGGCACCGCACTCTCTCACTGCTACACACTGAGTGTACTCAGAGATAGATACAAAAGCAATGAAGAGCATCTAAGTGAAAAAAGAAAAAAAGAAGAACCTGAACCGGGAGTAGCCGGAGAAGACCTGATCCAATGAACACAGAGTAATCAAAGAACCCAGTGAACAGAGTTAATTAAAATATTAATTAAAGCGGAAAGTCAATCGAGTCCCAGAATGCAGACGGGTTTCTGTCCACTAACAACTTTAGTAGTTAAATCAGGGATTTTGCCCTGTCTTCATAGAAAGTAGGTACTCTTTGGACTGAACCTCTGACTGGAAAAAGTGAGTTTGGCCTTTAAAAATCACTTTTAACTTGGCTGGGTTCAGAAGGAAAATCTGGGCTCCCTTCGCCTGGAATTCGGGCATCAGTTGTCGAAGGTGCCATCGCTGTTCAACTGTCTTCTGACAGAAGTCAGGGCACACGAAGAAATTGCAGCCTTTCCCAACCCTTTTACGGTCGGGCCTGGCCAGATCATACAGGGATTCCCGAGCCAAAAAGTTGTTAAGGGAGATCAAGATGGAACGCGGGCGATTGACAGACTGACCCCCTGAACTACGCTGGTTAAAAGGGAAGCGATGCGCCTTTTGAATTTGGATCGTCCAGTCCCATTGAGGGAGATCTGGGAAAGCTTCCTCGAAAAGCTCAATCACGAATTGTCAGTTTTTAGAACCTTCTTGGCCCTCCGGAATACCCAGAATTCTAAGATTATTCCACCTAGCCCAATTTTCCAGGTCAGTCAGTTTTAACAAAGTATCATCTCTAGCTGATTGCATAAGTTCCGTCTTGGATTTCTGCGAGGCCAGTTCGTCTTCGACTTGGGAAATCCTGGTTTCTGCTTCTCCTATTCTTTTGGAAAAGTCTGAGCATGTCTTGGCTATCTTGCAAATAGAGTTTCGTAGTTTCCTACAAGTCCCTTGTGTACGGGAGCTCTCAGCCCTTGCCTCCTCCCTCTGTGCCATCATCACCTGGTAGATAGTAGATAAGGTGATTACTTCATGGCAGTTAGGAGTTGCAGAGGTTCTCTCAGATACCGCTCTATCCATTATGCAATTTTTTGTCTACCAAGTATGAAGAGTGGGAATAGTCCCAAGACATAGCTACTGTGGCACCCTCAGCCAGGGTGGGACAAGTAGAGATTGCACCCGTTTTCTTTACTGTCTCTAAGTTTAGCTGAGAGTAATCAGCATCGCTCCCCCAATGAAAACTGCTGGTATCGCTACCGTCACCGGCCCAGTCCTTGTCCTGGGTGTTATCATCTGAAGGATTGGATACAACAGACAGAGAAAAGAATATATTGGCCGTGTCATCCTCCCTGTTTAGATCATTGCCTTCCTTCTGGATGTTCAAAACTGCTGGTTTAGGTGTATCTTGATGCTTTACAGCATCAAGATACACCTAATTCGTGAATTAATATATATAGAATTATTATTGTCCAATCAAAATTTGTAATCATTTTATAAACTGCAAAAGGATGAAAAACAATCTTTCTGACATTTGAACCTGCGGGTTAATCACAAACGTTAGCTGTAAGTGATCAGTTCAGTTTGTCACTCTACCAACCATACTGGACTAAAGCACAACAGAAAATAGGAGCTATGTAGATTTATCTGGCTTCATCTCATAACAGGGCCATGCAAGCCTGTCAATAATAATACATGAGCCATGCTGAGAAAAGCTGGCTTGGCCCAGGGGAAGTATATCAGCCAGATAAAAAGTGCTGGCACTGATTTATAAAATGTTCAAAAACCACACAAATATATACTCTCATTTAATCTGATAAGGCCTTGCGGCAAAATGTTATTATTTCTATATAAAGCATGCTTGGCCATCTAGAAAGTACCACTGTTAAGTTAAAAGAATGGCAGACCTGCTAAGTAGTTTTTGTACTTTCATATTAATGTACAGGAACAATTCTGAAAAGGGTTGATACCATCTAATAAATGTGTCACAGCAATGCTAAAATGTAAAGTCCTTGACCGTGGAAGGAATAGCTGACAAATGTTGGGAGTGTACAATACTGGTATGGCGCTACTGAGAAGTTTTTCTTTGAGATGCCCTATTAGGGTATAGTGCCTTGCTGAGAAGTTTTGGCACTCTTGGAAACAGGAAGAGTTGTGCTGTAATGAATATTTGTCCTCTCCATATAAACTATAGAAGACCTGATGAGGTTTGTACTCCCAATAAAAGATACAGTAGTACTGGTGAAATGTTTTGCTCCTGTCCCGCTAAAGTACTTAATACATGAATGTATTCTTAATGTCCCGAGGGGGGTATTTGCAATAATTATACACTGACCACAGATGAAAAGGAATAACCAAGTCTTTAGTTATTACATTTTTCTAAAGATTTTCCACTTTTTTTCAAACCTTTGGTTTCTGCAGTGAATCAGATATACTGTCCAATAAACATAGAATACATAGACTATGATTATACAAAGTGTGTAGGTCGTGACTGGTGACTAAGTGTTACAAGTGACGATACATAAATACATATAATAGAGAACTTTTTTCAAGTTTCAAGTTTCAAGTTTAAGTTTATTATGTTTTTGGCTCTCAAAAGAGGGCCACATAAAATAAACACATAATTATACATCATTAGTTACAATAAAATCACAAGGAACAAAAGATAAAGGAATAACTTCATATCCACTGGTCGAACAGTCATCTAACATTTCTCTAAGTATCATTAATAAATATCTAAAAACCCTTTAAAAAAGTTAAAAATTCTGAAACAAAACATTTCATTTGGTGGACAATAAAGTGCATGGAAAAAGGTTTTTACATTTAAGATTCCTAATTGTAGACAAATAGGTTTTAACCATTTATAACGTAATGGGCGTAGTGCAGGACAAATAAACAAGACATGATTACGATCCTGTACAGCATTATTACAGAGATTGCATATTGGAGATGATCCATACCACTTTGAAAAAAGGAAATTCAGTGGGAGCAAATCTTGTCTTAAAAGGTACCATAACCTACGGACTCTATGAGGGATATTCCAGGTGAGATATTGTTGGGCCTGCTTTGGTGAGTATGTGTTTAACAGTAATTGCCTATATTTTTTTCCTTGTTGGGCAACCACATCCAATTTAAAACAGAGTTCCCAAGATGCACATTTTAATTTAGACTTTAGTTCAGAAGGGGTAAGTAAAAACAAAGTACTTACATCCAACTCTAACAGAGTTACTGCTTTTCTAAAGTTTTTTACTAGCAGGGAAAACTCGTTAAAATTGCCCAGGAGTTCATTTTTGATGGCTTCCTGTAAGGAACCCGATTTACCTCTAGCCAAACAGGCTACCCACCTTACGAGTGCAATCAACCCCTGTACCCAACAACTTCGGAGTCCAAATTCCAGCCTGCATGAAGATACCGAGCAAGCTGTATTAAGGGGAGAAATTCTTCTTAGTACCTTTCCTTCCATTATTTGCAAGAATCCCCAGTGTCTTAACTCCACTAATTCTATTCAGTACAGTAGAGTTGCAGGGATCTTTGCTCTAAATACATCCAAAAATAATGTAAAGTGTCTTTTCCCTGTAGCATTGTACAAGGAACATAACCCCATACCATGAGCCGATGCTTTACGCCGATTGTGCTCAATGTGGGGTTTCTCACTTAGGTTTGACGAGATTATTTTACCTAAGAAGGTGTAAGTTTTAACCACCTCTAGTTTCTGTCCTCCTATAGCCCATCTAAAGTTTTCAGACCTACATTTTTTCTTTCCAAAAATGCACATAATTTTACTTTTCGAAGTATTGATCCTCATGAAATGTGCGTCTGCGAATTGATGTAATGCATGGAGGCGGTTAGACAGGCCCTTCGGAGTTAAATCTAAGATGAGAATATCATCTGCATACATTAGAACCGAGATAGATGACCCTCCAATTATCGGGGCTAGCCCACCACAAGCTGCAATGGAAGTAGGTAAGTCTGCCGTGTATAGTGAAAACAATATAGGGGCCAATATACACCCTTGTTTTAACCCATTCGGAGAAGGGATAGATTGAGAAAGACCCCTTTCTCCGCCTTGTAGTACCTTACACCACGTGTTTGAGTGGAGAGACTTTACAAGTTCGAGTAACTGTATCGGCATGCCTAATGCAGCAAGCTTTCTCCACAGCGTTGGACGGTCTACCTTGTCAAAAGCTGTGGAGAAGTCTATAAATGCCGCGTATATTCCACCACCTCGAACACGTACATATTTGTCCACAATCACCTGAAGTGCTGTTAAATTATCAAGTGTGCCATGCTCTTTGCGGAATCCAGTTTGTTCCAAGGGTAAGATACCATTTAATTCTACCCATTCGGTAATTAATATTAAAAGACATTTAGCAAAAACTTTCCCTATTGAATCCAATAGAGCTATTAAACGATAATTCGTAGGATTATCCCGCTCTCCCTTTTTAAATATGGGAATTAATATACTTCCCCTCCAAGAGTTAGGGACTGATCTCGATAGGAAGCATGCATGGAACACTGGGAGAAGAATCCTACTCCAAGAAGTGACATCTTGCTTCATTATTGACATGGGCAACTCGTCCGGACCCATTGCACCGGAAGAGCGCATACTCTTTATCACTAAAGCTATGGATTTCTCGGTCGGGAGCTCTATATTATGCTCACTATTCGGGGCTAGGTCACAGATATCACCCTCTACACCGTTAGATGCGTACAAGCTAGATATAAATGATATCCAGACATCTTCGGCAATAGAGATGGGGATGGGGGTGGTTCTTGCACCACATCCCTTCCCTATTATGGACCAGAATTCTCTAGATTTATTAAAGGCCGATGCCTCTCTTAACCTAATCCAGAGGGAATCTTCTTTTTCTCTTTTTAATTTTGTTCTCAGTCTGGCCCTCCTTCTTCTTAGTAAGGCTAACTTATGCTCATTTTCCCTAGATCTACTAAGGAACTGTTGCCTCACAAGTTTATTTATTTCCTTATTTAAAGGTAGTAATATACTAGGAGCGAAGTGCAACTTCTTAGGATTTCTTGACTTCTTTGCTGTCGTGGTAAGCTTTTTCATAAAGATTTCAAAGTATAAGAATTCCCTACCCTGCCATTCTTCTAATTCTAGTAAGGTTTGTGCAAGAATATTTTGTACATCCTTCATAGTGGTAGGGTCCCAGAAGCACCTTCCAGACTTACAATTAATAGAAACTCCTTTATTGGTTAAAGACCAAGAGTCAGTATCTGGAGGTTGTAATGAGACAGTTATATTGATCACATTATGGTCGCTCAAGGAGGATTGAGAGATCATTATGTCTTGAATAAAAGAGAACGTATCATAGTCCGTAATTACATAATCCAGGATGGATTCACCCCTAAATGACCTATGTGTAAAATGAGCGGGAATGTCAGATGGCATCCTACCATTTACAATTAGCCCCTCTAAATAGCTAAGTTCTTCTAGCAATATCTTTCCTCTTTTATTAGTTTTTATTTTTACTAGGAAAGATTGCTTGAGGTATGTTATATGCTTCAGATTATCCAATGTGCGGCACAATAGTCACAAGGGGATTTGAATTGTTCCTTTTGGTCAGTTGTACTTTGTGCGAACTAGTATGTGACATATAACGTCGTTGTTTCGACCCTAAGTGATGTGCTGTTTTATGCGCATCTGAGGCGAGTCTTCATCAGGACTTGAAGGAGGTTGGACAGCCTATTGATGTAAATAAAATAGGGTCAGGGCCTAAACTGTGTCAGTGTTTGAAAATTACAAGGAGGAAATCTACTTGTTATGCTCACCTTATAGTTAGGTGTATGAGTCTTCTGGTCTTCTAATGTGGGTGGTGCATGTCAGCCGACATGCGTCTGGGGTACTCACTGGTTCTGGAATCAATATATGATAGGAACCTTAGTGATGGTTTTGTAATAATCAATGGTGATATCGCATTTGCCCCCTAATAGTAGGTACTCAACCTACCTTAATATTCCATGTTGAAAAATCTACACTAGCCGGTGCAACGTATTTGGGGGTCTGCGTCTTAGCGCAGACCCCCAAATACGTTGCACATCACTCAGGGTCGGAACGTCGACGTTATATGTCACATACCAGTTCGCACAAAGTACAGCTGACCAAAAGGAACAATTCAAATCCCCTTGTGACTATTGTGCAGCACATTGGACAATCTGAAAAAAGTTCTCTATTTTATGTATTTATGTATCGTCACTTGTAACACTTAGTCACCAGTCACGACCTACACACTTTGTAAAATCACAGTCTATGTATTCTATGTTTATTGGACAGTATATCTGATTCACTGCAGAAACCAAAGGTTTGAAAAAAAGTGAAAAATCTTTTGAAAAATTGAATAACTAAAGACTTGTTTATTCCTTTTCATCTGTGGTCAGTGTTTAATTATTGCAAATATTCCTCTTGGCACATTAAGAATACATTCATGTATTAAGTACTATGATGTTTTGAATAGTTCTTTTCCGACAGAACCACTTTTTTTGTTTAATTACCCGCCCAGGTTCTGAGGTTTACAGGGTTACTACACTTAATGGCAAGAAACCTGGAACCTGTGTCAAACTTCTATCCCGGGCTATATTGAGTTTCACGTCCTCGCTGAAAAATTATCAAAATTTGGTCACCCGAGAGGAGGCTTATCAACATACATCACCCAACAATACAGATGGCAAGCAGAAGAAGTCGACACTGGGGCAAACTGGATACTAGCAATAAAACTTACAGAGAAGTTGGACCAGGGTCCATGTACTCGTAACTTATTAGTGATTAATGTTTATGTACACCCAGAAAAGAAAGAGAAAAATGAAAAATTGATAACATTATTAACTTTGATCAGGGCAATGCAAAACACCCATGAGTCTTATTCCATGATTATCTCAGGGGATTTTAATAGCAATCTAACAAAAGATGACAAAATAATCCAAGCTCTCGGTAAACTGGGCCTTTTTATCCTGAACAAGAATGACAATGGGGACAATGGCATACCTGTAACCTTTGTAAGCGGCAACCGGAAGTCAACAATAGACTTCACAATAATGAGCAAAAATTTGATATCGAAGGTGAGCTCATTTTCGGTGGGGCAACGCGTGGAAAGTGACCACCTTCCATTAATTACCAAAATAAAAATGCTGGTCAGTAAGACGGAAAAACAAAACACCAGCAGTCAGTATACTAAAAAATTCAATCTGCGTAAACTGAAATGGGGAGGAAAGGACATAAAACCAACAGTGGATAAATTCAAAAACGAACAGCTCAGACTAACACCGGAAGAAAAAGAAAACCCAATAAAAACCTGGGAATACCTATGTGAAGTCGTAACAAGATGCCCCCCACTCACAAATCAAAATGCGAGAAGATTCAGTACTGGAAAAAGCCTTGGTATAATATTACCTTGAGAGAGGAAAAAAGGAAAATTGCACGAGAAGTCCGGAAGCAGGTATTAATGATAAAAAGTGGAAAAAAAACAGACAAGTTGAAATTGAAAGCCATGTGGAAAAGATACAAGACCTTGCTGAGTAACGCAAAAACAACATACCAAGAAGAAATCTGGACCAAATTACTAATTGCCGGGAAACACAAAAACGCCCGAAAATGTTGGGGTATCATCAACAAATTGACAAAGGGTAACACCCTAAGACAGGAGGCAGGCATTGGAGAATGTAGGGGATCCAACATGTCAAAAACATGTTTATCGATAGGGCAGAAGGTCAGAATCGGCATTGTATATCAGATTGTAAAACTTGCACTAGAAACTCCGAACATGCGGGTACTATCTTAAGAATAGGAAATAGACCACCAGAAGAAACTTCTAAGATAACTGCGGGTTGTGAAAATGGGAACATAAGAAAATCTGAAAACACTCTCCCTAGTAAATCAGAAAAATTAGTAGATATAGTGCCCGATACCCTAGTAACAACAGACCAGCTAAAAACAATTATAAATCGCCTGAAAAAATAGGGGGAAGCGGGTCCCAACGGGCTTCCAAACTCCATCTTTAAACACTCACCTGAATTCTGGGCAGAATATTTAACACCACTTTTTAACGCAATTTACAACCAGCAAAAACTGTCCAGATCCTGGAACGGGAGCATAATTCACCCCATTTTCAAACAAGGTGATCACAATGAGCCTGGGAACTATAGGCTGATTTCACTGACGGATGTGGAGGCAAAACTATATGGGTCATGCTTATTATCCCACCTTCATGAATGGATGGAAACCACGAATATAATACCAATGTTCCAAACGGGTTTCCGGCCAAGAACCAGTACACTAACAAACCTGATAACCCTGTCTCTGTTGAAAGAAAAAGCAGAAAAAAGGAAGACAAGACTGTGCGCTTGTTTTATAGACCTGCGAGCAGCCTTCGACGGGGTGAACAGAACCCGATTGTGGGAAAAACTAAGATCATGGGGCCTCCCGAAGAAATTACTGGAGGCAATTATAAGCTTGTATAGTAACACCTGAGCTCGAGTTAAATTGGGAGACGGTTGCAGCGTCACGGCCGAAATTACAACACAACAGGGCCTGAAACAAGGTTGTGTACTGGCACCAAGTTTATTCAACCTATATATGGCAGACATCGTCAGTCACATGGAGGTCGGGGAAGGTCATCCTCCCTACCTGTCAAAAATCCCAATCCCCTTCCTGCAGTATGCGGATGACATTGTCGTTCTGAGTCAAACGCCAATAGGCCTGCAAAGGATGATTAACAACTTGGTAACTTATTTGGAACACGAATGCTTGGAACTAAATAAAGATAAAAAACCAAAGTGGTCCGCATCGTGGGTCCAAAACAGACAGCATTCAAATGGTGCGCAAATAGTACCCCAATAAAGGAGGAAACATCATATAAGTACCTAGGTCTGAAACTAGGGCGAGGCCAAATGAACAAAGAACACAAAACAGATCTAAAAGCAAAAACCCAGTCCTTGATCTACGCATACCGACAATTGCAAAAAAAACTAAGCTGCCCAAACTACAGACATCTGCTGGAAGTGATGAAAGCACAATCCCTACCCACCTTGTCATATGCATTGGTCACCTGGCGTGGTAAGGAAGCGGGGCTGTTAAACAGTTTACAAACAAAGATATACAAAGCCGCCCTAAACCTCCCAAAATCGGCAGCACCGGCGCAGGTTCGTCTAGAATTTGACCTTCTGAACCAGAAGTTTCGCAGTATGGGAACCTTTGTGAAACTCTGCCACAAATTACGAACGTCAGAAAAAGGCTCACTGGATAACCTGTGTTGGGAAGAAATCGCCACTCAGCAGAAACAACGCGTGCCAAACAGTTGGGGAGATTTTTTGTCCCAATCCTTGATCTGTATAGGAATTGAAGAAATTTGGGGCTCAATGCCAGATAGAAATACCTTTGACAAAATCACAAACAATGCTGTCAAATGGGAATCCTATCTGGAAGATAAAACAAGTACAGCAAAACGACGACATGGGTGGACCGTGATAAATTCATACTCCGAGATAAAGCCACAGACGTATCTGGAAAGTCACTTCAATAGGTTCCTAAAACAAAGATATATAAAACATCGATGAGGCCTACAGTTTTCAAAGGACTTGTTACTATCCTGGCAAAATTGTTACATTGACTCTCATTGTCGTCTATGTGGATATCAAAATGAATCATTAACTCACTTATTATGTGCTTGACCGGCGCTTATTGATTTGAGGAGACGGCTTTTAAAGGACATTTTTAACAAATTGAACATTCGGACATGTAGGCAAGCAGTAATTCGATGGCTAGATGGATCATCTCCTATGTTGGCATGTAGGGAGGTTAAATATTTGATGAAAGCACAATCCCTCCTCCAGCAAGCCAAACAGGGAATCATAGCAAAAAACTGAAATATATTTCATTTTATTCTTCATATGACCAACAGACTCTAATATAATAGTTAAATATGTGTTTTTAACTTTTTACAAATGTTTTTGTAATAATTTTTAATAATTCTATACAATAAAATTTGACTTGACTTGACTTGACTTTAATGGCATGTCCCACTAAAGGCACAGCAGCCCTGCTGAAGAGCATTGGTGAAGTTCAGTAAATGTACAGCAGTCGTGTGAGAATTCTTGGTGTGGCTCATGGGATGTTTTACAGCCCTGCTGAGTTTTTCTATCCAGTAAACATAATAGAGCCCTGTTGAGAAGTGCTGGGCCATCCTTTCCTACAATAGTATCACTATGGTACTGTACATTGAGTATATTACAGCCTTGCTCAGAAGCGTTGGCACTGTCTGATAGACTCGTGGAGGCAATAAAAGCATGATTGCCCTGGCAAAAGGACTGGTATTGTCATAAAAAGTATGACAGTTTTTCTGAGGGAAATTGGTCCAGTTTTATTACAATTATGTCAGTCTTGCTGAGCATGATGCCACAATGGAACCGAACTGGCCACTCTCTGTTATATGCTGAAGATATTGCGATACACTTGACTGACATCTCATCAGGCCTGAACTTGACTCGACTCGACTGTATGGCTTTGGAGACCATCATGGCAGTCTCTGACCCACAGAGCCAAGTCATATATATTTTCGATAACTGACGCTTGTGCAGCTGGCATAGAGGAGAAGGGCCCTCTTGTGATACCTGTAGGAGGTTGCTTAGTATATGGTGCCCACATATGTAAGGGATGCACCCTGCACTAATCCAGACACCCCTTATGGTAATTGTAGTGGTCTTACACAACCCTAGAGTCCTCTCTAAGTAGTTGCTGTGAAAAGCAGCCTTTAGGCTTAGTCCAGAATGAGTGTAAGCTGTTTTTTTTTACCGGTACTAATCATATAGTGTAAGTTAAATGAAAAACTAACCACACAGTGTAGTTGTAAAAATATGTATTTATTATAAACACACCAACAAATTACCATATATCCTACCCAGAGGTATAATCACAATACACACAATGCTTTGGAAATAAAACACATAATACACAGTGGTTGCCAGGGGGTGACCAAACCATATACTCAAATAGTGGAGTGAGATCCACAACCTAAGTCAAGACTTGACCCACAAGACATAGAAGAGCAGTGGACGCAAGCAACCACCCAAAGTGGGTATCTAGAAACCTAACAGAAACTGTGTGCAGAGTGGGAACACAGCCTCGTGCTCATTTGAAGTCAATGGGAAGTCGTGGTTGCAGTTTTAGAGAAGAAGGACCCTTCCCAGTGGACCCTGAAGAAACCCTGTGGAAGATGGAAGGTTGGAGAATCACCCCACCCGTGAATACTCCAGCAACCAGGATACCTACACCAGGGAAGCCGGGTGCATAGGTGAGAAGCCACACCGGGAACCGACTTAAACCACAATAGAGGACTTCAGAAAGATGCAGCTAGCGATGAAGGTTAAAGTGCCTGGTTGAATCCAAAGGTGGATTCAAGATGAAAGGTAACTGCAAGCAGTGGGTACAGTGTCTATCCTATCACAAAATAGTTCCCAGGTGCATAATGGTAAGGGGGCGTTCAGAGGAGGGCGGAGTGTACTTTTACGTGCAACAGGGGATTTCCTTTTTCGGATGGTTCCCCTCACACACCAGATATGTCATCCTTCAGCATAGGGCTGCCTCCTCATGTGAGAGACCTAGTCTCTACGTGGGCTACAACCCCCTCGCTATGAAGGAGAAGCTCAGGGATATTTTTTTATGAGGTCAACGGGTGTACTAAAACACTATGTGAGCCTGGTGTGTTGTGAGATCATGCAGTGCTATAAAGTGAGTGATTTAATATTAACTACGTGGTTAGCTATGTTGCAACTTTTATTCAGCTACCCGGTGTCAGGATTAAAAACAGAATCTTGCTGATAACACAGGTACCAACATTAGAGGCTTCTGTGTTGTATCAAGACCAACATGTTTCGGCCAGCAGACCTATAAAAGTGTCACAGCCTTCTTCAGGGTCAATGATGTAGCTAACTGCAATAGAAAAGTGTGAGCTATGTGAAAAAAACAATAGAAATACACATGCAACAAATAATTGTATGATATTGAACCAGTACATTTTAGCCTGTTCAGTATGTTCTACGCACGACCTATGATGGAGGCAAATAACATCATATCAAGAATTGTGAACCATTATTTAACAATAAATCAGCCAAACATTGAAGCGCGAGTACAAATTGCATAGATACTCCCCATTAAGTACTACATTGAGATACATTCCCATTTTAGATCAATGTGTAAGGTAATGAGATGAGTCAGCCAACTATTTTTGTTGGTGCAGTTCACCACCTCTCTTCCGACTTGTTAGCCAAAAGGTATGTATGCCAAAACCTGACAGAGAAGGTGTGTAGCATTAGGAGGAAGGAAAAGCATGTCATGGTTCAAAATGTGAGCGCCAGGAAAGGGGGGTGGCTGCAGAATGCCAACTGATGTGGGAGCCAAACCCAATCTCATGTCGTCAATGGCCAGAGCTTAGTAGGGTATACAGGGTGGGGGAACCAATGGAGATGGTGCGTATGGATGTGGGCCAACTGCTGGCAGGTAACCTGCTGTCAGCGACTAGCGAGCCGTAGCAGCTAGGTGAGGAGAAAGTATGGGTCAGAGCAAAGCCTAGGTTTCCCTTGTGGGAAAGTTTGAGGGAATACCAAAAGGATGTGGCCGCATTTGACAGGCGAGATGTGCTCTTGTGTGCTAATCGGCCTATTTGTTGGTGGAGCTGGATAGGGGGCGAGGCGGGCAGGTATCCTGTTAGCTAGTGCCCAGTAGGGTTGCCATCAGGGCACAACATACTGAGGAAGAGCGTGCGGGGGAGAACGCCAGCCACGCCAGCCACGGGGTCTGCCCTAGGGGAAATGTGGTCTTGAGCTGGGATGAGTGTCAAAGGACAATGAACCTGGAGGCGTGCTGTAAGGTGCCGGCGGGAAACAGATGGTTAGTGCAGGCAGCTGGCAGACAGAAGCAGCGGGCCACGATCCAGCATGAAAACGGCAGGTACTAATGAGAAGAATACCGAAGTGTGGGCAAAGGAGCAAGAGAGCTATCACTTACCACAGTTGGTGAGGTCCAGAACCTCATGTTGTATGTCCAGGGGCAGGATGAAGGTGCAGAAAAAGCAACAGCCTTAATTAAAGTGGCTCGTTAGTGTCAGGCCGAGCCAATGATGCGCACCTGAAGCTCCCGTGACCGAAACCAGAAGTAGTGTGGCAGTGGGAGTTATAGTTCTGGAAAAGTCCTTGAGAACTACAAATCACCAATGGTGCCGCATAGAAACTGCTGCGCCGCCGTGAGGGCTAACTTAAGCAAGGACAAAATAGGATCATGCAGAGGTCATCTCTGCTCGGAGTGCCGAGGTGTATTATGAAACTCCACAGATCCCTGTAGTGCCCCGCATAGTCAAGGGGTGGGTGGAAGGATCTGGCTGGGATGGTAGGCAGTGCGGGTCCAGCCGATCGAGCCAGAGGAGGCCCATAGGTGTCCCTGGGTACCCATGTAGCCCGCAAAGTTGAAAGGGGCGTTGCACTGGTTGGCGGGGATGCTGGAAAAGTAGACAAAGGCAGGACCAACGGGGGGGGACAAAGGCAGGACCAACAGGTGGGGAAAAACAGGGGGGGGGGCAGGGGATCCTTGAATCCCCGTGGGTGGGCGTCACCAGGCAAGGGCATAGAAGAAGAAATAGACTCACAATCTGGCTACAGATGCCTGACAACCAGGGAAACCTGATGGTGCTCACCTGGAATGTGATGCTGAGCCAAGGCAAGTGTGCGTGGTGGGTCTCAGGAGAGCGCCATGCAAGGGATATCAATAAGCCCCATGTTTGCAGTGTCCAGCCTGTACACCAATCTCTGCTTAGCCTGAGAAGTTTGAGAGTCAATCCAGGCGTGGTTGCAGTGAGATTGGGTTTGTCAAGCATGGTCCAACTGAGCGAGTCTGCACAGTGTTTCATGTTAAAAAAATGTTTTATCAATTTCATGATCTGTGTAGCACACCTGATTGTGCTTTTGTGTTTAAGGATTCTTATGCACATCTTTCTAGTAGTCATCCCCACATACCTTAGGCCACAAGGGCAAGTAATGAGGTAGACCGCATACTTGCTGTTGCAGTTAGTGTGTTCTTGTAGGACCCAGGGTCTAGAGGTGCCTATGTCAATACTTTTGGTCACTTGTCTTTTTGTGCAAGCAGCACAAGAGCTGCAGGGGTAGTGACCCTGGTCATTGGGTAAGTTCCAGAGTGTGTTGGGTCTTGGTGCATTTGTAAAAAGGGGTCTCGTATGGATCAGAGTGTCTTTCAAGTTCTGACCCCTTTTGAATGCAAACAGTGGTTTCTCCAGGGTCAGCTGTCCCTTTTTGAAGATATTCCAATTGTGTAGTATGGACCTCTTAATTACATTAGGTAGTGCGCTAAAGGTGTTGACGCACACCAATTTGGACGGGGATTGTTTGGCACAGGGCTGTTCCAAAAAGGCTTCTTTGTTGTTATTCAAAGCCCGTTTAGACGATTTTCTGATGAGGTTGTACGGATAGTGTCTGTCTCGGAGGTTGCTCTGTAGTTTGGCAGCATGCTTGTTGTACTTGTCTATACTTGAACAGTTGTGTTATAGTCGCAGGAACTGCCCATGTGGCAGGTTGTCCTACAATGATTTGGGATGGTAACTCTCATATTGGAGTAAAATGTTGCGGGCCATAGGTTTCTGATAGAGTTCTGTATCCAATGTTCCCCCAGCTGGGTAGGTCGAAAGGTCTAAGAAAGCCAATTTCTCCTTACTCTGTTCGCATGTGAAGCATAGATGGCTGTTTCTACTGTTCAGCCAGTCGTGGAAGAGGGTGATCGTCACATTGTCTCGTCGCCGGATGAGAAGGATATTGTCTATGTACCTCTTCCCTAGGACTATGTGGGTGTGGAACTGATTATCACTTCCAAAGACAACACCTTCTTCGAACATATGCATGTAAAGGTTCGCTAGATTAGGCGCGAAGGTGCTGCCCATGGATGTACCTGAGGTTTGTAGGTACTGGTGTTCTTCAAATTGAAAGAAGTTTTCTTTCATGGCCAATTTCACACACTTCATGATAAAGAGGATTGGTGTGATGGTTTCTGGTGTATGTTGTGTCAGAAGTAGTTCAACTGTGCCCAGGGTTTGGTCCTGTAGTAAGCAGGTATATAGTGCTTCTACATCAAAAGACACTAGATAGTCAGTATATGGGTCGAAGTTCATGCCATTCAACAAGCGTAGCAAATCTGTTGTGTCTTTAAGATATGTGGGCATTTTGATCACCAATGGTCTTAAGAAAATATCCACAACCTGTGATAATTGTTCCAGCGCATAACCAATCCCAGAGATGATTGGTCTGCCTGTGGGTGGTCTCTGTGGTTTGCGTATATTGGATAATACGTAAAAGTAAGGAGTGATGGGTGTTTTGGTACAGAGAAAGTCAGCTTCTTTTGCTGTGATCCAACCACTTTCGTGGGCTTCCTTCGTCATGAGTGAGATTGTCTCAGTGATTTGTTCAGTTGGATCTTTTTCCAGGCGCCGAGAAGAGGAATTGTTGCTGAGTTGTCATAGGCATTTAGCTCTGTAGGTATCAGTTTCCAGTATTAAGGTCGCCCCGCCTTTGTCAGCAGCTTTGATGGTGATGGTCTTGTCTAATTTCAATCCGTGATTGCTCGATGAGCACTGCACTTCACAATCGCAACTTCAGTCGGTAAGGTTAGAGATTCCAACAAGTCATTGACTAGCTGACCATGCTGGATCTTAGTCCCATGGGACGTAATGTAACCTCTTTCCTTCCACAAACGGCCAAAACTATGCGCTACACCGAACGCGTACTGACTATCTGTGAACACATTCACTCTCTTTCCCTTAGCTAAAACACACGCTCTAGTCAATGCAATTAATTCTGCAGCTTGGGCAGAATTCTGACTCACTCTTGCAGTCTCCACAATTGTACTCAAAGTCGTTACTGCGTAAGCAGCTGTTACATCACCGTTCTCCAATTTAAAACAAGACCCGTCAACATACAACGTGCCATCTGGATCTGATAATGGAGTGTCTTTAAGATCAATCCGTCCTTTTGTCTCCTCCTCGGTTCTGAAACAACAGTCATGTGGTTCAGAATCACTCGACTCCTGACTAGTCGGCAACAATGTTGCTGGATTCAATACATTGCATCTTTTAATCTGAATATGACTTGCTAGCAGTGTCAGCTCATAGCCTGATAATCTAGCACTGGTAAGGTGCTGTGTCTTGGTTCGGTTCATGAGCGTGTCCACGGCATGAGGAACCATGACCACTAGCATGTTGTTCATGACCAAACCAGCAGATTGTCGATTGGATGCTGCAGCTGCTGCTGTAGCTCTCAAGCAACTAGGCAACGCTCTGGCTACCGGATCTAATGTTGATGAAAAATACGCACAAGGGCGTTGTTTATCACCAAATCGTTGCGTCAGAACACTCAACGCGCAACCTTCTCTCGCGTGGACATAGAGTGTAAATGGCTTACTGTAGTCGGGTGTTCCCAATACAGGAGCTGAACACAATGCATTTCGTAACTCAGAAAAACTTTGCTGACATTCGGCAGACCATGGCACCGGACTTGGAACACCTTTTCCAGTCAAGGCCACCAATGGTTTTGCCAAAAGAGAAACATTTGGGATCCATTGCCTACAGTATGAGGTGATACCTAAAAAGGCACGCACTTCTCTCTGTGTGCTAGGAACATTCATCTGCGTAATTGCTTTTATTCTCTCTGGGGTCAACCTTCTTCCCTCCTTTGACAAGAGATGACCTAGGTAGGTCACTTCTTGACAACAATATTGCATTTTTGAAGGTGACACCTTGTGATTTAAATTAGACAAATGATGCAGTAGGGACATTGTAGCTGCTTTGCAAGTTTCCTTGTCATCAGCAGCCACTAGAAGATCATCGACATATTGCACTAGAGCAGAACCAGGAGGAAGTACAAAAGAATCTAACTAACTTTTTAATGCCTGGCTGTAAATGGATGGGCTTTCACAATAGCCTTGTGGAGCACGTTTAAACCTGAAGCTTCGGCCTCCTAGAGAGAAGCCGAAAATATCTCTGCTTTCCTCGGCTATCGGAATGCTGAAAAAGGCATTCTTCAAGTCGATAACTGAGAACCATGTGGCAGTTGCGGGAATCAACGTTAACAATGCAGTAATGTCTGGAACCACAGGGAACTGTGGGATCACAATTTTGTTAACCTCTCTAAGGTCGATTACAAATCTATAGACTGGAGGCTTTGAAGGATCAGTGCATTTTAGAATTGGCAGTACAGGACTGTTACAGACATTTCCTCTAGTTTCCTCTATTACGTCTTTCTTGATCAAATCTTGCACGATCAATAAGAGCGCACGTTCACCTTCACTAGAGATCTTGTATTGTGGGATTCGTGGAAATTTGACATTTGCTTTCAAAGTTACTACATATGGTGGAATTTCCAAAAGACCAACGTCGTTAGGACCAGTCGCCCAAAGAGTATCAGGGAGAGAACGCAGCTCGAGTGGGAGCGCATCCATTGATAAGTACATCGGGGAGATGATTCTCTTACCCAATGTAAGCTGTACTCCTGACGGAGAACAGTACAAAGTCGCGTACAGGCATTTTAACAAGTCTAAACCAAGCAGATTTTCATTACAACCAGTCGTCAAAATCAGGGGTGCTTTCAATAGACGAGGTCCAACAGAAATAGACAAAGGACCAGATACAGGGTTGTGAACAGGGGCGCCTGAAAAACCTACTGAAACATTTGTTAAGCCAGACAAAGGTGCGCCAGGGAGTTTCGCATGTATGATAGAACTTTTTGCTGCACCAGTATCCAACAGAAACGGTTCGACTACACCTGATGTGGCTACTGCGACATAAGGCCCACTCTGATCTACTGGAACTGATACTACTCCCTCTCTTTGTCCATGGCTGTCCTAGTACTCATTTTGCTGAAATTCCTCACTAACTTCACAGTAGTCCTCAACGTGATACTGTTGAGATCTAGTTGGTTGTGCAGGTTGTCCATTTTGCTGATCAAAATAATTAGAAGGGCGATCATTCGTTTGTGGAGGCATAGCACCTCGTCCTCGACCTCTAGAATTTTGCGTAGAACCACCACGACCTCTCTGAGCTGCTGCAGCACTATTTTGTGCTAATACTGGACACTCATTCTTGTAATGACCTTCCTTTTTGCAGTAAGCACACTGATTCCATTGGTATTGCGGTCTCTGAGAACCATAGTCGTCCTCTGATATGGCCCTTGCTGTGTGTTTGTCTGATTCGTGCGAGGCGGGTATGCCTGCTGCAAAAGGACTTTAGTTTTTAAATCTTTTGTTCTCTTATCTGACTTTTCCTTCTCTTCTTTATCCCTATTTTCATAGTACTGGGCAGTTGCAAGTATTTGCGCAGTCGTAGAGACAGCCCATGCACTTTCAGAATCTTTTAATTTATTACTAAGCTCTGGTAACGGATTGTGCACAAATTTATCAACGAATAATCTCTGTCCTCCTTCCGTGCTCATATCCTGACCACTGTGATCTACGAAAGTTTCTTCAAACCTTGTGAAAAAGTCGGAGACACTTTCGTCCTTCTTCTGCCTGCATGCGGACAACTTGTCCCAGTTAACGTGCAATGCTGGCATCATAGTTTTCATTAAATCGATTATTCTACCAGGCAAATCAGCAATTAGAGGCTCAGGTTTAGAACCACCAATTTGTAGACCATCTGCCGCTATTATAGCTGCCCAATCACCACCTAGTGCAACTGGATGGTTTTCTTTACGAATTTTAGCCCAACTTGGTTGCGGTACTACATTACCAAATAACATGTCAATGTCCGCTAAATTCATTACGCAAGCTTCAACCGTTTGCGCCAACTCTTTGTAATATCCAGCTGGATTTTTACGCGGATCTGGTAAGGCCTGTTTTACTGCTAACACTTCAGCTTGTTTCCACGGAATGTGTATCCACACTCTCTGGAATTGGGCCGGAGCGGCTGCAATACCATGGACTGCATCAGCTTGCACAGCCTCGCGCCAAATTGGAGGAACTTCTCTCATAGGATATTGACAACCTTGTTTCGTACTATGTTTTTCTAGATCTCTTGGTGAGCGAAGGGAAGGATCGAATCTAAAATCTAAAATTAATTCCATTGCTTCTTTTACTTCTTGAGCAACTATCATACCTGCAGCAAATTTTTGTTGAACATGTATTAATTCATCCGGTACTTGTTCAGAGTCGCTCTCCTCCCATTCTTCACGTAAAAGAGAACACATGACATCAAACACATAGCGCTGTGTCGGTTCATTCCATTGCATGAATGTATCTAATGCATCTCGTACACTATACCTTCCAACTTTCGAAATCCACCTAAGGGCAGTGGAGTCTAATATTCCCCGTTCTTCACTACTAGGAAGCTGACTACGTCTCTGAACAGATTCAGAGACAGGACTCCTCATCAGAGTTTTGTTAAAGGGAGATAGAATGTTAGTGACAGAATCAGTGATTCTCCGACGAACAGAAAGCGGAGTCACACAGCTTGCAGAAGTTTGAAGTAGAGTAGTAGTCGGAACAGAGGAAACAGCAATAGTAGGGGTAGCAGGCAAGGTAGCTTGTGAAACAACAGATATCAGGGGTACAGGCGCAGGCAGAGGAGTTGGCAATCCCGGAAGAGGGGGTGCCGGAGGAATATTGTTAACCACAGGAAGTACAGGAGCTTGATTCAGGGGAGCAGGAGCAGGTATACCAGGCTGTCCAGCAACCGGTAACAAAGCATTCGGTAAAGGTGGAGCCGTAGCACCCTGTGCATACGGTGGGGGTGACCTCAACAAGTAAGACAATAGGGGATCCTTCTCAGGGTCCTCTACTATCTTAGCTGTACTCGATGGTAAGGCAGGATAGCACTTGTCTATTGCTAAATTACGCTCTCTATTGGCCACCTCTATCGCTTTCTCAGATTCATTGAGTTGCAGCTGCTTGGCAGACTGTTCTAAAGTCAACTCTTGCTCTTTTTGCTCTTTCTTTAACTTTTTAGTTTCTCTCTGTTTGGATTCTTTTCGCCAACAACGGAAAGAATCAAACATTGCCGGCCGGGCTTTCTTCTTAAACAATTTCATTTCTAAGTTATTAAGAATTTCAGGTTCAAAACTACCATGTAGTGGCCAACTAAGGACACCATCTTTCTCCGTGTATCGGATCCACACCTCAATATAAGATATAGGACCCACACCGTGCTTGCAGTACAGATCATAAAGAGGAGTTCCAATCGGAGGAACCAGACATGAGTCCTCCAACCGGGAATCCCTGTTGCAACCAAAACACGACAACATACAATTTTTCCGACTTACCATTTTATAAACCGGAACACAGAACAAACACAAACAAAAGGTGCGCACTCGAACTAAGAATTTAGGCCTACCAAAGTGAACAAATGTATCGATACCCAAACTAAACCAAAAGATTATCGTAACTAGAACAACCAGTGATAATCTTACAAAACCAAACCAAACCAAGGAACTAAAAGGATTATCCAAACAGGAGCAAACCCTTACGAAGTAACCAAACAACTAGCAACCACTTAATACTTAACTGAGGCACTGAAGACGTCACCAAGGAGAAACCCATCTCGTCTCGCCGTACTAAGGTCTGCACCTCGGGTCCAAGACAGGGCGACAGTCAAGGCAGCGGACCACTGCAGCCGTCCGAACAGGAACCCTCGTGGAAGAGAACGTCGGGCCACTTTTGCGATATGCCGGGATCGATGAAGTGGGGCGCCTCCCTCTGGAATCTTCACACGAAGCTTCTCGAACTCTTCAGGCTTTTGGACTGGTACCGAATGACGTCACCCCACGTGGGCGCCAATTGGACTTTTTTTTTATTAAGGTCCAGAGGTGTCAGGGACAACACCCGAGGACCCCTGAGTTCTACCTGTCTCGGTGCACAAATAAACAGAAACACGGGCTTCTCGATGGTGGCGTCAAAGACCAAAGGTTTATTACTGCAGGGACACAGAAGTCACAGAAACTACACACGGGCAGATTCTAGGAGCCTGTTCGATTTGCACAAAGTGGGTTGCTCCTTAAATACAAATTATTTAGCTGAGGGCAACATTCTCCACATACTAGTACGTTTCTTAACCTTTATGTCCTAAACAATAAATATTTGGCGTTACACAGGAATCGTCAACAATATCTGATGTCAAAATATTACGAACGAGGGGTTCCCACTGTTCCATCATAATCCCATGTCATCTTTTCATTCAAGAGTTGGACCGCCTCATCGTAAATTTCGTTACCTCCCCCTAATAAAGGCCCAGAAGGAAAGGAGCAGAGCCAGGTGCAGAAGATAGAAAAACAGGATAAGAGATGTTTGTGGGTCGTAAATGGGCAAGGCTACCAGCTTCGGCCGCCTAATCATGATCAGGCCAACGAACACGAGAACCAGTATAGCAGGACTGGCCTCAGGCCGGGGAGGCAGCTTTTGCCGAGTCATGCGGCCACAGCATTTCTGTCCTAAGGTGCACGTGTCACTAGCAAGGTGAATTGCCGGCTAAAGCTTACGTGTCCTTAAGTGAAATGAATTGATCAGAGGTCACTGTGTGTCCATTGACTATGTGAGGGCAAGAATACAAAATGGCTGCCATAATCTAAAATGGATGCCATGGGTGAATCAGAAATGTGGTTATAACAAGAGTGCTCTTACTTGTAGCATAGCGAAAACACCAGGATATGCTAAATGGATCATTTGCGGTTCACTGGTACCGAAATTGTGAGTTTACGACAATGTTCAAAACACGGGTTCAAATCGTCACGGAACCTCACTGGACATTGTAAAGATTTACTACACACAAACATGCCTATCTTACTTCCATCTGTTCTGTTCCTGCCTCCACGAGCTATTTATGACATGGGCTGTGTTCTTAATGTTTTGGGTTTATCCGGCCTTGTCAGCTAGAGAATGTACGCATTATGTGGACATTGTTTATGGCCTGGACTTATCTTGAAAGTGGGTTTGTCATCATACAGTGCTTTGTGTGCACGTCCTGGGAGTGACCAACAATAATGTACTTCAAAGAGAGAATGTGTGCCTAGGGCATAATAAATGATATAAAAGGTCTGTGCGGAGACCATTCAGGCAGACTGCCTCATCCAGTTGCTTTAAGTGTGACTGGGCGACGTAGCCTCACAATTAATTGTAATAAAGATGTCTTTTCATATTTCAGATTCTCTGTTGATTTCTTTGCTGCTTTTGAATGGACTACTTATTGGTAAGACCCCTGAGAAGGAGTATGAGGATTTTTAGTTACATCAGATGGCATGACCAACGGTGGGCCTCATCAAGAAGTGACTATCTGGAGGAGTAATCTTGTCAGAGGACAGAAATCTACTGGGGAAGGCAAGACAGAAATCTACTAAAAGAGGTACTCTGTGCACGGAGGTTCTGGGGGATTCTCTGTCTTTGCGGCTCAGTATATTTTGATTTTTCTGACTTAAACTCTCCAAAAGATGTCACTCATGACTGAGCAATCTTTTTTTGGCGTAAGTTTTTTTTTAAGAAAGAGACTGTTAGTGCAGTTAGAACTTGGCAGTTAGAATTTGGACAAGGTTTGTATAGGTTTGTATATGTGAATTGCAATTTGTGTAGGCAGGTAAGGAAGGGATTTTTTTTTCTCTCCAAGTAAAGTAGTGTGGCTCACTGGTTAGAGGCGGCAGACCCGAGAGCAGAGGACAGCCCGGGACCAGGGTTCGATTCCCAGCGCGGCAGGTTTCTGGACCAGGGTCAGCGGACTCGATAATTCTCTCGCCTCGGTGCCCACTCTGATCAGCGATCACACTCGGCAACTCTGGGCATTAGCTTGCCTCATCTTCACTAACGGCCCCACCAGACCGCCGGGGATGCCTGGTCTCACCCTGGAGATACCCATTAAGGGACCATCTCTCAGGGAAGCCAGGAAGGGTTTCGCAGCGGTCGAAGCGCCTTGGGACCCTACGGCTAAGTAGTGCGCTATATAAATGCCTATACATGCCTACATGCCTTTAGTTGAAGTATAAGTGGGTCACTCCCAGTTCTTTGTTCTGTGGTTCTTTGCTTGGTTTGTTTAGTCCCTAGTAATATTTGAAGATTGCAATTTTCAATAACCGAGGGTCTTGTATATTTACAAGTGTATCGATAGAGATAGCCCCTTGAAGTTTGAAGCTAGATTAGTGAGCTATAAGATGCCTGATCTTAGCAAATTTGAAGATTTGTGTTGGCCAACTTTGTATACGTTTGGATTAGCCGGTTTCCCCTAAAGGGAATATCTAAATAGGCTAGATTTACAAACATATTTCTTCCTTGGTGATTTTGTATCCCCAGGGAATTCAAATATGACATAATACATAACAAGGATCCTTTGCTCTGTGCAATTTTATGAATGGAGATGCAGAACGATTTTTGGTGTTCTGTCAGCTACAGCTAGTGAATTGAGTGTATTTTTGGTTTCCTGCACATTCGGTGGCTGTTTTTTCAGTCTTTTGGAACACTATTGAGAAGTATTTCTTGTAAATATGACTTACAGCTACGTACAGTCTGGACTGTCCTGTTTTCGTCCTGAGTGTTGCTTTGTGGGTTAAATGTGTGTTTAAATGTTTATGTGATTTTTCTCATTAGTGTAACTTCGGTATGTACATAGCGTTCGTGCAATTTATGAAAGCGCTGTATTGTGTGTCCTGAATGTTTCAACACTTTCTGTTTATGTTTGAAATGAGCTCAATGTGTGTGTGTGGGTCACATTTAATAGATATAAATAAGGCCCCAAACAAAAACGAAATTACCTATTTTTGCAAAAATATATAAATTTACAGCATTTTTCCTTAGATGCACTGTATTAGATGTTCACAGGTAAACCTTTCAGCTGCAGTATATTTGATTGGAATGTTCATCCAGCCAGCACTTTTTCAGTTAAACACGGGTGGAATTTTGCATAACAGTCCTTTTAAATAAATGTGGCACAAAAATGTGACGCAGGATTGTGACGCGTTTTAAGTTAGGCATATGCGCTTAGGTTTGTGAGTTACTGCATTTAAATGATAGGTAAGGGATGCAGTGGGCTCTTATATGTAGAACAATCACAAAAAAGGAATAATTGTTTTTTTTTTAGAAGACAAAAATTATTAATTATGAAAAATAATTATTAAAAATAAGTGCAACAAAAATCGTTTTTTAATATTTATAAAGCTTAACACTTATACTATGACCTCCTAGCATTAAAATTTGATTTAAGTTACGTTGCATCACTAAAATGACAAGTATTCGTGTGTATAATTTCCCCTTGGCATAGGCGCAAGCAAGCTCATTTTTATAAAGTATAAGTTATTATTTTCAAATGCCTGACTTATGGGTTATGTAATAAACATTCTAGTAATGCATATTATGCATGAAAATTGTAGGATATTCATTTTTTGATGCCCAAAATATGAAAGTCGATTTTGAGTAAAAGCACTGTTTAAACTGCATTTTGCTTTCATTCAGAGTGCTTTTTTTAAAGTGTCTCAGGCTTAAGCAAATGCATACATTTAGGCTTTGATATATATTTGCAGGTTGTGCCTTCTTATGATTCAGTGGGTTAATGTGCTAGTACAAAGGCTTGTTTTAATATCAGGGTTGAAGGCTCTAGCTTCAGCTAGGCCTATGGAAAGTTTGTTTATTTAAGACTGATGAAGTGTGTACCATAGGATTGCAACAAGCATTTACTCTAAAAAAACTGGTCTGAGTGTCTTTAGGTTTTGAGAAACATTGACAGTAAATGTAGTTTAATGATCTGGGAATAGAGATGATTTTGGCGCCTAAAAAAAGAGAAATTATTTTTCAAAATAGTGTGAATTATGGCAGGTTAGATAGAGCCTTTTGGCTTTGACAGCTTCAATGTGGCAGAGGCCGGGGGCGGGAGAATTTGCAGGGGCTGGCTCGAGTACGCTGCTGAGATGTTATCTTTTAGTTTCCTGTAAACAATGGAGAAGGCTGTCATGTTGACATTTGTGACCCTTTAATTAGGACTTTGCCTCTGAGGAATGCAGAATGACCTCTCTGAACGGGCCTCTAGAGGTGAGGTTTCTGGTTTCTCCGTGAGAATATCAATAAAATGAAAGAACTTAATTTAAAAGGGAAAATAAATAGGGGTTTCTCTGAAGGTCCCAAACATGTGTTAAATAATCTGCAGAACTGATACATTTGTGTCTCCACGCTAAGGAAAATAATGTTTGCTAGCTGCGTTTATTTTACAGAAAATGAAGTGTTGCATTAAGTCTTAGATAGAAAATAAGATGCAGCCCTTTTCCAAAATTTTGAAGGCTACAGGCCTACGTAAAAAAAGATTTGCTCATTAGATATTATTTTTTTCAGTGCACATTATAGGTGCCACATTCATATGGAGTATCAGTGTAACCATTTCTTTTAGAATGGTAAAAATAAGGTGGCTTGATGTTGCGAAGTGCACTGACAAGAGAGTAACAGTTAAGTAATAAAAATTTATTTTTGTGTCTTTTACAATGTTTTTTGTGTTGTGTATTTTTCTGCTTCTGACAACAGATTATTCATGGATTGTTCTAAGGCAGACAAGACAAGTGAGTTTGGTTAATTGAAAAGAGATGTGTTTTTGCGTAATTTCTTTGGAAAAAGAATGTTCATGTTTTTGTTTGTGTATTTGGCCCTGTCATGAAATATTTTAATTGGTCCTGTATGTTAGAAGAGAGACAGTAAAGTTATATTTGACAGTAGACTCCAACTGCGTTGTGCTCGCTGTCAAAAGGAGGGTATGGAGCTTAGACCTGACAAAATTTAGACAGGCCCAAATATTGCATTTTGGGCTGCAGGTTTACAGTGCATAAAGTACATATGCCATGGCGCTGTGTGTCACCGCTTATCCACATGCTGTTGTTTTGTCTGTGCTGCCCTTTTGTGCTTGATATACAGCGAGTATATCTGATGGCTTGACATGTGCATTTTTATTTTGTGTATGTTTTGTTTTATGTTGTTAATATTACAAGTTCTCCTGTGTTGTGAAGGGATACGTATGACGATACGTATTGTTGCACAATAGTTGGATGAATTTGGTATAATGATAAATTTCACAGATATTGTTTTCATACTGTGAGGAAGACAGGCAGCATTTTTACCAGTGCATGCCTAAAATTCGCTATATTGATATTGAAGAGAACTAAAAAGATATACAGGTTCAAAGTGTATCACCTGATGTTAGTCACTTACTGCACATTCCCTTAAAGAAATAGGCAGCCCTAAATTGTTATGTATCCTTGATTGGACCTAAGGATGGAATTATAGATCTGTGACTCAAGGTGACCTAATTTCTATATTGAATTATTTAATCATGTTTTGTTTCCCAAATAGCATATGGCTTTGTCCCTTGAAAGGAAACCAGGTTTCATTTTTTCTCTCCTGAAGAGAGAACAGGAACATTAGTTAGGATTACCGTATATGGTGTAGTTGTCAGCGGTAGAGTTAAAATTTGTGTAACTTTGGTCTTTTGTGTATTCCCCATACTCTTGGTGCTGTGTCACATGCCTGAGGCATCCAAGCAAACTCTTGTTCTTCCTATAGATTTTTCTTTTGTTGCTTCTCCCCTGATCAATGTCGCATTATGCTTAGTTATTGGGGATTTTAGTTGTGTCCTAATTCCATTTCACTTTCTCCATATTCCTTTCACCAGTCAGCCCATTTATTATGGGTGTATTGTTTATGTGCACACTTCTAGACTGTAGTGATGTATCAGGGACTCCCCATGTTATGTAAAATGTTTTTTCAGACTGACTGTCAGGGTAGTGATTGGCTGGTTAACTGACCCAATATTATAGTAAGACAAGTTTTCCATCTCAATAGGAGATACCTTAAGTTTACCCTTTTGAACATGACGAATTTTCAATGTCTATTTTTAATTTTTCAGTTCTCTTTTGTTCCTGCTGCTTTAATTTTTGGTGGGATCAAATGTGTTCTAATCATGCAAATACCAGGACTTTCTAGTGCTTGTCCTTTGTCTGCACATTTGATCATTAGCCATTGTATTGCATTGTGCACCTGATGCACATTTTTTATAGGAACTTTTCTTCATGTCCTTGATAATCTGTATTATGTAATTTCTCTATTTTGAGATGTTCTAAGATAAGGAATTTAGGAACACCTAGGCTTAATAATTGAGGAAAATATGTATTTACCCCATTAGACAATGCCACTGTGTGAGGACATCCATTTAGGTTCCTATGACGTATTGCCACTCCCTTGCAGATTGCAGGCCACCTGTTTGCAGTCCCCTTGTTAAAACACATGAACTGTTTTTTGTGCTTGATTTGAAGGAAACTAACAATTGTGTTACATTTCCTACATCACTAGGTTCTGCTGGATCTTCCAGAGTCAAAGAGTGATACCCTGCAGACCTGTGATCGAGACTAAGCCCACTCCCCATCAGTGACCGCTACAGATGAATGACAGATTTCTTGGCTCTACAATTCCTGAAACAAGAAAGTTGCGAAGCTGGACAGAGATCATCAGCGCGACATCAGTGGTACCTCCCAAGCAAGGCATTTGCTTCAACGAAAGGCGTTGCAGAAAACAGGAGGAGCTGGTTCCTTGTTTGCCACAGAATAAGAGTTTGTTTGTTTGGGCTTTGTACCTGTTATGTGCTGGAAATCTCTGTCAGTGTACAGTCCCTTGAGCCCTTGGCCCGAGTTTTGGCCACACACACACCTCTTTTGCTTTGCTCCAGCAGAAAGGCAGTGCACCCAAGTATCCACGTTTGAAAAAAGGCACTACATTCTGGTGCCCATGAGAAAGCAGCTTGAGCGTCCTCTGACACTAAATAATGAGTCTTGAAAGGTTGTTTCTCAGTAGTGCTTGGATCTGCACAAGATGCTTTGTGCCCTTGATCAATGAAGAGCACATCATTTGTAGTGTCTGCCACAAAGAAGAGACACTGGTGCATTGTTTTGAGACATTGAGACTTTCGAGTGAGCTGTGGGTGTTTTGCCAGGAGGGCACTCCAACTAAACAGTACTTTTTTCTCATGAAAAAGCCTGAATTAAAGAGGCTCAACGCGGAAGAAACAATGGAAGCGGATTTGTAGGCCAAGAACTATGACTATGGACAAATTAAATTTTCTTTTTACTTTTTATTGTGAAGCTCTCTCATCCAAGAAACTTGCTCATTTTTGATTTTCGAACCGCCATCCGGTTCTGCTGCTAGGGTCGCGGCTGCCCAAAGTCTTTGGGGTGCAGCCGAAAACGTTTAGGTCGACGGTTCTGGTTGGTCTAAAGGAGTTGCCCTGGACTGACAGAAGCACCCCTTAGCAGAATCAACCTCCCACCGTGGGCAGCAATTTAGAGGATGGAGTTTCCTAAGATGGAGAGACCTGCCAGATTAACGAACTTTGAAACCAGAATATGCACTGTGATGGCGAAAAAAATGATTTTTAATAATATGCATTTTTTATGTTGTGTAGTGTGATGATGTTTTTAATAAGTTATGTTTGCTTCACTTTTCAAGTGACATCTGTACCCACTACACAGCCCATACCTCCTCCTACTGTTTTCTTGCATTCTTTTCACCCTCTGCCTGAACACTAGTTTGCTAGAAGATTGGAGTTTGTCAATAATTCATTTGTTCAGCTTTTGCACCAACACCAGTTAGTGATGAATATAGACCTGGACTCAGATTAGCATGAGTATAGGTTATTGCCCATGTAAGGGCAAAAGGATGGTCTGTGGTTCTGAAAATTCTGAACCTGTGTTTTAAATATCATGATTCTGTTATGAATTTGGTATCAACGAACCGCAAATGACGAATGCGGTATGCTTGAGTGTTTTCATCATGCTACACCAATGGATTCACTGTGTATTTGAAGGTTCTGTTTTGAACCCTCGGGTTCCATCTTGTGAATAGCAGCCATTTTCTGCATTGCCCTTACAGTAGGCTCTCACCATGGGAGAACAAGTATTTAAGGACATAACCTTAGCATGGGTTTGTGCTGACTTCTGCATGACCTGACGAAAGCTGACCCTGTTGCTTGAGGCTAACCTTGCCAAGCCAGTTCCTGCCCTTTAGCTGATCAAGATTATAGATCAGAGCACAGGACATTGTAAAGATTTACTACACACAAACATGCCTATCTTACTTCCATCTGTTCTATTCCTGCCTCCACAAGCTATTTATGACATGGGCTGTGTTCTTAATGTTTTGGGTTTATCCGGCCTTGTCAGCTAGAGAATGTATGCATTATGTGGACATTGTTTATGGCCTGGACTTATCTTGAAAGTGCGTTTGTTATCATACAGTGCTTTGTGTGCACGTCCTGGGAGTGACCAACAATAATGTACTTCAAAGAGAGAATGTGTGCCTAGGGCATAATAAATGATATAAAAGGTCTGTGCGGAGACCATTCAGGCAGACTGCCTCATCCAGTTGCTTTAGGTGTGACTGGGCGACATAGCCTCACAATTAATTGTAATAAAGATGTCTTTTCATATTTCAGATTCTCTGTTGATTTCTTTGCTGCTTTTGAATGGACTACTTATTGGTAATACCCCTGAGAAGGAGTATGAGGATTTTTAGTTACATCACTACAGTCCGTGCGCCACCCTAACAGTGCTGGGACCGGCCGCCAGTGGTGCAGCGGTACTGCACTGGCAATTAGGATGCCACCGGCACGGTGGCGGTAGCATACAGCATATATTACATTGTGGGCAGTACTATAAGCAGCACCCGTCACAGTGCAATATATGCATGTTGTGCATTGGCATACACAACGTGACAGGCATCGTGCAGTGCCTGCCACCTTGTGCATGCCAATATTGGGGGGTACCATGTGTAACCCCCAAGTGCAGCCCCCTACACCCCTAGGGACCCGCAACGGGCCCCAAAGGATACACTGCATGCCTTTCCATGGCAGAGTATCCGCCATGGAAAGGCATCACACTTCCACCATCGTAATATGGATGGCGATGCCTGCAATGCACTGCCACTATATTGCAGGCCTTTTCCACCCGGTAGGCAATCGGGATGATTGACTACCACTGGTAAAGTGGCGGATGGTTTTTCCTTCCCCCGTGGACCCCCCGCCATGCTAATGTGGCGGGTGTAAAAGGCCGCCCGGCAGGGTGTTTTGGCCGCCGGATCGCCACTGCCGGTAGGGTGGTGGTGATTCGCCTGCCATCCTAATAGTCCCCTGGTTACTTCTCTGCTAAACTAAAGTTGTATGTGTTGATGGGGAGCCAGGGTTTACCTTTAATTGCAAGATCAACACTGAGCAGAACTGTAAGAGGTATTTTTGGGTACTCTAACCTTTGGGGTGCAGTGTTCTGCTTCCAAGTGTAGAAAGTTAAGGGTATTGTTTCCACTCAAAACTGAATGCCTACACATGCAGGTAATTTCCACAGAAACTATTAATTTTATATAACTCCCGCAGATTCCTCTCACCTCCACACAATTTCTCAAAATTGTAGTGTCAATTTTTATTTCTGT
This sequence comes from Lissotriton vulgaris, assembly GCF_964263255.1. Lineage (NCBI taxonomy): Eukaryota > Metazoa > Chordata > Amphibia > Caudata > Salamandridae > Lissotriton > Lissotriton vulgaris. Next base: position 1,219,448,544 of record NC_141693.1, read on the forward strand.
TCATGAAAACAACATTGGTCTAATACAAATAAACAGTTTGAGTCGAATATAATTTCATAATAAAATGAAAACATATTTTAGATTTACATGCGGCTCTTTTGCACCTTCCTTGTTCAAATTGCGCAAATAAGTAGTCACATTGACAAATATTGTTATTTTGCCCCTTAGCTAAGTTGATCAATTTCGTCCAAAAGTTTTTGCACACTATTCTTTTTTGTTATGGGTAAATGCAGCACAAGACATGACCCTATGAAGGCAAACTTATCACTTTGCCACCCCGAAGAATGTTGCCTGCTGGACTCAGTCTTGTTAAAATGTTATAAGATATCAAACAGGCATCTGGGTGAAATACATGAGGGTGACATATACTATATATGTAAAATATTTGGCCAAGTTCACAAGGTAAACTTAGATGTTTGGTGTAAACTTAGATCAAACGTCTAAGTTTACAACTTTGGGAATTAATAAAGGGCATTTACGAGTGCTATATTTATGTCTGGATTCGGGGCAGAGATAGGCCCTGAGTGTGAACATAAACATAGTACTAATAAATCCCCTTTGTGAATTTCGAAAGTCATAAACTTAGGCGTTTGGTTTGAGTTAAGACCAACCCCCACATGCATCATTGTTAGGTTTTGCGAATCGGTATTTGCGAAAAATATGGAATCGCAAATACTGATTCAGAAAAAGCTATGCATCAAAAAAATCGAATTTTTTTGCGATTCGGTAAAAATCGCAATTTTTACCGAATCGTATGAAAAATGCGAATTCTTAATTGCGAATTCGCAGATTGCGAATTCACACATGATGCATCTCATTCAAATCACAGCCTGCAAGCACTGAAAGCAATTAGACCCACCTGAGGCCCAGTTTGAGCTGCTGGAGAGGCATTTGTCAGTTGGAACTCAGCCTGCTGGAGCAGTAAGAGGCACTCTGTGTGTATTATGGATTTTTAAATGGCAGAAAATCTTCCTGAGGAGCCACATGGCAGGAAAAGAAAAGTAAAATTTAGCGATCAGGAGCTGGAGATTCTGATAGAAGAAGTGACTGCACACAATGATCAGCTTTTTGGAAAGCTCTCCCTGAAGGTGCCTGAAGGTGTAAAAAGGAAAATCTGGCTTGGAATACAATCCAAAGTGAATGCAGTTGGTGTAGCGCACAGGGACATCAACAACCTTCAAAAGAGATGGTATGACCTGCGTAGTAGGGCCAAGGAGAAAATTGCGACACGCACCAAGTCTGCAAATCAAACTGGCGGAGGAACTCCGAGGGACAGGCCAAACATCCCATTGGAGGACCTTGTTGAAGGGACTCTTTCAACAGAAGCAGTCATTGGTGTAATTAATATTGATACTTCAGATCAACCAGGACCATCTCAAGGTAAGAAATTGCCATTTTTTAATGTGTAGTTATTGTTAGTGTGGCACACATGTCCTGGTGTGTTATACTGTGCTGCACTTGTGCTTATTTCAGGAACTCTGTTAATTTAATGAGTTTTTCATTTGGAAAAGCAGTGCATCATGGGACTTGTAGTTTAATTCACAGTAAGCTGACCAAAATGCTTTTTTCAGAAACTTAAAAATCATTACCCAGACATGATTTATTGTTGGAAAATAATTAGGCTTCACACAAGAGTATGTTTCTGAAAGGTTTTTATTTTAAATGACAACACATGTGGTACACTTTAGAAATCTAAAAAAAAAAACTCTTTTAAATCTTAGATGCAGAAGTGGAGACTGACTTCATTGACTACGCTGAGTCATTTACTGAGAATCTGCTGAACTCTGCAGGCATGGATTCAGGATCAACTTCACCCACAGTGCAGCCTACAACGTCACAGCGCTGAGTGCGCGATATAGAACAGTCAGATACTGATGAGGATGCAAATGTCTCAGTTAAAGTTCAGAACTTGTCAGAAACCCCAGCTCCAGGACCAAGTCAAGTAGGCAGGCAACAGAGGATCCAGCCATTTGTGAGGCGGAGGGCACGCCCTTCAATGTGTAGTACATCCACAGATGGAGACACAAGTGCCAGTGCAGTTGAACTGATGCTGCTTAAAGTTCAGCGTTTGCAGGGCAAAGACCTAAGGGTGATGAAGGGTAAATTTAATCAGGTCACTAAGGAATCAGTGCCATTAGTAGTAGTCTCACTCACATGACTAAAGTATTTGAAAAATCCCAATCTGTGTCATCAGACAAACTGGACAGGATGGCAAATGCCATGGAAGCTTTGTGCAGGACAATGCAGAGTCAGCAAATTGCAAATACACAAAGATGTATTAGGTCAATGTTAAGTAATCAGGCTTCTTGTAGGTCAATGAATATGATGTGCCGCACCAATGCTCAGCTCATAAAATCAATCCTGGACATGCAGAAGTATGTCTCACAGTGCTGTGGGGACATCTCCAGAGGGATGAATGCACTTGAAACCATTGCAAATGAGATGCAAAATAGTGCAGTAAAAACATTGTGCAAGGAAGGGTTTGTAATTGATGTAACTGCAAGTAATGTTGCTGATGGAAGTAGCAGTAAAGTTGGGGAACGCTGTAGCAAAAGAAAATGTGAATCAGCAGTTGGTGAAGACATTGGCACAGCTGCTACATCAGCTAAGGCTTTAGGGGTGCGTGGTAGAAAAAAATTAAATGTCTGGCCTCTTCAGTTCATTCATTTAGTTCTTGATAAGTAACGTTTTTTTGACAATTTGAAAAGTAATGCTTTATACTTTAGTTTGTGGAGAAACAAATTATGTCTTAAATTTTTCAAAGTACACTTGTGTTTATGAACTTAATAAACAAAACATGCTAGCACACTATAAACATTTTCTGCGTCATACCTCTGTTAAAAGTAATGTTGAGTGATCTCCGCTCTCCTCCTCCTCCCCTCTGCTGCGTCTGGTCCATGTGCTCTTGCTAAAGGTTGCTGGGGTTGATTGTCATTGTTGGGTAAATTCTCCTCTATATCAAGTTCCAGGCCTCTCTTGGTGGCTACATTGTGAAGCATGGCACAAGTTGCAACAATTTTACAACACACATCTGGCCTATATTGCAATGCTCCTCCTGTTTTATGCAGAATTCGAAATCTGGATTTCATGACACCAAATGCCCTCTCTATGACATTACGAGTGGCAATGTGGGCATGGTTATATTGCTGCTCTTTGCTGGTAGCTGGATTTAGAAATGGTGTAAGTATGAATGATCTCTCTCCATATGCACTGTCCCCTTTGGGTTTAAGGAAAAAGAAAGAAAATGCATGAGTATGACCCTATAGTAGCAAGTTTTGTTTCTGATTTATAAAAATGTAATGTTACTTACCAAGCAAATAACCATCATGAAACTCTCCAGCTAGCAGTCGCCTATGGATGGCACTATGTCTGAAAATATAAGAGTCATGGGCACTACCAGGGTAGCTAGCGACTATATCTGTGAATATTGTTTCATGGAATGGTAGCATTTCCTGTTGCGAAATATATACTCATTTTCAGAGGGTGGGCATATGGGGATATGTGTGCCATCTATACAGCCAATTACATGAGGGAAGTTAGCAATATTGTAGAAGTCTAACTTAGTTTGCAGTATTTCATGTTGTGTATTGGGAAAAGTAATGTCTAATCCTATGTAGCATGGCATTTAAAAAGTTACTAAAAAATCTAGATAGGGCACTCTGCGACCCTCCACCAGCAATAGCAATGACACCCTGAAAATACCCTGAGGCAAGAAGGTGAAGGGAACACAGCACTTGGACATGAGTGGGAATAGCTCGGGTTCTAAGGGTTTGTCTTTGGAGAAAAGGGTCCAAATCTGCTATTAGCTCTAAAATTGAATCCCCATTGAGCCTGTATTTGTCATAAATTTCTGCCTCAGTCTGCCCAAACAAAGTAATGCGCACTCTAAAAATCCTCTCATTGAGCATCCTTCCCCTTGCAGCAGCTCGCAACCTCCTCCGACGTGCAAATGCTATGACAGCAGCCATTGTGGAAAGGTGTAGAGTGCATTATCACACACCTTTTATACAGTACAAATGAGTTTCACCTGATTTTCAAAATGTGCCAAAAATTACCACCTGGTCAGAGGGCTTCTAAATATAAGAAATGCAATTTGCAATTTCTTAAGGAATCGCAAATTGCGATTTTTGATGCATGCAGTTTTGCACCTTCACAATGCGATTCCTTAAAAATTGCGATTATTTAAGGAATTCGCAAAACACATTTGCGATTCGCAAAATTGCGAAATTACCCAAAAAATTATGCATCCCAAAACATGATTTTGCATTCGCAAACGGCCGATTTTAGCGATTCGCACCGTTTGCGAATGCAAAAATCGCTGATGCATGTGGCCGCAAATGTTTAAGTGCACTTTTGTGAATTGGGCATTACCATGGGTAACTGTAAGTTATAGGGACGGTTTTCAGAGAGGGGAACCAAGTGACATCAAACAGACAAAAGTGAAGCTCGAATTGTCTAAAGTGCTACACAGAACCAAGAGTTGAAAAGCATACCTATAATTCACTTTTAAACCATCTGTATTTTTTTGTTATGTATGGGCCGCAAAACTCATCTGTCTCTGCTTTCAACTGCTACACAGGAGCAGCAGAGTAAAAGGAAAGCTATACATAACCTTCCTCTTCTTTGAGTCCCAAATTTTAAAAAACAACATACCTACCCACTCAAACTGTCCCTGTGCCTTCCCTTCCTTCTATTACAGAAGCTGTGCTCCCTACTTTCCAGTGCTGCTGTGACAGAGTGTGTGGGACCATGCAAGAGCAGCTTGGAATTCCTTTTTTGTGCAACAACAGTGGATAACTGATTTTGTTATCAACTGTAGCTGCGTCATAGCAGTAAATGGCTGGATTTTGAATCTGGTGTAAACGAAAGAAGATTCCTGTAGTATTCATGCATAAAATAATGGGTAATGTACTCAAATAAGTTTATCAAAGGTGAGTATTCGAGGGAGAAGGGATGGAAAATTGGGAGCAGTCAAACATTCATGAGAATCTGGACATCTTAGGAATATAAGAGCATATAGTAAGACATATAGGGGCATATCATCAAGGGGGTTTATCTCCGCTTTTTTGGCATTAAAAGCCAAGAAAGAGGAGATAAAATTATCTCCCTATTACCTAGCTGTCGCTAACACCAGTTAGCAACAGCTAGTAGGAGATAGCGACCATCTTGGGCCCCGCTTTGCATGTCAGTGATATTTATCACTAATGACATGCAAAGTGGGCGTGCCAAGATGTTAGCGACTGGAAACAGTCGCTAACATCGCTATCTCCTATTACCAACTTTTGGGGATATTCGCGCTAAGCGCGAATATCTTCAAAAGCTAACACCTGCCCCTGAGCAGTTCTTAGCCATGTTATCCAATGGTAGGTAGATAACAAGGCTAAGAGCATTAGCTCGGTAATGCATGAATATCGCTGACTTTTCAGCGATATTCATGCATTTGGGCCGATTTTTATCGTTTAGGAGATAAACCTTGATAATAGCAAGGTTCCTAAGCGATAAAAATCGCCGCAGCTCGGCGATAAAAATATTGCTGCTAAGCCAACATAGTGAAAATTATCGCTAGTTGTTTGTATAGACCCTTAGTAAAGTAGGTGGTGAAGCAGATCTTGGGAGTTCTATGTAGACATGAATGAAAGAAGAAACAGACAAAATACCATTACCTATGTGTACGTTTCCATTTAGGGCATTTCATTTTTTGCTGCCATTTTGACTTCTTCATTCCTGAAACTATATATAATTGGGTTTAACATTGGGGCAAAAACTGAATAAAAAAGCGAAATAACTTTTTCCTGTCCTATTCTTGAGCCGGTGGAAGGTTTCATGTGTGTACTAATCCAACTACCAAAAAATAGGAAAACCACCATGAGATGAGTTGAACAGGTGGAGAAAGACTTTTTCTTCCCCTGCTTGGAAGGAATCTTCATAATGACTTGGATGATATGAACGTAGGACATAATTATTATCAGGAAGGTGATAGATGCAGCACTCCCAGCAACTGCCATGAACACAGTCTCATTGTGCAGGTTAACAGTGCATGCCAGTTTCAGCAACAAAGGAAACTCACAGAGGAAATGGTCAATCACGTTGTCTCCACAGAAGGGTAGTTGATATAGCTGCATGGTTAAAATAAATGAGTACACAACGCCAACCGTCCAAGAGGTGGTAATTAACAAGTAGCAAAATCTCCAGCTCATGACCACTGTATAATACAAAGGGCGGCAGATGGCAACATAGCGGTCGTAGCACATGGCACATAGAAGAAAAACTTCTGTGCCACCCAGAAAAATCATGGCAAAAACTTGAGCAATGCAGTCATTGAAGGTAATGTATTTCCATTTAAATAGTATATTCACCAGCATTCTGGGTACTGCTACTGTTACAGTGAGAATGTCCAAAGTTGATATATTACACAGAAATAAGTACATTGGAGTGTGCAACTTTGAGGTTTTTACAATGAGTGAAATAATAAGGAGGTTTCCCAGCACCGTGATCAAATAGGTGAACAGGAAGGTAGCAAACAGAGCAATTCGTACATTGGAAGGGACAGAAAACCCCTCCAGGATGAATCCTGTATCTGTGGTCTTGTTTCCTGGCTGCATGATAATCTGCAAAAGATATCAAAACAAAAGTTCAGTTGTTTGGTGATAAGGTTCAACATTGTATAGAAGTCTTTTGGTTAGCCATTTGAGCCCTAATAGTTTCAATAGGTTACATTTTTTAATATTGCTCTATCTGGACTATTTTGGAATGTCCTGCTTGTCCTTCTACATCTAAGGTTTAAGGTTTAAGGCCCCTGACAGGTCGCAGTGAAATATCACTGAAAAATAACAACTGTTAGGACAAATTCTTTGCTGTACAGCAAGTTGGTGGGCTAGTAAACTTAGGGTAATAATATCGACTTTTTAACATCGACATACCATAATATTGTGTATAGTATACCAGCAGTACAAAATATCAATGTTATATATATCGATGTTAAAAATATTGATTTTAGGTGTTGTTAAAAATATCGAGGTGTGAAATATCGAATATCAGAATCTCGTTAAATCAAAATATTATTAAAGTACGTTATTTTTATGTTATATTTTTTTTGTTTTCTATTAGTCGATTCATGTTATAAAAAATATAAATGTAATTTTAATTTTTAGGAGTGGGATGTTGGGTTTATAGGGGATAAGGGTGGGGAGTTTAAAAAAAATTATTGCATTACATTTTTTTTACATTAAAAATTACATTTTTTTAATTTACAATGTTTTTTAGGAGTGGGATGTTGAGTTTATAGGGGATAAGAGTGCAGAGTTTTCTAAAAATATTGAATTTGAATGTAATTTAAAAAAACAATTATACATTTAAAGTTACAATGGTGTTTTAGGAGCGGGGTGTTGTTTAATAGGGGATAAGGGTGGTGAGTCTTTTTAAAAAAATTGAAATTATTTTTTAAATAATTTTGAAATTTAAAATGAGTTTTTATGAGTGGAATGTTATGTTTAGTGGGAGAGGTGTGGGGAGTGTTTTAAAATAATTTATAACAATATTTAAGAACATTTTAGTTATGAGAATTTAAATTTATAAAATAATTTTAAGGAGTGAGATGTTTATTTCATACAGGATAAGTGCTGAAATGTTAATGGCCATGCTAGTAATACCTGTCAAAAACTTTTCAATGTGATCGATACATGTAGCCATCTTACCACAGGAATAAAAGATATGAAGACTGTCTGCATTATCAGCACCACACCGAAAGCATTTGCCATTGTTCTTACCCCCCCACTTCAACATCTTCGCTGGAGTAAGATAAAGATTAAACATAGTTTTATAATATTGAGCCTTAAGATTCGGGGATAAAAAAACTTCACCCGCTATTACAATAGCTTTCTCCAGGGAGACTGTCTGTTCTCCCAACCATTGGTCCATTTAGAATGATGCTTCTCCAGATCATCTGTCCTAGAAGTTAAAAGAATTTTATATAGAGTCCCTATTTTCTCCTGACGCTTAATGGCCTCTATTAGTTTATGCGGTGTCAACACTATATTCTGTTTACCCAGAAAATCCAGAATCAGCAAATAAAACTGAGCCTTGGGTACATTATATTTCATTGCAAAGTTCGAGAAGGAAAGATACAGCCTTCCTTCCTCGTAAAAATCTCCAATTAGTGAAATACCCTTACTTCTCCAGCTTATTGCCACGTGGTCCCAAAATATTGCTGGAAGTATCCCTATGGCATTAATAGGTGTATAAAAAGTTAACTCCTCCAAGCGTAACATTTTTCGAATAATTTTCCATACCTTCAATCAGCCTCAAAGACTTTGAAATGTGTTCTTTTGTAGTAGCTACAGTCTACTGTCTAGTTTTTTAAACAGACAGTTCTTAACCTCTGCTCCTAATAGCATGTTATAGATTGAGGGGGCTTCTGCTAGATTGCTGACCTCATCTCCCGTCAATAATATCCGCATATTGGAAAATTACAGGCATAATATTAAAATGTAAAATTGGAGAGCGACCAACCACCCCTCTCTCTTGGAAGAGTCATAAATCATGAGGCACATCTTGCTTTTCCCGGAGCCCACAGAAATGTAGCACAAAGTGCCTGTAAATGTTGTAATTGGGCGTGCAATACTTCTAGGGGAACTGATCTAAAAAAGTACAGAACCATAGGCAGTATATTCATTTTCAGGATGTTGACCCCCACCCACCAATAAAAGGTGAAGGCACTCCCATCTTTTCTAAAGATTGTTTGACACTACCAATAATAGCCCCATGAATAGCCTTGACCAACTCTTTCATAGAAGCCCGGATCTTGATCCCTAAATATGCAGTTTCACTTACAACTCTTAAATCATTAGACATACTATTATTTGTACACAAAATTTGCGTTTTCGTTATATTCAACTTATAGCCAGACATATCACCAAATGTTTGAGCCAAACACTCCACCTCCGGTAAAGCCATAAATAGGTCCGATGTGATGATGGCTATATCATCAGCATAAGCAAAAAACGAATAATGAATATCTTGAACAGTAAAAGTTTTCAGCAAGATACTTTTTTCCAACATATTTACAAAGAGGTTAATATATAGGGCAAACAACAGGGGAGAGCAAGGACACCCCTGTCGTGTTCCTCTATATATTTTTATAGGATCCGATACCAGCCCCATAGAGCATATCCTAGCCACAGGGGATATGATATAAAATGCCCCACAAATAATCCCAGGCAATGCAATCAACCGCTTTTTCCGCGTCAAGAAAAATCAACCCTAGATCCCTAGATTCCACTTGGGCAATATCAAATAAAGTCACTACTTTGTTAATACGGGACACCGTCCCTCGACCAGGAATAAAGCCATGCTGCTGTAAGGAAACCAGTGGGGAAATAATCTTTGCCAACGGATTACCAGGAGCTTATCTGGCCCTGCAGCCATACCAGTCGCCATATTATTAATAGCCATCTCTAACTCCTCCATTGTGATCGGGCTGTCCAGTATCTCTACCTCCTCCTGATCTACCTGCTTCAAATCATGTTGAATCCACAAATTGCTCGTTGAAGCCCGCAGCTTCTGCTCCGTATATAAATCGGTATAAATCTTATGAAAGACAGTAAGAATCTCTTGGGGATCTTGAACTGTATTTCCTACAGCATTTTTAAGACTACCAATTCTATGGGAGGCCTCCTTTGAGCGTAACCTTTAAGCTAAGCACCAACCTACCGCCTCACCATACTCATGACATTCCTTTTTATAGGTTAGATATTTCTGGGCATTTACCTTATTCCACAAAAGATTAATATTAGCCCGACATCTAGCCACATTCGTTTGTAAATCAGCAATATCATCATACAGCTATATCCTTTAAGCGAGTTTTTCTTCCACCATTTTCAATTTAGTGTACATTTCCTGTAATTCAAATTTTCTTCCTGTTAGACCCAGGACCCCGGGCTGGCCAAGGCTGACGCCAAAGTCAGTCAGGGATCACCAAGTCTAAGGTCAGGGCAAGGGAGTTACACGCCAAGATAACCCCTGCTCACCCTCTAGGTAACGTGGCGCGAGCAGCAAGGCTGAACTTGGAGGTGATATGAGTTAAGTATTTGCGCGCGCACCCAGCAACAACACCCAAGGCCCACCACAAAGGAAACTCCACACAAGGTTATATAAAAAATAGCCTTTGTATTATAGTAAAAACACATTAGATAACACACAAACTTTACAATGTGCCAACAGGCATGGGCAGAATTTACAAGGGATTATGTACAGGACAGGGCCACATGGACCACTGTCAGGGGTAGGCACTTGTTAGAAATAATACTTGAAGGTATAACACTTAGCACATAAACATATAATGACTAGCACCAAAATAGTAAATGCAGCACTCAACCAGTAATCGCTGGTAAAGAGTAAATACCTCCTACGCAACCCTAAACACTGTAGAAAAATCACGCAGGGAACTAGGACCTTATCATCAGGACCTATAGAAGGAAAACCATCACCTAAGCAGGTCAATTTTAGCAAAGGGCAGTAAACCTAAACAATCACCTAAGCAGGTCACATTTAGCAAAGGTAATAACATAAACAATCCTCTAAGCAGGTCACTCCTAGAAAAGGGGATTAACATAGAATACCTAAGTAGGTCACTTTTAGCAAAGGTAATGGAACATAAACAATCCTCTAAGCAGGTCACTTTTAGCAAAGGGGATAAAACATAAAATACCTAAGCAGGTAACTTTTAGCAAAGGTAAAAACATCAACACATTGCACATGAGGCATTAAAACATATTCAGAGGTGCAGGTAGAACATTTGCGCAGGAATCAAATAAGCAGCAAATCACAATGCGCAGGGTGCACAGAGTCCACCCACGTGCCACTGGTTCCTGCTTACTCACAAAGTGGGGGGTAGTAAGCCCTGGCACATAATAGCCATTTTCCACTCTTCCTGCCTGCAGGACTGGGCTAGACTGCAACTGGTTCTCCAGCCTAGGGTCTACAACCTTAGGTGGACCAGGAGTCTCAGGGAAGGCTCTCCTCCCCTTACCTCTTCTCCTAGGGTTCCTCCTCCTCCTGCGAGGGGTACCCTCTAAACACCATTCTCCTAACCTAGGGTTTAACCCCTCAGGTGGTACCGGGGTCAGAGGTGGGCTCTCCCACCCTCTGCACCCCCTTCCAGAGTCCTGCTCCCTCCCAACCGGGGCGGTACCTCTGGAGAAAGAACTGGTCGGGACACTGATTACAGTATTCCCACCCTTCTGGTCAGGCAAACCCTGGACCTGGACCTCCAACCTCCGGTCTAGAACCTTTGGTGGAATCACTGCCTGGCACTCCAGGACTTCTGGGGACTCACATCCTATCCCCTAATCACTCTTTTCACTGGACTTCTGTACTCTCCCTACCGGAGCAGTACTGCCAGACTCTATAACCATAGAAGCTCCGCTTACAGATGCACCAGGTCCTCCACACACTAGGAGATCTCCCTCAAGTGAACTAACAGATAAGCTTAGGTCCCCACCCTGGTGTTCCCTAAAGAAACCATCCAGGCTCTGAGGCAGGGCTTCGGGCGTCTGGGGACTCTCGGTCTCACACTCACTCCCGCTCCACTGAGACAGGCAGTAAGCCCCTACACCCTCCTCACTATACTGGGACCTAACTGGGCTACTTTCACCCTCCTCCACCACGCTGGGTTGGAGGAAACCTCACCCACTATTGTTGGAATCACTCACTAGTGACTCTAAAGAACCTCTCGCAATATCCCAGCGCTCTGCTTCTTCTGCAAGGTCCCAAGGACAAAAACATTTCAACTTCAGCAGGTGCTGGCCCAACTCTGGACAAACAACACTGAGCAACTGCTCTTTGAGGAACATATTCACCACTCCGTCCCTCTCATCATCCGGGTTAGCAGCCAGCCAACCCCGCATTGCATCTGAACAGTCATCCACAAAATACCCCCACTCCTGTTGAGGTGGTTTTCTAAGGTTCCTGAATCTCAACCTATTCTCCTCTTCTATGGAAACAGGTACCATACTCGGGGAACTGGGAGTGGGACTGCCTACACTGACATTTAAATCGCTGCCACCACTGGACTCCACCTTCCCTGGGGAATCCAGACAATTACAACTGTGCGCAGGGGAGAGTCTATCCTGTAGGGCTGCTCTCTCACGGATGATGGCCCTTCTCTCCACCTCTATCCTCTCCCACGCTAGGGCTCTCTAGTTGTTGTTTCTTGACACCCAGCTGCGCCATAGCCTGGGCATGCTCTAACATGAGCTGTTCCATCGCTCGCTGATGCTCCCTCTCTTCCTTCCTATCCAACCACTCCTCTGGGGACAGGGAAGGGGATGGGGCGCTGGTACTGACACTGGACCCAGCAAGGGACTCCCTATCTATGGGGTCCTCACTATCTGCTGATATCCATCCACTGTCATCATCATACAACTCACATTCTTCAGGGCTCACCACAGACTCACATCCCTCATGGCGTGCGGCCCAGGCCCTATCTCTCTCACTGTGCTCACAATCCCACTGATCCTTTTGCCACAGGATCAGGCTGTCCCTAAGCTAGGACTGAGTATCCAACTCACTCACCTCTATGCCTCCCTTTTCACAGAATCTGACCAGCTCTAACCTACTGTATCTAAAAAGACCACAGAGATCAAAAGCAGGCTATATTTTGGCGGACGTTCTCAAGAAAAGTTTGACACAGGGAACCTGGGGGTCTGAGCTAAACAGGAGTATACAATCAACAAAATTCAGAAAGATTCCTATCTCAGAGAACTTGCACTCCTTCGTCCAGTGTAACACACACTTATTCACACACACCCTCCGCTCGGACTGGTAAGGCAGTTTCTACCACCCCTAATTTTCTCAACCTGACCACAAGCGACACAGGTACCAAACTCTGGGAGCAGGGCGGGAACAAGGTACTGGACAAAATACAAAATGACACCTTTCAGGAGAAGCAATACTGATCTTCACCTAAAAAACAATAATCCCAAAAATGTGGTTATCTAAAAATGTAGAGCTTTGTAGTGCGGCCTGTCGCTACTGTGGTACAGCGCAAACACAAATCCCTATCCTCACCGCTGCGTCCAATGTTAGACCCTGGACCCCTGGCTGGCCAAGGCTGACGCCAAAGTCAGTCAGGGATCACCACGTCTAAGGTCAGGGCAAGGGAGTTACACGCCAAGATAACCCCTGCTCACCCTCTAGGTAACGTGGCGCGAGCGGCAAGGCTAAACTTGGAGGCGATATGAGTTAAGTATTTGCGCGCGCACCCAGCAACAACACCCAAGGCCCACCACAAAGGAAACTCCACACAAGGTTATATAAAAAATAGCCTTTGTATTATAGTAAAAACACATTAGATAACACACAAACTTTACAATGTGCCAACAGGCACGGGCAGAATTTACAAGGGATTATGTACAGGACAGGGCCACCTGGACCACTGTCAGGGGTAGGCACTTGTTAGAAATAATACTTGTAGGTATAACACTTAGCACATAAACATATAATGACTAGCACCAAAATAGTAAATGCAGCACTCAACCAGTAATTGCTGGTAAAGAGTAAATACCTCCTACGCAACCCTAAACACTGTAGGAAAATCACGCAGGGAACTAGGACCTTATCATCAGGACCTATAGAAGGAAAACCATCACCTAAGCAGGTCACTTTTAGCAAAGGGAAGGAAACCTAAACAATCACCTAAGCAGGTCACATTTAGCAAAGGTAATAACATAAACAATCCTCTAAGCAGGTCACTCTTAGAAAAGGGGATAAACATAGAATACCTTAGCAGGTCATTTTTAGCAAAGGTAATGGAACATAAACAATCCTCTAAGCAGGTCACTTTTAGCAAAGGGGATAAAACATAAAAATACCTAAGCAGGTCACTTTTAGCAAAGGTAAAAACATCAACACATTGCACATGAGGCATTAAAACATATTCTGAGGTGCAGGTAGAACATTTGCGCAGGAATCAAATAAGCAGCAAATCACAATGCGCAGGGTGCACAGAGCACAACACTAGAATTGTCCCTCAGGCCAACTGGCCTCGCAAGGGCTGCAATGCCCTGAGTCCAAATTGTCAGGGAAGGCTGCGCAGGCAGCACAGAACACAAAGCCTAAACGTAGCAACTGTCCACTAAGTGCTGGACAGTTGTAAATCACTGATGGGCAACGTTGGAGCCTTGTGGGCTCAAGAACACAGGGGTGGAAGTACTGTGTGGGAGCCTCGGGGCTCTGACCACACTCGTGCCCCCTAAGAGCCTCTCTGGGCTCACAAAACAAATATGCTGGCACTTTAGAGTTTCAGCGCTCTAAAACAATGATGGGCGCTCAGGAGCCTCTCTCAGGGCTCAAGGAACAAGGGTGCCGGCACTCGAGACTCGTAAAAATCAAGGTGCCCCCTCGAGCCTCGGGGCTCGTAAATACAAGTGGGGAGGGAGCCTCTCGGGCTCTAAATAAACAAATTGCCCCCAGGAGCCTCGGGGCTCCAATCTCGATTGCGGGCTCCGTTGGAGTCCCTCACGGGGGACTCAGGATCAAATAATGGCCCCAGAGCCTCAATCGGCTCTACACACTTGGGCCGCTCTCAGGCCCATGCACTGCAGGGGAGGGGCGGGCACCGGCAATGTGCCCCGACGCCCTCCTCCCTGCACTCGTCTTCCCGGCCCCACTCACCAGACCTCCTTGCAGCAGCGCGGGGCTCCTCTTCCCTCGGGGAGCCTCGGTGACTCGACCGGCTGCTTCTCTTCGTGCTGCTCGGCTGCGGGGGCGGGACTTCCGGTTCGCCTCTCCTGGGCCGTGCAGCAGTTGGCCGGCTGACCCAGCACTTCCGGGTCGTCGTAGGCAGCACGGCGGCCCAGTGGGGCTACACACACTCCTGGGCTGCGGCGGTGATCACGGGGCAATGCCGGTGGGCACCGGCCTCTAATTAAACTTAAGGCGAGGTAGGCACTCGCTCGGCCGCAATTTCGGGCAAATGACGGCTCGGTAACAACAGTGCTCGTAATTTAAGAAGCGAGCACAGTAAATCCAGCAAATGCCGGGTGGGCACCGGCTGGGCAACCAAAGCGCTCCCAAGCGCTCTAAAGGCAAAGTTAAGCGCTCCCAGCGCCAGAGGCCAGAATACAGCGCTCACAGTGCTAAGGGCAAGAGAGCAGCGCTCTCAGAACTATAGGCACAGCAAAAGCTCCAGCAAAGTCCTTACACAGGGAGGGAGACAGCCAAGTGGCAGTCCTCCTGGCCCCAGAAACAGCAGCCGCCCCCTCTGGCAGGATCCTGGAAGAGAACAAATTGTATGGGGACACAGCCCCTTCTTATACTGTAAATCCCTTTGTCTGTAGGTGCAGGGTGGGGGGGAAACCAGTCGCAGCTGGTTTTGAAGTACCCTTGATAGCTCAACCACCCATTTCATTCACTGGCAGGGCTAGGATCATCAGTCGCACTACATGGGGTGGAGCCAGCATTGTGTGGGGAAAGTCCAGCCCCATCAAGGACCAGGTGCACTCCTCCCAAGCCATCAACATGCTAATCTCACACTCACCACTGGGCAGACCCATCCAGCCTTCCTGGAGCCAGGCTCACCAGTCAGCTCCAGCCAATCACACGGCAGGCATATTTTACATTAATATGCCAAGTCCTAGAAGTGGCATTTCTACACATGACACACACATGCCACATACACCGTTGCGAAGCATTCATTCTCACGAGCTCGCACATACCAAATTCGAGTCTGCACTCCCCACGCATCAGGAACTACCAGGGACACAGACATTCCCCATGCATCCCTATGGGAGAGCAGACCTGCCTAACTACATGCACGCACCTTACTCTGGGACACAGGGAAAAGTGCGCACAGACCAGAAAATCATCCACACAGATCACAGATTAAAAGCAAAAAGATTAGGGGTGAACCTGCCAGAAGGGACAAGTCCAACACTTCCTCTCTAAAACAAGCTTTACAAGTATCCCAAAGAACCTCGACTGATGTAGAATGCCTATTATTATGAAAAAAATCTTTAATCCATACCTGCATGTGATCTCTAAAAACGCTATCAAGCAAAAGCTTCCTATCAAATTAAAAAGTTCTTAGAGTTCTAACTAAAAGAAGTGAGGGGATTTCCAAGACTATTGGTGCATGATCAGAGGTAACACTGGGAAATATATGCATCTTTGCACCTGTGAGTAATGCGGAAGATATAAAAAAGTAATCTAGACGTACTAACTTTTGATGGGATCAGAGTAGAACGTAAACCCAGCTGCCGGCGCTTGGAGAGAGTCCCAGGCATCTACTAAACCATTATCCCTACTAGATAGTACAGTGCCTTAAATACCCTGGGTTTCCTCCCTTTTTACCCTTGTACACCAACCTGTAATTCTTATTAATCAAACATATTAAAATCCCCACATAATACCAAAGGAGTCGGCCAGAGTGCAAGTTCTAAATTCAATTGTTCCATAGCTATAGCTTCATCAAGGTTGGAACCATAGACAGTACATAATGTAAATTTAGCACTCCCTAAACTAAATTCTACAATTGCCCACCATCCCAATTTATTCACTAACATTCGACCCAAGGACTGGATAGCCGGTTTAACAAGTATCGCCACCCCCCCTCGTCATTGAGGCTTGTTGTGAAGTGGCCGAAAGCATGAACCCCAAATGTAACAACATTTTGCGTTTCCCCCGGGGTACATGTCTTTCTTGAATAGATAATAGATCAGGCTAAATCACACAGAGTTCAGCAGCGACTCTTTGTCTCTTGTTATGGTTGTTAAGACCACATACATTTAAAGAGCAGATTCTAATTTCTATTATAGCCATTAAAGAAGGAAAAGAGGGAGCTACTTCTAGAAGAAACATCAAGCCCTCAAAAATCGAAAAATGTACAATACTGTGGATTATTTTTCCAATTTTACCCCAACTAACCCCCTGATCCTCCTCACCCAGCAACCCTGCCTACCCGAAACCCCACCCAACCCACCCAACCAACCTGCTACACCTACCCCCCCTTTCAAAGAGGCTTTAGGACCGACGGTTCTTGTGATGCCAAGCTCTCGATCACCCGGTGCTCACGCTCGCAAACACTCTCCAAGCCCATGTGGAAAATAATAAAATATAAATATATATATATATATATATATATATATATATATATATATATATATATATATATATATATATATATATATATATATATATATATATATATATATATATATATATATATATTTGAAAAACAGCAATACACAGCAATAAAACAGTAATCTAAGTTGCATACAGTACATCTGCACTCAAATTCATTTTTGTACCAATAACCCAAAAGTTCCACATGGGATAAAAAAACTGCGAAACTTAGATAAAGGGATAGTCCATTTCAAGACAGTGAAAAAAAAAACTAGGTTGATATTATCCCTACCCAAAGGTGTGCAACAGACAGAACCAGGAGAAAAAAAAACCCTAAAACAAAGCTACAAAGTACAAAGATTTTAAGAACTATTTAGCTGGGACCTCTGTATTAAAGAATCGAGTGTGATCCTTATAAATAACTTTAAGCTTGGCTGAATTTAATAAGAATACATGCGCCCTTTAAGACTGAAATAATGGAACAAGCTGTTGTAGCTGCCAGCGATTCTCGACATTAAGATGACAAAAGTCATGCCTCACAAATAACTCAAAATCTTTCCCTGCCCTCTTTTTAACTGGGTGAGCCAACTGATAAACATCTTCTCTGGCCAAAAAGCTATTAAAAGAAAGCAAAAATGCTCTAGGTCTATCAGATTTTTTACCAGCTCTGGGATGGAGAACAAACGGGAAATGATGTGCTCTTTCTATTTCTCTATTCCAGTCCCACTTAGTCAGCTCAGGGAAGGCATCTTTAAATAAGTTAACAATAAACTTGTGGGGGTCTTGTCCTTCCCGGCCTTCCAGAATTTGTAAGACTCTGAGATTTTTCCTGTGAGACCGATTCTCCAAATCGGCCAGTTTCCACTGTGTGTCATCTTTCATAGATCACTTGAGCTTTAAATATTCACAAGATGAAGTTGTCTGATCAGACAAAGAAAAGAAAAAATCCCCGGATTCTATCTCCTTTGATTGAGATTTAGAACTTTTGTCTGTTTTTGCCCCTGGATCAGATCGGCCTGCGATATTAGCCATTGATGATTTTGCGATAGAGCTTGAGTCTGGGGTAATAGGGCGAGAGTGGCATTCTCCGAGATAGAAATGGAAATATAACTTAAAGTGTCCGACATAGCCTTCTTATCCTGCACACCCCTCATGTCGAGAATGCCCTTAGTAATTTAAGCAGTTAAAGAGAGTGGAAGGGAACCGTTGTTCATATCCCCAATTACATTGATAGCCAAGTCTTTGTCAATTTCACATTGTTCTCCTGCCTCACCCAACTCATCCGCTTGAGGAGTATGCATGTGCTTCCCTTTCTCTTTATTCTTGCCGGCAGTGAAAAGCTCGGGGATAGTTCTCTTTCCGTCATTTTTGGCCACCGCCACCTTTGGCTCCTTAGCCGCATTTTGCATTTTTAGAGCTGGTGGCACCTGCGTCTTAAGCCACCAAGCATCCGTTTTTGTCCGACGCAGAGTCTTCCTGTGCAAGCTCTCCCTCTCGCAGCTTTGGGAGGCATTGTCGCTATCCCAGGATCCTCCCACCTCGGGCTTCCGTAACGACTAGGAGTCGAGCATCAAGCTCAGCGCCAATATAGTGGGACCGCCCAGTAACTCGAGCGTAAGCACAGGAGTCTGGCTGAAATCACTGCCGCTATGATGCTCAGCATAACGCGAAAGCCAGGACTCGACAAAAGGAGTACAAATACACCACAGTGAGTAGCTTTGTTCGTCCGTTCTTTTTCTCTTTATGTGTCGCCACAACTACATCTCATGAACTCGCAGACGTGAGCTCACACGTCCGAGCTTGCGGACACCATCTTGCCTCACCGCAATAAATGTATTTTTAAGTATATTGTTATATTTATTGTTTTGTTGAATAAAAAATGTATCATTATGTTTCATGAATGTTGAGTTAATTTAATATTGCACATAAGAGTAAATATTATTAAAGGAAAATAGTTTCATGTGCAGTGTTTTAACATATGTAATTGAAATTTTAGGGGGCTTTACTCAATTATATATGTTTGCTAATTATTAATTTTTTTAAACTTTGACGAATTAGTGTGGAAATATTAAATTATATATGTGTAGTGTCCAGCATCTTCCCACATTGAATACTAACTGGAGTGGGATAGGTGCAGTGTCCAGTACCTTCCCTGACTTCATAGTAACTGGAGTGGGAATAGTAAATTAGATAGGTTTAGTGTCTAGCACCTTCCCTGAATTAATACTAAATGGAGTTGGAATAGTAAATTAGATGGGTTTAGTGTCCCGCACCTTCCCTGACTTAATACTAACTGGAGTGGCAATAGTAAATTATATAAGTTTAGTGTCCAGAAACTTCCCTGCCTTCATAGTAACTGGAGTGGAAATAGTAAATTAGATAGGTTTAGTTGCTGGAAGACACCGCCATCCCTACTAAGAGGTATAAAAGGGGGTGGTGATGAATGGAGCATCTGAACCAATCAAACAATCAACCCAGTCAAAACATCTGGGTTTAATCCATCACCGTTCTTTAGCCCACTCTGCCACCCCAGTTCAGACATGGCCATATGCAAATCAGTCTGACCCTGTGCCTCATGGGAACAGTCCAGACCGCACTGCCAAGCCATGCCTTCCCTGGACCGGAAACAAGCTTCCTAGGACCGGTTTCTGGCATTACAGCCGTCTTCAGCCAGACTTGCTTGAATCCAGTGGCAAAGTGAGCAAGGGATTCACGTCTGAGCATACCCTGCCAACTTATGGCGAACAAAGCGGTACAAAAGGGGGTGGTGATGGACGGAGCATCTGAACCAATCAACAATCACACCCAGGCAAAAGATCTGGGTTTAATCCATCACCGTTCTTTAGCCCACTCTGCCACCCCAGTTCAGACATGGCCATGTGCAAATCAGTCTGGCCCTGTGCCTCATGGGAACAGTTCAGCCCGAACTGCCACGCCATGCCTTCCCTGGACCGGAAACAAGCTTCCCAGGACCGGTTTCTGGCATTCCAGCCGTCTTCAGCCCGGCTTGCTTGAATCCAGTGGCAAAGTGAGCAAGGGACTCACATCTGAGCATACCCTGCCACACTTATGGCGGCCAAAAGCGGTACAAAAGGGGGTGGTGATGGACGGAGCATCGGAATCAATCAAACACTCACACCCAGTCAAAAGATCTGGGTTTAATCCATCACCGTTCTTTAGCCCACTCTGCCACCCCAGTTCAGACATGGCTATATGCAAATCAGAGTGACCCTGTGCCTCATGGGAACAGTCCAGCCCGAACTGCCAAGCCATGCCTTCCCTGGACCGGAAACAAGTTTCCGAGGATCAGTTTCTGGCATTCCAGCCATCTTCAGCCCGGGTTTCTTGAATCCAGTGGCAAAGTGAGCAAGGGACTCACGTCTGAGCATACCCTGCCACACTTATGGCGGCCAAAAGCGGTACAAATGGGGGTGGTGATGGACGGAGCATCTGAATCAATCAAACACTCACCCCCAGTCAAAATATCTGGGTTTAATCCATCACCGTTCTTTAACCCACTCTGCCACTCCAGTTCACACATGGCTATGTGCAAATCAGTCTGACCCTGTGCCTCATGGGAACAGTCCAGCCTGAACTGCCAAGCCATGTCTTCCCTGGACCGGAAACAAGCTTCCGAGGACTGGTTTCTGGCATTCCAGCTGTCTTCAGCCTGGCTTGCTTGAATCCAGTGGCAAAGTGAGCAAGCCACTGGATTCAAGCAAGCCGGGCTGAAGACGGCTGGAATGCCAGAAACCAGTCCTCGGAAGCTTGTTTCCGGTCCAGGGAAGACATGGCTTGGCAGTTCGGGCTGGACTGTTCCCTTGAGGCACAGGGTCCGACTGATTTGCATATAGCCATGTCTGAACTGGGGTGGCAGAGTGGGCTAAAGAACGGTGATGGATTAAACCCAGATCTTTTGACTGGGTGTGAGTGTTTGATTGATTCAGATGCTCCATCCATCACCACCCCCTTTTGTACCGTTTTTATTGTGAAGGGCGCCAAAGACAGAATCCAAGGCGCGTTGACCTCCCGGCTCAGCTCTCGAATACTCCTCCTCCAGCAGAGGCTATCCTTTATAACGATTTCACACAAAGTATCCCACGGTCTGGTGAACAACGTTCACAGGTTCTTAATACCAACCCTAGTGATTCAGATGTGGGAAGGCCCTATTTGAAGCAGTCAGATGTTACCCACTAGGGGGTGGGGAAGGAGCCAAATCCTTTTGTTTTTATTACCCTCATACACCCTAGTGGGGTCATGCTTCACCATCGGGTCATCCTGATGCCTACAAGTCAGGGTGGGCAAGTCCGTGTTCCAGGGAGCTCTTAGTGAGATGTGACCAGGTGGAGATAAAGATTAAAATCCCAAGACAGATCCCGGTTTCCCTTTTTTGGTGGATCTGTGAGGGATATTAAAATACTAAATAGGGGGTCACGTGGATTTTTATGGTCCTATGACCCTAAGCCAAAATGTTTCAGTCCAACAATGGCCAATTGGTCCGGGACTTCCTTCAGGGCAAGAAGAGAAATCTCCTCCCAGGGTGTGGAAGGAGAAAAAACCCTATCCTCTTTTAAAATTAAGGGCAGATAGCTGCTCCTTAAAATGAGACATAGAGATAATGTTATCTTTGTTTGATTCCTTTATCCATCCCTCTTTGGGAGAGAAAGAAAATTCACTGGGGACTCGCGTGGTGAGCCCTTCAGTCAAACAGCCTCCAAGGGTCCTGTCCCGTGATACCACCTACTTGGACCGTACACAGGTGTATGTATGTCAGGGCACTAAAAATAAAGAAAGGACTCCATTAGGAAGAGGAAGAAAACACAAGCTACTTCTGGGGATGTCTCTTTGTTGGAGCAGGAAACATGAGCAAGGCTGTTGCCATCTAACAATGTTTTAATGGCAATGGGCACTGTCTCTGTCTCTGGCACACGTCCATCATAAGGAGTTTCACTGCCACCACCTGCTCCAGCATCAACGCCACAATAATACCTAAAATGGGTGCACCACATGGCCACGAGTCCACCACCCGCAAACAGCGGCAAACGACCTTAGGTGTCCAGGAGCTCCCCAAGACTCACCGGACACCCATGCAGTGTCAAATCTGGTAGGATCATGACATATATATTTGTAAAGGGCACATTCACCCTAATGAATCTTGGCGCTAAATAATAGTTTTATTGTTACTCAATGGTACTCATTTATTGACCTCAGATGGATGAATGGCTGAGGGGACCTGCTGGGATTTGAACCTGTGACCAAGAGGTTGAACACAGGCCCCCGCAGTGGATGCATTAATCCACTGAGCTACCAGACCGGGCTACAGCAAGCTGATGTTTTCATAAGAATGTATATTGAGTATTGAGTTGGATGGATTTTTCAAGGGATGTATGATGGAACCATGCATGCCCTTACCACACATACATTTAAAATGCGGACTACTCCACCAAGTCTGAACCATGCACTACTTTTAACAAGCATACGTTTACTACGTATACCTTTACCATGCATACCATCACAATGCAAATTTATTAGACATATTTAAAAAGGGTTTCTTCACTGATAAATATTTTTTTCGAGATAAATAATCTTACACATTTTCTAAAATGGAGTGAAAGTGAGATGAAACTAGTTATTTTAAATTCTCAAAACCTTTTACAAAAATAGTTTTCAAAACAAAATAAAAAGAAGATATATTTTCCAGCAATGTATTGGAAACAATCCTGTGAATACTGTATTACTTCCTTTGTTTCCATACTTATAATACCACCTAAGCAAAAAAAAATGGCTGTTATGATAAGGGATGGCTTTAGAAAATGTTTTCCTCAAACGTTTCAAATAAATACACACAGTCAGAATATTAAAAATGTTATAATGTACATTCCAAAGCATATTTGTATTACGACCTTCAAGAGAGATGCTAGACATACACTAGGAGCAAATAATACTATTTGACCTCCACTAGGGGTGTCTCTTAAAGACAGGTACTGGACAGTGACTGGGGCAAAATTACTATTGTAACTCCACTGGGGCCATCACTGAGGGTAGGTGCTGGACAGTGACTGGGGGCAAAATTACTATACTAACTCCACTGGGGGCTTCCCACAGGGCAGGTGCTAGACAATGACTGGTGGTAAATTGTGTATTCTAACTCCACTGGGGGCGTCCCTCAGGGCAGGTGCTGGACAGTGACTGGGGCAAATTTACTATTCTAACTCTGCTGGGGGCGTCCATCACAGCAGTCGCTGGAAAGTGACTAGGGCCAAAATTACTTTTCTAATTCTGCTGGGGTAGCTCCTTAGGGCAGGTGCTTGACAGTGACTGGAGGCAAATTACTATTCTAACTCCACAGAGGGCATCCCTCAGGACATGTGCTGGACAGTGACTGGGGGCAAAATTAACTTTTCTTTACAGAATCAAACATATACTCGTAGTACTGTGAAGACTCTGTAAAGATTCAGCTTTCAACCACAGACCAACAGGAGTTATTCCACAAATTGATGTAAATCAACCTTTAAAATGGAGTCATAAGCAGACCAAAACATACCAATAGTAAAGGATAAACGCAATATTGTATTCTATCTTTTTGTCTCCACTACTAAAGCAACAACATTGTATGGCAAAAAACAATAAACCCAAACCAGATTTTGAGCATCACAGACTTTCTTGAACAGTATGAAGACCCACTATAAGTAATGTAAACAAACCTCACCTTTCCACTTTTCAAACACTAATAAAGATATTTTTTTACTATATTGCATTTTTAAATTATAATTGTAATTTCACATTTCCTTTTATTTTTTTTTATTTTTATTGAAGCCAGAAAGTTTTAACATAGACATAAAATCAATGCATCATTAAACCATTCAAAAATCTCCCTTAGGGCAATTACACAAAGAATTAATCGTACATTAATAATACACACAGCGAAGATCAATAAATGCATTTACACAATAATAAAGCACAAAATCACAACCCTACCTACTTAAACATCATAAAAACAGTCTCCGACCTTGTTTTAATCAAAATAAATACCCCATATCTTGTTGAATTTCTTAGAACCTCCCACCCGTAATGCAAACATACGTTCACTTTTCTTAACTATTTTCATCTTATGACTCCATTCCAAAACTGAGGGAATCAAATCTGTTCGCCATTTTTGCAATAGAAGCGACCTTGCTACTGCCATTGCTATATATAAGAATTGTGTCATTGGATCTATGAAAGAAAGATCAGGATCAAACCCAAAAAGAATTAATTTGTCATTCTCAGCCAATTGGATGTGACATTCATACTCCAAATAGCTAAATACATCTATCCAAAACTTATGAATTTTGGGACAACTCAACATAATATGAGACCAGTTAGCTAATGGATAATTCATACAGTGAAAGCATTGAGAGGATTGGTTGGCATACATTTCTGATAGAGAGTGGGGAGTTCGATACAATAACCATTTGATAAAAAACAACATCCTTCGCCAATTCGCCCCTCTCAATGTACTAAAATTGAGTTTATTAATAGTTGACTAAATATGAGATGACATCTCTAAATTTTCATGATTCGACCAATTTTTAATAGCCTTTGGCTCAAGATCCACTCCCTTGACTAAAGCTAGGTATTTCTTCCAAGCGCCTGGTTTTTTATCCGATGCCCTCACTAGTAGTTCATCGACCAACTGGCTCCATTCAACCAAACAAGAAACATCTATTTCTGTAAAATATTTATACAGTGTGCTTTATGCATTTAATAAAATAAAATCATTAAAAATCAATTGCGACATTTCAGCTACAGACACCCATTTTCCATTTCTCAAGAAATCCATAACTTTAACGAATCCGTCCGCTGCCCATTTTGAGGCAAGATATAAGGATTGTTTAACCACAACCAGAGGCAGGATCCCATTAATAATGTAGCTGAATTAATTACAGTAATAGAATACCTTTTGAACAAAGCCTGTCGTTTAAAAAAAACAAACAGCGAAGGTACTTATAACAAACAAGTTTCGGGGATCTAAAAATCAACAAGGGGGAATGAATTTGATTGTCTTTACACATTAAATTCATAAAACTATTGCAAAACAAGTTTGGTTGCGGTAAAAATGTAGATCTAGATAAATATTGTGCAAAATACGCATGATAGTAATCCCTAAGATTTGGAAGAGCTAACCCTCCCTGATCCAAATCTTCATGTAAAGTGCTGAGTGCTATACGGGGTGTTTTTTTTTGCCCAGAGGAAGGCTGTAAAAGATAGACTCTACCTGAGTGAAAAAGGAACCTGACAAAGTGCATGGAATAGTTAAAAAAAGAAAATTAAATAACGGAAGAACTGACATTTTAATTAAGGCCACTCTCCCCAAAATAGAAAGGGGGAGCAAGCGCCACCGAAAAAACATGCCCTGAACTTTCCTAAGAAGAGGAACAAAATTCAATTAATATAAATTGTTAACTAATTCAGTAAAAAATACCCCAAGATATCTCTTTGGATTAGTATTGACAGAGGTATGAATATCAGGGTGCAGATCTAGAGCTGCCTTCCCGCATTGCAAAACTTTGGTCTTCCCTTTATTGATACGATAGCCACCTAAGGCCTCAAAGTCTTCAAAAAGCTTGAAAACTTTGGCTTGGACCTCAAATTTTATTTTAATTATGAGTATGATGTCATCTGCATACAATTTTAATTTTGGCATTGATGGAATTGGGGGACAATATCAGCACAGTTCCTAATTGCTATCGCCAAGGCCTCGATGAATAAGGCAAATAGAACTGGTGATAAAGGGCACCCTTGCCTTGTGCCTCGCTTAATTTTCAATGTCCCTGCCACAGCCGTATTAATACCTACATTGGCTACAGCATCAGCATAAAGATTACGGATCAAGGATATAATCTGCAATTGAATACTGAAATGCTGCAAGATTGTAAACAATGTCTCCCATACCACTAGGTCAAAAGCATTCTCGGCATCTAACAATAACACTAAAGCTGGTATCCTCTGTGTGTCGAAATATTCCAGAGCTGAGGTTCCGTGACGATTTGAACCCGTGTTTTCAACATCGTCGTAAACTCATAATTTTGGTATCAGTGAACCGCAAATGATCCATTTAACATATCCTGGTGTTTTGCTATGCTACGAACAAGAGCACTCCTGTTATAAACACATTTCTGATTTACCCATGGCATCCATCTTAGATCACAGCAGCCATTTTGTATTCTTGCCCTCAAATAGTCAATGGACATGCAGTGACCTCTTTCACTTAAGGACACGTAAGCTTTAGCCGGCGATTCACCTTGCTAGTGACACGTGCACCTTAGGACAGAAAAAGCCATGGCTGCATGACTCGGCAGAAGCTGCCTCCCCAGCCTGAGGCCAGTCCTGCTATACTGGTTCTCGTGTTCGTTGGCCTGATCATGATTAGGCGGCCGAAGCTGGTAGCCTTGCCCATTTACGACCCACAAACATCTCTTATCCCGCTTTTCTATCTTCTGCACCTGGCTCTGCTCCTTTCCTTCTGGGCCTTTATTGGGGGGAGGTAACGAAATTTACGATGAGGCGGTCCGGCTCTTGAATGAAAAGTTGACATGGGATTATGATGGAACAGTGGGAACCCCTCGTTCGTAATGTTTTGACATCAGATATTGTTGACGATTCTTGTGTAACGCCAAATATTTATTGTTTAGGACATGAAGGTTTAGAAATGTACTAGCATGTAAAGAATTTGCCCCAAGCTAAAAATTTAGTATTTAAGGAGCAACCCACTTTGTACAAATCGAAAAGGGTCCTAGAATCTGCCCGTGTGTAGTTTCTGTGACTTCTGTGTCCCTGCAGTAATAAACCTTTGGTCTTTGACGCCACCATCGAGAAGCCCGTGTTTCTGTTTATTTGTGCACCGAGACAGGTAGAACTCCGGGGTCTTCGGGTGTTGTCCCTGACACCTCTGGACGGAACCAAAATAGTCCAGAACTCCAATTGGCGCCCAACATGGGGCGACGTCATTCGGTACCGGTCCAAAAGCCTGAAGAGTTCGAGAAGCTTCGTGTGAAGATTCCAGAGGGAGGCGCCCCACTTCATCGATCCCGGCATATCGCAAAAGTGGCCCGACGTTCTCTTCCACGAGGGTTCCCGTTCGGACGGCTGCAGTGGTCCGCTGCCTTGACTGTCGCCCTGTCTTGGACCCGAGGTGCAGACCTTAGTACAGCGAGACGTAGACGGGTTTCTCCTTGGTGACGTCTTCAGTGCCTCCGTTAAGTATTAAGTGGTTGCTAGTTGTTTGGTTACTTCGTAATGGTTTGCTCCTGTTTGGATCATTCTTTTAGTTCTTGGTTTGGTTTGGTTTCGTAAGATTATCACTGGTTGTTCTAGTTACGATAATCATTTGGTTTAGTTTTGGGTATCGATACATTTGTTCGCTTCGGTAGGCCTAAGTTCTTGGTTCGAGTGCGCACCTTTGTTTGTGTTTGTTTGTTCTGTGTCCCGGATTATAAAATGGTAAGTCGGAAAAATTGTATGTTGTCGTGTTTTGGTTGCAACAGGGATTCCCGGTTGGAGGACTCATGTCTGGTTCCTCCGATTGGAACTCCTCTTTATGATCTGTACTGTAAGCATGGTGTGGGTCCTATATCTTATAACGAGGTATGGATCCGATACACCGAGAAAGACGGTGTCCTTAGTTGGCCACTGCATGGTAGTTTCGAACCCGAAATTCTTGATAATTTGGAAATGAAATTATTTAAGAAGAAAGCCCGGCCGGCAATGTTTGATTCTTTCCGTTATTGGCGAAAAGAATCTAAACAGAGAGAAATTAAAAAGTTAAAGAAAGAACAGAAAGAGCAAGAGTTGACTTTAGAACAGTCTGCCAAGCAGCTGCAACTCAACGAGTCTGAAAAAGCAATGGAGGTGGCCAATAGAGAGCGTAATTTAGCGATAGACAAGTGCTATCCTGCCTTGCCATCGAGTACAGCTAAGATAATAGAGGACCCCGAAAAGGATCCCCTGCTGTCTTACTTGTTACGGTCACCCCCACCGTATGCACAGGGTGCTACAGCTCCACCCTTGCCGAATGTTCAATTACCCGTTGCTGGACAACCTGGTATACCTGCTCCTGCTCCCCTGAATCAAGCTCCTGTACTTCCTGTGGTCAATGTTAATGTTCCTCCGGCACCCCCTCTTCCAGGGTTGCCAGCTCCTCTGCCTATGCCTGTACCGCTCATACCTGTTGTTTCACAAGCTACTTTGCCTGCTACCCCTGCTGTTGCTGTTTCTTCTGTTCCGACTACTACTCTTCTTCAAACTTCTGCAAGCTATATGACTCCGCTTTCTGTTCGTCGAAGAATCACTGATTCTGTCACTAACATTCTATCTCCCTTTTACAAAACCTTGATTAAGAGTCCTGTCTCGGACTCCGTTCAGAGACGTAGCCAGCTTCCTAGTAGTGAAGAACGTGGAATATTAGACTCCACTGCCCTTAGATGGATTTCGAAAGTTGGAAGATATAGTGTGCGAGATGTATTAGATACATTTATGCAGTGGAAGGAACCGACACAGCGCTATGTGTTTGATGTCATGTGTTCCCTTTTACGTGAAGAATGGGAAGAGAGCGAATCTGAACAGGTACCGGATGAATTAATCCAAGTTCAACAGAAATTTGCTGCAGGTATGATAGTTGGTCAGGAGATAAAAGAAGCAATGGAATTAATTTTAGATTTTAGATTCGACCCTTCCCTTCGTTCACCTAGAGAGTTAGAGAAACGTAGTACGAAGCAAGGTCGACAATATCCTATGAGGGAGGTACCTCCAATTTGGCGCGACGCCGTGCAAGCTGATGCAGCGAATGGTATCGCAGCCGCTCCGGCCCAGAGAGTGTGGATACACATTCCGTGGAAACGAGCCGAAGTGTTAGCAGTGAAACAGGCCTTGCCAGACCCGCGTAAGAATCCAGCCGGATAC
This sequence comes from Lissotriton vulgaris, assembly GCF_964263255.1. NCBI lineage: Eukaryota > Metazoa > Chordata > Amphibia > Caudata > Salamandridae > Lissotriton > Lissotriton vulgaris. The sequence continues at coordinate 1,219,477,602 of NC_141693.1, forward strand.
TACAAAGAGTTAGCGCAAACAGTTGAAGCTTGTGTAATGAATTTAGCAGACATTGACATGTTATTTGGCAATGTAGTACCTCAACCAATTTGGGCTAAAATTCGTAAAGAAAATCATCCAGTTGCCCTAGGTGGTGATTGGGCAGCTATAATAGCGGCGGATGGTCAACAAATAGGTGGTTCCAAACCCGAAACTCTAATTGCTGATTTGCCCGGTAGAATAATCGATTTAATGAAGACTCTGATGCCACCATTGCGCGTTAACTGGGACAAGTTGTCCGCATGCAGGCAGAAGAAGGACGAAAGTGTCTCCGACTTTTTCACAAGGTTTGAAGAAACTTTCGTAGATCACAGTGGTCAGGATATGAGCACGGAAGGAGGACAGAGACTATTTGTTGATAAATTTGTGCACAATCTGTTACCAGAGCTCAGTAATAAATTGAAAGATTTTGAAAGTACGTGGGCTGTCTCTACGACTGCGCAAATTCTTGCAACTGCACAGTATTATGAAAATAGGGATAAAGAAGAGAAGGAAAAGTCAGATAAGAAAACGAAAGATTTAAAAACTAAAGCTCTTTTGCAGCAAGCATATCCGCCTCGCACGAATCAGACTAACACACAGCAAGGGCCTTATCAGAGGACAGATTATGGTTCTCAGAGACCGCAATATCAATGGAATCAGTGTGCTTACTGCAAGAAGGAAGGTCATTATAAAAATGAATGTCCAGTATTAGCACAAAATAATGCTGCAGCAGCTCAGAGAGGTCGTGGTGGTTCTACGCAAAATTCTAGAGGTCGAGGACGAGGTGCTATGCCTCCACAAACGAATGATCGCCCTTCTAATTATTTTGATCAGCGAAATGGACAGTCTGCCCAACCAAATAGATCTCAACAGTATCACGTTGAAGATTACTGTGAAGTTAGTGAGGAATTTCAGCAAAATGAGTACTAGGACAGCCTTGGACAAAGAGAGGGAGTAGTATCAGTTCCAGTAGATCAGAGTGGGCCTTATGTCGCAGTAGCAACATCAGGTGTAGTCGAACCGTTTCTGTTGGATACTGGTGCAGCAAAAAGTTCTATCATACATGCAAAACTCCCTGGCGCACCTTTGTCTGGCTTAACAAATGTTTCTGTAGGTTTTTCAGGCGCCCCTGTTCACAACCCCGTATCTGGTCCTTTGTCTATTTCTGTTGGACCCCGTCAATTGAAAGCACCCTTGATTTTGACGACTGGTTGTAATGAAAATCTGCTTGGTTTAGACTTGTTAAAACGCCTGTACGCGACATTATACTGTTCTCCGGCAGGAGTACAGCTTACATTGGGTAAGAGAATCATCTCTCCGATGTACTTGTCAATGGATGCGCTCCCACCAGAGCTGCGTTCTCTCCCTGATTCTCTTTGGGCGACTGGTCCTAACGACGTAGGTCTTTTAGAAATTCCACCATATATAGTCACTTTGAAAACGAATGTCAAATTTCCACGAATTCCACAGTATAAGATCTCTAGTGAAGTTGAACGTGTGCTTTTATTGATCGTGCAGGATTTGATCAAGAAAGACGTAGTAGAAGAAACTAGAGGAAATGTCTGTAACAGTCCTGTATTGCCAATTCTGAAACGGACCGATCCTTCAAAGCCTCCAGTCTATAGATTCGTAATCGATCTTAGAGAGGTTAACAAAATTGTGATACCACAGTTTCCTGTGGTTCCAGACATCACTGCATTGTTAACATTGATTCCTGCTACAGCCACATGGTTTTCAGTTATCGACTTGAAGAATGCCTTTTTCAGCATTCCGATAGCCGAGGAAAGTAGATATATTTTCGGCTTCTCTCTAGGAGGCCGAAGCTTCAGGTTTAAACGTGCTCCACAAGGCTATTGTGAGAGCCCATCCATTTACAGCCAGGCATTAAAAAGTCAGTTAGATTCCTTTGTACTTCCTCCTGGTTCTGCTTTAGTACAGTATGTCGATGATCTTCTAGTGGCTGCCGATGACAAGGAAACTTGCAAAGCAGCTACAATTTCCTTATTGCATCATTTGTCTAGTTTAAATCACAAGGTGTCACCTTCCAAAATGCAATACTGTTGTCAAGAAGTGACCTACCTAGGTCATCTCTTGTCAAAGGAGGGAAGAAGGTTGACCCCAGAGAGAATAAAAGCAACTACGCAGATGAATGTTCCTACCACACAGAGAGAAGTGTGTGCATTTTTAGGTATTACCTCATACTGCAGGCAATGGATCCCAAATTTTTCTCTTTTGGCAAAACCATTGGTGGCCTTAACTGGAAAAGGTGTTCCGAGTCCGGTGCCATGGTCTGCCGAATGTCAGCAAAGTTTTTCTGAGTTACGAAATGCATTGTGTTCAGCTCCTGTGTTGGGTACACCCGACTACAGGAAGCCATTTACACTCTATGTTCACGAGAGAGAAGGTTGCGCGTTGAGTGTTCTGACGCAAAGATTTGGTGAGAAACAACGCCCTTGTGCGTATTTTTCATCAACATTAGATCCGGTAGCCAGAGCGTTGCCTAGTTGCTTGAGAGCTACAGCAGCAGCTGCAGCGTCCATCCGACAATCTGCTGGTTTGGTCATGAACAACATGCTAGTGGTCATGGTTCCTCATGCTGTGGATACACTCATGAACCGAACCAAGACGCAACACCTTACCAGTGCTAGATTATCAGGCTATGAGCTGACACTGCTAGCGAGTCATATTCAGATCAAAAGATGCAATGTATTGAATCCAGCAACATTGTTGCCGACTAGTCAGGAGTCGAGTGATTCCGAACCACATGACTGTTGTTTCAGAACCGAGGAAGAGACAAAAGGACGGATTGATCTTAAAGACACTCCGTTACCAGATCCAGATGGCACGTTGTATGTTGATGGATCTTGTTTTAAATTGGAGAATGGTGATGTGACAGCTGCTTACGCGGTAACGACTTTGAGTACGATTGTGGAGACTGCAAGAGTGAGTCAGAATTCTGCCCAGGCTGCAGAATTAATCGCGTTGACGAGAGCGTGTGTTTTAGCCAAGGGAAAGAGAGTGAATGTGTTCACAGATAGTCAGTACGCGTTCGGCGTAGCCCATAGTTTTGGCCATTTGTGGAAAGAGAGAGGTTTCATTTCGTCCCATGGGACTAAGATCCAACATGGTCAGCTAGTTAGTGACTTGTTGGAATCTCTAACCTTGCCGACTGAAGTTGCGATTGTGAAGTGCAGTGCTCATCGAGCAATCACGGATGATGTTGGTCGTGGAAATGCTTTTGCTGATGAGACCGCTAAACAGACAGCTAGGAATACGATGAGTAGAATGTATGTTGCAACGTCTGCAAGATGGATTACTGAATCAGGAATGTGTGAGGATACAGTGGAAAGTGTGAAAGCAATTCAGAATGAAGCGACTGAGGAGGAAAAGCTTGCATGGAAAGAGAATACGGGTAAATTGGACTCGAATGGATGTTGGATTGATTTGTCAGAGCAGCAGCGTTGGATGTTGCCTGATGCGTATGTGCTTGCAGTAGTAACGATGGCGCATGGAGCAGCGCACATCAGTTCTAAAGGGATTTGTAAGATGTTGGCTCCAGTCTGGAAGAATGATGGAATTAGTAAGTGTGCAGAAAGAGTGGTGAGAAATTGCATGATATGCCTGATGCATAATCCTGGCAAGGGAATCCCCACACCCGCTGGTCACTTCGCTCCTCCTTCTTGCCCCTTCGAAGTGATTCAGTTAGACTTCATTCACATGGATCGTTGCAATAATCTTAAGTACATCCTAGTGGTGGTCTGTGCTTTTTCCAGATGGATCGAAGCATATCCACTAAAGGACAATACTGCCTTGTCCACTGCCAAAATCCTTCTCAAGGAATACTTCCCCAGATTCGGCATGCCACGGATTGTATGGTCAGATAATGGAAGTGAATTCGTAGGGAAAGTTATGCAGAGTGTGTGTGCAGGCTTAGGGATAAAACAAAAGTTCCACAGTGCGAATCACCCCCAGTCTGCTGGTTTAGTTGAAGGGTACAATGGCACCCTCAAGCTGAAACTGGCCAAGATACAAGCCTCCACGGGTTTGTCCTGGCCGGATGCACTACCTTTGGCTCTGTTATCCACAAGAGCGACTGTACATTCTCGGGTAGGGCTTAGCCCTTATGAGATTGTATTCGGTCGACCTGCGAATATTTGGGGGGTACCTAGACCGAAAGAATTTAAGCAGCTGGAATATCCAATGTTAATCGATTACCTTTTCGACTTGACTGCTAAATTGAGTCTTATTCACCAACAGGTTTTCGATGCATTGCCAAAGCCACCGGAGAGTCCAGGTCATCAGCTGAAGCCCGGTGACCAAGTGGTCATCAGAAACTTTGGACGGACGAGAAATCTCCAACCCAGATTCGTCGGACCATTCCAGGTCCTGTTGGCGACGATGACTGCTATACGAGTGGCTGGCAGAAAGAACTGGATCCATGCGACGCACGCAAAACATGTACCCCTTCCACTTCCTTACGACAACTGGGTGAAAAAAGGAATTGGCGCTTCTGAAACCGAACCAGTCCCTAGATACATTCCTTTCAGCGATGCAGAACTGATTACTGATTCATCGAACTCTGACTCCCCTCCTGAAACTGCTTCTTTGAACTCCGAACATTTGTCCTCTGCATCAAAAGAACATTTGTCATCTGCGAACTTGAACATTGCAACCCCTGCTGAAAATAGACTGTTTCCGGATCAAACAGCTCCGGGAAAATTGAGATACAACTTACGATCTCACACAAAGGACAAATAAAGCAGGAAACTGCCTATGTTACATATTTGAATTTTGATACATTGCCTCCAGCCAGGAAGTTTGCTAATATTTTGTATGTTGTTTTAATTGCCTTGCCGTCTGGGTAGCCGTAGGGTCGTGGCTGTGTGCCTAGTTGAATCTGCGGGGGCCAGACACAAGGTCGGCCTTTCTGTTAGTTCTGGGAACTCCCAGGGCTGATAGAGGCATTTTCAACTACGTACACATCATCAGTGGTCGCGAGCGGTTGTAGAAGATGGAGCTTCCTGGACTGCACCGAGAGAATGTAATTTATGTTCGCAGAAACAGACTTTACAAGATTCTTCATAACAAATGTTTTCTGATGCAATGTGCAATTACGTTTTTGATTGTTTTAATAACGTTGGTGGGTGGAATCGTCTTTGGTGTGCATTTAATTTTTACACCAGTAACAACCACAGTGCCTCCCCTTGATTCTGTTTCTTCTACTGTTGCTTCTTATCATTCTTTTCACTCGTTCCCTGAACATGAGCAAGCTCGACGCTCAGAATTCATTAATAACACTTTTGTTCAGCTCTTGCATCAACACCAACTGGTAGTTAACACAACAGACTGCTGGGTATGTGGTTTGATACCCCACACTATGGATAAAGGCATTCCCTATCTGGTCTTGCCTTTTAGCTATAATGGATCATGTCAGGCCTTCCAAACTGTATTTGTCTATGCTCTCGAAACCTATCCCCGCGTCCTCCACGTTCCGCTAAGTATACATCCGTTAATAAAGCCTTGATAAAGGGAATAACTGACATGATTAAAGACGTCAATAACTCCCCATCTGTTCCTAGAGATGAACTACGGGTTTATCTGAGTTGGAATTCTACGGAGTATAGTATTAGTTTGAGTGAAAGCAAGCGTAAAAGCTCGACTCCAGTCTGGGTCGTACCTCACCGAGGTCAATTCTGCTTGCAAGGAAATGGGAGAAATCCAAGAGCTCGGCTAGGGAGGAGTGACTGTGTTGAGACTTACGTATATCCGTCGAACTCCTCCCCTGCCTTCTTAACTGCTAGGGGTACCTACTTCATCTGTCAGGATAGAGCATATACATGGCTGCCTGCTGACTTTTCAGGTTCATGCTATATTGCTCGACTGTTACCCCCAACATACACTGCTTCCCCAGATTATCACAAGACCAGAGTAGCAAGAGGTGTTTTCAGCAAGGAAGATACCGCTGGTCAGGAAGCCGGTGACTTCTTCAAAGGTTTCCTTCCGTTCTGGGGGCCTATGGCCAATAGTAGAAATCTACGTCAGCTAACACGGGTAGTTGAATCTACTATTACAGAAACTGCTGGTGCCCTTAGTAACTTAACAGCTGAGCTCCAGGCGGATCGTCTCATGACGTTACAGAACCGTATGGTTCTAGACGTAATACTTGCAGATCGAGGTGGGGTATGCAGAATGATCCAATTGAGCTGCTGTGTTTTTATTCCAAATAATGCTCCGACTGTATACGAAGCGATCTCTAAGCTACACAAGATTTCCGACTCTATTCACGTAGACAAGGGAAACTGGTCCTTAATGGAATGGCTTTGGACTCTATTATCAGCGTGGGGATGGAAGGTTCTGATGGTCGTTGGCATCATCCTAGTATTCCTGTTCTCGTGCTGCCTTATTATCCAATGTGGTCCCGCTTTGTGTAGCCTATGTGCTGCAACCTGTTTTAGAAAACCACCTGTATTTGGAGACAAGGTACGAGAAAGGATGATGATGCAACAACATGTCACTGACCTAATGAACATCGAGATAGACTCTGACATAGACTGAGTAATTGACTATGTAAGGGCAAAAGGAGGGTCTGAGGTTCCGTGACGATTTGAACCCGTGTTTTCAACATCGTCGTAAACTCATAATTTTGGTATCAGTGAACCGCAAATGATCCATTTAACATATCCTGGTGTTTTCGCTATGCTACGAACAAGAGCACTCCTGTTGTAAACACATTTCTGATTTACCCATGGCATCCATCTTAGATCACGGCAGCCATTTTGTATTCTTGCCCTCACATAGTCAATGGACATGCAGTGACCTCTTTCACTTAAGGACACGTAAGCTTTAGCCGGCGATTCACCTTGCTAGTGACACGTGCACCTTAGGACAGAAAACGCCATGGCTGCATGACTCGGCAGAAGCTGCCTCCCCAGCCTGAGGCCAGTCCTCCTATACTGGTTCTCGTGTTCGTTGGCCTGATCATGATTAGGCGGCCGAAGCTGGTAGCCTTGCCCATTTACGACCCACAAACATCTCTTATCCCGCTTTTCTATCTTCTGCACCTGGCTCTGCTCCTTTCCTTCTGGGCCTTTATTGGGGGGAGGTAACGAAATTTACGATGAGGCGGTCCGGCTCTTGAATGAAAAGTTGACATGGGATTATGATGGAACAGTGGGAACCCCTCGTTCGTAATGTTTTGACATCAGATATTGTTGACGATTCTTGTGTAACGCCAAATATTTATTGTTTAGGACATGAAGGTTTAGAAATGTACTAGCATGTAAAGAATTTGCCCCAAGCTAAAAATTTAGTATTTAAGGAGCAACCCACTTTGTACAAATCGAACAGGCTCCTAGAATCTGCCCGTGTGTAGTTTCTGTGACTTCTGTGTCCCTGCAGTAATAAACCTTTGGTCTTTGACGCCACCATCGAGAAGCCCGTGTTTCTGTTTATTTGTGCACCTAGACAGGTAGAACTCCGGGGTCTTCGGGTGTTGTCCCTGACACCTCTGGACGGAACCAAAAAAGTCCAGAACTCCAGAGCCTCTATCAAAAAGTGAGTATTAGTGACTAATTGCCTACCATCGATAAAACCATTTTGATCCGAGTGGATCAATTTTGCTACCTACTGATTAACCCTGAGTGAAAGAAGCTTGGTGACAATTTTATAGTCAGCATTAAGCAGCGTTATTGGGTGATAGGAATTAGGATCCTTACTATTCTTGCGTTCTTCACAAAGCTCAATATGTTCCCCTGTCTGAAGGATTCTGGAACTACCCCTCCTTCTAACATAGAATTTATCAATTGAAGAAAAAAATCTGAAAATGAGCCAAAAAAACACTTTATAAAATTCAGATGGAAGCCCATTCGGTCCACAGGCCTTACCATTAGGTAAATTCTTGACAACATCCTCCAACTCTTTCATAGAAAAGGGATTAGCCATAGATAATTTCTCCATTTCTAAGAGTAATGGTGGTCGATTGTCATGAAGAAATTTTTACAATAATAGACCATCCACCGTCTGAAGCTTACCATAAATCGACTTGTAGTGATTGAGCATTACTTTCCCAATTTTCACCGGGTCCTCTATACACAAGGCAGTCAAGGGACAAGTTAGTGCTTTAATTTGATTCGCCACCGCCTGTTCCCTGGCCTGCCACGCCAAGAGTCTACCTGTGAAATTGCTCTCCTCATACGTTTTCTGACTATACTGTTGATAAACAGTTTCACTTTGAGTGTAATAAGCAGAACTTAGTTCACATTTAGCCTGATCAAGCTGGCTTTTGTTTGAAACAGAGGGATTATGTAAAAAGGCCTCTTTGAGTGCTTGGATCTTATATTCCAAATTTTTCTTATCCACCCTAACTTTCTTTGAAATTGTACTTTCCAATACTTAAGCCACGAATAAAAGCCTTGAGTGAGTCCCAGACTACATTTATTGAAGCAGTCTGATTATTCCGAATACATTTTTTTCCGATCTCTGACCCCATGGATTTCACCCAGTCCTCATCATTGAAATACTGTTTATTTAATATCCAATGCTTCGGGAGTCTCATACCAATCCCTGTGTCAATCTTCAGTGACAGCATTGCATGATCAGAAAATCTGTTATAAAATTATTTTTGCTGAGAGAAATGTAAACATTTGGAAACCCCCCAAAAATCAATACGAGATAAAGAAAGAAACCGACCTGACCAACACGTGTACTTAATTTCCGAAGGGAACGCTACTCGCCAGGGGTCAAAATAGATCTAAGATTGCTCCATAATTTTGCAAGACCTTAAAAGACCTAGGTGTCGTCTGTCTTTTCCCCTGCACCGAAGAATCTAATTGCGGGTTCATAAGAATGTTATATGGCCGGGATGCCCGTCACCCCCTCCCAACACAATCCCCAAGGATGGGAAGTCGGACGCAGTTCTGAACTTTTGGAAGGCGGGAGGGAGTCACCCTCCCGGACGTATTTATTAAAATATGAAACAAAATTTAAAACATTAAATAAAAGTTTCATAATCATGTACAATTTTCATTTATTACATTTCGATGAAGACATGTTCTTTGGCTAACCTTAACAAAACTCTAATACAAAGGTTTCCTAGCCGAGTCTAACATCCTGCAAATGCATACATTCTAAATTAAAATTGTACATCCTAGCATTAAGGGCCAACGGCAAGGTCTTAACCGGTGTCAGATCCCTACTACCAAAAACTCTCTCCCTCACTGTGTGAGTGGCGGCCACGCAGAGGACTGTACCCTCCTTGCCAACTCTAATTTCCCTTGTCTTGTTGGGGGCCCCCCTTTCCGCTCGATGCCATCTTAAAGGTCGTCCGAGCTCCCATGTGAGGTATCTGTAGGAAGGACAGCGTGGACTTCCCCCCCCATCCCCACACTCTCTATCATATCCGCCGTCGCGGATAACCGGGCCCCGGGAAATTCGTAGGAGGGGCATATAGCCGCCTCCTCCCCTGGAAGGGGCCTATGGCTGTCTCACCTTAGGCGACCCATCCTTAGTGGGTGCCGCCTCCCAGTGGGAGGGGCCAATGGCCGCCTCCCCCCGGGCGCTCCCATCCATAGTGGGTGGCGCCCCCCTCTAGGGACCTTGAAATTACTGCTCACCGATCATGACCTTACCGCCACAGGCCGGATAGTTGACCGGCTATCCGGCCCCCCCAAACTCCTCCTAAAGGTCATGCGTCCTCAAACCCCTTAGCCATGCTATGAAGTCTCCTATGAGTAAAACATTCCCCTCCCGGGACAGGTGAACTCCATCATTCAGATACATGTGATCACCCCGAATACACCCATGAGGAATGCAATGCAACTGCGCAGAGCGAAACAATCTACCAATTTTGTTGTTAACCTTCTTCACCAAATGGTTCAGTGCTGACACTGAAAGGCCCCCCCGCCATACCTTCCTGGGAATCATGTGGGACCAGGCAATCGTGCACCCCGGGATTCTTTTTGCCAACCAGCTAACGGTAGACAAAACTTGCTCGAGTAATACCCGTCTGCCCAGTGTCGCCAAGTCATTGCCCCCCAGGTGTACTATGACTACAGATGGCGGTGACCTCTGCCGCCCTAAGAGACCCTCAACAAAAGATTCGAATTGGTCAATACAGAGCCCGCCCCTTCCGTGGAAGGCCACTCTGTTCCCGTATTCCCCAGCTGCGCGAGTCGTGTCACCTGCTTTGAATACGTCCCCGGCCCGCCTCACGTATGAGTGGCCCACGACCCAAACCACTCTCTCTTCAGACGGTGATCCATGACCGCTGGTCCCTTGGTACTGGGTCGACTGCAAATTCCGCCCGCATGAAATGCTCGCGAAACTGTAAATCAAACAGAAGACAAGAAGCGTGAGTGCATGTCACTTGACGTCACAACATGTGCAATCGCACATACCTTTTGAAGCAATTCGAGGACCATCGTCCCAACTGTTTCACTTCCTCTGCACTCTGACCCCTGGCTGTAGCCTCAGTAGCAGCCCCTATCCTAAAGGAGTGGGTCCCAAAATCGCACGGGTCCATGCCCGCCGCAGCGATTGTCAGTGCAAGCACCCTCTGGAACTGAAACCTCGTCAGTGGGGTGCCATCGATGTGCCTCAGCAAACCCCCCCCCCCATGTATCTGCCCTCAGTGCCAAGTATTCCTCTATACACATTATCGGGCACGTGGGGGACCCTCGCATGCGCTGGACAACCACACTGCTTCCCATAGCTCTCTGGTCAGTCTTGGACCTAGCTATCGTAACTACCATTGAATCACCCCTAATTAGGATGTGATCCCTGCACAAGCCTCCCTCCACATCCTTCTTGTTCCTTGCGACCAGTTCGCTCACCCGCATAGCCCCATGGAACGCTAATGCGAAAGCTGCCCGGAATAGAACTGCTTCGAATTGGGAGGAGCATGTCGTAACTAGTTTCGCCATGAGTAGGGACAATCTTTCTAAGCCAATCGGGCGCCTCATGTCTTGCTTGCGACCCTCGAGGCGCTGCCAGCCGCGAAGGGCCTTTTTCGCCAAAAAGGAACCTGTTGGGTCTTTGATGCCATGCACCTGCGCCATGAATGAGATGGCTGCCCTGTGTCTATTGGCTGATGCAGCTGATCGGCCTTCCCTGTGCATTGCTACCAGGAACCCTAGGAAGGAATCCTCCTGACCCCAGTTCTGATTCCCTGTCGGACCTAAAAATGCACAATAGGAACAAAACGCTCCTTCGTATGCCTTCCTCGTCCTGGGGGCTAAGCTTGCTGCCACGAGGGCACCGATTAGCCAGAGTGCTCCGGGGAATGGTGCCGCCGCTAGGTCCGCCGTAGGTAGATAACCCCTGAACGCCTGCATATGTGAACGAGAGAGTGCATCAGCCGCATGATTCAGTACACCTGGCACATGTTTTGCCCTGAACTGTACATTCAGTCTCATGCATAGCAGCACAATTTCCTTCAACAATCTCAAGATCCATTTGCAGCGTGCTGCCTGATTGTTAATGCATTAGACGACAGTCATATTATCCGACCAAAATACCACAGAGCGGTCTCTGAACTCGTCCGGCCATGCCATCAGAGCCACAAAAATAGGGAATAGCTCAAGGAACCCTATGTTACCTGTGAGACCGCTGGTGTGCCACCACGTCGGCCATGTTTGCGCCGACCATCGATTACCAAAGATGGCGCCAAATCCCACGCTCCCCGCTGAGTCAGTCCACAAGCCCAGCTCGTCCGAAGACGCTGGCGGCTTGTTCCACACTACTCGACCGTTGAAGTCCGCCAGAAATGCCAACCAAATGCGCATATCCTGGCGAACCTCTGCTGACAGTCTCGTGCGGTGGTGTCCTTCCTTGAGACCAACCATAGCTTGTGCAATAGAGCGTGAAAAGGGGCGGGCCATTGGTATCACTCTCAAGGCAAAGTTAAGCTGACCCACTGTTTGCTGTAACTGGTGCAGGGTCACTTTCTCCTTACAAAAGCAAAGTTCCAGGGAAGCCCTAAATTTAGCTACCTTTCCGGCTGGCAAATGGAAACATCCCTCCACAGAATCGAGCTCAATTCCCAGAAACTCGAGTGAAGTAGATGGTCCAACCGTCTTACCTGATGCCAATGGCACTCCAAACTCCCTCATGAGGATGCAAAAGTCCTGTAGCGCCTGCGCACATTCCGAGTCGCCGGCTGCTCCCAAGAACAGAAAGTCATTTAGATAATGCATAACATGCCTATGCCCTGTAGCCTCGGTAAATACCCATTTTAAAAAACAGCTGAATTTCTCAAAATAGGCACAAGAAATGGAGCAACCCATCGGCATGCATTTATCCATGTAGTAACTCCCTTGGAATGCAAATCCTAGCAAACGCTGATCCTGTGGGTGTACCGGGAGCAACCGGAACGCTGATTCGATATCTAATTTCGCCATCAGCGCCCGGGGCCCAGGCGATTTAACATGGTGACGGCATCATCGAATGATGCGTACCGCACCGAACAAACTTCTGGGTCAATAGCATCGTTTACCGAGAAACCCCTTGGAGCAGACAAATTATGGATCAGCCTAAACTCACCCGGGTCCTTCTTGGGGACCACCCCCAATGGGGAACAGATGAAACCTGCCACTGGCGGGCGCTGAAAAGGCGCAGCCACTCGGCCTAGGCTCACTTCCTTAGCAAGTTTTCTCTCCACCACACTAGCATTCTGTTGCGCTGATAGCTGTTTTTTACAAAAAGGTTCCCCATGAAAATCCCCCGCCGGAATGTGGAAGCCATATAAGAATCCCTTCCTCAACACCCCAGCAGAGACATAATCAGGGTATTTGTTCAACCAAGGAGTCATAGCCATGAGATCAACGGGAGTAGGCAGTTGTACACAATGATCCACCTCAGTCCTGCTTGGACCCTCCTTTACCTCCCGACCCGCTATTTTTCGATCTGCATGAACTCTCCGAGTGTGAGGGATTCCCACAACCCGCACACACATGCTTGAACCTACATGTACCTTGCGGTCTGTTACAGTTGCCTCTATTGAAGCCCCAACAGACCCCCCGCTTCCCACCATTCCCGCCGGTTTTCGGCTGGTGATCACCCCCGGTGCCTGCTCGAAAGGGCACCGCGGGTTTTTGGCGGGAAACCCCCGACCCATTCCCACCTGGCGAGGATGTCCCTGCCGTTCCAGGCAGGAGCTGCTTATGCCAAGAAATTGAATCGAGGCCATCCCATGTCAGAGAAGAATCATACTCTTTCGCTTTACGAAATTTCATGTCGTAACCTTTCCATTCGTCCCCCTCATACATTTCATAAAAATCCATTATACGTGCCTGATAACAAGACAGTTCGGTCAGTACCTCGGGCTTACGTTCACCAATAATCGCAGTAAACATTGCAAAGGCCTTCGCCCAATTCGTTATCGTCTCTTCCACCCTGAACTCCGCCATCTTGGCGCGCCAGACGCTCGGGTGCCACAAATCATTCTGTGTTTTAGCATATTCCATCTCGCGATGGTCAGTCAACAATGAAAACATATTGACATACTTGTCTGCCCATATCAATTCTTTCGTGGCCATCGGGATATGTTGAACCACCCTCTCCCGCCTTGAGGGCAATGAGCCCTCCCCCGCGACTGGCAAAGCGAGCTTACCCGGTTCGGTCGTTGTTCCCGCCGTTTTCTCGCGACCAGCTGCCGGTCCTTTCGGTGTCACCTGTGAGGAAACAAGAGGGAGATTCGCCTTCGCGGCATCTCGCGACTGCCGCAACTGGTGAATTAGTAATTTGGCCTCTGCGGCCGTGTCGCCGGGCGCCGTAGCACCCCCTGCCTTCTTATTGAGCCATGCGGCCAACTGGGTGGCCAATTCAGGAGGCATATCCTCATCGTTAGCGGGCGTAATCACAACCGGAATCGGTTGACCCGCGTCTGGGGTTGGTACTGGGTCATCAGCTGGTATGGCAGCGGTGACCGGGGGCACCTCAGGGACAGGAACCTCCCCTGTAACCGCCCTCCTCTTGACCCGTTTCCCTCTACCCTCGGGGACGACTCCCGGCAATGCCTGGCCTATTACCTTCTTCGGGTTACCAGGCTTGTTCAATGTGGCCAGTTGCTTCTTGACAGCCGCCAAATCACGACCAAGCGCTGGGACTTGTCCGAAGCTTCATTCCATTCTCGTCATTCTGTTCACCAACATGCGAAGCATCTTGTCTGTCTCGGAACCCTTTCCTGCCTTCTTGCCGGACATGGTTTCGATTATTCTCTCCGAGACGATCAACACAGTTCTGGATCCTTCGCTGTAAAGTCACTGAAAGAGAAACACAAGAATTATAAGTTCTCAAAATTGCTCCTTGTTCCGTCGAGGGGTCACGAGCAACGAGTGGGTGCAGCCTTCCAAGCACAGGAACAAGAGGACGCTTCTTCGGATTCCTGCTCAATTTATTCTTCTTCGGAAGGGCGTGTACCCTCCTCCGGGACGCCTACTGGGCGTGGCCATTGGTGTAGGTGTCTAGGACAACCCCTCCTGGGCGGGAAAAGGCGCGCCCCGGCTACGCCGCTTCGGGCATACCAGCCGAGACACGCCCCCGCCCAAAATGGTTTCCCGGGAGGATCGGGGCACCCAACCATACGTTCGGGGGGACCGAGTGGTCGCCCCTTTCCAAAATCCCCCCTACAATTTTATCGCCAGGGACCTGAATCAACGATTGACACAACTCCTCATAGGCTTTAGGACTGTCTTCCACAGGTGCATAAAAACTAATAAATGTTAACGGTCTATATCTTCCTCTGAATGAACATGTAACCAGGCACCACCGCCCATGTTGATCTTTACCAGAATTGACGTAATCAGCTTGTAGATTTTTACTCAGAAATATGGCAGTCCCTTATGAGAGGCTGAGGACAATGAAAATCCTATATAAGCTGCCCAAGATTTAAACATGGGAAAATCTGAAAGTTTTATGGTCGGAATATGGGTTTCTTGCAAGAGAATCACCCCCGATTTTCAGTTTTTAACCACATTTCAATTGCACGCATTATTTTGTGATTATTCAGATCATTAACATTAAATGAAACTACTTTCAACAATTCCCTATTAGCCATATGCAAAACAAAGCCAAAATTTTGACCCACCCACCATCTTACCTAGAGTCATTTTAGTCAATAGATGCAAATAATCAACACAAACTTGAAAAATAATAGGCTTAATTTCCCCTTTTTATACTGTGACTCCCCCGAAAAGTGGACCTTCCTCCCTCCACTACACCCGCCACTTCTTCCTCCCCTTATTAATCCCGGGTGTCTTGTAATTACACCCCTGTGATCCTGCCCCAACCTACCCAGCAATGTAACCTTTTGCATGAGGCTTTAATAATTAAACCTAACATTCCTTTTCCTTTTTTTAGTCCCCTATTTATCTTCATAACACCAAAAGACAGGGCAACATTTCTTTTACTCTAAGGAGCTCTAAGAATCTAACATTTTTTCTAAATCTCTATTTTATCCTAAGTGTCATAATAGCCGTAATAATTGAAGCAGCATATCTTTTAAACCTTCAGAGCTTGTGAAATCTCTCTTAGAAACTCCTGAGACTCAATTACATCAGTAAACATAAAAAATTTCCCCTTGACAAGGACTTTCAACTTAGATTGCTGAGCAATTGTAGCTTGTGCCCCATTCACTTTAAATAAATGAAGAATTTTGACGAACTCCTTCCTTTGACGTGCCGCCGCAGCAGTCATGTCTGAAAAAATTCGGCACTTAGTTGTGCCATTTACTGCGAACTGCCGCTGCTGAATCGCTTTCGTTATAATTGTTTCCTTTACACGGAAATCAGCAAAATTTATCAGAATGGTGCAAGGCAGCGTAGAATTCGGGAATGGATGAGCTGGCACACAATGAGCCCTAGTGATCGTAAGATCGCCTTGAAATTCGGGGATGACTTTCTGTTTAATTTAAGTGTTCATCCATTGCAGGGTTTGGGAACCTTCCAGTCCTTCTGGAAAACCTACTATACGTAGGTTGGATCTTCGGGAATGGTTCTCAAACTCTTCTGCCTTATTCTCGTGTGCATGCTTGCTTTTAGCTACTGCCCTAACTTCCTGCATAACTGTAGATAACTGGTCCTCTAAGACTGAAATCCTTTCTTCAGCGTCCTGGAGTTTAACTGGGAAAGTTGCCATTGTGGTTTCAAACTTCTCTAATCGTGAATTGAGCGAGGCCAGTTCCGCTTTCTGAGTTTTTTTCAGGTCACGTACTTCCTCCAGGATTAGGTTTAACATGTCTTTAATGCTCATTTAAAAGCCTCTCACTGTCTCTAACTCCGGATCTAAATTTTTCAAGGAACCGACGGACTTTACGGCTGGAGAAAAGGCACCCTGTCTGAGTTCCTCCTGTTGAAGATGTATTGACTGCGCCAAAGTCATGACCAGAGGTGTCGATGTGCCATGTGTGTTATTAACCTGATCAGAAACTTGCACAATTCCGGAAGTCACTAAATTAACTGCAGACGTCTCGTTCTGAACAGAGAGTAAACCAGTCGCCTCGTCATGGTGGAGAATCAATCCTGGCAAGCTTTCCAAATCCATAGTGGTGTCAGAATTTAAAACTGCTTGATCATTTCCTTGCTAGGCACAGCAACTCCTATCTCTGATACTCCGCCCCCCTCTTTGGGTTCTATCATTCCAGAAAGTTCCTTAATATTCTGTATATTCAGACCAGCGCCTGGAGAGGGAGATTGCGGCGTTGTTTTTTTTGTAAACAATGAAAGTTGTTTAACTTCTTTCATGGTGCCTGCTTCTTTTTTGCGCCTCCAACTCGCTCGCAACTTTTGCTCGCAGCCGCTGTGCAGAGCTCAGAGTAGTTTGCTCCTTGCCAGTTTCCCCCGCCGCTGGGTTTAGCTGCCCTCTAGGTGCTATAGCTGCTGTTGCAGAAGACCCATCCTCCCCTTCAGAACTCTCAAATGTGGAGTCAATGCCATGTGAGAAAGGGGCATTTTTCACCCCCGCTAAACGAGCTGCCTCTTTCGCCTCTTTCACTTCTTTAGCCTGGAGTCGCCGTATTTTCACCTTAGGGGGTAGAGAATTCAAAATGTTACCCATCTTCGCCGAGATTAAACTCAAACTCCCAGAATGCAGCTGCAAACTTAGTTGGAGCCGGTACACAGTCAAAATATCGAGTAGGAAATATCGACCTACCATAATATCGAGTCTGAAATATCGAAGGAGCATAATATCGAAGGCAAGAATATCGTAGGACAGAATATCGACCCAAGGTAAGTAATATCGAAATACTTAATATCGAAGTAAGTAATATCGAAGTTAGTAATATCGATAGCATATATATCGATGTTACTAATTTCGATGACACTAATATCGATATTTGTATTATTTTATAGTTTTTTATTATGTATGTGTTATATGTTTAATTTAAGTATTTAAAATAATTACTATTATATGTGTATACATTTTATATAATAATAAATACATTTATAAGTAAATTTTATGTTTTTGTACCGGAGCGGGTTGTGGGTTTATAGGGGAATAGGGTGGGAAGTAATTTAATTATGGTAAATTGATTAGTAATTAGTATGATTTATTAATAAATTATAATTAATTGGTAATTATGTGAAAATAATAGGAAAATAATGTTAATTAATTTATTAATTGATATATATGTTCTGTAGCGGGTTGTGGGTTTATAGGGGAATAGGGTGGGAAGTAATTTAATTATGGTAAGTTGATTAATAATTAGTAGGATTAATTAATTAATTATAATTAATTGCTAATTAATATTGATTAATTGGGAAAAAAATGAATTGATTAATTGATATATATTTTCTGTAGCGGGATGTGGGTTTATAGGGGAATGGGGTGGGGAGTAATTTAATAATAATTAATTAATTAATATATGTTTTTAAAAATGTATAATTAATTAATTGGGAAATAATTATTATTAACTAGTTAATTAATAATATAATTTTGTACATATTTTAAATGATTAATTAATTGGTAATTAAATAATATTAATTAGTTACATTAATTAGAGTAATTTATTTATATATATAATTTTTAGTTACTGTTAATTAATTAATTGGGGAAAAATTATATTAATTATTAAATTATATTAATTACAGCTAATGTGCTAATATATTTACTTTATTGTTATTGTTAATTAACAATTAATTGCTAATTAAATAATATTAATTACGTTTGGGTAAAGGAGTATTTTTAGGGTTCAGGGTCAGTTTTGGGTTTTTGGGTAAAGGGGTATTTTTAGTGTTCAGGGTCAGTTTTGAGTTTTTGGGTAAAGGGTTTTTTTAGGGTTCAGGGTCAGTTTTCAGTTCTTGGGTAAAGGGGTATTTTTAGGGTTCAGGGTCAGTTTTCAGTTTTTGGGTAAAGGGGCATTTTTAGGGTTCAGGGTAAGTTTTCAGTTCTTGGGTAAAGGGGTATTTTTAGTGTTCAGGGTCAGTTTTCAGTTTTTGGGTAAAGGGGTATTTTTTGTGTTCAGGGTCAGTTTTCAGTTTTTGGGTAAAGGGGTATTTTTAGGGTTCAGGGTCAGTTTTCAGTTCTTGGGTAAAGGGGTGTTTTTTGAGTTCAGGGTCAGTTTTCCCTACTGTTGCACTCTCTGGAGTAGGAATAGTAATTTTTACCTTTACGCTATCCAACGTTTTATTTAATTAATTGTTAAAATATCAAATGTTTATTTTATTTTTTATATTACTTACATTTTATTTATGTTATTGTTTTATGTTTGTAAATGTGTTAGTAAATTAGAATATATTTCATTAATTTATAAATTAGTAAAATAATTATTAATACTTATTGTTCAGTACATATATATTACATATTTACTGTATATATTTAATTAATGTATTCCTAATATATATGTATTATTTATTAATTTTAAACATTATTAGCTACTTTTAAATATGTATATTTTATTTATTAGTCTTATATACTTAATTTTACATTTATATATTAAAAAAAAATGATATTTTTAACATCGATATTTTTTACATCTATATTATTTTTTCGATATTTTTGTACTTACCATGTTGTAGATAGGATGTCGATATTTTTGCCCTCGATATTGTTGACTCGATATTCTTGTAGGTCGATATTTCTGAGGTCGAAATTCTGTCAGTGATCCGTTGGAGCCCTCACTGCACCAGTTGAAGAGAAACCAGCTTCCAAAACGCTGGGGGGTGCGGGCTTACCACAGCGCAGCAGCGCAATCACCAATAATTGCTACCCACTTCCTCGGCTGCTGGGCTGCCACAATCAGCAAACCGAGCCGCCGACGACGACTTTCTATCCTTGCCGGCCGCTGACCACCATCCGCCAGCCGCCAATCGCCAAGACACAGCTGCCTGCTGCCGAGCTCACCTTTGACGAAAAGAGACTCCGCTGTCAGATCGGTGATCGCCATTTCCAGTTTCATGAAGTCGCCAACTCACCGTCCGTTAGAGCGATACGCCATTGCTGAGGGGCTGGCCATGATCACCTACGGCTAAGAGGAGGCGTAATACTCCGCACCCATCCTGCCCACCCACCTAAAAAAAAAAAAAATTAATTTCACATTTCCATCAGGGTTTGTAAATAGTTTTTTTCTCTCTTTGTAGGCAAACTAAACCAAAACTTTTTTTCCAAACAGGCATAAAAACAGTATGGAAAAATGTGGAAAAAAAGTAGTTTGTCCTCGTTTCTCTGTCTTTTTGTCTCCACATGTAGAAAACCAACAACATTGAAAGGTGAAAACAGTAAGCCTAAACCAAATTTGAAAAATACGAAGATATACTGCACTTCAAGTAACTAAATCTCACCTTTCCACTTTTCCAACAGTAACAAACAAAAACATTTCAAGGCTGCAATGCATACATTTAGAAAGTATTTTCAATTTTTTTTTCAGTGTTTGATAACTGTTGTTTTTCTTGATTGCTAGGCAAAATAACCAAACATTTTAGGCCTTATTATGAGTTTGGTGGTCTTTCTCTTAGACCACCAAGGGGTGGTAGAAGGAAGACATCCAAGCATAGGGTAGTTAAATCCAGGGCAGGTGGTGTGGCGACAGCGGGTATGTTAAGGTCATTGTGTCGTAATTTGACAGTGGCCGAGTTAGCGCTTAGCTGTGCTACACGTTTTCCCCGCTTAAATTGGCTATACTTAGAAACGCCATATTGTACGTTATGGTGGCCATCTTAGATCATAAGCGGCCTCGTGGCTAGCGTGCCCTTTAGTCCGTTGTCCGGGCCACTGACCATTCGAGTTTGCCCAGCAACAGGCTATTTTTAGTACTGGTCAAGCCTGTACATGCGCAGTCCCCGCTGACCAGTCACCCCTCAGGAATGTGCCGCCAAACTGACCAGCGGGGTTGTGACCCTCCAATGAGCTGGCTGTGTTCCAAAAGATGACCATATATGTACATAACGCTCTGTAACTTTGTGCTGCCTATCTTTTTATTACCTACAAATTGTATAAAAGAACGGGTCACACCGATGTTCGGTGCATTACCGAAGGGTGCTGTAGGAATGTACCACCACCCCATGGGGTCTTAATAAACTTGTTCTTTGAATTTTTCAGTTTCCGTGCCAACAGTTCTTGAATGTAAGTGGGTTATCTTCGGAGCATGTAGGCCTTGGGAACCCGATACTACAAATTGGCGACCACGAAGGGACTCATCGGCGACTGGGATGCCCGAAGGAGAGGTCGTGACGAAGGTTTGGAAACTCGCCATGGACGCGTACGCTGCCACCGAGTGACCCGAGTCTTGGCACCCGCGGTGTTTCTTCCTTTCCTTCTGATCTGACCTTCCAGGTGGCGCCGGTCTCCGACTGAGTTCTTGATCGTCTGTGTTGCTGGATAAAGTGCTGTTTGGCTGATTCGATTAAAAGACCTTGGCAGTTGGAATCTGGACCTTTGATACTTTGGGTAAGATTTGTGATCAGTAAGGTAGTCTGCGGGCGCTTACTGAAGTTCTATGATTTGTGATCGGTAAGGTAGTCCTCGGACACTTGCCGAAGTTCTATGATCTATGACTTTGATTTGAGTTAGCTAACATTTGTGAATTTGTGAACTTTGAATTTATATGTGTAGTGCACTTCACATAGGCAGGCATGTAGAGATGTTTCTCTAATTTTGTTTTTTTTCCTTTGAGCGGCACGTTTGTGTGAAGTACTGTAAGTGCCATTTTATACGGTATCGCGCTTTCGTGATACTTTTTGAACATGCCGGTTTTAAGCACACTCCGAGGGATGTGCTGTCTTGGAAATGGTACCACAATTAGGTTAGCGGAAGCACAGCCGGCTCCCCCAGAAGGAACACCAAATCGTGAAATGTATATCAAATTTGGCCTTCCCCCTATAATGTACAGTAAATTATGGAATAAGTATACTAAATCAGATCCTGAATTGCAATGGCCTCTACATGGGTCGTTCGATTTGCGTAAAGTGCAGTTTGTGGAGCAATGTTTGTTTCAACGAAGGTCTAGACAAAATATGTTTGATTGTGTACGAATGTGGGAGAAAGCGGTGCGTGAGCGAATGAAACGTGAAGTTGCCTTGGCGGACAAAGAGCAGTGCAAGGCTGCTCGTGATAAGGCTTTACAGCTTGAGGAAAAGGAGGCTCAGGAGAAGAAAGAGAGGGAGGAACGGGAACGTAAATTGCAAACGACTGGTCAATTCCCTATTCGTCGACCGCTTTATCCTGTCCTTAATAATGAAATTGATGATTTTTCATTGCTAGATCGATCACCGCCTCCGTACGTTTCGCCTACGGCTCCAGCTGCAGATTCGGATGATGACGGACAGGATAAGCCGGGAAAGAAGGGTGTATCTGGTCTCAGGTTTTCTGCGGAGAGATCCGCACATTTACATAGTTGGGCTCGTAAAGTGAATACGAATTTTGTTTCTCAGTCTGAAGTTGTTACGGAAAGGGGTAATTGGACAAATCAAGAATTACTGTATTTTCTGGCTACTTTGGCAGATGAAGTTGTCACCGCATATCGTCAACTTTCAGATACGTTAGAATCTAAAGCTGTGTCAGTTCACCGTGAGAATCTGGATAAAGGTTTATTTGATCTTGCAGATGTCGATGCCCTTTACAAGCAACTGAGAATCTGGATAAAGGTTTATTTGATCTTGCAGATGTCGATGCCCTTTACAAGCAACTGATCCAGCTGCGAGATGAGACTACCAGATTGCGGGACGAGCGGAAAAAGAATAAGGAGTCCGGGCCGGAGTCTAATGGGCAGTCTAAGGAGTGTTCTCTCCGGGGTTCAGATAAGAGTTCTGCACTGCATGTTATGCCTATGCGTGAAGCCGCACCCTTGTATGTTCCACCGAAAGGGGAAGGTACAGATGATGATAAATTGTCAAAGGATGCAAAGGGATATTTTGTATATAACTGGGTGTATACGCCTTGGAATAGAGCAGATGTTATGGCGTTGAAAAATTCTTTACCTGATCTTCGTAAAAATCCAGCGGCATTCTATGAAGGGGTGGAAGGGGCTATTTCGTCTTGTGTGATGACTCTTGTTGACATAGATCTGTTTTTTGGGTTAATTTTTCCGCCTGATATGTGGAGACAGATTCGTAAAAATAATGATGAAACGATACTTGGGGGAACATGGAAAGAAATAACTGCAGCTGATTTAGATAGGGAACCGGCATGTAAGCCTTGCCAGTTGATTTTGGACCTCCCGGCGGCTATTTTGAATAAATTAAAAATGCTCGTACCTTCTAAAAAGATCGATTGGACCATGTTAGCTTCGTGCAAACAAAAGCCAGATAAAACGGTTTCAGATTTCTTTACACGCTTCGAAGAGGCGTTTCATGATTACAGTGGTCAATCTTTAACAGAGGATATGGGTCGGCATTTGTTTGTAGATAAGTATGCGGCTAATCTCCTACCGGAGATCGCAAAGCGATTGAAATCGAGTGAAAGTTCCTGGGCCACGGCGACCCCTGCGTCTTTGCTAACTATGGCTCAGTATTATGAGCGGCAGGAGTTGGAGGCTAAAGAAAGTGTTGATAAAAAAGCGAAAGAATTGAAAACGAAGGTGATGTTGGCACTGGTTCGTGGAACACAGGGTAGAGGGTATGATAGAGGTAGACGAGGTGGAGGCACTACGTCGTATGGTCGTACGGATATAGCGGAGGATCAATGTGCGTACTGTAAAGAGTTTGGGCATTGGGCTGACGATTGTCCGGTACTTCGTGAACAACGTAGTCAGCGTGGTCGTGGAGGTGGTAGGTCGAGAGGAAGTTATACGGGAGCAAGAGGTGGTGGAGGTGATCGTGGAAGGGCTGAGGAGAGGGGCCGTGGCCAGGATGAACGAAATACTTTTGATAGACGAAACCAATATCAGATATTGGAGGGTGAGAATGTGGAGCACCAGGATTATGTGCATGCATAGGACAGCGTAGGATGGGGTACGGAATCAATTGAAGTGCCGGTAGATCAGAAGGGACCATATGTAACAGCGGGCATTTTGGGTTCTACTGATCAATTTCTAGTCGACACAGGAGCTACTCGTAGCGCTCTGTCAAAAAACTTGGTTCCGAGGGCTCCCCTGTCTGGCGAAATGATCACATGTGTAGGGTTCGATGGCACACCCTCCCCCAGCCCATTGTCAAAACCCCTTGCACTTTGTCTTGACAAATTTTTTAGTTTTGGTCAATTTTTGCTATCGCCCCATACACCAGATAATATCCTGGGCATTGACTTGCTTAAATATTTTCGAGCAACGATACGGTGCGCTCCTGAGGGAGTACGGGTTATCCTGAATGACAATTATCCTGACTCAGATAGGTTTTGCACTATACTAGACATTCCAGCTTTGGCCTCTCTCCCGCACACGTTATGGGCGACCTCAGACACGGATGTAGGAGAGATGCGTATTCCACCTATTCATATAATTGTTAAGGAGGGGGCCTCTCTGCCACGGGTACCACAGTATAAGATTTCGAGGGAAGGTGAAATTGCCCTGACACATATTGTTCAAGATTTGATAACTGCAGGAGTGGTGGAGGAGGTTCCTTATAATGTTTGTAACAGCCCTATTCTTCCGATTCTTAAGAGGGATACTGACGACAAAGTCTATCGGTTTATTATTGACTTGAGAGAGATTAACAAAATTGTCATTCCCCAATACCCGGTGGTGTCCGACATTACGACCTTGCTTACATTGGTGCCACCAACGGCCACGACCTTTAGTGTAATTGACTTGAAGAATGCGTTCTTTTCCATCCCTGTCCATCCTGATAGCAGATATTTGTTTGGCTTCACGTTAAATAATAAATCGTATAGATTTTGTCGTGTTCCTCAAGGTTACACTGAGAGCCCGAGCATTTACAGCCAGGCTTTGAAAAGACAGCTTGATTCTTTTGAGTTACAGTCGGGGGTTGTCCTTATCCAATACGTGGATGACCTTCTGCTTGCTGCAGATTCTTATGCACAATGCGAGGAGAGTACGATTGCGTTGCTTTCTTTTCTGGCACAGAATAATCACAAGGTTTCTAAGAAAAAGCTTCAATACTGTAGACCCAAGGTGACTATTGACTTGAGAGAGATTAACAAAATTGTCATTCCCCAATACCCGGTGGTGTCCGACATTACGACCTTGCTTACATTGGTGCCACCAACGGCCACGACCTTTAGTGTAATTGACTTGAAGAATGCGTTCTTTTCCATCCCTGTCCATCCTGATAGCAGATATTTGTTTGGCTTCACGTTAAATAATAAATCGTATAGATTTTGTCGTGTTCCTCAAGGTTACACTGAGAGCCCGAGCATTTACAGCCAGGCTTTGAAAAGACAGCTTGATTCTTTTGAGTTACAGTCGGGGGTTGTCCTTATCCAATACGTGGATGACCTTCTGCTTGCTGCAGATTCTTATGCACAATGCGAGGAGAGTACGATTGAGTTGCTTTCTTTTCTGGCACAGAATAATCACAAGGTTTCTAAGAAAAAGCTTCAATACTGTAGACCCAAGGTGACCTACCTCGGTCATCTTTTGTCTAAGGAGGGGCGTGCATTGACATCAGACTGAATTCAGGCGATTTTAGACACACCAGTCCCCCGCACACAGAGAGATGTACGCGCCTTCATAGGGTTAACGTCCTTTTGTAGGCAGTGGATCATGGGGTTTTCACACATTATAAAACCTTTGCTAGCGTTACTGTCCAAAGCTACACCAATGCCCCTTGAATGGACAGATGAATGTCAAAATGCTTTTGAACAATTGAGACAGGCCCTTTGCTCCGCCCCTGTATTAGGCACACCAGTTTACACGAAGATTTTCACATTGTACGTGCATGAGAAAGATGGGTGCGCGTTGTCAGTGTTAGTGCAAGCACACGGGGATAAGCAGAGGCCATGTGCGTATTTCTCTGCCATTCTTGATCCTGTAGCACGAGGGTTACCTGGGTGTTTTCGAGCAGTGGCAGCAACAGCAGTAGCCATAAGGCAGAGTGAGGGAATAGTGTTATCGCACAAATTGTTGGTGCTAGTTCCCCACGCAGTAGATGCCCTGCTAAATCAAACAAAGACTCAATATCTTACGAGTGCACGGTTAACAGGATATGAGCTTACACTTTTGGCGCCACATATCACACTGAAAAGATGCGCTACCCTGAACCCTGCCACTTTTTTGCCCTATCCGGTTGAGGAGGGTCAGGAAGACAAACAACACGACTGTGTTTTTCTGACCGAGGAACAGACAAAGGGTCGTGTCGACTTACAGGATATGCCACTTCCAGATGTGGATGGGGAACTGTGGGTTGATGGATCGTGTTTGAGGCTGCCAGATGGCACGACTTCTGCAGCCTATGCGATCACGACACTTAAGACAGTGGTGGAAACAGCTAGAATACCACAGAAATCGGCTCAAGCAGCGGAGCTGATAGCCTTGACAAGAGCCTGCGAATTGAGTGCTGGCCTATGTGTGAACATATACACAGACAGCCGGTACGCCTTCGGAGTAGCACATGACTTCGGGCTACTCTGGAGAGAACGTGGGTTTTTGACTTCTCACGGAGTACACATTATGCACGGAGAACTAGTGCGTGATCTCCTAAACGCGTTGCTTTGTCCAAAGAAAGTAGCGATAATAAAATGTAGTGCCCATAAAAAGATCACTGATAAAGTGGGTCAGGGAAATGCCTTTGCGGACAGCATAGCGAGACAAACGGCTATGTCCCGAACTGACTCCCCCATGTACGTGACACAATCACAGGCTGAGCGATGGAACGATGCTAGAGCAGAGATCTTAGATATTCAGAAATCAGCTACTGAATCAGAACTTGCGGCATGGGCAGCAGATGGGGTGCTAGATGATGAAGGTTGTTGGAGAAGCAAGGACATGGAGAAATGGAAGTTGCCTGCGGCTTACTTGCAAGCGATGGTCCAGATGACACATGGGTTGGCGCATGTGGGAGCTCTTGCAATCACTCGACTGTTAACACGAGTTTGGGAACATCCCGAGATTGCTAATGCCGCCAAGAGAGTAGTGCAGACCTGCCTGGTATGTTTGCAGCACAATCCTGCAAAGGGGACCCATACTCCGAAAGGAGGGTTCGTTCCACCTTCTGCACCATTCGAGGTACTCCAAATGGATTATATCCAGCTTGAGCGTTGCAACAATCTGAAGTATGTCTTAGTGGTGGTATGTGCTTTTAGCAAATGGGTAGAGGCTTTCCCCATGAAAGACAATACAGCTTTGACAACAGCTAAGGTGTTGCTTAAGGAGTTTTTCCCTCGATTTGGAGTTTGCAAATTTTTGTGGAGCGATAATGGGCCTCATTTTGTTGGGAAGATTGTGGAGTATGTGCTGAAGGGGTTAGGGATTCAGCAGAAGTTTCACGCTGTGTTCCACCCTCAGTCGGCAGGTCTTGTTGAGCGGTACAATGCCACATTGAAACTCAAACTGGCTAAGATTGTGGCATCCACGTCATTGAAGTGGCCGGATGCTTTGCCGCTAGCATTACTCTCTCTTAGATCAGTGCCCCACTCGCGAACTGGCCTCACACCGTATGAGGTGGTGTTTGGAAGGCCTATGAATATTTGGGGGGTGCCCAAGCCGCGATTAATACATGATGTGCCTTGTATAATGATGAACGATTATTTGACACGATTAACAAATGATTTGCTTTCTATTCATCAACAGGTTCGAGAAGCGCTCCCTGACAACTCTACTGGAGAGGGCCATGATCTTCGCCCTGGTGATCACGTTATGATCAGATCGTTTGAGAGGGCGAGCAGCTTGGAACCGAGGTGGCGGGGCCCTGAGCAGGTCCTTCTGGCGACCCGGACAGCAGTACGAGTGACCAATAGGAAGCGGTGGGTGCATTCAACACACTGCCGTCGTGTCTCTCCTGATCTGGTGAATCCTGCTGTGTTACCAGACTACAAGGAAATTTTGGAGAAAGAAAAGAGCCCAGCTGTGACATCGGTCGAAGTTGAGGGAGCCTTCCCGGACCACACTGTTTCTGGACGAGAGCGCTATAATCTGCGGCCACGATAAAGAAGAAATTTTTGGTTTTTCGAGACTGGTTGGTTACCGCTCTGGGGTTTGTGAAACGGAAACCGGGAATCTCAAGGGGGGGGGATCAGTTCTGCCAAGAGTAGCGACACCCGTCTTGACCCCGGAGAAGAAAACAACGGCTACCTCGGAGCTCAGCACCGTATTTTTCTTTTTTAGGTATATACATATGTATATTTGAGACTTTGTGAACAATTTGAACTATCTGAGACATTAAGAACTTTTTGAACAATGGCGTCTTCCGCATCACGAGACAAAAGAATACTTGGTGCCATCCTTTTCGTCTTGACAATTGTGGTAATAGCTGTGATAGCCTGGGTAGTTGAACTTGTGGTGCCTGTACGTGAACATTTATTGCCGACTACCCCGGCTCCATCTGAACATTTTCACTTCACATTGCCCTATCATGAAGAACGGCACCGACAGACTTATTTGAACAATAGCTTTATTCAAATTCTGCATCATACGCATAACATGACAAACACGTCAAATTGTTGGGTGTGTGGGATGTTGCCTGGGCATCAGAAGAAAGGGGGCACTCCACTCATTCCTCTCCCGTTTTCACATAATGGATCCTGTAATGCCTGGTACACTCTCCTCTTCACTCTGAGATGGCCAACAAAAGGAGGGGTGCTTTTCCGTTTGAATAACATTTGTTATCACAACAGGGATGGGTTTCCACGGGCTGAGGGTACTCGATTTGAATGGGAGGAGTACCGCCTCGACAATGTGTCTGCCCCGCGTGTGACAGCAATCAACGGAATATCAATGTATCCAGCTCACACGTCATTAATGTCATTGCTACTAAAGCTGATTTGAGTATACGCAATAAAGGGTCAATTCCGGTGGGGAAAAGTGAATGCAACACCACACTTACCTTTGATAGTCCGAATGGCATATCATTTGTAGCATCTCGCAATACTTATTTCATTTGTGGAACGAAAGGTTATCATCAGCTTCCGTTGGGATGGTTAGGCACTTGTTATGTATCTTTTGTACTACCCCCTGTATTCATTGCCCCACCAATGTACCATAATGATTATATTTTGTACCACAACTTTGTTTTGAATCGTGTCAAACGGACTGTTGTTCTGGACGATATCGACCAGACCGATACTGCCTTACAGCAATATGTAGACTTTAATTTGGGACTGTTTTCCTTTGTGGGGGCCGCTCTGAATAGTCGGAAAATACGACGATTGACCCGTGTTGTTGAGGCTGTAGCCAATGACACTGCCATTGCACTTGGGAATATTACGGAGGAACTCCAGATTTCTAGAATTGTTACACTTCAGAATAGAATGGTGTTAGACGTAGTTCTAGCTGACCGTGGGGGGGCATGTAGAATTATCGGAAGTAGCTGCTGTGTTTATGTACCTGACAATTCACCATCCGTTTATGATGCTATCTCTAAATTGCATAAGATAGCTGCTGAAATACACCCGGACAATGGAACTTGGACTCTCTCAGGGTGGTTCTGGTCAATGCTTACCGCTTGGGGTTGGAAACTGCTAACGATTCTATGTATCATTGTAGGGATACTGTTCTCTGTATGCTTATGTATTCAATGTGGCCCAGCTTTATGTTCTATGTGCTTATCAGCTTGTATACCATCAAGACGAGCTTTTGCTCATGACAAAATGATGCTTCATAAAGAAGTAGCCCAAATAATGCTAATTGATATAGAAGATGAACACCCTGACTATGCCCACTATGAGGTAGCTTCAGCTAAACGCTAAAAGGGTCGTCTGTCGTAATTTGACAATGGCCGAGTTAGCGCTTAGCTGTGCTACACGTTTTTCCCGCTTAAATTGGCTATACTTAGAAACGCCATATTGTACGTTATGGCGGCCATCTTAGATCATAAGCGGCCTCGTGGCTAGCGTGCCCTTTAGTCCGTTGTCCGTGCCACTGACCATTCGAGTTTGCCCAGCAACAGGCTATTTTTAGTACTGGTCAAGCCTGTACATGCGCAGTCCCCGCTGACCAGTCACCCCTCAGGAATGTGCCGCCAAACTGACCAGCGGGGTTGTGACCATCCAATGAGCTGGCTGTGTTCCAAAAGATGACCATATATGTACATAACGCTCTGTAACTTTGTGCCGCCTATCTTTTTATTACCTACAAATTGTATAAAAGAACGGGTCACACCGATGTTCGGTGTGATACTTCTTGCATTACCGAAGGGTGCTGTAGGAATGTACCACCACCCCATGGGGTCTTAATAAACTTGTTCTTTGAATTTTTCAGTTTCCGTGCCAACAGTTCTTGAATGTAAGTGGGTTATCTTCGGAGCATGTAGGCCTTGGGAACCCGATACTACAAATGGATAGCCTAAACAGCATGCCGCTGCTGTGAGGGAGCCTGCAGCTTGTACATGCATAGTGTGGCCACACAATCCCACACAGTGCATGCACGAAGGTGCAATTGTAGAAGGGGACAACATGTGCTTCACCGCATGCACTCATATGGCCAGAATACCCTTTTCATGACAGGGTCCCTGCTATAAAATCAGAGGTGGAAATCCAGAGCATAACATGCTTGGCTGTGCCCATTCAGCTCCTTTACAGACCATCTTGGGAGTGGATCCTGGTGAAGGCGGCGTTCTTGTGGCAGTCCCGCTGCCAGCACCGTAATATGGTGGGCAGACCGCCAGGGTTGTGGGGGGTTGACCACCACTGTGAGTACATATCCATACTACAGAACTTCAAGTTTTCTTTCCAAAAAGGCATATAAACAGTGTGCAAACAATATAAACAATGTTAAAATCACCAGGGGATATGAATAAGGAAATAGAGCAAATTTTGGAGCACCATGCTGCATTATTTTCTAAACACAAGGATGCACCGTATTTACAAGAATATGGCACACCCGCATCTTTTCCCTATTGCCGGTGTTAAAAATAGCTGCCTTGTGCCAACACAGACACACTTGGCCATAGTGCAAGGGTACGTGCATTGCAAGGATGATTGGTTATGTGCAGGAAGATTTCCCTTCCTGCACATTAACAATAAATATTGCTAATTTGCTACTTCTATATGTGCTGCAGAATGCAGCACACAAAGAAAAAGAAAAACAGGGAGAAAAAAAGTATTTATCCTTGTTGCTCCAATCTAATGCCTGCTTTTGCATGGCATTATCCTTGTAAATCCTTTTATATCTTGGGTGTTGTGGTGGGATGTCCACAGAAACTCCCATTGCATGCCTCTTTCATGCAGATAACTGTGTGAAAGGGTACCATATTTTTAAAGCAGCTTAAGCCATGCAATGTAAATTTGGTTGAAAAAAACGATGTTCCGATAGACCAATCCCTTTGTACATATGCTCTACAGTAGCTTATAATTGTTTGTCTTTCTTTTTGTCTCCAGAATTTAAAAACCAACAACATTTATAGGCAACAAACAGAATACCCAAATCTATTTTAGGACATCACAAACATATACTTCTGGGAAGGTAATCGTACCTTTCCATTTTTCTGTATCTAAAAAACAATCATTTTTTTTCTGTCTGAAAAATAGAATGCATCTTTTGGATTTAAAACTCGGTTTCTACCCTAAACCTTTTCTCTACTGCTAACCAAAATTAGTCTTTCTTTCCATATAGCCATAAAGCCATAGAAGAATTTCCAAACAATGTAAACATTGCAAGAAACCCAATTACTTATACTTTTTTCTCTTTCTTTTTTGTCAGCAGAATCTACGAACTTGGCCACAGCTAGACAAGCTTTATATGTGAAACCCAGAAGGGTCAATCAACTACTAAAATATGTGGGCATATTAGCGACAAATAGCGATAATTATCTCTAGATGTGCTTAGCGCATTTTTTTTTTTATCGCCGGATATTATCGCAGAGATAACATGCTATTAGCAATTTTATCTCCAAAGCGATAAAATATCCGGCGATAGCGGCTCAATGCGTGAATATCGCTGGAAATCCAGCGATATTCAGGCATTATCGCTAATGGGGTCATAACCTGAATATCCACCTCCCATTGGATTTACAGGTTAAGAAGTGGTCTGAGCAAGCGTTAGGTTTTGGCGATAATCACGCTTACCTCAAGTTATTTTATCGCTTCGCCTGGCTTGCTAATAGGCGATAGCTGTGTTAGCAACTGTTTTCAGTCGCTAACAGGTTGGGTACACACACTTGGCATGCCATTAGCGATAAATATCGCTGACATGCAAGTCTCAATATGTGCTCAATCTGCTGTGAAATACAAACCCCCAAGTAAGTGACTGTTGAACATACCCCCATTATTGGCATGTCAGAGTGAAAGTTATGAAGCACTTGCGTCTTATTGGCATTTAGCTTATATCCGGAAAAGAAGCTAAATGTGTTAGCTTCAAGTTTAACAAAGTCTCCTGCAACTGCATGGTTGGATGTCAAAATAGATATATCGTCAGCATAGGCAGTAAATGTCAGCTCTAAAAGGCCTGATTGCATTGGTAGTCTGTGTTTATTAGAGCATAATGCACGTACCAGTGGCTCAATGTATAGCATGAATAATAGTGGATAGATACAACACCCCTGTTGAGTGACGCCATATATAGGAAAATCAATTGATTGTAGAGTGGCATAGAGCAGTTTGGCTTGTGGTTTACTATATGAAGCATGTATCCACTTACCATATCTCCAACCCAGGCCAAATGATGAATGTGTTGGCCAAAGCCAGCCCCAAACTACATGATCAAATGCCTTTTCAGCATCCAGCAAGACTATTCCCATATTAATAGCAGATTTCATTGCTATATCTAAAGCCACGATTGCAGTGTTAACATGGGCCATGGTATCCCTGCCCAGAATGAAACCATGTTGCTGTCTCCACACTTAGCTTGGCATCATAGGTGCCAATTGGTAGGCCAGAGGTTTAGCAACAATGTTTGCATCTGTGTTTATAGGAGATATAAGAAGATAGGAACTACGTTCCTCAGAAGGTTTATAATTGTCATATTCCATTACACAAGCACTGCTCCACTGAACTCAATATCTTGTATGACCTTGTACAGTGGTGGCACTATTTTTCTCTTAAAGACCTTATAAAACTTGATTGGTATAGAGCCATGCCCTGCTGCCTTACCAGAAGGTAGAGTGGTCAGAGCTTCAGTGATTTCGCTATGCAGAATTTCTTGATTAAGAGAATCAGCCTCTTCTTCAAACATGGGTGGTCGAACCCTTGAAAATATTAAACCGACCTTATTCATCTAGTGAATATGTTTGTGCATAGAATTTTACTATGGAACTGGGAGAATTGCTTGACTATTGAATGTGAATGCATGTGTAATGTGCTGTCCTCCCCTTTAAGAGCCTTGATTTGCCCCTTAGATGTAATTTCATCAAGCTGATGCGCCAGCACACTCCAGATCTGTCCCCCATATTCGTACTGAAGAGAGCGATGCTTGTTGTATTTTTTAAGTGTCCTACCCAGGGATGAATGATTATCCATTAATGAAATATATAGCTGTTCCTGGTTTTGACCCCCTTGTTAAATTGCCTCTGCATGAAGGAATTCTAGCTTTATCAGTGCTTGACAAGTAACTCTGGTGGTGCCTTCCCTATTTTTATTTTGTTGTAAGATATATTGCTGGGTAATCCCTTACATGATACTTCATTGCATCCCATACTATACAAGGCCAGGCAGTACCCACAATCTGTTGCTAGAATTTCGTTAAGTTATTATGAAGGAATGAGACAAAATCACTATCTGTTAGTAAATAGCGCAGGAATGAAAAAAGATGCACACCTTTGTCTGCTGCTTGGGACTGGAAGGAAAGCAAAATGGGATTGTGATCAAATGTTATCCTGGAGCAAATGTCCATATATGCAGATATAAGTATTTTATCACTGACCCAGGCCATATCGATCCTGGAATATTGTTTGTGTTGAGCAGAATCAAATGTGTAGCCTGGCAGCACAGGGTGAAGTGCCCGCCATGCATCTCTCAGACTATGCAGCCGAGCTAGTTCAATGAAAACTGACCCTTTTTTTGCAATGTGCCTAGCTGTGGATTTTGACCCCTAGCTCAGCTCGCACCTAAGGAAACCAAGCTAACCTATACATGTTTTAAAGCTAGTCACCCAGGGCAATCCAGGATGGGGTGACTTGTATGGCTCACAACAGTTTCAGTTATCCATAATCCCTTGCAAACCTCAACCTTTGTAAAAAGAAAAAAAATCATTACCTCACAAAATCTGTGTGGATTCCCAAACTTCCACAAACTCAGCATTTCCAGAAGGAACCCAATAAAAATGGTACTGGCCCAAAATGCAACATGGACACATCATATTTCTCCTGTGAAAACTGACCCTTTTTTGCAATGTGCCTAACTGTGGATTTTGAACCCTAGCTCAGCCTGCTCCTTTGGAATCCTAGAAAACCTATACATTTGTGAAAACTAGATACCTAGGGGGAACCCAAATGGGGTGACTTGTGTGGCTGTCACCAGGTTCTGTTCCCCACATTAACCTCAAACTTTGTCAAAAGAAACACACTTTCCACACATTACTGTAATGGAAAGTTCTGGAATCTTTGTTAATCCAGTAGATACTGCCCACCCCGTATTCCCCAAAGTCTCCCAATAAAAAAGGTACCTCACTTGTGTGGGTAGGCCTTCTGCCTGCGACAGGAATGGGTGCAAAACGCAACATGAACACATCATATTTTTCCGGTGAAAACTGACCCTTTTTTTTCAATGTGCCTAGCTGTGGATTTTGAACCCTAGCCCTGACAGAACATAGGGAAACCTAGTGATGGAAAGTTCTGGAATATACGCGGATCCACATACTTCCATGCACCCTACGTTCCCCAAAGTCTTTTGATAAAAATTGTACCTCATTTGTATGGGAAGGTCGACTGTCCGTTACAGGAAATGGCACAAAACACAACATGGACACATCACAATTTTCCAGTGAAAACTGACCCTTTTTTGCAATGTGCCCAGCTGTGCATTTTGATCCCAACCCCTGTCGGTACCTATAGAATCCTGGCAAACCTATACATGTTTTAAGACTAGACACCCAAGGGAATCCAGGATGGGGTGACATGTGCGGATCTCAATGGGTTATTTTACCCAGAATCCTTGGCAAACATAAAAACTTGCCCAAAAACACATTTTCCTAAAACTTCTCTGATGGAAAGTTCTAGAATCTGTGTGGATCCACACACTTCCATGCTCCCAGCATTCCCCAAAGTCTGCCAATAAAAATGGTACCTCACTTGTATGGGTAGGCCTTGTGCCTGCGACAGGGTAGGGCCCAAAACGCAACATGGACACATCACATTTTTCCCGTGAAAACTGAACCATTGTTCCCTAGCTCTGACAGCACCTAGGGAAACCTAGCAAACCTCTACGTTTTTGAAAACTAGACACCCAAGGAAATCCAGGATGGTTTGACTTGTGTGGCCCTCACCAGGGTCTGTTGCCCAGAATCCCTTGCAAACCTCAAACTTTTTTAAAAAAGAACATAATTTCCTCACATTTCTATGATGGAGAGTTCTGGAATCTGAGTGGATCCACAACTTCCACACACCCAGAATTTCCCAAAGTGTCCAGATAAAAATGGTACCTCATTTGTGTGGGTCGGCCTGGGGCCCGTGACAGGAAAACGCACAAAACGCACTGTGGAAACATCACTTTTCTCAAGTGAAAATGGACCCGTTTTTTGCAATGTGCCCAGCAGTGGATTTTGACCCTAGCTCAGTCGGCACCTTGGGAAACTTAGCAAACCTATACATTTTTAAAAACCCAGGGAGATCCAGGATGTGGGGACCTGTGTGGCTCTCACCAGGTTCTGTTACCCAGAATCCCTGGCAAACATCAAAACTTGTCAAAGAACACATTATCCTCAAATTTCTGTGTTCGGAAAGTTCTGGAATCTGCATGGATCCACAAACTTCCATGCTCCCCACATTCCCCAAAGTCTGCTGATAAAAATGATACTTCCCTTGTGTGGGTAGGCATAGTGCCCGCAGCAGGAAAGGACCCAAAATGCAACATGGACAAATAACATTTTTCCTGTGAAAATGGACCTTTTTTGCAATTTGCCTGGCTTTGATTTTGAGCCATAGCTCAATCGGCACCTAGGGAAATCCAGCAAAACTATACATTTTTGAAAACTAGACACCCAGCTTGGGTGGGGACAGTACAATGCCAGGTCAGGCCCTGCGTTCATCCCACTCCCACTGTGCATTGCGATGGGCATCTTATTTCATGGTAAAAAAACCTTAGAAATTCACTGAAAAAATCAAGGGTTACAGGGACGGTATAGTTAGGAAAGAGAATTTAAAAAAACCTTAGAAATTCACTGAGACAAACAAAGGTTACAGGGACATTGTAGTTAGATGAGCTAACTATAACTTGTGCCCCTGCAATGCACTGCTTTTGACATGGCCCATGACATCACTGATGACATCACCGATGATTCACTAACGTACCCACTCACACATCCCATAGAACCTTTCAAACATCCACTCCTACTCCCCGACAACCATTCAAAAGCCCATTTACACACCCATACCAGTAGTTACATACCCACTCACAGATTCATAGATCTACACACAAATCCACTAACTCATCCATACAGCCACTCAAACTCTCACTCACTCACTCACTCACTCACTCACTCACTCACTCACTCACTCACTCACTCACTCACTCACTCACTCACTCACTCACTCGCTCGCTCACTCACTCACTCACTCACTCACTAATACAGCCACTGACAAATCTACTTACACACCCATAACATCACTCATACACTGAGTCAGTCACCCATAGAGTTACTCTCAAACCTATTCACTCACCCAAATGGTCAATCACACAGCCACATACTCACCCACATAGTTACTCCTGCATATACTAAAATGTACTCACTCACCTATACAGTCACTGACACAAGCACACACTCAAACATACAGCCACTCACATTCACTCACTCACTCACTCACACATACAGTCACTCATATACCCCATCACTTACCTATACTGCCTTTCAAATACCCAATTACTCACCCAGATACCCCTGACATACACCCACTCACCCATACAGCTACTCACATACCCATTCACACACACAAACAGCCACTTAAACACCATCTTACAGACTGAGACAAACGTTCACACAACCAGTCACTCACCCATGCATTCACTGAGATACCTAATCATTCACTTATACAGTCAGTCACACACCCACTGAACCATCTTTACAGACACTCATACACCCACTTATTCACCAATTTACCTTGATATATATATATATATATTTATCTATATATATATATCTATATATCTATATATCTATCTATCTATATATATCTATATCTATATCTATATCTATCTATATATATATATATATATATATATATATATATATATATATATATATATATATATATATATATATATATATATATATATATATATATATATATATATATATATATTACCTACTGGCGGTCGCCAGTAGGTATATATAGTTAGGATTTTTTCTCTATGGGACTTTTGAAAATACTATGTCTAATAACTTTGGCGTTTGTGGACGGAATCGGCTGAAATTTTCAGGAAAATGGCACATTTTGTTTCTGAGCAGCCCCTGAAAATTTGGGGGGGTTTCGTCAAAGGGGGGCAGAGAAAAAAGGGGGGTCCCAAAACGCGTTTTTCCCATTCATTTTTCCATAGGGCGTTTGGCCTCACTTTTAGCTTGAACGGCTGAATGGATTTGCACGAAACTTGGCAAAATTGTAGGGACTGTTAGCCCGATGTGGTGCCTTTGCTAGGTCTCAATATATGTGCTCCAGTGGATTTTGAGAAATTAACGTTTTAAAAAACAGATATATCTGTGACAGCGTCCCGGGTAGCGCTCCGGTTCGCGAACTTTTCGCGTAACGGAACTTTGCGAAGCTGATTGGCTCTCCTGTGTCTGTCAACATTCTAAACAGTCTGGAACGGCCGCCATCTTGTCTCTCGGTAGGATCGAGAGACAAGAGGAGGAGAAAAACGAAGGGGGTATTTAATGAAAGGGGGCAAGGTAGACCCCTCTTGACCCCCTAGGAATGATGTTGGGGTTAATAAAGGGTCCCGTGGGGCAAATAAAAAAAAATTGATTTTTCGCGGTAGAAGAGCTTCCCGGTTCGCGAACCGGGTCGCGAACCGGGTCGCGAAACAGGAATTCGCCATTTTGTGTTTCGTTTTAATTAAATTACAAGATGGAGGGAAAACAATGTGAGAAATGGGTATAAGGGGGTACGGGAGACGTATCCTGACCCCCTATGTTTTCTGAGGGTGGCTGAGGATGCTCATATATGTTGATACATGTCTTCCAGCGGCTGCGCGTGAGCGTTTTTTTTTTTTGGGCTGCGTGACGTCTGTTAACGTTTGATTCGAAGGAAATCAGGAAGTGTTGACCGCCATTTTGTCAATGCGAGTAAATATATTGTTAAAAATAATTGTTATAAATTAATCCGTATTGATAAACATTGTCTGCGCCATCTTGCCTTTTTTCCAATGCCACACTTTTGTTGTGCACGGCGGCCATTTTAGATGCCTTGACCAGACCCACTCTCTGCATGCCTCCGATTCTCAGCATGGCTCCCCACCCTCGCAAGCATCTCCCCCACGCACTGGTCACCCCCGCTCTCTCTCTCATGCATGGGCCATAAACCTCCCCCCATCTGCGCTGCTCTTCCCTGCTGCGCGTGAGCGTTTTTTTTTTTTGGGCTGCGTGACTGACGTCTGTTAACGTTCGATTCGAAGGAAATCAGGAAGTGTTGACCGCCATTTTGTCACTGCGAGTAAATATATTGTTAAAAATAATTGTTATAAATTAATCCGTATTGATAAACATTGTCTGCGCCATCTTGCCTTTTTTCCAATGCCACACTTTTGTCGTGCACGGCAGCCATTTTAGATGCCTTGACCAAACCCACTCTCTGCACGCCGCCGATCCTCAGCATGGCTCCCCACCCTCGCAAGCATCTCCCCCACGCACTGGTCACCCCCGCTCTCTCTCTCATGCATGGGCCATAAACCTCCCCCCATCTGCGCTGCTCTTCCCTGAGAATCACACCCTGTGCCCGCCCGACACCTCCCTTTCACCCTATTCACTACTGCACCCTCTGACACTCCTCTTCCTCTGTGTCTGATTGTCCAGGCCGGTCCCAGGCTATCACCTAGCCCTGCGGATGTAGTTTATGGCCCCAACTGTAAATAATCACCCCTCTTCAAAGGAGTTACTGTAGATCAAGGACCCCACCCCATGAGATCCCTCACACCACACGCGTTCCTACTATCTGATAACGATCCTGTATTGTGATTGGGGAGGGGATTCTCACTGTAAGGGTGTGTGGGACCGAGCCTGAAGCGGAAGATTCCAGGGATGCCTTTTTGTACATCAAAGTCTTCACAATTATGTGTCACATTAAAAATATATAGCACTCCAACAAAGTAGTAGGATTATAACACTTTAATAACTTATAAATATATAAAACGCTCCAACAAAGTAAACACGTTAAAAAATAAAAATTTAAACAACTATTTACATGGCAGCCTGCTGCAACATCCATATCAAAGCAACAATGGGCTGCTTTGGTCTGTCTTTTAGTCGGCAAAATCCGTCGGCCTGTGAGGTGGCATCAGTAGCGGTCCGTTGTGCGAATAGGCCGAAGGCAGCACAACGCACCGAGATGCGGACGGCACCCAGGTGGTGCCCAGTAAGTTGCCGCACTGGTCTGGCCATCCTACAATGCTGCGCCGAGAAACGGCGTGGAGCGCCCCGGGGGGGGGGAGGTGGAACGAACGGGCCTCCCCCGCCTCCCCAGGTGGAGGCTCCTCTGCTGCAGTGGGGCGCCCCTTTAGCGTTTCAGTCGCCATTCAGCTGTTTAGC
Source organism: Lissotriton vulgaris (assembly GCF_964263255.1). Classification (NCBI taxonomy): domain Eukaryota; kingdom Metazoa; phylum Chordata; class Amphibia; order Caudata; family Salamandridae; genus Lissotriton; species Lissotriton vulgaris. The sequence continues at coordinate 1,219,516,987 of NC_141693.1, forward strand.
GCCCGCTTTTGCGGCACTGTGCCTCATTCAGCTGAGTTGCGTCCACTCTTGCGGTGCAGCGATAGGCGGCTGCCACAGGACTCTTAAAATGGCGGCCGTCTCTTCGGATTTGGGCCTGGTCCACTAAAATGGCCCTGGGACACATTTGAACTCAGACATTTGCTTGCTAGGGCTTGGGCCCCATTCTCGAAAGCGTCCCCTCAGCCTTGAAGATTCTACAAAAGTCATCGGGGCCCCCGACTCCCGTGGGCTTCCGGTGGGGAGCGGCTGCCATGATTGCTTGCGGAATGGCCACGACGGAGCCACAAGATGGTGGTGCTCTCATGCTGACGCCAGCTTCAGTCTGAAACATCCAGAAACACTGTAGACTACCAATTCGATGACTTCTGGTGGAGCCCCAACGTGACCCGGTAGGGAAGAACTTGCCCTCCTCTCTTTTGACTGATCGTTCTTGTTGCCTGTCCCCTCTGTTGTCATCTAACGGAACCTTTTTGGATTGCCGAGTGAGAAAAAAAAAGGTGGGGCTTTCATCATTTGGGAAAAAAAAAGGTTTCAATCCAATGAAAAGTGTTATTTTTAGGTCATATGATCAAGCATTTCATCATTAGTAAACCAAAAGTAAAATGAACCAATGAAAAGTTTTATAAACAAGTCACATGACTTGTTATGCGGCTTTGGGCTATAAAAGGCCTACAAAATCCGTTGGCCTGTGAGGCGGCGTCAGTAGCGGACCGATGTGCGAATAGGCCGAAGGCAGCACAACGCGCCGAGATCCGGATGGCACCGAGGTGGTGTCCAGCAAGTTTCACTGGTGTGGCCATCCTACAATGCTGCGCCGAAAGACAGCGTGGGGTGCCCGGGGGGGGGGAGGCGGCGCAAACTGGCCTCTCCCGCCTCCCCAGGTGGAGGCACCTCATCTGCAGTGCGGCACCCCTTATCGTTTCACTCGCCGTCCAGCTGAGTTGCGCCCGCACTTGCTGCTACAGTAGGCCTAAGGCAGCACAACGCGTCGAGATCCGTATGGCACCGAGGTGGTGTCCAGCAAGTTTCACTGGTGTGGCCATCCTACATTGCTGCGCCGAAAGACGGCGTGGAGTGCCCGGGGCGGGGGGGGAGGCGGCGCAAACGGGCCTCTCCTGCCTCCCCAGGTGGAGTCACCTCATCTGCAGTGGGGTGCCCCTTAGCGTTTCCTTCGCCGTCCAGCAGAGTTGCGCCCGCACTTGCTGCTACAGTAGGCCGAAGGCAGCACAACGCGTCGAGATCCGGATGGCACCGAGGTGGTGTCCAGCAAGTTTCACTGGTGTGGCCATCCTACATTGCTGCGCCGAAAGACGGCGTGGGGTGCCCGGGGGGGGGAAGGCGGCGCAAACGGGCCTCTCCCGCCTCCCCAGGTGGAGGCACCTCATCTGCAGTGGGGCGCCCCTTAGCGTTTCACTCGCCGTCCAGCTGAGTTGCGCCCGCACTTGCTGCTACAGTAGGCCGAAGGCAGAACAACGCGCCGAGATCCGGATGGCACTGAGGTGGTGTCCAGCAAGTTTCACTGGTGTGGCCATCCTACATTGCTGCGTCGAAAGACGGCGTAGGCTGCCCGGGGGGGAGGGGGGGAGAGGCGGCGCAAACGGGCCTCTCCCGCCTCCCCAGGTGGAGGCACCTCATCTGCAGTGGGGCGCCTCTTAGCGTTTCACTCGCCTTCCAGCTGAGTTCCGCCAGCTCTTGCGGCACAGTGCCTCACCCCCCATCCAGCTGAGTGTTCCGCCCGCTCTTGCGGCACAGTGCCTCACCCGCCATCCAGCTGAGTTGCGCCCGCTCTTGCGGCTACAGCGTCTCGCCCACCATCCAGCTGAATTGTGCCCACTCTTGCGGTGCAGTGATAGGCGGCTGCAACAGAACTCTCAAAATGGCGGCCGGCTCTTTGGATTTGGGCCTGGTCCACTTAAATGGCCCAGGGACACCTTGGAACTCGGACGCTTGCCTGCTAGGGCATGGGCCCCATTCCTGAAAGCGTCCCCTCTTTTGACTGATTGTTCTTGTTGCCTATCTCTTCTGTTGTCATTTAACGGAACCTTTTTGGACTGCCGAAAGGGGTTCTGGTCCGACCGCTGGTTGGTGGAGACATTTTGACTATATCCTGGACCTGCCCGGCCTCGCCCAAAATGGCGCCGGTATAAATGGGACTCGTAACTCCTTGTTGTGTACTGGTTGCCCAAACTTGATATCACAAGATACGTATGCAGTTTTGAAGCACATGGCGTGCGGGGACGAGTACTGATTGAACATTTGGACATCCCTATTGATATTAAGTTCTGATGTGTTATTGATTACTGTACTATTGAAAGTTCGAATTAACGTCACCCATGGTACTTGCCCGCAAATGTATATCTAGATAATTTTATTGTAACTGGCCCTGTCGTACTTTAATTATAAAATGTACGTCCACCGATTCCGCAACTGTTAGACACCTTAGTTCTTGCAACCTAATGGCCCGCCCGTTACGTTCTTCTACAGTGTAAATGTCCCCTCATCATATACGATTCCAGTTTGCTCCGTGGCCGGCCCACGTGGTTATAGGCCCGTATTTGTATACTGACATTTTCACAATAAAGGTTTTTAAAACAAAACATGGTAGTAGTACCTAGATTGGTAAAGTTTTGAATAATAGCCACTGTTTTCGAATCAGTAAAAGGCAAGTGAAATAAAGCAGCCCGATTACATGACGGTTAAAAGGTATAATACGCAGGAACGCAGTAAAGATAAATGGTCAAGGGCTGTTGTGTTTTCCACTCCTGCAACATAAAGTGATCAATAAGAATCCGATATTCATGCCTATCAGCGACTAAGACAGCAGGCCGAGCCTCTTTTGTTCAACGGCTCCCTCATGGGACGAAGAAACGCCCTTTTTCTCGAAATAGGAATATTTTACTTGCAGGACAGTTGTAAATTTTCAGGGAAAATACATTAGCCTGGAACATTGTTTGTGATAAACTGTAAATGCATCTGTGTCCTTTGCTTTACAAGTCAGAGTGAGAAAAAAAAAGGTGGGGCTTTCATCATTTGGGAAAAAAAAATGTTCGAAAGCAATGAAAAGTGTTATTTTTAGGTCATATGACCAAGCCTTCCATCATTAGAAAAACAAAAGTTAAATGAACCAATGAAAAGTTTTATTAACAAGTCACATGACCTGTTATGCTTACGTTACGCGCTGCGCGCCGCGCTCTGGATCGCTTCCGGGAAGCTGCGCCTCGCGCACCGGAGCACTTCAGCATTACGCGACAACGCAGGTCCAGAATATAGTCAAAATGTCTCCACCAACCAGCGGTCGGAACACAACCCTTTTTAGTAGTCAAAAAAGTTCTGTTAAATGACAACAGAAGGGACAGGCAACAAGAACCATCAGTCAAAGAGGGGAGGGCAAGTTCTTCTCTACCGGGTCACGTTGGGGCTCCACCGGAAGTGATCGAATTGGTAGTCTACAGTGTTTCTGGATGTTTCAGACTGAAGCTGGCGTCAGCATGAGAGCACCACCATCTCGTGGCTACGTCGTGGCCATTCCGCGAGCAATCATGGCAGTCGCTCCCCACCGGAAGTCTACGGGAGTCGGGGGTCCCGGTGACTGTTGTAGAATCTTCAAGGCTGAGGGGACTCTTTTGGGAATGGGGCCCATGCCCTAGCAGTCAAGTGTCCGAGTTCCACAGTTGCCCAGAGCCATCTTTGCAGGCCAGGCCCAAGTCTGTGGAGCCGACCGCCATTTCGTGAGCTCCGTAGCAGCCGCCTGTCACTGTACCGCAAGATTGTGTGCAATTCCGTTGGATGGCGGGTTAGACGTTGTAATAGCAAGAGCAGGCGCAATTCAGCTGGCCGAGCGAGGCACTGTGTCGCAAGAGCGGGCGCAAGTCAGCTGGTCGAGTGAAGCGCTGGGGTGTAGCTGAGAAACCTCCACCTGGGGAGGTGGGCGATGCTCGTTCGCGCCGCCTCTCCCTTCTAGTGCACCCCACGCCGTCTCCTGGAGCAGGTATATGTGATGGTCGGACCAGGGCACCGCAGGACGTGACTTCAGGTCAAACGGATTGTGGGACAAGGTGTGGAGCAGGCGCAATTATCTCGGGGGCCTCCGTCAAGCGGTTCAGGGAGGCACCGCATCACATTGTTTTCCAATGCAGTCAGGTCCACAAACAGCCCCCACTTACTTTGAGAATAGTGAAGCTGCAGCAGGTGCAAATAAGCTTCAGACAGTGTTACAAGCGTTGCTCAGAACCCTCAACTATGGCACCCAACATCCAGGACTTATGCCATTTGTGCAAGCCTGCAAGGCAGTGACATTGAAGCATCTCAGGGACCAAGCAACATGCCATATCCAGAGTCCTTACCACAACCTCTGCCTTCCTTCTTACCTAGTTATTGTTCTTTCACTCCCACTCCAGGCTTTTAGTCTGTGGATGGAAAACCATGAACCTACACTCACCTATGAAAATCTTACTATTGATGGTTGATTTTGAGCCCCAAATACAAAGGCTTGTTTGGATCGATGTTGCAGCAGGCTGCCATGTAAATAGATATTTAATAATACGTTTTACCCTGTTACTTGTTGATTTTGAGCCCCAAATACAAAGGCTTGTTTGGATCGATGTTGCAGCAGGCTGCCATGTAAATAGTTATTTAATAAAACGTTTTACCCTGTTACTTTGCTGGTGTGTTGTATATATTTATAATATTTGCATAGTGTTTGTCGTTATTTTGGGTGGGGTGGGCGGCGGAGCCGAGCTGTCTTGCAGCCATCATGGTTCCGAGCTCAGTTCCTCTCACTAGTTTTGTATTGCTCATGAGGGGTTGTTCATAATGTTTCTATTTTAGCGAGGTCAAAAAGAGATCCCATTAGTGGCCTACTGATTTTGCTTGATTCCTTTTGTTTTTTTAACGATTTTTCACTATCTGCAAAAACTAAACAGAGTATTGCGACTCTGTGCTTGTTTGTAAATAGAGAATGAACCAAAGAGAACCAATTCCAAAACAATAAATGCTAGGATAACAATCAATCAAATGGAGAGGGAAGCAGGCACGACGGATTACAACGGGGGCAAAGGCCTGTGTTACCTACCCTTCACTATCTGCAAAGAGAGAATACTCCTAAAAGAAAAGAGGAGGGGGGGGCAGCGTTCAAAGCACATCAGAGTGCATAAACACGAAAATGTTTTTACCTACCACGTACTTGACATTTTACAGCTTTTGATATTTGCTATTAAAAAACCATTGAAATTCACTGAAAAAACTATAGGTTATAGTCCATATATAGTTAGGAATTAGCATTTACAAAACCTTGAAAATTCACTGAAAAAAACATGGGTTATAGACCATATATAGTTAGGAATTAGCATTTACAAAACCTTATTTTACTCACACAAAACCATTGAAATTTCATATATAGTTAGTTGCACTAACTATATATCGCGCACCCACAATCCACTGCTGATCATGTCACATATTACATCATTCATGACATGATCAGTGACATCACTGATGACATCACTGATGACATCACTGATGACATCTCAAATGACATCACTGATGACATCACTGATGACATCTCAAATGACATCACTGATGACATCACTGATGACATCTCATTTGACATTACTGATCACATCACTGATTACATCATTAATGTGATAATACGGTGAACCTCTTCAGACTCTAATATAATCTTAGATACACTCAGAGTAAATAGACACTCACAGACTGTCACTCATCCATGGAGTTACTCACACACCTAGTCAGTCATGCAACGAATCAATCACACTTCCATTTCCTCAACTATACAGTTATACACACCTTACTTATTCAAACATATACTAACACATATTTGCTCTCTTATACAATCCCTGATACAAGTTCACAATGATCCATACAGCCACTCACAAATTCACTGGCTCTTATGCACAGTTATTTATATATGTCAACTCTCACATGTACTGTGTTTTACATATGTACTTACTTTGACATGTAGCACTGAGATATCCATTCACTCACCAATACACTCATGCACACAGTCAACCGCCCATACAGCTGTTTCCACATGCACTTTTGAACCCATACATCTAGTGAATCAACTGCTCACACATCTATGCACAGAGTCATACACCTCCCAGCCACCCACACACACACTCAGTCTCCCATACAAATACTTGGGCAACCAATCAATAACCCATATACTTAATCATAAAGCTACTGATCAACACATGTAGCATTTTTCAGAACAACAGATATAATGATGCACAAATTAAGACAGTTTAGTCACTAACCCATGCACTCAGTGAGAAACATTTAATCACTCACTCATACAGTCAGTCATGCACCTACTAAATCCTTCATCCAGACACTTATACATCCACTCATTCTTCAATATGTAAGACATATTTTGACTTTTCAGAAACATACAGTCACTAGATGTTGTCATCAGTGATGTCATCAGTGATGTCATTTGAGATGTCATCAGTGATTTCATCAGTGATATCATCAGTGATGTCACTGATCATGTCATGAATGATGTAATATGTGACATGATCAGCAGTGGATTGCGGGTGCGCGATATATAGTTAGTGCAACTAACTATATATGAAATTTCAATGGTTTTGTGTGAGTAAAATAAGGTTTTGTAAATAATAATTCCTAACTATATATGGTCTATAACCCATGGTTTTTTCAGTGAATATATATATATATGCACCAAGCTCCCGGAGACCAGGAAAAGAAGGGTCGCACACGCCAAAGGATTCCGTTTCATCAAGGTTGCTTTTTTAATTTTCAATTTTGCATGTTATCGGTTCACTCGGCAAGACAAAGCAACTCATAATTTTTTCAAAAACACTCACAGTCAATGGATGATGTTATCAGTGATATCAGTTGAGATGTGATGTGAAGGTCTCAGGTCTGTACCTGATGGTGAAAGTTAACTGGTTACCTCGCTGTGCTGCTGTTTCCTCAGCTCATGTGGAGTTGGAGTTTACTGGGGCTGTTTTTGGAAACATATATATGTGTATATTTATATATATATATGTGTGTGTGTGTGTGTGTGTGTGTGTGTGTATATATATATATATATATACTAGCAGCATTTTATGCCTCTGTGCACTCCCGCCTGCCCCGACATTGCCCAGACCGCATCCCTCCCACCTCGCCGTGGCCCCCGCCCGCCCCGACATTGCCCAAACCGCCTCGCGCCTCCTGCCTCGCACCCGCCTCCGCCTCCCGCCTGCCTTAGCCTTACCTGAGCTGCCCGCTCCGGACTTCACCGCCACTCCTCGCCGCTCGTCACCGCTCCTCCCCGCCTGTCGTCATCGTGTCTAGGTCGCGGTTAGCGCTACATCCCGGCCGGCGCTAGTTTTAGGGGACTACTTTGTTTTGAAAATTTTATTTTTTTATTTACATTTTATTTTAATTTTATGTCGCCTATGTCTATCTACCCACCCTGAGGATCCCAACAATGTATTGGGTGTGTGGATTGGCGCTGTGGTTCCCGTGTTTACCTTGCCAAAAGTTTTCTGTTCTCTCTTTATACTAGTAGTATAGATATATGTGTATATATCTATATCAAAAGAATAGCCTCTCAGTCATAGAGTGATGAATAACTTATACTAAAAAAGAAGTAGAGAACTCTGGGTAGTTCCCAAGTTTAAGTGGAAAGTAGGTCCATTGTAGAGCACGCTCAACACAAGCAACACTATAAATGTGCTCACCTCAAATGTCTGCTTTTCTATCAAAGTCTTTAAATGTAGGATTACAATAGTGCCATCCAGTCCGAGGTAGAAAGGGACAAAGTCTTTTACCATTTCTACAGCAAAATATTTTTATGGAAAAAACAAACACCTTCATCCAGAGCTCATTTTTCCTATTTTCCCCCCAAAACCGTAGCTTCAGGGAAATCCACAAACCGTGAGTACCTTTACAATACCCAGGATGTTGGAAAAAAAGGATACAAATTTGGTGAGGATACCTAATGATACCTTAATGGTTATGGATATGTATGCGCAAACTACCTCAAATAGCGAGTTAAAAGGGCTCAGCCTTTCAGGGGCAGCTTCTAAGGGGTTAAAAAAATATTAAGAGAAACATATAAAAAAAAATCTTATACTATACACTAAATTAAATAAATAATTAGCATATATAAATAATATTTATCAACTTAACATTTCTTTCATAAATAATATAATAAACACTACAAATTTACAATACTATGTAGGTAAAATCTCTACAAAGAGCATAGTCACTGCTGAAAAAATATATAAAATAATAACAATGAAAAAACACAATAATTCCTATCCATTGTATTAAAGAACAGGGAATGCATTGGGCTACATAGGAGATAGGTTTACTATTTCCACTCCAATCCTGTAAGGAAAGCATTGGATTTCCAAGGGGTTACATTTTCCGCACCATTCCAGTCTAAGCAACAGTAGGAAAAGTGCTAAACTTCGGATGGCTTGGATTTACATTTCCCACTCCACTCTAAGCAACAGTAGAGAAGGTTTTGGACTACAGAGGGTTAGATTTACTAGTCCCACTTCAGTGTAAGCAATAGTAGGGTAAATGGATTTGGAGCTCTTACACTTACTATACCATTACCAGTCTTAGCAACAGTAGGGTTTAACATTAGATTTCAGAGGGATTAGATTTACTACTACCACTCCAACCTAAGCAACATTAAGGAAGACATTGGACTTAAGATGCATTAGATTTACTTTTGACTGCGGGGCAATCTGTCCGCCCAAAAACACATATTGAGACAATTAAACGCATAAATAGGGGTAAAAATGCACCGTCTTTGCTAATGCTAGTAGTTCACATTCCTATTGTCACACCTCCTAGATCTCCTAGTCATGATTTCTTCTTTTCAGTAAATGATGCGGAGACTGAAGAGGACGAGTCAGGCTTAACATCTACACCAGAGGGAAGCTGCTCAGAGCTATCAGAGGCAGATACTTCGGATAGAGATGGTAACACAGCCTACAGGCCCAATGCCCATTGCAAGGCTAGGACTGTTAATAGTAGGTCACGAAACAACACAAAGAAAATGGAGAGTCCTCTGCAGGTCTCAAAGAAACTGGATTGGGACTACTCTGCCACTTCTCAGATCTATCTCGAGGGTGGAGCAAGCCACCCTCAGCATTCACACTCGCATACCCCGAATCAGGCCACTACCATGGATTTGTTATACAGCACCTTGAAGCAGATGCAACTAGAGGCTAGATCGGAAAGCCGTAGGGCTAAGTAAGCAAATAAAAAAATACAGGGGTCAATTAGGAAAGTTAATAAGTTGTATGCGGATATGGATTCCAGAGTTACGGAGGTGGAAGAAAGGACGGGAAAGCTAGAAGATGAAGTTACTACATGGCAGAAATTTAGACAGGATCAGTAAGAAATATCAGCTGATGTACAATGGAAGCTCGAGGATTTTGAGAATTGTCAAAGGCGCCATAATATTAAACCTCTTGATATTGCAGAGGGACTGGAAGGGCAAGATGCCCGGGCATATGTGATCAACCTGCTCAAGGGGGCATTTTTGTTGTTTCCATGTCGTTTAAAAGTAGCGGTAAATGGTCATGGTAGATTTTTTCTCTCAGAAATTAAGGCTCAGGCGTACCTGAATGAGTTAAAAGAAAAAAGAGGCCAAAGCAGCATGACGGTTGCCACACGGCAAGGACCATCAAAAGCGTATCAGAAATGAAAGTGGGATATGGTGACAATATGAGAATATGATAAGGAGATTTAGTGACAAGAATCAAGCTGAGGTGTAATAATTATGTTGGTAGATTTCTATAACCGCTAGCGGCAGTACATCCACGGCTAATAGGATATGAAGGGGAGGAGGGGGGGGAACCCTGGGCCAGGAGCTGCCACACATAGGTCAGGATTGACCTATTTGCCTGTAAGGGGGGGATATGGGGGTGGGAGTCCGGGGACAGTTGGGGGGGGGGGACTGGGGTTGGGGGATTGGTGCAGGGCACGGCACAAAGAAGCAGCACTTGGAAATGCATTTGATTATACAAGGAGAGCACATGAAACAAAGTACATTGAGCACATACAGATCCCACAGAGGCTAGAAGGCAGGTGGAAATAGAAGGCCTACATTTTGGTCCGGTGTCAGGATATGCCTAGGGGTATCAGGATATCTAGGGGTAACAATTACAGCAGATCTAGATAGACTACATAATTTACATCTTTCCATAGTAGGACACACTAATATTATTAAAATGAATTTTTGCCGAATACTTTGTACATTTTTTGGGCCATTCCTTTATTATTTGAATCAAAGTGGTTTAGTATACTAGAGCATATGATAAATAGATTTATCTGGGTGCATGCCAAGACAAGAAGGGCAATGAGGTTCATGGCATTGCCTAGGGAGAGAGGAGGCTGGGCCCTACTGGACTTGTTATTATATTACTGGGCAGCCGCCCTTCAATACATGTCAGGCTTAATGGGAGGAGCAGAGGCTGAAGGCCAGGATGCTCTGGGAACAGTTGCCATTTATGCTTTAGTCTTGTGCACAGAGGCAGAGAATGTTTTGTTTAAATGAACCGACTCTACTTATTTTAAAAGGACTAAATTTAAGACTGTGATGGCAGCGTATAATATCTGGAAGGCTTTCACCAAAAAGTTTGGATTAGGGAAATATAATATGTATACTAGGATGTTTCTCAATGATACACTTCCTCTGGATATATTTTCAGATGCAGCCTTTGCAGAATGGGGTGGACATGGAATAATTAAACTGGGAGATATAATGGGGACACAGGGAATGATGCAATTCTCTGATATTCGGGCAAAATATGATCTAGACCCAAGGTATTTTTTCAAGTTTTTGCAAATTAGAAGTTTCATGGCAGCAAAGAAGGGTGGACCGGCGGGGCTTAGTACAAACCCAGTTTTAGAAGTTATCCAGGGAGGAGTAGACTGTAAAATTAAAAGACTGTATGCAGAATTGTTGAGGCACAAGCCAGATGACTTAGGGAAATATGAGCAGAAATGGGTGCATAAAATGGGTATAGGCAAAAAAACCTTTCATTTGTCACTAGAGCTGGGGCAGAAACTCTTATGTTCAGCATCACTCCAGGTGCAACATTATAAAACATTATAATCTTTATACTACACACCGGCAAGGATAGCGCAATGGGGGTGAACTGTGGGTATCACTTGCCCTAGATGTGGTACTGATCAGGCGGATATAGTACATATGTTTGCGTCATGCACTCACCTGCAAACGACACAGGAAGGCATAGAGTTATTCTACAAAGATCTTTAGGAATAGAAATTGAACTTACACCGGCAATAATTATAACTGGAGTAATGGATTCTGATGTACATCCGGAGCATCGTTACTTTCTCTTTCTAGCCATGGCAATATTCCGCTTATCAGTCGCAGCGGCATGGCTTGACCAAATCCCTCCAACCTATCATCATTGGTTAGGTAGACTCCTATCGGCATATAATCTGGAGAAAGCGCTATATGCTAGGAGAGGGAAAAGGGGGAAGAGGTTAGGGTTGCAAATATGGGGCCCTATAACCAGATGGAAGGAAGAAGAATTTAGGCAAAACCCATGAAACCCAGTGAAATTATAGAATTAGGGGTTTAGGTAAGATTGGGGTGCATAGCCATTAGACCGATTAAAGAACTTTGGGTATGAATCGTACTGTTGATTTCTGGATTTCGGTGAGGGCTGCTCTGTTTTTCTTTTTGTTTTATTTTTTGTGCTCCTTTTTCCTTTTCTTTTTCTTTTCTCTTTTAGTTGATTCCTTCTGTTGCTTCACTTTAATTGCCTTACTGTTCTCAATGTTAGTAGTATTGTTAAAGTGCTGCGATATATATGTTTTCTTTATTATTCTTGTAAATATGTAATGTTATGCTGTGCTCTGCACCAAAATAAGGGGTACATAACCAATACATTTAAAAAAAATAAAAGATTTACTTTTGACACTAAAGTCTAAGTAACAGTAGGGAAGGTGTTGGACTTTGAAGGAGTTTAAGTTAACATTTCCATTCCAATCAAAGCACCAGAAGAGAATGTATTTGATGTCAGAGATGTGAGATGTACTATTTCCACTGCAGTCTAAGCAACAGTACGGTGGGCTTCAGAGCCGTTAAATCTACTATTCCCACTCCAGTACAAGCAACATTAGAGAAAGCATAAGACTTTGAAACACATATAAAACCTAAAGTACAAAATATGTTTTAAAACTACTTCAATACAGAATACAACATAACAAACTAAACTACATAGACAATATTTACACTATAATAAAAGTAAAAAATAATAATAATGTTTTCAAAAAAATAATTACATTGAAAAATAAAATATACATTTAAAGTATCAAAATAGAAATAAAGATGTAATGTAAGCATTAAACAATTTATAATCAATTTAAATATTAATGTACAATAAACCAATGCATTAAATGTAATTACATTTTCTTCCCATTCTCTTCCCTTAAGACCCAACAAACTGCTATAAAAACGTATAATTCCTAATTACGTTTAAAATAAATGACTAATACACTAAAATGTACAAACTATAATTCACCAAATAAATAACAACTAATCTAACAATATCACCACCTAAAACATATATATTAACTAAAACACTTCGAAATAATTAAAAAAATATTTTTATAACTATATTAATAAAACAATATTAAAAATAATTATATTTTTGAAAATTATATTTCTTACTAAGCAATCAATATTCTAGACAATGATATTCTGTCACAATATTACTGGAGCAATGATCTTTTTTGTCAAACTTTCTTTATAACTCAATATTTTGTCCAAAGACCGAACCAGGGCTACTTCTTCTTGTCATCTGCATATTTAGTAATTAATGATCAGGTAACGTTTGATCAGCACATGTAAGGCACATGATGGAATGCTGGTCTTTGTGCTCATTTTCATAAGATGTTAGTTGAGACTTGAACATCTGAAATGTTGTCCTTACTAGCTGAAATGTACCCATTTGTCTTCTAATTACATTAATTGTTGGGTGGTCCATAAATACTTCATTTGAATACTTTAAAGTTTCCTCCATCCCAGTCATAATGGCGTTATGGTACTTTGTCTTCTCACCCATGAGAGTCAAGGAGGCATATGTATGAGAGCCTTGTGTTGTGTTTACACTATGTAAATTGGCACATGTGTAACACAAGGCTCTGAGGGGCATATTTATGAGAGCCTTGCATCATGTTTGCAGTACGAAAAGTGGAACATGAGTGAAGCAAGGCTCTGACTCAGACTTGTGAAGCCATGTAATGCCACATTGCCTGGCATTGAGTGGCCTCATAAATCTTGAGTTAGGTAACGCAGCGCTATTCGCTGTGTCGCCTTACACTGCATAAAGGAGGCGCTCCATGGGCGTAGCAGTGGGTGGTCCCATGCAACTCTAATGGGTTTTGACACATTTCCAGATTTACATGGACTTGTAAACTTGGGAATGCATCAAAATGTTACACCTCCCCATGGTACAGGGTAACAAGGAGAACTATTTTTCCTTCTCCTTGTTTTTTTCGTCTTTCACTGTGTTCTGCAGCACACATTGAAAGAGAAAAACGCCTCTATGGATAGTTTCTGTTTAGGAAGGTGCCCATTCTGGCACTTAAACAATGCTGCCGATAACACGGGCACCCTTGCACCATGATGCAAGGGTGCCTGCATTGGCACTAGGCTGTCTAAAATGTGCCATAGCAGGGAGAAAGGACAGCAATGCACTGTATTGGATAAGTACAGTGCATTCCTGATCTTTCACTTTGACATATGGCAGCACATCAAGGTGACTTACTTCGCTGCCCTGCGTCAAATCCCCATAAATCAGAGCCCACGTTTTTAAGATGGCTTCTTAATCTGCATGGATGCACCCTAGGCCATATGTGACAACAGTGGCATTGTAAAGTGGACATGTAATAATCCCTTTGTCTACTTCAAGAAGATGGTATTGTGTTTCTATCGACATCCTTACAGATGTCAATTATGGGTGTCACACCTTTTTAAGAGACTGACATATATATTACCTGGCCCTGCTACCATGGTAACCGTTTCCTTGAGTGTTGATTTAGTGATGTTCCCCAGCAATAATATCATATCATTGTCTGCGCTGCACGTCATCATCTGCAGTGCATATTACTATAGGCAACACCTTTTCCAGGTTTTTTGCAGTTATGTGCTGTACTAGTTCCACCTCTAAATAAGACCACTGAATAATGTAAAATGGTGCTCCATCATGCACACCATGATTAGTGAATTACCATTATAGAAATGTTTAGTTTTTTTTAACAGGTTCGGGCATGGCCATGTTTGACATAACCTATTGATATCTAACAATGTATTGTATGACAGACTGCAATCCGTGGGTCATATTTAATAGCCCCTTGAGCCACTTGAACATCACTTTTTACGGCGACTGTACAAATCACAAAATCATATTGATGAGGCCACGCAAATCCACTATGCATGGCCTCCTAAATATGGAGTTAGGTGAGGCAGCTTAAATCGCTGTGTTGCCATACTCTGCGCTCGGGAGGCATCCCATGGGCATTGCAGTGGGTTTTCCCATGCAACACCCATGATTTTGACACTTCCCCAGATTTATGAGAGCATGTAAACCTGGGGAAGCTCCAGAACCGTACACCTGTTGGGGTGAGCCGTTATGAGGGGAAATAACTTTATTTCTCCTTTTTTTCCTTTTTCTCCATGTGCTGCCTTCTGCAGCACACATAGAAAGAGGAAAATACATCTTAGGGTTATTTCTATGCAGGAAGATTCCCCTTCCTGCACTTAAACAATCCTACTGCACTACACAGGTGCCCTTGCACTATTATGCAAGGGTGACTGAGTTGGCGCTAGGCTGCCAAAACTGTGCCAGAGCAGGGGGAAAGAAGAGGAGTGCGCCATATTGCCTAAATATGGTGCTTTCCTGCCCTTTCACTTTGGCGTAGGGCAAGCTGACTTGCTGCTGTCCTCAACCAAATCCCCATAAATGAGGGCTAATGTTTGTTGAACTTCTAGGGAGAGTGGCAGCATGCATATAGAGGCATTTCATATGGTGAGGAACAATTTATAGCTCATGCCTTTAGATGTGTGTTTATTATATCATTTTTTCCGTTCCTGTGTGGAAGTAGATAGACAGAGGCCTCACTGTTCTGTTCCTAACACAGACATGCATGTTTATTGTACATGGGGGATACATTACTGTCCCAGTGTTGCATATTTCATGGTGGATGTTTGCACACCATTTTGGGTGACTGGTCTCACTTCAGGCTTCCCTCAGCCCATGTTCTCATTTGTATCTTGTCCTGTTCAAGTCTTGTATTGTATGCTTGAAGGGTTAGTTATTTGGCCATGTGTGCAAATGGATTTTCGGACCTAGTTTTTGGTTATTTATTCAGGTCAGTTGGGTCTTTGCCATTGCTTCCTATGACCATCTCTGGTTTAGTTGTGGCCTCCTTCTGCTCCACGCTTCCAGTGAACACTTCCGGGGAGTATGCCCCCCCACACATTATGTCTTTTCCTGTTCCTGACAAGCCTTTCATGTTATGATCTCCTTTTTGCATTTGCTCAACTGCCATTTCGCTGGTGCTATTTTGTTGATGTTATCCAGTATCTCATTCCACAGAGCAGCTTTCTTTCAGGTCCAATTTTGAGCTGAGAAAATGTTTATCTTCTGATTGTTCACCTCATAGGCGAGGATTTCAACAACCTCGTCAGTAAACTGCAGTTCCTTTGCCTGTCATCGCGGCCTTCTGCTTCCTGGCTCGCAGGCTGCTTTTCGTTCCTTCCATACTGTGGAATTTGGAGTGGTTTTGTACTGTTCCCTGGGTGTTGTTCCCGTGCACAGGCAGTCTTTCGGTAACTTTCTCTGTTGCCTTGATGCAGTGCTACTGGTGGACTCGTCATGTTAATGCAGCATGATGCAAAGCATTATTGGTGTGAGTGGACATGTCATTTGCACACCATGCATATGGAACTGTGCAAAGTTTGCGTTCTGGCACAATACAACGCAGATGTCATTTGAGTTGAAAGCGTTATATTTTATGCAATCTACCCCTTCATATGGCCATCAGTCCATTATAAATAGAATCCTTTGAAACACATGACTATGTGTCCGAATATCAGCTAGAAAATAATATTGTGATACAAACCTTTACTCAACCTCCCTCATACTGCAACAGCTTCAATTAGGATTTTATCTGACAATGACTTGACCACTTTTTCCAATTAGTGCAAAGTTCGCTATAAAGTGCAAAAGATTATATTAATCAGAGTCAGGCCAAAACATTTTCCTCATAGTGTCTCTTCATATTCCTTGTTCTTTATTGTTCCACATCATGTCCTGTAATTCTACTTCCGTAATACCAAGTACAAAGTGCAGGGATAACGGCACATAGCTGCTATAAAATGAAACAGTGACATTGAAAACATTGAACGGCATCGGTCTAGACTAGAGCTATTGGTCATGCTTACTGCACACTGCGGCATCTAAACCTTTGTCTGACAGCAGCCTGCCCGCTTTTGTAATACATTTTATGAAAGCCACAACCACTCATTGGCATTCACCTATAGATAAAAAGGTAATGCTTGACGGCATGTTCTGATGACGTTCTGATTATAAAGGTAACGTAACAAAGCCTTACCTTCAGTCAACAGCTTAGGGCAAACTGATACGATGTTAGTCAAACTTTCCGTATGTTTAGGACCAAGCCTGCATTTAGAACACAGAGGTTGTTACGGTTTTCTTGACCATGTAGGCAGGCAATCGGTAGTTTGACACAGACCGGAACGCAACTTGATTAAAAAAAAGAATCTCATCAAAGCTGTTAAGTGTGATTGAAGACAAAGGGGCATATTATCAAGGGGGTTTATCTCCGCTTTTTTGGCTTTAAAAGCCAAGAAAGCGGAGATAAAATTATCTCCCTATTACCAAGCTGTCGCTAACACCAGTTAGCGACAGCTAGTAGGAGATAGCGACCATCTTGGGCCCCACTTTGCATGTCAGTGATATTTATCACTAATGAGATGCAAAGTGGGCGTGCCAAGATGTTAGAGACTGAAAACAGTCGCTAACATCGCTATCTCCTATTACCAACCTTTGGAGATATTCGCGCTAAGCGGGAATATCTCCAAAAGCTAACACCTGCCCTGAGCAGTTCTTAGCCATGTTATCCAATGGGAGGTGGATAACATGGCTAAGAGCATTTGCTCGATAATGCATGAATATCGCTGACTTTTCAGCGATATTCACGCATTTCGGGCGTTTTTTATCGCATTTGCGATAAACCTTGTTAATAGCAAGGTTTATCTGCGATAAAAATCGCCGATGTGCGGCGATAATTTTTGTCTCTAAACAAGTTAGAGACAAAAATTATCGCTAGTTGTTGGTAATATGCCCCAAAGTTTTTTGTGAGAGTCAATGACTGTCCATTCATGGCTTCTTTCACTGAAGTCTTTCTACCCCTATTCCATGAGATCTTCTTTGTTTGTTCAGATATGCTTTAAAGAGATCACGCAGGAGTGTAGATTCCCATAGTTCATTTGCCTCAAGGTCACTCAAGACCAGATCAAAAGCCCTCCACCAGATGCTTGATTTCTTTGATATGGCAATCTGATTTGGGATTTAAACTTGAGACTTTCAGATTATTGTGGAGTAGAATTTGTGCGCATTGGTTTTATGAGCCATGTAGCCAGCAAATCAAATTAAAATCAAAAATATATAGCAGTTTTGTTACTTTGAAATTATGCCTATTGTAGCAAACACAGCTTTGTAATGACAGCACACCCTTTCACAATTTACTTATGACCAAGGAGACTTTACAAATGGAAGCTTGTGTTTTCAGTGTAATGCCTACAAAATTGTCATTGAAGTTAGAACCAGTATTTACAATGCAACGGTCTTGCCTTTGCAAAAGTTAGAGCTATTGGCATTGAAATGACAACATTTTTATTTATGTGTCGGTTTTGAAAACAGATAAATAAATGGCATTGTCATTTACATTGCCAATAGCTTAATCTCTCGCAAATGTGAGACCTATTGCATTTGCACACACACACACACACACACAGAGCCACAAACACACAGCGCCACACACACACACACACACACACACACACACGCACACACACCCACACACACAGCCACACACACACACACCCAGAACCACACACACACATAGAGCCACACACACACACACACACACACAGAGCCACAAACACACAGCGCCACACACACACACACACACACACACACGCACACACACCCACACACACAGCCACACACACACACACCCAGAACCACACACACACATAGAGCCACACACACACACAGAGCCACACACACACACAGAGCCCCCCCCACACACACACAGAGCCCCCCACACACACAGAGCCCGCCCACACTCACAGAGCCCCACCACACACACACAGAGCCCCCCACACACACACAGAGCCCCACACACACACAGACTCCCCCCACACACACAGAGCCCCCCCACACACAGAGCCCCCCCACCAACACAGAGCCCCCCCACACACAGAGCCCCACACACACACTCACAGAGCCCCCCACACACACTCACAGAGCCCCCCCAAACACACAGAGCCCCCCCACACACACAGAGCCCCCCCACACACAGAGCCCCCCCCACAGACACAGAGCCCCCCACACACACACACACACAGAGCCCCACACACACACACAGAGCCCCCCCCCACACACACACAGAGCCCCCCCCACACACACAGAGCCCCACCCACACACACACAGAGCCCCTTCACACACACACAGAGCCCCTTCACACACACACAGAGCCCCACACACACACATACAGAGCCCCACACACATACACAAATCACTGCTATGGCGTAATCATATAAAAAAACACTTTAGGAGGGGGGGTAAAAAAATGCGCGCGTTCGTTTACAGTGGTGAAACAAGTTAAGCCACTTCTACTCAGGCCCCCTGCCCCCACTCAGTATGTGCATACATTAATGGGCTGGCCAGCGAGACAAAGGGAGTGACACCTCTTGACTGTTGCTAAACGGAGGTAATGAGCGCCCATATGCCTCTAGAAAGGCCACTCAGACACCTACTAGGCCGCTGGCTGTATTCGAACAATGGAGGCAGCGCCCAAATGGCCACCCCAGACTGCTAAAAAAAGAGGCCCACAGCAGCACTCGGACACCAACCCCTCAGGCATTACCCGAATGCCCGCGTTACCAATCCAACGCTGTCCTCCGGTTATTGGGACCCACACACACACACATCTATGAGCGCACCTCACTCCTGACCTCTAAAACTCCCTGCCATCAACTTCTGACACCAACACATATTTCTTTCATCTCTATCCCAGCACTGGGCCTGACGTACAACTGTGGTCAATGCACACCACGATGACCTGCAAGGACCCTCGCCATCCAGTTATTGTAGATCTGCACCAACACACAGCTCTGCCAGGGCACCCTACCTCACCTCATGCCACGGCATTAGCACTGCGGCCATAAAAAAACACTCAAAGAGCTCATCTGTCCTGACAGCAGTGCTTTCAGTCGTTCAACTACCAAATCACGGTCTGCTGCACCCATGCTGTTCTGGTAGTGCCCTCTACACAGCCCTGTCATGGTGCACTATCAGGCCCTAGTGTCCATGCAGCCCATGCTTTGTGCCCCAATGCCCCAGCCTTCTCTTTCAGGGCACGTACACTCCGGGTGCCGGGGGGATGTGCAAACGGAGTGCCGGAGGTAGAGCTGGCCTGATTTATGAGGCCAATGGCTCGGAGGCAGTGAGTGCTGCAGACGAACCTGCCCTGAATATTAAAACCATCTGTAGTAGTAGACACGCTCCGGTCCTCAAACCCACGCGCCCGAGCACACAGCGCGATGAGAAGGCCAGAGAGCCACAGCTGTGATGCAAGAAAGAGCCGGACACCGGGTACAGATGCCACCCAAACACAGAGGAACACTGGCATACACGAGGTAGCAAAAGGTACATTACAGGAGGAATATACGAACTTGAAAGTTTCAAACCGGCATCCCGGAGAGGCCATGTCGGCTGGTTCAAGACTGCACTGCGGAGCTTCGCAAGTAAGCTACTGCCCAGGCACCATCTTCGGAGGAATGACAAAAACAAAACTTTGAAAAAAAATAAAAAAACAAATGGCCACCGCTGCATGACGGAGAAAAGGGGCGGAGCTTAAAAAAGAAACAGAAACGCCCACGAATCTGCTCCCACAATGATTGACACATCTCTCTTCCAATGGCTAGCCTCCATTTATGGAGCTAGCCAATGGAAGAGAGAGGCGGATTAAAGCCCCAGTACTGGAGATCAAAAAATTTCGCCTGCGCGACACTGCTGCGCAGTGAACGCCAGGCGAAACCTAAAAATGAGGGTGTTCTCTCACAATACCTCTCACAAGACCTCTGGTCGCTCCCCACGCCGTACGGCTCCTCCTAGTTGCCAGTGACTGCCCCTCTGCTGCTGCTGCCAAGGGTTCGCCGCTGGTGAGACCCTGGCACTTGTTCTGTTGTTTTTTTCTAGGTTGTTGCTCTGTTGCTCTGTTGATCACCCATTCCTGGCTGTATATTTGTGTTTTTCTCCCTCTGTTTGCCGCTCGTTTTTTCGCCCTTGCCCTCTGGGCCACCCCCACTCCCCGCTTCCCGCCGCTGCTCCCCTGTGGCCCGCCCCCTTTTGCCTTCTGTGCCCACTGCCCTCGACCATTGGCCGCCCGCTCCCGCCTCCCAGCTGCTCCTCCCTCCCACTTGGGTTCTTATGGAGGACGCCGCGCGGCAGTGAGTGCGACCTGACCTCTGGTCGCTCCCCACGCCACACGGCTCCTCCTAGTTGCCAGTGACTGCCCCTCTGCTACTGCTGCCAAGGGTTCGCCGCTGGTGAACCCCTGGCACTTGCTCTGTTGTTTTTTTCTTGGTTGTTGCTCTGTTGCTCTGTTGATCACCCATTCCTGGCTGTATATTTGTGTTTTTCTCCCTCTGTTTGCCGCTCGTTTTTTCGCCCTTGCCCTCTGTGCCCGCTCCCCGCTTCCTGCCGCTGCTCCCCTGCGCCCCAGCCCCCTTTTGCCTTCTGTGCCCACTGCCCTCGCCCATTGGGTGCCCCACTCCCACCTCCCAGCTGCTCCTCCCTCCCACTTCGCCTCTTATGGAGGGCGCAGCGCGGAAGCGCAGCGGACGCGCGCAGCGGGCACGCCGCTGGCGCACCTAAGGCACGCCAAAGGCAAGCCCGTCTGAGCCTGTCCGCGGCTGGACCGTGCCCAGCACCAGAACCCCTGGACCCCGCACCACCCACAACACCAGACAGCGCTACGACCCCAGCACCCTCCACGCACTCAACACCGAACGAGAAGACCCTGCTACCGAGCCACCCCGAAGCGCACCCAAGGGCCCTTCGCCTGCCGGAACTGCAGATACACCAGCACCCAGCCCACCAAAACACCAGCCAAAGAACCCAATCACCTCCGCTAAATCCTCCTCAACACTCGCTCCGCTCGCAAACACGCCATCGAACTCTGGGACCTCCTGGACTCCACCGACCCCGACATCGCCTTCCTGACAGAAACCTGGCTGAACACCACCTCAGCACCAGACATCGCCATAGCCATCCAACAGGGCTACAAGATCTCCCGCAGAGACCGCATCAACGGAGTGGGAGGCGGAATCGCCATCGTCCACAAAGACTCCATCAGAATCTCAACCAACACCGACGATACCATCACCACCGCCGAGCACATGCACTTCCAGATTTACACCGACCCCAACATGACCCTCAGAGGAACACTCATCTACAGACCTCCCGGACCCCGACCACAGTTCAGCGACACCATCACCGACCTCATCAGCACCCACGCCCTCGCCTCCATGGACTACATCCTCCTCGGGGACCTGAACTTCCACCTCGAGAACAACAACAACGCCAACTCCACCACCCTGATCGACAACCTCGCCAACCTCGGACTCAAACAGCTCATGACGACACCCACCCACGCCCCTGGACACACACTTGACCCAATCTTCTCCGCAAGTCCCCACGTCTCCTTCAACTACACCTCCAAACGCCACGGGACCGACCACAGATGCGTCCACTTCACCTTCAGGAAACCCACCACACACCACCGCACCCAAAAACTGCTGCGCCACCGCTGGGGCAAGGTCACCGAGGACCAACTAACGACCACCCTCGTTCGGAGACCACCCACCGACCCAGACACTGCCGCAACCAACCTCACACAGTGGATCAACGATTGCGCCAACACCCTCGCCCCTCTCAAGATCGCCACAACCAACCACACCAACAAGAAAGCCACCTGGTTCACTGAAGACCTCCGTATCTCCAAGCACACCTGTTGGAAGCTGGAGAAGAAATGGCTTCACGACCGAACACCAGACAGCCACACAGCCCTCAAAAGCGCCACCCGCAGGCACCACCAACTCATCAGGACCGCCAAGAGGACCGCCTTCAAGGACCGCCTAGACAACAACGCGCACAACACCAAAGAGCTCTTCAGCATCGTAAAAGAACTCTCCAACCCCAGCTCCAACACCAACGACATCCCACCATCACAAGACCTGTGCGACTCCCTGGCTGCCTTCTTTCACCATAAGATCACCGACATCCACAACAGCTTCAACTCTGACACCCCGCACCCACCACCAAGTCCATCACCCCTGCGACCACAACCCGCACCAGCCGCCTGTCCGCCTGGTCCAACGTCAGCGACGAAGACACCATCAAAACCATGAACTCCATCCACTCCGGATCCCCATCTGACCCCTGCCCACACCACTTCTTCAACAAAGCCAGCACAACCAGTGCGCCCCACCTCCGAAAAACAAACAACAGTTCCTTCGAGACAGCAACCTTTCCGGAAAGCTAGAAGCACGCCGAGATCAACGCCCTTCTGAAAAAGCCCAAGGCGGACCCCAAGGACCTCAAGAACTTCCGGCCCATCTCCCTGCTCCCGTTCCCGGCAAAAGTGACAGAGAAGATCGTCAACAAAAAGCTTACCCACTACCTCGAAGACAACAACATCCTGGACCCCTCCCAATCCGGTTTTCTCAGCAACCACAGCACCGAGACAGCCCTGATCGCCGCCACTGACGACATCAGGATCCTGATGGACAAAGGAGAAACAGCCGCCCTTATCCTCCTGGACCTATCAGCAGCCTTTGACACAGTCTGCCACCGCACCCTAACAGCACGCCTCCATGACGCCGGAATTCAATAGAAGGCCCTGACCTGGACCACATCCTTCCTCTCCGGCAGAACCCAGAGTGTCCGCCTCCCACCCTTCCGCTCAAAATCCACCAAGATCATCTGCAGCGTCCCACAGGGATCCTCCCACAGCCAGACGCTGTTCAATATCTACATGGCACCACTCGCCCACGTCGCACGACAACATAACCTCAACATCATCTACTACGCCGACGATACCCAGCTGATCATATCCCTCACCGAAGACCCCCACACCGCTAAAGCCAACCTCCACAGAGGAATGAAGGCCGTAGCCGACTGGATGAAGGACAGCAGACTAAAGCTGAACTCAGACAAGATGGAGGTCCTCATCCTCGGACCCACCCCATCAGCCTGGGACGGCTCCTGGTGGCCCACATCGCTAGGCGCAGCCCCGGAACCCACAGACCACGCACGCAACCTGGGGGTCATCCTCAACTCCACCCTCTCCATGACCAGGCAAGTCAACATCGTCTCTGCGTCCTGCTTCAACACCCTCCGAATGCTCCCCAGAATCTTCAAATGGATCCCCACCGACACTAGAAAAACCGTCACCCAGGCCCTCATCACCAGTAGACTAGACTATGGGAACGCCTTCTACTCAGGAACTACAAACAAACTCCTGAGACGACTACAATGAATCCAGAACGCCTCGGCTCGAATGATCCTCGACGTCTCCCGCCACAGCCACATCACACCCCACCTGAGAGGCCTGCACTGGCTCCCCATCAACAAGAGGATCACCTTCAAACTCCTCATCCACACACACAAAGCACTACACAACACCCGACCCACCTACCTCAACAACCGACTCAGCTTCCACACCCCCACCCGAAACCTCCGCTCAGCCAACCTCGCCCTCACCACTGTCCCCCAGATCCGGAAAACCACAGCCGGCGGAAGATCCTTCTCCTACCTCGCCGCCAAGACCTGGAACACTCTCCCAACCAACCTACGACAGACTCAGGACCTGCTGGCCTACAGAAGACTCCTCAAGACCTGGCTCTTCGACCAGTAGCATCCCCCCGCGCCTTGAGACCCTCACGGGTATGTAGCGCGCTTTATAAATGTAATGATCGATTGATCGATCTATTTGATTTAGAAGGAGGACATTTTTCTCTCTCACCACAAAATTATCATTCAGATTACTCTAGATTCAATAGAAGTGAATTCACATATATTCATATTTACTTAAAATGTTTAAATATGACTCTGTGCAGTGTGTATTGATAGCTATGCTTGCCTGTTTTGAAACTGAAAGATGCATACACATGAATGCAAGTCAAATTTAAACATCTTATGCAAATTCCACTGCTTTGCAATGAATGGTAGTTGGCCAAATGTATGTGTGCTGTAAGGTGCAGTGTCTGTTGCGTCTATGTTGCTTTATGGCACATTCAGCAGATGCGATGGTCAGGCACAAGGGAGGCAGGAAAAATAGAGATGGACACAGCCCCCATCTGACCTCCCCCGAGACACAACTGTCAGCCTGGAAGTCAGAACGTTTCTGTTGAGTTGGTACTTACAAGTGAGAGGGGAACAAACTAGCAAATGTACGAGGATAGACAAGTCAGGAGTCTGAGGGTCTGACCATAAGATCTGAAGGGCCCTAAGAGTTGATGTTTAAGCCAAGTCATTGAAAGAGTCAAAGATTTCTTATGTAAATTACATAACAGATGTCATATAAACCTTTGATTAGACACAGTTTTTTAGAAACTATGGGGCATATTTATGAGAGAAGTAGCGGAGCAGAGCGTTTGCCTCCTTGGCTTAACACCATCATTGCTGCAGCAATTCCCCTGCTGTGCTGAAGAACTCAGAAAACAATGCAATCATGACGAGCTCAGCTCGTCATGAGCGTATGAGAGGTGTACCTCATGACGAGCTGAGCTCGTCATGAGCATCGAAGGGGTTAAAGGCACACTCTGCCACTTCTGAAACATAGGGTTTCTCTGTATAATTAGAATACGGTGAAGCCCTGGGTTTCCCCCTGCACTGGTACTAATTTAGCTGCCTAGCGCCAACGCAGGCACCCTTGCTCCATAATGCAAGGGTATCTGCGTTGCAGTGGAATGATTGTTTACGTGCAGGAAGGTGTCCCTTCCTGCACATAAACAATCAATAATGGCGCTTTGTAAATTCTGTGTGTGCTGCTTAATGCACCACACATGGAAGTTGCAAAAACATAATTGTTTTCAATGATTGCTTATGTGCAGGAAGGGACACCATCCTGCACATAAACATCAATAGGCATTTGCTGTTTCTAAGTGTGCTGCACGACGCACCACACTTGCAAACAGCAAAAACGAGGAGAAATAAAGAATTTCTCCTTGTTTTGCCTGTTTAAGACAAGGTTTTCCCTAGTCTTAATTTTGGTGCTACCTCCTATTTAGTCCACCCTTGTAAATAAGGTGCAGCGTCAAAATCAATTGGTGTTGCAGTGGAATACCCACCACAACACCCATTGCAAGCCTCTTTCACGCTAAGTATAGCATGAAAGGGTGCCTTATTTACAAGGCAGCATTAATACTGTCTTGTTAATGCGGCGAAGCCCCTATCGCCACCACAACGTCTCAAAAAGTGACGTTGTGGTGGCGATAGGAACTTGTAAATATGCCCCTATATTTCTTGAACACATGTTAGTGTATATACTGTGTCCATCAGAATGTACAATTGAATCGAGTAATTTATCAAATAGAAAAATTTATCAAAATGAATATATTATGAACAGAACTTCGAAAGATTAAACAATTCTTTCCTAACACTCCATATGTTCTGGCAATGAGACGACTAAGCCAAGACACAATCGATTCAGTTTTTCATGTGCACTACATCGAAGGCAAACTTTGTTGTGATACTGGATTCAACATTATTGTTTAATAAACCATGTTCTATTGTTTTTATGTTATGTATCGAACAAGCTGTGATCTGATTTTTTCCTAGCTGCTGAATTTTATGACTGATAGAACAGTAAAGTAATGTGATTTGTTTATGATCAAACAACGTAGGACAAGTGAGGATGCTGGGACTGGAAACCAGGTTTTCTTTTCACGCGGTTGCAATTCATCCACTGTACAATATTTCCTCGCTCCAGTGTTTGGCCAGTCCTGGTTCAAAAGTATGATTTTAAAAGCCCCCTCGCCATTACTAATGTTCCCTAAGTATCCAGAATGAGAATCCCTTGCTGTGCCTCTGTAACAATCCAGGGGTGTAACTTGAGAGGTAAGCAAATCCAATAGGCGTAGGTATTCTTAAGTAGGTTTATTAGACATAAGTTAGTAGTAAGGAAGGCCCCACCGGGAGCAGTATTCAGCTGCTCAGCCCCACTCACTCAACTGACCACACGTTCAAACCATGCATACATGAACATTCTAATGACATCACACACACAGGCTGAGCAGCAGGGAAGGAGAAGACCAGAATATAACACATCTCCCTCCTTTAAAACAATGACAACAAAAGGAAACAAGAGAAAATAAATACAGTATGCCCTGACGATGACAAGGTCAGGATTTAAAATAAGCAGTTAACAAAGATGAATGAATGACTACAAATAAAAATTATGAAAAAGCAATAAAGCATAATATAGGAAATCTTGCACAAAACATGAAAAGAGGCATTAAATCACCTCACACAAAACCAATGCAAAAAACATCACATAACAATTCAATCTGACAAATTAGACCTCACATAACCACCATCCCCCATCACAAACCAAAAGCCTAAATATTACAAATCATGTCAGTTGGCCAGACTGTCACGAAAAACAATCAAAAGGGAACCAACACAAGGATAGAACCTATGGCATGGGGTATACCCAAAACACATCTCAAAGGGGTAGATAACTTCCCAACACCCGGGTACATGACTCCCCGAAACATACCTAAAATAAAACACACAGTACAAGGTGCATGACTCCTAGTGCATGGGGTACATGATTCCCAAGTTAATTTAATCAAATTACAACACTTTGCACGGGTAGATGACTCCCCAGCGGCTCTCTGTATAACTGAAAACCTCTAACTGAATAGAGCACTTAGTGGTTCAGCTATAAAACATGTATAAAACTGAGCATGAACAGAACTGATGACTCTGCAGCCCCATATAATTCAACCTGAAACGGATGGAGCACCTATGTGGCTCCTTAAAAAAATACACTCTAAAATCCAAACTGGAAAAACTAAACTTCAGAAAATTCACACCAGAATTGAACACCTCAAAACATTTTGAGCACTAAAAGTGGTTCAATACAAATAAAGTAAAAATGTACTCTCTGCACGACTCCTCCCAGTAAAAATGTGAACTCCTCTATTGGAATAGAGCACTAAGCAAATGTCGTTCATCAAAAACGTGCAGCATGAATACATCTCATCACCTACCCAAAGTAGTTCCAAAACATATATCAGTATCACACACTCCTACTAATAATCACTTGAAATAAATTAAATTGAGCATCCCAAATCAAATTGCGCACTTATATGGCTCAACCAATTAAAGCAAATACAACTAGAAATGAACACCTCAAATAAATTGAGCACATATGTGGTTCACTACAATAAAATAAAACTCTAGCACTTCCACGACTCAGCACAGGGTACGCAACTTCCATGACTACCCCAACACACACCCAAAATTAAACATGGTACAGATTATGTGACATCCATGACAAAAAATATAACAATTTGCAGCATATAACTATAAGCTACGAATCTGAAGGCAACATAATACATTAAAAATAATAAAAGTAGACACCGTTGTCACAATAATGCTGTAAGACCTGAGCTTGGCAAAAAAATAAACAAAAATAATCAATGTAGTCACCGTTGACTCTGCAAAATTCACACTTGGCAATACAACTATTTGAAATAATTTAAGAAGTCACCATCAATTACGCGCAGTTGTAGAAACGTTGTTGGAAATTGAGGCACGTCACAGTAGCTTCCGGACAAGTAAGGAAAACGTAATCATGTTGCGTGCAAGCTGGTTCACTGGTTACGTTCACTGGTTCTCTTGAAATGACTGCATGATGAATCACCGTCTTACATCAGCACTCACTGTTGCCGGAATGTGGAACATCTGAACAACGTAATAGAACCGAAGATTCTTGGAGCTGACAGGCTGGTGCTCGAGGAATCAGCTACAGTACGTCACAGGTACGTTTTTCAAATGTACACGCCTTCAGGAAAGTTTGTTAGATGTCAGATTACTTACTATGTAGCGGGGTAAAACATGGGTACACACAAGCTAAACCCACTTCAAAACTTCAAACTTGATGTGTGACTCAGTCCAACAGTTGCATCGATGACAGTCGCATGCAACATCCTTAAAGTGCTCACAGCTTAATCACTTCACAACAGGGCTCCCCGATTGCTGTAATTCCTCACTATGCCAGTTGTCAGCACTTTACGCCGGGGCTCGATGTTGACCCCCGATTACTGCAATAAACATTTCCAGTTGAAGAGACTGGTACTATCCAACTTTAACATCGGGGCCCCATTTTTGCCCCCGACAACACATAACTTTGTCACTTTAAACTGGGACCCGATCATAACAATTAGCACAAAAGGCATTACACGTTTCCAGGCATACCAGCCACGCAATGTCCATTACTGATTCACGCTGAGACTCGGTCTTTATAGTGAAATTCCAACGGCCCCGATAATTAAATCAGCAAGTTTTAAACAAATAGTGCACACAAAGTCCAACGCTCGAAACATACCTTTAGAAAGGATGTCTTCAGTAGGCTGTCAGATGTAACATGACACCGGTGGGGTATCAAAAGCGTTGCTTGTCTTTTTTTAAAAAGCTTTTTTCACATCTTTGTAGTTCCATGTTTCAAATAAATTTCCTGCAAGCGTAGTTCTTTCACAATCGTCGCCACTGTAACAATCCAGGTGTGTGACTTGAGAGGTAAGCAAATCCAATAGCCATAGGTATTCTTAAGTAGGTTTATTAGACATAAGTTGGTAGTAAGGAAGGCCCCACCGGGAGCAGCATCCAGCTGCTCAGCCCCACTCACTCAACTGACCACAGGTTCAAACCATGCATACACGAACATTCTAATGACATCACACACAAAGGCTGAGCAGCAGGGAAGGTGAAGCCCAGAATATAACAGCCTCCCCCTGCAAAAATTATTTTAATTGCTATGCAGGTTTAACTTGTACTAAGGGACCAATGTCCTTTAAAATGTACCATTTACCTCAACTTTTGTTACAAACTATTTGGAAGAGCACACACAAATCACTGTGTAATGTGCCTTTTCTTCATGTCAGGGTTTAACCTGTACAACTGGTGCAATAAGCTGGCAAAGGCCCCAGTAACTCCTATTCAGGTTTGTCCAGTGAAACAAGCCCAAAGCACAGCTTGCCATGAACTTTGGCCTTTGTGTTTCCTGACCCATCATTGTGGGAGAACCACCAACCACCCCAGACGATCCAACATGTCCTATTTACCATACAATTATTTCAAATGTTCTTTGGGGGAATACTCCAAACTACCTGCACAGCTATCTTTAAATCATATATTGGTATTCAATATTTCTGGCCAGTGTGTTTTTAAAATCCCTTTGTTTTGCAGCAAATTAATCGGCGAGGATATTCAAGTGCCCTGGTAAACTTGTTTTTTTAAGCCATCTCTATTTTTGTTATTTCAGAATTTATAGCTACACCTTGCATGGATGAATGATTGATGAAGTAATGAGTACAAGGCTTGATGAATGCTTAGATAATGAACGTAGGTAGGGCACATGGCGTTGCTGTTGTCTCGTTTGTGGCAGGAGACTGCTCTCCCTTCCCAGTGCTGCTGCTCATTCACGCATCCTTGCACTCACTCAGTAATGCAACAATCACTCACCAATTCGTTCATCTATGCGCTCAGAGCAGATTCCAGCCGCGGGCCGTGGAGGGAGTAACGGTGGGGCAGGGAGGCGGGGAGGGGGAGGGGCAGGGTGGAGAGGGCTAAAAACCGGCACATGGATAATTACAGGTAAGTAAACAATTTAAATAATAAAACGAATTTCGTAGCGCGCACTGCATCGCATTTTGCAATGCAGTGCGCGCTACGAAATTCGTTTTATTATTTAAATTGTTTACTTACCTGTAATTATCCATGTGCCGGTTTTTAGCCCTCTCCACCCTGCCCCTCCCCCTCCCCGCCTCCCTGCCCCACCGTTACTCCCTCCACGGCCCGCGGCTGGCAGATTCACTCAAAAACGTGTATGAATCCGCGCATAGATTCCCACCTCCACTTGAACTTGCATTCACACTTTATTCACACCTTTCCCGGAGGTAAGCCTTTGTAAAATGGACCCTCAATCACTCCTTTTTCATGCATCAACCGTGCACCGAGCTCAGTCGGCAAATTGGCTCATTCACGCACCCACTCGCACATCCACAGACCAACAAACAAGTTCAACAATCAATGCAGACGCACAATCAGTAAATACAAACACCGAAGCATGTGGTAAATTGCTAACTACTTACTGCACGTAAAGTAATTAAGAAAACCTCTTAGGATGAGAAAAATGAAGCAAAATCTGGAACTAGCATCGCATTTTAAGTTTTTCAACGGGGTTCCGGCCCGGGGCACAGCCAGGGATCAGCTTGGCGCAGCTGGGTCAGCTCAGAGTCAGGGAGGCTGAGATCATAGTGGACACTGGTAGCAGACTGCTGGGAAGAGCATTGACTAGTGAGATACGGAGGGATTGGTTGGTAAACGCATCACTCAGTATTGTTTCTCTGATCTGGAGCTGTGCAGAGAGGGCATGTGATGGTTTCATTTCCGACCTCACAGGCCTGCATTAAACAGACCTGCATTAAACAGACCTGCTCACATTGCATGAATTTATTAAGTGTGAAATTCAGAAAGGAATTCACTGCGGAGATCCCTGGAGAAGACAAGATCCAACTTTTGTCAACTATTTGCCATAATTGGTTTTTGAAGTTGTGTAGCTCTTTAAAGTTATAAACATGCTCTTTAATTTGATTTGTTCTTAAACTGCATTTTTTGTTGAGAGTTACAACAACTACTGATAGTTTATACTCAGTGACATTGGCCGTTTTTCAAATGCTCGCCTTTTGGGTGACTTTGTATCATTTTAGCCTGACCCCTTTTAGCTTCTTTAACTCTCAGTCTAACCTACAAACGTGTGTGTGTACGCCTGTGTTTTTTAAAGCCAATTAGCCATGTGTGATCTTTGGCAACTCCTAGTAGTGATGTGAGATCCTTGTGACCAAGATTGATTTTCAAGCATGGCACTTAACGGTACTAACAGGCTGAAATGTATTTATGCCACCCTCAAGGTTTTAAAGCATTTTGGTGCCATTTAATGAAGTGGATAAAATAAATAAAGATGTTTGCCTTCCCGCATGCCAGCAGCAAGCTATTTGGTAACTCAATGGTCTTCTAACTATTTGATGCTCAGCCACCCTGGAGCGTAACATGTTTTGCCCTGATGCTACAGATTTGATAGTGAACATTGAGTGGTGCTGGCACAGCTTGATAAGCGTTTTGAAAGATATTTGTGGGTAAAATCAGAGAGAGCAAAAGGAGCATGATATTCAGCTGTGCACCATGAAAGGTAAATTGCGCCCACGAGTGCACAGAGCACAGGCATCCGTGCAGCCTTCCATCACAAACAAAGAAAGGTAGAAAAGGACCCTGCATCAATTCTGCTCTCTTCTGCAAAAAAAGTTTAAAAGTCACCTCTTAACCACCGAGCTTAGAAGAAAAAAATCTCCCACCAGCAACGCTAAATGGTTGGTGAAAATCCCATCCAACGTATGTCCAGCTACCTGGGTTGGGTACATGACCAGCTGGGCGAATCTGAAGCAGGACATAAGTTCAAGCAAGGTGAGCGAATCATTACACCCCTTATCTTCCAAATATAAGTTGAAATTACCCAGTGCTGTAAGGTTAGGCCGGGTGATGTATGGTTCTAGGACCTCAATAAACTGAGACCGAGAGTCAGGGAGGTGATTTGGTTCAAGTATGAGCCATACCATCTCACAGGTATCTTGTGAGTCCGAGCTAATGGACTCTAGGGTGCAGTTGATAGAATTTCTTGATGTGATGGCCACCCCCACCTCCTTGGAGGGCTAGTCAAGCCTTGCAATAGTATAGCCTGGAGGGACAGCTGTCCCCAGGCCAGGTCCGAAATCCTCACTTGCCCAAGTTTCAGTGATTAACAAACATTCTAGATCCAACGTTTTCATCAATTTGCATTCTTCTGCACTATGGTAAAAAGAAGAACGTGCATTGATCAGAGCACATGAGCCCTCCTGGGCCACAGATGCTTGCCCTCCGTCTTGCCAAGGTTCAACACTGCACCCATCCACAAAAAAAGGTCCAGTGGTGAATCCCGAGAGCTGCCGTCTTATAGCCCTCTTAGCTGTTGAAGCAAAATATTTTGCTTCTTTGTTACTGAAAGACCTGGACGCATGAGTAAACTAAAAAAAGTCTGGTTCCCCTTAAACAAACTGGCTTCAGGTACATGCTGGACACTACTGACAACCTCGTGGCAATCAGTATGCTTATGGCAAAGCAGAAAAGGAAAAAATACAGCTTCTATATAGCTGCTTTGTAGATTACAGTAAGACTTTGGAACCTGTCCATTACCAGCTACTTTGGTCAAAACACAAATCTGGGGCATTCCTGATCCACGACTCTGAGGCCTTCAACTACTTTACTGTCACAACAGAGGATGGTTGACTAACCTTAAAAAGCCGGGTACAGCAGGAGCGATGACGAAGCTAGTTAACCCCTTCCCTGATTGCGTCACTACCTGCGAGCAGTAAGTAATCACTCCAAAGATATTACCCCAGCAGGGGAAGGGGAAAAAAGGGATAAAGAAAACAAAAAGCTGTGGCAGCCAGAACACTCTACAGCATGGGTTGAAGGAGTTGTAGGCATCACTTCTATGACTGCATCCTGTTTCCTGTATGAGAAACACAATACAACAGGCATGAGTTTCCCCCCTTCACCCACTAAATGCAATCTATATATATATATATAGGGAAATGGTAACCCACTTACATAACATCTGCCACAATCATCCAATAAGGAAAAGGCACACAAGGAAAAAATGAAGTAAAGGAAAGAAAAGAGTTCTATGATCCTAATTGCTCAATGTTGCACTTATCAGCAATATAAAGTTTCAAAAATATAGGAAGTCACTGGGGAAGTGTACTTATCTGAAAGTGCTGACATGAGCCTTTCTCTCAGACTTCTTGCAATTTGAATGTATTCCCTCTCAACGGCTCCACAAGACAGAAACTCAAAGCTGTAAATAATTCCAAAAGATGTCCGTTATGAAACACCCTTTCAAGCGGGTGAAACAACCGAATTGCAAAACTAAAGAATCTACTTGTTTCTTCACGAGCGCTTCAAATTAGGGCCAATGAAGCAGGAATGTTTCCTTCTTGTTTAAAGAAAAGAACGGTCTCTTCACTCGTTTCTTGCGCTCCAGCGCGAATGCGTTCTAACGGAAAATAATCCTGGCAACACTCGCGGCAAAAGGGCGCTGCTGGCGTCTTTAGATTACAGCGAAGTCGGGCTCATGATCAAATGCGGTATCCACATAGAAACCTCAGTGAGATACGCGGGTAGGAATAGCAATAGAGTCTTTTCCCAGATAGCAGACTTCACCTTAGAACACAGGTGACAAGCCCCGCACAACAGGAAGAGAGGAGCATATATAGGAAGTAGCAGGAAGAGATAGTAAACAGTGAAGACAGAGCCAATCTCCAGGTTTTCTGGGACATGTAGTTTAAGTCTCTCTTCCTACATTTATACATTCAACCTGGCTTAAACATGAGAGAACCCCCTCTCAACGACCGACGTCTCGACGGTCCACCTGGCTTAGTGGGGAACAATGCATGGAAACGCCACAGGAGCCCTGGGCAGTGAAAGTGGTTGCCAGGTTCCCAGGAACGTTCCTCAGGGCCATACCCTTTTCAATCTACAAGGTAGTGCACCTGTCCCCTTATGCGTTTGGAATCTAGAATGGTTTGGACCTCATACTCCTCTTCCCCCTCCACCTCCAACGGTTTCAGTTTTACAGACCCCCTAGTTCCATGAAGATAAGGCTTCAACAGAGAAATATGGAACACCGGATGGATGTGCCATGTGGAAGGGAGTTTTAGTTTCATGGCCACTGGATTGATCACAGTGACTATTGGATAGGGGCCCACAATTTTAGGTTGCAACCGTGTATTACCCTTAAATCTCAGATTTTTCGTGTTCAACCACACCTTATCTCCTATCTTGTAGTCTGGCTCAGGGGTTCTTTTACTGTCTGCATGTAGTTTGTCTCGGGTTCTGGCTGCTTCTAAGTGTGTTTTGGCATTCTGTAACACAGTTTTGAGGTGTGCATGAATTTCCTGAATTGTGGGATAGTTGGACACCCCTGGTTGCTCAAATGGTAATAAGTTGGGATGATACCGGTTAAGACAAAAGAAGGGTGAACAACCGAACGAGTAATGGTTTGCATTGTTATATGCAAACTCAGCAGTCCACAAAAGCGTTCTCCATTCCTCACCCTGTTGTAATGTGAAACACCTGGGATACTGCTCTAATGTTGGATTGAGCCTTTCTGTTTTGCCATCCGTCTGGGGATTGTAACTTGTTGACATATGGGCATCTATTTCATGATATCACACAGAGCCTTCCAAAACCGCAATGTAAATTGGGTGCCCCTGTCTGTAATGAGAACGGAAGGAATTGTAGTATAGTTCCTATATTCCCAATAGGCTCTGCGCATTGGAATAACATGTACTATACTTTAGACGTAGGACTGAGGCCGACTGGGTCTCTATCATATATATTAGACTTAATAGTGAGTGCCAGCTTAGTCAGAGGTCACTAGAAACTTTCTCGAATTCACAAGAAGGGATACGTTTCTGACAACTGTATAAACATGACAACTTTGTTTCCCAAGAATAAGAAATCAATCTCTAGAGTCGCGGAAACAATAGATAACCATTTTACTCAATCGTGCATGCTTCATTTCACCAGAGGTGCTGAGAAAATAGAGAGACGGGCGTTTTCAATAAAAAGTATTTATTGAACAGTCTTCTTTCTCAAGCATAAGAGTTGTACTGCTACGATCGTAATACTGGTAATACAGTACAAGGTATATAATAAGAAAAGTATTATAAAGTAGTACTGTAAAAGCATGATTTAGTTTCTAAGCCTTAAATTGCCTTAAAACATATAACATACATAAAGTGATAAAATAATGACTAAAAGTACTCAACTGCTGCTTTTAAAATACGCCTACCCCGGTGTACCTAACCTAAGTCTAGTACAAGGGAGGAAGTAAGTGAGGAGTGACTTAAGTTTAGTATTTCTCTGCCAAGAATCTATCCAAGAATTCTCTAAGGGTCTAATCAGCTCTGTACCTTGGTTTAGAATGAAGGAGGTCTTGTATCTTTCTCTCAGGACTCGATTTCCCAACAACCCGTAAGGGTAGCCTGGAAACACTGGAGCTGGATTTCTCGGCTGGAGAAAAGACAGAATCTTTCAGTGCGTCTTCTGGAGGGTCGGCTTCCTTCTGCACTTGCTGCTGCAGGCGTCGGGCAAGCAGATAGTCGATCTGCTCCAAACCACTGAGTGTTTGTCTGGGCAAATGTAGCCATATTTATACTTTGGAGTATGATTGGAGTTAGTAACGTCATCGAAGACTCAGTTCTTTGAAAACTCCATGATTTCCTAGATAAATTAGTATTCTGGCAAGGGGATGTCCCTAACTGCTGAAGGCGGGTTTCTCTAAGAAATCGTTGTTGATTCTTGGAACTTAGGGGAAGTAGCCATGCCGTATTTGGGCTGCATAGGCTCAGTCTAAATATGGTAATGATTTATATGCCTATATAAGGATCGGGTAATTTATACCTATATAAGGGCATGAATCGGGATAATTACACTAGGGTCCTAGATTAATTTACAACAGAATACCGTGTAATCGTACTACTTGTTGCAGGAATACAGTAGCCAATTCTCCTGATGTGGGTAGATTGGTTAGGGCTACAAAATGACCCATCTTGGTCAAATGGTCAATAACTACAAGTATCTTATTGTTACCAAAACTGAGAGGCATTTAAACTATAAAGTCCATAGACCTAGTGTGCCATGGGGCAGGGGGTATTGGTATGGGTCTCAATAGTCCACTGGTTCTTTGATGCTGAGCCTTAACCTGCGTGCAGATTGAACATTTGGAGACATATTCTTCTGTTTTTTTACGCAGTGTTTCCCACCAGAAATATCTAGACACAGGCTGTAAGGTTTTCTGTATTCCCAAATGGCCGCTCAAGGTAGAATCATGAGTCCATTGCAAAGCTTGTTGAAAAGAAGTGTTGCAGAGACTGAAATGTTTTCCTTAAAGAGTAGTTTATTCGGAGATGTAGAGAGCCGTCCCAGCAGGCAGACCGGAGCACAGATTGTAACTGCCTCCAAAAGAACTCTCTCATAACAATACATTCTCAATGACATGACATGGTTCCAAGTGATGTAATACGACATGTCACCACACATCCCCCCTTTTGATAAGAATGACAATAAACAACAAAACAAATAAATACAACAGATAAGATGAAAAAGATTGAGTAATGAATGAATAAAATTAAACAAGAACAACGAAACATAATCTTGTAGTTTGCTTGGTCTGACAGGCACTCTGGTACTTTTCCTGACCCTATCCCCTTCTGAAACATTGTTGAAATTCACATCTCTTGGAGAAGTAGAAGGATCTTTAGCAACTTGTGATGTACACCACCAATTCCCATTGGACAATCTTACAGCATTTCTACGAATATCAACTACTTGTTGAGCATCTAGGAATTTTGAAAAGCCTTTTTTTACCGGAACAGGATTTTTTACTTTAACCCAATCTCCTATTTGAATATGGTTGAGATTTCTTTTTCCAGGTTTAACATTTTTAAAACTGGCATCAGAAGACTTTTTGTTCGCACTTTCTCACATGTATTTCATATCACCACCTTGATGAAAACTTTTTACCATCCAGAAGGGATATACTCGAGAACAAGCTTTTCTCCCTCTCATGAGCTCAAATGGAGTGTAATTGGTGGCAATATGCGGAGAGGTGCGATATGACCACACTAGATCTTTAACTGCTTGAAAAACACAATTTCTGGATTTGAAAGCTGCTTGAACACACTCAACAACAACTCTGTTAAATCT
Source organism: Lissotriton vulgaris (assembly GCF_964263255.1). Lineage (NCBI taxonomy): Eukaryota > Metazoa > Chordata > Amphibia > Caudata > Salamandridae > Lissotriton > Lissotriton vulgaris. Next base: position 1,219,554,447 of record NC_141693.1, read on the forward strand.
TTCCGTTTTGCCATTCCTTTGTGGATGATATAGGGGAGTTCTAGTGTGTTTGATACCACATGATTTCAAGAACGAATTCCTTTCGTGTGAAACAAATTGAACTCCATTATCCGTTAAAATTTCTTCTGGATACCCTTTTCTCAGAAAAATGTTATTCAAACAATCAATAACACTTTTTGAATTGGGTACACTAATAGGCTCAACGTCTACCCATCTTGACAAGTGATCCATGAGAACCAGAAAATATTTTCAATTGTTGGGGAACAATTGAAATGGTCCCAGAAAGTCCATACCCAACTTTTGCCAAGCCCTACCAGGAGTAGAAACTTGCGATTCAACAACACCTTCTAAAATGAATACTTTGTCACTGGTACTGCAACGTTGACATTGTTTGACAAGTTCATCCACCTGAGAATCCATTTTAGGCCACCAAAAATCAGACCTTACTTTTCTTTTGGTAATAGTGGCATCCAGATGACCTGAGTGAGCAGCTAATATGATTCTTTCCCTGTAGTGCAATGAAGGAATTAATTTGTCACCTCTGACAATTTTCTCACTCTCCATCGAAAGTTCATTACTAACCTTCCAAAACATTTGAAGGTCAGGAGAAAGACATTTCTCTTTCGGCCATCCCTTTCTTATAAGTGAAGAGACTTCCTTGAGTACAACATCATTGTCAAGTTCTCTAATCCAACCATCTTCTATAAAAGATAAAGACTCTTGACACACATTTGCCACAAAACATTCCTCCACATCATTCTCCCAGTCTTGTTCATCGTTATCATAGATGGGAAGTCTAGATAGACAATCTGCCCTGCTGTTTCTTTCCCCCGGAATATATTCTACACCAAAAGTGTATTCAAGTAATTTTGTGGACAATCTTGCTAAACGAGCAGTAGTCCGTTTAACATTTTTTCCTTTTAAAATGTCAACTAATGGTCGATGGTCAGTTTTGAGAACAAATGACCTACCCCATAAATACGGCTTGAATTTCTCTATACTCCAGGTACATGCTAGGAGTTTCTTTTTAATAACGGAATATTTCCGTTCAACAGGACGAAGAGTCCTAAAAGCAAATCCTACCGTGTACTCATTCCCTTCGGAATATTGTGAAAGAACCGCTCCAAGTCCATACTCACAAGCGTCGACTGTGACGATGGTTTGTCTGCCTTCAACAAACGCTTGTAAGGCTGGAGCTGAAAGTATGTGTTCTCTTGATTATTTGAAAACCTTTCTTACATTCCTCTGACTAGTTAAACGTAGCTCCTTTCTTAAGCAAAGACCTGAAGCATTCAGTAGTTTTTGTAAAATAAATTTAGCATAAAATTCACACAAACCAAGGAAAGACATGAGTTGCTCTTTGTTTTGGGGAGCAGGTGCTTCGATTACACTTTTAACTAATCCCAGTCTAGGTTTTATACCTCTTTCAGAAATAATATGTCCTAGGTATTCAATCTATTTGGCTTTAAAAATACATTTAGTCTTTTGTAGTGTTAAACCTCTATTCTCTAGAACCTTAAAAACTGCATCAATTGCCATATTATGCTCACTCTCAGTTTTTGTGAAGATGAGAATGTCATCTTGAAAGACAACTACAGTAGGATTGTGAAAAAACATTTCTGACATGAGTCTTTGAAAGACCGCAGCTGCCGATGGCAGCCCAAAAGGAAGACAACAAAACTGAAAAACACCATCAGGAGTGACAAAGGCAGTAAGATGTCAGGATTGAGGGTGTAATTCAACCTGGTGATAAGCGGCTTTAAGATCAAATTTTGTAAACCACGATGATGACCCTACCTTGGCAATAAGATCTTCAATTCGTGGTAAAGGATACCCATCAACCCAAATAGCCTCATTGAGCCTGTGCAAGTCCACACACATCCTCAAATCACTTGACCTTTTCATTGCTAAAACAATGGGGGAAAGCCAGAGAGTGGATTCAACTTTTTCAATAATTCCTTAATTACATAGAGTTTGCAAATGTTTTGAAAGATCACTTCTGATACTTAAAGGAACATTATGTAACTTGTGTTCAATGGGAATGGCATTATCTTTAACCCTGATGGAATGTTGAAAATTAGTGATTTTTCCGAGACGATCTTTGAGAATTATACGATATTTTTGTTCCCAATCACCACTGACATGAGTAACAGATACAGAATCAGAGGTAACAGGAAGATCTTGTTTAAGCTGTTTGTCAATGAAGACAGGATTGTCTAACCCAGGCTTAATGGTAACGCCAATTTCAGCTTGGTGGAGAAGACCGAGAACATTAATTCCTCGTCTGGCTACATACACTTTCCCTTTAATGGTTTCTCCTAAAACATTAATGTTGGCCCAAAAATATCCCAGCAATTCAATTCTACTTCCTTCAAAAGCTACTGTAAGCACATCTGGAGCCAATAAACTTTACCCTGACCAGAATTTGCTGTACTTATCTTGTGACACAATAGTGATGCATGCTCCTGTGTCTACAAGCAGTTGAGCGTGATCTCTTTCAATAATGACATCAACTTCAGGATCAGGAATATATTGAAGATTTTCTTTTTCATCACAATTTTTGACCACAACAACATATTCTTGACTGATGACATCCTCAAGTGAAGAATCACTTTCATTATAGAGATTGTAATTGTCATTGACAAAACATCTTACATTTCCTCTTACATTTCCTCTTCTACCTCTCATACAAATTTTGGCAAAATGGATGAATCTCTGCAGAGATTCATCCGGTACGAAAAGCCTTTTGTCATTAAACATTAAATGGTTCTTTATTGATCGGTGCAGTGGTTCTTTAGCGACCCAGGCCTTTTCATCCAAAGATTCTGTTTTTTCCTTGACCTGTTTCAATAAATCAGCAGAGGCTGTCAGATCCATGATTTCTGTTGGAAAAGAAGCCTTTTGGAGAATTATTGGAGGTTCTTCAGTTGTTGTAGGGTTGGTTTCTGGAATGGGCAAGGGTCTTGAGAGTTCGTCAGCTTTGCCATTCTAGGGTCCTGGTCTATATTTGATCACAAATCAAAGTCTGAAAAGAATAATGACCATCGTAGCTGAGGTGGAGTCAGGGCTCTCTTTAGAAAGAGCTAATTTCGGTGATCAGTGTATATTTCCACCGTGTGTCTGGCCCCTGTAGATGATGTCTCCACTCCTCACAGGCCCTCTTTATGGCCAACAATTCTTTGTCTATGATACTATAATTTACTTCACAAGCAGATAATTTCCAAGAGAAGAATGCAACAGGATGTAGCTGTCGTGTTTCAGGGTGTCTCTGCGAGAGAATGCCTCCAATGGCATAGTGTGAGGCATCCGTTTCCACCTCAAACGGCTGACTGGCTTCAGGATGTCATAGAATGGGCGCTGTTGTGAAGCACGTTTTCAAGGTCTGGAAGGCTTGTTCTGCAGAGTCAGTCCATAAGAAGATGGCTCCTTTTTGAAGAAGGTGTGTCAATGGTTGTATTATCTTAGAGAACTCCTTAATAAACCTTCTGTAGAAATTTGCAAAGCCTAGGAAACTCTGCAAGGCTTTTACACATGTAGGGGATTCCCACTGAATGATAGCTTGAATTTTCTTCTGGTCCATACGTAGCCCATTAGGCCCAATGACATACCCCAGAAACTCTACTTCTGGAGCGTGGAACAGGCATTTCTCTAGTTTGGCTTACAAATTGTGCTTCTTCAGGCGCTCTAACACAGCCAATACGTGATGGACGTTTTCCTCCTGTGTAGCGGAGTATAGGAGGATGTCATCTATGTAAACGATGCATGAAACATCCAACAATCCTCTGAGTACTTCATCCCTAAAACATTGGAACCCGGCGGGGGCATTACAAAGGCCAAAGAGCATAACTTTATATTCATAAAGCCCAAATTTTGTGCGTAAGGCTATTTTCCACTCGTCCCCCCGCCGCACTCGCACAAGGTGATACACACCCCTTAGATCCAGTTTAGTGAAGATCTTCACATCTTTTAACTGGTCCAGCAGTACTGTTGATTGCTCTGTAGTCGATACAAGCCCATAAGCCCCCCTCACGTTTTGGAATAAAAAACAGGGGCAAGGACGCAGGGGAGGTTGATGGACAAATGAATACAAAACCTAAGATTTTCTCCAAATATTGTTGCAAGTAGATAGTTTCTGCCTCAGTGAGGGCATATATCCAACTACAAGGAATGCTCGCACTAGGCTCCAACTCTATTACGCAATCAGAATCCCTATGTGGGAGCCGTTTGTTGGCCTCCTGTTCGCTGAACAAATCTTTGTAGTGTTTATAAGCCTCTGGAAGTGTGGAGACCAGGCAAATGCTCAACTCCCGGCATCCCGTAACTAGCAAGGTAGCAGGATTTTCCATCTGGTGTTGCTTGTGTACTTGATCCTGAGTACAATGTTCAAGACAAAAAGCGGAGTTTAAGATAACTGTGCGAGCTGCCCATTGGACTACAGGTTCATGTTGCGTAAGCCAAGGCATTCCCAAAATGAGTTTAAATTGGGGAGCATCTATAAGGTAAAATTGTATATGTTCATAATGGTTCTGTCCAACTTGCATGACAAGTTGACATGTATGGAAGCACACTGGACCAGATGTTAGCTCCATATCATTCACTGCTTTTACAGGTTCATGAATCTTTTTTCTTATGCACTGAACTCCTAATTTTTGTGCATATTGTCAGTCGATAAAATTACCCGTAGCCCCAGAATCCAATAATGCATGCACCATCACTGGCTCCACTCCAGGCCACTCTACAGTGACACACACATTCATATGGGGCACAGAAGTTTGCATAGTGTTTGCCACTGCGTGAAAGACCTCTTCATGATCAGGACTCAAACAAGGGGTCTCTAATTTGTCTGAGCATAGTCGTTTCCCAACACAGGAGATGGGTACTCCACCACAGGGACAGTTCTAGCACCCTCATTGTCTTTGTATATGGCCTTGGTCTTTGATTTACAATCCTTGATGAAAAGACCTGTCTTCCCGCAATACTGCGTCTTCTGTTTCTTTCATCGGTGCTCAGTATTCCACGTACGCCTCCTATCTGCATAGGTTCTGTTCCATCACTTGACGAAGAGGCTCCTTCAGTGAGCGCTCTTGGTCAAGATATTTGATACCTAATGTCGGGATGCTGTTTATCCCCTTTCCTCTCTTGTAGACGGTGATCCAATTGAACCGTAAGATCAATGAGTTCTTCACAAGTGGTGGGCATATGAACCACTTGGGCCAGTACATCCTTCAGTTCCCCTCTCAGCCCTTGATAATACAAGGAAATCCTTTTTTCTACAGGCCAATCAGTTTCGATGACAAGGCGATTAAAGTTGGTAATGTAAGTCAAAAGGTCTTTGGAACCCTGTTTGAGTGTTATAAGTTCTTTATCTAGGGAGAGCATATGTGCTTTTCTGTCAAATAGGTTGCGCATTTCTTTACAAAAGTTAGCAAAGTTAAGCAGCATGGGATCGTTTCTCTCTATCAAAGGGAATGACCAACTCGCAGCGTGTCCTCCCAAATAGGACATCATAAAAGCTGTCTTTGCCTGGTCGTCAGGAAACACAGCTGGTTTGCACATGAAATGCAGACTGCACTGCCCCAGGAATGTGCCAAACTTTTTAGGATCCCCAAAAAATCTCTCTGGAGGAGCTAAGGGTAATTGTAACGGCTGAATGACCTGAATGGTAGATGGGCCTTGTCATCCATGTTGTGTGGTGGTACTGGAATGCGAAGGTGGAGGTAATGTATAATCTCTAATGTAATTAACCCCTCTGGTACTGGTAGAGATAGACCCCGACCTCACGTCTCATAGTACCCATCTGTTTCTCATTTCTAGTGTTTCTCCTCTGAAGGCATCCACCTCCATCCTTAAGGCTGTTAGGGTTTCCAACACTGAAGTTAGCACAGTGTTGGTATCCATCGCTCAGGTCGTAGGAACCATGGGCTTGTCACTCTGTCACAACAGAGGATGGTTGTCTAACCTTAAAAAGCCGGGTACAGCAGGAGCGATGACAAAGCTAGTTAACCCCTTCCCTGATTGCAGCACTACCTGTGAGCAGTAAGTTATCACTCCACAGATATTACCCCAGCAGGGGAAGGGATAAAGAAAACAAAAAGCTGTGGCAGCCAGAACACTCTACAGCATGGGTTAAATGAGTTGGCATCACTCCTATGACTGCATCCTGTTTCCTGTATGGGAGACACAGTACAACAGGCATGAGTTTACCTCTTTCACCCACTAAATGCAATCTATATATATATTTGGGGAAGAGGTAACTCACCTACATAACATCTGCAACAATCATCCAATAAGGAAAAGGCACAAAAGGAAAAAATAGAGTAAAGAAAGGAAAGAGTTCTATGATCCTAATTGCTCAATGTTGCACTTATCAGCAATATAAAGTTTCAAAAATATAGGAAGTCACTGGGGAAGTGTACTTATGTGAAAGTGCTGACGTGAGCCTTTCTCTCAGACTTCTTGCAATCTGAATGTATTACTTGGCTCTCTTTATACAGGGTTTGAAAAAACACTCTGTTGCTCTTCAGGATAAAGTGTTGCTGATCCGAGCCTCTCAACGGCTCCACAAGGCAGAAACTCAAACCTGTAAATAATTCCAAAAGATGTCTGTTGTGAAACACCCTTTCAAGCGGGTGAAACAACTGAATTGCAAGAATCCACTTGTTACTTCACGAGAGTTTCAGATTAGGGCCAATGAAGCAGGAACGTTTCCTTCTTATTTAAGAAAAAAACGGGCTCTTAACTTGTTTCTTGCACTCCAGCGCGAACACGAGTTGCGAGCCCCCAAATGCTGCCAGACGCTGCTGGCGGGTCAAAGGTGGCGGTCGCGCTCCAGCGCGATCGCGTTCTAATGGAAAATAATCCTGGCAGCACTCGGGCAAAAGGGCGCTGCCGGTGAGGGAACTGGACATCTTTAGATTACAGCGAAGTAGGGTCCATGATCAAATGCGGCATCCACATAGAAACCTCGGTGAGATACGCGGGTAGGAATAGCAAAAGAGTCTTCTCCCAGATAGCGGATTTCACCTTAGAACACAGGTGACAAGCCCCGCACAACAGGAAGAGAGGCAAGTAAAAAACAATGGAAAAAGGAGGAAAAGATCTACTGTAACTTATCTAAATAGGAGACAATTAATTCACCTATTTCTATGCCATTTAGTGCACTTAGGAAAAATCCACTTTATACCACCCCATTACTCATACACAGGGACTAGATTATACATTTTTTATTGTTTTTTTGTAATCACTAAACTCATATCTCTTTGTTCTTTTTTTCTTTGTAACAAACATCAACAAATGATTTTATACACAAGCTTTTTGTACAACATATACCATCATATACATCACTATATACACACCTATATACAACACATTCACAATAAATTGACCAATGAACGAAATCATAACACAAAAACACAAAGACTTGTATGATTTACACCCTACAAAATATTTCAGCAAAGGCTGAGTGCCCTCCCATTCACTGTAGGAGATGCACTTGGAGGTAGTATAGCACAGATGGTTCGAAAACCCAAATTACCGAACCTCAATCGAAAACTGTGTCACACAGGCTACAAGTTCCCAAATTAATTGTAAACATAAACACTCCTCCAGTATGAAAGTGTCGACGCGGTCGCGTTTCGGCCTTCCAAGCAATCTGGCCTCTTCAGGACAGGGTGATAATCCACAAAAGAATTTAATCCAAGGGCAGCTGGGAATCGTTCACAAAGACCAAAACCAAAGGCAAATTCTTCACACGAAGTCTGGCTGGGTATGAACAAGTCATCTTAGTAAATCATCTCACGTGTGTGCAAAGGTATCCACACTCCACCGGCCAACTACTAATAGCCCGGGGACTCCAGAACGTCTCTCTCCTTCAAAAACTGCCGCCAAACATGTCGGGTTTGCTCCGTGCAACAGGAAGAGAGGAGCATATATAGGAAGTAGCAGGAAGATAGTAGATAGTAAACAGTGAAGACGGAGCCAATCTCCAGGTTTTCTGGGACATGTAGTTTAAGTCTCTCTTCCTACATTTATACCTTCAACCTGGCTTAAACGTGACATTTACTCTGCAGATAGGGCTAGAGTAAAACTAGATAACAACTCATCAGCCGCTGACAAGATAAAGATAGAACCAGGCATTTAGCACCAACCCTTTTTAACCTACAAATGTATGATCTGCTTCCTGCACTGGATGCAGTAATCTGCGAAGCACTAAAACTGGGGAACAGCCCTATCACTACCCTGCATAACAATGATGATGTTGTCCTTTTAAGTCAAACAGCAAAGGGACTATAAAGGCTTTTTGATGTTTTACACCAGCATAGTAACATGAATGGAATGACTGTGAACATTGAAAAGAAGAACATCGTTGTCTTTGGGCAGAAAAGGAACAAACCTAGAACATGGCACCTCAATAAAGGTTGCTTGACAAATACAAGTACCTGTGAAGGAGGACATTTAACCCACTTTAACTTTTAAAATCTAAATCTGTCTTACAACAATTTACCTTTCAAACTATCTTCAAATGGACAAAGCAGCCCACCATGGAGCCTTTGTTGAAGATAGTAAAAGCTAAACTTATGGCCACACAGGGTTACGGCTCAGTCGCTTTTCCGGGGAAACTGGGCACTTTTTAAATAAGACCCAGAGTTCTGTTTTCAGGTCACTGTACAAGCTACTGTAAAACCCTTCTGCAGCCCAGATTCAGCTGGAATTCATGTTGTGCAATCAAGATCTTGCACAGAAAACTTGCACCCTTAAATACCTTCATTCAACACATGCTGCAAAAGAGGGAACATTGAAGAACCTAATTTGGCTGAAGCACCATCAGAGAACAACTCTCAAAATCCCTGGAAGTTTGTTTTTTTGGATGTCTTGAAGCTCAAAACTGCAGTATCTTGTTGGAACCAAAATCTCCCCCACCAGCACTTCAAAATTGTGCTAAACAATATGCTCCATAAAGAATCCTTTGAAAAGGACCACAGGGGTTTCATGGGCAGAAAGCATGCACACCTTGTATTGAGGAGTTATGATAAAAGAGGAGTTAAAAAATACATCTCTGACACTCTCCGTGCATCACAAAATCAAGTTCTGCTTTATCAGAATGGGTAACCTTTCCTCATTGGATCTCCTCCCACCATGGTCAACCCACCATGGATGACCCGCCCTCCACCAGTAAGTACTGCCAATGTGGACAGTTCCAGGAGTCCTTACCTCATTTGCTCTGCATTTGCCCACCACTAACTGATAAACGCAAAAAGTTACTTCGCCACTTACTGATCAAACAAGGGACTTGGACAATACAGGTAGCTGTCGACTTTCTCCTGAACAATCCTTATTCTCAAGCAATCTCCAGGAGGATGAAATTCTTGCCAAAGTGGTCAAAATGTTAAGAGACTTAACTTTATCATCAAGATCTTTGGGGTCGTAAGATGCTATGCATGGTAATAATTTTCAGTATGATTTCTGTTTCATGAGCCTGTCCACACTCTCCTTTACAGCATTAATACACCATGAGTAGGCTGCTAGATGATTGAGGCCAGTAGGTTGCGGTCATAAGTCACACTCATCCATCATTCCTTGCACCAACTCACTCTACCAAAGTCCTGACCCAGGTAAAGCTATCAGGCTCTGCAGCTCCGCCATAGCCATCACTCAGGACTTTTAGACTACAGCACAAAGCATCTTTGACCTTAGCAAGTCACTTTCAATCTCATTAGGTTCATAGGATGTTAAATATGGAATGTGTCTCTGGCATGAAATCGCTTCATATGGTTGGGTGTGTACCTCCCTGTACTCCTTTGCCATTGATAAGGCACTACGAGTAGGTTGTTAGGTGAGTTCGGCCAGCTCATTGTGGTCGTCAACTAAATGTTTCCATCACCCTGCCCCCGAACACCACCTATCCTGATTCTTTCTTATCTCACCTCTGCTGGGCATCCGGCATAGGTAATGCTATCAGTGTTCCATAATGCTGCTTATTTTTAGTAATAACAGGGCACTTCTCAGTTCGTAGCACAAGGACACTTCTGATTCTAGCACATTTAAGTCCAAACATTTGGCTCTTTAGAACAATCTCTGTTTTTAATACTCTTTAACTATAGGAACTCCTATCCCACTTCTTGATGTAGATTTAGATCACGAGTTAATGCATTATTACCAAACATTGCACCAGGTCATCAAAAGCACCTAGCACTTCACCATTCGGCCCTTCGGATTTGGCCCACCAGTCGCATTTAAATCTTGCAATTCAATTAAGTTCAACCAAGGTCTTGAACCATATTAACCCACATATTCAAACTTAATGGTTACTAAAATACATGTGGCAAGGCGATCCAGCATGTAAGTGTACAGAGTATAACATGCAAGACCTAATCTGGCTGTTTTTTTGGAATAATGTTGTAATTCTGTTGAGAACTTGTCATTAATCCCTTCCTCGTCATGTCCTATTTATGGCTCAATCTTTTTGTGAAGTGCCTGCCTCATTCATGAAGTGTTTGTAATGTATTGTACACATTTTTAATTATACATTTTTTATGCTGCCACTATTTTGATGGACTTAATTGTCTAAATAAAGTATTTGTAAACTAAAATTAAAAGCTAAAGGAAGGTTCCAACACACCAAGGTCTTAAGCAAGGATGTGTTCTAGTACCCCATCTTTGTAATCTTTTTATAGTAAACCAATCACCAGCAGTGGACCAGGAAAATTCACACCCCCATTGTCTGGGTCGCTGCACCTCACACATCTGTCATACACAGATTTACATTGTGCTGTATAGCTCAATAAAAGTGGCCTTGCAAAGAACAGTGCATGTCCTGGTACAGTATGCTAGTACCAATGACATGGAGGTGAATGTGACAAAAACAAAAAATATGCACTCTCCGCCAAGTTACTGCCAACCATTGCATATGGCAAAAGGCCATGAAAAGGCAGGATACTGCAATACTGGATAAAGTGAGATAAACACCTTCAGGCGAGTCTTTAACCCTCCTCAATGCTGTCCACCAGCACGAATTTGACTTGAGTTGGGCTCACCAAGCAAAATCTGGCTAGAAGAAAATAAAAAGCTGGTACATGATAAGCTGGTACATGATCAGTCGAGATCAACACTCCCCATTAAATATTGCTTTATGGTTGGCTCTTCAAGGGGATCACCAGTCCAAATATTATAAGTACTTGAACACCCCCATCACAAAACTAGTCTAGCCAAATTGTGGGTTGCTGGTGCGCCATACGGTGCCTGAAAAAAGGTGACAAAAAGGGCTGTAAAGCTGTAATCTAGTTTAGAAGGTAAAACCAAATTCAGCTCCCATTCATATGCATGGATGGTATTTACATACTACAATAACCTGACACTAGCACCTTAGCTTGTAATCCCATATCCAGTTCATATAAAACACAGACTTATGATCTTGCATATGGGAAGTGTACCTGCATTGGCAAATCCACCAACTTGGAAATGCACCGGTCCCACATCAACCAGACTCTGTAAAGGGTAAAAAGAGGATTTCATCCACTGGATCTGCTCCCGTCCCAAACATCGTGAGCTATGCTCACAACGGCTAAAAAGAAACTATAACGACAGAGGTGTCTGTACACGCAGGCAATCAATAACAGCGTCCTCAATCTGGGGATCCACAGTTAAACTGTAAATTTGTTAAATTCTTGTCCATTGTCCCATTGTCCCATTGACATTTCAGGGTGAAGCAGAACTCCTGCAAAACAGACTTTCATAGCCAGGGACGAACTACGTTGATTAATTACAATTTAGACCAAAAATGCATTAGCTATGATCGGACCGAATGTACCTGCTGATCTCCAGCTTGCATTTGGTATTGTGTATTTGCAAAAATATTGCATTAGTCGTGCGCAAATACATCAGCATTAAACCTACACTGATGTCCACCCATGTTAAGTGGGACAGCTGAACTCCAGTCTGAACTTAAGTTTCTCCCTACTAATGCATTGTTGTACAAATATAGCTCAGTTCTCTTACTGAGTGAAGCTGCAGGCTAGCCAGAATTTCACACTGGTACTGCGTATTTGCACAAACAAGGCATACATGTTCACTATTTTAAAATATTTCACAACAAATTTGGGGGCAGATTTATGAAGGGCTTGCGCCACGTTTACGCCGCCGTTGCGTGACTCAACGGCACGGAAACGTGGCGCATCCCTGCGCCCCATTTACAACGTGACGCATCTAGGAGATGCGTCACGTTGTACAGCACTGCGCCATGAGGAGGCGTTCCTACGCAGGGGGGGCGTTCCTGCGCAGGAACGCCTCCTGAAAGTGGCTGAGTGAAATCTATGAGATTTCACTCAGTCACTTTCAGGGCAATGCTGCGTCAAAACCCTGCGCCTGCTTGAAGCAGGCGTAAGGCTTGAGGCAGCATTGAAAGAATAGGCCCCCCCAGTGCATTGCTGGAGCTGCGTCGCGCTTGCGACGCAACTCCAGCAATGCGCCACATTTCCACGCATCTGTGCCGTTTTTGCCCCATGGTGCGCCGCATCATAAATGCGGCGCACCATGGGTGCCGTAGCAGTTGCACACTGTGGCGCATGTTAACTGCCGCATCCCTCGGTATGCGCCAGTTAACATAAATCTGCCCCTTGGTTCTTAGTACATTTTGTATTAGCAATGATTGGCATCTTTTATAATGATACTATAAATTGTAATGTTTATATTTTATTCTAAAATGATTATGGTTTTAATTAACTAAATCAATAGCAAAATGACGACTTCATCACATTAGCTCCCACCTGCTCACAAATAAGAGAACAGTACCATTCACTCCTGCCGGCCCCCTCATGGTACGGCAACTCTGGACTAAGAAATGTGTAGGAGACATTTTCTGTTTACATCTCTTCTCTACCTTGGATGGGACACATGTGAGGCGGAAGCAGGGCCCGGGAACACATCAGTTGAATTCACAAATGTGTGGGAGTTTTTCTGTATGTGTACAGTGTATATCTGTACCAGCAGTGTATGAATATTTGAAAGTGTTGCATGCGTGCTCACTGTAGGACAGTCGTGCGATTTGCGTGTGCAGTGTGTTTGCGATTTTCGTGAGTTTGTCATTTTTATGTGATGCGTGCGTGATTTGTGAAGTCAGATATGGTGGCAGTTTGCATGCATTGTTTGCCACAAGGATGTGAGCTATTTTAAGTGTGGCATGTGTCAGAGTTGCGCGTGCTGTATGTGGATGTGCAATTTCATACCGTGAATTTTTTTGAACAATGTTTGTGTGTTGTGTGTGTATTTGTAAGAAGTGCTAGCTGCGTGTGTTTGCACCATATACAAAGTGTACTGGTTGTTTGTGGACTTGCACTGTCTTCGGGATGTTAGTGTTTTTGAGTCCTACTTCACGATGATTATACATCTCTGCCATAAACATGCGTTCATTCATTAATTTAGATGTTGCTTTGATATTGTCGTTTTTTTCCACCACAGAATCATTGTATATTGAGTAACACAAGTACAGATTTCCGAATATCATAATTTTTGGTACTATAGGGAACAATCTCGGCATTCTTATAAGAACGAGTGTAACTCATGGCGGCAATGATCTGACTCTGTACAGTTTACAATGTTTGAAAAGTGGCTGTAAGGAATGGGCCTATCTATTTTTTGCTGCTATTGTGAAACAGTTTCCACCACCTTGCCTAGCGAGGCAGAGGAGAAAGCGAAACATCACAGAGAGGCTTCTTTCAGTTCTTTACCTACCTGTGGTAGGCTTCCTTCACTCCCACTAGGCTTACCTGAACCAAACACTTAATGCATGTTGGGCCTCAGTGTTCAATGAAATGGTGACTTGTATTTTTCATTTAGCATTTTTCCACTCAAAAATATACCATTTTCTTGCAAAAATATAAAATGTTCTTGCAAAATTTCAACTGAAATAACCTATAGTGCTTAGATGGTGTTTAGATCATACTTGAAGTAAGCACTGTGTTATCACTCCGAATGGGACTGTTTGGTGGTAAGCCTTCTTTCCAAGATGGCTTCATGTTGAATGCTGGTCCGCATGATGACAGCTACTGCTCGTGAGAACAATGCACTGTTACACTCCAGTGGAATACAGACTACTGTGTTTCTTGGTTATTGGCCATTATTTGCTGGCTCGGTCGTCAAATGGAAAAACACTGCCACGCATGATGACAGTACACAGCTGTCAATATATATTGACAGGGCTAAACTCAAAGAAAATGGAGTGCATACAGGTGAGTGGGTGCAATGTGTGTGTGGGAGGGATAAGTGAAGTTGAGGAGATTCAAGTACATATGTGCAGGAGAGAATGAGAAGAAGGTACTGAAAAGGAAAGGTACGAGGTGTTAGATATCAGGCCCGAGTGCTACAGAAAGACAAGAAGAGAAAATGATCATACATTTCTAACACACACTTCAAAAGAGAGTACGGTGAGGAGGAGAACAGGAATGACTGAGAAGACCTGTGAAAACCTTCCACCATCCATAGCCATAGTAATGTTTATTTCAAGTACATGTTTTCATATATATATATATATCTATATATCTATATCTATATATCTATATCTATATCTATATCTATATCTATATCTATCTATCTATCTATCTATCTATCTATCTATCTATCTATCTATCTATCTATATATATATATATATATATATATATATATATATATATATATATATATATATTTACGTGATCTTCAAACCTCCACACACGAGCGGCGAAAGAAGAGGCAGACCCCACGTTATCCGGGCAAGTTGTTGTTTATTCAAATGCCTTTCAAAAATGTAACGTTTCGAGTACTGGCGTACTCTTGTTCACACACCACATTCTTGTTTGGGGATTTCTTTTATGTATGCAGTTCTGACCCCTCCTATGGGCCACACCTACCACACGTGCAACACATAGTTCAGCCTACAGCCTGGTTTGAACAATTTAAAGCCACAGTACGTGTTAATACAATGTGATGTATGATAGCGATGAACAAACATTAAAACCATGTTTCATAAAATAACGCATGATGTGGATTTCATCATCATAATTGAAAATTTATATATGTTGTTGTACGAATACGTAAATACTTGACATATCTTAACTGCATGAATGGATTTGGTGGAATGTTACTAATAAGATTGTTGAAGTGATATGCTTCAATGCATAGTTCAATTCTCAATCAGTTTGCAATCAAAACTAGAACATTCACAAAATATTTTCATAATGCATTATAAATAGGTTTTAGTGTTGAAATTAATCACAGTACCGTTAATAAATTGATACAGAGCTTGGCAAAACTTTGTGAGAAAAGGAAAATATGTCATTAGAAAGCACCTAAGTGTACGACCATGAAATTGAGCTACAGTCCTATATACTTATTTAAAATTTATACATTATAAACTTTATGTTGCATAAATATTAAGGACTATTTACAAAAAAGTTTTTTTGTATGTGCAAAACGGAATGAACCACCTAAAGAAATTTTAAACCAATGATTATTTAAAGGACTGCCCTGCTCATAATCCTGAACAGCCAGTTCAGAAACAAAAATCGGACTGCGGGTCACCTAAAATAGGTGCATTATTGTGAATTATATACAATTTGAGACATATGTGGTTAAATATTCTTCGCTGTGGTGACGTAACAGCTGAACCCTCAAAATATGCTACATATACTAGATACAGAGTGTGTGTGTTTGATCACTATTCCTACAGAAAATTGTGCATGTCCTCTGTCGCATTCAACCCATTGGGTTGTTTGCTGTCGAGCCTGATAATGTACCGCGTTTCCAGTTGGCGTAATAGTTTGTCGCGGTCGCCACCGCGTCTGAGTGGAGCAACAGCATCGATGACATAATATGTAAGGCACGACAGATCCCTGTTATGCCTGATGTTAAAGTGGCGCGCCACCGGGTAAGCACTGTCGTGGTTGACAATAGCACGAAGGTGCTGCAGTATTCTAACATGCACCTGGGCACCGGTACTGCCCACATAGCGCAGACCGCAGGTGCATGTTAGGACGTAAACTGCAAACTCCGTTCGGCAGTTGTAATTGCCATGAATTGGAACTTCAATGTCAGAGAACGGAGTGCGGTAATGGGTGATGTTCTGCCCAAATTTACATGCTCGGCATGAGGAACATTTATGGAAGCCTTTGCCTCCAAACCATTGGTTGACTGCAGGTAATTCAGGGCTGGATTTAACCAGCTTACTGTGCATACTGAATGCACGCCTGAATGTAATCACGGGTCTATCTGGAGTCATGTCGCGTAGAACACCATCGGTTTTTAAGACTGCCCAGTGTTTGGTCATTATGGATTTGATTTTGCGGTGTTGTCTACTGTATGTAGTTATTAACCTGGTTGTGTCAGCATTAGTATCATTCTCAGGGGGTTTGGGTGTCAGCAAAGAGACTCTTGATCTTTCTCGACTCTTTTGTAATGCATGTGTTAAACAACGTTTGCTGTATCCTCTTGCCTGAAGTCTAGCTAACATCGCAGCAGCACCTTCCTCAAACTTCTCTTGTGTGTTGCAAATTCTTTTTAGGCGCAACAATTCGCCAAGAGGAATACTCATAAAGACATGCTTTGGGTGACCACTGCTGGCATGTAATATGCTGTTGCCAGCAGTGGGTTTCCTGTGTAGGGAAGTGCCAATCACAGTACCATTGATGTTGATACAAACATCAAGAAATTCAGCAGTTGTGGTACTGATATTTGATGTAAAAAATAGATTGAAATGATTGGTGTTAAGTGCGTTGACAAATATTTGAGCACTCTTCACATCACCCTCCCATATACAAAAAACATCATCAATAAAACGCATCCAGTGCTTGATGCGTTCAAAGCCTGGAATGCCAATTAGCTCCCGCTCCTCCCACAGCCCCACATGCAAGCACGCATAGCTGGGGGAGAAGCAGGATCCCATGGCAACACCGCGTATTTGTCTCCAAATGTCCTTTCCAAATAGAAAATAATTGTTATCAAGGCACCATTGTACCAAATCGCATATCATTTTGTTGTGACTATAATACATACAGGATTTAAGTCCCAAAAAATGTCTAAATCCCTTCAATGCCTTGCGTGTGTTCGATACAGGTGTATAAAGACTCAATGTCCAGAGTAATGATGCACCAGTTCTCTTGCCATTGTATTGATTCTAACTTGGACAAAAAGTCCCCTGTATCTTTGATATAACTAGGCAGTGATTGGACATGCTCCTGTAAATAAAAGTCAATATAGCGTGAAATGTTCTCACCCATACTTCTGATCGCCGAGATAATGGGTCTCCCTGGTGTTGGATCTTGCATTTTATGTACCTTGGGAATTAGATACATATGTGGCATGACCGGATGTTCCACCAATAGAAAAGCACATTCAGTAGCTGTGATTAGATTGTTTCTTTTGTATGATAACAGCTGCTTTTTAATGTTGTCCTTGGCGTGCTTGTATTGAACGCCATTACTCCTTACATAGCATTTGGCGTTTTCTAATTGTCGTTTGGCTTCTGCGATATATTGGTCTTTTTGTCACAAAACAATGTTGCCTCCTTTATCGGAAGAGTTCACGATAACTTCTTGATTTTTGGACAGTTTAGCCATTAAGTTATGGTATTGCTTAGTTTGGAAACTGGACATATCTTTCTTGATATGGATTTGTTTATTGAGTTTTTTCAAATCCTCAATGATGCAGTCATGGTAAATGTCCACCGCGTCCTTTGGCATGACGGGGACAAATTTACTTTTCGGTTTGAAAGGGCTCTCCCCAGCACCTTTTTGTGGAATATCAATCTCTCGCAACTCACTCTGTGTATCAGAAACTTCTGTGTTGGATATTGGTGGGGCTGCTCCTCTGTTCAAATTGCAAAGCGTTATGAGGGTTCTGGCATCGCTTGCTGGAACCAATGGGGATACATCAACTTCATTGGTCACCCCCGTGATAACAGATGAATTCAAGTTTGGTTTGGATTTGATTGTATAACATTTCTTAAGTTTTAATTTTCGAATATACAAATAGACATCAGCCCTTGTGTTGGTATAGTCAAATGAGCTCTCTGGACAAAAATTGAGACCCAACTTAAGAATTTGTTGCTCAGCTGTGGTTAATGTCATATCAGATAGATTGATAATAGTGCTGGCATCAATCATTGTTTGTTGTTTTTCTTTTTGAACCACTTCTTTTTTGGCGGCTGCGATGGTTTTTGCACGTTTTCTTCTTGCCCTTCGCCTTGTGTTTTTCCTCTTCCTGCGTTGCGCGATCGTGTCCGCGGACCTAGCGATTGCAGGTGGGCCTCGACCAAAAAATCCATTTCTTTACCTAGATCGAGGATGGCGTGTGGTGAATTATCCTCCAGTAGGCTTGACAATGAGCCGCATGTGCTAGAAGTACTAGCGAGCGAAGTAGTTTCCGTTGTTGATATTTCATGGTTATCCGATGTTACAGCTGGGTGCAGCTGAACCTCTTGTGTCTGGGTTCTTAGTGCCGATTTTTGAATTTGCCGCTGCTTTTTTGCCTGGTCATATTTGCGTGCAAACGTGTATATCTGGCCTGTCTCGTAGTCGTTGAGATCTCTTGCAAATTTGTTTATTTTACGTAGCTTAATTTTGTCTTCATGTTTTTTGAGACGCTCGCTGATGTCTTTGCGCCCTTTAGCAATCACTGCTTGAATTTCACTGTCGGTGAAAGCATCCAAATCCGTATTTATTTTCAAAATATCATCCAGTAGCACAGAGCGGGCAAGATTTGCATATTTGATTAAAAGCTTGATTAAATTCATAGAGGCTCCCAAGTTCAATTCCCCCCATTCACGTAACATGTTTGGATTGGGGTCCGCAAAACTTGGAGCCAGCATAATACGCAACCCTCTCGGGACTCGTCCAGCCTCCTCGTATTTTGTAAGTGATTTGTGCTCCCACCATTTGGTGATCTCAGAACGAGACTTTTTTTCCAACAGGTTCAGCAGTTTTTTAACGTCTTGATTGCCTGCAATAGCGGCGCTGGCTTGTGTTTGTTTGCTGCCTGCTCTTCGTGGCACTTGTGCAAACAATGCATCTGCTGCCGCTTCCCGCTCAGTTTCTAAACTGGCTGCCATGGCGTCCGGCAGAGCAGCTAAGTGGTGTAATTTTTGAAAGCTTATGTGCACGCAAATTAGTCTGTGGTGAAAGGGTAAACACTTAGTACCCTTCGCGTTTGCACGCCGCCTTCGGATAAACGCTGCCTCCTCACCTGAGATAATTAGATGAAACGGTGCACGCCCACTCAGGATACCGTAGTGACCGGTGTTCAAACTGGCCTCCCACGGTCTCAGAATTCGTGTGCAGTCCGTGTATCTTGTATCAGGGAACTTTCGCTGTTGTACTCCTTTTCTAAATTCGCGTCCAAGTTGGTTGTTGAAGCAAAAGCCGCTTGAGAGGAGGGGGTGCCGCCAGCAGAGACAGCCAGCATCCGCACTAATATTTACGTGATCTTCAAACCTCCACACACGAGCGGCGAAAGAAGAGGCAGACCCCACGTTATCCGGGCAAGTTGTTGTTTATTCAAATGCCTTTAAAAAATGTAACGTTTCGAGTACTGGCGTACTCTTGTTCACACACCACATTCTTGTTTGGGGATTTCTTTTATGTATGCAGTTCTGACCCCTCCTATGGGCCACACCTACCACACGTGCAACACAGTTCAGCCTACAGCCTGGTTTGAACAATTTAAAGCCACAGTACGTGTTAATACAATGTGATGTATGATAGCGATGAACAAACATTAAAACCATGTTTCATAAAATAACGCATGATGTGGATTTCATCATCATAATGGAAAATGTATATATGTTGTTGTACGAATACGTAAATACTTGACATATCTTAACTGCATGAATGCATTTGGTGGAATGTTACTAATAAGATTGTTGAAGTGATATGCTTCAATGCATAGTTCAATTCTCAATTAGTTTGCAATCAAAACTAGAACATTCACAAAATATTTTCATAAAGCATTATAAATAGGTTTTAGTGTTGAAATTAATCAGAGTACCGTTAATAAATTGATACAGAGCTTGGCAAAACTTTGTGAGAAAAGGAAAATATGTCATTAGAAAGCACCTAAGTGTACGACCATGAAATTGAGCTACAGTCCTATATACTTATTTAAAATTTATACATTATAAACTTTATGTTGCATAAATATTAAGGACTATTTACAAAAAAAGTATATATATAGGTTTCACACCAGTTATAGTTAGCTGGAAATTTTACTGACATAAAACCATTGAAATTCCCACGTTATAGTTAGTTGGACTCACTATAACTTGCGCGCCTGCAATGCACTGCTGATGACGTCACATATTACATCACTCATGACATGGTTAGTGACATCACTCATGACATCACTGATGACACCATCCAGTGAATGTGTGTCTTTCTGAAAAATAAATATGTTTTATATATGTATATGTAAAGGTCGATGGACGAATAAATGTTTAAATAAGTGTGTAAATGGATGTTTATTTTTAATAAAATATTGATTGGTTAACTGGCTTATAAAGTGTATCTTAGTGAATGCATATATTAGCGAGAAATTTTTAAATATTTAAATATATGTATCAATGTTTCACTTTGTGTATAAGTGGCTGCATGGGTTGGTGACTGACTCACTGTTTGTATGTGTTTTGAAGACAGCATATGTGCAGGACTGTGTGGGTGGATGAGTGTGTATATATGTGTGTTAGTGAGTGAATGCCTGCCTCACTAGTGTCTTTATGAGTAACTACATATGTTTTAATCTAGTATATGTGAGTATTGATGTATATAAGTGAGTATATGTGAGAGTGAGAGATTGAAAGAGTTCCTGTTTAAATAAGTATGTGTTTCTATAAGTGATTGTTTAAGAGAGTAAGTATGTGTAAGTTTCCTTAGAAGTAATGTGCTAGTGTGTGTATAGCTGTATATGCAAATAAATGGATATTCAATAGTTTATTTACATGTGTGAGTATGTGTGTGAGTAACTTTTGGATGACTGTCGGTGTGTAACAGGATGTATATGTGTATCACTACATAGGATGAGTGAGTATATGTATGAGTGACTATATAGAACGGTTGCTGAATGAGTGGATGTGTATATAGATGGTGGAATTACTGAATTGGTTGTTGTAACTGGTATGGGTATCTCCATTTTTTTGAAAATGTTAGTTTCTAATTTTGAATATGTGTTTCAAGGGTTACATTACACTGAAAGGAGGTCTGTTAGTCTGTCACAAGGATGGTGTCATCAGTGATGTCATGAGTGATGTCACTGATCATGTCATGAGTGATGTAATATGTGACGTCATCAGCAGTGCATTGCAGGTGCGCAAGTTATAGTGAGACCAACTAACTATAACATGGGAATTTCAATGGTTTTATGACAGTAACATTTCCAGCTAACTATAACTGGTGTGAAACCTATGGTTTTTTCAGTGAATTTAATATGTTTTTTAAATGCTAATTCCTAACTATAACTGGTGTGAAACCTTTAGTTTTTTCAGTGAATTTCAAAGGTTTTTTAATAGCAAATTTCTGTAGCTATGAAATGTAATATTTTTTATAATGAATCCTATAATGTATATTTATGTAATTTCAATTTTTTTTATGTATATTGTTCATGGTTTTTTTGTTGTTTTTTTTTTTTGCCCTGGAGCGCTCCCGATACGCGTCCCGGTGAGCGCACTGGAAAGCGCAATCTTGCGGCGCGCCCCAGGGCGTGTACCGGTGAGCGTCCCGTTAGCGCTTTTGCCGCGAACGAAAACATCATTGTGACGTATCGCGTAGCCGCGTCCACGTGATACGCACGGCGTAAACACACCCGGAAGCACTCGAGCGCATACGATCGCGCAACGTAAGCATCACTTTTAATTGGTTCAGGACAGGTTTGGTTTCCAAATTATGAAAGCCCTGGTCATGTGACCTCAAATTAACACTTTTCATTGGTTCAGGACAGGTTTTTTTTCCTAATGATGAAAGCTCCCACCTTTTTTCCTCATTCTCACTTTGTACTTTGAGTGAAGTAGACCTGTTGAAAGACCTCTCTGTACTTTTTTGGACTGAAAAATGGCTTCAGTAGCAGAAGCAGGAGCATCTCAGCCACCACCACCACCACCACCAAGAGGACCACCACAACACCATAGTGGGGGAGATGAAGAAGAGGAGGAGGAGGAGGAGGAGGAGGAGGAGGAGGAGGGGAGGAGGACATTCCTGCCAGAAGATAATACCCCATATATGCCAAAGCAGAACATTATATGGGAGTTTTTTTCCATCCCAAGTGGCCTCAAAAAAGTGAATGCGCCAAAGTTGACTTGCCTAATCTGTGGCATTGAACTTTCAAGGGGGAACCCTAACAAGAAATACTCATTTGGCAATAACACCATGATTCGCCACATGCAGCGCAGGCATCCCAACAACTATGCTGCGGCAGAGGCCCGAGAACTGGCCACAAACCCTCCCCAATCTTTACCCAGCACCTCCAAAAGAAAGCAACCCACTGTATCGGGACCAGAGACAAGGGAGATGGTCCCAAACATACAACCCCAGTTTGGGCAATACAAGATCACTTGTATATTTTGTGGTAAAACCATCACCTATGGTGAGCAAAGCATAAAGCTCATCAACCGTGCTGTTGACAACCACAATTGCCCCCAAAAACAATAATTTTTTCCTGATTTTTTTTTTGCTCCAGTTGAGCCGTTTACAATTCCCTGTTTTTTGTTTCTCCCCATAAAAATAAAAAAAATATATAAAATTGTTCATAAAAGCCAAAAAAAGTACAAAATGTTCACAAAAACATTAAAAAAAATATAAAACAAAAAGAAGAAAAAAAACAGTTCTTTTTAGAACTACCTCCAATTTATAAAACAAGGCTACATTTTTTAAAAACTCTGTCATTCTTTTTTCCCCATGGTACGCTCCCTGGTACGCTCCCCGGTGTGCGTACCGGGCGCAGCCCCCGCGCAAATTGAAAAAAAAAAAACATGTTTGCCCCGCGGGGCCCTTTTATGGCCCCCACATCAAATCTAGGGGGTCAGGGGGGTCTACTCTGCCCCTTTTGGTCATTTCCCCCTTTGTTTTTGCCACCTCTTGTGTCTCGATCCTACCGAGACACAAGATGGCGGCCGCTCCGGACTGTTTGGAATGTTGACAGACACCCGAGAGCCAATCAGGTTTCCGCTCGCTAACTCGCGTAGCGCGCTGGTTCGCGCCCCGGTGCGCGTATCAGGGGCGCGCTTATAGATATATATATTTTTTTAACCTAAATTACTCAAAATCCACTGGAGCACATATCTTGGGACATAGCAAAGGCACATCGGGCTACCAGTCCCTACAATTTTGACAAGTTTGGTGGAAATCCAATCAGCCGTTCGGGCTAAAAGTGAGGTCGACCGCCCTATGGAAATTAACAGGGGGAAAACACGTTTTGGGACACCCCTATTATCTAGGCCCCCGCTTGACGAATCCCCCCCAAACTTTCAGGGAAGGACCAGAGCACCACGAGGCAAATTTAAGGAAATTTTCAGGCAGATTCCTCAACCGGCGCTAAAGTTATTTCCAATAGAATGTTGCGATTTCCCTATTCAAAATAATCCTAACTATAACTACCTACTGGCGACCGCCAGAAGGCGATATATATATATATATATATATATATATATATATATATATATATATATATATATATATATATATATATACAAAAAATGTTGCTCTCGCATTGAAGCCCCCACACAGCGTTTTAGTTTGTACCTTTATTTCGTCAATTTGGCAGCAAGGAGTCCAGCACACAGGTAATAGCAAGTTTTCAAAGCCCAAATGCCGACCCGTTTCTGGAAACAGTGCTCCCTTCCTCATGGCAGGCTCAGGAGGCAGAAACCAGCTGCTTCACATTTCGTTTTTTACGGTGGTGCTCAGTTACGCCTACTAGGGCTTGTACACAAGTAGCATTGTGGTTCTTGCAGTTTCTTGTAAGTAAAATCCATCGTGGTTCATGCAGCAGTCTTTACACCTTCCCAAAATTATTTCTCATCGGATTGCTTTCACCACATAGTGCCACACGCACTCGCTTTCTTTCACCAAAATGACAGGCAGCGCTGTTCCTTTACGATATTCTCAAAGTAGAACACCAGGACCTGTTCCTTAGCGGGGGGGCTGCTTTGTGACCTGAAAAGGCCACTTATTATTCAAAAAAAGTTGCTCTCGCATTGAAGCGCCCACACAGCGTTTTAGTTTGTACCTTTATTTCGTCAATTTGGCAGCAAGGAGTCCAGCACACAGGTAATAGCAAGTTTTGAAAGCCCAAATGCCGACGCGTTTCTGGAGACAGTGCTCCCTTCCTCATGGCAGGCTCAGGGGGCAGAAACCAGCTGCTTCACATTTCGTTTTTTAAGGTGGTGCTCAGTTACGCCTACTAGGGCGTGTACACAAGTAGCATTGTGGTTCTTGCAGTTTCTTGTAAGTAAAATAAATCGTGGTTCATGCAGCAGTCTTTACACCTTCCCAAAATTATTTCTCATCGGATTGCTTTCACCACATAGTGCCACACGCACTCGCTTTCTTCCACCAAAATGACAAGCAGCGCTGTTCCTTTACGATATTCTCAAAGTAGAACACCAGGACCTGTTCCTTAGCGTGGGGGCTGCTTCGTGACCTGGGCAGGCCACTTATTATTCAAAAAAAGTTGCTCTCGCATTGAAGCGCCCACACAGCATTTTAGTTTGTACCTTTATTTCGTCAATTTGGCAGCAAGGAGTCCAGCACACAGGTAATAGCAAGTTTTCAAAGCCCAAATGCCGACGAGTTTCTGGAGACAGTGCTCCCTTCCTTATGGCAGGCTCAGGAGGCAGAAACCAGCTGCTTCACATTTCGTTTTTTAAGGTGGTCCTCAGTTACGCCTACTAGGGCGTGTACACAAGTATCATTGTGGTTCTTGCAGTTTGTTGTAAGTAAAATCCATCGTGGTATATGCAGCAGTCTTTACACCTTCCCAAAATTATTTCTCATCAGATTGCTTTCACCACATAGTGCCACACGCACTCGCTTTCTTCCACCAAAATAACAGGTAGCGCTGTTCCTTTACGATATTCTCAAAGTAGAACACCAGGACCTGTTTCTTAGCGGGGGGGGGCTGCTTCGTGACCTGAGCAGGCCACTTATTATTCAAAAAAAGTTGCTCTCGCATTGAAGCGCCCACACAGCGTTTTAGTTTGTACCTTTATTTCGTCAATTTGGCAGCAAGGAGTCCAGCACACAGGTAATAGCAAGTTTTCAAAGCCCAAATGCCGACGCGTTTCTGGAGACAGTGCTCCCTTCCTCATGGCAGGCTCAGGAGGCATAAACCAGCTGCTTCACATTTCGTTTTTTAAGGTGGTGCTCAGTTACGCCTACTTGGGCGTGTACACAAGTAGCATTGTGGTTCTTGCAGTTTCTTGTAAGTAAAATCCATCGTGGTTCATGCAGCAGTCTTTACACCTTCCCAAAATTATTTCTCATCGGATTGCTTTCACCACATAGTTCCACACGCACTCGCTTTCTTCCACCAAAATGACAAGCAGCGCTGTTCCTTTACGATATTCTCAAAGTAGAACACCAGGACCTGTTCCTTAGCGGGGGGGCTGCTTCGTGACCTGAGCAGGCCACTTATTATTCAAAAAAAGTTGCTCTCGCATTGAAGCGCCCACACAGCATTTTAGTTTGTACCTTTATTTCGTCAATTTGGCAGCAAGGAGTCCAGCAAACAGGTAATAGCAAGTTTTCAAAGCCCAAATGCCGACGCGTTTCTGGAGACAGTGCTCCCTTCCTCATGGTAGGCTCAGGAGGCAGAAACCAGCTGCTTCACATTTCGTTTATTAAGGTGGTCCTCAGTTACGCCTACTAGGGCGTGTACACAAGTAGCATTGTGGTTCTTGCAGTTTGTTGTAAGTAAAATCCATCGTGGTTCATGCAGCAGTCTTTACACCTTCCCAAAATTAATTCTCATCGGATTGCTTTCACCACATAGTGCCACACGCACTCGCTTTCTTCCACCAAAATGACAGGCAGCGCTGTTCCTTTACGATATTCTCAAAGTAGAACACCAGGACCTGTTTCTTAGCGGGGGGGCTGCTTCGTGACCTGAGCAGGCCACTTATTATTCAAAAAAAGTTGCTCTCGCATTGAAGCGCCCACACAGCGTTTTAGTTTGTACCTTTATTTCGTCAATTTGGCAGCAAGGAGTCCAGCACACAGGTAATAGCAAGTTTTCAAAGCCCAAATGCCGACGCGTTTCTGGAGACAGTGCTCCCTTCCTCATGGCAGGCTCAGGAGGCAGAGTGGTGCTCAGTTACGCCTACTAGGGCGTGTACACAAGTGTACACAAATAGCATTGTGGTATGGCCGGGATGCCCGTCACCCCCTCCCAACACAATCCCCAAGGATGGGAAGTCGGACGCAGTTCTGAACATTTGGAAGGCAGGAGGGAGTCACCCTCCCGGCCGTATTTATTAATATGAAACAAAATTAAAACATTAAATAAAAGTTTCATAATCATGTAAAATTTTACATTTATTACAGTACGATGAAGACATGTTTTTTGGCTAACCTTAACAAATCTCTAATACAAAGGTTTCCTAGCTGAGTCTAACATCCTGCAAATGCATACTTTCTAAATTAAAATTGTACATCCTAGCATTAAGGGCCAACGGCAAGGTCTTAACCGGTGTCAGATCCCTACTACCAAAACTGTCGCCCTCACGGTGTGAATGGCGCATGCGCAGAGGACTGTACCCTCATTGCCAACTGTCATTTCCCCACTCTAAGGACCTTGAAATTTACTGCTCACCGATCATGACCTTACCGCCACAGGCCGGATGGTTGACCGGCTATCCGGCCCCCCCAGACTCTTCTTAAAAGTCATGCTTCCTCAAACCCCTTAGCCATGCTATGAAGTCTCTTATGAGTAAAACATTCCCCTCCCCGGTCAGGTGAACCCCATCATTTAGATACATGTGATCACCCCGAATACACCCATGAGGAATACTATGCAACTGTGCAGAATGAAACAATCTACCAATTTTATTGTTAACATTCTTCACCGAATGGTTCAGTGCTGACACAGAAAGGCCCCCCCGCCATACTTTCCTGGGAATCATGTGGGACCAGGCAATCGTGCACCCCGGGATTCTTTTTGCCAAACAGCTAACGGCAGACAAAACTTGTTCGAACAATTCTCGTCTACCCAGAGTCACCAAGGCATTGCCCCCCAGGTGTACTATGACTACAGATGGCGGTGACCTCTGCCGCCCTAAGAGACCCTCAACAAAAGATTCGAATTGGTCAATACAGAGCCCGCCCCTTCCATGGAAGGCCACTCTGTACCCGTATTCCCCAGCTGCGCGAGTCGCGTCACCTGCTTTGAATACGTCCCCGGCCCGCCTCACGTATGAGTGGCCCACGACCCACACCACTCTCTCCTCAGACGGTGGTCCCTGACCGCTGGTCTCCTGGTACTGGGTCGACTGCAAATTCCGCCCCGCATGATATGCTCGCGAAACTGTAATTCAAACAAAAGACAAGAAGCGTGAGTGCCTGTCAATTGACTTCACAACATGTGCAATCGCACATACCTTTTGAAGCAATTCAAGGACCATCGTCCGAATTGTTTCACTTCCTCTGCACTCTGACCCCTGGCTGTAGCCTCAGTAGCAGCCCCTATCCTAAAGAAGTGGGTCCCAAAATCGCACGGGTCCATGCCCGCAGCAGCGATTGTCAGTGCTAGCACCCTCTGGAACTGAAACCTCGTCAGTGGGGTGCCATCGTTGTGCCTCAGCAAACTCCCCCCCCATGTATCCGCCCTCAGTGCCAAGTATTCCTCTATACACATTATCGGGCATGTCGGGGACCCTCGCACGCGCTGCACAAAAACACTGTTTCCCGTAGCTCCCTGGTTAGTCTTGGACCTAGCTATCGTGACTACCATCGAATCACCCCTAATTAGGATGTGATCCCTGCACAAGCCTCCCTCCACATCCTTCTTATTCCTTGCGACCAATTCGCTCACCCGCATAGCCCCATGGAACGCTAATGCGAAAGCTGCCCGGATCAGAACTGCTTCGAATTGGGAGGAGCATGTCTCAACTAATTTCGCCATGAGTAGGGACAACCTTTCTAAGCCAATCGGGCGCCTCTCATCTTGTTTGCGACCCTCGAGGCGCTGCCAGCCGCGAAGGGCTTTTCTCGCCAAAAAGGAACCCGTTGGGTCTTTGATGCCATGCACCTGCACCATAAATGATATGGCCGCCCTGTGTCTATTGGCCGTTGCCGCTGAGCGGCCTTCTCTGTGCAGTGCTACCAGGAACCCTAGGAAGGAATCCTCCTGACCCCAGTTCTGATTCCCTGTCGGACCCAAAAATGCACAATAGGAACGAAACGCTCCTTCGTATGCCTTCCTCGTCCTGGGGGCTAAGCTTGCTGCTACGAGGTCTTGTAATCCGGGGCACCGATTAGCCAGAGTGCTTCGGGGAATGGTGCCGCCGCTAGGTCCGCTGTAGGTAGATAACCCCTGAACGCCTGCATATGCATCAGTACACCCGGCACATGTTTCGCCCTGAACTGTACATTCAGTCTCATGCAAAGCAGCACAACTTCCTTCAACAATCTTAAGATCCATTTGCAGCGTGCTGCCTGATTGTTAATGCAGTCGACAACTGTCATATTATCAGACCAAAATACCACAGAGCGGTCTCTGAACTCGTCCGGCCATGCCATCAGAGCAACAAAAATAAGGAATAGCTCCAGGAACCCAATGTTACTTGTGAGACCGCAGGAGTGTCACCACGCCGGCCATGTTTGCGCCGACCATCGGTTACCGAAGATGGCGCCAAATCCAACGCTCCCCGCCGAGTCAGTCCACAAACCCAGCTCGTCCGAAGACGCTGGCGGCTTGCTCCACACTACTCGACCGTTGAAGTCTGCCAGAAATGCCAACCAAATGCGCATATCCTGGCGAACCTCTGCAGACAGTCTCGTGCGGTGGTGTCCTTCTTTGAGACCAACCATAGCTTGTGCAATAGAGCGTGAAAAGGGGCGGGCCATTGGTATTACCCTTAAGGCAAAGTTAAGCTGACCCACTGTTTGCTGTAACTGGTGCAGGGTCACTTTCTCCTTAGTAAGGCAAAGTTCCAAGGAAGCCCTAAATTTGGCTACCTTTCCCACTGGTAAACGGAAACATCCATCCACAGAATCGAGCTCGATTCCCAGAAACTCCAGTGAAGTAGATGGTCCAACCGTCTTACCTGGTGCCAATGGCACTCCAAAATCCCTCATGAGGATGCAAAAATCCTGTAGCGCCTGCGCACATTTCGTGTCGCCGGCTGCTCCCAAGAACAGAAAGTCATCTAGATAATGCATCACATGCCTATGCCCTGTGGCCTCGGTGAATGCCCACTCTAAAAAACAGGTGAATTTTTCAAAATAGGCACAGGAAATGGAGCAACCCATTGGCATGCATTTATCCATGTAATACCTCCCCTGGAATGCAAAACCAAGCAAACGCTGATCTTTTGGATGTACCGGGAGCAACCGGAACGCTGATTCGATATCTGATTTTGCCATCAGCGCCCCGGGGCCCAGGCGATTTAACATGGTGACGGCATCATCGAATGATGCGTACCGCACCGAACACACTTCTGGGTCAATAGCATCGTTCACCGAGAGACCCCTTGGAGCAGACAGATTATGGATCAGCCTAAACTCCCCCGGGTCCTTCTTGGGGACCACCCCTAACGGGGAACAGATGAAACCCGCCACTGGCGGGCGCTGGAAAGGCCCTGCCACTTGGCCTAGGCTCACTTCTCTAGCAATTTTTCTCGCCACCACACCTGGATTATGCTGTGCTGATAGCTGGTTTTTACAAAACGGTTCCCCCCAAAAATCCCCCGCCGGGATGTGGAAGCCATCTAAGAATCCCTTCCGTAACACCCCAGCAGAGACATGATCAGGGTACTTGTTCAACCAAGGAGTCATAGCCATGAGATCGACGGGAGTAGGCAATTGTTCACAATGATCCACCTCAGTCTTGCTTAGACCCTCCTTTACCTCCCGACCCGCTATTCTTCGATCTACATGAACTCTCCGGGTGTGAGGAATTCCCACAGCCCGCACACACATGCTTGAACCTACATGTACCCTGCGGTCTGTTACAGTTGCCTCGATTGAAGCCCCAACAGACCCCCCGCTTTCCACCATTCCCGCCGGCCTTCGGCTGGTGATCTCCACCGGCACCTGCTCGAAAGGGCACCACGGGCTTTTGGCGGGAAACCCCCAACCCACTCCCGCCTGGCGAGGATGTCCCTGCTGCCCCAGGCAGGAGCTGCTTATGCCAAGAAATTGAGTTGAGGCAGTCCCATGTCAGAGAGGAATCATACTCTTTCCCTTTACGGAATTTCATGTCGTAACCTTTCCATTCATCTCCCTCATACATTTCATAAAAATCCATTATACGAGTTTGATAACAAGACAGTTCAGTCAATACCTCGGGCTTACGTTCACCAATAATCGCAGTAAACATTGCAAAGGCCTTCGCCCAATTCGTTATCGTCCCCTCCACCCGAAACCCCACCATCTTGGCGCGCCAGACGCTCGGGTGCCACAAATCTTTCTGCGTTTTAGCATATTCCATCTCTCGATGGTCAGTTAATAATGAAAACATATTGACATACTTGTCTGCCCATATCAATTCTTTTGTGGCAATCGGGATATGTTGTACCACCCTCTCCCGCTTTGAGGGTAATGAGCCCTCCCCCGCCAGCGGCAAAGCGAGCTTACCCAGTTCGGTCGTTGTTCCCGCCGTTTTCTCGCAACCAGCTGCCGGTCCTTCCGGTATCACCTGTGTGGAAACAAGAGGAAGATTCGCCTTCGCGGCATCTCTCGACTGCCGCAACTGCTGGATTAGTAACTTGGCCTCTTCGGCCGTGTCTCCGGGAGCCTTGGCACCCCCTGCTTTCTTATCGAGCCATGCGGCCAACTGGGTGGCCAGTTCAGGAGGCATATCCTCCTCGTTAGCGGGCGTAATCACAACCGGGATCGGTTGACCCGCGTCTGGGATCGGTACCGGGTCATTAGCTGGTGTGACCGGGGGCACCTCAGGGACCGGAACCTCCCCTGCCACCACCCTCCTCTTGACCTGTTTCCCTCTACCCTCAGGGACGATTCCCGGCAAGGCCGGGCCTATTACCTTCTTCGGGGTACCAGGCTTGTTCATTGCAGCCAGTTGCTTTTTGACGACCGCCAAATCTCGACCAAGCGCTGGGACTTGTCCGACCTTTCGTTCCATGCCCGCTATTCGGTTCACCAACATGCATAGGACCTTGTCTGTCTCGGAAGCCTTTCCCGCCTTCTTGCCAGACATGGTGTCGATTATCCGCTCCAAGTCGATCAACACGGTCTTGGATTCTTCGCCTCCAATCACTGAAAGAGAAACAAAAGAATTAAAAGTCCTCAAAATTGCCGCTTGTTCCGCCGAGGGCTCACGAGCAACGAGTGGGGTGCAGCCTTCAGAGCACAGGAACAAGAGGACGCTTCTTCGGATACCTGCTCTATTTATTCTCCTTCGGGAGGGCGTGTACCCTCCTCCAGTACGCCTACTGGGCGTGGTCATCGGTGTAGGTGTCTAGGACAACCCCTCTTGGGCGGGAAAAAGGCGCGCCCCGGCTACGTCGCTTCGGGCATACCAGCCGAGACACGCCCCCCCGCCCAAAATGGTTTCCCGGGAGGATCGGGGCACCCAACCATACGTTCGGGGGGACCGAGTGGTCGCCCCTTTCCATTCTTGCAGTTTCTTGTAAGTAAAATCCATTGTGGTTCATGCAGCAGTCTTTACACCTTCCCAAAATTATTTCTCATTGGATTGCTTTCACCACATAGTGCCACACGCACTCGCTTTCTTCCACCAAAATGACAGGCAGCGCTGTTCCTTTACGATATTCTCAAAGTAGAACACCAGGACCTGTTCCTTAGTGAGGGGGCTGCTTCGTGACCTGAGCAGGCCAATTATTATTCAAAAAAAGTTGCTCTCGCATTGAAGCGCCCACACAGCGTTTTAGTTTGTACCTTTATTTCGTCAATTTGGCAGCAAGGAGTCCAGCACACAGGTAATAGCAAGTTTTCAAAGCACAAATGCCGACGCGTTTCTGGAAACAGTGCTCCCTTCCTCATGGCAGGCTCAGGAGGCAGAAACCAGCTGCTTCACATTTCGTTTTTTAAGGTGGTGCTCAGTTACGCCTACTAGGGCGTGTACAGAAGTAGCATTGTGGTTCTTGCAGTTTCTTGTAAGTAAAATCCATCGTGGTTCATGCAGCAGTCTTTACACCTTCCCAAAATTATTTCTCATCGGATTGCTTTCACCACATAGTGCCACACGCACTCGCTTTCTTCCACCAAAATGACAGGCAGCGCTGTTCCTTTACGATATTCTCAAAGTAGAACACCAGGACCTGTTCCTTAGCGGGGAGGCTGCTTCGTGACCTGAGCAGGCCACTTATTATTCAAAAAAAGTTGCTCTCGCATTGAAGCGCTCACACAGCGTTTTAGTTTGTACCTTTATTTCGTCAATTTGGCAGCAAGGAGTCCAGCACACAGGTAATAACAAGTTTTCAAAGCCCAAATGCCGACGCGTTTCTGGAGACAGTGCTCCCTTCCTCATTGCAGGCTCAGGAGGCAGAAACCAGCTGCTTCACATTTCGTTTTTTAAGGTGGTGCTCAGTTATGCCTACTAGGGCGTGTACACAAGTAGCATTGTGGTTCTTGCAGTTTCTTGTAAGTAAAATAAATCGTGGTTCATGCAGCAGTCTTTACACCTTCCCAAAATTATTTCTCATCGGATTGCTTTCACCACATAGTGCCACACGCACTCTCTTTCTTCCACCAAAATGACAAGCAGCGCTGTTCCTTTACGATATTCTCAAAGTAGAACACCAGGACCTGTTCCTTAGCGGGGGGCTGCTTCGTGACCTGAGCAGGCCACTTATTATTCAAAAAAAGTTGCTCTCGCATTGAAGCGCCCACACAGCGTTTTAGTTTGTACATTTATTTCGTCAATTTGGCAGCACAAGTCCAGCACACAGGTATTAGCAAGTTTTCAAAGCCCAAATGCCGACGCGTTTCTGGAGACAGTGCTCCCTTCCTCATGGCAGGCTCAGGAGGCAGAAACCAGCTGCTTCACATTTCGTTTATTAAGGTGGTGCTCAGTTACGCCTACTAGGGCGTGTACACAAGTAGCATTGTGGTTCTTGCAGTTTCTTGTAAGTAAAATCCATCGTGGTTCATGCAGCAGTCTTTACACCTTTTCAAAATTATTTCTCATCGGATTGCTTTCACCACATAGTGCCACACGCACTCGCTTTCTTCCACCAAAATGACAGGCAGCGCTGTTCCTTTACGATATTCTTAAAGTAGAACACCAGGACCTGTTCCTTAGCGGGGGGGCTGCTTCCTGACCTGAGCAGGCCACTTATTATTCAAAAAAAGTTGCTCTCGCATTGAAGCGCCCACACAGCATTTTAGTTTGTACCTTTATTTCGTCAATTTGGCAGCAAGGAGTCCAGCACACAGGTAATAGCAAGTTTTCAAAGCCCAAATGCCGACACGTTTCTGAAGACAGTGCTCCCTTCCTTGCGGCAGGCTCAGGAGGCAGAAACCAGCTGCTTCACATTTCGTTTTTTAAGGTGGTCCTCAGTTACGCCTACTAGGGCGTGTACACAAGTAGCATTGTGGGTCTTGCAGTTTGTTGTAAGTAAAATCCATCGTGGTTCATGCAGCAGTCTTTACACCTTCCCAAAATTATTTCTCATCGGATTGCTTTCACCACATAGTGCCACACGCACTCGCTTTCTTCCACCAAAATGACAGGCAGCGCTGTTCCTTTACGATATTCTCAAAGTAGAACACCAGGACCTGTTCCTTAGCGGGGGGCTGCTTCTTGACCTGAGCAGGCCACTTATTATTCAAAAAAAGTTGCTCTCGCATTGAAGCGCCCACACAGCATTTTAGTTTGTACCTTTATTTCGTCAATTTGGCAGCAAGGAGTCCAGCACACAGGTAATAGCAGGTTTTCAAAGCCCAAATGCCGACGCGTTTCTGGAGACAGTGCTCCCTTCCTCATGGCAGGCTCAGGAGGCAGAAACCAGCTGCTTCACATTTCTTTTTTTAAGGTGGTGCTCAGTTACGTCTACTAGGGCGTGTACGCAAGTAGCATTGTGGTTCTTGCAGTTTCTTGTAAGTAAAATCCATCGTGGTTCATGCAGCAGTATTTACACCTTCCCAAAATTATTTCTCATTGGATTGCTTTCACCACATAGTGCCACACGCACTCGCTTTCTTCCACCAAAATGACAGGCAGCGCTGTTCCTTTACCATATTCTCAAAGTAGAACACCAGGACCTGTTCCTTAGCAGGGGGGCTGCTTCGTGACCTGAGCAGGCCACTTATTATTCAAAAAAGTTGCTCTTGCATTGAAGCGCCCACACAGCGTTTTAGTTTGTACCTTTATTTCGTCAATTTGGCAGCAAGGAGTCCAGCACACAGGTAATAGCAAGTTTTCAAAGCCCAAATGCCGACACGTTTCTGGAGACAGTGCTCCCTTCCTCATGGCAGGCTCAGGAGGCAGAAACCAGCTGCTTCACATTTCGTTTTTTAAGGTGGTGCTCAGTTACGCCTACTAGGGCGTGTACACAAGTAGCATTGTGGTTCTTGCAGTTTCTTGTAAGTAAAATCCATCGTGGTTCATGCAGCAGTCTTTACACCTTCCCAAAATTATTTCTCATCGGATTGCTTTCACCACATAGTGCCACACGCACTCGCTTTCTTCCACCAAAATGACAGGCAGCGCTGTTCCTTTACGATATTCTCAAAGTAGAACACCAGGACCTGTTCCCTAGCGGGGGGGCTGCCTCGTGACCTGAGCAGGCCAATTAATATTCAAAAAAAGTTGCTCTCGCATTGAAGCGCCCACACATCGTTTTAGTTTGTACCTTTATTTCGTCAATTTGGCAGCAAGGAGTCCAGCACACAGGTAATAGCAAGTTTTCAAAGCCCAAATGCCGACGCCTTTCTGGAGACAGTGCTCCCTTCCTCATGGCTGGCTCAGGAGGCAGAAACCAGCTGCTTCACATTTCATTTTTTAAGATGGTCCTCAGTTACGCCTACTAGGGCATGTACACAAGTAGCATTGTGGTTCTTGCAGTTTGTTGTAAGTAAAATCCATCGTGGTTCATGCAGCAGTCTTTACACCTTCCCAAAATTATTTCTCATCGGATTGCTTTCACCACATAGTGCCACACACACTCGCTTTCTTCCACCAAAATGACAGGCAGCGCTGTTCCTTTACGATATTCTCAAAGTAGAACACCAGGACCTGTTCCTTAGCGGGGGGCTGCTTCGTGACCTGAGCAGGCCGCTTATTATTCAAAAAAAGTTGCTCTCGCATTGAAGCGCCCACACAGCGTTTTAGTTTGTACCTTTATTTCGTCAATTTGGCAGCAAGGAGTCCAGCACACAGGTAATAGCAAGTTTTCAAAGCCCAAATGCCGACACGTTTCTGGAGACAGTGCTCCCTTCCTCATGGCAGGCTCAGGAGGCATAAACCGGCTGCTTCACATTTCGTTTTTTAAGGTGGTGCTCAGTAACGCCTACTAGGGCGTGTACACAAGTAGCATTGTGGTTCTTGCAGTTTCTTGTAAGTAAAATCCATCGTGGTTCATGCAGCAGTCTTTACACCTTCCCAAAATTATTTCTCATCGATTGCTTTCACCACATAGTGCCACACGCACTCGCTTTCTTCCACCAAAATGACAGGCAGCGCTGTTCCTTTACAATATTCTCAAAGTAGAACACCAGGACCTGTTCCTTAGCGGGGGCTGCTTCGTGACCTGAGCAGGAAATTAATATTCAAAAAAAGTTGCTCTCGCATTGAAGCGCCTACACAGCGTTTTAGTTTGTACCTTTATTTCGTCAATTTGGCAGCAAGGAGTCCAGCACACAGGTAATAGCAAGTTTTCAAAGCCCAAATGCCGACGCGTTTCTGGAGACAGTGCTCCCTTCCTCATGGCAGGCTCAGGAGGCAGAATACAGCTGCTTCACATTTCATTTTTTAAGATGGTCCTCAGTTACGCCTACTAGGGCGTGTACACAAGTAGCATTGTGGTTCTTGCAGTTTGTTGTAAGTAAACTCCTTGTGGTTCATGCAGCAGTCTTTACACCTTCCCAAAATTATTTCTCATTGGATTGCTTTCACCACATAGTGCCACACGCACTCGCTTTCTTCCACCAAAATGACAGGCAGCGCTGTTCCTTTACGATATTCTCAAAGTAGAACACCAGGACCTGTTCCTTAGCGGGGTGCTGCTTCGTGACCTGGGCAGGCCACTTATTATTCAAAAAAAGTTGCTCTCGCATTGAAGCGCCCACACAGCGTTTTAGTTTGTACCTTTATTTTGTCAATTTGGCAGCAAGGAGTCCAGCACACAGGTAATAGCAAGTTTTCAAAGCCCAAATGCCGACGCGTTACTGGAGACAGTGCTCCCTTCCTCATGGCAGGCTCAGGAGGCAGAAACCAGCTGCTTCACATTTCGTTTTTTAAGGTGGTGCTCAGTTATGCCTACTAGGTCGTGTACACAAGTAGCATTGTGGTTCTTGCAGTTTCTTGTAAGTAAAATCCATCGTGGTTCATACAGCAGTCTTTACACCTTCCCAAAATTATTTCTCATCGGATTGCTTTCACCACATAGTGCCACACGCACTCGCTTTCTTCCACCAAAATGACAGGCAGCGCTGTTCCTTTACGATATTCTCAAAGTAGAACACCCGGACCTGTTCCTTAGCGGGGGGGCTGCTTTGTGACCTGAGCAGGCCACTTATTATTCAAAAAAAGTTGCTCTCGCATTGAAGCGCCCACACAGCGTTTTAGTTTGTACCTTTATTTCGTCAATTTGGCAGCAAGGAGTCCAGCACACAGGTAATAGCAAGTTTTCAAAGCCCAAATGCCGACACGTTTCTGGAGACAGTGCTCCCTTCCTCATGGCAGGCTCAGGAGGCATAAACCAGCTGCTTCACATTTCGTTTTTTAAGGTGGTGCTCAGTAACGCCTACTAGGGCGTGTACACAAGTAGCATTGTGGTTCTTGCAGTTTCTTGTAAGTAAAATCCATCGTGGTTCATGCAGCAGTCTTTACACCTTCCCAAAATTATTTCTCATCGATTGCTTTCACCACATAGTGCCACACGCACTCGCTTTCTTCCACCAAAATGACAGGCAGCGCTGTTCCTTTACAATATTCTCAAAGTAGAACACCAGGACCTGTTCCTTAGCGGGGGCTGCTTCGTGACCTGAGCAGGAAATTAATATTCAAAAAAAGTTGCTCTCGCATTGAAGCGCCTACACAGCGTTTTAGTTTGTACCTTTATTTCGTCAATTTGGCAGCAAGGAGTCCAGCACACAGGTAATAGCAAGTTTTCAAAGCCCAAATGCCGACGCGTTTCTGGAGACAGTGCTCCCTTCCTCATGGCAGGCTCAGGAGGCAGAATACAGCTGCTTCACATTTCATTTTTTAAGATGGTCCTCAGTTACGCCTACTAGGGCGTGTACACAAGTAGCATTGTGGTTCTTGCAGTTTGTTGTAAGTAAACTCCTTGTGGTTCATGCAGCAGTCTTTACACCTTCCCAAAATTATTTCTCATTGGATTGCTTTCACCACATAGTGCCACACGCACTCGCTTTCTTCCACCAAAATGACAGGCAGCGCTGTTCCTTTACGATATTCTCAAAGTAGAACACCAGGACCTGTTCCTTAGCGGGGTGCTGCTTCGTGACCTGGGCAGGCCACTTATTATTCAAAAAAAGTTGCTCTCGCATTGAAGCGCCCACACAGCGTTTTAGTTTGTACCTTTATTTTGTCAATTTGGCAGCAAGGAGTCCAGCACACAGGTAATAGCAAGTTTTCAAAGCCCAAATGCCGACGCGTTACTGGAGACAGTGCTCCCTTCCTCATGGCAGGCTCAGGAGGCAGAAACCAGCTGCTTCACATTTCGTTTTTTAAGGTGGTGCTCAGTTACGCCTACTAGGTCGTGTACACAAGTAGCATTGTGGTTCTTGCAGTTTCTTGTAAGTAAAATCCATCGTGGTTCATACAGCAGTCTTTACACCTTCCCAAAATTATTTCTCATCGGATTGCTTTCACCACATAGTGCCACACGCACTCGCTTTCTTCCACCAAAATGACAGGCAGCGCTGTTCCTTTACGATATTCTCAAAGTAGAACACCCGGACCTGTTCCTTAGCGGGGGGGCTGCTTTGTGACCTGAGCAGGCCACTTATTATTCAAAAAAAGTTGCTCTCGCATTGAAGCGCCCACACAGCGTTTTAGTTTGTACCTTTATTTCGTCAATTTGGCAGCAAGGAGTCCAGCACACAGGTAATAGCAAGTTTTCAAAGCCCAAATGCTGATGCGTTTCTGGAAACTGTGCTCCCTTCCTCATGGCAGGCTCAGGAGGCAGAAACCAGCTGCTTCACATTTCGTTTTTTAAGGTGGTGCTACGTTACGCCTACTAGGGCGTGTACACAAGTAGCATTGTGGTTCTTGCAGTTTCTTGTAAGTAAAATCCATCGTGGTTCATGCAGCAGTCTTTACACCTTCCCAAAATTATTTCTCATCGGATTGCTTTCACCACATAGTGCCACACGCACTCGCTTTCTTCCACCAAAATGACAGGCAGCACTGTTCCTTTACGATATTCTCAAAGTAGAACACCAGGACCTGTTCCTTAGCGGGGGGCTGCTTCGTGACCTGAGCAGGCCACTTATTATTCAAAAAAAGTTGCTCTCGCATTGAAGCGCCCACACAGCGTTTTAGTTTGTACCTTTATTTCGTCAATTTGGCAGCAAGGAGTCCAGCACACAGGTAATAGTAAGTTTTCAAAGCCCAAATGCCGACGCGTTTCTGGAGACAGTGCTCCCTTCCTCATGGCAGGCTCAGGAGGCAGAAACCAGCTGCTTCACATTTCATTTTTTAAGGCGGTGCTCAGTTACGCCTACTAGGGCGTGTACACAAGTAGCATTGTGGTTCTTGCAGTTTCTTGTAAGTAAACTCCATCGTGGTTCATGCAGCAGTCTTTACACCTTCCCAAAATTATTTCTCATCGGATTGCTTTCACCACATAGTGCCACATGCACTCGCTTTCTTCCACCATAATGACAGGCAGCGCTGTTCCTTTACGATATTCTCAAAGTAGAACACCAGGACCTGTTCCTTAGCGGGGGGCTGCTTTGTGACCTGAGCAGGCCACTTACTATTCAAAAAAAGTTGCTCTCGCATTGAAGCGCCCACACAGCATTTTAGTTTGTACCTTTATTTTGTCAATTTGGCAGCAAGGAGTCCAGCACACAGGTAATAGCAAGTTTTCAAAGCCCAAATGCTGACGCGTGTCTGGAGACAGTGCTCCCTTCCTCATGGCAGGCTAAGGAGGCAGAAACCAGCTGCTTCACATTTCGTTTTTTAAGGTGGTGCTCAGTTACGCCTACTAGGGCGTGTACACAAGTAGCATTGTGGTTCTTGCAGTTTCTTGTAAGTAAAATCCATTGTGGTTCATGCAGCAGTCTTTACACCTTCCCAAAATTATTTCTCATTGGATTGCTTTCACCACATAGTGCCACACACACTCGCTTTCTTCCACCAAAATGACAGGCAGCGCTGTTCCTTTACAATATTCTCAAAGTAGAACACCAGGACCTGTTCCTTAGCGGGGGCTGCTTCGTGACCTGAGCAGGCCACTTATTATTCAAAAAAAGTTGCTCTCTCTAGTTAGGAATTAGCATTGAAAAAACCTTAGAAATTCACTGAAAAACCCATATGTTTCACCCATGTTATGCTTAGCTGGACATTTGTCTCATACAAAACCATTGAAATTCCCCCTTTATAGTTAGTTCAGCTAACTAGAACCCGCGCGCCCGAAATGCATATTCCTAACTCAATGTGTTCTTTTCCCTTAAGACTTTGCTTAACACGAATTTTATCGTTTCTTGTTTTAAGTTAGAGAAAATACATCGACTGAGTACATTCAATATTGTCAATAATGTCAGGTAAGTTTACTTACTCACTAACTTGTCAAACAACGTTCTTTAACTCTCACAGAAATATTTCCACTTTCTCTTCACAAATGTCTAAGGAGCAATTGAAAACGGGTCTGAACTCCAGAACGTCTTCGGTGAAGTGCGCACTCGTTAGTGAGCGCGCACCTCACCAAGGATTCCCCACAACTCTGTGGTAAATGACTAGATCGCAACTGCGTCTTTCAGCCGCGTCCCGTGGAGGGACTTGCGATGGGGAAGGCAGGGGGGCCGGGGAGGGGCAGGGTGAGGGGTGATAAATGGAATCTGGATGATTGCAGGTAAGTAAACAATTACATTAATAAAATGAATTTTGGGCCATATTATCAACTAAACGCGATATCAACAAAATGCGATACATTATCCCCGCTTTTATCAGCAGGAAAGTGGCGATAAAGCGGCGATAATCTATCTCGTTTTGTTGATAATATGGCCTGAAATGCATGCTAATGGCTTTGTGGTCACGATCACGCGTGGTTTTAACCGCCTTGTAATGTCCCCCCAGGACACTGCAGTAACCTGGTCTGGGAGTCGTGGACTCCAGGGCAGTAGGCGGAGGGCCACGCAGCTCCTCATACAATATAGAAATCTTTGTGGGGTGATTGTTTCCGTGGTTTGAGGGGTGTGATTGAGGCCCAAACATTTAATTTTGTAGGGGGGTAAGTTTGCATGGGAAAATGTTGCAAGAGGTTTGTAAATGTGGTACACATTGTTTTGTATTATTTTGATTTCTTTTCTAAGTTGTAGTCTGTTCAGAGGAAATAGAAGTCATTAGTTTTCAATCCTAGTCTTGAATATCTTACTATACTATTTCAACATTATTTCTATTGTGGACTGCCATACACTCCTCCCCCCACAAAATAAAAGAAGTATGTACTTTTTTCTATTAACTTTTATTAAAACAATAACTAAACAAAACTTAATTATAACTATATTGCAAATTGTTAAATGGACTTCATAAGATGTCAGATTGGTAATCCGGACAACAAAAAAGTAAATTAGAGTTTAGAATTATGTAGATGTGAGTAAATGAACTGAAGCATTACAAGTCAAGGTAACTTTATGGTTTTACGTGTGCAGTGTGCCTCGTACGTGACACTTGTTATAATGCTGCGTTCAAGTGGTATCTATATGGAAGTGCCTACTGCGTTACTGACACAGAAGTGGCATAAAGGGATTGTAAATATGTCCACTTATTTCTAATGCAATGCTATGAAGGCTTTGTAGATCTAGGCCTCTGTGCTTGCTGTTGTATAAACACTGCGGCCAAAGACTTCAGCCAGTGGAATTCACAACTTCAGTTGGGCTGTTCTTCTACATGTGCAAGTTGACAGCAGTGTCTATAAGTTTAAGAGAGAAAGAGAAATGATGTCACAGAGAGTGAGAGAGAGAGAAGCTGCTGTACACTACGAACTCTGGGCCATATTATCAAGC
Organism: Lissotriton vulgaris; assembly: GCF_964263255.1. NCBI lineage: Eukaryota > Metazoa > Chordata > Amphibia > Caudata > Salamandridae > Lissotriton > Lissotriton vulgaris. Next base: position 1,219,596,009 of record NC_141693.1, read on the forward strand.
CTGGGCGAAAACATTATTGCCACTTCATCAGCAGGAAAGTGCCGCTAAAGTGGCGATAATCGGTTTGATAATATAAACACTCAAAACCAGGAAGTGTTGGCTGTCATCTTATGCCTCGGTAGCACAGAGTCACAAGTAAACAGTAAAACAAAGTTGAGAAATAAGGGAAGGGGGCAGGGTAGAAACATTCTGATCCTTTACGGTTGCTCAGGGGGTCGTATATGGATGTTTAGGCTCTTTTTTTTTTTTTAAAGAAAAATCTCGCCGTACGTGTACCGAAATCCATACAATTACGAGCAGGAGCTGAATGCTGATAGGCTGTCAATACGCCAAACCAGGAAGTGTTGGCAGCCATCTTATTTGTCACGACAGCCGAGTCACAAGGAAACAGTAAAACAAAGTTGAGAAATAAGGAAATGGGGGTAGGGTAGAAACATTCTGAACCTATAGTGTTGCTCAGGGGGTGGTAGACTTATTGTACGTGTACCAAGCATGTATGGACGACGTACAGCTGGAATATTGAAAGTCGTCACGTAGTGTACATAAGCAAGAAAAATAAAAATAATTTTTGATTTTTATGAAGTGTATTTGTTTATGTGTTGTGTGGCTCTAAAAAGAGCTGTTGTGTTTATTGGGAGATTTTAGTACCTACAAGTAAGTACTGATGCAGAGTTTTAAGTTTATGAGGAAGACTCTGTTCCCCTCATCTGTAAAATGTACACCATCTCTCCTATAGATGCCATGCATATTGAAAAGCAGATTGTTGTTGTAAATGGACCCCATTCGGTAGACTCGGAGAAAGGCAGAAACATATTTATTCACATGTTTCCTAGCTTTTTCAAACCTCGGACAATAGTCGTTGGACCGCTTCCATTTCTGCCTTTGGAATATATTAGAATATACAAGGGCAGTTTTGGGGAACAGTGTCATCAATTGTGCAAAGGTGTCCTTCATAAGCATTTCCAGAGCTACCTCAGTCAAAGTGCCTAGGTCATTGCCACCACAGTACACAATTATTAGGTCAGGGTGTTGGAGATGCATAAAGGATTTCACCAATGGCATCAATTGGTGCCACTTTAATCCTCTCTGTCCAATCCATTTAATGTCCACGTTTGGTAAACCTAGGTCCTTGTGAATTCTTTTCTGTTGTGCATACCTTTGGCTCCAGAAAATATAGCTGTGTTCCACAATCCACACTGTAAGCATTTTGAAGAGAGGTCTGGATGCACTCTGATGGCGTCTGTAAATGAAATAGTAGTTTGAAAAATAAGATTTTTCTAAAATGGTGGACAACATGCAGTTTTGAAAAAAGAAAATAAATGATTGGTTGTTTGACAACATTTTACAGAAAACTAGGTTGCATGTTTCTGTTTTTTAAAAGCCTTATTTTTATTGGTTAAGAAAAAGTGATAGAAAAGAACGTTACATAAAATAAGATGGTATATTCTCCAGTCAAGCATACTTGCTGATTCAATTTGCAACAATATATGATGAACTTTTCACCTGTGTGCTGAGTTAGGTGTTCCCTGGTAACTGGCAGATTGTGGAATGGGGGTAGGGTAGAAAGTTTTGTTAGTTGGAAAGCTTTGGAATGTTAAACCAATTGAAATGTGTGTTTTCTTTTGAATTAATGTGTACAGGATTTTAATTGGTTATTTATATGTATGTATGTTTAAAATGAGAGGGGAAATGTTCAATTTCACAGTTGTGCTGCAAACACTGAACTAGAGAGATTTTGTAGAAGAATATCCTCTGTGTGAGTGGTATTATTGTTAATCTAGAATTCAATTTGAAAGGTGAGTTGAAAAGTTGTATGGGAGTGCGTGTGTGCGGTGTATCTTTGTACATTAAGGAATTATAGGGTATATTATCAAGACTCGGCGATACAATTATTGCCACTTTATCGGCAGGAAACTGCAGATAAAATGTTGATAATGTTATCGCCTGTATTGATAATATGCTCCTATATTCATCCGTTGTTAAACGTTTTATAGTAGTAAATGTGTTTTGTTATAATGCATGCTGTTATTTTTTTTGTTTAATATAATGTTATGCGTCTCTGTACATTAAGGGATTATGTGCCATATTATCAATAAAGGACGATACATTATCGCCGCTTTTATCGGCAGGAAACTGCCGGTAAAGCGGTGATAATGGTCTCGATAATGGTTATGGTGTTAACCTGGGCTTCTATGGGAATTCACAAAGATATATTATCAAGACCATTATCGCCGCGTTAGTGGCAGTTTCCTGCAGGTAAAAGCGGCGTTTATGTATCGCCCTTTACTGATAATATGGCACTGACGGGCATATTATTAAGGACCGGTATTGAAATTATCGATGTTTTATGGGCAGGAAACTGCCGATAAAACGCCGAAAATAGGCTTGATAATAGGTACTTGTAAATTGCTATAGTAGCCCAAGTTCTGGTGTTAACCTGGGCTGGTATGGGAATTCTCAAGGGCATATTATCAAGCTCATTATCGTCGCTTTATCTGCATTTTCCCGCCGATGAAAGCGGCAATATTCTATCTCCTTTTGTTGATAATATGTCCCGAAATTCGTTTTATTAATTTAATTGTTTACTTACCTGCAATGATCCAGATTCTGTTGTTTATCACTCCTCACCCTGCCCCTCCCCCGCCCCAACTGCCTGCCCCATCGCAACTCCCTCCACGGGCCGCGGCTGTTTCTTTATTCCGTTATATTGCAGTGTCTATTTATACTCTCATTTGTTATTATATTTTCCTTGTTTCATACTCCTTGTTCTTTTGTTGTAAGTCCTTTTATTTTTACAGTCCGAGGTTTTTCCTCATACTCCTTCCTCTGGGCATGTTACCAAGGGGGGCGATGGGCAATAATCGGCCTCTAAGCGGCGATAATTCTATCACACTATTAGCAAGCTGTCGCTAACTGATGTTAGCGACAACTTTTAGGCGATAGCGAGCGGTTTGGGGTCCACTTTGCATGTCAGAGATGTTTATCACTAACGACATGCAAAGTGGGCGAACCCTACCAGTTAGCGACTGAAAGCAGTCGCTAACGTCGCTATTGCCTATTAGCAAGACAGGCGTAGCGCTGGAAATATTCACGCTAAGCGTGAATATCTCCAAATACTAACACCTGCCCAGACCAGTTCTTAGCCATGTTGTCCAAAGGGAGGTGGATAACATGGCTAAGAGCATTTCGACGCTAATGCATAAATATTGCTGTATTCTCAGCGATATTCACGCATTTCGCCGCTATCGCTGGATATTTTAGCACAATGGAGAAAAACGTTACTAATAGCATGTTTTTTCCGCTAACATATCCAGCGATAGGCAGAGATAAAAAAATCGCCGCTAAGCCTATTTAGCGATAAATATTGCTACTTGTTGGTAATATGCCCCTCTGTTCTTGTAAGTAATATAATAGAATATTTTATATACATTTTTTTGGTAATGTTATGTATATTTTTTTATTATAGGTTGTGTTTATCGATACTGAAAATACTGTATGATGCCAACGAAGTACCAAAAGCGGAAGCAAAGAAAGAAAAGTGTGTATTTAAAACGAAGTCATCAAGAAGATTTACATGAAGAGAGATGTCTTAACAAACAGAAAGAAAGTCCTGGTAAGAGCAGGAGAACTTTTTTGAGGAAAATATTAAAGACTAAGAGTAGTGTTCAGAAAGAGAAAAATGTTTTTAGTGTATCAGCAATGAAAACAAAATACTAATAAAGAGAAGAATAATGGAAAATCAAGTGCAGACAAAACTGTGTATAGTAAAAGGAGGAAAAATCAATTTATGGAAATTAGGAAAAAAATGTTTTATAATACATTTGTGACAAATTTAATTAAAGAAATTAAGGTATGTAAGAAAAAAACAGTATTTTATAAGAAGAAGAAAGCTATAGAAAATGTAGTTGAGAAAGCTTTGGAATTGAAAAGAAAATTGTTTATTTTAGTAATCAACAGAGTTAGATCACTAGATAAGCCAATCCATTTAATGAAGGCCAAAAGTAGGTGGAGAAGATTAATTAACAGAAGTCATTTTTGTGAGTTTCTTTTGGGTGAATGGAAACATAGTTCAAGTTCTGAGCCTTTTTTAATGAAGAAAGTTATCTTCAGAGTAATGATTTGTTGCATGCAGTTGACATCAGTGGTTGTGCTTATGAGGTTAGACATGGTTGTCCTATTGAGAAAGAGAAAATTGTTTCTAGAAATGCAGAAGAGGTGTTAGCTGGTAAAGTTTTAGGGAGACGTCCTAAAGCTCCAGTGTACACTTGGAATTGTAGTAGTATTTGCAGTGTGTAGCAAGTATCGATTGATTTTTTATGCAATTCTTACGTAATTATACTAAGAAAAGTGTTAAACAAAAGATTAAAATGTTGCAAGGACTAGACCCTTGCAGCGTGAGAGAAAATACTGGTTTGCAAGGTCATTCTCTGCCTTGTGTTTCTAAAAAAGTATCTCAAAGTGTTTTCCACCATTTCAGGATTTTAGCAGTTCATCATACTCAGATGAGGAAATTAGTCAGAACATTGTATTACGCGAAAAGTCCTGCACTAATGTTAAAAAAGCTGAACAGTGCTCTTTTGCGTGGATCTGTATCAGATGTAACAAATGTTTGTGATGAAATTCAGATTAGTTACTTTGCTCCTCAGGAAGACAGTGGAGAAAGTGAGAGATTAATAGAAGGAAATGTGGAAGAGAATGTAGGACAGTGCAGTGTAAAAAATTTTGAGCAAGAAAATATACAGTTTAAGGTGATTTCAGGTGAAAGTCCAAATTATTCTTGTATCTGTTTTCAACAAGTTAATTATAAAAATCAGACCAGGACTGTTGATCTGTATTTAAAAAGTGAAAAGGAGAATAATAATGAGTGAAAGGATTTTGCAACTTATTTGTTGGTAGAGAATTGTTTTGATTTGGGTTCTGATCAGCATATTTGTAAATATTGTTATAACAAATTAGATGAGAACAAAATGCCTGCTAGAGCTGTGCATAATAATCTTGAGTTGGTAAATATTCCTTCGGAACTGATGGATTTAAATACCTATGAGTCTATTCTTATTCAATGTCTGCATCCATTTCAGGCTATTGTTCGTATGGAGCCTAGGACAGGAAAATTGCCTCCTTCTGATTTACAGAGAGGATTAAAGGGAAGAGTTGTATATTTGCCTCTATATTTAAAGAAAAATATTGAAACTATTGGTGTAGAAAATGTAGAGGATGAACCTTTAGTTATTCTAGTTAATGGTGTTCCTACTAAGAGTAAGAAAATCTGGCAAGAATTAGTGGATGTTAGGAAAGTGAAAAAGGCAACATTGTATCTGGTAAAAAATAATCAATATTACAAAAATGTGTATGTGGGGGAAGAAGAAATAACTGTACAAGAAGATAGTGACTTGCCATCTGGACGAATTGAAAAAGTAGTTGTGTCCAGAACAGAAGAAATCTACGAACATTACAGTGTTCATCCATTGCATTCCAAAGAAATGATGAGGAATGCTATAGAGTTATTTCAAATGAAAGAAGCAAAAGGAAGACCCATTAGTATATGGGAAAAAAGCTTGGAAGCTCGTTGTTTCCCTCAGTTGTTTCCTACAGGAAAAGGAGGACGATATGATGAACGACCTGTGCAGATTCCCTCATCTGAATACCGGACATCAAGATTATATGCAGAAGATCCAAGATTTTGACAATGTATTCCATATTTGTTTCATCTTTTGTTTGAGAGTGATTTGTCTGGACTTTCTTATGGAGTAAACCATATATTGAAAAAAGGTGTATATCTGCAAAATATTTCGGCAAAGGAATTTATGGATAAAGTACAGCAGAAAGATAATGTTTTGGAATCTCAGCAGATTAATCTGATGGCATGTCAGCATGGTACTAATGGAAAGGGGCGACCATTCGGTCCCCCCGAACGTATGGCGGAGTACCACGATCCCCCCGGGAAGCCATCTTGGGCGGGAGGCGAGTCTCGGCTGGTATGCCCGAAGCGGCGTAGCCGGGGCGCGCTTTTTCCCGCCCTGGAGTGGGCTGGCCTAGACACTGACGCGGCCGGCCACGCCCTTTGGGGCAGGCAGGGGCGGGTTTACGCCCGCCCTGAAGACGGATAAAAGGAGCAACAAGCCAAGAAAGCATCCTCTTGTTCCTGTGCTCTGAAGCTGCACCTCCTCGCTGCACGTGAGCTCGAGACGGAACGAAGAGCCAATTTTGAGCGTGGTAATCTTTCTTTTTGTCTTACAGATACTCTGTCCGAGAATGCCTAAGAAAGTCGGAAAGCGAGTTACTACCGATCAGATGCTCCGTATGCTCATGAAAGAAGTAACTGATCTGAAGAAGCAGATGGCGGCTAAAGACGGGGAAGGGGGACCGAAACGACCTTTGGCGGGAGCAGCTCCTGGAGGAAAAGGCAAGAGGCCCAGAAGGGGGGCATCAGGGGGGGACATCCCGGTTCCCGATACCCCACTCGAGGAGCCAACTCCGGTGCCGAGCGAGGGGAATCCGATTCCCGTGGTGGTCACTCCCGTGTCCGGAGAGGACATGCCGCCTGAGTTAGCAGCACAATTGGCAGCGTGGTTGGGGAAAGATAGCGAGGGCGCCACGGCTGACGACGCACGGGTGTTGATGAAGCAACTGCGTGAAACTAGGGAGGCGGCGAAGGCACCATCGCCAGTTACCCCGCTGTCTCCGGCAGTGGATAAAGCAACACGAGCAGGTTCAGCGGCGGATGCAGCTTCTGGTTCAGGTAAGCGGCCATTGCCGATTGCGAGGGAGGAGTCTGCACCTTCACGAAGGGAAAAGTTGGGTCAGCATGTCCCTCTGGCAATTAAGGAAAAGATGTGGGCGGACGAGTATGTAAACATTTTTTCGTTGCTTACCGACCATTATGAGATGGAGCATGTTAAGAGCCAAAAGGAGCTCATGCATCCGAGTGTTTGGCGCGCAAAGATGGCCGCCTTTAAGGTTGACGAAAACATTGGCACTTGGGGCAGGGCATGGGGAATCTTTACCTCCATCATGGGCGAACGTAGGCCCGAGTTGCTGACCGAATTGCCTATTTATCAGTCACGGATCATGGAATATTATGGATCATACGGGGGCAATCAGTGGTTCTGTTACGATAATATTTTTAGAAAAGCGAAAGAACATGACAAAAACTTGACTTGGGATTGTTACGACTCTGTGTCATGGTCAAAAATGGAGAGTACTGGTATGTTGAAGTTACCATTGGTAGGGAGTAGCGGGGGTGAATCCTCCCGCCAGTATGCTGGGACACCCTTTCGATCAAGTGCAGGTAATGACTACCACTCGAATCCGAACGGCAACGCAGGTAAAAGGGGGATTTGTTGGAACTTTAACAGGGGTAAATGTACGAGGCCCCAGGGGTCATGCAAGTTTCGACATGAATGTGGAGGGTGTGGGCAGCCATCCCATCCTGAGTCCATGTGCAGAGCCAAAACGGGTGATAACGGCGGTAGGGGAGGCGCCAAACAGGTCTGAAATAGTCCGAGGGGCGCCTTTACCTACTCCGATTGATACCATGGCAATGATTCCTTGGCTCAGCGATTACCCGGATCATGTTTCCGCTGGGGTGTTGCGGAACGGGTTTTCATATGGTTTCCGCATCCCAGTGGGGGATTTTCAGGGTGTAGCAAAATGCAAAAACCAACTGTCGGTCTTGCAACATACGACCGTGGTACAGGAGAAGATTGGGAAGGAGGCTACTCGAGGTCGAGTCGCCGGTCCATTTGATGAGCCACCATGTGCTAACTTTGTTTGTTCCCCTTTGGGGGTGGTCCCTAAGAAGGACCCGGGTGAGTTCCGACTGATACATAATTTATCAGCCCCACGTGGTCTTTCCGTGAATGATGCGATAGACCCGGAAGTGTGTTCGGTGCGGTACGCATCTTTCGATGAGGCCGTCGCCATGTTGAATCGCCTAGGGCCCGGTGCGCTGATGGCAAAATCAGATATTGAGTCAGCGTTCCGGTTGCTCCCGGTACACCCAGACGATCAGCGTCTCCTTGGTTTCATGTTTCAGGGTCACTATTACATGGATAGATGTATGCCGATGGGATGCTCTATATCTTGTGCCTATTTTGAAAAGTTCCGTTGTTTTCTGCAATGGGTCTTCACAAAGAGGACGGGTTTTCAACATGTCATGCATTATCTCGATGACTTTTTGTTTCTGGGGGCGGCCGGGGATCCGGAATGTGGACAGGCTTTGAATGAATTTTGTGTCTTAATGAAGCATTTTGGTGTGCCACTGGCACCAGGTAAGACTGTGGGTCCCTCAACTTGCCTCGAGTTCCTGGGGATCGAGCTCGATTCAGAGGAAGGTTGTTTTCGATTACCAAGAGAAAAGGTGTTAAGATTCAGGGCTTCCCTGGAAACATGTATTAGTGAGTCTAAAGTCAGATTGCATCAACTACAACAATTGGTGGGCCAGCTGAATTTTGCCCTGAGAGTAATGCCGATGGCCCGCCCCTTTTCCCGCTCGATCGCTCAAGCCATGGTCGGACTGAAGGAGGGTCATCATCGCACGAGGCTATCGGCAGAGGTTCGCCAGGACATGCGCATTTGGTTGGCATTTCTGGCGGAGTTCAATGGTCGAATTGTCTGGAATAAACCGGCGGTGTCCTCCGAAGAGCTGGGGCTGTGGACAGATTCGGCTGGGAGCATTGGTTTTGGTGCCATATTCGGCACACAATGGTCGGCTCAAAAATGGCCGTTATGGTGGCATGAGTGTGGGCTGACAAGTAACATTGCTTTTCTTGAACTTTTTCCCATTCTGGTGGCCCTGAAAACTTGGCCTGAGGGATTCAGAGATCACTCTGTGCTGTTTTGGTCTGATAACATGACCGTGGTTGAGTGTATCAATAGCCAGGCAGCACGATGCAAATGGATTCTGAGATTGCTCAAAGAAATTGTGTTATTGTGTATGCAATTGAACGTGCTATTTAGGGCTAGACATGTACCGGGGGTAATGAATCAAGCGGCTGATGCGCTTTCTCGTTTTCGTATGCAGGCCTTCTGGGGTTTTCTGCCCACAGCGGACCCGGTGGCGGCACCCTTTCCCGAAGCTCTTTGGTCTCTCGGTGCCCCGAACTACAGAACCTCGTGGGAGAGAGTTTAGCACCCAGGACAAGGAAGGCATATGAAGGGGCGTTCCGATCCTATTGGGCCTTTTTGGGGACTGCTAGGGGAGAGCTTTGGGGCCAGGAAGAGCTAGTAGTAAAGTTTCTGCTGTCTTTACATCAGGCAGGCAAATCAGTGGCTACGGCCCAGAGGCATCGGGCCGCCATTTCCTTTATGGCAAGGGCTCATGAGATCCAGGACCCAACTGCGTCTTTTGTTGTGCAAAAAGCGCTACGTGGGTGGCAACGCCTTGAGGGTCGCAGAGTAGATGAAAGGCGCCCGATAGGTCTGGACAGGTTGGCTCTGTTGTTATCTGTACTTCCTGCAACGTGTTCATCCCAGTATGAATCAGTGTTATTCCGAGCCGCTTTTATGCTAGCATTCCATGGGGCTATGCGGGTAAGCGAACTAGTGGCAAAGAACAAGCAGGATACCATGGGGGGACTGTGCCGAGAGCACGTGCAGGTCAAGGGGGAGACAATGACTGTCTCGTTTGTTAGGTCCAAGACCGATCAGGGTGCGATTGGGGACGGAATAATCATACAAAGAATTCCCGGGTCTTCCATGTGCCCTGTGATGTGCGTAGAGGAATATTTAACGCTAAGGGTGGCCTCATGGGGGGGGACCTTGTTGAGACACGCTGACGCCACCCCACTGACGGGGTTTCAGTTTCAGCGGGTGCTTGCGATGTTGATTTCGGCCGCGGGCTTGAACCCCGGCGAGTTTGGGACCCATTCCTTTCGGATAGGGGCTGCTACGGAGGCTACAGTCAGGGGTCTGAATGTTGAACAAGTAAAACGTGTGGGACGTTGGTCCTCAAACTGTTATAAGAGGTATGTGCGGTTGCACATGTTGTGAAGCTGTAATGATGTACTCACGCTTCTTGTTTTGTTTGGTTTTCAGTTACGCAAGCCTACGAGGCGGGGCGGACTGTGCAGTCGACCCGACACCGGGGGGCCAGCGGTCAGACATCACCGGCTGTGAAAAAGGAGGTGTGGGTTGTGGGCCACTCATACGTGAGGCGTGCCGGGGACGTATTCAAAGCAGGTGACATGATTCACGTGGCTGGGGAATACGGGTACAGTGTGTCCTTCTACGGAAAGGGCGGGCTCTGTATTGACCAGTTTCGATCATTTTTTGAGGGTCTGTTAGGGCGGACGAGGTCACCGCCGTCTGTAGTCATAGTACATCTTGGGGGCAATGATTTGGTGACCACTGGTAGACGACTTCTTCTGGAGGCAATGCTTTCCACGGTAAGTTGGTTGGCAAGAAGAGTTCCAGGGTGCACAATTGCATGGTCCCATATGATCCCACGGAAAGTGTGGCGGGGGGCTATTTCGGTTCCTGCTCTGAATCATTCAGTAAGGAAAATTAATAATAAAGTGAGTAGATTGTTCCGTTCAAGTACACTGCATTCTATTTCGCATGGTTGTATTAAAGGGGACAGTATGTATTTGGGGGATGGTGTTCATTTATCCCGGATGGGGAACGAATTACTCATAGGAGACCTGATAGCTTGGCTAAAGACTTTATGACATGACCTTTAGGCAGGAGTGTTGTGGGGGGGTCCGGATAGCCGGTCAACTATCCGGCCTGTGGCGGTAAGGTCATGATCGGTGAGCAGTAATTGGAAGATCCCTATGGGTGGGCGTCACCCATTACGGATGGGAGCGCTCGAGGGAGGTGGCCATTGGCCCCTCAACGGGGAGGCCGTCCCTTCTAAGGATGGGCCGCCGAAAGGAAAGGAAAGGCGGTCAAGGCCCCTTCCTGGGTAGGAGGGGCTACAGCCCCCTCCTGGGGAATTTCCCGGGGCCTGGACATCTGCGACGGCAGATGTGGTAAGTTGTGTGGGGTTTGGGAGGGGGTCTACGCTACCTTCTAGATACCTCACACGAGTCCTCGGACGACCTTTAAATGGCGTCGAGTTTATTGGGGCCCCCGTCAAGTCAAGGGAAATTGGTAAATGCACTTGAGGTACACCTCTGTGCGGTCCCCCTCACAAGTGGGGGGGATATGTCTGGTTTAGGGATCTTGACACCGGTTACGACCTTGCCGTTGGCCCTTAAACGTTAGGATGTACAATTTCAAGTTAAACGTTTTGTAGGATGTTAGTTCGGCTAGGAGAACCTTTGTATTAGAGAATATGTTAAGGTTAGCCAAACATCGCAATGTGGAAATGAAATTGTACATTAATATGAAACTGTTATTTTAATGTTTTATTTTGTTTCATATTTTAATAAATACGGCCGGGAGGGTCACTCCCTCCCGTCTTCCAAAAGTTCAGAACCGTTTCCGGTATCCCATTCTTGGGGATTGTGTTGAGAGGGGGTGGCGGGTATCTCAGCCATATGGAAAGGGGCGACCATTCGGTCCCCCCGAACGTATGGCGGAGTACCACGATCCCCCCGGGAAGCCATCTTGGGCGGGAGGCGAGTCTCGGCTGGTATGCCCGAAGCGGCGTAGCCGGGGCGCGCTTTTTCCCGCCCTGGAGTGGGCTGGCCTAGACACTGACGCGGCCGGCCACGCCCTTTGGGGCAGGCAGGGGCGGGTTTACGCCCGCCCTGAAGACGGATAAAAGGAGCAACAAGCCAAGAAAGCATCCTCTTGTTCCTGTGCTCTGAAGCTGCACCTCCTCGCTGCACGTGAGCTCGAGACGGAACGAAGAGCCAATTTTGACCCACCCACCAGCCCCTGAGGACAGCAAGTGGTTTTGAATAAAGTTTGATGTGGTCACACTAATTTTTGCAGGTTGTGATGACTATCGTGATAACTTTGAATATGCAATAAAGAATGGTCAAATTGTAATATGTTTTGCAAATAAAGTAATTGTGCACTAGTGTTGATCAGTAATCATGCCTTTTAATAAGTTGTAATTATTACTGTCTTTTAGTAACTTAGTCATTTAGTAATTTAGTTAGAATTGTCGTATTTATTCTGGTCGGGCGGTAAGGTCATGATCGGTGAGCAGTAATTGGAAGATCCCTATGGGTGGGCGTCACCCATTACGGATGGGAGCGCTCGAGGGAGGTGGCCATTGGCCCCTCAACGGGGAGGCGGTCCCTTCTAAGGATGGGCCGCCGAAAGGAAAGGAAAGGCGGTCAAGGCCCCTTCCTGGGTAGGAGGGGCTACAGCCCCCTCCTGGGGAATTTCCCGGGGCCTGGACATCTGCGACGGCAGATGTGGTAAGTTGTGTGGGGTTTGGGAGGGGGTCTACGCTACCTTCTAGATACCTCACACGAGTCCTCGGACGACCTTTAAATGGCGTCGAGTTTATTGGGGCCCCCGTCAAGTCAAGGGAAATTGGTAAATGCACTTGAGGTACACCTCTGTGCGGTCGCCCCTCACAAGTGGGGGGGATATGTTTGGTTTAGGGATCTTGACACCGGTTACAACCTTGCCGTTGGCCCTTAAACGTTAGGATGTACAATTTCAAGTTAAACGTTTTGTAGGATGTTAGTTCGGCTAGGAGAACCTTTGTATTAGAGAATATGTTAAGGTTAGCCAAACATCGCAATGTGGAAATGAAATTGTACATTAATATGAAACTGTTATTTTAATGTTTTATTTTGTTTCATATTTTAATAAATACGGCCGGGAGGGTCACTCCCTCCCGTCTTCCAAAAGTTCAGAACCGTTTCCGGTATCCCATTCTTGGGGATTGTGTTGAGAGGGGGTGGCGGGTATCTCAGCCATATGAGTACTGGTACAGTCGTCACGGAGAACTCAAATGTATACTAAGGAACTTAGGAACTCCTACATCGTTCCTTACTCTAAGCTGTGCTGAATATGCTTGGGATGATTTACTTCAATTTCTTCGAGAGGCAAATCCAAATATACTAAATATTGAATACAAGACACCTGGAGAATTGTGCTCTTTGGATCCTGTTAATGTATGCAGGTATTTCAATCATAGATTCGAAGCTATGATGTCTTTTATCACCAATACAAAAAATCCTCCTCTTGGAGAGGTTCTGGATTTCTTTTGGAGAAAGGAGTTTTAAGCGAGAGGTGCTCTCACACACATATGCTATTATGGATCAAAGATGCTCCCAAATTTGGAACAGACTCAGATGATACTGTGTTGTCTTTTATTGAAGAATATGCTACATGTGAAGTATCCAAAAGTACACAAGATAAGGACTTAAGACAAAAAGTCTTACGATTCCAAAGCCATCGTTGTGGGAAATACTGTCGTCGAAAGTACAAATCTAAGGTCAAATTCTACAACATATGCCATTTAGCATTTTCTCGACCTGTAATATCGAAAGGAAGAGTGAACAGTTTTATGTCATCTTTGGGACATAATATCACAAGAAAGTCTCCAAAAAATAGCTACAACTTAAGGAGAAATGAAGAGTCAAAATACATAAATGACTATAACTCAGTCATTTTGTCTATGTTGAATGTTAATATTGATATTCAATATGTTGCAGACAATTCCATTGCTGTTGCTCAATATGTGACATCGTACATAACAAAGTCAGAAAAGCCGGAATTGAAGGAAATGTGGGAAGAGATTTCCCATGAGAAGAGTCTAAGTAAGAAATTATACAGTTACAGTTTGAAGATGTTATCTCATCGAGAAATTGGAGCGTATGAATGCTCGGATCGCTTATCATCTGCAAGTCTGTACTCTAAATCTAGAAGAATCATTTGGGTGAGTCTAGGTCTTGCTGCAACACGAAACCGAGTTCTTAAATATGTACAAGAAATGTAATATTTAGCTAAAAAAAGAACCAGAAAGTACTGATATTGTGAAAACAAATATGTTGGATACATATTATCCAAATAAAAGTCATCATCTTGAGAACATTTATCCCTATGAAGTGCTGCAGAACTATATTTTTAAACAGAATATTACCGAAAACATTAATATTGGTATATATGCCGTTATTGGTTCTGAAGGATGTCTGGTGAAACAAAGAAAAGGACATTTGAATAATCACTGTAAACTGAGTTGCGAAACACTTGACAAAAGGGAATTTTACTATTTAGCTCTTTTGCAACTTTTCAAGCCTGGCGTTCATAATTGGAATTACTGGTAGATTTTGAGAGCTATGAAGATTCCTTCAATGCAACTAAAGATACTATAGAATGTCCTGTTTTTGCTAATTATGTGAAAATGTTGAATGACGAAATTGAGCAAGAAGCTGCAATTGCTAGAGACAGTTCTCAAGACAGTCAAACTTCTGCTCCATTGAGTCAGGACCCATTAGGAGAACCAATTATTCTAAATGAAGCAGCAACTACTATGGAAGAGGTGGAAACAGTAATGTATCAAGGTCAAGAAGATCTAAGAAACTTAGGAAACTTGGAAGAACAACTAAATCTTGAGCAGAAAGAAATATATAAGCAAGTGAGAGAACAGATTGACCATGGATTACTTCATGAGAAGAAAGACAGCTCTTGCTCATCATTTGAACCTATCCGTATGTATGTGAGTAGACAAGCTGGAACAGGAAAATGTTTTTTCATTAAAGTGATCACAAGTTTTCTACAGAAAAGAACTAAGTCACATTTGTCTTGTGTTGTCACTGCTCCAACTGGATTAGGAACTCACAATATTAAAGAAATTACTTTACATTGTTTATTAATGCTACCAGTAGAGCATGACAACAAGTTAGAATACCACAAGCTATCTGGAGAAGCTTCTTGTGAAGTTTCAATAGTATTGATGAAAATGAAGCTTCTCATTATTGATGAGGTAAGTATGGTCTCAAACTTAATGCTTGCCTTTGTGCATTTAAGAATGCAGCAAATTCTTAAAACAGAGTATGATGTATTATTCAGAGGAAAAAACATCATATTTTTTGGAGTTCTACAACTTACACCTGTAAAATGACAGCCAGTGTTTAAAATACTGGTGCATGAAGATACTAGAAAGTCTTTGGGGAGTATTGGCAAAGTAAACATTTGGTCATATTTTTAATATGAGGAACTTACTACAAATATGCAACCAACAAATGATGTTGATTATGGAACTATTCTTCAAGATATAAGAATTTGGAAATTGACCAAACATGCAAACAAGCTTAACAGAGACGATTACTTTCCAATTTGCTTCCAAATGCAAATATTGTCCCTGAGAAAATATACATGAGAATTGCAGAAAACAAATCTGTAATCTGCTTAATGCCAACACTGCGTGAATGTTCTATATTCAATGACGAAATGGTAAAGTTGGAAAATGAAGAAATGATCAAATTGGAAGCAATTGATAAAATAGAACATGAAGGAATCAGTATTATTTTGAGTGAAAAGTTGAAGAGGAAATTGGATTGTTTAGAGAAATCGATAAGTAAAACTGCTGGTTTTGAAAATAATTTGTATGCATGTGTAAATTGTAGGATAATTTTGCGACGTAATTTGAATATTGAAAAAGGTTTAGTAAATGGAGCAATGGGTAAAATTGTTGATTTTGTTAATTATGTCAATAGAGGTGGGATTGAATTTTTGAAAATCAAATTCGATGAAATTGCTGAAGTACGACAAGTTAGTCATGGTGCAGCTCGTTTTTTGCTTGTAAAAGATTTGTATGTCTGCAGAAAACAGTTTCCTGTTTGTTTGGCATATGCGGTGACCATTCATAAATCTCAAGGTTTAAGTGTAGATTGTGCTTTAGTGAATATTGGAATATTGGAATATTTAAAGAAGGTATGGCATATGTTGCTTTGTCTTGAGTCACAACTTTATCTGGATTGTACTTGATTGATTTTGATGAGACAAAGGTTTGTGCAGATGCAAATTGTGTAAAACAGTATAATAGGGTAAGAAGAGAATATGCACCCAATTTAGGTCAATATCCAGTAGTTGAAAAGAATGTGGTAGGTAGAAAAAGAAGATTTGAGAATATCTGTTGTGAAACTGTAGAGAAAGAAAAAAACCAAGATGAAAATGCGCTGGCAAGCAAAAAGAAAAAGGACTGTGTTGAAGAGAATGTTGGTTATCAGTTTGAAAATAGTTGAGGTGTCAACTGCTATGCTAATGTAGTTGTTAATGTTGTTTTTTTTCTTGAAAGTTTGCAACAGCAAATTGTAGAAAATCGGGACAAAAGATTCTGTTCATTGTTGAATTCTGTTTATGAGAAATGTAGTAGTGATAAAGGTAAAATACAAAGTGTTTCTGATATTCAAAATGTTTTGGACATATGTTCTGGTTGTGCTCAATTTACGCAGAATATTCAGCAAGATTGTCAGGAATTTTTAATGTTTATGCTTGGTGTACTGGAAGATGAAGGTAAAGATGTTGAAAACCTTTTTGGCCTTTCTTATAAATGGCATATATTTGACTTTACCTGCCTGTGAATCAGTGTTTTTTAACAATCAAATTAGAGGAGCAAGTCAAAACATGGAGTGTAGCCAATGTAAATCAGAAATGCCATCAACATTACTTATACAAATATATGGACAGTATGTTATTTTAATGCTGCAACATTGTGTAGCTGATGGAAGAAAATTGAAAACTTTAATTACAAATGTTTTAGCTGGTCATTGTTCAATATCAGGAAGAACTTTTGTAGCTGTTGCTATTATTTTTCAAGATGGACCTTCTACCACATCTGGACATTACATTGTTTATTTAAAATGTCTGAAAGGTTGGATACATTGTAATGATACTCAATTAGTTTTTAAGCAACGCTTGCCCAAAGAGTTACCAAATTCTTACCTAATATTTTTAAAGGCAAAATTTTAAGATCAAAATTTGCCTTTTAGGGTTAGTGCTGTTAAGGTAGTTTAGTCTGGTGTTGTAGAGTATTTTGTAAGTGAGGGTGAGGAGGTTGAAGGTGATCCTTTTGTTGATATTGAGGCAGTGTCGGTGTATCAGGGGGTGGGTGATGTGGGTGCAGCCGGGGACATTGATGATCACTCAGGTGGAGGTCTTTTGGATTTTTTGTAGTTGTTGTAGGTGTTTAGCTGGAATTTATGTGTAGAGTGTTTTGCCACAGTGTAGTCTGCTGCTGATGAGGGCATGTGTCACTGTTCTTCTTCTTTTGGTTAGGATCCACTAGTGAATGTTGCGGAGCATGTGGAGGGTGTTATAGCAGTACGAGGAGACAGTGTAGACTTGGTTACACATGGAGAGGGAGGAGTTGAGGTTGAATCCTATGTTGTGGACATGGTTTGTAGGTGTTGGTACTGTTCACAGTGCAGTCAGGTAGTAGGAGTTGTCTGAGGCTTAGGGGGTGGGTCTGAGGATGAGTACCTTCATATTGTGCCAGTTTGTGTTTACAGTGCTTCTCTTTATGTAGTCGTGGAGGTTGCTTTTGGTGGTATGTGGCTTCTTGGTGAGGAAGAGGATGAGCTGGGTGTTCTTTGTGTAGGAGATGTTGTTGAAGTTGTGATGATGGGCTACTTGTGTTAGGGTTGCCATGTAGATGTTGAACAGCGTTGGACTGATGGATGAGTCCTGGTGACCCGTAGATGATGTCGGTGGTTTTGGATCAAAAGGCTGGGAGACGGACAGTCAGGATTACTATTGAACAACTTCCAAACAAAGGACTTGATGCATACTATTTGGCCGTAAGGAAAAGTGTGTGAAACCAATAAGGACTTTTTGCTGTGTATTTTGTCAGCATATATTTGTAAGTAACATTATTTACAGTGTAAGAAAATTAATCATAATGTTTTGTTATTTTTTATGATGGTTTGAGATGTGTTATATTTACGTAAGAAATTGCTCTTAGAAAAAAACATTTAAGATATGTTTTATTTCTATTTTTTATATTGTTATTGAGAACGTTGACTGTGATATCCTTACGGATTGTCTTTTTTTTGCCCGCTGTTGTGTGATGAGTACTATGAACTCACTGTTTGTAGTAAAATTCAATATATTCTGAGAACAGCAAAAGAGGCAAATGAAATGTTTTACACATTTTTTTGTGTTGTAAAATGTATATTGTAATTGTGTTTTTTTGTATCTTCCACATGTAATCATTTCATAATATATATCTTTTTAATATTTATTATGCTTAAGGTAAGTACAAGTAACTGACTCAGCCGTGCCCCGTGGAGGGAGTTGTGGTGGGGTACGCAGGTGGGGCAGGGTAGGGGCAGGGTGCGGAGTTATAAACAGCAGAATTTGGATGATTGCAGGTAAGTAAACAATGAAATTAATAAAATGAATTTCGTATCCTGCGCCCTGCATCGCAAAATGTGATGCAGGGCACCGAACGAAGAGCATATTATCAACAAAAGGCGATACATTATCGCCGCTTTTATCAGCAGGAAACTGCTGATAAAGCGGCGATAATGGGCTTGATAATAGGGCCTTGGAAATTCCCATTGCAGCCCAGGTTCTGGTGTCAACTTGGGCTGTTATGGGAATTCACAAGGGCCTAATATTAAGCCCTTTATCGCTGCTTTATCTGCAGTTTTCCTGCCGATAAAAGCGTTGATAAACTAATATGCCCCATAGTTTTACCACGCATGCTTTTACAACTACTATCAATTTACCACGTATAATCTTAATAATGTATTTGTATTGACGAACACGCGTTGTAATGGCTGTGAGTTACGTCCTTCAAATTCGTTTTTAGGTATAACGTGTGACCAAGTCTGATAACATCAGAGTTTAAGGACGAACACTGTGGTGTCTGTGCCTCAAAATCTTGTCGATCACAAAGAAAATAGGAGGACGATAAAATGAAAGTAACAGATATAATAAAAACAATGGTGAAAAACCACTAAAATGGCGGTGGACGGAGTACGTGATCAATGTTTGGCGCATCGGCACTATGTTCCAAATAAAGCTAGATAAAATACAATTATTAATATATTACAAACGTACAGCAGCAGATGACACACACGACCTGGAAAACAAAGCGGCAAATTTAATACCTGAAATAAAGAAAGGTTTGTTTGTTGAACTTGAAGAAAAGGAAAAAAACATGGCCTTCGAAATGAGGCTGCACATACGTACAGAGTACAACTGCTACACAAAAAAATTGAAAGTTTTACATACTATCATAGAAATGAAGGGGCATATTTTCAACAAAAGGCGATACATTATCGCCGCTTTTATCGCCAGTAACTGCCGATAAAGCGGCGATAAAGGGCTAAGATAATAGGCCCTTGTAAATTCCCATAGCAGCCCAGATTCTGGTATTAACATGGGCTGCTATGGCAATTGACAAGGGCATATTATCAAGCTCATTATCGCCACTTTATCGGCAGTCTCCTACAGATAAAAGCGGCAATAATGTATCGCCTTTTGTTGATAATATGGCCCATTGCTCTTTTTTTGACCAGTAAACTTAGGTGCATATTATCAAAGACCGGTGTTAAAATTATCGCCGTTTTATTGGCAGGAAACTGCTGATAAAACGGCAATAATGAGCTTGATAATACGGCCTTGTTATTTCCCATAGAAACCCATGTTAACACGAGAACATGAGCTTATATGGGAATTAACAAGGATGTATTACCAAGCCCACCCTCCCAACATTAATAAAAAAACCCAGACAGTGCAGATACCCGTAGCTGGAAGATCATTTTACATATTACTGGCCTTAAAACGTGGCGTTCCCCGCGATGTGTACTGGGATAGAGGGAGGGAGAACTCAAAACATAGATTTTTTTTAAAAAGACCCGAGGGGTGCCGCTCCCCGAGACTGCTGGGAGTAGGACCGTAACCCCCCGCATACTTCAAAATAAAGTGCTCGAGGCACCTTACAAGCCCCCATTATGCAAAATATTTGACCTCGTAATTTGCCTGCCGGGACCTAATGAATAAAATGGATTTCTAGTTTTTTTTCCACCTTTTCCACCGTGTACGAGTACTGGACGAGTACCCCGCGATTTAAAAAAAAAAAAAAAATTGAGCCTAAAGATCCATGTACCACCCCCTGACCCTCACTATAGGATTAGAATGTTTCTACCCTGTCCCCTTTCCTTATTTCTCAACTTTGTTTACTGTGTTCTTGTGACTCGGCTCTAGTGACAAATAAGATGGCTGCCAACACTTCCTGGTTTGGAGTATTGACAGCCAATCAGCATGCAGCTCCTGCTCGTAATTGTACAGATTTCCTTACGCAAACGCCGCGATTTTTCTTTATAAAAAAAAAATAGAGCCTAAACATCCATGTACGACCCCCTGAGCAAGCCTAGAGGTTCAGAATGTTTTTAGCCTGCCCCCTTCCCTTATTTCTCAACTTTGATTTACTGTTTTCTTGTGACTCGGTTCTACCGAGGCACAAGATGGCTGCCAACACTTCCTGGTTTTGAGTGTTGACAGACAGTTGACAGCCAATCAGCATGCAGCTCGTGCTCGTAATTGAATGGATTTCCGTTAGCGTTCTAAACGCCGTCTCTAGATATCGCTATGATTTTACTTGCAATTTTCTCAGAAACTTCTGAATGGATTTACTCCATTTAACAAAAAGCACAATCTGCGAACTGAACTCTACCTCTCTGCCAAATTTCGTGTAATTCCGTTCAGCTGTTCCGGGCTGTAGCGCTGGCTAAAGGTCCCTATGAAAAATTGCATGGGGAAAACACGTTTTGGGACCCCCCTTTTTTCTCGGTCCCCACTTGACGAATCACCCCCAAACTTTTAGGAAAGGAGCGGAACCGAGCAGGCCATTTTCTTGGTGGAATTCACTAAGATTCGTCCAACGGCGCCAAAGTTATTCCTAATAGAATTATGTGGATTTCCTATGAAAACAAGGTCCTAACTACCGCCAGTAGGTAGAATATATTCACTGAAAAAATCATAGGTTTCAGACATGTTATAGTTAGGAATTAGCATTTAAAAAACCTTAAAAATTCACTGAAAAAACCATAGGTTTCAGGGACGTTATAGTTAGCTGGACATTTCACCTGTACAAAACCATAGAAATTCCTCCTTTATAGTTAGTTCTGCTAATTATAACTCGCGCGCCCGCGATGCACTGCTGATGATGTCACATATTACATCATTCAAGACATGGCCAGTGACATCACTGATGACATGATGACATCTCAAATGACATCACAGATGACATCACTGATGACATCATCCATTTGACAAGCTAATCTCATCACACACTAGTATAACCTTTGATCACTCACTATACAAGAGTACCATGTCATGAATGATGTCATATATGTCATCATCAGCAGTGCATTGCAAGCGCGCAAGTTATAGTTAGCAGAACTAACTATAATGGAGGAATTTCTATGGTTTTTTACGAGTGAAATGTCCAGCTAACTATATCGTCCCTGAAACCTATGGTTTTTTCAGTGAATTTCTAAGGTTTTTTTAAATGCAAATTTTGAACTATAAAGTGTCTGAAAGCTATGTTTATTTCAGTGAATTTCAAAACTTTTTAAATGATCATTTTTAAGTGTAATAATAGTTATATCTATTTTTTGGTACTGATTTTCTAAAGTTTTCTAACTTTTATTTATAAAATAACATTATATATTTTTTTTATGAAAATTGCACCAAATTTTTTTTTTTTTAAACTGAAAACTGAAATATTGTTTACTTTTTTTGTTTTATATTTTTAATTTAATATATGTCAATTATTTTCTTTATTATTATTTTTTCAAGCTTTTTTTGGAGTCGCGCACCTAAAGTTTACCCATTACGATGGGTCAGCGGATTCAAGCCGCCATTTTAAAAAAGTTATGAAGGATCCGTGTACGTTGAGCAACGGCTTTGTGGTTTTTCAGTTACGTCATATACGTTTAACATTACGTGATGTGCGCGATAGGTATGCGACAGTTCCGTGACTTCTGCTCCTGCACATTCACGACACATGCGCATTATAGTACACAATGATTGCTCGGTGTCGGGCCCCGCGTGACATCATATACGTGCTGGTGCTCGCTGGATGCGCGACTCCCGCAATTTTTTTTAATGTCTAAACTGATATATATGTATCTTTAATATACATATTAGGGCAAGAGATTATCTAAGATACTTATAAAAATAATACATTTATACTTAAAATAAACATATTACTTTTAAATATATTTCCGCGAAGTCGCGTTGAGTGTGTGCTTCGTAAGCACACAATGCGCGGATCCCATGTGACCTGAAAAAAAAAGTTTTGTTTGGTTTATAACATTTCCCATTGTAACTATTGAAGGAACCCACCCATTTCTTTTTTTTTTTGTAAGACTTTATTAGTAGTTGTCAAATGTACATTACAATACTCGTATGTTCAGAGATCAGTTGCCACATATTCAGTAATTCAATATTTGTGTTACACAGCTATTCAGCCGACAACCTTCCGGTCTGGCAGCAATCGTGGACAGTGTATTTGAGACATTCCGGCAGTAGGTAGAGAAAATTATACGTCTTACGTTTTATTATTTTATCTGAACATAACTATAGACTCATTAGGAATGATGAACATCATAGGAAGATATCACTATACATTCAACCGTTCACATCAGTGGGTTCCCCCGATTCACTATTCTATCTCTTTCTTGTGAGTAGCGTAAAGTACCCCACCCGTGTGTGCCTTAACCCCTCCCACTATCTCAATATTATATGTGTGTCAGTCCTCTGGCTCGTCCTCTCCTCCAGAGCTATCATCGTCCTCTTCCGGAAGAGGTTCACACAGGTCACCCTGATACTTATTCCAAGGTAACCATATCCTGTTCCATTTGCGAGGGTTAGCTCTTATCTTGTACACCGCTCGCTCGGTTACCATCAATCTATCCATGTTTCTGCACCATTGTGTCGATGTCGGTGTTTCCGCTGCCCCCCATTTCTGCGCTATATCTCGCTTGGCCAGCATTACTCCCACCACTACCCACTGTTGTCCCTGACGTGTCAAATCAGTCTTCCCCCATATATTCAGCAAGCATACCCTCGGGTCCGGCGTGAGTGATACTTCTAGAGTTTGGGAAATGGTCCGCATAATGCGTTTCCAGTATTCACTGATGATCGGGCAGCCCAAAGTGTGTGCAGCAGTGTCCCTTCCTCTCCACAGCCTCTCAAACAGTTTGGATGATCAGTCCTATGTAGTCTATATAAGGTAGTTCCTGTGTAATATACCCTGTGTAGTATATTAAATTGTACCAGTCGGAAGCGGGCTGAAACGCCTGCCTCTCGCGGGGATGCCAGTGCGGCGTTCCAGTCCGTCTCGTCCATTTCACCCAACTCTTCCTCCCATTTTTCTCCTAATTTAGTTGGTGGATCAGGCAGGTTATTCAACAACTTTCTATAAGTGAGGGATGTGGCACCCGTTTGCATAAAACCAGTGAGTAGGCGGTCTTCTAACGGGGATGATTCAGTGATCTTTGACCCGGCTCAATGGCTGCCATCAATGCATGTCTTATCTGTATGTACCTGTATGTCTCAGTAGGTCCTAGGTCATACTGCTGTTGCAGTAGTGAGAAGGGGACCATACCAGTATTTGTCCACAAGTCACCTACTGTGGAAATCCCTATATTGTCCCATTGGGTGAACCCCTTACTATGTCTCAGACATCCCAGTGATTTAGTGTCCCACTAAGGTGTAAGTTTAGTTATCACACCCGCCCATTTAAGCCTGGTCTGGGCTTTATGCCAGAGTACTATAGTGTGCTTAGTCGGGCCCATCAGTTTTGTTACTAGACTTTTATTGTATAGTGGTGCCAACAGACTGTGCGTGCCTAGCTGCGCCCTGTCTGCTAAATAAGCTGGGTCCTCTTGTGGTGCGTGGATCCATTGGTTTATCACCTTGAGTTGAGATGCCCAATAGTACAACTGCATATTCGGTAAAGCTATCCCACCGTCGTACCATCCTCGGTTGAGTTTTATATGTGCTACCCGAGCCGGGCGTTCCCCCCATAGCAGACCTGAAATAACTGCCGTCACTTTTTTAAAATACGAGTGCGGCACTAGAGTTGATGTATTATCCAGTATATACAGAAGACATGGAAGCGCCTTCATTTTAAACAGTGCTGCCCTTCCTAAAAGTGTCAACGGTAAGGTTTTCCAATGTCTTACATCTGCCTTCAAGCGAGTGAGTAGAGGTAGGAGGTTTTGATCATAATGTATCGAGGCGTCTCGGGCGACGTATATTCCCCAATATTTAAACGAGGCGTCTGCAATCGTCAACGGGCAGTCGCTGGGTAGGTCTGGCAGAGGACCCTTCAGCTCATAGATGACCGATTTCAACCAATTTATAGTGTAACCAGAGTTAATACCATGTGTGTTGCATATTTCTAATAGTATCGGGATACCAGTGGTTGGTTTGGTCAGGTATATTAACATGCCATCTGCGTAGAGGGAAACCCTGTCTTCCCAGTGCTCCCCCCAACTCACTCCTCTCATTAATGGGGTGTCTCTAATGACAGTCGCTAATGGTTCTAGGACTAACGCAAATAGCAAGGGAGAGAGCGGGCAACCCTGTCTCGTTCCTCTGGCCAACGGTATTTCTCGGGAGATGTGTCCATTGGCCGCCACGTGTGTGACAGGTTTTGTGTACAAAAGTTTTATCCATGCGATAAAATTAGGGCAGAAGCCCATGTGTGCCAGGACTGCGAATAGGTATTGCCATTCTACCATGTTGAACGCCATCCTGGCGTCCAACAATAGTATGGCTGCCGGTTCCTTTAGTAAGGGGGCTCGTGCCAATGCGCCATGTACTCGCCAAAGATTCAGTGCTGTGCTCCTATGGGGCATGAAACCCGACTGGTCCGAATGGATCAGGTGGAATAGGTGGGGCATCAATCTAGTGGCTAGTGTTTTCGCCAACATTTTTGCTTCAGCGTTGAGAAGCGAGATCGGGCGGTACGATGTACACTCGGCGGGCGGCTTACCCGGTTTCGGGATGGCAACAATAGTTGCCATCCGTTGATCCAAGGGCAGGATCCCCCACTCCAAGCTATCCTTTAGCGTGGCCAACAACGGTCCACTTAGTGTGTCCGCCATCGTTTGGTACCATTCAACTGGGATACCGTTGGGGCCTACCGCTTTTCCTGTATGCAGTGTGTTGATTGCTGCCTGTATCTCCTCTACTGTTAGATCCGCCTCCAGTTCATCAACTGTTTCCTGTGGTAAAGTTGAGGTTTGCAAAGTTTGGAGGGACAGTGTCGCTGCATTTGCTGTGACATCCATTTCCGGGGTATATACTCCCTGGAAGTGGTCCGCGAGGATATCTATTATATCCGATGGGTGCGAATGTAGCTTCCCAACCGAATCTTTCAATTGCAGTATGGTCCTGCAACCCTCTTTCTTTTTATCCAGCCAAGCCAGGAGTTTACTGGCCTTGTCACCTATATCATATACTCTATTCGATGTCGCTGTTATATTCTCAATCGTTTGCCGTCGTATATGATCATTGTGTAATTGTTGGCAGAGGTTAAGTGTGTGAAGTGCGTCCTCTGTTTGATGTGCCATGTGCGCCGCGTTTGCTGCTTCAAGTTTCAATTCTAGATCCAGCAATTCCTTTTGTTGTGCGCGCTTATGCCCTGTTATCGTTGTAATAGCATGTCCCCTCAAAACCGTCTTATAAGCCTCCCATAGGGTTGTGGGGGCTGATACCGAGGCAGTATTTTCTGCAAAATAGTGCCGGGTCGACTTTTTCAATTCTTTCCGTAAATGCGGTTTCTTGATATAACCTGGATAGATTGGGTATATTCTTTTGCGGCCCCTTCCTGAGCTCGAGAGGCTCAGTGTTAGGGGGAGTGATCCGAAATACCCCTGGGTCTAATCTTCACATCACTTATTGTAAGGTGACAGTCGCCCAGTGTGAGAAAGTAATCTATGGGGGACAGACTATTATGAGTTGCTGAGTAGTAAGTGTACTGTTGGCCCTCGGGGTTAAGATGCCGCCAAATATTCAGCAGTCCTTGCGCCTCGAGGAATTCATTGAAACGGGACGGTCCAAGTGCGTGTGTTCGGACCGGAAATCTATCTTGTGTGTTGTGTGCCACTGCGTTAAAGTCCCCCCCCACTACAAGGTCGCCTTCCGGGAGATCTAACAGTATTTTCCCCAAATCAGGAAGGGTAGTCGCATGCAATGCTGGAGGAATATATACAGAGATAATGTTAAGTGGTTTACCTTCCCATTGCCCAATTGCTACTGCAAAACGTCCGTAATCATCGGTTCTAGTGGAGTGTAGTATAAAGCGGGATGCTTTTCTCATTAAGATGCCCGTTCCACGGGACCCTGAGGTGAAGTCTGAGTGCACTATCATGCTATAGCCACGCCTGTCTAACGCCTTACTGGCCGTTCCCACTAGGTGTGTCTCCTGAAGAAGGATCAGATCCGGGTTTAGTCGTTTAATACCCTGCAGGACCAACCCCCTCTTTATCTTGTCCCCCAGTCCCCTCACGTTCCAGGACATCAATTGCAGTGGAGTTACCGGTCCCGAGCGAGCGCTCTCATCTAGTGTGTCTGATTGTATGTTGTGTGCCATTGCATATCTGGAAGGACTAACATGATTTTCTCAGTGTCTATTTGCCATAGTGTCCGGTATATACCCATCTGCGTGTTCAGTTCGTCATGCTGCACGTTATTCCCATGAGTCAAACAAAACAAACAACGAAAAACTCCCCCTTTATCCTGAACACCCCCCCTCCCTGCCCCCCTGCTATACGGACATAGAACCGCCCGCTCCCACAGAGTGCTTGACCCATTCCCCACACCAAATACTTGCTCGCGGGGGTGAAGATTCTCCGGAGCCGGTGGCCCCTCTTACTCTCCTCGGAAGCCCTCAGCCCAGTGTCCTGTAGCCGACCTTCAGGCAGATCGCAAAGTTAAAGACCAAGTCATTAGTTGTCCTTCAGGAGGTTAGTGTTCCTTATTGGCGTCATCGACCACCGTTTCTCCGTCATGTGAGAGTTCCTCTTCCGTTCTGTGAGACGTTTGTGAGCCCTCCGGAAGTCCCTTATTTTTGTCCTTTTTTGCCCTGTTTGATCTGCGGGGCTAGGTCGTCGGTCTCCATCCGTCCAGCCAGTCTCTCGCCAGTTCAGGAGTGTCAAAGAACCAAGACTTATTTTCTGATACCACTCTCAACCTAGCCGGAAAAATAATGGAGTACGGGATCTCTCTTGCTCTTAGTTCTTTCTTGACCTCCAGAAACGTCCTCCTGCGGCGCGCAACCTCTGCTGTGTAATCTGGAAAGAAGGCCAGCGTGGAATTGAGGATCTTGACCGGAGGGAACACTCTAGCCGCCTGCAAAATGGCGTCTCTGTCCCGAAAGTTGAATAGATGGGCTAGAATGGGTCGTGGTGTCGCGCCTTGCTTAGGTTTACCCCCCGGTACTCGATGTGCTCTTTCTACAGAGAAAAAGGCAGGCAGTCCCTTGGGTTGGAGCTCTTTTTTAATCAAGTCCTCCACATATAGGTCTGATGCTCTATTACCTTCAGATTCCGGTACGCCAAGAATTCTGATGTTATTCCTTCTAGAGCGACCTTCCTGATCGTCCAGCTTCTCACGTAGTGTTTTGTTCTCTACCGCCATCCGTTCCATTGCTGTTTGGAGCTCGGAGACATCCTCCACAAGCGACTTCGTGACCACCTCCATTGATTTCACCTTTTCGGACATCTTTTGAAAGTCTGCCCTAATCAGTGTGATTTCAGTTGATATTGAGCCCACTGTGGCCTGCACTTGGGTTAGTGCTTGCATGATGTCTTCCAGCGTTGTTTTCTGCGTGTTCGTCCCATCCGCCATTTTGCTGTCTGGGGCCCTTCCCTCCGACGGGGAGGAAGACGCTCCACCACTGGCAAATCTATCAATACGGGTCTGCGTAGTGCCTCCTCTTGAGTTTTTGCCAGCCATCCTTGCTCTTTCGTACCAGAAGAGTCTTGTAGGTTATGTCTCTCAGCCTTTCGGAGTTCAGTGGACTTTTGCCTGCAACTGGTCTGCACCGTTCCCTTGGTATGATCAGTAGGCCCACAACACCCGTTTCATGCAGGTTCTCGCAGTTTGTTGCTCTGCAAGTTCCTGGGCAAGTTGGGAGCAGGTGTTACAAGGCCAGAGTTCCTACTTTTAGAAGGCTGATCGCGGTACTGTGATGACAAAGCGGTCGATGATCCGATCACTACGTGTTAAGATGGCGGACCGTTCCTTTGTTCTACTGCAGTTTCGGTTTCACTTGTCCGCCGTCTGAAAGTGTTCTTTCACGACCGTGCTTAGTTTCCCCTCATATATGCATCAAAGTCCAATTAGGCCATCTCGATCAGTCCATGCTGTTATCGGACGCGTGACCATCTGCTTGGATTGTGGTGGTCGCGCGTTTCCGGTGGTGTCGATCCGAGTTGCCTTCACTTCCTCTCGGTCGATCAAATAGGATAGGTCCCGGCTCGTTTCTATTGTGTAGACCTCAGAGTCATCACGTCCATAAGTTTCGCCTCCGGTGTCGGACAGTGTTCAAAGTTGCTGCCCTGGGTTCCGCCCGGTCCTAGGCTTCGGGACCCTCCGTTAGAGCATCTTTCCTGCACGGGTAAGTAGTCGGATATTAGGAGAGGCCGTCCGATCTATGGAGCTCTTCTTTTAGGCTGCCGCCATGCTCGGCTGCTAGCCACGCCCCCCGGAACCCACCCATTTCAATCATTCTTGTTGGAGCTTCTTTAAAGAGACATCTCTCTTCCTTCAAGAACCCTTTTTTCATATTTTTGTTGGTGTTTATCAAGCTGCAGCAGAAGGAGGAAGGATCTTCAGAAGAAGAATTTCTGCAGGAGGCACAACGTCCTCAAAGGCCTGAGTCCATCGTGTGGAAATTCTTCACCTTTCCACCTGGGCTGAAAAAAGTGAACACTACGAAGGTAACCTGCGGTATTTGTCAAAAAGTTCTGTCAAGAGGTAGTGACAAGAAATATTCTTGTGGCACTGCCTCGATGTACAAACATCTAAAAACAATACATCCTCTTAATCTGGCTCCGGAGGAATGTAGGCGAGCTGCAATGAACCCTTCACATGCTGTTCCAAGCACATCTGGAGCATCATTAGCCACACCTGCACCGGACATTAGGCTAGAGTTTGCCTTCCTAGAACAGCACTGTGTGAAGTGCAAAAAATGAATAAGCTTTGGAGAGCAGTCAGTGGATGCAGTTTGTGCTGCGCAACGCATTCATCATTGTAAATTTTTTGTTTTCTTTTGTTTTTTGGAATGTAAATAATTCCAGAAGTTTCCTGTTTTATTCGTTCTTTTTTTTGAAAAAACAACAAAAAATACAAAATTGTTAAAAAAATATATATAAAAGAAAAAAGAAGAAAAAAAAGTTTTTATCAGAACTACCTTATCTGGTTAAAAAAAAAACTATAATTACATGGTAATGTGTGAAAATTTGGTTGAATATATGTGTAGAGCATGATTGACTGAAAGAATGTATTAGTAGTGTACGGTGAATTTATAGGTGAAGATTTATGAGGAAGTACTGCAGCCTGACAGTGCAAGCTCTTTAGCTGCATTGCGCTGTGACACTTCCGAAGCACAGAGATGTGACATATGTACATATATATGTTGCAACTCTATGCTTCCCTCTTCACTGCTGCACAAAGTGCAGCCATATGGTAACACAGGCATCCTTGCACGATGGTGCAAGGATGTCTGTGTCGTGCAGAGATTGTTTTTGTGCAGGAAGGGACACCTTCCTGCACAAAAACAATCAGTAAAGGCATTTTCCTCCTTCAATGTATGCTGTGGAATGTAGCATGCATTGAAAGAGAAAAAATGAGGAGAAATAAAAACAATTCTCCTCATTGTACCTTGCTACACCAACTCTAGGATGGCATAGAATTCACACACATCTCCAGATTTACGATTTCTCATAAATCTGGAGATGTGTCTTGTTCTATGGGTGTTGCGTGGGAACACCTACAGCAACACCTATGGAACACCCCTTCAACGCAAAGTGCTGTGTATGAAGGTATTGTATTTACAAGGAGAGGAAAAGCCACGCAGTGTGGCTTTTCCTCTCCTTGAAAATATGAAGGACTGACTGGTGCCATCACTACGCTACAAAAAGTGACGTACTGGTGGCGCAGGGTGCTTGTAAATGTGCCCCATAAGTGCTTAGGTATTGGTCGACTGTTACAATATGAACATAGTACATGTTGGGTGATTGAAGAATTGTATGAGAGTGACAGAATGTGTCCTACGCTGCATGGGTACTACTTCAGTGTTTGATAGAGTGAACCAATAGTATGTATCTACTTAGAGCTTTGAAGTAATTATGCACAATATATTGTGTGTGTACTTGTGTTGGTACCTAAGTCATTTGATAAGAATACTAGTAGTAGCTGGAATGGATTGGAGAAGTGCATGGGATAGGCAGGAGAATTCCTAGATTGCATAGGTGGTACTTTACTTAGTAGTAGCTTAGAGGTTTATATGTATAGTGCACAGCTGAATATAGTAGTGTATTGGTACTGTTTGTATTACTTAATCTTACCTTGACATTAGTACATATCAGAAAATGCTAAACATTTTTTTCAGTTGTATTTTATAATTCAAATTTCACAATGTTTCGTACTTTAGAATTAGAATCTCCGAAAGAGAAGAAAAAATGCAGTTATAATATATAATATTATTTTTTTTACAACACAATATAATTTGTACATTATAAGAATTATTTTGTTTGCCTTTTTTTGCTGATCTCAGAATATATTGAATTTCACTACAGATAGTGATTTCAATGTTACTCATCACATAACAGCGGGCCAAAAAAAAAACAATCTATAAGATTGTTTAAAAAAAAAAACAAATTTGTGTCAAAAATATTTTCAATATAGTCAAATATCTCTCCACATTCAATAAAAACAACATCCTCCATAACATAGCATATATTACAAATCACACATATATAAA
Source organism: Lissotriton vulgaris (assembly GCF_964263255.1). Classification (NCBI taxonomy): domain Eukaryota; kingdom Metazoa; phylum Chordata; class Amphibia; order Caudata; family Salamandridae; genus Lissotriton; species Lissotriton vulgaris. Next base: position 1,219,626,877 of record NC_141693.1, read on the forward strand.
ATGCTTCTTTCTAAGAGAATTTTGTTATTGCAATATGAAAGAACCAAAATAATAAATGTATGAACAATTGTTTATAAGGTCCATATACTCTAAATTATGTTCTTTAAAATATATGCTGTCAGAATATTCAAGAGAAAATCCTTAATTAATGTAAGTATCTTTCCTCGAGGCCAAATGATATTCTTGAAATCCTTTATACTGAAATTGTCCAATAGGAATAATATTAATACATATGTAGATATTTCCAATAGGCTGAATTATGTTCTTAGAACTTTTGCTTTAAAAATATTAGGTAGGAATTTGGTAATTCATAAGGCAAATGAGGTTTAAAAACCAAATGAGCATCATTACAATATGTCCATCCTTTATTGCATTTTAAATAGACAGTATAATGTCCAGATATTGTGGAAGGACCCCCATGAAAATTGCTACTGCTACAAAAGCTTTTCCTGATATTGATAGTTGACTTGCTACAAAATGTTTAATTAACATTTCCAATTTTCTTCCATCAGCTGTACAACGTTGTATCATTAAAATTATATATTGTCCAAATCTGTGTTTAAATAATGTTGATAACATTTCTGATTTGCATTGGCTACATTGCTGCTTTAACTAGTTTGTTGGAAGACACTGTTTTACAGTCTGGTATTGTCAAATATATAACTCTTTCATTGTCTATGTTAGTGATAGAACTAAATATACAAATTTCACATTCATGTTTCCATTTATAACTAATTCCAAAAAGGTTTTCAATGTCTATTCCTTCATTTTCCAATTCTGCAAGCATATACATTAGGAATTCCTGAGCATCTTGTTGAACATTTTGTGTAAACTGTGTACAACCAGAACATATATCCAGAAGATTCCGAATATCAGAAACACTTTGCATTTTACTTTTATTAGTTCTCAATTTTTCATAAATACAATACAACAAGGAACAAAAGACCCCATTAGGATGTCGGGCGGATCACCACCGCCATGCGATCGGTGGCAATCCGCCCGACATCCTTCCCGGCCCGCCACACATTTCACCCAACCATATTACTATGGCGAGGGGATATGGTGGGGGGATCGCGGTGGACGGAAAGACCGTCCACCGCTTTTCCGCCCGGTCAACGAGTTGACCGGGTGCAAAAGGGTTTCATATGGTGGCGGTGTCTGTTAGACACCGCCATCCATATTATGGTGTGTGCGGGAACATGCTTTTCCGTGGTGGCAACAAGGCATGCAGGAATGTCTTGTGGGGACTCCGGGGGGTGGGACGTGCACATGGGGGGTACTTATGGTACCCCCCTGCACTTCACTGTACAAAGTGGCAAGCACCGCACAGTGCTTGTTAAATTGTTCATTGAAGCGCGCAATGTGCATTTTTAGCATCGCAGCGCCGCAATGTTAAAAATGCGGGATGCGCCCGCCATTGTGGGGGGCGCATCCTAATGGCCCCCACGGGACCACCACCCGTATGGCGGGCGGTCCCGTTTTATGTCTGCCCGCCATCCTAATGGGGCCCAAAATCTTTTTTCTCCATAATTTGCTGTTGCAGACTTTCTAAAGAAAAAACAACATTGACCACTATATTAGCATAGCAGTTTCCACCTGAACTATTTTCTAACTGAAACCCGACAATCTCTTCAATAGTGTCCTTTTTCTTTTTGCTTGCAATCTCAACAGTATCTTGATTTTTTTCTTTCTCTAAAACTTCACTATAGATATTCTCATATCTTCTTTTTCAACCTACTACACACTTTTCATATACAGGATATTCACCTAAATTGGGAGCATACACTCTTCTTAACCAAATATACTCTTTTACACAGTTTGCATCTGCACTAATCTTTCCCTCATCAAAATCAATCAAATGCATTCCGTATAAAGTTCTGACTCGGGACAAAGCAACATATGCCATACCTTCTTTAAACACGGTATTTCCAATGTTTATCAAAGCATTATCTACACGTAAACCTTGAGATTTAGGAATTGTGACTGCATATGCCAGAGAAAGAGGAAACTGTCTTCTACGAACATACAAATCTTTAACAAGCAAAAAACAAACTGAACAACGACCACTTTGTTTTACTTCTTCATTCTGATAAAATTTAATTTTCAAAAATTCAATTCCATCTCTATTTTGATAATTAACAAAATCAACAACTTTACCCTTTGCTCCATTGACTAAACCTTTTCCACATCCAAATTACACCATAAACTTAGACGACAATTTACACATAGATATAAATTCTATTCTAAACCAGCAGTTTTAGATATAGATTTTTCTAAAGAATCCAATTTTGTTTTTAATTTTTCTGTCAAAATAATAGTGATTCCATCATGCTCTATTTTATCAATGGCTTCCATTTTTATTATTTGTTCATTTTCTAGCTTTAAAAGTTCTTCATTGAATATAGAACACTCGCGCAGTGTTGGCATTAAGCATATTATAGATTTATTTTCTGCAATTTTTTATATATTTTTTCAGGATCTATATTTTCCCTTGGAAATAACTTTCTAAATAGTCGACTTTGCAAAGCTTGTTTGCCATGTTCTGTCAATACTTCAATTCTTATATCTTGAAGAATAGTTCTTTGTATTCAAAATATGACCAAATGTTAATGTTTCCAACACTTCCCAAAGACTTTTAGGTATTTTCATGTACAAGTGTTTTAAATAATGGTTGTCCTTCTACAGGAGTGAGTTGCAGTAGATCTTCAAAAACGATGACATGCTTACCTCCAAATAAGACATTGTATTCTGTTTTAAGAATTTGCTGCGTTCTTAAATGCACAAAGGCAAGCATTAAGTTTGACACCCTGCTTACCTCATCAATAATCAGAAGTTTCATTTTCTTTAGCATTCTTGAAACTTCATAGCAAGCTTCTCCAGATAGTTTGTGATATTTCTATTTAATTTCATGCTCTACAGGTAGCATAAGTTAACAATGTAATGTAATTCCTTTTATGTTGTGTTCTGCCAATCCAGTTGGAGCAGTTACAACACTAAACAAATGTGAGTCAGTTATTTTCTGTAGATAACGGGTCAATACTTTAATTAAGAAACTTTTTCCTCTTCCAGCTTGACCACTGGCATACATTCGGATAGGTCGAAATCATGAAGAAAACCATGGTCAATCTGTTGTCTCACTTGCTCATACTCTTTCTTACTGTTCAACATTAAGGAGTCGATTCCGATTCGGGAAAAACCGCTCCGAATAGCCGGTCGGAGCGTTTTTCCCATACGAATCGTACACTGCAACATCCCCCGTACGTACGACGAAGTACGATTCGTACCAGGAGCCGTACTCCGTACGAGTCGCACAAGACACCGTACGACTCTAATCTCCGTACGATTCTCCCTCGGAACCCGCTGTACGCGACATCTGTACGGTTCACGGCTGGTTTTTACGACCCAGCAAGTGAGATGCGTGTCGGGTACGCACCGTACAACCCTTTTTCTACGGGAGCTGAAACAGCCGTAAAAGCAGAGTTCGTGCCGAAACAGGTACGTAATGGCCCCCCCGGTACGGTGCGTATCCCCCATGATCGCAGGGGTACGCACCGTACCCCTGCGATCATGGGGTGTACGAGCCGTACCCCAATTGTACGATCGGTGTACGAGCTGTACCCCATGTACGATCGGTGTACGAGCCGTACCCCATGTATGATCGGTGTACGAGCCGTACCCCCATTGTACGATCGGTGTACGAGCCGTACCCCATTGTACGATCGGTGTACGAACCGTACCCCATGTACGACGGGGGTACGGCTCGTACACTGATCGTACATGGGGTACAGCTCGTACACCGATCGTACATGGGGTACGGCTCGTACATCGATCGTACATGGGGTACGGCTCGTACACCGATCGTACACCAATCGTACAATGGGGGTACGGCTTGTACACCCCATGATCGCGGGGGACGGTGCGTACCCCTGCGATCATGGGGTGTACGGACCGTACGGTGTGTATGTGTTTGTGTGCTTTTCCGTACGACTCGCCCTTACCTGATGTGGACCGTATGAATTGCGTCCTCATACCCCGGTCCAGATCGTACTCGTCGGGTCGTACGGCAGGTGTACGAGTCGTACGGTATGTGTACGAGTCATACGGTTCACGGTTTCAGCCTTGCAATACGTACGGATCGCGACGATTCGGACGGATTCACAGAATACGGATCGTACTTCGCGACTCGGACGGACGGGTACGATTCGTACGGAGAGGGCTCCGGATACAAATCGTACGGACGTTTTTTTTCCCGAATCGGAATCGACCCCTTAGTTGTTCTTCCAATTTTTCTAAGTCCATAATATCTTCTTGAGCTTGATGCATTGCTGTTTCCACTTTGTTCATAGCAATTGCTGCTTCATTTTCAAGAATTGGTAATCCTAGTTGATCTTGACTCAGTGGAGCAGAACTTTGGCTATCTTAAGAACTGTATCTAGCAATCTGATCTGCAATAGTAGCTTCTTGATCTATTTCATCATTCAACATTTTTAGATAATTTGCAAAAATGGTACATTCTATGCTATCTTTACACGCATTGAAGGAATCTTCATAGCACTGAAAATCTCCAAGTAATTCCAATTATGTACGCCACAGTTTGAAGAGTTGCAAAAGTGCTAAGTAGTAAAATTCTCTTCTATCAGGAGTATCACAACTCAGTTTTCTGTGATTAATCAGATTTACTTTCCTTTGTTTCACCAAACATCCTTCGGAACAAATCACTGCATATTTTCCTTCATTTATGTTTTCTGTAGTATTTCTTTTAAAAGTGAAATATTGCAGCACTTCATAGAGACATATGTTCTCAAGATGATGACTTCTATTTGGATAATATGTGTCCAACATATTTGTTTTCACAATATCTATACTTTTCGGTTCATTTTCTGCTAAATATTTGATCTCTTGTATAGATTTAAGTACTCGATTTCGCATTGTAGAGTCACCCAAATGATTCTTCTAGACTTTGAGTATAAACTTGCAGATGATAACTGATCTGAGCATTCGTACTCTCCAATTTCTCGATGGGATAGCATTTTCAAACTGAAACTGTACAATTTCTTACTTAGACTCTTCTCGTGAGAAATTTCTCCGCACATTTCAACTCCGCTTTTCTGATTTTGTTATGTAAGATGTCACATACCGGGCAACAGCAATGGAATTATCCGCAACATACTGGATATCCATATTAGCATTCCTCATTGAGAGAATAACTGGATTATAATCATTGATATACTTTGATTCTTCATTTCTTCTCAAATTGTACATATTTTTAGGAGATTTTCTAGAGATGGTATGTCTCACTGCTGACATGAAACTGTTTACTCTTCCTTTGGATATTACTGGACGTGGAAATCCAAAACAACATTTGATATAAAACTTATCCTTAGACTTGTACTTTCGTCGACAGTATTTGCCAAATTGATGACTTTGGGATCGTAACACTTGTTGCCTTAAGCTGTTTTCTTCTGTTCTTTTTGGTATAGCACATGCAACATATTCTTCAATAAAAGATAAAACAGTGTCATCTGAATCAATTCGAAATGTTGGTGCATCCTTGATCCATAACATATATGTTTTCCTTGCCCAGCTGGGCAGAGAATTTATTATAAATCAATTCAAGTATTTTTGAGTTAAATACATTTAGCAACAAACATTTCTTGCAGTAAGGCACAGTCCTGTACCGTACTAGAGAGGTAAGAATAGAAGGGAAGGAAATGAAGAAATGAAAGGAAAGGTTCTTTAGGCAAAAGGAGTGAGCGATCTGGGCACTGTTTAGCATCAGTATGAACAATGTTTCCCAGAGTAGTACTTACAGATAATAATGTACAATGGTCAACAGTATGTCTACTAAAAGGAGTCGATGTTTCGATCCCATACTCAAATTAAAATGGGATCATCTTCAGGACTTTACAGAATGATTGCCTGGTTTAAACAATATATACGCCTCCTTAGGTCTCAGGGCGTACGCAAACACAGTGTGTTCTGAAGGGGCTGGGGAGCCCAAGCGGTGGGGCTCCTGGTAGGCAGTGCGTATAGTAACGCTGGTGACACCCCGGTTCATGGGAGATAAGGACTATCTTTGTGTCCAGAGTGGACAGTCCTGGTTGTACCGGTTGGGATGCCTTCTTGCTTAAATTGCGGTCGGAAATTTAACACGATCCGTTCATGGAACAATGTCTGAATGGTAGCTGGCCACGATGGGGCAGCGCTGTGGTTCCGCGCCGTTTCGGGAGTCCCTATCTCTGCTAGTATCTTGGGCCTGGCCACACCCAGTTTGCAGACATATCTCACTGCTGAGCTATTGTCCATCTTGAATAAGGTACAGCAATTGTTCTTCTTGGGACAAAGGGTCTCTATGGCAAAAGACCCCATTAGTAACTCCAGACGATTAATGTGGAGTCCTTACCCATCTGAGACCATCAGCTTCCTGATGAGATATCTCTGCATCTGGCATTGGACTCTATTCCTACTTCCGGTTGAAGCCGAACATGACTTTGCCATTCTAGCATTCTATATATTCCATCTACCATATAGCTTCCGCTTTGGCTTCTTCCGAAATTGGATTTTGACCCGCATAAGCTTGTCCTTTCGATAGATGTTTAATTTTGAGGCATTGCAAAACTCTGTAACAAAACAATCCTAGAAATACTGCTTAAATTGTAGATGCTAGAATACCTGGTATCCTTGCTATTATTCTCAAGGACACTGTCTGCTTGTTCCCAGCCAATTTGAGTTTTGTGCCATAATGATCAGATCATCCAGGTAAACAATCAGACTCATACTATTCTCTCTCAACTACTCCACCACCAGTTTAATTAACTTTGCTAAGCATCAAGGCACTGAGTAGAGTCCGAAAGGCAATACTGAATTCATACTATTGATCTCTCCACTGCAATTGTAAAAATTGTCTGTGGGACGCCAAGATGGGGATTGGTAAGTCAGCACCTTTGAGGTCAAAACAGACCAGTCATTTTCTTGTAAAAGTTGGGTGTGGAGTTCTGGACTTTTTGGTTCCGTCCAGAGGTGTCAGGGAACAACACCCGAAGACCCCGGAGTTCCACCTGCCTTGGTGCACAAATAAACAGAAACACGGGCTTCTCGATGGTGGCGTCAAAGACCAAAGGTTTATTACTGCAGGGACACAGAAGTCACAGAAACTACACACGGGCAGATTCTAGGAGCCTGTTCAATTTGTACAAAGAGGGTTGCTCCTTATATACTAAAAATTGGGCTTCAGGCAAATTCTTCACATGTTAGTACATTCCCAAACCTTTGTGTCCTAAACAATAAATATTTGGCGTTGCACAGGAATCGTCGACAATATCTGATGTCAAAACATTACGAACGAGGGGTTCCCACTTTTCCATCATAATCTCATGTCAACTTTTCATTCAAGACCCGGACCGCCTCATCGTAAATTTCGTTACCTCCCCCTAATAAAGGCCCAGAAGGAAAGGAGCAGAGCCAGGTGCAGAAGATAGAAAAGCAGGATAAGGGATGTTTGTGGGTTGTAAATGGGCAAGGCTACCGGCTTCGGCCGCCTAATCATGATCAGGCCAACGACCACAAGAACCAGTATAGCAGGACTGGCCTCGGGCAGAGGAGGCAGCCTTTGTCGAGTCATGCAGCTACAGCGTGTTCTGTTCCAAGGTGCACGTGTCACTGGAAAGGTGAATCGCCGGCTAAGGCTACGTGTCCTTAATCGAAATGAAGTAATCAAAGGTTATTGCGTATGTGAGGGCAAGAAACACAAAATGGCTGCCATGATCTAAGATGGATGCCATGGGTAGATCGGAAATGTGTTCGTAACAGGAGTACTCTTGCTCATAGCGTAGCGAAAACACCAGGATATGCTAAATGGATCATTTGCGGTTCACTGATACCAATAATATGTATTTCCGACAATATTGAAAACACGGGTTCAAATCGTCACGGAACCTCAGACCCTCCTTTTGCCCTTACATAGGCAATTACTCAGTCTATGTCAGAGTCTAATTCTATGCTCATCAGGTCAGTGACATGTTGTTGTATCATCATCCTTTCTCGCGCCTTTTCTCCAAACGCAGGTGGTTTCCTAAAACAGGTTGCAGCACAAAGACTACACAGAGCAGGACCACACTGGATAATCAGGCAGCATGAGAACAGGAATACTAAGATGACACCAATGACCATCAGAACCTTCCATCCCCACGCTGATACCAAAGTCCAAAACCACTCCATGAAGGACCAGTTTCCCTTGTCTACGTGTATAGAGTCGGAAATCTTGTGTAGCTTAGAGATCGCCTCATAGACTGTTGGAGCATTATTGGGAATAAAGACACAGCAGCTCGATTGGATCATTCTGCATACCCCACCTCGATCTGCAAGTATTACGTCTAGAACCATACGGTTCTGCAACGTCATGAGTCTATCTGCCTGAAGCTCAGCTGTCAAATTGCTAAGGGCACCAGCAGTTTCGGTAATAGTAGATTCAACTACCCGTGTTAGCTGACGTATGTTTCTACTATTGGCCATAGGCCCCCAGAATGGAAGGAAACCTTTGAAGAAGTCTCCAGCTTCCTGACCAGCGGTGTCTTCCTTGCTGAAAACACCTCTTGCTACTCTGGTCCTGTGATAGTCAGAAGAAGCAGTGTACGTTGGAGGTAACAATCGAGCAATATAACATGACCCTGAAAAGTCAGCAGGCAACCATGTATACGCTCTGTCTTGACAGATGAAGTAGGTACCCCTAGCAGTAAGAAAAGCAGGGGAAGAGTTAGACGGAAACACGTAAGTCTCTACGCACTCACTCCTCCCTAGCTGAGCTCTCGGATTTCTCCCATTTCCTTGCAAACAGACCTGACCTCGGTGAGGTACGGCCCAGATTGGAGTTGAGCTTTTACGCTTGCTTTCTCCCAAACTAAGGCGATACTCTGAAGAATTCCAACTCAAATATACTCGCAATTCGTCTCTAGGGTAAGATGGAGTATTATTGACGTCCTTGATCATGTCAATAATTCCCTGGACTAAGGCTTTGTTGGCAGAGTTATATTTAGTGGAACGTGGTGGACGCGGAGGATAGGTTTCAAGGGCATAAGCAAAGATGGTTTGAAAGGCCTGAAATGATCCATTATAGCTAAAAGGCAAAACCAGATAGGGAATGCCTTTATCCATAGTGTGGGGTATCAAGCCACACACCCAGCAGTCTGTAGTGTTAACTACCAGTTGGTGTTGGTGCAAGAGCTGTACAAAAGTGTTATTGATAAATTCTGAGCGTCGAGCTTGCTCATGTTCAGGAAACGAATGAAAAGAGTGTATGGAAGAAACAGTAGAGGAAGCAGGATCAAGGGGAGGTACTGTAGTTACTGGCACAAAAATTAAATTTATACCAAAAACGATTCCACCCACCAACGTTATTAAAACAATTAAAAATGTAATAGCACATTGCATCAGAAAACATTTACTATGAAGGATTCTGTAAAGTCTGTTTCTTCGAACATAAATCACATTTTCTTGTTGCAGCGCAGGAAGCTCCATCTTCTACAATCCGCTCGCGACCACTGATGATGTGTACGTAGATGAAAATGCCTCTATCAGCCCTGGGAGTTCCCAGAACCAACAGAAAGATCGACCTTGTGTCTGACCCCCGCAGATTCAACTAGGCACACAGCCACGACCCTACAGCTACCCAGACGGCAAGGCAATTTTTAAAAAACAATAAAACAATAGCAAACTTCCTGGCTGAAGGCAAAAGTTTAAAATTCCAAATATCACAATAGGCAGTTTCCTGCTTTATTTGTCCATATTACGAGATCGTAAGTTGTATCTTAGTTTTGCAGGAATCGTTTGATCAGGAAACAGTGTGTTGTCAGTAGAGTTTGCAATGTTCAAGTTCGCAGATGGCAAAGTTTCTTCTGATGCAGAGGGCAAGTGTTCAGGAGTCAAAGAAATAGTTTCAGGAGGAGAGTCAGAGTTCGGAGTGTCAGTTATCAATTCGGCATCGCTGAAAGGGATAAACTTGGGTGTTTGCTCGAATTCAGAGGCACCAATTCCCTTCTTTACCCAGTTGTCGTAAGGAAGTGGTAGGGGCACACGTTTGACATGTGTTGCATGTATCCAGTGCTTGCGACCAGCCACACGAACAGCAGTTCTCGTTGCCAATAACACCTGGAAGGGGCCAACAAATCTGGGCTGAAGGTTCTTCGTCCTCGTAAAGTTTCGTACCACAACGTGGTCACCTGGTTTCAGCTGATGACCTGGACTCTCCGGAGGCTTTGGCAATGCATCGAAAACCTGTTGGTGAATAAGACTCAATTTAGCAGTCAAGTCGTAAAGGTAATCAATCAACATTGGGTATTCTAGAGAACAAAATTCCTTTGGCCTTGGCACTCCCCAAATATTAGCAGGACGGCCAAAGACAATTTCGTATGGACTAAGCCCTACTCTGGAATGCACAGTCGCTCTCGTGGATAACAAAGCCAAGGGTAGTGCGTCTGGCCAGGATAAACCCGTGGATGCCTGTATTTTAGCAAGTTTTAGTTTGAGGGTGCCATTGTAACCCTCAACTAAACCAGCAGACTGGGGATGGTTTGCACTGTGAAATTTTTGCTTAATACCTAAACCGGCACACACACTCTGCATAACTTTCCCTATAAACTCACTTCCGTTATCCGACCATACAATCCGTGGCATTCCATATCTAGGGAAATATTCTTTGAGAAGAATTTTGGCAGTTGATAGGGCAGTATTGTCCTTTAGTGGATATGCTTCGATCCATCTGGAGAAAGCACAAACTACCACCAGGACGTATTTTAAGTTATTGCACCGATCCATGTGAATGAAGTCTAACTGAATCACTTCAAAGGGGCAAGAAGGTGGAGCAAAGTGACCAGCAGGAGTAAGAGTTCCCTTGCCAGGATTATGCATCAGGCATACCATACAATTTTTCACCACTCTCTCTGCACATTTACTAATTCCATCATTCTTCCAGACTGGGGCCAACATTTTACAGATTCCTTTAGAACTTATGTGCGCTACTCCATGTGCCATTGTCACCACTGCAAGCACATACGCATCAGGCAACATCCAACGCTGTTGTTCCGACAAGTCAATCCAACACCCACTCAAATCCAACTTGCCCGTACTTTCTTTCCATACACGTTTTTCCTCCTCAGTTGCCTCTTTCTGAATCTCTTTCACACTTTCCACTGTATCCTCACACATTCCAGACTCGGAAATCCATCTTGCAGACGTTGCAACATACATTCTACTCATCATATTTCTAGCTGTCTGTTTAGCAGTCTCATCAGCAAAAGCATTCCCACGACCAACATCATCCGTGATTGCTTTATGCGCACTGCATTTCACAATCGCAACTTCAGTCGGCAAGGTTGGAGATTCCAACAAGTCGTTAACTAACTGACCATGTTGAATCTTAGTCCCATGGGACGTAATGAAACCTCTTTCTTTCCACAAACGGCCAAAACTATGGGCCACGCCAAACGCGTACTGACTATCTGTGAACACATTCACTCTCTTTCCCTTAGCTAAAACACACGCTCTTGTTAGGGCGATTAATTCTGCAGCTTGGGCAGAATTCTGACTCACTCTTGCAGTCTCCACAATCGTCCTCAAAGTCGTTACTGCATAGGCAGCATTCACATCACCATTCTCCAATTTAAAACATGACCCATCAACATACAACGTGCCATCTGGATCTGACAATGGGGTGTCTTTTAAATCAATTCGTCCATTTGTCTCCTCCTCGGTTCTGAAACAACAATCATGAGGTTCGGAATCACTCGACTCTTGATTAGCCGGCAACAGTGTTGCTGGATTCAATACATTGCATCTTTTGATCTGAATATGACTCGCTAGCAGTGTCAGCTCGTAGCCAGATAATCTCGCACTGGTAAGGTGTTGTGTCTTAGTTCTGTTCATGAGTGTATCCACAGCATGAGGAACCATGACCACTAGCATGTTATTCATCACCAAACCAGCAGATTGTCGAATGGAAGCCGCAGCTGCCGCTGTAGCTCTCAAACAACTAGGTAACGCTCTAGCTACCGGATCTAATGTTGATGAAAAATACGCACAAGGGCGTTGTTTATCACCAAATTTCTGTGTCAGAACACTCAACGCGCAACCTTCTCTCTCGTGAACATAGAGCGTGAATGGCTTGCTGTAATCAGGTGTGCCCAATACAGGAGCTGAACAAAGTGCATTTCGTAACTCAGAAAAACTCTCCTGACATTCAGCAGACCATGGCACCGGATTCGGAACATTTTTCCCAGTCAAAGCTACCAACGGTTTTGCTAAAAGAGAAAAATTTGGGATCCACTGCCTACAGTAAGAGGTAATACCTAAAAAGGCACGCACTTCTCTCTGTGTGCGAGGAACACTCATCTGCGTAATTGCTTTTATTCTCTCTGGGGTCAACTTCCTTCCCTCCTTTGACAAGAGAATGACCTAGGTAGGTCACTTCTTGGCAGCAATATTGCATTTTCGAAGGTGACACCTTGTGATTTAAATTAGACAAATGATGCAATAACGAAATTGTAGCTGCTTTGCAAGTTTCCTTGTCATCGGCAGCCACTAGAAGGTCATCTACATACTGCACTAGAGCAGAACCTGGAGGAAGTACAAAGGAATCTAACTGACTTTTTAATGCCTGACTGTAAATGGATGGGCTCTCACAATAGCCTTGTGGAGCGCGTTTAAATCTGAAGCTTCGACCTCCTAGACAGAAGCCGAAAATATCTCTGCTTTCCTCGGCTATTGGAATGCTGAAAAAGGCGTTTTTCAAGTCGATGACTGAAAACCATGTAGCTGTTGCAGGAATCAACGTTAACAAGGCAGTAATGTCTGGAACCACAGGAAACTGCGGAACCACAATCTTATTAACCTCTCTGAGATCAATAACAAACCTATATACTGGAGGCTTTGAAGGATCAGTTCGTTTCAAAATCGGTAATACACGACTGTTACAGACATTTCCTCTAGTTTCTTCAACCACACCTTTCTTAATCAAATCTTGCACAATCAGTAAAAGTGCACGTTCACCTTCAGTAGAGATCTTGTATTGAGGAATTTGTGGAAATTTTACATTTGCTTTCAAAGTGACTACATATGGTGGTATTTCTAAAAGGCCTACATCATTAGGACCAGTCGCCCAAAGAGTATCAGGGAGTGAATGCAGCTCTGGCGGGAGTGCATCCATTGACAAGTACATCGGAGAGGTGATTCTTTTACCCAACGTAAGCTGTACTCCTTCCGGAGAACAGTACAATGTTGCATATAGGCTTTTTAACAAGTCTAAACCAAGCAGATTTTCATTACAACCTGTCGTCAAAATCAGGGGTGCTTTCAATTGACACGGTCCAACAGAAATAGACAAAGGACCAGATACGGGGTTGTAAACAGGGGCGCCTGAAAAACCTACAGAAACATTTGTTAAGCCGGACAAAGGTGCGCCAGGGAGTTTCGCATGCATGATCGAACTTTTTGCGGCACCAGTATCCAACAGAAACGGTTCGACTACACCTGATGTTGCTACTGCGACATAAGGCCCACTCTGATCCACTGGAACTGATACTACTCCCTCTCTCTGTCCATGGCTGTCCTAGTACTCATTTTGTTGAAATCCCTCATCATTTTCACAATAGTCTTCAACATGATACTGTTGAGATCTATTTTGTTGAGCAGACTGTCCATTTCGTTGATCAAAGTGATTGGAAGGGCGATCATTTGTCTGTGGAGGCATAGCACCTCGTCCTCGACCTCTAGAATTCTGCACAAAACCACCACGACCTCTCTGAGCTGCGGCTGCGTTATTTTGCGCTAAGACTGGACACTCATTTTTATAATGACCCTCTTTCTTACAATACGCACACTGATTCCACTGATATTGTGGTCTTTGAGAACCATAATCTGTCCTTTGATACGATCCTTGCTGCGTATTAGTCTGATTCATGCGAGGTAGATATGCCTGTTGCAAAAGAACTTTAGTCTTTAAGTCTTTCGTTTTCTTATCTGATTTCTCTTTCTCTTCTTTATCCCTGTTTTCATAATACTGTGCAGTTGCAAGTATTTGCGCAGTTGTAGAGACAGCCCACGCACTCTCGGAATCTTTTAATTTATTGCATAGCTCAGGTAACAAATTGTGTACAAATTTATCGACAAACAATCTCTGTCCTCCTTCTGTGCTCATATCCTGACCACTATGATCTACAAAAGTCTCTTCGAATCTCGTGAAAAAGTCGGAGACACTTTCGTCTTTCTTTTGCCTGCATGCGGACAACTTGTCCCAATTAACACGTAATGCTGGCATCAGAGTCTTCATTAAGTCTATTATTCTACCTGGAAGATTAGCAATTAGAGGTTCGGGTTTGGAACCACCTATTTGCTGACCATCCGCTGCAATGATAGCTGCCCAATCACCGCCTAGAGTAACTGGATGATTCTCTTTACGGATTTTAGCCCAAATTGGTTGCGGAACTACATTCCCAAATAACATGTCAATGTCCGCCAGATTCATTACACAGGCCTCAACTGTTTGTGCTAATTCCTTATAGTACCCAGCAGGATTCTTACGCGGGTCTGGCAAGGCCTGTTTCACTGCTAACACTTCGGCTCTCTTCCACGGAATGTGTATCCACACTCTTTGGAATTGCGCCGGAGCGGCAGCAATACCATTGACCGCATCAGCTTGTACAGCATCGCGCCAAATTGGAGGAACCTCCCTCATTGGATATTGGCGATTCAGCTTCGTACTACTTTTCTCTAAGTCTCTCGGTGAACGAAGTGATGGATCATTCCTATAACTTAAAATCAGTTCCATCGCTTCTTTTATATTTTGACCTACTATCATTCCTGCAGCAAACTCTTTCTGAACCTTAATTAAGTCTTCTAAATTCAATTCAGAGTCATCTTCTTCTAGTTCCTCACGTAAAAGAGAGCACATCTCGTCAAAGACATATCGTTGCGTTGGTTCATTCCACTGCATAAATGTATCTAGTACATCTATCGTACTATATCTCCTACTTTTCGAAATCCATCTGAGAGCCGTGGAATCTAATATTCCCCGTTCCTCAGTACTTGGGAGCTGACTACGTCTTTGTACAGAGTCAGAAGTAGGAGTCTTAATTAAAGATTTATAGAAAGGAGACAGAATGTTAGAAACAGAATCAGTGATTCTTCGACGAACAGAAAGCGGAGTCAACATACTGGCAGATGCAGAGAACACAGTAGCAGTTGGAACAGATAGCGGGACAGTAGGAGTATCGAGGAAGATAGCTTGTGAAACAGTAGGTGTAAGCGATACAGGTATAGGTAGAGAAGTCGGCAACCCAGGAAGAGGAGGTGCCGTAGGAACATTTATATTAACCATAGGAGGTACAGGAACTTGATTCTGAGGGGCAGGAGCAGGGATACCAGGTTGTCCAGCAACCGGCAATTGAACATTTGGTACAGGTGGAGCCGTAGTACCCTGTGCATACGGTGGTGGTGACCGTAACAAGTAAGACAACAGAGGATCGTTTTCGGGATCCTCTACTATCTTAGTCGTACTCGATGGCAAGGCAGGATAGCACTTATCTATCACTAAGTTACGCTCTCTAGTGGCTATCTCCATTGCCTTCTCAGACTCGTTATCTTGCAGCTGCTTAGCCGCTTGTTCTAAAGTTAACTCTTGCTCTTTCTGTTCTTTTTTCAACCTTTTAATCTCTCTCTGTTTAGATTCTTTTCGCCAATAACGGAAAGAATCAAACATTGCCGGCCGGGCTTTCTTCTTAAACAATTTCACTTCTAAATTGTCAAGGATTTCGGGTTCAAAACTACCATGCAGTGGCCAACTAAGGACACCGTCCTTTTCAGTGTATCGGACCCACATCTCATTATACGATATAGGACCCACACCATGCTTACAGTAAAGATCATATAGAGGAGTCCCAATCGGAGGAACCAGACATGAGTCCTCCAATCGTGAATCACTGTTGCAACCAAAACACGACAACATACAATTTCTCCGACTTACCATTTTGTAATCCGGAACACAGAACAAACAACACAAACAGGAATGTGCACTCGAACCAAGAACTTAGGCCTACCAAAAGCGAACAAATGTATCGATACCCAAACTAAACCAAATAGATTATCGTAACCAGAACAACCAGTGATAATCTTACGAAACCAAACCAAACCAAGAACCAAAAAGGATTTTAACAACCCTCACGAAATAACCAGCTAGCAACCACTAAATACTTAACTGAGGCACTGAAGACGTCACCAAGGAGAAACCCGTCACGTTTCGCCGTACTAAGGACTACACCTCGGGTCCAAGACAGGGCGACGGTCAAGGCAACGGCCCACTGCAGCCGTCCTGAACGGGAACCCTCGTGGAAGAGAACGTTGGGCCACTTTGGCGATATGCCGGGATCGATGAAGTGGGGCGCCTCCCTCAGGAATCTTCACACGAAGCTTCTCGAACTCTTCAGGCTTTTGGACCGGTACCGAATGACGTCGCCCCACGTTGGGCGCCAATTGGAGTTCTGGACTTTTTGGTTCCGTCCAGAGGTGTCAGGGAACAACACCCGAAGACCCCGGAGTTCCACCTGCCTTGGTGCACAAATAAACAGAAACACGGGCTTCTCGATGGTGGCGTCAAAGACCAAAGGTTTATTACTGCAGGGACACAGAAGTCACAGAAACTACACACGGGCAGATTCTAGGAGCCTGTTCAATTTGTACAAAGAGGGTTGCTCCTTATATACAAAAAATTGGGCTTCAGGCAAATTCTTCACATGTTAGTACATTCCCAAACCTTTGTGTCCTAAACAATAAATATTTGGCGTTGCACAGGAATCGTCGACAATATCTGATGTCAAAACATTACAAACGAGGGGTTCCCACTTTTCCATCATAATCTCATGTCAACTTTTCATTCAAGACCCGGACCGCCTCATCGTAAATTTCGTTACCTCCCCCTAATAAAGGCCCAGAAGGAAAGGAGCAGAGCCAGGTGCAGAAGATAGAAAAGCAGGATAAGGGATGTTTGTGGGTTGTAAATGGGCAAGGCTACCGGCTTCGGCCGCCTAATCATGATCAGGCCAACAACCACAAGAACCAGTATAGCAGGACTGGCCTCGGGCAGAGGAGGCAGCCTTTGTCGAGTCATGCAGCTACAGCGTGTTCTGTTCCAAGGTGCACGTGTCACTGGAAAGGTGAATCGCCGGCTAAGGCTACGTGTCCTTAATCGAAATGAAGTAATCAAAGGTTATTGCATATGTGAGGGCAAGAAACACAAAATGGCTGCCATGATCTAAGATGGATGCCATGGGTAGATCGGAAATGTGTTCGTAACAGGAGTACTCTTGCTCGTAGCGAAAACACCAGGATATGCTAAATGGATCATTTGCGGTTCTTTGATACCAATATTATGTATTTCCGACAATATTGAAAACACGGGTTCAAATCGTCACGGAACCTCAGGTGGCTTCCTTCTTCAATTACCTGTATAGTAGATATTGATTGAACTCTTTGAGATTCAAAACTAGTCTGTGTCCTCCACCTTTATTTGGTATCAAGAACATGGTGCAGAGATGGAGCAGTTTGTGTTTCTAAGTTTGACAAGGGTCCAACCTACCAGCATATCAGGAGTAATCTTGGTTATCGTTTCTTTAGACTTTATGACCATTTAAAAATGTTGGTGATGGGCCTTGAAATGTCAAGCAATTAACTTGGCATGCATGCCACGATTGATCAACGCCTTTTTAATTCCTTTGCTGCTTTCTAAAGAAAAGTCAACAGGAAGGTCTGGCCAAGGACACACTGCTTGTAAGTGATTTTTTACTTCTTTCTCAATGCCCTTTTTTCTGATGGGGCTGTACATTTGTTTTTCACTGCTGGGGTCGAAGACCAATCCAATGATCTCTGATGCAATACTTATTTAGGGTCGAATGGCAGTGAATTCGGAATGACATTAGTCATTCCAGGTTCGGTGGAAAAACATCCCAACCTCTTGTAATTATGCCATTTAGATCTGTACTGGTCCTATTTACTCGAATGATCTGTTGCCTTATCTGAATCAGCACTCAAGTTAGCTTTCTTTTCTTGATACTGGTGGTAGTATAACCACAGTCTTAAAGGAAATCCTGTGACATATTTGCCAGACCATAAACATGAGGTTATTTGTCAGGAATGGGTTTTGGTTTTTGTGGGGGCTTTCCTACCTCTGACTCCATAGTTCTCGAACCAGAGGGTTGACTGTCTCTGTAGTACTTTTCAAATTGTGGCAACTGTTTGGTAAAAGGTAAAAGGTTTTAGGGTGACTGCCAAAGCTCTGTTCAATGCTGATTGAAAAGTGGTCTAACACCTAGACCAATTCGTCCTCCTAATAAAACCACAAATCGTTAGCTTGGTCATAGCAGCCATATTCTGATGAATCAAAAGGCTCAATGTAATAACTTGTGTCAGTTAGAGGATCCAAGAAAGTCACGTCACCCTCAAGGGGCTAAAATGGGGGGAGGGAACAGCCCCTGGAGCATCCAATCAAGTCAGTGCTTCAGTGGCATTAAAGCACAGGCAGGCTGAAAGACAACAGTAGCCTGCTCCCAGCAATCATGCAGGGCATCAGAGGTGCCATTTTCAGTAAAGCAAAAGCTGCAATAGAATCATAAAACAGGCAGGTTCAAGAGCCTACAGCAGCCTTCTTCCAGCACAAAGCACAGAGGTCATTTATGGTTTGCAGCTGCAGCCTTTTGCTTGCACATTTCTTGCTACACTTGGCAATGCCTTTGCAACCACTGGCCTCAAAGGTGGTAAAATCAGTTGCAAGAATGAAGATTTCGCAAGTTGGCCATTGGCCTTGACATACTAAAGATCATTTTTGAATTCTCTAGGCACCTATGGCAAAATACTGCTGCTAGCACATTCTTGGTACAAAAGGGGGTGGTAATGAACAGAGCATCTGAACCAATCAAACACTCACACCCAGTCAAAAGATCTGGGTTTAATCCATCACTGTTCTTTAGCCCACTCTGCCACCCCAGTTCAGACATGGCTATATGCAAATCAGTCTGACCCTGTGCCTCATGGGAACAGTCCAGCCCGAAATGACAAGCCATGCCTTCCCTGGACCGGAAACAAGCTTCCGAGGACCGGTTTCTGGCATTCCAGCCGTCTTCAGCCTGGCTTGCTTGAATCCAGTGGCAAAGTGAGCAAGGGACTCACGTCTGAGCATACCCTGCCACACTTATGGCGGCCAAAAGCGGTCCAAAAGTGGGTGGTAATGGAAGGAGCATCTGAATCAATCAAACACTCGCACCCAGTCAAAAGATCTGGGTTTAATCCATCACCGTTCTTTAGCCCATTCTGCCACCCCAGTTCAGACATGGCTATATGCAAATCAGTCTGACCCTGTGCCTCATGGGAACAGTCCAGCCCGAACTGCCAAGCAATGCCTTCCCTGGACCGGAAACAAGCTTCCGAGGACCGGTTTCTGGCATTCCGCCGTCTTCATCCCGACTTGCTTGAATTCAGTGGCAAAGTGAGCAAGGGACTCACGTCTTAGCATACCCTGCCACACTTATGGCGGCCAAAAGCGGTACAAAAGGGGGTGGTAATGGACAGAGCATCTGAACCAATCAAACACTCACACCCAGTCAAAAGATCTGGGTTTAATCCATCACCGTTCTTTAGCCCACTCTGCCACCCCAGTTCAGACATGGCTATATGCAAATCAGTCTGACCCTGTGCCTCTTGAGAACAGTCCAGCCCGAACTGCCAAGCCATGCCTTCCCTGGACCGGAAACAAGCTTCCGAGGACCGGTTTCTGGCATTCCGCCGTCTTCATCCCGGCTTGCTTGAATCCAGTGGCAAATTGAGCAAGGGACTCACATCCGAGCATACCCTGCCACACTTATGGCGGCCAAAAGCGGTAAAAAAGGGGGTGGTAATGGACGGAGCATCCGAACCAATCAAACACTTACACCCAGTCAAAAGATCTGGGTTTATTCCATCACCGTTCTTTAGCCCACTCTGCCACCCCAGTTCAGACATGGCTAGATGCAAATCAGTCTGACCCTGTGCCTCTTGAGAACAGTCCAGCCCGAACTGCCAAGCCATGCCTTCCATGGACCGGAAACAAGCTTCCGAGGACCGGTTTCTGGCATTTCAGCCGTCTTCAGCCCGGCTTGCTTGAATCCAGTGGCAAAGTGAGCAAGGGACTCATGCCTGAGCATACCTTGCCACACTTATGGCGGCTAAAAGCGGTACAAAAGGGGGTGGTAATGGACGGAGCATCTGAACTAATCAAACACTCACACCCAGTCAAAAGATCTGGGTTTAATCCATCACCATTATTTAGCCCACTCTGCCACCACAGTTCAGACATGGCTATATGCAAATCAGTCTGACCCTGTGCCTCATGGGAACAGTCCAGCCCGAACTGCCAAGCCATGCCTTCCCTGGACCGGAAACAAGCTTCCGAGGACCAGTTTCTGGCATTCCAGCCGTCTTCAGCCCGGCTTGCTTGAATCCAGTGGCGAAGTGAGCAAGGGACTCACATCTGAGCATACCCTGCCACACTTATGGTGGCCAAAAGAGGTACAAAAGGGGGTGGTAATGGACAGAGCATCTGAACCAATCAAACACTCACACCCAGTCAAAAGATCTGGGTTTAATCCATCACCGTTCTTTAGCCCACTCTGCCACCCAGTTCAGACATGGCTATATGCAAATCAGTCTGACCCTGTGCCTCAGGGGAACAGTCCAGCCCGAACTGCCAAGCCATGCCTTCCTTGGACCGGAAACAAGCTTCCGAGGACTAGTTTCTGGCATTCCAGCCGTCTTCAGGCCAGCTTGCTTGAATCCAGTGGCACAGTGAGCAAGGGACTCACGTCTGAGCATACCTTGCCACACTTATGGCGGCCAAAAGCGGTACAAAAGGGGGTGGTAATGGACGGAGCATCTGAACCAATCAAACACTCACACCCAGTCAAAAGATCTGGGTTTAATCCAGCACCGTTCTTTAGTGCACTCTGCCACCCCAGTTCAGACATGGCTATATGCAAATCAGTCTGACCCTGTGCCTCATGGGAACAGTCCAGCCCGAACTGCCAAGCCATGCCTTCCCTGGACCGGAAACAAGCTTCCAAGGACCGGTTTCTGGCATTCCAGCCGTCTTCAGCCCGGCTTGCTTGAATCCAGTGGCAAAGTGAGCAAGGGACTCACGTCTGAGCATACCCTGCCACACTTATGGCAGCCAAAAGCGGAACAAAAAGGGGTGGTAATGGAGGGAGCATCTGAACCAATCACACATTCACACCCAGTCAAAAGATCTGGGTTTAATCCATCACCATTCTTTAGCCCACTCTGCCACCCCAGTTCAGACATGGATATATGCAAATCAGTCTGACCCTGTGCCTCATGGGAACAGTCCAGCCCGAACTGCCAAGCCATGCCTTCCCTGGACCGGAAACAAGTTTCCGAGGATCAGTTTCTGGCATTCCAGCCATCTTCAGCCCGGGTTTCTTGAATCCAGTGGCAAAGTGAGCAAGGGACTCACGTCTGAGCATACCCTGCCACACTTATGGCGGCCAAAAGCGGTACAAAAGGGGGTGGTAATGGACGAAGCATCTCCACCATTCAAACACTCACACCCAGTCAAAAGATCTGGGTTTAATCCATCACCGCTCTTTAGCCCACTCTGCGACCCCAGTTCAGACATGGCTATAATGTATAGGCATTTATATAGCGCACTACTTACCCGTAGGGTCCCAAGGCGCTTCGACCGCTGCGAAACCCTTCCTGGCTTCCCTGAGAGATGGTCCCTTATTGGGTATCTCCAGGGTGAGACCAGGCATCCCCGGCGGTCTGGTGGGGCCGTTAGTGAAGATGAGGCAAGCTAATGCCCAGAGTTGCCGAGTGTGATCGCTGATCAGAGTGGGCACCGAGGCGAGAGAATTATCGAGTCCGCTGACCCTGGTCCAGAAACCTGCCGCTCCGGGAATCGAACCGTGGTCCCGGGCCGTCCTCTGCTCTCGGGTCTGCCGCCTCTAACCAGTGAGCCACATGCTATATGCAAATCAGTCTGACCCTGTGCCTCATGGGAACAGTCCAGCCCGAACTGCCACATTCTTGGCATCAGGGAGGAAAGTTGTGGGGTGGCGATCCACCTGGCATTCTAACAGACCCCTAGGAGTTGTGCAGGGTTCATGGACACTTAAGAAAATTAAAGAGAAGATACAAAAAATAGGAAATACACAAGATCAACAGTGCATATTAAGTGGCAGTGATCATTACATTTCAGAAAAATAAATAAACAAGACCTCCCAGTGCCAAAGGGAGCCTCTTCAGTTATGGTCCAGCTGCAGCAACACCCTGGGTGCTAGACGGTGAAGACTCCCCTGCCCCATTCACTCTCTTTGGTGGTATTGAAATGTGGAAAGAAAAAAGTCAGTACCAGTACTATATTAAAGCACATTCAATTATTTACAGGAAAGAATTTACCACTTTAGTGACCAATTACAATTTCCCCTATAACCTCTATCCTATACAGTTCACTGTCCTGCAAATTGTGAACTTCAATTGATATTGGACCTTTACTAGCTACATAATATGTTTCCTATTATCGCAATAAAACTATGCACTAGCATACACAAACTGTGCACTGCACTTCACAGAGATTGAGAGACTGGAAGTGATAGACTAGTCAAAGAAAACTCACCACCATTGCAATCTCACTGTCCTCTCCCTAGCACTAAATATAGTCCTTCTTGAAAAGTAATATAAAAATAAATTGTAATTATGACTTGGGAGTATGGATTCAGATGTCTGGCAACAATTCTAAGTTACATTGCTTATTCCATGCCTCAATGGAATTGTGTTCAGGCTTTTACTTCCTAATTACCTGACTCTCCTGCACAGTGTGTATATGAGGAAGGGGTCTATGCACACGCTTATTGCATTGATATATCCTTCTCAGTCTTCCTTTACGTGGCTGATGGATGAAGCAAATTCTTTGGGTGATATTGCTACAAAGGAGAACCAAAATGTAAACACATGTTAAACATAAATCATCACTAAACCAGTGGCATTCCTTCAATGTGAATTGAGTTCTGATTGTGAAGGAACTCACACACACAACAATTTTATTACCTGCAGTCATTAGATATTTTGACTTTAGTTTAAGGCTCTTTCCAAAAATCTATGGGGCATATTTGCGAGCCCCATTCAACACCTGAGCTTCACTTTTTCAGATGCTTTGGTGATGTAGCGCCACTTGACATATTTACAAGGTGGCACTAAGCTACATAATGTGGCTGAACGCCTCCATGTAAATATGCCCCTTACCGCAGAAGTCTCCAGTGGCAAAGGAGCAGGCAATGGGTGTCACTGTGGGCTTCCGACGCTACACCCTTTGCTTTTTTATGCTGCCCTAGATTTAAAAGTCTGTGGCAGCACCAAACACTAATGCCAGGTAATACCTGGTCTTAGAATGGCGATACGAGGGGGGAGATTTGCAACAAAATGTCGGAGCGTGGTGTTTCCCCTAGCACTGGCGATAATAAAGCAGCACATAAACAATCGCCCCTGCAGCGCTGGCACCCTTGCAACATAGAATTATTGTCCTACATATTCCTGCTTTCTAAATGCCACTATTATCTCTAAAGAAAGGGTTGTTGTTCAAATTCATGTATTCCATTTTGATATGTCAATCCAATATATATATACAATCCTGGTTCTTGATTATGATGATTATTTAATGAAGTGTTCCCTAATTAAAAAAAATGTATTTGCTATATTGGAGGGTTAAATTATCACTTACCAACAACATTATCCCCAAGGTTTTTGGGTCACTTCCAGTATAATTTTCAATTCTTATATTGTTTACTTCAATTTTATTCACATTTAAACTCTCCCACACAATGGCATCTAAATAATATAAAAAGCTAGGTTATTCATCTTCAAATGTTATCTATTTTATAAAAAGTACTCAAATTTAAGACTTTTACAGAAGTTAGAACTTACCAGGGTGTGGAGACAGCTCCTCTCGTATGTGCGGTCCACTGGTTTATAATAAAACCAGCATCGCTTGGCTTTCTCAATTTATACTGTTTCTAAAAGCCCACCAAATTTCAAACCCACGTGGTCTAATCAGGAAGTGTTAATCAGCAGCATATTATTATTGCATTCTCTGATACACCATATATCCATGCTAGAAATAGAAGAGTGGTGATGCACCTTTTCGTGTATTTCACCACAGGGTGATAGCCAACAGAACAAAATAGAAATAGTTTATATATCCATACATCTATATCTATATTCACTGAAAAAAACAAAGGTTACATGGACGTTATAGTCAGGAAATTGAATTAAAAAAGCCTTAGAAATTCACTGAAAAACCCAAGGTTACAGAGACGTTAAAGTTAGGCTGATATTTAAGTCGTACAAAACTAAGGTATGTAAGTGGTAGTGTGGGTGTTTGAGTGAGTGTGTAAGGGTTTATATGGATGAGTGAAGGGTTGTGTGAGTGGGTGTACGGGTTAGAGAGTGGGTGTGCGAATGGCTCTATGGAAGAGTGAGTAGGTATGTGAGTACTTCTATAGGTTTGTGAATGGGTATGTCAGTGGTTGTACGGGTGTTTAGTTGGCTTACAAGAGTTTGTCCGGGAGTATGAGCAGGTGTGTGAGTGATTCTGTGGATGATGTCATCAATGATGTCATCAGTGATGTCATTTGAGATGTCATCAGTGATGTCACTGATCATGCCTTGAATGATATAATATGTGAGGTCATAAGCAGTGCATTGCAGGGACGTAAGTTATAGTTATCTCAGGTAACTTTAACTGCCTAATTTCACTGGTTTTGTACATGTGAAATGTGACCCTAACTATAATGTCACTGTAAACTCCCAGGAATCCTGTTGTGTATGACTAACAGGAAGTACCAGGAAAGCTTATGCTTTTTAAAAAGGGAGAACAAGCTCCCATCCCCAGTCCGATTTCGGCCCTGGGGACCACGTTCCCCAGGGGCCAGGCCTATATATATTTTTTTTAAAAGGGAGGGCCCCCTCCCCAGGCCAATTTTGGCCCTGGAGACCCCACCCCCTGGGATCTGGCCTCTTCACTAAGGACTGTGGGGGCCACTTGAAGGCCCCTGCAGTCCACTGCCAGCTTCTCACCTCATGCGGCAGCCGGCATTGCTTTGAGACTGAGGGAGCTGCAAACTTGCAGTTCCCTAGATCCCAAAGCAATGTCTGTTTCAACGCCTGGTTCACAGCGGGCAGGGAAAAAGACATGCTCTGCTTTCAGCAGGTGAGAGCATTTTGTGCTTTTGCTGGATGAAAGCAGAGCACTGCCTGTCAGCTATGTGGGTCTCTAGCTGGGAGCTTTTTCTTCCCGCAAGCGCTCTGAGACCTTCAGGTGATTTATGCGCTATACAAATGCAAATAAACTAAACTAAACTTGTTTGCTATGGCTTTGGTGTGAGTACTACTCCCACCAAGCCATAGTAAACTGCAAAGTCCCGGGACATTGCTGGAGCCGGCCCTGTGGGTGTTGAGGTCCCTAGGGCCATGTAGGGTTCCACAAGGGGCGCCGCAAACCCCCTCTTTTGTCAAGTAAGCTCTGGGGAGGAGGTGGTCTCTGGGGCCCACAACACACCCCCTTCATTATTGTATTTGTTCCCCATGGAGGTGGCTGGAGCCCTCCACTCATTATTTATTTTATCCCAGGGGATGGTGCGGTCCCCAGGTCAGTGAGGGAGCCAAGTGGCTCCCTTGCATACTCTTACTGCCCTAGGGAAGTGGTGGTCCGTGGGGCCGCAGGGTATGCCTAGGGACTCCCCATATTATTTTTAAATCAATTTATGTCTTTGCCCCTGGGAGGTGGCAGTTCCTGGGGCACCGGGGAGCAAGTTCCCCCCATCTATAATATTCAGTGTCCTGGAGAGGTGCCGTCCCCATGGCTTATTAAATACCTGGGAGGGGGGCCCATGTTGCCACGCATTCACAAATCCACCAATGAGTTTGCAGCAAAATTGAAAAAAATGCTTTTTATCACCGGTGGCGTCAAATTATTACTACCCATTTCTTTTTTAAAAACTTTTTTCTGTTACTCAGCTTGAAGCCGAGTCCCAAGATGGCTGCCAACACTTCATGGTTAAAGTGTTGAGAGCCAATCACATTTTTGTAGGATTCGCGAGTCCACTGCAAGGACTTGCGTCCCCAGATATCTATATTTATTAATGATAGATATCTCAAAAACTACTGAATGGATTTGCAACAAGTCACAAAAAGCACTTTGTTTGGACCAACATCTAGTTTGCTGCCAAATTTGGTGCAATTCTGTTCAGCAGTTCGGCTGTAGTCATGTCCAAAAAAAGAACATTTCCCATGGACTTAACATGAGGAAAATGTGTTTTGGGACCCCCTTTTTTCTCAGCTCCCACTTGACGGATCCCCCCAAAACATTTAACACAGCAGCTAAACCAAAAAAGGGAAGCTGTGTGAAAATGCCATGGAGATTCGTCGTCAGTAGGTAGTTATATTTAGGACGAAGGTTTCCATAGGAAAAGTGCTTTTTGTTTTGCCAATAACTTGGCGCCACTTGACGAATCTCCATGAGATATATATATATATGTATATATACATATATACATATAATACCTACTAGTTAAGACCTAGTTTCCATAGGAAATCCGCAACATTCTATTTGGAATAACTTTGGCACCGGTCAACGAATCTTTGCGAAATTCTACAAGAGGATGGCCAGCTCCTCTCCGCTTCTATCCTGAAAGTTTGGTGGTGATTCATCAAGCGGGGGCTTAGAAAAAAGGGGGTCCCAAAACGTGTTTTCCCCATGCAATTTTCCATAGGGACATTTAGCCGCGGCTACAGCCCGAACTGCTGAACGGAATTACACCAAATTTGGTAAAAAGGTAGAGTTTAATTCACAGATCACGCTTTTTGTTAAATGGTGTAAATCCGTGCAGTAGTTTCTGAGAAAATCAAAAGTAAAATCATAGATATGTCTATGGACGAAGTAGGGTACGCATATCTGCCGAGGATCATGCGCGTACCCTTACAAGCACGAGCTGCATGCTAATTGGTTGTCAACTGTCTGTCAACACTCCAAACCAGGAAGTGTTGGCAGCCACCGAGGCACAAGAAAGCTGAAAAATAAGTGCGGAAAAACGGAAAGACGGAAAGGGGCAGGGTAGAAACACCCTGACCCCCTAGGCTTGCTCAGGGGGTCTCACTAAGATCCCCAAGGCCCAATAAAATTTATATATTTTTTTTAAATCACGGGATGCGCGTAGGATATGCATATTGTGTGGAAAAAAAGCCTGATTTATTTGTAATTACCCCTCGAGGGGGCCAAATCCCTGGGGAATGTGGTTTATGATAATGGGGGGGGGGCAGAGGGGCAGCCCCTGGGGCCACCACCCCCTAGGGCTTTAACATGAATGCAGGGGGAGCTCATGGCCCCCCTGCAGCCCCGGGTACTGTCATCCCGGGGCTTCTATTTTTAAAATAATACGCCCCGGGGACCCCACCGAGGGTCTTTAACATGTACGCAGGGGGTTCACAGCTTTCCTGCAGCCCCGGGGACCGCCACCCCCGGGGCTTCTTTTTTTTAATAATAATGAGGGGCCCAGAGGGGCCCTCCAGCCCCGGGGACCGCCACCTCCAGGGATTTAGCATTATGTATGTGGGCGCTCACGGCCCCCCCGCAGCCATGGGGACCGCCACCTCCCCGGGCTTCTTTTTAAATATATGTGGGGGGGCTCATGAGCCCCCCTAAGCCCCGGGGACCGCCACTCCCTGGGGCTTTTGTTTAATATGTTGGGGGTTCACAGCCCCCCGCAGCAAATGTAAATGTGTGGGGGGCAGAAAGGCCCACAAGCCCCGGGGTCCGCCACCTCCCCGTGAGGTAATATGAATTTTATGGTCAGTTATGTCCCCTATCGTAGACCCCATCGGCTCCATGTACGTGCTTTAAGTACATTTATGTTCCCTCCTCTTTCAGCTATGAAGACGCAAATACATTTGCGTCCAACGTTAACATGTCTTCTTTCAGATCCACCATGAATGGGTCAGATATTCCGTTTCCAAGTGTACCTTGCCAACGTCTTTATGTGGTGCACTTTCATGATTTCTAGCTCTGGCAAGTTAGGCCCTGATTTCTGCCATCGAGCCTCTTTCTGCCTTCTGTCTCTGAAAGCCGCAGCCTGCTGCTTCCTGACCCTTGACTTACTCCCTGCGCGGCGAGCTGTGCCAGGCTCGGCCAGCCTTGCCTGCCAAGACTGTATTCAACCTTCAAGTTATCTGCTCCGCTCCTCGAAAATACATTCTTGTCTAGTAGTTTACGAAAACATCCTTCCCAGCTGCAGAGCAAAGGGCCCGGCCTCACTGTCTCCATGCAAGTAATTCATAGCTTCCGTTACCATGGTAGGCCCATGGTCCCTCACATCTCATGTAGACACGTAGTCGCATATGCAAATGTATCGATACCCAAACTAAACCAAATAGATTATCGTAACCAGAACAACCAGTGATAATCTTACGAAACCAAACCAAACCAAGAACCAAAAAGGATTTTAACAACCCTCACGAAATAACCAGCTAGCAACCACTAAATACTTAACTGAGGCACTGAAGACGTCACCAAGGAGAAACCCGTCACGTTTCGCCGTACTAAGGACTGCACCTCGGGTCCAAGACAGGGCGACGGTCAAGGCAACGGCCCACTGCAGCCGTCCTGAACGGGAACCCTCGTGGAAGAGAACGTTGGGCCACTTTTGCGATATGCCGGGATCGATGAAGTGGGGCGCCTCCCTCAGGAATCTTCACACGAAGCTTCTCGAACTCTTCAGGCTTTTGGACCGGTACCGAATGACGTCGCCCCACGTTGGGCGCCAATTGGAGTTCTGGACTTTTTGGTTCCGTCCAGAGGTGTCAGGGAACAACACCCGAAGACCCCGGAGTTCCACCTGCCTTGGTGCACAAATAAACAGAAACACGGGCTTCTCGATGGTGGCGTCAAAGACCAAAGGTTTATTACTGCAGGGACACAGAAGTCACAGAAACTACACACGGGCAGATTCTAGGAGCCTGTTCAATTTGTACAAAGAGGGTTGCTCCTTATATACTAAAAATTGGGCTTCAGGCAAATTCTTCACATGTTAGTACATTCCCAAACCTTTGTGTCCTAAACAATAAATATTTGGCGTTGCACAGGAATCGTCGACAATATCTGATGTCAAAACATTACGAACGAGGGGTTCCCACTTTTCCATCATAATCTCATGTCAACTTTTCATTCAAGACCCGGACCGCCTCATCGTAAATTTCGTTACCTCCCCCTAATAAAGGCCCAGAAGGAAAGGAGCAGAGCCAGGTGCAGAAGATAGAAAAGCAGGATAAGGGATGTTTGTGGGTTGTAAATGGGCAAGGCTACCGGCTTCGGCCGCCTAATCATGATCAGGCCAACAACCACAAGAACCAGTATAGCAGGACTGGCCTCGGGCAAAGGAGGCAGCCTTTGTCGAGTCATGCAGCTACAGCGTGTTCTGTTCCAAGGTGCACGTGTCACTGGAAAGGTGAATCGCCGGCTAAGGCTACGTGTCCTTAATCGAAATGAAGTAATCAAAGGTTATTGCATATGTGAGGGCAAGAAACACAAAATGGCTGCCATGAACTAAGATGGATGCCATGGGTAGATCGGAAATGTGTTCGTAACAGGAGTACTCTTGCTCGTAGCGTAGCGAAAACACCAGGATATGCTAAATGGATCATTTGCGGTTCACTGATACCAATATTATGTATTTCCGACAATATTGAAAACACGGGTTCAAATCGTCACGGAACCTCAGGTGGCTTCCTTCTTCAATTACCTGTATAGTAGATATTGATTGAACTCTTTGAGATTCAAAACTAGTCTGTGTCCTCCACCTTTATTTGGTATCAAGAACATGGTGCAGAGATGGAGCAGTTTGTGTTTCTAAGTTTGACAAGGGTCCAACCTACCAGCATATCAGGAGTAATCTTGGTTATCGTTTCTTTAGACTTTATGACCATTTAAAAATGTTGGTGATGGGCCTTGAAATGTCAAGCAATTAACTTGGCATGCATGCCACGATTGATCAATGCCTTTTTAATTCCTTTGCTGCTTTCTAGAGAAAAGTCAACAGGAAGGTCTGGCCAAGGACACACTGCTTGTAAGTGATTTTTTACTTCTTTCTCAATGCCCTTTTTTCTGATGGGGCTGTACATTTGTTTTTCACTGCTGGGGTCGAAGACCAATCCAATGATCTCTGATGCAATACTTATTTAGGGTCGAATGGCAGTGAATTCGGAATGACATTAGTCATTCCAGGTTCGGTGGAAAAACATCCCAACCTCTTGTAATTATGCCATTTAGATCTGTACTGGTCCTATTTACTCGAATGATCTGTTGCCTTATCTGAATCAGCACTCAAGTTAGCTTTCTTTTCTTGATACTGGTGGTAGTATAACCACAGTCTTCAAAGGAAATCCTGTGACATATTTGCCAGACCATAAACATGAGGTTATTTGTCAGGAATGGGTTTTGGTTTTTGTGGGGGCTTTCCTACCTCTGACTCCATAGTTCTCGAACCAGAGGGTTGACTGTCTCTGTAGTACTTTTCAAATTGTGGCAACTGTTTGGTAAAAGGTAAAAGGTTTTAGGGTGACTGCCAAAGCTCTGTTCAATGCTGATTGAAAAGTGGTCTAACGCCTAGACCAATTCGTCCTCCTAATAAAACCACAAATCGTTAGCTTGGTCATAGCAGCCATATTCTGATGAATCAAAAGGCTCAATGTAATAACTTGTGTCAGTTAGACGATCCAAGAAAGTCACGTCACCCTCAAGGGGCTAAAATGGGGGGAGGGAACAGCCCCTGGAGCATCCAATCAAGTCAGTGCTTCAGTGGCATTAAAGCACAGGCAGGCTGAAAGACAACAGTAGCCTGCTCCCAGCAATCATGCAGGGGATCAGAGGTGCCATTTTCAGTAAAGCAAAAGCTGCAATAGAATCATAAAACAGGCAGGTTCAAGAGCCTACAGCAGCCTTCTTCCAGCACAAAGCACAGAGGTCATTTATGGTTTGCAGCTGCAGCCTTTTGCTTGCACATTTCTTGCTACACTTGGCAATGCCTTTGCAACCACTGGCCTCAAAGGTGGTAAAATCAGTTGCAAGAATGAAGATTTCGCAAGTTGGCCATTGGCCTTGACATACTAAAGATCATTTTTGAATTCTCTAGGCACCTATGGCAAAATACTGCTGCTAGCACATTCTTGGTACAAAAGGGGGTGGTAATGAACGGAGCATCTGAACCAATCAAACACTCACACCCAGTCAAAAGATCTGGGTTTAATCCATCACTGTTCTTTAGCCCACTCTGCCACCCCAGTTCAGACATGGCTATATGCAAATCAGTCTGACCCTGTGCCTCATGGGAACAGTCCAGCCCGAAATGACAAGCCATGCCTTCCCTGGACCGGAAACAAGCTTCCGAGGACAGGTTTCTGGCATTCCAGCCGTCTTCAACCTGGCTTGCTTGAATCCAGTGGCAAAGTGAGCAAGGGACTCACGTCTGAGCATACCCTGCCACACTTATGGCGGCCAAAAGCGGTCCAAAAGTGGGTGGTAATGGACGGAGCATCTGAATCAATCAAACACTCGCACCCAGTCAAAAGATCTGGGTTTAATCCATCACCGTTCTTTAGCCCATTCTGCCACCCCAGTTCAGACATGGCTATATGCAAATCAGTCTGACCCTGTGCCTCATGGGAACAGTCCAGCCCGAACTGCCAAGCAATGCCTTCCCTGGACCGGAAACAAGCTTCCGAGGACCGGTTTCTGGCATTCCGCCGTCTTCATCCCGACTTGCTTGAATTCAGTGGCAAAGTGAGCAAGGGACTCACGTCTTAGCATACCCTGCCACACTTATGGCGGCCAAAAGCGGTACAAAAGGGGGTGGTAATGGACAGAGCATCTGAACCAATCAAACACTCACACCCAGTCAAAAGATCTGGGTTTAATCCATCACCGTTCTTTAGCCCACTCTGCCACCCCAGCTCAGACATGGCTATATGCAAATCAGTCTGACCCTGTGCCTCTTGAGAACAGTCCAGCCCGAACTGCCAAGCCATGCCTTCCCTGGACCGGAAACAAGCTTCCGAGGACCGGTTTCTGGCATTCCGCCGTCTTCATCCCGGCTTGCTTGAATCCAGTGGCAAATTGAGCAAGGGACTCACATCCGAGCATACCCTGCCACACTTATGGCGGCCAAAAGCGGTAAAAAAGGGGGTGGTAATGGACGGAGCATCCGAACCAATCAAACACTTACACCCAGTCAAAAGATCTGGGTTTATTCCATCACCGTTCTTTAGCCCACTCTGCCACCCCAGTTCAGACATGGCTATATGCAAATCAGTCTGACCCTGTGCCTCTTGAGAACAGTCCAGCCCGAACTGCCAAGCCATGCCTTCCCTGGACCGGAAACAAGCTTCCGAGGACCGGTTTCTGGCATTTCAGCCGTCTTCAGCCCGGCTTGCTTGAATCCAGTGGCAAAGTGAGCAAGGGACTCATGCCTGAGCATACCTTGCCACACTTATGGCGGCTAAAAGCGGTACAAAAGGGGGTGGTAATGGACGGAGCATCTGAACTAATCAAACACTCACACCCAGTCAAAAGATCTGGGTTTAATCCATCACCATTATTTAGCCCACTCTGCCACCACAGTTCAGACATGGCTATATGCAAATCAGTCTGACCCTGTGCCTCATGGGAACAGTCCAGCCCAAACTGCCAAGCCATGCCTTCCCTGGACCGGAAACAAGCTTCCGAGGACCAGTTTCTGGCATTCCAGCCGTCTTCAGCCCGGCTTGCTTGAATCCAGTGGCGAAGTGAGCAAGGGACTCACATCTGAGCATACCCTGCCACACTTATGGTGGCCAAAAGAGGTACAAAAGGGGGTGGTAATGGACAGAGCATCTGAACCAATCAAACACTCACACCCAGTCAAAAGATCTGGGTTTAATCCATCACCGTTCCTTAGCCCACTCTGCCACCCAGTTCAGACATGGCTACATGCAAATCAGTCTGACCCTGTGCCTCAGGGGAACAGTCCAGCCCGAACTGCCAAGCCATGCCTTCCTTGGACCGGAAACAAGCTTCCGAGGACTAGTTTCTGGCATTCCAGCCGTCTTCAGGCCAGCTTGCTTGAATCCAGTGGCACAGTGAGCAAGGGACTCACGTCTGAGCATACCTTGCCACACTTATGGCGGCCA
This sequence comes from Lissotriton vulgaris, assembly GCF_964263255.1. Classification (NCBI taxonomy): domain Eukaryota; kingdom Metazoa; phylum Chordata; class Amphibia; order Caudata; family Salamandridae; genus Lissotriton; species Lissotriton vulgaris. Next base: position 1,219,660,168 of record NC_141693.1, read on the forward strand.
AAAGCGGTACAAAAGGGGGTGGTAATGGACGGAGCATCTGAACCAATCAAACACTCACACCCAGTCAAAAGATCTGGGTTTAATCCAGCACCGTTCTTTAGTGCACTCTGCCACCCCAGTTCAGACATGGCTATATGCAAATCAGTCTGACCCTGTGCCTCATGGGAACAGTCCAGCCCGAACTGCCAAGCCATGCCTTCCCTGGACCGGAAACAAGCTTCCAAGGACCGGTTTCTGGCATTCCAGCCGTCTTCAGCCCGGCTTGCTTGAATCCAGTGGCAAAGTGAGCAAGGGACTCACGTCTGAGCATACCCTGCCACACTTATGGCAGCCAAAAGCGGAACAAAAAGGGGTGGTAATGGACGGAGCATCTGAACCAATCACACATTCACACCCAGTCAAAATATCTGGGTTTAATCCATCACCATTCTTTAGCCCACTCTGCCACCCCAGTTCAGACATGGATATATGCAAATCAGTCTGACCCTGTGCCTCATGGGAACAGTCCAGCCCGAACTGCCAAGCCATGCCTTCCCTGGACCAGAAACAAGTTTCCGAGGATCAGTTTCTGGCATTCCAGCCATCTTCAGCCCGGGTTTCTTGAATCCAGTGGCAAAGTGAGCAAGGGACTCACGTCTGAGCATACCCTGCCACACTTATGGCGGCCAAAAGCGGTACAAAAGGGGGTGGTAATGGACGAAGCATCTGAACCATTCAAACACTCACACCCAGTCAAAAGATCTGGGTTTAATCCATCACCGCTCTTTAGCCCACTCTGCGACCCCAGTTCAGACATGGCTATAATGTATAGGCATTTATATAGCGCACTACTTACCCGTAGGGTCCCAAGGCGCTTCGACCGCTGCGAAACCCTTCCTGGCTTCCCTGAGAGATGGTCCCTTATTGGGTATCTCCAGGGTGAGACCAGGCATCCCCGGCGGTCTGGTGGGGCCGTTAGTGAAGATGAGGCAAGCTAATGCCCAGAGTTGCCGAGTGTGATCGCTGATCAGAGTGGGCACCGAGGCGAGAGAATAATCGAGTCCGCTGACCCTGGTCCAGAAACCTGCCGCTCCGGGATTCGAACCGTGGTCCCGGGCCGTCCTCTGCTCTCGGGTCTGCCGCCTGTAACCAGTGAGCCACATGCTATATGCAAATCAGTCTGACCCTGTGCCTCATGGAAACAGTCCAGCCCGAACTGCCACATTCTTGGCATCAGGGAGGAAAGTTGTGGGGTGGCGATCCACCTGACATTCTAACAGACCCCTAGGAGTTGTGCAGGGTTCATGGACACTTAAGAAAATTAAAGAGAAGATACAAAAAATAGGAAATACACAAGATCAACAGTGCATATTAAGTGGCAGTGATCATTACATTTCAGAAAAATAAATAAACAAGACCTCCCAGTGCCAAAGGGAGCCTCTTCAGTTATGGTCCAGCTGCAGCAACACCCTGGGTGCTAGACGGTGAAGACTCCCCTGCCCCATTCACTCTCTTTGGTGGTATTGAAATGTGGAAAGAAAAAAGTCAGTACCAGTACTATATTAAAGCACATTCAATTATTTACAGGAAAGAATTTACCACTTTAGTGACCAATTACAATTTCCCCTATAACCTCTATCCTATACAGTTCACTGTCCTGCAAATTGTGAACTTCAATTGATATTGGACCTTTACTAGCTACATAATATGTTTCCTATTATCGCAATAAAACTATGTACTAGCATACACAAACTGTGCACTGCACTTCACAGAGATTGAGAGACTGGAAGTGATAGACTAGTCAAAGAAAACTCACCACCATTGCAATCTCACTGTCCTCTCCCTAGCACTAAATATAGTCCTTCTTGAAAAGTAATATAAAAACAAATTGTAATTATGACTTGGGAGTATGGATTCAGATGTCTGGCAACAATTCTAAGTTACATTGCTTATTCCATGCCTCAATGGAATTGTGTTCAGGCTTTTACTTCCTAATTACCTGACTCTCCTGCACAGTGTGTATATGAGGAAGGGGTCTATGCACACGCTTATTGCATTGATATATCCTTCTCAGTCTTCCTTTACGTGGCTGATGGATGAAGCAAATTCTTTGGGTGATATTGCTACAAAGGAGAACCAAAATGTAAACACATGTTAAACATAAATCATCACTAAACCAGTGGCATTCCTTCAATGTGAATTGAGTTCTGATTGTGAAGGAACTCACACACACAACAATTTTATTACCTGCAGTCATTAGATATTTTGACTTTAGGTTAAGGCTCTTTCCAAAAATCTATGGGGCATATTTGCGAGCCCCATTCAACACCTGAGCTTCACTTTTTCAGATGCTTTGGTGATGTAGCGCCACTTGACATATTTACAAGGTGGGACTAAGCTACATAATGTGGCTGAACGCCTCCATGTAAATATGCCCCTTACCGCAGAAGTCTCCAGTGGCAAAGGAGCAGGCAATGGGTGTCACTGTGGGCTTCCGACGCTACACCCTTTGCTTTTTTATGCTGCCCTAGATTTAAAAGTCTGTGGCAGCACCAAACACTAATGCCAGGTAATACCTGGTCTTAGAATGGCGATACGAGGGGGGAGATTTGCAACAAAATGTCGGAGCGTGGTGTTTCCCCTAGCACTGGCGATAATAAAGCAGCACATAAACAATCGCCCCTGCAGCACTGGCACCCTTGCAACATAGAATTATTGTCCTACATATTCCTGCTTTCTAAATGCCACTATTATCTCTAAAGAAAGGGTTGTTGTTCAAATTCATGTATTCCATTTTGATATGTCAATCCAATATATATATACAATCCTGGTTCTTGATTATGATGATTATTTAATGAAGTGTTCCCTAATTAAAAAAAATGTATTTGCTATATTGGAGGGTTAAATTATCACTTACCAACAACATTATCCCCAAGGTTTTTGGGTCACTTCCAGTATAATTTTCAATTCTTATATTGTTTACTTCAATTTTATTCACATTTAAACTCTCCCACACAATGGCATCTAAATAATATAAATAGCTAGGTTATTCATCTTCAAATGTTATCTATTTTATAAAAAGTACTCAAATTTAAGACTTTTACAGAAGTTAGAACTTACCAGGGTGTGGAGACAGCTCCTCTCGTATGTGCGGTCCACTGGTTTATAATAAAACCAGCATCGCTTGGCTTTCTCAATTTATACTGTTTCTAAAAGCCCACCAAATTTCAAACCCACGTGGTCTAATCAGGAAGTGTTAATCAGCAGCATATTATTATTGCATTCTCTGATACACCATATATCCATGCTAGAAATAGAAGAGTGGTGATGCACCTTTTCGTGTATTTCACCACAGGGTGATAGCCAACAGAACAAAATAGAAATAGTTTATATATCCATACATCTATATCTATATTCACTGAAAAAAACAAAGGTTACATGGACGTTATAGTCAGGAAATTGAATTAAAAAAGCCTTAGAAATTCACTGAAAAACCCAAGGTTACAGAGACGTTAAAGTTAGGCTGATATTTAAGTCGTACAAAACTAAGGTATGTAAGTGGTAGTGTGGGTGTGTGAGTGAGTGTGTAAGGGTTTATATGGATGAGTGAAGGGTTGTGTGAGTGGGTGTACGGGTTAGAGAGTAGGTGTGCGAATGGCTCTATGGAAGAGTGAGTAGGTATGTGAGTACTTCTATAGGTTTGTGAATGGGTATGTCAGTGGTTGTACGGGTGTTTAGTTGGCTTACAAGAGTTTGTCCGGGAGTATGAGCAGGTGTGTGAGTGATTCTGTGGATGATGTCATCAATGATGTCATCAGTGATGTCATTTGAGATGTCATCAGTGATGTCACTGATCATGCCTTGAATGATATAATATGTGAGGTCATAAGCAGTGCATTGCAGGGACGTAAGTTATAGTTATCTCAGGTAACTTTAACTGCCTAATTTCACTGGTTTTGTACATGTGAAATGTGACCCTAACTATAATGTCACTGTAAACTCCCAGGAATCCTGTTGTGTATGACTAACAGGAAGTACCAGGAAAGCTTATGCTTTTTAAAAAGGGAGAACAAGCTCCCATCCCCAGTCCGATTTCGGCCCTGGGGACCCCGTTCCCCAGGGGCCAGGCCTTTATATATTTTTTTTAAAAGGGAGGGCCCCCTCCCCAGGCCAATTTAGGCCCTGGAGACCCCACCCCCTGGGATCTGGCCTCTTCACTAAGGACTGTGGGGGCCACTTGAAGGCCCCTGCAGTCCACTGCCAGCTTCTCACCTCATGCGGCAGCCGGCATTGCTTTGAGACTGAGGGAGCTGCAAACTTTCAGTTCCCTAGATCCCAAAGCAATGTCTGTTTCAACGCCTGGTTCACAGCGGGCAGGGAAAAAGACATGCTCTGCTTTCAGCAGGTGAGAGCATTTTGTGCTTTTGCTGGATGAAAGCAGAGCACTGCCTGTCAGCTATGTGGGTCTCTAGCTGGGAGCTTTTTCTTTCCGCAAGCGCTCTGAGACCTTCAGGTGATTTATGCGCTATACAAATGCAAATAAACTAAACTAAACTTGTTTGCTATGGCTTTGGTGTGAGTACTACTCCCACCAAGCCATAGTAAACTGCAAAGTCCCGGGACATTGCTGGAGCCGGCCCTGTGGGTGTTGAGGTCCCTAGGGCCATGTAGGGTTCCACAAGGGGCGCCGCAAACCCCCTCTTTTGTCAAGTAAGCTCTGGGGAGGAGGTGGTCTCTGGGGCCCACAACACACCCCCTTCATTATTGTATTTGTTCCCCATGGAGGTGGCTGGAGCCCTCCACTCATTATTTATTTTATCCCAGGGGATGGTGCGGTCCCCAGGTCAGTGAGGGAGCCAAGTGGCTCCCTTGCATACTCTTACTGCCCTAGGGAAGTGGTGGTCCGTGGGGCCGCAGGGTATGCCTAGGGACTCCCCATATTATTTTTTAAATCAATTTATGTCTTTGCCCCTGGGAGGTGGCAGTTCCTGGGGCACCGGGGGGCAAGTTCCCCCCATCTATAATATTCAGTGTCCTGGAGAGGTGCCGTCCCCATGGCTTATTAAATACCTGGGAGGGGGGCCCATGTTGCCACGCATTCACAAATCCACCAATGAGTTTGCAGCAAAATTGAAAAAAATGCTTTTTATCACCGGTGGCGTCAAATTATTACTACCCATTTCTTTTTTAAAAACTTTTTTCTGTTACTCAGCTTGAAGCCGAGTCCCAAGATGGCTGCCAACACTTCATGGTTAAAGTGTTGAGAGCCAATCACATTTTTGTAGGATTCGCGAGTCCACTGCAAGGACTTGCGTCCCCAGATATCTATATTTATTAAAGATAGATATCTCAAAAACTACTGAATGGATTTGCAACAAGTCACAAAAAGCACTTTGTTTGGACCAACATCTAGTTTGCTGCCAAATTTGGTGCAATTCTGTTCAGCAGTTCGGCTGTAGTCATGTCCAAAAAAAGAACATTTCCCATGGACTTAACATGAGGAAAATGTGTTTTGGGACCCCCTTTTTTCTCAGCTCCCACTTGACGGATCCCCCCAAAACATTTAACACAGCAGCTAAACCAAAAAAGGGAAGCTGTGTGAAAATGCCATGGAGATTCGTCGTCAGTAGGTAGTTATATTTAGGACGAAGGTTTCCATAGGAAAAGTGCTTTTTGTTTTGCCAATAACTTGGCGCCACTTGACGAATCTCCATGAGATATATATATATGTATATATACATATATACATATAATACCTACTAGTTAAGACCTAGTTTCCATAGGAAATCCGCAACATTCTATTTGGAATAACTTTGGCACCGGTCAACGAATCTTTGCGAAATTCTACAAGAGGATGGCCAGCTCCTCTCCGCTTCTATCCTGAAAGTTTGGTGGTGATTCATCAAGCGGGGGCTTAGAAAAAAGGGGGTCCCAAAACGTGTTTTCCCCATGCAATTTTCCATAGGGACATTTAGCCGCGGCTACAGCCCGAACTGCTGAACGGAATTACACCAAATTTGGTAAAAAGGTAGAGTTTAATTCACAGATCACGCTTTTTGTTAAATGGTGTAAATCCGTGCAGTAGTTTCTGAGAAAATCAAAAGTAAAATCATAGATATGTCTATGGACGAAGTAGGGTACGCATATCTGCCGAGGATCATGCGCGTACCCTTACAAGCTCGAGCTGCATGCTAATTGGTTGTCAACTGTCTGTCAACACTCCAAACCAGGAAGTGTTGGCAGCCACCGAGGCACAAGAAAGCTGAAAAATAAGTGCGGAAAAACGGAAAGACGGAAAGGGGCAGGGTAGAAACACCCTGACCCCCTAGGCTTGCTCAGGGGGTCTCACTAAGATCCCCAAGGCCCAATAAAATTTATATATTTTTTTTAAATCACGGGATGCGCGTAGGATATGCATATTGTGTGGAAAAAAAGCCTGATTTATTTGTAATTACCCCTCGAGGGGGCCAAATCCCTGGGGAATGTGGTTTATGATAATGGGGGGGGGGCAGAGGGGCAGCCCCTGGGGCCACCACCCCCTAGGGTTTTAACATGAATGCAGGGGGAGCTCATGGCCCCCCTGCAGCCCCGGGTACTGTCATCCCGGGGCTTCTATTTTTAAAATAATACGCCCCTGGGACCCCACCGAGGGTCTTTAACATGTACGCAGGGGGTTCACAGCTTTCCTGCAGCCCCGGGGACCGCCACCCCCGGGGCTTCTTTTTTTTAATAATAATGAGGGGCCCAGAGGGGCCCTCCAGCCCCGGGGACCGCCACCTCCAGGGATTTAGCATTATGTATGTGGGCGCTCACGGCCCCCCCGCAGCCATGGGGACCGCCACCTCCCCGGGCTTCTTTTTAAATATATGTGGGGGGGCTCATGAGCCCCCCTAAGCCCCGGGGACCGCCACTCCCTGGGGCTTTTGTTTAATATGTTGGGGGTTCACAGCCCCCCGCAGCAAATGTAAATGTGTGGGGGGCAGAAAGGCCCACAAGCCCCGGGGTCCGCCACCTCCCCGTGAGGTAATATGAATTTTATGGTCAGTTATGTCCCCTATCGTAGACCCCATCGGCTCCATGTACGTGCTTTAAGTACATGTATGTTCCCTCCTCTTTCAGCTATGAAGACGCAAATACATTTGCGTCCAACGTTAACATGTCCTCTTTCAGATCCACCATGAATGGGTCAGATATTCCGTTTCCAAGTGTACCTTGCCAACGTCTTTATGTGGTGCACTTTCATGATTTCTAGCTCTGGCAAGTTAGGCCCTGATTTCTGCCATCGAGCCTCTTTCTGCCTTCTGTCTCTGAAAGCCGCAGCCTGCTGCTTCCTGACCCTTGACTTACTCCCTGCGCGGCGAGCTGTGCCAGGCTCGGCCAGCCTTGCCTGCCAAGACTGTATTCAACCTTCAAGTTATCTGCTCCGCTCCTCGAAAATACATTCTTGTCTAGTAGTTTACGAAAACATCCTTCCCAGCTGCAGAGCAAAGGGCCCGGCCTCACTGTCTCCATGCAAGTAATTCATAGCTTCCGTTACCATGGTAGGCCCATGGTCCCTCACATCTCATGTAGACACGTAGTCGCATATGCACGCACTAGCAGTCAGTATAGAATAGCCTCTGCCCGAGAGACCTTTCCTTCCAGATAATACAGTTCCTCAAACACAAGATACTAGATATGATTTGGGATTAGGTTGTACTGACACCCCAGACTTCTGTCTCCTCATATAGGGCCAAATGTCAAGTCCCCTTCACCCTCCAGTTCCACGTCAATCACACGTCATGCTGCTGCGCGCGCATCTCTGCCACATATTTTCTGCTGACACTGCAGGATTCACTTATGGATCCACCCACTTGTAATACGTTTCATGTGACGTTGTCTAGAACACGCCTTCATGCACGCCTTCTGTTACGTACATATGTCATTATCTCGTTTCTCTCAGCTGTTACGCCTCCTGCATATGTTTTAATGTAAATGCATTGACTATATATATGATAACCTGTCAATAAAGTATTGTCTATCCCTTCCTGAACCTTCGTGGTGATGGAACATGATTGCCTGGTTTAAACCAATTCCTTTTTAAGGAATAAAACCCCTTTTAAAACCTCAAATACCACGGATTCTGACTCTTATTTTTGACTGAGTTATTCTTATTATATTTTACCGCATAAATTCCGCATAGGTAATTTAAATTTACCACATAATTGGTGCCCGAACAGGGACCCCTCCTCCACCCCACGCGCCGGAGGTGCGTTGCAGGCCCGGTGCCCTGCCACAGCCGGACGGACAATTACGCGTACCCGCAGGATTTCCTGTATCTCCCTCAGGCCAACGGAGGTGACTGAGGCTGCGATCGACACCCAGACGAGGCGGTGAGGAGTGCGGAGGATCCCGACCAGAGCCTAGCTGAGAGAACAAAGTCCGAGGTATTCAGAGGCCCACCAGGTTCCGAAGTTCCGAAGTACCTACGTCACGAGTCCAGTTCAGTCGAGTCGAGTCCAGTCCAGTGTCGAGTTTCCGAGGCCTTCTGTTCCGTGCTTCCCGGTGAGTACCGTTGCTGGGGACGCATCTAGACGAGCGCATTAATTTGTGCCGGTCAAGACGGGTTTGGGTACACAGACCCGGTCTGCACTGTTTTAGCGGTGTATCTGTACTGTTTAGCAGTATATCGAGTATGAAGGTAGTTAGTTTTATTCTAATTATTATTGTTCGTTCTTAAAATGTTTTAAATGTGTTTTAATGTTGTGGTATGAATGATTGTTCGATCTGCATTATCGTGGTTATTGTATTAGTTGTGTTCAAATCCAAGTAAGTATCGAGTAGTAAGGTTCAAGAGGCCGTTATTCTCTAAACTAAGACAGATAAAAACCAGAAAAGGGGTACTAGAGGAGGCTGTTCCCATTCCACCTAGGGACACTCCAGGGTACTTTATGTACCATAAGCATGGCCTAGATGCCGTATTATTTCTCGATTTGTGGGTGGACTACACCAAAGATCTAGCAGAGAATCAGAGATGGCCCGTTGCTGGGACATGGGATGCCGATTGCATCATGAGAGTAGAAGAAGCATTATGGAAAAAGAAAGCCAGACAGTCACAGAAAGATGCCATTGAATTATGGCGTAAAGAATCGCATAGACGTACAGAAAAAGCACTTCGAAAAGAAGAGAAAAGTAGAGAGGATTCAGAAAAAGCCCGAGAAAACGTATTAGTTGAGGAAGGTATACGAGTAAAAACCGAACAAGTAGACATACAACGAAACACTCTTATGAATGGTATGTATCCTCTCCTGGCCGAGGGTTTACCTAAGGCCACTCCGGAAGTACCAAAAGACCTGCCACCTCCATTACTCCCGACAAAAGTACACCACAAGACCGCAAAGGACATTTTCCTTTCTTCCTATTTAGACGATGTAGCCCCCGAATATGTTAATGCTCCACCTCCGCACACACCACCTGCGGATGGCACTCCACCCCGAGGTAATCCACCGCCACCTCTGCAACAACATACTCCTCCTCCCGTTCCAACCCTTCCGCCTGTTCCTCCACTCCTTCCTGCACCTATTCTCCCTACTCTACACCCAACAAATCCTTTTGGACCTGGCACCTCAGGAGGTGCAACAGGTTTTCAAACCCCACCACCAACACATCGATTGACTTATAGGGATTTAGCATACCAACGTACACCCCAATCAGCGAATTACGACATACTTAATGAGCCTCTTACAGACTGTAGATATGATCCAGTACCCGGTAGAGACGACAGAATGATGTTATCATCAGTACGTGTACGACGAGTTGCAAACTATTTAATGATACTACCAAGAATGACTGATCATCTAGACAAAATATATCACTTCATCCAAACAGGGGAAGGTCCCGAAAGCATCGGCGAGGCCATGGCATACCAGAAAGTTGACACGCAAAAACTATTGTTACGTTTCTTTATAAACTGCTTGATAAGAAACAGAGATAGGCCTGGTGCAGACCAGGAAGAAATGAAAGCACTTAACAAATGGGGTCAGAATATAGCCGACGGAAAACATGATAAACAGAGTAGTATAGAAAATATGTACCGAAGGATCCGAAAGGTAGTAGAAGAGATACATGAAAGAGAACAGCCTGAAAGAGAAAGAGATGCAGATAAGACTGAATCAGAGGAGGAGGAGGAACAACAAGAAACGACAACAGGACAAATACAATTACCCGCTAGAAAAAATGATAGCCTATGTAGGTAAGGGAAGGCCCTTTAATAATTCAATGCGTCCGGTACGTCCAGAAAGTAAGAGACTTTTTCAAGCTGCCATGTCAAACCCGAAGACGCCTGAACACTTATTTCAGGCTACCGATAAAATACTTCAAGAACGAATGGGGTACCATGTACTCAATTCTATGGATGAACAAGAATTAGCCAGGTCAGCAATACAATGGGCTGACAGTCCTGATAAATATAATGATGATGCATTAGCACAAACCTTTTTAAATCTTTCTCCTGATGAACAGAAATTAGCCGGAATATACATGATTCAGCATCTTCTTATATTGTATAAAAACCAACATTCTGATCCAGGTCCCCTACCTGATATATTGATAGAATTACTCATGAATAGATGGAGAGGTCTAGGTACCGACTTAATCAAAATAATTCTAGAACATCGGCACAGATATGGTGCCTTCCTGTGTCCGCAGTTTGATCCAGCTCCACCCGTAGACAGAAAAATGTATTACATAGACAGACAGAATCCCCTGCGAGAAGTACATCCAGTCAAAAATGATGATAATACTTTTAGACGCGTGTTTGTGTACACGCCCATAACAAAGATGGAGCTATTAGAAATGAAGAAATTAGTGCCCTGCCACGACAAGGATCCAGCAGGTTTTCACCGTGAAATAAAAGACATGTTACTCATGGGTGATTACACCTATCCCGACATCATGAAAATATTAAAAGTATTATTGCCTGCCGGTATTTACGAGAAACTCAAGGAAAAAGAATGGGAGGTGGGGGAAGCAAAGATTGATTGGGCTGCATTAGAGGATGAGGAAAATACTAGAACCCCAGGCCTAGGGCTCGGGGACAAAACTAAAGCATTACCAGGATTGTTAGTACAAGTATTGCCACGTCTGTTAGCAACGAAAAAGGAAGACTGGGATGCAATCTCAGCCTGCAAACAGAAACACGATGAAGACACTAGTGATTTTTATTCCCGTTTTGAGAAATGTTTTGTTATTAATAGTGGCTTGAAACCAAGTAGCGAGTCATATCCACATCTTTTTGTATCTAAATTAGTCGAAAATTCCCTACCCCAAGTTAAGAATCGTGTTCTGAAAGTCGAGAGCACATGGCAAGCTAATACGCCTTCACAAATGTTACAAATGTTACAGTACCACCAGAACAGAATTAGAGAGGAACAAGAACACGAGCAAAGACGTATGAAAGACACGAAAATGAAAATGTTAGTTGCTCAGTCAGTTCCAGCTGACGGTCAGAAAAAGGGTCAGACACAGTCACATAATTCAACAGCTCCTGTTAAAGGGATATGCAACTATTGTAAACAGCCAGGTCATTATATAAACGATTGCGCAGTTTTGAAACACAATATCTCTACAGGTAAAACTAAAGAGAGACCGCGTCCTCCTAGATAGGACCAGGTCCAACAACAAGTACCACAGAATATCCAGCCTATGCAAGCATCTCAACAGACACAACAGACCGTAGCAGTTCCACAGCCACAACCTATTGCCGCAACACAAAACACGACACAGCAGATGTACCAGTATGCACAAAATGATTATCCCGATTATCAGCGATACACATGAAACAGCCTAGAGAGGGAAGTTGGCTTGCCTCTTATTGAGGTTCCTGTAGATCAAGAAGGTCCTTATGTACATAGTCAAGTATTAGGGAAAGACAGAAAGTTTTTAATTGATACAGGGGCAAGCAGGACAACTATCAGTCACGATGAGGTTCCAGGGGCACCCCTCTCAGGCTCACAGAATGTTTCCCTTGGATTTTCAGGAAAGCCTATTATTAATGAAGTATCGCAACCACTTCCCCTTGCAGTTGGTCCATTGACACGTACTACAGATTTATTACTAACGAAATCATGTCCAGAAAACTTGTTAGGTATAAAGACATTGAAAGCTCTAGGAGCTGTTATCTGTTGTTCTCCGGAAGGAGTAAGACTGTTTCTTCGTGACTTTAAAGGTCACTATGTGTTGAGAGATATTGATCCCAGACTACAGAATGTTCCTGCATATTTATGGGCACAAGGCCCTACTGATGTAGGTTGTATGCACATTACACCATATCGAGTCACACTCAGACCAGGAGTAGTCTTGCCACGAATTCGACAATACAAGTTACCTCCAGATGCTGTAGCGGCTTCACTGAAAATCATTGACGAGCTCATTGCACAAGGAGTGGTTGTAGAAACCGACTCCAATGTATGTAACTCCCCCATCATTCCAATTCTTAAACGCACTGATCCAAATGCACCTCCTGTTTATCGATTAGTCATCGATTTGCGCGAATTAAATAAATGCATTGTACCACAATACCCCGTGGTCCCAGATATCTCGTCTCTATTGACTGCCATTGATTCTGAAGCAACGTTCTTTACTGTAATTGACCTGAAGAACGCCTTCTTTAGTGTCCCCATTGACCCAGAAAGCCAATACCTTTTCGGATTCTGTTTAAATGGACGAAGCTTCAAATTTGCACGCGCACCTCAAGGATTCACAGAAAGCCCCAGCATCTATAGCCAAGCACTGAAAAGACAGCTAGACAGTATACATATGCCTGATAACACTGCCCTGTTACAGTACGTCGATGATCTGTTGATCACCGCCCGGAGCGAACCTGAATGTGAACAAGCATCACTGACGGTTTTGCATTTCCTGGCTGACAAGGGACACAAGGTATCCCCTTCGAAGCTGCAATTCTGTGTTCAGCAAGTTGTTTACCTAGGCCACTTGCTGTCCAAAGGGGGGAGACAGCTCACACCTGACCGCATTCAGTTAATTGTAAACATGACACCACCGAAAACACAAAAGGAGGTACGGGCCTTTATAGGCCTCACTTCTTACTGCAGACAATGGATTCCCCAATACGCATTTCTAGCAAAACCACTCATTCAATTGACAACCCAGGAGGCAGCGTCTTCGACTGCCCTTCCTTGGACTCAGGAACATACACAAGCTTTTGACGACTTAAAGAAAGCCTTATGTCAAGCACCAGTTTTAGCGACACCATGTTACAGTAAGCCTTTTACACTTTTTGTCACAGAACGCGAAGGTACTGCATTGTCAGTGCTGACGCAAGAACAAGCAGGATCACACAAACCGTGTGCTTATTTTTCTAGCACATTAGACCCAGTAGCCCAGGCTCTGCCTGCGTGCTTGAAATCAGTAGCAGCAACAGCTCTAGCAATTAGACAGAGTGATTCCATAGTGTTAGGACATCAGTTGACAGTACAAGTTCCACACTCCGTGGAAGTGCTTTTAAACAGAACACAGACCCAGCACTTGACAATAGCACGACTGACAGGTTATGAATTGACATTGTTTCAGCCACACATAGAAATCAGACGTTGCAACACATTAAACCCTGCTACACTTTTGCCATTAAATGGGACAGATCCATTGGCACATGATTGTATCGAAGTCATTATTATTACAACGAAACCTAGACAAGACTTGACGGACACTCCATTACCAGATCCAGACCTGACACTTTACGTGGATGGTTCATGCATGAGAACAAGTACAGGAGAATTAGTGGCCGCCTATGCAGTCACGACAGAAACTGAAGTCATAGAAACAAGTTGTATTGATACCCTGTCAGCTCAAGCAGCAGAGCTCATCGCTCTGACACAAGCCTGTATTCAAGCCAAGAACAAGAGAGTTAACATATACACAGATTCACGTTATGCATTCGGAGTCGTACACGACTTCGGTGTCCTGTGGCGAGAGAGAGGTTATCTGACTTCTCATGGGGCCAAGATTCAGCACGGTCCCCTTATTCAAACTCTGTTAGATGCAATACATCTGCCTATAGCAATATCCATCATGAAGTGTAAGGCACATACCAAAGTCACTGATATCATTTCCCAGGGTAACGACCTGGCGGACCGAACAGCCAAGCATACAGCTCAGACTCACGCAACTGACTTGACAAAGACAATAGTCCAGACACCGACACATTGCATGACAGTTAGGGATCCCGCCCTAGATGTAATTGACATACAGACACATGCTACACCAGATGAAATCAAGAAATGGATTGAACTAGGAGGGACCCAGACAGATCAAGGATGGATGACGAAGGGAAAATCTACATGGTTTCTCCCTGACTCTATGGTCCAAATGATCATTAATACAGTACATAGTCCTGCACATTTAGGAGAAAAAGCCATGTTAGACAGTATTCAAAACATCTGGTTCAATAAACATTTACGAGCAGCAGCCAAACAAAAAGTGCGTACTTGCATGATTTGTTGTCAGTTCAATCCAGGTAAAAGCATTCCCGTAGAGCAAGGTGGATTCCATCCTCCCGATCACCCTTTTGAAGTCCTCCAGATAGATTATATTCAGATGGAACGTTGTCGAGGATTCAAATATGTCCTCGTAGTTGTATGTGCACTTTCCCGTTGGACAGAAGCATATCCCGTCCCAGATTACACTGCTCCGACCACTGCCAAGCAGTTGGTTCGTGAATTGTTCCCCAGATATGGTTTGCCCCGCGTTGTATACTCTGATAACGGTCAGCCATTCTCGTCCGAGTTAATGAAGCAAGTATCTCTCCTGCTCGGCTACCAATGGAAGTTCCATTGCGTCCGACATCCCGAGGCAGCAGGCCTCGTGGAACGCCATAATCAGACTCTGAAAATACGCCTTGCCAAGATCTGTAGAGAGAAAGGAGTTGACTGGATAGTAGCTTTGCCAGTTGCACTCTTTTATATAAGGATGGTTGCACATTCCAGAACAGGGCTATCCCCGTATGAGGTGGTCTTTGGTAGGCCACCGAATATGTGGGGGACGCCTTTGCCTAGAAAAATCACTGATGTTGATTGTATTATGCTGACCGATTACCTTGCCTCCTTGATGTCTGCACTACAATCTTGTCGTTCACAGGTAGCTGCACCCTTTCCCGACAACACCGAGGTGAAGCCCCATGAAGTGGTTCCTGGGGATTATGTGTTCGTAAGGAACTTCGACCGAAGAAATCCGCTGGAGCCCCGTTGGCAGACGCCGAAATTAGTTCTTCTGACCACAAGGACAGCAGTGAAAGTCGAGGGCCGCAAGAGCTGGCTTCACTCAAGTCATATAAAAAAATTTCATGGACTGCTTCCAGATCTGAACTCTCAGCCGCCCGGCCCTCCTCCACAGACTGACTCAAAACTCCCCCTGGTCGAGAACACTTCTTCCCAGAATTATAGACTGAAATTGAGGTCTAGCAAGTCAGACAGTTTAATTGTTTAAGTCCTCCCCTAGGTGAATCGGTTGAACGAGTTTTCTGACATGTATCCCCTAGACCCCAACAGAGAGAGAGATAGACAGAAACAGCTCAAGAAACGTGAATATTGTAAATCTCTTCGCAGCCACTGCATTGTGACACTATTGATTATGTTTTTTCTAAGTCTTCTGATTATTGCTGCGAGTATATTGTTACACATCTACTACCCTATTTTCAAGCGTGCACATGCTCCCTTCAATGTCACTGCCGAGCATTCTTTCAGTGAACTACCCCCGCATGAACTGTCTTACCGACTTGCGCTGCGCAACAACACATTCATTAGTATGTTACATCATTCCCATCAGACCAGCAATGCTACCAATTGTTGGATATGTGGCCAACTCCCTCCCTATCAGAAATACAAGGGAGTTCTGCCCCTCTTCCCGTACCCGTTTACACACAATGGTTCCTGTGGGGCATGGTTTAGTTTAATAAACTCTCTAGATTCCGATTCCGTAGTTTACCAGGGCAACTGGGTATGGGGAAATCTGAACACAGTTCTGCATAAAGTATGTTTTCCTGACAAGGAGGGCCTACCAAAAAGAACAGGAACTGATCTAGAAAATGAAGTATATGGTTTAGGTAACTTTACGCTTAACCTCATGATCCTGAATGTTGAATCCGAATCCGAACCAGTCTTGCCTGCTATGTCCGTACTACCTGTTAAAGGTGAATTATGTGTCAGAAAGAATGGTTCAGTACACCTGGGTCATAGTAAATGTACTACTGTAATCGAATTCAGTGATAAGGGCAAGTCTGCGTTTAAAGCTTCACGTCATTCCTACTTCGTTTGTGGTCATACCGCATATATACGCTTACCTCTAGATTTGGATGGCACCTGTTACATTGCATTCCTTCTGCCACCTGTTTTCCTAGCCCCTCCTGATTATCATAGAAACACCCATCTAGTACACAATAGACCACAGAGAGATCTCCCGATTGTCGACTATACTGAAACGGCATGGGAACAATATACAGACTTCAATAAAGGTTTCTTCCCCTACTTAGGTGCTGTCTTTAACAGTAAACTGATACGAAAGTTAACCAGAACCCTCGAAGCAGTAGTGAATGAAACTACCTCCGCTCTAGGTAACTTAACAGAGGAGCAGTCTGCTATGCGGATTGTTGTTCTTCAAAATCGTCTCGTCCTTGACGTCATCCTGGCCGATAGGGGCGGAGCCTGTAAGGTCATCGGGTCGAGCTGCTGTGTTTTCATTCCAGAAAACGCGCCATCAGTATATAAAGCCATCACTCGTCTTCATAAGATTGCAAGTCTGATACACCAGAATCCAGGCACCTGGACTTGGTCCGGTTGGTTCTGGACCACGTTGTCAGCCTGGGGATGGAAAATCCTGTCATTCCTAGGTATTGGCCTTCTCATAGTATTCAGTTGCTGCCTATGTCTGCAATGTGGGCCAGCGATTTGCTGCTTGTGCGCCACATCATGTATTCCTCATTCAAGTCCTCATTCAAAACGCCATAAGAAGAAAGAAGAGCAAATGATGTTACATGAACAGATTGATAGATTAATGAGGATTGATATATCATGAAGGGTCCGTAGGGGACAAGGAGGGAATGAGGTAATATGAATTTTATGGTCAGTTATGTCCCCTATCGTAGACCCCATCGGCTCCATGTACGTGCTTTAAGTACATGTATGTTCCCTCCTCTTTCAGCTATGAAGACGCAAATACATTTGCGTCCAACGTTAACATGTCCTCTTTCAGATCCACCATGAATGGGTCAGATATTCCGTTCCCAAGTGTACCTTGCCAACGTCTTTATGTGGTGCACTTTCATGATTTCTAGCTCTGGCAAGTTAGGCCCTGATTTCTGCCATCGAGCCTCTTTCTGCCTTCTGTCTCTGAAAGCCGCAGCCTGCTGCTTCCTGACCCTTGACTTACTCCCTGCGCGGCGAGCTGTGCCAGGCTCGGCCAGCCTTGCCTGCCAAGACTGTATTCAACCTTCAAGTTATCTGCTCCGCTCCTCGAAAATACATTCTTGTCTAGTAGTTTACGAAAACATCCTTCCCAGCTGCAGAGCAAAGGGCCCGGCCTCACTGTCTCCATGCAAGTAATTCATAGCTTCCGTTACCATGGTAGGCCCATGGCCCCTCACATCTCATGTAGACACGTAGTCGCATATGCACGCACTAGCAGTCAGTATAGAATTCCAGCCACGCCTACCAGATCAAATTAAGGGCAGATTAATTAATTTTTTACAGAAAAATTAGGATACACGTACGCAGCGCGGCGCTTAGCGCGATCTATGGTGTGCACACGTTGGGGACGTGGATCGTACCACGTATGCTACCCGATTTCTAAGGCATCTGGTACGTGTATCCAAGCAAGAAAAAGAAAAATATTTTTCAGATATTTATCAAGTTTATGTGTTTAGATGTTGGGTGGCTCTAAAAAGAGAGATTTTAATACCTACAAGTAAGTACCGATGCAGAGCCTAAAGTTCAAGAGGAAGACTCTGTTCAACTCATCTGTAAAATGTACACAAACTCTCCTATAGATACCATGCATATTGAAACACAGATTGTTGTGGTAAATGGACCCCATTTTATAGTCTCAGAGAAAAGCAGAAACAGATTTATTCACATGTTTCCTAGCTTTCTCAATCTGTGGACAAAATTGATTGCACCAGTTCCATTTCTGCCTTTGGCATATGCTAGAATAGACAAAGGCAGTTTGGGGGAAAAGTGCCATCAATTCTCCAAAGGTGTCCTTCATAAGCATTTCCAGACCTACCCCAGAGAAAGTGCCTAGGTCATTGCCACCACAGTGCACAATTATGAGGTCAGGGTGTTGGAGATGTAAAAAGGATTTAACCAATGGCATCAATTGGTGCCACTTTAACCCTCTCTGTCCAATCCATTTAATGTCCACATTTGGTAAACCTAGGTCTTTGTGAATTCCTTTCTGTTCTGCATACCTTTGGCTCCAGAAAATATAGCTGTGTCCCACAATCCACACTCTAAGCATCTTGAAGAGAGGTCTGGATGCACTTAGATGGTTTCTGTAAATGAAATGGCAGTTTGAAAAATAAGATTTTTCTAAAATGGTGGATAAGATGCAGTTTTGAAAAAAGTAAAGACATGATTGGTTGTTTGACAACATTCTACACAGAAAACTAAGGTGCATGTTTCAGTTTTTTAAAAGCCTGATTTTTATTGGTTAACAAAAACTGATAGAAAAGAATGTTACATAAGATAAGCTGGTATATTGAAAAGTCAAGCACACTTGCTTTTTTTGATTTTCAACATTGTGTGATGAACTGTTGACCTGTGTGCTCAGTTAAGTGTTCCATTAAGTGTTTCTATGGTAACAGGCAGAAGGCAGAATGGTGGTAGTGATGAAAGTTATGTCAGTTGGGAAGGGTTCAAATGTTCAAGCAATAGAAATGTGTGTTTGCTTTTGAATTAATGTGGGAAGAAATGTTATTTATTATTTACATGTATATGTGTGTAGATTGAGTGTGTAGATTGAGAGGAAAAGTTTGCTATTTGCCTTGCTAATTAGCCCCCGACGGCCAAGTCCTGGGCGAATGTGGTTTATTATGATGGGGGCCTCTGGGCCCCCAGCCCCGGGGACCGCCACCCCCTGTTTTAAAAATATATATATATATGTTGGGGGCTCATGGGCCGCCCCCTTCCACAGGGACGTCCACTCCACGGGGCTTTGGTTGAATAGGTGCGGGGGGCTCACGGCCACCCCGCAGCATATGTAAATGTGTGGAGGGGTTGAAAGGCCCACCCAAGCGCCGGGAACCGCCACCTGGGGCTTTTTAAAAAATATATGTGGGGGGCTCACGGGCCTCCCCGCAGCCCCGGGGACCGCCACCCCCGGGGCTTTTGTTGAATATGTGCGGGTGGGCTGACAACTCCCTGCAGTATATGTAAATGTGTGGGGGGGCTGAAAGGCCCCCCAAACCCCGTGGTCCGCCACCTCCCCGGGGCACTAAATATTTAAATTAAGGGCACATTATTGTTTTTGTTTTTTTACGGTAAAAGTAGAATGCGCGTATCCAGCGCGGCGCACAGCGTGACCTCTGGTGTGCACGCGTTGGGTACATGTATCGTACCACGTATGGTGCGAGGTTTCTAAGGCGTCTGGTACGTGTATCCAAGCAAGAAAAAAATATATATATATCTTTTTCAGATATCTATCAAGCTTATGTGTTTAGATGTTGGTTGGTTCTAAAAAGAGCCTTTGTGTTTATTGGTACTTATAAGTAAGTAAGAAAATACAAAATGTGGAGAGGGTCTGGAAGGGGTGCAAGCTTAAAGACCTAACAGCACCCTACCCCTAGAGACTAATGAAAAACACACAAGGGGTGCTAAGGTCAATGGTGGCCTCAAATGTCTAATGAGTACTTTAGAGCGTAAAGGTATAGGCAGTAAGAATGAAAGGGAAGAGCAGACGTGAACCCATCAGCCCACCCATTGGCGGAACTTCATCATCTGGGTTGAAAGAACACCAGCCTGGTGTCTACTAGGTGTCTCACTGAAGAAGGAAATGTGAGTACAACAACTAGTATGTAGTTTGCCAGTGATGTAGAGTTGGGTATTAGTATCTCAAGGGCTGAGTGTAAAATGGATGTAAACAAATATTACCATTATGGAGTAGATCAATCGGTGGACATGTTTCAGCCTGGGAAGGCTTTCTTCAGGACCTAATGGAACACTACTGCAACAGTGATTGTGACAATCAAAATATATACCATGCCAAAAACATTAACCTACCAGTATTTCATAGGTGAATAGGTAGGAGATGAAGTTATGGTGATTAAATTAATTCTGCTCCTGAAACAAAAAAACAGTGTATATTCCAGAAAAGAGTACACGTGTTATGAACATTAACAAGTAAATCTAATTCGAAGATTTCAGATATAGAGGACCACAGAGACACGACTCTTTTACTATAATCTGATTATATGATGAAATGATTAATCATATTATAGTAAAAGAGTACACACTGTTTTTTTGTTTCAGGAGCAGAATTCATTTAATCACCATACCTTCATCTCCTACCTATGTTATATTTGTTTACATCCATTTTACACTCTGCTTTTAATTTTGGCACCATGGTGACCGTCTCAATAAAGGTTTTTCACGCACCATGTTAGTCAATTTTATTTCACCACTTTCTTTATAGCACACTAGCTTTCTACACTGCAACTCTTTTTCTTTCCACAGCCCTTGAGATACTAATACCCAACTCTACATCACTGGCGAACTACATACTAGTTGTTGTACTCACATTTCCTTCTTCAGTGAGACACCTAGTAGACACCAGGCTGGTGTTCTTTAACCCAGATGATGAAGTTCCGCCAATGGGTGGGCTGATGGGTTCACGTCTGCTCTTCCCTTTCATTCTTACAGCCTATACCTTTACGCTCTAAAGTACACGTTAGACATTTGAGGCCACCATTGACCTTAGCACCACTTATGAGTAAGTACCTATGCAGAGTCTAAACTTGTTGAGGAGGAGTGTTTCACAGTGTGCTGAACTTTTGACCTCTGTGGTCAGTTGAGTTTTGCAAGATCTGTTTCTATGGTAACAGCAGAAAGCAATTTGGGGATAGTGTTCAAAGTTATGTCTGTTAGAAAGGGTTCAAATGTTCAACCAATAGAAATGTGTGTTTGCTTTTGAATTAATGTGGGAAGCAATTTGATTTGTTATTTACATGTATATATGTGTAGAATGAGAGGGAAAGTTTGCCATTTTCTGGTTTTGCTAAGAACAGTGAAGTACAGAGATTCTGTATAAGAATATTTGCTGTGTTACGGACATTCTTCTTAATCTACAAATCAATTTGAAAGGTGAGTTGTTAACTTGTAAGGGGAGTATGCGGTGCATTTTGTTTTTAATAAGAGTAATGTGTTTATCTTTCTAAAGTGCAAGGAGTAGTTTAGTTGTGTAGAGTCACATTCTGAGTTTGTCTGCATTTGGATAACCATTGTGATAAAAGCATTTCTTAAGTTAATGCGTTTGGTGAGTCCGTTTTGTACAGTAAAGTGCAGTACTAAAAAATTTAGAATGTGTGCAGTCACTTTTCCAGTTCTAGAGTAGTTAATAGGGTTGCTTGTATAGAATTAGACTTATGTTTCAAGTCTACAATTTTCCAGTCTGTGTACATATACTACTTCAAACACTCTAGGGCAGAATTACAAGCCTCTTGCGCTTCTTTGTGCTGCCATTGCGTGACTTTTGTGATGCAATGTTGGCACAAATAATGCATCAAATTACTTATGTATTTGCAAAATGAGTCAGTGTTGTGCACTGAAATGTAGTAGTTATATACATGGAATGTGTGCAGTCACTTTACAGTTTCTACACTAGTAAATGTGTTTTGGTAAAATGCAAGGTCTAATATTTTTTGTCTAGAATCACACTGTGCGTATGTGTGCATTTAGGAATTATTCTGAGAGAAGCATTTTTGTATGTTTTGTGTTTGAAGACACATAACTGCTTAAAAACCTATCCTTTTTTCAAGTTTTGATAGAATTAGAAACCAGTTATTGCTTTTGTATTTGAAAAATTACTCATGGTTGTAAAGTAAAATGCAATATTTATATTTCTGGAATGTGTGCAGTCATATTAGCCCTTCAAGACTAATTGATAGTGTTGCTTGTCTACAATCAGACTTGTGTTTTAAATCTACAATTCTCCAGTCAGTATACATACACTGCTGCATACACTCTGGGGCAGATTTACAAGCCTCTTGCGCCTCTTTGTTGTTCTTTTGTGTCACTTTTTTGATGTAATGTTGGCGCCAATAATGCAGCAAATTGCTTATGTATTTGCAAAATGAATCAGGATTGTATACTAAAATGCAGCAGTCATATATATAGAATGTGTTTAGTCACCTTGCCGTTTCTAGACTATTGGAAAGGGGCGACCATTCGGTCCCCCCGAACGTATGGCGGAGTACCACGATCCCCCCGGGAAGCCATCTTGGGCGGGAGGCGAGTCTCGGCTGGTATGCCCGAAGCGGCGTAGCCGGGGCGCGCTTTTTCCCGCCCTGGAGTGGGCTGGCCTAGACACTGACGCGGCCGGCCACGCCCTTTGAGGCAGGCAGGGGCGGGTTGACGCCCGCCCTGAAGACGGATAAAAGGAGCAACAAGCCAAGAAAGCATTCTCTTGTTCCTGTGCTCTGAAGCTGCACCTCCTCGCTACACGTGAGCTCGAGACGGAACGAAGAGCCAATTTTGAACGTGGTAATCTTTCTTTTTGTCTTACAGATACTCTGTCTGAGAATGCCTAAGAAAGTTGGAAAGCGAGTTACTACCGACCAGATGCTCCGTATGCTCATGAAGGAGGTAACCGATCTAAAGAAGCAGATGGCGGCTAGAGACGGGGAAGGGGGACCGAAACGACCGTTGGCAGGAGCCGCTCCAGGAGGGAAGGGCAAGAGGCCCAGACGGGGGGCAGCGGGGGGAGACACCCCGGTTCCCCATACCCCACTCGAAGGGCCAACTCCGGTGCCGACAGAGGGGAATCCGATTCCCGTGGTGGTCACCCCCGTGTCCGGGGAGGATATGCCGCCCGAGTTGGCAGCACAATTGGCAGCGTGGTTGGGGAAAAATGGCGAGGGCGCCACGGCTGACGACGCACGGGTGTTGATGAAGCAACTGCGTGAAAATAGGGAGGCGGTGAAGGCACCATCGCCAGTTATCACGCCGTCTCCGGCGGGTGAAAAATCGACAGGAGCAGGTCCAGCGGCAGACGCAGCTTCCGGTTCAGGTAAGCGGCCATTGCCGATTGCGAGGGATGAGTCTGCACCCTCACGAAGGGAAAAATTGGGTCAGCATGTACCTCTGGCTATTAAGGAAAAGATGTGGGCAGATGAGTATGTAAACATTTTCTTGTTGCTTACAGATCATTATGAGATGGAGCATGTTAAGAGCCAAAAGGAGCTCATGCATCCGAGTGTTTGGCGCGCAAAGATGGCCGCCTTTAAGGTTGACGAAAACATTGGCAATTGGGGCAGGGCATGGGGAATTTTTACCGCCATCATGGGTGAACGTAGGCCCGAGTTGCTGTCCGAATTGCCTATTTATCAGTCACGGATCATGGAATATTCTGTATCGTATGGGGGCAATCAGTGGTTCTGTTACGATAATATTTTTAGAAAAGCGAAAGAACACGACAAGAACTTGACTTGGGATTGTTACGATTCTGTTTCGTGGTCGAAAATGGAGAGTACTGGTATGTTGAAGTTACCATTGGTAGGGAGTAGCGGGGGTGAATCCTCCCGCCAATATGCTGGGACACCCTTTCGATCAAGTACAGGTAATGACTACCACTCGAAGCCGAACGGCAACGCAGGTAAAAGGGGGATTTGTTGGAACTTTAACAGGGGTAAATGTACGAGGCCCCAGGGGTCATGCAAGTTTAGACATGAATGTGGAGGGTGTGGGCAGCCATCCCATCCTGAGTCCATGTGCAGAGCCAAAACGGGTGATAACGGTGGTAGGGGAGGCGCCAAGCAGGTCTGAAATAGTCCGAGGGGCGCCTTTACCTACTCCGATTGATACCATGGCAATGATTCCTTGGCTCAGCGAGTACCCGGATCATGTTTCCGCTGGGGTGTTGCGGAACGGATTTTCATATGGTTTCCGCATCCCAGTGGGGGATTTTCAGGGTGTAGCAAAATGTAAAAACCAACTGTCGGTCTTGCAACATACAACCGTGGTACAGGAGAAGATTGGGAAGGAGGTTACTCGAGGTCGAGTCGCCGATCCATTTGATGAGCCACCATGTGCTAACTTTGTTTGTTCCCCTTTGGGGGTGGTCCCTAAGAAGGACCCTGGTGAGTTCCGAATGATACATAATTTATCAGCCCCACGTGGTCTTTCCGTGAATGATGCGATAGACCCGGAAGTGTGTTCGGTGCGGTACGCATCTTTCGATGAGGCCGTCGCCATGTTGAATCGCCTAGGGCCCGGGGCGCTGATGGCAAAATCAGATATTGAGTCAGCGTTCCGGTTGCTCCCGGTACACCCAGACGATCAGCGTCTCCTTGGTTTCATGTTTCAGGGTCACTATTACATGGATAGATGTATGCCGATGGGATGCTCTATATCTTGTGCCTATTTTGAAAAGTTCAGTTGTTTTCTGCAATGGGTCTTCACAAAGAGGACGGGTTTTCAACATGTCATGCATTATCTCGATGACTTTTTGTTTCTGGGGGCGGCCGGGGATCCAGAATGTGGACAGGCTTTGAATGAATTTTGTGTCTTAATGAAGCATTTTGGTGTGCCACTGGCACCAGGTAAGACTGTGGGTCCCTCGACTTGCCTCGAGTTCCTGGGGATCGAGCTCGATTCAGAGGAAGGTTGTTTTCGATTACCAAGAGAAAAGGTGTTAGGATTCAGGGCTTCCCTGGAAAAGTGTATTAGTGAGTCTAAAGTCAGACTGCATCAATTACAACAATTGGTGGGCCAGCTGAATTTTGCCCTGAGAGTAATGCCGATGGCCCGCCCCTTTTCCCGCTCGATCGCTCAGGCCATGGTCGGCCTGAAGGAGGGTCATCATCGCACGAGACTATCGGCAGAGGTTCGCCAGGACATGCGCATTTGGTTGGCATTTCTGGCGGAGTTCAATGGTCGAATTGTCTGGAATAAACCGGCGGTGTCCTCCGAAGAGCTGGGGCTGTGGACAGATTCGGCTGGGAGCATTGGTTTTGGTGCCATATTCGGCACACAATGGTCGGCTCAAAAATGGCCGTTATGGTGGCATGAGTGTGGGCTGACATGTAACATTGCCTTTCTTGAACTTTTTCCCATTCTGGTGGCCCTGAAAACTTGGCCTGAGGGATTCAGAGATCACTCTGTGGTGTTTTGGTTTGATAACATGACCGTGGTTGAGTGTATCAATAGCCAGGCAGCACGATGCAAATGGATTCTGAGATTGCTCAAAGAAATTGTGTTATTGTGTATGCAATTGAACGTGCTATTTAGGGCACGACATGTGCCGGGGGTTATGAATCAAGCGGCTGATGCGCTTTCTCGTTTTTGTATGCAGACCTTCTGGGGTTTTCTGCCCACAGCGGACCCGGTGGCGGCACCCTTTCCCGAAGCTCTCTGGTCTCTCGGTGCCCCGAACTACAGAACCTCGTGGGAGAGAGTTTAGCACCCAGGACGAGGAAGGCATATGAAGGGGCGTTCCGATCCTATTGGGCCTTTTTGGGGACTGCTAGGGGAGAGCTTTGGGGTCAGGAAGAGCTAGTGGTAAAATTTCTGCTGTCCTTACATCAGGCAGGCAAATCAGTGGCTACGGCCCAGAGGCATTGGGCCGCCATCTCCTTTATGGCAAGGGCTCATGGGATCCAAGACCCGACTGCGTCTTTCGTGGTGCAAAAAGCGCTACGTGGGTGGCAACGCCTTGAGGGTCGCAGAGTAGATGAAAGGCGCCCAATAGGTTTGGATAGGTTGGCTCTGTTGTTATCGGTACTTCCTGCAACGTGTTCATCCCAGTATGAATCAGTGTTATTCCGAGCCGCTTTTGTGCTAGCATTCCATGGGGCTATGCGGGTAAGCGAACTAGTGGCAAAGAACAAGCAGGATGCCATGGGGGGACTGTGCCGAGAGCACGTTCAGATCAGGGGGGAGACAATGACTGTCTCGTTTGTCAGGTCCAAGACCGATCAAGGTGCGATCGGGGACAGCATAATCATACAAAGAATTCCCGGGTCTTCCATGTGCCCTGTGGTGTGCGTGGAGGAATATTTAACGCATAGGGTGGCATCATGGGGGGGGATCTTGTTGAGACACGCTGACGCCACCCCACTGACGAGGTTTCAGTTTCAGCGGGTGCTTGCGATGTCAATTTCGGCCGCGGGCCTGAACCCCGGCGAGTTTGGGACCCATTCCTTTCGGATAGGAGCTGCTACAGAGGCTACAGCCAGGGGTCTGAATGTCGAACAAATAAAACGTGTGGGGCGTTGGTCCTCAAACTGTTATAAGAGATATGTGCGGTTGCACATGTTGTGAAGCTGTAATGTTGTACTCACGCTTCTTGTTTTTGTTTGGTTTTCAGTTGCGCAAGCCTACGAGGCGGGGCGGACTGTGCAGTCGACCCGACACCGGGGGGCCAGCGGTCAGACATCACCGGCTGTGAAAAAGGAGGTGTGGGTCGTGGGCCACTCATACGTGAGGCGTGCCGCGGACGTATTCAAAGCAGGTGACATGATTCACGTGGCTGGGGAATACGGGTACAGTGTGTCCTTCTACGGAAAGGGCGGGCTCTGTATTGACCAGTTTCAATCATTTTTCGAGGGTTTGTTAGGGCGGACGAGGTCACCGCCGTCTGTAGTCATAGTACATCTTGGGGGCAACGATTTGGTGACCACTGGTAGACGACTTCTTCTTGAGGGGATGCTTTCCACTGTAAGTTGGTTAGCGAGAAGAGTTCCAGGGTGCACAATTGCATGGTCCCATATGATTCCACGGAAAGTGTGGCGGGGGGCTATTTCGGTTTCTGCTCTGAATCATTCAGTAAGAAAAATTAATAATAAAATGAGTAGATTGTTCCGTTCAAGTACACTGCATTCTATTTCGCATGGTTGTATTAAAGGGGATAGTATGTATTTGGGGGATGGTGTTCATTTGTCCCGGATGGGGAACGAGTTACTCATAGGAGACCTGATAGCTTGGCTAAAGACTTTGTGACATGACCTTTAGGCAGGAGTGTTGTGGGGGGTCCGGATAGCCGGTCAACTATCCGGCCTGTGGCGGTAAGGTCATGATCGGTGAGCAGTAATTGGAAGATCCCTAGGGGTGGGCGTCACCCATTACGGATGGGAGCGCTCGAGGGAGGTGGCCATTGGCCCCTCAACGGGGAGGCGGTCCCTTCTAAGGATGGGCCGCCGAAAGGAAAGGAAAGGCGGTCAAGGCCCCTTCCTGGGTAGGAGGGGCTACAGCCCCCTCCTGGGGAATTTCCCGGGGCCTGGACATCTGCGACGGCAGATGTGGTAAGTTGTGTGGGGTTTGGGAGGGGGTCTACGCTACCTTCTAGATACCTCACACGAGTCCTCGGACGACCTTTAAATGGCGTCGAGTTTATTGGGGCCCCCGTCAAGTCAAGGGAAATTGGTAAATGCACTTGAGGTACACCTCTGTGCGGTCGCCCCTCACAAGTGAGGGGGATATGTCTGGTTTAGGGATCTTGACACCGGTTACGACCTTGCCGTTGGCCCTTAAACGTTAGGATGTACAATTTCAAGTTAAACGTTTTGTAGGATGTTAGTTCGGCTAGGAGAACCTTTGTATTCGAGAATATGTTAAGGTTAGCCAAACATCGCAATGTGGAAATGAAATTGTACATTAATATGAAACTGTTATTTTAATGTTTTAATTTTGTTTCATATTTTAATAAATACGGCCGGGAGGGTCACTCCCTCCCGTCTTCCAAAAGTTCAGAACCGTTTCCGGTTCCCCATTCTTGGGGATTGTGTTGAGAGGGGGTGGCGGGTATCTCAGCCATATGGAAAGGGGCGACCATTCGGTCCCCCCGAACGTATGGCGGAGTACCACGATCCCCCCGGGAAGCCATCTTGGGCGGGAGGCGAGTCTCGGCTGGTATGCCCGAAGCGGCGTAGCCGGGGCGCGCTTTTTCCCGCCCTGGAGTGGGCTGGCCTAGACACTGACGCGGCCGGCCACGCCCTTTGAGGCAGGCAGGGGCGGGTTGACGCCCGCCCTGAAGACGGATAAAAGGAGCAACAAGCCAAGAAAGCATCCTCTTGTTCCTGTGCTCTGAAGCTGCACCTCCTCGCTACACGTGAGCTCGAGACGGAACGAAGAGCCAATTTTGACCCACCCACCAGCCCCTGAGGACAGCAAGTGGTTTTGAATAAAGTTTGATGTGGTAACACTAATTTTTTGCAGGTTGTGATGACTATCGTGATAACTTTGAATATGCAATAAAGAATGGTCGAATTATAATATGTTTCGCAAATAAAGTAATTATGCACTAGTGTTGATCAGTAATCATGCCTTTTAATAAAGTTGTAAATTGTTACTGTCTTTTAGTAATTTAGTCATTTAGTAATTTAGTTAGAATTGTCGTATTTATTTTGGTCAGGCGGTAAGGTCATGATCGGTGAGCAGTAATTGGAAGATCCCTAGGGGTGGGCGTCACCCATTACGGATGGGAGCGCTCGAGGGAGGTGGCCATTGGCCCCTCAACGGGGAGGCGGTCCCTTCTAAGGATGGGCCGCCGAAAGGAAAGGAAAGGCGGTCAAGGCCCCTTCCTGGGTAGGAGGGGCTACAGCCCCCTCCTGGGGAATTTCCCGGGGCCTGGACATCTGCGACGGCAGATGTGGTAAGTTGTGTGGGGTTTGGGAGGGGGTCTACGCTACCTTCTAGATACCTCACACGAGTCCTCGGACGACCTTTAAATGGCGTCGAGTTTATTGGGGCCCCCGTCAAGTCAAGGGAAATTGGTAAATGCACTTGAGGTACACCTCTGTGCGGTCGCCCCTCACAAGTGAGGGGGATATGTCTGGTTTAGGGATCTTGACACCGGTTACGACCTTGCCGTTGGCCCTTAAACGTTAGGATGTACAATTTCAAGTTAAACGTTTTGTAGGATGTTAGTTCGGCTAGGAGAACCTTTGTATTAGAGAATATGTTAAGGTTAGCCAAACATCGCAATGTGGAAATGAAATTGTACATTAATATGAAACTGTTATTTTAATGTTTTAATTTTGTTTCATATTTTAATAAATACGGCCGGGAGGGTCACTCCCTCCCGTCTTCCAAAAGTTCAGAACCGTTTCCGGTTCCCCATTCTTGGGGATTGTGTTGAGAGGGGGTGGCGGGTATCTCAGCCATATAAATGTGTTTTGGTAAAATGCAAGCTCTTATATTTTTTGTCTAGAATCAAACTGTGCGTCTGTGTGCATTTAGGAATTATTCTGAGAGAAGCATTTTTGTACCTTTTGTGTTTGCAGGCACATAACTGCTGAAAAAGCTATCCTTTTTTCAAGTTTTGATAGAATTAGAAACCAGGTATTACTTTTGTATTTAGAAAATGAGTTATGGTTGTACACTAAAATGCAGTATTTACATTTCTGGAATGTCATTTTAGCCCTTCCGCTGTAATTAATAGTATTGCTTGTCAAGAATCAGACTTGTGTTTCAAATCTTCAATTCCCAGTCAGTATACATACACTGCTGCAAACACTCTGGGGCAGATTTACAAGCCCCTTGCGCCTCTTTGTGGTTGTATTGTGTCACTTTTTTGATGTAATGTTAGTGCAAATAGTGCAGCAAATTGCTTACGTATTTGCAAAATGAGTTAGGGTTGTCCACTAAAATGCAGTAGTCCATACTAATATAATAAAGAGAGATCCCAAACCTTTGAGGCGGGTAATCTCAGGAACCACAGCACCAATCCCAACACCCAATACAGCGTTGGAAAGGGCAGTTGCAGCAGAAGGACATAGGCTATGCAGACGCCCACCATATACATTTAAAAGGTAAAAGAACCGTGCCAGCAAAGTAGTGCCTTGTGGGGGCGTCTGCGTTGTGCTGTGGGCATGTTCTGGGGGCGTAACAAACGCTGGGGGCGTATGGTACGTTCCGCCCTTCATGCCATGTCTCATATTGTGTGCTAATCCCACCCTGCTCCCTTTAAATACCCCTGCACCCCATAATCATAACCCACCCTTACTCCTTAAAATACCCCAACACCCTTAAATACTAACCCATGTTAACCCTATAAATATACCCTGTACCCCAAAACCCAAACGTATCCCTAAACCCTAAAAATACACCTGTACTCCAAAACCCAAACCTAGCCCTGAACCCTAAAAATACCCCTATACCTCAAAACCCAAACCTACCCCTGAACCCTAAAAATACCCTGTACCCCAAAACCCAAACCTAGCCGTGAACCCTAAAAATTCCACTGTGCCCCTAAACCCAAACCTACCCCTGAACCCTAAAATACCCCTGTACCCCAAAACCCAAACCTAGCCCTGAACCCTTAAAATACCCCTGCACCCCAAACCTAGCCCTGAACCCTAAAAATAACCCTGTACCCCAAAACCCAAACCTACCCCATAACCCTAAAATACCCCTGTACCCCAAAACCCAAACCTAGCCCTGAACCATAAAAATACCCCTGTACCCCAAAGCCCAAACCTAGCCCTGAACCCTTAAAATACCCCTGTACCCCAAAACCCAACCTACCACTGAACCCTAAAAATACCCCTATACCCCAAAACCCAAACCTAGCCCTGAACCCTAAAAATACCCCTGTTCCCCAAAAGCCATACCTATCCCTAAAACCTAAAACTACCCCTGTACCCCATAACCCAAAACTTTATCTGAACCCTTAAAATAGCCAAACACCCCAAAACATATACCTCAGTACCCCAAAACATATACCCCTATACCCATACTTACCTTATCCAAACATTTAAAAAAAACATGCTTTTACCATTCATGCATTTACAACGAATTTCGTTGTAAATGTATGCCTGGTAAAAGCATATAAAATGTAATGCCATGCATTATAAGAGCATTGCGGAGTCATGGTACTTTCGTAATGAAAGTATGCGGAGTGATGGTATGCGGAAAGAAAGTTGCGGAATAATGGGTGTTTACCCTCTCGGGTAATTACATTGGTGGCAAGGTGGCCCACATCTCCAGCAACATACTCATATTTTTTCACCACCCATTTGAAAAATGCACAGGTCTCTCTCATTAATGGCCAGCACCGACATGCATTTTTAGACACACCTCCCACCAAACGTTCTAGAATTGCGAACTTTAGAGCTGGGGAGCTACGTTCAAATCTCGGCATCAACTCAACATCCTGTGATTCCAGGCAAATCGCTTTGTCTCCCCGTGCCTACCACAAATGAATGTGTTCTTCTGTAATGTAAATTGTGCTCATGCCACGTTGTCGAGTTCGCGCTATATAATATTGCAAGGAAAAATAAAGTAGGGAAACTCGAGTTCACACACTACTGAACGCGCACTCTTAAGTGCATCAGCAGTGCACTGTGAATCGGAGCGTTTCACAGGCCTGTCACAGAAAAGAAATGCTATCAAAACGAAATCCTACAAAACAATACACTACTGGCCGGCAGCAATTCATACACGGACAACGTCGGGACGGGCTGCTAGTTAGATATATAGTAGGCCGTAGGACATGGAGTGCTTCAACCTCCTATGCACTATACGTGCAGTCTTCTCTCCACCTGCAATCTTGTGGTTCACATCTTCAATACCCCAGTCTGTATCATTGCACTTCCAGCAAACACTCTGTCACTGCTGTTGAGTTTCCCATTCAGCAGTATGTACTAATCATTCAGTGCGTTAACACTGAAGCACTTATAAATTCAGTTAGGCACTCTCCTTGCAGAACTGTAATCATTCAGTCAATACCCAAGTACTTATGCAGCGAAGTAGGCCTTAGGGCATGGCCTGCTTCAAACTCCTATAAACTATACATGCAGTCTTCTATCTATTTGCACACTTGTCTTTCATATCTTCAATTCTCTACTCTGTATACTAACACGTCCACCAAGCACTCTGTCACAACTGTTGCACTATTGTAGTCCTCTGCCTGGTGACATCGACGGGCTAATCATAGGGGTAAGGAGAATAGATTGGATGGGATATACATCAAAAACCTTGGGTGGGGATTGCATAGTGGTTAATTTTCAAGACCCAAGGGTGGCGGGATGGATAACAAGGCAGGGATGGGGAGCAAACAAGGGAGGTATCGGAATTGTAGACCTTACCTTTTTTTACCCCCGACCGACTAGTGTAACGACTAGTTTACTCAATGAACCCCTTATTCCCCCTACTGTATCATGGCCAATCAATCCCTTACCACCTCCTCCTGTTGGTCATAACCATACCACTAACACATATTACAACTCTCATGTAGGATGGCAGGAGCCGGGATGGGGATATTGACCAATAATACTGACAGTATAGGAGGGAATACTAACGAGCCAAAAGGGCAATGTGATGTTCATGGTAATACAATTGTTACAAACTTATTGGTCAATAACATCGAGACGGGGGGTTTGGTTGAAGAAGGTGGTTTTAGACAGGGAACCCTAAATACAAATGCCAAGATAACACACTCAGCTACAGCCAATACGACAGTGGATCCAATAGATGACCAGGAAAGGCTGACTAATTCTACTGAAAGCCCTATGTTAGCCCAAGTGTTTCCATTGATTAACACCCGAGATGGGCTAGATGCTAGCATTGGTACGCTTTTATCTTGGAATGTTGCTGGGCTGGCAAGTAAATTGGATTCCCAATCCTGGGTGGACTTTATAAGTGGGTATACCATCTGTTGCTTCCAAGAAACCTGGGCTTGTGATCCCCTTTTCTGTCTTGGTTATTTGAACTATTGTATACCAGCGTCAAAAGGGGGAAGAGGGCGGCCCAAGGGAGGCTTAACTGTTTGGGTTAGACAGGACCTGCAGGTCATCATCAAAATGTTGGACCTGGGAAATTGTGATTTGCAATTATTAAGAATCTCCGTAGCAAAGGGTCAACTAATAGATTTGTACAATGTCTACGTGAGAGGTAGCAACGTAACCAATTTACCCACCATTGAGCTGTTGTCTACTGCCATTGAGACCAAGTCCCAGGAAAGTGTAACGATAATTGTAGGGGACCTCAACAGGACTTTTGAACCTCTGGACTGTACAAATGACCTCTTGGAGAGCGAAGAGGACAATCTCTGGGGAGTACCACCTCTATGCCTAAAACCTGTAAAGAGATGGACAAAAGAGATCTTATTACTGAATGGAATTTGTATGGAACATGGCTTAAGAGCACTGAATGGGAGGACACCTGGGGACAAGGAGGGCAGCTACACTTTTGACAATGGCATCAACAGGAGCCGAATCGATTACATTTTGTGCAGTCTCCAACTGTGGAAAGGGGTTGTTGATATGACAGTTAGGCCCCGGGTTGAAAGTGACCACAACCCCCTCTGTGTGACTCATAGGTGGTGGAATACTGGTGCGGGTAACCCTCTAGTGATATACGATGAAACCCCTGTTATGAGTAATGATGAACGCAGGTTAAAATGGCCCAAGGTACTGGCAAACGAGGCCACTATGACTTACATCAATAATGCTGTTGATTGTGCAATTTCCGCGGTTCCAGTGGTTCCAGGGGATAGTGGAATCACCGAAATCCACAATAAGTTATTCTCCCTCCTGAGACCATGCTTCTTCATTAAAAAAAGGAAAGGGAAGAAATCTAAAGAAGTGGGAAGGTGGTTTGATAGTCACTGTAGATCAGCACGATTAGCCCTGGGACAAGCCATAAGGAATAGGGACCGCGCCGCTGTGATAAAGAATAGGGAACTGTACAAGATGGCCATCTATCGTGCAAAAAAGAATTGGGATGAAGGCCACTGGGCCGAACTAAAAGAGGCCTCTGATAGTAAAGACTCCAGGGCATTCTGGAAAATCATCAAGTCGGGTAGTGGAGCCGGTCCTGCGAAGCCAGACAACAATGTAGCAGAGGAAGCTTGGGTTGATTACTTCAGACCTCAGTACGCGGAAGTTAACCATCCTGTGGCAGCTGATAGTATAACACCGGTTTATGCAACCGACGATTTGTTCTCCCTTAGAGAAGCGGAAATTGCCATTGGTTCCGCGAAATGTGGGAGGGCGCCAGGTCCAGATGGCATTCCACCTGATATTTTTAAACACGATATGACCAGATGGGCGAGATATACCCTCCTTGTAGCGAATGCCCTAGCCAAGGGGGAAGTGGTCCCAGACCTCTGGAAAGGCGCAACCATTATCCCCATCCACAAGAAGGGAGACCGTTCACTGCCTGCAAACTATAGGCCCATAAGCTTAATAGCCACCATACAGAAAGTAGTTGGGAGAATGGTAACAAACCAGCTTATGGACTGGGTTGAAGACAACAACGCCCTTTCTCCATACCAAGCGGGATTCAGGCGAGCAACCAGTACCATCGACCAGGTCTTCCGCTTTACCATATTACAGTGGAAGACCGTTGTACTGGGAAGGGGCTGCCTGTACGTCGCGTTCGTCGACCTGCGGGCGGCGTTCGACCTAGTCCCCCGGTTTAAGTTATGGTTGGTTTTGCAAAAGTTGGGGATCCCTGCTGATCTGCTAACATTAATTATGCGACTGCACGAATCCAACTTCGCTAGAGTCCAGTGGGGTGGAAGTGGGGAGACAACAGAGGACTTTCCAGTGGAAAGGGGTGTTCGACAGGGCTGTTCCATGGCCCCTTTACTTTTCTCGTTATTTATTAACGGAATTGTCGAGAGGATGTTGAAGGCTAGTGTTGATGCCCCATCGTTAGCGGACACCAGGGTTCCGATCCTGATGTTCGCTGACGACACTCTTATCTTGTCTAAGACCCCCATGGGGCTGCAACGTGCATTAAACATTTTTGATGCTTTTTGCACTGAGCATGGGCTAGAGGTAAATGTGGGAAAAACAAAACTAATGGCTTTTTCCCCCGGATGCAGGAATTACCCCAAGGTAACCTTAAACAGCAGTAGGTTAGACATTGTCAAAGAATTTACGTACCTGGGTGTACAGATCGCAGAGGGCATTGGCTGGACGCATCATGTGGATAAAGTGGTCTTAAAGCACCAGCAGCTTTCTGGTGCTTTAAGGGGGGAACACCGCAAATCCAAAACAAAACCCATAAAACCCGCATTAATAGTGTATGATGCGAAGGTTTTGGGTGCCACATTATATGGCGCGGAGCTATGGGCCTGGGATGGTCTAGCGGCTCTCCAGACTTCAGAGAACAAGTTTATGCGAGGGATTACAGGACTCCCACAGAGTACCCCCTTAACCCCACTGTTTTTGGAGTTAGGTAGACGTACCATTGTAGATAGAGCCCGATTGCGCCCAGTTCTTTACTGGAGACGCCTCTGGACGACTCCAGAAATAAGACAATATGCGGAGGGTTTTCAATGGATAATCAAGGAAGATACCTTCCATAAGATAAAATGGCTAAAACATCTGAAGTCCATGTTAGTAAACTTAGGGTTTTCAAATCTTTGGAATAACCCTGAGGGAGAGATCTTCCCTAGCAAAGAAGCCCTTAAAGAACAATACTGGGATTGGGTTGGCGGTAAGATGCTGAATGACACCAGGGCCGACTCTATGTCTGGTCGCTTCCTGGAGATAAAATTTCTTCCTGCCCTGGAAAACTACTGGGACAACATCACGGTACCAATGGACAGGAAACTTGTATTTCAGTTAAGATCAGGATCTATCCCCCTCAAGAAACTGACATCTGGCTGGCACAGACCCACTAATAACTTATGTCCAGCATGCGAAAATGCCGAGGAGAGCATAGGCCATTTTCTTTTCGTATGCCACGCTTATGCAAATCCGAGGAGAAAATGGCTCTCGCCGGTATGTAAAAACTTGGGGACACGAGACAGCGCAGTGGCTCTAAGAATCCTACGTACAACAACTCAGGATTCGATAGTCATAGGGGTAGCTAAATACCTGGGTTGGGCATGGGCAATTAGACGACGGTCCCTG
Organism: Lissotriton vulgaris; assembly: GCF_964263255.1. NCBI lineage: Eukaryota > Metazoa > Chordata > Amphibia > Caudata > Salamandridae > Lissotriton > Lissotriton vulgaris. The sequence continues at coordinate 1,219,696,211 of NC_141693.1, forward strand.
GGGGGAAGCAGGTAACAAGGCATTCCTTTCAACAATGATTAATGTAATACTATTTGTTAATATGGTTTTTATATGCAAATGTTGTATGAGCTGTACTCCATGTTTAATGACTTTTTAATCCGTAATAATGTATTATTGTATAACTGTTTTGATTTTATGTGCTTTTATGAGAATTGTCTCGAATAAAGCTTATACAAACAAACTATTGTAGTGTGACTCATTCAGCAGTATGGGCTAATCCATTCACTGCACTAAAACTCAAGCACTTATAAATTCAGTCAGGCCCTGTCCTTGCAGAACTGTAATCATTCTGTAGGTACCCAGGGTACTCATACAGCGAATTAGGCCTTAGAACATGGACTGCTTAAAACCGCTATACACTATGCATGCAGTGTTCTATCCACCTGCACACTTGTCTTTCTCATCTTGAATTCCCCTGTCTGTAACCTTACACTTACAGCAAACACTCTGTCATTGCACTGGCACTATTGTGGTGAATCATTCAGAGGTATGTACTAATCATTAAGTGTGCTAAAACTCAAGCACTTATAGATTCACTCAGACACTCGTTACAGTCTTGTAATCATTCACTCAGTACCCAAGTACTCATGTACGAAAGTAGGCTTTAGGACAAGGACTGCTTCAAACCCATATGCTGTATGCATGCAGTCTTCTATCCACGTGCACACTTGTCTTTCTGTCAGGATATCTTTAGCTAGGATTCTGGGAGGGCAGCTCCAACCCCTGCGCATGTGTTCCAAATACTTGCGGTGGAAGAAAAGGTACTTGATATCCACCCTTATGCTAAAGCAATGTTTCAAGAATATACAGGACTCAGCAGAAAACCCAACATGGTGGAGCAACACGGACTCAGCCTTCACAGGTAAGCAGTCTAGTGTCTGCTCTGCGTGTGAGCATCAATGGGAACAAGTTGCGCGTTCGTAATTCGAACTGCGCACTTCAACTGTGTTCCAGCTGACAGAGCAAGTCTTCTTTTAAGCTCCGTGCCGGAATCAATTTTGAGGATTCAGGGACTCCGAAATGGATTTTCCGAAGATTGCCACAGTGTTCCAAAGCAGCACGAGTATCGCATGAGCAACGAGGGACATCGCCCCAGCTGACTCGACGAAAGGAATCCAGTCAGGCTTGTTCTTGTTTCTTTCTTGTGATGTGTGCACGAAAAATCTTTAGTTAGAGCAATAAGCCATTTATTTTAAGTCCCGTTCATTCCATTCAAAAACTGTGAACTGTCAAGAATTTGTTTGATCACCCATAATCCTTGGCTCTTGATCATACCATATTCCTTAGAAGCCGAAGAAGCGCAGTTGAGAAATATTAAGCTCCCTCATGCTCAACCAGGTAATGAGAGGAAGAAAAATCTGAATATAAAGTGTTTGTAGGGTAAAGTCATGTAATTCTGTTTCATTGTAGTACCGAAGTAGGCAGAGGGTACAAACAATAAAAAAAACAAAATAACAAACCATAACAAGAGAGAAGTGAAAGCCTAAAAACTTTTGGGGTAAATGTTAGTTCTAAGTCTAAGTTTAGACTGTAGTTTTTTTTTAAATGTGTGTCTTATAATATTGTGTTTGTTCAGGGGCAGCCAATAAGACACCTCTACCAAGACAGTCTCTCTTTTTCTCTCCACTTCCCCTTTCCCCCCTGTTTTAGACGTTACCTTGAATTATAATAGTTCGGGTGGCGGCTGAGGCGGAGGGGCATTGGGTACATCCTCGGCTCCTGTGGATGTTACCTGGCACCTGACACTTTCACATCTTCAATTCTCCACTCTGTATCCTAACACTTCCACCTAACACTATGTCACTGCTGTTGCACTAGTATAGTGACCCATTCAGCAGTATGTGCTAATCCATTCACTGTGCTAAAACTCAAGCACTTATAAATTCACTCAGGCACTGTGCTTGCAGAACTGTAATCATTTAGTCAGTACCCAAGTACTCATACAGCGAAGTAGGCCTTAGAATATGGACTGCTTCAAACCCCTATACACTATAAATACAGTCTTCTATCCATGTGCACACTTGTCTTTCCTATTTTCATTTCCCCAGTCTGTATCCTTACACTTGAAGCAAACACTCTGTCTCTGCTGTTGCACTGTTGTAGTGACCCATTCAGCAGTATGTGCTAATCCATTCACTGTGCTAAAATTCAAGCACTTATAAATTCAGTCAGGTACTGTCCTTGCAGAACTGTAATCATTCAGTCAGTACCCAAGTACTCATACAGCGAAGTAGGCCTTAGAACATGGACTGCTTCAAACTCCTATACACTATGTATGCAGTCTTCTATCCACCTGCACACTTGTCTTTCACATCTTCAATTCCCCAGTCTGTATCCTTTCACTTCCAGCAAACACTCTATCATTGCCCTTGCACTGTTCTAGTGACCCATTCAGCGGTATGTACTAATCATTCAGTGCGCTATTAATCAAGCATTTATATATTCACTCAGACACTCTACTCACAGTACTGTAATCATTCACTCAGTACCAAAGTACTCATGTAGCAAAGTAGGCCTTATGACAAGGACAGCTTCAAACCCCTATACACTATGCATGCAGTCTTCTATCCACATGCACACTTGTCTTTCACATCTTCAAGTCCCCAGTTTGTATCCTTACAGATCCACCAAATACTCTGTCACTGCTGTTGCACTGTTGTACTGACCCATTCAGCAGTATGTGTCAATCAATTCACTGCGCTAAAACTCAAGCACTTAGAAATTCAGTCAGGCACTGTGCTTGCAGAACTGTAATTATTCAGTCAGTACCCAAGTACTCATTCAGCGAAGTAGGCCTTCGAATATGGACTGCTTCAAACCCCTATACAATATGCATGCAGTCTTCTATCCACCTGCACACTATTCTTTCACATCTTCAATTCCCCAGTCTGTATCCTTACACTTCCAGCAAACACTCTGTCACTGCTGTTGCACTGTTGAAGTGACCCATTCAGCAGTATTTACTAATCCATTTACTGCACTAAAACTAAAACACTCATATTTCACTTAGACACTCTCCTTACAGTACTCTAATCATTCAGTCAGTACCCAAGTAGTTATGCAGCGAAGTAGACCTTAGGGAATGGACTGCTTCAAACCCATTCAGCAGTATGTACTAATCCATTCACTGCGTTAAAACTGAAGCACTTATAAATTCAGTTAGGTACTCTCCTTGCAGAACTGTAATCAATCAGTCAGTACCCAAATAGTCATCCAGTGAAGTAGGCCTTGGGACATGGACTGCTTCAAACCAACATACACTATGCATGCAGCCTTCTATGCACCGTCACACTTGTCTTTCATATAATCAATTCCCCACTTTGTATCCTTACACTTCCAGGAAACCCTGTCTCAATGCCCTTGCACTGTTGTAGTGACCCATTCAGCGGTATGTACTAATCATTCAGTGAGCCTAAACTCAAGCACTTATAGATTCCCTCAGACACTCTCCTTACAGTACTGTAATCATTTACGCAGTACCCAAGTACTCATGTATTGAAGTAAACCTTAGGACAAGTACTGCTTCAAACCAGTATGCTGTATGTATGTAGTCTTCAATCCAAGTGCACATTTGTCTTTCACATCTTCAATTCCCCAATATGTATCCTTACACTTCCAACATATACTCTGTCACTGCTGTTGCACTATTGTAGTGACCCATTCAGCAGTATGTGCTAATCCATTAACTGCACTAAAACTCAAGCACTTATAAATTCAGTCAGGCACTGTGTTTGCAGAACTGTAATCATTCAGTCAGTACCAAAGTACTCATACAGCAAAGTAGGCCTTAGAACATGGACTGCTTCAAACACCTATAGACTATGCATGCAGTCTTTCATCCACTTTCACACTTGTCATTCACATCTTCAATTCCCTAGTCTGCATCCTTACACTTCCAGCAAACACTCTGTCACTGCTGTTGCACTGTTGTAGTGACCCACTCAGCAGTATGTACTAATCATTCAGTGTGCTAACACTGAAGCACTTATAAATTCAGTTAGGCACTCTCCTTGCAGAACTGTAATCATTGAGTAAGCACCCAAGTACTCATGCACTGTAGTAGTCCTTAGGACATGTACTACTTCAAACTCCTATGCACTATACATGCAGTATTCTAGCCACCTGCACACTTGTCTTTCACATCTTCAATTCCCCAGTGTGTATCCTATCACTTCCAGCAAACACTCTTTCATTGTCCTTGCACGATTGTAGTGACCCGTTCAGCGGTATGTACTAATCATTCAGTGCGCTAAAACTCAAGCCCTTATAGATTCACTCAGACACTCTCCTTACAGTACTGTAATCATTTACTCAATCCCCAAGTACTCATGTATTGAAGTAGACCTTAGGACAAGGACTGGTCCAAACCTGTATGCTGTTTGTATGTAGTATTCTATCCAAGTGCACACTTGTCTTTCAGATCTTCAATTCCCCAGTCTGTATCCTTACACTTCCAACAAACACTCTGTCACTGCTGTTGCACTATTGTAGTGACCCATTAAGCAGTATGTGTTAATCAATTCACTGCGCTAAAACTCAAGCACTTAGAAATTCAGTTAGGCACTGTGCTTGCAGAACTGTAATCATTCAGTCAGTACCCAAGTACTCATTCAGCTAAGTAGGCCTTAGAACATGGACTGCTTCAAACCCCTATACAATATGCATGCAGTCTTCTATTCACCTGCACACTTTTCTTTCACATCTTCAATTCCCCAGTCTGTATCCTTACACTTCCAGCAAACACTCTGTCACTGCTGTTGCACTGTTGTAGTGACCCATTCAGCAGTATGTACTAATCCTTCAGTGTGCTAACACTAAAGCACTTATAAATTCAGTTAAGTACTCTCCTTGCAGAACTGTAATCATTCAGTCAGTACCCAAGTACTCATACAGCGAAGTAGGCCTCAGAACATGGACTGCTTCAAACCCCTATACACTATGCCTGCAATCTTATTTGCACTTGCACGGTTGTCATTAATATTAAGCATGGGCGAATTTTGCGAATCTGGCGTTCGCGAATTTTGCGAATTTGCGAACTCGCAATCTGCAAAATCCGCGAATTCTCGCGAATTTACGGATTTTTTTTTTCTGTGTTCGCAAGGATTTCTGCTAGTTCGCAAGGATTTCTGCCAGTTCGCGAGGGTTTTGTACCAGTTCGCAATTGCGAACTTACATGTCGGCTCGCAACGGTCACGATTATGTTGTTTCTACGTCTGGTTCATCATCACAGGTTCCCAGAACCCTCTGTTTCACCCCTGCCACACTCTGTTTTACCCATGCCATCCTCTGGTGCATCAATGCCACCCTCTGGTTCATCATCACTGTAGATTATGGGGGGGAAAAGCAAGCACACCTGCCTGCTTCAACTGACATGAATTAATTTGGGGTTGATTTATTAATGTGTCACTGTTTTAAAATTCCAGTCTGGCACCTGCTTCCTTATCTGTAATTTGCTTTCTGTTGCAGTGCAATTTTTTTTTCCAGGACCTTTGTGGCCTACTTGTAGCTATTCTATGAGCCTGCTGTGAGGGTCAGAGCAGGGTCATATAATTGTTGCAACTAGCAACTGAACTCTGGAGGGGCCCTTGTCAGGAAGCACTACAGGGAATGGTTACTAATGATGAGTTTGAACTTTTGAACCTGCTGAATGCTTTTTTTGTGTTCGCAAGGATTTCTGCCAGTTCGCAAGGATTTCTGCCAGTTCGCGAGGGTTTTGTACCAGTTCGCAATTGCGAACTTACACCGCACACAGCAAAAAATCTGCTGCGTGCGAATTTGCGGATTTTGCGGGAAATTTGCGGATCTCGCAGATTGCGAATTTACCGAAAATCCGCAAAATCCGCGAGCGTAACGGATTTTCCGCCCATGCTTAATTAATATCTTCAATTCCCCAGTCTGTATGCTTACATTTCCAGGAAACACTCTCTCATTGCCCTTGCACTGTTGTAGTGACCCTCTGCGGAATATACTAATCATCCAGTGCGCTAAAACTCAAGAACATATAAATTCACTTAGACACTCTCCTTACAGTACTGTAATGTTTTACTCAGCACCCAAGTACTCTTTTGGTGAATTAGGCCTAAGAACATGGACTGCTTCAAACCCCTATACACTATGCATACAGTCTTCTATCCACCTGCACACTTGTCTTACACATCTTCAATTCCCCAGTCTGTATCCTTACACTTGAAGCAAACACTATCACTGCTGTTGCACTGTTGTAGTGACCTAATCAGCAGTATGTACTAATTCATTTACTGCACTAAAACTCAAGCACTTATATATTCACTTAGACACTCTTCTTACAGGACTCTAATCATTCAGTCAGTACCCAAGTATTCATGCAGAGAAGCAGGCCTCAGGACATGGACTGCTTCAAACCCCTATGCACTATACATGCAGTCTTCTATCCACCTGAACACTTGTGTTTCACATCTTCAATTTCCCAGTCTGTATCCTTACACTTCCAGCAAACACTCTGTAACTGCTGTTGCACTGTTGTAGTGACCCATTCAGCAGTATGTACTAATCATTCAGTGTGCTAACACTGAAGCACTTATAAATTCAGTTAGGCACTCTCCTTGCAGAACTGTAATCATTGAGTCAGTACCCAAGTACTCATGCAGCGAAGTAGGCCTTAGGATATGTACTATTTCAAACTCCTATGCACTATACATGCAGTATTCTAGCCACCTGCACACTTGTCTTTCACATCTTCAATTCCCCAGTCTGTATCCTATCACTTACAGCAAACACTCTTTCATTCTCCTTGCACTGTTGTAGTGACCCGTTCAGCGGTATGTACTAATCATTCAGTGCGCTAAAACTCAAGCCCTTATAGATTCACTCAGACACTCTCCTTAAAGTACTGTAATCATTTACTCAATCCCCAAGTACTCATGTATTGAAGTAGACCTTAGGACAAGGAATGGTTCAAACCTGTATGCTGTATGTATGTAGTTTTCTATCCAAGTGCACACTTGTCTTTCACATGTTCAATTCCCCAGTCTGTATCCTTACACTTCCAACAAACACTTTGTCACTGCTGTTGCACTATTGTAGTGACCCATTCAGCAGTATGTGTTAATCCATTCACTGCGCTAAAACTCAAGCACTTAGAAATTCAGTCAGGCACTGTGCTAGCAGAACTGTAATCATTCAGTCAGTACCCAAGTAGTTATGCAGCTAAGTAGACCTTAGGGCATGTACTGCTTCAAACCCCTATGCACTATACATGCAGTCTTCTATCCACCTTCACACTTGTCTTTCACATCTTCAATTCCCCAGTCTGTATCCTTACACTTGAAGCAAACACTTTGTCACTGCTGTTGCACTGTTGTAGTGACCCATTCAGCAGTATATGCTAATCCATTCACTGTTCTAAAATTCAAGCACTTATGAATTCAGTCAGGTACTTTCCTTGCAGAACTGTAATCATTCAGTCAGTACCCAAGTACTCATACAGCGAAGTAGGCCTTAGAACATGGACTGCTTCAAACTCATATACACTATGCATGCAGTCTTCTATCCACCTGCACACTTGTCTTTCACATCTTCAATTCCCCAGTCTGTATCCTTTCACTTCCAGCAAACACTCTGTCATTGCCCTTGCACTGTTCTAGTGACCCGTTCAGCGGTATGTACTAATCATTCAGTGCGCTATTAATGAAGCATTTATATATTCACTCAGACACTCTACTCACAGTACTGTAATCATTCACTCAGTACCCTAGTACTCATGTAGCAAAGTAGGCCTTAGGACAAGGACAGCTTCAAACCCCTATACACTATGCATGCAGTCTTCTATGCACCTGCACACTTGTCTTTCACATCTTCAAGTCCCCAGTTTGTATCCTTACAGTTCCACCAAATACTCTGTCACTGCTGTTGCACTGTTGTACTGACCCATTCAGCAGTATGTACTAATCCATTCACTGCGTTAAAACTGAAGCACTTATAAATTCAATTAGGTACTCTCCTTGCAGAACTGTAATCAATCAGTCAGTACCCAAATAGTCATCCAGTGTAGTAGGCCTTGGGACATGGACTGCTTCAAACCAATATACACTATGAATGCAGCCTTCTATGCACCGTCACACTTGTCTTTCATATCATCAATTCCCCACTTTGTATCCTTACACTTCCAGGAAACCCTGTCTCAATGCCCTTGCACTGTTGTAGTGACCCATTCAGCGGTATGTACTAATCATTCAGTGAGCCTAAACTCAAGCACTTATAGATTCCCTCAGACACTCTGCTTACAGTACTGTAATCATTTACGCAGTACCCAAGTACTCAAGTATTGAAGTAGACACTAGGACAAGTACTGCTTCAAACCAGTATGCTGTATGTATGTAGTCTTCAATCCAAGTGCACATTTGTCTTTCACATCTTCAATTCCCCAATATGTATCCTTACACTTCCAACATATACTCTGTCACTGCTGTTGCACTATTGTAGTGAACAATATCAAAAGGGGGCGTAGGAACATCCCACGCTGAATCTTGGGGAGCGCCAATGGGCCTTGGCCTCTGAATTTTCAGACGTTACTCCAAGTTTGAAGTTGAATATGTTTTTATTCACATTATATCAACATTGCAGTATATTCAAACATCATATATTCAATTGTAGATTGGTTATTGGAATCGTTATAATCCTTTAGAAATCCCGTAGTTAATCCCAATGCATTTCGGGACATGAAGTCCCTTCATCAGGGGATCTGGTGAGGAGATAAACATCGTATTAGGGCGGACACTAGGGTAAAGCTCATCTATCACCCGTGAAATTAAAGAAACAGAAAAGTGAAATGCGTCGCGTAAACCCAATCTGGTTACTAGTTATAGGATCCATTCTGTGTCGAGGTGATCTTAGCATGCAGGTGATTTAAAAAAATATGGGCGTCCAAAAATCTAGCGTCAAGAAAAACGGCATAAAAATAATAATAAAAGTCTGGCAGGAATTTATACGAAAGTGCTCCAGTGATCGAGAACGTAAACACACTGTTACACGCGAGGGTAAAGATCGAGTGTATGAATCGACCCGCAGTCAGGATAGTTATAGTGAATAAATAAGAGTGCTCGAGTTATAGTGAATAAATAAGAGTGCTCGAGGCGCAACCAATTCTAACGGACTCAAAGGTCCGGTGTAAAGTGCCTGTTGGAACTCACCAAAAGGTCGGGCGTGCAGTTAGTAATCCGGCGTTTCCGCGTTCTGTGAAGCTGGATGGCGTGTTATGGCAGTTAATAAAGTAAAAGACGGACTGCGTGATTAGGGGAGTACGTGAAACGAAAAGTGGACTAAAAAACGGACTGCGTGATTAGGGGAGTACGTGAAACAAAAAGTGGACTAAAGTGGAAGAATTATGGGTGAAACAGTAACAAGTAAGAAAACGGACCATAGGAGAAGGCTGAGATACTTGACACAAACAAGGGACTATGTAAACATCTAACGAGGGAGTTTACTGCTAAACATGACAAAATCTAAATCATAGACATTAAATGATGCGGTAAAAACGAGAAAAAGTGATATATATAAAAGATGATATATATAAAAAAACACAAATGGTAAAACTGAAAATATGCGAGATAGAAACTGAGAGTAAGAAAGTTATAAAGGTGGATAAGGAAGATAGGAGAAAATGAGTGAGTGAAGATGAGCTGGAAGGTTTGGAGAAAGGACAGTTTTATAAGAAACAACTAAATTCTGTACGGTCATTAAGACCAAAAGGTTGACACGAGTCCAAGATTTTCATCCATATTAGTTCTCGTTGTAAAAGTCTTTTATGATTGTCAACTCCCGGTCTCATGGGGACAACCTCCAGTGCCAGGAACCTCAACTGACTGATGTTATGTGAGGCAGATATGAAATGAGCGGCTAGCGGAGATTTAGTGTTTTGGGTTCTGATGGTACTTTTATGTTCCGTGAGACGGGTCTTTAATTTCCTCTCGGTCTTTCCAACGTAAGGTAACCCACATGGGCATTTAAGTAGATACACTAAGTTCATCGAGTCACATGTAGCGTTGGTTTTAAGGTGTATGACTTTGCCCGTACGTGGATGGTTGATGGAATTGCCACTGATTATATTGTGACAGTGACCACAGTTGTGGCATGGTTTCGTTCCAGAAAAAATTTCAGCTCTGTGTGGTTGACTGTATTCTAACATGTTTTTTAAGTTCTTTGCTCTTTGGTAAGCAAACAGGGGGGTACCGTCGAAAATTCCTTGAAAGTCAGATTCTAATTGTACCATGGACCAATTGTGTAAAAGGATTTTCTTGATGTTAGGACTGTTGGATGAGTATTTTGACACAAAAACCGGTCTCTCAAGTTTTTTTTGACGTGTGCTCTGGGACAATAATTCATCTCTGGTTTTTGTCTTTATGCGTTCTTGTGCAGCTGACAGAATTGTGTCAGGGTATTTCCTGTCTTTGTATTTGTGTAAGATGTTGGTTTCGGATTTTTGGTAATCCAGAGTTTCAGAACATATTCTTTTAGCCCGTAACAATTGGGAATAAGGTAAGTGTCTTTTCAAAGAAGATGGGTGACAGCTGGTGTATAATAAGGCATTGTTGCGGTCCGTATCTTTAATGTATAGACTGGTTTTTAGTCTGTCGTTGTTAATAGAGACCTGGATGTCTAAAAAGGGCAAGCTGTTAGAGTCCGTGTTGTGAGTGAATCGTATATGATCATCAACCTGGTTTAGATAGGTAAAAAACTCACTTATTTCTTCTGGAGTTCCAGACCAGATTAGGAAAATGTCGTCTATGTATCTCCAATAAGTTTGGATTTTGTTGCGCCATTGAGGAATTTCAAGGATGTTATCGATTTCAAGCCGGTGCATAAACAGATTCGCGTAGCTCGGCGCTGCGCAATTTCCCATGGCTGTTCCAACTCTTTGGAGAAAGAAATCGTTGTTCCAAGCAAAGTAGCTGTGATACAGCATAAAGTGCATTAGTTCCAAGATCAGTACCTTTAGGTCATCATCCATTGGGTGATTTAGTAGAAAAGATTCCAGGGCATCTATGCCTCTTTTGTGGGGTATGCTTGTATATAATGCACATACATCGATTGTGACTAAAGTGTATTTGATGTTAGGAAGCAGTGTCACCTGGTTCAATTTATTTAAGAAATCCGTGGAATCACGTATATAGGTGGACATGTCTTTTACAAGTGGTTGCAGGTACATATCCACAAATTTCCCAATGGGTTCATGGATCGAAGTTTTGGTTGAGACAATTGGTCTGAAAGGTGGTTGTTGTAGACACTTATGTATTTTGGGCAGCATGTGTATGCTGGGACATTTAGGATGCTGTTGAATCAAATATTTTAGATCTTTTTGGGAAAGCGTTCCCATTTGTAGAGCTTTGTCGAGGATGGTTTTCAGAATTTTAGAGAATGCTTGTGTAGGATCTGACAATAGTTTCATGTAAAGTTGTTCGTCATTGACATGGATGGTAACACTTTGATGATAATAATCATGGTCCAAAATTACCAATGCTCCCCCTTTGTCGGCTCTACAACAGGTGATGTTCCGATTGTTGGTGATTTCACGTAGGGCCCTGTAGTCTTTGGTACCAAAATTCTTTACTTTGGGTGGAGTTTTTTTGTGATGGTCTCGTAGTGCCTTGAGGGTTATTGTCTCATATGAATCCAGTATTTTGTGGCTGACTGGGGCCATAAACTGGCTCTTAACTTTCAGTTCTTTACATGCGTGTTGAATGTGGGGACCCGTGGGAGGGTTCACATTAGTGAAGTAATGGCGTAGTCGTAGGATCCGCATGAATTTGTAAAAACTGATTTCCGTCTCCAGTTCGTTGGAATGGTATATTGGGACAAAAGAAGTCCCTTTTTGTAAAACTTTCATCTGATTTGGTGATAGTTGGGTTCGAGATATGTTTATGACAAGTTGGTTTTGCTCCTGGTTGCCTGAGCTATCGACGTAGTTGTTGGCTCTTGGGCGAGTTCTGCTCCGCCTGAGTCTTCGTGGGTAACTGGGCCTTTCTCCAAAAAATGCACACCAGAAGTAGTTGGAATGGATTTGGAACTGCTTGTTTCAGTGTAAACCACAGTGTCTGATCTGGTAATGTCTGTTTGTGGGATTGTTCTGGAAGGTTTGTGTTGTGGTGGACCTCGTCTTTGGTAGGAGGACCCCTCAGAAGAAGTTTCATCGGAAGATTGATTAGCGGAAGATCTTTGTTGTCTGCGTTGGGCATAGACTTCTGCCCAACTATACACTTCCCCCAATTTATAGTCCATAGTGTCTCTTTTATATTTTCTTATTTTCCTGTCGTTGATTTCTTTAGAGTATTTGTCTAGTTGGGAATTGATGTCTTGTAGGGCTTTGTCCAGTTCATCTTTATTCATGTTTTTATCTAGGTTGTTATGGATTTGGTTTATTTCTTTCTCTAGGTCGATGATGACTTTGGAAAGTTCTTCTACAATCAGAAGAATTAGGTCGAGGGAACAACGATTTAGAATAGCGTACCATCTTTCCGAGAACTTCGGGTTGTTCCTGCAGAGAGTCGGTTTAAGGGCAATACGTAGCCCTCTCGGGATACGCTGGTCTTTGTGGTATCTCACTAATGTTCCAGCGTGTAGGCGCTGGTTGATGATTCTTTTTGACATGTACAGTAGTTGTCTCAGCATGCTTGGGTTGGAGAAAGTACTGGATGATGTGGGGTCCACCTCCTTTACGAGTGAATATATCCTTTTGGTTTCATCAATATCAAATCCAAAGGTATCAGCACGATTTGCGGTGAGGTTAGAAATTTCTTCATACGACATTTTCAAATAAACGGGTGCTCACACAGGGTGGCCAGAAATTGTGTTCAAAACAAAGTGGTGGTGTGGCACACCAAAGGGTTTAGTTTGTAATCCAGTGGTACTATTGTAGTGACCCATTCAGCAGTATGTGCTAATCCATTAACTGCACTAAAACTCAAGCACTTATAAATTCAGTCAGGCACTGTGTTTGCAGAACTGTAATCATTCAGTCAGTACCAAAGTACTCATTCAGCAAAGTAGGCCTTAGAACATGGACTGCTTCAAACCCCTATAGACTATGCATGCAGTCATTTATCCACCTTCACACTTGTCGTTCACATCTTCAATTCCCTAGTCTGCATCCTTACACTTCCAGCAAACACTCTGTCACTGCTGATGCACTGTTGTAGTGACCCACTCAGCAGTATGTACTAATCATTAAGTGTGCTAACACTGAAGCACTTATAAATTCAGTTAGGCACTCTCCTTGCAGAACTGTGATCATTGAGTAAGCACCCAAGTACTCATGCAGTGAAGTAGGCCTTAGGACATGTACTACTTCAAACTCCTATGCACTATACATGCAGTATTCTAGCCTCCTGCACACTTGTCTTTCACATCTTCAATTCCCCAGTGTGTATCCTATCACTTCCAGCAAACACTCTTTCATTGTCCTTGCACGATTGTAGTGACCCGTTCAGCGGTATGTACTAATCATTCAGTGCGCTAAAACTCAAGCCCTTATAGATTCACTCAGACACTCTCCTTACAGTAATGTAATTATTTACTCAATCCCCAAGTACTCATGTATTGAAGTAGACCTTAGGACAAGGACTGGTCCAAACCTGTATGCTGTTTGTATGTAGTCTTCTATCCAAGTGCACACTTGTCTTTCACATCTTCAATTCCCCAGTCTGTATCCTTACACTTCCAACAAACACTCTGTCACTGCTGTTGCACTATTGTAGTGACTAAGCATGGGCGAATTTTGCGAATCTGGAGTTCGCGAATTTTGCGAATTTGCGAACTCGCAAACCGCAAAATCCACGAATTCTCGCGAATTTGCTGATTTTTTTTTGTGTTCGCAATGGTTTCTGCCAGTTCGCGAGGATTTGGTACTAGTTCGCAATTGCGAACTTACTTGTCGGCTCGCAACGGTCGCGACTATGTTGTTTCTATGTCTGGTTCATCATCACAGCCTCCCAGCACCCTCTGTTTCATCACTGCCACCCTCTCATTCACCCATGCCACCCTCTGGTACATCAATGCCACCCTCTGGTTCATCGTCACTGTAGATGATGGGGGGGAAAAGCAAGCACACCTGCCCTGCTTCAACTGACATGAATTAATTTGGGGTTAGTTTATTAATGTGTCACTGTTTTAAAATTCCAGGTCTGGCACCTGCTTCCTTATCAGTAATTTGCTTCTGTTGCAGTGCAATTTTTTTTTTCCAGGATCTTTGTGGCCTACTTCTAGCTATTCTATGAGCCTGCTGTGAGGGTCAGAGCAGGGTCATACAATTGTTGCAACTAGCAACTGAACTCTGGAGGGGCCCCAGTCAGGAAGCACTACAGTGAATTGTTACTAATGATGAGTTTGAACTCTTGCACCTGCCGATTGCTTTCAGTTTTGCAAAACTCGTTTTTCTGCAATTTCGTGGGATTCGCGGGGCGCGAACACGCGCAAGATCGGATTCGGAAGCCGCGAATTCGTGCGAATATGCGATTTCTTTTTTTGCGGCGTGTTAGTTCGCAAGATTTTGTGCGTTTTCGCGAGCCGCTTGTAGCGCAAGGCGCGAAGTTACTCTCGCGGTCGTTCAAGGGCGCGGCCATCTTGTTTGCATGACGTATTTCCGTTTCTGGGCACGAAGTGTAATCTCGCAAAGTGTGCGGCTCACAAGTACAATTTCGCGAGGAACATCTCGCGCGAACTTACCCGCGCGGTCATGAACGGGCGCGACCATCTTGTTTCTCATTCATTGCTATGGTTCTGGGCATGCTTCTTGTATCCTCTCTAAATCTGTGCCATCCTTTGCTTGTTTGAAGTTCTTTTGATCTATTTTACTTATTATCTACCCCTCTATTTTTCTAGCCCTATATTTTTGTGTTTACTGCTACTTTTTGTTAATTTTAAACTACTTTTTTAAACTCTTTTCTTTTCTTCTCTTCCCTTCCCTAATCTTTGCCATAGTCCAAAGCTTTCTTTCACCTATAGCGGAGCATAAAAAGATCCCGGTTTCCGCCGAATGGTGTGAGGAGCTCTCCTCCTTCTTTATCAATAAAATCAGGCTTATTGAAGAGGGATTAGCTATGAGTACTGCTGCCTCACACCCCCCTGAGCTGGCACCTAGCGCCCCTGCTAGTAGCTGCCTTTCCAAATTCACTATGGTGGAACAATTGGACATCCTAACACTTCTAAAATCCTTAAAATCTAGCTCCCCCTCGGATCCTTGTCCGGCAAGAGTTCTGGCGGGAGTAGCAGACTGTGTAGGATCTGAGGTCACCACTCTGATCAATTGGTCTCTACAATCGGCAGTGGTACCTAAGCAGTGGAAGCAAGCCAAACTCTTGCCTCTCCTGAAGAAACCCTCGGCAGACCCTGCTTCGGCTGAGAACTACCGCCCCATCTCCCTGCTCCCTGCACTGGCGAAAGTCTGCGAAAAGGTTGTCTTTCGGCAGCTGAATGCCTTTGTGGAGGAGTCTGGTGCGTTACATCCAGCCCAGTCGGGCTTTAGGTCATCTTTCAGTACTGAGACAGCCCTGGTGGAGGTGGTGGAAGCCATTAGGGAGTGTACGGATAGGGGTGGCAGAGCGGCGCTAATTTTATTGGACCTCTCTGCCGCCTTTGATACGGTCCCTCACCAACTCCTCCTGGCTCGCCTCACTGAGATTGGCATCACGGGGGCTGTGTGGTCCTGGCTGGAATCCTTTCTGGACTCCCGCTATCAGCAAGTCTGGATGCCCCCTTACTCTTCTTCGGCCAGGCTTGTTCAGACCGGGGTCCCACAGGGCTCTACATTGAGCCCACTTCTTTTTAACATCTATATGACCCCGCTGATCTACCTGGCCGAGGAGCTGGGTGCAAAAATTATGGCCTACGCCGATGACACCCAGCTCCTGTTTACATGGAGCAACTCGACTGTAGAAACTGATGCAGCACAAAAATGCCTGGCAACCGTTTTCACCTGGTTAGCCCATGCCAAACTCAAATGCAATGAGGGAAAATCAGAGATCCTTCTATACGGTCAATTTCCAAGCCAATTTACTGAATTAATTTGGCCCCCTGACTTTCCCCGTCCCCTCACTGAAGGTGGCCCAGCCAAGAACCTGGGCATATGGTTCAATGAAGATCTGAGGTTCGCAGAGCAGATTAAGCGACTGACGGGTGCCTGCTTTGGGACCCTCAGATCTCTGAGCAGATTCTTCCCTCTCCTACCACAGCCAGCAAAAGAAACGGTCGCTAGGGCCCTCATATTGTCTCGCCTGGATTATGCTAACGCGCTATATCTGGGCTCCCCTTCCTTTCTGGTTAATAAACTTCAGCTTATCCAGAATGCTGCCGCAAGACTCCTGCTGGGCATCTCCAGACGAAACAGCATAAGACATCAATTGGCTACCCTTCACTGGCTACCGGTGGCCCAAAGAGTCCAATTCAAAGCCCTGGTACTTACGCATCGAGCCCTTCATGATACAGGTCCTACCTATCTCAGGAAAAGAGTGACTTTCCATGTTCCAAATCGCCATCTAAGGTCAGCTTTCCAACGAAGGATGGCAGTTCCCCGCTTCCGGCGAACCAGATTGGGCGGGCAATCTTTTTCAGTCAAAGCCGCCACCCTCTGGAATTCCCTTCCATTCACTCTCAGGGACACCAGAGACCTTGGTCGCTTCAAGAAGCTCCTTAAGACCCATCTTTTTAACATAGCCTACTAAAGCTGCTTTGCTTGGCTGTTTAGCTCTCGACTTCTTTGTGGTTATGCTTCGCGCCAGGATACTCTTGAGTAGTTGTGCGCGCAATAAATATACATATAACATATAACATAACATATTCTATTTTCTTTATTCCTTTCCGCCCAGACCATGGTGAAGGGAGCCGGGAAGCATCCCGAGAAGGGGAAGGGTCCCGCACCCCGTGCCCGGGTCCCGTGCGGGCGTTTGAGGGGGGAGACATTCGCACCCCGGGAGATTTTCAGCCCGGAGGAGGTGGGCGCACTACTGTTCTATGTACAGCGCCACCTCCCCAGGACCATAATGGCAGGCGGCAAGATCGGAGGCGGGTACAGGATGCGGGATCGTCGGAAGCGGTGGGATAAGGTGTGCCGGGCCATGTACCACCACTCTCGGGTCCGGCGCACCTACAACCAGGCCACCCACTGCTGGACGGATGTCCTGACCCGTGAACGAGATCTGCTCGACCTGCTTGGCCTCGAGATCCCCGGACTTGGTGAGTAGTAGTAGTAGCTATTTCTTTACTACGCTGTTTTCTCCTGCTGTGTTATTATATTGCAATTTTCTTTTTTTACCAAGAGCAATAATGCTGCTCATTACATTGTAGGTATATTATATTTCAAAATCTTCTGTGCATTTCAGGTGCACTGCTCTCCTTCTCAGTAGTGTTGCTACTATGCTTATTTGTTTCCGATTTTGTGTTCATTTCATTGGCCAGTGAAATTATGTATGAGTGTAGTTTAAAGAACTGCGTAATGCTACACACTAAGGTTCAGATGTTTAATTACCGGCGCATCCCTGCAAAGTAGCAGGGATGCACCAGTAATTGTGCGCCACGCCACTATCACTCATGGTGCGCCGTATTTACAATGCGGCGCACCATGGGCCCAAAACGTCACCAAAGCGTTACGCATCTGTGCCGTAAGGGCGGCGCATTGCTGGAGTTGCGTCGCAATGATGGCGCAGCTCCATCAATGCTCTGGGGTGCCCTGTCTCCCCAAATCTGCGTCAAGCCGTACGTCTGCTTCAAGCAGGCGCAGGGTTTGAGTCACGCATCATTGTCGTTAAAGTGAGTGATTGAAATCTTGTAGATTTCCCTCAGCCACTTTTAGGATGCGTTCCTGCGCAGGAACACCCTCCCTTGCGCCGGAATGTCCCCTGATGGCGCAGGGCTTTACAACGTGATGCATCTCCCATATGCGTCACGTTGTTAATATACGCCGCACCATTGCGCCTCTTTTGTGCTGCTGCTGCGTCACAAAAGTCACGCAATAATGGAGCAAAAGAGCCGCAAGGGGCTTCTAAATCAGCCCCTACAGACTCAAGTCCAGTCCTTCCTTTGTACACATGGCGATAAGAAGAAGTAGTGGTGATGGATTGATAGTTTGAGTATTTTAATGACTGGTTAATGTAGTAGGAAACTTTAGTGTTGTCGCTGATCTGCAATCACGGTGGACTTTGGCTGTCACTTCGCGTGCTGCGGACTGCTGCCTGCCAATCCTAGCCAAACCTTTTTAGTACTTTGTGTAGTGAGTTACATAAGAAGTTTACAATTCGACGGTCCGCAAATCAAGCAATACTAATAACGTAGTAGACCACATGAGATTGGTCAATAATATATCCCGTTGAATAGTTGTCTATTTGCTATTTCTCCAAAATATTTTGTTATTTCTTTTGAAATGTTTGATTTGGTTGACAAATATCATCCATGTTTTCTGTTTTTCTTTCTTTCATGTTGTACATCAGCTTCCCCCAGGGGCAAGAGGAGGACACAGGAGGAGGAGGAGGAGGGTGCTGTTGAGGATGCAGGCCAGGATCGGGCAGGCGAGGGCTCCTTTGCTGGCCCCAGTAAGTTTTAATTTTAATATAGAGTACTTATTTTTTCCCAGCGTTCCTCATTCGATTTTTTCTAAATCGGCTTTGATATTCTTGTAGACTGGATCTAAATTCTTATCCTGCCTCGACTATGACTCCGTGTGGTATTACTAGATTATTCTTATTAATCTGTCTGTGTAGCTAACTAAGATTGCACATTTGGCAATTCCATTGGACTCCCATTCTAGTCAGCAATAGCTCTATGCACAGAGTGCAGTCCTCTGGGATTGTCCATAATGTCTTTTCAAGTCTTCTAAATGTTTATGCTTTGACAATTGCCAACAATAAAAAGGTGAATGACCACCAAGAAAGAATAAGATACTACTTTACTTTTGGTTTGGATAGGAGGACAATCCATTCTACTACTGTTGCAGGGACAAATCTGCACAAACAGAACTGTGGACACTAAATAATGCATTGCTTAGCTTATCAATTATAATAGGTGCTGTTAGACTTTCCACATACCTCAGTGATAACAAACTTTGTAGTTGAACCCCCAATCTCCTTACTGACTAGATAGTGTGGCAGAGTCATTTAGCTCCCAAAGTCACCGATGATTATGATTATTCCCCAATGATGTCAGAGGCACGGACTAATGCTTGAAAAATATGCAAAACCTTTAGCTCATCCACTCTAGTCTGGAGGACCAAAAACCACAGAGTCTATTTAAGTTTAAAAGCTTTATTAAAAGTAAACACATTTATTAAAATCAAGTTTGTCATAAAAGTAAACGTTTAACTGAAAATGGAAAAGTGCTTAGTGCTGACGATTAATTGGACACATTTCTTGTGGTCGAGCCGAGCTCTCACCTGGTTTGAACTTGATCCTGCTCGTGTTCTTAGAAGTCAAGCTTCTGTCTGTTAGGAGAAAAAGTGGTGCGTGTTAAAAATAAAAAGCAAGCATTCATCAGTTGTGCCAAAAAGTGCAACAAGACAACAGCCTTCCCTGGAAAAAGGGACATTTTTACTTTAGAGTAGACAGTCACAAATTATTAAATTATATACTGTTTTTTTCACATTTCTTTCTTCCTCCTAGACCAAATATTATATAGTAGTGAGTGGTGTATTCTAACATTATTAAATGTACTTTGTAGGTGGAACATCTGGAGGCGGGGCCAGCGCGGAGGTGGTGGTGGCATTGGACGAGGAGGACAACTCTGGGGAGGAGGCGGTGGAAGTGCCGGACAATTCTGTGGGGGATGACACGGTGGTGGCGGGCAGATGTAAGCTATATATTCCTTACTCATTGAGATTGAAGACTGCAGAGTGTGCTTTCTGCACGGGTGTATTATAAATAAACCAGGTAGTAGCCTCCTCTAAATGTACTTCGACTTAGCTGTGAAGTTTTTGGCGAGAAGAATCCCAATCAGATCTGAGATGAACTTGTTGGATGGGATGAACGAAAAGCGAAAGAAGGGTGTAAGTAAGTGTGGAAGGACGAGTAATGTAATGATGACTGGCAAAGAAGAATGATATGTGTTTGCTTGGTCCCCGAGGTGGCTGGGAAGGAAAGAATATGGTATGGTGCATGGCTGTGTGAATGATGAAGCAAGGATGGGTGGAAGGAGAACAGCCTGGGTGGGTGAAACAGAAACTGTATGTGTGCATATACTTTGAATGGATGGCTGCCTGGATCATTCATGGTACTATCTGACTCTTAGATAGCATATGTGTATCTAGAGAGAGTAGACGGTCACTGGATGAAATAAGTGTTACTTTGAAGAGCATGTAACAGCGCACCCGCACGTCCGTTCCAGTGTAGGAAAGGCAAGGAAAAGAAGTTGTAATTTTGTCCAAATACTACCATGAATAGTAGCAGTAGTTTGTATTGCAACTGCAAGCACAGCATATATCCGGTTATTACGGTGGACACTCCCTACCTCTCTTAATAACTTTAGTTTAGTAGTAGTACGTCATTCATGTGTGGGTGTATCACTGTTCACTCAATAATAAGCAAAGCACCTAAAGTCATCCCATATGTCATCAAATACATCCCATGTGAAGTGATAGATAATCAGATTATTTAGCTTCTTCATTTTCCTTTTCTAATACTCATTTGCACTGTAGGGTGAAAGCTAAATTAATTAAGCAGTAGCCCTTTAAACAGAGTATTCTCATTGCCACCCGAAATAGAAAAGTAAGAGCTTCACCACATGCATGTACTGGACCGGTACAGTAGCGCAAGTCTGTCTCACTCACCATAGTGTGCGTCTGTTTTTCTAGGGTGCAAGTTCACTGCGCCGGCATTATGCCGGCTTGCATAAGATAACGTACCAATTTTCCTAAACAAGAGAGAAGAAGAAGAATAAGACTGGTGTACTGTCATAGTCGACTGTAATGGAAGTCCATAGTGCTCGTAGAATTTGTTCCTTAAACTCCCACTAATGTTAGAGCAAGGATGAAGAAGTCGGAGGTTACATAGATACTGTCCTCAATAGTTATGTACTGTGCTTTCAATTTGCTACTTGTACTGTGACAACTTTCTGCTCAATCATTTTGTGTTAATCTTAAGGAGCATTGGTTACAGACTATATCTTTATTTCTTCATGTAGTTGCTCCAAATCCAAGAGACCATCAAGGAGGAAGGAGCTGGCTCGAATGGCCCGGCAACGGAGGCTGGATGCCACTGTCGCTGAATATTGGCAGCTGGTGGCCCTGGAGGAGGAGGAGACGCAGTCTGGTAATACAACAACGTCCACTGGGACAGCTGCATCCTCCTCCGTGCGGGCTGCCAGCCAGCGCAGTGCTCCAGCGGTACGGAGCCGGGCTACCAAAGCCAAACGCCACCGCCGAGCAGCAAAGACAGCAGCTGCCCCCCACAGGATTTGCAAGGCACGCCGGCGCCGCTTATCCTTCAGACTGTCCTACCTGGAGCAGGAGGTCCTGAACTATAAGAACTTGGTGGAGGGCCTCCGTTTCGAACATGCCACCCTCCGCAAGGAGCATGATGCTCTGGCTGCTAAAGTCAACAGCACCCTGCCATAGTGTCCCTTGCCCCTTTTTTAGAGACTTTTGGGGGGTGGGAATTGGGAGTTCGGTTTTTGGGGACTTTTGAAGGACAATCGTTGGGGTTAGGGAGGGTCTTGCGGGAGATTATTTTGTTAAGGCTATAAAAATATACATTTTGAAACTTTATCTGACCATACCTGTTTTTTACTGCTTTTGAGTCTGGTGGGTGGGGGTTTAACAGTAAGTTTGTTTTCCTGAATAGTCCTAGGACTTTAGTAGTACTACCGTCAATCTCTCGTCTCTCCTAATACTCCATTATACTACCTCCAACCAAACGCTTATCTTACCTGTAATTTCTGTTTGAAAGTAGGGCTAGGCCCAGGGCTGGCTCCACGGGAAATGGCGATTAAGGTTGCAATCCAGGGCGGCTGAAATTTCCTCCTCCTTGTGGTGGTACTAGTGGTGTGACACAGTGGCAGTTGCATGGCTATGGAAAAAAAGAAAATGAAACCTGGTTTGTCCTTACTGCAGCATTACAACGGTACGATAGTGAATATGGCAGGTGACAGTACACTAGACTACAACAGTGCCACAATGTAGCCTAACAAATGGTAAAGTATTTATAGTATAACTTGTACTTGTTTCTTTGACATTGGCTAATACTACAAGAAATAGTACTGAAGCTGAGTAAGTCTAGAATATATCCTCGGATTCCTTCACCAGCCTGTTGCTATGACCTTATCCTCCCCAGCAAGTGTGTGGAATTATTGATGTCAGTTAGTCACACATCAAGCAAAACCACACAACCCGGGGGAAGAGGGTTAGGGTTTGTAAAATGGATAGGAATGGGGGTTTCTTTTAGGGTAGGTTTTGTTGAGAGAAAAAAAAAAGCACAGCATGGACAAACAATAATTGAACATAAATACATTTTTGGGTACAAAGCTAACCATAAATCTTTTACGTGACATAAAGGAAGTGCATGCACTACTGAATGCATTGTTACAGAAAAGTAAGTAGTACTTTCGACAACCGTGAATGACAGAATGTGACAATACAGGGCTACATTAAATTAGGTTTAAAAAATAGCCGAAGTAAAACCTATAGAATGGCTGTAGGGATCAATTTAGAAGCAGAGAGATCCAAGAAATGCAGTCACACACACTCATTGAATAAAATAATGGATACTGTATCTGTATTGTTGTAGTTGTCCTGTTGAATTTGGTAAGTAAGTTGCATGCAGCAAACAATTCCTCTTATTAGCGGCACTCCTCCATTCCAGATGACGCTTCGTCCATCAATGTTGGTGACCAGAAGACACCCTGTCCACTGCCTGCCTGGCGGATGCTGGATTGCGGCTCGCTAATGTGAAGCCTGGCTCCATCCTTTTTTCCCCATTGCAGACTGAAACCCGGCCTGTAATTATTGAACGAAAAACAGCACTGATAAATAAATATAAGGTATGTACGCTGTGTAGTGCAAAAAGTCACACTTTGATTTTCCTAATAGACAGTACAACATTTTTGAAAGTGCGTACTCTGTCTGCGTCACCTTTTCAAGGATAAATAAGTATGGGCAAATTAATTTAGCGGATCTTTCCCCTCAAGCTAGGTGTACTGTAAACTGTGTTTTAGAACAAAATTAGACCTTCCCAGCAGTGCTTCCACCCAGACCCTTAGTAAGCCAGTTGCAAAAATGTAGAAGACCCCCAATCAGATCTCAAAAAACGAGGCCTAGCAGAAAACTGGTGACAAAACGTACTTCGAAAGTAAAAGTAGGCCCAAATACCCCCTTACCCACCGTGGATTGTATTCAAACCACTTGCAAGCAAGCAAAAGTATCCATAGCCAGCATCGCTCCAAGACTCGAAAACCCCCCCACCCAAACACATGCAATAGAAATACTGCTAACCCTAACAAGCCCTAAGTTAAGAATAGTGGCAGAGGCTTTCTTTAACTATGCCAAATCGCCCCTTTCCTACCATGGATTTTCTTCAAATGACTTGCAACCAAAATTACACATTCTCACGAGTGCTCTAAGACCCCAGAACTCAGTTGCAAAAATCTAGAACACCCCAAAACACATGCAATCCTGCTGCTAGGTCTAACCCTAACGAACCCTAAGTTACAAAAAGTGCCAAAAGGCTTTTCCTTATGGACTTTGTCCCAACCACTTCTATCCGGTATTAGACCTTCCCAGGAATGCCCCTAGACCCGCCAACCCACCCGCCAAAAAGCACAACACCCCCAAACAGCCCAAAAGCAAAATCTCATACTTACAATATTTCTCGGCCTTCGGTCCAAATGCGCTGTGTAGCTAGGCCATAACTCCGGTTTACCACCACGGATTTCCTGAAAAGCAAATGCAATCAAGATTAGACTGTCCCAGCAGTGCTCCCAGACCCCGAAATTCACCCACAAACAGCCGGAACCCCCCCAAAGAGCTCC
The DNA here is from genome assembly GCF_964263255.1 of Lissotriton vulgaris. Taxonomy (NCBI): domain Eukaryota; kingdom Metazoa; phylum Chordata; class Amphibia; order Caudata; family Salamandridae; genus Lissotriton; species Lissotriton vulgaris. The sequence goes on from NC_141693.1 coordinate 1,219,720,202, forward strand.
TCAAAGGCAAGCAAGTCAGCAAAAACACAAAAAAAATTCCGCCTCCGATTTGGTCCAAACCACTTTTATCCGGTATTAGAGATTCCCAGCAATGGCCCCAGAGCCGTCAACTCACCCGCAAAGAAGTAGAACACCCCCACAAGTGCTGAGTCTTTCTTCATTGGGCGTAATCCAGCCCTCTGCTTTGATGGAAATAGGAATCTAGAGGAGGAGGATAGAGGAGCATGTTCTTCTGAACTTGTGAACCTGAGGAATGCAGACTGCGGCACCTTCAAATCAATAAGCAAACAAGTGAAGACAGTTCTGCTGATGGGCTTGTTTTTGTGATTAGGTGATTAAAGTTTGAATTATATTAACTGTGCACAACAAAGAAAGACAGACACACAGGAATGAAAGTCAATAAGGACGAAAAAGAAAGTTATTGATTCATTGTCTCATTTTCAGGGCTCGGTGTTAAGGTCCAGGAATAAGAATAAGGCTTCGTCTTCATACTCTGCGAATTCAGGCAGGGTGAGCTCAGTGTCACCTGACAGAGTAGAAATTCCCTCATCTATGTTGCTGTCCACCTCGTCTTCATCCGGCGCGCTTTCTCGTACTCTGTAATCTGGTGGTATGAGGTGCTGATTCATCTTGATCATTGTTAACCTCTCCACATTTTTGGGCGAGAGGCGGCTCCGTTTGGGAGTTACAATGGCACCAGCAGCACTGAAAACACGTTCAGAAGACACGCTTGCAAGTGGGCAAGACAAGTAGTTTAAAGCCAGGTTGGAGAGCTGTGGCCATAATTGTTTTTTCCCATGCCAATACGCCAATGGGTAAGCATTAACATAGACCTCTGTTGAGTCATTCACATAGTCCTTCACCATCGACTCAAGGTCCTCATCCAAGGTTCCTCCACTTTGCTTAGCTGTTGCTGTGCCTGTGACCTTTTGAGAACCAAACCCAAGCCGAGCTAGCCAATCCTCTTCAGCCTCCAATGTTTCTGTTGTGTCTGGTGCAGATGATCCGGTTGCCGGTGTCTTTAACGGCTGAGAGGTCACTTGTGCCACAGCCACAGGTGCAGAAGTGGATTGTTTTGACTGGGGATGGCCTGCTGATGCTGATGTACTGCCTTTTCCTTCAAATTTCTGCCGTTCTCTTTCAAACCTCTTGGCTGACAAGGCTAGCCAACGTTTGTACTTTGGAACATGTTCATCATCAAAAGGAAAGAATGCTTGGCCTGCCAGTGCCTTTTTGTAGCGTGGATCCAGAATAGTAGCACAAATGTAATGCTATTCTGAGTGGATCATTTTAAGACGTTCATCACCACGTAGGCGCTCTCATCATTTCTCCGCCAAAACAAAAGGGTCTTTGTTTTTTTCATCTTTTTGAAACACAGAGCACACCTCCTTCAGTTGGTGCTCCAGCATGTACAACAATGGGATAGCTTTTCCCAAATTACAGTCCTCCTTGCTGACTGCACGCGTGAAGACCTCAAAAGGACGAAGCATGCATGTCAGGCTTTTAACTATGTGCCATTGCTCCGCACCCATCCTCGGGTCCTTCTGAGCTGTACCCTGTGTTAAGAAATATTGATCGAGTACCGTATACTGCTCATACAGACGCTCAAGCATGTAGAAGGTTGAGTTCCAACGTGTTGCCACCTCCTGGATGAGTGCTTTCACTGGCATTCGACGGTCATGTAGCAGGCTCCTCAGATGCTTCCGGGCCTTAAAAGAATGGCTGAAATGGTTGCACAAATGGTTGCACATTTTTTGGCAGGTCTCCACTACATCGTACGCTGGACTCTCTTTATCAATCAATAATTTTTTGACAACCAGGTTTATACAGTGCGCCAAACACGGCACTCTCAAATACTGACCCAGCTCCATGGCCTTAACTACATTGGCGCCATTATCCGTGGAAACATAACCAATCTGGCGTTTTTTTGGGGACAGCCAGTCAAGGACCTTTGTGTTAAACTCATCCAAAATGTTTTGTGCTGTGTGACGTTTCTCCAAACCAAACATGGCTAGTGTTGCATGTTTCCGAGCAGCTTTAAAAACTTGGTCCGGGTCAACACCTGCGTTTAGCTTTGTTTTAACCCCTGAAAAAGAGACCCAGTGTGCAGTGATGCACATGTAATCAGCGCCTGCGCCACTGGTCCACATGTCTGTTGTATAGTGTGAACAGCACTCTTCTGCAAAGCTGCCCCAATCACCTCCAGAACATCTTCATGTAGTGCCTGAACCGCAACTCGGGCAAAATAGAACCGGCTAGGAACCTTTCATTTAGGGCAGAGCGCTGCCACTAATTCTAGAAAACCAACCCCTTCTACAAAAGAAAAAGGGAGAAGGTCCAGAGCTAGCATTTTAGCCAGCTTAGTTTTATACAGAGGCGTCAGTGGGTGGTTGCGTTCATATTGCGCTTCTGTAAACAACATCTTTTTAATGTTACCCTGGACCAAGCATTTACGGGATAATGATGATGATGATATCTTCGACCCAGTTACGCTCGCTGATGAACTTTTTCGCATTGGTGTCTCACTCTCTCCCACACTCTTAGTGTGGCTCACATGGGGTGTGCTGCTGACAGGGGTACTGGGTGTAAGTGAAGTGTTTGACACGTCTTCTTCCTCCTCGTCATCATCAGATGAAAAATTAACGCTTTCATTAAGTGCAATTAGGGCTTCCTTGATCGCCTGTAGGTGCGCAAACCATTGGACAGGGTGCTGTCTCTTAAGATGACCTCTCTGGCCTCCGGTACCATAGTTGGTACCAAACTTACCACGACTAACTGCAACCTTACAAATGCTACAAATGGCGAAGTTATCCCTTTTTGGGCAAACACTAAAGAAGTCCCAAGCTGGGGACTTGAATTGTCTGTGGGGGCCGGAGGAGGCGGCGATACTGGTGGTGGTGGTCTTGCTGCTAATGCCAGATGAAGTGGAGGATGTGGATTGCCGAACTTTAGTACGTTGTGCACTTTCACCACCACTAATTGTGGTCGAGGTGGATGGAGGTCCCTTCTTGCGAGGAAGAAATATGGAAGCGGTAGGTGTTGGTGTACTAGTTAACTCCAATGATTGTTGTGTTTCCATTGCCTCCTCGTCGACATCATCATCACGCTCAGCAGCTTCTTGGGCTAGGGTCAAAATGTCTCTTTGCTGCATGCCCGCTGGGGCTGCAGTGACCTTTATGATGACTGGCTCGTCGTCTTGAGAGGCTTCATCAGCAGCAGTATCCGCCACTTCTTGTTGAGCCTCATCACACTCCATAACTATGAGTTTTTCGACGACCTTCCTTTTACGCTTAAGTACCTTTGTCAGATCATGGTGTGCCTCACTCTCAGACGGCCGTGATGGTTCCCAATCTTCATCCAGATCATCAGAAGGAGGTGGGCTTGAAGAAGATGTAGACACCCCCTTGATCTTTTCTTTGCTAGGGATGTGGAAGACAATGAATGATCATCAGGAGGAGTGGCTTCCTCAAATGATACCTCGGCTTGATTGTCGATTTCCTGATGTGCCCCTACTTCGGGAGGAACAACTATTGTGGGCACTTGTGACCCTCCATGCACCTCTGCTTGTGCATCTCCTTGCGCTGCCTCTCCTTCCACATGTACTTGGGCTTGTACTTGCACATGTGGTTGTTGTTGCGGCTGTGGTTGTTCAACACTTGTCAGATGAGTTACAACAACCTGTGTTGATTCAGGGACATTGCTGCTACTTTCTTGCGATGAGCCAACATCACTGGTCGATGGTGATTGAAGAAGTACACTGACTGCCTCTGCAGCACTCAAGGGCTTGGACTTAAGTTGGCGTGGTGGTGGTGGTGGAGGCACTGAGCCCAATGGAGCGGGGGTGCTGCTCCCAGCTTGGTCCCCAGCAGATCCCGCTGCTGCTGCAGGCGTACTTTTTTTTTTACTCCCAAAAAACGCGGCAGCCGGCACACCAGCCTCCTTGGTAACTTGCTTCTTCTGCTCCTTACTGGCAACTTTCTTGCTAGAGGAGCTACGGAGAACTTTTTTTTGGGCCATCTTCTTCAGAGCAGGTCAGAACAGCAGGCCTAAGTTGCACGAGTTGCAGAGTTGTCTGTGGCCAGACGTGATGTCGCGTGACGTTATGCGGCACACACACACCGCTGCAGGACTTCTTCCTGGCACTGGTGGTTCTCTTGAGTCTTCTGCACCTAAAAGCAATGGAAGACAGAGGAACATCAGTTCAGTTATACACCCCAAAAAAATTGAAAAAAAACAGAAAAATCAGCACAATCCCAAGCCATCCAGCCCCTCCATGATGTTTAAATTCAAGACAACCCACAGAAAGACTAGGCCCATGCACCACTCACTACCCCTGGGCATAATGGATGAAAGCTAGGCAAAATGGGTGCAGGCCTGAGAACACTGCCTGCATTCAAAATGGCCCCTCCCTCCCAGGACATGGCCAGGGCCTGTAGCAGCATTCAAAATGGCCCCCACCCACATGGCCTGTCCCCATGAACACCCCAAATAATCGAAAAACACAGAAAAATCAGCACAATCCCAAGCCATCCAGCCCCTCCATGATGCTTAAATTCAAGACAACCCACAGGAAGACTAGGCACATGCACCACTCACTACCCCTGGTGAAAAGGCCACAACAGGCCAAAAAAACGAAAATCACAGAAAAATCAGCACAATCCCAAGCCATCCAGCCCCTCCATGATGTTTAAATTCAAGACAACCCACAGAAAGACTAGGCACATGCACCACTCACTACCCCTGGGCATAATGGATGAAAGCTAGGCAAAATGGGTGCGGGCCTGAGAACACTGCCTGCATTCAAAATGGCCCCTCCCTCCCAGCACACGGCCAGGGCCTGTAGCAGCATTCAAAATGGCCCCCACCCACATGGCCTGTCCCCATGAACACCCCAAAAAATCGAAAAACACAGAAAAATCAGCACACTCCCAAGCCATCCAGCCCCTCCATGATGTTTAAATCCAAGACAACCCACAGAAAGACTAGGCACATGCACCACTCACTACCCCTGGTGAAAAGGCCACAACAGGCCAAAAAAACGAAAATCACAGAAAAATCAGCACAATCCCAAGCCATCCAGCCCCTCCATGATGTTTAAATTCAAGACAACCACCAGAAAGACTAGGCACATGCACCACTCACTACCCCTGGGCATAATGGATGAAAGCTAGGCAAAATGGGTGCAGGCCTGAGAACACTGCCTGCATTCGAAATTGCCACTCCCTCCCAGCACATGGCCAGGGCCTGTAGCAGCATTCAAAATGGCCCCCACCCACATGGCCTGTCCCCATGAACCACCCCAAAAAGCCGAAAAACACAGAAAAATGAGCACAATCCCAAGCCATCCAGCCCCTCCATGATGTTTAAATTCAAGACAACTCACAGAAAGACTAGGCACATGCACCACTCACTACCCCTGGTGAAAAGGCCACAACAGGCCAAAAAAACAAAAATCACAGAAAAATCAGCACAATCCCAAGCCATCCAGCCCCTCCATGATGTTTAAATTCAAGACAACCCACAGAAAGACTAGGCACATGCACCACTCACTATCCCTGGTGAAAAGGCCACAACAGGCCAAAAAAACGAAAATCACAGAAAAATCAGCACAATCCCAAGCCATCCAGCCCCTCCATGATGTTTAAATTCAAGACAACCCACCGAAAGACTAGGCACATGCACCACTCACTACCCCTGGGCATAATGGATAAAAGCTAGGCAAAATGGGTGCAGGCCTGAGAACACTGCCTGCATTCAAAATGGCTCCTCCCTCCCAGCACATGGCCAGGGCCTGTAGCAGCACTCAAAATGGCCCCCACCCACATGGCCTGTCCCCATGAACACCCCAAAAAATCGAAAACACAGAAAAATCAGCACAATCCCAAGCCATCCAGCCCCTCCATGATGTTTAAATTCAAGACAACCCACAGAAAGACTAGGCACATGCACCACTCACTACCCCTGGGCATAATGGATGAAAGCTAGGCAAAATGGGTGCAGGCCTGAGAACACTGCCTGCATTCAAAATGGCCCCTCCCTCCCAGCACATGGCCAGGGCCTGTAGCAGCATTCAAAATGGCCCCCACCCACATGGCCTGTCCCCATGAACACCCCAAAAAATCGAAAAACACAGACAAATCAGCACAATCCCAAGCCATCCAGCCCCTCCATGATGTTTAAATTCAAGAAAACCCACAGAAAGACTAGGCCCATGCAACACTCACTTCCCCTGGTGAAAAGGCCACAACAGGCCAAAAAAACGAAAATCACAGAAAAATTTGCACCATCCCAAGCCATCCAGCCCCTCCATGATGTTTAAATTCAAGAAAACCCACAAATTGACTAGGCCCATGCAACACTCACTACCCCTGGTGAAAAGGCCACAACAGGCCAAAAAAACGAAAATCACAGAAAAATCCGCACAATCCCAAGCCATCCAGCCCCTCCATGATGTTTAAATTCGAAACACCCCACAGAAAGACTCAGTGCACCCACCACTGAGTACCCCTGGGCAAAAGGCCCCAAAACAGCCCAAAAATCGAAAATTCCAAAATTGTAGTTGCAGCAACTGTAATGCCCCAAACAAACTTACTTGTGAAATTTCTAATCCAAAAGTGATCCAAAGAAAGTCAAAAAGGCCTCAAATCCAAATATCCAGCAGCATCCACAAAAAGTAATCCTTCCAGCTCTAGATCCAAATGAAAAGTGACCAGGAGATGGACAAAGCACTGGGAGGAGCCTGCTGGACAGGAACAGGAAGTTGAAGACTGTGGGGCACTTCCTTCCTTCCACCCCCCCCCCAAAATGGACTCCTCGCAAAAAAAGTGCAGACAAATGTCAACCTGAGGAGTTATTCAGATAAAAATCATCATTTCCAGAAGGTTTATGTTGCTTGTTGGTGGATTTCTTCTGCAGAATTGCAAATTTTGTAATTTCGTGAGTGCGAGATTGTTGCTGTTCGCCGCATCTCCAAGCTCGCAATTGCGAAGTACCGCGATACGTGATCACGGCGTACTCGCGTTGACAAACTCTCGCTGTGCAAGTTGGCAAGCCGCGATTACGTAATCGTGCTCGCCAAATTCCCGCGGGATCCCGCAGCAAGATCCAAAATGGCGCAGCACTCGCAAAATATCAAGAAAAACAACTCGGCAAACGCTGAATAACGGTAAGTAAACGCCACGCGCCGCAAAATTGTATCACCAAGAAAAAAAAAATCCGCTGCGTGCGAATTTGCCGATTTTCGGTAAATTCGCGAGCGTTCGCGGATTGCGAATTTACCGAAAATCCGCAAAATCCACGAGCGTAACGGATTTCCCGCCCATGCTTAGTAGTGACCCATTCAGCAGTATGTGTTAATCAATTCACTGCGCTAAAACTCAAGCACTTAGGAATTCAGTCAGGCACTGTGCTTGCAGAACTGTAATCATTCAGTCAGTACCCAAGTACTCATTCAGCTAAGTAGGCCTGAGAACATGGACTGCTTCAAACCCCTATACAATATGCATGAAGTCTTCTATTCACCTGCACACTTTTCTTTCACATCTTCAATTCCCCAGTCTGTATCCTTACACTTCCAGCAAACACTCTGTCACTGCTGTTGCACTGTTGTAGTGACCCATCCAGCAATATGTACTAATCATTCAGTGTGCTAACACTGAAGCACTTATAAATTCAGTTAAGTACTCTCATTGCAGAACTGTAATATTCAGTCAGTACCCAAGTACTCATACAGCGAAGGAGGCCTCAGAACATGGACTGCTTCAAACCCCTATACACTGTGCCTGCAATCTTATTTGCACTTGCACAGTTGTCTTTAATATCTTCAATTCCTCAGTCTGTATGCTTACACTTCCAGGAAACACTCTCTCATTGCCCTTGCACTGTTGTAGTGACCCATTCTGAGGAATATACTAATCATCCAGTGCGCTAAAACTCAAGAACATATAAATTCACTTAGACACTCTCCTTACAGTACTGTAATGTTTTACTCAGTACCCAAGTACTCTTTTGGTGAATTAGGCCTAAGAACATGGACTGCTTCAAACCCCTATACACTATGCATACAGTCTTCTATCCACCTGCACACTTGTCTTACACATCTTCAATTCCCCAGTCTGTATTCTTACACTTGAAGCAAACACTGTCATTGCTGTTGTACTGTTGTAGTGACCTATTCAGCAGTATGTACTAATCCACTTACTGCACTAAAACTCAAGGACTTATATATTCACTTAGACACTCTTCTTGCAGAACTCTAATTATTCAGTCAGTACCCAAGTACTGATGCAGCGAAGTACGCCTTAGGACATGGACTGCTTCAAACCCCTATGCACTATACATGCAGTCTTCTATCCACTTGCATACTTGTCTTTCACATCTTCAATTCTCCACTCTGTATCCTAACAGTTCCACCAAACACTCTGTCACTGCTGTTGCACTGTTGTACTGACCCATTCAGTTGTATGTACTAATCCATTCACTGCATTAAAACTGAAGCAATTATAAATTCAGTTAGGCTCTCTCCTTGCAGAACTGTAATCATTCAGTCAGTACCTAAGTAGTCATACAGCGAAGTAGGCCTTAGGACATGGACTGCTTCAAACCGCTATACACTATGCATGTAATCTTCTTTGCACCTGCACAGTTGTCTTTGATATCTTCAATTCCCCAGTCTGTTTCCTTACACTTGCAGCAAACACTCCGTCACTGCTGTTGCACTGTTGTGACCCATTCAGGAGTATGCACTAATCCATTTACTGCACTAAAACTCAAGCACTTATATATTCACTTAGACAATCTCCTTACAGTACTCTAATCATTCAGTCAGTACCCAAGTAGTCATACAGCGAAGTAGGCCTTAGGACATGGACTGCTTCAAACCCCTATGCACTATACAGGCAGTCTTCTATCCACCTGCACACGTGTGCTTCATATCTTCAATTCCCCAGTCTCTATCCTTACATTTCCAGCAAACACTCTGTCACTGCTGTTGCACTGTTGTAGAGACCCATTAGGCAGCATGTACTAATCATTCAGTGTGCTAACACTGAAGCACTTATAAATTCAGTTAGGCACTCTCATTGCAGAACTGTAATCATTCAGTCAGTACCCAAGTACTCATTCAGCGAATTAGGCCTTAGGACATGGACTGCTTCAAACTAAGGGTGGGAGTAGTTCGCGAAGTAGCTTTACGCGAAGCTACGGGAAGTGCACTTCGCACTACGCAAACTTCACGTAGTCGATACTCTCCTTACAGTATTCTATTCATTCAGTCAGTACCAAAGTACTCATGCAGTGAAGTAGGCCTTAGGACATGGACTCAGTCAAACCGTTATGCACTATGCATGCAGTCTTTTATCCACCTTTACACTTGTCTTTCACATATTCAATTCTCCACAGTCTGTATCCTTACACTTCCAGCAAACACTCTGTCACTGCTCTTGCACCATTGTAGTGACCCATTCAGCAGTATGTGCTAATGCATTCACTGCACTAAAACTGAAGCACTTAAAATTCAGTCAGGCACTCTCCTTGCAGTACTGTATTCATTCACTCAGCACCCAAGTACTCATGTAGTGAAGTAGGCCTTAGGACATGGACTGCTTCAAATCTCTATGCACTAGGTATGCAGTATTCTATCCCCCTGCACATTTGTCTTTCACAGCTTCAATTCCCCTGTCTGTATCCTTACACTTCCACCAATCACTCTGTCACTGCTGTTGCACTGTTGTAGTGATCCATTAAGCAGTATGTACTAATCCATTCACAGCGTTAAAACTCAAGCACTTATAAAATCAGCCAGGCACTCTCCTTGAAGAAGTGTAATAATTGAGTCAGTACCCAAGTACTGATACAGTGAAGTAGGTCTTAGGACATGGACTGCTTCAAAGCCCTATGCACTATTTATGCAGTCTTCTATCCACCTGCACACTTGTATTTCACACATTCAGTTCCACAGTCTGTATCCTTCCACTTCCACCAATCACTCTGTCACTGCTGTTGCACTGTTGTAGTGACCCATTCAGCAGTATGTACTAATCCATTCACTGTGCTAAAACTGAAGCACTTATAAATTCAGTCAGGCACTATCCTTGCCGAACTGTAATTATTCAGTCAGTACCCAAGTACTCATGCATCACAGTAGGCCTTAGGACATGGACTGCTTCAAACCCCTATGCACTATGCATGCAGTCTTGTATCCACCTGCACACTTGTCTTTCACACCTTCAATTCCCCAGTCCGTATTCTTATGTTTTCACCAAGCACTCTGCCACTGCTGTTTCACTGTTGCACTGTCGCACTGTTGTAGTGACCCATTCATCAGTATGTACTAATCCATTCACTACATTAAATCACAAACACTTATAAATTCACTTATAAATTCACCCAGGCAGTTTCACCAGCAGTGCAGAGGAAAGCATAGACTTGTAACATATTTATGCACATATGTTACATTTCTGTGCTTCAGAAGTACTACAGTACACTGCAAGTAAACACCTCATAGAGTTATACTGTAGCACCTCCTTATAGTTCTGCACTTTCACATTCACCATACACTACCAATGTATTCTTTCATTCAATTATGCACTATGCATTCATTCAAAAAAACCTTTACACACTATCATACTAATATAGCTCTTTTTTGACCAGTGAATTTAGTTCTTAAAATAACTTTTTGTGTGATTTTTGTAGTTTTGTATTTTTGGGGGATTTTCTGAACAATTTTGTATTTATTTTTAATTTTTTTTAAAAGGAAAAAAAGGAACAGCACAAACAAAACAGTCTGGAACTGGAACAAATAAACAAAAAAAAATTAGGACGGTGGTCTTGGTTGCGCCTGCAAATTAAATCTATGGATTGTTCTCCATAACAAAGAGTCTCCTTGCAAAATTTGCTTAAAATAAATAAATCAGCAAAACCGGGAAAAATGTCCGGATGAGGACTTGATGGTCTACAGCTGGTGGAAGGTCTTCTCGAAGCCTGTTGCATGCAGCTCTCGCATAATTGCAGGGATGTTGTGTTTTGACATGCTTCACCATGCTCGCAGTTCCAAAAGAATATTTCTTATTAGAATTTCCTCTGGAAAGCACTGTCGCACAAACATTACAGGTTACCTTTGCTGCATTCACTTTTTTTTCTACGTCAGGAATGTAAGTGCTTCCTTCCTTTTGGGGACTAGATCCTCAGCAACAAATTCTTCTTCTGAAGAGTGTTCAGAGAAATCTTCATCCTGGTGTGCAGCCAAATTGAAGATCTCTTGAAAAACACAGGAGCTTCACAAACAGATGTTTCTTCAGTGAAGGTCATAGAAGAATGATTAAAATGGGTGGGGTCTTCTACAGTTAGAATAGGAAGTATTATGAACCAATCAAATCTGTTGTTTTGAAGTCACATGGGGTGTGCGTAAGCTGCTCGTACGCTGTGCGTATGTACGACGTACCCAGCGATTCGCGTAATAGTTTTTAAAAGTAATATATACACTTATTAAAACTAAATGAATACTATTTTCATGATTACCTCAGATAATGTCTTGCCTTAAAATTTACAATAAATACATAGATATACCTTTTTAAACATTAAAAAAAATTTGCAGGGTATGTGTAGCGTACGCCGTACAAACGAACATGACGTCAGGCAGAAGCGCCGATGCGACGCGTAACATCAAAACGTATTTGTGAAGTATGCGCGGGTACACGTACAGTACGATTACAGATGCGCAGGAGTGTGCGAGGATGGTACGCGTACCCTACGTTTACCACAAAAAAAACGCAAACAAAATATAGAAATACATTTTAATATATTGAAAAAATATATAAATTAAAAAAAAATGATTTTTTTAATTATTTTACATTAAAAATATGTAATGTAATTTAAAAAATGAAATAGCTAAAATAATTATTATAAAAAATGTAGTAAATTAGTATAAAAAATAAATATAACAATTAATACATTTAAAAATTGGCATTTAGAAAACCTATGAAATTTACTGAAAAAAACATAGGTTTTAGGCACGTTATAGTTAGGAATTAGCATTTAAAAAACCTTGCAAATTCACTGAAAAAACCATAGGTTTCACACATGTTATAGTTAGCTGGACATTTCACACATACAAAACCATTGAAATTCCCCCGTTATAGTTAGTTCAGCTAACTATAACTTGCGTGCCCGCAATCCACTGCTGATGACGTCACATATTACATCACTCATGACATGGTCAGTGACATCACTCATGACATCACTGATGACATCTCAATAATTGCATACATGGCTCTTTAAGAGCATACATTGCTCTGTTACTCAGTGCATGCATGCATCATTAATTTTCTAAAACTCAAAACAAGAATTTTTACTTTTTTAAAGCACAAAACCTTTTCTTAATGGCATACCTACATCATTTCACAAATATTTCTTATGTCTTTGAAACATATATTCAGCCTTTCTCAAAGAAAAGTTACACACCAAATGAAGCTAGCTGTAGCGATCACCCTAGGCAGAGCGGCAAGTTGCCGCAGACAGTACGTTTTCAGCCGTAATTGGAAAAACTACAAGTCCCAGAATGCCAAGCGGTACAGAAAGAATGCACAATGGGCAGAACTTACTTAAGCTCCTCCCCTGGAACAAAACGGGGCTTGTCAATCCCGTTCCTGGTTAGTTTCACATCGTTGGAGCATCTGAAGACTTGCCTTGGATTCTAGTGACTAGCCTGTTCGTCCTGTTGAGCAGACACCCGCCGCGACGACGAAGTGCCTGCGAGGTCAGTTGAGCAGACACCCGCCGCGACGACGAAGTGCCTGCGAGGTCAGTTGAGCAGACACCCGCCGCGACGACGAAGTGCCTGCGAGGTCAGTTGAGCAGACACCCGCCGCGTCGACGAAGTGCCTGCGAGGTCAGATCACCTGTTTCCCAGCGTGTCCCTGTGAGTACAACAGAGCCGCGTTTGTTTGTGGAAATACATTGAGGAAAGCGGGCTCGCTCTCTTCTACTATCTTGTTTTTTCCTTGCTTCCAAGCCTGGAATAGATGCGAGTGCGGATCGCACGTTTCTTTTGTTGTTTATACCTTGGAATCCTGTTATACTGGCGTGATTGCGTCTGTGGAAAATCTGCAAACATATTCATCCCAAAAGGAGTATTTTGGGTTTTTCTATGAGCATTACCTTGCTGACTCATTCACGAGGAGAATACCTATCCTCAGTATTTCCTTGCAGGAGCTTGGTTGGAAGGTGAAGTAACCTTTCAACACCGATGGAGCAGACATACCTGTAACCTTTGAACCCCTACTTCTTCCACTGAGTATCCATCCACGATTGTGGTAAGTTCCAGAACACTGGGGAGGTGGGGATCTTCGCGGCAGTTCAGAAGTACAGTATCCTCTGTATGTCTTCTCGCCCACCTCCAGGGAGGTCTTCCCAGTACAGCTGTTGACCCCCGAACTCGTCCTGCAAAGCTTAGAAGACTCTCACATCCCTCCACCCGATTTATCCCTTACGGCCTCCGGCTGTGCTCGTTCCAATAGTGGTGGTTGTTCCCATTGTTGGGAGACGTGCAGTGGGAGGTTGCGAGGACAGTCATCCAGTCGTCCCTGCTGGGCCTTGGATTCAGGTTAGTGGCGCGTGCGTATTCTTGCGCTGCTTTCAATCATTACAGATTGACAAGCCCAAGAACGCTAACCAGCCTGGACGATGGATACAAACACCGTACTAACCTCCTTGTTGGAAAGCTTCTCGGAGTTGCAAAGCGAGGTCCAAACATCTCGCGCTGAGAACCAAGCATTATACAAGGAAGTGTCGAACTTGCGCAGAGAAATGTCAGATCTTGCCCATAAGGAGCCGAGTGTCAAACCTTTGATACGGCCTGCTACCTTGCCCCCTCCTCCATCGTTCCAACCAGGAGGATCGTTTGCAGCTCCTTCTACGTCCACGGATGCCGCCCCCACGGTTCATATACTACAGACCCATGGCATACCTCTAGCTCCTCCCGAACGGTTTTACGGAGATCCCAAAAAGTTTGAGACCTTCCTAAATCAATGTCGCCTTTATTTCCTCTGCAAGCCTCAAGTCTTTCAGGATGAATCATCTAAAACAGCATTCGTCATGTCCTACATGGGAGGGAACGCATCCGGTTGGACTATTCCTTTATTGGAACGGAATGATCCCATACTACATAATTTTGCCGATTTCTGTCTTGAACTACGTAAACTGTTCGACAGAAAATCCCACATGTTGTCGTTAGATCGGGAGTTGATGACCTTACGCCAAGGATCACAGGATCTATTATCTTATATTACGACTTTCAACCGTCTCATTGTAGAGACAGACTGGCCGGCTCAGAAACGGATCTCACTTTTCTATCAGGGTCTTCGGGGGGAATTGAAGGACGTCTTAGCACAGGTGGTGCAATTGCCCTCCACATGCGAAGAACTTATCGACTTAACAGTCCAACTGGATCATCGATTGTTGGAGCGGAGAGGCGATCGGAGCCGAGGAGACTCCAGGTTCTCCTATCCCATGGTCAGATCCCGACAAGCGGGCGAGGAAAAAGCCAAGCCACAAGAGGGGCCAGAACCCATGCAAATCGGAGGAATCCGGGGCCCCCTTACCAAAGAAGAAAGGGACAGGAGAAGAAGGCTCAAACTCTGCATGTACTGCGGAAAAAGCGGGCATTTTGTTAACGAGTGTAGAGCTCGGGCTTCTACGTCCGGAAGGAACGCCTTTCCCAGATCACAGGCCACCTTGAGGATGGAGGAGCCGTCGGAAAACTAACGGTCTTGGATCAGAAGGAGACCACTGATTCAAGACTCCATTCCCCTCCGGTCTCCCCTTACATAGCAAACACCCTGCACCCTGCCGTTGCACATATGAATATACATGTATCTCTAAAGGTGGGAAATCAACAACCCTTCCCTGTTGACGCCCTGTTGGATTCGGGGGCCACAGGGAATTATATTGATCAAGCTTATGCAAGGAAAATGGGTATCCCCTGTGACAAGAAAACAACGCCCGAGATGGTCAAGGCAGTAGATGGCACCGACTTGTCATCAGGACCGGTGACTCAACATACCCTGGCCTTGTTGATGGAATACGGAGCCGATCACTATGAATATATCCAATTCGACCTAATAGACGCCCCACAATTCCGGCTCATTCTCGGCATGCCCTGGCTTACCTTGCATGACCCCTCTGTTTGCTGGTCCACTCGCACAGTACGGATGACATCCAAATACTGCCATGAACATTGCCAGAACAGGGACCTTCTCCACAACGTCCCAGAACCCTCGCCTGCCTCTTGCTTAGCTGGGGCCTGCTCAGTCGACAGGTTCTGCTGTGCCACGGTTTTACCAGCAGAGTACCATGAATACGCCTCCTTGTTCGATAAGAAAAAGGCCACTCACCTGCCTCCACATAGGGCATACGATTGCCGTGTGGACCTTGTTCCAGGTGCGGATCTCCCCTGTAGCAGAGTGTATGCTTTAACCGAAAAAGAGACACAATATCTGAAAACCTATATCGAAGACAATTTGGCCACCGGGTTCATCAGACACTCCACTTCCCCTGTCTCTTCGCCTATGTTTTTCATTCCTAAGAAGGATTGTGAGGAGTTGCGTCCACGTATCGACTACCGAGCCATCAACCGGGTGACAATCAAAAACCGGTACCCATTGCCCTTGATTCCCGTTCTTATGGACCAACTCAAAGGGGCACGGTACTTTACCAAACTCGATCTTCGAGGGGCCTACCATCTCGTGAGGGTAAAAACCGGGGATGAGTGGAAAACGGCATTCAGAACCAAATTCGGTCTCTATGAATATCGAGTAATGCCGTTTGGTCTATGCAACGCCCCTGCCGCCTTCCAGTTTTTTATGGATGAGGTATTGCGGGGGTGTTTGGAGTCTTTTTGTATCGTCTACATCGACGACATTCTGGTGTACTCTGCCTCTCTCCCGGAGCACATCACACATGTCAAGGAAGTGTTGGAGAGGCTGCAACGAAACTCATTGTACGCCAAGCTTGAAAAATGCCTTTTCCACGTCCAAGAAGTGGCGTTCTTGGGGTATGTGATCGATGCCCAAGGATTTAGAATGGACATGAGAAAGGTTGAGGCCATACTCACTTGGAAAACGCCGCAGACTATCAAATCCGTTCAGAGTTTTCTTGGTTTTGCCAATTATTATAGGCGCTTTGTGCAAGACTTTTCCAAAATCATTCATCCCATTACGTCCCTCTTGCGAAAAAATGCTTTGTTCAAATGGGGAGCAGAAGCAGAAAAGGCTTTTCAAACCCTCAAGGAGAGGTTTACCCAAGCACCTGTCCTTCGACATCCAGACCCCCAGATACCTTTCATTCTCGAAACGGATGCCTCCCAATATGCTCTTGGCGGGATACTATCGCAACGACACCCCACCACTGGACAGCTACATCCAGTGGTGTATTTCTCAAAGAAGCTCACTCCTTGTGAGATAAACTACACCATCACGGACAAGGAGCTCCTGGCTATTAAAAGAGCATGTGAGGAGTGGAGGCATTACCTTCTTGGGGCTGTTCATACCGTGGAGATCATTACGGATCATCGTAATCTCCTGTTTTTGAAAACAGCAAAAGCCTTGACGCCCCGTCAATTGAGATGGACCCTTTTCTTTTCCGACTTTGACTTCGTTATCAGATATAGACCTGGAACTCGGAACGGTAAGGCGGATGCTCTCTCTCGATTGGGAGAGGATGACACATGGAGATCTGTGGAAACTCCTTCTATACTGCAGGGCATCGAAAACATCGAGGCCTCCATTGCCTTGATCTCCTCAGATGACTTTCTTGAAGATGTCAAAATTGCCCTCACTGACCTCGACATACCCGCATGGGTCCTTGTAGAGCCAGGTCACCGCTGTGAGAAGGATCACCTAGCATATCATCACCATGCTTTATACATTCCCCTCAGTGAGCTGCAAACCAAAGTAATGCAATGGGCTCATGACTCAGTATTGGGAGGATACATGGGTGTGTACAAGACACTCTCTACTGTGGAAAGGTCTTTCTGGTGGCCCAGCGTCCGGACTGATGTGAAGGAATACGTCAAGAACTGTGCAGTTTGTGCGCAAGGGAAATCCTCCCATACTAAACCAACAGGATTGTTGCACCCTCTACCTATTCCGTCCAAACCCTGGCATACCTTGTCCATGGATTTTATAGTAGAAATGCCTCCCTGTGAGAAACAAACAGTCATCTTGGTGGTGGTAGATCATCTCACCAAGATGGGACACTTTATCTCCCTACCGGGTTTGCCTACCTCCGGAGAATTAGCGAAGGTGTTCTTGCAAAACATCGTCCGTCTGCATGGACTACCGAGTGTGGTAATAACAGATAGGGGTACGCAGTTCACCTCACATTTCTGGAAAGCGCTGTGTACCATCCTGCAGATAGACACCCGTCTATCATCCAGTTACCATCCCCAAACGGATGGTAAGACCGAACGGTTGAACCAAACCCTGGAACAATACCTACGCTGTTTCACCTTACAAAACTCTACCAACTGGACCACCCTGTTGTGGTTGGCGGAATTTGCATACAATAATGCAACACATTCTACTCTGGGATGTTCTCCTTTTTATTGTCTGAATGGATTCCACCCGAACATGCTTCCCTTTGAGTGGCCTGTTACTTCCCTAGTACCCACCATCCAGGAACACCATGCGCATCTCCGGGCTGTACTGATTGAGGCTCGAAACAATCTGAAAAAGGCTCAAGACGCCCAGAAGACGTTTGCTGATAAACGAAGAACCCAGGAACCCGAGTACAAAGTGGGCGATAAAGTCTGGCTTTCTACCCGTAACTTACACATGAAAGGAATGAACAAACTGAAACCTAAATACATAGGTCCGTATGGGATCTGTGAGGTGATCAATACCGTGGCCATGAAACTGTCTTTGCCTGTGTCCTGGTCCATACATCCAGTTTTTCACGTCTCGCTTCTACGGCCTTGCCTCCCTGGCGTCCGGGTGCCTGAACGCCCTGGTCCTGTGGAAGTGGAAGGGGAGGAGGAGTACGAGGTAGAGTCCGTCCTGGATTCCCGTATGGTGCGGGGTCGGGTCCAATATTTGGTCGAGTGGAAAGGCTACGGTCCCGAAGACCGCTCATGGGAACCTGTGGACAACTTGCACTGCCCTGATTTGGTTGCCCTTTTCCATGAACGCTACCTCGGTAAGCCGGGTCGACCGCCGGGACGGCAGTCCTCGAGGGGGGGTTCTGTAGCGATCACCCTAGGCAGAGCGGCAAGTTGCCGCAGACAGTACGTTTTCAGCCGTAATTGGAAAAACTACAAGTCCCAGAATGCCAAGCGGTACAGAAAGAATGCACAATGGGCAGAACTTACTTAAGCTCCTCCCCTGGAACAAAACGGGGCTTGTCAATCCCGTTCCTGGTTAGTTTCACATCGTTGGAGCATCTGAAGACTTGCCTTGGATTCTAGTGACTAGCCTGTTCGTCCTGTTGAGCAGACACCCGCCGCGACGACGAAGTGCCTGCGAGGTCAGTTGAGCAGACACCCGCCGCGACGACGAAGTGCCTGCGAGGTCAGTTGAGCAGACACCCGCCGCGACGACGAAGTGCCTGCGAGGTCAGTTGAGCAGACACCCGCCGCGTCGACGAAGTGCCTGCGAGGTCAGATCACCTGTTTCCCAGCGTGTCCCTGTGAGTACAACAGAGCCGCGTTTGTTTGTGGAAATACATTGAGGAGAGCGGGCTCGCTCTCTTCTACTATCTTGTTTTTTCCTTGCTTCCAAGCCTGGAATAGATGCGAGTGCGGATCGCACGTTTCTTTTGTTGTTTATACCTTGGAATCCTGTTATACTGGCGTGATTGCGTCTGTGGAAAATCTGCAAACATATTCATCCCAAAAGGAGTATTTTGGGTTTTTCTATGAGCATTACCTTGCTGACTCATTCACGAGGAGAATACCTATCCTCAGTATTTCCTTGCAGGAGCTTGGTTGGAAGGTGAAGTAACCTTTCAACACCGATGGAGCAGACATACCTGTAACCTTTGAACCCCTACTTCTTCCACTGAGTATCCATCCACGATTGTGGTAAGTTCCAGAACACTGGGGAGGTGGGGATCTTCGCGGCAGTTCAGAAGTACATTATCCTCTGTATGTCTTCTCGCCCACCTCGAGGGAGGTCTTCCCAGTACAGCCGTTGACCCCCGAACTCGTCCTGCAAAGCTTAGAAGACTCTCACATCCCTCCACCCGATTTATCCCTTACGGCCTCCGGCTGTGCTCGTTCCAATAGTGGTGGTTGTTCCCATTGTTGGGAGACGTGCAGTGGGAGGTTGCGAGGACAGTCATCCAGTCGTCCCTGCTGGGCCTTGGATTCAGGTTAGTGGCGCGTGCGTATTCTTGCGCTGCTTTCAATCATTACACTAGCATAAGAACTCCCAAGAGACATTCTGCACTATAAATCCTCCTCAATTTTAAACATAGAATGTTTAAAGAAATACACCACCCTCATCATATACATGACATTTTCAACATACTTAAAGAACATAGATCACCATGTAAACATACATATGATTTCATTATAGATATATACCTTAAGGCGATCTTTCCAAAAATATATAGTTCTCTGCATCTTTAAGTAAACTCAAGAGTCTCATCATACATATAACTATCTACAAATAAAAAAAAATCTCACTGTCTAAGTATATGCAAACCGTTCATATAAGTTAAAAAACACATTGGCAAATACTTCCTAATACATATCTAACAAGTAATACTTATTTAGTGCATATGCAGAAGCAGCACGTTTTATTATTTATTTTTTATTTCTGACTACACTACTTCTGTTTAAGGATATGACAAAAACTACCACAGGTCCCGGAATGAAAATAAAATAGATGTATCTATTCTGCTCATAGTGCTTAGACATTTTAAACATTGTCATTTTTAAAGGCATTTCTCATGGTAATTTTTAACAGCACTAATATCTTAAACACATACTCGCTGCCAGATTCACTTCATCTGATATATTTTTTCACATCACTGTGATACTCTTTTTAATCAAACTCCCATATACATTTTTGTTTTCTAATCTACATTCTTTAAACAATTAAAAAGTTATATACATACCAATGAATTCGGTTTGTAGATTACATTGTTGGATAGTTTTGACACTGTTAAGATTTGTAAAAACTAAGCACAAGAATAGTACACCAATCTCATAGAAAGCAACAATAAACCTCTTCAGCTTTCCACCCTATGATCATGAGAAAGGCCACTCTGCAAACACACCTCCTGGCACACTACTAATTTGGGGATTAAGTCCACTTTACTCCTGAGGGCCCTTGGGGGCCAAGAAGCCCTTCTGGTACCTCCTGTAAGTCTCATGCAGAGGATTTCCTGAGCACTGGTTGGAGGCCCAGCCCCCTTTCTCCACCACTCTGCAAATGGGGCTGCTAGTTAAACAAGCATTTGCAATGCAATAAGTCTCACATTCAAGCGAGTTTGAGCTATCGTCATTGTAAATGACAGTGCCTTTTTTATGTTTTGGGGTTAAAACATAAAAGGCAATGTCATTTACAATACTAACTGTTTAAACTTTCGCAAATGCGAGAAGTATGGCATTGCAATAAAGGGCCTTCTCGACCTCTTGTTAGGTTCAGAGAAAGAGACCGGCCTGCGACCTCTTCAAAGTAGTATTAAATAGTGCAGTGGAGAAGATGTGTAAGTGTTGTAAATTACACAGACACAAAGTGTGAAGTGAGAATTACATATGAAGCAAGCTATAAACACTAACAAAGAGCTCCATCACCTTCCGCTCTGTGATTATACTGTTGCAAGAGGAAGAGCGGGAGGGGGGGCTATTTCCTGCCCTCTCCATGATTTGAGTGTGCAGTGTGGCATTGCGCAATGTCATTGCTATCTTTGGCCTAATATAAAACACTCCAGCTGTAGTAGGGCCCTGGCTTCACCTCCTAGTGTAGGGCGGGTCGCGCTTTATGGCAGGCATGGAGGGAGAGATGGACGTCTTGGCTGCAGCTCTGGCCTCGTACAGTGCCCCTGCTATTACTAGTGAGCGAGAGGTGCGAAGGTGGTGGTATTGGTATTGGTGGTGGTGGTGGTATTGGTATTGGTGGTGATGGTATTGGTTGTGGTGGTGGTGGTTCTGGTATTGGTGGTGGTGGAATTGGTGGTGGTGGTATTAGTGGTGGTATTGGAATTCGTACTGGTGGTGGTGGTATTGGTATTGGTGGTGGTATTGGTGGTATTGGTAGTGGTGGTGGTGAGATTGGTATTGGTATAGGTGGTGGTGGTATTGGTGGTGGTATTGGTACTGGTGGTGGTGGTATTGGTATTGGTGGTGGTATTGGCAGTATTTGTACTGATGTTGGTGGTATTATTATTGGTGGGGGTACTGGTATTGGTGGTCGTGGTATTGAGGGTGGTGGTAATGGTGGTTGTGGTACTGGTATTGGTGGTGGTGGTGGTGGTATTGGTGGTGGGGCTGCGGGCATTGGTGGTGGTATTGGTGGTGGTATTGGTACTGGTGGTGGTGGTATTGGTACTGGCGATATTGGTATTGGTGGTGGTGGTATTTGTGGTGGTGGTGATGTTTGTGGTGATGGTATTGGTGGTGGTGGTTTTGGAGGTGGTATTGGTGTGGTGGTATTAGTGTTGCTATTGGTGGTGGTATTGGTGATATTGGTGGTGGTGGTATTGGTGGTAGTGGTGGATGTAGTATTTGTGGTGGTGGTATTGGTGGTGGTGGTGGTGGTATTGGTGGCTTTGGTGGTGGTAATGGTGGTGGTGATATTGGTGGCGGTGGTGGTATTAGTGGCTGTGGTATTGATGGTGGTATTGGTGGTGGTATTGGTTGTGGTATTGGTAGTGATGGTGGTATTGGTGGTGGTATTGGTGGCATTGGTGGTGGTAATGGTGCTGGTGATATTGGTGGCAGTGGTGGTATTGATGGCTTTGGTGGTGATGGTGGTATTGGTGGTGATGGTGGTATTGGTGGTGGTATTGTGTTAGTGGGCGTATTGGTGGTGATGGTGGTTTGGGGGTAGTGGTATTGGTGGTGGTGGTGGTATTGGTGGTGGTGGTATTGGTATTGGGGTGGTGGCGTTGGTGGTGGTGGTATTGGTGGTATTGGAAGTGGTATTGATGGTGGTGGTATTGGTGATAGTGGTATTGGTGGTAGTGGTATTGGTAGTGGTATTGCTAGTACTGGTGGTATTGGTGGTGGTGATGGTGGTATTGGTGGTGGTGGTATTGATTGTGGTGGTATTGGTGGTGGTGGTATTGGTGGTGGTGATTCTGGTATTGGTGGTGGTGGTATTGGTATCAGTATTCATACTGGTGGTTTGTGGTATTGGAATTGGTGGTGGCATTGGTGGTATTGGTACTGGTGGTGGTGGTATTGGTATTGGTGGTATTAGTATAGGTGGTGGTGGTATTGGTGGTGGTGGTATTGGTGGTGGTATTGGGATTGGTACTGGTGGTGGTGGTATTGGTATTGGTGGTGGTATTGGCTGTATTTCTACTGGTGGTGGTGGTGGTAATTTTATTGGTGGTGGTACTGGTATTGGTGGTATTGAGGGTGGTGGTAATGGTGGTCATGGTACTGGTATTCGTGGTGGTATTGGTGGTATTGGTACTGGTGGTGTTGGTATTGGTACTGGTGATATTGGTATTGGTGGTATTGGTGGTGGTGGTATTTGTGGTGGTGGTATTGGTGGTATTTGTGGTGGTGGTATTGGTGGTATTGGCGGTGGTGGTTTTGGTAGTAGTGGTGGTGGAATTGGTGGCGGTGGTATTGGTGTTGGTATTGGTGGTGATGGTAGTATTGGTGGTGGTGTTGGTAGTTGTAGTGGTATTGGTATTGGTGATGGTGATATTGGTAGTGGTGGTGGTATTGGTGGTAGTGGTGTATGTGGTCTTGGTGGTGGTGGTATTGGTGGTGGTGGTATTGGTGATATTGGTGGTGGGGATATTGGTGGCGGTGGTGGTATTGGTGGTTGTGGTGGTGATGGTGGTTTTGGTGGTGATGTTGGTATTTGTGGTGGTATTGCTGTTGGTGGTCGTATTGGTGGTGATGGTGGTATAGGTGGTGGTGGTATTGGTGGTGTTATTAGTGGTGGTGGTGGTATTGGTGGTGGTGATATTGGTATTGAGGGGTGGTGGTGCTGGTGGTGGTGGTGATATTGATGGTATTGGCAGTGGTGGTATTGGTGGTGTTGGTATTGGTGATGGTGGTATTGGTGGTAGTGGTATTGGTGGTGGTATTGGTAGTACTGTTGGTGGTGGTATTGGTGGTGGTGGATTTTGTGGTGGTGGTAATTTTTGATGGTGTTGGTGGTATTGGTGGTGGTGGTGGTATTGATGGTGGTGGTGGTATTGGTGGTGGCCTGGACCCTCCTTCAGTCCGGTTGCTCCCCCACGCTCCTGCTGACCTGCACGCTGGTATCGTTTGATCTCCTGCTTTCAGTTCCTGAACCCAGCATCACTGCAGCTCTCTGCTCTCTTAGCGCTGCACTGACGCATTTATTAATTTAATTAAGAGCGCTGCACTGTCGCATTTATTTATTTAATAGCGCTGCACTGTCGCTTTTATTTATTTAAATAGTAGCGCGACGTCGCTGAGGCAGTAACTTTGATTTTCGCTACACTAAGACTGGTTTGTGCGTTTAAGGCTCTTTTTCCTAAACACTCTGTGCATTTGCTGCCCCTGTCTGTGCTCGCCTTTGACCCTCCATTTTGTGTTGTTGTTTTCCCCTGGTCCGCCCCTCCTCCCGCCACCGCCTCCCAGCTGCTTCCCCTCCCACCCATGATTTGTAACTTTCCTCGCTCCCGAGCTCTCTGTGACCGCCTGGACCCTCCTTCAGTCCGGTTGCTCCCCCACGCTCCTGCTGACCTGCACACTGGTATCGTTTGATCTCCTGCTTTCAGTTCCTGAACCCAGCATCACTGCAGCTCTCTGCTCGCTTAGCGCTGCACTGACACATTTATTAATTTAATTAAGAGCGCTGCACTGTTGCATTTATTTATTTAATAGCGCTGCACTGTCGCTTTTATTTATTTAAATAGTAGCGCGACGTCGCTGAGGCAGTAACTTTGATTTTCGCTACACTAAGACTGGTTTGTGCGTTTAAGGCTCTTTTTCCTAAACACTCTGTGCATTTGCTGCCCCTGTCTGTGCTCGCCTTTGACCCTCCATTTTGTGTTGTTGTTTTCCCCTGGTCCGCCCCTCCTCCCGCCACCGCCTCCTAGCTGCGGCCCCTCCCACGCTCCGCCCCCTCCACCATCCATTTATGACCAATGACCTAACACGTAGCATCCACGCGCAGCGTTCGCGCCCCAGTGGCGCCGAAGGTGCGCCAAAGGTAAGCCCGTCTACGCCCGTCCGCGCCTGGACCGCGCCCAGCGCCAGAGCCCCTGGTCCTCGCAATGCCCAGCCCCCCGCATTACTTACGACGCCTCCACCCTCCTAGCCCTTAACCCCGGCCGACTCCCCAACTGCGTCCAAGCCGCTCCCGGACACCTCCATGGACCCTTCTCCTGCTACTCCTGCAAGTTCGACGGCACCAAGAACAACTCCTCATCTACGAACACACAACAGATATCCGACCCCAACCACCTACAATGCATCCTGCTCAACACCCGCTCGGTCCACAGGCACGCCATCGACCTCTGGAATCTACTAGACACCATCTCTCCGTACGTCGCCTTCCTAACAGAAACATGGATGAACGCCACATCAGCCCCAGACATCACCATTGCCATCCCGGAAGGCTATAAGATCATTCGCAAGGACCGTACCGGCCAAACAGGAGGAGGCATCGCTATCGTCCATAAGAAATTCATCCGCATCTCAACCAGCTCCGACGTCAATCTCGCCAACACTGAACACCTTCACTTCCAGATCCACATCGACCCCAAGACCACACTCAGAGGCACCCTCCTCTACAGGCCACCAGGACCCCGTGCACAATTTAGTGAAGACATCACGGACTTCATCACTCCACACGCGCTCCCCTCCGAGGATTACATCCTTTTGGGAGACCTCAACTTTCACCTTGAAAAGTACAACGACCGCAACACCACCACCCTTTTGGACAACCTCGCCAACCTCGGACTTAAACAACTTGTCACTACCCCCACCCACATCGCAGGTCACACACTCGACCCTATCTTCACCTCCAGCAAACATGTCTCCTTCAGCCACACCACAACTCTCCATTGGACGGACCACAGCTGCGTTCACTTTACCTTCAACAAGACCCCTACCAACAACCATCCTCAACCCACTCTGCGTAGAAACTGGAACAAAATCACCATCGACCAGATCTCCTCATCGCTTCTTCAAAACCCCCCTGCCCACTCCTCAAACCCCAACCAAGCAGCCACTAACCTCACCCAATGGTTATCCAACAGCGCCGACATCCTAGCACCACTGAAAAAACGACATATCAAACCAGGCAGAAAGAAGGCCTCCTGGTTCAACGATGATATTAAGAAATCCAAAAAACTCTGTCGCTCCCTTGAGAAGGCCTGGAAAAAAGACCCAAACACCAGCACCAAGGACGCCTTCAAAAACGCCACCCGCATACACCACCAACTGATCCGGAATGCCAAGAAAGCCGCTTTCAAGGACCGACTAGATAGCAACGCCCACAACAGCAAGGAATTATTCAACATCGTCAAGGAATTTACCAACCCCTCAGCCAACTCCAACGACATCACCCCCTCTCAAGCCCTCTGCGACTCCCTAGCCTCATTCTTCCAGAACAAAATTGCAGACATCTACAACAGCTTCGACAACCGACCCGAAGACCAACCCTCCCTACCCTCTGCAGGACCCCCACCCCCCTTGAATACCCTCAATGACTGGAACCCAATCTCCACTGAGGACACCATCCGTCTGATGAACTCTATCCACTCAGGATCCCCCACAGACCCATGCCCTCACCACATCTTTAACAAAGCTGATTCCATTATAGCTCCGCACCTCCGAGACGTCATCAACTGCCCCCTCAACTCCGCAACCTTCCCGGAAAGTTGGAAACATGCCGAACTCAGCGCCCTCCTGAAGAAACCCACAGCTGACCCCACCGAACTCAAAAATTACCGCCCTATCTCGCTCCTTCCATTCCCGGCCAAAGTCATCGAGAAAGCGGTCAACAACCAGCTCGCCGCCTTCCTCGAAACCAACAAATCCCTCGACTCCTCACAGTCCAGCTTCCGAGCCAAACACAGCACTGAAACCGCCCTCATCGCAGCAACAGACGACATTCGAACTCTACTGGACGATGGAGACACAGTCTCCCTCATCCTCCTCGACCTCTCCACAGCCTTCGACACAGTCTGTCATAGCACCCTTTTACAGCGCCTCAGAAACGTCGGAATCCAAGGAAAAGCACTGGAATGGATCACCTCGTTCCTCACCGGAAGAACCCAGAGAGTCCGCCTTCCACCATTCAAGTCAGAGGCCACTGAAGTCATCTGCGGCGTACCACAAGGATCCTCACTCAGCCCCACCCTCTTCAACGTATACATGAGCCCCCTCGCGGTCATCGCACGCCAACACAACCTCAACATCATCTCCTACGCCGATGACACTCAACTGATCCTATCACTCACCAGAGACCCTAACACTGCCAAAACCAACCTGCACGAAGGAATGAAAGAAGTAGCCGAATGGATGAAGCACAGCCGTCTGAAACTGAACTCAGACAAAACAGAAGTCCTCATCCTAGGCACCTCACCCTCCGCCTGGGATGACTCTTGGTGGCCAGAGGCCCTTGGAAAAGCACCCATCCCGACGGACCACGCACGGAACCTGGGCGTCATCCTGGATTCCTCACTTTCGATGAACAGACAAGTCAACGCCGTTTCTTCATCTTGCTTCAACATTCTTCGCATGCTCAAAAAAACATTTCGCTGGATCCCCACCGAAACTAGAAAAACGGTCACCCACGCACTGGTCACGAGCCGCCTGGACTACGGAAACACCCTATATGCCGGTACCACCGCAAAACTCCAACGCATCCAGAACGCTTCAGCCAGACTCATATTAGACATCCCACGTAAAGAACACATCTCTGGTCACCTGAAAAACCTCCACTGGCTCCCCGTCAATAAGAGGATTACTTTCCGCCTCCTAACCCACGCATACAAAGCACTTTATGAAATTGGACCCGAATGCCTCAACACACGACTGTCCTTCTACACCCCCTCCCGCCAGCTACGATCCTCCAACCAAGCCCTTGCCACTGTACCTCGCATCAACAAAACCACCATGGGAGGTAGATCCTTCTCCTACCTGGCAGCTAAAACCTGGAACTCACTTCCCACTCACCTTCGCCTTCCTCAGAACCACCTAGCATTCAGAAAGCAACTTAAAACGTGGATATTCGACAAGTAACTCCCCACCCTTCTTCAAGCGCCTTGAGACCCTCTGGGTATGTAGCACGCTATATAAATCTCTTGACTTGACTTGACTTGACTTGACTTGACTAGTGGTGGTATTGGTATTGCTATTCATACTGGTGATGGTGATATTGGGATTGGTGGTCGTATTGGCATGACTACTAAAGTTAAGGGGCCAGGTGCCATGGGAGAATACAAATGACGAAATAGCTATACTAAGGAGGGACCAACAAGCCTCATAATGAAGCTGAAGATAGCATTTACAAACGATAAATACACAACCAAAAGAAAAATAAGGGCGAGGGAGTGGTTAAAGCTTCTACTGAACTACCACAGACCTTCACAGAGCAGCGCTTGCATGCTGGCTCACGCTCGACCTAAAAGCCATAGAAATTCCCTTAAAAAATCACAGGTTTCAGGGATGTTATAGTTAGAAATTAACATTTAAAAAACCTTAGAAATTCCCTGAAAAAGAATGAGAGATTCGGTAATGGGCTTGGAGGCAAGATGGTCGCTAGATCATAGCGCTTATTCACAATCTCTCCTTCTCTCTCCCTGACCTAGGATGGAGCTTTGATTAGGATGCTGTGGACCCCTGGAGGCTCGGATCTTCTGGCGGCAACAAAGCAAAAGGATCTTGGGACCGCAAGGTGGCCAGCATACCCAACAGCCTCACTTATCTCAATCATCAAGATTGGCTTCATAAGGATTGCCACATTTCTTTCTCGAACGAGAGAAGCAAACACAATGCCCCTGCGCGCCCCCAAGCAGGTGAAAGAGCAAAAGGAACCAGGCAACCCCAACAAGATAATGATAAGTAAAGACACGCCAGCCCCGGGCACGGCTCAGCGCTCTCCAGCCACAGCTCGGAGGACTCCAATTACAATTTCAAAGAAGAATGGGGAACAGCGCGGAAATGTCAGCGAGACCGCGACAACGGATAATGCCCAAAACACCTCGCTGCAGAAGCTCCCAAAAGACAGTGGCAAACCCAAGGACGCCTCAATGCGACAGCCTACAGTGGTTGAAGCCTTCAGCGCCAAAGACCCAGAGCTGTCAGGCGCTGACGTGGGGAAAGGGAAAAGCGAAAGCGGCGCTGTCTTCGAGGACGCCGAAAGCACGGTTGCCAAGCAACGCCCGGACTCAGCAGTGCGAGCTCCGTCCGGAGAGCAGAGGAGCGGCAACGCTGGCACTGGAAAGGACGGAGGAGCCAGATGGTGCTCCCTGATAATAGAACCCTGGCTATATCTCTTGTGGGCAATAAGGATGAACTGAGAGTGCAGACCGAGGTGGGAGCCGGATTTGACACACCATACCAAACAATGAGTATGTGGGGAAGCGACCCCCTCCTGGCAAGTCAGGATGATGTAAAGGGTCTGCAACAGCAAGGATTACCAAAGAGAGGGAGGGGTGGCTCACCTGAGGGGGACAGTTTTTTTTCTCTGAACGAGGACGCTGAGTCTATGTTATCTAGCGAAGCAAGCTCAGTTGAGGACTCAGACTCAGGGACCAGTGCTTCTGATAGAAAGAACACGCAGAGGAAGCGAAGGTCTAAAATAAGAGTCAACCCTCCTGGCAGCCCCTCGGATACCGCTAAGAGATTACTCTGGGACTACTCTGCTACCTCACAAATGTACCAGGAAGGTACTAATCCACTCAGCCTAGAAGGGGAGCTTGCATCCAACACCCCCCCCAGCCTCAGCCCGCTTCACTGGAGCTACTGTTTAGCGCTTTAAAGCAGATGCAGGGGGAAGCAAGGATGGAGTGCCGTAGGGCTAGGCAGGCAACAAGAAAAATGCAAAATTCACTGAACACCTTGTATGAAGAAGTGGCGGACAGAGTGGCACATGTTGAGGAAAGAACACACAGCACACACAGCACAGAACAGCGCACGTTTCTAGTTCTTTCAAGGTACGGCTGGGAAAGGCAGGACAACAATAGGATGTATTCTAATGAGTATCCTGATTGCATTAATAAGAACTGTGGTCTCAATGATGGCACTAAAAGGCAGTGGGTGGCAGCGCTTCTTAGGTCAATGCATTTAGATCTTGCTTTCCTACAGGAGAC
Organism: Lissotriton vulgaris; assembly: GCF_964263255.1. Lineage (NCBI taxonomy): Eukaryota > Metazoa > Chordata > Amphibia > Caudata > Salamandridae > Lissotriton > Lissotriton vulgaris. The sequence goes on from NC_141693.1 coordinate 1,219,749,680, forward strand.
ACGCATAGAAGGGATGAAAGGCTATCTCCTGGAGCAGCTGGGACTCTCTGTGCTGGCGCATACTAAGCAAGGGTCAAAAACTAGGGGAGTGGCTGTACTTGCTAAAAGAGGGGAAACAATAGTCAAGAGAAAGAAGGAGGATCAATGGGGGAGATGGGTCCTACTCAAATGTACTACTAAGGGAGAGACATTCACCTTAGTATCAATCTACGGGTCTACTGAAGATGACCCAGATATTTTTGAGTTTTTGGATTCGGAATTACCCTTATGGCCAGAACCTATCATTTGTTGTGGGAATTTCAATATCAATGGGCCGACTGGATTGGGCGCAGAGGTGGGGCAGATATATACCGGCCGTAAGAAAAAGACATGCCGCGCAATAGTTAACTTGACATATCATAACTCATTAACAGACCTTTGGGCACGGTTTAATCCGGCAGGCACTGGCAGTACATTGTATTCAGCACCACACAGGATCTCCGTGAGATTGGATTATTTTTTAGTATCTAACTCCCTCATTGCAAGACCCCGGATAGAAAAACAACCACGATAAACACGATCATAATCCTCTAATAATCATTCTTAAGCTGGGGAGGGTCGCTAACAGGGAAAACAATTGGACTTTTGAGAGGGCCTTATTAAAGGATGAGGAATATGTTAATCATATGAAGGAGTTGATTAGAACATACTGGGAGATTATTAGAGGAAGTACCTCCTCTGGTATTGCTTGGGATGCTTTCAAAGCAAGGGTACGAGGGGAGACTTTGAGCTACACACTATATAAGAAAAAACAAGAAAAGGGAAGAGTTGAAAAGCTCATTAAAATGTTGGCAGAGGCAGAGGAGGAGCTGAATGTAGCTATACAGCAGAAGGCGCCCCTGGAGCAAATCCTTCTTAAAAGTCGGTAAAGCTGAGGCAAGCGAGAGTATCGCGAGCAAAGCGGCAGCCAGTTTTTTGGTTAAGAAAGAAATGTGCTATGAATTAAGTGAGAGAGTAGGGCATATTCTGGCAATACGTACGAGGCAGAAAAGGGCGGCAGGGGAAATAAAGGAGATTTTAGATGATAGAGGAGATGTAGTTACAGACTCCGGGGCAATGCGGGAGGTCTTTAGACTTTTTTATGCGGCATTGTATAATCAACATCAGATAAGCAATGTAGCACCCATTCAGGAATACTTAAAGGACATTCTACACCCATCCCTCCCTGAGGAGGAGAAGGCGGCTCTTGATCTCCCTATAACTCTAGATGAGATGGTTACTGCACTAAAAAACCTCCCCTCGGGTAAGGCGGCAGGTCCGGATCAGATAATGGCCGAAAGTTTTTCAAGGTGCGTTAAGTAGGGATATGCAGGCTACAAAGGCACAAGCGCAACAAGGAGTCTCCATACCAAGCTCCTGGGGGGGGGGGGGGCGATATAGTAGTATTCCTAAAAAATGACAAACCACCATCAGAACCAGGATCTTATAGCCCATAACACTTATGAACGCTGATGCGAAGACTTTTTCAAAAAAGCTTGCAAGGAGGTTAGGCAGGGTGATCGAGGGCATGGTGTAGCCCCACGCAGCATGGCTTCATACCGGGAAACGGCACCACACAACATATTAGGCAATTGTTTACCCTCTTTGATGCAGCGGGGGTCTCGGGGGATCCTATGGCCGTCTTGCTACTTGACGCAGAGAAGGCATTCGATAGTGTCTCCTGGGACTACCACTGGATGGCCATGAGGTGGAGTGGTATAGGGGAAGGATATATAAAAGCCCGACGAATTAACAAAGGATACACCGCCCACTGCAGATCAAGCGAAGGACTAGACAAGGGTGCCCATCCTCACCTCTTCTATTCACTCTGTATCTGGACCCACTGCTACGCAGACTGGAATATAATAATAGGTTTCAGAGTATGCGCTCAATAGGGCTAAAACCCAGATAATTAAAAATGCTATCACGGTCTGCGAGGATAATAGGGGTGGTTAGGTCGGCCATCTATCTAGGGATTAGTATCTCAGCAGATTTGAGCAGTTCAGTAGACCAGAATATTGAGCCATTGATCAATGAAATGTAACAGGATCTTAACATTGGCATTAGTGGGCCGTACAAAGGTGATAAAGATGATCATCTTGCCTAAATTCCTTTACTTGTTCAGGGCGATTCCACTTTTCTTTGAGGCCAAATGGTTTCGGGCACTAGAACATATTCTGAACAGATTCATATGGGCTCACGGCAAAACAAGGAGGGGATATCGTTACATTACCTTTCCCAGGGAAAGAGGGGGATGGGGGCCCCAGATTTTAGATTGTATTACTGGGCGACAGCACTTCAGTACATGCAGGGGCTACTGGGCGAAGCAGAAAGGGATTCTGAAGATAGATCTAACTTCACTAATGTATATGCAACGGTGCTGGGGGAGAAGCGGGGGAATTGCTTTCTTAATTGCACAGATTTTAGTTATTATAAAAGAACAAGGTTCAAGACATTGCAGGCGGCGTATAATATATGGGCAGCCTTCTAAAAAAAAATTGGCCTCGGAAGATTTAACAGATATACTTGTATTCTTAAGAATGTATCCCTTCCAGGGGAGATATTTATGGATCCAGTGATGGTGGATTGGGGGGAAAATGGAATCCAGAAATTAGCAGACCTTATGGGCTCCAGTGGGGTACTTCAGTTCTCTGAACTACAGGCTGTTTATGGCATTGATAGGAGGAGTTTTTTTAAATACTTGCAGGTACGGAGTTTCATCTCCAATAAACACATAGTGGGCCATTAGGGTTCAGTAATAATAAAATCTTGGATATTATTGAAAGCGGGGGAAATTGTACTATTCGTAGATTTTATGCAGAACTTGCCGCAGCTAAGCCCGATGATCTAGGGAAATTTGGCCCAAAATGGGCAGAGAAACTAGGTACTGATCAGGATTGTTTTCAGGATTCACTCGACCTGGGACAGACAATACTTTGCTTAGCCGCATTGTAGGCCCAGCACAATAAGACAATATATTCCATATATCATACACCTGCAAGGATAGCTCAGTGGCGGGGTACCTCAGGCATTACTTGCCCTCGCTGTGATTCCACGGAGGCAGACATAATCCATATATTTTCTACTTGCCCGTAGATGTATACACTTCATAGAGCAGTCGAGTTGTTTCTTGATAGGTCCTTGGGGATAAAAAAATACCCTCTCATCAGTTTTGATCATACTTAGGGTCAATGTAGGCTCTGAGGGGGGAAAACAACCTTTACGAAGCAACTTTTACAACCCACTACCTATACAACAAAACTTTTACACCGCAACATCCATTACAACGCATGCCATTACAACGCAACCATTACAACGCATGTCACTACAACGCATACCACTACAATGCATGTCATTACAACACAGTCATTACAACGCATAACATTACAACGCATAGTTACACTATCCAACACTTACCCTACTGTTGCACCCCCTGGAGTTAGAATAGTAATTTTTACCCCTACACTATCCAACACTTACCCTACTGTTGCACCCCCTGGAGTTAGAATAGTAATTTTTACCCCTACACTATACAACACTTACCCTACGGTTGCACCCCCCTGGAGTTAGAATAGTAAATTTCACCCCTACACTATCCAATACTTACCAAACAGGTATGCGTTGTAATGGTATGCGTTGTAACGGTAGTATGCGTTGTAATGGAATGCGTTGTAAAGGTAGTTTTAAAAGATGCGTTGTAAAGGTGTGCGTTGTAATGGTATGCGTTGTAAAGGATGTTGCGATGTAAAAAATGCGTTGTAAAGGTATATGTTGTAAAAGTATGCATTGTAACATCATACATCCCTCTGAGGTGCCCCATCAGGAATTTTTATTCATGGCCATGTCTGTCCTGTGAATGTGTATTGCTAAGGCATGGCTATACAAAGTGCCCCCTACGCTTCATCAGTGGTTAGCCAGGCTGCTTGCTGTCTATAATCTAGAGAATGGAATTTATGCAAGGAAAGGGAAAACGGGCAAACTACTTGGGAGGAGAATTTGGAGACCCATTGAGCAGTGGAAAGAGGGCCTTAAAATTACACTTTAGGCGTGATGTTTTTTCTTCTCTTATATATTTTTAATTTTCTGTTTTCTATATGATGCCCTTCCTATTTGGGTGTTTTTGAATAGTGTACTTTGAGATGTCTAATTGTGTGGAAGTAATGTATATAATGTATGGTAATTTGATCTTTGCTGTGCTGTAACACAAAATCATAATAAAAATATTTTTTTTAAATGAATTCATGGAAAAAAATACAGTTTTCAGTGACGTTACAGTTAGAAATTAGCATTTTAAAAACAATAGAAATTCTTGGAAAAAACAAAGGTTACAGCGACATTATAGTTAGGCTGACATTTCCCTCATACAAAACCAGAGAAATTCAGCTGTTATAGTTAGCTGAGGTAACTTATGCCCTGCAATGCACTGCTTATGACCTTACATATTAAATCACTCATGACATGATCAGAGACATCACTGATGACATCTCAAATGACATCACTGATTACATCAGTGATGACATCACCCACGGCATCTCTGATGCACCCACTCACACCGCTATAGAATCTTTTATACACCGACTTACACACACTTACTCATACAAATGTAAACACATACTCAGCTATATAGTCACTGACAGAAGCATGCACTTATCTGTATAGCCCCTGTCAGATTCACTCACTCACACATACAGTCACTCATAAACTCCATCACTCACATAAACTGCCTTTCAAGTACTTAGTTACTCACCCATACTTACATATGCACTCAATCACCGACACAACCATATAAACACTCACCCACCTATACAACTTTTCACACACATAACAGTACCCCATACAGACCCAAAGGACCCTCAGTATTAAAGGGGACTTCATCCCGTAACAAGTAGTGCGACAGATGGCACATTGCCAGAGTGTGGAAAAAGGGGGCGTGGCCTCCAACCACCTCTCAGCAATCACACTGTGTGGACTTACTGGAGGTAACTGGAGGGGTTTCTGGCCCCCAATGACCCTCAGGAGGCAAAAAGACATCAACCCCCAACAAGTATTATGCCAAGAGGCACGTTTGCTGAGTGTTGGAGAAAGTGGGTGTGGCCTCCGAAGACCTCTCAGCAATCCCACTGTGTGGGACTCACTGGAGGTAACAGAAGGTCTTGTTTGCTCCCAAGGACCCTCAGCAGGCAAGGGGACATCATTCCCCAACCAACAGGGCACCAGGAGGAGTGTTTGCAGAGTAGTGGAGAAAGGGAGCAGGGCCTCAGGTGACTTGCCGGTCTTTTTTAAAAGTTTTTTTATTTTCTCCCCTGGTCAAATGGGAGTGGGCCTCTCCAGTGCCGATTTCAGCTCCAGGGACCCCATCTAACGGGGTACAGCCTATTTTTTTTATATATATACATTTTTTAAATATTGATGGGTTCGGTGCCACACAGCCCCCATTCTGGGCCAATTTTGGCCTCAGAGACCCCATTCCCCAGGGTCCGGCCTCTGTTGTGAGTGTCCTGGTACCATACTTTCTAGTGTTGGGAACCATGGGGGAGAGCCTCAACACCCCCATGGTCAGTGATGGCTCCACGCCTTCTGTGGGAGCCAGCAGTGCTTTGATACAAAGGGAGCTTCTAGCATACAGCTCCCTCTGTGTCAAAGCAATGTTGCTCTGCTTTGCTTGCGCAAAGTGGAGCACAGTTTGGTATGGCTTGGTGGTGAATATCCCGCCAAGCCATAGCAAACCGCTATGTACTGGGTTGGGAACCCTGGGACATAGCAGGAGCCAACCCTGGGGAGTCTATAGCTCCAGGAGGGGAGTTGCATGGACCCCCTCCTTTATTTCACTTAACCCCAGGGAGGTGGTGGTCACCGGGGCCAGGGATCCACAGGGGTCCACAGCGGTCCCCCTCCATTATATTATTTGAGCACTGTGGACGTTACAATCCCTGGGGCTGTGGGGGGCAGAGTGGGTACCCCTCATTTCTATGTTAATTGTCCCAGGGAGGTGGCAGTCCCCAGGGTTGGGGGGTTCGCATGGCCCATGCATTATTCAATATTAAAAGTGGTGACCCCTGGGGCTGCAAGGAGTCCGTGCTGCCCCCTGCTTGGTAATACATTAGCCCCAGGGAGATTGCAGTCTCCACAGCTGCAGGGGAGGCCATACAGACTTCCCCTGTACTCATTTTGTTGTTTGCCCTAGAGGGGTGTGCCCCGGGCTTGGGGTTGCCGCATGGGCCCCTCCACATATTTAATAAACACTGCTCTCTGGATTTTGGCCCATCCGGGGGCATCATAAAAAAGATGGACAAGAGCTTGCGAGTCTTGTTTTTTAAAATTTTTGCCAAAGAACTGGGTCCACACACACATTTATGGCTAAGTTCAACTTAAAAAAGTACTTTTAACCTCCAGTGGGTTCCCTGTGGGAACTCCTACTATATGTGAGGGGTGTCAGGGAAATCATACCATGCCCCCATTTTCTTTATTTTTTACTTTGTTTGTGGGACTCAGCTTCAAGCAGAGTCCAGGGATGGCTGGTTAAAGTGTTAACTGCCAAACAAATTTTAGTAGGATCCATGATCCACTGCCAGGCTCTGAAACTAATGAACGGATTTACATCACATCACAAAAACCACGCTTTCTGGACCAACATTTAGCTTTCTACCAAACGTGGTGTAATTCCATTCAGCGGTTCGATTGTAGTCGTGTTCAAAAAAGGAAAAAGCCCAATCGACATAACATGGGGAAAACATGTTTTGGGACCCCCTTTTGGGGCCCCACATGACAGACCACCGCAAAACTTTCAATGCCACTGCTGAACCAAAAAAGGGAAGATTGTTGAAAAGTTGGTGAAGATTTTGTGAATATTCATCAAGGGGCATCAAAGTTATTGACAAAAAGAAAACACTTTTCCTATGGTAACTTTGGTCCTAACCCTAGCTACCTACTGACACCCGCTAGTAGGTTATATATAAATTCACAAGGATTGCCTTTAGTGGAAGTGCAGTGCAGCCTTTGAAACAGGAATGTTTTCTGAAACGCATCAGGCACTGTTTTGCTATATTTGTGCAACTTATTGAAGCTGGCTTTTGGAATATAAACTCATCCGCGGTCCGTGCAGGTAAGGGCAGTGGGGTCGCATGGGGGAATTTAGAAGGACGATATCGCGGGAAAATGTATTATTTATTTAATTTTCCCTCTGCATCGTTCCTTCAAAACCCCCCAAACCCGGCCTTACTGTCCCACCACTGTTAACGGTATAAACTTACTGTTTTGAAGAACGCACTTAGACAGGAGGCAATCCTTGTGATCTTGTGATACGGTCGGCCTGGCCATGGTGTGCTCTCCGCGGGATCCTAGCAGACCTCAGTATGCTCATTTAGACAGCGTATTTTGGATCAACAGTGATGAAATCATGGGCGACTTTGGCAAGAGCTGCAAGGACATCAAGAAGGATGAGGGCGGGACGTGGCTACACTTCGACGGAGATGGCTGTGCGGTATAAGAGCTCTGAAGATCTTAACCCCGACCACCATAAAATCTGTCCAACTAATCCAACCTTAACAATGAAACTGCAGTTCTAATGGTAACGCAATCCACAGGGAGTCTAAACAGCTGATTTGCAGCCTCTACCATTGAAGAGGAGCAGTGTGACGAGATGGGGCCCGGCTGTTGCAGGAAGCTGCTGCCTTGCGTGTATTACTGAGCTGTGTGAAAGCGTAAAAGTGAAACTACAGCGATCCTTGTTGGCTTAAGGGGCATAGTGGTTCCCCGGGGTCTTGCTAAAAACTGACCTTGGAGGTACGGACAGGCGGCAGGGAGGCAGCAAAGTTGTGGAGCACCCTCCCCGCAGTGATACAAATATAACGATGAGGATATTCACATCGCCTCCCTTAGCTTGGCTGGTGCGGCCGGGGCCCGGCTGGAGACCGCGATTGGAGTGGACCAAAGGTGAACCCATGAGGGGGGTCATCAGATCAGGTGAGAAACACAAATCCCCTCCCAGAAGCTATATGACCTAGCGAGCACTACCTCAGCCCCAGGGATCTGAGTAGCAGGTGTGCCCTATAAAGAGCTCCACAAAGCTCCATCGCAGCAAAAAAAAAGGAATGGTTAAGGAGCGGCTGACATTAGCAGGCCCTTAAAAGATCCCAAAAGGAAGCCGCCTTCTCAACTGAGCCGTTCAATTGAACAGTCGGTCGGTCGAGGATAGGAGGTATTAAAGGTGACATCAGTGATGTCATTTGAGATGTCATCAGGGATATCATTAGTGATGTCACTGACCATGTCCTGAAGGATGTAATATGTGGCGTCATCAGCAGTGCATTGCGGGGCGCGAGTTATAGTTAGCTGAACTAACTATAAGGGGAAATTTCTATGGTTTTGTACGAGTCAAATGTCCAACTAACTGTAACGTCCCTGAGACCTATGTTTTTGTCAGTGAATTTCAAAGTTTTTTTAAAAGCTAATTTCTAACTATAACGTGCCTGAAACTTATGTTTTTTTCAGTGAATATATATATATATATATACATATATATATATATATATATATATATATATATATATATATATATATATATATATTCACTGAAAAAAACCATAGGTTTCACACCAGTTATAGTTAGGAATTAGCATTTAAAAAACCTATTAAATTCACTGAAAAAACCATAGGTTTCACACCAGTTATAGTTAGCTGGAAATTTTACTGATATAAAACCATTGAAATTCCCACGTTATAGTTAGTCGGACTCACTATAACTTGCGCGTGCAATGCACTGCTGATGACATCACATATTACATCACTCATGACATGGTCAGTGACATCACTCATGACATCACTGATGACACCATCCTTGTGACACAGTCACAGACCTCCTCTCAGTGTAAAGTAACCCTTGAGACACATATTCAAAAATAGAAACTGAAATTTTTAAAAAATGGACATACCTATATCAGTTACAACAAGCAATTCTGTACTTCCACTATCTATATACACATCCACTCATTCACCAACAGTTCTATATAGTCACTCATACATATACTCACTCATCATATGAAGAGATACACCTATACATCCTGTTACACACCGACATTCATCCAAAAGTTACTCACACACATATTCACACGTGCAAATAAACTATTGAACAACCATTTATTTGAATATAGAGTTATACACACACTTCCACCTTACTTCTACTGAAAATTACACATATTTATTCTCTTAAACAATCACTTATAGAAACACATACTTATTTAAACAGGAAATCTTACAATCTCTTACTCTTACATATACTCACTTATATACATCAATATTCATATATACTAGATTAAAACATATGTAGTTACTGATAAAGACACTAGTGAGACAGTCATTCACTCACTAACAAACACATATAGACACTCATCCACCCATACAGTCCTGTACATATGCTGTCTTCAAAACACATACAAACAAAGAGTCAGTCACTCATGCATCTATGTGCTAAGTAATACCTCCACCAAACCATATAGACACTCATACTGATACTACTAAAAATATCAAATAACCCATATACATACGCATGTAGCTACTTATCAACACATGTAGCCACTTATACACAAAGTGAAACACTAATATATGTATTTAAATATTTAAATATAACTCACTAATATTTATTTTTCAGAAAGACACATATTCACTGGATGGTGTCATCAGTGATGTCATGAGTGATGTCACTGACCATGTCATGAGTGATGTAATATGTGATGTCATCAGCAGTGCATTGCACGCGCAAGTTATAGTGAGTCCGACTAACTATAACGTGGGAATTTCAATGGTTTTATATCAGTAAAATTTCCAGCTAACTATAACTGGTGTGAAACCTATGGTTTTTTCAGTGAATTTAATAGGTTTTTTAAATGCTAATTCCTAACTATAACTGGTGTGAAACCTATGGTTTTTTTCAGTGAATTTCAAAGGTTTTTTTAATGCTAATTCCTAACTATAAGTTTCACTTTATAAATAAGACTGTTAGCACTCTAGTTGTTCTTTTTAACACTCTGGTACATTCTGTCATTGGGCTACAGTTGGGCTACATCTAGTTGAATTTTGGGCTACATTTACAATTTTTGATCTCTGGTGGCCATCTTTGGGCTACATTGGGCTACTTTGGGCTACATTTGGGCTACATTTTGGCTCTAACATATATTAAGCCCAATGTAGCACAATACATATTTTTATAAAGTTAATTTTTTTACAAACCACTTCAGAATAGGGCTACCTGTCTCTACAATTATCCCATTTTTTATTTTTTTATTTTTGGGGGGAGTGCTCCCAGAGCGCGCCCCGGAGTGCGCCCCGAAAAGCGTATTTCTGAAAAGCGCCCCCGGGCGCGCTCCGGGGAGCGTCTCGTGAGCGCCAATATCGCAAACGAAAACATGATCGTGACGTATCGCGTAGCCGCGACCGCGTGATACGCACGGCGTAAGCGCACCCGGAAGTACTCGAGCGAATACGATCGCAAAACGTAAACTTCCGACGCGCTTACGCTGCGCGCCCCCGTGCGCGTAGCGTAAGCGCGTCGGGTCATGTGAGCAGAAAATAACACTTTTCATTGGTTCATAACAGTTTTAGTTTCATAATGATGAAGCCCCTGGTCTTGTGACCTGAAAATAACACTTCTCATTGGTTCAGGACAGTTTTTTTTTCTAAATGATGAAAGACCCCACCTTTTTTCCTTATTCTGACTTTGTCCTTTGACTGAGGAAGACCTGTTTGTTGCTCTCTCTACTTTTTTGCTCCAAATAATGGCTTCAGTAGTAGCATCAGCTGGTGCATCTGCCCCACCACCACCACCACCACCACCAAGAGGACCAGCTCCAAATTATATTGGTGGTCAAGAACAGGAGGAGGAGGAAGAGGAAGAGGAGGAGGGGAGAAGAAGATGGCTGCCAGAAGAAAATACACCTTACAAACCCAAACCACACATTGTTTGGCAGTTTTTTTCAATTCCAGAGGGGAAAAAAAAGGTGAATGCTCCCAAGGTGACTTGCCTTATCTGCAATGATGAACTTTCACGGGGCAACCCAAACAAGAAATATTCTTTTGGTAACTATACCATGATTCGGCACATGACAAGAAAGCATCCAAACAACTACTCTCGTGCAGAGTTCCGGGAACTGGCCAGTAACCTCCCCCAGTCATCAAGGACCCCCTCCCAAAGAAACCAACCCACTTCCTCGCAACCAGAAACATCTGAGGTGATGCCTTGCATTCAGCCGAGATTTGCTGATTTTAAAATTACTTGTACTGCTTGTGGCAAGCTTATCTCCTATGGGGAACAAAGTATTAAGCTCATCATCCTTGCAGGTGATAATCACAAGTGCCCCAAAAAGAAATAATTTTTTGGGTTTTTTGTTTTTTTGCTCCAGTTGAGCCAGTTTCAATTCCCTTTTTTTGTTTCTCCCCCTAAAAAATACAAAAAAAAATATAAAACTGTTTTGAAAAGCCAAAAAAAGTTCAAAAAGTTCCAAAAACACAAAAAAAATATAAAACAACAAAAAGAAGAAAAAAAAAAGTTCTTTTAAGAACTACCTCCAATTTCTAAATAAAAACTTCATTTTTTTAAAACTCTGTCATCTTTTTCCCTCATTTTACGCTCCCCGGTGCGCTACCTGGTGCGCGCACCGAGCGCTTCCCCCGCGCAAAACGAAAAAAAAAAAAATATTTTAAATGCCCCGCGGGGCCCTTTTATAGCCCCCACATCAAACCTAGGGGGTCAAAGGGGTCTATCCCTGACGCCTTATGGTCAGTTCCCACTTTGTTTTAGCCACCTCTTATGTCTCGATTTTACCGAGACACAAGATGGCAACCGCTCTGGACTGTTTGGAATGTTTACAGACACCCGAGAGCCAATCAGCTTTCCATGCGCACCTCGCGTCTCGCGCCCGGAGCGCTCCCTGGTGCGCGCACCGGTGCGCTGCTATAGATATATATATTTTTTTGAACCTAAATTACTCAAAATCCACTGGAGCACATATCTTGAGACATAGCAAAGGCACATCGGGCTACCAGTCCCTACAATTTTGCCAAGTTTGGTGTAAATCCATTCAGCCGTTCGGGCTAAAAGTGAAATCGACCGCCCTATGGAAATTAACATGGGGAAAACGCGTTTTGGGACCCCCCTTTTATCTCGGCCCCCGCTTATTGTATCCCCCCCAAACTTTCAGGGAAGGACCGGAGCTCGACGAGGCCATTTTCATGAAATTTTCAGGCAGATTCGTCAACCGGTGCCAAAGTTATTCCAAATAGAATTTTGAGATTTAACATTGAAAAAAATCCTAACTATAACTACCTACTGGCGACCGCCAGTAGGTAATATATATATATATATATATATATATATATATATATATATATATATATGTATATATATATATATATTCACTGAAAAAAACATAGGTTATAGACCATATATAGTTAGGGATTAGCATTTACAAAACCTTGAAATTTCACTGAAAAAACCATAGGTTTTAGACCATATATAGTTAGGGATTAGCATTTACAAAACCTTATTTTACTCGCACAAAACCATTGAAATTCGCATATATAGTTAGTTGCACTAACTATATATCGTGCACCCGCAATCCACTGCTGATGATGTCACATATTACATCATTCATGACATGGTCAGTGACATCACTGATGACATCACTGATGACATCTCAAATGACATCACTGATGACATCTCATTTGACATCACTGATGACATCACTGATAATATAATTCATGTGATAATACGATGAACCTCTTCAGACTCTAATATAGCCTTAGATACAATCAGTGTAAACAGACACTCACAGATTGTCACTCATCCATGGAGTTACTCATACATCTAGTCAGTCATGCAAAGAATCAATCACACCTCCATTTCCTCAACTATACAGTTATACACACCTTACTAATTCAAACATATTCTAACACATATTTACTCTCCTATACGATCCCTGATACAAGTTCACAATGATCCATACAGCCACTCACACGTTCATTGGCTCCTATGCACGGTTATATATGTCAACTCTCACATGTACTGTGTTTTAAATATGTACTTACTTTGACATGTTGCACTGAGATATCCATTCACTCACCAATACACTCATGCATACAGTCAACCGCCCATGCAGCTGTTTCCACATGCACTTTTGAACCCATACATCTAGTGAATCAACTGCTCACACATCTATGCACAGAGTCATACACCTCCCAGCCACTCACACACATACTCAGTCTCCCATACAAATACTTGGGCAACCAATGAATATCCCATATAGTTACTCATATAGCTACTGATTAACACATTCAGCAGTTTACAGAACAACAGACATAATGATGCACAAATTAAGACAGTTTAGTCACTAACCCATGCACTCAGTGAGACACATTTAATCACTCTCTCATACAGTCAGTCATGCACCTACTAAATTCTTCATCCAGACACTTATACATCCACTCATTCTTCAATATGTAAGACATATTTTAACTTTACAGAAACATACAGTCACTGGATGTTGTCATCAGTGATGTCATCAGTGATGTCATCAGTGATGTCATCAGTGATGTCACTGACCATGTCATGAATGATGTTTCAAGTTTATTTATTATGATAACGGAACTCTTTACGAGGTCCACATAAAAGACAAAAATATACATACAAAAAGCAATTATGCAACAGTATCAAATGGACAACAATTTAAAAATTACCATCTTAATACAGGTCCAAAAAACATTTGAAGAAATTGTACAGTTTAAAACAAAACATTTCATTTGGTGGATTAATCATGGCCGCCTGAAAAGCAGAGGCTGATAAAATGTTGAGTTGTAGGCAAATTGGTCTTAACCATCTTCGCCTAAAAGACATCAGGGCAGGACAAACAAAAATGACATGAACCAAATCCTGGTCATAAATCTGACAAAAATCACAGAGTGCTGAATGGCCATACCATCTGGCATAAAGAGATTTCAACGGAAGCAGGTCCTGTGTTATTAAAAACACTAAGCGTCTAACGCAATGAGGAATGTTCCAGTGAGTGTAGAGTTGAGCTTTCCTCAGACTACAGGATTTAATAACAGGGGTACGGCCTTTTTTCAACAACCGGAAATCTCTATCCTGTCTAAACCCAAGTTCCCACGTGGAGGACTTCAAGATGGTTTTTAATTGATAGGAGGATAAAGAAAATAGAGCCTCTTTATCTAATTGCAATAGGCTCACAGCATATCTGAAATTTTTTACAATCGAAGAATAGTCATTAAAGTTTCCCAGCAATTCATTTTTTATGAGATGTCTTAAGGTATTGAACTCACTTTTTGCAATACTTACAACCCAGCATATGATGCTGGCCAAACCTTGAACCCAGCTGCTGCGTAAGCCGAGTTCCTGTCTCAAGGAAGCAGTAGAATTTGCTGTGCTAACAGATAGTAAACTACGCAAAATTTTTCCTTCCGAGGAGTTTAAGAAGCTCCACTTTTTTTGGTCAATTAGCTCGTTCCGTATAATAGGGAGGCAGGTACTTTAGCTCTAAATACATCCAGTAAAATAGAAAAATGCCTTCTACCTGTGGCTTTATACAAGGATACCAAACTCTTTCCCTGTGAGATAGCCTTCCGGGAGTTATTGTCCATATGCGCTTTGTCACTTAGATTACTTGTGACAATTTTACCAAGGAAGGTATAGGACTTCACAATTTCCAGTTTTTGACCCCCTACTACCCATGGAAAGTTGGGAAATTTAGGTTTCTTCCTTCCAGCCATACACATCACTTTACTTTTTGCAGTGTTTATCAACAGATAATGGTTTTCAGCGTATTCACAAAGAGCTTGCAGGCGGGTATTCAGGCCCTTCGGGGTAAGATCGAGAATCAAAATATCATCTGCATACATGAGGCATGCAACCGGAACGCCCCCCAACGTCGGGGCAATACCGGAGCAAGCTGAGAGCGCTAGAGGTAGATCAACTGTATAAAGAGAAAAAAGCAAAGGAGCCAAAAGGCAACCTTGCTTTAACCCGTTGGATGTGGGAATTATTTTAGATAAACCTCTTTCACCTCCCAGCAGAACTCTGCACCAGGTATCTGAGTAAAGGGCACGGATTAACTTAATGAGAAAAGGGGGCATCCCTAAATCAAATAGCTTTCTCCACAGCAATGTTCTATCCACTTTATCAAATGCGGTGGAGAAGTCAATAAATGCCCCATATACATGCCCACCACGAACTTTCACATATTTTTCCGTGATAACCTGTAGTGCCGTCAAGTTGTCTAAAGTTCCGTGCTTTTGCCTGAAACCCGTTTGTTCAAGAGGCAGAATTTTGAACTCGGTTACCCATTCGTTAATTAAAATAAGAATTCATTTTGCGAAAACCTTACCGATAGCATCAAGTAGAGCAATTTGGCGATAGTTTTGAGGAAGGTCTCTTGCCCCTTTTTTATATAAAGGAACAAGGATACTCCCTTTCCAGGAAGGGGGGACTATTCTGCTAGAAAAGCAAAATTTAAATACCGGAAAAAGGATTTTGCTCCAAAGTTCACTCTGTTGTTTTAATACAGAGATGGGAACTTCATCTGGTCCCATCGCACCAGAGGAGCGCATGTTCTTAATAGCAAATTCAATTTCCTTTTCAGATGGAGAATCAAAAACACGCGAGTCAACATAAGATTCAACATTATATAACTGTGAATTATTATTACTGTACAAATTCTCAATATATTGGATCCAAATCTGTTCCTCAATGGCAATAGGTGTAGGACAGACTCTAGTACCACACCCTTTGCCAATTAAAGACCAGAAGGTCTTGGCTTGGCCGTTATAAGAAGCTTCCCTAAGTTGGATCCATATTGAGTCTTCCTTATTTCGTTTTAAACGAGCCTTAAGCCTGGATCTCCTCCTTTTTAAAGTTGCCAACTTATGGTTGGCTTCTTGGCTAAATGATAAATATTGCCCCCGTATTACTTTATTTCTTTCTATGTTTAATGCCCGAAGGGGTTGGGGGACTGCTAGGGGTTTTTTCACAAAGGATTTCTTTTTAGCTATAGAGGTTACTAATTCTAAAAAATCAGCAAATGCCGACAGTTCTCTCCCCTCCCAAAGGAATAAATTCTCGACAGTCGAGTTCAAGAGGGTCAACAAGCTTTCACAGGAACGAAAATTCCAAAAACATTTCCCTGAGTTGGAGTCAAAATTCACCATATCCGTATCAATGCTCCAAGAATCCGCCATTGATGGACTGAGGGAAGCTGTGAGCATCAACGCATTATGGTCACTAAGATTGGTCTCAATGACATACATGTCTTTCAGCAGGGAAAAGAAAGCATAATCTACAATTATATAGTCAATAATAGAGTTACCCTTATTTGAATTATGCGTAAAAGCTGCTGGGGTATCAGAGGGGAGTCTCCCATTTACTATTAGACAATCAACTTTACGTAGACCTTCTAAGACTAGTTTACCTCTTTTATTAGATTTAACTTTAGGGGGGAACTGGGCCTGGGGTATACTCAGAGAATCTTCCCTAAGTTTATTTCTAAACAAGTCTAAACAAGTCAAGGCAATTACAATTCAAATCCCCAAGCATTAATACATAAGGTGAGGGGGTAGTATCCATAATTTTAGTTAGAAAAGAGAAGAGTGTTTTTAAACCTTCATTGAAGCAACAGTTTGGGGGAATATAAATGTTTATCACAACAAGTGATCTATTAGGGCAATCATTAAATACATTTTTTAAAGTTATTGCCTGGAATAATTTCCCTGGATCAAGATAATGAGAATAATTCCAATTTATTCTATTAGATAACAGACATGCTATTCCTCCCTTTGCATGGCCTCTCCTGGAGGAGATTGCGCTATCTTCTAGGACAAAGTAGTCTTTTTCTAGAATTAATCTGCCTTCTACCCACGTTTCTTGTAGACAGATTATATCTGCCTCCAGGGAGCGCAAGAAACATAATTTCTCCTTGTGATCTTTAAAACCTGCAGTATTCCAAGAAATGAACTTCAGGTCTCTGTTAAAAATTTGAGTGCGGTTTGGGGCAGGAAGAAGATTTACTCGATAAAACTCCTGGTAACCAACTCCATTTAGAATGATCATCCTTCAAGGTATGTTTAGGAGGAGGAGGGTTTTTATACAAAACTTGCCTTTCATTTCTAGACACACATATTTTTAAGTCCTCAGATCTAGAAGTGGACCAATCAGACGGCATCAAATCAGTATTAGAGGAAGATGGCAAATTGGAGAGAGCACTTTGATTTCGTTTTTCCCCAAAGTATGGAGTAACATCTATCCCTCTGATTTGTAATTCCTCAGCCCACTGTAGAATATGATTTAGCACCACTTTAGACTGAAATTTCACCCTTGTTGATCTCCCTACTAAGGAGTTAAGAAGAAATACCACGTCCAAGTCAGACGTTTGGATTAATTTTAGGCTTTCAATCTCTTGAAAACAGATAAGTAGGGCAGATCTGTTTAGAATTAAATCAGTATCAAATAAGGGAGAAAAATCAAGAAACAAAGTATCTACATTTATTTTTTCCTTAGGAGACACCAGAGGACTAACTGCACTTGTGGCTGCATCTTGGAAAGGCCTTGCTAAGGGATTGAGAGAGGAAGGGAAAGGATTAGCAGGAGGTAATAAAACATTGGGGAGGAAGGGGTTAGTGGAACTTATAGGACCTGATCCTGTAGATGTTAAAACCACCTTAGGGGAGGCAATCATATCTTCCTGTAAAGCAAAAGACTGCTCAGTCTGGGAGGGATTTTCTAGAATTGGTTCCAAACTTTTTTCAAACAGGAGTTTCCTCTGTCTTTTTTTAGAAAATCTTCGAATGGGTTTTCTCTTCTTTATTCTGATCTTTTTTTGTTTTAGGGGAACCGTTTTTTCAACATTTCCTAGATTAGTTGTCAAGGCCTCCTCCTCTTTTTTTGACTGTGACGAGAATATAGGGAAGAGAGAGGGAGTTTCCAAGTTTTGATTAACCGGGGAAGCAGATACTACATCTATCTCATCATTGTGAGTAACTATGCAGTTAGCACCGGCCGAAGCCACCTTGAAAACCTTAGGGTCAGCTGGTAGAGCTACTGGATTGTTTCTTTTCAGACCTTCCGTATTAAGAAGCATTTGAACTGAGTCCAATACTACTTGTCCACTCGGAGATCTCTTATTAGGGATCTCCAACGGATTAGCAGGCATTGAAAGGTATTCAGACACTGATCCACTCTTATTCTGCAAAAGTACTCTTAAGATTTGAGTTACAGTGTCAAAAATACACTCAGAGCCTCCAACAAATTTTTCAAGTAGACTCAGAATAGAAGATATTAAAGATTCCAAGGAAGATAATGAATTGGAAATTAGCCTCCCGTTAATACTTGGGGAACTCTCCGGTAAATTGTTCAAATTAGGGCCAGAACAGGAAGTAAAATTTAGATGAGCAAGGGAAAAATCTAATTTATTTGAAGGGGTACTACTTAGAGGACCCGCACTCGAAATTGTTATAACTTCGTTTGTATTTGGAATAGCCCTGGAATTCACCTGAGAAGGTCTCAACAGATCTTTATGAGCTGTTAAATCAATATCTGGTAATGTAAAATCACCCTCTGGGATGGCAGAGTTAGCCGGCAAGACTGAAGAAGTACTAGTATTCACTATAACTTTGGGAGCTACCATGAGAGGGGCTTGAGGGGGGACGATAATGTCAGTTTTCTGTACATTACATCCCGAGGTCTCAAGAGATAGCTTCAATTTCAGTTGTGAATCAGTGGATATCAAAGGAGAACCCCTTACTATTTCGGGGCTGACAGGTAAGAACTGAGATTGACCGGGGACCAAGCCCAGACTAGAGTTACCGTTATTAACAATGTTAGCTGGGTCAGAAACATTATTCTCTAGTGCTTCACTTTGGAGATGCATCTCTACCGACTTATCCTTCCCTTTATCCCATAAATTGAAAAGCTGACATTGGCCTTTCAATTGCATTGAGGACGTAATTTTATTACGTAAAGGGTTAGATTTCGTTTTGGACCCAGATCTCCCTACTAGAACACGACCAGAATGAAGTTTTTTAGCCGTCATGAGTAAATTTACGGAAGATGAAATGTTTAAGAAAATTACTAAGCAATGAGACACAATACAACCCTAATAGTACGATACCGCTATATGAAGGAAATTGACAAACTAAGCAATACAAATAAATCAAAGGGGGGGGCCCAGCCCAGTCTACTTCAGCCTCTGACGGCCTCAGACGGTCCCGCCCTTGTCCCGGGCTTCTCCCGGCGCGCTCCCGCGCGCTCCCGCGTCGCGGTGCCTAGAAGGAGATTTATAACAGCGCTGAGGCGGGGGAGGAGCCAGCAGGGAGAGCGTGTCAGCTGATGGAAATGCCGAGGGTCAGGCGCTCCTGGGACTTGAAGTCCTGCGCCTGCCCTCGCTCGCAGCCCTGCACGCACCGCCGCCCCAAAGAATAAACCTGGGCAGTTCTTGTCTCACTTCCAGAACTTGACCACAGCGCAATTCAAACAGCGCAGTCCAGTGAATCCGCAGGCGATGCGGGACCCGTGAAGCGGGTTCCGCGAGGAGTGGTGAAGAAAGGCTGAAGGAAGAGCAAATCCGCAGTGCAGTGCTCGCAGTCCAACAATCGTTAGCAATAGCAAACAGGTGAGCAATCCAGCGAGAGTCTCTGGCACACAGGTTTTAGCAGCGCTGAGGCGGGGGAGGAGCCAGCAGGGAGAGCGTGTCAGCTGATGGAAATGCCGAGGGTCAGGCGCTCCTGGGACTTGAAGTCCTGCGCCTGCCCTCGCTCGCAGCCCTGCACGCACCGCCGCCCCAAAGAATAAACCTGGGCAGTTCTTGTCTCACTTCCAGAACTTGACCACAGCGCAATTCAAACAGCGCAGTCCAGTGAATCCGCAGGCGATGCGGGACCCGCGAAGCGGGTTCCGCGAGGAGTGGTGAAGAAAGGCTGAAGGAAGAGCAAATCCGCCGTGCAGTGCTCGCAGTCCAACAATCCTTAGCAAAAGCAAACAGGTGAGCAATCCAGCGAGAGTCTCTGGCACACAGGTTTTAGCAGCGCTGAGGCGGGGGAGGAGCCAGCAGGGAGAGCGTGTCAGCTGATGGAAATGCCGAGGGTCAGGCGCTCCTGGGACTTGAAGTCCTGCGCCTGCCCTCGCTCGCAGCCCTGCACGCATCGCCGCCCCAAAGAATAAACCTGGGCAGTTCTTGTCTCACTTCCAGAACTTGACCACAGCGCAATTCAAACAGCGCAGTCCAGTGAATCCGCAGGCGATGCGGGACCCGCGAAGCGGGTTCCGCGAGGAGTGGTGAAGAAAGGTGTCAGAAATCATACTTGCGCCTGCCTTACTGTGTCTGGGGGGGACGATGTGCAGTAAAGGAAAACGGGCGCTGAGCGAACTACATTTCCCAGAAGCCTCGGGTAGCCTATTTGAGTTCCTGTGACACGCATCCTGTTGCGTGTTATTCCGCTTTGCTGTTTGTATTGAGCGGAGGGAGAAGGAGCCGGGAAATCCGTGTACCAGCAGGGAGGTTCTGTGTCCGTTGCTATTCTTCCTCCAGGTAGGAGCGGTTCCCCGCCCTTTCGTTGACCGCCATTGAGCGGAGCGCTGTGGGGGCTCCCACGCGTTGCCGTGAATTCCAGCGCGCAGTGACGGAACTGCGGCGCTTGCTTGTTTTGTTGCTTAGGATTCGTTTGCTGTGGGGCGCGGAGGAGCAGGTTCGCCTCCGTGGGACAAACGCTGAGTTTTTGGTTTTAGCCCGTGTCGGCTTATGGACATTAGAGCGGAGCGTAGTAGTGTGAGGAGCCACACGCTGCCGTCTCTCTATTGGTTGCTTTCTTCTTCTGCTTCTAGTAGGTGGTGCACGGTGGTAGCAGCTGCTCCGTGTAGCCAGAACAAGCGCTTGTATTTTCTATGGTCTATAAATACTAGTGACGCTTGCGGAGCACGGCGGTGGTCTCAACTGCGTGTTACCGTGGCGAGAACTCTTGAGTAAATATCAAGATTACGCTGGCACAGTGTCAAAGTATTTCATACTAGTCAAACTAACTGCTAAAATTCATGAAAAGTTACTTTCAAGTGCCTCTGTTCCTAACAGAGGCTGGTGTGCTTTTACTTGCAGAGCGGAGTGCTGTGGTTCTTGCTTCCCACGCATTACTGTGTCTGTGTGGTTAACAACAACAGCTTCTCCTTATAATTTTCCTTGTGTTCAGTTACTCTCTTATCTAACCTTCACCCAGAACTCCTTATTTCGGATAGCTTGAGTTTCCACCAAGGTATATAGGAGCTCTTGATGAATTCATATGTATGAGCTTATGCATTTGATGGTTTCCTAACTTATGTCTGTTTCCAATAGGGCACTTAGTTGCAAGGGGTACTGGTGGTTTATTGGATGTGTTGTGTGTATGGTGTTCTTACCTTTGTATGCTCTGTCGTTTCAGGTACATCCCTTCCCAGCAGACCCCTTCCTTCCCTTCCCTGTTTATTATTTTGCAATTACCCCTCGCCTAATGGCTCAAATCCTCTGTTGATATATATATATCAGAGTGTTTGTGACGTTTGGAGGTGGGCCTTATATTCACCATCCGGATCCCGTGGAGCGTATCCTGACAGAATAACACGCCCACGAATAACAAGCTACACCCGATCCGGGTGGGGACTAAATGGCTACCTTAGATGAAGTGCTTCAGGCCTTGATATTGGTGCAACAGGAACTGGTTGCTTCTAAGGCCGAGGCCACTGCTCTGAAAGAAAAAGTAGATAGGCTAAGCAGAAACCCCTTCGATGCCTCTCCCTCACAAATACAGGTCACGGTACCACCTCCCATTCCCCTTGCAAATCCAGAAAGGTATTCAGGAGACCCAGCTAAGACACAGATATTCCTGACACAGGTCTTGATGCATTTCTCGTGCAAACCGGCCTCCTTCCCATCCAACCACTCCAGAGTCGCCTTTGCCATTTCATATCTAATAGGTGATGCGGCCAATTGGGCAGTGCCGTTGGTTCGCAATGACGACCCTGTGTTAACGAATTGGAATGCTTTTAGGGCAGAATTTGAGCGCGTATTTGACCGAAGGGCCACTACGTTTAGTGCGGATAGAGAGCTCCTGATGCTGAGACAGGGGAAAAGAGACTTAATTTCGTATTTGACGGATTTCAATAGGCTGGTAGCCGAAACGGCGTGGCCTGAGGAAAAGAGGATGTCTCTTTTTTATCAAGGATTAAGAGAAGGGCTTAAGGATATCATTGCTCAAATAGACCCGCAGCCAGCTACTTGTAAAGACATGATTAATTTGACCCTACGTTTGGATGGGAGAATGAGTGACAGGAAACGTTGGGATCGGGGTTATTCAGGGTCCGATTTCAGTCCTCGTAGGACACTACCGTCCCCCGAGTCCAGTTCAGAACCCATGGAGTTAGGGGCTGTAAAAACCCCTCTGTCTAAAGAGGAGAAGGAACACCGTCGAGCCCTGGGTCTGTGTCTCTACTGTGGGAAAAAGGGCCACTATGTTAGGGACTGTCCTACTAAACCCAAGATGAGCGGGGGATGGAATCGTAACAAAAGACTAGCCATTACTGCTGTAGGGGTGTCTGGGGATGAAGAAGCGAAGGTAGACCCTCCCCTAGCAACCAGGGCCCCCCTCTATCAGATTCCATCCTTGTCAGTGATGACGCTATTAGAAACAGAGGCTCACATACTCCTTCCCATGTATCTGGAGAGTCAGTCACAGAGTCATCAGGTGAAGGTGATGATAGATTCAGGAGCCACGGGGAATTTTATCGACAGTGGACTGGTGACTGCTCTGTCCTTAGTGCGAGTGCCAAGAGACGTTCCTGAGGACGTATTAGCAGTAGATGGGAAACCCTTGAAGTCAGGAAAGATCACGGAACATACTGACAAGCTTGTTTTGTCCGTGGACATTTCAGAGGGATATCACAGGGAGGAACTGATCCTGAACATTATCGAGGCGCCTCAATATGAGGTTATTTTAGGTATGCCCTGGTTAAGTCACCATAACCCCACGATTGATTGGAGAACGAAGGAGGTCCGGTTTGATTCCGAGGAATGCAGAGAGCATGTGGTTTCCTCTTGTGGAACAACCACTGCTGTGTCATTCCTGCCCTTGATAGTAGCCACTGCTGCTGAGAAACAGGTGGTCTTACCCTCGCAATATAGGGGTTTTGAGGAGGTGTTCAGTGAACGTTTGGCGGAACAGCTACCGCCTCATCGTCCATATGATTGCCGAATAGATTTGGTAAATGGGGCTACTCTGCCTTCCTGTCGGGTGTATGCACTCTCAGTTCCGGAAACAGCGCACCTAAGGGAATATCTCGACCACTATGTAGAGATTGGGTTCATTCGCCCCTCGAGGTCCCCTGCGGCCTCTCCTTTGTTTTTCATCAAGAAAGCCAATGGGGAGTTGAGAGCGTGTGTCGATTATAGGGTGTTAAACAAAAACACAGTCAGGAATCGATACCCCTTGCCTCTAATATCAGTCCTGTTGGACCAGGTGAAGGATGCCAGAATATATACTCGGCTGGATCTAAGAGGTGCTTACCACCTGGTCCGGGTAAAGGAAGGCGATGAGTGGAAGACGGCCTTTAAGACCCGATATGGCCTTTACAAATATACTGTCATGCCGTTCGGGTTGTGTAACGCCCCGGCGGCATTTCAGTATTTCCTGAATGATGTCCTAAAGGAGTTCGTCGACATATGTGCGGTTGTCTATATAGACGACATTCTCATATATTCGAACAACACTACACAGCACCATGTTCAGGTGTCTCAAGTATTACAGAGACTAGGAGAGAACAGACTGTTCTGTAAATTATCCAAGTGCGAATTCGATGTGTGTGAGGTGGAATTCCTTGGAGTGATGTTGAGTCATTCAGGTTTGCAGATGTCAGAGAGAAAGGTGAAGGCAGTACAGGAATGGCCGGTTCCGGCGAGTGTGAAGGATGTGCAAAGATTCCTAGGGTTCTCTAACTACTACCGTAGATTCATTGCTCAGTTTTCTCAGGTGGCTGCCCCTTTGTCCCGATTGCTTAGAAAGGGTGTTCCCTTTTTGTGGACAGAAGACACTGAAGGAGCTTTTCAGACCCTAAAGATTGCTTTCACCACCGCACCAATACTGGCCCATCCTAAGCCGGAACATCCTTTCATAGTCGAAGCGGATGCTTCGGATGAAGCAGTGGGGGCTATCTTATCACAAAGGAATCACCTCTCAGGGCAACTACATCCTGTAGCCTACCTTTCAAAGAAACTTAATACGGCCGAGAGGAACTACACTATAGCCGAGAAGGAACTGCTGGCCATTAAAAAGGCATTCCAGGAATGGCGCCAATATCTGTGGGGGGCTGCGTTCCCTGTTACTGTATATTCCGATCATCGTAACTTGCAGTACATGAAAACAGCACGCAATCTCACTCAGAGACAAATGAGATGGATGCTGTTTTTCTCTGAGTATGACTTTGTGATTACTTTTCGTCCTGGGGCTGACAACAGAAAGGCTGATACACTTTCCAGGCAACATCAGGGGGAGAACTCGATAGAGATTCCCAGACTTGAGTCCATCGTGGATCCGGACAAGGTTGTGTGTGTGATACACGCTGATACTTTCTTGGATCGCGTCAGCCGAGCAAAAACCCCGGGTGAGTGGGTAGCATGGGCCACCCAGGGAAGAGGTCGCATGATAAAGAAAGGCCTTCCTTTTCAATACACCAAACTTTTCCTCCCCGATGATGCTACAAAAAAGACTGCTTTCAACTGGTGCCACGATTCTCAGTTGGCAGGACATCAAGGGGTGGGTAAAACAGTACAGCTGATGCAGAGGTATTTCTGGTGGGACACTGTCAAGAGAGATGTGGTGGACTGGGTAAGATCGTGTAGTGAATGTGCCATGGCCAAGAATGAGACAGGGAAAAGGAAAGGATTATTGGTTCCCCTTCCAACTCCTAAAAAACCATGGCAAACCATTAGCTTAGATTTTGTCACGGGTTTGCCTCCGGATCAAGGGATGACTGCAATATTAGTTGTGATTGACAGTCTTACCAAATTGGGTCATTTCGTTCCCTGTGTGAATCTGCCCACAGCCGGACAGACGGCACAACTACTATTGTCCAACATCATTAGGCTACACGGGGTGCCCGAGGTCATTATATCAGATAGGGGTCCCCAGTTTATCGCCAGATTCTGGAAGTTCTGGTGTCAGGCCTTAGGCATCCGTTCCTCCCTTTCAACCAGCTTCCATCCGCAAACGGACGGACAGACGGAACGGTTGAACCAAACCTTGAAAAACATATCTCAGGTGCTATGCTGCGGAGGCACATGATTCATGGGTTTCCTTGTTGTGGATGGCGGAGGTAGCCTACAATAATGCTTGGCACTGTTCTCTGGGGGTATCCCCGTTCTGCGCTACATATGGTTATGATGCTAGGATCCTTCCAGTTTCCATCCCTGAGGCGATAGACAATCAGCCTACAGTTTTGGGTCAAATGAGGAAAGTTCAAGCCATTCACCGGAAAATAAAGGTTCATCTGACCAGGGCTAAGAGAGAGTATAAGAACTATGAAGACAGACACAGGAAACAGGGACCAACGTATGCAGCGGGTGACAAGGTATGGCTGTCAACAAGGAACATCAAATTCAAACTCCGTAGCATATTTCACCCCCGGTTCATTGGGCCGTATGTAGTGGTAAAGCAGATCAATCCGGTGGCTTACAAATTGAAGCTGCCTGGTTCCCTTCGCATACACCCTGTCTTTCATTGTAGCTTGTTGAAACCTGCATTTTCAGACAAACGCAGGGCTCCCCCTCCGGTGTTGTGTGATGGGGGTTTTGAATATGTGGTGCGGAGCATCAAGGATTCCAAGTACAGGAGGGGTGTATTGTGGTATCTGGTATCTTGGAAAGGGTATTCGGTGGAAGACGACTCGTGGGAACCGGTATCCAACATCCATGCCCCTGATGCTATCCGGTCCTTTCATCGGAGGTTTC
The DNA here is from genome assembly GCF_964263255.1 of Lissotriton vulgaris. Classification (NCBI taxonomy): domain Eukaryota; kingdom Metazoa; phylum Chordata; class Amphibia; order Caudata; family Salamandridae; genus Lissotriton; species Lissotriton vulgaris. Next base: position 1,219,775,710 of record NC_141693.1, read on the forward strand.
CTACACGGCCTGGGCCTAGTAGGCGCTGAGAGGAGGACCTACTGTCAGAAATCATACTTGCGCCTGCCTTACTGTGTCTGGGGGGGACGATGTGCAGTAAAGGAAAACGGGCGCTGAGCGAACTACATTTCCCAGAAGCCTCGGGTAGCCTATTTGAGTTCCTGTGACACGCATCCTGTTGCGTGTTATTCCGCTTTGCTGTTTGTATTGAGCGGAGGGAGAAGGAGCCGGGAAATCCGTGTACCAGCAGGGAGGTTCTGTGTCCGTTGCTATTCTTCCTCCCGGTAGGAGCGGTTCCCCGCCCTTTCGTTGACCGCCATTGAGCGGAGCGCTGTGGGGGCTCCCACGCGTTGCCGTGAATTCCAGCGCGCAGTGACGGAACTGCGGCGCTTGCTTGTTTTGTTGCTTAGGATTCGTTTGCTGTGGGGCGCGGAGGAGCAGGTTCGCCTCCGTGGGACAAACGCTGAGTTTTTGGTTTTAGCCCGTGTCGGCTTATGGACATTAGAGCGGAGCGTAGTAGTGTGAGGAGCCACACGCTGCCGTCTCTCTATTGGTTGCTTTCTTCTTCTGCTTCTAGTAGGTGGTGCACGGTGGTAGCAGCTGCTCCGTGTAGCCAGAACAAGCGCTTGTATTTTCTATGGTCTATAAATACTAGTGACGCTTGCGGAGCACGGCGGTGGTCTCAACTGCGTGTTACCGTGGCGAGAACTCTTGAGTAAATATCAAGATTACGCTGGCACAGTGTCAAAGTATTTCATACTAGTCAAACTAACTGCTAAAATTCATGAAAAGTTACTTTCAAGTGCCTGTGTTCCTAACAGAGGCTGGTGTGCTTTTACTTGCAGAGCGGAGTGCTGTGGTTCTTGCTTCCCACGCATTACCGTGTCAGTGTGGTTAACAACAACAGCTTCTCCTTATAATTTTCCTTGTGTTCAGTTACTCTCTTATCTAACCTTCACCCAGAACTCCTTATTTCGGATAGCTTGAGTTTCCACCAAGGTATATAGGAGCTCTTGATGAATTCATATGTATGAGCTTATGCATTTGATGGTTTCCTAACTTATGTCTGTTTCCAATAGGGCTCAAGCATATATCCTTAGAGGGGGAATTTGAGACCACCCAATTGCCGAGTTTATGTTTGTTCTCACAGGTACTTAGTTGCAAGGGGTACTGGTGGTTTATTGGATGTGTTGTGTGTATGGTGTTCTTACCTTTGTATGCTCTGTCGTTTCAGGTACATCCCTTCCCAGCAGACCCCTTCCTTCCCTTCCCTGTTTATTATTTTGCAATTACCCCTCGCCTAATGGCTCAAATCCTCTGTTGATATATATATATCAGAGTGTTTGTGACGTTTGGAGGTGGGCCTTATATTCACCATCCGGATCCCGTGGAGCGTATCCTGACAAAAGGCTGAAGGAAGAGCAAATCCGCCGTGCAGTGCTCGCAGTCCAACAATCCTTAGCAATAGCAAACAGGTGAGCAATTTATGAATCTTACTCTGTTTCATGAATGATGTAATATGTGACATCATCAGCAGTGGATTGCGGGTGTGCGATATATAGTTAGTGCAACTAACTATATATGCGAATTTCAATGGTTTTGTGCGAGTAAAATAAGGTTTTGTAAATGCTAATCCCTAACTATATATGGTCTAAAACCTATGGTTTTTTCAGTGAATTTTCAAGGTTTTGTAAATGCTAATCCCTAACTATATATGGTCTATAACCTATGGTTTTTTCTGTGAATTTCAATGGTTTTTTAATAGCAAATATCAAAAGCTGTAAAAATGTATTCTTATTCTAATTCAAAAATATATTTTATATATTTTTGTATTATATTTTTTTAATTTAATTTATATTATAATTTAAATTATTTTTTATTGTTTCGCTGCCGGTACGCGAACCGATAAAGTTCCGTTAGTGCAAGTACCGCGTTAGAAAGCCACATCGTGACGCGTCGCGTAATCGCAACGTATCGCGATACTGCGTAATGCGCCTTGCGACACGCCGCGTTAGCGCACCCGGAAGCGTTCTGGAACGCGAACCAAGGCGCGAAATGCAGGGCCCCGGAAACGATCCGAGGCGCGGCGTGGAGCGCGTAACGTAAGCATAACAGGTCATGTGACTAGTTAATAAAACTTTTCATTGGTTCATTTTACTTTTAGTTTCCTAATGATGGAACGCTTGATCATATGACGTAAAATAAACACTTTTCATTGGTTTAGAACATTTTTTTTTCCCAAATGATGAAAGTCCCACCTTTTTTCCTCACTCTGACTTTCATTTTTATGAGAGAAAGATCTGTTTCTGCTTGTTCAGTCATGGCATCTGTAGTAGCTGCAGCTGGTGGATCCCCACCACCACCACCACCTCCAAGGAAGAGAGGACCAACTCCATAGGTCATCCTCCAACAAGTGGAGGAAGAAGAGGAAGACGAGGAACAGGAGCAAGGGACAAGGGTGTTTTTAAAAGAACAGCCAAGGAGGTCCCATATTAAAGAAATTTTTATTTGGCAATTTTTTTCATTTCCTCCACATGAAAAAAAAGTAAATGCCAGGTACGTTACCTGCCTCATCTGCCACGATGTACTCTCCAGAGGAACCGAAAAAAATATAGTTATGGTAATTATACCATGCATCGTCATATGGAGAGGTGGCACCCGATTAATTACTGTGCTGCCCAAATTCGAGATTTGGTGGATAACCCCCGACCTGCCAGTACATCCACCAATGAAGTGGCAGTGACAGAATCAGAGGCAAGGGAAACGGTCCCAAATCTTCAGAAGAACTTTGGACAAATGAAAATGACATGTTTAACTTGCGGCAAATTAATTTCATGTGGAGAGAGGAGTGTTACTCTAATCAATAGAGCTTATGAACATCATCAATGTTCAAAACGTCCCAGAAACTAAATTTTCTTTTTTTTTTGTTGCTCCTGTTGAGCCCTTTGTAATGAATCATTTTTGTTCCCCCCCTCCAAAAAAACACAAAAAAATATAAAACAACAAAAATAATAAAAAAAAGTTCTTTTCAGAACTACCTTCCCTTTAAGAAAAATTGCTAGAATGTTTAGCACTCTAGCATCCTCTATTTCTTTTGATTCGCTTCCCGGTTTGCTCGCCGGTACGCGAACCGGAAGCGAACTAAAAATTGTTTTTTTTTAAAAAAGACGAGTAAGTAAACAGAGAGTAATGTGAAAAGAAAGACAAATTGAGGGAGTAACACACAGTTACTGTTGAAAGAGGGACTGAGAAAAGGAGTGAAAAGAGTAGTATAAATAAGTAATAGAAAAAGAAATGAAGGAAGTAGCAAAGGCAGGAAACTAAGGGTTAAAGAAATGAAGCAGTGGAACTAATAAAAGTTAAATGTGATAGAGATGTAACGTAAAGAGTACTAAACACTTACCTTATAATTGTCATTAACGTTGCCAATTGTCATTTTTATACTTTTAATCTGTGTAAGAAAGAACAAAAAAAATGTAATTAATAGAAGGTAGTAAAAAAAGAGTGAGCATGAGACAAGATGAATACATATTATAAATCACAATTCAAAGTACAAAATTAATTATACATATTTAATGGTTTATTTTTGCTGTTCTCAGAATATATCAAATTTCACTGAAAACAGTGAGTTGAAGGTATTCATCATATAACAGCGGGGAAAAAAAACACAATCAAAATGATTGTGTTTAAAAAACCCAAATAATATAACTAATCAGTAATCAGAACTCCTCAAAAGTAACTTACTTTCTATGACGTCAAAGGATGTCCTATGAACAGCTTATACTCTGTTGTGCTGTTACTATTTTCTGCCCGCCACTTTCTGAAAGATAAACTCCATCGATTTAAGAAAAATGAGACATACAAAGCAATTTAAAACAGCACACTAAATTACAGCAACACCTCGAATCATTATAATCCAGTTACATACCCAAAATTCTCACTTCAGAAAACAAGTCAAAAGGCAACATTGCTTCATACTAAAATGATAACCATTGCCGAAAGACTAGCCTTTTTTATATTTCAAATAAGCTGTGTAATATCCTGATGTTGTCAAAGGAACATCATAATATATAATAGCTGCAGTTGCAAATGTTCTTCCTGAAATCGATGACTGTGTAGCCAAAACATTTTTAATTAGACTTGACAACTTTTTTTCATCCAGTTTATGTAGTTGAAATTGTAAAATGACATTTCACCCATAAGTTTCCATAAATAATATGGACAGCATTGCAGACTTACATTTCCTCTACTCCTTATTTTGATCTGCTGCTTGACTTAGCTTATAAACACAACCAGTTTTCACTCTGTACTACAATTATCCACAAGGCCATATAGAGTAGGAGCCATTAGAACCTCTGGAAATTCCTCTGAACAAATCCCAAGATTCCTTTCCTAAAATTTTGGTTAAAGGAACACCAGGTAAGAATTTTGAAGGTGGAAAGGCAATCTTTTTTTGAAAGTTAAAACAGAATCATTGCAGAATGACCAGCCGTTTCCAGATTTTAAATAAGCTGTGTAATGTCGTGAAGTAGTTGAAGGACCTTCATGATATATAATTGCTGTACTTACAAAAGTCCTTCCTGATATTGACAACTGCGAAGCCACAAAATTATTAATTAAAGTTGTCAATTTAGTTCCATCAGGCCTACATCGTTGGAACATTAAAATGACATACTGGCCATAACTTCGTAAAATTAACGTGGACAGCATTGCAGACTTACATTGGCTACACTGCATGTTTTGATCGGCTGCCTTTACTAGCTTATTGAAGGATACTGATTTACTGTCAGGCAAAGTTAAATATATAAATCTTTCTGAGTCTACACTAGTAGTACTTGATAGCCTACAGTTCTCGCAATCATGCTGCCATAGATAAGAAAGGCCAAACAGATAATCTATATCTACACCTTCATCTTGCAATACATCAAGCATATACATTAAAAAATCCTGACAATCCTGCTGAATATTTTCAGAGAATTGTGTTTGACCTGCACATTCGTCTAACAGATAATGAATTTCAGACACACTTTCTACTCTTGTTCTATCAGCGCTACATTTCTCTAACACAGAATTCAACAAACAGCATAAACTTTGTTCCGAATTGATCACAATCTGTTCTTTTAAAGTCTCTAGTGAAAAGAGAACATTAACAACTACATTAGCATAGCAGTTGACACCAGAACTATTTTCAAATTTAAAACCAACAACATTTTCAACAGAATTCATTTTATTCCTGCTTACAATTTTTGGTTCATCGACTTTTGGTCTTTTTGCTTCAACCTCCCTACTATTACTCACATTTCTTCGTTTCTGGCCTACCACACGTTTCTCAAACAAAGGATATTGAGGCAAATGTGGCGCATACTCTCTTCTTAACCTATTGTATTCCTTAACACAATCTAGATCCGCACAAATGTTTGTGACATCACAGTCAATCAAGTACAATCCCGATAAAGTTCTGACTCGTGACAATGCTACATAAGCCATACCCTCTTTGAACACAGAACTGCCAATATTCACTAAAGCAGTGTCTACACTTAAACCTTGCGATTTATGAATTGTCACCGCATATGCCAAGCAAACAGGAAACTGCTTACGGCGAACATATAGGTCTTTTACAAGCAAAAACCTAGCTGTGCAACGACCAATTAGCTGTACTTCCTCAATGCCATCAAATTTAATTTTTAAAAATTCAATTCCATCTCTACTTCTGTGTTTCTCAAAATCAACAACATTACCCATTGATCCATTTACCAGACCTCTTTCAACATGTAAATTCCTTCTCAAAATGATGCGGCAATTTAAGCACACATTCAGAGTCTTTTCAAAACCCGCAGTTTTAGATATAGTCTTCTCTAATGAATCCAATTTAGATTTCAAATTCTCAGACAAAATAATTGTTGCTCCCATATGCTCTATTCTGTCAATAGCTTCCAGTTTCACAATCTCTTGTTTTTCTAAATTCAACATTTTGTTGTTGAAGATGGAACATTCTGCAAGAGTTGGCATCAAACATATTCCAGATTTCTTCTCAGTAATTTTCTGAAAAATATCCTCTGGCAGAACGTCTTCTTCTGGATACAAATGTGACAGTAATCGTGCATGTAAAGCTTCTTTCCCACGCTCAGTCACTTTCCCGATTCTAACATCTTGTAGAATATTCTTGTAATCTTCGTCCTTCGCCTGACGCATATTTTCAAGCAGCTCAGCATAATTGAAGTTTAACCATATGTTAACGTTGCCAATGCTCCCTAGGCACTTCTTGGTATCTTCATGCGTAAGCAGTTTAAACACTGGTTGTCCTTTCACTGGTGTCAGCTGCAGAAGATCACCGAAAACAATGATGTGTTTGCCACCAAATAACACATCATACTCTGTTTTGAGAACTTCCTGCATTCTCAAATGCACAAAGGCAAGCATGACATTGGAAACCATGCTTACTTCGTCAATGATAAGAAGTTTCATCTTCTTCAGGACTCTAGATACTTCACAACAAGCATCTCCAGATAACTTGTGGTATTGTAATTTGTTATCATGCTCCACTGGCAGCATCAGTAGCCTATGCAAAGTAATCCCTTTAATGTTATGAGCTGCCAGTCCAGTTGGAGCGGTCCCAACACAAGACAGCGATGACTCAGTCCTTTTCTGCAGATAACATGAAATTGCTTTAATGAGGAAACTTTTTCCAGTTCCTGCTTCTCCACTCACGTATAGTCGGACAGGCTTCAATGACGTACATGAGCACTTTTTCTTCTCATGACTTAATCCATGCTCAATTTGGTTGGTAACTTCGTCATATATTTTCCTCTGCTCAACGTTGAGTTGTCTTTCCAAATCTTCTAAGTTAACCGCATCCTCCTGAGCATGTGCCATGGCTCTTTCCACTTTAATCATGGCTGTAGCAGCTTCATTTTCGATAACTGGTCCTCCTAGTGGATCCTGACTCAATGAAACAGAACTCTGACTGTCCTGAGAACTGTCTCTAGCAATCTCAGCTGCAATTGTTGCTTCCTGCTCGATTTCTGCATTCAACATTTCTAGATATTTTGGAAAAACAGGACATTCTATGGCTCAGGGGAAATGTCTTAAATTAAAATTGGAAAAATTACATCAAAGGGACTCAAAGGCCTTGTAAATATGCCCCAAACAACCTATGAAACACTAGCAGTACATATCAAGAAACCTAATTGATTTCAAAAAACGTTTTTAAACCTTTTATGTAAAACAATTATATACCTACATTCATGGGGAACTGACTTAAAATGCCCTAATACACATGAAAACGTTTTTTTAAGGTCCTTGCACCTTTTTTTCAATAACTTTTAACATAGCTATGTAACTCAAACAATCAAAATCAAAATTTTTCAAGCACACATGGGGGCGTATTTACAAGGACCTTGTACCACGGGGAAAGTGACTACAAATGACCAGACACACATGGGGACGTATTTACAAGGCCCTTGAACCAGGGGGAAGTGACTTGAAATGGCTAAGCACACATAGGAGAGTATTTACAATGCCCGTGCAACACTTATGCATCATTTTTTACATGTACACTGTAGAGCAGCATGGGGCAATAACAACACAGATGCATCATGCATCTGTTCCGCAAAAACGACGCATTGCAGGAGTCACATCACAAGTAAATAAATTCTCATAATTGTTTAAAGCATTCCTTTTCCTTAAAAACGATTTTCTGATCATAATTTGAAAACACAGCACAGCTCCTATGTACAACCACACCTTGCCAGTACTAATACTTTACATTATCTGCAATTACAATTGGTAAAATAATGCAAAATCTTCTTTGAAAGCATAATGCAAACACTTGACTCAAAACATCATTTTAAATACACAGCTGGCTTTCTTATTTACGCAAAAAAGCATACTAGTCTTTTTCTAAAATATAGAAACGATAACTCACCTTTACAAATGCTGTTTGAATTTCAAAACAGTCTCAGAAACACACCAATTTTTCTTTAGCAGAATAAAAGGTATGCACTCCGGAGGCTGGAACCAACAAAGGCACTGAAATGCTGATATTCATCACACATATCTCTTATGTCAGCCAATCAAAACTCTTCCCTCACTTTTTTCAAATCAACACCCTTCCCCCCTCTGCCCTTTCTGCCCTTTTTCCATAGCAACTACCGCCTGCCAGACCTCTCATGTTTACAAGTTCACACAACAATGTTTCAAATGAACTCTGAACTCTCAGTACACCTGCTAATCCACTGCAATCTTTCATAACATCATTTTTAATTAACCATTCAAGTTACATCTTTCAAAGAACACATCCATGCACCCTAACTTTCTGTTTTCAGCAATGGAAATACACCAATCACTACTAATGAATCATTTGCACTCAAACTCCACAGTTTTTTTTCATTACAAACTTCACTATTTCAACTGCCATTTCATTCCCACACTTCAACTGACTGCAGCAAAAACTCCTCTAGCCATGTTTTCAGTCTGGATTCTTGGACATAGCTACATCCACTGGGCTCACAGGTATGCTGATAACAGAAATTTACACAACCTCAATTTACAAAATGTGGAAATCAAATGGATTGGCCGAAGAGGATTGAAATGTCACCAATTGATACCATTGGTGAAAACCTTTTTGCATTTGCCAAACCCTGACCTCATAATAGTGCACTGTGGAGGAAATGATGTGGGCACTTTGACTGGGGTAGGTCTGGAAATGCTCTTAAAGGACACCTTTGAGCAATTGATGACATTTTTTCCTCAAACTGCCTTGGTATATTCCAATATATGCCAAAGACAGAAATGGAAGTGGTCCAATCAATTTTGTCCACAAATTGAGAAATCGAGAAAGCATGTAAATAAGTCTGTTTCTGCTTACATGAGAGACCATGGAATGGGCTCGATCTACAGCAATAACTTGCGTTATTACATGCAAGATATCTACAGAGAAGATGGCGTGCACTTCTCAGATGAGGGGAACAGAGTTTTCATACAAAATTTAAGACTGTGTATTGGTACCTACTTATAAGTACCTAGAATTTACACAGAACCCAAAAGCTCTTTTCAGAGCTACCTTAACTTTAATTACTCTTTTTAAATTTTGAATGTACCTTTTTTCACTAATTTTCACTTATGTTCGCTTCCCGGTTCGCTACCCGGTTCGCGTACCGGCAGCTAACAGCGCGAAAAATTAAATTTTTTTTTTACATATATGAGCCTCCTCAGCCACCCTCAGAAAACATAGGGGGTCAGGATACGTCTAAAGTGCCCCCTTCTACCCATTCAGAACATTATTTACCCTCCATCTTGTATCTCATTTCTACCGAAACACAAAATGGAGGACTCCCGTAACGCTGCAGGTTCGCGTACCGGGACACGCACTGACAAGCACTCGCTCAAAAAAGGTGGGAAAGTAATTTACAGAAAAACCACTGGAGACACTTTCACCAATTAAACATTAGCTCATACTACATACCAATCCCTACCATTTTCACAAATTTGGTTGGAATTCCATTTAGCCATTTAGCATGTAGAACTCTCTAAATTCCCTGAGGTAAATTACTTCACAAATGGAAAGGGGCGACCACTCGGTCCCCCCGAACGTATGGCGGAGTACCACGATCCCCCCGGGAAGCCATCTTGGGCGGGAGGCGCGTCTCGGCTGGTATGCCCGAAGCGGCGTAGCCGGGGCGCGCCTTTTCCCGCCCTAGAGTGGGTTGGCCTAGACACTGACGCGGCTGGCCACGCCCTAGGGGCAGGCAGGGGCGGGTTTACGCCCGCCCTGAAGACGGATAAAAGGAGAAGCAAGATCCGAAGGCATCCTCTTGTTCCTGTGCTCTGAAGCTGCACCTCCTCGCTGCACGTGAGCTCGAGACGGAACGAAGAGCCAATTTTGAGCGTTGTAATCTTTCTTGTTTGTTTTCCAGATACTCTGTTGGAGAATGCCGAAGAAGGCGGGAAAGCGCATGACTACTGACCAGATGCTGCGCGTTCTTATGAAAGAGATGACTGAGTTAAAGAGGCGAATGGATGAAAACGAGGAAGGGGGACCGAAACGTCCTTTGGCGGGAGTGGCCCCGGGAGGGAAAAACAAGAGGCCCAGGAGAGGGAGAGCTGTGGAAGACATCCCGGGCCCTAGTGCCCCGCTAGAGACACCCACCCCCGTGCCGGAGGGAGGGAATCCGATTCCCGTTGTGGTCACCCCCGTGTCCGGGGACGATATGCCGCCTGAGCTGGCAGCACAACTAGCAGCGTGGTTGGGTAAAGATAGTGAGGGCGCCACGGCTGTCGACGCGCAGGTGCTGATGACGCAACTGCGTGAGTCACGGGAAGCAGCGAAGGTATCCACACCGGCTGCGGTAGTAGAGAAGCCACAGGGGACAGGTTCGGTCGCAGAGACGCCGTCCGGTTCAGGTAAGCGGCCATTGCCGATTGCAAGGGATGAGTCAGCACCTTCTCGTAGGGAAAGGGTGGGTCAGCATGTTCCCTTGGCTATTAAGGAGAAGATATGGGCGGGAGAATATGTGAACATTTTCTCGTTGCTTACTGATCACTATGAAATGGAGCATGTTAAGGGCCAGAAGGATCTCATGCATCCGAGTGTTTGGCGCGCAAAAATGGCCGCCTTTAAGGTGAACGAAAATATTGGCAATTGGGGCAAAGCGTGGGGGGTCTTTACATCGATCTTGGGGGAACGAAGGCCCGATCTGCTGCACGAATTGCCGATTTATCAGTCTTGAATCATGGGGTACTCGGTGTCACATGAGGGTAACCATTGGTTCTGCTATGATAATCTGTTTAGAAAGGCTAAAGAACATGATAAAAGCTTAACTTGGGATTGTTATGATTCTGTGTCTTGGGATAAAATGAAGGAGACTGGTATGTTGAAAGTGCCATTGGTGGGAAGTAACGTTGGCGAATCCTACCGCCAGTATGCGGGGACGCCCTTTCGATCAGGTACAGGTACCGACAATTACTCGAGGCCTGCCGGAAATACAGGAAAAAGGGGGGTTTGTTGGAACTTCAACAGGGGTAAATGTACCAGGCCCCAGGGATCGTGCAAATTTAGGCACGAATGTAGTGGGTGTGGGCAATCATCCCATCCTGAGTCCACGTGCAGAGCCAAAACGGGTGATAACGGGGGTAGAGGAGGCGCCAAACAGGTCTAATATAGTCCGAGGGGCGCCTTTACCTACCCCGATTGATACCTTGGCGATGATTCCTTGGCTCAGTGAATACCCGGATCGTACTTCTGCTGGGGTGTTGCGGAACGGGTTTTCTTATGGTTTCCGCATCCCAGTGGGGGACTTTCAAGGTGCAACGAAATGTAAAAATCAGCTATCGGTCTTCCAGCATACGACCGTGGTACAGGATAAGATCAGGAAAGAGGTGACTCGAGGTCGAGTCGCCGGTCCGTTTAGTGTACCACCGGTTCCTAACTTTGTTTGTTCCCCCTTAGGTGTGGTCCCAAAGAAGGACCCGGGTGAGTTTCGGCTGATACACAATTTATCAGCCCCACGTGGTCTTTCCGTAAACGAAGCGATAGACCCGGAAGTGTGTTCGGTGCGGTACGCATCCTTCGATGAGGCCGTAGCCATTTTGAATCGCCTGGGGCCCGGGGCGCTGATGGCAAAATCTGATATCGAGTCAGCGTTCCGGTTGCTCCCGGTACATCCAGTCGATCAGCGTCTCCTAGGTTTCATGTTTCAGGGTCATTATTACATGGATAGGTGTATGCCGATGGGGTGCTCTATATCTTGTGCCTATTTCGAAAAATTCAGTACTTTTCTACAATGGGTCTTCACAAGGAAGACGGGTTTCCGAAATGTGATGCATTACCTTGATGATTTTTTGTTCCTGGGGGCAGCCGGGGATCCGGAATGTGGGCAGGCTTTGGCTCAATTTTGTGTTTTAATGAATCAGTTTGGCGTGCCATTGGCACCTGGTAAGACTGTGGGCCCTTCCACTTGCCTCGAGTTTCTGGGGATCGAGTTGGATTCCGAGGAAGGGTGTTTTCGTTTACCTACCGAAAAAGTGTCAAAGTTTAGGACATCTCTGAAAATATGTATAAATGGATCCAAGGTTAAGCTGCATCAGTTACAGCAGCTAGTTGGCCAGTTGAATTTTGCCCTGAGGGTTATACCAATGGCCCGCCCCTTTTCTCGTTCGATTGCTCAAGCCATGGTCGGCCTGAAGGAGGGCCATCATCGCACGAGGCTCTCGGCTGAGGTCCGCCAGGACATGCGCATTTGGTTGGCATTCTTGGCGGATTTCAATGGTCGAGTCGTCTGGAATAAACCAGCCGTGTCCTCTGATGAGCTGGGGCTGTGGACGGATTCGGCAGGGAGTATAGGTTTTGGTGCCATCTTCGGCACAAGATGGTCTGCACAAAAGTGGCCGACATGGTGGCATGACAGTGGGCTGACAAGTAACATTGCTTTCCTGGAACTTTTCCCCATTTTAGTAGCCCTGAGAACTTGGCCCGAAGGGTTCATGGATCACTCTGTGGTATTCTGGTCTGACAATATGACCGTGGTCGAGTGTATCAATAGCCAGGCAGCACGATGCAAGTGGATTTTGAGACTACTCAAAGAAATTGTTTTACTGTGTATGCAATTGAATGTGTTATTCAAAGCAAGACATGTCCCAGGGGTAACGAACCAGGCAGCTGATGCACTGTCTCGTTTTCGTATGCAGGCTTTCTGGGGTTTTCTTCCCACAGCGGACCCGGAGCCGGCACCCTTTCCCGAAGCTCTCTGGTCTCTCGGTGCCCCGAACTTCGTAACCTCGTGGGAGAGAGTTTAGCACCCAGGACGAGGAAGGCATATGAAGGGGCGTTCCGGTCCTATTTGGCCTTTTTGGGGACTGATAGAGAGGAGCTTTGGGGCCAGGAAGAGTGGGTGGTGAATTTTCTGATGTCCTTACATCGGGTCGGGAAATCGGTGGCCACAGCTCAGAGGCATCGGGCTGCCATTTCCTTTGTTGCTAGGGCCCACGGGATCCTTGACCCGACAGCGTCTTTCGTGGTACAGAAAGCGCTACGAGGGTGGCAACGCCTTGAGGGTCGCAGAGTAGATGAAAGGCGCCCGATAGGTTTAGATAGGCTGGCCCAGTTGCTATCCAGACTCCCTGCTACGTGTTCATCTCAGTTTGAGACTGTGTTATTCCGAGCCGCTTTTACGCTGGCATTCCATGGGGCTATGCGGGTAAGCGAACTAGTGGCGAGGAACAAGCAGGATGTGACAGGAGGATTGTGCCTGGAGCACGTCCAGATCAGAGGGGAGACGATGACGGTCTCGTTTGTCAGGTCCAAAACCGATCAAAGTGGGATGGGTGACTGCGTAATCATACGCAGGATTCCCGGGTCCTCCATGTGCCCGGTAAGGTGTCTAGAAGATTATTTAACACGAAGGGTGGCATCATGGGGGGGGACCTTGTTGAGACACGCTGACGCCACCCCACTGACAAAGTTTCAGTTTCAGCGGGTGCTTGCGATGTCGATTGCCGCTGCGGGCTTGAACCCGGGCGAGTTTGGGACCCATTCCTTTCGGATAGGGGCTGCTACAGAAGCTACAGCCAGGGGTCTGGATGTGGAACAAGTTAAACGGGTGGGGCGTTGGTCCTCCAATTGTTATAAAAGGTATGTGCGTTTGCACATGTTGTGAAGCTGTAACAATGTACTCACGCTTCTTGTTTTGTTTGGTTTTCAGTTGCGCAAGCCTACGAGGCGGGGCGGACTTTGCAGTCGACCCAACACCGGGCCAGCGGTCAGACATCACCGGCTGTGAAAAAGGAGGTGTGGGTCGTGGGCCACTCATACGTGAGACGTGCCGCAGACGTATTCAAGGCAGGTGATATGATTCACGTAGCTGGGGAATACGGGTACAGTGTGTCCTTCTACGGAAGAGGCGGTCTCTGTATTGAACAGTTTCAATCATATTTTGAGGGTTTGCTAGGGCGGACGAGGTCACCGCCGTCTGTAGTCATAGTACATCTTGGGGGTAATGATTTGGTCACCACTGGTAGACGACTTCTCCTTGAGGCGATGCTTTCCACTGTAAGTTGGTTAGCGAGGAGAGTTCCAGGGTGCACAATTGCATGGTCCCATATGATCCCACGAAAAGTGTGGCGGGGGGCTATTTCGGTTCCTGCTTTAAATCATTCTGTTAGAAAGCTTAATAATAAAGTGAGTAGGTTGTTCCGTTCCAAGACACTGCATTCTATTTCACATGGGTGTATTAATGATGACAGTATGTATGTGGGGGATGGAGTGCATTTGTCTCGGGTGGGGAATGAGTTACTCATAGGAGACTTCTTAGCATGGCTAAAAACGTTACACCATGACCTTTAGGTAGGAGTGTTGTGGGGGGTCCGGATAGCCGGTCAACTATCCGGCCTGTGGCGGTAAGGTCATGATCGGTGAGCACTAATTGGAAGATCCCTATGAGTGGGCGTCACCCAGCACGGATGGGAGCGCTCGGGGGAGGTGGCCATTGGCCCTTCAACGGGGAGGCGGTCCCTTCTAAGGATGGGTCGCCGAAAGAAAAGGAAAGGCGGTCAAGGCCCCTTCCTGGGTAGGAGGGGTTACAGCCCCCTCCTGGGGAATTTCCCGGGGCCAGGACGTCTGCGACGGCAGATGTGGTAAGTTGTGTGGGGTTTGGGGGGGGGGTCTACGCTACCTTCTAGATACCTCACACGAGTCCTCGTACGACCTCTAAGTGGCGTCGAGTTTTATTGGGGCCCCCGTCAAGTCAAGAGAAATTGGTAATTGCACTTGAGGTACGCCTCTGGGCCGCCCCTCACAAGTGAGGGCGATATTTCTGGGTTAGGGATCTTGACACCGGTTACGACCTTGCCGTTGGCCCTTAAACGTTAGGATGTACAATTTCAAAATTTCAAGTAAATGTTTTGTAGGATGTTAGTTCGGCTAGGAGAACCTTTGTATTAGAGAATATGTTAAGGTTAGCCAAACATCGCAATGTGGTAATGAAATTGTACATAATATGAAACTGTTTATTTAATGTTTTAATTTTGTTTCATATTTTAATAAATACGGCCGGGAGGGTTACTCCCTCCCGTCTTCCAAAGACTTCAGAACTGTTTCCGGTTTCCCATCCTTGGGGATTGTGTTGAGAGGGGGTGGCGGGTATCTCAGCCATATGGAAAGGGGCGACCACTCGGTCCCCCCGAACGTATGGCGGAGTACCACGATCCCCCCGGGAAGCCATCTTGGGCGGGAGGCGCGTCTCGGCTGGTATGCCCGAAGCGGCGTAGCCGGGGCGCGCCTTTTCCCGCCCTAGAGTGGGTTGGCCTAGACACTGACGCGGCTGGCCACGCCCTAGGGGCAGGCAGGGGCGGGTTTACGCCCGCCCTGAAGACGGATAAAAGGAGAAGCAAGATCCGAAGGCATCCTCTTGTTCCTGTGCTCTGAAGCTGCACCTCCTCGCTGCACGTGAGCTCGAGACGGAACGAAGAGCCAATTTTGACCCACCCACCAGCCCCTGAGGACAGCAAGTGGTTTTTGAATAAAGTTGATGGATAACTCTGATTTTCGTTTACAGGTTGTGGTATTATCGTGATGTTTTTGAGTATGTAATAAAGAATGGTCAATTTGTGTTAAGTTTCGTAAATAAGGAAATTCTGCTTTAGTGTTCATTGGTAAGCATGCTTTTAATAAAAGTGTAGTTGCTACGGTCTTTTTAGTTTAGTCATTTAGTTAGCATTGTCGTATTTATTTTGGTCGGGCGGTAAGGTCATGATCGGTGAGCACTAATTGGAAGATCCCTATGAGTGGGCGTCACCCAGCACGGATGGGAGCGCTCGGGGGAGGTGGCCATTGGCCCCTCAACGGGGAGGCGGTCCCTTCTAAGGATGGGTCGCCGAAAGAAAAGGAAAGGCGGTCAAGGCCCCTTCCTGGGTAGGAGGGGTTACAGCCCCCTCCTGGGGAATTTCCCGGGGCCAGGACGTCTGCGACGGCAGATGTGGTAAGTTGTGTGGGGTTTGGGGGGGGGTCTACGCTACCTTCTAGATACCTCACACGAGTCCTCGTACGACCTCTAAGTGGCGTCGAGTTTTATTGGGGCCCCCGTCAAGTCAAGGGAAATTGGTAATTGCACTTGAGGTACGCCTCTGGGCCGCCCCTCACAAGTGAGGGCGATATTTCTGGGTTAGGGATCTTGACACCGGTTACGACCTTGCCGTTGGCCCTTAAACGTTAGGATGTACAATTTCAAAATTTCAAGTAAATGTTTTGTAGGATGTTAGTTCGGCTAGGAGAACCTTTGTATTAGAGAATATGTTAAGGTTAGCCAAACATCGCAATGTGGTAATGAAATTGTACATAATATGAAACTGTTTATTTAATGTTTTAATTTTGTTTCATATTTTAATAAATACGGCCGGGAGGGTTACTCCCTCCCGTCTTCCAAAGACTTCAGAACTGTTTCCGGTTTCCCATCCTTGGGGATTGTGTTGAGAGGGGGTGGCGGGTATCTCAGCCATATGGAAAGGGGCGACCACTCGGTCCCCCCGAACGTATGGCGGAGTACCACGATCCCCCCGGGAAGCCATCTTGGGCGGGAGGCGCGTCTCGGCTGGTATGCCCGAAGCGGCGTAGCCGGGGCGCGCCTTTTCCCGCCCTAGAGTGGGTTGGCCTAGACACTGACGCGGCTGGCCACGCCCTAGGGGCAGGCAGGGGCGGGTTTACGCCCGCCCTGAAGACGGATAAAAGGAGAAGCAAGATCCGAAGGCATCCTCTTGTTCCTGTGCTCTGAAGCTGCACCTCCTCGCTGCACGTGAGCTCGAGACGGAACGAAGAGCCAATTTTGAGCGTTGTAATCTTTCTTGTTTGTTTTCCAGATACTCTGTTGGAGAATGCCGAAGAAGGCGGGAAAGCGCATGACTACTGACCAGATGCTGCGCGTTCTTATGAAAGAGATGACTGAGTTAAAGAGGCGAATGGATGAAAACGAGGAAGGGGGACCGAAACGTCCTTTGGCGGGAGTGGCCCCGGGAGGGAAAAACAAGAGGCCCAGGAGAGGGAGAGCTGTGGAAGACATCCCGGGCCCTAGTGCCCCGCTAGAGACACCCACCCCCGTGCCGGAGGGAGGGAATCCGATTCCCGTTGTGGTCACCCCCGTGTCCGGGGACGATATGCCGCCTGAGCTGGCAGCACAACTAGCAGCGTGGTTGGGTAAAGATAGTGAGGGCGCCACGGCTGTCGACGCGCAGGTGCTGATGAAGCAACTGCGTGAGTCACGGGAAGCAGCGAAGGTATCCACACCGGCTGCGGTAGTAGAGAAGCCACAGGGGACAGGTTCGGTCGCAGAGACGCCGTCCGGTTCAGGTAAGCGGCCATTGCCGATTGCAAGGGATGAGTCAGCACCTTCTCGTAGGGAAAGGGTGGGTCAGCATGTTCCCTTGGCTATTAAGGAGAAGATATGGGCGGGAGAATATGTGAACATTTTCTCGTTGCTTACTGATCACTATGAAATGGAGCATGTTAAGGGCCAGAAGGATCTCATGCATCCGAGTGTTTGGCGCGCAAAAATGGCCGCCTTTAAGGTGAACGAAAATATTGGCAATTGGGGCAAAGCGTGGGGGGTCTTTACATCGATCTTGGGGGAACGAAGGCCCGATCTGCTGCACGAATTGCCGATTTATCAGTCTTGAATCATGGGGTACTCGGTGTCACATGAGGGTAACCATTGGTTCTGCTATGATAATCTGTTTAGAAAGGCTAAAGAACATGATAAAAGCTTAACTTGGGATTGTTATGATTCTGTGTCTTGGGATAAAATGAAGGAGACTGGTATGTTGAAAGTGCCATTGGTGGGAAGTAACGTTGGCGAATCCTACCGCCAGTATGCGGGGACGCCCTTTCGATCAGGTACAGGTACCGACAATTACTCGAGGCCTGCCGGAAATACAGGAAAAAGGGGGGTTTGTTGGAACTTCAACAGGGGTAAATGTACCAGGCCCCAGGGATCGTGCAAATTTAGGCACGAATGTAGTGGGTGTGGGCAATCATCCCATCCTGAGTCCACGTGCAGAGCCAAAACGGGTGATAACGGGGGTAGAGGAGGCGCCAAACAGGTCTAATATAGTCCGAGGGGCGCCTTTACCTACCCCGATTGATACCTTGGCGATGATTCCTTGGCTCAGTGAATACCCGGATCGTACTTCTGCTGGGGTGTTGCGGAACGGGTTTTCTTATGGTTTCCGCATCCCAGTGGGGGACTTTCAAGGTGCAACGAAATGTAAAAATCAGCTATCGGTCTTCCAGCATACGACCGTGGTACAGGATAAGATCAGGAAAGAGGTGACTCGAGGTCGAGTCGCCGGTCCGTTTAGTGTACCACCGGTTCCTAACTTTGTTTGTTCCCCCTTAGGTGTGGTCCCAAAGAAGGACCCGGGTGAGTTTCGGCTGATACACAATTTATCAGCCCCACGTGGTCTTTCCGTAAACGAAGCGATAGACCCGGAAGTGTGTTCGGTGCGGTATGCATCCTTCGATGAGGCCGTAGCCATTTTGAATCGCCTGGGGCCCGGGGCGCTGATGGCAAAATCTGATATCGAGTCAGCGTTCCGGTTGCTCCCGGTACATCCAGTCGATCAGCGTCTCCTAGGTTTCATGTTTCAGGGTCATTATTACATGGATAGGTGTATGCCGATGGGGTGCTCTATATCTTGTGCCTATTTCGAAAAATTCAGTACTTTTCTACAATGGGTCTTCACAAGGAAGACGGGTTTCCGAAATGTGATGCATTACCTTGATGATTTTTTGTTCCTGGGGGCAGCCGGGGATCCGGAATGTGGGCAGGCTTTGGCTCAATTTTGTGTTTTAATGAATCAGTTTGGCGTGCCATTGGCACCTGGTAAGACTGTGGGCCCTTCCACTTGCCTCGAGTTTCTGGGGATC
Source organism: Lissotriton vulgaris (assembly GCF_964263255.1). Classification (NCBI taxonomy): domain Eukaryota; kingdom Metazoa; phylum Chordata; class Amphibia; order Caudata; family Salamandridae; genus Lissotriton; species Lissotriton vulgaris. The sequence goes on from NC_141693.1 coordinate 1,219,794,617, forward strand.
GAGTTGGATTCCGAGGAAGGGTGTTTTCGTTTACCTACCGAAAAAGTGTCAAAGTTTAGGACATCTCTGAAAATATGTATAAATGGATCCAAGGTTAAGCTGCATCAGTTACAGCAGCTAGTTGGCCAGTTGAATTTTGCCCTGAGGGTTATACCAATGGCCCGCCCCTTTTCTCGTTCGATTGCTCAAGCCATGGTCGGCCTGAAGGAGGGCCATCATCGCACGAGGCTCTCGGCTGAGGTCCGCCAGGACATGCGCATTTGGTTGGCATTCTTGGCGGATTTCAATGGTCGAGTCGTCTGGAATAAACCAGCCGTGTCCTCTGATGAGCTGGGGCTGTGGACGGATTCGGCAGGGAGTATAGGTTTTGGTGCCATCTTCGGCACAAGATGGTCTGCACAAAAGTGGCCGACATGGTGGCATGACAGTGGGCTGACAAGTAACATTGCTTTCCTGGAACTTTTCCCCATTTTAGTAGCCCTGAGAACTTGGCCCGAAGGGTTCATGGATCACTCTGTGGTATTCTGGTCTGACAATATGACCGTGGTCGAGTGTATCAATAGCCAGGCAGCACGATGCAAGTGAATTTTGAGACTACTCAAAGAAATTGTTTTACTGTGTATGCAATTGAATGTGTTATTCAAAGCAAGACATGTCCCAGGGGTAATGAACCAGGCAGCTGATGCACTGTCTCGTTTTCGTATGCAGGCTTTCTGGGGTTTTCTTCCCACAGCGGACCCGGAGCCGGCACCCTTTCCCGAAGCTCTCTGGTCTCTCGGTGCCCCGAACTTCGTAACCTCGTGGGAGAGAGTTTAGCACCCAGGACGAGGAAGGCATATGAAGGGGCGTTCCGGTCCTATTTGGCCTTTTTGGGGACTGATAGAGAGGAGCTTTGGGGCCAGGAAGAGTGGGTGGTGAATTTTCTGATGTCCTTACATCGGGTCGGGAAATCGGTGGCCACAGCTCAGAGGCATCGGGCTGCCATTTCCTTTGTTGCTAGGGCCCACGGGATCCTTGACCCGACAGCGTCTTTCGTTGTACAGAAAGCGCTACGAGGGTGGCAACGCCTTGAGGGTCGCAGAGTAGATGAAAGGCGCCCGATAGGTTTAGATAGGCTGGCCCAGTTGCTATCCAGACTCCCTGCTACGTGTTCATCTCAGTTTGAGACTGTGTTATTCCGAGCCGCTTTTACGCTGGCATTCCATGGGGCTATGCGGGTAAGCGAACTAGTGGCGAGGAACAAGCAGGATGTGACAGGAGGATTGTGCCTTGAGCACGTCCAGATCAGAGGGGAGACGATGACGGTCTCGTTTGTCAGGTCCAAAACCGATCAAAGTGGGATGGGTGACTGCGTAATCATACGCAGGATTCCCGGGTCCTCCATGTGCCCGGTAAGGTGTCTAGAAGATTATTTAACACGAAGGGTGGCATCATGGGGGGGGACCTTGTTGAGACACGCTGACGCCACCCCACTGACAAAGTTTCAGTTTCAGCGGGTGCTTGCGATGTCGATTGCCGCTGCGGGCTTGAACCCGGGCGAGTTTGGGACCCATTCCTTTCGGATAGGGGCTGCTACAGAAGCTACAGCCAGGGGTCTGGATGTGGAACAAGTTAAACGGGTGGGGCGTTGGTCCTCCAATTGTTATAAAAGGTATGTGCGTTTGCACATGTTGTGAAGCTGTAACAATGTACTCACGCTTCTTGTTTTGTTTGGTTTTCAGTTGCGCAAGCCTACGAGGCGGGGCGGACTTTGCAGTCGACCCAACACCGGGCCAGCGGTCAGACATCACCGGCTGTGAAAAAGGAGGTGTGGGTCGTGGGCCACTCATACGTGAGACGTGCCGCAGACGTATTCAAGGCAGGTGATATGATTCACGTAGCTGGGGAATACGGGTACAGTGTGTCCTTCTACGGAAGAGGCGGTCTCTGTATTGAACAGTTTCAATCATATTTTGAGGGTTTGCTAGGGCGGACGAGGTCACCGCCGTCTGTAGTCATAGTACATCTTGGGGGTAATGATTTGGTCACCACTGGTAGACGACTTCTCCTTGAGGCGATGCTTTCCACTGTAAGTTGGTTAGCGAGGAGAGTTCCAGGGTGCACAATTGCATGGTCCCATATGATCCCACGAAAAGTGTGGCGGGGGGCTATTTCGGTTCCTGCTTTAAATCATTCTGTTAGAAAGCTTAATAATAAAGTGAGTAGGTTGTTCCGTTCCAAGACACTGCATTCTATTTCACATGGGTGTATTAATGATGACAGTATGTATGTGGGGGATGGAGTGCATTTGTCTCGGGTGGGGAATGAGTTACTCATAGGAGACTTCTTAGCATGGCTAAAAACGTTACACCATGACCTTTAGGTAGGAGTGTTGTGGGGGGTCCGGATAGCCGGTCAACTATCCGGCCTGTGGCGGTAAGGTCATGATCGGTGAGCACTAATTGGAAGATCCCTATGAGTGGGCGTCACCCAGCACGGATGGGAGCGCTCGGGGGAGGTGGCCATTGGCCCCTCAACGGGGAGGCGGTCCCTTCTAAGGATGGGTCGCCGAAAGAAAAGGAAAGGCGGTCAAGGCCCCTTCCTGGGTAGGAGGGGTTACAGCCCCCTCCTGGGGAATTTCCCGGGGCCAGGACGTCTGCGACGGCAGATGTGGTAAGTTGTGTGGGGTTTGGGGGGGGGTCTACGCTACCTTCTAGATACCTCACACGAGTCCTCGTACGACCTCTAAGTGGCGTCGAGTTTTATTGGGGCCCCCGTCAAGTCAAGGGAAATTGGTAATTGCACTTGAGGTACGCCTCTGGGCCGCCCCTCACAAGTGAGGGCGATATTTCTGGGTTAGGGATCTTGACACCGGTTACGACCTTGCCGTTGGCCCTTAAACGTTAGGATGTACAATTTCAAAATTTCAAGTAAATGTTTTGTAGGATGTTAGTTCGGCTAGGAGAACCTTTGTATTAGAGAATATGTTAAGGTTAGCCAAACATCGCAATGTGGTAATGAAATTGTACATAATATGAAACTGTTTATTTAATGTTTTAATTTTGTTTCATATTTTAATAAATACGGCCGGGAGGGTTACTCCCTCCCGTCTTCCAAAGACTTCAGAACTGTTTCCGGTTTCCCATCCTTGGGGATTGTGTTGAGAGGGGGTGGCGGGTATCTCAGCCATATGGAAAGGGGCGACCACTCGGTCCCCCCGAACGTATGGCGGAGTACCACGATCCCCCCGGGAAGCCATCTTGGGCGGGAGGCGCGTCTCGGCTGGTATGCCCGAAGCGGCGTAGCCGGGGCGCGCCTTTTCCCGCCCTAGAGTGGGTTGGCCTAGACACTGACGCGGCTGGCCACGCCCTAGGGGCAGGCAGGGGCGGGTTTACGCCCGCCCTGAAGACGGATAAAAGGAGAAGCAAGATCCGAAGGCATCCTCTTGTTCCTGTGCTCTGAAGCTGCACCTCCTCGCTGCACGTGAGCTCGAGACGGAACGAAGAGCCAATTTTGACCCACCCACCAGCCCCTGAGGACAGCAAGTGGTTTTTGAATAAAGTTGATGGATAACTCTGATTTTCGTTTACAGGTTGTGGTATTATCGTGATGTTTTTGAGTATGTAATAAAGAATGGTCAATTTGTGTTAAGTTTCGTAAATAAGGAAATTCTGCTTTAGTGTTCATTGGTAAGCATGCTTTTAATAAAAGTGTAGTTGCTACGGTCTTTTTAGTTTAGTCATTTAGTTAGCATTGTCGTATTTATTTTGGTCGGGCGGTAAGGTCATGATCGGTGAGCACTAATTGGAAGATCCCTATGAGTGGGCGTCACCCAGCACGGATGGGAGCGCTCGGGGGAGGTGGCCATTGGCCCCTCAACGGGGAGGCGGTCCCTTCTAAGGATGGGTCGCCGAAAGAAAAGGAAAGGCGGTCAAGGCCCCTTCCTGGGTAGGAGGGGTTACAGCCCCCTCCTGGGGAATTTCCCGGGGCCAGGACGTCTGCGACGGCAGATGTGGTAAGTTGTGTGGGGTTTGGGGGGGGGTCTACGCTACCTTCTAGATACCTCACACGAGTCCTCGTACGACCTCTAAGTGGCGTCGAGTTTTATTGGGGCCCCCGTCAAGTCAAGGGAAATTGGTAATTGCACTTGAGGTACGCCTCTGGGCCGCCCCTCACAAGTGAGGGCGATATTTCTGGGTTAGGGATCTTGACACCGGTTACGACCTTGCCGTTGGCCCTTAAACGTTAGGATGTACAATTTCAAAATTTCAAGTAAATGTTTTGTAGGATGTTAGTTCGGCTAGGAGAACCTTTGTATTAGAGAATATGTTAAGGTTAGCCAAACATCGCAATGTGGTAATGAAATTGTACATAATATGAAACTGTTTATTTAATGTTTTAATTTTGTTTCATATTTTAATAAATACGGCCGGGAGGGTTACTCCCTCCCGTCTTCCAAAGACTTCAGAACTGTTTCCGGTTTCCCATCCTTGGGGATTGTGTTGAGAGGGGGTGGCGGGTATCTCAGCCATAACACATTTGAAGTGTTGGAATTGACAACCAATTAAAATGTTACTTTCAATTTCTACTATTATATCAAGACATTTGATTGGTTATGTACCTGAATATATATAAAGAAAGAGAGAGAAACACAGCCATTTTGACTACTACTTCTTGAAGTACATATCAAGTACATTTCAACTGATAACTTGAAGTTCTATTTGAAAGGTAAGATGTTATTTTAAAAACTGAAGTATGTTCTGTACTGTAAGCTAATTAGGAAAACATTTTCAGATAGTTATATACTATCCCTCTGTAATACTTATAGAATAAAATAGACTTCTCTGTTTTAGTTATGGATGGAGTTAGACTTGTCTTGTATAATTAAGAATTGACTTAGAGTTTATTTCATAAATTTTTTCATATTTCTACTTCCAGTTTGATGCCATACACTGCCCAACGAAAGAATCACTGTTTAAAAAACCAAACTACCTGTCTGTACTTAAACCCAACAGTGCCCTATCTGTACTGATATATTTTTTTAAATTCATTTTACAGCACAAAAATGGAAGGAGAGAACAAAACTAACTTGGAAATTGTTGCAGGAAGCATAACAGATACAGAAATTGACTCTGAATTCTATGATGATTCACGGGACTTTGAACTTCTGCAATGTGTGGAATCAGTAGATTTCCTACTTGAAAATGAAAAAAAAAACTGACAATGAATTATTAGAATTTCTTTTTAATTTTGAAAAAGAATCAGAAAAATAAATTTTTATTTAATAATTCAAAAATTGTTTGAGACATTATTCATTTTTATATGTATTTTGTAAACTAGTAGTAAATTGATTATAATGTAAAGTCAGACTTTAAATATACTGTGCAACTTTTTTATGTTACATAGTAAGTTTGCTCATAGTTACTTCCTTTCTTCTACTATATTATCTCCAATGTGTATTTAACATCTCTTTATCATCTCCTGCCTCCATATTGTTTCGGCTTTCCAGACAGACTATGGTATGAATTCCATATACCACAAAAACTTCAAAAACAACTTGCAAGATATCTACAAAGGAGACGGTGTTTATTTATTTTTAGACTCTGCATTGGTACCTACATGTTGCTACGTAAATAAAAATAAACAAAAAAACCCAACAAAACGAACAATCAATAAACATACAATATTTTGAAAGTCAATCATTCTTGTTTCCTTATAGTACGCTCCCCGGACCGCTTTCTGGTGCGCGTACCGGGCGCACCCCACGGGGCCCTTTTAAAGCCTCCACATCAAACCTAGGGGGTCAGGGAGGATCTACTATGCCCCCTTATGGTCATTTGCCCCTTCGTTTTGGCCTCCTCTTGTCTCTCGATCCTACCGAGAGACAAGATGGCGGCCGCTCCGGACTGTTTAGAATGTTGACAGACACCGGAGAGCCAATCAGCTTCGCTTCGCAAAGCTCCGTTACGCGACAAGTACGCGAACCGGAGCGCTACCCGGGACGCTGTCACAGATATATCTGTTTTTTACGTTAATTTCTCAAAATCCACTGGAGCACATATATTGAGACCCAGCAAAGGCACATCGGGCTAACAGTCCCTACAATTTTGCCAAGTTTCGTGCAAATCCATTCAGCCGTTCGAGCTAAAAGTGAGGCCAAACGCCCTATGGAAAACTCAATGTTAAAAACGCGTTTTGGGACCCCCCTTTTTTCTCGGCCACCCCTTGACGAAACCCCCCCAAATTTTCAGGGGCTGCTCAGAAAGAAAATGTGCCATTTTCCTGACAATTTCAGCCGATTCCGTCCACAAACGCCAAAGTTATTAGACATAGAATTTTCAAAAGTCCCATAGAGAAAAAATCCTAACTATATATACCTACCGGCGACCGCCAGTAGGTAATATATATGTATATATATATATATATATATATATATATATATATATATATATATATATATATATATATATATATATATATATATATATATATATATATATATATATATATATATATATATAGTATATATATATATATATATATATATATATATATATACACATATATATATATATATATACTATATATATATATATATATATATATATATATATATATATATCTCAGTTGAGTATTCGAGGAAGAAGTGATGGGAAAATGAGAAGCAAGCAATCATTCACTGAGCAACTGGACAACTTAATAATGTGACAGCATAGAGGAAGACATTGTGAACCTTAGTACAATAGGTGGTGACAAAAATCTTAGGAGTGGTATGTAGAGATGAATGAAAGAACAAACAGGCACAATACCATTACCTATGTATACATTTCCATTTGGCGCATTACATTTTTTGCTGCCTTTTTGACTTCTTCATTCCTGAGACTATAGATAATCGGGTTTAACATTGGGCCAAAAATTGTATAAACCAGCGAAACAATTTTTTCCTGTCCTGTTCTTGAGCTGGTGGATGGTTTCATGTGAGTACTAATCCAACTGCCAAAAAATAGGAAAACCACTATGAGGTGAGTAGAACAGGTGGAGAAAGACTTTTTCCTCCCCTCCCTGGAAGGAATTTTCAGAACAACGTGGATAATATGAACATAAGACATGAATATGATCATAAAGGTGATCACTGCAGCACTCCCAATTATTGCGAAGTACACAGTCTCCTTGGGTAGGTTAACAGTGCATGCCAGTTTCAGCAACAAAGGCAACTCACAGAGGAAATGGTCAATCACATTGTCTCCACAGAAGGACAACTGATAAACCTGCATGATTAAAATAAATGAGTAGATGATGCCACCCATCCAAGAGGTGATAATCAAGAGGAAACAAAATTTCCAGGTCATGACCATTGTATAATTTAAAGGGCGGCAGATGGCAACATAACGGTCATAGCACATGGCACATAGAACAGTAACTTCTGTGCACGCCAGACATATCATGGCAAAGACTTGAGCGATGCAGTCATTGAAGGCAATGTATTTCCAGTTAAAAAGTATATTTACCAGCATTCTGGGGACTGCAACTGTTATAGTGAGAATGTCCAAAGATGATATATTACACAGAAATAAATACATCGGAATGTGCAACTTCGGTTTTTTGCAATGAGTGAAATAATAAGCAGGTTTCCCAGCACTGTGATCACATAGGTGAACAGGAAGGTACAAAACAGGGCAATTCGTGCATCTGAAGGGATGGAAAACCCCACAAGGATGAATCCTGTAACTGCGGTCATATTTGCTGGCTTCATAACAATCTGCAACATAAACAAAAAAATCTGTTCAATAATTTGGCGATAAGTTTCAACATTGCATAGAAGTCTTATATGATTGCTCTTTCTGGGCTATTTTGGAATGTAATGGATGTCCTTCTACAGCCAATGTTTAAATGCTCTGACATGTTGCGCTGGAATGCCACTGACACGTGACAACTATTCAGACATATTCTTTGCTGTATACATTAGTGACATAATCATCCCAGTTATGGTTTTTGTCATTGAACCATTCTAATGCTATGCCCATAACCTAAAATTTGTATGTAATACAAGAAACAATCTCTATCTTCAAACACTGATGGCATGATTTAGAGTCTGTCAGATGGACTGTCATTCCTCTGCCATGAAGTGACAATCAGTTTGTCAAGCCAAAGGTTATACGCATGGCGTTTTTAGGGTTTTCACTGATGGGCCCCCAGTCCCAATATTGGAGGCAGGACTGTGGATAATCTACCAGTCCTCCATCATTGTTCCTCCAAATTCTCCTTCGACAGACAAGCTTCAGTGAATGTCAGTATGGCAGACATTTGTCTGCTATGTTTGGAGTTACAGTGGAATGAAGTCTTGTCAAGTATGCATTGTGACATAATCCCCATTGTTCTAGCTGTGTAACTTGCCAAAATGAAACCGATCGGCTTGCCCAACTGATGTTGGCATCAACATTGTTCCATGGCACAGACACTGTTCCTATGACTGAGGTTGAAACAACTGCCATTTAAAAACTGATGCTCATGCAGTTCCTCCCACCCTAAAAGAATAGAATGCAAACCAGTGGTGCCCAATGCTTGCTCAGTGGCTACTATGTTAGTGACTCCCCAAGGGTTCCGAATGGACAATGCGGCTACAAAGGTATGATGCCGTAGCCTTGAGGCATCCTTTGCCACATTATTACCTGGCAACTGTAGAGCTGACCATTCAAGCGCACAATCATACTTTTGCCCTTGAACCCCTAAGACCAATGTGGTCGTACGAGTATTACAAGTTTCTCCTCCATAACCAATTTCGTGGCAGAGAGGAAACAAAAGGGGCCCTAAAGGGCCCTCTTGTGCCTCACACTCTGTGGATGCACACAGGGGGCACAACATGTATCCCCCTGTGTGCATGCCCACCAGTTTCTGCATGGCATGGACATTATAGTCCATGTTGTGCAAAAACCTTGTGTTATATTTCCATTGCGGTGCCTTTTTCAAAGGCACTGCCAACTTTGAAAGAGGCACCGCAGCGGGAACCACCCTGCCGCCCCCATGCCAGATCATTTTTAAGCTGTAATCTGGTGGGTGGGTCGTGGCGACTCTAGGAAGTGTGGGGGAAGGGTGGTGGTACCCACCCCACACAAACAAAAGTCATAATAAGGCCCTAAGAGATCCACAAAGTGAAACTCTGGAAAATGTCTGTTATCCACCAGATAGCCACGTATTTACCATCCATGCATAGTCTGTTGAAAACAACTGGTGTCAAATCTGAACTTTCTCATCCCACATCATAGTTAGCTGGTTTTCTGTTATTCATCCACTGACTACAACAGTGTTAATTGTGCAAATGATTTTAGAAAAATAAAATAAAAATTTACCAAATAAATTGCTATGTCACTTCTTCACGCACACAGTCTGGATTATCTTTATTTTGTCACACAACCTAAAGACTTCACATCACAGTTAATACAATTTTCAGTAAAGTTGTCAAGACAGGCAATATACATTTCATGAACACAAACAGTCAAACTAATATATTTATAAAAATACACAGCAAATGTTAGGGAAATTAAAAAAAAACGTTATTGCAAATGTGCTAGATATCCCAAACCCTTGCAAGGGTGAAGGGCAGTGTACAGGCAATTGCACAAACACCCACCTTCCAGCAGACACAACAAGTAAGTACAGGAATGATCTCAATATTGTCATAAGCCCTGCTCAACTTTTAGTATAAATGTTGGCATGAATGCTATACTATACATCTAGCTGTTGTGAGGATTTTAAGTCAGTCTTACATATCTGTGCCAATTAAATCTCTATCTACTTTAGGAGCCTAAATGGCCTCAACTACATTTGTGTTAAAGAAAATGTTACAAGTGTATAACAACTGCACACTGGATCTCTTTCTTTAAAGGGAGTTAAGCAAAGACTAGCTGCTGGTCTTGCCACTGATGATGTTTTTCAAAGAATTCAGGGACATGCAAAAGTTGTGATGTTGGCCCTGGAGAATTTGCATTCAGACGACAACATATTGGACACGTTTAATGTCAAGGTCTATGAATAGCTTAAACCCAGAGGTCTCAGTATTGGGTTTGTTGCCACTGACAATGGCAGGAAAATAGTCAACACCATGGCTGATGGTGGATATTTCAGAGTCCTGTGTTTAGAGATTTCTATCAGCCTAATTGTGCAGGACTTTCTCAAAAAAGAAGAGGTAGTCAGTAACAGGCTGGACAATTTCAGAAGAATGTACACTCTTCACAGTCACTCATTTAAAGCGTATTTCAATATTTCCAGAGTTATTGGTAGTGTTACTGGATAATCCCAAGAAATCTCCAGAACTCCAGGGGCTATGGCTGTCCTCTCTAAATCAGGGGCACTAACACCAGATCCACTCCTTGTCTCTTTGCCCAAGACTCTACCTGCGACGTCATTGCAATTGCGGGAAACACATAGTTTAGTGCTGTTGACCAGTCTTTTAAAAATTAAATCTGGCCTCTAAATATAAAACTCTTCCAACAATGTTGCTGCAAATAGGTCTACCTTGCAGAGACCCCTTATATGTTGGAAGGAGGGAGTAAATACATATGGATGTAACTGCCAACTGCTCGTATCCGTCAAGAACCTGGAACCTAGAGTTTTCCAATTCACTTCAAATTCCTTTGACCCAGGATATACTCCACCACAATGGATATTTTGTCCTTCAGGCAAAATTACAACAATCTTTCCCTATCTCTGCTAGTATCTTGGGCCTGGCCACACCCAGTTGGCAGACATATCTCAATGCTGAGATATTGTCCATCTTGAATAAAGTACAGCAATTGTTTTTCTTGGGACAAAGGGTCTTTATGGCAAAAGACCCCACTAGTAACTCCAGACGATTAATGTGGAATCCTTACCCATCTGAGACCATCAGCTTCCTGATGAGATGTCTCTGCATCTGGCTCTCCAGCCCCATTTCCTGGCATTGGACTCAATTCCTACTTCCGGTTGCTCTGATCTGTGCCTGACCTTTTATACACACAAGAGTCATGTGAACTCGCAAAGAAGCCCCCCCGTTTGCCCCCCCCACACACTAGCGGTGTGCACCGTCTTCCCGCCATTTACCCACTATGATGGACAGCTCACTCGAGGGACCCTGGCGCCCTTCGGCACAATGGCAAAGTTAATCAGCCCAAAACAAATGTGCATTTTGTCGAGGCTGGGCAGGTGTGCTTTCTCCCTATATCTACCGTCGAAATTTAGCTATATTGCTTGATGGAGGCCTTTGCATCATTGACTTTCACGAGTGCAATCCCAGCGCAGTTCCAGTAACCAGAAGCTTCTTTCCCCTCATCTGCTGCTCTGATCTGTGCCTGACCTTTAATACACACAAGAGGCATGTGAACTCGCAAAGAAGCCCCACCCGTTTGCCCCCCACACACACTAGCGGTGTGCACCATCTTCCCGCCCTTTACCCACTATGATGGACAACTCACTCAAGGGAACCCGGCGCCCTTTGGTGCGATGGCAAAGTTAATCAGCCCAAAACAAATGTGCGTTTTGTCGAGGTTGGGCAGGTGTGCTTGCTCCCAATATCTAACGTCGAAAATTAGCTAGGATGCTTACACTAGCGGTGTGCACCATCTTCCCGCCCTTTACCCACATTGATGGATAGCTCACTCGAGGGACCCCGGCGCCCTTCGGCGCAATGGCAAAGTTAATAAGCCCAAAACAAATGTGCATTTTGTCGAGGCTGGGCAGGTGTGCTTTCTCCCCATATCTACCGTCGAAAATTAGCTATGATGCTGGATGGAGCCCTTTGCATCCTTGACTTTCACGAGTGCAATCCCCGTGCAGTTCCTGTAACCAGTAGCTTCTTTCTCCTCATCTGATGCTCTGATCTGTGCCTGACCTTTTATACACACAAGAGGCATGTGAACTCGCAAAGAAGACCCGCCGGTTTGCCCCCCCCACGCTAGCAGTGTGCACGTCTTCCCGCCCTTTACCCACTATGATGGACAGCTCACTCGAGGGAGCCCGGCGCCCTTCGACGCGATGGCAAAGTTAATCAGCCCAACACAAATGTGTGTTTTGTCGAGGCTGGGCAGGTGTGCTTTCTCCCGATATCTACCGTTGAAAATTAGCTACGATGCTTGATGGAGGCCTTTGCATCCTTGACTTTCACAAGCGCAATCCCTGTGCAGTTCCTGTAATCAGAAGCTTCTTTCTCCTCATCCGCTGCTCTGATCTGTGCCTGACCTTTTCTACACACAAGAGGCATGTGAACTCACAAAGAAACCCCCCGCGTTTGCCCCCCACACACTAGAGGTGTCCACCGTCTTTCCGCCCTTTACACACTATGATGGACAGCTCACTCGAGGGACCCTGGCGCCAATCGGTGCGATTACAAAGTTACACACACATGGTCAATGGAGGCAACTCTTCTGGCCCTACGCAGCTGTAGTGCAGGAAAAGCACTATACATTTACCCAACGAGGTAGCACTTACTGATTAGCCAGTAGAAAGTACTCCAGTTAAGTATGGTGAAAATCGCAAAAAAATCAGCGATTTCGTGGGGAAATCTGCTAATTTGCGTTTTTTTTGCGATTTCGAGCAAATTCGCGGACCGCTGATTCGCAAAATTCGCCCATACTTACTATATATTCCATCTACCATATAGCTTCCGCTTTTGGCTTCCTACGAAATAGGATATTGACCTGCATAAGCTAGTCCTTTCGATAGATGTTGAATTTTGAGGCATTGCAAAACTCTGTAACAAAACAATCTTAGAAATACTGCTTAAATTGTAGATGCGAGAATACCTGCTATCCTTGCTATTATTCTCAAGGACACTGCTTGTTCACAGCCAACTTGAGTTTTGTGCCATATTGATCAGATCATCTAGGTAGACAATCAGACTCATAATTTTCTCTCTCAACCACTCCACCACCAGTTTCATTATCTTAGCAAAACATCAAGGCACTGAGGAGAGTCCGAAAGGCAATACTGAATTCCTACCATTGATCTCTCCACTGCAATTGTCTGTGGGACGCAAAGATTTTGATCGGTAAGTCAGCGCCTTTGAGGTCCATACAGACCAGTCATTTTCTTGTAAAAGTTGGGTGGCTTCCATCTTCAAGTGCCTGTGTAGTGTCTATTGATTGAACTCTTTGAGATTCAAACTACTCTGTGTCCTCCACCTTTCTTTGTTACCAAGAACATGGTGCAAAGATGGAGCAGTTTGCGTTTCTAAGTTTGACAAGTAGAACGCTGGGTCCAACTTGCCAGCATGTCAGGAGTAATCTCGGTTATCGTTTCTTTAGACTTTAAGGTAATTTCAAAATTTTTGGTGATGTGCCTTGAAATGCCAAGCAATTAACTTGGCATGCATGCCACAATCAATCAATGCCTTTTTAAGGTCCTTTGCTGCTTTCTAAAGAAAAGTCAACATGCTAAGATAAATGTCCGGGGTGTCATTGACATTCCCGGATAGTTCTGGCCAAGGACACACTGCTCACAAGTGATTTCTTACTTTATCAATGCCCTTTTTTCTGATGAGGCTGTAGATTTTTTTCTTCACTGCTGGGGTCGAAGACCAATCCAATGATCTCTGATGCAATATTTCTTTAGGGTCGAATTGCAGTGGATTTGGAATGACATTAGTCATTCCAGCTCCGGTGGAAAAACATCCCAACCTATTGTAATTATGCCCTTTAGATCTGTACTGGTCCTATTGACTTGAATGATCTGTTCCACTATCTGAATCAGCACTCAAGTTGGCTCTCTTAGGCAATTTGTTTTTCTTGACACTGGTGGCAGTATAAGCACAGTCTTAAAGGAAATCCTGTGACAAACTTGCCAGGACATAAACATGAGGATATTTGTCAGGCATGGGTTTGGTTTTTGTGGGGGCTTTCCCACCTCTGACTCCATCGTTCTCAACCCAGAAGGTTGACTGTCTCTGTAGTACTTTGCAAAGTGTGGCAACTGTTTGATAAAAGATTCAAGGTTTTAGGGTGACTGCCAACGCTCTGTTCACTGATGATTGAAAAGTGGTCTAACGCCTAGACAAATCCGTCCTCCTAATAAAACAACAAATTGTTATCTTGGTCATAGCAGCCATATTCTGATGAATCAAAAGGCACACAGTCATAACTTGTGTCAGTTAGAGGATCCAAGAAAGTCAAGTCACCCTAAAAGAGCTAAAATGGGGGGGAGGGGACAGCTCCTGCTGCAGCCAATCAAGTCAGTGCTTCAGTGGCATTAACGATACAGAAAAGGGGGTGGTGATGAACAGAGTGTCTGAACTAAGCAGACCACTCTTACCCAGTCCAAAGATCAGGGCTTGATCCATCACCGTTATTTATCTCACTGCACCATCCCAGCTCAGAACCTGGCTATATGCAAATCAGTCTGTCCCTGGCCCAGTGCATCATGGGAACAGGGCAGACTAAACTACCAAGCCAGAAAGGAGACAAGCTACCGGGGACCGGTTTCTGGCATTTCAGCCGTCTTCGGCCCGGCTTGCTTGAATCCTGATGGTGCAGTGAGAAAGGGACTCATGTCTGAGTATACCCTGCCACACCTATAGTGGCCAAAAACGATACAGAAAAGGGGGTGGTGATGAACAGAGTGTCTGAATTAAGCAGACCACTCTTACCCAGTCGAAAGATCAGGGCTTGATCCATCACCGTTATTTATCTCACTGCACCATCCCAGCTCAGAACCTGGCTATATGCAAATCAGTCTGTCCCTGGCCCAGTGCATCATGGGAACAGGGCAGACTAAACTACCAAGCCAATTCTTCACCAGAAAGGAGACAAGCTACCGGGGACCGGTTTCTGGCATTTCAGCCGTCTTCGGCCCGGCTTGCTTGAATCCTGATGGTGCAGTGAGAAAGGGACTCATGTCTGAGTATACCCTGCCACACCTATAGTGGCCAAAAACGATACAGAAAAGGGGGTGGTGATAAACAGAGTGTCTGAATTAAGCAGACCACTCTTACCCAGTCCAAAGATCAGGGCTTGATCCATCACCGTTATTTATCTCACTGCACCATCCCAGCTCAGAACCTGGCTATATGCAAATCAGTCTGTCCCTGGCCCAGTGCATCATGGGAACAGGGCAGACTAAACTACCAAGCCAATTCTTCACCAGAAAGGAGACAAGCTACCGGGGACCGGTTTCTGGCATTTCAGCCATCTTCGGCCCGGCTTGCTTGAATCCTGATGGTGCAGTGAGAAAGGGACTCATGTCTGAGTATACCCTGCCAGACCTATAGTGGCCAAAAACGATACAGAAAAGGGGGTGGTGATGAACAGAGTGTCTGAATTAAGCAGACCACTCTTACCCAGTCCAAAGATCAGGGCTTGATCCATCACCGTTATTTATCTCACTGCACCATCCCAGCTCAGAACCTGGCTATATGCAAATCAGTCTGTCCCTGGCCCAGTGCATCATGGGAACAGGGCAGACTAAACTACCAAGCCAATTCTTCACCAGAAAGGAGACAAGCTACCGGAGCTGGGATGGTGCAGTGAGCTAAAAAACGGTGATGGATCAAGCCCTGATCTTTGGACTGGGTAAGAGTGGTCTGCTTAATTCAGACACTCTGTTCATCACCACCCCCTTTTCTGAATCAGTGGCATTAAAGCACAGGCAGGCTGAAAGACAACAGTGTCCTGCTCCCAGCATGCATACAGAGGATCAGAGATGCCATTTTCAGTCATACAAAATATGCAATAGAATAGTGGTTTTGGTATGGGTAGGCACTGAGTGATGGGCACTAGGCAGCACAGCAATGGCAGAAACACAAACTGCAGAAGGTGGATCATTTTAAATGGATTGGGGACCTGCTTTCAGCAAGGAAAAAATGAGTGAACACAAGTAGCAATTGTTCTAGAGAATGGAAATTGGCTAACTGCTACCACTTGTTCCAGCAGCCTGATCCCCCACTGCCCTTTCTACAGTGTAGTGGTCCTGGGTAGGTGCTAGTAAAACAGAGGACACTCACTTAATACTAGTGATGGCACACAGCCAGCTACAGTATTTGCACAAGTGAAAAACAACACCTAATAAACGTCAAATAATTTCTATCTAAAGTAGCACTTTGAAAAGTTAACTTCTGCATTTTACAAATCAAGTAGTGAACAGTTCAATGCTACAAAACACATGTTTAATGGAAAGGCAGGATCAGGAAAGCCATGATTAAAATATTGAGTAGAATTTGGAAATGTAAAGTAGGGATAAGGAAAAGCTTGCATCCACAGCCAAGAAAATTGAGGGAAAGAGGAGAAAATATTAAAGACTGGAAGAAGAATCCTGTGGAAATGCAAGATAGCATAAAGGAAACACTGGGGGGCCTATTAGGATGCTGGGCGGACTTACGTCCGCCGGCCACCATTGCAGTGCTGGGCCACCCGCCAGTAGTGCGGCGGTCCCAAACCAGCAATTAGGATGCCACGGTGGCGGTGGCATCCCCCATCCACATCATTGTGGCGGGCGGTGCACTCAGCACCGCCCACCACAATGCTGTGCTGCACACTGTGCATTTGCCTGCACAATGTGGCAGGCACCTCGCGGTGTCTGCCATGTTGTGCATGCAAATGCAGGGGGGATGGTACTCCCCATGTGGCCCCCCCACCCTTTCAACATTCCAGGTGCCCGCAACGGGCCCCCACCTGTAACTTTCCGTGGCGGCAACCGCTTCCATAATAATATGGATGGTGGTGTCTAGCAGACACTGCCACCATATCAGGTCCCTTGTTGGCCCGATCACATGTGTGACCAGCGGAAAGCCGGCAGACGCTCTTTCCGTCCGCCTGGGTTCCCCCGCCATACTAATATAGGGGGGAAATGGTATTCAGGCGGAGGAGAATGTCGGACGGATTGCCAATGCAATGCGGGCGGTGGCGATTACCCTGACATTCTAATAGACCCCTAGGAGTTGTGCAGGGTTCATGGACACTTAAGAAAATTAAGGAGAAGTTAGGAGAAAGATACAAAAAATAGGAAATAAACATGATCACAGTGCATAATAAGCGTCAATGATCATTAAATCTAAGAAAAATAGATAAACAAGACCTACCAGTGCCAGAGGGAGCCTCTTCAGCTATGGTCCAGCTGCAGCAACACCCTGGGCACTAGACGCTGAAGACTCCCCTGCCCAATTCCCTCTCCTTGGTGGTATTGAAATGAGGAAAGAAAAAAGACAGTACCAGTACTATATTAAAGCACATTCAATTATTTACAGGAAAGAATTTACCACTTTAGTGATCAATTACAATTTCCCCTATAACCTCTATCCTCTACAGTTCTCTGTTGTGCAAATTGTGAACTTCAATCAATATTGGTCCATTACTAGCTACATAGTATGTTCACTATTATTGCAATAAAATTATGCACTCGCATACACAAACTGTGCACTGCACTTCACAGAGATTGAGAGACTGGAAGTGATAGACTAGTCAAAGAAACCCCACCACCATTGCAATCTCACTGTCCTCTTCCTAGCACTATATATAGTCCTTCTTGAAAAGTAATATAAAAATAAAATTGTAATTGTGACTTGGCAGTATGCATTCTGATGTCTGGCAACAATTTTAAGTTAAATTGCTAACTCCATGCCTCAATGGAATTGTGATCAGGCTTGTACTTCCTAATTATTTGACTCTCCTGCACATATGAGGAAGTGGTCTGTGCACACGCTTATTGCACTGATAGATCCTTCTCAGTCTTGCTTTACGTGGCTGATGGATGACGCAAATTCTTTTGATGATAATGCTACAAAAGAGAACCAAAATGTAAATACATTTTGAACATAAATAATCACTGAACCAGTGGCGTGCTTTCAATGTGAATTGAGTACTGATTGTGAAGGAACTGACAATCCCACACAACAATTTTATTACCTGCAGTCATTAGGTATTTTGACTTTAGGTTAAGGCTCTTTCCAAAAAACAATGGGACATATTTGCGAGACCCTTTCAACACCGGAGCGTCACTTTTTCAGATGTACCGGTGACGTAGCGCCACTTAACATATTTTCAATGTGGCACTAAGCTACTTAATGTGGCGTAACTCCACCTTGTAAATATGCCCCTTACCACAGCAGTCTGCTGTGGCAAAGGAGTAGCCAATGGGTGTTCCTGTGGGCGTCCAATGCAACACCCTTTGCTGTTTTATGCTGCCCTAAATCTAAAAGGCTGGGGCAGCACCAAAAACTAAGGCCAGGTGATACCTGGTCTTAGAATGGCTATAAGAGGGGGAAGATTTATAACAAAATGTCGGAGCGTGGTGTTATACCACAATTGGTAAAGCCATGCTCTGACATTTTTAAAACGCAGGGATGCGCCATATTTACAAAAATACTGTGCACCCCTGTGTTTTCCCCGAGCAGTGGCTCTAATAAAGCAGCACATAAACAATTGCCCTTCAGTGCAGGCACCCTTGCAACATGGAATTATTGTCCTACATATTCCTGCTTTCTAAATGCCACTATTATCTCTAAAGAAAGGGTTGTTGTTCAAATTCATGTTACATTTTGATATGTCAATTTAATATATATACACACAATCCTGTTTCTTATAAGATGGTTATTGAATGAAGTGTTCCCTAGTTCTGAAAAAAATAATTTATTTACTATATTGGAGAGTTAAATTATCGCTCACCAACAATATTATCCCCAAAGTTTTTGGGTCACTTCCAGTATGATTTTCAATTTTATTCGCATTTAAACTCTCCCACAGAATGGCATCTAAATAATATAAAAACCTACGTTATTCATCTTCAAATAAAAAGTACTCAAATTTAAGACTTTTACAGAAGTTAGAACTTACTAGGGTGTGGAGACAGCTCCTCTCGTACGTGCGGTCCACTGGTTGATAGTAAAACCAGCATCGTTTGGCTTTCTCAAATTATACTGTTTCTAAAAGCCCACCAAATTTCAAACCCACGTGCTCTAATCCGGAAGTGTTAATCAGCAGCATATTATTATTGCATTC
The DNA here is from genome assembly GCF_964263255.1 of Lissotriton vulgaris. Classification (NCBI taxonomy): domain Eukaryota; kingdom Metazoa; phylum Chordata; class Amphibia; order Caudata; family Salamandridae; genus Lissotriton; species Lissotriton vulgaris. The sequence continues at coordinate 1,219,813,549 of NC_141693.1, forward strand.
TCTGGTACACCACATATCCATGCTAGAAAAAGAAGAGTGGTGAGGCACCTTTTCTTGTAATTCAATACGGGGGCCATAGCCAACAGAACAAAATAGAAATATTTAATATACCTATACATCTATATCTATATTTACTGAAAAAAACATAGGTTACATGGACGTTATAGTTAGGATTTTTTTTTTTTAAACCTTAGAAATTCACTGAAAAAACCCAAGGTAATATGGCTGAGATACCCGCCACCCCCTCTCAACACAATCCCCAAGGATGGGAAACCGGAAACAGTTCTGAACTTTTGGAAGGCGGGAGGGAGTGACCCTCCCGGCCGTATTTATTAAAATATGAAACAAAATCAAAACATTAAAATAACAGTTTCATATTATGTACAATTTCATTTCCACATTACGATGTTTGGCTAACCTTAACATATTTCTAATACAAAGGTTCTCCTAGCCGAAACTAACATCCTACAAATACATTTTAACTTGAAATTGTACATCCTAACGTTAAGGGCCAACGGCAAGGTCGTAACCGGTGTCAGATCCCTAAACCAGAATTACCCCCTCACTTGCGAGGGGCGACCGCACAGAGGGCTGTACCTCATGTGCACATACCAATTTCCCTTGTCTTGACGGGGGCCCCAATGAACTCGACGCCATTTTATGGTCGTCCGAGGACTCGTGTGAGGTGTCTAGAAGGTAGCGTAAACCCCGCTCCGCACCCCACACAACTTACCACATCTGCCGTCGCAGATGTCCTGGCCCCGGGAAATTCCCAGGAGGGGCCCGTAGCCCCTCCTATCCAGGGAGGGGCCTTGACCGCCTTCCCTTTCCTTTTGGCGTCCCATCCTTAGAAGGGACCGCCTCCCCGTTGAGGGGCCAATGGCCACCTCCCCCCGGGCGCTCCCATCCGTAATGGGTGACGCCCCCACCATAGGGATCTTCCAATTACTGCTCACCGATCATGACCTTACCGCCCGACCAAAATAAATACGACATTAACTAGCAATACTAAATTAAAAAACAAAACAATAACCGCTTTAAGTATGACTATTGAAACATCATTGATCAACACTGGTGCAAAATACTTTATTCGAAAAACATACTGTAAGGAATCATTCACTTTATTGCATACTAAAACCACACTTTAATCACAACAACCTGTAAGAAATAGAGTTACCACATCAAAACTTTATTTCAAAACCACTTGCTGTCTCCAGGGGCTGGTGGGTGGGTCAAAATTGGCTCTTCGTTCCGTCTCGAGCTCACGTGCAGCGGGGAGGTGCAGCTTCAGAGCACAGGAACAAGAGGATGCTTCCTTGGCTTGTTGCTCCTTTTATCCTTCTCCGGGCGGGCGTGAACCCGCCTCCGCCCGCCTCCGGGGGCGTGGCTGGCGGCTTCAGTGTCTAGGACAACCCACTCTAGGGTGGGAAAAAGCGCGCCCCGGCTACGCCGCTTCGGGCATACCAGCCGAGACTCGCCTCCCGCCCAAGATGGCTTCCCGGGGGGATCGGGGTACTCCACCATACGTTCGGGGGGACCGAGTGGTCGCCCCTTTCCATATGGCTGAGATACCCGCCACCCCCTCTCAACACAATCCCCAAGGATGGGAAACCGGAAACAGTTCTGAACTTTTGGAAGGCGGGAGGGAGTGACCCTCCCGGCCGTATTTATTAAAATATGAAACAAAATCAAAACATTAAAATAACAGTTTCATATTATGTACAATTTCATTTCCACATTACGATGTTTGGCTAACCTTAACATATTTCTAATACAAAGGTTCTCCTAGCCGAAACTAACATCCTACAAATACATTTTAACTTGAAATTGTACATCCTAACGTTAAGGGCCAACGGCAAGGTCGTAACCGGTGTCAGATCCCTAAACCAGAATTACCCCCTCACTTGCGAGGGGCGACCGCACAGAGGGCTGTACCTCATGTGCACATACCAATTTCCCTTGTCTTGACGGGGGCCCCAATGAACTCGACGCCATTTTATGGTCGTCCGAGGACTCGTGTGAGGTGTCTAGAAGGTAGCGTAAACCCCCCTCCCCACCCCACACAACTTACCACATCTGCCGTCGCAGATGTCCTGGCCCCGGGAAATTCCCAGGAGGGGCCCGTAGCCCCTCCTATCCAGGGAGGGGCCTTGACCGCCTTCCCTTTCCTTTCGGCGTCCCATCCTTAGAAGGGACCGCCTCCCCGTTGAGGGGCCAATGGCCACCTCCCCCCGGGCGCTCCCATCCGTAATGGGTGACGCCCCCACCATAGGGATCTTCCAATTACTGCTCACCGATCATGACCTTACCGCCACAGGCCGGATAGTTGACCGGCTATCCGGACCCCCCACAAAACTCCTGCCTAAAGGTCATGCTGTAAACTCTTTAACCAAGCTATGAGGTCTCCTATGAGTAACGCATTCCCCACCCGGGACAAATGGACCCCATCCTCCAAATACATACTGTCTCCCTTGATACAACCATGAGGAATAGAATGCAATGCATTTGAACGAAACAATCTACCCAATTTGTTATTGACTTTCTTCACCGAATGATTTATAGCAGACACCGAATTCGCCCCCCGCCACACCTTACGTGGAATCATATGGGACCATGCAATTGTGCACCCTGGAACCCTTCTCGCCAACCAACTTACTGTGGAAAGTATCGCCTCGAGAAGAAGTCGTCTACCAGTGGTCACCAAATCGTTGCCCCCAAGATGGACTATGATTATAGATGGCGGTGACCTTGTCCGCCCTAACAAACCCTCGAAAAAGGATTGAAAATGGTCAATACAGAGCCCGCCCCTTCCGTAGAAGGTCACCCTGTACCCGTATTCCCCAGCCATGTGAATCATGTCACCTGCTTTGAATACGTCCGCGGCACGCCTCACGTATGAGTGGCCCACGACCCACACCACTTTTTCCGCAGCCGGTGATGTTTGACCGCTGGTTCCCAGGTGTCGGGTCGACTGCACAGTCCGCCCCGCCTCGTAAGCTTGCGAAACTGTAAACCAAACAAAAACAAGAAGCGTGAGTACTTGATAGCAGCTTCACAACATGTGCAACCGCACATACCTTTTGTAACAATTCGAGGACCAACGCCCCAATCGTTTCACTTTTTCCACACTCAGACCCCTGGCTGTAGCCTCAGTAGCAGCCCCTATCCGAAAGGAATGGGTCCCAAACTCGCCGGGGTTCAAGCCCGCGGCCGAAATTGCCATTGTAAGCACCCGCTGGAACTGAAACCTCGTCAGTGGGGTGGCATCAGCGTGTCTCAACAAGGTCCCCCCCCATGATGCCGCCCTCTGCGCTAAATATTCCTCTACGCAAACAACAGGGCACATGGGAGATCCGGGAATTCGATGTATGACTACGCAATCCCCAATCGCACCCTGATCGGCCTTGGACCTGACAAACGAGACAATCATCGTCTCCCCCTTAACCTGAATGTGCTCTCGGCACAGTCCTCCCACCGTATCCCGCTTGTTCTTCGCCACCAGTTCGCTTACCCGCATCGCCCCATGGAATGCTAACGCAAAAGCGGCCCGGAATAACACTGTTTCATACTGGGATGAACATGTCGCAGGGAGTACGGATAATAACAGGGCCAACCTATCCAGACCTATCGGGTGCCTCTCATCTACTCTGCGACCCTCAAGGCGTTGCCACCCACGTAGCGCTTTCTGCACAACGAAAGACGCTGTCGGATCCTGGATCCCATGAGCCCTTGCAATAAAGGAAATGGCGGCCCGATGCCTCTGGGCCGTAGCTACTGATTTGCCTGCCTGATGTAAAGACAGCAAAAATTTTACAACAAACTCTTCCTGGCCCCAAAGCTCCCCCCTAGCAGCACCCAAAAAGGACCAATAGGAACGGAACGCCCCTTCATATGCCTTCCTTGTCCTGGGTGCTAAACTCTCTCCCACGAGGTTTTGTAGTTCGGGGCACCGAGAGACCAGAGAGCTTCGGGAAAGGGTGCCGCCACCGGGTCCGCTGTGGGCAGAAAACCCCGGAAGGCCTGCATACGGAAACGAGAAAGCGCATCAGCCGCTTGGTTCAGTACCCCCGGCACATGTCTTGCCCTAAAGAGCACATTCAATTGCATACACAATAACACAATTTCTTTGAGCAATCTCAGAATCCATTTGCATCGTGCTGCCTGACTATTGATACACTCAACCACGGTCATGTTATCCGACCAGAACACCACAGAGTGATCCCGGAACCCCTCAGGCCATGTTTTCAGATCCACCAAAATAGGGAAAAGTTCAAGAAAAGCAATGTTACTCGTCAGCCCGCACTCGTGCCACCATGACGGCCATTTTTGAGCCGACCATTGATTACCGAATATGGCGCCAAAACCTATACTCCCCGCCGAATCTGTCCACAGCCCCAGCTCCTCGGAGGACACCGCCGGCTTGTTCCAGACAATTCGACCATTGAAATCCGCCAGGAATGCCAACCAAATGCGCATGTCCTGGCGAATCTCTGCCGAGAGCCTTGTGCGGTGGTGTCCCTCTTTAAGACCGACCATGGCTTGTGCAATCGAGCGGGAAAAGGGGCGGGCCATTGGCATTACTCTAAGGGCAAAATTCAACTGACCCACAGTTTGCTGCAATTGATGCAAGTTCACCTTAGTCTCCCGAATACATGTTTCAAGGGAGGCCCTGAATTTCCCCACCTTTTCCTTGGGTAGCCGAAAGCAACCTTCTTCTGAATCGAGCTCTATTCCAAGAAACTCGAGCGAAGTTGATGGCCCCACAGTCTTACCTGGTGCCAATGGCACACCAAAATGACTCATCAGGCCACAAAATTCTTTTAAAGCCTGTGCACATTCTGGATCCCCGGCTGCCCCCAGGAACAAAAAATCATCAAGATAATGCATAACATGCTGAAAACCCGTCTTTCTCGTGAATACCCATTGCAGAAAACAACTGAATTTTTCAAAATAAGCAGAAGATATGGAGCATCCCATTGGCATACATTTATCCATGTAATAGCGACCCTGAAACATAAAACCAAGGAGACGCTGATCGTCTGGGTGTACCGGGAGCAACCGGAACGCTGACTCGATGTCTGATTTTGCCATCAGCGCTCCGGGCCCCAGGCGATTCAACATGGCGACGGCCTCATCGAAAGATGCGTACCGCACTGAACACACTTCCGGGTCTATCGCATCATTCACGGAAAGACCTCATGGGGCTGACAAATTATGTATTAGTCTAAACTCACCCGGGTCCTTCTTTGGGACCACTCCTAAGGGGGAACAAACAAAGTTAGCAACTGGTGGTATATCGAATGGTCCGGCAACCCGCCCTCGAGTCACCTCTTTCCCAATCTTTACCTGTACCACCGCCGTATTTTGCAGGACCGACAGTTGGTTCTTACAACGTGCCTTACCCTGAAAATTCCCTACTGGAATGCGGAAACCATACGAAAACCCGTCTCGCAACACCCCAGCGGAGACATGATCCGGGTATTCATTGAGCCAAGGAATCATTGCCATGGTATCAACCGGGGTAGGTAAAGGCGCCCCTCGGACTATTTCAGACCTGTTTGGCGCTTCCCCTACCACCGTTATCACCCGTTTTGGCTCTGCACATGGTCTCAGGATGCGAGGACTGTCCACACCCCCCACACTCGTGCCTAAACTTGCATGACCCCTGGGGCCTTGTACATTTTCCCCTATTAAAATTCCAACAGATCCCTTTTTTACCTGCGTTGCCAGTCGGCTTTGAATGATGCTCGTTACCTGCCCCCGTCCGAAAGGGCGTCCCAGACGAATGGCGGGAAAACTCACCCCCGCTACCCCCCGCCAATGGTGTCTTTAACATGCCTGAATTCTCCATTTTTTGTCAAGAAATGGAGTCGTAACAATCCCAGGTCAAAGCTGGGTCGTGCTCCTTGGCCTTCCGAAAAACATTATCATAGCAAAACCACTGATTGCCCTCATATGATTGAGAATACTCCATGATACGTGTCTGATATATGGGCAACTCAGCCAACAACTCAGGCCTACGTTCCCCCATAATTGAAGTGAATATGCCAAACGCTCTGCCCCAGGTACCTATGTTCTCCTCGACCTTGAAGGCGGCCATCTTTGCGCGCCAAACACTCGGATGCAGAAACTCTTTTTGACCCTTCACATGCTCGATCTCGTAGTGATCGGTAAGCAAAGAAAACATGTTTACATACTTATCAGCCCAAATCTTTTCCTTGACTTCCATTGGAATATGCTGGGCCACTTTCTCTCTCCGTGAGGGTACAGACCCCTCCCCCGCAATCGGCAGTAGCCGCTTACCTGAATTAGAAGCTGTAGTCGCTGCTGAACTCGTGCCCGCTGCGGTTTCACCCACCGGAGCCTGTGTGGAAACAGAAGATGATGCCTTCGCAGCCTCTCTAGATTCTCGCAGTTGCCTCATTACTGCCCTGGCGTCATCTGCCGTGGTGCCCTCACTATCTTTCCCCAACCACGCTGCCAGTTGTGCAGCCAACTCGGGAGGCATATCCCCCTCGTTCACAGGGGTGACTACGACGGGGATCGGTTGTCCCTCCTTCGGAACCAAGATTGGTTCCTCAATCGGTGTATCGGGAACCGGGGCCTCTCCCCCAGATGCCCCCCTCTTGGACCTCTTGCCTCTACCGCTGGGGACTACACCCGGCAATGCTGGCCCGATGATGCGCTTCGGGCCTCCTGCCCAGTTCATTGCCGCCATCTGCTTCTTCATCTCGGCCATATCCTTTACGAGCATGCGGAGCATCTGATCGGTACCGACCCGCTTTCCGACCTTCTTGCCCGGCATTCTCCAACGAAGATATCTGAAAGAACAAGGACAAAATTACAACGCTCAAAATTGGCTCTTCGTTCCGTCTCGAGCTCACGTGCAGCGGGGAGGTGCAGCTTCAGAGCACAGGAACAAAAGGATGCTTCCTTGGCTTGTTGCTCCTTTTATCCTTCTCCGGGCGGGCGTGAACCCGCCTCCGCTCGCCTCCGGGGGCGTGGCTGGCGGCTTCAGTGTCTAGGACAACCCACTCTAGGGCGGGAAAAAGCGCGCCCCGGCTACGCCGCTTCGGGCATACCAGCCGAGACTCGCCTCCCGCCCAAGATGGCTTCCCGGGGGGATCGGGGTACTCCACCATACGTTCGGGGGGACCGAGTGGTCGCCCCTTTCCACATAGACGTTAAAGTTAGACTGAGATTTCAGTCGTACAAAAACCAGGGTATGTAAGTGGTTGTATGGGTGTGTGAGTGAGTGTGTGAGGGTTTATATGGGTGAGTGAAGGGTTGTGTGAGTGGGTGTACGAGTGAGTGAGTGGGTGTGTGAGTGGCTCTTTGGAAAAGTGAGTAGGTGTGCGAGTACTGGTATAGGTTTGTGAATGTGTATGTCAGTGGTTGTACAGGTGTTTAGTGGGCGTACAAGAGTTTGTCTGGGAGTATGAGTAGGTGTGTGAGTGATTCTGTGGATGATGTCATCAATTGAGTCATCAATTATGTCATTTGAGATGTCATCAGTGATATCACTGACAATGTTGTGAATGATATCATTTGTGAGGTCATAAGCAGTGCATTGCGGGGGCGTAAGTTATAGTTATCTCAGGTAAGTATAACTGTCTAATTTCACTGGTTTTGTATGTGTGAAATGTGCCCCTAACTATAATGACACTGTAACCTCTAAGGAATCCTGCTATATAGGATTTACAGGAAGTACCACTAGAGCTTATGTGGTTTATCAATCTATGTCTGTGACCCAGGGAGTTGGCAGGCCCTGGGGCAGCGGGGACAAGTTCCCCCATCTATAGTATTTTATGTCCTGGGGAGGTGCCGTCCCCAGGACTTAACAAATGCCTAGGAGGAGGGCCCATGTTGCCACAGAGTGACAAATCCACCCATGAGTTTGCAGCAGAATTTAAAAAAGCAAATGCTTTTTATCACGGGCGGTGTCAAATTATTATTACCCTGCCCCATTTCTCGGCTTCAAGCTGAGTCCCAAGATGTCTGCCAACACTTCATAGTTAAGTGTTGAGAGCCAATCAAATTTTTGTAGGGTTCTTGAGTCCACTGAAAGGACTCGTGTCCCCAGTTATCTATGTTTTTTAAAGATAGATATCTCAAAAACTACTGAAAGGATTTGCAACAAGTCACAAAAACCTCTCTGTTTGGACCAACATCTAGCTTTCTGCCAAATTTGGTGCAATTATTTTTAGCAGTTCGGGCAGTAGTCGTGTCCAAAAAAAGAAAATTTCCCATAGACTTAACATGGGGAAAATGCGTTTTGGGACTCCCTTTTTTTTCAGCTCCCACTTGACGGTTCACCCTAAAACATTTAACACAGTAGCTAAACCAAAAAGGAGAAGCTGTGTGACAATGTTGTCATGGAGATTCGTCACCAGTAGGTAGTTATAGTTAGGACAAAGGTTTCCATAGGAAAAGGGTTTTTTGTTATGCAAATAACTTGGCGCCACTTGACGAATCTCCATGAGATATATATATATATATATATGATTGCACAAGTTCTCTCGATTCTGGAGCCCCCGACCCTTCAAGGCGTCCTCACAACAATGGGCTCGGAGTAACCCATCAACACACCATCCAGTGTAAACCAAACTCGTGAGGACCAATACTGGAGAGAAAGCGCTTTTATTCAGGTAATTACAGCAGCGCAGCAGACTTCCAAAAGCTAACGTTTTGGCGAGTAGCCTTTCTCAAAGCAGGAAGTAGGAATGCCCAATCTGTAAAGTGCATTCGTGCCTGCCTTTTCAAATTGTTCCTCACGTGACCTTTCGCTCAAAATACAGGTCCCACAATGCATTGTCAGTTCGATGCCACTTTCTCCCGGAAAGTTCTCGTTTTTATTTTACCTTTTTTCAGAGGTTGCAGTGTTCTTAAGTGACAATGTCATCGTTGTAAGTGTGGGTTTTAGGCGAGTAGTCAGGCAAGATGTAATCCTCAATGTGAAGTTAATTTTCGATTTTTCACTTCACCTGAAAATAACCCCTTCAGTTCCAGCACGCTCGTGAAGGATGTCACCCTTCACAAATCCTTTCCATCTTGCACCAATTTTTTCGCTGTAGTAGCATCCTATTGTAGGTTTCTGGTGCGTGGGTGGGTCATGCTCCTTGTTTTGAAGATATATATATATATATATATATCCATATATGGAAGAAAGAGGTTACCCACGTTGGCGAAGCACACACAGGTGAGTGTTGCATCCATTTCTTGGAGGTTGCGTTAGATGAAGCAGGAGACATCCAGAGCAGTTCATTTCATCTTCACCCTACGCATTTCAGGCACACCCCCTTGATCACAGGTGTCACGTGATGATTTTGAAGAGCATACCTCCCCAGTGGGCGTCGCAGTTGCTTCACATATGCAAAGCCTCATGGTACTGGTAGTTTTATGCAAATTAGTCCCACACGGTGGTTATCCAAAACCACTATTTCATCAAACATTTAAATCCAAGTGGATTGATGAATGTCCCACTGCACGCTGCAGAGCTCTTGTCCACCCTCCAAACAGGTTTCACTGTCCAGACTAGTGACTCCACATCGTTGTCACCACAGGTCTGCTCCTGCAGCAGTGCTTCTGCCACGACCAGGCCGGCCGTTAAATTTGGAAGAAAGAGGTTGCCAACAATTGGCGAAGCACACACAAGTGAGTGTTGCATCCGTTTATTGGAGGTTGCGTTACACGAAGCAGGAGACATCCAGAGCAGTTCATTTCATATTCACCCTACGCGTTTCAGGCATACCCCCTTGATCACAGGTGTCACGTGATGATTTTGAAGAGCATACCTCCCCAGTGGGCATCGCAGTTGCTTCACGTATGCAAAGCCTCATGGTACTGGTAGTTTTATGCAAATTAGTCCCACACGGGGGTTCTCCAAAACCACTATTTCATCAAACAATAAAATCCAAGTGGATTGATGAATGTCCCACTGCGCTCTGCAAAGGTCTTTTCCACCCTCCAAACAGGTCTCACTGTCCAGACTAGTGACTCCACATCGGCGTCACCACAGGACTGCTCCCGCAGCAGTGCTTCTGCCACGACCAGGCCGGCCATTAAATTTGGAAGAAAGAGGTTGCACACGCTTGGCGAAGCACACACAGGTGAGTGAAATGCGTAGGGGGCCGACACCCCCGGGGTTTGTTGATGAAATGTTTGGGGGGCTCTAATGCCCCCAAGCCCCAGGGACCGCCACCCCAGAGCTCAATTTTATTTTGATTGTGGGGGGGCACACTGCCCCCCGGCAACCCCGGGGCTTGAGGTGATGTGAGTGCAAACATGCCCTATGGCATGTTTTAAGTTGGGAAATTAATTCCTCTTCAATCCTGAGGTCCCCTGTGACCCAACAAGCCCACCAGGTAGCTTCAGTATGTGCCAGGCAGCTGTGTTGCAGAGAGGTGTTAAGAGGGCCTGCCCCCTTTTTACAACACTCTGCAACACAGCTCTGTGGCGCTTACTGGAGATACATGTTGGACTAGTTGCCCCCTAGGCGACCTGTAGATTGAAGAGGAATTCATTCCCCAACTTAAAACGCACCACAGGGCATGTTTGCACTCACATCACCTCAAGCCCCACCCCTACCTTCACCACTGTGCAAACGTGCCCTGTAGCGTGTTGTAAGTTGGGGGATTAAGTCCCCTTGCATACTGGGGGTCCCTGGGGGCCACCTAGCCCACCAGGAACCTCCAGTATGCGCCAGGAGCTGCGTTGCAGAGAGGTATAAAAAGAAGCATGGCCTCATTACACCTCTCTGCAACGCAGCCCCTGTTGGGTTTGCAGAGGGGGAACTAACTCCCCTTGCATACTGGAGGTCCCTGGGGGCCAACTAGCCCACCAGAAACCTCCAGTATGCACCGGGGGCTGCCTTGCAGAGAGGTGTAATGAGGCCACGCCCCTTTTTAGACCTCTCTGCAACGTAGCCCCCTGGCGCGTTTGCAGAGGGGGAACTAATTCCCCTTGAATACTGGGGGTCCCTGGGGGCCAACTAGCCCACCAGGAACCTCCAGTATGCTCTCAGGAAGGTACAGAGTACAGTACAGAGTACAGTACAGAGTACGGTACTTCGGACCCCATGATTTAAAAAAATATATTTTTTTTTGGGCCTTGGGGGCCCTTGTGGGACCCCCTGAGCAGGCCTAGGGGATCAGGATGTTTCTACCCTGCCCCCTTTGTGTGTTTTGCACGTTTGTTTCACTGCTTTCTTGTGCCTCGGTTCTACCGAGGCACAAGATGGCTGCTAAAACTTCCTGGTTTGGAGTGTTGACAGACAGTTGACAGCCAATGACAATGCAGCTCGGGAAGATACAGAGTACAGTACAGAGTACAGTCAGAGTACAGTAAAGAGTACTGTACTTCGTCTCCAGATATCACTATGATTTTACTTTTGATTTTCTCAGGAACTACTGAATGAGTTTACACCATTAAACAAAAAGCATGATCTGCGAACCGAACTCTACCTTTTTGCCAAATTCGGTGTAATTCCATTCAGCCGTTCGAGCTGTAGCTCTGGCTAAAGGTCCTATGGAAAATTGCATGGGGAAAACATGCCCTGGAGCAAAAACACCAATGACTAGTCAACCCAGAACATGCGACATAGATTACATGAAGTAAAGTGGATAACAAAAACACTCTTTCAATATGCTCTTACACCAGTCAAACACAAGATGTAAATAAAGACACGTGCAACTTTGAAATGTTTATTTCTAACACCATAATCTCATGCACAGTACCTTAGAAAATACAACCAAACATATTATCAGAAACAAGGTTGTCAGCATTGTTACTATTCTATGAAATACAAATGGAAAAAGCATCCTATAATGCTAAAGGTAAACAAATCTAAAATATACCTACATTTCACCCTCCTTACCTAGCAGATTAGTTTATAACTACAGAAAATCTCTTAGGATTCCATGGGCACACCCATACCGCTGGTACTCAGCAGTAGTGGATCACATTCAGTGTTCCACAAACTGTCAAGATACGAATGTTCTCCAACTGTGTGTAACTTTGCCTCCACAATGGATTATGAAATGCGGAAGTATCAGAGGTGGCCACAGCTACATATGTATTATGGCTCGAACGTGCGAGGAACATTCTGAATAACATACACAGTATGCAAGATAACCTTGATGTTCCATGCTCTCACTATGCACACAAAACTAGCGAGGCAGTTTACAAATCTAGCATACCAAATTATTCTCATTTTAAAGAAAATACGCAGCCTTCTCTAAACAATATCACAAGTACGTGTCGTGTGCAAAGCAGAGCAGGAAAGCAAAAATAGTGTGTAAGCTTTTAATAAACCCATGCTAACTTAACAGGGTGTGAGTGCAACGCTCAGCCCCACAGCACCCTTTCTTGATTAAAGCACGTGATATAAAAGTGGGCGAATTAGGAACGCAAAGTCCAAGCCTAAAAAGAAGAGTCAAGTTCACATTTCCAAAAAAAAGTTATTCGCTCTTTGATAGAAAACAGTAACTAAATAATAAAGAATACGTAGAAAAATCAAAGAGTCTTAATCCAACAGCGTGTAAGCACAGTATGTAGCAACAGCCTCCAAGAGGAAGTCATTGTTCTCATCTGAAAACATTTCAGCCATCCAATTCAATAGTGGGAATGAACATGCATGTTCCTCAACAACTGGAGCCTTTATCACCATCGGAGGAAAACTCGGGTCATCTTCAATGTAACTGTGTGCCAGGAACTCAAGCGCAGCTGCAAAAACATTTCAACGTCCCATTATTCCATGTGTCGCTGCTAAAGCCATAATCCCACCGCCAGAACAGAGCACGTCATGAACCAGTAAGGGGCTCATCAGCTGGTCATAATCCGCGTTGAGAAACACCGTACTGCAGAGGCACAAATCCAGGGCCCAGTCGAAATCACAACTCAGGCAATGGAACACAGGTTGAACGCATGTGAAAAAGGAAAATCGAAACGATAATCCATAAGCTGCACTCAATGTAATTAAAGGCAGCGCTCCATAGTAACTAAGCATTCGGCTGCGGAGCAGCAACAGCCGGGACATATTATCGTCTGCTGCAGGATGTGCATCCATATTTATGTAAACAAATTAATAAAAGCACACCGGTAACTAATGCGAGTATTAAGCGCAGTCCACCAAAGATGCTGGAAAAAATCGAATAAAAAAATCCCAAAAAGACACCACATATACTTTCTACAGAAGTCACAAGGCCACTGCTTCTAAGTAAGGTAACCCCGTAGTCAAGGACACATTAAAGATACTCTAAATTACCTTCCCAAAATTCAAGAGCACGTCTGTATTTAATAAATCATGCACTTCTGTGCGGGTGTTTGCTACATAAAGGACAAATGTTTCTGTACCAGATATAAGAGCGACCTCTTTTTAGGTTTAAAGCATTTTATTGACATTTACAAAAATAGAAAACAGTTGTCGCAAGGGATCAGTGCTATGACACAACCATGTATGAGCGCATTCGGCGCGCAAAGTCTCATCTAACTAAATGCCCATCCGGGCTCAATGCTTGGTGCGTATGCAGCGACAATAACAATAAAATAAACAACCCCCCTTCTCAACTCCCCCCCACTCCCACCCCTTCAGTCCCCTCTCACCCCCTTCCCGTTCAGTGCTAAGTTCGCTTTCCCGCCTCACCCCTCCCACGCCGCCTTCCCCTCTCAGCCAGTTCTAATCTAAGACTCATCGATCATCTGAATCAGCAGGTGATGTTAATCTCAAAAGTCAGAGGTATTGTGGACATGTGAGTTCTTTAAATTCCGTAACCAGTAGTGAGTGAAATGGTTGCCACAAGTCGTTAAATTGCTCCACCTCTCCGCCACTGTGAGCGACAACTTCTCCATGCCAAGAACATGCCATAATCTATGCAGCCAGCCCGTAATGGAGGGGAGTGTGGTGGTGCGCCAGTGTATAAGGATGTTTTGAACCGCTGAGCCCAGTGCTATTGCAATCTGCCTGCCTCTACGGGACTTTAGGGGGTACATCAACCGGTTGGGCAAGCCCAACAGTACATATGCAGGGAAGCGTGGCTTCTCGTTGTCAAAGTGTGTGTAAATCTCGTCCAAGACCTCTTTCCAGTAGGGGCACAGCAGAGGGTAATCCCACAGCACATGCGTAAGTGTGCCTATCTGTCCACAAGCCCGCCAGCATGTGTCCTCAATGTTGCGGTTCATTTCATGCAATCTTGCTGGTGTGTAGTACCAGTAAGTGGTTACCTTAGTGAACGTTTCAGTAAGTCCCGTGTGGTATGCGGAATGGCGTACTCTGTATGAAATCTGGTCCCATTCTGTGTGACTCAGTGTCCTCCCCAATTCATGTTCCCAACGTTCCCTGCCCGGGTTATAAAGATGAGAGGAAGGAGGCTGCAAAAATTTGTAGAGGTCAGAGATTAGTTTTGCATCTGAGGTGCGTGTCACAAGCCACTTCTCATAGGGTAGAAGCCTCCTATCCGCTGATTCACGCACCTGCGGTTTGTAAGTAACGCATTCTCTCCGTTTCAGGCAGTTGATAATCTCGCCTGAGATCCTGAAATGGGATAACGCCATCTGGAGTATATATATGGAACAGCGTCCTGCACCCCGCAGTCCGCCATCGCGTGAAGGCCCCCTGTTCCATCCCGGGGCTGAAATCCGGGTTTTCGACCAATGGCGTTAACGGCGAGGGGAACGTGGTGAGACCATGCATGATATTAGAGGCATCCCATATCTTCATCGGGACTCGCGTGATGAAATACGCATACAGATTGGGAGGACGGTGCGCCCTGCGCAAAAAGGGCACCTCTTGTAGAGGCCGGCCCGCTACTGCCTGGTCTTGGAACAGCCAGTGTTTATCCGACTCCCATCTGCTCCACTCCACAAGATATCGTAGTTGTGCCGCCTGGAAATACTTGCGTAAATCCGGTATACCCAGACCCCCTGTTTCAGGGGCTAGCGTGGATAAAGCCCTCTTCAGCCTAGGTTTGCGGCCCTGCCAGATGAAACGTGCAAGGTCTGCTTGAGTCTGTTGAATTCACCCTTTGGGGGGTTGGAGCGGCAGAGCCCGGAACAAATACAGAACCTGTGGTAGGATCGTCATCTTAACTGAGGCTATCCTGCCGAGCCAAGAGAGCGTGCCCCTGTTCCAGCGTCCCAGTTCCTCTTTAATTTTCTTCCCCAAAGCTGCATAATTGGCGGTTACCATAGAGGGCAGGGTAGGTGCCAATAAGATGCCCAAATAAGGCACCAGGTCCCGTGACCAGTGCATGGGGAAGAGGTTCTGGAGTTCGGTTCGCGTGGCAGCGGACAATGACACATCGAGGGTTGCCGACTTCCCCATGTTCATTTTGAATCCCGCTCCAAATAAGGCCAATGTACTCGGTCAAACGCTTTCTCCGCGTCTACGGCTAACAACATTCGCTCTCCGGGAATCCGGGAGGCCTTCTCTAGGATGTGAACGAGTCTTTTGGTATTGTCTACCGTCTGCCTCCCGGGTATAAATCCTGCCTGGTCCGGGTCCACCAGTCCCGGCAGGTGAAGTGCCAGCCGAGCCGCAAGGATCCCAGTGTACAGCTTGAGATCAATGTTCAGAAGAGAGATCGGTCTGTATGAGCTGCAGTGAGTTTGGTCCTTCCCCGGTTTGGGGATGACCGACACGGTTGCCTGGAGTAGATCAGGTGGGATAGCTCCAGGAGCGGAGAATGAGTTGAAGAGCTGGGTGAGGATAGGTGCCAACGTGGAGCAGAACGTTTTATAGAATAGTGACGCATAGCCGTCAGGGCCTGGAGCCTTTCCATGTTTGAGTTTAGAGATGGCAGTAATCACTTCCTCAACCTGAATGTCCCTTTCCAGGTACTCCGCTTGCTCCGGAGTGAGGGAAGGAAGGGTGACCGAGTCAGATAATCTGCCTCCGTATGTGCCAACGGGGTTCACCGGTGTATAGTTCTGCATAGTACTGACGGAAACACTCCGCTATCTGGCTGTCCTCCATGACTGTCACTCCGTCGGAGACCGAGAGCTCCTTCACCAACTGCCGTTGATGCGCTACTCGGAGTTTGTTCGCCAGAAGCCGGCCGCATCTGTCTCCCCCCGTGTAATACGCGTGTTTCAAACGTAAAGCTGCATACTCCGCCCTGTCTGTCTCCAAGGCCGACAGGAGTTTCCTCGCTGCCTTGAGCTGCCTCCAGATTCTAGGGGCTCCTGTACGCTGGTGTACCTGTTCCAGCTCACGTACTTTGTGCGTGAGTTCGTCTCGTTTGTGTTGCCGCTCTCTGTTTTCTGCTGACGATATTGCTATAAATTCCCCTCTGAGCACTGCCTTCAATGCTGCCCACTGTGTCGCTAAGGAACTGTTGGTATTATCATTGTGGGTCTGATAATCGCGGACCGAATCCGTGATGTGCTTCACTACTGTTTTTTTATGCAATAGAGTATCCCTGAGGCACCAAACTCCGCGCGAGGGGGACACCGGCGGTAAGTGAAATGTGCCCGTGACAGGCGCGTGGTCCGATATGGAGAGAACCCCCATTTCGGAGGCTATGGCTAGGTCACAGACTGTCCCTGTGACCAAGAGATGGTCCAATCTAGCATAGGTCTTATGTGCATGCGAGTAATAGGAGTAGTCTCTGTCGGTGGGATGGAGGCGGCGCCAGAGGTCGTGGAGATCCAATTGGGATTTGCCCACCTGTGAAATCTCTCCTGTCTGCGGGTACCTATGTGTTGATATGTCTAAAGATGAGTCGAAGACCATGTTCAGGTCTCCTCCTATGATAATGTGCCTATCTGAGGTGGCTATAATATCTACTAAGGCCGAGTTGAAAAATCGCTCTTGATGTTCGTTGGGGCTGTATATCGACCCAATGGTAAACACCAGACTTCCTGACTTAACTCTATACACTAGGAGTCTCCCTTTTTGTTCTGCAAATTTATGTAAAACCTCCCCTTTAAATGTTCGGGACACTAGGATTGCTACCCCGGCTGTCTTAGTAGTGTTGGAGGAGAAAAACTGTGTTGGGAATGTTGTGAGATCGCATCCTATGGCAATCACGGGCTAGTAAGTGGGTCTCTTGCAAGAGACAGATATCTGCCTGTGTGTTTTCCAGCAGGGACAGAACCACCCTCCTCTTGACTGGGTTATTCAACCCCTTCACATTAAGGGTGACGACCTTAAGGGCTGCCATGGGTGTAGGGAAAAATGTAGCGCAAGCACTGAGTCATGGCCCCGGTGAGGCGGCACTGAGAAATGTAGTGTGCAGGAGCTCTGTAAGGCCAGAGTAGATGCATCAAAAGCACTGGAAGATCCTCACTCTTCCTCCCCCAACTCCCCCGAACTTCCCTTCCCTGTCCTCCCCCTCCCCCACATTCCCCTCAACAACCCCTTCGCACACACAACCAGTCTCTTCCAACCCCGTCCCTTCTTCCCTTCCCGCACGCCCCTGAAACTCAAACAACCTTTAGTCCCAGTCATGTCCCGAGTGGACAAGTCTGTGGTGAATTAAATGAATGGACGTACGGCCACATACTCCTCCCCATGGCCCCCCACCTCCCGGAGCCCCAAACCTGCAATATCAGTAAGGCTGTGATGTTCTCCCCCCGGAGTGATCCTATGCTGTCAATGCGACATCACCATTAGAAGCCGTGTCTCTGGACACTTCGGAAATGGCGTTTGCCATGCTGGCTCTAATGGTGGGTGAGTCTAGTCTCAGGGGTGTAGCAGGGGCCCGTCTCCTCAACACTCTCTGCCAGCCGTCTCTAGGGCCTCGTCTCTGGCTTGACGTAGCTGTATCTTCCTCCTCTGCGGTGATCCCCAGAACCTCGCATGTCTCCTGCAGCGATCGTAGTTGGTGCATCGTACCATTCCACTTAAAAATAAGGCAAAAGGGGTGGCCCCAAGTATAGGGCGTTTCGTGCTCTCTCAAAAAATCGGTCGCTATCTTAAATGCTTTACGTTTCTGGAGGGTGATAGCGGATAAGTCCTGATACAGAGCCACAGAATGACCGCGAAAGGTGAAAGATTGTTGTTTTCGTGCCTCAGCCAAAATGCGCTCCTTCAATGGGAAGTCTGGGAGAAAGGCCAAAATGTCCGGTGGTCGTGCCGAAGCACGTCTTGACGGTCCCACTCTGTGCGCCCTGTCAATCCAGATGGGAAACTCCGCTGTTTCTCCCAAGATATCCCTGAAAAGGTCTCGTAAGTAACTGGCCACATCCGTGCCCTCTTCTTCAGATGGAATTCCCGGGACCCGAATGTTATTCCGTTGAGACCTGTTTTCAAGGTCCTCGTTGTGAGTTTGGAGATCCAAATGTTGGTCTCGTAGGCGCAACACCTCCTGTTGCAGCTGTACGATTTCATTGTCAAGCCGGTGGTTTGTGCTCTCCACAGTGGCCACCCGCTCACCTAGGCTGTCTACTTCTCTGCGCACTTCTCGCACCTCTCCCGTTACTTCCTGCTTCAATGTTTGAAAATCATCTCTGAGGGTGCTGAAGAGGGATTCCAGGAAGGACCTAGTGACCGGCGGCTCCCCTCCGCACGAGTTATGCGATTCTCCGGCGGAGCTCGGTGACGGTTGTCCCCTGTCTCCTCTTTGCTGGGTCCTGCTGAGCATCTCCGGGAGAGTGCGATCCCCTTTCTTGCTTCCCCTGTTGTTCGCCATCGTGGAATGGATGCGGGCCAGATCCCTTGCTCCACCTGTTCCACTACTTCAGGCTCTCCAGACGTCTTCCGGGATCTACTGAGAAATCCCTGCCAGGTATCCCTGGTCTGCTCCGGAGACCCTCCATCGGGGCCCTCCGCTACGAGGCCGCAGCCGCGACCTCAAGTTCTGCTGCCCTGCTCGTCTCCATTGCTGGGGCCCGCTGATCTCCCGGTGCGGCCGATACCACCTTGTTGTAAGACTCTTGGATAGGCAGGCTCGCTTCGTTCCAAGGAGCCTCCGTTAGAGGCCTTGCTGGTGGGCCGCGGCTGCGATCCCTGGTGCTGCTGTTCTGCCCGTCGTCTCTGCTGGGCCTTGTTAGGCACCGACTGCGGCCCGACACCTCCCGGGCATACAGGCAGATGGAGTCCTCTCGGGGCGTTTCCCTCTGTGGCTACTCCGGCACCGCCGTGCTCCGTGCTTAGTGTGGGCCAGTCTGCACTTCCTGAGCTTTCTATGTCACACGGGACCCCCTCTGTATCTTCTTTTGTCTTTTAGCCTGGGGAGAGCTCTGGAGGGAGGTCAGCACCTAGGACCAGGGGCGGAACTCCGGGCTTCGCCTCCGTCGGTGTCGGGTCACCCCCAGCGAGCATCTGGTCCGCTAGGCCGCAGACTCCGCCTCAATTACCGCCCTGCAGCGACCCTTCCAGCGCGGGTCTACTCGCCGGGCCGCAAGCCGCCCTCCGGGCAATCCGGGTGCTGTGGAGTCCTTCTCTCTCCTCCGTTCTACACCGGGCCGAGGGTTAGCGCGGTGTGCAGCCGGCTGTGTCACCTTCTGCTGATTCCCGGAGGTCGGCCTCCGTCTCCTTTGTCTCCCGGTCCCGACCTCCGATGCCGCCCGGTAGGCTGTTCCGGGACCACTCCGAGGCCAGTTCCTTTGCCAAAGTCTTCGCTCCGAGCTCTACTACCTGTCCCGGCACTGTTTAAGGCCAGCGGGGGAGAAGAAGCTATATTTCAAGGCTTGGGCCTAGTCGGATCGGGGAGCCGCAAGGAGAAGCGTCCTCTCACGCCGCCATCTTGGCCACGCCCCCGAGCGACCTCTTTTTGAGACAATAGCGCACTTATACGACTCATTTGTTTGACTCTGCTTTCAAGGTCGAAATCGAAAGCCAGATTCAAACATCCAGCTTCCCAAGCAGAGGAGTTAACACAACTTTTTTTTAATCAAAACACACGCTCAGTTACCATAATAATGTAAGCGATGCCTGCTAACATTGCACAACAATCTCCATTATTTCAAAGTAAATAACTCCCATTTCCAGTAAACTGAACGTTGTTATGATAGCAGGTGTCAGACTACCTTTCAAAACACAGTCCAAATTAGGTGCATCTTGTATACAAGAGCCATGCAATTATATGTGTCTACAAATTAAAGAGTATTCTGGTACTATTGTGCAATCTTCGCCATTCACATAGACTTCTTTTCCCTCCCTCAGACAACTATATGTAAATAGTAATAGCCAAGCTTCATGCAGATAACCGCTCCCTAAACATCCATATCTGCCTATAGAATAGCGTTTCATGCAAACCTCAAACTCAACCATGTTAAAAAATAACGATATGATACTGTGGATAAGCCACACACCTGAATTGGATCTCCAATGAGTGACCACTTCTAAACATTCTCATAGCGCGCCCTGTACTCTGATTTGACAGTGAGAGAGTGATTGCACCATAGTTTGTACTGCTAATCATTCTCAGTATACGCTACAAATACGCTTCGAGGTTACGTGTCGCATCAAAGCTTCCGTGTGACGTCATGCACGGCGCCCCGTACAAAAAAAGACGCAAATGTTTTTAATTGTTTAAAAACATATATTCATATATTTAATGGACATACTAACAGAAGACTTAATCTAGGATAATTGTGGAAATTTTTTTTTATAAGTTTTAGAAATCTTATATTACTTCTATATTGTATGAGTGCAGCTGCGTGCCCCCCCGCCCGGTACCCTAGACTCCACCACGCCCAGACCCGGTTCATAAGCACGTGTGATCGTCACCACAAAACCATTAGCACGCATATCGCTTTTCCACACATGCTTTTACAACTAGTATGCATAATCTTAATAATGTTTTTTTGTTGACCAACACGTGTTGTAATGCCTGTGCCTTACGTCCTTCAAATTAGTTTCTAGGTATACGTGTGACCAAGTCTGATAAGATCGGAGGCCAAGGACAAACACCGTGGTATCTGTGGCACGAAATCTCATCGATCACAGAGAAAATATGCGCAGGGTAAAATGAAAGTAACAGGTATAATAAAAATAACGGAGGAAAATTACTAAAAGGGCGCTTGGACGGAGTATGTAATCAAAGTTTGGTGCCTCGACACTACATTTCAAATAAATATCCATACAATATGTTTATTAATATATTACAAAAGTATAGCACCGGATAACACACATGACCCGGGAAAAGAAAGCGGCAAATTTAATACCGAAAATCAGGAGCGGTTTGCTTGGCAAACTCGAAGAAAAAGAAAAAAAAGTGAAATTGCAAACAAGGTTGCGCATGCGTAGAGAGTACAACTGATGCAGCAAAAAAAAAAGCCTGAAAGTTTTACATACTGTCATAAAAATATAGCTCTAAAAATTGCCCCCGTAGTTTGCCCCCCCTGGACCTAATAAACAAAACAGACTTCTTGTTTTTTCACCTTTTCCACCGCGTACAAGTACTGCACGAGTACCCCTCCATTTTTATTTATTTTTTTAAATAAAAATTGAGCCTAAAGATCCATTAACCACCCCCCTGACCAAGACTATAGGGTCAGAATGTTTTTACCCTGCCCCCTTTCCTTATTTCTCAACTTTGTTTTACTGTTTTCTTGTGACTCGGCTCTCGCGATAAACAAGATGGCTGCCAACATTTCCTGTTTTGGAGTATCGACAACCAATAAGTATGCAGCTCTTGCTCGTAATTGTACGAATTTCCATACGCGTATGCCTCGATTTTCCTCTAAAAAATAAAAATAAAAAGTAGAGCCTAAACATCCATGTACGACCCCCTGAGAAAGCCTAGAGGGTCAGAAAGTTTCTAGCCTACCCCCTTCCCTTATTTCTCAATCTTTCTTTACTGTTTTCTTGTGACTCGGTTCTAGCGAGGCACAAGATGGCCGCCAACACTTCCTGGTTTCGAGTGTTGACAGACAGTTCACAGCCAATCAGCATGCAACTCGCGCTCGTAATTTTTTTTAATTTCTTTTTTATATTTTATTGAAGAAACAAACAAAAGCCATCATCCAGCAACTAAGCAATACAATACAGAATCAAATAAATCAGGCATATACAGAACAATCACTTTAAAGGTCATTACATCGTCTCGGTCCAGCCCTATCCATTGCCATTTCCACCGAGGGGGAGGCACAAATTTCGCCTCTATAGACATTCCAGTGCCCCCATTTTTTGTCCCACTTCTTGGGGCATCCTCTGACTTTAAATACAGATTTTTCAGCCAGCATGCATCTGTCCATTTCTGCCACCCAACCCACTAAGAGAGGCCTCTGGGGGGCACCCAAGTGCATTGCCACTGCTCGCTTTACTAACAGGATACCCAGGGCAACCCACTGAAGCTCCATCTCAGCGAGGTCTGTAGCACCCCATATATCAAGAAGCGCTTCCTTAGGGGAAAGAGGAATGGGTTTCCCCAACGCCTCTGCCATTTTACGAACCGCTCTGTCCCAGAACCATTGGATAATTGGACATTCCCAGAGGACGTGGTAAAAGATGCCAGGGCGGCCACATCCGCGGAGACACATGTCATCCGGGCGTCTTCCCAGTTTGGCCAGGAGGGGGGCAGACATGTACGTTCTGTGTAGAATTTTCAATTGGATCAATCTGAAGCAGTGATTTATCGCCGTTTCCCTAGGGGACATTAGCGCCGATCTCCAGTCTTCATCGTCTAGGTCTCCCACATCCTCCTGCCACTTGTCTCTCACAGCCTGGAAGGAGTCAGGCATATTGTTGCATAGTTTACGATACGTGCACGATATTGCCTTTGTCTGGAGTGGCTCTGAAAGTAGCCTATCCTCTAGGGGAGAGGCCTCCGGAAGGGAGGAGTGGTCTGGTACAGTGGTTGTGATAGCATGTGTAATCTGGAGGTATCTGAATGCCTCGGATTGGGCAAGATCGTGTTTCTGTTGGAGTTCGACAAAAGTCAATAGTTTCCCCTTATGAATCAAGTCGCCTAGAGTGGAGATGCCTATCGTGTCCCACCTGTCAAAGCCCTTAAGATGACAAAGGGAACCTAGCTTTTGGGACGCCAAGAGCGGGGTGGCTTGAGTAAATCTGTCAGACCAACCCAGGCTTTTACCAGCCCGGTGCCAGATAGCCACAGTTTGCGTCATGGGTCCCACATATCGATTTCAGGGGGAATTTGCCATATAAGGCGCCTAAGTAACCCTCCCGTCCTGTCTGATAGCGCTATAAATGGAATGCCGGGTTGGTAGGAGACCCGTGGTTCCAGGAGTTGGTGGCTACTAGTTGGGAAGCCCAATAGTAGAGGCGTATGTTTGGCAAGGCAATACCCCCATCATACCATCCCTGAGTTAGTTAATTCAGGGCAATTCGAGGCGTTTTACCATCCCATAGGAGGAGCCGCAAATCACCCTCCAATGCACGAAAAAAGGAGTCAGCAATTGGGTAGGGACAATTTTGAAGGACATACAAAAAGCGTGGAAGTGCTAACATTTTGAAGAGAGCTGCTCTGCCAGGGAGGGACAGGAGCAGCGTGCGCCAGTGGGAAATGTCACTATGGAGCCTCTGGAGCGGGCCCTTTAGGTTGTGGTCGTAAAAGAGTTTGGGATTAGGAGTGACAAAAATACCCAAGTACTTGAAGCCATCTTTGGCCACAGCAATGGAGAACCCTCTCGGGAGCATGGGTGGTGGGCCGTGGAGACAAAACAGGGCCGACTTGGACCAGTTGATTGAAAAACCAGAGTATTTCCCAAAATTCCTAAGGACATGAAACAGACTGTTGATGGAGGATCTGGGAGAGGAGACATACACAAGAATGTCATCAGCATACAGGGAAATGTTATCAATCGTATTGTTATTCCGTCTCAGCCCTTTGATTGAGGCATCTGTACGGATCCAATGGGCTAGAGGTTCTAATGTAAGCACAAATAAGAGGGGGGAGAGGGGGCATCCCTGCCTGGTTCCCCTATGCAGGTGGACTTGTCTGGATGTATGAGCGTTGACTCGCACCTGGCCTAACAAGTCAGTCTAAAGCAATCGGACCCACTGGATAAAAACCGGGCCAAAGCCAAAACATTTCAAGACCTCAAAAAGTTAGGACCATTCTATGGAGTTGAATGCTAGGGTGGCATCTAGGGACAGAATTGCGGCATTCTCTTGTATATAGGGTTGCCTGCCCATGACGTTATGGAGTCTACGGAGGGTTAAAGCCATGTTCCGGCCCGGAAGGAATCTCGATTGATCGTCATGCACAAGGGAGGGGATGACTGTGAGGAGTCTGGTGACCAGAAGTTTGGCCAGGATCTTACCCTCAGCGTTAATGAGAGAAATCGGCCTATAAGAGCCACAGTCAGTGGCCGGCTTATTGGGCTTATGAATGACTGCTATGGAGGCTAGACGCTGGTCCAGTGGGAGACTACCACGTTCAAGGCTTTCCTCAAACATAGCTTTTAGGTGAGGAATCACTTCTTGGGCCATCCCCTTGAGGAATTCGATGGGGATACCATTAGGCCCCATAGCCTTGCCCGAGTTGATAGCAAAGAGGGCATTCGTAAGTTCCTCAGTTGTGAGGGCCGCGTCCAATGCCTCCCTGTCCGAATCAGAGATGGTGGGTAAGCGTATCTCCTCGAGAAGGAGGCGGGATTCGTCCTCTGAGTAGTATGCTCTCGAGGAGTAGACCTCTTCTAGGGGGTCTGCAAATGCCTCAGCTATGTCCAGTGGGTCTGTGATACGCGAGGCATCAGGACAAATCAGTAGCGGGACCCATCTAGATCCCTGTTCGAGGCGTTCCAGCCAAGCAAGCATTTTACCATGCTCTGTCCCCTAGCTCATAGATTCGGTGGCGAGTTTGCAACAGTTTTGCTTGAGCCTTCTCTAAGGCCAGCATTCTGTATTCCATTTGTTTCAGTTGGAGACGGGCAGCGGTTTCAACGGATGGGGTAGTATTAAGGTCAGATTCTAAGTTGAGCAACTCTGACTCGGTTTGAAGCAACAGTTCGGCCTGCTTGAACTGATATCCGGCTTTAAGAGCGAGCGACCTCCCTTTAATGACTGCTTTATATGCTTCCCAGATTGTAACGGCCGAGTGGACTGAACCAAGGTTCTCGGCAAAATAATATTCAGTATGTTCAAGCAGGCTGTCCCTGATGTCAGGAACTTTCAGGAGCCATGGGTTGATAACTATGGGACCCCTTGTCACCTGTCGGTGGTAGGTGAGTTTGACAGTGAGGGGAGAGTGATCCGAGATACCTCAGGGGAGCCCCTTTGGATTGCGAAAGAGGCCAATGTCTGCCATGTGGCAAAGGATATAGTCAATGTGGGACTTACTGTTGTGGGCGTTGGAATAATGTGTATAATATGGGGTATCGGGGTGTGACACCCGCCAGAGGTCTTCTAAGCCCATCCCTGTGTAAATTCCAAGAGGTCCGAACACTGTTTATGGGAGCCACGTTGGGGGTGTCTATCTATAGCGTCATCCATCGTCATGTTAAAGTCTCCACCTATAACCAGTGTACCCTGGGGGAGGTCTAACAACAGTCGTTCAAGAGTCATCAGGGCGTCTTTGCTCAGTGCTGGCGGGATGTAGGCTGAGATAATGTTTAGGTGTCGCCCCTCGCATGTGGTCTCGGCCACCGCGAAGCGGCCCAGGGGGTCAGCCCACGTTTTACTACATGTAAGTGGAAGACTTTTTTTGACGAGGGTACTGGTGCCCCGGGAACCTGAGGTGAACCCCGCATGTATCAGTAGTTTGTACCCCCCTCGATGGAGTGCTCAACATGTGTTACCCATCAGGTGCGTCTCTTGGAGTAACACTACATCAGGAGCGTGGCGTTTGAGGTATTGCAACGTCACTCCCCTCTTTATCTTGCTACCAAGTCCATTAACATTCCACGTCATGAGGTTGAGTGCCCTAGTATGGGTTTGAGTCATGTTGTGTTGTATAGTGAAAGACGTGGGGGAAGGATTCTAGCCAAAAACTGTGATAGTCGGGAACAAGGACCAAGGACAGATATCTGTAAAGGATAGGATGGCAAATGAGGCTGGACGGCTGTGTCTATTATGTCCATATGCGAGGAGGACTCTGCAAAATCTACAAACACCAAAGAAAAATAAAAAAGGCCATTGGAGATGGAAAGAAAGCAAAACGGAACAACCTAGAACCCCCTTCCCACCCAGCCCGACTCCCCTCCCTGCACCCCTGCCCCCGGACTTGAAACTATCCACTCCCCAACTAGGCAGAGTGCCTGTCACCCTCCCAAACATCGATGGGGTGTATGGAGAGCCAAGGGGGCCCCCGCTGCAAGAAAAAAGGATTGTCAAGCCTAGTGCATCTTTAGAACAAAGTATATCAATAGTAGCATTCACATCATATAGGAAACAGCAAAACAAGCAGGATGTTCCATAGTATCTGGACCAACGAGAAGGATATGAGTAGATCAGGGTTGGGCACTAGCCAGTGTACCCAGTCTGATCCGGAGTAGGAAGTCTCAGTCTCATCAGGCTGGTCCCAGGACAGCGACTTGGATTGATAGCTGAGATGGAGCGAGCAGCTGAAGAGGTTACGCCCAGAGAGTACATAAGGAAGGAGTCAAGTCAAGTCAAGTCAAAGAGGTTTATTGCATAATTAATTAAAATCATTACAATTTCCACATGTCAATATTATGATACAAAAATATATGCTACTAAAAAAGATTGGACTCTTCCTTTGTTAAAATGGTATAACACAGTTAAAAAGGGTTTCTTCCAGGGAAACTCCCCCCGTCTTCAGGAGGTCAGAATGTTATTAAGTGTTTGTGCAAAGGTTACCAGTCATTGGGATCAAGGCAGAGATATTATACCGCTTATTTCACCGTGTCCTTGTTCCACAAGACTCAGGCATTTATTCACTTCTGCCAGGAACTTTGTTCCCCGGCATGCCAAAATAATTGAACTCCCTCCTAGCCAATAAGTTACCGCTTGCGTACAGGTGCGGATTTTTAACTCGTTGCAGATCTGTTTTAGTAATCTTCAACGTTGTGCCAGGAGAGCCGGACAGACGCACAAGAAATGGGCTAATGATTCCGTTTTATAGCCACAAAGTCTACAACTCTCAGTCTGATGTCTACCTTTCCACGATGGTACTAAGTCTTTCGAAATGTGCATTCCCATCCTATAGGCTGTAAAAGCTCTTTTTATATGCACATTAAAATGATAGGTTAAATATGCGTGCGGTCGTCCAGCTTTGAAGGAGTTGATTATGGTCCAACCATGTCGTCGCTTGAGAAGTAATGCTTTGTCTTCTTGAAAAGATTTTGTCCTTGTTGCCTTGTTGGCTAAACTACTTATGGTTGCTTTGCCCTTCACAGATTCCCAAGTTCCTTCCAACACCAGCTCTTTCACGCAGGTTTTCAGGTATTTTCCCCAAGGGCAAAGGGTTCCAGTCACTCCATGATTTTTTATGGCTTCCCAGTTTAGCCAATCCATTGAATCCGGATCTGCAGATCTTAACTTGTGACACAGTTTTATGAAGCCGCTCATGCTCCTATATTTCTGGTTTTGCAGCCCGAATTCCAGCCTTACTTGCGGGGCTGAAGCACTCTTTGGAAGGTTAAAAACTGCTTTGTAGATTTTAGTTTGAAGCTCGTTTAGTAGGTCTGTTTCCTTGCCGCACCAGGTGACGAGACCGTAAGATAATGATGGTAAAATTTGTGCCGACATGACCTTCAAGAGGTGGCTATAGTTCGGGCAATTCATTTTTGTTTTTAGCAACCGGTAAGCAAAGATTAGACTTTGGGCTTTTGCTCGTATTGCAGTTTTGTGCTCCGTTAGTTTTGCTCCCTGGGATATTGTCACTCCAAGGTATTTATACGAACCTTGTTCGTTCACCTTCGTCCCGTTGAACGACCATGTGTAACTAAGTTTTTTTGGGTCTACTAAACGTACCACTTTGGTTTTTTCTTTGTTTAAGTCCAGTCCTTCTTGTCTTAAGTATCCTGATAAGATATTTAAAGCTCTTTGTAGACGAACTGGGTTTTACTCAGCAGGACTATGTCATCTGCATATTGCAGACAGGGAATTCGCCGGTTTGCCAATGATGGAGGGTGCACCTCATCTGTGTCCAATACTGTTGCGAGATCAGAAAGGAAAAGGTTAAAAAGGGTGGGGGCTAAAACACAGCCTTGTTTTAGGCCCTGGTATGTTGGTATGTTCCTTGTTGTGTAAGCTCCATCTCCCAATTTAACCTTTGCCCATGTATCTTCATGCAAAACTTTTATTGCCTGTATTAATTTTGATGGCGTCCCCCAAAACTGCAATTTGTCCCATAGACGCTCTCGATTTACTCTGTCAAATGCAGATTTGATGTCAACAAAACAGGCGTATAATCATGTGCCCTTTACTGCTGTTCTGTCCATTAATAGTGACAGGCAAGTTAAGTTGGTGATTGTCCCCATATCCCTCCTGAATCCTGTCTGGAACCAGGGGATTCTCTGAGATTCTTCAATCCAGTCTTGCAGCTTAAGGAGGATACAAGAGGCATAGAGCTTTGCTTCAACGTCTATCAGTGATATAAGTCTGTAATTTGTTGGGTTGCCATGGTCGCCTTGTTTAAATATTGGATGAATCACGTTTCCCTTCCATGATGCAGGTACCTGTGTGTCATGATAGATTTGATTAAACAATGGTGTCAGGGTTTCTGCCCAAAATACCGGGTCGTGTTTAAAGATGGCGTTGGGCAGTCCGTTCGGGTCTGGTGCTCCTTCAGCCTTTAGCCTGTTGATGATTTTACAGAGTTCCCCTCTGGTTGTTAATTCTGGGACTGTCATTTCCTCTGTTGAGCAATCCTTTATCACCGGTCCTTCTGTGCCTGGATTGCAGATTTCCAACTGGCCATTCTCTACTGTGTTTGTTTTCCGCATATTATTTGGGAGGCCTGTTGTTGTTATGCAGTAAAGGGATTGCACGTGTTGAGACCAAGCGTCAGCTCCTACTCCCGCTTCCTGATGGAGTTTTTGTCCATTATTTAGGTCATTAATGATGCCCCAAAATTCTCGACTGTTGGAGTGTTTTCCAGCACTTAGCAATCTATTCCATAGCTTCTCATTGTAGGTGGATTTTGCGATGTTTAGTGCCTTCCTATAAGTACTTTGGGCTTCTGTCAAAACCCCTTTGTTTGTTTGTAGCCCCAGTTTTTTTTTCCGAGCAAGGTGACGAACAGCATTTGCTACCCTCCTTTTCTTTGTTCTTAGTTCGTTGGTAAACCAGGGCTCTTTTTTAGAGGTAGACTTACTCAGTACACCTGGAGTTGCAGGAAATTTATGGAGAAGGCCCAGGACCAATAGCTCCCAGTTTTTTACGAGGTCCTCCTTTTTTTGCATCCCTAACTCGGATTTTCGAGCAATTGCGGCACGCTGGATTTTTTCCAACATTTCTCCTCTCCATTTTATTTTCTTTAAACTGAATTTAGCGGCTTGGTGAAGCAGAC
Source organism: Lissotriton vulgaris (assembly GCF_964263255.1). Classification (NCBI taxonomy): domain Eukaryota; kingdom Metazoa; phylum Chordata; class Amphibia; order Caudata; family Salamandridae; genus Lissotriton; species Lissotriton vulgaris. Next base: position 1,219,842,873 of record NC_141693.1, read on the forward strand.
TTGATAATTTTGGTGCCAAATTGGGCGCAGTGTTTAGAGAAGTTATTTGGGGGAAGTGGTCGCTTTCTGGTCGTTGGACAATTTTGAAGGTCTCAATGTCTGGAATTAAGTCATCACTTACTATTGTGTAGTCTATTGTTGAGTGAGCCCTTCCGCTCAGGAACGTAATACCAGCCGGCCTATCCCCCGTCGTGTTGCCGTTTGGAACCGTCAGACCCAGGACTTTGGGTTGAAGGCTAACCTGAGGCCTCCTTTGGGCAGTCGCGTGATTTCTTTTGCCCTCAATTTTCCAATGAGATCACAGTTGAAGTCCCCTGAGATTAATAGAGGACATCCTAGGTAGGTTTTTTGCATCGTTTTAATCAGCGACGTCAGGAACATTTGTTTTTCTTGTTGTAAATTACGATCCGGGTGGATATAGACGTTGTGGATTATAATTTGCCATTTTATGTGCCCAGCTGACATAGATTTAGTGATTTTGGTCACTTGTACCCAGTTGAGTCCTACGTCCAGTGCTTCAGAGGACCAGTTACATTTTTGGGTGATATGAGTTGATAGACCACCCCGGGGGTGCCCAAAATTTGAGTGTCTTTCTGCAGGGATGTGGTGGGTCTTAAAGCCTGGTATTACACTTGGTGCTAATTTCCATGTCTCCTGAATCAGGATTATATCTTGGTTGGAAAAAAAGGATTGAGTTTCGTGGTCCAGCTCAATTTCGTGGAAACCATGTACATTCCATGTGCATACTGTGATTTTTGTTGAAATAGTTTTTGCACTCTGCGTTTCCTCCCTCCTACGTGGAGACGGAGAAAAATGTGTCTCCGTGTTAGGGTCCCTTTTTACACAGGAACCTTGGGACCCAGGACCAATCTGTTATGTCCCGACCGGGCAACCTAGTTGGTTGATTGTGGTCTGTCGAGTTTACCCCTTCCGTTACACTTGCAGCGGCTGGAGAGGTAGCACGGGCTCCTAATAGACAGGAGAACGGAGGACGTTTTTCCCCGTTACCCTTTGTTTCATTATGGGTGGTTTTTTGTAACGGAAATGGGTATCTTGGGCTTGTGTTTCTTAAAAGCAAGATTCCCCATGTTTCAAAGTGATCTCTTGTGGAGAATATCTTGTCAGCGATGGCTTTTGAAGCCCTCGTTGTGACGGTGACTTCAGATTCTATATGCTGGGGGATTCTTTTGAATTCAACGGTCAGGAGGTCCTGTGATGTTATCTCATTTAACTCCTCTATTTCCTGGAATAATCTTAGCAGGTTGCCCCGGTTTAAGAAGTCCTGAAGCCCCTTTGATAAATATTCCGGGATGAATGTTAAGTTGTGTAGTGTTGTTTCAGAATGATGAAGGATTTTTTTTGCGTCTTTAGACTGTTGTGACTTCGTATTTTCGTTGATTTTGGGAGATGATGCGAAGGAGTCTAGCCCCTGGTCCGTAATTGCTGACGACATTGGATCGGATGTGCTTTGAATTGTACCTGGGTTGTAGTAACCCTTTGAAAGAGAGTTACGCCGGGTTTGTGATAGGGCACAGGTGCACTGCTTTTCCGAAACAGTAACGCACATGCGGATAGGTACAGTTTTTAGCTGTGGTCCTTGAGATTCTACTGACTTATTATTTAGGAGGAATCCCGATTTCTGACAGCTGAGCTGTGTTCCGGTGGGCTGCGGACTGTTATTGTTGGCCGGGTTTGACTGACCTTGTCCCCCTATGTGGTCTCCCGTGTTTTCTATAGGCCTTATTTGCTCTGGGCTTCCGTTTTCGGTAATCCTTGTAGAGTCGGCGATTCGTTCCCTGTGAGTCCGGATGTTTTTTGGAACTGATGGTTTTTCCGTTGGGCCGCTAAGAGCTTCGGATAATACCAAATTCGTTATGCTGTGATGGGTAACAGATGTTATGGTTGTACTCTGCCTAGGTTTGTCCACCCTCGGGGGTGTTTGGGACTCTTTAATCGCTAGCATCTGAGTTGAACCTACCTTGCCATCTTGGGACATAGTGGGACAATCAGAATTGGAGACCTGAGCGGTGTTTACTTTAAAGATTGAAAACAGCTTCCCTGGGTCTGAGACTTGTTGCTGCTTATACTTTAGCCTGGCTTTCCTGGCCTTTTTCTTTTGTCTCTTGGTTGCTGTTTTTTCCTCCTTGACGGCAATTTTTTCCTCTTCAATTAAAATTTGGGAGGACAATGCTGGTTCCTGATCTTGTACTGATCTTTCTTGCCCCACTTCCCTTGAGATGTGTTTTGAGTCCTTTGGGTGATTACTGGTTGGATGCTCCTTTGAGATTGACCTGTTGCGGGAGTGTAATTTTTCCGGGGTAAATTCTGTGGACTTTTCAACTGAGTTGTGAGGTTGTCTCACCTCCCATAGAATGTCCGTCAGACTTGCTGGCAAACTTGCTAGTTTTTCAATTATTGAACCACAACCACAAAAAAGCTGTTGTTTTTTAAACTCTGATTGGGTTTCTAGTTTCCCTTGGATTCTTAATAGTGAGGCAAGTGCGTCCATTTTTGAGTTTAAGCCCGCAATGTGGCCTGCCACCAAAGTAATAAGGTCAATCTTCACCTCCATTTTATTCGATTGAAAGTTCAGAGCTTTTATAGCTTGATCTAAAGAGTTTAGTAAGGACTTAATCCAAATGGGCGACTGGTCTTCTTGAGACTCATTTGAAACTTTCGAATCAATGACCATCAGACTGCCCGACGAGATGGTAGTTGGTGCAGTATTGTTTATGTAGGGGTCGTTTATTGTCATGTTGTTACTGTTGTTCATGGTGAGGTTTTGGTGGTTTCTTTTTTCTACTGGCCCTCGAGGGGTAGACATCGCCAGACCCAGACTCGGGTAAAGATTTTTCGGACTTGGCTCGGATCGTAATGCTCTACCTTGGGTTTCTAGGTACATTGATATCCTTTCCGTCAGTTCTTCCAATTCAGAATCATTTGACAAGAACAATGGTTTATGCCATGGGTCACTATCAAGCATGGATTCTGCGTGTAGATTGGCCTGGCTTTTTGAGCCCTCCTTAGATCTTATCGGACTCTTAGGATCATTTACTTCCACCACTTCAGTTGGTATTATACTGTTCTGGGGTCTTGTCGGACCTGTAGGATCATTTACTTCCGCCACATCGGTTGGTATTATACTGCCAGTTGTTATCCTGCTGTGGTCCTTTATGGTGTCATCCGCCGCGGTGTGCTTTTGAGCTTCTGAGTGATCGTTCTCCCCTTCGTGGGCATTTGGATGGTGTACTTGTGCGGCAGTTTTCAGTGTGCTTCCCTTGGGTGAGAGGCCCTTGGGTTGTGTACAGGAGATTGGCCCATCGCTCATACTTGACTTGCTATTGTCCAGGGGGGGTAGAACGTTAATTGGAAAAATTGGATTTGGTAAGTTACTTGCTTCGGCTGTTGACATGTAGATCGCTGCAATTGGATCCTTTAAGTAGAAGAATTTTAAGAGCCCTGACTTGCTTGAGAATTTTGACGTTGATTCGGGAGTGGGTGCTGAGACCAACCTCTCCCTTTGGTCGACTTGAGCCCCCGAAGATGTATCCGCTACGTTTAACTTCTTTGAATTTTTCGAGGGCTTCTTGTTTTCCACTGGTCGTCGCGTTCTCCCCGACCTCAATGTCCCCCGATTAGGGCTCTTTACCCACTTCACCGTTCGGCACAGCTTTGTCTTGATCACCCTCTGCCTGCATGTATGTACTACAGGTGCTTGCTGTCTGGATGCCTCTGTTTTGGCACACCGCACACCGCAGGACACCTCCTCAGACTACCTCGGCTTCCAACTACCGGGTACCTGGGACGGGTTTAAGGGTTTTGGTTTGGTTTTGGGATTTCCCCCTGGGAATTTGCTGTGGGTGAGCTGGGCGGTGCTAGTTTGGTTGGACGGGCTCCCCTTCCACCTTCTGCCGTGGGGCTCTGCGGCCCGGCGTGTCTATAACGAGGACAGGTATTGGGCGCACAGCGCCTTTGTAGAAGCCTACGCCTTGCTAGAGGTTTTTAGCTCGTGACTTGGGAGACGGGGCTTGAGGTACAGGTTCTGACGGTGAATAAATTTGGAGGGAGACGGTGATAGTGTGGCAGCGACAGCGTCGGGACCGTGTTGGTTATTATCCCCGCGCAGCGCTAACACCCGCTCACACCCGCCTGCAGCTCGCCTACTCCGCAATCTCGCCCGCCCTCAGCTCCTGCTCACCGGTTACTGGCTGTGATCAAGCTGCCACCACTCTGAGCGGCTGGAGCTCTCGCTCTCACTCTCGCTCTCGCACCGCTGCCGCGCTGCGCACAACAGGGTGGTGACGGGGTGGTGGCAGGACAGGGATGAGATGAGGTGGCCTGCTCCCGTCTGCTCCCGTCTGCTCCCGTCTCCGGATGGCATTCTGCGGCTCTCTCTGGCTCCCTCCTCTGGCTCTCACCTCTGGCCAGCGCTCCACGCGCCGCCCCCCCTGCTCCGCTGCCTCCACCGAAACCCTGCTCTCGAGCCGGGAGCCGGGAACCGAACTCCGCTGCCACTGCTCAGCTGTAGCTACGGGGCCACAACGGGTGACAACGGCGGGCGGGCGGGCGGCTCTGATGATGCAGGCTACGGCTATGGCTACAATTTCTCAGGTTTCTCGCGGACTGCGAGCACCAAACACCAAACTTCTGCCACAGGAAGGAGTCCAGTGCAACTGAAGTTAACAATGACAGCCATGACTGTCCCATAGCACAACAGTGAAACCAGGACTGAGCAGATCCTAGCATCGAGGCCTTGAAGGAAAGTGCATGGAGAACAGGAATAAGTACCAATCGGTCAAGAAGTGTCCGGTCCATGGTAGAAGTGCCCCGCGGTCTGTGGCTGGTCCTAGAGCAGAAGGAACTCCCCTCAGAACGACCTGCAGATTGACCCCACTTGACGGATCACTCCAAAATTTTCAAGACAGCAGCTGACATGACCATCCCAGTTTTGAAAATTTTGTGAAGATTTATCAAATGGCGCCTAAGTTATTGGCAAATCAAAAAATGGTGACCGTCTTGGTAATATATTCAGTGAAAAAACTGAATTACAGGGATGTTATAGTTAGACTCAGACTTAACTCGTACAAAACCAGTGAAATTCAACAGTTATATCAGATCAAGTGAGTGTAAGTGTTTTAGAGAGTTTATTGTTGTTAATCATATAAATGAAACTACTAAATAAGTTAAATGAGTATACAAGTTGCACTACTAGGTGCTCTACTACTGAGTGATACTACTTCTAACATACATTATGCGAGTATTTGTATGACTGTATGTATCCTTGCTTGTATGTATTTGTGAGTGGCTGTATGGATGTACAACTGGGTGTATGAGTAGCTCAATCCATCAATCAATAAGGGGTTTTTGTTGTGCAGCTTCTCACCCTTGTGGGTCTCAAGGTGCTGAAGGTGGGGCCTCTGATTCGACTGGGCACTGGGGTTCAGCCGAAGAGCCAGGTCTTGAGATCCTTCTTGAATTGGGTCAGTGACTGGAAATGCCTGAAGTGGAGAGTCAGGGTGTTCCAGGTTTTGGCGGTGAGGTAGGAGAAGGATCTTCCTCTGATTCTAGTCTTGTGGATCCATGGGTCAGTGCCTAGGGCCAGTTGGGCAGAGCAGAGGTGTCTGGTGGGTATGTGGAATGAGAGGTGGTAGCTCAGATATGCTGGTCTTGCAGTGTGAGGAGCTTGAAAGTGATTCTTCTGTTGACTGTGAGCAGGTGGAGTTCTCAAAGTTGTTCGGTAATGTGGCTGCAGTGGGGATGATGAGGACCCGTCTGTTTGTGGCATTTGAATGTCCTGTAATTTACCTGATGAGTTTCTGGGTGATGCTGGCATAGTGTGGTTTGCCGTAGCTGAGTCTGCTGATGATGAGTGCGTGGGTGACTTTCTTTCTTGATTTGGTGGGAATCCATCTGAATGTCTTTTGAAGCAGGCAAAGGGTGTGGAAGCTTGATAAGGACACAGTGTTGATATGGCAGTTCATTGGGTTCACTGTAGAGGAGTCCATCCTCCCAGTAAATGTGGTAATTCCCAGTAACGTTACCTGCTGCCTGGGCTTCGGCCTGTCGCCTCAGTCCCTCAAGGGTAGGGCACTCCATCTGGCCCTTACAAAACTCCTCCACATGCCATTCGGCAGGGATTGGTAGGTTCTCCAGTGAGACAACATCCCCCTCCGTGGACTCCAGGTCCACCACCTCAGGTGGCTATCCATCTCACGGGGCTTGGATGTCGAGGCAGGCTTCTCCTGTCCCCGGTTCTTTCCCTTCCTGGCAGCTGGCTGTGCCTTTGTTTCAGGCTCCAGCCCTGGCGAACTCCCCCTCCGAGTAGTCGCGGACCTTGTGCTGGCACAGGCCCAGTCAGGTGTGCCCAGCATCTCAGAATGAGTCCGGTATTCCACCTCCTTCCAAGCATTGTGTTCCATATCATTCCCCAACAGACAATCAACTGGCACGCAGGGCTTACGGCAACTCGAAGTAGACCTGCAACCCCTTCCCACTCAAATGGAACCTCGGCCACTGGGTAGTGATCCACTCTGCCGCCAGCCATCACGGCGGGGTGGAGTACATGTGGAATCACCTGCTCTGGAGACACCAGATGACTCCTTACCATAGTCTTATTGGCTCCTGTGTCTCTCAGAGCTTCCCCTCTTTGGCCATTGATGGTGACCCACTGCCCATACTTGGTAGTCTTTGAGGGCACCTGGATCTTAGGAACCATCTCCCGATCTCCCAGGGACACTAAGGTGACTCCCGCCCACTCCCCTCCTTATCAAAGGGCAACTCCTCCCCGAGCACTACACTAGCTACTCCGGGCTTTTCCTCCAGTGGGAGGGGGTGGTCTCTTTGGGCACTTGACATCACCTTTATAGTGCCCAACCCCACCGCACTCATAGCAGCGGAAAACCCTTGGCTGCTGACTATGGTCAGGATGAGGGTTTCTTGGCAGGTTAGCCTTGGGAATGAATCCTGTTCCCTTTCCCTGGAAACTGTTTTGGGGGCCTCTTGAGAACTCCCTCTTTTTATCTCCCCCCTCTTTCGTCTGGGGAGCGCCCTGTCCGGTCCATTGGGAATCCCCTCCAGTCCCCTTTGAGGACACCCGGGTACTGGCCCAGATGTCCGCCTCCTCAGCAAGCTTCCGGGGGCTGGTCAGCTTGCTGTCCACCGTTGCTGTCGCAGCTTGGGAAAACATTTCTCGAGTAGGTGCTCCTTGAGGATAAGATCATACAACCCCTCATAGTCCCCCACCTCGCTGCCTTGCACCCAACCCTCTAGGGCCTTCTTTGCATAGGATAGGAAATCCACCCAATTCTGTGTGGCCAGTTTGTGACTGCTCCTAAACTCCTGACGGTACTTTTCGGGAGTCAGCCCAAACTTTTTTATCAGCGCCACTTTCATGGTGGGGTAGTGGCTCTGCTCCCCTTGCTCCAGGGCCAAAAGTGTATCCCTTCCAGCAGAAGGCATGTATTTGTACAAGCTACCCCCCCCCCCCCAGTGTTTTTCCAATATCCCATGGGCTCTTAAGGAGACCTCATAGGCAGCCAACCATTTCGCAATGTCATCCCCTGCGCCGTAGCTGGCGACTGCGTCCTTTGGCAAATAGGGTCTGGGTTCCCTGGTTGTGTCTTTGGATTCGCTGCCACCAATAGGAGTACTGGGAGTCCCTATTTGCAGGGCCTTGAGGTCTAAGTCTCTGAGACTCAATTCGAGAGCAGCCTCTCTTCCTCCCTCTCTTTCTCCAATCTCGCTAACTCCGACTTTAACTGCCTTTCTTCTCTCCGGTCCGTTAGTTCAGCTTCAGTTAAACTCCTCACAGAGACACTGCTGCCCTCCCTTGAGAGTGTTCTGGGACCTGTCAGTAGGTTCTCCCCCTCAGATTGGTACAATACATCTACCCCGATGTCAGTGTCCTGGTCTCTCTCTCCCTCTTCCCTCTCCCCTTCTGGATGAGCTTCCACCCATGCCCTCAGGCTAGTTTGAAGTTCACTCTTTTTCGTACCTCACTTGAAAAATACCCCCTTTCTCTGACAAAATTCTCTGTGTTGCGCCGCAGTATAGGTCTCCAACCCTACCAAATCAAATTCCATTTTGCCAATAGGGTATCAAACAGCCACTTGGAAGAATTCAAGGAAGATTATCACGTGAGGGCTTCCTCCACCCACCACCAGGAAAGAATTTGGAAAAGCAAAACTGTAATTAGGGAGTCCTCTAGGAGAAAACTCCAGGTGTAGGTCTGAGGAGCACACTAAGCTACTGCTAGGGGGATGCAAGCACAAGCTCTAATCCCACAACTGAACACCAATTATGTTAGACCTGGGTCATCCAGTCTACATAGGGTAGCCTGGCACAGAGTGGGAAGGTCTACTCCAAGGCAATAGTGTTATACTTGCATCGCACCTGTTGCAGTAACCCAATGCCCATCCACCAAAAATGACACACCACACCATTTTTAGAAAAGTAGAAAATTCTTTATATTCTGTTTTAGTTAGTTTCTTGTTTTTCTCCCAGTTGCAAAGACAGTTGTACATTCGCATTTATAACAGTGCAATCACTTTACTTGTTCATATAAGCTTTTCCAATTCCATAGGGACATAGCTCACTTGGCAAACCTTATTCAGCCCAACATTTCATTTAGCACACTAGATCCCTTCAATCCCTTATGTCATCTTACATTAACCTGGACCAGATAGGGAATTTTTACATCAAGTAACCTGTGTTGTTTAACTTGTTGTTATCCTGTAAAAGAAGACAATTTAGCCTCAATATTATATCACAGTTGTAAATAGCACTTCAAATTTGCTTTGAACCCTCTCCTGGTGCAATTTCTAGCGTACAGATGGATTCACTGTTCCAGTAGCCAAATAGGAGGTTTAACTCATGAGGCTTATGTTTTCCTCATCCTCAGCCTTGTCACACCATTAAATACTAGTACACTTTCACCGAACCAACAGAGTTTATATAGTTAGTGGCACCCTCGTGGGTTCATGCTTTTCTCTCTGCTGACTCTGACATAGCTATGCAACTCCGATGATTCTCCCTTGGCCTCTGTCTATCTACTGTATGCCAGGAAGTATGCTAATTTCCCCCGGGATAATAGGGGGGGGGGGGGATCGGTACAATTCCTGCTTCTCACACTGTTTCACTCGCTTGACTATTTTCAGGCCTCCGGTGACGGCCAATGGTTATAATGAGGCCGATCAATTGGGTAAATTAGACTCTTCCCACCTCACCCAGCACAACTTCTATGGGCCGGAACAAGACCCTTTTCAGCTCTGGAGCCCCAACAGTCTTACCGGGCTCTGGCAGCCTCCTCCAGGTCAAAGGATTTGACTGTGGTACCTCTTCCGGTCACCCGACCCCAGCTCCGCTCTGATTTCAGCCTTGTTGGTGCCGGATACTTGCAGTCGATGAAGCCGGAGCTTGTATGCCACTCCCTCGACGACTCCACTGGTTTCGCGTCACGCCCTCTCCTCAGCTTACACGGAGGAAGAGACCTGAAGTAGGCTGGCTTGCTCTGGTTCCCGCCCCTTTCCTCTCAGCGCCCGCCTGTCGTCACTCTCCGCCCCCTGCGCTGCTCCCACACCCGATCTGCTGCATCAGTGCCCAACCCCGGGTCCTCTCCCGCCAGAACACTTCACTAAGGGCCCGGGACCACAAGGCAGGCACTCGGCAAGAGTGGCCACAAGGTAGGTTTTTCCCACAGCTGGAAGGCACAGCGATCCCAGGAGGGGGTAATGATGGTGATTAATTCAGGGTCCGCGCTTTCTGCAGGAGTGGTCCCAATATGTTCACAGAGGAGATAAGCGAGGAGGGGGGTAAAGCGGGTCAGTCTCTTCCCAATCAGCTGCTCCCCTGTCAACGATCAACCGCTCCTAAGAGGGGATTCAGTGACCCTTTTCACAGGGACATTATCAGGATTTGGTGAGGTAATATCAATAGAACAGTGACAGGGCTCAGTCAATAGCTAGGGGGTGACGTCCTCGGAGAAGGGCTGCCGACTCATGGGACGATCTAACCTCTTTCAGTGCGCCCACCTCCCTACACTTCTGCCTCACTCCTCACCAAGTTCACTTGGTCACTTCACAAAATGGCCGCCCTGGTTCTGGCCTTTTATAGGCTGGCCTCTGGCTACTAGTTCTAGAGCTTTTCCATACAACCCTATGGCCCTAGATCCTGAGGTAAAAATGTGGCAGTTACAAGCCACCATTTTGTGATTATGTATTCATCATGTTATGAGGGTCTCAAGGCCTAACAAAAAAAAGGGCAGAGGGTCAAAGCAGCACCTAACCCCCCTAGACAACATCAAAAATCTCAGTGGACATAAAAAATAGAGAAGTTAGGAGGCAAAAAGGGAAATAAATAAATAAATATTAGGAGGGACCACCCAAAGGGCTGACAGGTCTAACAGGGTGTTTCTAGATTTTTAGTGGTCTGGACTTGTCACAGGAAGGTGGTGTTTGTTTGTTTGTTAACAGATTTGTCACTAATTTGCTTCCTGAGATTGCAACTAGGTTGCAGGATTAGGAAAGTACTTGGACGACATCATCCCCATCAGTGATTTTTAGTATGGCACAGTACTATGAGCATAGAGCAAATGAGGACAAAGAGAAGGTGGAGAAGAAGTCAAAGGATTTGAAAACAATGAAGACAAGGGTGTTGATGAAGCAGGTTGCACAGGGGAGAGGCAGAGGTTCGTGTTCGGCTCAGCGGATGACCAAGTCCAATAGGGGTGGTGCTTCATATGCACCCCTTGGGCTTAACCAATGTGCATATTGTAAGCAGGAGGAACATTGGCGGAACGAGTGTCCGGAGCTGTTGCAGAAAGGAGAAGCCCGAGAGGTTGAGGGTTTAGAGGACATGGAAGAGGAGGAGGAGGCCGAGGGGGGAAGCAGTCAGAGAATGCATCGTATAATAGGCAGAGCCGGAACTATTTTGAGTGACGACCCCCAGAGCTGACAGTACTATCACTATGACTATGACATGGATGAGGTGACTAGGCTGTCTCACAGCTAGGACTGACAGGGACAGGGCGACGGACCAGTTCTGGTGCCTATAGATCAGCGCGGACCCTACGTCACTGCTGATTTACAGGGCACCACAGAAAAATGTCAAGTTCATACAGGGGCTATGAATAGCTCTGTTTCCCATTCAGTGGTCCCAGGTGCAGCTCTGTCTGGCCAAAATAATGTTTTGTGGGTTTTTCAGGTGTTAGCCCCATTTCCAAACCTCTCACCTTGACTATTGGTCCCTCCCTTCATGGTTGATTCACCATTTGTATTAACATCCAATTGTGGAGAGAATTTGTTGGGATTACATTTTTTAAAGAGGTTACATGTGACAATATTTTGTTCTCCTGATGGCGTATACATGACAATTGGACCACAGGTGGCCCATGCAAAGCAATGCTTTGCAAAAGATGCTCCCCTTTCTGCAGAGTTTAAAGATGTGCCATGCACATTGTGGGCTACAGGGGACACGGATGTGGGGTTGCTTCAGATCCCACCGGTCTCCATTCAGATAAAGGACAATGCCAAATTGCCATGCATTCCCAAGTACAAGATCTCGCAGGCAGGAGAAAAGGTCTTATTACAAATAATTCAGGATTTGATTAAGTCTGATGTGGTTGAGGAGACAGTGGCGAATGTGTGTAATAGCCCTATTCTTCCTATTCTTAGAAAGATACCCTTGGACTCTTCTGATGCCCACCCTGACATTTACCATTTTGTGATCGACCTCATAAAGGGAAAATAAGTTTGTGGTTCCCCAGTACCCTACGGTCCCAGACATTACTGCAATCCTGACAAATAATTCCCCCATCTGCAAAATTCTTTTCTGTCATTAACTTAAAAAAGCTTTCTTCAATATACCCATCCGTACAGACAGTAGATATCTGTTTGGATTTGCAATAGACAGTCAGAGCTTTAGATTCTGCTGTGCTCCACAAGGCTATACTGAAAGTCCTAGTATTTACAGCCAAGCTTTGAAAGCTCAATTGGATTCCTTGGAGCTTCCCTCTGGTAATGTGCTGTTGCAGTATATTGCAACCTCCTTGTGGCTTCGGACACTGAGGATAGTTTCAAAGAAGCCACACTTAAATTATTGTTGCATTTGGCTCATCATGGACACAAGGTGTCTCTTTCAAAATTTAAATATTGTCGACAGGATTTAACCTACTTAGGTCACCTACTGTTAAAGGAGAGCCGCAGACTAACGCCTGAACTCATAGCTGCTAATACTAATATACCTGTTTCTAAGACCCAACGCGAGGTATGTGCCTTCATTGGGATAACTTTGTATTGTCGGCATTGGATCCCTAACTACTCCCTACTAACAAAACCCCTTCTTTACCTGACTATCAACGATGTGCATGAACCCTTGCCTAGGACACCTGCATGCCAGGAAGCTTTTGAGCAATTAAAGGTTGCGCTTTACTCTGCTCCTGCTTGGTACTCCTGATACCAGGAGCAGTGTGTGCTCTATAACGTTGCCAGAGCTCTCCTGAGCTGTCTGAAAGCTGATGCTTCAATGGCAGTTCCTATCAGACAATCTGCACGGCTTGTCCTTGATACTGATCTCACAGTAATGGAACCTCATGCTGTGGATACGCTTTTGAATAAGACAAAGACACAGCACCTTACTAGTGCACGTCTTACTGGATATGAGCTGACCTTGTTTGCTCTGCATATTACCATCAAACGATGTGCCACTCTGAACCCAGCCACGTTACTACCCCTCCCTTCAGAAGAAAAGGACAATGATGCCCATGATTATTTATTTTGGACCTGACTGGTGTTTCCTTATCTGACGCCAAGGGGAGCTATATGTCTATGGCTCTGGTTTCAAGCTACCAGATGGCACCACCACTGCAGCCTATGCAATCACAACGTTACACACTGTAGTTGAGGCTTCCCGTGTCCCACACCAATCGGCCCGAGCAGCAGAGTTGGTAGCCATTCTCAGGGCTTGTGAGTTGAGTGAAGAACTGGCCGTTAATATCTACATGGACAGCCAGTACACCATTGGGGTGGCCCATAACTTTGGGCGCCTCTAGGCGGAGAGATGGTTTTTAACTTTGCACGGATTGCGAATACAGAACGGCCCATTGATACACAGATTGCTGTCTGCATTGACACTTCCTGAAAAGTTAGCAATAGTAAAATGTAGCCACACAGATGATGTTCGGAGGGGAAATGTGTTCAAGGACCAGACAGCTCGATCAAAGATTTAAAAGATGTTTGTGGCAGGTCCACTAGGTGGGTCCCAGACAATAGAATGTTCGAGGACACATTGGAAAATGTCAGGGAAATTCAGGCTGAGGTGATACAAGATGAATTGGCAATGTGGGAGGAGAGAACAGGTCATTTGGATGAGGATGGGTGTTAGACTCACTTGTCTGGGAAAAAGCAATTGTTACTCCATAATTCCTACGTGCTTGTTGACATTACCATTGCCAATGGCCCAGCACATATCAGTGCCAAAGGAATATGCAAGCTACTAGACCCAGTATGGCAGAATGATAATATCGCCAAGGTAGCCACACACCTAGATAGGCATTGTATCATTTGTCTACAGCATAATCCTGGAAAAGGTACTCCTACACCCACTGGTAACTTTGCAGCGCCTTCCTTGCCTTTCGTGGTTCTCCAGATGGATTTAATTGAAATGGAATGAATGAATAACTTGAAGTAAGTGCTGGTAGTGATTTGCGCATTCAGTAAATGGATTGAGGCTTACCCCACTAAAGAAAATACAGCTATGGCAACGGGGAAGGCACTTTTAAAAGAATTCTTCCCACGCCAAGAATTGCCACGTGTGATTTGGAGTGACTATGGAAGTCACTTCAATTCTAAAGTCACTGAATTGGTGTGCAACGGCTTGCATATTAAACAGAAGTTTCATGCAGCGAACCACCCTCAGTCAGTAGGCCTGGTTAAGAAGTACAATGGTACTCTCAAGCTGAAATTAGCAAAAATTCAAGAAAGCACAGGATTGCGATGGCCAGATGCGTTACCCTTGACCTTGTTATCTACCAGAGCGACAGCGCACTCTAGAACAGGGTCCTCTTACAAAGTGGTCTTCGGACGCCCTGCTAATGTCTGGAGCATCCCAAGACCCAAGAGCTTTTCCGAGATAGAGTACCCTCTGCCTGTAGACTATTTGTACAAGTTGTCTAAAGATCTACATTCTCTTCACCAGCAGGTACATGCCGTGTTGCAGTCAGTACCAGAGGAGCCTGGGTACCAAATACAGCCCAGAGTTTATTTTCTAATTAAAAAATTTCATCAAGAAAGCTGTTTGTAGCCGAGGTGGAAGGGGCCTGTCATCGTTCTTCTTGTCACTCGTACGGCTGAAAAGGTAGACGGCAGAAAGCACTGGATCCATGCATCTCATGTGAAGACGGTGCTGTTCCCGCTCTCGTATGACAGCTGGGTACAAGACGGCATCACTGTTAAGGAAAGTGAGAGGGTGCTACGCTTTATTCCCTCCTCAAATGCCCGATTGAGGTGGGCGCAGATGGACAAAGAGAGTGACACTGCCCTGTTTGACGCGATTCCCCCAGAGATAAGGGCTGCCTTGTATCACTCTGTTTCCATTACACCCAACTCTGAGTCACGATGCCCACCTGATTCTGAGTTTCTGCCCCTTTTTGTTGATGAAATAGTGCCTGGAGTTACTAAATATGACTTGAGGCCCCAAAAGATGGACAGTGCACCAGCCGAAGCCTAGGAGTTAGGGAAGGACTTGAGATTATGGCACAGGTGCTATGCCTAAGGTGCCTGTATTAGACTAGAGTGAACAACACTGGTTCACTAAACTAGACACTGGACAGGATAGTTGAGGGTACCTGCCCAGGAGGGAGGGGGCCCTATCCTGAAAGAACGGATTTTGTTTTTTCAGCAAGGGCTACGATCGAGCAGCTCCCCTGTAGGAGTGCTTCACAGCGCTGTTGTTGATGATCAATAGGAGCCTGTCAGTGAGTCTACAAAAAGGATACTGCGTGACATTTGCCCCCCTGGTACTGTTGTTGCAATAGTGGCTCTAGGCCGTGAATATTTATTTTCCTTTGTGACACATATAAGTTGCCCTTGAAGTTTTCTAAATGTATTCCTTTGGTCATCCTATCCCGGATGAGGAGCAGCCCTTTGCAGCACCGCGTTCCACTTTAGATGGCCCTGTTTGGTCCTCTTGGTCCACTAAGACTAGGATAGTGTTTGTTGTAATAATTTTGCTTTCCCTGCTGTTTGTATTTGGGCTGCTGTTCTTCTTAGAAGAGAATTATCCTGTGCATGCTTGGATAAGTACTACGCCAACACCTCCTCGGCATATTTTTGGAACCTTAGCGCCTCACAAGGAGGAACACCGCTAGTCCTATAAGGATAAGGTTTTTATTCAAACGTTGCACCAAGTGCATGCTGTTTATAATACAATGAAATGTTGGGTGTGTGGGCTGTTACCTTCTGTCACGCATCAAAGTGAGAACCTGCTGCCTATGCCCTTATCCTATATTCATAGTTGTGAGCGATGGTTCACCTTACTTAGTTTGATCCGCTCATTCTCTCAAGTTGAATCCTTAGACAAAAAAAGAACAGGTTCCCCCTTCTTTGACAATGAAAGTGTATTCCATCATAGATCCCCACCTGGTGTTTCCCCTGAAGACGGACAGTTTGATCGAGTGTTCTTAAATTCTTGCCTTAGGGCCGCAGATCAAGGTAGAAAGGAACAGACAGAGATGGATACGGATAGGTTTTTGCAGTTCAATGTATCAGAAATTGAATACTACCAATCCTTTCAAACCTGCAATGTCACCAAAGATAAGCCCATACCCCTGGCAGTGGTAGATGTACTAGCTGATTTTTGTGTTCAATGCAGGGAGCCATAGAGGTGGGGGAAAATAGATGCAACACCACTTCCATATTGAGAATGTCCAAAAGTCTGCCCTTGGTCAAACCACCTAATGTTTATTTTGTTTGTGGTGCTCGTGGTTATGTGTGGCTCCCTGAGGGATGGTCCGGGATTTGCTACCTTCCTACCTCCTTCTCCCGTCTATATAGCCCCTCCCAACTACCACAAGACTCATCGCCTACAGTGTAGGATTGTCCTAGCCTCCTGATTTAAAAGAGTAGTCAATGCAGATGATATTGATCAGCCAGATACCTCTTTACAGCAATTCACTGACATAATAAAATGAATTTTGCCATTCTGGGGTCCCATATTCAATAGTCGTAATATTCGGCGCCTGGCCAGAGTAGTTGAGGGAGTCATTAAATATACAGCAGGCATACTAACTAATATTATAGTCAAGCCTCAGGCTACGAGGCTCGTTGCTCTTCAAAATCGGATGGTTTTAGACATTATTTTGGCTAATGGGGGTGGAGCCTGTCGTGTCAACGGCAGCAGTTGCTGTATATACATTCCTGATAGCGCCCCTACTGTATACTCTGCAATAAAGAAATTGCACAGACCGGCTTCAGAAATCCACCAGGATAACGGTGTGTGGTCCCTCTCAGGGTGGCTCTGGGGTCGCTTGACATTATGGCATTGGAAGATACCAATGGTCCTAATAGCTATCACAGGTGTCATCTTTACATGTTGCTTATGTATTAATTGCTTTCCAGCATGTTGCACTTATTGTGTTACCAAACTCACCCCTACTCCTAGGTTCCCAGGACATGATAACAAAGTCTCTAGTATGATGATGCAGGGTATCCAGGATCTAATGCTCATAGATGAGTGCATCTTTGAGTACTAGTTGCATTTCCATATTAAAAGTGTTGCTTTCTTTCCAGTGTTATATGATTGTCACATACATACCTATACATTTGACCCCCCTCCCTTCAGAATTGTAAAGACCCTACCGGATAGCCAAATAAAGGATTTAGCCACTTCTGCTAAAAGGAGGGTCTGTTAGGTTTGAAATTCCCATCCCTGCCAGGCACTTGTCTCATGCTATGTTAGGTTAGCAGTGCGTGGCTAAATAGACACCATTTGTGTTCACATTATGCAACCCACTGAGTTATCCCCATAATGTGCAGGCTTCAGTTAGCAAGTGTGACTCCATTTTGCACTGGTAATCCCTATTAGGCTGCTTATACTGTGCCCGAGTTAGTCTTCATTGCTCATGTTGCTTGCCTCAGCAGACCACAGCATTTCGTTATTATTTTCTCTGCTGCTCAAGGCTGTTTTCTGACTGGCTAATGAATAGGCCATTCGACCCTGGCATACTTATCTGAATGTGTTGTTTTTGCTCCCACGTTAAGAGATGCTGAGACCCAGTGCTGTGGCCTTGAGGCCTTGATAATGTGTACCCATCTGGCAGATGTTAGCTCATCCTACTGTTGTAATTTGGCAGCAATTGGGTTAAACATTAGCAGAAGACATCTTGTATTTAGAGACTATCTTGCCCATTTCGTGGAATCCATTTTGTATTTCTGTCAGCCATTTTGTTTGCCATGTGCTACCATGTGCTCGCCATGTGCTCTGTCCTACCTTCCTGTTAACTGCTCTTGAAATCTGCCTTGAGACGAGATATATTTAGCCTTTTCTGCTTCGTACATGCTCAGTTGAGCCTGCATCTGTCTTTGTAGCTGCCACTAGAATGTAACTGTCAGGATGTGCTTGCCAAAAACAGCCACTGTTAGCTCCTCCCACTTGTTGACTGTGCATTTTCTGTATGACCATATATGTACCTAAAACCAACATTTTGTACTTGCACCACCTTCATTTGAACCCCTGTGTGGGTATAAAAGGACCAAGCTCCTTCCATTCAGTGTGCTACTTCTTACATTACCGAAGGGTGCTGTGTGAAGGTATTTCCACCTCATGAGGTTTAATTAACTCTGTCTTTTCTATTCCAGTTTCTGTGCCAACTTCTTCCTATTGGTCTGAGGACTCTGTGCAGAGAAGAGAGAACCCCTAGCACTTGTAGGCCTTGCTGAGGCCCACTACTACATATTGGCGCATCCAACGCGGGGCTCATCAGTGACTCGGATGCCTGAAGGAGTGGCTGAGACGAAGGATTGGAATCTCGCTTTGGACGCGATCGCTGCCTGAGGAGACCCGAGTCTTGGCAACCACAGCGTTTTTACTTTCTTTCTGATCTGACCATCCAGGTGACGCCGGTCCTCGACTGAGATCACTTCTGTTGATTCACCGTGCAGTGACTATTTGGTCGATTTGAGAACTTGACAGTTGGAACCTGGACACCATTTGATTGGTAAGAGCCATTCTGCGGCACTTGCTGTTGGCTTTTGATGCCTTTGATTGGTAAGGTAGTTTAGTAACACTAACTGTGGGTTTTGTTTAAAAGACTAGTCAATATTAGTATTTGTTTGAAATTTATGTATGAATTGCAATTTATATGGTCGAAGTCTTCTCACTTTGTGCCCAAAAGGGGAGAATGGCAGACTCGATGGCTGAGGCAAACATCATAGTCATACCCAAAGAGGGGAAAGACTCACAGTACCCACAAAATTACCGCCCAATCTCCCTCATAAACGTCGACTGTAAAATATATGCCAAAATCATGGTGGCAAGACTCAATACGTTCCTGCCCCATTTCATCCATAACTCGCAAGTTGGATACCTTAAAAACAGGTTGTCTCAAGACAACACCAGACTCCTATGCCACCTTATCCACCTCACAGCCAACAGTCAAGACCAGGCGGTCATGATTGCGCTAGACGCAGAGAAGGCCTTTGACAGGGTCTCATGGCCATTCTTAGACTTATGCATGGAAGAGTTTTGGCTGGGGACCAAGTATCGAAGCATGGTGATGTCAATATACAACAATCCTAGAGCCCGAGAGGCAGTTAACGGAGGAACATCAGAAGCATTCACCCTAGAAAGAGGCACGAGGCAGGGATGCCCACTATCCCCAGCCTTATTCCTGCTAGCTCTGTGTTAGACCTGTCTGGCCCTTTGCGTAGTCCCTCCAATTTATTATTTATTTTGTCCCCTTTTTGCCCCTCATTCCCTTCCTATCTCTTTGTGTCCACTAGATTTTTATGGTGTTGGCCTGGGGGATGATGCTCTTTTGCCCACATAGTTTTTCACCTCAGGCCTAGGTGCCTTTTCTGACAGGAATTCATTCAGATCAACAAAATGGTGGGTTACAACTGCCCTAACTGCCACACCTGGAGCTTGCCCCATAGGAAAGAATAGGGACTCTCTAGAACCTTCTGGTCCCTTCTGGACCTCATAGGGTCAGCCTATATAAGGCCAGAACCAGGGCGGCCATTTTATGTTGTCTTTTGTGTGAAGAGGAGAGGTGGACGACAGGAGTCTAGGCGGCTGAAGGAGGAGACTGGTGCCCTGTGAGGATTGTTAGAACTGCTTGGTCGCGGTCCTCGCTGTAATGTAACTAGCCCTCATCTCCTGACCTGTCCCTGTCAAGACGTGGATTCAGGGGACCTCCCCCCCCCCCTTTCAGTAGGGGCTATCGTTGGATATCCTCTGTGGAGCCTGAAGGCGAGGACAGTAAAGTACCGCCAGGTGAGGGCAATCAGGGGTGCCCCCTAGGTCAAGGTCGGGCCTATATGGGACGGAAGTAAGGAAATCCCTGCTCTACCCTAATCTCCGGTGGCCAGGGAGACTGTCTTCGTGGCCAGAGGAAGTGTCCCGCCTAAATCCGGCACTTCGGAATAGCATTTGATCAAAAGTGTACTTGCCTTGGATTTAGCCACCCGTCAGCGAAGTGCCGCGCCTCCCGGCTGGGAGTAGTGGGTCAAGTGCTGCGCAGGCCCAGTGAGGTGCGAGGTGGTTCCCGTGAGGTGAAGCGCCGTCTCAAGGCCACGCATGCCTAGTGTTGCTGGGCGGCTTTTGAAGAGCGGAGGCGTTCCGTGAGCTGCGCAGGCCCAGAGGTGCGCTGGGCGTCCGTCTGACCTGGTGAGGAGCGGAGCTGGGAAGACTGGCGGCCGGCCAAGCAGCGTGAGGGAAGCGGGCCTGGTGAGGAGCGCGGAAGTTCTCCTGTGCCCTTCAAGAGGACCGGGGGAAGCTAAAGAAGTAAGCGTCCTGTCTGGGTGAAGTCCCAGAGAAGGACGAATATTTCCTTTCAGGCGGCTGGGTTCATGAGAAGTGGTGTGACGGAGTCCCTGGAGCAGGACCCAGGCAACAAGGTGACATTCAGACTTCCTGTCTCCCGGGCTGGGGTGTAGCCCAAGAGACCGGTACCCCTGTTTTATTTAACGCTGCTCACAGTTGATGTGCGTGTGTTCCATAGGAAGACCGGAGCCACTGGGAAGTAGACACTGGCCCTGACCAAGCAGTAGAGCCAACCTATGAGAGGATGTTAGCAGAAATTCCCCAATTGGTAAAAGGAGTAGGTGGTACCTTGGAACAGGTTCTACAGAGCCTGCCTGTTTCCAGTTTCTCAGTGAACTGCGTAGGTTAACCCAAACAACAGGGTCTACGGTGGAATCTTGATTATCACTTACAATCTGATTGTTGAAAGGCTGATGACCAATTGGGGGAACTGAAAAGGTTAATTTGCTCAAAGTTCTATTTGCTCTGCCCCCATTGAGTAGTGCTGATAGAAAGCTGTAAGAGAGAGTTTAATGCTGAACCCTTATGAGATTGACAAAGGAAATGTAATTTGACTGTGAAATGTGATTCCTAACTTTAAGAGTGAAAAGAAATATAAGGAGAAATGATGGTGTGAAAAAGAAAGAGAAAAACCAATCTATTTTTATAAAGCAATCCATATTTTTCCAATCTATTGGTGTAGTGTCGTTTTTAGCGTGGAAGTGCATTAAGTTACTGCTGGGTGGTGTGCAACCTTTACACATGTGCTTCTGATATTTGACTGTCTTACCCTAGGCCAGGCTACCCTAGGTGACCTGACAATTTTAGGTCCAACACTCTGGAACCACTGCTAGTCATGATCAGGAATAACCCACACATAACAGGCGTTCGTGTCAGTCACAATACAGTGAAATGAGCAGCCTATGCAGACGACATACTGATCACAGCGAAAAAGCCGACCACCTCAATAGTGGCGCTGATGCACGCCTTAGAAGAGTACGCGCTAGTTTCAGGATACAAACTAAACAGGGAGAAGTCACAATGCAAACCCATGACTGTCACACAACAAGTGAGGTACTAGGCACATCTGGACTAACTTGGCAAAAGAAACCTTTAAAGTATCTCGGCCTCCTATTTGGCAGAGATCTGAGGTCAACCCTTGACCATAACGAAGAAGCCATCTTAAACAAAGGTAAAAAGGAACTGGACTCCTGGTCTCCCAAATTCATCAGTTGATGGGGAAGGGTGGAGACGATCAAAATGATGATAGCACCCATGATCAACTATATGCTAGGTATGCTGCCACTAACACTCACTGAAGACTTCCACAAGAAGCTAGACAATACAATCAACAAGTTCTTATGGAAAGGGAAGAAACCCAGAATCAGCCTGCAAAACTGAGACTGCGCAAGGACTTAGGGGGGCTAAATGTCACGAACTTCAAGGTATTCCAAACTGCCTGCCTGGCAAAACAGGGTATGTTCTGGCTCATCCCAGACCAGGAGTACACACCAGTATGGCTCGAGCTAGACAGGGATATCCTGGAGGGTGCCGACCCCGTAGCCATACTCACAGCCAAGAAGCACCCCGAGGCAACCAACGCTGTCCTCAAAAACACTAGGATAGCACTATTGAAGGTAGACAGAAGGATGGAACAAAGCATCAGAAGATCGAGTTGGGAATCAATCTGGTTCAACTCAAAAATAAAATACAGGAGTAGAACACTGGCCAACAAGGCGTGGTACGAGAGAGGGATCACCACACCTGCTCAGCTGGGGAAGGAAGGCACACCACTCACATTCGACAAGCTAAAACGGAACCACAATCTACCCAACATTGAATTCTATAAATTCCTAAAGATCAGAGCTGCTATCAAAAGCCCAAACCTGACCAAAGAGACACCCTCCATCGTACAATACATGCAAACCCTGAACAAGATCGGACACGAAACCGCCCGCCTATACAAACTCCTAAGCCCAAACACGTCAACACTTAACACCAAAACGATGGCGTTCTGGGAAACACTGCATAACAGACACTTTAGCGAAGAGGAGAAATCCCGGCTTTGGGTCTCAGCCTCCAAGAACAAAGTCTCCCCCCAACTAGCGCAAACAAAGTACTGGTTACTCCACAGAATGTTCTGGACGCCGGCCCGCCTAGCTGCAGACGGTGCCACAGAGTGCGACATATGCTGGAATTGCCATAAAGAAAAGGGAGAACTGGCCCACCTCATTTATGAATGCCCGAAGTTCAGGTCTTTTTGGAGCAAAGTGAACAACTTCATCAAGACAGTAGTGGGGGGATCCATACAGCAAGGTCCCGATGGACTAGCCACCGCATTCATGGCCCCAGACCTAGAATCCGGGGAGGACAGGGAACTAGTGGACCTCCTACTCACAGCGGCAGTAAAAACAATTCTAGCGAACTGGAAGTGCACTAGCAAGGAGACTTTTAAGAGATGGGTCAACTGGGTAACCTTCCTGAGAGGGGCGGACAACATCACTGCAAGGTACTCAACCAGTCATATAGCAAGAAGCAGGATGTGGGCTGCCCTAGACGCACACTTAGGGTCACACAAACCCCCGTAGACTAACAACAGGCCAGCGACCATGGGAGGTAATCAGCCGCAGGTTAAAGGAAACCACCCTGCAAGGGATCTGCCCCCTTTTTTTCTTTTTCTCTTCCTTTTCCTCCTTTCACACTTCCTTTCTAGACTCTTGGGCCTACAGATACGTCGACTACCAATATCTGCCACCATGCCTAGATGCCGTATGTTTACCACAATATGCCTGTATCTCATCTGTATGTGGCCCGCATAACCACTGTACTGTATCTGTATCATATCATAAAATATCTTCAATAAAAACCTTGGAAATAAAAAAAAAGATCAGGAAACTTGAAGGATTTGTTATCAAAGAAAGGCACTAAAGAACTCACCTCGAAATTTAAAGGGATGCAAATTTGTGGGAACTGCACACATTGCAATAATGTAATGAGAGGAAGAAAACTGACTCAACCCTGAAAAGGTTTCACAATTGATTTGAAACACACAAGCACCTGTGATTCCAAAAATATGGTATATGCCATTAAGTGCCCGTGTGGCAAAATGCATGTGGGCATCACTGAAAGGAAAATAAAAGTCTGCATCACAGAACACAAAAGTAACATCAGGTTGAAGAATTTGAAGTCAACGGTGGCCACGCACTGGCAAGAGGCTGGACACAGCATGTCACAAAGATACACTGTACTAGAAGCAGTAAGAATTGACTCGGGCATCGACACACATAAACAATTATTGAAAGCAGAATTCCTTTGGATTGAAAAACTGAATACCCTACAGCCGTTTGGGTTGAATGACCGCATCGAATTTTCGTGTTTTTCATAATTTTTTCAACATTAATACCTTTGTTATTTCATGTCTTGTATAACAGGTTTTTTCTCATGATTATCGCTATTAACTGCATCTTTTTAATTGTTATTGTCATTGTAATGAGTTTGTTGGTTAACATCACTATATAATACTGAACTGTTCTTTCTGATCACATGGTTGAGCATTATAATTATACATCAACAACAAAAGAGTGTTCCTGTTCTGTTTGAGGTGGAAAAAAGCACAGAGCACAAGGAACCAACAAAGCCCATTTAGTTTGTTAGGAAAGCCCTCACTCACCGACCTGGTCGGTGACTTGCTTCATCATCGGGCCCCACCGGGTGTGACCGAATGCCACCCCGGTGTGCTGCGACGCCAGAATTACTGCGGAGCTGGTCTTGTGAAGGTGGGAGGGCTATGTGAAAAATTAAGTGGATAGTGTGAAGTGGTGACTTAAAATTGCCTTGTATGTATCAAAAAATTAATTTTAATCAAAGATCATCAAGGACAAGATTAAAAAATGTGTTGGTGAGTAGGGCCAACTAATTGAATGGTCTACTCCCACTAGCATTAAGTGACAATGTGAATGGTCAACATGAACATGTTTCAGCCGATGTGGTATAATTAACCTGGCATTCGTCAGGACCTAGAGTGTAAACCTCGGCGGTATGGGCACTCTAAGGCCCACCCAACCAGAGGACTTGAAAGTTAAAAAGTCTGTGAAGTGCAAAAACAAAGGGGGCGGGCTTCACCACCCGAAGGTAGGACGCACACACCTCCAGCCTCTAAAATTTAGAGACAAAAAATAAAAGCACCTGCGGGGATTTAAAAACAGACAAACAAAACAAGACAAACAAACAATTAGAATATTTTGTCGATAGATTTAGCCGATTCAAGCTAATTACTCGTGCTCAAGGTGCCAGGGTGCACAACTCATACATAATAGCAGAGGTGCGTGGCTCTGCCTGTGGCTGAGACTAAACGATAGGTAGTATAGTTTATACAGTGACACTCTCATGGTAGATTGCCAAGTTGCAGAATCTAGCGGTGTGAGTGCACAGGGGGGGTTTGATAAGTGAAAAAGGAGGCGAATGGCAGTGAGAACATTCAAGCAACACTGAATCACTCAGCGATCAATGGGCCAAATGGCCAGTGACCAGTCAACAAAGAAGCAGCAAAAGAGGTGAGAAAAGGTAGATTCTCACTTCACCAGGGATGAAAATCCACCCCATAGACCGCGGGAGGGAGGGGACGGCGCATTTGGCACATCCTAAAAGGGAAGCATAAAATGGGGAGGAAAGAGGGACAAAACCCAGTCAGCACGCAGTAATAGTACTTAGCTTAAATGGTCCTTTTCACCCAGAGTCGTACTCACGCCCACGGCGCCCGTCTCCTGCAGGTACGCCTATTCACCCTCGGGACCGGGTCTCGTCGATCCGGATTAGGAGAGTGTGAGCGATTTTATAAGGCACCGGTAAGAAAACGCGCGTTCGCGCTTCCGGGAATGGAAGCGCGCGGCATGCGCATGCATGAAGACTGCAACAGAGGACTAGACCGAGAACCTCATCCGGTAGAGGATACTCACTTCCGGAACGGAGGCGCTGTTGGACGCGCATGCGTGCCTGCTCGGCTCTGCTGGTTGAGGCAATTGAACTCGGTTACAATGATTGTTATGCGCATGCGTCGACGTTGTATGTCAAATGCGGGGGGAAGTAAACAAAGCGCAATTGGTTGTAGCGCGCATGGGGAGTACCAATAGAGTTAGAGTCAGGCAGAAATGGTCCATGGGTTAGAATTACAGTGACAAGAGGGATTTACAAGATAGCCCATAAGAAATGAGATAGATATTCGTTTTAAAGGTCTAGCTTATTATAGTTAAATAATTGTAGGACACAGTCACCACAGACAGAGGGAGTTATTAGGAACAGATACGAATCAGGGGATTATGGCATTATTTCAGGACAGAGCCCCAAGGTATATCGTCATTGAGGCCATTAATATGGGTGCCCAGGCGGTATACCCAACGTTGTTCCTTTTCAAACAGTCTCTCAGATATGTTGGTGCCCCCAAGGATTTGTTCAATCACAGTCCATTTGAGATCGTTGGTGGTGTGATTGGTTTGGAGAAAGTGATCACTCATTTTTGTCGTCGCTTTTTTGCACCTAATGTTGCTTCTATGCTCACATATCCGTTGCTTAATTTTTCTGGTTGTCATGCCCACATACCGAAGTGAGCATGGACATGTGACAAGGTACACAACATTTACAGAGTTGCAATTAGTATGGGCTTTTTGCCACCAAGTTTTCCCGGGTTCAAGAGTCAAGGATTTTGTAGGGGCTGTCAGGTGACAGACAGAACAGTTTGAGCAGGGGAAGTGGCCTGTCACTTTAGGTAGGTTCCATGCATCAGTAACACTCCTCACAGGGGTTATGGGTAGTTCTTTGGGTCTGGTGTGGACCAAAGCATCTTTGAGACTGTGCCCTTTCTTAAAAGAAAACAGTGGTTTCTGCCAGTCCTTCTTGCTGCTTGTGATAATTTTCCAATTTTTGTTTATTGATTTCTTCATTTGATTGGATAATGCACTGTACGTAGTTACACAAGTTAAGGGGACTTCCGTTGTTGTTTTTATGATGGGTTCTAAGAGGGCTTCCCGTGGTTGCTTCCGTGCACGTTTAAAACCTTTGTTTAGCAGGTGACTAGGGTAACCTCTTTGTGCCAACTTGGTTGTTAGATCAGTTGATTGACGTTTAAAATCAACTATGTTGCTGCAGTTCCGGCGGATACGTAAATATTGTCCGTACGGGAGATTCTCCCTTAACGGGCGAGGGTGAAAGCTAGAGAACTGTAACAAGTTATTTTTGGCTGTGGCTTTGTAGTGGGTCTTGGTAGTCAAGGTTGTTCCACTGTTTGTGATTACCACATCAAGAAACACCACCTCCGTAGTGCTCACTGTATGGGTAAATTTCAGGTACCTGTTGAGGGTATTAATCCAGCAGAGGAAATCCATTAGTCTTTCCATGCTGCTCTTCCAAATGAGCAGCACGTCATCAATGTACCGTTTCCAGTACGAAATGTTTCTGCCGAACGGGTTGTTGATAGACTGTATGTTTTTAGCCTCGAAGTCTGCAACATACAACCCCGCTATGCTTGGAGCAAATGTACTGCCCATCGAGGTACCAGAGCATTGCAGGAAGAGCCGTCCTTGGTAGGCGAAGAAGTTTTCTTTAAGTGCAATTGTAGCGCATTCTGTTATAAATTCTCTGGGGGTATTGTATTCCCAAGTGGTAGAGTTCAGAGCAGCCTTTAATACCATAATTGTCTCATCTTGCGGGATACTGGTATAGAGGCTCTCAATGTCTAAAGTGGCCAAGATGATAGTATCTGGCTCAAAAGTGATGGTCTGCAGTTGATGTAACAGGCTTTTGGTGTCCTTGAGGTATGTCGGTGTGTTTTGAACAATTGGTTTCAAGAACTGGTCACAGAAGGTGGACAAGGGTTCTAGTATAGACCCGATTCCTGACACAATTGGGTGTCCAGGGGGCGGCAATTTGTTTTTATGAGTCTTCGGGAGTGTATAAAAGTAAGGAATAATCTTCTTACTTATCGATAGGAAGTCTGCTTCATTTTTAGATATATGTTCCCTTGATTCGGCTTCCTTAACCAAATCTGTAATGCGGTTCTGGAGTTCCGGAGAAGGATCTTCGGTAAGTGGAAGGTAATTGTTGGTGTCATTTAGTAATTCCTCACACACTCTCTCATAGTCCGTCGTATTTTGAATTACGATGCCACCGCCTTTATCGGCAGGTTTTATGGTAATTGCGTTGTTGTTTTTTAGTTTTTCCAGTGCCCGATACTCCTCGGCACTGAAATTCCCGTAGTTCTGTGGTTCAGGGCTTGTTTCTAAATCCAGAAACACTGCTTGTTCGAAAGCTGTGATAGCAGCTGGTACAGTGTGAGGAGGGGGTACAAACGTTGATTTTGGTCTTAGGCCAGTGTCTCCTTTCCGCGTTTCTGCATTAGGATCCTCTTTCCCTTCAAAAAAGGCCTTCAATTTTAATTTGCGGAAAAAGTCAGTGAGTTCGCAATGTAACTTAAATTTATCGGGACGGGCTGTAGGTACAAAGCCCAGCCCTTTCTCTAATACTCGCTGTTCCACAGGTGTTAGTTGGATATCCGGCAAGTTAGTAATTAGACTTGTTGGTTGCTTGTCCCTGGTTGCGGTGTCTGGCTCCTGGTGCGGTTCCCGACAGCCTCGTCTGTTTGCCAGGAGACTTGGTTGGAGGTTCTCTTGTTCTTCCCTCTGCCTCTGCGGCCCCGTTCTAAAAAAGGCTGTTGGTATTGATTTTGGGGAGGTGGGTGATGCCACCCTGGGTTCCAACCCATCATAGGAAATTGTGGGTGTGGAAAGGGGAATGGTGGGGGCCCATATCCAGCATGTGGTGCCATTGCCCAACTTGGTGCTTGGTTATGATTCTGGTATCTCTGATTGCCTCTATGGCCCCTATTTCCTCGTCTCCCTCCTCGTTTGAATGAGCCTGAACTAGATCCACTGCTATTCGAGGAACTATCATCTGTTAAATCTGATTCACTCAAGCCCTTTGCTGTTGCTGTGTACTCAGGGTCAGCGTAAGGGTAAATTTTGTTGAATTCAAATTTCTTAAGGTCTTTCTGAATCAGATTTAACAGATGATAGTTCCTCGAATAGCAGTGGATCTAGTTCAGGCTCATTCAAACGAGGAGGGAGACGAGGAAATAGGGGCCATAGAGGCAATCAGAGATACCAGAATCATAACCAAGCACCAAGTTGGGCAATGGCACCACATGCTGGATATGGGCCCCCACCATTCCCCTTTCCACACCCACAATTTCCTATGATGGGTTGGAACCCAGGGTGGCATCACCCACCTCCCCAAAATCAATACCAACAGCCTTTTTTAGAACGGGGCCGCAGAGGCAGAGGGAAGAACAAGAGAACCTCCAACCAAGTCTCCTGGCAAACAGACGAGGCTGTCGGGAACCGCACCAGGAGCCAGACACCGCAACCAGGGACAAGCAACCAACAAGTCTAATTACTAACTTGTCGGATATCCAACTAACACCTGTGGAACAGCGAGTATTAGAGAAAGGGCTGGGCTTTGTACCTACAGCCCGTCCCGATAAATTTAAGTTACATTGCGAACTCACTGACTTTTTCCGCAAATTAAAATTGAAGGCCTTTTTTGAAGGGAAAGAGGATCCTAATGCAGAAACGCGGAAAGGAGACACTGGCCTAAGACCAAAATCAACGTTTGTACCCCCTCCTCACACTGTACCAGCTGCTATCACAGCTTTCGAACAAGCAGTGTTTCTGGATTTAGAAACAAGCCCTGAACCACAGAACTACGGGAATTTCAGTGCCGAGGAGTATTGGGCACTGGAAAAACTAAAAAACAACAACGCAATTACCATAAAACCTGCCGATAAAGGCGGCGGCATCGTAATTCAAAATACGACGGACTATGAGAGAGTGTGTGAGAAATTACTAAATGACACCAACAATTACCTTCCACTTACCGAAGATCCTTCTCCGGAACTCCAGAACCGCATTACAGATTTGGTTAAGGAAGCCGAATCAAGGGAACATATATCTAAAAATGAAGCAGACTTCCTATCGATAAGTAAGAAGATTATTCCTTACTTTTATACACTCCCGAAGACTCATAAAAACAAATTGCCGCCCCCTGGACGCCCAATTGTGTCAGGAATCGGGTCTATACTAGAACCCTTGTCCACCTTCTGTGACCAGTTCTTGAAACCAATTGTTCAAAACACACCGACATACCTCAAGGACACCAAAAGCCTGTTACATCAACTGCAGACCATCACTTTTGAGCCAGATACTATCATCTTGGCCACTTTAGACATTGAGAGCCTCTATACCAGTATCCCGCAAGATGAGACAATTATGGTATTAAAGGCTGCTCTGAACTCTACCACTTGGGAATACAATACCCCCAGAGAATTTATAACAGAATGCGCTACAATCGCACTTAAAGAAAACTTCTTCGCCTACCAAGGACGGCTCTTCCTGCAATGCTCTGGTACCTCGATGGGCAGTACATTTGCTCCAAGCATAGCGGGGTTGTATGTTGCAGACTTCGAGGCTAAAAACATACAGTCTATCAACAACCCGTTCGGCAGAAACATTTCGTACTGGAAACGGTACATTGATGACGTGCTGCTCATTTGGAAGGGCAGCATGGAAAGACTAATGGATTTCCTCTGCTGGATTAATACCCTCAACAGGTACCTGAAATTTACCCATACAGTGAGCACTACGGAGGTGGTGTTTCTTGATGTGGTAATCACAAACAGTGGAACAACCTTGACTACCAAGACCCACTACAAAGCCACAGCCAAAAATAACTTGTTACAGTTCTCTAGCTTTCACCCTCGCCCGTTAAGGGAGAATCTCCCGTACGGACAATATTTACGTATCCGCCGGAACTGCAGCAACATAGTTGATTTTAAACGTCAATCAACTGATCTAACAACCAAGTTGGCACAAAGAGGTTACCCTCGTCACCTGCCAAACAAAGGTTTTAAACGTGCACGGAACCAACCACGGGAAGCCCTCTTAGAACCCATCATAAAAACAACAACGGAAGTCCCCTTAACTTGTGTAACTACGTACAGTGCATTATCCAATCAAATGAAGAAATCAATAAACAAAAATTGGAAAATTATCACAAGCAGCAAGAAGGACTGGCAGAAACCACTGTTTTCTTTTAAGAAAGGGCACAGTCTCAAAGATGCTTTGGTCCACACCAGACCCAAAGAACTACCCATAACCCCTGTGAGGAGTGTTACTGATGCATGGAACCTACCTAAAGTGACAGGCCACTTCCCCTGCTCAAACTGTTCTGTCTGTCACCTGACAGCCCCTACAAAATCCTTGACTCTTGAACCCGGGAAAACTTGGTGGCAAAAAGCCCATACTAATTGCAACTCTGTAAATGTTGTGTACCTTGTCACATGTCCATGCTCACTTCGGTATGTGGGCATGACAACCAGAAAAATTAAGCAACGGATATGTGAGCATAGAGGCAACATTAGGTGCAAAAAAGCGACGACAAAAATGAGTGATCACTTTCTCCAAACCAATCACACCACCAACGATCTCAAATGGACTGTGATTGAACAAATCCTTGGGGGCACCAACATATCTGAGAGACTGTTTGAAAAGGAACAACGTTGGGTATACCGCCTGGGCACCCATATTAATGGCCTCAATGACGATATACCTTGGGGCTCTGTCCTGAAATAATGCCATAATCCCCTGATTCGTATCTGTTCCTAATAACTCCCTCTGTCTGTGGTGACTGTGTCCTACAATTATTTAACTATAATAAGCTAGACCTTTAAAACGAATATCTATCTCATTTCTTATGGGCTATCTTGTAAATCCCTCTTGTCACTGTAATTCTAACCCATGGGCCATTTCTGCCTGACTCTAACTCTATGGGTACTCCCCATGCGCGCTACAACCAATTGCTCTTTGTTTACTTCCCCCCGCATTTGACATACAACGTCGACGCATGCGCATAACAATCATTGTAACCGAGTTCAATTGCCTCAACCAGCAGAGCCGAGCAGGCACGCATGCGCGTCCAACAGCGCCTCCGTTCCGGAAGTGAGTATCCTCTACCGGATGAGGTTCTCGGTCTAGTCCTCTGTTGCAGTCTTCACGCATGCGCATGCCGCGCGCTTCCATTCCCGGAAGCGCGAACGCGCGTTTTCTTACCGGTGCCTTATAAAATAGCTCACACTCTCCTAATCCGGATCGACGAGACCCGGTCCCGAGGGTGAATAGGCGTACCTGCAGGAGACGGGCGCCGTGGGCGTGAGTACGACTCTGGGTGAAAAGGACCATTTAAGCTAAGTACTATTACTGCGTGCTGACTGGGTTTTGTCCCTCTTTCCTCCCCATTTTATGCTTCCCTTTTAGGATGTGCCAAATGCGCCGTCCCCTCCCTCCCGCGGTCTATGGGGTGGATTTTCATCCCTGGTGAAGTGAGAATCTACCTTTTCTCACCTCTTTTGCTGCTTCTTTGTTGACTGGTCACTGGCCATTTGGCCCATTGATCGCTGAGTGATTCAGTGTTGCTTGAATGTTCTCACTGCCATTCGCCTCCTTTTTCACTTATCAAACCCCCCTGTGCACTCACACCGCTAGATTCTGCAACTTGCCAATCTACCATGAGAGTGTCACTGTATAAACTATACTACCTATCGTTTAGTCTCAGCCACAGGCAGAGCCACGCACCTCTGCTATTATGTATGAGTTGTGCACCCTGGCACCTTGAGCACGAGTAATTAGCTTGAATCGGCTAAATCTATCGACAAAATATTCTAATTGTTTGTTTGTCTTGTTTTGTTTGTCTGTTTTTAAATCCCCGCAGGTGCTTTTATTTTTTGTCTCTAAATTTTAGAGGCTGGAGGTGTGTGCGTCCTACCTTCGGGTGGTGAAGCCCGCCCCCTTTGTTTTTGCACTTCACAGACTTTTTAACTTTCAAGTCCTCTGGTTGGGTGGGCCTTAGAGTGCCCATACCGCCGAGGTTTACACTCTAGGTCCTGACGAATGCCAGGTTAATTATACCACATCGGCTGAAACATGTTCATGTTGACCATTCACATTGTCACTTAATGCTAGTGGGAGTAGACCATTCAATTAGTTGGCCCTACTCACCAACACATTTTTTAATCTTGTCCTTGATGATCTTTGATTAAAATTAATTTTTTGATACATACAAGGCAATTTTAAGTCACCACTTCACACTATCCACTTAATTTTTCACATAGCCCTCCCACCTTCACAAGACCAGCTCCGCAGTAATTCTGGCGTCGCAGCACACCGGGGTGGCATTCGGTCACACCCGGTGGGGCCCGATGATGAAGCAAGTCACCGACCAGGTCGGTGAGTGAGGGCTTTCCTAACAAACTAAATGGGCTTTGTTGGTTCCTTGTGCTCTGTGCTTTTTTCCACCTCAAACAGACCAGGAACACTCTTTTGTTGTTGATGTATAATATAGTTTGGGGACTAAGAGTGTTCATGACTCTCCCTATCTCTCTTGTTGTTTATGAGCATTATAATTGCCATTTCACTCATCAAATATGGACAAACAGGTTTTGTTACAGAAAACTTTATTGCACGCTCTCGCTCTGCGAACGAGTTGCTGTTGCTTTAGATTTGTAAGATGAAGGTGCACGTGAATACCTCACGACGCATAACATACGCAGCGTAAGGGAACAGGGCGTTTGTTTCTCCCCGTAATGAATGGCGTGGAGCTTGTTCGAGTGTGACTACTCTTGTGAATTCCAAGTAAATCTGGCACAGCGAGCTTGCTGCTGCTGTGGAAATAGATCAGAATACTTAGAACCTGTTAAGCTGTTTGCAGATTCGGCTTTTGCTGTCATTTCCTAAATAGTTGAGCTATATTTCAAACAGGATTGTGTGTTACGTCACACAGAGAGACTTGTTAACGTTGTTATGAAATCGTGTTTTTCTTTCAACATACTATTATCTCTGTATTCCATCTTTGTAGTGTGCATAAGCAGAATGTGACTGGTTAACCAAAGAACGCAATAATTTACCATGGAAAAAGTACTTTACTTTGAAGGTGAATACGTTGATTGACATTATTTTATATCAGGAAGATTCACATCAGCATTAATTCGTTTATTAGGATTTATGACATTGCAGAAATAATATAAGACATATGCATGTGCAATGATTTGAACCGATATTTTATTTTTCTAAAAACTTGACATGTTTTTTGTGTTTTGTACACTTTTGACTTGAGTTTAAGGATTAATAAGTTTCCTGTTTCTATTGTTATTTTTATAGACCCCTGAGTAAGGGTTCATGAAGTGACCCGAAATGCATCGGGTAGAATTCATATGAAGTACATATAATTATGTGAATACATGAAGAATCTATGGAAAGAATGAAATAAAGAAGTTTGAAACTCACTTTTAAAAGGATTTCATGGTTATTATGAAGGTTTCTACACATGGATAAGGAACAAGTGGTTCCCTGTAAATAAGTGCGCACATCCCACAGGAAGGGATTTTCCCAACCAGATCAGTTGTCACTACTAGGATGTTATCACTAAACCTAGGGATAGACGCCTATATTTTCAATTTTGAGTAAGCTCATTACCTGTTAATGCATTTACACACATATGGCATAGTGGAAACGACTGAGCGCTGCCACCCGATCCGACTTACTTCCGGAATCGAAGACGATTTATTCCTTCACCGTGCGATTGAACTTTCAGCGTGAAGATACTTGATCCGATCACCACCGAAGTGGACGCTTTGACGCCACCAGACGGCCCTTGTCCTTCCGGGACCACACCCTACCCCAGGACACTGCTGTTCTCCACGAATCACCCCAATCTGAACTACAACAGTCTAGACCACTATTGGAACCCTTCATACTGATCCGACCATTACTGATCATTGCACTGTACCCAGCCCACCATGTCCTGATGATGATCCTTATTAACACGGATCGAAACGCCGTCGACCAAACAGCCAGACTCTAGGCGCCTCTCCACAGTGGTTCTCCTTACAAATGCTGAACTGAGATATTATTATTATTGAACTGGAAACCATTGTGTACCTTCACTGTATATATTTGCACCTTGCACCTTGCGCCGCTCACGCTGTATTTTTTGTCACTTGCGCTGCCGTAGTGTCACAACCCACTGCACTTGTGCACCTTGTAGTACCCTTGGGCTGATATTTGCTATTTGTTTACTTGTTCACACAGTGCTGTGACTAACTGTATTTATCTGTCCTCCTTTTTTCTGAATGACAAACATAAAATGATGCTTTTTAGCACTACCAAAAATAACTGACTCCTTGATCTTTTTAGGATAATACTGTATGGATATCCTTACCAAGTATTGTTTATTTACGTGCTCAATAATACCATTTGGGATATTGTTTTGTATACACCTCCTCAGACCCCAATCCCAATAGGTTGATGGGTTGATACTCCTGTTTTTCTACATATAGTGGAAATGACAGCATGTGTAAGTTGTGTTTGGAGTACGAGGAAACTTACTCGCACGTTTAATCTGTTTGCCCAGCTTATCAGGCTCCATAGAAAAAATGGCTGCGCTTATTATGTTAGAAATATGGGCGTTAGGAGCAGTGTTATTGCAATGAGAATATTTCTGACTGACACTAATGTATCATGCGTGATAGCAGTTGCCAAAATCCTGAGTTGGATGTGGTCAATCAGTGAAAGAAATACGACATAGGCTGTTTAGTTCATATTAGCTTATCTAACCTAAAGTCCGTGAGAACATTAAACAATGCTGAATTGGGCAGGCTGGTTTTTACGCCTGAATATAGTTGTCATTCCAATGTAAGGTGGAACCTACTTTATGTTCGCCACCCCCACCTTTTATAAATAGGTGTATATCAGACAAACCCAGTATTTGTTCCTCTGTGCCTCCCACGGTTGTGGACTCTAAGGTTAGCTTTCTTGCTTAGAAATACTAACTGTATTATAAGACTTGTTTTATGTCCTTTGATATTGATAATGTTTTAGTAAATTATTTGAAATTTTTGATCTTTGGAACCACCAGAAAGATTGTGTATCAATTGTACTGACCCACTACTATAATAAGATTTTGTACTTTTTTTTCTTTTTAAAATGCAGGGATGAGTGCCTTTTATTGAAAATTGACTTTTATGATCTTAATTGACCGAAATAAAGATTGATGATGATGATTGTAGCAGTGCACGTGTTAGTGCCTTGGTCATTGCATGAGTACATGGGTACTAATTGGATGATAAGAGTACTGCAAGGAGAGTGCATGGTGAATTTATAAATGCTTGGGTTTTGGCAGAGTGATTGGATAAGTACATGGTGCTCGCTAGGTGATTGGAGGAGTGCATGGTTAGTAACAGGATGATGGCTGGACTGCATGGGTGGTGCTCAGGGTATTGTAGCAGTGCATGGGTTTGTGCATGGGTCATTGCATGAGTGCATGGGTACTGACTGGATGATTAGAGTACTGCAAGGAGAGTGCATGGTGAGTTTGTAAGTGCTTGGGTTTTGGCGGAGTGATTAGATAAGTACACACATGTCACGTGAGGCCTGCCCCCTCCCTTCACCACTGTGCAATCGTGCCCCCTGGCAGGTTTTAAATTGGGGGATTAAGTCCCCTTGAATCCTGAATGTCCCTTGGGGCCAACTAGCCCACCAGGTACCTCCAGTAAGCGCCACAGAGCTGCGTTGCTGGGAGGTGATCCAAGGCCACGCCCCTTTTTACACCTCTGTGCAACGCAGCTCTGTAACGCTTACTGGAGGTACCTAGTGGGCTGGTTGGACCAAGGGACCTTCAGGATTCAAGGGAACTTAATCCCCCAACTTACAACGCACCAGAGGGTACATTTGCACAGTGGTGCAGGGGGGGGGGGCTGATGTGACAAGTGTGCAAACGCGACCCATGGCGCATTTTAAGTTGGGGGATTAAGTCCCCTTGAATCCTGAGGGTCCCTGGGGCCCAACTCCAGTAAGCACCACAGAGCTGCGTTACAGAGAGGTGTAAAAAGGGGCATGGCCTTGGACTACCTCTCTGCAATGCAGCCCTGTGGCTCTTACTGGAGGAACCTGGTGGGCTAATTGGCTCCCAGGAACCCTCAGGATTGAAGGGGAATTAATCCCCCAACTTAAAATGTACCAAGGGGGTGTTTCCACAGTGTTGCGGAGAGGGGGCAGGGCCTGATGTAACAAGTGTGCAAACGCATCCTGTGGTGTGTTTTAAGTTGGGGAATTAAGTCCACTTGAATCCTGAAGGTCCCTGGGGGCCAACTAGCCATCCTGAAACTTCCAGTAGGCGCCACAGGACTGCGTTGCAGAGAGGTGGTCCGTGGCCAGGCCCCTTTTTACACCTCTCTGCAACGCAACTCTGTGGCGTTTACTGGAGATACCTGGTGGGCTAGTTAGCCCCCAGGGACCCTCAGGATTCAAGGGGAAACCTGCTCTTGCTTCTAAAATCCAAAGCAGGGGTTGCTCTGACAGGCCGGTAGCTGTGCTCCCACCCTTCCATAGCAAATAGCAGTGTCCCGGGGTGGGCACCCCGGGACACTGCCGGAGTTGGCCCTGGGCGGTGGCGGCCCCCAGGGCCATCAAGGGCTCTAGAGGGGGCCCCCTCCCTACTATTTAAAGCCCCGGGGAGGTGGCGGTCCCTGGGGCTCGGGGATCCGTAACGGACCCCCGCATTTACATACTTAGTGCCCCGGGAAGGGGGCGGTGCCTGAAGAGTCTGGGACCCCACTTTTTTCTCAGCCCCCGCTTGGCGAATCACCCCAAAAGTTGTAAGACAGGAGCTGACCAGAGCTGATCACTAGTTTTGAAAATTTTGCGAAGATTAACCCAAAGTTAATGGGAAAACAAAAAATGCTTTTCCTATGGAAACTAGGTCCTAACTATAACTACCTACTGGGGACCACCAGTAGGTAATATATACATATATATATATACACATATCCAATTACCGCTCCGGCGCTTGAAACCACCAAACGTAGAAAGACACGGACTCCAAAATTGCTCACTGCTGGCTGCAGTGACTTTTATTAAAGTTGGTGCGAAATGTCAGACAGGATGACGCGTTTCGGCTAACGTGTAGCCTTGCTCACATAACTTCGCTGCTCAGACAACTAAATTTAAATACATTGGTGTAGGTGATCACGTGATTAATGGAACTACACAAGTAATAAAAAGTGAAAACATACTGCGATAAGAACTACAGAATTGTTTTCTAATTTCTCATTGTGAATCAAATGCACAAATATTAAACATTAAACGCTCATTGTATTGCCCCTAATTAGTTTGGGCAATGCAAAGTTATTATCTGTACCAATACATTTGTTATAAAAAATGAAAACAAGAGATTTTAACGATTCTGTCAATAAGGCATTATTTCTTGTACAAATACAGTTATAATTCAATCATGGAATCAACCAAATTGTTTATCGGGTGCCTTGTGATCTTGTTATATGCATACACAGTTGAAGGCTGTACATTATACTCATAAGGAATCAAAATAATTTAATATGTATATAGTTGATCTCCAAGAAGTTGGAAACACAAGATTTGAAGCAAATCAGTGCACAAATGCAGGAGGTCTGTGGCCAACTACCTTGCAGTTTTATCTTGAAATTAAAGCCTTACTTCAACCCAATGCAACTTTTCAATCAAAACATCAAATACCTATTGGTGCCCACAGTTTGTTAACGCCTTAACTCAACAATATAATCTCAGTATGGAAAAACAATATGTGCAAAGTGGTATTTATCTGCAAAAGGGTGTAGTTTTTTTAAAAAGGCTTGTCATCATACTAAACCAACAAGTGTATCTCATACACTGAGTTGTGCTGGTTGAGAAGGATAGGCATGTTTGAATCTTCCATAAAAATTACTATCACCACTTTGACCTATATTGGGTCACTTTACGAGGGTGAATGTTTGACAATTTATAAGAAGACACTAGAATCAGTCAACATGAAGGATTTTTTATCCAGACATAATCCAAAGATATATAAAGAAAAATTGATATAGAAAAATAAAATGTGAAGAATTAAATCAAGAAAGGGTCAGGTATCAGAAAAGCAATAGATTGCTAACTCGAGATCTATAATCAATCTTACTCATTATATTAGATCAATTGAGTTAGCATGGGCTTGTTACAGTGTGCAGAAAAATCATACAGCCCTAAAGGGTACATCAAGTATCCTGGGGTCATAGCCATGACTTTACAGAAAATTATGAATATCTTCACAGATATTTAACCCATTGGGCGTCTTGGAATTGAGTTTGAGAATATATTTAGTCTCAAGTTGTCGCAACCTTTTCTCGCGATCACCACCTTGTTTGCTCATGGGCACACAGTCAATGACAAAACATTGAAGCATGTTTAAATTACTGCTGTGTTCTTCATTAATGTGGCGGGCAACCGTATATGTACTATCCGAATTTACAGTAGCCCAAAGGTGCTGTAATATTCGTTGGTGGACTGGGAGCTTAGTGCTCCCCACATAGTGGAGTCCACAGCCACATTATAACACATAAACTGCATGGTCTGTGCGGCATATGTAATGTCCTTTCAGGTTTACCATATAGATATATATATGTATATATAAATATATATATATATTCAGTTTATCTATAATCCGATTCCAGTAATTCTGTTACTGGATGCACTTGACCCTTATGCTGCAGCATATGCAGCGCCACACTCGCCCCTAGAGCAGCTGATGCTTCCGCAGGGCATAACTCTTACCAGGCCTGCTGTCTGCTGCCAACATGCAGGGGAGGTGATGCTGCACCAAAAGATTAGTGTGACCATCTCCACCTTGCTGAAAATTGGGCGGGGTGCACCCCTGCACCACCCACGGGGTTGTGTGGTGTCGCACTAGCACTCTCTGCTTCTGTCCTGGGATGAGTGGGTTAGAGTGGATTGGACTGGTCAGGACGGAAGGGAGTCAGACTGGGATGAGAAACTTGGGAAGGAAAAAGAAACAGGAGGAGGGCTGGTCAGGAAAGAAAAACCAAAAACAAAGTAGAAAAAGTCACAAAAAATGCACACAGAAATGTAAATACACACAGGGAAAGAGATACAGTTATAACAATTAGTAACTATTATGGGACTGGGAAGTGGGCATGTAGGAGAATTCAGGCAGAAGTAGTAAGAAAACAAAATGCCCACAAACTTGCGCACCTCATGGTAATGTTCATGCTGATTTTTCAGCCCGGAATGCGTTACTGCTGCTAAAACTCAGAATGAGAAAGCAACATTTATTTTTCTGCCCATTCGCTGAAATCCTTGGAATCTCACAGAGTTTGTATCAGTGGAATTCTATGGAGTAAAATTCTGAGATTTTGTCCTGGCATACATGCCATCACCAGTGTGCATACACTTTACATAAAAATATTAACATGTTCTATCTGGCTTTGGTTCGACTGTCTATGTAAATTTTAGACTAATGTGCACTTTCCTTACAGATGGGGGGTGGGGTGGGTAAGATAATTGTAGTACAGAACTGTTTTACATGTGTGGGTAGTGTGAGGCATGTGGCCAGACAGGGAAACAGGGGATACTGTGAAAGATATGTTCTGGAGTAGTTAAAATTTAGTAGTTTTGCCAATTGCCATTGTGATTTAAAAAACTTCTAAAACTTGTGCTTAGCTTCTATTTTGTAGGGCATTGTGTATGTGGTCCTCCACCAGTGCCAAATGGGCACCAGAACTTTTTAGTAGCAGGGACATGGTGTTTGAGTATGTTGTGTGGCGTATTGGTCAGGGTTTGCCAATTTATCTCTTATTATATCCAACATAGGTGTTGAGTATTGAAAGCCATATTTCTGCCATATTTCCACCAGTGGACTACTAAGTCATATATGTAGCAGATGGAGTATTACAATTCCATCAGTTTATCAGCTGTTTTTCTATGGACGCACAGTCGACAGAGTAAACGAAATGTGGCAGAGGTGACTGGCACATGACACAGTTTTGTCATTTGAATGACAAAACTCTAAATATAACAGATTGCGTATTGGTTTTCCTTCAGTCTGCCAGCCATGTTTGGTGGTCCCACAGGCATCACAGTGACTAAAAAGGTGTTGGAGGCGGCTAACAGATGACAGAATTTACCCCGCAACTGTTAAAAGGATGGGCAGTAAGATATGGTGGAGTATGGGAGAGTAGAATATTTTTGTATGGTTAGTTCACCTCTGTCAAAATCTAAATCAGGCCCTGCAGTATTGATTGTGCCACCCACACTAGTAAACATTCAAACTTGTCTTAGGCCTGCCATTACAAGGCCTGTGTGTGCAGTTTACAGCCACTTTGACTTGCCATTTGAAACCACTGGCCAAGCCCTAAACTCCCCTTTTATTACAAGTAGGTCACCCCTAAGGTAAAAGCTAGGGATGGGGATTTTAGTGAGAACAGGAAGAAGTGGTGCTCGGACTTGTTTGCGTAATGTTCATGAGGATTTAAGTAAGTACGGTGCTGCAAGGTTGGGGGAATTACCCGATGACCCCAGGATTTGTGTGGGTCGAAGGATCCACACTGGAAAATGAGCACAGTCCGGGGCACACGTGGTGAGGGTATTTGCAAAGTTGGTTTAAATGTTCTTGGTTCTGAAAAAGCGGCGGTCGACACCAGTGCATGATTTGAAAAAGTTTTTTATATATCACAAGGCAACAACTGTATTGGACAAAACAACCAGCCGATGTGTTTCGTCACAAGGAGTTATCCTGTGACTCCTCAGGGCTGAGGAACATACAAGACATGAGATAAGGGATAGAAGGGAAACTGATTATGACACAGTCTTTCTCTGACATAGGTGACATGAATGGGAGGGGAGAAAAAAAAGGAAAATGAGGGTCAATGAGGATTTGTGGAATCACCAATAGTGTACCTGCAGAAACCTGGGAGACAGAGCATTCAGTGGACAGTGACTATAGTGAGCGTGCCGCTGTCATGATTGTCATGAGTACTGCGTGGGAAAACAAAATGAATACAGTGACTGTTGTGTGTGTGCCGCTGTCATGGGAGAGCCCCATGAAGAATGTGAGGGAAAACGCACAGTATACAATGAAGTGACATGAGAGATATGTGCAAGTGACATTGGTGGTGTGGGGCAATGTCATGAGGACTTGTGTGACTCAAGTGACTAAAACAGAACTATAATGAGACGTTGGTTAGGACAATAAGAATTGAGGATGACCGGTAAATGAGAAGTAACACGTACAGGCTATGAGGTACTGTAATCAGAAGTTTAGGCATTGTAAAAGGGTCATGAGGTGCGGAGAGACTACATTAAAAGAAACGTCTTTCAGTAGGACATTCACTTAGGAATGGAAAGTGATTGAACATCTATGCTAAGACCAAGGCACAAATTGGTAATTACCCCAAAAAAACATCAGTGTTTATATCGAGTTTACCAATTAATGGCTTTTTAAGCAATATCATCTGTATTCCCACTTGAAGTATGAGCTTAAAATTCCAAACATGCAGAGTGGCATTGGCTAGTAAGTGAGCGCAGGCTGGCGTATCACACAGGTATGGGTTTATGAGACAGGAACGGTTTACTATTTGTATTCCAATACTTGGGTTGTGATATCCGTAACACAAATACAGGACTGTAAGTCCCCAACTGCAAAAGAAGAACACGACTTGATGAGCTACTCATGCCTCACATGAGACAGCTTGAAACCTCACCATAGCCTAAGCAATATACTGGGTGGCTACAAAACCAGTGTATTGCATTGTATTGCAGCATGTATGAAGTGCTTACTAACCCTATGTGGACTGCTGAAGTGCTTTGCCACTTAAGCAGCATGCTACACCATGTAGGGTGTGCGGTTGGAAGGATGTTGTTTTTGTTTTGATCCTATGTGGGAAACACATCGCTGTGTGCTGGGTGATTAAATGTAAGGGACAGTTGCCTTTATAGTATTCATATGGTATAGTTTCCTTAGCTGGTTACCACACTGAATTGTCCAATCTGAGAGCTGGCAAGGTTTGAGGAAGAGATAAGTGGAGAGATCTGTAGGAAAATACATTTTGATTATCATCCCATGTCTGAGTGACTATGTGAGATGATAAAACGTGGTGAGATGGTATAGATATTTGGAACCTGCAGAGAATGGACTATAATAAAATCGTTCAGAATTGTCAAGGAATGTGTGACAGGTCTCATCAGTTATTTCATGCCTGTTCATTTGGTGATGTTTGGTTATTCAGCTGGTCATGGGCAACCCACGTAGCAGAAATGTATTATATGAATTTAATAGGTATAAGTTACAATTTGTTTTCTGACTGTTGCTCACCATCGGTCAGCCCTTTTTTGCTTACCTGCATAATTGCTGTTGAGTTGGGTGCAATGAATGGGTTGTAAGCTGAAGATTGTGCTTGATGGTGCAGCTGCCTTCTGGGCTCTGGTGCCTATATGCAGGTGGTGCAGTTATCTAGGAAATACCAAGGTTTTCAATTGACTTCAGAAGACTACTTGCTCCTGGGTGCTTCTAATGCTGGTTGGTAATGAGTTCCAGAGCTTAGCAGCTTGTACTGAGAAAGCAGTGCCTTCTACAGAGTTCTTATGAGAAGGTGGTATGATGATAAGCTGTACAAGCATGGAGCGTAGTGTTCTGTTTAGTTAGTATTGCTTGGAAATAATGGAAATCCAACTATTGTTGACAGAACCTGGTCTGTTAGTAAATGTTCAAAATGTGCAGCCCAATTGTGCTATGATATCATGCAAGTTCTCTAGCCTGTACCATAGCCAAATGCTGTATCATCCTTTGGATGTACTAAATGTATGTCTTGTTAAACTTTCTGTGCAAAATTCAATAAAGTCTGTTTATCAAAAAAACTAATTGATGAATAAAATACTAGATGCAAAACATATTCGCAGGAAGTTTGGACAAGTACTTTGAGCAATTAAATTCTTGCTGTTCCTCAAAATATCCATCTTAACCTGGTATATGCTTAGCAATCAGTTAAAAATGAGATGAAGCCTTGGTGTTCTTGCTAATGTTCCATGAGGATGTTTATAATGAATTTTGTATTTAAAGACATAATCTTTTTTAATCTCCTTTTTAAAAAAAAAAAAAAAGATCTGTATGCATATATTGTTATGATCCTATGTTTTTATGTATGTGTCTTTTATGGCCAAGGTGGCCGAAATAAATAAATAAATAATAATAATATTTGTTAATCGCTATTTCTTTTTTAAAAAATACCACAACTAAAAATTATTCTGCTCTCTATGCACTGTTTCCGCCCAGCATAAATGTAAACTATAGTGCCTGGTCAGATTTATACCAAACTCTCACCCTTTTTATCCCAGTCATATATAGTTTTTCCTTCACTGGTACTGCGCCCTAAGCATGCAGAGTTAGCACCAGCTTCAAAGCCTCAAAATGCCCATAGAGCCCACTGAAAATTAAAGACAGTTGCAAGTAAGTTGCTTTGCAAGTAAAGAGCTGATTTCGAAACGCAGCCTTCAATATGTTCAGCAGCTCGTTGATCATCCAGTTAGCAAAGAATTTGGAAGACAAGAGTCGGTGAAAGTAATTGGAAGTCTCCCTAATAATAACCAGCACCCTCTTTTCCATCCATCATCCCTGTAAGCTTTGAAACTACTGAAGAAATCATGACAAGAGGCTCATATGACTATAAGACTTCCACAGGTAGTGCACATGTGTCAGCATACCCCATCATTGATGCCCAACAGAACAGTGAGGTTGGGCCTTTTTGTAAATAAGTACTAATGTAACATGCACTTGTGTCTTTTCCTGCTCTGACTGCAGGAGCACTCATTGCAACTTTTGATTCAGGCACTCCCGGCAGAAGCCCTGTTGAGCCATTCCATTGATTGCTATGGGCCCCCAAGTAGGGCTTCCGCTCACACTCCTTGCCCTACGAGAGAAGGACTACATTTAGGTCTGGTAATTAACGTACATATCCCATTGTCAGGTCACAAAACACACACCTAATAAAGTGGATAAAAGCATTCAAAGGAAATATTCACCAAGCAAATGACTAAGATCTCACCAGTTTTTGCGTGGGAAAACACAATGAATACAGTGACTGTTGTGTGTGTGCCGCTGTCATGGGAGAGCCCCATGAAGAATGTGCGGGAAAACGCACAGTATACAAGGAAGTGACATGAGAGATATGTGCAAGTGATATTGGGGGTGTGGTGCAGTGTCATGAGGACTTGTGTGACTCGAGCGACTAAAACAGAACTATAATGAGACGTCGGTTAGGACAATAAGAATTGAGGATGACCGGTAAATGAGAAGTAACAGGTACAGGCTATGAGGTACTGTAATCAGAAGTTTACGCATTGTAAAAGGGTCATGAGGTGCGGAGAGACTACATTAAAAGAAACGTCTTTCAGTAGGACATTCACTTAGGAATGGAAAGTGATTGAACATCTATGCTAAGATTAAGGCACAAATTGGTAATCACCCCAAAAAAA
Organism: Lissotriton vulgaris; assembly: GCF_964263255.1. Lineage (NCBI taxonomy): Eukaryota > Metazoa > Chordata > Amphibia > Caudata > Salamandridae > Lissotriton > Lissotriton vulgaris. The sequence continues at coordinate 1,219,887,311 of NC_141693.1, forward strand.
CATCAGTGTTTATATCGAGTTTACCAATTAATGGCTTTTTAAGCAACATCATCTGTATTCCCACTTGAAGTATGAGCTTAAAATTCCAAACATGCAGAGTGGCATTGGCTAGTAAGTGAGCGCAGGCTGGCGTATGTAATGTAATGTATTACTTGTAAAGCGCACTGTTGCCAGCCGGCGTCCTGGCGCTGTATTTGATATTTGAGGGGATATTTCTAAAGCGCAGCGGTCGCTCCGAAGGGAGCATCATGGCGCTGAAAATCCTGAAATCCTAGTCGAGTTAGCAGAAGGAGGGCTAGATGGCAGCTTTAGTCCAGTCGTCGGGGAGGTTAAAAATCCAAGTTTTGAGAAGTTTTCTAAAAGGTTTCTCAAGGGCCTGTTGTCTCAAGTATTTGGGCATGCTGTTCCAGGCTTTGATGGCCAGGGAGTTTAAAGTTTTTCCACCCTTAGTCTTCAAGTTGTACCTGGCGGGAGACATGAGATTGTCTTGAGCAGAACGGAGGGAACGACTCGGTTTGTAGTGGGGGAAGCGTCTGGTCAGGTATTTTTGACCAGTATTGTTGAACGCCCGAAAGGCGATGGTAAGTATTTTGAAAAGAATTCTTTTATGGAGGGGGAGCCAATGTAGGGATTTTAGGGCTGCAGAGACGGATGATTTACGGGGTAATTTTAGGACCAGTCGGGCAGCCGTGTGGAGGACGCTTTGAAGTTTGGTCTGTGTGGACTTTTTTGTCCCTGCCAGGAGGCCGTTACAGTAATCTAGGTGTGAGATAATGAGGGCTACTGTTACTGTTTTTCTGGCCTCCAGTGGAAGAAAGTCAAAGAACTTTCTGAGAGATTTTATTATACCAAAGCATCTGCCGGCAACATTCCTGGCGTGCTGGTCGAATGATAGGTCCGAGTCGAATGTTACACCGAGGTTTCTAGCTGTTGTTACGGTCTGCGGAGGGGCAACAGAATTGTCCGGCCACCAGAGGGCTGGGCAGAAGGAGGTGTTCTTTCCGATGGGGAGGATCTCTGTTTTGCTAGAGTTACATCTGAGGTGGTTAGTGTCCATCCAGTGGAAGACCGCGGTTAAACAGTTTTTGAGATTGAGCTCAGCTTTGGTTGAGTTATCCTCTAAGGGTACAATCAACTGCGTATCATCGGCATACGAGGTTACAGGAATGCAGAATGATTCAATGAGGGAGAGGAGTGGGATGAGGTAAATATTAAAAAGAAGGGGACTCAGGATGGACCCTTGGGGTACTCCGGAGGAGACCTTTTTTTCTTTGGACTGAAAAGGGCCAAGAGCGACAGTTTGGAACCTGTCTCTGAGGAATGATTTTATCCATAGTAGGGCTGTGTCTGAAATCCCTATGTCCGTCAGTCTGTTTATCAGGATAGAGTGGGATATGGTGTCAAACGCTGCTGTGAGGTCAAGAAGTATGAGAATAGCCTTCTTCCTCTGGTCTTGCAGCGTTTTTATAGTATCTGACAGTTAAATCAGAGCGGTCTCGGTTGAGTGTTTGGGACGGAAACCAGATTGTTGGGGGTGAAGAATGTTGTGGGCTTCCAGGTGGATTTTGAGTTCTTTGTAGACCAACTGTGCTGTTATTTTTCCCAAAGCAGGGAGAAGGGTGATCGGGCGGAGATTGGTCAGGTCAACCGGGGATTTGTTAGCTTTCTTCATGAGCGGTTTGACTATGCCCTTTTTCCATATGCGAGGGACAGATCCGGAGCTGAGTGACGAGAAGATTAGGCAAGCTAATGCCCAGAGTTGCCGAGTGGGACCCCTGGTTAGAGTAGGCACCGAGGAGAGAATTATCGAGTCTGCTGACCTTGGTCCACGACCCTGCCGCGTCAGGAATTGAACCCTGGTACCGGGCCGAGTTCTGCTTCCGGGTCTGCCGCCTCTAACCAGTGAGCCACACCACTCCACACATGTATGGGTTTATGAGACAGGAACCGTTTACTATTTGTATTCCAATACTTGGGTTGTGATATCCGGAACACAAATACAGGACTGTAAGTCCCCAACTGCAAAAGAAGAACACGACTTGATGAGCTACTGATGCCTCACATGAGACAGCTTGAAACCTCACAATAGCCTAAGCAATATACTGGGTGACTACAAAACCAGTGTATTGCATTGTATTGCAGCATTTATAAAGTGCTTACTAACCCTATGTGGACTGCTGAAATGCTTGCCCACTTAAGTAGCATGCTACACTATGTAGGGTGTGTGGTTGAAAGGATGTTGTTTTTGTTTTGATCCTATGTGGGAAACACATCGCTGTGTGCTGGGTGATTAAATGTAAGAGACAGTTGCCTTTATAGTATTAATATGGTACAGTTTCCTTAGCTGGTTACCACACTGAATTGTCCAATCTGAGAGCTGGCAAGGTTGGAGGAAGAGATAAGTGGAGAGATCTGTAGGAAAAGACATTTTGATTATCATCCCATGTCTGAGTGACTATGTGAGATGATAAAACGTGGTGAGATGGTATAGATATTTGGAACCTGCTGAGAATGGACTATAATAAAATCGTTCAGACTTGTCAAGGAATGTGTGACAGGTCTCATCAGTTATTTCATGCCTGTTCATTTGGTGATGTTTGGTTATTCAGCTGGTCATGGGCAACCCACGTAGCAGAAATGTATTATATGAATGTAATAGTTACAATTTGTTTTCTGACTGTTTCTCACCATCGGTCAGCTCTTTTTTGCTTACCTGCATAATTGCTGTTGAGTTGGGTGCAATGAATGGGTTGTAAGCTGAGGATTGTGCTTGATGGTGCAGCTGCCTTCTGGGCTCTGGTGCCTATATGCAGGTGGTGCAGTTATCTAGGAAATACCAAGGTTTTCAATTGACTTCAGAAGACTACTTGCTCCTGGGTGCTTCTAATGCTGGTTGGTAATGAGTTCCAGAGCTTAGCAGCTTGTACTGAGAAAGCAGTGCCTCCTACAGAGTTCTTATGAGAAGGTGGTATGATGATAAGCTCTACAAGCATGGAGCGTAGTGTTCTGTTTAATTAGTATTGCTTGGAAATAATGGAAATCCAACTATTGTTGACAGAACCTGGTCTGTTAGTAAATGTTCAAAATGTGCAGCCCAATTGTGCTATGATATCATGCAAGTTCTCTAGCCTGTACCATAGCCAAATGCTGTATCATCCTTTGGATGTACTAAATGTATGTCTTGTTAAACTTTCTGTGCAAAATTCAATAAAGTCTGTTTATCAAAAAAACTAATTGATGAATAAAATACTAGATGCAAAACATATTCGCAGGAAGTTTGGACAAGTACTTTGAGCAATTAAATTCTTGCTGTTCCTCGAAATATCCATCTTAACTTGGTATATGCTTAGCAATCAGTTAAAAATGAGATGAAGCCTTGGTGTTCTTGCTAATGTTCCATGAGGATGTTTATAATGAATTTTGTATTTAAAGACATAATCTTTTTTAATCTCCTTTTTAAAAAAAAAAAAGATCTGTATGCATATATTGTTATGATCCTATGTTTTTAGGTATGTGTCTTTTATGGCCAAGATGGCCGAAATAAATAAATAAATAATAATAATATTTGTTAATCGCTCTTTCTTTTTTAAATAATACCACAACTAAAAATTATTCTGCTCTCTATGCACTGTTTCCGCCCAGCATAAATGTAAACTATAGTGCCTGGTCAGATTTATACCAAACTCTCACCCTTTTTATCCCAGTCATATATAGTTTTTCCTTCACTGGTACTGCGCCCTAAGCATGCAGAGTTAGCACCAGCTTCAAAGCCTCAAAATGCCCATAGAGCCCACTGAAAATTAAAGACAGTTGCAAGTAAGTTGCTTTGCAAGTAAAGAGCTGATTTCGAAACGCAGCCTTCAATATGTTCAGCAGCTCGTTGATCATCCAGTTAGCAAAGAATTTGGAAGACAAGAGTCGGTGAAAGTAATTGGAAGTCTCCCTAATAATAACCAGCACCCTCTTTTCCATCCATCATCCCTGTAAGCTTTGAAACTACTGAAGAAATCATGACAAGAGGCTCATATGACTATAAGACTTCCACAGGTAGTGCACATGTGTCAGCATACCCCATCATTGATGCCCAACAGAACAGTGAGGTTGGGCCTTTTTGTAAATAAGTACTAATGTAACATGCACTTGTGTCTTTTCCTGCTCTGACTGCAGGAGCACTCATTGCAACTTTTGATTCAGGCACTCCCGGTTCAGAAGCCCTGTTGAGCCATTCCATTGATTGCTATGGGCCCCCAAGTAGGGCTTCCGCTCACACTCCTTGCCCAACGAGAGAAGGACTACATTTAGGTCTGGTAATTAACGTACATATCCCATTGTCAGGTCACAAAACACACACCTAATAAAGTGGATAAATGCATGCAAAGGAAATATTCACCAAGCAAATGACTAAGATCTTACCAGTGTTTTTTTTGGGAAAGGTTGGGTTGGTATGTTATGTTATGTTAATTTATTTTTCTAATGCGCGCAGCTACCCAACAAGGGTTTCCCAGCGCAGGCCATAACAGAGACTCAAGACATCTGAATTAGCAATGTTGATTGAAAAGCCAAGTTTTTAATTGCTTACGAAAATTGAGGTACAGCTTCTCTTTCTGCATCACATCAGGTGAGGAATTCCACAAAGTAGGACCAAGAAGAGAGAAGGCGCGTCCTCCCATTCTCGTCAATTTGATCCTGGGAATTTCGAAGAACTCTTCTGAAGAGGAGCGAAGCAGGCGAGAGGGATGGTAAGGGCGTACCAGATCTTGTACGTATTTAGGAGCAGAGCCGATCTTAATTCTGAACATATAGCATAGGGCTTTAAATTTTATGCGATGTTCTACCTTAAGCCAATGTAATTCTCTCAGGGCATTTCCTTTGTTGAACATTCTGGGAAGTCCACACAGCAATCTGGCTGCAGAATTCTGCACCACCTGGAGCTTGCGCAGTACATCCCTATTAGACCCCAAAATGAGAATGTTACAGTAGTCCAGGCGAGATGTTACAAGTGCCTGGACTACCGTCCTTTGGGTATCAATAGGGAGCATCCAAAAGTTTTTTTTAACCATTTTAAGATGGTAAAACAGGTGTCCCCAATTTGTACTGCCTGTTGTTTTATTGACAATTTATTGTCAATAAGAAAGCCTAGATTGCGGACCTGAGAGGAAGGCGTAGCTAATGGTCCCATTTCAGCTGGCCAATGTTGAGGGCCCCAATGTTCAGAATGTTTCCCAAAGATAAGCACTTCCGTCTTTTTCCCGTTGAGCTTGAGCAAATTAGGTTGCATCCATGATGCAATATTGCGCAAGCCCAATTGCAGAACAGAAGGGCCCTGTTTCTTATCAGCCGCTAGGGAGAAGATGATTTGAGTATCATCGGCGTATGAAACAGTGCCAGCCCTGCTGCTTCAGCAATCACTGCTAGGGGTTGCACATGGATAATGAAAAAGAGTGGGCTCAAAATTGAGCCCTGTGGCACCTCATACAGGGATGTGTAAGACTTTGAAGTGGCCCTAGTGGAAAACACCTGGAATGTTCGCTCCGATAAAAAGGAGGACTGCCAGCCAAGCGCCGATCCAGAGATGCCCAATGCCTGTAAAGATGTTCTTAATATGGTATGGGAAACCATATCAAAGGCGGCACTTAGATCTAATAATATAAGGGCCACTGTATCACCAGCGTCCTAACGCTGGCGTAGCATCTCAGTGACGCCCAGCAATGTGGTCTCCATTGAGAACCCTGCTCTAAAACCTGATTGTGAGGTGTGCAGAAAGTGAGAGGATTCCACAAACGTAGATAGCTGGCCACTCACATGTTTCTCCAAGACTTTGGAAAAAGTCAGGAGCAGGGAAATAGGCCTAAAATTAGACAGCATAGCAGGATCTGCGTTAGGCTTTTTCAACAATGGCAACTCCATTGCATGTTTCCAGGCGGCTGGTATCACTGCCTCACTAAGAGAGGGATTTAATAGCTCCATAACCACTCTTAAGGCGGGCTGTTCCATTTGTAAAAGCACTGTAGCTGGAAGCAGGTCGCACAGAGAACCCGATTTAATGCTCGCTAACATTTTTGTAAAGGAGCCAGTGTTCAAGAGAACCCACTGCTCCAATTTTACCTGAGAGCCCTCTACCACTGTGGGTACCTGAGCGATGTCAGGCAGAGCCGGGTACGACACACAAATTCCTCCTAATGTCTGATGGATTTGTTCAACTTTATGTATAAAGAAGTAAGCAAGAGTGTTACATTGTGGTTCGTCAAGAACAGGCGGACTGGGTTGTGTTCCTGAACCTGCTCACTTCTTAACCATGGAGAATAGGGTACGAGGACAATTTTTTGCTCCCAGGATAGTGGAGGAGACATAATCAGCTTGTGGCTTTTTGCATAAAGCATGATATTTTTTCAATGTAACTTTGTAGATGTTTTTGGACTCAGGGGCGTAATTCCTTCTCCAACTTCTTTCCATAACTTTACACTTGCTTTTTTCAGCTTTTAGCTGCTCTGTGAACCAGAGGGCAGGAGGCCGGTGGTTATTACATTTTTTCACCGTGGATGGAAGGCAAGCATTAGAAGCGGAGGCAATCCAATTATAAATACTGTTCAAGGAAGCCAGTGATATGGAGTTATAAGAAGGGGCATTGTTTAACAGTAACTGGTTGAATTTTGCTATATCCAATTTTCCCCAATTTCTGGTTCGACCTGATGTATCGTGAAACAATGGGGACAGGTTCAGTAAACTACTGTGTTGGAACTTAACCGCGAAATGGTCAGACCAACATAAAGGCAGTGCAGGCGGACAGTTAATATCAGACAAGTTAGAAAAACATAGGGTCCATAAAGTGACCAGCTATATGAGTGGGGCCTTCATTGCAAAGAGGTAGATTCAATGCAGATAAATCAGCAATGAGCGCCTTATTTGCTGGACAATCCGTGCTTTCCAACTGTAGATTTAAGTCTCCTAAAACTGTAAAATTAGCCAATTTAAGTAGCCAAAGAGCCAACAAGTCTGACAGAAGGGGCACCCAAGACCCAGCTGGTCCTGGGGGTCGATAGGTCAAGGCCCCAGATAGAGTAAGCTGGGGGAGAGCATAAGTTTGAAAAGGGCAGCTTCACAATCCTGCAGTGGGAAGTCCTCCAATTTGCATGAGTAGCTCTTTTTAAAAATAATCGCAATCCCTCCACCCTTACTGAGAATTCTATCTCTCCTTATTATAGTGTAATTTTCGGGGAGGGCGCATGCGACATCCGGACCTGAACTATCATTCAACCAAGTTTTCGTCATAAAAATAGCGTTGGGTGCTTCGCTATTTAACAAATTAAAAATGTCCTCCTAATATTTTGAAAAGGAGCGACAATCAATGCTCCAAAAATTATACGTTTTATTATGGTATGGTAATTGTAAGGCAATGGGTTAATGTATGGGTGATTCAAGAGAAGTCTGCGACCATACACCCTACTGGGTCTCCCAAAGAGGAGAGTCCTTGATGTTGTGTAGAGAGGACCCCCACCCTGTCCTCGATGTCAAGAAACTGGAAGGGGTTTAGCATACCCCCCCGGATATGAGCTCTCCCACGGACCTATGGGCGAAGAAAACAAGTGGAGAAGGTGTGCAGACTCGCAGGGGAATTCGGGGCTCAGCTGCTGCCTGCTGACCGTGTAGACCTCTGTGTGGTCAGGTCAGTGATGCTAAGCCTTCACCTTCGGGTTCTCATGCTTTTTCATGGCCCCAGAATGGTGCTGCTGTATTTATATATGTTTTAAATTAATACATTTAATCTAATAAGACAATTCAATTGACTAATTAAAAAGTTCTCCGTAAAGCATTAGCATTTGAATATTCAACGGCATTAAATAAGTAATACCAAAGCTACCAATATTAATATGTGAAGAGCAAAAGAAAGAAAAGGAAAGATGAACAAAGAAGACTGAGCTATTTACAATATAGTTGCATCATATGATTTAATGTAAAGTGAAATATATAATTTTGCAAGTTAAAATACATTGTTAACTCGAACAATAAACACAGGGCCTGATTTAGAGTTCAGGAGATGGGTTACTACATCACAAACCTGAAAGATATTCCATCCACCATATTACAAGTGCATTACATCCAATTGCACTTGCAGTAGGGTGGAAGGGATATCCCTCATGTTAGTGACGGAGTAACCCACCACCGCACTCTAAACCAGGCTCATAATCATCAAGCGGTTCCCAAAACATGTCGTGCTCATATAACAAAATGATGGGGCTTAGAGAAGAGAATCTTTCCTCTTGTCTGGTGAAGGGAATCCATGCCCACCACTTGTGCCTAAATAACATTTAGCAACTTTCCTGTTAGACCGTATGTATTTAATTGCAGAAGACATCAAAATGCAACAAATGTCTTATTTGCAGGGGACAAAAAGGAAGAGAGGCAAAGGATTTGCAGACAATCATAAGGTATGAAATATGATTGTCGATATTGCATATTTTACAAATTATATCCCATGCTTCAGACCAAACTTTATTATAATTGGACACTCATTAAGCAAATCTTTCAATGAACCAGTATTGATATTGCAGTGCCAGCAAATAGGACTAAGTTAAGTTAGCTTCGAAACCTTAATCGGGGCCCAGGTCAATTGTTTATAATAAACATATCTGTTGGATAGAGAAAGGAAGAGAGACGGGTAGAAGCCAGATATATTACGCATTTATAGATAAAAAAGTGCCTTTTTGTTGGGTAAAGTAGCTTACATGTTGACTAACACTCGATGGCGCCAGATACTCTTCTGTGAGGTTTCTCACAGAACGTGATTTCTTAAAGTTAGAAACAGGTGCTGATGGTACGGTGGCCCTCTTCAAGTTGCTGACCTGAGACCCACAAAGTACGCCAAGTTTGGAGTGTCAAACGTACAGGTAACCCCTCTCCTTTGGTGGCAGTAGCAGTGGTGGTGGGAGGACAAAAGGAGCGTAAAAAGCAACCGCACCAAAGAGCATAGCAGTAACTCTTGCCTCATGCCAGCAGATGCCGTGCACCGCAGCCAGAGCACTTAAGAACCACCATCGGGTCTTCTGTGCCCTCAGCATCATCAGAGGACCCTAAGCCTTGTGCCTTGAAAAGGACATGCAGGTCTTCGTAAACCACTTACCTGTGCTTCATGACAGCATCAAGTGTGCCTAAGCTCTGATCCATCAGTCCTTTCACTTCACACTCCCAAAGACACAGCAACAAACATAGCAAGTGTTCCATCCCCCTGTTGGCCTGCGGAGTAGCGTGCTACCCATCTGAAAAGCGCTTCACTGCCTCTTCGCAGGTAGTGGTAACATTTAAATAAACGAATCTGGAATGACCACAGGTTACACGATCTACTACGTGTACATTACTGGTCTCACACACTTTGTAGAGTATCAGTGAAGATTTTCGAACTGTCGAGACAGGTTAATCAGTGGTAAGAGAAGGGAGTTGGAAGGAGGAGGAAAAGCTCAGGTGACTTTAAAAAGGAGTTAATATCAATCTGATAACTAGGAACTACGAAATTAAAAGTAATTCTTGGGTAGTGAGCATCTGAAAGGAGAACCCTGCACTTAGAAGTCCACCGTTTTGCAAAACCACTTCGATCTGGTGGGGTAAAGGTTGGGCTCAGCACTCACCTGAATAGCAGCGAATTCTGGTGTTTAAAGGTGTACTTCTCTCCCATTTAGGCGCTGCGGAAGGCTCACGTGAACAGTCGATGCTTCATTCATCGACAAAACTGTCTGGCATGGAAAGAATATATTGCTTTCAAAATTCACAAAGGAATTCACTCACGAGAATCCCTGGTGAAGAAAACATGAAACGTTTGTTAACTATTTTAGCATACTAATCATTAACTGTTCTCAGTCAAAGGCAAAGATATTGTCTTCCAGTGATGGGGGGGGGGGGGGGGGGGGGGGGGGGTTGTCTAATTTATGAAACTGTGCGTGTGTTTCCTATATTGTTTCTAGTCATAACAGGTCTCAAACTAGCCATTTGTGATATTTGTCAAGTCCCTCCTCGATCAGTCTTATTCTCCTTAACCTAAAGCCATTTTAAACATGGTTCTTGAGGTACAACCACATGGATACTGCTTCCCCCACTATTTTCCATTATTTGTGACAATATTTCTATGCTGTCCTTTTGCTATAAGAGCATAAAGTAGATTCATAAAGTAGATGCATAAAGTAGATTCAAGTAACTACAGAATAGTTGTAATATTGTATACCAGCTCAAAGTTACCTGCAAAAAGTTGTTTTAGTCTCGTGACGGACTAGAACTATTTATGGGCAGATATATGGAGCTTTTTGCATTCACAAAAATTCCAAATATCATTATCAGGCCGTTTGCAACCGCAAAAAGGCCTTTTGGTGTGTATGAAACTCAAATTGAGATTCAGTAGCATGTTACCAAATCTCAATTTCTGTTTGTGGCCAAACACCAAATCAGTGTTTGGAAAGTGTGTTTGGGGCGATCCAGTATGGGATGTATTGATGTTTTGCAGTCGCAAAACATTAACATTTTACCTACAATAGTAGTGGTAACCTATTAGTAAAGGAGAAGTGCTCCCCAAAATACCACTTCCCTTTATGAATGTTGACACAAATATGGGCCACTGCCCTTTCTTAAAAAATGTTACTAAAATGTTTAATTTCTCCTAATGCATTTGCAACCACTCTTCCCAAATCCATTTGTCATACATCTGACCCCTAATTATTTAATCAAAGCAGGACTGGCTTTTAGATGATCCGTCGAGCATCATTTGTGAGATTGAGCATCTGATCAAGAGGACAGCAATGTACAATGTGCTGAGGGTTCCACGTAGGGTTTTTAGTATACAGGAAGATTGGCGCTCTCAACTGGTAGCGGTGAAGTAGGGAATATAAGCACAATTAATACGGTGCTACTAGGTCGGGGGATACCAAAAACAACCCTTGAAAAGAGTGGCGAGCGCCCACCCTGTAAATTACAGAATAGTCCTGTGCACTCGTTAGATTTGTCTTTACAAATGTCTATCAATAACATTCTAACGTTCAAGCAGGAATGAAGACAGGGTCGACACCAGTGGACGTTATTTTTGGTGGAATGTATTATAAACCTTCTTCAAAAGGGAACATCAAAGGAAAAATCAGCCGACACGTGTTCCGTCAATCGGGCAGTCACCCGTGACTCTTCAGGGCTGGGGATAACAAAATAAAATGGTTGCAAGGATTCTGCTCCTACACTGAACTGTGCACAGAGACCCAGGACCTCAGTGAATTGTGGTGTACCAAAAAACTCACAGTAGTACCTAGAAAATCCCAACCAGCTAGCATCGGTGTCACATTAGCTCTTCATGCTATAGCAAAGTAACCAATAATTAGACAACCTAGAACATGCGACTTAGGTTATACTCGGGAATGGTGGGAAGCAAGAACACTCTTTCGTTATACTCTCATACCAGTCCACAACAGGAGTAAAACACAGACAGGGGAAAGGTTAAAATATTTATTTTAACAATGTGCTCTAAGATGCAGTATCTTTGCGAACATAAGCAGACATATGATTAGAAATAATATGGTCAGCATTGTTACAACTCCATAAAACACAAAAGGACAAATCATATTACAAGGATGATGAAAACAGGTCCCAGTTATATCACCCTCCCTAGATAGGAACTATGTTTTATAAAATATAGAAGGTCTCTTAGGCTTTTACAGGGGACCCCATACCTCTAAGATCAGCAGGAGTGAATCACATCAGGATCTGCGAAAGCTCTCTGTCTCTCTGGAAACGGAAAATGTTTCAAGTGTATGAAATCATGCCCATGGTGCAATAAAGGTGCCAGAATCACGTTGGCTTGCAGCTGCCTCTATGTTATGTCTAAAAACGTGAGCTGATCAGTCCGGACAACAGCTACCTTGTTATGATAACCTTGGAGGCTTTAGCACTCGCTGTGCAGACTAAGGTTGCGATGTATGTCTAGGGATGCTGAAAACAAACCTTTGTCATGTGAAGATATTTACGCAGCCTAACTTACAAAAGCAGCTATATGCAGTGTCGGGTGAAAAAGCAGCAAAAGGTAAAATGGTGTTTAGACTTCTAATAAGCCATGCTAACATAGCAAATGTGTGCAAACCAGGCCTAGCCCACATTACATGACAGGATGATTGGTCCAAAAGGATTCATAAACAAGGAAGTCTAGTGACGCAGGAAAAAACACCTCCATGTGAGTGGAAATCCTGTATAAGAGGTGTGAAAAGAACAATATACAAGTGACTTCACACAATTGGAAGACAAAACCTGTTGTGGAGTGAATATTCAAGCATGGAAAAGGAGAAAAGGGAAATAAATCTCCTAAAAAAACATGTATAGACCAACAGTAGAACAATTGTACGTTATTTCAAATAATGAGAATAAAAACGGAGCGACGATGGTGGAGTGACATGTGAATGGATAGAGACAAGGTCGCTTCTGAACTTTTCGACAATCTTGCTAAAGGCATCTTGATCACCACTCCATCCACAAGTGGAGACCCACAAAGTAAAGACGGTCTTAGGGAAAAAATCATCAAATTAGAAAGACTCAGGAAAACAGAAAACTCCAGATGGTGGTACAGTGCCACGCTTAAACAATACCTTCAACTAAACAGGGTTCCAAGGGGACTCCAGTCCCAAATCTTTCCAACCTTTGATGATCTTGATGACGACCTGCTAGGAAACTGGGAATAGACACTCACTAGTAATTCAAACTCATTGATTCACATTCTAATAGAGAACGCTGAACGCAAAGTAGCCAAATTACAAGCAGACATCTCTGACCTGGAAAAGGAAATTCAGGCTCTTGATCTCCAAGAAGCCACCGAAAAAAACTACACCATCCTAAACGAAATTCTTTCTAAACACCAGAACGAAATTAAATACAGGAAGACAAGGCAGTTGAAGATAGACGAGGCAGACTACAGAGAGGGACGAGCTTTTACCTTTGCTAGAAAATAGGACTTATTCTGCAACATACAATGTGCTGTCCCAAGTATTCTGTTTTGTGATGGACATCTGCAAGAATCAGAATTGCTTCTCACACAAACAATCCGAAGCAATTTGCACACCATTCAGCACAGCAAGATATTGCATTTGGCTTGGCCAGTAGAAATATCATTCCAAATTGCGATAGGCAGCTTGTTAAGCATTGTTCTTAGGCCTGACAATGGACAATGAGAGAGGAAAAAGTTCAGTCTTGTCTCTCATTGATTATTATAATTATACTTCACACATTAATAAACCCTCATTTACAGCTATCGATTGACAATAACTCTCATTCATGGCTTGCAAAACTTTACTTGTACACCAAAATACAGCAATTTCATTGTTATTGTATGTGTATCAGTTTGTGCAGGATGGAGTCCATTGTTTTTCTATGCTCACATTGCAAGTAGAGAAGAAGGTGGTAACAGCACTGTCCTGTCTCCATGCACACTTGCAGATGTCCTATCCTTAAGGCAGGGATTGCCAATCAAAAAGGTAGTTGGTATTGATTGACATATAGGGGAACTGTACTGCAAGGGGCTACCACGTGCAATGAGTGCCTAATTCATAAGACATTTAAGAAGACTTGAAATAGTAATGCTGTAGTACTACTTCACATACCTATAAGTGTAATTCACAAAAGCATAGGTGGAGACCTATGCTTTTGTCTCTGTCCATTCTCTTTTGGGGCCTATTCACAAAGGTAATTTCGGATGTAAACATAAGTTCAAGAATGAAAATATATCCACTTAAGCCAGCCTTTAATCCAAAAATCAATTTCTCGTGGGTGTGAATGGATTTACTACTGTGTATTTCTATGACACAACTGTAGATAAATCCACAGTTGTAAATCCCACACAAGGGGTGGAATGTGGGCAATCCAGGTCTTGGTTTGCTTCAGGAGTTTGGGGACATCTAGAAGCAGGTATGTTTGTGAGCATGTCCAAAGTCAGCGCTGATCCCTTCCCACTCTTAAATTGTCAGAAAGGAGCTCCAGTCAAGGGGTAGAGTATCTCTCTTTTTAAGGATGGAAAGGAGAATGGATCAACCCCGGTTTGCTGGGTTAATGAGAAGGGCTTTCTCCATGGTGAAATTATTTTTACTGGAGAAGAAAATGTGCATTTGCACAGAGGGTCTAATTCCACCTCTGTGAGTTCTTTGTTATGGAGAAAACCTTATAAGGGGAGTAGGTCCTCCTAGGTTATGTCAAAAAGCATTCCCAGTAATATACCTGGAAACATCCACTTAGCACAGCTTTTCAGGTATACCTCCAGAAATGATTGTGAACAACAAAAAGTAGCAAATCTGCACATTGACGCAGGGATATTTCTATGGGTTGACATGTATTACCTGTTTGGTGAATAGGGCGCATGTGTGAAGCTCGCCACTGAAAGCACATAGAACTCCACACACATAAACCTAGGTTTTAGGTGTAAATATGGGAGTGTCAAGGGAAAGTGGCTAGGAATTATGGAATATCTACTGTAAAGTGTGAGGAGGAAAGCGAAAATAAAGTTGGAGAGGGGGGCTTAGCAAATCTGGTTTCCTTCATGATAACAGCTTATGTTTTGACTTTTCATGGACTCTTTTGTTGCTGGCTTTCGGACTCTGTGCTCTTTACCCATGCTAAGCAGTAGTAATGTGCTAGTGCTTCATGTTTAACAGAGCCGTACAGCAAAATTCTGCCTTGACGAACGGCCTTGCCAGTGGTTCCTGTAAATGGTAGAATTGTCCATCATGCTAAAGAACATTTCTAGATTTGGCAGGCGGGTACTTCGCCATGGCTATGGATTAATTTACTATATCGCCCTAATCGAGTACAATTTAAGGGCCCGATTTATATATTGGCGGTAATATAATGGCCCGCTGCCAAATTTAGATATGGCAGGAACTTTGGTGTAACCACGGCAGAGACCACTCCATCTCCACTGTGGTTAAACTTCTCCAGCGGCCCAACAGAGTAGCAGTCATTGGAGGTTGACCTTTATGTCCACCCACCTAATTTAAAAAGGTGGACATACATATACATTTTTACTGCCCGTCATGTAAAAAAAACGTGACTGTGAGGGGCACTGAAAACTCTTTAATATCCCCCTTTGCCATGGGAGAGAACATCCATGGCAAGATGGCATTTTATTTTTATTTTTCAAAACCAAAACCCACTATCAGCCATAAACCAAATAAGAAGTTTGGTGTTTTGAATGTAATGAAGTTTTGGCACTGCATAAATACTTTACACATTATCCGATTTTAACTCTCTGCTCTGTGCCAAAGCTACCAGGAGGTTGACCCAAAGTTCTGCTGGTAATGGTGATTTTGGTCTATTGGTGCCTAGGTGCCATGTGCATTGATGTATGCATGTATGCTGTGACTTTATAGCAGACTGACTAACCCTCAAAGTACGAGTAGCTCCTCGTGAGAAAAGGGATCGCAAGGTGATGAAGCAACAAGGCTGCCCAATTATGTTGCAAGGGGACCACAAGGTCAATCCTAATACCCTCATACACCTGTTGGGGTATCATGCTTCATCATTGGGCTCTCCTCGTCTGGCCGGCACTGCAAAGCCTGGGGGCACTTTGCCGAAGGTCTTTTGATCCGAATACATCATTTAGGTGAATGCATGAGAGGGGGCAGTGCAGAGGTGTATCTAGTGGAAAGTGAAGTGTGTCCAAAATAGACTCTGGTGCCCTAAAGAAATTCTTTAAGGGGGTAAGGGTACCAGGACTACATAACAACAGTGGTGCTATCATTCAGTCACAATGTACCTAGACAGCTATCAACAAAATGAGGTCAAAATGTTTCATGCCTTTATTGCCTAAAGGGTCAGTTGCCATTTCATCAGGGCCAAAACAAAAATAGTAGTCTGTTGCCCCCTGCACCTGGATGGTTGCAGCACAATGATTCTACCAAAGGGAGAAATAAAAACATTGTATTGTATTGTATTGCGATTTATATAGCGCACGTATCACCCGAAGGCATCAAGGCACTTGCCTTGGGAACCCGTCCTGGTATTCCCCTGTGAGATAACCCCAGCAGGGTATCCACAAGGTGAAAGCCAGGCATCCCGCTGCTAGGGGCTGTAGTGGAGATTAAGCAAGCTATTGCCCAGAGTCGCAGAGTGTGATCCCGTGAGTCGAGTAGGCACCGGAACGAGAATTATCGAGTCCGTGGAATTTTTGAGCCCAAGACCCACCGAGGTAGGGAATTGAACCCTGGTCCAGGACCGATCTCAGCTTCCGGGTCTGACGTCTCTAACCGCTGAGCCACACTTCTCCTACATGAGGTGGAAAAGCAAATGCGACAGAATTAGGATGGAAACCTGTATCCAAAATGCAGTAATGCAAATTCAATTGTTCATTAATATGTGCACTCATCAATAATGGTGTGCGGCAAGTGAGACAAAAGTTTACAAATCTCAAAGCAAGCGCTCACATAAAAACTCTGCGACACATGAAGCCAGAATATTTAATGCTTAAGGCTCTCAAGGCGGTGTAATGATAGGTGTAGCTCAGCCATCAGACATAATCAAGTTGTGCGATTTATAAGCACACACAACTGGAGTTTGGACTTAAACATACTGATGTGCACATGAGAATTGAAAACTATTGCTGAGACTCACAGTACAAAGGTGCACATAGCTGAAGTTGCTGCGCATATACTTAGCTTGGTCCGGGATATTGTCATCAATCAACACACACAGATGCAGTGGCGGCTGGTGACATTGGAAAGTGGTGTGGAGTAAAATGAATGTTGTATTGCACTGTGGCGAGCGACCATAGCAAGTGAGCCCGAACAACCTACGGAGGGTTCGGGGGGGGGAACATTTTAAAAAAAGAGTGGGCAAATGGTGGATTTTCCAGCAAATTTGCTAAAATGTGTCTTGGTTTAAAAACACGCCTGTGGGAGAGGGGTCACAATATCTGCTGCTAGCTCACAGTAATGCAAACAAAACAGGTGATGGACCGAATGTGGATCAATGTCACACATTCATGCCAGTCAAAAGATCTGGGCCCAAATCCATCGTTTTTTTGCACTCCACACCACCCTGGGTTAGACAATGGCGATATGCAAATCAGCTCTGACCCTGTGCCCCATGGGAACAGTCCAGTCCGAACTACAAAAGCCATGTCCTTCCCAGAACGGAATCAAGCATCCGAGGACCGGACCGGTTTCGAGGTAACACCTCTCATCAGCCCGGCTAGCTTGACTCCAGTGGTGTGGAGTGCCTGGGACCCACGTCTGAGCATCCCCAGCGCACTTATGGCGGTATTGCAAACAAAACAGGTGATGGACCGAATGTGGATCAATGTCACACATTCATCCCAGTCAAAAGATCTGGGCCCAATTCCATCCTTTTTTTGCACTCCACATCACCCTGGGTTAGACAATGGCGATATGCAAATCAGCTCTGACCCTGTGCCCCATGGGAACAGTCCAGTCCGAACTACAAAAGCCATGTCCTTCCCAGAACGGAATCAAGCATCCGAGGACCGGACCGGTTTCGAGGTGACACCTCTCATCAGCCCGGCTAGCTTGACTCCAGTGGTGTGGAGTGCCTGGGGCCCACGTCTGAGCATTCCCAGCGCACTTATGGCGGTATTGCAAACAAAACAGGTGATGGACCGAATGTGGATCAATGTCACACATTCATCCCAGTCAAAAGATCTGGGCCCAAATCCATCGTTTTTTTGCACTCCACACCACCCTGGGTTAGACAATGGCGATAGGCAAATCAGCTCTGACCCTGTGCCCCATGGGAACAGTCCAGTCCGAACTACAAAAGCCATGTCCTTCCCAGAACGGAATCAAGCATCCGAGGACCGGACCGGTTTCGAGGTAACACCTCTCATCAGCCCGGCTAGCTTGACTCCAGTGGTGTGGAGTGCCTGGGACCCACGTCTGAGCATCCCCAGCGCACTTATGGCGGTATTGCAAACAAAACAGGTGATGGACCGAATGTGGATCAATGTCACACATTCATCCCAGTCAAAAGATCAGGGCCCAAATCCATCGTTTTTTTGCACTCCACACCACCCTGGGTTAGACAATGGCGATATGCAAATCAGCTCTGACCCTGTGCCCCATGGGAACAGTCCAGTCCGAACTACAAAAGCCATGTCCTTCCCAGAACGGAATCAAGCATCCGAGGACCGGACCGGTTTCGAGGTAACACCTCTCATCAGCCCGGCTAGCTTGACTCCAGTGGTGTGGAGTGCCTGGGACCCACGTCTGAGCATCCCCAGCGCACTTATGGCGGTATTGCAAACAAAACAGGTGATGGACCGAATGCGGATCAATGTCACACATTCATCCCAGTCAAAAGATCTGGGCCCAAATCCATCGTCCATAGCTCACAGTAAAACATGTACCTAATGCATCTGTTCTGCGTTTGATTTTCACTTTTTTTAGATTAGAACCGGCTTTTACTTTCAATTGCTATATTTCCGTACCCACACTGTTATCTGAAAAACTATTTCAGCTGCTTCAGTGCTGATCTGTAGATTGTGCTGCCCTGGGCTGAATCTTTGCCATGTTCAGTGTTTGTGCGCCCCTGGGGTCCACAGAGGCCCTACTTGTGATTCCCCCTCTCGGTTTTATTTTATATTGTCACTTTGCAGCCTGGGATTTTTAAGCCCCTTATTATGCTGTTATGTGAATTTATTACGCGCTCGGCTACTCGTGAGTGTCCCAGCCATGGAACCATAGAGTATGGCAGAAGGCTTCACATAAGCAGATGGGATTTTCTTAAATATGCCTGGATCCTGGATGGTATGCAGGACCAGAGGAAGAGCATTCGAGGCACCTGCTGCTTTGACTGAAAAGGAGCTACCCCCTATCCTCTGATGCTTGAAATGAGGGACCTGGGCCAGGAATAAGGATGAAGAGCACAAAGAACAAGTAGAAGCATATAAAGAGGGTCACGCCCATGAAGCGCGCGGTGGGCCATGATCAATATTTTAAATGTCACCCTGGCAGCCAAAGGCAGCCAGTGATACAGGCGCAACTGGAGATGAACACTGTCCCTGGATGACAGCCCCGATAGTAGTCTGGCCACGGTATTCTGTACCACCTGTAACCTCTTAAGCCGGTAGACCAGAATACCAGCGAAAAGGGCATTTGCGTAGTCCAGCCGGGACAAGATCAACGCACAAGAAATCGTTTGACTTGATGCAGAAGGGAAAAGGGGAAATTAACTTCTAAAAGATTTCAGTAAAGCAAAATAGCCACCGGCCAGCTTCTTGATCTGGTCAGCAAAAGAGAGGTTTTCGTCAAACCAGACCCCAAGATTTTTTGCTGGATGCCCAGTGGAGGTAGGACGTGGAAACTCAGGAGGCCAAAGCTGTTCTCTGAAAATTTGCAGGGAATGAGCCAAAAAGCAAAATCTCTGATTTCCCCTCATTGCACTTGAGCTGTCCCTCTACCATCCATTTAAAAATAGATGACAGGCAGTGTTGAGCCCAAAGTATCGGATATGGCCCCTTGGCCCAGTTGAAAAGCAGCTGGGTGTCATCCGCATAGGACAACACTTTAGCCCCCATCGCCTCTACTAAGTATATCAGAGGAGCCATATAGATATTAAATAAAGGGGGACTAAGGGAAGAACCCTGCTGGGCACCCATTGTAACTGACTGAGAAAAGGAAGAGCAAGGAGGAATCCAAATCTGCTCAGACTGCCCCTCCAAGAATGAGCGGAGCCATCCCCACACAGCACCCGACAGCTCAATCCTGGCCAAGCGTGACAGAAGCAAAGAATGTGGGACCATGAAGAAAGCGGCTGAGAGGTCGGGCACGATAAGCGCCACCCTCCCGCCTGCGTCCATACAGTCCCGTATGGCCTCTGCCACCTCGAACAGCACTGTTTCCGTGCTGTGTGATGGCTGGAACCCGGATTGTGCAGGGTGAAACAGTCCCTCCTTTTCCACAAAATCAGTAAGCTGTTTATTATTATTATTATTTTTATCAGAGTTTTAAATAGCGCGAACTCGACCCGAATCGGGTATCAGAGCGGTTCACATAGCACCAGTTGCATTACATGAGGACACATTCATTTTTGTTAGGCACAGGAAGATTTAAGTGATTTCCGCAGAATCACAGGATGTTCAGCTGTCACTGCCGAGACTCGAACCCAGTTCCCCAGATTCAAGGTCGACAGCCCTAGCCGTTAACCTCACAGACCTTTGCCAGTGCAAGGAGGAGGGAGATGGGCCGATAGTTCCCTGGGCAAAGGGGGTCAAGTGACTGCTTTTTCAGGAGAGGCAAGATCTTGGCCTTCTTCCGAGTATCAGGGACCACCACTTTCTGAAGGGAGAGATTGATGAGGGCACTCACTTCCTCGTTAATAACCTTGGTTGCCATTGCAAATGTTCTCGCAGAGCAAGGGTCTGAAGGTGAACCTGATTTTAAACCTTTGAGGATTTTTAATCAATCCAAAGGATCCACAGGCTTAAATTCTGACAGTACGTGTCCCATATCAGCCGATGGACACTCCAGAGCGGCCTCCAAGTGGATGCTACAAGGAGTCAAGGTTGATTGAATAGCCAGGATCTTATCTCTAAAAAAACAGAGAGCATATTACACCAGGAGGGTGAGGATGGCATCACACTTGCTTGGGCCGCAGTAGACATAAAACTCTGGACAATCGCATAGATTTCTCTGGGGTTATTATTGGCAGATTGAAAACGGGTTGAATAAAATTGCCCTTTAGCCAGCTTGATCGCGGCGTAATATATCTTCTGCTCATCTCTTAGCTTGCTCTTAGCAGCTGGACAGTAGCCACTCGTCCTCCATGCCAGTTCCAGAGTTTTACAATCATGCTTCAGATCTTTAAGAGAAGGATTGGACCAAGGCTTAGATGGAGGATCTCTAGCCCGTCTAGTAGAGCGTGGGGGAGCAACCGTGGCGACTGCAGTTCGGATCCAACTGGAGAACCCTGCGACCCGGTCCTCGAGCTCTCCAACCAACCTGGGTCTGGAGGCAGCCAAGGCCAACTTAAACTCTACGGGATCAATTCTGCCAAAAGCTGAATTATAACTAGGGAGTGCCAAAGGCTCCGTCTTCGACACCTCCCAGGAAAAATAGGTTATGAAATGATCCGACCAGGTGACCGGACAAGGCTTCTGTACCTGAATCGAAAAGTTAGTGCAGATAGGATCAAGAACATGACCAGCTTGATGAGTGGGAAAGCTAACATGCTGCTCAAGTAGAGCCAATTGGTCATTGGTAAACACAAACACAAACATGTAAATGTGTACTTTAGGGAGAAAGACAGGCCTTATTATAAAGACTCACCAGCCAAAAAGTTCATATTGGTAATATTGGCGCTCACCTGCACAAAGTTGTTAAGAACAAACTCACACAGACGTGTGCTAGAGGATTACAACACCCCTGGTACACAGACTCATTGACCAAAAGTGCATATTACTGGTGCGCACCTACATATCGGCATAAGGAACTTTGGAACAAACAGACCACACAGACATGCACTCGAGGATTTCAAAACCCCCGGAACTCAGACTTGTTGCTCAAGTGTGAAAATAGAACAAGTTGGTGAGCACTTATTTAGTGAAGCCCGGGACATTGCCGCTTGACCTCTGTCCTCCGGACTGCTTTGAGATGCCGGCGCCGTGTGGAAAAGCACGATATATATTGCTGGACGTGTAAGTCACGTGACGTATGGTGGATGTCCATCTGTTACACTAGACAGGAAGTTGTGGTTTTTTTTTGTTGCATATTTATATAGCGCAAACTCGACCCAAAGGTATTGGAGCGCTTTACATGAGCACCGTATTTACAGTACACATTCAGACAGGTGAGATTAAGTGATTTGCCCAGAATCACAGGATGTGGATGAGACCCGAAGCTCAAACCCTGGTTTCCAGCACCAAAGTCGGCAGTCTAGCCGTCGGACCACATCCTCTCCCCAAACTGTTGCTCGATTGACTACGGGCCAGCTTGGTGGCCTTATTGTGTGAGTGTTGAAACGCAGACAGGTCTGGTTTTAATGGCCTGGTTAGACTCTCTGATCATTAGCAATATATGTTGAATGTTGAATGCCATATGTAAATAAAGACACATGTGGTAGGGTTGCTAAGGATAATACAGAGAGTGCAGAGGCATTTTATAATAAGAATATGGACATACATACAATTTTCAGTATGTAATTGGGCATCATTAGTGTACATATGGTGTTCTACATTCAGAATTGGTTGACTAAGGGGACAGACCTGAAAGGTGACAGAGTTAGGGTATAAAGCGTAGAAAACACCTATAATGTATGTGGTATATAGTCCAGTACCAACTCAAACATCTCCTGTTGAGAGGTTAAGCAGTGTTGTTGCGGTCACATACCATGAAAGTCCAGTGTTACTAGGTATGTCATACAGCAGACCTTCCAGATGGTTTATGGAAGACCTCTGTATGTCGAGAAGGTTATCGGAAATGTTATTTTACTGGATCAATTCATACCATGGAATTTCGTTCTTCAGGCCATTGGTCTATGTAGAAAGACGAAAGATCCAACGTTGCTCCATTTCAAAAAGTTTTCTTTTGTGCCATGAGGTGTTGGTTCCCAAGACGGTACAATGCATATCATCTGGGGTATGATGTTCTTCAATGAAATGCGTGCTCATTTTAGATGTATTTCTCTGGTGTCGAATGTTGCTACCGTGTTCGATTATCCGTGTTTTAACCAGTCTTGTAGTGATTCCAATGTATCTGAGAGAGCATGGATATTCAATGAGATATATGCAATTTCTTGTATTGCAGTTTGTATGGATTCGCTAAGTCCAAATCTGTTTATTGTTCAGGGTGATTTCTTTAGATGGTCCTGTGAAGGGATGCTCAAGGTTCATGACTGTACCATCTGTCAGTGTTTACGTACCACCTTCTGGATCCCAGTGGAGTTAGGAGTGAATGTTGTGACGCAGATGAACATATCTTCCTTTCTTTGGTTCTCGGTTCGAGGAGACCCTCTCTATTGTTGTTTCTAGTCCTTTTGCATGACTTGTTAATCACAGGTGATGGGTAATTCTGGGCCTCTAAGGGCCATATTATCAAGAACGGTGATAACATTTTCGCCTTTTTATAATAGGGGCTTGATAACATGGTCTTGTGAATTCCCATAGAAGCCAAGGTTCTGGTGTGAACCTGGGCTTCTATAAGAACTCACAAGGGCATAATATCAAGCCCCTTGTCGCTGCTTTAGCTGCAGTTTCCTGCCCCTAAAGCGGCTATAATGTTATCGTCGTTCTTGATAATATGGCCCTAAGTTCCTGCTGAGCAGTTCAGCCTTTTTGTCTAAATTGGATGTTGAGCTGCAATTTCTGCAGAGGCAAAGATACTGGCCGAAGGGTAGATTGTCCAGAAGGGCCTGAGTATGGTGGCTGTAGAAGTGCAATAAGTTGTTGCAAGCTGTAGGTTTCTTAAATGTGGTGGTTGAAAGTTGGCCGTTCCTCAGTGAGATCGTCAGGTCTAGGAAGTTGATCTCTTTGTCCGAGACCGTGCTTATAAACTTCCGAAATGGGTTGACTGATCTTATCCATTCTTAGAAAGAGTCACAGGTCTCCTCATCACCATACAAAAAGATGAAGATGTCAAACAATGCCATATCTTAATTATGTTCGAGTAGAGGTTATTGTTGTAGATGTAGAGGTTTTCAAATTCAGCCATTTGAAGACATGCCAGGCTCGGGGTGAAGGTGCTCCCCATAGAGTTCCCTTGGATCTGGTGGTAAAGGGTACTTTGAAATACGAAGGCATTTTCTTGCATGGCTATTGTGGTATACATGCCAACATTTTAGATCAGGCAAGTGGAAGAATTAAAATAAATAGGAAGGAGAATGACTTTTCCCCACTGACATATTGAAGCAGAGGCAATATGCCTGAAACAGGTCTATTGGTGTGTCAAAAAATGTTGCGCTATGTTAAACTGCCAAAAATATAATGTCAAGGCCTTCCAAATGCTTTTATTTCCCTCTCCAAGAATTATGAAAAATGCATTAACCTTTGATGTCAGAGGTCATTCTTGGAGGGGAAGATTGGAGAGTGCATGACAGGCATCAATATTTTTTTCTTGCCAGTTTTACAAAACTCCGTAAGGGGTTTCTGCCTTCTAGGAATAGGGAGGCGTAAGAGTAGCCTTGGAATTGGTTGTCTCCCACCTCATTCGTAAGGGTTGAAATTAAATATCAATTCATACAGCGCAGAAAATTGGCCAGGGGTGTCAAGGCACTGATAGTTCATCCTTTAGAGTAACCCTGCCCAGGGCCACATCACAAAGGGAGAAAAGGCCATGTTACAAAGAGAAGAGACAGGGTTTAAGGCCTTCCTAAAGGATATATGCAACTTCATACTGATCAGACGGACAGTATTCCAGACCTTGACAGTCATGATTGAGAAAGCTCTGCCGCCCTGTCTCTTTCTCCGCACTCTGGGGATGACCACTAAATTGGGTTGACAAATGCAAAAACCACAGTTGATGGACAGAATGCAGAACAATGTCATACATTCACCCCAGTACAGATATCTGGGCCTAAATCCATCGTTTTTTTGCACTCCACAACAACCCAGTTCAGACATGGCCATATGCAATTCAGTCTGACCCTGTGCCTCATGGGAACAGTCCAGCCCGAACTGCCAAGCCATGCCTTCCCTGGACCGGAAACAAGCTTCCGAGGACCGGTTTCTGGCATTACAGCCGTCTTCAGCCTGGCTTGCTTGAATCCAGTGGTGTGGAGTGTATGGGACTCACGTCTGAGCATACCCATCCCACTCGGGGTGACAAATGCAAAAACCACAGTTGATGGACAGAATGCAGAACAGTGTCATACATTCACCCCAGTACAGAGATCTGGGCCTAAATCCATCGTTTCTTTGCACTCCACACCACCCCAGTTCAGACATGGCCATATGCAAACCAGTCTGACCCTGTGCCTCATGGGAACAGTCCAGCCCGAACTGCCAAGCCATGCCTTCCCTGGACCGGTAACAAGCTTCCGAGGACCGGTTTCTGGCATTCCAGCCGTCTTCAGCCCGGCTTGCTTGAATCCAGTGGTGTGGAGTGTATGGGACTCACGTCTGAGCATACCCATCCCACTCGGGGTGATAAATGCAAAAACCACAGCTGATGGACAGAATTCAGAACAATGTCATACATTCACCCCAGTACAGAGATCTGGGCCTAAATCCATCGTTTTTTTGCACTCCACACCACCCCAGTTCAGAAATGGCCATATGCAAATCAGTCTGACCCTGTGCCTCATGGAAACAGTCCAGCCCGGACTGCCAAGCCATGCCTTCCCTGGACCGGAAACAAGCTTCCGAGGACCGGTTTCTGGCATTCCAGGCGTCTTCAGCCCGGCTTGCTTGAATCCAGTGGTGCGGAGTGTATGGGACTCACGTCTGAGCATACCCATCCCACTCGGGGTGACAAATGCAAAAACCAGTTGATGGACAGAATGCAGAACAATGTCATACATTCACCCCAGTACAGAGATCTGGGCCTAAATCCATCGTTTTTTTGCACTCCACACCACCCCAGTTCAGACATGGCCATATGCAAATCAGTCTGACCCTGTGCCTCATGGGAACAGTCCAGCCCGAATTGCCAAGCCATGCCTTCCCTGGACCGGAAACAAGCTTCCGAGGACCGGTTTCTGGCATTCCAGCCGTCTTCAGCCCGGCTTGCTTGAATTCAGTGGTGTAGAGTGTATGGGACTCACGTCTTAGCATACCCATCCCACTCGGGGTGACAAATGCAAAAACCACAGTTGATGGACACTAAATTGGGTTGGCATGTATGATAAATAATATATTACTTGAGTCCCTGAGTGAACCAGAGTGACACAGGCCTGTTGGCGCTTTCATGAGATCCCTGGCCTGTTCTTTTGTGCAAGATGGATGTGAGGATTAATTTTCTGTCAATAGAATTGTATTACTGAAAATCCTGAAATGTGAGGAATGGAGCCCAGAAAATGAAGTCGGGAATGAGGAGACAGGCTTCCACTGAGAAATTTGATTAGGTTCTTTCTGATACAGAGCACTACTGATAAGACTTCTTGAGACCGCCATTTAGAGACTCTCAAGGTTGAAGGGTAGGACTGTAGTTTATAGTTTTGGGATCCTTTAGAAGGAGGGTAGCTCATTGCCTCTCTTCATGATCACTCTCCGGTATGGCTGTGATAGGTGCAGACTACTCACACCTTAGTTACTTATTTTGGGAACTGCAGCCAGGAGACAGCCCTTCCGTGAAGAACATTTCTCAAGACAAAGGCTGATTCTGTAGGATAGTTTGAAGGACACATGAAAACAGAAATAACCAAAATCCATTTGGAAGAGGCGGGCAGACAATTCACATCCATATTCTGCTGTCCTTGTATAAAGACGGGAGCTGCTGACCCACTTGGTATTCCACTTCTGAGTTTTCTCTGTCCAAGGAGGGGATGCTATTCAGAATGCACAGAGGACTAATGATCAAAAAAGGTTGGAGTCTGCCTGACAACCACCTCCCCAGATGTGACAAGCCATCACCTTGAATATGACCTGGAGGAAGATCTGCCTGACTTGCCAGGGAATCATTGGATCTATGCCTTAGCGAGAAAGGACCAAGGCAACCCAGCACGAGGAGCTGACTATTGAAGCTGGGCTCTATCCACCAGAGAATCTAAAGCCCATGTGACTTCCTACTCAATCTTGGAACCCAGTCCCAGAAATTCATACAGGAACCGAGGGACACCCAAAGTGTGCCTGAGTGGTTTCTGTTTTTCTTCCCATTGCTGCAGCCATGGAAGTTGTCCAAATATGTGCATTTGGCCTAGCTGACTGAAACTGGGACTGAAATTGCCCTGCATCACTCGCTGTGTGCTTGAGATTGAGGTTGGTGTGACTGTAGCACTGCCAAACCGATACCCATGCGGTCACTGATGCCCCAAAGTAAAATAATGTGAAGCAGTGGTGCCAAGTCTAAGGTACCCTCACCAAGTGTTTAGCGTGGCAGTGATCCACCAAGGGTGCTGAATGGGCTATGCTAAAAGCATAGCCATTGCCTTGCGTCGCTCCCTGCCAAAGTATCATTTGGCGCTCATGCTGCTGAAGGTTGAAGCGTGTGATCAGACATTGCCACTGTTCCCCAAAGAGTGCCACAAGACTGGAGAAGAGGACTGTGAGATTGCCACAACTTCAGTGAGGGCCTAACGCAACTACACGTGTAACACATTTCCTGCATAGACCACAAGGCCTATATGCTATGGAGTATTGACAGAGCCAGAAGAGTGCCACTTCCAAGAGCCAAAACATCTGCCCTAAGAGAGTTGTGTCGAATCACATGTCCCCCAGCCTAAGTAGTTCTCCTCTGTCCTGTGACCGCAGCCCAGCAGAACTCTGGTGAACCCACCTGCCAGCAGCAGGCATGCCATGGCCCTCAGCTGCCAGAAGAGACAGATGAGAGACTATTTGGGTTCACAAGCCTAAAGATAGATTGTGTGATAAAAGGCATGGGATCTACTCCACCTGTCCTACAGACTACACCAATAAGCACCAGACCATTAGAACAGAGAGTGAGAGTAAGGTGCAGAGGAGTGACCCCAACTCAAAACTTTATTGTCACATGCTTAGCATTGTGCCTATTAGTATAAAAAAATAACTAGGCTTTTTCAAAAAGAGAGGCAATAGGTTGGACATCCATATTATTGTGCTGAAAAAATTCATTCAGTTGGAAAATGGGATCTGCGTTAAAGGAGCTTGTTAACAAGTGTCCCTACCTAGTAAGGGTGGGCGTCAAATTCCGTTCCGCTCGCGGAAATTCCGATATTTTGACTTTTTTTCGCGTTCTGCGGATATCGCGAAAAGGTCAAAATTTTCGCAATCCCCATCGTACTGGAAAAAATTTTCTTGCTCGTGCTGTAAACAAATACGCTCTCAAGCACGCGCGATCGCCTTACCTGAATCCCCACGTTCGCCGACAAGTTTTCCCGATCCGGTTGCGTTCCCCACGAGATGTTGGATTGTTGGTAGCCACTTGCACTAACTCGCAAGAGTTCGTGCCCGCATTAACGCAATTCATCGCGCGATCACGTAATTCGTCGCACGATCACGTCATTCGTCTCGCGATCATGCACCGCAAGAGTAAGAGGTCTCGAACACATCATACTCCACCGTGAGTGAGAGCATGAGGACGCGGACATGTAATATTGAACGCGACAAGGAGCGAGAGAACCCGAACACGTCATTCTACATCGCGAGTGAATGAGTGAGAGTGTGAGGACGCGAGCATGTCATATCAAATGCGACAAGGAGTGAGAGACCCCGAACACGTCATATCCAACGCGACAGGGAGCGAGAGAACGCAATCACATCTTTTTGGACGCGCCATTGACATCCAGCGGAAGTAATGTGAAGCTTGGGAACTCGAACATGTAAAATTTTCAATTTGGAAAGAATATCAGCTCTAGCAGCATGAAACCTTCTGCAAATGATGATTTGGATGAAAAAAAACTCCTTAGATTGACATTTGGCTGTCCTTTTTTGTGCAAGGAGTCCTTTTTAGGTCTCGGTAATATCCGGTCGGCAGACCGGATGTCCGAGAATTAATGTCAGTAAGAGGGCTGCTTTATCCCGCCCTCTTTTTCGCTCTCCCTCCATTGGCTGGCTTCCTAAACGGAGGCCAGCCATTGGAGGAGAGAGCCGTCCCTCTGAATAGGCTCCGTCTTTTTCGGATTGGGGGCGTCATTTTTGCTGTTCTTTAGCTCGTGACGTAGTCCGTCACTCAGGACAGCAAAACCACGCCCCCAAATCCGAAAAATATCGGAAGCTCGAGTCCGCCATTTTCTCGCCGTCTAGCCTGCACCAACTCGTCCCCTGTGAGGTCGCCTCTTCAGCGCTCCTCTGCCCTGTAACCTCCCACCTCCCTGCACTCTCACTCTCAGCTCGCCTCCATCCAGTCTACCTCCTCCCTCTACCCACCCGTACCCATTGACCCTAGAAGACCTCGGATACCGTATGAGCCCTGGATCCCACCGATACGCGAACACCCCCCTCCCCCACCCGTCTTGCCGGCGGCGAGTTCTAGCATAAGGAAATCCTCAGGAGCGCAGGCCGCTGGCAGCGCGAGCCACGTCAGGCTCATAACTCATTGCAATCATTGAATTAGCATCAGGGTGTCTAGTGAGGGGACAGGCGAGAGGCTGAAGGTACGGGGGCTCACAGGGGGGAAAGCACTTTGAAGCGACCGTCACCCGTCACCCGTCCTCCCAGTCTGTAGCTCCCTGCTCCGGCAGGCTCCTTCTCGGCGCTTCTCGTCCTGTGCGCTCCTCTGCCCTGTAACCTCCCTGCACTCTCACTCCCAGCTCGCCTCCATCCAGTCTCCCTCCTCCCTCTACCCTCCCGTACCCATTGACCCTAGAAGACCTCGGATACCGTATGAGCCCTGGATCCCACCGATCTGCGAACACCCCCCCCCCGTCTTGCCGGCGGCGAGTTCTAGCATAAGGAAATCCTCAGGAGCGCAGGCCGCATTAATTACTGGCAGCGCGAGCCACGTCAGGCTCATAACTCATTGCAATCATTCAATCATTGAATTAGCATCAGGGTGTCTAGTGAGGGGACAGGCGAGAGGCTGAAGGTACGGGGGCTCACAGGGGGGAGAGCACTTTGAAGCGACCGTAAAGTGGCAGATTAGAACTAAAGAAACCAGTGTAAATTTAAGCGGAGGTGGGTCTTGGGCATTTTTGCTTCTGTAGCGAGTTACGAAGCAGTGTTTGCGCAGGTGACTTTTTGTGTACCTTCCAGGCGGGTGCAGGTGGTTACTGTGTGCCCCCTAATTGTGTGCTGATGCCTCATACTGTTCGTTCCAAAGTGAGTGTGCGGGTGCCTGGGACTGTGCATCTCTGGTGTGTGCTTTGCAGAAGGCTTGTGTGTTGTGTATGTTGTTCAAGTTACACGAGCGTTTGAGCGCGCATGGAACTTTAACAACAACGAGAGCTTGTGTGTTTAGGCGCGTGAGTGAGAGGATGAATTTATTTGTTTGTGTTTAAATGGTTGCGCGTGTGTGTGGATGCATGTTGTGAAGGCGTGTATATGTTTGAATGTGTCGCGAGTGTGTATACTGATTGGTTGGAGGTCGCGTGTGATTGTAGGGGTTTGAAGGGACCGTGTTGGATACTTAGAGGGAAATTTACGGTTACGGGTATTCATGGGAATGTATCTGAATCTCGAAGGAACAAAATAAAGTATGCTTTCAACTACCTGTTGTTTCCTGGATTCCTTGGCATAATCTTGCACTTTACAATACTGTGCATCTGTTCCTCCCACTCCCCGGTATATGTGGTGTATTGTATTGCCGATATCGCTTTAGGCAATGCCTGCATTTCCGAGGTTTGGACGCGTGACATCATGTACTTGGCTCTTTCAGTTGTGAGGATTCTGCCTCCATCCTAGATTGGAAGATATGGGCTTGTGTTTAGTATTGTCTTCACTACCTGTAGAAACCTTACCTCCAGGTGCCTGCTGAAAGCAGGTACTGTCTGTATAGCGCTCCGATGTGCAGGCGGCTGACTCTGCTTTTTTCACCCATTTGTTTGCATGTGTTTGGTTTAGTACAGTTTATGTCTCACAAGTCAGAGACAGATGGCATGTCCCTTTAGGTGCATGGAGGCCAGCAGCACATGTGTACTGTGTATCCGTGAGGTACACGTGGTTAATGTTCCTGCACCTCACAAGTATGCGCAGGCTGCTAGTAATATCTGTGTAAGAGACTGGAGTCACTACCTCCAGGTGTGTGCAGCAAACTCCAGGCACCTGTTGATGCCTGGCACTCACTCTACCACCCAGGTATGTCCTAGCAGATGCTGTGTGAACCTGGCAGGTGTACGCATGTGGCTAGCACTTAGTGTGCCTCGTGCTGGTTTCCAAACCACTTGCAGCGCGTGTATCTCCTAGCTGGCTGGTAATGCCTGTAAATCACTAATGTGCCGAGCAAGTTGCTATTTCTGTTCTGTACTTTATAGGCATTTTATCTTCCCTGTTTCAGAATGTGCTGTCTTTGTGATTGCCACACAGCTCTGTGACATCACAGCCTGCTGTCTCATCAGCCCATCCACATTAGCAGGTTTGAAGTGCTGACATATGGTTCAGTGCAAATCATCTGGATTAAAATTAGTTTTCATTGAGAAATTTAGATGCGGGTTAACTGAGCGGCTTCTGCGTGATAATTTACAAAACTTGTACTGTGTAATGCCACGCTCTAGCCTTTGTCCTAATGAGACAATGCCAGAGTGGCCAGCGCCCGGGCCAGAGTAAAGGAAGCTTTTGCACCCACAGTATGTGTCCTTCTTTGCAGATAGGTGACATGCAAGAGATGGGGGTGGGGGGAGAGAGATGGGGTGGGGGAGAGAGATGGGCGGATTTGTTGTGTGTGTGTGTGTGTGTATTATGTATTCTGTATGCATCCTTGACTAGATCATGACTTATTTTAAGACCCTGCATGGTGTCCTTTCAGACAGAAACTCGGCTTCTCTTTCCCCACTGGGATCACGGATTTGGAGGCCCGAGTCAGTAAGGTAAAATGAATGAGCAAACACGCAGTGAGGCTTTTAGAGAGAGGGGAGGGGGGGGGGGGCGAGGATGTGGATTTCGAGCATTTGACATATGTGATAATCTATCCCAATTGCGGAATGAAATGCAGCATTTCATAGACTTTGAAACAACTGAGTAGTAATAACAGTAAAATAGCTCCCACCTTGAACCATATCTTAAATAGCACCACGGGACACTGCCCATACTCCCTAGAACAGTTTCCTATACCCTTTCGTCGTCCTTCCTTTCACTTATCCATCCACACATCGGTTCCCGCTTTCACCCTTTATACATCCACATTTGCATGCTTCCTTCATTGTCCATCCACTCGTCTCTATATGCATGCATCCATTTATCTTTTTAGCCATTGATCCAGTCACTAGCCCATCACCAATCCTCAATTCACTCTGCTACTCATTGCTCCATCCATTACTCCAATTCGTTCATTCTAAAGTCCATCCATCCTTCCACCCTTCACCATTTCTTCCTTCTTTGTTTCGAAGTTTCCTTCCTTCTTTCACTCTTCCTTTCCCTTTCTATTCTTGTCTTTCTTTCTGCCCATCTCACTTTTTCCTCCTGTGTAGATAGCTTTTTGTGGGGGTGGCTCTGTGTGTATAAATGCAATAGGTCATGCATATGCAAGCGATTAAGCTATTGGCATTGTAAATGACAATGCTATTTATTTATGATAAAAAAGTCATAAGCAATGCCAATAGCTCTACCTTTAATAATGCCGAGACCATTGCATTGTAAATGCTTGTTTAAAAAGGTGGGGAGAGGGAGGAAGTGCCACAGAATATCCAACTTCCTGCTCCTGTCCAGTAGGCTCCTTCCAGTGCTTTTTCCCTCTCCTGCTCATTCTGCCTTTGCATTTTGAGCTGGAAAGATCACTCTTTTTGTCTGCTGCATCATTGCAATTGGATTTGAGGATTGTTTAATTGGATATTTTACAAGTAAGTGGTGGTTGTGTCTGTTTGATTGGGGGCATTGCAGTTGTTGCATCTACAATTTAATTTTGGTAACTATCATTCCTTTTTTTTTAAATGTTGTGGTAAGTAGACTAGTAGTCAGTAGTAGACCCGAGTTAGTCATGGCCTCATGGGTGTTTGGTTGTTTTTTGAATGTATTTTATTTTCAAGCATCATTTAGGGCCTGGATGGCATTAGATTGAATTGGGAAATGTGCTTTCTTGGGGTGGGCTTTCTGTTGTTGGGCCTGTCCTTGTGGCTGGTGGACATTTAGAAGCCTAGACCTGCAAGCTTGTCTGGCCTTGTCTGCCAACAGGCCTGCTTTCATCCTGTAGGCTCAGAGCAGGTAGTCACAGCTTTATTAATCAAGTGTTTCTGTGTGGTTTGTTAAATTTAGACATCATTTAGGGCATGGATGGCATTGGATTGAGTTGGGAAGTGTTTTTTTGGGGGGTATGCTTTCTGATGTTGTTGGGGCTGGCCATGTGGCTGGTGGCCATTTTAAAGCCTAGGCCTGCAAGCTTGTCTGGCCTTTTCTGCCAACAGGCCTGCTTTCATCCTGTAGGCTCAGAGCAGGTAGCCACAGCTTTATTACTCAAGTGTTTCTATGTGGTCTGTTGAATTTAGACATCATTTAGGGCATGGATGGCATTGGATTGAGTTGGGAAGTGTGTTTTTTGGGGTGGGCTTTCTGATGTTGTTGGGACTGGCCATGTGGCTGGCGACCATTTTGAAGCCTAGGCCTGCAAGCTTGTCTGGCCTTGTCTGCCAACAGGAAGGCTTTCATCCTGTAGGCTCAGAGCAGGTAGCCACAGCTTTATTAATCAAGTGTTTCTGTGTGGTCTGTTGAATTTAGACGTCATTTAGGGCAAGGATGACATTGGATTGAGTTGGGCAGTGTGTTTTTTTGGGGTGGGATTTCTGATGTTGTTGGGCCTGGCCATGTGGCTGGTGGCCATTTATGAAGCCTAGGCCTGCAAGCTTATCTGGCCTTGTCTGCCAACCAACAGGCCTGCTTTAAACCTGTATGCTCAGAGCAGGGAGTCACAGCTTTATTAATCAAGTGTCTCTGTGTGGTCTGTTGAATTTAGACATCATTTAGGGCATGGATGGCATTGGATTGAGTTGGGAAGTGTTTTTCTTTTGGGGTGGGCTTTCTGATGTTGTTGGGCCTGGCCATGTGGCTTGTGGCCATTTTGAGGCTTAGGCCTGCATGCTTGTCTGGCCTTGTCTGCCAATTGGCCTGCTTTCATCCTTTAGGCTCAGAGCAGGTAGCCACAGCTTTATTAATCAAGTATTTCTGTGTGGTCTATTGAATTTAGACATCATTTAGGGTATGGATGGCATTGGATTGAGTTGGGAAGTATGTTTTTTTGGGGTGGGCTTTCTGATGTTGTTGGGCCTGGCCATGTGGCTGGTGGCCATTTTGAAGCCTAGGCCTGCAAGCTTGTCTGGCCTTGTCTGCCTTGTCACTATTGCTGATTTTAAGAGCACTTACTTTATTATTTCTTCAGGACTCTGCCCTTGAAAGCGCCGCACAGCCGATTAAGCGCTGGTCGCGGACACTTCCAAAACGCACTCTTCCTGCCACGCCCTTTCTGAGGCCACGCCCCTTGAGGCCACGCCCTCTTTGAGGCCATGCCCACTTGAGACCACGCCCCCAGGCCTCCCCCTCCCTATTTCAGAATGTGCTTACACCGTATGCGCAAACACAACAGGTGATGGACCGAATGTGGATCAATGTCACACACTCAACCCAGTCCAAAGATCTGGGCCCAAATCCATCATTATTTTGCACTCCACACCACCCTGGGTTAGACAATGGCGATATGCAAATCAGCTCTGACCCTGTGCCCCATGGGAACAGTCCAGTCCGAACTACAAAAGCCATGTCCTTCCCAGAACGGAATCAAGCATCCGAGGACAGGACCGGTTTCGAGGTAACACCTCTCATCAGCCCGGCTAGCTTGACTCCAGTGGTGTGGAGTGCCTGGGACCCACGTCTGGGCATCCCCAGCGCACTTAGGGCGGAATATGCAAACACAACAGGTGATGGACCGAATGTGGATCAATGTCACACACTCAACCCAGTCCAAAGATCTGGGCCCAAATCCATCGTTATTTTGCACTCCAAACCACCCTGGGTTAGACAATGGCGATATGCAAATCAGCTCTGACCCTGTGCCCCATGGGAACAGTCCAGTCCGAACTACAAAAGCCATGTCCTTCCCAGAACGGAATCAAGCATCCGAGGACCGGACCGGTTTCAAGGTAACACCTCTCATCAGCCCGGCTAGCTTGACTCCAGTGGTGTGGAGTGCCTGGGACCCACGTCTGGGCATCCCCGGCGCACTTAGGGCGGTATATGCAAACACAACAGGTGATGGACCTAATGTGGATCAATGTCACACACTCAACCCAGTCCAAAGATCTGGGCCCAAATCCATCGTTACTTTGCACTCCACACCACCCTGGGTTAGACAATGGCGATATGCAAATCAGCTCTGACCCTGTGCCCCATGGGAACAGTCCAGTCCGAACTACAAAAGCCATGTTCTTCCCAGAACGGAATCAAGCATCCGAGGAGCGGACCGGTTTCGAGGTAACACCTCTCATCAGCCCGGCTAGCTTGACTCCAGTGGTGTGGAGTGCCTGGGACCCACGTCTGGGCATCCCCAGCGCACTTAGGGCGGAATATGCAAACACAACAGGTGATGGACCGAATGTGGATCAATGTCACACACTCAACCCAGTACAAAGATCTGGGCCCAAATCCATCGGTATTTGGCACTCCACACCACCCTGGGTTAGACAATGGCGATACGCAAATCAGCTCTGACCCTGTGCCCCATGGGAACAGTCCAGTCCGAACTACAAAAGCCATGTCCTTCCCAGAATGGAATCAAGCATCCGAGGACCGGACCGGTTTCGAGGTAACACCTCTCATCAGCCCGGCTAGCTTGACTCCAGTGGTGTGGAGGTGACGCCATTGTCTAACCCAGGGTGGTGTGGAGTGCAAAAAAATGATGGATTTGGGCCCAGATCTTTGGACTGGGGTGAGTGTGTGACATTGATCCACATTCGGTCCATCACCTGTTGTTTTTGCATATTCCGCCCTAAGGGCGCTGGGGATGCCCAGACGTGGGTCCCAGGCACTCCACACCACTGGAGTCAAGCTAGCCGGGCTGATGAGAGGTGTTACCTCGAAACCGGTCCGGTCCTCGGATGCTTGATTCCGTTCTGGGAAGGACATGGCTTTTGTAGTTCGGACTGGACTGTTCCCATGGGGCACAGGGTCAGAGCTGATTTGCATATCGCCATTGTCTAACCCAGGGTGGTGTGGAGTGCAAAAAAACGATGGATTCGGGCCCAGATCTTTGGACTGGGGTGAGTGTGTGACATTGATCCACATTCGGCCCATCACCTGTTGTTTTTGCATATTCCGCCCTAAGTGCGCTTGGGATACCCAGACGTGGGTCCCAGGCACTCCACACCACTGGAGTCAAGCTAGCCGGGCTGATGAGAGGTGTTACCTCGAAACCGGTCCGGTCCTCGGATGCTTGATTCCGTTCTGGGAAGGACATGGCTTTTGTAGTTCGGACTGGACTGTTCCCATGGTGCACAGGGTCAGTGCTGATTTGCATATCGCCATTGTCTAACCCAGGGTGGTGTGGAGTGCAAAAAAACGATGGATTTGGGCCCAGATCTTTGGACTGGGGAGAGTGTGTGACATTGATCCACATTCGGTCCATCACCTGTTGTTTTTGCATATTCCGCCCTAAGTGCACTGGGGATGCCCAGACGTGGGTCCCAGGCACTCCACACCACTGGAGTCAAGCTAGCCGGGCTGATGAGAGGTGTTACCTCGAAACCGGCCCGGTCCTCGGATGCTTGATTCCGTTCTGGGAAGGACATGGCTTTTGTAGTTCGGACTGGACTGTTCCCATGGGGCACAGGGTCAGAGCTGATTTGCATATCGCCATTGTCTAACCCAGGGTGGTGTGGAGTGCAAAAAAACGATGGATTTGGGCCCAGATCTTTGGACTGGGGTGAGTGTGTGACATTGATCCACATTCGGCCCATCACCTGTTGTTTTTGCATATTCCGCCCTAAGTGCGCTGGGGATGCCCAGACGTGGGTCCCAGGCACTCCACACCATTGGAGCCAAGCTAGCCGGGCTGATGAGAGGTGTTACCTCGAAACCGGTCCGGTCCTCGGATGCTTGATTCCGTTCTGGGAAGGGCATGGCTTTTGTAGTTCGGACTGGACTGTTCCCATGGGGCACAGGGTCAGAGCTGATTTGCATATCGCCATTGTCTACCCCAGGGTGGTGTGGAGTGCAAAAAAACGATGGATTTGGGCCCAGATCTTTGGACAGGGGTGAGTGTGTGACATTGATCCACATTCGGTCCATCACCTGTTGTTTTTGCATATTCCGCCCTAAGTGGGCTGGGGATGCCCAGACGTGGGTCCCAGGCACTCCACACCACTGGAGTCAAGCTAGCCGGGCTGATGAGAGGTGTTACCTCGAAACCGGTCCGGTCCTCGGATGCTTGATTCTGTTCTGGGAAGGACATGGCTTTTGTAGTTCGGACTGGACTGTTCCCATGGGGCACAGGGTCAGAGCTGATTTGCATATCGCCATTGTCTAACCCAGGGTGGTGTGGAGTGCAAAAAAACGATGGATTTGGGCCCAGATCTTTGGACTGGGGTGAGTGTGTGACATTGATCCACATTCGGTCCATCACCTGTTGTTTTTGAATATTCCGCCCTAAGTGCGCTGGGGTTGCCCAGACGTGGGTCCCAGGCACTCCACACCACTGGAGTCAAGCTAGCCGGGCTGATGAGAGGTGTTACCTCGAAACAGGTCCGGTCCTCGGATGCTTGATTCCGTTCTGGGAAGGACATGGCTTTTGTAGTTCGGACTGGACTGTACCCATAGGGCACAGGGTCAGAGCTGATTTGCATATCGCCATTGTCTAACCCAGGGTGGTGTGGAGTGCAAAAAAACGATGGATTTGGGCCCAGATCTTTGGACTGGGGTGAGTGTGTGACATTGATCCACATTCGGTCCATCACCTGTTGTTTTTGCATATTCCGCCCTAAGTGCGCTGGGGATGCCCAGACGTGGGTCCCAGGCACTCCACACCACTGGAGTCAAGCTAGCCGGGCTGATGAGAGGTGTTACCTCGAAACCGGTCCGGTCCTCGGATGCTTGATTCCGTTCTGGGAAGGACATGGCTTTTGTAGTTCCGACTGGACTGTTCCCATGGGGCACAGGGTCAGAGCTAATTTGCATATCGCCATTGTCTAACCCAGGGTGGTGTGGAGGGCAAAAAAACGATGGATTTGGGCCCAGATATTTGGACTGGGGTGAGTGTGTGACATTGATCCACATTCGGTCCATCACCTGTTGTTTTTGCATATTCCGCCCTAAGTGCGCTGGGGATGCCCAGACGTGGGTCCCAGGCACTCCACACCACTGGAGTCAAGCTAGCCGGGCTGATGAGAGGTGTTACCTCGAAACCGGTCCGGTCCTCGGATGCTTGATTCCGTTCTGGGAAGGACATGGCTTTTGTAGTTCGGACTGGACTGTTCCCATGGGGCACAGGGTCAGAGCTGATTTGCATATCGCCATTGTCTAACCCAGGGTGGTGTGGAGTGCAAAAAAACGATGGATTTGGGCCCAGATCTTTGGACTGGGGTGAGTGTGTGACATTGATCCACATTCGGTCCATCACCTGTTGTTTTGCATATTCCGCCCTAAGTGCGCTGGGGATGCCCAGAGGTGGGTCCCAGGCACTCCAAACCACTGGAGTCAAGCTAGCCGGGCTGATGAGAGGTGTTACCTCGAAACAGGTCCGGTCCTCGGATGCTTGATTCCGTTCTGGGAAGGACATGGCTTTTGTAGTTCGGACTGGACTGTTCCCATGGGGCACAGGGTCAGAGCTGATTTGCATATCGCCATTGTCTAACCCAGGGTGGTGTGGAGTGCAAAAAAACGATGGATTTGGGCCCAGATCTTTGGACTGGGGTGAGTGTGTGACATTGATCCACATTCGGTCCATCACCTGTTGTTTTTGCATATTCTGCCCTAAGTGCGCTGGGGATGCCCAGACGTGGGTCCCAGGCACTCCACACCACTGGAGTCAAGCTAGCCGGGCTGATGAGAGGTGGAACCTCGAAACCGGTCCGGTCCTCGGATGCTTGATTCCTTTCTGGGAAGGACATGGCTTTTGTAGTTCGGACTGGACTGTTCCCATGGGGCACAGGGTCAGAGCTGATTTGCATATCGCCATTGTCTAACCCAGGGTGGTGTGGAGTGCAAAAAAACGATGGATTTGGGCACAGATCTTTGGACTGGGGTGAGTGTGTGACATTGATCCACATTCGGTCCATCACCTGTTGTTTTTGCATATTCCGCCCTAAGTGCGCTGGGGATGCCCAGACGTGGGTCCCAGGCACTCCACACCACTGGAGTCAAGCTAGCCGGGCTGATGAGAGGTGTTACCTCGAAACCGGTCCGGTCCTCGGATGCTTGATTCCGTTCTGGGAAGGACATGGCTTTTGTAGTTCGGACTGGACTGTTCCCATGGGGCACAGGGTCAGAGCTGATTTGCATATCGCCATTGTCTAACCCAGGGTGGTGTGGAGTGCAAAAAAACGATGGATTTGGGCCCAGATCTTTGGACTGGGGTGAGTGTGTGACATTGATCCACATTCGGTTCATCACCTGTTGTTTTTGCATATTCCGCCCTAAGTGCGCTGGGGATGCCCAGACGTGGGTCCCAGGCACTCCACACCACTGGAGTCAAGCTAGCCGGGCTGATGAGAGGTGTTACCTCGAAACCTGTCCAGTCCTCGGATGCTCGATTCCGTTCTGGGAAGGACATGGCTTTTGTAGTTCGGACTGGACTGTTCCCATGGGGCACAGGGTCAGAGGTGATTTGCATATCGCCATTGTCTAACCCAGGGTGGTGTGGAGTGCAAAAAAACGATGGATTTGGGCCCAGATCTTTGGACTGGGGTGAGTTTGTGACATTGATCCACATTCGGTCCATCACCTGTTGTTTTTGCATATTCCGCCCTAAGTGCGCTGGGGATGCCCAGACGTGGGTCCCAGGCACTCCACACCACTGGAGTCAAGCTAGCCGGGCTCATGAGAGGTGTTACCTCGAAACCGGTCCGGTCCTCGGATGCTTGATTCCGTTCTGGGAAGGACATGGCTTTTGTAGTTCGGACTGGACTGTTCCCATGGGGCACAGGGTCAGAGCTGATTTGCATAACGCCATTGTCTAACCCAGGGTGGTGTGGAGTGCAAAAAAACGATGGATTTGGGGCCAGATCTTTGGACTGGGGTGAGTGTGTGACATTGATCCACATTCGGTCCATCACCTGTTGTTTTTGCATATTCCGCCCTAAGTGCGCTGGGGATGCCCAGAAGTGGGTCCCAGGCACTCCACACCACTGGAGTCAAGCTAGCCGGGCTGATGAGAGGTGTTACCTCGAAACCGGTCCGGTCCTCGGATGCTTGATTCCGTTCTGGGAAGGACATGGCTTTTGTAGTTCGGACTGGACTGTTCCCATGGGGCACAGGGTCAGAGCTGATTTGCATATCGCCATTGTCTAACCCAGGGTGGTGTGGAGTGCAAAAAAACGATGGATTTGGGCCCAGATCTTTGGACTGGGGTGAGTGTGTGACATTGATCCACATTCGGTCCATCACCTGTTGTTTTTGCATATTCTGCCCTAAGTGCGCTGGGGATGCCCAGACGTGGGTCCCAGGCACTCCACACCACTGGAGTCAAGCTAGCCGGGCTGATGAGAGGTGTTACCTCGAAACCGGTCCGGTCCTCGGATGCTTGATTCCGTTCTGGGAAGGACATGGCTTTTGTAGTTCGGACTGGACTGTTCCCATGGGGCACAGTGTCAGAGCTGATTTGCATATCGCCATTGTCTAACCCAGGGTGGTGTGGAGTGCAAAAAAACGATGGATTTGGGCCCAGATCTTTGGACTGGGGTGAGTGTGTGACATTGATCCACATTCGGTCCATCACCTGTTGTTTTTGCATATTCCGCCCTAAGTGCGCTGGGGATGCCCAGACGTGGGTCCCAGGCACTCCACACCACTGGAGTCAAGCTAGTCGGGCTGATGAGAGGTGTTACCTCGAAACAGGTCCGGTCCTCGGATGCTTGATTCCGTTCTGGGAAGGACATGGCTTTTGTAGTTCGGACTGGACTGTTCCCATGGGGCACAGGGTCAGAGCTGATTTGCATATCGCCATTGTCTAACCCAGGGTGGTGTGGAGTGCAAAAAAACGATGGATTTGGGCCCAGATCTTTGGACTGGGGTAAGTGTGTGACATTGATCCACATTCGGTCCATCACCTGTTGTTTTTGCATATTCTGCCCTAAGTGCGCTGGGGATGCCCAGACGTGGGTCCCAGGCACTCCACACCACTGGAGTCAAGCTAGCCGGGCTGATGAGAGGAGTTACCTCGAAACCGGTCCGGTCCTCGGATGCTTAATTCCGTTCTGGGAAGGACATGGCTTTTGTAGTTCAGACTGGACTGTTCCCATGGGGCACAGGGTCAGAGCTGATTTGCATATCGCCATTGTCTATCCCAGGGTGGTGTGGAGTGCAAAAAAATGATAGATTTGGGCCCAGATCTTTGGACTGGGGTGAGTGTGTGACATTGATCCACATTCATTCCATCAACTGTTGTTTTTGAATATTCCGCCCTAAGTGCGCTGGGGATGCCCAGACGTGGGTCCCAGGCACTCCACACCACTGGAGTCAAGCTAGCCGGGCTGATGAGAGGTGTTACCTCAAAACCGGTCCGGTCCTCGGATGCTTGATTCCGTTCTGGGAAGGACATGGCTTTTGTAGTTCCGACTGGACTGTTCCCATGGGGCACAGGGTCAGAGCTGATTTGCATATCGCCATTGTCTAACCCAGGGTGGTGTGGAGTGCAAAAAAACGATGGATTTGGGCCCAGATCTTTGGACTGGGGTGAGTGTGTGACATTGATCCACATTCGGTCCATCACCTGTTGTTTTTGCATATTCCGCCCTAAGTGCGCTGGGGATGCCCAGACGTGGGTCCCAGGCACTCCACACCACTGGAGTCAAGCTAGCCGGGCTGATGAGAGGTGTTACCTCGAAACCGGTCCGGTCCTCGGATGCTTGATTCCGTTCTGGGAAGGACATGGCTTTTGTAGTTCGGACTGGACTGTTCCCATGGGGCACAGGGTCAGAGCTGATTTGCATATCGCCATTGTCTAACCCAGGGTGGTGTGGAGTGCAAAAAAACGATGGATTTGGGCCCAGATCTTTGGACTGGGGTGAGTGTGTGACATTGATCCACATTCGGTCCATCACCTGTTGTTTTTGCATATTCCGCCCTAAGTGCGCTGGGGATGCCCAGACGTGGGTCCCAGGCACTCCACACCACTGGAGTCAAGCTAGCCGGGCTGATGAGAGATGTTACCTCGAAACCGGTCCGGTCCTCGGATGCTCGATTCCGTTCTGGGAAGGACATGGCTTTTGTAGTTCGGACTGGACTGTTCCCATGGGGCACAGGGTCAGAGCTGATTTGCATATCGCCATTGTCTAACCCAGTGTGGTGTGGAGTGCAAAAAACGATGGATTTGGGCCCAGATCTTTGGACTGGGGTGAGTGTGTGACATTGATCCACATTCGGTCCATCACCTGTTGTTTTTGCATATTCCGCCCTAAGTGCGCTGGGGATGCCCAGACGTGGGTCCCAGGCACTCTACACCACTGGAGTCAAGCTAGCCGGGCTGATGAGAGGTGTTACCTCGAAACCGGTCCGGTCCTCGGATGCTTGATTCCGTTCTGGGAAGGACATGGCTTTTGTAGTTCGGACTGGACTGTTCCCATGGGGCACAGGGTCAGAGCTGATTTGCATATCGCCATTGTCTAACCCAGGGTGGTGTGGAGTGCAAAAAAACGATGGATTTGGGGCCAGATCTTTGGACTGGGGTGAGTGTGTGACATTGATCCACATTCGGTCCATCACCTGTTGTTTTTGCATATTCCGCCCTAAGTGCGCTGGGGATGCCCAGACGTGGGTCCCAGGCACTCCACACCACTGGAGTCAAGCTAACCGGGCTGATGAGCGGTGTTACCTCGAAACCGGTCCGGTCCTCGGATGCGTGATTCCGTTCTGGGAAGGACATGGCTTTTGTAGTTCGGACTGGACTGTTCCCATGGGGCACAGGGTCAGAGCTGATTTGCATATCGCCATTGTCTAACCCAGGGTGGTGTGGAGTGCAGAAAAACGATGGATTTGGGCCCAGATCTTTGGACTGGGGTGAGTGTGTGACATTGATCCACATTCGGTCCATCACCTGTTGTTTTTGCATATTCCGCCCTAAGTGCGCTGGGGATGCCCAGACGTGGGTCCCAGGCACTCCACACCACTGGAGTCAAGCTAGCCGGGCTGATGAGAGGTGTTACCTCGAAACCGGTCCGGTCCTCGGATGCTTGATTCCGTTCTGGGAAGGACATGGCTTTTGTAGTTCGGACTGGACTGTTCCCATGGGGCACAGGTTCAGAGCTGATTTGCATATCGCCATTGTCTAACCCAGGGTGGTGTGGAGTGCAAAAAAACGATGGATTTGGGCCCAGATCTTTGGACTGGGGTGAGTGTGTGACATTGATCCACATTCGGTCCATCACCTGTTGTTTTTGCATATTCCGCCCTAAGTGCGCTGGGGATGCCCAGACGTGGGTCCCAGGCACTCCACACCACTGGAGTCAAGCTAGCCGGGCTGATGAGAGGAGTTACCTCGAAACCGGTCCGGTCCTCGGATGCTTGATTCCGTTCTGGGAAGGACATGGCTTTTGTAGTTCAGACTGGACTGTTCCCATGGGGCACAGGGTCAGAGCTGATTTGCATATCGCCATTGTCTAACCCAGGGTGGTGTGGAGTGCAAAAAAACGATGGATTTGGGCCCAGATCTTTGGACTGGGGTGAGTGTGTGACATTGATCCACATTCGGTCCATCACCTGTTGTTTTTGCATATTCCGCCCTAAGTGCGCTGGGGATGCCCAGACGTGGGTCCCAGGCACTCCACACCACTGGAGTCAAGCTAGCCGGGTTGATGAGAGGTGTTACCTCGAAACCGGTCCGGTCCTCGGCTGCTCGATTCCGTTCTGGGAAGGACATGGCTTTTGTAGTTCGGACTGGACTGTTCCAATGGGGCACAGGGTCAGAGCTGATTTGCATATCGCCATTGTCTAACCCAGGGTGGTGTGGAGTGCAAAAAAACGATGGATTTGGGCCCAGATCTTTGGACTGGGGTGAGTGTGTGACATTGATCCACATTCGGTCCATCACCTGTTGTTTTTGCATATTCCGCCCTAAGTGCGCTGGGGATGCCCAGACGTGGGTCCCAGGCACTCCACACCACTGGAGTCAAGCTAGCCGGGCTGATGAGAGGTGTTACCTCGAAACCGGTCCGGTCCTCGGATGCTCGATTCTGTTCTGGGAAGGACATGGCTTTTGTAGTTCAGACTGGACTGTTCCCATGGGGCACAGGGTCAGAGCTGATTTGCATATCGCCATTGTCTAACCCAGGGTGGTGTGGAGTGCAAAAAACGATGGATTTGGGCCCAGATCTTTGGACTGGGGTGAGTGTGTGGCATTGATCCACATTCGGTCCATCACCTGTTGTTTTTGCATATTCCGCCCTAAGTGCGCTGGGGATGCCCAGACGTGGGTCCCAGGCACTCCACACCACTGGAGTCAAGCTAGCCGAGCTGATGAGAGGTGTTACCTCGAAACCGGTCCGGTCCTCGGATGCTTGATTCCGTTCTGGGAAGGACATGGCTTTTGTAGTTCCGACTGGACTGTTCCCATGGGGCACAGGGTCAGAGCTGATTTGCATATCGCCATTGTCTAACCCAGGGTGGTGTGGAGTGCAAAAAAACGATGGATTTGGGCCCAGATCTTTGGACTGGGGTGAGTGTGTGACATTGATCCACATTCGGTCCATCACCTCTTGTTTTTGCATATTCCGCCCTAAGTGCGCTGGGGATGCCCAGACGTGGGTCCCAGGCACTCCACACCACTGGAGTCAAGCTAACCGGGCTGATGAGAGGTGTTACCTCGAAACCGGTCCGGTCCTCGGATGCTTGATTCCGTTCTGGGAAGGACATGGCTTTTGTAGTTCGGACTGGACTGTTCCCATGGGGCACAGGGTCAGAGCTGATTTGCATATCGCCATTGTCTAACCCAGGGTGGTGTGGAGTGCAAAAAAACGATGGATTTGGGCCCAGATCTTTGGA
Organism: Lissotriton vulgaris; assembly: GCF_964263255.1. Taxonomy (NCBI): domain Eukaryota; kingdom Metazoa; phylum Chordata; class Amphibia; order Caudata; family Salamandridae; genus Lissotriton; species Lissotriton vulgaris. Next base: position 1,219,932,147 of record NC_141693.1, read on the forward strand.
CTGGGGTGAGTGTGTGACATTGATCCACATTCGGTACATCACCTGTTGTTTTTGCATATTCCGCCCTAAGTGCGCTGGGGATGCCCAGACGTGGGTCCCAGGCACTCCACACCACTGGAGTCAAGCTAGCCGGGCTGATGACAGGTGTTACCTCGAAACCGGTCCGGTCCTCGGATGCTTGATTCCGTTCTGGGAAGGACATGGCTTTTGTAGTTCGGACTGGACTGTTCCCATGGTGCACAGGGTCAGAGCTGATTTGCATATCGCCATTGTCTAACCCAGGGTGGTGTGGAGTGCAAAAAAACGATGGATTTGGGCCCAGATCTTTGGACTGGGGTGAGTGTGTGACATTGATCCACATTCGGTCCATCACCTGTTGTTTTTGCATATTCCGCCCTAAATGCGCTAGGGATGCCCAGACGTGGGTCCCAGGCACTCCACACCACTGGAGTCAAGCTAGCCGGGCTGATGAGAGGTGTTACCTCGAAACCGGTACGGTCTTCGGATGCTTGATTCCGTTCTGGGAAGGACATGGCTTTTGTAGTTCGGACTGGACTGTTCCCATGGGGCACAGGGTCAGAACTGATTTGCATATCGTCATTGTCTAACCCAGGGTGGTGTGGAGTGCAAAAAAACGATGGATTTGGGCCCAGATCTTTGGACTGGGGTGAGTGTGTGACATTGATCCACATTCGGTCCATCACCTGTTGTTTTTGCATATTCCGCCCTAAGTGCGCTGGGGATGCCCAGACGTGGGTCCCAGGCACTCCACACCACTGGAGTCAAGCTAGCCGGGCTGATGAGAGGTGTTACCTCGAAACCGGTCCGGTCCTCGGATGCTCGATTCCGTTCTGGGAAGGACATGGCTTTTGTATTTCGGACTGGACTGTTCCCATGGGGCACAGGGTCAGAGCTGATTTGCATATCGCCATTGTCTAACCCAGGGTGGTGTGGAGTGCAAAAAAACGATGGATTTGGGCCCAGATCTTTGGACTGGGGTGAGTGTGTGACATTGATCCACATTCGAGCCATCACCTGTTGTTTTTGCATATTCCGCCCTAAGTGTGCTGGGGATGCCCTGACGTGGGTCCCAGGCACTCCACACCACTGGAGTCAAGCTAGCCGGGCTGATGAGAGGTGTTACCTCGAAACCGGTCCGGTCCTCGGATGCTTGATTCCGTTCTGGGAAGAACATGGCTTTTGTAGTTCGGACTGGACTGTTCCCATGGGGCACAGGGTCAGAGCTGATTTGCATATCGCCATTGTCTAACCCAGGGTGGTGTGGAGTGCAAAAAAACAATGGATTTGGGCCCAGATCTTTGGACTGGGGTGAGTGTGTGACATTGATCCACATTCGGTCCATCACCTGTTGTTTTTGCATATTCCGCCCTAAGTGCGCTGGGGATGCCCAGACGTGGGTCCCAGGCACTCCACACCACTGGAGTCAAGCTAGCCGGGCTGATGAGAGGTGTTACCTCGAAACAGGTCCGGTCCTCGGATGCTTGATTCCGTTCTGGGAAGGACATGGCTTTTATAGTTCGGACTGGACTGTTCCCATGGGGCACAGGGTCAGAGCTGATTTGCATATCGCCATTGTCTAACCCAGGGTGGTGTGGAGTGCAAAAAAACGATGGATTTGGGCCCAGATCTTTGGACTGGGGTGAGTGTGTGACATTGATCCACATTCGGCCCATCACCTGTTGTTTTTGCATATTCCGCCCTAAGTGCGCTGGGGATGCCCAGACGTGGGTCCCAGGCACTCCACACCACTGGAGCCAAGCTAGCCGGGCTGATGAGAGGTGTTACCTCGAAACCGGTCCGGTCCTCGGATGCTTGATTCCGTTCTGGGAAGGGCATGGCTTTTGTAGTTCGGACTGGACTGTTCCCATGGGGCACAGGGTCAGAGCTGATTTGCATATCGCCATTGTCTACCCCAGGGTGGTGTGGAGTGCAAAAAAACGATGGATTTGGGCCCAGATCTTTGGACAGGGGTGAGTGTGTGACATTGATCCACATTCGGTCCATCACCTGTTGTTTTTGCATATTCCGCCCTAAGTGGGCTGGGGATGCCCAGACGTGGGTCCCAGGCACTCCACACCACTGGAGTCAAGCTAGCCGGGCTGATGAGAGGTGTTACCTCGAAACCGGTCCGGTCCTCGGATGCTTGATTCTGTTCTGGGAAGGACATGGCTTTTGTAGTTCGGACTGGACTGTTCCCATGGGGCACAGGGTCAGAGCTGATTTGCATATCGCCATTGTCTAACCCAGGGTGGTGTGGAGTGCAAAAAAACGATGGATTTGGGCCCAGATCTTTGGACTGGGGTGAGTGTGTGACATTGATCCACATTCGGTCCATCACCTGTTGTTTTTGAATATTCCGCCCTAAGTGCGCTGGGGTTGCCCAGACGTGGGTCCCAGGCACTCCACACCACTGGAGTCAAGCTAGCCGGGCTGATGAGAGGTGTTACCTCGAAACAGGTCCGGTCCTCGGATGCTTGATTCCGTTCTGGGAAGGACATGGCTTTTGTAGTTCGGACTGGACTGTACCCATAGGGCACAGGGTCAGAGCTGATTTGCATATCGCCATTGTCTAACCCAGGGTGGTGTGGAGTGCAAAAAAATGATGGATTTGGGCCCAGATCTTTGGACTGGGGTGAGTGTGTGACATTGATCCACATTCGGTCCATCACCTGTTGTTTTTGCATATTCCGCCCTAAGTGCGCTGGGGATGCCCAGACGTGGGTCCCAGGCACTCCACACCACTGGAGTCAAGCTAGCCGGGCTGATGAGAGGTGTTACCTCGAAACCGGTCCGGTCCTCGGATGCTTGATTCCGTTCTGGGAAGGACATGGCTTTTGTAGTTCCGACTGGACTGTTCCCATGGGGCACAGGGTCAGAGCTAATTTGCATATCGCCATTGTCTAACCCAGGGTGGTGTGGAGGGCAACAAAAACGATGGATTTGGGCCCAGATATTTGGACTGGGGTGAGTGTGTGACATTGATCCACATTCGGTCCATCACCTGTTGTTTTTGCATATTCCGCCCTAAGTGCGCTGGGGATGCCCAGACGTGGGTCCCAGGCACTCCACACCACTGGAGTCAAGCTAGCCGGGCTGATGAGAGGTGTTACCTCGAAACCGGTCCGGTCCTCGGATGCTTGATTCCGTTCTGGGAAGGACATGGCTTTTGTAGTTCGGACTGGACTGTTCCCATGGGGCACAGGGTCAGAGCTGATTTGCATATCGCCATTGTCTAACCCAGGGTGGTGTGGAGTGCAAAAAAACGATGGATTTGGGCCCAGATCTTTGGACTGGGGTGAGTGTGTGACATTGATCCACATTCGGTCCATCACCTGTTGTTTTGCATATTCCGCCCTAAGTGCGCTGGGGATGCCCAGAGGTGGGTCCCAGGCACTCCAAACCACTGGAGTCAAGCTAGCCGGGCTGATGAGAGGTGTTACCTCGAAACAGGTCCGGTCCTCGGATGCTTGATTCCGTTCTGGGAAGGACATGGCTTTTGTAGTTCGGACTGGACTGTTCCCATGGGGCACAGGGTCAGAGCTGATTTGCATATCGCCATTGTCTAACCCAGGGTGGTGTGGAGTGCAAAAAAACGATGGATTTGGGCCCAGATCTTTGGACTGGGGTGAGTGTGTGACATTGATCCACATTCGGTCCATCACCTGTTGTTTTTGCATATTCTGCCCTAAGTGCGCTGGGGATGCCCAGACGTGGGTCCCAGGCACTCCACACCACTGGAGTCAAGCTAGCCGGGCTGATGAGAGGTGGAACCTCGAAACCGGTCCGGTCCTCGGATGCTTGATTCCTTTCTGGGAAGGACATGGCTTTTGTAGTTCGGACTGGACTGTTCCCATGGGGCACAGGGTCAGAGCTGATTTACATATCGCCATTGTCTAACCCAGGGTGGTGTGGAGTGCAAAAAAACGATGGATTTGGGCCCAGATCTTTGGACTGGGGTGAGTGTGTGACATTGATCCACATTCGGTCCATCACCTGTTGTTTTTGCATATTCCGCCCTAAGTGCGCTGGGGATGCCCAGACGTGGGTCCCAGGCACTCCACACCACTGGAGTCAAGCTAGCCGGGCTGATGAGAGGTGTTACCTCGAAACCGGTCCGGTCCTCGGATGCTTGATTCCGTTCTGGGAAGGACATGGCTTTTGTAGTTCGGACTGGACTGTTCCCATGGGGCACAGGGTCAGAGCTGATTTGCATATCGCCATTGTCTAACCCAGGGTGGTGTGGAGTGCAAAAAAACGATGGATTTGGGCCCAGATCTTTGGACTGGGGTGAGTGTGTGACATTGATCCACATTCGGTTCATCACCTGTTGTTTTTGCATATTCCGCCCTAAGTGCGCTGGGGATGCCCAGACGTGGGTCCCAGGCACTCCACACCACTGGAGTCAAGCTAGCCGGGCTGATGAGAGGTGTTACCTCGAAACCTGTCCAGTCCTCGGATGCTCGATTCCGTTCTGGGAAGGACATGGCTTTTGTAGTTCGGACTGGACTGTTCCCATGGGGCACAGGGTCAGAGGTGATTTGCATATCGCCATTGTCTAACCCAGGGTGGTGTGGAGTGCAAAAAAACGATGGATTTGGGCCCAGATCTTTGGACTGGAGTGAGTTTGTGACATTGATCCACATTCGGTCCATCACCTGTTGTTTTTGCATATTCCGCCCTAAGTGCGCTGGGGATGCCCAGACGTGGGTCCCAGGCACTCCACACCACTGGAGTCAAGCTAGCCGGGCTCATGAGAGGTGTTACCTCGAAACCGGTCCGGTCCTCGGATGCTTGATTCCGTTCTGGGAAGGACATGGCTTTTGTAGTTCGGACTGGACTGTTCCCATGGGGCACAGGGTCAGAGCTGATTTGCATAACGCCATTGTCTAACCCAGGGTGGTGTGGAGTGCAAAAAAACGATGGATTTGGGGCCAGATCTTTGGACTGGGGTGAGTGTGTGACATTGATCCACATTCGGTCCATCACCTGTTGTTTTTGCATATTCCGCCCTAAGTGCGCTGGGGATGCCCAGAAGTGGGTCCCAGGCACTCCACACCACTGGAGTCAAGCTAGCCGGGCTGATGAGAGGTGTTACCTCGAAACCGGTCCGGTCCTCGGATGCTTGATTCCGTTCTTGGAAGGACATGGCTTTTGTAGTTCGGACTGGACTGTTCCCATGGGGCACAGGGTCAGAGCTGATTTGCATATCGCCATTGTCTAACCCAGGGTGGTGTGGAGTGCAAAAAAACGATGGATTTGGGCCCAGATCTTTGGACTGGGGTGAGTGTGTGACATTGATCCACATTCGGTCCATCACCTGTTGTTTTTGCATATTCTGCCCTAAGTGCGCTGGGGATGCCCAGACGTGGGTCCCAGGCACTCCACACCACTGGAGTCAAGCTAGCCGGGCTGATGAGAGGTGTTACCTCGAAACCGGTCCGGTCCTCGGATGCTTGATTCCGTTCTGGGAAGGACATGGCTTTTGTAGTTCGGACTGGACTGTTCCCATGGGGCACAGTGTCAGAGCTGATTTGCATATCGCCATTGTCTAACCCAGGGTGGTGTGGAGTGCAAAAAAACGATGGATTTGGGCCCAGATCTTTGGACTGGGGTGAGTGTGTGACATTGATCCACATTCGGTCCATCACCTGTTGTTTTTGCATATTCCGCCCTAAGTGCGCTGGGGATGCCCAGACGTGGGTCCCAGGCACTCCACACCACTGGAGTCAAGCTAGTCGGGCTGATGAGAGGTGTTACCTCGAAACAGGTCCGGTCCTCGGATGCTTGATTCCGTTCTGGGAAGGACATGGCTTTTGTAGTTCGGACTGGACTGTTCCCATGGGGCACAGGGTCAGAGCTGATTTGCATATCGCCATTGTCTAACCCAGGGTGGTGTGGAGTGCAAAAAAACGATGGATTTGGGCCCAGATCTTTGGACTGGGGTGAGTGTGTGACATTGATCCACATTCGGTCCATCACCTGTTGTTTTTGAATATTCCGCCCTAAGTGCGCTGGGGTTGCCCAGACGTGGGTCCCAGGCACTCCACACCACTGGAGTCAAGCTAGCCGGGCTGATGAGAGGTGTTACCTCGAAACAGGTCCGGTCCTCGGATGCTTGATTCCGTTCTGGGAAGGACATGGCTTTTGTAGTTCGGACTGGACTGTACCCATAGGGCACAGGGTCAGAGCTGATTTGCATATCGCCATTGTCTAACCCAGGGTGGTGTGGAGTGCAAAAAAATGATGGATTTGGGCCCAGATCTTTGGACTGGGGTGAGTGTGTGACATTGATCCACATTCGGTCCATCACCTGTTGTTTTTGCATATTCCGCCCTAAGTGCGCTGGGGATGCCCAGACGTGGGTCCCAGGCACTCCACACCACTGGAGTCAAGCTAGCCGGGCTGATGAGAGGTGTTACCTCGAAACCGGTCCGGTCCTCGGATGCTTGATTCCGTTCTGGGAAGGACATGGCTTTTGTAGTTCCGACTGGACTGTTCCCATGGGGCACAGGGTCAGAGCTAATTTGCATATCGCCATTGTCTAACCCAGGGTGGTGTGGAGGGCAAAAAAACGATGGATTTGGGCCCAGATATTTGGACTGGGGTGAGTGTGTGACATTGATCCACATTCGGTCCATCACCTGTTGTTTTTGCATATTCCGCCCTAAGTGCGCTGGGGATGCCCAGACGTGGGTCCCAGGCACTCCACACCACTGGAGTCAAGCTAGCCGGGCTGATGAGAGGTGTTACCTCGAAACCGGTCCGGTCCTCGGATGCTTGATTCCGTTCTGGGAAGGACATGGCTTTTGTAGTTCGGACTGGACTGTTCCCATGGGGCACAGGGTCAGAGCTGATTTGCATATCGCCATTGTCTAACCCAGGGTGGTGTGGAGTGCAAAAAAACGATGGATTTGGGCCCAGATCTTTGGACTGGGGTGAGTGTGTGACATTGATCCACATTCGGTCCATCACCTGTTGTTTTGCATATTCCGCCCTAAGTGCGCTGGGGATGCCCAGAGGTGGGTCCCAGGCACTCCAAACCACTGGAGTCAAGCTAGCCGGGCTGATGAGAGGTGTTACCTCGAAACAGGTCCGGTCCTCGGATGCTTGATTCCGTTCTGGGAAGGACATGGCTTTTGTAGTTCGGACTGGACTGTTCCCATGGGGCACAGGGTCAGAGCTGATTTGCATATCGCCATTGTCTAACCCAGGGTGGTGTGGAGTGCAAAAAAACGATGGATTTGGGCCCAGATCTTTGGACTGGGGTGAGTGTGTGACATTGATCCACATTCGGTCCATCACCTGTTGTTTTTGCATATTCTGCCCTAAGTGCGCTGGGGATGCCCAGACGTGGGTCCCAGGCACTCCACACCACTGGAGTCAAGCTAGCCGGGCTGATGAGAGGTGGAACCTCGAAACCGGTCCGGTCCTCGGATGCTTGATTCCTTTCTGGGAAGGACATGGCTTTTGTAGTTCGGACTGGACTGTTCCCATGGGGCACAGGGTCAGAGCTGATTTACATATCGCCATTGTCTAACCCAGGGTGGTGTGGAGTGCAAAAAAACGATGGATTTGGGCCCAGATCTTTGGACTGGGGTGAGTGTGTGACATTGATCCACATTCGGTCCATCACCTGTTGTTTTTGCATATTCCGCCCTAAGTGCGCTGGGGATGCCCAGACGTGGGTCCCAGGCACTCCACACCACTGGAGTCAAGCTAGCCGGGCTGATGAGAGGTGTTACCTCGAAACCGGTCCGGTCCTCGGATGCTTGATTCCGTTCTGGGAAGGACATGGCTTTTGTAGTTCGGACTGGACTGTTCCCATGGGGCACAGGGTCAGAGCTGATTTGCATATCGCCATTGTCTAACCCAGGGTGGTGTGGAGTGCAAAAAAACGATGGATTTGGGCCCAGATCTTTGGACTGGGGTGAGTGTGTGACATTGATCCACATTCGGTTCATCACCTGTTGTTTTTGCATATTCCGCCCTAAGTGCGCTGGGGATGCCCAGACGTGGGTCCCAGGCACTCCACACCACTGGAGTCAAGCTAGCCGGGCTGATGAGAGGTGTTACCTCGAAACCTGTCCAGTCCTCGGATGCTCGATTCCGTTCTGGGAAGGACATGGCTTTTGTAGTTCGGACTGGACTGTTCCCATGGGGCACAGGGTCAGAGGTGATTTGCATATCGCCATTGTCTAACCCAGGGTGGTGTGGAGTGCAAAAAAACGATGGATTTGGGCCCAGATCTTTGGACTGGGGTGAGTTTGTGACATTGATCCACATTCGGTCCATCACCTGTTGTTTTTGCATATTCCGCCCTAAGTGCGCTGGGGATGCCCAGACGTGGGTCCCAGGCACTCCACACCACTGGAGTCAAGCTAGCCGGGCTCATGAGAGGTGTTACCTCGAAACCGGTCCGGTCCTCGGATGCTTGATTCCGTTCTGGGAAGGACATGGCTTTTGTAGTTCGGACTGGACTGTTCCCATGGGGCACAGGGTCAGAGCTGATTTGCATAACGCCATTGTCTAACCCAGGGTGGTGTGGAGTGCAAAAAAACGATGGATTTGGGGCCAGATCTTTGGACTGGGGTGAGTGTGTGACATTGATCCACATTCGGTCCATCACCTGTTGTTTTTGCATATTCCGCCCTAAGTGCGCTGGGGATGCCCAGAAGTGGGTCCCAGGCACTCCACACCACTGGAGTCAAGCTAGCCGGGCTGATGAGAGGTGTTACCTCGAAACCGGTCCGGTCCTCGGATGCTTGATTCCGTTCTTGGAAGGACATGGCTTTTGTAGTTCGGACTGGACTGTTCCCATGGGGCACAGGGTCAGAGCTGATTTGCATATCGCCATTGTCTAACCCAGGGTGGTGTGGAGTGCAAAAAAACGATGGATTTGGGCCCAGATCTTTGGACTGGGGTGAGTGTGTGACATTGATCCACATTCGGTCCATCACCTGTTGTTTTTGCATATTCTGCCCTAAGTGCGCTGGGGATGCCCAGACGTGGGTCCCAGGCACTCCACACCACTGGAGTCAAGCTAGCCGGGCTGATGAGAGGTGTTACCTCGAAACCGGTCCGGTCCTCGGATGCTTGATTCCGTTCTGGGAAGGACATGGCTTTTGTAGTTCGGACTGGACTGTTCCCATGGGGCACAGTGTCAGAGCTGATTTGCATATCGCCATTGTCTAACCCAGGGTGGTGTGGAGTGCAAAAAAACGATGGATTTGGGCCCAGATCTTTGGACTGGGGTGAGTGTGTGACATTGATCCACATTCGGTCCATCACCTGTTGTTTTTGCATATTCCGCCCTAAGTGCGCTGGGGATGCCCAGACGTGGGTCCCAGGCACTCCACACCACTGGAGTCAAGCTAGTCGGGCTGATGAGAGGTGTTACCTCGAAACAGGTCCGGTCCTCGGATGCTTGATTCCGTTCTGGGAAGGACATGGCTTTTGTAGTTCGGACTGGACTGTTCCCATGGGGCACAGGGTCAGAGCTGATTTGCATATCGCCATTGTCTAACCCAGGGTGGTGTGGAGTGCAAAAAAACGATGGATTTGGGCCCAGATCTTTGGACTGGGGTAAGTGTGTGACATTGATCCACATTCGGTCCATCACCTGTTGTTTTTGCATATTCTGCCCTAAGTGCGCTGGGGATGCCCAGACGTGGGTCCCAGGCACTCCACACCACTGGAGTCAAGCTAGCCGGGCTGATGAGAGGAGTTACCTCGAAACCGGTCCGGTCCTCGGATGCTTAATTCCGTTCTGGGAAGGACATGGCTTTTGTAGTTCAGACTGGACTGTTCCCATGGGGCACAGGGTCAGAGCTGATTTGCATATCGCCATTGTCTATCCCAGGGTGGTGTGGAGTGCAAAAAAATGATGGATTTGGGCCCAGATCTTTGGACTGGGGTGAGTGTGTGACATTGATCCACATTCATTCCATCAACTGTTGTTTTTGAATATTCCGCCCTAAGTGCGCTGGGGATGCCCAGACGTGGGTCCCAGGCACTCCACACCACTGGAGTCAAGCTAGCCGGGCTGATGAGAGGTGTTACCTCAAAACCGGTCCGGTCCTCGGATGCTTGATTCCGTTCTGGGAAGGACATGGCTTTTGTAGTTCCGACTGGACTGTTCCCATGGGGCACAGGGTCAGAGCTGATTTGCATATCGCCATTGTCTAACCCAGGGTGGTGTGGAGTGCAAAAAAACGATGGATTTGGGCCCAGATCTTTGGACTGGGGTGAGTGTGTGACATTGATCCACATTCGGTCCATCACCTGTTGTTTTTGCATATTCCGCCCTAAGTGCGCTGGGGATGCCCAGACGTGGGTCCCAGGCACTCCACACCACTGGAGTCAAGCTAGCCGGGCTGATGAGAGGTGTTACCTCGAAACCGGTCCGGTCCTCGGATGCTTGATTCCGTTCTGGGAAGGACATGGCTTTTGTAGTTCGGACTGGACTGTTCCCATGGGGCACAGGGTCAGAGCTGATTTGCATATCGCCATTGTCTAACCCAGGGTGGTGTGGAGTGCAAAAAAACGATGGATTTGGGCCCAGATCTTTGGACTGGGGTGAGTGTGTGACATTGATCCACATTCGGTCCATCACCTGTTGTTTTTGCATATTCCGCCCTAAGTGCGCTGGGGATGCCCAGACGTGGGTCCCAGGCACTCCACACCACTGGAGTCAAGCTAGCCGGGCTGATGAGAGATGTTACCTCGAAACCGGTCCGGTCCTCGGATGCTAGATTCCGTTCTGGGAAGGACATGGCTTTTGAAGTTCGGACTGGACTGTTCCCATGGGGCACAGGGTCAGAGCTGATTTGCATATCGCCATTGTCTAACCCAGGGTGGTGTGGAGTGCAAAAAACGATGGATTTGGGCCCAGATCTTTGGACTGGGGTGAGTGTGTGACATTGATCCACATTCGGTCCATCACCTGTTGTTTTTGCATATTCCGCCCTAAGTGCGCTGGGGATGCCCAGACGTGGGTCCCAGGCACTCTACACCACTGGAGTCAAGCTAGCCGGGCTGATGAGAGGTGTTACCTCGAAACCGGTCCGGTCCTCGGATGCTTGATTCCGTTCTGGGAAGGACATGGCTTTTGTAGTTCGGACTGGACTGTTCCCATGGGGCACAGGGTCAGAGCTGATTTGCATATCGCCATTGTCTAACCCAGGGTGGTGTGGAGTGCAAAAAAACGATGGATTTGGGGCCAGATCTTTGGACTGGGGTGAGTGTGTGACATTGATCCACATTCGGTCCATCACCTGTTGTTTTTGCATATTCCGCCCTAAGTGCGCTGGGGATGCCCAGACGTGGGTCCCAGGCACTCCACACCACTGGAGTCAAGCTAACCGGGCTGATGAGCGGTGTTACCTCGAAACCGGTCCGGTCCTCGGATGCGTGATTCCGTTCTGGGAAGGACATGGCTTTTGTAGTTCGGACTGGACTGTTCCCATGGGGCACAGGGTCAGAGCTGATTTGCATATCGCCATTGTCTAACCCAGGGTGGTGTGGAGTGCAGAAAAACGATGGATTTGGGCCCAGATCTTTGGACTGGGGTGAGTGTGTGACATTGATCCACATTCGGTCCATCACCTGTTGTTTTTGCATATTCCGCCCTAAGTGCGCTGGGGATGCCCAGACGTGGGTCCCAGGCACTCCACACCACTGGAGTCAAGCTAGCCGGGCTGATGAGAGGTGTTACCTCGAAACCGGTCCGGTCCTCGGATGCTTGATTCCGTTCTGGGAAGGACATGGCTTTTGTAGTTCGGACTGGACTGTTCCCATGGGGCACAGGGTCAGAGCTGATTTGCATATCGCCATTGACTAACCCAGGGTGGTGTGGAGTGCAAAAAAACGATGGATTTGGGCCCAGATCTTTGGACTGGGGTGAGTGTGTGACATTGATCCACATTCGGTCCATCACCTGTTGTTTTTGCATATTCCGCCCTAAGTGCGCTGGGGATGCCCAGACGTGGGTCCCAGGCACTCCACACCACTGGAGTCAAGCTAGCCGGGCTGATGAGAGGAGTTACCTCGAAACCGGTCCGGTCCTCGGATGCTTGATTCCGTTCTGGGAAGGACATGGCTTTTGTAGTTCAGACTGGACTGTTCCCATGGGGCACAGGGTCAGAGCTGATTTGCATATCGCCATTGTCTAACCCAGGGTGGTGTGGAGTGCAAAAAAACGATGGATTTGGGCCCAGATCTTTGGACTGGGGTGAGTGTGTGACATTGATCCACATTCGGTCCATCACCTGTTGTTTTTGCATATTCCGCCCTAAGTGCGCTGGGGATGCCCAGACGTGGGTCCCAGGCACTCCACACCACTGGAGTCAAGCTAGCCGGGTTGATGAGAGGTGTTACCTCGAAACCGGTCCGGTCCTCGGCTGCTCGATTCCGTTCTGGGAAGGACATGGCTTTTGTAGTTCGGACTGGACTGTTCCAATGGGGCACAGGGTCAGAGCTGATTTGCATATCGCCATTGTCTAACCCAGGGTGGTGTGGAGTGCAAAAAAACGATGGATTTGGGCCCAGATCTTTGGACTGGGGTGAGTGTGTGACATTGATCCACATTCGGTCCATCACCTGTTGTTTTTGCATATTCCGCCCTAAGTGCGCTGGGGATGCCCAGACGTGGGTCCCAGGCACTCCACACCACTGGAGTCAAGCTAGCCGGGCTGATGAGAGGTGTTACCTCGAAACCGGTCCGGTCCTCGGATGCTCGATTCTGTTCTGGGAAGGACATGGCTTTTGTAGTTCGGACTGGACTGTTCCCATGGGGCACAGGGTCAGAGCTGATTTGCATATCGCCATTGTCTAACCCAGGGTGGTGTGGAGTGCAAAAAACGATGGATTTGGGCCCAGATCTTTGGACTGGGGTGAGTGTGTGGCATTGATCCACATTCGGTCCATCACCTGTTGTTTTTGCATATTCCGCCCTAAGTGCGCTGGGGATGCCCAGACGTGGGTCCCAGGCACTCCACACCACTGGAGTCAAGCTAGCCGAGCTGATGAGAGGTGTTACCTCGAAACCGGTCCGGTCCTCGGATGCTTGATTCCGTTCTGGGAAGGACATGGCTTTTGTAGTTCCGACTGGACTGTTCCCATGGGGCACAGGGTCAGAGCTGATTTGCATATCGCCATTGTCTAACCCAGGGTGGTGTGGAGTGCAAAAAAACGATGGATTTGGGCCCAGATCTTTGGACTGGGGTGAGTGTGTGACATTGATCCACATTCGGTCCATCACCTCTTGTTTTTGCATATTCCGCCCTAAGTGCGCTGGGGATGCCCAGACGTGGGTCCCAGGCACTCCACACCACTGGAGTCAAGCTAACCGGGCTGATGAGAGGTGTTACCTCGAAACCGGTCCGGTCCTCGGATGCTTGATTCCGTTCTGGGAAGGACATGGCTTTTGTAGTTCGGACTGGACTGTTCCCATGGGGCACAGGGTCAGAGCTGATTTGCATATCGCCATTGTCTAACCCAGGGTGGTGTGGAGTGCAAAAAAACGATGGATTTGGGCCCAGATCTTTGGACTGGGGTGAGTGTGTGACATTGATCCACATTCGGTACATCACCTGTTGTTTTTGCATATTCCGCCCTAAGTGCGCTGGGGATGCCCAGACGTGGGTCCCAGGCACTCCACACCACTGGAGTCAAGCTAGCCGGGCTGATGACAGGTGTTACCTCGAAACCGGTCCGGTCCTCGGATGCTTGATTCCGTTCTGGGAAGGACATGGCTTTTGTAGTTCGGACTGGACTGTTCCCATGGTGCACAGGGTCAGAGCTGATTTGCATATCGCCATTGTCTAACCCAGGGTGGTGTGGAGTGCAAAAAAACGATGGATTTGGGCCCAGATCTTTGGACTGGGGTGAGTGTGTGACATTGATCCACATTCGGTCCATCACCTGTTGTTTTTGCATATTCCGCCCTAAATGCGCTAGGGATGCCCAGACGTGGGTCCCAGGCACTCCACACCACTGGAGTCAAGCTAGCCGGGCTGATGAGAGGTGTTACCTCGAAACCGGTACGGTCTTCGGATGCTTGATTCCGTTCTGGGAAGGACATGGCTTTTGTAGTTCGGACTGGACTGTTCCCATGGGGCACAGGGTCAGAACTGATTTGCATATCGTCATTGTCTAACCCAGGGTGGTGTGGAGTGCAAAAAAACGATGGATTTGGGCCCAGATCTTTGGACTGGGGTGAGTGTGTGACATTGATCCACATTCGGTCCATCACCTGTTGTTTTTGCATATTCCGCCCTAAGTGCGCTGGGGATGCCCAGACGTGGGTCCCAGGCACTCCACACCACTGGAGTCAAGCTAGCCGGGCTGATGAGAGGTGTTACCTCGAAACCGGTCCGGTCCTCGGATGCTCGATTCCGTTCTGGGAAGGACATGGCTTTTGTATTTCGGACTGGACTGTTCCCATGGGGCACAGGGTCAGAGCTGATTTGCATATCGCCATTGTCTAACCCAGGGTGGTGTGGAGTGCAAAAAAACGATGGATTTGGGCCCAGATCTTTGGACTGGGGTGAGTGTGTGACATTGATCCACATTCGGTCCATCACCTGTTGTTTTTGCATATTCCGCCCTAAGTGTGCTGGGGATGCCCTGACGTGGGTCCCAGGCACTCCACACCACTGGAGTCAAGCTAGCCGGGCTGATGAGAGGTGTTACCTCGAAACCGGTCCGGTCCTCGGATGCTTGATTCCGTTCTGGGAAGGACATGGCTTTTGTAGTTCGGACTGGACTGTTCCCATGGGGCACAGGGTCAGAGCTGATTTGCATATCGCCATTGTCTAACCCAGGGTGGTGTGGAGTGCAAAAAAACAATGGATTTGGGCCCAGATCTTTGGACTGGGGTGAGTGTGTGACATTGATCCACATTCGGTCCATCACCTGTTGTTTTTGCATATTCCGCCCTAAGTGCGCTGGGGATGCCCAGACGTGGGTCCCAGGCACTCCACACCACTAGAGTCAAGCTAGCCGGGCTGATGAGAGGTGTTACCTCGAAACAGGTCCGGTCCTCGGATGCTTGATTCCGTTCTGGGAAGGACATGGCTTTTATAGTTCGGACTGGACTGTTCCCATGGGGCACAGGGTCAGAGCTGATTTGCATATCGCCATTGTCTAACCCAGGGTGGTGTGGAGTGCAAAAAAACGATGGATTTGGGCCCAGAACTTTGGACTGGGGTGAGTGTGTGACATTGATCCACATCCGGTCCATCACCTGTTGTTTTTGCATATTCCGCCCTAAGTGCGCTGGGGATGCCCAGACGTGGGTCCCAGGCACTCCACACCACTGGAGTCAAGCTAGCCGGGCTGATGAGAGGAGTTACCTCGAAACCGGTCCGGTCCTCGGATGCTTGATTCCGTTCTGGGAAGGACATGGCTTTTGTAGTTCGGACTGGACTGTTCCAATGGGGCACAGGGTCAGAGCTGATTTGCATATCGCCATTGTCTAACCCAGGGTGGTGTGGAGTGCAAAAAAACGATGTATTTGGGCCCAGATCTTTGGACTGGGGTGAGTGTGTGACATTGATCCACATTCGGTCCATCACCTGTTGTTTTTGCATATTCCGCTCTAAGTGCGCTGGGGATGCCCAGACGTGGGTCCCAGGCACTCCACACCACTGGAGTCAAGCTAGCCGGGCTGATGAGAGGTGTTACCTCGAAACCGGTCCGGTCCTCGGATGCTTGATTCCGTTCTGGGAAGGACATGGCTTTTGTAGTTCGGACTGGACTGTTCCCATGGGGCACAGGGTCAGAGCTGATTTGCATATCGCCATTGTCTAACCCAGGGTGGTGTGGAGTGCAAAAAAACGATGGATTTGGGGCCAGATCTTTGGACTGGGGTGAGTGTGTGACATTGATCCACATTCGGTCATCACCTGTTGTTTTTGCATATTCCGCCCTAAGTGCGCTGGGGATGCCCAGACGTGGGTCCCAGGCACTCCACACCACTGGAGTCAAGCTAGCCGGGCTGATGAGAGGTGTTACCTCGAAACCGGTCCGGTCCTCGGATGCTTGATTCCGTTCTGGGAAGGACATGGCTTTTGTAGTTCGGACTGGACTGTTCCCATGGGGCACAGGGTCAGAGCTGATTTGCATATCGCCATTGTCTAACCCAGGGTGGTGTGGAGTGCAAAAAAACGATGGATTTGGGCCCAGATCTTTGGACTGGGGTGAGTGTGTGACATTGATCCACATTCGGTCCATCACCTGTTGTTTTTGCATATTCCGCCCTAAGTGCACTGGGAATGCCCAGACGTGGGT
The DNA here is from genome assembly GCF_964263255.1 of Lissotriton vulgaris. NCBI lineage: Eukaryota > Metazoa > Chordata > Amphibia > Caudata > Salamandridae > Lissotriton > Lissotriton vulgaris. The sequence continues at coordinate 1,219,948,458 of NC_141693.1, forward strand.
CCCAGGCACTCCACACCACTGGAGTCAAGCTAGCCGGGCTGATGAGAGGTGTTACCTCGAAACCGGTCCGGTCCTCGGACGCTTGATTCCGTTCTGGGAAGGACATGGCTTTTGTAGTTCGGACTGGACTGTTCCCATGGGGCACAGGGTCAGAGCTGATTTGCATATCGCCATTGTCTAACCCAGGGTGGTGTGGAGTGCAAAAAAACGATGGATTTGGGCCCAGATCTTTGGACTGGGGTGAGTGTGTGACATTGATCCGCATTCGGTCCATCACCTGTTGTTTTTGCATATTCCACCCTAAGTGCGCTGGGGATGCCCAGACGTGAGTCCCAGGCACTCCACACCACTGGAGTCAAGCTAGCCGGGCTGATGAGAGGTGTTACCTCGAAACCGGTCCGGTCCTCGGATGCTTGATTCCGTTTTGGGAAGGACATGGCTTTTGTAGTTCGGACTGGACTGTTCCCATGGGGCACAGGGTCAGAGCTGATTTGCATATCGCCATTGTCTAACCCAGGGTGGTGTGGAGTGCAAAAAAACGATGGATTTGGGCCCAGATCTTTGGACTTGGGTGAGTCTGTGACATTGATCCACATTCGGTCCATCACCTGTTGTTTTTGCATACACCGTACGCGCAGCGGACGGGCGCAGCGGGCGCGCGGTTTGCGCGCCGAAGGCGCGCCTAAGGCAAGCCCGTCTGCGCCCGTCATCGCCACGACATCGCCATTCGCCAGTCCCCCTGGTCTAACCGTGCCCCATATGCCCTTACGGTACAACCGAGAAGAACTCCTTGCCGTGAATCACAGACAAGGATGTTCCGATGTGACAGGCGTCCTTGGCCACACGAAACTCCAGTGCAACTCTTGCCACTTTATTACTGACAGCCCAAACCGCGTTCGGGGAAACCGAGGCACAACCACCACCTCGCCCCTGACGATACTTCAACTTAACGTCAGGTCACTCACCAAACACCATCTAGAGGTCAATTCGCTCATATTGGATGAAAACCCAGACATCCTCTTTCTTTGCGAAACGTGGCTACGAGATGGCGCATCTGCCATTCCCAACCTCACGCTCCCAGATGAGTATCATTTGGTCACCTTAAATCGCGATACACGAGGCGGTGGCATCGCGGTAATTTATAAGAAGCATTTCACCTGCTCATTTATTAAAGAAGCTCTCCCTGATTGTGAATGCGCCCAATTTAAAATTACCACAAGCCCACAATTCACAATGTCGGGTCTATATATCTACCGCCCACCTGGCCCTGCTTCCAGGTTCATTGACACCCTCCTCGAGGTGTCTACCGCACTTATAACCAAATCTGCCAACTTTACAATTCTGGGCAACCTCAACCTGCACTTTGACCTATCCAACGATCACACTATTACTAATCTTCTCACTGATCTCTCGGCATTGCAGCTTAACTCCCTCATCCAGGCTCCCACCCACCTAGCCGGGCATACTCTGGACCCGGTCTTTACCAACATCCAAGAGGCAGTCACAGAAGTACCCATACCCATGGGATGGACGGACTATTACCTCATCAAACTTACCGTCCCAGTTCCAGGACGTCAGTACAAAACCGAATCCAACCGCCGCCTTAAAAGACCATGGCACAAACTTATTGACCAAAGGATGGTCCACACCATCTAACCCTTGGTACAATGACACCCTTAAAGCTTTGCGCAAGGAATGCAAAAGAGCCGAGCGTCAATGGAGAAAAGACTTTGACTGTCAGGATAAAGTTACCTATTTATCCAAACTTAAACTATATCAAAAAGCCACCCGTACTGCCCACGCAGCTTTCTATGCTGATAAAATCAGCTCCAACCCAAATCCAGCTAAAATGATTTTCAAACTAGTCAAAGAACTTCAGAGTTCTAGATCACCCTCTCCCAAAATTGCATCCACTGAACAATGCGAACAGCTTGCCACATATTTTGTAGAAAAAGTCCAGAACATCTACAAAACCTTTTTGCAGCACCCTCTTCTCCCTGGTGAACCCACCAACCTTACATCCAATATCACCCCTCTCACCCAAATCCCGGCTATCTCTGCTATCGACCTAATCAAACTATGCAAAAAAGTGAAATCTGGCTCCCCTGGGGATCCTATGAGCCCTACACATTTTCTGGACTCACTTGACTTTTTCCTACCCCCCATGATCGAAATACTCAATCTTTCCTTCTCTTCCGCCACTGTACCTACTGCCTGGAAACAGGCTTGGGTATCACCCATTATCAAAAAACCCTCCCTGGATCCTTCGAAGCCAGAAAATTTCCGACCTATATCCCTTCTCCCCTGGATGTCTAAAATAGCAGAAGCTCACGTTAACGGCATTCTCTCCAAACACGTGGACCTAAATGGCATCCTGGACCCATCCCAAAATGGTTTCAGACCGGGCCACAGCACGGAATCTGCCCTATTGGCCACCATCGAATATCTCCGGACGATTTTAGATTCCGGTCAGAGTGCTGCGCTGATCCTTCTTGATCTCAGCGCAGCCTTTGATACGGTATCCCACGACATTCTTCTTAAACGTCTGGAGATGGCGGGTGTGTCTGGCCTTGCTTTAACCTGGTTCTGCTCCTTTCTCAAGGACAGATCCTTTCGGGTGTCAGCTCCCCCTTTCCTCTCAAAACCTTATCCCATAACACAGGGAGTTCCCCAGGGCTCAGCCTTGAGCCCCTCCCTATTCAAATCATACGTCCAGCCTCTTGCGGAAGTGGCCAAAGAGTGGGGGCTCACGCTGGTATCGTATGCCGACGACACCCAGTTGGTCGTCACCCTCAGTGAAAGCCCTTCCATCGCGGCGTCCAGGTTCAGAAATGGCCTGGCAGCAGTGGCACAATGGATGACGGACAATTATCTACAACTGAACGCCGAAAAAACCGAGGTGCTCCTCCTTGGCAGAAACACCAGCCATTGGAACGAGCACTGGTGGCCGTCATCCCTTGGTACCACCCCACTCCCTAAATCCAGTGTCAAAAATCTGGGAGTCTGGATGGACGCCACTCTCAGCTTCCAGACACATACCAAAAAGGTGGCAGCCACGTGTATAGGTCTTCTGAGAAATCTTAGGCCCATACTTGGCCTTTTCGATCCGAAGGTTCGCCAGGTGATTGTCCAGGCAACCATCTTATCACGCCTGGACTACGCGAACGTCCTCCTCCTAGGTCCAAACAAAGCAGAAACTGCTAGATTTCAACGAGTGCAAAACGCGGCGGCAAGAACGTTAGTCGGCCTTCCCCGCAGATGCTCAGCCAGAGCCACCATCCGCAAACTTCACTGGTTGCCCGTTGAAAACAGAGTAAAATTTAAAACCCTCATCACGATCTTTAAAATCTTCAAACAGGGAAGCCCGACTCTCATACAAAACCTCATCTGCCCCTATGTTCCTAGCCGTGAGTTGCGCTCCTCCAACCAGCTCCTTCTGAATGTACCCCGAATAAAGCTCTGTCGCACTGGAGGTCGCTCCTTCAAGGTCCTTGGACCCAAGCTGTGGAACGCTCTACCTCTCCACATACGTTCCATAGACAACCTTTCTGCCTTCCGTAAGGCGATTAAGACCCTCCTTTTTCCTTCCGACTAGTGCTGCTCCCTTTTCCCCCCCTTCCTCTTCATGGTAGGTTTTGTGACTTCTCTCAGCGCCGGGACGCCCCATTGCTGGGGCAGCTGTTGCGCTTTACCAAACCCAGAATAGAATAGAATAGAACAGGCCTGCTTTCATCCTGTAGGCTCAGAACAGGTAGGCACAGCTTTATTAATCAAGTGTTTCTGTGTGGTCTGTTGAATTTAGACATCATTTAGGGCATGGATGGCATTGGATTGAATTGGGAAGTGTGTTTTTCTGGGGTGGGCTTTCTGATGTTGGGCGTCAACATGCCTTTGTTGTATGTGTCTGGTGTGTGTTGGTGTGCAATGCATGCACCCTGCAGACTAAGTATGGGTGAAATTTGCGAATTCGCGGTCCGCGAATTTGCGCAAAATCGAATTTGCGATCCGCAAAATTTGCGAATTCGTGCGAATTTCTTTTGTTTGCGTGTTTGCGGGGCTTTTTGCGTATATGCGGGCCGCTTGCAGCGCATCGACCACGAACTTACCCATGCGGTCTTACATGGGCGCGGCCATCTTGTTATCGTTGCGTATTTCCGGTTCCGGGGGCTTTCTGCATGCTCGCGTTGTGCGCGTGGCATGCTTACGGGTTCGCAGGCGTTTTTGCGTGCTCGCGGGGGAAATAGCACGCAAACTTACCCACGCGGTCCTCTAAGGGCGCTGCCATCTTGTTTTTCATTCATTACTATGGTTTTGGGCATGCTTTTTGTATCCAGCTTCAATCTTTGCCATCCTTCCTTTGTTTGAAGGTTTTTTTGCACTTTTTTGCTTATTATCTATCTCTCTATTTTCCTACATCTATATTTTGTGTTTTATTTCAACTTTTTGTTACTTTATTACCTACTTTATTTGTTTCTCTCGCTCTCTTATTTTATTTTATTTTCACAACTATTCTTTACTTCGTGTGCCCAGGACCATGGTAAAGGGAGCGGACAAGGGCAAGGGGAAGGGCCCAGCACCCAGTAGCCGGCTCCCTTGTGGGCGTTTGAGGGGGGAGCAAGTCCAGGCCAGGGAGATCTTCTCTGCGGTGGAGGTGTCCGCCTTGATGTTTTATGTTCAGTGACACCTCCCTAAGACCGTGGCAGCAGGTGGGAGGATTGCTTCCGGTTATGGCCTCCAGGAGCGTCGCCAGCTGTGGGAGAAGGTGTGCCGGGCCATGCATAGGGAGTCTGGGGTCCGGCGCACCTACCAGCAAGCGACGCACCGGTGGTCTGACATCCCCGACCGGGAGCAGGACATGCTCCACCTGCTAGGATTTGAGAACCCTGGCCTTGGTGAGTAGCTTTTTATTAACTACTTTGTTTTCATCAGCTCTGTTATATTGCTAATCTATTTTTTCCTGAAGAGTACGAATGCTGCTGATTCGATTACATTGCAGGTAAATTAATGTTTAAATAGCTTCTGTCATTGCAGGTGCTCGCCTGGTTATTGGCGTTGCTACTATGCTTACTTGTTTGCAACTTTTTGCTCGTTTGAGAGCATTACTGCGTAATGCTAGAGACAGTAGACTCAAGTCTAGTCCTTCTTTGTACTCCTGCTGCTTTCACTTTGAAAAGATAGTGGTGGATTGATACGTTGAGTATATTATTTATTACTTGTTCTAGGACATTTGTTAGTGGTCTGCAATCATGATGACGGACTGTGTCTGTCACGCGACGTCTCGTGCTGCTGAGAGATGGCAGTCATAGTAGAACCTTTTTGTTGTTGGTGTAGTTAGTGAATTACATAACTTTCCTATTAGACGGTCTGCGAATCCTGTATTACTGTACTACTATCCTCCTAGTTGACCAGATCAGATGCAATTGTTGTTAATTTGTTTCCCCGAGATAATTTTAGATTGTGTTGAAAGAAATCAAATATTTCAAAAAAACAATCATCCATGTTGTGTTTCTTTATTTCATGATCATCAGCACCTCCCAGGGGCAAGGCGACTGAGACTCCGGTTGAAGAAGGTGGACAGGATCTGTCCCTTGCAGGCTCTTCTGCTGGCCCCAGTAAGTTGTTCTATTGTTATATTAATACTTATACTTCCCTAACTTTTACAGCTCCTATTCATTACAAACTGTTTCCTAATTCTATGTTTTACAAAATAGTCTTTGATCTTCTTCTAATCTAGACTACTTTCTACATTCTTATCCTGCCTCTACCATCACTCTCTGTGCTACTACTATTTACGATTATGAGTCGGTCTGTGTAGGTAGCTAAGCTTGCCCAGTCGGCAAACGGTGTTAAACAAAACTCTGATCCAGGAATAGCTCTAGGCACTGAGTGCAGTCCTCTGGGTTGACCTTGCTGTCTATTCCAGTCTTCTTAATGTAAGTGCTTTGACAATTTCCAACAACAAAATGTCATTGTTTACACCAAGTAAAAAGTAGCAGTTGCCTTTTTGATTTGAGAGGAGCACATCCCATACCGCTAGTGTTTCAGGGACTATTCTGCACATAAAGAAGTATGGACAAGAGAAATAGGACATTGATGATGATAGGTGCAGTTCAACTTTCGACATACCTCAGTCAGAACAGAAGTTGAACCCCCAATCCCCTGACCGACTATCTAGTGTGTTTGACCAATGATTTTACGACCCAGAAGAACAGAAGAAGACTACCGCCGAGTCCCAGCCTATCTGAGTCACTGAAACATGACTGCCAAGTGCAGTAGTTCAAACCCTTCCGCTCACTCACTCGTGAACAAAAACCATACAGTGTTTGTTATTTTTAAAGTTTTATTTTCAAATAAGAAATGAAAACATGATTTCTTAATTTTTAATAGCGTAGTATTCGGAGCGAGCGATGGTGATGGATGAAGATGACGTTAAAGTTTAAACAACATACCCATGAATGAAATTAGTATTACTCAAACTTAATAATAGTTAACAGACACATGAAAATATTAAAATAACTGTGCGGGAGCCCCCACCTTCTTTAAAGTACCTAAAGTACTGCTGGTGATGACTTACTAGTAGTTGGTGAATCGTCCTGTTGGCAGGAGGGCAATGGAATATTCTTTCTGTAATTAGAAAAATGGTGCACATTAAGCAAGCATTCATCAGTTGTCATAAGAAGTGTAGCATTTAATGGAATCCATACTAATAATATAAAGAGACAGCCTAAACCTTTGAGGCGGGTAAACTCAAAAAGTACAGCACCAATCACAACACCCAATACAGCTTTGGAAAGGGCAGTTGCAGCAGAAGGACATAGGCTATGCAGACGCCCACCATATACATTTAAAAGGTAAAAGAACCGTGCCAGCAAAGTAGTCCCTTCTGGGCGTGTCTGCGTTGTGCTGTGGGCGTGTGCTGGGGCGTGACAAACGCTGGGGGCGTGTGGTACGTTCCGCCCTTCATGCCATGTCCTTTATTGTGTGCTAATCCCACCCTGCTCCCTTTAAATACTTCTGCACCCCATCATCATAACCCACCAGCACTCCCTAAAATACCCCAACACCCTTAAACACTAACCCATCTTAACCCTATAAATATACCCTGTACCCCAAAACCCAAGCCTATCCCTAAACCCTAAAAATACCCCTGAACCCCAAAACCCAAACCTATCCCTAAACCTTAAAAATACCCCTGTACCCCAAAACCCAAACCTAGCCCTGAACACTATAAATACCCTGTACCTCAAAACCCAAACCTACCCCTGAACCCTAAAAATACCCCTGTACCCCAAAACCCAGACCTAGCCCTGAACCCTTAAAATACCCCTGTACCCCAAAACCCAAACCTACCTCTGAACCCTAAAAATACGCCTGTACCCCAAAACCCAAACCTAGCCCTGAACCATAAAAATAACCCTGTTCCCAAAAACCCAAACCTACCCCTGAACCCTAAAATACCCCTGTACCCCAAAACCCAAACCTAGCCCTGAACCCTAAAAATTCCCCTGTACCCCAAAACCCAAACCTAGCCCTGAACCCTTAAAATCCCCCTGTACCCAAAAACCCAAACCTACCGCTGAACCCTAAAAATCCTCCTATACCCCAACATCCAAACCTAGCCCTGAACCCTAAAAATATCCCTGTTCCCCAAAACCCAAACCTACCCCTGAACCCTAAAATACCCCTGTACCCCAAAACCCAAACCTATCCCTGAGCCCTTAAAATACCCCTGTACCCCAAAACCCAAACCTACCTCTGAACCCTAAAAATACCCCTGTACCCCATAACCCAAACCTAGCCCTGAACCCTTAAAATAACCCTATACCCCAAAACCCAAACCTACCTCTGAACCCTAAAAATACCCCTGTACCCCAAAACCGAAACCTAGCCCTGAACCATAAAAATAACCCGGTTCCCCAAAACCCAAACCTTCCCCCTGCACCCTAAAATACCCCTGTATCCTAAAACCCAAACCTAGCCCTGAACCCTAAAAATACCCCTGTACCCCAAAATCCAAACCTAGCGCTGAACCCTTAAAATACCCCTGTACCCCAAAACCCAAACCTACCGCTGAACCCTAAAAATACTCCTATACCCCAAAATCCAAACCTAGCCCTGAACCCTAACAATACCCCTGTACCCCAAAACCCATACCTATCCCTAATCCCTAAAACTACCCCTGTACCCCATAACCCAAAACTATATCTGAACCCTTAAAATACCCAAACACCCCAAAACATATACCTCAGTACCCCAAAACGTATACCCCTATACCCATACTTACCTTATCCAAACATTAAAAAAAAACATGCTTTTACCATTCATGCTTTTACAACGAATTTCGTTGTAAATGTATGCGTGGTAAAAGCATATAAAATTTAATGCCATGTGTTATAATGGCATTGCGTAGTCATGGTACTTTCATAATGAAAGTATGTGGAGCGATGGTATGCGGAAAGAAAGTTGCGGAATAATGGGTGTTTACCCTCCCCCAATAAGTACATTGGTGGCACAGCGGCCCACATCTTCAGCAACATACTCGTATTTTTTCACCACTGATTTGATAAATGCACAGGTCTCTCTCCTTGATGGCCAGCACCGACATACACTTTTAGACACACCTCTCGCCACAAGTTCTAGAATTGCGAACTTTAGAGCTGGGGAGCTACGTTCGAATCTCAGCATCAGCTCAACATCCTGTAATTCCAGGCAAATCGCTTTGTCTCCCCGTGCCTACCACAAATGAATGTGTTCTTCTGTAATGTAAATTGTGCTCATGCCATGTTGTCGAGTTTGCGCTATATAATATTGCAAGGAAAAATAAAGTAGGGAAACTCGAGTTCACACACTACTGAAAGCGCACTCTTAAGTGCAACAGCAGTGCACTGTCACAGGCCTGTCGCAGATAAGAAATGCTATCAAAACGAAATCCTACAAAACAATATACTACTGGCCGGCATCAATTCATACCCGGACAACGTCGGGACGGGCTGCTAGTAAGCATAAAAAACGTTAACACCCTTCCCAAAACCGTTACTTTTTTTCAATCCCAGTAATAAAAAATGTGTTATGCAACATTTTCTTCCATTACGAGACAAAATAGGGGGTTGTGTATGGCATCTGAAAATATGACATGTTTTTCCTAGACGTCACAACATCTGATGCGGCACAGATGACCACCATTGCCGGGGCCAGCAGTGCCGAGGGGTCCACTCTAGTGCTGGATGCGGCGTTGCCAACAGGAGGAGCTGGGGGGGGAACTCCACGGCGGCGGACGGTGGTAAGTTATTATTCTCCTTACTTATTGCAATTTTTTTGAGTAGGCTCGCAAAGGAGTGTATGATGTACTGTACAGTAGTACACAGTACACTAGTATAAGTACACTGTACTGTTAAGAACAGTTACTAATTTAGAACTACTTTTTGGGCTATCACGGAGAAGACAGTCATCCTTGAGTTGTAATAGCATTAGCGGCGGTCCTTCTCAGGTAAGCAATAGCCCCCTCGATTTCACTTCAACTCAGCCTGCAAATTTTTATTGTGAAGCCAAGTCATATCAGATGTAGTTTAGGGATGTGAAGAACGAAAAGTGAAAGAAGGGTGAAACGAAGGACGAGCGAGTCTTAATATTTATGACTGTAAAGAATGTTTTTTTGAATGCAAGTCAAGATAAGAAGACAGTGGATTCCAAAATATAATGAAAAGGGTGTTAGTTGGTTGTTGACAAAAAGACATTTTGGTATATTTGAGACATTAAGAAGAATCATAGACGTACTTTGGAAGCCTGGATGTTATCTTCTTTTTTCTCATCGATAGCAGAGGTGTATGATGTAGTAGAGCAAACGCTGAGTGGATGAAGTATGGCCAGTGGCAGTGCCAACCCTATAGAAAAGTAAGACCTTCCTATCCCCACCTGCATGTACTGCTTAAAGTACTGTGAGTCTGCATCATCATGTCTTGTGTCTGTATTTCTTGGGTGCAAGCTGAGTGAGGTGCCATTATGCCGGCTACCACAAGTTCACGTACAAGTAATTTATTTTGCAAAAAAAAGAGAAAAAAGTAAAAAATGACTTTTTTAGTACTCTCTGACTATGTATGTAGTAGAGATTCCATCCATAGTGCTGCTAGTGGAATTCCCGAAGCTCCCAGTAATGTCACAGGCTTACAAAGACAGCGGAAAGATACATGCCAACATGTTATACTGTGTTTGCTACTTGCTGGTGTTACTCAGAGTCAACTTTCCGTTGAATTATTTTAACTTTATGTTAAAGACTATTGGCTACAGTAATTTTCTTTCTTTCTTCATAGATGGTACTCCAAAAAAGCTCACGCGCAAGGAGATGGCTGTCCGGGCCAGGGCCCGTAAGCTGGAGGCTATTTGCGCTGAGTATCGGCGGCTGTGGGCTCGGGAGCAGGATGAGACAGCAACCACTACATCCTCCTCCAGTGCCCCTGGGTCCACCAGCCAGAAACCTCCTGCCAAACGGAGCCGTGGCCCGACAGCCTCCCGCCGCACAGCAGCAACAAAATCAGCTGCCACCCCAGATCCTGGATGGTACATCAGTGCCGGCTCCGTAAAAATGGGGAATAACTGGAGCGTTTGGGCGAAAAACATCAGCGCCAGCTCCAGGATCTCAGCAAAGAGCTGCGGGACGTGCAGCAGCAGCTGTCCACACTACGCCACCGGAGGAAGTGACTGTCCCTTGCCCCATTTTTAAAGACTGTTGGGGGGGTGGGAATTGGGTTTTTGGGAAAGGGGACTTTTGGATTTTTGGACATTGGTTTGGTTAGTGAGGGGGGGTGAGTTGGGGTAATTTATTTTATTTTTGTGACAACATCAATAATATATATTTCTTAATAATTATATTTTTCATACCAAAACACAGTATACGCGTTCATATTATTTTGTGTGGGGGTTGGCGGTGGTTTCTGGACGTTTGGTTTCTTCAAACTTACCAGCATGAATGAAACATCTAGTTCTGAAATGTACCAAAATGCAAGTAACCGAGTTAGTGAATTCAGTAGCCCTTCTTCTGTACTTTACTAGTAGTACTGTCAGTCTCTGCTCGCCTCCCAGTCCTAGCCCATTATTCTACCTCTCCAAAATGCTTATCTTACCTGTGATTCGTGTTTGAGAATAGGGGCAGCCACAGGGCTGCCTGCATTGCAAATGTTGATTAAGGTTGGTTGTTGACTTGAATCCTCAACGGATGCAATATCATTGTTGTGCTGGTAGCAGTAGTGGTACACACTGGCAGTAGCAGCATATGAAAAAAAAGGAAATGAAACATTGAGTGGCCTGAGCGTAGCATTGGAAACAGTACAATAGATAGTACGGTAGAGAACAGTGCCATAAATTGTAGCCTATTTACAAAAGGGGGTGGTGATGAACAGAGTGTCTGAATTGAGCAGACCACTCTTACCCAGTCCAAAGATCAGGGCTTGATCCATCACCGTTATTTATCTCACTGCCCCATCCCAGCTCAGAACCTGGCTATATGCAAATCAGTCTGTCCCTGGCCCAGTGCATCATGGGAACAGGGCAGACTAAACTACCAAGCCAATTCTTCACCAGAAAGGAGACAAGCTACCGGGGACCGGTTTCTGGCATTTCAGCCTCTTCGGCCCGGCTTGCTTGAATCCTGATGGAGCAGTGAGAAAGGGACTCATGTCTGAGTATACCCTGCCACACCTATAGTGGCCAAAATCGATTTACAAAAGGGGGTGGTGATGAACAGAGTGTCTGAATTGAGCAGACCACTCTTACCCAGTCCAAAGATCAGGGCTTGATCCATCACCGTTATTTATCTCACTGCCCCATCCCAGCTCAGAACCTGGCTATATGCAAATCAGTCTGTCCCTGGCCCAGTGCATCATGGGAACAGGGCAGACTAAACTACCAAGCCAATTCTTCACCAGAAAGGAGACAAGCTACCGGGGACCGGTTTCTGGCATTTCAGCCTCTTCGGCCCGGCTTGCTTGAATCCTGATGGAGCAGTGAGAAAGGGACTCATGTCTGAGTATACCCTGCCACACCTATAGTGGCCAAAATCGATTTACAAAAGGGGGTGGTGATGAACAGAGTGTCTGGGACAGGAACAGACTAATTTGCATACAGCCAGGTTCTGAAACTGGGATGGTGCAGTGAGCTAAAAAACGGTGTTGGATCTAGCCCTGATCTCTTGACTGGGTGAGAGTATTCTGTTTAATTCAGAGACTCTGTCCCTCACCACCCCTTGTTGTTAATATTTTTGTCCACCCTAAGCGTGGAAGGGTATACTCAGATGTGAGTCCCTTGCTCATTGCACCATCAGGATTCAAGCAAGCCGGGCCGAAGAGGCTGAAATGCCAGAAACCGGTCCCCGGTAGCTTGTTTCCTTCCCAGTGTAAGAATTGGCTTTTGTAGTTTGGTTTGCCCTGTTCCCATCATGCACTGGGACAGGAACAGACTAATTTGCATACAGCCAGGTTCTGAAACTGGGATGGTGCAGTGAGCTAAAAAACGGTGTTGGATCTAGCCCTGATCTCTTGACTGGGTGAGAGTATTCTGTTTAATTCAGAGACTCTGTCCCTCACCACCCCTTGTTGTTAATATTTTTGTCCACCCTAAGCGTGGAAGGGTATACTCAGATGTGAGTCCCTTGCTCATTGCACCATCAGGATTCAAGCAAGCCGGGCCGAAGAGGCTGAAATGCCAGAAACCGGTCCCCGGTAGCTTGTTTCCTTCCCAGTGTAAGAATTGGCTTTTGTAGTTTGGTTTGCCCTGTTCCCATCATGCACTGGGACAGGAACAGACTAATTTGCATACAGCCAGGTTCTGAAACTGGGATGGTGCAGTGAGCTAAAAAACGGTGTTGGATCTAGCCCTGATCTCTTGACTGGGTGAGAGTATTCTGTTTAATTCAGAGACTCTGTCCCTCACCACCCCTTGTTGTTAATATTTTTGTCCACCCTAAGCGTGGAAGGGTATACTCAGATGTGAGTCCCTTGCTCATTGCACCATCAGGATTCAAGCAAGCCGGGCCGAAGAGGCTGAAATGCCAGAAACCGGTCCCCGGTAGCTTGTTTCCTTCCCAGTGTAAGAATTGGCTTTTGTAGTTTGGTTTGCCCTGTTCCCATCATGCACTGGGACAGGAACAGACTAATTTGCATACAGCCAGGTTCTGAAACTGGGATGGTGCAGTGAGCTAAAAAACGGTGTTGGATCTAGCCCTGATCTCTTGACTGGGTGAGAGTATTCTGTTTAATTCAGAGACTCTGTCCCTCACCACCCCTTGTTGTTAATATTTTTGTCCACCCTAAGCGTGGAAGGGTATACTCAGATGTGAGTCCCTTGCTCATTGCACCATCAGGATTCAAGCAAGCCGGGCCGAAGAGGCTGAAATGCCAGAAACCGGTCCCCGGTAGCTTGTTTCCTTCCCAGTGTAAGAATTGGCTTTTGTAGTTTGGTTTGCCCTGTTCCCATCATGAACTGGGACAGGAACAGACTAATTTGCATACAGCCAGGTTCTGAAACTGGGATGGTGCAGTGAGCTAAAAAACGGTGTTGGATCTAGCCCTGATCTCTTGACTGGGTGAGAGTATTCTGTTTAATTCAGAGACTCTGTCCCTCACCACCCCTTGTTGTTAATATTTTTGTCCACCCTAAGCGTGGAAGGGTATACTCAGATGTGAGTCCCTTGCTCATTGCACCATCAGGATTCAAGCAAGCCGGGCCGAAGAGGCTGAAATGCCAGAAACCGGTCCCCGGTAGCTTGTTTCCTTCCCAGTGTAAGAATTGGCTTTTGTAGTTTGGTTTGCCCTGTTCCCATCATGCACTGGGACAGGAACAGACTAATTTGCATACAGCCAGGTTCTGAAACTGGGATGGTGCAGTGAGCTAAAAAACGGTGTTGGATCTAGCCCTGATCTCTTGACTGGGTGAGAGTATTCTGTTTAATTCAGAGACTCTGTCCCTCACCACCCCTTGTTGTTAATATTTTTGTCCACCCTAAGCGTGGAAGGGTATACTCAGATGTGAGTCCCTTGCTCATTGCACCATCAGGATTCAAGCAAGCCGGGCCGAAGAGGCTGAAATGCCAGAAACCGGTCCCCGGTAGCTTGTTTCCTTCCCAGTGTAAGAATTGGCTTTTGTAGTTTGGTTTGCCCTGTTCCCATCATGCACTGGGACAGGAACAGACTAATTTGCATACAGCCAGGTTCTGAAACTGGGATGGTGCAGTGAGCTAAAAAACGGTGTTGGATCTAGCCCTGATCTCTTGACTGGGTGAGAGTATTCTGTTTAATTCAGAGACTCTGTCCCTCACCACCCCTTGTTGTTAATATTTTTGTCCACCCTAAGCGTGGAAGGGTATACTCAGATGTGAGTCCCTTGCTCATTGCACCATCAGGATTCAAGCAAGCCGGGCCGAAGAGGCTGAAATGCCAGAAACCGGTCCCCGGTAGCTTGTTTCCTTCCCAGTGTAAGAATTGGCTTTTGTAGTTTGGTTTGCCCTGTTCCCATCATGCACTGGGACAGGAACAGACTAATTTGCATACAGCCAGGTTCTGAAACTGGGATGGTGCAGTGAGCTAAAAAACGGTGTTGGATCTAGCCCTGATCTCTTGACTGGGTGAGAGTATTCTGTTTAATTCAGAGACTCTGTCCCTCACCACCCCTTGTTGTTAATATAAATTGTAGCCTAAGCAGTGCTAAATTATTGTAAATATAAGTAGTAGTTGCGTGGAGTTTGACTGCTATAAGAAATTAAAGCAAAGGACAAATCAACGTAACGTAAGCATTAAGCATTTGATTCTTCACGTCGTGTAGGAGGAGGATGTTCTTGACGATCATCAATCCACGATGGTGCATATGAAATTCTGATTGGAATGATTTTGGTTGCTTTGACCGTATCCTCCCCAGCAAGTGTGTGGAATTTATTGTTGTTGTTAGTCACGCCTCAATGAAATACCACACAGCCCAGTGGAAGAGGGTTAGGGTTTGCAAATTGGATGGGAATGGGAGTTTTTGAGAAAGTTTGGTAGGGAGGAAAAAAAAACACAGCATGGACAAACAACAAATGACGAGAAACAAATCTTAGGATTTGAAGATATTGATAAATCTTAGGGACATAAAGGAAGTGCACTACTACATGCATGAAGTTGTTTGCTAAATGGATGGTTAGGTTACTGAAAAGTAGTACAACTACTTACTGCAACTTACTAGTAAATATGAAGAAACAAGTTGACAGTACAGGGCTGCAGTAATTACGCAATTTCACTTGCCTCTCTGCCCTCAGAGAGAATAAAAACGTATTATTAGAACATTAAATTAGTCACACTCGTAGAAGTAAGTTCAAGTTCACAACAATATCATTTAAAAGATAAGGAGAATTTAAGAGGATACTGTAACTGTATGTTGTAGTTGTCCTGTTGAATTTTTGTGAAGTTGATGCATCCAGCCGTTCCTCTTATTCGCGTTACTCCTTCATTCCATCGGATGCTCCGTCGATCAATCTTGGTGACCAGACACACTGTCCACTGCCTGCCTGATGCGGAATTGCGGATTGCTAATGGTAAGCCTGAGTACATTGTTCGATGGCACAGGGTAAAAGCCTGCCTGTAATTGTTGATGGAAAAACACAACAGTAAGTGATAAAAAACACCACGGATTAAAAACAATATAAGGTACGCTGTGTAGTGCAAAAATAACACTTTCAGTTTCAGTGGTGACAGTATCACGCCCCAAAATCTAGAACACCCCACATTACCCTTCCAAAAACGTGCAGAATACTGCTACCTGCCTACCTCTCAGAGGCCTAATCTCAAATCGTGCCAAAACCCACTCAGAAAGTATGCCCAAAACCCCCCTTTCCCACCATGGATTTTCTTCAAACAACTTGCAACCAGAATTAGACATTCCCACGAGTGCTCCAAGATCCCAGAACCCAGTCGGAAAAATCTAGAACACCCCAAAACACATGCAATACTGCTAACCCTAACGAGCCCTAAGTTAAAAATAGTGCCAAACGCTTTCTGCAACTAGGACAAATCCCCCCTTTTCAACCATGGATTTTCTCCAACCACTTGCAACCAAAATTAGGCATGCCCAGCATTGCTCCAAGACCCCCCAACCCCCAAACACCAGGAACCCCACCAAACAGCCCCCCGAAAACACAAAAGTGAGCGAAAAGTCTGAAAACTGAAAAACGTTTTCACCATGGATTTAGTCCAAACCACTTGATTCCGATATTACACCTTCCCAGATATGCCCCCAGACCCCTGCAGTCACCCGCAAAAAAGCAGAACAACCCCAAACAGGCAAAAAGCAAAAATGGGCCTACCTTCAATTCAGTCCAAATGCTCTCTGCAGCTAGTCCCTAACTCCCCTTTTCCACCATGGATTTTCTGAAAAACAAATGAAATCAAAATTAGACTGTGCCAGCAGTGCTCCCAGACCCCAAAACCCACCCACAATAACCTAGAAGCCCCCCAAACAGCCCCCAAAAACAGGCAAGTGAGCGAAAACTGAAAAACGTTTTCACCATGGATTTTGTCCAAACCACTTAATTCCGATATTAGACCTCCCCAGCTATGCCCCCAGACCCCTGAACCCACCGGCAAAAAAACAGAACACCCTCAAACAGGCAAAAAGCAAAAATGGGCCTACCTTCAATTCAGTCCAAATGCGCTCTGCAGCTAGGCCTTAACTCCCCTTTCCCACCATGGATTTTCTTCAAATCACTTGCAATCAAAATTATGCTATCCCAGCAGTGCTCCCAGACCCCCAGACCCTTCCCCACAAATTTAGAACACCCCCAAACAGCCCCCCAAAAACACGCAATACTGCTAGGCCTCAGTTTAAATTGAGCCAAAACGCTGTCTGCAACTAGGCCCAAACCCCCCTTTTCAACCATGGATTTTCTTCAAAATACTCGCAATCAAAATTAGACTATCCCAGCAGTGCTCCCAGCCCCTGACCCACCCCCACAAATCTAGAGCACCCCCAAACAGCCCCCCAAAAACATGCAATACTGGTATATTCAAAACATGGTAAATTGCGCTGTTTTCAGCACTTCCACTACTTCCATCCTCTTGAAACTTATCTGGACAGTCACTTGTTACCGCGATTCCCAAGAATCTCAGGAAGAAAGAACAAAATCGAACCACTGCGCTCTTTGAAGAAGAAGAAGAAGGAGGAGGTCTACGACCAGTTTTCACTTAGTTTTCACCCAAACACACACGCCCGCAAAACACCCAAAAAGGCCAACATTCTGCCAAATCTGAACCAAAGAACACCAAACCCCTCTAAAACCTTGCCAACATCATTATGAACAAGCCTGCATCGGGCCCCGAGCCCTAGACTCAGCGTGAACCATACCAACTTAAACCCAAATACCCTAGTAAATCACACTGAACCCTAAACCCTAGATATGCTTTGTCTGTCTGTGTCAAAGAGCCTAGGTATGCTACATCAGGAGAATGCTTCACTCAGTGGTGCCTGCCTTGACGTCTGCATAGCCCTGGCGCAAGCATGGGCCAAAAATCCGTTCCGCTCAAGAATTTGCGATTTTTCGGTAATTTAGCGAGATTTGCGAAATACCGAAAAACTGCAAATTTTGCAAACATAAAGGATGTTTGGCCCAAGCTTAAGACAGTGCCATGCAGACGGTCAAGGCAGGCACCACTGAGTGAAGCAACCTGATGTAGCAAACCTAGGCTCTTTGTCAGACAGACAAAGCATATTATATGGAGCAAGCCACATAGCCCCAATTTTACATGAACTGCTGTCTGGAGTGGACGCTGCCTGGCATAACAACAACAGTACACTGCCTCGCCCTCGACCACTACATACCATGAATAGACCGACATGTAGTTCTGCTGTAGTAGTTGTTGTAGACTGGGGATTCAAAAGCAATGGACCGCACTCCGCTAGCCCCTCCTCCGGGTCGCCCCTTAGGATTCTGGTACTTGGAGTTGAAGAGTGGTTCACCCAAGTGGGTGCAAGTAAGTACTTGTTGGACTGATGATCTCTAGACCCGATCCATGTCCCGGGTTTTTGGATGTCTCCCGAGACATGGCTCGGGTTTCGGTATAACTTCCCTCATCAGTAGAGAAATGGTTTAGGGGTGGAAGAGAAGGTCGCCAAACAATCGTCAAAGGCCTGGATGCCCGAACCGGCACGCAGGTGCGTCTTCCAGGAGCTCGTCAGCTCGAAGCTCAAGGGAGCCAATTTGTAGATTCAAAAGCAATGGACCGCACTCCGCTAACCCCTCCTCCGGGTCGCCCCTTGGGATTCTGGTACTTGGAGTTGAAGAGTGGTTCACCCAAGTGGGTGCAAGTAAGTACTTGTTGGACTGATGATCTCTAGACCCGATCCATGTCCCGGGTTTTTGGATGTCTCCCGAGACATGGCTCGGGTTTCGGGATAACTTCCCTCATTAGTAGAGAAATGGTTTAGGGGTGGAAGAGAAGGTCGCCAAACAATCGTCAAAGGTCTGGATGCCCGAACCGGCACGCCGGTGCGTCGGCCAGGGGCACGTCAGCTCGAAGCTCAAGGGAGCCAATTTGTAGATTCAAAAGCAATGGACCGCACTCCGCTAGCCCCTCCTCCGGGTCGCCCCTTGGGATTCTGGTACTTGGAGTTAAAGAGTGGTTCACCCAAGTGGGTGCAAGAAAGTACTTGTTGGACTGATGATCTCTAGACCCGATCCATGTCCCGGGTTTTTGGATGTCTCCCGAGACATGGCTCGGGTTTCGGGATAACTTCCCTCATCAGTAGAGAAATGGTTTAGGGGTGGAAGAGAAGGCCGCCAAACAATCGTCAAAGGCCTGGATGCCCGAACCGGCACGCAGGTGCGTCGTCCAGGAGCTCGTCAGCTCGAAGCTCAAGGGAGCCAATTTGTAGATTCAAAAGCAATGGACCGCACTCCGCTAGCCCCTCCTCCGGGTCGTCCCTTGGGATTCTGGTACTTGGAGTTGAAGAGTGGTTCACCCAAGTGGGTGCAAGTAAGTACTTGTTGGACTGATGATCTCTAGACCCGATCCATATCCCGGGTTTTTGGATGTCTCCCGAGACATGGCTCGGGTTTCGGGATAACTTCCCTCATCAGTAGAGAAATGGTTTAGGGGTGGAAGAGAAGGCCGCCAAACAATCGTCAAAGGCCTGGATGCCCGAACCGGCACGCTGGTGCGTAGTCCAGGAGCTCGTCAGCTCGAAGCTCAAGGGAGCCAATTTGTAGATTCAAAAGCAATGGACCGCACTCCGCTAGCCCCTCCTCCGGGTCGCCCCTTGGGATTCTGGTACTTGGAGTTGAAGAGTGGTTCACCCAAGTGGGTGCAAGTAAGTACTAGTTGGACTGATGTAACTAGACCCGATCCATGTCCTGGGTTTTTGGATGTCGCCCGAGACATGGCTCGGGTTTCGGGATAACTTCCCTCATCAGTAGAGAAATGGTTTAGGGGTGGAAGAGAAGGCCGCCAAACAAACGTCAAAGGCCTGGATGCCCGAGCCGGCACGCAGGTGCGTCGTCCAGGAGCTCGTCAGGTCGAAGCTCAAGGGAGCCAATTTGTAGATTCAAAAGCAATGGACAGCACTCCGCTAGCCCCTCCTCCGGGTCGCCCCTTGGGATTCTGGTACTTGGAATTGAAGAATGATTCACCCAAGTGGGTGCAAGTAAGTACTTGTTGGACTGATGATCTCTAGACCCGATCCATGTCCCGGGTTTTTGGATGTCGCCCGAGACATGGCTCGGGTTTCGGGATAACTTCCCTCATCAGTAGAGAAATGGTTTAGGGGTGGAAGAGAAGGCTGCCAAACAACCGTCAAAGGCCTAGATGCCCGAACCGGCACGCAGGTGCGTCGTCCAGGAGCTCATCAGCTCGAAGCTCAAGGGAGCCAATTTGTAGATTTAAAAGCAATGGACCGCACTCCGCTAGCCCCTCCTCCAGGTTGCCCCTTGGGATTCTGGTACTTGAAGTTGAAGAGTGGTTCACCCAAGTGGGTGCAAGTAAATACTTGTTGGACTGATGATCTCTAGACCCGATCCATGTCCCGGGTTTTTGGATGTCTCCAGAGACATGGCTCGGGTTTCGGGATAACTTCCCTCATCAGTAGAGAAATGGTTTAGGGGTGGAAGAGAAGGCCGCCAAACAATCGTCAAAGGCTTGGATGCCCGAACCGGCACGCAGGTGCGTCGTCCAGGAGCTCGTCAGCTCGAAGCTCAAGGGAGCTAATTTGTAGATTCAAAAGCAATGGACCGGCGGAGTGCGGTCCATTGCTTTTGAATCTAGTTGTTGTAGACTGGTTTACCTGTTTGCCACTAACAAATTGGCCATAGTTCTTCTGTAAACCAACGCTGATGATCCATCCATCCCAGTGAGTGACTGTAAAGAAAAAAGATATATTATTTAATCAATCATCATGGTATATTGGCAAGTGAGTCCGCTCCAAGGACATTTTGCATATTGTGAAATGCAACATAGTGGCCCCTAAATTTGAAGTACAATTTGAATTAAACAAGGTAAAAAAAACAGAGTAGTTGACATGAGTTACAATTACTGTGTAAAAGATTAAATAATAACTACGACAAGACATATGATTCATCATTTCATGCACAAAAAACAAACAGCAATTGGTCTCATCAGAGCCAGACAGCCATTGCTGTCCATTGCATGCCATCTTCTCAATTATTCAAAACCTGTTCTACTTTTTGTCTGCATCGTCTTCGGAAAGTGAGGGCCCACAGGGCAGCCTCTCCTGTCAATATCAGAAGTAACTCTGTCAGCAATCAGCAAGCATGCAGTCAGTCAGTAATTTCAGTCCCACTTGAGGGGACTCCTCGTAATCCATCCATCTGCCTTGAGGGAAATGGATAGGGGGAGTCTGGAGGAGGAGTATAGAGGAGCATGATTGAGTTGTGAACTTGTGAACCTCAGGAATGCAGACTGCGGCACCTTCAAATCAATAAGGAATGCAAGATGAAGACAGTGCTGCTGATGGACTTGTTGTGATTAGGTAATTAGAGTTTTTTTGTGGTAAACATTGCAAAACAAAGAAAGACACACAGGAATTAAAGTGAATAAGGACAAAAAAAGGAAGTCATTTTCAGGCCTCGGTGTCAGGGAAGTAGAGCTCGTCCTCAAGCTCCATGAATTGAGACGGGAGTAGGTCAGCTAACAGAGAAGAACTTCCGTCACCTAAGTAGGTGTCCTCTTCTTCCTGCTTGCATTCACGTACTTTATAATCTGGTGGTATAAAGTGCTGATTCATCTTGATCAGTGTTAACCTCCCCACATTTTTGGCCGAGAGGCGGGTCCTTTTTGAAGTTACAATGGCACCAACAGCACTGAAAACACGTTCAGAAGATACACTTGCGAGTGGGCAAGACAAATAATTTAGAGCCAGGTTGGTGATCAGTGGCCATAGAGGCATTTTCCTGTACCAATACAGCAATGGGTTCTTATTAACAAAGACCTCTGTTAGGTCATCCAGATAGGCCTGAACCATCGACTCAAGGTTATCCACGGTTGCTCCACTTTGCCCACTATCTGTGGCCTTTGCAGCACTGGAACGAGCAAACCCTTGAAGAGTTAGCCAATCCGCTTCCGACAATATTATGGCTGGGCCTGGTGCAGGTGAGGATGATGATACGATTGCTGCTGGTGTCGTTAACGGCTGTGAGGGAAAGTGACTCCCTTCGTCCACAGATTCAGAAGTGGAACTTGACGCCGGATGGCCTGCTGAGTCAGTTGGACTTCTGCCGGCTCCTTGATTTTTCTGCCGATCTTTTTCGAACCGAGTGGCTGACACAGCTAGCCAATGTTTGTACTTTGCAAACATCTGCTTCATCAAAAGTAATGAATGCTTTGCTGGCAACTGCCTTTTTGTACCGTGGATCCAGAATAGTGGCACAAATGTAATGTTGTTCTGTATGTATGTTTTTAAGCCTTTCATTGTCAACTAGACGGCTTAATAACCTCTCCGACAACTGATATGCGTCTTGCTTTTCAGCAGCATCTCTGAACGTTGAAGACACCGCCTTCAGTTGGTGCTCTAGCATGACCAACAATGGGATTGCTTTGCCCAAAGAACAGTTCTCTCTGCTGACTTCACGCGTGAAGACCTCAAAAGGACGAAGCATGTCTGTCAGGCTTTTAACTAGCTTCCATTCCTCCAACTTTAGCCTCATGTCTTTCATAGTAGAACCCCGTCGAAAGACATACTCATTGATTACCATGCACTGCTCAGACTGACGCTCAAGCATGTAAAAGGTTGAGTTCCAATGTGTTGCCACCTCCTGGATGAGTCCTTTGACTGGCAGTCTACGTTCATGTTGAATGCCCCTCAGCTGCTTCTGGGCCTTAAAGAATGGCTGAAATGTGTGCAGATTCTTCGGCAGGTGATCAGTAACTTGCTGACTGTGTTTTCATTTTTCAAGAAATCTTGCACCACGATGTTAATACTATGCGCCAAACCACGCACTCTGAAATAGTCACCTTGCTGCATGGCCTTAACTATATTACTGCCATTATCCGGTGAAACATACCCAACTATGCGATTTCTTGGAAGCAGCCATTCAGAGACCTTACTTTTAAACTCCTCCAAAATGTTTACTGCAGTATGAGATTTCTCCATGGCAAACATGGCTAATGTTGCATGTTTACGAGTAGCTTGAAAAAGTGTGTTCGGGTCAACACCCGCACTTGACTTGTCTCTAACCCCTGCAAAAGAGACCCAGTGTGCAGCGATGCACATGTAATCATGGGCTTGGCAACTGGTCCACATGTGTGTTGTCAAGTGGATAGTGTGGACAGCACTCTTCTGCAAAGTTGCCCCAATCACCTCCAGCACATCTTGATGTAGTGCTGGAACCGCAACTCTGGCCAAATAGGACCGGTTAGGAACCTTCCATTTAGGGCAGACTGTTGCCACTAATTCTAGAAACCCCACCCCTTCCACGAAAGAAAAAGGGAGAAGGTCCAGCGCTAGCATTTTAGCCAGCTTTGCGTTATACAGATGTACCGTTGGGTGGTTGCGTTCAAATGGCGCCTCCGACTACAACATTCTGCGAATGGTGGGCTGGATCATTTTACGTGATGATGATGATGTCTTCTTCAAACCAGTTAGGCCCAGTAATTTTCGCATTGGTGTCTCTCCCAGACTCTTAGTGTGCCTCATACATGTTGCAGGGGTAGAGGGTGTGGGCGATACCACTGCAGTGCTGCTGCCAGGGGTACTGGGTGTACCAGAAAAAATGTATGTCGCTGCTTCACTTCCCCCCTGCACGATCAGCCTCTCGTCATCATCAGATGGAATATCAAGGGATACATTTGGATTTGTTTTTCTTTTTCCTTCCTCGATCTTCCTTATGTGTGCATCCCAAATGATAGTGTGGTGTTTCTTGAGATGACCTCTCTGGCCTCCGGTACCATAGTTGGTACCAAGCTTACCCCGACTAACTAATGTTTTACAAATTGAACAAACGACCATGTTTTCCACACTTAGGCTAACAGTAAAGAAGTCCCAAACTGGGGACTGGAAATGTCTGCTGGTGGTGGAGGTACTACTTTGAGTTTGAATGCCGGATGAAGTGGAGGATCGGCGTGGCTGAATTTGTTTCTGTTGTTCACTTACAGCACCACTACTTGAGGTCGAGCTGGATGGAGGGTCCTGCCGGCCCTTCTGAATAAAAAAATATGGAAGCTGTAGGTTGTGTCGGTGTTGTAGTTAACTGCGTTGGTGGTGGTACCAGTGCCACGCCGCCCACATCCCCCTCAGCAGCCATTCGGGATAGGGTGAAAATGTCTGTCTGCTGCATGCCGGCTGGGGCTGTATTGACGACTGTGATGACTGGGTCATCGTCAGACTGTTCATCAGCAGCAGAAGACACCACTTCTTGTTCGTCGTCATCACCCATAAGTCGAAGCCTTGCAGGAGCCTTCCTTTTAGGCTTAGCTACCTTTGTCGGCTCATGGCGTGCCTCACTCTCAGACTGCATTTGTGGGTTCCAATCAAGATCAAGGTCATCAGAATGAAGAGGGCTTGAAGAAGAACTTGTAGTAGTAGCCATCCTTGACCTTTTTCTTGCTGGGGATCTGGAAGACAATGGATCATCATCAGGAGGAGTGGCTTCCTCGGATGATACCTCCTCTTGCATATCAATTTCATGATGTGCCCCTACTTCTGGAGGATCAAGCGTTGTAGGCCGTTGTGCCGCTCCATGAACCTCTAGTTGCACCTCTCCATGCACCTGTCCATGCGCCTCTCCTTGTGGCTCTACTTGCGTCTCTCCTTGCACCTCTCCTTGCCCATGTACTTGCGCTTGTACTAGTTGCACCTGTGGTTGTCGTTGCAGCTGTGGTTGTTGAACACACGTCAGTGAGTTACACCAGGCGTTGATTGGATGGTACTTTCTTGTGATGAGCCAAGATCACTGGTCGATGGTGATTGAACAACCAAAGTGGCTGCCACAGCAGCACTCATTGTCTTGGACCTAACTTGGCGTGGTGGCATTGAGCCCAATGAAGCGGAGGTACTGCTTCCAGCTTGGTCCTCGGCGGACACCGCTGCTGTTGCAGGCGTAGTTTTTTTTCTTCCCAAAAAAGGTGCTGGTGGTCACACCAGTCTACTTGGTAGGTGGTGCCACTTGCTTCTTCTGCTCCTTCTTACTGGTAGTGGCACTGGCAACTTTTTTCGCTGAGGCGCTACGGCCACCTTTCTTTGGGGCCATCTTCTTCAGATGTCAGAACAGCAGGCTGCAGTTGCACGAATGGCAGAGTTGTCTTGTCTGTGGCCACACGTAACGTCACATGATGTTGTGCTGCACACACCGCTGCAGGACTTCTTCCTGGCACTGGTGGTTCTCTTGTGCACCTAAAAGCAATGGAAGCCAGAGGAACATCAGTTAAACACCCCAAAAAGTCAAAAAACACACAAAAATCACCACAATGTTTAAATTCAAGACATAACACCATTATGGAGCGTCATTTCGCGCCAATCCGTCGCACAGCGTCATAATGCCTTCTGGCACATTTTCCAACAAGTATACCATGTTTTATTCCAACTAGTCATCCTTCTTACTTAGTCCATTACTAATCTTTCCACATATTAGCATATTCCTCAAACGGAGTGTTCATTAACCCTGGGCGGAGTTCGCGGAGTGGGGCTTCGCGGAGCTACGCGAAGTGGGCGAGAAACTACGCCCACCTCCGCACTCCGCGTAGCCCCACTCCGCAAACACCACTGGCCGCCAGCCCCGCCACCCGCCTCCCTCCCGCCCTCCCTAAATACTTTGAAATCAAAGAATCAAATAATTTAAAAAGCACTTACCTTGCCGCCGCTGCCCGCCGCGTCCCCGGGGCTCACTATCTTCCGTCATCTATACTAATGCGCATGCGCGGGCGGCCGCGCGTGCGCATTTTCACGAGAAAATGCGCATGCGCGGCCGCCCGCGCATGCGCATTAGTATAGATGACGGAAGACGGAAGATAGTGAGCCCCGGGGACGCGGCGGGCAGCGGCGGCAAGGTAAGTGCTTTTTAAATTATTTGATTCTTTGATTTCAAAGTATTTAGGGAGGGCGGGAGGGAGGCGGGTGGCGGCCAGCTACGCTCCGTCTGCGGAGCGTGCGTAGTGCCGCCTGGCTCCGCCAGCTCCGCAAAATGCGTCGTAGGTGGCACTACGCACACTCCGCAGACGGAGCGTAGCTGGCCGCCCACCGTTAGTGTTCATGCCATTTGTCCAGATTTCTAATGTTCCCACCGTGTCCATCCAAACCTCTCAGTGACAACACGAATAAAGCATTCTTCGTTCAGGACAGTGTTTATTTGTTTAAAAAACCCAATGCATTTCATGCATAGTTGCACTTCTTTAGGGGTGACTATAAATACAAAAACAGTAACAATAATCAGTTGTGAAATTGTTATCTTTACACTTGTGCACAAAAACAAGACTAACATCTCTTTACAACAAACTCCTCGTGATACTCTATCAAGTATCCAGTGTTAGCCCCTCGGTTATCGAACTGCAGGTAAACAACCCTCGCTGCCACCTCTGGATATATAAACGTTAGTGCTTGCTGGTAGCGTTTTATAATCCTACCAAAGTTGTAGCCATCATTGTTCTGGGCTGCCGCTAAACATTTCTCTTCTTCCCAACATTCTCGAGAGATTTACTGTTAACTTCTCATGCTGATAAACCCATTTTTAAAGCATTTAAAGTGTGCTGTTTATCGCGCGTCTGCCCAGCCTTTGAACTCAATTAGGCTGCCTAAATGCTGATAACTTCCTTGTGGTCACATGACCTCTATTCTTCTGCCGAACACATTTTTTAAAACAGAACTCATATTTAAAAGCATATAGTATTAGTTATTTATCGTGCATTGGCAAACCCCTAAACTAAATTAATCAGCCCAAATCCTGGAATCATTACGCCGTGTTTCACATACCTGCGCTGAACTCATACAAAGCACCTCCCGTATCTCTGACGGCTGAAATTCTTGACGATCACTCTCCCTGGATCTGCCTGCCTTAAAACCTTCCTAATTGGCCCGTCCACTACCCACTTCAGTTCAAAAAACACGCTCTTTCTGGGTTACAGTTACTGGCTACCTGTTCCATTGTGCTCAAAAACTGCACATCCCACAATACCACATGAAGCATATACTGCCAATCTGCAAACTACTTGACCTCCAAGTTTGACTTGTAATATAAAAATGTTCTTGTTTAAATCCAAATTGTCTCTATCCTTCCTGAATCACGATGTTAAGTCCGAATGAGTGAATACTGCGATCTTTTCTTGTCTTTTGGTGATATCTCAGATCAAGTGGGTGCAATCCCGAGTAGGACATTCTTTGTGTTTCAACATTAGTAGGGGACAGGATGCACACCAATGCTTAACATTATAAACATTTTTAAACCAATATTTTCTCTGTTTCCATTTTTTTAGCATGCAGACTTCTCAAGTGCAATGCCCAAAAGCACTTTTGTGAACACAACACCATTATGGAGCGTCATTTCGCGCTAATCCGTCGCACAGCGTCATAATGCCTTCAGGCACATTTTCCAACAAGTATACCATGTTTTATTCCAACTAGTCATCCTTCTTACTTAGTCCATTACTAATCTTTCCACATATTAGCATATTCCTCAAACGGAGTGTTCATGCCATTTGTCCAGATTTCTAATGTTCCCACCGTGTCCATCCAGACCTCTCAGTGACAACACGAATAAAGCATTCTTCGTTCAGGACAGTGTTTATTTGTTTAAAAAACCCAATTCATTTCGTGCATAGTTGCACTTCTTCAGGGGTCACTATAAATACAAAAACAGTAACAATAATCAGTTGTGAAATTGTTATCTTTACACTTGTGCACAAAAACAACACTAACATCTCTTTACAACAAACTCCTTGTGATACTCTATCAAGTATCCAGTGTTAGCCCCTCGGTTATCGAACTGCAGGTAAACAACCCTCGCTGCCTCCTCTGGATATATAAACTTTAGTGCTTGCTGGTAGCGTTTTATAATCATACCAAAGTTGTAACCATCATTGTTCTGGGCTGCCGCTAAACATTTCTCTTCCAGCTTGGTCCTTGGCGGACACCGCTGCTGCTGCAGGCGTATTTTTTTCTTCCCAAAAAAGGTGCTGGTGGTCACACCAGTCTACTTGGTAGGTGGTGCCACTTGCTTCTTCTGCTCCTTCTTACTGGCAGTGGCACTGGCAACTTTTTTCGCTGAGGCGCTACGGCCACCTTTCTTTGGAGCCATCTTCTTCAGATGTCAGAACAGCAGGCTGCAGTTGCACGAATTGCAGAGTTGTCTTGTCTGTGGCCACACGTGACGTCACGTGACGTTGTGCTGCACACACCGCTGCAGGACTTCTTCCTGGCACTGGTGGTTCTCCTATGCACCAAAAAGCAATGGAAGCCAGAGGAACATCAGTTAAACACCCCAAAAAGTCGAAAAACACACAAAAATCACCATAATCCAATGCCATCCATGCCCTCAAGGATGTTTAAATTGAAGACACCCCACAGAAAGACTAGGTCCATGCACCACTGAGTAACCCTAGGCATAATGGTTGAAAGCAAGGCAAACTGGGTGCAGGCCTGAGCACACTGCCTGGCTTCAAAATGGCTCCTTGACCCCTACCACATGGCCAGGCCCTGCTTGTACCAGGCCTCAAAATGGCCCCACCCACATGGCCAGGCCCCAACAACACCCCAAAAAGTCAAAAAACACACAAAAATCACCACAATCCAATGTCATCCATGCCCTCAAGGATGTTTAAATTTAAGATACCCCACAGAAAAACTAGATCCATGCACCACTCACTACACCTGGGCATAATGGTTGAAAGCAAGGCAAACCGGGTGCAGGCCTGAGCACACTGCCTGGTTTCAAAATGGACCCTTGACCCTCAGCAGCATGGCCAGGCCCTGCCTGGACCAGGCCTCAAAATGGCCCCCACCCACATGGCGAGGCCCCAACACCACCCCAAAAAGTCGAAAAACACAACAATCACCACAATCCAATGCCATCCATGCCCTCAATGATGTTTAAATTCAGGACACCCCACAGAAAGACTAGGTCCATGCACCACTCACTACACCTGGGCCTACTGGCTAGTGAGGCTCTACAGGCACCCCAAAATTAAAAAAAAATCAAAATATAACAGTGAGCTAAAATTCCATGACATAAATGAGAATTAAGTTAAAAAAATCCCAGAAACAGTTGTATCATGCACCTATGACTAACCCTGGGCCTACTGAATACTGTGTCGACCCACAATATATATTTTCTTAAAGTTGTGAAAAAAGTTTTAAAACTGTAGTTGCCTCAACTGCAATGCCCCAAACAAACAACACCAACTTACTTGTAAAATCTCAAGTCCAAAAGTGATCCAAACTCCTAAGTCCAAAAAGTCCTCAAATAAAAATATCCAGCAGCAGCCACAAAAAGTAATCCTTCCAGCTCCAGATCCAATTCAAAAGTGACCAGGACATGGACAAAGCCCTGGGAGGAGCCTGCTGGACAGGAACAGGAAGTTGGAGACTCTGGGGCACTTCCTTCCTCCCACACCCCCCCCAAAAAATGGACTCCTTGCACTAAAAAGTGCAGCCAAATGTCAATCTGAGGAGTTATTCTGAACAAAATCATCATTTTCACAAGGTTTATGCTTCCTGTGGTGGATTTCTTGTGCAGAATTGCAATTTTTGCAATTTCGGGAACTCGAGCTGTTCAAATCTCCCGCCGCAAGTCAGCTGCACGCCACATCTACGTGTTCGGCATTGTTTACTCCCGCAATGCGTGATCGCGGGCCTTTATGACGTACTCGCGTTGTCAAACTCTCGCTGTGCAAGATGGCGAGCCGCGATGACGTAATTGCGTTTGAAAAACTCTTGCGCGATCACACAGCAAGATTGAAAATGGCGCAGAACACGCAAACCGGGAGAAAAACAACTCGGCGGACTCAGAATCACGGTAAGTCAATGCCGCGTGAGCGATATTGTATTTTTAAAGCGCGACCAATTAAAATAATTAGCAGCTTGTGAATTTGCGGATTTTTGGGCAAATTCGTGCGATTTGCGGACCGCGAAATTGCCAAATATCCGCAGATTCGCCCGCGAAACAGATTTTACACCCATGCTTACTGCAGAACTTTTTGGGGCCTGTGAATTTTCGTATTTGCATTTTGTTGCATGAAAAAGGCAGAGCAGTGTGCTTTAGCATGCATCCTTTGCCTGGCTTTTATAGACCTTTTGTCAGCTCTTGGTGTTTTCTTCCCAGGCCCCTTGCTTGTTGCTTGTGATTTGTGAGTGTCCATGTGGCTGGTGGCCTTTTTTGTGTTGGGAGTTATTAGTGTCCTGCTTTTGCCATTTAGGCCTGCATGGTTTTCCTATTGGCTTACTGCTTCTATCCATCCACCCCCTTTACCAGCAGCAGTTCCATGAATGATGTGATGTTCAAATAATTTAATGGCATATAGGGTCCACTTCCATTACATTTTAATTTTGGTGGTTCTTATTCTCTTTCCTATCCTTCGTGAAAGTGTAGTGTGTGACTGTGTACACAGTAGTATAACAAAGCCCTTGTTGACAAAGTCTCAGAAATGGCTAGACTATATCTTTAGTTTGCACTAGTACAGTAGTAAGCAACTGAACCACAACAACAAATGCAACTTTTCACTGATGTTCTTCTCCTGGCTCATTTGCTTTTAGGTGCACAAAAAGCCAGAGCAGGAGGTGTCATCATCATCACCCGTTGTACTGCCAGCCACACAGAAGTAATGCTGCGCATCACGTCCACGTGTGACCACAACTTGTCGTGCATCTGCGTCCTGCCTGACATCTGAAGATGGCCCCAAAGAAAGGCACCAGGTCCAGTACCAACAATGTTGCCAGTGAGAAGAAGGAACAGAAATGGGAAGTGCCATTAACCACGACTGGTGCGCCGGCCAATGCTTTTTTGGGGTCCAAAAAAGTTACGCCTGCAGCAGCGTTGTCCGGGGACCAAGCTGGGAGCAGCATCTCCGCACCAGCGGTCCAACCCCACCAACCTAGGCCCAAGCACTTGAGTGTCGCAGAGGTAGCCAGCCTACTAACGAGCAGCGATGTTGAAATGTCATTATCGCAAAGTAGTACACAATCAACGCAGGCGGAAAATCAGCAGATAAGTGTGCAGCCGCAACAAGAACAGCAACAAGCGCAACAAGAACAGCAGCAGCAGGCGCAACAAAAAACAACAGCAGCTGCCGCAAGAACAGCAGCAGCAGCCGCAAGAAGAACAGCAGCAGCAGTCGCAAGAACAGCAGCAGCCTCAAGAACAGCCCACAATAGTAGTTGTTGCTCCTGACGTAGGGGCATTTCAGGAAATCGAGATTCCTCCAGACAAAGTGGAGCAAACCACTGTTTTCGGAAGATCTATTGTCTTCCAGACCACCAGCAAGGAAAATAAGGCTTAGTCCATCATCTTCTTCTTCAAGCCCGGCTTCTAATGATTGTGATGCCACATGGCAGCCACCAGCTCAGTCTGTGAGTGATGCACGCCACAAGACATTGCTTCTGAAAAGGAAGGTTCCAGAAAAACTTAGAGTTATGGAGGTAGATACAGAAGAGGGGGATGATGTTGATGAAGACGAGCCAGTCATCACGCACATCACGGCCGCCCCAAAGGGGATGGAGACCAACATTCTCACCCTATCCAGAAAGGCTGCTACTGAGCGGGATGTAGCATGGATACCACCAACACAGGTTACACCACCACAACCTCCAGCTGTTATATTTCCAGCTCAACCATCTCAGTAGGTAGTGGTAGTAAAAGTCCCAGTGTAGCTGCACAGAGGCACATTCCAAGCACACCCCCCAGTTAATCTGGTATTGAAAGTGTCACATCCAGCAGTGCCAGAAAGTTTTCCTCCCCAGTTTGGGACTTCTTTTCTGTTAGCATCAAGGAGGAGAACGTTGCTATATGCTCAATTTGTCTCACAGGTGTTCAGCGCGTAAGCTTGGTACAAACTATGGTACTGGAGGCCAAGCAAGTCATCTCAGAATACACCACACTATTGTGTGGGAGAATCACCTACTTCTCTTAAAACAAAGTAAAAAAACTCAACCCATTGAATTTGGGCATGAAGGATCAGGGGATGATATTATTGCGGTGGAATGTGAAGAAGAGGGGGGCATTTCAAAGCCTTGTCCCCTGTAGTATAGTGGTATCGCCCACATCCTCCTCAGTAACATCTGAGTGGCACCACAGTAAGAGCCATACTCAGAGTCAGGCGGAGACACAAAGGCGACCGAGTACTGCATTGAGGCAAACTGCGTCGTTGAGCCTAAGGGGGTTAATGAAAACAACAGCCCCACAAAGGAAAATAATCCAGCCTACCATTGAGAGCATGCTTAGGTTGGAGGGGCAGTTCCAACGCAACCATCCAACGGCACGGTTGTACAATGCGAAGCTGGCTAAAATGTTAGCACTGGATCTTCTCCCTTTTTCATTTGTGGAAGGGGTGGGTTTCCTTGAATTTGTGTCAGCCATCTGCCCTAAATGGAAGGTTCCCAGCCGGTCCTATTTCGCAAGAATTGCTGTTCCGGCACTACATCATGATGTGCTGGAATTGGTCGGACAAGCTTTGCAGCAGAGTGCTGTTCACAATATCCACCTGACAACAGACATGTGGACCAGTTGCCAAGCCACAGATTACATGTGCATCACTGCACACTGGGTCTCTTATGTGGGGGTTAGAGATAAGCTATCTGAACGAGGTGCTGTTGGCACAGCTGAGATTTTTAAAACTACTCGGAAACATGCAACTGTAGCCATGTTCGCCATGGAGAAATCTCATACTGCTGTAAACATTTTGGAAGAGTTTTGCAGCAAGGTTTTTGAATGGCTGCGCCCAAGAGGGCTTAGTATTGCCACAGATAATGGCAGTAATGTACTTAAGGTCATGGACCTTGGTTCCTATTTCAGGGTTCCGTGTTTGGGGCACTGCATAAACATTATAGTTCAAGACTTTCTGAAAAAAGAACCCATAGTCAGCAAGTTAAAAATGGGGGTGGGGTCGCACACTACTCACACACCGGCGGTGTCGCCCCTAAGGACTCTGGTCAATGTAGTAAAGTGTTTGCGATGCATCATCTTTCAATCTTCTGCTATCTTCGCTGTCTTTGCCATCCCTGGACACGTGTTTCAGGGTATTAAATGTAAATGTAAATGTAAATGTGCTTCGATTTATATAGCGCAACACTTTAACCCAGGGGTCTCAAGGCGCTTGCTTAGGGAACCCATCCTGGTATTCCCCTGTGAGATACCCCGGCCAGGTATCCACAAGGTGAAAGCCAGGCATCCCGCCGCGAGGGGCCGTAGTGGAGATTAAGCAAGCTATTGCCCAGAGTCGCAGAGTGTGACCCCGTGAGTCGAGTAGGCACCGGAGCGAGAATTGTCGACTCCGTGGAATTTTGAGCCTGAGACCCGCCGAGGCGGGGACTCGAACCCTGGTCCACGGCCGATCTCAGCTTCCGGGTCTGCCGCCTCTAACCACTGAGCCACGCTTCTCCACTTCAGCAGTCATCAGCAGGGATAGGTCGTGTACTGGGGTTGCCGATGGCTGCCAATATCTGCCAGGTATAGTATCACTCAGGCGCGTAGGTGCGGGATCCCAGGCTCGTCAGCCCGCTGCTCAAGGGAGCTTTAAAGTTACAAATGGGGGTGGGGTCGCACACTACTCACACACCGGCGGTGTCGCCCCTAAGGACTATGGTCAATGTAGTAAAGTGTTCGCGATGCATCATCTTTCGATCTTCTGCTATCTTCGCTGTCTTCGCCATCCCTGGACACATGTTTTGGGGTATTACCCCTCATCAGCAGGGATAGGCCGTGTACTGGGGTTGCCGATGGCTGCCAATATCTGCCAGGTATAGTACCACTCAGGCGCGTAGGTGCGGGATCCCAGGCTCGTCAGCCCGGTGCTCAAGGGAGCTTTAAAGTTACAAATGGGGGTGGGGTCGCACACTACTCGCACACCGGTGGTGTCGCCCCTAAGGACTCTGGTCAATGTAGTAAAGTGTTCGCGATGCATCATCTTTCGATCTTCTGCTATCTTCGCTGTCTTCGCCATCCCTGGACACATGTTTTGGGGTATTACCCCTCATCAGCAGGGATAGGCCGTGTACTGGGGTTGCCGATGGCTGCCAATATCTGCCAGGTATAGTACCACTCAGGCGCTTAGGTGCCGGATCACAGGCTCCTCAGCCCGCTGCTCAAGGGAGCTTTAAAGTTACAAATGGGGGTGGGGTCGCACACTACACACACGCCGGCCGTGTCGCCCCGAAGTTACTGACCATCTGCAGAAGAATATGCACTAATTTCAGCCATTCTTTTAACGCTCGGAAGTAGCTGAGGATCATTCAACGTGACTATAGAATGCCAGTCAAAGCACTCATCCAGGAGGTGGCAACACGTTGGAACTCAACGTATTACATGCTTGATCGTCTGTTTGAGCAGTACAGGTCACTCAATGAATATGTCATGCGAAGAGGGGATGCTACTGTGAAAGGCATGAGCCTTCAGATGGACCAATGGTGCCTATTAAATTCCTGACTGAGATGCTTCGTCCTTTTGAGGTCTTCACACGTGAAGTCAGCAAGGATGACTGTACAATGGGCCAAGCTATCCTATTATTGCAAATGCTAGAGCATCAGCTGAAGAAGGTGTCTGAATCATACAAAGGTGTAGAGGAAAAAAAGGAAGACTATGACTTGGTGGAGAGCTTAGCCCGTTGCTTAGCTGAAAATACAAGGGTGCACAATAAGATTTAGTCACAAGAACATTACATTTCTGCCACAATTCTGGATCCACGGGCAAAATTGGGACTGAAGACATTCATTCCTTTTTCAGAGATGGATGTTGCCCGCTACAAAACTTGGATAGCTGAGGCAGTGAGCAAGTCGGACAATGAACAGCTGCTAATTAAAAGCCCGCTAGATCAACCCACAAGAAGAACTGCAGCAGGGCATGCAGCATCAAGTGCAACTTCGGAGGCTCAGAGCAGTGCATTTGGCTCACAACAGTCACCTTCACTATCGACAACAACTACAATAACTGGATCATCAGGCCAAGTAGAATTGTTACATGATTGGTATTTACAGTTAGGCATTAATAAGCACAGTGCTGATGCACAGAGAAAAGAGCCATAAAGGTTAGCAGCAGCACCCCTGAACATTGAGCAGAGGGTCCAGGCCTATCTGGACGACCCAGTAGAGGTATACATTGGTCAAAACCCATGGCAGTATTGGTATAGGAAAGGGGCTGAATGGCCACTGCTCAACAGGCTAACGATAAGCAATCTGGCTTGCCCTGTCGCAAGTGTCTCTTCAGAACGTGTTTTCAATGCTGCTGGTTCCATTGTAAAAGTGAGAAGGACCAGTCTCTCGCCCAAAAACGTGGAGAGGTTAACAATGATCAAAATGAATCAGCACTTCATACCACCGAATTACACAATACATGAAGCAAGGGAGGAAGATGATGACAGTGGCTCAGATAGCGTAAGTAGTGTGTCACATGATTACCTACTACTGGCTGAACCCCCAGAGTTTGAGGACGAGCTTTACTTCCCTGACAATTAGGCTTGCACTTACTGTCTTCCTCCCTTATTTTCCTTTATTACTGTGTCTGTCGTTCCGGTTACAAACTTTGAATCACAACAAATCCATTACCACCGTTTTCTACTCTTCTTATTTCAATATACAAGTTTCAGGTGTCTGCATTTGACAGTACAGTCCTCCAAATCCAGCTCCTTCGCTCCATCATACTGAATCTCCTGCCTAAATCCATTGCCCTCATGATGATTGGATGATAGAAAATAGAAGAAAAAATAAAAGCTTTCCTAGTCCCACCAAAAGAAGTGGAACATGATGACTACTATAGCTATCCTCCTTTCAGAGCCGATAGAGACTGCCCATTAACTGAAAATGAGATGGAACAGGTAATGATTGATGCCATGCATTGGGTGCAGAGTCGCAGACTGAGTGATTTTGTTGTTGTTTGTTGTGCATGAAGTTATGTCATTGTGCACTAATCATCTTTCTACAGTGCACACTAAACGTAACTCAAGGCAATTTTCCCCCTCTTGCAAAAAAGAAATTTGTACTTCTACTGCAGCTTTATACATTTCTTTTGATTGAATACAGGAAGGGGACTCAATCTGTACACTGAGTATGACAACAGCACCATCCATCATGATGATGGCGAAAAAGACGGCCTGTTAACTTGAGATGAGAAGGAACAGGTAATGAAAATGAATGGCATGTATTGGACACCTGACTCTGAGCGATTGGTGTTTGTGTTTTTGTTGTTTGTTTGTTGTGCACGAAGATTGAAGTCAAAGTGTACTAGTAGTCTTACTGTACACACTAAAGAGTCACTCAAGTCAATAATATTTCTACTCTTGTTGTGTAATAACAAAATTTTACTTCTACTGCAGGCCGATCTTCACAGTCAGTCAGTACAAGTATCGGAGATGATTGATGGAATATATAACAAGTCAGGAGAACGTTTCATGAGTGGCATATAAAAGCCTAAAGGTAAACACGTCAACAACAACCACAGCAGACCCAAATGTCTGTGTAGAAGTGGGGTCAAGTGTAGCGGTGGGATGACTGCGGTACATTGATTTACTAACTCAAATTGTAAAATGCTATTTTTGGAATGGATTTGTGCTTTGTCCAACTCTTTAAAAAACAAAGTACTCAAAACGTAGGATTTGCTAAGCAATGTGCCATCACTGTGGGCCTGCTCTGTCCTGTTGTTGTTGAAGGTCAATGCTGGAAACAGACTAGAGTAGAGATGATACATACATGCAGACTCGGAAAGTGTTCTTGTTGCACTGCACCATAACTTGTGCATTTGTTTCAACTTTGTTTCTCAATATCCCCTTTGTTTTTCTATCTACAATTACAGACCGGGCCTTGCCCTATACTTGGGAAAACATTACAATGCACTCTTACCTTACCAATAAATCTACATTTTTTTCCAGGCGGGCAGTGGCGACTGGCGAGTGGCGACACCCAAGATTGATGGATTAGAGGACCAAGAGGAATGCCGAGATGCAAATCCAGTACACATTTTTGACCAGGAGAACACAGTAACAGTATCAACTTTCATCTTCTTTTAAATAATTTGATTCATTTTTTTATCTACAATCTTTACAACAGTGTGTTATTCTTGTTGTTGTTATTATCATTAGGTTTGCTCTCTCTTTATGATTCATCCGTACCAATATTTAAAAATTGTATTTGCTATCTGTAAAAGTATTAAGACCGAATCAACTGAACAAGAAGTGTACGTAATCCGGGTCTCCTTATCAATCATCATCATGCATGCATTTCCTTTTTCTCCCTTGACATATTGATATGGATATGGTAGTCTACAAAGATTGTCATTTGTTGTTTGCCCATGCGTACTGTTTTTCACTGTCAAACCTTTCCCTAAACCCCCTTACCATCCATTCAACAAACCCTAACCCTCTTTCCCCGGGATGTGTGACTTATTGAGTTGTGACTAAATTAAATGTACACCAATAATTAATTACACGCTAGCTGGGGCGGATGTGGCGAAAGCAACAGTACTTCAATTTCAAGGCGGAGCGGTGATCCTCTTCTGCTTGCCCACCCATGAGCAGTATATTTTAGAGGTGATTTTTAACAAAGGAACATAAACCTCAGCATTAATTGACGGCATTGATTGGATTTGTTGTCATCCTCATACACAGCACTAACTGTTACGCTGTAAGCCTAGTCAAGTAACTCAACACAACTGTAGTTTGTAACTCTGTCTAGTAGGCTATCCCCACCACCATTATGTTTTGTTGTAAAATATTTTTGCATATTATTGTTGCTTGGTAGGTTCTGTACTGTACTTCATTCTACTACTCCTCGAACAGTCTCTCAAAGTCGAATGACTGTCTCATTTCCTTTTTTTGCAAATGCTGCTGCTCTGCCAGTGTCTACTACTACTACTACTACCACCACCACCCCAATCATGGCATGTTAGAAAAAAGAACAACAACAAACAGGGTTTTAAGTGTAAGGGAAATGCTGGGCGCACTGCTAGGGTTGACGCGCAGGAGAATACAGTGAAGTGAAAGGTGCATGCAAGATAGGGGTAAATCCCTGAAACCCCTCGAAGTATGCTCAGGGAACACACTATGTACAAAAAAGGGCAAAACCTGCTGCACACTTAAGTAAAGTTCAGGCACAAAAGATGTCTCAATGGACATAAAGTTCAATGATCACAGACGGAGGATTCTTCTTATTTTATTTTCTGTTCATGGAAAAGCCAGCCGACACGTGTTTCGTCGCTGTCAGGGCTGAAGGAAATAGGTGTATAACCACAGGTCGCGTTGCCGGTGATAATTCCGACCCGGCTCTGCTCAAGACCGGGTTAGTCAGAAACTTTATAAATTCCAAAGTGATCTTCTCCAAGAAGTGCGTGGCAAAGATTCTATATAAAAAAGTGTACTTAGGTGTGGGGTTCTTCGGGTAACGTAGATCAAGATGTATCCTAATGGCATGTATCGAAGTAAAACGTGTAGTAAGTTTCCACAGCATAAAGTCCCCGTAGTGCGGGGAGTCAGTACGCGGCTCTTCAGAAACGCGTAGTGGTTCCGGGTTCATGCTGTGGAAACTTACTACACGTTTTAAAGTTTCTGACTAACCCGGTCTTGAGCAGAGCCGGAATTATCACCGGCAACGCGACCTGTGGTTATACACCTATTTCCTTCAGCCCTGAAGAGTCGCGGAAACTGTGTTTTCTGGCGACGAAACACGTGTCGGCTGGCTTTTCCATGAACAGAAAATAAAATAAGAAGAATCCTCCGTCTGTGATCATTGAACTTTATGTCCATTGAGACATCTTTTGTGCCTGAACTTTACTTAAGTGTGCAGCAGGTTTTGCCCCCATGTTAGAAAAAAGAAACCATCATCACCATTCAGCCATCGCGGTGCCTAAGTTAAACATCAAGCAAAGGTAAGAGAAGTTTGGGGGAGGCATAATTAATAATGGACATGTTTTCAATGTATTCATCCATTACAATGCATGCCATTACATCTCAAACATTACAACGCATGACACTACAATGCATACCAATAGAACACATGTCATTACAACGCAGTCATTACAATGCATACCATTACAACTCATAACAATACAACGCATAGTACCCTTACACTATCCAACACTTACCCTACTGTTGCACCCCCTGGAGTTAGAATAGTAATTTTTACCCCTACACTATCCAACACTTACCCTACTGTTGCACCCCCTGTAGTTAGAATAGTAATTTTTACCCCTACACTATCCAACACTTACCCTACTATTGCACCCCCTGGAGTTAGAATAGTAATTTTTACCCCTACACTATCCAATACTTAACCTTACATGCAATGTAATGTTATGCGTTGTAATGGTATGCGTTGTAAAGGTAGTATGCGTTGTAATGGAATGCGTTGTAAAGGTAGTTTCTAAAGATTCATTGTAATGGCATGCGTTGTAATAGAATGCGTTGTAATGGGTGTTGCGTTGTAAAAAATGCGTTGTAAAGGTATGCGTTGTAAAAGTATGCGTTGTAACATCATACATCCGACAGGGACTCTATGTGTGGCGGAATTGGAGGAGGACACGCACTTGCTCCTCTAGTCGGGCAACACAGCACTTTAGAGCGCAGCAGTTGCAGCCACAGTTGGGCGGGGGCACCAGAGATGGCAATGCGGCAGCGGGTGGTGCTATCCTCTCTGGATTGCCTCCAGCTTGCGGCGCCGTGCCTTGGCGGCCAACTCCTTCCGGTCAGGTTTGGAAGGAGTAGCAGTATATCAAAAAGAAAATAGAAAACAATTGTAAAATATATTCTTAGAAAAACAGTAAGACAAGTTAATTATACACATAGTGGCATGGTAGCACTATAAAGCACAGTACATAACATTTGTGGTATGTAAGTATCGTCCCACTTGCTTGGGCTTTAACATTTGCAAAGGTGGCTGATAGTAAAGAATCTGATGGATGGTTGGTTGAATGCCTGAAAAAAACCCTGCAAATGTTAAAGCCCAAGCAAGTGGGAGGATAGATACATACCACAAATGCTTGCATGATACGTATCTTTCTCTCTGTCAGTCAAAATAAATATCACATCTCGTCCGTGCTTCTTCCTTCCACCCGTCTTTGACTTTTTAGTTCAACACCAGGTGATCTGATCTGGCTTTTAGTCTTCTCCATAAAACTTTCAAAGCGGAGTTGAAATCACAGATAGATGAGGCCATTAGTTACTCAATACAAACTACTCTTACTTACTTAGGGTATCATTAGGATGGCGGGCTGACTTAGTCCGCCCACCATCCTCACGCTAAAAGGGACCACCTGCCATGAGGTTGGGGTCCTGTGGGGACAATTAGGATGCGCCCGCCACTATGCTAAAAATACATGTTGTGCTTTTCCAAGCACAACGTGACAGGCCCTGCTCGTAGTCTGCCACGTTGTGCTTTGAAAGGCAGGGGGGTACCATAGGCACCCTCCATGGAAGCCCTCAACGGGCCCCCCCAAGCATACTCCGCATGCCTTTCTGTGGTGGCAATGCCGCCACAGAAAGGCATTTCAAAATGCAGATTATTTGGCTGGCGGTGTGTTTCAGACACCGCCACCATATTGAATCCTTTTCCACCATGACATGTCGACTGTGCGGAAAATCGGCAGACGGTTTCTATCTGCCACGGAACCCCCTGCCAGTAATGGCAGGGGGTCTTTTCTACAGGGATGCCGGGAGGTTTGCCCATGCCGGGCTGGCGATGACTACCACCGGCCCGGCTGGGGCAATCCGCCTGCCATCCTATTGGGGCCCTAAGTCTCAACAGTACAGTATACAAACAGTACACATTTGCAGTGAGTGTAATGTTAATCGTTAAGGATTATGAATCTAAGTTACCACTGCCCGCCACTGGTGCTGGTACTTCCCCTACCCATCTGTCGGTATCGGCAACTGCCACATCCTCTCCCTCCGCGTCGCCTTCACCATTTGCCCCGGCAATGGTGGTCGGTAGTGCTCCTAGAAAACATTACACATTTTTTAGGCGTCATACAACATACATCACTAGTACAGTAGTAGAGTATACACTAGTAGTTATACATGGTCCCAAGGGTCATTCTAGCCTTTGCTTAGTTAGCCCGAGCCATGCAACCATTTTACCTTTGTGTCTTTTATTTTTGCACACGTTACCTTGCAGCTTGTTGTATAAGACACCTTTGAGCCCACATGACCTCATACTGCTACTGGTTAAGCGCTGCGTACAAGCGGTCAACCAAAACATTAACAAGCCATTTTTTTATGAAGTTCTGGTGTACTGTTAGTCCATATTGCTTATCCATAAAAGCTGCACTTTTTGGCACGGCTGACAAATGCTTGCAATATACTAACGCGCACCATTTCATTTTTCGCATTACAGACGGAAGATTCCCTTCTACGAACCAGAGCTTTGCAGAGCTTATGATGCAACAACTACCAGTACTAGGTTCTTCTAAGGTGAGGGGTCCCCAGAATTCACTCAGAGATCTTCATTTATACATTTATATAAACTATATTCCTACCTAGGGGATGGTGGTGCTTCCACAACTGTTCAGTTATCATGATTTATTTCCCAACTGTAAGTAAGTGTAACAATGTTTATTTTTTAATGTTATTGATGTTCTTGTTGGTGCTGCATTATAGCGTACAGAGCTTGTCAATTCAAAATAAAAATTATGAACTTACATAGACTTGGTGCTATTTGGTGTGGACTTACACGAGTGAGCGAGCGAGCGAAAGTAAGGGTGTGCATGTGCATTGCTTCCACAACACAGACGTTGGGTGTGTTAAGTTCTGGGTTGTCTACATGTTGGGTATCTTGAGGGGAGGGTTCAGAAAGCTAATAGTTATGATAAGACACTACTATAACTAGTCGGGCAGGGGATTGTGGTGGGTTCTGAACTTCTGATTGAGGTGTGTGAGGAAGGTCCAACCTCCCATCACCAACATCCTATTTTCTTGTGCAAAGGTCTGTGTGTGCAAAATCCCTACAACAGTAGTAGTATGTCCTGTCATATCGAAATAGTAAATCTGGTTGGGCATTTGTTGGTGTGAATTGTCAAAACCTCAGGATTAATAAAGACTCAAGATCAATAAGACTAGAAGTAGTACAAGAGGACAACCCAAAGGTCTGGACTCAATGGATAAAGCTACTGGTGAATCTGAGTTTTATTTAAAATCTTTTAAATAAAGAGTGGCCATCTGGGCAAGCTTAGCTACTACAGTACAGACAGACAAATAGTAGTAGTAGTTCACATAGAGTCATCATAGCAGAGGAAGGGATAACAAGATTTTCGAAACAGTACAGATTGAAGGATATTTGTTGGTAAAAAATAGCATTAGGAAACGGAAACAATAGTTCGGGAAAAATATGGTGCAGTAAAAGTTATGGAATAAGAATTATTATTAAAAACAAGAAGACTTACTAGAGCCAGCAGAAGAGCCCGCATTGGTGTCCTCCTCTTGCTGTTCTTGTCCCGCCGACTGTGCCCCTGTCTGCCTGCACCTGGGTGCTGAACAGGAAAGATATCAGAAAGAGACAAACATTGATGGATGGTGTCAAACAAATAAAATATTTTTAAAGAACGGTAAACAACAATTGCAATAACTAAATTGACTGATCTGATTTCATCTGTTCAACAAGTAGTATCGGGGTATTCGCGGATCGACGACTTACTATTTATCAACACTAATCCAGTCTTCCATTCTGATTCCAGAATACTAACTAAGCCTAAGTACGACGTACCACCTGACCTAGCCCACCTATTACAGGTGTGCCAATTGTACATTAAGTATGCATTTCCACTTCTTTTAATCCTCAACAATGCATATGGTCAAATAAATGGAGGACACATGTCTACATTTTTGTATAAACCACATTTTTGGTTGATTGAATGATGCTGATGTTCTGCTAGTGCTAAGCCTATTACCACTCATTGAAAAAAACTAGAAAAGGTTCTAATAAAGATGGTACTAGCAACAAGTGACGCAACAAAGGGGACATCACGCATACCACTAAAAAATTACAAACTCATACAAAGTAACTAAACCTAAGTATCAATTCGCCCCATCTCTTAGTACCAGTACAAAGGAAGGGCTAGAGTCACTATAGCATTCTGTAACTTAATTTCTCTAAAATAAACTCTTACATAATCACCCTAAGCGAGCGCAAACGCAAAGTTGCAAACAAGAAAGATTAGTAGAAGCGCAGAAGAGCACCTGTGTCATAACAATCATAGAAGACTTTTAAACGTAATTAACCTGTAATGTTAGCAGCAGCATTCTAGCTTGTTGGAAAAAAAAGATATTCGCAATATAATTATATAACACAGAGCAGAAGAACAGACACAAAGTAGTAATAATTAAATAGTTACTCGCCAAGACCCGGGACCTCCACTCCTAGCAGGTCCAGCAGGTCCTGCTCTAGGTCCAAGATGTCGGACCACCGATGCGTCAACTGGGCCTGGGTGCGCCGGAACACTGCCTGGTGCACCTTCCCCCACCTCTGCCGATGCTCCCGGAGCCCGTACCCGGATCCAGGCCAGTCACCTGCTGCCAGGGTTGAGGGGTGGTGGCGCTGCACAAAGAAAATGAGTGCAGCCAACTCCACCTCCCCAAATAAGGCCCGTGCCTGCACCCCTCGTGGACACCGCCTTCCGCAAGGAAGGCAGTCGCGGCTCTGGCTGCGGTAAGCCCTACCCTTCAACATGGTTCTGGGGAGAGTGAGATGGGGCGGGAAAGAAAAGGTAATAAAATTAAAAAAGTAAGCAAAGGAAATGAAAATAACAGGCAATAGAAAAAGAGTGTAAAAGTAGC
Source organism: Lissotriton vulgaris (assembly GCF_964263255.1). NCBI lineage: Eukaryota > Metazoa > Chordata > Amphibia > Caudata > Salamandridae > Lissotriton > Lissotriton vulgaris. The sequence continues at coordinate 1,219,991,861 of NC_141693.1, forward strand.
TAAAAACACACAAAAAGTAGACAAAAAACTAAAATATAGAAACAGGAAAATAGTAAGAGAGATAGTAACTACAAAATATTTTTTTAAAAGTGTCTAGAAACAAAGGATTGGAAAGATAGAGGGAGGATTGAAAATCAGGCCCCAGAACCATATCATTAGAGTGAAAAACAAGATGGCCGCGCCCATTGCAACCACGTGATCAAGTTTGCGCGATATTTCTCCCCGAGCACTTAAAACCGCTGCGAACACGTAAAAGCGTTCCCGAACAGGAAATACGTACCACGAGCATGCATTGCGTAACCCGGAACAGGAAGTAAGCAATGCGAGCGGGCGGGTCAAGTGAAAACAAGATGGCCACGCCCAAGAGCGACTGCATGGGTAAGTTGGAGAGACACGATCACGCAGAAAATATTGTGAATGGGCGGGAAAAAAACTTCTGCATCTTTGCGATATTTCCGCGTATTCGCAGAGATTTTTAACATTTTTGCGATAGTTTGCAAAAGTGGATTTCGCAAAATCCGCCCACCCCTACTACTTAGGCAGGCTCACTCTGGACTATTTAAGCCATCAACACTACATGAAACATATAATATCAATGGGCATATCTCAACAGAGCACCTTAAATGTTTTATTTTAATTCAGTTGGAAAAAGACATTTTAACAAGCTATGTAAGGTTTATAATGCAAAGATTCCCCCAATTGTATTACATGGAGTGGAATACCTCCTAGATAATTGAATGAAAGAAAGCATTTGTAGTGTATGGTGAATGGATAAGTGCAGAACTATAAGGAAGTGCTGCAGCATGACACAGTAAACTGTCTAACTACAGCATGCTATGGTACTTCCAAAGCACAGGGATGTAACATATGTACATAAATATGTTACAAATCTGTGCTTCCCTCTGCACAGCTGCTTAAACTGCAGCCATGTGGTGACACCGGCACCCTTGCACCATGGTGTAAGAATGTCTGTGTCATGCGTAGATTGTTTTTGTGCAGGAATGGACACCTTCCTGCACAAAAACAATCAGTAAAGGCATTTTTCTCCTTCAAGATATGCTGTGCATTGTAGCATATATTGAAAGAGAAAAAATGAGGAGAAGTGAAAACAATTCTCCTTGTTGTGCCTTGCTACACCAATTGGAGGATGGTGTAGCATTCACACACATCTCCAGATTTATGATTTTTGATAAAACTGGAGATGTGTCTTGTTCTATGAGTGTTCAGTGCAAACACACACAGCAACACCTATAGAACGCCTTTTCAAAGCAAAGTGGCTTGTATGATGAGATTGTATTTACATGGAAAACAAAAGATATACAGAGTGCCTTTTCCTCTCCTTGTAAATATGAAAGAGAGTTAATGGCTAGGCCAATTCTTAGATACATTTTTAAGTACTTACATTTTAGGAAACTTATAGGACATGTTTATACATTACTGAAGGGAAGAGATGGGGCCTAATGTGATATGTGCAAAAACACTCAGTGATGTGCTTTAAGTTAAAGAGTTTTATTTCTTTTAATTCTGAAATTATAAGGCCCTACAAGACCACCATATCTCTCCATTGTATATTATACCATGTGTCTTGCACACAGGTGCTCTGAAGCTGTGTCCTATTTGATACCTGTCTGCAATGGAATTCAATAGTACAAATCTACTCCATCTATCTTACCTTTTTTCAACTGTGTGCAAACACACACCATTTTGCATTTTAAGACTTACTTAAACTTACCTCAGCAGTAATACATCTAAAAACGCTACACATTTTATTCAGTTGTTTTTAATAATGTAAATTGTGGTAAATTGCTTATTTTAGAATTAGGATCTGTGAAAGAAAAGAAAATATAGTTATAATATGTAATAACATATTTTTAACAACAGCATAATTCAGACATTTTACAAAGCAATTTCTTTGCCTTTTTTGCTGTTCTTAGAATATATTGAATTTCACTAGAAACAGTGATTTCAATCGTACTCATCACATAACAGCGGGCAAAAAAACCAATCAATAAGATTGTTTAAAAAAAAAAGAATCCATCCTCAAAAATATACAGTATAATACAAATCACACATATATAAAATCCCTATTGCTAAGAAAATTTTATAACTTACATTTATAAGCACTGTAAATGTTGTCGCTTAAAAGTATACACCGAGTCAATGTGCAAGAAAAAAGTCCATAATTCAAACATATGCCTTTCCATGTGGCCAAATGGTATTGTTGCACTCCTTTTTATGTAAATTATCCAATGGTAATCCTATTAAATCATAATAATAAATTCCTCAGAGGCTGAATTATCTTCCTAAAACTTTGGCTTTAAAAATATTAGGTAGGAATTTGGTAATTTGCTAGGCAAACGTTGTTGAAAACCAACTGAGCATCATTACAAAGTGTCTAGCCTTTGCCACATTTTAGATAGGCAGTGTAATGTCCAGATGTTGTGGAAGGACCATCATGGACAATTATTGCTACTGCTAGAAAAGTCCTTCTTGATATTGATAGTTGACTTGCTAAAAAATGTTTTATTAAGGTGTAAAATTTTCTACCATCAGTTGTACAACGTTGCATTATTATAATTATATGTTGTCCATATCTATGTATAAATAATGTTGATAACATTTTTGATTTGCATTGGCTACACTCCATGTTTTGATTTGCAGCTTTAACTAATTTATTGAAAGACACTGATTTACAGTCCGGTAATGTCAAATATAGAAATCTTTCAGTGTCTACATTAGTGCTACATGTATACATACAATTTTCACAATGATGGTCTCATATATAACAAAAGCCCAAAATATTCTCTGTGTCTACACCTTCATTTGCCAATACAGTAAGCATATAGATTTGAAATTCCTGAGCATCTTGTTGGATATTTTGCGTAAATTGTGTAGAACCAGAAAATACATCCAAAAGATTACGAACATCAGAAACACTATGGGCCCGATTCACAGAATGAACTTAAGACAAAATCCTAAACTTACTACAATTTGGTATTCACAGAATGCACTTACTACTATTTGGCATTCACAGAATGGACTTACTACTTCCGGTATTCACAGAATGAACTTACTACTTTTGGGATTCACAGAATGAACTTACTACTTTCGGGATTCACAGAATAGACTTACGACTACTAACTTTACGTCCGCCGCCGGGCCGTAATTTACGCCGCCGGGCCGTATTTTACGGCACTTTGGCGGAATTAACGGCACATAATCGCGTTTTACCATTACGGGCCGTAATTTACGATTACGGGCCGTAATTTACGATTACGGGCCGTAATTTACGACTACTGGCCGTTGGTCATGTTAGCCAATGGGAAACACCCGGCCAAGGTCCACCCATCCCCCAACATGGATCAGCTGACACACAGCAGCCAATCCCAGCCAACAGCTCCATTTTGCCATGGTGTATGCTGCCACTGCCTACCATCCCCCACCAAGCTACAGCTGAAGCCAATTAACACTAATTGACCAGTACCACAAAACACATAAAAGCACCACACAGTGAAGGAACAGGTTTGGCCACAGAGAGACTGTCAATACAATGCTTCCAGTGCAAGAGAACATGGAGTTGAGAAGGAAAAAAAAATTTCACAGCAGAGGAGACCACCATGCTAGTGGAATACATAGTAAGGCACCACAGCCGCCTATATGGACTACCACCATTCTACACCAGTGGGGCACAGAAGCAAGAACTATGGCAGCAGATAGCCCACGCTGTCTCAGCCCTGGGGGTGGAGAGGCGAACTGCACATGACATAAAAAAAAATGGCAGGACGAAAAGCAGAGGGTGAAGGAAAAATTCTCCAGGATAGAACTGAGCAGAGTCCTCCCTGCTGCATGCCTTGGACCCCGCATCCAGCTCGCCCCACTGGAGGAGGATATCCTGAGCACAATACACCCCCACTTGGTCCATGGGCTGCCTGTTAGTAACGTCCGCAACGTGGTACCAGGTAAGTGGAATGAAAAGAAAATGTGCATGAAGAGATTGTCTGTGTTACACTGTCATAGTGAGCATGGGAATTGTCCAAAGTGCATATAAATATATGGTTAGTCAGAGACTCATGTGTCACCCACTACGTAGCACCACAAGTCCCAGCATCCTTTGCATCAGAAAAGGCTAATACCCCCCCACCCTATTAAAAACATGTGCACAGTACTGATGCCATACATACACAAACCACCTAATTCAATAACTGTACATATTAACAGAAAATGTGCAATGACAAATGGAAATTTAAAATTAAGTTAAATAAATAAATAATCGAATGACAAACATTAGCAGGGAAGCGCCAGTACCAATGTGACATGCAATTCAACCCTTGCGCAAATACGGATGTGTTGTGTACATGTGGTGGTGCACTGTGGTGCAGGGATAGACAGATGTGTGTTGAATCTGATGGTGTCTAGGGGGGGCTTTGCTGAAGTTGTGTCGCAAGAGCGTTGCAACTCCAACAATGTCCATGCATTGCCCATACCTAACGTGCTGTGCCACTCCTTACATCTGCTTCAAGCAGCGGCCTCTGATAAGTGATACTGTGAAATCATGTATACACTGACTCACTTGGATGCGGCATATCCCAAAGGAGTGCACACCCTGCCTACCTCCAAGCTGACGTTGCGCAGGGCCTCACAACATGACGATTCACCATAGTAGCGTCACGTTGCGAATAATCCTAAATGTGTTGTCTGTCGTACACCACCTTTTTGTCACATAAGTGATGCAACAACAGTGTAAATTCTTTTTCTAGGGGGTTGTAAACCTGCCACAAAATCTCCAAAAAGTACACCACCCTGTGCCAGCATAAATCACAAAGTAGATGGTGAGAGTATCCTCTGATGTGAATATGTCCAACACATATCCTGTTGTCCAATTTCCACTCTGCCACGCCATTACAACCCCAACACACCACTGCTCATACCTGCCTTGTCTGCGGCAGTTCCGGGCAATACTGTTATCACACCGAAGACATGGGCAAATCCCCGGAACTTTACACAAGCACATTTCCCATTTGTCTACTTTTCTCTCTTCTCACCCATTGACACATCCAGCCAAAGCACAGACACCTGCAGTAGCAGAGGTCACCGCATCGCATAGGAGGAATCGGCAACGTACCGAGGAAGGCATGTCAACCACACTAACTGGTAAGTCAAAGTGGACAGGAGATGGTCAAAATGCATACATCGTCAGAAGACGACAGAGGGACAAATAGTGCCCAGCTATGTAAGTTAACCTTTTATGCTACATTTGCTGCATTACAATTGGAGTTGTCAATGGACATTCAGCTTTAACATATGACATTAGTGAACAGCGAAAGACAAATCATAAAATGACTTGGCTCATCATACCTTTGTAAATGTGGTACACAACATGTATTACACCAACAGACCCAGAACGTGGAAAGCAATCCTGTAATCAATATCCACAACAAGTCAAAAGGGTGTACACACCATATTGTCATAGTGTTTGTAGACCTAATCAAGAAATAGTATTTGCACCGATACGGAAATGAAGACCAAACAGTGAGATACCAGTCTCTGTAGTATTGACTATGCATACACTGTCCAACTTCTAATCTTTCATACATACTTTATTCAGCACAGTCCACACAGCTGATCATGTACTGCGTACATTGGATGGATAATTTCCGGACATCAACAAAGCACGATAGTAGACTTTACCTCTGGATTCATAGGCATGTCATTGTGATATAGGTAGCATCAAGGTAGTGGGCCCAATCTAAGTTATGTGTGGGATCACTCATTACAAAATGTATGACACACTTCTGCAACGGTGGTGACCATGACTGCTTGTGCCCGTCCTGTGCCAGAAATTGAATGCATCACATGTGGCAGCAGGAATGTAAAGTAGCTAAACAATCGTATCATTGTAGGTACAATGCAGTCCTCCCAGAACCCCAGACGCCCACTGACTTCTGCTAGGTTGGACTCGACATCTGTCCAGGGACCACATACTGGTCCGGTGCTGGGCCACGGTAAGTCAAACTTGCTGAATGCTTATCAATTTTGCCTTTCACCTCCACCGTATGTGTTTTACAACACTGTTATCCTGCATCACAATATGCTCACATAGGGCATTTGGACACATGGCCGATCAGACCCTGGTGGCAAATGAGATGCTGACACAAAATGTATGCCAAGTGTGTGCACAATGGACATACAATAGAACAATGTGTCATAAGAAACGTCCACAACACAACAGGCTTGCAAGTCAATGATATGCTAAATCCCTAGCAAAAGTAACATGGTCAAATCAATATGAAATTGGTATGGCTGAGGCACACACTGGTGCCAGTTGTGTACCTGTGAGATGGGCGTAGGGGCTGCTAAGGTGAATCTTCATGCAGTTACACCAGCAAAATGATTTTGCTGAAGAGTAACAGGATAATCCAATGCAGGTGGGAAGATTCAAAGCTTCTCACCTCATCTGCAATGTGTGATCTAAACCAAATGTTGTCTTCTGCTTGCCTCCCATATTCACATGTATAGGTGAGTGTATGAAATATGAGGTTTGGATGTCTGCTGCACAAGACACTATTTGTTGTCATGTAAGTAGTTCCATGATGTTGGAAATGGAGCATGGGAACAGAGAACACTCAAAGGATGGACATTAGTAATCTGTGTTCTCTCAATCAAAAATGAGTGGTGTGACCCCATGGGTAGGGAAGCACAAATGGACAACATCAGGCCCCTGACAATTGCACATCTCACACATGAACTCCTTTCTGACTTGTCAACAGACAACATTACACCCATGAAAATAGTCAGTCACAATGGTAAGGGTGAAATCAGTAACCTTCTCATACAAGTCCATCAGTTGATGTGTCATCTTATTGATGTCAGTGCTGCATGGCTGTAAGCTTGCAAATGCTGCTTGTGAGCAGGTGCCCACATGTTAAGTCAATGAGCTACACATGCTGCACATCGTCCTTGATCATCCACAAATGGCTAATGAGAAAGTAATTTGATCTCATAGCTACAATCTGTTTTACTAAAATATGGACATGTATTTCTCATCACAGGTGCTGACAGGATGAGACCACTGCAGCGGACACCATCCCGGGGGATGCATGACATCCTGGCAGCAGCTGTGAAACCGTCGCGCACATGTCCCTCAGGTAAATCGGGCATGAGGAGTGTCAACAAGATGATCCCCAAGACACAACTAGGGACACACCTTAGTGAATGTACAAGACCTCCTTGCGCACACCAGACCTTACACCTACCTGGGTTATCGAGCAGCGCAGCCACAGGGGGGGGGGGGGGGGGAGTTTGGGCCTGTCAGAAGTTGGGGAGGAGGGTGGTTGATAGGGGTGGGGGAGGGGTGAAAAGTACAAAAGCAATCCACTACCTCCTGTTAATATGACCATGGACACTAAACTATGCAACAGGGAATGGACTCAGCGTGCTGGCAGTTTAGTCCTCTTTCTGGGGACTTGCCTGGCGGATTTAGGAGCGAAATTTAGTGATGTGCCTTTCCTGCTATGTATATTGCATATGACATGATGATTATGTCTGTATCATTAATTTGGTGTTGCAATAAAAATGTTGTCACAAAAAAAATGAGGAGTGTCAACAACTTAGATTACAAAGCCATGACAGAGATCGAGATACCCTTCTACATGGAATCAACAGTTGTTGATTAGAAAGTGAAATACAGACCAGGAGTGACACATATGCATGTCTGTCATTTGGTGAGGCAGATCGTTGACAATGTTGTTCCTACCCTCTACAGCTATGTCTACAACAACTATGAGGAGACAGGTGCAACAGGATACACCAGGGGGGAGCGCGAAGGGACAGAGAGTTGTGACTGGAACTGGTGAGTTTGCTAGTATCATGTAGATCTCTGTGTAACACCTCAGGGCTATGGTGTGAGCGGCCATTTGTGGTGGTACCCTAACCTGATCACATGATCCTCATCTGCTGATGCAAAGTGCAGTAAATACAACCCTGGTGTTGCTGCACATGTAATACCTGGTCAATCACCAATACAGTTGCAACCTCTGTGTTTCAGATGATGCTAAGGGAGAGGCTCACAGACCGACAACCAGTGCTGGCCGACCGGAAATCTGAGGGGAGAATCCCCTGATCCTCCAGGCAGCAATGTCGGCTGCAACTCAAGCCCAAGAGGAGGAGGATTAAGATCAAGAGGACGTTGTCTTTGAGGAGGATGATGAGTACAATTTTATTGACTCCGGGGATGACAATACTGACGTCCCGGCCTCACATTCTCTGACAAGCAACGCCCGTCTGCCTCCTCTCAAACCATCAATACCACAGCATAAATCTAACCAGCCACGGCTCCCACACATCCACTCACAGTCATCACTCACTCACAGCCCTCACGTCCGGCACCCACATGGTAGTTCCCCTACCCACTCTTCCCTACACAGTTCATCCCTGCCATTCTCTCCACCATCTGTGGGAAGTACCAGCCCTGTTGTGGACCAGGTATCCCCTGGGAACGATTCTCCTGCCCACAGACTTCTACCTGCCAGCCCCCCTGTTGTTGGACCTCCTCATCTCATCCCTGGCAGACACCAGCAGAGGGGGCCTGCACATGACGATGGTGGCCAGTGGGAGCAGGACTTCTTCCAACAGCAGGCAGATGTGAGGCAGGACATTCGGGCCATAGGGGCTACCCTGTCAAACATTGCTGGGTCCCTGCAGGACATGGCCCAATTCCCTCAGGTGATGGACAGGGTGAGCCAAGCTTGGGATAGGATGGATAGCACTTGGCAGGAAATGTCTAGAAATATGAGAGACCTGATATCCATCCAAAGGGAAGAGAGTGCAAGACACCATGCCTCGGCCAGGAAGATGATGGAGGCCATGGTGAGAGTGGTCCAAAGTCTACCTTCACGGCCAACGCAGGGAGGGGAACAATCATGTCGGCCTGTAGGAGAGCACATCCCCACACCTGTAACACAAACTGCACAGCACCACAGCCAAGGTAAACAAACACACCCGCACCCTAAACAGGCACGCCCACCACCCCCACTACCTGCCCAGCCACCAACAATCTCTGCACAGTCACTCCCACCACCCCCACTACCTGCCCAGCCACCAACAACCTCTGCACAGTCACTCCCACCACCCCCACTACCTTCCCAGCCACCAACAACCTCTGCACAGTCACTCCCACCACCCCCACTACCTGCCCAGCCACCAACAACCTCTGCACAGTCACTCCCACCACCCCCACTACCTACCCAGCCACCAACAACCTCTGCACAGTCACTCCCACCACCCCCACTACCTGCCCAGCCACCAACAACCTCTGCACAGTCACTCCCACCACCCCCACTACCTGCCCAGCCACCAACAACCTCTGCACAGTCACTCCCTCCACCCCCACTACCTGCCCAGCCACCAACAACCTCTGCACAGTCACTCCCACCACCCCCACTACCTGCCCAGCCACCAACAACCTCTGCACACTCACTTCAACCACCTGATCAACCAGCCCTTGTCCAGCCACAGACACCTAATGGGCAGACACCATCGGCACCTGCAACTCTTGATCAGCCTGGACAACACCCACAAACACGAAGGCGACAACCTCAACCTCACCCCTCACCGCGTTCCTCCCCCCCAATATTGCGGAAATGCAAACATGACCGCCATTGATATGGCCAATTTGTTTTGGGCTCCTTAGGAGTAATTTGACAATAAATATCTACTAAAGTAATATCCTGTTGTGTACCATGTCCCTTCTGACGATGTAGACATGTATGTGTGTGTGTGTGTGTGTGTGTGTGAGACAGGTACAAGTGTAACACATTATAGCAACACGTTGTAATGTGCATAGCATATGACTTACTAAATATGTGTCTATATTTGGGAATAGACATTCAAAATGAAGGCAAATTAGTCAGACAAAGTATAATTCTGCAAAGTTCTTTATGTAGGGACACAAACAAACCGTCCGTTTGGAAGGGAGAAAGGAAAACAAATGATGATCTTAATGCAGAAGGAGAAGGGAACTTGGATTTGGGTGGGGCCAAACAAATAAAATACGTCAGGTAGCGTCATGGGAACCAGTCTATTCACAAGGGGAAAAAGAAATCTTCGTCAAAAACAATGTCTCAGTCCAACAGTCCAGTGTCTTTCTGGTCATCCTCCAGGACCACAATGTCCAGATCCTCAGTGTCCGATGCAGGCACACGGCTGGCTGATGCAGGAACAGGCACCACACGGGAACGTGACACACGAGGAGTATGGGGGGAAACAGTGTGGGGCAACGGACAGGGGGACACATTGACGGTGGTATGGGAAGGCACTTGGGAGATGAAAGACATAATGGCTGTGTTCAGGGACTGGACTTGGGTGCCGAGGTTGTCCAAAGATCGGACTAGGTGCGCCTGCATCGAGCGTATCTCCAGACACACCTGTAGCAAGATGCGAGCGGACATGTCAGGTTGACCCTCGACTACCCAACTCAAGTCCGCTGGCACAGCCACAGGAGGAACAGCACCGGCACTGGGGAGGGGGGCACTGTAGGGATGTGGTGCCTCAGGTCTGGAGCGGATGGGTTCGGCTTGGCGGCTACGAGGAGGGTGACAGGTATCAGGGGATTGAGCTGAAGCCCCCGATGGCATGGGGGACTCTCGAGGTAGAAAGGGGCTGATGGCAGGCCCAGATTGAACGTTGCCCTGCCCCGGGGACACCTCATCGTGACCCACTGGTGATGTATGTGTGGGTGAGTGGCTATCCCCCGCATCATGGTCCGAGGTGTCCGCTCCTTCATCCCCCCCTTCAATCTCCACATCCTCCACCCGGGACATAGTACCAGTGTTGTGTCCTTCTTCATCCTGGGTGGGTGAAACCCCCTGGCCTGCAGATGTTGAGGGCTCCTCCTCCTCCTCGCTGCTGGAAAGAGGGTTTGGCCGCCGGCGGACTGATGGCCTACTTCTCCGGACTTGTTCCTGCGGATCTCCTGTCTCACCATCCGTGCCTGCAGAAGTGTAAGCAAAATCTTGATGTGGTGGTTGTTACATGCATGACGCTACACATACATAGAATAGCCTAGGTCCGAATTTGTTTATCTCTGATCACACTGTACAGTTATCAGGGGGTGATTTACAACTTCTGCCGCATCTCCTCTAATCAGCAGAGGTGTGTCGAGTTGCAACGCATCAGCCCACCCGTGCGTCACCCCTGATGGACCGCATGTACAAAGCGGCACACCGTGGCGCTTGGGTGGGCAGATGTGTAATGCATCCCTGGTGGAATAGCCGGGCTTTGCTGGAGTGGCGTGGCAAGTGCGAACCCGCCTCCAGCAAGGCTCAGGGGTGCACGATCGCTAACATGCTGCGGCAACCCTTACACCTGCTTCAAGCAGGTGCGTAGAATTGACTCCGCTTGGCCCTAATAGTGACTGAGTGAAATCTTGTAGTTTTACTCAGCCACTTTTAGGATGCGATCCTGCACCGTATGCGTCACGTTGTAATAATCCAGCAGCATGGCGCTTTGTGTGCTCCATCCTTATGGACTAAGTGGTGGTTGGGAGCACACTGCCTCACAGTCCCAGCACAGTTTGCCCCTTTGCATCCGGGTAAATGCTGTGTACAATACTAACTGACTCCTGAATCATCAGTGTTTGCTGGGAATGCTGCCAAGTTCCTCTCAGGTCACAGTAACACTCACAGGCACACAGCAAACCCAGATGATTTACTTTGCTCTCTCTGAATCTGCTGCTCTCTACTGATGTAGCACTCATTCCAGGAACACGTGTCTAGGGATATACAGCAAAGTCAGCATCAACTTTGGTGTTTGACTCCAGATTATTCCAAAGTAAGTTTGGAATGTGTACTGCATTTACCAGGATGCAAAGGGACAAACCGTGCTGGGACTGTGAGGCAGTGTGCACCCAACCCCCATTCAGTCCATGCACTTGCATTACATGTATGCACTGTCATATGCTGATTTGAGTTTGACATGGACATCTCATGTGTGTCATTGTGGCTTGCGCAACTGCATTATCCATACCTCAACCTTGGCATTGTTGTGATGTGTGTGTCGTGTCACAGCTGCATGCGCCAGTTCAACTACAAGTCACCAGAGGAGAACATGAAGAGTCCAGATATAATAGATATTGGCCATTGATATGGATTTGCAGCTATTTAACATCTGGACAAGTGTCATCTGCTTTGTAGCATTGTATGGGACAAGACAAATGTGGGTCACACATCAACATGGGGTCTGGAGTACTCCTCTGGCTACATTGTGTGTCTAGCCTTTTGATGTCCCCACACATCTTCGACAATCCAGTGCTACATAGTGGCTTACCTAACTGACAAGGTAGTGCCGTACACCGCTGAACAGTGGTGGGCGGTTGTGTCAGTTACTTGTACATGTAAAATGTCATACAGGCCACTGAGGGTGGGACGTCTGTCAGTGGACACACCTTGCAGACCTATGAAGACTTGTGAGTGATGCAAGGATCTCAAAATCTGTCTTGACTCCAAGGCACATGATGATCTGCCTCAATTGGAACACAACACTGCAGGTGCAATGCTAATCACAACATCCAATCCCTATGACCTGCCATGTGTAGACTGGACAGTCTCTGTATCATCGCTCATCCAATGCACACATCCGTTATGATTGACTTGGTTCAATTGTAGTGGTGCTGGCAGAGCAGAATTCAATATGGATGCATGAGTGTGGCTCATATACCCAGTTGTCATGATAAAACTACGACTCCCAAAATGCACTCTGGCCTGTAAAGTCCATATTCCACAGTGTGCCTCTTGAAACTTGGTGACTGCTGCTTGGACATGGAATTGGCTAATGGAGGCATGGGACACACAATGGTACAGCACTGTTTCACTCACATCCTACTCCCAGACTCATATTGCATATGGTGCACTTACTAGGTCTATGCTGCTCGTGCTCCTCCAGCTGAGCATGGAGGGTCGGCCACGCTGCTTGCAGGACCCTCCTGTATAGTGGTGAGAGGCGAGGACGATGTACATGGTGCTGGGAGGACAGGCCAGCCAGCTCCGTAGCCTTGTGACGGGCCCACCGCTTCAGGTCGTCCCAGCGCTTGCGGCACGCCCTAGCCCTCCTGGTTGCCACTCCCACTGCACTGCAGCGCTCGGCGATGATGGCCCAAAGCCTGCCCCGGGCTGCAGTGCTCAGTTGGTGCTCAGGGTCCCCATATAGCTGAGGGAATTTCTCCAGCACCCCTCCACCAAGATGTCCAACTCCCTGTCTGAGAAAGGGGGGGCTCTCTCCTCATATTCCTCAGCCATTATGGGGAAATAGGTCAGATAAGAGCAGCAGGATGCCTGAGGATCTGATCAGTGATAGAGGATGACTCAGAATGACCACAAAATGGCTGCCAAGTACTTCCTGTGATGTATTTCCTGTCTCCCACTTCATGTATTACATTGCCTGTATGAAAGGATGTGTTCTAGTTTATTTTCGTAATTTACGGCCCGATTTCGTAGTTTCCGGTTCAGGGGCGTCGTTTACGTGCACGCGCATTACGATGCGGCACCGGAAATTACGATTTTGCGCCGTAACTCACGAAATTGACCCGGAACACATTAATTCATACAGGAAATGTCATACAGGTAGTGGGAGACAGGAAATACATCACAGGAAGTATTTTGCAGCCCTTTTGTTTTCATCCTGGGCCATCCACATTCAGTAAACATATCCACTGCCATCCTGTTGTTCTGATGTAGGGGAAAGTGAAATGACAATGCAGGTGTGATTCATGAATATGTATCAATAGGGGGGACAGATCATTTCATGTCATTTATGCACTGACGGGGGGTAGGGGGCTGACTACATCCATCCCACTTTCCAATTCTCATACTTTGCATTATGGGACATGTAGTTCATATTGAGTACTCAGTATCAGAGTTGAATGAAGTGTTATGTAACATTGGTGTGGAGATGTGTGGATATGTCAGATACATATGGGGGCAGCTATACAACCCCTGTGTGCCCCAATTGCGCCACAGTAGCGTAACTTTAGTGGTGCAGCAGCGCTGCACCAACTCCATGCTGTGGGGTGTCTTCAACGTGACGCTTCTGTGAAATGTGTAATATTGTAAGGCCCTGCACCGCAGTTGTGCGTTCCTGCACAGGGGGGAGGCGTTCCAGCACACAAACACCTCTGAACAGTGGCAGCGTGAAATGTACAAAATTACACTCATTTTCATGGCCATGCTGCGTCACAACCCTGCGCCTGCTTGTAGGAGGCCTAAGAATTGATGCAGCATGTTAGGCATCGGCCCGCCGCTTGCCTTGCTGGAGCTGCGTTGCACTTGCGACCCAACTCCAGTGGTGCTTCACCTTTATGACAGCATATGCTTCACGCTTCTGTCTATACTTGGCCCACAGCGCACAGCTTTGTAAATGCGGCACAGCCATGATGGCGCAAGGGATGTCTGCTGTGAGGCACAATTACTGGGGCATCCCTGCTGATATGCAGAGATGCAACTCTTATTGTAAATCAGATCCATGGTGCATGATTCTCCTATGACATCATCACTCACATTCTGGGCCCATCATTTGTGGGGGAGTCAATTCTGTAGTGGTCATAGGCCTGAGTATGCAACCTGTTGTGATTTGGTGACCCATCCTTATGAGGTCCAGGTATGTCTCTCAGGACATGTATTGTTTTTCATCAGCGTGAATAGTTTGTTTAAGGGATGTCCACTACGCTAATCGCTGACATGGGCACGTGACCTGAGGCACAATCCACCTATTGACTTCTGTCAGCAGCTGTGATATGCATGCAGTTAGTGTTGTTTGCAAAGTCATCTCAGGGTGGGATTTATGGACACTGTTGTGTCTGTCCACATTTCATCATTGACAACAGACAGCAAACCACATGTCCGTGACACCACAGGTTGCTCATGCAAAATACGTGGCAACAAGCTGATCACGGACTTGCATGCCCTGACGTCGGTCATGTGCAATAGGCTGGGCTCCCACATTCAGAGCTAGTCGAGGTTCGAGAGGCATGTGTAAGCCATGCATTAGAGCAATGTTGTGCAAAACACAACAGGCTAGTATGATCTTGCACATGACTACTGGGGAGTACAGAAGCACACCCCCTGTACGGTCGAGACATCTGAATCGCGACTTCAACAGACCAAAATTGCGCTCGATGATGGCTCGAGTACGTATGTGTGCCCTATTGTACCTACGCTGATGTACAGTGTTAGCACGCCTGTAAGGGGTGAGGAGATGTGGAGAGAGTGCATACCCAGCGTCGCCTGAGGAGGGAAGAAAGGGCAGTTGTTAACATGTCACTCTTTGACTTTCTTAGGACATGATCTATACGTTCATACATGCAGTGTCTGTTGAGCCATGTTTCTCATTGTACAATCGTTACTATTGGGGGGCATTCAGACATTTCAATGACGCATATCACTAATTTTCAGTGCTTGGTACTTACCCAGTAGCCACATGTTACCAAATTCTCCATCAGCCATACGCCGAGCAAGAGGTGACATGCGGAATATGAAGCTATCATGTGTACTGCCTGGGAACGCTGCATGCACATTGATGAACCTTCCACTGGCATCACAGACTGCTTGAACATTGATGGAATACCATCTGTGTCTGTTGCAGAAGATGTGTGCAATGTGGCGGGGTGGCTGAAGGGCCACATGGGTGCAATCAATTGCACCCAGCACACGTGGGAATTGTGCAAGGAGATAAAAATCTCTTGCTGCCCTTTGTCTCATGTCCAGTGTATATGGCATTTTGATGTAGTTGGGGGCTCTAGCAGTGATGCATCTCAGTACCTGATGCAGGCCCCGCGACTGGCTCGCCTGGGAAATGCCCACATGGTCACTGGTGACCCTTTGGAAGGACCCAGTAGCAAAGAAGTGGAGGACAGAAAGGATCTTGAGGAATGCTGGTATTGCATGTGAGCAGCAGGTCACAGAGTCAAGTTCCTGCTCCCACTCACATACCATTTCCAAGATTACTTCAGGTGGGAAACGGTACCTGGCCCTTACATCCTGGCTGGACATTCCAAATGGGTTGATCCTCTGCCTATAGATCCTCTCTGCTCTCCTCCTCCTCCTCAAGTGGTTTTGCCCCATGGCAAGGGGTAGTGCTACAAACACGTTCAGTGACATCCTGAAAAGGGATTGCTTGTGTCTGCTCTGCATTCATACATGCTGCAGGGCTGGGGTTGGCTGCTGTGTGTCAGCTGATCCATGTTGGGGGATGGGTGGACCCTGGCCAGGTGTTTCCCATCGGCTATCCTGACCAACGGCCAGCAATCGTAAATTACGGCCCGTACTCGTCAATTACGGCCCGTAATCGTAAATCACGGCCCGTAATCGTAAATTACGGCCCGTAATCGTAAAACGCGATTATGTGCCGCTAATTCCGCCAAAGTGCCGTAAATTACGGCCCGGCGGCGGACGTAAAGTTAGTAGTCGTAAGTCTATTCTGTGAATCCCGAAAGTAGTAAGTTCATTCTGTGAATCCCAAAAGTAGTAAGTTCATTCTGTGAATACCGGAATGGAAAGGGGCGACCACTCGGTCCCCCCGAACGTATGATTGGGTGCCCCGATCCACCCGGGAAACCATTTTGGGCGGGAGGTGTGTCTCGGCTGGTAGGCCCGAAGTGGCGTAGCCGGGGCGCGCCTTTTCCCGCCCAAGAGGGGTTGTCCTAGACACCTACATCGTTGGACACGCCCCGTAGGCGGTTGGAGGAGGGTCCACGCCCCCCCGAGGAAGAATAAAAGGAGCAACAATCCAAGGAAGCATCCTCTTGTTCCTGTGCTTGGAAGCTGCACCCCCTCGTTGCACGTGTGAGCCCGAGACGGAACAAGGAGCCAATTTTGAGAGCTTGTAATTTTTGAGTTTCTCTTTCAGTGAGTCCAAAGCTTTGGATCCAGGACCTCGAATCAAATATCCGTAGACGATGCCTGGCAAGAAGGTCGGAAAGAAGGTTGGGACCGAACAAATGCTTCGCATGCTGGTAAAGGATATGGCGAACATGAAGAAGCAGATGGCGGCAATGAATGGCACGGGTAGACCGAAGAAAGTCATCGGACCAGCATTGCCGGGAGTAGTCCCTGCCGGGAGAGGTAAAAGGGCCAGGAATAGGGCGGCAGGAGGGGAGGCCCCGGTGCTCGAGTCCCCTCCAGCAAGCCCGGTCAGTCCGGTGGAGGCCCCAGTTCCGATCCCGAACGCGGGACAGCCGATCCCTGTGGTAGTTACACCCGTTAGCGAGGGGGATATGCCTCCCGAACTGGCCGCCCAGTTGGCGACATGGTTGGGCAAGAACAACGAGAGTGGTGGGGCACCAGGAGACACGGCCAAAGAGGCCAGGTTAATAATGAAGCAGTTGCGGCAATCGAGAGATGTTGCGAAGGCACCTTGTCCTCTTGTTTCCCCGCAGGTTCCCTCGGAAAGGGCGGCGGCGAGCGTTGGAACGGCAGCAACAACAGATACAGCTACCGGTTCGGGTAAGAGCCGTTGCCAATGGCGGGGGTGGGATCGTTACCCTCAAGGAGGGAAAGGGTGGTGCAGCATATTCCGATGGATGTGAAAGAAAGGATCTGGGCTGATAAATATGTGAATATGTTTTCTCTGTTGACCGATCACTATGAGATAGAGCACGTTAAAAATCAGAAGGAGTTGTTACATCCGAGTGTATGGCGTGCAAAAATGGCGGGTTTCAGAGTAGATGAAACGATCGCTAATTGGGCCAGGGCCTTTGGAATGTTCACTGCAATCATGGGGGAACGTAGGCCTGAACTGTTGGCGGAATTAGCCTGTTATCAAACACGTATTATGGAATTTTATGAATCATACGAATGCAATCAATGGATG
The DNA here is from genome assembly GCF_964263255.1 of Lissotriton vulgaris. NCBI lineage: Eukaryota > Metazoa > Chordata > Amphibia > Caudata > Salamandridae > Lissotriton > Lissotriton vulgaris. The sequence continues at coordinate 1,220,009,717 of NC_141693.1, forward strand.
AGTTATGATAACAAATTTCGTAAGGCCAAGGAGCACGACTCATCCCTGATGTGGGATTGTTTCGACTCCATTTCATGGCAGAAGCAGGGTATGCCGAACACGGCGAAGTCGTCTTCTTTTGGCGGGAATGGGACAGAGCCTTCCCGCCATTATTCGGCGGAGCCCTTTCGGGCAGGCGCCAACGGGGATCAGCACACAAAGAATAATGGGAACTCAGGTAAAAAAGGGGTCTGTTGGAGCTTTAACAGAGGCAAGTGCACTAGGCCACAAGGGACATGCAAGTTCAGGCATGAGTGTGCAGGGTGCGGGCAGTCTTCACACCCCGAGAGTTTGTGCAGAGCCAAGAATGGTGAGACAGGAGGTAGAGGAGGAGCCAAACAGGTCTAACATCGACCGAGGGCACCGTTACCTACTCCCGTTGACATCATGGCATTGATCCCTTGGCTGAACGAACACCCTGATCATGTCTCCGCTGGGGTGTTGCGAGATGGTTTCTCATATGGTTTCCACATCCCGGCGGGGGATTTTCAGGGGGAAGCACAGTGTAAAAATCAACTATCTGTTCAACAAAATACGGCGGTGGTACAGGCAAAAATTGCAAAGGAGGTGACCCGAGTTGCGGGACCGTATGTGAATCCGCCTGTTGTTAACTTTGTTTGTTCACCGTTGGGAGTAGTCCCCAAGAAGGACCCAGGTGAGTTTCGATTAATCCATAATTTATCCGCTCCTGGGGGTCTTTCGGTGAACGATGCGATTGACCCGGGAGTTTGTTCGGTGCGGTACGCATCCTTTGATGAGGCCGTCGCCATGTTGAATCGCCTGGGGCCCGGAGCGCTGATGGCTAAATCAGATATCGAGTCAGCGTTCCGGTTGCTCCCGGTACACCCACAAGATCAGCGTCTCTTAGGTTTTGTGTTTCAAGGACGCTACTACATGGATAAATGTATGCCGATGGGTTGCTCCATCTCCTGTGCGTATTTTGAGAAGTTCAGTACTTTTTTGCAATGGGCGTTCACCAGAGCCACGGGCTTCACACAGGTTATGCATTACCTTGATGATTTTCTGTTTCTGGGGGCAGCCGGGGGCACGGAATGTGAACAGGCTTTGAATGAATTTTGTAATCTCATGAAAGGATTCGGCGTGCCATTGGCACCAGGCAAGACAGTGGGGCCATCTACTTCACTTGAGTTTCTGGGAATTGAGCTCGATTCAGTGGAGGGGTACTTCCGTTTACCCATGGAGAAGGTAATGAAATTTTAAGCCTCTCTTGGAATATGCCTTGGCGAGAGGAAAGTAACTCTCCATCAGTTGCAACAAGCTGTGGGTCAACTTAACTTTGCCCTTAGAGTGATACAGATGGCTCGCCCCTTTTCCCGCTCTATCGCACAAGCCATGGTGGGCCTCAAGGAAGGGCACCACCGCACAAGACTGTCAGCAGAAGTTCGCCAGGATATGCGCATATGGCTGGCATTTCTGGCGGATTTCAACGGTCGCGTCGTGTGGAACAAACCATCAGCTTCCTCCGAGGAGCTGGGGTTGTGGACCGACTCGGCAGGAAGTGTGGGCTTTGGCGCCATCTTTGGTAATCGATGGTCGGCGCAAACATGGCCGGCGTGGTGGCACGATAGTGGGCTCACAGGTAACATTGGGTTTCTTGAGCTGTTCCCCATTCTGGTAGCCTTGAAAACATGGCCAGAGGGGTTTCGTGATCACGCTGTAGTGTTCTGGTCTGATAATATGACTGTTGTGGAATGTATCAATAATCAGGCAGCACGCTGCAAGTGGATTTTGAGATTACTGAAGGAAATTGTCCTGCTATGTATGAGATTAAACGTCCACTTTAGGGCAAGACACGTGCCGGGGGTACTGAACCAGGCAGCTGATGCACTCTCTCGTTCCCATATGCAGGCCTTCCAGGGTTTTCTGCCCTCAGCGGACTTGGTGGCGGCACCATTTCCCGAAGCTCTCTGGTCTCTCGGTGCCCCGGATTACAAAACCTCGTGGGAGAGAGTCTAGCACCCAGGACAAGGAAGGCATATGAAGGAGCGTTCCGTTCCTATTGGTCATTTTTGGGTCCAGCTAGGGGGGAGCATTGGGGGCAGGAGGAGTATGTCCTGAAATTTCTGGTAGCACTACATCAGGCACAGGCCGATCACTGGCAACAGCCAATAGGCACAGGGCCGCCATTGCCTTTATGGCGCAGGCGCATGGCATCCATGACCCCACATCGTCCTTTCTCGTAAAGAAGGTATTGCGTGGGTGGCAACGCCTTGAGGGCCGTAGGTAGGATGAGAGGCACCCGATAGATCTAGCAAGGTTGTCCATGTTAATGTCCGTACTCCCTGCGACTTGTTCATCTCAAACGGAGACGGTGCTGTTCCGGGCCGCTTTTGCATTAGCATTCCATGGGGCTATGCGGGTAAGCGAGCTGGTAGCAAGGAATAAGCAGGATACGGGGGGAGGTCTGTGTCGAGAACACATTCAGATAAGGGGTGACACAATGGTAATCAATCAATCAATCAGTGACACTTATAGAGCGCGCTACATACCCGTAGGGTCTCAAGGCGCTGGGGGGGGGGTGGGGGTGCCGCTACTGCTCGAACAGCCAGGTCTTCAGCTTCTTCCTGAAGGAGAGGTGGTCTTGGGTCAGGCGCAGGTCGGTCGGGAGGGAGTTCCAGGTCTTGGCGGCCAGGTAGGAGAAGGACCTTCCTCCTGTAGTCGCTCTTCGGATGCGGGGGACGGCGGCGAGGGCGTGGTTGGCTGATCGGAGGTGGCGTTTGGGAGCGTAGAAGTTGACTCGGCTGTTGAGGTAGCTCGGGCCTTGGTCGTGTAGGGCTTTGTGTGCGTGGGTGAGGAGGCGGAAGGTGATTCTCTTGTTGACGGGGAGCCAGTGAAGGTCTCTCAGATGTCCGGAGATGTGGCTGGTTCGTGGGATGTCGAGGATGAGTCTGGCTGAGGCGTTTTGGATCCGCTGGAGTCTCTTCTGGAGCTTGGCGGTGGTACCGGCGTAGAGGGCGTTGCCGTAGTCCAGTCGGCTGGTGACGAGGGCCTGGGTGACGGTCTTCCTGGTCTCTGTGGGGATCCACCGGAAGATCTTCCGTAGCATGCGTAGGATGTTGAAGCACGCCGAGGAGACGTTGTTGACTTGCCTGGTCATGGAGAGGGAGGAGTCCAGGATGAAGCCCAGGTTTCGTGCATGGTCTGTCGGTTTGGGTGCTGTGCCCAGGGCGGGAGGCCACCAGGAGTCGTCCCAGGCGGAGGGTGAGGAGCCCAGGATGAGGACCTCCGTCTTGTCCGAGTTCAGTTTCAGGCGGCTGGTCGTCATCCACTCGGCTACCTCTTTCATCCCTTCGTGCAGGTTGGCTCTGGCGGCGGCGGGGTCGTTGGTCAGGGAGAGGATCAGCTGGGTGTCGTCGGCGTAGGAGATTATGCTGAGGTTGTGTTTGCGTACGATGGCCGCGAGGGGGCTCATGTAGACGTTGAAGAGGGTGGGGCTCAGAGATGATCCTTGGGGGACGCCGCAGATGACTTCGGAGGCCTCTGACTTGTACGGTGGTAGGCGGACTCTCTGTGTTCTTCCGTCGAGGAAGGAGATGATCCATTCCAGCGCCTTGTCCTGGATTCCGATGTTGCTGAGGCGCCGTACTAGGGTGCGGTGGCAGACCGTGTCGAATGCCGCGGAGAGGTCTAGGAGGATGAGGGCCGCTGTTTCTCCATTTTTCCATCAGGGCTCGGATGTCATCGGTGGCAGCGATGAGGGCGGTCTCGGTGCTGTGTTTGGCTCGGAAGCCGGACTGTGAGGGGTCGAGGGATCCGTTCGTCTCGAGGAAGGCGGCCATCTGCTTGTTGACGGTCTTCTCGATGACTTTGGCTGGAAACGGGAGAAGCGAGATGGGGCGGTAATTCTTGAGGTCGGTGGGGTCCGCTGTTGGTTTCTTGAGTAGAGCGCTGAGTTCGGCGTGTTTCCAGCTCTCAGGGAAGATGGTGGTGTCGAAGGATGTGTTGATGATGTCTCGCAGGTGGGGTACGATGACAGCGTCGGCCTTGTTGAAGACGTGGTGAGGGCAGGGGTCGGTCGGTGATCCGGAGCGGATGGAGTTCATCGTGCGGATGGTGTCTTTGGTGCTGATCGGGGTCCAGGCGTGGAGGGTGGTGGTGGGGGGTGGTTGTTCGGTCATGGTGTGCGTTGGTTGGTTGTTGAAGCTGCTGTGTATGTCCGTGATCTTGTTGTGGAAGTATGAAGCGAGGGAGTTGCAGAGGTCTTGCGATGGGGTGACGTCGTTGTTTCCTGCGCTGGGGTTGGAAAGCTCTTTCACGATGTTGAAGAGTTCCTTGCAGTTGTCTGCGTTGTTGTCCAACCGGTCCTTGAATGCTGTTTTCTTGGCGGCGCGGATCAGCTGGTGGTGTTTCCGGGTGGCAAGTTTGTAGGAGGTCCTGTTGTCCGGTGTCGGTTCCCTTTTCCAGACTTTCTCGAGGGCTCGGCAGTTCTTCTTGGAGCTCTTGAGTTCGTCGGTGAACCATGGGGCCTTCTTGCTGCCGGGTCTGCTAGGTGGGGTCCTCAGCGGGGCGAGTTCGTCCGCGCAGTTGCTGATCCACTTCGTGAGGTTGTCGGCGGCCTGGGTGGGGTTCGCTGAGCTGGCAGGAGGGTGCTGGCTCAGGGAGGTGGCGAGCTGGTCTGCTGTGATCTTGTTCCAGCTTCTGCGGGCGGCCTGTTGCTGGTGATGGTGGGTCGTCGTTCTCTTGAAGGTGAAGTGGACGCAGCTGTGGTCCGTCCATTGAAGCTCTGTGGCGTGGCTGAAGTCGATGTCTGTGCTGGATGAGAAGACGGCGTCGAGTGTGTGTCCGGCGAGGTGGGTGGGGGTGGACACCAGTTGCTTGAGTCCCAGGTTGGCGAGGTTGTCGAGCAGGGTGCTGGTGTTGCGGTCGTTGTTGTTCTCCAGATGGAAGTTGAGGTCTCTCAGGAGGATGTAGTCAGCGGAGGGGAGGGCATGCGGGCTGACGAAGTCGGCGATGTCCTCGCTGAATTGCGTGCGTGGTCCAGGGGGTCGGTAGATCAGGGTGCCTCTGAGGGTGGTGTTCGGGTTGGTGTGGATCTGGAAATGCAGGTGTTCGGCGCTGGTCAGGGTGTTGTCGGTGCTGGTCGTGAGACGGATGGTGTTCCTGTGGATGATGGCGATGCCTCCTCCCATCTGGTTGCGGTTTCGGTCCCTCCGGACGATCTTGTAGCCCTCTGGGATAGCGATGGCGATGTCGGGAGCTGAAGAGGCGTTCATCCAGGTCTCCGTGAGGAAGGCAACGTCAGGGGCTGTGGCGTCTAGGAGGTTCCAGAGTTCGATGGCGTGTCTTTGGACGGAGCGGGTGTTGAGCAGGATGCACTTGAGGTGGGTGCTGCTGGTGTTCGACTTGGCGGGTGCTGGTGCGGGGCTGGTCCGGATGCAGGAGAACTTGCAGGCGTGGCAGCTGAAAGGTCCGTGGGTACGTCTTGGAGTGGCTTGATGGCATTCTGGGAGTCGGCCGGTGTTGAGAGCGATGAGGGTGGCGGCTGAGTACGTCAGGCGGGTAGGTCGGGGTCTTCGTGGGCCAGGGGTCCTGGCGCTGGTCGCGATCCGGTCGCGGACGGGCGCAGACGGGCTTACCTTTGGCGCGCCTTCGGCGCACAATCGGCGCGCCCGCTGCGCGTTCGCACGGTCGCCATTTAAGGCGAAGTGCGCGGGTGGGCGGAGCAGCTGGGAGGCGGGAGCGTTACAGAAGAGAAAAAAGGGGCGGGGACAAGCGGCGGTGGCGGGAAGGGAGGGCGGAGGGCGGCGAGGTAGGCGGACAACAAGGAAGGAAGCAAGAACACGGGGAAAATACAAATTAAAACAAAACAGGCACAAATAAACGAAAAAACAAGGGCAAAAAGAGAGAAAAACAAAGCAGGCACAAATTAACGTCAAAACAAAGGGCAAAAACAACCGCAGCGGCGGCAGCCGGCGACCGGCAAACGAGGCAGCAGCGAGGCAGAGGGCAGGCAAGGGGCACACGCAGCAGCTGGTGGCCGTGCGGCGCGGGGGTGTCCCACAAGTGGGTCACACTCACCTGCGTCGCACGGTCGCCATTTAAGGCCAAGTGCGCGGGTGGGCGGAGCAGCTGGGAGGCGGGAGCGGGGAGGGTTACAGAAGAGAAAAAAGGGGCGGGGACAAGCGGCGGTGGCGGGAAGGGAGGGCGGAGGGCGGCGAGGTAGGCGGACAACAAGGAAGGAAGCAAGAACACGGGGAAAATACAAATTAAAACAAAACAGGCACAAATAAACGAAAAAACATGGGCAAAAAGAGAGAAAAACAAAGCAGGCACAAATTAACATCAAAACAAAGGGCAAAAACAACCGCAGCGGCGGCAGCCGGCGACCGGCAAACGAGGCAGCAGCGAGGCAGAGGGCAGGCAAGGGGCGCACGCAGCAGCTGCTGGCCGTGCGGCGCGGGGGTGTCCCACAAGTAGCACATGGTAGTCACAATAGCCAAGTCCAAGACCGATCAGGGAGCCATCGGGGACAGTGTGGTAGTCCAGCGGATTCCGGGGTCTCCCATGTTCCCGGTAAAATGCGTGGAGGAGTATTTAGCGCAGAGGGCGGCATCATGGGGGGGAGCTTGCTGAGGCACACCGACGCCACCCCACTGACTAGATTTCAGTTTCAGCGAGTGTTAACAATGGCAATCGCGGCAGCGAGCTTGGACCCGAGGGATTTTGGGACCCATTCCTTCCGGATAGGGGCTGCTACAGAGGCTACAGCCAGGGGTCTGAGTGTGGAGAAGGTGAAACAGTTGGGGCGTTGGTCTTCAAATTGTTATAAAAGGTATGTGCGGTTGCACATGTTGTGAAGCTAATGTCATGCACTCACGCTTCTTGTCTTCTGTTTGGTTTTCAATTTCGCAAGCAGGCTTTGCGGGGCGGACTGTGCAGTTGACCCGACACCTGGGGACCAGCGGTCAAAGATCACCGGCTGAGGGAAGAGTGGTGTGGGTCGTTGGCCACTCATACGTGAGGCGCGCCGCGGACGTATTCAAAGCAGGTGACTTGATTCACGTGGCTGGGGAATACGGGTACAGGGTGACCTTCCACGGAAGGGGCGGGCTCTGTATTGACCAGTTTCAAGGTTTTATGGAGGGACTGTTAGGGCGGACAAGGTCACCGCCGTCTGTAATCATAGTGCATCTTGGGGGCAATGATTTGGTGATCATTGGTCGACGAGTACTTCTCGAGTTAATCTTATCCTCAGTAAGTTGGTTGGCGAGAAGGGTTCCGGGGTGCACGATTGCATGGTCACACATGATTCCTCGGAAGGTGTGGCGGGGGCCCTCTCTGTGTCAGCCTTGAATCAATCGGTAAAGAAGGTTAATAACAAACTAGGTAGGTTGTTTCGTACAGGAAATTTGCATTGTGTTCCGCATGGATGTATCCGGGGGGGACCATATGTATCTGGAAGACGGGGTCCACTTGTCCCGGGAGGGAAATGTCTTACTCATAGGTGACTTCGTAGCTTGGTTAATAAGTTTGTGTAGCCATGACCTTTAGTAGGAGTTTTGTGGGGGGTCCGGATAGCCGGTCAACTATCCGGCCTGTGGCGGTAAGGTCATGATCGGTGAGCAGTAATTGGAAGATCCCTAGAGGTGGGGCGCCACCCATTATGGATGGGAGCACCCGGGGGGAGGCGGCCATTGGCCCCTCACACAGGGAGGCGGTACCCTCTAAGGATGGGGCCGCCAAAAGGGAAGGCGGTCAAGGCCCCTCCCTGGGGAGGAGGGGCTACGGGCCCCTCCTGGGAATTTCCCGGGGCCAGGACATCCGCGACGGCGGATGTGGTAAGCAGTGTGGGGTGGGAGGGGGGTCTACGCTACCTTCTAGACACCTCACACGAGTCCTCGGACGACCAACAAGATGGCGTCGAGTAAATATGGGGACCCCGTTAAGACAAGGGAAATTGGAAGTTGGCACAGAGGTACAGTCCTCTGTGCGCCCGCTACTCAAAAGTAAGGGGGGGAGTTCTGGTATTTAGGGATCTGACACCGGTTACGACCTTGCCGTTGGCCCGTAATGTTAGGATGTACAATTTGAATTTTGAGAAATGCATTTACAGGATGTTTTAGAATCGGCTAGGAGAACCTTTGTATTAGAGATATGTTAAGGTTAGCCAATAAACATCGTAATGTGTAAATGAAATTGTACATGATATGAAACTGTTATTTTAATGTTTTAATTTTGTTTCATATTTTTAATAAATACGGCCGGGAGGGTAACTCCCTCCCGCCTTCCAAAAACTCAAGAATTGTTTCCGTCTTCCCATTCTTGGGGATTGTGTTGGGAGGGGGTGATGGGTATCCCGGCCATATGGAAAGGGGCAACCACTCGGTCCCCCCGAACGTATGGTTGGGTGCCCCGATCCCCCCGGGAAACCATTTTGGGCGGGAGGTGTGTCTCGGCTGGTAGGCCCGAAGTGGCGTAGCCGGGGCGCGCCTTTTCCCGCCCAAGAGGGGTTGTCCTAGACACCTACACCGTTGGACACGCCCCGTAGGCGGTTGGAGGAGGGTCCACGCCCCCCCCGAGGAAGAATAAAAGGAGCAAAAATCCAAGGAAGCATCCTCTTATTCCTGTGCTTGGAAGCTGCACCCCCTCGTTGCACGTGTGAGCCCGAGACGGAACAAGGAGCCAATTTTGACCCACCCACCAGCCCCTGATGGCAGCGATTTGTATTGCAATAAAGTTGATTAACGAGGATATTATCTCTTTTCAGGTTGTTTCAAATAAAGTTTGGATTGTTTTTGGTGTGACAATAAAATGGTTATTCTTTTTAGGCGAAATATCGCAGCTGAATTGAAAGAGCAGTGATTGCATAGTTAGAAGTTTATGCTGAAATGTCCATTATAACTGTTTATTCCGTCCTCATTAGGTTAAAAAACTGTCGTATTTATTTTTTGGACGGGCGGTAAGGTCATGATCGGTGAGCAGTAATTGGAAGATCCCTAGAGGTGGGGCGCCACCCATTATGGATGGGAGCGCCCGGGGGGAGGCGGCCTTTGGCCCCTCACACGGGGAGGCGGTACCCTCTAAGGATGGGGCCGCCGAAAGGGAAGGCGGTCAAGGCCCCTCCCTGGGGAGGAGGGGCTACGGGCCCCTCCTGGGAATTTCCCGGGGCCAGGACATCCGCGACGGCGGATGTGGTAAGCAGTGTGGGGTGGGAGGGGAGTCTACGCTACCTTCTAGACACCTCACACGAGTCCTCGGACGACCACCAAGATGGCGTCGAGTAAATATGGGGCCCCCGTTAAGACAAGGGAAATTGGAAGTTGGCACAGAGGTACAGTCCTCTGTGCGCCCGCCCCTCACAAGTAAGGGGGGGGAGTTCTGGTATTTAGGGATCTGACACCGGTTACGACCTTGCCGTTGGCCCGTAATGTTAGGATGTACAATTTGAATTTTGAGAAATGCATTTACAGGATGTTTTAGAATCGGCTAGGAGAACCTTTGTATTAGAGATATGTTAAGGTTAGCCAATAAACATCGTAATGTGTAAATGAAATTGTACATGATATGAAACTGTTATTTTAATGTTTTAATTTTGTTTCATATTTTTAATAAATACGGCCGGGAGGGTAACTCCCTCCCGCCTTCCAAAAACTCAAGAATTGTTTCCGTCTTCCCATTCTTGGGGATTGTGTTGGGAGGGGGTGATGGGTATCCCGGCCATAGTAGTAAGTGCATTCTGTGAATGCCAAATAGTAGTAAGTGCATTCTGTGAATACCAAATTGTAGTAAGTTTAGGATTTTGTCTTAAGTTCGTTCTGTGAATCGGGCCCTTAGTATTTCACTTGAATCAGTTTTCAATGTTTCATAAATGGAATGCAACAAGGAACAAAATCTTTTTTCCCCGATTCTCCATAATTTGCTGTTGCAAACCTTCAAGAAAGAAAACAACAGTGACCACTTCATTAGCATAGCAGTTGACACCTGAACTATTTTCAAACTGATAACCAACCATCTCTTCCATAGTGTCCTTTTTCTTTTTGCTTGCAATGACATTATCTTTTTTTCCTTCTCTATACCTTCACTACAGAAATTCTCATACCTTCTTTTTCGACCTACTACACACTTTTCAAATGCAGGATATGGACCTAAATTGGGAGCATATGTTCTTCTTAACCTATTATACTCTTTGACAGAGTTTGCATCTGCAGTAACCTTTGTGTCATCAAAAATAAACCAGATAATGTTCTGACTCGCGACAAAGCAACATATGCCATACCCTCTTTAAACACAGTATTTCCAATGTTCACCAAAGCACTGTCAACAAATAAACCTTGAGATTTATGAATAGTCGCTGAAAATGCCAGAGAAAGTGGAAACTGTTTCTGCGGACATATAAATCTTTAACAAGCAAAAAACAAACTGGACAACGACCAATTTGTTTAACTTCTTCAATCTGATCAAATGTAATTTTTAACAATTCAATTCCATCTTTATTCTGATAATTAACAAAATCCACAACTTTTCCCATTGCTCCATTTATTAAGCCTTTTTCTACGTCCAAGTTACGCCTTAAAATGACTTGACAGGTTCTACATTCATATAGATTCTTTTCTAAACCAGCAGTTTTAGATACCGTTTTTTTTAAAGAATCCAATTTTGTCAAAGTAATAGTGATTCCTTCATGCTCTTTTTTATCGATGGCTTCCATTTTTATTATTTCTTCATTTTCCAGTTTCAAAAGTTGTTAGTTGAATATACAACACTCGCGCAGTGTTGACATTAAGCAGATTACAGATTTGTTTTCTGTAAATTTCATATACATTTTCTCTGGAAATATATCTTCATTTGGAAACAAATTGTAAAGTATTCGACTCTTCAAAGCTTGTTTGCCATGTTCTGTCAGTAGTCCAATTCTTATATCTTGAACAATAGTTCCATAATCAACATCAAGTAATCAATCAATCAATCAGGAGTTTGTTTAAGCGCAACTACTCACCCGTAAGGGTCTCAAGGTGCTAGGGGTGGGGGGGTGCAGGTTCCATTCCATCAAGGAGGGGGTCTGTCGAAGAGCCAGGTTTTGAAGTTTCATTTGCCTGTCGCATATTTGTAATGAGTTCTTTGTATTCAAAATATGACCAAATGGTCACGTTTCCAACACCACCCAGATACTTTCTGGTATCTTCATGTGCAAGTGTTTTAAATACTGGTTGGCCTTTTACGGGACTGAGTTGCAGAAGATCTCTGAAAACTATGACATGTTTTCCTCCAAAGAACACGTCATACTCTGTTTTAAGAATTTGCTGCATTCTTAAATGCACAAAAGCAAGCATTAAGTTTGAGACCATGCTTACCACATCAAAAATCAGAAGTTTCATTTTCTTCAGCAGTCTTGAAACTTCACCACAAGCTTCTCCAGCTAGCTTGTGATATTCCAATTTGTTTTCATGCTCCACAGGTAGCATTAGTAAACGATGTAATGTAATTCCTTTGATGTTGTGTGCTGCCAACCCAGTTGGATCAGTTACAACACAAGACAAATGTGACTCAGTTGTTTTCTGTAGATAACTGGTGATAACTTTAATTAAGAAACTTTTTCCTGTTCCAGCTTGTCCACTCACATACATTCGGATAGGTTGAAATGATGTACTTGTGAATTCTTTCTTTTCATGAAGAAATACATGGTCAATCTGTTGTCTTACTTGCTGACATATTTCTTTCTGTTCAACATGTAATTGTTCTTCCAAGTTTGCTAAGTCCATTACATCTTCTTGAGCTTGATGCATTACTGTTTCCACCTCATTCATGGTGATGGCTGCTTCATTTTCCACAATTGGTTGTCCTAGTATATCCTGACTCAGCGCAGCAGAACTTTGACTGTCTTGAGCACTGTCTCTAGCAATCTCAGCTGTAATTGTGGCTTCTTCATCAATTTAATCGTTCAAAATGTTCACATAATTTGCAAAAGCACTGCATTCTATGCTATATTTACAAGTATTGAAGGAGTCCTCATAGCTCTGGAAATCTCCAAGTAACTCCAGTTCTGAACGCCACGGTTTGAACAGTTGCAAAAGAGCTAAATAGTAAAATTTCCTTTTATCAGCATTGTCGCAACTCAGCTTCCTGTGATTAATCAAATTTCCTTTCGTTTGTTTCACTAGACAACAGCAACAGCAATGGAATTGCCCGCAACGTACTGAATATCCATGTTAGCATTCCACATGGACAGAATAACTGGATTGTAGTCATTTATGTATTTTGACTCTTTGCTTCTGCTTAAGTTGAAGGTGTTTTTTGGAGACTTTCTTGTGATGGTATGTGCCAAAGATGACATAAAACTGTTCACTCTTCCTTTGGATATTACAGGACATGTATGTTCATCAAATGGAGGGATGAGGAAAAATAGTGTCCGTTTCTTTCCCCTAGGTATGAGACAAATTTAATCAAAAGAGAAAATGGACACTAGTTACACCTTTTAACCTTTGGTTTAAAAGATGAAGAGTACCCTCAAAAACTCAATGCATACGGAGGTGCGGTATATATGGTTCATCCGCCCCGCATTGTAGTTGTGGCAGTTATCATCGGGATGATCTTCTGTGTGTGAACTGCCAGCCTCACCCGAGGCACCTCTGGGTTATATGGTGCAGTGTCCAGAGATATGAGGGTTTCCCCACTATACACAGTGCAAAAAGGAAAGAAAAAAGTGATGTGTAAAAAATAATTTTAAAAATTGGGAAATAACCCCAAGGATTTATTTAAGGGGTATATTTCCACTATTGTTTAAAATAGGACTGTACTTTACGTAGAACGAGTTACTGGGTCTACAAGTGTTTGGTAAAAAAGCGTCGACATGTTTCAGCTCCTTGGGCCCTACGTGTCTATGGAGCTTTCGTCAAGACTTGTACAAAAAAGACACACAAACATATCCGGGGGCAGAGCCAGCACAAGTCAGGAGACTTCCTACACGCGGCTCGGGGCTTTAGTAAGCGAACTCCCCTGAGGTGGCGAAACGATCTCTAATTAAAGAGTTCGAAAATTGACAAACTGATACTGCACAAATAGTGTGAGTATAATCTCTATGTTTGTGTGTCTTTTTTGTACAAGTCCTGACGAAAGCTCCATAGACCCGTAGGGCCCAAGGAGCTGAAACATGTCGACGCTTTTTTACCAAACACTTGTAGACCCAGTAACTCGTTCTACGTAAAGTACAGTCCTATTTTAAACAATAGTGGAAATATACCCCTTAAATAAATCCTTGGGGTTATTTCCCTTTTTTAAAATAATTTTTTGCACATCACTTTTTTCTTTCCTTTTTGCACTGTGTATAGTGGGGAAACCCTCATATCTCTGGACACTGCACCATATAACCCAGAGGTGCCTCGGGTGAGGCTGGCAGTTCACACACAGAAGATCAACCCGATGATAACTGCCACAACTACAATGCGGGGCAGATGAACCATATATACCGCACCTCCGTATGCATTGAGTTTTTGAGGGTACTCTTCATCTTTTAAACCGAAGGTTAAAAGGTGTAACTTGTGTCCATTTTCACTTTTGATTAAATTTGTTTATTACAGGACATGGAAATGGAAAATTACATTTGGTGTAGAACTTATCCTTAGACTTGTAATTTTGTCAACTGTATTTTCCACATCGGTGTCTTTGTTCTCTTAAGTTGTTTTCTTCTGTGCTTTTGGGTACAACACATGTGGCTATTGTTCAATAAAAGACAAAACAGTATCATCCGCTTCTGTTCCAAATTTGGGGGAGTCCTTGATCCATAACAGCATATGTATATGATGAGCACCTCTTGCTTGATACTCCTTATTCCCCAAAAAATCCACAACTTCTCCAAGAGGAGGATTTTTTTTATTGCAGATAAAAGACATCATAGCTTCAAATCTATGATTGAAATACCTGCATACATTAACAGTATCTAAAGAGCACAATTCCCCAGGTGTCTTGTATTCAATATTTTTTATTTTGGAATTTGTCTCTCGAAGAAATTCAAGTAAATCATCCCAAGCGTACTCAGCACAGCTTAGGGTAAGGAACCATGTAGAAGTTCCTAAGTACCGTAGCATACATTTCACTTCTCCATGACGACGGTACCAATATTCATTAGTTCCACGCTGACATGCGATCAGATTAAACAGCTGAGATTCTAAATGATCATCTCTCCAGTGCACTTTATCCATAAAATCCTTTGCAGATACATTTTGCCGATGTATTCGTTTTTAAAATCTGATTGACTGCATATGAAAGTCCAGACAAGTCACTTTCAAACAAAAGATGAAAGATATAAGGGATACATTGTCGAAATCTTGGATCTTCTGCATATAATCTTGTTGTCCGATATTCAGATGCAGGAATCTACACAGGACATTCATCATATTGTCCACCTTTTCCTGTTGGAAACAACTGCGGAAAACAACACACTTCCAAGCTCTCTTCCCATACACTCATGGGACCTCCTTTTGCTTTTTTCATTTGGAACAACTCAATAGTGTTCCCCATCACTATTTTTGAACAAAGTGGATGCACACTGTAATGCTCAAAGATTTCTTCACATTTTAACATGTCCACTTTTTCAATTTGTCCACTTGACTTTTCAGTATCTAGTGCTAAAAGTATTTTGTCTTCTCCCATATAAACATTGTTATAGTACGTATTGTTTTTTATCAAATACAAAGTTGCCTTCTGTACTTTACTAACATGCACTAACTCCTGCCAGATTTTCTTATTCTTAGTCAGCACACCATTAGCAAGAATAACTAGTGGTACACTTTCTACATTCTCTACACCAATAGTTTCAATATTTTTCTTTAAATCTAACGGTAAATACACAACTCTTCCTTTTAATCCTCTTTGAAAATCTGAAGGAGGCAATTTACCTATTTTAGGCTCCATACGAACAATAGCCTGAAACGGGTGCACACATTGAATGAGAAAGGACTCATAGGTATTTAAATCTATCAGTTCTGGAGGAATAGCAACTAACTCTAAATTATTATGCACATCTCTAGCGGGCATTTTATTCTCATCTAATTTGTCATGACAATATTTACATATACGCTGATCAGAACCCAAATCAAAACAATTCTCTACCAACAAATACGTTGCAAACTCCTTCCACACACCATTAGTTTCTTTTTCAATTTTTAAATACAAATCAACACTCCTAGTCTGACTTTTATAGTGAGTTCGCCGACAAGTACAAGAAAAATTTGGCCTTTCACCAGAAATCACCTCAAACTTTATAATTTCACCTTCAATATTTTTTGTACAACTAGGTTCAAAATTCTCTTCAACATTTTCTTCTATTGATGTCTCAGTTTCTGCACTCTCTTCTTCAGAACCCAAGTAACAAAACTCAATGTTATCACAAATCATCCTCACATCTGAAACTGACCCACGCAAAAGAGCACTGTTCAACTCATTGCACTTTAGTGCTGGACTTTTTGCATAATACAATCTTCTGACTAACTTCCGCATTTGACTATGATGTACTGCCAACATCCTGAAATGGTGAAAAGCACTTTGACAAACTTTCCTAGAAAGAAAAGCCAGAGAATGACCTTGCAAACCAGTATTTTTTCTTACTCTACAAGGGTCTAGGCCTTTCAAGTTCTTAATCTTTTGTTTAACACTTCTTTAGTATATGTTCGTAAGAGATCAATAGATTCTTGTCATACACATACTACTGCCATCCCAAGTAAACACTGGGGCTTTAGGACATCTGCCTAGAACTTCATCAGCTATCACTTCTTCTGCATTTCTGGGAACCATTTTCTCTTTCTTAATTGGACAACCATTTCTAACCTCATAAGCTTGACCACTGGTGTCAACTGCATGCAACAAATCATTGGTCTGAAAATAACTCTCTTCATTAAAGAAAGGTTCAGGACTTGAACTGTGTTTCCATTCCCCTAAAACACATCACAAAAATTAGTTTTGTTAATTACTCTTTTCTTCTTACTTTTGGCCCTCATTAAATGGATTTGTTTATCTAGTGATCAAATTCTGTTCAAGACTAAAATAAATAATTTCCTATTTACTTCAAAAGCCTTTTCAACAATATAGATTCAATATGCTTCTTCATTTTATAACAAAGTGGCTGGATAGGAAAAATTCATATCGTGAGTAATAGCGACGCAGTCAATGTGTACTACGTAGCCACAGTCATAAGTACCAAAGCAAATTTATTTTCTTTTTATGGTTTTTCAAAATTTCAAAAACACAAGGGCAAACCAAGGACTGTCACGACAGTGATTTCATGAGTACAATATCTACACATATACAAAAGTACAAATATACAATATTTACAATATGAATGAAGCAAAACGAATGACAGCAAATAAGCAGGAGTGACACACAAAAAACAATGAATCAATACAATATTCACAAATTAATTGCATTCATAAACAGTGAAAAATTCATGCAAGAAGCAAGGGGACAACCAGTCCGTGAGAATGTGAAACCAAGGGACAGGCGGGGACAGATGGAATGGGACGCCTGCCTGCCTGACAACACTGCGGTACAATATTTATGTTGGGTTGCACAGCTAGGATCTCAAGTAATGGACAATTTCTTTTCCTAGATGCACCCTTGTGAATAACCGCAGGGTGAAGGTGTCGACGCGTTTCGAACCCGGGAATTTAGGGTTCTCTTCAGGACGGGGACTGGGAACAGTGAGTCTGCACGTGGCAAGGAGTATGCCTCGGTGTCGGTAATTCGCAAAGAAATGGAGTTATCTGTGGTTCACCAGGTGTGATTCGTGTTGATATGTTGCCCACCGCGCGGTGCAAAACTCGGGGGGGGGGGGGAAACAGCTCACATTATCGCTGTGTTTGAAGGCTTCGTAAAAAGGTGTCTGGTCTCATGCGCCAATTTAGAGCCAGCGGGCGGTGTCTCCGAGGCCCGGGACTTGTTCAGCAGGATTGAATCTCTTCTCCGTCGAGTCAGCATACAGTCAACATACAGTCAACATACAGTTGACTGTATGTTGACTCGCCGGAGAAGAGATTCAATCCTGCTGAACAAGTCCGGGGCCTCGGAGACACCGCCCGCTGGCTGTAAATTGGCGCATGAGACCAGACACCTTTTTACGAAGCCTTGAAACACAGCGATAATGTGAGCTGTTTCCTCCCCCCCCCCGAGTTTTGCACCGTGCGGTGGGCAACATATCAACACGAATCACACCTGGTGAACCACAGATAACTCCATTTCTTTGTGAATTACCGACACCGAGGCATACTCCTTGCCACGTGCAGACTCACTGTTCCCAGTCCCCGTCCTGAAGAGAACCCTAAATTCCCGGGTTCGAAACGCGTCGACACCTTCACCCTGCGGTTATTCACAAGGGTGCATCTAGGAAAAGAAATTGTCCATTACTTGAGATCCTAGCTGTGCAACCCAACATAAATATTGTACCGCAGTGTTGTCAGGCAGGCAGGCGTCCCATTCCATCTGTCCCCGCCTGTCCCTTGGTTTCACATTCTCACGGACTGGTTGTCCCCTTGCTTCTTGCATGAATTTTTCACTGTTTATGAATGCAATTAATTTGTGAATATTGTATTGATTCATTGTTTTTTGTGTGTCACTCCTGCTTATTTGCTGTCATTCGTTTTGCTTCATTCATATTGTAAATATTGTATATTTGTACTTTTGTATATGTGTAGATATTGTACTCATGAAATCACTGTCGTGACAGTCCTTGGTTTGCCCTTGTGTTTTTGAAATTTTGAAACTGCGTCGCTATTACTCACGATATGAATTTTTCCTATCCAGCCACTTTGTTCTGTTTACCCTGTTGTTGAGATCCGGGCTGGGTAGACGTAGGATCCAAAACCTTATTTGTTTCTCAGTCTTCATTTTATAAAACAGTGCTCTCTTTTTATATTTCTTCATATCTTTTAACAAATTACGTACTACTCTTTTATAACATTTTTTTTACGGATTTCTTTATATTGATTTTCTCTCCTTTTGCAATAAGTAGTATCCTTTGTAAGTGTATTGCCTTTTTTTCCTTTCCTATTTTTTGCACTTTTTTTTGTGCTTGGAACAATTTCAGCGCTTTCAACATTTTCAATATTCTTTCTGAGTCTAGTAATATTTTTAATAATGTCCAGAAAATGTTCTCTTTTTAGCCACATTATGTTGGTCATCCAATACTTGTGGTTGAGTTTTCTTCAAGTAACTGTCCTTTTACTGTCCTTTTCTTTTTCTTACTTTGTCCGGCATGACAACTTTATTTTAATGACGATAAACAGTATTTGTAAAAAATAACAATAAATAAATGTATATTAATAACTTTATGTTATACTTTTCTATTACTATACAAACACATTTGATATAAATACTGACTCAGAAATTGTAGCTCTTAAATACAAGTGTGAAGGTGGTTAGAGCACTGCATGTATATAAGAGTTTGAAGCATTCCATACTCTAAAGCCTCGCTTGATTCAGTTTTACTTTACTAAAAGGATTACTACATGGTACTGAAAGAGTCACTATAGCATTGTAAGAGCACTCACAAGATGTTTGTTGGAGTGTATGGATACAGACTGGAGAATTGTAGGCCTGAAACACAAGTGTGAAGGTGGTTAGACCTGTACATACATTGTACATACAAGCTTGAAGGACTGCGCACCCTAAAGCCTGGCTCACTGCATGAATACCCTTAATTATGTGTTTATAAAACACATCAAGCAACCAAATGATTCTCTCCCAATTTTCCCAAATGCACACTGACTCACAGTGTGATTCTAGATAAATAGCAGTATCCTTTGCACTTTACTAAAATGATTTCTACATGCTACTGAAAGAGTCACTATGGGATTGCAAGAGCACTCACAGAGTGTTTGCTGGAGTGTATGGATAGTAAATGGGGAACTATAGGCCTGAAACAGAAGTGTGAAGGTGGTTAAACCAGAACATGCATAGTACATAACAATTTGAGGCACTGTGTGTCCTAAAACCTGGCTCACTGCATGAGTACATGTACTTATGTGTCTACAAACACATCAATCGACCAAATGATTCACTCTCAATTTTCCCAAATGCACACTGACTGCACAGCGTGATTCTATACAAATAAAAGTATCCCTTGCACTTTAATGAAATGATACTACATGGTACTGAAAGAGTCACTATGGGATTGCAACAGCACTCACAGGGTGTTTCCTGCAGTGTATGGATACTAACTGGGGAATTGTAGGCCTGAAACAGAAGTGTGAAGGTGGTTAGACCAGTACATGCATAGCACATAACAATTTAAAGCACTTCATGCCCTTAAATCTGGCTCACTACATGAGTGCATGTACTTATGTGTCTACAAACACATCAAGCAACCAAATGATTCTCTCTCAATTTTCCTAAATGCACACTCACTCACAGTGTGATTCTGTACAAATAACAGTATCCCTTGCACTTTACTGAAAGGATTATTACATGCTGCTGAAAGAGTCACAATGGGTTTGCAAGAGCAGTCATAGGTTATTTCCTGGAGTGTATGGATACTAACTGGGAAATTGTAGACCTGAAACAGAAGTGTGAAGGTGTTTAGATCACTACATGCATAGTCCATAGAATTTTGAAGCAGTACATGTGCTAAGGCTCTGAATCGCTGCATAAGCAATTGGATAATGGCTGAATGATTATCGTAGTACAACTACACATGAAGTTACCAAATGCTTCTCTCACAATGCTTTACAAATGAACACACACTCACAGTGTGATTCTAGAGAAGCAACACTATTCACTAGTCTAGAAGACATTTCACATATTTCATTTCTACATTTGAGAGTACAAGCCTGATACATTTTAAAATACAAAAGCAATGACTGCTTTCAAATTCTACCAAAACTTGGCAACAGCATAAGTTTTTAACCAGTAATAGAACTGAAGGCACATGAAATACGCACAGGCTTCTCTCACAACAGTTCCCAAATGTACACAGAGTATCAGTGTGATTCTAGACAACCAATAATATCTCTTGTACTTTATCAAAACACATTCACTGATCTGCAAAAACGAAAGTGTCAGCACACATTTCACATATTTCATTACTGCATTTCAATGTTAAAGCCTAACTCATTTTCCAAATACATAAGCAATGTCTATTTTCTAATTCTACCAAAACTTAATATCAAGAAAGGTTTTAAGCACTTATGTGTCTGCAAACACATCAAACAGCCAAATGCTTCTCTCACAATTTTCCCAAATGCACACTGACTCACAGTGTGATTCTAGGCAATTAACAGTACCCCTTGCACTTTACTATAAAAACATTTAGCAGTCTGGAACAGGAAACATGACTGCACACATTCCACATATTTTAACCCCTACGATGCTCATGACGAGCTCAGCTCATCATGAGGTATACCTCTCGTGTGCTCATGACTAGCTGAGCTCATCATGACCACACCCATTTACATTAGGGCCCAGCACAGGAGAAGGATACCATCAGCAGCGATGGTGTTAATACACAGTCTCACACACTGAATTTAGACAAGCAACACTACTCCCTGCACTTTACCAAGAGAAACACATTAATCTTATTAAAAACAAACATACCAAATACAACCTCTCACAAAAGAATAGGTTACCTTTGAAATTGATTTGTAGATTAAAAAGTATGTCAGTCACACACCAGATTTTCTTATACAGAATCTCTATTCTGTGCACCTTAGCAAAACAAAAAAAATGGCAAGCTTTTACTCTCATTCTCCAAACAAATACATGCAAATAGCAAATGAAATTGCTTCCCACAATAATTCAAAAGCTAACACACATTTCTATTGGTTAGACATTTCAGCCCTTTCCAAGTGACATAAATTTGAACCCTACCCCCAATCTGCTCACTGCCTGTTACCATAGAAACAGTTCCTGGAACTCTTAATTGAACTCTTAGGTCAGAAGTTCAGCACACAATGTTGCTAATCCAAACAGCAAGTGTGCTTGACTATTCAAAACATTAGCGTATCCTATGTAATGTTCCTTTCAAATACCTTTTCTAAGCCAATAAAAAACATGCTTTAAAAAAACAGAAACATGCACCTTACTTTTGAGACTAGAATGATCTCAAACAGCCATTCATTTTTTTTCTTTTTCAAAACTGCATCTTATCCACCATTTTAAAAAAATCACACTTGTCAAACTGACATTTCACATACAGAGACCATCTGAGTGCATCCAGACCTCCCTTCAACATGCTCAGAGTGTGGATTGTGGGACACAGCTATATTTTCTGGAGCCAAAGGTATGCAGAAAACAGAAACATGGACAAAGACCTAGCTTTACCAAATGTAGACATTAAATGGATTGGACAGAGAAGGTTAAAGTGGCTCCAATTGATGCCATTGGTTAAATCCTTTTTGCATCTCCAACACCCTGACCTCATAATCGTGCACTGTGGTGGCAATGACCTAGGCACTTTCACTGGGCTACATCTGGAACTGCTTATAAAGGAAACCTTTACAGAATTGATGTCACTTTTCCCCCAAACTGCCTTTGTCTATTCTAAAATATGCCAAAGGTAGAAATGGAACTGGTCCACTCAAATTTGTCCACAGATTGAGAAAGCTTGGAAACATGTCAATAAATCTATTTCTGCTTTTCTCCGAGATTATAGAATGGGTTCCATTCACCATGACAATCTGCGTTTCAATATGGATGGCATCTATAGGAGACGGGGAACATCCTTTACAACGCGGATGTTACCCCGCAGTGCAGTTACAACGCGTCTTTTACAACGCAAGTCGTAACCACGACTTGCGCTGGAGGGCGCTCTAGGCTAAGGAAGAGAAGATTTACTATTCCAACTCCTTCCCTACTGTACGTAGGCTGGTGTTGGAATAGTAAATTTAACTATTCCTAAGCCCAGCACCCCTACAGTGCAAGTCGTGGTAATGACTTACGTTGTAAAAGACGCGTTGTAAAGTACCGCGATGTAATACATCGCGTTGTAAAAACGTACATCCATAGGAGACATGGTGTACATTTTACAGATGAGGGTAACAGAGTCTTCCTCTTGAACTTTAGACTCTTCATAGGTACTTACTTGTAGGTACCAACATCTCTCAATAAACAGTAGTGCTCCTTTTAGAGCCACCAAAGAACTAAACACATAAGCTTGATGTATATCTGAAAAATATTATTATTTCTTTGCTTGGAGTAGCACACCCAACATGTCAGAGTCGTGCACCCAACACAATGAAGTTGCGCACCAAACGCGTTGAAGTCGTGCACCCTACAGGTTATGAGTCGTGCATCCAACACATGCACACCAAGGGTCCGCACTGAGCATTGCGCTGGGTACGCAACTCCTAATTTTACCATACAAAAATAGCCCCTATCACTAATTTCGGGGAACATCCTTTACAACGCAATTTTACAACGCACTACCATTTCAACACAACTTTTACAACGCAAGTGCCTTTACAACGCATGCTTTTACAACGCATGCCTTTACAACGCAAGTGCCTTTACAACGCAAGTACTTTTACAACGTAAGTATTATGTTGTATTTAATATTTTTTTTAGTTTATTTTATTTTTAATGTTTTTTTATAAAAAAGAGTTTCACATTTTTTATAAGTAATTTATTAGTTTAGTAATTTAAAACAAGGGTTTTACAAATATAAATGTAATAATTTGTCAAAATTATGTTTTAAGAAAATTATGAAATTTATGTATTTATAATTTTAAAAATGGGAATTAATACTCAAGTATTTATTTAAAACAATTATTGTTAAATTAAAATATTAAAAATGATAAAAGATAATATAGAGTTTATAAGACTAAAAGTAATACTCAACTAAAATTGAAAAATATATTTTAACAGGGAATAATGTTTTGGGGATAATTTAAAGTTTATATTTTAAAGAAAATATTTTTAAAAGTTTTAGAGAGTGAAAATGAAGCATCGTTGAAGTATTTTAATACTCAGGTATTAATTTTATATAAATGTTTAGTGGGTCAAAATTGTGGTGAATTGATGTAGTAATTTAATACTCAGGTATTAATTTAAATAATATTAGATGAGGGACTAAATGATGAAGAAATTTTGAGAGTTGAGTATTGATTTTAAAATTTAATTTAAAAGTAACCTTAACAGAAAAATTAATACTAGATTTTTTTAAATATGATTTGATAGAAAGTATATTTTAACAAAGTTTTTAAAGGAATTTTAAAGGAAATAGAGTTAGTAATTTAAAAAAAAAGAAATTTAAAAACAAATATTTTTAATTTTTGTTTATATTTAAATATATTGGGAAAATCACTTAAAATGTAAAGATTAATGTAAAATTTATTAAATATTTTATTAAGTGAATAAATGATTTATAATAAATTTATTTAAAAAAATTCCCACGTTTTTGCATTGAACGCAATGGGAAGATTTGTCCTTCATTTATTTTGATAGCTGAAACTATGTCTATCGCTGAACTATTTTGGAAGCTGGAAAAAAGGAAGAAAGGAGAACTTTTGGAAGGAAATGGAATAAGCATAGAGGTAAGAATAAAGAACCATTATTTTACATGTTGCAACTTCATAGTTTAAGTTTAAGATAAAATAAATACATTAATTAAAACAAAGATACGATAGTTTTGAAAAATAATATTTTATAAAAACAAATTGATATATCAAAGTATTATTTTTATTTGAATTTTTGCTTATTTTACAAAAATGTTATTATGTAATGTAATATTTAAAAAAATATTTTTAACATGAATTAAATACAAGTTAAATAAATAGTCCTTTTTCAATCTTTGCAGCTTCCGATGACGTCGACGCATAAACGTGAACTTAAGTGGCCATTTTGAAGAGCATCGATGGAGGAAGCAGCAGGAAGCTGATCTGCGGTCAGGTAGGAAACACTTTAAACTTTATTTATATACAGTAGAAAGAAAAAAAGTTTACATATATTGTAAAGAAAGGATAAGGAGAGGTTGCGGTTTACAAATGTAATGTTAATTTTGTAAAAACAGCATGTCACCGATCATGTTTCTAGAGTATGCCTATGTCGGGTCGCTAAATGTAAAAGGAAAAAGTTATTTGGGGTTTGGAAATGTAAAATAAAAGGAAATAGTTATGTTTTATAATGGTGTTTTACTATTGTTTTGTTTACGCAAAGGTATAATTAAAAATGCATTGTTTTAAAATATCTTATTGTTTTCCCTTAACATGTAAAGCATTAATTTATGATGTTCGAGTTAGAAAAAATGCTTCGGTTTTTTCCTTATTGTGAACGACTTTGAAATTTACTTTCAAATTATTGTAAATTATTGTTTGCAAACTTTTTTGAAAGTAGTTAGGGTGGAATAGTGAGAATATGTTTTGCTAGGAGGTAGTATTTACTTTTTCTGCACTTGGCTTTTGTGAATTAATCAAAAAAAGTTTCTAAATAAAATGGAAACTAGCTAGGGTGACATAGTGAGAATATGTTTTGTTAGGAGGTAGAATTTATTATTTGTACTTGACTTTTGTAATTTAAACCAAGAAGAGTTTTTGGAACAAATAGGAAACTAGAAAGGGTGATATAGTGAGAATATGTGTTTCTAGGAGGTAGTATTTCTTTCGAAATGTTTTTTTGAGATTTGGTTTTTTGTGCACTTTGCTTTTCAAAATTACACAAATAATGCCTTTGGGAATTATTAGAAAACTAGCAAGGGTGACAAAGAGAGAAAATGTTTTGCTAGGAGTTAGTAATTCATTTAGGATGCTACTACAGTTTTTTTGCATTTTTTGCACATTGTTTTGTATTCAAGAAGAAGATGGATTTGGGAATTCTATCAAGAAGGAGTGGAGAAGAATTTGCATTTGGATTTTCTTGGATTTTATTGGGATGCTTATGGACAATGGATATATTGGATTTAACTTTACTGAAGAAACAAGAATTTCCAGGATTAGTCTTCATTTTCTTCAAGGTTTGTCCAAAAGAATCATTTTATGAACCTTACATATTAAATGGAATGCCAATCACCCTTCAAAAACGTTTCCTATGACCTACAGGAAGAAGAAAAAGATCTTGGACTGTGTGCAAAATGGATTTCAAAAAGTACATGGTTTTATTGGACTTAAAACATTTGAAAACATGGACTTTGCAAAATATAGGATTCCCATGATTATGGATTTCAAAGAAGATCACATTTTGACTTTAAATTATTTTTTTAGGGAAAAAAACAGAAGAAAAATACATGGATTTTTCAAACAGGTTTTTTAAGAAGACACTTTTTTATGAAAGTCAAGAAGATATTTTTTCGTTCTTATTAAATGCATTTTTAAATATAAGCTATGCTTTCTGATGGTCGGAACATTGATTTGGAGATCCACTTTGGGAAAAGAAGAAATCATTTTTTATCCCTTCTACTTTAAATTTTTGGATTTTGCAAAAAACTGATATATTGTGGTGGGAAAAAGAATAAGAAAAAGAAAGAAGGTAACTACAGGTAGGCTGACCCGACGTTAATTTACAAAAAAAAATGTAAATTTTTTTTACTGTCAATTGTTTTTTGTGTTTTATTAAATTTAGGGCAAAGCAGGAAAGTAAGTTGAAAAAGATATTTATAAATGTAGAATGTTAGCAACATTTTCCAGGTAGTCTAGAGCCACACACAACGAAAATTGTTGCAGTATACCCAATAGTCTCTCAGACATTTCCTTTGATTTTTTTGAAATTCGTGGGTTTAGGCTACCAGTCAATGTTTGAGAAAGTCTCATTTCTTGAAAACTTTGCTCCTTCTTCAAAGTTTCCAAAAAAGAGTCGAAGTTAGTGTGTTGTTTCCCAATTGTATGGTTGAAGGAGTTATGCCATCCCTCAATGGCATTATTTGTTTTTGCTTCTCCCTCTAAACAGCTTGTGTAACAGTTCCACCACTCCACATGGAAACATGGCTTCCTCCTGCGACCCGATCTGCTTAGGTGCCCAAACCATGTGTCTTTAAAATAATTTAGAATGGGTGCCAATTTTTCTTCATTTGCATTAAAAAATTCTGATTCTGTAATAGCAGCGTAGTACTCGTGTACACTTTCGGGAGGAACAAATCAAAGTGATGTTAATTTTTTTAATTCAAACTGTAGTATGCTATCCGTTGAGACATCTGCAACCAGGGATGTTTTTTGTAGTTTACGCCAGAATGCCTGGGAAAAATGCAAAAAACATCCCTGAATTTGGGTATCCGTGTACGTTTTAGTGATCACAATGATCATACTCAATTCAAAATCAACTATTATTTTCCTAGGACTTTTTGATGTTGTGCTTTTAATCACTGATAAAAGTTCAGTGTAGGTTGCAGATTGCTTATCAGGTAGCAAACTATATACTAAGGGGATCACATTATGGTTAATCTTTGCATGAATAGTGTAAATTTGGGTGAAAGGATGGGGCGTACTTTTAAACGTCCCATCCATCATACAAATTTCACTATTTTCTAACTTAACAAGGTTGCGGGGTGTACTAAAAATAAGAATACGTTTTTGAGGGTTTTTGTTGTCATGCAGAGGAATGGTTCATCAGCAAAAGAAATAGTAAGTTCATTAGGAATTGTAATGTCAGAAAAGGTATGAGGAGTTGTAGTATGTGTTACGTGCCTGCTTTTGTCTTTGTATAATTCTTCTCAAATTAGGAATAATAGGCATATTAAGCAACATGACTGGGGACATGCTGTGCAACCTCTCTTAAAATAGATCCAGTGGAATCATTGGAGGTGCATGCAATTTCTTTCCTTTCGTTTAAGGTTTCCCTTACTTCAATCTCCATTGCAGAGGCAGAGTGGTTATGTTCTGTTGTTTTAATAATGATGTCATCATGGGTAACCGCTCTGCCGCTGCAATGGGATGAGTAGTATTGCACACACCTCCAATGATTACGTGGAAAACGTATCCTTTCTTTACAATATATGTATCCTGCGTGTTTCAATAATTTGTTTCCTTTCCTACTTTTGATGTAAGAAGCTGTTTCCTGAGTAGACATTTTCTGTAAAAAAAGTATTATTTTAGTATGTGTTTTTTAAATAAGAAAATAAGAAACAACACTATCCCTCACTTTCTCTGCAGATGCACCTTACTGGAGTTACAATAGTAAATACTGCTCCTATACTACCTTACACTTTCCCTACTGCTGAATCTTCCTGGAGTTAGATTAGTAAATTATACCCCTACATTATCCCTCACTTTCCCTACTGCTGCATATTTTTTTAATAAGAATAGTAAATGCTGCCCCTACACTATCTTACACTTTCTGTACTGTAGCACCTTCCTGGAGTTTGAATAGTAAATCCTGCCCCTACACTATCCAAAACTTTCTCTACTGCTGCACCTTCCTGGAGTAAGAATAGCTAATCCTACCCTTGCACTTTCCAACACTTTCCCTACTGCTGCACCTTCCTGGACTTAGAATAGCAAATGCTGCCCTTACACTATACCACAGTTTCCCTACTGCAGCACCTTCCTGGAGTTAGAATAGCTAATCTTACCCCTACGCTATCCCACACTTTCCCTACTGGTGCACCTTCCTGGAGTTAGAATAGGAAATGCTGCCCCTACACTATGCCACACTTTCCCTCTGCTGCATGTTCCAGGAGTTTTATTAATCACATTTTCTCATTAGTTTTGTTTTATTGCTTAGTTTTTTTATTTGAATTACCTTTTGAGTTTGGTCTTTATTCCTTGTAGTGTTCAAAGATGTTTTTATTGAGATTGTGCAAAAAAAGAAAAAAAGGATTATGTTATTTATTGTTTCAATGTATTTTAAACAAACAAGAATGATTGCATTTAAGGAAAAAAGCTTAAAATAACTTTTCTGTTCTTTCATCATTGTTTTAAAAAATGAAATGTTATCCGTCCACTATCCAAAATATTTTCTACTGCTGCAACTACATGGAGTTTGAATAACTAATCCTGCACCTTCACTATCCCACACTTTCCCTACTGCTTCACCTTCCTGGAGTTAGAATAGTAAAGGCTGCCCTTACAGTATCCCACACTTTCCCTACTGTTGCACCTTCCTGGAGTTAAAATAGTAAATTTTGCCCTTACACGATCCCACACTTATCGTACTCTTGCACCTTCCTGGAGTTAGAATAGTAAATGCTGCACTTACACTATCCCACACTTTCCCTAATGTTGCGCCTTACTGGAGTTAAAAAAGTAAATCCTGCCCCTACACTGTCCCACACTTTCCCTACCGCAGCACCTTCCTGGAGTTAGAATAGTAAATCCCTCCTCTACACTATGCCACACTTTCCCTACTGCAGCACCTTTCTGGAATAATTAAAATGAAGAACTGTTTTTTGTTTTAATTCATAGCTTGGAGTTATAATTTTAATTACCTTTTGAATCAGGTGTATTTTCCTTGTTCTGTTGTCTGATTTTGAGGGTTTTGACTTTAGTTTTGGTTTTTTGAAGACGTCTTAGAGATTCTGTGAACAGAGAAAAGTATGAAAATGTAATTTTTGAAAGAAATGTTTTTCAACAAACAAAAATGTCTGCATTTCTTTGGAAAATGTAACTTTTATTTTACTGTTCACATACACTATCCTTAATTTTCCCTACTTTAGTTCCTTTTTGGAGATAGAATAGTAAAACCTGCCCCTACACTATCCCAGACTTTCCCTACTGCTGCACCTTCTTGGAGTTAGAATAGTAAATGATGCATTTACTCAAACCCACACTTTCCCTACTGTTGCACGTCCTGGAGTTAGAAAAGTTAATTATGCCTCTATACTGTCCCACATTTTCCCTACTGCTGCACCTTCCTGGAGTTAGAATAGTAAATACTGTCCCTACACTATCCCACACTTTCCCTAATGTTGCACCTTCCTGGAGTTAGAGTAGCAAATCTTACCCCTACACTATCCCTCACTTTCCCTACTATTGCACCTTCCTGGAGTTAGAATAGTAAATGCTGCCCCTACACTATTTTACACTTTCCCTACTGTTGTACCTTGCTGGAGTTAGAATAGTAAATCCTGCCCCTACACTATCCCACACTTTCCCTACTGCCGCACCTTCCTGGAGTTAGAATAGTAAATGGTGCCCCTACACTGTCACACACTTTTCCTACTACAGCACCTTCCTGGAGTTAGAATAGCAAATTCTTCCTTTACACTATGCCACACTTTCTCTACTGTAGCACCTTTCTGGAGAAATTAAAATGAAGAACTGTTTTTAGTTTTAAATCATAGGTTTGAGTTATAATTTTAATTACCTATAGAATCAGGTGTATTTTCCTTGTTCTGTTGTCTGATTTTGAGGGTTTTGACTTTAGTTTTGGTTGTTTGATGACTTCTTAGAGATTCTGTAAACAGAGAAAAGTACAAAATTTTATTTTTTGGATTAAATGTATTTTAAACAAACAAAAATGTCTGCATTTCTTTGGAAAAGGTCATATTTATTTTACTGTACCCATACACTGTCCTACATTTTCCCTACTGCAGTTCCTTTTTTGTGATAGAATTTGTAAAACCTGCCTCTACACTATCCCACACTTTCCCTATTGCTGCACTTTCTTGGAGTTAGAATAGTTAATGATGCAATTACTCAATCCCACACTTTCCCCACTGCTGCACCTCCTGGAGTTAGAATAGTAAATCCTGCCCCTACACTGTCCCACATTTTCCCTTCTGCAGCATCTTCCTGGAGTTAGAATAGTCAATTCTGGCCCTACACTATGTCACACTTTCCCTACTAATGCACAATCTTGGAGTTAGAATAGTAATTCCTAACCCTACATTATCTCACACTTTCCCTACTGCAGCACCTTCCTGGAGTTAGAATAGCAAATCCTGCCTCTACACTATCTCACACTTTCCGTACTGTTGCACTTGTTTTTTTTCTTTCTTGATTTTCTGTGTGAAAATGGTAATAAATATGTGTATATTAGCAATTTTTTAAAGTTGTCCTTTTCGGAAAAATTTTAGTTGTGCTGTTTATGAAAAAATTTGACATTTCGTGAATTATAAAAAAAAATATATATTCCTTTTTATTTGAAACTCATTTCATTTTTAGTTCAATTACGTTTAAAAATGTGTCTTCCTAAATTATATTGTGGCTTTTAAAAAAATATATAAAGGTTGCCTTTTTTAAACTAATAGCGGTATGCTGTAAATTTATTAAAAATATAAAAATTACGATTAATATGCGTAGGTACTTATATATTATTTTTAATTTGTTTGGTTCGTAGAAATTTCTTTATCAATTCAGCAAAATATGCAGAATCTGTAATTTAATTAAATATAAGTTTTACTACTAATTCTTTTTAAAAAATCTTTAAAGTGATTCTTCTTCTTATTCGTTTCTAAACTTACTTGAATGTTGTACAATATTGCTTTTCAAATTCAGTGAATTTGCAAGGTTTTGTAAATGCTAATTCCTAACTATAACATGGCTGAAATCCATTGTTTTTTCAGTGAATTTCCAAGGTTTTTTACATGCTAATTCCTAACTATAACGTGGCTGAAATCTATGGTTTTTTTCAGTGAATTTCTAAGGTGTTATAAATGATAATTGTTAAATGTATTCTTTTTTAATTTCTTTCTTTTTAAACTTTTTTCTTCATTTTTACAATAAATATTTACATTTTCTTTTTTTATTCAAATGTTATATTTTAATATAAACTAAAAACAAAAACAAATACAAAAAAGGTATATTTAAAAAAAAAAAATATATATATATATAAAAATGAAATTCTACATAATTTTTTTTTTTTGGGATAAACGCACCGTATGCGTATGGTAATCGCACCGTCTTTTGTACTGTAAGTTGTACTCAGCGTGTACATGCGCATACATCACAAATACATATTGACGTTACGACGCGCATCAGCGCTTCCGTGTAATGTCATTTGCGTTCGTACGACGCACCGTGCGCGTACCCCACAAAAGTTTTATAAAGTTAAAAAAGATATATCTATGTATTTATTGTGAAGTTTAAATGTAGACATTATCTGGGATAATCAAGAAAATAGTTTATTTTAACTTTTAATAAGCGTATATCATTGTTCAAAGCAATTACGCCCATCGCGATGGCACGCCGTTCGTACTCGCACCGTAAGAGCAACGTAAGCACAGCGTAAGAGCTCCATAAGCGCACCGCAAGAGTACGCACAGTCATGTGACATTAAAAGAAGAGATTTCATTGGTTCATAATACTTCCTATTCCAACTGTTGAAAGGCCCCCTCCCATTTTGATCATTCCACTTGGACTTTCTGAGGAGCAGGATCATTTATTTGGAGCTGAAGTCAAGTAGAAGTTTTTTCATCAATATGGCTGGTCTGCCTCAATCACCCTCTGACCATTCATCAGATGAAAATGAATTTTTAAATGAGCCTCCTTAGAAGAAAAAAAAAGAAGCTTTAATTTGGAATTTTTTCAGTTTTCCAGAGGGCCAAAAAAAGGTGAATGCACCTAAGGTCACATGCAAGATATGTGATGTTACATTGTCAAGAGGTGACCCTACGAAAAAATACTCTTTTGGGACGGCGAGTATAGACCGTCACATTAGAAATTTGCATCCGGTCAACTATGCAAGGGAGGCACCACCACCACCTCCTGGACACGGTCCTACCCCTATTATTGTTCCCCAGTTTGCTAACATAACTTTCCACTGCAAATATTGCAATCAGTTGCTGTGCTATGGAGAGCAATCTGTGGACCTCATTGTCAAGAGGCAGGAGCAGCACCGTTCCATTTTTCTGGGGGGGTTTTCAAAAAAGAAAAAGAAATGTTGAAAAAACTACAAAAAAAAATATAAAACGACAAAAAAACCTGCTCTTTTTAGAACTACCACTACTGGTCAAAAAAAGAACTATACTTCTATGTTAGTCTGTAAATGTTTGTCAGAAAGAATGTGTAGTTCTAAAAAGAATGAATGAATACATTAGTAGTGTATGGTGAATGTGAACGTGCATAACTTTAAGGATGTGCTACAGCATAAATCTATAAGGTGTTTACTTATAGTATACTGTAGTTCCTCCAAAGCACTTGAATGTAACATATGTATATAAATATGTTACAAGTCTATGCTTCAATTTGCACTATTGGTAAAACTGCCTGGATGAATTTGTATGTATTAAGGGTGGTTTTATAACGTCCTTGTGCCTCTTTTACACAACTGTTGCATCACATTTGTGATGCAGTGGTGGTGCAAAAGATGTACCATAATGTATGATATTTACAATGTGATGTAATTGGAAGGTGCGTCACATTGTAAAGCCCTGCGCCAGAAGGAGGCTTTCTTGCGCAGGTGGGGGGGGTGTTCTGGCGCAGGAACGCCACCTAAAAGTAAGTAAGTGAAATCTAAAAGATTTGATTCAGTCACTTTTCAGCTTATACTGTGTCAAAACCCTGCACTTGTTTGAAGCAGGTGTAAGGATTGACACAGCATTATGAGTATAGGGCCCAAAGAGCATTCCTGGAGCTGCATTGCGCTTCCAACGCAAATCAAGCAATGCACCATTTTCACAGCACGATTACATTACATATCTGTGCCACTTTTGACTCATAGTGCACCACATTGTAAATACGATGCATCCATGGTGGTGATGTCACAGTGCACAATAACTGTCATATCTCTGGGGATATACCACTTATTGTACAACTACTAATTACTGTTTTAATGTAGTGAATGCCTTACTACACACTGATCAATGAGTCACTAGAAAACTATGCCAAGAGTAACAGAGTGTTTGGTGGAAGTAAAAAGATAGAAACTGTGAAATTCAACATAAATAAAACAAACATGCAGGTATATAGAACAGTGTATGCACAGTCTGTAGGAGTTTGAAACACTATACGCCATAAGGCCCACTTTGTACCACGAATATTTGACTACTGACATAGGCCTCATTTATGAGATTTTGCTGTAGAAAAGCGCAGCAGGCCTTCCTACTACGCTTCCCGATGGCAAAAGAAAAAGGTAGGAATGCAACATATCTATAAGATACAGGGCATTCCTATTCTTTTCCCCTGCGCCAGCGCACAAAGGCTGCCTGCGTTGCAAGGATGATTGTTTTTGTACAGGTAAGGAAACCTTTCTGTAGAAAAATAATCACAAGAGACTTTTCCTTTTTCTACATGTGCTGCAGAAAGCAGCACACATAGAAAACGAAAAAATTAGGAGAAATAAAACTATTGTTCCCCATTGCACCTTCCTTACACCTCCCCTGGGGAGGCATACGTTTTTGGCAGTGCCTCAGATTTTCGATTTCTCATAAATATGCAAAAGTGTAAAAAGGCGATGGGTGTTGCTGGGAACACCCTCAGCAACACCCATTGCACACCCCTTTAATGCAGAACACTGCATTAAATGAGCTGATATTTATCAGGCAACAGTACACCAAAAAAAGTGCCTTAGTACTGCCTGATAAATATCACGCTGACAGTTGTGCCACAGAATATCACAAAAAATGACGTTGCAATGGCACAAGAAGTCTCATAAATGAGGTGGTGAATGATTACAATTCTGCAAGGAGAGTGTCTAGTTGAAAGAGTGTTTGCTGCAAGTGTAAGGAAAGAGACTAGGGAATTGAAGGTATATAAAACACACATTTTCCGGTACAAAGAACAGTGCATGCATAGTCAAAAGGGGTTTGAAACAGTCCATACCCTAAGCCCACTTTACCTCATAAACACTTTTATAGACACTTGTGGGCTTATTCTGTGTCAAAACCCTGCACCTGCTTGAAGCAGGTGTAAGGATTGACACAGCATTATGAGCATAGGCCCCAACAACATTGCTGGAAGTACGTTGCGCTTGGAACGTAAGTGAAGCAATGCACCACCTTCACAATACAAATACATCACATATATGTGTCATGTTTGCTCCATAATATACCACATTGTAAATACGGTGCATCCATTGTGGTGATGTCCCAGTGCACAATAACTGACATACCTCTGGGGATGTACCACTTATTGTACATCTGCTGATTACTGTTTGAATGTAGTGAATGGGTTACGGCACATACCTCTCCTTTTCCCTTCCACCATAACTCAATGGTGTGCCTATGCCAACCTATGAAGTGCAGCAGTGCTAACAGCTCTGATCTCCAGGCTAGACGAAGAGAAATAACGCCTGTCTATCAGCTACAAAAAAAGCACACTAAAGGCTTTCAGTGTTAATCAGGACTCTGCAATTCCTTTTGTGGACATTCCTTTGGTGGCTCGAACTCGCTGCACAAAGCCGTAACCTTGGCCTCGGCGAAGCCTGCACAGCGAAGCCAGGGAAGCCTCTTGCAGAGAAGCTGGAAGTACAATATGCATACCAAGTTAAAAATGTGTGCATGCATTCATAGTTTATCTTCACTTTTGGTGCACGCCAGAGCTATTCTGCATAGAACCATTAGAGAGACGTTCCATGGCTACTCTATGAAAATTCAAGGCACGTTCTCTCTGCTTGCTCTCTCATTTATTGATGGTAGAATATTCATGATGTGTTATAAGCTAAAACTGTGCACAATTGTAAACCCTATTGAAGAAGTGCTCTGTGTATGAATCAAGGCTTGGCTTTTCTTGTGTTAGTGGTCTCTACAAGGCAGACATCTTCTCTTGCAAAGATCTCTAGAAAACACCTTTCAGGGTAGAAACCAGTATAGAACTCAACTTCAGTTGGGTGTAAGGGAGGGTTTCTTGCTGGAAGAAAATTGCAAAACATGCTGGCTTCCCCCTCTGCGGTCTTGTAGCAACAAAGAGAGAGGGAAACAGAAAGAGTGAGTGACACATACGAAGAAAGACTAAGAGAGAGTTACAGAGCAAGCAAGAGAAAAATAAACAGAGAGACAAAGAGAGACAGAAAAAGACAGATAGAGAAAGAGAGAGACAGAGAGAGGGAGAGTGAAAGAGATAAAGACAGAGACAGACAGATAGAGATAGATACAGGAACAGGGGCAAAAAGATAGAGGCAGAGACTGACAGAGATAGAGAGACAGAGAGGGAGACAGAGGAGGGAAAACAGGGACAGATAAAGAGGGTGACAGACAGAAGGAGGGAAACAGATAGAGTAAGGGAGACAGAGAAAGAAGAAAACTATAGGAGACAAGCAGAAAGGGAGACTGAGGGAGACAGAGGGAGGGAGACACAGGAATATAGACCTGGAAATAAAAACTATAAAACACAACTTTGCTAGTGCATAGAAGAGTGCATGCATAATCAATAGAAGTTTGAAGCAGTACATGTCCTAAGGTTCACTTTCCACCATGAGTACTTAGATACTACCTGAATGATTACAATTCTACAAGAAGAGTCTCTCAAACCATTCTTAATTTTAAATCATACATTTATTCCTCTATCATTTCATAATTTAATAGAGCTTCAAACATCATTTCGTCTGAAATTTAATTTTCTGGATGATCAATTTCAAAAGTCATTTCATGAAACTCGATGTCATCTAATACTTGAACAAAATCATCATCCAATATTTCGTCTAAAATATTGCAGGTGACATCTCCAGCAGCGATACCTTCATCTTCATTCTCGCTCCCCATGAAAGGTATATTTAGTTCCTCAATCAAAGTATTACTAATTTCAAAATTAATTTCCGTATTGATCTGTTCTTCTTTCATAGTGAATGTTTTAGTGTTGTTATTCCTTGTAGAAAAAGATAAACCCTTCATTTTATAATTTTTCCTAAAACATAATACAAAACTAGGTTTATCAACTATTTTGCCATTTAAAAAATATTATGCAAAAACCATTCTCAACTACTTTATATGATCATACCAATGAAATTGCTTATATGAATTTTTAGTTTTAAATTTTTCTTACATTTTCAAACCAGTCACTTTTTATCACTATAGAAAAAAACTAGGGCGATTATGATAAAATGCAGTACTAAAAAAAGTACAAAATATATATTCACCTTACCAGTTTCAAAGGAGTTGATGTGTTGTAGTTAAATGCAAAAAATACAGGTAGACTCTGTATATATTTTTTTAATTTCTTGAAAAATGTTTAAAAGATACAAACCATCTTTACAAACTTATGTACACCATGGACGTTCTCTTACTTCAGCTCTGTAGAAGTACATCCCATCGATCATTTTTAACACTTAGTTATACTTACCTTCAAAATAATAAATTATTTTATTTTTTTTAAATACATTTAGCATCTGTAGAAGACAAAAAAATACAATTACAATTTATCTTTTACAACACAAAATCATTTGTAAAGCATTTCAGATGCCATTTTTGCTGTTCTCAGAATATATTGAAATTCACTAGAAACAGTGAGTTCAATAGTACTCATCACATAACAGCGGGCAAAAAAACCACAATCAAGACGATTATTTAAAAAAAAAAACCCAACAATCTCAATAACAATCTCAAATATTTTTTTGAAAGACAAATTTCTTACGTAACTATGAGATATGGCAAACAATCTTGAAAAAACAAAACACCATCATTAATTTTGTTCCATTATAAATAATATGACTTACAAATATATGCTGACAAAATTTACAACAAAAAGTCATTAAGAGTTTCACAAACTTTTCCCCATGGCCAAATAGTATGTGTGAAATTCTTAGTTTAAAAGTTGTTCAAAAGAAACTTTGAGCGTCTGCCTCCCAGCGTTTAGATCCAAAACCACTGACATCATTTGCACCATCTTCCACTGCTCATTCTTCAATTCAACGCTATTCAACATCTATATGGCCACCCTTGTACAAATGGCCCACCAACTGAACTATAACATTATCTCCTACATCGATGACACCCAGCTCATCCTCTTCCTCACCAAGGAGCCCCATACCACCAAAATAAACTTCCACAACACAATTAACCACGTCATCAAGTGGATAAGGAGCAGCTCTTTAAACATGATTTCACACAACATGAAGATACTCTTTCTCAAACTCACCCCCTTAGCTTCAGATAACTCCTGCTGATCAACTGCACTGTGAACACTACCAACACCTATTGACCATGTACACAACCTATGATTCATATTGAACTCCTCCCTCTACAAATGTAAACAAGTCTACAGTATTTCCTCATACTTCTATAATACCCTCAACATTCTCCACAACATTTACAAGTACATCATAAAGGAAACAAGAAGAAACAGACTACATTGTGGCAACACACTCTACACAAGAGTTACAGCCAAGCACCTACTGACCATGTACACAACCTATTATTCATATTGAACTACTCCCTCTACAAATGTAAACAAGTCTACAGCATATCCTCATAATGCTATAATACCCTCAACATTCTCCACATCATTTACAAGTACATCCTAAACGAAACAAGAAGAAACAGACTACACTGTGGCAACACACTCTACACAAGAATTACAGCAAAATACCTATAACGACTACAACCAATCCAAAGCACCTCCACCTGATTGATCTTTAATGTCCACTGCTACAGCCACATCACCCATGGCATGTTACACATACTCTGCCTCAACATCAACAAGAGGATTACCTTCAAGCTTCTCACCCTCACTTACAAAAGACTGTACAACACCAGACAAATCTACCTTAACAGCAGTAGTCCGGAAAGGCCAAATTTTTATCTCAAAATTTTGGCTTTAAAAATATTAGGTAAGAATTTGTAACTTTTCAGGCAAACTTTGCTTAAAACTAATTGAGTATCATTACAATGTATCCAACCTTTCAGACCGTTCTTCTGATATTGAAACTTGACCAGCTACAGCATTTTTAATTAAAGTTTTCAATTTTCTTCCATCAGCTCTACAACGTTGCAGCATTAAAATAACATATTATCCATATGTTTGTATAAATAATGTTGATGACATTTTTTATATACATTGGCTACACTTCATGTTTTGACTTGCTCCTCTAACTAGATTGTTAGAGGACACTGATTCACAGTTTGGTAAAGTCAAATATATGAATCTTTCACTGTCTATGTTAGTGTTACATGTAAACAGACAATTTTGACAGTCATGTTGCCATTTATGAGAAAGTACAAACGTTGACACCCAATCAACTCTTGTAGGCTTGGGCAATTAGTGATCAGAATACAAGGTGACTACAAGGGATTCTATTTTATATCTGACTCAATTATTTTCTCTATTTAATGGTTCATTCATTTGAACCCAATGTATCCTAAGGATTACTCATCAAATTAATCAAACAATTTTTCAAAAAATGATACAATCATTATTAAAAAGTAGAAAGCACACAGCAGAAGAAGGTTATGTTTAAAAAAATGTTTATATTGATATAAATCACAAGAATGAATCAATGGGGATAAAAAATGAGCAAAACTAAACATAAGCAGTCATGAATAGCAACATATACATATTTGATTGACAATTCATAACAGCAGGATCAACTCCATTGAATAAATGAGGAAACCAAAGTCTTAAATGTATTGTGGTGTCCTGTAGTATAAATAGCAAAGGAGATGATACTTATGTCGACGTTTCGGTCTCATGGGTTGTCATCAACAAGACCATCATCAGGGCTAAACTTTTCAAAAAGTAACCCCTTTGATCGAGACAGGTTATATAGTGGATCTTCAGATCTATGCGATATTTCAACCTGGGGTAATTCAAGATGTAATCTGAGTTCAATGGTATGTACAGCCAAGGCTTGTATCTTCAAAATGGATCCGTGTCCGGATAGTTCAAAACAATTATGCAACCGAAAAGGTCACCTGAATCAGTTGTAATGTGCCAAAGGACTTAGGTGATCAGCGGTTCTAAATTTTAATCAGTCTCAATGTTAGACGTAATCAAGTAACCAATCATAGATTCAGAAGTAAAGCACAGAGGTTCAAAAATCACTCCGCTACCAGCACGAATGGAATCGCAAATCGTGAAGCAAGTTTATTCCTGATGATGGTCTTGTTGATGACAACCCATGAGAAATGACGAAACTCTCCCTAGATTCATATGCAGAAAGGAAGCTGACAAGGGAGGACGTCGTGCCGGATTTACTCTTCACTAGTAAGTACTCTATGGGCTTAGTGACACCAGGAAACTTTAATCTGGGGGCATATATGCTAAAATTCTAAAAGACAGTTTTTTTGACTTCTCCACAGTTTGGAACAATTTAAAAAAAATTCCAACTGGTTGGGTCTTGATTTAACAACATAAGAACAAGAAGAATTAATTGAGAAGCACCAAGAAACCTTGAATAACATAGCCAAGGTAAGAACTCCCACTAGTTAGGGACAACATAATGTAAACAAACAAATTAAATGATAAGTGATTTGAATATCCTGATTATGTCGTAGATCCACACTCAGGAAGTTTGGACCTTTAAAATAAAAAGACGTCCCCCAAAGAGGAGGAAAAACTATTAGTGGTAAGACTAAAAAGGAGTATGGCGATAAGGAAATAATAAATATAAACAACTAGAAAATTAAGAAAAACCTTTTTCTTTATTAGGAAACTATATCGCTTACACAAACCTTACGGAGTAGAAGCTAGCAAGTCCCTCCCGTAAGGTTAATTTTGACAAATGGTACAAAGTAGGATTAGTCTTGAAAAGATGGGGGAGACAAGATAGGTAAAATAGAGCCATGACCCTTGGGACAAGATATATATTTTTTTTCGTATTCTTTCTATAGCATTCAAAGACAGGAAACAAACACACTTGGATATCCAAATAACTTGCCAGGAAGGAAATAATCCCTAGGTAAGAAAAAGCAGAAACAATCGGAAGGTGATAGCCTAAATAAAAGACAGGGATGGAGTAGTTATCTATTCTGTCTCCTTAATCACAGCTTGCCCTATTTGTGATCTGCCGAGTTTTTAACCGCACACACCACTGCAGGTTCTCATCTAGATCCAATAGGTATGTGTGTAAAGTTAAATGACTCCCTATGCGGTAGGGTTCGCCCCTTTAATAAAATCGTTCTTTTCTAAAAACAAGCCACTATGGTCACTTAAAGAATGGAGTTGCTAAATTGTCTTGTGGGGTTACCAAATAACAGGGCGATGAATTAGGATGTATAAAGACATCAATGCAAGGGGTATTAACATGAGCAAGGTCTAATGGAGTGTCATTATATATTTTTTAGATGTGCTTGTAATGAACAAAGTCCTGAAGAAGGTGCAAGATTTTGTATGTCACCGAAACGCCTTGTCGACAATTTGTTTGTTTTTTATCAACTGTAGTGTGACCAAAAAGGAAAAAGATATATTTTTTGTAATAAATTGTGTATCTGTATGTTTTTAATGAAAAGGTTTTTTTAATTGTGATTACTGATTTTGAAATGATGTATAATATGACTTCAGCAGTATACTGATATTTTAACAATATTTTCAATAAATCATTGAAATTTTAAGCTCATGTGTGAGAATGTGCTCTTGTTGAATAACTGTTACAAAGAAGTTTGTACATTTGGTAATTCTCGCAAAGACTTTACTCATTTTGATGGGAAGAGCATCTGAGTAATTAATGACCCGCTAGGATCATCATCCTTGATAAAATTGTGGAAAAGGGAAATTTTTGTTTTTGATATTGTAACCCATTCCTTTTCTGGTAAAAGGGGTCAATCCCTTCTTATTTTGGTGCTTTTGGGTATATCACATTTAGTGTATTCTTCAATAAAAGACATCACAGTATTATTTGACTCTGTTCCAAAAGTGGGAGCTTCTTTGATCCTTAGTAGAATGTGTATGAGCTTTTTTCCCATACACTAGCGGGACTTTCCTTTGCTTCTTTTATTTGGAATAACTCTATAGTATTCCCCATCACTTCTTTGGAATTCAATGGATGAGCACTGTCATGCTCATATATTTTTTCAGTTCTGGACACATCCACTTTTTCAATTTGTCCAGATGGCAAAACAATATCTTCTTCTACAGTTATTTCTTCTTCACTCATAAACACGTCTTTATAATATTGATTATTTTTCATCATATACAACGTTGCCTTTTTTACTTTCCTAACATCCACTAATTCCTGCCAGATTTTCTTACTCTAGGTAGGTAGGCCATTAACAAGAATAACTAAAGGCTCTTCTTCTACATTTTCTACACCAACTGTTTCAATATTTTTCTTTAAATCTAATGGCAAATACACAACTCTTCCCTTTAATCCTCTCTGTAAATCTGAAAGAGGCAATTTCCCTGTCTTAGGCTCCATACGAACAATAGCCTGAAAAGGATGCACACATTGAATAAGAATAGTCTCATAAGTACTTAAATCCACCAGTTCAGAAGGAATTTTTATCAACTCAAAATTGTTATGCACAGCTCTAGCAGGCATTGTATTTTCATCTAATTTGTTATAACAATATTAAATGCACTGATCACAACCAAAATCAAAAGTATTCTCTACCAACAAATAAGTTACAAATTCCATCCACTCCTTATTATTTTCTTTTTCACATTTTAAATACAAATCAACAATCCTAGTCTGATTTTTATATGCTGCTCTCTCTGACGAAAAGCAGTTTGCTATGGTAGGGTTGGAGCCTCGGGGCTCCAGCCCTACCATACCAAACAGCAGTGTCCCGGGGATAGGCACCCCAGGACACTGCAGGTGCCGGCCCTGGGGAGGTGGCGGTCCTCAGTGCCACACAATACTCTGGGAGGGGGGTCTCACGGCCCATTCCCAAAATAGAAAAGCCCTGGGGGGTGGTGGTCCCCAGGGCTGGGGGTCCGTCACTGACCCCCCTATGTTCAAAATTAAAGCCCCGAGAGGTGGCGGTCCCCGGTGTACTCTGGGGGGGCTTGAACCCCCCTCACACAGGATTTTTTTTTTTACGAATCCCGGGGGTTGCGGTCCCCGGGGCTGTGGGGGGCCGTGAGCCCCCCGCATACTTAGAAAAAAAGCCACGGTCCCTAGGGCTGCGAAGGGGCTCTATGCCCCCGCTATCACAATTACTTTGCCCGGGGGTGGCGGTCCCTGGGGTAGTGTGGGGGGATTGGGACCCCCACACTTTTTTTTAAATATGCCCCTGGGATTTGGTTCCCCCTGGGGCTAATTTTTAAAAAAGCAGACGGATTGTTTATTTTTTTTTGTGGAGTTCACTTACATATGCGGACCCCACGATTTAAAAAATAACATTTTGGACCTTGGGGGTCCTGAGCAGGCATAGTGGGTCAGGGTGTGTCTACCCAGCCCCCTTTGTGTTTTTTCACATTTGTATTCTACTTTCTTGTACCTCGGATCTACCGAGGCACAAGATGGCTACCAACACTTCCTGGTTTGGAGTGTCGACAGACAGTTGACATCCGATCAGCATGCAGCTCGTGCTCGGCAAGGTACGCGTACTGTACAGAGTACAGTACAAAGTACGGTAAGCTCCTATAGATATACTTATGATTTTACTTATGATTTTCTCAGGAACTACTGAACGGATTTACACCATTTAACAAAAAGCGTGATCTCTGAACACAACTCTACCTTTTTGCCAAATGTGGTGTGAATCCATTCAGCCATTCGGGCTGTAGCCCTAGCTAAAGGTCCTATGGAAAATTACATGGGGAAAACACGTTTTGGGACCCCCCTTTTTTCTCAGCCCCTGCTTCACGAATCACCCCCAACTTTCAGGGAAGGAGCGAAGCAGGCCATTTCCTTGGAGAAATTTGCGAAGATTCGTCCACCGGCGCCAAAGTTATTCCAAATAGAATGTTGCGGATTTCCTATGGAAAGTAGGTCCTAACTATATATATATATATATAGGTATAGGTATATATATATATATATATATATATAGGTATAGGTATAGGTATATATATATATATATATATATATATATATATATATATATATGTGATATATATGATGTCATCAGTGATGTCACTGACCATGTAATGAGTGATGTAATATGTGACATCATCAGCATTGCATTGTGGGCGGGTGAGTTATAGTTAGCTCAACTAACTATAACAGGCGAATTTCTATGAGTCAAATGCCCAACTAACTATAATGTCCCTAAAATCTATGTTTTTTTTGTGAATTTCAAAGGTTTTTTAAATACTAATTCCTAACTATAACATCTGTAAAAACCTATGTTTTTTTCAGTGAATATATATAAAACTAGTGAATTTCAGCACTATAAGTATAACTTACAACCCTGCAATGCACTGCTTGTGATCTCATATATTACATCACTCATGATGTGGTCAGTGGCAGTCTTAGTTTGCAGAACAAAACATATCCCATACATCCACCAACAACTCAGTTTGTGCAACAGGTGTTTGAAGAAAATGTACCTTTCAGATAAGATGATCATCCCAGATTTGGAACAGGGCTCCGTACCTCAGTATAGAAGATTTTGTAACCTGAGGATCTGCAGTGAGAGTCAGCCATTGGCTATTATGCT
Source organism: Lissotriton vulgaris (assembly GCF_964263255.1). Lineage (NCBI taxonomy): Eukaryota > Metazoa > Chordata > Amphibia > Caudata > Salamandridae > Lissotriton > Lissotriton vulgaris. Next base: position 1,220,052,969 of record NC_141693.1, read on the forward strand.
AAGCCTGAATAATAAAATATGAGCAGAAAGTAAGATGGGTAGACTACAAAACCCAAGAGTGTGAGCCACCTCTGTAGAGAACATTGATATGGGAAAAAGAGAGATTCAGACACATGGAAAACACAGACATGGGGACATACATAGAAAAGGCATCAGAGCATTGAATAGATATACTTTCCGTTGCTGGTTTTTGGACTTTTACTTTGGGTGAGCCTCACTACCTGAATCTCCCTCACAGGAAATACACACTAAATGGATTAAGGGTGCTAACTGCCAGTGTTTACCTTTTGAGATAAAGCAGCTGCAACATGCGTATACAAGAGCACATGCATTCCGCATATGTGCTGGTTGTGCATGTGCAGCTACCATCTTGTGTAGCTCAGTATATGTGCACAAGTAGCCTGTTACAGAAGGGACATTTCAAGGATTGGTACTGACTTGGTGTATATCTTATTATGTGAGTGGTTCTAGGTCAGTAGTGCTTACTGAACGTCTATTGCACTAAAACTGTATTACACATTCTAGGCAAAATCTGCACTAAATTACAATTTCGCCCCACTTGAGGCCTACATGCTCTAGTGAGTCATCAATCTAGTGATAAACATGCATACTGAATGTATCATTTCTGCACTTCTTATGACACTTTAAGAACTGCCCCTTCCTGTCTCAGTTCGAAATCAGATTCCAGACCTTTGTTCCCTCTACTAGGCCATGTTAATTACTCCAGTGTCCAGCAGAAGGATAAACGAACCCCCCTCCCATAATGTAGTTATTAACAGTGCCATACCCAGTTGCTGGAAAAGGAACATGTGGTGAGGCAATATGAATCTGTTAGTTAGCTTGTCACACTGCAATTTGGCTGTGATAAACCAGGCTCACTGAAACAAAGGAGGAGGGCCAGATCTCTGGAGCTAAAAAGGGAGGGTCTCCCCTTTGAAGTTTTGATGGAATGGACCAGGGAGCTGTGCCAGAAGGGAGCAAACTGAGGCTCTCTGGGAACCTCTTTCCACAAACAACTTGAATCCACCATATTGGAATGCTCCTGAATGCTGTGCAGGAGGGCTTGGGCGTGGAGGAGTGATGATGTGGCAGCTTTTGGGTTTGGACAGGGGTACCTGGAGAGACACATGAGAAGTCACTGGACCTGGGCGGAACAATTGTGAAAGAATAACTAGCTGAAAGGAGAAGCTGTCTTATTCCCCTGCAGTAATGGACTGAAGAACTTTAAGTCTAGGTGAACCCCGGGCCTTGGATGGGCCACTGCAGGGCCAGTGATGCTGACGTCTTTATTCATTAGGAGAAAAGTCGGGGTATGGGCCTACTGGGATCTCTGGATGGTTTCCATGAGACTTGTGTGACAGACAAGTCCTTCAGCTAGGTGACCCTCTTCAGAAAGGTTACCTCTGACTGTGCTGATACAAATGTTTCTTGCAAGACTGCCAACATCATGGAGCCTGGGGAGTAGAGTAGGAAGGGTGTTCTGTTTGTTGGTTGTGGCAGGGTTGCACAAGATACCATCACAAGCTGGAGATAGCATCAGGAGCCAGAGAGAGGACAGGTATAGAGCAGGGAGCCATCAAATCATGCTCCCATTAAAGGCAGGAGGCCTGAAGAAAATACTGTTGGTAGCTAGGGTGGCCACCAAGAGCCAGAAAACAGCACAATTGGCACCACAGGGCTCGATATATAGCCTGCTTCCCCACGAGGACCAGGTGGAGAACAGAGGAAATTCTGAATCCCCTCCCACACAGAAAGCTCTAAGCTCCTGGAAGTCGGCACATCCTTAAGCTTTAAACCTCCATGAAGAGGTGGCATTTGTGGACCCCCTCCTCAAGTCATCTTTTGGCCACGGGACCCTATTCCCTGAAGCCCTGTGCAAATTAGGAGTCCCGTGGGAACACATACCCCAGGATGAGGAGGTGACAAAGTCCATGCACGTTGCCTGCCCCTGTGCCCGTGTCTTCGGGTCAGGGCATTCCAGCTCACTGCCCCCTGCCTTTTGCCAGAGCGAGCATGAGAGGCCCAAGTTACTTCTACACCAGGGCAAGATCTAAAATCAGCATTGTTGGCTTCAGTCTGAGGTGAGAGCAGTGGAGAGTGTTGCCGGCTCCCGCACCTGTCCTGGAAGATAAGTACTTGCTATGCAGCCCTCAACAAATTCCAAAGGATTATGGGTGCCTCAGCTAAGACGTGGATACCCCAAAGAAAAAAGAAAAGAATGTGGTGCAAGGCTGCCATATAAGAGAAGAAATATAGCACAAGGACACTAATCTAATATGAAGGGATTGGGTGAAGGAGTGCTCCATAAGACCCAGGGAGGACTCATCATTTGCAGACATTGCACTTGTGGTGCCACCATCAAAGGATTTGGGCAGTGTTGAGAGGGACTGCAGGAGTCCCAGCAGCCCCCTGAAGAGTATTTATTAAAAGGCACCAAACACTCCCAGGGGATTGAATCACAGACCCCTAGAAGCTTCATATTGCTCTAAAGCTTTCTTTCTGAGACTGCCTTTGCACATTGGGTTGGATGAGCAGGGATCTCTATTGGTGGGTCCCAGAGCTGCAGAAGCAGCTTATAAACAGTTAAATGGCACTTGGTAATGAATTTAGTGCTTTATTGATAATGGTGGTTGACAGGACAAGGTTTCACAGTTTAATGAGTGCTATTGAAAGTTGGTACTATCCACATTGGCTTCAGTGGTGGGTTCTAGCATGTATTGTATATTTAACTATCCCCAGTAATTTCAACATTTTTGAAATGGGGAAATATAACATGGTCTCTGTATTTACTGATGGGTGTTTACACCCTGACAAAGCCAGTAGGCCTGCCTCATTGATAGTAACACCCCTATACATAATGATATTAAATCTAGTATAGGTGGGGTAGTATTGTGATTATAGGGTACAGGAGCCACTAGGTGCAACGTTTCATGAGGCTTTTGACAAAGCAATTTCCATCCACTAGACTGTATGTATTTGTAAGGCACAGTATTTAGTAGATTGTGCATAACAAAATACTTTACCTTTGAAAAAAAAAGTATCATTTATTGAGTGTTTTTTTGCCTACCAGCCAGCTGTGGAATCAAGTCCACAGCATGTCCCATGAGTAGGTCCTGGACTGTTCTGCTTCGCTACCCTGAGAGAGTCATGTGCTACAATGGCATAATTCATTTCCAGTAAAAAGGCAAATACTGACGTATTACTTCTAAAGGAGTTCACAACTAATAGCTTGATTTTTTTTACATTGGTTGTCAATGCTGGCGTCAATAGTATTCACTCCCATGACACACTGACAACATTTGATAAGTTCAGTTTTGGTGCACATTACTTATGTGTTAATGTGCAGATATCAAAACTTTAGTTGTGTGAGCTCAAAACGTGGAAAAGGAAAGCCCCCATTCATATATTCCATGTGAAGATATTGTTGAATTATGTATTAATGGTATTTAATGAGAACATATTTATTTTCTGAAATGATGTAGTGGTGTGGTGGGCTTTCATGGAGTGTTTCCATTAGAGGGATCACATGTCAGAGTGTCCTTAGACCTCCAACACCACACACTAGGCCTCTATGAGTAGGGTGCTCCTCTATAGATTTAAGGACTGCAATAGGTACCCACACCATAGATTGGGAAGAAGGGGTGTTTGAGGTAATTTTTAAATAACTTTGCTTGGTTCCTCAGGCATCCTCCCAGAGTCCAAGTTTGTTTAACATATATATATATAGCTCCCTTAGATGCATTGAGTAGATTTTATGTCTTCTGAAACATGTCATATGTCAAAGATGCACAGATTATTATCGCTATTTCTAACAATTTACAGGAAGCCCAGGCCATTTTGCTGCCTGTATGAGGGTGATAGCTGATTGGATGAGCGACAGTTTTTTTAAGTTGAACTCTGATAATGAAGAAATGTTACTTTATGGATCCAGCTGTCCTAACTAGTGCTCTTAGTGGTGGCCCAACAAATTGAGACTGTTAAACCTGGCATCTTTTGGGGTGGTTCCACTATCTTTTTGCTTTCTGACCTCCCGGTTTGCCTCTTTTTTTGCTGGGTAAGTGTCTCTAATACTGGGCAGCAGTGAGCATGTGTGCAAAGTGCAAGTGCTCCTATTGTAAATTGTGTAATGGATTGGTGCGTCCATGATTGCTATATTTGATTTATTGATAAGTCCCTAGTAAAGTGCACTGGGAGTTCCAGGGCCTGTAAATCAAATGCTGCTGGTGGGCCTGCAGCAGTGGTTGTGCCACCCACCCAAGCAGCCCTGAAACAGGGTCTCAGACCCGCTACTGTAGTGGCTGCATGCAGTTTGAACCTGCAATGTTGACCTGGCAGGTGCACCAACTTGCCAGTCTCTAACCTTCCCTTTTCTTACATGTGAGTCACCCCTAAGGTAGGCCCAAGGTGCACCTGTGGCCATGGTGCAGTGTATGTGAGAGGTAGGAGATGTCCTATTGTGTGTGGCATGTCCTGATGGTGAAACACTGCCAAGTTCATTTTTCACTATTGAAAGGCTATCTGTCCCATAGGATAGGGGTGTGCTTATAAAAATGCACGTTTTAGGAAAGATGATTCTTATGTTCTGTGTTTGAAAATGTAACTTTTAGAAAGTAGTTATTTTCTTGCTTAGCTACGATGTGTGCCTCTTCTGGGTTTGTGGATTGACTGCCTGGCTTTGGTGTGACAGGGGCTGGGGATGTGCATTCTCTTCAGATAGCCACTGGGGGGTCGAGGTATGTCCTGCCCTGCCTGGATGAGTCAGGGCAGGGCTGAATAGACCTGGGTTGCATTTAGAGTATTGGAGGAGATTTCCTTGCACCTGAACGGGCCTGGTCTGCTTGAGACAATGCTGTCTTCAACTCCTGCCGGGAAGTGGGTCAGAGAGGAGCAAACTGGTTTGAACCCGGCACAGACCCTCTCTGCCTACGACAACAAAGATAAACTGAGTTTAAATATTGGGTCCCAAACCCCAGAACTTTAGAAATCCCTGGAATCAAGGAACCTGCCAAGAAGAAGAGCTGGAAGAGCTGCCAGGAGGGGTACTGGCCCTTTGCTGTGTTGTTGCTTTGTTGGGTTGGCCTGCAGTTTGCTGCTTCTGCCTTTGACAGTGAAAGGACTGGACCAAACTTTCTCTAACTTGTTGCTGAGTATCTCTAAGGGCTTGTAGCTGAGCTTGCCTCCTGTTCACGAGGTCTCAAGGACAGCAAATACTTCACTCACCTCTCGGCATGTCTCTGGAATGGTGGGTTTCAGTTGCCGCAGAGGGGGGAAAGCAGCTGACTCCATAACTGGCTCTGTGTCCTTTAGGCACTGCAGAGGGCATTGCTGCATCTAGCACTGCAACCCTGGTCTCACCGATGATGACTACCGAGGCTGTCAAAATCTGAGCCGCTGATCCAGCAAGAAAACTGATGCCATCACTTGGTTTGAATGTGTGGATTTGTTTTGCAGGTGGCTGGGTGGCTGGGTGAAGGGCAGTAATGTGGCAAATGTTCATGGGCTCTACAATTTGATTGCATGGGAGCACTTGTCTAGTCTATGTTTTGCAGAGCTGCATCAGCACTTAGTTGATGGTAAGCTGACTGACCCCAGGAAGCTTGCTGTGGAGACAGATCACTGGATGAGTGCCAGGGTCCACAAGAAAGTGTTTGTCGGAGACTCAGCCAAAGGTAAGCAGGGTCCTCAGTAGAAGGGTTGGGGGACAAGTGTATAGGACAGGAGTTCTCTAAAGAACACCAAATTAACATTTAGGGAAAAGGTTCCCATCCCCCAGGAGATAAGAAAGCAGTGGTTTCTTTATGAAAGCCTTCAGAGACTGGCCCCTGCAAGTGCCAAGCCTGTGAGCAGGTGGGTCACTTGAAGGGTGGGTCCCAGGTGTAACAAGAGGGCACCGCCACCCGCAGGTGGGCAGACCAAGGTGTTGGCTAGTGCAGCTCTTGGGGAGGAGGGGTACACACAGGAGCGCGGGATCCAGCAGAAATGACCCTCTTCTCACTAGGGGATAGTGAGATGGTCCCTGGATACCAAGTGCCTGCTAACACTAAAAAACACAACGTCTGGGTGACCATCAATGGGAAAGGGTAGAGGCTCTTAGACGTAATGGAGCCAGTGTGACCGCAGTCCGGTGTCACCTGGTCTCTGAGAAGCGAGTAGTGCCTGGGGCATCCCACCAAGTAGTTGCTGTGGACAATTCAGAGTGCCAGTGTATGGTAGCACAGGTTCCCTTTGAATGGGATCTCAGGTCCGTCGAGGGTGGTTGTGAGCCTTACCATGCCTGTAGATTGTCTGCTAGGTAACAACCTGTAGCAGTCATTGTGGAAGGATGTTGAGCTCAGGTCTCACTTGGAGATGTTTGGGTTGCCAGAGTGGGCATGCATGACCACTCAGTTAACGACAGCCAGAAAGGGTGATCAGAAGAACCTGAAGCCTAAAACAGTGGCACAGGTTCCTGCGAAGAGAAAGGGCAGGGGGCGTGGGGAACCCGCCCCTGAGGTTTCCACAAACCAGGAGGAGACTGACCTTCAGGGGGATGCCCCAGTACCTACAGGGGAGAAGGTAGCTGAACTGGGGGATTTATTTGAGCTGATTCATTGGCAGCAAGAAGGGGGTCTCACTAGTAAAGAATTCTTCTGGGAGCAGAGAGAAAACCCTTCTCTGGAGGGTTTGTGGCAGGGCTTCAGGAACTTCCTACTGGGTTTGGCTCACAACATGCCTTTGGTAGGAAACTTGGGGCAGGCCAAGACCTTTGACATGGTTGTCACCCACTTCTTTTGGCCCCAGATCTGAAGGCAGTCAGATGGACATTGCAGGTCTTGCCAAACTTGCCAGGCAAATGGTAAGAGTGAGAGGAAGTGTAAGGCTTATCCTGGTCTTGGTGGACCATGTCACCTGGTACCCAGAGGCAATCCCTCTTAGGACACCAACAGCACCAGTGGTGGGCCTGGCATTAATGGGGATATTTTCCCACATGGAATTCATTGGAGAGGTGGTTTCTGACTGTGGTACCAATTTCATATCAAAGTATAGGACATCCCTGTGGAAGGAGTGCAGTGTGGCCTACAAGTTCACAACTCCTTACCACCCACAAGGCAATGGTATGGTGGAGAGATTCAACCAAACCTTAAACCATGATCACAGGTCTTTTAGAATCCATGAGGCATAAGTGGGTCTTCCTCTTACCATGCCTTCTCTTTACAAACAGGGAGGTACCACAGAAGTCTTTGGGTTTCAGTCCCATTGAGCTTTTGTAAGGGCACCCTGTGAGAGGACCTCTCAGTTTGGTGAAGGAAGGCTGGGAGATAGCTCCCAGGAAAGCTCCCCAGGAATTAATTAGCTACATGCTAACCTTCAGAAACCAAATTGCCTGCTTCAGGAAACTCGCTCAGGCGAACTTGGAAGCAAGCCAGGAGGAGATGAAACGCTGGTACGACCAGAATACCACTCTGGTAGTTTCAGCCTGGCCAGAAAGTGTGAGTTATGGCCCCAGTGGAAACTTGTGCTGTGCAGGACAAGTGGAATGGGTCTTTTGAGGTGGTGGAGCGCAAAAGTAACATCACCTACCTGGTGAATTTGCAGACTCCCATGAACCCCATTGAGGGTCATCCATCCAAACCGCCTCAAACCTCACTTTCAGAGGTCCGAAGTGAGCATGCTCTTGGTGACAGATGATGGGTTGGAAGAGGAGAGTGAACCTCTCCCTGATCTCCTGTCTAACAAGGAGCATGGTGGGTCAGTGGAAGGTGTGATCCTCTCACCTACACTGACCCCAGAGCAGCAGATTGACAGTCACCATTGTTAGGGCAGTTTACTACACTGTTCTCTCTGCCCAAGGTGTTACTCACTGGTGTATCCATGACGTGGCCAAAAATGACAGCCATCCTGTAAAACACAAGATTTACAGGTGACTGACTGGATCAGGGCCAGCATCACAGAGGATGTGTCTAAGATGTTGGTGTTATGGGTTATAGAGCCCTCAAACAGTCCTTGGGCCAGCCCAGTGGTCTTGGTCCCACACAGAGGCTGCAGCACCCAGTGCCACTCCTGAATTGCAGTTCTGCATGGACTACTGTGGGCTCAACACCGTCACCTGGACTTATGCACACCCCAGAGCTGATGAGCTCATTGATCTGTTAGGAGTTATCAAATTCCTCAGAGCTTTTGATTTTACGTCAGGGTACTGGCAGATTACCTTAACCGATGGGGCCAAGGAGAGGTCAGCATTCTCAACCCCAGAGGGGCATTACCAATTCCAGGTGATGCCTTTTGAATTGAAGAATGTCCCTTGTACCTTTTAGAGGTTGGTCAACGGGGTGTTGACTGAGCTGGAGGATTTCAGTGCTACCTGTAGGAGAGTAGGGTCTGCTATCCTATGGTCATCCCACAATTTTTGCTTTTTGCTTCACTGGTTTATGACTGAATGTGGCTGTGGGCCTGCTAATCAGACCCACAGCCTGCTGTTCTCTCTCTAAATTACTGCCAATGCACTCTAGGTGCATTACGAATTGGAACTGGTTCACCTTTTTGGCCCCTGTAACAGTGTACCCTAGGTACCCAGGGCATAGGTGTTTCCAAGGCCTACCAGGGGCTGCAGCATGTATTGTGCCACCCCTGGCCTGGCCTCCATATTTGACACAACTGGCTGATCACTCAGCTGGGGCAAGTTGGTGTAATCACCTCTTGCTTAGGTGTAGTATATCTATACCTAACCTAAACTGGACACATATGTTCCTATCAGCCACTCCTATGGAAGGCCTCATCAATCCTGGAGGCAGAGTGCTTGGAAATATGTGAGATGGTGCTCTAGCATGAGCTGAGCTTGTCTGCAGCTGTCGGGAACAACTCCCTTAGCTGTTCCGGGATATTGCCATACCATATACTCTTAAGTGCATTATAATCCTCGCGGTTATTTGCTAACTTTGGTTTGGCTTTATCAAAACATGTCGAGTAAGGTGTCATACGATTTGGAATACTATCCCCTCAACAGTTCTGTTGACGGGGATAGCATACCACCCTTCTAGAGGGACACGACATGTACATAGCCTTAACCCCGGTTAAAGTTAACCAGAGCCTCAGCATCACAAAATGGATGCTGCCACCACAGACACAAGTCTGACCTCCTGCTGCTGGGAGTCCTTCCAGCGAGGCAGGCTTTGACAAAGGGTTTCCTGCCTTGGGAGGTGCGAGCACCACCCCAGACAGGATTTTGTGTATTGGGTAGGACAGGGCTGAATAGAATCAGACATGCCCGGGGCACACAAGGTGTCGCCGTGCATAAGCCAGTCCAAACCGGTCCTTGGACTTTCCAGACCCCGGCCTGGCGAAGAGCTGGACAAAGGAAAGGGGGTGTAACCGCCCCCCTTCTTGGTCCCACCCAGAGGAGGGACCTAGCAGGTGATCCACCCCTCAGATTGGGTGTAAGAGTGGGAGCAGTGCCATAGCACCTCAGATCATCCTTAAATCAACTTTAAACGAAGAAGATGACTGGACTTCGACATTCTGCTGCACAGAAGACTGAAGAGTATCTCCCTTGTGGCCTAGGAGTGGCCACCCTGTGAACACAGGTACCAACCAGCAACTCAACATCTGCTTTGCCGCCGCCTCCCGCCGGAGCCCGAGCCCAGAGCCTGACAAGACCAAGACTCCAAGACTTCTCACAGCCCGATCCACAGTCCCTGCCAAGAAAGGACCCGTGGAGGCACCGAGAGACGTGGGATCGGACCTCTTGGAAGACGCCTGAAAAGCTGACTGTGCAGCATCCGAGGCACCCTCGGCGTTGTGCTTTGAGGGGTGAGAAGCAACCACCGAGCAGCCCTTGCACCGAAGATCAGCCCCCCAGCATCTCCACGATCTGCGTGGGGCCCTTTTGCATTGTGCCACTCGACGCGCCATCCCGGCCACTAGCCACGTGGTCAGTGCCCATCTTGGCAACAAAACCTACAAACTACACTGCGGGTCTTGTTGCTTTAGACTTGCCCTCGCTCCTGTAAAAGAGAGCACCCGCTCTGACCTTGCTGGTCCGAGTGACAAGCCTTTTTCCATTCCTGCGTGGCTTGCATTAGCCAAGGCCTGTTTGCTCCGATCAAGTTGCCGACACTGCCAACAGCGAGAAGCCTGCGCGGGACAGCTCGTGATTGACTCCTGGACGTCCTCGACCTCTTCGGGTCCACGTGGCTGCAGAGAGAATCTACACCTCAACGCCTGTTTGCACCCGACATCGCCTGGTTCCAACCTGGTTCCACGGTAGTCACTGGCTAGTGACTTTGAACATTGTCCCCTCTGCTTTCAGGTCTTCACAACATCAGATCCACCCTTGGATCCACCGGAACTCTTCACATCGAGCCGCCTGCAGCATCTTCAGCTCCAAGCACCATCGACCAGCGTGACGAAACCCAACACTACTTCGACCCTATGCACCCGCGTCCTGTGGGTGAGGTAACTCAGCAACGCCGGTGTTCCCACACTGGTACACACCTCTAGTGTCTGTGTCTTGAGTTTCACTTCTCTAGGTCACTCGGAAGGTTCCTAACTAACTAAGTTTATAACTTTTACGCACCATAGACATTGCATTAGTGAGTGTGTGCACTTTAAACACTGCACCCGAGTCCCGCGGGCCTTTCCAGACTTAGTCACTGCTAGTCCCGATCAGCTCCAGCGATTCCCAAGGCCCTAGGCCTATTTCCTTTTCAAGTGGTATCTCTTATACCACTTTCTTAGTATATGGTTTAGGTGGCCCCTAGGGCTCATCCATATTGTGCAACTTTTGTGTATTTTAAACTGTGTTTTGTTTAACGCTTGTGCTTCTGTGCTCATAAAGAGTCCAGGGGATATTTGTAGTTAATAAATATATATATATATATATTTTCAATATATATCTGTGTGGTGTCCTTTCATTTGGTATTCAAGGGGGTTGTATATGGTAAAACAGCTTGCTTCACATGCCTTTCAGAGTTTAGCCTAAGACTGCTTTGTCCACGTTACCACTAGGATAACTGGTCTATAAGGTTGACTTACAACCGATCATCATAAGGGTTGCTTGGCATGGTACAGGGTGATCACTAGAACTAGTGAGCATCATATACCAGGCCAACTTCTCACACTACCTACCTGGACGACATTGCAGTGTTCAGTTCTAGCTGGGAAGAACACTTGCAGCACCTTTGTGAAGTGTTGATGGTGCAGCAGGGGGCAGGCCTCATGGTCAAGGCCAGTAAGTGGCAGATCAGGCAGGGCTCTGTGGTGTACTTGGGGCACCAGGTAGGAAGCGGTCAGGTGGTGCCCCTACAGCCCAAGATTGTCACCATTCGGACATTGGAGGCCCCCAAGAGCCAGACAGAGGTGAGAGCCTTTTTAGGTCTCACTGGCTGATACAGGAGATTTGCCAAGGGTTATGCCTCCATTGTTGCCCCTTGACAGAGCTGACTTCGAGGAAGCAGCCCAGGATGGTGAGATGGACTGACGCCTGCCAGAAAGCTCTTGATGCCCTGAAGGCAGCAATGTGCATGTCGCCCGTGCTCAAGGCACCCGGCTTCTCCAAAGGAATTTGTAGTGCTGAGCATGGTGTTGGAGCTGTGCTCTCACAGCTAAAGAAAGAGGGCATAGACCAGCCTATAGTCTTCCTTAGCAAGAGACTACTCCCAAATGAACCGAGGTGGAGTGCCATAGAAATAGAAGCGTGTGGTGTGGTCTGGGCACTGAAGAAGCTAAGACCCTACCTGTTTTGGACTCACTTCCTAGTTCAGACAGACCACCGGCCCCTCAGGTGGTTGATGCAAATAAATGGGGAGAACCCAAAACTACTGAGGTGGTCCATCTACCTACAAGGAATGGACTTTACAGTTGAACACCGCCCTGGCACAGAACACACCAATGCTGATGGACTGTCTAGGTTCTTCCACGTTAGTGAAGAGAACTCCAAGGACGTTGGGAGGTTCACTCTACTTTCAGCTGGAGGGGACATGTGTTAGACCTGGCATCTTTTGGCATGTTTTCCCTGTCTTTTGACCTTGGTTGTCACTCTGTTTTTGCTGGTTAAGTGTCTCTGCGCACTTTCTCACTGCTGTCCAGATTTAAAGTGCAAGTGCTCCTGTTGTAAATTGTGTTATGGATTGATGTGTCCATAATTGGCATATTTGATTTATTAACCCCTTCCATGCTGATGACGTACCCCAGCCGTCATGCAATACGGTGCTCGTGTGCTGATGACGGCTGGGGTTCGTCACGGCCCGCCCCTGTTCGTGTTGTTTACAGCACACCAGGGGAATCGCGGCCGCATGGAACGGGTTAATAAGTCCCTAGTAAAGTGCACTGGGAGTGCAAGGGACTGTTAATAAAATGCTGCTGCTGGGCCTGCAGCACTGGTTGTGCCACCCACCCAAACAGCCCCAAAACAGGGCCTCAGACCTGCCACAGTAGTGTCTGCGTGCAGTTTGTAATTTTCATGTCGACCTGGCAAGTGCATCCATTTGCCAGTCCCTAACCTTCCTTTTTCTTACATGTGAGTCACCCCTAAGGTAGGCCCAGAGTAGTCCTGTGACCAGGGTGCAGTGTATGTGAGAGGTAGGAGATGTCCTGATGTGTGTGTGGCATTTCCTGATAGTGAAATATTGTCAAGCTTGTTTTTCACTATTGAAAGGCCATCTGTACCATAGAATACATTGGGGAGTGTGCTTATAACATCTTATAAGTATAACTGACCATGGGAACAAGATAGGAAAATGGAGTTTAGTATGCCTGGACTCAGGATGTAAAAATGCATCTTTTAGGAATGATGATTTTTATGTTCTGTGTTTGAAAATGCCACTTTTAGTGGCCCAGGTTCCTGCGAAGAGAAAGGGCAGGGGGCGTGGGAAACCCGCCCCTGAGGTTTCCACAAACCAGGAGGAGACTGACCTTCAGGGGGATGCCCCAGTACCTACAGGGGAGAAGGTAGCTGAACTGGGGGATTTATTTGAGCTGACTCATTGGCAGCAAGAAGGGGGTCTCACTAGTAAAGAATTCTTCAGGGAGCAGAGAGAAAACCCTTCTCTGGAGGGTTTGCGGCAGGGCTTCAGGAACTTCCTACTGGGTTTGGCTCACAACATGCCTTTGGTAGGAAACTTGGGGCAGGCCAAGACTTTTGACATGGTTGTCACCCACTTCTTTTGGCCCCAGATCTGAAGGCAGTCAGATGGACATTGCAGGTCTTGCCAAACTTGCCAGGCAAATGGTAAGAGTGAGAGGAAGTGTAAGGCTCATCTCCAACCTTTTGCAGTTGTTGGAACCTATTTTGAAAAGGTTGGGATGGACATTGTGGGGCCACTAGATCCCAAGACAGCCATGAGCCACAGGTACATCCTGGTCTTGGTGGACCATGCCACCTGGTACCCAGAGGCAATCCCTCTTAGGACACCAACAGCACCAGTGGTGGGCCTGGCATTAATGGGGATATTTTCTCACATGGAATTCATTGGAGAGGTGGTTTCTGACTGTGGTACCAATTTCATATCCAAGTATAGGACATCCCTGTGGAAGGAGTGCAGTGTGGCCTACAAGTTCACAACTCCTTACCACCCACAAGGCAATGGTATGGTGGAGAGATTCAACCAAACCTTAAACCATGATCACAGGTCTTTTAGAATCCATAAGGCATAAGTGGGTCTTCCTCTTACCATGCCTTCTCTTTACAAACAGGGAGGTACCACAGAAGTCTTTGGGTTTCAGTCCCATTGAGCTTTTGTAAGGGCACCCTCTGAGAGGACCTCTCAGTTTGGTGAAGGAAGGCTGGGAGATAGCTCCCAGGAAAGCTCCCCAGGATTTATATAGCTACATGCTAACCTTCAGAAACCAAACTGCCTGCTTCAGGAAACTCGCTTAGGCGAACTTGGAAGCAAGCCTGGAGGAGATGAAACGCTGGTACGACCAGAATACCATTCTGGTAGTTTCAGCCAGGCCAGAAAGTGTGAGTTATGGCCCCAGTGGAAACTTGTGCTGTGCAGGACAAGTGGACTGGGTCTTTTGAGGTGGTGGAGCGCAAAAGTAACATCACCTACCTGGTGAATTTGCAGACTCCCATGAACCCCATTGAGGGTCATCCATCCAAACCGCCTCAAACCTCACTTTCAGAGGTCCGAAGTGAGCATGCTCTTATTGACAGATGATGGGGTGGAAGAGGAGAGTGAACCTCTCCCTGATCTCCTGTCTAACAAGGAGCATGGTGGGTCAGTGGAAGGTGTGATCCTCTCACCTACACTGACCCCAGAGCAGCAGATTGACAGTCACCATTGTTAGGGCAGTTTACTACACTGTTCTCTCTGCCCAAGGTGTTACTCACTGGTGTATCCATGACGTGGCCAAAGATGACAGCCATCCTGTAAAACACAAGATTTACAGGTGACTGACTGGATCAGGGCCAGCATCACAGAGGATGTGTCTAAGATGTTGGTGTTATGGGTTATAGAGCCCTCAAACAGTCCTTGGGCCAGCCCAGTGGTCTTGGTCCCACACAGAGGCTGCAGCACCCAGTGCCACTCCTGAATTGCAGTTCTGCATGGACTACTGTGGGCTCAACACCGTCACCTGGACTTATGCACACCCCAGAGCTGATGAGCTCATTGATCTGTTAGGAGTTATCAAATTCCTCAGAGCTTTTGATTTTACGTCAGGGTACTGGCAGATTACCTTAACCGATGGGGCCAAGGAGAGGTCAGCATTCTCAACCCCAGAGGGGCATTACCAATTCCAGGTGATGCCTTTTGAATTGAAGAATGTCCCTTGTACCTTTTAGAGGTTGGTCAATGGGGTGTTGACTGAGCTGGAGGATTTCAGTGCTACCTGTAGGAGAGTAGGGTCTGCTATCCTATGGTCATCCCAAAATGTTTGCTTTTTGCTTCACTGGTTTATTATGACTGAATGTGGCTGTGGGCCTGCTAATCAGACCCACAGCCTGCTGTTCTCTCTCTAAATTACTGCCAATGCACTCTAGGTGCATTACGAATTGGAACTGGTTCACCTTTTTGGCCCCTGTAACAGTGTACCCTAGGTACCCAGGGCATAGGTGTTTCCAAGGCCTACCAGGGGCTGCAGCATGTATTGTGCCACCCCTGGCCTGGCCTCCATATTTGACACAACTGGCTGATCACTCAGCTGGGGCAAGTTGGTGTAATCACCTCTTGCTTAGGTGTAGTATATCTATACCTAACCTAAACTGGACACATATGTTCCTATCAGCCACTCCTATGGAAGGCCTCATCAATCCTGGAGGCAGAGTGCTTGGAAATATGTGAGATGGCGCTCTAGCATGAGCTGAGCCTGTCTGCAGCTGTCGGGAACAACTCCCTTAGCTGTTCCGGGATATTGCCATACCATATACTCTTAAGTGCATTATAATCCTCGCGGTTATTTGCTAACTTTGGTTTGGCTTTATCAAAACATGTCGAGTAAGGTGTCATACGATTTGGAATACTATCCCCTCGACAATTCTGTTGACGGGGATAGCATACCACCCTTCTAGAGGGACACAACATGTACATAGCCTTAACCCCGGTTAAAGTTAACCAGAGCCTCAGCATCACAAAATGGATGCTGCCACCACAGACACAAGTCTGACCTCCTGCTGCTGGGAGTCCTTCCAGCGAGGCAGGCTTGGACAAAGGGTTTCCTGCCTTGGGAGGTGCGAGCACCACCCCAGACAGGATTTTGTGTATTGGGTAGGACAGGGCTGAATAGAATCAGACATGCCCGGGGCACACAAGGTGTCCCCGCGCATAAGCCAGTCCAAACCGGTCCTGGGACTTTCCAGACCCCGGCCTGGCGAGGAGCTGGACAAAGGAAAGGGGGTGTAACCGCCGCCCTTCCTGGTCCCACCCAGAGGAGGGACCTAGCAGGTGATCCACCCCTCAGATTGGGTATAAGAGTGGGAGCAGTGCCATAGCACCTCAGATCATCCTGAAATCAACTTTAAACGAAGAAGATGACTGGACTTCGACATTCTGCTGCACAGAAGACTGAAGAGTATCTCCCTTGTGGCCTAGGAGTGGCCACCCTGTGAACACAGGTACCAACCAGCAACTCAACATCTGCTTTGCCGCCGCCTCCCGCCGGAGCCCGAGCCCAGAGCCTGACAAGACCCAGACTCTCAGACTTCTCACAGCCCGATCCACAGTCCCTGCAAAGAAAGGACCCGTGGAGGCACTGAGAGACGTGGGATCGGACCTCTTGGAAGACGCCCGAAAAGCTGACTGTGCAGTATCCAAGGCACCGTCGACGTTGTGCTTTGAGGAGTGAGAAGCCCCACCACCGAGCAGCCCTTGCACCGAAGATCAGCCCCCCAGCATCTCCACGATCTGCGTGAGGCCCTTTTGCATCGTGCCACTCGACGCGCCATCCCGGCCACTAGCCACATGGTCAGCGCCCATCTTGGCAACGAAACCTACAAACTACACTGCGGGTCTTGTTGCTTTAGACTTGGCCTCGCTCCTGTAAAAGGGAGCACCCGCTATGACCTTGCTGGTCCGAGTGACAAGCCTTTTTCCATTCCTGCATGGCTTGCATTAGCCAAGGCCTGTTTGCTCCGATCAAGTTGCCGACACTGCCAACAGCGAGAAGCCTGCGCAGGACAGCTCGTGATTGACTCCTGGACGTCCTCGACCTCTTCGGGTCCACGTGGCTGCAGAGAGAAGCTACACCTCAACGCCTGTTTGCACCCGACATCTCCTGGTTCCAACCTGGTTCCACGGTAGTCACTGGCTAGTGACTTTGAACATTGTCCCCTCTGCTTTCAGGTCTTCACAACATCATATCCACCCTTGGATCCACCGGAACTCTTCACATCGAGCCGCCAGCAGCATCTTCAGCTCCAAGCACCATCGACCAGCGTGACGAAACCCAACACTACTTCGACCCTATGCACCCGCGTCCTGTGGGTGAGGTAACTCAGCAACGCCAGTGTTCCCCCACTGGTACACACCTCTAGTGTCTGTGTCTTGAGTTTCACTCCTCTAGGTCACTCGGAAGGTTCCTAACTAACTAAGTTTATAACTTTTACGCACCATAGACATTGCATTAGTGAGTGTGTGCACTTTAAACACTGCACCCGAGTCCCGCAGGCCTTTCCAGACTTAGTCACTGCTAGTCCCGATCAGCTCCAGCGATTCCCAAGGCCCTAGGCCTATTTCCTTTTCGACTGGTATCTCTTATACCACTTTCTTAGTATATGGTTTAGGTGGCCCCTAGGGCTCATCCATATTGTGCAACTTTTGTGTATTATAAACTGTGTTTTGTTTAACGCTTGTGCTTCTGTGCTCATAAAGAGTCCAGGAGATATTTGTAGTTAATAAATATATATATATATATTTTCAATATATATCTGTGTGGTGTCCTTTCATTTGGTATTCAAGGGGGTTGTATATGGTAAAACAGCTTGCTTCACATGCCTTTCAGAGTTTAGCCTAAGACTGCTTTGTCCACGTTACCACTAGGATAACTGGTCTATAAGGTTGACTTACAACCGATCATCATAAGGGTTGCTTGGCATGGTACAGGGTGATCACTAGAACTAGTGAGCATCATATACCAGGCCAACTTCTCACACTACCTATCTGGATGACATTGCAGTGTTCAGTTCTAGCTGGGAAGACCACTTGAAGCACCTTTGTGAAGTGTTGATGGTGCAGCAGGGGGCAGGCCTCATGGTCAAGGCCAGTAAGTGGCAGATCAGGCAGGGCTCTGTGGTGTACTTGGGGCACCAGGTAGGAAGCGGCCAGGTGGTGCCCCTACAGCCCAAGATTGTCACCATTCGGACATTGGAGGCCCCCAAGAGCCAGACAGAGGTGAGAGCCTTTTTAGGTCTCACTGGCTGATACAGGAGATTTTGCCAAGGGTTATGCCTCCATTGTTGCCCCTTGACAGAGCTGACTTCGAGGAAGCAGCCCAGGATGGTGAGATGGACTGACGCCTGCCAGAAAGCTCTTGATGCCCTGAAGGCAGCCATGTGCATGTCGCCCGTGCTCAAGGCACCCGGCTTCTCCAAAGGAATTTGTCGTGCTGAGCATGGTGTTGGAGCTGTGCTCTCACAGCTAAAGAAAGAGGGCATAGACCAGCCTATAGTCTTCCTTAGCAAGAGACTACTCCCAAATGAACCGAGGTGGAGTGCCATAGAAATAGAAGCGTGTGGTGTGGTCTGGGCACTGAAGAAGCTAAGACCCTACCTGTTTTGGACTCACTTCCTAGTTCAGACAGACCACCGGCCCCTCAGGTGGTTGATGCAAATAAATGGGGAGAACCCAAAACTACGGAGGTGGTCCATCTACCTACAAGGAATGGACTTTACAGTTGAACACCGCCCTGGCACAGAACACGCCAATGCTGATGGTCTGTCTAGGTTCTTCCACGTTAGTGAAGAGAACTCCAAGGACGTTGGGAGGTTCACTCTACTTTCAGCTGGAGGGGACATGTGTTA
The DNA here is from genome assembly GCF_964263255.1 of Lissotriton vulgaris. Taxonomy (NCBI): domain Eukaryota; kingdom Metazoa; phylum Chordata; class Amphibia; order Caudata; family Salamandridae; genus Lissotriton; species Lissotriton vulgaris. The sequence continues at coordinate 1,220,071,402 of NC_141693.1, forward strand.
GACCTGGCATCTTTTGGCATGTTTTCCCTGTCTTCTGACCTTGGTTGTCACTCTGTTTTTGCTGGTTAAGTGTCTCTGCGCACTTTCTCACTGCTGTCCAGATTTAAAGTGCAAGTGCTCCTGTTGTAAATTGTGTTATGGATTGATGTGTCTATGATTGGCATATTTGATTTATTAACCCCTTCCATGCTGATGACGAACCCCAGCCGTCATGCACTACGGTACTCGTGTGCTGATGACGGCTGGGGTTCGTCACGGCCCGCCCCTGTTCGTGTTGTTTACAGCACACCAGGGGAATCGCGGCCGCATGGAAGGGGTTAATAAGTCCCTAGTAAAGTGCACTGGGAGTGCAAGGGACTGTTAATAAAATGCTGCTGCTGGGCCTGCAGCACTGGTTGTGCCACCCACCCAAACAGCCCCAAAACAGGGCCTCAGACCTGCCACAGTAGTGTCTGCGTGCAGTTTGTAATTTTCATGTCGACCTGGCAAGTGCATCCATTTGCCAGTCCCTAACCTTCCCTTTTCTTACATGTGAGTCACCCCTAAGGTAGGCCCAGAGTAGTCCTGTGACCAGGGTGCAGTGTATGTGAGAGGTAGGAGATGTCCTGATGTGTGTTTGGCATTTCCTGATAGTGAAATACTGTCAAGCTTGTTTTTCACTATTGAAAGGCCATCTGTCCCATAGAATACATTGGGGAGTGTGCTTATAACATCTTATAAGTATAACTGACCATGGGAACAAGATAGGAAAATGGAGTTTAGTATGCCTGGACTCAGGATGTAAAAATGCATCTTTTAGGAAAGATGATTTTTATGTTCTGTGTTTGAAAATGCCACTTTTAGAACATAGTAATTTTCTTGCTTAGCCATCCTGTGTGCCTCTGCTGGGTTTGTGGATTAACTGTCTGGCTTTGGAATGGCAGGGGCTAGGGATGTGCATTCTCTTCAGACAGCCATAGGGGGTCAAGGTATTTCCTGACTTTCCTGGTTGAGTCAGGGCTGGGCTGAATAGACCTGGGTTGCATTAAGAGTAGTGGGAGGAGATTTCTTTGCACCTGAATGGGCATGGTCTGCTTGAGACAATGCTGTCTCCAGAGCCTGCCGGAAAGCTGGGTCAGAAAGTAACAAGCTGGTTGGGACTAGGCCCAGACCCTCTCTGCCTAAGAGAACACAGACAAACTAAGTATAAATATTTGGGCCGAAAACCCAGAACTCTAGAGCTCGCTGAAATCAAGGAACCTGCCAAGAAGAAGACCTTGAAGAGCTGCCAGGGAAAGTACTGCTCATTTTCTGTGTTTTTTTTTTGTTGGGTTGGCCTGCAGTTGCTGTTTCTGCCTTGGGCAGTGAAAGGCCTGGACTGAACTTTCTCTAACTTGTTGCTGAGTATCTCCAAGGGCTTGTAACTGAGATTGTCTCCTGTTCACAAAGTCTGAGGGACAGCAACGACTTCACACACCTCTGGGCACCGTCTCTGGAACTGTGGGTTTCAGTTGCTGCAGAGGGGGCAAAGCAGCTGACTCCATCACCAACTCCATTGCTAGCTTCATGTCCTTAAGGCACCACAGAGGGCATCATCACATCTCTCACCACAACCCTGGTCTCACCGACCCCGACGACCGTGGTCATAGCGACTGAGCCGCTGCTTGCACCGTGACCTGTGGGCACTACACTCCGCACTGTCTTGCTTCATCTCACCACCCCGTTCTCACTGACACTGTCTCTGCTCTTCAACTAGCTCTGTCACCTGCGCCGCAATCTCTCAGCACTGCATCGAGCACTGACCTGCTTCGCACCGCAGCCCTGGTCTCACTGATGGCGCTGGACAACTGTCACCAAAGCCTCTGCCTGTACCTTGACCTGAGGACACCACACAGCACACTGCTACATTTTGCATCGCAACCGCGAGGGTTGCCACATCGTGCCGCATCAACCACAACAAAAAGGTCCTGCTTAAGATTCTCTCAGCCCTACTGCTAACCCGCTCTAACGCGGTCAGCAGAAACTGTTGGATTCTGTCATTTTCAGTATTGCGATAGCAACGGACTGAGCTACCGACTTCAAGGAACTACATTTTTAAAGTTATACCTGCAAAGTACATTTATTTAATTTCTGTATGTTGGATTTTTGTTGTTTTCATCTTGTTTTGGATATATAAAAATATTGGATATTTTTCTAAACTTTTAAACTAGCGTGCTGTCCTTTTGTAGTGTTTTCAATGTATTACTATTGGTTAAGTGTAAATGATTTGCACACGGCCTCTGAGATAAGCCTGACTGCGCGTGCCAAGTTACCAAGGGGGTGAACATGGGTTATTTTAGGAGTGTAACTTCCTTAACCTGACTACAAAGAAAAGTGCCTATTTGGATAAAGGTACCTCTGCCCACTAGAGACCCCGTTTCTAACAGATACATTTACCTATTTCGACTGCTAGAACTAAGCAATCTGGGAGTTTGGATTGCCTGATTCTAGTCTCTCTTTCAACCAGCAGATTACTGCTGAGTGAAATGCTTTGATGTATTATTGTCTATTCACAAAGTCCTTCTTTACCAGCCAGTATCAGTATGTAAATTGGTTGTTTAGACCTTAAACACCTCCATCTGGGTAATTGCTAATATTTGGGTCTTTCAAATCGTTTTCTAAACAAGTTACAGGTGGCTCAAATTGCTTCAGCTTGTGTAGTTCTTAACCACTCACAGAGGATGTCGGTTTCACATCTTCCTAGCTTATATTGGCTGCCGGTCCAACCGATGTGCACCTTTAAAGGTCTATGTCAGGTTTACAGAGCTGTTAAAGGTGAAGTTTCAACCCATACCAGAAGGAATGCACACATGTACAGACCTGCCTGTGCCCTGCACTTCTCCTGCACTATTTTCTTGTAGGTTCCTAAGATTCAGAAAAACCGTATAGGTCGCTTGTACTGTTCCTACAGAAGTGCTATACTGTGAAATTGTCTCCCTACTTCTTTTCTGCTCGCACCTACCTGCCTGTCTTTCAGGAAAAAAGTTTGTGAACTTGGCTATTTAAACATTCTTGATTCTTCCAGCTCACTGTTGTGTTTTCAGCACCAGGATGCTACTTTATGTGTTAGCAGTTTGCACTTTATAAAGTGTAATTCATTCATACAGTAGTACTCCTGTCTAAAAGACTTAAATGTCATCCAGCTCAAGCACCACACATGGCCAACAACTGGTATTGCACTCCATAGAAATCAAAGGAGGCACTAACTTAATTATAAAATAAATGTAACTAAATAGAAATGTATATTATACTTTATTTAAATTAGAGTATATTTATTATTTGGTATTTATTTTGAAATACAAATTCAATTGCCGTGTTTAATATATACTTTATCATGCCAATAAAACATTATAAATTAAAAAAAGTTAAAAAGGTGAAGGACATTTAACATTGAAAGTAATTTAATTTAATAAAAAAATGTAAACACTACTTTAAGAAGTTGAAATTTTAGTGCAGCTGCATTGCTCCTTCTTATTGTGGTACCACTAGGTAAATCGATGTTAGGGAAATGTGTTTAATATTTTTCAAATAAAAGAAATCTTTATTTTTTATTTTAAAATGAATTTTCTTAATTCTCCACAAACAAGCGTAAATTTACTTAAAGTCACTACTCAGCCGTACATTCATAGGAGTTCCCATCTCCTCATTTGTGGGGGTGGAGAATCCTAAGTGTCTACTTGGTGTAGATATATACAAGGTGAATGCCCTCCAAGCTTTCCTTTGAGGTTTTTACAGTTTAGTTTGCCTATCCTGCTTTTCAACCTGCAGCAGTTATAATTAATTGTTGTTGTTTGTTTATATTAAAAAAATTGTGTATGCTTGAACATTCTAAAGAATGCTAAGCATCAAACATGCATAGCATATGCCATGCTGTATTTGGCAAGCTACCTCGAGTAAGAAAGGGATGGACTTAATTATCTAAATATGCTGATGTGTCTGATGTGATTCTTAAGCTAACAATACACCATGGTGGACTGTCTAAATGATCATTGATTATTTATTTGTTGCTAGTGCAGCTGGTTGACAACGAGGGCAGAATATTCGATGAAATAAGTTGGGAAGTCAATGGGCAGTTTTGCAGATATCTGCTGAGAGCCTTAAATATAGTTACAACTTCATGCACTTTACAGTTATTTCCTTTTTTATTAGTATTCTCATTATTACACAAGTGGGGTATGGGGTCTCTCATCTGGCGTTTCGATTACATTGTTATGAACTGTCTACTTTTACCGAGAAAGCGACCAGAACAAGGGGTTACAAATCAGTAAACAGTCTTGCATCAAATTGCGAGGCACCTGTACCCGCAGCTAATCATCACCGAGCCAGTTCTCTAGCAGACTTCTGCTACATAATTATCAGGGGAAAGCTCATTAAAAGTTCCTTGTGTGTATTTCTCTAATGGTTTATTCAGAGTTAAATGCAATTTAGACACCTCTGGAGTCATAATTAGTCTGCGTTTCAGATACTTTTAATAAGCTTTATTTTACTCTGTTATACACGTTTGTTTTCTAGTATGCATTCTGTGCAAATGCTGATTTTACAAGGCTATAATTTTAAATAATGTTTCCTCAAAATAATTGTAATTTATTTTGCAGCACTGCATACAGATGATTAAGCCTAAAAAGGATGATTTCAGAGAAATGTCTAATTTATCTCAAACATCTTACATGTTGAATATGCCTTCCCACAATAACAAAATAACCATTACTCCTTCACAAACACTTCAGCATTAATATTCTAACATTACTACTTAACTTTGAAAAAAAGTTTAAGGTCAACCTACGCTAAATCAAAACATGGTGGGTTAGATGTACTAACCATTTGGCAGTCACAAATCCTGCATTCACTAAATAATATGGTTTGCAACAGCTACCTCACTTTTTACTATATACAAAAAACATTTTGCCATTTTGTAAATGGTTACCAAATTGCAAAATGGTTTGAGAAATGCATAGTGAATCACAGCTAAAAATTGCGATTCACAGTGCAATGCATAAATGGTCTGAGATCGCACTTTCGATCCAAAACCATTGCAAAGTTATTGACTACTCAAGGGAGGTGGTAACCCATTGTTCCTGGAGCCCCTTCCCCTTTGGGAATGATAGGAAATGGGGGAGTGAGAAGTGGTCACTTCTAACTCTTAAACAAACTTTTTATAAAAAATAAATGTTAATTTACACGCAGCCCCATTTCCTTTACGGAAAACACTTCCTTTAACATTTTAAAAACATGATTTATTCTAAAAGCAATCACAGAAATGGTGGTCTGCTGAGTCTGGCAACCACTTTATGTGAAACCCATGCTAGTATGTATGTCCCTGTGTGTTAGATTGACAAAGATGTTTGAAGGTTGCATTTGGACTTGTACCCATAAAAAGTTCACTTTGCTCATGAATAAACAGTGCATTATTGTCAAAATTAAAAAAAAATGCTAAAGGTGCACCTGCCAACTCATGCACTGTGTGTGCGTAATACACATGTGTAAGTTATGTATGACTATAAAAAAGTAAATGTAAATTAGCTAGATGCAAAAAATACTAGTTCTTTGGCATGGTTATGGACAAGCGAGTTAAAAACTTAGATCAAATCCCAGAAGGGTTTATGGTATTCCACAAATGTACAGCAAAATATTTCCTCGCATTTATAATTGTTCAACAAAAGACCATTTTCTTTTTTTTCTCAAAACTGGTTTTATTGAATCGCAGAAATAAACATCCACAGTGCTCCGAACCCTGGAGGGGCTGTGACTACAATCACAGTTCATGTTGTGCGATACATTTAATGAAAATACCCTCTACTCTCCACCCCCCCAACTACCCAATCTCCCCCCCACCCCCTTCCTGCAACACTCCGTCTCTCCACCACTGTTATGGGTAAGTATACAATCATCCGTGGATATAACTGTGCCTCAATATGCCCACTACATCTGCCCTTCCTCGCCCCTTGGCGGTGGTGGGGGCTCCAGCCACAATCCCCTGTAGTCTGCCCATCTCTTCCATATTTTATAGTGTTTTGTAGGACAGCCTCTGGCCTCGAACACTGGCCGCTCCATTCCCATGCAAAAGTCCAGTCCTTTCCTCCACCCGGCTTTTTTGGGAGCCCCAGGGTTCTTCCAGGCCGGAGCCACATCACGTTTGGCCAGTGTTAGTCCCAGCAGCAGCAAATGTTGCTTGTAAACATTCCTCCCCACCCCTTCAAGCACATTAAGCAGGCCCAATTTCGCCGTGCGAGGGAGCTCCCACCCCAGCACCTCCAACAAACAGTCCCACACACCCTTCCAGAATCTCGCCAGGCCACTACATTCCCACACTGTATGCAATAGGGTGCACAATTGTATTAGGCATAAACGGACTGCTATTGCTACTCCCCTGGGGGACTCAAGAGCCTCCCGCAGTCCTCTTCTTCCAGCTCTCCCACATCCCGCTCCCAGCGATCTCTCAAGGGCGGTAGATCCGAGGAACAGTGTGTCACTAATGTTTGGTATATTTTGGATATCTTTCGATCCTCCAAATCCCCCATAAAGACTTTTGCCTCTATCGGGCTGAATTCGGGTAGCGTAGTCAAGCCCACTAGCGCGGGTGCCAGAGCGTTCCTAAACTGTAGATAGCGAAAGAACTGGGTGCGGGGCATATTGAACTCTGCACTGAGGACTTGAAAGGTTTTAAGCGTGGTGCCTCTGAGGACTTGGCCCAAAGTTGAAATACCTATCAAATCCCAGCTCCTAAATCCCGGAAGGGACATCAGGGCCGGGAGTTGCCGGTTATGCCAGAGCGGGGTCTCCCCCGTCAGCTTTCCCCACCATCCCATGCGGCGCAGTGCTTGCCGCCATACCTGGAACACCACTTGCGTTGCTCTAGGCAGTCTCTTTCGCAGCTGCGGTGAGTATAATACCGTGAGTAGGGAGTCAGGTTCCATCAGGTATCGTTCTAGGGCATATGCCGGGTCCCCCCTGCCACAGTACCACTAGTCATTCAGGACCACCAGATGTGAGGCCTGGTAATACGACAGAAGATCTGAGGTCGCCAGTCCCCCACAGTATGTGGACAGAAAGCAGGTCTGCAGCGCTACTCTCGCCGCGCCACCGGCCCACAAAAAACGACCGAGAGCCGAGTTGACCAGTCGGAACCAATGCGGCGGGATTGGGAATGGGTGGTTTTGTAGTTGATACAGTAATCTGGGAAGGGCAACCATCTTAAAAATGGCTGATCTACCATAAATATTGAGAGGCATGCGGGACCAGCACTTCATTTCCTGCTGCACTTTGTCCCATACAGGAACCACGTTGCGCTCCCAGGCTATCGTCCGCATGGTCGTCAGGAACACTCCCAAATATTTAAGGCCCCCGATCGCTCTCTGCAGTGTCGAGGCCCACGGCCCGACTCCGAAGTGGTCTCCCAAAGTCCATAGGGTGGATTTCTGCAGTTTCAGGCAGAGTCCGGAGACTTCGCCGAAGAGTCTCATGATGTCTAGGACCCGCGGCCTGGACCGGTTCATGTCTGTAAGAAAGAATAGGACATCATCCGCATATAGTGCGATTCTGTCCGACGGTCCTGCCTGCCACTCAAATCCCTTCAGCTGTGCATCTATCCGGACCCACGCCGCCAGCGGCTCCATAGCTAGAGCGAACAAGTAAGGCGAGAGGGGGCACCCCTGACAAGTGCCACGTCCTATCGGGAAGGCTGCCGACACCTCCCCCGCCACCCTCACCGAGGCCGTCAGACCGGTATAAAGAAGTCGGATATAGGACATAAAGTGGGGCCCTAGGTTAAGGCGCGGAAGGAGGGCAAACAAGTAGGTTTCAACTCAGGGAATCAAAGGCCCTGTCAATATCAGCTAGTAGTAGTGCCGCCTGGTCCCCGGTTTTACTCATCGCCTCCACAGCCACGTGGGCTCGTCTAATATTATGCTGCATCGCCCTGCGGGGCATAAACCCAGCTTGATCCGAATGGACCAAATCTGATATGTAGGGGAGAAGGCGATTCGCAAGCGCTTTAGCAAGTATTTTGGCCTCAATGTTCAGAAGAGAAATTGGCCGATAGGACTCGTGGCGGTCTGGAGGCCGACCGGGTTTGCAAAATACAACTATTTCGGCATGTCACCAGTCCGCCGGCAGAAGGCCCTCTTCTCATGCTGCCTCCAGGGCGGCTTTGTAGTGGGGCCCTAGTTGTAGGCGATAGCGCTTAAAAAATTCACTCAGGAAACCGTTGGGCCCGGGGGCCTTACCAGTATTGAGTTCCCCCAGTGCCGTGCCCAATTCGTCGGCCGAAAGTGGGGCCTCAAGGCGCTCTCGCACATCAGCAGGAAGCGCGCGGGGCGGGAGATCAGTTATAAACTTATTAATGTCAAGTGCCGAGAGAGAGTCCCGCGGGGTGCATTGCATTGCAAAGTAGCCAGCGAAACTGTTCGCCAGTTCCCTTGGAGCTGAAATGGAGGCCCCGGTATCGTCTCTAAGGCCCGGCAGGTCCTGTGCCTGGAACACTTTTTGGCAGAGTCTATGAAGCATGGTGCTGGACTTGTCGCCCCATTGATAGATCCTACTTCTGGTCGCTAGCCAGATCTGGCGGGCCTCGTCCAACTGGAGAGAAGCGTATGTCTGCAGCGCCAGTAAAAGTTGTCCTGCGTCCTCTAGGCGATTCGCCACCCCACATTGAGTTTCCAGCTGCACCACCTCTGCTGCAGCCGGAACAGGTCCTCCCATCGTCTGCGCCGCGCCGCCGCGCACCATGTTATATCTACCCCACGCAGCGTAGGTTTCATAGCCTCCCAAACCGTCCGTGTGTCAGAGACCGTAAGTTTCCTTCCCAGTACTGGGCGATAGCCACCTCTAGATGTTGCTGATACGCCTCCTGCTGCAAATGCCAGGTGGAGAGGCGCCACCTGAATGGGCGTCTCTCCCTGTCTAGGGCAACCTCCACAACTACGGGGGAGTGATCCGAAAGTCCCCGCGGCAGGATAGCCGCCGAGACCACTCTGGTAATGACCGCAGCAGGAACAAAACTGTAGTCTAGTCTCGAAAATGAGCGGTGGACCGCCGAGACGTACGTGAACTCCCATTCATGTGTATGCAAATATCGCCATGCGTCTACCCAGTTCAGGCCACTCACCATGCCATGTAATCTAGTAGTGGGGGTATCTACAGCGGGGTCCCCCCTGAGTCTGAGGCGATCAAGTCGACACTGCATGACATCATTCCAGTCCCCCCCTATCACCGCAAGGCTCTCTGGGATCTCGGCCCATACCGCAAAGAGTTTTTCAATCAGGGCCCATTGCAGTGGGGGTGGAGCATATACACTCCAAAGAACCACTGATTCTGAGCCCACCGTCCCCTGCACAAAGACATAACGGCCCTGGGAGTCTATCCAGTATTTAGTGTGTGTGTAGGCCAGTCCACGATGTATCATTAAGGCCACCCCCCTGGAACCTCTCCCAAAGCCCGCATGGTAGACCTGATCATAGCCATATCTCCGTAAGTAAGGGTGGGCGTAAAATCCGTTTCGCGGGCGAATTTGCGCATTTTCCGCGATTTCGCGATCCGCGAATATCGCGAAATCGCGGTAAAATCCGTGAATCCGTGGGGTTGAATTTTCAGCCAAGCAAGGGTTACAGCAGCAGGTGCAAAAGTTGAACCTAATTTCTTTGTAACCTTTTACAAAAGGGGTAAAAACAAATTAACTTCAACTTGGACACCTGCTGCTAATTGCTTCCTGGCGCCTCGTTATCTACTTGCAACTATTCCCTGACCCTGCTCTGACCCTTGAAGCAGGGTCAGAGAATAGTTACAAGTAGGCAACGAGGCACCTGTCCAAGGAATTAAACCTCATCAGGAAGCACTTACAGATATAAAAAACAGGAAGAAGGGAGAGGATGGCAAATACACCCATTTTGAGTTGTCAGGAGGGGTTAAACTAAAAGAGACCTTTACAGCAGAATTTTCATATGCATTTTGCTAAAAATAAAAAGCTGTATGTTCTGTAGGGGCAACTCAGGAATCTGGCCCTTCAGAGATCCGGCCTCTCTTTCTTTCTCTCGTTCTCTCTCTCCCTCTCTCTTTCCCTCTCTTTCTCTCTCTTTCTATCTATCTATCTATCTATCTCTCTCTCCCTCTCCCATAAACGACTGCATGGGTAACTTCGCTATGCAAGCGGCTCGCGAAGACGCAAAAAGCCCCGCGAACACGCAAAAAACCCGCAAACACGCAAAAAAAATCCGCAAATTTGCAAATTTTGCGGATCGCGAATTCGCTAATCCGCAAATTCGCGGATTGCAAATTTGCAAAATTTGCCCATGCTTATCCGTAAGCTCAGTGCTTTGTTACCCATGAGGTGTGTTTCTTGCAGCATCAGGACATCTACATTCTCCTTCTTCCCTTGTCTCAACACCGCCCCCCGTTTGATCTTGTCCAGCATACCCCTCACATTCCAGCTCATCACTCTCATTAGGGCACCAAATTGCACCCGCCTAGGGTTTTCAGCCCCCATCTAAGCGCAGATGAATTCGTACAGCAGGTAGTAGGCTCAACAAGCGTGGACGCCACAACAGCATCATTGACAATCGTGTTCAGGACAGCCCTCCCCCCAACCTCCCTCAGGCCCCAATCACCCTCGCCAACTGCAATCAACGTCCCACAACTCCCCCCCGCCCCCACCCCATACCTCAATGAACAATGAAGTATCTGTCGCGGTGTAGCGTGCTCCTGCCCCCAACATGAGACAGACCGCCCACCCCACCAATGGACCCGCATCGCTACCCAAAACCCACTAACAAACTAGACCTAACAGAGGGGTCGTGTCTGCCCTCCCTATGCCGTCCCCCCACCGAGTCCCAAAACCAAAAAGTTACTTGTACAAATCAAGTTCTTTGCCACGGTCCGCCAAGGCTGTCCACATCAGGGGGGAGCGAACCATCTCCCCTCAAATCTGGATGGAGCAATCACTTTTCGCAGCGGCAGCTAAGATGCCGGACCCTGGGAGTCTGGAGCCCCAGTAGCTCCCGCCGCCCCATTCTCCGTGGAGGAGTTCTTCTTAGCCTGTAGGTACCACTTAGAGCACGCACTAAACATCCAACAACGCATATTGATCAGAACAGATCACGTACATCCAACATTGCACAGGTAGGACGTGGGTGTATATCAGCATGCTTCAAAAGCAAGCTACCACATAACTACCCCACACCAACGTCTGCAGAACTCATAGTATCCAACCATCCCATCACCACATCACCACAGTCAAGATATGCCATCAAAATTATGCCAGAGCTTGCCATCACCACCTGCTACCTCAAGTTAACACACAGATACCAACAGGCTAACTAATCTGTAAGTCATTAACCAAATAGCAAGTTAGATTATTGGCAAGATCTACGGCCACACCCCGCAAACCTCTAGCACATGGAACTATCAAACGTAAGCTAAAAGGACGACAAATCCACTAATACACAGAATTTATAACTGATACACTTTTAACCTTATAATTTACATCAGATTCCGGTCTGCAACTGAATCCTTGAAACATGACTTGAAGGTACTGGACTCCTTTGACACTGCAGGGTTATATCACTTGCAAATTGCAGCCATTAACATTTGTAGATTATAAAATAGAATGAATTCTAAAACAGTGGACAATGTCCAAAACAAAGAGACACTCTTCACCAAAGGCGTGTACACTGCTGACCTGCAAAAAGTTCCTAAGCACTCAATGAAGCGCCCATGAGATGCCAAGATGCATATATTCAGACGATGCACCAGTAAACCTAAATATGTAGGCCATGACTTTTGCACCCCATGAATGCTAGACATTTAGAAACTGAAAACAAAGCTTTTTTTGCAGGATTTTCTTTTTGCATATGTGTATGGAAATTGCACATTTCTTGTACATTATTATTATTATTATTGTTATTATTATTATTATTGGGGTTTTGTGGCGCGCGTAGTAACCCGTAAGCATCCCAGCGCTAAGACCAAGACATTCGAGAGGTGGGTAACGGGGAAGGAGGAAGAAGGGGGATCAGGGGAATAGATGTGTTTTCAATAGTTTCCTGAATCGAAGGTGATCAGATTCCATCCTTAGTTTGCGGAGGAGGGTGTTCCTAAGGCTGGCCATGTTCACAGAGAAACGCCGTCCGCCTGTACGGGCCCTTTTCACTCTGTGAACTGTGATGAGGTGTTCATGGTCCTAGCGGAGGGATCTTGTGGCATTGTAAGGAATGATAAAGTTTTTGAAGATGGGGGGCCTTTGTCCTGTAAAAGTTTATGGGCCAGACAGAGAGCCTTGAACTTAACTCTCTCTCTTACTGGCAGCCAATGAAGGTGCTTCAGAGCTGGTTTTGCCGAGGATCCGGCCGGGGTGTTGGTGAGAAGCCGGGCCGCGGCGTTCTGAATTGTTTGTAATTTGTTGTAGGTGGCTTCGGGGGCTCCCAGATAGATGGCATTGCTATAATCCAGCTGGGATAGAATAAGGCCTTGGATAAGCAATTTCCTGGAGATGGGGGGGGAGCAAGGGGAGGATTTTCCTGACAGATCTAAGAAGCCCAAAACAAATCCCAGCCTTGCCTGGGTTTTGAAGGACAGGCCTTTCTCTAGCCAAATTCCCAGGCTCTTGACCTCGTTCTTAGGGACCGGGGGTTCACCCAGACAGGGGGGCCAGATGTTCAGGGGAAGGGAGAGCCCTTTATGACCAAGGAGCAGAATTTCTGTCTTGGACCCGTTGAGTTTCAATGCTGAGTTATTCATCCATCACTGGATTTTGGAAAGGCAGCTGTGGAGGTTGGATGGTTCTTGATTGGGATGGGATAAGGACACCACGAGCTGGGTGTCATCAGCATAGCTGATGATTTTCACTCCGAACGGGATGACCACCTCCTCCAGTGGGGATATGTAGACATTGAATAATGTTGGGCTTAACGAAGAGCCCTGTGGCACTCCACACTGGAGGGGAACTGCAGGGGAGTAGGTGTCATTCTCCCAAACCTGGAAGGACCGATGGTTAAGGAATGATGCGAACCAGGTCAGGGCAGTGCCATCCACCCCGATGTCTCTGAGCCGCTGGATTAGCACCCGGTGGTTGACAGTGTCGAAGGCCGCACTGAGGTCCAGGAGGATCACTGCCACTGATCCTCCTGCATCCAAAATACATCTGGTCTCCTCCACTGCAGCCAGGAGGGCGGTGTCCGTGCCCTGACCTGGGCGAAATCCAGTCTGCGAGCTCCTGAGTAAGTTATTAGACTCCAAAAAGTGAGAGAGCTTTTTATTCACAATTTTTTCAGTGATTTTACTAATTCCCGGGAGGAGGGAAATTGGCCTGTAGTTGGCCAGATCCAGCGGGTCTAGAAGAGGCTTTTTTAGAAGGGCCTTGACAACAGCCGCTTTCCAGCTGGCGGGGACCTTTCCCTGAAGTAAGGAGGAATTAATGAGGTCCGTTAAAGGAGGGGCAATAGTGGGAGCCACTTTTTTGAGGATACGTATAGGTACCGGGTCGCTGGGAAAACCACTTTTAATTGTAGCGAGCATTGCCAGCACCTCTTCAGTGGTAACCGGGCCGAGGGTGTCTAGGTAGATGGCGGGGGTATCCGGATGAGGAATCGCGGTTCGGTCAGGTATGTGGCAACCCTCATTGTTGGTACTGTTGTCAACTGGGGATAAGGTGGCGAGAATTTTCTGGATTTTCTCGTCAAAATACTTAGCCAATTTAAGGCATTTATCCCCAGAGATGTTGGAGGCTGAGGGTTTCTCTGGAGGATCCGGGGCTTTAAGTAATTCTTTCAGGATAATAAAGGTTTCTCTAGCGGAGCTGGAGGAGTTTTTTATTCTTTCCTCATAAAATTGGCTTTTGGTGTTACGTAGGGCGAGTTTGTAAGCTCTTATGGAGGCGCGGAAAGCGTCTTTTTTGACTGTGGATTTGTCCTTCCTCCAAACTCGCTCTGTCCTTTTGCATTCCTTCCGTAGAACGTTAAGCTCCGGAGTGTACCAAGGAGCCGGGTTCACTCTTTTGGCTCGTTTCAAGGTGGGTATTTTGGGAAGGAGGCTATCCAGTGATTGAGTGAGCCAGGAGTTAAACGCCATATCAGCGGTGGCTGGGTCTAGAGCCGGGGGGAGGGGGGGAGATTCCATAAGCCTGGAGGCCCATTCTTCAGGCGAGAGTTTATGCCAACGTCTATCGGTGACGCAGGTTTTGGACAGTTGGGTTGACGGGACATCGAGATGCCAGTCGATGGGAATCAAGAAGTGGTCTGTCCAAGGCAGTGGGAGGGGAGTGCGTGTTTTAAAGTGATGGATATTAGAAAAGATTGGATCCAGGAGGTGCCCTTTGTTTTGGGTAGCCTCTGAGTTCACTAGTCGTAAATCGAAAGAGGTGAGATCAAGGAGAAGTTCAGAGGCAGTTGTGTCCTTGGGATCTAAAAAATGGAGATTAAGGTCTCCTAAAATTAAAAAGTTAGGAGATGTCGTTGCCATAAGAGTGACAGTGTCAACGAGGGCACTCAAGAACTTGCCCAGGGCTCCTAGTGGGCGATATATCAGAAGACTAGAGAGGGAGGTTGCAGGTGAGATCTGTACAGCGAAATGGCAGCTTTCACAGCCATCAATGTTGCCATTATCTATTCTGCAGGCGAAATGCTCTCTGTATATTATTGCCAGGCCGCCTCCTCTACCGAGGGGTCTGTTCAGAGAGTGGATTTGGTAACCAGGTGGAAGGGCATTAACGACATCGGAATCGGTGTCGGGGGTGAGCCACATTTCCGTAAAGAACAGAATATCAATGGCGAGATCTTGTATGAGGAGGTTTATCTCGAGAGAGTGTTTAGGTAGGGACCAGCAGTTGAGGAGGCCGAGTTGAATGCCGTGGCATTGAGCGTCAGTAAGGGCAGGTTTGCAGAGGTCGCAGCTAATAAAGGGTTTTTCTCCTGTATAGGTGTAATGGCAATTCATGTTTTTTAAAGGATTGAGTGTAAGAAGGCTAACTTTGGAGTAAGTAGGTCGGCTCTTACGAGAATTGGGCATAGTACCTGG
This sequence comes from Lissotriton vulgaris, assembly GCF_964263255.1. NCBI lineage: Eukaryota > Metazoa > Chordata > Amphibia > Caudata > Salamandridae > Lissotriton > Lissotriton vulgaris. The sequence goes on from NC_141693.1 coordinate 1,220,086,420, forward strand.
GCCTAGGGCCGGCAGGGCCCGGACGGGCCCAGACGGGCTTGCCTTAGGCGCGCCCGCTGTGCCCGTCCGCTGCGCGTCCGTGGAAAACACATATTTTTATAGGGGGTGTTTTGGGGCGTAGCCCAGAGAGGGTAGGCGGGCCTTGAAAGATTTCCCTCGCCCGCGGCAGCGTTCACCTCGGCTGCACGGGGGGGCTGAGTGGGAGTAGGTGCCCTGGAGTGCAGGGAGCAAGGTAAGATAAAGTTTTAAAACAAATACACAATTTTATACAGCGGTTACATACATATGTCTGCAAAGAGACTTAAAGATCTCATCTGATAAACCTGTGAGTGTAGTGCAACTATCTGCCCTCAGTATGCCTTTGTCAATTATTTCCATAAAGGAATCAATAATCAAAAGTGCATGTCAATGGGGTGTTAACTTTTATTCGGCAGGGGTAGAAGTTTATTTGGAGTGGGGTAGATGAATGTTCTTACACTAAAATTAGAGAGTCATTACTTGACACTATGGTCATTGCTCTAGACATAGTAATCCGTATGCATGCTTTTTGGATTTTGAGCCCAACATTGTGCAAAGATTTCTCTATATTAATTGAAGTTGATCTTCAGTTTTCCCAAATCCCAAGATACCACTTCAGATCATGTCCAATGGGAGTTTGTGAAGCCTTGGCATGCTCATCATACAGCACAGCATCAGTAATGTATGCAGTGAGTTTGTATAAATACCACCTGCACATATGATGGCAAATGCCTTTCATAGAAGGCAATGCGGGCAGCAGCTTGAAATCATGTTGTAATTACAGTCTGGAGGGAGATCTTACTACTTGCCAGAAACATTCACGTTTAGTGGATGTTATCTTGGCCAGTAAGAAGGTTTACCTTTCACATTCTCTGTCACCCTCCCGAGCACAAAAGCACCATTGTTTTAATTTCGAGAAGGAGCAAGTCATATTGCAAATTGAAAAGCGAAAGTATGGCCCTCAGATCAAGAAACGTTCCAGCGCTTTGAAAATACGTTCAGCCGAGCGCAGGTAATTTCCAAGAATGTATTGGTATCACGTTTTAGCCTAAATGTATATTGTGGAGCTGTGTGGAGCAGCGGCCAGGGTGCTGACTACGGGGCTCGCGGCTCGATCCCCATGTGACTCTGGGCAAACGCTTGCTTTATCTCCCCTATGGCCCCAGCGCCTTGAGCCCCTTAAGGTAGTTCGCGCTTTACAAATACCGGGTTATTATTTACATAAAGCTTTCGTTTAATCATTGTGAATCCGGCAATGAGTTTTTTCTAGGAAACCACCCTCCCCTGTATTGAAATGATTGGACTGAACTACAGGACCTGTCAACATGCAGGTTCTTCTGAAACTGCACTCAAAATGCAAAGACGCATGTGTACGTCAAAGTGTGAATTTGAGGTCAGGGTTTAGTCAGGAACCTTGAAAAATAATAGGCCTGCAGCAATCCACCCCTGGTATGCTGGAACATGATGATGGGAACATATATTTACCTAAAGGGGCTGTCAGCCAGCTCTCTTCATCTTCTGATGTGTCATTCCCAGTTTCCTTCCACCCACTGCAGCATACAGCATGGGGCAATGATTCACCCTATTTCAGTAACTGGTACACTTTACTTTGAGATACTGCATTTAGCCCTTTCACAAGGAGCACATCCGCACAGTAGGTAGGTCCCTTCAGTGCCAGTGTTTTTCTTTCTTTCTACTTTATTGTTATTACTCATCGATTCCAGCTTTTTCCAGCCCTATCTCATGTCAATGATCTAAATTTATTTTGAAGTGCCTTTGTTTATCTGACATCAGGCATTTCATCGCATCCAAACTTATGTCTATTGGAAACTGTTCTTTATGATGGCAAGATGGCGGCGGATTCTCTGGCCGTGTGAGCTGGTATTAGCGTTCTCTTCCCCCCAGATGACCTGCTGACTCTCTCATCCCTTAGCGCGGGGCTGTTAGAATCTAAACTATGGGAAATAATACCATTTTGATCTGCGCTGATGCTCCGTTGGCTCTGTACTCACAGACGCTGCCTGTCAGATTTCATCCTAGTTTCGCGGCGTCTTTCGAGCAGCAGCTTGCTCCTGTCCCAGTGACACCATCGACGGAGCTCAGTGCTGAACGAGCAGACAAAGAACCTGTCTCGGGCCACAACAAAGACCAGCTCTTCGGCACCTCAGCCTCCAGCTGTTCAAACGTCAATTCTATCTGGCAAAAATACTAAAGGAGGTCGGCCAGACGCTGCATCGGCATCCGCTAAAAATCGCAAAAAAAACTGCTCCAGTTCCAGCAATGTTTCATTCCCAGGCAAGCAGCAGCACACACAAAACGTTACAGAGCCCACAGGGCCTAGCTGTTGTGAAATCACGCAACCCTCCTTCTGCTTCGCCCCAATGCCTCCACAGCGACAACTGGTAAGGCAGACACTGCTCCTCTACTATCATTTTCAACAGTTTTGCCTAAGGATATCGATGGGGACATTGTTGGGAGTACAATTAGGCAACTTGAGGTGGAGGTGCTTAGCGGTAATGCCACAACAATTCCGATTTGCATGAACCCTTTACTGGATTCGACTTCTCAACCCAGCGGGCTGCTGGGAGTTGTAGTTCCCGCAGACTCTGCTCCTAACACACAATCTACAGCAGCAGTTGCCCTCCCTGTGGCTCTCCCTATAGACCCTCAAAATGATCATCCTCACACAGAGGTACTGCAAGCCCCCCCCACCCTGTGCATTAACTAACACCGAGGGCGATACAGATGGAGATAATTTCTTTTCTCTATCAGAGCACACAGGCTCATCAGTGGATGACAATGGATTAGATAAGGATTAGACTGATGATGAGGATAGGGATCTGGGCGATTGGTGAACTAATGATGTTCTGAACCCTGCTAGTACATCTAAGGGCCTTTCCACGGTCCGAAAAATACCTCAAGATTCCAACACCGGCTCCCTAGCTTGGGATTATTCATTTTCTGCACAGTCTGGGCCACAAGGTAATCCTACTGACTCTGCCACCAATGGCTTTGATTCCATCTCAGGCCCACCACCACGGGAAATGACACTCGCAATAATGGCATATCGCGAGGAGACCCGACAGGAAAGTGCCTGGGCACAGGGCGCATGCCGTAGGGTCCAGAACTCTCTTTACAGAGTGATTAAAACCTGTGCAGACATTACAACTAGGCTAGCCGAAGCTGAAACTCGGATTTCTCCTCTCGAAGACAACATGGTCACCCAGAAGACTACTGTAGATTTGCTTCAATCCCACAGGGACGACGTCCAGTGGAAATTAGTGGACATTGAAAACAGGGCTCTGGGAAATAATCTAAGAATTCTAGGGGTCCCCGAAGGTATCGAAGGATCAAATGCTCGATAGTTTGTGGCTGAACTATTCTCTGAGGCCTTTCCAGAGGTTAAGGAATGGGACTGGCAATTTGAAATTCAACGTGCCCATCGGTTCCCGTTCAAACCTAAACATCGAACTGGTCAAACGGACAATAGACCCCGTGCTATTTTAATTTGCTTGCAGATTTTTCTAGCTAGTGAAAGAATTTAGGATCTAGCTAGGCCCGATAGACAAAGAACAGGGATGGGTTGCTAATTTTTTGTTAGATCTGATTTTTGCCCAGCCACGGTTGAGCGGAGGTGGCAACTCCGCCAGCTAATTGCTCCTTTTCAATCTAAAGGGGCGCAGGCATTTTTACTTTTCCTTTCCAAACTCAAAATTATCTATCAAGGCCAGACAACATTTTTCGAGTCTGAAAGTCTAGCAAAGGCCTTTTTGGATTCAGTCTAGTAAGCTCAATTTGTATGGATTTAAGTTTCTAGCTATTCTCTTTTTCTGAATTATTATTGGGGACACAGCTCTATTGTGGGGGTGATATGTTTTTTATACATCTTGCCTTTATTATGTTTTTGACATGTCCCAGGGCATGTCCTCCAGCATGGCTAAGTTGGCAGCAACTCTAGGGGGGGGGGGATTTTGACTCATACCAGCTCCTCCATCATCCGGACTTCGGTCCTATTGCCTAGGTTGGGGGGTGGTGGTGTGAGGGGATCGAAGCTGGGTGGGTGTCAGGAGTGGGTGGCTGGGTTGGGGGGGCTTCTGGTGTGGGGGGGTGGTCTTGGGTCGCATCAAAAACAAGCTTAAAAAAATTTCTTTATCATGGTATCGTTTTGATTATTGAAGTCATTATTTTGCATTTTTTGTATATAAGACTAAATGGCGTTGAGTAAAATTCATATAGCATCATGGAATGTTTGTGTTTTGAACAATGGGACGAAAAGAGCATTATTTTCCAGAGTTATTCAGGCTTTACATTTAGAGGTACTTTGTCTGCAGGAAACCCATGTGCCCTGGAACAATCGAGACGATTTAAAAATTCCTGGATTTGACTTATTAGGGTGCTCTCGACAGTTCTCAATGATAAGAGGGGTGGCAATATTAGTAAGGCGCGGGTTGGGATCATGTATGAGAACCATTCAAGATAATACAGGACAATAGGCTATTTCTGAGCTCTTGATCAATGGTAAACCTTTGACTATTTGCACTATATATAGCTCAAATTTGGATGACCCTGCAGTCCTGTATTATTTAAATGAAGAATTGGCTCTGTGACCCCATCCTATCTGTCTTTGCGGCGATTTTAACATCAATCTGTCAGCTGACTTTAATCTTACAGGGGGGCAGAAATATGTGAGCAAGAAACTTAGAGCATTCAGGGCACTGCAAGCTCTGGTTCAAGAACACTGCATGACTGATCTTTGGTTTCATCACTATAAGCATTTAGATGGCTACACATATTTCTCAGCTCCTCACAATAAAATGGTACGTTTGGATTATGTCTTCGTGTCTGATCAGCTTGCCGACACCACATTAATTTCGATTTCACCCCGCATCATATCAGATCATAATCCGTTGATTATAAGCTGTACTTTAAATTGCATCAAGAGGGTTCCCAGATTATGGACTTTCGAGAGAAAACTTCTATCGGAACAATTATATTTAGATCACATGAGACCCTGGATATCTGAATTTTTAAATATTAACAGAGGGTCAGCCCCTAGCAATATCGTCTGGGATACACTTAAGGCAGCAATTTGAGGTGAGACAAAGAGCTTTACATTCTCCCGTCAGAGGCAAATTCAAGAGCAAACTAACGAGTGGATTGACTAATTACGTTTTGCAGAGGTCCAGCTCACGAGCGCGATCAATGATGCCCGCGATACAGCCCAAAGTCAAACACAAGTTGCGCGTATTAAGGCTTCCTTGCTCAAATTCTTTGGGCGGGACCTCGCTGCCAAATATTTGCAGTAACGCTCGATGATGTTTGAGTTTGGTGAAAAAGCAGGCAGGGTATTAGCTAAATGACTCCAGCATCGAGCCTTGTCTAACCGTATTGTTAAGACTCAGGACTCTCAGGGCCACATTCACAAAACTCCTGAAGGGGTCCTGACAGTTTTCTCTGAGTTTTATGGCTCTCTATATACCGAGGGACCTAGGGATTTTAGTTTAGATCATGAGTTCGGCGCTTTTGTACACAAGCTTAACACTCTAAAGGTTTCAGATCACCAGAATGCTATCCTGGCTGCACCAATAGAATGGGAGGAGGTCAAATCGGCACTGAACTTTCTCGCCAAGGGCAAGGCATCAGGCCCGGACTCTACTCCTTTGGAGTTCTATACTATAGTTCAGTCCGAGATTCAGGAGGATTTTTTGACAATCCTTAGAGATGTGCATCTTGGCCTTATTCCAGACTCCTGGCATCATACAACCATCATTTTTTTAAAAAGAAAGACAAACCGGAGCTGGACCCTGCTTCATTTCATCCAATATCATTGATCAATACCGATAGCAAGATTTTCGCAAAGATCTTGGCTACCAGATTAGTGTCAGTGATATCCCCATTAGTTTCTATTTGTCAACATGGGTTTATTCCTGGCAGGGACCCGGCAGACCATGTCCAAAGTGTTATAGCACTTTTGGACTGGGCTCAAACCACAGGATCCCCCCTCGGTGCAATCCTGTAGGACACCGAAAAGGCGTTTGACTGGGTTGCCTGGAGGTTCTTGTGGAAAGTTCTGCACTGGAAGGGGTTCTGCTCAAACTTTGTTCACGCTTTGCAGTCACTGTATATCACACCTCAAGCTACTTTATCTATATCAGGCCTGGTTTCAAGATCTTTTTAAATTAGCAGGGTCACTAGGCAGGGCTGTCCCTGCTCGACCCTGCTATTTGCACTTTACATAGACCCGTTTCTAAGCAAACTTAAGCTCTCTCCGGTTATATCTCTGGTTAGGATTAATACATATGAATTTAAAGCTCTGGCATACTCTGATGCTATCATTGTATTAACAAGTGATGTGTCAGTCTCGTTTCTTCCAATTAAGAACTTAGCGGAACAGTATGGTCCCTGCTCGGGCTACAAACTTAATGCATAGAAAACCCACGTGGTTCAAACTGCTGCCATTGGTCCTTCTGATGCACCAGTGGTTTCAAGTGCATTGAATTTAGGGATAAGAATTACAGCTGCAGTAGATAAGCTCTTAACTATCATAGATACAGTTAGCTCCACTCTGCACAGATTAGATAATCTGCATCTATCTCTGTTCGGAAGACGAAATGTGTTAAAAATGCTGATCCTGCCGAAATTTCTCTATATTTTTAGGACCATTCCGTTAGAGTTTGCTCAGTCAAGTCTTGCCCGTGCAGAGAGATCCTGCAGTAGGTTCCTAAGGGGCTACCACCAGACCCGCAGGGCAGCGAAATGGATGTAATTGCCACTGGATAGGGGTGGGTGGCAGTGGTGACTCCTCTATGGGGGCGTTTGGGTGCCGCCCCCCTGCTTTCTCGCCGTGTGAGAAGGCAGAAACAAATGGTAGTTATTACCGTAATAACTACCATTTGTTTTTGCCTTCTCGCACGGCGAGAAAGCTGTAGATCCTGGTTGGGGTGGGCTGAGTTACTCGAGGGCAGGGGGGGTGGCTTGCCCACTGTTCTAAATACTGACTGCTTGGGCAGCCTGAGGCCATCCAAGCAGTCAGTATAAGGAACAGTGGGCAAGTCACTCCCCCTGCCCTTGAGCAACACCACCCACTCTCCCTGTTCTCTCTGTATGCTGCAGCATACAGACAGAAAATGACGCTGGTGGGGCAGCGGCCGGACCAATCACAGCGCTGCGCTGTGGTGGAGGGGAGGGAGGCTGCCTGCAGCCTTTCTGTCTGATGACGTGGTGCACTGCTTCAGGAATTGAAACACAGGAGGACGGCGGGAGTCGTGGAGTCTCCGGAACTGTAAGTTTAACATTTTTTTTATATCATTTTTTCCCCCTTAAACCCCTGCCGCCTCCTCCCTCATCACCTTCAGTGCGCGACGACCCCATTTCCACCCCCCCTGGCCCCCACTTGCCTGTAATGCTGACCGCGACTGCTAATGGGTGGTGGCAGCGCATAACAAACATACGTTTGGCTCTGGTTGGTTGGAGAGCAATGAGGCATGGCAGGAAATGAGCTACATTAGGTGTGGTGGTGGCTTAAGTATTTCTGTAGTCAGTTCTAAAAAGTGCATGCATCTGTAAATGTAGTACGAATGGAAGTGGTGTTGCCTTTTTAAACACATTGGGATTGAAATCAGGATTTTGCGACAAAGATGTAAACTATATGGACAACCAAAACTTTCACACTCCAACTTTACAACTTTACAGAGGCAGTTTTCTTTTACGTAGTTAATGTGCCCTCAGCAGTGCATAGGTCTAAAGGTGGTTTAGGAGAGTCTAGAGGTCGATATGGAACAAAGCGCGCCATTTTCTTTGATGTACATTAATGTTCCACAGTCATGCTCAGCTTAAAGGATTTGTCTGCTGGAGCAAAGAGAAAGGTTTCACCTGGAACAGTTGCCTGATTTTGGTTTCGCTGAAAATATCAACTCAGTAGATAGCGCTGTTTTAAGTCACCATATTTCATAATAAGGTATACAGGAAATTGGCAGCTTGCAGCCTGCACTATTCCACTGAACCTTCCGAGGTTGAAAAGTTGTGCGTTGTAAAGGTTGGTTTTGGGTTATATTTAAAACGTCACGAAACAGTAGTGTGAGCGCTATTCAACAGTATATTAGAATGATGTTTAAAAATAATACAGCTAACTTCAGACTGCCCCTGTGCTTGCATACCGCCCATAGGTGGTTTTATTTTGTAGCATTACATTGGCAGTTGTTTTAGGCATGAATGTGTAACGGATGTTGTTGGGTATGTACATATGTTTTATGTGAGCTGTCACGAGCGCTCAGGTGTCAGTTTTTTTTTTTTGTTTTGTTTTGTTTTCATTTTAAGGGGGGAAGGTGTGTTGGGTATGTACATATGTTTTATGTGAGCTGTCACGAGCACTCAGGTGTCTGATAGCTCGTGACAAGCTCGTGCATTTCGGGGAATGTTGGAATACTGTGTTGATACTTGAATATCTAGAATGTGGGGAGTAAGGTGGTTAGAACAGTTGTATTCATTACGAGCCTGTAACTTAAGACGAGAGCATGTTAATAAACCTCGTTCATCTTTAACTCATCTCCTGTGTGATTATTCTGCTACCAGACTTCCCTACAGATGTCCTCCATTGTCCTCTGACATTGAAATTGTAGCTCAATATGAACTTTCTATTGGAATGCAAACAATTGCCACTGTACTGGTAGGGTAGCCTGCATTGTGATGAAAATGTGAGACTGTGGCAGTGCGACAGTAATAAAATCAGGCCTCAGGCTGTACCAGCGTCATTACCATATGAAATCTATTTATTGATGTCATAATTGCACTTTCACAATTTCCTTATTAACTTTATTGCTGTCTCAAATTTGCTTGAAAATGCACCATTTGCCCATTCTTTATTCTACATTTTTTCAGGGGGGATAACCCCCCCCCAAACCCCTTGATGGTCAAACTCGCCATAGGGCCCTCATCCGGAACTTTTTTTCCGGCCTACCACTTTACAATGTCACCAGCCACCACTGGTGGTTGGTCAGTTCCTAATCTTCTGCTCTATAGTTGGAAAGCCCTGCTCCAACACTTTGCCCTACCACTCTTTGGTGATAGAGCATTAATTCCACCATGTTGTAGACCTTCCATCTTTGAGATCGGCCTAGGAGAGGACGCCAAGGGGCTACTGCTGTCGGTTCTCGAACCTAGTTATTATAAAAAAAACTAAATTTAAAGTTATTGTTTCTATGTATTCCGTCTGGAGGAAGGTACGGCGCAAATGGTTAATTCCCAACATTATTTTTCTATACCCCTCTTGCAGCAGCTAGACTGCTACCTTCCATTTTTCAAGACCAAATTACAATTCGTTGGAGGATGCATGGCATTACTGTTTTAGGGGATTTAACTCAAGAGAGGAGGATGGCCTCCTTTCTTTTTCTAAAAGATAAATTTGCCCTGGATGCGCATGAATTTTTTAAATACCTCCAGGTTCCAAGCTATCTAGATAAACTTGTGCATAAAAACCCAAGTCTATTTGTTAAGAATACACTTATGGGTTCGATCCGGAAGCAGTCACGAATCAGACCACTTTACCAAGATTTACTTTCAGGTCTGCCTGATGATTTATCTCTTCATAATATCAAATGGGAGAATAAGATAAGTAATGTTGGTCTGGATATCTCCCAGGCACTAGAGTTATCTAATGCGGTGTTAATTTCAGGGAGCTTACGCTCCCGAAGCTATATGGCCCTGTATGGCCTCTACTACACCCCCACCAAAATTTCCAAATGGGGTGGAAGGGGCAGCCATTTCTGCCCGCGTTGTGGGTTAGTAGCTGCTAATGATGTCCATATGTTCTTCACTTGCCCTAAACTTGATTTGTTTCTTCAAGACATCCAAGCATTTATTAATTTAAGTCTTAAAATACCTGTGGCTTTATCCCCCGAATTAGTAATACTGGGCTGTGAGACCGATGCTTTGTCGGTTAGAACGAGCTATACCTCAGCCCTAATATTTATTGCTATGTCGGTATTACGTTTATGTATCACATCTGAATGGATTAATCCCGTCCCCCCCACCTTTGCGAATTGGAGAGCATGGATCTTAGCTCTCCATAATTTAGAATCAGCTGTGTTTTTGAGGAGGGGGGGGGTGGGTAGGAGGAGGCGGGTACAAATATGGGCTCCATTTATGCAATGGCTGAATAATTGAAGCAGAAGAACTACCTTTACTAACGGTTTATTGTATCTGTTTGTTTCTTTCCTTCTTTTTCCTCTTGGCTGTATTAAGCTATATATGACATTTGTAATGTTTTATTCATACCAATAACCATGTAAACTTATATACTATGCGTCATTGTTTTGTTCTCAAGCTGAATAATAAAAAACATTTGAAAAAAAAGAAACTGTTCTTTATAAAGTTATTTTGTATGTGCCCAGTGAAGGGCAACTAAGACACCAAAATTGAAGCTGGGGCGCAGGATACTGCTTGACACATCACAGGCAGCGCGTTTCTCGTTTAAGGCTGAGCAGTGTTTAGGCCACAGCATGGTCTTTCTGCTTCGGGGGATAAGTTAACAATAGAGTATATGAAGCGCCAAGCAGCAGGCGGCTCTTCTCTGTGAGGGGTTTGTGCTGCCAGCGAGGGGACTGTCCCTGGGAGCTCGAGTGTAGAGCATTCTTCATGCGTATAGCCGAGCGCATGGTGTACAGATTTGCTGGGCCAGGGGCACTTCTATACTGCTAGGCTAACAGTTGTGCCCAGCCTCGGATTGGCAAGGAGGGCAGTTGGGCATTGGGCGATTGGCTGGTGCCAAAGGGTCATCAGGTGGCCGGATTTTGTAGGAGTTCTATCAACCGACCCACAGAGCCTTACTGTCTCTTCCCTGCAAGGCCACTGTAATGTTGGGCCAGCATCATAGGCAGGCAGGCTTGATGGTGGTAGCATGCAGCAAAGTCGTTAGGCCAGTATTGTTCAGGTCGCTGCAGACTTTAGCTCCCCCGTCCTCCCTCCGTGGGTCCGGCGCAGACACCCAGAAGCAGTGACCCACTCCACTGTCCCGTTGTTAAACTGAGATGCCTGGCTGGGGGCAGGTTATGTGGTCTTTGGGCCATCATCACCTCAGCTCCCCTGGAGCAGCCGCAGCTCTGTGGATTTCTTCCATTACCTCCCCTCAACGCCCTGCCCCCTGCCAGGCCATTGCCCTGAGGCTATAGCCAGGGCCACTGGAATCATGCAACAGGGAGGATCAAATTATGTGTCAGGGTTGACTCAATTATGCTGCAAGAAAAGGCAAATTATACAGCATTATGTGGCACAGTTTGTGATAGTATTACTTCATTTGGTCCATTTTAAACTTGTTAACACTGTCTGGGCATTAGTTGAACCTCATTAGTAGCAGTGTAATACCCAAATATAGCAATAAGTTACAAAATGTGACCAGACAACCTTTGCAGAGGTCCTTCCACAGTGCAGCAACACGTGTCCTTGACTTTTAACTAACGTTTGAACCGTTTGAGGTAGAAAAAAAATAGTTTTTGCTCAAATCTGAAGATTTTGTGGCAGATGATGAGTTATGAGGCAAATGCGGCCAATCTACAATTATGAGAAAATCGCTGCGGCCGAACTATCGCATCATTCCAGTTGGCCTGACTATTGTTGGCTGGGGAGAGTAAATGAAGAGGCTTCACTGAGGGGCTGTTGTTGGCACCTGGCTCCATAGTCTTTCAGAGATGGGTTTCCTTTTTTATTTTTATCCATCTATAATGGATCAAAAACGCAGCTTTAGACCACATTTTAATCTACTTTCACCTTATGGTAATTATTTAAAGTGCATATTGATCGGAGGAAAAAATAAATACCAGCTTTAAGTCTTTTCTTCATTTTCGTACTGGCCAGCACATTAAAATGCAGTTAATGGAGGTTAAAAAAAATAAGCACATCAGGAGTTGTGACCTTTTGGCCACTTTATTTCACCTCTCACGCTCAGCCAAAATGTAGCTCTTCTAGTTTTCATCTGTGTTTCTGGATCTATGAGCTTTAAAATACATAATTTATCAAACATTTCTCTAAAAATGATCCTAATTAGACTAGTCAAATGCTGGTTTATAGATCCCGGAAGGTGGGCCACTTTTTGGGCGGTGCCCGGGCCGAATTGTGAGCCCAATCCGACCCTGGTTCTGCCCTGGTGGGGACTGCTGTTATTGAGCATTTCTGGCTTGGGCTTTGATTACTTTACCTGCACTCGGGCAACTTCTTGAGCGGGGTTTGCGTCGCTAGTGTTGTTATCAACAACCGAAAACGATTCATTTAAAAGGCTGAGCCGTCAGGTTATTTTTGCAGTTTTATATAGAGCGAATTCGCCCTTACCTTTTTGCCTATTGAGCGAATAAGTGATGTGCTCAAAATTACATGGTGTTGAGCTGACGCTGGAACTCAAACTTGGCTTCCCAGTTTTTTATTACAGCATCCCTGTCCTTAAGGCAACATCCTGTTCTGAGATCTTGAGGGTTGTCTCTTGTACCCTGAATGGATCCTATGTGTTTTATTCTTCATTTCCTATATCTTTTGCTATGTTTCTCTCTCAGTGACACCCTCACCCCCATCACACACACGCCTGTTTGGCTCTGGAAGAAATACGTTGCAGATGTTGCTTCAAAATTTCTGATGTTCAGTTTGTTCACTGCAGATGTCTCTACGGTTATTCAAGCATCACATGATGAGTGCTGCATTTCCTTCTGCTCTTTTGCTTTATTCTATGGGTATATGACATAAAATATTGGTAATCCATCGAAAATGACATGTTTGCAGGTGCCTTGCCTACATGGCCGTGCAGTGGTGGCCACATTACCTAACCTGTCGCATTGATGCCTGTCCACTGTGGCCAGGGTTTTAGTTTACCACCGAAGTGCAATATGGGTTTTGTAGTCTTGTTGCATGTTCATTGCAGTCACACTTGAAAATATTGATTGGTGAAAGGGAAGTTCATGACTTGGGGATTAGTGAGCCGGCAACAAGGAGCCATCCATACAAATGGTATTTACTTGGGCGTTTGTCATGTGTTGATTATTATGTCATAAGTTTGCAGTCGTCTCAATCCTTATCACAATTCTCACTGAAATGAAGGTTGGGCTCTTGCTTCTCTTGGACTTTGAGCATATTCGTAATAGGAGATCCGGCCAACAGTCAGATACGAGGATACATACAAACACTGAAGGAAACAACCATAGGCAAAGCCTATATGTCTCATCTATGCAAGAGCTGTTGGCTTTGCCAATATGTTTACCCTTGGTGCACACCACCATGTCTGCTGTTCGGCATGGCTAAAAGTTGGTGGGATAAAAGAGACTGGCGTGTAGTGTCATAAAGTGGAGTGGCTTGGAGTGGCGTAGAGTGGTGTAGAGTAGAGTTGAATAGCATGGATTGGAGTGGAGTGGAGTGAAGTGGAGTGTCATGGAGTGGCTTGGAGTGTCATGGAGTGAATAGAGTGTTATAGAGTTGAAGGGCGTAGAGTGGAGTAGAGTTGAGTGGAGTAGAGTGCCAGAGTGAAGTAGAGTGTCATGGAGTGGCATAAAGTGTCGTGGAGTGGTGTAGAGCAAACTGGAGTGGCATAGAGTGTGTTGCATAGAGGGGAGAGGACTGTTGTAGAGTTGAGTGGCGCAGATCAGAGTAAATTGTCATAGAGTGGAGTGGCATAGAGTGGAGTTGTGTAGGAGAGTGGAATGGCAAACAGTGAAGTAGAGTGGTGTAGAATCAAGTGGTAAAGAGTACAGTGGAGTGGCATTGATTGGAGTGGCGTAGAGTGGGGTAGTATATCATAGAATACAGTGGAATAAAGTGGCATGGAGTGGCATAGAGGGAGGTGCATGGAGCGTCGCAGAGTGGAGTAGAGGGTCATAGAGTAGAACAGAGTTTAATGGAGTAGAGCACCATAGAGTGGAGTATCATCGAGTGGAGGGTCATAGATTGGAGTAGAGTGGCTAGATTGAAGTGGTGTAAAGTGGTGCAGAGTAGATTGGCGGAGAGTGGAGTGGCATAGAGTGCATTGGTTTTCAGTAAAGTCGTATAGGGTGCATTGACATAGAGTGCAGTGACATAGAGCAGTCATGTAGAGTGCAGTGGAGAGTATTGCAGTTGTGCAGCAATCATTAGGGTGGTGTAGAGTGATGCAGAGTGTAGTGGCTTAGAGCGCAGTAGGGTGGCATAGAGTTGAGTGGTGCAGATTGGAGTGCAGTGGCATAGAGTGGTGCAGAGTAGAGTGGCACAGAGTAGAGTGGCCTAGACAGCAGTGGTGCAGAGAGCAGTGGCGGAGAAAGCAGTGGCACAGAGTACAGTGGTGCAGAGTAGAACAGAGGGGCATAAAGTGCAGTGACATACAGCAAAGTGGTTTAGAGTGGCGTAGCGGTATAGAGTGCAGTGGTGCAGAGTAGAGTGGTGTTGAGCTCAGTGACAGAGAGTGGAGCCTTGCAGAGTTAGAGTGGCGCAGAGAGTACTGGTGCAGAGTAGAACAGAGTGGCGTACAGTGTATTGACATGGAGCGCAATAGTGTAGAGTGGTGCAGCTTGCATTGGTGTAGTGTTCAGTGGCATTGAGTACAAAGTACAGCGGTTCAGAGTGTAGTGGTTCAGAGTGGAGTGATGTTGAGTTCAGCGGCCCAAAAGTGCAGTCTTGGTTAGTAGAATGGTGTAGAGTGTTGCCGAGTAGAGTGGCGTAGAGTGGTGCAGAGTAAAGTGCGATAGAGGGGTGCAGAGTATAGTAGAGTGGAGTACAGTGGTGCAGAGCAGAATAGAGTGGCGTAGCATGAAATGGCGAGGCATAGAGTGTTGTAGAGTATAGTGGTGTAGAGGGCAGTGGTGCAGAGTAGTTGACATAGAGTGCAGTAACGTAAAGTGCATAGGTTTTCAGTAAAGTGGTGTTGAGTACATTGGCGCACAGTACAGTGGTTTAGAGTAGATTGGCGTAGATGGCAGTGATGCAGTGTAGAGTGCAATGGTGTAAAGTGAGGCAGAGTGGAGTAGTATGGCATAGGGTGCAGTGGTGTAAAGTGCAGTGGATTGGAGTAGATTGTTTCAGAGTAGAGTAAAGTTGCATAGAGTGGAGTGGTGAAGGGTACGGTGGAGTGGCAAAGAGTAGTGGCGTAGAGTGCATTGGCGTAGAGTAAACTGGCATAGAATAAAGTGCTGAAGAGTGGAGTGGCATAGAGTGGAGTGGCGTAGAGTGGAGTGGTGTAGAGTAGAGTGGAGAGGCCTAGACTGGACTGGTGTATAGTGCAGTGGTGCATAGTAGAGTAGGATAGAGTCCACTGGCATAGAGTAGAGTAATGCAGAGTAGAGTAGAGAAGCATAGGGTGAAATGGCATAGAGTGTCACACCAAATGCCAGCAGTGCTAATGCTGGCCCTGGTGGTAGGCCATTATTGTTTCAATGGAACATGTTCACCTATGTCATTGTTGACAAAACACGCATCTACCAAATAGTATAAAAACGATGTTTTGACAGACGCAGGATGTTTCAGGCTGTAGTGTAAATACTGTAGTGGGTTTCTGGGCTCCTATTTGTTGTTTTTCAGGAGAGCAGTAATCTGTGTTTTTCAATGTCTCATATGGCACAGTGCTACTGCACGTGTTGCACATACTGAGGCTATTGCTCATTCAGTGTAGTTGTGTAGGCTGCACCCTTTGCAGCATTCGATACCGTCTAACACAAGAGGATTGCCCAACATCTGCCGCAAGCTGTTGTCAGTAGGTCGGCCCTGAAGCTTCTCCATTCCTTTCTATCTAATAGGGTACATATTTTCAGCTGTATGGGTTTTCAAAGCAGAGCTCAGCCTTCGTTATGGGGTGTCTCAGAGCTAGTCTTTAAGACTGACCCTCTCTCTTTAACCTGTATGTGGCCCCTCTGTCCAAATTGGTGCGTTCGTTTGGATTTCAAAAGCTATCATATGCTGATGACACACAAATTACTGTGTCTATTTCTAATAGCATGACCTCTGTGGCGGAGAAGTTTAACCAGTGTATGTCGAGAATTAGTTGTTGGGTGAGAGACAACGCCTTAAAACTTAATTCTACTAGACTGAGGTATTACTGTTTGGTTCTCAGCATTCCATCTTGACCCCTTCTCATTCCAGTCAAGTCGGTGAAAAATCTTAGTGTCATTTTTGATAATACCCTGAGTTTTGCAGGGCAGGTCGGTCGCACTACTATCACTTGCTTCCTCATTATAAGGTACCTGAAAAAGATTTTTCCTTTTATTCCTTTCGAGCTGCGCCAATCAGTCATTATCTCTCTTGTCACCTCACGTTTGGATTATTGCAACATATTGCATCATAAGATGAAAAGCTGCTCCCTGAATAAACTTCAGGCTGTACAGAATGAGGCTACCTGCATCATCCTCAACAAGCCTAAAAGCCTCTTAATCAGCGATGGGTTCCGCTCCCTTCTCTGGCTCCCAGTAAGAAAACAGATCACTTTTTAGATTTGGTGGGGTCGCACATGAACAAAGTCCAAAACGAACATAGGTTGTATGTAAAATATTTCTTCTTTATTTATTAAAATTTATAGAAAAGTTCATTGTTGTATTCACAAAAAGATCAGCCAACGCATTTCACTCCCATGCGGGGACCTTCCTCTGGGCAGTATATAAGCAATTGGATTCCAAGAGTAGATAATCTATCGATGTATATGTGATGATGGGTAAGCCAGTCAATATTCACCGTCACTTCAGGACTTTTTAGTATTCAAGATTCACGTGTCAATAAAGTGACCGCTGGCTATTTCAGTAATCGAATCCTAAGGCTGAATCGGCTTTAGAAAAGATGCACGTAATCACGCAGTGGACCTCCTATTAGTATTCAGGATTCCCGTGTCCATCAATTGACCGCCAGGTATTTCAATATTCGACATGGTCATCCTGCAACAACAAAAAATTGAAAAAATATAAAGAAACATGTGTGAACTCCAGATACAACCCAACTCGTGATGATGAGCGAAAAACAACCCTAACAAAACATAAACAATAGTACTTAAACAAACACTTTGGGCGCCATTAGCATGGCGGGTGGACTTTGTCCGCCCGCCATACCTTTAGGAAACAGGACCGCCCACTGAGGGTGCGCAGTCCCGCACTCCCTATTAGGATGCGCCCGCCACACTGACAGGTGCATGGCGCATCTGCAACATTGCGGCGGGCGGTGCAGAGAGCACTGCACGCCGCAATGCCACAAAGGCTGGTGTTGCGTTTCAATGCACAACGTAACAGGCACCGCATGGTGCCTGCCACATTGTTCATTGAAAGGCAGGGGGAGTACCATAGGTACCCCCCATGTGCACCCCTCACCCCCCCGGAGTCCATGGGGGCCTGTAACGGGCCCCCACAAGCAGACTCCGCCACCATTTGAACCCGTTTCCACCCAGTCGACTTGTCGACCGGGCGGAAAAGCGGCGGACGGTCTTTCCGTCCACAGCGGACCCCCTAGCCATTGCAATATGGCGGGGGGGTCTTTGCTGCAAGGATGGCGGGTGGATCACCCCCGCTGGGCCGGTGGTGACTACCGCTGGCCCAGCAGGGGCAATCCGCCCGCCATCCTGATGGGGCCCTTAATGTTAACCCACATTTGCGTGCAACGTTAACCCATGCTGAATGTGACTGTCTACTGTGCTGAATTCTGCAATGCATGCTTCAAAGTGAGAAACCGAAAAGAAACCTTGGTAAAAAAAATTGAAGTATACTACAGTGAACTTTCGATATGTTGACCTTGACCTAAAAAGTTTGCTGGCCTATGTACAAACAGTTCATCATTGCCACATACATGTGAAGAGAAAGATGAGATCAACTGTTAAAACCACAATGTTGCTCACTGTTAGAACTGGGGTCTCTAGTTGGCAGAGGTAGGCACCACTGTCCAAATAGGGACCCTTGTTTTTAGGTTGCGTAAGGAGGAAACCCTCTGAGATAACCCCTGCTCACCGCCTTGGTAGCTTGGCATGAGCAGTCAAGGCTTATTAAAGGCAATGTGTAAAGTATTTGTACCAAAACTCACAGTAACAGAGTGAAAACACCACAAACTGACTCCACAACAGTTTAGAAAAATAAAGGTACACTAACTAAGACCAAAACGTTAGCGATAAATTAATACACAGTTGCGTGAAAAGTTCACAGTTGCGTCTCATTTAGCCACAGTACCTTTGTTAGCGATGAAAAGTTCCAAGCACAGAAGCTGTAGCGATGGAAAACAAGCAATGCGTTGCTCCTGAGACCCTGGGGAGGCGTTAGCGACAGACCCGCTGCAGCAGCAGGCGTGTAGCGATGAATCTGATCTTTATGGGGAGGAAGGCAATGACTTGTATGGATTCCGGTGCATAGGTTCCGTAGGAAGTTTTCTCCCACAAAGGCATGATGCGCTGATTCTTGGGTGTTGCGACGATCTTCGGGGTGACGATGCGCGGTCCAGCGGCTATCTTCCTCTAGCAGCTCCTCGATGAGATGATCTCACCCAGCGGCAACAGGCTCTGCGACGATGTTCGCTGCGGCAGAAACCTACCCACTAACGAAGTGTGCAACGTCTTTGGCCAGTGGCAATAGGTGCTGCGAAGATGTAGGTCTTTGTAGCGGCGGGAATTTTCTCGCTTGGCCGGGATTGCGATACATTTTCTGTAGCAAAGTCTCTCAAATCTTGGTCTCCAGGTTGCCAACCCAGCTACAACTTCCAGAGGCACCACACATGGGACAAGCACTCCAGGAAGGAAAGAAGTCTCTCAATAGAGTTCAGTAAAGCTGGGGGAGAAATCCTTTTGTTCCTGGGACTTCATAACAGGGAGCCGGCTCTTCTCAGGCCCTTGGAGTTTCCTTCAAGCAAAGGGGGCACAACACAAAGCAAAGTCCTTCCCCTCTCCGTAGTAGCAAAGCAACAGAAGGTCAGTCTTCCTTCTTCAGTTTCAGCTTTCTCCATTGGCAGAGGTTCCTTCTTGATTTCAGGATGATCTAATTTGCTGCAGTCAGGGGTCCTGTACTTATACCCCTAAAAGTATTTGTTCCCTTTGTGCAGGAGAGCTCTGAGCCCGGTCTGAACCAGTTTTGGGTGTTCCTTGAGCAATTTGTTTTCCTGGCTTCTCCTTTCCTTTCAGAGTGAGGGGCAGGGTCGTCAGCCGCCCAGCAGGAGGTGGAGCCAGCTTTGTGGAAGGCAGGCACAGCCCTATTAAGGCCCAGGTGCTATCCCCTCCCACCACTCAAGATGCAGATGCAGTCATTCAGCCTAAGGCTGACTCAGCCAGCCTCCTGGGGGCTCCCCAGCCCCTGTCACTCTCAAACCAGACAGTCAATTCACGAACAGGCCAAGACACACAGAAAGGTCAGACTAAAGAACATCAACTTCCTATAAGTGCTGTTCTCAAACACAGGAGTTAAAAACCACCTTTCCAAAAGATGTGTTATTAAATTCTGAGTTCAGGGATACCAGACTTTTATGTCCTACCTTGCTCATATGGGAAGATATGCTGGTAGCCACTGTAGCCAGCATCCTCCATGATAGCCTATGGAGCAAGATAGCCTTACAATAGTGAAAAACGAAAATGGCTATAATTCACTACCAGAGCATGTCACCTGCATAAGTACATGCTCTACCTTTCACATACACTGCACCCTGCCCAAGGAGGTACCTTGGGCCTTCCATAGGGGTGACTAATGTGCATAGAAAGAGAAGGGTTAGGCCTGGTCAGTGGGGACACTGACCAGGAGGACATGGGAGTTCACAGACTGCACACAGGCACTGCAGGCCTGAGACACCATTTTAGGGCTAATCATGTGGGTGGCACACTCAGTGCTGCAGGCCCACTAGTAGCATTTGAATCACCAGCCCTGGCACACTCAGTGCACTTTACTAGGGACTTCTTGGGAATACAAATATGCAGATCGTGGATAACCAATCACAATAACAATTTACACAGAGAGCATATGCACTTTAGCACTGATCAGCAGTGTTAAAGCGCCCAGAGTCCTATTGCCAACAGCCACAGGTCAGGTAAAATAAGGGAGGAAGAAGCAAAAAGTTTGGGGATAACCCTGCAAAAAGGGCCAGTTCCAAAACTCACCTTAATAAACCTTTTGCAAGGCCCAAACCTTCCCTTTTTATACATATAAGTCACCCTTAAGGTTAGCCTTCAACAACTTAGAGGACAGGATGCAATTTATTTAAAAGGCAGGAAAAGTACTATTAAGTTTTACATCTTCGGGTAGGGAAAAACTCCCAATGTCAATTTTTCACTACTGAGAGGCCTAACTCTCCCATAAGATAGTATTAGGATTACCTTATTACATTTTCAAAGTGTCATTTCTATTTGGGGAAAAATAAGACCCTAAAGTCTGGCGTCTCTAGAATTGTGAACATAAATCCTAACTTATGGAAAAGTCGGATTTTAAATTACAATTCCTTTGTGTATTTCCCCTAGACACACACACACAAAGGGAGCTTAGGTGTACGAATGAGAAGGAGGAGCCTCACCTACACCAGGAGAGTCTTTGTGTTGTTACCACACAAAGGGCTGGATACATCCCTATAGTGTGTCTGGAGCCAGGGCAGGAAGAGAGTATCACTGATCTATGTTTGAAATCTCTCCCACTTCCAAGGCCAAACTCGGAATAAGTACTTAACCTCTGACACCACCACTTCAGTACACTTCTGGTCCTGTGAAGACTCTGCTAGGAGAAGGACTGCTGTGCTGAGGAAGGATCGCCACTCTACTGGACTTATGCTTTGCTGGACTCCTGCCTTTCTGTGGTTCAATGATGCCTGCTGGTCTCCTGCCTGGGTGAGAAGGGCTGGGCCTGCATCACTTGAACCCTGAGTGACTCCAAGCCCTAGATGAGTGACCTGATCTGAAGTTTCAGGACATAAAAGACTTCTAACCCCCTGCTTTTGTACCTGGGCTCTGCCGTATGTGAGTCTTCCCTGCAAGTGGTGCCACCCCTGTCCTGGACCCTTGGAAGTGGGACTCAGGTGCTTACTCCAGCTGGTGCATCACCACCATTGAATGGATCAGAACCGGGGCATCGCTGCTATTCTAGGGACTAGAACTGGCAAATTACCTCTGCTACATGGATCGGCCCTGATGCATTGCCTTGGGAACCACCACTGTGTCGCACTTTTCCCTGCGCAAGGTCTTCGCATCTCCATCAACAGCATTCTCATTGGTGATTCAGAATCTCTGCATCATACCCCTTTGCATTTCAGAGCAGACGCGTCGCCGCTGATGCGGGTTCAGGACCAACACATCGCCACTGCTGCATTAATCGATACTGATGCACCCCTTAGGCTGAGCCCCACATCTTTGACGTCGATGCAGCCAGGATTAACCCGTTAACCGCGGCGTAAATTCTGCCGCGGTGCGGGTTATTTATTGCGCGGGTGGGGCCGCATCAGCCAACGGACGTGCGCAGCACTACCGAGGTAGTGCTCGCGACAGCCGTTGGCCGACGCGTGCATGCGAGGGTTTAAGGTACTTTTGTTCAGCGGGCCTCACTGGGGTCCCTGTATCCGGCCCAAAATCCACCGTGGTTAACTATTGACTTTCTGCCAGCCTGGCGCGACCAGATATCCCAAAATAGCGCTTATTGCTCCTAAGTGCTATTTTACAGTTTATTCTTTGAAATTCATATCTCAAATTCTACTTATTGGATTTGTGTTGTTTTTGTCATTTTTGGTCTTCTTTTATTCATTACAGTCAGTACTATGTTCCTAACTTGTTGTGGTATCTTTTTGTGTGGTGTCTTTACTGTTTTACTGTTTGAAGAGTTGCACAAATTCTTTCCACATTGCTTCTAAGTTAAGCCTGAATGCTCTGTCCCAAGCTACCACAGGGTGAGTAAAGGTCAATTTAGGGTTTAGCAGTGGCAGCCGTCAGGGAACAGGGGTGGTGGGGCAATTGTGCATGACTGTTTGGACAGCCCAAGAGGACCAGCCAAACAGTCATGCACACTTAAGGAGTGAAAACCACTCCTCTCCCTGTTACTCCAGCCCCGCCTGCCATAACCTTGCCCATAGTGAAAATAAAATGATAATAACAAGGGTTAATGTCATTTTATTTTTCCTTTCTCCTGCTCTCAAAGCAGTGGGGCGACGCTCCTCCGCCTTAGCGGAGGAGCTGCCCTTGGGGTTTAGCTGACGCATACCCTGACTAGGATTGTGGTGGTTGTTTGACTAAGGTTTGTACCCCAGTCAAACCAATTTCTAACATTCACATCAAGCAAAAGCCAACAGTGCCTTGACAGAAGTACCTCAACATCAACATCAATTAAGGTTTACTGTGTACACCTCCTGCCTGCAGGCCAGTTTTAAGGTTTATGCTACAGTCTTGTAAAATGGAGTATAGAAGGTGCACATGTGGGCTCCATGGGGAGAGTAATCTGTACTCCTCTTGCTTTCCTATTAGTACTTTCACTTTGAAGCCACAGAAAGAATAGTAAACGCCAAGCTCCCTAGGAAGACAGGTGTGTCCTGTCACCATACAAAGGGCTGCATACCCTATCTAGTGAGTCTGGAGCCAGGGCAGGAAAGGAGGACCTCTGTGCACTTCCTGTCTGAGAAATTTCCCCCACTTCAAAGGCCCAACTGGGTATAAGTACTGGACCTCTGACACCACCACTGCAGGACTCTTCTGGACCGGAGAAGACTGCTAGGAAGAAGGACTGCTTTGCTGCTGAAGGATCACCACTCTACTGCACTATTTGCTGAACTCCTACCTTGCTGTGCCTCCCTGATGCATGCTGGTCCCCTACCTTGGTGAGGATGACTGGACCTGAATCACTTAAACCCTAAGTGATCTGAAGTTTTGGGGAAATAGAAGACTTCCATCCCGATTGCTTCTGCACCTGGGCTCTGCCATCTGTAAGTCTTCCTTAGAAGTGGTGCCACCCTAGACCTGGACCCTTGGAAGTGGGCCTTCTGGAGCATAGAAGGGGCACAAATGGGCTCCAATGGGGAGAGTAATCTGCACTCCTCTTGCTTTCCAATAAACGTTTTCCCTTTGAAGTCACAGAACGAAAAGTAATCACCAAGCTCCCTAGGAGCACAGAGCTTGAGATTTGACCCTTGTGTTTAAATGCACAGCAAATGTGACGAGATAAGAACAATATTTAAAGACCTGTTTATTGAAATTAAGATCTCAGAATGAAACAGTAAACATGTTTTGGGCAAAGGAAGGGACAAACTCAAGCTGCCGCGCATCAAACAAACAGAACCTGCAAATAGAAAGCATGAAAATGTCATTAACAAACCGCAAAGCCAATGGTAAGCAATGGGTAGAATGAATTCCAAGGGAAGCTTTCTGAATATCCTCAAGATGTGTTCAGAAAACCAGACAGTTGCGCTGTCTGGCACTGTCTGGCTTCAAATGATTGAAAAGAGGGGTTCCGATCAAGGCTGGAGTGAGGTAGTTATTAGTGAAGCAAAAAAGAAAAAAATATAGGGTTTTCTACAGCCCCTTCCACAGCTCCCCTGAGGGAATAAAGCAAATGCTGTGTTTGAAAATATCTTTTAATTACTTCTTCTCCCCTCACATTGCTCCGCACGTGGCAGAAGGCAAGCGCTGTTGCGATAGTGAACAAAGCAGAGGCCAGTTATGTCTGCCTTAAAATATTTATAAGCTGCACTGGGTCACAGGGAGGGGTTCTGTCAATTTACTGGTTATTTATTTATGTTAGCGTTTAGCAACTGGATAGTTCATAAATTATACAAAAGGGTGAACTTGTAACATTTCGTTCACTTGCCTTTAATTGAACTAGTCTGAAGGACATATCAAAAAGTTAATTGCAGCTTTTATATTTGTGACACCTTAAACACTTGTGATCTCGGACACACCCTCGAATTTGGTAGAGCAACTCCCTGCAGTCAAGTTTGTTTTTCAAAGCAGAGCGAGCCAGAGCTAGCTAAGCCTACAATATTTTTGCCTCGAGTCAATTTTGTTTTAGGTTGATTAGGGCCCAGCAGCCTCCCCAACAAAGCAGTTTTGTAAAAATCATAAGAGCACAAAATAGGAAATTCCAAAGCTAAAACGCGGCCAGCAACAGACCTATTGGCTTTCCCAAATGTTTGTTTATCATAGGATTCCAAGCCACCACAATGCACACAAAATGTACAGGCAAAGGCCATCATTATGCATCAGGCGGTGTGGAGTTACCTGATGGAGTTCCGCTCTGCCTGATTCCAAGTTTGGAGGTCTTTCCACACTTAGGACAGGAATGCATCGTATTTTCAATTATATGTGCACATTCCTGTCCTTTCCTAGTGTTGGCGAATGTTTGGCTGCCTGCCACCAATGCAGGCACCATGCGTCATGTTGCAAGGGTGCCTGGCAGGTTTTTTATTGTGCTGCATGGGAAACCTTCCTGCACAAAAGAAATCCTCAGATGCTTTTTCCTCGTTGTGTGTTGCAGAATGCAGCACAATTAGAAAGAGGAAGCAATAAGGAGGAAACAAGATATTTCCCCTTGTTGCGCCTCCCCTGGGAATGCGTAGCATTTTGATGCATTTCCAGGTTTGCCAGTGTTGGTGAACCTGGGAATGCACCAAAATTCATAGGTGGATGCATGGGAACATTTATGCTCCACCCATGGAACGCCTTTCCAGGGCAGAGTAATGCAAGTTAGCGACTTGCACTGCTTTGCATTATTGCAGATTGTTACTCCAGATTGACCAAGCAATGCAAAGACACTCAAGGTGGGCCATGCATTGCTTGGTAAATCTGAATTAGGGATTGCTTTGGCCTTGGCACACCCTGCATGATGCAAGAACAATGCAATCCCTTGATGGAGTACCTGATTTGATTTTTCCATTTTAAAATTACATGAGGCTTTGGCTGCAGCAACATTCAGGTCTCATTACCATTTTCATCTATTATTGGGGAAGATACAATTCTAAATATTACGTTAAATATTATAAGCTACATAAATATGTTTTTAGTTTTTTAATCAAAGTTCTATTATCAAAAACTATTTTCTTACTGCCTTTCTTTATTTAATTTTGAATATAAACCCCTTCGTGTAGACTGTACGAACTACCATGTTCTGACAACATATCATTTTATATAGCACATTATATAGAAAGTGCAACAATTGAACAACAAGGCATATATGATCATGTATTGATAATTTGTAAAATTATATAAACACAAGGGGTTAAATCATTCTAAAGGATATATTTAGGGAGTCTGTGAATGGTTAGGATGTTTGACCTTGAAAATATTCAAAATGAGAAACTCTTTTGTTAGACGTGGCCCATTCTGAAGGGTCATCCCCAGACTTTTTTCCAACACTGCTCCATTGATCCTGAATTTCTGTTGGCCATAGGAGTCTGTGCACTTTACCACTAATAACCAGAGCTAAAGAGTTTGTGATCCCTCCCTAAAACATGGCAGAATTGGCTTATACCCAAGTGGCATATTTAATTTACATGTAAGTACCTCATAAGGTGGTACTGCATGTAGCCAGGGCCTGCAAATTAAATGCTACTAGTGGGTCTGCAGCACTTGTTGTGCTACCCACTTAAGTAGCTTCGTAAAAATGACTCAGATTTGACATTGCAAACTGTGTGTGCAGTTTTTATTCTTCAAATTCAACCTGACAAATAAACCTTTTTAATACATATAATGATATAAGTCACCTGTAGGTTAGGCCCCGGTCAGCCCAGAGTGCAGGGTGCAATGCATTTAAAGAGCAGTACAAGTACGTTTAGGTTTTACATGTCCTGGTAGTGTAAAACCCTTAAATGTGGTTTTCACTAATGCAAGGGCTATCCCTCCCATAGAAACACACTTTGGAGTTGCTTTATTACCTTTTATAAGTGTGATTTTCAAATGGAAAGAGATAACCAGTTCAGGTTTGGTATCCCTGAAGTCACAATTTAAAATATTAGCTCATGGTGTAGTCAGAATATAAATTGCAATTTTAAAAATCCCACTTTTAAAGAGTTGCCATTTTCTTGCCTTAGCCCTTTAGTGCTTGTAGCCTGTCTCTAATCACATAACTGAGTGTAGCTGACAGTTGAGGTTTGTGTATTCCTACTAGAAAGCCACATGCAATAGGGAGCTTAGGTGTACATGGATGGCCAACACTGGCAGGATGGGAGGGAGAAGCTGTCCACAGCCCCGCTGACACCTGAATAGGCTGTGTTGTGCCTCCACACAAAGGGCTGGATACTCCCTGTAGATAGTCTGGACTTCAAAGGAAAACCTCTTGAAGCTTCTTCCACACTTCAAATACACTGGGCATAAATACTAGACCTCAGTCACCAACTCTTCACTACACTTCTGGACCTGTGGATTCTCTGCCAGGAAAAAGGAGTTCGAAGCTGCTGAAAGACTGCCACTCTGCCAGACTACTGCCCTTCTGGACTACTGCCTTGCTGTGCTGCTCCCGTGCTGTGCTAACCTGCTGCCTGCTCACCCTTGCTTGGATGAGTAGGACTGTCCTGCACCTCTTGACCTCCGAACCCAAAGTGACTCCAAGGGATAGTTGGCTGGCCTCCTGATTTGAAGCCTCGGGGATATAACAGGCTTCCAATAACCTTCCACTTGCACCTGGACTCTGCCATCTGTCGGTCAACCCTGCCAAGTGGTGCCACCCTAGTCCTGGACCTTTGGAAGTGGACCTAAGGTGCTTGTCAGCCTCTGTGGATCCAGTGGAGCTGACGCATCTCCACTGCTGCGCAATGCAACCCAGAGCAGATCCAACACTTCCTTTCTGCTACTTGGATAGAACCCATCTCAAAGACTTACATCACAGCCTGCATTGCCTTTAGAAATGCCACTGCGTTAAGCATCCCTGGTGGAGGCCCTCACATCCCTCAATGATGACACCGACTCTGCATTACAGCCTTTTAGCTCAGAAGCGATGTATTGCTTCGGTTCCACAACCCATCTTCGCCGCGGATCTACCTAATGCTCTGCAAACCATTATTTAAGGTACTCCGTTCATCGGGCCTAACTGGGTTCCTATATCCAGCCCGTGCTCCAGTGCATTTGGCATGAACTTGTGACTTTCACCCAATCCGGCATGATGAGATACCTACAGTCGGTGTAGTTTGCCTTTTGATGTAAAATCCTTAAAAATTCATAACTCTCTTACTACTGATTGGATTTTTGCCATTTTGGGCTTGTTTTATTTGTTACATTTTTCTCTATTTTCCTAAACTGGTGTGGAATCTTGTTGTCATGTGTTTTCACTGTGTATCTGTTTGAACTGTTGCACAAATAATTTACACATTGCCTATACTCACATTACTCAGGATTCCACTCTCAGTTCTTTGATGTGGATTCAGAGATAGGTAAATCCAGTTTTTTTTTGTTTAAAATCAAATGTTCACATGTTTCACTGTATGCAAAATAACTTTGGGAATCAATACACAGAAACTCTAGCACACACAATGTTCTCATAGATGATGTCAATTCAGATGGCATAAGTGATCTTATGAATGTTTTCATTAAACATACTAAAACTGATGTATTATGATAGGGTTTGAGCAGTGAATGGGTGCATTGTGAGTCATAGTTAATGTAATGTGGCTAGCAAGTTGACAAGACTCTGTAGAGAGGTGCCCGAGTTATAGCCACAATTTACAACTTAAAGGTATAACTATAATTAAATGTAAGATTTGTTTATAACATTTTATTTTCTAACATAGCACAAACACAATCAATCATTGTTTTCCTTTTTGTATGTTTTCAGACAAACCTACTTTTTCGGCTACTTTACTATGTCATCATATAGTACATTTACAAGTTCAAGATGATTATATGGTAGAAGTCATCATAAAACACTGGAAAAAACAAATCAATTGCATTGTAAAAAAACATAGATGCTGTGCACGTTGAACTGTTAATATATCTAAGTAATTTCATATATGTGACAGCATAGAAGACAACACATTTTAGAGAAGATTTTTGCAAATGTCATCACCCATGCCAGCACACGTATAGACATATCTCCTGAATTATGTAAGTACAGGACATAAATACGATATTGGTTTTATAACAATAGTAACATCCTCACTTAGAACTTTGGATGTAAAATTAGAAGCTAACTGCCTTGTACATTTTTAGGTAGTCTGTGTTTAAAAGTAAGAGCAGTATAATTGCATTCTGTCTAATCAGTGTTGTTCTCAAAGCATATTGTGTATTGTCCTGATGCTGCAGTCTCTCCATGAGGGAAATTTATGGCATTAGTAGTATGAGAACATCCTGAAATAGAAATTTGTAAAGCAATAAAGTTAGAAATCGAAGTATTGATTTTTCTGGTTTTGACAGTACACTTTTGAATAAATAATTGGTGTATTTGGCTATCATTGTTAACTTAGCTGTGGAGACATGTTCTGATGTACAGTTTGGACAGAAGTAGTTTTGAACAGCTTTTGATATTAAACTGTTAAATATGATAGCTTTTTAGTTAGGTATTTGTAGATATATACATCTTTCAAACTTTATAACAGAGGTGCTTGATTGTTCACAATTTAAGTATTCACATTCCTAAGAGTAACTTATACCAGACAGGTCACAACTTGGGGGAGTTTTTGTGGGTATAATTCCTAGAACAACCATACAGGATTCTTGAGCCTCTTGCTGTTCTTGACACATATTTATCATATAACTTGTAAAGTGGCATTTGTTGGTTGTATGACAGAATCTTTCACTAAGATTAATTAACATTTTGCAGAAGCATTGCTCTACATGCTGGTGGAGCATTTCTTTGACATATGGATCTTATAAGAGATGATTTGCTGTAGCTTTTTATAACATTCTGATTTTGAAACTGATGTCCTGTCATTTCATTTCTATGTGTTTGCTTTTCTTGTATTTCTGTTTGGTACTACCAATTCTTCTTTGCCATTGTAGTTTGTTTCCATTTGTTTCTTAAAATACATTTTAAGTTTAAACATAATGTTATAATGCTCAAGATGAGGAGTGTATCTGTTACACAAATGATTATATTATGATACACAGATACACAGCTACTGTCTGCATTTGTTCTTATCTCATCAGAATCAGCAATATACAGATCTGTAAGTTTTTCACTCTAGATAGAGCAACGTTTGCCATGCCATCTTTGAATACTGCTGACCCAATGTTAATCCGTGCATAATCTAAGCTTGGTCTTCCTTACCATTTGTGTTTTGTTTTTGCATAGGTCAAATGAAGCCAAAACAGTTTTTGACGAATAGGAATATATAAATCTTTCAGAGGTACAAATCTTAGATATGTTTTTTCTGTTTATTGTTAGTCAAATTTGACAACAATAAATTCAAGCTCTTGATTTTTTTTCAGATATAACAAAGTCCACTACAAATCGGATGGCTCCATTTACTAGTCCTTCTATATTTATATTGTGATGTCAAATTACACAGCAATTTTTACATAGCTGTGAATCTTTCTCCAATCCAATCCCGCTGTATGTGAAACAGATTTTTCCATCTTATGTTATTTATTAGCTAAACTTTTGCTTATAGGTATGTTTAGTCTGTGATTCTCCACTTTATCTTTATAAGGAAGATTTACAATAGTTACTTTTTCAAGATGTAGCATTTTATAGTTTAACTGTGCACATTCTTCTACAGTTGGTATTAAACAAACAACAGGATGTGATTTTGAATGGTGGTGATGCATAGCTTTAGCGGGTGACTGAAGGTTAGGAAATAATGTTTTGGTAGTTTGTGTCCTTAGCATAATCTTTGCTGCATTTGGTAGTGTGCCAAGGAGAATTGTTTTCAATATTTTGCGATAATGTTCATCACTAGTTTTGAACCTGCCCCTTTCTGAAGGGTCAGCCCCCAAACATTTCACCTTTACCCTCCACTTTTTTGTACAATTCGTTTCTGTTAACTCTAGGACAATGTTGTCCAGTCCTAAAGTTTGTGTGCTCCCACCTTTAAACAAAGTAACATTGGCTTACACCAGATTGGCATATATAGTTTAGTTATAAGTCCCTTATAGATTAGTATACCATATACCCAGGGTCTGTAAACTAAATGCTACTGGTGGTCCTGCAGCACTAATTTTTGTATTTTTGTATTTTATTTATTTGTAAAGCGCTAACATTCATCCTGAAAGGACATCACGGCGCTGAAGAAAGTTGCAAGTGATTTGACGTCAGCTCTGATTGATTATTGATCTGGCCTGGGAAAGAGAAATGTTTTCAGTTGTTTTTTAAATGAGACAAAACAGTCATTTGTTCTAATTTTTGGGGGTAGCTCGTTCCACTTTGTTGCCGCAATGTGAGAGAAGGCCCGCTCTCCCATCCTGACAGTACGAGCTCGGGTGATGGCTGCTCTTCCTAACGTCATAGATCGTAGGTGTCTAGAGGGTTTATAAAATCTGACCCTGTCGTGTAGGATGGTGGGGCCTGAGCCGTGGAGTACCTTATGAGAAATGCACAACAGCTTAAAAATGGCTCTTTGCCGCATTGGGAGCCAATGAAGCTCACGCATGCAACTTTTAGCTGAATCATATTTCCTTTTATTGCAGATGGCTTTGGCAGCGGCATTCTGAACCAGCTGTAATTTAGAAAAGAGATAGTCCGCCATTCCTACAAACAAAGAGTTACCGTAGTCCAGCCTACTCATCAGTAGTGCCTGGACTAAGGTTTTCCTGCAGTCTGTTGGCACCCAGGGGAAGACACGTCTAAGCAACTTCAAAAGTCCAAAGCTCCTTCCACAAGTTATAGAAACATGGGATTTCATGGATAAATCCCTATCCAGTGTTATACCTAAGTTTTTTGCTTTAGCAGTGGGATTGGGAGGCAAACCCAAATCCCTTGGCCACCAGCTGTTGTCCCAGGCCTGTGTACCTCTGCCGAACAGTAAGATTTCGGATTTGTCGGCGTTTAGTCTAAGACAGTGGTCCTGCATCCAAGTTGCTAACTCAGTCAAGCAGTTCGTCAATCTGGTTTTAGAGTTATCATTTCCATCAATGGTGACCATCAGCTGAGTGTCATCAGCATAGGAACACATTTCGACACCCCACTTTTTGCCAATGGTCGCCAGCGAGGAGGCGAATACATTAAACAAAGTTGGGCTCAATGACGCCCCCTGGGGAACTCCGTATTTTATGAGTCGTGGAGGGGATGTGTAGTCACCCAAACGTACTGATTTAGTTCGATCCGCTAGGAACGATTGTAACCATCCCAATGCTTTGCCCAGTATTCCTTTCTCTGCCAGGATGTTCAACAGTTGATTGTGGGGTACGGTATCAAAAGCCGCTGATAGATCAAGGAGTATCAGTGCGACTGTTTTACCCTGATCCACCTTGGTTCTGATACTGTCAGTCACCGCTAAGAGTGAGGTTTCGGTGCTGTTGTTTGTCCGGAACCCTGTCTGTGAATCATCCAGCAGGCCATTTGCTTCCAGAAATGTGGTAAGACTTCTGTTGACTAACTTCTCCAGAACCTTTGATAAGTAAGGTAGCTGGGATATTGGTCTGTAATTGGCCGGATTGTTTACATCTGCTCCAGCCTTCTTTACTAAAGGGGTAACTAGGGCCTGTTTCCATGAATCTGGAAATTCAGCAGAACTGAGGGAGAGATTGAATACTCTAGTAACTACTGGACATATTACAGGAGTTAACTGGGAAAAAATGTGATGTGGGCAAGGGTCAAGTGGAGAACCCGACTTGACCTCAAGCATGACCTTTTCAACCTCCTCTTCTGAAAAAGGGCCGAAACCATGGCAGCTGGTATGTGCAACAGTTGGTACATCCTGTTCATTGATTTCGGTCAGATGATTTGGAAAGGAGGCGTAGATGGTATCAATTTTTTCGCAGAAAAAGTCATTGAGCTTATTACAGTTTTCCTGTGAGGGGGTAAGATGTAGGGAGAGATTGGTTGGGTTACATAGTTCTTTGACGATTTTAAAAAGTTCTTTTGAGGAAATTTTATTCTCAGATATTCT
Source organism: Lissotriton vulgaris (assembly GCF_964263255.1). Taxonomy (NCBI): domain Eukaryota; kingdom Metazoa; phylum Chordata; class Amphibia; order Caudata; family Salamandridae; genus Lissotriton; species Lissotriton vulgaris. Next base: position 1,220,118,307 of record NC_141693.1, read on the forward strand.
ACGTGTGAAATATTCCTTTTTCGCCTTTCTGATTGCCCTGTGATAAAGTGTTTGAGCATTCCTGAAGTTATCTTTGGTCTCATCTGTTTTAGATATTCTCCATTTATGCTCAAAAGAAGTGCAATTTCTTTTTAGAAGTTTAAGTTCAGGTCCATACCATCTCTCTGACTTTTTGTTACCTGGTGTATGACGAGATTGGGTGGTCGAACAATGTTCAAGAGCATTTTTAATATTTTTGTGAAGGAGATCTATCTCCTCATGGATATTGGTGCTTGTGCACGAGGGGTGTGTGAAATGATTTCTAAATTTATCGATTGTGAAAGATTTCCAATTTCTTGTGCTTACTGTAAATACACTGTGTTTTTTGGTCTGGGGGATGGGAAGATTGATACGAAAGGTAATCAAGTAATGATCAGTCCATAACAGTGGTATTAAAGGGTCGATGTCTATAGATTCAATATTAGAGAATATCAAATCTAATGTGTGTCCTGCAATATGAGTTGGTTGATGGACTCTCTGAGATAATTGCAGGATAGCCATGTCTTCCACTAGTAGATTCGTCAGGGAGCTACTACTGTTGTCCAGATGTATATTAAAATCTCCAAGAAGGAGGATATTCTTATTCTTCAAACAAACAGGCATGATTTGTGTAAGTAGTTGTGTACTAAAGTTTAAAGTGCAACCTGGGGGGTTATAGATTAAAAAGCCTCCGAATAGTACATTGGTGTTCATGGACACAGTAAATGCCAGGACTTCATATTTTTCAGCCCGCACGATTGTCTCTTGCCTGCATGAGAGGTGGTCTCTGAACAATAGAGCTACACCACCACCCTTTTTATCGATTCTGTTAACATTCAATATCTTATAGTCTGGGGGAAGGGCTGTGACTATATCAGGGATATTGTGGTCGTCTAGCCAAGTTTCCGACAAACACAATAGATCGGGTTGATGTTCATTAAGAAGATCCCAAATATAGGTGGAGTGTTTGGGTAATGATCTTGCGTTCGTGTATATGCATTTAAGGGGAACTGTAGGTAAATTTAGTGTCACGGGAGACAGCGTGGGGGTGCATTCCCATCTACAATTATAACAGCTGAATGGGCCGTAAGTGTCCATCGGACCCATGTGGGCGCAGTCCGATGTGTTTATGGCCGTCGTACCAGCCAGATCCAGTAGATTGCGGCGTGTATAAGTGAAGTTCCCGCTAGAGTCCTGCAACTTACTCATAATTTGGGCAGGGGTCGTGGCCCCTGTCCCCGGTCGGCCGCAGACGGGCGCAGACGGGCTTGGCTTAGGCGCGGCTTCGGCGCGCATCCGGCGCGCCCGCTGCGCCAGCCCGCTGCGCCGTCTGGCCACCTGACACATAATATAGAGGGAAGGGAGAGAGGAGGGCGGGAGGACGGCGCGACTAGAGCGCTGTCCCCGCCTCACTCAATATGGCGCCCACCGCCGCCGAGTATCGGCTGAGAAGCGGCTGGGCAAGTGATAGAAACTTTGTTAAGGTGTCAGAGTGCCTGTAATTTAATTCCCCTTATTCTCAAAGCCCCCCAGAATAAAATGATGCAATTTTTAAAATTTTTTGTAAAAACGCTCCAATGCTCCTAATTTTGCTGCCCACATAAGTAGTCCCCTACAACTTGTTCCAGGCCTTTCATTGTAGCATAGATGCAGTTTTAAACTGGCAGTTCGTCTGGCAATATAAACCCCTTGCCAACCTCAACCTCCCCTTTTATTGTATAGAAGACACCTCTAATGTACACGTATACAACATTTACATGCAGGCCCTAAGTAGCCATTATTGCAGGGTGCATTGTAATTAAAAGGTTGTACATGTACTTTTAAGTTTTAAAAATTCCTTGTAGTGTAAAACTCCTAATTTCATTTTTCACTGTTGTGAGGCCTATCTTTCCCAATGGATAACATTGGGTTGCCCCTTTACATTTATTAAGTGCTACATTTGATTAAGAACAGGTAAGCACTTCATGTTTAGGGTCTCAGAAATTGTAATAATAAATCCTGTTTAATTGTAAAGTCAGATTTTAATTTACAACTTTGAAAATGTGACTTTTAGAAAACTGGCATTTTCCTGCCCTAACTATTTGGTGCCTGCAGCCCCTTATTGGATCACATGACTGGGTGTAGTTGGCAGTTGGACTTTGTTTATTCCTCCCACACAATAGGGGGTTTATGTGTGCTATGCGTCCCTTATGTTTAAGGGTACCACTGACCTTTTTGCATTTACTTTTAATCTGCTCCAATTTTGCGGCTAGTGAATCATTGTTGCTATCGACCCTTAGATTGACTAGATTCAACATAGAAAGTGACGCTTTCGGTTAATTCTAGGTTGTGATAATATACCCATGTGTTATGCAGTAGGAAAATTCCTGGCCGTTGTCCAGATTAGGTCAATTGAGGAAAAAGGCTTGTCACACTAGGACTATGGAATGGGTATAAAGATGTTGTTATGCTTTAGATATATTCTCAGCACTTTCCACATGGTTGACTACCCTTGCACACAAGAAAAAGCACCTTCTATACATTCATAAGTAATAAACTGTTTTTCATATTTAGCGATTCTTTTATTTAATGTTTTTGATTACTTGCCTGAGAGATAAAAATATGAAATGATTGCAATAGTTTGCACTGAACACATTTGTATTTTGCACAGAGATAATGTTAACCCTCTATAAAAACAATTTGGTAGTGGCTTAAGGTCTGTTGTTTTAATATGAATTAGGTGAGCTTTTAATGTTTTTTAATGTTTTAATACATGAAAGGGTCAGGGTTAAAACAAGTACTTGTTTATTATAAATGCTTGTATGTGTGCGTGTAAAGTATATTTGTATATCAGTACCAAACCACTTTCTTCTCAGTTACAAAAGTATACATTTTAATATGATATGAAATATGTGTGTATATGAACTGTTTGTATGGCCTTTTAAGGCATGACACCAAACTGCTAATAAAAACTGAAAACTCTATGCCTGGATGAGCCATCAACTGGCAGGATGGGGACGGAGCTTGGGACAGCCCCGCTTGCAGCTGAATAGGTTGTGCCCTGCCTTAACAGAAAGGACTTACCATCACTGCATTGTTCATGCAGCCAGTTTGGAGCCAGGGTAGGGAAGGCAGGAAGCTTCAAGAGCTTCAAAGGGAATTCTCTAGAAATTTCACCTAAGTCAATGAAGGCACCAGAAATAAAAATAGTTCCCTCATAACCATTCTTTAGTACACTTCTGAGCCAGTGGACTACTCAGAAGGACTGCTGTGCAGCTCTGCAAAAAGAGGGTGCCACTTTGCTATCCTGCCATCCTGTTGCCTGAGTGAAAGGACTGGACCTGCACCTTGAAACCAGGGCACCATAGTTACTCTAAGGGCTAGATAGCTGGACTCCTGATCAGAGTCTCAGGGACAGAAACGGCTCCAACCACATTAAACACAGCACTTTGACTCTGTCTGCCGTGAGAACTACCCCCCAAGTGTTGCCACCCCTCTCCTGGATCCTTGGAAGTGGGCCTAAATATTCTCTGCCAGCCCAGCTGTGGTCCTGTGAAGCAGAACCAAAGTAATAGGACGTATATCCGTGCAGCCGCATTGGAACCACTGCAGCTCAATGCATCCCCGATGGCGGACCTCACATCGCAGCACACATCTCCTCAAAACCTTTGCTGCACAACACATCCCCGACCAGGCCTTTGCATCACAAACACCTCATTAACAGCATCCTTGACTATGATGCAGGAGTTCACATGGCGACCAGCAGCTCCTTGAAACTCTCGTTGCGCGACACATCCTTGAAGTAGGAGTCCTCAGAATGGCTGCTGCATGATGCATCCGTGACATGGATCTTGCAACGCTTTGCATACCAGAATTTAAGGTACTTTTTTTTGGCTGGCCTAATTGGATGCCTGGAACCGGCCCTTGCTTGATCGTGGTTGGCCTGAACTTTTGTTCTAGTCCAGCACAACCGAGTAGTCACAGTTGGCGCTTTGTGCTCCTAGGCACTATTTTCACCTAAAATTTTAAATTGCATAGCTCAAGTTCTATTGATTGGATTTTTGGTGTTTTGGTGTCATATAATTTAATAAAATGTACTAAATTTTTCTAAGTGGGTTTGGGATTTTTTTCTTGTGTATGTTTTTTACTTTGTTACTGTTTGTGTGCTGCATAAATACTTTACACAGTGGCTCTAAATTAAGCCGGACTGCTTTTGTGCCAAGCTACCAGAACTTTACGCACAGGCTAATTTAGTGACGTGTTGTTCTCCCTGACAGAGACTGTGGCAGTTACTTGAACAGGGATCATCCCCAGTCAACCAACAACGCAATTTTTCACAGTTAGCTTGCCTCATATTTTGTGTTAATTCTGTATATATGAAAAGGAACAACATGTTGACATTGCCTATACTTCCAAAACAGTTCCAAGTTTTATGTTGCACAGGTTTGTTGAAAATTGGTTGACCTTTCACAGGTGTTAGTTGTAATAGGTCTCCAAACACAACCACATCTTTGCCTTCAGACCGTACATCATAAGATGTTTTCAGAACCTCCTGCATTTGAAGATGAACAAATACCAACAGTAATTCAGAAACCAAACTCACTTCATCTATAAACAAAGCTTTAACTGTTTTACTCACTCTACCAAGTTGTTGACTTTCATCCTTATTTAAGTTAAAGTATTCATATTTGTTATCATTGTCCACAAGTAGTAAAAGTAGAAGATGTAATATTCCTTTAATGTTATGTGCTGCTAAGCCAGTAGTAGCAGTAACTACACAAGAAAAATTTGATATAGTAACTTAAGGACATAATCAGTAATGCCTTTAATAGGAAAGCGTTTTCCTGTGCCAGCTTTTCATTTACATATTGTAATATATTTGCATAGAATTTGGGTAGTATGTAATACTGTATGTACATAAGGATTGGTGGGTCCCTGTCTTTTATCTTTTTAATGTACTGTATAAATTGTATAGTTTTATGATGACATTTTTTTATCGAATAAAGTACTTTAACTACTTCTACTACTATTTGCATAGGCATTACATTCACATGTTCCATTTTCATGTTGAAGCTCATGATGTACTAATTCTCTAATATTGTTTTATACATTTTAAGTTTTTCTCCATTTAATTGAGATACTAAGCTATCTAATTTACGTATGTCCGTTCTGACTTGGTCCATTGCATTTTGACCTCGTCCATGGCAGCCATAACTTCGGTATCAATATTTGGTTGTCCAACTTTGTCAACAATCCTGGAATTCGAAGTATTATTAGTTGAAAGTGTATTTTTTTGTATTTCTGCATTGATTTTATTTTCGTCTTCTATTTCTTACATTAACATTTTTATGTCTGAAATTCAGACAATGTAATGTAATATTTATTAACATTAAATGCATCTTCTTTCTTTTTTTTTAAATCTTTTTTATTGTCAAAAAGAAGTACAGTCATACGATCAGTAAACAGTAAGAAAAGGACATAATGCATAAAACAAAAACTGAAAAAGCAATGGAAAAGCATGCCATCAGCAAACAAAAAAATAAGGGCATAATGTATAAAGCAAAAACAGACCAATAGGAAAGCTCATCGATGGAAGCTTCTCTTACAAAAAAAGAAATCCTTATATCCCCATGGCCGTCCATAATCTTTTAGCAAGTGCCTTATAACCAATCTTGACAGCCCCATATGGTTCTATACTTTCTTAGAGCCTGAATACCCCTTGCTTTCACCAGGGATTTTTCCCTTTCCCCCGTATTTTAAACCGTACACGTTTAAAATAGTTAGGGTCAGATGGTTCCAGCTGGTGAATTCTGTGCTGGGGCAGTTTTTGTGGGAAGGGGGCAAAGTGTGTGTGGCTCTCTGTACATGCTTCCAATCCCCTTACTGTGGAGGACTTGCGTCCTCGGACATTCTTTTATACTACCAGGCCTCACACCTACTTGTCCCTAATAATTGGTGCACAGAGAAAGGGGGGATCCGGCATACATGCTGGAACAACTACTTATGGGGACCAATACATTGCACACTATCTTGTACTCAGCTCCGCTGCGCGGCAGTTTGCCACCGGCCACGCTGGTGGTTTTCCTGATATGGCAGCAGGCGTTGCGCCGCATGGGTTGGTGGAATACTTTGACTGGGGAGACCCCCCTATGGAACAATGGGTGCTTACCAGAGCTGGCAGCCTTACAGGGCTTCAGGGGATGGGATGCAATTTGTATCTCCACCCTTGGAGATGTTATGAGGGGCACGACTCTTAAGTCTTTTTAGGATCTGCAGGGGGAATTCTCTATGGAATCTCTCCCCGAATTCAGCCCGCTAGAGGCAAAAGTTTTCATGGGAGATTTAAAGACCAAGAAGAGGTCCGGACGGGCCATAGCGGGCACTGGGCAATCCCCCGGTGCGCCGCAAGGGTGGGGGCCGGTTTTGAGCCCCTGGGGGACGATTTTGTTACAGGGCAGATTTTTCAGCTATGCAACAAAATCAGCCGAAAACCAGCCCTAGCAAAGCGCTCAGCGGCACCTCCAACCCCCCCGAGTGGGGAGGGGGGGCCGGCCGGGCACTTTGCCAGGGCCGGCTTTGGTTCCCAGTCCGGCCCTGCAGATCTATCAATCCTTAGTTACACACTGTTCCACCACTCTTCAGAAGTTGAGGGGGGATTGGGAGGTGGATGTTGGCGCGTTGGAAGAGGAGGACTGGAGGGAGGCCCTAGCGGCTTCTAGGGAAGCGACTATAGCAATGCGCCTTCACCTCATACAGTTTAAATATTTGCACAGGGTCTATTTTATATGGGCTCGACTGTACCTGGCGGGCTTGATTGCCTCCCCGGAGTGCTTAAGATGTGGCCGGGAGGAGGGTACCTTGATACAAACTACCTGGGATTGTCTTTCCCTGGATCAGTTTTGGAGGGGGATGTTTTCCTGCCTGTCGGAGGTCTTGCAATGGGGGCTCCCACGAACGCCACAGCTATCTCTACTCCATGTCATGGAGGGCATAGGGGGCAATATTTACAAGCAACACCTTATGCAACTTGGCTTTACACTGGCAAAGCAGGATATTGCTAGGGCATGGACGGCACCACGGCTATCTCGCAGCTATAGCAAACTAATTCTAGAGAAGTTGTTTATAGGAGTCGAATGGAGAGTCTCCCTAGTTGAGCATTTATGGACCTCCTTCGTGTAGGGAGATAGAGAGTTTCATTAAGAGCACAAGGTATTACCGGGCAATGGCCTGATGAGCTCCTGATATCTCTTATCAAACAAGAGGTTTCGCATGGGCTCTAATTTTGTGTAAGGTGTTTCAACATCGTTATTTGTATGGAATTATACCATCTTCCTGGAAAGGAAGTGTTGTGGTATGTTTATATACCTACGGAGTTTTGGAATCACTCAGGCAGATCTAGTACATGTCTCAGTTTCTAGGTTTTACTATATTTCAGAAATATTGTATATATATTTCTATTAGATATCATGAAGATTTGGAAAGGTAGACACATATGTATGTGTGCTTTTAATAATATGTGGAATCTTATAGTTGAGTCATGTAATAGTGTCTTGCTTTATATTTGGCTAGGCCCAACTGTCATGCACTTATAAAAACACCCAAATACTCGCCATGCAATCTTACAATGATGCAGGCACTACGTATACAGTGCTCTAATCACTCAACCATTCCTGTTGCACGGATGCAATCATTTAGGCAATATCTTTGCGGTTATTCAATCACTAAGGTATAACTCATGGAGTTATATAATCTCCCAGGCACTACTTTGTACTCCTTCAATCACTATCTTTCTAATCTTGTAATCACTCAGCCAGTAGTTATGCTGTTATGAAATCATAAAGGGACTATTTTTGGAGTCTTTTATTTACTCAGGATCTACCTCAGTAGTCTTGCAATTATCTAAGAAGTACCCATGCACTTATAAAATCAACCAGCTACTTGCTACGTAGTCATGTAAATCCCCGGACATTACCCATGCAGTTATGCAATCGCTGAGGTGTTACCCATGTACTTCTTTAATCCCTTTGTACTCTTTCAATCACATCCGCACTTTTCTTGTACTTATTTAATCAGTCAATCAGCACTCATGCAGTTTTAAAATCACCTAGTCACTACCTTTGCACTCCTGTAATCGGTCAGGCTGCATCTTAATAGTTCACTAGGCATCCTGGCGGCAACGATGAACTTATAAAATCATCCACTCATTTGTTATGTACTTCAGTATTCCTCCAGAAATTAGCCTTGCAAGCATGTCATTATCCAGGGTCTAGTTATGTACTTTCCCTAAAGTCCTGCAATCATGAAGGCTGTACCAATGCAGTCATGTAATAACTTACACACTACCCTTGCAGTCGTGGAATCACCAATGCCCTACTCTTGCATTCATCTATTCGCCTAGACAGTACTCAATGACTCATTGATCCATTCAGGTTCTATTTATACACTTATCTGTGCAGTCAATGTGTATGTTTGCACTCATGCAATTAGCTAGTCACTATTCATCTTCTCCTGCAATTATCCAGTGACTACCCTTGCTCTTATACAAACACCCAAGCACTACCTACTGAGTTTTGGAATCACTCAGGCAGATCTAGTGCATGTCTCAGTTTCTAGGTTTTACTATATTTCAGAAATATTGTATATATATTTCTTTTAGATATCATGATGATTTGGAAAGGTAGACACATATGTATGTGTGCTTTTAACAATATGGGGAATCTTAAATTTGAGTCATGTAATAGTGTCTTGCTTTATATTTGGCTAGGTCCAACTGTCATGCACTTATAAAAACACCCAAATACTCGCCATACAGTCTTACAATGATGCAGGCACTACGTACACAGTGCTGTAATCACTTACCCATTCCTGTTGCTTGGATGCAATCATTTAGGCAATATCTATGCGGTTATGTAATCACTAAGGTATAACTCATGACGTTATATATTCTCCCAGGCACTACTGTGGCACTCCTTCAATCACTATCTTTCTAATCTTGTAATCACTCAGCCAGTAGTTATGCTGTTATGAAATCGTAAAGGGACTACTTTTGGAGTCTTTTATTAACTCAGGATCTACCTCAGTAGTCTTGCAATTATCTAAGAAGTACCCATGCACTTATAAAATCAACCAGTCACTTGCTATGTAGTCATGTAAATCCCCAGACATTATCCCAGCAGTTATGCAATCGCTGAGGTGTTACCCATGTACTTCTGTAATCCCTTTGTACTCTTTCAATCAAATGCGCACTTTTCTTGTACTTATGTAATCAGTCAATCAGCACTCATGCAGTTTTAAAATCACCCAGTCACTACCTTTTAGCTCCTGTAATCGGTAAGGTAGCATCTTAATAGTTCACTAAGTATCCTGGAGGTACCGATGAACTTTTAAAATCATCCACTCACTTGCTATGTACTTCAGTAATCCTCCAGAAATTAGCCTTGCAAGCATGTCATTATCCAGGTTCTAGTTATGTAGTTTCCCTAAAGTCATGCAATCATGCAGGCTGTACCTATGCAGTCACGTAATAACTTACACACTACCCTTGCAGTCGTAGAATCACCAATGCCCTACTCCTGCATTCATCTATTCACCTGCACAGATAAGTGTATAAATAGAACCTGAATTGACTGTACTTCGGTCATTGCTTAATTTGTTGTGCAATGGTATTTTACCAACATAAAATGATTGTGGCGGGTAGATTGACTGAACTCGGACTCCCCTCCATGTACTGTCGGATGGCTATATATATTTTACCATCTGAGAAAATATCAAAATCGCTGCAATGTCCATACGTGCTAACATTTACAATGTGTATTTACATTTTTTCTACATGTTCTCTACAGTAGGTGTACATAAGCGCATTCTGATAGTTTGCCCTTCCTTACTGGGTCAGACTATGTTGACCTCATTGGTGTCACTGTAGTTTCACATCCGTATCAGGCATGTGTAAACGGTTTATTTATCACACAGTGGAAGCTAGCCATTTAATGGGGCTTTCAGTAGTCATGTGCCGTCCATGTAAAACTACTAACATGGCGGCGACTCTCAACATGAGTTATGTTTTCTTCCCTGTATAGTTTGATATCTTTTGCACCACCTCAAGATACCTTCTATTCGCCGCAATGTACATACACGTTGTTATTTACAATTATCTTGTTTACATGATCTCTACATTAGAGGCACCCGTACGCATTTTGACTGATTGTCTTTTCCTTATTCGGTAAGAAAATCTTTACCTTAACCTTTATTGTGTCATTACAAATGTACATCCGTATCGGGAATGTGTTTACGCATGATTTTCACATAGTGGAGCTTATTACTGAGCAGTGTGCAGTCCTGTGCCGTCCATGAAAAACTACAAACATGGCGGCGATTAAATAATTTTTTCGTTGGCATGATCGTAAATGTTTTTATGTTTCAACTGCTGATCAGTAGCATGTATGAATTTTGTTTGAGACACTGGTACAACTTTATTCAATATGTTTATGCATATTTGCTATTATGTTGTCACTATTCATTTCATGCTTTCTTGAACATAATATCTCTTATGTTTAATGTTTGGCACATGAATTTGAATGTCAGATTCTTTTACAACATTTAAGGTTCCGTTTCTCTGTCTAATTATGTAAAGAGAAAACGTGTTGTTCAAGTCCTGTTTCTATGTCTCCACTCCCCGACACTTTATCAATCACTCGAAACTGTTGACAAACTAACGTGAACAAGGCTGTCCGCAGCCGAAACATGTTGTTAGTTTAAATAAACACCCTTGGAGCAGCAGTGGAGTCGTGGTTGTTTTTGCGGACCGAGAGCACCGTTTAGCTTGAAACTTTTTGTACTTTAATTACCGGCTTGCTCGGCCGGCATTGGTGCCACCTCCCTTGGGGCCGCAGTCAGCGTCTCAAGAGCGGACTTTGAAACTCATATATATATATACTCATGTCTGCACATGGGGCTGTGGGAGGAGCAGGTCCTGGGCAATGCCTTTAGTGAGGTCATGTCTAGTAAAGTGCTAGTGTGGTACAGATTCATTGACGATCTATTCATAATTTGGAAAGGGACAGCAGGTGAAGCAGAACAGTTCATCAATGATATCAATCAGAATGAATTGAATTTACACTTCACAGGTACCATCAGTGACAGGAAGGTAAACTTCCTTGATGTTGAGGTTTATGTAGAGGAAGGGAGACTGCACACGAAATTACATCGCAAAGAAACTGCAGGTAACACCATCCTCCATGCCTCCAGTCAGCATCCCAACCACCTAATCCGCAGCATCCCCTAAGGGGAGATGTTGAGGATTAGAAGAATCTGTAGCACTAATGAAGCTTGCTCAATAGCACAGAAAGAAAGCAAAACCAGGTTCTTACAGAGAGGCTATACAGAAAGTGTAGTGTCTAAAGCAATGGAAAGGGCCAACAATGCAGTAATATCTCCAAAAACATCAATGGGGGTAGATCCAATGGCGACAAATACAGCAGTGGACCAACCAAGATTTATTCTGGGTTATAGTAGCCAGCATAGACAACTACAGAAAATTGTAAAGAAAAACTGGCACATAATCACAGGGGATCCTGTGATTGGTAAAACTATGTCCACTTTTACGGCTATTACATATAGCCGTGATAGGTCCATGAATGACATGCTAGTCAGTAGTAGCCCAGAAATACCAACTCGGGGTAACTGGTTAGGAAAAAGTAAGGGTTTCCTAAAATGTGCAGTGTGCAAGGCGTGCACCATAGGGAAAAATAAGACAACGTACCATTCCCCATTTAGCGAGGCAGAAATCCCCATCACCAAGAAAATAACATGCAAATCAGACTTTGTCATCTATGTCTTGGAATGCGTTTGTGGACTTTGCTACGTTGGTAGCACTAAACTGCAAGTCCACACGCGCATATTGCAGCACATGAGGGCAGTCATCAATAAGGACAAGGCTTACCCTGTGGCCAGGCATGTCAATCTATGCCATAAGGGGGATGTGAACTGCCTAAAATATTATGCTATAGATGTGGTGCAGCCTTTACGCAGAGGTGTAAACAGGGAAGCACGTTTACGAATACTAGAAACCCGTTATATCCTTGAATTAGACACTAAGACACCATATGGCCTTAACGCGACAGAGGACCTGTATACCTGCTTACATGTGGAATGAAAGCTATAGCTGAATACAGGGATCAGAGAATGGAAATGTTCATATGAATTGGGGCGTAGGTTCATCAATACAGGCTATGTTATCAAGTACTGCCAGATTTTAAAATAGTAGCAGAGAATACACAATATTGGGTAAATCACACATTTTCTTTTTTATGGTGTCTGGCTATATTAGGAAATAACCAAGCAATGTAGAAGCAGTGGTCCGGATGAATGTTAACCATGCCCACTTGGGCAATATTAGTCAAATCCCAGTAATATAATAGATTCCCTTGAAAAAACTTGCACAATGCACTTTATTTTGTTGCTAATATTGCACAGAACATGTTTGTATATATTCGATCCACAGTGATTGGTTGTACATAGGTGTATTGCTATTTTGCACAAGTGTAAATATTGATTTTTAAAATATTTATTGCGAAATTTTGCACAGTTCCAGGGATCGATTATCAGCATTAACCACGGAAAAGGGGATTTTTATAATGAATGCAATATAAAAATTGTTGGTTACACATTCCGGTCCAGGCTGAAGTATTTTCTCTATTTCTATAGGCTTGGAACCATGTGACTAGTCCAGCACTACAAATCACTGGGTGTAATTCGACCATGTCATGTGATCAAGGGCTCCAGGGCCCGAAACGCGTCATGGCGATCGAGATGGTGCACGAAATGGAATAAAAGCGCTAAAATCAACTTACATGGGTACGTTTCGTTATTTGGCTTCCTGTTGGTTTGTGCTGAATCTCGAAGTTCCAGTCATATATATATATATATATATATGAAATGTCCACAAGTTGCCCCAAGAGCGAGGTGCACTCACATTTGGCGTCTGTTGGGTCAGGGAAAGTCGCAAGCGTGCCCATGCCTGCAGAGACCTGACATGTTTCGGGCTCTGCCCTTCCTCAGAGGTTTATGCTGCCACTCAGAAATGCCAACACGTGACTTTCTAACATATATCCTTTAATCAAACATCAAACTCAGGTGAGTATGTAGGCAACGAATCATGGTATTGGAAGTCCGTATAACACCCCAGTGGGCTGGTCAGCATTTCAAGAGCGAATAAAGTTCATCAATCGCAGGCACACTGCTGACACCTTGCCTCAATTAGCCTCTCTCCTTTTTGTTCCGCCGTGTCATCCCAAGAACAGCCGCGGAGCCGCTTGCTGTGCAACGGTGCACCCCCGGCCGGGCCGGCCGTCATATACAAAAGTCCACAAGTTGCCCCCAAGAGCGAGGTGCACTTACATTTGGCGTCGGTCGGGTCAGGGAAAGTCGCAAGCGTGCCCATGCCTGCAGCGACCTGACATGTTTTGGGCTCCGCCCTTCCTCAGAGGTTTATGCTGCCGCTCAGAAATGCCAACACGTGACTTTCCAACATATATCCTTTATTCAAACATCAAACTCAGGTGAGTATGTACGCAATGAATCATGGTATTGGAAGTCCATATAACACCCCAGTGGGCTGGTCAGCATTTCAAGAGCGAATAAAGTTCATCAATCGCAGGCACACTGCTGACACCTTCCCTCATTCAGCCTCTCACCTTTTTGTTCCGCCGTGTCATCCCAAGAACAGCCGCGGAGCCGCTTGCTGTGGGGCAGTGCACCCCCGGCCGGGCCGGCCGTCATATACAAAAGTCCACAAGTTGCCCCAAGAGCGAGGTGCACTCACATTTGGCATCCGTCGGGTCAGGGAAAGTCGCAAGCGTGCCCATGCCTGCAGCGACCTGACATGTTTCGGGCTCCGCCCTTCCTCAGAGGTTTATGCTGCCGCTCAGAAATGCCAACACGTGACTTTCCAACATATATCCTTTAATCAAACATCAAACTCAGGTGAGTATGTACGCAATGAATCATGGTATTGGAAGTCCATATAACACCCCAGTGGGCTGGTCAGCATTTCAAGAGCGAATAAAGTTCATCAATCGCAGGCACACTGCTGACACCTTCCCTCATTCAGCCTCTCGCCTTTTTGTTCCGCCGTGTCATCCCAAGAACAACCGCGGAGCCGCTTGCTGTGCGGCGGTGCACCCCCGGCCGGACCGGCCGTCATATACAAAAGTCCACAAGTTGCCCCAAGAGCGAGGTGCACTCACATTTGGAGTCCGTCGGGTCAGGGAAAGTCGCAAGCGTGCCCATGCCTGCATCGATCTGACATGTTTCGAGCTCCGCCCTTCCTCAGAGATTTATGCTGCCGCTTAGAAATGCCAACACGTGACTTTCCAACAGATATCCTTTAATCAAACATCAAACTCAGGTGAGTATGTACGCAATGAATCATGGTATTGGAAGTCCATATACACCCCAGTGGGCTGGTCAGCATTTCAAGAGCGAATAAAGTTCATCAATCGCAGGCACACTGCTGACACCTTCCCTCATTCAGCCTCTCGCATTTTTGTTCCGCTGTGTCATCCCAAGAATAGCCGCAGAGCTGCTTGCTGTACGGCGGTGCACCCCCGGCCGGGCCGGCCGTCATATACAAAAGTCCACAAGTTGCCCCAAGAGCGTGGTGCACTCACATTTGGCGTCCGTCGGGTCATGGAAAGTCGCAAGCGTGCCCATGCCTGCAGTGACCTGACATGTTTCGGGCTCTGCCCTTCCTCAGAGGTTTATGCTGCCACTCAGAAATGCCAACACGTGACTTTCTAACATATATCCTTTAATCAAACATCAAACTCAGGTGAGTATGTAGGCAACGAATCATGGTATTGGAAGTCCATATAACACCCCAGTGGGCTGGTCAGCATTTCAAGAGCGAATAAAGTTCATCAATCGCAGGCACACTGCTGACACCTTCCCTCATTTAGCCTCTCTCCTTTTTGTTCCGCCGTGTCATCCCAAGAACAGCCGCGGAGCCGCTTGCTGTGCAACGGTGCACCCCCGGCCGGGCCGGCCGTCATATACAAAAGTCCACAAGTTGCCCCCAAGAGCGAGGTGCACTTACATTTGGCGTCGGTCGGGTCAGGGAAAGTCGCAAGCGTGCCCATGCCTGCAGCGACCTGACATGTTTTGGGCTCCGCCCTTCCTCAGAGGTTTATGCTGCCGCTCAGAAATGCCAACACGTGACTTTCCAACATATATCCTTTAATCAAACATCAAACTCAGGTGAGTATGTACGCAATGAATCATGGTATTGGAAGTCCATATAACACCCCAGTGGGCTGGTCAGCATTTCAAGAGCGAATAAAGTTCACCAATCGCAGGCACACTGCTGACACCTTCCCTCATTCAGCCTCTCACCTTTTTGTTCCACCGTGTCATCCCAAGAACAGCCGCGGAGCCGCTTGCTGTGGGGCAGTGCACCCCCGGCCGGGCCGGCCGTCATATACAAAAGTCCACAAGTTGCCCCAAGAGCGAGGTGCACTCACATTTGGCATCCGTCGGGTCAGGGAAAGTCGCAAGCGTGCCCATGCCTGCAGCGACCTGACATGTTTCGGGCTCCGCCCTTCCTCAGAGGTTTATGCTGCCGCTCAGAAATGCCAACACGTGACTTTCCAACATATATCCTTTAATCAAACATCAAACTCAGGTGAGTATGTACGCAATGAATCATGGTATTGGAAGTCCATATAACACCCCAGTGGGCTGGTCAGCATTTCAAGAGCGAATAAAGTTCATCAATCGCAGGCACACTGCTGACACCTTCCCTCATTCAGCCTCTCGCCTTTTTGTTCCGCCGTGTCATCCCAAGAACAACCGCGGAGCCGCTTGCTGTGCGGCGGTGCACCCCCGGCCGGGCCGGCCGTCATATACAAAAGTCCACAAGTTGCCCCAAGAGCGAGGTGCACTCACATTTGGAGTCCGTCGGGTCAGGGAAAGTCGCAAGCGTGCCCATGCCTGCATCGATCTGACATGTTTCGAGCTCCGCCCTTCCTCAGAGATTTATGCTGCCGCTTAGAAATGCCAACACGTGACTTTCCAACAGATATCCTTTAATCAAACATCAAACTCAGGTGAGTATGTACGCAATGAATCATGGTATTGGAAGTCCATATACACCCCAGTGGGCTGATCAGCATTTCAAGAGCGAATAAAGTTCATCAATCGCAGGCACACTGCTGACACCTTCCCTCATTCAGCCTCTCGCATTTTTGTTCCGCCGCGTCATCCCAAGAATAGCCGCGGAGCTGCTTGCTGTGCGGCGGTGCACCCCCGGCCGGGCCGGCCGTCATATACAAAAGTCCACAAGTTGCCCCAAGAGCGAGGTGCACTCACATTTGGCGTCCGTCGGGTCATGGAAAGTTGCAAGCGTGCCCATGCCTGCAGCGACCTGACATGTTTCGGGCTCTACCCTTCCTCAGAGGTTTATGCTGCCGCTCAGAAATGCCAACACGTGACTTTCCAACATATATCCTTTAATCAAACATCAAACTCAGGTGAGTATGTACGCAATGAATCATGGTATTGGAAGTCCATATAACACCCCAGCGGGCTGGTCAGCATTTCAAGAGCGAATAAAGTTCATCAATCGCAGGCACACTGCTGACACCTTCCCTCATTCAGCTTCTCGCCTTTTTGTTCCGCAGTGTCATCCCAAGAACATCCCAAGAACAGCCGCGGCTCGGCCGGGGGTGCACCGCCGCACAGCAAGCGGCTCCGCGGATGTACCTTACTTGCCTGTTTCTGCACCTCTATTGCCTCTTTCTGTAGTTCTGTTGTCTCCTTACGCATTTTACTTGCCTCTTTCTGTAACTCTGTTGCCTCTTTCTGCACTTCTCTTGCGTCTTTCTGTACCTCACTTGCGTCTTTCTGTACCTCACTTGCTTCTTTCCGCACCCCTATACCTGTTTCAGCACCCCTGTTCCCTGTTTGTGGAACTCTCTTGCCTCTTTCTACACCTCTTTTTTTTCCTGTTTCTGTACCACTTTTGCCTCTTTCTGTACCTCTGTTCCTTGTTTGTTCACCTGTCTTGTCTGTTTCTGGTTCCTTCGTGCGTCTTTTACAACCTCTGTTGTTTCTTTTTGTAATTCTGTTTCTCTTTCTGCACCCATCTGCCTCTTTCTGTATCCCTCTTGCCTCATTCTGCACATCTCCTACCCCTTTCTGCACTCCAGTTGTCTCTTTTTACAGTTCTGTTGGTGCTTTTTGCACCACTTTTACTTCATTCTGCATTTCACTTGCCTTTTTATGTACCCCTCTTTCCTCTTTGAAACCTATGTTGGTTCTTTCTGCATTGCTTTGTGTTCTTCCTGCAGCTTTGTTTTAAATTTCTCTATCCCTCTTCCCTTTTTCTGCACCCTCCTTCCCTCTTTCCGCACCTCTCTTGCTTCACCGTGCCCACCTGTTCCCTCTTTCTGTACCTCTTTTGCCTGTTTCTGCAACTTTCTTGTCTCATTTTGCAGTTCGCTTGCCTCTTTCTGTATCTCATTTGCCTCTTTTTGCACCTCTGTTGCTTCTTTTACACTCCTGTTGCTTCTTCTCCATCTCTTTTGCAAGTTTCTGCACCCTTCTCATGCAAGAATAAAAACACAAAAGTAGTTGTCATGCAGTCTTACAATGATGCAGGCTCTAGATATTTAGTGCTGCAATCATTCAGAGATTACTGCTGCATTTGTTTTTTCTGTACACCTCTTCACTTATTTTGCAGCTCATGTGTAATTGTGACCATATTCTGAAATTCATATATGCATTTGTTTGTAGCTTTTAAATAGAAGGTGTTTCTTTATTAATAGATACAAATATTTCTATATAATCATTTTAATAATATTACATTTTTTTTTAAATCAGATATTCTTCATTATTATTAAGAAAGATTTACCATGACAAAAAAAGGAAAAGAGAAAGCAAGAAATTAACAAATTCTATTTAAAGAAAAGACAGAAGAAGTAAATAGATGAACTAAAATATGTAGCAAAACAGAAAAAATCTTGTGGTAAGAGAACAAAATAATTTATTAAAAGACTTTCAAGGACTGGAAATGGTTTAGAAAATGCAGAAAATAGAAAGAATAGTTCTAGAACGAAGAAGAATGAAATGAAAAAACAACAAATTACTGGCAAATCATGTTCTGATAAAACAATCTATGTTGAAAGAAGGATGAAACAATATCATGATATAAGAAAACATATGTATACAAGTAGACTAGTAGATTGCTTTCCCAATCCTGAGGCGAAAAGCCGGGAGCTGGTGGTACGTGGACTTTGTGTAATTGCTTTTAAAAACGTACAACTTCTTTTAATTATTGTTACATTGTGTGGTGTCACTTACTCATTTCCTGTGTTGGAAAGCGCCACAACTTGACCTCCTCTTCAGCGCACAGACGATCTTGGCTCTGTTCGCGCTTGGCATTTCTCGAGCGGCCGCCATCAGCACAGGCGTGCGCGCTGACAACGCCCCCTACAGGCCACGCCCCCTTATCAAACCTTACTACATAAGCGCTAAATCGCTAGCGCTTGTCAGATTGCTTTCCCAGTCCTGAGGCGAAAAGCCGGGAGCTGGTGGTACGTGGACTTTGTGTAATTGCTTTTAAAAACTTACAACTTCTTTTAATTATTGTTACATTGTGTGGTGTCACCTACTCATTTCCTGTGTTGGAAAGCACCACAACTTGACCTCCTCTTCAGCGCACAGACGATCTTGGCTCTGTTCGCGCTTGGCATTTCTCGAGCGGCCGCCATCAGCACAGGCATGCACGCTGACAACGCCCCCTACAGGCCACGCCCCCCCACAGGCCACGCCCCCTTATCAAACCTTACTACATAAGCGCTGAATCGCTAGCGCTTGTCAGATTGCTTTCCCAGTCCTGAGGTGAAAAGCCGGGAGCTGGTGGTACGTGGACTTTGTGTAATTGCTTTTAAAAACTTACAACTTCTTTTAATTATTGTTACATTGTGTGGTGTCACTTACTCATTTCCTGTGTTGGAAAGCGCCACAACTTGACCTCCTCTTCAGCGCACAGACGATCTTGGCTCTGTTCGCGCTTGGCATTTCTCGAGCGGCCGCCATCAGCACAGGCGTGCGTGCTGACAACGCCCCCTACAGGCCACGCCCCCCCACAGGCCACGCCCCCTTATCAAACCTTACTACATAAGCGCTGAATCGCTAGCGCTTGTCAGATTGCTTTCCCAGTCCTGAGGCAAAAAGCCGGGAGCTGGTGGTACGTGGACTTTGTGTAATTGCTTTTAAAAACTTACAACTTCTTTTAATTATTGTTACATTGTGTGGTGTCACTTACTCATTTCCTGTGTTGGAAAGCGTCACAACTTGACCTCCTCTTCAGCGCACAGACGATCTTGGCTCTGTTCGCGCTTGGCATTTCTCGAGCGGCCGCCATCAGCACAGGCGTGCGCGCTGACAACGCCCCCTAAAGGCCACGCCCCCACAGGCCACGCCCCCTTATCAAACCTTACTACATAAGCGCTGAATCGCTAGCGCTTGTCAGATTGCTTTCCCAGTCCTGAGGCGAAAAGCCGGGAGCTGGTGGTACATGGACTTTGTGTAATTGCTTTTAAAAACTTACAACTTCTTTTAATTATTGTTACATTGTGTGGTGTCACTTACTCATTTCCTGTGTTGGAAAGCGCCACAACTTGACCTCCTCTTCAGCGCACAGACGATCTTGGCTCTGTTCGCGCTTGGCATTTCTCGAGCGGCCGCCATCAGCACAGGCGTGTGCGCTGACAATGCCCCCTACAGGCCACGCCCCCACAGGCCACGCCCCCTTATCAAACCTTACTACATAAGCGCTGAATCGCTAGCGCTTGTCAGATTGCTTTCCCAGTCCTGAGGCGAAAAGCCGGGAGCTGGTGGTACGTGGACTTTGTGTAATTGCTTTTAAAAACTTACAACTTCTTTTAATTATTGTTACATTGTGTGGTGTCACTTACTCATTTCCTGTGTTGGAAAGCGCCACAACTTGAACTCTTCAGCGCACAGATGATCTTGGCTCTGTTCGCGCTTGGCATTTCTCGAGCGGCCGCCATCAGCACAGGCGTGCGCGCTGACAACGCCCCCTACAGGCCACGCCCCCCACAGGCCACGCCCCCTTATCAAACCTTACTACATAAGCGCTGAATCGCTAGCGCTTGTCAGATTGCTTTCCCAGTCCTGAGGCGAAAAGCCGGGAGCTGGTGGTAGGTGGACTTTGTGTAATTGCTTTTAAAAACTTACAACTTCTTTTAATTATTGTTACATTGTGTGGTGTCACTTACTCATTTCCTGTGTTGGAAAGCGCCACAACTTGACCTCCTCTTCAGCGCACAGACGATCTTGGCTCTGTTCGCGCTTGGCATTTCTCGAGCGGCCGCCATCAGCACAGGCGTGCGCGCTGACAACGCCCCCTACAGGCCACGCCCCCTACTGTTATACAAATGTGCACCCACAGGAAGCGCAGCGGACGAGCGCAGCGGACGAGCGCAGCGGGAGCGCCGTTTGCGCACCGAAGGCGCGCCTAAGGCAAGCCCGTCTGCGCCCGTCCGCGACTGTCCGGGGCAAGGGGCACGTCACTCTGCCCCACTCACCACCTATACCCCGGTCCAACTACGCAGTCTCCAGGGTCCCTGGCCCATCACTGCCTCCACTTGTTCTCGCATTTCCTCCCTTGGTCTCTCCCCCGCCGCCCCCCTCACATCCCCCTTCCTATAGCTGACCCTTCTCTCTCGCCTTGCAGCATCGTTCCTCCTGCAACCCCTAAAGCCCTCACGGCGCTTTATCTTAACACCCGGTCTGCAGTCGCCCATGCGCATGAACTCTCGGTCCTGCTGGATCTTCATGCCCCAGACCTTCTCTTCCTTACGGAGACCTGGTTCTGCGATGACTCCCTCCCCACCCTATTATCCACCTTACCGGCCACTTACTATGCCCTCAGGGCTGACCGCCCTACTGGCAGAGCTGGGGGTGGCGTGGCGGTCATCGCACGTGCCGATCTTCCCTTCCAAATTCTATCCCTGCCTGACATCGCGACCACTGAATATCTGATTATTCGCACCACTTCCACCTCTCCCCCTCTGACCTGCTTTCTCACTTACCGTCCTCCTCAAACCCCTCTACAGTTTCTCCCTGACTTCTTGGATGTCTTGGCCACTATTACAGTCAACAATTCCTCCATTCTACTTCTTGGCGACTTCAATTTTTGGCCCTCCGACCCTGCAGAATGTTCGTCTTCTAAGGAATTCTCCGATACCCTCCAATCCCTCAACTTCACATCTTATGTTCACTCCCCCACCCACATCAAAGGTCATACGCTTGACCAGATCTGGTCTCTGAACTGCCCTGTGGAACTTCTCTCCATCTCACCCTGCTCATGGTCTGACCACCACCTGATTTCATTCTCCCTACCTATCCACCCCCCAGCTAAGCCCCCCTGCCCCAAAAACATCTGGGTCCGATCATGGGGCCGAGTTAACCCGGATAATCTCTCCTCCCTTCTCACCTCCTCCCTCCCTTCCCTGCAAGGCCTCTCCACTCTCTCCCAGGTTAAGGCCATAGACCAGTGGCTCTCCTCTGGCCGCGACTCCGTTGCCCCGCTCAAGCGCATCACCTCCAAGCGTGAGAAGGATGCCAATCGGTGGTTCAATGAAGAGCTTAAGGCCTCCAAACTAAAAGTACGCCGCGCGGAGCGGGCATGGAGGAGAAATTATTGCCCAACTCTAAAACTGAAGTATACCACCATCCTTACCCAGTATAAAAAAGACATCTTGGAGGCCAAAACTTCATATTTCTCCTCCAAAATCCTAGCCGCGGAAAACCAGTCTAAGGAGATATTCACAATCGTCCACAACCTGGCGTTCTCGGACAGAACAACCCTTAAGCCCGCCCCGTCCGAAGAACTCTGCCACTCCCTCAATAACTACTTTATTCATAAAATTGCTACCATTAAGGCCAACATCCCCCCCTTCTCCCTCCTTTGTTGACCCCCAATGCCCCCCTCCCAAGGGTGAACTCACCACCCTCCCCCCCATCACTAGGGAATCTCTGACCTCCTTAGTTCCCCTGGTCAAATCTGGTTCTCCGCTTGACCCCTGTCCTGCCCACATTCTCCGCCATATCTTTGTTACCTGCCCTGACCCCCCCTTCATCTCCTCAACAGCTCTCTTGTTCAAGGCGTAGTTCCAAACCCCTTGAAGTCCGCGGTTATTGTGCCTATTTTGAAAAAACCCGGGGCAGACCCTTCTGTCCCTGCCAATTTCCGCCCCATCTCCCTCTTGCCATTTTTGGCTAAGGTGCTTGAGCGCCATGTCACCTGCGCTCTGAGCTCCTTTGTGGAGATGCATGGAGCTCTTGCCCCCCGCTAGGCCGGCTTCCGCCCCGCACACTCTACTGAGTCCGTTGTCATCTCGGTCCTGGACAACCTCAGGGAGGGTATGGATACCAATCAGCGCCAGGCCCTAGTGCTCCTCGATCTCTCAGCCGCCTTTGACACGGTGGATCACACCATCTTACTATCCCGTGTCAAGGCGGCGGGGATCGGGGGGACAACTCTGGTCTGGCTCTCCTCCTTCCTGAGGGACCGCACCCAGGCCGTCCGCCTGGGTGACTTCACAGCGGACGTCCGGAAAGTTCAGTGCGGGGTTCCCCAAGGCTCTTCCCTTTCCCCCCTCTTGTTCAATCTGTATATCGCCCCTCTTATCTTTTCTCTCCAACAGATGGAGGTCGCCGTATTCAACTATGCGGATGACCTCCAGCTTGTTTTCAATCTATCTTCTTCCCCCTCTTCTGTTCTAAACTTTCAATCTGTCATGCTCCATATCAGGGACTGGATGAACCACAACCACCTCAAACTTAATCCCGACAAGACCGAGCAGGTATTGACGGGTGGTTCATCCAGCCCCTGGTCTCCCCTTTTCTGGCCCCCCTCTCTTGGCCCCTCTCCTGTACCCTCTCCCTCTGTCAAAACCCTAGGCATAAAACTCAATTCTCAACTCACCCTTCACTCCCAGGTTAGCTCTGTGGTATCTTCTTCTTTCCTTTCACTGCGCACTATCCGCAGGGTGTCCCGTTTCTTTACTTTCTCCGCTCTCAAGCTCATCATCCTGGCCATGGTGGTGTCCCGCCTGGACTACGGCAACGCCCTATATGCCGGCATCCCCGCATATAGCCTGCGGCGCCTACAGCAGATACAGAACCAGGCGGCCCGCCTGGCCTTCAAACTTCCTAAATTTCACCACTCTACCCCTCTCTTGAAATCTTTACACTAGCTCCCTGTGCGAGCCAGGGTACAATTCAAGCTTGCCTCCATCACCTTCTTGGCCCGACTTGGCCTGGCACCGGCGTTCATCTCTTCCGAGATCATTCCATACGTTCCCACTAGGGAACTGCGCTCGTCCTCCCAGTCCCTCCTCACCATCCCACGCTACCGGAGAAAGAAGTGGGGAGGCTCAAAATTTGCCTCCCTTGCCCCGATCCTCTGGAACTCCCTTCCCCTTGAACTTCGTTCTATCACTCTGTACCCACAATTCCGTAAACACCTCAAGACCTTCTTGTTCACGAAATCCTTCGAATAATATGCCAGCAGCTTCCCCAGTCTTCTAGCCCTGGACCCTGTAAGCTATAGCGCCAAGAAACCGCTGGTAGACGTGCGCTCTATAAGAAATTTTAAACTCAAACTCAAACTAGACTACTATAAAATCTACTGAAAGATGGCAAGAAATATAAAGGAAGATCTGCATTTCATAAAAAGAAAAAACAGATTTAAAGTATAGTCGAAAATGCTTTTGAATTGAAAAGAAGATTGTTCATTTTAGTTTTAAAGAGAATGCGAACATTAGATAAACCAAAGCATTCTATGAAGGAGAGAAGGAAAAGACTGATTAACAGAACTAACTTTTGTAAAAAAAATTGGGGTGGATGGAAGCACACTTCTAGTTCAGAACCTTCTTAGGTCTCACATAGCGTTGCAGTGCAACGTGCTGCTCGCTTTGCGAGGCATGCAGTATACAGTATAGTGGAGGGAAGCTCCATCCACTTTCCGAGGATCTGTTTCATCGGCCTAAATTGTAAACCCTGCATTCTCATTGGTTTTCACCTTGTTAGTCCCTCCTCCTGACAGCCATGTTGTCATTATTCTCCTTCCATGGCTATCAGCCCCTTTACTTTAAAGACTCTTTTGTTCACCTGCCTCCCCGTTCCCTCCCACAGTTTGTAACTTCTCTGGCCACCACCCCACCCCCCCTACTCCTGTTCCTACATTCTTAGACACCGTACTTTTGTTTACAATGCAATAGGTCTCACCTAAATACGAGTCCTACTGCATTTGGGGGTAGGCATCACCCCTAAACATTTCGGCCATAGGGCGTTGATGTCTATATTAGTGGTTTTGGCTGCATTCAGCTTTAGGAAGGAGTCATCCATCCATCCGGAGATCCTTTCCAAGCACCTGGCCAAATTGCTCTTTGCATTATCCAGACTGTTGATGGATACAATCAGCTGAGTATCATCAGCATAGGAGATTATGTTAACTCCAAAGGGTTTAACCACCTCGACCAGCGGGCGCAGATAGACATTAAAAAGAGTGAGGTTCCTGGAGGAGCTCTGCAGCACCCCATATCGCAATGGCATTGTTTCGGTGCTAACTTGCCCTCAAAGACCTGGAAAGACCTGTCTACCAGGAAAGACTCAAGCCATTTGAGTAAGAGTCTTGTAATCAGAAGTTGATGATTAACAGTGTTGAATGCCGCACTGTGGTGGAGTAAAATATTATCTGCGGACCCGCCACTGTCTAAAATGTTCCTAGATTCTTCGACCACAGCTAACAAGGCTGTCTCTGTGCCTTGTTGGGGTCTAAAGCCCGCTTGAGAGGGGTGAAGACATTCATTCACCAATCACAACAAACAGATAAATCGAGGGTCCCAGGGAATATTTAACGACCACGCAGTTACAGCCCCCTAAATATGATATACATTACAAAAAGAATAACTGTGGGTCAAACCCACAGTTATTCTTTTTGTAATGACGTTCATTCACCTCCAAAAAATTGGAGAGTACAGCATTAACATATTTTTCACATATTTTAGCAATCCCTGGTAGGAGTAAAATCGTCCGGTAGTTAGCAAAAACTTCAGGGTCAAGAGAGGGTTTCTTAAATAGGGCTTTGACCATAGCTTGCTTCCATGAGGATGGAACAATCCCTACGGACAGAGAAACTTTAATAAGCTCCAAAATAATTGGAGCAACAGAGTCAAACACCCGATTGAGAATCATTGAGAATCCAGATGGCTATATTACGCATGCTTTCAGCAGCCGCTATACAGACGCTCCTGCGCAGGAAGAGGAAGGTGTTTACCATGACCCAACGGTCCGGGAATTGCTTCTGATCTCTCTCAAACTCCGTATTCCATTAGACGACATGCGTAGCCGGGACAATGGCTTCTCTATAAATTTCTTGCATCTTAAATGTTTTTTTTCTTCACTTTCCCATTCCTATGCTTAGTTTTACAAACAGCGTATCTTGTTAATCCCCCTCCGACAGGCAGGCACTCCAGATCTTCGGCAATGGCAAATGTTTCCTGAGGGGTAAACACAGCTAAAAGCTTTTCCGTGTGCCTCGCATTGAAGCGTGCCTCTGATAGAAGCGGCCCTCTGTGCCGGGATAAAACCGTAATTTTTTTTAACACATGTCATGATGTCACTGGAGAGCAGTGAGCTCATCATTTATAGTAGATGGCAGGCTGTCCTGACTGCCGAGCATTACCTCGTCGCTCAGAAATCACCCACGAGGAGCTAGAGACAGTGGAGTATTAGCACAGTACCTGGGGCGTCACTCTTTGCGGCACATGGTATGTAGCGTATCCCTAGTTTTATGTTTCCTGACCACTATTTTTTTTTTTTGTTAGACTTGGTTGTCAGAAAAACATCAGTTATTCAAATATGATTACGGTGGTGAGGGTCTGAGAATGGTGCACGCTCTGCTTATCACACCACCTCAGCTCATTATATAGGCTGGGGAGTTGTGCTCCAGAGAAGCAGGTGAGCCTCGCAAATGCAGTGGCATAAATAACCAAACGTGCTCGCGTTGCATGGTAAAGGTAGACAAAAATGTTGAGCACATATCAAAAGCATGTCCGGATGGCGTTGACCACAGGAGCAGTCGTTGCGGACACGAAGAGGCGGCCATTATGAATTGCCTCAACATTAAAAGTAGTTGAATGAGGTCTCTTGTTGAGCTAAAAATGTGCTTAATTATAGCGTTATCACCCGTACCACACTGGTGCCAGTCCAACTTTCAGCATAGTTGATCACGGTATCACTTAATTAAGAGCCTGGTGTTTGCAGTAGCACTGTGACAGCCGCAGCTGTGGTGCTGTGGTGCTGTGGGCTGTGCAGCAGATAGAGCAGGCCGCCTGGTTGATCACCCCTCAGCAGTGCTCTGTAAAGAAACTCTTTCAGTGGGCCAGGCCTTAGGGAGGTGTTCAGAGTTCTGCCTCTGCGTATGAATTCAGGGAGGGAGGACCACAATCCCTCCACCATGTCAGCAGCCACTTGATTCACCCCGTGGTGCCATGATGAGATGCTTGGGCCATTGCCGTGTGGTGTAACACAAACACTGCCACTCCTGCTGAAAGGGGCCCCTGTCCGGCATTCGGCCTTCTGTCCCAGGACAGGCCAGCTGAGAAAGGGAGGCATGCAGAGACGAAGACCAGCCCCAATGTCACCCTTACACTACGCCTCAAGGACTGGGTGGTTATCCTTGAGGCAAGGTGTCGGGTGGAAATGGTATTTTTATCTACGTGATCGTGCACACAGCCCATAAAATCCGAAGACCATGGCATGTCCTTCCAAACAATCAGACTTGAAGAACTTACGACAGCAGACAACACAGCTTCTGTCCGCTGTGGTACTCACTCAGTTAATGAAGAGTACAGTGACAGGATGGTTGCCAGGGGAAATCAGTGTGACGGTACAGAAGGCACGTAAAAACTAGTCTGCAGGGTGAAAGTTGTTGGTTCACCCCTCCTTTGAGCAGCAGAAGGACATAGAGATGCCCTTAGCATGGACAGCAAGATGCAGACCGCTGCAGGAAGTACAACTGGCAGGCCTGGCAGTACGGGGCAGTGTTCCAGGAGAGTGCTGTGGGCTCTGAGACATCCTTGCCTGGGGTAGATGGCATAACCTTGAACACTTCTGGACTGGGCTCAAGGCTATCTGAGTAGAGCCTGGATCGTGAAGACATGGTCTCTCGCCCGGTTCTTCTTATATTTACCTTTGGCTTTTATTGATTTAAACAGTGAGACTTGTTCCCGAAGCGCTTTAGTGTTGACTGTATGGATGCAACATTGAAGGCCAATCCTGACGGTGATCTAATAAGAGTAAGGGGTCCTGTTACATTTGTGGAATTGCTGGCTTTGAAGTTGGTTGACCTGCCTGCATCATGCTTCATACTCTTAAAATAGTATCTGCTGTTTTCATTCGGTTTTCTGGTGACAAACAGCAGCATGCACACCAGAGCACCTTTCTGGCCGTAAAGGAAAGGACTTCGCAGCTTAGCGGTATTTCCCGTAACAAAATATATTTCTTGCAAACCACTCACTGCTGTAGATGAAAACTATTGCAGACCACTAGAAAATGTCAGGTAATCAAAGATAGTGGCGCTGTTAAAAATTCCATCTACTTTGTTGCTCAATGGCAAAACTGTCTTATTCCTTTAAAAGCAGACACAATCAGTGCTCATGAAGTGAGAATGCAACAATAGTAAACGCCAATTGTACATTGGTGAAGGCATTAACAAGCGAATCAGGTGACGTCTGCAAACTGCAGTGTGCCTCTGAGTTTGCCAGGTCTATTCATATACGCTTAATCCACTGCTTTATTGTTGGGTCTTCTTTGAAAAAATCATTGCTTTGTAGGAGTTGTGCACTTTGTTTCATTTGGGACACTGACTGAAAAACTTCATAACAGTGGTGTAAGATAAAGCTCCGCTATTAATATATGTTCTACTGCGTGCAAGGAGTGTTCTGGCAACAATCAGTATGATATGTTAGTCCTAGAAAGATGCAGGAACTTAAGTGCAGTTATAGATATGAGTGATTACAGCAAAGAGGCCAAGGAAGGAATGGGCATGCAATATACATTGTATTGTTTCCTACAGGGGATTATTCCAAGGAGGGGAAGGATTAGTTGGCCATTAGTATTCCATCACACACTTGGGGCCAGATGTAAGTAATCCATTTTTACCGATTCTAAAATACCGAATTTTACCGATTCGGTATTTTAGAATCAGGAAATGGGATGTAGATAATAATTCGGTAAATTTCACTGAATCGGTAATATTCGGTATCCACAAATTGGTATTTACCGATTCAGTATTTACCGATTCGGAAATTTCAATTCATTCCAATGGGCCTGGAGGCCCATAGGAATGAATGGGAATTACCGAATCGGTGAATACCGATTCGGTAAATACTGAATCGGTAGATACCGAATCAGAGATTCAAAATACAAGCAATTGAGCTCTCAACCAATCATGTGCATCCACCCCACCCCACAACCAAGCAACTGAGGAACCAACCAATCCTGTACATCCACCACACAACCAGGAAGTAGCCACACCCATGCAGGTGCAGACTATCAGAACATTCTGGAGAGCTGTGAGAAACTGCCACTGGCTGTACTAAGCTGAGCAGAACTGAAGGATGGCATCCCAGGAATCACAGAGGGAAGGAGCTGATAGAAAAAGAAAATTGAAGTTCAGCACAAGTGAGCTTCAGGTGCTCGTGGAGGAGGTGGTCAAACACCACACCCAGCTTTTTGGGAAACAGTCCCTGCAGGTAGCAGCGGCTGTAAAAAGGAAGACCTGGCTGGAAATCCAAGCGAAGGTGAACGCCATAGGGGCGAGCCCACACGAGATAGATGACCTGAAAAAACACTGGTATGATCTCAGGATCATTACCAAAAAGAAGCTGACTGCACAGAAGAAAGAGGCCAGTGTTACAAGGGGAGGAAGGAGCAGGACACCTGCCCTTACTGACCTAGAGCAGCTGGTGTAGTCGACCCTGGAGCCCAAGAGTGTGTTTGGGATCGGGGATGCAGACAGCTCAGCCAGAGCTGCAACAAAACAAGTCGAGGAGCATGCCCAGAAATCCTCCCCCCTTCCCTGTCCCCCTTCCCCAATGTGGCTATGTGACTCACACACCATACAACAGCAATGCATCATGGGAGAGGTAGTCATTGAAACACCCATCGTGACAGTCATCACACAAAACAACAAGACATGCCACACACAACATTCAGAAGCAGTTGAGGACATTGATATAGTGTGACAGGATTGTAATTTAATACTGAAATACAGGGTTGCAGCACCACTGAGCCAACGTCCACATCTGTCCACAGGAGAGTCATTGCGCAGGACAGCGAAGGAGAAGGAGGGAAGGGCACCCCGTAAGGGAAGGACTGAGGATCCAAGCAGGAATGCAGGCTACAACACTGAACCACTACCGCACCAACACCTCAGGCAGCTTCAACACCAGAGCCAGTCACAACAGCACAGCCAGCATCGCCACTGCTGAATGAATCACCACAGCAGGACCCACAAGCATTGTTAGCCTCACCAGCTACAAATTCATCAGAAGTAGTAAGGCCCAGGAGGCCTGATGTACCCACTCTACATTTCATGGAGACGTCCTCTGACGACGAAAGGGAGGGTGACACAACAACTGCTCAACTGGAGGCAACCAATGCTGGGCTGCAGTCCACCTCCGAGGGTGTGCACACAGGTGCAAGACGCCGTAGGGTCTGGGAGAGCAGCACTAAACAGCAGGGTGATGGGGTCTTCTGCGGGCTGGAGGCCACCATGGTTAAAGTATTGCACCTGCATGGGAAGGCCATACAATCAGTGTAGAGATAGTGCGGCACCTGAATCACAACACGGGCAATATAGACCGGGGCATTAGCTCCATGTTGGAGAGCATGAGGGAAATGGCAGAGGGAATGCGGGACATGTCCCAGTCCATGATGGCAGTCTGTGACAGACTTGATGAGGACAGGGCAAGAAGGCGCAGGGAGAGGCAGTACATGCAGCAGCACACCAAGGCGGTGAACCGTCTGGCAACAGCCAACGCTGGTGCTCTAGGTGTGGGGGAGAGTGAAGACACCACCAACAGAAGCATCAATAGCACACCCGTACAAGACACACAGAGGAGCAGCAGGCGCCAATCTGCGGGCCCTGGCTCAACAGCCAGTGTGGAAACCTAGCAACAAGCATCCCGCACTGTTGTGCATAGGTGCAGACATTAATGCTGCCCACACTTAAGAGAACATATTTAGGGTGAAGTAACCCATGACCACCTAGTAAGGTTGTCACCAATTGGACTGCCATGGTGTGCCATTTGTCGATTGCCGTAGTGCCCATTAAAATAGGTCATGCACATGCAACACCTGGCTGTATCTCCTTACTTACTTAAAAATAGCTGCGTGTGATCTGTTGCTGGCACTACTCCTGCTGCGTAGGGCTTTGGCTGTTCAAGTCCATCATTAATGTCCTCATGATAAGTTATTTCAACCTCTGTGCCTTTCTTGGTGGCAAGGTTGTGCAGCATAGCACAGGTTGCAATCATTTTACAGCACATGATGGGTGTGTACTGATGTGCACCTCCGCTCTTGTGGAGGCAGCGGAACCTGCTTTTCAAGAGTCCAAAGGTGCGTTCCACAAGGTTGCGTGTGGATTCGTGTGCCACATTGTAACGTCTCTCACTCCGGGTTGATGGGTTCATTTAGGCAGTGAGGACAAAGGACCACAGAGCATAAGCGCTATCACCTAGGTGGGAAAGAGAGTGCCATTAGTTACATACCATTTAAAACTTTCAGCTGCAGTATCTATCAGGGTGTGTCACCGTGATTTACCTAGCAGGTATCCTTCCCCAAATTCTCCAGCAGCCAAGCGTGTGTAGATCCCACTGTTCTGGAATAAGTAGGAGTCGTGGGTGCTCCCTGGAAATTTGGACACAATGTCAGTATTTATGTTGCCAGCGTCGCAGATCACCTGCACATTTATTGAGTGGGTGGACTTTCTGTTCCTGTATATGTATTCAGTGGCTACAGGAGGGCAAATTGGAACGTGTGTCCCATCAATACAGCCTATGATGTGCGGGAACTGTGCCATCAGGTAGAAGTCAGTTTTGGTTTTCTGCAGTTCCGCCTGTGTGTTTGGGAAGCTGATGTAGTGGTGCATTCTCTGCATCATGGCATCCAGGAACTTTCTGAAGAAACGGGACAGGCAACTCAGAGACACCCCACCTACCGCAGCTATCACCCCCTGGTAACTGCCAGATACAAGGAGATGTAGGCTACAGAGCACCTGCACATGTGGGGGTATGGCGCGCCCTTGGTGTTGGGTGCTCCAGGAGTGGGTGCAGGTCCCTTATCAAGTCCAGGATGGTGTGGGGGTGTAGCCTGTACCTTTGCAAGATCTCTGCCTCAGTAAGTTGGAAGAGCGTGATCCGCTGTCTGTAGACTTGCTCCTCCCGCCTCCAGATCCTCTCTACTGCTGCCTGTAGCCGTAGCCTCCTTGCAATGATGTAGAAAGCCGCCATAGTGATCACACAGTTGCATTTTGGGATTGCTTGTATACCATGTGGCTGATTACCACCTGCTTCCAGTTGGTGTTAATTACCGACTCTTAAATACCGAATTTCATGAAATTCAGTATTTAAGAGTTTACCTACATATCTTTTCTCGTTTTACCGTTTCTTATTTACTGATTCGGTAAATAAGAAATCGGTAAATACCAATTTGGTAAATATGAATTCGGTATTGCTGAATCGGTATTTACCGATTCATATTTACCAAATCCTTACTTTTTGCCCTCCTACATCTCGATGGCCTAAATACCGGTCGGTAACGGCTAATTTAACTAATTTTGGCCATTACCGACCGGTATTGGGCTACCTACATCTGGCCCCAGGTGATTCCTGCATAGAGGATTCAATGACTGAGTGTGTATTCAGACTTTGTTACTATACCACCTCAACAGTGTGGGTAAATACTAACTGGCATGAACCCCTTACTCACAATAAGATGAAGAAAGCCTCCTTCCACCTGACCTTATTTGGTCGGCTTGAAGTGACTGCTTATGTAGTGTTAAGACAAGTAAAATAACGCTGTACCTTATGCTTTATTATGTTTTCTGTTAACCACACTTCTGAGACTCTCTGATTATGCTAATTTTTGTGTGAGGTTACCAGGCCCACATTTGCATTTTGGTATTCACTTGTATCGTCAAGTATTGAGTTGGCTTAGACCTGCGTCCAACAGACTACCTAAACAACACTTTATGTTCAAAGAGACAAACGCCCTTACGCTTTAGTAAGTTTCCTGTCCTCTGCCTCACACAGTTTCCCTTTACCCTGACCTACAGTCACTCTCCCAAGCTAGCAAACGTAGTGTTGCCTTTATCACATAGACATTCCTTGCAGTAATATTTCATTAATTATGTTGATGAGTTTTAAGTCACAGATGCCATATTCTGTGAACAGCTTGATTGTTAAAAAATTAGGAAAGACGCTAATGCTCTTTAAGCACCACGCAGATAACCTGCCTTGCCTGTCGCCATTGTTGTTTTAAGGTTGCACCAACATCAGTGCAAGCTATTTGGCCTGGAATTGTTGCTGCACTTAATCCGCCCCCAGATGCTGTCAATGATTCACCATAAAAAAACACTTTTTTTACATACATATCCATAGACTTTCCAGTGAACGTTCCTCAATAATAGACTGTTTATCCACCCTCATCAGGGATAGCAGCAGACAGTCAGGCCCTTTACCTAAGCCTCGCTGGGCATACACATTCCAAGCTACCTCTCTCACAGCGGCACCCCAAGTTCCCCATAAATGATATTTTGAAAATGGTAATAAAAATGTTTTATTCAAAATAACATGACCGCTCATAACTGGTCGGGCATACACCAATAGTTCTGACAGCTAATAACCTTTATGTAAGAGTTTTCTCAGATTACACTTGAAAATATAAATGGGCTGTGTTTTGTTTGACCCTTGTTATCATCACACTTTAGCTTCACAGAACTGCAAACAACTTGTTGTATTACTGAACTCAATGGTACTTATAGTAGAAAGATGAAAGGCAGAGAAGTGGTCACAACTTAGTAGTTATAAATCTAGTCAGCTACTTGGGATGGCACATTCTGCTGTAGCAATCCATACTCACTATCACTCTTCAGGGATGCCGAAACAGCCTCCACTCCCTTCCTGCATTTCTTTTATTCAATCCTCTAGTCCTCTTTTCACTTTCATTCTCCTCCAGTGTATCAATGCTCTACCACCTTATGTATGGCTGAGATACCCGCCACCCCCTCTCAACACAATCCCCAAAGGAGGGAAACCGGAAACAGTTCTTGAAGTTTTTGGAAGTGGGAGGGAGTGACCCTCCCGGCCGTATTTATTAAAACAAAATTTAAAAACATTAAACAGTTTCATATTAATGTACAATTTCATTACCACATTGCGATGTTTGGCTAACCTTAACAGATTCTCTAATACAGAGGTTCTCCTAGCCGAACTAACATCCTACAAAACATTTTCTTGAAATATTGAAATTGTACATCCTAACGTTTAAGGGCCAACGGCAAGGTCGTAACCGGTGTCAAGATCCCTAACCAGACATACCCCCCCCACTTGGGAGGGGCGACAGCACTGAGGCGTACTCAAGTGCAACTACTACCAATTTCCCTTGACTTGACGGGGGCACCTATAAACTCGACGCCAGTTAAAGGTCGTTCGAAGACTCGTGTGAGGTATCTAGAAGGTATCGTAGACCTCCCCCCAACCCCACACAACTTACCGCATCTGCCGTCGCAGATGTCACTGGCCCCGGGAAATTCCCCAGGAGGGGGCTGTACCCCCTCCTACACAGGAAGGGGCCTTGACCGCCTTTCCTTTTCTTTCGGCGACCCATCCTTAGAAGGGACCGCCTCCCCGTTGAGGGGCCAAAGTCCACCTCTCCCGAGCGCTCCCATCCGTGTTGGGTGACGCCCACTCATAGGGATCTTCCAATTAGTGCTCACCGATCATGACCTTACCGCCCGACCAAAATAAATACGACAAATGCTAACTAAACTAAAAAACAAAACATTGGCCACTATGACCGAAAAGCACATTTATAAATGGACGTCAAATCCGAATTTCTTTAATCACCAAACTTACAAAATTAGACCAATCTTTATTACACATTCAACATCAACACGATACTAACACAACCTGTAAACGAAATAGAATTATCGATCAATTTTATTAAAACAACTGGCTGTCTTCAGGGGCTGGTGGGTGGGTCAAAATTGGCTCTTCGTTCCGTCTCGAGCTCACGGGCAGCGAGGAGGTGCAGCTTCAGAGCACAGGAACAAGAGGATGTCTTCTGGTCTTGCGTCCCTTTTTATCCATCTTCAGGGCGGGCGTAAACCCGCCCCTGCCTGCCCCGAGGGCGTGGCCGGCCGCGTCAGTGTCTAGGCCAGCCCACTCTAGGGCGGGAAAAAGCGCGCCCCGGCTACGCCACTTCGGGCATACCAGCCGAGACGCGCCTCCCGCCCAAAATGGCTTCCCGGGGGGATCGAGGCACTCTGCCATACGTTCGGGGGGACCGAGTGGTCGCCCCTTTCCATATGGCTGAGATACCCGCCACCCCCTCTCAACACAATCCCCAAAGGAGGGAAACCGGAAACAGTTCTTGAAGTTTTTGGAAGTGGGAGGGAGTGACCCTCCCGGCCGTATTTATTAAAACAAAATTTAAAAACATTAAACAGTTTCATATTAATGTACAATTTCATTACCACATTGCGATGTTTGGCTAACCTTAACAGATTCTCTAATACAGAGGTTCTCCTAGCCGAACTAACATCCTACAAAACATTTTCTTGAAATATTGAAATTGTACATCCTAACGTTTAAGGGCCAACGGCAAGGTCGTAACCGGTGTCAAGATCCCTAACCAGACATACCCCCCCCCACTTGGGAGGGGCGACAGCACTGAGGCGTACTCAAGTGCAACTACTACCAATTTCCCTTGACTTGACGGGGGCACCTATAAACTCGACGCCAGTTAAAGGTCGTTCGAAGACTCGTGTGAGGTATCTAGAAGGTATCGTAGACCTCCCCCCAACCCCACACAACTTACCGCATCTGCCATCGCAGATGTCACTGGCCCCGGGAAATTCCCCAGGAGGGGGCTGTACCCCCTCCTACACAGGAAGGGGCCTTGACCGCCTTTCCTTTTCTTTCGGCGACCCATCCTTAGGAGGGACCGCCTCCCCGTTGAGGGGCCAAAGGCCACCTCTCCCGAGCGCTCCCATCCGTGTTGGGTGACGCCCACTCATAGGGATCTTCCAATTAGTGCTCACCGATCATGACCTTACCGCCACAGGCCTGATAGTTGACCGGCTATCCGGACCCCCCACAAAACTCCTACCTAAAGGTCATGTTTCAACGTTTTCAACCATGCTAAGAAGTCTCCTATGAGTAACTCATTCCCCAACCGAGACAAATGCACACCATCCCCCAAATACATACTGTCATCATTAATACAGCCATGAGAAATAGAATGCAATGTCCTGGAACGGAACAACCTACTCACTTTGTTGTTAAGCTTTCTAACAGAATGATTCAAAGCAGGAATAGAAATAGCCCCCCGCCACACCTTTCGTGGAATCAAATGGGACCACGCAATTGTGCACCCCGGAACTCTCCTCGCCAACCAACTTACAGTGGAAAGCATTGCCTCCAGGAGAAGTCGTCTACCGGTGGTGACCAAATCATTGCCCCCTACATGTACTATAACTATAGACGGCGGTGACCTCGTCCGCCCTAACAAACCCTCGAAAAATGTTTGAAACTGGTCAATACAGAGACCGCCTCTTCCGTAGAAGGACACCCTGTACCCGTATTCCCCAGCTACGTGAATCATGTCACCTGCTTTGAATACGTCTGCGGCGCGCCTCACGTATGAGTGGCCCACGACCCACACCTCCTTTTTCACAGTCGG
Source organism: Lissotriton vulgaris (assembly GCF_964263255.1). NCBI lineage: Eukaryota > Metazoa > Chordata > Amphibia > Caudata > Salamandridae > Lissotriton > Lissotriton vulgaris. The sequence continues at coordinate 1,220,154,364 of NC_141693.1, forward strand.
TGATGTCTGACCGCTGGCCCGGTGTTGGGTCGACTGCATAGTCCGCCCCGCCTCGTAGGCTTGCGCAACTGAAAACCAAAGAAAAACAAGAAGCGTGAGTACATTATGACAGCTTCACAACATGTGCAACCGCACATATCTCTTATAACAATTAGAGGACCAACGCCCCACTCGTTTCACTTGTTCTACATTAAGACCCCTGGCTGTAGCTTCTGTAGCAGCCCCTATACGAAAGGAATGGGTCCCAAATTCGCCCGGGTTCAAGCCCGCAGCGGCAATTGACATCGCAAGCACCCGCTGAAACTGAAATTTCGTCAGTGGGGTGGCGTCCGCGTGTCTCAACAACGTCCCCCCCCATGATGCCACCCTTCGTGCTAGGTAGTCTTCTAAACACTTTACCGGACACATGGAGGACCCGGGAATCCTGCGTATGATTATGCAGTCACCCATCCCATCTTGATCGGTCTTGGACCTGACAAAGGAGACAGTCATCGTCTCTCCTCTGATCTGAACGTGTTCCTGGCACAAACCCCCCGCCACATCCAGTTTGTTCCTTGCTACCAGTTCGCTCACCCTCATTGCCCCGTGAAATGCAAGCGTAAAAGCGGCTCGGAACAATGCCGTCTCAAACTGAGATGAGCATGTGGCAGGGAGTGTGGCCAGCAACTGGGCCAACCTATCCAAACCTATCGGGCGCCTCTCGTCTACTCTGCGACCCTCAAGGCGTTGCCACCCTCGCAGCGCTTTCTGTACCACGAAAGACGCTGTCGGGTCCTGGATATTATGAGCCCTGGCAACAAAGGAAATGGCAGCACGATGCCTCTGGGCCGTAGCCACCGACTTCCCAGCCCTACGCAAGGACATCAGAAAATGCACCACCCATTCCTCGTGGCCCCAAAGCCCCTCTCTATCAGTCCCCAAAAAGGCTAAATAGGCCCGAAACGCCCCTTCGTATGCCTTCCTCGTCCTTGGTGCTAGACTCTCTCCCACGAGGTGACGAAGTTCGGGGCACCGAGAGACCAGAGAGCTTCGGGAAAGGGTGCCGGCTCTGGGTCCGCTGAGGGGAGGAAACCCGAGAAAGCCTGCATTTGAAAACGAGACAGTGCGTCAGCCGCCTGATTCATCACCCCTGGGACATGCTTTGCTCTGAATAGCACGTTCAATTGCATACATAGTAAAACAATTTCCTTGAGCAGTCTTAAAATCAATTTACAACGTGCTGCCTGACTATTGATACACTCGACGACGGTCATATTGTCAGACCAAAATATGACAGAGTGATCTTTGAACCCATCGGGCCATGTTCTCAAGGCCACCAAGATGGGAAACAGTTCCAGGAAAGCAATATTACTCGTCAGACCATTCTCATGCCACCATGTCGGCCATTTTTGTGCCGACCATTTTGTGCCGAAGATGGCGCCAAAACCTATGCTTCCTGCTGAATCTGTCCATAGCCCCAGCTCTTCAGAGGACACGGCTGGTTTATTCCAGACAATTCGACCATTAAAGTCCGCCAGAAATGCTAACCAAATACGCATGTCCTGGCGGACCTCAGCCGATAGTCTCGTGCGATGATGGCCCTCTTTTAGGCCGACCATCGCTTGGGCAATTGAACGGGAAAAGGGGCGGGCCATTGGTATTACCCTCAGGGCAAAATTCAACTGTCCCACCAACTGCTGTAATTGTTGCAGCGTAACTTTCGATGCATTTATACACACTTGCAGTGCAGCCCTGAACTTCAACACTTTGTCAGCTGGCAAACGGAAACAACCCTCACTGGAGTCCAACTCGATCCCCAGAAACTCGAGGCAAGTCGTAGGACCCACTGTTTTACCCGGCGCCAATGGCACACCAAACTGGTTCATTAACACACAAAATTCGGCCAAGGCCCGGCCACATTCAAGATCCCCGGCTGCCCCAAGAAACAAAAAATCATCAAGGTAGTGCATTACATATTGGAAACCCGTTTTCTTTGTGAAGACCCATTGTAGAAAACTACTGAATTTCTCGAAATAGGCACAGGATATAGAGCACCCCATTGGCATACACCTATCCATGTAATAACAACCCTGAAACATGAATCCCAGGAGACGCTGGTCGTCTGGGTGTACCGGGAGCAATCGGAACGCTGACTCGATATCTGACTTCGCCATCAGCGCCCCGGGCCCCAGGCGATTCAAAATGGCTACGGCCTCATCGAAGGATGCGTACCGCACCGAACACACTTCTGGATCGATTGCATCATTTACAGAAAGACCTCGTGGAGCTGACAAATTATGAATCAGTCGGAACTCACCTGGGTCTTTCTTGGGGACTACCCCTAAGGGAGAACAAACAAAATTCTGAACCGGGGGTACACTAAACGGGCCGGCGACCCGACCTCGTGCAACCTCTTTACGGATCTTATCCTGTACTACGGGCGTATGCTGCAGGACGGAAAGTTGATTTTTGCACTTCTCCACACCCTGAAAGTCCCCTACCGGGATGCGGAAACCATACGAAAAACCGTTCGGCAGCACCCCAGCAGAAGTACGATCCGGGTATTCACTGAGCCAGGGAATCATCGCCAGGGTATCAATCGGGGTTGGTAAAGGCGCCCCTCGGACTACGTTAGACCTGTTTGGCGCCTCCTCTCCCCCCATTATCACCCGTTCTGGCTCTGCACGTGGACTCAGGATGGGACGACCCGCAACCACTACATTCATGTTTGAATTTACACGATCCCTGGGGTCTAGTACATTTACCTTTGTTGAAATTAAAGCAGAAACCCCTTTTTCCAGTATTGCCGGCAGGTTTCGAGTAATCGTCGGTACCCGTACCTGATCGAAAGGGCGTCCCCGCATATTGCCGGGAGGATTCGCCAACATTACTTCCTACCAACGGCATTTTTAACATTCCTGTCTCCTTCATTTTATCCCACGTCAAAGAATCATAACAATCCCAGGTTAAACTTTTATTATGCTCCTTTGCCTTTCTGAAAAGATTATCGTAACAAAACCAATGGTTACCCTGGTGCGATGTCGAGTACCCCATGATTCGTGATTGATAGATTGGAAACTCGGAAAGCAACTCAGGCCTACGTTCCCCCAAGATTGACGTAAAAATTCCCCAAGCATTGCCCCAATTGCCAATATTCTCATTCACTTTAAAGGCGGCCATTTTTGCGCGCCAAACACTCGGATGCATGAGATCCTTCTGACTCTTAACATGCTCTACCTCATAATGATCAACAAGCAATGAGAAAATGTTCACATACTCCCCCGCCCAAATCTTTTCCTTAATTGCCAAAGGAACATGTTGACCCAACTTTTCTCTCCGAGAGGGTGTTGACTCATCCCTCGCAATCGGCAATGGCCGCTTACCTGCACCTGACGCTGCCTCTGTGGTCGCAATCGTCCCTGGTGTCTTGTCCACTACTGCAGCCGGCACGGACACCTTGGCTGCCTCCCGTTTCTCACGCAATTGCTTTATCAGCGCCTGCGCGTCGACAGCCGTGGCGCCCTCGTTACCTTTACCCAACCACGCTGCCAATTGTGCTGCCAGCTCGGGCGGCATATCATCCTCGGACACGGGGGTGACCACAACGGGAATCGGATTCCCCTCCTCCGGCACGGGAGTTGGTGCCTCGAGCGGGGCACTGGGACCCGGGATGTCTTCTCCCGCTGCTCCCCTCCTGGGCCTCTTGTTTTTCCCTCCCGGGGCTGCTCCCGCCAAGGGACGTTTTGGTCCCCCTTCCTCGTTCTTATCCACCCGCTTTTTTAGTTCGGACATCTCCTTCATGAGAACACGCAGCATCTGTTCAGTAGTCATGCGTTTTCCCACCTTCTTCGGCATTCTCCAACAGAGTAACTGTAAAACAAACAAGAACGATTAAAACGCTCAAAATTGGCTCTTCGTTCCGTCTCGAGCTCACGGGCAGCGAGGAGGTGCAGCTTCAGAGCACAGGAACAAGAGGATGTCTTCTGGTCTTGCGTCCCTTTTTATCCATCTTCAGGGCGGGCGTAAACCCGCCCCTGCCTGCCCCGAGGGCGTGGCCGGCCGCGTCAGTGTCTAGGCCAGCCCACTCTAGGGCGGGAAAAAGCGCGCCCCGGCTACGCCACTTCGGGCATACCAGCCGAGACGCGCCTCCCGCCCAAAATGGCTTCCCGGGGGGATCGAGGCACTCTGCCATACGTTCGGGGGGACCGAGTGGTCGCCCCTTTCCATTCTTCCTTCCATCAGGTACTCCTTCCTTACAATCTCTTCATTTCTCTCTCTTTCCTTTCCTTCACTCCTTTCACTTTGTCTTACCTCTTGCCCTTCTCTTCATTATTTACATCACCTCTACCAATACTCTTCCTCTCATGCGCCCTCTATTTCTCGTTCACAAATTCCTTCTTTTCTCTCACAAAGTCCTTTCAGTTTCTTTTTTCCTTAAACCCTCTTTCTCCCGTCTTTCCTCCCTTTTCGTCTCTTCCACTATCAACAACACAATTAAAAATCATAACACATGCATAGAATCCACACAATCCACATCACATAATTCCACATCACACCACAAAATCCAACAGCCCTCAACATAATTAAACTCCACTACATAACACTCCACAACACAAAACACCATACCACATAATTACTCTCTATAACATACAAAATCCCACTCTACATAATTTCAATACACTACACAATTACTATCCACATAATTCCACTGTACACCATATACATCCACTCCTCAACACATAAGTAAAAAACAGAGTCATTTACAACGCCAATAGCTCTAACTTTCACAAATGCGAGACCGGTTGCATTGCAAATGCTTGTTTTAATAAGTGAGATATTTTCAAAACAATACATTAGTTCACGCAGTTGATACCAGTGGTGTGCTTATGAAGTGAAGAACAGTTGGGCAGTTGAAAAAGAAAAGATGGTTACTAGAAATGTGGAAGAAGTGATAGCTGAAGAAGTTCGAGGGAGATGTTCTTAAGCCCCAGTGTATACATAGGATTGTAGTAGTATTTGTAGTGTCCGACAGGAGTCCATTGATATTTTACAAAATGTCTTACAAGAGTATACTAAAAAAAAAGTATTAAACAAAAGATTCCTTGTAAAGTGAGAAAAAATACTGGTTTGCAAGGTAATCCTTTGGCTTGTCTTTCTAGAAAAGTGTGTCAAAGTTCTTTTCATCATTTGAGAATGTTAGCATTACATCACCCTGCAATGCAGAAGTTAGTAAGAAGATTGTACTATGTAAAAAGTCCTGTATTATTTTTAAGTGAAATAAACACTGCTCATTTGCATGGGACAGTATCTGATGTAAAAAAAGTTTGTGATAATATTGAATTTCCTTTCTTCATTACTGAAGAAGAGTGTACACAAAGTGAGAGTTTGATAAGTGTAGGTGTTGAAGAGAAGGTGCAAGATATTACTACTGAGAAGTTTGTAGAAGAAATCGTTTAAGGTCATTTGTTCTGAAAAACCAAACTATGGGCCCTATTATGATGGCGGACGGACTTGCGTCTGTCCGCCACCACTGAGTAAGATGGACCGTCTGCATGGGCAGCGACGGTCCCTCCATGGCAATTAGGATGTGACCGCCACCCTGGCGGTCACATCCTGTAAAAAATGAAAGCAGTGCATTTCATTGCATGCACAAAGCGGCAGGCACTGTGCGCATCCTGCCGCTTCGTGCACGCAAAGGCAGGGGGGTACCATAGGTACCCCCCATGTGCACCCCCTTCACCCAGGGGGCCCGCAACGGGCCCCCAAAGTGAATGTTGGTATGCTTTTCCATGGCGGAGAAGCCGCCGCGGAAAAGCATGTGATTCCCTCCATCCTAATATGGCTGGCGGTGTCTGTTAGACACCGCCAGCCATGTTAGTGCTTTTCTGCCGCGGTCGGAAGGCGACCGTGGCGGAAAAGCTGCAGACGGAATTCAAGACCCACCAGCCATCCTAATTTGGCGTTGGGTCTGTGGAGGCTCCGCAGCGGTTTTACCGCATCCTCCGGGCCGGCGGTGGCTTCCGCCGGCCCGGAGGATGCAGGAAAACCGCGATCATAATCGGCCCCTATGTTTGTATTTGTTGTCGACATACTCACTATAGGAATCAAATTAGGAATGTTGATCTGTATTTAACCCCTTCACTGCTGGCCCGTTTCCGCCCCTGTGCTGTAAACAAATGAACAGGGGCGGGCCATGACGAACCCCAGCCGTCATCAGCACACGAGCACCGTAGTGCATGACGGCTGGGGTTCGTCATCAGCATGCAAGGGGTTAATAAGTGAAAAGGAAAACAATGACAAGTGGGAGGTATTTAGTACTTGTTTGTTTGTTGAAGGTGTTTTTGAGTTTGGTATTGATCAAAGCATTTGTAAATATTGTTACAGCAAATTAGAAGAGAACATAATGCCAGCTAGAGCTGTACATAATAACCTAGAGTTGGTAGCTATTTCTGCAGAACTGGTAGATTTAAATACGTATGAGTCCATTCTGATTCAATCTGTGCACCCATTTCAGGCTATTGTTGGTATGGAGCCTAAAACAGGTGAGCTGCCTCTATCAGATTTACAAAGAGGCTTAAAAGGAAGAGATGTGTATTTACCTTTAGATTTAAAGAAAAATATTGAAACTATTGGTATAAAAAGAGAGGAAAGTTAACCTATAGTTATTCTAGTTAATGGTGTTCCAACAAAGAGTTGGAAAATATGGCAAGAGTTAGTAGATGTCACCAAAGTTCAAAAGGCTACATCATATCTCATAAAAAAGAATCTTTATTACAAAAATGTATATGTGGAAGAAGAAGAAATAGTTTTAGGAGATGATAGCGAAATTTCAAGTGGCCAAATTGAAAATGTGGACATCTCCAGGAGTGAAGAAATTTATGAACAATATAGTGTGCATCCTTTACATTCAAAGGAAGTGATTGGAAATACTATTGAATTATTCCAAATGAAGAAAGCGAAGGGAACTCCTTTGAGTTTTTGGGGAAGACGTTTAGAAGCCTGTGGTTTTCCACAGCTCTTCCCCACTGGAAAAGGTGGACGTTATACTTAACGACCTGTGCAGATTCCAGCTTCAGAATATCTTACAACAAGATTGTACTCACAAGATCCAAGATTTTGGCAATATATTCCATAAATATTTCATCCTTTGTTTGAAATTGACTTGTCTGGACTTTCGTATGCAGCAAACTACATATTAAAAACAGGAGTTCATCTTAAACATGTTTATGCAAAAGAATTCATGGACAAAGTACAACAGAGAGACGATTATTTAGAATCTCAATTGATTCATTTGATGGCGTGTCAACGTTGCACTAATGAGTACTGGTATCGTCGTCATGGAGAACTTAAATGTATGTTAAGTAACTTAGGAACACCTACATGGTTTGTTTCGCTAAGCTGTGCTAAATACGCATGGGATGATTTACTTGAATTTGTACGAGAAGCAAATCCAAATATTAAAAACATTGCATTCAAGACACCTGGAGAACAGTGTTCCTTGGATCCTGTAAATGTATGCAGATATTTTAATCATGGGTTTCAAGCTATTATGTATTTTATCTGCATTAAAAACTACCCGCTCCTCTTGGAGAAGTTATTGATTTCTTTTGAAAAAAGGAGCACCAAGCTAGAGCTGCTCCTCATATGCATATGCTTTTATGGATGAAGGATGCACCTAAACTTGGAACTTATTCTGATGAGACTGTTTTATCATTCATTGAAGACTATGTTACATGTGGTATTCCAAAAACAGGAAAAGAAAATACCTCAAGACAACAAGATTTACAGTTTCAAACTCATCAATGTGGGAAATATTGTCGACGGAAATGTAATTCAAAGGAAACATTTTATACCAAATGTCGTTTTAGATTCCCATATCCAGTAATTTCCAAAGGAAGAGTCAACAGTTTCATGCCAACAGTGAGGCATACTATAAATCGAAAATCTCCCAAAAATACTTACAATATAAAAAGAAGTGAACATTCAAAGTATATTAATGATTACAATCCAGTAATTTTGACGATGTGGAATGCAAATATGGATATCCAGTATTTTGAGGATAATTTGATTTCTGTTGCTCGCAATGGTACATCATACATAACTAAATCTGAAAAGACTGAATTGAAAGAAATGTGGTAAGAAATTTTACAGGAGAAGACTTTTAGTAGCAAATTGTACAGCTTTAGTTTGAAGATGCTTTCCCATCGAGAGATTGGATCCTACGAATGTTCGCATCGGTTGACATCTGCAAGTTTATATTCAAAGTCAAGAGGACTCATTTGGGTAAGTCTAGGTCTTGCTGCAACACGTATTGAAATCTGTACAAGAAATTGTATACTTAGCATTAAATGGACCGGAAACTTCAGATATTATTAAAACAAACATGTTGGATACGTATTATCCTAAAAGAAGTCCACATCTTAAAAACATATGTCTCTATGAAGTACTGCAATATTACAGCTTTAAGAGAAATATTATATAAATTATAAATGAAGAAAAATATGCAGTCATTGGATGTGATGGATGTTTGGTGAAACATACCAAAGAAATCTCATTAATCACAGGAAACTCTGTTGCGACACTCCTGATAAAAGGGTAATTTTCTATTTAGCACTTCTGCAACTCTTCAAGCCTTGGCGTACTGAAATGGAATTACTCAGAGATTTTCAGTGCTAAGAAGATTATTTTAATGCATGTAAAGATAGCATTGAATGCACAGTTTTTCCATATTATCTACAAATGTTGAATGAAGAGATTAGGCAAGAAACAACTATTGCAGCTGAAATATCTAGAGACAGTTCTCAAGATAGTCAAAGTTCAGCTCCACTGAGTCAAGATCCAAAGGAGAACCAATTCTTAAAAATGAAGCAGCAATCGCCAAGAGTGAAGTAGAAAGGGCAATCCATCAAGCTCAACAGGATAATATGGAGTTGGGAAACTTGGAAGAACAACTAAATATTGAACAGAAAGAAATATATCAGCAAGTTACACAACAGACCATGGTTTACTTCATGAAAAAGAAAGAATGAAACTGCACATCATTTAAACCTATTCGAATGTATATCAGTGGTCAAGGTGATAAAGGAAAACGTTTCTTAATGAAAGTTTTTACCAGTTATCTACAGAAAGTCACTGAATCACATTTATCTTATGTTGTAACCACTCCAACTGGGTTAGCAGCACACAACATTAAAGGAATTACGTTACATAGTTTACTGATACTACCAGTTGAACATGAAAACAAGTTGGAATATCACAAGCTATCTGGAGAAATTTGCTATGAAGTTTCAAGAGTACTAAAGAAAATGAAACTTCAGATAATTGATAAGGTGAGCATGGTCTCAAACTTAATGCTTGCCTTTGCACATATAAGAATGCAGCAGATTTTATAAACAGATTATGATGTCTTATTTGGAGGAAAACATGTGATTATATTCGGCGACCTACTGCAACTTACTCTTGTAAAAGGGTAACCAGTTTTTAAAACACTTGTGCATGAAGACACCAGGAAATCTTTGGGAAGTATTGGAAATGTCAACATTTAGGGGCATATCACCACCAACCAGCGATAATTATCGCTAAGCGCACTTAGCACTATGATAATTATCGCCGGCTATCACTTGTTTTAATCGCGGAGATAGCGCGCTATCAGCAACGCTTATGGAAAGGGGCGACCACTCGGTCCCCCCGAACGTATGGTTGGGTGCCCCGATCCTCCCGGGAAACCATTTTGGGCGGGGGGCGTGTCTCGGCTGGTATGCCCGAAGTGGCGTAGCCGGGGCGCGCCTTTTCCCGCCCAAGAGGGGTTGTCCTAGACACCTACACCGATGACCACACCCAGTAGGCGTACTGGAGGAGGGTACACGCCCTCCCGAAGAAGAATAAATAGAGCGGGAATCCGAAGAAGCGTCCTCTTGTTCCTGTGCTCTGAAGGCTGCACCCACTCGTTGCTCGTGAGCCCTCGACGGAACAAGCGGCAATTTTGAGAACTTGTAATTCTTGTGTTTCTCTTTCAGGGGATATAAAGCGAAGGATCCAGGACCGTGTTGATCGACTCGGAGCGGATAATCTAAACCATTTCTGGCAAGAAGGCAGGAAAGGGTTCCGAGACAGACAAGGTGCTACGCATTTCGGTGAACAGAATAGCGGGCATGGAAGGAAAAGTCGGACAGGTCCCAGCGCTTGGTCGAGATTTGGCGGTCGTCAAGAAGCAACTGGCCGCAATGAACAAGCCTGGTAACCCGAAGAAGGTAATAGGCCCGGCCTTGCCGGGAGTCGTCCCCGAGGGTAGAGGGAAACGGGTCAAGAGAAGGGCGGTTGCAGGGGAGGTTCCGGTCCCTGAGGTGCCCCCGGTTACCCCAGCCATACCAGCTAATAACCCGGTACCAACCCCAGACGCAGGTCAACCGATTCCGGTTGTGATTACGCCCGCTAACGATGAGGATATGCCTCCTGAATTGGCCACCCAGTTGGCCGCATGGCTCAATAAGAAGGCAGGGGGTGCTACGGCGCCCGGAGACACGGCCGAAGAGGCCAAATTACTAATCCAGCAGTTGCGGCAGTCGCGAGATGCCGCGAAGGCGAATCTCCCTCTTGTTTCCCCACAGGTGATACCGGAAGGACCGTCGGCTGGTCGCGAGAAAACATCGGGAACAACGACTGAACCGGGTAAGCTCGCTTTGCCGCTGGCGGGGGAGGGCTCATTACCCTCAAGACGGGAGAGGGTGGTACAACATATCCCGATTGCCACAAAAGAATTGATATGGGCGGACAAGTATGTCAATATGTTTTCGTTATTAACTGACCATCGCGAGATGGAATATGCTAAAACGCAGAAGGATTTGTGGCACCCGAGCGTCTGGCGCGCCAAGATGGCAGAGTTCAGGGTAGAGGAGACAATAACGAATTGGGCAAAGGCCTTTGCAATGTTTACTGCGATCATTGGTGAACGTAAGCCCGAGGTATTGACTGAACTGTCTTGTTATCAAGCCCGTATAATGGATTTTTATGAAATGTATGAGGGGGAAGAATGGAAAGGTTACGACATGAAATTCCGTAAAGCGAAAGAATATGATTCCTCTCTGACATGGGACTGCCTCGACTCAATTTCTTGGCATAAGCAGCTCCTGCCTGGGGCGGCAGGGACACCCTCGCCAGGTGGGAATGGGTCGGGGGTTTCCCGCCAAAAGCCCGTGGTGCCCTTTCGAGCAGGCGCCGATGGTGATCACCAGCCGAAAAGCGGCGGGAATGGTGGAAAGCGGGGGGTCTGTTGGGGCTTCAATCGAGGCAACTGTAACAGACCGCAGGGTACATGTAGGTTCAAGCATGTGTGTGCGGGCTGTGGGAATTCCTCACACCCGGAGAGTTCATGTAGATCAAAGAATAGCGGGTCGGGAGGTAAAGGAGGGTCTAAGCAAGACTGAGGTGGATCATGGTGAACAATTGCCTACTCCCGTTGATCTCATGGCTATGACTCCTTGGTTAAACAAATACCCTGATCATGTCTCTGCTGGGGTGTTGCAGAAGGGATTCTTATATGGCTTCCACATCCCGGCGGGGGATTTTCGGGGGGAACCGTTTTGTAAAAACCAGCTATCAGCACAGCATAATCCAGGTGTGGTGGCAAGAAAAATTGCTAAAGAAGTGAGCCTAGGCCGAGTGGCAGGGCCTTTTCAGCGCCCGCCAGTGGCGGGTTTCATCTGTTCCCCATTAGGGGTGGTCGCGAAGAAGGACCCGGGGGAGTTTAGGCTGATCCATAATCTGTCTGCTCCAAGGGGTCTCTCGGTGAACGATGCGATTGACCCAGAAGTTTGCTCGGTGCGGTACGCATCATTCGATGAGGCCGTCACCATGTTAAATCGCCTGGGCCCCGGGGCGCTGATGGCAAAATCAGATATCGAATCAGCGTTCCGGTTGCTCCCGGTACATGCAAAAGATCAGCGTTTGCTAGGTTTTGCATTCCAAGGGAGTTATTACATGGATAAATGCATGCCGATGGGTTGCTCCATTTCCTGTGCCTATTTTGAAAAATTCAGCTGTTTTTAAGAGTGGGCATTCACCAAGGCCACAGGGCATAGGCATGTGATGGATTATCTAGATGACTTTCTGTTTTTGGGAGCAGCCGGCGACACGAAATGTGCGCAGGCGCTACAGGACTTTTTGCATCCTCATGAGGGATTTTGGAGTGCCATTGGCACCAGGTAAGACGGTTGGACCATCTACTTCACTGGAGTTTCTGGGAATTGAGCTCGATTCTGTGGAGGGATGTTTCCGTTTGCCAGTGGGAAAGGTAGCTAAATTCAGGGCTTCCCAGGAAATTTGCCTTAGTAAGGAGAAAGTGACCCTGCACCAGCTACAGCAAACAGTGGGTCAGCTTAACTTTGCCTTGAGGGTAATACCAATGGCCCGCCCCTTTTCACGCTCTATTGCACAAGCTATGGTTGGTCTCAAAGAAGGACGCCACCGCACGAGACTGTCTGCAGAGGTTCGCCAGGATATGCGCATTTGGTTGGCATTTCTGGCAGACTTCAACGGTCGAGTAGTGTGGAACAAGCCGCCAGCGTCATCGGACGAGCTGGGTTTGTGGACTGACTCGGCGGGGAGCGTGGGATTCGGCGCCATCTTTGGTAACCGATGGTCGGCGCAAACATGGCCGGCGTGGTGGCACTCCTGCGGTCTCACAAGTAACATTGGGTTCCTGGAGCTATTCCCTATTTTTGTTGCTCTGATGGCATGGCCGGACGAGTTCAGAGACCGCTCTGTGGTATTTTGGTCTGATAATATGACTGTTGTCGAATGCATTAACAATCAGGCAGCACGCTGCAAATAGATCTTAAGATTGTTGAAGGAAGTGGTGCTGCTTTGCATGAGACTGAATGTACAGTTCAGGGCGAAACATGTGCCGGGTGTACTGAATCATGCGGCTGATGCACTCTCTCGTTCACATATGCAGGGGTTCAGGGGTTATCTACCTACAGCGGACCTAACGGCGGCACCATTCCCCGAAGCACTCTGGCTAATCGGTGCCCCGGATTACAAGACCTCGTGGCAGCAAGCTTAGCCCCCAGGACGAGGAAGGCATACGAAGGAGCGTTTCGTTCCTATTGTGCATTTTTGGGCCCGACAGGGAATCAGAACTGGGGTCAGGAGGATTCCTTCCTAGGGTTCCTGGTAGCACTGCACAGAGAAGGCCGATCAGCAGCAACGACCAATAGACACAGGGCGGCCATTTCATTTATGGCGCAGGTGCATGGCATCAAAGACCCAACAGGTTCCTTTTTGGCGAAAAAAGCCCTTCGCGGCTGGCAGCGCCTCGAGGGTCGCAAGCAAGATGAGAGGCGCCCAATTGGCTTAGAAAGGTTGTCCCTGCTCATGGCGAAACTAGTCGTGACATGCTCCTCCCAATTCGAAGCAGTTCTGTTCCGGGCAGCTTTCGCATTAGCATTCCATGGGGCTATGCGGGTGAGCGAGCTGGTCGCAAGGAATAAGAAAGAGGTGGAGGGAGGCTTGTGCAGGGATCACATCCTAATTAGGGGTGATTCGATGGTAGTCACGATAGCTAGGTCCAAGACTGACCAGGGAGCTATGGGAAACAGTGTTGTTGTGCAGCGCGTGCGAGGGTCCACCACGTGCCCGGTAATGTGTATAGAGGACTACTTGGCACTGAGGGCGGATACATGGGGCGGGAGTTTGCTGAGGCACAACGATGGCACCCCACTGACGAGATTTCAGTTCCAGAGGGTGCTAGCACTGACAATCGCTGCGGCGGGCATGGACCCGTGCGATTTTGGGACCCACTCCTTTAGGATAGGGGCTGCTACTGAGGCTACAGCAGGGGTCAGAGTGCAGAGGAAGTGAAACAATTGGGACGATGGTCCTCGAATTGCTTCAAAAGGTATGTGCGATTGCACATGTTGTGAAGTCAAGTGACATGCTCTCACTCTTCTTGTCTTTTGTTTGAATTACAGTTTCGTGAGCATGTCATGCGGGGCGGAATTTGCAGTCGACCCAGTACCAGGAGACCAGCGGTCATGGATCACCGTCTGAGGAGAGAGTGGTTTGGGTCGTGGGCCACTCATACGTGAGGCGGGCCGGGGACGTATTCAAAGCAGGTGACGCGACTCGCGCAGCTGGGGAATACGGGTACAGAGTGGCCTTCCACGGAAGGGGCGGGCTCTGTATTGACCAATTCGAATCTTTTGTTGAGGGTCTCTTAGTCATAGTACACCTAGGGGGCAATGACTTGGTGACTCTGGGTAGACGAGTATTGTTCGAGCAAGTTTTGTCTGCCGTTAGCTGGTTGGCAAAAAGAATCCCGCGGTGCACGATTGCCTGGTCCCACATGATTCCCAGGAAAGTATGGCGGGGGGGCCTTTCGGTGTCAGCACTGAACCATTCGATGAAGAAGGTTAACAATAAAATTGGTAGATTGTTTCGCTCTGCACAGTTGCATAGTATTCCTCATGGGTGTATTCGGGGTGATCACATGTATCTACATGATGGGGTACACCTGACCCGGGAGGGGAATGTTTTACGCATAGGAGACTTCATAGCATGGCTAAGGGGTTTGAGGAAGCATGACCTTTAGGAGGAGTCTGGGGGGGGGGCGGATAGCCGGTCAACTATCCGGCCTGTGGCGGTAAGGTCATGATCGGTGAGCAGTAAATTTCAAGGTCCCTAGAGTGGGGCGCCACCCAATATGGATGGGAGCGCCCGGGGGGAGGCGGCCATTGGCCCCTCCCACTGGGAGGCGGAACCCACTAAGGATGGGTCGCCTAAGGGGAGACGGCAATAGGCCCCTTCCAGGGGAGGAGGCGGCTATATGCCCCTCCTACGAATTTCCCGGGGCCCGGATATCCGCGACGGCGGATAGAGAGTGTGGGGGATGGGGGGGGAGTCCACGCTGTCCTTCCTACAGATACCTCACACGGGAGCTCGGACGACCTTTAAGATGGCGTCGAGCGGAAAGAGGGGGCCCCCAACAAGACAAGGGAAATTAGAGTTGGCAATGAGGGTACGGTCCTCTGCGCATGCGCCATTCACACCGTGAGGGCGACAGTTTTGGTAGTAGGGATCTGACACCGGTTAAGACCTTGCCATTGGCCCTTAATGCTAGGATGTACAATTTTAATTTAGAATGTATGCATTTGCAGGATGTTAAACTCGGCTAGTAAATCTTTGTATTAGAGATTTGTTAAGGTTAGCCAAAGAACATGTCTTCATCGAAATGTAATAAATGTAAAATTGTACATGATTATAAAACTTGTATTTAATGTTTTAATTTTGTTTCATATTTTTAATAAATACGGCCGGGAGGGTGACTCCCTCCCGCCTTCCAAAAGTTCAGAACTGCGTCCGACTTCCCATCCTTGGGGATTGTGTTGGGAGGGGGTGATGGGCATCCCGGCCATATGGAAAGGGGCGACCACTCGGTCCCCCCGAACGTATGGTTGGGTGCCCCGATCCTCCCGGGAAACCATTTTGGGCGGGGGGCGTGTCTCGGCTGGTATGCCCGAAGCGGCGTAGCCGGGGCGCGCCTTTTCCCACCCAAGAGGGGTTGTCCTAGACACCTACACCGATGACCACACCCAGTAGGCGTACTGGAGGAGGGTACACGCCCTCCCGAAGAAGAATAAATAGAGCGGGAATCCGAAGAAGCGTCCTCTTGTTCCTGTGCTCTGAAGGCTGCACCCACTCGTTGCTCGTGAGCCCTCGACGGAACAAGCGGCAATTTTGACCCACCCACCAGCCCCTTATGGCAATGTTTGGTTTAAATAAAGTTTTGCTGAAATAGGCCTTTTTTTCCTTTGTAGAGAAAGTAAAGGAATGTTTTCAGTAATGTTTTTCTTTGTAGGAGAGAGCAGTTGATGACACATCAAGGCTATGTTAGGAATCTTTCCTTCCTTAGTAGGTAAACAACTGTCGTATTTATTTTTTGGTCGGGCGGTAAGGTCATGATCGGTGAGCAGTAAATTTCAAGGTCCCTAGAGTGGGGCGCCACCCAATATGGATGGGAGCGCCCGGGGGGAGGCGGCCATTGGCCCCTCCCACTGGGAGGCGGAACCCACTAAGGATGGGTCGCCTAAGGGGAGACGGCCATAGGCCCCTTCCAGGGGAGGAGGCGGCTATATGCCCCTCCTACGAATTTCCCGGGGCCCGGATATCCGCGATGGCGGATAGAGAGTGTGGGGGATGAGGGGGGAGTCCACGCTGTCCTTCCTACAGATACCTCACACGGGAGCTCGGACGACCTTTAAGATGGCGTCGAGCGGAAAGAGGGGGCCCCCAACAAGACAAGGGAAATTAGAGTTGGCAATGAGGGTACGGTCCTCTGCGCATGCGCCATTCACACCGTGAGGGCGACAGTTTTGGTAGTAGGGATCTGACACCGGTTAAGACCTTGCCATTGGCCCTTAATGCTAGGATGTACAATTTTAATTTAGAATGTATGCATTTGCAGGATGTTAGACTCGGCTAGGAAATCTTTGTATTAGAGATTTGTTAAGGTTAGCCAAAGAACATGTCTTCATCGAAATGTAATAAATGTAAAATTGTACATGATTATGAAACTTTTATTTAATGTTTTAATTTTGTTTCATATTTTTAATAAATACAACCGGGAGGGTGACTCCCTCCCGCCTTCCAAAAGTTCATAACTGCGTCCGACTTCCCATCCTTGGGGATTGTTTTGGGAGGGGTTGACGGGCATCCCGGCCACATCTACAGAGCGATAAAAACAACTGAGTTAGCTGCCAAATGTGTAATTATCCCTGGCATTCCAGCGACAATCGCACAACATTTGGAGCTACGTTGGTGATAGGACAGAGCACACTTAGCCATGATATTCACCTTCTATTGGATATCATGGCTAAGTCAGATGAAAAGCAGGCGTAAGGAAAGTAGATATAACCGAGGTTAGCGCTAGTTTTCATATCACTCTGCAGGTTAGCGTGAGGCTTGATATTAGGAGAAATGTAGGTTAGCGACATTTCTCCTGTTTTTCTGGGTGGGAACGCCCACTTTACATCTCATTAAAGATGCAAAGCTGGGCAATAAGGGAAAGGGCACTGAGGCAACGATTCACGCGATAGCGTGACCTTGCTGATAGGGAGATACAATTATCGCCGCTTTGCGCCCGAAAACGGTCGCTAAAGCGGCAATAATTGTCTTGCTGATATGCCCCTTGGCCTCATTTTGAATATAAAGAACTTATTACGAATATGCGACAAGCAAGTGATGAACATTATGGAAGCTTTCTTCAAGATATAAGAATTGGTGTATTGACAAAACATGGTAAAGAAGTTTTGCAAAGTCAGCTACTTACAAACTTGTTTCTAAATGAAAATGTTGGTCCGGAAATAATATACAAAAAAAAATTGGAGAAAATAAATCTATAATTTGCCTAATGCCAACACTGCAAGCATGTTCTACATTCAATCAAGATCTTTTGAAGCTGGAAAAACAACATATAATGAAAATGGAAGCCATTGATAAAATAGAACGCAAAGGAATTACTATTAATCTATCGGAAAAATTAAAATCAAAATTGGATTATTTGGAAAAATCTATATTTAAGACTGCTGGTTTGGAAAAGAATTTATATGTATGTGAAAACTGTTGGGTAACTATACGGCGTAATTTGGGTGTGGAAAAAGGTTTAGTAAATGGATCAATGGGGAAAGTTGTTGATTTTGTTAAGTAGCCAAATAGAGATGGAATTGGATTTTTGAAGATTACATTTTAATCAGATTGAAGAGGTAAAACAGATTTGACATTGTGCTGTTTGTTTTTTGCTTGTTAAAGACTTATATGTTCGTAGAAAACAGTTTCCTCTTTCTTTAGCATATGCGGTGACCATTCATAAATCTCAAGGCCTAAGTTTAGACGGTGCTTTGGTAAACATTTGAAGTATAGTGTTTAAAGAGGGCATGGCATATTTTGCATTGTCTTGAGTAAGAAAATTATATGGATTGTATTTGATTGATTTTGATGAGTGAAGGATTTGTGCAGATGCAAATTGTGTAAGAAGGTATAATCGGTTAAGAAGACGGTATACTTCCAACTTAGGTAAATATATGAAAAACATGTAGTAAGTCTAAAACTAAGATATGAGAAACCCAGTAGTGAGGCTGGAAAGAAGAAAAGAAATCAAGAGAATGTTGAGGCTCCAAAGAAAATGAAAATGGACACTGTTGATGATATTGTAGGATATCAGTTAGAAAATAGTTCAGGTATCAACTGCTATGCTAATGTAATTGTGAACATCGTATTTTTCCTAGAAAATCTTCATCAAAAAATTGTGGAGAATCAAGAAAAAATATGTTGTTCTTTGTGCATTATATTTTTTTTAAATTGACGATTGATAAAACTAAAGTCCAAACTGCTTCTGGCATTCGTCATGTTCTGGATATATGTTCTGGTTTTTCACAATTTACACTAATTGTACAGCAAGATGCTGAAGAATGTCTTATGGTTATGCTTGCAGTATTGGAAGGTGAAGGAATACAAATTGAAAATCTGTTTGGACTATGTTACAGATGGGATCATAAATGTGAAGACTGTTTATTTTCTTCTACCACTGAAATAGACACTGAACGATTCATATATTTGACAATACCTGAATGCAAAAGTGACTTTTAACAAATTAGTAAAATCAGCTAATCCCCACCAGTCAGGAGTCCAAGTAGTCCTGCACTCGAATCCGCTGCTGCGGCGGGCAATTTCCGCGACCAGGCAGACCGCTATAAATTTAAAAAAGACTTGCACCTTGTGGAACACTCACGGAACCCACTGGGGAAAGAGAAGCAAGACTACAAGAACCAGAATGCCCAGATCCCAGTGGGCGGGGCCTATTTGTAAATAAAATGGTGGTTTCTTGCAAACGATCTGTGAATGGTTTCCTGGTGCCAGTGATCAAGGGATGAATATCATGAAATGCGTAAGGCTGAGAACTGGGTCTGTGTGCGCTGCACTCCCTGCTGCACATCACACTGCAATTGAGGACCGTAACCCAGCAGTGGGGCTCTTTCCACAAGGTGCAAGTCTTTTTGAAATTTATAGCAGCCTGCCCGGTCAAGGAAATTGCCAGCCGCAGCAGCGGATTCAAGTGCAGGAACTACTTGGACTCCTGACTGGTGAGGTCCCCTCAGCAGGATTCTACAGGCACCATGGAGTAAAGCAATGCTCATTACTCACCCACTGAGGTTTTTAATGTTTGATGGGGAACAGTCACGGAGCCCACTGGGGAAAGAGAAGCAAGTCCACAAGTACCAGAATGCCCGAACGCCAGTGGGCGGGCTTATTTGTAAATAAATTGCTGGTTTCCTGCAAATGATCAGTGAATGGTTTCCTGTTGCCAGTGATCAAGGGAGGAATATCCTGAAACGCATATGGCTGAGAACTGGGTCTGTGTCTGCTGCCCTCCTTGCTGCACATCACGCTTGAATTCAGGACTGGAACCCAGCAGTGGGGCTCTTTCCACAAGGTGCGAGTCTTTTTGAAATATATTTTTATATATATATATATATATATATATATTCACTGAAAAAACCATAGGTTTCACACCAGTTATAGTTACCTGGAAATTTTACTGACATAAAACCATTGAAATTCCCACGTTATAGTTAGTCGGACTCACTATAACTTGCACGTGTAATGCACTGCTGACGACATCACATATTACATCACTCATGACATGGTCAGTGACATCACTCATGACATCACTGATGACACCATCCAGTGAATGTGTGCCTTTCTGAAAAATAAATATGTTTTATATATGTATATGTAAAGGTCGATGGAAGAATGAATGTTTAAATAAGTGTCTTAATGGATGTTTTAAAAAAAAAAATGATTGGTTAACTGGCTTATTAAGTGTATCATAGTGAATACATATATTAGCGAGTATTGTTTCAATATTTAAATGTTTGTATCAGTGTTTCACTTTGTATATAAGTGGGTGCATGGGTTGGTGAGTAGCTACATGTGTGTTTCTATGGCTTATTAGATGTTTTTTTTGTATCAGTATAAATGTCTGTATGATTTGGTGGGGGTGTTACTTAGCACACTGATGCATCAATGACTGACTCACTGTTTGTATGTGTTTTGAAGACAGCATATGTGCCAGACTGTATGGGTGAGTGAGTGTGTATATGTATGTGTTAGTAAGTGAATAACTGTCTCACTACTGTCTTTATCAGTAACTACATATGTTTTAATCTAGTATATGTGAGTATTGGTGTATATAAGTGAGTATATGTGAGAGTGAGAGATTGAAAGAGTTCTTGTTTTAATAAGTATGTGTTTCTATAAGTGATTGTTTAAGAGAGTAAGTATGTGTAAGTTTCTTTAGAAGTAAGGTGGTAGTGTATGTATAGCTGTATATGCCAATAAATGGATGTTCAATAGTTTATTTGCATGTGTGAGTATGTGTGTGAGCAACTTTTGGAAGACTGTCGGTGTGTTAACGGATGTATAGGTGTCTCACTACATATGATGAGTGAGTATATGTATGAGTGACTATATAGAAGTGTTGGTGAATGAGTGGATGTGTATATAAATGGTGGAATTACTGAATTGGTTGTTGTAACTGGTATAGGTATGTCCACTTTTTTTAAAATGTTAGTTTTTATTTTTGAATATGTGTTTCAAGGGTTACTTTACAATGAAAGGAGGTCAGTCTCTCTGTCACAAAGATGGTGTCATCAGTGATGTCATGAGTGATGTCACTGACCATGTCATGAGTGATGTAATATGTGATGTCATCAGCAGTGCATTACACGAGCAAGTTATAGTGAGTCCAACTAACTATAACGTGGGAATTTCAATGGTTTTATGTCAGTAAAATTCCCAGGTAACTATAACTGGTGTGAAACCTATGGTTTTTTCAGTGAATTTCATAGGTTTTTTAACTGCTAATTCCTAACTATAACTGGTGTGAAACCTTTGGTTTTTTCTGTGAATTTCATAGGTTTTTTAACTGCTAATTCTTAACTTTTTATAGGGCTTCATACCTATGTACTTTTTAGTGAATTTCTAAGGTTATTTATTCGCAAATGTCTATAGCTGAGAAAGGTATGTTTTTCTAAAAATGAACCCTATATTGTATATTAATATAATACATTTTTTTTAAAGTCTATTCATTTTTTTTTTAAATTTCACTTTGGTACGCTCCCTGTGCGCGTACCGGGGCGCGTTCCGTCAGCGCACTTAAAAAAAAAGGAAAAAAAAATAATGAAGGAGTGAGCATGAGGAATGGGGACAAAGAGAGTGGTGTAAAGAGAAAGAGAGCTAGAGGGAGAAACACAGGGGGACTGTATACGAGATAGTAAAACAGAGAAAAGGTGTAAGAGGAAGTAACTGAGAAAAGGAAAATGAATAAGGGAGCAAAAGAAGAGAAGAAAGAGGAAGAAAACTAAAGCAGAGGTTCTGGGAGAATGTGAATAGGTGATGAAAGTAAAAGGAAGGAGAGTTAAGTATGGTGAATGACAGGTAGTGACGGAACCAGAGAAAAGAAACAGTAGTGACGGAGGGGAAGAAAATAGCAGTGAGTGTAAGTAAAGAGGAGTGAAAGAGGGTGGATATAAGTGAATAAGGGGAGTGACAGAGAGAAAGAAGAGAGAGAGTAAAGGAAGGAGTGTCAGAAAGGGACTAAGTGAACTAGTAAAAAAGGTAAGTGAAGGACTGTGGATGAGCAGGGGCACTGAAAGAAGTTGAATGTGGTAGGAAAGTAAGGAAAAGAGAAGTAAACATGGAGGATAAGAATAAGTGAGGGAAGCAGAGTAAGGAAACGGGGGTGAGGTAGGGTGAGAGAAAAGTAGTGAGGTTAAAGCAAAGGGTGATGACAAACTACATTTTGTAGACACACTTACCATATAATTAATGAAAACTTACTTGTATCTGTGAAAGACAAAAGAAAAAACAAGTTATAATTAGTAAAATATATATTTAAAAATAGTAGAAACAGTTCAAGAGGTAAAAAGGATACAAAAACAGAAATAAAGTAATGTAGAAAGAGAAAAAAGAGGGAAAAAGAAATAGAAAGAGAACAAATTACTGAAGGTAAGTAAGATACTAAAAGAATGTGAGATACCAAAACGAAATCAGGAAAGATAAGAAAGAAAAAGGAAAATGAGTGAAAAGGAGAGGAGTCTAAATGAGGAACTATTAATAAGAAAGAGGAATAGAAGATGACTGAGGGAGAGTGAAGGGGAGTCACAGACTGAAGGGATGAAGGGAATGAGGTTGATATAGAACGATGGATGAAAAAGGAGTGAGAGAGTAAGTACACAGAAAAACAAAGGGAAGGACTGAGTGAACTGCAGTACAATGAGTGCAAAAGGAAAAAGAGTAAAGGAGAAAAAGAAAGATAGAGAGGGTAAGAAAACTAAAGCAGTGGTACTGAGAGTATGTGAGAAAGATAAAAAGTGGTGGAAGGGAGAGAGGAAATGCAGACAGTTCAAATTGGATTGAGGAGTTGTGAATGAAGTGGAGTAAAGGAACAGCGATGAAACAAAGTTAAAAAAGGCAGTGTAAATGAGTAAAGAGAGCTAAATAAGGGTGAAAAAGGAAAATGAGGGTGAGACAATGTGAATACAATATAAATTACACAATGCAAACTATAGAATAACTTCTACAATATGTTACATTGTTTATTTTTGCTGTTCTCAGAATATATTGAATTTCACTTAAATTAGTGAGTTCAAACTCTTCATCATATAACAGCTAGAAAAAAAAACACAATCTAAAAGATTGTGTTTAAAAAAACCCATAAAAACTTACAACTCATATATGTACACTAATCTTTGATTCACTTACTTTTCCGTGAGGCCAAATAGAAGATAGTGAAGGTCCTTTTGGTGGAAAAAAAGTCTGCTGTGCTCTATAACTTCCATTTCATCGACTTCCTATGAAAAAAAATCTAAGAACATCATACCTTACACTTTCCTTACGGCCAAATTGTGTCAGATATATGAGTATTTTTTACTATGAGATCCACTTACAGTACCTATATGAGAAATAATTTTAAACATTAGATTAACTAACTAACTAACTTTTATTAACTATTCCCATCTTCAAAGGCCCATTCCCTTTACTAAAACTTTGGTTTTAAAAACACTAGGTAAGAATTTTTAAAGTCATAAGGCAAACATTGTTTATAAGTCAAATGAGAATCATTGCAGTAAGTCCAACCTTTTTTACATTTTAAGTAGCATGTATAATGTCCTGATGTTGTCGAAGGACCGTCATGATAAATAATAGCTTCAGTTGTAAAGGTTCTTCCTGAAGTTGATAACTGAGAAGCCACAAAAATTTGTATACAAGTTGTCAATTTAGTTCCATCAGGTCTACATCGTTGGAAAACTAAAATGATATACTGACCATAACTTTGTATAAATAATGTGGATAGCATTGGACATTTACATTGGGTACACAACATATTATGATCTGCTGCTTTAACTAGATTTTTAAATGACACTGATTTACAGTCTGGTAAAGTCAAATATATAAATCTTTCAGTGTCTATTCTAGTATTACTTGATGAACTACAATTGTGGCAGTCATGCTGCCATTGATAAGAAAGGCTGAAAAGATTATCTACACCTGCACCTTCATCTTCCAAAACACCAAACATATACATTAAAAATTCCTGACAATCCTGCTGAATGTTCTGTGAAAATGTATCTTGACCAGAACACATATCTAAAATATTTCGAATTTCTGTTACACTTTCTATTTTTGCTCTATCACTGCTACATTTCTCAAACACAGAATACAATAAACCCAGTGGCGGCTGGTGACATTTGAAAGTGGCGGGGCGTAAAAGTTTGTGATCAGTGCCCTGTGGCGAGCAAGGGTAGCGAGTGAGCCTGACTGTCATAAGGAGTGTCGGGGGAGGGGAGGAGTTATCCCCTGGGAATATTTGGAAAAACAAACAGGCAAATGGTGCATTTTCAAGCAAATTTTAGAGCACAAAAAGGTTAATAAAGCAATTGTGATACTGTAGTTATGTCATCAATAAAAATACTTCATATGCTAACACAAAACACACATGTCTCAGGGCAGGTGGTAAACTGCTGGAGGAGGAAGTCCTTGATGCGCAGGCCTGACTGTCAGTCACAGCCTGAGTCCATTGGGAAATTTGCATTTACTGGTTTAATACATGTGCGAGCAGAGGGGCTCAGATCACTAACATCAACAAAGAAAGCTTAGTGCGGTTTAGGAGAAAATCGAAAAATGAAAATGAAGGCCCATTGAACTCGAGGAGTGCATGATTGAAAAACGAAAGCGTGTCAGCACCTCACACGTGCATAGTAAGCGCTAAACAAATGCTGCACTTAAATAGAATGTGCATGGGTTGTGTTCCTCCTTAGTGAACACACCCCGTCGTCCACTCTCTCCTGTGCCCCATCACCCCATCTTTTGCCGAGTCCTTTCATGATGGAGCAGAATTTCACCCTTGCTTTACAAAACAAGCCCTGGACAATTTTCCATTAACTGCGACTGAACCAGGGATGGGAGGGCCAACACTGACTTTCATGATAACAATCTACCAAAGTCACTGCACAGAAAGTTGGCAACAATGAACATTTGTAATGCCCCGTGCTATCCACCCCATCTCAGAGAGATGGCCCTTCAAATACAAACTGTGTTTCTGTGACACATCACATTTATGTCTGCAAAGCCCGTGTATGTGACCACCGAACTCAAACCTTTACAAATATCCCTTTGTAATAAAAGTCACGAGTGAGGGAACGTCCCTCTCGAAAACACACACAAAAGGGAATATTTGTAAAGGTTTGAAATACAAAATGAGTTCTGTGTTGGAGGGCGCCTTTTAAAGAGATCAACAGGTGAATAGCAAGACTAGACAAAAACAGGAGCAAAGAGAGGCAGAAAGTGTGGAAAGCTCAGAGGGGGTTAGAGGGAGCGAAGACAGACAGACTGAAGAGAGAGGAAAAGAAGGAAGAAGAAGAAACAAAATACGTAGCGAAAAAGAGAGTGAGAAGAGCGAGACAAAAAAGAGAATAGAAAGGCAGATATTCGAAAAGCCTCACAGCGCACAGGCAAAATGGAATGTACCTAATGTGAAAGGGCAATATAAGACAGAATCGGTGAAAACGTGCAATGTGATTACAGTTATCAATAAATGCAGCCTAGCGGCAAATGGTAGCAGCCTGAGGTGAGGCCAGGGTTACTGGTGCGCTGGTACAGTCGTTAACTTTTGAAACTTGGGCAGTGCTGAGCGTGCCATAGAATCAAAAGAATTAGAATTACGAAATACAGTATTTTGAAATAGTCACATCACATGCCAATAATACAGTACCAGCACGCTGCTGGGGCCGGGTCGCCGGGCACTACCAAACAGTACAAACCTAAACAGCAGTGACCAACACAGTAACTTGTGTATATTCAATCTTGACATTTTGTAGTACTAAGTACTCACCAGACACCGCCATGGTCACGAAGACAGTCCTAAGACTAGAGTCAGAGAGAGAGTGAGAGAGCACTTTTTAATTCCACCAGTGCTTGCGACTGTACAACGCCTCGCATCAGGCTTGGAGGCTTAGGCCACGAGGTCAGTCAGTCAGGCGGGTATGGCTGTCTCATCTATTTCTCTCTATGCTCCCCCAACATTTGTTATACTGGTGACTGTGTTCACACTCGACTTGGTTCCTTCTTTCGGGCCCCTGCTCTATTATTCATGAAAGTTATGAAACGCAAACGAGATGAGCCCGGGGCCCCCTCCAAAGCGACTGCTGCTTAACGTTTCCAAAAGCGAAACGTGGTTTCATCAGAAATGACAACGGCCAACGCCAGCCAATCACCACTATATGGAGGTTGCCAATGGCCACATGTGATTGGCCATGCAGTGCGGCAGGCTGAGCACAGCCACCCACCCACGCGCGGCGGCACCACCATCCTCGTGCGCTGTAACTCAGCCAATCCTGGCGCAGCATGAGCATCGCCACTGCCCCAGGATTGGCTAAAGAGCAGGGCTAATACTGCCCTTAATGAGACCCGGCTCCCCCGGGTCTCTGCCTTTGTGACTGCTAGGGGGGGAGGAGGAGGGAAGGTACTGCAGCGTGTGAGCGCATGCGTGGGCAAGTCATAAAAATGACTTGTCCTAAATACGCACACTGCTGCTGCCCTCCCTGCCACGCTGCTTTCTGCCAGCCTGAGCCTGCCACTCACTGCCGCAGGCCCGCCCCCACACCCTTCCGCGATTGCGACGATGACGTCACTATAGTGACTCCGACGGTCCGACCTCCCTTAAATCATTATGACTGGCGGTGTCGGACTGGGTATTGTGGCAGCTGCGCTCGTAATTTTGGTGCGTGCACGAATGTGCAGTGACAGTGACGGTCGTCCATGGCTAGTGAGGCAACGCCCCAACGCCCCAATGGACGAACCGCCACAATCTTTGATCCCGATTTTCAACAATCTGTTCTTGTAAAGTTTTAAGAAAAAAAACAACATTAACCACTACATTAGCATAGCAGTTGACACCAGAACTATTTTCAAACTGAAATCCAACAACATTTTCATCACAATCCTTTTTCTTTCTGTTTTGAATTACAGTTTCATCAACTTTTTGTCTTTTTGCTACTACCTCACTGCAATTATCCTCATTTCTTCTTTTTCGCCCTACCACACATTTTTCAAACAGAGGATATTGTGGCAAATGTGGAGCATACTCTCTTCTTAACCTATTATATTCTTTAACACAATCTAGATCTGCACAAATCTTTGTCTCATCACACTCAATCAAGTACAATCCTGATAAAGTTCTGACTCAGGATAATGCTACATATGCCATACCCTCTTTAAACAAAGATCTTCCAATGTTCACCAAAGCACTATCTACACTTAAACCTTGAGATTTATGAATTGTTACTGCATATGCCAAACAAACAGGAAACTGTTTTCGGCGAACATATACGTCTTTTACAAGTAAAAATCTAGCAGAACAATGACTGATTTGTTGTACTTGCTCAATACCATCAAATTTTATTTTTAAAAATTCAATTCCATCTCTATTTCTATAATTCACAAAATCAACAACATAACCCATTGCTCCATTTACCAGACCTCTTTCAACATTTAAATTCCTTCTCAAAATGATACGACAATTAAAACACACATTCAGAGTCTTTTCAAAACCAGCTATTTTAGAAATACTTTTCGCTAATGAATCCAATTTTGTTTTCACATTTTCTGACAAAACAATTGTTGCACCCATATGCTCTATTTTATCTATTGTTTCCAGTATCACAATCTCTTCATTTTCTAACTTTAACATTTTGTTGTTGAAGATGGAACATTCTTGCAGAGTTGGCATCAAACATATCCCAGATTTCTTCTCAGTCATTTTTTTAAAAATATTCTCTGGCAGAATGTTTTCATTTGGATATCCATTTCTACACTGTCCTCTTTGTTCCCAAAATAACAAAACTCAATTTCTTCACAAATAGTCTTCACATCCACTTTAGATCCATGCAAAAGAGCACTGTTTAACTGTTTAAGCTTAAGTGCTGGACTTTTTGCATAATACAACCTTCTCACTAATTTCCTCACCTTATTATGATGCACTGCTAACATCCTAAAATGATGAAAAACACGCTGACATACTTTTCTAGAAAGACAAGCCAGTGAATGCCCATGCAAACCTGTGCTTTCTCTCACTCTGCAAGGATCTAACTCTTGCAAGATCTTCATTTTTTGTTTTAGACTTTTCTTTCTATATGGACGTAAGAAATTTCGAAGCAAATCAATTGAAACCTGTCGCACACTACAAATACTACTACACTTCCATGTGTACACTGGACCCTTAGTACGTCTCCCTAAAACTTCATCACTTAACACCTCTTCTGCATCTCTAGACACAAGTTTCTCTTTTTCCATCACACAACCATCTTTCACCTCATATGCTCGACCACTGGTGTCAACTGCATGCACCAAATCATTTTCCTGAAAATAACTCTCCTCATTAAAAAATGGCTCAGAACTTGAACTATGCATCCATTCTCCAGAAAATACTTCACAAAAATTAGTCCAATTAATAATTCTTTTTCATCTACTGTTCGATTTGAAAACATCAATTGCCTTATTAAGTATTCTAATTCTATTGATTACTAAAATAAATAATTTTTTCTTAACTTCAAAAGCCTGATCAAAAATCTTCTCTACACTTTTCTTTTTCTTGTAAAAAGCAGCTCTCTGTTTACCTTTCTTTTCATTTTTAAGCAAATTTAAAACTACCCTATTGCGAAACATTTGTCTATGAATGTCCCTAAATTGATTTAACCTTCTATTGCTATCCATAGTCTTATCTCCTGCTCCAATAGAGACATTTTTTGAGGGCCTCTCCTTCCTTTTTAAATTTGTTCTCTGCTTCTGGATCTTCTTATGACCATTAACATTACTTTTTGATCTACATAAATTGTGAAGAAAAGACTTAATTGTCTTACCAGGAGCTTTTCTGGTGCTTTTTGAAGTACTTGTTGTAGAGGATTCTTTTATTTCCTTTGATGATTTTTTTTTTTTACGTATGGTATTTTTTCTATTCCGTTACCTTGATGGCATTTTTGCTTGCTTTTAAAATGTTGATTTCAATCTGTGGTTCTGAAAAAAATAACACATTAAAGACCACTATTAGCAAACAATAAAGTAATGGCAAAAAGGAAACAATATAAACACTAATTTGCAACATAATAAAGTTTATACCACAGCAACTCAGGGCCTTATTTATGAAGGCCTTGCGCCACCAGTGCGTCCCATGTTAAAAGAGACGCACCGGTGCCACAAGGCAGTCATAAATAAGGACCAAATGTAAATACCATTGATTTTCCCCCAAAATCGTTTTTTGAATAACATTTAAGAAACACTGCGCAGAACCTATGTACAACGACTCAATATCACTTTTGAAACCTCACTGTTTCCCAAAATACAAATCCTCTATCTTGCAAATGTTGATAGCAAGTATTATCAAAAAGCAAAAAACAAACCAACAGCAAAAAAATCAGGGCCTTATTAATGAAGGCCTTGTGGCACCAAAGAGTCACTTTTTCCCCATGTTTAAAGTGATGTACCAGCTGCACAAGGCAATCATAAATAAGGGCCAAATGAAAATACCATTGATTTGCACCCAAAATCGTTTTTTGAATAACATTTTAGAAACACTGCGCAGAACCTATGTACAACCACTCAATATCACTTTTGAAACCTCACTGTTTCCCAAAATACAAATCCTCTATTTTGCAAATGTTGATATCAAGCATTATCATAAAGCAAGACACAAACCAACAACAAAAAAACTCAGGACCTTATTTATTTAGGCCTTGCGCCACAAGTGCGTCCAATGTTAAAAGTGACGCACTGGTGCCACAAGGCAATCATAAATATGGGCTAAATGTAAATACCATTGATTTTCCCCCAAAATCGTTTTTTGAATAACATTTAAGAAACACTGCGCAGAACCTATGTACAACCACTCAATATCACTTTTGAAACCTCACTGTTTCCCAAAATACAAATCCTCTATCTTGCAAATGTTCATAATAAGTATTATCAAAAAGCAAGACACAAACCAACAACAACAAAAAATCAGGGCCTTATTAATGAAGGCCTTGTGCCACCAGAGAGTCACTTTTTTACCATGTTTAAAGTGATGTACCAGCTGCACAAGGCAATCATAAATAAGGGCCAAATGAAAATACCATTGATTTGCACCAAAAATCGTTTTTTGAATAACATTTTAGAAACACTGCGCAGAACCTATGTACAACCACTCAATATCACTTTTGAAACCTCACTGTTTCCCAAAATACAAATCTTCTATCTTGCAAATGTTCATAATAAGTATTATCAAAAAGCAAAAAACAAATCAACAGCCAACAAACTCAGGGCCTTATTTATGAAGGCCTTGCGCCACAAGAGCGTCACTTATTTCCCATGTTTAAAGTGATGCACCGGCTGCACAAGGCAATCATAAATAAGGGCCAAATGAAAATACCATTCATTTACACCCAAAATCGTTTTTTGAATAACATTTTAGAAACACAACACAGGACCTATGTACAAGCATTCAATTACACTAATGAAACTTAACTATCTGCTTCCAAATATTCTCCATAGAGCAAACAAGTCTCTATCTAAATTAAATAAATCATTACTTACCTTTACAAATGCTTTGGGAGATTGAAAACAGTGTCAGACACACACACCAATTTTTCTTTAGCAGAGCAAAAGGTGTGCACTCAATACACTGAAACCAAAACTGGCATAGAAAATCTTTAACTTTACCCACAAATGCCTTATTTCAACCAATCAAAAGTCTTCCCTCACTATTTTCAAACCAAAACCCTTCCCCCTCTCAGACCTTTATATCTGTTACCATAGCAACTCCCTCCTAACTAAACTCTCAGGTTCAAAAGTTTATTCTACAATGTTGCAAATTAAGTCAGCAAGGATGTTTGACCTCTCAATACACCAGCTTATCCAGGGCATTATTGCTTTTAGTGACTTTTTCTAAACCATTCAAATTGCTTCTTACACACAACACAACCATGCACCCTAACTTTCTGTTTTCAACTAACTGAATCCACCAATCATTGCTTGTGATTCAACAGCAGGGAAAATCCACAATTATTTTTTTGTAAACTCCTACTGTTCCAACTGCCATTTCATTCCCACACTTCATCTGACTGCACCAGAACCTTCTCACATCATGTATTCTGTATGGATTATTGGACATAGCTACATCCACTGGGCTCAAAGGTATGCAGCAAGCAGAAATTATCACAACCTTGATTTATCAAATGTGGAAATCAAGTGGATTGGCCAGAGAGGATTGAGATGTCATCAATTGATACCATTGGTGAAAACCTTTTTGCATCTGCCAAACCCTGACCTCTTAATAGTGCACTGTGGTGGAAATTATTTGGGCACTATGACTGGGGTTGGTCTGGAAATGCTTTTAAAGGACACCTTTGATCAATTGATGACACTTTTTCCACAAACTGCCTTGGTATATTCCAATATATGCCAAAGACAGAAATGGAACTGGTCCAACCAATTTTGTCCACAATTTGAGAAAGCACGGAAACATGTGAATAAATCTGTTTCTGCTTACATGAGAGACTGTGGAATGGGTTCAATATACAATAATAACTTGCGTTACAACATGCAAGACATCTACAGAGGAGATGGTGTGCACTTCTCAGATGAGGGGAATCGAATTTTCCTCCTGAATTTAAGACTGTGCATTGGAACCTACTTGTAGGTACCTAAATCAGCCACAGAACCCAAAAGCTCTTTTCAGAGCTACCCTACCTCTGATCATTCAAAACATTTTTCTAACTTTTTCACTATTTTTCACCAAAGTACGCTCTCCGGTACGCTCCCCGGTGCGCGTACCGGGCGCTTCCCCCTCGAAAAATTCAAAGATTTTTTTTTAACCTTTATGAGCCTCCTAAGCCCCCCTCAGAAAACCTAGGGGGTCAGGGGCTGTCTACCGTGCCCCCTTCTACCCATTCCCAACGTTGTTTGTCCTCCATCTTGTGTCTCGATTGTACCGAAACACAAAATGGAGGACTCCCGTAACGCTGCCGGTGCGCGTACCGGGGCGCGCACAGGTAAGCGCTCCCTAAAAAAAGGAGGGAAAGTAATTTACAGAAAAACCACTGGAGACACTTTCACCAAATATAGAATAGGCCCTACTACATAGCAGTCCCTACCATTTACCCAAATTTGGTGGTATTCCATTGAGCCATTTGGGCTGTAGCCCTGTCTAAATATCCTGAGGTAAATTACATGACAAAAACACATATGAAACTGTTTGAATTTTCAACCAATTAAAATGTTACTTACATTTTGTACTTTTATGTGCTGACATTTGATTGGTTAAGTACATGAATATATATGAAAAATGAGAGAGAAACACAGCCATTTTGACTAACACTACCTAAGGTACATTTGGAAAAAAAATTCACAGAAAACTTCAACTACTTTGAAGAAGGTAAGTTGTTAATTTGAAAGGAGAACTATGTTATGCACTTTAAGTTAATTTGGGAAAATGTTTTCAGATAGTTATATACTGTCCCTCTGTAAGAGTTAGACATTGAGAAAGGCTTATTTATTTAAATTATTGATTGAGTTAGGCTTCTCTGGTATAATTATGAATTTACTTAGGCTTCATCACAGGCACTTTTTAATAGTTCTACTTCCTGCCTGAAACCATACACTGCCCAAAGATAACTTCACTGTTAAAAACTCACAAGTACCTGTCTGTACTTAAACCCAACAGTGCCCTATCTCTACTGATATATTTATTTTTTATGCAATTTACTGCAAGAAAATGGAAGCACAACAAAATGAAAATATTATTTCATTTCAAATTAATATGGAAAACAATCCTAAGGAAGACAAAGAAGAAATAGACTTTTTGGATGACACTGTAGACAAAGACTTAATTAAATGTGTTGAAGAAATTGAATCATGGAATGAAAAGGCGGACATACCTGATGAATTAATGTTGCAAATTCTTTTAGATTTTGAAAAATCACAACAATAAATTTAAATTTAAAAAGTTAAAATTGTTTGAGACATTATTCTTTTTTATATGTAAATTATAAAATAGTACCCAAAAAGATATAATATAAAGTGAGACCTAAAATATACTGTGCAACTTTTTTGTGTTACATAGTAAGTTTGCTCATAGTTGCTTCCTTTCTCCCACTATATTATCTCCAATGTGTATTTAACATCTCTTTATCATCTCCTGCCTCCATATTGTTTCTGCTTTCCTGGCAGACTACGCTATGAATTCCATATACCACAATAACTTCTGTAACAACATGCAAGATATCTACAAAGAAGACGGTGTATATTAAATTATAGACTCTGCATTGGTACCTACATGTTGGTACTTAAATAAAAAAAATAAAAAAACAACAAAAAGAACAATTAATAAACCTACAATATTTGAAAAGTCTATCATTCTTTTTTCCCCATAGTACGCTCCCCGGTCCGCTTCCCGGTGCGCGTACCGGGCGCTCCCCCCGCAAAAAATCAAAAAAATAAATACCTTTTAAAGCCCCCACATCAAACCTAGGGGGTCAGGGAGGGTCTACTCTGCCCCCTTATGATAATTTCCCCCTTTGTTTTGGCCACCTCTCATGTCTCGATCCTACCGAGACACAAGATGGCGGCCGCTCCGGACTGTTTAGAATGTTTACAGACACCCGAGAGCCAATCAGCTTTCTGTGCACAAGTCGCGTGGCGCGCCCGGTGCGCTCCCTGGTGCGCGTACCGGGGTGCGCTTACAGATATATATATTTTTTTGAACCTAAATTACTCAAAATCCACTGGAGTACATATCTTGAGACATAGCAAAGGCACATCGGGCTACCAGTCCCTACAATTTTGCCAAGTCTGGTGGAAATCCATTCAGCCGTTCGGGCTAAAAGTGAGGTCAACCGCCCTATAGAAATTAACATGGGGAAAATGCGTTTTGGGACCCCCTTATATCTCGGCCCCCCCAAACGAATCCCCCCCAAACTTTCAGGGAAGGACCGGAGCTCGAAGAGGCCATTTTGAGGAAATTTTCAGGCAGATTCGTCAACCGGCGCCAAAGTTATTCCAATTAGAATTTTGAGATTTAACATTGAAAAAAATCCTAACTATAACTACCTACTGGCGACCGCCAGTAGGTAATATATATATATATACATATATATATATATATATATATATATATATATATATATATATATATATATATATATATATATATATATATATATATATATATATATATATATATATATATATATATATTCACTGAAAAAACCATAGGTTATAGACCATATATAATTAGGAATTAGCATTTACAAAACCTTGAAAATTCACTGAAAAAAACATAGGTTATAGACTATATATGGTTAGGGATTAACATTTACAAAACCTTAATTTACTCGCACAAAACCATTGAAATTCGCATATATAGTTAGTTGCACTAACTATATATCGCGCACCCACAATCCACTGGTGATGATGTCACATATTACATCATTCATGGCATGGTCAGTGACATCACTATGGAAAACTCAATGTTAAAAACGCGTTTTGGGACCCCCCTTTTATCTCGGCCCCCCCTTGACGAAACCCCCCCAAATTTTCAGGGGCTGCTCAGAATCAATATGCGCCATTTGCCTGAAAATTTCAGCCGATTTCGTCCACAAACGCCAACGTTATTAGACATAGAATTTTTAAAAGTCCCATAGAGAAAAAATCCTAACTATATATACCTACTGGCGACCGCCAGTAGGTAATATATATATATACATATATATATATATATATATATATATATATATATATATATATATATATATATATATATATATATATATATATATATACAAAAACACACAAGCATTTCAGTGACATCACTGATGACATCATCCAGTGGTTGTGAGTGTTTTCCAATAGTTTATGAGTGTTAAGGATATATACTAAGGTACTACAAAAGTTAAATAAGTATACTTTGTGTACTACTATTGAGTGATACTATTTGTAACATATATTATGTGAGAGCTCTGTGAATTTGTGTATCCATGTGTCATTAGGTATCTGAGTGGTTCTATGGATGTGTGAGTGGTTGTATGGGTAAGTGAGTGGCTTTTTGAGTGGCTGTATGGGTGAGACAGTGACTGTATATGTGACTGCGTGGGTGAGTGAGTGGGTATGTCAGTGGTATATGGATGAGTGAGTGAGCAGGTATGTGAGCAGCTGTATAGGTGAGTGATAGGGTATGTGCTTGGCTGCATGGGTGAGTAAGTAGGTACATAACTGCTGAATGGGTGTGTGAGTGACTATATGGGTGAGTGAGTGAATATGAGAGTGGCTGTATGGGTGATTGTGTGCTTGTGTTAGTGACTGTATAGGTGAGTGAGTACATGTGCTAATATCTGTATGAGTAAGTGATTGGATGTGTGAGTATCTCTATGAGTATGTGAGTGGGTGTGTGAGAGATTATGTGGGTGAGTCTTGTGAGTGGGTGCATGAGTGGCTGTATGGGTGAGTTAGTGGTTGTATAAGTGGCCAAATGAGGGAGTGGCTATGTGAGTTGCTCGATGGATCAGTGAGTCGGTATGTGAGTACTTTTATGGGTCTGTGAATGGGTATATGAGTGGTTATGTGGGAGTGGGGGTATAAGAGGTTGTAGGGGGTGTGAGTGGTTCTGTGGATGTTCTCATCAGTGATGTAATCTGAGATGTCATCTGTGATGTCACTGACCATGTCGTGAGTGATGTAATATGTGAGGCCATAAGCAGTGCATTGAGTGGCATAAGTTATAGTTAGCTCAGGTAACTTAAACTGCTAAATTTCTATTGTTTTGTATGAGTGAAATCTGAGCCTAACTATAACATCCCTGTAACTTTAGTTTTTTTCAGTGAATATCTGAGGTGTTTTTAATTCTATTTCCTAACTATGATGTCCCTGAAACTTTTGATTTTTTCATTGAATTTCCAAGGTGTTTTTTAATGTTATTTCCTAAATATAATTTTCCTGTAAACCTTGGTATTAGGAGTGAATTTCTAAGGTTTTTTAAAATTCTATTTCCTAACAGTAACCTGTAAACCTTCGTGATGGGTGTGTAGGTGGCTGTATAGGTCATGGAATTGGGTGTACGAGTGGCTGTATGGGTCTGTGAGTGGGTGTGTGAGTGGCTGTATGGGTCTGTGAGGGTGTGTGTGAATGACTGTATGGATCTATGTATGGATGCATGAGTGGCTGTATGGGTCTATGAGTAGATGTTTGAGTGCCTTTATGGGTCTGTGGCTGGGTCTGTGAGTGCCATTATGGGTCTGTGAATGGGTGTGTGAGTGACTCTGTGGGTGGGTGGGTGAGAACGAATGTGAGTGTCTGTGAATGGGTTTTTGAGTGGTGCTATAGGTCTGTGAGTGGGTGTGTTAGTACCTTTATGGGTCTGTGAGTGGCTATGAGGGTCTGTGAGTATGTGTGTGTGTGAGTGCCTGTGTGTGTCTGTGAGAGGGTATGTGAGTGGTGCTATGGGTCTGTTAGAGTATGTGTGAGTGCCTGTGTGGGTCTGTGAGTGGGTGTGTTAGTGTCTGTATGGGTCTGTGGGAGGGATTGTGAGTAGAGTTATGGGTCTGTGAGTGGGTTTTTCAACATGAAATACGAGAAAAAACATATTTGATTTGCCTTCGCCAAGCCCAAGAAGTTGTGAAAGTGTGTGCTTTACAGATGTGGAGCTTCAACTTGGGCACCTGCTAAGTTTTGTATTTGGAAGTGCTTCCATTTGAGGTTTTAATGTCTGTAAAATGTGCACCAGGGCCAGACTAGAACCTCCTTTGTTCCCAGAAGATTCCCAGTTGTGCCCAAAATGTCTACCCAACTGGAGTACTTTCATCTGGTTAATTAGTAAGTGCTACTTCATTGGGTAAATGTCTTGTGCACTACAGCTCCATAAAGGACCACAAAGTAATGTTTCCAGTGACCTTGTGTGCATGTAATTTCAGCTGGAAGGGATTCTTGTCAAGCTTTTGTATCAATTCTAGAGCCACCTTACTGTATTACCCTTTTAGAACCAGTGGAAGTCACTGTTGGATGATTCTATATCTTTGCAATACCACACTGGGGGAACACGAGAGATTAAAGTATGTTGGGACAAGGGAGATAGGAAACTGTGTTTTTATTATAAAGAACAATTTGCAAATAAAGTGGCCACCCTATTGTTCAGCAGAGTGGATGCAATGACTGTGGCGAGTATACTTGCAAAACTGAAAACAATGTAGGAGCAGCAGGGCCTTAATTGAATGGGGAGTAGGTCGAGCGGCACCCCTCCCCGGTTTGTTGTCGGCCCTGGGATCCCATCCACCAGGGCCTGGCCTTAATTTATTGGGTGAAGGAGTCAGCATGGCCCCCTCTCTGGGCCGATTTCGGCTCCAGGGACCCCATCCCCCAGGGCCTGGATATGTTTCCCTGGGTGTCCTTATCCCACCCAGGGTACCCAGTGTGGTTTGAAGAGGACTGCCGATGGAGTCCCAAGGCCCCTGTGGTCCCAGCTGGCTCCTCCCCATCTCCTGCAGGACTCAACATTGCTATTGCACACACAAAAATGTATGTATATATATCACTGAAAAAAACCATAGGTTTGACACATGTTATAGTTAGCTGGACAATTCACTCATATAAAACCAATGAAATTCCCCCGTTATAGTTACTTCAGCTAACTATAACTCGCGCGCCCGCAATGCACTGCTGATGACGTCACATATTACACCACTCATGCTTTGAACATT
This sequence comes from Lissotriton vulgaris, assembly GCF_964263255.1. Classification (NCBI taxonomy): domain Eukaryota; kingdom Metazoa; phylum Chordata; class Amphibia; order Caudata; family Salamandridae; genus Lissotriton; species Lissotriton vulgaris. The sequence continues at coordinate 1,220,191,671 of NC_141693.1, forward strand.
TTAGTTTCTATTTTTGAATGTGTGTATCAAATGTTATATTATGGTGAGAGGAGGTCTGCCAGTCTTTCACACGGATGATGTCATCAGTGATGTCATCACTGATGTCATTTGAGATATCATCAGTGATGTCATGAGTGATGTCACTGACCATCTCATGAGTGATACAATAGGTGACGTCATCAGCAGTGCATTGCGGGCGCGCCAGTTATAGTTAGCTGAAGTAACTATAACGGGGGAATTTCATTGGTTTTATATGAGTGAATTGTCCAGCTAACTATAACATGTGTCAAACCTATGTTTTTTTCAGTGAATTTCATAGGTTTTGTAAATGCTACTTCCTAACTATAACGTGTGTAAAACCTATGGTTTTTTCAGTGAATTTCATAGGTTTTTTGGAATGCTACTTCCTAACTATAACGGGTTTAAAACCTATGGTTTTTTTCAGTGAATTTCATAGGTTTTTAAAATGCTAATTATTAATTATATCGTGATTACAACCTATACTTTTATCAATGAATTTCAGTAAATGTTTTTATCGGAAAAAAACAGTTTTGTTGATTGGCAGAGTTGTTTAGGGACTCCTTGTAAAGCTCTAGTGGATTAGGGAGTGTCTACCTTGCCTTTTTTTGAACGTTTTGAAATTTGTCAGTATTTGAAGGAGATCGCCTTTGTAAACTTACGTGCGCTACCGGGTGCGCGCACACACGCAATATATTTCGGGAAAACTTTGCAGTTTCGACCCATCTAAAGTTTCGACCCATCTAAATTTTTTCATAGACCACCCAGAGAAGTTATAATAGGTCAAGGAGACTGTACCTTGCCTTCTTTTTAACGTTTTGAAACTTTTCACTAAATGGAACAGAAGGCCTTTTTCAACTTTCGTGCGCGACCGGGTGCGCACACCCCGGGGTTTATTTCAGAAACATAAAAAGTTTTATACTTTAACAATTTTGAACTTGGATCACCTGAGAAGATGTACAAGATCAGGCTGTGTTTAGCTTTCCTACTTTTTACATTTTGAAACTTCAGTGAATTTGACCGATACTTCCAAATGACGTACGTTGTTGCGTGCTTATCTAGGTTCCTGATCGATACTGTGACCTTATGCCCCTATTCGGCTATAAATCCATTTATTCCCTATATTGGCATAACCGTTCAAGTGCGATTTTCTGAAAAGTCATCTCTGGCCTCACACGAACAGAGCCACATTCCAGCATGACTCTCTGCTACTTCCTTTGCGACCAATTAGTGCAATGACAGAGCAGCAGTCACTATCTGATATTCCTAGATAACACTCCGAGTTCTTCAACAAGATAAAAACTTAGCAAACCTGGAAATCCCCGCTTGCTATGTTTTGATTAGTAATGGAACTCTAATGAGCAACTGATAACTGTCACTTCCTAGTGACATCTTTAATTGACGTCTTATGTCCAGCAAACTTGCGTCAAACCCGGCACCTGTCAGGTATAAATATTACCAACATTGCCTTAAGCAATGCGAGTTCGTTGCCTGTTGCTGATGCCAGCTGCCTGCATGACCCTGTGTTGGTAACTCTAGCACTCTGTCGCTGCAGCCTGCTATCCTGTGGTGGTGAAGCTGCTGATTACCATTATCGCCGCTACAGCGCGAACTATGGTGCAGTACGCTTAAGGAGCTGAACAGCCGTCCTCTGCGAAGACATCCAGCAGATTCCAGCTGCCCGCGGACGCTGTCACCCCTCCTTCCTCGACGCGCTGAAGAGAGCCGCTGCCTTTCTCGTGCAGAGAAATCCAGTCCCGGCGCTTCCGGTTTACCCTCGCGGGTGACTGGGATATCGAGAGAGACCCCTGAAGGAGATACCAATCCTCCATCATTCTATTCAGAGGTATGGTGTTGACTAAACCCTTAGACGAGAATTCTTGAAACAAACCTTGGCAAAACCAACTTAACTTAAAGCTACTTACTTGCTCCCCTTCTCACGTGTTAGGCTTAGGTCAGGCACACTGGGGTAGGCTTAGTTAGAAGCACCAGTTGAGTATGTTAGCCTAATGTATATATGACTGTATATATGTTTTATTACTTTTAAACCATTGTATGGCTAAGAAACCATATCAATGCTTTTACAGTTCTATTTCGCAATACTTATCTTACTGTACGTACTTTTTATAATAACAATTATTGCAATTGTGGCAATACATTTCTCTTGTACGAGAAGAAAGACTGTTCAATAAATGTTAACCCTTTATTGATACACGCCCGTCTCTCTATTCTCTACATCTCGTGAAAGTAAACTGCACTAGACTGACTGAGTGAAATCTATGTCTATTGTTTCACACGACCCTAGAGATTGACTCTTGATCTGAGGAGCAAAGTTGTCATGTTGCACGGTTGTTGGAAAACTGAATCCCTTCTTGTCTGTGCCAAGGAAGCTGATCACTTCCTATGCAGAGAAGAAAGTTTCCAGTGACCTCTGAGCTAGTTGGTAACACAACCCAATTAAGTTTAGCATAGTCAGTGGAGGCCTGGAATATAAGCAGTTCCACGTCGATACTACTGTTTATGTTATTCCAATGCGCAGGGCCTAGTGGGAAACTAGGAACTACACTACAACGTAACCAGGGAAATGTCCTAATACGTGCATGTCAAGTCATGTGACTTGAAAACAACATTTCCAAATGGTTGTTAGTAGTTTCTATTCTGGAATTTTCACGGATCCCACCCACTTCCCTCACTATCAAGGGAGAAGAACGTTTTACATCTTTCCGAAGACTTTGGTGAAATGGCTGCCGCACAGAATTCATCGTCAGAATCTGAAGAAAATTATCAGCTACCTTTAACAAAGAGGAAGGAATCTTTCATCTGGCAATTTTTTACTTTTCCTAAGGAACAAAAAAAAGTGAATGTGCCCAAAGTCACTTGCACAATTTGTGACGCAGTTCTTTCAAGAGGAAATCCTTCGAAAAAGTATTCGTTTTCAATACATACGATGATGAGGCATGTGAGACAAGTGCATCCTGAGAAATTTGCACAGGCATCGACAAGAGCTCTGGCAACACAACTACCATCAGCTGTGGCCAGCACATCTTCTGGTGGACGACCTGCATCTCCATCCAGTGCAGAGATGGACTTGAGACCATATTTGTCAAAAGTGCATATGAAATGCAACTTGTGTGGAGAAATTATTGTGTACGGAGAGCAGAGCCTCACTCTTATTGAAATTAGAATTAATAAATATCAATGCTTCGACAGAAGATGATTTTTCTCATTTCATTTTGATCCTGTTTCACCGTTTTAAAGTTCAAAATTTCGGTTCCAGTTTTAAAAATCAAAAACAATATAACACTTGTTAAAAAAAAAAGTTCTTTTCAGAACTAACTCATTGTACCAAAAAGAGCTCTATTCACAATCTGAAGTATCAACGCTTTTTTTCAGAACAATTATGCAAAATAGCGACGATACTTGGGGCATATTATGGAGACGTAATACATTATCATCGGTTTCATCGACACGATACTGCCGATAAAACGACGATAATAGCCTTCATAGTATGTTCTATGAATTGCAACCGAAACCTACGTTAGTTGTCTTTACATCTAATATTCGGTTCGATTGCACTTCATAAAGCATATTATCAAGGCCGTTATTGCCGCTATATCTGCAGTTTTCTGCCGATAAAAGCGGCGTTAATGTTTTGCCTATCCTTGAAAATATTCCCCAGTACCTTCTTGATAATGTCATTACATCGCCTGCCGTAAGACCACTTTGCATATATTGCGCACAGTAAGTTAATGACATGCAAAGTGGGCGTACGTCAAAGCACATGCAAAATGTGGTTGGAGGGGAAAAGACCCTATCACGAAAATAGGCGTTGCGAGAAAAAGAGGTGGAATAAACTTGTTTATCGTAGGACTGCTAAAACTGCTCTAATCAAGCAATCGGCAGCGTTAACATGGGGGTGTGGAAAATAAAACTGAATTCACCCCGTCCCCTAATTACAAGGCACACATTACTGCGTGAAAACAACATTTGTTTTCACGCGGTAATGTTAAGTACCGCCGGCTGTTACAGGATTTACTATCACATATGTGTTCCCATTTATATTAACGCACTAACACCGCGGAAAATTCCACCGATAGCATCGATATTTTGAACGCCGAGCAGCGGCGATTTTTATCACTTACGAGCCTTGCTATTATGAAGGTTTATCTCCTAAGTCTCTGATTCTCAAACTGTGCACCGCGGCTTCCCTGTGCACCATAATGAGGTGCCAGGGGCGCCGCACACATTCTAGAGTGACTAACCGTCCGTAAATTCCACGGACATCCCTACCCTGTTATCTGTAATTGTGGCCATCACAAGGAGCTGCGCTGCTCCCCTCTGAGAGGCCTCACTCCCACTGCTGGAGCGTCCTTGCACTCCTCCAGGAGCACAGGAGCAGCCCCTCCCGCCCATTGAAGTTCTGTATCGGGCTCATTGCCACTTACTGAATGAAAATGGGGCACTCAAGGATGTTCAAGTATGTAGTGCTCCTCCTGCTACAGCGTACAGAAGGGATTGTGTTAGGTATAAAAAAGTGAAACGACCACGCTACAATGATATAGAACACTTCCTTTAAAGAAGCCTGTGAAATATGTTTAAAAGATCAGGTTAACTTTCTTTTACTCTCTCATCATTCTTGAACATAACTATTTACAATATTATATTCAACAATGCCATGGTTGCTGCTTTTTTATTTTAAGCCGAGTTGAAGCCAATAGTCATGGCTTCTTTTTAATGAGAAAATACTTGCTATATTATATATCTGCATAGAATGACAGAAACAACATAACACCAGTCGGGCGCAACACTATGCTAAGTGCAGATTTTTAGCCTACGTGTTTTAAACTGCCCTCTGAATTGCATCCAACACTCTCTTTGAAGAGACCCCCCCAACTTTTTTAACACCTCTTAAAGCCCTGGAAACAACACCATTTAACATTTAACATCATTTACTTCCAATGTTTTCATATATCAGCGTTGCTGAACTGACTCAGTGAAATGTCGCTGATTTCATAAAATCACTTTTAAGGCGCTCTTTATGACAGTGCACCCAATCCTGCGTGGAAGTGCTCACATAAAACATGACACTGGTATGACCAGGATAGACAAAGAAATAACACAGTGATGGAAAAGTTTCTTTATTTTTTATACTTACCTAAGAAATAGTAACAAAGTAAAACTAAATGTCTTTCAAAAACATAGTATCTGTGGAAGAAAAGTAAAAATAAGGTTATAATGTACATTTCATAAAACAAAACAAAGTAGGAGTGAATGAAACAGAAAGTGAAAGAAAAAAAGACTGAGGGAGAGTAAGAGACGGAGACAGAATGTGTAGTATATAAATCAATGAGTAAGATAATTAATTGAAAGAGATAATAGCACTGAAGGAATGACTGTCTAAACGAAAGTAAAGTGAGAGAGAAAATGAGAGTATGATCAGTGATAGTACACGAAATAAACAGTCTCTTAAAGAAACAGACTAAGAGTACAGGAATATCTTAAGGAGATAGATAAAATAAAGGAAAAACAGTAAGAGAAACAGAGTGAAAAAGGGTGAGTAACAGAAGATGAATGGAGTAGAAATAGACAAGGACTGTAAGAAACAGATAAATAGAAATGAAGTAGGATAAGGGAAGTAAACTATGGGCCTTATTTATGAAGGCCTTGCGCCGCCCATCCGTCACTTTTAACATGGGAAAAAGTGGCGCATCGGTGGCGCAAGGCTTTCATAAATAAGGCCCTTTAGATTTAAGTTTAAGAATTGAGCATAATTAATGAAAGCAGAGTAAGGGAACAAATATTAAGGTACGGTAAAACAAACCAATTAAGATTCTAGAAACAAAGGTGATACAAGGTCAATAAAAGTGAGTCACCATGAGACAACGGAAGAAACAAACTGAAGAGATAGATAGACTGAATAAAATAGTGACAGAAAAGATGTTAGAGAAACAGGAGAGAAAATTAAACAACGCAAAATGTGGATGGTTAAACGGAATAAGCATGACTGAACAGTACTGACAAAGGAAGGGGATGAAAAGAATAGGGATAAGAGAGAGGCAGAGGAAACTCTCGGATGTTATTAGTTGTACTTACCTTATAAATGTAATATCTGTGGAAGACAATAAAAAAATCTGTTATAATACATATTTCTAAATCCAATGTAACAAAATAACTTAAACAACATATTACATGATTTATTTTTGCTGTGCTCAGAATATATTGATTTTCACTATAAACAGTGATTTCAATAGTAATCATCATGTAACAGCGGGAAAAAAATCACAATCTAAATGATTGTGTTTAAAAAACCCATACAAGATCTCTATACATAATATAAATACCAGAAAAAAACATGTCTTAAATGTTTTTCTCTAATTCGCAATTTCTTGAGTAAGCACAGTACATCTTCCACAGTTACAAACTAATTAAACCATACCACTTATTTTTAAATACGTCTCAACAAAGCTCCGTGCAAGTATGTTCTTAAAACATTTATCTTAAGTACACATTTTCTTCTCTCATACCTTTCCGCGTGGCCAAATAGTATAAGTTAACTCGTTATTTTTTAAATACCTCTCAACAAACTTCCGTCCAAATATGTTATAAAAACATTTATCTCAAGTGCACATTTTGTTGTCTCATATTTTTCCGTGTGGCCAAATAGTATGAGTTAAGTAGGTATTTTCTCAAATTACTTAATCTTAGTCTTATCCATTCTTTTCTCAACCTTTCAAATAAAAATTCTAACTTGTTCTGTACCATCAAACATTAAGTAAACTTGTACCTGATGCTATCACTATGCCAGATACAAATTTAATTTCTAGATTTGCACACCCTCAGTCACATAATATTTCTAAACAACAGAGTTTCATATCTTTACAGTATTAACCTTCCTACACCAAGTAATTTTACTGAAATTTGGGTTGCAAAAATAGCAGATAAGAATTAGTTAAGTCAAAAGGCAAACGTTTCTTAAAAGTCAATTGACTATCATTGCAGAGCGTCCAGCCTGTTGGAGACTTCAAATAAGCTGTGTAATGTCCTGATGATGTTGAAGGCCCTTCATGAAAAATAATGGCTACAGTTACAAATGTTCTTCTAGAAATAGATACTTGAGAAGCCACACAATTTTTTATTAAAGTTGACAATTTACCCCCATCAGCCCTGCATCGTTGAAACATTAAAATTACATATTGTCCATTTTTGTGGATAAATAATGTTGATAACATTTCAGAGTTACATTGAAAGCAGACCATGTTCTGATGCGCATCTTTAACTAGTTTATTGAAGGACACTTCTTTACAGTCTGGTAATGTTAAATATTTAAATCTTTCAGTGTGTATATCAGTAGTACTTGAAAATGAACAATTATCACAATTATGTTGCCATTTATAAGAAAGGCCAAAAAGACTATCAATATCTACACCTTCATCTTCCAAAACTGTAAGCATATACATAATACATTCCTGACAATCCTGCTGAATATTCTGAGAAAATTGATGTAGTCCTGCACATATGTCTAAAATATTCCTTAGTTCTGAAACACTTTCTACTTCACTATTACCACTGCTACATTTTTCAAACACAGAATTTAACGAACAACAAAATGTTTGCTCCCGATTTTGTACAGTCTGTTGCTGAATTTTTTTTAGAAAAAAAAACATTAACTACTAAATTTGCATAGCAGTTGACACCAGACCTGTTTTCAAACTTAAATCCAACAATCTGTTCAATACAAACCTTTTTCTTACTACTACCAATGACAGCTACATCTTTTTTTCTTCGTTTCTCTACTACTTCGGTACATTTTTCCTCATTTCTCCTTTTCTGACCAACCATATACTTTTCAATTAAAGGATATTGAGGTAAACTTGGAGCATATTCTCTACTTAACCTATTATACTCCTTCACACAATTTAAATCTGCACTAATCTTTGTCTCATCAAAATCAATTAGATAAAGTCCACATAAAGTTCTAACTCGAGATAAAGCAACATACGCCATACCCTCTTTGAATACAGTGCTTTCAATATTTACCAAAGCACAATCTACACTTAAACCTTGAGATTTGTGAATAGTCACTGCATATGCCAAACCAATTGGAAATTGCTTCCGACGGACATATACGTCTCTCACAAGCAAAAAACGAGTTGAAGAGCGACTGAATTGTTGAACTTCCTCAATTCCATCAAATTTGATTCTTAAAAATTCAATCTCATCTCTATTTGAGTAATTGACAAAACCAACAACATTTCCCATTGCTCCATTTACCAAACCTCTTTCTACATTTAAATTTCTCCGTAAAATAATCCGACAATTTAAACATACATACAGATTTTTTTCTAAGGCTGCAGTTTTAGATATAGATTTCTGAAGAGAATCCAATTTTAACTTCAACTTTTCAGACAAAACAATAGTACGACCTTCATGCTCTATTCTATCTTTAGCTTCCAGTTTCTTAATTTCTTGATTTTCTAACTTCAACATTTTTTCATTGAAAACAGAACATTCTTTGAGAGTTGGCATCAAGCATATGACTGACTTATCTGCTACCTCTTTACTATATATTTTCTCAGGTACATTATCTTCATTAGGAAACAGCTTCGAAAGTAATCGTGTTCGTTTGAGTTTCTTTCGCATCTTCAGTTAGTTTTCCAATCCTTATATCTTGAAGAATACTTCCATATTTAGTATCCTTTGCCTGTCGCATATTTTGAATCAGTTCAGTATATTTGAAATGTGACCATATACTAACATTTCCAATACTGCCCAGGCACTTTCTGGTCTCTTCATGCGTAACAGTTTCAAATACAGGTTGTCCATTCACAGGAGTTAGCTGCAATAGGTCTCCAAAAACTATGATATGTTTACCTCTAAATAACACATCATACTCTGTCTTAAGTATCTGTTGCATTCTTAAATGCACAAAAGCAAGCATTAAATTGGATACCATGCTTACCTCATCAATAATGAGAAGTTTCATTTTTTTAAGGACTCTAGAAACTTCAAAACAAGCTTCTCCAGATAGCTTGTGATATTGTAATTTATTTTCATGTTCAACTGGCAGCATCAGTAAACGATGTAAAGTAATACCTTTAATATTATGTGCTGCCAATCCAGTTGGAGCAGTAACAACACAAGACAGTGTTGACTGAGTTCTTTGCTGTAGATATGTAGTATTTCCTTTAATTAGGAAACTTTTACCAGTTCCAGCTTCTCCACTTACATATAGTCGAATAGGTTCAAATGACATACATGAGCATTCTTTTTTCTCATGACGAAAGCCATGTTCAATGTGCTCTGTCACTTCATCATATATCTGTCTTTGCTCAAGATTAAATTGCTTCTTCAATTCTTCTAAGTTTATTACTTCCTCTTGACCTTCCTGCATTGCTCTTTCCACCTCATCCATGGCAGTGGCTGCTTCATTTTGGATAATTGGCTGTCCCAGTGGATCTTGACTTAATGAAGCCGAACTTTGACTACCTTGTGAACTGTCTCTAGCAATCTCCGCTGCAATTGTTGCTTCTTGCTCTATTTCGTCATTCAACATTTGGAGATAATTACTGAAAACAGGACATTCGATACTACTTTTAGATGCATTATATGAATCTTCATAACTATCAAAGTCACCAAGTAGTTCCTCTTCTGTACGCCATGGTTTAAAGAGTTGCAAAAGAGATAAATAATAAAATTCGCTTTTGTCAGGTGTTTTGCAACTCAGTTTTTGGTGATTAATCAAGTGTCCTTTTCTTTGTTTCACCAGACATCCTTTATGTCCAATTACAGCGTGTACACCTTTATCAATATTCTCTGTAATATTCCTTTTAAAACTGTAGTTTTGAAGTATTTCATACAGACAAATGTTTTCAAGCAGAGTACTTCTATTTGGATAGTATGTATCCAACATATTTGTTTTCAGAATGTCTGTACTGTTTGGTTATTTCTGTGCTAAATATTCAATTTCTTGCACAGGTTTCAGAACACGGTTTCGTGTTTCTGCAAGACCCAAACTCACCCACATGATAGTTCTTGATTTTGCATGAAGACTTGCTGATGATAAGCGATCACAACATTCATATGCTCCAATTTCTCGATGAGACAACATCTTCAAACTGTACATATACAATTTCGTGCTTAGGCTCTTTTCATGAAAAATGTCTTCCAACATCTCCTTCAGTTCCGTCTTTTCAGATTTCGTGATGTAAGACCTTACATATCGAGCCACAGCAATAGAGTTGTCTGCAACATATTGTATGTCCATGTTAGCATTCCACATGGACAAAATGACTGGGTTATAGTCATTTATATATTTGGACTCTTCACCTCTTCTTAAATTATACGTATTTTTAGGTGACCTTCTTGTGATGTTATGTCGCAAAGATGACATAAAATTGTTGACTCTTCCTTTTGAAAGTACCAGTCGTGCAAATCCAAAACGACATTTGGTGTAGAATTTAGTCTTTGATTTGAATTTTCGCCGACAATATTTTCCACAATGATGACTTTGAAAGCGGAACACTTTTCCTCTTAAGACCTTATCAGTTGTACTATTAGGTATGTCACAAGTGGCATATTGTTCAATAAAAGACAGTACAGTCTCATCCGAGTCTGTTCCAAATTTAGGAGCATTCTTGATCCATAACAGCATATGAATATGAGGAGCACCTCTGGCTTGATATTCATTTCTCCAAAAGAAATCCAGTACTTCACCAAGAGGTGGATTTTTCTTGTTTGTAATAAAAGACATCATAGCTTCAAATCTATGATTAAAATATCTGCAAACATTAACCGGATCCAACGAACACAGTTCTCCAGGTGTCTTGTAGTTTATATTTTCCATGTTTGCATTCGCCTCCCAAAGAAATTCAAGTAAATCTTCCCAAGCATATTCTGCACAGCTTAGAGTTAAAAACCATGTAGGTGCTCCTAAGTTTCTAAGCATGCATTTCAAATCTCCATGACGCATGACGATGGTACCAATACTCATTAGTACCACGCTGACAAGCCATTAAATTAATTAGGTGTGAATCCAAAACACTATCTTTCTGTTGCACTTTATCCATAAATTCCTTTGCTGAAACATTTTGCAGATGCACTCCACTTTTTAAGATATGGTTTACTGCATAAGAAAGACCAGATAAGTCACTCTCAAACAGAAGATGAAACAAATATGGAATGCATTGGCGAAACCTCGGATCTTCTGCATATAATCTTGTTGTCCGGTACTCAGATGCAGGAATCTGCATAGGTCGATCATCATATCGTGTACCTTCACCTGTAGGGAATAACTGTGGGAAACAACGACCTTCCAAACTTTCTTCCCATACACTAATAGGATTTCCTTTTTCTTTTTTCATCTGAAATAATTCAATAGCATTCTCTATTGCATCTTTGGAATGCAGTGGATGAACACTGTAATGCTCATAAATTTCTTCACTTATGGATAAGTCAACTTTTTCAATTTGTCCAATAGACAAATCATTGTCCTCTTCTTCACTTACTTCTTCTTCTACGTATACATTTTTATAGTATTTATTGTTTTTGACTAAATACAACGTTGCCTTTTTGACTTTTCTAACATCCACTAAATCTTGCCAGATTTTCTTACTCTTTGTAGGTACACCATTAACTAGAATAACTAGAGTTTCCTCTTCTACATTTTCAACACCAATTGTTTCCATATTTTTTTTTAAATCAAGTGGCAAATATACAACTCTACCCTTTAATCCTCTTTGTAAATCTAAAGGATTTAATTTGCCAGTCTTAGGCTCCATACGAACAATAGCCTGAAAAGGATGTACACATTGAATCAGAATAGTCTCATAAGTATTTAAATGCATCAGTTCCGATGGAATATTTATCAACTCAAGATTATTATGTACAGCTCTAGCAGGCGTTCTATTTTCATTTAGTTTATTATAACAATACTTACAAATACATTGCTCAAAACCCAAATCAAAATAGTTTTCTACCAACAAATAAGTTGCTAAATCTTTCCACTGACTATTATTTTCATCTTCACTTTTTAAATATAAATCAACTAACCTAGTTTGACTTTTGTAATGAATGCATCGACAACATACACAAGGAAAATGTGGTTTTTCACCTGCAATGACCTTAAACTTTGTTATTTCCTGTTCAAAATTTTCAGTATTAAAATTTCCAACATTTTCTAACACATTTCCTTCTATAACTATATCAGTTTCTGCTTTGTCTTCATCTGGACCAAAATAACTTACCTCAATTTCTGCACAAATCTTCTTAACATCTAATTCACATCCATGCAAAAGTGCACTATTTAACTGTTTAAGTTTAAGTGCTGGACTTTTTGCATAATACAACTTTCTCAGTAATTTTCTCATTTTCGTATGATGCACTGCTAACATCCTGAAGTGATGAAACACACTCTGGCATATTTTTTTAGAAAGACAAGCCAGAGAATGGCCTTGCAGACCTATTTTTTCTCGCACTCTGCAATGGTCTAATTCTTGCAACATTACAATTTTTTTTTAAGACTTTCCTTAGTGTACTTACGTAAGAAATTGCGAAAGAAATCAATTGAATCCTGTCGTACACTGCAAATGCTACTACAATTCCAACTGTAAACAGGAACATATGGACGTCCCTCTAAAACTTCTCCAGCTATCACCTCTTCTGCATTTCTAACCACAATTTTCTCTTTCTCAATAGCACAACCATCCTTCACCTCTTATGCTCAACCACTAGTGTCAACTGCATGCAACAAATCGTTACTTTGAAAGTAACTCTCTTCATTAAAAAATGGCTCAGAAGTTGAAGTATGCATCCATTTCCCAGAAAACACTTTACAAAAATTACTTCTATTTATGTGTCTCTTCCATTTACTCTTAGCTTTTAAAATTCTGATTGCCTTATTTAGTGTATTTATTCTATTAAATACTAAAATAAATAATTTTCTTTTCGTCTCAAACGCGCGCTCAACAACATCCTCTATATGTTTTTTCTTCTTATAAAAAGCTGATTTTCTTTTAGAAACGTTTTCCTTTTTTAATAAATTCGAAACTACTCTGTTATAAAACATACGCTTCCTGATTTCCGTAAACTGATTTGTACGTCTTTTACTGTACATATTTTCCTCTCTGCTGATTTGAGAAACATTTTGCTTTTTTCTAGCATTACTCCTTGTAGATACTGATAACTGTTTTTCCTTTTAAATATTATCCTTTGCATTTTTCCTTTGACATAATCTTTTTAAAAATTCCTTGGTTTTCTTACCAGGAGCACTCTTCTTTTTATCCGTCCTTTGTTGTTTTGATAATTCTTCTAATTCTTTCCTCTTCAAATGGTATGTCCATTTATACAGCTTTCTTTTTTCATTTCTGGTCGGCATACTAATTTATGTTTCTGATGAAAATGACAATCTGTAAAAAACAAACATAACAAATATTATAGTTCGCTACTAGCATATAACATACAAATTATAACCACAGGTTCATTTTATAAGTAGAATAAAGACAAAGAAACAGTATCTGGAAAGGGGCGACCATTCGGTCCCCCCGAACGTATGGTGGAGTACCACGATCCCCCCGGGAAGCCATCTTGGGCGGGAGGCGAGTCTCGGCTGGTATGCCCGAAGCGGCGTAGCCGGGGCGCGCCTTTTTCCCGCCCTGGAGTGGGTTGTCCTAGACCATGGGTACTCACAAACTTTCTCTCGGGGGCCAAATTTACAGTTTGGTTTGTGTCCGAGGGCCGCATCGGTGGGGGGGGGCAGGGTCAGTGGGGGAGGGGAAGGGGCTAGAGCAACAATATAAAACTGACCATGAGGTTGATCATAGGTCCCTGCAGCGGACGCCTTCGTCCACTGAGCCGTCCCGGCATACACACATCTCTCTGTCTCCCTCCCTCTCTCTAGCTCTCTCTCCCTCTCACCCTCCCTCTCTCCTGTCTTCCTCTCTCTCACTCCGACTGTCTCACTCCCTCTCTCTCACTCCCTCTCTCTCACTCCCTCTCCATCCCCCTCCCTTTCCCTCCCTCTCACTCACTCTCTGTCTCACCCCCTTTCACTCCCTTTCCCTCCCTCTCCCTCCATTTCCCTTCCTTTCCCTCCCTTTCCCTCCCTCTCCGTCTCCTTCCCTTTCCCTCCCTCTCACTCCCTTCCTTTCCCTCCCTCTCTGTCTCCATCTCACCCCTCTCCCTCCCTGTCCCTCTCACTCCCTCTCCGTCTCACTCACTCCCTCTCCCTCCCTCTCCCACTCATTCACTCTCACTCTCTCCCTCTCTCTCACTTGCTCAGTCCCTCCCTCTCACTCCCTCCCATTCACTCCCTCCCTCTCACTCTCACTCACTCACTCTCACTCACTCTCACTCACTCCCTCCCTCTCACTCACTCACTCCCACTCACTCCCACTCACTCACTCCCATCATCTCCCTCCCTCCCACGCACTCCCTCCCTCCCACTCACTCTCTCCCTCCCACTCACTCCCTCCCTCCCTCCCACTCACTCCCTCCCTCTCACTCACTCCATCCCTCTCACTCACTCCATCCCTCTCACTCACTCCATCCCTCTCACTCCATCCCTCTCACTCACTCCATCCCTCTCACTCACTCCATCCCTCTCACTCACTCCATCCCTCTCACTCCCTCCATCCCTCTCACTCCCTCCCTCTCCCTCATGTACTCATTCTCTCTCTCACTCCCTCCCTCTCACTCACTCCCTCTCACCCTCACTCACTCCCTCTCACTCACTCACTCCCTCTCACTCATTCTCACTCACTCTAACTCTGTCACTCTGTCCCTCCCTCCCTCTCCCTCTCTCCCTCTCCCTCCCTCCCTCTCTCTCTCTCCCTCCCTCCCTCTCACTCCCTCCCTCTCACTCCCTCCCTCCCACTCCCTCCCTCTCACTCACTCACTCCCTCCCTCTCACTCCCTCTCACTCACTCACTCCTTCTCATTCACTCCCTCCCTCTCACTCACTCACTCTCTCTCATTCACTCCCTCCCTCTCTTTCCCACTCACTCCCTCCCTCCCTCCCACTCACTCCCTCCCTCCCACTCACTCCCTCCCTCCCACTCACTCCATCCCTCTCACTCACTTCATCCCTCTCACTCACTCCCGCTCACTCACTCCCTCTCACTCACTCAACTCATTTACTCACTCACTCCCACTAACTCCCTCACTCCCACTCACTCCCTCTCCCTCACTCACTCCCTCTCCCTCACTCACTCCCTCTCCCTCACTAACTCCCTCTCCCTCACTCACTCCCTCTCAACCCCTCTCTCTCTCCCTCTCACACTCTCCCTCTCACTCCCACTCACTCACTCACTCCCACTCACTCACTCCTACTCATTTACTCATTCTCTCTCACTCCCTCTCAGTCACTCACTCCCTCTTAGTCACTCACTCCCTCTCAGTCACTCACTCCCTCTCCCTCACTCACTCCCTCTCCCTCACTCCCTCTCTCTCACTCCCTCTCACTCACTCACTCACTCACTCACTCCCTCTCACTCCTTCCCTCCCTCCCTCTCACTCACTCACTCCCTCTCACTCTCTCTCTCCCTCTCCGTCCCCCTCCCCTTCCTTTTCCCTCCCACTCCCTCTGTCACCTCACCCTGCCTGTGCGCCAGCCGGGGCACACACACACAGCCGCACCGGAGCACTTCACAGGTCATTAAAAGACCATTTGCATGTTAATGATGCCTTTGTATTTCACCTCTCCTTAGGCCCCTGCAGCTTTACTCTGTCCATTCCTAGGATCGCCCGCCGGCAGCCCCCACAAAGCAGCAAGAGTCTCTCTCGCTGCTGCAGACACTTAAAAAAAAAAAACTCGGGAAACACAGGTATGATGTCTCGGGGGTCCGCGGGCCGCCAGGGAAGGCTTGCCGGGCCGCCACAGGCCCGCGGGCCGTACTATGAGTACCCCTGTCCTAGACACTGACGCGGCCGGCCACGCCCTCGGAGGCAGGCAGAGGGGGGTTTACGCCCGCCCAAACACGGATAAAAGGAGCAACAAGCCAAGAAAGCATCCTCTTGTTCCTGTGCTCTGAAGCTGCACCTCCCCGCTGCACGTGAGCTCGAGACGGAACGAAGAGCCAATTTTGAACGTTGTAATCTTTCCTTTTGTGTTACAGATATCTTCGTTTGAGAATGCCAGGCAAGAAGGTCGGAAAGCGGGTCGGTACCGATCAGATGCTCCGCATGCTCATAAAGGAGGTAGCCGATTTGAAGAAGCAGATGGCGGCTAAGAACGGGGAGGGAGGACCGAAGCGAGTCATCGGACCAGCTTTGCCAGGAGTAGTCCCGAGTGGGAGAGGCAAGAGGTCCAAAAGGGGGGCACTTGGGGGGGAAACCCCGGTTCCCGATACCCCACTTGAGGAGCCAATCCCGGTTCCAAAGGAGGGGCATCCGATCACCCCCGTGACCAGGGAAGATATGCCTCCCGAGTTAGCGGCACAATTAGCAGCGTGGTTGGGAAAAGATAGTGAGGGCACCACGGCTGACGACGCCCGGGCAGTAATGAGACAACTGCGGGAATCTAGAGAGGCTGCGAAGGCACCATCTTCTGTTACCCTGCCAGTTCCGGCGGCGGGAAATGCAACAGGCCCAAGTCCGGCGGCAAATGCAGCATCTGGTTCAGGTAAGCGGCCATTGCCGATCGCGGGGGAGGGGTCTGTACCTTCACGAAGGGAGAAGGTGGCCCAGCATGTTCCACAGGAAATTAAGGAAAAGATTTGGGCGGATAAGTATGTGAACATTTTTTCTTTGCTTACCGACCATTATGAGATGGAGCATGTTAAGAGCCAAAAGGAGCTCATGCATCCGGGTGTTTGGCGCGCAAAAATGGCCGCCTTTAAGGTTGATGAGAACATAGGTACTTGGGGCAGAGCGTGGGGCATTTTTACCTCCATCATGGGCGAGCGCAGGCCCGAGTTGCTGACCGAGTTGCCTATTTATCAGTCACGTATCATGGAGTATTCCGTATCGTACGGGGGCAATCAGTGGTTCTGTTATGACAATATATTTAGAAAAGCTAAGGAGCATGACCCAGTTCTGACTTGGGATTGTTACGACTCTGTTTCATGGCAAAAAATGGAGAGTTCAGGAATGTTAAAAGTGCCATTGTCAGGGAGTAACGGGGGTGAGTCTTCCCGCCAACCCTCTGGGACACCCTTTCGGATGGGTGCAGGTAATGAGTACCACTCGAAGTCGAGCGGCAACGCAGGTAAAAGGGGGATTTGTTGGAATTTTAACAGGGGAAAATGTACGAGGCCCCAGGGGTCATGCAAGTTCAGACATGAATGTGGGGGGTGCGGGCAGCCATCCCATCCTGAGTCCATGTGCAGAGCCAAAACGGGAGATAACGGTGGTAGGGGAAGCGCCAAACAGGTCTGAAATAGTCCGAGGGGCGCCTTTACCTACTCCGATTGATACCATGGCAATGATTCCTTGGCTCAACGAATACCCGGATCATGCTTCCGCTGGGGTGTTGCGAGACGGGTTTTCATATGGTTTCCGCATCCCAGTGGGGGATTTTCAGGGTGTAGCAAACTGTAAGAATCAACTGTCGGTCTTGCAGCATACGGCGGTGGTACAGGTAAAGATTGGGAAGGAGGTGACTCGAGGTCGGGTCGCCGGTCCATTTGATTTGCCACCGGTTGCTAACTTTGCTTGTTCCCCTTTAGGGGTGGTCCCCAAGAAGGACCCGGGTGAGTTTCGGCTGATACATAACTTGTCAGCCCCACGTTATGTTATGTTATGTTATTTATTTGTTAAAGCGCAAACAGCTGCCCCACGTGGTCTTTCCGTGAATGAAGCGATAGACCCGGAAGTGTGTTCGGTGCGGTACGCATCTTTCGATGAGGCCGTTGCCATGTTGAATCGCCTGGGGCCCGGGGCGCTGATGGCAAAATCAGACATCGAGTCAGCGTTCCGGTTGCTCCCGGTACACCCGGACGATCAGCGTCTCCTTGGTTTTATGTTTCAGGGTCGCTATTACATGGATAGATGTATGCCAATGGGGTGCTCGATATCCTGTGCCTATTTTGAAAAGTTCAGTTGTTTCCTGCAATGGGTATTCACAAGGAGGACGGGTTTTCAGCATGTTATGCATTATCTCGATGACTTTCTGTTTTTGGGGGCAGCCGGGGATCCTGAGTGTGGACAGGCATTACATGAATTTTGTGTCTTAATGAATCAATTTGGTGTGCCATTGGCGCCAGGTAAGACTGTGGGTCCCTCAACTTTGCTCGAGTTTCTGGGGATCGAGCTAGACTCGGAAGAAGGTTGTTTTAGATTACCCAGGGAAAAAGTGTTAAAATTCAGGACATCCCTTGAAACATGTATTCGTGCGACAAAAGTAAACCTGCATCAATTGCAACAGGTGGTGGGTCAGTTGAATTTTGCCCTGAGAGTAATGCCAATGGCACGCCCCTTTTCCCGCTCGATTGCACAAGCCATGGTCGGCCTGAAGGAAGGACATCACCGCACGAGGCTCTCGGCAGAGGTTCGCCAGGACATGCGCATTTGGTTGGCATTTTTGGCGGATTTCAATGGTCGAATTGTCTGGAACAAACCGGCGGTGTCCTCCGAGGAGCTGGGGCTGTGGACAGATTCGGCGGGGAGTGTAGGTTTTGGTGCCATACTTGGTACACAATGGTCGGCTCAAAAATGGCCTTCATGGTGGCACGAGTGCGGGCTGACGAGTAACATTGCTTTCCTTGAACTGTTCCCTATTTTGGTGGCCTTAAAAACATGGCCGGAGGGGTTTCGAGATCACTCTGTGGTGTTCTGGTCTGATAACATGACTGTGGTTGAGTGTATCAATAGTCAGGCAGCACGTTGCAAATGGATTCTGAGACTGCTCAAAGAAATTGTGTTATTGTGTATGGAGTTGAATGTGCTCTTTAGGGCAAGACATGTCCCGGGGGTGCTGAACCAAGCAGCTGATGCGCTTTCTCGTTTTCGTATGCAGGCCTTCTGGGGTTTTCTGCCCACAGCGGACCTGGTGGCAGCACCCTTTCCCGAAGCTCTCTGGTCTCTCGGTGCCCCGAACTACAAAACCTCGTGGGAGAGAGTTTAGCACCCAGGACAAGGAAGGCATATGAAGGGGCGTTCCGTTCCTATTTGTCCTTTTTGGGTTCTGCTGGGGGGGAGCTTTGGGGACAGGAAGAGCTTGTCGTAAAATTTTTGCTGTCTTTACATCAGGCAGGCAAATCAGTAGCTACGGCCCAGAGGCATCGGGCCGCCATTTCCTTTATGGCAAGGGCTCATGGGATCCAGGACCCGACAGCGTCTTTTGTGGTGCAGAAAGCGCTCCGTGGGTGGCAACGCCTTGAGGGTCGCAGAGTAGATGAGAGGCACCCGATAGGTCTGGATAGGTTGGCCCTGATATTTTCTGTGCTCCCTGCGACATGTTCATCCCAGTATGAAACAGTGTTATTCCGAGCCGCTTTTGCGCTAGCATTCCATGGGGCTATGCGGGTAAGCGAACTGGTGGCGAAGAACAAGCAGGATACGGTGGGGGGACTGTGCCGTGAGCACATCCAGGTTAAGGGGGAGACGATGGCTGTCTCGTTTGTCAGATCCAAGACCGATCAGGGTGCGATTGGGGACTGCATAGTCATACATAGGATTCCCGGGTCTCCCATGTGCCCTGTTGTTTGCGTAGAGGAATATTTGGCGCAGAGGGTGGCATCATGGGGGGGGGTCCTTGTTGAGACACGCTGACGCCACCCCACTGACGAGGTTTCAGTTCCAGCGGGTGCTTGCGATGTCGATTTCGGCCGCGGGCTTGAACCCCGGCGAGTTCGGGACCCATTCCTTTCGGATAGGGGCTGCTACAGAGGCTACAGCCAGGGGTCTGAGTGTGGAAAGAGTAAAACGTTTGGGGCGTTGGTCCTCGAACTGTTATAAAAGGTATATGCGGTTGCACATGTTGTGAAGCTGTAATAATGTACTCACGCTTCTTGTTTTTGTTTGGTTTTCAGTTACGCAAGCTTACGAGGCGGGGCGGACTGTGCAGTCGACCCGACACCTGGGGACCAGCGGTCAAACATCACCGGCTGTGAAAAAGGAGGTGTGGGTCGTGGGCCACTCATACGTGAGGCGTGCCGCGGACGTATTCAATGCAGGTGACATGATTCACGTGGCTGGGGAATACGGGTACAGGGTGTCCTTCTACGGAAGGGGCGGGCTCTGTATTGACCAGTTTCAATCCTTTTTTGAGGGTTTGTTAGGGCGGACAAGGTCACCGCCGTCTATAATCATAGTCCATCTTGGGGGCAACGATTTGGTGGCCACTGGTAGACGACTTCTTCTTGAGGCGATGCTTTCCACAGTAAGTTGGTTGGCAAGAAGAGTTCCAGGGTGCACAATTGCATGGTCCCATATGATCCCACGAAAAGTGTGGCGGGGGGCTATTTCGGTTTCTGCTCTGAATCATTCAGTAAAGAAAATAAATAACAAAGTGCGTAGATTGTTTCGTTCAAGTACACTGCATTCTGTTTCGCATGGTTGTATCAAAGGGGACAGTATGTATTTGGGGGATGGGGTTCATTTGTCCCGAGTGGGGAATGAGTTGCTCATAGGAGACCTCATAGCTTGGCTGAGGAGTTTAAAACATGACCTTTAGGCAGGAGTTTTTTGTGGGGGGTCCGGATAGCCAGTCAACTATCCGGCCTGTGGCGGTAAGGTCATGATCGGTGAGCAGTAATTGGAAGATCCCTATGGGGGGGGCGTCACCCATTACGGATGGGAGCGCTCGGGGGTGGTGGCCATTGGCCCCTCAACGGGGAGGCGGTCCCTTCTAAGGATAGGCCGCCGGAAGGAAAGGAAAGGTGGTCAAGGCCCCTTCCTGGATAGGAGGGGCTACGGGCCCTCCTGGGGAATTTCCCGGGGCCAGGCCATCTGCGACGGCAGATGGGGTAAGTTGTGTGGGGTTCGGGAGGGGGTTTACGCTACCTTTTAGACACCTCACACGAGTCCTCGGACGACCGTTAAATGGCGTCGAGTTCATTGGGGCCCCCGTCAAGTCCAAGGGAAATTGGTAGATGCACTTGAGGTACGCCTCTGTGCGGTCGCTCCCCTCACAAGTGAGGGGGGGTATTTCTGGTTTAGGGATCTGACACCGGTTACGACCTTGCCGTTGGCCCTTAACGTTAGGTGTACAATTTCAAGTCAAATGTTTTTGTAGGATGTTAGTTCGGCTAGGAGAACCTTTGTATTAGAGATCTGTTAAGGTTAGCCAAACATCGTAATGTGGAAATGAAATTGTACATAATATGAAACTGTTATTTTAATGTTTTGATTTTGTTTCATATTTTAATAAATACGGCCGGGAGGGTCACTCCCTCCCGCCTTCCAAAAGTTCAGAACCGTTTCCGGTTTCCCATCCTTGGGGATTGTGTTGAGAGGGGGTGGCGGGTATCTCAGCCATATGGAAAGGGGCGACCATTCGGTCCCCCCAAACGTATGGTGGAGTACCACGATCCCCCCGGGAAGCCATCTTGGGCGGGAGGCGAGTCTCGGCTGGTATGCCCGAAGCGGCGTAGCCGGGGCGCGCCTTTTTCCCGCCCTGGAGTGGGTTGTCCTAGACACTGACGCGGCCGGCCACGCCCTCGGAGGCAGGCGGAGGCGGGTTTACGCCCGCCCAAACACGGATAAAAGGAGCAACAAGCCAAGAAAGCATCCTCTTGTTCCTGTGCTTTGAAGCTGCACCTCCCCGCTGCATGTGAGCTCGAGACGGAACGAAGAGCCAATTTTGACCCACCCACCAGCCCCTGAGGACAGCTAGTTGTTTTTAATAAAGTTTTGATGTGGTAACTCTATTTCTTGCAGGTTGTGATGATTGTCGTGATATGTTGAGTATGCAATAAACAATGGTCATTTTCAGTATGTTTTTCAAATAAAGTAATTCTGCGCTAGTGTTGATCAGTAATCATGCTTGTAATAGTTATGGTTGTTTTGTAATTTAGTAATTTAGGTAAATTGTCGTATTTATTTTGGTCGGGCGGTAAGGTCATGATCGGTGAGCAGTAATTGGAAGATCCCTATGGGGGGGCGTCACCCATTACGGATGGGAGCGCTCGGGGGAGGTGGCCATTGGCCCCTCAACGGGGAGGCGGTCCCTTCTAAGGATAGGCCGCTGGAAGGAAAGGAAAGGTGGTCAAGGCCCCTTCCTGGATAGGAGGGGCTACGGGCCCTCCTGGGGAATTTCCCGGGGCCAGGCCATCTGCGACGGCAGATGGGGTAAGTTGTGTGGGGTTCGGGAGGGGGTTTACGCTACCTTTTAGACACCTCACACGAGTCCTCGGACGACCGTTAAATGGCGTTGAGTTCATTGGGGCCCCCGTCAAGTCCAAGGGAAATTGGTAAAAGCACTTGAGGTACGCCTCTGTGCGGTCGCTCCCCTCACAAGTGAGGGGGGGTATTTCTGGTTTAGGGATCTGACACCGGTTACGACCTTGCCGTTGGCCCTTAACGTTAGGTGTACAATTTCAAGTCAAATGTTTTTGTAGGATGTTAGTTCGGCTAGGAGAACCTTTGTATTAGAGATCTGTTAAGGTTAGCCAAACATCGTAATGTGGAAATGAAATTGTACATAATATGAAACTGTTATTTTAATGTTTTGATTTTGTTTCATATTTTAATAAATACGGCCGGGAGGGTCACTCCCTCCCGCCTTCCAAAAGTTCAGAACCGTTTCCGGTTTCCCATCCTTGGGGATTGTGTTGAGAGGGGGTGGCGGGTATCTCAGCCATATGAACAGAGTAGGAAATCCAGTAGTGAATGTTGGTTCTAAATTTATGACAGTCCATAGCTGTGTCAACATTATAGACGTATTCTATGATTCTAATTTTTAAAGCATACAAACAGTACACTGTTTTTCAAGAACTGTCGGTGATCCTAGTGCTTTTATTTTTTTTACTATAATCTCTTATACACTTCATGAGAACATGTATTGTCACTTTCATAAAGCAGATCAACGACAAATAGTACAAGAAAACTGTCTTCAAGAATGCTTTAGTATCCAAAATAATTTTATTTATTTAAAAGTTCATATTCTAAAAGAACTTGAAGCATTATTTCATCGGGAACTTCTTCAGAGTGATCACCCTCATCCTCCAAATTGTCCTCTTCCCCTTCCACCATATCTAAATAGGCACTATCCAATGTTTTATCCATAAAGTCCTCATTTTCAGTATTATTTTCCTCCATCAAAAACTCCATCTAGAAATTCCTCCAGAAGATCATTTGCGATTTCAAAATTTAATTTACTTTTTTCTGAATAATTCTCAATTTTTCTAATTTTTTTCTTTTTTCTGTATCCTTTTAAAACAATATAAAGACTAAATTATATCTTGTTCATAAATAGATAACTTAAAAGTACCTTTACTAATTTTTAAACTACATACATTTTTATACTTTCTAACTCATTAACTACATATATTAAGATAGCACCTTCCTCTTGTTTGAAAACAAATTGACACTATGAGCCTAGACATTAACACTGTTCCTTTTTTTTTATTAAATAATTACTGCTGTAAAAAGACATCTTACTGTAAAATTTGTTTTTAGATTTTCTGGATATCACAACTATTGATAAACTTTATACTTGATTTTTAGTGATCCATATTCTGAGTTCATCACTACAAACTGCTATTCAAACTATATACAGTCTGAAGGAGAGGCTCACATTGTACAAACCATAACATTCACCTAACAGATTACTACTTCCCACAGAGACAGTTGCTTTTATGTTTCAACAGCATACTCAGCATGTGAATTTCACAGCATATACAAAATTTCATGCTAACCATGAGGAACCATATCATAATAAAGCTCTGCAAATCTATGTAAAACACTGCACACTGATAGTACAGTCACAGATATGCAGAAAAGATGCCCATCACACCAACAGCCATATCATAATACACCTCTGTAAATAAAGAAAAAAGACTGCCAAAGATAATACAGCATGAGTTAGAGAAATAATGAAGACTTAGCAAGAATTATTCCATGGAAACAGCAATGACTTATAGTCAAAGGATAGATGAACCAGAACTGCATCGAAAAGAACATATGCACCAGGCCCATAAAAAGATAGTGTCAACTGTCAGTGGAAAAATATCTCAAAATACATATCTAGTACAAGCAGATACAGACATGGCAAAAATAGAAGATAAAATCATGCACCAAACCGAAACTTTGCAAGTATTCTAAAAAATCTTACTTATTATTTTAATCTGCACCCAAAAAAATTGCCCTTCAAAAATACCAACTCACCTGAAAAAAAGAATGTGATTGCTGAAAATACGATAACGTGGAATACAGGTTGTTGCTGTTCAGCACCAAACACTATAAAAAAGAGAAATACTTAAATGTAATTCACATATTACAGACATATTTATTACACAACATACACCCATTGTAGCAAACAACAAGCCTAACAGATAAATTCCCTACAATTCTCTACCATTAGATATCCTAATGCCTAACTAAGTTCAATAATTGTTTTTTCACCACATCAAATAACTAAATAATAAATAAAATATTAATATAGAGTAGAAAAGAGACACAGGACAGGAGAGATATAGAGTAAAAGAGACAGAGAGACAGTAGGAGGGAGATGAACATGCAGAGACAGACCAGCATTCTAAGCACAAATGGAGAGATAGAAAAATAACAGGAGCAGAGAAAAGTCAAAAAAGAGAAGGATGGTACATTAAAATAAAAGATGAACGTAGAAAGGGAATCACAGAGTATAAATAACAGACAGAGCACAAAGAAGACAAAAGGCAGGAGGCACAGGGACAGAGAGGACAGCAGGCAAATACTACAATAGGGTGAGAGAGAGCAGAAGCAACACAGAGATGGACAAACAGAGCAGAAGAGAGAGAAAGATGGAGAGAAGAAGAGTGAATAGGAGGGAGAGAGATATACACCACCATACAGACAATGTAGGAGGAAGACTGAGATCAGGACACAGAGAAAGATACAAAACGAGCACGAGAAGGACAGAGATATCACAAGGGAGAGTGAAGGTAACAGTGGTTTCAGGCCAGAAAAGAAAAGAATGACAGAAATGAATAAATATAGTAAAAAGCACAACAAAGACAGACAGAGCAAGAGAAACAAAAAGAATAGGACACAAAAGGCCTCATTTATGAAAGCCTTGCGCCACAGATGCATCACTTTTTCCCATTTTAAAAGTGACGCACCGGCGGCGCAAGGCCTTCATAAATAAGGCCCCATGTGAGGGAGAACAACAACTGCATAGAGAGAAAATTTATGAGAGACAGGAACTGTAGAAATCACAGGATAGGCAACATGGAGAAAAGCTGCACAGTAGACAGAGATACAGAGGACGAGCCAGACACACTAAAATATATGAAGTAAGCAGCACAAAAACAGTATGTTGAGAAAAGGAAAACAGCAACACAGATATATGTATACTGACTCCACTAACTTAGTGCAAAAACATATCTGTTACAGGAACTTCTACATAACCTCATACTCACAACTCTTTGTTTCCCTTTAGCCCCAACCCTTTCCCTTCTGACCTCTCACCCACCAGTGCAGCTCTCGGCCACAAACCACACTGTAAATTTTGCCCTCCATATTTTTACATATAGGTATGGTACAACACGTAACATCATACCTACAGCAACTGAGTACTAATACCTTTGACACAGATTCATAGCTGCACAAGTTAAGTAAAAAGTCTGCCTACGCCTGGGCTCAAAAGTGGTGCCCGATAGACAGCAAGCCTACCTTTAAAAAACTGCCTGTGCTGAGACCCGAAGACACCCGGCCAACTTAAAGCCCTGAAACTATTTTAATGTCTCCTCTCTCTTTAAACCTTTACATTTCACTTTCAAACCACGTTTGCTCTCCATGACACACTCTTTTTTTCACTGTTCCACATTCAACGCCTAGACACTTTTCCCTTTTTAGTATCCGAACCCACAACTGCAACATGGCTAATGCACGAATTAATTAGTCTATCTTTCGCGTTTTTTCAGTGTTCAAATTCTATAAATTTCTTCACATAAATAGATACGAGCGGCTCAGTACCTCCTACAGTCATAAAACCAACTCACTCCCTTTCACTTTCAAATCGCTTGGACACGGCAAAAAAATGTCGGGCAGATTTACAAGCCCCTTACGCCACTTTAGCGTCACTTTTAACATGGGACAAGTGAAGCAAAAGTGCCGCACAGAGCATGTTAATCTGCCCCTAATTCTGTATACAGATGAGTGTACTGAAACATGTAATTAGTCGTGCACATCCAGGCACTTTCAATTACATGACTTATTTAACTAGAAGTGCTGTAATGTTGCATGTCTTTTCAAAGATACACCAGTGCGCGCTATAATGCCGACTTTTTCCTTATTCTTCAACAGTGGTTATTTTTTTTCATGCAATGAGAATTGTTTAGAGTTTTTAAACGACAAAGCTTACGCTGTAATAGTCACTCTGCATATGCTTCCCTGTAAGAATGTAGTTTATCCACCCCCGCATGGGAACCTTGATGTTTCCATCTGACTGCGAATTCCGGCCTTGAATTCAAAGTTGAATCACAAGACATGAACAACAGCCTTATTGTCACAAAAACAAGTTACCCTACCATCTGTTCACAAACATATCTCTTTCACTTAGCTAATATCCACAGAGAAGTGCATTCCTTATAAAATAGTGACCTTCCTTTACAATTTGCTGAGGTGACTCCCATAATCTTTAATGCATCATCCACTTCAGGGCAGGCCTATTTTTTTTATAACTACTAAGCAATGGTTTAGTGACTTCTTTGCCAGAAATTATTTGAAGTCATTCTGCTACTCTTCACTCCATAGTCGCCAACCTATTTTTCTGGACTTCCTGTTCTACTACCAGTGACTGCGGCTTTTGTGTTCCCTTTTTGTTTATTACAAAATGGATGTCCGTCCTGTCTTCGCAAACGAGCCGGAGCACTTAGAACTATTTCGCCAGAGGATGCTTGAATACTATGGCATCCTGCCACTTGCGACTTTGAGTGCGTCATATGCATTATCATTTCGATTTTCCTATTTCACCTGTGTGCAACCTGTGTTTCATTGCCTGAACTGTAATTTCATGTGGGCCCTGGACTTATGTCTCTGCAACTTGGTATCTCCTGAAGTGAATTACAATCATCTCATGAATCCGTTATTTGATCATGAACAGCTTTGTTCCGACGGAGGGATTATGGCCTTTGCAGCGATACATGGAGTTCTGGGTCATTGGAATATATTCGCAGCGGCGCAAGATTTCTTGGCACACAGCTACATGGAAAAGACACCGAGTTGTCCTCTGATGGTACCAGAGGCTCCGGTAATTCAAGAGCATGTATGTTCTTTTCCTCTTTTCAATTGGATGGCTGACATGTTTTCGGATGATAACAGTGACGTACTCGGAGCAAAGCAGGGTAATATATGCTACATGTGCCCTGATTATTGTGTAAAGTTAGCATGAGTTTTTTATAAGTTTAAATCAGTGATGTCATTTGAGATGTCATCATGTCATCAGTGATGTCACTGACCATGTCATGAGTGATGTAATATGTGACGTCATCAGCAGTGCATTGCGGGCGCGCGAGTTATAGTTAGTTGAACTAACTATAACGGAGGAATTTCAATGGTTTTGTATGAGACAAATGTCCAGCTAACTATAACGCCCATGAAACCGTTGGTTTTTTCAGTGAATTTCCAAGGTTTTTTAAATGCTAATTCCTAACTATATTGTGCATGAAACCAATGTTTTTTTTCAGTTCATTTTAAAGGTTTTTAAATGATAATTCCTAACTATAACATATGTGAAACCTATGGTTTTTTCAGTGAATTTCAAAGGTTTTTTAAATGACAATTTGTACTTATAATGTTGACCACTTCTCCATATTTTCAACAAGAAACCAAATCTCAAATACTACTTAAAAAAAACAGGTGGCAGTTCCATTTAGCAGTAACAAATTAATATCAACATTTACCTAATGTAAGAACGTCAAATATGTACTGCGTGAATTACATCCAACTCACCCCTATATTTAAAGAGCAGTATGTAATAGGGTTTCTCATGATAGACTTCCAACACCAAACAAAACCAGAATACCCAGCGCCACCACCACCACAACAACACACCCGGACACCTCCCTCCTACTACCTCAGAGGCAGCGCAAAACAGGACAACAGACCTTTCCAAAATAATATATCCCCTCAACAGCACACTAGCTGAATGTTTAGAGATGTGTCAACCAAGTATGTATAAGGGAAAGAACTCATACATCAACATTAATGTACACAACACCAAGACTACCGGTGAAATGGTATACACAATTCACTATACAAACCAAAAACATTTTGGTGTGTAGATATACCATTGATACGTGTAGTGTACTGAATAGTGGACGTGACCATATTATCTCAGACACTCTGGAATATTTCCGTCATGTAGCTGTATTTACCCCCCCTTTGAAACAGAAGCGGAGTGGGCTAGTCCAACGTAAACAATGTCAACGTAAGACTATAAATAATTAGGCTACGCCTTGGGCTTGGTTCACTTCTGCAAAGATAAGAGACTCCGCTGCAGCGATGGTCCGTACCCTTCCACGCGGCTGCCGCCATGACCGTGTGCCTCCTCGATAAAGGCCCATTGCGAACTCAGCGCCACAGCACCCGGACTTATGTCTGTATCGACTACTCTCTTTGATCTACACTGCGAACAGCAGGGTTTACAACTTGAATTCAACTTTGGATCTAAATTTGTCGTCCAGATATGTGTTGAGTACTTCCTTCAATCTACACTGCTGTCAATAGAATTGACAACTTGATACCAGTTGCGCATCAGGACTACAGAAAACATTCAATTAAATCTCAATTTATTTAAAGCAGAGACAATTGTACTATGTCCTCAGATTTTGTTCAAGTATGAACAGTAGAAAATTGAGCCTTCATTTATTTATTGCAGATGCAATTCTACAATATGTCTTCAGATTTTGTTTAAATAAGTGACAAAAAGCATTTTTCCCTGTCTGTGTCAACAACTGCCTTCAATCTATACTGCGGACAGCGGGGTTCACAACTTGAATTCAGCTTTCCATCTACACTACGGACAGCATTCAAGTTAGCCTTCATTTATGTAAGGCAGAGACAATTTTGTTAACGGGTGCCACAAAAACATTCCTCAATATCTATACTAAGTACTGCCTTCAAATGTACACTGCAATCAACAGAGTTCACCACTTGATACCAGAAGCGGTGAAGCACTACAGACAACATTGAATTCATTCTCGATTTATTTATGGCAGAGACAATTGTACTGTGTCGTCAGATTTCGTTAACGTATGTGACTACTGCCATAAATGTACTCTGCGAACAGCAGGGTTCACAACTTGAATTCAGCTTTGCATGTACAATACGGACAGCAGGGAATTCAGACTTGATTTATGTAATGCAGAGACAATTCTACTGTATGTGTTTATTTATTTATTTATTTATTTTATGCAATTTTTAGAGCGCACAAATACCCGTACGGGTGTCTCGGCGCTATCGTTACAGAACTCACTTCTTGCGATGAGGGGGAATTTAGGATGAAAACAACCATGTTTTGAGGCTCTTTCTGAATTTTAGTGGTTTAGGGGCAGTTTTAATGTGGAGTGGTAATGTGTTCCACAATTTGGCAGTTGCGATGGTGAAGCATCTGTCTCCCCAGTTGGTCTTTCTTGTCCGTGGAACTTTCAGCAGGTGGGCTGAGGAGGATCGTAATGTTCTAAGATGTTCCACTGGACAGAGGGCTTTTTTTAGGAACTGTGGTCCGGGGTTGTTTAGAGTTTTGTAGGCTATACAAAGAGCCTTAAATTTAATTCGGCTCCTGATAGGGAGCCAATGTAGTTCTTTGATGTAAGGGGAGGTTGAGGTGAATTTAGGGATGGATAATAGGATTCTGGCCGCGGCGTTTTGCACCGTCTGGAGTTTATTTAGTACCTTTTCCTGAGCGTTCAGAAGAAGGGAGTTACAGTAATCGGTTCTTGAGAACACTAAGGTACTGATCAATGTTTTGCCCGCAGACTGCGGTAAATAGGGGAGTAGTTTTTTTATTCTTTTTAGGATGTAGAAGGCAGAGGATACCACAGCGTTGGCGTGATGGAGGAAAGTCAACTTGTTGTCGAATGTGACTCCCAAGTTGCGCACCTTGACTACCGGTTGGGGGGGGGCACCCAACTGAGATAGCCACCACTGAGGGGACCAGGCCGGCTGCAAGTTCCCAAATGTCATCACTATGTGTTCAGATTTTTTTTACATAAGTCACATTTGTCTGGAAATTTTTTACTTTTCCTTCGATGCAAAAGAAGGTTAATGCTACCAAAGTCACTTCCAAAATCTGCAAGGCGATGCTGTACAGGGGTGATCCTACAAAAAGATAGTCTTGTGGAATGGCAAATATGAGGAGACATCTTCAGACAAAATATCCAGAAACTTCGCAAGAGAGAAATGAGGAAACTAAAAGACTTCTGCCTTTGATCTACAGTGCGGTCAGTAGACTTTACAACTTGATATCAGTGGTGCAGAAGCACTACAGACAACATTGAACTCAGTCTCAACGTCATATTTTGTTCAACTATGAACAGTAGGAAATTCAGCCTTCATTTATTTAATGCTGAGACAACTGTACTATATGTCTTCAGACTTTGTGTAAATAAGTGACAAAAAGCATCCCGCGATATATGTGTCAACTACTACCTTCAATCCACACTGCGTACAACAGGGTTAACAACCTCGTACCAGTGGCGCAGTAGCACTAAATACAATATTAAATTTATTCTCGATTAATTTAAGACAGAGACAATTGTACTATGTCTTCAGATTTTGATTAACTGTGACAAAAAGCATTCCTTTTGTTTGTGTCAACTACTGCCTTTAATTTACACTCAGCAGGGTTCACAACTTGAAGTCAACGTTGCATGTATACTACGCACACTAGGGAATTCAACCTTGATTTATTTAATGCAGAAACAATTATACTGTATGTGTTCTGATTTTCTTAGAATTTACATAAATTACCGCAAAGAACAGTGAACAGTTTTATGTCATGGTGAGACATACTATCCCTTTTAAATGTCCAGGAAATATACATATTTTAATAATGTATTCTATATATGTCGTATCTTCCACTTCCACCATGATTGCAGATCATGCAGTCCACCCTAACATCTACATTGCGAACAGCAGGGTTTACAACTTGACTATAATCGGTTAAGAAAACCAAATGCTCCCAATCTGCAACATCGCCACCTGACTTACGTCCCCATTTTCAGAAAGTTAGAATGCACTGCGTTAAGTGAAATCATTTAAATTGTTATGTCGAGCAATCAGTAGACCTAGTTCGTAGAACTATTGATAACCATTTCCCCCCCTCAAAGTACATGCAATCCTGTATGCAACATTCAATGCTTGAAATGCAGCCCATTCAGACCACGCATCATTGCAGGGTGAGCACACGCTAAACACCAGACGTACCACTAACTCAGTACACCAAAATAATTGCCCCAAGGCTTTATTAAGGAAAAATTCAATAGTCAAAAACATTATCTCCACTGTGACCTATCCGGACCACGCATCATCACAGGTTACGTACACGCTCAGTCCCAAAGGTACTACTAACTTAGTGCACCATAAATCATCACCACGTAACCGTATTGAGTCAGATGTCTTATATACAAGAAAATATTTCATCGTCTTACTCCTGTGAAGCGACAACCATTATTTATTAGAAAACTTGGTTTTAAAGAGTTTGCTACCACTTCGTCTTGCTTGGAGCACGCATCATCGCAGGCTCCACAGAGCTATGTTGTTTCAGGTGCCACTAACTCTTTCCACCACTTATCATTACTGCCTGAACACACACAAAATTTCCAATACTGTGCTGCTCTAATCATTGCCACGTGGTCGTGGGCTCTTGCTAACCGCTCCCTCCTGCCTACACTGCGGTCATCACAGCTCACAATTAATTACACTTTTGATTTATTATTTGCAGACTACAATACCAAACTAAGTATAACAGTTATCAAAACCTATACAATATCCCTTTAATATGCTTCCTTTAACAACTTTCTTTATATCACTTATAGATTTACTTGAAAAATAAATTTCACACTGCAAGTGCAAAGGTACACTTAATGATAGTCTACACTGTGGATAGCATAAGTTACAATTTGAACCTCACTTTTTCTTCATTGGAAACCTGAATTTCTTTCTTACAGACAAAAATGGCTACACCACTGCAAGAATCATCTGATTCTAATAATGTTGCTGCAGAAGAATTCCTAACCATCAATAGCACTTTTCTTTTCCCCTCAAAGTACATAGAGTCTAATATTCAACCATCAGTGCTTTCAGTGCAACCCGTTCACACCACACATCATCGCAGTGTGAGCACACGCTAAATACCAGACGTATCACTAACTCAGTACACCGTAAATAAAATCAAAACACATTTTTACCAGTACGGTCTGCCTGAACCATGCATCATCGCAGGCTCCACAAAAAACGCCACTACCTCAGTGCACCACACCTTTACGATGACATTTTCTGGGTATTATTTCACATACAATGCTCCTACCTTTGGACAGCAGAAGTCATAAACAGTTTACAATTGAATATCTGTGTATGATATCATGATTACTATTCTACTTGTTACCAACAGAAACATAATAAAATGGAGTCGAGCACACATGCCCGTACCCACTTCAACTATCTATCTGTGTCTGTGTATTTATTGTGTTTGTAAAATGCTGCTCCTCCACCCTACCACATTATATTGTGCTACAAATAGCGTATGCAACCATCTTACCTGTGACAGTAACTGTGGGCTATTCCTGTTTTTTTAAACATATTTATATAGAGAAAAATCAACCCAAAACTATATCAGCTTTTAACATGAGCACCATATTTACAATACATTTTCAAGCACGCGTACATTACGTCATTACTCTACAATAACAGGATGTGAACGTAACTCCGGGACTCGAACACTGATTTCCAGCAACAAGTTCTACAGTGTACCTGAACAGCCACATACGTATATATATTAGCTGCCCTTCATGTGCCAAAAACTACAACTTAATCCTTTCACAGCCCTATATTACTACAGCTACAACACTCCACTGAATGTACAATAAACATTCATGATCTCAGAAATGCATTATGTCCACCATCTTTTATGTGTGCCACTATGGACGAATATAGAGTCAGTGATACCTTCCATGTTGGCCGATTTGTGGAACTTTACAGATATAATCACACATTTGTTTTTAAGACCTGGGTTACGTCAGCACTACAAAACGGACACCCGAATCACTTGATATCTCATATAGATCACCACAGGACCACGCCCATAGCTCGGAAATCATGGTTCAGAGCCTCGCGCAGCACTGCCATACGTCAGGTCAGCCCACTCCACTTACTCTTCCAGGAAAACACAAGAACGAAACATTGCCCAGATTTCCATTGTACTGATTTCTTAGTTCCAAGTCGTTTTCAGAACGGCACACACACACACTCCCTCATGGCTGGTATACACCCACACCACACCCATCCAACACATGCGTCACAATACACGTGACCCTACCAATAAAAAAGACGGGCGCACGTGCTCTACGCCATTTTAGAGTTGCTCCCATCCCAAGTGTGGAGATGCCCGTCCGACTGGTTCAGACGCCTCAAGTAGGCCTGAACCGCCGACTACAAGGGCCTACCACTACTTGCGTGACCTCTATGGTCACTGAGTTAGTTGTACCGGAAGGACTGAGTGGGTGAGGAACCTGCGATGATGATTGGAGCACGAGTATGTCGTTAGCCATACCAATATCAAGACTCAGCACCATATGTCAGACTTGTTGGTGGCAGAGCGGGACTGCATGATGTACAAGATGTCCTGTCCACAAAAAGGTGAGCAGTGAGGCCTGGGTGCGCAGCGGAGGGAGTCGATGGGCTGCAGCAGACTGGATACAAAAAAACGACGCAGCGATTTAGGCGTACGTAGTTCTATATACCAAATGTTAATCCATTCATATTTCTTTTTCCAATAGCAGGAACGTTTTTATAATCGGTCAAACGTCCGGAATATAAACTGTACAAATAATTATTTTTAAATGCGAGAGGGAAGATGTGTGAAAGGGCGATGTTATTGTACTCTGCATTAAAATAGTAACAAATATCAATCATAACATTTTTCTTTTACTATCTTTTAGATGTAGAGCTTCAGGGTGCATTATGTCTTGGCACGTGGTAAAAAACACACCGGTGACAAAAATGTGACCTGCGAATATTCTTTCTTCCATAAAGAAATGATGCACAATGTTAACTTCCTTTTTATCTTACAGGTTGTGTGTCACAAATTGGCATCACCCACCCCCCAAAACCTACAAAGCTCTACTTTTGTGTATTCTGCGATGATGCGTGGCCATTGAAACAACATCTGAGAAGCCTGCTTCGACATGTAGTGCACCCTCTTTAATCACGCCAATGGCACAAGGTGAGCACGTAAGCTTGTTTCTGAAACAACAAGTTATCTGTGAAAGGAGAGAGTGGGTAGTGTGCAGCAGCTTCACTGCGTAGGAATGTACAATTACCTCCGGGCAGTGAGAATAGATAGGTTACAACAGTCTGAGAAACAGATCTACAAACTCCTTGTGCCACTTTTGTGTCACTTTTAACATGAGAAAAGTGGCGCAGGAGTTTTTAAATTTGCCTCTAACTTCCCAAGAAAAACACTCACCTACGGACTCTGCAAGTTAATGGGGTGCAACCGTGTATATACGCAATATTGAGAACTCACCGCTATGCAGTGGGAGTGCATGGGATATACTACTTTGGAAGAAAAATAGCACACAAACACCTCCTTACAGTGGAACTCAATAAAATACATTATCCTGAGTGTAAAAAATAAATAAAGCAAAAATATTCGTGTGCAGTTGTATGGACTATGCTACTACTAATTATTTATACTATCTTTCAGATTACTAAACTGGAGGGTGCACTATAAACCAGCACGTGTTTGGACACACAATGGAGGCAATAGGTGAGCTAAAAGTATTTTCTCCAGTATTCACTAATCCATCTATACATTTCTCTCTCTCACAGTTTTAATGTTGTTTTTCTCTCTTTCTCTCTCTCACTGTCTCTCACATTGTTTCTCTTTCTCTTGTAAAGTTATGGACGAAACTGTGCACTCTGCTGTGTAGAACAAAAGTTGAGTTCAAGTTGTGTACTCTGTTGGTCACAGTGTTTACACAAGGTAAGCAGAGCAGCCTAGATATTCAATGCCTCCGATTAAATGCATTAGAAATAAAAGAGCTTATTTACAAGATCCTTGCACCACTTTTGCGTCACTTTCAACATGGGAAAAGTAACACAAAAATGGTGCAAAAATATTGTAAATAAGCCCCAAAGAATATTGTCCTGCATATTGACTTGATCTCTCAACTAATTCTGTCTAATCTCTGAATCATTTTAAAGACCTGTTGCTCCATACTGTAAGTCTGACAGAGTAGGCACTTCCCTACAGACACCTCTTGAACGCAGGCCTATAAGAGAGGTGGAATGTATCAGGCACACAGTAGACGTGCAAATTAAAAAATATCGGCAAGTATTACCTTAACTTGTAATGTTTGCCCTTATTTAGTCACATCGATCTAATTTTGAACACTTATTTTCATTTTTGTTTTGCAGATTACCTACCCTACTTCCATTAAAGTTCATATCTCATTTTGTTTAATTGTTTTTTTAAATTTATGTTTCTAGTTATGTATTACATTGTTATCTTTAAGTTACGTTTCCAGCTATTTATTGTTGTTTTAATAAAAGTTAATTTTAAAAAGTATATACGTCTTTTTTTCTGACATTTACTATTATTTAGTGTGATAATAATGCATTTCTTAAACATTTAAAAATAGAAATGATATTTATAACTTGAAGTATAATACTGAGGCTAACTCTTTACCAGCTCTTTACCAGAGTCTATAGCTAAAACTAACTATGGAAAACTTTTAATACTCCAGCACAGTAACTGTTTCGATTAGCAACATAGTGTGGTGACCTTCTAACCTCTGTGCTCACTTAATTGTTCCATGAACTGTTACTATGGTAACAGGCAGTAAGCCATTTAGAGGTAGAGTTGAAAGGTACTGACTGTACAGAAATCGTCATATTTACCCAGGATCCTCTACATGCCAGAAAGGAAAGCACAGTAAAACAGAACACTGTGTAGCAGATTTACAACCCCCTTGTGTCACTTTTGCGTCCAAGCCCCTCCCTGCAAAATTAGAAGTGTGGGGCCTCAACGACCCCCCTCAAGCCCTGGGAACCACCACCCCCGGGGATTTGTGTATTGTGGGAGACAGACAGCGTGGCCCTCCGCCTGGACCCCTCAAGGGCCCTGGGGACCGCCATGCCCCAGAGCCGGCTCCTGCAGTGTCCTGGCCTACCCTGGGACACTGCTGTTTGCTATGAAAAGGTGTGAGTCTTGCGCCTTCCGCCCTCCCATAGCAAACTTAGTTTGCATTTTGAAAGACACAGCAGTGAAATCTGTTCCCATTTTCAAAATCCAAACCACATTGCTTTTCCACATGCAAGTTATCATTTCCCCATGCGGAAAAGCAATGCCGGCTCCGGAAGAACGCGGGAAGCCGGCGGGACCTTGGGGCATTGTGGATCTCCCACGGTCCCCAATATTTTTTTTACAGTAAAATTAAAAGTTGCGCACCTAGCTCAGTGCGGCCCTCTGTAGGGTGCGCGACTACAGCACCTTTAGTGCACAACTTCTACGCGTTCGGGAGCCGGCATTGCTTTTCCACATGGGGAGCTACTACCATGCAGCTAGCCATGTGGAATAGCAATCTTATTTAGATTTTGAAAGAGAGAACAGATTTCCTTGCTATGGGAGGGCGGGATGGACACCCAAGGACACTACAGGAGCTGGCCCTCACACAATACATAAAGCCCCGGGGAGTGGGGGTCCCCGGGGCTTTGGAGACCTTACAGCCCCCCCAACCATTTTTTCTTGTAGCCCCGGGTGGTAACAGGGTCCTTGAGTGCTCCAGAACGGAGGCCACGCAGTCCCCTTTCCACAATACATAAAGACCCGGGGGTGATGGTCCCCGTACCTTTGGGGACTTAGACCCCTTCCCCCACTGGACCCCACCCCCCACCATTTTTTTCTTTTTAGCCCTGGGGAGTGACTGGGGGGCCCCTTTGGTTCCCCCATAAAATGTAATAATTTTGCCCCTCGTATTTACCCCCCCCGGTGGCTAATTATAAAAAAGCTCAGTTTTATTTTATTTAATTTACGGCAGAGTCCGCGCACCCAACATGCACCTGACAGGTTTAAAAAAAATATATATTGTGGGCCCTGGGGGTCCTTCTGGTACCCCCCAAGCAGGTCTAAAGAGTAAAATTATTTCTACCCTGTCCCCTTTCTCCGTTTTGCACACATATTCCACTGACTTCCTCAGCCTTGCTTCTACCGAGGCGCAAAATGGCTGCCAACAGTTCTTGGTTTTGAATGTTGACAACCACTTGACAATTAGCATTCAGCGCGTGATTGGGACGGTGCGCTCATGGTACGATGCACTCCTCGCACACTCTGCGGATCCCCTGCGCCCATAGATATACACATTACTTTAACCGTCATTTTCTCAGGAATTACTGAACAGATTGACACCATATAAGCAAAAGGCACAAGTCTGAACCGAGGACTACCTCTTTGCCAAATTTGGTGTAATTCTGTTCAGCCATTCGGGCTGTAGCTGTGGCTAAAGGTCCTATGGGAAATTGCATGAGGAAAACACGTTTTGGGACCCCCTTTTTTCTCGCCCCCCCACTTGATGAATCACCCACAAACTTTCAGGGAAGGAGCGGAACTGAGCTGGCCAAAAGTTTGGGAAATTTCGAGAAGATTCATCAATCTGCACCAAATTTATTGGCAATAGAATTTTGCAGATTTACTATGCATACTAGGTCCAACTATAACTACCTACTGGCGACTGCCCATAGGTAATATATATATATATATAAATCCTGTGCACTAAACTTATGGATCAATGTTCAACAGTTTTTCTGAAAATTGGATAGTGTAAGGCGAAATCTACAATATATATATATTACCTGAAAAAACCATAGGTTTCACACACGTTATAATTAGGAATTAGCATTTAAAAATCCTTGCAAATTCACTGAAAAACCATAGGTTTCACCCATGGTATAGTTAGCTGGACATTTCTCTCATACAAAACCATTGAAATTCCCCTGTTATAGTTAGTTCACCTAACTATAACTTGCGCGCCCGCAATGCACTGCTGATGACGTCACATATTACATCACCCATGACATGGTCAGTGACATCACTCATGACATCACTGATAACATCTCAAATGTTATCGTACTTACCTTATAAATGTAATATCTGTGGAAGAGAATAAACAATTGAGTTATAATATATATTTCACAATACAAAATACAAAATACAAAATAACTTGTACAATATGTTATATGTTTTTATTTTGCTAATCTCAGAATATATTGAATTTCACTAAAAACAGTGAGTTCAATACTACTTATCGTATGACAGCGGGCAAAAAAAAACACAATCAAAAACCAATACAACATTTCAATAAATAATGTAAAAATTAGAAAAAAAACATATCTTAAGTGTTTTCTTCCAAACAGCAATTTCTTAAATAAATACCAACAATCTCAAACTAATAAAACATTCTTACTTCTTTTTTATACTCTCAAAGTAAAGTTATGTATAAACATATATTAACAACATTTACCCAAAATACTCAGTTTTGATTGATATACTATTCCACATGGCCAAATAGTATATGGAAAGTCCTTTGTT
This sequence comes from Lissotriton vulgaris, assembly GCF_964263255.1. Lineage (NCBI taxonomy): Eukaryota > Metazoa > Chordata > Amphibia > Caudata > Salamandridae > Lissotriton > Lissotriton vulgaris. Next base: position 1,220,230,576 of record NC_141693.1, read on the forward strand.
TGGAAATTACTTAATAGTACTCTTAAACTTCCATTTCCCAACCTTCTGAATCAAAAGCTCCAACATCTTTTCTATCATCTAACAATAGTTATATCTCCACCAGATGCTATTTATCATGTACATAGAACCTTAGAATCTCAACATCATGTGGTATGCTGATGACACTCTGCTCATCCTTTATCTTTTTCATGATCAACATTTCCTGGAATGCTGATATCACTCACTATGTGATATACTTACACTACCTCTATGACAAATACAAGTTTTTTTTATCTTGATCATCCTCACTCACAAAGTAATTCTTAATAGCAGTCTTACTTTTATTAACAGCACTAATCTTCCTAGGCCAATTATTTTCCCTAAAATTTGGGTTGTAAAAACACAAGGTAAGAATTTCGTAAGTCAAAAGGCAAATATTGCTTAAAAGTCAATTGATTATCATTACAATTAGTCCAGCCTTTTTGACATTTTAAATAAGCTGTGTAATGTCCTGATGTTGTAGAAGGACCATCATGGAAAATAATTGCTGCAGTTACAAAAGTTCTTCCTGAAATTGATAATTGGGAAGCCACAACATTTTTTATTAAAGTTGTCAATTTTGTTCCATCAGGTCTGCATCGTTGCAGCTTCAAAATGACATACTGTCCATATCTTCGTAAAAATATTGTTGATAGCATTTTAGAGTTACATTGGGTACAGACCATGTTTTGATTTGCTCCTCTAACAAGATTATTAAAAGACACTGATTTGCAGCCTGGTAACGTCAAATATATAAATCTTTCAGTGTCTATTGTAGTACTACTTGAAAAGGAACAATTGTCACAGTCATGTTCCCATTTATAAGAAAGGCCAAAAAGATTTTCAATATCTATACCTTCATCTTGAAATACAACAAGCATATACCTAAGAAATTCCTGACAATCTTGCTGAATATTCTGTGAAAATTGATTTAGACCAGAACATATGTCTAAAACATTTCGAATATCAGAAAAACTTTCTATTTTTGTTTTATCACTGCTATATTTCTCAAAGATAGAATTAAACAAACAATAAAATCTTTGATCCCGATTTTCAACAATCTGTTCTTGTAAAGTTTGGGGAAAAAAACAACATTACCCACTACATTAGCATAGCAGTTGACACCAGAACTGTTTTCAAACTGAAATCCAACAACATCTTCAACAGAATCCTTTTCCTTACTGCTTACAATTACTGGTTCATCTAGTTTTTTCTTTTCCCTACAATTTTTCTCATATCTTCTTTTTCAACCTACCACACGATTTTCAAATGAAGGATATTGAGGTAAATTTGGAGCATATTCTCTTCTCAACCTATTATATTCTTTTACACAATTCAGATCTGCACTAATCTTTCTGTCATCAAAATCAATCAAATATAATCCAGATAAAGATCTGACTCAAGATAAAGCAACTTATGCCATACCCTCCTTGAACACAGAACTTCCAATATTCACCAAAGCACTATCTACACTTAAACCTTGGGATGCCAAACAAACAGGAAACTGTTTTCGGTGGACATATAAATCTTTCACAAGCAAAAACCGAGCAGAACAATGAGCCAATTGTTGTACTTCTTCAATTTCATCAAATTTAATTTTCAAAAATTCAATTTCATCTCTATTTCGGTAATTCACAAAATCAACAACATGACCCATTGCTCCATTTACTAAACCTCTTTCCACATGTAAATTCCGTCGTAAAATTATACGACAATTTAAACATGCATATAGACTCTTTTCAAAACCAGCAGTTTTAGATATTGTCTTCTCTAAAGAATCAAATTTTGACTTCAACTTTTCTGACAAAATAATAGTAGCTCCTTCATACTCTATTCTATCAATAGCTTCCAGTTTTACAATTTCTTGATTTTCTAACTTTAACATTTTGTTGTTGAAGATTGAACATTCTTGCAGAGTTGGCATCAAACATATCACTGATTTATTTTCTGCAATATTTCTATAAATATTCTCTTGGAGAATTTTTTCCTTTGGGAACAAATTAGAAAGTAATCGTGCCTGTAAAGCTTCTTTCCCATGTTCACTTAATTTTCCAATTCTTATATCTTGAAGAATTCTTCTATAATCCTCATCCTTTGCCTGTCGCATATTTTGAAGAAGTTCTGTATATTTGAAATATGACCATATATTAACATTTCCAATACTTCCTAGGCACTTCCTGGTATCTTTATGTGTAAGCATGTTAAACACTGGTTGTCCTTTCACAGGAGTTAGCTGTAGTAGATCTCCAAAAACAATGATGTGTTTGCCTCCAAATAACACATCATACTCTGTTTTAAGAATTTGTTGCATTCTTAAATGCACAAAAGCAAGCATTATATTTGATACCATGCTTACCTCATCAATAATTAGAAGTTTATTTTTTTTCAGGACTCTAGAAACTTCACAACAAGCTTCTCCAGATAGCTTGTGGTATTCTAATTTATTGTCATGCTCTACTGGCAGCATCAATAAACGATGTAAAGTAATCCTTTAACCCCTTCACTGCGGCGGCTATTTCGCCGCAGTGCTAAGGGGGCGGGGTGGAAATGCTGGTGACGGAACCGCTCCGTCACCAGTGTCGGTTGCGCTGTGCTTATGACAGAGCGGTTCCGTCATGGCCCCGCCCGCTCAATGGAACGCTCAGCGCAGGCGCGGAATTCGCACCGGGCAGGAGCGTCGGGCGGGCCATGACGGAACCGCTCCGTCATCAGCCCAGCGCCACCGCTGCTGATGACGGAGCGGTTCCATCATCAGCAGGGGAGGGGTTAATGTTATGTGCTGCCAACCCAGTTGCAGCAGTAACAACACAAGAGAGCGATGCCTCAGTCCTTTTCTGTAGATAAGTTGCAATTCCTTTAATTAGGAAACTTTTTCCAGTTCCTGCTTCTCCACTCACATACAGTCGGACAGGTTTAAATGAAGTACATGAGCACTCTTTTTTCTCATGACATAAACCGTGCTCAATCTGCTCTGTCACTTCATCATGTGTTTGTTTTTGTTCAACATTTCGTTGTTTTTCCAATTCTTCTAAGTTAATTACATCCTCCTGAGCTTGTTCCATTACTATTTCCACCTCATCCATGGCAGTGGCTGCTTCATTTCGGATAATTGGTCCTCCTAGTGAATCCTGACTCAACGAAGCAGAACTCTGACTATCTTGAGAACTGTCTCTTGCAATCTCTGCTGCAATTGTAGCTTCTTGCTGTATTTCGTCATTTAACATTTTCAGATAAGTAGCAAAAATAGGACATTCGATAATATTAACCCTGGGCGTAGTGGGCGTAGTGGGGCTTCGCGGAGCTACGTGAAGTGGGCGAGAAACTACGCCCACCTCCGCACTCCGCGTAGCCCCACTACGCACCGCAGGCCTCCCTCCCTAAATACTTTAAATTAAAAGTGTAAAAGAATTAAAAGGCACTTACCTTGCCCGCCGCTGCCCGCCGCTGCCGCCGCGTCCCCGGGGCTCTCTATCTTCATTGCTGCCGTCTTGTGTACTAATGCGCATGCGCGGGCGACCGGGCATGCGCATTTCTCGTGAGAAATGTGCATGCGCGGCCACCCGCCCATGCGCATTAGTACACAAGACGGAAGCAATGAAGATAGCGAGCCCCGGGGACGCGGCGGGCAGCGGCGGGCAAGGTAAGTGCCTTTTAATTCTTTTACACTATTAATTTAAAGTATTTAGGGAGGGCAGGAGGGAGGCGGGTGGCGGCCAGCTACGCTCCATCTGCGGAGCGTGCGTAGTGCCGGATTCTACGCCTGCTACGCAAAATGCGTAGAAGCCGGCACTACGCACACTCCGTGCACGGAGCGTAGCCGCCCGCCCACCCTTAGATAATATCTTTAGTTGCGTTGAATGAATCTTCATAACTGACAAAATCTCCAAGTAGTTCCTCTTCTGTACGTCAGAGCTTAAACAGTTGCAAAATAGCTAAATAGTAAAATTACCTTTTGTCAGGAGTTTCACAACTCAGTTTTCGATGATTAATCAAATGTCTTTTTCTTTGTTTCACCAGACATCCTTCAGATCCAATCACAGCATATACTCCTTTATTGATATCTTCTGTACCATTCCTCTTAAAAGTATAGCTTTGCAGCACTTCATATAGACAAACGTTCTCCAGATGATTACTTCTATTTGGATAGTATGTATCCAACATATTTGTCTTCAAAATATCTGTACTGTTTGGTTCTTTCGCTGCTAAATACTCAAAACTCGGTTTCGTGTTGCAGCAAGACCTAGACTCACCCAGATGATTGTCCTAGATTTGGCATATAGACTTGCAGATGATAAACGATCTGAATAATCTTATGCTCCAATTTCTCGATGAGACAACATCTTCAAACTGTAGCTGAACAATTTCTTACTTAGGCTCTTTTCATGAGAAATTTCCTCCCACATTTCCTTTAGTTCTGTCTTCTCAGATTTAGTAATGTAAGACGTTACATATCAAGCCACAGCAATGGAGTTGTCTGCAACATATTGAATATCCATGTTAGCATTCCACATGGACAAAATGACTGGGTTATAGTCATTTATGTATTTGGACTCTTCATTTCTTCTTAAGTTGTAGGTATTTTTCGGTGATTTTCTTGTAACAGTATGTAGCAAAGATGATATGAAATTGTTTACTCTTCCTTTTGATAATACTGGTCGTGGAAATCCAAAACGACATTTTGTGTAAAACATATCCTTAGATTTGAACTTTCGACGACAGTATTTTCCACATTGATGGCTTTGAAACCGTAAGACTTGATGTCTTAAATTGTTTTCTTCTGTACTTTTCGGAACAGCACATGTAGAATACTGTTCAATAAAACTCATCACTGTGTCATCCAAATCTGTTCCACATTTGGGAGCATCTTTGATCCATAGCAGCATATGTATGTGAGGAGCGCCTCTTGCTTGATACTCGTTTCTCCAAAAGAAATCCAAAACCTCTCCAAGAGGAGGATTTTTTTTGTTTGTGATAAAAGACATCATAGCTTCAAATCTATGATTGAAATACCTGCATACAATAACTGGATCCAAAGAGCACAGTTCTCCAGGTGTCTTTAATTCTATATTTTCTATGTTTACATTTGCCTCTCGAAGAAATTCAAGTAAGTCTTCCAAGCATACTCAGCACAGCTAAGAGTAAGGAACCATGTAGGGGTTCCTAAGTTTCTTAGCATATATTTCAATTCCCCATGACGACGGAATCAATACTCGTTAGTACCACGCTGACAAGCCATGAGATTAATTAGCTGAGAAACAGAGTCTTTCTGTTGGACTTTGTCCATAAAGTCCCTTGACAAAACATTCTGCAGATGTACTCCACTTTTTAGTATATTGTTCACTGCATAAGAAAATCCAGGCAAGTCACTCTCAAACAGAAGATGAAACAAATATGGAATGCATTGGCGACACCTTGCATCTTCTGCATATATTCTTGATGTCCGGTATTCAGAAGCAGGAATTTGCACAGGTCGGTCATCATATCTTCCACCTACACTTGGAAATAACTGAGGAAAACAATGAGCTTCCAAGCTTTCTTCCCATATACTTATAGGACTTCCTTTTGCTTCTTTCATTTGGAATAACTCAATAGCATTCCCCATTACTTCTTTGGAATGCAGAGGATGAACACTATAATGTTCATAAATTTGTTCACTTCTGGAAACATCCACTTTTTTAATTTGCCCAGCTGACAAATCACTGTCCTCTTCTACAGTTGTTGCCTCTTCTCCTACATATACATTTTTGTAGTACTGATTGTTTTTCACCAAATACAACATTGCCTTTTTGACTTTCCTAACATCCAGTAATTCTTGCCAGATTCTCTTACTCTTTGTAGGAACGCCATTAACTAGAATAACTAGAGGTTCCTCTTCCACTTTCTCTACACCAATTGTGTCAATATTTTTCTTAAAATCTAGAGGCAAATAAACAACTCTTCCCTTTAATCCTCTCTGTAAATCTGAAGGAGGCAATTTCCCTGTCTTAGGCTCCATGCGAACAGTAGCCTAAAATGGATGCACAGATTGAATCAGAATACACTCATAGGTATTTAAATCCATCATTTCAGAAGGAATCTTTACCAACTCAAGATTATTATGTACAGCTCTAGCAGGCATTTTGTTATCATTTAATTTATTATAACAATATTTACAAATACGTTGATCAGAACCCAAATCAAAACAATTCTCTACCAACAAATAAGTTGCAAAATCCTTCCACTCATTATTATTTTCCTTTTCACTTTTTACATATAAATCAACTAACCTAGTCTGATTTTTATAATGAGTTTGTCGACAACACACACAACAAAAATTTGGCTTTTCACTTGAAATGACCTTACACTTTGTAATTTCTTGGTCAAAATTTTCTGTACTAAAATTCTGTATATTTTCATCACATTGCCTTCAATAACTGTATCAGTTTCTGCACTGTCCTCTTTTTCACCAAAATAACTAAACTCAATTTCTTCACAAATGTTCTTTACATCTAATACAGATCCATGCAAAAGAGCACTGTGTAACTGTTTTAGCTTAAGTGCTGGACTTTTTGCATAATACAACCTTCTCACTAATTTCCTCACTTCAGTATGGTGCACTGCTAACATCCTAAAATAGTGAAAAACACTCTGACATACTTTTCTAGAAAGACAAGCCAGTGAATGCCCTTGCAAACCTGTTTTTTCTCTCAGTCTGCAAGGATCTAATTCTTGCAACATCTTCATCTTTTGTTTGAGACATTTTTTAGCATATTTACGTAAGAAATTGCAAAACAAATCAATTAAATCCTGTCGCACACTACAAATACTACTACAATTCCAAGTGCACACAGGAACCGTAGGACATCTCACTAAAACTTCATCAGCTAACACCTCTTCTGCATTTCTAGACAAAATGTTATCTTTTTCAATTGGACAACCATCCTTCACCTCATATGCTCGACCAGTGATGTCAACTGAATGCAACAAATCATTGGTCTGAAAGTAAGTCTCTTCAATAAAAAATGGCTCACAACTTGGAGTATGCTTCCATTCTCCAGAAAAAACATCACAAAAATTAGTCCTATTAATTACTCTTTTCCACTTACTTTTTGCTTTCAAAAGATTGATTGCCTTTTCCAGTGTACGAATTCTATTGATTACTAAAATGTATAATTTTTTTTCACTTCAAAAGCCTGATCAACTGTCCTCTCTATACTTTTCTTTTTTTGTAAAAAACAGTTTTCCTTTTACAAATATGTACATTATTTATTAAATTTACAAAAACTCTGTTGTAAAACATTCATCTACGAATGTCAATGAACTGATGTTTGCGTCTATTACTATAGACAATATCATCTCCATCTACATTTCCAACATTTTTTGGGGGGCTCTGCTTTTTCTTTGTAGTTACAGAAGATTTTTTTTTCTTTTGCACATTCTCAACATTATTTTTACGTTGGGTTAATTTCCTTATAAAATCTTAAGTTGGCTTACCAGGAACATTCTTCTTTTTCTCTGAACATTTTTTTTGATAAATCTTCTAATTGTGTTTTCTTGGACAATAAAGCCTGTTTATATTTTCTTCTTTTTACATCCTTAGTAGGTATAATGCTTTTTCTCTCCGTAGATAATTATAAACTGTTGTGAAGAAGAAATAACATGTTATAGACCACTACTAACATACTACATAGCAATTAGAATCACTATATGATATAAACACTGGTTTACTTCATAACTAAGTTTAAAACACAGCAACTGTGTCTGACCAGAGTAGGAAATCATGCAGTGGTAGAGGCAGAGGGGACATGGCACAGGCAGAGGGACAGATGACGCACGTAGAGGGTTAGATGGCATAGACAGAGAAAGAGATGGCGTAGGCAGAGGGTGAAATGGCGCAGGCGGAGGGTAAGATGACACAGGCAGAGAGAGATATGGTGCAGGCAAAGGGTAAGATGGCGCATGCAGACAGAGAGATGACGCAGGTGGATGGAGAGATGGTACAGGCAGAGGGGATATGGTGCAGGCACTGGAGAGATGGCACAGGCAAAGAAAGAAATGGCGCAGGCAGAGGGTGAGATGGCGCAGGCAGAGAGAGAGATGGCGTAGGCAGAGGGTAAAATGACACAGGCAGAGGATGAGATAGCGCACGCAGAGAGAGATCACGCAAGTGGAAGGAGAGATTGTGCAGGCAGAGGAAAAATGGCGCAGACGGAGAGAGAGATTGCGCAGGCAGAGGGTGACATGGCGCAGGCAGAGGGAGAGATGGCGCACGCAGAAACAGAGATGCTGCAGACGGAGGGAGAGATGGTGCAGGCAGACGCAGAGGGATAGTACAGACAGAAAATACATTCCATTTCCAATTTACAGCACTATCTCTATACCCGCATTCAATCAAACCATGAGAAACAATATAAAAAAAAGAGTACCCTATAAGCAAAGAGATGCAAACTGTGAGGAGACACAGGTGACATTATAGAAAAAGGTGCACATATAATACTTTAATTTACACAAACACTCAGTGTCAAAAATGTTAAAGCCATACATTTTAACAAAATACATATAAGACGGTAAATCATTTTAAACACGGAGCACAGCCCATATAAATGACCACTACATTACAATGCAGAAACCTGACTCATTTCCAAAATACATTTCCAATATGCACCATTAGTTTTTTTGCCAGCATTACCTACAAACATGAGACACAGTACACAGTGAAAGGGGGACTCTTCCTAGTAGTGTTGTATAAAGACAAAAAGGGTGCAAGGACAGGAGAGAGATGATGCAGATGGAGGGGAGATGGTGCAGGCAAAAGGAGAGATGGCCCAGGCACAGGGTGAGATGGCGCAGGCAGAGGGAGAGATGGCGCAAACAGAGGGTGACATGGCACAGGCGGAGGGAGAGATGGCTCATGCAGAGGGTAAGATGCCGCAGGTAGAGAGAGAGAGATGGCACAGGCAGATGGTGAGATGGCGCAGGCAAAGGGAGAGATGGCGCAGACGGAGGGAGAGATGCTGCAGGCAGAGGGGAGATGGTGCACACAAAGAGGAGAGATGGTGCAGGGACAGGGGACATGGCACAGGCAGAGGAAGAGATGACGCAAGCAGAGGGTGAGATGGCACAGGCACAGAGAGAGATGGCGTAAGTAGAGGGTGAACTGGCGCTGGCAGAGGGTAAGATGACACAGGCAGAGAGAGAGATGGTGCAGGCAGAGGGTGAGATGGCGCAGGCAGAGAGAGAGATGGCACAGGCAGAGGGTGAGATGTCGCAGGCAGAGGGAAAAATGGCACAAGCATAAGGTGAGATGACGCAGGCAGAAGGTGACATGGTGCAGACAAAGGGACAGATAGCGCAGGCAGAGGGTGACATGGCACAGGCAGAGGGGAAATGGCGCAGGCAAAGGGAGAGATGGCACAGGCACAGGGTGAGATGGTACAGGTAGAGGGAGAGATGGCGGAAGCAGAGGATGAGATGGCGCCATTTAAATGACCACTACATTACAATGCAGAAACCTGACTCATTTCCAAAATACATTTCCAATATGCACCATTCGTTTTTTTGCCAGCATTACATGCAAACATGAGACACAGTACACAGTGAAAGGGGGACTCTTCCTACTAGTATTGTATAAAGACAAAAAGGGTGCAAGCACAGGAGAGAGATGATGCAGACAGAGGGGAGATGGCGCAGACAAAGGAAGAGATGGCGCAGGCACATGGTGAGATGGCGCAGGCTGAGGGAGAGATGGCGCAGACAGAGGGTGACATGGTACAGGCGGAGGGAGAGATGGCGCACACAGAGGGTAAGATGCCGCAGGCAGAGGGCGACATGGCACAGGCAGATGGTGAGATGGCACAGCCAAAGGAAGAGATGGCACAGGCAGAGGAAGAGATGGTGCAGGCAGAGAGGAGATGGTGCAGACAAAGGGGAGAGATGGTGCAGGCACTGGGGACATTGCACAGGCAGAGGGCCCTCTTTGAAAGTGCGGCCTTGTCCTCCAGGCATGAGAGGAGTTTCACTCTCTTCCACACTAGTTTTTTAAAGGTTAGGGTGGTTGTCTGTGTTTCTCAAAGTTGGTTTAGCCCCAATTTACGTAGCCTGCTATGAAGAAATTCCGCAGCTGGTAATGTGGGGTGCGATTGTAACTCCTTCCACAGCTGTTCGCTTAGTGTACCCCATTTGGCTTTTCGCGCTTTGTCCCATGCAGTGATAATGGCCCCTTGTCTAGCAAATGATTGTTTCAAAACGCCAAACTCAAGTCTAATTTGCGCAGGTAATGTGTATTCCGGCAGCCCAAAAATGACCCTATATGCTATGTTACTGTGGCATCGAGTATTTTTGCGTCCCTGCCTTTCTGTGCTTCACTACCATAGGTGAATGTTGGCAAGAGTTTTGCCCGAACCACCTCAACGAGCGGCAGGATCGCTGGGCCAGTTAATTTAGAGTTTAATGTTTTTAGAGAGATTGCTAATGCTAGACCTTTGTGCCCTATGCTGTTCTTCTGTGCCAGAAAGCGGCCGCCTGTATAAAGCTTCTCACCAAGATATTTGTATTCTGTTGTGTCCTCTATACTGGTCTCTCCCCAGGACCAGGCAGCAGTTTGTTGCCTTTTTTTCCCGACTATCATTGTTCTCATTTTATCCAAGTTAATCGTCAGATCATTTGCTTGGGAGAAGTCCTGCGTTGTGTTTAAGAGATGTTGTGCCCTACTTTTGTTTTGCTGATCTGGACTATGTCATCTGCATAGAGGAGGCAGGGTAGTGACCTTTCTCCTAATTTTGTGGCATGGGAATTTCTACTGGTTAGCAGCGGGACTAGATCAGCTATATACAGATTAAAGAGAGTGGGTGCTAAGACACAACCCTGTTTCAACCCTTTTTCCATGGGTATGAACCTCGACAGGTACGTTCCATTGCCCAGCTTCGCCTTTAGCCACATGTTCGTATGCAAGTTTATTATTATTTTGAGTAAGGGATGTGGCAGCCCCCAGCTGTGCAATTTGGACCAGAGTCTGATGCGATTGACATGGTTAAAAGCAGCCTTGTAATTGATGAAGTTTAGGTGTAGAGACGTCCGTGGAGGTCCTCCAATAACAAACCAGCAAACAATTTAGCTTCTTTATCTAATAGTGCCACTAATCTGTAATTTTGTGGTTCCGTCTTCTCACCAGTTTTGTGGATTGGGGAAATAATTGAACCTCTCAATGTACAAGACAAGATGTTCAACGTTATAATTTCTATGAAGAGTGGGTCCAGAGCTTCTGCCCAGAAGATTGCCTCCTGTTTGTATAGTACTGGTGGTATTCCATTTGGGCCGGGAGCACCTTCTCTTCTCCCCTTTCCTATATGCAGTTTGATGGCTCCTATATGGTTAGGTTGGAAGTCCTCAATTGGTAAGTAGGACCCTGATTTCCTAGAGTCGGCAAGATTGTTTTCGGCCCAGGCCTTAAGTGTCGTTTGACAGTCTTCTTCATTTTGACATGCTTGACACTGCTCGCTGCGTTCGGTACCTTGGTGGAAATGGGACCTGAGGTAATTTGCCCAGACTTCCTCTGAAATGTTCGAGGAGATACTGTTGTGATTGTTATGGATAAATCGATTTATAGTGCTCCAAAATCTGGTGCTGTTATTATGTTTGACATTGGCATGTAGTTTGGCCCAGAGATCTTCCTCCGTAGCTCTGTTCGCATTTCTTTTTAGTTTTTTAAGGTCTGCCCTTTGTTTCTGTAATGCCTTTAATTGTATTTTATCGCTGGGATTGTGCCGAAAGTGTCTCAGTAGTTGGTAAATCCTTTTTTTTGCAAGCTTGATTTCTTGCTTTGCGGTGTATGATATGGGCTTTGTGCTGCTAAATCTGTGCTGGTTTGGTGGTTTGGTCTTAGTTGCATGTGATTCCATCACTGATAGGAAGTTTTTCCATTTCTCAACTTTGCCATCACCGACCCTTGCAGCGAAATGTTGTTTTGCAGTTTTCAGCATCTCGCTGCCTGCGTCTATTTTTAATTTATTCTTCTTAGTTTAGTGGTGGCAGTTAGTCCTTGAGGCTCCGGGCAGTCTTCGAATGTTGGAGTGACTGTTCTCAGTTCTATTTCTTGAGGCCGATGATCACTATCTGCTTTATTGCCCAACTAAAACGTTGCAATTTGATGGAAAAGGCCTAGGGAGACAAAAGTGTAGTGAGCTTGTTTTTGTGGAGCTGTATGGTGTTACAGGAGGGTTATCTTCGGGTAATCGCCATTTAGAGCCCTCAGATTGAGATGTTCCAAGTCCTCCAAGGTCGTTTGTCCTATCTTTGTTTGTTTGCACGCTTGAAGTTTTCCTTGCAGCGGAATGTTCCAATTTGCGTTTTGCAAAAGCACTTCTTCGTCCAAGGAGGAGCCCATTAGATTATGGTTATGGTTTAAGTCCCCGGTTAAGATGAAATCAGTTCTCTGAATACATGTTTCCACAAAATTGCACATTTCCTTTACTAGTTTGGTTTTATATTTCAGTTGAATATACACATTTATTATCATGATGTTAGTGTCCCTTTTGTTTATCGGTGATTACGAGAAGTATACAATGACTGCTAGTGTTGATTGTATTGTGGGGCCAAAGACGCGAGCAGAATTAGCAATTTTATCTGCCACATAAGTGACCAACCCTCCTTGCAAATGGCCATATTTTGCCACCCTGATGGCATTTGTATAGAAGCGCAAAAGTCCTTGGAGATGAGGCGGGTCTAATACCCACGTTTCTTTTAGTGCCACAATGTCTAGATGCGACAAATTCTACATCAGCTAATTTGTTGGCGAGGCCATTTACATTCCAGGAGCAGATCCGTGCTATCCCCTTTATATTTGCTGTGTATAGTGGGCAAGGATCGCGTCAATCTTTTGTGTTATTAATGGTTCTCACAATTCATCTTGTGTCCACTTCCCAAGATTGAAGTATAAAGGGATCGTTACAGCTTCTTAGTTCCTCTGGTAGATGCCTCATAACCGTATTACAGTGCCCTGTGGCTCCTTTCAGCACTGATGTAGTCTAAAAGCAGCTGTCTCAGGTCCCCTCGGGGGTGCCAGGTTTAACAGATCTGGATATCCTGGTTTGAAATACGGGGCGATGGTTATCCCCCAGGACTTTAGAATATCGCTTCCTGAGAGTATTTTATGTGCTATTATTGGATAGGTCAATGTTGCTCTTGTTTTTTCAACTGCCAATAAATCCCCGCAATGAATTAATTCTATTGACTCCAAATCTGTCGTTTTTATATCTGCCAATGATGTTATGTGAGATAATAACCGCAGTATGTAGCCTCGGTTCAAGATGTTGTGCCTCCCTTTTGAGGTGTATTCAGGTATAAACCATGTTGCATGTGTTTCCCTTGCCCCAGCCCGGCTAGAGATGTCTTTTTGATTATTTGAGGCGGGCCAGCTGGCTTCATTTTGTGGGCATCCAAATGCCAGTTGGTTTCCTTCTGTAGGACCTATGTTTTCTTGCCATTTTGGGTGCTGGCTGGTTTGGATTTGTTTTTGAGGTATCAAAACGTTTTTGGCAGTTGTTAGTGAGGCATTTGTGTCTGTGAGCAAGAGCTGGTGATTCCATGAGTTCTCTCCTTCCCTTTTGGCTGTATGTTCACTGAGGGGGATGTCCAGATTCCCCTGATTTGTGTTCCTCCCCACAGCGGTGTTGTCATTTGTAAGTGATGCTCGGGGGTTATGGAAGTGTCTGAAATCCTGGTTTATCTCTATGGTTTGGGTTCACATCCCTTTTTCTCCTTCAGTGCTAGTTTTAATTTGATGTGCAGTGCGGTTTCCAACTGATTGAGACTGGAAAGGTTTGGCTCCCGCATCCTCCTGTGCGTCCTTAAGTGCACTGTTTTCTTGCTTTCTTCTTGGTGGGTCTTCGGAACCGCTATATGTGTTTGCAATGCTCTTAGTGTTGATTACTTCTGATGTAGAAATATTCTGTTGCGTTATCCCTTCATGCACTGACGATGTCCCAGTGGACTGTTGCTTTGTCCCTTCTTGCGCTGATGATGCCCCAAAGAGTCATAGAAATCCGTTCCTGGTGAGGCTTTGTTTCTGATTCCGACCTTTTCATTTTTGTGCACGTCTTTGTTTTCATTTAATTTCAGTTCCCCTTTAGCTGCCTCTGCCTGTGCCTGTTTTGGCATGTGGCTATGGCTAGGAGAAAGTGCTGTTATTTGTTTACTATTGTCATTTCTGGTATTGATTTCTGATTGTTTAATTAGAGTTGGTGTTTGCTCCTTGTTGGCAGGCACAGGCTGGTAAATTACTATATCTTCCCAGTGACCGAACAGGGTTTGCCCTTTTGTAGGCTGTTGTAGGTGTTATTTGATGCCTTTACGACTTGTGCACATAAGTCCGTCAGCATTGCTGGAAGGGTTGCTAGTTTGTACACAATTGGGCTGCATCCACAGGCTCGATGGTTGACTGGCATGTGATCCTGAGTACTCTGCAGTAACGTGTTCAGATGTACCAACTTGCCATCGATTGGTACCACATAGACTGCCAGGGTGTTCAGTGGGAATAATTGGAGATCCATTTTGTCGGTCTGATATTGCAGGGCCTCTACCAGGAGTTGCACAGTTTTAAGAAAGCTTGCCCAAGCGTCCCCAGGGTCGGTTCCTTGCACAACCTCTTTGGGATTACCAGCCTCACTGACGGTTTTGCTACCATTATCTGTTTTTTGTATATCTCCTTGGTTGGCATCAGATTCCCCAAATGTGTGACTGCACAGCTCTAGCAGCACCTCCGCTGTCCCCTTACACCCATCCATTTTTAGGTTTACTTTGAGATTCGCTACTGTGCGTGTCCCCCCGATAAGCTGCCAGGAGTGCCTCCCATTATCTTGGTATGAGTGTTGATCTGGTTCTTCTAGTTCATCCAGCGTGCTGGTTTGGGGCATCGCTGGTTCGCGTTGGGGGTGTGTTAAGACAAAACGTACTTCATGTTCTGGGCCCAGCTTGTCCCTTGGGTTTTTGGGTGGACCCCCTATCGCCTTCAGATCTTCCGTATTATCTTCCAGGTTGCCCTCTGGAGGGTCGTATTTAGTTCCCAACTGTAGGTTTGCTTTTGGATTGTCTAACTCGCAGATGATTAGTGGCTCTAATTATACACAATTTTCCCCGTTGTTTTTGTGTTGGTTGGTAGGTGTAGGCGTTGTAACCATAGTGTTGTTGTGTACATTTGTAGGGTTGCAGTTGCCTAAGGCTACAATCTTGTTTCCTCAGTCGTGCGGGGAAGCTTGTAATGCCTCTAAGTGCAATTCATTAAGATTTTTCTCCAGGGTCCTAAGGTTCCAACTTACGCCGGATGCTGGGCCATATGAAGGTATTATTGAGCTAAATGATCCTTGCCTTTCTCCCTCTCCTCCTTGGGTGGTAGACCCTTCAATCCTTCCTCCTTACATCTGTCCTCTTGGTGAGAGGGCAGGAGTGGTGTTTGAAGGCCCGCAAGTGCCCCGGGACATGAAAGTAGGGTGTCACCTGCATTCTTAAAAAAGCTGAATTTAGTGTCGATTTTAGGCTAGAATTGGCAACATTTTGATGTTTTGGTCACTGGCGTTAAGTTGCTTTGCCTCATTGAGTCAGGTGATATTTCACTTACAGTGCCGGCTTCCTGCGTGGCCGGTCTGGTCTTAACATGCTGTGAGCCTTCAAGTGTTTTCAACTTCCTTTTCTGCTTAATTGTATTGTTTGAGTTGTTGCTAGTGTTACCTGCCAGCGGATTTGGGCCCTCCGCACCCTGATCTCATGCTTTCAATTCTATAAGGTCTTTTTAAGCTGGTTTTCTTTAGGCTTTTATAGGCTTTCATAGTCTACTGCGATTGTGCTTCTTATGCTGACAGTGCTTACTTTGATTGCTTGCCTTACAGAGTGGCTTTGACTGTGGTGTCATCTTTCTCCTCCACTCTGCTGCTCAGAATTGTGTGAGGTATCGGTAGGCAGGACCGCAGAGGTCATCGAGACAGCAGCAGCCATGGGCCACCCACTGAGGTGCGGTGCAGCAGCAGCAGTCCAGCAGCCTTCCTGCTCGCGGGACCCTGCTCACTGCAGCATGAAAACCCCAGGCACCCAGGTACCACTCTTCCGACGTACCAGTGCTCAATGCTGGAAGCGCTGGAAGAGCAAGCAGTCTGTGCCCCCTGCCGCATTGAACAAAACTTTCACTGCTTCCTCCACGGCCGACAGCACCTGCAGCGCTGATTGTACCTTCCTTTGCTCTACTCCGCTCCACGCCAGGTAGCACTGCTGCGGCACAGAGAAGCCTCGAGGGAGGAGAGGGGGTGGAGGGTGGAGGGACCCGACTGCGGCTTCCCGATGCACAGCCCACTCGCCCTCCACTCGTCCTCCACGCGACCTCCACACTGCTCCTTGCTCCTCTCTGCTCCTCCGGGAAAGCATGGTAAAACGTGGACTGGAACTCCGATTCCCAGACCCACTTAAATTACTGTGCACCTAGTCATACTTGCCAAAAACATGCGCTCTTCGTGGTCACTGATGTCATCGCGGTGACTGGCACCATCGCGAAAGCGGGAGACACCAACTAAAAGTAATTTTGCTAAAATATTATTTCATATATGCAAGTTTCAAGATCGTACTACTAAACCACAGGTATCAAAGACTGCTTCAAATATGTGTACTGTTTGAAAACACGTGCTCCCTGCAGCATCCACCGCGGTGATCGCAAAGACCTTGTGACGATAAAGATTTATTAAAAAATATAAAAACACAGTTAATAATCCATTTAAAGAAATAATGATAGGCACCTTACTAAAAGGCCTCTCCAGCATGTTTTCTAATGATTTTGGAGGGTGGTTCTTCATGTCTAGGAATACATTTACATGTGCACCACATGAAGAAGCACTTACTTCTACAAAGAAAAAATCAACATGTCTGTTTTCTCTGCAGTTCCACCTTCTATAGGTGTCTGTTGAACATGGTTGATCAACAATTACGATTGGAAATTTACAGACACACAAGAGCACTGGAAAACATTCTCTCAGCATTCTTTACAGTATTACAGCATTCTGCAATCACATCTACTAGTTAAAAACCATAGAAATTCACTTATAAAATAAAGGTTACAAGGAAAGTATAGTTAGCAAACGGAATAAAAAATGTAGAAATTCATTAAAAAAACAACAAAGGTTACAGTGACGTTATAGTTAGGCTGACATTTTACTAGTACAAAACCAGAGAAATTCAGCAGTAATACTTAGATGAGCTAACTATAACTCCTGCCCCCGCAATGCACTGCTTATTACCTCACATATTACATCACTCATGACATAGCAAAACACTCAAGATGATGGACGGAATGTTGCACAATGGCAAAACATTCACCCCCAGTCACAGATCTAGATTTAATCCATCGTTATTGTGCTCACCAAGCCACCCCTGTTCAGACATGGCCATATTCAAATCAGTCTTGACCCTGTGCCTCATGGGAACAGTCCAGCCCGACCTGTTTTTTTTGCATTTGTCACCCCGAGTGGGACGGGTATGCTCAGACGTGAGTCCAGCGCTCTCCATTCCACTGAAGTCAAGCTATCATGGTTGATGAGGGCTGAAAGTCCGAAACCAGTCCCAGGATGCTTGTTTCCAGTCCAGGGAGGACCTGGCTTGGCAGTTCCGGCTGGACTGTTCCCATGGGGCACAGGGTCAAGACTGATTTGCATATGGCTGGGTTCAAACTGGAATGGAATGGTGAGCAAGAAAACAATGGGTTTAGGCCCAGATCTCTGTACTGGGGTGAATGTATGATATTGTTTTGCATTCTGTCCATCAACTGTTGTTTTTGCATGACTCATGACATAGTCAATGACATCACTCATGACATCACTGATGACATCTCAAATGGTATCAATGATGGCATCACTGATTGCATCATCCTGGGACGGTGAGAGTTTAAAAAGTTTGTGTTATATATATATATGTGTATATATATATATATATATCTTCGCTCCAAAACACCAGCCTGCCGCACTCCAGAGCGGGTGCACACGTAACAGGGGTGTACCCGTCAAATATATGCTGCTCCCAACATCCCCAGGCACACAACCTGATAAGGAACGCAGCACTCGCGGGGGTGGTTTTCACTCCGATTTTAATGGAAAACCCTCAGCACATCAAGACGCGTTTCAGCATAGGCTTTCGTCAGTTGTTGTACAGAAACGCGCTGCGGCCATTTATGTTTTATAAACATTGAGCATGGAACAAATCATTGACATCAACATAGGACTAGCATGAATTCGCCCGCAAAGTATAGCGCCATATTGGAGCATGCATATTATAATGACAATAGATATCAAATGCCAAATTCAACTATGCATGCATATAAACATTCACTGCCTAATGATGGCAAAGAAGATATCTTATTTAGTTAAATAAGTATCTTCAGAAGTGCCGCCCTTAATGGGCTATTGCAATGCACCACGTCCTAGGTAATGCCTCCTTGTTAAAATCCCGCCCTGTATGGGCCAAACCAATTCTTTCGTCATGATTATAAATTAAATTATCTATTTATACGATCTCATGTGCAGTAAAAATTTCTATAATCCTGTCAGGAAAATCCAATACATCATCTATATACATACATATAATACAGTGGTTTCTACATATCATGCAATACATGGAGGATTGAAAGAAGGAACATCTCTTATCCCAAATGTACCGCCAGTTCCTCATGGATGTTAAGGCCGTTCGGTATTTTACTCTGCAGATCTATAATATACCGCGATTCTAATCGCCTCAATATCTGTAACCGGTCACGCCCTCTTATGCTTGCAGGGACACTATCTAGGCAAAAATATGACAACTGGCAATGGGGTAGGCTTCAGCCACATTATTGATGGCTCTCATATGCTCCAGTATGCGCATCTTTACTTGATGGGTGGTGGTTCCAATATATCTAAGCCCACAAGGACACATTAAGCAGTATACTACATTCGGAGTCGAGCATGTAAGAAATGTGTGTATCCGTCTGGGTGTCACTAATCCTGGTACTTTATAAGTTAGAGTACGCTTACTGTATTTACAAGCCTTACACCGGCCACAGGGATAAAATCCATTCATTTGTTGCAAAGTGGGTTTGACAGAATGTCCCTCATAATGGCTCCTCACAAGGTGGTCCTTAAGTGCCCTTGCTTTTCTAAAAGTGACTAAGGGGTTAGTAGGTAAATCCTTCTTTATAACTGTATCAGTGAGTAGGATATTCCAGTTTTTACGTAATATCCTTTTTAAATGACCAGCATTCTCAGAAAACGTAGTGATCATACGAAATGTCTCGCTATTCTTTTTATCTTTACTTTTCGTGATCAATATATCCTCTCTCTTGATATTAGACAGAAGGGGAATTAGTGAGTGAGCAAAGGAAGGAAAGAGAGGTGAAGGGGAGTGAAACAGAGGGACTGACTTAACATGAGTGGGTGAGAAGACTAAGAAGAAGGGGAGTGAAGTATAGGGAATGAGGATAAGTGAGGGAAGCACAATAAAGGGACAGGGGTGACGTAGGGTAAAAGAATGACAGTAAGTTTGACGAAACAGAGGTGATAGAGGAGGAATAAAGACAAATGAGCATGATACAAGAAGAGTAAAAGAGTGAGAAAATAGAGGGAGTGAAGCAAAGAGTAAGAGAAGGGGACTGAGTGAAGGAGCAAAAAAAAGTCAGTGACAAAATGTGGATGAGTTAAAGGGAGTGAACATAAGAGAAAGGGAGTGAGAAACTGAAGGGATGAAAGCAGTGAGGTTAAGAGAGAGGCAGTAAGAGAAGGATAGAGAGAAACAGAAATAAAAAGTAAAGAAAATGTATTTTTTATTAGTCGAACTTACCTTATAAATGTAATATCTGTGGAAGAGAGTAAACAAATCAGTTATAATATATATTTTACAATACAAAATGCAAATTAACTTGTACAACATGTTATATGGTTTATTTTTGCTGTTCTCAGAATATATTGATTTTCACTAAAAAAGTTCAATACTACTCATCATATCACAGTGGGCAAAAAAAACCACAATCAAACTGATTGTGTTTAAAAAAAACATAAAACTTAGAAAAAACATATCTTAAATGTTTTTTTCCAAACAGCAATTTCTAAGATACAGTATCTCATTATTATACTCTCAAACTAAAGTGATATAGAAACATATATTAACCACATTTACCCGAAATACGTATTCTTCATTTAAATACCTTTCCACATGGCCAAATGGTATACAGAAAGTCCTGTTTTTGGAAATTATTTAATAGTAGTTTTAAACTTTCATTTACCCGACTTTCTGAATGAAAAGTCCAACATCTATTTCATCATCTAACAATAATTATATTTGCACCTCTGACTTACTCTTGATTAACATTTCCTATAATATTGATATCACTCACTATGTAATACACTTACACTACCTCTATGACAACTATCAGTTTACTAATTATCTTGATCACTTTCACTCACAAACTAATTGTGAACAACACACTTACTTTTATTAACTGCTCCAATCTTCATTGTCCAATTACTTTCCTAAAATTTCGGTTCTAAAAACACTAGGTAAGAATTTGTTACGTCAAAAGGCAAACGTTGTTTGAAAATCAATTGAGTATCATTACAAACTTATGTAAAAACATATATTATCCACATTTACCCGAGAATCTCATTTTTCATTGATATACTTTCCCACATGGCCAAATAGTACGTAAAAATTCCATGGTTTGGAAAATACTTAATAATACTCTTGACCTTTCATTTCCCAACCTTCTGCATGAAAAGCTCCAACGTCTTTCAGAACACCTAAAATATTTATATCTCCACCCAAGGATGTGTATCATGTCCATAAAACCTTAAACAACCAGTAAACTATCAGAATCTGAACATCATATAGTATCCTGATGACTAACTTTTATTAATTGCTCCAATCTTTCTAGGTTAAATACTTTTCCTAAAATTTAGGTTGTAAAAACACTAGGTAAGAATTTTTTAAGTCAAAAGGCAAACGTTTTTGGAAAGTCAAAACAGTATCATTACAATAAGTCCAGCCTTTTTGACATTTTAAATAAGCTGTATAATGTCCAGATGTTGTTGAAGGACCATCATGGAAAATAATTGCTACAGTTACAAAGGTTCTTCCTGAAAGTGATAATTGAGAAGCCACATTTTTAATTAAAGTTGTTAATTTAGTTCCATCAGGTCTACATCATTGTAACATTAAAATTACGTACTGTCCATAACTTTGTATAAATAATGTTGATAGCATTGCAGAGTTACATTGGGTACAACCCATGTTTTGTTCAGCTGCTCTAACTATATTATTAAAAGACACTGATTTGAAGTCTGGTAAAGTCAAATATATAAATCTTTCAGTATTTACTGTTGTAGTACTTGAAAAGGAACAATTATCGCAGACATGTTGCCATTTATAAGAAAGGCCAAAAGATTTTCAACATCTATACCTTCCTCTTGCAATACAACAAGCATGTACATTAGAAATTCCTGACAATCTTGCTGAATATCCTGAGAAAATTGAGTTATACCAGAACATATGTCTAAATTATTTCGAATATCAGAAACACTTTCTATATTTGTTCTATTACTGCTACATTTTTCAAACACAGTATTCAACAAACAACAAAAACTTTGATCCCGATTTTCAACAATCTGTTCTTGCAAACTTTGGAGAAAAAAAACAACATTAACCACTACATTAGCATAGCAGTTGACACCAGAACTGTTCTCAAACTGAAATCCATCAATATCTTCAACAGAATCCTCTTTGTTTCTGCTTACAATTACTGGTTCATCTACTTTTCTTTTTTTGCTACAGCCTTGCTACAATTTTTCTAATTTCTTCTTTTTCGGCCTACCACACACTTTTCAAATAGAGGATATTGAGGTAAATTTGGAGCATACTCTCTTCTTAACCTATTATATTCCTTTACACAATTTAGATCTGCACTAATCTTTGTCTCATCAAAATCAATCAAGTACAATCCTGCTAAAGTTCTGACTCGAGATAAAGCAACATATGCCATACCCTCCTTGAAGACAGAACTTCCAATATTCATCAAAGCACTAGCTACACTTAAACCTTGAGATTTATGAATAGTTTCTGTATATGACAAAGAAACAGGAAACTGTTTTCGGCTGACATTTAAATCTTTCACAAGCAAAAAATTAACAGAACAATGACTAAACTGTTGTACTTCTTCAATTCCATCAAATTTAATTTTCAAAAATTCAATTCCATCTCTATTTCGGTAATTCACAAAATCAACAATATGACCCATTGCTCCATTTACTAAACCTCTTTCCACTTTTAAATTCCGTTGTAAAATTATACGACAATTTAAACATACATATAGAGTCTTTTCAAAACCAGCAGTTTTAGAAATTGTCTTCTCTAAAGAATCCAACTTTGATCTCAACTTTTCTGACAAAACAATAGTAACTCCTTTGTGCTCTATTTTATCAATAGCTTCCAGTTTCACCATCTCTTGATTTTCTAACTCTAACATTTTGTTGTTGAACACTGAACATTCTCGAAGAATTGGCATGAAGCATATTACAGTTTTGTTTTCAGCAATTTTCTGATAAATAATCTCTGGGAGAATATTTTCCTTTGGAAACAAATTTGAAATTAATCGTAACTGTAAAGCTTCTTTGCCATGTTCAGTTACTTTTCCAATTCTTACATCTTGTAAAATATTTTTTATAATCTTCATCCTTTGCCTGTCGCATGTTTTGAAGCAGTTCTGCATATTTAAAATATAACCAGATATTCACATTTTCAATGCTTCCTAGGCACTTTCTTGTATCTTCATGCGTAAGCATCTTAAACACTGGTTGTCCTTTCACTGGAGTTAGCTGCAGTAGATCTCCAAAGACAATGATATGTTTGCCTCCAAATAACACATCATACTCTGTTTCAAGAATTTGTTGCATTCTTAAATGCACAAAAGCAGGCATCACATTTGAAACCATGCTTACCTCATCAATGATAAGAAGTTTCATTTTCTTCAGGACTCTACCAACTTCACAACAAGCTTCTCCAGATAGCTTGTGGTATTGTAATTTATTATCATGCTTAACTGGCAGCATCAATAAACGATGTAAAGTAATCCCTTTAATGTATTGTGCTGCTAACCCAGTTGGGGTCCCATGCATTCCGAAATATATGAGACAATGAATATAGACAGAATCAGTTCTATATTTTGAGCGACATGTCCAGCCGGACAGAGGTCTTTAAGTTTACTCAATAAACAAATGATCCAAACAAAAAGAATACCTTCAACTAATCACCAGTGTGGTACACAAGCCTGTGCCCAAACACTAACGGATCAAATACAGAAGGTAGGTTACGAACATAGAAGGGCTTTTTAAGGCAAACAAATTTTTTCTGTATAAAATTCAGTTGTACAGAGAAATCAACACAGCACCATTACATTACATAGAAATCAAGTTTTGTATAGGGTGCTAGACAGGTCGACGGCGTTTCGGTCCCCCTATTAATCATAGGGACCATCATCAGGACATTCAATTAATGCCTTAACGTTATTAGCCTCTAATTGCCTAAGGAAGAAATGAGGAGAAAGATATATACATTTAAATACAGAGACCTAAAGTAATAAATATATTAAATCAAGTGACTTACGGTGAAAGGTAAACCCATTCGCTTTATTTCCCTGTGAGTTGGGACAATTTGTATAAATGCCGTGAAAGTTTCACTTTGAAAAGTGGCTTCGATTGTTCCGGAGTTGTTGGCCGAGGGGGTTCGGATGTGATTATCGAATGCAATGTTCAGGCAGAACGTGCACCTGCTAGCTGTTCAGGTGATGGCAAAAACGAACGGCTAGTATGGGCAGTGAATTAACATTGCTACGAAGAGTGGGATTCCGCTAGATTGTGCCTATATAGTGGGAGGCGCAGCGAGACTGGCTAGCCGAGTGTTGCCAGGGGGGCTTAAACAAAGTGGCAAGTGCGGGTGGTTAAGGAGACGTGATTAGCCTTGTTGCGAGGAGAACTTAGTGACAATTAAAGCAAGGCTTACCCGGACACTATTAGGTGACCGGCAAGGGAGTGTAGCCTGTAGTCGGTTCAGCAGCCCTGTAATTTAGGGAGGTTGTTAGAAAGGAGAGGGCAAAAAATTGGTGATCAAGTTAACACGGGTGGCCGTGAGAAACTTCTTACCAGAATCAGGCGCGTTTTAAACCGCGTTACAATAGCGTAATCCGACGGTGCCAGGATACTACCTATCGGAGAACAAGAGTCATCAGAATATTGCGATTGTAGACGTGAACGATGTAAGAGAGCTATGGGCTGCTAGGAACTTACCGGGTTAGTCGGTAATTCAGTCTGTTCCCTGGCGTGCTCGGTGGAAGGAGGAGAGGAGTTAAGAGTGAGTGGAGTGAAGCCGATTGGTCTGCAGTCATGGGGCGTGCCGGAGCATCGAAATAAACAACGGACACAAAACTAAGCGGCCATGCTGAGTGAGGCAGAGTGCATTTCAAATAGGGAGCAGTGCATGGTGCATGGTAAAAATGATTCAATATTAAAATTTAAGTTTAAAAACACAGTATTTGAAGTTGGAAAAAAGGTTACACAGGACAAACAATGTAAGCGACTGTTCAAACCAGGTCAGAGTATTCAGGTTCAAGATTGCGATTCAGATTTCAAATGAGGGCAGTCCATTCCTCTTGAAGGTTCAGTCTAGAGTTCAAACTGTCTGTTTTCAGTATCCATTTAAGTTCTTCTTTGTTGAGCATTCGGGTTAAGTCACCGCCCCTGGGTGGGATGATGACTTGTGTAATCACAGTCCAGCGGATTTCATTTTCCGTGTGACCTTTGTTAACAAAATGTTCGACCAAAGGAGCATTAGGTATTTTGCACCGGATCCGGCTTCGATGTTGAGATATTCGCAGCTTGATTTTCTGCTTGGTCTGGACATGTCTTGTCTATGTGCCAATTGTATTACTCTGCATGCATTTTCTGCTTGCACCCATGTCAGACATTGCGCAAGGGGCTTGTAAATATGCCTTTCTTTTTTGTATATTCTATCTCAATTTATGCCATTAGTAAAATCCTTTACACATTTCTCAAAACATTTCGTATTCTTGTCTGTGTGCCAATTTTATCACTCTGCATGCATTTACTGCTTGTACCCATGTTAAACATTGTGCAAGGGGCTTGTAAATATGCCTTTCTTTTGTGTATATTCTATCTCAATTTATGCCATTAGTAAAATCCTCTACGCATCTCTCACAGCATTTCATATTCTTGTCTGTGTGCCAATTTTATTACTCTGCATGCATTTTCTGCTTACACCCATGTCAAACATTGCGCAAGGGGCTTGTAAATATGCCTCTCTTTTTTGTATATTCTATCTCAATTTATGCCATTAGTAAAATCCTTTACGCATCTCAAACCATTTCATATTCTTGTCTGTGTGCCAATTTCATTACTCTGCATGCATTTTCTGCTTCCACCCATGTCAAACATTGCGCAAGGGGTTTGTAAATATGCCCCTCTTTATCTTATATTCCATATCAATTGATGCCATTAGTGAAATCCTTTATGCATGTCCCACACCATTTCATATTGTTTTCTATCGGCTATTCCTATCCCTCTCCAGTCTCCATACATTCACTGGTTGCACCCATTTTAAAGGTTGTGCAAGGCGCTTCTAAAAAAGGAGCATATTTACAAGTCCAAGTAAACCATTACACTATCTCTATACCAGCATTGAATCCAAGCATGAAAAACAATTTAAAAAGAAGTCTACCCTATAAACTAATAGGTACAAACTGTAAGCACACACAGCTAACATTATGGAAAAAGATGAAAATATAATTCCTTAATTCACACAGACACTCACTGTGATCCTTGTCAAAAATCTTTAAGCCACACATTTTATCAAAAAACATTTAGCATGGTAAATCATTTTACAGACAGCGCACAACCCATTTAAATGAGCACTACACTACAATGCAGAAACCTGACTCATTTTCAAAATACAACATTAAGGAAGCCTAATATGCTTGTTATGCTTCCCAATACTGCAAACAGCACTCTCTCTATATTACTCACATTTAAAATCGCTTTTGAAAATATAGGACAGTGTCAAACACACAGCAGATTTTTTTAAGCAGAATCTCTGAAATGCAGCTCCGACACTGGAACCAGGAATGGCACACTTTCCAATTCATTATTCACACATATCTCAGGTCTTAACCAATGAAATGTCTTCCCACACTATTTCTAAACTAAACTAACATTTCAATTGGTTCTACATTCCCACACTTTCAAACTCACATAATATTCACCCATAACCCTAGTGCTCATTCAACCTGTTACCATGGTAACTCCCACCTAAGAAGGACACAGGTAAACAGTTCATCATACTATGTTGCAAATGAATCCAGCAAGATTCTTTGACCTTTCAATGTAACAGCTAATCATGTGCAATGTTCCTTTCAATGACTTTTTCTGAACCATTAGAATTGCTTCTTTTAAAAAACAAAACTATGCACCCTAATATGCTGTGCTGCATTTTCAAAAAGCACCAATCATTTCTTAAATTTCAAATGCAATGAATGTCATCCTCTTTTTGATCTAAACTGCAAGCTTTACAAATGCCATTTCATTTACAGCCCTCATCTGAGTACAAGCAGATCTACCTTAGTATGCCTTACAAATTAACAACTCACCTTCTAGAAAACTGTTGAACAGTAAATTCTGTGTCAATCTCACACCTCAGAAGTATACCTCAAACACTAAAATCTCATAATGACTGTGTTTCCCTCTCATTTCTCATACATATTCACATACCAAGCCAATCACATTTTATCACACACACAATCAAAACCAAAGTAACATTTTAATTGGTTCAAATTATCAACACTTTCAAACTCACATAATGTTCAACCTACCCCCAATGCTCTCTACCAATTACCATACAAACTCTCCACAAAACACCTAAATAAACCCAAAGGTGAAAGAGTCATCACTCAATGTTGCACTCAACCAACATCTAAATACTGAAACTTGTTATTTTAATGTATTTCTTTTTTGTCTTTTTGAGCCAAAGTCCGGACCCCGCGATTTTTAAAACATTTTTTTTTTTTCAACCTTCGGGGTCCTTTACAGACCCCATCGCAAAACCTAGGGGGCTCAGGAATCTCTACCCTGCCTCCTTGTCAACTATTACACTTCTGTTTACAACCACTATCATCTGCCAAAAAAACAAGATGGCGGACAACACTTCCTCATTTCGACTGACTGGAATGTTGACAGATGTCCAACAGCCAATCAGAATTCCGCGCACGCACGTTAAAGTCCGCGCACGTCCAAGGACAGTGGAAGGGCGGTGCACGCCCATGCACGCACCGTGTCCCGCTTATGGATATATAATTTGAAAAAAGTCAATTTTCTCAACAATTACTGAAGGGATTTTCACCAAATATACAAAAGGCACTTCTGCATACCAGGATCTACCATTTTGCCAAGTTTGCAGTAATTCCATTCAGCCGTTCGGGCTGTAGCTGTGTCTAAAGGTCCTATGGAAAATTGCATTGGACTCAATTTCACATTCAATTTTCTCAAAAACTACTGGAGGTATTTACACCAAACATACAAAAGGCACTGGTGCATACCAGTCTCTACCATTTTGCCAAATCTGGTGTAATTCCATTTAGCCGTTGGAGCTGTAGCCTTGTCAGAATGTCCCTATGGAAATTAACATGGGGAGAACACGTTTTGGGACCCCCCTTTTGTCTCAGCCCCCAATTGACGAATCCCCCCGAAACTTTCAGGGAAGGAGTGGAGCGCACCGAGGCAAATTTAAGGAAAATTACAGGCAGATCCCTCAATTGGCGCCAAAGTTATTCCTAATAGAATGTTCGGAATTTTCTATGGTAACTAGGTCCTAACTATATATACCTACTGGCGACCGCCAGAAGGTAATATATATATATATATATATATATATACACACCAAGGTGTACTGGTGAATCAGTGGTTGTATGAGTGCCTGTATGGATGTTTCAGTGGGTGCGTGACTCACTGCACAAGTGACCAATTAGGTGTCTCAGTGAATGTATGGGTGAGAGACTGGTTGTGTCTGTATCAGTCTGTCAGTTGGTGTCTAAGTGGCTGTTTGAGTGTGGGAGTGTGTTTTTTCAGTGAATAAATATATATATATATATATATTATTTTTTTGTGTAAAGTTCTTAAAAGACATAATTGCATTTACACCTACTATGGGAAGACTGTAACTCGCTTTGGAGACTATGAGGCCCATTAGGATGTCGGGCGGATTGCCAAGGCCAGGCCGGCGGTAGCCACCGCCGGCCTGGCGGGAGCAATGCTCCCGACATCCGCTACTGAATTCTCCCCGCCATATTAGTATGGCGGGGGAACCGAGGCGGACAGAAAGATTGTCCACCGCTTTTCCGCCCCGATCGCCTCGCGGCCGGGGTGGAAAAGGATTAATATGGTGGCGGTGTCTCATAGACACCACCAGTCATGTTAGTATGGGCCAAAAGAGATGCCTTTCCGTGGCGGCGATGCCGCCACGGAAAGGCATGCGGTCTTCACCTCGGGGGCCCCTGCGGGCCCCCAGAGTGAAGGAGGGGTGGGGGGTGCACACGGGGGGTACCTGTGGTACCCCCCAGCATTTGCATACACAAAGAAGCAGGCACCGCACGGTGCCTGCTGCTTCGTGTATGCAAATGCATACATACATTTTTAACATTGGGGCGGGCGGTGCAGTGAGCACCGCCCGCCACAATGTTAAAATGAGGGATGCTCCCGCTACTATGGAGGGCGCATCTTAATGCATACGTCGGGACCCCCTGACCTTAAGGCGGGCGGTCTCTTTTACCCATGGGATGGCGGGCGGTTAAAACCCGTCCGCCATCCTAATGGGGGCCTATATGTCCCATAATATAATAGAAATCAACAAGGGAGTACATCCCACCAGGGGGCGATGAAACAAATAAAAGAGTAATACAAAGCGAGACATAATGCTTATGTGTTTGAACAGCCCAGAAGAAGAGGATTTACCTTGAAACGCTTTGGCCAAATTATCCAACAAATCTACGCGAGTGGAGAAGAGATACACCGCATGTGGGTGACCTGCGTGTTCCCTCCTAAGCTTTCGGGTCATTGTTGACTATATAGATCCGGAGATTAGGATTCAGGCTGGAACTACGTTATATATATATATATATATATATATATATATATATATATATATATATATATATATATATATATATATATATATATATATATATATATATATATATATATATTTATATATTTTTTTTGGGGGGGGAAACACGCCAGAAACCTCAACAAAGAAATCATCCCCCCCGCAACAAAATCAAAGAGGAGTACGAGGCGGGGCAAGAGGGGCAAGAGGCGGAACACAAGCAGCTGCCTTACCCAGGGTAACGCGCAGTACCTCAAACCGCAAGAGGAAGTAAAACAGCCAGAAGAGAAAAATGTCATCAACTTGTCTAAAAGAGAGCTGACAGTGGATGAGATAAAAGTTTTGAAAAAGGACTGAGCTTTTGTCCCACCAGTGAGTTTAACCTTGTGGACACGAGAATTTACTTTTTTAGGTACATACGTAAGCTCAAGTTCAAAAAAATCTTCCTGCTTCATCCAAAAGAAACTACAATAACGGAAGTTTTGGAACCTGACCCTCTCGCTAATTTCTTGTTAATTCCAACACAAGAAATAATAAACAACGGAATGACCAATGTGCCAGAGGATGATGCACCTATACGACAAACAAGAGACCCTAGCAATATGAGAAACAAATCTAAAAAACTGCTGGTTGCACCACATGATGCAATAGATGTTTTTAATGATGCAGTGCTTGCGGACCTAGAGAAATTATCAAACAAAAAAATGAATATGAAATCATCCAACATCTCTAGGAAAGAATGGGGAGCGATAAGATCACTCAAAGAGGACAAAACCATTGAGATAAATCCCTCCGATAAGGGGGGCAACATCGTGATCTTCAATACAGAACATTATGAACAGTAGGCATTAAAACAATTAAGAGATGAAGAATGCTATTTCCCTATACAGAGAACGGAATATCTTAAAAGCATTATGGAATATCACGGAATGCTAGCTAAATGGAAAATGGAGGGTATGTTAAATGATGAGGAATTCAAATATTTGCACTGTGAATCACCAGTGCTATCCACATTTTATCATCTTCCCAAAATACACAAGCACGCCAAGAGACCACCTGGTTTCCCAATCGTGTCTTCGATTGGAAGCCTGCTAGAGAACATGTCTTGTTTTATAGACTCTTATCTTGCCCCTACGGTGAAAGATCTCCCATCTTACGTGAGAGATACATAGGACTTTCTCCGTATTATGGACAACATTGCCTGGGAAGAGAACATGTTATTGATCACACTAGATCTGGTCAATCTTTACACCTGCATAGACCATGAAAAGGGCCTAGAGGCAATCAAATGGTTCTGAGACAAAAAACATGAGAAATACAGGACACACAGTGCAATGCTATTGAGTATGATACGTTTTTGTCTGTACCATAACATCTTCTTCTTCTCCAAACAAATATATTAACAAATAAGAGGTACTTCGATGGGCTCATGCTTCTCCCCCAGCTACGCGAACTTGTTCGTGGGCTGGTGGGAGAAGCATGAAGCATGGGCAGAGCAAAATGAAACATGGACGGACAATATTCTGATGTGGACCAGGTATATTGATGACCTTTTTATTATCTGGCGAGGCGATAGGACCTCGGCTGAGGATTATATCGCCAAACTGAATAATAATACTAACAACTTGAGGTTTACTAGTACAATAAGCACTACTAATATTTGCTACTTGGATTTGGAGATCTACATAAAAAATAACACGCTACAAACGAGACTCTACAGAAAACCCACAGCGGGAAACGCTGTCTTACATGCAGACAGTTATCACCCCAAGAGTCTCGTTAGAAATGTACCCTATGGTGAGCTATTACGTTTAAAAAGAAACTGCTCAATGGATACCGATTTTCAGGCAGCAAAATCAGAGGCCAAACAAAGGTTCCATAATAGGGATTATTCCAAGAGCCTATTAGAACAAGCTTCAGAAAAGGCATCCAAAATTGACAGGAGGGATCTCCTAATACCAAAAGATGTGCCCGAGAAGGGGGAGGATGTTAGAATGATCACCAAATTTAACACCAGATCAGGCGATCTAACCTACATCCTAAAAAAGTACTGGCCCATCCTCATGACTGACAACGTGCTGAAAAAGCATCTAACACAGCAACCCCTGGTAACATACCAACGATGTCTGTCACTGTCTGATCATCTGGTCCAGAGTCATTACTCGACTAAATCCAAGCCAGTAACTGTGTCCAATCTAAAAGGGTTTTACCCATGCCTACGCTGTAAAGCCTGCAAGGGTAGTAGAAAGATTCTAGAGTACCCTAACAGAACAGGAGGAAATGGCCCCAACAGAAAAATCATGAAACTGTTAAATTGTAACTCCGAATTCACCATCTACTGTCTTGAGTGCCCCTGTCAAAAAAGATATATAGGGAGCACCATCAACCCTTCGAAGCTTAGAATTTTGGAACATATGAGGGCTATCATGAACAAAGATAGATCTTATCTGGTAGCCCGTCACTTTGCCGAACACCATCAGAGCAACAGAGACCTGCTAAGCTTCTACTGTATAGATCAGGTGAATAAACAAGAACGAGGAGGTGACAGAGAAAGGGCCTTAAGAATCCTGGAGTCAAGGTATATTATAGATCTTAAAACCAGGACTCCATGGGGCCTTAATAACGATGAAGAGTTGTGGGTCCATCTCTGACATAAGTGCATGGGATCATGCATTTTGTGTAACATATAGTGGTACTCAGGATTACATACAAAATAACTATTACTACCCTTGCATTTTGAAAAATCTCCCGTCCGCTGTCAAATGTAAAACTTTGGTGTAAACAATATAAATGCCCATACAGGGCTGCAAAACAGAGTAAATAATCAATGACAACTATGGGAGGGTCTCAGATCCTTAAAGGTTATGAGTAATGGGGAATAGATCCCCCAAATGCGAAATAATGAAAACGCATATGAAACTCTAATTGATACCATGACCCCGAGTATCACCTAATTTGTCAATATTGTTATGACACCAACTGGTATGTAAATAGTGAAATGAAATGTTTGTTGTAAAATATGTTTTTAATGAGCACTGAGCACTTTACATTTTTATTGCGTTATGTCTTTTAAACCATGTATGTTTTAACAATAATACGTTACAAGATGGCCGCCACAGAATTTTAAAGGACTTCATTTATGTCAACTATGTGGGTTGTAGCCAACAGGTTTAAAACTACGCAAATTTGCACAAACTAACTGACACTGACGAAGCTAGAGTAGCGAAACACGTCTGTCGGGGGTGAAGGGGGGTTTGCAGAATAAAATTTCTTAATCGGATTCCAGTGTGCTCGCCTGTTTTCTACTCGGAGAAGTGGAAAGTGTCTTTCCTCGCCTGTCTGCTGTTGCGGAAAATCAGGAAGTGGTTCGAGTTTTCCATATATATATATATATATATATATATTCACTGAAAAAACCATAGGTTTCACACCAGTTATAGTTAGGAATTAGCATTTAAAAAACCTATTAAATTCACTGACAAAACCATAGATTTCACACCATTTATAGTTAGCTGGAAATTTTACTGACATAAAACCATTGAAATTCCCATGTTATAGTTAGTTGGACTCACTATAACTTGCGCGCCTGTAATGCACTGCTGATGACGTCACATATTACATCACTCATGACATGGTCAGTGACATCACTCATGACATCACTGATGACACCATCCAGTGAATGTGTGTCTTTCTGAAAAATACATTTGTTTTATATATGTATTTGTAAAGGTCGATGGAAGAATAAATGTTTAAATAAGTGTGTAAATGGATGTTTTTTTACAAAAAAATTGGTTGGGTAACTGGCGTATCTTAGTGAATACATATATTAGCGAGTATTGTTTAAATATGTAAATGTTTGTATCAGTGTTTCTCTTTGTGTATAAGTGGCTGCAGGGGTTGGTGACTGACTCACTGTTTGTATGTGTTTTGAAGACAGCATATGTGCAGGACTGTATGGGTGGATGAGTGTGTATATGTGTGTGTTAGTGAGTGAATGACTGTCTCACTAGTGTCTTCATTAGTAACGACATATGTTTTAATCTAGTATATGTGAGTATTGATGTATATAAGTGAGTATAGTATATATAGTGAGAGATTGTAGAAGTTCCTGTTTAAATAAGTATGTGTTTCTATAAGTGATTGTTTAAGAGAGTAAGTATGGGTAAGTTTCCTTAGAAGTAAGGTGGTAGTGTGTGTATAAATGTATATGCAAATAAATGGATGTTCAATAGTTTATTTGCATGTGTGAGTATGTGTGTGAGTAACTTTTGGATGACTGCTGATGTGTAACAGGATGTATAGGTGTATCACTACATATGATGAGTGAGTATATATATGAGTGACTATATAGAACTGTTGGTGAATGAGTGGATGTGTATATAGATGGTGGAATTACTGAATTGGTTGTTGTTACTGGTTTGGGTATCTCCATTTTTTTGAAAATGTTTGTTTCTATTTTTGAATATGTGTTTCAAGCGTTACATTACACTGAAATTAGGTCTGTCACTCTGTCACAAGGATGGTGTCATCAGTGATGTCATGAGTGATGTCACTGACCATGTCATGAGTGATGTAATATGTGACGTCATCAGCAGTGCATTACAGGCGCGCAAGTTATAGTGAGTCCAACTAACTATAACGTGGGAATTTCAATGGTTTTATGTCAGTAAAATTTCCAGCTAACTATAAATGGTGTGAAATCTATGGTTTTGTCAGTGAATTTAATAGGTTTTTTAAATGCTAATTCCTAACTATAACTGGTGTGAAACCTATGGTTTTTTCAGTGAATTTCAAAGGTTTTTTAAATGCTAATTCCTAACTATAACTGGTGTGAAACCTATGGTTTTTTCAGTGAATTTCAAAGGTTTTTTTAATGCTAATTCCTAACTATATAAGACCTAAAAGCCCACCAGGAATCTCCAGTATGCGCCAGGGGACTGCATTGCAGAGAGCTGTAATGAAGCCACAACCCTTTTTACACCTCTCTGCAACGCAGCCCCCGTGCATGTTTGAAGAGGGGGAACTAATTTCCCTTGCATACTGGGGGCCCCTGGGGGCCAATTAGCCCACCTGGAACCTCCAGTATGCGCCAGGGGCTGCATTGCAGAGGTGTAATGAGACTATGCCCCTTGTTACACCTCTCTGCAACGCAGCCCACTGCCGCGTTTGCAGAGGGGGAACTAATTCCCCTTGCATACTGGGGGTCCCTGGGGTCAACTGGTCCACCAGGAGCCTCCAGTATGCGCGAGGGAGCTGCATTTCAGAGAAGTGTAATGAGGCCACACCCTTGTTACACCTCTCTGCAATGCAGGCCACTGGCGCGTTTGTAGAGGGGGGACTAATTCCCCTTGCATACTGGGGGTCCCTGGATCATATCTGCCCAAACACCGATATTCCGAACGATTGTAAATTACTTTTACTACTCTCTACTACTCACTCTACTATTCACTCTACTACTCTCTACTACTCACTCTCTGCTACTCTCTCTACTGCTCTCTACTACTCTCTACTACTCACTCTCTACTCTCTATTACTCACTCTCTACTCTCTACCTCTCTACCTCTCTCTTCTTCTCTCTCTACTAATCTCTACCTCTCTACCGCTACCTCTCTACCTCTCTACCTCTCTACCTCTACCTCTCTACCTCTCTCTACACGCACACATATACACATATATGCATATATATATATATATGCATATGCATTTATATATATGTATGTGTATGTATAAAAAAAACAACAAAACATTTTTTTTTTAAACAGCTACTTTTAAAACTGTCATTCTTTTTCCCCATGGTACGCTCCCCGGTACGCTTACCGGTGCGCGTACCGGGCGCTCACCCCGCGAAAATCAAAATTTTTTTTTATTTTTTTTTTGCTCCGCGGGGCCCTTTTATGGCCCCCACATCAAACCTAGGGGGTCAAGGGGGGTCTACTCTGCCCCCTTATGGTCATTTCCCTCTTTGTTTTGGCCACCTCTCGTGTCTCGATCCTACCGAGACACAAGATGGCGGCCGCTCCGGACTGTTTAGAATGTTTACAGACACCCCAGAGCCAATCAGCTTTCTGCGCGCAAGTCGCGGTAAGCGCCCGGTGCGCGTACCGGTGCGCGTACCGGAGCGCGGCTATAGATATATATATTTTTTTGAACCTTAATTACTCAAAATCCACTGGAGCACATATCTTGAGACATAGCAAAGGCACATCGGGCTACCAGTCCCTACAATTTTGCCAAGTTTGGTGGAAATCCATTCAGCCGTTCGGGCTAAAAGTGAAATCGACCGCCCTATGGAAATTAACATGGGGAAAACGCGTTTTGGGACCCCCCTTTTATCTCGGTCCCCGCTTGACGAATCCCCCCCAAACTTTCAGGGAAGGACCGGAACGCCGCGAGGCCATTTTGAGGAAATTTTGAGGCAGATTCGTCAACCGGCGCCAAAGTTATTCCAAATAGAATTTTGAGATTTAACATTGAAAAAAATCCTAACTATAACTACCTACTGGCGACCGCCAGTAGGTATATATATATATATATATATATATATATATATATATATATATATATATATATATATATATATATATATATATATATATATATATATATATATATATATATATATATATATATATATACATATATATCAAACAATTCCGACCACTTCCGACTCGCGGCGAAGCAGGAACTCAGACCACCACAGCAACTTGATGGGCTCCTCGCTTTCAGGAAGGCTGTCAAAACCTTTCTTTTCCCCCTAGCTCCTTAGTTCTGTTGTGTTGTGTTTTTTTTCTCACTCCTGTCCGGCTCTTTGTTTTGTTCCAGCGCCAGGACGCCCCTTTGCTGGGGCATCTGTGCGCTCAATAAATCCGGATAACAAATAACATCCGGATAACTTCAGGCAAGGTATGATTTTATTTACATTCTTTCCACAGCCTGCAACAACGCGTTTCGGGCTTCACGAGCCCTTGATCACATTCAGCTTTGTATTCGTCTTTATCACTTTTTATATATGCTCTTCACGGTGCACGCCCCCTCACAAGTGGATCTTTGGTCATGTGATCATAGATATAAACAACAGACTTTCCGTACAGGCTGTATTTTTTCAACCGGTATACATGCATAAATGTAGCTGTGTATTTAATCATAATGAGTCATAAAACGTATCACTTCAAAATATATATCGTAAAAGGGCAAATAACAGAGTATCAGAGTATAAATACCAAATACCAAACAGAAAACGGATGAAACTTTCATCATTTCATTTTATATATATATCGTCGCTTCACTTGCACCAAACTCACGCACTCTCGAACGGGTGCTGTTACAGCGGGGGTGCTCCCATCAATATTAATGCTCCTTGCCTCCTCTTAATTAAGAAAAGACACAGCACTCACAGGGGAGAGTCCTTAGCTTTATTTTTAGACTCTCAACGCACTAGGCGCGTTTCGGCAGTCGCCTTCCTCAATGGTACAAGGGCACCCCAGTAGCTGTGTCTTTTCTGAATTAAGAAGAGGCGAGGAGCGTTATTATATATATATATATTACCTACTGGCGGTCGCCAGTAGGTATATATAGTTAGGATTTTTTCTCTATGGGATTTTTGAAAATTCTATGTCTAATAACTTTGGCGTTTGTGGACGGAATTGGCTGAAATTTTCAGGAAAATGGCACATTTTGTTTCTGAGCAGCCCCTGAAAATTTGGGGGGTGTTCGTCAAGGGGGGCCGAGAAAAAAGGGGGGGTCCCAAAACGCGTTTTTCCCATGTTAATTTCCATAGGGCGGTTGGCCTCACTTTTAGCTCGAACGGCTGAATGGATTTACATGAAACTTGGCAAAATTGTAGGGACTGTTAGCCCGATGTGCCTTTGATAGGTCTCAATATATGTGCTCCAGTGGATTTTGATAAATTAACGTTCAAAAAAATATATATATCTGTGACAGCGCTCCGGGTAGCGCTCCGGTTCGCGTACTTTTCGCGTAACGGAACTTTGCGAAGCGAAGCTGATTGGCTCTCCGGTGTCTGTCAACATTCTAAACAGTCCGGAGCGGCCGCCATCTTGTCTCTTGGTAGGATTGAGAGACAAGAGGAGGCCAAAACGAAGGGGGAAATGACCATAAGGGGGCATAGTAGATCCTCCCTGACCCCCTAGGTTTGATGTGGAGGCTTTAAAAGGGCCCCGCGGGGCAAAAAAAAAAAAATCGTTTTTTTGCATGGGGAGCGCCCAGGACGCTTTTGTGCAATGGGCGGTGGTAATCTAAATGATGAGGAGGGGGGGGGGCAGCGTTCAAAGCACATCAGCGTGCATAAACACGAAAATGTTTTTATCTACCACGTACTTGACTTATC
Source organism: Lissotriton vulgaris (assembly GCF_964263255.1). Classification (NCBI taxonomy): domain Eukaryota; kingdom Metazoa; phylum Chordata; class Amphibia; order Caudata; family Salamandridae; genus Lissotriton; species Lissotriton vulgaris. Next base: position 1,220,268,128 of record NC_141693.1, read on the forward strand.
TCTCTGAGATGCATTCCCTTGTGTTTCGGCAATGGTAGTCTGTTCATTAGATAGATCGCCCGAGGGCGGTAGTACAGACCACGAGTAGGAAAGGGTCAAAAGCCAGGGGTATAGGAGTATGTAACAAGCGAGCCATTTAATTGAAAAAACTAAACGTGACAAACGGTTGCAGAATCAGTGAAGGTTGATTTTTTAATTGAAAGTATAACAGGATCAGTTACAATAAAATCGTCCATACGCACACCATGGGCGAGTATCATGGGTAACATTACTTCGAAGCTTTATTAATACAATAATCAATAATGAAAAATCGACATCAATAGGGTTGTCCGTATTCCCAGTTAGTACCCTTCCCCGCCCGCCATGTGCACAAAGACCGCATACATCCCCCATAACGTCAAGGCTAAGTAACTAGAACGTCATAAGGAGTTGCAAGTCGCTCCCATACTGGCGCCATTTTGGTGGAGGCCAGGCAGGTTCCGAGTATAGTTCAATGTCTCTAGTAAGTAGCGGCAGGACCAGAATCCCTTTCGGCAGTTCTGGCTCCGTTATTACGAGCACTAGAAAACAAGACATTCTGGGCAATACCACCCTTGACGCAGCCCTTTATTCTACAAGATGGCGTCTTTCAAAAGCCAGGGGTATAGGAGTATGTAACAAGCGAGTCATTTAATTGAAAAAACTAAACGTGACAAACGGTTGCAGGATCAGTGAATGTTGTTTTTTTAATTGAAAGTATAACAGGATCGGTTACAATTAAATTGTCCATACGCACACCATGGGCGAGTATCATGGGTTACATTACTTCGAAGCTTTATTAATACAATAATCAATAATGAAAAAACTAAATGTGATAAACGGTTGTAGGATCAGTGAAGGTTGATTTTTTACTTGAAAGTATAACAGGATCAGTTACAATAAAATCGTCCATACGCACACCATGGGCGAGTATCATGGGTTACATTACTTCGAAGCTTTATTAATACAATAATCAATAATGAAAAATCGACATCAATAGGGTTGTCCGTATTCCCAGTCAGTACCCTTCCCCGCCCGCCATGTGCACAAAGACCGCATACATCCCCCATAACGTCAAGGCTAAGTAACTAGAACGTCACAAGGAGTTGCAAGTCGCTCCCATACTGGCGCCATTTTGGTCGAGGCCAGGCAGGTCCAAAGTATAGTTTAATGTCTCCAATAAGTAGCGGCAGGACCAGAATTACATTTATGAAGAATGTTGAAGAGTAGTATGTTGAAAATCTGAAGCCATCGTTCTACAAACTCTCAACCAGCCTTGGATGGAAAAATCCTGAAGAATGTACAAACTGAAAACCAGTTTTTGTCCGCATAGCATCAGGAGCAACACTTGAGTCAGCTTTGTGTGAAGCCGCCATCTTGATCCAATCAATACCGTCCCCTTGCACACATTCAGGGACCAGGCCGCAGGACGTGTCTTCAGATCAAACGGATTGTGGGACAAGGTCCAGAATGGAAGAGTCACCAAAAGGCAAAAAGTTCCGCCGGACCCCGGGAGCCGGCCGCCTATGTCGGGGGCGATCTCAGGCCACACCAGGGCAACAAGACTTGGGGAGGGGGCAGGAGCCAAGCGCCCCCTCCCAGTCCGCGCTACCACACCGCCCCTCGGGGGCCTCCGTCAAGCGGTTCGGGGAGGCACCGCATCACATTGCTTTCCAATGCAGTCAAGTCCTCAAACAGCCCCCACTTACTTTGAGAATAGTGAAGCTGCAGCAGGTGCAAATGAGCTTCAGACAGTGTTACAAGCACTGCTCGGAACCCTCAACTATGGCACCCAACATCCAGGACTTATGCCATTTGTGCAAGGCAGTGACATCGAAGCATCTCAGGGACCAAGCAACATACCATATCCAGAGTCCTTCCTACAGCCTCTTCCTTCCTTCTTACCTAGTTATGGTTTTTTCACTCCCACTCCAGGCTTTTAGTCTGTGGATGGAAAACCATGAACCTACACTCACCTATAAAAATCTTACTATTGATGCTTGACTGAGGCCAAGGAGATCAGAGTGCATGTCTATGTGATGTGATGTACCTCTGGGGAGATGATGTTACGTTTAAACGTAGCCCCTGAGTGCTTAGTTCGCTTCTGTTCTCTGTCACTGTTGTTGATTTTGAGCCCCAAATACAAAGGCTTGTTGTTGCTTGAGAATCCCCAAGTGTATATTTGCCCATACTGATCCATAACGCCCCGGCCTCTCCATGTCGTAGGCCGCAAGAGTGGGCGAAACTCAGCTGGCCGAGCGAGACTTAGGGAGGGGGCAGGAGCCAAGCGCCCCCTCCCAGTCCGCGCCACCACACCGCCCCTCAGGGGCCTCTGTCAAGCGGTTCAGGGAGGCACCGCAGGCAGCGGTTCTTCAGATCAGTGGCTCTCACCGGCAAGGCTCCCCTCCGTCAGCAGCGATCGTTGGCGCTGTGGTTGCGGCCGGAGGCCCCGCCTAGTCAACGCCCGGCCTCTCCATGTCGTAGGCCGTAAGATTGGGCGAAACTCAGCTGGCCAAGCGAGACTTAGGGAGGGGGCAGGAGCCAAGCGCCCCCTCCCAGTCCGCGCCACCACACCGCCCCTCGGGGGCCTCCATCAAGCTGTTCAGGGAGGCACCGCAGGCAGCGGTTCTTCAGATCAGTGGCTCTCACCGGCAAGGCTCCCCTCTGTCAGTAGCGATCGTTGGCACTGTGGTTGCGGCCGGAGGCCCCACCTAGTCAACGCCCCGGCCTCTCCATGTCGTAGGCCGCAAGAGTGGGAAAAACTCAGCTGGCCGAGCGAGACTTGGGGAGGGGGCAGGAGTCAAGCACCCCTTCCCAGTCCGCGCCACCACACCGCCCCTCGGGGGCCTCCGTCAAGCGGCTCAGGGAGGCACCGCAGGCAGCGGTTCTTCAGATCACAACAGAGTCTCATGCTCGATCGATTGAGTTGGCCGAATCAGGCAACAAGAAGGTGTGGGAGGGGGGCACCTCTTGCTCAACCACCACCTGAGGAGGTGGTACTCTCTTCCTAGGAGGTGGGGGTGGTGGTGGGGATGCACCAGCTGAAGCTACAACACTTGCTATTGCTAAGTGATGAAAAAAGGTCTTCCTCTCACAAAGATGAAAGTCAGAGTGAGGAAACAAGGAGGGGTTTTCATCATTTGGGACATTGGTTCTAAACCAATGAAAAGTGTTATTTTTAGGTCACATGACCTAGCCTTACATCATTAGGAACCCAAAAGTGAAATGAACCAATGAAAAGTTTCATTAACAAGTCACATGACCTGTTATGCTTACGTTACGCGCTCTGCGCCGCGCCTCGGATCGCTTCCGGGAAGCTGCGCTTCGCGCCTCGCGCACCGGAGCACTCCCGGGTGCGCTAACGCGGCGCGTCATATGACGCATTACGCAACAACGCGATACGCCGTTGGGGCTCCACCGGAACTGATCGAATTGGTAGTCTACAGTGTTTCTGGATGTTTCAGACTGAAGCTGGCGTCAGCATGAGAGCAACCCGTGGCTACGTCGTGGCTATTCCGCGAGCAATCATGGCAGTCGCTCCCCACCGGAAGTCTGCGGGAGTCGGGGGCCCCGGTGACTCTTGTAAAATCTTCAAGGCTGAGGGGACGCTTTTGGGAATGGGGCCCATGCCCTAGCAGTCAAGCGTCCGAGTTTCAGGGTTGCCCAGAGCCATCCTTGCAGGCCAGGCCCAAGTCTGTGGAGCCGACCGCCATTTCCTGAGCTCCGTGGCAGCCGCCTGTCCCTGTATCGCAAGAGTGGGTGCAATTCAGCCGGATGGCGGGTGAGACGCTGTAATAGCAAGAGCAGGCGTAATTCAGCTGGCCGAGCAAGGCACTGTGTCGCAGGAGCGGGCGAAACTCAGCTTGTCGAGTGAAGCGCTGGGGTGTAGCTGAGAAAGCTCCACCTGGGGAGGTGGGGGAGGCTCGTTCGCGCCGCCTCTCCCTTCCAGTGCACCCCATTCCGTCTCCTGGTGCAGGTATATGTGATGGTTGGACCAGGGCACCGCAGGACGTGTCTTCAGGTCAAACGGATTGTGGGACAAGGTCCAGAATGGAAGAGGCATCAAAAGGCAACAAGTTCCACCTGACCCCGGGAGCCTGCCGCCTATGTCGGGGGCGATCTCAGGCCATACCAGGGCAACAAGACTTGGGGATGGGGCAGAAGCCAAGCGCCCCCTCCGAGTCCGCGCCACCACACCGCCCCTCGGGGGCCTCCGTCAAGCGGCTCAGGTAGGCACCGCAGGCAGCTGTTCTTCAGATCAGTTGCTCTCACCGGCAAGGCTCCCCTCTGTCAGCAGCGATCGTTGGCGCTGTGGTTGCGGCCGGAGGCCCTGCCTAGTCAACGCCCTGGCCTCTCCATCTCGTAGGCCGCAGAGTAGTCGGGGAGAAATCCCGGGAACGGCGGCATGCATTTGGATCGATGTTGCAGCAGGCTGCCATGTAAATAGTTATTTAATAAAACGTTTTACCCTGTTACTTTGCTGGTGTGTTGTATATATTTATAATATTTGCATAGGGTTTGTCGTTATTTTGGGCGGGGTGGGCGGCGGAGCCGAGCTGTCTTGCAGCCATCATGGCGTCGAGCTCAGTTCCTCTCACTAGTTTCATATTTCTCATGAGGGGTTGTTCCTGATGTTTCTATTTTAGCGAGTTCTAAAAGAGATCCCATTAGTGGCCTACTGATTTTGCTTGATTCCTTTTGTTTTTTCGAACGATTTTTCACTATCTGCAAAGACTAAACAGAGTATTGCGACTCTGTGCTTGTTTGTAAATAGAGAATGAACCAAAGAGAACCAATTCCAAAACAGTAAATGCTTGGATAACAATCAATCAAATGGAGAGGGAAGCAGGCACGACGGATTACAACGGGGGCAAAGGCCTGCGTTACCTACCCTTCACTATCTGCAAACAAAGAATACTCCTAAAACAAAAGAGGGGGAGGGGGGGCAGCGTTCAAAGCACATCAGCGTGCATACACACGAAAATGTTTTTACCTACCACGTACTTGACATTTTAAAGCTTTTGATATTTGCTATTAAAAAACCATTGAAATTCACTGAAAAAACCATAGGTTATAGACCATATATAGTTAGGAATTAGCATTTACAAAACCTTAATCACTCACTCATACAGTCAGTCACGCACCTACTAAATCCTTCATCCAGACACTTCTACATCTACTCATTCTTCAATATGTAAAACATATTTAAACTTTACAGAAACACACAGTCACTGGATGATGTCATCAGTGATGTCATCAGTGATGTCACTGACCATGTCATGAATGATGTAATATGTGACATCATCAGCAGTGGATTGCGGGTGCGCGATATATAGTTAGTGCAACTAACTATATATGGAATTTCAATGGTTTTGTGTGAGTAAAATAAGGTTTTGTAAATGCTAATTCCTAACTATATATGGTCTATAACCCATGGTTTTTTCAGTGAATATATATATATATATATATATATATATATATATATATATATATTCTTTCAGCGATCTTTTTCGCATATCAAAAGATACTCGGACACCTTCCTTCTGTGAAAAACGATTTATTGCGGCAAACAAACAACGCGTTTCAGCGGTTAAGCCTTGATCACGGCTTAACCGCTGAAACGCGTTGTTTGTTTGCCGCAATAAATCGTTTTTCACAGAAGGAAGGTGTCCGAGTATCTTTTTGATATACGAAAAAGATCGCTGAAAGAATTGTTTGGACTCTCGGTTTCCAAACTCGGACCGCCCGACGACAGCTTTACAACCTGACCGGGGATTGTGGAGAGAATATATATTGTACTTGTACTTGTACTCGAAACGCGTCGCTGATGGTTCCGTGAGAGACTAAATAAAATTACATCTTGCTGATTTCCTGTGGTCCGTTCCTTTTCTTTGTTGGCGTGGAGGCGTGGGTCCCGAGCGCAGAGCAAGCGAAGAAGGATACCAAGTGTTTTGCATATATATATATATATATATATATATATATATATATATATATATATATATATATATATATATAACGTAGTTCCAGCCTGAATCCTAATCTCCGGACTCAAGAATGGCGGACACTGACCCAGATATTCGTGCTCAATTATTTTTATTTCCTGATGTCAAGACGCGTTTCAGCTCACACGAGCCTTGTTCACTCGACATGGCAAGACATTTTTTCAGTGCTCTTAAAGTGGCAGTGCAACAGAAATCAGATGGCCATGTGACCGGCAGTGCAATGAAACAGAAGAAAATAGTTGTGGAGATAAGTATCTAGCAATTCATTCTATGTGTAGCCTCCAAACATAAGATGGTAATACATATGTAAAGATAACATTATCAATACAAATATCTACAATAAAATGTTGAGACCAATAAAACATGTGCATAGAGATAACTGAATGGCCGTAAAATACATCATGTAATACTGTGCGAGCTCCAAATCGTATTTTCAGTTGGTAGTCCTGTCACATGGTAAAGTACATAGACCTAATACATTGTCCCTGTTGGTTAAAGCAGGGTCGTACTGTTAAGCCACGCGGTCAACAATTATTACAAAATGTGCGATAAGTGCAAAGTGCAAAATAAATAATAGATTTCTTAAAGTACAGCTTTTATATTATGGACTATGAATCACACCAAAATGGCCCGAACATAGTTTAAAAGTTCATAACTTCATATTGTTTTGGAAACTGTTAGAGGCCAATTACGGCTTCAAAGGATAGAAACACTCTACAGGGAGATGTAAAAAAGGAATCTACTTGGGGCTTGTGTGCCGCTCTATATCGAGGTTATAACGGTAAAATACCCATAATCCCCTGGAGTACAGAGTAGTAGACCTGTAATCTGAACAAGAGTCATGTTAGTGTGGCTTGCATGGCTTATAGACTCTCCTCTATGTTTCTTTAATGTTAGAGTCTTGGTTCTACCTCTTAGTTGGCATCAAGTGCATGTACTCCATGAACTCTATCTATTAATGTGTGAACAAGCAGGTAATAAATATGTGCAAGGAAGCATGTGCAAAAAGTAGATGTGTAATACATGATAAGGTGCATGTGTTGCCTACATCATATGTATTCATATGTGGAATACGGACAGGGTGTATCGCAAGTTCAACACTGTCACATGGAGTATGGATACATCAAGAAATAAATACAGGCTTAACCGTATCAAAAATATAAATAATATGAATAAAATCTCATGTTCAAGCATAAATATATAAATACATATATAAAATTGAGTTATTTACTAAAATCATCCACAGCAAACGGAACTTGTTATGTTATGTTATTTTATTGGGGGATTTCTATAGCACTCAGCTACTCCGAGGAGTGTCCCAGCGCTTATGATCCTCACAGGCACAGAATGGGGGTCGAGAAAAGGCACTTACTGAACAAAAAGCAGAGTTTTAAGATTTTTCCTAAAAGCCAGCAGATTACCGTTAGTTCTGAGGGACAGAGGTAGAGCGTTCCACAGCTGCGGTGCGAGGCGTTTAAAAGAGCGTCCACCGCACCCAGCGCGCCGAATCGCAGGAACAATGGCCAAGGCCTGAGTGGAAGATCTAAGTGATCTGGAAGGTAGATAGAACATCATCCGTTTCCGGAGATACCTGGCGCCCACGCCGTGCAATGCTTTAAAAGCCATTGTTAGCGTCTTGAACACAATACGCTTTCTGATTGTTAGCCAGTGAAGAGTTTTGAGCAGATCACTGGCACTGCCTCTCCTGTTGAGGCCGAAAATGGCAAGTGCCGCAGAGTTCTGGACGACTTGCAGGCATGCCAGGAGGAACTAGGGAAGGCCCAGATGCAACACATTAGAATAATCGAGGCGCGAGCCTATCAGGGCCTGTACCGTTACTCTTCTATGGTCCAGTGACAGTAGGGGCAGAAATTTCCTAATCATCTTTAGGATGGCAAAACATTTGCCAGCCAAGCCCAGAACCTGGGGTTTGAGAGAGAGGCTGTTGTCGATCTGTATTCCCAAATTTTTTGCGACCACAGAGTCGCTGGCGGGGGGAAACATGGCTGCAGGCCACCAGTCTTTCCACCTGGGGTCCGAGGGGCAGCCGAAGAAGAGCACTTCCGACTTGTCGGAGTTGCACTTGAGGCTGTTCTGACCAAACCAGTTGAAAACAGCCTCAAGGCAACCCCTGATGTTTACACCATCAAAGTCGGAGTCTCAGTCGCACGTGAACAGGAGCTGGGTATCGTCAGCGTACGACAAGATCTGAGCCCCCGTGAGCCTCTGCCAGTGCCGCCAGGGGTCATATAGATGTTAAAGAGAGTTGGACTCAGAATAGACCCCTGAGGAACTCCCACCTCCTGTGGCGGCATTGTGGCAGAGAAAGGAGGAGCCCAGATCGTTTGTTGGCGATTAGCTAGAAAGGACTTGAACCAACTAAACACCGACCCCCTCAGGCCGATCTCCCGGAGCCTAAAAAGGAGACGGTCATGGGGGAAAGGTGTTGAAGGCCGCCGAGAGATCAAGCATTACCAACATGGCTTTACCTCCACAGTCCAGAGTTTCCTTGATGGCCTCAGTGACTTGCAAAATATATGATACACTTATCTATAATAATTAGCAGCGATGTCATGTCCCATGCACATTTGATATGGTACAGATATAAAAAGACCCCATTGCCTATTGCACTGTACAATATTATAAACATGTATGAAGGTCTTCAGTAACATTGAGCCCATTAGGATACTTGGTGTCTAACTGCAGGACGTAGTGGGTTTCTAGCCTCCTGAGTATGTAATCTCTGTCTCCACCCCTACTGCTAGGAGAAATTGCGTATTTCACATAGTAGCTCAGTTCCTTATTGTTAGATTGATGTACTTCTCTAAAGTACCTGGCTACTGGATAAGTGTTATCCTGGTTTGTGATGGCGCAAAGGTGTTGGAGAATACGCTTGTGTACTTGAAGTTTCATACTCCCAATATACTTTAAGCCACACGGGCACATGAGTACATATACTGCGTATTCTGTTTTACATGTTAATAGTTTTGTGATCTTCTACATTCGTTGGCAGAAAGCGGTAGTGTAAGATACAGTATTGACACCATGAATGCATGCTTTACATGTTTACAAAGAATACAACCCTTGTGTATCTGCAGCCAAGAGGAGGTTTCAATAATCTCTGGATTAGTGGTGAGAAGACAGTCCCTCATGGAGGGAGCTTTGCTATGGGTAATGGACACCCTCTGCGGAAGCAGGGGTCCTAAGACTGAGGCATTCAGTTCTAGTGGCCAACCAGATTATATGATCTTGTGGATTTTTTTGTGCTGTCTACTGTATCCCATGATAAGGCAGAATTCCTGCATGGCATAAGGGTTTATATCAGAACTAACTGTGATAGGGGTATTTACCACCTGCTTGGCTCTGAGAAGATCTTCCCCATCAAGCATCGTGGTTTTAGCTATTGCCTGGTTAAGGATTTTGGGCGAATAACCTCTTTCTAAAAACCTCTGCCTGCTCAATTCCTGTGCAATCTTAAGATCTACCTCAGTACTGCAAATCCTTTTAAGCCGAAGCATCTCACCATATGGGATGCTGTTCACTAGGTGTCGTGGGTGAAAGCTTGTTGCGTGCAGAGTAGAATTTCCGTCCGTTTCTTAATGATACAGGCGGGTTTCTAGTTTATTGTTCTGCACAAACACCTGTGTGTATTTAAAGTTAACAGTAGTCTCACTGATTGTGGCTGTGAAATGCAGATTGAGGGAATTGCAGTTGATTTGATCCACAAATTTTATATATATATATATACAATAGTCCAACAAAGTGCCCAGAGAGCTTGTTTTTGGGGGCACAACAGCTCGCCTACCATCCAGCAATATTTTCGAGCACTCACTTCATGCCCCAGATTTGTTTTATCGCCGATGCGTTTCAGGGACGTATCCCCTTCTTCATGGGCTTCTAAAGCATAAAAGAACAGCAGGATCTCGCTTTCACAGTTCATTAGCTTTTTATTTATTTGCATGCCTGGGCCACCTAGTGGGCCTAATTAATGACGTAGTTTTGTTTGTTTGGCATGATGGAACTCGTAGTCCACAAGCAAGCATACAGTATTCCCTAAGTGGGTGTGCTGGATTATGTTCTTTATTTCATTTATTTCCTTTTGTAAGGTCCAGATACATGGAGTGGGTATCATTAGCTGTGGCTTGCTGCGCTGTTGTTATGTCTGAAAAGTTCAGACATCAGCCTCTCTCTTCCTGTTCGTCGAGATGGTGCTCCCCAGTGCGGTCGGGCGCCGCGCAAAAGTGTAGTCCAACAAAGTGACCAGAGAGCTTGTTTTTGGGGGCACAACAGCTCGCCTACCATCCAACAATATTTTCCAGCACTCACTCCATGCCCCAGATTTGTTTTAATGCCGACGCGTTTCGGGGACGTATCCCCTTCTTCATGGGCTTCTAAAGCATAAAAGAGCAGCACGATCTCGCTTTCACAGTTCGTTAGCTTTTTAATTTATTTACATGCCTGGGCCCCCTAGTGGGCCTAATTAATGACGTAGTTTTGTTCGTTTGGCATCATGGAACTCGTAGTCCACAAGCGAGCATACTGTATTTCCTAAGTGGGTGTGCTGGATTATGTTCTTTATTTCATTTATTTATCAGGAAATAAACTGGAGTTTCCTGGTGGGCTAGTTGGTCCCCAGGGACCCTAGTATACAAGGGGAATTAGTTCCCCCTCTGCAAACACGCCAGGGGCTGCGTTGCAGAGAGGTGTAAAAAGGGGCGTGGCCTCATTACACCTCTCTGCAACTCAGCCCCCTGGTGCATATTGGAGGTTCCTGGTGGGCTAGTTGGCCCCCAGGGACCCCCAGTATGCAAGGGGAATTAGTGCCGCCTCTGCAAACACGCCAGGGGGCTGCGTTGCAGAGAGGTGTAATGAGGCCATGCCCCTTTTTACACCTCTCTGCAACGCAGCCCCCAGGCGCATACTGGAGGTTCCTGGTGGGCTAGTTGGCACCCAGGGACCCCCAGTATGCAAGGGGACTTAATCCCCCAACTTAGAACATGCTACGGGGCGCGTTTGCTTAGTGGTAGAGGTAGGGGGCGGGGCTTGAGGTGATATGTGTGCAAACATGCACTGTGGCGCGTTTTAAGTTGGGAAATGAATTCCTCTTCAATCCAGAGGTCCCCTAGGGGCCAACTATTCCAACAGGTACCTCCAGTAAGTGCCACAGAGCTGCGTTGCAGAGTGTTGTAAAAAGGGGGCCTGCCCTTTGAACACCTCTCTGCAACGCAGCTCCCTGGCGCATACTGGAGGTACCTGGTGGGCTTGTTGGCTCACAGGGGACCTCAGGATTGAAGAGTAATTAATTCCCCAATCTATAACGCGCCACAGGGTGTGTTTGCACACATGTCACCTCAGGCCCCGCACCCTTCCTTCACTATTGAGCACAATATTCCTCTAAAATCAGCAGAACTACGAATTCCGATTTACTCACCTGTTATCAGGAGAGACGTCAGTGCTGCATCTTTGAGCCCACTACTGATCCTGAAAAGTAATTCTAACCATGCTTACTGTAACTTGGATGTCCTTCCATAGGCTAACATTGACTGGTTTCACTTGAAAATTCTTCTAAGTGTGGAATTTTGGAACTTTAAAAAATTCCTCTAAAATCAGCCGAACTACGAATTCCGATTTGCTCAACTGTTATCAGGAGAGACCTCAGTGCCACATCTTTCATCTCACTACTGTCCCTAAAAAGTAATTTTAACCGTACTTACCAATAACTTGAATTTCCTTCCATAGGCTAACATTGACTGTTTTCACTTGGAAATTCTTCTAAGTGTGGAGTTTTGGAATTTTAAAAAATCCCTTTTAAATCAGTCGAACTACGAATTCCGATTTACTCACCTGTTATCAGGAGAGACCTCAGTGCTGCATCTTTCATCTCACTACTGTCCCTAAAAAGTAATTTTAACTGTACTTACCAGTAACTTGAATTTCCTTCCATAGGATATCATTGCCTGCTATATAAAATTTATATAAATAATAAATATATAAAATAAAAAAAAATACAATTTCAATATTTTTTTTCAATTTATATTAAAAATATGTATTGTAATTTAAAAAATTGAATATCTAAAAATACTTTAAAACAATGTAGTAAATCAGTAAAAAAATTATAAGAATTAATACATTTAAAAATTATCATTTACAAAACTTTTGAAATTCACTGAAAAAACCATAGGTTTCAGCCACGTTATAGTTAGGAATTAGCATTTAAAAAATCTTAGAAATTTACTGAAATTGTTTTGAACAAGAAATGTTCTTTTTCTCGGTCATTAATTTCTTGTTCAAAACGTTGGTGGGTGGTGTATGGTGGCGGATTTCACTATGCTTGAATAAATAAGCTTTACGAAAGTTCCTGATCTTCTTTACTGCTAAATTAATTACGAGGCTTTGTCTGGCCTTGAGATCGGTACCTGCTAGCAAAGAGCGCACCGGAATCAGACTGTTTGTTCTACATATATATATATATATATATAACAGCAACTCCTCTCACATTCCGATACGTCGCAGCAAAAAAAGGGGCTCAGACCACAACTTGTGCTGTGAGTGTTTTATTGTCCGCTCACCAAACTTTTACACACACTGCCTTTTACATATGTAGTTACTTAGACATGTACCATTGAGACACCCATTCACTCACCAACACACCCATATACACACTCACCCACCTATACTGCTGTTTCCACATGCACTCTTGAACCCATACACCCAGTGAATCAACCACTCACACGTCTATACACAGACTCACACACCACTCACACACACCCAGGCACACATACAAATACTCAGGCAACCAATCGATAACCCATATAGACACTCATGTAGCTACTGACCAACCCATGCAGCAGCTTATACAACAACAGACTGATACAGACATTCACACAGTTTAGTCACTGACCCATGCATTCAGTAGGACACATGTAATCACTCACTTAAACAGTCAGTCATGCACCTACTAAATCCTCCATTCAGACACTTATACACCCACTCATTGTTCAATACACCTTGGCACATATATAATACATATTTAAACTTTAAAGAAAAACATAGTCACTGGATGATGTCATCAGTGATGTCATAAGTGATGTCATTAGAAATGTCATCAGTGATGTCATGAGTGATGTCACTGATTATGTCATGAATGATGTAACATGTGACGTCATCAGCAGTGCATTGGTGTGGCGCGAGTTATAGTTAGCTGAACTAACTATAACAGGGGAATTGCTATGGTTTTGTACGAGAGAAATGTCCAACTAACTATAGTGTCCCTGAAGCCTATGTTTTAATTCAGTGAATTTCTAAGGTTTTTTAAATGCTAATTTCTAACTATAATGTGTCTGACACCTATGGACACCCGTTACCTACAATTTAGAAAATAGCAACTTGTGTACCTAAGATCGAGTTGGGGCCTACTTTAAATAGAGATGGACCTTAGGGGCTTTACATCAGAAGCTACACCAGACTACCAAGTGTAGCCAGAATATTTTCACCTCAATCTCATTATATCTGAACTCAGAACAAATACCAGGTGCCCATCGACATCTATTTCAGAATTTCCATTATTGAGAGTAGTCCAGAGACATACATGTCTGGGGCAGCCAGAGAAGTTTGAACTGGTGTATAAGATGGCTAGAGAGGTTGAAGCCAACAAAGCTAAGGGAAATTGTGAGATATGATAAAAGGGTGAACTCATTCCAGGATTCTTGGGGGCATATTTACAAGCCCCTATTGCCACAACAATGTCACTTTTTCTGATGTTGTGGTGGGGATAAGTGCTTCACCTAATTTAGAAGGCATCCTTTCACGCTATACTTAGCGTGAAAGGGGAGGGCAATGAGTGTTGTGGTGGGCTTTCCACAGCAAAACACCCATTGATTTTGATGCTGCCCCATATTTACAAGAGTGGCATAAATATGAGGCAGTGCCAAAATTAAGACCAGGAAAAACCTGGTCTTACCCTGGAGCAACAAGGAAAAATGTTTAATTTCTCCTCATTTATGCTAACAGCAAAGGGCCATTGATTGTTTATTAGCAGTAAGGAACAGGGAATCATAAAAAAATGACGTTTTGCAACTTCTATGTGTGCTGCATTAAGCAGCACACATAGAAGATAAAAAACGCCATTTCAGATTGTTTATGTGCAGGAAGGAACACCTACCTGCACATAAACAATCTTCCTCTGCAACGCAGGCACCCTTGCACTATGGTGCAAAGGTGCCTGCATTGGCGCTAAATGGCTAAATTAGTGCCAGCACAGAGGGAAATGCAGGGCTGCAGCATATCCTTATAAATACGGTGCAGCCCTGCGTTTCAGAAGTGGCGGAGCGCTGCGTTAAACCAAAGGAGGCTAACGGTGTGCTCCGCCACTTCCTCGTATATATGCCCCTGTGTCTTTATCTAACACTTTAGTGCTGAGCAAAAAACAGAATTAAAGACCACTGGAAACTGACCACAATTATCAGAGGGAAGATTCCTGTTTTCACATTGGAATAACCGTCTTCCCATGCAACACCTTTTCAGCACTGAAATTCAAGTAACAAACTTCAAAGCAGGCCTCTAATGTTCCACAGGCCCTCTCTTCACACCACCAAAATACATAATGTCATCATTAAATCCTGAGGAGTAATTCTGGAGTGTATTCAGAGATCATTCAACTGCAACTCCAACCCCACTAATGGTGGCAATTGAGCCAAGCCACTCTTCTCAGCAGGTTGATACTTACCCACTGCCACTTTGCCACTTTTTCCATAATGCCTGAGGCTCATTCACCCTAGTTACTCTCGTGTGACACCTAGATTTGTCCTCACCTACAAAACACCTGGCACATATAGGAATGGATCACTGCATGTGGTGAAAATTTGTCTCCAATTGGAGAGGGTGTGATTGTGGTCCACAACCAGTATTACAGAACCTGTATGAGACTCCCTCAGATGGATAGAGGGATTTTGTTGTTATTGCAACACGAGCATTAGGCACTGATACTTCTGATCTTGTTTTATTAGGGAGTGTGGGATTTCTTAGCTCAGGACAGGTGTGAGAGGAGTGTGGGCTGGCCTACTGCAGCAACCAGAGTTATGTGCTATGTGCTATGGTACCTCGCCAAGTCCAACCAGTGGATCCTTAGCCCTCTATTTATAGGATTACTCCCTGGGTGGATTTACTGTCAGGAAAACATGCATTAACTCAGAGATGTTTCAAGTTAATGTATGCACTGAAGATGCAAAAATGAAGCTCGCAGACCACTTCTGCACTCGTGAAGCACAGAAAAAGTAATGAGGATAGGGCCAAGAGCAGCTGCTCCAGTACTGGTGCCTCATACAATGGTCAATTGTGAGCAGCTGCATCACCAATTTCAAGTAGGAGTATCAGGAGGAAAGATGGCGGCTTCATCTTGCCCCTGCATCTCCTCCTCACTGCTGGAAGCAGAATCTGCTGAACTGCTCACCTGCTCTTGCGGCTCTACACAAAAAGCCCTTACAAATCTGAGACAAACGGCTTTCAGTATGTACAGACAAGTACAGTAGCTGATATCCTCCTATATCACTGAGTAGGTTTTGGAGGGGTGTCTTGTTTGGGAATGTACTAACTCAGGTATCCAGCCTCGCAACAGCATGTGCGTTTCAGCTCATTCTTTACAAGGTGCGACTCTTTGACACAGGGGGTTCTCTTCCCTTTAATGCTATTCAGTTTGTCAAATGTTTGCATTTGTACACACAGCATAATTTCCATTCAAACATGAAAAAAATGTTCAGACTTCATTCGTATATTTCTATTAATGATATTTTAATATGCATCCCCAGGGAAACGTCTGAGCAAGAATGGAACTGAAGAACAAAACTATGATACAAGAATTCATTCTCGTGGGATTCACTGAACGGTCTGGGCAGCAGATATCACTCTTAACTATCTATTTATTGATTTCCGTTGTTGCAGTGATAGGAAATGTTTTCCTGATATTCTTAATATGGATGCATCCCCGGCTGCACACACCCATGTACTTCTTCCTCTGGAACCTATCGATTGTGGAAACTATAAATGTCCTAAATGTTATCCCTGTGTTGGTAGAACAGATATTTTTAACTCACGTATTTATATCAAGACGGTGTTGCTTCACGCAGTCCTACTTCTATTTTTACCTTGCCACTAATGTGTTTTTTCTAATGCCTATTATGTCCTATGATCGTTACATGGCCGTATCCAAGCCATTGCATTATTACAGGATCATGAACAGTAGACTCTGCATTCAACTGATGATTGTGTGTTGGCTGGGGTCGTTCCTTTGTCTTCTCTATCCCACCATAATAATGGTCCAGCTTCCCTTTTGGGGCTCTAATATTATAAACCATTTTTTCTGTGACAGTTTTTCAATCCTCAAACTGGCCAGCACGGACACTGGATTTCTTCAATTTATCAATATAATTTCAGCTCTTGTAGTCCTTCTGAGCTCATTGGGGTTGACCGTTGTGTCTTATATCTTCATCGTTTCAACTATTCTTCGAATCCCATCAGCAAATGGAAGAAAGAAGACTTTCTCTACCTGCAGCTCTCACCTGGCTTTAGTTTCAGTCTCCTACGGAACTGCTCTTTTTGTTGAAGTGACTCCAGCACTAAATGCTTCAGTAGAATTGTACAAAGCACTGCAGATGTCTGGAGGCCTTGTTTCTCCTTTGATGAATCCTTTCATTTACACTTTCAGAAACAAGGAAGTCAAGAAAGTATTAAGAAAACATACGCGCGGATAAAGAACTAGCAATGTGCACGCTTTTCGCCTAGTCACTGCGTAGTGGGCATTAACTTAAGTAGGTGATTAGAAGTCTGAGATAACAGTGGCAGCTTTTTTTCACAGACACTTTTCGTGCCCAGGCTCTGCAATGCAAATTAACAAAAGTTTCGCACTGGGACAGATGCACTTACCCGTCACAGGCCAAAAATGACATGGCCAGCTTTGCAGAATCCCTATCCATTCTTAAAGTGGGAGCGCTCCCTCATGCATAGCTTCCGCTTTGCAAATGAATGCCAACCCTTTTAGAGTTGTCAGTATTCTTTCAATGGTTCCTGACCAAAAGAGCTCCTACTAAGCATTCATTACCTCCTCGTTAGTCTTCCTCGCCACATGACTTACATAGTGAGCATCAGCTCCACGACAGAACCCTCCAAAGCAAAAAAAAAAAAAGCCTCCCACCCCCTCCCAACATGGCCGACCAGTCACCCCTGACCTCTATAAGAGGCGGACCGGCCCAACCAACAGCCTGTTTTTTTTGTTCTGCGCGATTCTCTCCAGAGGCGCTGTTCAGGTAAGATGGGCCGGCGTGAGCTGGCCCTTGGGTTTTAGGGTTGAGGATCCTGCTCTAGCGGTCCCTGGTGCCTTATGCCTAATAATCCCCCCCCCTCTTCCTTCCCCCGGTCCTGTGGGGCCGGTTAGGTGCTGCTCTAGCGTACCAGAGGTTTACAGGGGGGTGGGGGCGGCCGGGGGTGTGGGGTGTTGGTGCATTCCCGTGCCTCCCCCGGTCGTGACTGAAGGGCCCTTGCCCGTTGTGGGCTTCGGGTCCGGCGCTGGTGGTTCTCCGGTGTGTGTGCCGGGGCTCCGGTTGCTTTCGATGCGCTGGACGCATGTGTGATGGTCCCGGGTTATTCCCGGTTTTTCACTTGCTGTGCAGGCGTCTCCTGAGTACTGGTGAATGCCGTGCAGGTTTTGTCCCGAATTGCTGTGGACTTGTGTGTGTTGTGCGGCACCCGTTTACAGGTTGGGGTTCTTTCACATGCCTTTGCCCATGGGGCGCTTCAGTGAGCACTACGGATTGAATGCGGGCGTGCTGGGTTGAGTTCCTTCTATCCCTACGGCCTGCCTTCCTGTGTGCTTCCTAGTGTATGCTTTTGCAGTCTCCTGTTCTCCATTCAATGTGTGGCGCTATGACGCGGCGCTCCTACAGGCGGTACTTGCACTGAGCCTGGCCGGGGTGGTGGAGCCTCGGCGTGCAGCGCGTACCGGTCTGGAGGCGGGCTCGATCCTACCTCTTTTTTCTGCATACGCTGGCCGGGTCCGGGTGCTCCTCTCCGGCCGTCCTGGGGCTCGGTTCCGCGGCGCTGGTCGCTGCCGCCTCCCTTCGGGTATTTCTGGCTGCCCTACGGGCCGCGGCGGTTTGCCGCGCTGGAGTTGACGCCTCCCGCCTCTCGGGGGCGGGGTTTGGTGGCCACCAGGTGCGGCCGGTGATTTCCGTCATCGGTGTTGCGCGGCTTTCTCCTGCTGGCGCTGCGTTTGGTCGCGGCATGCCTGGGCAGTTGGCTGCGCGTCTGTCTCTTCCTCAGAGGGTCCGGTGTTCGATCCTCGGTAAGGGCGTTTTCTTTTTGTGGTCGCATGGGGACTGTGGGTTTTCATTTGCCAATTCACCAATGTGTTTTTTGACTCGGTTGTGATTGGCGCGATCTGTGGACTGTTCACTTCTTTCTGTGGTCCTTTTTTTCTGGCACCCTGGGGGCCCGTGTTTTCCTCCTGTGGAGGGGTGCGGCCCTGGGCCGTCAGGATGCGCCGGGCTCATGTGAGTTTGCGCTGCTGGGTTGCTGTGCCTTCTGGTCTCCTCAGGGAGGCGGGGGTTATGTCCCCCCTTCTGTCGCCGTCTGCGGGGTCTCCCTGTTGTACGGCGCTATCCCTTCTAGTTCTAGGGGTCCTTGCATGGCGGGGAGCCCTGCTCCCTCATCGCCTCGTCTCCCTCTCGGCCCGGTGGGGGAGTGTGGCCCACTGGTGGCGCCACGGTGCCTATTCCGTTCATGGAGTCCCACTCGGCTTCCCTGGGCAATGGCTTGCTTTTTCACCACTGCGGCCCCCGCAATGCAATGCCTGGCCTCCGCCTTGGGGGTGTCCGGGGGTGGACGCCTCGGGGGTTGGCCAGGAGAGGTTCCACTGCAGTTTTCGTACAAGCGCCTTGTGCCCTTGTGGGTGTGTAGTGCGCTATTCTTGTATCTAGTTCCGCTACTGTGAAGTTGGGCATGGCCCCTGCGCTGGGATGTCACGCCTAATTCGTGATTCGTTGGTGAGGCTTGCTTTTCCCTCCTCCGGCGGCGGTGGTTGTTCCCGGGTGCTCGCTTCGGCGGCGCGTATACTGAAATTGGAACGATACAGAGAAGAGTTGCATGGCCCCTGCGCGAGGATGTCCATATATTGCGTTCTCTACGCATGTGTCCGGACTCCCCCCCTCTGCCTGCGTCCGTTGTGATGGGCGTTGTGGAGGTGGGCTTTGTCACCTTTGCCGCTCTGGTGGCCGCGAGGCTGGCTCGGCCGTCTGGTTTGGCTGCGTCCTTGTCGGCGGTGACGGCGTTTTCGGCGAATGGCCTACTCTGGCTGTCTCCGGTCTTTTCGTTTGGGGCCCGCTCCCCTGGGCGCGGCCTCCTTCGGACTCCTCATCTGCCTGTGGGTGAGGGCGTCCTGCCCTTGCATGGGTGGGGTCCTTCGGCCATTCCACCCGGATTTCAGGGTGTCGGTCTTCACGAGGTACGTTCAGGTTTGGCTTCCGGGTCCGAGTTTCGGCTATTCCCGGTCTCGTACTGGTGCTGCCGCTCCCTTTGTTTCGCCCCTAGATCCTGGCTTTCGGCCTTCTCACTCCAGGGGGTTCCCTGGGTGGGGGAGGGGGGGCTGTTGCCTCCGTTACGTCCCGTCTTGGGACGTGGCTGTCACGGTTCTTGGGCTCTTCGGGCTTGCTAGCCGGTGTCCGGTCTTGCTGGTCTTGCGGACTTTCCGCGGGGTCCCACCTTCTCGACGGGTTAGGGTACCTGCTCCTTCCCTTGTCTCAACTGAAGGGTTTTCTGGGACCATGGGTTGGCCTGTGAGGCCGGCCTGCGAGTGGGGGTTCCCTCTCTCGGTTGCGGGTACTTCCGTTGGGCTTGCCTTCTGGCCCGTGGGTGGGAACTGTGCTCCTGGCCCGCCTGGTGGATCTTCTTCGCCGGGAGGGGATCTTGGTGTTCCCTGTCTGGACGTGTGATACTTCTCGGCCTCGTCTTTTTCATGGGTGAGGCTTCACGTCAGGTGGTGTCTCCCCTACGTCGGCTCCCTGCTCTATGTGCGGTGATCCCTGCGGTTCCCGTCTCGGGCTTGTCCTCCTTCGGGGGTCGTATGCCTGGACCCGGTCCTCCCCTCTGGTTCGTTCAGGGGGGGGGGGGCGTACTTTGGCGCCGGGTCGTTTGGGGGTCATTGGGATCTCCTGCAGTCACGCGGCTCCTCGTGCTTCGGGAGTTGCTGGCAGTCCTCCTGGCCTGCCGTCTTTTGCACCTTTGCTTCAAGGTCCCCATGTTCTGGTCGGGTCCGTCGACCTAGTGGGGTGGAGCGGTGTCAGCCTTCAGAGGTGGCGGATCGACTGAGTCGGATATTTCCTTCGTTGCCTTGTCTCGCCCTGACCCCGGTGGTGTTTCGGCGCCTGGTGCCTCGACTCGGTCTGCCTCCGGTGGATCTGTTCGCGGACGGGGACTCGGCCCTCCTGCACAGGTTCTACTCTCTCCTCCCGGGTCCGGGGATGTGGCGGGTGGATGCCCGGTCATTCGCTTGGCCTTTTAGGTCTGCTGTACGCGTTTCCCCCGTTCCCACTGATACCTCGGGTCCTCTGCTGAATTCGCTTGGGCAGGGCCGGGGTGCTTCTGGTGGTTCCCGGCTGGGTCCGCCGCCCCTGGTACCCGCTCCTTTGCGAGCTGGCGGTTCAGGCCTACTGGCCGATCCCGGATCTTCCCGTTCCGTTGTTGGGTCCCCCGCTCCCGGAGTCGGTGTTGAGCCGGCTCTATCTGCAGGCCTGGCTCCATCTGCAAGGCCTGGTTCTTGAGCGGATGATGCTGCTTGCTCGGGGTTGTTATTCTGGAGGTTGTGGTTTTGCTGCTGGGCTCCCGCAGGTCTTCCACATTCTCTTCCTGTCCTCGACACTGGGCTTCTTTCTCGCAATGGTGCGGTCGGCTTGGTGCTGTCCCCGCCACCATGGACCCCTTGCGGGTCTTGGCTTTCCTGACTGAGGGGTTTTCCTTGGGCTTGGCCCCTTCTTCCCTGGGTCCCTGTGGGCTGCCTTGCGGGCCTTCCGCAGTCCGGTTTTCGACGGGCTGGATTCCCTGGGGGCTCGCTTGGCTCCGGAGTTGTTTTTTCCCTCACCCTCGGACGCTCTGCCTGTCTCCCCCTTGGGATCTCCCTCTCGTTCTGCGAGCACTTCAGGGTCCGCCCTGTGTGCCCCTGGCCTCGGGGGCTTTGCGGTTCCTCACCTTTACGGTGGTTTTTTTTCCGGTTGGCTGTGGTGTCTGCTGGGCGATTGGGCGTGCGGGGGTCGTTCCTCCGCTGCCCTCCCTTCTTGCGGGTTTTACCGGACCGGTTGTTTCTCCGGCATGTACCCCGTTGGCTTCCCAGGGTTCCTTCCCTGGTGTTCGGGTCTCGGGAGGTGTCATTACCTTCTTGTCCTCCCGTCACGGATCCTTCCGTGTCCTTGCTGGTTGTCCGGCGTGCTTGAGCGCACGTCTTCCCTTTCCCGGTGGGATTGCCTGTTTGTGACTTTAGGTTCGGTTCAATCGGGCCACATGCCCGCTCTTTCCACCTTGAGTCACTGGCTTACACTGGCTATCATCCTTTCCTATGCTTCGCTGGGTTCGGTGGTTCCGGCGGGGGTCCAGGGTCGGTCCGCGGGGCGTGTCTCTGTGTCCTGGGCCCCCTTCTAAGGTGTCTCCGCTGTGGTGTTTGTCGGGCGTCGACGTGGTCGTCCCCCCGCTTGTTCATGGAACACTATCGCTTTGTCTTGGGGGGTGCTGTCCCGGGGGACTTCGCTGGGACCGTTCTGAGTACAGGAGCTGCGGCTCCTTTGTTGGCCCGTTCTTGTCTTTATGTCTTGATTCAGGTTTCCTGTGATCCCTGTTTTCTTTTCATTATTCTGATTCAACCTTGTGTTGGTTTCTCTGCATCACCGTGTGGTGCTGTTCTTATGGTGGTCAATGAAGCCTTGTTGGCTTGGGTATTTGCTCACTATGTAAGTCATGTGGCGAGGAAGACTAACGAGGAGGTAATGCCCCGGTTACTTACCGGTAATCTTCATTACTCCGAGTATAGTCTTCCTCGCCACATGAGTTCCCTCCCCCCCTCCCTGTCTGGCTATCGGCTTCATTGTTTGCTTGGTAGATCAGGCTGTTGGTTGGGCCGGTCCGCCTCTTATAGAGGTCAGGTGTGACTGGTCGGCCATGTTGGGAGGGGGTGGGAGGCTTTTTTTTTTTTGCTTTGGAGGGTTCTGTCGTGGAGCTGATGCTCACTATGTAAGTCATGTGGCGAGGAAGACTATACTCGGAGTAATGAAGATTACCGGTAAGTAACCGGGGCATTCACAAAACATTGATACGTCATTGCAAATCAGTGGAAGGGGCCGGGGGCGCTTGCTAGATGTTCCTTCATCCTATCTTTGTAAATGGCTTGCAATTAGAATGTAAGAGTCGCAAATCCATTTGAACATTGACAATTCTTCTTTAAGAATTTGCCTAGGGAGGTTTTCTTCTGTGATTTTGTTTTTGTGCACAGCAGGTTTTGGAAATGCAAAAAACGCTTCGTACATGAGGCGCAGTTCCCGGTTGTTGACAGCATGGACATGCAGCATCCTAACGTTAACATACTTACCAGTCCTACAAGTGCCTGCTAATGGTCATCACAATTATTAAGCTTGGTGTAGTGTTCATATAATATGGACATAACCCCTGCAATATTTACTTAGAACTAATATTCCTTACAATTACCCAAAACAGGTTGCTGGGAATGACCATTTAACAATAAAGTCAACAGCGTTCAATGAAGGGCTTCGAGGAGACATGAATGAATTTGAAAAGGTCATCGTTTCTGTATGCGTTATTTCAGCTCGACACCAAAGTTGTGATGTTTGTGAGCAGGCCTGGAAGACCTTAAGTGAAGGTTGGTGGATTAAGTGAAAATCTGTAATCTTAACTATGTAACTGCACAATAATAGCCAAGTAAAACAAAACATTATTTTTCATAGCGAAGGAAAAAGAAGAAGAATTCAACAGAAAGGGAGATATGGAAGAAATGTCATGGAAGAACAGTATAGAATGAGTACGTAAATTGTTGATGCTGCGATACCATTTAAAAAAAAGAACCATTTTGAAAATAAATAACAATAATAATAGCATATACTATACTAACTACAAACACCAACCACAATAATAAGAAAATGTAACAAAGGTTAATTAGGAATTTTAAAATTAGTTACCTTAGAAAAAGGTGTGCAGCTGGAATAGGGTGGGATCAGTCAGGGAGAAAGGAGTTGTGGAAGTGGTGGTACCCTCGAACTAGTTACTAAGTAGATTTGAGTTGTAATCTCTGATTAAAATTAAAATTCTGAAAAACATTGGCAAAGCCTGTGGATCTCATTTATTTTAGTTATGTGTTCTTTGTTGTAAGTGTTTCCATGACAGATGCACAAACTACCCAGCCTGTCACTCAGAAGTTTGCCATAGTTGTCTGAGGATACAGGCTGATGTCAGTTTGCTATAACAAATTGCTTTAGCGGAAACGTTCATTTTAATATATTGACATATCACCAAACAATTTTGGCAAGAAAATATATTCATGGAGATGGGGCCTAGCTTAATTTGCCCCGCTGGAGGATCTGAATGGCCATGTCTGAGGAAAGGATCCAGAGGATATACTGGTTCTGCAGCTGAACTGAGTGGCAAATTCCCTGAGATATGAGAAGATAGATGCCTCTGTTGCGCCTTTAGAGGTAGCATACCCAGAGCCTATTATCAGGATAAAGAGAACACAGAGGATGATGTTCACCCTCATCCCTGAAATTTGGTTGCCTTGCCATACAGGGGGAGACCCACATTTTTGCTTGCCCACAAGGAGTGGTCCCTCCAAAACAGTGTTGATAGGCAAATGAGCTGGAAGAGAGTGACTGCTTCTCCCTGCATTAGACCTAGAGCAGCAGTGGCTTGAGTAGTGTACCCCAGGGGCAGTGAAATACTATTCTGAAACGATTCTACAGTGAGTATAGCCCTTACTATCGTACCATATAAATTAAAAACAAAGAGGCATATTCACTAGAACGTGTGATAACTATCGCCATAGTAATTTATCGGCAGAAAAGTTAAGACTGCCTAGCCCCGATTTTTATCGCTATGATAGCGGGGAATTCACAAGCCCGCGCTACATGGCGATAATTACAGCGAACTTTGGATAAAACAGGCGACAACAACATCGCAATGGAGATAGTTATTCCTGCGTTAGCAGGCGATAGCTCTAGATAGGCACATCAGTGCCAGATAACTCACCTTTCTCAACCCAGGGAATATCTCATTGCGCACGGCCCTACAAATTTTAGGATTTGAGGGTTAGGATGTCAAGTGAATAACAAATGCAGGAGACATTGTCTGGTTCATTTAACATTTGGCATGCAGCCTGAAAGACTGCTGTGTCAACAGAGGCCTTATGCCCGACCTCTGTACCCCTGCTCTATTGAAAGACCCTGCCAGCCAGCACCTATAAGTGATAGATGGAAATGCATTCACGGGTAAATGCTGAGGGGTTGGCAGGTCTTTAAAAAAATATGCAGGGGGGACTCGGGGTGATGGCAGTGGGTGTTGTGACCCTCATGGGTATCAGAGCTTCATGATCATTGCCTCCATGGCATCCGTGGGGCATCAGGTGTGGATCTTGGCTGGTCTCCCTTTCATGCTGTGGGTAGTCGTCCTACTTAGCACCAGCAAAAGGCAGGTGTAAAATCCCTGGCGCTACCGCGGGTTATCCTCTGTTTTTGCGTCGCTTCTCAGATCTGGCAGTTCGTTGTGAATGTGGTGTTGTGGTTTTCTCATGTGTTTTTGCACGGGAACGCCTACTCTGCATCTTATTAGTGTTAGTTGGTGGTGTCCACCGTGGAGATACATTTGGGAGCAGTTATCACGGATATGCTGGTGTTGTCTGCAGTTTGCACCAGCTTGTGAATGGGGTGTTAAATCTATCTTTTACTGCATTAAGGTAGAGATAAAGATTCAGGGACTCAGACATGAGTCCCTTTCTCACTGCTCCATCAGGATTCAAGCAAGCCGGGCCGAAGAAGGCTGAAATGCCAGAAACCGGTCCCCGGTAGCTTGTCTCCTTTCTGGTGAAGAATTGGCTTGGTAGTTTAGTCTGCCCTGTTCCCATGATGCACTGGGCCAGGGACAGACTGATTTGCATATAGCCAGGTTCTGAGCTGGGATAGGGCAGTGAGATAAATAACGGTGATGGATCAAGCCCTGATCTTTGGACTGGGTAAGAGTGGTCTGTTTAACTCAGACACTCTGTTCATCACCACCCCCTTTTCTAAATCGTTTTTGGCCACTATAGGTGTGGCAGGGTATACTCAGACATGAGTCCCTTTCTCACTGCTCCATCAGGATTCAAGCAAGCCGGGCCGAAGAAGGCTGAAATGCCAGAAACCGGTCCCCGGTAGCTTGTCTCCTTTCTGGTGAAGAATTGGCTTGGTAGTTTAGTCTGCCCTGTTCCCATGATGCACTGGACCAGGGACAGACTGATTTGCATATAGCCAGGTTCTGAGCTGGGATGGGGCAGTGAGATAAATAACGGTGATGGATCAAGCCCTGATCTTTGGACTGGGTAAGAGTGGTCTGTTTAACTCAGACACTCTGTTCATCACCACCCCCTTTTCTAAATCGTTTTTGGCCACTATAGGTGTGGCAGGGTATACTCAGACATGAGTCCCTTTCTCACTGCTCCATCAGGATTCAAGCAAGCCGGGCCGAAGAAGGCTGAAATGCCAGAAACCGGTCCCCGGTAGCTTGTCTCCTTTCTGGTGAAGAATTGGCTTGGTAGTTTAGTCTGCCCTGTTCCCATGATGCACTGGGCCAGGGACAGACTGATTTGCATATAGCCAGGTTCTGAGCTGGGATGGGGCAGTGAGATAAATAACGGTGATGGATCAAGCCCTGATCTTTGGACTGGGTAAGAGTGGTCTGTTTAACTCAGACACTCTGTTCATCACCACCCCCTTTTCTAAATCGTTTTTGGCCACTATAGGTGTGGCAGGGTATACTCAGACATGAGTCCCTTTCTCACTGCTCCATCAGGATTCAAGCAAGCCGGGCCGAAGAAGGCTGAAATGCCAGAAACCGGTCCCCGGTAGCTTGTCTCCTTTCTGGTGAAGAATTGGCTTGGTAGTTTAGTCTGCCCTGTTCCCATGATGCACTGGGCCAGGGACAGACTGATTTGCATATAGCCAGGTTCTGAGCTGGGATGGGGCAGTGAGATAAATAACGGTGATGGATCAAGCCCTGATCTTTGGACTGGGTAAGAGTGGTCTGTTTAACTCAGACACTCTGTTCATCACCACCCCCTTTTCTAAATCGTTTTTGGCCACTATAGGTGTGGCAGGGTATACTCAGACATGAGTCCCTTTCTCACTGCTCCATCAGGATTCAAGCAAGCCGGGCCGAAGAAGGCTGAAATGCCAGAAACCGGTCCCCGGTAGCTTGTCTCCTTTCTGGTGAAGAATTGGCTTGGTAGTTTAGTCTGCCCTGTTCCCATGATGCACTGGGCCAGGGACAGACTGATTTGCATATAGCCAGGTTCTGAGCTGGGATGCGGCAGTGAGATAAATAACGGTGATGGATCAAGCCCTGATCTTTGGACTGGGTAAGAGTGGTCTGTTTAACTCAGACACTCTGTTCATCACCACCCCCTTTTCTAAATCGTTTTTGGCCACTATAGGTGTGGCAGGGTATACTCAGACATGAGTCCCTTTCTCACTGCTCCATCAGGATTCAAGCAAGCCGGGCCGAAGAAGGCTGAAATGCCAGAAACCGGTCCCCGGTAGCTTGTCTCCTTTCTGGTGAAGAATTGGCTTGGTAGTTTAGTCTGCCCTGTTCCCATGATGCACTGGGCCAGGGACAGACTGATTTGCATATAGCCAGGTTCTGAGCTGGGATGGGGCAGTGAGATAAATAACGGTGATGGATCAAGCCCTGATCTTTGGACTGGGTAAGAGTGGTCTGTTTAACTCAGACACTCTGTTCATCACCACCCCCTTTTCTAAATCGTTTTTGGCCACTATAGGTGTGGCAGGGTATACTCAGACATGAGTCCCTTTCTCACTGCTCCATCAGGATTCAAGCAAGCCGGGCCGAAGAAGGCTGAAATGCCAGAAACCGGTCCCCGGTAGCTTGTCTCCTTTCTGGTGAAGAATTGGCTTGGTAGTTTAGTCTGCCCTGTTCCCATGATGCACTGGGCCAGGGACAGACTGATTTGCATATAGCCAGGTTCTGAGCTGGGATGGGGCAGTGAGATAAATAACGGTGATGGATCAAGCCCTGATCTTTGGACTGGGTAAGAGTGGTCTGTTTAACTCAGACACTCTGTTCATCACCACCCCCTTTTCTAAATCGTTTTTGGCCACTATAGGTGTGGCAGGGTATACTCAGACATGAGTCCCTTTCTCACTGCTCCATCAGGATTCAAGCAAGCCGGGCCGAAGAAGGCTGAAATGCCAGAAACCGGTCCCCGGTAGCTTGTCTCCTTTCTGGTGAAGAATTGGCTTGGTAGTTTAGTCTGCCCTGTTCCCATGATGCACTGGGCCAGGGACAGACTGATTTGTATATAGCCAGGTTCTGAGCTGGGATGGGGCAATGAGATAAATAACGGTGATGGATCAAGCCCTGATCTTTGGACTGGGTAAGAGTGGTCTGTTTAACTCAGACACTCTGTTCATCACCACCCCCTTTTCTAAATAGTCGTCCTACTTAGCACCAGCAAAAGGCAGGTGTAAAATCCCTGGCGCTACCGCGGGTTATCCTCTGTTTTTGCGTCGCTTCTCAGATCTGGCAGTTCGTTGTGAATGTGGTGTTGTGGTTTTCTCATGTGTTTTTGCACGGGAACGCCTACTCTGCATCTTATTAGTGTTAGTTGGTGGTGTCCACCGTGGAGATACATTTGGGAGCAGTTATCACGGATATGCTGGTGTTGTCTGCAGTTTGCACCAGCTTGTGAATGGGGTGTTAAATCTATCTTTTACTGCATTAAGGTAGAGATAAAGATTGTGGAAGCCGTCAAAGTGAAATAAGTTGCTATAGATGGACGGCATACTTCAAAAGTAACAAACGGTGCTGATCCAGGCACCACTGCAGTACTCTTGAAGGTATGTGGTCCAGGGATCGTTCACCATGACTTGTGGAATGTGCAGCAGGGGCACTTTGGTTCATGGAGTGTTTTGCTATTTTGCATCACAGCTGATATTGCCGGCAGTGAGGGGAGTCACAGAAGTACAGAAGAAAAAGTCGAGACCATTCCATGGCAGAATATATATAAACTGTATGAATGTGGACAAGGTCAAATATTGTCTCTTGGAAGTTTTTCAAAGAATTCTAGTTCTCTATGAATAGTTCTACTTTAAGTAGATTAATTTTTGCCAAAAGATACAAATTTGGAAAAACAAAAGTTAGATCATAGAAAAAATAGAGTTCCAAAGTTAGAAACCTTGTTTTGAAAAAATGAAGGTCGAATTCAGAGTCTCTTAGAACACTGTGTGCCAATTTCAAAAGTCAGTGTTATTGGTCGGAGAAAAAATAGTCAGTGTATATATCACAAGAGTCTTCTGTAGTTCTTTTCGTAACAGAACTACTTGTTACCAAAGCAATTTATGCATGATTGTGCCACCATTTGCATCTTTGAAACCATTTCAAATCCAGTTCTGCAAGTATTCATTGTGAGATTGAACGCAGTAATAGGAATTGCACACTATGAGAGTGGGGAATTCTCGATCAGTATTTTCAAGCACCATCTTGAATGCTTGTAGTTCAGCTCGCTGAGCTGTACAATCTCCTAAAGATTGAGGTTTAGTGACAGTAGGTCAGAATTTTCCGTCTCGCCAGTGACCTTTAAGGATCGCGCACGCAGCACTATAAGCTTGTTTAGCTCCAATAGCGGGTTGTGCTGATCCGTCACTATGGATTATTCATTCATACTTTTCTAGAAGCAGAATTTCAGTAGGCAGAGGACATTCTTGTTCGTATTGTTGAAATTCTTGTGTTTTTCAAATATGGGTCAAAAACGTATTCAACGTCTGTTGCAGCAAGAGAATTAACCCATTGTAACATTCTCGGATGTAATGCTTTAGCATTCGGAATGCTTGCTTTTGTCATTGCTTTTAAGGCAGGTACAGGTCTAACGACCATTATGCATTTTCCAAGTGCGTGGGCTCTTTCTTTTGCTACTGCATTTTGAACCGCTGTCAGAATTTTTTCTTTAGAAGTGAATTTCATTTCTGCTTGTGTGTACAAGTGTGATTTGTAAGCTATTGGTACTTAATCTCCTTTGTTAAAGGTTAAGTACGTGAATTCACATTTTCCTGGAATGATTCGGATCACTAAGTTGCGTACGTTTACGCATGTTTGTAAATGTTTTGTAGCTAACATGTCTGTTTGGACCGAACGCAGAATTTCTGTGTGTTTTTGTGTCCAATTAACTGTTTTGAAATCAGGTTTGATTAATTTGTAGAGAGGTTTAACCCTTTCTGCATAATTTAGAATCTAAGTTCTTCTGAAATTTAGGAAACCTAGAATCGACTGTAGGTTTTTCAGCATTTTTGGAGGTTGGAGCAGCGCATACTTTTCTAAGAGGTTGGCTGCCGTATCCTAGAAATAGGATGTTGAGATGGCCAATTCTTGATTTCTTAAAATTGGTTTATACCCTTCAGAGGCAAAGCCCAGTATAATGGTGTTCACCCTGATCAAGTGCCTATCCAAGTCATCGTCTGTTAGATAGATGTCATCCACATATGATAATGCTTCATCATCATAGGTTTGTAGTAACTCTGTTACCCTGGCTCAAAATAACCCTGGACTATTCTTGAATTCCTGAGGGAGACAACAGAATTGATACTATGTCCTCATGATTGAGAAAGCTGTCAAATGCCTGCATTCATGTGCAATGTTTTGACAGAAGAAACCGTTAGAAATATCTAATGTGGTTTTATATTTTTTATGCACAATGTTATTCATTAGCAATGCACTGTGTGCATTTTGTACTGCAAAGGTTTTGCAACAAGAGTTTAAATGTCTGTAGTCCAATACTAGATGATATGCATTGTCTGGTTTGGAGATAGAAAACAAAGGATTGTTCATGGACGAGATGCATGTTTCAATCACCCCCTGGTATTCAAGTTGATCTAATATCTCCCTGACCTGTTTTTAAGCTTCATGCTTAACTGAATACTGCTGTTGCGCAATTGGTTGAGTTTTCAATTGGATTTTATGGCGAGGAGAATCCTCATCCCATCCTACTTGATTTTTGTATAATGCTGGAGCCCGGGCTACTGCCCATTTCCTGGCATAAGTATGTTTTAAATGAATTGGAATATGATTGGAGAAGGCTGGCATAATGATGTCTTCGCCATGTGGGCGCTCCCTGACAGATTCAATTAGCCAGTCTTGTTCAGCTAGAAGAATGTCATAACCCTGAGAGAGCAGCTCCCATAAGAATGCTCTTATTTTTTAGTTATGTCCCCCTCCATCCAGAGTGTTACTTCATATAACTTACGTGGGACACCAACCCCGGTATCTGCAGTTTCAACTTGGATGTACTCATTTTAGTCCACTGTCTCCAGATGATCCTTCAAAATCTTGCGAGCTATGGTGACTTCTGCTGTGCTGTCCAACATCGTTAGAGCCCATTCCCCGTTCTTGCATTGTGTCCTCAAGATCCTCGGCCTGTATGATCTTTAAACCTGCTACCTGTTACCATGTAGTGTGATTTATATGTTTTAGGGCACCTTCAAATCAGAGTGCGTGTTCCTGGTATGTTAGTGGAATCCCAATATCCTCAAAAGGAATGTATTCCGTTGGTGGGTCATCTTCTTTGTAGAAGTGTAACAAATGTGTTACTGGATTTGCTTCAGGGAAGATAATCCATGAATAGTATACCTCTGTCTGATAATATTCATGTGCCTCTATCACAAAATTTACCAAACCACTACTTGATGATAGGCCACTTTTTATAATTTTTATAGTGATGGATTTCCTTACATTTTTTGGAATGTTTATGGCATCATCGTCGGTCTCTTGGAGACCTGTAATGTTTAAAACTCGTATGGCTGCATCTGCTGCAGCTCCATTATAGTTGTTGTCCTCGTTTTCAGTCAATTTGTTAGCTGAAAAGTTTGCAAAGCAAGTTTCAAGGAAACAAAGATAAGGTGCACAACATTTTGGAACACTGTATCCTTCCATGTTGAACAAACCAAAAAGTTAACACATAGGATTTTCGTCCTATTCAGCTATGGCGGATATTTTATCCTTTTACCCACTCCAGTTGTCTATTGGAGTATTTTACGGGAAAAGCACGACTGAGTTACTTTAGTATCAAGCGTTAAATTAGTGCCTTACCAAATGTTGGGCCCCATGTAGTGTAGTTCCTATATTCCCAATAGGCTCTGCACATTGGAATAATATATCCTATAGATTTGACGTATGACTGAGGTCGACTAGGCCTCTGTCGATTATACTAAACTTAATAGTGTGTGCCAGCTAGCTCAGAGGTCACTAGAAACTTTCTCGAATTCACAAGAAGGGATTAGTTTCTGACAACTGCATAAACATGACTACTTTGTTTTCCAAGAATAAGAATATATCTCTCAGAGTTGCGGAAACAATAGATAAGTATCTCACTCAGTCAATCATGCATGCTTCGTTTCTACAGAGTTGCAGAGAAAATATAGAGACGGGCGTTTTCAATATAAAGGTTTATTGAACAGTCTTCTTTCTCATGCAAGAGAAGTGAACTGCTACAATCTTTAGGCAGACTGCAAAGTATAATGCGTACAGCATAAACAGTAATATGAAATAATACTGTAAGAGCATTGTATAGTTTCTAAGCCATATAAAAATACATACATAAATAACATAGACTAAAATACTCAACTGGTGCTTCTAAAATACGCCTACCCAAATGTACCTAACCTAAGTCTAGTACGCGGGAAGAAATAAGTATTGTGTAGCATAGGTTTAGTTTTCTTTGCCAAGAATCTACCAAAGGTTTCTCTAGGTTCTAATCAGCTCCATACCTTGGTTAGAATGAAGGAGGTCTGGTATCTCAGTCTCGGGATTCGATTTCCCAACACCCCGCAAGGGGAGCCGTAAACACTGGAGCTGGATTCTCGGCAGGAGAAGGGCAGCTTCTTGATCAGTGCGTCAGCTGGAGAGTCAGCTTCCTTCGGCACTTGCTGTAGCGAGCTGCGCCCGGCAAGTAGATAGTCTCCAAGAACTCACATATTAAGTCTATTAAGTCAGGCCCACATTAAATTGAGCTAATTTATCATTAAAAAATATATGATTACTGAACATATTTTCATAGAGAACATAAAGCTCTCATGATTCTAATATAACGCTGATGCATTTGAAATCATTTAGTGTGGTTAAAAATAACATGTGTCAGTGTGATATACTACTACTTTCTGAAAGTACTAACGTACATATATTTGAAATCAAAGTATTAAAGTGTTTTAGGTGTATAACATCAGTACATGTATAAAATACAAGGTCGGAAAGTTTCATGAATGCTTCATTAATTGAGAATGTGTAGCACAAATTATTATTTTGTCATGCCGGTGCATATGTTTACACATAAAAGATACATTTTTAATAGAATTCATCATAATTAGGTTAAATCTTAATATTTGTCATTATGATAATAAGGAATTATTAGAGGGAAACTCCATAACATGAGAGTTCACCATTTACACTTTTCTAGCACACTTTAATGATGTATAGTACTTTGTCAATTTGTAAATTACAGTCTATATTATTTACACAAATGATATGATCTAGTCTACATCTTTTCTGCATGTTTTCATGATACAGTAACTAAAAATTCTCTTGTCTGGTAATTTTTTTCCGAATGTGGAGTTGGTGCACCTTTATTATATTACTCAGAAATATCATAATTTGGTTTCTTATGTCTTTGAATGTGTAGATGTGATTCCATATCCAACAATTCGCCCTTTCATGGCGAATCAAGCCATCACACTCTTATCTTTATCCAATCTGGTGTCACTTGATAGTTCTGTTGTTTTCATTAATTGTAGTCTAGATTGCAAAAGAGCTTTCCTCTCGTCATAATATCTACATTGTCCATCTTCCAATTCTATCTCATCTCTTTTTCTCTTTACCCCTCTTGTCTTTGTTCTTGTTTTTAGATGTCTGCAGATTTTGACAGAAATAATTATTATTAATATTAGTATGCAAGCAGCAATTGTTAGTAAGGGCTTTACATCTATCCCACTAATCCACTTTCCAGGTAGTAGACCACTTTCCTCTTGTAGAAAATCCGTTACCAATCGATTCCCAAGAACCATCCGCTTTTAATAAGCTCAAATCTTTTTCCAGGTGTGTAATGTTAGTAATGTATCCTCCTGATCTTTACTCTTATCAGGGATACAATTGCAATGTTGTTCATGGTGGCCGCTATTTAACAGGAGTGGAGTAGCGGGGGAGGGAGGGCAGGGGGTAAATGTTTTTTTATACACTTACGTGCAGGCCGGCCGCTACCTCTTAGTCCTCTTCCACTCCTCGGTCCCCTCCAGGAGCAGAAAGCAGGAAGCACACAGTCTCCCTTAGTCAATTACAATGCTGCCTTACAGCTGATTGGTTCGTGGTTCGGCACTCAGAGAGGAAATGGGAGGCTGTGCATTTTTTCCACCCAGGCTGTGCAATACAGCCAGTGGAAAACATGCAAAGTTCGCATGAGTGTTTGGCCAGCCTAATACGGCCAGTCAAACTGTCATGTGCACTCAGAGTGTGCTTACAACTCCTCCCTCTGCTTTGCTGCACTCCACAATTGGGTTATTAGTATTGTATTTTTCCTTTTTAAACTGCTTGCAGAGCAGTGGGACGGCGTCCTCTGTCTTAGCGGAGGAACCGCCACTGACATTGGTGAACCTTCAGCATCGGACAGACGCCGCCTTCCTTTGCTAGGAGTACGTCTAATGCAAGACTGTTTTAGAGCACTATAGATCCCATAGCAACCATTTCAGTACCTATGTCTAGTAACCCAACCACTGTATCTGTTGACAGCTTGTCAACCACAAAAATAAAGTGGGGAGCAAAGAGGTATTGCTCAACATGAGCATTGGAGGTGGATACGCCCTCCTTCAGTCTATAGATACTAAACAAAAAGATCGACCCTCAGATAGATTCAAAAGCCATGTCCTCCCAGACTAAGTATGTTTCCTACAATGGTGGGAAAAAGTTTGTTTAAATACCCCTCACAAACCAAAAGGGCCCTTGGTGTCATGCTTCATCATTGGGGTCTTCCCGCCCCCCTACGGGACAGACGTGCTACGACCTACGGCTATGCGGGAGCACTGTTGTTGTGAGATGACTATGTGTCGTGTAGGAATGTGAGTGGAAGGGTCAGGAGTGAATGGACAGCTGAAGTTAAAAAATACCTAGCTCGTTGGTCAAAAAAACTTTAATATACCTTTGAGCTGGTATTATTGAAATATGGGGAAGGAGGTTGTTGTAACTTTACTCCTTTCCCTCCTCCCCTATTTTCCCCCCTCCCTCTCTGCTCCCTTGGTATGAACCACGCTCCATCCGGGAGTGCGGGTTAGAATGTTCAGAGAGATTGTTGAAGCCGCCAAGCCGGGAGCACCTGTTGTACTTATAACAAATAAACTTAATATTGGAACCCTCAACAGTAGTGATTTATTACTACATTTATGGCGACGAGGACGTGGAACTGAGCCAGGGTCAGTGTGGTGTCTCCCCCCTGGATATATTTGAAGCTTGAGCGGAATGAAGTAACAAGGAAGACTCACCCAGTTGATGAACGGGAAATCGGTCTGACGAGCTGCCGGTTGAGAGCGGGAGACATGAAGTGAAACTGTCGAAGTCGATGTGAAGCGCATGACTCTCGGCAGCTGTGTTCCGTTCCTGGTTTTGAGGGGGCGTTCCTTGACACCATGCTTAGTCCCCTCCGTGGTTTGGTTGGACTGTCATGCTGTCAGTGAAAGGCAGGGAGCCCTCGTGAGAAGAAGACGGAGCGAGTCTTGTTCAGATTATGCGCAGAGTTGTCGACGGGAAGTTCCGGTCCTGTGGACGCGTTTTGGAAGGAGGACCTCGTAACCAACACTCTTCCAGTGTGAAGTGAGGAGAGGGCAAGGGAATCTGTAGGCACTCCATGTGGTTCCCGAGCGAGTCGCACAGGTTTGTGTAGAGAGTCCTTGAAGCTGCGTGAGGAGAAGGGAGCGGAACAAGGAAAGTAGTCACTTTTACAACAACGTGAAAGAAATGGTTTTGAGGTGAGCGCTAAGTGATCGAGGCATGAGTGAGTGACAGCATGGGGGAGCCACTAACCCCTAACTCCCAGAAGTATGGAGGCGAGTAATTATTAGCCTCAGTGAATTTGGAAGTATTCTCACATTAAGTTGGGAGGAGGTTTAACCGCAGACGTACTGCATAATTGCATTGAACCATTGAAACGCTAGGAGGAGCGCTCAACGGAACATATGGTGTGGAAAACTTATGAAACTGTACGGTGGCAGTGTAATTTAGCTGCTTGGAGAAAATATTTGAGGGACATAAAGTTTAGCGAGCTTGTGTTCCAGTGACTGAAAATTAACCGTGGCAGTACCTTGAGTGACGTAATCGTCTGTGATTATTGAGGAAGGGAGTAAAAGAAAACTGTACAAGGGACAGTGGTTGTTGTCCCCCTGAGGTGAATTCATTGAGGTCAAAGAAGAAAGTAATGAAAATAATATTACGGGAGCAAATGAGGTGAGGTGACAGCAGAAGGGACCACCTATCATTTGTGGAAGAAGTGTCCACCTATCATTTGTGAAAGCGGGAAAACTAAGCACCCCATTAGAGTATCTGACGCAGGATCCCTGTCTCTATCCTCGTGCATGGGCATAGGGAATAGGTCAAGGAGCTGGGGAATTAAATTCGGGTGTCGTGTCGGGCACCTCACTTCCGACCAACCTTTAAGCTTTGAAGGGGGTTGCGGTTCGATTCTAAGGAGGTGCGCTTCATACCATTTTCGTATGTCTGTCTGGGCACAGTTGGCGCAGAGGTGAAGAGCGCGAAGGCGAGGACGACGTTTTGGGAGACGATCGCTTTAAGGGCAGGCGGCTGATTTGGTGAAACATCAGGACACAGGCTGCGCACTGCTAATCTAAGGGACACAGCTAATGAACTCGGAGTTTGCAGCGTGTGAGGGGGAGAAGAATTCTACACTCTGCTAGTACCTCAGCGCGTGGCAAGTGCGCATTTCAGTCACGTCACTTTATATTTCACGAGCCTCTATCAATACGCACTCAGTTAAACCAGCACAGTAATTACCATGAATATTCACCCCTCTGTCCTTAGTTGCCACTAACCTGACCACCACACTTTGGCAATCCAGCCAGGGTTTAATTTTTCTTGTCATTTTAGGAAGGGTTATCAGAGCAGTCTCCCTAGAAGCCTTGTCGTAATATTCATATTAATCTAACGCAAGTGCTTCGTACCCCTTAGGGTCCAAGTGGGCAACGTGGCTAATAGAGTAGCTGTGTCCCGTAGTGATCAGTTTGGGCACTGTGGTGCTGTATTAGTGGGGTGGTGGCATCTTCCGGGGAAATTCAGAGGTATTGCAGCACACTAAACATGGAGTGGGGCCGAATGTACAATCTCCCTTCACCTGTGCCGTTCATGGAGGAGGTTAATAAAAACATTGCAGAGTGGAGGGAGTGGAAAGTGTATTTTGAAAACTATTTGTCCGTCTTGGAGGAAGAGGTAGCATCTCTGTCCCCGGAAGTAAAGGCGGAAATTCTACTTCACAGCTTAGGTAAGGGAGGAAGGAAAATGTATCACAATAGGGAGAAGGTATTCATGAAAGGAACTGATAGAAATATGTATGAGAACATTTTGAACGTGTGGGATGAATATTATATACAAGCCACAAGTGGAAAGACACAAAGGGATGAAGGTTTCAAGGGAAGAATGGATGGCAAAGAGGATGTTAGAGCCAGGAAGACATCTCAGAGAGGTACCGTTACAATAGGTGAAGTTGAGACAGAAATGATTTCAGACTCTGGTTCAAGATATAGGGCCCGATGTAGGTCGGTCGGTAACGGCCGAAAATCGGTATTTTCGGCCGTTACCGATCGGTATACATGATTTGACATGTAGGTGCACTATTTTACCGAATCGGTAACTTTACCGAATCGGTAAAGTTACCGATTCTGTAAAATACAGAATCGGTAACTTTACCGATTCGGTAAAGTTACCGATTCGGTAAAATACCGATTCGGTAATTTTACCGATTCGGAGCCACCCATATGTAGGTGGGACTCTTCAGAGTCCCAGGAGCCTTAACGAATCGGTATTTTACCATCAAATCCTATTTGATGGTAAAATAACGATTCCGGTGTGCATGCACATGTGTGCATGCACACCTATGCCATGTGACAGGCAGACCTGCCCTTAGGGCAGGTATGCCTGCCACATGGCACCCGTGCCTGTTTTGGGGGTGCCAGAGGGTGTCAAAGTGACACCCCCTGCACCCTTGAGAAATTCGGTATTTACCGATTCGGTAAATACCGAATCGGTAATGTCCATTCATTCCTATGGGCTTCAAAGCCCATAGGAATGAATGGGCATTACCGATTCGGTATTTACCGAATCGGTAAATACCG
The DNA here is from genome assembly GCF_964263255.1 of Lissotriton vulgaris. NCBI lineage: Eukaryota > Metazoa > Chordata > Amphibia > Caudata > Salamandridae > Lissotriton > Lissotriton vulgaris. The sequence continues at coordinate 1,220,305,818 of NC_141693.1, forward strand.
AATTCATCCGATTCGGTATTCCAGCACATCTGGAATACCTACATATCGGACCCATTGATTTACCGATTTTAAATTACCGAATCGGTAAAATTCGGTAATTTAAAATCGGTAAATCAATTTTACCTACATCGGGGCCATAGTATGGTAAGCAAAAGTGATTGGGACAGAAAATTTGCAAAAAAATATGGTAATGAATTAAAAGAGGCTAACACAGTCATGAAAACATATGCAGGGGAGGATATACAGGCTATTGGTTACAAAGTCATGGACGTAGTTTATAAAGAAAACAATATGTGGAGTACTATATACATAACTGAAGGTGGTATCAACATGCTAGGGTGGAGATATCAACAGAAGTTGAGGATTTCATTGGAGAAAAAAGTAAAAGGACACAGGAATGAGCAGGCACGAAATCAAAGCAAACAAGATACCAGAGTTGAAACTGTTAATGTTCGCATGCAACCATCTAAGAGTAATGCAGCATTTGAAAGAGCTGCAAGTGAAAAAGAGTGGGGAAGAGAAGCTATTAGGGACGAACACTACAAGAGAAAAAACACATATCAAAGCCAGGTGGAGGAAAGAGAAATACGTAAGAAACTAGAGAGAATGCACAGTAGGAAACAAAAAACAGAGACAGATGGAAAATTGGGAAAGGAGGTGGAGTGTGTAAATACCACAACCATAGAACGAGAATGGCAGACGAATAAAAGCAACCAGTCCATTGGCAATGAGATGCGGCAAGGAATTAAGTTGGCTGGGTCCAGACCCAAGATGTCAGAGGAGTACATGGACAATTGTGATCCGGAAAGAGCGAGGGTGCAAGTTACATTGAGCCAAAAGGAGAGAACAAAGATGTATACATACAAGGGATCGAGTATGGTATGAAGGAGAGAGAGAGTAATATAACGCAGAGAAACCCAAAAGGATCCCCACCAAAAGTCATGGAAGGGAAGAGGGGTTCAGTCTATGATCATAGGAGGAAGCCGAAGTGCAATGGTCCAGAAAACACAGACAAGTTCTTTTATGGCAAGCCCAAGAGGGAACAGGAGGACATACTTATGCCTGATGAGACTCATGCAAATGATCGTTGGAGGAAGCCGAAGTGCAATGGTCCAGAAAACACAGATAAGTTCTTTTATGGCAAGCCCAAGAGGGAACAGGAGGACATACTTATGCCTGATGAGACTCATGCAAATGATCGTTGGAGGAAGCCGAAGTGCAATGGTCCAGAAAACACAGACAAGTTCTTTTATGGCAAGCCCAAGAGGGAACAGGAGGACATACTTATGCCTGATGAGACTCATGCAAAAGATCGGGGGCTGTCGAAAACAAAATGCGATAAAGATTGCAATACTGGTCATGGCCAAGGAAGTGAGAGCAGAAGAAGGCCTAGTCCCTGCATGGACAAGGACAGGGAAACGGAGGCTTAATTCATCGAGAGGTAGTCTTGGGGCGCGTCCTGGCTCAAGCTACTGCCTAGGGAAAAGAACTGTACAGCCATTCTCAGTCTTCCGAAAAGGGATGGTAATTCTAGCATGAGGAGTTCGGAATCCCAGGGAGAAATAGACAGAGTAGCAAGCTCAGACATAGGGGAGACAAGGGTGAAAAGGTGGTGATAGATATACTCGTGTTCCACCAATGCCAGGATGCCTTAAGCATCACCTCGTGCATCCATTGAATTGCATTACCCATACCATAACGGTGCACACCCTGTTTGCCCCAGACAGTTACTGTTGTTTAATGTTGGATAATGTACCTGATAGCCTTACCCATTATTTGCTGAATTTTAAATGCACTATACAGTTACTGTTGTTTAACGTGGGACAATGTAACCGGAGAACTTTACTCATTACTTCCAGAATTCTTAGGAGCCTTATCTTAATTCCTGCAGATAAATGTGGACTAGAGCTACCCATGAAATCTTTACTTAGCGTGCCTTGGGATCAATTGAGCATTATTCTCCAGCCACGTATATTGGAAAAAGTAAACTACTGTTCAGAGCTAATTTACCACAGTTAGTGTGCAGTTTTGACTGTTCTTCTACTTAGACTGTAGCAAGGGGTTCCCCGTTTCCGACCCCAATGCTGCTGTGCTGTATCCTTCTCCCACCCCCCCCCCTCCCTCCTTTCCGTCCCGCACCCATCGTGTGGAGTCCTTCAGATTCTCTCCTCCCCACTTTTCCCTAAGGAGGGAGGTGTGTTGTAACTTTACTCCTTTCCCTCCTCCCCTATTTTCCCCCCTCCCTCTCTGCTCCCTTGGTATGAACCACGCTCCATCCGGGAGTGCGGGTTAGAATGTTCAGAGAGATTGTTGAAGCCGCCAAGCCGGGAGCACCTGTTGTACTTATAACAAATAAACTTAATATTGGAACCCTCAACAGTAGTGATTTATTACTACAGAGGTGTATTGCTTCAATGAGCTGTGCCTCCCATATATTTCAACATGTTTCGAAGCCCTCCCCTGGCTTTTTCGTCAGGACCAAAAGAATCGCGCCTACACTCACTTGCTAACGTGGTGCGTGATTTGCTAATCTTTCCTATCATATGTGTTCGTGCAAATAAATATGTGGTGCATGTGAATTTTCACTGCACTTTATACAATACCAAAATAGGTACCTGTCATTGTTATCTGGAAGAAAAATGGTATAATATTAAAATGCAATACAGTAACATCATCCATTGTGACACATAGTGACCTGAAAAAGAACTGTAATGTGTGACAATGTACTCCTTATCGTTATTCATAGTGAAAAATTAGGGTGATGTGTCCTGCTTTGAAAAGAAGGAAAAATGACATTTATACACAAAGACCCATAAAACATAAAGCACACACTCTATACCAAAGGACTTGGTCTAATTAGTCCAAAGAGTATTACTGCATTTATTCGATATCACATGTATTTCGAGTTTCTACAGGAGAAAGGTACTTCTAGGTAGCAGAAATGTCAACCTACTTGGTAATAAATGAAAAAATGCCCCATGAGCCTGTAATGGGTGGGAGGGCAAAATAGGCAATTTATTTTCAAGTAGTAGTTTCACCTAAAGACCCACTCGACACCAAGACTGCTCCCTGGCTATGCCGTACTCACTGCTCCTGGGACACTGCCCCGCTGTGTCTGGCCTCCCCGCGGCTCCGCTGTACAATGGAACTCCATCGGAGGGGTTCTTAAATAGAGCCCTTAATTGTGTTTCCCGCTTTTGAATATGGGCGCAAGATGTAGCACCTGTATTTCGCTGGAAGGTATCACAGAGGTCCCTAGGTCACTGTATGTCAGTACGCCAACCTCAGGTGTCACCCGGAAGCGATACCAGTTGAGCAAGGTTGATGCTGTGCTTGTCTACGTTACTTCGCCATCCCCCGATGTCTGCCTGACCGCCAACGATTGCAACTAGGTATTCAACCGGAAGTGATACCAACAGAGAAGGTTGGCTGGGACTAGACCGCCAACCTAATTTCAGTATTCTTCGGGTTGAATACCTAGTTGCACTCTTTTTGGCAGTCAGGCGCACATCGGGGGCCCTGCGAAGTAATGTAGACGAGCACAGCGTCAACCTCGCTCAACTGGCATCACACTGGGGCAGTGTCCAAGGAGCATTAAGTATGGCATAGCCGGAGAGCAGTCTTGGTGTTGAGTGGGTCTTTAGGCGAAACGACTACTTGAAAATGAATTGCCTATTTGTTTTTTCCTAGATTGCAACTACAGGCACCCCTCCCACACGTTACAGGGTCATGGGGAATTTTTAATTTATGACCAAGTAGGTTGACATTTCTGCTACCTAGATGTACTTTTGTCCTGTAGAAACTCAACATACATGTGATATTGAATAGATGCAGTAATACTCTTTGGACTAATGAGACCAAGTCCTTTGATATAGAGTGTGTGCTTTATGTTCTATGTGTGTTTGTCTCGGTAAATGTAATTTTTCCTTTTTTTCAAAGCAGCATCATTTTTCACTACGAATAACGATAAGGAGTACATTGTCACACATTACACTTCTTTTTCAGGTCACTTTGTGTCACGATGGACAATGTTACTGTCTTGCATTTTAATATTATGCCGTTTTTCTTCAGATAACGACGACAGGTACCTATTTAGGTATCTTATAAAGTGCAGTGAAAATTCACATGCACCACTTATTTATTCGTACGAACACACATCATAGGAAAGATTAGCAAATCACACACCACATTATATAGTGAGTATAGGAGGGATCTTTTCTGTCCTGACGAAGAAGCCAGGGGAGGGCTTCGAAGCATTTTGACAGACATAGGAGGCACAGATCATTGAGGCAGTACACCGCCTTCCCCATATTTTAATAATAAAAGCTCAAAGGTATATTAAAGTTTTTTTGACCAACGAGCCAGATATTTTTAACTTCACCTTTCCATTCATTCTCCTATACGACACATAGTCATTTCACAACAACATTGCTCACACGTAGCCATAGGTCGAAGCACGCCCCATCCTGTATAGGGGTAGGAAGACCCCTATGATGAAGAATGACACCAAGGGCCCTTTTGGTGTGTAAGGGGTATTTAAACAAACTGTGTGTTTTTCCCACCATTGTAGGAAACATACTTAGTCTGGGAGGACATGGCTTTTGGATCTATATGAGGTTGGAACTTTTTGTTTAGTATCGACAGCTTGTCAACCACAGTAGAGATTCTGAATTTTGTGATAATTTAGAACTATACCCCAACTGATGGAATTATTGCCCTGATTATGTCTTCTATTATTTTAGCAGTGCTACCAGGCTTTATAGTCTGGTATTTTTTTACTTCATTGGTGTCATCAGATTGATCCAGGAGATACATTTTGGGAAAAACTATTTCCATGTAGCAAGAGCCATACCATTATTTAGGAAGCCTGTAACAGGTGTTTTCCCCACAAATGTAGTAAATCCCAGGAAATACAGGATCTACACCTCCCAAGTATAATCCCCAACCACATACAATTTGGAAAGTGAGGTCACATTCTCTGGAACCAACAAAGTTATTACTGTATTTGCCGTAATATACATAGCTTTCCATTTTGTTGCCAATCTAAAGCAATTGCAGCTGCTGTTTCCATCTGTTTAAGTTCAGATTCTATTAGAGCCCATGTTGGATTATTTGTGTGATTTGCGACTTTATCCTTTATAACTCTATGTCTGTCTTCAATTGAGTCTATGAATTCCTTTTCTACTCTATGCAATAGGCATGTTAGATTGTGTCAGTGTGCATATGCAATGTAAAAGCTTTGAGTGGGTTTGAAAACTTCTACCAACATTCCGGCAAATTGTGTATCAGGCATACAGGTTAAATGCTTTCTAATAAGCACTTCAGAAAAGACTGGGCCATAACTAGAATAATAATATTGAAATTGTAATTTGCAGTAAAACTGACTAGTCAGTACACTACAAGAAAATCTATAAGTAGCAGGCTAATTATGGTATGCAACACCTGAAACCGTAGTGGGTAACTGTAAGCACACATAAAGTTTTTGGGCATCCATGGTTTTGACATCCTCATACAAGAGTTTGGTAAAAACATTCAATGATAAACTACTGGTAGAATGATTTCCATGTAAATTTTTGTCAGCTAACATGCTTAGTCCAGTGCAATTATTTTCCAATTGAAATTTAGGAACCAAAGTAGGTTTAGTCTTTTCTAAATACACATGATGAGGCAAATTTAGAATTATGAGAAATGTGACAAGAATTATAGAAAATGTATCAAGTTTACGTTCACATACACATTTGCATCTCAATGATACCGGACTTGGATCCATGGATTCTCTAGAATCAGACATCACAACTTTGTTAGACTTTTAGATTAGATGTCAGCAATGTCGCTGCAAAAATGCAGATTAGAACCTAATTGGATCACCTTTAATTTTTCTTCATCACAGTTAGTATTCACTTATAGCCTTTTTATTCAGTTCATGAACTTTTAAACAAAAAGGTGAGTTATGCTCTTTTGGAACTTCTCACTGAAGCTCCCTCACCATCCCTGTCACTTTGTTCTGACTGACTAGAGACATCTTGAATTGTTCTTTGCCATCAGTTAGAATGTATCTCATTTTGTCTGTTCTTCTGGGCCAGCAGTCTGTATTTATTACTTGCATTTAAGATGTACTGTTCCCTTCATTTAGGTCACAATTTCACCTATTCAGCTTTTCCTCTTGAGACCCTTCTGTACTAACACGAGCTGACTCTCTTGTACCATGCTCAAGGCCAGTAATAAGAATCCCAGTAGCTTGAGGCTCTACAGCTGTCTTATTGTAGAAACCTGCACATCAAAAACATGCACTGTATCTTCAAGAGGACATGGGACTTAGCGAGTACCCAGTTTGGAAGACCACCACATTTGACAGCAGTTGTTGTTACCAGAATGGCTTGGAATGGCGCATGCCAATGAGGTTCAAAGCACAATTTGTGTACCTGCTTCTTTACTGGGACCCAGTCACCAGGGCTAAGGTTGTAGCACTGATAGAGTGGAGGCAATGTTGCAGGTTCCCCAACCTGTTGAGACACAGAACGTACTACTTCAGTCAGTCCTGTACAATAATCGAGCACCAAATCATCTGTTATATTGACCAATTGGTTTTGCTGGGACTGCAGTCTGTCTCACAGCCCTCTCCTTGATAATTTTGTGAGGGGACAATCCAGTTTTTCTTTCTGGGGTACTTCTCAAACTCATCAACACAAGAGGCAAAGCATCAGGCCATTACAGAGAGATTGAAGCACACTCTTTTGCCAACCTGGACTTTAATGTTCCATTAACTTGTTACCCTATGCTAAAGGTTTCTAGATTATAAGCACAATGTAGCTTCTGATCAACCTGCTGCACACAACCTCCTTAAGACCTCATTATTGAAGTGTGTCCCTCGGTCTGATTCCAAAGAAGTCGCAAATCTAAAACGTCAGAAAGAGCCGCTTGGCCACAGTCCAACTGTCATTCCACTAGGTAGGGTAAGCCTCTACCCGCCGTGAGAAAATGCATACAATTACAGGGATGCATCTCAGACTATTACAAGGAGGAATCTCAATAAAATTGTGCTGCATTCTGTTAAACAGGCCTACAGATCTTCCTACAGGACTCATTGCAACTGGTGTCCTTTTGCCTACATTTTGTTGTTGTCACACCATGCACTGATGACACAACACATCTGCTTCAGTTCTAAATCTGGGATTAAACCATGTCTGGAAAAGAGACACATGATAACATCACTCCCAAAGTGTGCAGTAACATGATAGTGGTGTGCCTTGGTAGGCAGAAAAATATTAGGTAGTAAGGGTCTCCCATCCTTGTCTTTCCACTTCTGGTACATCATCCTGCAAAGCCTTCACTTCCTCCCAGGTCTCTACAGTTGACAACAACAGCCAACATTTAGTGCCATCAGTGTTCTTTTGAAGGTGTAACAATTTACTGAGCAATAGCATGCAGTCGTTTCCCCATAGTGGTTGCCAACTGTGCCCCACCGATGTGCTGCACACTTCACCACAGCAATTTAGGCAGGCGGTTGCAATAACAGCAGACGGTTACTCACACTTCCCCTATTTCGTATGGGGGATCATGATGATGTCATGAACCCATACTTTGACCACAACTACCCGAAGTCATGTACAGCGCCAAATCCATACTGACTGATGGTAACTCACAATTAGTAAGACAAGTTACAGGCTTGCATCGAGGCTATAAACTCAGCAACCTGAGCAGCGTATACACCCTGCAACCAGGATGCTTCAATCATACCTGCAACCATACATACAGCATAATCAGCTTTCAGATTTCCTTCTATATCACACAAACAAGATCCATCAACAAACAACGCATGATCAGATTTGAGAAACGAAGTATCTAAATTATATGGCCTTGGCTTTGTACACATTTCAGTCACATCAAACCATCTCATCAGTCATGCTCTCTGCTACCAAGATAACCTGCTCATATTTGGTGAGATGGCTACTAGTGAGATGATGCATTCAAGAATAAGTAAGCAATATATCAACAGAATGTGGTACATACACTCTCAATGAATGTCCCATCACAATGCTCTCAATCTGTTCCAAGCTCACACATGTTGCAGGAACAGCTTTAAGGCATCTAGTTAAAGCAGCAGCTACAGGATCAAGAGTAGTTGAAAAATATGTGACAGGTCTGCGCGCAGTACCATGTCTTAGAGCTAGCACTGACAATGTGGAACCTTCTTGCTCACTGCAGAATGGAGTAAAACGTTTGTTGCAGTCTCAAAGCTGGAGCTTGACAAAGACTGGCTCGCAGTTCAGTAAAAGAACATTTGCATTCATATCCCAGGGCACTGGATCTGACACATCTTTGTGAGAAAGCCTTTGAAGAGGCTTTGGTGTCAAAGGAAAATTGGGAATTCATTGTCTACAATGACCTACCATTCCCAAAAACATGTGGAATTCCTTTTGTGTACTAGGTAGGTTCCTCTTCAGAATGGCAGTGATTCTGTCTTGTGACATTTTTCTGTCTCCTGTCTCAATGTGATGTCCTAGATATAGAACATCCTTCTTGTAGAACTGAAATGTTGATGGTGACATTTTATGTCCATTCTCTGCCAAATTATTCAACAATGTAATAGTGTCACATATGAAAGCTGTAACATTCACAGGAACTCCACAGAATCCGGGCGATGCACCAAAGGGCCCACCTCTTGACATCCCCAAGTCTGACCCAGTGTACACAGAGTATTGAGGCGTTCAAGCTAGGGTTTGGAATTAGAGTAGGATCTGCAGGGAATGGGATACCTGCAGACAGAAAACACAAAATTACTACTGTTGTACAATACTGAATACTCTCAATAAGTCTCACTAATGTGACTAGTACCTTAAAACAAAGATAAGCAGTTGATGTGGTTTCTCTCTAATATCCAGTAAAGCTACCCGCTCTCAACCTGGAAGATTAGATACCTACAATAACAAAAAAATAGGCACGTTATTCATATATTCACACCCCTCTCTTCCTACTATGAGACAAGAAACAAACATTCCTCATACGTACCCATCTTACATCCCAAACTCAAAGAAGAAAGGAAAACAAAAAGAAAGTGGTGTATTCGCAAAGTCAATAAACAGAGCGCTTAGAAATAGGTTGCCAATATCCCTGCTCCTTTGAGAATTAATATAACCACACAGAGTCAACGTTGTACTTTAGGTTCCAAATCCTATTCCCTCGATAATTAACCTCCCTGGTTAATTACAGGAACATGCACAATTGTCCATCAACATCAAATCAACAGACCAGCAGAATACTGTGTTACTTTCCTCAGCAGCAGCCACAGTAAAATAATACCTAGTCACAGAACACACTGAATTGCAAGTGCTCCAAAACTGTTCCAGTCAAAGAGTGCTACTCGAGCCCGAGCAGTACAAATGTAAAAGCCGCCATTGGTTCCATCCTATCGCGGACCACCAAATGGCATGAAAACACACTGATGCCTTCACAACGAAAGCAGATGAGTCACCAACCAGCCCACGAGAAAAGCTGGTGCCTCACACCACCACTCCGACTCCAAGCAGCTACGATCACCACAAGCTTACAGTGGGAGCACGCAAACAGCCGTCTGCGGAAATGACATGTCTCCAGAAATCTGATTCCCCTCACCGGCAGGAAAGGGTCAGACCGGAACAGAATCCCAGGATCAGCGTAGTCCATAGGAAACAATGGAACAGAAGGAGAATCCGTGAAAAGTGCAGCCGCACAGTCCAGCGATCTCCACAACAAGGCTAGAATTACACACACTGCTCAGCTTCCATCAACGGTTTATATACACCTTAGCCCCTCCCAGAAAGAAGGCCTTCTGGGAGTTGTAGTTTTTCACTGCAGCATGAACATGAAGGCAATACAGACGCAACAGACAGTACCTGACAGTACGCACTCCTGCCAAGCACCTCCTAGAACCAGGTTTACCAGGATTACGTGTGTGGAAGAGCCAGACAGCTCGAGGAGCATGGACGTTGTTACATAGTTCCCAAGAATCATCCTCCGTGGGATATCCTTTCCAGGAGATGAGATACCACAGCCTTCCCCTCCGGTACCTGGAGTTCAATATGCAACACACTTCGTATTCCAGCTGACCATCCTGGATCACCGGAGTAACAGCATGACACCTGGCACCCACAGTCAGTTTCAGCAGCCCACAGTGGAATACAGGATGGATCAGAAGGGAAGCAGGTAGTTTCAACTCATACGCCACTGGATTGATTTAGAGCAGAACATAGTATGGGCCAATGAATCTGGGATGGAAGATACTGCGTACTCTAAAACTGATGTTCTTTGTGGAAAGCCATACCTGAGCACTTGGCTGATAACTGGGTCCCTCTTGGCGGTGTCTGTCTCCCATGATTTGTATGTTTGTTTGGCATGTTTCAGGTTGGTCTGCACCTTTCTGTGCATGGCTTGTTAGTTCATCATTTGAGACATAACAGTAGGTTGATTAATGATATCACAGGGAATGGACAGTGGTAGTATGTTATCATGGAATTCAGTGTTGGCTCTGGATGGGGTTTATTTTATGGAACTGTGCCAGGCACTGATATAGGACAGTTTGGCTAGCCATAATAAAGACACCCAAGAATCGGTTGCTTCCTTAGCATAATAATGAAGGTATTTCTTGAGAGTCTGGTTTATATGGCTGAGATACCCGCCACCCCCTCTCAACACAATCCCCAAAGGAGGGAAACCGGAAACAGTTCTTGAAGTTTTTGGAAGTGGGAGGGAGTGACCCTCCCGGCCGTATTTATTAAAACAAAAAATTTAAAACATTTAAACATTAATGTACAATTTCATACCACATTGCGATGTTTGGCTAACCTTAACAGATTCTCTAATACAGAGGTTCTCCTAGCCGAACTAACATCCTACAAAACATTTACTTGAAATATTGAAATTGTACATCCTAACGTTTAAGGGCCAACGGCAAGGTCGTAACCGGTGTCAAGATCCCTAACCAGACATACCCCCCCCCACTGGGGAGGGGCGACAGCACCGAGGCGTACTCAAGTGCAACTACTACCAATTTCCCTTGACTTGACGGGGGCACTTATCAACTCGACGCCAGTTAAAGGTCGTTCGAAGACTCGTGTGAGGTATCTAGAAGGTATCGAAGACCTCCCCCCAACCCCACACAACTTACCGCATCTGCCGTCGCAGATGTCACTGGCCCCGGGAAATTCCCCAGGAGGGGGCTGTAACCCCTCCTACACAGGAAGGGGCCTTGACCGCCTTTCCTCTTCTTTCGGCGACCCATCCTTAGAAGGGACCGCCTCCCCGTTGAGGGGCCAAAGGCCACCTCCCCCGAGCGCTCCCATCCGTGTTGGGTGACGCCCACTCATAGGGATCTTCCAATTAGTGCTCACCGATCATGACCTTACCGCCACAGGCCGGATAGTTGACCGGCTATCCGGACCCCCCACACAACTCCTACCTAAAGGTCATGTTTCAACGATTTTAACCATGCTAAGAAGTCTCCTAAGAGTAACTCATTCCCCACCCAAGACAAATGCACACCATCCCCCAAATACATACTGTCATCATTAATACAGCTATGAGAAATAGAATGCAATGTCCTGGAACGGAACAACCTACTCATTTTATTGTTAAGCTTTCTAACAGAATGGTTCAAAGCAGGAATAGAGATAGCCCCCCGCCACACCTTTCGTGGAATCAAATGGGACCATGCAATCGTGCACCCCGGAACTCTCCTCGCCAACCAACTGACAGTGGAAAGCATTGCCTCCAGGAGTAGTCGTCTACCGATGGTGACCAAATCATTGCCCCCAACATGCACTATAACTATAGACGGCGGTGACCTTGTCCGCCCTAACAAACCCTCGAAAAATGTTTGAAACTGGTCAATACAGAGACCGCCCCTTCCGTAGAAGGACATCCTGTACCCGTATTCCCCAGCTACGTGAATCATGTCACCTGCTTTGAATACGTCTGCGGCACGCCTCACGTATGAGTGGCCCACGACCCACACCTCCTTTTTCACAGCCGGTGATGTCTGACCGCTGGCCCGGTGTAGGGTCGACTGCATAGTCCGCCCCGCCTCGTAGGCTTGCGTAACTGAAAACCAAACAAAAACAAGAAGCGTGAGTACATTATTACAGCTTCACAACATGTGCAACCGCACGTATCCTTTATAACAATTGGAGGACCAACGCCCCACTCGTTTCACTTGCTCAACATTAAGACCCCTGGCTGTAGCTTCCGTAGCAGCCCCTATCCGAAAGGAATGGGTCCCAAATTCGCCCGGGTTCAAGCCCGCAGCGGCAATTGACATCGCAAGCACCCGCTGAAACTGAAATTTCGTCAGTGGGGTGGCGTCAGCGTGTCTTAACAAAGTCCCCCCCCATGATGCCACCCTTCGTGCTAGGTAATCCTCTAAACACTTTACCGGACATATGGAGGACCCAGGAATCCTGCGTATGATGACGCAGTCACCCATCCCATCTTGATCAGTCTTGGACTTTACAAAGGAGACAGTCATTGTTTCTCCCCTGATCTGAACGTGTTCACGGCACAAACCCCCTGCCACATCCAGTTTGTTCCTTGCAACTAGTTCGCTTACCCGCATCGCTCCGTGAAATGCTAGCGTAAAAGCGGCTCGGAACAGCACCGCCTCAAATTGAGATGAACATGTGGCCGGGAGTGTGGCCAACAACTGGGACAATCTATCCAAACCTATCGGGCGCCTTTCATCTACTCTGCGACCCTCAAGGCGTTGCCACCCACGCAGCGCTTTCTGTACAACGAAAGACGCTGTTGGGTCCTGGATAGCGTGTGCTCTGGCAACAAAGGAAATGGCAGCACGATGCCTCTGGGCCGTAGCCACCGATTTCCCAGCCCTACGTAAGGACATCAGGAAATTCACTACCCATTCCTCGTGACCCCAAAGTCGCTCTCTATCACTCCCCAAAAAGGCTAAATAGGCCCGAAACGCCCCTTCATATGCCTTCCTCGTCCTTGGTGCTAGACTCTCTCCCACGAGGTGACGAAGTTCGGGGCACCGAGAGACCAGAGAGCTTCGGGAAAGGGTGCCGGCTCTGGGTCCGCTGAGGGGAGGAAACCCGAAAAAGCCTGCATTTGAAAACGAGACAGTGCGTCAGCCGCCTGATTCATCACCCCCGGAACATGCTTTGCTCTGAATAGCACGTTCAATTGCATACATAGTAAAACAATTTCCTTAAGCAGTCTTAAAATCAGTTTACAACGTGCTGCCTGACTATTGATGCACTCGACCACGGTCATATTGTCAGACCAAAATATGACAGAGTGATCTTTGAACCCATCGGGCCATGTTCTCAAGGCCACCAAGATGGGAAACAGTTCCAGGAAAGCAATATTACTCGTCAGACCATTCTCATGCCACCATGTCGGCCATCTTTGTGCCGACCATTTCGTGCCGAAGATGGCCCCAAAACCTATGCTTCCTGCTGAATCTGTCCATAGCCCCAGCTCTTCAGAAGATACAGCTGGTTCATTCCAGACGATTCTACCATTGAAGTCCGCCAGAAATGCTAACCAAATACGCATGTCCTGGCGGATCTCGGCCGATAGTCTCGTGCGATGATGGCACTCTTTAAGGCCGACCATCGCTTGGGCAATTGAACGGGAAAAGGGGCGGGCCATTGGTATTACCCTCAAGGCAAAATTCAACTGTCCCACCAACTGCTGTAATTGTTGCAGCGTAACTTTTGATGCATTTATACACACTTGCAGCGCAGCCCTGAACTTCAACACTTTCTCAGCTGGCAAACGGAAACACCCTTCAATGGAGTCCAACTCGATCCCCAGAAACTCGAGGCAAGTCGTAGGACCCACTGTTTTACCCGGCGCCAATGGCACACCAAACTGTTTCATTAACACACAAAATTCGGCCAAGGCCCGGCCACATTCAAGATCCCCGGCTGCCCCAAGAAACAGAAAATCATCAAGGTAGTGCATTACATCTTGGAAACCCGTTTTCTTTGTGAAGACCCATTGTAGAAAACTACTGAATTTCTCGAAATAAGCACAGGATATAGAGCACCCCATTGGCATACACCTATCCATGTAATAACAACCCTGAAACATGAATCCTAGGAGACGCTGGTCGTCTGGGTGTACCGGGAGCAATCGGAACGCTGACTCGATATCTGACTTCGCCATCAGCGCCCCGGGCCCCAGGCGATTCAAAATGGCTACGGCCTCATCGAAGGATGCGTACCGCACCGAACACACTTCTGGATCGATTGCCTCATTTACGGAAAGACCTCGTGGAGCTGATAAATTATGAATCAGTCGGAACTCACCGGGGTCTTTCTTGGGGACTACCCCTAAGGGAGAACAAACAAAATTCTGAACCGGGGGTACACTAAACGGGCCGGCGACCCGACCTCGAGTCACCTCTTTCCGGATCTTATCCTGTACTACGGTCGTATGCTGCAGGACGGAAAGTTGATTTTTACACTTTTCCACACCCTGAAAGTCCCCTACCGGGATGCGGAAACCATACGAAAAACCGTTCCGCAGCACCCCAGCAGAAGTACGATCCGGGTATTCACTGAGCCAAGGAATCATCGCCAGGGTATCAATCGGAGTAGGTAAAGGCGCCCCTCGGACTATATTAGACCTGTTTGGCACCTCCTCTCCCCCCGTTATCACCCGTTCTGGCTCTGCACGAGGCCTCAGGATGGGACGACCCACAACCACTACATTCATGTTTGAATTTACACGATCCCTGGGGTCTAGTACATTTACCTCTGTTGTAATTAAAGCAGAAACCCCTTTTTCCGGTATTGCCGGTAGGTTTCGGGTAATCGTCGGCACCCGTACCTGATCGAAAGGGCGTCCCCGCATATTGCCGGGAGGATTCGCCAACATTACTTCCCACCAACGGCATTTTCAACATTCCTGACTCCTTCATTTTATCCCAAGTCAAGGCATCATAACAGTCCCAGGTTAAACTTCTATTATGCTCCTTTTCCTTTCTGAACAGATTATCGTAACAAAACCAATGATTACCCTGGTGCGATGTCGAGTACCCCATGATTCGTGATTGATAGATTGGGAACTCGGAAAGCAACTCAGGTCTACGTTCCCCCAAGATTGATGTAAAGATTCCCCAAGCATTGCCCCAATTGCCGATAGTCTCATTCACTTTAAAGGCGGCCATTTTTGCGCGCCAAACACTCGGATGCATGAGATCCTTCTGACTCTTTACATGCTCTACCTCATAATGATCAACAAGCAATGAGAAAATGTTCACATACTCCCCCGCCCAAATCTTTTCCTTAATTGCCAAAGGAACATGTTGCCCCAACTTTTCTCTCCGAGAGGGTGTTGACTCATCCCTCGCGATCGGCAATGGCCGCTTACCTGCACCTGACGCTGCCTCTGTGGTCGCAATCGTCCCTGGTGTCTTGTCCCCTACTGCAGCCGGCACGGGCACCTTGGCTGCTTCCCGTTTCTCACGCAATTGCTTTATCAGCGCCTGCGCATCGACAGCCGTGGCGCCCTCGTTGCCTTTACCCAACCACGCTGCCAATTGTGCTGCCAGCTCGGGCGGCATATCATCCTCGGACACGGGGGTGACCACAACGGGAATCAGATTCCCCTCCTCCGGCACGGGAGTTGGAGCCTCGAGCGGGGCACTGGGACCCGGGGTGTCTTCACCCGCTGCCCCCCTCCTGGGCCTCTTGTTTTTCCCTCCCGGGGCTGCTCCCGCCAAAGGACGTTTTGGACCCCCTTCCTCATTCTTGTCCACCCGCTTTTTTAGCTCGGACATCTCCTTCATGAGAACACGCAGCATCTGGTCAGTAGTCATGCGCTTTCCCATCTTCTTCGGCATTCTCCAACAAAGTAACTGTAAAACAAACAAGAACGATTAAAACGCTCAAAATTGGCTCTTCGTTCCGTCTCGAGCTCACGTGCAGCGAGGAGGTGCAGCTTCAGAGCACAGGAACAAGAGGATGTCTTCTGGTCTTGCGTCCCTTTTTATCCATCTTCAGGGCGGGCGTAAACCCGCCCCTGCCTGCCCCGAGGGCGTGGCCAGCCGCGTCAGTGTCTAGGCCAGCCCACTCTAGGGCGGGAAAAAACGCGCCCCGGCTACGCCGCTTCGGGCATACCAGCCGAGACGCGCCTCCCGCCCAAAATGGCTTCCCGGGGGGATCGAGGCACTCTGCCATACGTTCGGGGGGACCGAGTGGTCGCCCCTTTCCAATCGTTCTGTTTGACCGTTGGTGTGTGCGTGAAAGCTGGTAGACAGGGCTACCGCCTCTTGAAGAGCCTTGCACCACATTTGCCAAAACCGTGCAGTGAATTGTGGACCTCTATCGGACACAATGAACCTCGGAGCCTCTGTAACCAAACCACATGAGACAAGTGCAACTGGGCGGTCTGTCCTGCTGTTGGAACATTTTTACATGAAATAAAATGACCCATTTTTGTAAGGCTGTTTACCACAACTAGAATGGGTTTGAACCCCTGAACCAGTGGCAGACCAAGAACGAAGTCCATACTTATGGTTTGCCAGAGTTGCGATGGTGTGGGCATTGGTATCAGTTTTCATTTAGACTTTGATTGTTCTCCTCTAGCTCCAGCACATGTCTCACAATGAGCTACCCATTGAGATGCATCTTTAGCCAACCTATCCCACCAGAACTGTCGCTGTAACTGTTGAAGTGTTTTTGTGCAACCTGGATGGCGAGGAGGGAATCATGACACCAGTTGAAAGCCTTTAACCTGAGTTCTTGTGAAGGTAAGTGCAGTTTGGAAAGGGGCGACCACTCGGTCCCCCCGAACGTATGGATGAGTGCCTCGATCCCCCCGGGAAGCCATTTTTGGGCGGGAGGCGCGTCTCGGCTGGTATGCCCGAAGCGGCGTAGCCGGGGCGCGCCTTTTCCCGCCCTAGAGTGGGCTGGCCTAGACACCGACGCAGCCAGCCACGCCCCCGGGGCGGGCAGGGGCGGGTTTTCGCCCGCCCTGAAGACGGATAAAAGAAGACGCAAGACCAGAAGACGTCCTCTTGTTCTTGTGCTCCGAAGCTGCACCTCCTCGCTACACGTGAGCTCGGGACGGAACGAAGAGCCAATTTTGAGCGTTTTGATCTTTTTCTTTGTCTTCTAGATACTTCCTCGGAGAGATGCCCAAGAAAGGCGCAAAAAGAATGACGACCGATCAGATGGTGCGGGCCCTTTGCAAAGAAGTGTCCGACATAAAGAAACGGTTGGCGGAGCGAGATGGGGAGGAGGGTTCGGGCACCCCGCCGGCTGGAGGGAGACCTAAGAGGCCGAGAAAGGTTCCAGCCGGTGGGGCCGTCCCGGTTCCCTCTGCCCCGCTCGAGGCGCCGACCCCAGTACCGATGGAGGGGAATCCAATCCCCGTTGTCGTCACCCCGACATCCAAGGAAGACATGCCCCCCGAGCTGGCAGCACAGCTAGCAGCATGGTTGGGGGATAGTAGTGATGGCGCCACGGCTGCCGAAGCACAGGCGCTGATAAAAGGGCTTCGTGAGAAGAAAGAGGCAGCTAGAGTGGCTACGCCGTTGGCGGGGATAGACAAGCCGCAAGCGGCAGAAGCTGCGTCCGGTGCAGGTAAGCGGCCATTGCCGATTGCAAGGGACGAGTCAGCACCCTCTCGTAGAGAGAGATTAGGACAACATGTGCCTTTAGCTATAAAGGAAAAGATCTGGGCGGGGGAGTACGTGAATATTTTTTCCCTGCTTGTTGATCATTATGATGTGGAACATGTAAAAAGTCAGAAGGACTTAATGCATCCGAGTGTTTGGCGCGCAAAGATGGCCGCCTTTAAGGTAAATGAGAACATTGGCAACTGGGGCAATGCATGGGGTATTTTCACATCAATTTTGGGGGAACGTAGGCCCGAGTTGCTTCCTGAGTTTCCCGTTTATCAATCACGAATTATGGGTTACTCGACAGCGTATCAAGGTAACCATTGGTTTTGTTATGACAATTTGTTCAGGAAAGAAAAGGAACATAACAAGGGTTTGACTTGGGATTGTTACGATTCTTTAACATGGGATAAGATGAAAGAATCGGGAATGTTAAGAATGCCATTGGTCGGGAGCACTGTTGTTGATTACTCCCGCCAAAATGTGGGGACGCCCTTTCGACCAAGTACGAGCACCGACGACCAGTCGAGGCCCGCAGGCAATACAGGGAGAAAGGGTTTCTGTTTTAATTTTAACAAGGGGAAGTGTACCAGGCCTCCGGGATCGTGTAAATTCAAACATGAGTGTAGTACGTGTGGGTCGTCCCATCCTGAGTCATCGTGCAGAGCCAGAACGAGTGAGAATGGGGGTAAGGGAGGCGCCAAACAGGTCTAAGCTAGGCCGAGGGGCGCCTTTACCAACCCCGATTGATACCTTGGCAATGATTCCCTGGCTCAGCGAATACCCGGATCGCACTTCTGCCGGGGTGCTGCGGAACGGTTTTACACATGGTTTCCGCATCCCGGTAGGGGACTTTCAGGGTGTAGGGATGTGCAAAAATCAACTTTCCGTTTTACAACATGCATCTGTAGTGCAAGAAAAAATTCAGAAAGAGGTTAGCCGGGGACGGGTCGCCGGCCCGTTTAGTGAGCCCCCGGTACCGGATTTCGTTTGTTCTCCGTTAGGGGTGGTCCCCAAGAAGGACCCGGGTGAGTTTCGTTTGATTCATAATCTATCTTCTCCATATGGTCTTTCGGTGAACGACGCAATTGAGCCAGAAGTTTGTTCGGTGCGATACGCATCTTTTGATGAGGCGGTAGCCATCTTGAATCGCCTGGGGCACGGGACGTTGATGGCGAAATCTGATATCGAGTCAGCGTTCCGGTTGCTTCCGGTACACCCAGACGATCAGCGTCTTCTGGGATTCGGGTTTCAGGGGTCATTTTACATGGATAGGTGTATGCCAATGGGATGCTCTATATCATGTGCTTACTTTGAGCAATTCAGTACTTTCCTGCAATGGGTGTTCACTAAGAAAACGGGTTTCCGAAATGTAATGCACTACCTTGACGATTTTCTGTTCCTTGGCCCCGCCGGTACTTCCGAATGTGCCCGGGCCTTAGCTGAATTCTGTGTGTTAATGGATCATCTTGGCGTGCCATTGGCACCAGGTAAAACTATGGGTCCCACGACTTGCCTCGAGTTTTTGGGGATCGAGTTGGACTCAAGGGAGGGGTGCTTCCGTTTACCAGCTAGCAAAGTGTCGAAATTCAGGGCAGCCCTCCAAGTATGTTTAAAGGCATCCAAAGTTACACTGCATCAGTTGCAACAGTTAGTGGGAAAGTTGAACTTTGCCTTGAGGGTGATACCAATGGCTCGCCCCTTTTCCCGCTCAATTGCCCAAGCGATGGTTGGCTTAAAGGAGGGTCATCATCGCACAAGGTTATCGGCCGAGGTCCGCCAGGACATGCGGATTTGGTTAGCATTCTTGGCGGACTTCAATGGCCGGGTCGTCTGGAACAAGCCAGCCGTCTCCTCTGAAGAGCTTGGGCTATGGACAGACTCAGCAGGAAGCGTAGGTTTTGGCGCCATCTTCGGCACAAAATGGTCGGCACAAAAGTGGCCCCTATGGTGGCACGAGAAGGGGCTGACAAGTAACATCGCTTTCCTCGAACTATTTCCCATTCTGGTGGCCCTGAGAACCTGGCCAGAAGGGTTCAGAGATCATTCTGTTGTGTTCTGGTCCGACAATATGACCGTGGTAGAATGCATCAATAGTCAGGCAGCCCGTTGTAAGTTGATTTTGAGGCTCCTCAAAGAAATTGTCTTACTGTGTATGCAACTGAACGTAGTATTCAGAGCAAAACATGTCCCAGGGGTGATGAATCAGGCTGCTGATGCACTGTCTCGTTTTCACATGCAGGCTTTCTCGGGTTTCCTTCCTTCAGCGGACCCGGAGCCGGCACCCTTCCCCGAAGCTCTCTGGTCTCTCGGTGCCCCGAACTTCGTCACCTCGTGGGAGAGAGTCTAGCACCCAGGACAAGGAAGGCATATGAAGGGGCGTTCCAGGCCTATTTAGCCTTTTTGGGGGCAGAGAGAGGAGGACTTTGGGGTCAGGAGGAGTTGGTAGTACTTTTTCTGATGTCCTTACGTAGGGCTGGGAAATCGGTGGCTACGGCCCAAAGGCATCGTGCCGCCATTTCCTTTGTTGCCAGGGCCCATGGCATCCTGGACCCAACAGCGTCTTTCACGGTACAAAAAGCGCTACGTGGGTGGCAACGTCTAGAGGGTCGCAGAGTAGATGTACGACGACCGATAGGTCTAGACAGGTTGTCCCAGTTACTGGTCACGCTCCCGAACACATGCTCGTCCCCGTTCGAGACCTGTTTGTTCCGGACTGCATTTACGCTGGCATTTCACGGGGCTATGAGAGTTAGTGAGCTGGTTGCAAGGAACAAACGGGACGTGACGGGGGGCTTGTGCAGGGAGCATGTCCAGATCAGGGGTGATGCGATGATTGTCTCCTTTCTCAGGTCCAAGACTGACCAAGATGGGAGAGGGGACTGCACGATCATCCGCAGGAACCTCGACTCATCCATGTGTCCGGTACAGTGCTTAGAAGATTACCTAGCACGAAGGGTGGCATCATGGGGAGGGACATTGTTGAGGCATGCAGACGCCACCCCGCTGACGAGGTTTCAGTTTCAACGGGTGCTTGCAATGGCCATTGCTGCAGCGGGCTTGGACCCGGGCGAATTTGGGACCCACTCCTTTCGTATAGGGGCTGCCACTGAAGCTACAGCCAGAGGTCTTAATGTAGAACAAGTGAAACGTGTGGGGCGCTGGTCCTCCAATTGTTATAAGAGGTACGTGCGATTGCACATGTTGTGAAACTGTAATCATGTACTCACGCCTCTTGTTTTTGTTTGTTTTCAGTTGCGCAAGCCTACGCGGCAGGGCAGACTGAGCAGTCGACCCAACACCAGGTCAGCGGTCGCACGTCACCGGCTGTGAGGAAGGAGGTTTGGGTCGTGGGCCACTCATACGTGAGACGGGCTGCAGACGTATTCAAAGCAGGTGACATGGTTCACGTACCTGAGGAATACGGGTACAGAGTGTCCTTCTACGGAAGGGGCGGTCTCTGTATTGACCAGTTTCAGGAATTTTTTGAGGGCTTGTTAGAGCGGATGAGGTCACCGCCGTCCATAGTCATAGTGCATTTGGGGGGCAATGATTTGGTCACCACCGGTAGACGACTTCTCCTGGAGGCTATGCTTTCCACGGTAAGTTGGTTAGCGAGGAGAGTTCCGGGGTGCCTAATCGCATGGTCTCATATGATCCCACGAAAAGTGTGGCGGGGGGCTATCTCGATCCCTGCTTTGAATCATTCGGTTAGAAAATTGAATAACAAAGTGAGTAGGTTGTTCCGTTCCAAGGCATTGCATTCGATCTCGCATAATTGTATTAATGATGACAGTATGTATCTGGGGGATGGTGTGCATTTGTCGAGGGCGGGGAATGAGTTACTCATAGGAGACTTCCTAGCCTGGTTGAAATCTTTGGAACATGACCTTTAGGTAGGAGTTTTGTGGGGGGTCCGGATAGCCGGTCAACTATCCGGACCTGTGGCGGTAAGGTCATGATCGGTGAGCACTAATTGGTAGATCCCTATGAGTGGGCGTCACCCAACACGGATGGGAGCGCTCGGGAGAGGTGGCCATTGGCCCCTCAGTGGGGAGGCGGTCCCGTCTAAGGGCGGGTCGCCGGAAGTAAAGGAAAGGCGGTCAAGGCCCCTTCCTTTGTAGGAGGGGTTACAGCCCCCTCCTGGGGAATTTCCCGGGGCTAGTGTCATCTGCGACGGCAGATGCGGTAAGTTGTGTGGGGTGGGGAGAGGTCAACGATACCTTCTAGATACCACACACAAGTGTTCGAACGACCTTTAAATGGCGTCGAGTCTTAAGTGCCCCCGTCAAGTCAAGGGAAATTGTTAGTAGTTGCACTTGTGGTAAGCCCCTGTGCCATCGCCCCTCCTAAGTGGGAGGGGTAAGTCTGGTTAGGGATCTTGACACCGGTTATGACCTTGCCGTTGGCCCTTAAACGTTAGGATGTACAATTTCAGTATTCTTAGAGAATGTTTTGTAGGATGCTAGTTCGGCTAGGAGAACCTCTGTATTAGAGATTATGTTAAGGTTAGCCAAACATCGTAATGTGATAATGAAATTGTACATAACATGAAAACGTTTAATGTTTTAATCTTTTGTTTTAATAAATACGGCCGGGATGGTCACTCCATCCCACATCCAAAAACTTTAAGAACAGTTTCCGGTTTCCCTTCCTTTTGGGGATTGTGTTGAGAGGGGGTGGCGGGTATCTCAGCCATATGGAAAGGGGCGACCACTCGGTCCCCCCGAACGTATGGATGAGTGCCTCGATCCCCCCGGGAAGCCATTTTTGGGCGGGAGGCGCGTCTCGGCTGGTATGCCCGAAGCGGCGTAGCCGGGGCGCGCCTTTTCCCGCCCTAGAGTGGGCTGGCCTAGACACCGACGCAGCCAGCCACGCCCCCGGGGCGGGCAGGGGCGGGTTTTCGCCCGCCCTGAAGACGGATAAAAGAAGACGCAAGACCAGAAGACGTCCTCTTGTTCTTGTGCTCCGAAGCTGCACCTCCTCGCTACACGTGAGCTCGGGACGGAACGAAGAGCCAATTTTGACCCACCCACCAGCCCCTGAGGACAGCAAAGTTGTTGTGCAATAAAGTGAATTGATAAGTTTGTTTTTCCGTTTCGTTTACAGGCTATAACAGTAGCAGTTTGTAGTTAATAAAGATGGTGAATATCGTTTCGGTTGTTATGATTAAAGTGATCTGATGTGATGTTGCATTTTTAGCATGTTCCTTCGGTCGTAGCGACCAATGTTTTCATAGGGTGAAGAACTGTCGTATTTATTTTTTGGTAGGCGGTAAGGTCATGATCGGTGAGCACTAATTGGTAGATCCCTATGAGTGGGCGTCACCCAACACGGATGGGAGCGCTCGGGAGAGGTGGCCATTGGCCCCTCAGTGGGGAGGCGGTCCCGTCTAAGGGCGGGTCGCCGGAAGTAAAGGAAAGGCGGTCAAGGCCCCTTCCTTTGTAGGAGGGGTTACAGCCCCCTCCTGGGGAATTGTGACTTGTTTGAGACTTCTGTGTACTTCCTGGTCTGTTCATTTCTGCCACCAAGCAAGGGAGCGATTAGTTTTGACCTCTTCAACAAAATGTTCCAGTGTTATGGAACATAACACCTTATCGGGACTAACAATCGCTTCAGTAATGCCCTCCTGTGACCCAAACATATCTTCTTGTCGAGACAAAGAGTCTGCTTTTCTGGGTTCCGAACCAGGACAGGAAGTAACCACAAAGTCATACTCTGCGAATAACAACATCCATCGCATTTGTCTTTGAGTGACCTATCTCGCCGTTTTCATATACTGAAGTTTTCGGTGGTCTGTGTAGACCGTGACTGGATGGAATGCCCCCCAGAGGTAATGCCTCCACTCCTGAAAAGCTTTCTTAATGGCCAATAGTTCATTTTCTGCCACTGTATAATTCATCTTGGCTGCATTGAGTTTCCTGGACAGAAAGACAACCGGATGCAACTGTCCTGTATACTTATCACATTGTGACAGGACAGCCCCTACCGTGATGTCAGATGCATCCGCCTCTACTATGAATGGGATCTCAGTTTGTAGATGTTGCAGGATGGGTGTGGTTGTAAATGCCTTTCTTAGATAGGTAAATGCATCCATGGCCTCTGTGTTCCAACAGAAAGGGATTCCCTTTCTTAACAGTCGTGTTATAGGAGAGACCAGGTGAGAAAAATGAGAGATGACTCTGCAGTTGTAACTGGAGAACCCTAAAAAACATTGTACATCTCTCACGTTTTTAGGAACAGGCCACTCTTGAATCGCTCTTACCTTTCTCTCAGCCATACTTAACCTGGAGGGATTCAATATACCCACCAGGGATTCAACCTTCTCCACATGAAACTCGCACTTGTTCAACTTACAAAACAAACTATTCTCTTGTAACCTCCGAAGAATCTGAATAACTTTTTTCAAGTGTATCTCCTGATCGATTGAATAAATCAGGATGTTGTCTATGTAAACAGCTGCAAACGTATCTACAAATTCCTTGAGCACATCATTTAGGAAGTATTGAAAAGCCGCCAGGGCATTTCACAGCCAGAAGGGCATCACTAAGTATTCAAACAACCCATAGCGTATTTTAAACGCTGTCTTCCACTCATCCCCTTCACGTATCCAAACCAAATGATAAGCCCCTCTGAGGTCAAGCCTGGTGTAGATATTGGCATCACCTGATCTATTAACACAGGGATGAACGGAAGAGGGTAACGATGCCTCACCGTGATCTTATTTAACATGCGATAGTCGATGCATGTTCTTAAGTCCCCATTAGCTTTTGCTATGAAGAAAAGTGGTGAGGCTGCTGGTGAGCGGGATGGTCTTATAAATCCTATATCTGCACAATGATCTATGTACTCCCTTAAATGTCTAGTCACGGGCTCTGACAAGACATTGACACTACAGGAAGGAATGGTTGCTCTGGCAATTAGATCTATCTGACAATCATAGTGCGGAGGTAGTATTTCCGCCTTAGCCTCACTAAAAACCTCCCGATCCTCTGCATAAACTGCGGGAAGCACCGTCTCTTTTTCCGCTGCAGTAGCATTATGGAACACCTGAGTTAGAGCTAAAGTGTGAGAACCAGAGGGTTGCATACAACTCAGCCTACACTCTTCTGACTGGAATACCCCTTTTTTCCTTTTCCAATCTATAGCGTGGTTGCGTTGCCATAGCCATGGCATGCCCAATATTACCTCATAATGATGTGCATCAATGATGTTTAAAGTGAGATCTTCTACATGATCTTGTTGGACTCCCTTCAAAATCAATCCTACTATCTCTGTTTGTTCCCCGATCGGACCTGACTTTAAGGGTTTCAAATTCACAGCCAAAACTTTTTTAGGTTTCTCTCTGGGAACACTCTGTAGTTTTAAATGTTGTACCAATCCACAGTCTATAAAATTCCCTGTGGCTCCAGAGTCGATCATCACCCACACTTGGTGTACTTGAGGACCCACCGTAAGGGTCATGGAGAGCACAAAATGTGATTCTATATTTTTTATTTCTGTTACGGATAGTGAAGGCAACTTCAAATCCTGCCCCTGGTCTGTTTCTACTGCCAGGTCTGCCTCTGTGTACCTCCCTCGACGGTGTTCTTTATCACCGTGACCACCACTTTTTTTTAGGATAGAAAGAACCCCGTTTCTTGGGTTTATGGGGACATTCTCTCACAAAATGGCCCTCCTTCCCACAGTATGACAAAAATAACTCCTAGGCAATCAGGATAACACAAGCAATATGCACAACAATATAGTATAGGGAGGAACAAACGAGAAGGAGAAAGATGTGCAGAAATGATTTACCCTTTAATAATTCATTGTTAAAAAATGCATATAAAAAATTGCATTCAAATTCATAATAACAAGTTATATGTAAACCAAAATTGAAAAGTTCGAAAGTGGAAATATCTTTGGATGAAAAGTAAATAATTTCTGTAAATAATTCTCCTTCTCCTTTGTTCCTCCTTATACTATATTGTTGTGCATATTGCTTTTTTTATCCTGATTGCCTAGGAGTTATTTTTGTCATACAGTTTTACCCTGTCCTAGGAATTTAACTATTTACTGTTCAGGGGGTCCTTGTTTTCCTCATATGTCCTTCCCACATTACATTCACAAACCTAGTGCCCTGCAGCTCTCTCTCTCCACTCTAGACAAGGGTGCTCTGATACTGACCACCTCCATGGGCTCTGATCCCTGTTCAGTAGAGGGTATAGCCGGTTTGTTCCTTTTCTCCATGCTAGCATATGATCTCCCCCACTCTTACGCTCCCCTCCTCTTTTGGCCGACCACTGATTGAGACGTAAAGTGAGATTCATAAGATCAGTATGCGCGGTGGGCTGGGGATTGATCTGAGCTAACACATCCTTCATTTCGTCCCGCAGAACCTGATAATAAAGCGACATCCTCTTCTCCTCAGGCCATGCGGTTTCAGCTATCAACCAAGTAAACGTGGTCAGATAGGTAACCTAAACCTGTTTACCCTGCCTTAACTCCAACAGCTCCCTATCGGCGCTAAACATAGTAGCCCGATGGTCAAACATCCATTCAAATTCCCTACGAAAGGCGTTCCGGTCAGGGAGCAAAGGGTCGCCATTTTTAACCAATGGCACCACCCAGTTAGACGCGTCCCCCATCAGATATGAAATAGCAAACTCCACTCTAGAATGGTTGTTAGGGAAGGAAGATGGCTTACATGAAAAATATAACATGATCTGTGTTATAAAAGTCTGTATCTTCTGAACATCCCTCTGGACTAGCCAAGGGAATGGGTGGAGGTACATTCACCTGTATTTCTGGAGACAAAGTTGATGCATTGAAAGGGTTCCTAGCTTGTCCCTCAACCTTTTCCCTAAGAGATGCTGTCTCAGCCCTTGATGCAAATAGTTCTTGTTGGACCAACGCTAGTTCTTGCAGCACGTCGTCTAAGGACGCCATCTTTGTGAGTCGCCCAGACCGGGAGGAGTGTATATCGTGGGTGCATAATTCTGTAACATTCAGAGGAGCTCCTCAGAATCCGGGCGATGCACAAAGGGGTGCACCTCTTGACATCCCCAACTCTGACCCAGTGTATACAGATTATTGAGGAGATCAAGGGAGGGATAGGAATTAGAGTAGGATCAGCGGGGAATCGGATACCTGCATATAGAAAACACAAAATTAATACAGTTGTACAATACTGACTACTCTCAATAAGTCTCCCTAATGTTACTAGTACCTTAAAACAAAGTTAAGCGCACTGTGGTTTCTCTCTAATATCCAGTAAAGACTCCTTTCTCAACCTGGAAGATTAGATACCTACAACAACAAAACATAGGCACGTTAATCATCGATTCACACATATCTCTTCCTACTATGACACAAAAAACCAACAATCCTCATATGTACCCATCTTACATCCCAAACTCAAAGAAGAAAGGAAAACAAAAAGAAAGTGGTGTATCTCTTCTCAAAGTTGTTAAACAGAGCGCTTAGAAATAGGTTGCCAATATCCTTGCTCCTGTGAGAATTAATATAACCACACAGAGCCAACATTGTACTTGAGGCTCCAAATCCTATTCCCTCGATAAATGACCTCCCTGGGTAAATACAGGAACATGCACAATTGTCCATCAACATCAAATCAACAGACCAGCAGCATACTGTGTCTCTTTCCTCAGCAGCAGCTACAGTTAAATAATACCTAGTCACATAACGCAGGGAACTGGAGGTGCTCCAATCCTGTTCCAGTCGGAGAGTACTACTCGAGTACGAGCAGCACAAATGTAAAAGACGCCATTGGTTCCATCCTATCGCCGACCTCCAAATTGTATAAAAACACACGGATGCCTTACCAACGAAAGCAGATGAGTCGCCAACCAGCCCACAAGGAAAACTTCTGCCTCACACCACCACTCCGACTCCAAGCAGCTACGATCACCACCAGCTCCCAGCAGTAACATGCAGACAGCCATCTGCGGAAATGACATGCCTTCAGAAATCCGATTCCCCTCACCGGCAAGAAGGGGTCGGACCGGAACAGAATCTCAGGAACAGCGTAGTCCGTAGGAAACAACAGAACAAAAGGAGAATCTGCGAAAAGTGCATCAACACAGTCCAGCGATCTTCACAACAAAAATAGAATTACGCATACCGCTCAGCGACCGTCAACGGTTCATATACACCCTAGATCCTCCCAGATAGAAGGCCTTCTGGGAGTTATAGTTTTTCACTGCATCCCAACATGAACGTAATGCAGGCGCAACCGATCAATACCTGACAAGCCTCCCGGGTACTTGACGCCACCAGTAGGTCATCAATATACTGGACAAGGACAGAGAGATTTGGCATCACTAATAACTCCAGATTTTTTTTTAAGATCTGGCTAAAAATCGAGGGGCTTTCCATGTACCATTGAGGGACTCGGCACCGTGCTAAGACTTTATTTATGAACTGGAAAGCAAATAAACATTGAGTGGCCTCATACAATGGAATAGAAAAGAAGGCTTGACACAAATCAAGGATAGAAAGACATTCAGCTTCAAATGGAAAAAGGATCACAGCTGGAATTGGCACAACAGGGCAGCATGGAACTATAGTCTAATTAACTCACCATGAATACTGAACTATTGGATGCTTCCCCTTGGGCATCCCTAAAACCATTATAGGAGAGTTGCATGGAGAACCCATGATTTCTTTAAGAATTTCATGCTCAATCATTCATTCAATTAATGGAGTAATTCCTGCAATAGTTTCTGGACACAGATTGTACTGAGGAATTTGAGGACATTTTGCATTGGGCTTCACAGTAATTTGTTCGATTATTTGTACTATGGCCACAGCTTAGACCAACGTCTTATCCAGTAAAATCTCAAAATTCTGGTGACCCAGCATCTCTTAATTCCAGAGGTGTCAATCATAACCTGTTACCATTGGAAACATTCCTTCAACTTCATAATGTTGAAACAATGTCTTCATCATTAGTATGGAACTTCATTCCTTTTGGTGTGCAGTAAAATGAGAAATTGATCTTGCACAGCAAGTCTTGTCTTCACAGATTTACCAGGCTTGAATCACACACTGCAAATTTATGTTTGTCCTCAAAGGACCCTTTTTTGGCCTCGCCTGGCAAAAGCAGCGCATGCGCCGATCTCGCCAGAGAGGACCTTTTGGAATCAATTCTCCCCTTGGGCTCATACATACGTCTGCATGGACAAATATGTCTGCTCTCACCATCTGTCCATAGCAGACAGCATGCGCGTGTCTGTAGGACTGTGGACAGTCCGACACCATCTTGCAATGCTTTTGTTGGCATAGCAAGGAAATGCCACTTCCCGTATGGGTGTACAAAATGTGCACCCATGCGCGATGCTTTACATCGTGCGCATGCGCCCGCGCACGCATGCAGCACTCCCGGGCTCTCTCTATCTCTCGCAAATTACAGGTTTTCAGAACATGCGGATTCAAGTCTTCACTATAATTGTTTCTTTTATTTGCTCTGCATGCATTTATTTGCATATAATAATGTAGTATCCTCAGAGCATTATGAATAGCCACAAATCGTTAAACTCTGCAAAAATGTACGGGTTTTATATTTGAACCATTGTCACAATGAAAGTTGAGCTTTAGAGTACGCACCCTAAGTGAAAATGCCTTGCATTCATGGCTGATTCACTCTTACAGACACTCTCTCACAGACTCTCTCTCACAGACTCTCAGATACTCTCGCAGACACTCTCTCACAGCCACTCTCTCACAGACACCCTCTCACAGACACCCTCTCAAAGACTCTCTCACAGACACTCTCTCACAGACTCTCACAGACATTCTCTCAGACTCTCACAGACACTCGCTTATATGACACTCTCTCACAGACTCTCACAGCCACTCTCTCACAGACACTCTCTCACAGACTCACAGACACTCTCTCACAGACTCTCACTGACACACTCTCATATACACTCTCTCACAGACTCTCACAGACACTCTCTCACAGACATTCTCTCACAGACACTCTCTCACAGAGACGCTCTCACAGACACTCACAGACTCTCTCACAGACACTCTCAGAGATACTCTCTCACCGACACTCTCTCACAGACACTCTCTTGCAGACACTCTCTCAGACACTCTCAAAGACACTCTCATAGACACTCTCTCACAGACTCTCTCACTGACACTTTCTCACAGACTCTCTCAGAGACACTCTCTCACAGACACACTCTCACAGAAGCTCTCTAACATACTCTCTCACAGACAATCTCTGACAGACTCTCACAGACACTCTCTCACACTCTCTCACAAACACAGACACTCTCTCACAGACACTCTCTCACAGACTCTTTATCACAGATTCTCTCACAGACACTCTCTCACAGACACTCTCTCACAGACACTCTCTCACAGACTCTCACAGACTCTTTCTCACAGACTGTCACTGACACTCTCTCACAGACTCTCACGCACTCTCTCACAGACTCTCACAGACCCTCTCTCACAGACACTCTGTCAGTTCAATAGAGAAACCAGAGGGGTCCACATTTGGCAAGTTTGCCAAGAAAGTTCTGCAAACTCTCCATAACAGGATAATCAACAACTCATTCATCACCATCAGTGAATTTGCATGCATACCAGCCAGTCCGCCACTGTCAGTTCAATCATGCAATATTATATTCTTAATGTTCCGGTTGTGACACCTCCTGGAGTCACCTTATTTGATGAGACCACTCAGTTCATTGATTAGTTCAATTAGGATGAGTGTCAGGCGACATAAAGAAGACACAAAATGTAGAGATATAGGTGAGACAATTGCGCAGTCCTTTAGCAATCCAATATGTTAAAGGTCGAAACAATGCCCCTTAACCAACAGCACATAAGCGTGTTCGACAGGACTTTTCCTCAGGCAGCAGTTCAAGATTGTAATGAAAAATGTGAAAAAATGTATTGTACAGTATGTGAGAACTCAGGAAAGAAAACACTGTTTCATATTATTGGTTATATTGAGAAATCCTCTCGCGAGCAGTAAAGTCATCAAGCCAAGAGACTTCACATATTCAGTCATGCCCACATTAAATTGAGCTAATTTAGCAAAAAATATATATAATTATTGGACATATGTTCATAGAGAATATAAAGATCTCATGATTCCAATATAACTCTGATGCATTTGAATTCATTTAGTGTGGTTACAAATAATGTGTCAGTAATGTAAATGTGGCGTATTTGTATAGCGCGAACAGTGACCCGGAGGCATACCGGCGCTTGTACTCCTACCACAAGGGAACCCCTCCTGGCTTTTCCTTGTGGGGTGTCCACTCCTGGCCATCCCATGGTGAAACCAGGCATCCCTTGTGTATCAGGGGGCCTTTGTGGAGACTAAGCAAGCTATTGCCCAGAGTTGCAGTATGCGACCCATGCTTAGAATCGGCACTGAGGCGAGAATATCCGATCAGAGGAATTTAAGCCCGAAACCCGCCGAGGCGGGAATCGAACCCTGGTCCCTGGCCAGCGTTCTGCATCAAGGTCTGCCGCTCTAAGCATTGAGCCACACTTCTCCACTTGAGCCACACTTCTCCACTAAGAGATAAGTGATATACTACCACTTAAAGTAATAATGTGTAAATATATTTCAAATCAAAGTATTACAAATTTGTTTTAGGCTTAAAACAATAAGACATGTATAAAATACATTCTCTGAAAGTTACACGAATGTTTCATCAATTGAGAATGTGTATCACCTATTTCTCTTTTGTCATTTTGGTGCACTCATTTATAATTAAAAGATACATTTTAAATATAATTCATCATCATAATCAAGTTAAATCTTAATATTTGACTAATTTCCATTAGTTATTCACACATATAAAATGATAATAAGGAATGATTAGCGGTAGACTCCATAATCTAAG
This sequence comes from Lissotriton vulgaris, assembly GCF_964263255.1. Lineage (NCBI taxonomy): Eukaryota > Metazoa > Chordata > Amphibia > Caudata > Salamandridae > Lissotriton > Lissotriton vulgaris. The sequence goes on from NC_141693.1 coordinate 1,220,337,321, forward strand.
AGTTCACCATTTACACATTTCTAGCACACATTAATGAAATATAATACATTGTCAATGTGTAAATCACAGTCTATATTATTTACACAAATGATATTATCTAGTCTACATCTTTTCTGCATGGTTCTACAATGCAGTAACTAAAAATTCTCTTGTTTTGTCATATTTTCTTGAACATGTAATTGGTGCACATTTATTATTTTTTTCAGAAATATCATAATTTGGCTTCTCATGTCTTTGAAAGTTTAAATGTGATTCCCTCACTAACCTTGTTTACAATGGGCATGAACTCAGTTTAAATCATATCGGAAACTGCTACTAAATGGAAATGCATTCAAATTGACCTTTTCTTCTTCCAGACTAGGCTGCATGAAACTGTCAGAAGGCTTGGAGCAGTTGAAGACCAGTTAGTACAAATAAACAAGTCACCAGATTGGAGATAAGAATTCTGGAACCTGCACAGTTAGGTGACAGATCTGGAGGATGGAACCCACTAGGACACTGTCAGTTATTTTGGTCTCCAAAAGGAAGTGGAGAAGGAAAACATTGGTTCCAGAATATACTATTTTCTTTCAATCGTCAACTAGATTTTCAAAGAACATAATGCATTATATTGAGAAATTCCAGGAATTAGAATCTCCCAGACCAATGACAGCATGTTTCCTTACACAGCGATAGGTGAGGACGATGATCAATATTGCATAAAAGAAGAAAAGTCCTTTTTTTACTTGGAACCATAAGCTATATGTTACAGCAGACTTCACTCTCAAAACTGCCTTTATGCTCAGAATATGTCTTAATCTTAGGTCGAAAATGAAGACATCACACAAAAGATATGTCCTACTAGAGCCTGCCACCTCCTTACTTTGGATGGTAACACAAGGAGTTCTGAAAACTAGAAGACTTAGAGAGATTTTTGGCAACATTAGAAATGTTTGCAATGGACAATACATAACAATGGAGGAGTTGTAACAACAGGAAAGACCTTGGCAACTGCTCATTGGTCAACAGATCTGAAAAATGCTCCGTAACAGACAGAAACTGAATGTCCATCATCAGTCACTAGGTGTTAAAGAAACAGTGACAGGCTTGCTAACATGACCCAGGACAGAGACTGGGATGTATAAGTCCAGATCTCCCTGAAGACTTCACTACAGATGACAAACTGTTAGTACTTTATGAGGTGACACTATCAATACTGCTGCCATTTCTTTTAGCTTACCCCTCATTCCCTGCATGTTACCCAGACTCAAAGATTGCATGCAATAGAGAATGGCTAGGAATGTCTGTAATGTGGATGGTCACTGATATGTCAACAAGATAGACACATTAAATCACAGGTTTGCAATTGACTTAGTCATGGTGCTCACTGGAGAACCTGTTATGTCCTGGTCTACAGGTAATATTATTGGAGAGTGGGGAAGAACTAGTTGAGGACTCATGGCCAGGTCATTGGATTTCCTTAGGGACGGTTATAGCTCAGACTCTATTTTTTTTTTAGAGTGGTGACCTATAGGTTTGTAAAACATGAGACACTTCTCTGCTTGTTACATTTTTTTTATTTCAGAGTTTAGTGTACAAATTGGATAAATTCGTCACTTTTTCCACCTTTTGATTATCTGGTCCCAATATACTTACCTCTTCTCCTTCTCCCCCTATCCTCTGACAAAATGTTTATACTACTCTCCATTTATGTTCTGTCTTACCAGCCTGTTTTGCCCCTCAGGAGCTCATGTTTAGGACTATAGATCGTTGACTCTATCAACAGCTGGTACATCACTTGCGCTTTGCCTGCCACTCTGAGTGTCCCAATCATAGACCTCCGTATCAGAGGTTCTTTTGAAATCTTTTGGCCCTACATGCCTTGTGGGATGAAGGTGGGGTTGAGGCACCTACTCCGATTCATTACATCAGTTTAGGGATCCCTCCTGTCACTCCCCAAGTGCTTAGATTCATGTGATTACAATACCAGTATGGCACCCAGAGGTACTCACATTACTTTGGCTAAAGACGTCAGCATTTTTTCTCCTAGCATCTACCCACTACATTAAGAGGAAGAAAATCCTCCTTCAGCCTCTAAAAAAGGGGATATAACATTGTTATAAGAAACACTCCTGTCAACAGGTGAATCTGAAAAACTGGGAAGGTAATGGGTGGCAAAATGGAGCAGGCTTGTAACTCAGTTAGCCCATCGAGTTGTGACTCTGGTTCTGTGGCATAAAAGAAAAGGAAGTAGTGTTAATGATTGGGAAAATACTTCCAGGTAAATAGGGCATGACTCCTATTGTCAATATATGTGCTCAAAGAACACAACATGGATAGTGGGATCCTTGGATGTTCCAAATGAGTCCAAGGTTTTTTTCTCGCTGTCCTTCTTAGAACCCTGACAGGATTTGCTAATGCCAAGCACGCAGTTTGGAGTGACTAGTACTTGATAGATTTAGAAGGTTAGACACCACCAACAGCTGATATAGGGCAGTGGCATAACAACACTTGAGGGGGCCCCACTGCAAGGTACTTTGTAAATGTTATCTAGTGCTGGAACTGGAGAATGACAGCCCTTATGGATCTCCAATATCAATGGATTTAGAGCATCACATATTGAATTCAATTACTTTAATATTCCCCACAACTGCCAATCACAGAGCTGGCTGCATTCTGTTTGCCTCAGCCCAGACTATAAATGCTGGCTTTCGACCATACTTTGTGGGCATGCACTAATTTCACTCATTTCTGGTGCCAAAACTGTAAAACCTTGAAAGAATCTTGAAGTTGTAACTTTGATTCATCACAATTTATGGCCCTCTTCCATGACATCTCGCACAGCCCTGGCATTACGAACCATGAGAGGAGAATGCTCTGCAGCTGTACTCATGCATGTCTAGTGGATTAAAGACATATTGGTCATAGCGGGTAATGAAATGTTGATCTAGCACCACATACAACAAGTTTTTTTTTTTGACCAGGTCTGACATTTACTGCCTCTTAGGTTGGCATGACAAGAAATCCGTGCAAGACGTTGGCCGTAATATTAACCGTTTGTGCATGTGTCATATCTCCAAATAAAGTCCACCTCCATTGACATTTCTGTTATGGTATGATGTTGGTTCAGTGACTGTTGCCAGCTCTGTCTTATCTCTAATGTAAGAAATTGATGGGGTAAACACACTATATGCCTTTACCCACCTACCTTTACACCCCAACGTTTGTCAGTGAGTGTGCTACACAACAATCCAGGATAACACTCATACTGATTTTTAGGTTATAAGACTTTGAAAAAAAGTGCTCTGACCTCACCTCGGCCAATGCCACTAACACTGATGTAAAAAATGAATGGATATTTAGAAAACTGACTTACTTACCTTTCTGGAATTGCACTTAAAAATGCTTAGATGTTGTAGAAATGTTTGTAAAATAAACTGTGAAAATACATTAACTAAATTCATGCATATTGATACATATTTCATATTAACAAGGCCCAAAAGTCTTCTCACTCAACTCTTGCTCACAATTACATGAATGAGTTATTAAGGAAATGTACTTATCAGTAGTGACATCTTTCAGAAATGTGTTGACTATAACATTGTTTGTCCAGCTCCTCACCCCATGCTAGATCATGTATTAAAATACAATGAGCTTTCTAAAACCGGTTATGTTAAATGATGACTTAGAGATTTTATGAATGATGTTTCCAAATAACATTGATAGATGCATTTAAATTACTAACTACTTGTTCATACATCAAGCTCATAGAGCATCTTTTAGCTTAAGTAAGAGGGTTCTCTGGAGAACCTTACCTCATGTAACAAGTATTGAATAACTTGTATCAACTAATGACAACAAGGGTACAGACTGTGGGAATCAGAAGGAGCATTGGGTGACTGATGACACCACCTAGTGAACTATTCCTATTGGATATTGACAGAAGGTGCCTAAAGAAATGTTATGAAAGTATGAATCTATATTAATGAGTGTTCCTAAGTAGTTAGGCAGAGATTCTAAGATTTCTGCGACTTAGACTCAGACTCCTATTTCCAGTGGTCTCGCTGCTGGATCTCTCCTCTGCTGAAACTGTTCTTTATGTAGAATTGATTTCTTTAGCTATTCCTCTAAAGTGACAAAGTATGGATTTTTGGTGATCAATTGTACTGCACAGATTGCATTCTTATTTACAGTAGTTACTGTAGATGTAGGGAACTCGGCTGAGTTTCCAGTACTACTCTTTATGAGGAGGTCATTTTCTTATTCACTCTTCTCCAGAGGAACTGTTCATAGTTTCTATTTAGTTAGTTTAAGGGGTTTCTTTATGGAACACTGTGTATAATTTTCTAATGCTGACTTTTAACTAATTCTATGTTATATTTCTGTAAACTTACTAATCTGAATAAAGAGACATATATATTCTAAATTCAATTCAAAATGCTTTATTCGGTTTGTACAAGTACAACCATATAGCAACATACATAAATACAATTTCAAATTCACATTTATGTAGGTTTTAAATGATAAAACAGTTTAAATTATATCAATATCTATACACCAAACCCATTTTTTGTTATATTATTATACAAAGCATGTCTCATTTGAGTGCAAAAAGGCTATTCAGTCACTATAAACATTGTAGCAGCAACTATTATAGTAAGAAAAGTTTGAGCAAAAACGCTAGTGTAAAGTGCAAAATACCAATCCTACTGTATACATATGGTACTTACGACAGGTGCAAATATGCAATATAAAGTGCATAGCAAATAAATACATATGTAAACAGTTTGACTCAAGCTGTAAATTACACACAAAATAGTACACATTCATATTATAAAAAATCATATTATGATTGATTTCCTTAGTGACATACATTTTAAAATGTAGGTGGCCACATAATAACACACGTCTGGGGAAGCTAAATTAAACATCAGTTGCATCGCGGCTCTTGTATTGCACATGTTATAGTTTAGAAACAATTGCTTCAGAAAAAACTTTCTAAAACCAGTATAAAAATGGCAAAATAGTAAAAAGTGGCAGACGCTCTGTTTGGATTTTCCATCACATGGACACGGACATATCCCAGGTTTTTTTGCAATGGGGAAAGCCACTAGGTGGTGAACTATTCCCAGCCTCAGACGCGCAAGGACAAAGCGATGGGAATTAATACTAACAAATGTAAGATAAGAAGATAGACCTGTGCTAAGGTTGTATTCCATATATAAGTTAAAGGTACTTTGCATTGCATACTTGTTCATTCTAGTCCCTTTTGCATGGTCCAGGTAAGTGGATTTGAGGTCACGCTTTGTTAAAATTGACTCTGTTAAGGTATCTTTAAAAATATCCTGATCAAAGAGGGTCTTGTACCAAAATTGTATATGTTTAAGCCAGGGGATATTAGAGTGACGATCAAGTTTAATACAATCCACAATTACTTCCTGTGTGAACCTGGTTTCTTCCTTGGCCCATATAGATCGCCATAGGGACAAGGGACGCAAGGCAATCAAATCTGTAACGTAGTTTAGGCCAAGCTCTCTGTGTGTAATCTCGCTAGAGGCCGCAGCAGGGAGGCATAATAATCGTTTTAAGTACTTATTTTCCTCCCGCTGGATGGACAGGGCAATTTGGGGATTATAACCTCATATCCCAGCTCCGTACAGGGCAGAGGCCATACACCTTGAATTGTAGATGGAGATCATCTCACGGATTCTGCGACCCCCGAGTTTTGATGCAAATCTAAAAATGCAATTTACATTTCTGATCATTTTCAGATCAACACATGATTGTTCATTGGCCCATCTCCCATCTCCTGAAAAGGTGATGCCTAAATAACAAAAATTCCGGACGGCCTCGAGTTTTTCCCCATCCAGAAAGAATGCCTTATTTTTCCTAATTTTCTTTCCACAGGTCATAGTCATCGTCTTGCCCTTGTTAATTTTAAGCTTTCTACCCTGTGTAAAAATATAGAACCTGTCAATTAACTTTTGCAGTCCTTTCGCAGTCCTGGAAATCAGGACCGCGTCGTCCGCATATAAAAGGACGGGTATTTGCTTTCCATTAATTATCGGTGCATCGGCATTAGATTCTCGTAAAAAGTGATCAACCTGATTGATAAAAAGAGAGAATAAGAGTGGGGCTAACATGCACCCTTGTCGGATGCCTCTTCCGATTTTAAAAAAGGGGGTACATTCACCATCTGTTCCGAATCTAACCTTACTTGAAAGACTACTATACATTCTGGCCAGGAGGTGAATGATTTCTGGTGGTGCACCCATGGCAAGAAGTGTTGGCCAGAGCAGCGCGTGTTCCACCAGATCAAATGCGGAACTTAAATCGGCAAAGCACATAAACAAATTCCCTTCCTTGGCTTTCGTGTACTTGCCGATAATAAGTTCCAGGTTCACGCACTGCTCCATAGTTCCTAGGCCCCTTCGAAACCCATACTGGATAGGTGAAAGGATGTTGTTGTCTTCTACCCAGGTTTCTAGTCTCACCAGGAGAACGCGACTCAAAATCTTTAACGACGAGTCCAAGAGTGAAATTGGGCGATAGTTTTGTGCTTCTGCCCTGGAACCCTTTTTAAATAGTGGCACTATGATTGATTGTCCCCATGAGATCGGTAACTTGTCTTCAATTGCAGCATTAAAATAACGGGTCAAAATGGGGGCCCATAGGGTGATCTCAAATTTATAAAAATCCACGGGGACCCCATCGGGCCCAGGGGCTTTTCCCCCCTTCCTGTTCTCAATTGCCTCAATCACCTCGCTTAGTGTCACAGTAAACAATATTTTCTCCCACTTAAAACAGGTGGCAACGTCAGTATTTATGGTTAAAACATCGGAGTTAAAATCAGGAGTAAAATCAGAGATAAAAATCCAAGTAAAATGTGCTATCCAGGCCCGGCAACTGACGTGCGAAGTTAGTTCTGGAATGTTATCGTTCTTCAGAAACGGGCTGTTTACAGTCTCCCAAAAAAGTTTGTGATCTTTTGTATCTGCAGCCAAGTCTAGTTTTGCCCATGCCTCATCCTGCAATTCCTTCTTCCTGGATAAAAGTGCAGTTTTGTAGTTGTGCCGCTCTTCCCTGATTTTACTGGCATCTCTTGGTATAGCATCTAGTGAAGGTTTTAGCTTTTTTAGTGACTGGGCACAATGTTCATCGAACCACACAGCCTTGGCCTTCCTTGATTTCCGATTTCTGTATGTCAAGGATTTCTCGATCATTTTTGTAATGTTTAGAAAGTTGGATAACAAGGTTTGCGGGCATGTATTAGAAGACAGACAATACTCAACCTCACTGCTACATTTTAAGATCACATTGGCTACAAAATGAGTTGGGTCAACTTTTATCCATTTCACCCTCATCCCGTTTGATCTTTCAGCCGCGATGTCATGGATTGGTTGACTATAAACATTCCTTTTGGCTCCCCATCCCAATAGTTCAACGGTTACACTATTATGATCACTTACTGATTGTTCAATTACCCACACATTGGAGTAAACTACGCAACAGGATATCATAATGTGATCAATAAATGATTGGCTGTTTCTCCCATGGAATGTTGGACACCTAACATTGTTTTTGTTCTTATTACATTCTAATAGATCCAGGTCATATTTGGCTAATAGGTTATTTAATGCGCTGCCATAGTTATTGTGTGGGAAATGGTTATATACACTAGTGTCCCTTCCTGAGTACTCCTCCATATGGCCACAGGCCCCCTTAAGAGCATAGTTACATGTTTTAATATTAAAATCTCCTACGCATAGGATTGCGGCTGATTTAGATGTTCTTGATAAAGTCACATCAATGGCCCGCTCTATGTCAGAAATAATCATTCCCCGTTTGGGCCCCACAATGTTATTGTAGAAGTTTACTACTATAAAATCTCTACATCTACTATGGGCCATGCGCAAAACGGAAGCATGCTCTCCAAGTACTACATGATGGCTAACACTTAAGGAAATGTACTTATCAGTAGTGACATCTTTCAGAAATGTGTTGACTATAACATTGTTTGTCCAGCTCCTCACCCCATGCTAGATCATGTATTAAAATACAATGAGCTTTCTAAAACCGGTTATGTTAAATGATGACTTGGAGATTTTATGAATGATGTTTCCAAATAACATTGATAGATGCATTTAAATTACTAACTACTTGTTCATACATCAAGCTCATAGAGCATCTTTTAGCTTAAGTAAGAGGGTTCTCTGGAGAACCTTACCTCATGTAACAAATATTGAATAACTTGTATCAACTAATGACAACAAGGGTACAGACTGTGGGAATCAGAAGGAGCATTGGGTGACTGATGACACCACCTAGTGAACTATTCCTATTGGATATTGACAGAAGGTGCCTACTGAAATGTTATGAAAGTATGAATCTATATTAATGAGTGTTTCTAAGTAGTTAGGCAGAGATTCTAAGATTTCTGCGACTTAGACTCAGACTTCTATTTCCAGTGGTCTCGCTGCTGGATCTCTCCTCTGCTGAAACTGTTCTTTATGTAGAATTGATTTCTTTAGCTATTCCTCTAAGGTGACAAAGTATGGATTTTTGGTGATCAATTGTACTGCACAGATTGCATTCTTATTTACAGTAGTTACTGTAGATGTAGGGAACTCGGCTGAGTTTCCAGTACTACTCTTTATGAGGAGGTCATTTTCTTATTCACTCTTCTCCAGAGGAACTGTTCATAGTTTCTATTTAGTTAGTTTAAGGGGTTTCTTTATGGAACACTGTGTATAATTTTCTAATGCTGACTTTTAACTAATTCTATGTTATATTTCTGTAAATTTACTAATCTGAATAAAGAGACATATATATTCTAACCTTAGGATAAATAAAGGTTGTGAAACTTTCATAACCCTCTCATCATTGACTAATCGCAACTTCGAAATTTCTTTGCCGTTTGAAGTGATTTGAAAAGCCATAATTCACCTATGGTGAAAAGGTTTGTCAACGTCTCCAGAGCCGCAAGGATTCTCTACGGTGAGCTTTGGAAGGATTTGTATATTAAGATAGAACCATCCCGTTGAGTCCTTGGGCTACAGCATTAACAATACTTCTGCAACGAGAACACTGCGAAAGCACAAATGGCACTTGGGCATCTCCTCCAATGAGAAACACAATAATTGTCTTACTGCTGTAAGACTACAGCTGCATGCTCGCTCCCTCTCAAGACCCCTCACCAGTGAGACCCACATGCTGAAGGACTGGGTACAAACACATCTCCCTTAATTACTTTACCTTCCATTACTGTACCTGGTGCTTTAAGGTGGACAAGACCCTTTAAACCCCCTATTTATCACACCTTCCGTGCATGTATAATGATAGTACTTAGACTTGAGATTGCTTCTCATTCCTTTCCACTGACTATCGATTGTCTTTTATCCAAGCACACCACCTTAGGGTGCCCATATTGAAAAGGTACCTGCCAATCCATGTTGCTGACTCTCTTCCAATGACATTTGTGTTGTTAGCACTGACCAATTAAGTTGGCGCAGTAGTTTTGTGACTTGCATGTGACCCACTGATGTCCCTAAATATGATAGAGTTCATCATTTTCCTGTTTGCATACCTTTACACGTTCAGTACCTGTTTGTCTCCTTACTAACTGAAGCCAACTTATGTTTATTAACTCACATGATCTACATTCACTGGATTATATCCGTTAAGCAAGCATCTAATTTCTGTGCCTATTCAGTGTGTGAAGGATCTACATAATTAATTTTGCATGAATCTAGTGCTTGTCTAGGTGAAATAAAAAAAACTAAAGAAAGCGTGGAGACATCAAATATTAAATGTTAAATCCATTATATAGTTGTGTGATCCTGTTCCAATGCAAAGTTAGTAGGTATACCCCAGATGAATGTTGTAATTCTTCAAAATTCGTGGAGCTTGCGAGTCCATCAGACAGAATGCTCAAAGATCAAAGAAATATGCCAATCGTTGATTCAGCAAGTGCTTCTTTAATGGAATACTCAGTTACTAAAACAAAAACGATTACTATTTCACATAGAATGCTAAACACCGGAATAGTCTCTAAGCACTGTAAATAATACATAGACTCCGCCATGTCAGGATTCAAGCTCATTTATTGAAGTTCATACCACCCATAAGATTTACCAACAGTTTAATATGGATTTACACCCAAAAAATGATGTAAACCAGTGAAAAATGCCTACTTGGAATTTACTTCACAGCGCAAAATTAATTTTGTGCTAGTTTTAGATTCCTTGGTTGGCGTCTGTGTTTGATGCAGTGCGGCGATTTGTCGAACGTGGGTTTGTATTCCCCGTTCAGTGGGTCTCCTATATTTTGCACCGTAAAGTGCTTTGTTCTGCCTGTGCCTAAATTAAAAATCACTGTTTGAAATTTTCCTATGGATTGTGATCCTTCTAGTGAATGGACAGAGGATTAATGTCTGTGCGAAACTTTTACGGCGATTGATTTACCTTTGCCATTTGAATTTTTTGTTTCTGAAATTGAGCGCCTTCCTTGCCAGCCCTTCAATGTGTGTCTTGATTTGGTTTGAGATCTTTCCCTTGCTCACTGCGAACCACTCCGCATTCCTTGAGTGGCGATTAAATCTCCCCCATCTCTTATCAAGTGTACAGATATATTGTTGTATTTTGTGACACTATGTCCTGATGATGGACCTGGTCATATCCACCCCCTGGTCTTCAAGGTTGACCTATATTCAGTTAACATGCACTGCAAAAGTTTTTTTTTTTTAGCGTTTCAGAGTGTGTAACTGAATTTGATTTATCAGATTCACCTATCCTTGTGAAGTTGTAGTTGAATACGTGGCAGCCTTTTACTCTCCATATTTTTTTCAATTTTATGTGTGTTGTTTGGCTTGATTGTTGTTTTCTTTGATTAAACACTCTTTTTTGACAAACCATTCACAATGTATACACATTTTAGTGGTCAGTAATAGCTCATGTCAGATTATAGTTTGTGGATAATACTATTGCTTTTTCTTGGTTGTTGTTTGCTCTGTGTGTAGGCTTAGTGTTTTAATTGTGTTCTAATTCAATTATGTAGCCTCACTCCTGGTAGCTGAATCTATCCCAAGTGAGCCATGGTCATTTGATATACATGGAAAATTGCCCAGCACCACTCTGTGCTGCTTCTTATTACTGTGTGCCAGTAGGGTTTTTGTCTGTTATTTTCCACTGTTCTCATTCAACCACCTACTATTTTTATGCAAAGCCATATCTAATAACAATAGTAAGTAGGGCATTGCACAAAAAACACCTCTTTGAGGAAGGCATTAAAAAGGAGAAATATTTGTATTTCTCCAAACTGTACATGTGAGCTACAATATACAGCACACATCCAAAGTGTAAATGTTTTAGAGTCTATGGGGCCCTTTACGATGTCGGGCTGATTGCCCCCGCCAGGCTAGCCGTAGCCACCACCAGCCTGGTGGGGGCAATCCGTCCGGCATCCACAATTGTTTCCCCCCCGCCACATTATTATGGCGGATGGACCTCGGTGGACGGAAAGAACATCCGCCGCTTTTCCGCCCCGTTCGCCTTACGGCGGGGGTGAAAAAGGAATAATATGGTGGCGGTGTCTATCAGACACCGCCAGCCAGATAGGCAATTGTGTATGCCGCCACAGAAAGGCATGCGGAGAATCCCTGCGGGGGCCCGCTGCAGGCCCCCAGGGACTCGGGGGTGGGGGTCCACATGGGTGGTACCTATGGTACTCCCCAGCAGTTTCATGCACAGCATGGCAGGCACCGCGCGGTGCCTGCCATGCTGTGCATGGAAGTGTACAGCATGCTTTCCAGCCATTGTGGCGGGCAGTGCTGAGTGTACCACCCACCACAGTGGGAGGAATGCGGGATGCGCCCGCCACAGTGATGGGCGCATCCTAATCCTGGCGATGGGACCCCCGCCCTTAAGGAAGGCGGTCCCTATTACCACGAGGATGGCGGGCGGGCAAAGTCTGCCCGCCATCCTAATGAGGCCCTAAGTATTATATTTTGCACTTGAAGGGTACACTTCCAGTACAAAATTGATATCAGCTTTTGCAACATAATGCAAAAGCTGTTTTTGTTATGTCTACACAGACAGCTTTGCACTATGGTGCAAAGGCGTATGCATTGCTCAAGGGAGAGCTAATGAATAGGGGAGGCTATAAATTGCAACTATTAAGAGTTTCTGGAAATAACATGCAGATGTTGGTGCTTAATACATCAAAATCAACAGCGTACATAAATACAGTACACGTTTCCTCTGTTAAATTCCGTAATGTTTGACATACCACAATGCAACAAAGAGAGAGAGATTTAATGGACCTAAGAATTACCTAGTGCATTAAATACCACCCAACCTTTGGGAAATCACTGGCCGGCTCAGTGAAGATCCCTTGGGTGGCAGGTGAGTCAACAGTGAATGAGGCAGCAGATGGGTCCATGAAATAAGAAACAGAAGACATATTACTCTATTCTTCTACTTTATATACCTCTATACCCAATACAGATTAGATCAAATAGGACAATACTGAGATAATCTCGCCCTTGCTTGGTTGGGGAGGGGTAATAAAAATATATTTTAATGCAGCCCTTCACAGTAGAGGAGATTAGTTTGACTATCAATGGACTGTCAGGTGGAAAAGCTCCAGGCATAGATGGCCTACCTATAGAATTCTGTAAAGAGTGGGAGGGAAGGGTGAACTCTCACCATCTATGAGGAAAGCCCTTTTGGTCTGTATTGCCAAGCCGGTCAAGCAGCTGCATCACTAGGAATCATATAGACCATTGTCAATGATTAACAAGGATGTAGAAATATTAGCTAACGTTTTGGCTAACCATCTGCTGTCTATGATGGCAGATTTGGTATTGCCAGATCAATTGAGCTCCGACCCACTAGATCACCAGTGCTATATTTTCATTACTCCATCAGCTGGAGCCATAGTTGAAGGAAGCTGCAGTGTTGTTAGATGTTGTAGAGAGCTTTGACTTGCTTGAGTGGAAATATCTGTTTGTGATCTTGCAGCGAATGGACATGCCAAATTCATGTATAAAACGGATCCAGCTACTGTATAGTAAACCGACTGCAGATGCATGAAGAAATTATATGATTTCTGATCTGGTAGAGCTGACACAGGGCACGAGGGAGGGATGCCCCCGTCACCATTGCTATTTGCCATAGCAGGCGAGCTATTGGCAAGTCGACTCTGGCAACACCAATTTAACAGGGCACTAAAGTTCATATAGAGAAAGCTGCTTACTTCTCTGTATGCAGACAATATGGTAAAATATAACGGGAACAAGGAGAAAATCTATTTCCTAGCATTAGGGAATACATAAAATGTAGATACTTCTCTGGAATAAGGATAAACTGGTCATAATCCATTGTCTTTCCATGGATGCAGGCTAATGAGCATAGCCAATTGAGATACCTCTTAGAGTGGACGACAGAGCCGGTGATTGTGGCCTCTCTCTGGGCTCCATCCCCACCTGACCTCCCAGGTCAAGCCAGGTTATCTTTGTAATCAGCAGTCCCATTAAACCGGTGCCCAAGATGTTCTGGAAAAGTCGTTGCACCAATTCCAGCCCGGGGGAGTTCTCAAGCAACCCCATTCAGAGAAGGCCCGGGCAATCCACCGGACCATGATGTTCATCCACTAGCACTGGCTGGACTTTCCTCCATTACCAGTCTAGAGATTCCACAGGAGCTCCTTCACCACTGTAAGACCACATTTTCAGTTCTGCAGTGGTTTCTTCTTCCTCCACCAGGCTTCTGCAACCTCCTTGGTTTTCCTATCCATATTTAAAGGCCCAAAATGCATCTCAGTGGCTGGTGGTGCAGAGGACAACATCCCTTTTGCCTGCCTCCTGTCTTTGCCCCTCTATATACTTTTAAAAGAATATTTTGCAATCACACATTTACAATATATGTGACACGTTTATTGCTAAAGTGATGTTAGTGACTTGTATTATAGGCTTAATGGGGCCTCTCAAATAAAAACTAACTAAGACCTTCTACATCTCACAAACACCTTCCTTATGACACCCCAATCTTTCAGGGTGTAAACTCTTAATTTGTCTCGAACCAATTTACATGTTTAAAATTACATAGAGAAAATGTAGGAGCTAGATTCTTACCAGCAGCACATGAAGCAAGTTCAGGCAGTATGTGAATTTGACAGCCATGTCCAGAGCTTAATACATGAAAGAGACTGAGTCCGATCATCCCAGAAATAGTTTCCCCACTCAAGTTTCTTGTCACCGAACCACCATTTAACCTTTTCATACTACCATCCATCATCCTGTGCATCCATTCTTTCACCCATCCAGCATCCTTTGTCCCAATAATCTATCATTCACCCATTCACCAGTTCATCCATCGACTCACCTACTCAACCATTCTTTCACATTACCATCCATCTATCCATTTGTTGTGGCACCTATTCCTTCTTATTCTCACCTATCCATCTTTTGATAAATCCAACCCACATGGTCAGTGACGGGTACCGCCCCTCTCCCTGTATACCCACATCAACCCAGAACACATCGACACGGAACATGATTTGTCTTTGGAAGGCGGGGGATCGCAAGACCCCCCGGCCGTATATATTAAGGTACAAAATAATAAAATTGTTAAACAAAATATACAGTTTTATGCAAAAATATTCAGGAACATTTAGATACATTCATATCGACAAGTGTGATCGGCTAACCTTAACAAGATTCTAATACAGCTTGTTTCCTAACCAAATCTAACATCCTCATCTGAAAATGTTTGCATTCTAACATTTATGGCCATATGGCAAGGTCGCTAACCGGTGTCAGGTCTTACAAGCTGCGCCCTTACCGCAGGTGCACATGCACAGTCGGGCCCGTTAATTACCCGGTCCACCCCTGCAGCCGAGCCCGTTAATTACTCGGTCCACCCATGCAGCCGAGCCCGTTAATTACTCGGTCCACCCAAGCAGCTGAGCCCGTTAATTACTCGGTCCACCCCGTGAACTCCATTTAACCACTGAAGGAGGGCCCTAACTCGCGTCACCAGCTGCCCCTGAAGTTCTAGGAGGGACCAGTGACCCCTCCTCCGCCTGGGCGGACACCTCCAAAGAATGATGCCGCCCCCTCAGACCTTAAAATAGCTGCTCGCCTGTCATGACCTTACCGCCACAGGCCAGCATTGTTACCCAGCGATCTGGCCTCCCCCCTTCCTACTCCTAAGAAAGGTCATGTTCACCTCACAAATCCCTCTAGCCATGCTAATATGTTGTTCAACCATAGGACATTCCCAGCCTCATTCAAGTGCACCCCGTCCCGCAGGTAGAAATGCTCCCCCCAAATACACATGTGAGGAATCGTCTGCAACCGGGGGGCTCGAAATAATTTGTCCAACTGTGTGTTGATCCTCTTTACCGAGTGATTCAACGCCTTGACTGAGTCCCCCCCTTGCCACTGCCAACGAGGAATAAGTTGCGACCAAACTACTGTGCAACCCGCGCATTATCTGGATACCCACCCCGCAGTGGAGATGATATCTTCTATCAGGATACGCCTCCCTAGTTTGGTCAAATCGTTCTCCCCCAGGTGAAGTATCACCACTGACAGGGGAGCGGGTTGCTGCGATAATAGTTCCAGAAAGTAGTCTTTGAACTGTCTAATGCCTAAGCCTCCCCTCCCAAAGAAGGAAACGGAGAACCCATTTTCCTCAGCCCTTATCCACCTTTCACCTGACAGAAATACATTTTTTGCGCGCCGAACATAAGAGTGGCCCACAATCCAAGTCACCAGTGTCCGTTGATCTTCTTGTTGCTTGTGTTGCGAAGTTGATGTTTCTTGCTGACATTCGTGACAGGTTCGAGAAACTACAAAACCAAAAATTACCAAGCGTGAGTCATCCGGCCATATCACAACATGTCAATACGTACATAGCGTTTGTAACGCTCAGACGACTATCTCCCAATCCTTTTAACATTTTCGACTGGGAGTCCCCTTAAAACTGCCTCAGTTGCTGCCCCAATTCTGAAAGAATGGGTGCCAAACTCCGTGGGATCCAGGCCTGCTTTTGCGACAGCCAGCTCCAGGACTCTCCTAAACTGATACCTGGTCAATGGTGTACCATCCATGTGACACAATAGTGCCCCCCCAGCTTACCCTCCCGCTGCCTTCTAAAAGCCTCTACATGCGAGACTGGGCAACAAGGGTTGGTCCGAGCCCGGTGAAGCACTATGGTATCCCCCCGTCCCTCCTGGTCGGTTTTCGATCTTTGAATTGTTACTCACATTGTATCTTCTTGGATCACCACACAGGCCACTTGAAGGCCGCCCCGTTTGTCACCCTTTGACGCTGCTACCAGCTCGCCTATCCTTAGAGCTCCATAGAACGCTAGTGTGAACGCCGCTTTGAAAAGCTGCACCTCCCATGTTGAGCTACAGACGCCCTAGAGTGCCAACAATAGGGCTGTGAGCCTTCCCAGCCCAATTGGCTTTCTCGAATCTGACGAGTGTCCCTGTATGCGACGCCAGCCCCTCAACGCCTTGCGCACTACAAACGGGTTTGTAGGGTCCCTCATGCCCTTGGCCTGTGCGAACAAGGAAACTGCCACCCTGTGCCTTTTTGCAGCTGCCACTGAGCGCCCTTCCCTGTGCATCAACTCTAGGTATGCAGCAAAACTGTCCTCCTGTGCCCAGCTAGCCTCCCAATTGTGCCCTAAGAAAGTACAGTAAGACAAGAACGCCCCTTCGTATGCTGTCTTGGTCCTGGGGGCTAAGCTAGATGCCACGTGGTACGGTAGTCTGGGGCACCAATCCGCCAGAGAGCAACCAGAAAAGGTGCTGGCGAGGGGTCTGCTGCTGGAAGCTGCTCCCTGAATACCTGCATTTTAAAGCGAGAAAGGGCATCAGCTGCATTATTGAGAACGCCTGGCACATGTTTGGCTCTGAAAATCATATTCCATTTCAAACATTGTAGCACAATCTCCTTTACCAAGCGCAGTATGAATGGACACTGTGCCGCTTGTTGGTTAACGCATTCTACTACGCTCATGTTATCCGACCAGAACACAACCGACTGATTGCTAAGGTGCTCCGGCCAGACCATCAGTGCTACCCATAACGGGAATAGTTCCGGGAATCCGATGTTGGTGGTCAACCCCCACGACCCCCATTCCTCAGGCCATCTCTGGGCGACCCACTTGGTCCCCAGGATGGCGCCAAAGCCCACGCTACCAGCAGCGTCCGTCCATAAACCCAACTCTGCTGATGTCGTGGGGGGGCCGGGCCACACTGTCCTGCCATTAAAGTCCTCCAGGAATGCCGTCCATATCCGCATATCCTGGCGAACCTCGGATGACAACCTAGTGTGGTGATGTTTCTCTCTCAAACCCTTCATGGCTTGGGCAATCGACCGAGAGAAGGGGCGTGCCATTGGGATGACTCGCAATGCAAAGTTCAATTGACCCACCGTCTCCTGTAGCTGCTGCAAAGTAACCTTGTCCTTGAGTAGGCACTGGCGCAGGGCCGCCTTGAACTTAAACACTTTGTCTTTGGGTAAACTGAAGCACCCTTCCAATGAATCAATTTCGATACCCAGAAATTCCAAACACCTGTTCATGGTCCGTGGACTGTCTCATGACCCACTCTAAAAAAGAGCTAAAAGTCTCAAAGTAAGCACATGAAATCGAACAACCCATAGGCATGCATTTGTCCATGTAAAATTTGCCGTCAAAGGCAAAACCAAGGAGGTGGTGGTCCAAAGGATGCACCGGCAACAGACGAAAGGCAGATTCAATGTCCGATTTAGCCATGAGAGTGCCCCGCCCCAACCCCCGCAATAGCTCCTCTGCTTGGTCAAACGAAGCGTACTTCACACTACAAATACCCTCATCTATAGCATCATTCAAGGACGCCCCTCTTGGTGCCGATAAGTTGTGAATCAGTCTAAATTTGCCCTTTTCCTTCTTGGGGACTAAACCCAATGGTGAACACACAAAGTCGGGCACCGGCACCTCCAGGAATGGCCCAGCTATCCTGCCCATGGACAGCTCCTTTTCAATCTTAACTACTGCAGGGTTACTCTGTAATGATAACTGATTCCTACAATGAGCGCTGCCTGTGTATCCCCCTGCCGGGATCCGGAAACCTTGGGAGAAACCTTCCTGTAGTAGGGCAGCCGCAGCGTGGTCTGGGTATCTGTTCAACCATAGGATCATTGCTAGGACATTAATGGGGGAGGGACCAACCATGCTTTCTACGCTATTCTGGTTTCTTCCCCCCTCTCTGAATTTGATTACCACTTCTCGATCTGCATGTTGTCTCGGGATGGGAGGTGTGACCGCAGATTGCGGAGGCATGTTTGAATCTACATGTGCCGCCAGCCTCGTACATGAGTGCTTATTAAAGTCCCAACACACACCCTTCCTTTCCCCGCCGCCCCCCCTATTCTTCCCCGGGAACTCATTCGCCTGTGCTGTACGAAAGGGCTGCTGGGGTTTAGCGGGGAACACACTGGCTACACTAGTGGGCTGGGCAGGGGCCGTGCTCCCTGAGAACTTCTTGTGCCACGACAGCGAGTCAACCTTGTCCCATGTCAATGACAAGTCAAATTCCTTAGATTTCCTGAAATTTACATCATATTCCTTCCATGCTTCCCCAGGGTACTGCTCTCTCCACCCTACAATCCTGCTCTGGTAGCAGGCCATTGCCGCCAGTACATTAGGAGGGCGTTCAACAGTGATAGCCGTAAGGATGGAGAAGGCCCTGATCCAATTGACCAGAGTTTCCTTAACCTTAAACTTAGCACACTGTACTCTCCATTCACTAGGGTGCATCCATTCCTTAAGTATTTTGGCATTCTCCATTTCCCTATTGTCCAACAACAGAGAGAAAATATAAATATACTTTCCCGCCCAAATAATTTCTTTTACCACCCGAGAAACATGTTGCGCTAAATCTTCACTTCCCCAAGAGAGGTAAAGCCACCTCCTTACCATTACCGGACATTGGGGCCGGTCCAGCGTTGCTTCCATTCGGTTGAGCGGCATCCATACCTGCAGAAGAAGGAGAAACGGAGCCCGCAGCCCTACTCGCAACTGTTGCCGCCCTAATCTTTTCCACCATCTTGGCCGCCTCAGAGGTATGGTCTAGCGTTGAGGGCATCATGCCCCCCTTCTGCAGTCAAGGGAGTATAGCCGCTATCTGCGCAGTTAGTTCGGGCGGGATCGGAGCTTCCGAATCCGGCAATGCTGCCGGCACCACCGGCGGAGGGGGCCCTATGGGTGCCGGCACGGGAGGAAACGGAAGCGGCCAAACAGGGGCAGGCGGGGCCGGCCCGACAGGAGGGGCCCCTGATGGCAAGGCAGGAGACGGTGCCACGGGAGCCGGGGCTACCGGCTCGGGGGTAGTGGGACCGCCACAGGTGCAGGAGCGGGTGCGCAGTGCCTCGATCTCTTGGTCTTGTTCCCTTTAGGCGAGGAGTTGGAATCTCCATCTGGCAAAGGCGCAGCCATCTGCCATTTGGGTCTACCGCCTGGGCCTGTGATATCATCAATCCTCTCCATCACACGAGCCTCTAGGCTATCAACCTTATCCAATCTCTTATCCATGGCATTCATTTCACGCATCATGGCCTGCAACATCATCTTCATTTTTGTCCCCTTAGCACCCTAAGCTCTCGCATTTTGTCTATTGACCGACTCGCTTACTGCTCGGATTCGCAATCCCATGCACCCTGTACCTTCAACAGACGGAGGATACGCAGGGGGCTAGAAGCACCACGCAACCGCGACCGCAACACACCAGCTATTCGGATTGTTAGGGGTGGCCAAACTCTAATGTAGACCCACCCGGCGGCCACACGAAGCAATGAAATGCGAGCCCCACGCTTTCCTCTTACCGTCGACGTCCTGCGTGTTCTACGTCCCGTACTCCACACATCCACTGTACACCGTACGATCCACGCACTGTCTGTCTGCTTCTTAATGTCGCGCTACCACACACTCCAGCAGCAATCCTTGACCTGAAAGATAAGAACAGAAAATTAGGAGGCCCTGAGCGCAGGGCACGACCAATGTGGGGGGCGTCAGGCAACAAGAAGGGCCAACTGAGCGCTCCCCCTCCTTTATTCCCGGGGACGCGGGGTGAGGGCAAACCGCCCCCTCCCCCCGCCCCTCGCTGCCCACCCCCCTGACCCTGAAGACCGCACCACGCCCTCCGGGTCAGGAATCGGGCGCCGGCCGACCGGTGGTGTGGCGCACACCTCCCGCGTAATCATTGGACGCCGGGAGATCACGCCCCCACACCACCGAGAGGCAAAGGGAGAGGGGATCGCCGCACCGCCATGCGGGCGGGGGGGCCAAGGGCCCCCCCTTTTCATTTTCCTACCCATCCACTGATCCATCTATCCTTTCACCCATCCATCCAAACATTGAAACCTGCTTTTATCTATTCACCCCTTCACCAATCCTTTTTCTTATCTAGCCACTTGTTAATTCGACCAATAATTTCACATTTTCATTCATCCATCAATTCATTATCGCTCCAACCATCCTTCCACTTTCCATCTATTCACCCCTTCATTAATCATTCTATCCATCTGTCCAGTTTCCATCCACTTTTCCCTTCATTAATCATTCCATCCATCCACCCTTTCACCCTTATTTCAATCATACTTTCTTCCTCTTTCCTGTAACTTTGCATCCTTCCCCAATCTTATTTATTGCTAGCTCCCGTTCTGTCTTTCTTTTGTCCCTTCATTATAATGTCTTCCTTACAATTCTCTCTTCTCTCTGTTTCTATTTGCATGTTTTTTACATTTTCAATGTTTTCATAATGCCCTTTCTCACTGTACTAAACTCAGATAGCAGCTCTCAGCATCTACCCCTGAGCCCAGCCCTTTCGTAATATTCAATTACATTGACGCTTATGAGATTTTGTCCGCAGACAGAAGAGTTGATTAATGCTTTATAAAGACCCATTTTTGCTTCCCACCTCGTGCAGTGCAAAGTCGCTGTAGCTGATAGGGTTGAGGAGTTTGGGATATTGGGATGACACAACACTACCAGTGGCTTTCCGTTCATTTCGATGAATTGTCACTTTGCTTGAAGTTCTTAATAACAGAATTAGTAAAGTCAATAGGTTTGATTACTTTCTACCTGAGTCTTAAATGACTGGTCAGCATGAGTGTGTTTCTGTGAGGATGGGTGAGTGGGTGAATGTGACAATGAGACAAGGGTTGGATGAAAGATTGGATCCATGAGTGGATGAATGAGGGTGCAACTTAGGGGTCTATCCCTAGCGGTGCTGGGACCGGCCGCCAGTGGTGCGGCGGTCCCGCTGTGCCAATTAGGATGCGGAGCACCACCATGGCAGTCGCATCCTGTATATTTAACATTGTGGTCGGCGGTGCTGTATTCAGCACCCGCCACAATGTTAAAAGGGCATGTTGTGCACTTGCATGCACAACGTGAGCGGCACCGGCGTGGTGCCTGCCACCTTGTGTATGCAAATGTACAGCCACCCATCCCCCTGACCCCCAAGGGGCCCGCAACAGGCCCCCAAAGTCATTCTCTGCATGCCTTTCAATGGCGAAGTCTCCGCCATGGAAAGGCATGAGACTGCCATCATCGTAATATGGATGGCGGTGCCTGGAAGGCACTGCCACCATATTGCAGGTCTTTTCTGCCCGGTGGGCAATCGGGCAGATAGCCTCCAGGTGAAAAACTGGTGGACGGTCTTGTCATCCACCTGGGTCCTAACGGCCATCGTTATTTGGCGGGTAGAAATGTTAGGCGGGCGGAAGGAAATGGCGGGCGGATTGCCACCACCATACGGGCGGTGGCGATCCGCCCACCATCCTAATAGACCCCTAAGTGCTTCGGTTTGTATAGGTGATATATTTCATATATGGGTGGTTGAAATAGTGAGTGCTTTGATGGATGGACAGATTAATTTGTGAGAGCATGAATGTAATATTGAGTGACCATGTGGATGGATGCAAACAAATACTCCAAACATGGGCACTAAGGGGCATATTTACAAGCCCCTATCGCCACTGGAGCATTTTTAGTTTTTTACGCTCTGGTGGCATAATGCCATTTGCCATATTTACAAAGTTGCACTAAGCCACTTAACGTGGCTTAATGCCACCTTGTAAATATGACCTTTTCCGCTGCAGTCGTCTCCGGCAAAGGGGCGTACTTTGGGTGTTGCTGTGGGCATTCCACCGCAACACCTATTGCTTTTTACACTGCCCCAGATTTACAAGGCTGAGGTAGGGCCAAACACGAACAACATGGATTACCAGGCATTAGAATGGCGATAAAAGAAGAAATTATACATTTTTCTTCATTTTCTGCTCTTTCTATGTGCTTCATTCTGCAGTACATATAGAAAGAGCAAATTGCCATTATTGAGTGTTTATGTGTAGGAAGGTGTCCTTTCCTGCACATAAACAATTGCTCCTGCAACGCAGGCACCATTGCAAAATGGCGGCAGGGTGCCTAAGCTAGTGCTAGGCTGCTTTTTTTGCGCTAGCGCTAGGGGAAGCACAGGGATGAACCATATTCATGCGAATAAAGCGCACATGAAGAGCATAGAAACGTCTCAGACATCCATCAAAGAATTGGAGAACAAGAACATAGAAATGGTCACACCTGTGCTCATATCAAATTTTAAAAAAAGATCATTTTTTTAAAAGAACAGATATTTTCTTCAGGTGCGGACAGACATTCCATGCAAAAAGTGGTAGACCTTGCCCAGCAAAAAATGCTGTATGTCGCTCTTGTGGCAAGGTGAGACATTTTGACAAACTATGTCAGACTCAGAAAAAATGAAATGTTCGGGTAGGATGTGTAAAAGACTCAAGTGTCAGTGAAAATGATGACACTTTCAGTGAATTGAAGGACATGGTGCTAGTGGTAAATGAAGGGGAAGTTAAAAGAGGGGATACTAATGACTGTGTTGATCCTTGTGCAATGATTGAGGTTGGTGATAAGAGTCTTTGACTTCTAGTAGACTCTGGTGCGCGTATCACCATTATTACGGAATCTCTTTTTAGAGAGAAGTGGGGAGAAAGATCTCTTCAACCACCGGATTGAGAACCTTTATCGTATGAAGGTCACAAAATTGACATTCTTGGATACTTTGAGGATATAATGATATTTAAAAATAGGCACATTCATGGAAAAATATATGTGGCTATACATGGTTTAAACATACTTGGTTGGTTCCATCAGGGCCTGTTTAGTATGAGGTTATGTCCCGGGGCAAGAGAGCAGGTTTTAGCAGTACGTGATCACGACCATGTGGAGGATCTACTAAACAGATACCCCAAAGTATTCTCTGGTGATTTGGGAAGAATTAAAGGGTTCAAACACAAAAAAAAAATAAGGGATGATGCCGTACCTGTCAAACATGAAATCTGAAATGTACCCTCCAGCATTAGAGATGTTTTGGAAAAAGAGCTTAAGTCTCTGCACAAAGGGGTGTGAATGAACCCATTGAATCATCAGATTGGGCATCATCTTTAGTGATAGCAAGAAAGCTAAATAACAAACTGAGAATCTGCATTGACTTACACAGTCTCAATAAGGTGATTTGGGTGGACTCACACCCCTTGCCCAACATTGCTGAAATGTTGGGTGTAGTTGCAGGGGCAAAAGTGTTCACTAAGTTAGACTTAGCCTCTGCCTACCACCAAATAGAGTTGGATAAGGATTCACGGCACTTTACAGCTTTCAACTCCCCATTGGGTATGTTTCAATTCTGTCGTATACCTTTTGGTCTGGCATCGGCTGCCTCAGTTTTCCAAAGAGTTATGGTCAATTTACTCAAAGACACAAAAAAATGTAGCGATCTTTCAGGATGATGTCCTTATATTTGCCAAAGATCAAGCTGAACGTGATGTGACTTTGAACAAAATTCCCTCAATTTTACAAGAGCACGTAGTAGTTCTCAAACGCGAAAAATGTGTGTTCTCTAAAGACAAAGTGGAGTATCTTGGTCACACCATTTCCAGCGCTGGAGTCACTCCTAAGCCAAGTCTAGTTCAAGCCATTCTGGATGCGTCAGCTCCAAAAGATAAAGGGGGCGTCAAATCCTTGCTTGGTTTGATGGAATTTTATGCCCGGTTTATTCGAGATTATGCCACTAAAGTACGTCCCATCTCGAAATTACTTAAGGAGAAAAATGAATTAGTGTGGGACACCGGGTGTGAACAGGCATTTGTTTAGCTCAAGGAAGAACTGAGCAGGGTCAGAGCACTGAAACCGTTTGAACCTTCTCTTCCATGTACACTGACAGTGGATGCTAGCAGCTATGGGCTTGGAGCAGTCTTGACACAGGAAGTTGGTAATCAGGAACAAACCATAGGTTTTGCTTCTAGAGTATTGAGGGATGCAGAAATGCATTACTCAGTTATAGAAAAAGAACTTTTGGCATGTTGGTGGGGCATTGAAAAGTTCAGGAATTATCTGTGGGGCAAAAAATTCACTTTGCAAACTGACCATAAACCATTGGTTACCATTTTAGGAAATGTAAACAATAACAATGCTACGCCACGTATAGCTAGTTTGGCGTCTAAACTTTTGCAATTCAATATTTATATTGTACATATTGCAGGAGGAAAAAATGTGGGAGCTGATGCTTTATCCGGCCTACCTTCTACTTCAAGTAAATCTGCACTGTGTGATGATGATATGGAGTATGATGACAAAGAGGACTGTATAATAGCAAGTGTTGAGTTGAAAAATGTGTGTTCAGTGAAGGAAAGCAGTTGGTATACAGCCATGGACAGTGACATAATTTTAAGTGATGTAAAGTAATGCATAACACAGGGATGGTCTAAAGAAAGGAATGTTGATGTCGAGTTACAACATTTTGTTAAGATCAATGATGAACTGACATTAGAGGATGGTCTAGTATTCAAATTGGACAAGTTAGTACCTCCAATGAGCATTAGAGCCATTATTCTTAATAAATCTCTTGAGGGACACTTAGGAGCCACTTTCACCAAACGCAGAGTAAGAGAATACTTTTGGTGGCCTCATATGGATAGGGACATTGAAGCCCTTGTGTTAGAGTGCCCCATTTGCGCCACCTGGGACAAGGGTCTTCGCACATCTGTTCCTCCTCTCACCCCAATACCCCTTCCTAAGGCCCCTTGGGAAAAATTGGGCATTGATATACTAGGACCCTTCCACACTTTGCCGCATCTGTGCAAATTTGCCATAGTAATGATTGATTATTACACTAAATGGCCTGAAGTAAGGTTTGGAGCCAGAGATGACTCACAAGAGATCTTGGACTTTTTGAAAGACATTTTTATGAGAGAGGGTTTTCCCAAATCGATTGTCTCGGATAATGGGGTTCAATTTGTCTCTGCTGAAGTGGAAGGATTCCTTAGAGAATCTTCTGTCACCCACCTCAAAAGCTCCCTATACCATCCTCAAACTAATGGGTTAGTTGAAAGGTCTAATAGGGTCGTGGGAGACAGGTATCTCTCCTTTTGAACTTCTTAGGGGGGCATTCTCTGAACTCACCTGCAGTGGTGGGGAGCCGTGAGGGGAACGGCCGGGCAATCCTTCCACTAATCCAGCCGTGAGGGGAACGGCAAAGGCAACGGAGCAAGCGGAGACACGGGGACTCACCTGGGACTCTCCTGGCCAAGGCGGGCAGTGAACGCCTACATTTCCCAGCAGCCCCGGGTCCTGGCGCGCTCGTGACGCTCCCGCTGCGCCTGGAGGCGCCACAAGACCGCGGAGCGCCGAGCGGGCCTGGGGGCATTCTCTGAACTCACCTGCAGTGGTGGGGAGCCGTGAGGGGAACGGCCGGGCAATCCTTCCACTAATCCAGCCGTGAGGGGAACGGCAAAGGCAACGGAGCAAGCGGAGACACAGGGACTCACCTAGGACTCTCCTGGCCAAGGCGGGCAGTGAACGCCTACATTTCCCAGCAGCCCCGGGTCCTGGCACGCTCGTGACGCTCCCGCTGCGCCTGGAGGCGCCTCAAGACCGCGGAGCGCCGAGCGGGCCTGGGGGCATTCTCTGAACTCACCTGCAGTGGTGGGGAGCCGTGAGGGGAACGGCCGGGCAATCCTTCCACTAATCCAGCCGTGAGGGGAACAGCAATGGCAATGGAGCAAGCGGAGACACGGGGACTCACCTGGGACTCTCCTGGCCAAGGCGGGCAGTGAACGCCTACATTTCCCAGCAGCCCCGGGTCCTGGCGCGCTAGTGACGCTCCCGCTGCGCCTGGAGGCGCCTCAAGACCGCGGAACACCTCCCGCCCCGCGGGACGCGCGCGGGACGACGCCGGGCTAAGCCCGGGCAAAGGGCAGGCCCTCTACGGCCCTCATCGGACATAGGAGGACGGGGACGGGCCACTCCCTTTGGCTGTTTGTTGAGGTAATTTACCAACTTGTATTTCATAACCACATGCCCAAGCCCAAAGCAGGGGAAATGCCCAATACAATCCCTGATGATATATTTGCACATTCATCATCTAACTTCCCATGGCTGGAGGACCTAAATAGTCTGTGCAAGGTCAAATATTTTCAAGCAGCACTCTCCCCCACGCGAAAACGTAGCAGCTCACTATCACCTACAAGGGAGCTGAAATCTATACCTTTCAGGGTTACCCCTGCCAAAAGGAAGATCGAGGGGGACAAAGATAATAGGAGTCTTACTAAACCTCAAACATCTGATAAACTATCTGTAAGCCCAATTCCACCTTCAATTAATTCTCCTTCTACTGTGCCACCTGTTGCTCATCTGGACGATTTGTCACCATCTCCCCATCAGGCCCTTCTGACCATGATCGAGCAATTGCTGAAATCTTTACTACACCCCTTGATGGATAAAATCAATACGCTAGAGAATAAGCTCACGGGGGTGGAGAACTTCATTGAATCTTTCCTGAAACCATCAGCCCACGTCGTTACAACTGATTGCTCGCCGAGAACCGCCCTTACAAATCTATCTAACCCGATTACTCCTTATGATGCGGCGCCTATTCAACCCTCAACCACCACTTCCTTGTTGCCCACCAAACCCAAAGGCCCCTTGAAAGTGACAACACCACGCCACATCCCACCTAAACATGTGCGAACCACCCATATACATCTACCGCCAGAAGCAGCGCCTTTTGTAATAGTTCTATCGGGAGTCCCTGAACTAACAAAAGGCAAAACTGAGAGTCACAATGAACTTATGTTATGAACAAGGTCAAGTTCTGGTTATCAAAAAACAGACCCCTGCCTTACCATCTTGATGGCCGCATAATAAGTGTCCGGAGGGTGGGATGGCTTGGACCCCTTAAAAAAGACATCTTGGGGGATTTGATCCTGATTCGATTTAGGAGCAGACACATTGTGCCATACTTGCAGACATGGCTACCTCAAAATGAAGATGGTCTTATTGCTATTTGGGATCTATATGACTTTTACCCTTACATGCCCTATAATCTTTCAACTAGTACACAGGGCTTTGATAACATCCCAGTGGGCAGAGGAACCCATTTAAGTAATGGCAATAGTTTTTCACTGCCTACTAACTGTCCCAAACCGTCGTTTTACAGCCCTTTGTGTCGTAATTACTAAATCTTTTGGAATACTGTGACCTATAACGTTGCCTAAAGGTAGTGTAAAGTACGTTTAATACGTTAACTGTGCAAATCTAAAGCTATTATGAGATTTATTTTATTTTAAAATGTTTTTAGAATGTATTGTGGTATTTGTCTGTATGCTTTTATGATTTTAATTCTTAAAATCGTATAAAGCTTTGTGATTGATTGATGAGAACTTCTTAGGGGGAGGAAACCATGCACAGAATTTAGGCCTGCTTGGATGTCAAAATGGTTCAGATCCAACAGTACTCCTCAAGATCTGGATGAAAGAGTCAGACACAAGGTTGGTGAAATTCAATCCAAGCAAAAGGAATATTTTGATGAAAGGAAGAAGGTTCAGCAAACAAAATACAGTGGGAGACCTTGTTAAAATAAAGAAACAGGGATTTGTAAAAAAAAGGAGAGTCCAAGTTCAGCAAACCTGTTATTGTTGACAAGGTGTGCGGTAGTGCTTTTTGCGTCAATGGAAGCAATTGGTGGAACATGAACAAGATTGTAAAAGCCAAAGATACTAGTTGTGATTTGTGCAACATGAAAGGTGATTTGGATGGTTCATTCAATGTTGTACCAGGTGATAGTATTGTTCCTGATTCATGCAATCCTCCTGTTGTACCTAGGAGAAGTTCGAGAGTAGTCCGATGCCGGCCAGAAACAGGCATTAGTATTTCCTTTTCTTTATTTCCTGCCTATCCTTTTCCCCATTCTGGTTTCTTTCCTTCTCTTTTCTTTTCTACTCTATTTCCTTTCTTTTCTTCCACACCTTTTTTTCTTCTTTCTCTTTTTCTATGCTTTTGTTTCTTATCTGTTGAGGAAAGAAGAAGAAGATAGATGTATTGGTTTCGCCCACCGAGTGCCTCGCGCACTGACTCTGAATTGTACTGGCCTCGCGCTGCCTGCGTGTGTGCGTTAGGCGTTAGGCGTTATGTTGACCGTTGGTATTGACAGTTAATGTTGCTCCTGTGGGGACTTAATAAAGATACGTATAAACTCATACTTTGCCTTCGAGTTATTACACAGAGCTCCCTGCCAAATTTGGCACAGCTCTTCACTCCAAAATTGTATTGTCGTATATGCCCCAGAGACCTCAGACAACAGTAATAATAAAGTCAATAAAATTCCGATATGTACTAACATTTTGATTGTGTGCATTACGCCTTTCATGGTCAGCATCTTGTCTAAAATGGTTACATTATTTATCTAAATAGTTACCAACATCAGTGGCAACGTTACTGCAAGTCAAGTCATGCTTTATTATGTCATGGAACTTAAATGGAGGTCCACATGACACAATGTTAAAGATGCAAAAATTAAAAACAATATACAACACATTTTAAAATGAAACATAATTGAATATGACTCCTCCCAACTCCGCCTCTTAGCCTGTTTCGTGGATATAAAATCAGCATTTGATAGAGTGAGCAGGAATCATTTATGGAGCAAACTTAAAAGATGGGGCATACCAAACGCACTCCTCACCGCCATCGTAACATTGCACACTGACACCTGGACAAGAGTCAAGCTGGGAAATGGGTCGAGTACCACCGGAAGTATTCCTACACAGAGTGGCCTGAAGCAAGGCTGTGTCTTGGCCCCAAGCCTTTTTAATCTGTATTTATCGGACATTGCCCGACACCTTGAAAACCCAGACTGCCACCCCCCGAAACTGGCCAACAAGCCAGTCGCAATCCTCCAATATGCAGACGACATAGTCTTGTTAAGCCAAACCCCAGTGGGACTACAAAGATCAATAAACAACCTGGCATCCTACCTGGATTCGGAACAGCTAGAGATAAACAAAGACAAAACAAAAATCGTTCTTCTGGTTGACAGTAGGAAATTAAAGTTCAAATGGAGGGTAAAGGGGGCCTATGTGGAAGAAAAAAGTTCATACAAATATCTGGGCGTAATAATCGGGCAGGGCACAAGTCACAAAGAACACAAAATCTCCCTCAAAGCAAAGACCCAGTCCCTGATCTATGCCTACAGATCCTTGCGCAGAAAATTGGACTGCCCTAACCATTCGCATTTGTTAAAAGTTATGGCTGCTCAAATCCAACCAAGTTTGTCAGACATGAGTCCCTTTCTCACTGCACCATCAGGATTCAAGCAAGCCGGGCCGAAGACGGCTGAAATGCCAGAAACCGGTCCCCGGTAGCTTGTCTCCTTTCTGGTGAAGAATTGGCTTGGTAGTTTAGTCTGCCCTGTTCCCATGATGCACTGGGCCAGGGACAGACTGATTTGCATATAGCCAGGTTCTGAGCTGGGATGGTGCAGTGAGATAAATAACGGTGATGGATCAAGCCGTGATCTTTGGACTGGGTAAGAGTGGTCTGCTTAATTCAGACACTCTGTTCATCACCACCCCCTTTTCTGAATCATTTTTGGCAACTATAGGTGTGGCAGGGTATACTCAGACATGAGTCCCTTTCTCACTGCACCATCAGGATTCAAGCAAGCCGGGCCGAAGATGGCTGAAATGCCAGAAACCGGTCCCCGGTAGCTTGTCTCCTTTCTGGTGAAGAATTGGCTTGGTAGTTTAGTCTGCCCTGTTCCCATGATGCACTGGGCCAGGGACAGACTGATTTGCATATAGCCAGGTTCTGAGCTGGGATGGTGCAGTGAGATAAATAACGGTGATGGATCAAGCCCTGATCTTTGGACTGGGTAAGAGTGGTCTGCTTAATTCAGACACTCTGTTCATCACCACCCCCTTTTCTGAATCGTTTTTGGCCACTATAGGTGTGGCAGGGTATACTCAGACATGAGTCCCTTACTCACTGCACCATCAGGATTCAAGCAAGCCGGGCCGAAGACGGCTAAAATGCCAGAAACCGGTCTCCGGTAGCTTGTCTCCTTTCTGGTGAAGAATTGGCTTGGTAGTTTAGTCTGCCCTGCTCCCATGATGCACTGGGCCAGGGACAGACTGATTTGCATATAGCCAGGTTCTGAGCTGGGATGGTGCAGTGAGATAAATACCGGTGATGGATCAAGCCCTGATCTTTGGACTGGGTAAGAGTGGTCTGCTTAATTCAGACACTCTGTTCATCACCACCCCCTTTTCTGAATCGTTTTTGGCCACTATAGGTGTGGCAGGGTATACTCAGACATGAGTCCCTTTCTCACTGCACCATCAGGATTCAAGCAAGCCGAGCCGAAGACGGCTGAAATGCCAGAAACCGGTCCCCGGTAGCTTGTCTCCTTTCTGGTGAAGAATTGGCTTGGTAGTTTAGTCTGCCCTGTTGCCATGATGCACTGGGCCAAGGACAGACTGATTTGCATATAGCCAGGTTCTGAGCTGGGATGGTGCAGTGAGATAAATAACGGTGATGGATCAAGCCCTGATCTTTGGACTGGGTAAGAGTGGTCTGCTTAATTCAGACACTCTGTTCATCACCACCCCCTTTTCTGAATCGTTTTTGGCCACTATAGGTGTGGCAGGGTATACTCAGACATGAGTCCCTTTCTCACTGCACCATCAGGATTCAAGCAAGCCGGGCCGAAGACGGCTGAAATGCCAGAAACCGGTCCCCGGTAGCTTGTCTCCTTTCTGGTGAAGAATTAGCTTGGTAGTTTAGTCTGCCCTGTTCCCATGATGCACTGGGCCAGGGACAGACTGATTTGCATATAGCCAGGTTCTGAGCTGGGATGGTGCAGTGAGATAAATAACGGTGATGGATCAAGCCCTGATCTTTGGACTGGGTAAGAGTGGTCTGCTTAATTCAGACACTCTGTTCATCACCACCCCCTTTTCTGAATCGTTTTTGGCCACTATAGGTGTGGCAGGGTATACTCAGACATGAGTCCCTTTCTCACTGCACCATCAGGATTCAAGCAAGCCGGGCCGAAGACGGCTGAAATGCCAGAAACCGGTCCCCGGTAGCTTTTCTCCTTTCTGGTGAAGAATTGGCTTGGTAGTTTAGTCTGCCCTGTTCCCATGATGCACTGGGCCAGGGACAGACTGATTTGCATATAGCCAGGTTCTGAGCTGGGATGGTGCAGTGAGATAAATAACGGTGATGGATCAAGCCCTGATCTTTGGACTGGGTAAGAGCGGTCGGCTTAATTCAGACACTCTGTTCATCACCACCCCCTTTTCTGAATCGTTTTTGGCCACTATAGGTGTGGCAGGGTATACTCAGACATGAGTCCCTTTCTCACTGCACCATCAGGATTCAAGCAAGCCGGGCCGAAGACAGCTGAAATGCCAGAAACCGGTCCCCGGTAGCTTGTATCCTTTCTGGTGAAGAATTGGCTTGGTAGTTTAGTCTTCCCTGTTCCCATTGTTGCGTGCTTATCTAGGTTCCTGATCGATACTGTGACCTTATGCCCCTATTCGGCTATAAATCCATTTATTCCCTATATTGGCATAACCGTTCAAGTGCGATTTTCTGAAAAGTCATCTCTGGCCTCACACGAACAGAGCCACATTCCAGCATGACTCTCTGCTACTT
Source organism: Lissotriton vulgaris (assembly GCF_964263255.1). Taxonomy (NCBI): domain Eukaryota; kingdom Metazoa; phylum Chordata; class Amphibia; order Caudata; family Salamandridae; genus Lissotriton; species Lissotriton vulgaris. Next base: position 1,220,369,357 of record NC_141693.1, read on the forward strand.
CCTTTGCGACCAATTAGTGCAATGACAGAGCAGCAGTCACTATCTGATATTCCTAGATAACACTTCGAGTTCTTCAACAAGATAAAAACTTAGCAAACCTGGAAATCCCCGCTTGCTATGTTTTGATTAGTAATGGAACTCTAATGAGCAACTGATAACTGTCACTTCCTAGTGACATCTTTAATTGACGTCTTATGTCCAGCAAACTTGCGTCAAACCCGGCACCTGTCAGGTATAAATATTACCAACGTTGCCTTAAGCAATGCGAGTTCGTTGCCTGTTGCTGATGCCAGCTGCCTGCATGACCCTGTGTTGGTAAAAACTAGCACTCTGTCGCTGCAGCCTGCTATCCTGTGGTGGTGAAGCTGCTGATTACCATTATCGCCGCTAAAGCGCGACCTATGGTGCAGTACGCTTAAGGAGCTGAAACAGCCGTCCTCTGCGAAGACATCCAGCAGATTCCAGCTGCCCGCGGACGCTGTCACCCCTCCTTCCTCGACGAGCTGAAGAGAAGCCGCTGCCTTTCTCGTGCAGAGAAATCCAGTCCCGGCGCTTCCGGTTTACCCTCGCGGGTGACTGGGATATCGAGAGAGACCCCTGAAGGAGATACCAATCCTCCATCATTCTATTCAGAGGTATGGTGTTGACTAAACCCTTAGACGAGAATTCTTGAAACAAACCTTGGCAAAACCAACTTAACTTAAAGCTACTTACTTACTCCCCTTTTCACGTGTTAGGCTTAGGTCAGGCACACTGGGGTAGGCTTAGTTAGAAGCACCAGTTGAGTATGTTAGCCTAATGTATATATGACTGTATATATGTTTTATTACTTTTAAACCATTGTATGGCTAAGAAACCATATCAATGCTTTTACAGTTCTATTTCGCAATACTTATCTTACTGTACGTACTTTTTATAATAACAGTTATTGCAATTGTGGCAATACATTTCTCTTGTATGAGAAGAAAGACTGTTCAATAAATGTTAACCCTTTATTGATACACGCCCGTCTCTCTATTCTCTACATACTGTGAAAGTAAACTGCACTAGACTGACTGAGTGAAATCTGTGTCTATTGTTTCACACGACCCTAGAGATTGACTCTTGATCTGAGGAGCAAAGATGTCATGTTGCACGGTTGTTGGAAAGCTGAATCCCTTCTTGTCTGTGCCAAGGAAGCTGATCACTTCCTATGCAGAGAAGAAAGTTTCCAGTGACCTCTGAGCTAGTTGGTAACACAACCCAATTAAGTTTAGCATAGTCAGTGGAGGCCTGGAATATAAGCAGTTCCACGTCGATACTACTGTTTATGTTATTCCAATGCGCAGGGCCTAGTGGGAAACTAGGAACTACACTACATGGCGCCAAAACGTTTGGTAAGGCGATAAACTAACGCAAGACTTGTAGAGTAACTCAGTCGTGCATATTTCACACCCCTTTCTCCCGTAAAATACTCCAAGAGACGTCTGGAGTGGGTGAAAGGTTAAAATCCGCCCGACCTTAGTAGGATGAGATTCCTATGTAAAGCTCTGGTTTATTCAACGTTGAAGGATACAGTGTTCCAAAATATTGTGCACCTAATCTTTGTCTCCTTGGAGACCTACTCTGCAAACCTCGCATTTTTACAATGCCAGAAAACGGAACCACTGGGGGCGCAGCAGATGCGACTCAGCAAGGTCCCGAATACACAGACCCGGATGCAATAATCATCCCGGCACATTTAAGAAAATCTATAACTTTAAAACTTATAGAACACGGACTGACACCTCAAGGTGGTAAAGTAATTTTCGTGATAGAGGCTCACGAGTATCGGCAGACAGAGGTATTCTATTCATGGATAAACTTTCCAGCGGTAAACGCTATAACACAAGAGTTTCACTATTACAAAATAGAGAAACCTCCGGAAGAGTACGCTCCTTTCGAGGAGATTGAAATTCCACTTAAATTTCAAGAGCACCTGCTCTGGTTTAATGGCGCCCTAAAATACACTGATCACATAACCAGGCTCGGTCCACTAGGTAGACCAGGAGCCACGTGGCCAGTTCTAGCCAGCTACACACCACATCCTGACATTGCAAAAATGTCTAAGGAAGAGCTGTTAGTACAGCTAAACACATTAATAAAAATACATAGGCAATTAGTCCAATATGTAATGTGGACTGCAACAGTCCAGCCAGCTGTTAATACACCACAGCTGACCCCTCATCAGGGGAACACAAATAAAATTACAACACAGAACATACAGTCATGTCTTGGTAAAACACTCGTAAAACGGGAACAAATTCCTTTCTGGTTAGCCCAGAAAATCACTCAAATAGAGGCAGTATTTCCTGATACTACCCCTATTGAGAAACACAGAATCTTGACCATCTGCCTTCCTATGGGAATCGCACCACACGTGGAGGACTGTGACACTTAGGGTACAGTCTTTGCTTCCATTTACACAAAAACACACCGTGTTCCGTCTATGGCGGTAATACCAGAAGTGCTAAAACAGATTCAAAATGAATTCGGTCCAGAGCCCGCTTTAAATCTAGGTATGAAATTACTGAAAGACTTCAAGCAGGTCACGGCTATATTATTAGCCAACGTAAAGGGAGAAGCAGCATCTGTGGCGATCCGCCAGAAGTTGAAGGAAACAGATATAAAACATCCTGTTGAGCTTGCAAAAATCATAGAAAAATGCTATGAAGAATTAGGTAGAGACAGCTTGGGTGGGAAACCGGTAAAACCCCAACTGCTCGAAAATCCTGAAAAATTATTTATTAAAAATAATTTAAACACTCCTAAAAAGAGCTGGGATGGAAATAAACAATCCACTCCCAAGGAAAAAGTTTTCCAGTCCAGAGGAAGGTCTCCTCGACGGAGGGAAAGAACTCCGACTCGAGAACGCCAGTCTCCCCAACGGGAGCCCTCTGAGAAAAGATATAACCTTAGAAATAGGGATAATCTGAAAAAACCTGATAGATATCAAAGTATTGATACACGTCCCTCTCGATCTCTTCCACAGAATTCGGAAAGAAGAGGACGGTCAGACCCAGGAGAGCACACCAAGTCCAAAGACAAGGAACCTGCTCAAAATAAGAAATCTCAATTTCAGAAAAAGAAGGTAGCCAGTATTAGAGTAATCAACCATGCCGAGAATACTGAGGACACAGTTGAAAAACGGGGAGTGGGCATTGACAATGTTGGACAGTGCAGCAGAAATCAGTATAGCGCGCAAGTTCTTGATGAATCATCTGGAGACAGTGGACACGAATGAATACATTCAGGTTGAAACTGCCGACGCCAGACTTAGCGAGCCCCATAAAAGATACGAAATAACATTGCGTATAGAGGGTGATAAGACTAGGAAAATTAAGGGTCTATTTTGGGATAAGCTCTCAAAAGGCTATGATATTCTGTTAGCTGAAAAAGATTGGCCCCCAGAGTTTGTCAGGGAGTGCCCTCGTGGCGAAGAAGTGAATATGCCTGCCTTCTCGAATCACATACCGATTCACAAAAAATACACATATGCAAGGAAATGGGCAGTAGCCCAGGCACCTGCATTATATAAAAATCATGTAGGATGGGATGAGGATTCACCGCCTCACAAAATCCAACTAAAAAGTAAACCAACTGCCCAACGGCAGTATCCCATAAAGCAAGAAGCTAAAAAACAGGTCAGGGAGATCTTAGATCAACTTGAGTACCAGGGGGTGATTGAAACATGCACCTCTCAAATGAACAATCCTTTGTTTCCTGTCTCCAAGCCAGACAATTCATATCGTCTAGTTTTGGACTACAGACATCTTAATACATGTTGCAAAACCTTTGCAGTACAAAACTCGCATAGTGCAGCCCTAATGAATAATATAGTTAGGAAAAAATATAAAACGACATTAGACATTTCTAATGGTTTCTTTTGTCAAAACATTGCACCAGAAAGCAGATATTTGACCGCTTTCTCTGCATTTGGGTCACAGAAAAAATTCTGTCAACTCCCACAGGGGTTCAAGAACAGCCCAGGATTATTCTCAGCTAGGGTAACAGAGTTACTACAAATCTATGATGATGAAGCATTATCTTACGTAGATGATATTTATCTCACAGACGACGACTTGGATACTCACTTGAAAAGAGTGAACACCATTATACTTGGGTTCGCAGCAGAGGGTTACAAATTCAACTTTAAAAAGTCCCGAATTTCCCATCTGACAGTACTATTTTTAGGGTACGAATTATCAAGTGAAGGGAAAAGCCTAGCGGACAACTTCTTAGAGAAGTGCGCGGTACTCCAAGCTCCAAAAACGCTGAAGAATTTACAATCCATACTAGGTTTTCTGAATTTCGGAAGAACTTACATCCTAAATTACGCAGAGAGGGTTAAACCTCTCTACGAACTAATTAAACCTGATTTAAAACAAATCAATTGGACTCAAAAACACACAGAAATTTTGAGATCACTGCAAACAGACATGTTAGCAAAAACAAAATTAGATACACGTGACAACACGATCGATCTTGTAATCCGAGTCATCCCAGGAAGATGCGGATTCACGTACCTAACCTCTAATGAGGGAGAAAAGGTACCAATTTCAATTAAAACTCACTTGTACACACAAGCAGAAAAAGCATTCAGTCGCACAGAAAGAACTGTGAACGCAGTGCAAATCGCATTAGCAAATGAAAGAGAACTAGCACACGGCAAACGGATTAATATCTTTACAGCGGAATCCGCCTTCGAGGCGCTATTCAGCCCAGTAAACCTGCCTACAGTGTCACTGGATCCGAAATGGATACAGTGCATAGATTCTCTAGGAGCGGAAGACGTGAAATACTATTTCGCCCCGCAATTTGAAGAACTGAATGATTTAGAGTATGAAGAAGAATATCCTCTGCCAATCGAAATTCTGCCTCTCCCACAATACGCCTGTATAATCTATACAGATAGTTTTGTACAGCATTTCAACGTAGAGAGAAAATCCTACGATGCAGCATGTGCGATCATTAAAGGTCGTTGGCTGTGCGGTAAATTCAGACCGAAAGTAACAAAAACCGAATCAGTAAAGTACTGTTCGGCTCAAAGAACTGAAATCAGATCTTTAAAGATGGCGCTAGAAAATGCAGAACGTGAATTCCCGACACTTATAGTGTGCGATTCTCATTTTTGCGTCAACTCTTACAACAATAAACTGCAGAGTTGGATCGAAAACGACTACAAAGATGACACAGGTGCCACAATAAAGCATAAATTGCTCTGGAACGAGGTAGCTCTTTTACACAAAGAACTACAAAAGAGTCACGTGATTCACGCACAAAGTCTTCAACGTGATGGCGTTCACGTTGCAGGGAATTCATTGGCTAATACAGCCACAGCGGAAGCAACTAACCCGGCTTCCGTAGCCACAAAAAAGCGTACAGATAAGTACATAGACGGGGAAACCATGCTGGCAGTAAAAACGACCGTAAAAGGCGACTGTGCAGCACTACCCGTAAACTATCCACTCAATTATGCATACATAATCGATGCAAACTCCGTTCCTTTTGCTCGAATCCCTGGAGTGGGGGATAGAGTAATTCCAAACAGGAGCAGGAGGGGCTTCCTCTTACTGGAAGCACACATGGGGTTGGGTCTGAGACACCAAACAATCAAAGCCTCTCTGAAAGAATTACAATCAGAGTACTGGTGGCCAGGAATGAGTATAGATATTCAATGTTTTGCTCAAAATTGTGAAAACTGCAACCGAGATCGCAGAAATGAACAGACCAGTGTAGTTTCAGGATCCCTTCTAGACAGCATAAGGCGGTCTATCTGCGCAATCAAAGAAGAGAAGCGCGTCCCAGTGTACACCATTAAGACGAAAAGCACTTAAAAAATTAGGCCTGCAGCGCTCGGCTGACGCTAGAACGGTTATAAAAGATTTGCGAGTCTTTATCGGCACATACGCAATTACCACGTTCCATTCTGACCAGGGTCCTGCTTTCAGCTCTCGAGCCTATAAGGAGGCCATGGCCAGCATGGGAATTGGGTTGCGGTATTCTTGTCCGTCGCACCCCGAAGGGAATAGTGTGGTAGAAAGAAAAAACCGGGACATAAAGCAATCTATAACAGCGAAGGTATTAGGTTCAGGCGCTGGGTGGGTCAAACATTTAATAAGTGTCCAGACTAGTCTTAACAACATGCCAAGAAATTCTCTAAAAGGTTTCAGCCCATACGAACTATTGTTCGGAATTAGAATGAACGTTCAGGACCTCGATAGTCAGATGTCAGTGGTGCAAGAAGAAAAAACACAGTTTGATGTAAAAGACCGTTTGGCTGTTTTACAGGAACTGAATGAAACAAGAAAATCATTAAGCAACATAAAGTTAAAGCAACAGCCAAGTACCACTGACGAGGCACCACCCGCAACAGCCCCAGCAAGACCTGTCTGGATTCCAAAGATTGGGGATCTAGTCAGAGAAAAGATCGCGGTTAAGAAGGAATTTGGGCCTTCTTACAGAAAAGCAGTACCTGTCTTAGCAGTCACCGGAACAAGATCAGTTGTGCTACCGCCCCTTGCTGGTAAAAAGGAGAACAGAGTCGTGTCTATCGATCTGGTAAAACCACAAGCATGTGGCCTATAATCAACAGTAGGCCCAGTGGACTCCCAAGAAACAACAGAATACCCAAACTTGCAACAATCCAAGAGGTTCAAACTGAAAGACTAATCACATTCGATCAGCCTGCAGTGCACAATGAAGGACTATGCAATAATGCCATGGAACTCGTGCCTCTTGAAACACAGATTGAAACAGTTCGTCAAGAAACAACACCAGTCTACACTAATGTGGCATCAGAAAGTGCTACCGAGAGACAGATTGAAAGAACAATCCCATCAATTGACAGAACTGCCTCTGGTTATTTCATCAACTTCGACAACTTCTCTGAAGATTTAAATGACCCCGAAGTGATGCCAGAAACAAAAAAGTATTCTAAAGAAAATACAACAGGACTCCTTCAACAAATCAAAGAACTATATCTGGATTCACCTTTGATTGAGCATTGGATTATCTCAGGAGTTTTCATACTCCTACTATGCCTAATTTTAGTTTTAATTTTAGGGAAGTTCATTACAATTGAATGGACACAGCAAGTCAGAACATCAACCTAGTCCTGAAACCACACAGATCATCCCACGTGAAGAAAAGAGAACTGTCAACAGTAAATGTCACAGCAATTCCAATACCTGGTGGGGTAGTATGGGAGAAAACAGACTATGAGATCTACGGTCCGGTCGAAATCCTGAAGTATCCTCATCAACTAAAGGTTTCCTTAAGTGACTTTGTGACACCTAGTACATTCTCTGATGATTGGGACTTTAACAGTATTAATGACATGATGTCTGATTTAGTAATGTCAGCTAGATTCACAGATCATGATTATTTACAAGGTTCATCTAGTTATGAGCAGTTCTTCTGTTATACCCACTATGGGGATCACTACTTGCATAAATCTGCGTCAAAAGCGTTTCATAGCGACCAGTATCTATGCTGCTTACAACGAGGCTTGGAAAGTAAAGCAAATTGAAACTGCTGAAAAAATACGAGAAATTGATCGTATTAATTTGGAGAAATCACTTTCTGTGGTAGACAATGGGTTAATGACTCTGTCTTCCAGAATATATTCTTTGGACAATATTGTATCCTCTGCCTTTGATGTGATAGACAGAGATTTGCTAATGTTACAACATGGCCAGTCTCAATTACGCTCTATTATAGAACTAGGCTGGACGCTGCAAAATCTTCGTTCAGGCTATGTGCCTTGGCGTTTAATCAACACAACGTCATTATTTTCCATTTTTAACCTTACTGATAAACAGATCAGTTTGGCACAGAAAGGAGCAGACTATACAATCCTGAGCATCGAGAAACTCGAGAGATTACCATTGACAATGTCAGAGAGTCCTGTGTATTATCCATTGAATGGATAATACACAGAATTATCACAATTCCGATAACAACTTTCCGATTTCATAAGTGCCTTGAGTACATACCTGCTGGCCAGTATGAACAATTGGGTAAAGGATATGTTAAATCTATATGGAAATTACCATACACTCATTCTTGCTATAGTGACAGTGACAAAAATGTATTTCTTGGTGGTGACAACTGTAAACACTCACTAAGCGGTATACTTTTGTGTCAGGGTATTAATTTACACGGAGCATGTGATGGAAATTCAAACAACCTTTCATGCCACCAGCTAGTCACACCTGCAACTCAGATAGAGCCCTTCTTTATGCAACTCGCGAACGGGAGTTACATTCTTAGAACGGATCACGGATGTTGTGGCCTCGCGCCAGGGAAAAGTTATCTAGTACAAGTAACGTCCATGGTCAAATGTTGTATGCAAGCATTGTTCCCGAGCGGGCCTCCAGACATAGTGACTCCCCTCTGGCCTCGTCTGAATCTCTATTCTATACGAATTGATACATTAAGCAAAATGAATTCTGTACTTTTACAGACAACAGTGCCTATAACGTCATCTAAAGAGACGTATGATCTTCTAGTCGCAAGGACGGCTTCTGAGGTTCATGACCTTTTATCAACAAATTGCCCCGTGCATTTCGTAGAAATGTTCAGCCAACTCCTTAACATGTCTAGTGCAACAAGCATCCCAGGCATATTTAAGACAGTCTTTACGGGACTGCTAACACCCTTCCCGGCAATTTTGGGAATCTTTCCTAATTTTGTGCACTCCATTTTTGGCGGCATACCACTATTTTTGGGACTCGTTGCAGGGATTCTATTTTTGACCGTCCTGCTACGTTATGGCAAGCCTCGGCTCAGACATAGCTCCCATGGGAATGGAAGAGACAATCCTAGCAATGCGCTACCGGGACAGGATAACTAACGTCCTCGGATTGGCCAGGCTGAGAGATCTAAACATGACCTGGTTCCTTTCATTCAGACCGATATGGCAAAATTGCATTTTACCTGTGCTACGGTGTATGCTTTGCGGCGATGAATGCGTGTTGGACATCTGTCTTTCACTTCCATCAGCAGTACCAATGGACGTCGATACTTTGCTCAGTCCAATAACGGCTCACGCATTGTGTTGTCCCCAGCGGCTACCAATCCTGATGACGGCATTTGTGGAGACTCCTGTACTACAGCCAAGTGGTAACAGTGGAGCGAGTGACAAAAGCAACATCATCCAGGTACAACGTTCTGTGAGCATTGCTGGTCCTGCCTTCGATGACAGCAATCATTCTCACACCTGCCAAGTTACAGCGCTATCTAATTTGGTTGAACTATCACCTGAATTTGTAGACCAATTCTTTGCGAGCCTGTCTGATACGATGTTCTCACCCACAGAGAAACAATAACTTTTGAAAAGCTTTCCGACACACAGCGTTCCCATGAACTCTGAATTCGGCCTTCAGTTTTGATCAACAAAGACTGCAATAAGCTTTGGAACTCTATGTTTCCCCGTTCAAGCATTAAATTTTTTTTTTTAAATTGGACATTTTTTAATAATTCACCTTTTTTGGCACGAACAATTCTTTGCTTAACGTAAAAACTATTCTTAGAGAACAGAAGCTTCACACTTCTATTTCTAAACACCTCTAGAGACATAACAACATTACACCAGCCTCTAGCACACATGTTATTACGATGCATTTTTATGTGATGATTTATCTCGCATTTCTTCTGTCAGAGATACTTCATGTGTAATTCTTTATGCATAATCGTTCATTGATTTCATATGCAATAATTTTTGAATGATTAATATGCTTTAAAAAAACGTACAGTACCTAAATTCCATGTATTACAAGTACGCCTATTTCGAATGCATTTATGTATTTTGGGGTGGGCAATGTTACACATGCATCTTATTGCTTAGTTTTAGTAATTTTGATGGACATGAAAACGTGGAGTGGGTGTTGCGTGCTTATCTAGGTTCCTGATCGATACTGTGACCTTATGCCCCTATTCGGCTATAAATCCATTTATTCCCTATATTGGCATAACCGTTCAAGTGCGATTTTCTGAAAAGTCATCTCTGGCCTCACACGAACAGAGCAACATTCCAGCATGACTCTCTGCTACTTCCTTTGCGACCAATTAGTGCAATGACAGAGCAGCAGTCACTATCTGATATTCCTAGATAACACTCCGAGTTCTTCAACAAGATAAAAACTTAGCAAACCTGGAAATCCCCGCTTGCTATGTTTTGATTAGTAATGGAACTCTAATGAGCAACTGATAACTGTCACTTCCTAGTGACATCTTTAATTGACGTCTTATGTCCAGCAAACTTGCGTCAAACCCGGCACCTGTCAGGTATAAATATTACCAACGTTGCCTTAAGCAATGCGAGTTCGTTGCCTGTTGCTGATGCCAGCTGCCTGCATGACCCTGTGTTGGTAAAAACTAGCACTCTGTCGCTGCAGCCTGCTATCCTGTGGTGGTGAAGCTGCTGATTACCATTATCGCCGCTAAAGCGCGACCTATGGTGCAGTACGCTTAAGGAGCTGAAACAGCCGTCCTCTGCGAAGACATCCAGCAGATTCCAGCTGCCCGCGGACGCTGTCATCCCTCCTTCTTCGACGCGCTGAAGAGAAGCCGCTGCCTTTCTCGTGCAGAGAAATCCAGTCCCGGCGCTTCCGGTTTACCCTCGCGGGTGACTGGGATATCGAGAGAGACCCCTGAAGGAGATACCAATCCTCCATCATTCTATTCAGAGGTATGGTGTTGACTAAACCCTTGGACGAGAATTCTTGAAACAAACCTTGGCAAAACCAACTTAACTTAAAGCTACTTACTTACTCCCCTTTTCACGTGTTAGGCTTAGGTCAGGCACACTGGGGTAGGCTTAGTTAGAAGCACCAGTTGAGTATGTTAGCCTAATGTATATATGACTGTATATATGTTTTATGACTTTTAAACCATTGTATGGCTAAGAAACCATATCAATGCTTTTACAGTTCTATTTCGCAATACTTATCTTACTGTACGTACTTTTTATAATAACAGTTATTGCAATTGTGGCAATACATTTCTCTTGTACGAGAAGAAAGACTGTTCAATAAATGTTAACCCTTTATTGATACACGCCCGTCTCTCTATTCTCTACATACTGTGAAAGTAAACTGCACTAGACTGACTGAGTGAAATCTGTGTCTATTGTTTCACACGACCCTAGAGATTGACTCTTGATCTGAGGAGCAAAGTTGTCATGTTGCACGGTTGTTGGAAAGCTGAATCCCTTCTTGTCTGTGCCAAGGAAGCTGATCACTTCCTATGCAGAGAAGAAAGTTTCCAGTGACCTCTGAGCTAGTTGGTAACACAACCCAATTAAGTTTAGCATAGTCAGTGGAGGCATGGAATATAAGCAGTTCCACGTCGATACTACTGTTTATGTTATTCCAATGCGCAGGGCCTAGTGGGAAACTAGGAACTACACTACACCATGATGCACTGGGCCAGGGACAGACTGATTTGCATATAGCCAGGTTCTGAGCTGGGATGGTGCAGTGAGATAAATAACGGTGATGGATCAAGCCCTGATCTTTGGACTGGGTAGGAGTGGTCGGCTTAATTCAGACACTCTGTTCATCACCACCCCCTTTTCTGAATCGTTTTTGGCCACTATAGGTGTGGCAGGGTATACTCAGACATGAGTCCCTTTCTCACTGCACCATCAGGATTCAAGCAAGCCGGGCCGAAGACAGCTGAAATGCCAGAAACCGGTCCCCGGTAGCTTGTATCCTTTCTGGTGAAGAATTGGCTTGGTAGTTTAGTCTGCCCTGTTCCCATGATGCACTGGGCCAGGGACAGACTGATTTGCATATAGCCAGGTTCTGAGCTGGGATGGTGCAGTGAGATAAATAACGGTGATGGATCAAGCCCTGATCTTTGGACTGGGTAAGAGTGGTCTGCTTAATTCAGACACTCTGTTCATCACCACCCCCTTTTCTGAATCGTTTTTGGCCACTAGAGGTGTGGCAGGGTATACTCAGACATGAGTCCCTTTCTCACTGCACCATCAGGATTCAAGCAAGCCGGGCCGAAGACGGCTGAAATGCCAGAAACCGGTCCCCGGTAGCTTGTCTCCTTTCTGGTGAAGAATTGGCTTGGTAGTTTAGTATGCCCTGTTCCCATGATGCACTGGGCCAGGGACAGACTGATTTACATATAGCCAGGTTCTGAGCTGGGATGGTGCAGTGAGATAAATAACGGTAATGGATCAAGCCCTGATCTTTGGACTGGGTAAGAGTGGTCTGCTTAATTCAGACACTCTGTTCATCACCACCCCCTTTTCTGAATCGTTTTTGGCCACTATAGGAGTGGCAGGGTATACTCAGACATGAGTCCCTTTCTCACTGCACCATCAGGATTCAAGCAAGCCGGGCCGAAGACGGATGAAATGCCAAAAACCGGTCCCCGGTAGCTTGTCTCCTTTCTGGTGAAGAATTGGCTTGGTAGTTTAGTCTGCCCTGTTCCCATGATGCACTGAGCCAGGGACAGACTGATTTGCATATAGCCAGGTTCTGAGCTGGGATGGTGCAGTGAGATAAATAACGGTGATGGATCAAGCCCTGATCTTTGGACTGGGTAAGAGTGGTCTGCTTAATTCAGACACTCTGTTCATCACCACCCCTTTTTCTGAATCGTTTTTGGCCACTATAGGTGTGGCAGGGTATACTCAGACATGAGTCCCTTTCTCACTGCACCATCAGGATTCAAGCAAGCCGGGCCGAAGACGGCTGAAATGCCAGAAACCGGTCCCCGGTAGCTTGTCTCCTTTCTGGTGAAGAATTGGCTTGGTAGTTTAGTCTGCCCTGTTCCCATGATGCACTGGGCCAGGGACAGACTGATTTGCATATAGCCAGGTTCTGAGCTGGGATGGTGCAGTGAGATAAATAACGGTGATGGATCAAGCCCTGATCTTTGGACTGGGTAAGAGTGGTCTGCTTAATTCAGACACTCTGTTCATCACCACCCCCTTTTCTGAATCGTTTTTGGCCACTATAGGTGTGGCAGGGTATACTCAGACATGAGTCCCTTTCTCACTGCACCATCAGGATTTAAGCAAGCCGGGCCGAAGACGGCTGAAATGCCAGAAACCGGTCCCCGGTAGCTTGTCTCCTTTCTGGAGAAGAATTGGCTTGGTAGTTTAGTCTGCCCTGTTCCCATGATGCACTGGGCCAGGGACAGACTGATTTGCATATATCCAGGTTCTGAGCTGGGATGGTGCAGTGAGATAAATAACGGTGATGGATCAAGCCCTGATCTTTGGACTGGGTAAGAGTGGTCTGCTTAATTCAGACACTCTGTTCATCACCACCCGCTTTTCTGAATCGTTTTTGGCCACTATAGGTGTGGCAGTGTATACTCAGACATGAGTCCCTTTCTCACTGCACCATCAGGATTCAAGCAAGCCGGGCCGAAGACAGCTGAAATGCCAGAAACCGGTCCCCGGTAGCTTGTCTCCTTTCTGGTGAAGAATTGGCTTGGTAGTTTAGTCTGCCCTGTTCCCATGATGCACTGGGCCAGGGACAGACTGATTTGCATATAGCCAGGTTCTGAGCTGGGATGGTGCAGTGAGATAAATAACGGTGATGGATCAAGCCCTGATCTTTGGACTGGGTAAGAGTGGTCTGCTTAATTCAGACACTCTGTTCATCACCACCCCCTTTTCTGAATCGTTTTTGGCCACTATAGGTGTGGCAGGGTATACTCAGACATGAGTCCCTTTCTCACTGCACCATCAGGATTCAAGCAAGCCGGGCCGAAGACGGCTGAAATGCCAGAAACCAGTCCCCGGTAGCTTGTCTCCTTTCTGGTGAAGAATTGGCTTGGTAGTTTAGTCTGCCCTGTTCCCATGATGCACTGGGCCAGGGACAGACTGATTTGCATATAGCCAGGTTCTGAGCTGGGATGGTGCAGTGAGATAAATAACGGTGATGGATCAAGCCCTGATCTTTGGACTGGGTAAGAGTGGTCTGCTTAATTCAGACACTCTGTTCATCACCACCCCCTTTTCTGAATCGTTTTTGGCCACTATAGGTGTGGCAGGGTATACTCAGACATGAGTCCCTTTCTCACTGCACCATCAGGATTCAAGCAAGCCGGGCCGAAGACGGCTGAAATGCCAGAAACCAGTCCCCGGTAGCTTGTCTCCTTTCTGGTGAAGAATTGGCTTGGTAGTTTAGTCTGCCCTGTTCCCATGATGCACTGGGCCAGGGACAGACTGATTTGCATATAGCCAGGTTCTGAGCTGGGATGGTGCAGTGAGATAAATAACGGTGATGGATCAAGCCCTGATCTTTGGACTGGGTAAGAGTGGTCTGCTTAATTCAGACACTCTGTTCATCACCACCCCCTTTTCTGAATCGTTTTTGGCCACTATAGGTGTGGCAGGGTATACTCAGACATGAGTCCCTTTCTCACTGCACCATCAGGATTCAAGCAAGCCGGGCCGAAGACGGCTGAAATGCCAGAAACCGGTCCCCGGTAGCTTGTCTCCTTTCTGGTGAAGAATTGGCTTGGTAGTTTAGTCTGCCCTGTTCCCATGATGCACTGGGCCTGGGACAGACTGATTTGCATATAGCCAGGTTCTGAGCTGGGATGCTGCAGTGAGATAAATAACGGTGATGGATCAAGCCCTGATCTTTGGACTGGGTAAGAGTGGTCTGCTTAATTCAGACACTCTGTTCATCACCAACCCCTTTTCTGAATCGTTTTTGGCCACTATAGGTGTTGCAGGGTATACTCAGACATGAGTCCCTTTCTCACTGCACCATCAGGATTCAAGCAAGTCGGGCCGAAGACGGCTGAAATGCCAGAAACCGGTCCCCGGTAGCTTGTCTCCTTTCTGGTGAAGAATTGGCTTGGTAGTTTAGTCTGCCCTGTTCCCATGATGCACTGGGCTAGGGACAGACTGATTTGCATATAGCCAGGTTCTGAGCTGGGATGGTGCAGTGAGATAAATAACGGTGATGGATCAAGCCCTGATCTTTGGACTGGGTAAGAGTGGTCTGCTTAATTCAGACACTCTGTTCATCACCACCCCCTTTTCTGAATCGTTTTTGGCCACTATAGGTGTGGCAGGGTATACTCAGACATGAGTCCCTTTCTCACTGCACCATCAGGATTCAAGCAAGCCGGGCCGAAGACGGCTGAAATGCCAGAAACCGGTCCCCGGTAGCTTGTCTCCTTTCTGGTGAAGAATTGGCTTGGTAGTTTAGTCTGCCCTGTTCCCATGATGCACTGGGCCAAGGACAGACTGATTTGCATATAGCCAGGTTCTGAGCTGGGATGGTGCAGTGAGATAAATAACGGTGATGGATCAAGCCCTGATCTTTGGACTGGGTAAGAGTGGTCTGCTTAATTCAGACACTCTGTTCATCACCACCCCCTTTTCTGAATCGTTTTTGGCCACTATAGGTGTGGCAGGGTATACTCAGACATGAGTCCCTTTCTCACTGCACCATCAGGATTCAAGCAAGCCGGGCCGAAGACGGCTGAAATGCCAGAAACCGGTCCCCGGTAGCTTGTCTCCTTTCTGGTGAAGAATTGGCTTGGTAGTTTAGTCTGCCCTGTTCCCATGATGCACTGGGCCAGGGACAGACTGATTTGCATATAGCCAGGTTCTGAGCTGGGATGGTGCAGTGAGATAAATAATGGTGATGGATCAAGCCCTGATCTTTGGACTGGGTAAGAGTGGTCTGCTTAATTCAGACACTCTGTTCATCACCACCCCCTTTTCTGAATCGTTGTTGGCCACTATAGGTGTGGCAGGGTATACTCAGACATGAGTCCCTTTCTCACTGCACCATCAGGATTCAAGCAAGCCGGGCCGAAGATGGCTGAAATGCCAGAAACCGGTCCCCGGTAGCTTTTCTCCTTTCTGGTGAAGAATTGGCTTGGTAGTTTAGTCTGCCCTGTTCCCATGATGCACTGGGCCAGGGACAGACTGATTTGCATATAGCCAGGTTCTGAGCTGGGATGGTGCAGTGAGATAAATAACGGTGATGGATCAAGCCCTGATCTTTGGACTGGGTAAGAGTGGTCTGCTTAATTCAGACACTCTGTTCATCACCACCCCCTTTTCTGAATCGTTTTTGGCCACTATAGGTGTGGCAGGGTATACTCAGACATGAGTCCCTTTCTCACTGCACCATCAGGATTCAAGCAAGCCGGGCCGAAGATTGCTGAAATGCCAGAAACCGGTCCCCGGTAGCTTGTCTCCTTTCTGGTGAAGAATTGGCTTGGTAGTTTAGTCTGCCCTGTTCCCATGATGCACTGGGCCAGGGACAGACTGATTTGCATATAGCCAGGTTCTGAGCTGGGATGGTGCAGTGAGATAAATAACAGTGATGGATCAAGCCCTGATCTTTGGACTGGGTAAGAGTGGTCTGCTTAATTCAGACACTCTGTTCATCACCACCCCTTTTCTGAATCGTTTTTGGCCACTATAGGTGTGGCAGGGTATACTCAGACATGAGTCCCTTTCTCACTGCACCATCAGGATTCAAGCAAGCCGGGCCGAAGACGGCTGAAATGCCAGAAACCGGTCCCCGGTAGCTTGTCTCCTTTCTGGTGAAGAATTGGCTTGGTAGTTTAGTCTGCCCTGTTCCCATGATGCACTGGGCCAGGGACAGACTGATTTGCATATAGCCAGGTTCTGAGCTGGGATGGTGCAGTGAGATAAATAACGGTGATGGATCAAGCCCTGATCTTTGGACTGGGTAAGAGTGGTCTGCTTAATTCAGACACTCTGTTCATCACCACCCCCTTTTCTGAATCGTTTTTGGCCACTATAGGTGTGGCAGGGTATACTCAGACATGAGTCCCTTTCTCACTGCACCATCAGGATTCAAGCAAGCCGGGCCGAAGATGGCTGAAATGCCAGAAACCGGTCCCCGGTAGCTTGTCTCCTTTCTGGTGAAGAATTGGCTTGGTAGTTTAGTCTGCCCTGTTCCCATGATGCACTGAGCCAGGGACAGACTGATTTGCATATAGCCAGGTTCTGAGCTGGGATGGTGCAGTGAGATAAATAACGGTGATGGATCAAGCCCTGATCTTTGGACTGGGTAAGAGTGGTCTGCTTAATTCAGACACTCTGTTCATCACCACCCCCTTTTCTGAATCGTTTTTGGCCACTATAGGTGTGGCAGGGTATACTCAGACATGAGTCCCTTTCTCACTGCACCATCAGGATTCAAGCAAGCCGGGCCGAAGACGGCTGAAATGCCAGAAACCGGTCCCCGGTAGCTTGTCTCCTTTCTGGTGAAGAATTGGCTTGGTAGTTTAGTCTGCCCTGTTCCCATGATGCACTGGGCCAGGGACAGACTGATTTGCATATAGCCAGGTTCTGAGCTGGGATGGTGCAGTGAGATAAATAACGGTGATGGATCAAGCCCTTATCTTTGGACTGGGTAAGAGTGGTATGCTTAATTCAGACACTCTGTTCATCACCACCCCCTTTTCTGAATCGTTTTTGGCCACTATAGGTGTGGCAGGGTATACTCAGACATAAGTCCCTTTCTCACTGCACCATCAGGATTCAAGCAAGCCGGGCCGAAGACGGCTGAAATGCCAGAAACCGGTCCCCGGTAGCTTGTCTGCTTTCTGGTGAAGAATTGGCTTGGTAGTTTAGTCTGCCCTGTTCCCATGATGCACTGGGCCAGGGACAGACTGATTTGCATATAGCCAGGTTCTGAGCTGGGATGGTGCAGTGAGATAAATAACGGTGATGGATCAAGCCCTGATCTTTGGACTGGGTAAGAGTGGTCTGCTTAATTCAGACACTCTGTTCATCACCACCCCCTTTTCTGAATCGTTTTTGGCCACTATAGGTGTGGCAGGGTATACTCAGACATGAGTCCCTTTCTCACTGCACCATCAGGATTCAAGCAAGCCGGGCCGAAGACGGCTGAAATGCCAGAAACCGGTCCCCGGTAGCTTGTCTGCTTTCTGGTGAAGAATTGGCTTGGTAGTTTAGTCTGCCCTGTTCCCATGATGCACTGGGCCAGGGACAGACTGATTTGCATATAGCCAGGTTCTGAGCTGGGATGGTGCAGTGAGATAAATAACGGTGATGGATCAAGCCCTGATCTTTGGACTGGGTAAGAGTGGTCTGCTTAATTCAGACACTCTGTTCATCACCACCCCCTTTTCTGAATCGTTTTTGGCCACTATAGGTGTGGCAGGGTATACTCAGACATGAGTCCCTTTCTCACTGCACCATCAGGATTCAAGCAAGCCGGGCCGAAGACGGCTGAAATGCCAGAAACCGGTCCCCGGTAGCTTGTCTCCTTTCTGGTGAAGAATTGGCTTGGTAGTTTAGTCTGCCCTGTTCCCATGATGCACTGGGCCAGGGACAGACTGATTTGCATATAGCCAGGTTCTGAGCTGGGATGGTGCAGTGAGATAAATAACGGTGATGGATCAAGCCCTGATCTTTGGACTGGGTAAGAGTGGTCTGCTTAATTCAGACACTCTGTTCATCACCACCCCCTTTTCTGAATCGTTTTTAGCCACTATAGGTGTGGCAGGGTATACTCGGACATGAGTCCCTTTCTCACTGCACCATCAGGATTCAAGCAAGCCGGGCGGAAGACCGCTGAAATGCCAGAAACCGGTCCCCGGTAGCTTGTCTCCTTTCTGGTGAAGAATTGGCTTGGTAGTTTAGTCTGCCCTGTTCCCATGATGCACTGGGCCAGGGACAGACTGATTTGCATATAGCCAGGTTCTGAGCTGGGATGGTGCAGTGAGATAAATAACGGTGATGGATCAAGCCCTGATCTTTGGACTGGGTAAGAGTGGTCTGCTTAATTCAGACACTCTGTTCATCACCACCCCCTTTTCTGAATCGTTTTTGGCCACTATAGGTGTGGCAGGGTATACTCAGACATGAGTCCCTTTCTCACTGCACCATCAGGATTCAAGCAAGCCGGGCGGAAGTCTGCTGAAATGCCAGAAACCGGTCCCCGGTAGCTTGTCTCCTTTCTGGTGAAGAATTGGCTTGGTAGTTTAGTCTGCTCTGTTCACATGATGCACTGGGCCAGGGACAGACTGATTTGCATATAGCCAGGTTCTGAGCTGGGATGGTGCAGTGAGATAAATAACGGTGATGGATCAAGCCCTGATCTTTGGACTGGGTAAGAGTGGTCTGCTTAATTCAGACACTCTGTTCATCACCACCCCCTTTTCTAAATCGTTTTTGGCCACTATAGGTGTGGCACGGTATACTCAGACATGAGTCCCTTTCTCACTGCACCATCAGGATTCAAGCAAGCCGGGCCGAAGACGGCTGAAATGCCAGAAACCGGTCCCCGGTAGCTTGTCTCCTTTCTGGTGAAGAATTGGCTTGGTAGTTTAGTCTGCCCTGTTCCCATGATGCACTGGGCCAGGGACAGACTGATTTGCATATAGCCAGGTTCTGAGCTGGGATGGTGCAGTGAGATAAATAACGGTAATGGATCAAGCCCTGATCTTTGGACTGGGTAAGAGTGGTCTGCTTAATTCAGACACTCTGTTCATCACCACCCCCTTTTGTGAATCGTTTTTGGCCACTATAGGTGTGGCAGGGTATACTCAGACATGAGTCCCTTTCTCACTGCACCATCAGGATTCAAGCAAGCCGGGCCGAAGACGGCTGAAATGCCAGAAACCGGTCCCCGGTAGCTTGTCTCCTTTCTGGTGAAGAATTGGCTTGGTAGTTTAGTCTGCCCTGTTCCCATGATGCACTGAGCCAGGGACAGACTGATTTGCATATAGCCAGGTTCTGAGCTGGGATGGTGCAGTGAGATAAATAACGGTGATGGATCAAGCCCTGATCTTTGGACTGGGTAAGAGTGGTCTGCTTAATTCAGACACTCTGTTCATCACCACCCCCTTTTCTGAATCATTTTTGGCCACTATAGGTGTGGCAGGGTATACTCAGACATGAGTCCCTTTCTCACTGCACCATCAGGATTCAAGCAAGCCGGGCCGAAGACGGCTGAAATGCCAGAAACCGGTCCCCGGTAGCTTGTCTCCTTTCTGGTGAAGAATTGGCTTGGTAGTTTAGTCTGCCCTGTTCCCATGATGCACTGGGCCAAGGACAGACTGATTTGCATATAGCCAGGTTCTGAGCTGGGATGGTGCAGTGAGATAAATAACGGTGATGGATCAAGCCCTGATCTTTGGACTGGGTAAGAGTGGTCTGCTTAATTCAGACACTCTGTTCATCACCACCCCCTTTTCTGAATCGTTTTTGGCCACTATAGGTGTGGCAGGGTATACTCAGACATGAGTCCCTTTCTCACTGCACCATCAGGATTCAAGCAAGCCGGGCCGAAGACGGCTGAAATGCCAGAAACCGGTCCCCGGTAGCTTGTCTCCTTTCTGGTGAAGAATTGGCTTGGTAGTTTAGTCTGCCCTGTTCCCATGATGCACTGGGCCAGGGACAGACTGATTTGCATATAGCCAGGTTCTGAGCTGGGATGGTGCAGTGAGATAAATAATGGTGATGGATCAAGCCCTGATCTTTGGACTGGGTAAGAGTGGTCTGCTTAATTCAGACACTCTGTTCATCACCACCCCCTTTTCTGAATCGTTGTTGGCCACTATAGGTGTGGCAGGGTATACTCAGACATGAGTCCCTTTCTCACTGCACCATCAGGATTCAAGCAAGCCGGGCCGAAGACAGCTGAAATGCCAGAAACCGGTCCCCGGTAGCTTGTCTCCTTTCTGGTGAAGAATTGGCTTGGTAGTTTAGTCTGCCCTGTTCCCATGATGCACTGGGCCAGGGACAGACTGATTTGCATATAGCCAGGTTCTGAGCTGGGATGGTGCAGTGAGATAAATAACGGTGATGGATCAAGCCCTGATCTTTGGACTGGGTAAGAGTGGTCTGCTTAATTCAGACACTCTGTTCATCACCACCCCCTTTTCTGAATCGTTTTTGGCCACTATAGGTGTGGCAGGGTATACTCAGACATGAGTCCCTTTCTCACTGCACCATCAGGATTCAAGCAAGCCGGGCCGAAGACGGCTGAAATGCCAGAAACCAGTCCCCGGTAGCTTGTCTCCTTTCTGGTGAAGAATTGGCTTGGTAGTTTAGTCTGCCCTGTTCCCATGATGCACTGGGCCAGGGACAGACTGATTTGCATATAGCCAGGTTCTGAGCTGGGATGGTGCAGTGAGATAAATAACGGTGATGGATCAAGCCCTGATCTTTGGACTGGGTAAGAGTGGTCTGCTTAATTCAGACACTCTGTTCATCACCACCCCCTTTTCTGAATCGTTTTTGGCCACTATAGGTGTGGCAGGGTATACTCAGACATGAGTCCCTTTCTCACTGCACCATCAGGATTCAAGCAAGCCGGGCCGAAGACGGCTGAAATGCCAGAAACCGGTCCCCGGTAGATTGTCTCCTTTCTGGTGAAGAATTGGCTTGGTAGTTTAGTCTGCCCTGTTCCCATGATGCACTGGGCCTGGGACAGACTGATTTGCATATAGCCAGGTTCTGAGCTGGGATGCTGCAGTGAGATAAATAACGGTGATGGATCAAGCCCTGATCTTTGGACTGGGTAAGAGTGGTCTGCTTAATTCAGACACTCTGTTCATCACCACCCCCTTTTCTGAATCGTTTTTGGCCACTATAGGTGTGGCAGGGTATACTCAGACATAAGTCCCTTTCTCACTGCACCATCAGGATTCAAGCAAGCCGGGCCGAAGACGGCTGAAATGCCAGAAACCGGTCCCCGGTAGCTTGTCTGCTTTCTGGTGAAGAATTGGCTTGGTAGTTTAGTCTGCCCTGTTCCCATGATGCACTGGGCCAGGGACAGACTGATTTGCATATAGCCAGGTTCTGAGCTGGGATGGTGCAGTGAGATAAATAACGGTGATGGATCAAGCCCTGATCTTTGGACTGGGTAAGAGTGGTCTGCTTAATTCAGACACTCTGTTCATCACCACCCCCTTTTCTGAATCGTTTTTGGCCACTATAGGTGTGGCAGGGTATACTCAGACATGAGTCCCTTTCTCACTGCACCATCAGGATTCAAGCAAGCCGGGCCGAAGACGGCTGAAATGCCAGAAACCGGTCCCCGGTAGCTTGTCTGCTTTCTGGTGAAGAATTGGCTTGGTAGTTTAGTCTGCCCTGTTCCCATGATGCACTGGGCCAGGGACAGACTGATTTGCATATAGCCAGGTTCTGAGCTGGGATGGTGCAGTGAGATAAATAACGGTGATGGATCAAGCCCTGATCTTTGGACTGGGTAAGAGTGGTCTGCTTAATTCAGACACTCTGTTCATCACCACCCCCTTTTCTGAATCGTTTTTGGCCACTATAGGTGTGGCAGGGTATACTCAGACATGAGTCCCTTTCTCACTGCACCATCAGGATTCAAGCAAGCCGGGCCGAAGACGGCTGAAATGCCAGAAACCGGTCCCCGGTAGCTTGTCTCCTTTCTGGTGAAGAATTGGCTTGGTAGTTTAGTCTGCCCTGTTCCCATGATGCACTGGGCCAGGGACAGACTGATTTGCATATAGCCAGGTTCTGAGCTGGGATGGTGCAGTGAGATAAATAACGGTGATGGATCAAGCCCTGATCTTTGGACTGGGTAAGAGTGGTCTGCTTAATTCAGACACTCTGTTCATCACCACCCCCTTTTCTGAATCGTTTTTAGCCACTATAGGTGTGGCAGGGTATACTCGGACATGAGTCCCTTTCTCACTGCACCATCAGGATTCAAGCAAGCCGGGCGGAAGACCGCTGAAATGCCAGAAACCGGTCCCCGGTAGCTTGTCTCCTTTCTGGTGAAGAATTGGCTTGGTAGTTTAGTCTGCCCTGTTCCCATGATGCACTGGGCCAGGGACAGACTGATTTGCATATAGCCAGGTTCTGAGCTGGGATGGTGCAGTGAGATAAATAACGGTGATGGATCAAGCCCTGATCTTTGGACTGGGTAAGAGTGGTCTGCTTAATTCAGACACTCTGTTCATCACCACCCCCTTTTCTGAATCGTTTTTGGCCACTATAGGTGTGGCAGGGTATACTCAGACATGAGTCCCTTTCTCACTGCACCATCAGGATTCAAGCAAGCCGGGCGGAAGTCTGCTGAAATGCCAGAAACCGGTCCCCGGTAGCTTGTCTCCTTTCTGGTGAAGAATTGGCTTGGTAGTTTAGTCTGCTCTGTTCACATGATGCACTGGGCCAGGGACAGACTGATTTGCATATAGCCAGGTTCTGAGCTGGGATGGTGCAGTGAGATAAATAACGGTGATGGATCAAGCCCTGATCTTTGGACTGGGTAAGAGTGGTCTGCTTAATTCAGACACTCTGTTCATCACCACCCCCTTTTCTAAATCGTTTTTGGCCACTATAGGTGTGGCACGGTATACTCAGACATGAGTCCCTTTCTCACTGCACCATCAGGATTCAAGCAAGCCGGGCCGAAGACGGCTGAAATGCCAGAAACCGGTCCCCGGTAGCTTGTCTCCTTTCTGGTGAAGAATTGGCTTGGTAGTTTAGTCTGCCCTGTTCCCATGATGCACTGGGCCAGGGACAGACTGATTTGCATATAGCCAGGTTCTGAGCTGGGATGGTGCAGTGAGATAAATAACGGTAATGGATCAAGCCCTGATCTTTGGACTGGGTAAGAGTGGTCTGCTTAATTCAGACACTCTGTTCATCACCACCCCCTTTTGTGAATCGTTTTTGGCCACTATAGGTGTGGCAGGGTATACTCAGACATGAGTCCCTTTCTCACTGCACCATCAGGATTCAAGCAAGCCGGGCCGAAGACGGCTGAAATGCCAGAAACCGGTCCCCGGTAGCTTGTCTCCTTTCTGGTGAAGAATTGGCTTGGTAGTTTAGTCTGCCCTGTTCCCATGATGCACTGAGCCAGGGACAGACTGATTTGCATATAGCCAGGTTCTGAGCTGGGATGGTGCAGTGAGATAAATAACGGTGATGGATCAAGCCCTGATCTTTGGACTGGGTAAGAGTGGTCTGCTTAATTCAGACACTCTGTTCATCACCACCCCCTTTTCTGAATCATTTTTGGCCACTATAGGTGTGGCAGGGTATACTCAGACATGAGTCCCTTTCTCACTGCACCATCAGGATTCAAGCAAGCCGGGCCGAAGACGGCTGAAATGCCAGAAACCGGTCCCCGGTAGCTTGTCTCCTTTCTGGTGAAGAATTGGCTTGGTAGTTTAGTCTGCCCTGTTCCCATGATGCACTGGGCCAAGGACAGACTGATTTGCATATAGCCAGGTTCTGAGCTGGGATGGTGCAGTGAGATAAATAACGGTGATGGATCAAGCCCTGATCTTTGGACTGGGTAAGAGTGGTCTGCTTAATTCAGACACTCTGTTCATCACCACCCCCTTTTCTGAATCGTTTTTGGCCACTATAGGTGTGGCAGGGTATACTCAGACATGAGTCCCTTTCTCACTGCACCATCAGGATTCAAGCAAGCCGGGCCGAAGACGGCTGAAATGCCAGAAACCGGTCCCCGGTAGCTTGTCTCCTTTCTGGTGAAGAATTGGCTTGGTAGTTTAGTCTGCCCTGTTCCCATGATGCACTGGGCCAGGGACAGACTGATTTGCATATAGCCAGGTTCTGAGCTGGGATGGTGCAGTGAGATAAATAATGGTGATGGATCAAGCCCTGATCTTTGGACTGGGTAAGAGTGGTCTGCTTAATTCAGACACTCTGTTCATCACCACCCCCTTTTCTGAATCGTTGTTGGCCACTATAGGTGTGGCAGGGTATACTCAGACATGAGTCCCTTTCTCACTGCACCATCAGGATTCAAGCAAGCCGGGCCGAAGACAGCTGAAATGCCAGAAACCGGTCCCCGGTAGCTTGTCTCCTTTCTGGTGAAGAATTGGCTTGGTAGTTTAGTCTGCCCTGTTCCCATGATGCACTGGGCCAGGGACAGACTGATTTGCATATAGCCAGGTTCTGAGCTGGGATGGTGCAGTGAGATAAATAACGGTGATGGATCAAGCCCTGATCTTTGGACTGGGTAAGAGTGGTCTGCTTAATTCAGACACTCTGTTCATCACCACCCCCTTTTCTGAATCGTTTTTGGCCACTATAGGTGTGGCAGGGTATACTCAGACATGAGTCCCTTTCTCACTGCACCATCAGGATTCAAGCAAGCCGGGCCGAAGACGGCTGAAATGCCAGAAACCAGTCCCCGGTAGCTTGTCTCCTTTCTGGTGAAGAATTGGCTTGGTAGTTTAGTCTGCCCTGTTCCCATGATGCACTGGGCCAGGGACAGACTGATTTGCATATAGCCAGGTTCTGAGCTGGGATGGTGCAGTGAGATAAATAACGGTGATGGATCAAGCCCTGATCTTTGGACTGGGTAAGAGTGGTCTGCTTAATTCAGACACTCTGTTCATCACCACCCCCTTTTCTGAATCGTTTTTGGCCACTATAGGTGTGGCAGGGTATACTCAGACATGAGTCCCTTTCTCACTGCACCATCAGGATTCAAGCAAGCCGGGCCGAAGACGGCTGAAATGCCAGAAACCGGTCCCCGGTAGATTGTCTCCTTTCTGGTGAAGAATTGGCTTGGTAGTTTAGTCTGCCCTGTTCCCATGATGCACTGGGCCTGGGACAGACTGATTTGCATATAGCCAGGTTCTGAGCTGGGATGCTGCAGTGAGATAAATAACGGTGATGGATCAAGCCCTGATCTTTGGACTGGGTAAGAGTGGTCTGCTTAATTCAGACACTCTGTTCATCACCAACCCCTTTTCTGAATCGTTTTTGGCCACTATAGGTGTTGCAGGGTATACTCAGACATGAGTCCCTTTCTCACTGCACCATCAGGATTCAAGCAAGTCGGGCCGAAGACGGCTGAAATGCCAGAAACCGGTCCCCGGTAGCTTGTCTCCTTTCTGGTGAAGAATTGGCTTGGTAGTTTAGTCTGCCCTGTTCCCATGATGCACTGGGCTAGGGACAGACTGATTTGCATATAGCCAGGTTCTGAGCTGGGATGGTGCAGTGAGATAAATAACGGTGATGGATCAAGCCCTGATCTTTGGACTGGGTAAGAGTGGTCTGCTTAATTCAGACACTCTGTTCATCACCACCCCCTTTTCTGAATCGTTTTTGGCCACTATAGGTGTGGCAGGGTATACTCAGACATGAGTCCCTTTCTCACTGCACCATCAGGATTCAAGCAAGCCGGGCCGAAGACGGCTGAAATGCCAGAAACCGGTCCCCGGTAGCTTGTCTCCTTTCTGGTGAAGAATTGGCTTGGTAGTTTAGTCTGCCCTGTTCCCATGATGCACTGGGCCAAGGACAGACTGATTTGCATATAGCCAGGTTCTGAGCTGGGATGGTGCAGTGAGATAAATAACGGTGATGGATCAAGCCCTGATCTTTGGACTGGGTAAGAGTGGTCTGCTTAATTCAGACACTCAGTTCATCACCACCCCCTTTTCTGAATCGTTTTTGGCCACTATAGGTGTGGCAGGGTATACTCAGACATGAGTCCCTTTCTCACTGCACCATCAGGATTCAAGCAAGCCGGGCCGAAGACGGCTGAAATGCCAGAAACCGGTCCCCGGTAGCTTGTCTCCTTTCTGGTGAAGAATTGGCTTGGTAGTTTAGTCTGCCCTGTTCCCATGATGCACTGGGCCAGGGACAGACTGATTTGCATATAGCCAGGTTCTGAGCTGGGATGGTGCAGTGAGATAAATAACGGTGATGGATCAAGCCCTGATCTTTGGACTGGGTAAGAGTGGTCTGCTTAATTCAGACACTCTGTTCATCACCACCCCCTTTTCTGAATCGTTTTTGGCCACTATAGGTGTGGCAGGGTATACTCAGACATGAGTCCCTTTCTCACTGCACCATCAGGATTCAAGCAAGCCGGGCCGAAGACGGCTGAAATGCCAGAAACCGGTCCCCCTTAGCTTGCCTCCTTTCTGGTGAAGAATTGGCTTGGTAGTTTAGTCTGCCCTGTTCCCATGATGCACTGGGCCAGGGACAGACTGATTTGCATATAGCCAGGTTCTGAGCTCGGATGGTGCAGTGAGATAAATAACGGTGATGGATCAAGCCCTGATCTTTGGACTGGGTAAGAGTGGTCTGCTTAATTCAGACACTCTGTTCATCACCACCCCCTTTTCTGAATCGTTTTTGGCCACTATAGGTGTGGCAGGGTATACTCAGACATGAGTCCCTTTCTCACTGCACCATCAGGATTCAAGCAAGCCGGGCCGAAGACGGCTGAAATGCCAGAAACCGGTCCGCGGTAGCTTGTCTCCTTTCTGGTGAAGAATTGGCTTGGTAGTTTAGTCTGCCCTGTTCCCATGATGCACTGGGTCAGGGACAGACTGATTTGCATATAGCCAGGTACTGAGCTTGGATGGTGCAGTGAGATAAATAACGGTGATGGATCAAGCCCTGATCTTTGGACTGGGTAAGAGTGGTCTGCTTAATTCAGACACTCTGTTCATCACCACCCGCTTTTCTGAATCGTTTTTGGCCACTATAGGTGTGGCAGTGTATACTCAGACATGAGTCCCTTTCTCACTGCACCATCAGGATTCAAGCAAGCCGGGCCGAAGACCGCTGAAATGCCAGAAACCGGTCCCCGGTAGCTTGTCTCCTTTCTGGTGAAGAATTGGCTTGGTAGTTTAGTCTGCCCTGTTCCCATGATGCACTGGGCCAGGGACAGACTGATTTGCATATAGCCAGGTTCTGAGCTGGGATGGTGCAGTGAGATAAATAACGGTGATGGATCAAGCCCTGATCTTTGGACTGGGTAAGAGTGGTCTGCTTAATTCAGACACTCTGTTCATCACCACCCCCTTTTCTGAATCGTTTTTGGCCACTATAGGTGTGGCAGGGTATACTCAGACATGAGTCCCTTTCTCACTGCACCATCAGGATTCAAGCAAGCCGGGCGGAAGACTGCTGAAATGCCAGAAACCGGTCCCCGGTAGCTTGTCTCCTTTCTGGTGAAGAATTGGCTTGGTAGTTTAGTCTGCCCTGTTCCCATGATGCACTGGGCCAGGGACAGACTGATTTGCATATAGCCAGGTTCTGAGCTGGGATGGTGCAGTGAGATAAATAACGGTGATGGATCAAGCCCTGATCTTTGGACTGGGTAAGAGTGGTCTGCTTAATTCAGACACTCTGTTCATCACCACCCCCTTTTCTGAATCATTTTTGGCCACTATAGGTGTGGCAGGGTATACTCAGACATGAGTCCCTTTCTCACTGCACCATCAGGATTCAAGCAAGCCGGGCCGAAGACGGCTGAAATGCCAGAAACCGGTCCCCGGTAGCTTGTCTCCTTTCTGGTGAAGAATTGGCTTTGTAGTTTAGTCTGCCCTGTTCCCATGATGCACTGGGCCAGGGACAGACTGATTTGCATATAGCCAGGTTCTGAGCTGGGATGGTGCAGTGAGATAAATAACGGTGATGGATCAAGCCCTGATTTTTGGACTGGGTAAAAGTGGTCTGCTTAATTCAGACACTCTGTTCATCACCACCCCCTTTTCTGAATCGTTTTTGGCCACTATAGGTGTGGCAGGGTATACTCAGACATGAGTCCCTTTCTCACTGCACCATCAGGATTCAAGCAAGCCGGGCCGAAGACGGCTGAAATGCCAGAAACCGGTCCCCGGTAGCTTGTCTCCTTTCTGGTGAAGAATTGGCTTGGTAGTTTAGTCTGCCCTGTTCCCATGATGCACTGAGCCAGGGACAGACTGATTTGCATATAGCCAGGTTCTGAGCTGGGATGGTGCAGTGAGATAAATAACGGTGATAGATCAAGCCCTGATCTTTGGACTGGGTAAGAGTGGTCTGCTTAATTCAGACACTCTGTTCATCACCACCCCCTTTTCTGAATCGTTTTTGGCCACTATAGGTGTGGCAGGGTATACTCAGACATGAGTCCCTTTCTCACTGCACCATCAGGATTCAAGCAAGCCGGGCCGAAGACGGCTGAAATGCCAGAAACCGGTCCCCGGTAGCTTGTCTCCTTTCTGGTGAAGAATTGGCTTGGTAGTTTAGTCTGCCCTGTTCCCATGATGCACTGAGCCAGGGACAGACTGATTTGCATATAGCCAGGTTCTGAGCTGGGATGGTGCAGTGAGATAAATAACGGTGATGGATCAAGCCCTGATCTTTGGACTGGGTAAGAGTGGTCTGCTTAATTCAGACACTCTGTTCATCACCACCCCCTTTTCTGAATCGTTTTTGGCCACTATAGGTGTGGCAGGGTATACTCAGACATGAGTCCCTTTCTCACTGCACCATCAGGATTCAAGCAAGCCGGGCCGAAGACGGCTGAAATGCCAGAAACCGGTCCCCGGTAGCTTGTCTTCTTTCTGGTGAAGAATTGGCTTGGTAGTTTAGTCTGCCCTGTTCCCATGATGCACTGGGCCAGGGACAGACTGATTTGCATTTAGCCAGGTTCTGAGCTGGGATGGTGCAGTGAGATAAATAATGGTGATGGATCAAGCCCTGATCTTTGGACTGGGTAAGAGTGGTCTGCTTAATTCAGACACTCAGTTCATCACCACCCCCTTTTCTGAATCGTTTTTGGCCACTATAGGTGTGGCAGGGTATACTCAGACATGAGTCCCTTTCTCACTGCACCATTAGGATTCAAGCAAGCCGGGCCGAAGACGGCTGAAATGCCAGAAACCGGTCCCCCGTAGCTTGTCTCCTTTCTGGTGAAGAATTGGCTTGGTAGTTTAGTCTGCCCTGTTCCTATGATGCACTGGGCCAGGGACAGACTGATTTGCATATAGCCAGGTTCTGAGCAGGGATGGTGCAGTGAGATAAATAACGGTGATGGATCAAGCCCTGATTTTTGGACTGGGTAAGAGTGGTCTGCTTAATTCAGACACTCAGTTCATCACCACCCCCTTTTCTGAATCGTTTTTGGCCACTATAGGTGTGGCAGGGTATACTCAGACATGAGTCCCTTTCTCACTGCACCATTAGGATTCAAGCAAGCCGGGCCGAAGACGGCTGAAATGCCAGAAACCGGTCCCCGGTAGCTTGTCTCCTTTCTGGGGAAGAATTGGCTTGGTAGTTTAGTCTGCCCTGTTCCCATGATGCACTGGGCCAGGGACAGACTGATTTGCATATAGCCAGGTTCTGAGCTGGGATGGTGCAGTGAGATAAATAACGGTGATGGATCAAGCCCTGATCTTTGGACTGGGTAAGAGTGGTCTGCTTAATTCAGACACTCTGTTCATCACCACCCCCTTTTCTGAATCGTTTTTGGCCACTATAGGTGTGGCAGGGTATACTCAGACATGAGTCCCTTTCTTACTGCACCATCAGGATTCAAGCAAGCCGGGCCGAAGACGGCTGAAATGCCAGAAACCGGTCCCCGGTAGCTTGTCTCCTTTCTGGTGAAGAATTGGCTTGGTAGTTTAGTCTGCCCTGTTCCCATGATGCACTGGGCCAGGGACAGACTGATTTGCATATAGCCAGGTTCTGAGCTGGGATGGTGCAGTGAGATAAATAACGGTGATGGATCAAGCCCTGATCTTTGGACTGGGTAAGAGTGGTCTGCTTAATTCAGACACTCTGTTCATCACCACCCGCTTTTCTGAATCGTTTTTGGCCACTATAGGTGTGGCAGTGTATACTCAGACATGAGTCCCTTTCTCACTGCACCATCAGGATTCAAGCAAGCCGGGCCGAAGACCGCTGAAATGCCAGAAACCGGTCCCCGGTAGCTTGTCTCCTTTCTGGTGAAGAATTGGCTTGGTAGTTTAGTCTGCCCTGTTCCCATGATGCACTGGGCCAGGGACAGACTGATTTGCATATAGCCAGGTTCTGAGCTGGGATGGTGCAGTGAGATAAATAACGGTGATGGATCAAGCCCTGATCTTTGGACTGGGTAAGAGTGGTCTGCTTAATTCAGACACTCTGTTCATCACCACCCCCTTTTCTGAATCGTTTTTGGCCACTATAGGTGTGGCAGGGTATACTCAGACATGAGTCCCTTTCTCACTGCACCATCAGGATTCAAGCAAGCCGGGCGGAAGACCGCTGAAATGCCAGAAACCGGTCCCCGGTAGCTTGTCTCCTTTCTGGTGAAGAATTGGCTTGGTAGTTTAGTCTGCCCTGTTCCCATGATGCACTGGGCCAGGGACAGACTGATTTGCATATAGCCAGGTTCTGAGCTGGGATGGTGCAGTGAGATAAATAACGGTGATGGATCAAGCCCTGATCTTTGGACTGGGTAAGAGTGGTCTGCTTAATTCAGACACTCTGTTCATCACCACCCCCTTTTCTGAATCATTTTTGGCCACTATAGGTGTGGCAGGGTATACTCAGACATGAGTCCCTTTCTCACTGCACCATCAGGATTCAAGCAAGCCGGGCCGAAGACGGCTGAAATGCCAGAAACCGGTCCCCGGTAGCTTGTCTCCTTTCTGGTGAAGAATTGGCTTTGTAGTTTAGTCTGCCCTGTTCCCATGATGCACTGGGCCAGGGACAGACTGATTTGCATATAGCCAGGTTCTGAGCTGGGATGGTGCAGTGAGATAAATAACGGTGATGGATCAAGCCCTGATTTTTGGACTGGGTAAAAGTGGTCTGCTTAATTCAGACACTCTGTTCATCACCACCCCCTTTTCTGAATCGTTTTTGGCCACTATAGGTGTGGCAGGGTATACTCAGACATGAGTCCCTTTCTCACTGCACCATCAGGATTCAAGCAAGCCGGGCCGAAGACGGCTGAAATGCCAGAAACCGGTCCCCGGTAGCTTGTCTCCTTTCTGGTGAAGAATTGGCTTGGTAGTTTAGTCTGCCCTGTTCCCATGATGCACTGAGCCAGGGACAGACTGATTTGCATATAGCCAGGTTCTGAGCTGGGATGGTGCAGTGAGATAAATAACGGTGATAGATCAAGCCCTGATCTTTGGACTGGGTAAGAGTGGTCTGCTTAATTCAGACACTCTGTTCATCACCACCCCCTTTTCTGAATCGTTTTTGGCCACTATAGGTGTGGCAGGGTATACTCAGACATGAGTCCCTTTCTCACTGCACCATCAGGATTCAAGCAAGCCGGGCCGAAGACGGCTGAAATGCCAGAAACCGGTCCCCGGTAGCTTGTCTCCTTTCTGGTGAAGAATTGGCTTGGTAGTTTAGTCTGCCCTGTTCCCATGATGCACTGGGCCAGGGACAGACTGATTTGCATATAGCCAGGTTCTGAGCTGGGATGGTGCAGTGAGATAAATAACGGTGATGGATCAAGCCCTGATCTTTGGACTGGGTAAGAGTGGTCTGCTTAATTCAGACACTCTGTTCATCACCACCCCCTTTTCTGAATCGTTTTTGGCCACTATAGGTGTGGCAGGGTATACTCAGACATGAGTCCCTTTCTCACTGCACCATCAGGATTCAAGCAAGCCGGGCCGAAGACGGCTGAAATGCCAGAAACCGGTCCCCGGTAGCTTGTCTTCTTTCTGGTGAAGAATTGGCTTGGTAGTTTAGTCTGCCCTGTTCCCATGATGCACTGGGCCAGGGACAGACTGATTTGCATTTAGCCAGGTTCTGAGCTGGGATGGTGCAGTGAGATAAATAATGGTGATGGATCAAGCCCTGATCTTTGGACTGGGTAAGAGTGGTCTGCTTAATTCAGACACTCAGTTCATCACCACCCCCTTTTCTGAATCGTTTTTGGCCACTATAGGTGTGGCAGGGTATACTCAGACATGAGTCCCTTTCTCACTGCACCATTAGGATTCAAGCAAGCCGGGCCGAAGACGGCTGAAATGCCAGAAACCGGTCCCCCGTAGCTTGTCTCCTTTCTGGTGAAGAATTGGCTTGGTAGTTTAGTCTGCCCTGTTCCTATGATGCACTGGGCCAGGGACAGACTGATTTGCATATAGCCAGGTTCTGAGCAGGGATGGTGCAGTGAGATAAATAACGGTGATGGATCAAGCCCTGATTTTTGGACTGGGTAAGAGTGGTCTGCTTAATTCAGACACTCAGTTCATCACCACCCCCTTTTCTGAATCGTTTTTGGCCACTATAGGTGTGGCAGGGTATACTCAGACATGAGTCCCTTTCTCACTGCACCATTAGGATTCAAGCAAGCCGGGCCGAAGACGGCTGAAATGCCAGAAACCGGTCCCCGGTAGCTTGTCTCCTTTCTGGGGAAGAATTGGCTTGGTAGTTTAGTCTGCCCTGTTCCCATGATGCACTGGGCCAGGGACAGACTGATTTGCATATAGCCAGGTTCTGAGCTGGGATGGTGCAGTGAGATAAATAACGGTGATGGATCAAGCCCTGATCTTTGGACTGGGTAAGAGTGGTCTGCTTAATTTAGACACTCTGTTCATCACCACCCCCTTTTCTGAATCGTTTTTGGCCACTATAGGTGTGGCAGGGTATACTCAGACATGAGTCCCTTTCTTACTGCACCATCAGGATTCAAGCAAGCCGGGCCGAAGACGGCTGAAATGCCAGAAACCGGTCCCCGGTAGCTTGTCTCCTTTCTGGTGAAGAATTGGCTTGGTAGTTTAGTCTGCCCTGTTCCCATGATGCACTGGGCCAGGGACAGACTGATTTGCATATAGCCAGGTTCTGAGCTGGGATGGTGCAGTGAGATAAATAACGGTGATGGATCAAGCCCTGATCTTTGGACTGGGTAAGAGTGGTCTGCTTAATTCAGACACTCTGTTCATCACCACCCCCTTTTCTGAATCGTTTTTGGCCACTATAGGTGTGGCAGGGTATACTCAGACATGAGTACCTTTCTCACTGCACCATCAGGATTCAAGCAAGCCGGGCCGAAGACGGCTGAAATGCCAGAAACCGGTCCCGGGTAGCTTGTCTCCTTTCTGGTGAAGAATTGGCTTGTAGTTTAGTCTGCCCTGTTCCCATGATGCACTGGGCCTGGGACAGACTGATTTGCATATAGCCAGGTTCTGAGCTGGGATGGTGCAGTGAGATAAATAACGGTGATGGATCAAGCCCTGATCTTTGGACTGGGTAAGAGTGGTCTGCTTAATTCAGACACTCTGTTCATCACCACCCCCTTTTCTGAATCGTTTTTGGCCACTATAGGTGTGGCAGGGTATACTCAGACATGAGTCCCTTTCTCACTGCACCATCAGGATTCAAGCAAGCCGGGCCGAAGACGGCTGAAATGCCAGAAACCGGTCCCCGGTAGCTTGTCTCCTTTCTGGTGAAGAATTGGCTTGGTAGTTTAGTCTGCCCTGTTCCCAGGATGCACTGGGCCAGGGACAGACTGATTTGCATATAGCCAGGTTCTGAGCTGGGATGGTGCAGTGAGATAAATAACGGTGATGGATCAAGCCCTGATCTTTGGACTGGGTAAGAGTGGTCTGCTTAATTCAGACACTCTGTTCATCACCACCCCCTTTTCTGAATCGTTTTTGGCCACTATAGGTGTGGCAGGGTATACTCAGACATGAGTCCCTTTCTCACTGCACCATCAGGATTCAAGCAAGCCGGGCCGAAGACGGCTGAAATGCCAGAAACCGGTCCCCGGTAGCTTGTCTCCTTTCTGGTGAATAATTGGTTTGGTAGTTTAGTCTGCCCTGTTCCCATGATGCACTGGGCCAGGGACAGACTGATTTGCATATAGCCAGGTTCTGAGCTGGGATAGTGCAGTGAGATAAATAACGGTGATGGATCAAGCCCTGATCTTTGGACTGGGTAAGAATGGTCTGCTTAATTCAGACACTCTGTTCATCACCACCCCCTTTTCTGAATCATTTTAGGCCACTATAGGTGTGGCAGGGTATAGTCAGACATGAGTCCCTTTCTCACTGCACCATCAGGATTCAAGCAAGCCGGGCCGAAGACGGCTGAAATGCCAGAAACCGGTCCCCGGTAGCTTGTCTCCTTTCTGGTGAAGAATTGGCTTGGTAGTTTAGTCTGCCCTGTTCCCATGATGCACTGGGCCAGGGACAGACTGATTTGCATATAGCCAGGTTCTGAGCTGGGATGGTGCAGTGAGATAAATAACGGTGATGGATCAAGCCCTGATCTTTGGACTGGGTAAGAGTGGTCTGCTTAATTCAGACACTCTGTTCATCACCACCCCTTTTTCTGAATCGTTTTTGGCCACTATAGGTGTGGCAGGGTATACTCAGACATGAGTACCTTTCTCACTGCACCATCAGGATTCAAGCAAGCCGGGCCGAAGACGGCTGAAATGCCAGAAACCGGTCCCCGGTAGCTTGTCTCCTTTCTGGTGAAGAATTGGCTTGGTAGTTTAGTCTGCCCTGTTCCCATGATGCACTGGGCCAGGGACAGACTGATTTGCATATAGCCAGGTTCTGAGCTGGGATGGTGCAGTGAGATAAATAACGGTGATGGATCAAGCCCTGATCTTTGGACTGGGTAAGAGTGGTCTGCTTAATTCAGACACTCTGTTCATCACCACCCCCTTTTCTGAATCGTTTTTGGCCACTATAGGTGTGGCAGGGTATACTCAGACATGAGTCCCTTTCTCACTGCACCATCAGGATTCAAGCAAGCCGGGCCGAAGACGGCTGAAATGCCAGAAACCGGTCCCCGGTAGCTTGTCTCCTTTCTGGGGAAGAATTGGCTTGGTAGTTTAGTCTGCCCTGTTCCCATGATGCACTGGGCCAGGGACAGACTGATTTGCATATAGCCAGGTTCTGAGCTGGGATGGTGCAGTGAGATAAATAACGGTGATGGATCAATCCCTGATCTTTGGACTGGGTAAGAGTGGTCTGCTTAATTCAGACACTCTGTTCATCACCACCCCCTTTTCTGAATCGTTTTTGGCCACTGTAGGTGTGGCAGGGTATACTCAGACATGAGTCCCTTTCTCACTGCACCATCAGGATTCAAGCAAGCCGGGCCGAAGACGGCTGAAATGCCAGAAACCGGTGCCCGGTAGCTTGTCTCCTTTCTGGTGAAGAATTGGCTTGGTAGTTTAGTCTGCCCTGTTCCCATGATGCACTGGGCCAGGGACAGACTGATTTGCATATAGCCAGGTTCTGAGCTGGGATGGTGCAGTGAGATAAATAACGGTGATGGATCAAGCCCTGATCTTTGGACTGGGTAAGAGTGGTCTGCTTAATTCAGACACTCTGTTCATCACCACCCCCTTTTCTGAATCGTTTTTGGCCACTATAGGTGTGGCAGGGTATACTCAGACATGAGTCCCTTTCTCACTGCACCATCAGGATTCAAGCAAGCCGGGCCGAAGACAGCTGAAATGCCAGAAACCGGTCCCCGGTAGCTTGTCTCCTTTCTGGTGAAGAATTGGCTTGGTAGTTTAGTCTGCCCTGTTCCCATGATGCACTGGGCCAGGGACAGACTGATTTGCATATAGCCAGGTTCTGAGCTGGGATGGTGCAGTGAGATAAATAACGGTGATGGATCAAGCCCTGATCTTTGGACTGGGTAAGAGTGGTCTGCTTAATTCAGACACTCTGTTCATCACCACCCCCTTTTCTGAATCGTTTTTGGCCGCTATAGGTGTGGCAGGGTATACTCAGACATGAGTCCCTTTCTCACTGCACCATCAGGATTCAAGAAAGCCGGGCCGAAGACGGCTGAAATGCCAGAAACCGGTCCCCGGTAGCTTGTCTCCTTTCTGGTGAAGAATTGGCTTGGTAGTTTAGTCTGCCCTGTTCCCATGATGCACTGGGCCAGGGACAGACTGATTTGCATATAGCCAGGTTCTGAGCTGGGATGGTGCAGTGAGATAAATAACGGTGATGGATCAAGCCCTGATCTTTGGACTGGGTAAGAGTGGTCTGCTTAATTCAGACACTCTGTTCATCACCACCCCCTTTTCTGAATCGTTTTTGGCCACTATAGGTGTGGCAGGGTATACTCAGACATGAGTCCCTTTCTCACTGCACCATCAGGATTCAAGCAAGCCGGGCCGAAGACAGCTGAAATGCCAGAAACCGGTCCCCGGTAGCTTGTCTCCTTTCTGGTGAAGAATTGGCTTGGTAGTTTAGTCTGCCCTGTTCCCATGATGCACTGGGCCAGGGACAGACTGATTTGCATATAGCCAGGTTCTGAGCTGGGATGGTGCAGTGAGATAAATAACGGTGATGGATCAAGCCCTGATCTTTGGACAGGGTAAGAGTGGTCTGCTTAATTCAGACACTCTGTTCATCACCACCCCCTTTTCTGAATCGTTTTTGGCCGCTATAGGTGTGGCAGGGTATACTCAGACATGAGTCCCTTTCTCACTGCACCATCAGGATTCAAGAAAGCCGGGCCGAAGACGGCTGAAATGCCAGAAACCGGTCCCCGGTAGCTTGTCTCCTTTCTGGTGAAGAATTGGCTTGGTAGTTTAGTCTGCCCTGTTCCCATGATGCACTGGGCCAGGGACAGACTAATTTGCATATAGCCAGGTTCTGAGCTGGGATGGTGCAGTGAGATAAATAACGGTGATGGATCAAGCCCTGATCTTTGGACTGGGTAAGAGTGCTCTGCTTAATTCAGACACTCTGTTCATCACCACCCCCTTTTCTGAATTGTTTTTGGCCATTATAGGTGTGGCAGGGTATACTCAGACATGAGTCC
Organism: Lissotriton vulgaris; assembly: GCF_964263255.1. NCBI lineage: Eukaryota > Metazoa > Chordata > Amphibia > Caudata > Salamandridae > Lissotriton > Lissotriton vulgaris. The sequence continues at coordinate 1,220,406,882 of NC_141693.1, forward strand.
CTTTCTCACTGCACCATCAGGATTCAAGCAAGCCGGGCCGAAGACGGCTGAAATGCCAGAAACCGGTCCCCGGTAGCTTGTCTCCTTTCTGGTGAAGAATTGGCTTGGTAGTTTAGTCTGCCCTGTTCCCATGATGCACTGGGCCAGGGACAGACTGATTTGCATATAGCCAGGTTCTGAGCTGGGATGGTGCAGTGAGATAAATAACGGTGATGGATCAAGCCCTGATCTTTGGACTGGGTAAAAGTGGTCTGCTTAATTCAGACACTCTGTTCATCACCACCCCCTTTTCTGAATCGTTTTTGGCCACTATAGGTGTGGTAGGGTATACTCAGACATGAGTCCCTTTCTCACTGCACCATCAGGATTCAAGCAAGCCGGGCCGAAGACGGCTGAAATGCCAGAAACCGGTCCCCGGTAGCTTGTCTCCTTTCTGGTGAAGAATTGGCTTGGTAGTTTAGTCTGCCCTGTTCCCATGATGCACTGGGCCAGGGACAGACTGATTTGCATATAGCCAGGTTCTGAGCTGGGATGGTGCAGTGAGATAAATAACGGTGATGGATCAAGCCCTGATCTTTGGACTGGGTAAGAGTGGTCTGCTTAATTCAGACACTCTGTTCATCACCACCCCCTTTTCTGAATCGTTTTTGGCCACTATAGGTGTGGCAGGGTATACTCAGACATGAGTCCCTTTCTCACTGCACCATCAGGATTCAAGCAAGCCGGGCCGAAGACGGCTGAAATGCCAGAAACCGGTCCCCGGTAGCTTGTCTCCTTTCTGGTGAATAATTGGTTTGGTAGTTTAGTCTGCCCTGTTCCCATGATGCACTGGGCCAGGGACAGACTGATTTGCATATAGCCAGGTTCTGAGCTGGGATGGTGCAGTGAGATAAATAACGGTGATGGATCAAGCCCTGATCTTTGGACTGGGTAAGAGTGGTCTGCTTAATTCAGACACTCTGTTCATCACCACCCTCTTTTCTGAATCGTTTTTGGCCACTATAGGTGTGGCAGGGTATACTCAGACATGAGTCCCTTTCTCACTGCACCATCAGGATTCAAGCAAGCCGGGCCGAAGACGGCTGAAATGCCAGAAACCGGTCTTTGGTAGCTTGTCTCCTTTCTGGTGAAGAATTGGCTTGGTAGTTTAGTCTGCCCTGTTCCAATGATGCACTGGGCCAGGGACAGACTGATTTGCATATAGCCAGGTTCTGAGCTGGGATGGTGCAGTGAGATAAATAACGGTGATGGATCAAGCCCTGATCTTTGGACTGGGTAAGAGTGGTCTGCTTAATTCAGACACTCTGTTCATCACCACCCCTTTTTCTGAATCGTTTTTGGCCACTATAGGTGTGGCAGGGTATACTCAGACATGAGTACCTTTCTCACTGCACCATCAGGATTCAAGCAAGCCGGGCCGAAGACGGCTGAAATGCCAGAAACCGGTCCCCGGTAGCTTGTCTCCTTTCTGGTGAAGAATTGGCTTGGTAGTTTAGTCTGCCCTGTTCCCATGATGCACTGGGCCAGGGACAGACTGATTTGCATATAGCCAGGTTCTGAGCTGGGATGGTGCAGTGAGATAAATAACGGTGATGGATCAAGCCCTGATCTTTGGACTGGGTAAGAGTGGTCTGCTTAATTCAGACACTCTGTTCATCACCACCCCCTTTTCTGAATCGTTTTTGGCCACTATAGGTGTGGCAGGGTATACTCAGACATGAGTCCCTTTCTCACTGCACCATCAGGATTCAAGCAAGCCGGGCCGAAGACGGCTGAAATGCCAGAAACCGGTCCCCGGTAGCTTGTCTCCTTTCTGGTGAATAATTGGTTTGGTAGTTTAGTCTGCCCTGTTCCCATGATGCACTGGGCCAGGGACAGACTGATTTGCATATAGCCAGGTTCTGAGCTGGGATGGTGCAGTGAGATAAATAACGGTGATGGATCAAGCCCTGATCTTTGGACTGGGTAAGAGTGGTCTGCTTAATTCAGACACTCTGTTCATCACCACCCTCTTTTCTGAATCGTTTTTGGCCACTATAGGTCTGGCAGGGTATACTCAGACATGAGTCCCTTTCTCACTGCACCATCAGGATTCAAGCAAGCCGGGCCGAAGACGGCTGAAATGCCAGAAACCGGTCTTTGGTAGCTTGTCTCCTTTCTGGTGAAGAATTGGCTTGGTAGTTTAGTCTGCCCTGTTCCAATGATGCACTGGGCCAGGGACAGACTGATTTGCATATAGCCAGGTTCTGAGCTGGGATGGTGCAGTGAGATAAATAACGGTGATGGATCAAGCCCTGATCTTTGGACTGGGTAAGAGTGGTCTGCTTAATTCAGACACTCTGTTCATCACCACCCCTTTTTCTGAATCGTTTTTGGCCACTATAGGTGTGGCAGGGTATACTCAGACATGAGTACCTTTCTCACTGCACCATCAGGATTCAAGCAAGCCGGGCCGAAGACGGCTGAAATGCCAGAAACCGGTCCCCGGTAGCTTGTCTCCTTTCTGGTGAAGAATTGGCTTGGTAGTTTAGTCTGCCCTGTTCCCATGATGCACTGGGCCAGGGACAGACTGATTTGCATATAGCCAGGTTCTGAGCTGGGATGGTGCAGTGAGATAAATAACGGTGATGGATCAAGCCCTGATCTTTGGACTGGGTAAGAGTGGTCTGCTTAATTCAGACACTCTGTTCATCACCACCCCCTTTTCTGAATCGTTTTTGGCCACTATAGGTGTGGCAGGGTATACTCAGACATGAGTCCCTTTCTCACTGCACCATCAGGATTCAAGCAAGCCGGGCCGAAGACGGCTGAAATGCCAGAAACCGGTCCCCGGTAGCTTGTCTCCTTTCTGGTGAAGAATTGGCTTGGTAGTTTAGTCTGCCCTGTTCCCATGATGCACTGGGCCAGGGACAGACTGATTTGCATATAGCCAGGTTCTGAGCTGGGATGGTGCAGTGAGATAAATAACGGTGATGGATCAAGCCCTGATCTTTGGACTGGGTAAGAGTGGTCTGCTTAATTCAGACACTCTGTTCATCACCACCCTCTTTTCTGAATCGTTTTTGGCCACTATAGGTGTGGCAGGGTATACTCAGACATGAGTCCCTTTCTCACTGCACCATCAGGATTCAAGCAAGCCGGGCCGAAGACGGCTGAAATGCCAGAAACCGGTCTTTGGTAGCTTGTCTCCTTTCTGGTGAAGAATTGGCTTGGTAGTTTAGTCTGCCCTGTTCCAATGATGCACTGGGCCAGGGACAGACTGATTTGCATATAGCCAGGTTCTGAGCTGGGATGGTGCAGTGAGATAAATAACGGTGATGGATCAAGCCCTGATCTTTGGACTGGGTAAGAGTGGTCTGCTTAATTCAGACACTCTGTTCATCACCACCCCTTTTTCTGAATCGTTTTTGGCCACTATAGGTGTGGCAGGGTATACTCAGACATGAGTACCTTTCTCACTGCACCATCAGGATTCAAGCAAGCCGGGCCGAAGACGGCTGAAATGCCAGAAACCGGTCCCCGGTAGCTTGTCTCCTTTCTGGTGAAGAATTGGCTTGGTAGTTTAGTCTGCCCTGTTCCCATGATGCACTGGGCCAGGGACAGACTGATTTGCATATAGCCAGGTTCTGAGCTGGGATGGTGCAGTGAGATAAATAATGGTGATGGATCAAGCCCTGATCTTTGGACTGGGTAAGAGTGGTCTGCTTAATTCAGACACTCTGTTCATCACCACCCCCTTTTCTGAATCGTTTTTGGCCACTATAGGTGTGGCAGGGTATACTCAGACATGAGTCCCTTTCTCACTGCACCATCAGGATTCAAGCAAGCCTGGCCGAAGACGGCTGAAATGCCAGAAACCGGTCCCCGGTAGCTTGTCTCCTTTCTGGTGAAGAATTGGCTTGGTAGTTTAGTCTGCCCTGTTCCCATGATGCACTGGGCCAGGGACAGACTGATTTGCATATAGCCAGGTTCTGAGCTGGGATGGTGCAGTGAGATAAATAACGGTGATGGATCAAGCCCTGATCTTTGGACTGGGTAAGAGTGGTCTGCTTAATTCAGACACTCTGTTCATCACCACCCCCTTTTCTGAATCGTTTTTGGCCACTATAGGTGTGGCAGGGTATACTCAGACATGAGTCCCTTTCTCACTGCACCATCAGGATTCAAGCAAGCCGGGCCGAAGACGGCTGAAATGCCAGAAACCGGTCCCCGGTAGCTTGTCTCCTTTCTGGTGAAGAATTGGCTTGGTAGTTTAGTCTGCCCTGTTCCCATGATGCACTGGGCCAGGGACAGACTGATTTGCATATAGCCAGGTTCTGAGCTGGGATGGTGCAGTGAGATAAATAACGGTGATGGATCAAGCCCTGATCTTTGGACTGGGTAAGAGTGGTCTGCTTAATTCAGACACTCTGTTCATCACCACCCCCTTTTCTGAATCGTTTTTGGCCACTATAGGTGTGGCAGGGTATACTCAGACATGAGTCCCTTTCTCACTGCACCATCAGGATTCAAGCAAGCCGGGCCGAAGACAGCTGAAATGCCAGAAACCGGTCCCCGGTAGCTTGTCTCCTTTCTGGTGAAGAATTGGCTTGGTAGTTTAGTCTGCCCTGTTCCCATGATGCACTGGGCCAGGGACAGACTGATTTGCATATAGCAAGGTTCTGAGCTGGGATGGTGCAGTGAGATAAATAACGGTGATGGATCAAGCCCGGATCTTTGGACTGGGTAAGAGTGGTCTGCTTAATTCAGACACTCTATTCATCACCACCCCCTTTTCTGAATCGTTTTTGGCCGCTATAGGTGTGGCAGGGTATACTCAGTCATGAGTCCCTTTCTCACTGCACCATCAGGATTCAAGAAAGCCGGGCCGAAGACGGCTGAAATGCCAGAAACCGGTCCCCGGTAGCTTGTCTCCTTTCTGGTGAAGAATTGGCTTGGTAGTTTAGTCTGCCCTGTTCCCATGATGCACTGGGCCAGGGACAGACTGATTTGCATATAGCCAGGTTCTGAGCTGGGATGGTGCAGTGAGATAAATAACGGTGATGGATCAAGCCCTGATCTTTGGACTGGGTAAGAGTGCTCTGCTTAATTCAGACACTCTGTTCATCACCACCCCCTTTTCTGAATTGTTTTTGGCCATTATAGGTGTGGCAGGGTATACTCAGACATGAGTCCCTTTCTCACTGCACCATCAGGATTCAAGCAAGCCGGGCCGAAGACGGCTGAAATGCCAGAAACCGGTCCCCGGTAGCTTGTCTCCTTTCTGGTGAAGAATTGGCTTGGTAGTTTAGTCTGCCCTGTTCCCATGATGCACTGGGCCAGGGACAGACTGATTTGCATATAGCCAGGTTCTGAGCTGGGATGGTGCAGTGAGATAAATAACGGTGATGGATCAAGCCCTGATCTTTGGACTGGGTAAGAGTGGTCTGCTTAATTCAGACACTCTGGTCATCACCACCCCCTTTTCTGAATCGTTTTTGGCCACTATAGGTGTGGCAGGGTATACTCAGACATGAGTCCCTTTCTCACTGCACCATCAGGATTCAAGCAAGCCGGGCCGAAGACGGCTGAAATGCCAGAAACCGGTCCCCCGTAGCTTGTCTCCTTTCTGGTGAAGAATTGGCTTGGTAGTTTAGTCTGCCCTGTTCCCATGATGCACTGGGCCAGGGACAGACTGATTTGCATATAGCCAGGTTCTGAGCTGGGATGGTGCAGTGAGATAAATAACGGTGATGGATCAAGCCCTGATCTTTGAACTGGGTAAGAGTGGTCTGCTTAATTCAGACACTCTGTTCATCACCACCCCCTTTTCTGAATCGTTTTTGGCCACTATAGGTGTGGCAGGGTATACTCAGACATGAGTCCCTTTCTCACTGCACCATCAGGATTCAAGCAAGCCAGGCCGAAGACGGCTAAAATGCCAGAAACCGGTCCCCGGTAGCTTGTCTCCTTTCTGGTGCAGAATTGGCTTGGTAGTTTAGTCTGCCCTGCTACCATGATGCACTGGGCCAGGGACAGACTGATTTGCATATAGCCAGGTTCTGAGCTGGGATGGTGCAGTGAGATAAATAAGGGTGATGGATCAAGCCCTGATCTTTGGACTGGGTAAGAGTGGCCCGCTTAATTCAGACACTCTGTTCATCACCACCCCTTTTTCTGAATCGTTTTTGGCCACTATAGGTGTGGCAGGGTATACTCAGACATGAGTCCCTTTCTCACTGCACCATCAGGATTCAAGCAAGCCGGGCCGAAGTCGGCTGAAATGCCAGAAACCGGTCCCCGGTAGCTTGTCTCCTTTCTAGTGAAGAATTGGCTTGGTAGTTTAGTCTGCCCTGTTCCCATGATGCACTGGGCCAGGGACAGACTGATTTGCATATAGCCAGGTTCTGAGCTGGGATGGTGCAGTGAGATAAATAACGGTGATGGATCAAGCCCTGATCTTTGGACTGGGTAAGAGTGGTCTGCTTAATTCAGACACTCTGTTCATCACCACCCCCTTTTCTGAATCGTTTTTGGCCACTATAGGTGTGGCAGGATATACTCAGACATGAGTCCCTTTCTCACTGCACCATCAGGATTCAAGCAAGCAGGGCCGAAGACGGCTGAAATGCCAGAAACCGGTCCCCGGTAGCTTGTCTCCTTTCTGGTGAAGAATTGGCTTGGTAGTTAAGTCTTCCCTGTTCCCATGATGCACTGGGCCAGGGACAGACTGATTTGCATATAGCCAGGTTCTGAGCTGGGATGGTGCAGTGAGATAAATAACGGTGATGGATCAAGCCCTGATCTTTGGACTGGGTAAGAGTGGTCTGCTTAATTCAGACACTCTGTTCATCACGACCCCCTTTTCTGAATCGTTTTTGGCCACTATAGGTGTGGCAGGGTATACTCAGACATGAGTCCCTTTCTCACTGCACCATCAGGATTCAAGCAAGCCGGGCCGAAGACGGCTGAAATGCCAGAAACCGGTCCCCGGTAGCTTGTCTCCTTTCTGGTGAAGAATTGGCTTGGTAGTTTAGTCTGCCCTGTTCCCATGATGCACTGGGCCAGGGACAGACTGATTTGCATATAGCCAGGTTCTGAGCTGGGATGGTGCAGTGAGATAAATACCGGTGATGGATCAAGCCCTGATCTTTGGACTGGGTAAGAGTGGTCTGCTTAATTCAGACACTCTGTTCATCACCACCCCCTTTTCTGAATCGTTTTTGGCCACTATAGGTGTGGCAGGGTATACTCAGACATGAGTCCCTTTCTTACTGCACCATCAGGATTCAAGCAAGCCGGGCCGAAGACGGCTGAAATGCCAGAAACCGGTCCCCGGTAGCTTGTCTCCTTTCTGGTGAAGAATTGGCTTGGTAGTTTAGTCTGCCCTGTTCCAATGATGCACTGGGCCAGGGACAGACTGATTTGCATATAGCCAGGTTCTGAGCTGGGATGGTGCAGTGAGATAAATAACGGTGATGGATCAAGCCCTGATCTTTGGACTGGGTAAGAGTGGTCTGCTTAATTCAGACACTCTGTTCATCACCACCCTCTTTTCTGAATCGTTTTTGGCCACTATATCTGTGGCAGGGTATACTCAGACATGAGTCCCTTTCTCACTGCACCATCAGGATTCATGCAAGCCGGGCCGAAGACGGCTGAAATGCCAGAAACCGGTCTCCGGTAGCTTGTCTCCTTTCTGGTGAAGAATTGGCTTGGTAGTTTAGTCTGCCTTGTTCCCATGATGCACTGGGCCAGGGACAGACTGATTTGCATATAGCCAGGTTCTGAGCTGGGATGGTGCAGTGAGATAAATAACGGTGATGGATCAAGCCCTGATCTTTGGACTGGGTAAGAGTGGTCTGCTTAATTCAGACACTCTGTTCATCACCACCCCTTTTTCTGAATCGTTTTTGGCCACTATAGGTGTGGCAGGGTATACTCAGACATGAGTCCCTTTCTCACTGCACCATCAGGATTCAAGCAAGCCGGGCCGAAGACGGCTGAAATGCCAGAAACCGGTCCCCGGTAGCTTGTCTCCTTTCTGGTGAAGAATTGGCTTGGTAGTTTAGTCTGCCCTGTTCCCATGATGCACTGGGCCAGGGACAGACTGATTTGTATATAGCCAGGTTCTGAGCTGGGATGGTGCAGTGAGATAAATAACGGTGATGGATCAAGCCCTGATCTTTGGACTGGGTAAGAGTGGTCTGCTTAATTCAGACACTCTGTTCATCACCACCCCCTTTTCTGAATCGTTTTTGGCCACTATAGGTGTGGCAGGGTATACTCAGACATGAGTCCCTTTCTCACTGCACCATCAGGATTCAAGGAAGCCGGGCCGAAGACGGCTGAAATGCCAGAAACCGGTCCCCGGTAGCTTGTCTCCTTTCTGGTGAAGAATTGGCTTGGTAGTTTAGTCTGCCCTGTTCCCATGATGCACTGGGCCAGGGACAGACTGATTTGCATATAGCCAGGTTCTGAGCTGGGATGGTGCAGTGAGATAAATAACGGTGATGGATCAAGCCCTGATCTTTGGACTGGGTAAGAGTGGTCTGCTTAATTCAGACACTCTGTTCATCACCACCCCCTTTTCTGAATCGTTTTTGGCCACTATAGGTGTGGCAGGGTATACTCAGACATGAGTCCCTTTCTCACTGCACCATCAGGATTCAAGCAAGCCGGGCCGAAGACGGCTGAAATGCCAGAAACCGGTCCCCGGTAGCTTGTCTCCTTTCTGGTGAAGAATTGGCTTGGTAGTTTAGTCTGCCCTGTTCCCATGATGCACTGGGCCAGGGACAGACTGATTTGCATATAGCCAGGTTCTGAGCTGGGATGGTGCAGTGAGATAAATAACGGTGATGGATCAAGCCCTGATCTTTGGACTGGGTAAGAGTGGTCTGCTTAATTCAGACACTCTGTTCATCACCACCCCCTTTTCTGAATCGTTTTTGGCCACTATAGGTGTGGCAATGTATACTCAGACATGAGTCCCTTTCTCACTGCACCATCAGGATTCAAGCAAGCCGGGCCGAAGACGGCTGAAATGCCAGAAACCGGTCCCCGGTAGCTTGTCTCCTTTCTGGTGAAGAATTGGCTTGGTAGTTTAGTCTGCGCTGTTCCCATGATGCACTGGGCCAGGGACAGACTGATTTGCATATAGCCAGGTTCTGAGCTGGGATGGTGCAGTGAGATAAATAACAGTGATGGATCAAGTCCTGATCTTTGGACTGGGTAAGAGTGGTCTGCTTAATTCAGACACTCTGTTCATCACCACCCCCTTTTCTGAATCGTTTTTGGCCACTATAGGTGTGGCAGGGTATACTCAGACATGAGTCCCTTTCTCACTGCACCATCAGGATTCAAGCAAGCCGGGCCGAAGACCGCTGAAATGCCAGAAACCGGTCCCCGGTAGCTTGTCTCCTTTCTGGTGAAGAATCGGCTTGGTAGTTTAGTCTGCCCTGTTCCCATGATGCATTGGGCCAGGGACAGACTGATTTGCATATAGCCAGGTTCTGAGCTGGGATGGTGCAGTGAGATAAATAACGGTGATGGATCAAGCCCTGATCTTTGGACTGGGTAAGAGTGGTCTGCTTAATTCAGACACTCTGTTCATCACCACCCCCTTTTCTGAATCGTTTTTGGCCACTATAGGTGTGGCAGGGTATACTCAGACATGAGTCCCTTTCTCACTGCACCATTAGGATTCAAGCAAGCCGGGCCGAAGACGGCTGAAATGCCAGAAACCGGTCCCCGGTATCTTGTCTCCTTTCTGGTAAAGAATTGGCTTGGTAGTTTAGTCTGCCCTGTTCCCATGATGCACTGGGCCAGGGACAGACTGATTTGCATATAGCCAGGTTCCGAGCTGGGATGGTGCAGTTAGATAAATAACGGTGATGGATCAAGCCCTGATCTTTGGACTGGGTAAGAGTGGTCTGCTTAATTCAGACACTCTGTTCATCACCACCCCCTTTTCTGAATCGTTTTTAGCCACTATAGGTGTGGCAGGGTATACTCAGACATGAGTCCCTTTCTCACTGCACCATCAGGATTCAAGCAAGCCGGGCCGAAGACGGCTGAAATGCCAGAAACCGGTCCCCGGTAGCTTGTCTCCTTTCTGGTGAAGAATTGGCTTGGTAGTTTAGTCTGCCCTGTTCCCATGATGCACTGGGCCAGGGACAGACTAATTTGCATATAGCCAGGTTCTGAGCTGGGATGGTGCAGTGAGATAAATAACGGTGATGGATCAAGCCCTGATCTTTGGACTGGGTAAGAGTGGTCTGCTTAATTCAGACACTCTGTTCATCACCACCCCCTTTTCTGAATTGTTTTTGGCCATTATAGGTGTGGCAGGGTATACTCAGACATGAGTCCCTTTCTCACTGCACCATCAGGATTCAAGCAAGCCGGGCCGAAGACGGCTGAAATGCCAGAAACCGGTCCCCGGTAGCTTGTCTCCTTTCTGGTGAAGAATTGGCTTGGTAGTTTAGTCTGCCCTGTTCCCATGATGCACTGGGCCAGGGACAGACTGATTTGCATATAGCCAGGTTCTGAGCTGGGATGGTGCAGTGAGATAAATAACGGTGATGGATCAAGCCCTGATCTTTGGACTGGGTAAGAGTGGTCTGCTTAATTCAGACACTCTGTTCATCACCACCCCCTTTTCTGAATCGTTTTTGGCCACTATAGGTGTGGCAGGGTATACTCAGACATGAGTCCCTTTCTCACTACACCATCAGGATTCAAGCAAGCCGGGCCGAAGACGGCTGAAATGCCAGAAACCGGTCCCCGGTAGCTTGTCTCCTTTCTGGTGAAGAATTGGCTTGGTAGTTTAGTCTGCCCTGTTCCCATGATGCACTGGGCCAGGGACAGACTGATTTGCATATAGCCAGGTTCTGAGCTGGGATGGTGCAGTGAGATAAATAACGGTGATGGATCAAGCCCTGATCTTTGGACTGGGTAAGAGTGGTCTGCTTAATTCAGACACTCTGTTCATCACCACCCCCTTTTCTGAATCGTTTTTGGCCACTATAGGTGTGGCAATGTATACTCAGACATGAGTCCCTTTCTCACTGCACCATCAGGATTCAAGCAAGCCGGGCCGAAGACGGCTGAAATGCCAGAAACCGGTCCCCGGTAGCTTGTCTCCTTTCTGGTGAAGAATTGGCTTGGTAGTTTAGTCTGCCCTGTTCCCATGATGCACTGGGCCAGGGACAGACTGATTTGCATATAGCCAGGTTCTGAGCTGGGATGGTGCAGTGAGATAAATAACAGTGATGGATCAAGCCCTGATCTTTGGACTGGGTAAGAGTGGTCTGCTTAATTCAGACACTCTGTTCATCACCACCCTCTTTTCTGAATCGTTTTTGGCCACTATATCTGTGGCAGGGTATACTCAGACATGAGTCCCTTTCTCACTGCACCATCAGGATTCAAGCAAGCCGGGCCGAAGACGGCTGAAATGCCAGAAACCGGTCTTCGGTAGCTTGTCTCCTTTCTGGTGAAGAATTGGCTTGGTAGTTTAGTCTGCCCTGTTCCCATGATGCACTGGGCCAGGGACAGACTGATTTGCATATAGCCAGGTTCTGAGCTGGGATGGTGCAGTGAGATAAATAACGGTGATGGATCAAGCCCTGATCTTTGGACTGGGTAAGAGTGGTCTGCTTAATTCAGACACTCTGTTCATCACCACCCCTTTTTCTGAATCATTTTTGGCCACTATAGGTGTGGCAGGGTATACTCAGACATGAGTCCCTTTCTCACTGCACCATCAGGATTCAAGCAAGCAAGGCCGAAGACGGCTGAAATGCCAGAAACCGGTCCCCGGTAGCTTGTCTCCTTTCTGGTGAAGAATTGGCTTGGTAGTTTAGTCTGCTCTGTTCCGATGATGCACTGGGCCAGGGACAGACTGATTTGCATATAGCCAGGTTCTGAGCTGGGATGGTGCAGTGAGATAAATAACGGTGATGGATCAAGCCCTGATCTTTGGACTGGGTAAGAGTGGTCTGCTTAATTCAGACACTCTGTTCATCACCACCCCCTTTTCTGAATCGTTTTTGGCCACTATAGGTGTGGCAGGGTATACTCAGACATGAGTCCCTTTCTCACTGCACCATCAGGATTCAAGCAAGCCGGGCCGAAGACGGCTGAAATGCCAGAAACCGGTCCCCGGTAGCTTGTCTCCTTTCTGGTGAAGAATTGGCTTGGTAGTTTAGTCTGCCCTGTTCCCATGATGCACTGGGCCAGGGACAGACTGATTTGCATATAGCCAGGTTCTGAGCTGGGATGGTGCAGTGAGATAAATAACAGTGATGGATCAAGCCCTGATCTTTGGACTGGGTAAGAGTGGTCTGCTTAATTCAGACACTCTGTTCATCACCACCCCCTTTTCTGAATCGTTTTTGGCCACTATAGGTGTGGCAGGGTATACTCAGACATGAGTCCCTTTCTCACTGCACCATCAGGATTCAAGCAAGCCGGGCCGAAGACGGCTGAAATGCCAGAAACCGGTCCCCGGTAGCTTGTCTCCTTTCTGGTGAAGAATTGGTTTGGTAGTTTAGTCTGCCCTGTTCCCATGATGCACTGGGCCAGGGACAGACTGATTTGCATATAGCCAGGTTCTGAGCTGGGATGGTGCAGTGAGATAAATAACGGTGATGGGTCAAGTCCTGATCTTTGGACTGGGTAAGAGTGGTCTGCTTAATTCAGACACTCTGTCCATCACCACCCCCTTTTCTGAATCGTTTGTGGCCACTATAGGTTTGGCAGGGTATACTCAGACATGAGTCCCTTTCTCACTGCACCATCAGGATTCAAGCAAGCCGGGCCGAAGACGGCTGAAATGCCAGAAACCGGTCCCCGGTAGCTTGTCTCCTTTCTGGTGAAGAATTGGCTTGGTAGTTTAGTCTGCCCTGTTCCCATGATGCACTGGGCCAGGGACAGACTGATTTGCATATAGCCAGGTTCTGAGCTGGGATGGTGCAGTGAGATAAATAACGGTGATGGCTCAAGCCCTGATCTTTGGACTGGGTAAGAGTGGTCTGCTTAATTCAGACACTCTGTTCATCACCACCCCCTTTTCTGAATCGTTTTTGGCCACTATAGGTGTGGCAGGGTATACTCAGACATGAGTCCCTTTCTCACTGCACCATCAGGATTCAAGCAAGCCGGGCCGAAGACGGCTGAAATGCCAGAAACCGGTCCCCGGTAGCTTGTCTCCTTTCTGGTGCAGAATTGGCTTGGTAGTTTAGTCTGCCCTGTTCCCATGATGCACTGGGCCAGGGACAGACTGATTTGCATATAGCCAGGTTCTGAGCTGGGATGGTGCAGTGAGATAAATAATGGTGATGGATCAAGCCCTGATCTTTGGACTGGGTAAGAGTGGTCTGCTTAATTCAGACACTCTGTTCATCACCACCCCCTTTTCTGAATCATTTGCATATATGACACTTCTAGTTGTTTGAGTAGATGAAACTCACTTATTTTATTTAGGGGGGTATTGTGATGATTTTAATTAATCAATCAATAAACATTAAACTGAAACTGACTCCTCCCAACTATTACGATTGACAATTTCTTTGTTCAAACCACATTAATTAGTATATATTTTAAAAGTATCTAAAGGAATAAAATAAGAAAACTTATCACAATCTGTTTTATTAGGCTGAAAAATTAAACATTTCTGAGCCCCCAATATAGATCAATAAATATCTAACAAACAATGGGCTTACAAAAGTGATGATGTGCATTGAACAACACAAACAACATGAGTATTTCAACCAGCTTCATTTGCACATATCTGAAAAAATATCAAAAGCATTTCAAGGATCGTGCTATAAGTAATTTCTTTAGATGGAAACATTAAGTACTTGAAAGCCTCTGATAAAAATTGTATGTTATATGTAATAGAAAGCAGTGACCTTTGAAAGTGAAGTGGTGCAAATTGCAACATAAAATTAGCAAGTATTACATACTTAGGGGCCTATGCACAGGACAATGCTGGAGAGCGGAGCTGCGACACATTTGCCAATGTGGCGGTCTGGACATTTTCAAAATGCAGGCCATGCACTCTATGCAGAATGTAGCACACATAGAAGCAACAAATCATCATTTTTTAATGATTTAGAAGTGTGACAAAGGGACATCTCCCTGCACAAAGCAAAAAGAAGGAGAAATTAAAGTATTTCTCAAAAGCAATGGGTATTGTGGTAGAACGCCCACATCAAAGCTTAAGGACGTTTTGTACATACCTAGAAGGGCATATCGCCAATCAGAACATTGTTAAAAATGAGGTTCTGGTGGCGATATCCCCTAGTACATATGCCCGTTAACGTATGCAACTGGCAAAATGGATCAATAAGTGTCTAGAGAAAAAAGACCTTAGAAAGTGACAGCGTGCATTGTACAACACAGACCAATCTAGTATTACAACCTCATTCTTTAATACATATTTAAATAATATTTTTAAAAAATTGAAAGATCCTATTACAAGCCATTTTATTAGGTAGGAACATTAAGCACTTGCGAGCCTCCAAATCTTATGTTATGTTTAAAAACTCTGGCCTCGGACAGTGGCGTTGTGCATTGTGCAACACATGACATGCAAATATTACACAGTTTAGCTCTTTAATATGTAGCTGGCAAATTTCTCAGATTCTCTCCATTTTTTGACTTTTAACCAAAGAACTTCAAGTGAAGGTTGTGAGGGGCTCCAAGTTTATTCAGGGTATAAATCCGGTGGAAAACATGTCCTTAAATTCCCTCAACAAAGCAAAAAAGACTCATATACAACACCTCACACATGTAACAAACCGAAGGGGGAATTGTAACCCTGTAGACCAGCAAAACTTGAACAATGTGGGTTCTCCTGCACGTTTTATGTAATATATTGTTGGTGTTTGCCTGAGAGAGGGCCTTGCCTGAATAAAGATTTATAGGATCAATATCCCGTCCACTATTAGAATAAATCTTACCCAAATGGAAATACAAGTCCATCTTTTCTAATTAATCTTCACGTAGATTTCAATGATCTTCCCCTTCATTCTTGTATCATTCTTAAGGAAGATCAAGATTTTAGTTTTAGACATATTTATTTTTAAAAAGTGCACTTCTGCATACTTCATCAGGGCTGTGAAGTGATGTTGTTAAATCCATAATAGCCTCGTCGCAGGCATACATCAAGTTACTAACAAACATTGTGCCAATTTTAGAGGGTCACCTGCGCCTGATTTAGGATACCATGAAGATTATATATGTAGAGAGGAAGCAACAGGTGAGCCAGCAAAGAGCCCTGCTTTAGACCGTTTTGACTTTTGAGTTAACCCTACGCCCCTCCCATCAGAATTTGCAACCTGGAGATGGTGCAAAACACCCAGATAAAAGCAGTATTCTCCACTGCTTTGGGTGATCAACTCTGTCAAATATTGTTGAGAAATCCATTACAGTCATATACACAGGAGAATGAGTATTTCTCTATTATCGCTTGGAGGACAGCTATATTATCAAGAGCACTATGATTCCTCCTAAAACCTGCTTGCCCGAGAGGAATTATGTAATTATCTTGAGCCCATTACTGTAGATGGCAGAGTAAATTCCTGGCAAAGTGTTTGCCAGTCAAACCCAGCAATACTATCTGTCTAAAACTTGCTTGAGAAAATGTAGGAACCTCTTCATACAATGGTACTATTGCACTGCCCTTCCATGATAAAGGGATTTTTCCAGCACTATGGCAATTTCCAAAAAGAGGACCAAGAAAAGATCCCCATGCTACAGCCTCCTATTTAATATCCACAATGGTACACTGACAAAATATTGACATAAAAAAATATCCCCATACAAAAATATTGTGAGCATAATATCACTGTCAAAAATATCTACATCCTAAACGTATAACGGTAAGTACAAAAATATCGAAAAAATATTGATGTCATAAATATAGTTGTACAAAATATTGTTGTATATATATATATATATATATATATATATATATATATATATACTTTCACTGAAAAAACCATAGGTTTCAGACCTTATATAATTAGGAATTAACATATAAAAAACCATTGAAATTGCTCCTATATAGTTAGTTGGACTAACTATATATGGTGCACCCGCAATCCACTGCTGATGATGTCACATATTACATCATTCATGACATGGTCAGTGACATCACTGATGACATCACTGATGACATCTCAAATGACATAACATTTATACCAACCACATTTATATATATCAATACATACTACACAAATATTTAACTATATATATTTTTTCCCCTTTTTTCTCTTCAAAACTGTAAAGGGATGTGGGAGAATCATCACCACAGTTTAAAAAAAAAAATCCATAGACAGGTAAAATACAATAACCAACTTTTTAAAGTTCCAAACAGTTCCGATACCTTAGAGAGCATTTCAAGAACCCAACCACAAATGGGATACATTCTGGCTTTAATAATTGTAAAAAATAGAGAGCTGGTCGGACCTGATTAAAATTTAGCTTTAATAAAAGCGATTTTAAAAAGAACCTCCGGGGGGCTTCATAAAAGCTAGAAAGAACACAAAGTGCAACAGATCCTGTGGAGACACTCCGTCGCAGCCACAGGGTCCAAGCACATGTCCTTTGTGACACCCCTTCGGTACGGCGAGTAAAAGGTGGAAATAATCCATTCTAAACCTGGTCAGTAAAAACCGTTTGGGAGCAGACAAGGGCCACGATAGATATGGCTCCAAATCTGGAGTAGATTTGAGCATCACGAATTTGCAGACGCTAGTTTTTGACAATTCTATCCCAACTTTTTTTGCAAGAGGAAAGATTGCTTCACAAAAGCCACATCTGCTCTAGTAGTCTGATTAGGACTTAAAAAAAGGTCCGGAAGCCCCAGCTCACTAAAATAGCCCTTTAGATATTTTAACCACGGAGTGTTTATCATGTGGTCCAGGCTCAAAATTTCTTTCAATAACGAATGAGTAAGGCCAAGGTCTTCATTCAACCAACATTTGAGCCAAAAGAGCAAAGGGCGCATAGCAAGTATATCACAGATACAAGTCATCCCAGTCTCTTCATGAACTATTAGGTTCGAGGTTCCACTGGGTAATCCTAGCAACTGTTTTAGGAAATTAGTTTCTGCCACCTGAATTCCCTCCGAAGTAGCGTAACCCCACAATTCACTACTGTAGCTGGCAATCACTACACTCTTTGCCTGATAGATTTTTAGCATAGCTGCTATCGGATGCTTTCCCATTCTTGCAGCGAAGTTGAAGATCGCTGCATTGGTCCTTATCACCTCCCCCTTCTCCTCCGAACTAGAGGACCCCAATCCAGATGGTCATCCAATAGGACACCCAGATAGGAGAAAGTTGGTGTTATAGGCACTATTTCTGTATTCACCTTAAAGGAGTACTGCCTCTTAGGTCGCAGCCCGACTTGCATTACATAAGATTTTGAATTATTTATGGCCAGATCTCTTTCGGCCATAAAACTACGTAAGGTGTCGAGCAGAGTCTGTAGACTTTTTGGGGTACGTGCTAGGAGAACCGCATCATCTGCATAAAGTAAGACGGGCAGACCACTTCGTCCCACGAACGGAAAATCAGCCCCTGTTTCTAACAAGATCTTATCTAAATCAATAATATAAAGATTGAAAAGAAATAGGGCTAGAATGCACCCCTTTCAGTGCTGAAATCCCTAGAGACCCTAAGGTCCTGTGCAAATCTGATGTTAGTGTCGCTGCGCAAATCCATCAGAAAGTCCACCAGATTAGCCTCCAAATCCCATGGCCCTCATGGACTCCCACAGCTTCCCCCGATTAACACAATCAAAAGCAGATGAGAGATCCATGAAGCCCATGTAGATTGTCCCCATGCGGGCAACCGTGTACTTTCCGAGGATCAGGTAGAGATTAAGGCATTGGACCAAGGTAGAGTGACCTGGACGGAACCCGTACTGAATATCAGAAATAATCTTATTTTCTTCCGTCCAAGCCGCCAGTCTATTCAGTACAACTCCACCTACAACCTTGACCACAGAGTCGATTAGGTAAATCGGTCTGTAATTCAGTGTGCTGTTACCATCACCCTTTTTGAACACAGGTACAATTGTGGAGGTACCCCATGACTCCGAGCATCCCACCTCTGCCGCAGCATTAAGCACGGCCACCAAGATAGAAGCCCATAGAGAGGGATTAGATTTAAAGAGGTCCCGCGGAATACCGTCCGGGCCAGGCGCTTTTTTACATGACAAGCCGGCAATACCTTTCTCCACTACTCTTTGGGAAAAACATCCATGTCCTTAATCTTAATTCTCTTTTGCAGTCGAGGTAAGGATGAGGCACTCTTAAAGATGCAACAGAAGTGGGACACCCATTCCTCTTCCGTTATATTTGTGCCCAAATCCTCAGCTCTGTCCCTGTCAAAAAGGGGTCTATTAACAATGCCCCAAAATCTGGTGCTACTGGATAACGTGGATGGATTTAATAATTCCCGTCATGTAGCCTCCTTCAATTCTGTCTTACATTTCGCCAGTATCTTTTTATAATTAAGGCGGAGAATATGAATCCGACATTGATCCCTCGGACTCGTTTTCAGTGTGGCCTTTAACTCTCTGGCAGCTTTAGAGCATAGAGGATTGAACAATTTGGGGTCACCAAACGACACTCTGTGTGCCGGAACAGATCATAATGTTCCCACCTTTGAAACAATCCCTTCAAAAGCTTTAAGAATACCCTTAGCAGAAGGTCCCCAAAGAAAGTGAATTCTGCAGCACAAGATTCATGAACCTTTTCATAAAAAAGGGACGGGTTTACTTGGGACCATTTAAGACGACGTTTGCCATCAGTAGGAATCAGAGTACCCGGGGCTACCACCCTGTCCTTCCTCTTAAAAATACGACCCCCCATGTGCGCGCACACAGGATTGTGATCACTGAATTCACTCTCCATGATCAAAAATCCCTGTATGAGGGACTGAACGCTTGCAGAAATCAGAATATAATCTATAAACGACCCATTACTACGACCTTTAAAGGACGGGACCAATTTTGTACTAGAAGGTACTGCAAGGACATAGAGGATATCAAATCATATTCATTGAGCAGATCATTGAGTATGTCTCCCTGTACAGAGTGCTCAAAATGGAGCCCCTGGATCCTTGCACAACCCATATCACCCATACTAGTGGTTTCAGGGTCACCACACGGGTGAACCTTAAAATCTCCTGCTATCATAAGTCTGTTACTAAAAAGGCCACCATACTGCCTAAAAAAACTGTTCAGCTCAGTTATCTTACAGGCCCCCTGTCTATACACCGCATTATAAAAATGGATCAGACACAGGCTAGAGTTTCCACGCCTCTGTACAATCGCTTGGAAATTGCTATGAGAAGTGGGAATAACCTTAATGTGGCAGTTCAGCAACAAGGAAGTAAAAATAACTAGACCACCCCTGGTTCTTCCACTAGCTGCTGGGGAGGCAGGGACAAGAAAAGCTTTATAACCCTCCAACGATAGGTTACAGTTCACCAGCCAAGTCTCTTGGAGACAGATCACAGAGAAATGCCTGATGAACTGCACCCATAACAGGTCTACAATCTTCTCTGCCAACCCAGCAATATTCCAGAACAGAACATTATAGTCCTCTATCTTGGACCTATGCGTGCAAGATACATTAATTAAATCTTGTAATATCACTGGGCTGGGTGACTCCAATGGCAACTGAGCTGGTTGCCCTGCGTCGGATAAAGTCTCCAATGACTCAACATTAGATAACTCAAATTGTGGCTGAACTGGTGACCCTATGCCGTGAAAAACGTGGTCAGTAGCCACGGACTTCCGGGCAAAGAAAACCGGGGGCTCTAATCTATTGCTCAGTCAATCACAATCGTTCGGCCCAGAAAGAGCTGCAAATCTATTAGACCCCTGTGAAAAGGAAGAAAAACAACAATCCCCGCCATGTTATACCTATCTGCCAAAGAATTAAAATATCTGGCCCTGGTTGACTCCACCGGCTTCTGAAGCCACGAGTAATGTGGTAAATTCATGTTAGCCTCCCTTGGGTTCTCCGCCTTATAAAAAAATCCCACAGGCAACATCTGGATGCCTTGACCCCTATTTACCAATCCGGCCTGAACCTCCCAAAATATTTTCTCCACAGGCAAAGGGTTGTTAAAATTTACCACGATACAGTCACGCTCCCTTGATTTCCTCGATCTTCCCAACCATGCAACATGGCGTACCAAGATAACATTACAATTAATCGCTGATCCAACATCAGTATTGGTGTACAGCCAGTGAGTAACTTTATTTTTAAGTTGGGAAAAGTCCTCCTTGGTTCCAGCTGGAAGAGTTGGCACATTCCCTAGAATGACAACCTGCGGTGTCGACTGCGGCGGGAGATCAATGATTGGTAAATTCTGCTGCACATTAAGCATGGGCGAATTTTGCGAATTCGCGATCCACAAATTTTCGGATTTGCGAATTCGCGATCCGCAAAATTCGCGAATTTGTGCGAATTTGCGGATTTTTTTTTTTGCGTGTTCGCAGGGTTTTTTGCGTGTTCGCTGGGCTTTTTGCGTCTTCGCGAGCTGCTTGCATAGCGAAGTTACCCATGCAGTCGTTTATGGGAGAGGGAGAGAGAGATAGATAGATAGATAGATAGATAGATAGATAGATAGATAGATAGATAGATAGATAGATAGATAGATAGATAGATAGATAGATAGATAGATAGAGAGAAAGAGAGAGGGAGAGAGAGAACGAGAGAAATATAGAGAGGACGGATCTCTGAAGGGCCAGATTCCTGAGTTGCCCCTACAGAACATACAGCTTTTTATTTTTAGCAAAATGCATATGAAAATTGTGCTGTAAAGGTCTCTTTTAGTTTAACCCCTCCTGACAACTCAAAATGGGTGTCTTTGCTATCCTCTCCCTTCTTCCTGTTTTTTATATCTGTAAGTGCTTCCTGATGAGGTTTAATTTCTTGGACAGGTGCCTCGTTGCCTACTTGTAACTATTCTCTGACCCTGCTTCAAGGGTCAGAGCAGGGTCAAAGAATAGTTGCAAGTAGGCAACGAGGCGCCAGGAAGCAATTAGCAGCAGGTGTCCAAGTTGAAGATAATTTGTTTGTAACCCTTTTGTAAAAGGTTACAAAGAAATTAGGTTCAACTTTTGCACCTGCTGCTGTAACCCTTGCTTGGCTGAAAATTCGTCCCCGCTGATTGGCGGATTTTACCGCGATTTTGCGAGATTCGCAGATCGCAAAATCGCGGAAAATCCGCAAATTCGCCCGCGAAACGGATTTTACGCCCACCCTTACTTCACATTATTAGAGAACCCCTGCAACATACACCTGTTTTTTCCTGCAACACTAAAAGCTGGACCAGCTTGATTTTCCTACTGAACCCCCTTGAACAGCAGACAGTCGGGAGCCTTCCCACACCCCCCCTGAACTGCTGGATTTCGTAACAGTAGCTGGGGACGCATTAATAATTGGAGGACAGGAGGTTCCAGGCATCCCCTCTATGAGAACCCTTGATGATGCATTTTTTAATTCTAAGGGGGCTGGGACAGCACAACTTTGCAATAGATTGGATTGTATGCTGGTCTGCTATACTTTGCTCAATGTTGTGAAGTTTAACCATAATTGGTCGTAGTTTATCTTCCAGCATGCTACATAGAGTGGATTTAAATACTTCCATCAATGGGGGGTCAACCACTGGGGTGACTACTAACTGTGGTGGCCTACTATCTGATGCCAGTACTGACAATGCATTAGATTTAATCTTTTTTGCTTGACTGCCCGTAGCTTTGCCTTTTCTCTTCATACTGCCATAGGACTTGTGTGCTCCCCCGATTGTAATGGCCGATTAAGATCACCCGATGCCTCAATATCAATGGTAGGGTTTCCCCCCCTTTACTTCTGGTAGCTGGGGGAACAGCCCTCTGCCTATTTTCAACAATAACAACATTAGACAAGGGTGTGGCTATTACATCCTGCTGTAACTCTGTTATGGGGGAAAACACATCCGTGTCTTGAGTAAGGCTCCCAAGTCCCTGTATAAGCATATTAATTCCAGCCTCATCAACACAGTTTTTTGAATGGTCATTAGTCCCACCCAGAAGAGGTAAAAGACCATTAGTGGGGGATCTGGATAATCGCCTGTTCACCAGCTCAATAGCCCTGTCTATCAGTGAGGCTGCTCTGGTCAAGAAGGCATCCATGGTTGTTACAGTTACTTTTTCACTGCCTATGGTCCCAACCTGGTTTGCCTGAGTCTTACGCCTCCCCAGGTAAATATATAACTCAAGCCTGCCTTAAACAAGCCTACCTTAAACAAATAGGGCCTCAAAAGAAATAAACCCACCGACAGATTTAGCACTGGGCTTCACAAGCACCTACATTAGCAAGAAGTACGGGCTCCCGGCCCCTTTTGAGCACCTCCCGGTGCTTGCTCTCGCAATGTGCAGCGCGATTGCCGATTGCTGCATGGGCTGCTGGGGGATGTAGTTCCCTGGTGCCCCCGGTAATGGCGGCAAAGTTGTTGCGTCCAAGTGCAGGGGTCTGCACTATTCCCGGCACTGAATCCCTCGTTGCAGGGCTGGCAGCAGTCAAATCCAAAAGCATTGAAACCCTTTCATGAAGCTGCATTTCATCTCTTTGTAGAATTCATAGTATTAGCTCTCAGCTCAGGGTTTCATTGCTTTTGCATTTGACTTGTGAGGGACATCTAGTAACAACTAGTGGAACTGCAGCTTGATGTAATGATTTCAATGCTTTTGCATTTGACTCTTGAGGGACATCCAGTAACGACTAGTGGAACTACGGCTTGATTCAATGCTTTTGCATTTGACTTGACTTGTGAGGGACACCTAGTCACGTCGAGTTGAACTGCAGGTCTTTGTAGAATTATTCTGATATTGGATACTATAATATCCACTGCCCACTGCTAATCTTGTCCCATAAAACTTTGCAGAGCCTTTGGTTGGGATTGTATTTTTGCCCATAATAACTGTGCTTGGGATCGTCCTAATAGGATGGGACTACCACTGAATCGTTCAGCAAGATGTGCCCTTTGTTTTCAAGGCAATCTGCTTGGTTCTCTCCCTAGGTTAGGGAGGATCCCAAAATCATCACCTCTCTCACTTCTTGCTAAATTTTCATTTTCACTATGGTGAAATGACATATGCATTTTAGCATGTAAAGACAGATATACTTGTTTTTTTACCAAAATATAAGAGGTCTCTGTTGATGGAGCGAAGTTGACTGACTTTTTGTTCAACTTAGTGGAATCTGCAAAGTTGTACTCCGCCAACGACACCCACCCTTAGTAATAGAGAGAAGTAATAGAGAGAAACTGCTGCGCCAGCTCGAGACTCGTTTGATATTTGACCTGGACATTAAGACTCCTAAAGGGCTGAACAAGAATGAAGATTTGCATAATTATTTATAATAGTAATTCACTTCAATGTACATCTATGTATTATGAGAGATATTTATGTAGTTTTTTTGATACTTATACAATTTACTCCATATTTATCCCACCATGTATTTTAGCTTAATTTCTACAACACAAAAACATGTTTATAAAATAAAAAGCTACTGTTTTTTAATAAAAATTATACAATAAATATTAAAAGTCCACTGCAGCGTGCCACACAGGTTTGCACTATTTTTGCACATTAGCACTTTCATAGTCAACTTGTACTTTAATATTTATTAAGCACATTAGCACTTTATTCTATCAGATATTATGTTTACAATATATATTGCTGCTATTAGCGTAAGCGTTTAACCGCCCTTTCTTAAGTTCAAGTGATATTTCTTTTAAATAGGTAGTTTGTTTTATCATTATATGAGATAAACATATCAAAGTATATTGCTCAAGGCATTCATGCGTATATAATTAATGCAGTCAATCCTGGTACTATGGAGATTGAATATAGTCTGCATATTGAGTTTCAGCATGAATTATAATGGTTAAAAGTTATGTTTTAACTCAATTCATTATTGTGAACTTTTTAATATCCGCCCCAAAAAGACAGGCGGAAAGGGAGACTGTAATCCCTATGGCTGTGCCTGCCCAGCACCGCCGCAATGTTGCCCTGGTTCCGGGTTCCACAAGGCAGGCGTAAAAGGACCGCCATGCAGAACCATGGCAGACAAACCATTGGGATTCCCACACCCATCCTAATTTGGCAGTGGGCATTTTCTGTATGATGGCGGAAGGACCGTTAGCACGGCGGTCCTTCCGCCATTATAACGAGCCCCAATGTGCTGCTCTGGACACATCACTTGTGAGTAACCTGTCACAGGCTGCTTTATAGACTCCTTAGTCCTTGGAGCTGAAGTTGTTGAGCCATAATTGAGCAAAGGACAGGATTTCTTAACAGGAGCCATTATGATACCTTGTTCTTCATCATTTTGGATACTTAATGATTGAATCACTTGATTTCCCATATTTACCTTTCTTAAAAGAGAACTCCCCTTTTTATGCAAATCAAAAGAGTTTATATTGGCCACAGTGTGCTTTGTTGCCTCCGGGTCAGGGGAGAGTTGAGGAGCCATACTTTCAGTTTACCCCTCCACTCTGGGCAGAACAAATAGGGCGCTCGGTACAAAATTCAAAACACCTTGAAGGTGTGGGGAGGCCACAGAGGGGAAAAGAGGATCAACTGATGTTGCCCCAATGACAATGGACAGTTAATGCTCAGATGTAACGTCTGCCAGGGCAGATAATCAATAAAGAGGCATCACCGAAAATATTTGTTGCGCTAGTCGTTAGATGACAACATGTCCCTGTAATCTCAAAATATGCAATTGGCGCATGGTATATATTAACAAATCACACCATTGACAAGTAATGAATGTTCCTCAACAGCATGTCAGTAGGCACATTAGTGTGCATACAAACAATGTGATGATTAGTCAACTGTTTGGTGTACAAGCTGTGAATACTACTTAGCTGACACAAAGCTTGCGGGATGCACTACAATGACCATATCCTATCTGACCCACAAGTGACCAAGAACTGACTGCAGAGGACAACACCTGCAGAGCCAGTCTGCCTTCCCCCTCGGAACATCGAATCTCGGATGTTGACTCCCAGGATTCTTTGGACGAGGAGCTCAAAGCGGGCCCATCTGGTGTTCCAGGGCGCAACAGGTCCCCGGACCCCATTGTCCCCCCGTCACATCCGCTGCAACAACAACCTCTCTGCAGACCCCTGCTGTTATGGCCTGTGCATCCTCCACCACCACCACCACCAGTGCTGCCTGCACCACTCTCCCTATCACAGAGGATGACCACCCCACACCAACAACTGAGGAGGGCAGGGAGAGGATTCGGGGCGCACAGCGGTGAAGCAACAGGTCCTTGGCAGAAGGGCAGGTGGGAGGGGCAGGGTCAGTCAGAGACAACAAGAGCCTGGGGCTGAAGCCCTGGACAACATCACCAGAGTCCTTTGGGCCTATAAACGGGCCCAGGGACGAACGGGCTGGTCAGAAGAAGATTCCCGTGAGCTCCTCCTGCTGATGAGGTACATCGATACCCACATGGGTTAAATCATGGACCTCTTGGGCAGCTAGTGGCAGTACTGAGAACAGGCCTGTAACACAGCCAACACCTCCCACTCCCACTGTTGGTCCGCAGAATGACAGTTAAACATCCTCCCCTGCTGCCACGGAGAGGGGCGAGTCCTCAGACCCCACTTGCCCAACAGCAGAGGACCCCCCTGCCAAGCGACAAAGGGGCCATCCCAAGAAATCCCTGCGAGTAACCCGTGGCAAAGCACATGCTGTATAGCCTCTTTTGGACTGTCCTTACCTACAATGCCTTGTGAATGGCATCTGTCTGTTGGACTGGGTCACCACATCAATGTGGTGACTACTCCATTCTCCCATTTACCATAAAAGTCAACTCACAGCTTCAAGAATCACCTCAATGTTAATGTTCACTACCTCACATGTCACCACTGTAAATAAATAATCCTTACACACACGCCATTATTTCTGATCCATAATTTATTCCAGGATGTGCAGTCTCCACCATGATTACAATGTACAAGGAGTATTGGATGTATGTAGGCAAGGAGATGCTAAAGGGACCTAGGAAAACACAACAGAACAATACTCACTAGTCTGGGCGTGGCATCACAGATATCACACAACACTAACCATCAATCCAATCCATCATGCACACATCACAATGAGTAACAGTACTAACATACATAACCTATAGATGTACAAAACTACCCTGTCCAAGTAGTATTGTCAGCCACCACTGGGTCAACACCTGTCTGCAGTCGCAAAGCTCACATATACCCTGACAACAACAGCAACATCATCATACAATGGGTCCGTTGTACATCGTCACTCACCTTCCAGTGAAGTAGCGGGTAATGAGCTGTTGAGGCAGGTTGACATCTTCCCCCTCTCAACTATCCTCATCACTGGACATGGGTTTGTTTGCAGGCGGGGGCCTTGGCTGCTCATCTGCATCCAGGAGTAGGGGGATTTCCTTGCGAATGTCCAGATTGTGGTATATGCAGCATGCCACCACAATCTGACACCAGGCCTGGGCGGTAAATTCGGTTCCGCTTGAGGAATTTGTGTAAATTCGCGTTTTGCGGAGTACGCGAAATTGCCCAAAATTCTGCGTTCTGCGACTTCGCAAACTTTTTTCCTTGTTCGCGTTCCCAAATTGCGTGTTCGCAAGATATTTCCCCCGATCATGCAAATAGCGATTGAGAACAGGAAAAAAGCATCGCAAACAAGCAATTCCGTGTGTTAGAGGAATTTCTGCTTGTTCGCAGAGATTTTTTACAGTTTTGTGGAGATTTGCGACACACCTTCCTGGACAAGTACATCAGTGTACCTTCGGTCTTGTCCAGGCAGCAAAATCATGACTTCAGGAGACCAAAAGTGTGCTCCACCATACGACGTGTCCTCCCATGGGTATCATTGTAGCGTACGTCAGCTGGTGTCCTGGCATTCGGAAGTGGGCTCAGCAACCAAGGACGGTTAGGATATGCAGAGTCACCTAGGTGTGAGAAACACAGAGAGACCTTTTTCAATATGCATACTCACCCACAATCCATGCATGCTCAGGAAGCAGATTACCTATCAGCTGTGGTACAATGCTGTTACGCATGATGTATGAGTCATGTGTTTAGCCTGGAAATTTTGCACACACATACGAGATAATCATATCCACCTGGCATACCACTTGTACATTTATGGAGTGGAAATGTTTACGATTTCTGTAGATGTGCTCCCGGGCTTGTGGTGGAACAAGTCCAACATGTGTGCAATCAATGGCACCAACAACATGGGGGATGTGTCCAAGGGCATAAAAATCTCCTTTCACAGCTGCCAATTCACCCCTCTTGGGGAAATGGATATATCTGTCCTTGTAGTTCATCATAGCGGACAGTACATCATGCAGCACCATGCTGAACATAGGTTGCGACATCCCACCTGCGCTGGCCACCGTGTTCTGGAATGATCCAGTCGCCATCACCTTCATTGTTGGGGTAAAAGCACCCGGATATGTCCTGCGAGGCTACAGGTGGGGATCCAACATAGCACATAGGTTTTTAGGGTGGCTCTATCCAGACGGAATTTCCGGATGATCTCCTCATTCTCCATGTCTGCCAGCACAGTGAAGAGACAATGCAGATTTTGTCTCCTCCTAGTTGAGATCAAAATGGTAATGAATACACCATGAGATGTGTACAACATCGTACGTTTTGAGTGACACAACGCCAACAATGACTGTTATCACATTTGAGTCACAGACCAGCTTATATGTCGGGACACCTTTTGCTACACAACTTGTACACTTGTCCTCTTTCACACAGAAAGTATCTCAGAAACAACATCTGACTATCACAATGCACAAAGGGACATGGCCACATCTAGCATGAGCAGGCCCGGGAGTATCTCATTCAGCATATTTGTGAAACTGCTATACCACTGTCTCATACCGAGCTGCTGTACATGCCACACATTCATGCGTAAGTTGAACATGGCACACATCAACAACACAATGACAACAGGCTGTGTGTAAACAACAAGTGTGTGCATTAGCCAAGAAAGGTAGACCGTCAAATTTGCACATTGTACATTGGGACATACAGCACTCAGATTTTCCAAACACTTTCACACTTGGCATGTATACCCATTGGAGAGTCTATTACAACACTGTTCTGTGTACATGCCTATCAATATCACAATTAACATGTGAGGGAGTACATGCCAAAGTCCCAAATCACATACACAAACATGGCATGTGTAGTCAGCCGTGGGGTAAATGTCACATAGGCATTGTGTACACAATGATGTGACATTAATCTTGTGGCCACTGTGCACTGTTGATAACTATCCATTGGCCATTGACACAGCATCATGTATTCATAGGTGCTGTCAGAGTGCCCTGCCGCCCAAATCCCGATCACCCATGTGAATGTATGTCACACAAATCGTGGTAGTTACCATTCAACACCAGCAGTGTATCACCACCAATCTCCAAAACACAAGTGCGGCAGTGATATCCATAGAGACATGCCCACATGGTGGTTGGCATGCTCCACCACCCAAACTGCGGTGACTCATATGAATGTAGGGCGCACAAATTGCAGTATCTCCCGCCTGGCACCAGCAGTGTGTCACTGCCATGGAGCATGCCCTTACATCCAATGTGAACCGCAGTAGACTAATGCAAATTTGAAAATTGTGGTAGCCGTGCTCCGTCACCGCAGAGCCGGTCATAGGATGCATTTGAAAAAGGCCGACCTGGACCGCCAATTGCAGCAGCCCCCAGGGGGCTATATCTGTGTGGGAAAGAGCCCGACATTTCCACAGCTCACAGTGCCTGCTGCCTGAGACCCCTCACCTGCTACTGCCTCCAGGGACTGCTGCCTGAGACCCCTCACTACCCACTGCTGCTGATGCTGTCAACTGGTCACAGTGATTTCGAGGACTGAGAAGATCCGTGCCAGTCCCTTCATCGGCGAGGAGCTGGAGGTCCTGGTGGATGAGGTGCTCGCACAGTATCCAAGGCTATATGGTGCCCCAAATCGTGGTAAGTCTTCAGCAGTGTGAGTGACAGTGCAGCAGGGGGTAGACATGTAGTTGGTCAGATGCGGTTTGTGCCTGAGAGTATGGGGTTGTCATGCACTGCCTAACAAGCTGTCTCCAGGGGTAAGGGGGTGTACCCTATTTCACATGTTTCCATGCCTGCACATCAAAATTTGAGGGAGATGTATTGTCTTGTCAGCCATACAGTGATGCAGCCAGTTGGTAATACATGAGGCAGGACAGTGATTGCTTGTGTGAATGGCTGTGTGGGTCCCTGTTGTCCATTTCAGTGTGAGCCCACCTGCCCTGTCAATGCCCAAAATGACAAGGACACATCACTGAACATACAGAGTGAGTGTCACATGTGTCTTTTGTCATTACTCTCCATCAATGAGCCATCTGAGCCCTGTAGATTGCACATGACAGGCCGTGTGAGAAGGGTCTGGGGTTTGTGAGATCATGTCCCTCAATGTGACATACATGACACAGTGAGCCAATCACAGGGCAAGGACAGTGAGGGCTGCACAGTGTTGGACACAGTGAGTCTAGCCACCAACACATGTTGATATGTAATGTATGTCTTGCTTTACCTAAAAATGGACAGTAGATGTGGGCAGACTACCCATAGTTTCTGTGCTGGCATCCTGCATGTGTATGAGATGATCAGGTACTGTGTCCCCCCTCACACCTGCATGCATTTACGTGTGATTCTCCCATGATGATGTACCATGTGAGATGCATTATTGTCTCTGAAAGACATATCCGGGGATTTGGTATGAGTCTGTATCATGCTACTTGTCAGAGAGATTTTGGTACATAACCCTGTGTCACTGATGTTTTCCACCTCTTGTCTCCCAGGCCTGCAGCTCAAATTCCACCAGTGTTAGACCGTGTGGAGGGCCATTGCATGCAAGGTGCATGCTCTGGGTGTCTCCAACCGACGTCGCACCCACTCTCAAAAGAGGTTTGATGACATCTGCCGACTGAGCAAGAACGTGGCTGAGATGACGCTAGGGCTGCTCCTTCGGACTGGCAGGTTGGTGCGGCGGAGCATGACACCACTGATGGCCCGCATCCTGGCCATGACACAGCCTGAGTTAAATGCACTTTTGAAGTAGCTTCTGTAGCAAGCTAGGGGTGAATATTCTTGGAAGGGTGACTTTGGCTGTGTGTGTCTGCATGTGTTCGCATCCTGTGCCAGTGCTGGGCAATTTTATATTGGTAGTGTGAGGCAGAGTCTTGTAAGCGGCCTCCATGTTGGGTACAGCTGTCCTGCATTTGCACTACCTGTACTTCTTAATGTCCTTTGAGTAAAGGGCATTGACATTGCATTAATAGTCGTGGGCTTCAGGTCACATCAGCATTGGGTCAGTTTAGGTAATCCCATGTAAGGGCACAGCAGCGTGCAGATTCTGAGTGTGGTTTCATCAATGCGTGCATTGCCTGGCCTCAGTATGTGGATGTTTAGGCATCTGACACCAATGTGCAACAGTACTGGTGCCCCACAGTACAACATGGTGTATGGCATGAGCTCATGGCAAGTGTGGACTGTTATGTTGTTGTCTGTATCTGCGTTGTCCCCTTATACTCCACTCAGATATGGCAGTGGCAATATGTGGTGGGGTACATCTTTGCCCACTTTGGGGCCCTAGGTGTGCTCAGTGCTATTTGTGTGTATGGTTTAACGCAGCCCTAGAAAAGATAGTGAGCTGTGTGGGCATCACATGGCTGACTTGTGCCCCATTAGCTTGTTGACAGGCAAAGGTTGTAGTCAAGAATTGAGGTTGCATAATGTTTTTGCACAGGATGCTGTGTAACAGGGAAATCTCATCATCTTTAGTGATGCTGGGCTTGCATATGCATGTTCTGTTGATGCCAATGAACTGACTCTACATCTCTCTCCCATGCATGGAAGGACAAGGTATTGACACCAGTGGTGAGGCATCAAGCACAACTGCTGCACACGAGCAAAGTGACACAGATGTGACTAGTGCCTCGGAGGGGGACCGGAGTCTGCTTGAGGAATCACAGCCAGAGACGCAGAGCACAAAGTCATCAGACGCCAGTGGTGATGCATCTATGTTGGCAGGCACAGGGAATGGGGACTCTGCCTCCTCTTCCATCATACGGTGTACAGTGCCCTCCCTCCCACCTAAATCCACTGGTGCTGCCCGTGTATGCACCAGTAAGAAGGGAAGAGTGTCCTTCACCCCAGGCACCGCTGCCCCTGTCCCTCCTGCTGCCATCAGTGCAGAGTCTGTGGACCTTTTGTCCCAGCTGTATGTGTGCTAGACAGCTCTCCTCAATGCCTTTGTAGATCACAACAAAAAGTTGGCACAGGAATTGCTTTCATGGAGGGCATTCATTCAGACGCCAGTGGGCTACACCGGACTGTCCAGTCTTTGTCCTTCACTGTGACGGCAGCCCTTCAACTGGTACAATCTCAGGGTCCAGGTCCAGTCCATTTGTGTACCCCCCTGCAGGTGGCCATATCTGATGATAGTGACCACACACCACAGACCTCAAGAGCTGGATACAGTACACGCAGCACACAGCAGCAGCAGCCCAAGAGGTCCAGGGCACAGAAACCATCCCCACAGAAAACTAAAGCCATAAGTGTCTCGCAGAGACAAGCAGACAGTTTCCATGCCTGCTGAGAAGGTGGTGCCTGCTAAGAGTACACATAAGAAGAGCTCCAAGGCAGATTCACCCACAACTTCTACTCCCATCCAAAACCCTGTGAAGTAGGGTAAGGAAGTCACTGTAGGGGGTACACCTAGTAAACAAGAGATAGAGTGGCATAGGAAAGGCAAGGCAAAGCTTCTTGCTGGATCCAGCATGTCCTCAGAGGGAGGGGCACCTCCTGCACCAGATGCAGCTTTGGTGGTGAGTTTGCCTGTTGTGTCCACACCACTTTCCATCAATCCCCAGACAGAGAAGCCATTTTGACTCCCAAAGAAGTGGAAAGGCACCCCTCCACAATCTCCCACCCACAGTGTCTCACGGCAGCATGACTCTACCTCCACGTGCCACTATACCACCTGGTCCAAGCAGCCCTTCAGCTTCCCAGGCCACTGATGCCCCAGCCTCATGCAACTACTCTGTACATTGGACTGCCCACTGGCCTTGATGTGTGCCCCTTACCTGTGCAGCTTCTCATGGACATACTTTGCACTTTGCACTGGCCACTGGCCTTGCTTTTGTCAAATGTTGGTGCCTATCTGTGTCATGTCTGGATAAAAAGAAGTTACTCCATTTGTCTGCCTTGTCAGTGTCCTTGCTAAATAAAAGGTTTTCTGTATGGGTATGGTTTACTGTGACGCATGTACTATATGCCATTTCACCATTGCCTATGGCTTGTTTCCTCTGATCCTGTTGTATACACTTTGGGGTTCCAGACTAGTGCATCTGTGGGTGTTGGTTTAGCTGTATGTGTGTTTGCTGAAGGACTGCTTGACTTCCTGTGTGTGGTGTTGTATGTGTGCTGTTTTGCTTGTTGTTGTGGGTATTCATGGTATGTCACTCATATCTGTGTGGGACTGGTATGCTTGTTGTGCACACACTGCTTGTTGTGCATGTATTGCTGTGAGTGTAAGTAGCCTTGCCCTTGTCTGGTGGGCATCCCCTGATTTGCTGCTGTGTTAACTATGTGATTTCCTGGCATGTGCATCTGTTGTGTGTCTGATGTGGCTGTGTGCAGTGTTTGGGCTGTGTTGTCTCTTGCAGTTGACAGGTGCTCTGTGTGTGGTTTTGTATTTGCATGCCAGTGCGTGTGTTTTGTTGGTGTGTTTCATTCAGATGTGTTTTGCCAGTGTGTGGTGCCTTACTTGTGTGTCTGTCACATGTACTTAGGTCCATTGTAGTTCCTGTGGTTGTGTTTGGTGTGTCCTTGGTGTTTCCTCCTCTCATAATTGAACTGTCTCTTGTCACTCTTGTGCATGTGCATGCATGTGGTGTCTGTGCATGGGTCCTGACTGATGGACTGTGGAGGGTGGAGGTGTGGCCCTGTGGTCTTTGCGCACTGCCCATGCCTGGCAGCGGCCCTGCCTTCTGCATTGTGAGCATGTTTTCAAGCGGCTTCACTGCTGCGGTGACGTGACCGAGACATTATTTCAAAATCACGGTACATTTGTGACCCAGAAGCGGACGGTGATTTGGTGGCAGGTAGGACCTGTGTGGGTACACTTGTGGATGTGTTCCTGTCTCCACCAGGGTGTCTGGTGTGGCCAGGGACACCATATCAGCCTATGAGTTGTGTGATGAGGTTGTGTGCGGGATTGTGTGTTTGCGTACCTGCAGCATCGTCTGTGATGGTCCATCAGGTACAGAACCGGGAAGACATGTAGAGTTGGGTCCATTGTGGCCGGGACCGGGTGGAAGGGACCGGCACTCTGGTTTTGCGCTCCCCGGTCGTGCTTCTGCCGTCTCTGGTTGGTTGGTTTCCCCGCTGTGATGCGACTGGATGTTTGGGGCATCCTGATTTGTACGGCGGATGGAACGTCATTCCGCACAGCGGTGAATCTCCATCGGCCCACACCGCTGCGGTGGCGGGCGCACTTAGATGGCAGTGCGCCTCGCACTGCAGCGGACGGGAAATAGGCTATGTTTGGCCATACTAATATGGCAGGCATGAGGACTGCTGCTGGAATGCGGAAAAAAGCATTTTCCACCACCGCCAGCAGCGCAGTAGTGACTCCATCCGCCATCATATTAGATCCCCTATATTTGGGACCAAAGACTATCAGTATATAGGGACAGCATAACACCTCAGTATTTATGAGCCCAAGTTCTAGCTATAGTGCCTCACTTGCCCTCCTAACCATACCAGATAAATGGTGGCCATCTTTTCTCAAACAAGATCCCCAATTTTTGGAAACCAGATAAAAACTGGAAGAGCAACTCCTAAAGTCAAAGCCAGAGAGTCAGGCAAGTGCTTGCATGTATTGGTGTCACTGAACTTTTGTAGGTCCTGCAAGACAGCACAATGGTTATCTACATCAAAGTTTGCAGCAGCTGCCAAACATCTGGACCACCAAAGTCTGGAACATACATTCTGATGGCAAAAAGTACCCTGTAAGGGGTTCACCCACCCAGAGAACTTTTGGGGAGGTTATTTAATGTTTGTTGAACCCCATAGAGATGGCTCAACCAACCAGGCCCTGTATCTAACACTCTAGCTGTTAAAGACTGCTTAAGTCATTCTCTTTCACAAAATGAGACGTAAATTTCCCACAAGTGCAATTCCCAAATTGAGGGCAAGACCTGCACCAACTTCATTATATATCTGTTTGAGGACGTTCAGCAGAAGGGCCATCGAGGGAGTGCATTGACAAAGACTGTAAACTTTGGCAAAAATAGTCCCCCAGGTATTGCAGTCAGCTATATTGGAAACCAGACCATTGGACAAGCACATAGTAAGGATTCTGTGCTTATCTTGCGGTCCCATTAGTGGAAAGACTGCTTTAAGTAGATTGAGTTTTTGGGCTATCCAAAATGGAATTTCTTAATGATTGGTGGGTCATTTACCCATAACTAAATTAACAACTACAGGACTGATCACGGGTCTAGCAGGCTGTGGAGCCTGTACTTATAAGCCAATCGTGGCCAGACCAGCCAATAAAGTACGGGAAATGAACTCTGTAAGATGACAATATAAGCCGAATAAAACATTCCACAAAACATGTGTCTGGACCAAATTGAGTGCATTTAAATCTTAAAATGGTTTTTACCCAGCCAATGTCAGCTAGGTGGCCCCATCATTACCTAAAGCGCCCATTCGAACATTTCCAAGGACATGTGAAAGAGCACCATTAAACCAGGTCTGGTGGTACCAAACCATAAGCGAAACTTCAAGAATTGCATACAGATGATATGCTGCTGGTGCATTCAGCACGGTATACTAATGAAAAGTTTTATCATTAGCATCTACTTCCGGAAATGTGACCCAAGAATAAAAGTCCAGAAAGTGGTACGCTGGGTCCGCTTCAACTACAAAAGTCACAGAAGCTCCCACATTAGGGACTACATGTTGAAGCAAATGTTGAGTAACTGCTGAGCCGCAATTAACATTAATAACCACAAGATGAGCCATAGCTAACTAGGAAAGGATTCAAAAGGCAGTACAATGTGGGAATAAAGAAAAACCTTTTAATATTCAAGCTTGAAAAACCAACAGAAATAGGGGTTACCCAATAACTGTAAAGGAGAAACCCCCAACACCATGAACGTCTCTGGGAAAAGGTGCGAGAGTATTGCGAATAATTTCAAGCACTACCGGGGTTAGCGCAATCAAGTACCAGACCAAACGTTGGCAGCACCATGTTGCAGTGATTCTGCTCTAGAACAGACCTATGCTTGGGACCATAGAACAACAGTATGTAGGGACTGAGTCACCATACTATCTCCGTATCCCTGAGCCAAAGTCTAACTAGCTATTGCCTTACTTGCCCTCCTAACCATACCAGAGAAAAAAGTTAATTGGTACCCCCAGAACACAACTCTCTTGACCCTCTCAGGGATCATGGTAACATGACACACCCTATCGCTCTCTCACTTGTACTTGATCCACAATTAGGAAACAGATGAATAATAAAAATACTGTTAGCAATAATCCATATACCATGAAAAGCCTTGCCTTTCTATAGGACAAAGTAACCTAACCTCCTCAGCTGCTACTAAAGCTAAGTGATTATATGAAAGATCTCGGGATTATGGGCAGACCCCATACCTTAGCATATACAGATTGACGCTCTACATCTCAGCAGATGCAGTGCGTTTGTCTCAGAACTCTTGCTTCATGTGTCTGTTTGTATCTCATGTTCTCATCTATATGACAGAATGTGTGTGCAAATAAACAACAGCTGCATTCTTGTCTTATATCTAGGTGCTCCACCGGGGCGTTACTTGGGGAATGCATTGCAATAGTTTGCGGTATAAAGCTGTGCATTGTAAAAGATCTTTCAGCATAGAAAATGCGTGGTAATTGTACATGGAGTAATGCATGGGGGGTAAAGGATGTCTCCCCACTACAGCATTTAGAGACAACAGACTTTAGCATTCAAGAGAAGCACTGAGAGAGAGAAAAATATTGATACTGTACTTATTATGTACCTACATCTGGAAATGTTATTATTTGTTTCCATACTATTTAGACTCAGACCAAGTAGGTGAAGAAATCGCAGCAACAGGATCTTCTCTGTAGATCTCCACCAGTGCAAAACAGCATAACAGTCTTTATTGGTGCTCAACTTTATTTACAAAATATGTACATTCTTTTTAAAGCTTCCCTAGTCCTACTCTGCGTTCTTCAAGTTGCAATCCAAAATGTATTCTTCTTCCACTTGGGCCTAGATATTCTTCTTTAAACAACACAACAAAGTTCATTCATCATCTCAAACGAAATGGGGACCAAGTTCATTATTAGTCATCTCCAATATCATTATTCTAAGTCCATCAACAAGCACAGGAGACTCTTCCAGATTTAGATAGGGAAATTCAGTCTCATTCTGCACTACGTTTCTCAAAGCACTCAGTCTTGTCAGGAAAGGTAGTGCAAATGTAGAGATAGGAAAGATAAAGTTCCGAAATTTCAGTTGAATCTCCACTATTATTATTTAACAATTTCTGGATGTCCCTTTTGTTGTCATAAGTATTGAGATTAGTCCACTCAGGAGAAGAGTACCTCTGACAAGGCACCATCGATTTTTTAGATCTTCTGAGATCTGATCTTTCCTTTTAGTTTCCACTCAGCTTTGATTCACCAGATGTCCCAGTTATGGGTGCAAGAGTTTGTTCAGTGGATAATGTGCCTTTCTTTACTCTTTAGCCAGGTTTTTTCAACCACTACTCATGATCCCACAGCACTAGTTCCTTCATTAGGGTCAGAATCTGACTCGTTCAACACCACAACATCAGCTTCTTCCACTTCAGATTCAGCTTCAGATTCATTGAGGCCCCTCAGGTTATTCAAGTGCTGTATCATGCTTTATCTGCTCCCCTACAGCTGGCCTTTTGACCACTGCTGGCATCTCTTCTTTGAGAAGTGCTGTTATTCATTCAAGGGGACACGGGGTTCCACAAGTATGGGATGTGTGCACCCAATTAGAAAGACCACCGAAGTTCACCGCAGACCTAGTAACCAACATCAGCTGGTACACACCACACCAACAGGGTTCAAGATAATTCTTTCATACATTCTTCTTCACCACAATCCAGTCACCTGGACTAAGGTCATGGCACTACTGCTGGACTAAGGTCATGGCACTACTGCTTATGTGGCGGTACTGTTGCCGCTTCAACCTTTTGAGACACAGAACAAATCACGTCAGCCAATCCTTTACAGTAATTGAGCACTAAAACGTCTGTGATGTTTACAAGCATATTTGCAGGCACAGCATGCAATCGCCTAGCCCTTCCCATGACGATCTATTGGGGCAACAATCCTGTCTTTCGACACTTTGAAGATTCATCAGCACAAAGGGCAAAGCATCAGGCAATTTCAGAAATGTTGAAGCACACACTTTAGCCAATCTGGCTTTTAAAGTACTGTTAACCTGTTAAACAATACCTGAAGCTTCTGCTAACTACAATGTAATCTCTGCTCCACCTGGAACGCTGCACATAGCATTCTAAAACCCTAAGTATTAAAATGAATGCATCGGTCTGACTATAAAGGGATTGGAAATCCAAATCTCTGAATGAGTTCCCTCAACAACAGCTTAGCTACAGTGAGGCTGTCACATCTCCTAGTCGGGGAAGCTTCCACCCAAGAAGAAAAGATGTACACCACCCCTAGAATGTACCTCTATCCACTGCACACTGGTATTTCAATAAAATCTAGTTGCATCCTCCTAAAAAGACCTCCAGATGTTCCTATGAGTCAGCGTAACTGCAGTTTGCTATCCTACATTTATTTGCTGGCAAACCTGTATAAACAACCTTACCATGACATCGCTTCCGACATGCATCAACCCATGGTAGTATTTCACCATTGTTGCCAAAAAACTATTAGGCAAAAGGGGTCGACTATCTCCAGATATCATTTACACTTTTCATACATCCTGCTCTGATCCAACCTTGCTGTTCCTCCTCAGACTTCCTCCTGCAATCTCTTTCCTTCCTCCCATGTATCAGCAATTGTCATCAAAAGTTAGAAATTGATTCCATCATCTCCCTGATTTCGATATCCACCATTGAAAGTGCAAATGTTTAATGCACAATAACATGCAACTTCATCTTCATAGTGATTTCCAACTGTTACGAAATAATTTCCTTTACAATATTTGCATAACATTTAGCAACATCAACGTAGGATAGCATTTGCAATGCCCCTTACAGTGTTCTCACATTTTCTCCATTGCAGTTCGGGGATCCTGATGATCTCATGCATCCCCTTTGAGACCGTAGCTGTCCGAAATCATGAACAACACCAAAACCATACTGGCTAACGGTGAATACTGTTACTCTCTACTGGTATGAAACACAGCAGGCTCTAGTAGGAGCAATCAGTTCTGCCACCTGTGTGGAGAATACTCTTTAAAGCCTGGCAGCTTCCACCACTCCTGTGACAGTACAGACAACAGAAGCAGCCCTCAGATTTCCCTCATTGTCTCTGAGGCTCTACAAACAGGGTGTAATCAGATTCATACAATGGCTCATCCAGACGTGGCTTGGTGCATAGTTCAGTGACATCGTGACAGTCATGCTCTATTTCAATCTCACATGCATCACACTCAGGTAAAGACATCAAGGGAGCAGGGTTGAATATGGGACATCTCTTCTCATTCACATTCTCTGCAGCCAAAATAGTCTGCTCATACATAGTGAGCCTATGATTAGTTAGGTGCTGAGTACAAGTCCGAATCAGCAATAATTCAGCAGAGTGAGGCACACAGACAGTCATAAGGTAACCCACTACAATCCTCCTGCAACTCTTTATCCTGACCCAACGGATTTGAGACATCCAGGCAACGCTGATGCTACTGTATCTAGAGTAGCTGAGAAGTAGACAACTGACCTAGAGGCACCTCCATGATTCAGAATAATTACTGAAAGTGCACAATCTCCTCTTTCGCTACAAAAGTGCCAAAACGCTTTGTGGTAATCTGGCATTTCTCATGCAGGAGTGAGACAAAGGCATTCTCTCAGCTACAGGAATGCATTCAAGTAATCATTGTCACAGGGCACCACATCTGACAAATCCTTGTATGTCAACCTCTGCAGAGGTTACAGCACACAAGCAAAAGATGGGTATCCACTGGTGACAGCAGCCTACCTTTCCCAGAAACATCCTGAGTTCCAAAACGGATTAATTTGTATGATAGTGATATTCTTTCTTGTGACACCTTTCTCGCACCTTTCAAAATGTGATGTCCTAGATAATGAACTTCTGTCATATAGTATTGCAACTTGTCTGGGGACTCTTTATGTCCATTCTCAGCCAAATGGTTCAGCAGGAAAATTGTATCAGTTTTACCTGCTTTTTGGGTGTTCGATGCAACCAAAAGGTCATCGATATACTGAACCAAAGCAGAATTACATGAGCAGAGACTCAAAAACTTTCTTCAAGAATCGGTTAAAAATGGAAGGACATAGCACCATGTTATAGCACGATTCCCCAGCCTGAAAGCAAATAAAAATTGATTTTCTCCATGGAGGGGAATGGCCTGGCAAAGGTCAATGAAAATGAACAATTCTGCCTCACATGGAATCTGAAACCTAATCACAAAAGGATTCGGTACCATGGGACAGCTAGGAATCACTATATTGTTAATTTTACACAGGTCCTATACTACGTGATAATTCCTGCTTGGCTTCTGTAAGCCCATATTATGTGAGTTACATGGAGTCCCAAGGATCTCAATCATAGTCTCAATCACAAGTGTCTCGGGCATCAGATTGTACTGTGGGGTCCTCAGATATTCAGCATTTGGCTTTATTTGAATATGGACAGGCTCAACTCCTGTAATGAGTCCAATGTCTTTCCCAGAAAAATCCAAAGCCATATCTCTTATAGCGTCTCCAAGATCCAACAACAAGTCTTCCTTATCTAACAGGGGAACTAATGAGACATGCAGATTCTGATTTGCTAACTTAAAAGAAATGTTCTCATCATTTGTTTGAAGCTCAATGTCCCTTGGAGTCCAATAGATGGTACAGTTCAACTTGCACAACAAATCCCGTCTCAAAAAAATCACAGGACTTGAATCACACACCACAAATTGGAACCTCTGCCGTTCTCACAGTAGAGAGGGTAGCACCAGTGTCAATCAGGATAGTGACATTGTGGCAATCTACATCAGCATAAACATATGATCTCCTCTGGTTTACCTTCAAAACTGCACCAGGTGTACAGTCTTCTCCCCCCTCAGGCACCATTATAAAGACTGGTCTAAACTGTATTAATTTGAAGTCTTAAATATGGGGAACTGCTGAAAGGAAATGTTATTATAGGACACAATTTGATTCCCACTCATGTCCATGTTAGATTTACATCTAGAATTGCCTGCAGCTTGCTGTGACATGGGGGGTTGACGAACTTGCATTACAGGACCTTGTGAACCAGCAAAACTTTGAGGTGACAATATTAATCCTAGTCTTAGGATCCATAGGAACCCCTCTTACTTGTCCCTGAAATCCTCCACCTTGTTGCATCAGAGATCAAGACTGGTAGACTCCTTGCTTAGGGTCACTATTCCTTACATAA
This sequence comes from Lissotriton vulgaris, assembly GCF_964263255.1. Taxonomy (NCBI): domain Eukaryota; kingdom Metazoa; phylum Chordata; class Amphibia; order Caudata; family Salamandridae; genus Lissotriton; species Lissotriton vulgaris. The sequence goes on from NC_141693.1 coordinate 1,220,447,629, forward strand.
GGCTGTCCCTGATCTCTTCTTTGGGCAGCCTTGCTGTGCACCATCATCCACTTTTCCTTCAACTTATTGAGTTTCATCTCAATTCAATCATAACAATATTTAGCATAGCAGAGAATTTTGTTAACTGACTTATTCTGCCAACAAATCAAATGCTAATTTCAGGTCCCAGTCCAGTCACAAACCTAGAGACACAAACTGTCCTATATTCTTGGGTTCAAGAGTGTCTATCCCACTATACTGTTTCAAAGCCTGCAACAATCATTCATAAGGTGCATCATCATTTCTTTAGTTTCTTGAGTCGTCTTGGCAATATTTAACCAATCAATATCTCGCAGAGACACCTTAGCCTTCAGCCAAGTAATCACCTACTCATATTTTGTCTTCACTATGTGATGAACCATGTGGTGCCAGGTCTCTCTCAGGCGCACCTTCAGGCCATTCTACAGCTATTTAACATGCTGACGACAAATCACTGGGGACTACAATCTTAAATAGCATACTGAGATTGATCTACAACACCTTTGGATCTTTCACAAATCGATCGACCTGTTTGCACATCTCTACAGGCTCCTCCCTCAAGCTCAGGAAATCATTGGTAAATGCTGCTAGATCACCTCTACTCCAGGGTACATGCACATAACCCTCCACTCAGAACTTCTCGTAAAGGGAAAGTCTGGACACCCATTTCCTTTTCTCCAACAGGAAGAGGTTCTCCGATTGCTCTCTTAGAACCCTTCATTTTAACCCATTTCTCTTCCCATTTGTCCAATGTACTCCAAATTTTAATACTTAAAATGAGTTCTCGAATTTGTGTCTTCACCCCTGTTAAGCTCAGGTTCTCTATGTCATGATTACTAAGTGAAAGCATGTGATTTTTCTGTAAACCTTTGTTCATTCCATATCAACATCATATCTTTGAGCAATTCAGATAATTTTTCATGTGCCTGTCTTGCTCTTCTAGTAACATCTTTACTCATAAATAATAATGCATCTGGTTGATAAGTGTGTATTCTATTGAGATCTAGGTTTCCACGTATCATTCCATCTAATTCAGTTTTTTATTTGACAACATCAATAAAATTCCCTTTTATTGTTGATTTAATTATTTCATCTTTGGCTTCTGTACTCCCTTTGACTTTTCATTATGCTCTTTCAACCATTTTTCTAAATCTTGAACATCAAATATGTATTAGCTCTCAGAAGTTCTTTTTTGGGTAATACTCTCTCAAGGTGTACTGTTACGCACATTTGAGCGTGTTTCCCATACAGCCAAATCAACACCTGCCAATCCAGTGTAAAACTTTATGGGATCAAATCCATTCTGTATGGCAGAAGGATCTGCACTTGCTACACAAGGTGAGCTTGCATTCATTGGCGTTAGTGGGACGAATTTCACATTCAAATTATCCATTCCCTTATCTGTTGCCCTCACTTATGAAGGGGCACCTTCTGACTTCCATACCTAATCAGACTTGGATCACACATAGGAACTATGGGGCAAATGGTAACCGGTGCTGCAAGAGCATCCAGAATATTTGAAGTTGAACTAGGATTACAAATATCAGAAGATTTAGGAACACACACTCCTGTAATCCTCAGCTCCACAGTTTGTGTCATGCCAGCTGATATAACCCTGCTACGCAAACAAATCATTGACGGGATGCTGAATGAATCATACATTCAACCCCAGTCAAAAGATATTGGTTAAATCCATTGATCTTTTGCCACCCCAGATCTTTTCACTGGGGGAGAACTGGTGTGGAGGTATGATCCCACCCTTCAGAAGCAAGCTCCATGGGGACCCTGGTCTTCCCGGTACCAGCCTTCTCGACCCAGACAGCACAAAATGGTTGCTGCCAACCAGAGACACATTTATGCCCTCCTGCTGCTGAGCCTAACCCGAGCAGAGGAAGGCAGCTCATAGGCATCCTGTAACAGCAAGGTGTGACCACCTTCCAGACAGGATTTAGTGTCTTTGAGCTGGGTCGGTGTACTTCCAAAGTGTCTGAAAGTCTGCACGAGGGGCACATTTGGTGTCCCTGTGCATAGTCTAACTCAAACCAGTTTTGGAAGCTGTTGGCTCCTGCTCTGGTGTGAAACTGGGTATAAAAGGGCTTACATGGCTGTAGGACTCTAGATTCAACATGGACAAGATTCTGAACAAGAAATCACTGACCTTCGACCGTAAGGACACTCTGGATAATGCTGGACTTCGACTGGGCCCAACTTCATCTCCCTCTCCGTCCGAAGCATTGTCTGTGCCCGTGCCCCATACAGGCTCTGTGCAGGACCTGTGGAGCATCTAGGACAACTAAAGTATCTACCTTGGGGTGAAGGAGTCACTTCACTGCATTCACAGGCACCGTCACGCAACTGACCGATCTTCTGATCCTGATCTCATGCAGACCCTAAAGGCTCCAGCAACACAGGAGGAGGATTCCTAAGTTTTTTGAGGCCGAGCTGCTCTCTCACTGAGATTGAGGCCAGTATCCCTTGTGGGGACCGCATAACTTGAATCCCTGTGCTCCACATAACTTTGCAATTGCATATGCTTGTTGATGTCCCTAACTTTTCTGCATTGGGCTGCTGATAGCCCCAACCTCTGAGCACATTTTGTACAAAGGACTCCGGCCTCCTCACACTCTGTGCCCTGCAAGCTGATACTTTGTGAAACTGCTAGAGGGCCCCTTGCGCCATAGACCTGTGGGCCCATTAAAGGGACAATCCTGATATTCTTGGGTTGCCGGTGCCAAGGCTTGTTGGTGCTCCAGCCGGACACATACCCCTAAGCACTGGACTACCTTTGTGGGACAGTTCATATCTGGCTCCTTGTCATCTTCAACATCTCCTGGTCCCCTTGGTTGCAGAGTCAAGGTCTCCTTCTTAGCACCCGAAGCACAGACATTGGTGGGCATTCGTCTACCAAGCCCCTGGTCACTCCTGAGTGACTAAGACTCTGTCCCCTCTGCTTTCAGGTTTCTTCCATCAGGAAACCACCTGCGGATTCCACCGTACACTTTTCTTCTTTCCAGCAGTGGCATTTCGTTGAAGACTCTCATCGAGGACGATGGCGGTTTCTGATGCCACTTCTGACCTATGCTCCCGGCTTCCCTGGGATAGTTAACTCTGGTACTTCAATATCCACGGGTGAAGTGGGTCTCCAACCTTCTTTGTTCCAAAGGGTTTCCTTGTAATCCACTGGAAAGGGTCCTTAAACTTTAAAATTGCAACAGCTGCTCTCCCATTGAATTATACGTAGCACACGGCCGTTTTTTTCACACTTCACTTATCCTCTGTGAGGTCCCTTCTTACTCACCTTGGGTGGTTCCCTGGGGTCCCACCGATTCTACAACCTATAGACACTGTCTTGACTCGAGTTGTGGTTCTTATACCAATATTTTAGAATATGGCTTGGTCTCCTCCTGGAGCCCACTGTGTATTAGTGCTACTTACGATTGTTTGTGTGCTACAGTATTGTGTGTCTTGTGTTTATCTGTGTGTAGCATATACTGTGAGGTATTTAAGGTGTTATATTAATAAATATATATTTTTATAACTACTGTGTGGTTCTCATTTCATTTACCCAATACAAGAAGGTTGCATTCTGGTAAAACAAGCTGCTAAACATTCCTTCAAGACTAAGCCTGAAGGCTGCTCTCCACAGCTACCACTTGGATAGCTTTCTAAGGTTTCTTTGATCACTATAAGGGTTGTTTGGACTGGTGCAAGGTGCCAGGCCTATTTCTCACAGACTGTATATGTTGAGGGCTATTTTAACGTTGCTTGGTTTGTGGGATCTTTGCTGGTATACAATCATCACTCTAGACGTTTACAGTTGCATTTTCTGATCCTGAGTTCAAATGTGTACCAGCTGGCTTGTTTGGTGGATCGCATGTCTTGGTGGGCATGATCGGGGAGAAACTGTTGGCACAGTTGGTGATCCAGGCAGAGAAGTTATCATCGGCCTGGTTGAAGGGTGTTGCGGGGTCAGGACTGGTGGTTTTGAGAGCATTCCTCCATTGTGTCTCTGTCCTCTTGTTCCAGTTGTGAGTGGTGTATTCAGCTACTGTGGAAGAACCTCACCAGCATCTAAGAGCCACCCTGAAGGTGCTTTGTGAACATGGGATCACGCACCATTGTGATAAATGTTCGGTATTCCACAACAACATAGAGTTCTTTGGCTAGGTCATTACACAGAAGGGCATGCAAGTGCACCCAAGGAAATCAAATGCTGTCAGACAGGTCCAGTGCCATGCAATGCCTTGAAAGCGTGCAGCTTTCTATGGACGGCCACTTATTGTGGATTATTCATCCATGGTCTGGCAACTATTTTGGAACCAATGAGTGCACTGACAAAAGTGAAGGCAGCACATCTATGCAAGGCAACAATGACATACTTCTACCTGAAGAAGAATACAAAATTGGTGGTGGATGCAAGCCCAGTGGGACTAGGGGCTGTGCTGATACAAGAGGATGAGCAAGGAAGGTGAGCACCACAGGCGTTCGCAAGCAAAGCATTAACTCCAATGGAAGCGAGATATGCACAGATCGAGAGGGAAGCACTAGCCATAAATTGGGCACATGGACACTTTTGTCGACACCTGTGTGGAGGATCATTCCATTTGATCACTGACCATCAACCACTGGTATTTCTATTCAAGAAGTCAGCTCCCCATCCCCCCCCCCAATCGTGAGGTCGGCCATACAACTCCAGAACTAGCAGTTTAAAGTGGTGTACAGGCCAGGGGCTAAAAACCCTACTGACTTTCTGTCGAGATACCAACCCAAGTTCAGGGCAAAATGGAACAGGAGGATGGCCACACTAAAGAATGTTCACCTAGCAAGTCAAGGTGCCTGTCCCGGGGCACTGAGTCTAGTCAAGCTAACTGAGGAAACCATGCAGGACACAATACTCAATAAAGTATTGGAGACTCTTCACCTGGGGAGCTGGCAGTCATTTCTGCAGGATGCGAATCTCTGTAGCGGCCTCAAGAAAAAGGAGCTCACACAGCTTTAGAGGGTTCCACCCAAGCTCAGTGCCTCCTAAGAGGGTCTTGTCCTGCAAGGAGACAGGTTGGTCATCCCAGAGAGCCTAACATGGCAATCAATCAATCAGGGGAATTGAAAGCACTCTACTCACCCGTGAAGGTCTCAAGGTGCTGAGGGGGGTCCGTAGATCTGTTCAGCCAAAGAGCCAAGGGGCAGATTTATGAGTTCTGGCGCATCTCTGCAAATCAGCAGGGATGCGCCAGAACTGATGCGTCACGCAATTTCCTCCTATCGGCACCACAGATGTGCACCATGGTGCAAGGAAGGGCAGATACGTGACGCATCTTGTGGTGTACGGGCGGCGCATTGCTGGAGTAGCGTCGCAAGTGCGACGCAACTCCTGCAATGTACAGAGGCCACCCATACATAACGTGGTGCATCACTCCTTACGCCTGCTTCAAGCAGGCGTAAGGATTTGACCCAGCAGCGTCGTAAAACTGACTCAGTGAAATCTTGTAGATTTCACTGCGTCAGTTTTACAGGGCTTTTCTACGAGGGAACGCCCACCCTGCGACAGAACGCCCACATGAAACCTGACGCAGGTTTCATGTGGCGCAGGGCTTTACAACGTGATGCATCTGCCTAGATGCGTCACATTGTAAATAGGTCGCAGGGATGCGCCACGTTTCCGCACCGTTGCGTGACGCAACGGCGGCGTAAACGTGGCGCAAGTCCGACATAAATCTGCCCCCAAGTCTTTAGGGTATTCCTGAAGGTTTTCAGGGAGGGGGCGCATCTGCTGTCTGCTGGTAGATCGCTCCAGGTCTTGGCTGCTATGTGAGAGAAGGATCTTCCGCCTGCTCTGGCTCTGTGGATGTGTGGGGTTTCGGTCAGTGTGAGGTTGGAAGATCGGAGGTTTCTTTTGAGTACAAGGAAGTTGATTCTGTCATTAAGGCATTTGGACCCATTGTTGTGTAGGAATTTGTAGGTGTGAGTGAGGATTTTGAAGGTGACTCTTTTCTCCACAGGGAGCCAGTAGAGTCTTCGTAGGTGCTGACTGATGTGTTTGTTCCGGGGGATGCCAAGGACTAGTCTGGCTGCGTTATTCTGTATTGTCTGGAGTTTGCACAGTAGTGACTTGTTGATGCCAGCGTAGAGTGTGTTTCCATAGTCCAGTCTGCGTGGGTGACTGTCTTTCTTGACTCAGGGGGGATCCACTTGAAGGTCTTGCGGAGGATGCATAGGGTGTTGAAGCAGCTGGAGGTGACAGTGTTGACCTATCGGTTTATGGCGAGTGATGAGTCGAGTACGATGCCTAGGTTCTTGGTGTGGTCTGAGGAGGTAGGTGGGCTTCCGAGGGTGGTCGGCCACCAGGTGCTGTCCCATGCTGAAGGGTTGGTACCGAGGATGAGGACTTCTGTCTTCTCGCCATTGATCTTCAGGCAGCTGCTGGTCATCCAGACTGCGATGTTTCGCATTCCTTTCTGGAAGTTGAGTTTGGCGGTGAGAGAGAGGATGAGTTGAGTGTCATCAGCATATGATACGATGTTGAGGCCTTGTTGTCGGACGATGGCTTTGAGGAGGGCCATGTAGATGTTGAATAGGGTCGGGCTCAGTGATGACCCCTGTGGGACTTTGCAGGTGATTTTTGTGGGAGCGGAGAGGAAGAGTGGCAGTCTGATCCTTTGGCTTATTCTGGTGAGGAATGATTGGATCCAGTCCAGGGCTGTTCCTTGTATGCCTGCATCGTGTAGTCTGGTGACTAGTGTGTGGTGGGAGACGGTGTTGAAGGCAGCTGATAGGTCGAGTAGGATGAGGGCTCCGGAGTGGCCTTGGTCGAGGAGGTTGCGGATGTCATCTGTGGCGGTAGGTAGAGCGGTCCCTGTGCTTTGGTTGCTTTGGAATTCAGATTGGGACGGGTCGAGGACGGCGTTCTCTTCGATGAATTGTTTCAGTTCCCCTGTTTTCTCGCCAACTTTGGTTGCGAAGGGGAGGAGCGAGATGGGCCGATAGTTCTTGAGGTTGGTGGGGTCAGCTGGGGCTTTTTGAGCAGGGGTCTGACTTCTGCTCGCTTCCAGTTGTCTCGGATGGTGCCTGTTTTGTTTTGAAGGTAGTGTTGATGATGCATTGTAGTTTGGGTGCGATGGCGGCCGAAGCTCTGTGGTAGATGTGAGGGGGCCAGGGGTTGGTGAGGGCCCCGAGTGGATGCCTTTTATGTTCGAGGCGGTGTCTTCAGCTGTGATCGGTGTCCAGTTAGAGGTGGGGGTTAGCTGGTGTCTCTGGGGGGAGGGGGCTGTCTTTGGCACCTGGTGGATGGTCAAAGAAGTAGTAGAGGTTTTTGATCTTGAGGTGGAAGTAGGTTCCAAGCTTGTCGCAGAGGTCTTGGGATGGGGTGATGTCTGTGGCAAGTAGCTGTGCTAGCCAATGGTGGACCTCAGGAGACAGCAAAGCCTTGCAGCAACCCATGGAAGAAAGTCAGCATGAACTTTGGTAGCTTCCATGATGAAAGGACTGCCATGGTCCTTATGAATAGCCATTCCAAATACCCCTTTGTGAAGCTTATTAACTCAACAGCATTCAAGAATGTAGCATCTGTGCTGAAAAAGATACTGGCCCTCTGGGGCCTCCCCGAAGAAAGTAAAACAGACAAAGGGCCTCTTTTTCAAGGGCATGAGTTTAATGATATACTTAGTAGCCTAGGAATACGGCACCAGAGGATTAGTCCGCAATGGCCTCAGGCAAATGGGGAGGTGGAAAGATTTATCTGGACGGTAAACAAATCACTGCGCTTCACCACACACAAAGGGCAGAATGTAGGGATCAGTCTGCATCACTTTCTACAGGAATACCGCAGCAGGCCGCATTGCACCACTCAATTCCCGCTATGGACATTCATGCTAAAGGGCCACAGGCGTGACACAATTCCGGTGCTCCCAGAGTTGACACAACCATAATAGATTCTGGAAGGGACTCAACATAGGTGAGTGTAGAACAATCAGAGAGACTATATCTGGAGAAGATGCATCCAATGACATCTTTACCGGGTGATCAGGTACTCCTCAGGCACTGTAGGCCAGTGTAGAAGTTCCAGAACCCCCTTGAGCCAGGGTTATTGGAAATGGTGAAGGTATAAGGCACTAGAGTGATTGACCAGAAGGGAGAAGAGACTATAAGAAGGAACATCTCATGGTTTAAGAGTGTGGAGGTATTCTGCCAAGAAAGAATAGAGGAAGATGAAACCCTAGAAACTGGGGATCCTGTGGTGATGGAGAGACTCTAAGACCAGCAACAGCGTGGTGAACCATAGAGGGTCAGGCAACAGGGCAAAGATTTCTGGTGGAAACATTCGGAGACAGAATCAGGGAACTCATAGACACCATGTACCTAGCGATATGATCTGTGACCACACCCCAAGCTGAATCAGTTACTCAAGGACTTTGTTGTACAGCATGTCCAGGGAGACAATTCCGAGTAAAGTGGGAAAGGGATGTAGTGAGAAATCGGGCCAATGCAGGGGCTGCAAATAAAGAGGTCTTAGACCGCACATGGGGGCAGATTTACAAGCCCCTTGCTTCACTTTTGCATCACTTTTCCCAAGTTAAAAGTGACGCTTGTAAACCTGCCCCATGGTCTTTATACCCGTACAGTTTCTGGTGTGTGCACGTAAATACTGGTGTTCCCTGTTAGGTCTCTGTGCAGTCCTACACTGCTGCCTGTGCTGTAACAGATAGGACTGCACAACCTAAAGTATAGTCATGGCATGGATGACTATTGAGGTCTTTTGAACTCACTGCCTCAGTGAAAATCGAAGCTTCATAAGAAGCATTGGGAACCAACATCCGACGCAGGCCTGGATAGGGAATTATGGCCAAGCACCTCCCAGACAGAGATCACAGGTTATGTAGGGAGGGTTTAGGCATGATCTGAACCTTGCCTGAATTTGAATGGTTTACATTATTATGCCTGCGGCTGTTGTTAGCTGAACTGCACTGTTACTGGATTGTGTTTTTCTATCAAAAGACTGGAGGGCCCCTATTTACCTAAGCATTTTCAGTGCATAAAATAGTACTCCAGTGGTAATCTTTTATGTCAAGTCAAGTCAAGTCATACAATTTATATAGCGCACTACATACCCAGAGGGTTTCAAGGCGCTTAGGAAGGGGAGGAGGATTATATGTCAAATATCCACGTTTTAAGCTGCTTTCTGAACGCTAGGTGATTCTGGGTGAGGCGAAGGTAAGCGGGGAGTGAGTTCCATGTTTTGGCAGCCAGGTAAGAGAAGGATCTGCCTCCCATGGTGGTCTTGTTGATGTGGGGTACAGTGGCGAAGGCTTGGTTGGAGGAGCGAAGTAGGCGGGGGGGGAGTAGAAGGACAGTCGGGAGTTGAGGCAGTCTGGTCCGATGTCGTAGAGTGATTTGTGTGCGTGGGTGAGCAGTCGGAAAGTAATCCTCTTATTGACGGGTAGCCAGTGGAGATCTTTAAGGTGACCAGAGATGTGTTCGTTGCGTGGGATGTCTAATATGAGCCTGGCTGAGGCGTTTTGGATTCGTTGTAGTTTCTTCTGGAGTTTGGCGGTGGTGCCTGCGTAGAGGGTGTTTCCGTAGTCCAGTCGGCTCGTGACCAGAGCGTGGGTGACTGTTTTCCTTGTTTCGGTGGGGATCCAGCGAAATGTTTTTCTGAGCATGCGAAGAATGTTGAAGCAGGAGGAGGATACGGCGCTGACTTGTCTGTTCATTGATAGTGAGGAATCCAGGATGACGCCAAGGTTTCGTGCGTGGTCTGTCGGGATGGGTGCATTTCCGAGGGCTTCCGGCCACCAGGAGTCGTCCCAAGCAGAGGGGGATTTACCTAAGATGAGGACTTCTGTTTTGTCTGAGTTCAGTTTCAGTCGGCTTTGTTTCATCCATTCGGCGACTTCTTTCATTCCTTCGTGAAGGTTAGTTTTGGCGGTGCTGGGGTCTTTGGTGAGAGATAGGATCAGTTGAGTGTCGTCCGCGTAGGAGATGATGTTGAGGTTGTGTTGGCGGGCGATGGCCGCGAGGGGGCTCATGTATACGTTGAAGAGGGTGGGACTGAGTGAGGATCCTTGTGGTACGCCGCAGATGATTTCAGAGGCCTCTGAATTGAATGGTGGGAGGCGGACTCTCTGGGTTCTTCCGGTGAGGAACGAGGTGATCCATTCCAGTGCCTTTCCTTGGATTCCGATGTTTCTGAGGCGATGTAAAAGGGTGCTGTGGCAGACTGTGTCGAAGGCTGCAGAAAGATCGAGGAGGATGAGGGCGACTGTGTCTCCATTGTCCAGTAGAGTACGGATGTCGTCTGTTGCTGCGATGAGGGCGGTCTCAGTGCTGTGTTTGGCTCGGAATCCAGATTGTGAGGGGTCGAGTGAGTTGTTGGCTTCGAGGAAGGCGGCGAGTTGGTTGTTGACAGCTTTCTCGATGACTTTGGCCGGGAATGGAAGAAGCGAGATGGGGCGGTAGTTTTTGAGTTCGGTGGGGTCTGCTGTTGGTTTTTTCAGAAGGGCGGTGAGTTCAGCGTGTTTCCAATCTTCTGGGAAGGTAGCGGAATTGAAGGAGCAGTTGATGACGTCTCGGAGGTGCGGAGCTATGATGAAGTCTGCTTTGTTGAAGATGTGGTGAGGGCATGGGTCTGTGGGGGATCCAGAGTGGATGGAATTCATCAGGCGGATGGTGTCCTCCGTGGAGATGGGGTTCCAGGCGTTAAGGGTGTTAACGGGGGGAAGATGGTCGGCTGATGGTAGGGTGGGTTGGTTTCCGGGTTGGTTGTCAAAGCTGTTGTGGATGTCAGCAATCTTGTTGTGGAAGAAAGAGGCTAGGGAATCGCAGAGGGTTTGAGAGGGGGAGATGTCGTTGGAGTTGGCCGAGGGGTTGGAAAATTCCTTGACGATGTTGAAAAGTTCCTTGCTATTGTGGGCGTTGTTGTCAAGTCGATCTTTGAATGCTGTTTTCTTGGCTTTTCGGATCAGTTGGTGGTGAGTGCGGATGGCGCTTTTGAAGGCGTCCTTGTTGCTGGTGGATGGGTCTTTTTCCAGGCCTTTTCAAGGGAGCGGCACAGTTTCTTGGACTTCTTGAGGTCATCGTTGAACCATGAGGCCTTCTTGATACCAAGTTTGTGTTGACGTTTTTTCATTGGTGCTAGGGTGTTGGCGGTGTTGGAAAGCCAGAGGGTGAGGTTAGATGCGGCTTCGTTGGCGTTAGAAGAGAGGGCTGGGGAGGTTTGAAGGAGCGATGTGGAGATCTGCTCCGTGGTGATTTTGTTCCAGTTTCTTTGTAGAGTTGGTTGGAGGTGGGCGATGGGTTTCGGTTTGTTGTAGGTGAAGTGAACGCAGGTGTGGTCAGTCCAGAGGAGATTCGTAGTGTGGCTGAAGGAGACATGGTTGCTGGAGGTGAAGATGGGGTCGAGTGTGTGGCCTGCGATGTGGGTGGGGGAAGTGACCAGTTGTTTAAGTCCGAGGTTGGCTAGGTTGTCCAAGAGGGTGGTGGTGTTGCGGTCTTTGCTATTTTCAAGGTGGAAGTTGAGGTCTCCCAGAAGGATGTAGTCTTCAGAGGGGAGCGCGTGTGGGGTGATGAAGTCCGTGATGTCTTCACTGAATTTTGCGCGGGGTCCTGGTGGTCTGTAGAGGAGGGTGCCTCTGAGAGTGGTCTTGGGGTCGATGTGGATCTGGAAGTGAAGGTGTTCGGAGTTAGCGAGGTTGGCGTCAGAGCTGGTCGAGATGCGGATTGTTTTCTTATGGACGATAGCGATTCCGCCTCCTGTATGGTCCGTGCGGTCCTTGCGTGTGATCTTATAGTCGTCAGGGATAGCGATGGCGATGTCTGGGGCGGAGGAGGCGTTCATCCATGTTTCCGTTAGGAAGGCGACGTCAGGAGAGATGGTGTCTAGTAGGTTCCAAAGGTCAATGGCGTGTCTGTGGACCGAGCGGGTGTTGAGAAGGATGCATTCTAGGTGGTTGGGGTCGGGAGTCTGTGTTGTGGACGCAGCGGATATGCTGTCGGTGCCGATGAATCTGCAGGAGAGGCAGGAGAAAGGGCCATGGGTGCGTCCAGGAGCGGCTTGGACGCAGTTGGGGGCGCGACCGGGGTTAAGGGCTAGGAGGGTGGCAGCATCGTAAGTAATGCGGGGGGGTTGGGCAGCGCGAGGGGCAGGGGGTCTGGCGCTGGGCGCGGTCCAGGCGCGGACGGGCGTAGACGGGCTTACCTTTGGCGCACCTTCGGCGCGGGTTGGGCGCGGTCGCTGCGCGTAAACGCTGCGCGCAAAAGCACCTGTCATATATGGATGGAGGAAGGGCAGGGGCGAGGGCGTCTCAGCTGGGAGGCGGGGCGGGTCACGAAGGAGGACAACAACAACTAAAATGGCTGCGTAGGGGACAGCGGAGCGGAGCGCTTGGGGCGAAATGCGCTGGTGCAATGTAAATGCCTTCAAACAGTGCAAAAAGTAAAGCGTTACAAAGATCAGCGTTACAGAGCGGCAATCAGGCGCGTTATTAAGCAATTGCAAACAAAGCGGCAACCAGGCACGTTATAGAATACTTTTACACAGAGCGGCAAGCAGGCGCGATCTTAAATAAATAAATAATTTCACCCAGAGCGGCAAGCAGGCGCGATATCAGTTCGATCTTGTCAAAAGCGGCAGGCAGGGCACGCTGCAGGTCTAAAGTGAGGGTAAGAACACACAACGATACCGTGGATCACCAGGGAGGCAAGGGAGCGACCACTCTGCTGGGGAGCGAAGCGAGTCACAGCGCGTGGAGAGCAAGGAACGCTGTATTAGCGTAGTGGGAGGGCGTCTCAGCTGGGAGGCGGGGCGGGTCACGAAGGAGGACAACAACAACTAAAATGGCTGCGTAGGGGACAGCGGAGCGGAGCGCTTGGGGCGAAATGCGCTGGTGCAATGTAAATGCCTTCAAACAGTGCAAAAAGTAAAGCGTTACAAAGATCAGCGTTACAGAGCGGCAATCAGGCGCGTTATTAAGCAATTGCAAACAAAGCGGCAACCAGGCACGTTATAGAATACTTTTACACAGAGCGGCAAGCAGGCGCGATCTTAAATAAATAAATAATTTCACCCAGAGCGGCAAGCAGGCGCGATATCAGTTCGATCTTGTCAAAAGCGGCAGGCAGGGCACGCTGCAGGTCTAAAGTGAGGGTAAGAACACACAACGATACCGTGGATCACCAGGGAGGCAAGGGAGCGACCACTCTGCTGGGGAGCGAAGTCCCAAGAGCTTTTCATTAACTCAAAGCAGAGATCACTGCCTTCCGCATCTCTTAAATGCTAAGTTCTCCATTATGTTGAAAAGAACGTCACTCTGAGGTTTTCTCAACTGGTGTATATGGGGTCGAGACAAGGGGTAGTCTAAGAAAATGGGGACTAGCTATTAACATATGAGTGAAGCGGCAGGATATCAAGTAGGGGAACATGGAGGCTCATACAAATGCATAAACACGCACGAAATACTCATCTAGTTGCCTGTCACCAAAGTTACACCCTCATCCACTTCAGCAGTTTTACTAACCAAACAGGCACACATCTTTTCTGGCCAAGCCTTACAGTAAGTCAGATACCACAGATGGCCAAATCATTGGTTTTGCAAGGCACTGTTGAGGAAATCAATAGAGACTGGGACTACTTTTTGGAACCCAAAGCCATAATCTGGTGATTTTCCTATGGGAGCAATATAAATCAATGGTAGCTCATTTTCCCAATCCCACTCCCTGACTGATGGCACTCTGTTACTCCAACATGAGGCTGGAAGGCAGGCAGGGAAAGGGAAGTGGAATGAGAGAAGAACAAAAAAGATGTGCAGTCTTCTAGTTGTCTTCAATGCACTGATTTTACATATATGTATCGCTCTATATCAAAAACTAGCCTGAAGAAGTAATATTAAATACAATTGTTAAAACTGCTTATATTCTAAATTCATGCTCAACTAGACCTTCAATACGGCACAATTAGTATTCAAGACAGTTTATTCCCCCTGCAGGGTGGATAAGTAATCCACTAGGTCACAGGGGTTCCCGAGGGTGGAAATGTAGCAGGGGTACATATTTAAGGGGATGGGGAAGTTTGTTCTTCTTTTAAAGAGTCAACCATTGTAACTTTCTTTAAGAAGGGTAAGAATCTGAAGAATGTGAAATCTTGTAACCTGAGTGATGCCTGCTGCTGTTCATTTGCTCATCCAGAAAGATCAGTGTGACAGGTCAGCGAACACCCAGTTCTTAATTCAGGCAATAGAATATTTTTCAACAAACCAAGTTCAAGTTCAAGTTCAGAGATTTGTATAGCGCACTACTCACCCAGAGGGTCTCAAGGCGCTTGGGGGAGGGGGGGTATTTTACTTATTGAATATCCAAGTTTTAAGTTGCTTTCTGAAGGAGAGGTGGTTCTGTACAAGGCGGAGGTGGATGGGGAGAGAATTCCAGATTTTGGCCGCTAAGTAGGAGAAGGTTCTTCCTCCCATAGTGGATCTATGGATGCGGGGAATTACGGCGAGGGCTTGGTTGGATGATCGAAGTAGTCGGGTGGGGGTGTAGAAGGACAGTCGCGTGTTGAGGCATTCGGGTCCTAAGTCGTAGAGGGCTTTGTGTGCGTGGGTGAAGAGACGGAACGTTATTCTCTTGTTGACGGGAAGCCAGTTGAGGTCTTTCAGGTGACTGGAAATGTGAGCTTGACGGGGGATGTCCAGTATGAATCTAGCTGAGGCGTTTTGGATGCGTTGGAGGTTTCTTTTGTAGTTTGGCTGTGGTTCCGGCGTAAAGGGTGTTTCCGTAATCCAGACAGCTTGTGACCAGTGCGTGGGTGACCGTCTTTCTTGTTTCGGTGGGGATCCATCTGAAGATTTTTTTGAGCATGCGTAGGATGTGGAAGCATGAGGATTAGACGGCGTTGACTTGTCTGGTCATCGAGAGGGAGGAGTCCAGGATGAAGCCCAGGTTACGTGCGTGGTCCGTCGGTATAGGTGCGGTTCCCAGGGCCGGTGGCCACCATGAGTTGTCCCAGGCGGATGGGGATGATCCTAAGATGAGAACTTCAGTTTGGTCTGAGTTCAGTTTTAGCCGGCTGTTCTTCATCCACTCGGCGACTGCTTTCATTCCTTCATGTAAGTTGGTTCTGGCGGTGTTTGGATCTTTGGTGAGGGAGAGGATCAGCTGGGTGTCGTCTGCGTAGGAGATGATGTTGAGGTTGTGTTGGCATGCGATGGATGCGAGGGGACTCATGTAGACGTTGAAGAGGGTGGGATTGAGTGATGATCCTTGTGGTATGCCGCAGATGACTTTGGTGGCCTCTGATCTAAAAGGGCGGAGGCGGACTCTCTGGGTTCTTCCGGCGAGGAACGAAATGATCCAGTTCAATGCTTTTCCTTGTATTCCGACGTTGCTGAGGCGTTGTATGAGGGTGCTATGACAGACTGTGTCGAAGGCTGTGGAGAGGTCAAGTAGGATGAGGGCAGCTGTTTCTCCGTTGTTCAGTAGCGTTTGGATGTCGTCTGTTGCTGCGATGAGGGCGGTTTTGGTGCTGTGTTTGGCTCGGAAGCCAGACTGTGAGGGGTCGAGGGATTTGTTGGCTTCGAGGAAGGCGGCGAGTTGATTGTTGACGGCTTTCTCTATATCTTTGGCAGGGAATGGGAGGAGCGACATGGGGCAGTAGTTCTTAAGTTCAGTGGGGTCTGCTGTGGGTTTCTTCAGAAGGGCGCTGAGTTCGGCATGTTTCCAGCTTTCCTGAAGGTAGTGGAGTTGAGGGAGCAGTTGATGACGTCTCGGAGATGGGGTGCGATGATGGAGTCTGCTTTGTTGAAAATGTGGTGGGGACATGGGTCGGTTGGCGATCCTGAGTGGATGGAGTTCATCAGACGGATGGTGTCTTTGGTGGTGATTGGGTTCCAGGCGCAGAGGTTGTTAGAGGGGGGTGTTGGTTCGGGGGTGGGTGCAGTGGACTGGTCTCTGGACTGGTTTTCAAAGCTGTTATGTATGTCTGCGATTTTTTTGTAGAAGAAAGAGGCTAGGGAACCGCAGAGGTCTTGGGAGGGAGTGATGTTGTTGGTGCCGGCGGTGGGGTTGGTAAAATCTTTGAAGATGTTGAATAGTTCCTTGCTGTTGTGTGCGTTGTTGTCAAGTCTATCCTTGAATGCTGATTTCTTGGTGAATCGGATCAGTTGGTGGTGTTTGCGGGTAGCGTTCATGAAGGTGGTCAGGTTGTCAGTGGTAGGGTTTTTTCTCCAGGCTTTCTCAAGGGTGCGACATGACTTCTTGGATTTCTTAAGGTCATCGTTGAACCAGGGGGCTATTTTGTTACCTGGCTTGATTTGATGGTTCTTCAAGGGTGCTAGTTTGTCTGCGCTATGGGTGATCAAATGTGTGAGGTTGGTGGCTGCTTGGTTTGGGTCCGATGATTTGGCAGGAGGGTTTTGGTGTAGCGATGTGAAGAGCTGGTCGGTGGTAATTTTGTTCCAGTTTCTTCTGGGAATAGGTTGTGGGGGGTTATGGGTCGGGGTCTTTTTGAAGTTGAAGTGAACGCAGCTGTGGTCCGTCCAGTGGAGAGCTGTCGTGTGATTGAAGGAGATGTGTTTGCTGGAGGTGAAGATTGGGTCGAGCGTGTGTCCGGCATAGTGGGTGGGGGTATTGACAAGTTGTTCGAGTCTGAGGTTGGCCAGGTTGTCCAGAAGGGTGGTAGTGTTGGGGTCGTTTTTCTTTTCAAGGTGGTAGTTGCGGTCTCCCAGTAGAATGTAGTCCTCGGAGGGGAGGGTGTGTGGGCTGATGAAGTCAGTGATGTCATCGCTGAATTGTGTGCGGGGACCTGGTGGTCTGTAGAATAAAAGATTTAATTTTGATGATCGGTGCTGAAAAAGCATTAGATCTTATCAACTGGAATGCTTTGTATTTTTAGCTTACAAAAATTCGAATTCCTCAATCAATTTATTTAAATACTAGAAATTCTATACCAAGGCACTCAGCCCAAAGCCATGACAAATTCTAGAATAGCTGGCACTGTCTAAATAAATAGCGGCATTCGTCAAGGGTGCCCTCTTTTCCCAATTTTATTAAAATTTGTATTTATTTTTCAGGAGAAAATGACATAAAGGGAACATAAGGGCACCACTAGAGGGGATGGACAGGCTTAAACTATTTGCAGATGACATTATCCTTTATTTGCAACCAGATGAGTCAAATATACAGGATGCAATGTAGAGTATTGAGGAATTGCAAAGATAAGGGGACCTGGTACTAAGGTGAAGTTCACCTAGACAGGGAAATACAAACTGTAAATAATCTAGGGCAACTTCAACTTTATAGAAAAATCTGAACGTGTCAAATGAAAGTAGTGACTCTAATATTTAGAAAAATACAAAAATATTTATTTTATTATGTATAGTAATATAAAAAGATTCATAAATATGATTTTTTTAAATCTCTGCAAAGAGCTTTGATTTGTACAACATACTAACTGCAATCATCCTTCATGCATTCATACTTTTAAGTTGATATTTCAAAATTCAGTTCTCTTGAAGGGAATGCAAATCATTCACAAGCTATACAGGATATTATAAAGATTTCATTTGAACATATGATTTTCAGGTGGTTTCAAGTTGTCTCTCTACTCATCTTGGGAACCAACAGAAAATCATATGTTCAAATTAAATCAAGCTTTTGACCAACTCAGTTCCGGTCCTTCCCTGAGAGTGTGGGGGTGATTGGTGAAGCGGGGGCCTAGAAAAAAGGGGGGGTCCCACAACGTGTTTTCCCCATGCAATTTCCCATAGGACCTTTAGACACAGCTACAGCCCGAATGGCTGAACGGAATTACACAAAATTTGGCGAAGATGTAGTCCTCAGTTCTGACTTGTGCCTTTAGTCTATCTGGTGTCAATTTGTTCAGTAGTTTTTGAGAAAATTGTGGTTGAAGTCATTTATATATCTATGGGCACGGTGAATCAGCAGATTGTGTGAAGATTGGCATCGTAGGATAAGCGCACCATCCGATCAGACGCTAAATTCTAATTGGTTGTCAAGTGGTTGTAAACATCTGAAACCAGGAACTGTTGGCAGCCATTTTGTGCCTTGGTAGAAGCGAGGGAGAAGAAGCCTGTGAAATATGTTGACAAACGAGAACAGGGGCAGGTTAGAAACTCCCTGACCCCCAGGCCTGCTCAGGGGGTGACATAGGGACCCATAGGGCAAAAAAAGGAAGAAATTTTTTGACAAAAAAAGTCGTGGGATGCGTGTAGGATCTGCGCATTTGGTCGCTGAAAAAAATGAAGCATGTATTTTTGAGATATATATCAAGCTTATGTGTATAGATGTTGGGTGGCTCTACAAAGAACCCTTGTGTTTATTGAGAGAATATAGTACTTACAAGTAAGTACCGATGCAGAGTCTAAATTTCATGAGGAGGACTCGGTTTCCTTCATCTGTAAAATGTACACTATCTCTTCTATAGATGCCATGCATATTGACACGCAGATTGTTGTGGTATATGGACATTATTCTATAGTCTTGCAGAAAAGTAGAAAGACTTATTCACATGTATATTCACTTATCTGCGCAGATCAGGTGTTCCATTCTTCCCCTATCTCGACGAATGGTTGTTGAAGGCGGGCTCACCCCAGACAGTCGTCTCCAACATCCAGGCTACGGCCGACCTCCTGCACCTGCTGGGGTTCTCCATCAATGTGCCGAAGTCGCACCTGTGCCCCTCTCAGAAGCTCCTCTTCATCGGAGCGGTTCTGGACTCGGCGCAGTTTCGGGTTTTGCCATCCGAACAGCGGGTTTGGGATATTCAGGCTCTGATTCCGATCTTTCAGCTTTTATCCCGGGTCTCGGTCAGGTTGACGCTGCGGCTCCTGGGGTTGAAGGCCTCCTGCATCCTACTGGTGCTTCATGCAAGGTGGCATGTGAATAAATATTAACATAGGCATTGCACAATTATCAGGGGGTGGTGGTTCCCGGGGCATGAGGGAGGTCGTTGAGGCCCACATACTTGTAATGCTGTAGAGGAGGGGTTGGACGCGAAAGTGGTGCAAGGGGGTTGTAAATCTGGTACACAGTGTTTTGTTTTACTTTGCTTTCCTTTCTGTGATGTAGAAGATCCTGAGTAAATATAACAGTTTTTGTACAGCCAGTAACTTTTAACCCTACCCCCAAACAGCTTTCTGCCTGTTACCACAGTAACAGTTCATGGAACACTTACGTGAGCACAGAGGTTAGAAGTTCACCACACTATGTTGCTAAGGAGTTAGCCTCAGAATTATACTTCAAATTATAAACATCATTTCTATTGATGACTGCTACCCCCACAAAAAAAACAGATGTATGTACTTTTTTAATTAACTTTTATTAAAACAATAACTGGAACTTTAACTAAAAGATAACAATACAATAAATAACTAGAACCATAACTAACAAAACAATATAATAAACAACATATAATATGGACTCCAAAAGAAAATTAGTGTTAAAAATTAGATTGATGTGACTAAATGAGGTCAAACATTACAATTCAAAGTAACACTTGACAATATTTATATTTTTTTAAATGTTTGCAGTGTGCCTGATAGATTTCATTTTTCTTATTGGCATGAATTCAAACTGTGTTTGTATAGATATGCCTACTGGGTCATATTTATATAACATATGAACACGTCTTTAATTCAGAGATGAGACAAAATTAGGTGAGAGATCAAGTCATTATGCAGGACAATATTTTTTAGGGGTTATTTACAAAACTCTTGTGCCACTTTTGTGTTATTTTCCTCATTTTGAAAGTGACGTAAAAGTGGCGCAAGGGGTTTGTAAATAAGCTCTTTTATTTCTAATGCATTTATTCGGAGGCATTGTATATCTAGGCCGCTCTGCTTACTTTGTGTAAACACTGTGAACAACAGAGTTCACAGCTTCAACTCAGCTTTGGTTCTACATGCCAGAGTGGAAAGCAGCATCCATAATTTTAAAAGAGAAAGAAAAACGATGTGTGAGAGAGATAAAGAGAGTAAATGACATTAAAACTGTGATAGAAAGTTATAGATGGAGCACATTTACAAACCAAGCCTCCACCACCCATGGACCTTCCTCCCCGTTGTTGCCACCTCCTTTGCTATGCCTTACCAATCAAATCTCTTTACTTGACCTTGGATGTACTCGCTCTCAAAACGCTTCCACTGGCCATTGTACATGCAGGCTTTGGTCCACCCTTTTTATCCATTTTTGCACTTTGAGATATAATGTTCTACCTCTGTTATTCATCTCCTACTTTCTCCTTTCAAATTCTCGTTTTTAACAATTAAAGGAGACATTAAACAAACGCACCAGGATTAAGTGATTTGCACAGAAACAAAAGTTATGAAGTCAACTTTAACAACATAAAAAAGCAGGAAAGTGTGCTTAAAAACATTGTCAAATTGAACATGAATTTGCATTTACGCTGTATTTAAAGTTTGTTCAGATTAATTAATTGAATAAGTCTTAAAGTGCTCACCTATGAAGAAGTGGATATGAACACTCTCAATGGCTGTGACTGCGGAATAGGAAAAGTTAAAGAAGGTTTGTAGCTTATAAATGCTTTGCAGAAGGATGATTGGTTCAGCATGATGTCACTGGTTGTGAGAGCTGTGATTGGCCATGTTGTAATTGAGCATGCGCAAATAAAATGAAATACGTTAGGGGTACATAGCCAGACGGTGGGATGTAGTGTGCGCATGGGTAACCTTAACATGCATGCGCTATCACAAACATGTATGCGCAAAGTGAAGGCAACTCCTAGGGGGAACATACATGAGAAAAAATGTCCAGCTAACTATAACACCCCTCAGTGAATATATATATATATATATATATATATATATATATATATATATATATATATATTCTGCAAAGTTCAGTACGAGCACAGCAAAAACCACAGTTACGCCACGCCACGCCACACTGAAATAGTCGAGTAAAGCCACAGACTCCGTGCTCCGTTGTTAGTGCATTTTATTCGTGAAGAATAAACAGCCCACCAGTCGCCATGACGCGTTTCGCCTCAGCCGAGGCTTGATCACATGTCATGTGAAGGAGGAAGAAGGTACTATTTGAACAATATTTCAGTCACATGACTAATAGTACTTCCTGTCAACATTAAAGGGGTATGCATCAAAGAACAATGCTGGGCGCAGTGCCCTTATTAAACTCCCAATAGTCACCTATGTCAGTATATTTCGATGTAAATCAATATTCTATAAACAACCAGTCAATTGATAAGGTAAAGTTCACATTACTATACATTTGAGTCATGAGCACAATGTAATTCATTATTTACAAAGGAAAATGTGTTGAAAATGACGCCAATTGTTCAAAATAATATATGTAGAAAAATATGCATCTATAGGTAAATCTAAATATTTGAATATATACATACATACATATATACATGTAGAAAATCTGATGTATAAAAATAGAAAAATATATATATCTATACAATATCTCTAAGTTCATATATATATACACCATGTGCAAATTGAGCATAAATATTCACACCATTTCAATTCGTAAAAAGCGTTCATTATTGACATTGCCTCCCAAAGCATGTACCTGTATTATTAATCGCAAGGTGAACTATTGACTGATAAGGGTTTTATTGAGCCCTCAATTTTTAGATACTGACATAGTGAACAAATTCTACCCCAGTGGGTAAGGAATGCACAATTATTAGTCATTTATTGAAGCAAGGTCTATTTGTTGTGTACCTTCTAGCGGGTTGCTAAAAATAAAGAAGAAAATGTAAAGTGCTCGTGCAAAAATAATATAACTAATTCAGTGTTGTTTTATATATTAAAATCTGCAGACTGCTGCAACACAACTTGTGTGATTGAATCGTTTCAGCAATATAATCTCCAAACAAGGAAGGGAAATCAGGAACCTACTATAAACAGGTATAAAGGTCCTCTGTGCTGTTAAGCCCCCCCGGATGTTTACTGTTTAGCTCCAGTATATAGCGGGTTTCCAGAAGACGCAATTTACTGTTTCTGTCACCCCCTCTTCTCAAAGGTAGGACTGAGTCCACCAAATAATACTGTAGCTTTTCGGGGTTGCTGTTGTGGCATTTCTCGAAATGTCGAGCTACCGGATATGCCTGGTCCTTGCCAGATATAGCCCGTAGGTGTTGAAGGATGCGTTTGTGTGCTGGAAGGCGAGTACTGCCCACATATTGGAGGCCACACGGGCACACCAAGATGTAAACCACAAACTCAGTTTTACATCCCAACTTCTGCTTGATCTTAATGGGCTTCTCATGGAAAGGGCTCGAATATTGGGTCTTGTTGATGGCGTGCTTGCAGGCCTTACAGATCTGACACTTTTTAAAGCCTGTGATGCGTTCCCACCACTTTTTAGGGACGTCTAAAGTGTTATTGACAATAGCGTTGCCCAGGGACGGAGATTTCCTAAATGTGATCTCGGGTTGATGTTTAACTAGATCACCGATTGTTTGATCTCCCCGTACGAGATTCCAATTTCTGGAAAAGATTTTTCGAATTTCAGCATGCTGTTGGCTGTATGTTATTATAGCCCTGCACTGGATTTTCTCTGTTGATATTTCACTAGTCTTGGGCACCTCAGAGCATTTTTGTAGCAGATGTTCTCTTGCTACCTTTGAGGTTTTTGAAATTGCATCATCTATCATTTTGGCACTGTACCCTCTGTCTAAAAAACGCATTTTGCACTGTAGCTGTGCTGCTCTACATTCATCATTGTTGCTACAGATGCGTTTTATTCTTAGCATCTCCCCGTAGGGGATGCTATGAATAAGATGACGGGGGTGATTGCTGGAGGCATGCAGTACCGTGTTTCCAGCAGTGCTTTTTCTATGTAGCTTAGTCTCAATTCGCTCGTTAGCAACATAAACCTCTACATCCAGAAAGTTCACGGAAACATCACTTATAGTAGAAGTGAATTGGAGATTGAGGTCATTCACATTCAGTTTGTTAACAAATTCGGTGGCGCTATCCATGGAACCCCTCCAGATAAAAAACAAATCGTCAATATATCTGAGGTACAGAATGGCATGCTGTTCCATTAGTTGTCTGTGCTGCCCCATCAGGGTTTGCTTCTCCCACAGTCCCATGTGCAAGCACGCGAAACTGGGGGAGAAGCAAGAGCCCATTGCCACCCCTCTGAGCTGTTGGTAAATTTGGCCCCCGAACATGAAAAAATTCTGTTGCAAACAAATGCTAAGCATCCCCATTAACATTTTGTTATGCTGTACATTGTATATGGAGCGTTTGTTTAAAAAGAATTGAGTAGCTTTCAAGCCATCCACATGTCTGATAGATGTATAAAGTGAACAAATGTCCAGTGTCATTAATAGATAGTTCTCACTCCAAGCATGTTGAGACAATTTTACCAAAAAATCACTCGTGTCTCTGATGTACGAATTTAGACCCTTGACCCATTCTTGAAGAAAGAAATCAATATACCTGGATAGGTTTTCAGTCGCACTATCAATAGCCGATATAATCGGTCTCCCTGGTGGCATAAGGGGGTCCTTATGAATCTTAGGCAGGAGGTAGAATGCTGGAATCACCGGGAATTCTTTCTTGAGGAACTTGAATTCCTCCATGGAGATCAAACCACAGCTGCGCCAACCCATCAATTTTGCATTCAGATCGTTCCAAGCCGTTTTTACCACTGATAGATTAGTTTTGCGGTAACAAGCAGTGTCGCTGAGTTGTTTTTCAGCTTCGGCTATGTAGTTACATCTAGCCCAGAGGACAATATTGCCCCCCTTGTCCGCTTGTTTCACAACTAAGTTTTCATCAGACTTGAGCTTTTTCACCAACATATTATAAGCCTGATTTTGTCGTGCAATGGCTTGGTTCTTTTTGTTCGTGCAAGTGTAGAGTTTCTTCAGATCCTCCACCATCAGATCTTGATATGTGTCCAAGTTGTCATACACTGAGATGGGGTTAAACTTAGATCTCGGCCTGAAGGGTGTGATTGCTTTTTCTCTCTCGACACTGATGGCAGTATTTGTAGTTGGTATGCACTGAATCGTCTCATTCTGCTCATTCTGTTCCATTTGTAGTTCCCAGATTTCTTCCAGGGAGGAGGCATCCCCAGCTGTGAGAAGATCGGGACTTGATGTTATCGCAGTTTCATCTTTGCTCGATTTCGGTCGTAGGCGGTGAAATTTGGTCAATTTTAACTTCCTTACAAATCTGTATATGTCCATACGTGTACCAGCATAATCAAAGGTCTGAGGTGCACAATAGGAAAGCCCAAGACCAAGTATCTTCGTTTCTTTTGGGCTTAAGACAGTATTGGTTAAATTGACTATTGAGGGGCTCCCTGTTGGTTCCCCCGCTTTTTGTGTGACCACTTTCGATTTGTTTTCCCCTTGGTTGCACCACCCTTCTTTGTGGCGTTTGCGTCGCTCTGCTCGTTTCCTGTTTGCGCTTTTCCTGGTTGCGCAAAAGCAACTCGTGGTCTTAGGGTCTCTCGCCTGGCCTCGCACAAACGGCTCACCTCTTGTGCAGGCGTTAGTACTGTAAACCCCAACGGTGTGTTTCTCGTTTCACCTTCCAATTCACTGCCTTCCGTCGAGCTTAGACTTACTGAGGAGGCTGAACTCACATTGCCTTTGCTGTGATTGGCACATTTGAAATTACCCCTCGGATTTTGCTGGTCATCATTTTTTTCAAATCTGCGAGCAAACGTAAAGATACGCCCATTGAGGTAGTCCAACCTGTCCCTCTCGAATTTAAACGCTTTGCGCTTTTTAATAATGTCTTCCTCC
The DNA here is from genome assembly GCF_964263255.1 of Lissotriton vulgaris. NCBI lineage: Eukaryota > Metazoa > Chordata > Amphibia > Caudata > Salamandridae > Lissotriton > Lissotriton vulgaris. Next base: position 1,220,472,404 of record NC_141693.1, read on the forward strand.
TTTTGTAATCGGCATTCCATTTCTTCTCTTAGTTTCTTTGTGTTGGCTTCATCTTCACCCAGTTTATCTATTTCCGCCTCTACCAGTACAATTTCATCTTGGATTTTCATCCGGTCGCTCTCGGCGTACTTAATTAGGATTTGCATCAGTTTCGCCGAGGATTCCAGGTTTGACGCCGCCCACTCCTCGAGCATACGAGGATCCGGGGCTTCGTAACTGGGGGCTAAGGTGATGCGAAGACCACGCGGTACACGGCCAACTTCAGCATGATGTCACTGGTTGTGAGAGCTGTGATTGGCCATGTTGTAATTGAGCATGCGCAAATAAAATGAAATACGTTAGGGGTACATAGCCAGACGGTGGGATGTAGTGTGCGCATGGGTAACCTTAACATGCATGCGCTATCACAAACATGTATGCGCAAAGTGAAGGCAACTCCTAGGGGGAACATACATGAGAAAAAATGTCCAGCTAACTATAACACCCCTCAGTGAATATATATATATATATATATATATATATATATATATATATATATATATATATATATATATATATATATATATATATATATATATATAATATATATATATATATATATATATATATATATATATATATATATATATATGAGAGCACAAAGTTCCCCCTCTTCGAGATCTGCGTTCATGGTCAAAGCCTCCACGCCATCAACAAAAGGAAATACGGACCACCAAGTCAGCAAAGTTCTTGTTTATTTAATCCACAGAAGCCAAACCAGCGACGCGTTTCGAGCACAAGTGCCCTTGTTCACGCTGCAGTTAAAATGAAACAATCACAAGCCTTTTTTAAATGGTATGCTAATACTATGTTACCACCCCCTGGTGGTAACCTCCCGTGTCACGTGGGTAACAACAGTGAAAAAAGACTTTTGCTGCATGAATTACATGTAAACAGCACATTTTAAATAACAGTCACAGGTTAAATCCAAAAGTCACAGAGTGGTGGCATCTCAGTGCACATAGAATTGCAAATGACTGGTTAAATCCAGAATGACTCTATAAAATATATATATATATTCCAAGGATATCAGAATCACTCACGCAGGATTCAGCAAAACTGCAGAAACAGATACGGGCCAAAAGTAGGTGCAACAATTAAATCTTTATTTCGTGCTGGGTTCCAAAATCGCCATGACGTGTTTCGCGCTTCACAGAGCGCTTGATCACATGATATATATATATATATATATGCATGGCGGTTTCCGAGCGTTTGTTATTACGAGCGCTTAAGGAGCAGAGGGGACCTGAGCTGCAGTTTGCTATTAGCAGAGACAAGCAGTTTGTTTTAGCAACTCACCTGTCCACTTGGGTAAAAGAACTGCGAGTCTTGGCATCATTCAGGACTACAACAACCAGTATGCCTCTGTGTATGACGCCTATTAGGGCGTGACTCTAATGTGCATAAAAAAACGTTCTTACAATATCCGTCTTGTGCCTCATTTGCCAGTGAACAAGAGCTACACTTAGCTCGAAACGCGTATGGCCTGCTTGAAGCGCTGACAGCCTGTTGTGACTACTGCTACCTGCAGCATTGTGTGTGCATACCCTGACGTGTGTGGCTTCTCCAAGAGGGCAACCTTCAGTTTGGATTTACAAGCGGCTAGCCTAGCCGCGGAGAAGCCCCGCCGCTTGCATGGCGGTTTCCGAGCGTTTGTTATTACGAGCGCTTAAGGAGCAGAGGGGACCTGAGCTGCAGTTTGCTATTAGCAGAGACAAGCAGTTTGTTTTAGCAACTCACCTGACAAGGAACTTTATCAATTTGTGAAGCAAAGACGGAGTCCACTTGGGTAAAAGAACTGCGAGTCTTGGCATCATTCAGGGCTACAACAACCAGTATGCCTCTGTGTATGACGCCTATTAGGGCGTGACTCTAATGTGCATAAAAAAACGTTCTTACAATATGACGCCTATTAGGGCGTGACTCTAATGTGCATAAAAAAACGTTCTTACAATATCCGTCTTGTGCCTCATTTGCCAGTGAACAAGAGCTACACTTAGCTCGAAACGCGTATGGCCTGCTTGAAGCGCTGACAGCCTGTTGTGACTACTGCTACCTGCAGCATTGTGTGTGCATACCCTGACGTGTGTGGCTTCTCCAAGAGGGCAACCTTCAGTTTGGATATATATATATATATATATATATATATATATATATATATATATATTCCAGCAGCCCCTCCACACGAGAGGGAAAATGAGTCGCGACCTTAGTCCAGTTTTAAAATTGCATTTATTTTTCATTTTAAAAGCGGCATGGTTCTGTTTGGCTCCAATGCATTGATATATATATATATATATATACATACATATATATATCTATATATATCTATATATATATATATATATATATATATATATATATATATATATATATATATATATATATATATATATATATATATATAAAATCAAGTAAACACTCCAGCCACTTCCACCAAAGCCACGGCGGCGAAGAAGGAGAAGCGAACCACTTTCTCAGGCAAGATGTTCTTTATTCAACCGTGCATATCCACAACAGCAATCGACAGATGGCGCGTTTCGGGCTCGAGAGCCCTTGATCACATAGAGACTGGTTAGGTTGTAGCCATTTTTAAATGATATGCCACGTCCCACTTAGGTCGCATGGTCAGCTAATTGGCATGAACATGGAAAACAGACTTTGGAATTGATTACAGTTGCAGACGAACTATTTTCACATATTATTGTGACATATTAAGAATGTTCAGCTATGACAATTTTAGAATGTGTATATTATCCATTCTTTATCTAAACACAATTCATCATAAATCCTTTACATTAAAATATTTCTGGATAAATCCATATATATAATATTATATCAAAAAAGCCAAATTTCTATATGCATAAATGCAATAAGCTTACGACCATCAGGGCACTAATAAATAGGATGTGCAAAGTTGAGCATAGCAGCAATTTTATATATGTGAAATAGTGCAAAACAAAATCTCGAAATCGAGATAAAATTGAAATAACAAGGCAGACAAATAGATTACAACGCAAGATAATAGATGTAATATCGAACCAAGAAAAACTTTTTTGTCCTTAGTATCAGAATCACCCACATCTCTCATGTGCAATCTATTGTACATATCCCTGGCATTAGTGCAAATAAATAAAATGTGATTTTATCTACTATCCCTATAAAAATATATATAAAGGGAACCCCAAATTTCCATGAAAAATCAATTTAAAATACAAGCAATTAGGTGAAACAATCCTGATCAGATCCTTATTTTAGGTTTTTAAATACATACAACTTCTCTAGACCATAGAACAGAAACAGCGATTTTTATAGACAAGTGTACATATCTTCCGTGTTGTTAAGTCCATTAGGACACTTGCTATCAAAATTGAGGATGAACTTGGTTTCCAATCTCCTGAGCAACAATTCTCTACTGCCCCCTCTACGCTGTTTAGGGATAGAGGATACCACATAATATTGCAAACAGTTTAAGTTGTTATCATGCACCTGTTTGAAGTTGCGCGCCACAGGGTAATTAGGATCACTATGCAGAATGGCGCGTAAGTACTGCAAGATTCTCACATGCACCTGTAGCTTGGTGCTGCCAACATCTTCTCACAACCATGTAATCTGTACACACTAGCGCCGAGACACCGGAAGGTATTTGCGCGCTCTAGAAATTTTAAAAATAAATAAATAAATAAATAAATTGAGACCACGGGTGCACGTGAGAACATAGACTGCGAACTCAGTCTTGCAGTTGTAATTACCCACTATCTTATGTCGTGTTGGGCAAAAGGGTGTTTGATACTCTGTTTTATTGACCCCAAATCTACATGCGCGGCACGAGGAGCATTTATAGAAACCAGATTTGGGTTTCAGCCAATTCAATTTAGTTCTAATTTCTGGACTAGTTGGATCCAATAAGGATCCCATGTTCCTTGCTCTACTGAATGTAATAGTTGGACTTGGGGGCAAGTTCATTCTCAAAACAGGATCAGTTAAAACTATTGCCCAGTGCCTATTCACAATGGACCTGATTTTCCGTTTATTCTCACTGAAAGTTGTTATCAGTCTAGGACATTGGTCATTACAATTCATCTGAGAAATAGCCAAAGGTTCAAGGGAACTGTTAGTATCAACTTCTGCTATGCTAGGCAGGGGCAACAGGCTAACTCTCGGTCTAAGGGCCGTTTTAGCTAGTGCTTCCTGCAGTAGTTTGTCTGAATAACCCCGAGCTTTCATCCTCTGTATAGATTCTGCTGCACACATATTAAACTCAGTGTCAGTGCTGCATATTCTTTTGAGGCGTAACAGCTCTCCATAGGAGATGCTGGCAATAAGATGCCTAGGCTGGGAACTGGAGGCATGAAGTGTTACATTCCCAGCAGTGGACTTTCTAAATAAAGTACTTTCTACTTTATTATTTTTGACAAATAATTTCACATCCAGAAACTCTATACTGGAATCATCAATGTGGGAGGTAAAATGTAGGTTTAAATTGTTCTTATTGATGTTATCAATGAACTCTACTGCTTTTTGTCTACTCCCTTTCCATACAATGAAAATGTCATCGATATACCTAAAAAAATATTTGATGTTAATGTCAAAAATTGCCTGGTAGTCCCTCCTAATAACCTGCTCCTCCCACCAGCCGACGTGCAAGCACGCATAGCTGGGGGAGAAGCAGGCTCCCATTGCTGCGCCCCTTAATTGTTTGAATAACTCCTTCCCAAAAAGAAAGAAATTATTATTCAAGCACCAGCTCATCAAACCGATTAGAGCCTTGTTGTGTTGATAGTATTCACTCGGCCTTTGGTCCAGAAAGAATTTTACTGCGTTAAGCCCTGCCTGGTGGTCAATGCTAGTATATAAAGACTCAATGTCTAATGAAATAAGATACATATCTTCTGACCATTGTAGATTTTCCACTTTGCTGAGAAAATCACCAGTGTCTTTGATATAACTAGGGAGTGACTTAACAAGATTTTGCAGGAAAAAATCAACATATTGACCTACTTGTTCGGCTACGCTCCCTATAGCAGAGATGATAGGTCTGCCAGGGATGGGAAAAACAGCTTTGTGCACTTTCGGAATTAAATATAGAACAGGCACAATAGGGTTATCATTGCACATAAATTTGAACTCATCATCAGACACTAGTCCATCTCTACGTAATTGCATCAATAATATATAATATATATACATATTTTAGTTTTGCACCTTGTTACCATCAGATCCAAGTCGGTGGGAATAGCATTTGCAACTGTACCCCTGGCTATTAACTGTTAAGAAGTGAACTGTCTGTCCAAAGCTAAAATAAAAAACTCTTGCCCTGTTCCCCACTTCTCGAGAGAAGCTCCTCCCAAGAAATGTATTTACCAAATAAACAAAAATCTCCAAACTTTTTAAAATCTATTGAATTCCAAAATGTAATCTCCCTGTCAGTTCCCCTATATATAGATGCACAGACATATTATTTCGACCTACATAAACATCGAGTTGGAAATATTGAAGGGACAGAATATCGAGATCAAGAATATCGGTGACCAGAATATTGACCTGAAGATAAGATACATAGGGGCCAATTAGGATGTCGGGCGGATTGCCCCTACCAGGCTGGCGGTAGCCACCGCAGGCCTGGCGGGGGCAATCCGCCCGACATCCTGTCCTGAATTCCCCTCCCGCCATATTAGAATGGCGGGGGCCGCGGCGGATGGAAAGAGCGTCCGCCGCTTTTCCGCCCCAGTCGCCTTGGGCTGGGGCGGAAAAGGATTAATATGGTGACTAATGGTGATTAATATGGTGACTCTGTCTAATAGACTCTGCCGCCCATATTAGCATGGCCCAAATCAGATGGCGATGCCGCCACGGAAAGGCATGCGGTCTTCACTCTGGGGGCCTCCTTCGGGCCTCCAGAGTGAAGGAGAGGTGGGGGTGCACACGGGGGTACCTGTGGTACCCCCTTCATTTGCATAAACAAATCGGCAGGCACCGCCCGGTGCCTGCCGCTTGGTTTATGCAAATGCTGCAATGCATTTTTAGCATTGTGGCGGGCGGCGCTGAGAGCACCGCCCGCCACAATGCTAAAAATGCAGGAAGTGCCTGCCACTTTGGCGGGCACATCCTAATACCCATCACGGGACCCCCGCCCCTTATGGCGGGTGGCCCCATTCCCCGCTAGGATGACGGGCGGACCTTGTCCGCCCGTCATTCTAATAGGCCCCATAGTTTTTGTTAATATCGAAGTCAGTAATACCGTTTGCAAAAATATTTTTGTTAATAATATTAATGTTTATAATAGAGTTATGTATTTAGTATGCATTTCATATGTATGTGTTCTTTATTTTTTGTTAAGTATTATATTTTTGTTTAAATATATGCATTACATTTTTAAAAGTTAGTAAAAAGTAGTACATTTTGCGTTTTAGTACTGTAGCGGGCTGTGGGTTTATAAGGGAATAGGGTGGGAAGTAATTTCATTATAGAAACTTAAATAATAATATTTAGAAACGTTCGATTATATTTAATAACATTTTGCGTGTTCTTTCCGTAGCAGGTTCTGGAAATATAGGGAATACGGTGGGAAGTAAATTAATTCTAATAAAGTAATTTATTTTTCTTTATTGGTATTGATAATTAATTCATTGTTAATTAATTAATAATTGGTAATTCATTTTTAATAATTGATTAATTGATTATTATATTAATTGTGTTCATTTATTTTAGGGCTGGTTGTGGGTTTATAGGGAATAGGGTGGGAAGTAATTTAATGTAATTAAAGTAATTATTAATTTGTATTTATTGGTATTTGTAATTGAATTATTGTTAATTAATTATTAATTGATTATTTATTTAATAAGCATGTTAATGTTAACCCTCTGCTGTCCAACAATTTCCCTACAATTACACTCTCTGGAACGGGAATAGTAATTTTTACCCCTAAACTATCCAAACTTTCCCTACTGTTGCACTCATTGGAGTGGGAATAGTAGTTTTAACCCCTTCGCTATCCAACACTTTCCCTATTGTTGCACTCTCTGGAGTGGGAATAGTAATTTTAACCCCTTCACTATCCAACACTTTCCCTTCTGTTGAACTCATTGGAGTGGGAAAAGTAATTTTTACCCCTTCGCTATCCAACACTTTTTCTACTGTTGCACTCTCTGGAGTGGGAATAGTAAGTTTAACCCCTTTGCTGTACAACACTTTCCCTACTGCTGCACTCTTTGAAGTGGGAATAGTAATTTTTACCCCTATGCTATCCAACACTTTCCCTACTGTTGCACTCTCTAGAGTGGGTATAGTAATTTTTACCCCTACGCTATCCAACACTTTTACTATTGTTGTACTCTCTGGAGTTGGAATAGTAATTTCTACCCCTATGTATCCAACACTTTCACTACTGTTGCACTTTACTGGAGTGGGAATAATAATGTTTACCCCTACGCTATCCAACCCTTTCTCTACTGTTGACCTCACTGGAATGGGAATAGTAATTTTTACCCCAACGCTATCCAACACTTTCCCTACTGTTACACTCACTGGGGTGGATAATAGTCATTTTTACACCTTCGCTATCCAACACTTTCCCTACTGTTACACTCTTTGGAGCGAGAATAGTAATTGTATCCCCTCCGCTATCCAATATTTTCTCTACTGTTTTAGTTAATGTTGTGTGTAATTTATTTTAAAAAGATTAGAAATATTGTCATTTTTTAATTTGTTATATATATTTTATTTATGTTATTGGTGTATGTGTATATATATGTATTTATCATTTTTAAAATATTTTTACACGTTATAAGTTATTAAAATTATTATTTACTAATATTATAAAGTAAGTATATATATTATGTTTTATACATATATATGTTTAATTTATTTTTACATTATATATATTTGTGAATAGGCTTTTATAGAGCGCATTTACACTCCAGGGAGCATCTTGGCGCTAGACATCACTGTCCCGACAGAGAAGAAGTAGGGATGCTGCTTAAGGTAGGTCCTATATGTAGATCCTGGTCTATGAGTAAAGTGTGGGTTAGATTAACGCTAAGCAAAGTGAGTCTTCGATTTTGAAGATCCATGTTTTGAGCATTTTACGGAACAGTTTTTCGGAATGGATCAGGCGCATTTGTGATGGGAGCTTGTTCCAGGCTTTGGCTCCAAGTACTCCGATGGATTTTCCACCTTTTGTGGTTAGTCTGAATTTGGGGACTGCGAGTAGGTTTAGGTTGGATGATCTGAGTGACTGTGGGGGAGTGTATCTTCCAAACCTCTGGGACAGGTATGTCGGTCCTGACTGGTGGTAGGCTCTGAACGTAATGAGCAGGATTTTAAATAGCACTCTTTTGTGGATGGGTAACCAGTGCAGGGTTTTGAGTGCTTTTGAGGCAGATGATTTCCTGGGCAGTCTTAGCACCAGGCGGGCGGCGGCGTTTTGAACCATCTGCAACTTGTGCAGAACAGCTCTGTTTGAGCCTGCATAGATGCTGTTGCAGTAGTCTAAGCGGGATGTGATGAGGGCTACTGCCACAGTCTTTCTAGCTGTTAGGGGAAGGAGGTCGAAGAATCTTCTTAGACTTTTGATGATATTGAAACAGGACCCTGCCACTGTACCTGCTTGTTGCTTGAAGGATAAGGCTTCATCAAACCTTATCCCTAGGTTACGGGCCGACGTGATGGTGTTAGGGGGAATTTCGGCGTCTTGAGGCCACCAATTGGAGGGGGAGAAGAGGTTGTTTTGGCCGAAAGGGAGGATTTCAGTTTTACCTGAATTACATTTGAGATGGTTCGTTCGCATCCAATCAAAGGTTGCCGTCAGACAGGTTTTTAAATTTTCCTCCGCTTTGGAGGAGTTGTTATCCAGTACTAGGATAAGCTGGGTGTCGTCAGCGTAAGATATCGTGCTGATGTTAAAGGATGTGATGAGTTCTATCAGGGGGGTCATATAAAGGTTTGTAATGATTGTAAAGATTTTTAAATCATTTTAACTATGTTTCTTTTAATTATATGTCTTATTTACTTTATTTTACATTATTTTTAAAACATAAAAAACAATATAGTTAACAATATTTTTTTCTGATTTTTTTGTACTTACTATTAAGTAGATAGGACTTTGATATTCTTGACATCGATATTTTTGTGTCAATATTTTTGTAGCTCAATATTGTGTCAGTGATTCATATATATATATATATTACCTACTGGCGGGTGCATGTAGGTAGTTATGGTTAGGACGTTATTTCTATTCAAAAAGCATTTTTTCTTATGCCAATATCTTTAGTGCAGTTTGACGAATCTTGGTGAAATTTTAAAAACTAATGGGGTGCTCCATTCAACTCCTGTCTTGAAAGTTTTGGGGTGGTTCATCAAGCAGGGGCCGGGAAAAAAAGGGGGGTCCCAAAACATGTTTTTCCCATGTTAATTTCCATAGGAACTTTAGACACGGCTACAGCCCAAACTGCTGAACGGAATTACACCAAATTCGGCAAAAAGGTAGGTCTTGGTTCAGAAAGCACTCTTTTTGTTAAATGGTGTAAATCCGTTCAGTAGTTGCTAAGAAATTCATATAATAAGAATGGATATATCTGAGCACCGAGGAGGTGCAACTCCTCCCGGCACAAACTTCACTCTGATTGGCTGCCAACACTCCAAACCAGGAATTTTTGGCAGCCATCTTGTGACTCAGTTACTGAGTCACAGGAAAACAGAAAAAAGAAAATGAAAAACAAAAGAAGGGGGCAGGGTAGAAACACCCGGACCTCCTAGCCCTGGCCAGGGGTCCCACAAGGACCCCCAGGCCCAAAAAAAGCATTAACAAAAAAAAGAAATTGGCCGAGTTAACACTAGGTGCGCGAATCCAGATCAGACAATAAAAAAAGGAATTGCAGACTCCCGCCATTCGTTATCTGTAAGCCCCCGGGTAGGCAAGGTCCCGGGGGCATGCCAAATTTTGTTGTGAGGCCCCGCAGGGACCGCCACCTCCCTGGGGCTACATTTATGATGTGCAAGGGGCACATGGCCCCCCACAGCCCCTGGGACCACCACCTCCCTGAGGCATAATGAAATTAGGGTGGGGGACTCGCTGCCCCCCAAACTCTGGGGACTGCCACCTCCCTGGGGCTTTATTGAAATTAGGTTGGCGGGCCTCACAGGTCTCCCAAGACCCGGGGACCGCCACCTCTCGGGGCATTAAATATGGTGATATGGGGGACCTTTATGGACCCTCGGACCTGGGGACCACCTCCCTTTGGTTATGCAAATGAAGGGATGGGGCCACACGGTCCCCCTCCTGGAGCCCTTGATGGCCCCCTAGGGCAGGCTCCTGCAATGTACAGGGGTGCCCACACCCGGGACATTGCTGTTTGCTATGGCGGGGCAGGAACCGTGCGGCTCCCGCTCGTTTTTGGACGTGAGAGCATGAAACCTGCTCTCGCTACCAAAAAACAAAACAGGATTGCTTTTGCAAAGGGGGCGCTGCATATCAGCTGCTCCCTGTGTGTAAAAGCAATGCCTGCTCCTGCAGGAGGCGGGGAGCCGGTGGGACTGTTGGGGCCAGCCCTGGGGGATGGTGTCCCCCGGCCAGAAAAGTCCTAGGAGGGGGGCCACATGGCCCTGTCCCTTGTAATTATAATTTTTCTCTTTTTAAAGAAGGCCAGCCCTGGGGGATGGGGTCTCCAGGGCCATAATTAGCCTAAGGAGGGTGGGCCACATGGCCCCCCTCCTACAAAAAAACACAGGCTGGCCAGGCCCCGGGGGATGGGGTCCCTGGGTCCAGAAGTGGCCAAGGGAAGGGGAGCCACCCAGCCGCCTCCCGTACTATATTAGTTTTTTTTTAAAAAGAGGCAATGCCCCGGGGATGGGTTGCCCAGGGCCATTATAGGCCTCAGGAGGGGGGACACACGGCCACCCTCAAAAAATATATATTTTTTCACATGCTGGCCAGGCCCTGGGGGACGGGTTCCCCAGGGTCAATAGTGGCCCAGGGAAGGGAGGCTGCACGGCAACCTTCCTGTTTGTCTTTTTTTTAAATGCTCAGGCCTTAGGGTCCCCAGGGCCCTAAAAATAGTAAAAGATAGGGAGCCACACAGCCCTACTTCTACAAATATTTAAAACAAAGCAGGTACCTCCAGTAAGATTGCGGAGAGGTGGTACAAGGCTGCACCTCTTTTTACGCCACTCTGGAAACACCACTCATGGCACACTGCTGGTGGGGCGATGAGGTCCCCAAGGGTCCTGATGATTTCAGGACACAAGTGGAATTCATCCCCCGAGCAGCATGCACCAAGAAGTGCGTTTGCACAGTGGTGTAAAAAGGAGTGCGGCCTTGGACCACCTCCCTGTGTGGGGCTTACTGGAGGTACCTGGTGGGCTTGTTGGCCCCCAGGGACCCGCTGTATTCTAAGGGACTTAATTCCCCAACTTAGAACGTGCCAGGCAGAGCGTTTGCAGAGTGGTGGAGGGAGGGGACGTGGGCTGAGTCCACCTCTTAGCAATTCCGCTGTGTGGGGCTTACAGGAGGTAAGCTAGTTGGCCTCTAAATGACCCCCATCAGCGAACGTGACTTCAATCCCCATCCAAGAGCATATCATGGATCACTTTTGCAGAGTGGTGGGCAAAGTGGTGTTGTGTGTCGATTTAGATACCATGTATAGATTTCCCGATTTGTGCCCTTATATAGGCACAATTCACATTGCCCTTATTTAGGCATAGAAATCGAACCCTTATTTAGGCATTATCCATGCTAACCAAATACAGGCATGTCCACCTACATCCATCCATCCACGTCACAACGAGTTCTTGGAAAACCAGACTCTTAAGCCTTTAGGACTTCCCCTTGCTTGGGTTATTGATTTCTCCAAGATCTCATTTATTATGCATGAACCTCTATTCCTTAGGGGTTCATTCATGACGTTCCTCTGCCCAACTTTTACGTTAATACTGGCATTCCTACACACCTTCAAGATATAAATATACCTTCACTTACCATGGCAAGTCACAGTTGCATAATTGCACGGCTCACCACGGCAAGTTCGGAAGGAAGTCGAGTCCCTGCCTGACGCACTGACTAGATGCTGTCATCCTCTTCGCAGAGAATCCAGCTACTGTGTTTCTGACTCCCCTTGCAGGGTGTTAGAGAGCGAGACCCAGAAAGAGATTTTAACCTCTCTCATTCTAATGTATGAAGCAGACTAGAAGCTAGAGGGACTTTTGGCAAATCTTGGCGAAACCAATTCTAACTATAGCTAAACCAGACTATAGAAAAGCAGCACCTACTTCTTACCTCATACCACACTTAGGTTAGGTACACTGGGGTAGAACTAGCTAGAAGCACCAGACAAGTATTCACATTTTAGCCTGTGTTATGTATGTATGTATTTTTATGAATATATGTCATAGATACAACCATCCTTTTGCAGTATTATTTTATCTTACTGCTAACGCTGTACGTATTATACTTTGCATTCTTTCTTACGATTGTAGCAGTTCATATCTCTTGCACGAGAAGTAAGACTGTTCAATAAACCCTTTTTATTGAAATGCCCGTCTACCTGTTTCTGTGAAAATTCTGTAGAAACGAAGCATGCACTATTGACTGAGTGAAACTGTTATCTATTGTTTCCACGATTCTGAGACTGTTCCAATTCTAAAGGGAAACAAAGTTGTCATGTGTATGTGGTTGTCAGAAACGAATCCCTTCTTGTTTATTCAAGAAGTTTCTAATGACCTCTGAGTTAGCTGGCACACACAAGTAATTAAGTTTAATGTACTCGATAGATGGATACTGACCTCTGTCCTATGCCACAACTATAGTGTATATTATTTCAATGTGCAGAGCCTATCAGGGATATAGGAACTACACTACATGGCACCCAATGGTTTGGTAAGGCACTACTTTAACGCTAGATACTGAAGTAACTCAGTTGTGCTTTTCTCAGAGACCCCTACTCATAAAACTCCATAAGACGTCTGGAGTGGGTAGGTATATTATCCGCCATAGCTGAGTAGGTCGAAAATCCTATGTATTAGCTTGTTGGTCTGTTCAACGTTGAAGGATACAGTGTTCCGAAATATTGTGCACCTTATCTTTGTTCCCTTGAAACTTGTTCTGCAACTTTCATTAAACAATGTCTAATAACAAGACTAACACTGGAATCGGTGGAGCTGTACCCAACGAAGTCGCAGCAGCTTTGATGATACAGATTTTAATGAAACTGATGAATATGCAATAATCATCGCTCCAAATTTAAGGAGAGCCATCACTCTAGAACTTATAAAACATGGCCTAACTCCAACAGGTGGTAGAGCAGTTTTTGTGATAGAGGCACATATATTTCACCAGACAGAGGTATTCTACTCATGGATAGTATTCCCTGAATCACATCCAGTAACAAAAATGTTTCACTTCTACAAAGAAGATGATCCACATGAGGAATATATTCCTTTTGGGGATATTTAAATTCCAATCACATACCAGGAGCATGATCTCTGGTTTAAAGGCACCCTAAAACATTACAATCACATTATCAGGCTTGGTCCACTAGGTAAACCAGGAGCAACATGGCCAATTTTAGCCAGGTATACACCTCATCCTGACATTGAAGCAATGTCAAATATATAGACAATTGGTTCAATATGTCATGCGGACTTTCACAGCCCAACCAACAAAAGCTATTCTAAGACAAACCTCTCACCAGGGGAATGCGCTAAATATCACTCCACAGACTTTACACGCAGTCATGGGTAAAATGCCCACAAAACGTGAACAAATTCCATTCTGGATAGCTCAAACAATTACTCAAATCAAAGCGGTAGTTCCTAATACTAGCCCTTATGAGAAACACAGAAGTCTAACAATCTGTTTACCAATGGGGATAACACCACATCTCTTTGCCCACATGTCTTTGCTGCTATCTACACTAAAACACATGTTGTTCCATCTAGATATAAGAGGTCTGGTGTCAGTTTTAAGAATATGAAGTGCAGCATGGTCATGATTATCTTTAATAACATTCTTACGAGCACTTCGAAATTGATCAACATTTTTTAGCATTGGGGGCTTTTAAACTGTGGTAATGTGGGAATTACTAACCTAGGCACTCTGACACCCTCCACACTCTCCTAACTTCTTCCCTGCCTCGCCTTGCCGATCTCAGAGCCGGTGTCTGGCGGCAGAGGGCGCCATCTTAGGTGTGGCTGGGGGAGCGCTCTAGTCGCGCCGGCCTCCCACCCTCCCAGAGTACTTAGTTCGGCTCCTCGGCGGCCGCGTTGCCCATTCGTAACTCTCCCTAGTGAGTACTACTAGGGCTGTGAGCTTGCTTGCTGGAATTTTACTCTGTGTGCTGATTATCTTTAATAACATTCTTACGAACACTTAGAAATTGATCAGCATTTTTTAGCATTGGGGGCTTTTAAACTGAGGTAATGTGGGAATTACTAACCTAGGCACTCTGACACCCTCCACACTCTCCTAACTTCTTCCCTGCCTCGCCTTGCCGATCTCAGAGCCAGTGTCTGGCGGCGGTGGGCGCCATCTTAGGTGTGGCTGGGGGAGCGCTCTAGTCGCGCCGGCCTCCCACCCTCCTCTCACCACTATATAATGTGCATCATGGCCAGACGGCGCAGCGGGCTGGCGCAGCGGGCACGCCGGGCGCGCGCCGAAGCCCGCGACCGGACACAGCCCAGGGCCACCACCCCTGGTCCTGACAACTGAATCCTTTGGAGTAGGAACAATCTTGTAAGTTTGTCCACCATTACTTGCACACCCGCCCTTCACACCATAAACATAGGGGAGGAAGAAGGTTGCAGACACTGTCAATTCCGATTTAGTACATTGATAGCTGATACCCGGGGCAGCTCCACCTTGTCCTGTGGCTTGCTCAACGTGAGATCTCTACGATGCCATAAGCTTGATATTTACGACCTACCTGTGGATAGACAACTGGACCTGCTATTCCTCACAGAAACGTGGTTGGATGCTCACTCTGACCCAGACATCATTCAGGCATTACCAGAAGAATACCTGATGGTGAGATTGGACAGACCCGAGGGCAGAGGGGGGTATAGCTATTGCATTCAAACAGCAGCTTGCCTGTCAATTGGAACTAGTCCATATGGCGGGAAGCGAAGCTGGTGTTTTTACCATAAAAATTAATGGGGGCACTACGGTGAAGGGTTATTTAATTTACCGTCCCCCAGGACCCCTGGCAAGGTTTAAAGGTAACCTACTAGAGTGCGTCACGGAGATAGCGTTGCGGAGAGATAAGTTTCTGTTACTTGGAGACTTTAATATGCATTTAGAGGATCTGTCGGACAAAGGAGCGATGGAGTTCCATCAAGAACTTCAGGCCTTACAACTAGAGCTAAAGGGCCAGCTTCCAACACACCAGCATGGCCACTTGCTTGATCCAGTATTTGCGAACTGGGAGGAAGTCATAGCGGCTCTCCCCGTGCCCCTCCCCTGGATCGACCATTTCCTGGTACCATTTGAAATCCATCTCCTTAAACATAAGGTGACAGACCCCACTCCCCTTAACTACCTCAGGCGCAAATGGGCCAGGTTCTCCCTGCCAGAGTTCAATGAGGCTCTTATCGCAGAGGGCCCCCCTGGAGGTGATGATGCGGATTCGGCAAATAAATTGCTTAATGACCGTATCACGGTTGCCCTGGACCGTACGGCCCCTCTAGGCCGGCCGAAGGAGGGCGGCCGTAAACAGAGAACGGCACCTTGGTTCAATGAGGAACTGCGTTGTGCTAAGAGGGATTGTAAGCGAGCAGAAAGGCAGTGGAGGGTAGCCTATGACAGCCAGGCGAGAGAGAGATATCTCGTCAATAGACGGGCATATCACAACCTAATCAGGAGAGCGAAAACTGCCCACTATGCCGATAGGATCATGGGTGCAGAGAATTCAACGAAAGAATTGTTCTGCGTTTATAAATCCCTGGTCGTCCCCAAGTCCTCGGCATGACTAGAGGATTGTTCAGTTGCTGCCTGCAATCGCATTGCCGACTATTTTGGCGACAAAGTGTCCAAAATTTATTCAGCCTTTCCCGTCCAACCCTTGGCAGGGGGAGAGTTTGAAGCATCAGTAAGTGAGGCAGATGGACAAAATCTGTTGCTTAACTTCTCCACCCCACCAGTAGAAGACCTGATCAAAATATGTAGATCAGTGAAATCAGGCCTCCCACGGGATCCAGCATCACCTAAGCGGCTGGGGGACAGCTTGACGACACTAGAACCATACATTAGGCATCTGTTGAATTTGAATTTTAACATATTTGTAAAGCGCGCTTATACCAGGACGGTTTCATGGCGTCCTGGTATAAGGTCTCCTTCAGGTCCAGCACTATGCCTAGGGAATGGAAACAAGCTGTGGTGCTTCCCCTCCGCAAGAAGCCTAATATCAGCTTCGAAAAGCAGGAGAATCTGCGTCCCATCTCCCTCCTACCCTGCTTCTCTAAAGTGGCAGAGAAGGTGGCCAATTTGCAGTTAATGCAATTTGTGGAAGATACCAATCTTCTACATCCCACCCAGTTTGGGTTCCGGCCTCGACACTCGACGGAGTCAGCTCTCCTCATGGCTTTCGAAACCATCAGGCATGGTGCCGACGAGGGCCATACTATGGCCTTGATCCTTCTGGACCTTAGCGCTGCGTTCGACACTGTAGCACATTCCATCTTGCTACAGTGTCTGAACAAAAGAGGGGTAGGAGGTGCAGCACTAAAATGGATCCAATCGTTTCTATCTGGCCGAGGTTTCCAAGTCAGGCAGGGCAACTGCTACTCCGAGCGAGTAGCCTTGGACCAGGGGGTGCCGCAGGGCTCGTCCCTGAGTCCAACTCTTTTCAATCTGTACGTTGCCCCGGTTGCCACCATAGTGGAGAGTCACGGTTTGCGCATGGTGTCGTACACCGACGACACGCAGCTGGTCATCTCCCTATCGCATGCACCGGTCTCGCGGCAGACATCTTCAGAGCATGCATGCAAGACCTAGCTGCCTGGATTTCTGCCAACTGCCTTAAGCTCAACGGAGGCAAGACTGAGGTGCTGGTGGTGGGGGGAGACCGAGCGGCTTGGACGTCGGCGTGGTGGCCACCTTGCCTGGGACCAGCACCAATTCCCTGCCAGGAGGCGAGGAATTTAGGTGTCTGGTTCGATTCCAACCTAACTTTCGGACCCCAGGTGAATCGGGTGGTTGGTACCTGTTTCGGGATCCTCAAGACCCTCAGGAAGGTTCTGGAGCTCCTTCCTATCAAAGCCCGCCAAACATTAGTGCATGCACTAGTCACGTCCAAGATGGACTATGGCAACCTGCTCTACCTGGGGACTCTTGAGAAGAATCTGAGCCGCCTGCAGGTTCTACAAAATGCCGCAGCCCGGTTGGTTCTCAGACTGCCTAGAAGATCAGCTTCTAAAGCCACGCTCCAGGCCCTGCACTGGCTTCCGGTGAGAAGCATGGTGGAATTTAAAGCATTATGCACCTGTCATCGGATTGTCAACGGCAGGGCACCTCTTCCCCTACAGGGTCTGCTGACACAATACGAGCCCTCTCGTTCTCTCAGATCTTCTGGCTCGGGGCGCCTGTCCATCCCTAAGGTGTCTAAAGCACGGATGGGCGGCAGATCCTTCAGGTATCCGGCTGCATCTAGCTGGAACAAACTTCCTGTGGCGTTGCGCCTGGAACCCTCAGAGCCCATTTTCAGAGCCAAGCTAAAAACATTTCTATATGCCCGGTAGTGGATTCCCACCTTAGTACCTTCTCCTGCTAGCGCTCGCATCCTAGCGCGGGGACACGCCGTTGTGCGTCACCAAGAGCTTTACAAGACCCCCTATTATTATTATTATCATGGTGATCCCATGTTCCAAACTGCCGGCAAAGCGGGCTCAACCATTTATCCCGCAGCAGTTTGTACACCGGACAGGCAAACAGGTTGGTGCAAAGCTTTCCACAGGGGCATGACAACTAGGGCATTATTTTCCTTTATTGGTGAACCATTTTACCGTCAGTTCCCCTACTGGGAGGGAGCTGTACCTGAAGTGCATATAGAGTATTCTATCTCTCGGAACTTTAATTAAGTCCAGGTAGGGCTCAAAGTATCTACTTTGTTATGTAAGTAGAATTCGGTTGTCAATTTACCCATGTTAGTTCTTCTAATATCATGTTGGTCCACCCATTCCCAGTAGAGGCGCATGAGAGCCTCGCTCCTTGGGGGTTCCTTGCTGACCCAGCAACCACTGAGCCCAATTGCTGAAAGCATCTTTTTGGTATCACGTATCCAGCCTATTTTCCCCCCAGTATCAAGCCTAATAACCTTAGTGAGTGCCTCTGCGTATGTTCAAAGCTCAGGTGTCCTCTGCATTATATCAGGAGGGCTGGAGGTACAGGTCTTGTATGGGAAAGGTGATGTTCTTTAACCACTGCACCTTCTGTACGTTTGTGGGCCATCAGCAACTTGCCCAGGTGCGGCCTCCTTGACATTTTATCGGAGAACCTTACGCCTAAATAACCAAAGGTATCAAACTTTTCGAGAGGAATCCCTCCTAAAAGTGGGCCCTTCCTGCATGCCATATGAGGGTTAAAGGCCATAAATTTGGTTTTGCTGGCATTTATAATAAGGCCCCGGGTTTCGCAGAAGAGATGACATTTGTCAACTAGACGCTGTAGCCCTGCCGGGGTCTTAGATATCAACAGCGTGTCGTCCACACACAACAAGGTTGGTATCTTCCCCCCGCCATGGTCGATGAATCCTCTGGCTCCTCTAAGTTGAAGTCCACTACCCCATTCACATATAGGGAGAACAGGGTAGGTGCCAAGGCGCAGCCCTGTCTTACAACTCACTTGACAGGGATACGCTTGGTAAGTTGACCCTGGTTTCTCCACCTAACCTGGGCAAAGGTCTCCTCTTGCAATCGGATTAATAAGTTGGGGACAAAGGGAGGCATGCCCATTTCTCCGAGCGTGTCCCATAGCTTGGATCTAGGCACCAGGTCAAAGGCAGTCTGCAGATCAATAAATGCAAAGTAAAGACTGCCTTTGCCTAGTACCACAACCTTCCAGTAAATCAGAAGGAATCTAAATGCTTGATCCATTGTCCCAGTCTTTGCTCTTAAACCCGCTTGAAATTTGGAAAGAACGCCCCCTTCTTCGGACCATGCCTGGATCCTTTGCATTAGCATCCGACCAAATAGCTTCTGCATGGCAACGATCAAGCTTACTGGTCTATAATTAGTGGGGTCATCCCTGTCTCCCTTTTTGTATATTGGGACTATTTCAGCGGACTGCCATGTCGCTGGGACAGGTGCACCTTTAGCTATGGCATTGGATTATTTTAAGATATAGCGTGTCCATTGTACACGATCAGCCAGAAAAAGGTCACCTGGTAGGCCATTTGCAAGGACTATTTTGCTTATGGCCATTTCAGCTTCCTTGAACGTAAAGAGTTCCTCCTCTAATGGATGCCCAATTTGCCCTATTGGTACATCCTCTCAGTTATCTCCTGTGATGCAATGAAGCCCCTCAAAATGTTTGAACCAGACTTGACTGGTGATAGGATTTGTGGGAGAGCGTGGGCCTGATCTACTCCCCCAGGTAACCAGTTTCCAAAAGAGATTGTTATCCTTAGATAAGCATGCAGCATTCATCTGTTCCCAGCGGGAAACCTCCCAAGATATCTTAGCCTTACGTTGGGCAACTTTGTAGGGTGTTCTAGCAGCTTTAATTTGTGTTTTGTTCTTCCCCTTGATTGCCTTGATTAAGGCCGATCTATTTTCCCTGTAGTCCCTGTTAAACCAGAAATAAGTGTCCTTGGCAGAATCACTTACTTTCACCTTTTTTGGCGTGGTCAAAAAGTATGCATTAATTTTAGCGATTGTATGTTCATGGATCCCAGATACTTCTAGAATACCTGTAGTACTATCTACTACAGTTTCGAGCTTAACCATGCCGATTGCTAGTTCTTGTTTAATACCGGCAATCTTGCTCTCACTAAATGCTACCCTTTCCCACTTCAAGGTCCTTTTAGAATTTGATGGGACTACATTTCTGCTGGCTGCCAGGGGTTGTATGTTCGCGCGCTCCAAGGAGTTTACAACCCAGAGGGGTTTCAGGGTTAGGCACAAGGGGTTGTGATCCCTGTCTGTTGTTGAGCCTACCCGCATATTGATCAAATGGCCCCATAGTCTAATATCCAATAGGATATAGTCGATCCATAATGGTCCATTAGTTCTTGTAAAGGTATTGGCCACTCCCTTGTCAGATTGTGTCCTACTATTAGTAGCTCTTAGACCATACTCCATAGTAATGGAATTCATCTGGAGAACCTGTTGGGTCCAACTTTTAACTGGTTGAAGATCTAGTTGGGGTATAGCCCAGGAAACATCTTGGGGTTCGATTTCCAACAGTTCCTCCTCAATCAGGGGTTCGTAGGTGCAGTTTAAATCACCTGTAACTATAATTCTTGTATTCGGTGGGCATTTATCAAGACATTCCTCTAGTGCAGAGATCGTAGTAGATGGTCTACCCTTCTTGGTCCCTCTTGCATATATGTTAAAAAGCTCAATTTGGCTATCACCCATAGGTCACCTGATACTTAGCCACCGAATATCTGAACCTGAGCTTGTGTTGAAGGTGATTTGACAATCAAGAGCTATACTTGTCCAGACAATCAGACGCCTGAAGGACGCCCGTTCCCAATAGATATTGCCGGGATGGAGTGGCAAGAATAGCCATGTTTATATATGGATTCAAAGATCCACATCTCTTGAAAAATACATATGTCGAAATTCCTGACAAAGTCATTCCAATGGGGGAGAGGGAGTTTACTGTTCAATCCTGCCACGTTACAAGATACAATTTTTATTTGCTGATTGATAGTAAATGACACCCTTTGTGGCAAGATAACATTGTTTCCCACCGTGCGCTCTAAAGATGGTGCGTCTGTGAAAAAGGGTAGGTCGGTGCCTAAATCCTCGTCTAGATGAGTAGTTGCCCCATTTGTGCCGGCTATGCCATTAGAGACTTGTGTATGGTAATTGGGGCTGGTAGGGACAGTCAGAGGAGAATGTTTTACCAGTCAATTATTGGTATCTAGAGACAATTTACCTGCTAGGTGAACTGTTGCTTGTGTGGAATGTATCTTGCCTAGCTCATGTAAGGGCTGGCATCTGAACTGTATAGAAGAGCCATTCGGGGGACAGGTACGAAACTCCAGAGCTAGGATGTTCTCTGCAATCTCAGGGTCCTTTAGGGTAATTTCAATGTTGTCAAATTGGGTAAGGGGTGCGGGATATCGCCGAGCTCTGAGGATATAATTTCTAATCACCGAATGGCCTCCCCTAATATGGCGAATCCAGTAAATTACTTTGTTAATTAGGAATTCTTTGCTCTCACACATGCTCTTAGTGTTAGATCTTGGGACGTTAGTCATAAATATTTTTTGAGGTTGTGTTCCATTGCTGGTTACTGTTGCAATTGCGGGAGTCGGGGGTGCTCGTAAGCGAGATGCTAGGGGGTGGCTATGAGATTGAGCCTGACTTGGCTGAGCAAATTGTTTTCTTACAGGGACCAGTGTAGCCTGAGGGGTGGCCAACCTCTTAAGCCTGTCCTGTATGGAGTTTTGTTGCCAATTCCTGCTTTGGTTCGAATGCTCATTAGAGAGATTCCTCTGCATCGATAGAGCAGAGGTGCCTAATTGATGAGCATTGAAGTCATAGGAGGAATTCTTTGAGCTGGAGGTTGGTAGAACTAGAGGTTTATGGCTGTTTTTATTAGGCTGCGGAGGGATACATTGCACAGAGGTAGTATTAGCCTTGCAGGGCGTAGCCTTCTTCGCTATAGTTGTGACTAGAGTTGAAAGGTCCTATTTCATTTTTTTTAGGTCATCAATCTCTGATCTTAGTGCATTTATAGCAAGGATAGCATCTCTCGGCATATTTTGATTTGCCACACAACACGCCCCAACAGGTCAGCCTAGCCATGAGGCTGTGGTTGTGGGGAGTTCTCGTTACACTCATCTACAATCGCCATGAGGGGAGAAAATCTATTGGGACAAGAGATAGTTGGCTCTGATTCATGCACATTGTGAGATACATTAGTGCCTATTTTAGCAGGATGAATATTGGGTGCTAGAGGCATATTCTGGGTGGAAAGATCAGGCTTATTTGAGGTAGTGGGTGGTTTTTTAGGAGGTAGCTTTTGGAACATCATTGGAATTACAGGGAGGGGGGCTGGTGTCAAGCTTGGTGAAGGTCTATCATCTAAGTCACCAGAGATCTGGGGTGCTAGATGGTTACCCTCCAGAATTTCCTCACACTTGTTTATTAGAGTATCTATTCTGTCGAGTAGGCAATTGCTACCTGGGTGTTTGAGAGACTTCCTGGCCCTTTTCTCTTTAGTAGATTTACCAACCCCATTCCCCCCTATGCCTTCCATAGATTTTCGCTTCCCCATGTTTAGGTGTCCAGGTATGTCCAAGTGTCACTAGAAATGAAGTTGGTTAATGCCCACTAGTCTGCCTGATCAAACAATGCTTAATGCAGTATTCCCGTCACAAGAAAATGGCTAAATGTACAATGTATGAGCCAATAGATCAAAGAATAAGCAAAAGTAATACAGGGTAAATAAAATAAAGCAATTAAAAAAAAGAAAAGTCACTACAAGAAAGGAAACACCATTGAAGTCAGCTGGCCAAGGTGGAATTTTGCGTGCATGTCTGTTGTCAATGTCATGTAAAGAGTACCAAAGGTGAAAAAGGGTAAAAACAGTACCTTGCTTGACTTGTACACAGCACAATCAAGGGGGGGTGGCCCTGCCCTGTCTCTTCCTGTCAATGACGGGCAAGGACGGAACTCGCCCTTTGCCTCAGATGCTGCATGCACGCGTCCCGCGCTGCAAGAGCCCACTGGCGATTAAATACAGCGCCTCCAGGCGCGAGAGTGACGTTGCACGCTGTGGAAGAAGCGCGAGGGGTTGTGGTGCGGAGAGTCCTGGCCCCTGCTGGTCTCCCGGTCAGAAATGGCAGCAAGTTCTACTAGGCGGGCGTCCCGCGCTGCGGGGGCCCACTGGCAATTAAATACAGCGCCTCCAGGCGCGAGAGTGACGTTGTGCGCTGTGGCAGAAGCGTGAGGGGTCGTGGTTCGGAGAGTCCTCACCCCTGCTGGTCTCCTGGTCAGAGTGGCGGCAAGTTCTCTTAGACGGGCGTCCTGCGCTGCGGGAGCCCGCTGGCGATTAAATACAGGCTTCAAACAGGAGTCTAAACTCCTCCAACACAAGTTACAAGAGAGGGGGTACCCCTCGAGGCTCATCCATAACTCCTGTAAACGAGCCTTAAATAATCCAATGGAAGCGTTGCTGGAAGCACACCCAAAGGAACCCCAAGAACTGTTCACTTGTGTAACCTGCTTTACAAAAAATTCGGCCTTTATCAAGAAAACAGTAAACAAACACTGGCACATCCTCAATACGGGTAGTTTAGACATCCCGCGCCCAAGGTTCGCTTTTAAGCGTACATCTAATCTAAAAAGATGCATTGATCCATATGAGGCCTAAAAAACAAAACTTCAATACCCAAAGTACTCTATGGGGTCTCCCACCCATTGTAGGCCATTTTCCATGTGGGGGTTGCTCCGTATGCCCACAAACCCATCAATGCAAAGAGATTTGACTCGCTGAAACATTTATCTGGCATCTAAAAAGGCACACTAATTGCAACAGCGCTAGGTGCATCTCCATGCTCATCTGCCCCTGTGATAAACATTACATTGGGATGACGATGAGACAAGTAAAGCTGAGAATCACCGAACATAAAAGCAGCATTAAATGCTTAAAAACGCACACAAGACTGTACGAGCACTACACTCAACAGGGACACACAGCAGATAATGTACGCTGGCTTGTACTGGAATCCCACCCGAACATTACCTCCCAGGCTCTGTTTAGGATTGAACTGAGGTGGGTCCACCGGTTAAGGTTGGACCCAGTGGGGCTAAATGACTCGGTCCCCTGGTCAATGCTGGCTCATTAATCCTGTGGGTGTCACCCATCTTTCCCGAGTTCACCCTCCATATGTGACACTAAAGAATATGCCCCTCTGAATCACTACCTTGTCCCGGGATAGACCTCTTTTTATCCGACCATGCCTATGGTATAACACCTAACACCTCACACCGGGGACATTGACTATGAAATAGAGTACCTACCAACCCCCACGATGCAGTATTGTAGGTACCGACGTACTCCTGTACCACTTCAAGTTATGTACACACACAAGAGATTGAACAACTGCATCCTGGGTCACCATTACTTCGGGCAAGGGCGATGAGACTGAAACAAACCTACATATGTGTTATTAACTATCAGCATCTCCCCTGTACACTGGAGTGATATAGTACACTCCCCAGAATCATGAGCACATCATTTTCCTGCCGCTTTTACCCCAGGACATATATACAAGGATGATGACCTATTTCACTACTAATGACCAGAATTTCCCATATACTGGAGTGTCTTTGTACACACCTTAGGATCATAAACATATCATGCTCCTACCGTCTGTATCCCAGGACATTCAAACTGGGTGACGATCTGCTTCATAATATTACCATTGACCATCTTAGCTTATAACTATACACCCAAGATTGCCACCGTGTTTGCAGACCTGGGTGATGGCAGGCTTCACAATATTACTAATGACCAGCTTAGTCTTAAACTATACACCTAAGATGGCCGCTGCATTTTGCACTCCAGTTAGGGCTACCGAACTCCGGTTGATGCATTCCCACCATCCCACACATGCGCGGTTCTGACTCGGTCGGCGCCGCCTCCCAGCGTCGGATAGAGAGGCGAGCGATATGGCCATAAGAGATCCCGCGTGGGTCTCAGCAGGCTACCAATCGCTGCTCAGTCCCAACCAGACGCTGTGGGGGTAGGTGTGATGGCAGAGACTGCGCGCCCCTGTGGGTAAGTTTACTGCAATACGGTGAGCCGGAACTGAGATCGGGAACACCAAGGTAATGCTCTGGGTTTGCTGCACACGGCCTTGTGGGTATCTCCTGCTTGGTTGCTTATTAATGGATATGGGGCTTGGCCTGTGGTAGCACGGTCTGTGGATGGCTTCTTGACCCCTGACAGTGTTTGTTTATTGTCTACGGATACGGACTGGCACCCCTTGCTCTATCCCTCCCT
This sequence comes from Lissotriton vulgaris, assembly GCF_964263255.1. Classification (NCBI taxonomy): domain Eukaryota; kingdom Metazoa; phylum Chordata; class Amphibia; order Caudata; family Salamandridae; genus Lissotriton; species Lissotriton vulgaris. Next base: position 1,220,497,611 of record NC_141693.1, read on the forward strand.
TCTGGAGTCCCTATGGGTCACTGGCGGGTCGGGACTAGAACCGGGTACCCTGAAATGGAAATGTGGTTTCCATATGGGGGGTAGCAGCCTATTCCGCTTCTATGTCACCCATGACCGGGTACGCATGCCATGATGGGCGGCCACGGGGCTATACATGAGAGCGGTCATTTTGCCCGGAGTTGATATCTGGTGGGTCCCATGAGCACATGGACTGATGCCCTCAAATCACCTGTAAGGTTACTTCTCTATTATTATGCCCTGTCTCCCTCAGGTACCTTACTCATAGGTGCTGGTCCCACGGGAGCTGACTGCTGGGGCACCTTAGGAATAGCCTTAGGGTAAGAATCCATTTTTGTCTCCTTATTCTTACTATTTGAAGAGGTTTTTGTCTTCGTTCACCACTTGATTAGAATTTCAAACTGCTTGTATGGATATTGTTTTGAACATGTCCCCACATATTTTAAACTATACAGTATTAATGTGCCTCACTTAGCTTACAGAACAATGTACCTAGACAGGAACGGAGCATAATAGTGACTGCTCTTTTTGTTGTTCAATTTCCTTTCTAGGTTGCATCATTCAGGGCAGGACCAACAGGCCTGCGCATATATTGAACCTCAAGTCATAAGGTTGTATCTTTACATCCACTGTGTAGTACTTTGCACCAAGGTCCTGACGAATTGCTTAATGCAAGAAACATGTTGACCTAACCAGGGGGTTGTAGATATTCTACTGTGAACCTTACACCAGTACATATCTCCCCTCCCACCTTTTAACCTAGGGAGTCAGCCACATTAATAAAGTTCCATGTGGATTGACCTACCTATTTTAGCTCACACTCACTTCACAACTACACATTCACTCGCGATTACCATCCACTCTTACACGCATGCACAATATGGCTGGAACAAAAGATCTCCGATAAAGAGCCCCTTCGCGGGTGCCCGTCAGACATTGCAGGGCCAGTCTGACGAGGAGCAGAACCCATATGATGAATCATGACACCTAGCTTGCTGGGTGTGTGAGGGTTTTAGTTCCAAAAAGGGAAATTCCCCTCCCTTTTTCCTGGTTCTCTCTCCACGCTAGGCACACTTGCATACTCACGTTGGGGAACTTTGTACCGTCTTTGAGCCACGATTGGAAAGGGGCGACCACTCGGTCCCCCCGAACGTATGGCAGAGTGCCTCGATCCCCCCGGGAAGCCATTTTGGGCGGGAGGCGCGTCTCGGCTGGTATGCCCGAAGCGGCGTAGCCGGGGCGCGCTTTTTCCCGCCCTAGAGTGGGCTGGCCTAGACACTGACGCGGCCGGCCACGCCCTCGGGGCAGGCAGGGGCGGGTTTACGCCCGCCCTGAAGATGGATAAAAAGGGACGCAAGACCTGAAGACATCCTCTTGTTCCTGTGCTCTGAAGCTGCACCCCCTCGCTGCACGTGAGCTCGAGACGGAACGAAGAGCCAATTTTGAGCGTTTTAATCGTTCTTGTTTGTTTTACAGTTACTTTGTTGGAGAATGCCGAAGAAGGTGGGAAAACGCATGACTACTGAACAGATGCTGCGTGTTCTCATAAAGGAGATGTCCAAACTAAAGAAGCGGGTGGATAAGAACGAGGAAGGGGGACCAAAACGTCCTTTGGCGGGAGCAGCCCCGGGAGGGAAAAACAAGAGGCCCAGGAGGGGAGCAGCGGGAGAAGACATCCCGGGTCCCAGTGCCCCGCTCGAGGCACCAACTCCCGTGCCGGAGGAGGGGAATCCGATTCCCGTTGTGGTCACCCCCGTGTCCGAGGATGATATGCCGCCCGAGCTGGCAGCACAATTGGCAGCGTGGTTGGGTAAAGGTAACGAGGGCGCCACGGCTGTCGACGCGCAGGCGCTGATAAAGCAATTGCGTGAGAAACGGGAAGCAGCCAAGGTGTCCGTGCCGGCTGCAGTAGTGGACAAGACACCAGGGACGATTGCGACCACAGAGGCAGCGTCAGGTGCAGGTAAGCGGCCATTGCCGATTGCGAGGGATGAGTCAACACCCTCTCGGAGAGAAAAGTTGGGTCAACATGTTCCTTTGGCAATTAAGGAAAAGATTTGGGCGGGGGAGTATGTGAACATTTTCTCATTGCTTGTTGATCATTATGAGGTAGAGCATGTTAAGAGTCAGAAGGATCTCATGCATCCGAGTGTTTGGCGCGCAAAAATGGCCGCCTTTAAAGTGAATGAGAATATTGGCAATTGGGGCAATGCTTGGGGAATTTTTACGTCAATCTTGGGGGAACGTAGGCCTGAGTTGCTTTCCGAGTTTCCAATCTATCAATCACGAATCATGGGGTACTCGACATCGCACCAGGGTAACCATTGGTTCTGTTACGATAATCTTTTCAGAAAGGCAAAGGAGCATAATAAAAGTTTAACCTGGGATTGTTATGATTCTTTGACTTGGGATAAAATGAAGGAGACAGGAATGTTAAAAATGCCGTTGGTAGGAAGTAATGTTGGCGAATCCTCCCGGCAATATGCGGGGACGCCCTTTCGATCAGGTACGGGTGCCGACGATTACTCGAAACCTGCCGGCAATACTGGAAAAAGGGGTTTCTGCTTTAATTTCAACAGAGGTAAATGTACTAGACCCCAGGGATCGTGTAAATTCAAACATGAATGTAGTGGTTGCGGGTCGTCCCATCCTGAGTCCTCGTGCAGAGCCAGAACGGGTGATAATGGGGGGAGAGGAGGCGCCAAACAGGTCTAATATAGTCCGAGGGGCGCCTTTACCTACCCCGATTGATACCCTGGCAATGATTCCCTGGCTCAGTGAATACCCGGATCGTACTTCTGCTGGGGTGCTGCGGAACGGTTTTTCGTATGGTTTCCGCATCCCGGTAGGGGACTTTCAGGGTGTGGAGAAGTGCAAAAATCAACTTTCCGTCCTGCAGCATACGCCCGTAGTACAGGATAAGATCCGTAAAGAGGTTGCACGAGGTCGGGTCGCCGGCCCGTTTAGTGTACCCCCGGTTCAGAATTTTGTTTGTTCTCCCTTAGGGGTAGTCCCCAAGAAAGACCCAGGTGAGTTCCGACTGATTCATAATTTGTCAGCTCCACGAGGTCTTTCCGTAAATGATGCAATCGATCCAGAAGTGTGTTCGGTGCGGTACGCATCCTTCGATGAGGCCGTAGCCATTTTGAATCGCCTGGGGCCCGGGGCGCTGATGGCGAAGTCAGATATCGAGTCAGCGTTCCGATTGCTCCCGGTACACCCAGACGACCAGCGTCTCCTGGGATTCATGTTTCAGGGTTGTTATTACATGGACAGGTGTATGCCAATGGGGTGCTCTATATCCTGTGCCTATTTCGAGAAATTCAGTAGTTTTCTACAATGGGTGTTCACAAAGAAAACGGGTTTCCAATATGTAATGCACTACCTTGATGATTTTTTTGTTTCTTGGGGCAGCCGGGGATCTTGAATGTGGCCGGGCCTTGGCCGAATTTTGTGTGTTAATGAAACAGTTTGGTGTGCCATTGGCGCCGGGTAAAACAGTGGGTCCTACGACTTGCCTCGAGTTTCTGGGGATCGAGTTGGACTCCAGTGAGGGTTGTTTCCGTTTGCCAGCTGACAAAGTGTGGAAGTTCAGGGCTGCGCTGCAAGTGTGTATAAATGCATCGAAGGTTACGCTGCAACAATTACAGCAGTTGGTGGGACAGTTGAATTTTGCCCTGAGGGTAATACCAATGGCCCGCCCCTTTTCCCGTTCAATTGCCCAAGCGATGGTCGGCCTAAAAGAGGGCCATCATCGCACAAGACTATCGGCTGAGGTCCGCCAGGACATGCGTATTTGGTTAGCATTTCTGGCGGACTTCAATGGTCGAATCGTCTGGAATAAACCAGCCGTGTCCTCTGAAGAGCTGGGGCTATGGACAGATTCAGCAGGAAGCATAGGTTTTGGCGCCATCTTCGGCACAAAATGGTCGGCACAAAAATGGCCGACATGGTGGCATGAGAATGGTCTGACGAGTAATATTGCTTTCCTGGAACTGTTTCCCATCTTGGTGGCCTTGAGAACATGGCCCGATGGGTTCAAAGATCACTCTGTCATATTTTGGTCTGACAATATGACCGTGGTCGAGTGTATCAATAGTCAGGCAGCACGTTGTAAACTGATTTTAAGACTGCTTAAGGAAATTGTTTTACTGTGTATGCAATTGAACGTGCTATTCAGAGCAAAGCATGTTCCAGGGGTGATGAATCAGGCGGCTGACGCACTGTCTCGTTTTCAAATGCAGGCTTTCTCGGGTTTCCTCCCCTCAGCGGACCCAGAGCCGGCACCCTTTCCCGAAGCTCTCTGGTCTCTCGGTGCCCCGAACTTCGTCACCTCGTGGGAGAGAGTCTAGCACCAAGGACGAGGAAGGCATACGAAGGGGCGTTTCGGGCCTATTTAGCCTTTTTGGGGACTGATAGAGAGCGGCTTTGGGGTCACGAGGAATGGGTAGTGAATTTTCTGATGTCCTTACGTAGGGCTGGGAAATCGGTGGCTACGGCCCAGAGGCATCGTGCTGCCATTTCCTTTGTTGCCAGAGCACACGCTATCCAGGACCCGACAGCGTCTTTCGTTGTACAGAAAGCGCTGCGTGGGTGGCAACGCCTTGAGGGTCGCAGAATAGATGAAAGGCGCCCGATAGGTTTGGATAGATTGTCCCAGTTGTTGGCCACACTCCCGGCCACATGTTCATCTCAGTTTGAGGCGGTGCTGTTCCGAGCCGCTTTTACGCTAGCATTTCACGGGGCAATGCGGGTAAGCGAACTAGTTGCAAGGAACAAACTGGATGTGGCAGGGGGTTTGTGCCAGGAACACGTTCAGATCAGGGGAGAAACAATGACTGTCTCCTTTGTAAGGTCCAAGACTGATCAAGATGGGATGGGTGACTGCGTCATCATACGCAGGATTCCTGGGTCCTCCATGTGTCCGGTAAAGTGTTTAGAAGATTACCTAGCACGAAGGGTGGCATCATGGGGGGGGACTTTGTTAAGACACGCAGACGCCACCCCACTGACGAAATTTCAGTTTCAGCGGGTGCTTGCGATGTCAATTGCCGCTGCGGGCTTGAACCCGGGCGAATTTGGGACCCATTCCTTTCGGATAGGGGCTGCTACGGAAGCTACAGCCAGGGGTCTTAATGTTGAGCAAGTGAAACGAGTGGGGCGTTGGTCCTCCAACTGTTATAAGAGATACGTGCGGTTGCACATGTTGTGAAGCTGTAATAATGTACTCACGCTTCTTGTTTTTGTTTGGTTTTCAGTTACGCAAGCCTACGAGGCGGGGCGGACCATGCAGTCGACCCTACACCGGGCCAGCGGTCAGACATCACCGGCTGTGAAAAAGGAGGTGTGGGTCGTGGGCCACTCATACGTGAGGCGTGCCGCAGACGTATTCAAAGCAGGTGACATGATTCACGTAGCTGGGGAATACGGGTACAGGATGTCCTTCTACGGAAGAGGCGGTCTCTGTATTGACCAGTTTCAAACATTTTTCGAGGGTTTGTTAGGGCGGACAAGGTCACCGCCGTCTATAGTTATAGTACATGTAGGGGGCAATGATTTGGTCACCTCCGGTAGACGACTACTCCTGGAGGCAATGCTTTCCACTGTAAGTTGGTTGGCGAGGAGAGTTCCGGGGTGCACAATTGCATGGTCCCATTTGATTCCACGAAAGGTGTGGCGGGGGGCTATCTCTATTCCTGCTTTGAACCATTCTGTTAGAAAGCTTAACAACAAAGTGAGTAGGTTGTTCCGTTCCAGGACATTGCATTCTATTTCTCATAGCTATATTAATGATGACAGTATGTATTTGGGGGATGGTGTGCATTTGTCTCGGGTGGGGAATGAGTTACTCTTAGGAGACTTCTTAGCATGGTTAAAATCGTTGAAACATAACCTTTAGGTAGGAGTTTTGTGGGGGGTCCGGATAGCCGGTCAACTATCCGGCCTGTGGCGGTAAGGTCATGATCGGTGAGCACTAATTGGAAGATCCCTATGAGTGGGCGTCACCCAACATGGATGGGAGCGCTCGGGGGAGGTGGCCTTTGGCCCCTCAACGGGGAGGCGGTCCCTTCTAAGGATGGGTCGCCGAAAGAAAAGGAAAGGCGGTCAAGGCCCCTTCCTGTGTAGGAGGGGTTACAGCCCCCTCCTGGGGAATTTCCCGGGGCCAGTGACATCTGCGACGGCAGATGCGGTAAGTTGTGTGGGGTTGGGGGGAGGTCTACGATACCTTCTAGATACCTCACACGAGTCTTCGAACGACCTTTAACTGGCGTCGAGTTGATAGGTGCCCCCGTCAAGTCAAGGGAAATTGGTACTAGTTGCACTTGAGTACGCCTCAGTGCTGTCGCCCCTCCCAAGTGGGGGGGGTATGTCTGGTTAGGGATCTTGACACCGGTTACGACCTTGCCGTTGGCCCTTAAACGTTAGGATGTACAATTTCAATATTTCAAGAAAATGTTTTGTAGGATGTTAGTTCGGCTAGGAGAACCTCTGTATTAGAGAATCTGTTAAGGTTAGCCAAACATCGCAATGTGGTAATGAAATTGTACATTAATATGAAAATGTTTAATGTTTTAATTTTTGTTTTAATAAATACGGCCGGGAGGGTCACTCCCTCCCACTTCCAAAAACTTCAAGAACTGTTTCCGGTTTCCCTCCTTTGGGGATTGTGTTGAGAGGGGGTGGCGGGTATCTCAGCCATATGGAAAGGGGCGACCACTCGGTCCCCCCGAACGTATGGCAGAGTGCCTCGATCCCCCCGGGAAGCCATTTTGGGCGGGAGGCGCGTCTCGGCTGGTATGCCCGAAGCGGCGTAGCCGGGGCGCGCTTTTTCCCGCCCTAGAGTGGGCTGGCCTAGACACTGACGCGGCCGGCCACGCCCTCGGGGCAGGCAGGGGCGGGTTTACGCCCGCCCTGAAGATGGATAAAAAGGGACGCAAGACCTGAAGACATCCTCTTGTTCCTGTGCTCTGAAGCTGCACCCCCTCGCTGCACGTGAGCTCGAGACGGAACGAAGAGCCAATTTTGACCCACCCACCAGCCCCTGAAGACAGCCAGTTGTTTTAATAAAATTGATCGATAATTCTATTTCGTTTACAGGTTGTGTTAGTATCGTGTTGATGTTGAATGTGTAATAAAGATTGGTCTAATTTTATAAGTTTGGTGATTAAAGAAATTCGGATTTAACGTCCATTTATAAACATGCTTTTCGGTCATAGTGGCCAATGTATTTTTAGTTTAGTTAGCATTTGTCGTATTTATTTTGGTCGGGCGGTAAGGTCATGATCGGTGAGCACTAATTGGAAGATCCCTATGAGTGGGCGTCACCCAACACGGATGGGAGCGCTCGGGGGAGGTGGCCTTTGGCCCCTCAACGGGGAGGCGGTCCCTTCTAAGGATGGGTCGCCGAAAGAAAAGGAAAGGCGGTCAAGGCCCCTTCCTGTGTAGGAGGGGTTACAGCCCCCTCCTGGGGAATTTCCCGGGGCCAGTGACATCTGCGACGGCAGATGCGGTAAGTTGTGTGGGGTTGGGGGGAGGTCTACGATACCTTCTAGATACCTCACACGAGTCTTCGAACGACCTTTAACTGGCGTCGAGTTGATAGGTGCCCCCGTCAAGTCAAGGGAAATTGGTACTAGTTGCACTTGAGTACGCCTCAGTGCTGTCGCCCCTCCCAAGTGGGGGGGGTATGTCTGGTTAGGGATCTTGACACCGGTTACGACCTTGCCGTTGGCCCTTAAACGTTAGGATGTACAATTTCAATATTTCAAGAAAATGTTTTGTAGGATGTTAGTTCGGCTAGGAGAACCTCTGTATTAGAGAATCTGTTAAGGTTAGCCAAACATCGCAATGTGGTAATGAAATTGTACATTGATATGAAAATGTTTAATGTTTTAATTTTTGTTTTAATAAATACGGCCGGGAGGGTCACTCCCTCCCACTTCCAAAAACTTCAAGAACTGTTTCCGGTTTCCCTCCTTTGGGGATTGTGTTGAGAGGGGGTGGCGGGTATCTCAGCCATATAAATACAGCGCCTCCAGGCATGAGAGTGACATTGCGCGCTGTGGCAGAAGCGCGAGGGGTTGTGGTGCGGAGAGTCCTTGCCCCTGCTGGTCTCCCGGTCAGAGTGGCAGCAAGTTCTGTTAGGCGGGTGTCCCCAAGTGATATCTTACAAAATCATCAAAAAAACATTAATTCGTTAGAATCTATTTGCAATTGAGTTAGAATCACATTGGTAAATACTGACTAAATAGTTCCTCGAATTTAACAAAAGCAGTAGCGTTGACGCGTTTCGGTGTGCTGCCAAACATGCACCACCTTTATCAAGACTAATGTAGATACTTGTCTCTTTCACAAAAAGTAATTTTTATACGTATCTAAATGAAAAACACAAATATATAAAAAACAACACATTATTACCATTTAATCAAATACATCACATAGGTAAGTCACAGATTGCCTATATAAGACACAGGTCTTTTGATATCATGAGTTTTAAAAACATACAGCTTAACTTCACAAATAATAAACACAATGTGGTGGTTATATTCACAGATTCTCCCAGGTTGGCACTTTACCTTACAACGACTTAATTGTAAACCCATACACACAACCAATCATTCATTTATATAGAATTATATGTATCCTAAATCAAAATCAAACTTATCGTTTCTTAGTTCCAAGCCAAAAAAATGACATGAAGGCTTAAATAAGTCAATAATCTACCTCTAGAGCAATGCTCATCGAGGTGACCAGCAAAGTACCAATAAGGTAATATTTTCAAACCATCTTTACAAAAAGTTAAAGCTACCAATAGCCAATGCCTCCCCATTGCATTATTATACATACATTGATAGAGTTAATCCTTGCAAGTACAACACTTTATTTATATAAAGTACATGGGATTACTTCAGCCGTCCATCTAAAATGTAATTAGATACTGGTTATAAAACAACCCAATAGTGGACTAATCAGGTATTGTCGCGTCAGCTTAAAGATACAATATTACATTATTATGAAATAGCTAGACCACAGGCGGTTTACGTAGGAGGTCCCCTGAAGAATCTAATCACCAGTATTTGTGTTTAAAAAGACAGCCTGCTGTGTTGCAGCACTTAATCAGATAAGGCAAACGCAGATGCCCACGTATGGTGAATCTGCAAATATATAGAAAAAAAGGCATAATATAAAGCCCCAAGCTGAGAACTACCAATCAGTAGATAAATTATGCATTGTCATTTAATTTCAGTGATATATCACCTGTGTATTATATAGTTTTAATCACAAGCAATTTGTGTAGACGGTCCACGCAGGGGTCTGATAACCGGTAGCGATGATTAAAAAGCAACCTGCTTCCTTGCAGCACTCGATAAAACAAACCAGTTCCCATATACGGTAAACTTTTAAGGGAAAAAAATAAACCCAAAGCTTAAGAAAAATATATACGCACTGGGATCATTAATCACCCCACAAAAAGAAAAGGGAACTCATCGAATTAACAGATGTTTCACGAAGGTGAAAAAGTATCAATGCATACAAATCACATTTGTATACACAAGCAGAGATGAAATTAACATCAACAGAAAATATTCTGACAGCAGTTCAAACCGCTGTAGCAAAAGAAAGAGCCCTAGCATAGGGGAAACACATTAATGTCGAAACCCCTGTAACAGCCTTAGAGGCAGTTACAAAAGCTAGCATTCCAAATACAAAAGCTTTACACCCAAGATGGATACAATGGGTTAAATCTCTAGCTGCAAATGACGTTGAATATGTTTTTGATACTTATTTGAAAACACAAGAATTCCTGCAATACGAACACGAATGTACGCTACCTACTGAGATTCTCCCTCTTGACCAATATGAATTTATAATTTATACTGACGGTTCTCCACATCCTGCTATGGAGGGTAAGCAAGATTATAGTGCAGCATGCCCGATCGTTAAAGGTCATTTGCGCGATGGCAAATTCAGACCAATGGTCACAAAAACGGAATCTCTAGGAGATTGTACAGCTCAGCGAGCTGAACTACAAGCATTCAAAATGGCACTTGAAAATACAGATCACGAATTCCCCACACTCATAGTGTGCGATTCCTTTTACTTTGTTCAATCGTATAATGATTATTTACAGAATTGGCCTCAAAATGGTTTCAAAGATGCAAAAGGTGGCACAACCAAGCACAAAGCGCTTTGGGAACATGTAGTTCAGTTGCGAAACGGACTACAAACACTCACGTGATAAAAACACTGAGTCATCAACGTGATGGCGTTCACGTTGAAGGGAATTCATTGGCTGATGAAGCTGCGAAGGCGGCTGTGCAAACGGCTTCCGTAGCTGCAATCACTTGTTCAAAAACGAAAATAGACAATGAAATAATACTGGCTTTCAATTCTTCAAGCAATGGCAGCGGTGCAGCGTTACCTAAAATGTTTCCACTCAAATACTTGTATATAATTGATGCAAACAGCATTCCGTGGAGGTAGAGGGTCTGACACACCAGGGGATCTCTAAAACAATTTTAATACTAAAAGAAATGTACTGGTGGCCAGGAAAGAATACACTGATTCACATCTTCATCATTAACTGCATAGACTGCAATAGAGATCGCAGTACAAAACGCCACCAGACACTTGACTACGATGCAGCCAGACACTGTTGATAGACAGCATTAGACTATGAGTTGAGTTTGAGTTTAAAATATTTCTTAAGCGCGCGTACACCTGGCGGTTTCATGGCGCTATAAAGTACTGAAAACCTGGGGGGCATGAAGGACAGGAGCGCAAAGGAAGGAGGTTATGGGGAAAAAGCTTGTGTAAAAAAAAAGGCTTTCAGTGCCTTACGAAACAGGGTGTACTGGGCGCAGGATCTGAGATTAGCCGGGAGAGAGTTCCAAAATACTGGTGCGAGTGTAGAAAATTTGGAACCTCCCCATTTTTTTCGTTTAAAATGAGGAACTACGAGCAATTGTTGGATAGAAGAGCGCAGCTCCCTGGCCGGGACATAAGGTTGGATTTTCTGAGGAGATGAAGGCTGGGGCTGAGCCAGACCGGGCATTGAAGGTGATACAGCCCAGTTTAAACAAGGCTCGTTCGCGAATAGGGAGCCAGTGTAGGGACTTGAGGAGAGGGGTGACGTGGTGGGATTTGGAAAGGTTGAATACCAAGCGGGCCGCCTGGTTCTGAACTAGCTGGAGTCGTCGCATACTGTAGGCGGGTAAGCTACAATAAAGGGCAGTGCCGTAATCCAGGCGGGAAATAACCATCGCCAGAATTATGATTTTTAGGGCCGGAAAGGAGAAAAATCGTGAGACTTTGCGAATGGTGCGGAGAGAGAGGAAAGCAGAGGACACCACCGAACTAACTTGGGAGTGGAGGGAGAGTTGGTCGTTCAGTTTTAAACCAAGTGTTTTTACAGAGGAAGACGGAGTGGGGGGGGGACCTAGAGTGGGGGGCCAGAAGAGAGAAGACCAAGGACTATCTACATGCCGGCATCCCTTTGGACGAATGCAGTCCCACAAACACTAATTCAAGGTTCCTATTGATGTGGCCTTAGCGCTCGGCTGACGCTTGAACTGTTAAAAAAGATTTGCTAGTCTTTATCGGCACATACGCAATAGGCACTCTACACTCTGACCAGGGCCCTGAGTTTAGCTCTCGAGCTTACAAAGAAGCCATGGCCAGTTTGGGCGTAGCATTGCAGTATTCTTCTCCATTCCATCCTGAGGGAAATTCTGTTGTGAAATGAAAAAACCGGGACATGAAACAGTCTACAACAGTTAGGGTATTAGGTTCGGGTGATGGGTGGGTCAAACACCTTCATGGGGTCCAACGCTCATTAAACAATTTGCCAAAAAGTTCTCTAGGGGGGTGTCACTCCATATGAGGTCCTATTTGGGACTAGAATGTTGGTACCAGACCTTGACATGAAAGGCACAGTGGTGCAAAATAAAGATTTTTGATATCAAAGATCGTTTGGCTGTTTTACAGGACTTAAATGAACTAAGATCGAAACAAAGCAACGTGTTTCTTAAGCCAACCACTACTGGGGAAAAACCAGCCATCCCAGCAAGGCCTGTCTGTATCCCAAAGCTTGGTGATTTAGTCAGAGAAGAAGGAATTTGGGCCTTTTTACAGACAACCAGTACCTGTCCTAACAATCCTCGGATCAAGAACAGTACTTTTGCCGCCCCTTGCTGATAAAAAGGAGAAAAGATTTGTGTGCATCGACCTGATCAAACTATACTATGTGGCCGATACTAAGCAGTAGGCCAAGTGGACTCTGACATTGTAGTAGACGCACTCCTCTAGCTACAATCCAAGAGGTTCAACCTGAGAGACTCATTATCTTTGAAGATTATACAATGAGAAATGAAGGACTAAGTATTAGAGCTATGGAACCCATTCCTCTTGAGACCCAAAAAACAGTTTGTCCTGATACACCTGTCTACTACGAAGTAACAAGTGATCAACTGGTTCCAGCGATTTAAACGAATCCTGATGCAATTCCAACCATTGACAGAACTGCCTCTGGCTATTTCATTAACTTTGATACGTTTTCTAAGGATCCCAATGAACCTAAAATGACGGCAGCCAAACGATTGAACTATGGATCGTTTTGGGAATATTTTTCTTTCTACTTTGGTTAACACTAGTAATTACTCTGGGTATGCTGATAAATGGAAGATATATTCAAATGGACACAGCAAGTAAAAGAGTGAAATTACTTCTACAGCCACACAAATCATCCCATCGTGAAGCAAGAGACTTGTCAGCAGTGAACATCACAGCTGTTCCTATACCAGATGGTATAGTTTGGGACAAAACCGAATATGACATTTTTGGCCCATCAGAACTTTTTCAAAATTCTACACTTATTTAGAATTTCTTTAAGTGACGGTATTACCTCTAGTACCTTTTCTGATGATTGGGACTTCGAGACTGTTAATAACATGATGTCTGATCTAGAAATGTCTGCAGTATTCACAAATCATGAATATTTAGAGGGGTCATCAGACTATGAACAAATGTATTGTTATAACCATTATGGTCATGCATAAGACTGCAACACCTAGAAATGTATTTATGTATAACCAATGGGAACATTGTCCTACACCTCCAAAGGGTAGCTCAAAATCTTTTGCAAAGAAATGTCCATATTTATTAGGGTTCAACTTGCCAAATCCAGAAATGTTTTTCTTTAAAAATGTGAACAAGACAGGAACGAAAAATATGTTAACCAATACAAAACAGATTTATTCTGCAGCCTTTATTGCCCAACTGTCTAGGCAGGGTTTCGACTTTGGAAAGACAACATTGAGACAAAATCTGTCTGGGGTACAAAAGATTGGCAAGTGCAGGGGGAAGAAGCTTTGTTTAGAGCCTGTACCATCCCTGTGCAAATTATGTTTTTGAATAACACTGTCCAATGAACGTCTTGCCTTGGGATAGTGAAGATCAATGACATGAACACTCTGTCCATACCTGCACCTGCGAGTAAAAGCACTACACAGGGGGAGGTCCACGTACATACTTTTTTGCATCACAACAGATCAGATCCAGAATGGAGAAAATGATTGCTCTGGCCCACAGACACAAACAACTGTCAAGATTCATTCCTGAACAAAACACAGGGTTTCACTATCAATAGGCCAGACCCACACTATGTTCAAAGACAGCATCCAGGGATAGTAAAAACATACAGTGTAGGGAAACATTGCCTTGATTGGCTACAGAAAGCTACACTAGAGGATGTGAAACAACACTTAACTTTACTTCAAGATGGTGCAGATCTCAGGGAATTCTTGCTAGGTCCATGAAAACTGTGTGAAAAATATTTCATATATGCCGGTATCTACGCTGCTTATAATGAAATATGGAAGGTTACCCAACCAAAAATTGCAGAAAGAATACAAGAAAATGATCTTATTAATTGAGAGAACTCTCTTGCTGTAGTAGAAAATGGGTTAACGTCCAGGATATATTCATTGGACAGCATTGTATCCTCTGCCATAGACATTATGGAACAAGACTTGGTCATGTTGCAACATGGTCAATCTCATTTACATTCTATCATGCTATTAGGCTGAGTGCTACAAAACCTGTGTGCTGGCTATGTGCCTTGGTGTTTAATCCACACTACGTCAATGTTTTCAGAAAACAATCTCACTGATAAACAGATCAAACTGGCACAAAGGGGAGCAGACTATACGGTGCTGAGCATTGAAAAACTGGAAAAATTACCATTCACTGTGGCAGAAAAACTAGCTACTGAGTGGATCACACATGGTAAAATTACTCTGCCTGTTACAACTTTCCATTTTCAGTATTGCCTAAAACATATACCAGCAGGCAAATATGAAATGTTGGGTAAAGGATACATCAAGAAATCCTGTGATTTACCTTACACACAGAGATGTTGGAGTGTTTCTTAGCGGTACAGACTATGAAAACACACTAAGCGGTTCTCTCCTATGCCAGGGTATTCATTTACACGGGGCCTGTAATGGTTTCACTACAAACATATCCTGCCACCTGCAAGGTTCACCAGCTGTATTGATTAAGCCAATTTTTGGACAACTTTCGAATGGAATTTACCTCATGTTGAATCATCACATCTGCTGTGGCATGTTGCCAGGCATCCCATATCTAGTAACGGTTACATCAAGGGTCACTTGCTGTATGCAAGTCTTGTTCTCTCAAATCCAGACAGTCAGGGAGTCGCCTTTATGGCCTTCACTGAACATCTCTTCTATACAAATTGATACTCTAAGCAGAATGAAAGCCATTCTTTTACATCAAACAATGCCTCTGACCTCGGCCAAAAAACCTATGATCTACAAATCGCAAGGACTTCAGCCAAGATACATGTCCTTTTGAATACAAACTGCCCTATACATTTCTCAGAAATGTGGTGACGTATCTTAAACATGTCTGATACGGGCGGTATTGTACATGTATTTAGGAACGTGTGTTCAGGACTGTTAACACCTTTTCAAGCAGTCCTCGGAATAATTCCCATCTTCATGCACTCTGTGTTTGGAGGACTGCCACTACTTTTAGCACTCGTTGCAGGGATCCTGTTTTTGCTGCTACTGCTGCGATATGGAAAGCCAAATCAATGCGACACCCAATGCATCGTGGAGAGAGCTCTGCTGGAGATGAAGTGTCGTGAGCGCATCGTCCACATTTTAGGTTTACCTCGTCTACGAGAATTAAATACCACATGGTTTCTGTCATTAAGACCAGTCTGGCAAGATTGCATCTTACCTGTTCTATGCTGCCTGCTTTGCGGTGAAGAATGTGTGCTAGACATCTGTCTAACACTTCCATCAGTCATGCCAACGGATATCGATACTCTGCTGGACTCGGTAACGGCCCATCCTGTATGTTGTCCCCAGCCGCTACCAATCCAGATGACGGCATTCATTAAGATCTCATAGACCCAAACTGCTACTGCTAAGGGATGAGAGGAAACAACAGGCACGCAGGCAACATCAGATACGAACATTGCTGATGCTTCCAATGCTGAAGATGATGCTTCTCATCTATGTGGGGTTAGTCTTCTAAACGAGGTAATCCAAATTTCACCTACAACGGTAGACGACTTTTTGTCTACATGATTAGAAGATTTCATGTTTTCTCCAACCCCATCCACTGACTTTTGATTCAGCACACAGGGTATCGGGATGACTCTGAATTTGTCCTTCATTTTTCAAAACAAAGACTAAACTTGGAACTTTTTCCTATGATTAATTTTTTTCTCCAAATTTGTATTTTTCTTTTTGGCAAAGTAATCTGCTTATAGTAGAACTATTAATAGAAAACACATTATTTTTAAACACGTCCAGAGACAATATGTCACCTTGTCAATAACAATTGTTTTATGTACCTTGACATGAAATGGTTTCAGCCTTTTTCTTCTGTATTTACGAGCCATTTCATCATGTGTATATATATATATGTATGTTCACTCATTTAGCATTTACTGTAAATATATGCTTGCAATGAAACATTGCTTTAATATGTACAGCACCATTGCTTTTTTTTAATGCATAGCAACAGTTTTAATGCATTTTTTATAATGTGTTTTAGACACGTTTTTAGCAATTCATGTGTAGCTATATTTTAGGTATGTTTAGCATGTTTGGAAATTAGTAATGTCGTTCATACGAAACTGGAGTGGGTGTTGTGTGTCGATTTAGATACTGTAAATAGGTTTCCCGATTTATGCCCTTATATAGGCACAATTCAAATTGCCCTTATTTAGGCATAGAAATCTAACCCTTAGTTATGTATTATCCATGCTAACAAAATACAGGCATGGCTACCTATATCCGTCCATCCAAGCCTTTAGGACTTCCCCTTGCTTGGATTATTGATTTCTCCAAGAACTCATTTATTATGCATGAACATCTATTCCTTTGGGGTTCATTCATGACATTCCTCTGCCCGACTTTTACATCAATACTGGCATTCCTGAACACTTTCAAGGTATTAATATACCTTCACTTGCCATGGCAAGTCATGGCTGCATACTTGCACGGCTCGCCATGGCAAGTTCGGAAGGAAGTTGAGTCCCCGCCTGACGCACTGACCAGACACTGTCATCCTCCTCGCAGAGAATCAAGCTCCAATGTTTCTGACTCCCCTTGAGGGGTGCTGGAGATCGAGGCCCAGAAAGAAATTTCAACCTCTCTCATTCTAAGGTATGGAGCAGACTAGAACCTAGAGGGGCTTTTGGCACATCTTGGCAACACCAATCCTAACTATCGCTAAACCAGTCTATAGAAAAACCGCACCTTCTTCTTACCTCGTACTACACTCAGTTTAGGTACAATGGGGTAGAACTAGCTAGAAGCACCAGACGAGTATTCACATTTTAGCCTGTGTTATTTCTGTAAGTATTTTTTATGAATATATGTCATAGCTACAAACCATGCTATTGGAGTATTATTTTATCTTACTGCTAACACTGTACATATTATACATCACATTCTGTCTTACGATTGTAGCAGTTCATATCTCTTGCACGAGAAATAAAACTGTTCAATAAACCCTTTTTATTGAAACACCTGTCTACCTATTTCTGTGAAACTCTGTAGAAACAAAGCATGCACGATTGACTGAGTGAAACAGGTATCTATTGTTTCCACGATTCTGAGACTGTTCCGATTCTACAGGGAAACAAAGTTGTCATGTTTATGCAATTGTCAGAAACTAATCCCTTCTTGTTCATTTGAGAAGTTTCTAGTGACCTCGGAGTTAGCCTGCACACACAAGTAATTAAGTTTAATGTATTCGACAGAGGCATACTGACCTTAGTCCTATACTACAACTACAGTGTATATTAATATCCCAATGCGCAGAGCCTATCAGGGATATGGGAGCTACACTACAGGGGGCGTGGCCTGCTATGAGAATTTAGCAATCCTGCTGTGTGGGAGTTACTGAAGGTAATAGGAGGGGTAGTTGGCCCCCAAGGTTGTCCTTGCGGGCCAACTACCCCTCTTGTTACCTCCAGTAAGTCCATACAGTGGGATTGCTCAAATGTCTTCGGAGGCCCAGCAACCTTTCTATCACCACTCTTTAAACGCAACTACTAGTTAAAGAAGTGTTTGCAATGTAATACGTTTTGCAGTTGCGAGAGTTAGAGCTATTGGCGTTGTAAATGTAAAAGTTTTTTACTGAAGATTTTTGGGGTGGAGTGGATGTACGTTGTGTGTAGTGGAATTATGTGGTATTTTGTGCAGTGAAATTATGCGGATAGAAAGTATGTGGTATTAGGTGTACAGTAAATATGTAGAGTCTGATTATGTGTTATGGAGAATAATTGTGTGTTATGGTAGCCTGTGGTGTGGAGTGGTAACCTCAGGTTTAGTCTTCCTCGTTTCAATAGAAGCTCAACTATGAACTCAGTGAGACACAAAAAGAAGGAATCACTGAGGAGCACTTGTGGACCTAGTCAGAGGTATGAGCAGGGCCACTGGAATTATGCGACTGTTTGGCTGCATTGATTTTCGCACAATTATACATTTTCTACATTAGACACATAATTCATCATCTGCTCCCTAATCTGCAGATTTGAACAAAAAAAGCCTTGTTTCTAGCTCACATGGCTCAAACGTCACCAAAAAAGCAGTGATAGTGTTATAGCGTGGTGGAAGGCCCTTTGCAAACTTAGAATGGTCACCTGTTACTTATTGCTAAATGTGGGTGGTAAATTGGTACTAATGGTGTCCATGGCACTCTTGCTTCCTTCTCCGCCTCTCTTGCTTCTTTCTGCTTTTCTGTTGCTTTTTTCTGCACATTTCTTTCTTTTTCTGCAGTTCGTGTGCCTCTTTCTGCAAATCTCTTATACTTTCTGCATCTCCCTTTCCTTGTTCTGCACGTCTGTTGTCTCTTTCTGCACCTCATTTGATTTTCTTTTCCCTACTCCTCTTACCTCTTTCTGCACCCTTCTTCCCTCTTTCTGCACCTCTCTTGACTTTTTCTGTACACCTTTTATGTCTTTCTGCATCCTTTATGCCTCTTTCTACACCTCTGTTACTTCTTTCTGCACTTCTCTTCCTTCTTTCTGCACCTCTCTTGCTTCTTTTTGCACCTCACTTGCCTCTTTCAGCACCTCTGTTGGTTCTTCCTGTACTGATCTTGCTTCTTTCTGCACCTCACTTGCCTCTTGCTGCACTTCTCTTGCTTCTTTCTACACCTCTTTTGCTTCTTTCAGCAATTTTCTTACCTCTTTCTGCACTTTTTTTCCTTCTTTCTGCACCCCTCCTGCCTCTTTCTGTACCTCTCTTGTCTCTTTTTACATTTCTTCTACCTCTTTCTGCATCCCTCTTGTCTCTTTTTGCACCTCTGTTTGTTATTTCTGCACTGCTCTTGCGTCTTTCTGCATCCCACATGCCTCTTTCTGCACTTCTCCTGCTTCTTTCTAAACCTCTGTTGCTTTTTTCAGCAATTTTTTAGCTCTTTCTGCACCTTTTGTTGCTTGTTTCTGCACTTCTCTTGCACCTTTCTGCACCTCTGTTGCCTCTTTCTGCATTTCACTTGCTTCTTTCTGCACATCTCTTGTCTCTTTCGGCACCCCTGTTAATTCTTTCTGCACCCTCCTGCGTCTTTCAGCATCCCTCTTCCCTCTTTGCGCAACTCTCTTGCCTCTTTCTACACCTCTCTTCCCTCCTTCTGCCCCCCTCGTGCCTCTTTCAGCACCTCTGTTGCTTCTTTCTGCACTTCTCTTTCTTCTTTCTGTACCCCTCATGCCTCTTTCAGCACCTCTGTTGCTGCTTTCTGCACTCCTCTTCCTTCTTTCTTTACCCCTTGTGCCTCCTTCTGAACCTCTGTAGCCTCTTTCAGCACCTCTGTTGGTTCTTTCTGCACTGCTCTTTCTTCTTTCTGCACCTTACTTGCCTCTTTCTACACTTCTCTTGCTTCTTTCTAAACCTCTGTCACTTCTTTCAACAATTCTCTTGCCTCTTTCTGGACTTCTCTTGCTTGTTTCTGCTCCTCTGTTGCATCTTTCTGCACTTCACTTGCTTCTTTCTGTACCTTTCTTGCCTCTTTCAGCACCTCTGTTAATTCTTTTTGCACCCCTCCTGCTTTTTTCTGTACCACTGTTCCCTATATGTGCAACTCTCTTGCCTCTTTCAAAACCTCTCTTCCTGTACCACTCTTGCCTATTTCTGTACCTCTGTTGCTTCTTTCTACACCTCTGTTGCTTCTTTCAGCAATTCTCTTGCCTCTTTCTGCCCTTTTCTTACTTCTTTCTGCATCCCTACTGCCTCTTTCTGTACCTCTCTTGCCTCTTTCTGCACCTCTCCTACCTCTTTTTGCACCTCTGTTGGTTCTTTCTGCACTGTTCTTGCTTATTTCTGCACCTCACTTTCCTCTTTCTGCACTTCTCTTGATTCTTTCTATACCTCTGTTGCTTCTTTTAGCAATTCTCTTGCCTCTTTCTGTACCCCTCCTGCCTCTTTCTGTGCCTCTCTTGCCTCTTTGTGCACCCCTCTTACCTTTTTCTGCCTCTTTTTGTACCTCTGTTGGTTCGTTACTCACTGCTCATGCTTCTTTCTGTACCCCACTTGCTTATTTATGCACCCCTGTTCCCTGTTTCTGCATCTTTCCTGCCGGTTTATGCACCTCTCTTGCCTCTTTCTGTACCTCTGAGTTAGAGGTAGTTTTAATCCACCATGCCCTATTATGTACTAGGGCCTTACAGAGAAGGTCATGCTAATCACAGGGGTACCCCAACCCATAGTGTACCCTAGTGTATGTAGGTGTTTTCACTGTATTCTAAGTGTCTTTCAGCATAGCACTGGCTCCGGGCCTGGTTAGTCAGAGTCAGTTACCACCAGTACCAGTCAATAAAAATTTGGGAGCACAGGATGACTTTGCAGTAAAGCCTTTTTGTGCACCTCTGTTGGTTTTTTGTATGTCTCTTGCTTCTTTCTACATTTTTCTTCATCTTTCTGGACTTGCCTATTTCTGCATTTCTCTTGCTTCTTTCTGCGCCTTTCTTCCTCTTTCTTCACATGTCCTACCTCTGTAGGCATAGTTAGAAATTGGCATTTAAAAAACCTTAGAAATTCATTGAACAAACCATAGGTTTCAGTGATGTTAAAGCTAGAAATTATAATTTAAAAAATCCTTTGACATTCACCAACAAAACCATAGGTTTTCAGTGACGTTATAATTAGTTGGTCATTTCACTGTTACAAAACCATAGAAATTCCACTGCTATAGTTAGTTGAGCTAACTATAACTTCCGCCCCTGCAATGCACTGCTGATAACATCACATATTACATCATTCATGACCCCACCAGCAGAGCACTAGAAGCGGCGTTTGCAGAGTGGTGTAAAAAGGGGAATGGCCTCGGACCACCTCTCTGCAACGCAGCTCTGTGGCACTTACGGAAGGTACCTGGTGGGCTAGTTGGCCCCCAGGGACCCTCAGGACCAACAGTAGGTAACGTATATATATATATATATATATTTATATATCACTGAAAAAAACATAGGTTTCACAATCGTTATAGTTAGGAATAAGCAATTAAAAAACCTTTGAAATTCACTAAAAAAAACATAGGTTTGACACCAGTTATAGTTAGCTAAAAATTTTACTCATACAAATCCATTGAAATTCCCACGTTATACTTAGTTGGACTCACTATAACTCGCGCGCCCGCAATCCACTGCTGATTATGTCACATATTACATCATTCATGACATGGTCAGTGACATCACTGATGACATCACTGATGACATCTCAAATTACATCACTGATAACATCACTGATGGCTTCTCAATTGGCACCTTTAATTTGAATACATATATATACATGTCAATTGACATCACTGATCTCATCACTGATGACATCATTCATGTGATAATACGATGCACCTCCTCACACTCTAATATAACCTTTGATACACCCAGTGTTAAATACAGACTACCATTCTTGAAACCATTGGCACACCAATACCTGTTACTACATATGCACTCATTGATTCCTAGGTCTACACACACATCCACTCATTCACCCATACAATCACTCATACATACAGTCACTCATCAATACAACTCTATCATATGCACTCATACACCTACACAGACACTCACACACTGCCACTCATCCATGGAATTACTCACACACCTAGTCAGTCATGCAAACAATCAATCACACTCTCATTTCCTCATCTATACAGTTATACAAACAACACCTTACTTATTCAAACATATACTAACACATACTCTCTTATACAATCACTGATATTAGTACACCTTGATCCATACAGCCACTCGCACAATCACTGGCTCTTATGTATAGTCATTTATATATGCCAACTCTCACATGCACTGTGTTATACATATGTACTTACTTGGACATGTAGCACTGAGATATCCATTCACTCACCAACACACCCATGCACACAGTCAACTGCCCATACAGCTGTTTCCACATGCACTCCTAGTGAATCAACTGCTCACACATCTATGCACAGAGTCACACACCTCCCAGCCACCCACACATACACTCAGTCTCCCATACAAATACTTGGTCAACCAATAAATAACCTATATTGCCACTTATATAGCTACTGATCAACACATGCAGCAGCTTACACAATAACAGACATACTTATGCACACATTCATGCAGTTTAGTCACTAACCCATGCATTCAGTAAAACAAATTTAATCACCCACTCATACAATCAGTCACGTAGCTACTAAATCCTTCATCCAGATACTTATACATCCACTCATTCTTCAATATGTAAAACAAATTTAAACTTTACAGAAACACACAGTCACTGGATGATGTCATCAGTGATAAGATCAGTGATGTCATTGAAGAACCAAAAATTTACAATACTCCTTCTCAGGGGTCTTACCAATAAGTAGTCCATTCAAAGGTGGCAAAGAAATCAACAGAGAATCTGAAATATGAAAAGACATCTTTATTATAATTAATTGTGAGGCTCCGTCGCCCAATCACACTTAAAGCAACTAGATGAGGGAGTCTGCCTGCATGGCCTCCGCACAGACCTTTTATACAAAATATTGTGCCCTAGGCACACATTCCTGCTTTGAAGTACATTATTGTTGGTCACTCCTAGGACGTGCACACAAAGCACCACTTTCAAGATAAGTCCAGGCCATAAAAGGATCGCACACATGCTTGGTTTCCTGTTCAATCAGGCCGGACAAACCCATCATAAAACCTTCAACCAAAATCGATGAACATGTCGTAAAGGAAAGGAAGAAACAGATGGAAAGGAGATAGAGGAGTGGGAACGGCGTGCCATAAAGTCGGACACGTCCTGCTCTTTGATCTTTATTGCGCCAGCTGTTGAACAAGGAGCTGGCTTGGCAGGGTTAGCCTCAAGCAACAGGGTCAGCTTTCGTCAGGTCATGCAGAAGTCAGCACAAACCCATGCTAAGGTTATGTCCTTTAAAAGCTTGTTCTGCCATGGTGAGAGCCTACTGTAAGGGCAATGTATAACATGGCTGCTATTCACAAGATGGAACCCAAGTGTTCAATACAAAACCTTCAAATGCACAGTGAATCCATTGGTGTAACATGATGAAAACACTCATGCATACCGCATTCGTCATTTGCGGTTCGCTGATACCAAATTCATAACAGAATCATGATATTTAAAACACAGGTTCAGAATTTTCAGAACCACAGAGCATCCTTTTGCCCTTACATAGGCAATAACCTATGCTCATGCTAATCTGAGTCCAGGTCTATATTCATCACTAGCTGGTGTTGATGTAGAAACTGTACAAAAGGAATTATCAGTAAACTCTGACCTAACCAGTTCATGTTCAATTAAAATATGAAACTCATGTGAAGAAACAGTAGAAAAAGGAAGAGTAGGTTGAGAAGTTGGTGCAGACGTCAATTGTGTAGGAGAAACAAACCAGAATATAGTAGCTAATAGAATACATAAAAGTATTAAAATGAATAAAGCTATACCACACTTAAAGAACAACATTCTATAATATCTTTTTTCATCTCTTGTTTTTTGTCGTCATTCCTCAATACAATCTCCATTTTCTAATGTCGCTCACGCAATCTTGATAGAGTACTTCAGCTGTGATTATTAGCAGGTCATAGGGACACTGCAAGTCCTGCAGGCCTACTGCCACTACTCAGGTCACAAACTGAACCGTTGGTACTCCTACGTGACCCTGCAACTGGCAAATGGTAACCAATCAAAAATTTAACAAAAACCATAATACAATTTCAGAAAAAGCAAGAGAAAAAGAAAAACAAAAGTCAAATGCAAAATACTTGCACAATCCTAAGCAGAAAGCAAATCCTAGAATTATCTAATAACATTTTATATAGCTTCCTATGCATTTCAGTAATTTATTATATGTTCAAGTGAAACAATAGTGTTCCTGATCAATGCTCTCAGATGAAAAGGGATACTCTTCCACAGAGAGTAGACTTTTTTCTGCTTTTACTAAACAGCATAGTACTTTAAAATAATTCCAGCAAAGCAGCAAAAATGAGTTTCCAAACTTCAATTCTATATAAGCTCACAGAAAATACCCAAAGTCCGTCAAAGCCTCTCCTGGCAAGCTTCTATTGTCCATCAAATCCGCTTCCAGTGTTTTCTTCGCGTTGGGCCTCTTCAATTCAGGCTTTTTCATGAGAAAACAATACTGTTTAGTTGGAGTGTCCTCCGGGCAAAACACCCACAGCTCTCTCGAAAGTCTCAATGTCTCAAAACAATGCACCAGTGTCTCTTCTTTGTGGCAGACACTACAAATGATGTGCTGTTCATTGATCAAGGGCACAAAGCATCTTGTGCAGATCCAAGCACTACTTAGAAACGACCCAGCAAGATCAGCAGCACTTTTGGAAAGGGGCGACCACTCGGTCCCCCCGAACGTATGGCGGAGTGCCTCGATCCCCCCGGGAAGCCATTTTTGGGCGGGAGGCGCGTCTCGGCTGGTATGCCCGAAGCGGCGTAGCCGGGGCGCGCCTTTTCCCGCCCTAGAGTGGGCTGGCCTAGACACCGACGTAGCCAGCCCCGCCCTAGGGGCAGGCAGGGGCGGGTTCTCGCCCGCCCTGAAGACGGATAAAAAGAGACGCAAGACCAGAAGACGTCCTCTTGTTCTTGTGCTCCGAAGCTGCACCTCCTCGCTACCCGTGAGATCGGGACAGAACGAAGAGCCAATTTTGAGCGTTTTGATCCTTTTCTTTGTCTTCTAGATACTTCGTCGGAGAAATGCCAAAGAAAGTCGCAAAGAGAATGACGACCGACCAGATGGTGCGGGCCCTTTGCAAAGAGATGTCCGACATAAAGAAACGGTTGGCGAAACGGGACGGGGAGGAGGGTTCGGGCCCTGCGCCGGCTGGAGGGAGACCTAAGAGGCCGAGAAGGGTTCCAGCCGGTGGAGACGTCCCGGTCCCCTCTGTACCGCTCGAGGCGCCGACCCCAGTACCAATGGAGGGAAATCCAATCCCCGTTGTCGTCACCCCGACATCCAAAGAAGACATGCCCCCCGAGCTGGCAGCACAGCTAGCAGCTTGGTTGGGGGAGAGTAGTGATGGCGCCACGGCTGCCGAGGCACAGGCGCTGATAAAAGGGCTTCGTGAGAAGAGAGATGCAGCTAAAGTGACTGCGCCGTTGGCGGGAATAGACAAGCCGCAAGCGGCCGAAGCTGCGTCCGGTGCAGGTAAGCGGCCATTGCCGATTGCAAGGGACGAGTCAGCACCCTCTCGTAGAGAGAGATTGGGACAACATGTGCCTTTAGCTATAAAAGAAAAGATCTGGGCTGGGGAGTACGTGAATATTTTCTCCTTGCTTGTTGATCATTATGAGGTGGAGCATGTTAAAAGTCAGAAGGACCTAATGCATCCGAGTGTTTGGCGCGCAAAAATGGCCGCCTTTAAGGTAAATGAGAATATTGGCAACTGGGGCAATGCGTGGGGTATTTTTACATCGATTTTGGGGGAACGTAGGCCCGAGTTGCTTTCTGAATTTCCCATTTATCAATCACGAATTATGGGTTACTCGACAGCGTATCAAGGTAACCATTGGTTTTGTTATGACAATCTGTTCAGGAAAGAAAAGGAACATAACAAGGGTTTGACTTGGGATTGTTACGATTCTGTAACATGGGATAAAATGAAAGAATCAGGAATGTTAAAGATGCCATTGGTTGGGAGCAATGTTGTAGATTACTCCCGCCAAAAGGTGGGGACGCCCTTTCGACCAAGTACGAGCACCGACGATCAGTCGAGGCCCGCAGGCAATACAGGGAGGAAGGGTTTCTGCTTTCATTTCAACAAAGGGAAATGTACCAGACCTCCGGGATCGTGTAAATTCAAACATGAGTGTAGTACGTGTGGGTCGTCCCATCCTGAGTCATCGTGCAGAGCCAGAACGGGTGAGAATGGGGTTAAGGGAGGCGCCAAACAGGTCTAATCTAGTCCGAGGGGCGCCTTTACCAACCCCGATTGATACCTTGGCAATGATTCCCTGGCTCAGTGAATACCCAGATCGTACTTCTGCTGGGGTGCTGCGGAACGGTTTTTCACATGGTTTCCGCATCCCGGTGGGGGACTTTCAGGGTGTAGGGATTTGCAAAAATCAACTTTCTGTTTTACAACATACATCTGTGGTGCAAGAAAAAATTCAGAAAGAGGTTAGCCGGGGACGGGTTGCTGGCCCGTTTAGTGTACTCCCGGTACCGGATTTTGTTTGTTCTCCGTTAGGGGTGGTCCCCAAGAAGGACCCAGGTGAGTTTCGTTTGATCCATAATTTGTCTGCTCCACACGGCCTTTCGGTGAACGACGCAATTGATCCAGAAGTTTGTTCGGTGCGATACGCATCATTTGATGAGGCAGTAGCCATCTTGAATCGCCTGGGGCCCGGGACGTTGATGGCGAAATCAGATATCGAGTCAGCGTTCCGGTTGCTCCCGGTACACCCAGACGATCAGCGTCTTTTGGGATTCGGGTTCCAGGGGTCATTTTACATGGATAGGTGTATGCCAATGGGATGCTCTATATCATGTGCTTATTTTGAGCAATTCAGTACTTTCCTGCAATGGGTGTTCACTAAGAAAACGGGTTTCCGAAATGTAATGCACTACCTTGACGACTTTTTGTTCCTTGGTCCCGCCGGAAATCCCGAATGTGCTCAGGCCTTAGCTGAATTCTGTGTGTTGATGGGTCATTTTGGCGTGCCATTGGCACCGGGTAAAACTATGGGTCCCACGACTTGCCTCGAGTTTTTGGGGATCGAGTTGGACTCAAGGGAGGGGTGTTTCCGTTTACCAGCTAGCAAAGTGTTAAAATTCAGGGCAGCCCTCCAAGTATGTTTGAATGCATCTAAGGTTACACTGCATCAGTTGCAACAATGGGAAAGTTGAACTTTGCCTTGAGGGTGATCCCAATGGCTCGCCCTTTTTCCCGCTCAATTGCCCAAGCGATGGTTGGCCTAAAGGAGGGTCATCATCGCACGAGGTTATCGGCTGAGGTCCGCCAGGACATGCGGATTTGGTTAGCATTTTTGGCGGACTTCAATGGCCGAGTCGTCTGGAACAAGCCAGCCGTGTCCTCAGAAGAGCTGGGGCTATGGACAGATTCAGCAGGAAGCATAGGCTTTGGCGCCATCTTCGGCACAAAGTGGTCTGCTCAAAGGTGGCCCCTATGGTGGCACGAGAAGGGGTTAACGAGTAATATTGCTTTCCTTGAACTATTTCCCATTCTGGTGGCCCTGAGAACCTGGCCAGAAGGGTTCAGAGATCATTCTGTCGTGTTCTGGTCCGACAATATGACCGTGGTAGAATGCATCAATAGTCAGGCAGCCCATTGTAAATTGATTTTGAGGCTGCTCAAAGAAATTGTCCTACTGTGTATGCAACTGAACGTGGTATTCAGAGCAAAACATGTCCCAGGGGTGATGAATCAGGCTGCTGATGCACTGTCTCGTTTTCACATGCAGGCTTTCTCGGGTTTCCTTCCTTCAGCGGACCCGGAGCCGGCACCCTTCCCCGAAGCTCTCTGGTCTCTCGGTGCCCCGAACTTCGTCACCTCGTGGGAGAGAGTCTAGCACCCAGGACAAGGAAGGCATATGAAGGGGCGTTCCAGGCCTATTTAGCCTTTTTGGGGGCAGAGAGAGGGGGACTTTGGGGTCAGGAAGAGTGGGTAGTACTTTTTCTGATGTCCTTACGTGGAGCTGGGAAATCGGTGGCTACGGCCCAAAGGCATCGGGCCGCCATTTCTTTTGTTGCCAGGGCCCATGGCATCCTGGACCCAACAGCGTCTTTTACAGTACAGAGAGCGCTGCGTGGGTGGCAACGCCTAGAGGGTCGCAGAGTAGACGTAAGACGACCGATAGGTTTAGACAGGTTGTCCCAGTTACTGGCCACACTCCCTAACACATGCTCGTCCCCCTTCGAGACCTGTTTGTTCCGGACTGCATTTACGCTGGCATTTCACGGGGCTATGAGAGTTAGTGAGCTAGTTGCAAGGAACAAACAGGATGTGACGGGGGGCTTGTGCAGGGAACATGTTCAGATCAGGGGTGATGCGATGATTGTCTCCTTTCTCAGGTCCAAGACTGACCAAGATGGGAGAGGGGACTGCACGATCATTCGCAGGAACCCCGAGTCATCCATGTGTCCGGTACAGTGCTTAGAAGATTACCTAGCACGAAGGGTGGCATCATGGGGGGGGACATTGTTGAGGCATGCAGACGCCACCCCGCTGACGAGGTTTCAGTTTCAGCGGGTGCTTGCAATTGCCATTGCCGCAGCGGGCTTGGACCCGGGCGAATTTGGGACCCATTCCTTTCGAATAGGGGCTGCCACTGAAGCTACAGCCAGGGGTCTTAATGTAGAACAAGTGAAACGTGTGGGGCGCTGGTCCTCCAATTGTTATAAGAGGTACGTACGATTGCACATGTTGTGAAGCTGTAATCATGTACTCACGCCTCTTGTCTTTTGTTTGTTTTCAGTTGCGCAAGCCTACGCGGCAGGGCGGACTGTGCAGTCGACCCAACACCAGGCCAGCGGTCGCACGTCACCGGCTGTGAGGAAGGAGGTGTGGGTCGTGGGCCACTCATACGTGAGACGGGCCGCAGACGTATTCAAAGCAGGTGACATGATTCACGTACCTGGGGAATACGGGTACAGAGTGTCCTTCTACGGATGGGGCGGTCTCTGTATTGACCAGTTTCAGGAATTTTTTGAGGGTTTGTTAGAGCGGATGAGGTCACCGCCGTCCATAGTCATAGTGCATTTGGGGGGCAATGATTTGGTCACCACCGGTAGACGACTTCTCCTGGAGGCTATGCTTTCCACGGTAAGTTGGTTAGCGAGGAGAGTTCCGGGGTGCATAATTGCGTGGTCTCATATGATCCCACGAAAAGTGTGGCGGGGGGCTATCTCGATCCCTGCTTTGAATCATTCTGTTAGAAAATTGAATAACAAAGTGAGTAGGTTGTTCCGTTCCAAGACATTGCATTCGATCTCGCATAGTTGTATTAATGATGACAGTATGTATCTGGGGGATGGTGTGCATTTGTCGAGGGAGGGGAATGAGTTACTCATAGGTGACTTCTTAGCTTGGTTAAAATCGTTAAAACATGACCTTTAGGTAGGAGTTTTGTGGGGGGTCCGGATAGCCGGTCAACTATCCGGACCTGTGGCGGTAAGGTCATGATCGGTGAGCACTAATTGGTAGATCCCTATGAGTGGGCGTCACCCAACACGGATGGGAGCGCTCGGGAGAGGTGGCCATTGGCCCCTCAATGGGGAGGCGGTCCCGTCTAAGGGCGGGTCGCCGGAAGTAAAGGAAAGGCGGTCAAGGCCCCTTCCTTTGTAGGAGGGGTTACAGCCCCCTCCTGGGGGAATTTCCCGGGGCCAGTGTCATCTGCGACGGCAGATGCGGTAAGTTGTGTGGGGTGGGGGGAGGTCCACGATACCTTCTAGATACCACACACAAGTCTTCGAACGACCTTTAAATGGCGTCGAGTCTTAAGTGCCCCCGTCAAGTCAAGGGAAATTGTTAGTAGTTGCACTTGAGGTAAGCCTCTGTGCTGTCGCCCCTCCCAAGTGGGAGGGGTAAGTCTGGTTAGGGATCTTGACACCGGTTATGACCTTGCCGTTGGCCCTTAAACGTTAGGATGTACAATTTCAGTGTTTCTAGAGAATGTTTTTGTAGGATGCTAGTTCGGCTAGGAGAACCTCTGTATTAGAGAATATGTTAAGGTTAGCCAAACATCGCAATGTGATAATGAAATTGTACATAACATGAACGTTTAATGTTTTAATTTTTTGTTTTAATAAATACGGCCGGGAGGGTCACTCCCTCCCACATCCAAAAACTTTAAGAACTGTTTCCGGTTTCCCTCCTTTTGGGGATTGTGTTGAGAGGGGGTGGCGGGTATCTCAGCCATATGGAAAGGGGCGACCACTCGGTCCCCCCGAACGTATGGCGGAGTGCCTCGATCCCCCCGGGAAGCCATTTTTGGGCGGGAGGCGCGTCTCGGCTGGTATGCCCGAAGCGGCGTAGCCGGGGCGCGCCTTTTCCCGCCCTAGAGTGGGCTGGCCTAGACACCGACGTAGCCAGCCCCGCCCTAGGGGCAGGCAGGGGCGGGTTCTCGCCCGCCCTGAAGACGGATAAAAAGAGACGCAAGACCAGAAGACGTCCTCTTGTTCTTGTGCTCCGAAGCTGCACCTCCTCGCTACCCGTGAGCTCGGGACAGAACGAAGAGCCAATTTTGACCCACCCACCAGCCCCTGAGGACAGCAAGTCGTTGTGCAATAAAGTGAATTTTTATAAGTATGTTTTACGTTTCGTTTACAGGCTGTGAAAGTATCAGTTTGTTGTTGATCATAGTAAAGTATGGTGAATATCGTGTAAGTTGTTACGATTAAAATGATTTGATGTAGTGTTGCATTTTTAAGCATGTTCTTTCGGTCGTAGCGGCCAATGTTTTCTTAGGTTTGAGTAAGAATTGTCGTATTTATTTTTGGTAGGCGGTAAGGTCATGATCGGTGAGCACTAATTGGTAGATCCCTATGAGTGGGCGTCACCCAACACGGATGGGAGCGCTCGGGAGAGGTGGCCATTGGCCCCTCAATGGGGAGGCGGTCCCGTCTAAGGGCGGGTCGCCGGAAGTAAAGGAAAGGCGGTCAAGGCCCCTTCCTTTGTAGGAGGGGTTACAGCCCCCTCCTGGGGGAATTTCCCGGGGCCAGTGTCATCTGCGACGGCAGATGCGGTAAGTTGTGTGGGGTGGGGGGAGGTCCACGATACCTTCTAGATACCACACACAAGTCTTCGAACGACCTTTAAATGGCGTCGAGTCTTAAGTGCCCCCGTCAAGTCAAGGGAAATTGTTAGTAGTTGCACTTGAGGTAAGCCTCTGTGCTGTCGCCCCTCCCAAGTGGGAGGGGTAAGTCTGGTTAGGGATCTTGACACCGGTTATGACCTTGCCGTTGGCCCTTAAACGTTAGGATGTACAATTTCAGTGTTTCTAGAGAATGTTTTTGTAGGATGCTAGTTCGGCTAGGAGAACCTCTGTATTAGAGAATATGTTAAGGTTAGCCAAACATCGCAATGTGATAATGAAATTGTACATAACATGAACGTTTAATGTTTTAATTTTTTGTTTTAATAAATACGGCCGGGAGGGTCACTCCCTCCCACATCCAAAAACTTTAAGAACTGTTTCCGGTTTCCCTCCTTTTGGGGATTGTGTTGAGAGGGGGTGGCGGGTATCTCAGCCATACAGACTCCAACACTCATTATTTAGTGTCAGAGGACGCTCAAGCTGCTCTCTCATGGGCACCAGAATGTAGTGCCTTTTTCCAAACGTTGATCCTTGGGTGCACTGCCTCTCCACCGGCGCAAAGCAAAAGAGGTGTGAATATGGCCAATACTCGGGCCAAGGGCTCAAGGGAATGTACACTGACAGAGGTTTCCAGCACATAACAGGTACGGAGCCCAAACAACGAATAAAGAAAATCAGCTCCTCCTTTCTTCTGCAACGCCTTTCGCAAATCAAATGCCTTGCTTTGGAGGTACCACTGATGTCGCGCTGATGATCGCTGTCCAGCTTCGCGACTTTCTTGTTGCAAGAATTGTAGAGCCAGGAAATCTGTTCATCTTATAGCGGTCACTGATGGGGAGTGAGCTTAGTGTCGATCACAGGTCTGCAGGGAATCACTCTTCCTTTAACTCTGGAAGGTCTAGCAGAACCTAGTGATGTAGGGAATATAACACAATTTTTGGTTTCCTTCAAATCAAGCACAAAAAACAGTTCATGTGTTTTAACAAGGGGACTGCAAGCAGGTGGCCTGCAATCTGCAAGGGAGTGGCCACGCGCCATGGGACAATTTTGGTCCAGAACACACTGCCATTTTCAAAAAACAATTTCAAACATAAGGGCAGTAGGAAAAACAGTGTCTCTAGGTTTTTCAATTGTGTTTCCATGTGAGAGCATATCCTTCATTATCTAAGAGTAGATAACTACTCGAAAATTCTAACTAAATGGATGTCTTCACATATGGTGTCATTGTCTAATGGGGCAAATACGTATTCTCCTCAATGATTAAACCTAGGTGTTCCTAAATTTCTTATCTAGAACATCTCAAATAGAAAAATAGCATGGTTCAGATTATCAAGGACATGGAGAAAAGTCCCTTTAAAAAAATGTGCATCAGGTGCACTATGCAATACAAAGGCTAATGATCAAATGTGCAGACAAAGGACAAACACTAGAAAGTCCTGATATTTGCATGATTAGAATACATCTGATCCCACCAAAAATTAAAACAGCAGGAACACAAGAGAACTGAAAAATGAAAAATAGACATTGAAAATTCGTCATGTTTAAAAGGGTAAACTTAAGGTATCTCCTATTGAGATGGAAAATGTGTCTTACTATAATATTGGGTCAGTTAACCAGTCTATCACTACCCTGACTGTCAGTCTGAAAAAAGAACATTGACGTAGGCCTGAGGAAAATTGTTTAAAACCAGTCTGGTCATACAAAAGGGAATTATACATAACATGGGGGGTTCCTGATACATTACTATAGTCTAGAAGTATGCACCTAAACAATACACCCATAATAAATGGGCTGACTGGTGAAAGGAATATGGGAAAAGGGGAATTGGAATTAAGACACAACTAAAATCCCTAATAACTAAGCATAATGCGACATTGGTCGGGGGAGAAGCAACAAAAGAAAAATCTATAGGAAGAACAATAGTTTGCTTGGGTGCCTCAGGCATGTGACACAGCACCAAGAGTACGGGGAATACACAAAAAGCCAAAGGTACACACATTCTAACTCCACCATGTACAGTAATCTTAGCTAATGTTCCAATTCCTTCTTCAGGGAGAGAAAAATGAAACCTAGTTTCCTTTCAAGGGACAAAGCCATATGCTATTTGGGAAACAAAACATGATTAAGTAATGCAATATAGAAATTAGGTCACCTTGAGTCACAGATCTATAATTCTATCCTTAGGTCCAATCAAGGATACATAACAATTTAGGGCTGCCTATTCCTTTAAGGGAATGTGCAGTAAGTAACATAAGATGATACACTTTGAACCTGTTATATTTGTTTAGTTTCCTTCAATATCAATATAGCCAAATTTAGGCATGCACTGGTAAAAGTGCTGCCTGTCTTCCTCACAGTATGCAAACCATATCTGTGAAATTTATCATTATACCAAATTCATCCAACTGTTTTGTGCAATGGTACGTATAGTCATACGGACCCCTTCACAACACAGGAGAACTTGTAATAGGAACAACATAAAACAAAACATACAAAAAATGCAGCACCATGGCATATAGTAACAACATATAACAAAGCATAAAAAAATGCAGCACCATGGCATATGTACTTTATGCACTGTTAATTTGCAGCTACAAAATGCAATATTTGGGCCTGTCTAAATTGTCAGGTCTAAACTGCATACAAACTCTATACCCTCCGTTTGACAGTGAGCACAACGCAGTTGTAGGTCTATTGTCAAATATATTATGTCATGGCAGCGTTAAATACCTTAAACAGAAACATGAACATTTTTTTTGTTAAAGAAATGACGCAAAAACACATCTTTTGTCAATTAGCCAAACTCACGTGTCTTCTCTTCTTAAAAACAATCCAAAAACAATCTATTGGCAAAAGCAGAAAAATACACAACACCAAAAAAAAATACATTGGAACATACACAAAAATAATTTCACATTACTTAACTGTTATTCTGTTGTCAGTGCACTTCGCAACATCAAACCACCTTATTCTTACTGTTCTAAAAGAAATTGTTACACAGATACTCCATATGGATGTGGCACCTATAATGTGCACTGAAAAAAAAAATATTACCTAATGAGCAAATCTTTTTAAACTAGGCCTATAGCCTTCAAAATTGTGTTAAAAGGCTGTATGTTATTTTATCAAAGACTGGATGCAACACTTCGTTTTCTGTAAAATAAACACATCTAGCAAACATTATTTTCCTTAGCGTGGAGACACAATGTATCAGTTCTGCCAAGCATTTAACACTATCTTTAAAGAAACCCTTTTTTCTTTTAAATCAAGTATTTTCATTTAATTGAAGTTTTCACGGAGAAACCAGAAACCTCCCCCTTAGCAGCCCGTTCAGAGAGGTCATTCTGCATTCCTTGGAAGCAAAGTCGTAATTAAGAGGTCGTAAATGTCAGCACATGACGGCCTTCTCCATTATTTACGGGGAACACTAAAAGATAACATCTTAGGAGCAAGCTGAGCCAGCCTTTGCAAATTCTCCCGGCCCCAGCCTCTGCCACATTGAAGCTGACAAAGCCAGTAGGCTCTATCTATTCCTGCAATAATTCAATCTATTTTGAAAAATAATGTCTCTTTTTTTAGGCGCCAAAATTATCCAAATAAAAGTGCACAAAGCAAAGGATCCTTGTTTTGTATCATGTCATATTTTAATTCCCTGGGGATACAAAATCACCAAGGAAGAAATATGTTTGTAAATCTAACCTATTTAGATAAACCGGCTAATTCAAACGTATGCAAAGTTGGCCAACACAAATCTTCAAATTTGCTAAGATCAGGCATCTTATAGCTCACTAATCTAGCTTCAAACTTCAAGGGGTTATCTCCATCGATACATTTGCAAATATACAAAACCCTTGGTTATTGAAAATTGCAATCTTCAAATAATACTAAGGACTAAACAAAGAACAACAAAGGACTGGGAGCGACCCACTTATACCTCAAGTAAAGCAGATTACCTGCCTACACAAATTGCAATTCGCAAATACAAACCTATACAAACTTATCAAAGCTGTACCAAACAAATAGTTGTCCAAATTCTAACTGCCAAGTTCTAACTGCACTAACAGTCGCTTTAAAAAAAACTTATGCCAAAAAGGGTTGCTCAGTCAGGAGTGACACATTTTGGAGAGTTTTAAGTCAGAAAAATCAAAAATATACTGGGCCGCAAAGACAGAGAATCCCCCAGAACCTCAGTGCACAGAGTACCTCTTTTAGTAGATTTCTGTCCTGCTTACCCCAGCAGATTTCCGTTCTCTGACAAAATTACTCCTCCAGATAATCACTTCATGATGAGGCCCGCGTTGGTCGCGCCATCTGAAGAACCAAAAATTTACAATACTCCTTCTCAGAGGTCTTATCAATAAGTAGTCCATTCAAAGGTGGCAAAGAAATCAACAGAGAATCTGAAATATGAAAAGACATCTTTATTATAATTAATTGTGAGGCTCCGTCGCCCAATCACACTTAAAGCAACTGGATGAGGGAGTCTGCCTGCATGGCCTCCGCAGAGACCTTTTATACAAAATATTGTGCCCTAGGCACACATTCCTGCTTTGAAGTACATTATTGTTGGTCACTCCCAGGACGTGCACACAAAGCACCACTTTCAAGATAAGTCCAGGCCATAAAAGGATCGCACACATGCTTGGTTTCCTGTTCAATCAGGCCGGACAAACCCATCATAAAACCTTCAACCCAGATCGATGAACATGTCGTAAAGGAAAGGAAGAAACAGATGGAAAGGAGATAGAGGAGTGGGAACGGCGTGCCATAAAGTCGGACACGTCCTGCTCTTTGATCTTTATTGCGCCAGCTGTTGAACAAGGAACTGGCTTGGCAGGGTTAGCCTCAAGCAACAGGGTCAGCTTTCGTCAGGTCATGCAGAAGTCAGCACAAACCCATGCTAAGGTTATGTCCTTTAAAAGCTTGTTCTGCCATGGTGAGAGCCTACTGTAAGGGCAATGTATAACATGGCTGCTATTCACAATATGGAACCCAAGTGTTCAATACAAAACCTTCAAATGCACAGTGAATCCATTGGTGTAACATGATGAAAACACTCATGCATACCGCATTCGTCATTTGCGGTTCGCTGATACCAAATTCATAACAGAATCATGATATTTAAAACACAGGTTCAGAATTTTCAGAACCACATCATCTGAGATCATCTATGGTTTTTTCAGTGAATTTCAAAGGTTTTTTAAATGCTAATTTCTAACTATAACAATTTTGAAACCTATAGTTTTTGCAGTGAATTTCAAAGGTTTTTTAAAAGCTAATTCCTTTGTATATTGAGTTTGTAACCTACCATTTTTAAACTGATTTTTTTTATTACCTGTTTTTTATGAATATTATTTTTTCTTTTTTCAATGTCTTTTTCATGACATCATCTATTAAATGCATTAGTTTTGAAAATTACATATATTTTATATATGTAGATCTGAAGGTTGGTTGAATAAGAATTTAGTATATAAGTGTATAAACGGTTGCTTTTTTGGTGAAAAATAGATTGTATAACTGACTGATTAAGTATATCTTAATGAGTACATGGGTTAGTGAGTAATGTTTAAATATATACATATCTGTGTCAGTCTATCAGTTTCTGTTTTAGTGGCTGAATGTGTTGATAAGTAGCTATATGACTGATACATTATGTCGTGGTACGTTATTGTTTCTTTATTATTAGTAAGAGTGTCTCAGTGTCTAAGTGTTAATATGCTACATTAGGAGATTTTACATATTGCATACATACAAGAATCAGTGACATACTATTGCTATATGTTGTAGGCAGCATATGTTAGATGTTAGATGTTATCAGTGATGTCATGAGTGATGTCACTGACCATGTGATGAGTGATGTAATATGTGAAGTCATCAGCAGTGCATTGCGGGCGCGCAAGTTATAGTTAGCTGAAGTAACTTTAACGGGGGAATTTCATTGGTTTTATATGAGTGAAATGTCCAGCTAACTATAATATGTGTCAAACCTATGGTTTTTTCAGTGAATTTCATAGGTTTTGTAAATGCTACTTCCTTACTATAACGTGTGTAAAACCTATGGTTTTTTTCAGTGAATTTCATAGGTTTTTTTAATGCTTCTTCCTAACTATAACAGGTTTAAAACCTATGGTTTTTTCAGTGAATTTCATAGGTTTTTTGAATGGTACTTCCTAACTATAACAGGTTTAAAACCTATGGTTTTTTCAGTGAATTTCATAGGTTTTTTGAATGCTAATTTTGAACTATATCGTGAATGCAACCTATAGCTTTGTCAATGAATATGTGCAAATATTTTTTTCAGAGAGAAACAATTTTTTTGACTGTCAGAGTTGTATAGGGACTCCTTGTAAACCGCTAGTGGATTAGAAAGTCTCGACCTTGCTATATTTTGAACATATTGAAATTTGTCAGTAAATGGTGATCGGCTTTGTAAAGTTTCGTGCGCGACCGGGTGCGCGCACCCTCCTATATATTTCGGGAAACATTGCAATTTCAACCCATCGAGTTTCTTCATAGACCCCAGAAAGAAGTTATAGTAGGTCAAAGAGACTGTACCTAGCCTTCCTTTTTATTGTTTGGAAACTTTTCAGTAAATTGAGCCGAACATCTTTTTAAACTTTCGTGCGTGACCGGATGTAGACACCCCGGTAGTTTTCAAAGACATATAACGTTTTATACTTTCACAATTTTGTGCTTGGATTCCCCTCAGAAGATGTACAAAAGCAGGATATGTTTAGGTTTACTCCTTTTCACGTTTTGAAATTTCAGTAAATTAGACCGCTACTTCCAAATGACGTACGTGACCAGATACTGTTACCGCGTACACGTCCTGATGCGCGCATGTGAAGTCATGTGACTTCAAAACAACATTTCCAATTGGTTCTTAGTAGTTTCTGTTCTCCAATTTTCACACATTCCACCCACTCCCCTCCCTCACAACGTAGACGTCCTAATGCGTGTATGTGAAGTCATGTGACTCGAAAACAACACTTCCAATTGGTTCTTTGTAGTTTCTATTTTGGAACTTTCACGGACCACTCAAACCAGTTCCCTCACTATCTTTTGTACTCTGAAGGGAGAACAACGTTTTACATCTTTCCGAAGACTTCGGTGAAATGGCTGCCGCACAGAATTCATCTTCCGAATCTGAGGAAAATTATCGACTACCTTTAACAAAAAGGAAGGAATCTTTCATCTGGCAATTTTTCACTTATCCTAAGGATAAAAAAAAAAGTGAATGCGCCCAAAGTTACTTGCACAATATGTGAAACAGTTCTTTCAAGAGGAAATCCATCGGAAAAGTATTCCTTTTCCATACATACCATGATGAGGCATGTGAAACAAGTGCATCCTGAGAAATTTGCACAGGCATCGACAAGAGCTCTGGCCACGCAACTACCATCAGAGGTGGCCAGCACATCTTCTGGTGGACGACCTCCATCTCCATCCAGTGCAGAGATGGACTTGAGACCATATTTGTCAAAGGTGCATATGAAATGCAACTTCTGTGGAGAAATTCTTCTGTACGGAGAGCAGAGCCTTTCTCTTATTAAAATAAAAATTGAGAGTCATCAATGCTCCGGCTCAAAAACAATATAACACTTGTTAAAAAAAAAAAAAAGTTGTTTTCAGAACTAGCTCATTGTACCAAAAATAGCTCTATTCACAAGCTGAAGTATCGACGCTTTTTTTCGGCACAATTATGCAAAAAAGCGACGATACTTGGGGCATATTATGAAGGAGACGTGATACATTATCGTCGGTTTTATCGACAGGACACTGCCGATAAAACGACGATAAGAGCCTTCATAATATGATCTATGAATTGCAACCGAAACCTACGTTAGTTGTCTTTACATCTAACATTAGATTCGATTGCAATTCATGGAGCATATTATCAAGGCTGTTATCGCCGCTATATCTGCACTTTTCTGCCAATAAAAGAGGCGTTAATGTTTTACCTATCCTTGAAAATATTCTCCAGTACCTCCTTGAAAACGGCATTACATCGCCTGCCGTAAGACCACTTTGCATATGTTGCGCACAGTAAGTTAATGACATGCAAAGTGGGCATAGGTCAAAGCACATGCAAAATTTGGTTGGAGGAGAAAACACCCTATCACGAAAAGATGCGTTGCGAGAAAAAGAGGTGGAATAAACTTGTTTATCGCAGGACTGTTAAAGCCTGCTCTAATCAAGCATTTGGCAGCGTTAACATGAGGGTGTGGAAAATAAAACTAAATCCACACCGTCCCCTATGTACAAGGCACACATTACTGTGTGAAAACAACATTTGTTTTCACGCGATAATGTTAACTAAAGCAGCTGTTACAGCATTAACTATCACTCATGTGTTCCCATTGATATTAATATTTAACAACAAGGGGTGGTGATGGACAGAGTTTCTAAAGTAAGCAGAATACTCTCACCCAGTCATGAGATCAGGGCTTGATCCAACACCGTTTTTTAGCTCACTGCACCATCCCAGCTTAGAACCTGGCTATATGCAAATTAGTCTGTCCCTGGCCCAGTGCATCATGGGAACAGGACAGACCAAACTACCAAGCCAATTCTTTCACTGGACAGAAACAAGCTTCCGGAGACCGGTTTCTGGCATTTCAGCCGTCGTCGGCCCGGCTTGCTTGAATCCTGATGGTGCAATGAGCAAGGGACTCACGTCTGAGTATACCCTTCCACGCTTAGGGTGGACAAAATATTTAACAACAAGGGGTGGTGATGGACAGAGTTTCTGAATTAAGCAGAATACTCTCACCCAGTCAAGAGATCAGGGCTTGAGCCAACACCGTTTTTTAGCTCACTGCACCATCCCAGCTCAGAACCTGGCTATATGCAAATTAGTCTGTCCCTGGCCCAGTGCATCATGGGAACAGGACAGACCAAACTACCAAGCCAATTCTTTCACTGGACAGAAACAAGCTTCCGGAGACCGGTTTCTGGCATTTCAGCCGTCGTCGGCCCGGCTTGCTTGAATCCTGATGGTGCAATGAGCAAGGGACTCACGTCTGAGTATACCCTTCCACGCTTAGGGTGGACAAAATATTTAACAACAAGGGGTGGTGATGGACAGAGTTTCTGAATTAAGCAGAATACTCC
This sequence comes from Lissotriton vulgaris, assembly GCF_964263255.1. NCBI lineage: Eukaryota > Metazoa > Chordata > Amphibia > Caudata > Salamandridae > Lissotriton > Lissotriton vulgaris. Next base: position 1,220,537,570 of record NC_141693.1, read on the forward strand.
CACCCAGTCAAGAGATCAGGGCTTGATCCAACACCGTTTTTTAGCTCACTGCACCATCCCAGCTCAGAACCTGGCTATATGCAAATTAGTGTGTCCCTGGCCCAGTGCATCATGGGAACAGGGCAGACCAAACTACCAAGCCAATTCTTTCACTGGACGGAAAGAAGCTTCCAGGGACCAGTTTCTGGCATTTCAGCCATCGTCGGCCCGGCTTGCTCGAATCCTGATGGTGCAATAAGCAAGGGACTCACGTCTGAGTATACCCTTCCACGCTTAGGGTGGACAAAATATTTAACAACAAGGGGTGGTGATGGACAGAGTTTCTGAATTAAGCAGAATACTCTCACCCAGTCAAGAGATCAGGGCTTGATCCAACACCGTTTTTTAGCTCACTGCACCATCCCAGCTCAGAACTTGGCTATATGCAAATTAGTCTGTCCTGGCCCAGTGCATCATGCAAACAGGGCAGACCAAACTACCAAGCCAATTCTTTCACTGGATGGAAACAAGCTTCCGGGGACCGGTTTCTGGCATTTCAGCCGTCGTCGGCCCGGCTTGCTTGAATCCTGATGGTGTACTAAGCAAGGGACTCACGTCTGAGTATACCCTTCCACGCTTAGGGTGGACAAAATATTTAACAACAAGGGGTGGTGATGGAGTGCAAAAAAACGATGGATTTAGGCCCAGATCCTTGTACTGGGGTGAATGTATGACATTGTTCTACATTCTGTGTTTTTTGTAATTTTCACCCCGAGTAGGCTGGGTATGCTCAGACGTGAGCCCTAGGCTCTCCACACCACTGGAGTCAAGCTATCCAGGCTGAATGAAGGCTGATAGCCAGAAACCGGTCCTTGGATGCTTGATTCCTGTCTGGGAAAGACATGGCTGGGTAGTTCGGACTGGACTGTTCCCATGAGGCACAGGGTCAGAGCTGATTTGCATATAGCCAGTGTCTAACCCAGGGTGGTGTGGAGTGCAAAAAAACGATGGATTTAGGCCCAGATCCTTGTACCGGGGTGAATGTATGACATTGTTCTACATTCTGTCCATCAACTGTGTTTTTTGCAATTCCCATTGATATTAAAGCACTAACACCGTGGAAAATTCCGCCCATAGCGTCGAAATTTAGAACGCCGAGCAGCGGCGAATTTTATCGCTTAGGAGCCTTGCTATTATGAAACTTTATGTCCTAAATCTATGATTCTGAAACTATGCACCGCGGCTCCCCTTTGCGCTGTAATAAGGTGCCAGGGGCACCGAGCACACTCTAGAGTGACTAACCATCCGTACATTCCACGGACGTCCATACCCTGTTATCTGCAGTTGTGGCCATCAGAAGGAGCTGCGCTGATCCACGTCTGGGAGCCCTCACTCCCACTGCTGCAGTGGCCTTGCACTCCTCCAGGAGCACAGGAGCAGCCCCTCCTGCCTATTGAAGTTCTGTGTCGATCTCATTGCCACTTAGTGAATGAAAATAAGCACTGAAGGATATTCAAGTGTGTAGCACTCCTCCTGCTACAGCATACAGAATGGATTGTGTTAGGTATAAAAAAGTGAAACACCCACGCTACAATGATATAGAAGACTTCCTTTAAAGAAGCCTGTGAATAACTTAAAAAGATCAGGTTAACCCTATTTTACTCTCTCATTATTCTTGAACATAAGTATTTACAATACTATATTGAACAATGCCATGGTTGCTGCTTTTTTATTTTAAGAATCTAGTAATCATTCACAAAGGCAATAGTCACAGCTTCTTTTTCCTGACAAAAAACTTGCAATATTACATATCTACATAGAATGACAGAAAAAACATAACACTAGACGGGCCCAACACTCTGCTAGGCACACATTTTTAGCCTATGGGGCAGATTTATGTTAACTGGCACATGCCCAGGGATGCACCAGTTAATGTGCGCCACAGTGCGCCACTGCTCCGCTACCCATGGTGTGCCGCATTTATAATGCGGGGAGAAAATTACAAAAAACAATTTGATGGACAGAATGTAGATCAATGTCTTACATTCACCCCAGTACAAGGATCTGGGCCTAAATCCATCGTTTTTTGCACTCCACACCACCCTGGGTCAGATAATGGCTTTATGCAAATCAGCTCTGACCCTGTGCCCCATGGGAACAGTCCAGTCCGAACTACAACAGCCATATCTTTCCCAGACCGGAATCAAGCATCCGAGGACCGGACCGGTTTCGAGGTAACACCTCTCATCAGCCCGGCTAGCTTGACTCCAGTGGTGTGGAGGCTCTGGGACCCACGTCTGGGCTACCCCAGTACACTCAGGGAGAAAATTACAAAAAACAATTTGATGGACAGAATGTAGATCAATGTCTTACATTCACCCCAGTACAAGGATCTGGGCCTAAATCCATCGTTTTTTGCACTCCACACCACCTTGGGTCAGATAATGGCTTTATGCAAATCAGCTCTGACCCTGTGCCCCATGGGAACAGTCCAGTCCGAACTACAACAGCCATATCTTTCCCAAACCGGAATCAAGCATCCAAGGACCGGACCGGTTTCGAGGTAACACCTCTCATCAGCCCGGCTAGCTTGACTCCAGTGGTGTGGAGGCTCTTGTTTTTTGTAATTTTCTCCCTGCATTTATAATGCAGCGCACCATGGTGCAAAAACGGCACAGATGCGTGACACATCTGTGCCGGGAAGGTGGTGCATTGCTGGAGTTGTATCGCAAGTGTGACACTACTCCAGCAAGGCTCGGGGGTACCCCATCTTGACAATGCTGTGTCAAGACCTACACCTGCTTGAAGCACATGCAGGGTTTTGAGGCAGCATTGGCCTGAAAGTGACTGAGTGAAATCTCATAGATTTCACTCAGCCACTTTCAGGAGGCGTTCCTGCACAGGAACGCCCCTGCACAGGAATACCTTCTTATGGTACAGGGCTTTACAACGTGACGCATCTCCTAGATGCATCACGTGGTAAATATGGCACATTGTTTGCACCACCATTGCGTCAAATAAAGTGACGGAATTGTGACGCAAAGAGACGCAAGGGCATCATAAATCTGCCCCTATGTGTTTTAAACTGCCCTCTAAATTACAATTACAAGAGACCCCCTAATTTTTTTAACACCTCTTAACTCCTCCCATGCTCATGACAGAGCCGCTCTGTCATAAGCATCGGCTGAGCTGTCCTCATGACGGAGTGGTTCCATCATGGCTCTGCCACTGTGCTTGCGCTGCGCTGATTTTGCACCTGCGCGGCACATTCTATTGAGTGAGCAAGGCCATGACGGAACCGCTCCGTTATGAGCACAGGTCAACACCGCAGCTCGTGAAGCAGTGGCTCTATCATGAACATGAGAGTGCCGATCAGCCCCCCGCTCCCCTAGCGCTGCAGCACAATTGCCACCGCAGCAAAGGAGTTAAAGTCCTGGAAACACCAACATTTAATATTTAATATCATTTACCTCCAATGTTTTCATATATCAGCGTTGCTGAACTCACTCAGTGAAATGTCGCTGATTTCATTAAATCACTTTTAAGACACTCCTTATGACAATGCATCCAATACTGTGTGGAAGTGCTTATATAAAACATTACACTGATATAACCAGGATAGACAAAGAAATGACACAGTGATGGAAAAGTTTCTTTATTTTTTATACTTACCTAAGATATAATAACAAAGTAAAAGTAAATTTCTTTTAAAAACATAGTATCTGTGGAAGAAAAGTAAAAATAAGATTATAATGTACATTTCATGAAACAAAAAAAAGTAGGAGTGAATGAAACAGAAAGTAAAAGAAAAAAGACTGAGGGAGAGAGAGAGAGACAGACACAGAATGTCTAGTATATAAATCAATAAGTAACATAATTAATTGAAAGAGATAATAGCACTGAAGGAATGAGTGTCTAAACGAAAGTAATGTGAGAGAGAAAATAAAAGTATGATCAGTGATAGTACACGAAGTAAACAGTCTCTTAAAAAAACACAGTAAGAGTACAGGAATATCTTAAGGAGATAAATAAAATAAAGGAAAAACAGTAAGAGAAACAGAGTGAAAAAGATTGAGTAATAGAAGGTAAACAGAGTACAAATAGACAAGCACTGCAAGACACATATAAATAGAAATAAAGTAGGGTAAGAGAAGTAAACTATGGGCCTTATTTATGAAGGCCTTGCGCTGCCCATGCATCACTTTTAACATGGGAAAAATTGGTGCATCGGTGGCGCAAGACTTTCATAAATGATGCCCTTTACATTTAAGTTTAAGAATTGAGCATAATTAATGAAAGCAGAGTAAGGGAACAAATATTAGATACGGTAAGACAAACGAATTAAGATTCTAGAAACAAAGGTTATGCAAGGTCAATAAAGGTGAGTCACCATGAGACAACAGTAGAAACAAACTGAAGAGATAGATAGACTGGATAAGATAGTGGCAGAAAAGATGTTAGAGAAACAGGAGAAAAAATTAAACAACGCAAAATGTGAATGAGTTAAACGGAATAAGCGTAACTGAACAGTACTGAAAAAGGAAGGGGATGAAAACAATAAGAATAAGAGAGAGGCAAACAAAACTCTCAGATGTTATTGGTTGTACTTACCTTATAAATATAATATCTGTGGAAGACAGTAAAAAAATCTGTTATAATACATATTTCTAAATCCAATGTAACAAAATAACTTAAACAACATATTACATGGTTTATTTTTGCTGTCCTCAGAATATATTGATTTTCACCATAAACAGTGATTTCAATAGTAATCATCATGTAACAGCGGGGAAAAAAAACACAATCAAAATGATTGTGTTTAAAAAACTCATACAAGATCTCCATACATAATATAAATACCTGAAAAAAACATGTCTTAAATGTTTTTCTCTAATTCGCAATTTCTTCAGTAAGCACAGTACATCTTCCACAGTTACAAACTAATCAACCTATACCACTTATTTTTAAATACGTCTCAATAAAGCCCCGTGCAAGTATGTTGTTTAAAAATTTATCTTAAGTACACATTTTCTTCTCTCATACCTTTCTGCGTGGCCAAATGATATAAGTTAACTCGTTATCTTTTAAATACCTCTCAAAAAACTTCTGTCCATATATGTTATAAAATAATTATCTAAAGTACTCATTTTCTTGTCTCATATTTTTCCGCATGGCCAAATAGTATGAGTTAAGTAGTTATGTAGTAAATTTCTTAATCTTAGTCTTATCCATTCTTTTCTGAACCTTTCCAGTTAAAAATTGTAATGTGTTCTGTACCATAAAACATTAAGTAAACTTGTACCTGATGCTATCACTATGCCAAATACAAATTTCATTTCTACATTTGCACACCCTCAGTCACATAATATTTCTAAACAACAGAGTTTCATATCTTTATAGTATTAATCTTCCTACACCAAGTAAATTTACTGAAATTAGGGTTGCAAAAATAGCAGATAAAAGTTAGTTAAGTCAAAAGGCAAACGTTTCTTAAAATTCAATAGACTATCATTGCAAAGCGTCCAGCCTGTTGGACACTTCAAATAAGCTGTGTAATGTCCTGATGAAGTTGAAGGCCCTTCATGAAAAATAATGGCTACAGTTACAAATGTTCTTCTAGAAATAGATAGTTGAGAAGCCACAACATTTTTAATTAAAGTTGACAATTTACTCCCATCAGCTCTGCATCGTTGAAACATTAAAATAACATATTGTCCATTTCTGTGGATAAATAAAGTTGATGACATTTCAGACTTACATTGAGAACAGACCATGTTCTGATGCACATCTTTAACTAGTTTATTAAAAGACACTTCTTTAGAGTCTGGTAATGTTAAATATATAAATCTTTCACTGTGTATATCAGTAGTACTAGAAAATGAACAATTATCACAATTATGTTGCCATTTATAAGAAAGGCCAAAAAGACTATCAATATCTACACCTTCATCTTCCAAAACTGTAAACATATACATAATAAATTCCTGACAATCTTGCTGAATATTCTGAGAAAATTGATTTAGTCCTGCACATATGTCTAAAACATTCCTTAGTTCTGAAACACTTGCTACTTCACTATCACCACTGCTACATTTTTCAAATACAGAATTTAACGAAGAACAAAATGTTTGCTCCCGATTTTGTACATCTGTTCCTTAACATTTTTTTAGAAAAAAAACAACATTGACTACTACATTTGCATAGCAGTTGACACCAGACCTGTTTTCAAACTTAAATCCAACAATCTCTTCAATACTAACATTTACATCTTTTTTTCTTCGTTTCTCGACTACTTCGGTACATTTTTCCTCATTTCTCCTTTTCTGACCAACCATACACCTTTCAATTAAAGGATATTGAGGTAAACTTGGAGCATATTCTCTTCCTAACCTAATATACTCTTTCACATAATCTTTGTGTCATCTAAATCAATTAGATAAAGTCCACATAAAGTTCTAACTCGAGATAAAGCAACATACGCCATACCCTCTTTGAATACAGTGCTTCCAATATTTACCAAAGCACAATCTACACTTAAACCTTGAGATTTGTGAATAGTCACTGCATATGCCAAACAAATTGGAAATTGCTTCCGACGGACATATAAGTCTTTCACAAGCAAAAAACGAGTTGAACAGCGACTAATTTGTTGAACTTCCTCAATTCCATCAAATTTAATTCTTAAAAATTCAATCTCATCTCTATTTGAGTAATTGACAAAACCAACTACATTACCCATTGCTCCATTTAACAATCCTCTTTCTACATGTAAATTTCTCCGTAAAATTATCCGACAATTTAAACATACATACAGATTTTTCTCTAAGCCAGCAGTTTTAGATATAGATTTCTGAAGAGAATCTAATTTTAACTTCAACTTTTCAGACAAAACAATAGTACTACATTCATGCTCTATTCTATCTTTAGCTTCCAGTTTCTTAATTTCTTGATTTTCTAACTTCAACATTTTTTCATTGAAAACCGAACATTCTTTGAGAGTTGGCATCAAGAAAATGACTGACTTATCTACTACCTCTTTACTATATATTTTCTCAGGTACATTATCTTCATTAGGAAACAGCTTGGAAACTAATCGTGTTCGTAGAGTGTCTTTCGCATCTTCAGTTAGTTTTCCAATCCTTATATCTTGAAGAATATTTCCATATTTAGTATCCTTTGCCTGTCGCATATTTTGAATCAGTTCAGTATATTTGAAATGTGACCATATATTAACATTTCCAATACTGCCCAGGCACTTTCTGGTCTCTTCATGCGTAACAGTTTCAAATACAGGTTGTCCTTTCACAGGAGTTAGCTGCAATAGATCTCCCAAAACTATGACATGTTTACCTCCAAATAACACATCATACTCTGTCTTAAGTATCTGTTGCATTCTTAAATGCACAAAAGCAAGCATTAAATTGGATACCATGCTTACCTCATCAATAATGAGAAGTTTCATTTTTTTAAGGACTCTAGAAACTTCAAAACAAGCTTCTCCAGATAGCTTGTGATATTGTAATTTATTTTCATGTTCAACTGGCAGCATCAGTAAACGATGTAAAGTAATCCCTTTAATATTATGTGCTGCCAATCCAGTTGGAGCAGTAACAACACAAGACAGTGTTGACTGAGTTCTTTGCTGTAGATATGTAGTAATTCTTTTAATTAGGAAACTTTTACCAGCTCCAGCTTCTCCACTTACATATAGTCGAATAGGTTCAAATGACATACATGAGCAATCTTTTTTCTCATGGCGAAAGCCATGCTCAATGTGCTCTGTCACTTCATCATATATCTGTCTTTGCTCAAGATTAAATTGCTTCTTTAATTCTTCTAAGTTTATTACTTCCTCTTGACCTTGCTGCATTGCTCTTTCCACCTCATCCATGGCAGTGGCTGCTTCATTTTGGATAATTGGTTGTCCCAGTGGATCTTGACTTAATGAAGCCGAACTTTGACTACCTTGTGAACTGTCTCTACCAATCTCCGCTGCAATTGTTGCTTCTTGCTCTATTTCATCACTTAACATTTGGAGATAATTACTAAAAACAGGACACTCGATACTACTTTTAGATGCGTTGAATGAATCTTCATAACTATCAAAGTCACCAAGTAGTTTCTCTTCTGTACGCCATGGTTTAAAGAGTTGCAAAAGAGCTAAATAGTAAAATTCTCTTTAGTCAGGTGTATCGCAACTCAGTTTTCGATGATTAATCAAGTGTCCTTTTCTTTGTTTCACCAGACATCCTTCATGTCCAATTACAGCGTGTACACCTTTATCCATATTCTCTGTAATATTCCTTTTAAAAGTGTAGTTTTGAAGTATTTCATACAGACAAATATTTTCAAGCAGAGTACTTCTATTTGGATTGTATGTATCCAACGTATTTGTTTTCAGAATGTCTGTACTGTTTGGTTCTTTCTGTGCTAAATATTCAATTTCTTGCCAGGTTTCAGAACACGGTTTCGTGTTTCTGCAAGACCCAAACTCACCCAGAGGATAGTCCTTGATTTTGCATAAAGACTTGCTGATGATAACCGATCACAACATTCATATGCTCCAATTTCTTGATGAGACAACATCTTCAAACTGTACGTATACAATTTCTTGCTTAGGCTCTTTTCATGAGAAATGTCTTCCCACATCTCCTTCAGTTCCGTCTTTTCAGATTTCGTGATGTAAGATGTTACATATCGAGCCACAGCAATAGAGTTGTCTGCAACATATTGTATGTCCATGTTAGCATTCCACATGGGTTATAGTCATTTATATATTTGGATTCTTCACATCTTCTTAAATTGTACGTATTTTTAGGTGACCTTCTTGTGATGTTATGTCGCAAAGATGACATCAAATTGTTGACTCTTCCTTTTGAAAGTACCGGTCGTGCAAATCCAAAACGACATTTGGTGTAGAATTTACTCTTTGTTTGGAATTTTCGCCGACAATGTTTTCCACAACGATGACTTTGAAAGCGTAACACTTTTCCTCTTAAGTCCTTATCAGTTGTAGTATTAGGTATGTCACAAGTGGCATACTGTTCAATAAAAGACAGTACAGTCTCATCCGAGTCTGTTCCAAATTTAGGAGCATCCTTGATCCATAACAGCATATGAATATGAGGAGCACCTCTTGCTTGATATTCTTTTCTCCAAAAGAAATCCAGTACTTCCCCAAGAGGCGGATTTGTCTTGTTTGTAATAAAAGACATCATAGCTTCAAATCTATGATTAAAATATCTGCAAACATTAACCGGATCTAACAAACACAGTTCTCCAGGTGTCTTGTAGTTTATGTTTTCTATGTTTGCATTCGCCTCCCGAAGAAATTCAAGTAAATCTTCCCAAGCATACTCTGCACAGCTTAGAGTTAAAAACCATGTAGGTGCTCCTAAGTTTCTAAGCATGCACTTCAAATCTCCATGACGACGGTACCAATACTCATTATTATCACGCTGACAAGCCATTAAATTAATTAGGTGTGAATCCCAAACACTATCTTTCTGTTGCACTTTATCCATACATTCCTTTGCTGAAACATTTTGCAGATGCACTCCACTTTTTAAGATATGGTTTACTGCATAAGAAAGACCAGATAAGTCACTCTCAAACAGAAGATGAAACAAATATGGAATGCATTGGCGAAACCTTGGATCTTCTGCATATAATCTTGTTGTCCGATACTCAGATGCAGGAATATGCATAGGTCGATCATCAAATCGTGTACCTTCACCTGTAGGGAATAACTGTGGGAAACAACGACCTACCAAACTTTCTTCCCATACACTAATAGGATTTCCTTTTGCTTTTTTCATCTGAAATAATTCAATAGCATTCCCTATTGCTTCTTTGGAATGCAGTGGATAAACACTGTAATGCTCATAAGTTTTTTCACTTCTGGATAAGTCAACTTTTTCAATTTGTCCAATAGACAAATCATTATCCTCTTCTTCACTTACTTCTTCTTCTTCTATGTATACATCTTTATAGTACTTATTGTTTTTTACTAAATGCAACGTTGCCTTTTTGACTTTTCTAACATCCACTAAATCTTGCCAGATTTTCTTACTCTTTGTAGGTACACCATTAACTAGAATAACTAGAGGTTCCTCTTCTACATTTTCAACACCAATTGTTTCCATATTTTTTTTAAATCAAGTGGCAAATATACAACTCTACCCTTTAATCCTCTTTGTAAATCTGAAGGATTTATTTTGCCAGTTTTAGGCTCCATAAGAACAATAGCCTGAAAAGGATGTACCAATTGAATCAGAATAGTCTCATAAGTATTTAAATCCATCAGTTCCGATGGAATATTTATCAACTCAAGATTATTATGGACAGCTCTAGCAGGCATTCTATTTTCATTTAATTTATTATAACAATGCTCAAAACCCAAATCAAAATAGTTTTCTACCAACAAATAAAATGCAAAATCTTTCCATTGACTATTACTTTCATCTTCACTTTTTAAATATAAATCAACTAACGTAGTTTGACTTTTGTAATGAATGCGTCGACAACACACACAAGAAAAATGTGGTTTCTCACCTGCAATGACCTTAGACTTTGTTCTTTCCTGTTCAAAATTTTCAATGTTAAAATTTCCAACATTTTCTAACACATTTCCTTCTATAATTATATCAGTTTCTGCATTATCTTCCTCTGGACCAAAATAACTTACCTCAATTTCTCCACAAATCTTCTTAACATCTAATTCACATCCATGCATAAGAGCACTATTTAACTGTTTAAGTTTAAGTGCTGGACTTTTTGCATTATACAACTTTCTCACTAATTTTCTCATTTTCGTATGATGTACTGCTAACATCCTGAAGTAATACTACAATAGGGTGAGAGAGAGCAGAAGGAAAACAGAGATGGACAAACAAAGCAGAAGAGAGAGAAAGATGGAGAGAAGAAGAGTGAATAAGAGGAAAAGAGTTATACACGACCATACAGACAATGTAGGAGGAAGACTGAGAACAGGACACAGAGAAGCATACAAAAAGAGCACAAGAAGGAGAGAGAAATCACAAGGGACAGTGAAGGTAAGAGTGCTTTCAGGCCAAAAAAAAATACAATCACAGAAATGAATAAATATAGTGAAAAGCACAACCAAGACAGAGAGACCAAGAGAAACAAAAAGAATAGGACACAAAGTGTCTCATTTATGAAAGCCTTGCGCCACAGATACGTCACTTTTTCCCATGTTAAAAGTGATGCACCGGCGGGGCAAGGCCTTCATAATTAAAGGCCCATGTGAGGGAGAACAACAACTGCATAGAGAGAAAATGTATGAGAGACAGGAACGGTAAAAATCAAAGGATAGGCAACATGGAGAAAAACTGCACAGTAGACAGAGATACAGAGGGCGAGCCAGACACACTAAAATATATAAAGTAAACAGCACAAAAACAGTATGTTGAGAAAACGAAAACAGCAACACAGATATATGTATACTGACTCCACTATCTTAGTGCAAGAACGTATCTGTTACAAGAACTTCTGCATAATCTTAACTCACAACTCTTTTTTTCCCTTTAGCCCAACACTTTCCCCTCTGAACTCCCACCCTCCATTGCAGCTCTCGGCCACAAACCACACTGTAAATTTTGCCCTCTAAATTTTTACATATAGGTATGGTACAACACGTAACATCATACCTACAGCAACTAAGTACTAATACCTTTGACACAGATGAATAGCTGCACAACTTAACTAAAAAGTCTGCCTACACCAGGCCTCAAAAGTGCAGCCCAATAGACAGCATGCCTACCTTTAAGAAACTGCCTGTGCTGAAACTCGAACAGACCCGGCCAACTTAAAGCCCTGAAACTATCTCAATTTTCTCCTCTCTCTTTAAACCAGGGGTCTCCAAACCGGTCCTGGAGGGCCGGATCCATGCCATATTTTTGGGATATCCCCATTGAAATACATGTAGTAATTTTTAAAATCTGGCATGGATCTGGCCCTCCAGGACCAGTTTAGAGACCCCTGCTTTAAACCTTTACATTTCATTTTCAAACCACGTTTGCTTTCCATAACACACGTTTTTTTTCAATGTTCCACATTCAACGCCTAAACACTTTTCCCTTTTTAGTATCCGAAGCCACAACTGCAACATGGCTAATCCACGAATTAATTAGTCTACCTTTCCCATTTTTTCAGTCTTCAAATTCTATAAATTTCTTCACATAAATAGATACCAGCGGCTCAGTACCTCCTACAGTCATAAAACTAAGTCGCTCCCTTTCACTTACAAATGCCTTTGAGGCGGCAAAAAAATGTCGGGCAGATTTACAATCCACTTACGCCACTTTAGCATCACTTTAAACATGGGGCAAGTGAAGCAAAACTGCCGCACGGAGCATGTTAATCTGCCCCTAAATCTTTATAGAAATGACTGTACTCAAACATGTAATTAGTCGTTCACATGCAGGCACTTTCAATCACATGACTTATTTAACTAGAAGCGCTGTAATGTTGCATGTCTTTTCAAAGATACACCAGTGCCTGCTATAATGCCGACTTTTTCTTTATTCTTCAACAGTGGTTATTTTTTTTTCATGTAATGAAAATTACTATGACTTTTTAAACGGCAAAGCTTACGCGGTAATAATCACTCTGCATATGCTTCCCTGTAAGAATGTAGTTTATCTACCCCCGCATGGGAACCTTGATGTTTCCATTTGGCCGCGAATTCCGGCCTTGATTCACAAGACATGAACAACAGCCTTATTGTCAAAAAAACAAGTTACCCTACCATCTGTTCGCAAACATATCTTTCACTTAGCTAATATTCACAGAGAAGTGCATTCCTTATAAAATAGTGACCTTCCTTTACAATTTGCTGAGGTGACTCCCTTAATTTATAACGCATCCTCCACTTCAAGACAGCCCTATTTTTTTTATAAGTACTAAGCAATGGTTTAGTGACTTGTCTGCCAGAAATTATTTGAAGTCATTCTGCTACTCTTCACTCCATAGTCGGCGACCTATTTTTCGGGACTTCCTGTTCTACTACCAGTGCTGCGACTTTTGTGTTCCTATTTTGTTTATTACAAAATGGATGTCCCTCCTGTCTTCGCAAACGAGCCGGAGCACTTAGGACTATTTCGCCAGAGGATGCTTGACTACTACGGCATCCTACCACTCTCGACTTTGAGTGCATCATATCGATTATCATTTCGATTTCACCTGTGTGCAGCCTGTATTTCATTGCCTGAGCTGTGATTTCATGTGGGCCCTGGACTTATGTCTCTGCAACTTGGTACCTCCTGAAGTGAATTACAATCATCTCATGAATCCGCTAATTGATCATGAACAGCTTTGTTCCAACGAAGGGATTATGGCCTTTGCAGCGATACAAGGAGTTCTGGGTCATTGGAATATATTCGCAGCGGCGCAAGATTTCTTGGCACACAGCTACATAGAAAAGACACCGAGTTGCCCTCTGATGGTACTATGTGGTAAATAAAATATTACCCTGTCGGAATTTCTATACTTAAACAAAAGGTCATGCATATAATGAGAGGCAGAGTCCGTGGTGTCCGATTCAAAAGGGCTTTATTTCAGTAACTCGAGTTAAAAGAGAATCGGGTTCCATCACCACTAAGGTTCAGGAAGGGTCTTCTGAACTTTATTCACAGAGTACATTATTTATACATAAACATACATTGCGTTGCATAGAGAAGGCGGAGCTCTCCAGGCGGAGCAAGCGAAAGAGAGAGATAAGAGCACATGGGCGTGCTAAAGGGCGTGTAAGAAGGCGTACATGTGGACGTTCCCTTGAGGAGTCATAGGTGTGTCATAGGTGGGTGGATACATGGAGGGGGGTCTACGTGGTCAGCTGGAACCTTTACCCTACTTGTGTGCGCCACTTGGTCATGACGTGCAATTGACGTGTAACTGGGGGAAGCTGACTTTCGGTCTAGTAGAGAAGCCTTGAGTGTCAGGACGACCAGCACGCCTGGTATTATCTGATATCTTAGGTTTGGAGGATGTATTGTCTGAAGTAAAGGTCGTTCGAGCAAAGGTTGCTCATCACTAAGAGCCAGTGCATGCATATATTTCTTCGTGCATTGCGTGGGGGCCATGGGCTTTCTATGGATGCAAGCTCTGTAAATCACTTAAACGGAGACAGAAAGGCTGGGCTCTATCTCTGTGGACGGGTTCTGTTTACCTTTTTCACTAGGCAGGAATGTGTTTCTGTGGAGCAGAGCAGATAACTGTGAGCAAAATACTGTCTTGGCAGGCCGGACTGGGCCCCTTTCGGCTGAGCAGAAAGTATGCGAGAGGGCAGGGATACATAGCTGAGCTGCAGCTTTCAGAGTGTCTGGGAGGCATGAAGCCTGAATTCGGGTCCTGGCTCGGCTGAGCCACAAAACGGGTTCATCTCGACTTTTAAACGTGCACCATGTAAATACATTGGCAACAAGGGCAACATAGGCCTCAGTGTAGAATTAACATTTCATTCATGGAAGGCTTGGTAACTGACATTCTAACATGGGGTGGAAATGCAGAGACATTATTATAACAGGCATGAGAGGGAAAGTGCATGGGTGACATGAGCATACACTAAACGTGGGGTACACGCAGGGGACACATTGGCCACGTAAAATTTCTATTTCCTCAACTAGAGGCTCCGGTAATTAAAGACCGTGTATGTTCTTTTCCTCTTTTCAGTTGGATTTATTTATTTATTTATTTATTAAGCAACTTGTATCGCGCAGACTAAACCCGAAGGTATCAAGGCACCTATCAAAGTCAATAAACAGAAAATACAGAATACCACTACGGGTATGCAAGTGTGAAAAGATGAGTTTTAAGCGCGGATCTAAAAGTTTGCAAAGAGGGGCTAGATCTTACTTCCAGAGGGAGGGCATTCCACCACTTGGGTGCCAGAAAGGAAAAGGCCTTACCTCCCCATCTTGCTTTTCTGACACGGGGTACAGAGAGGAGGAGTTTGTGACTGGAGCGAAGATTCCTACTAGGGTTATGCCGAGAAAGAATGGATCCCATGCTTGTAGGGCTGGGTTTAGCAAGAGCTTTATACACCAGGCACATGGATTTGAAAAGGATCCGGTATTCAACGGGGAGCCAGTGCAGTTGTTTTCGGGCTTCAGTGGCAGAGGCACGTTTTGGTAGGTCAAGAGCAAATCTCGCTGCCGCGTTCTGGACCACCTGCAAGCGCTGTAGGTGACTCTGGATGGCTGGCTGACATGTTTTCGGATGATAACAGTGACTTCCTTTTAGAAGCGGTAGCTGCTTATTTCGCCTACACAGTTGTAGGATGACTCTTATGCAAGCCATTGACATCCACATTTTGTTTTGCCTCCCTATCTTTTTCACGTTTTCTTGGATTTTTTTTTCACATCAACAGACCTATTGGCTTTACTAACAGTGGACATTATAATTTCCTGCTGGTCAGATTTTTGTGTTTTATGTGGACTAAATTTTTTTTTCCTCAGCTACTCGATTTCGAACTTAACTTTTTATTAAACTCTAATGTCAACAATTCAGTTGCATATCTTATCTTATCTTATTTCAAACGTACTCGGAGAAAACAGGGTAATATATGCTACATGTGCCCTGATTAATGTGTAAAGATAGCATGAGTTTTTTATAAGTGTAAATGCCATTTCTCCTTTCAACTGCTTATTTGCGCCTTACACACCTCTGCTGCTTTAGTTTTCCATGTACTGAAATATTTTTAATGCATACAAGAAAAATATGTTCTTTCACTAATATTTCCATTACTTTTCGTGCTGTATTTCAGATGGAGTACTGAAACCTTCAAAAGATATGTCAATACAGTAGTTCTTCTCAACACTAATTTGCGAACGTTCCAACAGATTACATACATGCACCTACAGCCAACTTGTCGCTTTTGGCGCCTTTTTTTTTCCTTACACAATAGCATAACACAAACTTGATAGTGCTTCGCATACAGAGAGCTGATTGTTAATGAGCTGATGTCTAACCACTAGAATTTTCATGTATCGTTCCTAAAACTGAAAGGCAAGACACTTTCTTAGATTTAATTAAATATAATGTACTTCCTCATAACAGTGTAGAATTAATTTTGCTAAACCATATTCATTTTACATCAACTATACCGTTTGTATTCTATGTACTAGTGACTATACCGATTACTTTGTTTCTTACAATGTCTGTACTCGTATTAGATAAGAAACTTGCCTTGAAAACAGTGCATTTCTGAATAAACATTTCAAATATACACGCTCTCTCTTTTAATCCATATTCTCAACTGAAATAATTGTATACTAAAAGAATATTCATGTGTTCCACGTAACCTCAGCTGTACTAACTTCATGTTTTCTTTTGTCGACCTGACTTACTCATACTAGAACCCGCAGGCCTATGACGGCCCGTCAACCCTTTCTTAGTGGGTTGCGGACCATGCAAACAGTTGTACCTCTGTGAGAAAATAATTTATTACTGTTACCAAGCACCGCCGCAGTTCCGCTTGACTCAGTGTTAATCATTGCTCCCCCACTTCTACAGACCAGACGCTTTGTCGTATTTCACTACTTATCACACTTTCATCTCCACAATAACAAACACTTCTCCGCCAGCCACCAGAGAACAGAGTGCAGATGCAAAAGCACTAAGAAGTCAAATACGACATACCCTCTGCTCTGTGGAGCCAACCGAGCAGTAATTGGGAAAGTAGACATTCACTAGCGCTTCAAAAAAGCATCTCAATTATATAAATAGTTTTTTGAAAACCTGCCAAGTACTTTGATGCGACTATCTGTGTGTGCCTGCAGAGCAAACTTCCTCAGCCCGGACTGAAGGCAGACACACACAGACACACACACAGTAAGATAACACAGGGCAACGGAGACGGAAAGCAGAAGGGAGATTAAGATGGAGTCAAACGGCAGGAGGGAGAGAGATATTTGTATACTGGGTCTGCTACCTCAATGTATGAAGTCATGTACTACACGAACCTGTGTACAACCTCATAATCACAAACTTAATTTTATTTTACTCCGCCCCTCCCCCTCTCACCCCACCCCCACCAGTGCAGCCCACAGCCACAAACCACACTGTAATTTTGTCGTCTGACAGAAACTTTATGAATACCTTAATCTCTATCACTTTTTGACGACGGTTTCACATGTGTACTACACGAACCTGTGTACAACCTCATGGTCACAACTTTTCATTTTATTTTACTCGACCACCTCCCCCTCTCACCCCACCCCCACCAGTGCAGGCCGCGGCCACAAACCACACTGTAATTTTGTCGTCTGACAGAAAGTTTATGAATACCTTATTCATTACCACTTTTTGACGACAGTTTCACATTTGTACTACACGAACCTGTGTACAACCTCATGGTCACAACTTTTCATTTTATTTTACTCGACCACCTCCCCCTCTCACCCCACCCCCACCAGTGCAGGCCGCGGCCACAAACCACACTGTAATTTTGTCGTCTGACAGAAAGTTTAGGAATACATTAAGCATTAGCACTTTTTGACGACGGTATCACATGTAATGTACCATTTCTCTCTCTATCTGCATTATCTGTGTCTCTGCTAATACCATTTTTTCATTTCAAAATCAACTTCTCTCATTATATGTAAACGCTTCAAAATCACTCAAATAATTACTGTCTATATTAAACATATTTTATTTTCCATTTTTTGCTGTTCACCAAAATTATATACAAAACTATAATTTACATTGGAAAGAATATGTAAAAAAGGCGCGCAACTCCCATTAAATTCACAGGACTTCAGGCCCCCACCCCCCTCCCGTCTGGTGTGGCAGCCTAAGGTAACATATATATTCTAGATACACACACCGCCGCACCCGAACGTTTCACATCTCTATAAACTTCCATTTGAATGTTAAGTAGGCCTTGCAGTTACTTTACCCCTTCTAAAAACCCCTGCACCTTTACTCTGCCAACTAATTAAACATTCATGTACTGCCTAATAACATTTTTTTCATTTGCCCCCCCCAAATTTCGTTCCACTTTCGTCTCTGACTGACAGTGAATTTAAAAAACTAACAGTAAAAGATTACATAAGGACATGACTGAAGACCATTTACCTTATTGAAATTTATTATTCAAAATTTTTAAACTAATAATTGCATACAAATAACGTCCTTAAAGAGTGATGAAACAAAATGGAAAAACTGTTTTGAAAATACAAGACATTATCACAGTCAAAAATGAGGTTACTCAGAGACTGTGAGGGAAATGAACCAATTTTAGTAACTAAACCACATATTACAGTACATGACAAAACAAACAGTTACAGACTTACCTTTACCAATGCTTTGTACGATGTAGAACAGTGACAGTCACAAAACAGATATTCGTTTGCGGAACTCTGAATAATGCTTCTATCACTGCAACCAAAATTCAATGGCACAGATATCCTGTCATCACAGACTCATATATGTGTCTTCAACAAATCATATTTCTTCCCGCAAAATTTTGAAATCAAATTTACATTTCAGTTGGTTGTCCCTTACAATATTTTCATTGTCACATAAAGGTCACCCATCACCCACTGCCTTCTCTGGCTGTTTCCATGGTAACACCTCATTCAGCACCTGGCTGAAGGCACAGGTCAAAAGTTCATATCTCAATGTTCTACATCAAACCAAGAATGCTGATTTCCCTCCAAAAACACCTGCCTATCCACAGCTCTGTTACATGTCATTTTTTTAACACCCAATAGTAGTTTTCGTTTAACATAAACATTAACATGCAACGTAGTCTTCAATCTTGAGGTATTAGAATCAACCAATCATTTTTATTTTTTCAACCACACCAAGCCTCGTCCATTTTTTTATCCTGACTTTCAGCTTCTAACTACCATTCCACTTCAAGAACCCATCGGAGTACGAGTGCATATGCCTTGAAAATGAAGGTTTGGCTTTTAGGACACAGCTATATTCACTGGAGTGGAAAATATGCAGCAAACAGAAGAATTTCCAACCTTGATTTACCAAATGTGCAGATAACGTGGATTGGCCAGAGAGGATTGAGATGTCACCAATTGATACCATTGGTGAAAACTTTTATGCATCTCCCAGAACCTGACCTTATAATTGTGCACTGTGGTGGGAACGATCTAGGCACATTGACTGGGGTAGGTCTGGAAATGCTTCTAAAAGACACCTTTCGACAATTGATGACACTTTTTCCTCGAACTGCCTTGGTATATTCCAATATATGCCAAAGACAGAAATGGAATTGGTCCAATCAACATTGTGCACAAATTGAGAAAGCAAGGAAACATGTAAATAAATCTGTTTCTGCTTTCCTCAGAGATTATAGCATGGGTTCTATTTACCACAAAAACTTGTGTTACAACATACAAGACATCTATAGGAGAGATGGTGTTCATTTCACGGATGAGGGAAACAGAATCTTCCTCTGTAACATGAGACTCTGCATCGGAACTTACTTATAAATGCAGAAAAAAACTCAATTAACACAAGGGCTCTTTTCAGAGCCACCTTATATCTAAACACTCAAACTTCTGATTTATCTCCATTTTCACACTCTTGTAAATAGGAGTGCGCGACCGAGTGCGCGCACCCCGCAACTTAAAAAAAAAAAATAATAATCTGTTCGTGTTCAAGGACCTTACTGCACCCCCTGAGAAAACCTACGCGGCCAGACAATATCTACCTTGTTCCCTTTCCATGTTCCAACGCTTTGAAATCTACAATATATTCACTCGCACTAACAAAATGGCGGTCAACACTTCCTGATTTCCTCCAAATCGAACGTTCACAAACGTCACACAGCAAAAAAAAAATTCCGCTCGCGCACAGCCAAATTAGTGCGCGCACCCGAGCGAGCTTATAGATATATAATTGACTTTAACTTTAATTTTCTCAACAACTACTGAACGGATTTACACCATTCAAACAAAAGCGTAATCTGCGAGCCGGACTCTACCTTTTTGCCAAATTTCGTATAAATCCATTCAGGCGTTCGAGCTTTAGCCGTGTCTAAACGTCCTATGGAAAGTAACATGGAGAAAACACGTTTTGGGACCCCCTTTCATCTCAGCCCCCACTTGACCAATCCCCCCCAAACTTTCAGGGTAGGAGCGCAGCGGACCGAGCCATCTTCTTTGAGAAATTCGCAAAGATTCATCCACCAGGGCCAAAGTTAATCCAAATAGAATGTTGAGGATTTCCTATGGAAACTAGGTCCTAACTATAACTACCTAGGTAATATATATATATATATAATATATATATATATATATATATATATATATATATATATATATATATATATATATATATATATATATATATATATATATATATATATATATATATATTCACTGAAAAAACCATAGGTTTCACACCAGTTATAGTTAGCTGGAAATTTTACTGATATAAAACCATTGAAATTCCCACGTTATAGTTAGTCGGACTCACTATAACTTGCGCGTGCAATGCACTGCTGATGACATCACATATTACATCACTCATGACATGGTCAGTGACATCACTCATGACATCACTGATGATACCGTCCTTGTGACAGAGTGACTGACCTCCTTTCACTGTAAAGTAACCCTTGAAACACATATTCAAAAATAGAAACTAACATTTTCAAAAAAGTGAAGATATCTATACCAGTTGCAACAACCAATTCAGTAATTCCACCATTTATATACACATCCACTCATTCATCAACAGTTCTAAATAGTCAGTCATACATATACTCACTCATCATATGTAGTGAGACACCTATACATCCATTAACACACCGACAGTCTTCCAAAAGTTGCTCATACACATACTCACACATGCAAATAAACTATTGAACATCCATTTTTTTGCATATACAGCTATACACACTCTACCACCTTACTTCTAAAGAAACTTACACATACTTACTCTCTTAAAAAATCACTTATAGAAACACATACTTATTAAAACAAGAATTCTTTCAATCTCTCACTCTCATATATACTCACTTATATACATCAATACTCACATATACTAGATTAAAACATATGTAGTTACTGATAAAGACACTAGTAAGACAGTCATTCACTTACTAACACATACATATACACACTCATTCACCCATACAGTCCGGCACATATGCTTTCTTTAAAACACATACAAACAGTGAGTCAGTCATTTATGCATCTATGTGCTAAGTAACACTCCCACCAAATCATACAGACACTTATACTGATACTAAAAAAAACATCTAATAACTCATATACACACATATGTAGCTACTCACCAACCCATGCAGCCACTTATACACAAAGTGAAACACTGATACATATATTTAAATATTTAAACATTACTTACTAATATATGTATTCACTAAGATACACTTAATAAGCCAGTTATTCAATATTTTTTTTTTTTTAAAACCATCCATTTAGACTTTTATTTAAACATTTATTCTCCCATCGACCTTTACATATACATATATAAAACATATTTATTTTTCTGAAAGACATACATTCACTGGATGGTGTCATCAGTGATGTCATGAGTGATGTCACTGACCATGTCATGAGTGATGTAATATGTGATGTCATCAGCAGTGCATTGCACGCGCAAGTTATAGTGAGTCCGACTAACTATAACGTGGGAATTTCAATGGTTTTATATCAGTAAAATTTCCAGCTAACTATAACTGGTGTGAAACCTATGGTTTTTTCAGTGAATTTAATAGGTTTTTTAAATGCTAATTCCTAACTATAACTGGTGTGAAACCTATGGTTTTTTCAGTGAATTTCATAGGTTTTTTAAATGCTAATTCCTAACTATAACTGGTGTGAAACCTATGGTTTTTTCAGTGAATTTCATAGGTTTTTTAAATGCTAATTCCTAACTATAACTGGTGTGAAACCTATGGTTTTTTCAGTGAATTTCATAGGTTTTTTTAATACTAATTTTTATCTTTTGGTAGGGCTTCATACCTATGTACGTTTTATTGAATTTCTAAGCTTATTTTTTCGCAAATGTCTTTAGCTGAGAAAGGTATGTTTTTCTAAAAATGAACCCTATAATGTATATTAAGATACTATTTTTATTTTAAAATAGTTTTTTCCTTTTTTTTTTATATTTGACTCTGAAGCGCTCCCGGTGCGCATACCGATAAACGCCCGGGTGCGCGCACCGTCAGCGCATCAACAAAAAAAAGAAAAAAAAATAATGAAGGAGTGACCATAAGAAATGGGGACAGAGAGAGTGGTGTTAAGAGAAAGAGAGCTAAAGGGAGGAACACAGAGGGACTGTGTAATAGATAGTAAGACAGATAAAAAGTGGAATAAATTTATCTTTAATAATTTCAAATTGTTTCAGACAATATTCATTTTTATATGTAATTCATAAAGTATTACCAAAAATGTTTAAAATATAAAGTGAGACTTATAGTATACTGTTCAACTATTTTTCTGTTACATAGTAAGTTTACTCATAGTTACTACCTTTCTCCCACTATATTATCTCATATGAATATTTTACACCTCATTTTCATAAGGGAGCAGGATAGACTACTCATGATCCCCTAGAAATTCTCAGGGAGTGCTTAAAAGATCTGTTTCTCCTTTCCAGACAGACTATGTTATGAATTCCATATACCACAAAAAATACAATAACAACATGCAAGATGTCTACAAAGCAGATGGTGAACAATAAATTTAAGTCTCTTCATTAGTACCTACATGTAGGTACTTACATAAAATAAAAAAAAATAAAAAAACAATTAATAAACATACAATTTTTTGAAGTGATTATTTTTCCATAGTACCCTCCTCGATACGCTCCCCCGTGCGCGTACCAGGCGCTTCCCCCGCGAAAATCGAAAAAAAAAAAAAAAAGGTGAGACCCCGCGGGGCCCTTTAATGGCCCCCACATCAAACCTAGGGGTACAGGGAGTGTCTACTCTGCCCCCTTATGGTCATTTCCCCCTTTGTTTTGGCCACCTCTCGTGTCTCAATCCTACCGAGACACAAGATGGCGGCCGCTCCGGACTGTTTAGAATGTTTACAGACAACTGAGAGCCAATCAGCTTTCTGCGCGCAAGTCGCGTGTCGCGCCGGGAGCGCTCACCGGTGCGCGCACCGGAGAGCGCCTATAGATATATATATTTTTTTGAACCTAAATTACTCAAAATCCACTGGAGCACATATCTTGAGACATAGCAAAGGCACATCGGGCTACCAGTCCCTACAATTTTGCCAAGTTTGGTGGAAATCCATTCAGCCGTTCGGGCTAAAAGTGAAATCGACCGCCCTATGGAAATTAACATGGGGAAAACGCGTTTTGGGAACCCCTTTTATCTCGGCCCCCGCTTGACGAATCCCCCCCAAACTTTCAAGGAAGGACCGGAGCTCGACGAGGCCATTTTCAGGAAATTTTCAGGCAGATTCGTCAACCGGTGCCAAAGTTATTCCAAATAGAATTTTCAGATTTAACATTGAAAAAAATCCTAACTATAACTACCTACTGGCGACCGCCAGTAGGTAATATATATATATATATATATATATATATATATATATATATATATATATATATATATGTGAATTACCAGAAAATCGCTGCACACGCCTTGATATTTGTTGCAGTTTCTTTATTTCAAAACGTGACACACACCCTACGCGTTTCGAACCGTAGTTCCTGTTCACGGTAGCTTGCATGCATGGTCCCTTCATTATTTCTATACATTTCAGCCTCTAAGCACGCCTCTGTTTAATTGAGGCATGCTGGGACATGTAGTTTTAGTTAATGTTTATGCCATTGCGTTTATATCGATGTCGCAGGTTTTTGCAGCATTGGGGCGATGTTTACCGTTACTGCACGAAAAGCGTGTCCCCAGTTTGCTAGGACAATAGCGCTTAGTGACGCTTGTGATTACACGTGCGTGTATAATCAACTCTCTCTTTACCTGGGTTGATTGCAATGCGTAACTGTATGGACTGACGTCCACTGGACAATAATGGGCTGAGTGCCCTACGTCCCCAATGCTTGCAGCTGCTCACGACATCTACTTTTTTACATAGAATATTGGCAAAACTTAATTAGCAAAAAATAATAGTGCGTAACTCAGTTGTCGTGACTGTGATTAGCAACAAAAAACATGATGTACAAGTGGTGAGAGGTATTATTCATGAGAGTGCATCATAATGAAAAAGATTATATAATGCTTGGTGCAATTTAGTCTGTAACATAGTTCTCATAAGTGAACATAAAGTTCTTCATCGCCGTTGAGGCCAGCAGGCTGTTTCGTTTTGAACCTCATGATTAATTTGGACTCTAGCCGTCTCGATTTTTGAATGCGATTGCCTCCTCTTTCATGCTGAGGTACACTTGCGAGTCCGAAGTATCTCACATCCAGCCACGTTTTATTTTCATGGTTTGCCAGATGTTTCGCAATGGCATAGGAGTAATCGCTGTTCTGGATGGCTCGAATGTGTTGAAGTATACGTGTTTTAATAGAACATGTTGTGCTTCCAATGTAGGATTTGCCACAATAACATTGGATCATATAGACAACAAATGACGAGTCGCAATTGATGTTGGTTCTAATTGCAAAGTTCTTGCCAGCCGCATCTTTTAAATTTTTGATGTTACGTCCTATCTTGCACGCTTTACAGATTGCACATTTATTGAATCCTTGTTTCCTGATGTCAAGCCAAGATTCTGTTTTTTTCATTTCGAAATGACTTTGAGTTAGTTGGTCCGCAAGATTGGGTACCCTCCTGTAGGAGACTAGGGGATGGTCTCCTATTGTTGTTCCAATGTCTGGGTCTTTGCGTAGTACGTGCCAGTACTTCATCATAGCTTTTTGTATCCTGTAGCTTTCTTTACTGAAAGTCATTATCATCCTGGGTTGATCAGATGTTTTTTAGCTTCAACTTCTTGTGTGGCAACAATGCTTTTTTTGTTGATGAGGGTGTCTTCTCTTGATTTGCATCTTGCTTTTGTTCACATGTATTAAGATCTGTTGTTTTATAACCTCTCTGTTTGAAGCGTTCTTTTGTTTCCTTAAACTTCATTTCCATTTCTTTTTCCTCAGAGCAATTCCTTTTCATCCGCAGGAGCTCACCATAGGGAATGCTCTTTTTCAGTTTTTGTGGGTGAAAGCTCAAGCCGTGAAGAATACTTTTGGTTGCTGTTTCTTTTCTATGGACGGTTGTTTGAATCTTTCCATCTGCTATGTACACCTTTGTATCTAGGAATACAATTTCTTTCGCACTGATGGTGTATGTAAACTTTAACCCCACTGAGTTTTGGTTGATGTTGAAAAATGTGAGGAATTCTGCCTCGGTACCCTTCCACAAGAGGAACAGATCGTCTATAAAACGTAGCCAAAGGGCTACCTTGGCCATGTGATGGTCGTTTTCCTCTCTCCAAGCCACGCCCTTCTCCCACCACCCCATGGTGAGATTCGCGTAGCTTGGAGAGAAAGAAACTCCCATAGCTGTGCCACAGCATTGTTTATAGATGGTTTTGTTGAAGAGAAAAATATTGTTGAAGAGACACAATGTGATCATTTCCATGATCATTTTCGAATGTTCTCTCTGGGTGATTGGTTGTTGGTCCAAAAAGTATTTGATCGCTGTTAGTCCAATATCGTGGTTTATAGATGTGTACAACGATACCACATCGATGGTCACTAGCAAGTAATCTGTCTGCCATTCTGTTTCCATTAAGGTACGAAGGAAATCGCCCGTGTCTTTTATGTAGGAGCTTAATGTTGGTACTAATGGAGCTATAAAATAGTCCACATAGCTGGATACGTTTTCATAGAGGCCACCACAACTAGAGATTATGGGCCTGCCAGGAGGCTTGTGGAGAGTCTTGTGCACTTTTGGTAAAAAGTAAATGATCGGGGTGATTGGATTTTAGACCATTAGGAATTTCCTTTCCGTATCAGTGATTAAGCCTTTTTCGTGCCAGCCATTCAACTTGGTTTCAAGTTCGTGTTTCATCATTTCAGTTGGATTTTTGGTTAATGCTGTATAGTTGTTGGTGTTTTTCAGTTGTCGCATAGCTTCCTCTACATATAATTCTTTTTCCATGATTTCAATATTCCCGCCCTTGTCCGCAGGTTTTATTTCTATTTGGACGTTGTTTTTTAAGCTAGATATTGCTTGGCGTTCGCCTTTGGTTAGATTTTCTTTTCTTTTTTTGTTGTAGTTCTTGGGCATTTCTTCGATCTCATTTGTAACCAGTTCATAAAAGGTGTCAATTTTGTTGCCTCGATGTAGGATCGGACAAAATTTAGATTTCGGTTTGAAATCAGTTGGTTGTCGTTTATTAGATGTGATGTTCATTTCATCTAATACTTGGGTGTCTGTGATTTCAGTTTGTTCAATTTCATTTGCCAGTTCATAGGCAACTCTTAACTGTGGAACTTCCGAGGTACGATATTCTGAGTTTGTGTTTGATGAGGCGTTATCTACTTGCACTTTGGTCTTACTGGTAGGTTTCTTGGCAAAGAATTTTTTTAATTTCAGTTTTCTTGTGTATTTATAGAGGTCTATTTTGGTTTCAGTCGTATCATGGTGAGTTTCAGGACAAAAGGAAAGCCCCTTATTTAGTAATTTCATTTCTGTTACTGTTGGATTGTATTTCGAAAGATTTATTACTAAGTTGGGGGTTGTTGTGGAATGTTGTCCTATTTTCTCTTGATCGTGCGGGCTCTTAGGTTGTATCTGCTTCCATCGACGCTTGCTGCGTCTTGTTTTGCGCTTGGGTTTCCTGGAGCTTGGGCTCTTCTCCCTCTGGATCGGTTTCGATACTGGCCTCGGCCCCTGCTGCTGCTTTGTGGTGTTTGCTGCACATGGTAGAGCAACTGTATTTCGTCTAAAAAAGACATTCTGCGAAGACCAGGGCGTCTTTGTTTGCCCTCACTGAAATCGGATTCAGATCCGCTTGTTTGTTCACCAGGTGTCAATGTTCCAGTTGCCCACTGTTGTTTATAAATGTCATATTTTCTGGCAAATTGTTGTACACATCTATAAACCACGATATTGGACTAACAGCGATCAAATACTTTTTGGAGCAACAACCAATCACCCAGAGAGAACATTCGAAAATGATCATGGAAATGATCACATTGTGTCTGTTCAACAATATTTTTCTCTTCAACAAAACCATCTATAAACAATGCTGTGGCACAGCTATGGGAGTTTCTTTCTCTCCAAGCTACGCGAATCTCACCATGGGGTGGTGGGAGAAGGGCGTGGCTTGGAGAGAGGAAAACGACCATCACATGGCCAAGGTAGCCCTTTGGCTACGTTTTATAGACGATCTGTTCCTCTTGTGGAAGGGTACCGAGGCAGAATTCCTCACATTTTTCAACATCCTCAACCAAAACTCAGTGGGGTTAAAGTTTACATACACCATCAGTGCGAAAGAAATTGTATTCCTAGATACAAAGGTGTACATAGCAGATGGAAAGATTCAAACAACCGTCCATAGAAAAGAAACAGCAACCAATAGTATTCCTCACGGCTTGAGCTTTAACCCACAAAAACTGAAAAGGAGCATTCCATATGGTGAGCTCCTGCGGATGAAAAGGAATTGCTCTGAGGAAAAAGAAATGGAAATGAAGTTTAAGGAAACAAAAGAACGCTTCAAACAGAGAGGTTATAAAACAACAGATCTTAATACATGTGAAACAAAAGCAAGATGCAAATCAAGAGAAGACACCCTCATCAACAAAAAAAACATTGTTGCCACACAAGAAGTTGAAGCTAAAAAAACATCTGATCAACCCAGGATGATAATGACTTTCAGTAAAGAAAGCTACAGGATACAAAAAGCTATGATGAAGTACTGGCACGTACTACGCAAAGACCCAGACATTGGAACAACAATAGGAGACCATCCCCTAGTCTCCTACAGGAGGGCACCCAATCTTGCGGACCAACTAACTCAAAGTCATTTCGAAATGAAAAAAACAGAATCTTGGCTTGACATCAGGAAACAAGGATTCAATAAATGTGCAATCTGTAAAGCGTGCAAGATAGGACGTAACATCAAAAATTTAAAAGATGCGGCTGGCAAGAACTTTGCAATTAGAACCAACATCAATTGCGACTCGTCATTTGTTGTCTATATGATCCAATGTTATTGTGGCAAATCCTACATTGGAAGCACAACATGTTCTATTAAAACACGCATACTTCAACACATTCGAGCCATCCAGAACAGCGATTACTCCTATGCCATTGCGAAACATCTGGCAAACCATGAAAACAAAACGTGGCTGGATGTGAGATACTTCGGACTCGCAAGTGTACCTCAGCATGAAAGAGGAGGCAATCGCATTCAAAAATTGAGACGGCTAGAGTCCAAATTAATCATGAGGTTCAAAACGAAACAGCCTGCTGGCCTCAACGGCGATGAAGAACTTTATGTTCACTTATGAGAACTATGTTACAGACTAAATTGCACCAAGCATTATATAATCTTTTTCATTATGATGCACTCTCATGAATAATACCTCTCACCACTTGTACATCATGTTTTTTGTTGCTAATCACAGTTACGACAACTGAGTTACACACTATTATTTTTTGCTAATTAAGTTTTGCCAATATTCTATGTAAAAAAGTAGATGTCGTGAGCAGCTGCAAGCATTGGGGACGTAGGGCACTCAGCCCATTATTGTCCAGTGGACGTCAGTCCATACAGTTACGCATTGCAATCAACCCTCAGGTAAAGAGAGAGTTGATTATACACGCACGTGTAATCACGAGCGTCACTAAGCGCTATTGTCCTAGCAAACTGGGGACACGCTTTTCGTGCAGTAACATTAAACATCGCCCCAAGCTGCAAAAACCCGCGACATCGATATAAACGCAATGGCATAAACATTAACTAAAACTACATATCCCAGCATGCCTCAATTAAACAGAGGCGTGCTTAGAGGCTGAAATGTATAGAAATAATGAAGGGACCATGCATGCAAGCTACCGTGAACAGGAACTACGGTTCGAAACGCGTAGGGTGTGTGTCATGTTTTGAAATAAAGAAACTGCAACAAATATCAAGGCGTGTGCAGCGATATTCTGGTAATTCACGAAATTGGGACACTGCCCTGGTCCCATCGCTGGCACCGACTGACAAGCACTCCCGCTGCGACAGGACAACTTGTATGCTTATATATATATATATATATATATATATATATATATATATATTCACTGAAAAAACGATAGGTTTTAGGCCATATATAGTTAGGGATTAGCATTTACAAAACCTTAATTTACTCGCACAAAACCATAGAAATTCGCATATATAGTTAGATGCAATAACTATATATCGCGCACCCGCAATCCACTGCTGATGATGTCACATATTACATCATTCATGACATGGTCAGTGACATCACTGATGACATCACTGATGACAACTCAAATGACATCACTGATGACAACTCAAATGACATCACTGACAACATAACTGATGACATCAATCATGTGATAATACGATCAACCTCTTCAGACTCTAATATAACCTTAGATATACTCAGAGTAAACAGACACTCACAGACTGTCACTCATCCATGGAGTTACTCACACACCTAGTCAGTCATGCACTGAATCAATCACACCTCCATTTCATCAACTATACAGTTATACACACCTTACTTATTCAAACATATACTAACACATATTTACTCTCTTATACAATTCCTGATACAAGTTTTCAATGATCCATTCAGCCACTCACACATTCACTGGCTCTTATACACAGTAATTTATATATGTGAACTCTCACATGTACTGTGTTTTACATATGTACTTACTTTGACATGTAGCACTGAGATATCCATTCACTCACCAATACACTCGTACACAGTCAACCACCCATACAGCTGTTTCAACATGCAGTTTTGAACCCATAGATCTAGTGAATCAACTGTTCACACATGTATGCACAGAGTCACACACCTCCCAGCCACCCCCACACACACACTCACTCTCCCATACAAATACTTAGGCAACCAATCAATAACCCATATAGTTACTCATATAGCTACTGATTAACACATGCAGCACTTCATAGAACAACAGATATAATGATGCACAAATTAAGACAGTTTAGTCACTAACCCATGCACTCAGTGAGACACATTTAATCACTCTCTCATACAGTCAGTCATGCACCTACTAAATCCTTCATCCAGACACTCATACATCCACTCATTCTTCAATATGTAAGACATATTTTAACTTTACAGAAACATACAGTCACTGGATGTTGTCATCAGTGATGTCATCAGTGATGTCACTGACCATGTCATGAATGATGTAATATGTGACATCATCAGCAGTGGATTGCGGGTGCGCGATATATAGTTATTGCATCTAACTATATATGCGAATTTCTATGGTTTTGTGCGAGTAAATTAAGGTTTTCTAAATGCTAATCCCTAACTATATATGGCCTAAAACCTATGGTTTTTTCAGTGAATTGCGATGGTTTTTTAATAGCAAATATCAAAAGCTGTCAAATGTCAAGTACCTGATAGGTAAAAACATTTTCGTGTTTATGCACGCTGATGTACTTTGAACGCTGCCCCCCCCGCTTTTCTCTTAGCAGTATTCTCTCTTTGCAGATAGTGAAGGGTAGATAACGCAGGCCTTTGCCCCCGTTGTAATCCGTCGTGCCTGCTTCTCTCTCCATTTGATTGATTGTTATCCAAGCATTTACTGTCTTAGAATTGGTTCTCTTTGGTTCATTCTCTATTTACAAACAAGCACAGAGTCGCAATACTCTGTTTAGTCTTTGCAGATAGTAAAAAATCGTTTTAAAAAACAAAAGGAATTGAGCAAAATCAGTAGGCCACTAATGGGATCTCTTTTTGACCTAGCTAAAATAGAAACATTAAGAACAACCCCTCATGAGAAATACGAAACTAGTGAGATGAACTGAGCTCCACACGATGATGGCTGCAAGACAGCTCGGCTCCGCCACCCACCCCACCCAAAATAACGACAAACCCTATGCAAATATTATAAATATATACAACACACCAGCAAAGTAACAGGGTAAAACATTTTATTAAATAACTATTTACATAACTATTTTATACTTTTAGTTGCCCGATCCGGCCTGCTCAATCGATCGAGCATGAGACTCATGCACTCTGATCTCCTTGGCCTCAGTCAAGCATCAATAGTAAGATTTTCATACATGAGTGTACGTTCATGGTTTTGGTCCCTGAGTTGCTTCGATGTCACTGCCTTGCACAAATGGCATACGTCCTGGATGTTGGGTGCCATAGTTCAGAGTTCTGAGCAGCGCTTGTAAAACTGTCTAAACCTTATTTGCACCTGCTGCAGCTTCACTATTCTCAAAGTAAGTGGGGGCCGTTTGTGGACCTGACTGCATTTGAAAACAATGTGATACGGTACCTCCCTAAACGGGAGCTTGACGGAGGCCCCCGAGGGGGGGGTGTGATGGCGCGGACTCGGAAAAGACGCTTGGCTCTGACACCCTCCCCAAGTCTTGTTGCCCTGGTGTAGCCTGAGATCGCACCCGACATAGGCGGCCGGCTCCCGTGGTCAAGCGGAACTTTTTGCCTTTTGGTGACTCTTCCATTCTGAACATTGTCCCACAATCCGTTTGACCTGAAACGATTACACAAATAAAACATTTGTGAGTTTTAAATTTCCGGAGAAGTATAATTCACCAATACCTTTCTCTGTAGATCTTTTTCCAATAACAATCCCAGTTCCATCACCCGCCCAGGATATCACTACTGTTAGTTGTCATTTTTGCTTCTGTTTTAATAAAAAATGTTTTAAGGTGTTTACTGTTTTTGTTGCGATGTATATATTTATAAGTTATTAAAGTGTTATAATCCTACTAATTTTTTTATCGATTATTGCTCTTTGAGATATTCCCTATCACAGGGAATATCTCAAAGAGCAATAATCGGATCCTGTCTACAAACAGAGAAGAATAGGAATATTCTGTCTCCCTTTGCAGATAGTGAAGGATAGGTAATGCGGACTTTTGTCCCCCGTTGTAATCCGTCATGCCTGTTTTTCTCCCCACTAATTGATTGATTAGCTGGACATTTATTGTTCAAGGAATAGTTCTTTTGAGGTATTCTCTGTTTACAAATAACGTGGAATAGAAATATTCTGTCTTGTCTTTGCAAGTAGTGAAGGGTGGGTAATGCGGACCTTTGTCCCCCGTTGTAATCTGTCATGCCCATCTACTCCCCACTGATTGAGAAACTAGTTCCACCCGGACCATTTATTAGAGGTACATCATCTGGCTCAACCGGAGAGTACCCCTAATAAAGAAGACATATGTAAAATACGAAGTAATCACTGTATCCTAATAAACAGAAACTTTAACATGAAACACACTTGAAAAGGAAGGGAAAGAAATCGAACCAAATCAGTAGGCCACTGATAAGTTTTTGACTTCGCTAGAAATAAGAAACATGGAAGTGGTGAAAAAAGCCAAGCTTGACGTTACGGCAGCCACGAGGTAGCTAGGCTCCGCCACCCCCCCACTGATCCAAGCATGTCTGTCCCACCGCCCGCCACGCCCATTAACGGTAACATGAAATAGATACAAATCAGCAGATACCTACCCCCATTCCGGAATCTCTCGAAGTGCAACAGGGCCACGGTTACGCCCATCTGGAAGATGAGGCCTCGACACGTGCAGGGCGGGGCCCGGCTAACCGCCATCAGCCGTGGGGTGGATGGCCCAAAATGTACTAGTCTCCCTATTCCCTTCTTCTGCCGCCTTGCAGGCCACGGGGGGGATGTCTTGCCTCTGCCTCCGACCCCCCCCCTCTTATCGCCTGGTCCGGACATCACGGATATCAACGCCAGGTGTCGGCACGTTTGCTGAATACTGAAAGGTTTTCCTACACTTGGCGACGTGCTCGCTGCCTTGAATTCCTGCTGTGAGTCCATGAAGTTTCAGTCAACAAGGCCGGAGGGTGTTCTTCTAGACTGGCTCGCTGACCCGCTTCCCACATGTGCTTGGTATGAGCTCCCCGTTCGGGCCTGAAGCGACGCCCTGCAGACCACGGGGGGATGTCTTGCCTCTGCCTCCGACCCCCCCCCCTCTTATTGCCAGGTGTCGGCGTGGGGTGCGCTGGGAGGGAGAGGCGGCGCGAACGAGCCTCTCCCACCCCCACAGGTGGGGGCCCCTCAGCTGCACCCCCAACGCTCCACTCACCCAACAAAAGGGTTCCTCCACTCTTGCGATGCAGCGGTGCTGCACTCACCCGACAAAAGGTCTCGTCCACTATTGCGAGGCAATGATGCTCCGCTCACCCAGCGGGGGTCTCGTCCACTGTTGCGGTGCAACAACACTTCTAGTTTCCTGCGTCCAGAAACGTTCTCCTCAACTTTGAAGATTCTATAAGAGCCACGGGGGCCCCCGACCCCCGATGGGCAATGACTGCCATGATCACCCACGGAACGACCACGACGTAGCCGCGGGATGTCGGCGCGCTCATGCCGGCGCCGGCCTCAGTCTTGAAATCACCAAAATCCTGCAAGACTACCAACTTGATCAGTTCCGGTGGGACACCAGTATGACCCGGTAGGAGAGATTGTTGCCTCCCACCCCACTTTGACTGATGGTTCATGTCGGCAGTCCCCTCTGCTACCCTTCAACGAAAACTTTTGGACTGCCGAAAGAGGTCCCGGTCCAACCACGAGTTGGTGGAGACATTTTGACTATACTTGGACCTTCCTGACCTCACCCAAAATGGCGCTGGTACAAATGAAACTCTCAACTCCTTGTTGTGCCCCGATTGCTCAGCCTTGATATCATGAGATATGTATGCAGTTTTTAGCACATGAATTGATATGGGATAAGACTGATTATATGTTCGGACAATGAATTGATCCAGGATGGGTATTGATTATACGTTCGAACAATGAATTGACATGGGACGGGTACTGATTACACGTTCGAACAATGAATTGATATTAAGTTCTAATGCATCATTGATTACTGTATTTATTATTGAAGGTTCGAATTGTCGACACTTTTGGTACTTGCTCACAATGAATTATCGATATGATTTTGTTGCACTTGTCACACTTTTTACTATGAAATCAACGACCACTGACTCTCTGTTATGTTTTCCACAAATAAATACCCCCCCCCCCATTTACAGTTCCAGCCTGCTCCGTGGCCGGCCCACGGGGTTGTAAGCCCGTATTTGGGCACCAACATTTTTATTAAAGGTTTTTGAAAAAGCAAACGTAGTTGTAACGCGTAGATTGGTAAGTTTCGAATAAATCGCCACTGTTTCCAATTTTTTTAAAAAGCAGGTGAAATGAAGCAGCTCAATTAGTTAAGGGTTAAAAAGTATAGTACGCAGAAACATTGAAAATATGAATGGTCCAGGTTTGTTGTGTGTTTTTCATTTTTCTACAGCATAAAGCAATCGATAAAGATCCTGGGGCCTCATTTATGAGGCCTTGCGTCAGTTTTGCGCTGCAGATGCGTCACTTTTTGTGACGCATCTGCGGCGTAAAACATGCGCCTTGTTGCGCCATAATTAAAAAGTGGCGCATCTAGGTAGATGCGTCACTTTTTAAACCCCTGCGCCACATTATACCTGCGTCAGGTATAATGTATGCAGAGGGGGTGTTCCCCCGCAAAAAGCCTCATAATAGTGACGCAGTGAAATCTATGAGATTTCACTGCGTCACTTTTAGGATGCTGTTGCGTCAAAATCTTGCGCCTGCCTCACAGCAGGCGTAAGACTGACGCAAGCCCTTTCACTTGGGGCTTTCCCCATGTGAAAGGACGCATTGCTGGAGATGCGTCACTTTTGTGACACACTCCAGCAATGCGTCACTTTTGCGCTTACAGATGCGTCAGAAATACTGACGTATCTGTAAGTCCTTGCGACATGATGCGTCATACATTAAATATGACACATCATTGGTGTCGCAAGGAGGGCGCATTGAAAAGTGACGCATCGCTGTTTTCACGCAGCGATGCGTCACATTTCATAAATGAGGCCCCTGGTATTTAGCCTCTACTTTATATGCTACCTGTATCAGGGAAGTTGTTTTAAATGCCCCTACGCCACCCCGAACTAATGTCACCTGGCTCCCCTAGTACGAACGAAAACGACCCCGTACCACTGTAGGTTATCTCTCTTCCTCAAAAATGACAAAAATCAAAAATTACTTTCTAGGACGTTTTGGACATTGATGATTTTCATATGATCTATTTATTAAAGTAATACTCATCTCTCCGCATGAAATTAATTTTCCACATGCTACACAAGTCAATCTCATCTGCCTAAAGTTCTTTTACAGATTTGGGACCGTTTCCCTTGCCTCTGACTCACTTATTGCTAAGTCATTGGTGGATGTTTTTGCCGGTCGGGGATTAACCACCAAATCTCGAAGTTGTGCTTTAGAATAATTAAGAGTGTGCCACCTCTCCATGTGCCGATGCATGGTATGATTACCATAGCTATATTTTTTTTCGGTCCCTCTCGAGAGTTTTTTTTTTGCAGATGAGGCAGGTAACGAACCTGGCATTAACTTTCTTTTCATGAGAAGGAAAAGAAAAAAATTGCCAGATAAAATTCACTTTCACATGGGACGTTCTTGGCATTTCTTTCAGAAACTTTTACATCACTGTGTCATTTCTTTGTCTATCCTGGTTAAAGCAATGTCATGTAAATAGTTGTTTAAAAAGTTTTTTTTAACGTGTTTACTTTGTTGGAGCGTTGTATATATTTATAAGTTATTAAAGTGTTATAATCCTACAACTTTGTTGGAGTGCTATATATTTTTAATGTGACACATAATTGTGAAGACTTTGATGTACAAAAAGGCATCCCTGGAATCTTCCGCTTCAGGCTCGGTCCCACACACCCTTACAGTGAGAAACCCCTCCCCAATCACAATACAGGATCGTTATCAGATAGTAGGAACGCGTGTGGTGTGACGGATCTCATGAGGTGGCGACCTTGATCTACTGTAACTCCTTTGAACAGGGGTGATTATTTACAGTTGGGGCCATAAACTACATCCGCAGGGCTAGGTGATAGCCTGGGACCGGCCCGGACAATCAGACACAGAGGAAGAGGAGTGTCAGAGGGTGCAGTAGTGAATAGGGTGAAAGGGAGGTGTCGGGCGGGCACAGGGTGTGATACTCAGGGAAGAGCAGCGCAGATGGGGGGAAGTTTATGGCCCATGAATGAGAGAGAGAGCGGGGGTGACCAGTGCATGGGGGAGATGCTTGCGAGGGTGGGGAGCCATGCTGAGGATCGGCGGTGTGCAGAGAGTGGGTCTGGTCAAGGCATCTAAAATGGCTGCCGTGCACGACAAAAGTGTGGCATTGGAAAAAAGGCAAGATGGCGCAGACAATGTTTATCAATACGGATTAATTTATAACAATTATTTTTAACAATATATTTACTCGCAGTGTCAAAATAGCGATCAACACTTCCTAATTTCCTTCGAATCGAACGTTAAGAGAAGTCAAGCGGCAAAAAAAAAAAAAAAACGCTCACGCGCAACCGCTGGAAGACAAGTATCAACATATATGAGCCTCCTCAACTCAACCACCCTCAGAAAACATAGGGGGTCAGGATCCGTCTCCCATACCCCCTTATACCCAATACTCACATTGCTTTTCCTCCATCTAGTAATTTAATTAAATCGAAACACAAAATGGCGAATTCCCATTTTGCTACCAGTTTGCGACCCGGTTCGCGAACCGAGGAATCAAATTTTTTTTATTTGCCCCACGGGACCCTTTAATAACCTCAACATCATTCCTAGGGGTCAAGAGGAGTCTACCTTGCCCCCTTTCATTAAATTCCCCGTTCGTTTTTCTCCTCCTCTTGTCTCTCGATCCTACCGAAAGACAAGATGGCGGCTGCACCGGACTGTTTAGAATGTTGACAGACACCAGAGAGCCAATCAGCTTCGCTTCGCAAAGCTCCGTTACGCGAAAAGTACGCGATCTGGAGCGCTATCCAGGACGCTGTCACAGATATATCTGTTTTTTAAACGTTAATTTCTCAAAATCCACTGGAGCACATATATTGAGACCCAGCAAAGGCACATTGGGCTAACAGTCCCTACAATTTTGCCAAGTTTCGTGCAAATCCATTCAGCCGTTCGAGCTAAAAGTGAGGCCAAAGGCCCTATGGAAAAATGAATGGGAAAAACGCGTTTTGGGACCCCCCTTTTTTCTTGGCCCCCCCTTGACGGAACCCCCCCAAATTTTCAGGGGCTGCTCAGAAACAAACTGTGCCATTTTCCTGAAATTTTCAGCCGATTCCGTCCACAAACACCAAAGTTATTAGACATAGAATTTTCAAAAGTTCCATAGAGAAAAAATCCTAACTATATATACCTACTGGCTATCGCCAGTAGGTAATATATATATATATATATATATATATATATATATATATATATATATATATATATATATATATATATATATATATATATATTTTTTTTTGCAGTTCAAAGGTGCCCAAAAGCATGAGAGGTCACACGACAGCGCTCCTGCCCTCAGGCTTTAAGTTTGCAGCTTGCATGGCAGTCCCGATTATTTCATTTAGAAAGAGCCGACGCGTTTAAAGGCTTGCTGCCTCTTCTTCTAGGGCTGTTCAAGAAAGTTACACCAAATGCTCACATGACCTCATTTCCTGCTTTATTCATGGATTACCTGCCACGTGTGTAGTCTCAGGCAGTAACATCATTGCATCCTGGGATAAGTAGTCCCTCATGTGAGTAAATCATTTTTTCCTATCGTAGGATTGGTGCACTTTCTTCTTTTAAAACTGTAAATTGTCCTTAGTAGGATGCAGGATTGCTCACAAGCATAGTTTGCAAGGGGCGCTGTGCTGAAATAATGTAGATTCGTGCTACTTACAGCCCCAAACAAGTAGAAGGTGGTGCTCCTCTCCACGGCAGGGCTGCCGTGAAATAATTTTGCAGTTCAAAGGTGCCCAAAAGCATGAGACGTCACACGACAGCGCTCCTGCCCTCAGGCTTTTAGTTTGCAGCTTGCATGGCAGTCCCGATTATGATGTTACTGCCTGGGACTACACACGTGGCAGGTAATCCATGAATAAAGCAGGAAATGATGTCATGTGAGCATTTGGTGTAACTTTCTTGAACAGCCCTAGAAGAAGAGGCAGCAAGCCTTGAAACGCGTCAGCTCTTTCTAAATGAAATATATATAAATTGTGATCAAACTTAACTTTTCGTGTTTTTTGCAGAAAAGGCACAGCACTCAAGGAGGGTTATGGAAATCACGAAAAGATTTATTCAGGGGAACTGCACAGACGCGTTTCGGCGTGCTGCCTTTGTCAGTGTGTCAATTACACCAGAAAATCAGCAAGTCAATAAAGTTTACCACAATCATGGACACAAACATAGGATTAACCCCTCAAACAACAACATGAGCGCCATATTGGAATGTGTTTCCAAAGCCATATTACATATATGAGAAACTCATAACGTCCACTGATGGACTGCGTATTCATGGTTGGAGGGTATGTTAATTACATATGTTACAAGGTTTCGACAAAGAATAAAGCTGTGGATCGGCTAATGTCCTATGTTAAGATTGTCCCATCATGATTATAATACATTTAAAACGTACCGAGAATAATACCTTAGTTCATCAAAACCGGCACATAAACAAATCAAATTGCACAGTCATTTGCAAAATGCATTGATAATACATGTCATAAACTAATTCAATTAGTAAATACAATTTACTCGTTTAAAAAATGTCATTTGTTAGATCCAATACGGATAACAGTGACCATATGGTTTATAAGATGTTAGATATTTTCACCAGCCTAATAACAACTAGATTAATAAATTGATGCAAATCAGACCTAAGAAAAGACAAAAAACCCAAAGAAAAAACAAGAAATTATTGTTCTATATATATATATGTGTGCGTGTGTATTAAAGTACATAATTTCATTTCCTAAACCCAAACGAAGCTTAGAGATTCATTTGTCCTAGGGTTGGCAGATTGGTAGTGGATTGTCACTCTATACTAGGGTGGTCCCTACATAGATGGTGTATATACGTGAACGATATAACATCACTTTCCTAGATAAAACACCATCTCTTCTCCACTGTTGAGCCTT
Organism: Lissotriton vulgaris; assembly: GCF_964263255.1. Lineage (NCBI taxonomy): Eukaryota > Metazoa > Chordata > Amphibia > Caudata > Salamandridae > Lissotriton > Lissotriton vulgaris. Next base: position 1,220,576,715 of record NC_141693.1, read on the forward strand.
CTGGGATGTTTGGTGGAGAGATCTAAGATGTACCTCGAGTCCAGCCTGCGGAGTCTTCATAGTCGATCACCTCCCCTAACATCGGGTGGGACGATGTCCAACCCAAAGAATTGAAGTTTGTCTCGATCCCTACCATGTACTTCGGCAAAATGCCGGGCCACCAGGTAGGCGGGGTCCGCCTTTTCGATTGCCCGCAAATGCTCTAGTATCCTCAATTCAGTTCCTTGATTGTGCTACCGATGTAGCGAAGGCCACAGGGGCAGAGTAAACAGTATACCGTAAATTGGGAACTGCAGGTTATGAACTTTTTGATGGCCATTGTTCTCTCTGTATCTGGTATTGTGTAGGACAGGACTCTTTTACTGCCGGCACAGGCTTTACAGCACCCGCAGTGAAAGAATCCCTTCATCTCTTTAAGAGTCTTCACTTTGGGTATGGGTTTCTCCAAATGACTGGAAACTAGCATGTCTCCTATAGACCTCGCTTTACTGAATGTCAACAGAGGACATGCCGGTAGGTCTTCCTTCAATACGCTGTATGTTTGCAAGATATGCCAGTTCTTTTGTAGCATGGCTCTGAGATAATTGGCACCTGATGAATAAGGAGTAATCAACCTAAATTTCCCCTTGTTGGTGGCTGCGTTCTTGTCATGGCCACCTCCTTGGGTTTTTGTGGTCAGTAATGTTCCCCTCGGAATCTTTATTACCTTCCTCAGTGTGTTTTGTAACAGTTCCTCACCATAACCCCTGATTACAATGCGTGCTAAACATTCTGAGGCAGCCGCCTCGAAATCTGAGTCTCTCGGGCAATTCCTTCAGAGCCTTAAGAGTTCTCCGTAAGGAATGCTCCTCACAAGCTGGGGAGGATGGCTGCTGCTGGCAAAGAGTGTTGAGTTGCCAGCAGTCTCCTTTCAATAGAGTGCAGTGTGAAGATGGTCTTCCTCGGCAAACACCCTCAGGTCCAAGTACTCCGCTGCCACCGGACTAATTGAACCCAAGAAATGCAGGTTGAGGTCATTGTTGTTGAGTAACCTGATATATTCTTCTGCTGTGTTTGTTCCACCATTCCAGATGATAAATATATTGTTGATGTAACAGTGGCAACACACTGTCTCCCCCCTATCTTGTCCAACAACACAGCTCCTGGGCACCTGCTCCTCCCACCAGCCCATGAACAAGTTCTCGTAGCTGGGAGCAAAGCAGGTGCCCATCGCCGTACCAGACCTTTGTATATATAACTGTTCTTCAAATAGGAAAATATTGTGAGTTAGACAAAATTTAGCAAATTCAAGAATCATTTCATTATGCTTAGCAAATCTCATTTGGCGCTGATCGAGAAAATGTTTATTAATGACATGTGATGTATTGAAAGTTTAAATACTCTTGTGTTAGCACAAAACAACTGACATTGAAAAAGCCGAAAGTCAAAACGCGTCTGTCATTGCAGGGGGTCTGCACAATAAAGCACTTTGCTTCAACCATCTTCTGTGTGTGCTTTTCGTTGGTTACGTATATATATATGTATATATATTCACTGAAAGATGATAGAGAGATGTCATCAGTGATGTCATCAGTGATGTCACTGACCATGTCATGAATGATGTAATATGTGACATCATCAGCAGTGGATTGCGGGTGCGTGAAATATATAGTTAGTGCAACTAACTATATATGGGAATTTCAATGGTTTTGTATGATTGAAATATCCAGCTAACTATATATGGTCTCAAACCTATGTTTTTTTCAGTGAATTTTGAAGGTTTTGTAAATGCAAATTCCTAACTCTATATGGTCTCCAACCTATGTTTTTTCAGTGAATTTCATTGGTTTTTAAAAAGCAAATATCTATAGCTGTAAAATATATTCTTTTTTATAATGATTACTTTTTTTCTATTTATGTAATACAATTTTTGAAAAGTTTAATATTTTTTTTTTTTTCCCAAGTGCGCTTCCGTTCCACGCACCGGGCAGTGCACCGGTAAGCGCAGTTTCATGCAGCACCCCGGTGCGCGTAACGGAGAGCGCCCATTAGTGCATTTCCCGCGATCGAAAACAACATCGTGACGCGTCGCGTAAGCGTGACGTATCGCGTAGCCGCGTGATGCGTCTCATGACGCGCCACGTAACTGTGACGTATCGCGTTGCCGCGCAATAAGTCTTATTTCACGCTTCGTAAACGCACCCGGAATCGCTCTACGGCGCGACCTAGAGCGCGTAACGTAAGCGTGCGGGAGAGCGTAACGTAAGCGCAACTGGTCATGTGACTTGGAAATAACACTTTTCATTGGTTCAAAACTTTTTTTTTTCAAATGATGAAAGCCCCCACCTTTTTCCTCACTCTGACTTTCTACTTTGAGAGAGGAAGACCTGTATCTGATTCTGACAATGGCATCATTAGTAGCTGCAGCTGGTGGACCCCCTCCACCACCACAACCACCTAGAAAGGAAGGACCACCATTCCAGTTCCTTGTCCCTGAACAAGAAGAGGATGAGGAGGAAGAACAGGAGGAGGAGGAACAACTCAGGCAATTTTTGCCTGAAGAGCCAAGACAGAGGCACAAAAGTGCATTTTATTTGGGACTTCTTCTCCCACCCTCCTGGGCAGAAGAAAGTGAATGCCCCTAAGGTTAAGTGCCTTATTTGCGGATATATTCTTTCCAGGGGCAATCCCAACAAGAAATATTCATTCGGCAATTATACTATGATGTGCCACATGCAAAGGTTGCATCCTAATAATCTTGCTCAAGCATAGGTTCGTGCCATGGCGCAAAATCAGAAGAACCCACAGCCCAGCACCTCCTCTGCCGAAGTATCACATTCAGCCCCTGAAGGACTGCAAATGGTGCCCAATGTTCCAAAAAAATGTTGGCAGTATCAAAATTGTATGCATCTTCTGTGGCAAGACGCTGTGCTATGGGGAACTAAGCGTCACCTTAATAAGCAATGCGGTGGAAAACCATCAATGTAACCAAAAGAAGAAGCAATAAATCTTTTTTTTTGCTCCTGTTGAGCCATTTGTAATTCCTTTTTTTGTTTTTCCCCCAAAAAAACACCAAAAAATTATAAAAGTGTTCAAAAAATCAAAAAAAAATGTTCAGAAAAATAAAATAAAAAATGTAAAACAACAAAAACATTTAAAAAAAAGTTCTTTTCAGAACTACCTCCCATTTTTAAAAAATTACTAAAATTTTTTGACTTCATTTTTTTCATGGGTGCGCTTCCCGGTGCGCGCACCGGTGAGCGCCCCGTTAGCGCAATCAAAAAAACAAGAAAAAAAAAACAAGAGAAAGAGAGCATAAGAGAAAGAGAAAGTAATGTTAAGAGACAGACAGCTGGAGGGAGCAACACAGAGGTACTGTGTAATACATAGTAAAACAGTGTAAAGATATAAGAAAGTGTAAGAGAGAAAATGAAAAAAAATATAAGGCAGTGAAACAAAGAAAGAGAGAAGAAGAATACTAAAGCAGAGGCACATGTAGAATGTGAGTGGCTGTAAAGAGTAAAAGGAAAGAGAAAAAATGATGTACAAATAAAAGGTAATAACGGAACCAGATTTAAATAACACTGGTGAGGGAGAGAGAGAAAAAAGTAGTGTGCATAACTAAAGAGGGATGAAATAAGATGGATAAAATCGACTAAAGTTAAAACATGTGGATTGACAGAGAGAAAAAACAGAAAGAAGAAAAGAAAAAGTGACAGAAAGGGAATAATTGAAGCAGCAAAGAAATGTAAATAACGTAGTGTGCTTGAACTTCAGGGAGAAAGCATAACGAACAAGTAGTGAAAGAGTGAAGAGACAGAGACAATTACAGTAAGAGAGACGGACTGAGTGAACGGGAGTGAGGAACTGTGAGAACAGAGGGACTGAGAAAAGGAGTGGAAGGAGTGCAGTAAGTAAGTAATAGAAAAGGAATGAGGGAAGAAGCAAAGGAAGGGAACTGAGGGTTAAGGAAATAAAGCAGGGGAACTGATAGAAGTTGAATGTGATAAGGATGTAAGGGGAACAGTACTAAACACTTACCTTATAATTATTGTTAACTTGATTAGTTGTTTTTTTACACTTTCAATCTGTGAAAGAAAGAACAAAAATTTGAAAAATATTAAAACATGTATTTTAAAAATAGAAAACACAAGGCAAAAGGTTGTAAACATACAATTTTTGAAAGAAATAAAGTCAGAGATAAACATTCAGAAAGGAAAATAAAGTAACGGTGAACGACAGAAAGAGACAAAAAGAAATAGAAATAGAGTAAATTACTAAGACAATAAAAAGGTGGATAGATTCAGTGACAGAAAAGAAGGATAGAAGAAAAAAATAAACTTAAGAAGTGTAAGATACTAAAAGAATGTGAGTAAGGTAAACTAAATAAGGAAAGGGTGAATAAGGAAAAGAGAGTGAGGGAGAGAGGGGACAGAGGAAGTGAAGGAAAGACTGTCAGATACAGACTGAGTGAGGCAACAAAAAAAGATAAATGAGTGAGGGTGAGTTATACTAACTGATTGCAACAAAAAAGGTGAACCCAAAAATATTTAATTAAGAAAACAAAGGGAGAAAAAAATGGAAAAGAGAAGCGAAGCAGAGGGACTAAAAGCTGAAAAATGGTGCAAGGGAGAAAAGAAAAAAGCAGACTTGGAATAGGAAAACAAAGGTTGAAAGATAAGTGGAGTTAGAGAACAAGGGTGAAAGAGAGTAAAACAAAAGGCAATGTGAGTAAGTAAAGAGGATTGATAGAGGGTAGTAAAAGACGAGTGAGCATGAGACAAGACGAGTACAAATTAAAATTCACAATACAAAGTACAGAATTAATTATACATGTTAAATGGTTTCTTTTTGCTGTTCTCAGAATATATCAACTTTCACAAAAAACAGTGAGTTGAAGGTATTCATCATATAGCAGCAGGAAAAAAAACACAATCAAAATGATTATGTTTAAAAAACCCATATAATATAACAAATCAGAAATCTGAACTCATCAAAAGTACACTTACTTTCCATGACATCGAATGATATGCTATGAACAGCTTATCATTGGAAAATACTCTGTTGTGCTCTAAGAAATCCGTGCCCGCCACTTTCTGAAAGAAAAGCTCCATCTTTTTGAGGAATATGTTAGAAACTATAAATGACTTATCGCTCTGTACCACACTTCTCCACAAGGCCAAATAGTGTAAGAGCCATTTGAAACTCTTGAAATTCCTCAAAGCAAATCCCGACATTTTCATTTTTCCCGACTTTCAGAAAGAAAACTTTGAAAATCACTTTCACAATCTTGTACTAGTAATATCTCCCCTTCTGGCTCACACATGTTCCACATTTCCTATAACATGGATTCCGCTTACTTTGAGGCACACTTACACTACCTCTCTGACTACTACAATTATTTAATTCTCTAGATCACTGTTACTCACAAAGCAATTTAAAACAGCAGATTAAATTATATCAACTCCTCGAATCATTATAGGCCAGTTACCCACCCTAAAATTTCGGTTCTAAAAACACTAGGTAAAAAATTTTAAAAGTCAAAAGGCAAACGTTGTTTGAAAGTCAAATGGGAATCATTGCAGAAAGACCAGCCTTTTTTACATTTTAAATAAGCTGTGTAATGTCCTGATGTTGTCGATGGACCCTCATGTTATATAATAGCTGCAGTTACAAATGTTCTTCCTGAAATCGACGACTGTGAAGCCACAACATTTTTAATTAAAGTTGACAACTTACTTCCATCAGGTCTACATCGTTGGAACATTAAAATGACATAACACCCATAAGTTTGTATAAATAATGTGGACAGCATTGCAGACTTACATTGGCTCTACTCCATGTTTTGATTGGCTGCTTGAATTAGCTTATTAAAAGAAACTGTTTTTATGAACTCATCAAAAGTACACTTACTTTTCCATGACGTCGAATAATATGCTATGAACGCCTTTTCATTGGAAAATACTCTGTTGTGCTCTAAGAAATCCGTGCCTGCCACTTTCTGAAAGAAAAACTCCATCTTTTTCAGGAATATGTTAGAAACAATAAATGACTTTTCTCTCTGTACCACACTTCTCCACAAGGCCAAATAGTGTAAGAGCCATTTGAAATTCTTGAAATTCCTCAAAGCAAATCCCAAAATTTTCATTTTTCCCCGACTTTCAGAAAGAAAACGTCAAAAATCACTTTCACAATCCTGTACTAGTAATATCTCCCCTTCTGGCTCACTCATGTTTCACATTTCCTATAACACTGATACTGCTTACTATGAGGCACACTTACACAATCTCTATGACTACTACAATTATTTAATTCTCTTGATCACAGTTACTTTCAAAGTAATTTAAAACAAAAGAGTAAATTATATCAACTCCTCGAATCATTATAGGCCAGTTATGTACAACTATGACTTCTTTACATTTTTAATTATCATGATCACTCTTATTCACAAAGCAATTTAAAAAAGCAGACTAAAATATATCAACTGCTCCAATCTTCGTAGGCCACTTACCTTCCCTAAGATTTTGGTTCTAAAAACACTAGGTAAGAATTTTTTAAGTCAAAAGGCAAACGTTGTTTGAAAGTTAAAACAGAATCATTGCAGAATGACCAGCCTTTTCCAGATTTTAAATAAGCTGTGTAATGTCCTGATGTTGTCGAAGGACTGTCATGATATATAATTGCTGCAGTTACAAAAGTCCTTCCTGATATCGACAACTGTGAAGCCACAACATTTTTAATTAAAGTTGTCAATTTAGTTCCATCAGGCCTACATCGTTGGAACATTAAAATGACATACTGCCCATACCTTTGTATAAATAATGTGGACAGCATTGTAGACTTACATTGGCTACACTCCATGTTTTGATCGGCTGCTTTTACCAGCTTATTAAAGGATACTGATTTACTGTCTGGCAAAGTTAAATATATAAATCTTTCTGAGTCTACACTGGTAGTACTTGATAACCTACAGTTCTCGCAGTCATGCTGCCATTGATAAGAAAGACCAAACAGATAATCTACATCTACACCTTCATCTTGCAATACATCAAGCATATACATTAAAAACTCCTGACAATCCTGCTGAATATTTTGAGAAAATTGCATTTGACCTGAACATTTGTCTAAGACATTTCGAATTTCAGACACACTTTCTATTTTTGTTCTATCACTGCTACATTTCTCTAACACAGAATTCAACAAACAGCAAAATCTTTGATCCGAATTGACCACAATCTGTTCTTTTAAAGTTTGCAGAGAAAAGACAACATTAACCACTACATTAGCATAGCAGTTGACACCAGAACTATTTTCAAATTGAAAACTAACAACATTTTCAACATAATCCATTTTCTTTCTGCTTACAATTTCGGGTTCATCTACTTTTCGTCTTTTTGCTACAACCTCTCTACTATTGGTCACATTTCTTCATTTCCGGCCTACCACACGCTTTTCAAACAAAGGATATTGAGGCAAATGTGACGCATACTCTCTTCTTAACCTATTATATTCCTTAACACAATCTAGATCTGCACAAATGTTTGTCTCATCACACTCAATCAAGTACAATCCAGATAAAGTTCTGACTCGTGATAATGCCACATATGCCATACCCTCCTTGAACACAGAACTGCCAATATTCACCAAAGCACTGTCTACACTTAAACCTTGCGATTTATGAATTGTCACCGCATATGCCAAGCAAACAAGAAACTGTTTACGGCGAACATATAAATCTTTTACTAGCAAAAATCTAGCAGAACAGCGACCAATTTCTTGTACTTGCTCAATGCTATCAAATTAAATTTTTAAAAATTCAATACCATCTCTATTTCTGTAATTCACAAAATCAACAATATTACCCATTGATCCATTTACCAGACCTCTTTCAACATTTAAATTCCTTCTCAAAATGATACGGCAATTTAAGCACACATTCAGAGTCTTTTCAAAACCAGCAGTTTTAGATATAGTCTTCTCTAATGAATCCAGAATAATTGTTGCTCCCGTATGCTCTATTCTATAATTAGCTTCCAGTTTCACAATCTCTTGCTTTTCTAAATTCAACATTTTGTTGTTGAAAATGAAACATTCTTGCAGAGTTGGCATCAAACATATCCCAGATCTCTTCTCAGTTATTTTCTGAAAAATATTCTCTGGCAGAACGTTTTCTTCTGGATACAAATTTGACAGTAATCGTGCATGTAAAGCTTTTTTCCCATGCTCGGTCACTTTTCCAATTCTTACATCTTGTAGAATATTCTTATATTTTTCATCCTTCGCCTGACGCATATTTTCACGCAGCTCTGCATAATTGAAGTTTAACCATATATTAACGTTGCCAATGCTCCCTAGGCACTTCCTGGTATCTTCATGATTAAGCAGTTTGAACACGGGTTGTCCTTTCACTGGTGTCAGCTACAGAAGATCACCGAAAACAATGTGAATCATGTCACCTGCTTTGAATACGTCTGCGGCACTCCTCACGTATGAGTGGCCCACGACCCACACCACTCTTTCCTCAGCCGGTGATCTTTGACCGCTGGTTCCCAGGTGTCGGGTCGACTGCACAGTCCGCCCCGCCTCGTAAGCTTGCGACACTGTAAACCAAACAAAAACAAGAAGCGTGAGTGCAAGACATAGGCTTCACAACATGTCCATCCGCACATACCTTTTATAACAATTCGAGGACCAACGCCCCAACTGCTTCACTTTTTCCACACTCAGACCCCTGGCTGTAGCCTCTGTAGCAGCCCCTATCCGGAAGGAATGGGTCCTAAACTCGCACGGGTTCAAGCCCGCCGCTGCGATTGCCATCGTTAGCACCCGCTGGAACTGAAACCTAGTCAGTGGGGTGGCGTCGGCGTGCCTCAGCAAGCTTCCCCCCCATGATGCCACCCTCTGCGCCAAATACTCCTCAACGCATGCTACCGGGCACATGGGAGATCCCGGAATCCGCTGAACCACTACACTGTCCCCGATCGCTTTCTGATCGGTCTTGGACCTGGCAAATGAGACTACCATTGTCTCCCCCTTAATTTGAATGTGCTCACGGCACAGACCTCCCCCCGTATCCTGCTTGTTCCTCGCTACCAGCTCGCTTACCCGCATAGCCCCATGGAATGCTAATGCAAAAGCCCGGAATAGCACTGTCTCTGATTGAGATGAACATGTCGCAGGGAGTACGGACAGTAACAGGGCCAACCTTTCAAGACCTATCGGGTGTCTTTCGACCACTCTGCAACCCTCACGGCGTTGCCACCCACGCAGCGCCTTCTGCACCAAGAAAGACGCCGTGGGATCCTGTATGCCATGGGCCCGTGCCATGAAAGAAATGGCGGCCCGGTGCCTACTGGCCGTAGCCACTGACTTGCCTGCCTGATGTAATGATAACAAAAAGTTCAGGACATACTCTTCTTGGCCCCAAAGCTCCCCCCTAGCTGAACCCAAAAAGGACAAATAAGAACGGAACGCCCCTTCATAAGCCTTCCTTGTCCTGGGTGCTAGACTCTCTCCCACGAGGTCTTGTAGTCCGGGGCACCGAGAGACCAGAGAGCTTCGGGAAATGGTGCCGCCACCGGGTCCGCTGAGGGCAGAAAACCCCAGAAGGCCTGCATATGGGAACGAGAAAGCGCATCAGCTGCCTGATTTAACACCCCTGGCACATGACTTGCCCTAAAGTGGACGTTTAGTCTCATACACAGCAGGACAATTTCCTTCAACAATCTCAAGATCCATTTGCAGCGTGCTGCCTGACTATTGATACACTCAACCACGGTCATATTGTCAGACCAGAACACCACAGAGCGATCACGAAACTCCTCAGGCCATGTTTTCAAGGCCACTAGAATAGGGAACAGTTTGAGAAACCCAATGTTACCTGTCAGCCCACTCTCGTGCCACCATGTCGGCCAGGTTCGTGCTGACCAATGATTACCCAAGATGGCGCCAAAACCCACACTCCCTGCCGAGTCAGTCCACAACCCCAGCTCCACGGAGGAGACCGCTGGTTTGGTCCACACGACACGACCGTTGAAATCCGCCAGGAATGCCAACCATATCCGCATGTCCTGCCGGACCTCTGCCGAGAGCCTTGTGCGGTGGTGCCCTTCCTTAAGGCCGACCATGGCTTGAGCAATAGAGCGGGAAAAGGGGCGAGCCATCGGTATTACTCTAAGGGCAAAATTCAGCTGACCCACAGCCTGCTGCAACTGATGCAAATTTACCTTCGTCTCACTAATACATGTTTCAAGCGATGCCTTAAACTTCGTTACCTTTTCGTTAGGCAAACGGAAGCACCCCTCTTCGGAGTCGAGCTCGATTCCAAGAAACTCGAGCGAAGTAGCCGGGCCCACCGTCTTACCTGGTGCCAATGGCACACCAAAGCGAGTCATGAGATCACAAAATTCATTCAAAGCCTGTGCACATTCTATGTCCCCGGCTGCCCCCAGAAATAGAAAATCATCAAGATAATGCATAACATGTGTAAACCCTGTTGTTCTTGTGAACACCCATTGCAAAAAGCTACTGAACTTTTCAAAATACGCACAAGAGATGGAGCAACCCATTGGCATACATTTATCCATGTAGTAGCGTCCTTGAAACATGAAACAAAGGAGACGCTGATCGTCGGGGTATACCGGGAGCAACCGGAACACTGACTCAATGTCCGATTTGGCGCTCCGGGCCCCAGGCGATTCAACATGGCGACAGCCTCATCAAAAGATGCGTACTGCATCGAACAAACTCCCGGGTCAATCGCATCGTTCACCGAAAGACCCCTTGGAGCTGACAAATTATGTATCAACCTGAATTCCCCAGGGTCCTTTTTGGGGACCACTCCCAGAGGCGAACAAACAAAATTAGCAACAGGTGGCATGTCATATGGGCCGGCAACCCGACCTCGGGTCACCTCCTTCCCAATCTTTGCTTGTACCACCGCCGTATTCTGCAGAACCGACAGTTGGTTCCTACATTGCGCTTTACCCTGAAAATCCCCCGCCGGGATGCGGAAACCATATGAAAAACCATCTCGCAACACCCCAGCGGAGATATGATCCGGATATTCGTTCAGCCAAGGAATCATTGCCATGATATCAATCAGGGTAGGGAGAGGCGCCCCTCAGACTATTTCAGACCTGTTTGGCGCCCCCTCTACTTCCCGGATCACCATTTTTGGCTCTGCACATGGTCTCGGGGTGCGAGGACTGCCCGCACCCAGCACATTCATGCCTAAACCTGCAAGCTCCCTGCGGCCTAGTACATTTGCCTCTGTTAAAGCTCCAGCAGACCCCTTTTTTACCTGAGTTGCCATTATTCCTTGTGTGCTGATCATTGCTTGATCCTGCCCGAAAGGGCGCCCCAGATGAATGGCGGGAAGACTCGACCATATTCCTCCCTAAAGATGGCGACTTCGCCGTGCCTGACTTCTCCATTCTCTGCCAGGAAATGGAGTCGAAACAATCCCACGTCAGGGATGAGTCGTGCTCCTTGGACTTACGAAATATGCTATCGTAATAAAACCATTGATTGCCACCATATGTTCCATAAAATTCCATGATACGTGTCTGATACACGGCTAACCCCACCAACAATTCGGGCCTACGTTCCCCCATAATTGCAATGAACATTCCAAACGCTCTGCCACAATTGTCGATCGATTCCTCAACTCTGAAAGCGGCCATCTTGGCGCGCCATACACTAGGATGCAGAAACTCCTTTTGATTTTTAACATGTTCAATCTCATAGTGACCGGTCAACAAGGAAAATATGTTCACGTATTTATCAGCCCATATCCTTTCTTTTACCTCAATCGGGATATGCTGAACAACTTTTTCCCTCCTTGAAGGTACCGATCCCTCCCCCGCAATCGGCAATGGCTGCTTACCTGAACCGGCCACTGTGACCGTAGTTCCTGCCGAACCAACGCCCGATACTGGTTGTTCCACGGGAGCCTGCGGGGAAACAAAAGGAGACGGGGCCTTCGCAGCATCTTTCGATTGCCGCAACTGCTTCATTATTGCCCTGGCTTCCTCAGCCGTGGCCCCCTCGTTCTCTTTGCCTAACCATGCCCCCAACTGGGCAGCCAGCTCAGGAGGCATATCCTCCCCGTTCACTGGAGTGACTACCACAGGGATCGGTTGGCCCACATCTGGGACCGGAGTCGGGGCCTCGATCGGGGTGACCGGGGCGCGGGAGGTGCTTCGGGAACCGGGGCCTCCCCCCCGACGCTCCCTTCTTGGTCCTTCTACCTCTCCAGCTAGGGACCACTCCCGGCAATGCTGGGCCGATGACTCTCTTAGGCCCCCCCACACCATTCATTACCGCCATCTGCTTTTTCATATCCGCCATGTCTTTCATCAGCATACGAAGCATCTGATCGGTCCCGATCCTCTTTCCGACCTTCTTGCTAGGCATCGTCCGGGTATACTCCTCAAAAGATCCTAGGCAGGAAGCTCCGAACTCACTGAAAGAAGAAACACACGGTTAATTCTCAAAAATGGCTCTTCGTTCCGTCTCGAGCTCACGTGCAACGGGGAGGTGCAGCTTCAGAGCACAGGAACAAGAGGATGCTTCCTTGGCTTGTTGCTCCTTTTATCCTTCTTCGGGCGGGCGTGAACCCACCTCCAATCAGTTCTGTCTTTTCTTTTTTTGTGATGTAAGACGTCACATATCGAGCCACAGCCATACAGTTGTCAGCCACAAACTGTATATCCATGTTAGCATTCCACATGGACAAAATCAATGGGTTGTAGTCGTTGATGTACTTCGACTCTTCGTTTCTTTTTAAATTGTATGTATTTTTAAGTGATTTCCTCGTCACATTATGTCACAGTGAAGACATCAAATTGTTGACTCTTCCTTTAGATATCACTGATCGTGGAAACCCAAAACGACATTTTGTGTAGAATTTTTCCTTGTTTCTGAATTTTCGACGACAGTACTTTCCACAACGATGGTAAAACTTGTTCTCTTAAACTTTTGTCTTCATTTGTCTTTGGAACAGCACATGTGGAATACTGTTCTACAAAACTCATCACTAAGTCATCTGGATCTGTTCCAAATTTGGGTGCATCTTTGATCCATAGCAGCATATGTATATGAGGAGCACCTCTTGCTTGATACTCCTTTCTCCAGAAGAAATCCAACACCTCTCCAAGAGGTGGATTTTTCTTGTTCGTAATGAAAGACATCATAGCTTCAAATCTATGATTGAAGTACCTGCATACATTGACTGGATCCAAAGAGCACAGTCCTCCAGGTGTCTTGAATTCAATATTTTCAATGTTTCCATTTGCCTCTCGCAGAAATTCAAGTAAGTCTTCCCAGCCATACTCGGCACAGCTGAGAGTGAGGAACCATGTGGGAGTTCCTAAGTTCCTCAGCATACATTTTAAGTCACCATGACGACGGTACCAATACTCATTAGTACCACGCTGACATGCCATGAGATTAATCAGGTGAGAATCCAAAATACTGTCTTGCACATTGACTTTGTCCATAAACTCCCTTGCCGAGATATTTTGCAGCTGTACACCACTTTTCAGAATGTGGTTCACTGCATAAGACAGTCCAGACAGATCACTTTCATACAGCAGATGAAACAATTAGTGAATGCATTGACGAAACCTAGGATCTTCTGCATACAATCGTAAAGTCCGGTATTCAGAAGCAGGAATTTGATCAGGTCGCTCATCATATCGTCCTCCTCGACCTGTTGGAAATAGCTGTGGAAAACACCGAGCTTCCAAACCTTCCTCCCAAACACTAATGGGACTCCCTTTGTCTTGTTTCATTTGAAACAACTCAATAGCATTCCCCATGACTTCTTTGGAATGCAAAGGATGAACACTATAATGTTCATATATTTCTTCATTTTTAGAGGCATCAACTTTCTCAATTTGTCCAGCACACAAATCGCTGTCCTCATCTTCACTTAGTTCCTCTTCTGCAAGACATACATTCTTGTAGTACTCATTGTTTTTCATCAAATACAACGTTGCCTTTTTGAGTTTCCTAACATCCACTAAATCTTGCCAGATTTTCTTACTCTTTGTTGGAACCCCATTACCTAGGATAACCAGAGGTTCCTCTTCCACTTTCTCTAAACCAATTGTATCAATATTTTTCTTCAAATCTAGAGGCAAATAAACAACTCTTCCCTTTAATCCTCTCTGTAAATCTGAAGGAGGCAATTTCCCTGTCTTAGGCTCCATTCAAACAATAGCCTGAAAAGGATGGACACTTTGAATCAAAATAGATTCATAAGTATTTAAATTTTTCAGTTCAGAAGGAATGTCAACCAACTCCAGATTATTATGAACCGCTCTAGCAGGCATCCGGTTTTGATTTAATTTGTTAAAACAATAAGTACACATACGTTGATCCGATCCCAAATCAAAAGAATTTTCTACCATCAAGTAAGTTGCAAAATCCTTCCATTCACTATTGTTTTCCATTTTGCTTTTTGCATATAAATCCACTAACTTAGTCTGATTCTTATAATAAGTCCGTCGACAACACACACAAGTGAAATTAGGCCTCTCACTTGATTTCACCTTAAACGTGGAAATTTCCTTGTGAAACGTATCTGTACTGCAAATCTGTACACTCTCTTCCACATTACCTTCTTCTACTGCGTCAATTTCAACATTGTCCTCTTTACTAGCAAAGTAACAAAACTCAATTTCTTCACAAATGTTCTTCACATCTACTTCAAAACCATGCAAAAGAGCACTGCTTATTTGTTTAAGCATAATTGCTGGACTCTTAGCATAATACAACATTCTCACTAATTTCCTCACTTTATTATGATGCACTGCTAGCATCCTGAAATGATGAAAAACACTCTGGCATACTCTCCTGGAAAGACAAGCCAGTGAATGACCATGCAATCCTGTCACTTCTCTCACTCTGCAAGGATCTAATTCTTGCAACAACTTCATTTTCTGTTTTAAACTTTTCTTATTGTATGTCCGTACAAAATCACAAAGCAAATTGATGGAATCCTGTCGCACACTGCAAATACTACTACACTTCCAGGTGTACACTGGACCCTTAGGACGTCTCCCTAAAACTTCATCAGCTAACACCTCTTCTGCCTCTGTAGACACAAGTTTTTCTTTTTCAACCGGACAACTGTCTTTCACCTCATATGCTCGACCACTGGTGTCAACTGCATGCACCAAATCATTGTCCTGGAAGTAACTCTCCTCATTAAAAAATGCCTCACAACTTGAACTATGCATCCATTCTCCTGAAAAAAATTCACAAAAATTAGTACGATTAACTATTCTCTTCCATCTACTATTTGATTTGAAATCATAAATTGCCTTGTTTAGTTTCCTAATTCTGTTGATTACCAAAATAAATAACTTTCGCTTGATTTCAAAAGCCTGATCAATAATTTTCTCTACATTTTTCTTTTTCTTATAAAAAGCCACTTTCTGTTGACCTTTCTTAACATTTTTTAACAAATTGACAATTATCCTGTTGCAGAACATTCGTCTACGAATGTCCCTAAACTGATTTTGCCTTCTACTGCCATGCACAGAGTTATCTCCTGCTCTAGCAGTAACATTTTTGAGGGGCCTTTCCTTCCCGTTTAAATTGGCTCTTTTCTTCTGGACTAAAACGTTTTCTGTAGGAATACTTTTTCTTCTACAATTATTTCTTAAAAAAGAATTTGTTGTCTTACCAGGAGCTTTTTTTGTGACTTGACAAGTTTTTATTGTAGAGGACTGCTGCAATGATTTTCCAAGGTGGGCTGTAAGTCGCTTAGCTTCTTTTCTTCTCCTCTGCCTTGAGGGCATTTTTGAATTTTCAAAAGATCGTGAGTTGAATCTGTGGTAAATTTAAAAATAAATGTTATTAACCACTATTACCAAACAGTAAACCAATAACAATAGGCAAACAATTAACACACTAGTTGGCAATTCTACCTATGTTAATGTAACATCATAGACAAATTATAAGCACACAAATAGTAGCAGTGGAGTGGAATGCTTCTACATATGACCTGTGCTCTCTTAAATGTTAATTTCAACTATTTTGATACCCTATTTCACTATCATATTAAAGACACTTCACACAGTGTGATTTTGAAAAGTTTGAAGACATTTTAATTCAACGTCAAATATTGTTACTCTGTGTTTCCAGTAACTTTCAAGTCCATTTTAATAGTTTTTAAAGTTCTATAGGTTCTGTAAGGTCCGAGTTCCATGATATGTCGTACAGCTCAGATAAATCTGCATCTTCATGAAACTCTTCTTCTTCTAGTGGATAAAAATCAACCAGGGGATCTACTTCCACAGATGTCTCTATCACAATTTCAATGACGAGGTCAAGAGATTGATCCACATCAGACATTTTAGATGTTATTGTTCTATTTGAAGAACGAGAACAACAATGAGATGTTGCAGAGTAAGACACAGATCACAGAGAGAAAAATTGTAAAATTGTTTTAGAAGAGTAACATTGCGCAGATAATGTTTAGCCATGTCCAGGGGTGCTGAGGAGGTGAGACCTATGTCCAAGACTTCAGTGGACAGGATTCATCTCTTCTTACCCTTGGACAAGCCTCACCTACTCCGTGTCCCCTGCTCATTCTTAAACGTAAAGATTATAATTGATTGGTACAAGATGCAGATAAGGTGAGGCCTATCCAGAGGTTTGGATAAGGTGAGGCCTGCTCAGGTTTGCAGATGAGATTTAGGCTTGTTGAGGAGTACAGAGGAGATAATACATGTCCAGGCCTACAGAGGAAGTGAGTCATGTCCACTGCACTCTTGGACGCAGGCCTCACCTCCTCTGTTTCCCTGGACAGGCCTAAACCTCATTTGCACAATGTGAATCCTAATCTAAGGAAACACAGGTGATATAATTGTAAAACGTGCAAATATTTTTGCTCATTTCACAATCACATCACCTGTGTTTCCTCAGATTAGGAATCACATTGTGCAGATGAAGTCAAGCATATCCAAGAGTACACAGAAGGTGAGGACTGTATGCAACAGTGCAATGGACATAACTCACCTCCACTGACACTTACACAAGCCTCAGCTACTCCAAGCCTACTAGACAGTCCTAAATGTATACAGTTTAAACTGACGGTATCAGGTTGCAGATACAGTGAGGCCTATCCTGAGGTTTAGAAGAGGTTGGGCCTGCTCAAAGTTGCATATAAAATGTCTGTGTGTTCAAGCATACCGAAAAGGTAAGTACTGTGTAGAAGTACAGAGGAGGTGAGTCCTGTCCACTGCACTCTTGGACGCAGGCCTCACCTCCTCTGTTTCCCTAGACAGGCCTAAACCTCATTTACACAATGTGATTCCTAGTGTAATGAAACACAGGTGATATAATTGTAAAATGTGCAAATATTTTTGCTCATTTCACAATCACATCACCTCTGTTTCCTCAGATTAGGAATCACATTGTGCAGATGAGGTCAAGCATATCCAAGTGTACACAGAAGGTGAGGGCTGTATGCAACAGTGCAATGGACATACCTCAACTCCTCTGACACTTACACAAGCCTCAGCTCCTCAATGCCCCCTACACAGTCCTAAATATATACAGTTTAAACTGACGGTATCAGGTTGCAGATAAAGTGAGGCCTATCCTGAGGTTTAGAAGAGATTGGGCCTGCTCAAAGTTGCATATATAATTTATGTATGTTCAAGGGTACAGAAAAGGTAAGTACTGTGTAGGAGTACAGAGGAGGTGAGTCCTGTCCACTGCACTCTTGGACGCAGGCCTCACCTCCTCTGTTTCCCTAGACAGGCCTAAACCTCATTTACACAATGTGATTCCTAGTGTAATGAAACACAGGTGATATAAATGTAAAATGTGCAAATATTTTTGCTCATTTCACAATCACATCACCTCTGTTTCCTCAGATTAGGAATCACATTGTGCAGATGAGGTCAAGCATATCCAAGTGTACACAGAAGGTGAGGGCTGTATGCAACAGTGCAATGGACATAACTCACCTCCTCTGACACTTACACAAGCCTCAGCTGCTCCATGCCCCCTAGACAGTGCTAAATGTATACACTTTACACTGACGATAAGAGGTTGCAGATGAAATGAAGCCTATCCTGAGGTTTGGAAGAGGTTTGGCCTGCTCAAAGTTGCAAATATAATTTATGTACGTTAAAGGGTGCAGAAAAGGTAACTACCGTGTAGGAGTACAGAGGAGGTGAGTCCTGTACACTACACTCTTGGACTCAGGCCTCACCTCTTCTGTTTCCCTGAACAGGCCTAAACCTCATCTGCACAATCTGCTTACTAATCTAAGGTAATACAGAAAACAGGTGATCTGATTGTAAAATAAGCAAACATATTTATTTATACATACAGACACTATGGGCCTCATTTATGAAAAGTGACGCATCGCTGCGAGAAGACAGCTATGCGTCACTTTTCACTGTGCCCTCCTTGCTACACCAATGATGCATCATATTTACAGTGTGACACATCATTGCGCAAGGCGTTACTCATAAATCATAATTTCTGACATATCTGTATGGTGCAAAAGTGACGCATTGCTGGAGAGTGTCACAAAAGTGACGCAATTCCAGCAATGTATCCTTTCTCATAGATTTGTCTGCGGCACTTCTACAACCCAATTTTGCATCAAAACGCCTTCTTGCATACATTATATCTGGTGTAGGTATAATGTGGTGCAGGGGTTTACAAAGTAATGCATCTACCTAGAGGCGTCACTTCATTTCGCTACTGAAACCTCACTATTTCACCTACAAAAAAATTCCTCTATCTAGCAAATGTTGTTACCAAGCATTATCAAAATAGTAGGCACAAACCAACAGGGGTTTTCAAAGTAATGCATCTACCTAGAGGCGTCACTTTGTAAATATGGCGCAACAAGGCACAAGTTTCACGCCACTGGTGCGTCACAAAAAGTGACGCACCAGCGGCGTAAAAGTGGTGTGGATCCTCATAAAAGAGAAACCTTATGTATTCCTTCTCAGAATTTTACAAGCCATTCATTTACCCCAAAATTGTTTTTAAAAGTAAAGTTTTAAACAAGACCAAAGGTCCTATGTACAAGCATTTCATTTTGCTACTGAAACCTCACTATTTCACCACCCAAAAAATCCTCTATCTAGCAAATGTTGTTACCAAGCATTATCAAAATAGTGGACACAAACCAACATTAAAGAAACACAATCAACTCCCTAATCTGAGGTAACACTAAAGACTTGATTGTCAAAGATTGAAATGTATTTATTTAAAGAAGCAGACACCATTTTTTCCTTCTCAAAATTATAAAAAGCATTCCTTTTCCTCAAAATCACATTACACATCATATTTTAAAAACACAGCACAGGTCCTATGTACAAGCACTACAAGACACTACAGAAACTTCTCAATTTTACAGAATACAATTTTTCAAAGCAGCAAATTCTTTTCATTATACATTTCATTAAAACTTGACAGAAAGCAACTTTTTAAAAAGGCATTCTGCTTCTAAATTTTAAAATTAAGTTCTTGTCTTTCAAGTCTGTGTATGGTTCAAATATATCCATTTTAAGAAGCAAACACTAATTATTCCTTCTCAAAAATGCTTAATGCTTTCCTTTTCTTAAAAAACGATTTTCACAATATAATTTAAAAACACAGCACTGCTACTATGTAGAAGCACACCCTGTCAGCACTAATATTTCATATTTTCCCAAAATACAACTTCTCAAAGAAGCAAAGTCTTTTTGTTAAGCATTATGAAAAAACTTGACACAAAGCAACATTTAAAAAACACAACCTGCTTCCTAATTTTCTCAATAAACCATACTAGTCTCCATCTAAAATAAATGAATCTTTTCTCACCTTTACAAATGCTTTTGTAGTTTGAAAACAGTCTCTCAAACACACCAATTTTTCTTATGCAGAGCAAAAGGAATGCACTTCAGAGCCTGCAACCAACAATGGCACAGAAATGCTGTAATTCTACACACATATCCCTCTTGTCACCCAATCAAAACTCTTCCCTCACTTTTTTCAAATCAACACCCTTCCCCCCTCTGCCCTTTCTGTCTTTTTTCCATAGCAACTCCCTCCTGACTGACCTCTCATGTTTACAAGTTCATACTACAATGTTTCAACTGAACTCTGACCTCTCAGTACACCTGCTAATCCAGTGCAATGTTTCTTAAAATGATTTTTTCTTAACCATTCAAATTACATCTTTCAAAGAACACAGCCATGCACCCTAACTTTCAGTTTTCAGCAATCGAAATCCACCAATCACTGCTAGTGAATCAATAGCACTGAAACTCAACAGTTTTTTTCTTTGCAAACTCCTACTGTTCCAACTGCCATTTCATTCCCACACTTCATCTGACTGCAGCAGAACCTCTTCTCACCATGCTAACCGCTCGAAAATTAAAAAAAATATATATATTTTTTTTTACATATATGGGCCTCCACAGCCACCCTCAGAAAACCTAGGGGGTCAGGGGATGTCAACCGTGCCCATCGTTGTTTGTCCTCCATCTTGTGTCTAAATTCGAACGAAACACGAAATGGCGGACTTCCGTTACGCTGTCGGTGCACTTACCGGTGTGCGCACAGGGCGCGCAACGGCAAAAAAAATGTGGGAAGTTAATTTACAAAAAAAGCACTGCAGACACTTTCAACAAATTTGAAATAGTCCCTACTACATAAAAGTCCCTACCATTTTCCCAAATTTGAAGGAATTCCATCGAGCCATTCAGGCTGTAGCCCTGTCTAAATATCCTGAGGTAAATTACATGGCAAAAACACATTAAAAAGAGTTGACATTTTCAACCAATGATAACATTACTTTCAAGTTGTATTTTTATGTGCTGACATTTGATTGGTTTGGTACATGAATATATATGAAAAATAAGAGGGAAAGACAGCCATTTTGACTGGTACTCCCTGAGGCACATTTACAGAGCATTTCCTGAGAAACCTAAGACACTTTTCCAAAGGTAAGTTAATAGTTTCTAAGGAGAAATATGTTGTGCACCTAAAGTTATTTTTATAAAAACGTTTTCTGTTAGATATTAACTGTCCCTCAGTTATAGGTATGGATTGAGTTAGGCTTCTCTGTTGTATTCATGGATTGAGTTAGACTTCATCACATGCAGTACTTTATATTTCTACTTCCTGCCTTGTACAATACACTGCCCAAACATAAATTCACTCTTAAAAACTCAGAACTATGTTGTACACGTTAAGTTAAAAGTAAAAATGTTGAAGTTTCTTACTTAAACTCTATTTCTCTCTCTCTTTTTATTCTACCTTAACAGCAATTATGGATAAAGAAGCACAGGAACCCAAAGTACAATCAAAAATACAAGACAATATTGACGATTTTTTTAATGTGACAGTGGACGAACAACTGTTGGAATTTATGGACAATTATGAAAAACAAGAGACAATTTATGAAAATAAAGATCATGAAATTCCAGATGAAATAATACTTGAAATTTCCAAAGATTATTAAAATTAATATCAATAAAATTGTATTTATAAATTAAAAATTGTTTGAGACCTTTTTCATTTTTTTTCCAAATTTAGGATATAATAGTAGAGCAATTATAAAAAAAAGTCAGACTAATGGTAAAGAGTACAACATTGTTATATTACTATGTGCTCAGGGAGTGCTCAAAGGATCTGTTTCTACTTTCATGACAGACTATGTTATGGATTCCATATTAGAACATGCAAGATATCTACAGAGGAGACAGTGTACATGAATTTAAATCACCCACACAACACAACAGCTCTATTCAGAGCTACCCTACCTCAAAGCACTCTAAAATATTATTTTACTATTTCTCTTGCGCTCCCCGGTGCGCTACCCGGTGCGCGCACTGGGCGCTCCCCCCGCGAAAATCGAAACTTTTTTTTTTGCCCCACGGGGCCCGTTTATGGCCCCCACAGCAAACCTAGGGGAGCAGGGGGGTCTACCCTGCCCCCTTTCGGTTATTTGCCCCTTCGTTTTTGCCACCTCTTGTCTCTCTTTCCTACCGAGAGACAAGATAGCGGCCGCTCCGGACTGTTTAGAATGTTGACAGTCACCGGAGAGCCAATCCGCTTCTCCTCGTGAGTTCCGTTACGCCAGGTGCACGCACCGGAAAGCTCACCGGAGCGCGCTTACAGATATATATATTTTTTTTAACTTAAATTACACAAAATCCACTGGAGCACATATCTTGAGACCTAGCAAAGGCACATCGGGCAAACAGTCCCTACAATTTTGCCAAGTTTCGTGGAAATCCATTCAGCCGTTCGAGCTAAAAGTGAGTCCAACCACCCTATGGAAAACTCAATGTTAAAAAACACGTTTTGGGACAGTCCTTTTTCTCGGCCCCCACTTGACGAAACCCCCCAAACTTTCAGGGGACGGTCGTAGACAAAATGTGCCATTTTCCTGAAAATTTCAGCCAATTCCGTCCATCAACGCCAAAGTTATTCAACATAGAACTTTCAGAAATCCCTATTCAAAAAAATCCTAACTATATATACCTACTGGCGACTGCCAGTAGGTAATATATATATATATATATATATATATATATATATATATATATATATATATATATATATATATATATATATGCAACATTCCCCTTCCACAAGAAAAGAGACGTATCCCAGAAGAGAGACTTTCAGGAGCACTTTAATACACGACAGACTCGGGCGGATGCATTTCGGCAATTGCTGCCTTCCTCAGCGCCCCTCTCCAACTACTCCTTGTGCTGCGAGGCATTGTCCAATCACGCTGTTGTAGATAGTCACCTAGCTCCTCCCACCAGGTGTAGATCAGCTTTCAGGTGCAGTCCCGTGTGGCGGAACTACATCTCCCACAAAGCTAGTGTAATGCCTCGTGGGGACGTGAAAGTGCTGTGGGATATACGCTTTGGAGCCGGATTCCGTGATGAGCGCAGCCTTCAGAGTTCATTGGGAGGTGAGTAGGCATGGGCGGAAAATCCGTTCCGCTCGCGGATTTTGCGGATTTTCGGGAAATCCGCAATCCGCGAGATTTGCGAATCTTCCGCAAAATCCGCAAATCCGCAAGCAGCGGATTTTGCTCGCACTGCTCGCACTGTTCGCGTGAGTTCGCGTGAGTTCGCGCCCCGCGAATAAGTGCAAAATTGCAGAAATACGATTTTAGCAAAACTGAAAGTAACTACTTACCAGGTTCAAAAGTTCAGGCTCATCATTAGTAGCCATTTCCTGTAGTGCTTCCTGAGGGGCCCCTCCAGAGTTCAGTTGCCAGTTGAAACTATTATGTGACCCTGCTCTGAACCTCAGAATAGTTACACATATGCCACAAAGGTCCTGAATTACAGCTAAGGGAGACAAGCAGGAGCCAGGCTGGAAGTTAAAATCCATTAATCAGCCCCTAATTCATTATTGTCAGTTGGGGCAGGGCAGGTGTTGTAACTAATTTTGCAACAATAAAAGCACTTAGCAAGTGCAAAAGATCACTAATCAGGGCGCACTAAGGAAGCAGGTGCCAGCTAAAAAAATATTCTGTGACACATTAATCAGCCCCAAATTAATTCAGGTCACTTGAGGCAGGGAAGGTGTGCTTTGCTTTGCCGAAAATAATGTACACTGGACAACCAGAGGGTGTGGTGATGAAACAGAGGGTGGCATGGGTGGGCCAGAGGGTGGCATGAGTAGTCAGAGAGTGGCAGTGGTGACAGAGAGTGGCAGTGATGAAGAAGAGTGTCCCAAACAGGCTGGACACGTAGAAACAACAAGTTCGCGAAACTTGCGACCCGACAGGTAAGTTCGCAATTTGCGAAAGTGTACAAAACCCTCGCGAACTGGCAGAAACACGGGCGAACACAAAAAAAAAAATCCGCAAATTCGCGGGAATTCGCGGATTTTGCGGATTGCGAATCCGCAAATCTGCAAAATTCGCGAACGCGAGATCCGCAAAATTCGCTCATGCTTAGAGGTGAGGCCAAAGTGCAGTTCAGTGCCCCCTCAAGTCCCCCTTCTTTACACGCCACAACCTCTCCGCCTGGTTTCCTTCGCGGGGGTTGGCACAGGAATCCCGGTCACCCATGAGAGGATAAAATACCCTCTGACCGCGTTGTGTCACCAAGCGTCCTGGTGGGTGCTGGACTTCATTGCTCACGCAATGTAACAGGAAATGCTCCAACGAGCTTGCCAGTAAATCCAAACCACTTTCAGCAGTGGGGGATTACGTACCTGTGCTCTGGCTTAGCGCACAATGTCTGCAACATTCCCCTTCCACAAGAAAAGAGACGTATCCCAGAAGAGAGACTTTCAGGAGCACTTTAATACACGACAGACTTGGGCGGATGCATTTCGGCAATTGCTGCCTTCCTCAGCGCCCCTCTCCAACTACTCCTTGTGCTGCGAGGCATTGTCCAATTACGCTGTTGTAGATAGTCACCTAGCTCCTCCCACCAGGTGTAGATCAGCTTTCAGGTGCAGTCCCGTGTGGCGGAACTACATCTCCCACAAAGCTAGTGTAATGCCTCGTGGGGAGGTAAAAGTGCTGTGGGATATACGCTTTGGAGCCGGATTCAGTGATGAGCGCAGCCTTCAGAGTTCATTGGGAGGTGAGGCCAAAGTGCAGTTCAGTGCCCCCTCGAGTCCCCCTTCTTTACACGCCGCAACCTCTCCGCCTGGTTTCCTTCGCGGGGGTTGGCACAGGAATCCTGGTCACCCATGAGAGGATAAAATACCCTCTGACCGCGTTGTGTCACCAAGTGTCCTGGTGGGTGCTGGACTTCATTGCTCACGCAATGTAACAGGAAATGCTCCAACGAGCTGGCCAGTAAGTCCAAACCACTTTCAGCAGCGGGGGATTACGAACCTGTGCTCTGGCTTAGCGCTCAATGTCTGCAACATTCCCCTTCCACAAGAAAAGAGACGTATCCCAGAAGAGAGACTTTCAGGAGCACTTTAATACACGACAGACTTGGGCGGATGCATTTCGGCAATTGCTGCCTTCCTCAGCGCCCCTCTCCAACTACTCCTTGTGCTGCGAGGCATTGTCCAATTACGCTGTTGTAGATAGTCACCTAGCTCCTCCCACCAGGTGTAGATCAGCTTTCAGGTGCAGTCCCGTGTGGCGGAACTACATCTCCCACAAAGCTAGTGTAATGCCTTGTGGGGACGTAAAAGTGCTGTGGGATATACGCTTTGGAGCCGGATTCAGTGATGAGCGCAGCCTTCAGAGTTCATTGGGAGGTGAGGCCAAAGTGCAGTTCAGTGCCCCCTCGAGTCCCCCTTCTTTACACGCCGCAACCTCTCCGCCTGGTTTCCTTCGCGGGGGTTGGCACAGGAATCCCGGTCACCCATGAGAGGATAAAATACCCTCTGACCGCGTTGTGTCACCAAGCGTCCTGGTGGGTGCTGGACTTCATTGCTGACGCAATGTAACAGGAAATGCTCCAACGAGCTGGCCAGTAAGTCCAAACCACTTTCAGCAGCGGGGGATTACGTACCTGTGCTCTGGCTCAGCGCACAATGTCTGCAACATTCCCCTTCCACAAGAAAAGAGACGTATTCCAGAAGAGAGACTTTCAGGAGCACTTTAATACACGACAGACTCGGGCGGATGCATTTCGGCAATTGCTGCCTTCCTCAGCGCCCCTCTCCAACTACTCCTTGTGCTGCGAGGCATTGTCCAATCACGCTGTTGTAGATAGTCACCTAGCTCCTCCCACCAGGTGTAGATCAGCTTTCAGGTGCAGTCCCTTGTGGCGGAACTACATCTCCCACAAAGCTAGTGTAATGCCTCGTGGGGACGTAAAAGTGCTGTGGGATATACGCTTTGGAGCCGGATTCCGTGATGAGCGCAGCCTTCAGAGTTCATTGGGAGGTGAGGCCAAAGTGCAGTTCAGTGCCCCCTCGAGTCCCCCTTCTTTACACGCCGCAACCTCTCCGCCTGGTTTCCTTCGCGGGGGTTGGCACAGGAATCCCGGTCACCCATGAGAGGATAAAATACCCTCTGACCGCGTTGTGTCACCAAGCGTCCTGGTGGGTGCTGGACTTCATTGCTCACGCAATGTAACAGGAAATGCTCCAACGAGCTGGCCAGTAAATCCAAACCACTTTCAGCAGCGGGGGATTACGTACCTGCGCTCTGGCTTAGCGCACAATGTCTGCAACATTCCCCTTCCACAAGAAAAGAGAGGTATCCCAGAAGAGAGACTTTCAGGAGCACTTTAATACACGACAGACTCGGGCGAATGCATTTCGGCAATTGCTGCCTTCCTCAGCGCCCCTCTCCAACTACTCCTTGTGCTGCGAGGCATTGTCCAATCACGCTGTTGTAGATAGTCACCTAGCTCCTCCCACCAGGTGTAGATCAGCTTTCAGGTGCAGTCCCGTGTGGCGGAACTACATCTCCCACAAAGCTAGTGTAATGCCTCATGGGGACGTGAAAGTGCTGTGGGATATACGCTTTATATATATATATATATATAAGGAATTCAAGATAAAGTGAATAAACACGAGGAAAAAATAAAAGCGCGCAAAGCGTGGAAATTTGCGCGTGATAAAGATGACTACGAGCATGGGAAGATTTACACTTTTGCTCGTAAATTTGAAAATGCAAAACGCCTAAAAATGAGCCAAAAGTCATCCCCTGCGAAATCATCAACGAGGGTAGAAGTGACCGCTGATGGCTCACGCACGGATGTGCAGGCAGATGCACAAACAAATAGCGACTCCAACTCTACAAGCAGTAACAGAAGTAGCATTTATTCGGACGATGAGGCCTTAACAACGAGTTATGAAGAAGGAGAACCCCCCATGGTTTTGGATCTAGGTGAGGAGGTGGATTTTTTAGTGAACGCGCGGTTACAAACGCTGCGCCCACGAAATCAGCAAAGTCAACAGAAAAAAGGGCCAGAATCAACCGCCGTCGCAAAGAGCGCCGCAAAAAACACAAGCGTCAACAACAACAACAACAAGAAAAAGCAATGGCGCAAGAACAGAAATTAAATGACAAGACCGTTATAAACTTGTCCTCGACTACCCTCACCACTGCTGAAAACCAATTATTAAGTCTAGGCCTCACTTTTTGCCCAGTAACAGATTTCAATTACACAGCCACCAGAGTGGACGTGTTTCGTTTCATTCGAAAATTGAAGCTTCGCAAATTCTTCAATATTAAGGAGGGCCCAAATATTACTGAAACAGTGGACTTAAATCCAACTACACCTGTGTTACAAGCCCGTGATATCAGAGGCATGCTTACACTTCATCACCTGAGTGATGATAACAATGAGCCAAATACCAGCACATCCACACAAGAGGAACTCAGGGAAGCCAACATCTCCCAAATCGGAGCGGGCTCCAGTCCATTTAAACCAGCGTCGACATTCACACCCACCATGCCCAAAGATGCAATAGATGCATTCCATGATGTGGTAACAGCAGATTTGAAAAAACTTTACCATCAGGTCAAACATCGAAGAAGAGCCAAGCGAGAGCATGAAAACCAATATTGGCAACTCATGAACAAGTTAAAACAGGATCATCGTAATATAGTCTGTGGTTCAGATAAAGGAGGAAATGCTGTTATATGGCCACAAGAACAGTATATAACAGAAGCCAACAGACAATTATCAGATCTGACTTGTTACATGAAGACTAATTTGAAAGATTATGATCTGGCTAGAGAGAAGTTACGCAAAATGCTCTTCAAATATAGAAGGGAGGGCCTAATCTCTATGCAAGAATTCAAATTTCTACACACCGAGCTACCTATTATGCCCAGATTTTATTTAATCCCCAAGGTGCATAAGGGGATATCCCCAGTCCCAGGACGGCCCATTATCTCGGCTATAAACAGCATTGGTGAACATCTCGCTCAATATGTAGATTATTTTCTACAACCTTTGGTATCTAGTCTGCCCCCATATATCAAGGATACGGGACATTTCCTACAGCAGATTAAAAACACCACATGGACAGAAAACTCCCTACTAATAACATTGGACATAGAAGCTCTTTATACGAGCATTGAGCACTCCACTGGTCTAAAAGCTCTGGAATATTTTCTAAGTACCAGACCAGCAAACTGCTACAACCACAACAAAATGTTGGTGGACTTGGTCGAGTGGAGTCTCTATCACAACTTTTTTATGTTCGGGAGGGATGTTTATTTGCAACGGAGGGGGGTGGCCATGGGGGCCTGCTTCTCCCCTAGCTATGCGTGCTTGCACGTAGGCTATTGGGAGAAGCGGGTCCTCATGGGGGAACATCAGGCCATCTTTTCTAAATGTGTGGAACAATGGGTCAGATTTATTGACGATGTGTTTTTAATCTGGATCCAGTGCGTTGGATTTTATAACAATGTTAAACACCAATGAATACAATCTAAAATTCACGCACCATATCAGTAAAACATCAGTTAATTTTTTGGATGTAAAAGTTTACCCCAAAAACAACCGGTTGGCAACCACCCTGTACAGAAAAGAAACAGCGGGCAACTCCACATTGCACGCCAGTAGTGCTCATCCGAAACATACCATAGATAACATTCCATATGGTGAGCTACTCAGGATTAAGAGAATCTGTAGTGTGGCAGAAGAAAGGGACAAATGTATAGAAGAATCCATCAGCAGATTTAAGGCCAGGGGATACCAAGACAAAACCCTTAAAACAGCAGTTACAAAAATCCAACAAGTAACCAGGGAATCCCTTCTGTCCCAAAATAAAAAGATTCTGAATGAAAAGGAACACTTTGAAAGTTCTGATATTAGGTTCCTTACAGCTTTCAGTTATCAGGACAGAAAAATAAGATCTATCCTCACGAGAAATTGGCCAATTCTGCAAACAGATGGAGTTCTAGCCGGAGATCTTCCAGCCAATCCAATCATTACGTTTAGGAGGGGACCCTCCTTACGTAGCCATGTCTCCAACCCTTTCCCAGAACTTACTACACAACCTACCCGATTACCACCCAGAAATGGGTTTTTCAAGTGTAACAGCTGTCGGGCATGTAAGTTCGGGATAAATACATGTTCATATTCTACTCCATTCAGTCCAACTCCCCTACAAATCAAGGGGAATTATAACTGTAGGACCGAATATGCGGTCTATGTCCTGACCTGTACTTGCGGCCTGAGGTACATTGGAAGTACCCGACCAGCAGTACATGGCAGGATATTACAACACTTGCGTGCAATTGTTAACAACGACAATGCTTATCCTGTCGCCAGGCATTTCAGACAAGTTCATAACAACAACTTGGAATGCTTGAATTATTTTGTGTTAACATCAGTTGCACAACCAAGAAGAGGGGGAGACAGAGACAAACTTCTGCGCCAGATGGAATCTAGAATGATATTAGAGCTTGACACTAAGGTTCCTAATGGACTTAACACCACGGAGGATCTCTATCATTTTCTTTAATTGATTTGTGAGTTTTTCCATTTGTCAACTTTCACACCCATTACTGACCCTTGTGTAGTCTCTTACTTTATGGTTGTGCTGTTATAGTTCCTTGTCCTTCTCCCTTCCCTGTGGCCCTCACTCTTTCCCTCGTTGTCGATTCCAGTCTATCTTTCTTTCCTTCCCTTTTCTATATATATTTTGCACTGGGGTTCACTCAAATTGAAATGGATTAGTTTATGTTCCACCTTGAGTTTAACACATGGCACTATGGTGTTATCAGCACATTTAGAACATTTGACATAGAGATCTACCAGACGGGGTGTTAGTCAAGGAGAGTAATAGGGCTGCCATCGCTTTTTGATGTCCCTTACAATTTATTTAGGATAAACAGGGTTGCCATCATTTTAAGATGTCCCTGCAGGATTGACAACAGTATTTTTTGGTCTTTACTGTTCTTGTATTTATATTGCGATTTTGCACAGAGTATATATGTTTACAGATCTTGTCTCTTTTAATGTGTATATAGGATATAACATTTTTATGATATAACAATTAATTTTGTATTGAAAGTTTTTAAGTATTTATACTTTTATAACTAAAAATGCCTATTTTGCACAAGATGTAAAGATCTACAATTTGCACAATATAGCACCTTGCACTTTGCACTTTATATGAGAGACTGTTTTAGACCATAATCATGCATTTATGCAGATACAATCCTGTGTTACATTATCTATATTGTAAATGAATTACCAAATTGATTTTTGGGTATTCAAAACAAGAGGACTTTTCAATATAGCAGCCATACTCCAGAAGATGTATAACCCAAACCGTAATAGTAACTCTTCTATGTTTTTTACTATCACATGGTGTGCACTAGCAATTTAAAAAACCAGGCATGTAGGGTAATCTGTGACTGTGAACAAGGGCAACTGCCCGAAACGCGTCAGTCTCGTATGCTGCCTTTGCCTTAAGAAAATAAAAAGAACTTGCCTTGATTTTGGGACTCGTGTCGTTTTCTGGGTCTGGGGCTCCAGATTTCAGTCTTCGTGCTTTGCCTGCATCTAACCTGCGGAGGGTGGTTGCCTCCGCCTCGAGTCCACTCCCCAGTAGCTGTCCGACGGTCTCAACCAGCTGTTCGTATCCAGAGAAGTGGAATTTTCCAACGGACCCTGCCTGCGGAAATCAAACACACCCTGCCTTGTAACGTGGCTCACTGAGACGCGCTGCACGCTGAAAAGTTTTCGCCATTGAGGAAGTGAGCGAGAAAGCAGAGCACAACACGGCGTATTGGTGAGCAAAAGAAGAGTGGGGTGTTTGTTTCATATCGCATCACCAGGCGGTGGGAAGGACTTCAGGCATACGCGAGGGTACTTTAGGCTTAAATCGCACTATTTGCCTTTTGTACACCGAGCGTTTAATTTTCTATTCACACATATCCGGGCATGATGGCAGAAACGGGAATGTCGGAAGAGACAATGAGGGGGCGTGAGGCGGCGTCATTAGAGCTTTTTACCAACTTGCCGAAAATCACTCGGAAGGGAGCAACAGCGGAGGCAGGCACATCTGCATCTGCACAAAGCAACAGCCCATCGATAGAAATGCAGATAAGGGCTCTCATGAAACGCTTAGAAAAAACTATGAGAAACGAAGTCACAAAGTGGTGGGAGCATAAATCCCTTTCAATGTATATTGCGGAAGGAAGAATCCCAAGGGGTTTAAGAATTTTACTTGCTCCCAGTTACGATAAGCCACACCCGGAAATGTTGAAGGAGTGGGGTCACAGTAATTTGGATGCCTCCCGGAATTTGGTCCAAATCCTTATAAAATATGCGGAAATTGACCGCATGGAACTGCTTAAAGAATTACAAGAAATCAATGGAGAGCTGTCAAAACTAGAACCTCATGACCTCATTGCAACAATGAGAAAAGAAATTCAAGATAAAGTGAATAAACACGAGGAAAAAATAAAAGCGCGCAAAGCGTGGAAATTTGCGCGTGATAAAGATGACTACGAGCACGGGAAGATTTACACTTTTGCTCGTAAATTTGAAAATGCAAAACGCCTAAAAATGAGCCAAAAGTCAGCCCCTGCGAAATCATCAACGAGGGTAGAAGTGACCGCTGATGGCTCACGCACGGATGTGCAGGCAGATGCACAAACAAATAGCGACTCCAACTCTACAAGCAGTAACAGAAGTAGCATTTATTCGGACGATGAGGCCTTAACAACGGGTTATGAAGAAGGAGAACCCCCCATGGTTTTGGATCTAGGTGAGGAGGTGGATTTTTTAGTGAACGCGCGGTTACAAACGCTGCGCCCACGAAATCAGCAAAGTCAACAGAAAAAAGGGCCAGAATCAACCGCCGTCGCAAAGAGCGCCGCAAAAAACACAAGCGTCAACAACAACAACAACAAGAAAAAGCAATGGCGCAAGAACAGAAATTAAATGACAAGACCGTTATAAACTCGTCCTCGACTACCCTCACCACTGCTGAAAACCAATTATTAAGTCTAGGCCTCACTTTTTGCCCAGTAACAGATTTCAATTACACAGCCACCAGAGTGGACGTGTTTCGTTTCATTCGAAAATTGAAGCTTCGCAAATTCTTCAATATTAAGGAGGGCCCAAATATTACTGAAACAGTGGACTTAAATCCAACTACACCTGTGTTACAAGCCCGTGATATCAGAGGCATGCTTACACTTCATCACCTGAGTGATGATAACAATGAGCCAAATACCAGCACATCCACGCAAGAGGAACTCAGGGAAGCCAACATCTCCCAAATCGGAGCGGGCTCCAGTCCATTTAAACCAGCGTCGACATTCACACCCACCATGCCCAAAGATGCAATAGATGCATTCCATGATGTGGTAACAGCAGATTTGAAAAAACTTTACCATCAGGTCAAACATCGAAGAAGAGCCAAGCGAGAGCATGAAAACCAATATTGGCAACTCATGAACAAGTTAAAACAGGATCATCGTAATATAGTCTGTGGTTCAGATAAAGGAGGAAATGTTGTTATATGGCCACAAGAACAGTATATAACAGAAGCCAACAGACAATTATCAGATCTGACTTGTTACATGAAGACTAATTTGAAAGATTATGATCTGGCTAGAGAGAAGTTACGCAAAATGCTCTTCAAATATAGAAGGGAGGGCCTAATCTCTATGCAAGAATTCAAATTTCTACACACCGAGCTACCTATTATGCCCAGATTTTATTTAATCCCCAAGGTGCATAAGGGGATATCCCCAGTCCCAGGACGGCCCATTATCTCGGCTATAGACAGCATTGGTGAACATCTCGCTCAATATGTAGATTATTTTCTACAACCTTTGGTATCTAGTCTGCCCACATATATCAAGGATACGGGACATTTCCTACAGCAGATTAAAAACACCACATGGACAGAAAACTCCCTACTAATAACATTGGACATAGAAGCTCTTTATACGAGCATTGAGCACTCCACTGGTCTAAAAGCTCTGGAATATTTTCTAAGTACCAGACCAGCAAACTGCTACAACCACAACAAAATGTTGGTGGACTTGGTCGAGTGGAGTCTCTATCACAACTTTTTTATGTTCGGGAGGGATGTTTATTTGCAACGGAGGGGGGTGGCCATGGGGGCCTGCTTCTCCCCTAGCTATGCGTGCTTGCACGTAGGCTATTGGGAGAAGCGGGTCCTCATGGGGGAACATCAGGCCATCTTTTCTAAATGTGTGGAACAATGGGTCAGATTTATTGACGATGTGTTTTTAATCTGGATCCAGTGCGTTGGATTTTATAACAATGTTAAACACCAATGAATACAATCTAAAATTCACTCACCATATCAGTAAAACATCAGTTAATTTTTTGGATGTAAAAGTTTACCCCAAAAACAACCGGTTGGCAACCACCC
The DNA here is from genome assembly GCF_964263255.1 of Lissotriton vulgaris. Classification (NCBI taxonomy): domain Eukaryota; kingdom Metazoa; phylum Chordata; class Amphibia; order Caudata; family Salamandridae; genus Lissotriton; species Lissotriton vulgaris. Next base: position 1,220,610,003 of record NC_141693.1, read on the forward strand.
TGTACAGAAAAGAAACAGCGGGCAACTCCACATTGCACGCCAGTAGTGCCCATCCGAAACATACCATAGATAACATTCCATATGGTGAGCTACTCAGGATTAAGAGAATCTGTAGTGTGGCAGAAGAAAGGGACAAATGTATAGAAGAATCCATCAGCAGATTTAAGGCCAGGGGATACCAAGACAAAACCCTTAAAACAGCAGTTACAAAAATCCAACAAGTAACCAGGGAATCCCTTCTGTCCCAAAATAAAAAGATTCTGAATGAAAAGGAACACTTTGAAAGTTCTGATATTAGGTTCCTTACAGCTTTCAGTTATCAGGACAGAAAAATAAGATCTATCCTCACGAGAAATTGGCCAATTCTGCAAACAGATGGAGTTCTAGCCGGAGATCTTCCAGCCAATCCAATCATTACGTTTAGGAGGGGACCCTCCTTACGTAGCCATGTCTCCAACCCTTTCCCAGAACTTACTACACAACCTACCCGATTACCACCCAGAAATGGGTTTTTCAAGTGTAACAGCTGTCGGGCATGTAAGTTCGGGATAAATACATGTTCATATTCTACTCCATTCAGTCCAACTCCCCTACAAATCAAGGGGAATTATAACTGTAGGACCGAATATGCGGTCTATGTCCTGACCTGTACTTGCGGCCTGAGGTACATTGGAAGTACCCGACCAGCAGTACATGGCAGGATATTACAACACTTGCGTGCAATTGTTAACAACGACAATGCTTATCCTGTCGCCAGGCATTTCAGACAAGTTCATAACAACAACTTGGAATGCTTGAATTATTTTGTGTTAACATCAGTTGCACAACCAAGAAGAGGGGGAGACAGAGACAAACTTCTGCGCCAGATGGAATCTAGAATGATATTAGAGCTTGACACTAAGGTTCCTAATGGACTTAACACCACGGAGGATCTCTATCATTTTCTTTAATTGATTTGTGAGTTTTTCCATTTGTCAACTTTCACACCCATTACTGACCCTTGTGTAGTCTCTTACTTTATGGTTGTGCTGTTATAGTTCCTTGTCCTTCTCCCTTCCCTGTGGCCCTCACTCTTTCCCTCGTTGTCGATTCCAGTCTATCTTTCTTTCCTTCCCTTTTCTATATATATTTTGCACTGGGGTTCACTCAAATTGAAATGGATTAGTTTATGTTCCACCTTGAGTTTAACACATGGCACTATGGTGTTATCAGCACATTTAGAACATTAAACATAGAGATCTACCAGACGGGGTGTTAGTCAAGGAGAGTAATAGGGCTGCCATCGCTTTTTGATGTCCCTTACAATTTATTTAAGATAAACAGGGTTGCCATCATTTTAAGATGTCCCTGCAGGATTGACAACAGTATTTTTTGGTCTTTACTGTTCTTGTATTTATATTGCGATTTTGCACAGAGTATATATGTTTACAGATCTTGTCTCTTTTAATGTGTATATAGGATATAACATTTTTATGATATAACAATTAATTTTGTATTGAAAGTTTTTAAGTATTTATACTTTTATAACTAAAAATGCCTATTTTGCACAAGATGTAAAGATCTACAATTTGCACAATATAGCACCTTGCACTTTGCACTTTATATGAGAGACTGTTTTAGACCATAATCATGCATTTATGCAGATACAATCCTGTGTTACATTATCTATATTGTAAATGAATTACCAAATTGATTTTTGGGTATTCAAAACAAGAGGACTTTTCAATATAGCAGCCATACTCCAGAAGATGTATAACCCAAACCGTAATAGTAACTCTTCTATGTTTTTTACTATCATATGGTGTGCACTAGCAATTTAAAAAACCAGGCATGTAGGGTAATCTGTGACTGTGAACAAGGGCAACTGCCCGAAACGCGTCAGTCTCGTATGCTGCCTTTGCCTTAAGAAAATAAAAAGAACTTGCCTTGATTTTGGGACTCGTGTCGTTTTCTGGGTCTGGGGCTCCAGATTTCAGTCTTCGTGCTTTGCCTGCATCTAACCTGCGGAGGGTGGTTGCCTCCGCCTCGAGTCCACTCCCCAGTAGCTGTCCGATGGTCTCAACCAGCTGTTCGTATCCAGAGAAGTGGAATTTTCCAACGGACCCTGCCTGCGGAAATCAAACACACCCTGCCTTGTAACGTGGCTCACTGAGACGCGCTGCACGCTGAAAAGTTTTCGCCATTGAGGAAGTGAGCGAGAAAGCAGAGCACAACACGGCGTATTGGTGAGCAAAAGAAGAGTGGGGTGTTTGTTTCATATCGCATCACCAGGCGGTGGGAAGGACTTCAGGCATACGCAAGGGTACTTTAGGCTTAAATCGCACTATTTGCCTTTTGTACACCGAGCGTTTAATTTTCTATTCACACATATCCGGGCATGATGGCAGAAACGGGAATGTCGGAAGAGACAATGAGGGGGCGTGAGGCGGCGTCATTAGAGTTTTTTACCAACTTGCCGAAAATCACTCGGAAGGGAGCAACAGCGGAGGCAGGCACATCTGCATCTGCACAAAGCAACAGCCCATCGATAGAAATGCAGATAAGGGCTCTCATGAAACGCTTAGAAAAAACTATGAGAAACGAAGTCACAAAGTGGTGGGAGCATAAATCCCTTTCAATGTATATTGCGGAAGGAAGAATCCCAAGGGGTTTAAGAATTTTACTTGCTCCCAGTTACGATAAGCCACACCCGGAAATGTTGAAGGAGTGGGGTCACAGTAATTTGGATGCCTCCCGGAATTTGGTCCAAATCCTTATAAAATATGCGGAAATTGACCGCATGGAACTGCTTAAAGAATTACAAGAAATCAATGGAGAGCTGTCAAAACTAGAACCTCATGACCTCATTGCAACAATGAGAAAAGAAATTCAAGATAAAGTGAATAAACACGAGGAAAAAATAAAAGCGCGCAAAGCGTGGAAATTTGCGCGTGATAAAGATGACTACGAGCACGGGAAGATTTACACTTTTGCTCGTAAATTTGAAAATGCAAAACGCCTAAAAATGAGCCAAAAGTCAGCCCCTGCGAAATCATCAACGAGGGTAGAAGTGACCGCTGATGGCTCACGCACGGATGTGCAGGCAGATGCACAAACAAATAGCGACTCCAACTCTACAAGCAGTAACAGAAGTAGCATTTATTCGGACGATGAGGCCTTAACAACGGGTTATGAAGAAGGAGAACCCCCCATGGTTTTGGATCTAGGTGAGGAGGTGGATTTTTTAGTGAACGCGCGGTTACAAACGCTGCGCCCACGAAATCAGCAAAGTCAACAGAAAAAAGGGCCAGAATCAACCGCCGTCGCAAAGAGCGCCGCAAAAAACACAAGCGTCAACAACAACAAGAAAAAGCAATGGCGCAAGAACAGAAATTAAATGACAAGACCGTTATAAACTTGTCCTCGACTACCCTCACCACTGCTGAAAACCAATTATTAAGTCTAGGCCTCACTTTTTGCCCAGTAACAGATTTCAATTACACAGCCACCAGAGTGGACGTGTTTCGTTTCATTCGAAAATTGAAGCTTCGCAAATTCTTCAATATTAAGGAGGGCCCAAATATTACTGAAACAGTGGACTTAAATCCAACTACACCTGTGTTACAAGCCCGTGATATCAGAGGCATGCTTACACTTCATCACCTGAGTGATGATAACAATGAGCCAAATACCAGCACATCCACGCAAGAGGAACTCAGGGAAGCCAACATCTCCCAAATCGGAGCGGGCTCCAGTCCATTTAAACCAGCGTCGACATTCACACCCACCATGCCCAAAGATGCAATAGATGCATTCCATGATGTGGTAACAGCAGATTTGAAAAAACTTTACCATCAGGTCAAACATCGAAGAAGAGCCAAGCGAGAGCATGAAAACCAATATTGGCAACTCATGAACAAGTTAAAACAGGATCATCGTAATATAGTCTGTGGTTCAGATAAAGGAGGAAATGTTGTTATATGGCCACAAGAACAGTATATAACAGAAGCCAACAGACAATTATCAGATCTGACTTGTTACATGAAGACTAATTTGAAAGATTATGATCTGGCTAGAGAGAAGTTACGCAAAATGCTCTTCAAATATAGAAGGGAGGGCCTAATCTCTATGCAAGAATTCAAATTTCTACACACCGAGCTACCTATTATGCCCAGATTTTATTTAATCCCCAAGGTGCATAAGGGGATATCCCCAGTCCCAGGACGGCCCATTATCTCGGCTATAGACAGCATTGGTGAACATCTCGCTCAATATGTAGATTATTTTCTACAACCTTTGGTATCTAGTCTGCCCACATATATCAAGGATACGGGACATTTCCTACAGCAGATTAAAAACACCACATGGACAGAAAACTCCCTACTAATAACATTGGACATAGAAGCTCTTTATACGAGCATTGAGCACTCCACTGGTCTAAAAGCTCTGGAATATTTTCTAAGTACCAGACCAGCAAACTGCTACAACCACAACAAAATGTTGGTGGACTTGGTCGAGTGGAGTCTCTATCACAACTTTTTTATGTTCGGGAGGGATGTTTATTTGCAACGGAGGGGGGTGGCCATGGGGGCCTGCTTCTCCCCTAGCTATGCGTGCTTGCACGTAGGCTATTGGGAGAAGCGGGTCCTCATGGGGGAACATCAGGCCATCTTTTCTAAATGTGTGGAACAATGGGTCAGATTTATTGACGATGTGTTTTTAATCTGGAGGGGTGATGAAGCCAGTGCGTTGGATTTTTATAACAATGTTAAACACCAATGAATACAATCTAAAATTCACGCACCATATCAGTAAAACATCAGTTAATTTTTTGGATGTAAAAGTTTACCCCAAAAACAACCGGTTGGCAACCACCCTGTACAGAAAAGAAACAGCGGGCAACTCCACATTGCACGCCAGTAGTGCCCATCCGAAACATACCATAGATAACATTCCATATGGTGAGCTACTCAGGATTAAGAGAATCTGTAGTGTGGCAGAAGAAAGGGACAAATGTATAGAAGAATCCATCAGCAGATTTAAGGCCAGGGGATACCAAGACAAAACCCTTAAAACAGCAGTTACAAAAATCCAACAAGTAACCAGGGAATCCCTTCTGTCCCAAAATAAAAAGATTCTGAATGAAAAGGAACACTTTGAAAGTTCTGATATTAGGTTCCTTACAGCTTTCAGTTATCAGGACAGAAAAATAAGATCTATCCTCACGAGAAATTGGCCAATTCTGCAAACAGATGGAGTTCTAGCCGGAGATCTTCCAGCCAATCCAATCATTACGTTTAGGAGGGGACCCTCCTTACGTAGCCATGTCTCCAACCCTTTCCCAGAACTTACTACACAACCTACCCGATTACCACCCAGAAATGGGTTTTTCAAGTGTAACAGCTGTCGGGCATGTAAGTTCGGGATAAATACATGTTCATATTCTACTCCATTCAGTCCAACTCCCCTACAAATCAAGGGGAATTATAACTGTAGGACCGAATATGCGGTCTATGTCCTGACCTGTACTTGCGGCCTGAGGTACATTGGAAGTACCCGACCAGCAGTACATGGCAGGATATTACAACACTTGCGTGCAATTGTTAACAACGACAATGCTTATCCTGTCGCCAGGCATTTCAGACAAGTTCATAACAACAACTTGGAATGCTTGAATTATTTTGTGTTAACATCAGTTGCACAACCAAGAAGAGGGGGAGACAGAGACAAACTTCTGCGCCAGATGGAATCTAGAATGATATTAGAGCTTGACACTAAGGTTCCTAATGGACTTAACACCACGGAGGATCTCTATCATTTTCTTTAATTGATTTGTGAGTTTTTCCATTTGTCAACTTTCACACCCATTACTGACCCTTGTGTAGTCTCTTACTTTATGGTTGTGCTGTTATAGTTCCTTGTCCTTCTCCCTTCCCTGTGGCCCTCACTCTTTCCCTCGTTGTCGATTCCAGTCTATCTTTCTTTCCTTCCCTTTTCTATATATATTTTGCACTGGGGTTCACTCAAATTGAAATGGATTAGTTTATGTTCCACCTTGAGTTTAACACATGGCACTATGGTGTTATCAGCACATTTAGAACATTAAACATAGAGATCTACCAGACGGGGTGTTAGTCAAGGAGAGTAATAGGGCTGCCATCGCTTTTTGATGTCCCTTACAATTTATTTAAGATAAACAGGGTTGCCATCATTTTAAGATGTCCCTGCAGGATTGACAACAGTATTTTTTGGTCTTTACTGTTCTTGTATTTATATTGCGATTTTGCACAGAGTATATATGTTTACAGATCTTGTCTCTTTTAATGTGTATATAGGATATAACATTTTTATGATATAACAATTAATTTTGTATTGAAAGTTTTTAAGTATTTATACTTTTATAACTAAAAATGCCTATTTTGCACAAGATGTAAAGATCTACAATTTGCACAATATAGCACCTTGCACTTTGCACTTTATATGAGAGACTGTTTTAGACCATAATCATGCATTTATGCAGATACAATCCTGTGTTACATTATCTATATTGTAAATGAATTACCAAATTGATTTTTGGGTATTCAAAACAAGAGGACTTTTCAATATAGCAGCCATACTCCAGAAGATGTATAACCCAAACCGTAATAGTAACTCTTCTATGTTTTTTACTATCATATGGTGTGCACTAGCAATTTAAAAAACCAGGCATGTAGGGTAATCTGTGACTGTGAACAAGGGCAACTGCCCGAAACGCGTCAGTCTCGTATGCTGCCTTTGCCTTAAGAAAATAAAAAGAACTTGCCTTGATTTTGGGACTCGTGTCGTTTTCTGGGTCTGGGGCTCCAGATTTCAGTCTTCGTGCTTTGCCTGCATCTAACCTGCGGAGGGTGGTTGCCTCCGCCTCGAGTCCACTCCCCAGTAGCTGTCCGACGGTCTCAACCAGCTGTTCGTATCCAGAGAAGTGGAATTTTCCAACGGACCCTGCCTGCGGAAATCAAACACACCCTGCCTTGTAACGTGGCTCACTGAGACGCGCTGCACGCTGAAAAGTTTTCGCCATTGAGGAAGTGAGCGAGAAAGCAGAGCACAACACGGCGTATTGGTGAGCAAAAGAAGAGTGGGGTGTTTGTTTCATATCGCATCACCAGGCGGTGGGAAGGACTTCAGGCATACTCGAGGGTACTTTAGGCTTAAATCGCACTATTTGCCTTTTGTACACCGAGCGTTTAATTTTCTATTCACACATATCCGGGCATGATGGCAGAAACGGGAATGTCGGAAGAGACAATGAGGGGGCGTGAGGCGGCGTCATTAGAGTTTTTTACCAACTTGCCGAAAATCACTCGGAAGGGAGCAACAGCGGAGGCAGGCACATCTGCATCTGCACAAAGCAACAGCCCATCGATAGAAATGCAGATAAGGGCTCTCATGAAACGCTTAGAAAAAACTATGAGAAACGAAGTCACAAAGTGGTGGGAGCATAAATCCCTTTCAATGTATATTGCGGAAGGAAGAATCCCAAGGGGTTTAAGAATTTTACTTGCTCCCAGTTACGATAAGCCACACCCGGAAATGTTGAAGGAGTGGGGTCACAGTAATTTGGATGCCTCCCGGAATTTGGTCCAAATCCTTATAAAATATGCGGAAATTGACCGCATGGAACTGCTTAAAGAATTACAAGAAATCAATGGAGAGCTGTCAAAACTAGAACCTCATGACCTCATTGCAACAATGAGAAAAGAAATTCAAGATAAAGTGAATAAACACGAGGAAAAAATAAAAGCGCGCAAAGCGTGGAAATTTGCGCGTGATAAAGATGACTACGAGCACGGGAAGATTTACACTTTTGCTCGTAAATTTGAAAATGCAAAACGCCTAAAAATGAGCCAAAAGTCAGCCCCTGCGAAATCATCAACGAGGGTAGAAGTGACCGCTGATGGCTCACGCACGGATGTGCAGGCAGATGCACAAACAAATAGCGACTCCAACTCTACAAGCAGTAACAGAAGTAGCATTTATTCGGACGATGAGGCCTTAACAACGGGTTATGAAGAAGGAGAACCCCCCATGGTTTTGGATCTAGGTGAGGAGGTGGATTTTTTAGTGAACGCGCGGTTACAAACGCTGCGCCCACGAAATCAGCAAAGTCAACAGAAAAAAGGGCCAGAATCAACCGCCGTCGCAAAGAGCGCCGCAAAAAACACAAGCGTCAACAACAACAAGAAAAAGCAATGGCGCAAGAACAGAAATTAAATGACAAGACCGTTATAAACTTGTCCTCGACTACCCTCACCACTGCTGAAAACCAATTATTAAGTCTAGGCCTCACTTTTTGCCCAGTAACAGATTTCAATTACACAGCCACCAGAGTGGACGTGTTTCGTTTCATTCGAAAATTGAAGCTTCGCAAATTCTTCAATATTAAGGAGGGCCCAAATATTACTGAAACAGTGGACTTAAATCCAACTACACCTGTGTTACAAGCCCGTGATATCAGAGGCATGCTTACACTTCATCACCTGAGTGATGATAACAATGAGCCAAATACCAGCACATCCACGCAAGAGGAACTCAGGGAAGCCAACATCTCCCAAATCGGAGCGGGCTCCAGTCCATTTAAACCAGCGTCGACATTCACACCCACCATGCCCAAAGATGCAATAGATGCATTCCATGATGTGGTAACAGCAGATTTGAAAAAACGTTACCATCAGGTCAAACATCGAAGAAGAGCCAAGCGAGAGCATGAAAACCAATATTGGCAACTCATGAACAAGTTAAAACAGGATCATCGTAATATAGTCTGTGGTTCAGATAAAGGAGGAAATGTTGTTATATGGCCACAAGAACAGTATATAACAGAAGCCAACAGACAATTATCAGATCTGACTTGTTACATGAAGACTAATTTGAAAGATTATGATCTGGCTAGAGAGAAGTTACGCAAAATGCTCTTCAAATATAGAAGGGAGGGCCTAATCTCTATGCAAGAATTCAAATTTCTACACACCGAGCTACCTATTATGCCCAGATTTTATTTAATCGCCAAGGTGCATAAGGGGATATCCCCAGTCCCAGGACGGCCCATTATCTCGGCTATAGACAGCATTGGTGAACATCTCGCTCAATATGTAGATTATTTTCTACAACCTTTGGTATCTAGTCTGCCCACATATATCAAGGATACGGGACATTTCCTACAGCAGATTAAAAACACCACATGGACAGAAAACTCCCTACTAATAACATTGGACATAGAAGCTCTTTATACGAGCATTGAGCACTCCACTGGTCTAAAAGCTCTGGAATATTTTCTAAGTACCAGACCAGCAAACTGCTACAACCACAACAAAATGTTGGTGGACTTGGTCGAGTGGAGTCTCTATCACAACTTTTTTATGTTCGGGAGGGATGTTTATTTGCAACGGAGGGGGGTGGCCATGGGGGCCTGCTTCTCCCCTAGCTATGCGTGCTTGCACGTAGGCTATTGGGAGAAGCGGGTCCTCATGGGGGAACATCAGGCCATCTTTTCTAAATGTGTGGAACAATGGGTCAGATTTATTGACGATGTGTTTTTAATCTGGAGGGGTGATGAAGCCAGTGCGTTGGATTTTTATAACAATGTTAAACACCAATGAATACAATCTAAAATTCACGCACCATATCAGTAAAACATCAGTTAATTTTTTGGATGTAAAAGTTTACCCCAAAAACAACCGGTTGGCAACCACCCTGTACAGAAAAGAAACAGCGGGCAACTCCACATTGCACGCCAGTAGTGCCCATCCGAAACATACCATAGATAACATTCCATATGGTGAGCTACTCAGGATTAAGAGAATCTGTAGTGTGGCAGAAGAAAGGGACAAATGTATAGAAGAATCCATCAGCAGATTTAAGGCCAGGGGATACCAAGACAAAACCCTTAAAACAGCAGTTACAAAAATCCAACAAGTAACCAGGGAATCCCTTCTGTCCCAAAATAAAAAGATTCTGAATGAAAAGGAACACTTTGAAAGTTCTGATATTAGGTTCCTTACAGCTTTCAGTTATCAGGACAGAAAAATAAGATCTATCCTCACGAGAAATTGGCCAATTCTGCAAACAGATGGAGTTCTAGCCGGAGATCTTCCAGCCAATCCAATCATTACGTTTAGGAGGGGACCCTCCTTACGTAGCCATGTCTCCAACCCTTTCCCAGAACTTACTACACAACCTACCCGATTACCACCCAGAAATGGGTTTTTCAAGTGTAACAGCTGTCGGGCATGTAAGTTCGGGATAAATACATGTTCATATTCTACTCCATTCAGTCCAACTCCCCTACAAATCAAGGGGAATTATAACTGTAGGACCGAATATGCGGTCTATGTCCTGACCTGTACTTGCGGCCTGAGGTACATTGGAAGTACCCGACCAGCAGTACATGGCAGGATATTACAACACTTGCGTGCAATTGTTAACAACGACAATGCTTATCCTGTCGCCAGGCATTTCAGACAAGTTCATAACAACAACTTGGAATGCTTGAATTATTTTGTGTTAACATCAGTTGCACAACCAAGAAGAGGGGGAGACAGAGACAAACTTCTGCGCCAGATGGAATCTAGAATGATATTAGAGCTTGACACTAAGGTTCCGAATGGACTTAACACCACGGAGGATCTCTATCATTTTCTTTAATTGATTTGTGAGTTTTTCCATTTGTCAAATTTCACACCCATTACTGACCCTTGTGTAGTCTCTTACTTTATGGTTGTGCTGTTATAGTTCCTTGTCCTTCTCCCTTCCCTCTGGCCCTCACTCTTTCCCTCGTTGTCGATTCCAGTCTATCTTTCTTTCCTTCCCTTTTCTATATATATTTTGCACTGGGGTTCACTCAAATTGAAATGGATTAGTTTATGTTCCACCTTGAGTTTAACACATGGCACTATGGTGTTATCAGCACATTTAGAACATTTGACATAGAGATCTACCAGACGGGGTGTTAGTCAAGGAGAGTAATAGGGCTGCCATCGCTTTTTGATGTCCCTTACAATTTATTTAGGATAAACAGGGTTGCCATCATTTTAAGATGTCCCTGCAGGATTGACAACAGTATTTTTTGGTCTTTACTGTTCTTGTATTTATATTGCGATTTATACTTTTATAACTAAAAATGCCTATTTTGCACAAGATGTAAAGATCTACAATTTGCACAATATAGCACCTTGCACTTTGCACTTTGCACTTTATATGAGAGACTGTTTTAGACCATAATCATGCATTTATGCAGATACAATCCTGTGTTACATTATCTATATTGTAAATGAATTACCAAATTGATTTTTGGGTATTCAAAACAAGAGGACTTTTCAATATAGCAGCCATACTCCAGAAGATGTATAACCCAAACCGTAATAGTAACTCTTCTATGTTTTTTACTATCACATGGTGTGCACTAGCAATTTAAAAAACCAGGCATGTAGGGTAATCTGTGACTGTGAACAAGGGCAACTGCCCGAAACGCGTCAGTCTCGTATGCTGCCTTTGCCTTAAGAAAATAAAAAGAACTTGCCTTGATTTTGGGACTCGTGTCGTTTTCTGGGTCTGGGGCTCCAGATTTCAGTCTTCGTGCTTTGCCTGTATATATATATATATATATATATATATATATATATATATATATATATATATATATATATATATATATATAATATTAAAGTTTAATTTAAATTGGGAAAATAAATAATATACCACAATCAAGTATGTTTTATAGCCAGACAAATTACTATAGACCATCGGACAGATCCCCCCAAAAATATGTGTACTCGAGATATGGTTGCGTTTATGAGGTTAATTCTAGCAACAATATTCAATACCATAAGTTACATTTGACTTTGAATTATGCTCTCCCAGAAAGGAGTTTAAGGCAGTGCATCTGCAATGCACCCAAATATTTTAAACAGGTAACATAGTCTCAAAAATGCATTGGAAAGGATAGGTCAAATAAATATTGGGGAATAAATCTTATTTATTCTCTAATGAATAGCTTTCAATGAGCAGATATATATGCAATGCCTAGTTTATTTCCCTCCTTCACATCTTGGCCCCCATGGACACAAGGAAAGATTATCAATCAGATCTATATACTTAATTCACAGCCCAGCTACAGTAGTAGGGCTTAAATGCAGAATGTATTTATTTATTTATGTATGAGATTTGTTAAGTGCGTGGCTACCCCCAGTGGGGGTGTCCCGGCGCTGTGGACGGCTGCGACAAGGAACCTAGAAGTTAGTAGCTGGAGAACAGCCATGTCTTTAATTTACATCTGAACTGAGATTCTGCCTCAATCAGGCGAAACCTCAGCGGGTGGAGTTCCAAAGTTCTGATGTGACCACCGCGAAGGCTCTGCCTACTTTTCTAGAGCGATGGAAGCGGGGGGACGCAGGAAGCGGAGGTGGTTGGACCTGAGCGCTCATGATGAGTGTACTAGCTTCAGCCAACTTCTTAGATATCCTGGGTCCTTCCCGTTCAATGACCTGAAAGTTAGGACCAGGGCCTTAAACTGGATGTGAGCGGCTATCGGAAGCCAGTGCAGGTTCTTTAAGTGGGGAGAAATAGAATGGCGGTAGGGAACGTAGATCAGCCTAGCTGGTGTAGGAGATAGGATGGGACGCCCACATATAGGCTATTAGAATAGTCTAGGTGAGAGGTGATGAGGGCATGCACGATCGTCTTCAGAGAGTCGATGGGCAGATAGGGCAAGATCTTTTTTATCATACGCAACTTGCCAAAGCAGGCAGATGTGGATTTGGGTTTTGTATGCCAGCTCATTATCAATTTGGAAGCCTAGATTACGGGCCACTTTCACCGGAGATGGGGGAGGAATCAGCTCGTGAGGCCACCACATCATCGACGGTAGAGGAGATTTTTGGTTACAAAATAATACCTCGGTTTTGTCAGTGTTTAGCTTCAAGGTATTAAGGGTCATCCAGGCTACAATATTAGAGAGGCAGGCTTTGAAATGCTCGAGATCGCAACAATTTATATTTAAATCATATAAAATTATTCCTTGAAAATACTAAAATACTTCCTACAAGATAATGCCTAAAAATGCATTCAATGAAGATTGCAGTTTGTTCACATGAAGTCTGTGCAGGAGGTGGTTAGAGACTTTGGCATATACTGTGTTGCCATAGTCTACTCTGCTTGTGATAGGGCTTGAGTGACAGTAGGTCTGGAGGTCCTGGGAATAAGTGTATTACACAGGAGTGCTTTGTGTACAATAATTGAAGGCATTTCATTTCTTTCTCCAAATCCCCAGATCAAACTTTAGTCAAGTGTGTCCCAGTGGAGTTTCTTAAGCCTTAAGCATGTTTGAAGTGCACCAACAGTATCTATGGATAAAGATTATAGGTATATATACCAGCTGCAAATTGCAAGTATCTTTCAAGTCAAGACACGCTGACAGCAGCTTGCAGCCATGTAGCAATTAAAGTCTGGCTCAGGTCTTACAGCGTATGGACAGCCACCTTGTGATGGAGTCTGCCACTAACCAGTGGCAAGGTTAACTATTCACACTGTCGGTAACTATCGCCAGCAGATCCAGTGCAGCAAACGTTTACTAATTTCCAGAAAAGGGAGTTTACGGTGCAATCTGAAGAGCAACAATTTCACCCTCACATCAAGTCTCTTTCACATAATTCAACATATGTTTAAAGCAGGTAATCTCAAAGAAATGTTATAGCCTTATTATGTAAAAAACGCTCTACAAACACCATTAAAGTTAGGAACAACAACACATTAATTGAAAGAAGGAGTTTTTTTTTTAAAAAAAGTGTCTAGTTATTACCCCACAATGTGCAAGCAACCTTTAGCATGATATCAGAGGCGCAACACAATTAAGCTATTTCTAAAATTACAGTGTCGATGACATGGAATTATGAAGAACATTGGCAACTAAATACAGTGAACAAGAATCTTGAAGCAAATCACTTTGCAGAAGATATTTTCCATACATTTACTCTAAACATTTTAACTTGGCCCCTGGCACCAGATACAGGGCCTGAGCCTCAGGACTGTGGGCCTGGCAGTGGTCAACAGCTGCAGGTGATCTCATTAGCCTAGTGGCTGAGGCGTTTCTGTGCCAGTGCTCCCCCCTGCCCCCCCTCAGGCTTGACTGAGACTAAAAAGAAAAAAAAGAAAACATTAGTCCTCTTCTTTATGCACCGAAAAAAATATATATCTTGCATCCTTAGAATATTAAATGTTATAAAGAGCGACATTGTCACCTACACACTTCTCTTTGCCATGCAGTTAGAATTTACTTTGAAGAGCGGGCGGCTGTAGGGAACAGTCGTGCAGCTGAAGCACGTTACTTCCTCCTCAAACATTACCTTTCATCTTTGAGCTACAAATCGAAATGTCACCGTGGCACCTGGGACATCTTGACTTACTAAAGCAATGTCACCCGTGCATTTCCTAAAATCGAAAACATGAAAGTAGGCAGGATTTAACGGTCAAGAGTTGTTTGATTGGTGCAGCATTTGTCGCTATTAGCTGGACAAGTTGTGAATGATTATAGAATGAACATGGCCCTAAAAAGGCAGTTGTGTGAGTGTTAATAGTTTACATTGGCTGTGGTGTATTTCTTACTGTCTATGATGTATATCTAAAATAATAAAATAAAATCGATAGTTTAGGTTTTATGTTAATTTATCAAAATGAAGTCAGTCATTATAAAAATAATGCCATAATACAGTGATGAGTTAAGTGTGCTTAAAAAATGACTTTTCGTGCCCAGGTTCCTTTGTGGCAAAATATGATACATTACCAACTTCTATTAAACAAAAACAAAAAATACTAATTGCTACATCAATGACATTCAATGAAATACACAGCATTTAATACAACAAACAATGAGGTAATAAGACACAATAAGCATTTGTTAGGACACTACAAAACATTCAATTCATAGATAAAATATTATATTTTGTACATAATGAGATTTAGAGCCTTGTCAGTGCTGCTCGTGTTTGCGCCTCCAGCTGAGCGAGGAGGGTCGGCCAATCTATTCCGAGAACCCTCTAGTTCAACGGGGAGAACTGAGGTACTTAGGGGCATATTATCAAGACAGGCAATGAAATTATCTCCCCTTTAGCGGAAGAAAACTGCTGCTAAAACGGCAAAAAAGGGCTTGATAATATGCTCTATGGTATTCCAATTGAAGCCCATGTTAGATGTCCTATTTTTTTTATATTTGCCAATGTGTTGCTTGTACTATTAGCTGCCTTCACGATTTCTATGAAATTGCCTTGCCAGTTGTTACACCTGTCAGCCTTAGGGTTTTCTTTCCCCAAACGTTTTGCCTTCACCATCCTATTTTGTCATAAGTTTTTTTTCGATGGCCATATGACTTTCCACTGCTAAATTGCATGTGCTCATTTTGTAAAACACAGTAAAATTGGCATACACCTGATTGGCATATTTAGTTTACTTATGAGTCCCTAGTAAAATGGTATTTCAGATATGTAGGGCCTATAAATGAAATGCTACTTGTGTGCCTGCAGCAGGTACTGAGTCACCTGCATAAATAGCCCCTTAAAACATGTCCCACATCTGCCATTGCAGCCTGAATGCAGTTTTAAACAGCCAAATCGACTTGACAAAATATCCTCCTTTTCCAATGTTTAAACTTCCCTTTCATTACATATAAGCTGCCCCTAAGGTAGGCACTAGGCAGCCCATATGGCAGGATGCAGATAATTTAACAACTTGACAAGAGGGGCTTTTTGCGCTTATAGTGTTCCTATTAGATGAAAGGTCTATCTAGCTTAGTACTGCTCAAAGGTAGAGATACAGTCCCTTGTCATAAACTGTAGAGATAGGCAAAAGAATTTTGTCTATATAATGAATTTTAAATAATTCTCCTCCTGAGCAATTACTCAAGCAATATCTTGAGATCAATTCACAAAGAGCATCCAATAAATATCAAAACAAGTCGGAAGAAATCAATCCAGTGTATTTCAAAAACTTCTTCTTTATTTTTCTTCTTTTCCAGACACTCAGTACTTTTTCTTTTCTTTTCCTTTGCCAACACGTGTTTCGTCCTAACTAAATATAGTTAACGGACTTCGTCAGGGCAATGAATATCTTTACTCTATAATATTGGCGAGACCTCAGACGATCACAAATTGAGAGTTCCTTTGTAGGACGATGTCCACTAGGTACCATCTCTTCTCATTATCTTCAATATTCAAGGTTAAGTCACATAGAATCGTGTAAAACATATATGTGCCTCGATTCAAGGGGGTCCTGGTGTAATCGGCGTCGGCGTCTGACTTGGAAAAGTTTGGCTAAAAAGTGCTCTTAAAACCGAGAGGAGACTGGGACCTACCTGGTCATCGAGCCTCGCAAGGTGCACCGCCAAACGCCCTGATTTTGCTGCAGCTCTTGCAATGCTTTTCTCTGCAGCAGCAAATCCTACTTGGCAGACCTTCGCTGAAGGGTAATCAGGCCTTGTGGAGTCCTTGACAGCTGCAGCATGTACCTTTGCCCTGCTGGAGATTTTCAACTTCCAAAAACGAAACTATGTTTGAAAGTAGAAGTCTACCCCATGACCTTGTTCAGATGCTCCCTGGTTACAACGCCTCCTCCTCAGACACTGCCTGCAGCAGTGCCTCGCTGAAATTTACAATCTCAGCCATTTTTTGTTGAAATGTCTCCTAAGTCTTCAGATAAGTGCTGACTGGGCCCAATCAACTTCTTGTATCCGATCCGTGCTCAATCGTGGTCAGCCATATTTTCGCACTCATATGACTAGCTGTCTGTGGTTGGGGCTTTGATCTTTTAGACACTAGTTTTTGCTTTAAACTTTTAAAATTCATAACTCTTGTTGTCAAATCATTTATAATGATTTTGTTTCTAGATTAATTTGGGATTGTTCATGTGTTGTGTTTTCACTTTATTACTATTTGTGTGCTGCAAAAATGCTTTACACATTGTCTTTAAAGTAAGCCTAGTTGCTCTTGTGGCAAGCTATAAGAGAGTTAATTTAGTGACTTTTGTGGTTCACTCTGACAGTGATTGTGGCTGTTGCTTGAGCAAGGTTAACACCCCACTCAACCAACTACCCAATTTCTCACATCATTCATGTGTGGTGGGTAACACATTGATTGGGGTGTATTCACAAACTACATTTTGTTATATTTGTGTAGTACTACAAAAGTACTACAAAATGCTATTCACAAACGTTAATGCTGAATTTCTGCCTCTTATGTTTTCAGCAAAAACAACAGTTGATGGACAGTATGCTATGTTTTCAGTGCAGAGATCGCCACTCCAAGTGCAGAGTCTGAGCAAGATGTGCAGAGGGGAGGATTCTGGTCAGTTGGTGAAAGATTAGGTGGTGGTTCATGTAGGCTGGTCCTTGGTTGCAGAGGGGTTTGAAGGCGTGAGTCAGGAGCTTGAAATGGCATATTTTCTGGATGGATAGACAGTGGAGGTATTTTAGGGGCTGGGTCATGTGTGTCCCCTTGGCAGGTTGAGGATTAATCTGTCTGCTGCGTTCGGGATGGTTTGGAGTTTTTGCATGAGTTCAGTGGTGGGACCAGCACACAGTGCATTGCTGTAGTCAAGCGGGCTTGAGATGAGGGCCTGTTTCACAGTTTTTCTTGTATTGATGAGGATCCATCTCAAGATTTTGGAGGGCATGCAGATCATGTGGAAGCAGACTGAGGCGACGGCACTGACCTAACATTTTAATGACAGTTCGCTGTCCAGGATGATGCTGAGGTTGTGGACGTGGTCTTTTGGCATAGGGGTAGGCCCGACCTACACTGGTCACCAGGAGTCTTTCCAAAGGGTGGTGTGTCTGCCGAAGATCAGAACTTCTGTTTTGACTGTATTGAGTTTTAGGCAGTTGTCTTTCATCCATGTCACAATGTTCTTCATGCAGTTGTGGAAGTTGGTTTCAACAAGGTGGTGTTTGCTGAGAGTCAGTCCGTGGAGTGTCATGTGGATGTTAAAGAGGGTAGGGCTGAGGGATGAGCCGTGGGGTACTCTGCTGATGGTGTGCTTGAGTTGCAAGGTGAAGGGAAGGAGGGGGACTCAGGGTGCGTCCCGTGAGAAAGGATGCCATCCGTCGGAGCGAATCATCTGTGATTTCATCCGGCGAAGTCAATCGACCAGTGTGTGGTGGGAGACAGTGTTGAAATCTGCAGAGAGGTCCAGGAAGGGTGGCTGATTCTCTTCTGTCAATTAGGGTTTGGATGTTGACTGTTGCTGCAATTAGGGCTCTCTCTGTAGTGTGGTTGGTTCTGAAGCCTGATTGGGATGGGCCCAGAAGTTTGGTTCTTTCTAGATGGTCAGTGAGTTGGAGGTTGATGGCCTTCTCCAGGACTTTGGTGGGCAAAAGTAGGAGGAAGATGAGCTGAAGTTCTGGAGCTCTCTGGGGTCTGCTAAAAGTTTCCTGAGGAGGGGTCGAACCTTCGTGTGTTTCCATGCATCAGGAAAGATTGCTGTCGTTATGGAGGCGTTGAGGATGGTGGTGAGCAGGTGGCTTATCTCGTTGTCTTACATGTAGAAACGCCCACTCACAGTGATATAAGGGCCTGAATGGCTAGTGTGCAATCAACTTGCCAGTTCTCACTCTGGCCCCTCCATCTTTTCAATCTTTATAGGCCTGAAGTATCCTAGTGATTGTTGTATTGTATTACTGCTGGCATACACCAGATTCACCAATCGAACTAGATGACCAATATAAGTATTTAAGAGTGATGATGGCTAATAAGGGGACTTTCAATTTACAAAAAGAGGCAATCAAAAGAAGAGGCAACTCAATCACAGTAGCCATAAAATCAATCAAACAGAAAACTGCCAGCCCTAGCCTTATCCCACTGCTACAAGTCTGGCAAGCAAAACTTATCACTTATGGGAGTGAGTGTCTGAGGGGAAGAGATACACTTACTTTGGATAGAACTGTGTCAAGAGCTGCTAGGATAATATTTAATTTACCAAAGTACGTCTCGCCAGCCCAAATAAGGCAGGAATTCGGCATGCAAAGTCAAGAAATAGCCCGCAAAAGAGCCTATGCTAAGAGCTGGTATAGGATAAAAAATCTGAAGCAGGCACACTGAACTCACATTTATGGAATGAAATTCACCTAACAAGGGAGTGTGCAGCAAGGTCCTATTTGACAGCATCAATAGATCGTCTGGGACTTAAGGAACTTTGGGCAGCCTCAGGGTCCTACCATTGTTTTAAACAAATTGTAAACAAGACAGTGAAAAGGCTATAACTAGTAGAAGACAAGGCGATACTTATAGAACAAGCCCACAAAGGTTTGTGGTCCACAGCTATGACAAGTCCTCTCCACAACTATACTTAGCCGTGGGTTTTAATAGAAAGAAAAATACCTTCACTTTCGATTGGGTAGTTTACCATCTTTGCGGCATCTTTCCCTGTGGAAACGACTCTAGGGTCAGTCAATATGCCGCCTATGTGAGGATGCAATGAAAGTATATCACACCTATTATGTATCTGCAAAAATGTACAGGCCAAACTGCGACAGTTACTGAAACCAAGTACGTGGATAAGAACCTGCAGAAAAGCTGTGAAGGCATGTTTCGGAGGTGGAGATGTACAGCTAGCGTGTCGCTTTGTTCAATTCATGGAAGTGGCAGGGACAAAAGCTCTTTCGTCAACCGACCGGATCGCTTAATCTTTGCATCTCATAGTCCCTTAAAGCGTTACATTAAAGCAAAAATTAAATTTTCTGGTCACCGAGATGATACATGCTTAAGAAGAAACGCGAACAGCAATTTTCCATTGTTGCTGTTAACAACCTACCGACCGATGAAGGAACAGTCCCTCTCTCTTTGAGAATTGAGCCTTTTTTCTTTTTTTTTTACTTATGGTCTGTGCAAACAATTATTGACAACTGTTAATACAACTCATGAAATTTTTTATATGTTTTATTTCAAACAATGGTTTTAAGAATATGAACTCTGCTGCTACAACGCTTTTTATATGAAAATTGTAAAGGTTTTAATTAACTAAACAATAAATATTACTTACTTAGTATTGTGTAATGCGTTTTTTTGTTTCTTTGTTCTGTAGCGTGTCCCCTTCAGATATCCCTAGTTAAATAAATATAATTAGAATTGTATGATGTGTTATGGAATGTGGCGGCAAGCATCTTCAAAGAACCTGTTGGCTGATCTGGTTCATGTATGCGTTTCTCCCATTGCTGGGGTATATTACTTACAGTAAATCCTAAGTTAAATACAACTCTGGACTTCAATGCAATTTTGTGACAATGAGTTGCCCCAGCACATGGACCGACGCTGGTTACTTTGTTTGGGAAATTGTTCTGCTTGGGAATGTGGTACTTTTATTACACAAGTGCTATTTCTCCATATTTTCTGGGTAGACAACCCATCAGGAGCACACCTCCATACCAGCACACCAAGGTGAGGATTTTATTTTCCTTTATGAAAGACTTGCCGATGTGCCTAATTGCTGTTCAGCAAGTACCGTTCACCCACCACATTTTTCAAGATTGTGTGGATTCCACCCACCACATTGTTCAAGTCTGCCTGGATTCCACTGGGGGGCGCAGTTGAGGTATGCCATTTCTACATCAAGGTATTCTAGAAGACACACTTATATCCTACAGGACATTCCCAAACAACAGAACCTTTACATGACGTCCATGTCCCACATCTGGGGTCAAATGCGAGCTGCTATCTCTGATTGGGCCACACCAGCGATTTACACTGCAATACACACATACATTTGGTTCGCATCATTGTTGCTAATTTCAGCGATATGCAAGCCTTCCTGGGGGTAGTAATTTCAGTGCTATACGCATGCATTCCTGGAACCTCTGTGCTCAAACGCATTCCTGTAATGTGTGTATGCACCTTAGATGTTCAATTTCGCAAGACACACACCAGTGCTGGAGTGGTTACTCCTAATGTTTTTAAAAAGTTTGGTCTCACCATTTAGTTTGTGGTAATAGGCATTTGTTTTCTGGGGGTGTCAATATTAAGTTTGTTGCATACTATCTGAAGTTCTTCTATCTGCTTTTCGCATTAGTCATCTCACCAGTGTATATGCACACCTGTGAATACTATTTAGTTTTTTTTTATATGGTTTTCATCTTTTACTTTACTGAATTTGAGTTTTTTTAAATTCATTTTCTTGTTGTACCGTTTATTCAACATATTGATGCCATCTAATGGCGCTCTAAACCTTACTGCACCCCAACCCTTTGTGCCTTCTTCTGAAGAGAATGCTCTTAAGTGGCAAGAGTGGAAGAAGTATTTCTTGAATTACAGTGCCTCCTGCCTCCTTGGATGAGGATGATGAGTTCACTCCAGTGAGACAGAAGAAAATCTTGTTGCACTCTTTGGGTCCCATTGGGTTTACATTACAACCGTCTTGCAAAAAAAGCAATTCACTGAAGGAAATGTTTTCTTGGATGCAACAGAAGATCTGGATGTTTATTATACCCCACGGTCTGTGTGGGGATAGACTGGTATACGTTTTATCACAGAGACCAATTGAAGGAGAAGACTGTGGAAGAGTACTTCTCTGCCTCAAACAATTTGACCTTAACATGTCGTTTTGGCACTTCACACGATGAGCTTATCAGAGACCAATTTTTCATGCATGCTTCAAATCCTCTATTCCGGATAGTTAATCTTTGGGCCAAAGTGGAGTCTCCACTTTAAGAAGCTGTAGAAATTGTTAAAAAGAATGAGCTCACTGTCAGATGTGCAAAAGCAGTTTGAGTCGACGCAACAGAGGAACTGGACAATAAAACGGGAACTAAAGAAGTAGTTAATAAAAATAACCTGGTAAGAAACCTGTATCCTCAAGAGATAAGAACTCTAAGGCTGTTTACAAAAAAAGCAACATCAGTATAAAAAAGATGTTAAGTGTTACAGATGTGTGTATTCTGTACATTTAGCTAATGATAAAAAATGCCTTGCCTGAAAGCAAAGATGCTCGTTTTGTGTTATAATAGGCCATTAGGTTTGCAAGAAAAAGGGAAACCAGAACTCTGCTGTTAAACTTTTGGAAGAGGAGTCAGAGACAAGACACAGATGACACCAATATGTGAGTGTTAAGTGTAGGGTCGGCTTCGGATGTATTGGGTGTTTTGACCAATAGAAGAAAAAGTGTTGCATTGAGATGGGGGTATATCTGTAATTGCCACTGCAGATATCAGTTCACCTTTCAATATAGTAAGTGAAGCTGTGTGGGACCAGAAATTAAAAATGGTTTTAGGTGACAATCTTTAGTTACCGGATATTTCTCCAAAAAGCTACACCCGAGGAGCAATATCGTAAGTTGGTTTTAGTAAATAAAAATTCAAATTTAAGGAACGAGAAGCTGATTGCCAATTGAATGTTTCCAAAACTGGTCCATCAGTTCTGGGTTGGTGTGACAAACAAGAACTTGTAATCATTTTAGATTTTGGTGGGGAGGAATCTGTTCTAGGGGTGTAATGTAATGCAAGCAACAGTGCAAGTGTTTGGATAAAATACCCTGAGGTGTTTTCGGATAAAGTGGGGGAACTCAAGAGGTACTAGTACAAAATCATTTAAAAAGAACCTCCTGTGTCATTTCCTTCAACAAAGCTAGGAACATCCCTATTGGTATCAGAGATGATGTTTCAAATGAATTAGACAAACCTCTTGAAGCATGTAAAATTGAATCAGTAGAATTTTCACATTCGGTCATACCTTTGGGGAGCCTATGGTAACCTGAGGTTCTGTGTGGACCTCAGAGATTTGAATAAAAACACACTGATTGATCAATTTCCTCTCCCTAAAATTATTGATATGTTGTCTATTGCTAAAGATGCTAAATGGTTCACCACAATTGATCTCACTGCTGCTTACCACCAGGTCCCTTTACATCCTGACAGCCGCAGATTGACAGCATTCATTACACCTTTTGCCTGCTTTTAGTTCATAAGAGATCTGTTTGGTTTGGCATCTCCTGCTGCTGTTCCAGCATTTAATGTTTAAATTATTCAGAAAAGTTTAAAAAGTGTTGTTTTTCCACAGTGATATTCTGATCATGGGGGCAACAAAGACGGAACACAATGAAAAACTTAGGGAGATGCTGGATATATTTTGTGAAAAGGGTCTAACGACACAATATGCCAAGTGCAAGTGTGCCAAAAACTAATTTACATACTTGGGCCATGCAATTAGTGGAATGGGAGTGGAATCCAAAGCATCTTTGGTGGAAATGATTAAGAATGTCCCTGCTCCTTCAAACCAAAACGAAAGAAGGACTTTTTGGGGAAGGCAAAATTTATGCCAAATACCTCAAGAATTTTTCGAGCAAAACCTTCCCTATTAGACCACTTTTGAAGAGCAAGTCTTAATTGTTTTAGTCTGAAGAGTGTCAACAAGCCTTCCCACTCATTAAAAATGTCCTTAGCGGTGTTCCAGCCTTACAAGTGTATGATCCATGGAACACGCCAGAGCATTTGGGGTTCACATTTTACGCTCAGAAGGGACCATGAGCCTTTAACTAAAGCGCTCACCACAAAGGATTTACTTAATGTATCTCCCAGGCTGGCCCGCATGTATATCAAATATTTGGATTACAATTATAATGTATGCTATGTACCAGGTGTCAAGAGTAAAACAGCATCATTTTAAGCAGGATGCCTTTGCCGTTGAGGAACAACCCTGAGCAGGAGGACACATTTAACAATTGGCATGTGGAAGATATCATTATTGGTATTTCGGAAAGTGAATGGGTAAAAGCCCCCTTAAATGATGAACATCTGCAAAAAATTGGTGTTTGGATTAGATTAGAGAGGGTTGACCAACTAAGGTTGATTTAGGCGACAAATTGTGTGTGTATTGGAAATTTAGGCAAGAGTTGTCTGCTGAGGATGGCAAGGAGCTACAAGCTGAAAGGTTGTACGCCCTGAGTCCTTGAAGGACAGGAGTTTGGACATATACTATCAGGGCCATTTGGGAATTACTAAAACTAAGCTCAGAGTTAAACATGTGTACTGGTGGAGTGGTATTATTGAACAGCCCAGCAAGAAGAAAGTCACAAGCTCATAAATGCCATGGGGAAGGATTGGATTGGAAATATTAGGTCCTGTGTAGGACGGAGTAGTAATCAAGTATGTCATAGTCCTATTAGATAATTTCGGCAAATGGCCTGATATTAAGGTGGTTACCAAAGTGGATACCCAGTTTGTAATGTGTTTCTTAATTAAAAATATTTTTGAGGGAAGGATTGGCCATTGTAATTTCAACTTATATTGGACCTCAATTTTGTTCTGAGGTGTTCAGTGCATTGTTTAAAAGGAACAACAATGTACGCAAAAGCACTTCTATTCACCATCCAGCTGGTAATGGTGCTGTGGAACGCTTTAACAGGGTGCTCAAAAATACTATCCAACTCCGGCGGGGGGGGGGGTATCCAGCAGCAAGGCGGAATAGACGTGTCCAACCGGAGCTCTGGTGGCTGATAACTGATCCTGCTTCAATCCTCTGCTCACACGTATCATCCTGTATGAAAAACCACAGGCTGAGTATCGGAAGACAATCTCTATGCCCTGCTCTGCTTGTTCTGACAAATAATGGCCCGTAACGTCCAGAAATGCAACGAGAAGCAGAGTCCTGGCCGTGGACAAAATGGCCACGGTCTGTGCTCCGAGCAGTGAAGGCGGCATCGCCGGGTAGCTGCGGACTGCCCTCGAGCCAAAAATAAATACAGTGCGACGTCGGCGCTGGCTGGTGTGTTTCTGCCCGCCGGAGAGAGTGATTGGCGGGAGGACTGGCGGAGCTGTGGCCGGTGTGCCCCTGTGTGCCCGTGTGCCCGAGGGCCCGGCTGCACTATTGCGGAGGCTGTAACCTGGGGGAGACTCCGGCTCCAACAAGAGAACTGCCAGCAGGGACCCGGAAATACAGAGGGGCTCCTGCATTGCTTGACTGCCCGCGAGGAGGTAGATTGACCCACGGAAAAGGAAAGGAGGAGAGGCCCGTACCTGTGCTGAGCCCAGAGGCTGATTGAGAAAGGGCAAGAGACACCGAGCAGCCCGTCTGAACCGGGAGGATTCGGCGATCACTTTGGGACCACAGACTGGAGGTGGCGAGAACGGTCAGGTGAGCCGGTGTGGGGCTGGGGAGCACGACAAAGAAGTGACTGAGGCCTGCTGGGTCGGTGCTGGAATGCCACCCCCATGCACCCTAGGAGCCTGACACTTTGAGGGACACACGGGGCACGGTGGCGATGGATCGCCTGGGCCGAAGCGTGAAACCCAGCGAGACGGGGAGGGAGCTCTAAGTGACCCAGCAGATAGACATAATGTTTTTGCCCTACTGAAGGTGACCTTAGTGTGGGGGCGACATCCATCAAGGTGTTACATCGGCAACACGATATTCTTGTGGCAGTTGGACTCCCCCATCACCGAGGATCTAGGTGGAGCCCGTGACCCCCCTGGGGAGGAAAGGTCTTGTGGAACACCGTCGCTGAATTGTCCACACGGGGAGAGGGCCACAAAGGGCAAATGGCCTACAGAGGTGGGTGCCCCGCATTTTTTTTGATACTGTCTCCTTGCTGCCCGCACGGGTGGCGGCCACAGATGACGCGGGACAAGGACCCCAAACCACAGAGACAGGGGAATGTGGACAAGTTTGCCAAACCATTGCCTGGGACGGAGCCCCCCACCTCTGCCTCAGTGGATGCACCCGATATTAATGTCATCCTTCAATCGATCCAGTCCTCCAGAGAGGTGTTGGAGGGTAAAATTGATGAAATCAAAATCGATGTTAACCTGCTCTGCCAGGACCTGCAGAATGTCTCTGAGAAAGTCACGCAAGCAGAGCACCGGATATCGGAAGTTGAGGACACCACTCATATGCTTTGGGGTGAGGTCATGGCCCTAATGGCAGCCATGAAAGATGTGCTCTGGACAGTCGCTGATGCGAAAAATCGAACCTGAAGAAACAATCTTCGGTTTCTTGGCTTTCCGGAGGCCATTGAAGGAACAGACGTGGGTGCCTCCCTGCATAAGTGGCTGCTAGACTCATTCTCCAATGCCCATTTCTCGCCAAGCTTTGTTATAGAGCGAGCACACAGAATACCAGGGACCGACCTCCAAAAGGAACCCTGCCACGCCCGCTGATCACGAGGTTCTTTAAATACCAAAACATAGACCTCATCCATAGGGAATTACAGCAAAAGGGGAAACTCCGGATGGACAATACGAAGGTCATGGTGTTTCCGGACTACTCCCAAGAGGTACAGAAGCAACACAAAACGTTTGATTCTGTGAAAGATAAATTACAACAGCTTCAAATCACGTACATACTCCTCTTTCCTGCCAAACTTAAGGTGATCTATCAAGCCAAGACACTGTTTTTCAATACTCCAGAGGAGGCCTGGCACTGGCTGGTGGAGTGTCCCCTATTGAGAGTAGCCGGGGGCTCTGCACCACTCTCTGGGAAATCCCCGTCAACACGCAGTAATAGACCCAGATCACAACGCTTTAAATGGAGGAACACTGACACTGCGCCGAGCACAACACTTAGGCCGATGCCATATCGGAGTAGGAGAGTGGCAGGGTCCATGCCACGAGCCTCAGACTCTGAAAACATGCATCGCACGGACAGACCTAGAGGAGAGGCACAGAGCGGATGGAGGATATTGCTACGCAGCGCTCAGCAAACTGCAACGATCTGGACATTGCAACGGACTTAGAGGAAGATCACCTCTTGTTGCAAAACATTAATCTCCTGGAAAATCTGGGAGAGACAGGCACTGAGAATGGCACGGACACACGGATCCAGCACACAGATAAAGAAGAATGATGAGCAGTAACCGGCCTGGAGAGTAGCATGGAAAGCTGACTGACAGAGGACTACACCCCCCCCACGTGTTCTGTTTCCCCAGTTGTACTTGATTTTCCTGCATTCATCTCCCTTATATTTCTATATTTCCTTCTCCCCACTTCCCTTTCTGTTTTCACCCTTTTCTATTTCAGGTTGGGACTGTTTGAATTGTTCTGATTTTGAGTTGGGACTTCCTGCCTACTGGCTAATCTTTGACATCAGCAGCCCAAGGGCCCAACCCTCAGATAGCCTAGTTAAGGCCATTAGATCCGAGAGGGAGGAGCTGGAGGGACAGAGAGCAGCTTGAAGAGGCAGGTTTGGGGGGTGGGCGACGGACCCCTCCAGTCTGATCACCACACAGATGGATCTGTTGACCCAAGGGGCAGTCAGTTGAATCCTAGGGGTTTGTGGGGGGGTGGGATGGGGGTTGGGTTTCTTACACGGTTATGTGGCAAATAGTAAGAAGACAAGCCTTATGAGACTATTGAAACAGCAGCATTGGGGCGGGGAAGGCAGTCCTGATAATGGAACGGGCACAACACCTAATCAGGGGACCTACTCGGTCCTCTCCTGGAATGTGAACGGGATGGGGAATAAGGTTAAGAGATGACTAGTGGCTGTATATTTCAAACGACTAAAACCAGATGTCATCCTTCTGCAGGAGACACACTTAAAGGGCACACATTGCAGGTTTTTAGGCCGAGGAGCATATAAAACACTAGCCCAAGACGGGTTCTCCACCGGGGCGATGGGTGTGGCAATACTAATCAGGAAAAGCCCACCTTTCAGACCAGAGTGCACATGGATAGATCCCAACGGTACATATATCGCTGTTAAGGGTGTGTGGGACAGACAAAACATTACTTTTATCAGTGTATATGCACCCCCCAGGTTACAAAGACAAATGCTGGAGAAGCTCATACGGTCCTGCTGGAAGCAGGCTCTGACATACACATTATTGGGGAGACTTCAATGACGTAATGGATCAATTACGTAATAGACCCCACGCTGGACCGTACGACTGTCCCAAAGGGTGGCCCCAAAGAAACACAGCTCAAACAGTTTACAGACACACTGACACTCACGGACATATGGCGTAGGCAACATTCCCAGACTAGAGCCTATTCCTTTTACTCAGGTGCCCACAAAGCCTTTTCACTGATAGATTTCATACTGGCCCCAGATGGAGAACTAGGGGAGATACAAAAGGTAGAATACTTGGCGAGAGGCCTTTTGGATCACTAGCCCTTATGGCTCACAGCGGGTACCCGTACACAACGCCAGGCCAGGGAATGGAAGCTCAACCTGTGGGACCCACAGGTTACTAAGGAAATCAGGGTGGGCACAGAATGTTATTTTAGTGAGAACGTAGGGCCAGTGGAATCTGCCATCACCCTATGGGATGCATAAAAACCTGTACTGCCAGATAGGGCCCAGAACATTATAGCCCATAAAAAATGGAAAGATGTTGAGGAGATTGCTGGGCTTGAATCCCAACTATTGCAGATAGAAACACAAGCCATTGCGAGTAATGACCCTTCCTTGCTGTCGAGCTTGCAACTTCTTTGATGGAAATATTTTGTTCTGGCCAAAAAATACAACCAACATGTAATACAAGCCATGCACCGATGTCTGTATGACGCAGGTGACAAGAAAGGTAGATTGCTTGCATGGTTCAGCTAAAAAGAGCTTGACAGAAGGTGGGTAGCCCAGATACAGACAGAGGATAGTCAGGCTCATGTAACTCCCGTTGCAATAGCTAACGCTTCGCAAAATATTACGAGACCTTCTATACGCAACGTGCTCTGGCAGAGCCGCCACAGATCCAGGCCTATCTTCAGACAATTCATTTGCCTTTCACTAAGTTGACAGCTAGCGAGTCACAGCCATTAGACAACAAGATTACGAAGGAGGAAATTATAGCAGCCATTGGTCATTTGAAAACTGGGAAGGTCTCAAGTTCTAATCGGCTCCCTCCAGAATTTTTTAAGCAAAAAGTGATGCTATTTAGCCCCCACCTCCTCCAACTATGCTTGAAGGTGCACGAGGTGGGCAGTCTCCCCACGATGGTGGTAATCCCCAAGAAGAACAAACCACCACAGAAGTGTAGCTCATACCAACCTATCTCCCTTATTGACATGGAGACCAAAATATTGGCCAGAATATTAGGCAATAGGCTCAACGTGGTTATACTAGTCTTATCCATCGGGACCAGTCGGGCTTTATGCCAAAGAGGTCGATGAGGCTCAACCTTCCGAGATTGCACAATTGGTTAGAGGTGGTGACCACAAGGGAGGAACCACATCTCATCCTGTCTCTTGATGCCAAAAAGGCATTTGACACAGTCAATTGGCCCTTTCTTATGTCCTCTATGGAGGAGCTTGGGTTTGGCCCGGTATTCAGGGGATGGATAGCCATTCTCTATGAGAGACCCCTGGCCGGAAGAATAGTTAACGGGGTGGTGTCTAGGGAATTCTCAATAGGTAGGAACACTTGACAGGGATGCCCCCTGTCCCCTCTACTCTTTGCTCTGGTGCTGGAGCCACTTGTTTGTGTTATCTGAGTGCACTCGCACATAACGGGATTCCGGGGAAGAGAGAATGAGGAATTGGATGAGCGGATCTCTCTATATGCCAATGACATATTAATGTATGTCACAAACCCTGAAACAACACTCCCTATTATTATGGATAGATGTGTAACCTACGGCGCACATGCAGGATATAAAATAAACTGGGAAAATCATGTCTCTATCCGATAGACATGGGCAGGCATGGGTGTAATGCCTGCCCATGCCGACTTCATTTAGCCCCAGAGGGTATAAAGTACTTAGGGATTTATGTCACAACGAACACAGCATTGGCGCTGGATCGCAATCTCTATAGGGTGCTCAGGGAGTTTCGCACAGATGTGGAGAGATGGAAGTCCTTCACACTGACGTTGCTAGGCAGGGCAGCACTATACAAAATGATAGTGCTCCCGAAATTCTTGTACGATCTGCAAAACACTTATCAGCTAATACCAGACGAGGTGTTCGCTTAAATTGACGACACACTGCAGACAATTCTTTGGAACGGGAGACCGCCGAGGATAGCGCTGGGGACATTGAAACACACTCAATATAATGACAGCATTTCCCTACCTGACCTTCGGGCATATTATTGGGCAACTCATCTAATCATTGTGAATAAATGGGACCACCCCACAAGTGCACTTGAACGTACACAATTTGCTGGGTGCTCATAGACGCACTACATTTATGGGGGGAGGGGCTCTGCGCAGCTCCTAACACCTACACGGATTGTTATAGCAGCATGGAAAAAGGCAGAAAGGCAGATGAAGTGGGATGGCTCTGGGTGGGAAATCGGCTTAAAGAAATCGCAAAACTGCAAGGTTTTCGAAAATGGGATCTGCTGGGTATTTCACAACTTAAGGACATACTGTATCGTAAGGAGCTGGTAACTTTCTCGCAACTCCAGACTGAGTATAACATGAATCAACACAACGCGGTAAGTACTTACAGCTGGCGCACTCATGGCAAACACAACACGTAGACACCAGCGACATCCCTGAATACGAACCTTTAGAGGGACAACTCCTGAAGTGGGAGATCGGGTAAAAGGCGGTCTCCTGGACATATATAACAATAATCAATAATAAGCCGGATTCCCTGCAGAGGTTGAGGGCAAAATGGGAGTTGGCGTTGATGCATCCCTGGGAGGTGACCATCAAGTCAGGACTTAGATTGATTAAATTCAAATACCTACATAGAGCATACGATGATAGAGCTCGACTGCACCCCATAGGGAGGGCGGAAGCACCAAAGTGTTTGCGATGTAACGCGACATAGAGCACATCTTTCCACATGCTTTGGGACTGTTCACGGATTCAAATGTACTGGGCTTCCCTGTTGGAGGAGTTGGGAGCTATCTTGGAGGAGACGATTCCATTGAGTCCTCTGTTTGTTCTGTTAGGAATATCCACGGAAATTGACCTCCAGAGAACAAAGTTAACCCTACTTCAGCTAGGATTAGTGGAGGCAAAGCGCGACCTGGCTAAGGCATGAGGGACTGTGCTGAGTCCATCGCTGGCCGAATGGAGAAAGAGTATGGATATGTTAATGTTGGGGAGAAAACAACTTATAAAGCACAGGGCTGTCCTAAAATGTTCTGGAAAATATAGAAGCTGTGGCTCACTCACTACGGACTCACGCTCACTGACTCACAATGATCTCCCAGGGTGGGGTGATGGGTGGGGGGAAGGGAAGGGGCCCATAGTGATATCTAAGAACATAGCACTGCTATTTGCCCGTTTGCCACTGCTAATTGAATATAATGTTGATGCAACAATGAAAAAGCTTATGTGCTCTAATGCTGAGTATTGTTTTTGTAATAAAATCAAGAAAATGGCAATAAACACATTCCCCCCCAAAAAAATACTATCCAACTGGCTAAAGAGGCTATTTTATCCTGGGCTAAGGAAGTATGGAACACTGTGTGGGCATACAGGGTTAAACCTTGCAGTCCTACAGGATTTAGGGCCCGATGTAGGTAGGCATTTACCGGCCGGTAACGGCCGAATTCGGACGTTACCGACCTGTAAATGCCTTTTCCAATGTAGGGGGCATGTATTTACAGATTCGGTATTTTTACCGAATCTGTATTTACCGAATCGGTAAAATTACCGAATTGGTAAATACAGACTCTGTAAAAATACAGAATCTGTAAATGCAGATGTAGGTGGCGCTTTAAACAGTGCCACAGGCCCCTAAGAATTCGTTATTTACCATGTAATACTATTGCATGGTAAATAACGAATTCAGGTGTACATGCACATCTGTGCCATGTGACACACAGACATGCCCTTAGGGCATGTATGTGTGCCACATGGCACACAAGACTGACATTGGGGTGCTACAGGGTGTCAAAGTGACCCCGTTCCCCCTGGCAGGATTCGGTATTTACCAATTCGGTAATTACCGAATCGGTATTTGCCATTGATTCCTATGGGCTTCAAGGCCCATAGGAATCAATGGCAAATACCGATTCGGTAATTACCGAATCGGTAAATACCGAATCTTACAGATTCTGTAATTGAAAAAGAAAAATTACCTACATCTGCCTACTTCCAATTTACCTACTTTTAAATACCGAATCGGTATGATTCGGTATTTAAAGAGTAGGTAAATCAAGATTACCTACATCGGGCCCTAAGTCCTTTTGAGCTTATTACCGGCATATTGCCATCTATGAAGGACAATGTAGCATGGAAGCACAGTTCCAAGAGGAGTGAATGGACTCCAGATGTGTTTAAGGAAAGAGTACACAAGATTCAGGATAAGTGTAAGAAGTATCTCAACAAAAAGTGTAGCTGCAAACCGGTAGGAGTACGAATCACGGATTGGGTGAGAGTCAACAAACCTTGAGTTTATAAAAAGAATGGAGGCAGATATTTTCAACCTTTGCAAGTGGTTATGGTTTTGTGGAACTCAGTTCAGTTGAGTGACGGCAGGGCAGGGGCGTATTGGCACTGGGGGGAACTCGGGCATGGGCCGGAAGGCTGGTGTCTCAGTGCACTCTGTGGGCCCGTTTTTTCCCCCTTTACCAGTCCACAGAGAGCACTGACAGGGAGAGGAAAGCGGCCTCTCAGTGTGGCTGTTCAGAGATGATCAGCTGTGGCCTCTCCTTGACCCCCTACCCTGAAATCACGCTGATGGTGGGCTGGGGAGGGGTGATTGATGCCAGAATCGGCCTCCCTTGGGGCCAGGTGTTTTTCAGGCCTTTGAGCCATTTTCCCCTCGGACCCCCCTGGCGCCCACACAGCCCAGAAACAGTGTTTGCTTTAACACCTCGCCCACAGCCCTTCTCATTCAGGGCATAGTGGGCGAGGAAGAATGGGTCTCGCTGTGGGGGCAGGTGATGTGGGGAAATCTCACCATCTTTACCTTAGCCTCCCCCCCAACCCCCATGGATGGCCCAGCAGTTGTGTTTTTGCTTTAGCCCCTCTCCTGCAACGCCAGTGCCCTGAGGTAGTGAAGGGCTGAGTAATTAAGAAATAGATGGGGCCTCGCTGTTTTCAGGTGCTCCTGCGCTGGAGGGCTGGGGAATAATTTTTTCATAGAAAGGGGCCTCACTGTTTTTCAGGTGCTCCTGCGCTGGAGGGCTGGGGAATCATTTTTAAAAGTAAGGGCCTCACAGTTTACAGGTGCTCCTGCACTGGAGGGCTGGAGGGCTGGGGAATAATTTTTTAGGAGAAAGGGGCCTCACTTTTTTCAATTGCTCCTGCGCTGGAGATCTGGGAATAATTTGGTTAAAGAAAGGGGTCTGGCTGTTTTTCAGTTCCTCAGCTTGTAGGACATTGTCACCTTGGCCCTGCGTCCTTCCCAAGAACAATATCCTCCCACTTACATTCCTTGTGTGTTTCATGAAAGGGCACGGCCGCAAATGTGGGCCATGCCTGGAAATGTGGGCCACGCCTCACGAATGTGGGCCACGCCCCGCGAAGGTGGGCCACGCCCCACAAATGTGGACCACTTTTTTCGTCAGTGCCCGGGCCAAATTGTGATCCCAATCTGACCCTGCGGCAGGGTATAGCATTTGATTCGTATTTCTGCATACAAAGGAGTAAAGAGTTCCTAATGATGCATTTGAGATGAGTGGTCAAAAAGCAAAAAAAATTTGTCTGATTGGTTGTTGGGAAAGTGTAGTTCTGGTGTGACTGGAAATGGAGCGGTTGGTGATAGCAAGGATATAGTGGTTAACGGACAGAAACAGTGTGAGGATATTGACCAGGGTCCCTCCACTAGCCTGTCCCAAGAGAGAGATGCAAGAAGGTGAGTTCAGGACGCATTATCACAAAACCCAATACATTTTAAGACTACTTATACAATTGAACTTGTATGCTTACTGTAATTGCATTTTTTTTCGGGGGGTGGATATGTTGTATTGTGTAATGTTGTATTCTTGTTATCTTGTTCTTTGTACTGTAGCTTGTTCCTTTTAGATTTCCTTAGTTAAATATATAGAATTTGAATTGTATTTAATGTGTTATGGAATGTGGGCTCAAGCATCTTTACAGAAGCTGGTGGCTGTATTATTTCGTGCATGCTGCTGTTTCCCTTGCTGGAGTATATTATTTGCAATCAATCCTAATTTAAATACAACTCCGGACTCTGAATTTCACTACAATGGTGAATGAGGAAAAATCTAAATATTCAAAGCTAATAGTATTATTGCTAATATTACCATAAACACCAATAATAGTATTGTTTCATTAATAGAATAATGATTATTAATATCATAATGCGTCAGGAAAAGCGTTATCCCCCAGGTTAGGAGGGATACTATTTCAGCTACATCTAAGGTGCTTGTTGTTCCCTGATCTATTATGGTAACACAGGGTCCTGATGTAATGGGTGAGAGTGTCTCTTTTTAAAATAGTCACTTCTTTCCTTTTGATCCTTTCTTTTCTACTATGTTGCGTAATAATTTGTTTTTATATAAATAAGTATGTACATTGTGATAACTTTTATGGTTTTGCATTGTTAAAAACCGAATAAAGAAATTATTATTATTGATAGTGAAGGTTAAACTGATTAACAACTATAGAAAAACAAATGTTCGTATGACATATGTTTATACCTTTTCTAGCCTAGTTGAAGTCAATGGTTTACAGTAACACTGACAAAATGTGATAGCTGCCTTGAATTTAAAATGTTTAAGCAAGTAACAAATAGAAAAGTGTAATACTTACCGTCTTCTTTGGTAAACTGGAGTACAGGCTACCTAACATAAAAATAGGGAAGTTGTCAACAACCTCCCTGGATAGTCAAATTCAGAAAACATACCTCTTGGCAGATCTTTGCATTACTTACTATGGTAAAGCAATGGATTATACATACAAGTAAACACCATAGAACATTATCACAAATGATTTGCTGCTTCAATTACCAGAATTTGTTTGGGGCATTGTAGGAGAGTTCTGGAAGAATCTGAAATCAGAGAAGGGGGAGAAGTGCCAGGTGGTTTCACCTATGTTGGGCCAGTTAAACTAAGAGCCAATCTCTGATACTCCTGTGAGAATAAAATGCCACCAAGGTTGAATGATTTGATGGTTCCAATAGGGTGTCATGTTGCTATTGCAAAACGAATTTTGTTGTGTGCACTCCAGCGCCAAATGCAATGCAGTGACAGCAACAAAATTCGTTTTTTTTATGTTTACTTACCTGTATTTGTCCGTATTCCATAGTTTACTACCCCCCACCCTGCCCCTCCCCTCCCCACATCACCGCCCTGCAGCACTCCCACCACCGACTGCTACTGCTTATACTCTTTATATGGAAACATGATATGGAGATACACAGTACTGTGTTGTGTTTCTTACAGTCAGTCACTCTGATTAAGCAAAGGACTGACAACTATATAGGAACTGTACAATGTGGTACAGTAAATTTTAAAAGCATGGTCGGGGATCCTTCTACAAATGGAAAGAGTGACTGCATCCACTTCACCTTCCGGAAACCCACCATGCACCACCGTACCCAACAGATCCCCCGCTGCTGCTGGTGCAAAGTCACTGAAGACCAGCTAACCACCACCCTCACCAGGAGAACACCCTCTGACCCCACCGCCCCCGACACCGCCGCCCCCCAGCCTCAGGCAATGGATTGACGACTGCGCCAACACCCTTGCCCCGATCAAGAAACCCTCCAACAGAAACACCAGCAAGACAGTCAACTGGTTCACTGAAGACCTCCAGGCCTCCAAGCAAACCTGCCGTAAGCTAGAGAAGAAATGGCACAGCGAACAGACACCAGACAGCCACGCAGCCCACAAGAACGCCACCCGTAGACACCATCAACTCATCAGATCCGCCAAAAGAGCCTCCTTCTAAGACCGCCTAGACAACAACACACACAATAGCAAAGAGCTCTTCAACATCCTGAAGGAACTCTCCAACATCAGCTCCAACACTAATGACATCCCACCTTCGCAAGGCCTGTGCGACTCCCTTGCCACCTTCTTCCATTGTAAGATTGCAGACATTCAGGACAGCTTCAAAGTCACGACCGCCAGACAACCACTGAGACCTCCGTCTCCATGGCCACCGTCCGCACCGACCCCCTGCTCTCCTGGACCAACATAAACAACAACGACACCATCAAAATCATGAACACCATCCACTCCAGATCTCCATCAGACCCATGCCCACACCACATCTTCAACAAAGCCAGCACCACCATCGCAACCCATCACCGGAAAGCCATCAACATCTCCTTTGAGACAGCAACCTTCCCGGAGAGTTGGAAGCACGCCGAGATCAACGCCCTACTCAAAAAACCCAAGGCTGATCTCAAGGACCTCAAGATCTTCCGACCCATCTCCCTGCTCCCGTTCCCTGTGAAGGTCATCGAGAAGACCGTCAACAGACAACTGACCTGCTACCTCGAGGAAAACAGCAACCTGGATACATACCACTACGGGTTCCGCAGCAATCACAGTACAAAACTGCCCTCATCGCAGCCACTGATGACATCTGGGCCCTGCTGGACAACAGAGAAACTGTGGCCCTCATCCTTCTGGACCTGTCAGCCGCCTTTGACACCGTCTGTCACCGCACCCTACGCAAACGCCTCCACGACGCTGGGATCCGAGACAAGGCTCTGGGCTGGACCACCTCCTTCCTCTCAGGCAAAACCCAGAAGGTCCGCCTCCCCCCTTTCCGCTCCGAAGCCACCAAGATCATCTGCGACGTACCCCAGGGCTCATCCCTCAGCCCAACGTTGTTCAACATCTACATGGTACGGCTCGCCCACGTCGCCCGGATGCATGACCTCAACATCATCTCATATGCTGATGACACCCAGCTGATCCTCTCCCTCACCAAGGACCCCCTCACCGCCAAAACCAACCTCCATGAAGGAATGAAGGACATCGCCGGGTGGATCAAGAACACCTGAGTGAAGCTAAACTGGGACAAGTCCTCATCCTCAGCTCCACCCCCTCCACCTGGGATGACTCCTGGTGGCCAACCGCATTGGGAACAGCTCCAACACCCACCGACCACGCATGCAACCAAGGGTTTATCCTCGTCTCCACTCTCTCCATGGCAGAGCAGGTCAACGCTGT
The DNA here is from genome assembly GCF_964263255.1 of Lissotriton vulgaris. Taxonomy (NCBI): domain Eukaryota; kingdom Metazoa; phylum Chordata; class Amphibia; order Caudata; family Salamandridae; genus Lissotriton; species Lissotriton vulgaris. Next base: position 1,220,646,973 of record NC_141693.1, read on the forward strand.
CTCGTCCTCCTGCTTCAACACCATCCACATGCTCCGCAAGATTCTACAGGTGGATCCCCACCGAAACAAGAACGGTCACCCAGGCCCTTGTCAGCAGCAGGCTGGACTACGGAAACGCCCTCTACGCAGGAGCCTCGGCAAAACTCCTGAAACGACTGCAATGCATACAGAACAACTCTGCACGCCTGATCCTCGACATCCCTCACCGCAGCCACATCACACCCCACCTGAGAGACCTGCACTGGCTCCCCATCAACAAGAGGATTACCTTCAAGCTCCTCACCCACGCACAAAATGCACCGGACCATCATACCTCAACAGACGACTCAGCTTCTACACCCCCAACTGCCAGCTCCACTCCGCCGACCTCGCCCTCCATCCGAAGAGCGACCTCCGGCGGCAGATCGTTCTCCTGCCTCGCCGTCAAGACCTGGAACACCCTCCCCATCCTCCTACGGCAGACCCATGACCTGCTAACCTTCAGAAGACTCCTCAAGACCTGGCTATTCGAGCAGTTGCAGCACCACCCCCCTCCACCCCCCCCCGCGCTTGAGACCCTCACGGATAAGTAGTGCACTTTACAAATGTTCTGATTGATTGATCGATTGACTGAACATTTTATATAAGGTAAAACGTTATAATGGATCTTGGCTTTACAAGTGAGCTTAATACATTTAAACAAGTTATTTTACATGTATTTAATATGTTTGTATTGATTGTAGAATGTGTATGGGGAAATGAATAAAGCATTACTGGATTAGTGAACAAAAGACACAGTAAAGTAGCGAGTTATAATGAGCTAATGTCCCTAAGATGCAGTGCAGCATTGTACATTAGTGTGCCTAGGATGCTATGTGGTCAACAAATAAAACCAGTTGTTTTAACCGTTCCAAAGTCTTCAATTCAGTGTTTGCCGCAGTTAAAATGTTGTTTTGAATATACTAAAGCCATGCTAGTAAAAGTTTGCTCAATCCTAAGTTTGCTTTAGAAATTAATATCGATTCAAAATTTGGAAGAGGCATTTTGTAGGCTTCTCTTCCAAACTGCAAATCAGTATGTGATGTTTCAATATTTTGCTGCCAGAATCCGGTTGCCAAACGTTGAAAAATCTTCACTCACTAGTTAGGATGTTAATGCATTTGCAAAAGAGAAGGGAGCAGCTTGTGACCCTTTCTCATTGTGAATCTTGAAAGAAATGTTTGTGTGGGAGTAGGCAATAGTTCAGGGGAACACTGCCAATTCTTAATCAAACTTTAAAAAAAGAAAAGTTTAATTAAACACAGCTCCATTTTCTTTGGGGAAATGGGCTGCATTTTTAAAAATGTTGTTTTCTTTTTTGTGAGGCAATCACAGACATGATCTTCTGGCCTTAGCAGGCCACAATCTTTCTGATGGCCTCCAATCAGAGAGTCACAACTTGTGGCCTACCTGATGAATATTAATGAGGTAGGTTAGCATGCAACCCACTCAAATCCATTTTTATGAGAACTACCCTATTTGTAAGATGATGTCCAATGTGCAAGCTGCAACAGCGATGAAACAACAAATGGTATATTCGTATATGGTGCAGCATTCAATCTGACCATGTCAGGCATCCATTTTGAAAATCAACAATAACCCCTAACGAGAATTTATGAACATGTGTTGCAAAGTGCTCTTGGCGTGGTTTCAACATCATGTGTGCAAAGACAGCTATGTCGCTCTTTAGCTAGAACTATTTTATTAATATTGTTTTTCTATTCTACAAATAATCAGAATGCTGAATATGTGTGATTCTACTTACATATGCTAGTTAATTATTCAGAATGCGGAATATGTATGATTCATATGATGCATGTTTAATATATATTATCATATTCTGCAGCATGATAATCAAGCTTACATGAATTTATTTGCAGTATTTAATCTAAAATGTTAACAGCTTCTTTTTACATTTGCTTGTTATTGTTTTCTGAGAGTTTCTAGCAGGGCGCAAACTGGTGGAACAAAAATAATTGAAAGGATATCAGGCCACTTTCTGTTTATTGCTTCTGTTAAGTGTTTTTAACAAAGTGGAGCTTTTGTTATTTAAGTTGAGCACAGAGGGGCAAGAGGAGTCAAAGTCTAAAGTAACTTTATTCGGTTCCAGAGACCATAAAAGTTGAAAAATAAACAGTACAGATTCAAATTCCCATTGCCTAATTACACAGCAGCATAGATAGAACTAGTAAAAAAAAGTTCATAAAAATCAATCATTTAAAAAGAATATAGTCCACCATAAAGAGTACTTAATACTACTAGATGTATAACCCATCATGCTCATCATGCTCATGAGATCATGACTCATACTGTTTCCAAATAGTGATTGTAACTTTAATATAACTAGAAACTGCAGTGCATAAAGCCGAGGTAGCCAGATAATGCAGATAATTAAAGCCCTTGATATAGGTACAGGGTCTGATTCCTCTTAAGAGTGGGGCTAGAAATTGTCCCCTCGGCTCTTTATAAAGGGGGCAAAATAGTATAAGGTGCAAAGTGCTCTGAGCTGCCAAATTATCGCATGGGCAGGGCATAGGTTTGTCAACCCATCCTGACCGTCTCGGAACAGCCAATAAAAAGTGCAAAGTACATAAGCGAAATCTAGTTAAATAAAATTGTGTCTGTACATTTATGGTGAATGTTAGATAACATTTCTGTTGGGCAGGGAACACACATGGGAGACTTGTCACCTCAAGTTCTGGGCGGCACTTGTTTACCCTGGAATAATGTGCCACTTTTATGATGACTTTCACATTTGTATTTATAATAGCAGGATTGTCAAAGTAATGCCCCAGGCCTATCTTGTGGAATTTATCTGTAACAAATCGGAGCCAAGGGATCAACAGTGCTCTGTTTAGATTAATACAATCTTTAATAACCTCCCTTGAGAAAATTAACTCCTAAGACAGCCAAATGTTTGCCCATAGAAGCAAAGGGGCAATATCAAAAGGATCCTCTAAACATTCCAGCCCAAACTCACAATGATAAAAGAGTGTAAGGGCGCTATTTGGGGTCATCAAGAGCCTTTTTATGAATTTGTTTTCCATGACCTGTAAATGGCGACTTTTATGGTAACCAACAAACATTTGGCTTTGTAGAGTGCAACCAGCTCTGTCACCGGCTTATGACCCAGTTTGCAGGCAAAGCGGAAGAGCCCCTCAACAACCCTGCCCGCATGTTGCACCCTTGCAGCATCAAGTGGTTCCCAATTTATCTTATTATTACAAATGTTCCCTAAATAGTTAAAATTGTTCAATTTATCAATACTCTTATTCCTTACAGCAAAATTTTCTAGTTTTAGTAGGTTTAGGACAACACGCCATAGTGAATGATTTAATAAAATGTACTTTTAAATCAAGTGGCAACATAAAATCTGTGAAGGCATTGAGTGATTTTTGGAGACTGTTTGCTGTCAGGGCCATTAGCACAGTATCATACTCATACAATAGTAGTGGGACCGGATTGCCCCCAATTCGGGGGAAATTGATTTCCTTGTCTAATAAAAATGCCTCTAGGCCGTTGGTATAAATTAAAAAGTCAAAGGGAGCTAAAATGCACCCCAGCCGAAAACCTTCTGTGGAGACTATAGCCCTGGCCTGTTCCCCCTTGCGGGCCATATCTTATGGTAACAGTGGTGGTAGTGTGAAGCCTACGCAGTAGGGTAATCAGTGTGTCCTCAACACCCATTTTCCCACAGTTTCTCCTGATTGACTGTATCAGAGGCACTGACAAGTCCATGAAGGCCAGGTGGACAGAACCCCCTGAGTCTTTATGCCAGGCAGCATTGGACAGGCCATACAGAATCATATCTCTGGATCCTTTTAAAAACTACTGGGATGGGAGGCACTTAGGGCCACATGCACAAACCTTTTTGCCAGTCACAAATGGACCGATTTACAGAATCGGCCTGTTTCCAAACACAAAAATGCTTTTTGGGATGTAGAAAGTCCTATTTGTGATTCAGTAATCTATAACTGTATCCCAAATTGGGTTTGCGATTCAGTATTAGGAAGGGGCGTATCAAGAGGGGTCCTTTCTGAATACCGAATCGCAGTGGTATGTGTGAATGTTTTGTGACTGAAATCCAGTTGCAAAACATTTGCAATATGCCGCTAATTTCAAATTGGTGGTAACCCGTTTGCAAGTAGGAAGGGTATGCAGGTGTGCGCCATCTCTGAAACTCAAATTAAGTTTTATTTTCTACTTTGCTAAAATATTTTAGATGAAATTTAGGATTTTCTATAGATTAATAGAAGCAATTATGTTCAAGTGGTGTCTATTATTCACACTTTTAGTAACTGTTGAAACTGCTGAATTATTTGTCCTTATTACTGCTACAATTCATATAATGTCCATTACGATTTAGTGTTATTGAGTGTGTTATTCTTAATGAAAGAAGTTTTGGAGGTGTACTAATTATCAGGGTATATTCTCAGCCACATAGTTCCATAGAACACACCTTGCTGAATTGTTCAATGGGTCGTGGAATGGTTGCAGTACAACTAGTTATCTGATTTAGGTTGGTGCATTGTCTATGGAGGTTTAGAAAAGCAGCCAGTGTCTTCACAAAAATCTAGAGAACATGTCAACTAAGGCGGTCTTATTTGCTTACATAATGGAAGATCAGTCTGCAATATTACAGTCAATTATAGCCAATGGCACTTGTAATAAAGTGGATGGGTTATCCATCATATTTTGATAGAGTACCCCATCTGCTAAACTCTAAATAAGGCCATATACCTCTGCCATAGGTGTTTCAATGCTTAAAGGGAAAAATTACTTAAAGACAACTTTAAGTGGATAGTGCACTTTTAAAAGTCCAGCATGTGGAAATTGTAATGAGAGAGCAGAGGTGGATGCATTTGACCTCACGCAGATAAAACCCATAGATGTATTTTTACAGTAGGAGTTTATCACACTGATGTAACCTGTACAGAAACAAGGCACATTGCTTCAATGAGGTTGGTCATTGCTTCATAGTTTGGGTACTGCCTAACATAGATCTAAGCTGGATTGTCAGCAACACCACAGACTATTCAAATATGTTCCATTTAAATGTATTTTATATGTATGTATGTTACACAGATATCCAGGAAATCTGGCAATAGTCTTGCTCACCCAGATCTACACTGGGCAGCCTTGTTCTAAACCTGTTAGTACATACGCCTGTTTGTCTGAGTCCAGTATTACACAGGAATGACTTGTGTACAATAATTAAAGGTGTTTGATTTCTTAGTCTCTTTTTAGAAGTCAAAAATCTTCAGTGGGATGAGGAGTGAGGCTGTAGCCTACAAGAATTCCAAATGTTCGGACACCCTTTGGCAAAGGATTGCTGAATAAGATTTGCTGCTTTGAAAAGGAACATAACATAAGCTGCAGAGAAGTCAGACCGACCAGCGAAGCACCTTGGCCCGATAGACAAGTAAGTTGGGCCTGGTGTTCTCTGAGTTTTCATAGTAGTTTTTAGCCAAAAATGTTTCAAGACCCTTATATTCCCTTGTCATCGAAAACAGGAAACTAAGCATGATTTGTAGTTCAAAAGATTGGTGCAGTATTTGTGGCTATTAGCTGGACAAATAATGGAAGAGTCCTGCATGTACATGGCCTTGAAATTACCATTTGTTTGTGTGTTACCGTGTTAAATTGGCTGTTACATGTTCCGCTCTGTCTATGATGTATGGATAACAAAATAAAAATAATCAAGAGTTTAGGTATTTTATTAATTTAACAATATGAAGTCAGTCATTATAAAAATAAGGTCATATGACAAAGATGACATAAGTGTGCTTGAAAAATGACTTTTCATATCTACATTCCTATGTGTCAAAATATGATACAAGATTCAAACTTCTAAACAAAAAAATTATAAAATGTTACATTAATGACATTTATTAATATACACAGCATATAATACAAATAACATGAACCTAAGAAGAGACATTAAGTATTTGCAGGACATTATAAAACATTAAATTCATAGATAAAACATTACTTCGTAGTATACAACAAGATTAATAGCATTGCTACTGCTGCTGGTGCATCTTCAGCTGAGACTGGAAGGTCAGCCAATCTGTTTCTAGGACCTCCTTGTTTAATTGGGAGAGAATGCATTACTCAGGATTTAACTTTCTAAGAGAAAACTACTGATCATCTGTTCGTGTTTTCAGAGTCTGCAAAGGCCAAGACTTAAATAGGGCCTTATATAAAATTGCCTGTATTTTTTTGTAGCTTGTCTTTGATTACTTTAATGATTAGTCGGGGATCATTAACCAGCTACAGAACACATTTTAAAGTGCTTTCTTCCTATATACGCTGTTTGAAGTATGTACTAATAAGTTGGAAACCTAAAGCAACTTTCCTACTTTGTGTAGCAGATGAGACATTTAAATACTGGCAATGATGATATAAAATTGGCCAGCTGGCAACGCTAGTTGTACTAAATCTGGGAATGGGAGAATATGCCCAGCATATTCTTTGCCATGAGGTGATTCCGGTGCCAGAGGTCCTTCTACCACTTGTGGAACTCCCTTGCTCTATGAGTGTCAGCACTCACTGCACTGTAGCACCTGGCCTCATCCTGCCATATTTTCAGGCACACACTGCATTGCTCAGCTGGGTGTCTGGTCCCTTGTAGAGCTGAGGATATTTTTGGAGGATCCACTTTCAGATAACCCCCAATTCCTCCTGAGACATTGGGAGCTTTCTATTCTATTTCCTCAGCCAGTGTGGTAGTTACTGCAAAAACAAAGGAGGAGGGGGTGGAAGGTGAATGTGCTGATGACAGTTATGTCTCATTTGGCCATGTTTTGTCATGGACGCTACCTAGTTCTCCACCACTGCCATTGAGAGCTTGCCCATATAACGGAAGATAATAAATCATCACATAGGCAGAATACACAGGAAAATGAATACATAGAACAGAACAACATGTCTGTGGTGTTAAATGGCAACCTGCTGGTACCTGACATCAAATTGAATTTCATTTCTTTTAAGATAATACAAGAATGTTTATATTAAAAAGTGCTGATGTATGAAGATGTATGAATGATTGTGTTTGCAGACGATAATACATTTATAATTGCAAGTTTGGATGCCATAGCAATTAATCAATCAATCAATCAATAAAAATTTTATTCCGATCGTCAGACCATAAAAGTACAAATACATATGTAAAATTATTATAAAAGGTATTTAATGCCTTCACAAAGCATGAGCATAACAATTATTATTTGTAAACATAGTCATTTCTTCTATCATAAGGTTATTAAAATAACCATAACACCGCGTGTTGAACAATTCATGATACCTAATTTAAGGGTCTGGCAGGCTGTTTAAAACGTTATTACAAATGAATGAAGAAGTATGACTAATTTAGTTGTGCTACAGCTAGCATAAGAAAGAAAAAGTGGGTGCCTAAAAAGATCATTCAGTGGCGTGAGTTCATCATGATCAGGTTTAATTCCCTCACCAACATGATCTAGACGTTTTACGAGAAGGTCAGGGTTAATCTCAGGGCCTTCCTTCTGATTCCCATATGTGACCCAGGAACTTTGGGACTGCGCACACAAATAGTGGTGTTGTATCTGATTTTAGTATGTACAAGGCTGCACTAGAATCACAAGTTCCAAGTTGCTTGCTAATGGAGAATAACCATTTGGCCCTGAGTTTAGTGTATGCAATACAGGAAAAAAGACGTGACCTAATGATTCGGTCATGGCAGGATAGCAAGGACAGTCTTTGTTACGGGCAGTATTGCATAGCCAGGAATTTGTAAATAAGTTTACAGGCAAGTTGCGGTGCCTGATTTGTATGTATAGTTTCGTATCGGCCGGCACCTTGATAAGCTCAAGATAGCTTTCCAGGGAATTGCTAACTTTGAAGTCCCTAAATTCCTCGTTAATCTGCCCGCTTGCTGTCCCTAGAATCATTCTGCTCTACCCAGTCCCAATACAACACCTTGATTTGTTTTTTGGTGAGGGGTAATGAACAATTAACGCTATGCCCTTTTAGCCCAATAACAGAGATGAGGATTCTAATGTGCTCGATCCATCCTATTTTAGTTGATGTATCCAAAGAACAAACCTCGTCGAAGGCAGCTGTGCCTAAGGACAGTTCTGGGGTGGTAAAAAGCCTCTGCCAGAATAGAAGTGGGCAAAGCTTCACTAGGTCCTTGACTGGTTGAATGCCCATGTCAAGTGTTAAGGGGCAGAGAGGTGTGCTCGGTGGAAGTGACACTAAGTTCCTAAGAAACCTATTTTCAGTTTCTATGAGAACATTCAAAACACCAGAGCTCTGCTCCTTTGAGGGCACTGCTCACTGCCTTACATTTGAATATCTCCAAGGCCGGTGCAACTGGTTTTGTGTAGGAGCGACAATGTTCCTTCCTTAGAGCCCCAGTTACCTGAGAGAATTCGAGGAAGGCCTTATTGAGGTGTTGTTTCCAGGCCACACCTTCAAACAGTTTAATGCCCAGGTAGTCAAAGCTTGTGGTAACAATGGGGCATCCCTGTGTCCCTCAGAACCTGGGTATCTATACAAAAAGCTACAATTGGTTCTGTCGGGTGAGAACAATTGCTTCAACGGAAGATAAACCATACATTTAGATGAGCAATGTTATTACTCAGAAAATGAGCTGGACCACAAACGACAAACAACTTTAAACAGAGTCCTATGTATTTACTTCTGTTCCAAAATGGATTACTTTTTATATGCACTGGTTAACAAAGCTGTCAGCAATTCAATAATCGAATAGTAATGCTAAATAAAGTGAAAAAAGTGCTTGGTGCCTCAAGTGAAATAATTGTCATTCATACATGAGGGAGACAAGGACATATATTGTATTTACAAATCGTACAAGGTGCGGGGGTAAAAGGAAAGGGGAATTTTCGCTGTGACAGTATCGAGAGAAATCAAGTGTCTCTGGCAGACTGTAAATTTCTTGATACTATGAGACCAGAAGACCTGATGCAACTGGACCGTTAGGAACGTCGACGTTTCAACCCTGACGTATGCGTGATTTAAGAAAGAGTCATGGCGCACCTTCTTCAGGACAACACAACAAGGACAAGGACAGCCTAAAATGAAACTAATTCAATTGAATTCAAAATCTTTATTCGGATATAAATATATCCACAAAAGCACAGATCAAATAGCAATATTATAATATATTAGTCAATTAAAAAGCACAGTCGATTAAAAAGAGATGCAACCTCATAAAAACATTTTCTAAATATGGACTTTGTAGAATATGTAGGGTTTCTGACATAAAAAATAAGATAGATAACGTAGATAGACAGTGTTCAGAATATTTTAACACTAATCATAAATACAATATTAAGATAACATTATTAAAAACAACCTTCATGGGAGGAGCCAAGATGGCGGACGGACCGGACGTGTGAGCTCCCGGCTCCGCAACCCGCCTGTTATTCTTACAAAATCCTGACATTTCCTCTTACCTACAACGCGTGCAGATGAAGCCACGAACGCGTTGATGCCGACCGCGTCCTGCCAATATCCCTGCCGGCTGTTTTGGGGGTGGATTTCGATGGTTTGATGACTCCCGGCTCTGCCCCCGGACTCTGCCCCGAGCGCCGCCGCCGGGCGCCGCTGGTCGTGCTCGGTGGGACGGGCTGAGGCGGAGCCGCCGTTTCATGATCCGTGGATGACTGCAGAGGTGGGCGGACTGGCGAGGCTACCTTCGGCGGCGGAGTGGGTACTCGCGAGGCTGGGGCAGTGTGGCGACGCTTCCTTTGTTGTGCGGCCATCACCCTGAGCGACCTCCATCTTGGGGCGCCTCCTCCGCCGCGTATCACCCGCACCTACAGAGATCGCGGGGGGCCTTCACACTGTACGGGTACCGGATTAAGAGCCGTGTCGCCTTTGGTGGCTCTAACTGCTGTCCCTGCTGATTATTGAGTCGCCCCCCCCCCCCTCCGCTGTGGATTGACTGCGGGGACGGTGATGGCGCCTGTCTGCCGAACCGGTGAGGCGGAGGTTCCCATATCCCCAGTACTTGCTGCCCTGCCTACTCTCGAATTGGAAGATGCTCCGGTGGCGTCGCTGCACAGTGCCCACCGGCCGCTGCTGGGGAACGCCTTGAACTCTGCAGACATCCTGATGGCCCTTGCAGATCTAAGGGCGACATGGCAACGTAACACCCAAGAGCTGGAGCGAAAGATTGAAGGAGCTGTTTCTCACTATGAACGACTGCGGCTGGCTGATCCCCTATTGCCTTTCATTCCACTCGCGGTGGATACAATGTTGCTGCATGAGACTGTGGAACGTTCTGTCCCTGGCTACTGTATTGAAGGTTCCCTTACTGACGAAGCTGTAGCTACAAAGTCTCCTCTCACTCCGGCACCTGAGACTTTGCCTCTGCCAGTGCTATCACGGCCTTTTTTGCAATGCTGGTGTTTGTGCAGTTCTGTTGTGGGAAAAGCGCTTGTCATCGTGGACATGGTGGTGGACGGTGACTGGGAACACTCATTTCCTCTCCCTCTGCTCCTTCTATATCGAGAGCGGCCATCTTGCTCCTTTGTTCTGCCTGCGGTGTACTCGCAGAGGCGCCCATGCTTGGGAGGGTTCCAACGTTCAGGCCAGGGCTGAAGTGTTCTCTTTCGCTGATTCTGCCTGATCGACTGACTGTGACCCGGACTGGAACGCTTGCCGACCTGTTGGTGTTGATACATTTGTGTAACCCCCTATTTCAGACTGTAATTGCTATTATTTGGCATGTTTATTTTATTTCGGGTTGCAATTGCTGTGCCTGATTTCTGTTTCTTCCTAATTAGATGGATGTATTTGTGGGCTGGGAGTCCGGGGACAACTGTTACTGGTGGTGGTCTTGAACTTGTTACTGATTGACGGGGGGGACTTGGGATGGGACGCTGTCTGGATGTACGTAGGGGCTCTACCTGTGTATCCCTCCATCTTAATGGCAATGACTTTTGTAATCGCTCTGACGTTGTTGATGTGTTGTAGGTTTTGTGCGGGTAATGGAGTCCGGGACTCTGAAATAATGGCCCTCCTCCGGGGTTAGGTATTCTGTGGGAGTTTTAGATTGGATTTCTCTTTTCTTGCTCCCTATATCAAAGGTGACATTATATCTTTTTCTTTCTCTCCTTTCTACTCTTACTCTATATTTCGGGTTTATGGGGCGACAGACGCGCTGCTGGGGGGGGGGTAGGCCATAGCCTTCGCATGCGTGTAGGGTGGGGGTGGAGGGATGGGTTTTTCGTTTCTTTTCTGTTCCTATGGTGCCTTGTTTTTTCTTTTTAATTTATCTCTTCTTTCTCCTATTTTGGGTTCGTGTCGACGTTACTGGCGGGCGGGTGATGGTGAATATCTGTCAGGGTCTTAGGGACTGATATCTTTGTTGCATACCTTCTAGCCGCCATGCCGCCTGGTGGGTGTTTGTTACCTGGTTAGCTGGGCTGTCTATGCCTCTGTCGCTACAGCTATCTCACGTCTGCATGAACCCTGTGTTTTTCTTTCGTTTGTGCTCTATTTTATTGATACAGAATAGTTGGACACTAATAGTTGCTATGAAAAATTTTAAAATTAACCTTCATTACTCCTGAGGCGCGATAGCACGTGATCTACAGTGTAACCGCTGACTGCTTGCTATTTGTTATTGCTATGCTACCGCGTCAACATATTGCATTTACCTGTGCTCAACAGTATTTGTGGCCGGCCTGAAGGTTGTAGGCCACTATTTGTACTTTTCCTTGATGCACCAATAAAGGTTTTCAAAAATTAAAAAAAAAAAAAAAAAAACAACCTTCATGAGGTACACATTGTATCACGTGCACGTACTGCTGCCTTCAAGAAAGAGCCTACACGAAAAATGAATTCATCCTCATCCAGTTTAAGAATTTGCATGTAAGCAGCTTAATAGTGATTGGTGGCACATTTTTTGAATAATGGCATCAAAAACCATTAGGTGTATTTTTGATAAAAATTACAGAAGAATAAAAAATGAAGCAATGTTTGGTTGCTTCGGTCGTTACAGGGGCATGGCAATTGATCAAGGTTAACGTTATGACCTAGGGCAAAATAAAAAATAATTTTAATGTACCAGCCCTTAAGCGGAAAATCGGCCTATGGGTTTTAAAAGATAGCTGGGTGGCAGATGAAAGTTATCCTCCAAGGACATATACCTGGCATTGGAGGATTTCTGTACCTCCTTTCCGTAGCTTGCTTTACTATACTGTGCATATAGAGCATCATGTGAGACTTTTTTGTTTACACCCTCCGAATCTGTGGGGTTTAGGAAGATGTGCACAAAATTCATGCTATTTAAGCTCTCTCTTACAGCAGCAAGCCAAGGTGTATCCCTGCCCTTCTCCCACTTAATTCTAAGAACAAAAGGGGATAGGTCCATAAACACGTGGTGGGGGCTAGACCCTTTATAGAATATATAACACAAATTGCCCAAACCACAAAACCTCTACAAGCTTATTAGGAGGGAAAAGATCAATTTATTGTGATCCTCCTCGACATCCTACTTAGTGTCAATGTTTATTATCTTTTTCAAGTTATGACAAGCTATATGACAGAAAACAACAATACATTAAATATTTACACACCTATATATACTTTGTACATACATGAAAAACAGATTCTTTACACAGTACAAAAAGAAAATTTCTTGCATCAAACATTACAAAAAACTAAGAATACATCACAAACAACATTAGAACAAACATTACAATCAAAAAATGAGAAAAATAGGAAAAACCAATCAAGGGGGAATTATAAACGAATGAATGGCTCTTAAACAAATCAATACTGGACCAGCCGGTCCTAGTATCGTAGAGATGACATTTTATTCCACCCTATGAAAGTGCCGACGCGTTTCGAGATCAGGCACAGTGTCGCTGATCTCTCATGAGGGCTGTTTTATTCTTTGTATCTGTAAGATGCAAAGAAAATATTTTACTCATCACTCTCAAAACCGAACTTCTTTTAAGGCAATGGGCTGAGAAAGAAAATTGCTACATACCAAACTTGGTTGTAAGTAGAGCAGGGCATTAAGGTGTAAAGGATTTCAAAACAAATATTTCTAAACGTGGCCAGGCAGGACAACCTACAAGAAATGTAAAAATTATTATTATTATTATTTTTTCCATTGGTGAATCTAACCAGCTCGTGGTTTCAATACTAAGGCGTCACCCAATGCTACATAAAGCATACCATGCTATTGTCGACTGCCGCCAACCGGCGTTCTTATATATAATCCACCACCATGAAGGTAGGCTCCTAAAACAATAGTGACAAATGTTTTAGTGGTGGGGCTGTTGATTACAATGTTCGCATAGTACAAGCATTATTAAAATACCAGGAAAGGCAGGAATCATTTCGCCTACCTTAATGATGTATTTCTATTCCCTTTTTCATTTTTGGAAATGTGCTCTCAATTTGCCGTCCTGTGTTAGCGAAAAAACCTAAAAGCAAGTGTAAGCGCTTGTAGCCAAAAGTATGACCATTCAAACAAATTATAGGCGTGAAATAGACAGGAAACATGTCCTGGCATTTACCTGCTCGAAAATACCAGCACGCCGCTGGTGTGATAAAAGTTTTCTCACAAGAGATGGCCGCCCAAGCACTTCCTGTATTTAAAGCCCACCTCCAAAAAGGGCATGATGGGACTTGTAGTGTCCTCATAATTGCGCTACGAGAAAATTATGTTTAGTATGGGAAGCACATGTAAAATCAGGGCGCGCCTGTTACGTGGTGTCATTGTCAATGAATGGAGGCAGAAAATCTATTTTTTAACTATTTTGGTTACGCGCTGGGTTTAAACTAAAAGAACTTCAAAACTTTATTGGCAACTCGTATCTGAACACTAATGTTAAAATGGGCCATTTCATTGAAATTTGATAAATGCTGATTTAAATAGCATTTATTCCACAAGTACGGCGAGCACATTGAGGGTCATTATTGTGATTGTGTATTGCTTGCACCCTTTAAAAAAATAAACTTTAGTAACAGAGTATGTGGGGAGTCTGTAGGTGACGCTGCACCCATTATTAAGATTGCATATATCTACCTGCCAGGCAGTGGCCACGCTTACTCTTTATACGCAAAATAGTGAAAAGAGGACGTAAGGCTACAGATTAAGTCCAGGGATGTCTGACAGATGCCAGTCCGCTATGCTGTATGACTATGCCAGTTATATATGGGCTATCTCAGACAAGCTATTCAGGCCTGTTTGAGTGCTATTGTATTTCAAAATTAGATAAGCCTCTTTCTGCAGTAAGGCACACTCAATATCGTGACATTTTGTTAGCTTCCACTAACAACCCATTCAGAGATCGAATTTTCCAGTGGTATAGGGGCATTTCTGTTTTAGGGCCCAAGAGGCCCCCGGCACCTTTGCTAAATTTGAGTCCCCCGAGCGGGCCTCTAACGTCATGGGGGCGCCTTTGCTTTAGGGCCCAAGAGGCTCCCGGGCGCAGTATGCATTTAGAGCCCCGAGGCTCTACCAAAGTTTAGGTGACATTGTTCTCTTGAGTCCCCCGAGCGGGTTTCCACCAAGTGGGGAATTTTGTATTTAGAGCCCAAAAGGCTCCACCGGGGCATTAGTCTTGAGCCTGAAAGGCTCCACAGTCACGGGGGCATATTTGTTTTAAAGGCCATGAGGCTCCACGCACATTGGGGCATTTCTAAGGGTAGAGCGGCCCCCGTTGACAGCGGGCCGCTCCCCCAGTGCAGAGGAGAACTACAGCTGCCCAGCACTTAGTGGGCAGATGCTTCGTTTAGGCCCTTGCACCTTCTTCCTTGGCTGCCCGCTCAGCCTGCCCTGACATTTTGGACACAGGGCGTTTCAGCCCCTTGGAGGCCAAGTTGCCTGGGGACAGTTCCATGTGTTGAACCCTTGGGTGTGGTACGTGTTTATGCCCTATGTGATTCCTTTGCGCGAAATATGGTTACTTGCCTAATGTGATTTCTGCATCATGAGTCTGACCTACACCTCTGAATGTGTTTTTATGCATCATGTACAAAGCTTCTTGCCTATACCCCTAAATATATTTCTATTCTTAGGTGGTTGTTTTTCCTAGTATAGTTATACTAGTGAGTTCCTGGTTCCCTGCGTGATATTTTCCGAAGGTGGTTAGGTTTACATAGGTGGTACTTACCTGTTACCAGTGATTACTGGTTGTGTGCTACATTTGCTATTTGGTGCTACAGTTATTATAGATTCTATGTTCTAAGTGTTATTCGAAAACGTGCTAATTCTACCAAGTGCTAGTTCTAAAAGTGCATATTCCTGACAGTGGTCCATGTGACCCTGTCCCATGTATATAATCCCCTGTAAATTCTGCCCGTGCCTCTGGCACCTTCTAAAGTGTTTATTTATTATCTAATGTGTTTGGTATAATACAAAGGCTATTTTTATATATGTGGAGTTTCCTTTGTGGTGGGCCTTGGGTGTTGTTGCTGGGTGCGCGTGCAAACGCTTTACACATCGCCTCTGAGATAAGCCTGACTGCTCGTGCCAAGCTACCAAGGGGGTGAGCAGGGGTTATCTTGGCGGGTGACTTCCTTGCCCTGACGTAGAATGGTGGTTTCTGCCTGACTTTGGCGCAAGCCTTAGCCAACCAGGAATCCCATTTCTAACAAGCCCAGGAGCCATTTGCTGCAAATACCAGCCCCAGATAGGGAAAAGTGCTAGTGCAATGTAAACTTTCGGAGGCTATGGTGAGTGTATTGATGGAATACTTTTTCGGCCCACAAGCCATTAAAAAAGATTTTTTCACATCAGTGCGTAGATCTAAACCCACCATAAAAACTAAAAAGCCCCGTACTAAAATACGTAGGGTGTTAGGTGTGGGGCCCATTAGGACCGCATCGTCCGCATACAGTATATTACCATAATTCCAGGAACATCATTAGTAGGTGTTACCAGTGATTTATGTAAGTCAATAATGTATAAAATAAAAAGGAGGGGGGCCAGTACAGACCCCTGCCTGACCCCTCTGCCAATTTTAATCTCTTTTGATACCTCCCCAGCCCTACTGAGCCTCACTGGGCATTCCGGTCCCTATGCAAATAGGCTAAAAAATCAACTAAAACCTTGTCCAAGCCATATTTTAAAAGAACAGACCATAATCGTGACCTGTTAACATAGTCAAAGGCTGAGGTAAGATCCACAAAAGCCAGATAGACAGGAGATTTTTGAGCTATAGTATATTTGCCAATATTCAAGTTAAGGTCTCAACACAGTTCAACTGTACCTATTTTACTTCTGAACCCTAACTGGCAAGGTTGTAAAATATGGTCATTCTCAGCCCATGTCCTCATCTTATTATACAGGATCCTCCCTAAAATTATCAGTGTATCATCGACAGGGAGATTGGTCTATAACAGCTTGGATTGGATCGATCACCCTTTTTCAAAATAGGTACAATAATACTGGTAGACCATGTGCTTGGAATCATAACATTGGTTAAGTTATTAAAAATATTTAATAAAAGGGGCGCCCAGAACTCAGGTTTGTTTTTAATGAGATCAATGGGCAGCCCATAAGGGCCAGGAGCTTTGTTCCCCAAACTCTGTTGAAGGGCGTCTTCCACTTCTGACAGGGAAATCTGAATCCTAGTAGCAGCTTGGTATTCATATGGATCCTCTTTTTGAGTTGGATCTAAATACATTTTAGAAACATGGGCTTTCCATGCCTCGCTGGTTATATTACAACTAATGGGAGTCAGTGAGTGTCCCATAGACCTCATATCTTTAACTGCGGCCCAGAAGCCATTCCCATTCTTTAACGTGGCGGCATATGCAAGCTTATCCCAGGGCTGTTTTGTAATTTCATCCTTTCGTAACCTTGTAACTACCTTATATTGTTGCCTCAGAGATTTTATGAGAGACGGATCACTGGGGTTCTTTGCAAGTGCCTTACAAAGCTCTCTGTTTGCTATGAAGCAATCTCTGTTAAACCATCTTGGGCCAGAGTGTGTATTCACTATGGGTCTCGATAGCATGAGTTTAATACCCTCACAGATTTGAACAAAGGCACCAATTGCCTCAGTATTCTAATCTTTTAGTGACAGGCAGGTGTCGACAAGTGACGAGTGTTCCCTTACCATATTGAGGAACAAATCATCATTATCTATACCTCACCAGACTAATCTTAAATTATCAGTGGAGGGTAACAAGTTCCTTGCACCACACTATTTGGCATAAGTTGGCTTAGAAGCGATTCTCAATATTATTTTAATGGGATTATGGTCACCTTGAACAGTTGGTATAACCTCAGCTTTTAGCATGGAGTCTTCTAAGGTAGCAGAAATTAAAATGTAATCGATGGTAGAAGCACTACCCCTGCCTCTATATGTTGGCTCAACATGCTTGTCCTTATAGGGTACATCAGCAATTTCCATAATATTAAGTAAATTGTGGTTACATAGGTGATCCAATAATTCTATCCCCCTATTACATGGTGGTACGTTGATGAAAAAAACAATCACTGATTAATTTTCCCTGGAAATCCTAACGTTAAAATCACCCCCTAAACAGATACCGGCTAGATTGTCGAAACCCTTGTGATTTTGTAGGGTTAGAATGAATTTGAATAAATTGATGAAATTCATATTAGGTATGGTGTGGCAGTCATTGTTATAAAAATCAATTAGGACAAATAGAGTCCCCCCCTTGTGTAAATCAGAGCCTGGAACGTATCATTTTAAGTGTCAAGAGCATTTGTGCTGCCTCCTGCAGAGATGTTGAGCCAGATAGAAAGTCCACCAGACGGGCGGCCTGCCTTAGGAGTAGGGACAACAGTACTGAAACATTCAAACCCTTCTAAGTGTAAATCGTTTGTAGCCCAGGTTTCCTGTAGCATGAGGATGTCCCGTTTTTGGACTATTTCAGTCTGGTAGGTTTATTTTAGATGCCAGACCAGCGGCATTCCAGCTTAATATATTTAAGTTTGAGTCAGTAGCAAGCAAAGTTGGAGTACAATGCACACAGGGCAGGTGCTCATTTAATATGGGTGTGATCTCATTTGCTACCAAAGGGGATAACAGTCAGTCCTGGTTATCCAAACCAGACAGTGATAAGAACATATTCTGCGTGGTTAAAGAGAAAACAATGTTGGTTTTTAATCCCAGGGTTGGTTTATAGAAGTAACCCAGTGGCAATGAACAAATGCGGGTTAAGTTGATGGTGTTTACCTCCTGTGCCATCAGTAACGATCTTGACAGGTGTCCGAAGTGAATAACTATACAGTCCCCCGCGATGTTCTTCGAAGACGACCCTACCCAGCCTACTCTACGTACCATGATAATGTCGTTTAAGTTTGACATACTAAACCCTTTATGTTTTGACAGCCAATCAACGCTTTTGTTACGCAGTTGGTCCCATGACTCTACTTGATTTTTACTGAGGGGGGTGTACCTCTGCCAGGACCAGAATAAAAGGGCATGATGCTGGTGGTAAACTCAGTATCCCCCTGCTGACCTACGTGGTTTCTGTTCTATCTGGATCTAAAGCCCCTGCATGTGGCTTAGCACCCCCTGGGTTTGCTCTATCTAGGGTACTCCTAGGTGCGCTACAAGGGTCTAGAAGTATTAGTGGGGCCAAACGGACAAACTACTGACACCACCAGATTAGGAGGAGTTTTCCTGCATGGTGATAGACTCTGATGAAAAACATTCTTTAACTTTTGTACAAGTGCCACAGGACCCGATGGCTGGGGTTGGTGGTGTGGGGATCTGTAGATTACAATTAGATACACCGTTAGATACACCGTTAATTGGCATATTATGATCCAGCCCTCGGAAGTAACATGCTTAATAGTTTTAAGTTGTGAACTTAGCCTTTTTGACAAATTATCCAAATGATCTATGCACTTCCAAAGGGCGGTAAAGTTCATATCAATTAAGTATTTAATATGTCCAAAAACAGTATCCACAATAGTGTCAATAAAGGTGTCTCCATGGCTACTGCAGGTGGAAAAGTGTGGCGTCAGTTTGGGTGCATAAAGATCGGCTCAATTCTTTGGTTGGGATAGTTTCTATGGTCCCGACATCCTGAGTGGTTGGTGGGGCCTGTATCCATGAACTCATTATAGTGCAAGATGCACTAGCACAAGGTGGTTGTTTCCTCTTTGAGCAAATGGGTTAGGTCAACTTCCTTTTACGTTTGGCCCCTAGGCTGCAAGAGTTGTAGACGGATCCACATTTAATAAAGATACAGCAGTACTGTCGCCATTACAAAACTCATTAGGGAGGTCCTCATTGTTATGACTAGATCCTAAGCTCGATAGGGACCTCAGGGTAGTGGCCTTTGTATTACAGAGCGAGGGGGGGGGGAAAATAAGTTGAGGTCGCACCTATCATAGGACCAGCTTGGGGTGCCTCAACTCCAAGGGACAGACGCCTCTCAGTTATTTCAATTTCATTGGCAACTATGTTGACTGCCCTCTCCAGCATACTATCTATGCTTGTGGTGACAGGCCGGAAGGGCAATGTCCCTGTACGTTTACCCATTGTCAAAATTGAGGCAGATTTATCCTTTTCAAACATGGTGGCACTCACCTTGGCGGTCTTTGCCATTAGCAGATGTTAAAGGGGTTGCCCAGTCCTGCCTCTTCCTGGCACTGACGGGAGCGGACGGGCCCGCCCTTGGCCCACGCTCGTCCTGTGCTGCGGGAGCCACTAGACAGTTTTAAAGGTGCCTCCTGGTGCTGTAGGCAGTCCTGGCATGGGCAGCTGCATGGTGGATCTCCTGGGGGTGCTGCAAGGGATGCTGGGGGATGTAGGCTAGCCTAGCTCCCTGGTTCCCCGTGCCAGTCTTCTCTCCTCACAGCCCCCCAAACAGAGGGCAAACAACAAGGCTGGTGATCATTCCATGCTGTGGGAGCCGCTATCCAGTTTTAAAGGCACCTCCTGGCGCTGTAGAAGGTCCTGGCATGGGAGGCTCGACGATGGGTCTCCCCGGGGTGCCGCAAGGTATGCTGGGGGATGTAGGCTACTCATAGCTCCCTGGTTCCCCGTGCCGGGCTTCTCTCCTCACAGCCCCCCAAACAGAGGGCAAACAACAAGGCTGGTGTGCGTCCCCCGCTGCGGGATCCGCTAGCCAGTGTTAAAGGCACCTCCAGGCGCTGTTGGCGGTCCTGGCATGGGAGGCTGGAAGCTGGGTCTCCCGGGGAGTGCTGCAAGGGATGCTGGGGGATGTAGGCTACTCCCAGCACCCTGGTTCTCCATGCCTGTCTTCTCTACTCACAGCCCCCCAAACAGAGGGCAAACAACAAGGCTGGTGAGCATCATGGCGGGTCTTCTTCAGGATGATGAAACAAGGACAAGGACAGCCTAAAATGAAACTATTTATATCAGGCACGTTCCAGCTGAAGATTCCTCATGAGGTTAAGAGGTGGTATCAAGGTCATGATACACACCATCTCCATGTAGACAAAAAATTGCATGTTTCTGCCTTAAAATTGCCAGTATTGTATACAAATCAGAGATTCTAAAATTAAGTAAGAAACTACAACAAAGGTTAAAATGGTGGGATGCAGTCACTAGTAGTCTTACCTGAGGTGTTCAAGGAGACTTCCCAGTGTTATTTAAGGGCATTGGCCACCTGTGATGGTTTAATTATGTGCCTCAAATTGTTCAGGGTAGGGCGGTCTGTGATTGAAAATCAAAACGTGAAATCAGCGTTGGTGTTTGCCAAGAGTGGCAAGATTATTCAGAAGGCAGTGGTTCACCAAGCCTTACCTGGTTTGAATTCAATGGATTATGGCTGAGTAATTATTGAGCCTTCATAAAATTGTCACAGAACGAGGGATCGGTGGCTCTCATTCCCTAAATAGAGCATAGTTTAGAGAGCAACCTTTTTGTGTACCTTGATGCGCCTGCTGAGCAACCCTTGCGGTGCACTTTCTATTGAGCTTGACACCAAGTTCAACTGACAGCATCTAGCTGCTGCGTTGTCACGTGCACGCTTCTCTGACGTCACACGCAACGGTTTCCTGTATTTACTGGCATTCAAGCAGACTCATTTGAGACTGTCAGACATTACTCAGGAGCGTTTTATACTTGTAGGTAAGCGGATGCCACACATCGGCGAACTATGGATGTTTCAATCAATAGGTTACAGTTTCATTTTATGCTGTCTTTGTCCTTGTTTCATTGTCCTGAAGAAGACTTATAGTCTGCAAGGGATACTTGATTTCTCTCAATACTGGCCCAGCAAATAGCCCCATTTTCTTTCCCCCGCACTTTTACCATTTGTAAATACAATATATGTCCTTGCCTCACTCATGTATGAATGAAACTTATTTCACTTATGTCACCAAGCTCTCTTTTCACTTTATTTATTGTTACTATACGTTTATTGAATTATTGACAGCCTTGTTAACAAGTGTATATAAAAAATACTCAATTTTGGAACAGAAGTAAATACATATGACTTTGTTTAAAGTTGTTTGTCGTTTGTGTTCCAGCTAATTTGGAGTAATAACATTACTTATCTAAATGTATGGTTTATGATTAAAATCCATGCTCTGTTGAAGTAATTGTTCTCACCCTACAGAACCGATTGTAGCTCAGGTAGTCAAAGCAGCTTACCCTGTCTAGAGGGATGTTATTTAAGGTTAGGAACCCTTTAAAGGATTTGTGGGGATTTAGCAACATCAGTTTAGTCTTTGTGGTACTTACATCATGGCCCCTCTCACCACTCAAAAACTTGAATCGCTTTATTAGCCTTTACAGCGTTTTAGAGATGAGGAGGGTATCATCTGCAAAAGGGAGGGTTGCAATTTTCTGATTCCCTAGAGAAGGGACATCCGCTGGAGCTGCAGATAGAAGTTCGACCACTTGATTAATATATATAT
This sequence comes from Lissotriton vulgaris, assembly GCF_964263255.1. NCBI lineage: Eukaryota > Metazoa > Chordata > Amphibia > Caudata > Salamandridae > Lissotriton > Lissotriton vulgaris. Next base: position 1,220,668,838 of record NC_141693.1, read on the forward strand.
AATGAAAACAAAGTTTGTGCCAGGACACAGCCCTGGCAGACCCCTTACTTGATTTCGACATGATTGTTAACTTGGCCCTGGCCACCCCATCTCACCCTGGCAATGTTCTCTTCATGGAATTTTATAAGTAGTGTCAGGATTTCTAGGAGCATACCCACTCCTTGAGCACCCGACACAGCATGTTCCTGGGCACGAGGTTGAACGCTGACTTCTAATCAATGAACACTGCATAGAGGCTCCCTTTACACAACAGCACCACCTTCCAATAAAGGAGAAGGAAGCAGAAGACCTGGTCGACAGTTCCCTTTTTCTCGCGGAACCCTGCTTGAAGTGGAGACAGAATATGGTTGTCGGTTATCCAGTCTTGGATCTTCACAAAGAGGGAGATGTAGAAATCTTTTTGGATGCAATCGATCAAAGTAATAGGCCGACATTTGGCTGGATTGCTCCTCTTGCCCTTTTTAAAGTTAGGGATCACTTAAGCTCCTTTCCATGATTCGGGATGGGAACCCCCCAGCAATGTCATTAGAGAGTGCCCTTATGTATTAAGCCCAGTTGTCCCTGTCGCATTGTAATTGGACTCTCAGAAATCCATCTGGTCCGGATGCTTTGGCAGGTACTATTTACTCTATAGGGGCGGGGATTTCTTCCCTGTTGAACTAACGCCTCTCTGTAAGATGGAATGAGCAAGGGGACAGTGACCCTATGTCTTGTGACCCTATGTTTTGGCTGGGGATATTCGCATATAGGGCACTGAAATGCTCAAGCCACATGTTGGCTATGATGTTGTTGGCTAGACAGGGCACGTTTTCAAGGTTACCCTTGCCCATGAGTACCCAAAATTTCCTGGTGTCTAACTGGGAAAAAGCCTCCCTGAGTTCTTCCCACCTCTTCTCATCCCAGTCTCGCTTAGCCCTTGCTTGAGATGCAGCAACCAAATTGGTCACTTAAATGAACTATGAGGACACTCACTTGCAAACTTTGCCCTCTGCTCATTGTCCCACCCCAGTATCCTGGATAGGGCTATATTTTAGGGAAAGGTCTGTTGGGCTTTGTTTATCCATCATCATATGGGAATGTTGTGCAAAAAGGCCAAAAATTAACTTACACACTACTTTAGGGGATTATTGCAGCACTTTTATTCCATGTTTTCTTATCTGAAACTCAACTTGAGGATGCCAAAAGTGTGCTCAATAATAGCTCAAATACAACATTGCACCTCTGTTGAGGCCATGTGGTTTCATGTTGGAATGTGGTTAGATGATGGGGAGAGAAGGCTTAATCTGCATTACCTGCATCAAAGACTTATGATATTTGATGCAAAGTGGCCACCTTGAGAATGATGCAGACATTTTCTACTTGCTTTAATTAAATGTTAGGCTCAAAAGTGTATATGGTAACAGTGTACATTTATGAGTGAATATGTCTATAATGTCATCACCTAGGTAAACATGCAGTGGCGGTGTGTCCTAGTTAAAGTTACACTGCAGCCACATGTCACTGAAAGCCCAGCAACCAATCAACATGTAAGAGTCAACTGTCTCAAAATGTATCTGTTGTGTTCACAATTCAAATCATGATTGAAGCAACCTCTGGCATCGCAGACAGTTCTCACATTGATGGAGTGTCAGTACTGTCTGTTGTATGAATGGTGTTCTCTCTGGCAAAATGCCTCAACTGTCACAAGAGTGAGATCAATGGCATCGCTTACCCAGTGAAAATAGACAATGGAACAAAATTCCATTTTACCCTGTTGTCTTTCCGCCAGTGACTGTGCCATGGCAATAAAATGGTGCCTACAGCTGGTGATGCAAGTGAGCACCTTCTGAAACCATCATGATTAGCTTACCTGTCAGGTACCAAACATGTCCAAAAGAACCACCTGGAAAGATCCAATGGCAAGGAAATGGAGTGCAGACAGTATTTTGAAAAGTGGAGGAATGGCCATGAAGTGGGCTAAGGATGAGCTCTTGCTCCCAGTCTGAAACCATGTCAAGGATCACATAGGTGAGAAGAGCTACCAAGCAATTAGTTTTTCCATGGGCATCTCGAGAGGATAACATTCTTGTATTTCCTCTCTCTTCTCCTCAATAATTAGTTCCTTAAAATGAAGGGCAAGATGGCAAAGACATTAGTGGTAGGCAGTGTGTGATTGGTTGATTTTATAGGACTTTGCACCTGCAAATGGGTGTAGTGGTCTCATCAGTGAATCCCTAAACCTCTTTCAGTAGAAGTTGTGTTGAATTTGAAAAAAAGCCTCACTGCTATATGTGTTCCCTATTAGTTTTTACTCTAATTTCTGACATGTGACTGTATTTTTTATCAAACTTAATGCTTAAAAATATTTTTAAAATGTTTTCTTATTTTTGCCAATGTTTTGCTTGTGTTGTCCGCTGCCTTCATGATGTCTATGAAACTGCCTTGCCAGTTGTTAGATCTGTTAGCCTTAGGGTGTCTTCCCCCCATCTTTTTGCCTTCGCTGTCCTATTTTTCAGACTAAATTTTGCCCGCCCTAGGACTCTGTGCACTTTATCACTGTAACCAGTGCTAAAGAGCTTGTGCCCACTCCCTACAACATGATAAAATTGGCTTACACCTAATTGACATATTTAATTTACTTATACATCCCCAGTAAAATGGTATACCATATATCCAGAGCCTGTGAATAAAATGCTACTAGTTGCAGTGTCTTGTGAGTTAGAGATGATGGAACCCATTTGGCTCTGGATGGACTCCATAGAACTGTGACATAAGTATTAGAATGGAATGCAATGAAGGCTGACTTAGAATGTTGATTTCACAGTCACAAGCAGGTGAATAAATACATGTAACAGTAGTCTATGTGTGTGGGTACTCAGGATGGGGAGGGTGCTAGAACTGGCAACGCGTTAGGGGATAAGTAACCCGAAGATTGACAGTGCTCTCCCAGAGAGTTTGCCATGGTCCAAGAAAACTGCTTGTGTGTGTCATGCGTGTTGCCATTGAAATACAGAACTGATGCTTAACGCATGTGGAGTCAAAGCCCAACTCCAGCCACTTTAAATAAGTTAAAAACAACATAAGCATTGCAAAGAAATCTTCATATTGATGCCAGAGAACCTGGTAGTCAGACAGTATATAAAGGTACTTCGCTGCTATGCAATATACAGTCGTATGAAATCTACAGCATTAACGCTGAAGGCAGATACAACCAGGTTTTCAAAGAACAGTTATTGGTAATGACAAATTGTAAGATAACATTATAATTACACAGTGGCGAAGACAAAGTGCATGCATAGAGACGCTCAAGTATAAAACTGTTATTTATTCACCAGAAGCTGAGTAAAGTGAGCTGATACAACCTCAGTGCTAGGTGCCGGGGTTGTGTTAGACAAGAGCGCAACAATTTTCATAGTCTCCGATTCATTGGAAACATTACTTTTCCAATGAAGGCAAAGACCTGGGCCGTCTTTCCAAAAGTTATCAAGGATGATCCAGAGGCCATCTTGTCCCAAGGCCTCAGTGATAGCTCACATGAGCAGGGTCTAGCTGAACAGCTGAGGGAGCTGGAGAGAGCTCCACCCTCAACATCAGATACTTCCACAATTGCCTACAACACTGCCGCTTTCCTGAAACCACCACCATCACTCAATACTGTCAAAAAGGTGAATATTGGTGACAGGTGGACTGCTTGGATAGAGACATTTGATGATTTTATTAATGCACTTGAAGAGACCAAGAACAAAAAGATTATAATGTGACTCAAAATTCTGGCTGGTAATGCTGTAAAAGAAGTCATAAAGAAAATTCTGAGAACTGATGAAAAAGTCACATATCATCAGATTAAATAAGTGAATATCCAATGTCAAATGTTGATTACAAAAAGTACATTTTCAAACAAGAATGCCTGAAAGTTAGTAAGCCATTGATGAATCTGTGGAGGGACTCAATACACTCATCAGACACTGTAAGTTCAATCATTTAATGATGAAGCTATATATCTGAACGTTATTGAGAATTATACCGCCCTCTGTAGGAAGATCACCCTGACCCTCGACTCTCTTGCACCCTGTTAATCCCGTAAGAACAGGGGGAGACCTTCTGCCCCCTGGTTTGGGGAGGAACTGAAAAACATGAAACTTGACTGTAATCGGGCTGAGAGGAGATGGAAGCGTGAATATCTTGATGAGGACAAAAGATCATGGAGAGCAAAAATTATAGAATATAGGAAGCTCATTAAGAGGTCGAAGGCCGACTTCTTTGCCGCATTGATACTTAGAGCTCCAAACAGCTCCTGTAGCACCTTTAGCATCCTTAACAGCTTAACTAAACCAGACTGCTGTAAAAATGAGTTTCCTCCTTCTCAGGTGCTCTGTGATAACCTGGCTGGCTTCTTTTATAATAAAGTTGCCAACATTATTGAGGAGTTGGGGAGGGCGTCCGACCCCTCTGAGGGGATGAATGCTCCGTCATCTGTCACTGAGGACATCAGTATGCTGGTAGCTAGTGGCAGCACGGAGGAGGCTGCCTGTAGGTCTCTTTCTGAATTCCCCCCCTTGCAGTCTGAGGATTTCTGCAAGATAGTGGATAGTATTGTATCAGGCTCCCCGCTGGACCCGCTACCATGTAAAATCTGGAAGGAGTTCGGGGCTGAGCTTTTTCCCTCACTCCGTATGATTTGCAATCAGTCTCTCGTTGAGGGGGTGGTGCCAAGTCAATGGAAGCAGGCTCTAGTGACGCCACTGCTCAAGAAACCTTCCCTTGACCCAGAATGTCTGAAAAACTTTAGACCTATATCCCTTCTCCCCTTCCCTGCTAAATTAGTAGAACGGGTGGTGAGTGGTACGTTGTCCGCACACCTAGAACAAGCTATATACCTGGAGGAGGAGCAGTTTGGATTTTGACCGGCTCATGGCACCGAGACGGCTTTGGTGACCCTGTTGGATGAGCTTTGGGGGCGGGCAGACAGGGGTCAGGCAGTAGTATTGATTCTGCTTGACCTGTCTGCCGCCTTCGATACGGTCAACCACAAAATCCTTCTGAGGCAGTCAAGAGAGGTAGGAGTTTCACGTATTGCCCTTAGGTGGTTTCATTCTTTTTTATCAGGGAGGCAGCAGGCAGTGTCCCTTCCCCCCTACTAATCCGCTTCTACACATGTCTTACACGGTGTGCCTCAGGGCTCGGCCTTCAGCCCTATTCTTTTTAATGTTTATTTGAGACCCCTGATGGCGGTCATCAAGCGTTATAACATCAGGGTTATTAATTACGCCGATGACACACAATTAATCCTCTCTCTTGAGGGAGAGCAGTCTACTTCATTAGAGGGGTTTCACAGCTGCCTGCAAGACATGTCGCAGTGGCTGAGGGAAAACTCACTACAATTTAATGTAGCTAAAACAGAGATGCTGCATTACGACGTGGGTAGGAATCCTTCTGAGCTGCCCAGCAATTTTTGGCCCCCAGAGTCCTCTAACCCTGGCCAACCAGTTAAGACAGTCCGTAACCTAGGTGTGACACTTGACTGTAACCTCACTCTTGAGGCACATGTTACGAAAGTGGTGGGCTGCTGTTTGGCCATTATTCGCTCTCTTAGGAAGATCTTCCCTCTATTACCCCATCAGGCGCGCTCCCTGATAGCATGAAGCACGATACTCAGTTGAGCTGATTACTGTAATGCTGTGCTTCTTGAGTCTCCTAAATTTTTATTTGACAGACTGCAGAGGATGCAATCTACTGCAACGAAACTGGTACTAGGCTGGCCGAGACGGTCCTCTGCCTCTGAGGCCCTGGCAGAGCTGCATTGGCTCCCTGTGACTCAAAGAATTAAGTTTAAATCTTTGTGCCTAGTTTTTAAAGCTCTGCATGGGAAGGGACCTAGTTCCCTTCAACGCAAATTTGAAAGGTATGTCCCCGGTAGAATCTTGCGCTCCTCTGGGGCAAAACTAATAAAAGTTACCCGATTTAAAAAAGTTAGAGCAGGAGGCAGATCATTTGGGGTTGCTGCTGAAAGGCTGTGGAACACTCTGCCTTTTGAACTGAGACAACTCAATGAACTCCTACCGTTCAGAAAGAACCTAAAAACATGGTTATTCCCTAAGAATTAGGGCTGAGTATAGGGAGCTTTTTTTGCTGCGATAGCCAACTGAGTTATGAGCGCCAAGATGCCAGTCAGGTGATAGTGCGCTATAGAAATCAAATAAATAAATAAAATTGATGAATTTTTGCCAGATTCATTTAGAAGACAAATTCTGAGAGAAACTCTTAGTCCGAAGCGAGTGCTAATGGTTGCCAGAGCTGAAGAGCATGCTGATAGGCAAGGTGCTGACATGGAGGTCGGAGGTGCCCAGAATGAATCTGTCATGAGTGTGAAAAGTGAGCAGAAACAAAAGACTGAAGGAAAAAAGAGATATCTACACACAAAAAAGTTGTGTTTTAAATGTGAATTTTCGTTTCCACATGAAGGTAAATGTCCCCCTCTTGGACACATATGTAAAGGCTGCGGGAAGGAGAACCATTTTGTGACAGTTTGCAAGGGATAAGAAAAAGTAAGTGTATCCTGATGTAAGGACAAAATGGCTGTCAAAATGTTCCAGAAGCAACGTTTGATGCACACCAAAAAGGCCAAGCAGTGACATCAGTTAAGACAAAATCGACACTGAACAAAGTTGATCGTCATCTGAATCATCGTCAAACAGTTCTTCTGCATCATTATCAAAAGAAAGTGAATACAATTAGTGTGCCATGTTGATGTTTACCTCAGAAAAGTGTTTACATGTTAGTTTGGCCACTAATGAAGAAAAATGTAACACAAAGAAAGATCCACCTGCCAAAGCACCAAAGTCATTCAAACATTGTCTAAGATTACACTAAAAGTAAATGGTTGTTTGATATCTTTCATTGTTGAAAATGGGGTATCAATAAACATTATGCCTGAGGAGAAATACAATGAATTATCTCCATTGCCATAACTTATGTCATCAAAGACCAAAGTGTATACACGGGCTGCATTAACACCCTTAAAAAGTCAAGGTTCATTTGTAGTAACAAAGAAACACAAGAAAACATAGGTGCAAGCACCCATCCATGTGATTCAGGACGCAGTGTCAAGTGCCTATCTACTCAGTTTCAGCACAGTCACTGGTATGGGACTGATTTCTGTGACTTACAACATGATGCTCACCACAAAATAGTAAGTTAGTGCCCTTCATTATTTCATGGTTTGGGAGCGAGTAAGACAATGAAAGTAGTGTTGCATATTAATGAGGACATCCATCCTGTTGTTCAAAGACATTAACAAATTGCTTTTCATTTTCAAGAAGCTGTTGAGAAAGAACTTGAATCGTTACTTAAGCATGATATTATTGAGCATTCTACTGTTCCAATGCCATGAGCTTCTCCCATAGTAAAAGCGCCCTAAAACAACAGTGGAGGAGCTGTATGAATTTGAATTGACATGTGACAAGCAAACAAGGCAATTGAACAAGAATGACATCAGGTCCACACATTGATGACATGATAATGCAACTAAATGGTGCAAAGATCTTCTCACTCCTTGATTTAAATATAGGTTATCATGAGATGGAACTTGAAGAAGATTGCAGGTAAATTACAACCTAGACTAGGTTTTGGTAGTCATCCACTGCAGAACTGTTTCAGGAAATCATTTGATATATCATACAGTCTGTCATGAATGCATTAAATTACAGCAATGACTTATTGGTTTTCGGAGCTACACAGAAAGAACAAAATTGAGCTCTTACACAAGTATGTTGTTTACTTGCTGAGGCTGGTTTGATTTTCAATGCAGAGTATGATTTCCATAAGACAAAGCTTAAATTATTTGACAATATCTTTCTGATGGGGGTATGACATCAGATTCTGCTAAAATACAAGCACTGTCAAATACTGATTCCCACAAGATGTTTCAACGGGCGCTCATTTCTTGGCATGGGCAGTTATTGTTCCACTTACATATAAGACTTTGCCACTGTAAGTGCTCCATTGAGAAAAAGAATGTTTCATTTCATTGGTCACATGAATGTGAGGAACATTTCCAGAAAATGAAACAAGCCATTGAGAAAGCTATTGAAATGGCATTCTTCAATTCAAAGCTTCCTAAAAAGGTTGTAATTGATGCTAGCCCAGACGGGTTGAGCGCTATCCTTGCACAGCGAACATTCGAATGCTCAAAGGCATATTGTGGCATATGCAAGTAGGAGTTTGCTCCAAATAGAATGTGCCTACTCACAACCTGTAAAAGAAAATTTAGACATGGTATGGCATGGGAACATTTCCATATATTACTTTACAGAAAAACATTTCTGCTGGTAAGGGATCATCAAGCTTTACTGACTATATTTGGAAATCCAAAGGTCAAAATGCCTCCTCACATTTACAATTTCCAAAAAGCCACTTTCAGAAAGTTGGTGTTTTCCTGCCCTGTGTTTAAGAAAAGACAAGGGAATCCAATGGGTAAATAAGGACCCTGGGTACATACTTTGTATTTGTAACAATGGTCCTTAAAACACAAAAATAATGTAGTGATAAATATAGACCAAAATTAGTACTATATTCGACGGTGTCCAGTCGGACACACACGTTTAATGAAGCAATTCAAATATTTTCAACAAAAATAACAAACAACCAGCAATCGAGTGGGACTCAGTCCTGCATTCAGTTACATCAAACAAATAACACAAGAAGTTTCAGGCAAAAAAGAAAGGATGCTTTGTATCAGTCAAAATACATAACAAGCTACCCATAACAGTATTCACACATATGTAATGCAGTGGTTTAAGGTGTGAATCTGTTTCAATTGGTCGACGACGTTTTGATCCCTTTCAAGCGAATAATGGGATCATCATCAGGACGGAGATGTTACATGCCTGACAGATCAAACTGCCTGTTGAGAAAGGAAGGGGAAGAAAGGCAGAGAAATAGTTTTAGGGTGGAAGAAAAGCGACGTTGCCTTGAACAGTAACCACTGACAAATAAGAAGAACCATGCAGGAGAATTATGCGTGAGAGTGCTTTGTCATGAAAAGTGACTACTGTCAAACAGATCCATGCTTTGAAGTACTGTGAATGATGAGGTGCTAAGACCAAAGTGAGGAAGTAATGACCAGCGTCCCAGTCCAAGTAGCTAGGGCTGGAGGTGAGGTATATTTCAGAGTGAAGGTAAGCACTATTTAAATTACTAGCGCGAATATTACAAATGACAGCCATATCATGAGAGTACTTGTGAACCACGATAGGATATCATTACTCAAGCTGAAACTTTAAAATCGAACGTGCAAATATTGTGCGTATTGTGGCGCAAAATGAAGAGCAGTGTTGGAAATTTCAATGAGTCCAATCATACATGGTGAAGTGATTCCGAGAAAATTACTTATCCTCGGCTCAAGGGGCAGCCTCAACAGGCAGTTTGCTCTGTCAGGTATGTAACATCACCGTCCTGATGATGATCCCATTATTCGCTTGAAAGGTATCGAAACGTCATCGACCAATTGAAACAGATTCACACTTTAAACCACTGCATTACATATGTGTGATTACTGTTATGGATAGCTTGTTATGTATTTTGACTGATGCAAAGCATCCTTTCTGTTTTGCCTGAAACTCCTTCTGTTATTTGTATAAGTTCTCTGTTTGATGTAACTGGATGCAGGACTACGTCCCACTCTATTGTTGGTTGGTTGTTATTTTTGTTGAAAACATTTGAATTGCTTCATTAAATGTGTGTTTCAGGCTGGACACCGTCGAATATACTAGCTATTTTGTTAGCATTTGAACATTGTTTATCCTTCTACAACAGCCACACAATAGAGGGATTAGTTATGCCTGGATGGGCCATAAGTGGCAGAATGGGAGGTGGGCGGAGCTGGGCACCGCCCCACTTACGAGTCAATAGGCTGTGCCTTGCCTTCACATAAATGACTTCACACTACTACATTGTTCATGTAGTCAGTTTCAAACCAAGGCATAGGAGGTAGGAAACTCTAAGCACGTCTCTAGAAACTTCTTCTACTTTAAAGAAGGCACCAGCAGTAAAAATAGGAACATCAGACCCATTCTTCAGTTCACTTTCTGAGCCTGTGGAATGATCAATGATCTGCCCAAGGTGCTTCGCTGATGGGCCTGACTTTGGCACAGCTCCCACTACGTTCTTCTCTGCAACAGCAAATCCTGTTCTGTGGACTTCACAGAAGGGCTATCCGGCCTCCTGGAGCCCTCCTTGGCTACAGATTGCAGCTTTATCCCACTGAAGATTTTTGACTTCTGAAAAAGAGACAAAGTCCAAACATAGAAAACTTCATCGTGACCTCATCCTGTGGATCCCGTACGACAACACCTTATGCCTTGTCCCATTGAACATTACCTATTCAGACTGTTTTTGTTAACATTTCTTTTCCATTTGAAGGTAAAGGCCGATCGGGCCCAATGCACTTCTTGAATGTGACCCACTCTCAATCGATGTTGGTCATATGTTCTGACTTTGAAACTGTCTAGCACAACTAGATGTATGCAGTTGGCGCTTTAATATTCTAGGTGCCAATTTTTACCTTAAACAGAAAAATTCATAACTCTAATACTGTTTTGTGGTTAAAATGTTCTCTATTTTTCCAAATTGGTGTGGGATGTTTCTTGTGTTGAGTTTCAAATGTATTACTGTTTGTGTGCTGCATAAATGTTTTGCGCAATGTCTCTAAGTTAAGCCTGACTGCTTTTGCACAAAGGTACTAAAGGGTTGAGCACAGATTAATACATTGACTTTTGTGGTTCATCCTGTTAAGGATTGTGGCTGTTTGTTGAGGGGAGTTAACACTCCACTCATGCAGCAACCCAATTTCTCGCACCAGTCATGTGTGGTGTGTGAATTTCTCAAGGCCTTGACTAGAGTAGATTAGCTCATGATTGCTGTGTAGTACTACTGAAGTCTATAAGGGAGTAACTTTTGTGAATAACAAGTAGCTTATTCTTTTGTAAGCATGTTTTGTATTTGCATGTGCTTGCTTGAGCCCCTACTTGTTTTTCCTTTTACTTATTCCGTATTGTAGTAGATATTCCTCAATTTCCTACACTTCTAATTGGCCCTCATACACTTGCAACAAATATCCTATCTCTTCATGCTTCATGGAGAGTTCTCTGTACTTTTGTTAGGGAAAACTTCACATAAGTGACATGGCAATTGTTACAATGTAAAGTAGTACAACTGAAGTACTACACTGAGCACTCAAAAATGCTTTTGTGAATGGTCCACTCATTGTTTAATATGTGTGTACCTGGCTCCTCCTCATCCTTGTCCATAAATTTCTCATACAAATTAGACACATTGGGGGCTATTCATGAACCGCATTTCGCCAGCGACGGCTCGTGGAGGGAGTTACGGTGGGGCAGGAGGGCGGGGAGGGGGAGGGGCAGGGTGGAGGTTGCTAAAAACCGGCATATGGATAATTGCAGGTAAGTAAACAATTTAATTAATAAAACGAATTTCGTAGTGCGCCTTGCATCGCAAAATGCAATGCAGTGCGAGCTACGAAATTCGTTTTATTAATTAAATTGTTTACTTACTTGCAATTATCCATATGCCGGTTTTTAGCAACCTCCACCCTGCCCCTCCCCCTCCCCGCCCTCCTCCCCACCGTAACTCCCTCCACGAGCCGTCGCTGCATTTCGCAGTACTTTTGCAGTGCTACAACACTACCTAGAAAATTTGCTTGACAAATTTCCTCCTCCACCCGTCTTATTCTTTCTGTGGGGAGATCTCCACTCTAAGTGCAGTCTCCACACACATAAGTATAGGTTTTGGTAGTAAAGGTGGGAGGGAAAGGGTGAGCAATGGGGTCTACTTACTAATAAAGAGGAGGAGAATATGCAGGACTTAGTGTGAGTTTAGGGAGTGTCAGAGAGTTGCATAAGGAGGTATGTCTATTTATTCACAAAAGAGTAAGCCAGTTGCTATTTACAAGCAGCACTTCTAAAGTTACAAAAGCCAAAAAATGACCCAAGAAGGAGCATTAGTATATTACTCCAGTTTATAGCTGCAGTAAGTTCAGCACCACACATGACCACCCACTGGTACTTAAACACAGTCCCATAGAAAATAACATAGGTAGGAATAAAAAGAAAACACCATAGTAAACAATGTTAAATTAAAATGGCTAAAATATAAATAGATATAATCAATGTTAAGAGAAATATAATACAAAATACATTTATTATTTTCGTTTAAATATCATAACAACATTTTTGATTTAGAAATTGAATGTTAGCTTGCATTTTGATATATTATAATTGTATTATTATTAAATAATTCTACACATCACTTTTGAAAAATGTAAATGAGCAATAAAAATATATTTTTTAGTAGAGGTGGAATTTTGTAATTTAAACTCCTAAAAGTACGTTTAACTTAATATTAAAACCTTAACTAATGCTGTATCACTTTAATTTGGTTCTACATTTATTTGTTAAATATATAAAATTAATTTACAATAATATTTAACACAAACATCTTTCTTTTAGCCTTTTCCAAGTTTAAGAAAAAGTTTAAAATTATTCCTATACTTAACTTGGGTGGAGCTCTCTGTATAGTAAAGTAAAGAGTAAAGTTCCCTATGTTTTACCATTGAAGAAAGTCTTACATGTTGAAGTGCTCAGTCATAGTGATAAAAGGGTCCAAGTGGTTAGAGTGTAATCAACTTAACAATTCTCACTCTGATGGCCACCCATCTTTTCAATCTTTAGAGGCCTGACGTATCCTAGAGGTGAATGAGGATGAATCAAAATATCTAGAGCTAATATTAGTACTATTCTTATTAAAAACAACATTATTGTCCTATTAATAGAGTTATCATTATTATTATTATTAATATTATGCAAGCATTATCCTTAGAGGCAGGAGGGATACCATTTCAAAGGTGTCTGGTATTCCCGCACCCTACTTTATGGATTGTGGGAACACTGGGTCCGGTTGTACTGGGTAAGAAAGTCACTTTTTTAAATAGTCACTTCTTTACTTTAGCACCTTCCATTTCCACTATGTTATTTTCCCTCACACATGTTTGATTTACTCTTGATAAGTTCTACAGTTGCTTTATTGCAAGATGATGGTACTTTTCACATCCCAGCATGTTCTTTTGACCAAAAATCACCTGTGAAGGTTAAATTGATTAACAACGATGAAACACATTTTTGCCTTTTCAAGGCTGGATGAAGTCAAAGGTTTACAGCAACAGTGACAAAATGTGTAATTTTTTAAGCAAGTAACAAATAGAAAAGCGTAAATCATACTGTCTTCTCTGGAAAATTGGAGTGATTGCTACCAAACTAAAAAGTAGGGAAGTTCTCCCTGGATAGGCACATTGAACAAACATACCTCAAGACAGATCAGGACAATACTATCTATGATAAAGCAATTAATTATACATAAAAGTGATCACCATAGAGGAATACAAATGAAAACGAATAGAAAAAGCAGGTAAAAGAATCTTACACGAACAAATTATTTGCTGGTGCAATGAACAATAGTTTGGCATTGAATAGGAAATTATATACAACTGAAAAAAATCAGACAAACCTGACACATTTGCTTACAACTGATAAATATTACAAACATTACTGGATTTGTTTATTTGTTTTCTTGAGCTTTCGGATTCTCCATGAGAAATTTCACTGAGAAAACAGTTTGTAGTAACATGTGTGGCAAAATAGTGTAAGTAACTACATGGGCACCCTCCATTCTCCCTCAGTGGAACCCAGAAGGCAGCCTTACGGTAGGAGGTCACAGACTCAGTGAATGCATTGGGAGAGGAGGTTTGCACCTTGGAAAGGAGGTATAAACAAATGGTAGGATGAGAGGAGGCGGGTGAAGGAGAGGTTCTTCAGAATTAAGAGAATCCTATGGCAACCATCCTGAAAAGGTTAAAAGTACTCTAATAAGCTGGTTGTGGATGCCTTCATTGGGAGGGAAAAAGTATATGACAAATGTTGTTCAAGGGTCAAACAATCTGGTTAAGAGTACTAAAATACTGTTTCAGTAGAAGTTGTTTGTAGGGAGAGAATAATGAGACCTTTGCAAGATGCCCACCATAGTATTAAGCTACCAGCCAACCTTTCTAGACCACACCTCCCTGCCTCAAGCCCGGCTCTCCGGATCATGTGTGACACAGAGCCGGCTAACTGACTGAAAGCATCCGCACTGCTTTAACATCGCTGTTCCTAGGAGCTGGTTCCTTGCAGGTAAGCAAATTCAGGTAGATGACTATGCCAAATGCTACAATAAAATACTGTGAGTATTCCTTGGCGTGTGGCAAGGACTTATCCTTAACCGCCGGACTCCTTTATTTTAAACTTCTAACTCTGAGACCCTTCTGTTGTCTCACCCTACAGATCTCAGATTGTGAACGCCTGCTCTTACCTCAGATGCAAAAACAAAAGTTGATGGACAGAATGCAGAACAATGTCATACATTCACCCCAGTACAGAGATCTGGACCTAAATCCATCGTTTTTTTGCTCACCTTGCCATTCCAGTTTGAACCCAGCCATATGCAAATCAGTCTTGACCCTGTGCTTCATGGGAACAGTCCAGCCCGAACTGCCAAGCCAGGTCCTCCCTAAACTGGAAACAAGCTTCCTAGGACCGGTTTCGGGCTTTCAGCCCTCATCAGCCAGGATAGCTTGATTCCAGTGGCATGGAGAGCACGGGACTCACGTCTGAGCATACCCGTCCCATTCAGGGTGACAAATGCAAAAACAACAGTTGATGGACAGAATGCAGAACAATGTCATACATTCACCCCAGTACAGAGATCTGGGCCTAAATACATCTTACCTCAGAGGCATTATCTTCACTTAAAGAGCGTAAGCAAGATATCTCTCACCAACTCAGACATCTATCAATATGTCATACTTTCTTTTTTATATATTTATGTAAGTGTTGTTTGGGGCGAGACTCTGTGGTCCTGCTGATGATACAATACATTTCCTCTGGCATGAGATCGCTTGTCACTAACACTTCCTTTTTTTCTATGCGTGACGCACAGAAATGATATAGACTCTCCTACACAAGTAGCACACATTTCTTCCCATTATCTGGGCCCACTCTTTGGCCACTATAAACTCCCTGTGGCTGATTCATTCTTACCTTATTATTCGCCTTTCAGGTTGGATATTTTTTAGGTGACTGATCATCAATGTTTTTTTTCTCACCTAACCTTTTAGTCTCTCCCCACCTAAGACACAGGTGGGTTATCTATTGACACCCACTCCCTAAATTTCCCCTCTCCGAACTCCGGGCAGGGACAGATTTATTTTCCGCACCATACTTCGTCCTGATGAAATGCCAAAGATCCCTTCTGGACCAATAGGGCATGAATGAATGTTGACCCGATTCACTTCACCAACACTTTTGACCAAACTGTATTCCCTTATTAGTGGAAAGTAGGAATTTGGCTTCTGTTTTTACTCTATCCGATAGACCCATGAATGAAAGCTTTCTTTTATTGGGCAACATTGAGCTATTTTTAACCCACTTATTCACTAGCGCCACACACTTGCACTCACCATTATGGGGTTTTTTACTGTAAAAGATCTCTGCCAAAGAGTCCTCTCGCAGGGCCCGTGAGGTATTGCAGCACCGACCTCACTAGGTGCAAAAACGCTCAATGATGAAGCATGACACCTTCACGGGTGTGTGGTGGCAACACTTCCAAATAGGAGAATCCCCCCTTTACTATACATTCATCCTGAAACTCCTCTCTCTCTGTCAACATGGTTTGAGTCTTTTTAGGAGCGGCATACATGTTCATGGGAGCTAGGGTACTGGACCTTCTTTTTTTTGCTCCCCGTCCCTATTTTTGTGATTTATGCCCTATTTACCACATTTTGGGGCATATTCTCAAGGACTTATCGGCGAGTTTGCAACACTTTATCGCAGTCAAAGTTGCTGTAAATTTATCACCCCATTCACAAGCTGGTTCTAACAGCCGATATCACCAGTTTACCTGCAATAGCAGCCGCAAAAAACATCTCCACAGATGACCCCGGCAACTAAAGCTAATGATATGCAGAGTAGGCGTTCCCGTGCAAAAAGCTGCAACAACACCACTTCGCAACATTCTCAACTACCAGCCAGATTGGCGATAAGATCACAAAACAGGCGATAAGGTGCGTTAGCAGCAGGGAATTAACACCTGTTCTTACCTGGTGTAAAGTCAGATGACAACCTGCACCATAAAAGGGAGCCCAGCCCAGAGCCACACCTGAAGTACAACAGATGCCATGGATCTACTGATCATGCAGCTCGAACACCGAAGAGGGCCACAACACCCACCGCCACCACCCCCACCCCCGGGCCCTACCCTGGGCACCCCCCAGACAAAGTTTACGAAATAATGAACAAAACAATTCGCCAGATGTCGCTCAATTACAACACTTAACATTCATGTGTGGACAGAAAAAGGAGAAACATTCATTCATCTTTGAATTTCCAAACAAATCGTTTTATTCAGATTAAACCAAAAACAACTATTTTGAAGAGTCATGGTGGGTCCTCTCAGGACAATCTGTAAGTCACAGCCTGCAAGATAAAATTCAAGATAAGAAGGTGTGTCATGCACTCATCAAAGGACAGAGAGAGAGAGAGAAGGAGAGAGAGAACGAGACAGAGAGGGAAAGAGAGAAAGACAGTGAAAGGAAGAGAGGGAGAGGGAGAGGGAGAGAGAAAGATAGAGAGAGAGAAAGAGCGGGAGAGAGAGAGACAGTGAAAGGATGAGAGGTAGAGAGAATGCCAACACTGCGGACCCAGACCTCACTGCTCATCTGCTGGCACTAGTGTGTCTCCAACCACGTGCCGGTAAACACTGCAGTCCACCAGGTCCCTTATCTGAAACAGAGTCCAGATTCATGAA
Organism: Lissotriton vulgaris; assembly: GCF_964263255.1. NCBI lineage: Eukaryota > Metazoa > Chordata > Amphibia > Caudata > Salamandridae > Lissotriton > Lissotriton vulgaris. The sequence goes on from NC_141693.1 coordinate 1,220,685,728, forward strand.
TGGCAGAGTCCATACAATTGCACATGCCATCATCGCTTGCCCGCCCCTGCGCACATAGGCTGTTACACCCGAGCCCCTCCCGCTGCCCAGCGGTGATTGCCCGCCCCTGCACACCCAGGCCTCACTGCTCAACTTCCGCTACCGGTGTGTCTCCAAGAGGGCCCACCACTTGCCGGTGCAAGCTTCATGCCCGGGCCCGCAACCTTGCCAGCCTCCACATCATGCAGCCCTCACCGCGAGTCACCAGGTCGCACACTTGATTCTGGGTCTTGATTTCGCAATGGCAGAGATCATATCAGTGCACACAGCATCATCTCAGGCTGCACACCCGCTCAGCTCTTTAGGTGCCACTAACTCTGTGAACCACAAGACAACGCCATGTGGTGGTAGGACCGCGCTGCCCGCTGACGCAGGCCTACACTGCGGTCCAGCAGGGCTCACACATATCCTTACCAGTCCGGACTACCAAGAGGGGGCATCATCGCAGGCTGCACACCCGCTCAGCTCTTTAGGTGCCCCTACCACAGTGCACCGAAAGTCACCATCCCGTTGCGGTGTGCCTGTGCCGGCCACAGTGTATCTGTGCCACCAAGTCTGTGCACCACAAGTCATGGACCCTTTATGATTGAGTATTGTAGTGCAGACGCCATCATGTCACCTCCGGCAGTGGGAAATGTGATGTGGTAGTAAGCAAGGGCGAATTTTGCGAATCCGCAAAATTTGCAAATTCGTGCGAATTTGCGTTTTTTTTATTTGTGCGTGTTCGCGGGTGTTCACGGGGCACTTTGCGTGTTCGCGGGTGTTCGCGGGGCGCTTTGCGTGTTCGCGGGTTTTTTTTTTTTTGCCTGGGCAATCACTGCCACCCTCTTGTTTTTTATGCCCTTCTGCCCTCTGTACCACTCGTTTCTGTGCCCTTCTGCCCTCTGCCCCACTAATTTTTTATCCCCTTCTGCCCTCTGTCCCACTTTTTTGCCCTTCTGCCCTCAGCCCCACTTAGAATGGCGCCGGCAAGCTGCCAGCGCCATTCTAAAATAGCTACAAAGAGCTTCAACAGGAAGCTCTAATAGATAAAGTAAAGCAGGTTCTCGAGTTGAAGGTCAAATTAAGTTACACAATCAATAATCACCCCAAGTTTGGGGTGATTAATGATTGTGTAACTGAATTTGACCTTCAACTCGAGCACCTGCTTTACTCTATCTATTAGAGCTTCCTGGTGAAGCTGACTTTTGTAACTATTTTAGAATGGCTCTGGCAGCTTTCCGGCGCCATTCTAAAAGAGTTACAAAAGTCAGCTTGAACTTTTGACCCAATCCGTTCCGCTCGCGGATTTTGCGGGAAATTCACGAATCCGCAAGCGGAACGGATTTTACGCCCATGCTTATGTGTTAGGGCCCTAGGCCCTCATGCATAAATACTAACCACACGGACACACCCAGATAGAGAGTGGAAATGGCATCCAGCACGTGCGCCCGGCCCTTTCTATTGGCAGGGTCCCATGTCCTGTGATGTGAGTGCTGGATGGGTGTGGTGTGGGTGTAAACCAGCCGTGAGGGAGTGGCTGTGGCCTGTGGACAACTAGACCTGTGATCAGCAGATTACTACAGAGAAGACCTATGGCATGTGGTGTAGTCCCCCCTGTAAGAGTAGGCGGAGTACGCTGGCCTGGCATATGTCAGTCCAGTGAAGGGGTGCGAACAATGACCACGGGGCTCTGGGCGTGGTTCCATCCTGGGCTGAACAAGGAGGTAACTTGTGCATGTGTCTCTGTTGTAGTGTCGGTGCCACAAGGACCGCAAATGGTAATGTTACACCCTGTGACTCAAGTCCCACAACATGGGCACCATGGACTTAAGGGGGGAATCACTGACCCTACATTCATCTATACTTCCACACTTGCATGATCATAGACATGAACCATCTGTGTGAATATGAATGTTTAATGCACATTCAGTGTAGTGTTGTAGCTGGAGCAGTACAAGTCCATGCAAACCCCACTTTACATTGTAGTCCTGTGGAGGGCCAGCCAGAGTCCTTTACAGAAGTTCATCGGAAGGGGAATAGTTCAGTCCCCAGTCTGATTGCTGTGTCATTGGTAACTAAACAGAATATGGCAGTCCATGTCAAGGTCCAAGGTGAGTGTCACAGCGTGCCTCAGGGGATGATGCAGAGGGCAAAACCAAGCAGAAACACGCCATATGGCGGACATGAATGCTACAGATTCCTTCTTACCACTAAGGCAGATTCATCATCATCTTCGTCCTCTGCTGCCTCATGGGCCTCGCATGTGGGTGCTGGTGTTCTGTCTCTGGCACTGTGTGGTAGTGACACCTCGGGGCCGGAGGTGGAATGTCTGCCGCACTGTGTGGCACTGACACTTCAGGGGGCCGAGATGTGGATGGAGTGTTAGCAGCAGCATTCATACGCACCATGCCTTGTGGCAGCAATGCCATGAGGAGGGTCTGCAGGGCACAGAAGACCCCAGCTACCTCTCGCTGGTGTGCAGCCATGGCAGCCACTCTTTCCACCTGCATCGGCTCCATGTGCTCCATGATCCTCTGCATCTGTCCCAACTCCCGGGTGACATCGCTGCAGCCACTTTGACTAGACAGTTGTTCTTGTCTCTGAGTCAGGACTCCAGCAATGTCAGCCATGGATCGTTGGAGCGCATGGAACAGACTGTGGGTGTCTGTTAGGGACTGTGAGTGGTCCCTGATGGGACGTAGACACCCACTTATGGCATCTAGTTTGGCTGCCATGCAATTGAAGCCCACCCACACCTGTTCAGCCAGTTTCTCCTGGCACCCCAACACAGGTGTTGGAAGGCCATGTGTTCTTCGTGGGGGTCCTGGGAGGCAGATGTGGTGGTGGGTGCTGCCTGTGTGTGGTCTGTGCAGGGGGTGGGGTCTACTCACTGCAGCTGGGCTGCCCTGCTCCTGGAGGTGGGTTGACGTAGCTGTCAATGTACTCTTGGAGGGCGTCGGTGTCGAAGGTGTGGTGGTCCTCTTCGTTATCAGAGTAGAGAGGTTCGGCCTGCTCTGCAAGAGGTGTTGTTTTTCCCTCTGCAATGTGAAGGGGAGATGAAGTGTAACATTGTGTTCACATGTATGTTGACGCATAGTACATGTTTACATACAGACTGCATGACAGTGTACATTGTGACTGTTTGGGAGAAGCTGCCTATTTGATGCGAGACAGTGGACATTTCCACAACATCATGGATGTGTGTTTGTACTTGTACATTGTCAACTCATATTTTCCTGCAATGCCAAATGTGATTGGCCAGTTTCTACACACATGCCGCACCAGTTGTGTCCTCTGTTCTGTTGTGGATGTGTTGCTGTTTTTACCACATTGTTGTCAATGTTGATGTGCTCTGCATGTTATGTGTGTGTGCTGCATTTTGGGAGAGTCGCCCCTGCAGCTCTGATTTTGCTGCCCCTTAACCCTTTCATGCAGTGTGCCTTTGACTTCTGTCCTTATACAGTGCTGAGATGTTGCATACTTGGGTACATTGGTCTCTTGGTGGGAGTTGGGGCTCTGGGGCATGGTTTGTCCGCAGATGTGCTATACTTAATTGTGCATGTGTGCCATTGTGCCCATCTCCCCCCGTCCCCCCAGTCCCTGGTCGTTACTCACCCTGGTTCTGATGTGTCAGGTCATGTTGAGCAGTGTCCAGTCCCCCAAATCCTGCCACTGTCTCCCCACTGATGACTGTGGACACTATTTCCTCCATCTCTCTAGCTCATCCTGTGGTGCTGGATGCACACCTCCAGTTTGAATTGCTGCCTTCCGGTTGTTGGCGAGTTTCTGCTTGGTTTTGCGCTTCACATCATTCCAGCGCCTCTTGACCTCTTTCATTATCCTCTTCAGCCTTCCGACTGCATTCACCTTGTCCACGATGGACTGCCATATTCCATTATTTGTTACCAATGACACAGTGGAGGTGACAAACAGTAGTTGATGGTGTTCTACCACCTCCGTTATCAGGATCCTGTTTTCCTGCGGACTGAACCACGTCTTCCACTTCTTCTTGTCCTTGCCCATCCCTGACCCTGAGGACCCAAGCTGGTCCTCCGGGGAGCTTGTGGGGTTCTAGTGGTCATCTTTACTTACTCTGGCTACCTCCATTGTGCTTCGCAGTAGTTTTACTTTTGTTTGTATGTTTTTTTTCTATTTTTATAGTGATTTTTCCTGCCTGATGTGTGTGACTTGCAGGCCTGGCGAAGAATATCGCAGATTTGTTTATCGCGGTTGGGCCCATCGCAACATTTATAGTGTTGGGGTTTAAATTTTTATCGCCGTTCCAGAGACTTTATCGCAGACATTTGACGCATTTTCGGGAACCTATCGCATGTTATCACTGTGTTGTAAATAAGACGTTTTAATTTGTGCCTCCAATGAATTTTGGTTGCATTCCCCAATGTGCACTAAATAGGACGTTAACACAGAGTTATTTTCCCAACATCGACAGCGATATGAAACATTGTGATAACTAATTTTGGCGATGATTATCGCACGTTCTTGAGTATATCCCACAATTTTTTCTATCACCCTCTGGTCTGATAGAATGTCATCATACCACACTACGGAATTATTGTTTTCTGGTGCATGACCTGCTTTGCCCCCCCCCACATTGTGCTAATCCCCCTTATTCTATGGATTCCTTGTCAGGAGGGCCACCTCTTGCTCCTGTATTAAATCCACCCTCTACTCATTTCTGACCCTACCCTGGCCCATGTTGTGACATGTTTTTAAAATGGTATAACAATGTATTTTTTGTAATTTTTTGTACATGTGCACTTTGATGGTACTTGCTACAAAATAAAGTATATTATTTACTTACTAATGCTTGACTCTATAACCTCAGACCTGCATCAGATCCTTGCAGGCATTCTTGAACTATTTCACATCGCCTCCAACCTCAAACACAAGAGGTCCAAACACTTTTCTCAACACATATCAAACGGCACCCCAGAATCTCCAGCCACTACTCGAACTGTATCCTTGTCTGCACAGGGAGCACCTAGCCTGCCTACATGACCATACCCATCCATAATCACTCCTCCCGACCCAATAGACTAGTCAGACAATTATCAAACGACGATCTACTTGACCTCCTAGACTCCTATAAGCCTACCCCTGTCGCTCTAACCCAACCCCCCACCAAAATCAACAGTATTATCTCCCAGCCCTTCAGATCTTCCCGTTCCAATACTAGGTAAATGAATAAATCGAACCTCACTCAAGCTCCCCTCTCTTATACATATTCTGCTAGGAACATCTTAAATACATCACTGAAATGTACACTTCTAAACTGACGATGTGCTGTGAAACATGCAGCTGACATAACTGCTTTTATCCTCAACGAGAAACTTGACATTCTCATGCTCACCGAATCCTTATTAAACGATTCCTCTGTGCCCACTTTGGTCCCCCTGGTCCCCCCTAGTTAGCCTATTATTAGACTAGTCCACCCTGGACCCGCGCGGGTAACCTAGCCTATTTATACCGAGCCTCATTTTCTCTGAAACAGGCATACACCACATCTCTGCTCACCTGTGAATACCTCTTGATGACATTCTCCACAACTATCATCTCAAAAAGAGCTGTCTCCAGATGTTCTATCACCCTCCTGGCAGTAATTGCACGTTCACTGAACCAGTCATGGAGATTATCTCCTCCAACATTAACAATCTTACCAATCAGGTCTTCCTGGGTGACTTTAACATTCAATGGAACAATCCCACTGACCTGCTCGTGAACTGCTTCAAATCCTTCCTCCGAAACCCCAACCTCATACAAGCCTGCAATAGCCTGACACATAAGAAAGTAGCCACCCTTGACCTAATCATTGCTAAAAAAAACACTGTACAGGTTGATTCTATTCTCCCATGTGACTGGACTGACACCACTGTGTCATCTACTCTCTAAATATAGAGGCAAACACCTCCAAAGGCCAACCAAAGACAGGATCTCTAACAACCCGAAACATTAATTCACACACTATGTGAACTATGATTGTTATGTTATGTTATGTTATGTTATTAAAATTTCTATAGCGCACAGCTGCCCCAGCAAAGGGGCGTCCTGGCGCTTTGACAGATGCTGTAACATAACACACAAAAGAATTTAGCTAGAAACTGGAAAGAGGAAAGTTTTAATCGCCTGCCTGAAGGCGAACATATCCTCAAGAGCTCGAATGTGGACTGGGAGCGAGTTCCATAGGCCTGCCGCTAGTACCCTGAAAGAACGGCCACCCATCCTGCTCAACCTAAAACGTGGACAGACAGCCAAGTGAAGCCCCTAAGATCTTAAAGATCTCGACGGCACATAGGGCGTGAGTAGAGTGACAAGTGCCGGTGGCGAAGAAGTTTTCAAAATTTTGAAGGCCAGACACAGCGCCTTGAACATGATTCGCTGTCTGACCGGGAGCCAATGCAGGGCCGAGATGGTACCAGACACTGAACAGTGTCTGGGAAGGCCCACAATGGCTCGTGCCGCTGCGTTTTGTACTCTTTGGAGCCTTGAGGCCTCCGCTTGATTCACCCCTAACAACAATGAACTGCCGTAGTCCAGCCTAGATAGTATTGCGGCCTGAACTACAAGCTGTCTGGTAGGGGGATCAAAGTACTTCAAGACTGGCCTAATACCACGCAGTATTCCGTAGCACGTGGCAGCCACCTTCTTGGTGTGATCCCTGAAGGTGAGCGCAGAATCCACCCAGACTCCTAGATTTCTCACTCCAGTCACTGGAATAGGAGTGACACCAAGCTCTGACGGCCACCACTGGTTGCCCCATAGCTCAGCGTGCTTCCCTAGAACCAATACCTCAGTTTTGGTGGCATTCAACTGGAGGCAGTTGGTGCGAAGCCAGCTGGCGATTAAGGGAATAGTACTCGTTACAACGCATGCGTTTTCTACGCATGCCATCACAACGCAAGTCGTTACAACGCTGCGTTGTTACATCGCATGCCATTACAACGGAAGCGTGTGCAACAGTAGGGAAAGTGTTGGATTGAAAATCCAACCCACAGCAGGTTGTTGTAGTGACTTGCGTTGTAATGGCATGTGATGTAACAACGCGTCATTGTAACAACTTGCGTTGTAATAGCATACAAAGTATCGCATCCGTTGTAAATGATCTTTCACGATTAAGGAGACCCTGATCCCACCTCCCACCATGACCAATGCGTAGGGCCTCATGGATCGCTATTTCAATTCCATGTCCAAAATCACGGATACCGTAGCCCCATAGCAATTAAAAAGAATCCAGTCCAAATGATCCAACCCCAGACTTGCTGAGTGTGGAGACACATCCCCTCCTTGGCCAACTTGATACTCCTAAATAAAATGCACAGCACCTACAAAAGGCACATTAGGATCTCCAAAACAGCCTTCTTTCTAAACCAATGAGACGCTGCTTCTAATAGGCCTAAGAAATTGTTTGAAATTATCAGAAACCATTCCTCTTGCAGGAGCAACCTAGCTTTCACTAATAATGTAGCACCCCCTGACTGTGTAACCTTTACTTCTTTCTGTGCTGAGAAAACATCGCAAATCACCAACAACATTCAGATTGCTCTCAATCTACTACCGTACCAACCCCTCCAACACCCCTCCACAATGGATAATAAAGCATGCCAATATAATCGCCCTATCTCTCCCAAACATAACGCCCCCTGGTCTAGCTCCTTAACCCTCGATGAAATTGGCACCCTCAATCTTTTGACCTCCTTGAAATATTCAAACCACTTCACTGATCCCCACCCCTCCAAACTCCTTAATGAGTCCATTCACCTCCTACTCCCAATATGAACTGAAGGCCTCAAAATTGGCCAGGTTACCCCATCTTAAAAAAATCCAATTCTGACCCCAAAAAAACACCTCCCCATTTCAAATATCCCTACTCTGACCAAACACCTAGAGAAATGTGTACACATGCAACCTGTATCTCCCTCTCTCCTATACCTCAGAACCAAGTTCTCACATATTCTACTGGATATTGTTTTGTTTACATCTTTTATATTCTGTTACTTTGCATATTAATTTATGATTATGTAACCCGAGCAATTGCAACTATTCTGTTTACATATCCCATTGTATATCGTTTACTGATTTTTATTGTTACTATGTATTTTATTTACTCTTTATGTTCCTCATGTTATTTGGTTGTGCTTACTATGTAAAGTGTTTGACACTTTCAGGTCATGTTCACACTATGTAAAACCCCTCAAATAAATAAATAAATATACATGGACAAAATAAAGTAGAGCACTGCAAATGGTCAATGACAAGCATAAAGTCAACAAGTAAGAGCAGATGTAGCTGGATTGAGGATGGTTAATGCATTGTGATGCAGTGTTCTTTCAAGACATGAGCCTTCAACTCTTTGCTAAATTGGAGCAGTGGTAGTGTGGTCCTGATGGATACAGGATGTTTTTACAGATTCTAAATACAAAGATAGAAAAGGTCTGCTGTATTTATTTGCAGATCAATGTTTATTAAAATACAGTGTTGACATTTGACACAAAACTGGATTTGATGTACTTCGTCAGTTGAAATGTTCTTCTTCAAGGTACTGGGGACTTTGAACCAGGCAATGATTTTTTTTTAATATGTTTTATTGCATTTCTTTCATGAGAGTACAGGAAAGTGAGATTGTACAGCGGTAGCACTGAAGAAGTATGGCATTTCACATCTGTTGTCTATACATGATCATACAAATGAAGAAGATAAAACGGGATAACGCATAGCATGACAAGGATGTTAAATACAGCTGTACAAAGATACCTCTCAATGACAACAGTTTGCTAGGGTTTGCAGCTCTACCCAGTCTTGTCCTGCAAAACAAAACCCGTGTGGTAGGGTACCTATGGCAATAACTTGTCAGGTGAAAAGGAATTGGGCGCGTCAGGAGACTGACGAGAGTGCATCTAGCAGGACAGGTGCAGTGCGTCCCGGGCAATAGGTAACATCCCAGTCAGAAGGAGCGTTATAGTGAGGGGGAGCCGGACGGTTAGGGTACTACTGCGTGGAAAAACATGTGCAGCATTTGTCATCGTCCCTCATTCTCAGGGTGTGTCTCTTATGTTGTACCCATGAGTGTCGTGCTCATCCCAGGGGGATATCTACAACTGTGCACTCAATGTCGTCTTACAGTCACCAAGTAAAGCTCAAAAAAGAAGATCTGCAAACAATAAATACCCAATACCTTTTGCTCATAACAATAAACAGCAAATAAGGACTTGTGAAAATAGGGACTGAAAACTAACACAAAGAAAAAAAATAAAACATAAAAAGCTTTTATTAAAACAAATGGGATGGGGATACGGGCAGGGAGGGGTAAGTATATGTGTTGTCGTGTCTGTAGTGGGTGTCGTCCAACGGTACGTGCAGCGGGCGCAGCGGTGGTGGCGGAGGGGGGGGGGGAATCTTCTAAGAAGGCCCCAATCCAGAGGGGGCGGGTGAGAGGAGCAAATAGGCAAATTAGGGGGGGGGGTCGGGCGGTGTTCAGAGGGAGGAACTTCTAAATAATCCCTCCTTGTAGGCACACTTGGTGAAAAGTAGCCAGGGTGTCGTCCCAGGTTTGAGCTATTGGATACATGCGGAGCCCCGCTGTTTCTTCCCTACGCAGGTCTACACTTTCTGCCTGTGCCCACTTATCAAATGAAGTGCGCCAGTGCATGGCCTGGGGAAGTTCGCCATTCTTCCAGCGCTTGATAATAAGCCTCTTTGCCATTATTAAACCATGGTCCCAGAATCTAGCCTGGGCTTTCGTCTGTTTCGTCCGCTTATACAGGCCCAACAGACAAGCCTCCCATGTTTGTGGTAAGCTTCCCCCCGTGGCTGCCGCTAGAGAGGCCGATACTGCTGGTCAGTAGTCGTGCAGAAGTGGACATGACCAGAGCATATGTAAAAAGTCTGCATCCACTAACCTACACCTGGGGCACGCTGTCGTGTCAAGGTCAAAGTAGCGGTTTATTTTATCCGGGGATAAATACGCGCGGTGTATAATGTAGTATTGGATAATTTTGAAGCGGGAGTTGCGCAGGATATTCAACTCTCCAGCCAACACCCTTGCCCATTGTTTATCGGTCCAGTCTCGTCTCCTATCTCCAGTCCATTTGTTGAGCAAGCGCTGTGGGGAGAACTGAGTATGTGTATGCAGTGCCTGCGCTAGCCAATGGACAATGTGGGAACCATTCCCCATCACATGCAAATACTATATCAACAAGTGGGTTGGTAGTTCTTCCGCAAGGTCACCCCAGGCCTGCAAGAGTAAGTGTATTATCGTCACGTGCGTTAGGAATTGACTGACGGGTAGCCCCGTGTTGGCCGCTAGTGTCTCGAATGGAAGTCTAAACTGGAGTGGCAGAGTGGGCTAAAGAACGGTGATGAATTAAACCCATATCTTTTGACAGGGTGTGAGTGTTTGATTGATTCAGATGCTCTGTCCATCACCACCCCCTTTTGTACTGCTTTTGGCCGCCATAAGTGTGGCAGGGTATGCTCAGACGTGAGTCCCTTGCTCATTTTGCCACTGGATTCAAGCAAGCCGGCCTGAAGACGGCTGGAATGCCAGAAACCGGTCCTCGGAAGCTTGTTTCCAGTCCAGGGAAGACATGACTTGGCAGTTCGGGCTGGACTGTTCCCATGAGGCACAGGGTCAGACTGATTTGCATATAGCCATGTCTGAACTGGGGTGGCAGAGTGGGCTAAAGAACGGTGATGGATTAAACCCAGATCTTTTGACTGGGTGTGAGTGTTTGATTGATTTAGATGCTCCGTCCATCACCACCCCCTTTTGTACCGCTTTTGGCCGCCATAAGTGTGGCAGGGTATGCTCAGATGTGAGTCCCTTGCTCACTTTGTTACTGGAGTCAAGCAAGCCAGGCTGAAGACGGCTAGAATGCCAGAAACCGGTCCTCGGAAGCTTGTTTCCGGTCCAGGGAAGGCATGGCTTGGCAGTTCGGGCTGGACTGTTCCCATGAGGCACAGGGTCAGACTGATTTGCATATAGCCATGTCTGAACTGGGGTGGCAGAGTGGGCTAAAGAACGGTGATGGATTAAACCCAAATCTTTTGACTGGGTGTGAGTGTTTGATTGATTCAGATGCTCCGTCCATCACCACCCCCTTTTGTACCATTCGAATGGAAGTAAAGCACCTTCTGCGAATAAGTCTCCCAGTCCCTCCAGATCAGCTCGTGTCCAGCTACTCAGTACTGCCTCCCTGAGAGCGCCGCCTTCCCAGGGCATTCCCAGCAGTGGCAAATATGGAGCGTATGGTTTAATGGAGCTCGTGAGTTTCAGACTCCTCATGTAGCACTTCCACTCTACCGCTAGGTGTATTTGCTCTGGGCATCGGGATTTAGCTAAAGGTTGAAATAGCGCATGAACTTGCGCCATCGTCATAACCGCGTCATCCGTGGCAGTGTCTTCCAGGTTCTTCCCACTCAGCCAGTAGGTCACCCACTGTAGCTGGGCCGCCAGGTAATAGAGTTCCTGGTAGGGAACCGCCAATCCACCATTCTCCGCTGAGGCATACAGTGTCGTTAGCACAAACCTGGGCTGCCCCGTGTTCCATATCAGTCATCTGGTTAGGGTTTCTAATTCTCGGAACATTCGGGTCGGGACATAAACAGGAAGGTTGGCATAAAAATATAGCAGTTTAGGCAACGCTATCATTTTCGTCAGCGTGATTCGGCTTGGGACATTGAGTGGGAGGGAGTTCCAGAAAGTTACCTGAGCTGTGAGCGATGTAACCGCCCGTACTAGATTGCCATCCTGCAGGTCAGTGGGGTTTCGGTATATGTACACTCCCAGGTAGCGGAAGGAGGTCGGATACCAAACAAGTCATTCGCCCAGTACCACGATGTCACATTCTGGCGTGCCGGCAGCGAAGGAATATACACCTGATTTCGCCCAATTGACTTTAAGCCCCGACATCTACCCGAATGCACGAAATATATCGGTAAGCACTCGTGGGAAATAAAGCAGGTCTCTATTGTAGAGGAGAAGGTCATCTGCGTACAGTGACACTGCATGTAGCCCGTCTGCCAAAGGGATGCCCAAGTCCGCGCCAGAAGCTCGGAGCTGCGTCGCTAAGGGTTCCATCATGAGTGCGAAGATTAAGGGAGAGAGGGGGCACCCCTGTCTAGTACCTCTGCGCACTCGAATTGGGCCAGTGAGCAGTCTACCCATGCGGATGCGCACTGCAGGCTCCTGGTATAGGAGTTCCACCATCTGGAGAAAAGCATCTCCCAAGTCAAACTTCTCCAGCACTAACTTCAGGTAGGGCCACTCTACAGAGTCGAACGCCTTCTCAAGGTCAAGAACCAGGCATCCTGAAGAAGGCCGTCCTGCCATAGCTAGACTCTGGACTCTGAACAGGCGTCTGATGTTATTCGACGTGCTCCGAGTCGGCACAAAACCGTTCTGGTCAGTGTGCACTAAGGCAGGCACCAGGGGAGCCAGTCGTTGGGCCAACGTGGACGCCCGGATCTTATAGTCGGTGTTGAGGAGGGCCAGTGGTCTATACGAGCCCAGACTGAGCTCGTCTCTGCCCGGTTTCAGGAGAGACACTAAGTTCGCCTCATTCAGGGAAGGCGGAAGGGCAGAATCTTCAATTGCCGCCCTATACATGCGCAGCAGTTCGGGAATAAGGATAACGGAGTAAACTTTGTAGAACTCCGTGGGTAATCCGTCAGGTCCCGGGGACTTGACGTTGGAGAGGGAAAAGATAGCTGTCCGTAGTTCTTTCGACGTGAGCGGTGCTCCTAAATCTCCACGTTGCTCATTAGTGGTTACTGGCAGGGGCAAGGTCAATAAATATGCCGAGATGTCGTCGGCTGAGATTCGCAGACGAGAGCGATAAAGACCCTCATAATGTGACTTGAAGGCCTTGTGAATAGCCCTCTGTGTGTAAACAGTGGTGTCTGGAGCAGTGCGGCTAGACATTACAGGCATGGTCTGAGCGTTGCGCCTCATCAGCCATGATATCAATTGACCAGGCTTGTCACCTAGGTGATGCGTTTGCGCCAAATGGGTAGCATAATTTAGATTCTTCAACCTGTCCAGCAGTTGTGTATGTCATTCTCTGGCTGCCAGCAAAGCCCTGTCATCTCCCCCCGCCGCCTTTCGTTCCCCTTTCAGCAGGTCAGATTCGACCTGTGTCAGTTCCGTCTCTGTTTCCGCATTCCAGCCTGCATGCCCAGACAGTGGCCCCTAGTGACTACTTTAAACGCATCCCATTCCAATTGCGGGGCAGAGGCTGTATCGTTGTTTCCTTCAAAATACTGCAATAGGTGGATCGATAGTGCCTCCCTATACGGGGCGTCTAGTAAGACGTCTGGTTGAAGTCGCCAGGTTGGTATCGGTGGGTGGGGGCGTTCCCAAGCAAAGTCGAGGGTGTGAGGATTGTGGTCAGAGTGAGTGCGGCCGAGGTAACTGGTGTCTGTGACATGGGGAAGTAGGTCGCTCGTCATCATGTACCTATCTAATCGGACGTGGAGTGTGTGGGCACCCGAATAATATAAATATACCTTTTCGTGGGGCTTACGGCTGCGCCAGGCATCATGCAAGTCCCACTGCACCGCCCAGTCTGTGAGTGCCCTCATTGCCCCAGCTACTGGTGTGCTGGCTAGGGGAGGAAAAGATCGGTCTAAAGCAACATCTAAGACAGCGTTGTAGTCCCCCCCAAGCAGAAGCGGTACTCCATGCCATGGAGCTAGCACCGTAGACAGCTGTGTGAAAAAGTGGCCCTGGTCAGTATTAGGAGCATAGATGGAAGCGAGGACTATGAACTGTCCATCCAATTTACCATGGAGTACTACATATCTACCTTGCAGTGGGAGACATGTCTACCTTGCAGTGGGGGAGTGCGAAGGGGACCCCAGGGTGTATCCAGATAAGCGCCCCCGTCGAAAATCCTGTAGCATGCAATTGTCTCCTCCACCTGCGGTGTAACGTGAGCCCCTCTGAGCCGGTCAAATGAGTCTCTTGCAATAGCGCAATGTGGACATGATGTCGTTTGAGATATGAATAAATCTGGTAACGACGCTAAGGCGTGTGCATACCTTGCACATTCCAGGTACAAAATTTAATCGCAGCCATTACATATCTGTTCTCCCATCCCTCCCCTTAGCCATCTTCCCCCAGCAACCGGCAGACCCGCACAACATGGCAAACACCCACACACTTCATCTAAGTATTGTCACACATGCCCGTATGTTCCAAAGAAAATGTAAGGGAGAAGGAAAGAGTCAACCAACCCTGTAAACAAGGTAAACAAAAACACAATGCCAAAAGGTCGCAAGCAAAACCGGTCCACATCATCCTATATTAATGCACGCCCAATAGCTGAATATAGCTCGCAGCAGCTGCTGGCCCTACGAACCCCTCAGACAACACAATGTAGCCCACTAGACTTAGGTGGTAATAATGTAGCTTGTCAAGAATGCAATTTTTCTGTGACTTCAGACGGTATTAGGAACACTAAAGGTAGATGCAGGAATAAGAGACCTTTAAGTCAACCCAAAGTAAAAACATTCTCCTTTCTCAGTTTGAACTGTCGATCCCTACCGAAACATAAAGCCGAAATTTTCAACTTGTTAACAGATGAAGAACCTGACGCCATGTTCCTGACGGAAACTTGGCTCCAAGAAAGCTAAGGGCCAGAACTGGCTGAGGCACTACCTGACCACTATGCGATAGTTAGGTTAGATCGTACAAATAAAGTAGGGGGGAGGGATTGCCATCCTTTTTAAAAAGGAATTCAACTGTGAATTTACTAAGCTACCTTGTTCCAACTGTGAAGCGGCTGTATTCAAACTTGGTCTCACCCCCAACTACACACTAACTGGAGTACTCATCTATGGCCCACCAGGAACGGCGACGAACTGGGTGACAGCCCTTCCAGATCTTATTGGTCCTTTAGTCATGAAGTCATCGAATTTCTCCCTTATCGGTGATATGAACCTGCACCTAGAAAATCCTAACTGCTCAAAAACCGTAGATTTTATTGCTGACCTAGCATCCCTTAATTTAAATCTTATGAATACTGGACCCACACATAGTGCTGAACATTTACTCGATCCGGTTTTTTCCAATATCAAGGATATTACCACCCTCCCTGCTTTGCCAATTTGTTGGTCAGTCCACTACCTAGTGAAATTTTCACTTCAAGTTGCCATTTCAAGGGCGGGGAACACACCTGAGCAACCACAGTTTATCAGAAACTGGAAGAAACTGGATACTGATGCCTTGATTACTTTCTTAAACTCACAAACGCCTTGTTCTAAATCATCGGTCCACACCTTATCTACAGCCGTACAGAAATGGCTTATGACAGCCATAGATAATTGCTTACCAAAAACTAAATTAAAATGTAAAGAACATCGGCCCCTGCCGCTTGGTTCACTGAAACACTGAAGCTAGAAAAATCTAAGTGTAAAAATTGTGAGCGTATGTGGAGGAAAACGTACTCTTCTGAAGCTAAAAGGGAGTACAAGACTAAACTAAACACATATCATGCACTCTGTAGTAAGGCCAGAGCTGATTTTGTGTGCTCCACAATTGAGGAGGCACTAAATCGGTCAAAAGCACTTTTTAAAATGGTGAAAGAGCTGGCAGGTTCTAAAACGCTACAATCTCCACTAGACTAAAGTAAACAGCAATGTGACTTATTAGCCACGTTTTTTATTAGTAAAGTGGAAAAAATATATCAGGGGATAGAACAAGCTCAGAATACTAGCTATCGAGCAGACATCTCTTCACATAGCGCCCTGATCACCAAGTCTCCAAATAACACAGATCCGTTGCTCCTCCATGGCCCCAGCAACACTCTGGAGAACTGGCCTAAACTCAGCACGGACACACTTATTGAGCTACTTAGCACAATTAAATCTGGGTCACCAAATTATCCGCTACCATGCTCAGTACTTAAGACACTTGACAAGAAGGCAATGGTTACTATTACAGACCTTTAAAACTTGTCCTTACAAGAGGAAACTGTACCAAAAGAATGGAAACATGCCATGATTCACCCACTGCTAAAGAAGGCTGGAGCCGACCCTAACCTGCCATCAAATTTTAGACCCATTTCCCTACTACTCATATTCTCGAAGATTTTAGAAAAACACATGCACTATTCCTTAACCGAATTCACCATGGCCCAAGATCTGTTGCCTCCCCATCAGTCAGGTTTCAGATCAGGGTTCTCTACGGAGACAACACTATTGGGAGTTACTGAAAATATCCGCTCCCTGATGGATAAAGGTGAAACAGTTGCACTGGTACTTTTAGACCTTAGTGCCGCATTTGATACGGTATCACACACTGTATTAATGGGAACACTATATTTATTAGGTTTAAGAGGCCCAGCTTTAAATTGGATTAAATCTTTGCTGGAGGAACGTACCTTTCAAGTTTTCTCTCGTTCTGCTTGCTCTGATATCCAGGTCTTCAAGCACGGAGTACCACAGGGCTCTATATTAAGCCCTCCACTGTTCAACCTATATATGAGCCCATTAGCAAAGGTAGTGGAAGAAACTGGTCTACAAATGTACTCCTATGCTGATGATTCTCAGATGCTCTTTTCACTCTCCTCTGGAAATAAGAATAATCCTTCTATACTCAAACAAGGGCTTGTGAAAATTGCAGGATGGATGCAAGAACATTTTCTCAAGCTAAACGGTGAGAAAACCGAAGTGATGATACTGTGCAAAGACAAAAAGTTATGGGGCCCCCAACATTGGCCGCAAGAAATGGGCTTACTCCCAGTCCCAGTAATGCAAGCACGTAATCTGGGCATCATTATCGATGATTCTCTTAATATGCATCAACAAGCAGGGAAAATGTCTGCTACCTGCTTTGCCATTTTAAAATGGCTAAAGAAGATTGGTTGGATGCTGCCAGAATCAACCAGGAAAACCGTACTCAACGCACTAATTACATCTAGGCTTGATTACGGAAATGTACTGTATCTAGGGGCAAAGAAAGCTACGATTCGTAGGCTGCAGACAGTTCAAAATGCTGTAAAATCCCTAACACAACCCCCACCTCTAAATACATTCGGGATCTCCACTGGTTAAAAGTTGAGAACCGAATCAAATTCAAATAGCTTTGCTTCATGCATACAATTTCCACAAAAAAGCCCCAAAATACCTTCAAAATTTGGTACATCCACATTGCCCCTCCCGTGCTCTTCACTCTTCTGCAGCAAAGAATTTTATAGTCCCCAGAATCAGACCGTCACGCATGGGCGGCAAATCTTTTTCTTTTCTGGGACCCACGCTATGGAATTCAGTGCCTATTACAGCCCGAAATGAGACCAATTACATGAGCTTCAGGAAAGCCTTAAAGACCTGGCTGTTCAACATCTAAGCTGGTTCTTGTCCGCAGCAGAATTATTCATCTTCTAAATGCGCCGGGAAACCCTTTGTGGGGAGCTGTTGCGCTATACAAATAAAATTAATAATAATAATAATAATATTAATAATAATGATGTCGTCCAAACGCTCCTATGAGTTAAAGAGTCCTTGAGTTCAAGGGGGGTTTGCTGAGCACCTGGCTCTGTCTTTACACAAGCATCTTGTGTTCAGGTTGAGGGTGCCTTTCCCCTCAGGCAGTTCTCGGCACTCGGCCCAGCTCCAGCGATGACTCCAAATGTATGGGGTCCTGGAGCTCCCGGGTCCAGGGTTCAACCACCCTCTGTGTCCTAGGTTGGGTCCCAGTGCAGCACTCACCTCCAGGGGTCCGTCCACCCCTACAATATTGCCCCATGGCTCACCAGCGGTGTGCGCACTCATGTCGCACCTGGATGGAGGGAGCCAGAATCGCAGCAGCACTGTCCCTGGATCCGGTCGCCCCTCCGTAGGCAGAACAGCGTTGGCAGTGCCTCAATGGTGATATAGCAAAACAAAAGGCTAGTTGGTAACAAGAGTTCCCAAGGTCAGATGAAAAGGGGCCAAGTGGTCAGTGGACAAAGTCAGCAGTTTGCGGGGTAACATTTGGTAGGTCCGCCGAGATTTGTGAGTCCGGTATTCCATAAATAGGTTCATCGTCGCTTGTGACTGCGCGAGGGCTGGCTTCCAGGTCTTGATCCGCTTCCAACGATCCGCTGATCACCGCCACCATTCGAAGATCCTCCTGTTGTTCGCTTTGCACGAGTTCGGGTGTGGGGCCCACCTCCGTCCCCGTGTTTGTCAATTTTATCGGCGAGGGTCTCCGCCGGCGTCGTCGTCGGGGTCCTCCGTTGCGCCGCATCATCGATGGCGTCTCACCAGAATCCGTGTCAACGCCGAAGTCAAGCCACGCCTCAACTGACTCGGGGGTGTTGAAAAAATGAGTCTTGTCCTGGGCCACCACACGCAGGCTTGCAGGAAAGAGAAGGGAGTATTTCAGAACTAGGGGGCGGAGGCGTTGTTTCACTGCCAACAAAGATTGGCGCTGGCGTTGGACTTGAACTGTGTAATTAGGGAAGAACATGATAGTGTTCTCGACGCTGATGTCGGACAGTTTCCTAGTCTCCCTCAGAATGGCGTCGCGATCCCGATAGTTAAGGACACGAATAAGCATGTGCCTGGGGTTGGATCCCGCGGGAGGAGGTCGCGTTGGCACCTGGTGGGCCCGTTCCACCACAAAATGTTGAGAGAGGGCACCCTCAGGCAATAAGTCCATGAGCCAGCGCTCCATGCGCTCCGCCGCCTCTCTACCTTCCCATCGTTCCGGCAGTCCTATGATGCGGACGTTGTTTCTCCTCGCCCTCCCTTCCGCGTCCTCCGCACGGTCCTCCAGGAATTCCACTCTGTTGAGGAGGCCTTGAACATGCCGGTCCATTTGTTTGATCTTAGGTGTGGTATCAGACATGGCGGCCTCCAAGGCAGTTGTTCGTTCCGATAGTTTCTTATGATCAGCTCTGAGGTGCGTTAAGTCAATGGCTACACCATCAAATTTCGTCTCCAGAGACATACGAGTCAGTTGCAGTGACTCCTCCGGGCGTTCCATCGCCGCTAGCATCGTATCCAATTTGGAGGCAGTTAGGTCAGGCTCGCCCGTCTTCGCCATCTTGCTCTTCCACCACACAGAGGGTACTTTCCAGACGTGGGCAGAGTCTGATGTCCTCTGGGCACCAGGGGGGTGGCGTCCCCGTGGGCTCCCCGCAAAGTCCCGCGACAACGCCCAAGCCAAGGGCCCACGAGCAAGTGCATCAGCAGCGGGGCCTCCCGGGGTGTGTATGGTGTCAGGTCCTGGGGAGCGCGACAGGCGACTAATGGTGGCAGCCGGCAGTGCGGCCTACCACGTTGTAGTCCAAGCAGGCCGCTGGCTGCGCAGCTCACTCCCGGGGTGTCTGAGCCAGGAAGGGCCACCTCTAAGTGCGTCAGAGTCTGGAGGGGTAAAGGTCCGTGGCCGCACAACAAAGCCACCAGGTCCCGTACCGCAAGTAACTCAGCTCCAAGCCCCACAGACGCAGCGCTGTCTCAGCCGCGTTCCGGCCACTACGTCAGCAGGGGGGGCAGACCAGCCAGCCACTTCCAATATGCCCCCCGGGCTGTAGGGGCCCAGCACACACCCCACCGTGGCCGCAGTTGTAATCAGGGTGACGCCGCGGATCCTGAGGCCTCGATGTTCCACGACTCCACTCCCAGCAGTTGGGCCTTGTGTACGCGGCTCAATCCCGGTCTCGCGTTAGCAGACCCGCCAGCTGGGGGAGCTTGCTGGGGGAGCTTGCTGGGGGGAGCGCCTGGTGTCAGTCAGCTCTGGGGCACTTGCAGGGCCACGATCAGCCCCAAATTCAGGAGGAGGGCCGGGGATCGTCTGCGAGAGCTCAGCTGGAGATGTGGGCCAACAACGGAGAAACAAGATGGAGAAACGGCCTGCGGTCGGGGGGTTTAGCACGGAGCTCTACCCGGGCACGTCCGCTGCTATTGCGTGCTTAGCCACGCCCCTACTTGAACCAGGCAATGATGCTGAAACATTTACAAGCAGGGGGCAGCTGGCAATTCAAGAAGAGAATCCAATAATGTTCAGGGTACAATATCAGTGGCCAACACTGGTCACCTAGAAAAGGAGGAAAAGGAAGAGGAGAGGAGCTGAAGGTGGTCAAGGAGGAGGAGGAGGACCTGAATGAAGTATAATACATTGTTACCCCCACACAGAACATCTTCAAGAAGGCCACTTTACTGCTGGGCAGCAGAGTTCCTCTTAAATCACTTCTGGGGGTTGGCATTGGCTCATGGCGCTCACTGGGAAGATCAGTTTTACCAACAACAGACTCATGTGTGGCAGGATATTCATGCTATAGGACCTACTCTCTATGAGATAGATGACTCCCCTGAAGGTCTCACTCAGATGACTCACCGACATACTCGTGCCTTGAATAGTGTTGCAAAAAAGTAGCAAAACATTGCAAAATCTACCAAGAACATCTTGATCTTTTAGGGAAGAGGGTGCAGCGCACAATGCCTTAGCTGTGAAGAGGCAATAAGCAACAAATGCTAATGTCAATCTACACACTTTTTGCATTACAAATCACTGTCAAACTTTCATCTGTGTTAAATATTTGATGTTTGATATCTAATGTGTTATGTATGTTGTATTCTTTGTTGATTTTGAAAGTGTAATGCATTTAAAAACTGCATTGTTATAGAAAGTATCATCTAACTACCCAAACATTTTCTTTGGTTGACATCCAATACAGTAAGGTTTGTAAATGCAAGTAAGAGAATTTTTGTTTGAGTTAGAAGATATTTTACAAAATAAAAATAAAGATGTAAACTAGAAAAATATATAATTTGTGATATGAATACCTGTCCTTGGAAATGGGCCAAAATTAATTAAAGATTTGGGCTTGATTTATATGCGGTGGTAAGGATACTCTGGTGCAATAGAAATGGGTATATGTCTGCCTACCCAATCAGGATTGGTGGAAATATAGTCATTTTTTACTGTCTGTCACTGTTAGCAAACCCTGGTGGTGAAGGACAATAAGATGCTAATAATGCTCCCCCACCATGGGAGTTGATTCCTATGGTGAGGGGATCTTACTTTGTCATAAGAAATAAAAAAAAAAATTTGGGGATTATTTTTTTTTTAAATAAAAAAATAAAATGGTTTGGTGCAGGGCTGTGTCATGCTGAAGCAGCCCTCCACCAAATAGTGTATAACGCTCACAGGAACCACCATGAGGGCAGTTCATGCCAATGCATAATAAATGTCACCCAGCTTGTCGTCATTCATACATTTGAGGGATGATACCTTAGCCATCTGGACAGAGTAATTTACTCCATCCCCTTGGCATAATGATCTGCCCTTCACCAAATAATGAATCAGGCCCATAGTCTTACCTGAAAGGAGAATTGCAAACTTAGAGGAGGTTGGGCAAATAATAAAAACATGCCAGGAAGCATCAAGGCAACTTGTCTATCTACAAAGGAGAAATGAAAAAGACCATAGTCCATAAATAGGTCAGAACTCAAGAGACCACAGTCCAACATTAAAATAAATTCATATGCCCAAGCCAAAGGGTGTCCGACTCAGGTTCCTAGCTAGAGGGCAATAGTTAATGGTGATCCTCTCTCTCTGTTTCACCTACGATGTCAGAAGCCGATGTCAAATGGGTGGCCATGGCAGGACCAGACACCACAAGGGAAAAACTAGACAGAGGAGTAGCATGGGAAACAGGGAACATAGGTGACCTTGGAGACAGCACAACAGGAGGTGGGGTGGATGTGGGAGGGACATGAGACATAAGAGCTGCTGTCAATGAGGTCATAAGGTCACATAAAGCTTGGAGCTGCTTGGTGACCGTTTCTCAAAGTATCTGGACCTCTCCAACTAAGTTCTCGATATCCCAAGTGATTATGCCCTAAACCTCTCCAAATGACTGAAGTGCCCCCTTGAGAGCATTCAATGACAGATATTCAGGGGGAAGAGATGGGGTAGCACAACAGGTATATGGGGTGGTGTGAAAAAAGATGTGTTCATCCACTTCAAGATCCAGGTTAATCCCATAACAACTCTACGTGGAACTCTTGCCTTCAGATCCCGGACCCCACACCCCATTCACTAACACCATCGCAGACCACCTCACACCCCACGCCATTGCCTCCATAGTCTACGCACTGCTCAGAGACCTGAATTTCCACCTTGACAACTTCAGCGACTCCAACTCCACTGCTCTTCTAGACAACCTAACCAACATCGGACTGAAGCAACTTGTCATCACCCCCACCCACAAGGCAGGACACACTTCAACCCTATCTTCGCTGGAGGAATCAACATTTGCTTCAGTCACACCATGCAACCCCTCTGGATGGACCACCACTGCGTTTGCTTCTCCTTCATAAAACCCACCGCACACAAGCCAATGCCACGCCCCTGTGCAGAAACTGGAGCAAGATCACTAAGGAGCACCTCGCCTCCACACTCAACTGCACTCCTCCCCCACCCCGAATGATGCCAACTCTGCAGCCAACAAACGTAACAAATGGATCGCCCACTGTGCCAACATGCTTGTACCCCTTCAGAACTCCGAAAGACAACACACCACAAAAACCACCTGGTTCACCACAGACCTCCTTAAATCCAAGCACTCAAGACAGCTTGGAGGAACAGCGAAACCCCGAAAGCACGCACCGCCTACAGGACCCCCACTGCAGCACACCACCAACTCAGATCTAGGAAGAGGAACAGAATCCTCTCCAACTCCCACAACTCCAATGAACTCTTCAACATCATACAAGAATTCACCAAAGCCCCCAGCGAAGCCTCTGATGTCCCTCCCTCCCAGGAGACCACTGCAATAAATTCCTTCTTCCACCTCAGGATCAGGACACTTCAACGAACAGGTCCAAGGGGCCAACACACCTTCCACCAGCAACTCCACTCAGCCGACCATTCTCACCTGTACCCCTGTCACCACCAAAGACACCGCAAAGACCATGAAGAGTATACACTCTAGAGCACCCACTGACCGCTGCCTGCCACACATCTTCCACAGGGCCGCCTCTGGCATCGCACCAGAACTACGATGGACAATTAACTGCACTCTCAAAACAGGCCCATTCCCACATGAGTGGGAAAGCATAGAAGTCAAACCCCTCCTCAAGAAGCCCACTGCAGCCCCAACAGACCTCAAATACTACAGGCCCCTCTCCCTCTTCCCCTTTGCTGCCAAAGTCACTGAGAATATTGTCAACATCCAGTTAACGAACTTCATAGACTCCAACAACATCCTCGACACATTTCAATCTGGCTTCCACAGCAACCACAGCACCGAGACCGCCCTCCTAGCCGCCATGGATGACATCTGCACACTCTTCGACTTCGGCCACACGGCGGCCCTCATTCTAGACCTCTCAGCAGCCTTCAACATTGTCTCCCACCGCACCCTAGCCGCCAGACTCCATGACACCGGCATACAGGGAACAGCCCTATACTGGATCTGCTCCTTCCTCGCTGGCCAAACTCAAAGAATTAAACTCCTGCCCTTCCTCTCCGAACCCACAGAGAAAAGATGGGGAGTACCCCAAGGATCCTCACTCAGCCCCACGCTCTTTAACATCGACATGGCCCCCTTGCAACCATCGTCAAAAAACAGACACTCAGCATAGTATCCTACGCCGATGACACCCAGCTCATCCTCTCCCTCTCCAAGGAACCTGACATCACCAGGTACCACTTCCAGGAAGGAATGCAGGACGTCGCAACCTGGATGATCAACAGCTGCATGAAGCTCAACTCTAATGCTGAATACCACACCTTCAGATCTACCCCTTCCACGTGGAACAACACCTGGTGGCCCTCGGCAGCCCTCCCACACCCTTGGGTCATGCCCATAACTCGGCATTATACTCGACTCCTCCCTCACCATGAACCAACAGATCAATGCTGCATCCTCCACTTGCTTCAACACCCTTCGCATACTCTGCAAGATCTTCAAATGGATCCCCACCGAATCCAGGAAAACCGTCACCCACGCACTCCTCACCAGTAGGCTAGACTATGGGAACGCCCTCTATGCCGGAACCAACAAATCTCTACTCCTCATACTCCAGACCGTCCAGAACATCACAGCCAGACTTGTCCTCAGGATCCCATGACAAGACCACATCAACCAACAGCTATGAGACCACCGCTGGCTCCCATTGAAAAAAGAGTGATCTTCAAGCTGCTCACACATGCCTAATAAGCCCTCCACAACACCGGACCCCAATACCTCAACAAACAAATCTCCTTCTATGCCCCAAGAAAAACCTCAGCTGACATATCCTTGGCCGCCATCCCCCGCATCCACAGAGTCAGAATGACAGGCTGATCCTTCTCCTAAATTGCTGCCAAGATCTGGAGAGAACATCAGCATCAGACGAAGCCCCACACTGCAAGCATTCAGGAAGAGTCTTGAGACATGGATTTTTGGATGACCAGAGCTGCCTGAAACCTCCTGTGCCTTGAGACCCTCACAGGTGAGTAGTCGCTCTAAAAATCCTTGATTGATTGATTGAACTCAAGTGTATCTGGGCTGGCAAATGGGAGGAGAAGGTGCTGCATGGGCAAGGGTTTCAGCTGGAAGCCACGATGGAAAGGGCTAGGTTCAGATGGTATGGGACCGATTCTTGGAACACAACAGCTTGCTCGATTTTGCCAATAAACAACTAATGGCATTTCTAGAAGAAAATGACATTCTGCATCCCTGTCAAGCAGGTTTCAGGACCCACCATTCTACCGAATCTGCACTCCTGTCATTCACTGAAACCATTTGTGCTGCATTGGATCAGGGCAAACTGGCTGTCCTGATCCTATTAGATCTCTCTGCAGCATTCAACACGGTGTCCCACGCTATCCTTTTACATCGCCTGACTAATGCAGGCATAGCAGGAACCGTGTTCAAATGGTTTAAAAACTATCTAGCACACAGGCGCCAGATTGTCAGGTTGGGCGAATTTTCTTCAGAAGAAAAAACTATTAAAACAGGGGTCCCGCAGGGCTCCAGCCTAAGCCCCACCTTATTCAAACTTCACATGGTCCCCCTACTAAAATTAATTTCTTCTTTCAACATAAGTACTATCGCCTACGCTGACGATACTCAGCTGGTTCTGACCCTTGATAAAAATCACTCCAACGCAGAACAAATACTGAAAGATTGTCTGTCAGCAACCTTCAAATGGATGTCACTCAACCACCTAAAATGTAATTCATCAAAGACTGAGATTATTCCTTTTGGTCCTAACAACTCCTTCTCCCCTCAAGACTGGTGGCCCCAAAAAGTAGAAGCCCCCCCAAAGACTAATAATGCTGCTCGAAACCTAGGCATAAAGTTTAATAATACTCTGACATTCAACCAGCAAGCCAAAGAAGTAGCAGGAGTATGCTTCGGCATCATTAGAAGCCTTAAAATGTTTTGCCTTCCTCCCTCTGAGTGCCAGACGAACAGTAGCTGTAGCCCTTATAACATCCAGGCTGGACTATTGTAACAGCCTTTATGCAGGTCTAAATAAATCAGCCCTGCATAAACTCCAAATGGTCCAACATGCAGCTGCGAGACTGGTCCTCAGACTGCCTAGGAAATCTTCAGCCTCTACAGCCCTGGACACATTACACTGGCTCCCAATACATAAGCGCATCCTGTTTAAGGTTCTTACCTTCACCTACAAAGCCTTTCACCATCATGGCCCAGTCTATCTGCGCAAATACTTCAGACAATATCAACCATCACGGTCTCTTAGGTCCTCCACAGCTAACCTGCTGCACGTCCCCAGGTTTAAAATGACAACTAAAGGAGGAAAATCCATTGCAGTCATTGGAGCGAAAGCATGGAACAAGCTACCCCCATGTCTGTGCCAATCTACTACTGAACAAAAATTCAGAAAGCTTTTAAAAACATGGATCTACTCCTTGCCCAACTCCGAATGCATGGGGTTCCTATGATTTGCCGCATAGACAGGTAGTCTTTTACCACTCTTACTGCCTTCTGCCTTTTATGGAATTCAAGCGCCAAGATACTCCCTGGAGTGGTAGCGCCCTATACAAGTGCCGTCTCACATCACATCACATCTAGCTCGAGGTTCAATTCTCAAAGCTGGTACTGTCCACATTCACTGCCTCATCAGGGATCTGTTCAGTCTCTACCCATAGACTCTTGGAGAGAGATCTATTTGTCTCAGTGAGGGGTCACTGCCATGCTCGTGATTTCTTCCTATATCTCACTGGTGGTGTTGAGACTTCATACCAGCCTCTGAGCTGGGACTCTGCATTGTTGCCCCTGATCCTGCTGCGATGGTCATTTGCCTACCTGGAGTAATGAAAAGGAATGTGAAGAAGAGAGACTTTGTGAACTCATTGGGTCAATAACGCATATCTACATAAATTTAGTTAAAAGGGAATATTTTTCCCATTATACGAGTGGTGACAATGTGCAGGCTTTAACAAGCCTGTCACTATCTGGTGCTTTCAAACTCATATGTCGGTAATTCTATATTGGTAAAATTGAATATTCGCAATATAGCTGTGGAATCGGCAATTAAAAGGAGGACGGATTGTTAATAGTGTAAATCTGCCAAAAATCAAGTTTCACTTGTAGGTTCTCAGCAAGTTTCAAAATTGCGTATCTGAGAAGAGACAGTTTTACAACTGGGTGCCGCTCGAGCAGCGTGTGGATTGCTGTACTGTGCTTGTGGCCGCTCTGGGGTCAAGAACTGTAGCGGAGCGCTTTAATTAGACTATCCTGCGACCTGGGAGCATATTGGCTCGGTCACATCGGCAGGGGGAGAGCCTGATCCGTCATCTGCTTTGGGAGCGGGACTGCGAGGTCCAGAAGTGCTAGCACCGTCCACCGCGCGCACCTGGTTCCTCTTCCCGCCCCCTTCTCCCTCCGACCTGCCTGGAAATCCTTAAAACTCCTCGCGGCCCCCGCTGGCGCGGGTGCCGCTCGAGCAGCGTGTGGATTGCTGTACTGTGCTTGTGGCCGCTCTGGGGTCAAGAACTGTAGCGGAGTGCTTTAATTAGACTATCCTGCGACCTGGGAGCATATCGGCTCGGTCACATCGGCAGGGGGAGAGCCTGATCCGTCATCTGCTTTGGGAGCGGGACTGCGAGGTCCAGAAGTGCTAGCGCCGTCCACCGCGCGCACCTGGTTCCTCTTCCCGCCCCCTTCTCTCCTCCTCTATTTTAACCACGCCTGGAACGCGTACGCGGGACGCGCGCGGACGACGAAGCGGGCGAAGACCGGGCCAAGAGCGGGCCCGTTTGTGCCCGTTCGTGACCGGCAGTGACCGGACCGGGCTACCCCCCTAAATCTTCCTGCTGCCTGATTTCCTGTGGATCATGGTCGGACGCGAAACCAGGAGCAAATCCCTGTTGGCTGGAGGATCTCAATCTGCCGCAGGAGGTATGGAGAAGTTTCTTACTAGGGCTAATAACATTATTGACAAAGAAATTGTCACACTGGAGAAACGACTGTCCAAGGAACTAATGTCTCTTAAACGTTCTAGTATTGGCCCTTTAGCCAATGCTAAAACTCCTGAAAGACCTACTGACTGCTTGCCTGTGGTGGATGCCCAACTTTTACTTCCCGATTCTGCCCCTCCGCTAAGTGTAGATTCTGTTGTTATATCTAATCCCCCCATTATCGTAGCTGATTCTAGCCTTGTCTCTGATTGTGCAAATGTTTCCTTTCCCTCTGTAAATGATGGAAATACTACCCTCTTTACCACTCAGGGGGGGAAAGAAGGGGCTATTAAGAAACGGAAGAGACAGTATTACAGTAAGGGTAAAAATACCGGGAGGGCATCTAAAACAGCCAAAATAGATGGAGAATCTGTATTGTTGAATTCCAACTGTGAAGGGAGCCCACCCTGTAACGATATCTCTATGGATAAAATTGCAACCCTACTAAAATCGATTATTTTTCCATTAGAGGCCAAACTAGATAGGCTTGATTTCAGAATGTCTAATATAGAGAAATCAACTGCTATTCTTTTAGCTAACTCCACCAAGCCTAATAGTTCTGGTCTCCCTCCTAGTATGCCTACTCCCCAAATTATTCATCCAACTACTGTGTCCAAATTCCTGTTCCAACGACCGTAAGCACCCAACCTGTTCCCCAAGTTTCTAACTCGGTTAGCCTAGTTGCCCCACAGAATATTCCAGGCCCCCCCCCAGGTTTGCATATCCCACCTGCACTTATGTCTATCGATACCCAAGGGCCCCCACCCGAAGATCTCAAAACACCAAGAACTAGACGGCCTGATCTCCCACCGGAGGCCAACCGGTTTATGGTAATTCTGGCAGGAGCACCTCCATTAGATAGGGGTGAAACTGAAACCTTTAGTTCCCTTAAAAACCAAGTTATAAAATGGCTTAATTGGAACCGACCCTTACCGGCACACCTGCACAATGAAGTTATCATGGTGAGGAGGGTACCATGGGTTGGTAAAACCCCAAAATCCATTAAGGGAGATTGTATCACTGTCAGTTTTAGAGATCCACGTACAGTGTCTTACATATGTGCGGGTGTTAATAGGTCATTAGATTCTACTATCCAGACTCTCCCTGTCTCCTTTTTCTTCCCACCACCTATTAACCCCATGTATTATGATGGAAGCAATGACTGGACTAGGGTTGAACGTAGGGGAAGGCCTTTTCGCCCAAGACACCCCAGATTGCCCCCATTTCAGACCCCGCAGAACACCTTCTGGAATTATAATCGATATAGCTGTCTTGATGGGCTTGAAGGAGTCGACTGACTACCCAGTGTATATACCACTGTTCCCCCTCTACCCAACAAGACTAATTTTTTCGATAGCGGGGTTACTGTGGAATATTACACCTTGCCAGTAATGGGTGGCAAAATAACTTCTGATTTATCCGATCTGATCCCCTTAACTCTCGATAAACCAACTGAAGTCCATCTTTCACCACCAGCTGAGGCTATTGCTGATAGGGGATGTACAATGATTTCCCCTTTAGAAGAGATATCTACTTCAAGTGATCAAGGGTATTCCATGGTGAGCTGGAATATAGCTGGGTGGCGTCAGAGAGCTTCGGCTCTAGGGTGGAGGGAACTTATTCTTGGGTTTGATATTTTATGTTTACAGGAAACATGGTCCACTATAGACATTCACTTTGATGGTTTTGTTTCTTATAATTGTGTTGCCCAGGAATCCGTTATGGGGAGGGCAAAAGGGGGCTTGCTTGTTCTAATATCAGTAGATCTCCCGATAACTGTAGGTTCATATTCTATTGTTGGCACACATTCACAAATTCTGGAACTACAAGACAAAGAGGGTAGGAACACCCTACTGATCAATCATTACAATAATACATTTGATCCTACCAGCACCCTAGTCGTGGACGAACTGGAAGCCTTTTTGAATAAAATTTGTAATAAATCCCACACATCTTATGACATCATATGGGGAGGGGACTTCAACATCAGAACGTGCCCGCACTCTCACACCCCAGTTTGTGGGTTTGATGGGGATTCGGGGGAGAATCTAGCACATTTTCAACACTCCCCATATGGGACTTCCCTTAATGGTTTCCTGTTAAAATTTGATTTAGTTATCCACCAACCAGCTCTCGATAAAATGGGCAATATTGTTCCAACTTTCAAAGGGAGGGATACTGAGTCGGTTATTGACCATTTGTTGATCTCAACCCTTTTGGTGCCATTCTGTACAGTGCCAATCATTAAGGACTATTGTCTGAGCGATCATAACGCCCTAACTATGTCTATTCTTATCTGGGGTCCCAGAAATACGCCTACAGGCAGGGTTGTTGATAATATTGTTCCAAGTAGGCCTAATGGAACCCGGATAAAGTGGTGTACGGAAAAATCAGAAAAACTACATAGTACAGCTGTGGTAGGTGGTTCCAGACAGATATTTCGCTGTCTGGAAGTCAATGCCCCCCCTATGGGTATTATAGCGGATTTTGAGGAACTTGGCACTATTATTAATAGAATTTTTACTAACAATAAGATCAATACCAGACGGGATAAGGTTGGCTGGTTTGACCAAGCCTGTACAACAGCGCTAAAAACTCTTAAGAAAGCACTGTCCAATCTCCCAAGAGACAGGGAAGTGGTCAAAACCTTGAGGTCCAATTATAATATAGAACTAAAACGCAGGAAAAACGAACTCCGGGAACAAGCCTGGGACAATTTGGATAGTGCTGCAGCTCTCCGGGACTGTAAATTGTTTTGGAGTACTATTAACGCCCCATTCCTCCAGAAAGAAGATTTCCCAGTACTTACCGCATTAGTAAGCGAAGAAAGTTGGGTGCGATATTTTTCAGGAATTTTTGACCCCCCTGAGGAGCCTTATGATAAAATCTGTATGAATCCCTTGCTGACTCCGCAGCCTTTGGGAATTACCATCCGAGAAGTAGTCACGGCAATTAATTCCAGTAAAGGAGGTAAAGCCCCAGGACCCGACGGGGTCCCGATAGATCTTTACAAACATGATCTGGCCCTCTGGAGCCCTTTATTGACCCAGGTCTTTAATGCTGCCACTGACTACTCCACTCCGGCAACCTGGAGTGAATCCGTTATTATTCCGATTTATAAGAAGGGAGATAGAGGGGAGGCCAAAAACTACCGCCCCATCTCCCTTTTAGACTCCTCCCTTAAAATTATGAGCCGGGTACTACTGCTACGCCTGGAGGAGTGGGCGACCGATAATAATATCCTGGCACAATCCCAATATGGCTTTAGAAAGGGTTTGGGGACCATTGACCAGTGCATCAACCTCAACCTTTTAATAGGTAAATATACTAAGGTCAAATCCGGCTCCTTATTCCTATGTTTTGCGGACCTCTCCAGTGCCTTCGACCTGGTGAATCATTCCCTGCTGTGGACAACCCTTCTTGATATGGGAGCACCCTCAGCTATTATCCATTTCTTAGCTAGGTTATATTCCAATCTTTCCACACAGATTCGATATGGACCAGCAGGAGAGTGTACGAGAAAGATTATGGTAAAATCAGGCATTAGGCAGGGGTGCGTATTGGCCCCCTTGCTTTTTTCCCTTTTTATTAATTCTATGGAACAAGAATTAAAACAGGTCCAAGCTGATGCACCACAAGCAGGAGGCCTACCTATTCCAGTGTTGTTATATGCGGACGACACTGTTTTATTATCTAGAACCCCAATCGGCCTCCAGCGGCTAATTAACTGTTTTTATGATTTTATTCAGGGTAAGAAACTCAAAATCAACAACTCTAAAACATTCATAATGGTTTGTGGCAAAAAGGTGAATCACCCTAAGTCTTTCTATTTTAAAGATAACAGAATTGAGGTTGTAGATAACTTCTGTTATCTGGGCATTACTTTTAATAGTCGGGGCTCATGGACACCAGAACAAACTAACATAAAAGCCAGGATGGGGAAGGCTTCACTAGGCGTCTTTCGTTTTGCCAATAAACTGGGCAGCCGACGGATTCCAGCAATGTTAAATATTTATAGACACAGATGTTCATCAATAGCGCTTTATGGTTCAGGGGTATGGGGGCACGGGTCTAACAGAGACTTGCAAATTCTGGAAAATCTGTTTCTGAAACGGTTACTTTGTTTACCATCATCGGCATCTAACCACCTGGTCCACGAGGAACTAAGGATGGACCATATAGCCGATTTAATCGAATTGAGACCTCTCCTGGTATGGAGGTCTATTTGGCTGAAGGACGAAACAAGTTTCACAAAGAGCATTATCAAAGATTGTTTGCTTTTGGATAATTTCAAGAATATACCATGGATAAAGTATGTGACCACTACCTTTAAAGAACTCTTTGATTTGGATGTACGTAATGAACCCGATATTGTAACTACTTTATCCAAAAAGGAGGTGAAAGAAGAATTTTTGAGGGTAAAATTCGATAAACGGAAAGCAGATACAAGTAATTACTCAACCCATGCTTTCTATTCCTCCAATGTAAACGAGGGTCCTGGTTTGCCTACCTATCTTAAAATCATCTACAGGCAATCTCACCAATTCGTCCTATCCAGATTTAGACTAGGTATTGTCCACAATCTTGTGGCCTTTCCAAAGATGAAAAATTATCCAACATCTGCTTGTCCATGTGATGGATTAACCAAACAAAGTACCCTGCATTTTATGTTAATCTGCCCCCTTTATAAAGCCCTACATATTGTTTATCTGAAACCGTTATTTAAAAAATATTCTGTGTCTTCTACTTCAAATGCCATGAAATTGTTATTTTCGCTTGCTAGCCCGGATCTGTGTTTTTTTATCGCAACCTTTATCCTGAAATCTGTTGCTGCAAGAAAAAGTATGGTTTTTTAGCTATTATTTCGTTTTTTATTGGTTGACTTCTGTATGCCCTGAAAACAAACCATGATGATATGTACTTTCCCTGTGTAATGTTACATGTTCGATTTTATTTGTGTACTTTTATGACGTTTTTTTAAACTGTCGAATAAAGTTTATAAACTGAACTGAACCAACTGGGCTGCAAAGCATTTTATGGTTCAAAACTTTTATTGTAGTTTTGAATTTTTAGACAAGAAAGAAACAGTGCCAGCTGGATGCAAGCGCAAAACAGGGGCTTCACAGAGCCCATTATTGGTTAATGTGCATGCCAGCCAATTATTATAAAAAGAAGGTAAGGAACAATCCCCCCTCCCCCTCGCACCCTCCATTCAACCAATGTGCTTGCCTTAGAGTGCATTCCATGCTGTTTTATTGCATCTCAGGGGTTGCAAGATTGAGTGTGTCAGGCAAACTCAGTAGGCGCAGGTATCTGGGGCAAGTAAGTTCCTGGATATGATGTGAAAGCAAGGTCAAAAAGGGATGCCAAATCTCGTTAAACGTGGAGCCTTGTCCCGCCAAGGTAAGTTATTTTCTCCATTCCTAGGATATACCACAGCTTTCCTAGCCACCCCGAGTATTTGGGATGTTGTGGGGTAGCCCAGTGTGCCAAAATATTCTGCATGACTGTTCCTAGTGCCACACCTATCAGCTGACCTTTCTTTGATTTCAATGGGTAAGACAGCGGATAAGGGACCCCCAACAGAACGTGTGCGAGGAATCTCAATAGTTGGGTGTCTAAATGTTTGTCTATCTCATCTAACACCTGGGTCCAGTACTGCTAAAGTTGAGGACATTCCTACAGTATGTGAACCAAGGTTCCCTGTGCACTGCAGTTGCTCCAGCATTCAGTGGTCAATGTGGGTTTAATCTTATGTACTTGTGCTGGTGTGTAGTACAAGTACGTCACTACCTTTGTGAGTGTGTCAGTTAAGGCTATGTTAGTGACTGAATGGCAGGATCTGTGACATATTCCCTCCCACTCCTTATTACTTAGAGCCCTCACCAAGTCTTTTTCCCATCTATTTCACCCTGACTTGTACGTGTGTTTACATCACTCATTCAGCATGTACAGTATATTGTACAATTCCGAGATCAATTTCTTATCCAAGCTTTTGGACACTAACCATTGTTTGTACTGAGTGAGGTGACGTAATGCTGCAACTTTATTTTAGGGCTTTAATCTCCAATGCCTGAGCTGTAAATATTGTATTTCTCAGTCACTGGATACCAAAATCTGCCTTGATCTTCTGGACTCCCCCACTCCTGGCTCAAAATGTGAGTTGTCAAACAAGGGAGTCAGAGGGGAGGGTAATGATGTTAGTTTGTGCTTCACACCAGTTTGATCCCACACCGCCATAGTTGTGTGTGTTATTGCGGTGAGGTACAGGCTTCTCGGCCTATGTGATTTGCTCAAGGGAATCTTCATCAAAGACGTACCGGCCACTGCCCTGTCCTGGAATAGCCAGTGTTTTTCAGACTCGGCACGGTTCAATTCCACTAAATATCTCAGCTGCCTTGCTTGAAAATACAGTTGGAGATTCAGTATTTCTAGCCCACCCTCATTAGGTGGTAGGTAGCTAAGGGCCGTGTTCATCCTTAATTTTCTGCCCTGCCACATGAAATGTGAAATTGCTGCCTGTAATTTCTGGATTGTGCCTGGGAGTGGCTGAAGGGGAAGGGTCTGAAAAAGGTATAATATCTTAGCGAGAGTCACTATTTTCATGGATGCCACTCTGCCCAACCATGAGATCTGGTAATGCTTCCATCTCTGGGTATTAGCTTGGATTTGTTTATGGAGATTATTGTAATTAGCAGTGACCGTGGCTTGCGTAGTTGGTGCTATCCGGACTCCTAGGAAAGTAATTGTATTGTGGGACCACTGTACCGGATATTCTGTCTTGAGCTGTTCCAACATTTTCAGCAGAAGGGAAAGGTTCAGAGCCACAGATTTCCCTACATTTACTTCAAACCCGGAGGCCTTACCGAAGGAATCCAGCTCCTCAAGGAAAGCTCCCATAGATTTTTCAGGGTTGATAAGAGACACCAACACATCGTCTGCGTAGAGCCTAATGATATGTTTGTCTCCCCCAAACGGTACCCCAGAAATTTGTGGGTGAGCTCTCCCCTTTTAAGCCAGTGGTTCCAAGTATAATGCGAATAACAAGAGTGGTAAGGGACAACTCTGTCTTGTCCCCTGGGCTATTCGGAGCGGACCGATGTGTATCCATTGACTCGGACTGTTGCTGTGGGTGAGCGATAGCAGTTTAGTATCTACATCCTAAAGCGCTCCCCCAGGCCAAAATCGGGTAAAACTTGTTCAAGGTAGGGCCAATAAACCCTGTCAAAGTCTTTTTCAGCGTCTATAGTCAGTAGCATATAATTACCTGGGAATCTAGCCTCTTTATCCAAAATGTCCAAAACCCTTTTGGTATTGTCACTGGTTTGTCTCTGTGGGATGAAGACCACCTGATCAGGGTCGATCAGGGTGGGCATGAACTTGCTGAGTATATGGGCCAATATTCCTGTGAATAATTTAAAATCAATATTGAGGTATGAAATAGGCCAGTAAGAGCGACAGTATTTGGTATCCTTCCTAGGTTTAGGATAACTATGATGGCGGTCTCTAAATTGATGCTGGGATCGTTCCCTGTTTGGAAAAGGTATTAATAAGTGGGGCCAATATAGGTGCAATTTCTGAACAGT
This sequence comes from Lissotriton vulgaris, assembly GCF_964263255.1. Classification (NCBI taxonomy): domain Eukaryota; kingdom Metazoa; phylum Chordata; class Amphibia; order Caudata; family Salamandridae; genus Lissotriton; species Lissotriton vulgaris. Next base: position 1,220,720,759 of record NC_141693.1, read on the forward strand.
AAGTTTCAAAGAACGCTGCGCTTAAGCCATCAGGGCCTGGGGATTTAGCCAATTTCAGACGTTCTATTGCAGCAATCAACTCTTCAAAGCGGATCTCCTCCTCCAGTGTGGAGGCTTGGTCCTGTCCATTTAGCCGTTTAGACTACACTTAAATGCTTAAGGCTCTCTGAGTTATCAAGAGTTTGACGCGAGTAGAGGTGTCCGTAGAACTCATGGAACGTCTTGCCCATTGCTACGTCTGATGTTACCGGGTTACCAGTCTGATCCTTTATCATTTGGATGCCTTGTGTTTGTTGTTGCTCGCACAATTTATGTGCTAAGCGATGCCCACACCCTTAGAAGGAATGGGGCAGATGGAGGGCAGCATATTCTGCCTTGTCCAAATCCAGTGCAGCTAGCTGGGCACTCGTTGAAGTGAGTTTGCGCCATATCCTGGTGGCACCTGTCCTCTGATGTATGTGCTCTAATTCCCTAATTTTAAGCATCAGACTGTCTTTCTTCTCTTTACAGATCTTATTATCCACAGCGGATATTGCTATTAGCTCCCCCCTCACTCCTGACTTAAGAGCTTCCCATTGAATTGCTGTGCTAGTCTCTGGGAGATCATTGTGTGCCATGTAGTCACCTATAGTTTTTCTAACCCGCTCCACAACGTCTGGCCGGTATAGTTGTGTGTCCCTCAGAACCCACTGCCTTTAAATGTGACCCTGAGAGGAAAATGCCACTGTGGTCACCACTAAAGGAGATGATGGACGGATCATTTGGCAAATCAAAAACTCACCCCCGGTCAACTGATCTGGGTTTAATCCATCACCATTCTTTAGCTCACTCCACCAACCCAGTTCAAACATGGCCATATGCAAATCAGTCTGACACTGTGCCTCATGGGAACAGTCCAGCCCAAACTGCCAAGCCATGTCTTCTGTGGACCGGAAACAAGCATCCTGGGACCGGTTTCGGATTCATAATCCTCATCAGCCAGGCTATCTTGAATCCAGTGGCAGAGTGAGCAAGGGACCCACGTCTGGGCATACCCTGCCAATTTAGGGCGAACAAAGCGATACCAAATGGAATGATGGACGGAGCATTAGGCAAATCAAACACTCACCCCCAGTCAACTGATCTGGGTTTAATCCATCACCATTCTTTAGCTCACTCCACCAACCCAGTTCAAACATGGCCATATGCAAATCAGTCTGACACTGTGCCTCATGGGAACAGTCCAGCCCAAACTGCCAAGCCATGTCTTCCGTGGACCGGAAACAAGCATCCTGGGACCGGTTTCGGATTCATAATCCTCCTCATCCAGGATATCTCGAGTCCAGTGACAGAGTGAGCAAGGAACACACGTCTGGGCATACCCTGCCAACTTAGGGCGAACAAAGCGATACCAAAGGGGATGATAAACGGAGCGTTTGAGCAAATCAAACACTCACCCCCAGTCAGGTGATCTGGGTTTAATCCATCACCATTCTTCAGTCCCAGCGATACGCAGTCTCTCAGAAGGCCCAGCACAACAGCAGGCACTTCAATTCCGAGCCAGGGAAGGCAGGGGAGCTGGATGGTGAAGTCTGTTGTCCCTGAGACTTCAGCAGGAGGCAAGCTCTATCTCAAGCCCTTGGAGATCCTTTACAAGTTGATTTGAAAGTAGCACAAAGTTCTTTCTCCTTTCTTTGGTAGTCAGGCAACCACTGCAGGCCAATTCCCCAAACAGCACTCAGCTTAGGGATAGTCTCCTTCTCAGTTTCTCTGGTTCCTCTCATCAGCAAAGGTTCTTCTTGTTTCCCAAAAGTGATCTAAAATTCTGGGGTCTGGGTCCCTATATTTGTACTAGCAAATCCTTTGTCCTTTGAAGGCAGGGGGTCCTGTACCCAGTCCAAACCAGTTCTGTGCAGTCCTTGAGCACTTTGTTGACAAGATTCTTTCTTTCCTTTCACAGTGTAGGCCAGGGACATCAGACGCACCACAGGAGGTGGAGCCAGCATTATGGAGGGAAGGCACTGCCCTATTCAGGTCCCAGATGCAACTCCTACCACCCCTCTACATGCAGATCTCTCTTTTCAGCCCTGTGCTAACCCCCCCTGTCTACTGGAACCCCTAAGCCCCTGTCACTCAAAGTCCAGATAAGGAATACACAATCTAGCAGAGGCAGGCTTGGATAGTCAGGCAAGAAAATACCTAGGGCCCTATGTAGGTAAAACGCATTTTCCGATTTTAAAATACCGAATCGTACCGAATCGGTATTTTGAATCCGGAAAATGATATATAGATTAAAAAATCGGAAAAATACCGATTCGGTAGCAATCGGTATTGTGATTCGATACGTACCGAATCAGCATTTACCGAATCGGAATTTACCGATTCCGCTACAACCGATTCGGCAAATACCGATTCGGTAATCGCAATACACCCCCATGGCCAAAAGGCCCATAGGAACGCATTGTAAATACCGAATCGGTATTTACCGAATCGGTAAAATCCGATTCGGAAAAATCCGAATCGGTAAATACCGAATCGGTAAATGCCGATTCGGCAAGCAAGTCAAACTGAAACCAAAGACATCAGCCAATGAGGTGGAACCATCCTCCCCCACCCTAGCAGGGAGTGGCTACCCAGGCAGGTGCAACTCATTAGAACTTTCTGGAGAGGCAGCCTGAGCTGAGCATTCACAGTGAGCAGCAGTGGTAGCAGTATCCAGAGCACTGTGAAACATGGCAAGCAGCACTGAGAGCCAGAAGGCAGAGCGCAAGAGAAAGGCAAAATTCAGCACCATGGAGCTGCAAGTGTTGGTGGAGGAGGTGGTGAGGGTACACAGGCAGCTGTTTGGGAGGAGGCTGTGGAGTGAAAGAGGGGAAAAAGTAAACGCTGTTGGTGTCACCCCAGGAGCCTGGATGACCTCAAGAAGAGGTTCTACGACATCCGCAGCCTCACAAAGAGGAAACTGGCAGAGCTGCAGAAGCAGGCAGGACTTACTGGTGGAGGCAGGAACCCGGTGCCACCCCTCACTGACCTGGAGGAACTTGTGGCGACCACCATTGAAAGGGAGAGTGTGGTGGGAGTTGGGAACCTGGATAGCTCAGCCAGAGCTACAGCTAAAGGTAAGAAGCATGCGCATCTTGACACACCCTACCAAACACCTCCCCTTTAGACCCAATGCACAGCCAAACCCCAGCCCAGTACTGCTCCCAACAGACATGAGAAATGCATCATGGTAAATGTAGTCAGCAGAAGTAGTCAAAAATGCCAGTGCAGAAGCATAATGAAAAGAACTGTAAAACTGAATCAAAGTATTTGAAATGATATGTGCAATGCTTTAATTGTAGTGACTGTAATACATCAGCACTCAGTTCACAAATGCTTCTTTATACCTAGGGGCACCATCAGGCGGAGGAGCAGGAGCTACTCAAGCACCAGCACCAGCACCGTCTGCCAGTGCGGTGGCAGGGCCAAGCACCAGTCTACCAGCACAGGAGGAGGAGGAGGATGAGAACAGCAGTGCCCTGGGAAATGAGGAAGACACTGGACATTCCCTCACATTTCCACACTCCCCCCGACTGTCTCTAACGCCCCCATTGCAGTTCTCCCCGGAGAACTCACCACCACAGAGCCACCCTGCACCTGCCACATCTCCTGCCAGGAGTTTAATTGTTGCTCCATTAAACCCCATCGAGGGAGCAGCGGGTCAGGCTCCAGCTAGCAACCCAGTTACACCTGTGGCACCCCAGCCCACACAGCAGGGCAGCAGCAATCCCCGGAGGCCAAGAACATCCAGCAGTGCACTTCCAGCACGGGAGGGCAGAGTGTTTCAAGGGCTGGAGGGCAGTATGGTAAAGATCCAGAGGATGCAAGCTAAATCAATCTTGGCCTGCCAGCGCCAGTTGCGGGTGCATAACCTGCAGATGGGAGAGATGGCACAGGGGTTCATGACATTTGTTGAAAGCAACAAGGACATTGCAACAGGTCTTGGGCGAATGACCACTGCCATCACCCAGCTCTGTACAAAAATGGATGAACACGAGCTCTCTTGCTGCAGGGATGCCCGCGTGCAGAATAGGGCTATCAACCGCCTTGCTGCTGCTACCGCCCAGCTATGCCAACGTGGGGCAGACATGGAGGCCAGCCTCACCCAGAACACGGCAGAGGTGACTAGGGGCATGGCCCGCATTACCACCGCCATGGAGGCACTCATCATTTCGAACACTGTTGTTAATCCAGCCCTGGACCTGGGCGAGGCTGGGGACAGCAGCAGCCGCAGCAGCCCGGCCAGCGCAGTGTCTGAGCCACGCCGGAGCAGCAGGCGCTCAGCTGAGGCTGCTGGACATGCAGAAGGGGGTGAGGCACATCCTAGTGGGGCTGCTAAGCGCAGCAAGAAATAAGACTGCCAGGGCGGGTGAGGCAACCCGGACAATTGACATTTACCCACATTTTGTTTACATTTTCTTTTGTTGCACATCAGTGCAGTAACGTTGTTGCAACATTATTAAATATTTCTTTTTCTAACATCCATTGGCCTGTCTGTGCATCTGTACTCACTCAGAAATAGTTGTCTGTAATCTCCTCACGTCTGTATCTGCCATCACTTGGCGTAGACACCCCAGCAGGTTGTGTTTGTGGCACAGCAATGTCGTCGTCATGGTCCTCATAGTCTGACAACTCCACCTCAGTGCCCTTCTTAACCGCAAGGTTGTGCAACATTGCACAGACAGCTATGATCTTGCAGCAGGTGATGGGGGTATACTGCCTTGCACCTCCACTCTTGTGCAAGCATCTGAATCTGCTTTTCCAGATGCCAAAGGTCCGTTCAACTACATTCCTTGTGCTTTTGTGGGCCCAGTTATACCTCCTTTGGCTGGGTGTAGAGGGGTTGAGGTAGGGGGTGAGTATGAATGAGCGGAGGGCATATGCACTCTCGCCTAGAAGGAAAAGGGGTAACATTACTCACATGCATACATGTATTTTACTTAGCTACTTTGTGTTATGGGGGTCTGATGATGTGTCTCACCTAGGAGGTATCCTTCACCAAATTCGCCAGCCGTCAGCCGTGCATAGATGCCACTCTGTTGAAAAATGTAGGAGTCATGGGTACTCCCTGGGAATTTTGCGACCAGGTCTGTGATGGTGCACTTCGCATTGCAGATCACCTGAACATTGATGGTGTGCGTAGACTTCCTATTGCGGTATATGTATTCTGTGTCAGCATGGGGGCAAATCGGAATGTGCGTGCCATCTATACAGCCGATGATTTGGGGAAACTGTGCCATCTGGTAAAAGTCTGCTTTTGTTTGTACCAGTTCCGCGTGGGTTGCAGGGAAAGAGATGTATTGGTCCATCCTCTGTATCATGGCATCAAGGAATTTGTGGAAAAACCTTGACAGGCTGCTATGGGTCACCCCTCCTACCGCAGCTACTCCACTTTGATAGCTGCCAGACGCAAGCAGGTGTAGGCGGCATAGCACCTGCACGTGTGCTGGGATGGCGTGTGCCCTTGGGGTGGGGTGGTCCAACAGTGGTTTGAGGTCCCTGATGAGCTCCAGAATGGTGTCTGAGTCCAGCCTGTACCTCTGTAGGATCTCTGCCTCTGTGAGCATGGACAGGGTGATCCTCTGTCTGTAGACCTGTTCCTCTCTTTGTCATTCCCTCTCTCCTTCCTGCTGTAGCCGTAGCCGCCTTGCAATGACATAAAAAGCCGCCATCCTGCAAGTTGCTATGCATTTTGGGTCTATTTTTATAGGTTGAAGTTGGTTACCACCTGATTGTAATCCATGGTAAATACCGATTTTGAAATACCGATTTTGAGCCAAAATCGGTATTTCTATGCTTCCCTACATCTCAATCAGAGTTTTGCCCTGTCCAAATCGTGATTTACCGATTCGGTAACTCTACCGAATCCGTAGTTTATCCGATTCGGAATTATTTCCGATTCGGTGTCTCTACCGATTCGATACATGTACCGATTCAGTATTTTTATCGAATCGGTATGATACCGATTCGTTCTTTTACCGATTCGGGGTATTTCCGATTCGGATTATTTCCGAATCGGTAACTATTCCGATTCGGTATATATACCGATTTGGACGATTTTCATTGCCCTACATCTCGATGGCTGGATACCGATCGGTAAGGGCCGAAAATCGGTATTTTCGGCCGTTACCGATCGGTAACGGCCTACCTACATCGGGCCCCAAGTTTCTAATAGTGGTATTTTCAAACACAGAACGTTAAAACCAGCTTTACTAAAAGATGTATATTATCATTCTGAGTCCAGGAATACTAAACTCAAATTTCTGCCTAGTTCTCTGAGTCAGTTAGGAATAAAAGATGTTATAATCAAACTGCCCATTCTGGGCTATGGGGGATAGGTAGCCTTGCAATAGTGAAAAACGAAAATGGCTGTAATTCACTATCAGGACATGCCACACACATCTGGGCATGTCCTACCTTTTACTCACAATGCACCCTGCCCTTGGTTCTACCATAGGGGTGACTAACATGCAGAAATGGGAAGGTTTAGGGACTGGCAAGTGGGTGCACTTGCCTAGTCAGCATAGCAGTATCAGACTGCACACAGGCTCTGCAATGGCAGACCTGAGACACACTTTTACAGGCTACTTCTGTGGGTGCCACATCCAGTGCTGCAAGCTCACCAACAGCAATTGATTTACAAGCCCTGGGCACACTCAGTGAACTGTACTAGGGTCTGACAAGTAAACCAAACCAGCCAATCATGGAGTCACTAATCCATACACCAGTTTACAATAGGGAGAGCACATGCACTTTAGCACGGATCAGCAGTGGTAAAGCGCCCAGAGTCATAAAAAACAACAAAAAACATGTCAGACAAAATACAGGAGGAAGCCAAAAAGTTCAGGGATGACCCTGCAAAAAGGGTCAAGTGCAACACAACTCCCTTCCAGCCAAAACGCAGGGTAGACTGATCACTACCTTGATGGGCTTCCCTGCTTTTGGCGATAGAAAATGGACCCTGGCCAACAAAAGCAGGGGCATATTCCAGTTCTGCGCAAATCTGAACCCATTTCAATCCCTCTGTCGATACTCTCAGGGCCCACCATGCTAACCCATGGGGAACCCTTCTCCTCACCTGTGGACACCATCTGTGCAGCGCCTAACCTTAGCTTGCTCACAGTTGTGTCCCAACATACCGACAGCAAGCCATAGTGGCCACTGACAGTAGACAGTGATGAGACCCAGGCCTTATGCCTTTCAGGGACCCTAAACCTCTGTGGTGTCCAAGACCTGGGGGCGGTATCCCCAGGTGCTTGGCACTCTTTGTCCACTCTCCCTCCTGTCTGGTCAGGTATGACATCCTGATACTGACCCACCAGCCCAGGACTGTACCCGGCGGCTGGACAAGAGACTGGGGTGGGCTCTCCCACACCCGGTCCTACTCCATGGGGCTCTGTACCTTTCCACCTGGAGCGGTACCCATTCCAGAATTGTCAGGGTGCCTGTAGCAGATTAAGCATGGGCGAATTTTGCGAATCTGGCGTTCGCGAATTTGCGTATTTGCGAACTCGCAATCCGCAAAATCCGCGTATTCTCGCGAATTTGCGGAATTTTTTTTGTGTGTGTTCGCAAGGGTTTCTGCCAGTTCGCGAGGGTTTTGTACCAGTTCGCAATTGCGAACTTACTTGTCGGCTCACAACGGTCACGACTATGTTGTTTCTACGTCTGGTTCATCATCACAGGTTCCCAGCACCCTCTGTTTCACCACTGCCACCCTCTGTTTCACCCATGCCACCCTCTGGTACATCAATGCCACCCTCTGGTTCATCATCACTGTAGATTATGGGGGGGAAACGCAAGCACACCTGCCCTGCTTCAACTGACATGAATAAATTTGGGGTTGATTTATTAATGTGTGACTGTTTTAAAATTCCAGTCTGGCACCTGTTTCCTTATCTGTAATTTGCTTTCTGTTGCAGTGCAATTTTTTTTCCAGGACCTTTGTGGCCTACTTGTAGCTATTCTATGAGCCTGCTGTGAGGGTCAGAGCAGGGTCATAGAATTGTTGCAACTAGCAACTGAACTCTGGAGGGGCCCCAGTCAGGAAGCACTACAGGGAATGGTTACTATTACTAATGATGAGTTTGAACTTTTGCACCTGCTGAGTCCTTTCAGTTTAGCAAAACTCGTTTTTCTGCAGAACAGCAACTGTAATGCCCCAAACAAACATAGGCAACTGAACTCTGGAGGGGCCCCTCAGGAAGTACTACAGGGAATGGTTACTAATGATGAGTGAACTTTTGCACCTGCTGAGTGCTTTCAGTTTTGCAAAACTTGTTTTTCTGCAGAACAGCAACTGTAATGCCCCAAACAAACTTACTTGTGAAAGTTGATTTCCAATCCAAAAGTGATCCAAAGAAAGTCAAAAGGCCTCAAATCCAAAAAAGTGCCGGCAAATGTCAACCTGAGGAGTTATTCTGATAAAAATCATCATTTTCAGAAGGTCTATGCTGCTTGCTAGTGGATTTCTTGTGCAGAATTGCAAATTTTGTAATTTTGCGAGTGCGGGATTGTTGCTGCCCGCCGCACCTACATGTTCGCAATTGCGAACTCTCGCGATGCGTCGCCAAACTCCCGCTGGATCCCGCAGCAAGATCCAAAATGGCGCAGCACTCGCAAAATATCGAGAAAAACAACTCGGCAAACGCTGAATGACGGTAAGTGAACGCCGCACTCCGCAAAATTGTATCACCAAGAAAAAAAATCCGCTGTGTGCGAATTTGCGGATTTTCGGTAAATTCGCGAGCGTTCGCGGATAGCGAATTTACCGAAAATCCGCAAAATCCACGAGCGGAACGGATTTTCCGCCCATGCTTATAGCAGATGTCCTGCACAATTCGACCAGTTCAGGGGTTCTATCCTGCAACTGGGCTTCCAGGTCTGGGTAGACACCATGAACCTGGCCCTCCAACCTAGGGTCAAAACCCTCGGGCTGCACCGGTGTCAGAGGCGAGGACTCCCTCCCTTTGCACCCCCTTCTTTCTGGTGCCCAGAGGTAGTCCAGTCTGGCATATGTTTTATGCGCTTTGGAGTACTAGGAGAAGTCCCTGGTATGGGGATGGGCTACTCTCCACAAATCCACCATGCCAAGTTCCTCTAATCTATTGTGTCCCTTCTTAGACAGAGCTCCTGCTTGACTTTATCGCTGGGCAGATCTGTCCATATCATTATCAAGACCAGTTTGAAATCCCCTCCCAGCAAAATGTGTCACTCATCTGTGGCCAATACCTCTGTTAGTTCTTTTGGTTAGCAATTCTTCCTGTCTCTCGTTTGGAGCATACATTGTTCCCACTATTAACCCCTGTTCTCCCACTGTGAAGCGATAGAAGAGCAGTCTCCCCTTGATTTCATCCTCCTTCTGTATCACCTTCTCCTGAAAGGAGCGGGCCACCAGAATGGCCACTCACGCCGTTTTGGTTGAATTTGACAAGAACAGTTGGGTGGGGAATGAATGTGACTTGAGTCTGCAACAGTCCCTGGCTAAATGGTGAGTTTCTTGTAGGAGGCAAATGTCCACCTTGGAGACTTTAAGATAAGACAGAATCGCTCCATGCTTCACCAGGTTATTGAGCTCCCTCACATTGTGGGTGAGAATTTTAAGTCCAGTGGGTTGCATTCTTAGCGTGTGGATTGTTTACCCGCATGGTCTCTGCCCTTTTTGGGACCCGCCAATTGAATTACAAACCTAACTTGAACAAGTGTCTGTGTATATGCGACAAGAGATCTGAGAAGTTGCATTGGTGAATGGAGGTCCCCAAAACTATCCCCGAAAATAAGAAAAACAACAACAGGAAGAAAACAGAAGACTCCTAAAAAGGTATGGATTATGGTAACTGGTAGATCTGGGGGTCTCTAGTTGGCAGAGGTAGGTACCTTTGACCAAATAGGGACTCTTGTGTCTAGTCAAGTTAAGGGGGTACACACATAAACTGACCCCGGATCACCCCCTTGGTAGCGTGGCACGAGCAGACAGGCTTATCTCAGAGGCAGTGTGAAAAGCATTTGTGAACACATACAGTAACCCAGTGACAACACTACAGATGGACACCACACAATCTATACTACTATTATAAAGAGAGAAGTCTGTCCTTTGAGCCAGGTAAACTCGAAAAGTACACCACCAATCTAAACACCCAAGACATCTCTATAAACCTCAGGGCAAGCAGAAGGACATAGGCGATATAAAAATAAAAAATATACGTTATTTAAAACATTTACAAATAAAAATAAAGTAGTCCCTAGAAAGTAGCGCCGGCCGCGGCGTCTGCGTGATGACATCGGGAGCGCGGGGAGGAGCGGCGTTGAGGAGCAACAGGAAGAGCGGAAGACATGAGCGCGGGGAGGAGCTGCGGAGGACAAGCGGAAAGGAGCGGCGAGAAGCGGAGGAGCAGTGGCAGCGCGGGGAGGAGCGGCGGATGAGGTAAGGCAAGCAGCCGCGGGTGCGCAGCGAGGGACGGGTGGGGGCCATGAACAGAGAGTGAGCACAAAGTCGGGACGTCGGGGGAAACAAAGCGTGGGCAGAAGCGGGCGCTCTTCTGCGCCTCTCCTGCTGTGATGCTGCCCCCAGCCCCTTTCTGCCCCGGGCAAGGCCGGGGTGGGCTGCTAGTTGTAGTATAAAAATAAGTATTTTTATATAGACTTAACACAACACCACAAACAACAGAAATCCACGATGCTGAACTCCAAAAATGGTAGAAATAGCTTAGTTCTCTTTAGATGTAAAATGCGACACTTTGAGTTCAATGTACCTTTGGATGCGTAACGCTATACAAAGAAAGTGTTGCAGGGAAGGTGATGCGTCAGGTCCCAAACGCAAGTCAACCTCAAATAAGGCCTAGGTCTCGGTCTACCATGACCACTTGACTGTGGTTCGTGTTTCACGCTTTTAAGCACACATTTTATTTAAAACTCTAAAAAATCACATCTCTGTTTTCCCCTTATTGGGTTTTTATAATTTTGGTTTAATATTATTTATTAAAATGTACTCATTTTTTCTTATTCAGTTTGGGATTTTTATTTCTGTTTTGGTACTGTATAAATGCTTTACACACTGCCCTGAGTTAAGCCTTTCAGCTCTGTGTCAGAGCCACCAAGGGATGGATCTCAGATTAATTTAGTGACTTTGAAGGTGCACACTGACAAGAATTGCGATTAGTACTTGAAGTGAGTAGTCACCCTCTCAATGAACAACCCAATTTCCACAATGACAGGTTCAGATAATTAGTCAAGCCAAAGAAAACAAAGACTGAATGTGCATGTTAGTAAAGCTGAACTTTCAACATTTCTCGCTAAAAAAAACACATATGAAATAGAAAACATGCATGTATGGTTATGACAAATCACACAGTGAACACATGACTGGACCGTACTCTCAAAATGCATGTGTACCTAAGTGCTTAATCCTAATAAACTCTTACTGTCTCTCTGCTGGTTAAACTCTATGAGCTGAGCATGGAGAGTCTGCCAGGGAGCTTCCAGGACTCTTTGCTACATTGGTGTCATGTGGGGTTCCTGCAAATGTTGCTGAGAGAACAGAACCATGATGTCCTGGGCCTTAATCCTGGCCCAGTGCCTAATGTCCTCCCAAATCCTGTTAAACAGTTTTCCGTGTTTTATATGGACAACCAATGAAATGCAGCATGTTGCAATGATTCACACAAATTGGGCCAGCACTGCATTGCTCAACAGGGTATTGGGACACCCCCTAAAGCTGATGGTACTTGCCAATAACCTCCTTTGTGATTATATTTAATTCACTCTCAGAGAATGGGAGGACTTCTCAGCCATATTGCGAGTAAGAATTGTCCAAGGACCAGAAGGATATAGGAGGAGTATGGTGCTTGGACTAGAGGATGGCACAGAAGGACAACATTGTCGAATTTCTCTTTCAGTTTGTTGTTTCTGGTTTGTTGCAGTAGGTGGCAAACTCTGCACTGACGCAGAGCCTCTGCCTCGAGTGGGGAGGGAGACACCCGGCATTTGCTCCAAGAACCCAAAAATGTGATGCTATTACATCAAAGAAGGAATGTTTGTTGTACCTAATATTTTGTGTTAAGTAAGGAGTTTGGTATATTTGCCCTATAAAATGAGTGTAGTATGTGAGGTAGTGTGGTTTGTTGTTTGCAATGGTAAGCAGTAAAATGCTTGAGAAAATGAACCGTCAACTATTTTTAAACTGGAGCACAGCATGTTCGTTCACAACTTTATGTGAAGTAAAAGGAGTAGTCTCTGGATGGTATCTATGGACAGTGTGTTAAGCATCTACCTTTCACTATTGACGAGAAACTGTTTAACTACATAAATGTCACTCAACTAGCAACTCAAGAGAAAAATGAGTTGCTCAGCTGACCCTGACCTTTATTCTGTACCCCACTGCGGTAACCTAGATGAGGGTATAGATCAGCGTCATGATCTATATGTAAACCCCATCATATGCCAATGTCGTGTAACCCACTACAGGCTACAGCAGTTTTACACACAGCTTCTGGGGTGTACACCAGCAACCCACCAGTATGGTCAAGACTTCTAGGATCGCGTCATAAGGACCCCAAGTGCATTCAGTTATGACTAATGTACGTATGTGTGCTCTATTTTCAGAGCCAAAGGCTGAACAGATAAGCACTAACGTGAATTATCACTAAAGCCGAAGCAGTGCACGAAGCTGTCCTACCATGCTCCACAGTGTTCCACGAAGCAAGCAACTTGTACCTACTCGACTCCTCATCTACGAACACACAACAGATATCCGACCCCAACCACCTACAATGCATCCTGCTCAACACCCGCTCGGTCCACAGGCACGCCATTGACCTCTGGAATCTACTAGACACCATCTCAGCCCCAGACATCACCATTGCCATCCCGGAAGGCTATAAGATCATTTGCAAGGACCGTACCGGCCACACAGGAGGAGGCATCGCTATCGTCCATAAGAAATCCATCCGTATCTCAACCAGCTCAGACGTTAATCTCGCCAACTCTGAACACCTTCACTTCCAGATCCACACCGACCCCAAGACCACACTCAGAGGCACCCTCCTTTACAGGCCACCAGGACCCCGCGCACAATTTAGTGAAGACATCACAGACTTCATCACTCCACACTCGCTCCCCTCCGAGGATTACATCCTTTTGGGAGACCTCAACTTTCACCTTGAAAAGAACAACGACCGCAACACCACCACCCTTTTGGACAACCTCGCCAACCTCGGACTTAAACAACTTGTCACTACCCCCACCCACATCGCAGGTCACACACTCGACCCTATCTTCACCTCCAGCAAACATGTCTCCTTCAGCCACACCACAGCTCTCCTTTGGACTGACCACAGCTGCGTTCACTTTACCTACAACAAGCCCACATCCAACAACCACCCCCAACCCACTCTGCAAAGAAACTGGAACAAAATCACCATCGACCAGATCTCCTCATCGCTTCTTCAAAACCCCCCAGCCCACTCCTCAAACCCAGACCAAGCAGCCACCAACCTCACCCAATGGTTATCCAACAGCGCCGACATCCTAGCACCACTGAAAAAATGACAAATCAAACTAGGCAGCAAGAAGGCCTCCTGGTTCAACGATGATCTTAAGAAATCCAAGAAACTCTGTCGCTCCCTTGAGAAGGCCTGGAAAAAAGGCCCAACCACCAGCACCAAGGACGCCTTCAGAAACGCCACCCGCATACACCACCAACTGATCCGGAATGCCAAGAAAGCCGCTTTCAAGGATCGACTAGATAACAATGCCCACAACAGCAAGGAATTATTCAACATCGTCAAGGAATTTACCAACCCCTCAGCCAACTCCAACGACATCACCCCCTCTCAAGCCCTCTGCGACTCTCTAGCCTCATTCTTCCACAACAAAATTGCAGACATCCACAACAGCTTCGACAACCGACCCAAAGACCAACCCACCCAACCCCCTGCAGGACCCCCACCCCCCTTGAACATCCTCAATGACTGGAAGCCAATCTCCACTGAGGACACCATCCGTCTGATGAACTCTATCCACTCAGGATCCCCCACAGACCCATGCCCTCTTCACATCTTTAACAAAGCAGACTCCATTATAGCACCGCACCTCCGAGACGTCATCAACTGCTCCCTCAACTCCGCAACCTTCCCGGAAAGCTGGAAACATGCCGAACTCAGCGCCCTCCTGAAGAAACACACAGCTGACCCCACCGAACTCAAAAACTACCGCCCTATCTCACTCCTTCCATTCCCGGCCAAAGTCATCGAGAAAGCGGTCAACAACCAGCTCGCCGCATTCCTCGAAACCATCAAATCCCTCGACTCCTCACAATCCGGCTTCCGAGCCAAGCACAGCACTGAAATGGCCCTCATCGCAGCAACAGACGACATTCGAACTCTACTCGACAATGGAGACACAGTCGCCCTCATCCTCCTCGACCTCTCCGCAGCCTTCGACACGGTCTGTCATAGCACCCTTTTACAACGCCTCAGAAACGTCGGAATCCAAGGAAAAGCACTGGAATGGATCACCTCGTTCCTCACCGGAAGATCCCAGAGAGTCCGCCTTCCACCATTCAAATCAGAGGCCACGGAAGTCATCTGTGGCGTACCACAAGGATCTTCACTCAGCCCCACCCTCTTCAACGTATACATGAGCCCCCTCGCGGTCATCGCACGCCAACACAACCTCAACATCATCTCCTACGCCGACGACACTCAACTGATCCTATCACTCACCAGAGACCCTAACACTGCCAAAACCAACCTGCATGAAGGAATGAAAGAAGTAGCCGAATGGATGAAGCACAGCCGTCTGAAACTGAACTCAGACAAAACAGAAGTCCTCATCCTAGGCACCTCCCCCTCCGCCTGGGATGACTCTTGGTGGCCAGAGGCCCTTGGAAAAGCACCCATCCCGACGGACCACGCACGGAACATGGGCATCATCCTGGATTCCTCTCTCTCGATGAACAGACATGTCAACGCCGTTTCTTCATCTTGCTTCAAGATTCTTCGCATGCTCAAAAAAACATTTTGCTGGATCCCCACCGAAACCAGAAAAACAGTCACCCACGCTCTAGTCACGAGCCGACTGGACTACGGAAACACCCTCTACGCCGGTACCACCGCAAAACTCCAGAAAAAACTCCAACGCATCCAGAATGCTTCAGCCAGGCTCATATTAGACATCCCGTGTAAAGAACACATCTCTGGTCACCTGAAAAACCTCCACTGGCTCCCCGTCAATAAGAGGATTACTTTCCGGCTCCTAACCCACGCACACAAAGCACTCTATGAAATCGGACCCGAATGCCTCAACACACGACTGTCCTTTTACACCCCCTCCCGCCAGCTACGATCCTCCAACCAAGCCCTTGCCACTGTACCTCGCATCAACAAAACCACCATGGGAGGTAGATCCTTCTCCTACCTGGCAGCTAAAACCTGGAACTCACTTCCCACTCACCTTCGCCTTACTCAGAACCACCTAGCATTCAGAAAGCAACTTAAAACGTGGATATTTGACAAGTAATTCCCCACCCCTCTTCAAGCGCCTTGAGACCCTCTGGGTAGGTAGCGCGCTATATAAATTTATTGACTTGACTTGACTTGACTTGGCTGACTGCTGCACCTTGCCCGTTTTTTGCCTCCTTCTTGTAAGAGCAGGAGGACTTCAGGTATTGTGCTGACATTAGATACGCAAGACCAATTATCCTTCACTATTGCTATCACTTGGCATTCATCACCAAGAACAATCCTTCGGTACCTCTTTCCTTTGACCCCTCATACCTGGCTCTAATTTATTTGGGTATTTATTAGCATACTGAC
Organism: Lissotriton vulgaris; assembly: GCF_964263255.1. Lineage (NCBI taxonomy): Eukaryota > Metazoa > Chordata > Amphibia > Caudata > Salamandridae > Lissotriton > Lissotriton vulgaris. Next base: position 1,220,736,592 of record NC_141693.1, read on the forward strand.
ATCATTCTAGATTCTCTAATGGACATTAGAAAAGTTCAAACATTTCAAAATACAGTAGCGCTGAATTACTGTGGATTATTTCACATCCCTAGATTTCTAAAAATATACAGTTGCACATGTATGCGCACGCAATGAAATTGCACTGATCACGTATCTCTTTGTTTATTTTCTTTTCAGGTAGGATTGCAAGAGCCCCAGCAGGACGGTGAGGGGAGGACTCCGGCATAGCTCCAGGAAGAGAAGACCAGGCGCAGAAGGAGGGTTTGCTCAAGTAAGTTCTCTTTTGGATACGCTGGATGCTCTCAGTCAGGTCGTCTATTGCCTATCGAGGCACGATTCCACTTGGAATTGGTATTTAAACCATCCTAAGTCCAAGATGGCCACTGAGACTTTCAAATCTCAAGGGACCTTGGAGGGGGCGCAGAGGTGAGCTTTCACAATGGCATTTCATCAAATCTGTTTTGTCATTCACTCCAGTTTTGTCAATGACAGTGTGAAGATGTGCACTGTAGCAGTTCCTTTGCCACTGGCATTTAGTTTGATCAAACATTAACCAAGGATAACCTCGTGTAGCAGGGTTTCCGTTCTCCCACAGAACTGTGCATAGAGATCTAGAACCTTAGTGAGTTAGGATGATCCAAAAACTCATCTCAGTGTCAGAAATCTCGTTACCTAGCTAGCTACAGTGTCTCATGGATCATTATGGAATGATACATGTATTAGACAAACCAGAACATGATCTTTAGAATACCTCAGGAGTCGTGGAACACATGAACACTCTTTCGTTATATAATCATTTCAAACCAAAACTGAGAGTCAAAGAACACAAGTGCAAGTTTGAAATATTTATTATTCAATGCAAAGTTCTCAAACGCAGTATCTTGTATAATACCAAAATGCAGATTATAAAAATCAGAGTCAGCAGCATAGTCACTAATCCATAGTAAGCAAAAGGTGCTAGCATGTTATAATGCAATTTCTATAGAAATCTATATCACCTATATTTCGCGCACCCTATCTAGCATATTATATTATATCTAAGAAGGTCTCATTCGGGCTTTAGCAGGGCGACCCCATACCTCTCAATGTCAGTAGGAGCAGTTCACATCAACCGCTACCAGCTCTCTTCATGCGCAGCACCAAGTGTCTACGTTCATTCCGTGTAACTCTATCTTAAACCCGCGTAGAGCCCAAAATGTTGGCATCAACATTATTTGTGTTATGTCTAATGTCTAATGTGGTGCGAGGATCAGACCTCCTAGCAACCTTGTGTTAGGTTAATCTTAGAGTGTGCAGCTCTCAGTGTGCAGACAGTTGTACCAAGTGTACCAGGCAAAGCTGATAGCATAGGAATAACATATTATTCTCAAATAAAGCAACTCGCCGCTTCTAGGGTGAAAGTTACAACAACAAGTACGTGTCGTGTGCAAAACTGAAGCCGAAGGCAAAACGGCTGTTTAAACATGTAATACACTCATGCTAACTTAACGCAATATATGTAATGAAGTATCCATATGACACCCCCCAATTGGTCCGAGCACCGCCAATCATAAGGGAAAAGGCAATACTAAATCAGATACAAAAATTGAAAGCAAAATTCAATAATCTTGAGCTAAAATAAGCTAAAAATATGTATGAATGAATATGTATGAATGAATATGTATAAATGCCTACAGTGGCCTCAATTCTAAATAAAAAAAAAAACCACAAAAACCCTTGAATCAAAAGTCATCCGCCAGGTCTCAAAATTACGAAATGTAGGACCAGGTCTCATCCTTTCAAATGTTTGTAAGAGAAAAACCAAGGCACTTATCCGATATCCAAAGTCATGTGCCACCTAGACGTTATCTCCAGCGACATCACGTGAGTGAACTCTCCATCAGCTGAACATAGTTCATCTCTCCAATTCAGCGAGGGGAAAGTCATATTTCACCACAAAGCATTCCTCCCAGGCATCTCACGATTGGAAAGTATATGCAAAGAAAGTTGCAACAGCCTCCAGTATGAAATCACTGCCATCATCTGAAAATAGTTCAGCCATCCAATTTAGCAATGGGAAAGAACATACGTGCTCCTCCAGCATCGGATCCTCCTGCAACGTCAGAGGACAACTCGGTGGGTTCACCAGATCGCTGTGTGTCAGAAAGGCATTCGCCGCTGCAGAGATCTCCCATTGGCCCAGAACTCCATTTATTGCTGCCAAGGCCATAACTCTCTCGCCAGAACAGATCAACTCGTGAGCCACAACGGGACGCATTAGCTGATCAAAATCGACGTCAGGAGCAGTCCTCAAGCATAGGCATAAATCAATGGCCCAATCGAACTCGCAGCTCAGGCAGTGAAACACAGGTTGGACACACGTGAAGGCGGTGAACCGAAATGACAATCTATAGGCCGTGCTTAATGCTGCAAGCGGCAATGTTCCATAGTAATTGAGCATCCGATTACGGCACAGTGTCAGGAGGCGTTGAACGGCGTCTTGCGCAGGATGGGCATCCATGTTTTATGAAGAAAAACACCAACAGAAAGCCTGCGGCTACAGCCAGCAACACAGGTAGTCCACCAAACAAACTCGAAAAAATAGTGTGGAAAAACGTGGGAATGAGACCAAAAACTTTTTCAAACGTAGTCACGAGGCCACTGCTTACTAATTTAAAAAAATGTGCAAGGCCAGTCGTTGAAGAAGCATTAAAAATCTGGTGTACCAGCTCGCAGAAATGAAATGGCAAATCAGTGTTTAAAAGCGCCTGCACCTCTGTGCGGGTGTTAGCTATGTGAAGGACATAAGTTTCCCGGGCCGAACTCAGGGTCACTTGTTTTTGAGACAAAAGAGCCCTTATTCTGCTTAAACCATTGAATTTCGCTTCCAAGGTTGGGATCCGTGGCCAGATGGAGACATCTGAAGAGCCATGCGTGGGTGGGTATAGGACGTTCTTGCAGCACACTACACGCTCTGATACAGTAACTATATAAGCCACACCAATTAATAAACCACAACATAATTCGTTGTTTAAAAGCAAATAACTACCATTAGCTAATAAAGTAAATGTGGGAACTACTGCTGGAACTGGCGTGCCTTTTAAAACACATGCTAAATTTGGGCGGTCCTGATTACAAGAACCGTGTAACTGAATGTGTCTGCATATTAATGAATGGTCAGGCGACTGTGTGCATTCCTCACCATTAAGATTCACTTCTTTTCCATCTTTCAGACATCTGTATGTGTATGGTAATGACCACGCCTCATGTAGGAATGCATTGCCTAGTGGCTCATATCGTCCTATAGCAATATACCGCATACAGTTAGTAAATTTATATAAAGGAAATGGTAATGTAATTAAACCATGAATAAGCCACGTGGCAGTGGTGGTTTCAGCAACAGAGAATGGTAAGGATTCTAGCTTCTCAATATGTAACATAGAAAACGATGCATCACGCATTGAAAGCATGCGCTGTTTATCAGTAAGATTAAAAGGGGCAAAAAGTGATGAAACGTTCAATGAGGTCCAGGGAACTCGACCAGCCTTAATTGTCTGTAGAGTCCAGGCAAACTGCATTACAGAACGTAATTGATTTTGACCATGGTATAACGTGGACACTTCATCATGTACAATATCAACAACAGAAGAAACAATATTATCCAATGTGTAAATTCTGGAAGAAAGCGTGTTAATACTATTATCGACCACTGCAAGCACTTTTTCCAAATTGGCTTGATCAATAGCCCTCAGGCGTTTAGCTGCTTCGACTTTTGAAAATTTCCAAATTTCATTATAAATAGCATAAATAAAGCGTTTAGACCTACCCTTAGTCGGGCCTTTTATAAAATCATTTAACTCTATGTTCTCATTCAACTGGGACAGATGCAGTTTAACTGCAGCTAAAGTGGAATGTTGTAACCAGTTCTGACACAATTTGCCTACTGAATAAGTTGTAACAGTGTGATCTGAGTCAAACCTGGGATCTGGCCTGATGCGTGTAAAACCCTCAGACAAACCCAAAAAACGACTTTGGCAAGAATCAGAGCTTCTTTGCCATAAAAGCCACCCATCCGGATCAAAACTGGAAATATTAAAGGAGGAATTCTGCAAAAGTGCTTGTATCTCACTTATGGACAATGTAGTGAAATTACTCCAACCTGAATATTCTTCCAAATCAGGGATAGTTGGGGTATTTAATTTTTTAGATGTAGCCAATCCAAAACATGTTGTTTGGGAAATAGTCGAATTTAAAAACAACATGTGATTCGGGATGAGACATGCACGATGCAAAGCCTCAGTGCCTTGTACCTGCCAATCTTTGGTACCCCAAACCGATTTAAGGTCAATAGCATCCTTCCATAACTCATAGCCATCCACAGATAACCTTTCTAGAAAGGACTTTGAATACAACAATTTTGTGTCAGTCAGTCTAACTTTTGGCATGGATTTCTGCTTCACTTTGAAATAAAACGACTCAGGATTTGATTGATTAAAATCTGTAAAGTAAGAGTATTTTCCCAGAAAAGTACTTGAGCTCCCCTGTAAAGGAGTAGGGCAATGTTCCCACTGAGTGTAATTCACAGGAACCCGCCTGGAACTTGTCTTGTGCAAGAAATGATTTCCATAATGTTGGTAACAAAACAAATCACCATAATTCACAGAATCTAAATACAAATCCTCATCATCAAAGGCTGCATAATATTTCAAATCAGAGAACAATGCTTCTACGGCCTGAAGATCCCAATCATCAGAACGAATATTTTGCTTAATCACATCTCCCATGTTTACTCTAAGCACATTAGGAACATTAATAACTTCTGTGGGGCCATGTATCTGAAACCTAACCGCATCCCACACAATCCCATCAAGGACAGGCCAGGCAGTAATTTGTACTGAATGTAAGTCTCTCTTTAGTCTGTGTGCTGAATGTGAGGAGGAGTGAGGGGCCAATGTTCCATTAAGGTACCGAATTCCTGTTCTTTCTTTCACATAATGGCCATCAATCAGGCGGAAAAAATAAAACACAAAACCAATTGACATAAAAAGATAAAATTAAAATAGTATCAGCCAAATGTATGTCCACGGTGGAACCAAAAAATGTTTTTTAAACAACGTGGCATATTTTGCAATAGTCGATGGTTTCTTTGAAAGTTCCGAATCAGAGTCAAAAGAGAATCTGGACTGGTTAGCCAAACGAGCATGTAAATCGGACATAGATAAATCAGCAGGATCTGCATAGGTCACCTCATCAATGTTAGTAACAGGAATAGTATTTAATAAAGGACTTGACATGGCAGGCATCTCGAGGGACACCTCCTGATCTGCACCAGATGTAATAGCCAGCACAGAGTGCCTCACCATGGAAGGACAGGATACAGCCGGTGTCATGCTATGAAGAATCGGCCACCCTGTGTGTCTTGACATTGTCAATAGAAATAAATCTGTTTTCTTTACGACCTGGAAGTGGTGGTAAAATGACTGTTCTTGTGCCCTTCACTCCAAGGACCCGAACTGGCGCTCGATATGAGGGACCAAACTCCTTTTTGTTTTCGATCTTCTCTCGAACCAGTTCTCCAACTTGGGGTAGCCAGCCAACTACCGGGATCTGCAACGCATCATCCGACGTGGAGGGCAAGTGTTCCTTTGCAAGACTGTCTCTGGTCTTTTGTAGATCCTGTAAAACATTGCAATGTTCATCTACGTCAAAGGCCGCGGCCTGGGCCTCGCAGTCTGCACCATCAAGGTCAGGGACGTACATCTTGATACCAAAGAGCATTTCGTATGGGGTCCGCCCACCCAGAGACCTTCTAGGGAGATTATTAAGCGCACGCTGCACGCCATAGAGGTGGGTCAGCCAGTTTCTACCAGTGCCTATAACTCGGGCTGTCAAAGATTGCTTTAAGTCGCGGTTCATTCTTTCTACCACAGAATTGCCCTCAGGCCTGTAGGGGCTTGAAAACTTCACCTGTACTCCCAACGAAACCATAGCATCCTTATACGCCTTAGAGGCGAAAGCCGGACCCTGGTCCGAATGGAAAGCACCACAAGCAAAGATTCCCACAAAGACACGCAAATCCTTAATGACAGTCCGTGAATCAGCGCTGCGATGCGGCCATAACCACACAAAGCGTGTGCATGAGTCAACTGCTACTAAGATGTATTTATACGCAGTATCAGAAGAGAAAGGACCGCAGTGATCCAAATAAACACATCCAAGTGGTTTATTAGAGATGTACAACTGTGTCTGAGGCGGACGCGCAGCAGTAGAAGGCTTAATCTGCTGACAAATGTCACACATAAGGACATAATCGCGCGTCTGTTTGTACAGTCCCCGCCACCAGAACCTCTGTTGTAGCTGAGACACAGTGGCTGAGACGCCCGCATGCGCAGACGCCACACCTTCATGAGCCGCTGTAATCAGAGAAGCTCTGCGATCCGAGTTGGGAACTAGACGCTCTCCAACTTCAGGAATTTTCACATAAGGAACCTTATCGGGACTTAAGTGGTATGTGTACTTCGAAGGGAACCCCGCAGGATATTTACCTCCCTTCGCCGTGGCAGCAACAGCCGCCAAGATGTCATCATCTATTTTGCTTTTGGACCTCGTGACTGCTGCAACTAAGTATTTTGATACCGCTGACTTCGCTGCTTCATCAGCAAGCGAGTTGCCAACAGCGTGGACTCCCACGCGCTGGTGGCCGAGAGTATGAATCACAAACACGAGCGGCAGCTTTTCTTTAAGTTCCGCCACTCGGACCCAGATCATTTTATGTTTTATTGTGCTACCCTTGGAATCATGAAAATCATTCTGAATCCAAAAGAACAAGTTCTCATTGTAAGACTGGACACAATAGTAAGAATCACTTACGATTAAAGTCGTCACACAAGGATCAGCGTACTCCAATGCGAGCATCAGAGCACGCAGCTCCGCTAATTGTGCGGTGCAGTCTCCAAGCGTCTGCGTGTGCACGACACTGGACTTGAACTCATCGTTCACCATGGCACCGACCACAATGGCGCAAGCGGAAACGTAGGCATGTTTAGAGCCATGCGCAACCTGCGCTGAACCATCCGTGTAAATGATACAATGGAAATCCTCCAACGGCCGCATTGCTAAAGGAGCAGGATGAACAAATTCATACTGTAAATACTCCTGCGACCGTAAAGCGGCGTCAAAAATAAACGTGACATCCTGAGATGTCAAGGATGTAGCCCACTGAATCCACCGAGGGTGCAAAGCTTTAGAATTCGGTACACTGGCTTTCGTGACCGCCTCCAATGCAGGACACGGGGTAACAACCAACATGCGCTTCCCCTGCGACAGGGCACGTTCTTTAAGAATTGCCATCTGCACAGCCGTTAACACTTTCTCCACAGTGGAAAAACGCAGTTCAGCCGAAGTGTACAAGTGTGACTTGTAAGCAATAGGTACAGTATCCCCCTCATTAAAAGTCAGGTACGTGAAACCCACCGTCCCAGGGATAATTCTTATCACCAGGTTGGTCTGGTTATCACGGGTCTGTAAGTAGTCAGAAGTGAGCAAATCAGCCTGCAAAGACTGCAGAATGGCTGAATGCTCAGGCAGCCAGCATGATTTGGAAAAAGATGGTTGTACCAAGGCATATAAAGGCTTGATACGCTGGGCATATTCCGGAATGTATGTCCTCCCGAAATTCAAAAAACCCAGTAAAGACTGTAATTTTTTCAGCGTTGTCAGAGAGCGCAACTGCGCGCACTTCTCCAGGAAGTGAGGAGCCAATCCCTTTCCTTCATGGTTAAGTTCATAACCTAGAAACAACACTGTGTACTCCGCAATGTGTGATTTTGCAAAGTTAAACTTGTAACCCATGTCTGCAAAGTTACAAATTATGCTGTTTACTCGACACAGATGCACCCAAAGCTCGTCGTCTGTGAGATAAATGTCATCCACATACGAACATGCAACTGGATCGAAACTCTCCAAAAGAGAGACTATGCGGGCGGAAAACACTCCAGGACTATTTTTATATCCCATTGGGAGTCGTTTAAACATTTTTTGTACGCCGCCGCACGTAAAACTGGTCCATTGGGAACTTAGACCATCTAATCTATGTGCATAAAAACCATTTGAAATGTCAAGCGTGGTTTTGAACCGTTTACGCTCAAGACTATTCACTAGGGCAGAGCCGTGAGTATTCTGTACTGCACAGTTACGGCAATGCGAGTTCAAATGCCGGTAATCCAAAACCAGACGATACGAGCCGTCCGGCTTGTTAACAGTAAAAAGGGGATTATTCATTGGTGACACACATGTTTCAATTACACCTTGATATTCCAATTGTTCAAGGATAGCCGCGACTGAAGCCTTAGCTTCACGCCGTATGGGATACTGGGGTTGTGGCTGAGGCTGTGACCGTAAAGGAATCTCATGGCTAGGGGACAATTTATCCCAGCCACACTGATTTCGGTACACAGCCGGCGCAAGCGCCAGAGCCCACTCTTCTGCAAAATGCAGCGCTTCCACTCTCGGTACAGTGTGCGCGAAACTGGGGAGGATTACCTCCTCCCCTCGCGGAGCTGCCAGAACAAAAGGTGGGGGCCAGTCAGCCTCCGAAAGCAAAATGTCATACGTATCCGAAAGATTCTCCCAAAATACCCCTTTTACAGTTCGCTGCATGTCACCTTCAATTAACAGGACAATTTCAAAAAGTCTTTCAGGGGGAGCAACATGCGTATCAGCTGTTTCAATTACAATAAAAGTCTCAGTCGCTGTCACCTTCAACAGTGGACGGAGGGCCTCTCTCACTATGGTAATCTCCGCCGCGCTGTCCAGCAAGGTCAGAGCCCACGTCAGATTCCGAAGCCGCGTTCTCACTATCTGGGGCATATCGATGCGCCGTTAAGGCAGCGACCTTCTTCTTGGCAAACTGCGGTCTCTTAGGCGTAGAGTCGTCCCGCTGATCCCCTTCACTTCGCGTGCGGGGCTGGCCACGTCCTTGCTGACCACCCCTGCCCCTGCCGCCCCCTCCACCACCGGTTGACGGAGCCGATGAGTCCTGAAAGGAACGAGGAGAGCGTTGGTCAGAAGCCTGATATCTATCAGGTGTTTTAATCGTAGCGCGATCGCGCAATTCATAAACACGCTCTGACTGCGCAGGTTGTGAAGGCGCCGGACTCGAGACCTGTGTCTGTTGTTGTTGTTGCTTACCCTGATTCTGCTTTTTAGGCCAATTTTGTTTCTTGGACCTGGGCTGTCCACCTGTTTCCGAAGACTGCCCCTGGGGTTGCTTCTTTTCTTTTTCAAGAAAAACCTTCGCACCCTTAGAATTGCGGCCAACCATTTTATAAGCCGCCACAATTATTCTTGCCAGCTGACGGGGTTTCTCGGCATCGGGAATTAACGCCAGACCATTGGCCACTTGAAAGTTCACTGCATCCCCTTTTACATTGGCAAGGATAATACCGCAAACTGTCTCAAATGAACCGTTCAGGCGCATACCCAACTCAACCGCCGACTCAGGTCCGTGATCATCCTGAACACGTTTGAGGATTGCAGACAGGTTCGACACTGACGGTGTGCCAAAGCACCTCGAGTAAACCGCTGCAAAAGTCTTACCCCATGTCTCACAGTCAACAAGTTCCGGGGCTAAATCTTTCGGTAAACTAAGCGTAAGAATCCGGTGTTTTTCACCCGGAGTCGTATTAGGAAACACAGCCTCCAGCTGGTCGAATTTCTCGGCAAGCCAGTAAGGAAAATCATCCTTAACATCTGGCTTTCTGCCCATAACGGAATTCACCAAGACCGGACTTATTTTCAAGCCAGCCTGGTCTGCTCGAAGCTGCGCCCCTGCGGGGGCTGCGCCATGAATATTACGACCAATGTAATGAACAAGCGCTCTAATCACACCAACTGCGACCTCATGAAGACGCCGCAGGTCACCCACATTACAAGTGGTGCGATTAGGATGAGGAGTAAATCCACCCAAAGCGGGCCAATTTGTGCCCGGAATGGATAAGGGACCTAACCTCGGAGCCGTTAAAGAATGGGGTAGGGCGCCACCAAACCAAACTCCGTGCTGCCAAGCGTCTATAGGTACCTCCAGTGCCCTGTACGGAGCATAAGCCGCCGGTACATCCGTGGCAGTGTATGAATGATAGACACCCGAATTAGCGTCTATTTCCGGAAATGTCACCCAGGAATAAAACAATTCGTACGGGTACGCATGTTCCGCACTCACTACTAGAACCACAGCTAAGCCTTCCGCGGGTACATTATATCCCCGCAAGTGGTCGCGAATCGCGACGCGGCTATGCTGCGCTATTTCCACTGCCATGTTAGCACAGGAAGAAGAAAAACTAGACAAAGAACACTTTGTAGCACAACTGGGTAGTGATTCAAAGAAACCTTTTTAGAAGAATTCAAGCTTGAAAAGACCTATTTCAAAAACAGGTAGGTTTTCCGACACCGCCGTTTACCGGAAACGGAAATGAAGGTGTCAAGGTATGAATGATATACTACTCGAGTGTCATGAAATACGGCCAACCAATCCGTTGGGCGCCATGTAGCAGGGTTTCCGTTCTCCCACAGAACTGTGCATAGAGATCTAGAACCTTAGTGAGTTAGGATGATCCAAAAACTCATCTCAGTGTCAGAAATCTCGTTACCTAGCTAGCTACAGTGTCTCATGGATCATTATGGAATGATACATGTATTAGACAAACCAGAACATGATCTTTAGAATACCTCAGGAGTCGTGGAACACATGAACACTCTTTCGTTATATAATCATTTCAAACCAAAACTGAGAGTCAAAGAACACAAGTGCAAGTTTGAAATATTTATTATTCAATGCAAAGTTCTCAAACGCAGTATCTTGTATAATACCAAAATGCAGATTATAAAAATCAGAGTCAGCAGCATAGTCACTAATCCATAGTAAGCAAAAGGTGCTAGCATGTTATAATGCAATTTCTATAGAAATCTATATCACCTATATTTCGCGCACCCTATCTAGCATATTATATTATATCTAAGAAGGTCTCATTCGGGCTTTAGCAGGGCGACCCCATACCTCTCAATGTCAGTAGGAGCAGTTCACATCAACCGCTACCAGCTCTCTTCATGCACAGCACCAAGTGTCTACGTTCATTCCGTGTAACTCTATCTTAAACCCGCGTAGAGCCCAAAATGTTGGCATCAACATTATTTGTGTTATGTCTAATGTCTAATGTGGTGCGAGGATCAGACCTCCTAGCAACCTTGTGTTAGGTTAATCTTAGAGTGTGCAGCTCTCAGTGTGCAGACAGTTGTACCAAGTGTACCAGGCAAAGCTGATAGCATAGGAATAACATATTATTCTCAAATAAAGCAACTCGCCGCTTCTAGGGTGAAAGTTACAACAACAAGTACGTGTCGTGTGCAAAACTGAAGCCGAAGGCAAAACGGCTGTTTAAACATGTAATACACTCATGCTAACTTAACGCAATATATGTAATGAAGTATCCATATGACACTCGCACCTGCCACGATTGCTAAGCACTTGTATTCCGCACAAACATTCACACACAATCACTTCCCTGAATGTTGGTGCCACTCTTTAATCTCTCCATTTCCACATCCTTTGGTTCCAGCCTGGGGACCCCTCGGGCCAGGAGGTCTCCTGAGACCTAAATATAGTCAGTGATTGCGGTTTATCGGTAGTCATAATACCTATTGTACCTCTGCTGAGATACTGTGGTTGGACGTCTGTAGAGTGCGAGGAGATGGGAATGGAGAGATAATCACCTGCAAACAAGAAATGTTCATTTTTTAACAAGGGGGCCTCTATTCTACTTCTTCTACATCATGCTTACTTACATGCCGTGTGTGTACGGGTAATGTGTGTGAATTGTATTGTAGTGATTATTGATTGTGCTTGAAATGCCACCTCCAGATGCAAATGTAAGCCTTGTGTGAAGTGATATTGCTTACCAATAATCCAAATTTCTCTCAAATATCCAGCAACCATGCAATCTGCAAGAGCTGACTGTTGGAAAAGGTAGCTAATGTGTGTGCTTCCGTTAAACGCAGTTTACACATTAGTGAAGCAGCCTAAGGGAACACACACATCTTGCAGATTGGTAGAGTGGTGGTGGTGTCTGCTGCAGAAAACCTGTGTGGTGGCTGAAGTAGAATGTGGTGTAGTCAAGGACACCTAGAGCACGAGAGAGTTAGGCAAAGGCATAATATTCCCTTACCTTTGCCTTTCTGCCAGTGACTGTTGCATGATTGTAAATTGGTGCCCTCTTCTGTTGATGCATCTCATTACCTGTAAGAACTGAGTTGTTGGTTGAGGGGGAGGGGTGAAACCCTACTCAAGCTACAGTCCTAATCCTTGTGAGGATTAACTACAAAATGTAACTTAACCTGTGCTTAACCATCTGGTAGCTGGGCACAAAAGCAGTTAGGCAATGTGTAAAGTATTTATGCAGCACCTAAACAACAATAGAGTGAAAACACAACACAAGACAAATCCCACACTAATTTACAAATAAAAGAGTACATTTTTATTAAATATTATACCAAAATGTCAAAAATCCAATGAGTTGAACTGGAGTTATGCATTTAAAATTTTTAAAGTTAAAGATTGTGCCTAAAAGATCAAAGTTCTATCTGCGGACATTTAGTCGGGCAAGACCAGGACAAAGTCGAAAGCTATGACAAACCGCGATGGGACGTGGTTCGGATACAAGAAGTGGATTGGACATGGTCCCCCCTTACTTTCGGATTTTAAAGCAAAATGTCTGAGAAGGTTAAGTTCAGCAGGGCACTGCAGAGTCTGAGGCGGAGGCATCATCGTAAGGGAGCTGCTAGACAAAGTTGAACTGAAGATTCCTCCATTCCGACTTACAACCTTACTATGAGTTTGGAGGTAGGGGGACGCACCGCCCCACACCCATACCACCAAATCCATGTTTAAACTGACCACCAGATTATGAGTTTTCTCCTGTCTGGCAGGCTATTCTTTGGCGTTCATAGTGTGGTACCGATGAAATAGGCACCGCAAAGGGAATGTCAAAGGCAGTACCTGCACTGCATGGATTACTGCAGTTCATGCCATACACGTACTGCTGTGCATGCACACAGGAGGGCACATTATGTGCTACCCTGCATGCACCTACATGGCCTGAGGGACCAGGGGGCCCCAGACAAGTGTGGCATTGAGAAAACATGTAATATGCTTGGAGGGCCGCAGCTGCCCCAGCAAGCATATTGCAGCCTCAGGACCGCCGCTCAACCGCCAGGGAACGGCGGTTCCCTGGTGGTTCCAGTGGATGCAGTGTTCCCAGGGCAGCCCGTGAGTCTAGCGGTCTGTGAACCACCAGACTCATAATAAGGTTTTTAATCTCTTTTCTGGAAGCCGAAAATCTCCAGCAGGACAAAGCTGTTGGCTGTAGCTGACATGTGCTCCAAGAGGTCAGATTCGCCTTCTAGGTAGAGAAGAACGTAGCGGGAGCTGCCACGCAGTCAGGGCAACTGACAATGCCCCTTGGGCAGATCCACTAGCTGCTGGTGATGTGTACAGGCCTCAGCAAGGCCTGTTAGTGCAAAGGGTTCGCCCTTCTGTGCACGAAGTCCTCAGGCTACAGAAAGAAATTGGCACGGAAACTGAAAATACAAAAACATAGTTTAATAAACCTTTAAAGGTGGTCCTACAGCCCACACAACACTCTACAGCATTGTACAGGGTAGCACAAAGAACTCAAGCACATAGCCCCCTTTTATACACAAAGAAGGGGTTCATAAGTAGGCGGGTACAACTCAGAGTATGATTTACAACCATATATGGACATTTCTGAACATGATCAACACATGGGTGGAGTTAACGGTTCTTGAGGCCCGCGAAAAAGCACATTCCTATCTACGCTAATCAAAGACAGATGTGAGTTTTACTGAGCACAAGAGCTATTTATAGACTGTTGCTGGGCAGATCCTAAGGGTGACTAGCGAAGAGATAGGGCTCATCACATGGCGGGCACATGGCAATATGTAACATACAGAATGGAGGACAGAAAACAAAACGTAGTCTGACCTTATCAAGAGTTTGGGCGGGAAAACGCACATGTGAATTACGATATCATGTCTTTAGCTGATGCTTAACATTATCGCTGTTTTATTTACAACAGATGACCCTTTCAGCATTAACCGAAGACATTCGGTTTCCTAGGATAATCTAAATACTCATCGTTAATGTCGATGCTCATCATTTCAGCTACCTCTCTAGTTATGCTTTTCTGGTGGCAGCCTCAGTGACAGCTTTTTTATTAGATACACAAAATAAAACACACTGGGCCCGATTCACAGAACTAACTTAAGACAAAATCCTAAACTTACTACTTTTGGTATTCACAGAAGTTAGGATTTTGTCTTAAGTTTGTCTTAAGACAGACTTAAGACAAAATCCTAACTTAAGTCTGTCTTAAGTCTGTCTTAAGTCTGTCTTAAGACAAACTTAAGACAAAATCCTAACTTCTGTGAATACTAAAAGTACTAAGTTTAGGATTTTGTCTTAAGTTAGTTCTGTGAATCGGGCCCACAGAGAACATATCATTAGACTACATTGGATACATACACAACATGTAAAAATAATTGCAATAATTATACAAAAACCAGTAAGAACTTTCCAGCCCCATGTGGAGATCAGAGTCCAGAACCAACTTGAAAATGTCCAGGTTCCATTTTCGACATGTATATCAGCAGCGATCTTGTGTAATTTATTGATTGCTTTGTATACAGAAGGAGTGTGGTCAAGAATAAATACACAACAGCTACTTCCAATAATTCTACAAGCACCACCTCTATATGCTAACATTACATCTAAAACCATTTGGTTTTGTAATGCAACAATTCTAATGATTTGCAGCTCTTCAGTGATATTTCCAAGGGCCGCAGCAGTTTGATTCGTTACGGCTTCTACAACTCTCGTTAATCGCCGTATCTTTCTACTATTCAGAGCAGCTCCAACAAAGAAAAATAACCCTAAATTAAAATCTATGTACTGTTGCAAACTAGTGTCAGTTTGGTCTACATCATCAATAGACAAAGTTCGTTTGCATCTATTTACAGTTACATTATTCAATAATTTCAAGTCTTTATGATATGATGCAGGTGCTAGGAATACAGGCGGTAGTAAAAATGCTACATAACACACTCCGGACCATCCAGCTGGTATTCGGTAATAACCTCTATTACCGCATACAAAATAAGTGTTATGAGAAGCTAAAAACGTGCTGTTATTCAAACCATCAATATTCAACAAGATAATACAGTCGCTAACAGCTACAGGGATATAACCTACACTCTGAACACATAAATCTGCTTGTGCTTGGGCCACTGATATCACAAATGTTTCGTTTCCAACAATGTCTCTAGTGTTCGTAAAAATATAGGGCATTGAATCGTGGTCCGGTCGATATTCTTCCCACTCCCATATAGTTCCGTTGGCTTGGGGATAGCCTTCTTTGTCCTGATGGCATTCTTTATTCAATCTGAAAAGCAGTCTACCCACTGTAGGCTTTCTCGTAGCAAAAAGCAAAGTGTACCATGCTCGACAAGAGCCATTATGAGAGAAAGGGAGAGGTATGAACGGTGTTCCCCCCTTCTTCTGATGTGCCGGCATCATCCCACATATCCAACAGTTTGTAGCATTAATAGCAACGTGGGTATGGTGTAGCATCTGGATGAAAGTGTTATTCAAATACGACTGTCGATGCTTCAACTCTTGATATGGAAGTGTATAAAAGAAATGCTCATCTGGCACTGGAGTGGAAACAACATACAACTCACGGGCAGGAATTGCATCCTCGACAAACCACGTGATTGTAGCAACAACTGCTACAGCAGCAATGAACCCTACAGCACAGAAAATCTTCTTCTTATCCATTCGAACAAATGTACAAGCAGTATCTTCCTGAAACTAAACGGGTTGTCAGAACTCTTCCCCCTAGGCAGCCGTTGGTTTCTTCACCAGTGGGCCAAGACGGGTGTCACTACACTAATGCAGGGCTGATCCCCCCCTTGCCTCATCGGCTCTCCGTTTCCCTGACCTAGGGGCCGTTCTGACAACTTATCACACAACTGCAGGCTCCTTCCTCGGTCGCAGATTATATCTCCTTGCTCCAGGAACTGTTGGGTCCGGGAAGAACTCCTCAGATTCGTCAGGTACCACAGCACGGCCTCTCTCCGCAGTCAGTATTTCTCGATGGTCGGTCAATACAGCAGGCTCCACCAGTCCGGGTTGCACCTTCCGACAATGTACGGCTTGAATCCAGTTCTTCCGGTTGGTGACTCGGACGGCTGTTCTCGTCGCAAGAAGAACCTGCTCGGGACTACACCACCTCGGCTCCAGACTGCTCGACCTCTCAAATGATTTTATAAGGACGAAATCTCCGGGCCGGAGATTATGGCCTTCACCTGTGGACTGGTCAGGGAGTGCTTCTCGAACCTGTTGATGAATAGAAACCAAACTGTCAGTTAATTGTGCCAAATAGTGATTCATTAAAACACAAGGTACATTATACATTGAACTTGGCTTGGGCACTCCCCATATATTCATGGGGCGCCCAAATACTATCTCGTAGGGAGTAAGGCCCGTTCGTGAGTGTGGTACCGACCTGATAGATAATAATGCAAAAGGCAAGGCATCTGGCCAAGTCAGAGAAGTAGAAGCTTGTATCTTTGCTATTTTAAGCTTTAGCGTACCATTGTACTTTTCCACCAATCCTGCTGATTGCGGGTGGAACACTGCATGGAATTTCTGTTTTATTCCCAATCCTTTCAGGACATACTTGACAACGTCCGCTATAAAATGAGGTCCGTTGTCACTCCACATCAATCTACAAACACCGTACCGAGGAAAAAATTCCTTCAATAGCACCTTTGCCGTAGTAATTGCAGTATTGTCCTTCGTAGGGTATGCTTTAATCCATTTACTGAATGCACAAACCACAACTAAGTCATATTTCAGATTATTGCAGCGTTCCAGCTGAATATAATCCATTTGCAAAACTTCAAAAGGTGCAGTAGGTGTTGCAAATCCTCCTGCTGGAGTTCGTGGCCCTTTTCCTGGATTGTACTTAAGACAAATCATGCAGGTCTGCACCACTCTCTAAGCCGTGCTAGCAATCTCTGGTTGCTCCCAAACTTGCGTGAGCAATTTCACAATTGCCGAAGCTCCAACATGTGCTAGCCCATGTGACATCTGGACCATAGGTTGTACAAAAGCTGTGGGTAACTTCCACTTATCCATCTGTTTATTCCTCCAACAGCCTTCATCATCCAACTCTCCATCCTTGGACCATTGCTCCCGCTCTCTATCAGAAGCGGTCCTCTGTATCTCTAGCACCTCCTTCCTAGCATCATGCCATCGCTCAGCTTGTGACTTCACAACATACATTGGAGTGGAGTCAGGCTGCATCGCAGTTTCACGTGCTACTCGATCTACGGAAGCATTTCCTTCTCCCACTTTGTCTGTCACTTTCTTGTGTGCGTTGCACTTCACTATAGCTATCTTCTTTGGATAAGTCAATGCAGTCAAGAGATTATGCACTAACTCTCCGTACATTATCTGTGTTCCATGTGATGTCAAAAAGCCCCTTTCCTTCTAGAGCAGGCCAAAATTGTGCACTACTCCAAAAGCATAGCGGCTATCCATGTAAACATTCACGCATAATTCTGCACTAAGCTCACATGCTCGTGTCAACGCTATCAGTTCTGCTGCCTGAGCTGATTTCTGCGGTATGCGTGCTGTCTCCACTATTGTATGTAGCGTAGTAATTGCATATGCTGCTGAGGTAGTACCATCTGGTAACTTCAGACAAGACCCATCCACCCACAGCTCTCCATCCACATCTGTAAAGGGCGTGTCCTGCAAATCAATACGACCCTTTGTCTGTTCCTCAATCACAAAAACGCAATCATGTGCCTCTTGCGCCTTAGGCTGAGTCGCCGGAAATGGCAACAACGTGGCTGGGTTTAGTGTTGCACATCTCTTCAATGTAATATGAGGAGCCAACAGCATCAGCTCATATCCTGTTAGACGAGCGCTAGTTAAATGCTGCGTCTTTGTCTGGTTCAAAAGCGCATCAACAGCATGGGGGACCAACACCAACTTATGAGATAACACAATCCCCTCACTCTGACGTATTGACACAGCTGTCGCTGCAACCGAGCGAAAACAACCAGGTAACACTCCAGCAACAGGGTCAAATACTGCCGAGAAGTATGCGCAAGGGCGCTGCTTATCACCGTGCATCTGCACTAACACTGATAATGCGCATCCATCTCTTTCATGTACGTACAATGTAAAATGTTTTGTGTAATCAGGGGTGCCTAACACTGGTGCTGAACAAAGGGCCTGTCGTAATTGCTGGAAAGCACTCTCACACTCATCTGTCCAGGGAGGGGGAATTGGAGTGTCCTTTGTCAAAAGCGCTAACAGTGGTTTAACTATGTGTGAAAAACCCAGTATCCACTGTCTACAAAAGAAAGTAAGACCCAAGAATGCTCGAACATCTTTCTGCGTAGAGGGTGCTGGTGTGTCCAAAATTGCTTGAATACGATATGGTGTATGTGCACGCCCCTCTTTAGACAAAATGTGACCTAAATAGGTTACCTTTGGTCTACAATATTGCAATTTCTTCTTTGATACTTTGTGATTATGTGATGCCAGAAAAGCAAGCAAAGACAGTGTACACTTCTCACATTGCTCAGGGGTATCGGCCGCCAACAAGATGTCATCGACATATTGTATACGCGCCACACCTTCAGGCAGGACAAAAGAATGCAATTGTCGTTTCAAAGCTTGACTATAAATGCTAGGACTCTCAGTATAGCCTTGAGGAACGCTACAAAATCTATACGATCGAATATTCAAAGTGAAGCCGAAAAGATATCGGCTATCAGGATGAATAGGGATCGAAAAGAAGGCGTTCTTCAAGTCTATAACGGAGAACGTGGTTGCAGTAGGTGGAACCAGAGTAAGAAGTGTCGTAATGTCAGAAACCATTGGGTATTGAGGTATCACTATCTTATTCACCTCTCGCAGATCGATAATAAATCGATAAATCCTAGTGTCAGTATCTTTCTTCAGAATCGGTAGGACTGTTACAAACATTATATGGAACCTCTTCTACTACCCCTACTTTAATGAGATCCTGCACAATCTGTGTAAGCGCCTCCTCCTTCTCCTGTGAAATACGATATTGAGGTAGGCGAGGTAACACAGCTCCCTCCTTTACACTAATGTGCACCGGGGGAATGACCATCTGTCCCACATCAGTATCTGAAGTAGCCCACAAGGTACGAGGTAAAGAGGCCAATGCAGTATCCTCTTTAATCATTCACACCCTCCCCATTGTCGGATAGTTGTCGTTCAAAATAACACGTACTCCTTCAGGGGAGCAACGTATTGTGATTCTGAAATGTTTGAGCATATCCAAACCCACAATGTTATCAGGCGTGTTTGGGGAGAGCAAAAATGGACATGGTGCAGCAAACTTATCTACATGAAGTGCAAGAGGTTGCGACAGTTGGCTGAGAGAAGGTGCTCCATCGAACCCTATTGATGTAATCGTTAAGCCAGACAGGGGAGCCTTCGGAACCAATTGTTTAGACAAAGCGCTACGAGTAGCTCCTGTATCAACCAGAAACCAATCAGTAGAACCCAAAACATGTGCTGTAACATAAGGACCCCTCTGATCTACTGGCACTTCAACTGATTCCTTACCCCATCCTACGCAATCCTATGCATACTGTGAATCATGATATTCAGGGCGTTCGTAATCAGATATTTGGCACTGATTTTGTCGATCGAAAACATTAGACCCATCTTGCGGTCGCATATAAGAATCAAACCTAGCACGGTCGTTTGTGTTTCCCCTGGGGCCTGGAAAGCCCCCTCGATTTCTCATCGGTCCTTGACCACGCCCTTGCCGCTGTGAGCGCAACAATGGACACTCCCCAGCCCAATGGCCCATCTGCTTACAATACGCACATTGATCTTTAGCCAGATTCGGACGAACAAAGGAAGAACCATAAGATCCTCGGCCACCCCTCTCGGTACCCCTATGGGGCGGTCCATACACTTGTGCTAACATAACCTTCGTTTTCAAATCTTTGGACTTCTTCTCTTCTTTACCCTTCGCTTCTAATTCCTGGGGTCATAATACTGAGCCATCGTCAGGAGGGATGCCGGAGACGAAGTCGTCCAAGAGCTTTTACTCGCTTTTAACCGAGCTGCCACTCCTGGTAATAAATTTGAAACATACTTATCAACAAAAAGAGGTCGGCCCGTGTCGTCCGTAAGCGACTGGCCGCTAAAATCATGGAAAGTTTCCTCAAATCGCGTACAGAAATCTGAAACTGATTCATCTGCCTTCTGCTTACACAATGCTAACATAGTCAAATCAATCTTTTTAGGGGGGATAATCGTTTTTAGTTTAGTTAAAATGGCAGCAGGAAGTTCTAAAATTGACTGGTTTGGCTTCTGCACAGGTTTCCTTTCTCTATCCTCATCCTCAAGATACGCCCATTTTGATTTAAAGGTGACAAGATCATCTACTTTCCGCACAGATCTCCACATATCGGGGGGTAATATAAGCCCCAAAAACAAATCAATATCAGCTAATGAAATAGTACAAGAATTTAGAGCCCCCTCAACTTCCTCATAAAAGGCGGCAGAATTCTTTCGTGGATAGGGTAATGCAGCTTTTAATGCCATAACATCTGCTCTATTCCAGGGAGAGTAAACCCAATTATAAATGAAATACCCTTTTGCATCAGGGGAAGCCTTATCCGAACTAGTACCCGCTCCTTTAGGAGGAGCATACAAAGTCTCTGCCTCTCGCATAGACTTAGCATGCACTAGCTCGATCTTATCTGATTGAAGAATAGCATACTGCTTCCCGCCGCCGCTCAGATTCGTTTGCTCCTCCTCCGCTTTCTTTTTACGCGCTATATCTCGTAGGTGAAACATCTCGTCCCGCAACGAAAACAGCCGTCGAACCGCATCGGGCACCTGGAAAGAAAGAAAAAGACCTTTACGCAATTCTTTAGAGTCTGATACCACATCATCAGGTTCAAGAACATCGGAATATTTCCGAAAAGATGTAACCACTATATCAGAAAGAGATTCAGTAAAATATATTTTCTCCCTATCCTGCCATCCTTCAAGAGACTGCATCAACTCAGGAAGAGAAACAGTAGCCTTGAGCACTCGTTGAGCGAGCTTTCGAAGGTCTGTCATACGATCGTTCGATAACATAGATGGTGTGTCTGCCTTCTCTGGGGGTGATCCAGAATCCTCGCCTCCCCCTCTCGGAGCGGACGGACCAGCGTACGGAGGCGGAGAGCGATCTAATAACGAAAAATCATCATCAGTTTTATTAAGGACAGGATAAAGAGGTTGCCGAACAGCATACTGGCCAGATATCTGCAATCTGCGTTCCTTTTCCTGTTTCTCTTCTAATTCCTTTGCTTCACGTTTTCTCAACTCTTGCGCTTTCTCACGCTCACTCTTTCGTTGTTCCTTCTCAATCAGCGCTTTCTCACGTTTCCCGCGCTCACGCACTTCTTTCACCCACATACGCACATATCTTGCCTCGCTCGTCGCTTACACATACACTGCTCCACATACTCAATCTTACGCAAATCAAATGATACATACAAGGGCCAACGCAACTCAGGATCCTTTTTTGTACATTTCCTCCACAATGTGCTGTACATTATAGGGGAAAGACCAAACTTCACATACATGTCCCTATTAGGCGTCCCCTCTGGGGGAGCCGGCTGTGATTCCTCAAGTCTTAACGGGTCACTTCCAAAACAGCAGCACCACTTACGGAGTGCACTAAAAACAGGCATGACAAGAATAGTGCAAAATATGCAATATTATAATTAAAATGGCACTTAAAACGTTGCGCCGCTCAAATCCAAAGTTCAGGAGAAATATCTCCACATTACCTGCCTATATGTGTTGCAACGCATATATCCCAAATCCAAAACCAAATATGACTAGTCCCACAAAACCAAATAGCCGTAGCAAGCGTATTCCTAAAACTGCCTTGTCAATCCAGGCTTCCAAAAGCTCGCAGCAAGTACCGTATAACGGTTCTTACCAATCCAGAGCGTCAAGATTCCAAGTTCCAAATTCGCCCAAACGGCCACTGCACGGCATACCGACAGAAGAGGTGTCAGTCGAGGACCGGCACCACCCAGATGGTCAGATCGGTAGGGAAGGAAGAAAACCTCAGGATGCCAGGACTAAAGACGCCACTGGCAGTGATCACGTCCCCGGCAAGGTTCCAATCCTTCGTCACGACCAGTCCTTCGGGCATCCGAGTCGCCGATGAGCCCCACGTGTCGGGCGGCAATTGATGCGTACAGGCCTTAGCAAGGCCTGTTAGTGCAAAGGGTTCGCCCTTCTGTGCACGAAGTCCTCAGACTACAGAAGTCCTCAGACTACAGAAAGAAATTGGCACGGAAACTGAAAATACAAAAACATAGTTTAATAAAACTTTAAAGGTGGTCCTACAGCCCACACAACACTCTACAGCATTGTACAGGGTAGCACAAAGAACTCAAGCACATAGCCCCCTTTTATACACAAAGAAGGGGTTCATAAGTAAGCGGGAACAACTCAGAGCATGATTTACGACCATATATGGACATTTCTGAACATGATCAATACATGGGTGGAGTTAACTTTTCTTGAGGCCCGCGAAAAAGCACATTCCTATTTACGCTAATCAAAGACAGATGTGAGTTTTACTGAGCATGCGCTAGACGCACAAAGAGCTATTTATAGACTGTTGCTGGGCAGATCCTAAGGGCGACTAGCGAAGAGGTAGAACTCATCACATGGCGGGCACATGGCAATATGTACTATACAAAATGGAGGACAGAAAACAAAATGGAGTCTGACAGTATCAAGAGTTTGGGCGGGAAAACGCACATGTGAATTACGATATCATGTCTTTAGCTAATGCTTAACATTATCGCTGTTTTATTTACAACACTGGGTCCCGGTCTCCTTTCGGTTCATAGAGCACTTTTTGACAGAAAAGTTCCTAAATCCCAAGTTTTGGATCTGAGCCATCTGAGCACCTTTGACACCACTTCCAAGGGTCCAAGACTGGAGGAGCACAACTTGCAGGTTCAGAACTCACTCAGGCTGGGTCCAGGTGCAGGTTCAATATGGTTCGAATCTTTTATGTCTCTCAGACTCTGATCAGAAGGTCAGCCAACTAGCTCTTGAAGTCACTCTGAAAATCTTGGATTCAAGCAGGACTCAAGAAGAGGGCAGTCTCTGAGAGCACCACAAGGCAAGCTTCAGAAAGCAAGGCAGTCCTTTGGTGAAGCACAGCAGTCCTCTAAAGTACACAGCAGGCCATAGGCAGCAGAACATCCCTCTGGGGGTACTTCTGCAGGTCCCAAGAACTGCAGAGTGGGTCTGAGGGTCCTACTTTTATATAATAAACACTGGGGAGTAGCTTTTCCTAAGGTCGCAGGAGTGACAACCAAATTGTGGTTGAGAGAGAGAAATATAAGAGTGGTCAGTCTCAATGATCCGATCCTAAAACCGATCAGGAGAAGTGCCATCAACTGGCTAATTTCTTCCACGACAAAATCCAAATAATCTTGGCTTCAATCCCTCCCTCGAGTCCGCGCGAAGAAATAATTCTTCCATACCCCACGTCACCTACTTGTCTTTCATCGTGGGATCAAGTTACAACAGAAGAGGTAGGAAATACTCTCAAATCCATAAAGAGCGGATCCCCTAGGGACCCCGCCCCTCTACGGATCCTCAAGGAGGTAGCTTCCACGGTCATTCCTCCCCTTACTAATCTGATCAACGCCTCACTCCAACAGGGAGTCGTTCCACCCAGCTGGAAGACGGCCGTTGTAAAAGCCCTATTAAAGAAACCTTCACTCGACCCTGAAAATCTGGCTAACTACAGACCTATTTCTCTACTCCCAGGAGTCAGCAAAATTGCAGAGAAATTGGTCAATAGGAAACTCTCGCAGTTTCTGGAGGCCAATCACAAGCTAAAAAGTTCCCAGACAGGCTTTCGACCAGGACAGGGCACGGACATCGCCCTCCTGGCGGCGGTAGAGGAAGCCAGAGCGCTATTGGATGGGGGAGGATCAGTGGCAGTGATCCTCCTCGACCTTAGTGCAGCGCTCGATACCGTCGACCACCAACTCCTTATTAAAAGACTCAAAGGAGTTGGTGTGGAAGGCTCTGCTCTATCCTGGCTTTCATCCTTTTTAGCCCAACGGACCTACCAGATCTGGGAGAAGAACGCCCGCTCCTCCGAGATGCCCCTCCAATGTGGTGTACCTCAGGGCTCCTCCCTGAGCCCTACATTATTTAATATCTATATGTCCACATTGGAGGAGGTTATCACCCCATTCGGAGTGAGCGTCGTCAGCTATGCTGACGACACACAACTGGTGGTGTCTCTGTCCCACCCTAAACAACAAACAGCTGACCTATTCAACTGCCTCACGCAAGTCCACTGCTGGATGAATAGGTCAGCCCTAAAATTGAATGGGACAAAAACGGAAGTCCTTCTTCTTGGCCCAAAAGGAATCTCTCTCTCCCCGAACATCTGGCCAGCTTGTTTGGGTCCCCCCCCTGACCCAAAAACAGAGGTAAAAAGTTTGGGTGTGTGGATCGACACTGACCTCTCATTTTCTACACAGGCAAAGAAAGTATCAGGGATCTGCTTTGGGCTCCTGAAATCGTTAAGGAAAGTCCTGCCCCTCTTACCCTTTAATTCCCAAAAACTGTTAATCCAAGGCCTAATAATATCGAGGCTTGATTACAGTAATGTTATCTATCTAGGCGCTCCTGAAGCGACCCTCAACAAGCTTCAGAGAATCCAGAATACTGCTGCCCGGATCATCACAAATACCCCTGCCAGAACCTCCGCGAAACCTGCTCTTAAACTCCTTCACTGGCTCCCCATAAGGGAGCGAGTCAAATTCAAGGCCTTATGCCTTGTTCAGAAATCACTGCAAAACCAAGGCCCCCCAGTCCTCAGCAAATTCATCACACCCTATAGAGCTACAAGATATCTCTGTTCAGATACAGAAAATCTCATCATCACCCCCAGATTCAGGAAAGTCCGATCAGGAGGAAGACGTTTTTCAGTCCAAGCGGCCCGCCTCTGGAATTCGCTCCCCCGCAATTTGCGTCTTGAAATTCAATACCTACGTTTTAGAAAGCAGCTTAAAACTCATCTTTTTCCCTAGTTTTTAATATCTCCCCCTCATCCTGAATCTTGCTCCCCTCCCCCCAGCCCCCCTTTGTTTCCCCTCCCCCCGTTTTGCCCCTGGCCCGCTGTACTGCAGAGTTAGGGTCTCCAGCGCTTGGATACTTCAGGGTGACTATGCGCTCTATAAAAATAAATAATAATAATAATAATAATAATGAGGTTGGGTTATAAAGAGTGACGGGGGAATCCCTCCTTTTGGATATAGTGCCCTCACACACCCTTGCGAGTTTCATGCTTCATCGTCAGGCGTTGCTTCTCGTGGGGGTGGCACTGTTGTCCTCCATGGGCCCTGCAAGAGGGTACTTTATCAGAGATCTTTTAGGGAGAGGATGCATGTGAGTGTTTGGGCCTAGGGAGGTAAGTGCGTGAGTGAATTAAAATGATCAGACAGTACCTGGATCTAATATTTATTCAGGGGTCCCAATGGTAAGGTTAAAATGAGTGTGGATGCTGGAGCTTCTCTCACTAACAACCCACCACCCGGATTACCCATCGTAACAGGCATCGAGTCAGTGCTGGAACCCCTCAGCAAATTCTGTGACTTCTACCTACGCCCCTTGGTGAGTGAAACACCATCCTACCTGAGGGACACCACAGAAGTACTCAAACTCATTGAAAACTTCCCAGAACCTGAAACCATCAACTGGTCACTCTAGACGTGGAGACTCTATACATGAACATTCCAAAAGATGCCACCTTGGAAGTGTTAGACTCTACCTTACGGAACATTATATTGGCCTATGAGACACCCGTTTCATTTATCTGTGAATGTGCCTCCATAGCACTAAAGGACTATTTCTTCGCTTTCCAGTCACAGCTCTACCACCAAACTCAAAGCACCAGCATGGGGAGCACCTTCACTCCCACTTTGCCCTGCCTCTATAAGGCAGACTTTGAAGACAAACATATTCTAGGGGAGACCAATCCCTACAGAGAGAAAATTTTGATGTGGAGTCGTTACATCGACAACATCCTCCTCTTTTGGACGGGGGTCGAGGAACTGTGCACGACATTCTGGGGTTGGATCAATACTCTAGATCCATTGTTGACATTTTCCAGCACAAAATCACGGGAGAGCATTCCTTTCCTAGACCTTCTCATCTCTTTAGACAATGGTTCCTTACACACAACCAACTACAGGAAACCCACAGACAGGAATAGCCTACTCGTTTATGACAGTCACCATCCTAAAGCACTGAGGAACAACTTACAAGTCGGACAATTTCTTCAACTCCATAGGAATTGCGACACCGTCAATGAGTTTGAAATACAGTTCGAGATCCTATCAGATAACCTGAGAAAGGTGTAACTACCCTAACAATATAATACAATAGGCACATAAGAGAGCTAGAAACAATCCTAGGGCAGCCCTCCTTGAAGTAAGGGACAGACCCAAATCCGAAGCCAATACATGTATCACTACATTTACGCCCAGTTCCACCAGGATCCAGAAAGTGATAAAGAAACATTGGGGCATTCTAGGAACAGGCACATTCACACCTGGTCCCCCACCACTATTTGCATTCAAAAGCATCCAGAATTTGAGGGATTCCTGAGTCCACACTCCTCCTAAGACACTCCTTATAAGACAACCAACTCTCTGGGCCCTACCACCTGTGATAGGACATTTCCAGTGTGGCTTCTGCTCTGTATATACTCACACAACAGCTTCCAAACAGATTGACCTTGGACTAGTTAGACCCTGGCAGCAAACAAAACACACAAATTGTAACACCAAAAACTTTATCTACTCTATCCTGCATCCTTGTGGTAAGAGATGCATAGGCATGACCACTAGACAGGTAAAGATAAGGATTGGTGAGCACAAGAATACCATACAACGCAAAAAAACTAAGACCAAGTTACTCAGCCTCTTTTGTGAGAATAATCACACCCCAGACAGCATTAGGTGGACTATCATTGAATCCATCCCCAACTGGACAAACAGAACCTCACTCAGGCAGGAACAACGATGGCTCCACAGATTGAGGAGTGACACAGAGGGACTTAAGGATGAGATACCTTGGGCGGAGTTAATGACTTAGAGACGGAGCCCCTTCTCAATCACAGTGAATACACTCCTTTGTGGATTGACACAACTCTCCTACAAGTTATTACACACCTGTAGCACCAGGATCCCTCAATGCCCTAAGTGGACACACAGAGAAAACATACTATGAGAACAAAACCACATTCCCCAACTCCCAGCATCTAACCGACTGAGTCGTGGCATGAAGATGTCCCCTTCGGAAAATTGTCCTTTTTAGAAAGGATAATTAATTTCCACACCTGGACTACTACCACGCCTATGCTACACTCATTATGTGACCACTATCACAATATGACCCTTAGCTATCAGTATGCTTGTCACATTTTACCTGTACTACGGATATTCCTTAACACACTATAGCCTTCCGAAAAGAAATTAACCACTACTAACATAACAAACTAGGGATGGGGATACCGTTCCAAGAGGGCCACTGCCAAGTGGTGTACATCCATTATGAGAACAGGGCAGGCCTATATCCACCCAACACGCCGCGCCGCCCTTTGTACCCCGTTTTGACCTGTATTAACTTTTAGTTAATAACAGAGTGAGCCTTCTCCACATACTTGATCCACTGCTATCAATACGATCCTAGCATTGGGACTACGCTCTAAGATGGCCGCTGTCAAAAGGTACACACCCACGATCAGAGATGGTAAAGTTACACCCACCCACCACCCACCACGTCACGCGTCCTGACGCACGTCTGACCCGCCCACATCATCCACCATGGTTTGACTATCCGGGATATAACTGTGCAGCTATATCTCTCCCCCTTCTATCCCGGCGCACCGCTGCGGACGGGTAGGTCACTGACCTGGAGGTGGGGAGCGACTGTAAGTGCTGATCCACTTTCCTTTTTTCGGCATTCTGGATATACAGTAACAAAGCTCTTGAGTATGAGGGATACATCGATTCTAAATGTATGATCATTTCTTGTCTTCACTATCTAATAGACACTCTGGGGTCCATTAGGATGTCGGGCGGCGGTACCACCGTGGTGGTCGCGGGCGGAAAAATAGCTATTTTCGCCCGCGAGCAGCAGAACTCACGTCTGCCACATTAGGATAGGTAAACATAGGTAATTTTTCATCCGCCGCAGAGCGACGCGCACCGCCATCAAAGTGCGCCCGCCACCGCGGCGGCGGGAGCCAATCGAGACTCTCCGCCGTGCCGAATGATGTCCGCCCCGCTCGACAAATTAGGATGGCCCAAACAAGCTGACGCACCGCTGCAGAGACACCGCCCAGCCTGAGCAGGCGGAACCCCGACAGTGGAGCAAAACAGCCGAGACCCGGTCCTGACCGCCATGAACCCAGCCCTCCATATGCATCCGGTGATGTTCCTCCTACAACACTATCATCAGATGGGCCGCCGTGGACGCCGCCGCAGGTACGCAAATACACATCTGCAACACACAACACACAGGCCGACACAGGGTCCAATCACCACACAGACACCCTGCTGGGGTACACAACACATCCACACGGGCACCCACACATCACCCACCTCACAACAAGGCCCCCCTCAGCATCCGGGACACACATCAACCGCCAACCAGCAGCAATGTCCCGGTCACGTCACTGCCGCGGTCAACACATGTGCACTATGCAGAAGGAAGGGCCACTCCAAGGCATGGGCAGTGCACAAACACCACAGGGACACACAGCCCCCAACCACACATAAAAACACCCCATCAACCCACAGGCCAGCTGCTTATCCCATGCACCCCCATGTACACCAACAAGCACTGTAGCAATCAAGCACAATACACACCCTGCACCACACAACACATAACCAGGGAGACCTCCACTGCAGGAGTGGCAGACAAGGAACACACAACATCACTGCCACACACACTCAAGGCTCACAATCCTTGCCAGCGCACACACATACAAGCCACAAACACACACACACACAGGGATGCCTCAACCGATGCCTGCACAAGAACAACACACAAACACAACAGGAACACATACTGAACTCCAACAGAAACACACATACCCTGTCAGCCAAACAGGGGAAAATCAATGGGAGAACAGACATAACAGGAGTACACAACAATATCACTCAGGAACAAAACACACACACCATAACATAAATCACACAAGAAGTGCATCTGAACCAACTCACACAGCCACATCAAACTCATCACAGATGCACATCAAACCTCAATCAACAAACACCACAAGACATCAGGGGATGCACATCAGGCAATTCCAAGGCCACATACACACAGCACTGCATGCACGACAAGCATTGTCTGCATAACAGGCATGATTGACACAAATGCATCACACACCACAAATCAGCACTGCACAAATACAACACCACACCCAGGAACTGAAGCAACACCACACCCTACATCCACACATCCAACACAACAACTACACATGCACCACTCTGGGACACAAGAGCACAGCCACCTCCACAAGAGCACTGGCCAGCACACACAGCTGAAGTGCACATGACCACTACAGAATGACCAATAGCACAAGGACAGCACCCATAAACCATTGGGGCAATGTCCAGAGTGGAACAACACTTATGGCCAAGAACTTCACCATAAAGCACAAGCCCACATATGAAGTGATGGGGAGGCACACACACATGGAAACCAAGGGGAAAGCTGACATCTAAGTTAAGCAGCCTGCATGTCAGTAGCAGACATGTAAGGGGTGTTCCACACACCAATAGAGTGACTGAACACCCACAATGGCCAGGCACAAGTGGCACACATAGGGGATGGCCTAAAACCACACACACCATGCCATACAGGAGTGCAAAAACCACCATGTGCCTGCAATGCATGACAAAAACAAACACAATGCCAGTGTGGAGCAGCAGGGCCACACAGTTCACACAAAAACACCCAAGACACATTGAGGATCAATCAAACACAACACTGATGTGCAACTCACACACTTTTACACTCCAAACTGACACACACAACAAGGAGGAGTCACACACAACACCATGGACACACCAGCACACAGCACAGTGCACTACAAACAGCTCACACAAGTGCATACAATCCTCTACGCAGGGCAAGACAAAACAAACAACAGGCATACAACTCCTGGGTGACACATGTGTGTCTCACACAATACAGGGGCATACACACATCCACTACAAACGGACACCCTTCATACTGCACACCTCTGCTACACCCAACACTACGCATCTCATGTAGGCCATGGCACCAGGACCAAGGCCCAACACAAGATGACCATATACATACAAGGCTGGGCACACAGAAATCAATCCACACACATACTTCATTACATATCCCAGCCAGCTTCGAAACATTTGCACAGCATCACACCCTGTGCTGGCAGTGTCCCCCAACCAGACATGTGAACAGTGTAGGCAACAACTGCAAATCACTAACAAGACGACTGCATGCCAGGTAAAATAGCCATCACAGATCACACAATTTGCAGGCTCAGAATGGACTTAAGACCCTGTCACCGCTGCCCAAAATAATGATGGCTGCAAAGAGCCTTGCAATGTTGAAGTGATACATGGAGCATGGTGCACAGGCAATCAAATGCGAACAGAAACAGAACTTTAATCAGCAAGAACACCGACAAAACACACACCAGAAGTAACTGTATTTATTCACATATTGCACAGATGCAGCGGTACAACAATAGTAGACAACAGCAAGGCTCAAAATGATGCAAAAAAGCTATATACCATGCACAGGTGAAACACAAACAGGAGGGCCAGTGTCCATAGCACAGGGGAGAGGCCAAGACAGCAGAGCAACAGGGCCAATGGCCAAGGCACATGTGAGCAAGCAAGTACATGAGAGGCTGCACAGGGGAGAGTACAGCACAGCAGAGCAACAGGGTCAGTGTCCAAGGCAAAGGTGAGCCAGAAAGTACATGAGAGCCTGCACAGGGGAGAGTACAGCACAGCAGAGCAACAGGCCCAGTGTCCAAGGCACAGGTGAGAGCACGACACAGCAGACCAACAGGGCCAGTGTCCAAGGCACAGGTGAGCCAGCAAGTACATGAGAGGCTGCACAATGTAGAGTACAGCACAGCAGAGCAACAGGCCCAGTGTCCAAGGCACAGGTGAGAGCATGACACAGCAGAGCAACAGGGCCAGTGTCCAAGGCACAGGTGAGCCAGCAAGTACGTGAGAGGCTGCACAGGGGAGAGTACAGCACAGCAGAGCAACAGGCCCAGTGTCCAAGGCACAGGTGAGAGCATGACAAAGCAGAGCAACAGGTCCAGTGTCCAAGGCACAGGTGAGCCAGCAAGTACATGAGAGGCTGCACAGGGGAGAGTACAGCACAGCAGAGCAACAGGGCCAGTGTCCAAGGCACAGGTGAGCCAGCAAGTACATGAGAGGCTGCACAGGGGAAAGTACAGCACAGCAGAGCAACAGGGCCAGTGTCCAAGGCGCAGGTGAGAGCACAACACAGCAGAGCAACAGGGCCAGTGTCCAAGGCACTGGTGAGCCAGCAAGTACATGAAAGGCTGCACAGGGGATAGTACAGCACAGCAGAGCAACAGGCCCAGTGACCAAGGCACAGGTGAGAGCACGACACAGCAGAGAACAAGGGCCAGTGTCCAAGGCACAGGTGAGCCAGCAAGTACATGAGAGCCTGCACAGGGGAGAGTACAGCACAGCAGAGCAACAGGGCCAGTGTCCAAGGCACAGGTGAACCAGCAAGTACATGAGAGGCCGCACAGGGGAAGAGTACAGCACAGCAGAGCAACAGGCCCAGTGTCCAAGGCACAGGTGAGAGCACGACAAAGCAGAGCAACAGGTCCAGTGTCCAAGGCACAGGTGAGCCTGCAAGTACATGAGAGGCTGCACAGGGGAAAGTACAGCACAGCAAAGCAACAGGGCCAGTGTCCAAGGCACAGGTGAGAGCACGACACAGCAGAGCAACAGGGCCAGTGTCCAAGGCACTGGTGAGCCAGCAAGTACATGAGAGGCTGCACAGGGGATAGTACAGCACAGCAGAGCAACAGGCCCAGTGACCAAGGCACAGGTGTGAGCACGACACAGCAGAGAACAAGGGCCAGTGTCCAAGGCACAGGTGAGCCAGCAAGTACATGAGAGCCTGCACAGGGGAGAGTACAGCACAGCAGAGCAACAGGGCCAGTGTCCAAGGCACAGGTGAACCAGCAAGTACATGAGAGGCCGCACAGGGGAAGAGTACAGCATAGCAGAGCAACAGGCCCAGTGTCCAAGGCACAGGTGAGAGCACGACAAAGCAGAGCAACAGGTCCAGTGTCCAAGGCACAGGTGAGCCAGCAAGTACATGAGAGGCTGCACAGGGGAGAGTACAGCACAGCAGAGCAACAGGGCCAGTGCCCAAGGCACAGGTGAGCCAGCAAGTACATGAGAGGCTGCACAGGGGAAAGTACAGCAGAGCAGAGCAACAGGGCCAGTGTCCAAGGTACAGGTGAGAGCACGACACAGCAGAGCAACAGGGTCAGTGTCCAAGGCACAGGTGAACCAGCAAGTACATGAGAGGCCGCACAGGGGAAGAGTACAGCACAGCAGAGCCACAGGCCCATTGTCCAAGGCACAGGTGAGAGCATGACACAGCAGAGCAACAGGGCCAGTGTCCAAGGCACAGGCGAGCCTGCAAGTACATGAGAGGCTGCACAGGGGAGATTACAGCACAGCAGAGCAACAGGCCCAGTGTCCATTCTTGTAACAACGGTCAGGACTAGCACACCATTATGAGGCACAGGCGCATGAGGGGGATGTCAACTCACTCCTGGAGTCATGCAGACTTGGACCTGGCTGTGTGTCGGTGACAGCAGGCCCACTTAACTGGGGTGACAGAGCCCCAGGTGATGTGGGCCTAACAGTGGCTTGGCAAGCTGGAGGGCTGTGTGGACCAGGTGGCATAGTGGCATGCAGAGGTGGAGTCATGTAGACTTCTACCAAAGTGTGGGTGGGAGAGGTTGGAGGGGTGCCCTTCCACTTTTTGGGAATATGAATTGGCTTCCCTGTCTTGGGGTTGATGGGAAGTGTTGATGACCCAACAGGCACACACACCAATTGTCCCACATCAGGTGCAGACACTGGCACTAACTCTGGTGATGTGCTGGATCCTGCTGAACGCTTGGTCAGGCTACACCTCAGGACCTCCTTCCCCTCTTTATTTATTTATTTATTTGTATTCTTATATAGTGCTGGAAGTAAATCCTCAAAAGGGTATCTCCGCGCTTGCATATTTACCAAAGGAGCCAGAAACTAGTATTTGGACAGAGAAATGGGGGGGAACATAACTAGCAGGCGATAAATAAAAATGTTTTCAGGGACTTCTTGAAAGATTGAAAATTAGTTGTGCTTTTAAGAGCACATGGCAAAGAGTTCCAAAGGATGGGGCCTTTATAGGACAGGGCTCGTCCTCCCTGCCTGGCCTGGCTTTTTTTTATCCTAGGAACCTGGTGTAATTGCTGGCAACTGGATCGCAGAGTACGACTGGGAGTGTAGGGTTTGAATATTTCTTTTAGATATTTAGGTCCATTGCCATTGCCAAACAGACATCTATGAATTGTGCAGCAGATTTTGCCTGATGTACCCCCCTACAGTCCTCTGCTTTGACTTTGTGCCAGGGGTGGTGTCTACATTGCCCTGCTTTGACTTTGTGCCAGGGGTAGTGTCTACATTGCCCTGCTTTGCCTTTGTGGAGGGGGTGGTGTTTACACAGTGCCCTGCTTTACCTTCTTGCCAGAGGTGGTGTCTACAGTGCCCTGCTTTGCCTTCTTGCAGGGGTGGTGTCTACACTGCCCTGCTTTGCCTTCTTGCCAGGTGTACCCTACAGGGGTGGTCCCTACAGTGCCCTCCTCCACCTGCTTCAATGGACTCGGAATTGTGGTAGATGTGGTGGGTGGATGTGTCCCTGTGCTCTTCCTAGGTGTACCCCTGATATGCAACACCTCCTCAATGGCCACAGACACTGCATGGGTAGGTCTGTGTGAAGTTTCAGTGACAGGAGAGTCTTTTGCTGGTGATGCCTCTGCGGCATGTGAGCCTGATGTCTGCCTCATTGATCGCCTGGCCTTGATTTTCCCTGACTGGCTCTTGTCTGTGCATTGTGGGGTGGCCCTGCTCTTCAGTGCCATGCATCCCTCAGGCAGTCGATGTTTTTCCATGACATCATTGATGGTATGTGCTGTGGCCATCTCATGATGGTTGTCACTGACATTTTCAATTTTACTTCTCAACTAGGAGGAGGCCACATCTCCTACGTCACTTGACAGTGCTGGAGGACATGGAGAATGTTGCAATAATTATGAAATTCCACCTGGACAGACCAACACTGAAGATCCTGTGTGATCTGTTGGAGCCCCACCTGCAGCCTCCCCATCACTATCCTACGGCATTCATACCCACATACAAGGTGATGGCAGCACTCCACTTTTTTGCGACAGGTTCCTTCCGGGAGACCATGGCTAGCGCTGGAGGGATGTCACAGCCCATGTTCAGCATGGTGCTGAGGGATGTTATTGCTGCCATGATGCTCTATCGGAATCGCTACATCCATTTCCCTAGGGGAGGAGAATTGGCGGCCGTGAAGGGTGACTTTTATCCCCTTGGGTGCATCCCACATGTTGTTGGTGCCATCGATTGCACCCATGTAGGTCTGGTTCTTGCTGCCATGATGCTCTATCGGAATCGCTACATCCATTTCCCTAGGGGAGGAGAATTGGCTGCCATGAAGGGTGACTTTTATCCCCTTGGGCACATCCCACATGTTGTTGGTGCCATCGATTGCACCCATGTAGGTCTGCTGGCACCACAGGCGACGGAGCACATATATAGGAACCGCAAACATTATCATTCCATCAATGTTCAGGTGGTGTGCCTTGCGGACATGACCATTTTATCATGTGTGTGCGAAGTATCCTGGCTCGGCGCATGATTCGTACATCATGAGGAACAGCATTGTGCCACGGATGATGGAGAATCTGCATCCTGAGCTTGCTGAGGATTGTGGGTAAGTATGCCTACTGATATGGCGTGCTGTGTGTTACCTGCTGCACTCTGGCTGTGCAATATTGCAATGGGTATTTGTCATTCACAGGTGACTCAGCATATCCCAGTAGGCCATGGCTGTTGAGCCCCCTCAGGAATCCCAGGACCCCAGCTGACATCAGCTACAATGACGCCCATGGCAGGACCCGACGGGTAATCGAACGGACTTTTGGCCTGCTGAAGTCAAGATTCCGCTGCCTTGACAGGACCAGAGGTGCACTGGCATACTCGCCTGGGAAGGTGTGCAAGATCGTTGTGGCATGCTGTATGCTGCACAACCTGGCCATCCACAAGGGAATCCCCCTGCTCATGGACGATGGTGAGGAACCAAGGCCACCACCTTCTCAAGGACCAGTGATGAGGACAGTGGAGAGGATGAAGGAGTAGACCTGCGCCAGCAGCTCATCGAACGCTACTTCACTTGAAGGTGGGTGACGAGGTACAACGTGTACATTGTGTGCTGTGGTTGCTGTTGTTGTGAAGAGCTATTCGCGGATGTAACAGACAGGCACACGTTCACTCACCTGTGTGTGGTAACAGTGACATTGACGTTCCACATGTGAACGTATGCTGGACCCTATTTGTTCACACCTGCAGCCTATTGTCTAGTATGCCTGTAGTGTTTTGTGTATGTTTTGTGTAGTGTTCTGCCTGTGATGCCACAATGAGACCAGTGACTGTTGTTCTGTTGTGTCTCCCTAGGTGCTACAGAAGAATCCTGCACTACATACTGTACATAATTTGGACACATCATGGACATTGTCAACATTGTAAATGTTGCACTAAAAACTATACTGCACATAATCTGGTGCATCAGGTATTTTATTTTTACAGTGGACATGTGAGTTGTGCGGGAATATTTACATGACAGTGGGGAATGAGCAGTGAGTTGACAATCCTGTTCGATGAGATGCAAGAGTGGAGTCCACATGGATGTGGTGACCCAGTCCAACAGACAGGTGCCATTGCCAAGGAAATGTGGGTTAAGACAGTCCAAACAGTCAATGCAGTAGGGAAGAGGGTTGTCATCACGGCTGGCTCCGTGACTGGCGTGTGGCAGGTGCTTTGCCTCTGGAGGCTCCCAGGCTCTTCTTTGGATGCCCCCTAGATCTTTTTGGCAGTGGGGGGCCTGCTGAATGGCCAGTGGTGTGAGGGGACTAGTCCCTCTCTGTTGGCACAGGGGAGGATGGTGCACTGTCATCTTGCGGCACAACAGGAGGGGACGGAGGTGGTGGTTGGGACACAGGCCTGTCCCTCTGCAACGCTACTTGCTGGTCCATGAGGTCCACCATCTGTCCAAAGCGGTTGTCGATGGACCTCATCAGCAGGATAAGCTCCCTTAAAAGTTCATCCAACCGGCCACTTTGTCCCTGGACCTCTTGGTATGCCTCCACTACTCTGGTGAAGTGGTCCAGGGATGGTGGTTACTCCTCCCAAGGTCTGGTGGTGACCCTGGCCCTCCCACCTGCTCTGCTGCCACAGACCTCTTGCCTCGCCACTGTCGGTCCACGCACTCTCTCCCTGCCCTCCACAGTAGTTGCTGTGGGCTGCTCATCCCCTGGGACAGGGAGGGTACTGCAGGTGGTACTGGTGGTACTAGTGGTAGTGGTAGTGGCAGTGGCGGTGGTGACTGTGGTGGCTGCGGTGGAGGCAGAGGCCATGACAGCAGGGGTCTGCTGTGCTGTTGTTGTAGCAGGTGATGTGGTGGGGAGGATGGGGGCCTCGGACCTCTGGGTCTATGGCACACCAGATGGGCCGGCCTGGGGCTCATCGTCCAAACTGTCCTGGGTCTCCGCATCTGAGAGTCCATGTGCCGGGGGTGGAGACTGGCTCTGCTGGTAGTTGGTGTGGTCCTCAGCAGTGAGTTCTTCATCACCTGTGGAGTAGATTGGGAATGGTCACTGTTGGGCACTTGTTAGGGTTTGTGCACAGCAAAGAGAATGTCCCCTCTCATTGCACTAGTGGTCTCTGTAATAGCTCTCTTTAAACATACAACTGAAAGCCTTTCTTGTTACCTCAGCCCCTCCCTAAGACTTCTGTGTATGTTGCTCAATGTATTCACAAGTTTGGACATTGCTGTCTTGTTTGCACATTGGACCTTGCTTTTACCAAGGCTTATTTAGAAAACATTGGACCTTGCTTTTACCAAGGCTTATTTAGAACACTTCTCCCTAGGCCTTGTGTTACTTCAACTCATTAGCATAATAACTGAAGCTCTGCACACCTGCTTGTGAGAACCACAACCAGTTCTTCGAACCACACCCAGCTCTTCGAACCACACCCAGCCCTGTCTATAAAAGGCAGCCCCTGAGCCTCACCCAGTGCTTGTGCTCGTCTACCTCCTACTTACCTGAGAACAGATCCTTCGGCACTGGCACTCCTGCACTCTCCAGACCTTCATTGACTTCAACGAGCACGGCTTCTGGCTCTTCCTTCTTCTGGTTTCCGGCTACTTCTTGCCACAGCCCCTCTTCTGTCCACTGCAATCGACCTGCAAAAGAGAAAGAGGTCAAGGTTAGACTGATCATTATACCTTTTCAGCAACAAGTAAGTGCAAAACCATTTATTACCTGAAAGAACTTTATTGGCGATTTCTGGATTCATGTAAAGACAATTTGGAACAAGATATCTACCACGAACTTTGTGGTTCAAACCCTTTGTTACAGGAATACTTTGTGGAACTTTGTGAAATAAACATTGTTTTACATGGAACTTTTTTAAGAATCAAACAGAGGAAACCATTGACAGCAAGGCAAACAGTAAATCAAGGACTTGCACAAATTACCTGCTGTATTTTGATGTAAAAGTACAGTATTTGTTTTATAAAAAGTCTGGAAATGTGTGAAAAGTGAGTTTGCTATTAAGAATTTAGGCTTTAGTTATATTAAGGTGAATGTTAGACGTTGGTAATTCTGATAATGATATTTGTTTGATTTTACATAAGTTTTACAGTAATAGAAAGCACATCCCAGAACAGTAACACATTCCAAACCTGGAAGCTTGAGACCTGGATCCAAGAGGCACTTTTAGAAGAGAGTTTCTAATAAGATTAAGGTGTGGTCAGGAACACATTTAGGGATAGGTTGCACTTATCTGTTCTTTGTTTATGTTTCATTAGTCACCAGTTTCTACAGAAGTCAGAGAGGGCCGCAGATTTTAGCAGCTCTTCTACAGTGAAAACGCAAGAACGGTGTTGTCTCTCTTTTTTTATTTTATCCACTTCCCCCCTTCCCTTGAGCTTCTGGTTCTTAGTGCACTGTTTTAAAACTAGTGTGCTGGAACAAGCAGTTTCAGGGTGGGGTCAGGCTGTCTTCAACCTCCATCAGAACTGAAACTCAGGTGAGCTGGGCTTTGACAGCACTGTGCAAGTATTGTCTCAGCTGCGTGTAATGAACTGTCTGTACACTACACAAATATGAAGTCAGCAGTAGTACAATTCATGGCAACACTGAGTGTAATTTCATAGTGCAGAGGAACATAATTGACTCATACATGTTGGATGTCAATTGTTGCTGCTTTTCGGGATGCAGGTCTCCAACACACATCAGGAAGAGTAAAGATAGCTACCTTCCTGTTAAGTGAGGGTGAACAGTGCAATGGCTGACACTTGCTCCTGGGTGGGGGAGGCCTCCATGCTGCTGGAGTGTGGGCCAGGAGGCATGCTGGGAGTAGTGATACAGGGCCTCCCACCCACAAGCAGTGCTCCAATACAAGATGGATACCGACCTGTAAGTCTGTTTGGTGAACAGTGCAATGGCTGACGCTTGTTTCTGGGTGGGGGAGGCCTCCATGCTGCTAGAGTGTGGGCCAAGGGACATGCTGGGAGTGGTGATACAGGGCCTCCCACCCCCAAACAATGCTCCAATACAAGATGGATACTGACCTGTAAGTCTGTTTGTTGAAAAGTGCAATGGCTGACACATGCTCCTGGGTGGGGGAGGCCTCCATGCTGCTGGAGTGTGGGCCAGGATGCATGCTGGAAGTAGTGATACAGGGCCTCCCACCCCTAAACATTGCTCCAATACAAGATGGATACCGACCTGTTAGGTGAGGGTGAACTGTGCAAAGGCTGACACTTGCTCCTGGGTGGGGGAGGCCTCCATGCTGCTGGAGTGTGGGCCAGGGAGCATGCTGGGAGTAGTGATACAGGGCCTCCCACCCCCAAACATTGCTCCAATACAAGATGGATACCCACCTGTTAGGTGAGTGTGAACAGTGCAATGGCTGACACTTGCTCCTGGGTGGGGGAGGCCTCCATGCTGCTGGAGTGTGGGCCAGGGAGCATGCTGGGAGTGGTGATACAGGGCCTCCCACCCCCAAACATTGCTCCAGTACAAGATGGATACCGACCTGTTCGGTGAGGGTAAACAGGGCAATGGGCCAGGGGGCATGCTGGGAATAGTGATACAGGGCCACCCACCCACAAACAGTGCTCCAATACAAGATGGATACCGACCTGTAAGTCTGTTTGGTGAGCAGTGGAATGACTGACACATGCTCCTGGGTGGGGGAGGCCTCCATGCTGCTGGAGTGTGGGCCAGGGGGCATGCTGGGAGTAGTGATACAGGGCATCACACACCCAAACATTGCTCCAATACAAGATGGATATTGACCTGTTAGGTGAGGGTGAACAGTGCAATGGCTGACACTTGCTCCTGGGTGGGGGGGCCTCCATGCTGCTGGGGTGTAGGCCAGGGAGCATGCTGGGAGTAGTGATACAGGGCCTCCGACGCCCAAACATTGCTCCAATACAAGATGGATACCGACCTGTTAGGTGAGGGTGAACAGTGCAATGGCTGATACTTGTTCCTGGGTGGGGGAGGCCCCCATGCTGCTGGAGTGTGGGCCAGAAGACATGCTGGGAGTAGTGATACAGGGCCTCCCACCCCCAAACAGTGCTCCAATACAAGATGGATACCGACCTGTAAGTAAGTCTGTTTGGTGAACAGTGCAATGGCTGACACATGCTCCTGGGTGGGGGAGGCCTGTATCCTGCTCAGCTGTGGGACAGGGGGCATGTTGGTAGTGGTAGTGCAGGACTCCCTCCCCCATACAGGCTTCCTTAGCAAGATGGCTAGCTACCTGTTGTGTGAGTCTGGACTGTGTAATGGTGTTTTGGTATTGCAAGGAAGTACTTCTCAGTGTGTTGTTTGGCGTTTGTTTGTACTTACCAGCCTCTGCTACCCCGGCTACTCCTGTGAGACTCTCAGGAAGCAGTATGGCAAGCACCTTCTCCTCCCATGGTGTGAATGTTTTCTGTGGGAGGGGAGGGCCACTGCCAGTCACGTTCGCCAGCGTCCAGTTGTTACTCCTCCTCTCCTTGACAACCCTCTTGAGATCATGCCACCGCTTCGTGATCTCCCTCTTGGATCTTGGGGTGGTCCCTACTGCATTCACCCTTTGGACTATCCTTTCCCACATTTGTGTCCTCGTGGCTAATGATGTCTGTTGGACCAGGCTGCCAAACAGTTGTGGCTCTACTCTCACAATCTCATTGACCATGACTGTCAACTCACTCTCGGTGAATTTGGGAATTTTTTGTGTTGTCATGGTGTGTGGTGGTTGAGGTGTTTGTGGGTGCAGGGGTGTGGGTGTAGGGGTATGGTGTTGAGGTGTGAGATGTGTTGTGTGCTGTGGGATTATTTGTGCTGGTGTGAAGGTGGTGGTGGTAGTGGTAGTGGTGGTGGATGTGTGTGTGTGCTGTGCTCTTTTGCCTCTCCTGTTAGATGTGGGGTATGGCCTTGTATTCTGTTGCAAAGGATTGTGGTTAGTGAAGGGGGTGGTTTTATACTCAGCTGTGTGGGTGTGTCCAAGTGGATTTTGGGTGTCAAGTGTGTTGGGGGAGTTAGCCTGGGTTTTATTTTTAATTTTGCTTTATTTGTTTTATTTATATGTGTGTTATGTATTCGCGGGGCATGGCTGATTTTATTTGTGCACTGTTTGGCATCACTGAAGTGTTTTGGCATCGTCCTCCATGTTTTTCATGTCCCGTCCGCTGCAGTGTCTATGCTGCAGCTCTTCCTCTATTTTTCCATTCACTCCTGTGTGCGACCGTGGCGGTCGGTAACAACGGTTCCGACCGCGGCACCCTCGGGGTTATCTTAATTTCCCGTGCGGTGTGTCCGCTGTCCTTGCAGCAGGTTGTTGCTTTTCCACAGCTTTTCCAATGCCGTGGTCGGTTTTTGTCCGCCACCGGCCGCGTCGGACAGCTTCGCCTGGCCCGCTACCGCCGCAGTCGGTCTTTAGTGGCGGTTGATCCTAATGTCGCCGCCGGTGTATCCGCGGTGTAGGCGGGCGGTTAGTTTCCGCCTCCATGGCGGTCGGGGTTGTTTTCCGCCTGCCATCCTAATGACCCCCTCTGTCTCTTCACCCAAATGAGCGCCGACGAGGCCCGACTTTCTAAAATAAGGGGTAGGAGACCTGATGTGTGAATGTGTGCCGAACCTTGCGTTTGCAGTGTGCCCGCTGTGTGTGTGAGATTATGCCAACCCTCTGCATCTGTAATTCTCACTACCACGACCGCAGACACATTAAGTACATCTACTGTCCTTGCATCTCATAAATCGCTGAGATGCCCCCCATTTGGGCTTATTAACGGAGTATAAACCAATATAACGGTCAACACCATCCAGATACATGCATATGAAACGAACCTCGCGTTGATCACGTCCAAACTGGGTTTGTGCTGTTAGCACCACGCACTGGGTACAGTACAGCCTACATGCATAGACACCGCCCACGTGTCTTATCCTCTACACAGGAGACAGCTGCACCCGTAGAAATTTTTTATTTGCCTTTCTAAGTATGTCACTTTTGGCGTACTCTGCATGCAATTTCGTTTCACTCATCACAACTATGTTCAACTTGCTAACATATGTTGTGCATTTTAATGTTTATGTTTGTATGTCTTTCTCTATTTTATATTACCAGGTTTGGGGTAGGAAACCACATTAGAAGTTCCTCTCAGTGCAAGGACGCATATACACCTAAAGGTTTAGGTATCACAGGTATACAGGGCCCTCCTTTCCCTGATCGCTGTTCCTTTTTCCTTCACATCACCTTTTTCTCGGTCCTGACAAAGCGCCCCTGGATCCCTGTACACCTTACACGCAGGAGAATTATCGAGTGGGCGGGATTCGGACGGCCCGGCCATCGCGCTCACACGCTCACTGTGACGCTTGACGACCAGGGGTCGTCGTGAGTACCAAAGGGGTTAAGAACCTACGAGAAGCGCGAAACATGTTGACCACTCAGTTGTTTTTAATACACACTCGCACACACTCGCACGGATTCTGAG
This sequence comes from Lissotriton vulgaris, assembly GCF_964263255.1. Classification (NCBI taxonomy): domain Eukaryota; kingdom Metazoa; phylum Chordata; class Amphibia; order Caudata; family Salamandridae; genus Lissotriton; species Lissotriton vulgaris. Next base: position 1,220,779,235 of record NC_141693.1, read on the forward strand.
AGCAGTGGTAAGAAACTCACCCGCCCTCTATATTTGTTCCTGAGAGGAGCTCCAGCATCCACACTCATTTGAACCTTACCATTTGGACCCTTGAATAAATATTGGTTCGAGGTACTGTCTGGTCATTTTAATTCACTCACGCACCTACTTCCCTAGGCCCACACACCCACATGCACAACTGCAGCGTTTCCTTCAAAGATCTCAGATAAAGAGCAATCTCGCAGGGTCCATGAAGGACAGCAGCGTCACCCCTATGAGGAGCAACGCCCGATGATGAAGCATGACACTCGCAAGGGTGTGTTAGGGCACTATATCCGAAAGGAGTGATTCCCCCGTCACTCTTTATAACCCAACCTCATTGAGACTGACCACTCTCATATTTCTCTCTCTCAACCACAATTTTGTTGTTACTCTTTTGCGACCTTAGGAACAGCTACCCCCCAGTGTTTATTATGTTGTTCCTTGGGAGCACGGGTACTGGACCTACTCTTTTTCTAATAGCTTCTGGTCCCCCACTCTTTAATGTGTCACGGTCCTAGTTTTATACCTGGTGCCAACTTTGAAGTGGAAGGAACTTTTAGAGTTCCCCCAGATGTGTCTGGAATTTCCTGCCTCTGAGCCCTGGTCCCAGGCTCACTGCAGTCACAATGGACTAATGTGAAGTTCTTTATGTATGAGCTGAGACAGGGTCTTTGAAGTGCAAGAGGTGCTGTGCACAGCTTCGCCTTTCGCCCATCCTACTTGGATGACTCATTTTGCCAACACCTAGTCCCTCTATTGTTTGACTATCTGGGAGGAATACACAAAGGCCAGGTGCCAACTACAACTAGTTATGTTACCCAGGAAACAGGCTGCAGGCAACAAACGTTTAGAATTGTGACTTAAAATCTGACTTTACCATAAATACAATTCATTAGGCACCAAATATGACATTTCTACCAGCTCTCAAACAGAGGTATCACTTATCAAAGGGATTAGGGCAACCCGATGTTATTCTATGGGAAAGAAAGGCCTCAAATTAGTGAAAAAACACATTTTTGAGTTTTTCCTTACTGGAACATGTAAAACATAAAAGTACATTTTCAACCTTTTAAATGCAATGCACCCTTCCCTTTGGGCTACCTTAGGGATGCGTTATATGTAATGAAAAGGGCGCTTTATACCTAGCAAGGGGTTTATTTTGCTAAGTTGAATTGGCAGTTTAACACTGCATGCAGGCTGCAATGGCAGGCCTGAGACATGTTTAAGGAGCTACGTAAGAGCTACCTAGGACTTTATGAAATTTTACTAGTGAGCATGCAGTACAATAAGTGCTGCATGCCCACGAGTAGCATTTAATTTCCCAACCCCCATGTATATGGTTACCACTTTACTAAGGACTAATAAGAAAATCAAATATGCAAATCAGGTGTAAGCCAGATTTATCATGATTTTTGAGTGAGTATAAGCAATTTAGCACTTGCCAGCAGTGCTGAAGTGCACAAAGTCCTAAGTCCAGCAAAAATTATTTGGCCAAAGAGGAGGGTAGAAGTGAAAAGGTTTGGGGAAAGACCACCCTAAGGCTGACAGATTTGGCAGTACCCGATGCAAACTGGACTGGATTGCTTTTGAGATGCCAACATTGTCACATGAGTACCTCTGGAAAGATCCAGTGGCCATGACACGGAGTCCAGCCAATATTTTGACATACGCTGGAATAGCCTGGGAGCAGGATGTAGGTAAAACCAGTTCCTGCCCTCCATCAGCAACCATGTCCTGGGTCACATCAGGTGAAAAGTGGTATCTAGTAAAGACAGCTTCCCTGGATATCCCAAAGATGTTGATTCTTTGCTGGTAAACCCTCTCTCTGATCCTCCTCAAAAGGAGGCTGAAACAACAAAAAGGTTTAGCCACTTAGTGAATGCAGCTAAAGTTATTTGTTGTATGAGCTAATTTCTTAAGTAGAGAGCGTCGCTGTGATTAGCTGTTGAGATGACTTTAAGCTGGAGATGGGTGGTGAAGTTGAGATCATATCCTTATGCGGTGAGGTGCAAGTGTTGTAATCCTTATTATGTAAATAGGCAGTACTTGGTTCTAAGTGTATATTCAAAAATTTAAAAACAAACATTTTTCAAGGTTTAGCCATTAGGCAGCCTTTTAAATGCACAGCTTTCCAATGGTAAGGTATAGGGAAAATAAAATAAAATTTGGTAAACTCGAAAAACATTAGTAAAAATACTTTGTGTTAGTTATTATTGAAAAGTAACTATATACATTTTTGTAAAGCATATAGAATAAGAGAAAAATGATTTTGAATTAATCCATTTAATTAAAAATTAGCTATTTCACCTAAAGAAAAACTTTTTTATTATGCAATAATAAATATATAGAATTAATTGAAAGCAATGTAATAATATGTTATTAATATTTAACATTGCATTATTTTTTTAATTCAAACAAGGGTGGAGAACTATTTTATAATTAAATAATGAATTTGCTTTAGTTTTATATATTTTTCCCATTACATTATGTGTTCATATTCTTAACTAATTGAAATATTTTTATTTCTTTTAACAGTATTTTCTATAGGGGTTTACTTTAAGTCCTTAACCCACTGATTCCCATGTGAGGGTATTGCAGTACCAATAGTTGTCCAAGTGTGGTGCTGATGTTACTTGTTGAAGCCTACTATGAAAGGTATATTCAGGACATTCTGGCCACTGACCTAGGAATGCATTCCTCTCATTGCTTGCCATTGGCTTTTTGTTTTATAACTCACATTTGCTTGGTTCTATTCAGTGGCTGTATTTGTTTTAACCCCTCAAGCATGTTAGAAATGGCATTCCTGGTTGGCTGTGATATGCAACCAAGCCAGGCAGAAATCACCACTCTAGTCAGGATAAGCTAGAAACACACTAAAAAACAACCTGTACTCACCCTCTAGTAGCCGTGTACAGAGCAGTCAAGCTTATCTAAAAGGGCAATGTGTAAAGTATTTGTCTAAACAAACAGACACAAAATGCATACACCAAAAAAAGACTCCACACAGGTTTAGAAAAGTAGAGATTATTTAACTGAGAAAAATAGGACCAAACCAATACAAATCCAATTAGTAGAAGTTGAGATAGGAATGTTTAAAGATTATATCCAAAAACAGTGCTTAGAAGTCACTAGCGCTCAACATCTTCTCGAGGTCGCGAGGGACCAGCGCATATCCAAACATCAGGCTGACCTCGATGGAGGGCAAACCAAGTACAGGAACCATGTAGGGCCTGCTGAGAAAGTACCTTGGATAGAGCAAAGAGTAAATGCTGAGGGTATGACGGATCAATGCTTTCCATGCAGTCAGGTCATTCCATCGTCATTGAACTTCGCTGGGTTAAAAGCAATGCATCGCCATAGAGCCAAGCACAGTGGCATTGTTGTCGGGGCGCACAAGTCCTATAACTGCTGTCGTCCAACAGCCTCTACATCAGTGTTGAAGGGTGATGTGTTGGTTCCAATCCAAAAAGAACAAGTGATGGACAGAATGCAGAACAATGTCATAAATTCGCCCCAGTACAGAGATCTGGGCCTAAATCCATTTTTTTTTCTCACCATGCCATTCCAGTTTGAACCCAGCCATATGCAAATCAGTCTTGACCCTGCGCCCAATGGGAACAGTCCAGCCCGAATTGCCAGGCCAGGTCCTCCCTGGACTGGAAACAAGTTTCCTAGGACCGGTTTCGGGCTTTTAGCCTTCATCAGCCAAGATAGCTTGGCTCCAGTGGCATGGAGAGCATGGGAACCACATCTGGGCATACCCGTCCCACTCGAGGTGACACATGCAAAATGAAAAATTGATGGACAGAATGCAGAACAATGTCATATATTCACCCAGGTATCAACATGTTTAGATGAAAAGGCTAGCGCTGCAGTAAATATTTACAGTTTTTCTGTGTTATGTGACTCTGTCAGGGAGTTGCAGCACGTCTTCATCGCCCCGGAAGGCTAAACATACACAATGGTTTGATGATAACTGTTGAAAATCTCACAGGAATTTGGTAAAAACACTTAAATTCATCTCCACATATAGGGAGTATGTCCGCTCTTGCTGACCACATACAAATGAGCTGCTGCCATGAGGAAAAACAAATAAGGGAGGAGGCTTACGAATCTCTTTTAGAGGTTTGATCAAGGAAAGATAGCTGAGCATTCTGGCAGGTGATTAACCTCCCGTTTTATAAGGATTCTTCTGACACGGGGATCGATGCTGTTGCTTCCTCCAAAATGGTTTGCCCACTTATTGGAGGTTTACAGTGGTAGCATTTAAACTGCCACGTTCATCGGCAGTGAGGCAGTAACGTCCTGCAGCTTTTCCTTAGATCTCAAAGATGTACTTAAAGCCATTAGCAGATATCTTTTAGTTAATAAATATGCAGTTTTAAAAATGGGGGGGGGGGGGGGGGTTTACATGGTACTTGTGGACCTCAGTTTGGCCGTTGCCATGTCAATTGTAACACAATTATAGAACATTGGGGCATATCTAGGGGTGGAGAACAACATCATACATTTTCTTAGACAACTGCATAGTGATGTGACAGCCAATATCCGATTTTTTTTTAAACATATTGTTTTCATATAACAAAAAACAAATCAGAAACAAACAATTTTTATATTTATTTATTTAATGCATTTTTATAAAGCGCGGACTTTACCCGAAGGTGTCAGAGCACTGTACAATAGAACAAGTTACGTTACATTAGAGAACTGTTGCAGGAATAGAACAAACAAATATAGCATGAACAGAATGTACAAGCAAAAGTAAGAATAAATATGACAAATTTTACAATGACTAAAGAACTTCCTGGGGAACAATAGCAGGCTATAGAATCAAAACAACGAAGGCAAAAGGAACACAATTTCAAACACAGCAAGCACAGGATGTATAAGCAAAAATATAAACATATGTGACCAATTTACAATGACTAAAGAACTTCCTGGCAGGTTCTGAGAAGGAGGGAATTAGTTCTGAAAGTGTCTTTGGAATAAAAGAGATTTGAGGTCCGCTTTGAAGATCTGGATGGAGGGGATGGCACGGAGCGAAGGAGGAAGCGAGTTCCAGGTTCTCACCGCATTACCTGAGAACGATTGTGCCAACAGTTTTTCTCTTTTGAAGGAGGGGGGTTCAAGAAGGAACTTTTCCGCACTCCGAGAAGGTCTTGAGCCTCCAGACAGTTTAAGTTTATTCGCCAGATAGCGAGGGGAGGAAGAGTGCAAAGCTTTGCGGGTGATGCACGCTGTTTTGTAGATAGCTCTAGCCTCGATGGGAAGCCATCGCAGAGAAGACAGGATAGGAGTGATGTGGTCACTTCGTTTGGACCCTGAAATGAACCGACCTGCTGAATGGAGGACGGATTTGAGGGGGGAGAGGTGAGATTTGGGAAGGCCAGTCAGAAGAGAATTACAATAGTCAAGTATAGAGAGAACTAGCGATTGGACCAAGGTTTTTAGGTCATTCCCCGGGAAGAACCGACGAATCCCCCATAAAAGTCGCAGTTGATAACGTGCGCTCTGTGGTAGTACAGAGTAAAAAGGTTAAAGGTGTCATTCTAACATGTACAGTCCGAGGGAATAACATACTAAAACATGCCATTTGACCTTTTCAGCTAGCAACTAACAAACTTCAACACCCAACTCCCACATCTTCTGTTACCCCTTGACAAGCTGTCCTATGTAGAGTTCCATAATGGCAAGTAAATTCTTGAGTGCACACTGAAACTCCAAATCCCGCCCAAGGTGCCTCATGCGAGATCACTTGTTTCTACCCTTTGAATCCTTCAATGGAACAAGGGAGCTGTTAGGTGTATCTGTGTCAACGTCCTGGGCCACTAGGCTATCTATTGGATGTTCCCATGCTCTAGCCTTATCAGTTGTTCCCTGGCTACTCTTCAATTCCCCGATACAATACAGAACTATTAGATCTGCCATTTTTTGCCATGTTTCCCCTGTGTTTTTGCCTTCTGACCTCATGTTTTTGATGATATGCTTGACTTCCTATGTTGCTGGTTTAGTGTCTCTGTGCACTTTTTCACCACTATTCAGTGCTAAGGTGCTAGTATTCCTACTGTAAATTGTGTTATGATTGGTTTTCCATGATTGAGATATTTGATTTACCATTAAGTCCCTAGTACAGTGCACTGTGTGTGCTCAGAGCCTGTAACTCAAATGCTGCTAGTGGGCTTGCAGCACTGGTTGTGCCACCCACATAAGTAGTCTTTCAAAGATGGCTCAGACTCGCCACTTCAGTGTCTGTGTGTACTTTTTACTCCCATGTGCACCCACTTGCCAGGTCCTAACCTTCCCTTTTCTTACATGTAAGGAACCCCTCAGGAAGGCCCAAGGTACCCTCAGGGGCAGGTTGCAATGTATGTGCAAGGTCGTACATGTACTGGTGTGTTCTACATATCCTGATAGTGAAATACTGTGTATTTCGTTTTTCACTATTGAAAGGCTGTCTGTTCAATAGGCTATAATTGGAGCTGTCTTGTAACATCTTACAAGTGTAACTGTCCATTGGGACAAGATAGAGAAATGGAGTTTAGGCTTCCTGAACTCAAAATTTAAAACTACATCTTTTAATGGAGATGATTTGTGTATTCTGTGTAGGCAACGTTGACAGTCCTGCTGTATCACCAGGCGCTCCTGAAACGCAACATGTAGTCGCCACCCGGAAACCAAGAGGAGCTGAGATAAGTCTGGAAGCGAGCAGATGACACACTCTTCATAATTCATCCTGCAATAAATCCACTGGTTGAATCATTGCAGCTCTGCCGCCAAGTAATAAGACTCTAGGTCTGGGGCAGCCAACTCACCCTCCGCTACAAAGCACTGCAATTTGATTAGCGCCACCCTACGTCTATCTGTTACCTAAATCAGTTACAATAGTAGGGATTTTAGGTCCCGGAACAGCCGGTGAGGCACCAACAGTGGCAGTGTAGAGAAAAAATAAAGCAGTCTCAGGAGCGCTATCATCTTGACCACCGCTATTGTAAGAGCTACAGATAATGGCAATGCCGTCCAAAAGATTATATTAGTTCCAAGTGCTCCAACATCTGTCCTAACATTACCATCTATTAAGTCTTGGAAGTTATGATATATTTTAACTCCTAAATATTTCAGATGGGTAGGCTTCTAGGCGGGACCGCGCAGGTTCCTAGGATCTCTACACAGTGGAAACAGGTGGGATTTCTGCCAATGTATGTGCACCAAAGCGCTCCAATAAGTCTATTGCACCAGGTAACTCCAGTCTGATGTCTCAAAGCATATTATCAGCATATAATAGTGCATAATGGGATTGCCCTCAAACCTCCAACCCATGGTAAAATCCCCAATGCAAGCACTGCTGGACATGGGCACCATTGCAATGGCAAATTATAAGGGGTCATAGTCCACGCCACATGTCATATATATCAGATAAAGGTCTGTCAGAGTGAAACCACGCCATGGGACCCGAATAGAGAAGTTTGATCCAGTGTATAAACCCAGGACCCAACCCCATTCGAGCCATTACTCGATATAGGAAGGCCAAACTCAGCTGCTATCCGTTTATCTAAGAAATCATCATTCATGAGTGAAAAAAGTCTATGGATTTTGAGCACCGTGTTGCACCCAGGTATACATTTCAGGAGTCGGGTCAATAGGTTTTTACTAAAAATGTCATAGTTTACATTGATCATGGACAAAGGCCGGTAAGCTTTGGCATCCGTGGGAGGGACACCTGGTTTCAGGAGTGGGATGGCCAGGGCTTCACTAGTAGACACAGATAGATAGCCTGATTTTCAGCAGCCGCAGAGTAAGGTTCTACTAGTTTTGTACCCAAGGTGTACCTCTGTATGTCAAAGAACACCACAGGTAGGCAGCCAGCTCCTGGAACATTACAGCGCGCCATATTTTTGATGGTAGCTCTTGTATTGTTGTATCTATCCCAAATTCTTCTGCATCCTCCTGCGGAAACACCCTTAGGTACCCCAGGGTCAGAAAGTCCTCCAGGGCCTGAAGTGGTATCTTGAGCAATGGGGCATAGAGGAATGTAGAATTGGCCCGGAGTCTAGTATTGATGGTGGTCTGACTATATAAAGGTTCAATAGTGTCTGATTCTAGCTCTATAAAATAAAGGAACCCCTGGTATTCGGGTTAATGAGCCATGCTAATAGGGTGCCTGCTTTATCACATTTTTTGTGACCACAAATCATACAGTCCTTGCAGGCAAACCAGCAGAGTCCCTCAAATCAGGCTGCCAGTAATTCCTTTGCCTCTAGCAATGGGTGCTTAAGGGCTGAATTTCCTGGTGTCCGATGTTCAAGGACCTGTAGTGCTCTTTCCTGAATTTCTACCTCACCCACTAGTGTACGTCACCCCCCAACCACTTCTACAATACAGCAACCCTGGATCACTGTTCTAAATGTGCCACACCCAATCAAAAGGGGTGAAGCAGTCCCGGCAATGTCAGCAAAATAAGCACCAATGGACTGCCTGATATTTTTTTGGAAGACTTGGTCATCCAGTTCCTCCACCTGTAACCACCAGTCAGGGATTCGTGGGCGATTGCGCTCCCAATTCAGAGAGTAACATAGGTTTATGATCTGATACTGTTCAGCCCAAATGTTGTACACCGTGAACCGTTCAATGGACAGTCGGCGTGCATAGAAAGGTGTCAAGTTGAACATGAAGTGTTTGTGCATGCCTGAATAGAATGAGTAGTCTCTTTCCACAGGGTGAAGTCATCTCCATGAGCCTACCGGCCCCCACTACCTCTGCCAAGCAGAGAAAATGCGAGCCGAGTAGGTCACCTGGGAATCCCCCAGGGGTGAATGGGCAGGATCAAGGGTGGGATCTGCAATACAGTTAAAATCCCCACTCAATAACATAGTCTGAGTCAAGTTGGGTGACAAGGCCCTAGATAGCTCTGCAAAGAACCCACCTTGGTCAGTGTCAGGTCAGCCAGTGTCAGATATTGCCCAAATGGGGAGATGACTAAACCATTCCACATCTCAAGGAGAGTAAGACAGGGTTGTGTGAGTCCCGGCATCCATTTTGTTTATTCTGAACATTAATAGACTAGAATTTTTACTCAATTCTGATATCAATGTATTATGTCTTGGCACTCGCCAAATATCAGCTCTTGCCTATGCGGATGACTTGGTGCTTGTGGCTCTGACTGCTTGGGTTGCATAGACTTTTGTACAATTTTTCAATCTTCATGTCGGACCTCGATCTAACCATAAACCAGTCAAAGAGCAAAATTATGGTATTTGGCCCAAAAAAATATAAACATAGGTACTATGCTGTAAATCAAACTAAGATTAGTCCAGTTTCCACTTTTTCCTATTTCGGGTACTATTTAATGACGTGTGGTTGGTCGCCGCAGGATCGTAGCAGGGCGGGTGCTTTTGGAGGAGTATAACTTTGCTTCAAAGCTGGGCTGTAAACCTATTAGAGAATTGCTTATGGTTTATACGTCAGAGTGTCTTTCTATTGCAAAATGCGGTTCAGGCTTTGGGAATTCAGGACTATGACGATATTTAGAAAGTGGAAAACAGATTCCTGAGAAGGCTGCTTGCAGTCCCTCAGAGTACATCCACACTCTTGTGCTAATCAGAGTTAGTGTTGGACTGTATTAACAATTGTATCAGGCTCATTCGTGTTCTTCTTTGGCTGTATGTGAAGGAAGGAAGGAATGAATGAATGAATGAATGAATGAATGAATGAATGAATGAATGAATGAATGAATGAATGAATGAATGAATGAATGAATGAATGAATGAATGAATGAAGGAGCTTTTAATGTGCACAGCTACTCATAAGAGTGTCCAGGCACTAAAGTGTGTACGGAATAAAGTAGTAACATTAGAGGCTGAAAAGGCATGTTTTCACGTGCTTGCACAACACATTCTCATGTGACATGTTTTTGAGATGTGTGAGTAAAAGGTTCCAGATCTAAGCCACGTGCACAGAAAAGGATGAGCCACCTCGCCTTGTTCTCTTCAAACATGGGACCGTAATCAGTTGAGCTTTTCCCAATCGGACAGCCCTGCCAGGAGAATAAAGTTGGATTCTCCTTTTCAGATAGTGGGGTCCAACTCCGTACAGGGCACGGTGGACAAGCAATAAAGCTTTAGAAGTGATCTGACCAGTAGCCAATGAAGATTTTTGTTTTTTAAATGAAGATGTTGCAGTGCACCTGGAAAGCTTAAATAGGAGAAGCGCTGCTGTGTTCTGCACTGCTTGCAGGCATTGAATCAGAAAAGCTAGGTGGCCAAAATATAAACAATTGGCATAGTCCAAGCTAGATAGAATGGATGCTTGAACAACAATTTTATTGTTGGACTTCCCAGGGTAATAAAGCAAAAAGAAAATCTTCAGAGCCTTCAGTATACATACCTTTACTAATGAATAGATTTGGCACTTAAAGGAAAGCCGATCAAAAAAAAACAACTACCAGGTGTCCTAGATCCCCCATAGGCGATGGTGCTGAGGGGGTGAAGGGCCAGCCGTAGGCCAGCATCCAGATCAAGCAGGAGACAAATTGGACCCAAAGAGGAGGATTTCCATGTTCCCTGTATTGCAATGCAGCAGGTTTACTTTCAGCCAACTGAAGACAGTCCTCATACAAGCAGAGAGGTTTTATGTTTTTGGAGCCCTCCTGATATGTTGTTGTTCTCCTGGGCAAAACAAAAGGGGATGATGGACGGAGCATTGGAGCAAATCAAACACTCACCCCCAGTCAACTGATCTGGGTTTAATCCATCACCATTCTTTAGCTCACTCAGCCACCCCAGTTCAGACATGGCCATATGCAAATCAGTCTGACCCTATGCCTCATGGGAACAGGCCAGCCCGAACTGCCAAGCCATGTCTTCCCTGGACTGGAAACAAGCATCCTGGGGCGAGTTTCAGATTCATAATCCTCATCAGCCAGGCTATCTAGAATCCAGTGGCCAAGTGAGCGAGGGATTCACGTCTGAGCATACCCTGCCAACTTAGGGCGAACAAAGCGGAACTGGGGTAGCTGAGTGAGCTAGAGAATGGTGATGGATTAAACCCAGATCAGTTGACTGGGGGTGAGTGTTTGATTTGCTCAAACGCTCCGTCCATCATCCCCTTTTGTTTTGCTTTGTTCGCCTTAAGTTCGCAGGGTATGCTCAGACGTAAGTCCCTTGTTCACTTGGCCACTGGATTCAAGATAGCCTGGCTGATGAGGATAATGAATCCGAAACTGGTCCCAGGATGCTTGTTCCGGTCAAGGGAAGACAGCTTGGCAGTTCGAGCTGGACTGTTCCCATGAGGCACAGGGTCAGACTGATTTGCATACGGCCATGTCTGAACTGGGGTGGCTGAGTGAGCTAAAGAATGGTGATGGATTAAACCCAGATCAGTTGACTGGGGGGGAGTGTTTGATTTGCTCAAACGCTCCGTCCATCATCCGCTTTTGTTTTGCTTTGTTTGCCCTAAATTGGCAGGGTATGCTCAGACGTGAATCCCTTGCTCACTTGGCCACTGGATTCAAGATAGCCTGGCGGATTAGGATTATGATTACGAAACCGGTCCCAGGATGCTTGTTTCCGGTCCAGGGAAGACATGGCTTGGCAGTTCGGGCTGGACTGTTCCCATGAGGCACAGGGACAGACTGATTTGCATATGGCCATGTCTGAACTGGGTGGCTGAGTGAGCTAAAGAATGGTGATGGATTAAACCCAGATCAGTTGACTGGGGGTGAGTGTTTGATTTGCTCAAACACTCCGTCCATCATCCCCTTTTGTTTTGCTTTGTTCGCCCTAAGTTGGCAGGGTATTCTCGGACGTGAGTACCTTCCCACTTGGCCACTGGATTCAAGATAGCCTGGCTGATGAGGATTATGAATCCGAAACCGGTCCCAGGATTCTTGTTTCCGGTCCAGGGAAGACATGGCTTGGCAGTTCGGGCTGGACTGTTCCCATGAGGCACAGGGTCAGACTGATTTGCATATGGCCATGTCTGAACTGGGGAGGCTGAGTGAGCTAAAGAATGGTGATGGATTAAACCCAGATCAGTTGACTGGGGGTGAGTGTTTTATTTGCTCAAACGCTCCGTCCATCATCCCCTTGTGTTTTGCGTTGTTCTCCTGGGGTCAGTGGGCGTGACGGCGTATCCTGTGTTGGAGGTAGAGGTGTGGCTATGGTGGTTTGAAGGTGTCCATGTGTTTATCTAGTTTGGTCCACATCGCTCTATCGTGATGTCTACCTGGCGTGTTTCTAAGGGTGGCAGTGTCCGCTCCTCTTAGGAAGATCACCCAGTTGAGCCAGCTTTTGAAGGTGGTCTTGGATGTGTTTTTCCAGTTTGTAAGTATTATTTTTGTTGCTGAGGAGAGGAGAAAGTCAAGGATGTTTTTGTCTTCTTGCGTCTTGACTTCTTGTGAGATCTGTGCTGTGGCTATGGTGGCAAATGTCAGTTTGATGGTGCAGCCTAGTGTGTCTTTGCTGAAAGCTAGAACCTGTTTCCAGAGGTTTTTGACTTTAGTGCAGTTGAGGGTGATATGTTCTAGGTCACCTTTTACTAGACAGCAGTTCCAGCAGATATTATTGTCTTTTAGTCCAATTGATGCTAGGCGTGCTGGTGTCCAATAGGCCTGGTGGAGTAGCTAGAATTTTGTTGGCACGAGTACTGGGGATATCATGCACTTAGATGGGGAGGCCCACAGGGTGTGTAGCTCTTGTTGCGACAGTTTGACCTTAGTTTGGGTTTCCCAGTAGGCCGTTTTTTTATCATTGAGGTTGGACTAAGATTTTGAAATCTGCAGGAAGAAGAGTGATAGGTCTGAAATTTGAGCCATATGCCAAATGATCCATTGGCTAGCTTATATTAAGGAACTCAGCTATAGCCTGAACATGCCAGAATTCTTTGACAGTCCTGATGACTTGGTTGCCTCGTGTAAGAAAGTTTTAAAGGAAATTTTTATAAGTCATGTGACAAACTTATATAATGCAAACTGAGTCTCAGAAACTTACTGTGAGAAGCTATATGGCAATAATCACTAGTCCTTGGATTGAACCTTACCTTGTTTGGGTTCCTCATTGTCATCACAGATATCTGTGACACGACTGAGGTCTAACACTGTGTAGTTTATGGTTGATTTTCCTATGCCTTTTTCTCATAATGCAATTATATGGGGCAGAAACTTCGGGGCACTATACACTAAACTCACTTGAAATTGTAGAGAATACCTTCCTCAAACCGTTATTAGGATTACTCACCAGAACCGGATCATTGCCCATTCGTATGGATCTAAATATGTGATCTAGCTCAGATATTGCAACATTGAGACCTCTACTGTATTGGCTAAGAGTATTGGCAGCAGAAGAATTAGAAGAATATAGGGATTGGCTACATTTCCTTCTAGTGGGTTCACATGCTGATAAAATCCCTGGGGGGGCATATAAAGAGCTGTTTTTTAAAGCTTGGTTTAGGTGACTTTTGGACCCACCCTTTATAGTAGCCACATAATGCCAATGAAACATACATTAAAAGTGGCTTATTGGAATTTTGTCCTGGGGAAAAATCCAAAGCACGCCAGCGGAAAGTTTGACAGCCGTGTTTCTCTTCTTAAATACACCTTTGAATACAATTCTTATTTAGATATGGTTCTCAATCCTTATGCATGTACACTTTACATTAAATTTAGATTTGAGTCTACCTGTATTATCTTTTACCAGTATTTGGAAAAGTGGCGCCATTAGGTAAAACACTTGCCATATGGGATGTGCAGCTGAGGAGTCACTTGAACACATTTTATTTTTTTGTCCTGCTTATGCAAGAGGCTGTGTCCGTTGGATCAAACTCTTATGAAATTTGTTGGGATTGAAGGACCGCCACTCACTAATGCAAATATGCAGATTTGACACTAGTAGCCCAATTGTGTTCTCAATTTCAAAATTGATATTGTTAGAACAAAGCAGATTGCTACAGGGTGAACTTGTTTTTTGAATAGGATAGGATAGGATGGGATTTTATAAAGCCCGCTAAACCAAGAAGGTGTCTGTGAGGAGGAGGAGCAGGAGGAGCAGGAAGACACCCGTGGGGCGGAACGGATGTGGACTTCCTCCATGCCATAACAGCAAAACCCAGAAATCACCAGCGCTTTGGTCTCCGGACGACTGGGGGGGGGGCGGAGTCACGCATACTAGCGGAAGTGAGGAGGATAAGAGGAGAGAAGGAGTTACGGACGGTGTGCAGCGTTGGAGGCAGGAGAGCCGAGCACCTGGAGGGCGGAGAGGAGAATCGAACCAAAGAGGAGCAGAGCACGGGAGAAGGACGAGTGACCAGCAGAGGAGGAACAGCGGAGGAGAGAGTGGAGAGTTGAGGAGCGAAAGGAAGAGGACCAGCGGATGAGGCGGAGAGACGCAGGAGCCAGGAGAGTGTTGTGTACACCATTTACAAACCCGGTGGGTCAGCGGAAGGAGGAGACGCCCCGGGTCCCTACGCCGCGGTCCGAGAAATGGGCCATGGCTCAAGGCAAGTGCCGCTACAAGGGGTGTTTGGTGGGGCGTGTGGGGAGGCGAGAGGTAGGGCACTTGAGGGGGTGTGTCATTTGTTTAAGTCATTCCTCACCAAACCCCCTTCTCACACTGATCGGTGACGGTAGCACTTAACCCCGTATCAAAGCACAAACTGATCCTGACCCTTGTACCTTCTTGTTTCCCTTCTGAGGCCCAGAGACCCGGGAACCATAGACCGATACCGAGCAGGACCACCGACCATGTGACCAGGACAGCACGAAGCGGAAGGATGAGGAATTAGTCTACCCCACCCCATAGACCCTGTTATAACTTCTTGTTTTGCTGACAAGGCACAATAAAAAAAGCTAACCGAGACTGTACCTGTGGTTTTGTGTTCTGCACACCCTTGTGACCCCAGACCCCCACAGTGTCATTACGCTAAGCAGGACGAATGGGAACCAAGTATTGGCCAACTACAAGGCAAAAAGCCAGGCCTTTAAGATCTTCTTAAAGGATGCGATGGAGTTAGCCGTAGTGATAGAAAGAGGCAAAGTGTTCCAAAGTTTGGCGGCCGCCACAGAGAATGAGCGAACACCCCATCTGGACAGACAAAATCTAGGCAAGACAAGTTTCTTCTGAGTGGATGACCTCAAGGTTCTGCCCGTGGTGTACCAGTGGAATAGGGTTGCAAGGTGAGATGATCCTGTGTCATGCATGGCCTTGTACACCAAATTCAGAGCTTTGAAGGTAATGCGCTTCCTGATCGGAAGCCAATGCAAGGCACAGATTCCTTCCCTGATGGACTGATGTTTAGGGATGATCTGTATAAGTCTTGTCGCAGCGTTTTGCAGTACCTGCAGCTTGTTCAGGGAGCCTTTATTGACATTGAGGTATAATGCATTGCAGTAGTCAAGCCACAAGGTGACTAGAGCAATGATAGTGGGCCGATAAAGATGCGAGGGAATGTATGGCAGTACTTTCTTGAGAATTTTAAGAATATGAAAACAGGTGTTAACTGTACGGTCCACCTGGGTGTCGAAAGACAGGCCCTTGTTAAAAATAACTCCTAGGTTTTTGGCATTTGTCACCGGGACAGGAAGAGGGACGCAGGTATAAGGGCACCAAGCGGCAGACCAAATTGAGGTCTGAAGGCCAAAAACCAAAACTTCGGTTTTCTCCGTATTAATTTTAAGAGAGTTGTCGTATTATTGTCTGCCATAATTCTAAGAAAGTGGCGAATATTCGTAGCCGTGCATCTAGTGGGAATAAAACTTGCTTGGTCCATGTGAACCAGCGAAGTCATGTGCGGCAGTAGCCGGGTCACCAGTATGCGACTCAGGATTTTGTAATCCACGACAGCATGGATAAAGGCCGATATGAAGCCACGTCCAGCTCTGAGCACCCCGGTCTCAGGAGAGGGATTATCAGGGCCTCACTCATCGAACCTGGCAGGTGACCCTCCGTCTCTGCCTCCTGATATACCTCCAATAAGGCGGGTGCCAGTTTATCAACGTATTGAGTGTAGAATTCGATAGGCAGCCCATCAGGTCCCGGCGTCTTGTTCCTGGCCATATGTTTAATCGCCCCACGTATTTCAGCTAATGTGATATCCTGTTCCAACATGTCAGCATCATCTTCCTCTAACCGCGGCAGGGAGGTTCCTTCTAGGTACTCCTCTATGTCCCCCTCAGCCTCCTCTCTTCTACTGTTATACAGTGCTTCGTAATAAGTGGCAAAGCGAGATAACACCATATCCTGGGTGTGGGTCAGAGTGCCATCAGCCAGCGCTAGCTGCATGACTGGTCCACTCCGCTGCACCGGGTCAGCCAGCTTGGCCAACAACGTGCCAATCTTATCTCCCTCCGCATGAACCTTTGCCAGATACCATCTTTGGTCGAAGCATCACAGCTGTTCAGTTTCGTCCGCTACCTTCTCTTTGGCCTCCAGCAATTGTTCCTGCAGGGACGGCAACTCCGGCCTCCGCCGCTCCAGATCTCTCAAAGCCCTGTCCGCCCTTGCTACATCATCCACCACTGACTTCCTAGCTCCGGAGTACTTGGTGATGCATAGCCCCCTGACAACCACCTTGAAAGCATCCCACTCCAATGCTCTTGAGCTTGCCGTGCCCCAGTTCTCCCGGAAGTAGTTGTCAATACCTTCTCCCACCTCCGTCCGAAACACCAGATCTTCCAGTGTCTCAGGGCGCAGGCGCCATGTCGGGATTGCTGTCCTCACCCTCTGCCAATTAAGTGACATCAATAGCGGGTTGTGGTCGGAGACAGTTCTGGCAAGATATTCAGTGTGCGTCGCCATAGGGGCATTTTGGGGGGAGCACAGGATAGCGTCAATGCGTATGTGTAGGTCATGCAAGAATGAATAATCCCTATCATGAGGATGTTGAGCACGCCACACATCAATGAGTCCCCAGTGTTTCTGCCAGTCTGACCTGGTTTTAGCCAAGCTCCGAACCGGTGTTGCCGCCAGAGGAGGATGCGACCTATCCATGTCCACATCTGATATAGCATTAAAATCCCCTCCCACAATGACCGGGCCAGCCAGAAGGGGCGCCAGCGCACCTGACAGACTAGCTAGAAAGTGAGCCTGTTCAGTGTTTGGGGCATAGATACTGCACAACACAACGTCCCTGCCATATAGTCTACCTTCCACAGCTACATACCTGCCCTCTTGATCCAGCACCTGTCTAGTGACCTAAAATGGGACTCCTGCCCGCACCCAAATGAGTACCTCCCTAGCAAACCCAGAGTAAACTGTACTAAAGACCTGGCCCCTCCACCTCCGTTGCAATGCCTGACCTTCTGCTTTGGTGAGATGTGTCTCCTGCAATAGAGCTGTGTGCACCCCTCTCCGCAATAAATAAGCATGCACTTTATGTCGTCTAATCATAGTATGTAAGCCTCTCACATTCCAAGTGATACATTCAAAATCACGTAGTGTCCCCATCACTGCAGTTTCGCTTTCCCGCCCCCATCTCAGCAGCCGCGCCCACACCATGTCCAACCCCCAAGAACGCAACACCCCAACCCCCCCCCTCCTCAGACCACCCCCCCATGACAGGACCCACCCTCCCCCAGAACATGACCCAATAACATATTAGACCCCGTCCAAACTACCACAACAAATCACACAATACTATCCTGCAGAAGTCACCACAGGTCGCCTTAAGGGCAACAGGAGAGTGGTCTAGCCCCGACAGATTGCAGCCCTGGGCCCAGCCCCAGCCCCATAATCCCCTATTGCATTATGACACAGCCGTAACGTTCCAATGTGTTACCATATGCTCCGGTCCCGCCATATTCAGTCCGCCGTTGGCGACCCCCTCGACGAGTCCGGCCACCTACAAATCATCCGCTGTCCTCGGTGTCGCCTCCGTGCCCTTATTGCTGTCCGCGTCTGAAAGTTCAGTTCCTGATTGCCTTTTATCTGCATCGGAGTCCGAGCCCCTGTTCGAGTCCTCCTTCTGGGATCCCGTGATAGGCGCCGCCGCCGCCAGAGCTCCCTGCTTATCAGCTGCCAGTTGCGTGAGCTGCAAGGCCCGTTGGGTTTTGTTCCTCTTGCGGATACGCTGTGATTGGCGCACCCGAGGCGGCTTAGATTGTCCTCGGTCTCCTCTATCTTTACGGTACGTTCCAGCCCGGTACGATTCAAGCCAAGACCAGGCCTCCTCGGGCGTCAAGAAGAACTGCGTCGTACCATCCAAGACCACCATCAGTTTGGCCAGGAAGAGCAGCGAGTATTGGATCCCCTCGTCTCTAAGTTCTTTCTTGACCATCAGATACAATGCTCTGCGCCTCTGTATCTCCTGTGTGTAGTCCTGGAATATTGTAACCAAACCGTTCTCCACCTTAAAAGGCCCTACCGATCGTGCATTTTGAATCAACAGATCCCTATCCTTATAGTGAAGGACTCTGGCCACCACAGGTCGGGGAGGGCGGCCCGGTAATGGCGGCTTGGCGGGAACCCTATGCACTCTTTCAAGCGTGAAAAATGAAGAAAGGCCCTCAGGGGCCACCTGCGTCCGAAACCAGTTCTCCAGATAGGTGATCATGTCCGTTCCTTCTATTTTTTCTGGCAGGCCCACCACCCGTACGTTATTCCGCCGATTACGGCTTTCGGAATCTTCGGCTCTCTTCTCTAGGGACGCCAGACGCTGCAACGCGTCTTCTAGTTTGCGTTCGACAGTCACCACCGCCGGTTTCAACTTTTGGAGGATCGATTCATTGTCTTTGACCCTGTCCGCCAGCTTAGAGTGGTCTGCCCTCAGAAGCCCCAATCCCGTCGCCACTTGGGTGATGTCATGATGCAGGGATTCTTTGGTTGCCGTTATAGCATCCAGTATTTTATCCAGTCTTTTATTCAACCTGCGTTCAGACACCGTTCCCTCTTCATCGTCCCCATCGCCTCGGGCTTCGTCCTGCTCCATCTCTCCCTCCTTCCTGTTCTTAGGTTTCATGATCGTGGGCAGCGGAGTAGGTCCCTCAGCCACAGTTGGGTGCCTCCCAGCTCAATTATTCCACAGCCTCTGCTTTCCCTGATGGAGATGCGCACAGAGTGCCACTGGTTAGGTCCAGAAACTGTTCGTCCATGCACTCCTGGCGTCCGTGGCGCGGCAGACAAGGTATGCACAGTGCTGAGCGCCTGATGAAGCCGCCGCCTATGCCAGCACCAGCAGCACAATTCCCTTACGGATGGGGATTGGTTAACCCTCTTCTTGGCTTTACATCGGGGTCGGCGATCGAAGTGCCCGCACGAGCCATGCCATCTGATGGTCTGTTGTCTGTGCTCCCTCTGTGGCAGTTCCCCAGAAACCCCTAGAGTACTGTGTTGGCTCACACACTCCAAGGTTCACTCCTATTCCCCTGTCAACTGCTGGGCAAGTGTCGACCCTCAGCCAATGGGCCCTATTGTTCATGCCCCAGAGCGGGCAGATCCATGCAGGTCCGCCATATTCCTTATTCTCCGCATTGTTTCCTATTGGGCGATGCAAGGACGACATCCACTAATTAAACGCTCCTTCGCTGGCCTCACAGTTCCCAGAAGTGCAGCTCCAACATTTCAACGTATCTCTCGCCACCCCAGCGCGGGGTAGATTCCGCCGTCTACACCTCCACAGTGATCCCGCAGCCCACCTTCACCTCAGCCGTCCAGTCCCCGGAACTGCTCCGGGGACTCCACGGTGGTTCCAGCGGTCTCCACCAGGTGGGCCCCCTATCCGCAATATCCACCTCAGCTCCTCCGCAGCGTTACCCGCCCGTACTGAGCCTCGCAACCCAGCAGGCGATTAAGGCATTTAGGTACTGCACGGGCCGTAGCACATCTCAGGGCCACCAGTGGAGCCTCACCGCAGCCTGCTACCTCCGGAGGTCACCCCGGACCGTCCTCTCCATGCCGGGCGCCATTAGTCAGGTTCCGTGCGGGACAGCCGTTCACTAAGTCCGAGGCCAGTATCCACTGGCAGAAACCCAGGGCGAGCCGCTCAGACGGAGCGGCAGCTCCAGGCGCACACCAGTCCCACGGTCCCTCACTGGAGGCTCACCAGCCGATTACGTTCAAGACACCGCAGCTCAGTCCCGTCTGCATCTCCTCGCCGCCATTTTGCCTCCTTCACGTTAGGTCAGCTCACAAGTCCAGTCGCAGTTTTCAAGCACAACGGAGCCTTCCCGGACCAACACGCGGAACCGGACGGCTGCCCCAGGAGTTCCGGTTGGTTTATCTGCCACCACAGCTGTGCCAGCAGGGGGTCCTCAGGATTAATTCCGGGATCGGGCATGGAGCTGGTCGCTCACGCCGCCTCCTCCATTGGCGCCCAAGCCACGCCCTAGAGGGCTATGTCATCACAGAAGTCTTGGGTGGGATTCAAGAGTTGAGCTCCTGGGGGCTCTGTAATTTCTCTGATGACTTTGAATCGTGTGCTAGATGAATTATCAGATGACCTGATCTTATCAGTAAAATATTGAGATTTCGCCTGAAAGATGCCACGCTTATAGTCCTTCATCAAGGATCTCAGTTTCACTTTTTCTTGAAAGCAAGGGGCCGCCTGCCACCTCCGTTCTTGTCTACGACAGAGCTGTCTAAGAGTCCTAAGTTCATCTGAGAACCATGGAGCTGAGGGTTTGGCTCTCTTAATAACATAGCATTTAACAGGAGGAACAATGTCCAAAGCATTGGTTATCCATGCCATGGTGCCAAAAGGTTCTAACATCTGGCCTCATGTATCAAGAAAGTTAGCCCTAGACCCCGGAGATGGTAATGTCTGAGGATAGTGTATCCTGGGGGAACAGCATCGGTCAGGTCGGGCCCAAGTGTTCCTTAGCCCAGCTTTCAGTAATAAAGAGGTCGTCCAGATTAAGTGTAGTAATGGTTGGGCAATTTCTATCTTAATAGGACCAGTAATATGTATCATTCATTATTCCTTTTATAGGACTTTTTAAACTAATCACCTTTGTTGACAGGGGTTTCTCTTATTTTATCTTTTTAAATCGTATTTGTTGTTTTTATACTTGTTGCTATATTATAATATATGTATTGTTTATATTTCTTGTTATATCGCAAAATCTGCATTTTCTGTATATAGAATGACTTCTATGGTTTGCAAAAAGCCAAAATAAAGGAAATGATGATGATGCAATTTTACCAGTTGTTCCTGCGACTCCTGTTCTCCGTGCCGACTATGCATGTTTTTCTTATTTTGTAAATTGTATCTGCCGTTTAGAATATTTTTTCTGGTTCACACCCTGAGATGTGCCAACCTCAGGCAATGAAGGCAAGCTATGTTTTTTTATCCAAACGTTACTCTAAATACATGTTTGTTGGGCAGTAGTCAACTACCTGCAGTATGCTATTAGAATGAGAAATTATTTATGATTATTTCTTATTCTCTTCTGCCTGTCAGTCAAATATTGATTGTTCATGTTTCATTACTTTAAGCCATGATATTGAATTAATCGGGATGATGGATTTTAGGATTATATTTTTAACTTGTGGTTGTTTAATGTAGAGTCAACTAGAGGCTATTAATTAATTTACTATCTTAATGTGCCTTTATGATTGACATAAAAACTAAGGGGCTGATTACGATGTCAGGCAGAAAGCCTACTCCTGACATCCCGAATCTCCTCGACCGTGTCAGAGCCCTTCATACTCGGTCAGTTTACATTCTGAACGCCCGTTTACGATGTTCGCAGTCGGATTGTAAACCGCGCAGAAAGTCTGTCAGAAAGTGATTTTGGTGGCCCCTGTCAGGGCCCCCTTAGTTTGCGGCCCACAATTGATGGCGGAGGGGATGCCTAAGGGACCCCCCTGTAAAACCCTGCATTATGTAGCAGGTACCATGGGTGCCTGCGCCAGGTTGCAGGGTTTTCCGCAAATACCCCATTTCCCCAAAGGAGCCTGTGGAATGTATGTCGATACTTCGAATACTACGCATGATTTTAGTGCAATGTGTTTACGTAGCATAAACCATTACTTCGCAAGTTTTTACTGCGCATGCATTTGGAATGCAAATGGTTATAAATGTACTATGGTTTACGCTAATTAAAAACTACCCACTAAAATCCTTTTTTTACACTACACTACCTTACACTACCTTATACTTAAACACCACTACACTACCCTAAACCCTAATACACTACCCCCTACAAGACGTTCGCCCTTCCTGAACCCTACACTCTAACACTACACTTCACGACCCCCCCGGCACTACCCTAAACCCTAAATCACTACCCTATACTACAAAAACAGCACACCACACCACTACCCTAAACCCTAAAACACTACCCCCTGCACAACCCTCACCCTTCACCAAGTCCACTCCCTACACTAAAACACTACCCTGCAAGACCCCCGACACTACCCTAAACCCTAAAACACTACCCTACACTGCACAAACACCACATCACTACCCTAAATCCTAAAACACTAGCCGCAGCATGACCCTGCTACTACTCCTAGTCAGGTCCCCACACTGAAACACTACCCTGCACGATCCTCCGGCGCTACCCTAAACCCTAAAACACTGCCCTACACTACACAAACACTACACCACTACTCCCCAACACTACCCTTCATGACCCCGACACTACCCTAAACTCAAATACACTACTCTACACTACTCAAACACAACCCTACAACCTAAAAGACTACCCTTGCACCACCCAAAAAAATATACTTACCTCTCTCTCCTCTGTGGCTCCTCTCTTGTTACACGCGGTCTCTGACACAGCAAACTCCATGACAAATCAGGGAAAGGAGCTGGGATGTGGAAAGGTGTGATAATAATTTTCACTAAAATACTGCACAAAAGCTTGTGTTTAAAATAATCTTGATGATATCATTTCTTGCACAGTTTCAAGATTTCGTTTCTCATTCTCAAATTATTCAATTAACCACAGATTGTGCATGGCCAATAAATCAACTTCAAGTGAGAAGGGTAAATTCCAAGGCCCTTTCAAAGATGTTCAGGTCTCATAAGATTATACATACATCATTCATTCCCTGTGCATGTTGCACACACAAAAACTCTGATGTCTCTCTCACACACATACACACACACTCTTTCAAATTTCCACATACACACATACTATTTCACATTTCCATATGCACATGTGAACACACATACACAACAAAATCAATAAAAAATCCATTTAGACGGTTCTTCTTTGGTCACCTCTTGTTGATATTTCTGTTATCAATGGGATTGAGAGTGATCATAATCCATTGAGCCCGTCCCCGATTTCCAATTTTTCTAAATTAAGGACTGATCAACAGCTATAATTAGGGACGTGATACCAATGAATGATATGTGTCGGTTCAAATGGCCCCAGATTGTGGAGTCTCCGTCCATTTTAGACAAAATAAATTTGGATCTAAAGGACTGTGTGACCGAACTGAGCTCCCTGACACCTTCATTTCCAGATTGTTTAACAACTAAGACTGACCTGCGTAATGTTTTCTTTAAGAAAATACTGAGTTACTTTTTGGTTCGCTTCACCAATTATGGAAAGAAATCTCCCAAAGAGAATAAGTGGTTCAACAGGAAATGTAGATGTTCTCGCAAAGATTTGGGATGGGGGATTAAGAGCTAAGGATGTTGGAGAAATTCCTCTCGCCAGGTAGAGATATAAAAGGGCCCCTGTTAAGGCTAAGAAAGCTTTTGAGGAAGCCAGATGGCAGGACCTCAGACAGGCCTGCTCTATCAAGGGCTCCATTAGGCTCTGGACTCTTGTTAAAGGAGGGAGGGATGTTTCTGTTGACACCATACTTATGAATATATCTTTGCAATCATGGATAGAGCATTTTTCTAGTCTCTCTTCTGGTATTGCTCTATCGAGTGAATTTGATTTTGCAAAGGGGGCAGAGACTACTGAAGGCTTAATAGACACAATGGATCCTTTTTTTACATTGACTGATGTTGTGTCTGCCTTAAGCGCCATAACCAGAGGTAGAGCTCCAGGTTTGGATGGTGTGTGATAGAGATAAATGGCTCAATATATCTTTATGTTGGCCAATGCAATTACATGTGGTGCTCCAACAACCCCATTCATGGGAGGGAGCAGAGATCATCCTGATATATAAAAAGATCTGCAAATTACAGATAGATTAGTTTGATCAACTATATACAAACGATTTTTACTCGACTGGTTTTAAGCAAAATTGAGGCATGGATATAGAACAAGCATTGCGATTGCCAATAGGTCTCACCTTTGGGACCTTATAAGTGTTTAGCCATGCAAAAGTTGATGTTGTTGCACTAAGGATATTGTGCTGCATAACTAAATACTTATAAGGTCCCAAAAGGGAGACCTATTGGCTATGCCAATGCTTGTTTTTTTTAGCAGATTAATTAATTACCTTCGGCCGGTGGGACGCTAATTCTGTCTCATACGAAGCTAACACGTTATGTATGAGGTACGTAGTAGACGTGTTAAAAAACATGTCTTGTTTGAGCCTGTAAATCATTTATAGTTAAAAAAAAAACGAAAAACTGTTTTACTGCTATTATTAGCAGCTTAGAGCACCATGTCCTAAACAACTAAGTACCAGCTTACAAAGTGATGGTGACCTTTTGTGAAACTAAGTTTATAAACTCCACCACTAATACATGCGTGCATTGTGGTACCCCTGCTCCTCAGATATTACGCCTCTGGTAGAATATAGAGACTTAAAAATAATTGTGTCCTCACCACGTGTATTCTCCCAAAAGGTATTCTGCCACTGGGATTGTTTTTAGTCATTTGTAGTGTTTCATCTTTTCCATTGCCTACTGCAGAAAAGTTAGATAAAATGTGTCCCAAAATCCCAGTTGGTTAATAAGGATGAAGATAAATTCTGTTGCTGTTTTGTACTTCGTTGTTAATATGAACACCTACAGTACATTTTGGAATTCTTTACCAGCTGAATTGCTGTATGACTATACATGACTTTTCAATATTAATCTTTTATTATTTTATATATAAACGTGGTACACCGACTGTTTCTAAGGTGAAATATGTTCCCCTTTTATGTGCATTTAATAGAAATATGAGATTAGCTAATATAAAATAAGATGAACTATAACTGCGCACTGACATTTCAATGATAAAAACTAAGCAAACGCTATCCTTTTAATGGGGTGCTTGAAATCTGGATGTTACATCGCAGTGCACACGAGTGCAGATAATATTCTTTTACAATGCGAGTGAATCTTGAAAAGGCAGTACAGAATGTATAGTCTCCAAAGTGCAACTGCCGATGAAATGTGTGCGTGGTAACAAAAAAAAGCACATTTTAAAAGCACACGAACTGACTCTAATATCATTAAACTAACCAAAGAGAATGCACATCTACCATAAGGAATGTAAACAAGGATGCAATTTGCTTTACTATCACTGGAGCAGGGCTGGACTGGGTACTGGGCATTTTGGAATGCTGAATGCTGCTGAGCTGGGGGCTGATTTCGTTGATGGGGACCTGCGTGTTCTAAACGAAATTTGTATTGCTTTCATTATTTCGAAGCACACGCAAGTCTCCATGAACGAAATCAACCCCCACTGCAATGAAATCAGCCCCCAGCTCGGCAGCATTCCAAACTGCCCAGTAGTCAGTCCGGGCCTGCACTGGAGCTATAATAGATGCTACAGGGAAATAATGGTATTTAAAATGAAAACAGACCACAAAGGCTAGAGACCAAACTGCTACAGACAGGTGGAAGTAATCAAAACAAGTGCGGGCGCGATATGATAACAAGCCCGGGAGTGGTGCGTGCGCAGTCTTCACTAAAATGTATTTATTTTTAAATGTATTTTTAGAATACTGGCTTGCCCATATATTCGTTGACCTGACTGAATCAAACATGACCCTATTAAGTGAAATCTTATCAACTGAACTGATTAAAATACTTTGATTCTGAAACTGGGGTCCCCACCGATTGTGCGCTCTTTGGATTTTGGGGAAATGACCCTGAAGAGAGTGCTGATGTATCATGGGCCCCAGAGTCACACAAGGTAGGATGTCCCAGGTCCAAAGCATTTGAAAAACGAATTCTCTTTGGCTGGAAGACTTTAAAAAAAAAGAGATAACGAAGACCGCACATCTCGCATGTTTATTTAAAATGAAATGCATGCTAATAACTTTTCTGTGGCACTGCCACACACTTGTCCATTTTTAGAACGTTGTGAACAACAACTGTCTCTATAAACTCATTCCATGGGACCCAATTTGCCTACAGTTGGGAGAAAGCAAAGCAGAGGCGGCTTTGCTGAGATACCACCTCGCGATGACCTGTGGACCACCACTCCTTTCAGCAGCGAGCTTTTAATTCCGAAGTTCCACCTTGACACATGCTTAAGCGCAGAGGCTAGGTGACTGGGCCTCGATGTCGGGTTGGGAGCACAGCAATGAGTTATGGCCTACTCAATTTGAAAGGAGGGTATACAAAGAGAGATAGAGAAGGGGGCAGAGAGAGTAGAGGTGCGAAGAAAAATAAACAGAGGGGCAACATTTGAATTGAAAGAGAAAGTAGGGCAGAACGAGAAAAAGAGAAAAGAAAGTAAGAAGATAGCAGGGGAAGAAAGACTGAACCGAGAGAGGGAAAGACAAGAAGCGTGAGCAAAAAGGAAATGGAGAGGGCGGAGCGAGTGAGTGGCCGGGACGTGTGGGCGAGGAGAGAGGCGCGCGCGCTTTGGAGAGCAGTCTGCTCATTTTCAAGCACTGCTGCAAGGTGGATGCCCCCACAAGCACGAGTGTGTGCTCAAAAATGGGCAGAGCGATTGCTAAAGGCCCTCCTATGAAGTGCATGCACGCTGCATAGGCGAGACCTAAAAACAGGAAGGGAGCACATCTAAATCAAATCTATATCCTTTCTAGAAATTGCATGGAAAATAAGATAAAGTGTCTCATCAGTGATCAGTCTCAAACCTCACATACCCAGCAGCTAGATCATTCAAGTACCCTCGATGGGTTTATTGACTCTTCCTTACCCTAAATAGTCATGAACTGCCTCTGTGAATACAAAACTTTTGCCATCTTCTCTGACTTTCAACCTGGCTGAGAGCTAAATTAAATCTTTCATTATATGGGACGACAACTCTTTTTTATTGGCCTGCAGTTCCTGCACTGTGGTTTTTTAGCAGCCACTTTCATCACCACAATGTACACTCTTATCACTTAGCTCCACAATGTACCTATATCCCTCTCTCCTCGAGAAGAACCCTTGCGTAGGGTCTGGGAAATTATTAAAGCTGGTACCAGGGCAGTCGTTCTCCATGATCAGCCAGCTCACTCACGAAATATTGAATCTTTGTCATCATACTCCGGCAGCAGGGGCAGCACCACCATTTGAATCAGCATTGCCTCAGACTTGTTTTTAAGAACTCGACTTTGATTGCAAATTGCAGGGACTTCAGACTCCTTAAATCTCTGGGCTCTGCATGCATTATTCTCTAGCTATCTCACAACAGATTTGAAGTGGGCCATATGATTATCCACCTTGTGCTCTACTTCCACAGCCCTGCCTTTATCTGCCGAAATACCCATTTGAGAGCAAATATCTTCCCTTCAATTTCCATCCTCTGCAATGTGCCAATTATCACGGGTTCATGGCAGGAGAGGGCCACTCAGCTGTTCTCTAACGGCCCCTCATTGTTTTCTTAGTCATCTCTGCAAATCGAGTGACTGGAGGAAAAGAAAAGAGTCCTCCCATTGTCCATTTCTGCTAATTGTTCTAATGGGCAATTTTGCCAACAATTGTCGGCCCTTGCCAGATTCACTGCTACTTTGAGTCAGTCACCGGTATGAAAACGTGTGCAAACTCAAGGGCTTGCATGCATTAAGTGATCGCATCGGTTTCCTGCAAGCCTGTACGACTTGCTCTTATCCCAGTGCCACTCCTGATCGCTCAGGCAAGAAGTTTAACTTCAATAATTCAGCTCAACTGGGGGTTCTGTTCTGGGATGAGCTGCTATACAACCCTCCTCACTGCATGGTCAGCCTGTCATAACCGATCCGCTGCCACCATGTTTACCGAAGTGGTGCTTCTGTGGTATCAGAGTGAATTCTTTTCAAGACACTAGAGTAGTATATTGTCTTTGACAGAAATTCAAATAAATTGAGACAACACTCACTGAAAGGGATACCATATCTCTACAGGGCCTCCTGATCACCTGGAATGTATAATCTCTTCAGGGTGGCGCTTTCAGCATGATTGTAAGACTTAACTGATGCATGTGGGTTAGTACAGTACATGCTTAACAGCAGTGCCATCACTCGCTCACACAATATGGTTCTCTTCCTCTGCCCTCACTCTCTTCACTAGCCTCCTTCCCATGTGTGTGAACACAGACTGCTCAATGCCACGCTCTCTACAACTCTCCTTCACTCAACACTACACACACCTTGCACTCATGATTGTTGGTCGTCCACCATCAACCCCTAAAGGTGCCTTAGTGGATCCATCTGCGACCTTAAGCAGAGTTCACTTCTCTGAATTAATTATTGAGTGGAATGTCCTTCTGATCCTATTCACATCAAGCTTCCTGGGAGAAGCGAAAAACGCCAGAACGATAAGAACAACAAGTAATACACATGGAAAGAAATTACGTTGGGCTAAAGATCCCTACACCTGCCATATACACATACACTGGCAGTTGTGCAGTGCCCAGGACCCAGACATATTTTCAGGTGAGATACCTTTCTATTTCAAAAGCAGCTAGACAGGCCCATTCCTGGCTACAGGGACCTGACACTTTCGCCCCTTACCACAGGAATGGCACGTTTCGTTGGTAAAGTGTTTACATGCAGCAACACGCTTCTATTTTTACAATGTAATTAGGGCTTTGTGATATGTACATATAATGCACATGTAAAAAAAGACAACAGCAGAGACACTGAGATAAACACGGTGATTAATGTACTTACAGAAAGCAGTGATGTAGGGAAAAAAAAAGAAAGCTCTTGCTCTTGTCTTAAACTTTTACGAGTTCACGGATGATGGAATGTTCTATCAGCAGAGATCGTGCAGGGCCTCGATATGCCCAATGATGGCAGCGAGCACACCAGTCAGTCAGTCAGTCATAAGCTTTTATTCGATATGCAAGATATCTTATAAGCACATTTATAATACAATCATTACAGTGTACAAAAAACATTGCTACAAGAAGCCAGTATAAAGTCATTAAAAAAGGTAAAAGGACATGAAATGCCCGTTAATAAATTAACTAAAAGGGAATTAAACAGCTACTGACAATCTCTTACAACGAATAAGCCAAAACTGCTTTAAAAATTTAGCTGTTCCGCACACTATAGGGGGGGAAGTGTCCATGCTTAGGATACGCAAGGCTACTAGATGGCTACGTGTGCCCATATTTCGACAAAGTGGTTTCAACCAGAAACTCCTAGGCCTTGCGTAATCCGGGCATTCAAATAAGACATGCGCAATGGACTCAACCTTACTCGGGCAACATGCACAGTTGGGAGAAGTACGGGCCGCTAATGACCAATTCGATACCAGAGCACCTAGCGGGAGGGAACCAACTCTAAATTTAAAATAAAGGGCTCGGTCAAAGGGGATGGTGATCAAGTCCAGATAGGGTTCAAAGGCCACAATGTCTTTAATTTGTAGGAAGGCGGCAGTGGACCTGCAGTGGTTGGAGCTAGTGATTAGACGCTCCGCAGTCCATTTCCAATAAAGCGCCTTGACAACTTCTTTTGGAGGGGCTGAACGTGATGACCAACAGTCTCCTAGTCCGATATTCTCCAAAAGCTTTTTGGTTTCTCTTAACCATCTTATCTTAGCCCAACCCCCCAGACTCATTATTTCCCCCAGGGCATCAGCATAGGATTTTAGTTCTTCACCCCTCCAGATCCGTGTCCACAACAGGAGCGGGCGAAGCTGGGCCTGGTCTTTGATGTTTTTACATCCCGTGTCCAACCACACTGGTACTGATGGTGTGCTCAGCGGAACGGAGATGAGGGATTTTAAAAGCTTGCTCTCCGCTGTCACTAGGGCATCCAATCGGCAGTGGCCCCACAGTTCTGCCCCATACAAGGCTGATGTCACTACTTTGGCCTTGTAGATGTCGATTACTGGGGTAAGTGATCTCCTAGGTGAGGCCCTGTACTCCCTCATGATAGCTCCTCCTACTCTCCTATGATTGAGGACCATTTTATCAATGTGGTTTGCCCAAGACATCCTATCCGTAATCCGAATACCGAGGTAATCGAATTCGGCTACTTTCTCTAAGGGGATTGAATTAAGTGTAGGTGGGCGGCCCAATTTCTTAGGTGGATTTACAACTAAGTATTTTGTTTTATCTACATTTATTATTAGTCCTTTTGCAGCACAGAACTCCTGAAATCGTGTTAGCAATTTCTGCAGGCCTTGTGGGGTCTTCGAGATCAGGAGCGTGTCATCCGCAAAAAGCAGGGTTGGGATACGGACACCTCCGAGACAGGGGGCGTCGGCTGGTACTTGTTGAAGATGTTTTACCACCCCGTTCACATATAGTGAGAATAGGGTGGGTGCCAAGACGCAGCCCAGTCTTACGCCCCTGGACACTGGTATCTTCTCGGTGAGCTCCCCGTTTTTACCCCAACGGACCTGTGCAAAGGTATGGGCATGAAGGCTTATGAGAAGGGACAAGATGTAAGGGGGTAATCCCAACTCATAAAGCACCCTCCAAAGCACTTCCCGGGGGACCAGGTCAAAGGCAGTCTTCAGGTCTATAAAGGCCAAGTAAAGACTACCCTTGCCTAGTTCCACCACCTTCCACCCCAATAGTGCCAGCCTAAACACCTGCTCTATTGTCCCCATACCAGCCCGGAAACCTGCCTGAAAGTCTGATAGGATTTTATTCTCCTCCACCCAATGGAGAATCCTTCCAAGGATAGCTTTACCAGCTATCTTTTGGGTGGAGTCTATCAGACTTATGGGGCGATAGTTCGCCGGAGTTTCCCTGCACCCTTTTTTGTAAATCGGGACCACCACCGCCCCTTTCCAGGATTCTGGCACTACCCCTCCCATCATGATATCGTTTAGGAGAGCTGCTATGATCCTTCCCCATTCCGCTGGGTATGCCCTCATGAGGTCCCCCGGAAGGCCGTCTGGGCCTGCTGCCTTGCGAGGCGCTACGCAGCCTATAACCCCCTCAATCTCTAAGGGAGTGAAGAGATCATAGGCATGAGGTTCAATTGCTCGTGTGAGGTCCATCCCCATGATCAGTTCCCCATCTGGGGGGAGGTATAAGGACCCAAAGTGTTTTACCCAGCTTTGAGGCGGGATATTGCAGGGTCTCATAGATGCGTCGGGTTTATTCCGTGTGCTTATGAGATTCCAAAAGGCCCTTGAATCCCTGATTTTACTAGCCTAGAGCAGGTCTTCCCAGAATTTATCTTCCCACTCCCTCCTAGCAGATTTAAGGGACTTTTTATAGGCCTTCCTTGCTTCCTGTATCACACTTTGGGATTTAAATTTAACCGCCTCAACTAACTTTGCCTTGTGAACCCTACATGTTTGGGTATACCAACCATCAACTGGTTTCTTTATTGCCCGACTTTTTAGGGTACAAGGTAAACACGTTAGTTAAGGCTTCTATCAGGGAGACAAAAAGCCCACTCGCTTTACCCACCCCTTCTAGGGAGGTTCCGAGGGTTGTTACCGCATGGTTTAAATGGGATTGAATTTCCCCTACCTTTGCCTCGGATAAAACCAGTTTCACCCATTTTATTCGTCTACCACAAGGGGAGACTTCAGACTCATCAGGGGGTGCGGCTGCCAGGTTAGTATTGTCCTTCCTTAAGGGCTGCCACCACTGGTCCATACTTAGGGAGAGTGAGTTGTGGTCACTTTCAGTCGAGGGGACCACCTGCATGTCCCTTACATAAGACCATAAGTATACATCTATTAGGATATAATCTAGCCTAGAGGTGTGCCCTGGTCTATTGTAAGTGTGGGCACCCCCCCCTATCCGAGGATGTCCTCCCATTGACTGCCCTTAAGTTGAATTCGAGGCTCAGGGAGTATATCTGGAGTGCCACTTCTGTCCACCTTCTAATCGGTGGGATGTCCAGTGCCGGGATCCCCCGCCTAGCATCCTCCTCATCTTGGTCGAGGGAAACGTCCGAGCCCAAAGGCTCGAACGTGCAGTTCATATCACCTGCAACCAAAGTACGTGTCTTATATGGGGTGGTATTTAGCAAGGTCTCGAGGAGAGATATTACAGGAGACTTTCGCCCACCCTATGTTCCCCGGGCATACACATTATAAACATTTAAAACAATTCTTCCCCTTTGGTCTATAAGGGTGATGTTTTGTATGTCCGGGGAACCTGTGGGAAACTCCACTACTCTGCAGTCTAAAGAAGCCGCGACCCAGATGAGAAGGCCGCCCGAAGGTCGCCCTCTCCCTGATTCCGAGACTTGCGCAGGGGAGGAATAGGAGGAAAATCCCACCCTATGGACCGGCACCAAGCTCCATGTCTCCTGGAAAAGGCACAAGGAGTGCTCATCAACCCAAGCAGTAAAATCTGGAAGAGCCAGTTTTCTTGCAATCCCTGCGACATTCCAGCTGAAAACCTTAAAGACTAGGTCCGTCACAGCTGGAGTGTCGCTGGGCGCCAGAATACCCCTGTCTATAGAACTCCTCGGAAGTATCTGAGGGGAGCAGGGATCTTGTGGGATGGCTATAGAATCTCCTATCCCGCTTGCAAGGCTTGTTTGGGTGGGTGATACTCCTGCTGGCTCTACTCTGCTCCCTGTTTCCAGTCAGTAGGGGCCTGGTGCCCACAATTGGTTCTCCCTAATGCCCTCCACAACCCCAGCCCAGTTTTGACCAAAATTAGGGGAACTTAAACTTCCTCCAATTGGACTTACAATTTGCCTGGGGTAAAAATAAGATAGATCTACCACTTTAACCCCCGGAGCCCCCATACTTTTGATAGGAGTGCAAATCGATGGTACTACTCTTGGATCTTGAAAATTTATGATTACACAATCCCCCTCCTGCGTTTTTTCCCCTGCCCTACCCAACCCACTCTGCGGCAGCGACGGCTCGTGGAGGGAGTTACGGTGGGGCAGGAGGGCGGGGAGGGGGAGGGGCAGGGTGGAGGTTGCTAAAAACCGGCATATGGATAATTGCAGGTAAGTAAACAATTTAATTAATAAAACGAATTTCGTAGTGCGCCTTGCATCGCAAAATGCAATGCAGTGCGAGCTACGAAATTCGTTTTATTAATTAAATTGTTTACTTACTTGCAATTATCCATATGCCGGTTTTTAGCAACCTCCACCCTGCCCCTCCCCCTCCCCGCCCTCCTGCCCCACCGTAACTCCCTCCACGAGCCGTCGCTGCTCTGCGGACACTTAGAATGATACCATCCACACCCAGCGGGATTGGTTTATTTGCCTTCAGCCAGTGGATACACTTGTTCTTGAGTGATTGATGGTTTTCCAACTGGCCTTCCTTTAAAGGGGGCACATTAACCATGACAGCAACAAAAGGTTGACAGTCTGGTGGGAGGTTAACTGGGGGGATCCGTCGTGCTGGATTACTGGGGACCGGTGGGGAGGTAGATGGGGCAGTAGATTGGGTTACAGGCCTAGGGGCTTTCCCTGTCGTTAACCCGTTGGATTTGCTACTCGCCCCTGGTTTTTGGAAGTCTTCCTTTTTGCCACTAGCTATCTGTGGCTGCTTTTGTGGAAGAGGCTTAGGCTTGTTTTTGCCAGGCTCTAAATGTGTTGATGGTCCCTTGTGACTTGGGCCTGCTTTGGGACGGGGAGGAGATTTAGCAGTTGGATTTGATGGACTATTAGGAACAACTTTGTTTAGAGATGTTGGGGGCTTAGGGTCTCTCTGAGCTGGTTGTTCATTCCCCTTTGCACCCAAGTCCTGATTTTCAGTCACTCTGGTTATTTGTTTAATTGTTGTTTTGAGTGAGTGGATCCCGTCAAGGGTTGATTGCTCTAATTTGTCAATCCTCTCCCCTAGACCCTTGACTTGTGATAGTAACGGTTTCAAGAGGGTATATACCTTCTCCAAAATATTTTCAACTGTTACTAAGTCAAAGGGCTTAGAGACCTTGGCTGTGTTAGTGTCTGGGTGTAGCCCCTTGGGAGAGATCAGAACATCCCCTTCTATGTCAGTTTCATTCAGCATAGGCGCACCCCTTATAGTTCTCATACTAGATCCAGGAGAGTTTCTTACTCTTTGGTAAAGGGCGGCCTGTCTCACTAGCCTACCCTTTTTGCGTTTACGTGGCCTTTTACCTAAGGGCATATACTCTTGCCTAGTATCAGGAGTTTCGGTGTTAGGTGAAGCCCCAACTAACTCCCCTTCTGATATAACTATGGAGGGAGCGAGCGGTTTTGGGGACTCAGAATCACTGATGACTTCGCTTGGGGGAATAAGTGGTATTGATGTGGACAGCTTACTAGGGCCACCGTCTTCCACTGTAACTATAGGGAGAAGAGCGGCCAGATTTTCCAGCCTATCTATATTTTGTTCTATACCAACCAACTGGGGGAGGTCTGTGGAAACACCAAGCACACTAGGAGGGGTACCAGTTTGAACCGGACACTGGCTGGTGTAAGCGACTGGGCGGCAGCCCCCAAGGATGAACGTCTTGAGGGGAGGTAGACTTCAGATAGACGCCGCTCAGACATAGCAATCTCCTTTTCAATCACCGCCGCCACCCTGGTAATAAAGCGGTCCATAGTTCCTATGACAGGGCTCGCAGCATTTGACCCCCTTTCTCCTTCGCTCCTAAGAAGCTTTCCAGAACGGGTAGACATGGTTTGGGCAAAAGAACGGGTACAGACACCGGGCGTATGTACTCACAGCTGGTAGAAAGGAAAGGGACGTGGCCCAGCCCAGCCTCCAACAGCCCCTGACTGCCACAGACTGCCCGCCCTTTGCTCGGGCTTCGCTCGGCGTCCCGCGGAGCGCTAGACGGGGCGTTAAATCAAGGGCGTTGCAGGCGGGGGGCGTGGCTGGTGGTCTCCTACAGTGTGTTGTGCTGCACACCTCTTGTTCGATAGGACACTACTAAAAGGTGTTTAATCTGCTATTCCACAACTCATCCACAGTGAATTCTGTCTGACTTCGACGAGGTTGCCCTAAAAAACCACAGCAGCCTACCTTTAAACCTCTCCAAATTGGTGAAACAAAATCTCTTGTCATTGGACACGCATTTAAATGTTTCCTCTTCTCTAGTCATAAGTTCTCCATATTGTAGTGGTTAATCAATTATGCTTATAAAATATAGCATCAAAATGTATTGGGTGGGTAATCCCAACAGAAATCTATACACTAAGGTTGTTCTCAAGAAGTGGAAGAGTACCATCTTAGGGAGGAAAATGTCAGACTTGTTTCTTATCAGTGTACATTATTTTCTTTTACTTCCATTGAGCCTTTTCCTTGTGCCACAGCTTTTGGACACCTACTATTTGTATCTGCTAGGGTGGACAATGAGAGATGATTGCGTAGAAGGGCGTTTAAGTTGGCTTTCGATTCTGTTTTGCACCCATTTCTCCCTGAAGGTCAGGGGTACCAAGGTCGAGTCCATACATCAGGGAATATCCTACCATTTTCCAAGGGCTGCAGAAGCATACCACCCTGCTGGGGATTCCCACAGAAAATCAGTGCCAGCTCTGTATATCGGAAGCCACTCAGCTTTGGAGAGAGATTAACACAGCAATCAATATGACATTCCACCCTTCAACCCAAAACATACTTGGGAACTGACAAACAGGACTGAAACTAGCTGCAGTTCACTCGATGCTACATCAACACAGGAGGTCTCAATGGCAGTTGCGTAACGCAACATTATAGGGCCCCTTCTCTATCATAACCATCAATGTGATGAGAAGACCCTGAACCCAGCAGCTCACAGATGTTCAATGACTTTAGGCTGGGTAGGATTCCTAAACTAAAGGGATGTGGTGACCCCTGTGCTGTGTTTTGTCTCTGCTCAATGGTTTATTTAAGATCACTATCACTCAGCCTTAAGTTTCTTAAATAATTCGTAAGAGGTATAGAAGAGTACTAGTTAAATATCCTATGTCTGGAAGCACTTTAATAAATTGGTAGTAATTTTGCTCAATCATTTGTTTGCCACATCAAGTTTTAAGCAAAAAAGGGCAGTGGCTGCTAAAAATCCTAGAACAGCTTCAAGTAAAGTGCTACGAAGCAAAGGGGTATTTTATTCCTCCCCAGTCTTCTGACCTCGGCGGTTCTCTAACAGCGCCCCCCCCCACACCCCTAACTCCGCCTGCCCCCCCATCTTTGCCGGATGATAGGATTATTGAAGAGTGTGACACCCCGATGCTGTTTATAGTTATTAACGTTGACAATGCAAAGTCAGGCTCACAAAATTACACTGAAAACATTAAGGCCTCCATTAGGATGGCGGGCGGACTTTGCCTGTCTGCCTTCCTCGTGCAAAACGGGACCGCCCGCCATAGGAGCGGTGGTCCCGCCTTGAGCATTAGGATGCGCCCGCCACACAGGCGGGCGCATCCTGTATTTTTACCATTGCGGCG
The DNA here is from genome assembly GCF_964263255.1 of Lissotriton vulgaris. Taxonomy (NCBI): domain Eukaryota; kingdom Metazoa; phylum Chordata; class Amphibia; order Caudata; family Salamandridae; genus Lissotriton; species Lissotriton vulgaris. Next base: position 1,220,815,753 of record NC_141693.1, read on the forward strand.
GGCGGTTCAGAAAGCGCCGCCTGTCGCAATGGTAAAAATGCACGTTGTGCATTTCAAGTCACAACATGACAGGCACCGCACGTGCCTGCCATGTTGCACTTTGAAATGCGGCGAGTACCATAGGCACCCCCCATGTGCACCCCCCACCCCCGGACTCCCAGGGGGCCTGCAACGGGCCCCTGCAGGGAGTCTCCGCATGCCTTTCCGTAGCGCGGCACGTCACACAAGTTTGAAGTGGGAGGCAGGCAGCGTTTCCCTTGCGGGAGCCAGCGGCACCAGGAGAGATAATTGATAACATATGGCGAAAAAGCTCGCTACCTCAAGAGAATCGCCAGACGTGCACGCGTTACCATTGGAAGCAATGGACCGCATGCACGTTTTTGCCTGCAAAGCTGTGTCCCGATGGGTAAAGGTCTTTCTCCTATACAGCTCATGCGCGTTGCCTAGGCGAGACCTAAAAAGGCCATAATTTCCTCCTTTCAGGCCGATTCAGGAAGAAGATATTTATGATTAACCACATTTTTTGCTTCCTTCTACTTTATTGGAAGACGGAAATGGTTGGCGGGGGTACCGTTTATGTTGCCTTCATCGACCTCAAGTCTGCTTTCGGTCTGGTTTTGTGTCACTTGTTATGGCAGGTTCTGGGGGAGCTGGATCTCCCTAATAAACTTTTGATACTTTTGATCTGTCTCCATGAGGAGAACTTTGCTCAAGACTGCTGGGGATCCCAAGGACAGGTGACACATCAATTCCCCTTCACTAAGGGCATCCGTCAGGAGTGTGTACTGGTGCCCACCCTGTTTTTCTCTCAATGATGCTGTCTCCTATCTATCTTCCCTTCCATCTGACATATAAATCCAAAAACTTAAACTGACACTCCATTTCTAGAAGGTATTAAAACACGTATTCTTCTTTTTGCAGATGACACTGTCATATGGATACTTTGTTACATATATTGCGTTAAGTTAGCATGAGTGCATTACATGTTTAAACAGCCTTTTTTCCTTCGGCTTCAGTTTTGCACACGACACATACTTGTTGTTGTCGCCTTCACCCTAGAAGCGGTGAGGTGGTTTATTTGAGAATAATATGTTATTTCTATGCTATCAGCTTTGCCTGGTACACTTGGTACAACTGTCTGCACACTGAGAGCTGCACACTATAAAATTAACCTAACACAAGGTTGCTGGGAGGCTTGATCCTCGCACCACATTAGACATAACACAAATAATGTTGATGCCAACATTTTGGGCTCTACGCGGGTTTAAGATAGAGTTACACGGAATGAACGTAGACACTTGGTGCTGCGCATGAAGAGAGCTGGTAGCTGTTGATGTGATCTGCTCCTACTGACATTGAGAGGTATGGGGCCGCCCTGCTAAAGCCCGAATGAGACCTTCTTAGATATAAAATAATATGCTAGATAGGGTGCGCGAAATATAGGTGTTATAGATTTCTATAGATTTTGCATTATAACATGCTAGCACCTTTTGCTTACTATGGATTAGTGACTATGCTGCTGACTCTGATTTTTATAATCTGCATTTTGGTATTATACAAGATACTGCGTTTGAGAACTTTGCATTGAATAATAAATATTTCAAACTTGCACTTGTGTTCTTTGACTCTCAGTTTTGGTTTGAAATGATTATATAACGAAAGAGTGTTCATGTGTTCCACGATTCCTGAGGTATTCTAAAGATCATGTTCTGGTTTGTCTAAGCCATGGATCATTCCATAATGATCCATGAGACACTGTAGCTAGCTAGGTAAGGGGATTTCTGACACTGAGATGAGTTTTTGGATCATCCTAACTCACTGAGGTTCTAGATCTCTATGCACAGTTCTGTGGGAGAACGGAAACCCTGCTACATGGCGCCCAACGTTTTGGTTGGCCTTATTTCATGACACTCGAGTAGTATATCATTCAAACCTTAACACCTTCATTCCCGTTTCCGGTAAACGGTGGTGTCGGAATAACCTACCTATTTTTGAAATAGGTCTTTTCAAGCTTGAATTCTTCTGAAAACGGTTTCTTTGAATTACTACCCAGTTGTGCTACAAACTGTTCTTTGTCTCTTTTCACTTCCTGTGCTGACATGGCCGTGGACATAGCGCAGCATAGCCGCGTCGCGGTTCGCGACCACTTGCGGGGTTATAATGTACCTGCGGAAGGCTTGGCTGTGATTCTAGTGGTGAGTGCGGAACATGCGTACCCGTACGAATTGTTTTATTCCTGGGTAACATTTCCGGGTGTGGACGCTAATTCGGGTGTCTTCCATTCATACACTGCCACGGATGTACCGGCGGCTTATGCTCCTCCGTACAGGGCACTGGAAGTACCTATCGACGCTTGGCAGCACGGAGTTTGGTTTGGTGGCGCCCTACCCCATTCTTTAACGGCTCCGAGGTTAGAGGTCCTTTGTCCATTCCGGGCACAAATTGACCCGCTTTGGGTGGATTTACTCCTCATCCTAATCGCGCCACTTGTAACGTGGGTGACCTGCGGCGTCTTCATGAGGTCGCGGTTGGAGTGATTAGAGCGCTTGTTCATTACATTGGTCGTAATATTCATGGCGCAGCCCCCGCAGGTGCGCAGCTTCGGGCGGAACAGGCTGGTTTGAAAATCAGTCCTGTCTTGGTGAATTCCGTTATGGGCAGAAAGCCAGAGAATAAGGATGATTTTCCTTACTGGCTTGCCGAGAAATTCGACCAGCTGGAGGCTGTGTTTCCTAATACGACTCCGGGTGAAAAACACCGGATTCTTACGCTTAGTTTACCGAAAGATTTAGCCCCTGAACTTGCTGACTGTGAAACATGGGGTAAGACTTTTGCAGCGGTTTACTCGAGGTGCTATGGCACCCCGTCTGTGTCAAACCTTTCTGAGGTCCTTAAACGTGTTCAGGATGATCACGGACCGGAGTCGGCGGTTGAATTGGGTATGCGCCTGAGCGGCTCGTTTGAGACGGTTTGCGGTCTTATCCTTGCAAATGTCAAGGGGGATGCAGTGAACTTTCAGGTGGCCAATGCTCTGGCGTTAATTCCCGAGGCCGAGAAACCCCGTCAGCTGGCAAGAATTATTGTGGCGGCTTATAAAATGGTTGGCCGCACTTCTAAGGGTTTGAAAGCTTTTTCTGAAAAAGAGAGGAAGCAGCCCCAGGGACAGTCTTCGGAAACGGGTGGACAACCCAAGTCCAAAAAACAAAATTGGCCTAAAAAGCAGAAGCAGGGTAAGCAACAACAACAGCAGACACATGTTTCTGGTCCTGCACCTTCGCAGCCTGCGCAGTCAGATCGAGTTTATGATTTGCGCGATCGCGCGATGATTAAAACGCCAGAGAGATATCAGGCTTCTGACCAACGCTCTCCTCGTTCCTTTCAGGACTCATCGGCTCCGTCAACCGGTGGTGGAGGGGGCGGCAGGGGCAGGGGTGGCCAGCAAGGACGTGGCCAGCCCCGCACGCGAAGTGAAGGGGATCAGCGGGACGACTCTACGCCAAAGAGACCGCAGTTTGCCAAGAAGAAAGTCGCAGCCTTAACGGCGCATCGATATGCCCCGGATAGTGAGAACGCGGCTTCGGAATCTGACGTGGGCTCTGACCTTGCTGGACAGCGCGGCGGAGATTACCATAGTGAGAGAGGCCCTCCGTCCACTGTTGAAGGTGACAGCGACTGAGACTTTTATTGTGATTGAAACAGCAGATACGCATGTTGCTCCCCCTGAAAGACTTTTTGAAATTGTCCTGTTAATTGAAGGTGACATGCAGCGAACTGTAAAAGGGGTATTTTGGGAGAATCTTTCGGATACGTATGACATTTTGCTTTCGGAGGCTGACTGGCCCCCACCTTTTGTTCTCGCAGCTCCGCGAGGGGAGGAGGTAATCCTCCCCAGTTTCGCGCACACTGTACCGAGGGTGGAAGCGCTGCATTTTGCAGAAGAGTGGGCTCTGGCGCTTGCGCCGGCTGTGTACCGGAATCAGTGTGGCTGGGATAAATTGTCCCCTAGCCATGAGATTCCGTTACGGTCACAGCCGCAGCCACAACCCCAGTATCCCATACGGCGTGAAGCTAAAGCTTCGGTCGCGGCTATCCTTGAACAATTGGAATATCAAGGTGTAATTGAAACGTGTGTGTCACCAATGAATAATCCCCTTTTTACTGTTAACAAGCCGGACGGCTCGTATCGTCTAGTCTTGGATTACCGGCATTTGAACTCGCATTGCCGTAACTGTGCAGTACAGAATACTCACGGCTCTGCCCTAGTAAATAGTCTTGAGCGTAAACGGTTCAAAACCACGCTTGACATTTCCAATGGTTTTTATGCACATAGATTAGATGGTCTAAGTTCCCAATGGACCAGTTTTACGTGCGGCGGCGTACAAAAAATGTTTAAACGACTCCCAATGGGATATAAAAATAGTCCTGGAGTGTTTTCCGCCCGCATAGTCTCTCTTCTGGAGAGCTTCGATCCAGTTGCATGTTCGTATGTGGATGACATTTATCTCACAGACGACGAGCTTTGGGTGCATCTGTGTCGAGTAAATAGCATAATTTGTAACTTTGCAGACATGGGTTACAAGTTTAACTTTGCAAAATCACACATTGCGGAGTACACAGTGTTGTTTCTGGGTTATGAACTTAACCACGAAGGAAAGGGGTTGGCTCCTCACTTCCTGGAGAAATGCGCGCAGTTGCGCTCTCCGACAACGCTGAAAAAATTACAGTCTTTACTGGGTTTTTTAAATTTCGGAAGGACATACATTCCGGAATATGCCCAGCGTATCAAGCCTTTATATGCTTTGGTACAACCATCTTTTTCCAAATCATGCTGGCTGCCAGAGCATTCAGCCATTCTGCAGTCTTTGCAGGCTGATTTGCTCACTTCTGACTACTTACAGACTCGTGACAACCAGACCAACCTGGTGATAAGAATTATCCCTGGGACGGTGGGTTTCACGTACCTGACTTTTAATGAGGGGGATACTGTACCTATTGCTTACAAGTCACACTTGTACACGTCGGCTGAACTGCGTTTTTCCACTGTGGAGAAAGTGTTAACGGCTGTGCAGATGGCAATTCTTAAAGAACGTGCCCTGTCGCAGGGAAAGCGCATGTTGGTGGTTACCCCGTGTCCTGCCTTGGAGGCGGTCACGAAAGCCAGTGTACCGAATTCTAAAGCTTTGCACCCTCGGTGGATTCAGTGGGCTACATCCTTGACATCTCAGGATGTCACGTTTATTTTTGACGCCGCTTTACGGTCGCAGGAGTATTTACAGTATGAATTTGTTCATCCTGCTCCTTTAGCAATGCGGCCGTTGGAGGATTTCCATTGTATCATTTACACAGATGGTTCGGCGCAGGTTGCGCATGGCTCTAAACATGCCTACGTTTCCGCTTGCGCCATTGTGGTAGGTGCCATGGTGAACGATGAGTTCAAGTCCAGTGTCGTGCACACGCAGACGCTTGGTGACTGCACCGCACAATTAGCAGAGCTGCGTGCTCTGATGCTCGCATTAGAGTACGCTGATCCTTGTGTGACGACTTTAATCGTAAGTGATTCTTACTATTGTGTCCAGTCTTACAATGAGAACTTGTTCTTTTGGATTCAAAATGATTTTCGTGATTCCAAGGGTAGCACAATAAAACATAAAATGATCTGGGTCCGAGTGGCGGAACTTAAAGAGAAACTGCCGCTCGTGTTTGTGATTCATACTCTCGGCCACCAGCGCGTGGGGGTCCACGCTGTTGGCAACTCGCTTGCTGATGAAGCAGCGAAGTCAGCGGTATCAAAATACTTGGTTGCAGCAGTCACGAGGTCCAAAAGCAAAATAGATGATGACATCTTGGCGGCTGTTGCTGCCACGGAGAAGGGAGGTAAATATCCTGCGGGGTTCCCTTCGAAGTACACATACCACTTAAGTCCCGATAAGGTTCCTTATGTGAAAATTCCTGAAGTTGGAGAGCGTCTAGTTCCCAACTCGGATCGCAGAGCTTCTCTGATTACAGCGGCTCATGAAGGTGTGGCGTCTGCGCATGCGGGCGTCTCAGCCACTGTATCTCAGCTACAACAGAGGTTCTGGTGGCGGGGACTGTACAAACAGACGCGCGATTATGTCCTTATGTGTGACATTTGTCAGCAGATCAAGCCTTCTACTGCTGCGCGTCCGCCTCAGACACAGTTGTACATCTCTAATAAACCACTTGGTTGTGTTTATTTGGATCACTGCGGTCCTTTTTCTTCTGATACTGCGTATAAATACATCTTAGTAGCAGTTGACTCATGCACACGCTTTGTATGGGTATGGCCGCATCGAAGCGCTGATTCGCGAACTGTCATTAAGGATTTGCGTGTCTTTGTGGGAATCTTTGCTTGTGGTGCTTTCCATTCGGACCAGGGTCCGGCTTTCGCCTCTAAGGCGTATAAGGATGCTATGGTTTCGTTGGGAGTACAGGTGAAGTTTTCAAGTCCCTACAGGCCTGAGGGCAATTCTGTAGTAGAAAGAATGAACCGCGACTTAAAGCAATCTTTGACAGCCCGTGTTATAGGCACTGGTAGAAACTGGCTGACCCACCTCTATGGCGTGCAGCGTGCGCTTAATAATCTCCCTAGAAGGTCTCTGGGTGGGCGGACCCCATACGAAATGCTCTTTGGTATCAAGATGTACGTCCCTGACCTTGATGGTGCAGACTGCCAGGCCCAGGCCGCGGCCTTTGACGTAGATGAACATTGCAATGTTTTACAGGATCTACAAAAGACCAGAGACAGTCTTGCAAAGGAACACTTGCCCTCCACGTCGGATGATGCGTTGCAGATCCCGGTAGTTGGCTGGCTACCCCAAGTTGGAGAACTGGTTCGAGAGAAGATCGATAACAAGAAAGAGTTTGGTCCCTCATATCGAGCGCCAGTTCGAGTCCTTGGAGTGAAGGGCACAAGAACAGTCATTTTACCACCACTTCCAGGTCGTAAAGAAAACAGATTTATTTCTATTGACAATGTCAAGACACACAGGGTGGCCGATTCTTCATAGCATGACACCGGCTGTATCCTGTCCTTCCATGGTGAGGCACTCTGTGCTGGCTATTACATCTGGTGCAGATCAGGAGGTGTCCCTCGAGATGCCTACCATATCCAGTCCTTTATTAAATACTATTCCTGTTACTAACATTGATGAAGTGACATATGCAGATCCTGCTGATTTATCTATGTCCGATTTACATGCTCGTTTGGCTAACCAGTCCAGATTCTCTTTTGACTCTGATTCGGAACTTTCAAAGAAACCATCGACTATTGCAAAATATGCCACGTTGTTTAAAAAACATTTTTTAATTCCACCTTGGACATACATTTGGCTGATAGTATTTTCATTTTATCTTTTTATGTCAATTGGTTTTGTGTTTTATTTTTTCCGCCTGATCGATGGCCATTATGTGAAAGAAAGAACAGGAATTCGGTACCTTAATGGAACATTGGCCCCTCTTTCCTCCTCACATTCAGCACACAGACTAAAGAGAGACTTACATTCAGTAGAGATTACTGCTTGGCCTGTCCTTGATGGGATTGTGTGGGATGCGGTTAGGTTTCAGATACATGGCCCCACAGAAGTTATTAATGTTCCTAATGTGCTTAGAGTAAACATGGGAGATGTGATTAAGCAAAATATTCGATCTGATGATTGGGATCTTCAGGCCGTAGAAGCATTGTTCTCTGATTTGAAATATTATGCGGCCTTTGATGATGAGGACTTGTATTTAGATTCTGTCAATTATGGAGATTTGTTTTGTTACCAACATTATGGAAATCATTTCTTGCACAAGACAAGTTCCAGGAGGGTTCCTGTGAATTACACTCAGTGGGAACATTGCCCTACTCCTTTACAGGGGAGCTCAAGTACATTTCTGGGAAAATACTCTTACTTTACAGATTTTAATCAATCAAATCCTGAGTCGTTTTATTTTAAAGTGAACCAGAAATTCATGCCCAAAGTTAGACTAACTGATACAAAATTGCTGTATTCAAAGTCCTTTCTAGAAAGGTTATCTGTGGATGGCTATGAGTTATGGAAGGATGCTATTGACCTTAAATCGGTTTGGGGTACCAAAGATTGGCAGGTACAAGGCACTGAGGCTTTGCATCGTGCATGTCTCATCCCGAATCACATGTTGTTTTTAAATTCTACTATTTCCCAAACAACATGTTTTGGATTGGCTACAGCTAAAAAATTAAATACCCCTACTATTCCTGATTTGGAAGAATATTCAGGTTGGAGTAATTTCACTACATTATCCATCAGTGGGATACAAGCACTTTTGCAGAATTCCTCCTTTAATATTTCCAGTTTTGATCCAGATGGGTGGCTTTTGTGGCAAAGAAGCTCTGATTCTTGCCAACGTCGTTTTTTGGGTTTGTCTGAAGGTTTTACACACATCAGGCCGGATCCCAGGTTTGAAGCAGATCACACTGTTACAACTTATTCAGTAGGCAAATTGTGTCAGAACTGGTTACAACATTCCACTTTAGCTGCAGTTAAACTGCATCTGTCCCAGTTGAATGAGAATATAGAGCTAAACGATTTTATAAAAAGCCCGACTAGGGGTAGGTCTAAACGCTTTATTTATGCTGTTTATAATGAAATTTGGAAATTTTCACAAGTTGAAGCAGCTAAACGCCTGAGGGCTATTGATCAAGCACATTTGGAGAAAGTGCTTGCAGTGGTCGATAACAGTATTAACATGCTTTCTTCCAGAATTTACACATTAGATAATATTGTTTCTTCTGTTGTTGATATTGTACATGATGAAGTGTCCATGTTATACCATGGTCAAAATCAATTGCGTTCTGTAATGCAGTTTGCCTGGACTCTACAGACAATTAAGGCTGGTCGAGTTCCCTGGACCTCATTGAACGTTTCATCCCTTTTCGCCCCTTTTAATCTTACTGAAAAACAGCGCATGCTTTCAATGCGTGATGCATCATTTTCTATGTTACATATTGAGAAGCTAGAATCCTTGCCTTTTTCTGTTGCTGAAACCACTACTGCCACGTGGCTTATTCATGGTTTAATTACATTACCATTTCCTTTATATAAATTTACTAACTGTATGCGGTATATTGCTATAGGACGATATGAACCACTAGGCAATGCATTCCTACATGAGGCATGGTCATTACCATACACATACAGATGTCTGAAGGATGGGAAAGAAGTGAATCTTAATGGTGAGGAATGCACACAGTCACCTGACCATTCATTAATATGCAGACACATTCAGTTACACGGTTCTTGTAATCAGGACCGCCCAAATTTAGCATGTGTTTTAAAAGGCACGCCAGTTCCAGCAGTGGTTCCCACATTCACATTATTAGCTAATGGTAGTTATTTGCTTTTAAACAACGAATTATGTTGTGGTTTATTAATTGGTGTGGCTTATGTGGTAACTGTATCAGAGCGTGTGGTGTGCTGCAAGAATGTTCTATACCCACCCACGCATGGGTCTTTAGATGTCTCCATCTGGCCACGGATTCCAACCTTGGAAGCAAAATTCAATGGTTTAAGCAGAATAAGGGCCCTTTTGTCTCAAAAACAAGTGACCCTGAGTTCGGCCCGGGAAACTTATGTCCTTCACATAGCTAACACCCGCACGGAGGTGCAGGCGCTTTTAAATACTGATTTGCCGTTTCATTTCTGCGAGCTGGTACACCAGATTTTTAATGCTTCTTCAACGAATGGGCTTGCACATTTTTTCAAGTTAGTAAGCAGTGGCCTCGTGACTACGTTTGAAAAAGTTTTTGGTATCATTCCCACGTTTTTCCACACTATTTTTTCGAGTTTGTTTGGTGGACTACCTGTGTTGCTGGCTGTATCCGCAGGCATTCTGTTGGTGTTTTTCTTCATAAAACATGGATGCCCATCCTGCGCAAGACGCCGTTCAACGCCTCCTGACACTATGCCGTAATCGGATGCTCAATTACTATGGAACATTGCCGCTTGCAGCATTAAGCACGGCCTATAGATTGTCATTCCGGTTCACCGACTTCACGTGTGTCCAACCTGTGTTCCACTGCCTGAGCTGCGAGTTCGATTGGGCCATTGATTTGTGCCTATGCTTGAGGACTGCTCCTGACGTCGATTTTGATCAACTAATGCGTCCCGTGGTGGCTCATGAGCTGATCTGTTCTGGCGAAAGAGTTATGGCCTTGGCAGCGATAAATGGAGTTTTGGGCCAATGGGAGATCTCTGCAGCGGCGGATGCCTTTCTGACACACAGCGATCTGGTGAACCCACCGAGTTGTCCTCTGGCGTTACAGGAGGATCCGATGCTGGAGGAGCACGTATGTTCTTTCCCATTGCTGAATTGGATTGCTGAACTATTTTCGGATGATGGCAGTGATTTCATACTGGAGGCTGTTGCAACTTTCTTTGCATATACTTTCCATTCATGACATGCCTGGGAGGAGTGCTTTGTTGTGAAATATGACTTTCCCCTCGCTGAATTGGAGAGATGGAGTGTGTTCAGCTGATGGAGAATTCAATCACGTGATGTCGCTGAGGATAACGTCATTGTGGCACATGACTTTGGATATCGGATAAGTGCCTTGTTTTTTCTCTTACAGACATTTGGATTGATGCGGCCTGGTCCTACTTTCATATTTTTGAGACCTGGCGAATAACTTTTGGTTCGAAAGTTTTGTTTTTATTTTTAGACTTGAGGCCACTGTAGGCATTCATACATATTCATTCATACATATTTTTAGCTTATTTTAGCTCAAAATTATTGAACTTTGCTTTCAATTTTTGTATCTGATTTAGTATTGCCTTTTCCCTTATGTTTGACGGTGCTCGGACCAATGGGGGGGTGTCATATGGATACTTCGTTACATATATTGCGTTAAGTTAGCATGAGTGCATTACATGTTTAAACAGCCTTTTTTCCTTCGGCTTCAGTTTTGCACACGACACATACTTGTTGTTGTCGCCTTCACCCTAGAAGCGGTGAGGTGGTTTATTTGAGAATAATATGTTATTTCTATGCTATCAGCTTTGCCTGGTACACTTAGTACAACTGTCTGCACACTGAGAGCTGCACACTATAAAATTAACCTAACACAAGGTTGCTGGGAGGCTTGATCCTCGCACCACATTAGACATAACACAAATAATGTTGATGCCAACATTTTGGGCTCTACGAGGGTTTAAGATAGAGTTACACGGAATGAACGTAGACACTTGGTGCTGCGCATGAAGAGAGCTGGTAGCTGTTGATGTGATCTGCTCCTACTGACATTGAGAGGTATGGGGCCGCCCTGCTAAAGCCCGAATGAGACCTTCTTAGATATAAAATAATATGCTAGATAGGGTGCGCGAAATATAGGTGTTATAGATTTCTATAGATTTTGCATTATAACATGCTAGCACCTTTTGCTTACTATGGATTAGTGACTATGCTGCTGACTCTGATTTTTATAATCTGCATTTTGGTATTATACAAGATACTGCGTTTGAGAACTTTGCATTGAATAATAAATATTTCAAACTTGCACTTGTGTTCTTTGACTCTCAGTTTTGGTTTGAAATGATTATATAACGAAAGAGTGTTCATGTGTTCCACGATTCCTGAGGTATTCTAAAGATCATGTTCTGGTTTGTCTAAGCCATGGATCATTCCATAATGATCCATGAGACACTGTAGCTAGCTAGGTAAGGGGATTTCTGACACTGAGATGAGTTTTTGGATCATCCTAACTCACTGAGGTTCTAGATCTCTATGCACAGTTCTGTGGGAGAACGGAAACCCTGCTACAACACTTTATTGATTTCTAAAACCCCAAGTGGTTGCAACATGCATTCGATGGATTCCTGGAATTTTGCACCTCCTGTGATTTGGAAATCAGTTGCACAAAAACAAAGTTAATGTCCTTTAATAAACATAGATCTTTCAAAGGGAAGCTTGAGCTAGGAGGTGAACCTCTTGATAGTGTAGAGACCTTGAGTTATTTGGGAGTCACCATATCCTCGAATTTCTCATGGAAACCCCAGATGGACCTTTTAACCCTTAAACAGAGGCAAATAACAGGGGCTATAGCACGCGAACATAACAACTCCCTTATGTAACCCATTGCCCTCACTTTGCAAATCTATGATGTCAAAGCTGTTACTTGTCTTTATGATTCACAGCTATGGGCTTTTTCAATCTTTCCTCGCTGACTAGATCAAAAACAAGTTTTTTGAGGAATTTGGTAAATTTACCATAAAGTACCCACCTGAAACCCTTGATGATGGTTTTGGGTCAACATACTCTGGCACAAAGAGCTAAATTACACCCCTAGCAGTTCTGGAGGAGTTTGTGGTTTTTGCCCGAATTGGCATAATATGGTGATGTACTAAGGGATGTTGATAAATTTAGTACATAACATGGCAAAAACAGGTAAATAAGTTGCTCTCAGTTTTTGGCCTTGGAGATTATTGGATCAACCCGCTCTTAAGTCCTCCTTTAACGATTAGGTTGGTTAAGGAACATTACTGGCAGTGGGTTGATGAAAATGCAGTTAGAGTGAGAATTAGTCCTATCCTGAGCGGAATGCTTTATGATTTTAAATCTACACTTTCTTTAGAACCATACTGGGATATAATCTCTGCACCCTTAGAAAAATAAAAAAAAATATTGACCTTTACACCTGAAAGGTTTTTTCTCAGGATTTGTAGGAAGGCGGGGTCATTATTTTTTTGTTCATGTCCCTCATCGCCAGGTTTTTCCTGGAAGTGATGGACAGGAAAACAAACATTACAATGTCCACCGTCAATAGGACAACAGCTGTACTGTCCTTCTTTCAACAAACAGCCCATACTATGGGGCCGATTATGATCGCTGACGGACTTGCGTCCGTCCGCGATCATTGAGGAGGAGGGGACGTCCGCATGGGCTGCGGAGTCCCCTCCTGTGCGATTATGATGTGACCGCCAGGGTGGCGGTCACATCCTCTATTTTTAACATTGCGGCGGGTGCGGCTTCAAGCTGCGCCCGCGGCAATGTTAAAAATGCACGCATTGCATTTGCATGCAGAAAGAGGCAGGCACTGCGCGGTGCCTGCCGCTTTATGCATACAAATGCAGGGGGGTACCATAGGTACCCCCCATGTGCACCCCCCTTCACCTAGGGGGCCCGCAACGGGCCCCTGAAGTGAAGTTACACATGCTTTTCCTCGGCGGAAAAGCCGCCGCAGAAAAGCATGTTTGCAGGCACATACTAATCTGGCGGACGGTGTCTGAGAGACACCGTCACCAGATTAGTGCTTTTCCTCCGCGGTTGTAAGCCAACCGCGGAGGAAAAGCTGCGGACAGAAACCAGGACCCACCAGCCATCCTAATGTGGCGGTGGGTCTTTGGTGGGTCCGCTGCGGATTTTCCGCATCCTCCGGGCCGGCGGTGGCTTCCGCCGGCCCGGAGGATGCGGAAAATCCGCAATCATAATGAGCCCCTAAGTTAGGCTATTGGAGCAAGTGTTCCTTTCAATTTACCATCAGCCCATCTGTAAATGAGGCGGGTGGAGTTGAATGAATAGTGTATCAGTTTACCAAACACTAAATTAGGCTCAAAGTCTGCATGCAAGTGACCATCATCTACAGAACTGGGGAACTCGGGATTTGCAATGGATGACTCTGATTAGTCTTCAGATTCAGTGTGGTGTCATCACTTTCGTTGTCTCTCTAAGGCTAGCCTCGGTGGAGCTCTCAACACTGCTGCTGCCAATATTAAGTTGGAAGAATCCTGAAGATTTTCTGTACGTTCTGAGTGTAACATAAAGCATTAGCATCTGTGACTAAACACTAAGAGCCCTTTTTTTCTCAGGATCTAGCATTTTTTTAAATGATTTGTAAGGGACAGCATTGGTTTCTGGAGGTTTGGATGGAAAGAGAACGCATACGGAGAAGAAAGAAATCCAGGGCTTCATTTATGAGGCCGTGTGTCACTTTTACGCCGCTGGTGCGTCACTTTTTGTGACGCACCAGTGGCGTAAAAAATGCGCCTTGTTGCGCCATATTTACAAAGTGACGCATGTAGGTAGATGCGTCACTTTGTAAACCCCTGCACCACATTATACCTGCGCCAGGTATAATGTATGCAAGGGGGGCGTACTGACGCAAGGAAGGGCCGTAGAAGTGACGCAGTGAAATCTATGAGATTTCACTGCGTCACTTATAGGACGCCATTGCGTCAAAATCTTGCGCCTGCCTCACAGCAGGCATAAGACTGACGCAGGCCCTTTCACATGGGGCTTGCACATGACACACTCCAGCAATGCGTCACTTTTGCGCTTACAGATAGGTCAGAAATACTGACGTATCTGTAACTCCTTGCGACATGATGCATCATACTGTAAATATGACGCATCAGGAATGTCTCAAGGAGTGCGCACTGAGAAGTGACGCATCGCTGCTTTCACGCAGCGATGCGTTATTTCTCATAAATGAGGCCCCCAATGTTTTTCTAGCCTTCGAAATAACATCAGATTTTTGCAGTTTTGCATATAATGTAATCTTGGTACAAATATGACATAAATGTTCATATTTCATGAATATTGATCTATAAGTAATATTTTAATATGCCTCTTTCCCTCAGGCACACTGTGGACCTAGAATGGAACTGAAGAACAAAACCATGGTACGAGAATTCATTCTCCTGGGACTAACTGATTGTTCTGGACTACAAATTCCACTTTTAACGATTCACGTGTTGCTTTACATAGTTGCACTTGTAGCAAATATTGTGATTATACTTCTAATAAGCATGGACCAGCGTCTTCATACCCCCATGTACTTCTTCCTCTGGATCCTATCCTTGTTAGAGATAGTGAACATCTTAAACTTTGTCCCTCTACTAACAGTGCAGATATTCCAGTCGCACACATCCATATCAAAAGTCTACTGCTTTATCCAGTTCTTCCTCTTTTATTATATTATTGCCAATGTTGTGTTCCTTCTGCCCATTATGTCTTATGATCGCTACATGGCAATCTCTAATCCACTGCGCTACACCACTATCATGACTAAGAGACGCTGCACACAACTTGTCATTGCATCTTTGCTGGGGTCTATTCTTTGTCTTCTTTACCCGACTATAGTTATAACCGGACTACCATTTTGTGGTCCTAATATTATAAACCACTTCTTTTGTGATCCTTTTGAAATCATGAGACTGGCTTGTGTTGACACTCAACTGCTCCAATACACCAGTATTGTTTCGGCCATTACTGTTCTGATGGTCTCAGTGGGGTTGACTGCTCTGTCTTACAGCGTCATTATTTCTACTATCCTACACATCCCATCAAAAAAAGGGAGATCTAAGACTTTTTCCACCTGTAGCTCTCACCTAGCTGTAGTAACAATTTGTTATGGAACTGCTATTTTTCTTGACTTGAGTCCAGTACTGAATATTTCAATGACGGTTTATAAACTAGTGCAACTGACTGGTACCATGATTTCACCTTTGGTGAATCCTTTCATTTATACTTTGAAAAATGAGGAAGTTAGGAAAGCATTAAAGAATTATATGCATCGATAAAGAAGTAGCAATTAATGTGTACATCGCTGACTAAACAGTTAATGGCCCAATAGCCTGATAATAACGGGGAATGTGACAGTGGCCACTGGTTTAACATGGATGAGTTGAGATATTTGCCAGCAGAGATTAAGGATTCCAGTTAGCCGTCATGGCAGAGGCTGTGGAGAGGTGTATGTTAACAAGGACACTGTCAAGTTACACAATAAAGTACATTATAAAAACGGGCAAACAGATATTTGTAATAACTGATTAAAGTGTGAAAAATAACAGTTTCATTAGATGTAAATTTGTAAGGACATTTAGAAATGAAAGGCTATGGAGCATCTAATGAAACTGAAGAAAAATAATTCTTAAATTGGAAGCTGGACGATTTTGGAAAGTTACCTTTGTACTGACTTCTTTTTCTCTAGCAGTAGTTGGCGGAGGAGAGCTGCACGAACCCAGATACAATGAGTGGGGGTGTACAGTTGTTGGGTTTTAGCCGACTGTAGTTTATGAAGACCGTCACTAGACCAGATGTCAAGCCTGGGGCTTTGCAGTCAGAACATGTTGCAAACCTGAACAAGTTTCAAGAAGGTCATGTAAGCGTTGACTCTTGAGTGATCATTTCTTAGTCGGATCTAAGGAGTGGCTTCCCTTCAGTCGTGCTGATGGGAGGGTCAGAGAGCTTTAGGTTCCTGCACCACGATCAACCAATGGTACAACTCTCAGACACTCCCTGTATCCAGCAGATATGGGTACTCAAAACGGTCTTCATAATGTAGGCTCCTCATTCCAAGACCATTCTTCTTCCAGCTACAAGCAACAAGGTCAGCAGAGGTCAGCTCTTGGATACAAAGCAGCATATGCCCTGAGATGACATGGGTAAGATTTGTAATATGCCTGGTACACAGTTTGTACTTCTTTTGTAGAAAATCACAACAGCTCCTGGAGAGTACCAATTAAAATACCATAATCTCGGTACTATATAGCAAATTATGGATATCTGATTGGGTGGGGGGGGGGGGTTGGGTGAGTTCATTGAGGCCTATATTTTGTCTTGCGCCTACTCCCTTTTAATACTGGGTGACATTACCAGAAGAAGTTAGTGATAGACCTAATAAATCCGGCCAGTGATTTCCTACCCATAAAAAAATATTTTTGATGTCCTCAGTGAAGTTTCCCGGTTTGCGATTCCTTGTTGTCAGGTCACATGCTTGTTTTAAGGTGGCTACTACACGTCCTACAGCTGCTCTGGAAGGAATTGTTTATACTCTTAATATAACAAGTATTTTTAATAATTCCTCAAAGGAAAAGTGGAACAATATCACACATTAGTGCAATGAATGCAGACCTAATTCAACATTTGAAAGTGAAACACTACAAGCATACATAAATAAAGATTTAATTATTTTATGTTGGACCTGCCAGCCTTAGGGTGGTCTGCCATAATTTTTTGCATGCCTTTCTCCATTTCTCTGAATTAGCCGTTGCTGGTTTTAGGACTCAGCACACTTTACCACTGCTAACCAGTGCCAAAGTGCTTGTGCTCGCTCCTCTAAACCTGGTAACTACAGTTGTGTCACTTATTAGTGTACTGTAATCATTGCTATTGAAATAAATGTGTCCACATTGTTATTGTATAGAAATTGCGATATTCATGTACTTGTTACAGATTCCCCTGGCGAAGGGCTCTTGTTTTAAGCCCGAAATGCATTGGGAAATTCTGATAATTGTTTTCGTATGCTGAATTCAAACTACAACAATTCTTTGATTTTGAAGTCGATCTGCTTTATACAGAAATAAATTACGCAGATTTTCAACTATTGAAGCTCAAGAAGATTTTCTTATAATTTTGGATTTAATTGATTCGTTTATGGATTAATGTTGATATATTGTATTAGCCTATACATTCAATTTTTTCAATAGCAATGATTACAGTCCACTAATAAGTGACACAACTGTAGTGCACTGAGTTCACCTAAATACCAATCTAGGTATTTGCTTTCATTTAGAATTAGGTGGTTTGCAGAACCCCTCGTCTGGTGCACACAAAAAATGTAGATTGTTTAATATTGTATTGCAACTCTTTGCATAAAAAGTCTGAACTAGTTAATTGAGTGCACACAAGCTGTGCTTACTCACTTTCAGAAACTTGACATTTACGCGCTTAGCCCCTCGGTGCTTGCTGTCTGACTCTGGAATACACTTCTGGGGTGGATGACAGCTAACTTCCGGCATTCCTGCCACAACCACCAAGGAAGAATAGGTGTACCTGAGTGGCCATCTCTATGCAAATGGCCCATCCGAGGAGAATGTGTGGGAAGAGCTGACACCGACACCGCAGTGTCCTGTCCCCACCAGAAGGATTGCTTACCCCCTGTAGTGTGTCTGAAGCGAAGGCAGGAAGGAGCGATCCCCTGTGTGGTTCAAAGGTTTCTTTAAAGTTTCCCCCACTTGAAACACACCGCTGAGTAAACGTACTGGATCTCTGGCACTAACAAACAAATACACTTCTGACCTGCGACCACTCTATCTGGAAGAAGAGGCGCTGTGCTGCTCAAATGACTGCTACACTGCCGGACCGCTACTCTGCTGAAATCTGCCTTGCTGTGCTCTTGTCGTGATGAGCCGCACTGCTGCTTACTGTTCTACTGACTGGGTGAGAAGCACTTGAACCCAGAGTAACTCCAAGGGCTTGCTGGCTTGCCTCCTGTTACCAAGTCACAGGGATATCAAAGACTTGAACCACCTGCATCTGCGCCTGGAATCTTTGCATTGGAAGTCTGCCCTGCAAAGTGGTGCCATCCCAGTCCTGGCCCATTGGAAGTGAGGCCTTGAGGGGGCTCAAACTCCTGAAGTTGCACATCCACATCGGGTTTGGCATATCTGTATCACAGTGTGAGTCAGAAACTGTGTACTCTTACTGTTGCGTGCAGTGGGTTCTGCGCCTCATCGCAACTACTTGGGAGATCCCTACTTATCATGTCCACAGCGTGAGCTATGTAGCCATGTAACAGCATCACCTGGATCAAGGTATTTGCTCAGTAGATCCAAGGAGGTCCCTGCTAATGGTCCGCTCCCTCATGACCTGCCTGAACGCTTGACTTTGTACTGGTCTAGTGAGACCAAATAACTCATTAAATCGCTGGTTGCTTCCAAGCCCTCTTCTGACATTTTGAATCCACCTAACTATGTACTTCAATGTTAACCGTGAAGATTCTTATTGTCTTAGGTCTACTATTATTTATATAAAATCAGAGTTTAAATTTCTAACACGGCGTGGAGTCCTTTTGTGGTGCTTCATTCTGTTGGGGTTTGAGCCGTTGCACAAATACTTTATACTTTGCCTTCTAAGTTAAGCCTGACTGCTCTGCCCCAAGCTACCAAGGATGAGCGCAGGATAATTTTTTCTATGTTGTGACTTACCTTTACTAGGATCATGGTCTGAAATTGGACAATGGGGCATAACTCTGCCAACTAGAGACCCGGTTTCTAACATTGGTGATCAGCAGCAAGGATAGGACTTTTGTTTGTGCAGTGCCATACAATACCTAAGTGAACACTACTTATCCACACTCAAGACTGATTAGATTATTTTCTTTTCTTGCTGTGCAACTTTTGATTCAACCTCAACATCATGTCTCTGGCCAGCTTTTCACCTGGAGCTAGCTATGGATTTCGAGCTGGAAAAGCTGGAATATTACACAGTGGTCCTGTTGTGAGGCTTTTGCAAAAGGATGGGGTACCTACCCAAGGAGCCACCAAGAAGTTGCGAGTTCCAGAATGCACTGGTGGCCAGGGTAGTGCTCCATTCCCAAGAGAACGATGAGACAGAGGAACCCATGGAGGGTACCTCTGAGGAGCTACCTGCAGAAGTATAGGGGGAAACCCATTGAATTAGAGCTACTGGAGAGAGCGGGAAACAGTGTCTCAACCTATGGCCTATCCTCGGAGGAGCTGAGGAAGAGACAAAGGAGAAGCAGTTCAAGCTACAGATGGCGAAAGCGGCTGAGGTGGACTGAGTATTTACCAATAAGAAACTGCTCCTTGCTCACGATCTGAGCTTGAAAGACCTGGAGATCAAGGCCAGACAGGCTGACTCCATCAGTGATGGTGGCAGCACAAATGTAGTACGAGATGACAACAAAAGATTTATATACCTAAGGATTTGGAGCCCAATTATGTGGTGGGAGATGACATTGATAAGTGGCTAATGAGGTTGCACTCAAGGTTCATCTGGTTACCAAGGAACACTGGGAGGGACACACTTCTAACTCTAGAGGTTGGGGACCAGACCAAGTAAAACTCCCCAACCAATCCTGGATAGGTGCTAAATGGCTGGTGAAGGGTAGCAAATTAGAGATTATAATGGATTATATTATTAAATCATGAGAGAGCACAAGCTTAATATCTATTTTACAGAGTTGCACCAGCACTTAGTCCTCAGTAAACTGACTGACCCCAGGATGCTTGCTTAGGAGGCGGACCTCTGGACTAGCATCACAGTGTAAAAGAAGGTAGATTGGGGGACACCCAGAAAGGTGGTCAGTGTTCCCAGCAGAAGAAAGAGGAGGGAGACAAACCTAGAAACAAGGAAATCTCAATACTCAGTGGCAAGACTCATCCTCGTCCTCCCCAGATGGACCCACATCACTCCCCACCTCAAGAAGCTACACTGGCTCTGAATCCTGAAGCGATGCCACTTCAAGATGTAGACTCAGGCATACAAAGTCCTGCACAAAGAAGGACCAGCATACATTAACAAACACATGACTTTTCCCCAATCACCCAGACCCCTACCATCCGTCTATCTCTTCCTCGCAGAGCCTCCCCAGAACCGTCGAAGTCGCAGCGGAGGACATGTCATTCTCACACCTAATGGCCAAAGCTTGGAATGACCTTCCAGTGCTTCTCAGGACCGCCTCTTGGCTGTGGCAATTCAGGAAAGGACTCAAAAACGGTCTGCTTGAAAGAACAGATCACCACGAAACAGTTAGCAAACCCACTACCTTGCGACCCTCATGGGTGACTTTACTGCACTTTATAAATCCTTGATTGATTGATCAAAAGGTCCCAACAGTAATTCCCAAGGTAATAGTGGTACCCAGCAGATCCAGTCCGATCTGAAGGAGAAGGGTTTCTTCGATCACAAGACAGGGAGGTTTGTACGCCAATATACTGAGTGCTACAAGTATGGGCACATGAAGGGTGACTTTAAATGTCCAAAGAGGGAATAGTCCCCACTGGGGAGCAGACACCAGGGTTGGTGAGTGTAGCACTCATGAAGGAGATAGATCCACGTCTGGGGTACAGATAGAGCTGCGATTAGTTTCCCTAGGGGTACAAAAGGGGGTGGTGATGGACGGTGCATCTGAACCTATCAAACACTCACACCCAGTCAACAGATCTGGGTTTAATCCATCACCAATCTTTAGCCCACTCTGCCACCCCAGTTCAGACATGGCCATATGCAAATCAGTCTGACCCTGTGCCTCATGGGAACAGTCCAGCCCGAACTGCCAAGCCATGCCTTCCCTGGACCGGAAACAAGCTTCCAAGGACCGGTTTCTGGCATTTCAGCCTTCTTCAGCCCGGCTTGCTTGAATCCAGTGGCAAAGTGAGCAAGGGACTCACGTCTGAGCATACCCTGCCAACTTATGGGGAACAAAGTGGCACAAAAGGGGGTGGTGATAGACGGAGCATCTGAACCAATCAAACACTCACACCCAGTCAACAGATCTGGGTTTAATCCATCACCGTTCTTTAGCCCACTCTGCCACCCCAGTTCAGACATGGCCATATGAAAATCAGTCTGACCCTGTGCCTCATTGGAACAGTCCAGCCCGAACTGCCAAGCCATGCCTTCCCTGGACCGGAAACAAGCTTCAGAGGACCGGTTTCTGGCATTTCAGCCGTCTTCAGCCCGGCTTGCTTGAATCCAGTGGCAAAGTGAGCAAGGGACTCACGTCTGAGCATACCCTGCCAACTTATGGGAGTGGTGTGGCTCACTGGTTAGAGGCAGCAGACCCAGAAGCAGAGAACAGCCCGGGACCAGGGTTCAATTCCCGACGCGGCAGGGTCGTGGACCTCGGTCAACGGACTCGATAATTCTCGCCTCGGTGCCTACTCTAACCAGGGATCACACTCGGCAACTCTGGGCATTAAGCTTGCCTCATCTCTACAACGGCCCCCCACAGACGCCGGGGATGCCTGGTTTCACCTTGGAGATACCCAGAAGGGACCATCTCACAGGGAAAGCCAGGACGGGTTCCCCAGCGGGCTTCAGCGCCAGGACACCCCGAGATGGGGTAACAGTGCGCTTTACAAGTGTCATTATGGCAAACAAAGTGGCACAAAAGGGGGTGGTGATAGACGGAGCATCTGAACCAATCAAACACTCACACCCAGTCAACAGATCTGGGTTTAATCCATCACCGTTCTTTAGCCCACTCTGCCACCCCAGTTCAGACATGGCCATATGAAAATCAGTCTGACCCTGTGCCTCATTGGAACAGTCCAGCCCGAACTGCCAAGCCATGCCTTCCCTGGACCGGAAACAAGCTTCAGAGGACCGGTTTCTGGCATTTCAGCCGTCTTCAGCCCGGCTTGCTTGAATCCAGTGGCAAAGTGAGCAAGGGACTCACGTCTGAGCATACCCTGCCAACTTATGGGAGTGGTGTGGCTCACTGGTTAGAGGCAGCAGACCCAGAAGCAGAGAACAGCCCGGGACCAGGGTTCAATTCCCGACGCGGCAGGGTCGTGGACCTCGGTCAACGGACTCGATAATTCTCGCCTCGGTGCCTACTCTAACCAGGGATCACACTCGGCAACTCTGGGCATTAAGCTTGCCTCATCTCTACAACGGCCCCCCACAGACGCCGGGGATGCCTGGTTTCACCTTGGAGATACCCAGAAGGGACCATCTCACAGGGAAAGCCAGGACGGGTTCCCCAGCGGTCTTCAGCGCCAGGACACCCTGAGATGGGGTAACAGTGCGCTTTACAAGTGTCATTATGGCAAACAAAGTGGTACCAAAGGGGGTGGTGATGGACAGAGCATCTGAACCAATCAAACACTCACACCCAGTCAACAGATCTGGGTTTAATCCATCACTGTTCTTTAGTTCAGACATGGCCATATGCAAATCAGTATGACCCAGTGCCTCATGGGAACAGTCCAGCCCGAACTGCCAAGCCATGCCTTCCCTGGACCGGAAACAAACTTCTGAGGACCGGTTTCTTGCATTTCAGCCGTCTTCAGCCCGGCTTCCTTGAATCCAGTGGCAAAGTGAGCAAGGGACTCACTTCTGAGCATACCCTGCCAACTTATGGCAAACAAAGTGGTACAAAATGGGGTTGTGTTGGACGGAGCATCTGAACCAATCAAACACTCACACCCAGTCAACAGATCTGGGACAGACAGAAACTCCCCAACCAATCCTGGATAGGTGCTGAATGGCTGGTGAAGGGTAGCAAATCAGAGATTATAATGGATTATATTATTAAATCATGAGAGAGCACAAGCTTAATATCTATTTTACAGAGTTGCACCAGCACTTAGTCCTCAGTAAACTGACTGACCCCAGGATGCTTGCTTAGGAGGCGGACCTCTGGACTAGCATCACAGTGTAAAAGAAGGTAGATTGGGGGACACCCAGAAAGGTGGTCAGTGTTCCCAGCAGAAGAAAGAGGAGGGAGACAAACCTAGAAACAAGGAAATCTCAATACTCAGTGGCAAGACTCATCCTCGTCCTCCCCAGATGGACCCACATCACTCCCCACCTCAAGAAGCTACACTGGCTCTGAATCCTGAAGCGATGCCACTTCAAGATGTAGACTCAGGCCTACAATGTCCTGCACAAAGAAGGACCAGCATATATTAACAAACACATGACTTTTCCCCAATCAACCAGACCCCTACCATCCATCTATCTCTTCCTTGCAGAGCCTCCCCGGAACCGTCGAAGTCGCAGCGGAGGACGTGTCATTCTCACACCTAATGGCCAAAGCTTGGAATGACCTTCCAGTGCTTCTCAGGACCGCCTCTTGGCTGTGGCAATTCAGGAAAGGACTCAAAAACGGCCTGCTTGAAAGAACAGATCACCACGAAACAGTTAGCAAACCCACTACCTTGCGACCCTCATGGGTGACTTTACTGCACTTTATAAATCCTTGATTGATTGATCAAAAGGTCCCAACAGTAATTCCCAAGGGAATAGTGGTACCCAGCAGATCCAGTCCGATCTGAAGGAGAAGGGTTTCTTCGATCACAAGGCAGGGAGGTTTGTACGCAAATATACTGAGTGCTACAAGTATGGGCACATGAAGGATGACTTTAAATGTCCAAAGAGGGAATAGTCCCCACTGGGGAGCAGACACCAGGGTTGGTGAGTGTAGCACTCATGGAGGAGATAGATCCACTTCTGGGGTACAGATAGAGCTGCGATTAGTTTCCCTAGGGGTAAAAAAGGGGGTGGTGATGGACGGTGCATCTGAACCTATCAAACACTCACACCCAGTCAACAGATCTGCGTTTAATCCATCACCAATCTTTAGCCCACTCTGCCACCCCAGTTCAGACATGGCCATATGCAAATCAGTCTGACCCTGTGCCTCATGGGAACAGTCCAGCCCGAACTGCCAAGCCATGCCTTCCCTGGAGCGTAAACAAGATTCCGAGGACCGGTTTCTAGAATTTCAGCTGTCTTCAGCCCGGCTTGCTTGAATCCAGTGGCAAAGTGAGCAAGGGACTCACGTCTGAGCATACACTGCCAACTTTTGGCGAACAAAGTGGTACAAAAGGGGGTGGTGATGGACGGAGCTGAACTGGGGTGGCAGAGTGGGCTAAAGAACGGTGATGAATTAAACCCAGATCTGTTGACTGGGTGTGAGTGTTTGATTGGGTCAGATGCTATGTCCATCACCACCCCCTTTTGTACCGCTTTGTTCGCCATAGGTTGGCAGGGTATGCTCAGCCGTGAATCCCTTGCTCACTTTGCCACTGGATTCAAACAAGCCGGGCTGAAGACGGCTGAAATGCCAGAAACCGGTCCTCGGAGCCTTGTTTCCGGTCCAGGGAAGCCATGGCTTAGCAGTTCGGGCTGGACTGTTCCCATGAGGCACAGGGTCAGACTGATTTGCATATGGCCATGTCTGAACTGGGGTGGCAGAGTGGGCTAAAGAACGGTGATGGATTAAACCCAGATCTGTTGACTGGGTGTGAGTGTTTGATTGGTTCAGATGCTACGTCCATCACCACCCCCTTTTGTACCGCTTCGTTCACCATAAGTTGGCAGGGTATGCTCAGACGTTAGTCCCTTGCCCACTTTCCCACTGGATTCAAGCAAGCCGGGCTGAAGACGGTTGAAATGCCAGAAACCGGTCCTCTGAAGCTTGTTTCCGGTCCAGGGAAGGCATGGCTTGGCAGTTCGGGCTGGACTGTTCCCATGAGGCACAGGGTCAGCCTGATTTGCATATGGCCATGTCTGAACTGGGGCGGCAGAGTGGGCTAAAGAACGGTGATGGATTAAACCCAGATCTCTTGACTGGATGTGAGTGTTTGATTGGTTCAGATGCTACGTCCATCACCACCCTCTTTTGTACCGCTTTGTTCACCATAAGTTGGCAGGGTGTGCTCAGACGTGAGTCCCTTTCTCACTTTGCCACTGGATTCAAGCAAGCCGGTCTGACGACGGCTGAAAACCCAGAAACCAGTCCTCGGAACCTTGTTTCCGGTCCATGGAAGGCATGGCTTGGCAGTTCGGGCTGGACTGTTCCCATGAGGCACAGGGTCAGACTGATTTGCATATGGCCATGTCTGAACTGGGGTGGCAGAGTGGGCTAAGGATTGGTGATGGATTAAACCCAGATCTGTTGACTGGGTGTGAGTGTTTGATTGGTTCAGATGCGACATCCATCACCACCCCCTTTTGTACCGCTTTGTTCGCCTTAAGTTTGCATGGTATGCTCAGACGTGAGTCCCTTGCTCACTTTGCCACTGGATTCAAGCAAGCCGGGCGGAAGATGATTGAAATGCCAGAAACCGGTCCTCTGAACCTTGTTTTTGGTCCAGTGAAGGCATGGCTTGGCAGTTCGGGCTGGACTGTTCCCATGAGGCACAGGGTCAGACTGATTTGCATATGGCCATGTCTGAACTGGGGTTGCAGAGTGGGCTAAAGAACGGTGATGGATTAAACCCAGATCTGTTGACTGGGTGTGAGTGTTTGATTGGTTCAGATTCTACGTCCATCACCACCCCCTTTTGTACCTCTTAGTTTCCCTAGGGGCTAGAAATATTGTATGAAAAGCTCACATGCCATCTAATACTTCAAAGTATCAGCAGTGGGTCACCATTAACAGGCAACGGGTGGAGACTTTCCGAGACACAGAAGCTAGTATGATGACTGTCAGGTCCTAGCTGGTGTCTGCAGAGCAGGTCCTTCAGAACACATTCCACCAAGTCATAGTCGCTGATAATCGAGAGACTCCTCTACAGATGTCTCTGGCTCCCTTTGAGAGGGGAGTATCAGGCTCTCTGAAAGTCGCTGTGAGCCCTGCCATGCCTGAAGTTTGTCTGTTAGGCAATGACCTGGACAACACTGCCTGGAGGAAGGTATGGCTCCAGTCTCAATTGGAGATGATGGGATTGCCTACGTTGGTTTGTATGACCACATGAACCATGGCTGCCTGAAACGGAGTCAAAGGAGTCTGGGGACTGGAAGAATGGCCCAGACAGCTGCCAATGACCCTCTGTGACCTACCGAAGCTTATACCTTGCCAAGTTGAGGGTGGGCCCACCAAGGAGGAATTCTACCAAGCACAGAAAGAACATCTTACTCTTGAGGGTTTGAAGCAAAAGGCCTCGGCTCATGCAGCAGGTGAAGCCTCCGGGGATCACCTTTTCTGCTTGGAGAATGATCTCCTTTACAGTGAGCCTGGGACTCCTGGTCCTGGACCAGCCTGTGTGCTGGGGGTCCCCCAGTGTTACTGGTCCATTCTTCTGGCAGGCCATTCGGGGAAAGACAAGACCTTCGACAAGCTAATCTCCTACTTTTATTGCCCCTAAATGAAGACAGCCTCAATTACATTCTGCAGGTACTGTCCCACCTGCCAGGCCAGTGTTACATCGGGGAAAAAGTACAAAGCTCTCCTGATCCCACTACTGATAATTGCCACCCCTTTCAAAAGGGTGGGCATTGGCGTCATTGGAACTTAGCATCCCAAGAGAGCCCTCAGGAACAAGTTTGACCTGGTCTTGGTGTACCATGCCATCTCATCCCTCTGAGGACAGTGACTGCACCTGTGGTGGAAAGAGCTCTTATGGGGAAGTTTACCCGAGGCGGGTTACCCAAGGAGGTTATGTCAGACAAAGGCACTAACTTCATGTCCGCATGCATGAAGTCAGTGTGGGATGGGTGTCGCAGAACATACAACTTCACCAAACTCAATTACCCCCAAGTCAACAGTCTAGTTGAATGATTCAAAAAGACCCTGGGGGGCATAAATATGGGCATGCAAGAGCCAATGAGGCATAAGTGGGATATCCTCTTGCCATGCCTTCTTTTTGCTGCCCAGGAGGTACGACTGAAAGGAGTAGGGTTAAGGTCCTTAGAACTCCTTAATGGACACTCCGGAAGAGGACCTCTGAGCCTTGTGAAGGAGGGGTGGGAGCAAGCTCCCTAGAAGCCCCCAGAATGTAGTCAGCTACATGTGGACGATCAATTTGGCTTCCGGCCGGCTCATGGGACCGAAACGGCCTTGGTCACCGCCGTGGACGTGCTTCAGAGGCGTGCAGACAGGGGACAGGCAGCGTTTCTGATCCTGCTTGACATGTCTGCCGCCTTTGATACGGTCAACCATTGGATCCTGCTGGACCGTTTATCTGATGCTGGGGTGAGAGGTAGCACCCTGACGTGGTTTCGGTCATTTCTGCAGGATAGGCAGCAGGCGGTGTCCTTACCCCCCTTTCAATCGGCGTTCTCTCAGTTGCCTCATGGGGTTCCACAAGGTTCAGCAATCAGTCCCATCCTTTTTAATCTATATTTAAGACCTCTGATCACACTTATTAAAACCTATAAAATCAAGATTGTAAACTACGCTGACGATACGCAGATGATCCTCTCCTTTGAGGGAGAGGAGTCGACACCTGTGGAGGTATTCCAAAATTGTCTGCTGGATACGTCACGTTGGCTAAAGAATAACTACCTTCAGTTTAACGCTGGGAAGACGGAGGTGCTCTTTAGCGCTGGGAATAAGATCCCCCACCCGTTTCCAGAAAACTTTTGGCCTCCTGAGTAACAGCCTGTGGAATAAGTCCGTAACTTAGGAGTGATGCTTGATCAGGAGCTTAGCATGGAGACTCATGTAAAAAAAACGACCGCCTGCTGCTTTGCTATTCTGCGGTCTCTGCGGAAAATCCTGCCACTTCTACCATCTCAGGCACGTGCTCAAGTGGCAAGGTGCACAATCCTCAGTACGCTGGATTATTGTAATGCCCTACTGTTGGAGTCCCCTGGTTTTTTGTTGGATCGGCTCCAACGAATGCAATCAGCGGCCGCCAGGTTCGTTCTGGGGCTTCCTAGAAGAGCACATGGGCCGGCTGCCCTAGCGAAACTGCACTGGCTACTTCTGAGACAGAGGGTACAATTTAAGGCCCTCTGCCTGGTTTTTAGAGCCCTCCATGGAACTGGCCCTGTTTCCCTGCAATCGAAATTTGCCTGGTATACACCAACCAGGCGGCTTCGATCCTCAGTGGCTAGGCTGGTGAAGGTGCCTAGATTTAGGAAGGTTAGAGCAGGGGGTAGATCCTTTGAGGTGGCCGCTGCCAAACTATGGAATCTGCTCCCGTTCGAGATTAGGCAAACCAGGGAACTTCTCCCTTTTAGGAGAAAGATCAAAACCTGGCTGTTTCCCAAGTAATTGTACTGCTCTGTCACGTCTCGCCTGATACTCGCCCGCCCTTTTGAGCCAGTCAGCGCCAGGATGCCTGCAAGGTGACAGTGCACTTTATAAGTCAAATAAATAATATTAAAATAAATAATAATAATGCAGGCCCTCCAAATCCAGATGCACAGCTTCTGGAAGAAGACTAAAAGTAAGCTTGAGGCCAGCCAAGAGGTGATGTAACTCTGGTATGACCAGAAGGCCACAAAGGTAGATTTTCAGCCCTTCCAAAAGGTATGGGTCATTGAGCCCCAAGCTTGAAGGAAGTGGCCCTTAGGGGGGCATCCGGGATATCTACAATCACCTACTCACCTTCTACCAAATAAAGAGTCGGTCAGACAGTTGAGAATACAAACAGTTGTTTATTAGCAATACTGTGCAGAGGAGTCCAATCTGACCTGCATTTAAGATGTTCGCCGAGGGACTGACCCCCCCCAACAGTCTGCAACGCATAACCATTCCTCCCAAGAACCTCCAACCACGCCCACAGTGGAAAGTTACCGGCTTAGGCCGAACGTGAATAAAGGAGGCACAGAACGATGGGCTACCACCTGCTATATGGGTACACACTATCACTGTCTCAAGGTTGCCCTGCTGGGTCTTAGCGTCTCCTAACGTGGGAGCAGAGCTACACACACGGATAGGTATGCAAGTAAGCAGAATGGCCTGTTCATTAGTAAGTCAGAAGGCAACCTTGAACAGAAAAGAAAATAATACCTAAATACAGTGTTCGGCTGAGGCAAGCAAGACGAATAATGAGGCCTAGTTCAGACACAGCCTAATAGGGATTGCGAAATACAAAATGGAGTCAAACTTCTTAACTGAAGCTCGCACTTAGCACCGATAACTCAGTGGGTTGCATAACATGGATACAAATGGTGTCTAATTTGGCCGCACACTGCTAACCTAATATAGCATGGAACAAGTGCATAACGAGAATGGGGTTTTCAAGCCTAACAGACCCTCCTTTTAGCAGTGGAGGCTAAATGATTTATTGATGCTATCCGGTAGGGTCTTTACAATTCTAAGCAGGGAGGGGGGGTACATGTATAGTCACTTGAATAAAAAGGAAACCAAAGCAGCATATGTATAACAAAATATCTTTAGTATTCAAAAATACCCTCATTAATCAGCATCTTATCCTGTATTTCTTACATCATCATAGTGGAGACTTTGTTATCCTGTCCTGCCAATTTAAGGGTAGGGGTGAGTTTGCTCACACAATAGGTACAACTCGCTGGAAGGCAATTAACACATAGGCAGCATGTGAAGATGATACCTGCAAAAGCCACTTGAAAAATAAGTATCTTCCAACCCCAGGATATCAGACCCCAGACCCACCCTGTCAAGTACCATGAACCATTGTCCTGATGAATATCAGATGAAAGCCTATAAAGCTTCTGGATAGCGGTATATACATTAGGGGTGTGGTCTGGGATGTAAACGCAGCAACTGCTACCGGTGACACAACAAGCTCCATCCCTATCTGCAAGGATGATGTCTAAACCATCTGATTTTGAAGAGCAACAAGTCTGGTAGCCTGAAGCTCAGCTGTAATATTAGTGAGTATGCCTGCTGTAGTGTTGATAACTCCTTCTACAACTCTTGTGAGGCGGCAAATGCTAAGACTGTTATGCATAGGTCCCCAGAAAGGCAGAATACCCTTCATAGCATCCATGAATTGCTGTAAAGTAGTATCAGTCTGATCAATGACTGCCTTATCAATAACTCTCCGTACTCGAGATAAGTGGACACTTTTCTGCTGCAGTCTATGGTCTTTGTGATAGTTGGATGGTGCAATGTAAACGGGAGGTAAAAGGAAAGAGAGATAACACTGGCCAGACCATCCTCTAGGTTGCCAGGTATAAGCATGTGCTCCACAAACGAAGTATACATTAGGGGTTGTGAGCAAAGGTGGGCTGCTAGTAGTGTTCAATTTATAGGTGTAATTACAGCTGCTTAGTCCAACTGGAATTTTCCCAGAACCTTCAACTCAGAAACTAGCTGCAGTATGAATTACAGGTACGGGCATCATTTCATTTTCAGTGAAATTTCGTGCATGGAAACATTTAAAGTATTCAATGGCATTTAATCCCTTGAAATCCAGCATTTTAATTTGCAGCCAAGTGACATTTCTGTTATTCTCAAAGACATTCATGCAAGCATCTGGATGCAAAGTACCCTCCTTTCCTCCTGTCCCGGGAGTATAACCCTGGTGTACTACTAAATACTCTGACGCTGCTTGATAATCAGACTCCATCATATCCATAGCGTTAGCATGATAATGAATATATACCATAGAAAGCAACTGGAACCTTGCCTCACAGCTACCTAAATACTACAAGGGTAAAGACACCAGTAAATCATTCTTATGCATCATAGAGGGGAGTAACCCGTACACCCAGCAATTAGTGGGATTTGACGTATGGTGTACTTGGTGAAGCATTTGCAGGAAAGCATTTTCGACATATGTCTGTCTATGTCTCTCCTTGTGTGGGGCTAACGTAATGAACAGGTGCTCAGGTGGAGCCGGCATAGTCCCTATCAATGTGTGTGCTGGATGGTTTTCTTCTAAATACCATCCCACACCAAACATTATTATTAATAGCATGAGAAAGAAGATCATTACTACTATCTTACTCCTAGTAGACTCGCTAGGCCAACCAGGACTACTCTGCCCTAGTAGTGGGGCCAAAAGGCACATGGGAAGAGCCTTATCTATTTTAGCCACGAAATACAACCCACCAGAGGGGCACAAGTCACCCAACGTCTGTCAGAGCCTTGCTAGTAGACTCCTATTGTTCATCAACGCCGGTGATATGAAGCAATCCCTCGGAGGAGATGTGCGATTGCAGCCCTTGCTGAAAATAAATCCTTCTGTCAGGATAGGGCACCCTCCCTCCTGGGTAAGTACACTCAACGATCCTGTCCAGCGTCTAGGGCAGTGTACCAGCTCAGCTCACCCTACTCTATCGCAGGCACCTTAGACACAGTACCTACAACCTGGTCTCATGTCCTTCCCTAGCTCCTAGACTGTCCCTCTGGTACACTATCCTTCCGCCGAGGGCGCAGATTACACCTGGTGACTCCAGGCACTGTTTCGTCAACAAAAAGGGGGTGAAACTCAGGGTCAGGTGGGCCCTGAGACTCAGATTCTTGTGGATCAGAAGTGAGAGTAACTGGGGCAGCCCTTATCTCTGAGGGGACCACCTCGAGCAGGGCAGCATCACTCTCTTCGTCCGTCTGCACCCACCTCAATCGGGCATCAGAGAAGGGAGCGAATCAGGGCACCCGTTCCCCCTCCTGGTCATTAATGCCGTCTAGTACCCACTTTTCGTGGGGAAGTGGGAGAGGAACTTTTTTGAAGTGGGTCACATGCACCTAGTGCTTCCGGCCGTCGAGCTTCACCGCAGTGTGACTGGCAAGGAGAACCAACAGTGGCCCTTCCCAACGAGGCTCCAGGCAGCTCTTCCTCTGGAAGTTCTTGATGAGCACGTAATCTACGGGCTTTAGTTGATGCCCGGGCCCATCTGGTAACGGCTGCAGTCTCTCCTGAATTTGTTTATGAATAGAACAAAGATCTGTAGTTAATCCATACAGGTAATACACAATCATGGGGACTCTAACTCTGAGAAGCGATTGGTCCTTGGAACGCCCCAGATATTAGCAGGGCGGCCGAAGACCACTTCATATGGTGACAACCCTGTTCTAGAGTGTGCAGTTGCCCTAGTAGATAACAGAGCCAAAGGTAACACATCTGGCCATCGCAATCCTGTGTTTTCTTGTATCTTCGCTAACTTCAGTTTGAGAGTACCATTGTACATCTCAACCAGGCCTGCTGACTGGGGGTGGTTTGCTACATGAAACTTCTGCTTAATGTGCAAACCTTCGCACACCAATTGGATGCCCTTTGAATTGAAGTTACTTCCGTTGTCCCTCCAGATCAAGCGAGGCAATCCGAAACCTCGGGAAGAACTCCTTTAGGAGTGCCTTCGCCATTGCCTTAGCCATATTCTCTTTAGCGGGATAAACCTCAATCCATTTACTGAATGCACAAATCACTACTAGCACATACTTCAAATTGTTTACTCGTTCCACTTCGATGAAATCCATCTGGAGAGCCTCGAAAGGCAAGGAAGGTGGTGCAAAGTACAGTGTTTCACTAAATGAGTGACTGCTTTGGAAATATTGTCGTTCTGCCATACTGGATCCAACACCTTACATATTCCTTTGGCACTAATGTGAGCTGGGCCGTGAGCCATGGTAACCACTGGTTGCACGTATGCATTGGGTAGCATCCACCTCTGTTTCTCCGACTTATCCGTCCAGCACCCATCCTCATCTAGGAACCCTGTAATCTCCTGCTATATTACTAATACATCTAGTGTTGCCTCACTCTGGATTTCTTTAACGCTTTCTAATGTGTCCTCGAACATTCCATTATCTGGGACCCACCTAGCAGGACCTGCCACAAACATGTTTTTTATCTTTATTCTAGCTGTCTCTTTAGCTGTTTGAGATACAAACACATTTCCTCTCCCTACGTCATCTGTTATTGCTTTTTGGGCACTACATTTTATTATTGCTAACCTATCAGGAAGTGTTAAAGCTGACAAATCAATGGGCCAATCTGTATTCGTAATCCATCTGAGGTCAAGAACCCTCTCTCCACCAAGAGACGTCCAAAATTATGGGCGACACCAAAGGTGTACTGGCTGTCAGTGTAGATATTGACAGTCAGTCCCTCACTCAACTCACAAGCCCGAAGAAGGGCAACCAACTCTGCAGCTTAGGCTGATTGGTATGGGACACGAGATGTCTCAACTACAGTGCGCAATGTTGTAATTGCATATTCTGCTTTGGTGGTGCCATCTGGTAATTTGAAACAAAAGCCATCGACATATAGTTCCCCTTGGGGGTCAGATAGGGGAACATCAGTAAGGTCTACCCGTCCTTTTGTCTCCTCTTCTGTTCTATACACACAATCACTTGCATCTGTATCATTACTCATCGAAGGGATGGGTAGTAACATGGCTGGGTTCAGAGTGGCAAATCTTTTGATGATAATGTGTGGAGCAAACAACGTTAGTTCATATCCAGTCAGACATGCACTAGTAAGGTGCTGGGTCTTTGTCTTATTCAAAAGCATGTCCACAGCATGAAGTACCATTACTGTGAGGTCAGTATCAAGAACGAGCCCTGCCGATTACCTGATAGAAACCACCGCAACAGCTATTAGGCAGCTCAGGAGAACTCTGGTGACGTTATCCAAAATGGCGAAAAATAAGCACGGGGTCTTTGCTTACCACCAAAACCCTGCTTTAAGACATTCACCTCATGTACTTAGAGCACAAAAGGCTTCTGGTAATCAGGCGTACCAAGCACAGGAGCAGAGCAAAGCGCAACCTTTAATTGCTCAAAAGCTTGCTGGCATGTAGATGTCCAAGGCAGGGGCTCATGCACTTCTTTGGTAGTCAGGTAAAGGAGGGGTTTCGTTAGTAGGAAATAATTTGGATTCCTGTATTGACAATACGAGGTAATGCCAATAAATGCATTTACTTCATGTTGGGGCTTAGGAACAGGTATATTAGTGATAGCCGCTATGCGTTCAGGTGTTAGTCTGCAACCCTCCTTCGGCAGTAGGTGACCTAAGTAGGTAACCTCCTGTCGACAATATTGAAATTTGGAAAGGGACACCTTATGGCCATGGTGTGCCAAATGCAACAGCAATTTAACAGTGGGTTCATTACAACCATCTTCAGTATCAAAGGCCACAAGGAGGTCATCAACGTACTTCAATAATGCATTACCAGGGCGAAGTACCAAAGAATCCAATTGAGTCTTTAAGGCTTGACTAGAACTTTCTGTATAGCCATGAGGAGCACAACAGAATCTAAATCTCCTGACGGCTAGGGCGACTCCAGAAAGATATCTGCTGTCTGTATGGATCTGAATACTAAAGAAAGAATTCTTTAAGTTGATCACGGAAAATTATTTGGCTGAGGAGAGAATCATTGTCAATATCGTGGTAATGTCTGGGACTACAGGATTTTGAGGCACTACAATTTTATTAACCTCTCTGAGGTCAATTACAAAGTGATAGCCGTCAGGATGAGCATCAGAAGAGTCCAATGGTGCCTTCTTGAGAATCGGAAGGATAGGGCTTTTACACACATCCTCAAACACACCTGACTAAACCAGATCCTGTATTATTCGCAATAAGACCTTTTCTCCTGCCTGTGAACTCTTATACTGAGGAACACGTGGCAATACAGCATTATCTTTGATCTTAATAGAGACCGGTGGTATCTGAAGTAACCCCACATCTGTATCTCCTGTTACCCACAAGCTACCTCTTTGAAT
Source organism: Lissotriton vulgaris (assembly GCF_964263255.1). Classification (NCBI taxonomy): domain Eukaryota; kingdom Metazoa; phylum Chordata; class Amphibia; order Caudata; family Salamandridae; genus Lissotriton; species Lissotriton vulgaris. Next base: position 1,220,850,596 of record NC_141693.1, read on the forward strand.
TCAGCGGGGAGGGGTGCATCTTTAACAAAGCATTGTTTTGCACAAGCCACTTGTGGCCCAACGGTCATGTAAACACCATCTGGGGAACAAAGGATGGTGGCATGCAATCTCTTCAACAAATCCAATCCCATCAAATTCTCCTCACAATTTGTCGTTAACAGGAATGGCAAATCTACCGTAAAGGGACCAACAGTCAGAGCAAGAGGCTTGGAAATGGGGCTAACTACCAGCATACCTGAGAAACCTAACAAAACATTGATTTGGCCAGTCACAGCTGCCCCCGGGACTAGTGAACGGGAAACAGAGCTATTCATAGCCCCTGTATCAACTAACATTTTCTTGTCCGTACATTGCAAATCTGCAGTGACATAGGGTCCGTGCTGATCTACAGGCACCAGAACTGGTCCCTCACCCTGTCCCTGGCTGTCCTAGCTTTGGGACAACCCATCACTTTGTCCATGTCATAGTCCTCATGATAGTACTGCCTTCCCTGAGTTTCATCAAAATAGTTCTTTTCAGATTGCCCCTCTCCTCAGCCTCCTCCTCTTCTACCGCATCCTCTAAAACCCCTTCCTCTTGTGGCCTCAGCTTTCTGCAACAACTCCGACACTCACTTCGCCAATGGCCCTCCTTTTTACAGTATGCACATTGGTTGTACCCAGAGTACTGTTCCTGTCAGACCGAGACCCCCGCTGGGCGGACCCGAACCTCTACCATTTCCCCTCGCCACTTGTGTCATCAAAACTCTTGTCTTCAACTCCTTTGACTTTTTCTCCACCTCCTCTTTGTCCTCATTCTCCCTATGCTCATAGTACAGTGCCATACTCAAAATTACTGACAGGGATGAGGTAGTTCAAGTACTTTCCAAAGTGTGCAACCTATTCGCAATCAGGGGAAGCAAATTAGTGGCAAACCTGTTAACGAACAAACAAACACTACCCTTGTGTGACAGATCTTGCCCAATAAAATCCCCAAACACTCCTTCAAACCTAGTAAAGAAATCAAACACACTTTCGTCTTTCTTCTGACGACACACAGTCAACTTGTCCCAGTCCACTCTTCACGGTGGCATAAGAGAATGCATGTAAGTGATAATACGCCCCGGCAAAGCTAATAGCTCCGCCTTCGGATTCTCGCTGGTCTTGCGTTCCTTATCCCACGCACAGATCTCATCCCATGTTCCACCTAGCTCTGCTGCATCGGCTAACGTCATTATCATGGAGGAGGCTGCCACAGTCAATTCTTTATAGTATGCAGGTGTTTTTTTCCGAGGGTCTAGCAATTGACCCTTAAGTGATAATACTCAGAACCTACAATAAAGCAAATGGAGGATTGCCTTTCCTAGGGATAACAGCCTTCACCTGTGGGCTGCTTCCTCTGTTCCATATTCCAGGCTGTCTATTTCAAAGCGGATTACTCTGCTAAAACAGTTTCCATTAAAACCATCCTCTTCCCTTTAATATAGCTTGGGACTGATTATAGCTGTGATGACTCCTCTGGGCAATGTGTTATTCAGATTTGGTAGCGCCGGGACGCCCCTTTGCTGGGGCAGCTGTGCGCTTTAGAAAATTATTAACATAACATAACATAACATAACATAACATAACATTGATTTAAGGCTGAAAATGAATGATTATGAGTAAAATAAAGTGCCACAAAAATGCAGCTAAATTTCCATATTTGTGCCACTAAATTTCCATATTTGTGCCGCTAAATTTGCTAATCCATGCCGCTATATCCTGGGGGGGTCTGCTTAAGTGATATCAGGGGGGGGGGCAGTCTCTGGCCAAGAGAAGCATCATGTTGTGTTTTAAGTGTTAGGAGCATGAGCGGCAGTAAGACACCTTGTTAACTTTTGTCAATTATTTCCTGACTAGGAGTTTGTGTAAAGAGGGCATTAACTGCAATGTTTAAATATTTTAGACATATTTAAATATTGCCAATTTAGCTGAATTAATGTGAAAAAAATGATGGCGGCCCGTAGAAATTTAAATTCTTGTTACAGGGGGGGTGCAGCATTAAGAAGTTTAAAGACCATTGGTGTAGGGTTAGGTGTATCACTTACCAGGGCGATGTCTGGAACGGTTCTGATTTTGCTGGCCATCCATTAGGTACAGAAGCATATGACATGCGCGTGGGCTCCATGCCTGCACATGAAATGTGGAAGCATGTTGTGGTGAGTTTCGGACTTATATGCCTCCACTTTTGCCAGCTCAAATAAGGTGGTTTGATCGACACAGACGGAACATCTGAAATATGCATCATAATAGGACGGTCGGTTCCAGCGTCGGGCTTGGATCTGCTCCATTCAACCTTTGCGAAACCGTTGTGGTTGGAATTTCCAGTCGGATTCGGAAGAACTGCGTTGGTCAGCAAGCCATACCTTGCAGTGCATCATAATACTGTGGTCGGAATGACTGCATCTGACGTAACATCATGCATAAAGACCAATGCTGGCAAGCCTGCGGAGGCTTACCAACTGACATCGTAATAAGCCTCTATATTGAGTGCATACTTCAGCCTATTTAAAGAATAGGCACAGGACAAACAAGCTACATAAACAAAACCTAAGCAGCAATAGGACTGTATAAAAACCAGCTTTGCACTCAACTAATCCCCATTGTGAAAGTGCTTAACAAAAGAGGACACTATGCTTTTAACCTAGTGAACTGTGGACCTAGGGCCTGATTACGACTTTGGCAGTGTGGGAGCGGGGCCACAAGCAACCGTCCCACTCCTGCATCACCAAAATCGACCACCACTTGCCCGCTATATTATAAGTTGTAATCGAGGCAGGCGGTCAAGTGGTAGCTGGCACACAGTGGTGCCTTTCCAAATCTCATAAGAGAACCCTAGGACCTTATTACGAGTTTGGCAATGCAACAGGGGGGGCCGCCTCACCGTGGCACCACCAAACCTGTGTAAAAACTGCCCACCATATTATGACTTTTAAAGTCCCTGGTGAGCAATACTTTTGGCGTTCCAATGGTGGTGCCTATAGGCATCACAATGGGACCACCAAAGACAGTACCTACAGGGCATGGACATATGCACCCCTGCATGCACCCCATGGTGCAGAGGCAACTCAAGACCATTGCAACATCTCTGATCCCTAGTGGTTGCAGTGTTCCCAGGGCAACACAATGGCTCTGGTTGCACTAGGGTAGTTGGAAGACCACCAGTGGCACACCCGTGAGTCTGCAAGTCTCTGGACCGCCAGACTCATAATGAGGCCCTTAGAAAGGCAGAGCCATGGGTCAGCCGCAGTGCATTCCAGCAACAGGAACAGGGGTTGTATGCAGACAAGGAGGCACACCATGTGCCCCCTGCATGCACCCATGTGCAGTGAGGCATCAGGGTGCTGCCCCCTAAGTTTCCTCACCACCAACAGTTTTATGGCAGGCTCACTGCCATGTGACAACTGGCAGTGAGGAAATTAATAATATGCCTGGCGGGGCCACAGCGGCCCTGCCAAGCATATTGCGCCTCATACTGCCGCACCACAATGGTGGTACAACCGCAACAACTTGTAATGGGGAGGTCGGGCCACCAATGCGACAGTGGCTGGACCGCCATGCCACGGACTGTCAGGCTCATAATCAGGCCATAAGTCTGCTAACCAGAGACTTGGGAATGATGTTATTATGAAGCCTGTTGCATGGTTTATTTTTGAAACACTACAAGAATAAGTTATTTCTTCAGAGCTACTCAAGTAATGTGGATAGTGAGTGTAGTTTTCTAAGAGTCCAGTGTATTGTACGTGATACAGATTGATAAAAATAATACATGAGTACAATACTGTTTTTCTATTTCTATACGGTGTAGTGTTCCGTCTGCAGTAAAGTATAGCTAACCCAGACTGTCCTCTTGTAAACAGTACAAAAGTACATCATATCTCAAGACCAGCATGTTTCCTTCTTCCCTTCTCTCCCCTTCCTTTCACCCTCTCCTCTACAAGCTAATCACCCGCACTCATGTTCTTTTGAGTGTGGAGGCTTACCCTGAAGGTGAGTGGGAGGCCTAGTCTTTGCTGTGGCGGAACCTGAATTCAGGTAAGTGGTGCTTGGGTCATGACACCCTGATGCTTGAGCCCTGTTCCACAGCTTGAACCTAGGATGTCGAGAGGTTTATGAGAGAGTGTTTGGCATGTGCCCAAAGTGACAAAAGTAATGTGATGAGAGAGACTTCTGCAATAACAACAGGTTTTCTTTAAAGGGCATAGTAGGAGGTAGCAATGGAAGAATGTGATCCCTTGGAGTTGGCGGGAAGGAAGAAAAAAGATGCTATACAACTTATGAATTACTTTTTGAAATGGCCAGAAGTAAATTTGGTAAATGAAGTGAAGACGAAAGTTATGGTGGAGTTTTGTGAGGAAGTATTTTGTATGGAGGGCTACCCTGAGGAAGTTTTAACTGATAACGGGCCTCAGTTTGGAATTTGAAATATATGTCATACAGAATGGAATAAAGCATAGGAAAACTGCAATAGGGCATCCAATAGACAATGCTCAAGTGGGAAGATTTAATAGAGTGCTGCTAGAGGATGTCAGGTGTCAGCACAAAATGGGCCGACTGGAAACAAGAGATGAAGTATTTAGGGCCTCATTACGATGGCGGTGGGACTGCCACCATCAGGCCGTCGGTAGCAGTCCCACCGCCATCAGACCATGCAAGAACGCCTGCCGCATTACATTCGTGGGCAGATGGTCGGCGGGTGGAGAGTCCGTCCAACACTAATCTGACTATATATATCTGTAATAACATTATGGGGCACATGCATCAAGGGATTTGCGAATGCAAACGGTGCGATTCACAAAAAAATCATCTGTTTGCCCTTGGGGCATGTGTGTGCCCAACATGGGTGCATATCACAATTTAAGGGGTGCAACAGGGTGTCCTTTTGACAATGTTGCACCCTTGAAATTGCATGCACAATTTGTGAGTACCTATTGGTACTCGCAAATTGTGCATGCAATTTTCCATTCCTTCGTATGGGCCTGTAGGCCCACAGGAATGAATGGTTAGCCATTCCTTAATTGTGAGTCGCAATTTGCAAATCGCAATTAAGGAATGTTTAGGAATCGCTATTTTTATAGTGATTCCTACATGCATAGACTTTTCCGAGTCCTTAATTGCAATTCCTTAATAATCGAAATGAAGTACTCACAAAAGCATATATTGATGCATGTGCCCCTATATATCTAAAAAGCAAACTATTTTCAATAAAATAAAAAAGTAAATTACATATTTCGTACAATTTTACAAAACATTAGTAATTATACATAGTATAATTTTAAACAAGCAAAAACATAATAATATAAATGGACACAATATAAAATAAATAATATAATTTTACATTTAATACATATACTATTCCCACCACAATTTATGCAAAGGTAAGCAAATTGTTCTGCTAAAGATGTATGAAAATGTACCACCCCCACTTCATGATATGCAATGGGAAGAAACCTGTTACATAACACAGGGGTAAAATTTACTATTCCCACTCCAGTTAATAAGGCAGTAGGGAAACTGTTGGATTATGCAGGGGTCATATTTACTATTTCCACTCCAGTCAATGCAACACTAGGAAAAATGTTGAAATGAGGACGGGTAAAATTGACTATTTTCACTCCAATCAATGCAACAGTAGGGGAAGTGTTGGATTGCGGAGGGGTCACATTTACTATTTTCATTCCAGTCAGTGGGACAGTAGGGGAAGTGTTGGATTGCTGAGGGGTAAAATGTACTATTTCCACTCCACTCTGTGCAACGGTAGAGAAAGTGTCGGCTTGAGGAGGGGTAAAATGTACTATTCCAAATCCAATAAGTGCAACAGTAGGGAAAGTGTTGGATTGCGGAGGGATCAAATTTACTATTCCCACGGCAGTCAGTGCAACATTGGAAACAAACAAATTTTCTTCGACACAATAAATAATTGCCAAACCATAGTAAACAAATAAAAATATAAATATGTGGGGGAAAAAGAAAAAAACAAATATATTTTGTATTAAAAATGTAAGTAAATACATATGACAATGTTAAATACATATCATAAATGACTACAATAATATAATTAAAATAAAAAGAATATCATTTAAATGAAGAATTTTAGTTTTAAATTATTTATTAACAAACAAGATGTATTAAATAATTGTATTTTAGTTACTTCCCACCCTACAACCATTCAAAACTAACAACCCAAACCTAAAATGTAACCTTAAAAACAAATTATTTACACTATTCACAGAAATATTTATCTACAAAAGAATTATCAATAATTAAAAAATAATTATGGCTTAATTATAATTACTTTACTAATCAATTAATTAGAATTAATTCACTTCCCACTCTGTACCCCTATAAACCCCACAACCCACATCTAAAATAAAAAAGGAATATACATTTAAAATATATGCTAACATAAATAACAATAATTTAAAAAAAACAATATTATAAAGAACTATATTTTTGTAAACGATATTAATGACTTTGATATTTCCAAATGTATATTACTTATCTTAAAATTGATATTATTGTCAACGATATTCCTGCAGATGATATTTCCACATCAAGATATTTTGGAGACAATATTTTTGTATGACGATATTTTAACTTCAATATTTTGTCTGCATACTCATGGCTGGAGTTCGAGGCTTCAGATTCTGCCACATGTCAGTTTCAGGACCACAATGCCTGCACACTATAGGGAATGCCAGGATCTGGAAATCTTTTTGACCCAATGCCGTGACATGGACACTCACCTGAAAAGAAGGACGTCTGCAGGGGCGATGATATGCCTCCTCCCACCTGGCCTCCTGGAACACCTCTCTGCACCGCTGGTGTGAGAAACTTCCCAAATGGGAAGGGGAATTGGAAGAGAAAGAGACAAACACTGCTACACCTTGCTGCCAGGTCCAGTCGGGCAACCAATATCTTTGGCAGTGCAGGTCGGTATGTCAGTGTTGCCGATGGATTCGAATTCTGAGTGGGGGGAAGAAAACAGAGTTTGAGTTACATGAACAATCACAGGGTAGCTTTATAGTCACATACTACCAATATAATAAACTCTGTCACCTTGCTCTTAAACTCTGTGGAAGCTGACTCTCTCTTCCTTGTGGCGTAAGGAGGCACATTAGAAGGATTCTGGAATGCTCCTGCATGTAACTCCAATGATTTCCAACTGTTGTCACAGTTTCTATCACTATTCTTGCACTCAAGGAAACCTTTTACTACAATGTACACCATAACAAATTGGTACAGAAACACTTGATGTGTCTTTTCTCTACACGTTATAATATGGATGTTTCTTACACTTTCTATGGGATAATAGGATGAGGAAAACAGAATACTACCATTTGTAACAGCGTAAATAATAACAATAATAACTGAACATACATGAGAGCAAACAGGACCTTTACACTTCCTACGCAGGGATAACCAAAGAGAAATGAAACCAGCCTGCACAGGGTTAATCCAAACAGTAATACAACGAGAAATACAGATGTCAGCTCTGAATACTGGCAGTAAAGATAACACACATTTGTCCAGGTTCACTGTGTATGGAAAGCAGAACAAGAGGAAATCTCCATAGCAAGACTGCACTTTCCCCTTTTAAACAATTTGAGTGAGAGTGCATATATAGTATTCCTTCTCATGCCAAGAAAACCAACGTACACGCTTATCTTGTGGTGGTCATTTATTGGCCGCAGTTTATTAGGAATACAAGGAAACATATATATACTTTGCATATTTTGCCTGTTAAGTCCTGGCAAACTTCCTTGTTATTGTCTCTTGGCCCTTCTGGGTCGTTTCCTTTGTTAGGTTGGATTTTTTGCGCTCCCTTTGCGCGGGAGGGAGTAGTTTCTGTCCCGGAGTTAGGCCACCTCGCTACCATGTCCGATTCTTGTTGTGCCCTGCCTTCCGGCAGGGGCTGGGCTGCGAGTGCCGTCCCCGTTTGCTACTCCCCCCAATCTTTGGTAGGCCAACTTCCCAGCCGTGAGGCATCCCAGAGTGAGTGATCCTACACACCTTTCCTTAGGGCTCCGACGCCGGTGCTGCTCCCCCGCTCCGATAAGATAGGAGCTTGCCTTGGGGGAGCAGTGCTTATATGCCCCCCCTTTGTCTTCCAGGCCAGGTCGGCCCCTGCCTATTGGGGGCTCACCTCTCGCCTCGGTCCCCATTGGCCAGCGCTTCTCCCGCGGCCGCTGTGTGAGGGGGGCGGGCGTCTCCTTTGTCCTGCTTATTTTTGGTGCCCAAAAAACTGGCCCCTACCAGTTGTGTCTGGGGGCACGGCGCTGGTTATGGCGCCGGCTCTCGAACCCCCTTTGGGGGCAGCCTCTGCGATAACCCCCGCACTCTGCCCCACTCCACCTTGTACAATACCTTCTCTCAAATAGTATTCCTTCTCATGCCAAGAAAACCAACGTACACGCTCATCTTGTGGTGGTCATTGATTGGCTGCAGTTTATTAGGAATACAAGGAAACATATACATACTTTGCATATTTTGCCTGTTAAGTCCTGGCAAACTTCCTTGTTATTGTCTCTTGGCCCTTCTGGGTCTTTTCCTTTGTTAGGTTGGATTTTTTGCGCCCCCTTTGCGCGTGAGGGAGTAGTTTCTGTCCCGGAGTTAGGCCACCTCGCTACCATGTCCGATTCTTGTTGTGCCCTGCCTTCCGGCAGGGGCTGGGCTGCGAGTGCCGTCCCTGTTTGCTACTCCCCCCAATCTTTGGTAGGCCAACTTCCCAGCCGTGAGGCATCCCAGAGTGAGTAGTCCTACACAGCTGTCCTTAGGCCCAACTCACCCAGCCGTGAGGCATCTGAAGGTGAGTGGACCTATTCTGGCACACAGCCCTCCGGTGTGCCTCCCTACCAACCGTTATCAGCGTAGTTCTTCGCCAAGCCCTCTGGGAGGCTTCCGTCTCCCCACGGCTCCCCCCAACTACGTCCTGATATTCCATCTTTGCGTCCTACCAGGACCATTGCTCCCTTCCGGTTGGACCGGCTTGAGCATCTATTCTCTGCGCTTGTCTCCTCCCGTTTCGTTCCCTCAGCGCCCTCCCCTGGCTGTTTTTGAAAACTTGCTCCTCTGATCCTCGTCGTCTTACCAGGGGTCAGCCTGGCGGTAAGTACCCGAGTTCCAGTGCTTTGCCTGCATATGTCATGTTAGCCCCCCATTCACTATTTTCATTAGGTGGGCCGTAGAGTTCTTGGATTGGTGGGGGCAAGTGTTCCGCTGCCACTGTTGCTGTAAGAACTCGACAGTGTGGGCGCTGGGGGGCTTCACTGACGCCCTTCGAGACTACGCTTGCCATTAACCTGCTCACTGGGGGCAAGGCATTTGAACCTGAAGGTTTCTGAGCAGGATCCTGTACGCATAATAGCGCACCTAATTCCATCCTCCTGTGTCTAGTAAAGTCTGCCCCAATATTTTGGACCATTGTCCTTGATGGGCCGAGATCCCTTTGAGGCCAAGGCCTCTCACCTCCACTAAATGTAGATCAAGTTTAGCCTTCTTTACCATGCGGTGCTTGGTACACTTCCATCGCTTCCTTCTATTGTGATAACGTTAGAAACCGGTTTGAGGATTGCTTCACCAAGAGAGCGATATCTCTCTGGCATTCAAATATCACCCAGTACCGGGGGGACGCGCTGCCTGGCGGTGTAAGCCACCCCACCAGCGTCCTAGTGGTGGGGTCCCCCTCCTGATAAAGCGGGGACAACTTAATCTGGGGAACAGAATACGGACGTGGATTGCACTTTGATGTCTCGTGCACTCCCCCTTATTTACGGGTGTCTCAACAGATTATAGGCATGGTTTGAGACTGTCGGCATCCGGGGCCCTCTGCTGAAATGAGAAGCCGGCATAGGTGTTCGGGTAGCCTTGACATTGGCCTTTAGCTATAGTACGTTTCGCTGAAACAACTACGTGCCCTGCTAGCTGTATATTGAAGGCTGCTTCGGTAAGTACAGGTAGTCTTTGGCAGCATTGTTTCCTGGGCCGTGATACCCAATTGTAATACATCAGTGGGCAGATGAGTCGTCTCCGTGAAGAGGTCATCGACTGCAACCACTTTTTCTTACACAACAAGCCTCTAGCACTGGGGTAAGTTGTAATTCTTCCTGCGTAAGGAATTATTCTGAAGTTGTAAATTCCTGTATTACCTATCTCCCTGATAAAGTGCCTGGGGGATTCTACTGAAGTCACTCCCCATCACTATTCTCATTACTAGCATCCCCGAGGTATTGGCGCGCCTTACATGAGTACCGTAGTCTACCTTAAACCCTCGGGCGCGGGCGATTATTTGCCCGGATTCCCCCAGAAGCGGGCGCGACTCCGAGGCTCGGCCCCTGGGCCCCCGTACCCCCGACTGCAGTCTCGCCTACGGACCGCCCCTCTCCTGCCTTTCTTATCATGGTAGAGTGCCTACGCTCCCGGAAGCAAAGTGGGGGGGGGGGGGGAGGGTGTGTCCGCTCCTTTCTGCCTGCTGCTGCCCTGGATCTTCCAATGGCCCCCGCTGTCTGCATCTGACCTCAGGACCTGCGCTGGGTGTCCCTGCATCAATTAGCCTGTGGCGTGTGAGCGAATCTCTTTCAGAGCCTGCTATTTTGGGCTGAAATCCGATCAGGCATCCCCGTATTATCATAGCCCAGGTAGTATGCTCAGTGAGCCAATGTATCGGGTGGGGCCGCCTAACACGTTTCTCCCAGACGCCTGTGCACGCTCATGAACTTATGTGCGACTCTGAGACTTATCTGGAACTGTGCACGGGGGGAAATCTTGGTTGGACCTGCCAAGTCCTGACAGGGGATTGTGCCTGTTGCACACAAAATTCCACTTGTTGTTTAGGCATGTCTTTAATCCCTTTGCAGTTTTAAAACCAACTCACACCAGTATGAGTTGCGCGGCTTCATGAAGACAGTGTTGCTCATGAGAGCCGTCAAAGGTAAATATATATCAAACCAAGACTTTTCAGATCAATGCCTCACCCTCCATAACTTGAAGGCTGTTTAGTTATTCTTTCACAAATGTCACAGCGTTATCAAAAGAAATCAAAAGTATGCATCTTCGCTTGTGAAAACGTAAGCTGTGTCAGGACAAACTTGTTATTCTGCGCAATTACATAATTGTTGGTTTGAATACTCAAAACCCGGCCTGCTAACCGGCAGTGTAAACATAGCCAGTAGAACTGTAGTTGATCCCATAGCCTTGGGGGCCAGCGGCTGCCGAGGTGCCTTTGCACCATGCCGCCTGCACCTTTTGGGATGGTGGGGGCGCTAACTAAGATGGCGATGCTTCAAGGCCCCGCAAGCATGGCACTACTTATTCAGCCTCGTGTAGAGCGTTCGTTTCTAGCATCAGTTCAGTCCCCCTGCCTTTATGTAACGTGTTCCGTTTCCTCGTTGCCTTTTTTTATAGCGCAAAACTGACCTGCAGGTATTGGGGCGCCTTGCCCGAGCCCCGTGCTTCCATTACAAGTTCCGGCAGGGGGGGGTGGGATTAAGTGCCTTGTTAGCGGGCAAAAACTGTGTTGCTCGCCGTGTCCTAGCGGTAGAAGTTGTAAACATATCAGAGACCCTCGCAACCCTGCATCTAAGACCGGAATGTAACCCTTCCCTTCGTGCAACGGAGCTCCTCACTCCGTACCCTTGCTGCCCGCTATGCACCCAGGTGTTCTCTATTGTGGAGCTCTCTGTCTCCTAGCTTCGATGACGCCATACGTTCCATAATTCCACTCTACGGTGAAACTGGTTACTTTCAACTCCCTGTGCTCGTCATCTGCTTTTGCGGGGTGTACACATTCAGCGGCCTGGCCTGAGCCCACAACGTGACGGACGCATTACTCTCTCTGCTTGCACGTCGGACTTGAAAGGCTGGACCCAGAACCGTACCACTTGCATTGTAAACTGTGGATACTTCTGCCGCCCTTGGCACTGCTTTACCTGATCACAGACAAGGGATCGCCACATATGTTTCGCGTTCCCCATACCTAGGCGGCCCTCATCTTAACACCGACCGCATCTACGGTGTTGACATAATGACATTTCAAACCCCTGCCAATAATAAAGCAGGCACATAAAGCTTGCTTTCTCTGGAACGTAATCTAACCGTAAACAGGATTAGCATGTTGTGCTTACAGCTGCTTCAACCTGAGCCGTTAGCTGTGGTTCCGAACCCCAGACTCATTGAAAAACCTCACGCCTTCTATAAGCTGGTGCGGGGAATGAGATTTTGATATCAATTTCTGATCAATCAGCTAACCTATCTCATTCGTCAATTTTGGACCGTTGGTATCTGTCATTGAGTAAAAGACAAACCCCGCATAGGTTAGATAAACCCCATAAACTGACGCCACTCTGAAGAACCACTTACAACTAATAAAGTTTGAAAGTTTTATATAAAAGTCAAATTTATATGCGAATACAATCCTTTCAGGATAAACCTCAAAGTATACAAAAGAATACAAAATCAATTCAAATTAGCAAATTAAAGCATCGATGTGAAGTGGTTCCTTTGCGTCATCTACAGAAAGAGAAAAGTATCAAGTTAAATCTGTCCCTACTCTATACTAAGTGTCATCCCTACTTCGCAAGTTCCTAACCTAAAAAGGTGTCAGCAGTTTGACTCCCAAAGAAGATCAAACTCTCTTAGCCTCTAAAGGTAACTTAAGCTTAAGAAGCAGTACCCTCTCTGCCTACCCATCCGCTCTCTAAGGGTCCTCGGCCTACTGCTCTCTTGCGCTCTGATCTCTCTCAGCGCATCTGCTCAAGTCATCTACCCTTCGCTCTGTTCTCGGTCTGAGCAATTCGCTATCTTATCCCCGGGGTGCTGTCCCTAAAATACACAATCACAGTGTGGGTGAAACGCCCCTTGACGCCCACCACGGACTTTCCCCGATGATGTCAGTTTCTGGCTTCTTCCATTACTTCATCTCTTTGCGTCGTCCGTTAAGTTGACCTTTCTCCTTAGATGTCACCTTCGTCTTCTTGTTGGCGACTTCTACTGACACTTTCAGATCAAAAGTCATATGAACTTAAACAAGACTTTAACTTACAACTGCGATTCTTTGACCCTTCTAGGTCCTGTGAATGGTCATTCAAAACAAGTCTCAAATTCCAAGCGTCTCTCCTCACGTTTAGGCAATAAGCCCCGTCCGGCATTGTCACCTTAAATCTAACAAGTGCTAGACTTCTTGGCTCTCACGTCCACATCAAGCTATTCACGACTCCTGTGAGTCCACTAAATTACACACATTGGACTGCGCTACTACGAACCCTTGGTCAGTCAGGTTAAAATCACAAATGACCTAAACCCTTCTAACATTCTTACAAAAAGCCTTAACCTTTAACATATATATATATTCGTATTTAGCCAAAGTCCTTTACGTGTATGTGAATACATTGTACATAGACTACAAACTACATAGAGTATAACTTTATATTCTCAGTTGTTACATCGTATTATACATGTTCTACGCATTTCTTCACGTTTCATTTCTCGCCGCTTCTCCGGTTTAAAGTTACACACGTACATGAATTCTACTTTGCACGTTCTACATTTCGTAAGCATTTCTACACATTTCTACATTAGCCCACTACGTATACGGGCCTTCTAAATCTAATACATGTTCTAATGTGAATATAGTTACATTTCCTATATTACTTTTGATTATATCGGTTATCTATATGCTATAAGTATCAACTTCACCTTACGATATATATTTCATTCCTACGTTGTACGATGTGCTTGTAAATATGGCCTATACATAATTTTTATTCAAATTTGCGCTCTCTCAGTCCCCCCTTTGATGACTTCTAGGAGTCATCACTAAATGCAATTTGAATAACATTTCTAAACAGGACTAGTTACAATATTCCCTCTTTTCATCGTTTCGAGTGCTCTTAAGCTTTTGTACTGTTGATCTTGTAAAGCAGCTAATCTCCTTTCTTGCTCTCTCATTGTTCGTTGTAACCGGTTCGACCTATACCATTTATACAATTTGACTAAACCTAACAATATGATTATACAAATTAATACTATCAATACAGGTTTTAATATGTACCATACTATGCTTTCACCAAGGTTGGCAAACCAACTCCCAACCTTTCCTACTCCATGACCGACTATTTCCCAAACGTTTATTTTTGATAAATCTTCGATCTCTTGATGAATCTGTGTAATGTTCTGTATGACTTTCTCAAGTGGTTTTGAATTATCAGGAATATAAGTATAACATTCCTGAACCTTCAAAGCCTTACAAACTCCGCCTTCTTTTGCTAGCAGTACATCTAAAGCAAGTCGGTTCTGAAGAACCATTGCTCTAATCGACTGCATCTCGCCCTCTACTAACATTAACGACCTTGCAGTGCTTGCAGATAGTCTATCTACAACTGTAGCCAGTCTCCTGATCTTAACATCGTTAAGTATTAAACCTAACATAGGAAACATTGCTCCAAATACATCTCCTACTACTTCTGCATCTCCTACATCCCTTTTCGCTCTCTTCGAAGCCTTTCCTTCTATTATCGCTACATCCTTTGCATAATATATTTTAGGGAAGACAATTGCCAAGTAACACGAACCATACCAATTGTCAGGTAGTTTTACATAGGCATTCCTTCCGCATACAAAATACACATTCGGAATAGCTTGCATTCCTTTCATAAAATCTTTCGTATAATACTCTAATCTAAAAGCATGTTCGCAATTTACTTCACCTACAAATACACTCTCATAATACGTCTTGCTTCGAGTTAAACATAACTTTCCTTTCTGCGTTCTATCCAATGCTATTGGACCATTGCTACCTTTCTTTTTATGTGCCTTCTCTTCTTCGGTCCAATCAGTTTTCCACTGTCCTGACATTTTCAGAATCTTCTGCCTTCTGTATCTATCATCTACTTGTCCTATGAACTTTTTCTCAACCTCTGACATCTTGCAAGTTAGATTATTTCTACGTGCATATGAAGTATCTAGTGTATCCCAAGGAAGAAAGAATTTAGCTAGTCTATCCTCCTTTTTGTAATAGTCCCACTTATTCATTTGCTTATAATTCGGAACTTCAGGCAGTACCGAATCATAATTTGAAAAGTAGTACTCAAATCCTTCCCTACCATAAAATATACTGAGCAGTAAACTACATGTTATCCCATAAGTCAGTGGGAGATGATGATATCTAATGCCTTCGTCTACAGAAGCCGGCAATTGCATACATACATAGCAATCTTTGGCCTCCATGGCATCGATATACTCGTACAATAGTTTAGCATATGCGTTTGACCTAAAGTTTCCCTGTGACTCGTCTACATGTAATCTACGCGCTTCATCTGCCAGTAACGCCTTTTCACGTATAACATTGCTCTCCTCGTTCTTCCCCTCAAGAGCAGTTCTCAAAGTCGTTACAGGCTTTACATCTGCTGTTTCTTTATCGCTTTCATGTCCTATTATGTATGATATAGTCACTACTATAATTATGAGAGAAATTACTACTGCTATTAGTGTACCTATTATACATCTAGCTTTTCGGTTTGGGTTGCCGTTCTCCATGTCATCAAACAGCGTAGCTCCTTCTTTTGCGAAAAGTTTTTCTTTTCCAGTCTTTGTTGGCTTATTTGCTTTCTCAGTCTGTAAAGTGCTCTTTATCAACAAAGTCTCTTTTCGCAACAATGTCTTTTCTCTTTTAGCAACAGACAACCCTAACCCTTCTCCGTCCTCTAAATGTAATCCCTAATTTTATTCTTCTTTCCACTCGGCGCTAGGTTATCTTCTTCTTTATAGCTTATATACAAAAGTCTTTTATGCATCAACAATAATTCTCGCACCTGCAGCTTTCACAACAATTTCCAATAATTCAAAACGAATGACTTTTTCTTCTTCCTCTGGAATTTGATGACCAAAAGTTGGAAATTGTAATCTATTTAGCACTAGATCTTGAATTTGACTCAAGTATGGGGGTATGGGAAGTGTGAAAGTCAGTAATCCCTCAGTCTCGAGTCCAGGCGTCAATATCCATATCTCCACTGCCACAAATGGATCGTGATCGATTACTTTCACTTTCTTCACTCTCCCAGATTTCTGTCCCCAAGACATCTGCTAAATAAGTCCACTCTGGGGTGGCGTACCTTCTGCAGGGCACACGTACCCTTCTCGATCTCCTTGGACTTTCAGTTCCTGAGTCTATAGTTTCCTACTTCTGATCCCATTCTTCAGCGATCGGGACAAGTGTTCTTCCTTGATCTGCTTTTAAGCTTGGCCTTCTCCTTCTCTCCGGCCAACTAGCTTCGTCACTCCTTGTCCTCCCGCTCCTTGTTCTTGGACTTATCTCTTGGTCATTCTCAGTTTGTTCGGTTTCTGATTCGATCTCCCAATCACTCTCTTCTCCTGAGGCGACTTCGGTCTCACTGATGTCCTGACCTTCGTCGACCTGTTCCGTCTCAGCCTCTTCGATCACCTCCACAGCTTGGCTTTCCTCCTCTATGGCTTCTCCGCTTTCCGCTGGATTCTCATCCGAGAGAGGAGCTGTTTCTTCTAGAGGTGTTGGCACTCTTCGGGTGTGTGAGGCATGTATCCAGTTTGGCAAACCTCCACACTTTACTGCAGTATTCGTCACAAGTATGACTTGAAACGGTCCTCTCCAGCGCACGTCTAAACAGTTCTTCCTGACGTGTTTTTTCACCAAAACCCAGTCCCCCGGACTCAGGTCATGGCACAAATCTTGTGCTGATGGAACCTCTGCAGCCTGGACCTGGAGGGACACAGAATTAACGGCATCAGATAGTCCCTTACAGTAGTCCAAGATCAAATCGTCTGTGATGTTCACTAGTGCTGCAGTCGGAACCGATGGCAATCTCATGGCTCTCCCCATTAGCACTTCATGAGGAGAGAGACCTGTTTTCCTATCTGGTGTGCTACGTATGCTCATAAGAACCACTGGAAGTGCGTCTGGCCAACTCAGGGATGTTGCTGAACAAACTTTGGCAAGTCTGGACTTTATCGTGCTGTTGATTTGCTCTACAATCCCTGAAGCTTCTGGTCGATAGCTGCAATGAAGTTTCTGATCGATACTCAAAGCTGAACATAGCATCTTCACTATTTCGCTGTTAAAATGAGTTCCTCTGTCCGATTCCAAAGAGGATGGCACCCCAAACCTAAGTATCAACTCTCTAAGTAACAATTTTGCTACCGTAAGTGTATCGCACCTACGTGTAGGGTAAGCCTCAACCCATCTAGAAAATATGCAAACAATCACTAAAACGTATCTGAGTCTATTGCATTTAGGCATTTCTATCAAATCAAGCTGCATCCTATTGAAAGGCCCCCCAGACCTCCCAATGTGACTCAACGTGACTGGTGTTCTCTTGCCCACATTTAGTTGCTGACAGATCGTACATCTCTGACACACTGCTTCTGCCGCTACTCTAAACTTTGGGTTAAACCACGTTTGTCTGAATACTCACACCATAGCATCTCTACCTATGTGCGCTGATCCATGCAATTTCCTTGCCATTGGACTAACAAGTTCATTTGGTAAAACTGCTCTCCCATCGGCAGATATCCAGAAATTCATCTCACTTCTGGAACAACCAGCTGTTTCCCAACTCCTTTTCTCATCATCTGGTGCATTTTCCTGAACACTTCTTAGCTCATCCCATGTATCTACAGTATCCAACAACATTGTCAATTCCATTCTTTCTTGGATTCCCCCCACTTTCACATCAGTGTGAGAATATCCCTGTTCTGCGCAGTAACGCGCTACTTCATCCGCATAGCGGTTACCTAGTGATACAAAATCGACATTTTTTGTATGCGCTGCACATTTGACCACTGCAATAGCTGTTGGGCCTTGCAATGCCTCTAACAAAAGTCTCACGAATTCTCCATTCCTAATGGGAGAACCCGAGGAGGTCATGTAACCTCTTTGAGACCATAGCTGCCCGTAATCATGAACTACCCCGAAACCATACTGGCTATCGGTGTATATGGTGACTCGAAGTTTGTCGCCTGCTAAACAAGCACGCGTCAAAGCAACAATTTCAGCTACCTGAGCGGAGTGTACTCCTTCCAGGCAAGCGGCTTCTATTACTCTCGTAATTGTGCAAACTGCATAAGCTGCTCTCAGCTGACCGATATTGTCTCTTACACATGAACCATCAACAAAGAAAATTTCATCGGGGTCAGTCAATGGCTCATCTACAATATCGGGTCTCGGTTTGGTGCATAGTTCAGTCACATCAAGGCAATCATGGTCTGTACAAATTTCTTCATCGATCTCGTTTGGAAGTGGCATCAAAGTTGCAGGATTCAAGACGGAGCATCTTTTTAGGGTCACATTCTCGGCAGCCAGTATGACTTGCTCGTAACGTGTGAGCCTGCTATTCGTCAGATGCTGAGTCTTAGTCCTGGTCATTAACAATTCTACAGAATGCGGTACATACACCACTAACTGATGACCCATTACCACACTTTCAGAACGTTCAATGCTGACACCCGTTGCAGCTACGGATTTGAGACATCCGGGCAACGCTGCGGCTACTGGATCTAATGTAGCCGAAAAATACGCTACTGGTCTACGCGCATCTCCATGTATCTGAGCTAAAACTGCTAACGCGCATCCCTCTCTTTCGCAGCAGTAAAGCAAAAATGGTTTTGTGTAATCAGGCATCCCTAAAGCCGGGGCACGACATAAGTCCTCCCTCAGCTGCAAAAATGCCATCAAACAATCTTTGTCCCATGGTACCGGATCACTTACTCCTTTGTGCGTCAGTTGTAGTAACGGTTTTGCCTTCAGTGAGAAGTTGGCTATCCACTGCCGACAATAACCGACCATGCCTAGAAACATCCTGACTTCTCTTTGTGTTGTAGGCGCGTTCATTTTCATGATCGCCTCTATCCTGTCTGGAGACACCTTCCGTTTTCCCTTTTCAATCCTATGGCCCAAGTATTGCACCTCAGTCTTACAATACTGCAATTTACTTGGAGACACCTTGTGTCCGTTCTCGGCCAAGTGATTTAACAAGGTTATGGTGTCTTCTCTGCAAGCTTCCTCAGTTTCTGACGCAACTAGGAGGTCGTCTATGTACTGGACTAGAACCGAGTTCTTGGGCAGTACTAGACTCTCAAGATTTCTTTTCAGTAGCTGGTTAAAGATCGATGGGCTTTCTGAATACCCCTGAGGGATACGACACCATGCTAAAACGCGATCTTCCAGCTTAAAAGCGAAAAGATACTGACTCTCTTCATCTAAAGGAATCGAAAAGAAAGCCTGACACAAATCTATCACGGTAAACCATTCAGCTTGGAACGGTATCTGAAATAATATCACTGATGGATTCGGTACCACTGGACAACATGAGACAACAATATTATTAATCTTTCGAAGATCCTGCACTATTCTGTATTTCCCACTAGGCTTCTGCAAACCCATAATCGGGGAGTTACATGGACTTCCCACGATCTCCTTCAGTATTCCCTGTTTAATCATGGATTCGATCACAGGCTTTATTCCTGCAATCGTCTCCGGAGTCAACTTGTATTGTGGAGTTCTTGGATACTCAGCATTGGGTCTTACCAAGATTTTTACTGGTTCTACTCCTTTGATCAGTCCTATTTCTTCTCCAGTAAAATCCCACACCTCAGCTGACACTTTCTCCCTCAAATCCTGTGGAAGCTCCTCCACTGTTAAGGTAGGATATAGTTCCACGCACTCTTGCGAGTTTACAACCTTAAAATCGGCATCCTCATCATTGGTCTGTACTTCTACTCCTTCAGGTGTGCAATGTATTGTGCAATTTAGTTTACACAACAGATCTCTTCCTAGCAAACACACAGGGCTAGAATCACAGATCACAAACTGATGTTCGTCACTGTAATTCCCTATCTTTACTGACACTGGTTCGGTCAGAGGATTAGTCATCCTCTTGTTTGCGACTCCTACCACCTGAATCGTCTCTCCCGATATTGGCAAACCTGGGACTACCGCTGATCTCAACGTGGATCGAGTGGCCCCTGTATCCACCAAAAAGGTTGTAGGACATCCAGCTACCTCAGCCTCTACGTATGGTCCTCTCTGATCTACTTCCAGGGCTGCACCTAGAGTACAGTCTTCTTCCCTATTCACTCGTTGCCCTGTAAGAGGATCAACGTAGTAGCATTCTTCTCCTCCTACGAACAATGGCATTTGTCTATAGGTTTTCCCTCCATTTGAAATGCGAGGTGGTTGAGGAAACGGGGCTCGAGGAGTCTGAGTCCCCCCTTTGATAAACTTTCCCTTCGGGGCTGCGGCTCCCTTAACCACGTTGTTCTGTACCTCTTCCTCCTCTTGTTCTAATTCCCCTGTCTCAACATTGTAAGGACACTCGCGTCGCCAATGTCCCACTTCGTTACACTGATGACACCTCGTTGTCTTTTTCAGTGTCGCGATATCCATTCTCGGTCTCGGTCTTTCTTCCTCATCTCTGCTCTGATTATTCTGTTTCTTTGCTTGCGTTCCTGTTCCCTGTTGCCGTTGTCCACCCTTTCCAGCTGCTTGCATTTGTACCAGCATTAACTTTTCCTTGAGTTTCTTTGCCTTTGAATCTATTTCATCGCTACAGTACCTTGCATACTTCAGAATTTCGTCTAAAGGTTTGTTCTGCCAACAGATCAGATGCTGTTGTATCATCAGGCTTATGTCTGGTCTCAATCCTAAAACAAACTTCGACACAAACTGTCCTATGTCCTTAGGATCCATTACGTCTAACCCACTGTATTGTTTAAACGCTTTCAACAACCTCTCATAGAACTCGTGAACTGTCTCTTTAGGCTCCTGAGTTGTTCGATCTATCTTAACCCAGTCTATGTCTTGCACTGGCACTTTCTCTTTTAGCCATGTTATTACTCTTTCATATTTCTCCATGACTCTATCAGATGGACCATTTGTCTGGGTATCTCTCGGAGGCTCACAAGTAGGCCATTCAATGCTAAGTTTGCATGCCGTCCACAAATCTCCGGGTACTACGATATCGAACAATGTGTTCAAATCGATCCACAGCACCTTAGAGATCTTCACGAACCTCTCTACCTGCTTGTACCACTCAACGGGTTTTTCTCTAAGCTTTGGGAAGGAATTGGTAAATGCCGCCAAATCCCCCCTACTCCAAGGTACATGAACGTAGTTTCCGTTCGCGATTTCTCGCAAAGGGAAAGCTTCCATTCGCATTAGGTCTGTGTCCTGGGACTTCACAATTGCACTTCTTCTGACAGATCCCTTCTTAGACCATTTTTCCTCCCATCTATCCAGATCTCTCCATATTCTGATACACATGACTAGTTCCCGTATGTGTACTCTTAGTCCAATCGTTCTACGTTCATCCAAATCTAGGTCTGTGCAATTCAGCCTATGATTGGGCTGTAAAGCTTTGGTTCGTGACAGGTCTATCATATACCTATTTGCCAAATTAGATAAGTTTTCATGAGCTGACCTCGCTCTCCGAGTAACATCCTTGGATAAGAACAATATTTCATCTGGTGCGTACAGCTCTAATCTCTCTATTGCCACTGTGCCATCAATTATTTCATCTAAGTCTGATTTTAAGCTCATTACATCGAGCCGTTTTGCTTTTATTTCAGCTCTCAGTATGTCAGTCCTAGGTGGTTTGCTCATACCCCTCTCACCTCCACTATGCGCCCTACGCCTAAACACAGGTGAGTTATGAGGAGTTTTCCTTCCATCTCTTTGTTCCCACCTCTCTAGATCCCAAGCCTTTCCATCTTCCCATGGGGTGTGGTGGAACATTACTCCATCCCCCATCCCTACATTCCGTCTTTTCGGCTCGGTTTCTCCAGATACGAGATAGGATCCACCGTCTTGTTCAAAACCACTGTAACTCGCTTGCTGTCTGGTGTCGCTCAATAAACGATAAGGTCCTTCACGGCCCTCCATGCTCCCGCGATCTCGTTCTTGATCACCAGAAGTATGGCGAGACGTTTCGCGACTCCCTATATTCTCATGACTTCGCCCATGATCACCGGATGCATGGCGAGACCCTTCACGACTCTCCATGTTCCCGTGATTCCAATGTTGCACTGTTTCACCCGGGGTATGGTGAGTGCATCTGAAAGTATTACGGTACTCCTGCGTCCTTCGTTCCCCCTCACTAAAGGTGACGCGAGGCACTTCGCCACACCCTGTACTCCTGTCGTCGCACATTTGCCTATTGCCGCTGATAGTAGGACAATTAATTCCTCTGCTTTCCTGACTCCCTCTCTCCCACTCCGGGCTGCTTTCGCCAGCTCCACAATGAGAGAGGATCCGGTTATCCTGATCTCTCCACTCTGCTCCTGTTTCTAAACTTTTACTCCGAACCTCTTCGGCAGTGTCCCATTCTTTCAGGTATTCCCTTAATTCCTTATGGGTTTTCGGTTTTGGTCCCCTTAAGTCCATTGGCCCTCTTTGACCCCCTTGTTCTACCCAGGGACCTATCGCTGCATCTAATGGGGTACTCCGACTCATCGGTGCTAGTATCTGTCTCTGAGGATTCATCATGGTATTCCTATTCTCCATCTCTGCTCTTTCCCTGTCCCATCGTGCCTGTTCCTCCTGCTGGACCCCTTCTGGGTTGTAGATTGACACAATAGGGCCTATGGTAACCGGTACTTGTAAAGCCTCCGGCATTTGGTAGAACCTTGCATGTTGCGTTTCTGGCATTTTCTGGACCACGAATCTTCCCACTACTCTCTGTTCGGAACTAGATTGAGGTACTTCCTCCTCTTTCTTGGCATCCCACTCTGTTACTGGGATCGATTTATATTCCCCCCATCTAGCTCCGTCCTCTTGTGGTAATATGGGACTTGCGGCCCCTCCGCTGTACGGAGGTGGTCTATCTGTCAATAGCCTCTCTATCAGATCCTCTTCTGTCTCGCTTTCCTCATCTTCCTCTAGAGGTTTCCTTTCTCCCGTAACTTCTAGCATCGGGTACAGTTTGTCTGCTTCTATCTTCTGCACCCTCCATTTCTTAGCTTCCTCATCCCATTTGGCATCCTGTACTACCTTTACTGATCGTCTCACTCTTTCTTGGCGCCTCTTTACGCTCTTTTCATGTGCTGTTCTAAACCATACACTAAGTGCTTCGAACTGTGTTGGCCTCGGTAGAGGTCTTGTTGCAAGCATTACCGCTTTTAGTTCGTTCAACACATCTAGCTTAAACGTTCCGAATCTCGGAAACGTCAGTTCCTTATTCCCTTCAGTTAGCTTATTCCACTCGGAGATCCATAGTATCGAGTGCAAGCCTACATTCACTGCCATATAATAAGCTGGTGTGCCTTCTGGTGGAGCTTCCTCTCCGGCATATAAGTTTCTTCTATTCCTCCTAAAGAGTGCTCTTAAACTCTTAAAACACTTCATTTTCGATAATCTACAATTTTCCCTTTACTCTTCCTTGTTTACGTCCCGATGACAACCACCAATCAATCACTACGCGGCTCTCGCTAAATCGGCCTATCTCAGCGCGACTCTACGCTGACCGACCAATCTCAGCGCGGCTCTTCGCTGACGTCTGACAAACTAACCAATCTCAGCGCGGCTCTATGCTGACGTCACTCGCTTCCTCTGCAGCAGTTCTCCTTCTTTCTCAAACTCGTCTCACGATTTCGCATGCGTTTTCATTCATACACCGAAAAATGACTACTTCCGTCCAAGCGATCACTTTTCTCTGACTGTACGGCCACAGTCTAACTGTAATTGCTACCTCAACTGGCGAAACGTCTTCCCTCTGACGGTCGGACGATCGCCTCAACTGATAGGTTACTTACACACAGTAAACGTACGACCAGCGTCCGTTACTCATTCACTCACTCTTACGCTCCCCCTATCATCGGTCTGTCGGGCGATCAATGGTACCTCATGACCCCCTTTCAATGGTAGACAAATTACTCTGGGTGTTCGATACACCCGAACCACTTAAGCTCTCTTTGAACTTAAGATTTTATCCGGTTGTGCGCGCTCACAACCTTCCCTCAATCACACTACAGGCATTCAACTCCGCTTGACATTACAACACAAGTACAACATAAAACACCGCAATCTTACAACACATGACCCTTATACTCACTCTCGACCGACTCTGCTGCTTTTCTCTCGTCGCACCGTCAGCACCGTCTTCGGCTGCAATTCTTCTTCTGGTTGTCGATGACTAGGGACCTTGGGGTAAACTAAACCTGGCCTAGGTCGTCTTCCTCAAGAAGATAACCATCTTTACTCTGCTACCAACTGCGGGGAATGAGATTTTGATATCAATTTCTGATCAATCAGCTAACCTATCTCATTCGTCAATTTTGGACCGTTGGTATCTGTCATTGAGTAAAAGACAAACCCCGCATAGGTTAGATAAACCCCATAAACTGACGCCACTCTGAAGAACCACTTACAACTAATAAAGTTTGAAAGTTTTATATAAAAGTCAAATTTATATGCGAATACAATCCTTTCAGGATAAACCTCAAAGTATACAAAAGAATACAAAATCAATTCAAATTAGCAAATTAAAGCATCGATGTGAAGTGGTTCCTTTGCGTCATCTACAGAAAGAGAAAAGTATCAAGTTAAATCTGTCCCTACTCTATACTAAGTGTCATCCCTACTTCGCAAGTTCCTAACCTAAAAAGGTGTCAGCAGTTTGACTCCCAAAGAAGTTCAAACTCTCTTAGCCTCTAAAGGTAACTTAAGCTTAAGAAGCAGTACCCTCTCTGCCTACCCATCCGCTCTCTAAGGGTCCTCGGCCTACTGCTCTCTTGCGCTCTGATCTCTCTCAGCGCATCTGCTCAAGTCATCTACCCTTCGCTCTGTTCTCGGTCTGAGCAATTCGCTATCTTATCCCCGGGGTGCTGTCCCTAAAATACACAATCACAGTGTGGGTGAAACGCCCCTTGACGCCCACCACGGACTTTCCCCGATGATGTCAGTTTCTGGCTTCTTCCATTACTTCATCTCTTTGCGTCGTCCGTTAAGTTGACCTTTCTCCTTAGATGTCACCTTCGTCTTCTTGTTGGCGACTTCTACTGACACTTTCAGATCAAAAGTCATATGAACTTAAACAAGACTTTAACTTACAACTGCGATTCTTTGACCCTTCTAGGTCCTGTGAATGGTCATTCAAAACAAGTCTCAAATTCCAAGCGTCTCTCCTCACGTTTAGGCAATAAGCCCCGTCCGGCATTGTCACCTTAAATCTAACAAGTGCTAGACTTCTTGGCTCTCACGTCCACATCAAGCTATTCACGACTCCTGTGAGTCCACTAAATTACACACATTGGACTGCGCTACTACGAACCCTTGGTCAGTCAGGTTAAAATCACAAATGACCTAAACCCTTCTAACATTCTTACAAAAAGCCTTAACCTTTAACATATATATATATTCGTATTTAGCCAAAGTCCTTTACGTGTATGTGAATACATTGTACATAGACTACAAACTACATAGAGTATAACTTTATATTCTCAGTTGTTACATCGTATTATACATGTTCTACGCATTTCTTCACGTTTCATTTCTCGCCGCTTCTCCGGTTTAAAGTTACACACGTACATGAATTCTACTTTGCACGTTCTACATTTCGTAAGCATTTCTACACATTTCTACATTAGCCCACTACGTATACGGGCCTTCTAAATCTAATACATGTTCTAATGTGAATATAGTTACATTTCCTATATTACTTTTGATTATATCGGTTATCTATATGCTATAAGTATCAACTTCACCTTACGATATATATTTCATTCCTACGTTGTACGATGTGCTTGTAAATATGGCCTATACATAATTTTTATTCAAATTTGCGCTCTCTCACTGGTGTTCATAATTGTACATGTGTAACTAAATACCTACAGTCCCACTAATTCCTCTTATGTGTTTCTTCTGGTTGATGATTCTGAACGGAACCAATGTACAAGTTCTTTGCCCATGTGCATCCAGTCTAGGCCGCTGTAAAGATGGGGAGGAAGCGGCTTTACAACTTTGTACTAAAGCTGCCCCGCCATTGTTCGCTGCTATTTCTACCAACGCGTTTACACCTGAGCTATGCCTAAAGGTTGAGCTCTTGTGAAGGTGGTATGGATCGGTGCTGCATTCCCACCAAGCCAGCCACCCACAGCTGTCTATCTGGCATTGTTCTAGCAGTGTTACTTCCAACATTTGCCCTCAACTCCTGAAGGTAAAATTGCTAATACACCTATGTCGGCGGGTCGCCATATATTTTCCAACATTGTCTTCCGTTCCAGGACCCGCCCTTGCACGAGTGTCTGTTCGGGGAACCAACCAATATCCCGCATAAGTAATTAAGGCTGCAGTCGCGCCAACTCTGTTGTGCTATCTCGGGGGCATTTTGTCTCGATTTCTATCCCTGCCCCTCTCTCTCGAGCTGGTAACGGGTAACAGAGCGCGTTACGCAAGCCCCAGTTGCTTTACCGAATTTGAGGTCGACCGCCGACTACTGCTCCTAGTTCAAGTGTGTGCCCTCGACGCGCTGCCTATCTCGCCCTCCGGGCCTAGCCCACTAAGCTTCCTTTACCCGCACGAGTTTAATAAAGGCCAGCCAACGAGTGACTTTACGCAAGGGGAACCGCCAGCTTCCTAGCAGACAGGATTTGGGGCCATGGTCGTTTCACTAACCTGCGGAACTTTTACCATTGTCCTGTTATTGACCCCCGTACACTGGTGGTGCGCAGCTCTCCGCAGCGGGCTCTCTCTTCGCTGAGCTCAAATGTTTGCCCTGCGGTCCCCTTGTAAACCGGTCCCTCCGGATGCTAGGCGTCGGGCTATTTGTCCTCCCTATCCCCTTGTCCCCCGCCTTGCCGGGCCGCAAACATATTCGCGCCGCCCTGTTCCTTACCTCCTGTGATGGCTGCGGGGGCACTGCCGCCCGCCCCGGCCTTTGTGTCTCGGGGGCACCACCGCCCGCCCCGACCGCTGCCTGGTCCCGCACTGGCTGCTGTTCCTTTATCCTTGAACACCTGCCAGCTGCCCTGGACGCTTCATTGTGGGCACCGCCGTTCTGGCTTAAGGTGCATTCGGGTCGCCGTTCTGGCCCCCTGCTCCGCCCGGTCATTTTCGGACGTCTGGTCGTTGGTCCCGGCCTCCTGGACCCTGGCTCCCGCGAGGTGCTGCCTCTTCTGATGCTGTCCTGCTGCTCCTGGATGAACCCCACCCGGGGTCCACGGTGCTGCAGTAGAGGCTCCCGCTCGCCTATGTACTGCTTCCTGCACCAACTGGTGGGGCTGGCCGGGGAGCTCCCGGGCCGTCTTTCACGCTCTGCATGTGGAACGGGGTGGGCCCCCAGAAGTCTCTGGAAAACCTTAATTCCTCGTCGGGCAGCAGCGGCCGACTCTTCAGTCGTGGTGTGCTCCGCCGCCATCCCCTGGAACCCTCGGATAAAGGAACCCTTTTCAACAATTTGGGCTCCGACGCCGGTGCTGCTCCCCCGCTCCGATAAGATAGGAGCTTGCCTTGGGGGAGCAGTGCTTATATGCCCCCCCCCCTTTGTCTTCCAGGCCAGGTCGGCCCCTGCCTATTGGGGGGCTCTCCTCTCACCTCGGTTCCATTGGCCAGCGCTTCTCCCGCGGCCGGTGTGTGAGGGGGGCGGGCGTCTCCTTTGTCCTGCTTATTTTTGGCACCCAAAAAACTGGCCCCTACCAGTTGTGTCTGGGAGCACGGCGCTGGTTATGGCGCCGGCTCTCGAGCCCCCTTTG
Source organism: Lissotriton vulgaris (assembly GCF_964263255.1). Classification (NCBI taxonomy): domain Eukaryota; kingdom Metazoa; phylum Chordata; class Amphibia; order Caudata; family Salamandridae; genus Lissotriton; species Lissotriton vulgaris. The sequence goes on from NC_141693.1 coordinate 1,220,878,321, forward strand.
GGGGCAGCCTCTGCGAAAGAAGGACGTCTGCAGGGGCGATGATATGCCTCCTCCCACCTGGCCTCCTGGAACACCTCTCTGCACCGCTGGTGTGAAAAACTTCCCAAATGGGAAGGGGAATTTGAAGAGAAGGAGACAAACACTGCTACACCTTGCTGCCAGGTCCATTCGGGCAACCAATATCTTTAGCAGTGCAGGTCGGTATGTCAGTGTTGCCGATGGATTCGAGTTCTGAGTGGGGGGAAGAAAACAGAGTTTGAGTTACATGAACAATCACAGGGTAGCTTTATAGTCACATACTACCAATATAATAAACTCTGTCACCTTGCTCTCAAACTCTGTGGAGGCTGACTCTCTATTCCTTGTGGCGTAAGGAGGCACATTAGAAGGATTCTGGAATGCTCCTGCATGTAACTCAAATGATTTCCAACTGTTGTCACAGTTTCTATCACTATTCTTGCACTCAAGGAAACCTTTTACTACAATGTACACCATAACAAATTGGTACAGAAACACTTGATGTGTCTTTTCTCTACACGTTATAATGTGGATGTTTCTTACACTTTCTATGGGATACTAGGATGAGGAAAACAGAATACTACCATTTGTAACAGCGTGAATAATAACAATAATAACTGAACATACATGAGAGCAAACGGGACATTTACACTTCCTACGCAGGGATAACCAAAGAGAAATGAAACCAGCCTGCACAGGGTTAATCCAAACAGTAATACAACGAGAAATACAGATGTCAGCTCTGAATACTGGCAGTAAAGATAACACACATTTGTCCAGGTTCACTGTGTATGGAAAGCATAACAAGAGGAAATCTCCATAGCAAGACTGCGCTTTCCCCTTTTAAACAATTTGAGTGCGAGTGCGATGCTCGCAGAGAATGTAAGTCACTAATTACCCTACAAAGGAAAGCACTTTGCTTACAGATTTGCCCAGTCACATATTAACAGTTTGAGGCCAGACACGATGTTCACAGAGAGTAGGAAGCCACATAATCACACTGCAAAGGAAAGCGCTTTTCTTATAGCTATCCCAGTCACACACTGCACATAATTTGGGCAAAAGCCCCCTAGAGAGCGCGCTTCACTTAGCTGAAGTCCTAATCTCTGAAGAATGTCTGACATCAGCTCGAAAACACTGCTGGCTGGATCCAACGTTGGAAACCGGAACAGCAAACAAAGTCAACCATGGCGGCACGCTTGGCTCGGCTATTTACAGCCAATCATGGAACAGCTGGAAAAGCATGTTTTTTGAGGAGCCAACGTGGAGGTTGTGTAGCAACATGCCAAACATGTGGTACCACGCACTTCCACAACATGTGGCTCACACGCCAAAGAGCCTCAAAGAAAGTGTAATATCATGCGGGACACGTTCTAGTGTCCCGCAGGGAGCTGTCATCCCAGCCACTGCCTCGATGGCTGGACACACTGCACCCCCTCACCCATCCATCACTGGTGCCATGAGTGACGTGGCCCCGTCAATAAAAGGGCCTGAGTGCACGTGCTCGCGGCCAGTTACTACACTAACTCTCATGCTGTCTGTGTCTCGCATTTGCATGATGTGGGCCTGAGGCCCGACACCACACTGGCTACGAGGCGGGCAGTTGACTCCGCGTGCCTGCTGCCCGGCACCTCATCGTCTCTCGTGGGGGAAGAAAAGGAAACATGCCAGAGAGACAGCACCCCCACGGCGAGATCCACAGCCACCAGCACCTGCAGTGGTGATCTGGCACGAAGTGTCCAGCCGTGCCTCAATCCCCCTGATGCCTAGTGGGAATGAACGGATGGTCCTGGGGTGAGTGTAAACCCCGAAACTTCACCCCCTTCCCTCGCCCATACATCCGGCGGCTACCCGGCAGTGACGAACTGCCCCAGCAGGTCGAAGAGCCAAGGGAAAGCATTTACAGAGGCCTAAAGGCAGAGAATCTGGCGAGACCGTGCACCGTGGAGGGAACCAGGTAGCAGGCCACAACGCAATGCCATTCCAGCAGGCAAGACCCATACAAGCGCAGCAAACAGCCCGCAGCGGCTAGAGAGCCTGCGACCCTGCTGTTATGTTCCAGGATCTGGCACGCCCCTGACGCCATGAGCGTGCAACGTTGAGTCATGTGACTTGCTATAATAAAGAGGGGCCCCGCACGCACGTACGCATTCAGACGCGCAGGCGGAGAGCCAAGAAGTTATTCCCAGTGTCCGTCTCAGTTATTTCAAGGGCCACGTGTCACGCCTAGTTAGACCTAGATGCCCCGGAGTGTAGGTCCCAAGTCGCTACCCCTAAGGCTGCCATTCCCCTATTACAGAACACCACAATTGGCGACGAGGGTGGTTGCCGGATCCTCGCCCGGGGTGCGTGTGTGCCTGCTGTCCCGTGCGGCGGCTGCGAGCCCGTCCTTCGGCTCGTGGTGCTCGTGCCTCACGGCATCACACGCCCCCGCAGGGTGCGCTTGGAGGGAAGACTTTGATCCGTGGGGGATCTCAGGTGAGCCGTGCTGCCCAGCGCCATCCTGCAGTGCGCATCGTCCTGACTGCCCAAGCTGCGTGATCTCCCGTCGGTGGTTTCACACCCGGCGCCGCACCTGGCCCTTCGGCACGTGCGTGAAGCACGCTTCGGTCCGTCTGGCACGACGATCGGGGCGGCGCCCTGCTTCGTCTCACACATCTAGCGGACGAGGCGTCTGCCTGTCCCACCGGTGGCCTTGCTCGCCCGTGGTAAGTGCGCCGGTCGCACGCGCCTTTCCGGGCTCCCTGCGGAACGCTCCACGGTCACGGACCAGCCAATTTCCGGGCGTCGATCGTCCAGTGCACAGCTGAGGCCCACGTCCAGCCCCATCGCACGCCAGCTCAGGCGCAGCCCCGGCCCGTCGAAGGCCTGATCAGTCGATCCCAGGGCGATGGCCACAATTCCGCCCATCGAACCGTTTGTGGTGGAGGGTGCGCCCTCGACACTCGCCCCAAAATGGAAAGAGTGGGTGGACAGACTCCTAGTATTCTTCGAAGCCACGAAAGTCCACAAGGAACAGAAGCGAGCCATGGTGCTCCACCTAGGTGGCAAGGACATACACTCCATTGCTCAAACACTCACAGAGGCGACCCCCAAAACTCATCACACGTTAATAAACGCCCTAAATGCCCACTTTGAGCCCATGGCCAACCAGGATTATGAACGTTTTGTATTCAGACAAGCGCGTCAGCTGCCGGAAGAGTCATTGGACACCTACCACACCAGACTCAAAAAGCTAGCATTGTCCTGTGGGTTCCAGGATGTAACAGAAGAAATCCGTGGTCAAATCATACAGGGTTGCGCCTCTGCCAAACTTGTGGTAAATAAAATTTACCTATGCGGAATTTCTATGCGGTAAAGTTCAATAAGAATAACTCAATCAAAAATGAGAGGCAGAGTCCGTGGCATCTGAGTTTATAAGAGTTTTATTCCATAAAATGGAATTGGTTCGAACCAGGTATCATGTTCCATCACCACGAAGGTTCAGGAAGGGATAGACAATGCTTTATTAACAGAGTACAATATATATAGTATATGCATATAATGGTGATGGATACAGAAGGCGTAACAGCTGAGAGAAAAGAGATAAGAACATATGTACGTAACAGAAGGCGTGCACGAGGGCGTAAACGGAGGTGTGTGCTGGAAACGTCACATGAAAGTGTCACAGGTGGGTGGATCCATAGAGGAATCCTGCAGTGTCAGCAGAAATATATGGCAGAGATGCGCGCGCAGCAGCATGACGTGTGATTGACGTTGAACTGGAGGGTGAAGGGGACTTGACATTTAGCACTATACGTGGAGACAGAAGTCTGGCGTGTCAGAACAACCTAAACCCAAATCATATCTAATATCTTGTGTTTGAGGAACTGCACTATCTAGAAGGAAAGGTCTCTCGGGCAGAGGCTATTCTATACTGACTGCTAGTGCGTGCATATGCGTCTAAGTGTCTACGTGTAATGCGAGGGGCCATGGGCCTACCATGGTAACAGGAGCAATGAATTACTTGCACGGAGACAGAAAGGCCGGGCCCTTTGCTCTGCAGCTGGGGAGATGTTTTCCTAAATCACTAGACAGGAATGTATTTTCGAGGAGCGGAGCAGATAACTTGAAGGCTGAATTGTCTTGGCAGGCAAGCAGGCCGAGCCGGGCACCGTTAGCCGCGCAGGGAGTAGGGTAAGGGTCATGGATGCAGATCCAGGCTGCAGCTTTCAGAGGCAGAAGGCAGAAAGGGCTCGATGGCAGGAATCAGGGCCTAACTCGCCAGAGTCAAGAAAACGTGAAAGTGCACCATGTAAAGACGGTGGCACGGCATACTTAGGAACTGAATATTCGACCCCTTCATGGTGGATCTGAAAGAAGACATGTTAACGTTGGACGCAAATGTATTTGCGTCTTCATAGCGGGTTGTGGAGGGAACATACATGTACTTGAAGCACGTACATGGAGCCGTTGGGGTCTACGTTAGGGGACACAATTGACCATAAAAATTCATATTATCTCATTCCCTCCTTGTCCCCTACGGACCCTTCATGATATATCAATCTTTATCAGTCTATCAATCTGTTCATATAACATCATTTGCTCTTCCTTTTTCTGGCGGGATTTTGAATGTGGACTTGAATGGGGAATACATGATGTGGCACACAAACCACAGATCGCTGGCCCACATTGTAAACATAGGCAACAACTGAATACGATAAGAAGGGCTATTCCGAGGAAGGATAGGACTTTCCATCCCCAGGCTGATAACACGCTCCAGAACCAGGTGCCTGGATTCTGGTGTATCTGACTTGCAATCTTGTGAAGACGGGTTATGGCTCTATATACTGAGGGTGCGTTTTCTGGAATGAAAACACAGCAACTCGATCAGATGACTCTACAAGCTCCGCCCCTATCGGCCAGGATGACGTCAAGAACGAGACGATTTTGAAGAACAACAATCCGCATAGCAGACTGCTCCTCTGTTAAGTTACCTAGGGCGGAAGTAGTTCCATTCACTACTGCTTCGAGGGTTCTGGTTAATTTACGTATCAGTTTACTATTAAAGACAGCACCTAAATAGGGAAAGAAACCTTTATTGAAGTCTGTATACTGCTCCCATGCCATTTCAGTGTAGTCGACAATCGGGAGATCTCTCTTGGGTCTAATGTGTACTAGATGGGAGTCCCTATGATAATCAGGAGGGGCTAGGAAAACAGGTGGCAGAAGGAATGCAATGTAACAAGTACCATCCCAATCTAGAGGTAAGCGTATATATGCTGTATGACCACAAATGAAATAGGAATGACGGGAAGCTCTGAATGTAGACTTGCCTTTATCACTGAATTCGATCACAGTAGTACATTTACTATGACCTAGGTGTACTGAACCATTCTTTCTGACACATAATTCACCTTTGACTGGTAATACTGACATAGCGGGCAAGACTGGTTCGGCTTCGGACTGGACATTCAGAATCATGAGGTTGAGCGTAAAATTACCTAATCCATATACTTCGTTTTCTAGATCGGTCCCTGTCCTTTGGGGAAGACCCTCCTTGTCAGGGAAACATACTTTATGCAAAACTGTGTTCAGATTTCCCCATACCCAATTGCCCTGGTAAACTACGGAATCAGAATCTAAAGAATTCATTAAACTAAACCATGCACCACAGGAACCATTATGTGTGAACGGGTACGGAAAGAGGGGCAGAACTCCCTTGTATTTCTGATAGGGAGGGAGTCGGCCACATATCCAACAATTGGTAGCATTGCTGGTCTGATGGGAATGATGTAACATGCTGATGAATGTATTGTTGCGCAGCGCAAGTCGGTAAGATAACTCGTGCGGGGGCAATTCACTGAAAGTATGCTCGACAGTATCATTTGCAGAAGAATGTGCATGTGTGAAAATAGGAAAGTACATGTGTAGCAATATACGTGCAGCAATAATCATAAGACTCAGAAAAAACAATCAATAATGTCACAATGCAGTGACTGCGGAGAGATTTACAATATTCATGTTTCTTGATCTGTTTCTGTCTATCTCCCTCTCTATTGGGGTCTAGCGGGTACATGTCAGGAACTTGTCTAACCGATTCACCTAGGGGAGGACTTAAACAATTAAACTGTCTGACTTGCTAGACCTCAACTTCATGCGAAATTCCTGGGAAGGAGTTTTCTCTACCAAAGGGAGTTTAGTATCAGTCTCTGGAAGGGGGCAGGGCTGGAAGTCTAGTTTTGGCTGTAGTCCATAGTGTCTCTTCACATGACTCGAGTGGAGCCAGCCCTTGTGGCCCTCCACTTTGACTGCTGTCCATGTTGTTAATAACACAAGCTTCGGCGCCTGCCAACGGGGCTCCAGCGGACTCCTCCTGTCGAAATTCCGGATAAAAACGTATTCTCCAGGGACGATCTCGTGTGGCTTCACCTCGGTGTTGTCGGGAAAGGCTGCAGCTACCTGTGAACGACATGATTGTAGTGCAGACATCAAGGAAGCAAGGTAATCTGTCAGCATATTACAGTCAACATCTGTTATTTTACGAGGCAGAGGCGTCCCCCACATATTCAGTGGCCTACCAAAGACCACCTCATACGGGGATAGCCCTGTTCTTGAATGTGCGATCATTCTCATGTAAAAGAGTGCAACTGGTAAAGCTACTATCCAGTCAACGCCTTTCTCTCTACAAATCTTGGCAAGACGTATTTTCAGGGTCTGATTATGTCGCTCGACGAGACCTGCTGCCTCGGGATGTCGGACACAGTGGAACTTCCACTGATAACCTAGCAGGAGTGATACCTGCTTCATAAGCTTGGACGAGAATGGCTGACCATTATCTGAATACACGATACGGGGCAAACCATACCTGGGGAAGAATTCACGTACCAACTGCTTGGCAGTGGTCGGAGCAGTGTAATCTGGGACTGGATATGCTTCTGTCCACCGGGAAAGTGCACATACAACTACGAGGACATATTTGAATCCTCGACAACGTTCCATCTGGATATAATCCATCTAGAGAACTTCAAAAGGGTGATCGGGAGGATGAAATCCACCTTGCTCTACGGGAATGCCTTTACCTGGATTGAACTGACAACAGATCATGCAAGTACGTACTTTCTGTTTTGCTGCTGCTCGTAAATGCTTATTAAACCAAAGGTTTTGAATACTGTCTAGCATGGCTTTTTCTCCTAAATGTGCAGGACTATGTACTGTGTTAATGATAACTTGAACCATTGAGTCGGGGAGAAACCATGTGGCTTTCCCCTTCGTCATCCATCCCTGCTCTGTCTGGATCCCTCCTAGTTCAATCCATTACTTGATTTCGTCTGGTGTAGCATGTGTCTGTATGTCAATTACATCTAGGGCGGGATCCCTAATTGTCATGCAATGTGTCGGTGTCGGGACTATTATCTTTGTCAGGTCAGTTGCGTGAGTCTGAGTCTGAGCTGTATGCTTGGCGGTTCGATCTGCCAGGTCGTTACCCTGGGAAATGGTATCTGTAACTTTCGTATGTGCCTTGCACTTCATGATGGATATCGCTGTAGGCAGATGTATTGCGTCTAACAGAGCTTGAATGAGGGGACCGTGCTGGATCTTGGCTCCGTGAGAGGTCAAGAAACCTCTCTCTCGCCAGAGTACACCGAAGTCGTGTACGACTCCAAACGCATAACGGGAATCTGTGTATATGTTAACTTTCTTATTCTTTGCTTGTATACAGGCTTGAGTCAGAGCGATGAGCTCTGCTGCTTGGGCTGACAGGGTGTCAATGCGATTCGTTTCTATAACTTCAGTTTCTGTCGTTACTGCATATGCGGCCACTAACTCTCCTGTACTTGTTCTCATACATGAACCATCCACATAAAGTGTCAGGTCTGGATCTGGTAATGCAGTGTCTGTCAAGTCTTGTCTGGGTTTCGTCGTAATGGTAATGACTTCAACACAATCATGTGCCAAAGGGTCTGTCTCACTTAGTGGCAAAAGTGTAGCTGGATTCAATGTATTGCAACGTCTGATTTCTATGTGTGGCTGAAACAATGTCAATTCATAACCTGTCAATCGTGCTATAGTCAAGTGTTGAGTCTGTGTCCTGTTCAAAAGAACTTCCACGGAATGTGGAACTTGTACTGTCAATTGATGTCCTAACACTAGGGAATCATTTTGTCTGATTGCTAGAGCTGTTGCTGCTACAGATTTCAAGCACGCAGGCAGAGCCTGGGCTACTGGATCTAATGTACTAGAAAAATAAGCACACGGTTTGTGTGATCCTGCTTGATCCTGGGTGAGTACTGATAATGCAGTACCTTCACGTTCTGTGACAAAAAGTGTAAAAGGTTTACTGTAGCATGGTGTCGCTAAAACAGGTGCTTGACATAGAGCTTTCTTCAGATCGTCAAAAGCATGTGTATGTTCCTGAGTCCAAGGGAGGACAGTCGATGTCGCTGCCTCCTGGGTTGTCAACTGTATGAGTGGCTTGGCTAGAAATGCATACTGAGGAATCCATTGTCTACAGTAAGAAGTGAGGCCTATAAAGGCTCGTACCTCCTTTTGTGTCTTGGGCTGTGACATGTTTACAATCAACTGGATACGATCAGGTGTTAGCTGTCTCCCCCCTTTGGACAGCAAGTGCCCAAGGTATACCACTTGCTGAACACAGAATTGCAGCTTCGAAGGAGACACCTTGTGTCCCTTGTCAGCCAAAAAATACAAAACTGTCAGTGATGCTTGTTCACATTCTGGTTCACTTCGGGCGGTGATCAATAGATCATCGACGTACTGAAGTAGGGCAGTGTTGTCAGGCATGTGAATACTGTCAAGTTCTCTTTTTAATGCTTGGCTATAGATGCTGGGGCTTTCTGTGAATCCTTGAGGTGCGCGTGTAAATTTGAAGCTTCGGCCATTTAAACAGAATCCGAAAAGATATTGGCTTTCCGGATCAATAGGTACACTAAAGAAGGCGTTCTTCAGATCAATTACAGTAAAGAACGTTGCCTCTGAATCAATAGCTGTCAATAATGAAGAGATGTCTGGAACCACAGGGTACTGCGGTACAATGCATTTATTCAATTCTCGTAAATCGATCACTAATCGATAAACTGGAGGTGCATTTGGATCAGTGCGTTTAAGAATCGGAATGATAGGGGAATTACATAGATTTGAGTCGGTTTCTACAACCACTCCTTGTTCAATGAGCTCGTCAATGATTTTCAGTAAAGCCACTACAGCATCTGGTGGTATTGTCGGATTCGCGGTAAAACAACACCTTGTTTCAGTGTAACTCGGTATGGTGTAATGTGCATACAACCTACATCAGTGGGGCCTTGTGCCCATAAATGTGCAGGAACATTCTGTAGTCTGGGATCAATATCTCTCAACACATAGTGACCCTTGAAGTCACGCAAAAACAATCTTACTCCTTCCGGAGAACAACAAATTACAGCTCCTAGAGCTTTCAGTGTCTTGATACCTAATAAGTTTTCTGGACATGATTTCGTGAGCAATAAATCTGTAGTGCGGGACAACGGACCAACTGAAAGAGGAACTGGTTTCGATACTTCATTTACAATAGGCTTTCCTGAAAATCCAAGGGAAACATTCTGTGAGCCTGAGAGGGGTGCCCCTGGAACCTCGTTGTGACTGATTGTTGTCCTGCTTGCCCCTGTGTCAATCAAAAACTTTCTATCCTTTCTTAATACCTGACTGTGTACATAAGGACCCTCTTGATCTACAGGAACCTCAATAAGAGGCAAGCCAACCTCCCTCTCTAGGCTGTTTCATGTGTATCGCTGGTAATCGGGATAATCAGTTTGAGCATACTGGTACATCTGCTGTGTTGTATGTTGTGTTGCGGCAATCGGTTGTGGCTGTGGTACCGCTACGGTCTGTACTGTCTGTTGTGGAGCATGCATAGGCTGTACGTTCTGTGTAACGTGTTGTTGGACCTGGTCCTGTCTAGGAGGACGCGGTCTCTCTTTAGTTTTACCTGTAGATATATTATGTTTCAAAACTGCACAATCGTTTACATAGTGACCAGGCTGTTTACAATAGTTGCATGTCCCTTTAACAGGACCTGCTGAATTATTGGACTGTGTCATGCCCTTTTTCTGACCGTCAGCTGGAACTGACTGAGCGACGAGCATTTTCATTTTCGTGTCTTTCATACGTCTTTGTTCGTGATCATGTTCTTCCCTTATTCTGTTCTGGTGGTACTGTAACATCTGTAACATTTGGGAAGGCGTGTTTGCTTGCCATGTGCTCTCGACTTTCAATACGCGATTCTTAACTTGTGGCAGTGAATTCTCGACTAATTTAGATACAAAAAGGTGTGGGTATGACTCGCTACTTGTTTTCAGGCCACTATTAATAATAATTCAGAAAAGGGGGTGGTGATGAACAGAGTGTCTGAATTGAGCAGACCACTCTTACCCAGTCCAAAGATCAGGGCTTGATCCATCACCGTTATTTATCTCACTGCCCCATCCCAGCTCAGAACCTGGCTATATGCAAATCAGTCTGTCCCTGGCCCAGTGCATCATGGGAACAGGGCAGACTAAACTACCAAGCCAATTCTACACCAGAAAGGAGACAAGCTACCGGGGACCGGTTTCTGGCATTTCAGCCGTCTTCGGCCCGGCTTGCTTGAATCCTGATGGAGCAGTGAGAAAGGGACTCATGTCTGAGTATACCCTGCCACACCTATAGTGGCCAAAAACGATTCAGAAAAGGGGGTGGTGATGAACAGAGTGTCTGAATTAAGCAGACCACTCTTACCCAGTCCAAAGATCAGGGCTTGATCCATCACCATTATTTATCTCACTGCCCCATCCCAGCTCAGAACCTGGCTATATGCAAATCAGTCTGTCCCTGGCCCAGTGCATCATGGGAACAGGGCAGACTAAACTACCAAGCCAATTCTTCACCAGAAAGGAGACAAGCTACCGGGGACTGGTTTCTGGCATTTCAGCCGTCTTCGGCCCGGCTTGCTTGAATCCTGATGGAGCAGTGAGAAAGGGACTCATGTCTGAGTATACCCTGCCACACCTATAGTGGCCAAAAACGATTCAGAAAAGGGGGTGGTGATGAACAGAGTGTCTGAATTGAGCAGACCACTCTTACCCAGTTCAAAGATCAGGGCTTGATCCATCACCGTTATTTATCTCACTGCCCCATCCCAGCTCAGAACCTGGCTATATGCAAATCAGTCTGTCCCTGGCCCAGTGCATCATGGGAACAGGGCAGACTAAACTACCAAGCCAATTCTTCACCAGAAAGGAGACAAGCTACCGGGGACCGGTTTCTGGCATTTCAGCCGTCTTCGGCCCGGCTTGCTTGAATCCTGATGGAGCAGTGAGAAAGGGACTCATGTCTGAGTATACCCTGCCACACCTATAGTGGCCAAAAACGATTCAGAAAAGGGGGTGGTGATGAACAGAGTGTCTGAATTGAGCAGACCACTCTTACCCAGTCCAAAGATCAGGGCTTGATCCATCACCGTTATTTATCTCACTGCCCCATCCCAGCTCAGAACCTGGCTATATGCAAATCAGTCTGTCCCTGGCCCAGTGCATCATGGGAACAGGGCAGACTAAACTACCAAGCCAATTCTTCACCAGAAAGGAGACAAGCTACCGGGGACCGGTTTCTGGCATTTCAGCCGTCTTCGGCCCGGCTTGCTTGAATCCTGATGGAGCAGTGAGAAAGGGACTCATGTCTGAGTATACCCTGCCACACCTATAGTGGCGAAAAACGATTCAGAAAAGGGGGTGGTGATGAACAGAGTGTCTGAATTGAGCAGACCACTCTTACCCAGTCCAAAGATCAGGGCTTGATCCATCACCGTTATTTATCTCACTGCCCCATCCCAGCTCAGAACCTGGCTATATGCAAATCAGTCTGTCCCTGGCCCAGTGCATCATGGGAACAGGGCAGACTAAACTACCAAGCCAATTCTTCACCAGAAAGGAGACAAGCTACCGGGGACCGGTTTCTGGCATTTCAGCCGTCTTCGGCCCGGCTTGCTTGAATCCTGATGGAGCAGTGAGAAAGGGACTCATGTCTGAGTATACCCTGCCACACCTATAGTGGCCAAAAACGATTCAGAAAAGGGGGTGGTGATGAACAGTAAAAAACGGTGTTGGATCTAGCCCTGATCTCTTGACTGGGTGAGAGCTTTCTGCTTAATTCAGAGACTCTGTCCCTCACCACCCCTTGTTGTAGATATTTTTGTCCACCCTAAGCGTGGAAGGGTATTCTCAGATGTGAGACCCTTGCTCATTGCACCATCAGGATTCAAGCAAACCGGGCCGAAGAGGGCTGTAATGCCAGAAACCGGTCCCCGGGAGCTTGTTTCCTTCCCAGTGTAAGAATTGGCTTTTGTAGTTTGGTTTGCCCTGTTCCCATCATGCACTGGGACAGGAACAGACTAATTTGCATACAGCCAGGTTCTGAAACTGGGATGGTGCAGTGAGCTAAAAAACGGTGTTGGATCTAGCCCTGATCTCTTGACTGGGTGAGAGCTTTCTGCTTAATTCAGAGAATCTGTCCCTCACCACCCCTTGTTGTAAATATTTTTGTCCACCCTAAGCGTGGAAGGGTATTCTCAGATGTGAGACCCTTGCTCATTGCACCATCAGGATTCAAGCAAACCTGGCCGAAGACGGCTGTAATGCCAGAAACCGGTCCCCGGGAGCTTGTTTCCTTCCCAGTGTAAGAATTGGCTTTTGTAGTTTGGTTTGCCCTGTTCCCATCATGCACTGGGACAGGAACAGACTAATTTGCATACAGCCAGGTTCTGAAACTGGGATGGTGCAGTGAGCTAAAAAACGGTGTTGGATCTAGCCCTGATCTCTTGACTGGGTGAGAGCTTTCTGCTTAATTCAGAGACTCTGTCCCTCACCACCCCTTGTTGTAAATATTTTTGTCCACCCTAAGCGTGGAAGGGTATTGTCAGATGTGAGACCCTTGCTCATTGCACCATCAGGATTCAAGCAAACCGGGCCGAAGACGGCTGTAATGCCAGAAACTGGTCCCCGGGAGCTTGTTTCCTTCCCAGTGTAAGAATTGGCTTTTGTAGTTTGGTTTGCCCTGTTCCCATCATGCACTGGGACAGGAACAGACTAATTTGCATACAGCCAGGTTCTGAAACTGGGATGGTGCAGTGAGCTAAAAAACGGTGTTGGATCTAGCCCTGATCTCTTGACTGGGTGAGAGCTTTCTGCTTAATTCAGAGACTCTGTCCCTCACCACCCCTTGTTGTAAATATTTTTGTCCACCCTAAGCGTGGAAGGGTATTCTCAGATGTGAGACCCTTGCTCATTCCACCATCAGGATTCAAGCAAACCGGGCCGAAGACGGCTGTAATGCCAGAAACCGGTCCCCGGGAGCTTGTTTCCTTCCCAGTGTAAGAATTGGCTTTTGTAGTTTGGTTTGCCCTGTTCCCATCATGCACTGGGACAGGAACAGACTAATTTGCATACAGCCAGGTTCTGAAACTGGGATGGTGCAGTGAGCTAAAAAACGGTGTTGGATCTAGCCCTGATCTCTTGACTGGGTGAGAGCTTTCTGCTTAATTCAGAGACTCTGTCCCTCACCACCTCTTGTTGTAAATATTTTTGTCCACCCTAAGCGTGGAAGGGTATTCTCAGATGTGAGACCCTTGCTCATTCCACCATCAGGATTCAAGCAAACCGGGCCGAAGACGGCTGTAATGCCAGAAACCGGTCCCCGGGAGCTTGTTTCCTTCCCAGTGTAAGAATTGGCTTTTGTAGTTTGGTTTGCCCTGTTCCCATCATGCACTGGGACAGGAACAGACTAATTTGCATACAGCCAGGTTCTGAAACTGGGATGGTGCAGTGAGCTAAAAAACGGTGTTGGATCTAGCCCTGATCTCTTGACTGGGTGAGAGCTTTCTGCTTAATTCAGAGACTCTGTCCCTCACCACCCCTTGTTGTAAATATTTTTGTCCACCCTAAGCGTGGAAGGGTATTCTCAGATGTGAGACCCTTGCTCATTGCACCATCAGGATTCAAGCAAACCAGGCCGAAGACGGCTGTAATGCCAGAAACCGGTCCCCGGGAGCTTGTTTCCTTCCCAGTGTAAGAATTGGCTTTTGTAGTTTGGTTTGCCCTGTTCCCATCATGCACTGGGACAGGAACAGACTAATTTGCATACAGCCAGGTTCTGAAACTGGGATGGTGCAGTGAGCTAAAAAACGGTGTTGGATCTAGCCCTGATCTCTTGACTGGGTGAGAGCTTTCTGCTTAATTCAGAGACTCTGTCCCTCACCACCCCTTGTTGTAAATATTTTTGTCCACCCTAAGCGTGGAAGGGTATTCTCAGATGTGAGACCCTTGCTCATTCCACCATCAGGATTCAAGCAAACCGGGCCGAAGACGGCTGTAATGCCAGAAACCGGTCCCGGGGAGCTTGTTTCCTTCCCAGTGTAAGAATTGGCTTTTGTAGTTTGGTTTGCCCTGTTCCCATCATGCACTGCGACAGGAACAGACTAATTTGCATACAGCCAGGTTCTGAAACTGGGATGGTGCAGTGAGCTAAAAAACAGTGTTGGATCTAGCCTTGATCTCTTGACTGGGTGAGAGCTTTCTGCTTAATTCAGAGACTCTGTCCCTCACCACCTCTTGTTGTAAATATTTTTGTCCACCCTAAGCGTGGAAGGGTATTCTCAGATGTGAGACCCTTGCTCGTTGCACCATCAGGATTCAAGCAAACCGGGCCGAAGACGGCTGTAATGCCAGAAACCGGTCCCCGGGAGCTTGTTTCCTTCCCAGTGTAAGAATTGGCTTTTGTAGTTTGGTTTGCCCTGTTCCCATCATGCACTGGGACAGGAACAGACTAATTTGCATACAGCCAGGTTCTGAAACTGGGATGGTGCAGTGAGCTAAAAAACGGTGTTGGATCTAGCCCTGATCTCTTGACTGGGTGAGAGCTTTCTGCTTAATTCAGAGACTCTGTCCCTCACCACCCCTTGTTGTAAACACTATTAATAATAAAACATTTCTCAAATCGAGAATAAAAATCACTAGTGTCTTCATCGGGCTTCTGTTTGCAGGCTGAGATTGCATCCCAATCCTCCTTTTTAGTTGCTAATAACCTTGGCAATACTTGTACTAACAATCCTGGTAATGCTTTAGTTTTGTCCCCAAGACCCAATCCTGGGGTTCGGCCATTTTCTTCTGTTTCTAATGCAGCCCAATCAATCTTCTTATCTCCCACCTCCCATTCTTTTTCTTTGAGTTTCTCGTAAATACCGGCAGGCAATAGTACTTTCAATATCTTCATAATGTCGGGATAGGTATAATCTCCCATGAGTAACATGTCTTTTATTTCACGGTGAAAACCTGCAGGGTCTTTATCATGACTGGGCACTATTTTCTTCATTTCTAACAATTCCATTTTAGTTATAGGCGTGTATACATACACACGTGTAAGGGTATCATCGGCATTCCTGACTGGATGTACTTCTCGCAAGGGATTTTGTCTGTCTATGTAAAACATTTTTCTTTCTGGAGGTGGAGCTGCAACAAACTGTGGATTCAGGAAGGCACTATATCTGTGTCGATGTTCTAAAATTACTTTTATTAAATCGGTACCCAGGCCTCTCCATTTATTCATGAGTAACTCTATTAATACATCAGGTAGGGGACCTGGATCAGAATGTTGGCTCTTATACAACGTAAGAAGGTGCTGTATCATGTACATACCAGCTAGTCGCTGTTCGTCTGGGAAAGATTAAAAAATGTTTGCGCTAATGCGTCATCATTATATTTATCGGAATTGTCAGCCCATTGTAATGCTGACCTGGCTAATTCTTGTTCATCCATGGAATCGAGTACATGGTACCCCATTCGTTCTTGAAGTATTCTATCGGTAGCCTGAAATAGATGTTCAAGAGTCTTCGGATTTGACATAGCAGAGTGAAAAAGTCTCTTGCTTTCCGGGCGTAACGTTTTATTAAAGGGCTTACTCTTTCCTACATATGCTATCGTGTTTGTATGTTCTGGCCCCTCCTCCTCTGAGGATTCATTCTTGTCATTATCTGCTTCATTTTCAGCTTTCTGTCTTTCATGAAATACTGTTATTTCTTTACGTATTTTTCTGTATCATGTTTTCCGTCTGCAATATTCTGACCCCATGTAGTTAATACCTCCATCTCTTCTTTATTTACACCAGGCCGGTCTCGTTCTCTTATGAAACAGTTTATGAGGAATCTTAAAATCATACTTTGAATGTCTACTTTCTGATGTGCCATGGCCTCGTGAATACATTCCTGACCCTCCCCAGTCTGAACAAAATAATATATCCTGTCTAGATAATTTTTCATTCCCGGAAATAGAACTAAAAAATTTGCAGCACGTCTTATACGTATTGAGGCTAATATCATGCAACCGTCTCTGCCTGGTACTGGATCATATCTACAGTCTGTAAGATACTCTTTAAGCTTTTCAATTGGGACTGCTCTCGGGGTACGTTGCATCGCTAGTTCTCTAATAGTTAATCGCTGTACTGGTGGCGGGGTATGGTAACCTCCTGATGCACCTCCTGAAGCGGAGGCTTGAGCATCTCCTGTCGGTAGGGCCGTGTCAGGCCCAAAAGGATTAAGCGGATTAATAGGGGGTGCAGGTAAGGGTGGAGGAAGTAGACCGGGAGGGGTAAGCTGTTGCGGACCTGGGGGCTGATGATCAGGGGGCGGGTTACCGTCAGCAGGTGGCACACGGACTGGCATACTAGCATATGCGGGAGCTACATCATCCAAGTAGGATGAAATAAAAATGTCTGCTGCGGTCTTGTGACGTAATTTAGTCGGAACCAATGGAGGGGGCAGATCTTTCGGTATTTCCGGGGTCGCTTTAGGCAGGCCCTCGGCCAGGACTGGATACAATCCTGTCATAATGGCATTACTCCGTCTATCGTGTTGTTCCATTCTAACTTGTTCCCCTTCTTCTAGTAGTTCTTTTTCTTTGGCTTTTTCAGAATCCTCTCTACTTTTCTCGGCTTTTCTGAGTGCTTTTTCTGTCCGTCTGTGTGATTCTTTACGCCATAGTTCAATGGCATCTTTCTGTGACTGTCTGGCTTTCTTTTTCCATAACGCTTCTTCTACTCTCATGATGCACTCGGCATCCCATGTCCCTGTAGCGGGCCATCTCTGATTCTCTGCTAAATCCTTAGTGTAATCCACCCACAAGTCGAGATATAATACGGCATCTAGGCCGTGCTTGTGGTACATAAAATATCCTGGAGTGTCCCTTGGTGGGATGGGAACAGCTTCCTCGAGTATCCCTTTTCTAGTTCCTATCTGTCTCAGTTTAGAGAACAGCGGCATTCTGAACCTCGATACTTGACACTTGATACTTACTCGGACTTGAACACAACTAATACAATAAACACAGTAATGAAGATCAAACAATCACTCATACCACGACATTAAAACACATTAGACATTTCGGAACGAACAATGACTTGATAACTTGATACTTGATATACTGCTAAACAGTACAGATACACTGCTAGAACAGTGCAGACCGGGTCTGTGTACCCAAACCCGTCTTGACCGGACACAAATTAATGCACCCGTCTAGATGCGTCCCCAGCAACGGTACTCACCGGGAAGCACGGAACGGAAGGCCTCGGAAACTCGACACTGGACTGGACCGGACTGGACTCGACTCGACTCGTGACGTAGGTACTTCGGAACTTCGGGACTGGTGGGCCTCTGAACACCTCGGACCTTGCTCTCTCGGCTGGGCTCTGGTCGGGATCCTCCGCACTCCTCACCGCCTCGTCTGGGTGTCGATCGCAGCCTCAGTCACCTCCGTTGGCCTGAGGGAGATACAGGAAATCCTGCGGGTACGCGTAGTTGTCCGTCACGGCTCTGGCAGGGGACCAGGCCTGCAACGCACCGCCGGCGCGTAAGGTGGGGGAGGGGTCCCTATTCGGGCGCCAAATTATGTGGTAAATAAAATTTACCTATGCGGAATTTCTATGCGGTAAAGTTCAATAAGAATAACTCAATCAAAAATGAGAGGCAGAGTCCGTGGCATCTGAGTTTATAAGAGTTTTATTCCATAAAATGGAATTGGTTCGAACCAGGTATCATGTTCCATCACCACGAAGGTTCAGGAAGGGATAGACAATGCTTTATTAACAGAGTACAATATATATAGTATATGCATATAATGGTGATGGATACAGAAGGCGTAACAGCTGAGAGAAAAGAGATAAGAACATATGTACGTAACAGAAGGCGTGCATGGGGGCGTAAACGGAGGTGTGTGCTGGAAACGTCACATGAAAGTGTCACAGGTGGGTGGATCCATAGAGGAATCCTGCAGTGTCAGCAGAAATATATGGCAGAGATGCGCGCGCAGCAGCATGACGTGTGATTGACGTGGAACTGGAGGGTGAAGGGGACTTGACATTTAGCACTATACGTGGAGACAGAAGTCTGGCGTGTCAGAACAACCTAAACCCAAATCATATCTAATATCTTGTGTTTGAGGAACTGCACTATCTAGAAGGAAAGGTCTCTCGGGCAGAGGCTATTCTATACTGACTGCTAGTGCGTGCATATGCGTCTACGTGTCTACGTGTAATGCGAGGGGCCATGGGCCTACCATGGTAACAGGAGCAATGAATTACTTGCACGGAGACAGAAAGGCCGGGCCCTTTGCTCTGCAGCTGGGGAGATGTTTTCCTAAATCACTAGACAGGAATGTATTTGAGGAGCGGAGCAGATAACTTGAAGGCTGAATTGTCTTGGCAGGCAAGCAGGCCGAGCCGGGCACCGTTAGCCGCGCAGGGAGTAGGGTAAGGGTCATGGATGCAGATCCAGGCTGCAGCTTTCAGAGGCAGAAGGCAGAAAGGGCTCGATGGCAGGAATCAGGGCCTAACTCGCCAGAGTCAAGAAAACGTGAAAGTGCACCATGTAAAGACGGTGGCACGGCATACTTAGGAACTGAATATTCGACCCATTCATGGTGGATCTGAAAGAAGACATGTTAACGTTGGACGCAAATGTATTTGCGTCTTCATAGCGGGTTGTGGAGGGAACATACATGTACTTGAAGCACGTACATGGAGCCGTTGGGGTCTACGTTAGGGGACACAATTGACCATAAAAATTCATATTACCTCATTCCCTCCTTGTCCCCTACGGACCCTTCATGATATATCAATCTTTATCAGTCTATCAATCTGTTCATATAACATCATTTGCTCTTCCTTTTTCTGGCGGGATTTTGAATGTGGACTTGAATGGGGAATACATGATGTGGCACACGTTAGGGGACACAATTGACCATAAAAATTTATATTACCTCAAACTGAGGGAAAGAATACTGGAGGAGTCCGGCAAGCCGCTGGCCGATATCCTAACTCTCGGCCGCACGAAGGAACTTTCCAAAGCCAGGGCAGCGCACATGGAAGCCGCACTGCAAGCAACCGGTAAAGTGGAACCTGTCAACAAGATTCAAGTCCAAACACCACCCAAGTGGCACAAGAAGACAACACACGCACAGGGTGGGGCATCAGGGCATTCATGTGGATATTGCAGAGGCCCGCGTCACCCGTCATCCAGCAAGGGGAAAACGCTGCTCGGGATGTGGCAAGATGAACCATTTTGAAAAAGTATGCCGATCGAAAAGATTCCGTAAGCCACGCCAAGCAGTAAACACTGTAACGGAAGGCGAGCAGAGCCACAGTGACATGGACGATGACGAGGAGGAGGAACGATCGGTGCATAAAGTACACATGATCGGCACTGCCGCTCGTCGCACCAGAACGCTCCCTCAATGTTCAATCCGGGTGGCGCACCAGGACATAATGGCGGTAGTGGACACAGGAGCGTCCATAAACCTCATGAGCGCCTCGCTCTACAGAGCCGTGGTCACGCCTCCGGCCCTGAGCCCCACTCCCATCACTGTGTTTGCATATGGACAGGACATCCCCCTCATGATCCGAGGGAAGTTCCGAGCGGCAATCCGCCATGGGGACAAGACCATCAATGCGAACATCTTTGTGTCAGATGAGGGACAAGGCATGCTGTTAAGCTGCAGAGCAGCCGAAGACTTAGGTGTGGTAACATTCACCTTCGGAGTCCACGAGGAATCAATACAACAACTCCTCATGGAGTTCCCTGACATCTTTGAAGGCATTGGGCGCTTCAAGGGCCGGTAAATACACCTACACGTTGACCCCACAGTACAACCGGTGGCCTTGCGACACAGACGCATTGCGTTCCATCTTCGGCCGTTGGTGGAAGAAGAGCTTCGCAAACTGGAAGCGGCTGGCATCATCGAAAAGGTTTCAGGCCCCACCCCCTGGGTGTCGCCCATCGTAGTCACCCGAAAACCGAAACAACCAGGGGCAGTCAGGATCTGCGTGGACATGCGCCTCCCCAATGCGGCCATAAAATTAGAGTGTCACATAACTCCCACCATTGATGACCTCATCGGAGAAATGGCCGGGGCCTGCTGGTTCTCCAAGCTAGATCTACGATCGGGATACCACCAGCTAGTACTTGACAAGGAGTCGCGAAATATAACCACCTTCTCCACCCACATTGGCCTTCGGAGGTACACCCGGCTCAGTTTTGGAGTTTCCAGCACCGCGGAGGTATTCCAGAATGTCATTCAGGAATTGATCACCGGCATACCTGGGGTGATAAATGTCAGCGACGACATAATGATACACGCCCGGACCATTACAGAACACAATCAACGACTAACACAAGTGTTTCGCAGGCTAAGAGAAGCGGGACTTACGCTCCATAGAGAGAAGTGTGATTTCCTACGAACAAAGATAGGTTTCTTTGGATACGTCTTTTCGGCAGAAGGAGTCAACCCAGACCCCCACAAAGTAAAAGACATCAAAGACGCACCCCCCCCACTACGGTCACCGAGGTCCGGAGTTTCCTTGGCATGGTTAATTACTGCAGGAGGTTCATCAGAGATCTTGCCAACCTCACACTTCCCCTGCGTGACCTCACAAAGGACTCCACCCCATGGACCTGGGGACCGGAACAAGAGAAGGCCTTCCAAGACATCAAGGCGTCCCTATCGAGCAACACGACACTCGCCTTCTTTGATCCCCGAAACTCCACCCTCATAGCGGTAGATGCCGGGCCGGCAGGACTCGGAGCTGTCCTGATGCAAAAGCAAAGGGACGAAATGGACTGGGTACCGGTTGCCTTTGCAAGTAGATCTCTTACAGACACGGAGCAGCGGTACTCCCAAATTGAAAAGGAAGCTATTGCCATCCACTGGGGGTGCCGGCATTTCCATCTATATGTATACGGCAAGCCGTTCACGGTGGTAACTGACCATAAACCGTTAGTGGCCCTGTTCTCGGGAACATCAACCAAGCCGCCGCCTCGCATCGAGAAATGGCTACTCCAACTGCAGGAATACAACTGCAACATTGAATACCAGCCCGGGGCAAGGAACCCGGCGGACTCCCTATCACGCCATCCCAGGCCAGCCACCCCGGAAGAAATGGAGGAGGCCGAAGAAACGGAGGCATATGTCAAATGGGTGGTCGCGCGGTCATGCCCGCGGCCCCTCTCAATAGACGACATTGCGAACGCCACGGCGCAGGATGCCTGTCTCCAGAGGGCCAAAGAGGCTCTCCGAACAGCGAACTGGCACAGAGCCAAGGAGAGTTGGAAGGTGCTCACACCAGAAGCTCGGAAGATCATGGAGAGCCTGCATCACGATGAGACGAACTAAATGAGGACGAAACAGGGTGCCTGGTGAGAGGGCATCGTCTGGTAATACCTGTGGCACTGGCTGACCAGGTGGTACAACTGGCACATGTGGGCCACCAGGGAATGGTCAAAACCAAAGCGCGGCTACGAACAAAAGTGTGGTTCCCCCTAATGGACGACATGGTAGAGAAGGTGGTGAGGTCATGTGCCGCTTGCCAAGTCACCGGAGATGCTCCTCGGGAAGCCCCGATCAGAGTGGAACCTCGGCCCGAACGACCATGGGAAAGGGTCAGTATGGACTTTGGCAGCCTCCCGGATGGAAGACACACACTGGTAATGATCGATGACCATTCCAAATACCCGGAAGTAGAGATAATAACCAGCACCAATGCCGAGAACGTTATCCCCAAAATAAAGAAAATTATTGCCACTCACGGGGCAATGCGCGAACTCCGCACAGACAATGGACCCCCGTTTCAAGGACAAGAGCTGGCCTCTTATCTGTCATCCCTCGGCACCCAACATCGACGCATCACCCCTCGCTGGCCTCAAGCCAACGGGGAGGCAGAGCGATTTATGAGAACCCTGAACAAAGTCATTCGCATCGCCCATGACAAAAGCCAGTCAGTGGAGATGGCCATCTTCACATTCCTCCGAAGTTACCGACAAACCCCACACTCAACCACCGGGGTAGCCCCAGCACATGTCCTCATGGGGCGAGTGGTGACTGACTGTATCCCTCACCATCCACAGTGGTCACCGGAGGGGGTGAATGAAGACAGGATAGCGCAGAAAAGAAAGGCCACTTTTGCTCAAATCAGCAAAAAGAGAAGGGCGGTGATGACATCATTCGACAGAGGCGATCTAGTGCTTCTTCGCAACAGGGTAACCAGCGGCAAGTTTAGGCTGAACTATGAAAAAGGACCATGGAGAGTGATTGGCGTAAAAGGCACACGCATAATAGCAGTCCGGGGACGGGAGACAGTAACAAGAAACGTATCACATTTCAAACACTTCCATCCTGAGCCAACAGCATCCTGTCCCCCACCGTCCGACAATAGAACTGAAACTGCAACCCGTCCTTCACACCAGGAACTGACCCCCAGCCACGAGGTCACACAGAGTAGCAACGCTAGAGGATCCGAGAGTGAAGAGGCGTGTGATGGCTCCGGGGCCCTCGAGGATATGCAGGATCCGGGGGTGGCAGACAGAGAGGCGCCAGCGACGGCACCAGTCACAGAGACAGACATTCCGAGTCCGAGAAGTTCGCAACACAGGCTGAGAAGAAACCCAACACCTTCCTGTCGGCTGCGCGACTATTTCACGTAAGACTGTTCCAAGCAAAAGTTATATGAGTGTGATGTCCGTAATCATGCCCCACAAGGTTGGAACAATATTGGGAGCAGAGTATGCTATTGAAGAGAATTATGACAGACTGTTTGACAATGTTAGTGTTGTAGTTGTTGTTGTTTTTCCTTGTTTTAGGAGGAATGTTATGTTCCAGGATCTGGCACGCCCCTGACGCCATGAGCGTGCAACGTTGAGTCATGTGACTTGCTATAATAAAGAGGGGCCCCGCACGCACGTACGCATTCAGACGCGCAAGCGGAGAGCCAAGAAGTTATTCCCAGTGTCCGTCTCAGTTATTTCTAGGGCCACGTGTCAGGCCTAGTTAGACCTAGATGCCCCGGAGTGTAGGTCCCAAGTCGCTACCCCTAAGGCTGCCATTCCCCTATTACAGAACACCACACCTGCCACAGCGAAGCACCTGCCTTGCCTCGCGCCTCCACTCGCACTCACCTCTTGAAATGCCAGTGAGAGGCCCGCCCGAGGTGCTCTCTTGACGAAGGAAGAAGGACTCCAATGTCTTGGCAGCTCCCGCCGCTCAGTGCGCAGGTTTTGTAAAGAGCTGCCGCCTGTCGTCTCGCTGCCCCCAGGGGAGGTATGACAGATGTATCCACCCGCCCGGTAAAGACTCTGCACAGCTCGCAGTAAGAAGGGAGAGCTGCCGCGACCCAACCGCACCACATGCGAGTCCCCCGATGCAGCCGGCTGAACGATGCACAGGCGCCGCACAACACTGCCCTGAATCAGACAGCAGCTGCTGCGGCTTCAAATCTGCCCAGGCCGCAAGGACACCAGTGGGGAGCCAGCACACGAGAGGTGTGGCGCCGCAGCCAGGGCGAGTGACTCCGGAATCTGGGGATCATGGTTCGATCCCCGATGCCGGCGGCAGATTAGCCCAGCACCATGTGACTCTGGGCAATAGCTTGCTTAATCTTCCCGACCCTTACGGGTGATTGTTCGCTCTTTACAAATGTGGATTAGCAACAAAGCGCCACCTGGTGGCTGTACACAAAACCTCTGCGTGTGGCAGCCCTGTCCAGGACTGAGCTTGCAAAGAGGACTATCGGCCGCAACTCCACTAACGTAGGAGACACCGTCCTGCCAGGAAAGCACCTGAGACAACCATAACGGCCCGCAGTGCCACTTAGCAGCTGCCCACTTTACCGCATGTCAGTCAAGGCCCAGGAGACAAGCACGTGACCTGCCTGAAGCTGAGACTGTCACTGCCAAACCGGGGTGGTAGCAGAGAAAGCCATGCCCTCCCCTGATGATCACCTGCTACCACTACAGCAGCGAATGACCAGGAAGCATACTACAGAAGCTGGCATTTCTCCAGAGGCCCTTGGTCAGGATCACTATAGTATTGGCTGCCCGCAGACAGGAACAAGACCGGGCATGTGCTCTGCTCCTATGTCAGGGCAGAAACTGTTTCACGCACTGCGCTCACGATGCGACCTCACCAGAAGCAGCTCATGCAGAGCGACCTGCAACAAGCCCTGCAAAGCCAAAACTCAGCCCCAGTAGAAGAGAGTCACTGACCTGGCCGGCAGGAAGCGACTGTTGAAGCATCCTAATAAAAGGGGAAGCACGCATAAACACGGCGCCCAACAACACAGAACTCACAACAGTTGCTGCCGCCTACCACAGCATCCACACAGTAAAGTCTCCTGGTAATTGACACGCAAGGAAACCTGAAGCCAAGCGCATACCACTGGTGGATGCCTGACTCCACCTCAACCAAGCCCCTACTAGCAAGACTGGAAGCCCAGCCACAACAGGGAGCCCAAAGGCCTGAATCAGCGCAGCCTGAGAGTTCAGCACTCAGGAAGAAGAAAGGAAGCGCATCAACAGTGGAGAGTACCCAACCCCACCTAAACTAACGGGTGAGAACAGGGACATCTACACCTCAGCACCATCCTCGCTCAAGGAGAAAGGCTGTTGCACATTACCAAGGGCTCCCAGGAAGACTGGATCTTCTCCAGCCAAGGCAAGTGCCGGCCAAGCTCGAGCAGCAACACCACAAATACTGCAATCCAAGCCCTACCCGCAAGAGTGGATGACTAGCTTGACAGCAACGTCTCAAGGTCACTGTCCCCACCACTAGCACAGGAAAGAATGGTGCAGTTCACGCACCACCAGTGGCTGTCCAACGCCACTGCCAAAGAGGAGATCGAATCCCTTGCTCCTACTAGTGTGCAAACACCTCTGCCAACCACACCCCCGGCACACCATGTACCAGAAGAGAGCACCTGAGAAGAAAACAGCGTACCATGCCAGGTGCGCACAGAAGGCTGCGTCAGGGAATCTGACAGCACAGGCGCCCGGTAGATAGAGACATCTCTAGAAAGAAACACTGCTGGAGTCAGCAGGGAGATCCCCCTACATCTCCCCAGCAGCAACAGCAACAGAGCCTGGAAGGAGCCAAGCGCAGCACAGAGAACGGCCACGTCTCCACTGCCCCCACAAAGCCCCACAGTGGGCCAAAGACAACAAAGTGTCCTCCCTCACACTGCCTCAAGACTGAGCCGGCGGTGACCCAAGACAGGCAAGAGAGGAGTCGCACACCCAACGTGGCAGGCCGCCACATCTACATGCGCGCCAACAACCAGCCACACGCAACCGGACGTCACATCGCCCAGCAAGCAAGGAGCGCTCCAGAACGAAAGCAGGTTTGACTAACACTTTGTTTGTTCCTCAATAAAGTTGGGGAGGAATGTAATGTCCTCTGGGACACATTCTAGTGTCCCGCAGGAAGCTGCCATTCCAGCCACTCCCTCGACGGCTGGACACACTGCACCCCCTAACCCATCCATCACGGGTGCCACGAGTGATGTGGCCCCGTCAATAAAAGGGCCCAAGTGCACATGCTCGTGGCCAGTTACTACACTAACTCTCATGCTGTCTGTGTCTCTCATTTGCATGATGTGGGCCTGAGGCCCGACACCACAGAAAGTAACAGGCATTGGTCACAACCAAACAAGCATTAATCAAACAAAGCATTGGTAAAACGTAAGTGTAAAGACGATGTAAACATTCATGAATGTTAACACCTGTTCCTGAAAGTAGGGAATAAAGGGACCGTGGTGATGATGAAACAAATTACGTTGGAAATAGTCTGTGGATTCCTGACATCCATCAAGAACATCAAACCGGTTTGGTGGGTTACCACACACACACACACCACACACACACCCATGCACACACACATACACATACATACACAAACACACACACAGACACACACGTCTGATTTGGATCACACTCACACACACACAATATCTGATTGGAAACCCTCAGTAATGAAGTTGTTGCATGACAAATACTAGCTGGATAAACATCCTATCACATCATGAGACTCTACCACTCGCTGTCTCTTTTTTTGCCAAGATGAAATGGCTGTGGGAATCAAATTTTGGGAGGCTGTAGCAGGCCCCCCTTAACTCGGGCCCACAGAATCAGTCCTGTGGGGGGACCCATTGGTCCTCCCTTTCCGTGCATGCACAGTGTGGTGCCCGCCACAGGGTGCAGACTTTTCCCCACCCACCCCTTTTTGTTATGGAGCATGTGGACACGTTCGGTATACAGGCTCCCACAGACTTCAATGGCAGTCCAAATGAACAGAGTCCGTCACTATATGGATGCTTCCAAATCAGTCGCTCGGAATCCCAAGAGTGGCATTCGCTAGGAAAACCCTCTGGATCCGAGTCATACGGAGGGCTTTCCTAGCAAGATTGTAATCGGCCCCTATATGTTTTTGTCTTGGAATGGCACCACCCAAAGAGGAGTGTAACACCCGGGGAAGCACATTTGCATGCCTCTATACTAACAAGCATGGCACGTCTTCATTGGCAGTTTTCCCTGAAATATTGAAACAGGTACTAACTGAGGAAGGTGCTGCACTAGAATTGGCTTTACAAATTAAATTAAATTAATCTTCTCTACAATTTCCGCAATCCTCATAAGTAACAATAAGGGAGAGGATGTATGTTGTTTTTTCTTTTTGTGGAAAATGCAAATAAACAAATTATAAAAAAATAAATAAAAAATAAAACAATATGGGAGAAGCTTTGGTTATGTCTATGCATCAAAGACTTGAAGCAGTTCCAGTTCAACATCATGTACGGGAACTACAATAAATTATTTTGAAAGTCTACATCTCTGTGGGTTATGATACCATGGGTACATGAGATGTTAATCCACATAAGTGACATCAAAGGTTCTGTTAAGGAGAAGTCTGCAATGGGAAACAGAATGAAACAGAGGGAGTGAAAGCAAAGACGGGCTGGATCTCCCGTATTTTAGGAATCCAGTCAGGGGGGTTATAATTAAAGGGACTGTGATAAGATTAAAGCACCAGAACTGTATTATTATTCTGATAGCCGATCTTCACATTCCTGTCAGGGCATTGATGATAAACGAGAAGAAAGAGGGAGTTGAAAAGAGTACCGCAGAAAAAGAGAGTATACCAAGTGGAACAGGATGAGAGACTGAAGTCAGCATAAAAAAGGAAGAGAAAGGGACAGACTCTAGGACTTCTGTTAAAAATAATGTGGCGTGTCATTTTAAGAAACATTCTGATCCAAATACGGATACTCCTGCAAAATAGGACTTAGGCAAGAGTACTTCAAGACAGCGCATCAGGAGCCACAATAGTGCATTAGACTCTCCAAGGGTTCTATCTGTGAGTCAATCTAATGAGTTCATATGGGGTGAGACTCCAGATAAGCATTTAAATCCTAATGATAGGGTTTATGATCTACAGATAGAAGGGAATATACCATGCACCATTAAAGCAGTCTTCCGGCCGCATTTATCTAAAGGATACAACATCATATTAGCTGATGATGACTGGCTTCCACTCTCTATTAGTGAAGCAATCCAAAGGGAATAGGTAATAGGGGTAGCAGTTTCTCTGATAGGGCCTGAAGATATCAATGAAATTTAAACCAGTAAATCGGCTGGTAAAAAGGCTTCGGCCTTATATAGAAAACAAGCAGGCTTAGTAAAAGACTCTATTCCACATGTTATTCCTTTACGTAGTGAGCCTCAAGCACAGGCTCCTTACCCTGTAAAGCCAGAAGCAAAGATTGATATAAAGACAATATTAGATAAATTACAATATCAGGACACAAAAGAGTCTTTTCATTCTACAATGAAGATGTCCCTTTTTCCCATCTCCAAACCAGATAGATCCTCTAGAATAATTTAGACTATAGGAATTTAAATAAACATACGCAAACATGCATGGTATAAAATTTGCAAAGTACACATTTACTGAAGAAACTAGTATAGAAAAAATATAAAACAGCCCCGGACATCGCCAATGGGTTTCTGGTCAAAACGTAGCGCCTGAAGCCAATATGTAACTGCTTTTAGCTTAGACGGTGTGCATGTCTCGTTTAAACTTTTGCCTATAGGGTATAAGAACAGCCCTGGCTTAGACTTAGCATGCATATCAGAGATATTACAATCAGATCCCAAGGTGTTATCATATATTGATGATATCTATTCAGGACCACTAGAATTATATGACTCTGTGGCTGCTGCTTTTTTCACATAATTTTGAATTTGCTGCATTTGCCACATAATTAAGCATGGGCGAATTTTGCGAATCTGGCGTTCGCGAATTTGCGTATTTGCGAATTTGCAATCCGAATTTGCAGATTTTTTTGTGTTTGCAAGGGTTTCTGCCAGTTTGCAAGGGTTTTGTACCAGTTCGCAATTGCGAACTTACTTGTCGGCTCGCAACGGTCACGACTATGTTGTTTCTACGTCTGGTTCATCATCACAGGTTCACAGCACCCTCTGTTTCACCACTGCCACCCTCTGTTTCACCCATGCCACCCTCTGGTACATCAATGCCACCCTCTGGTTCATCACTGTAGATTATGGGGGGGAAAAGCAAGCACACCTGCCCTGCTTCAACTGACATGAATTAATTTGGGGTTGATTTATTAATGTGTCACTGTTTTAAAATTCCAGTCTGTCACCTGCTTCCTTATCTGTAATTTGCTTTCTGTTGCAGTGCAATTTTTTTTCCCAGGACCTTTGTGGCCTAATTGTAGCTATTCTATGAGCCTGCTGTGAGGGTCAGAGCAGGGTCATAGAATAGTTACAAGTAGGCAACTGAACTCTGGAGGGGCCCCTCAGGAAGCACTACAGGGAATGGTCACTAATGATGAGTTTGAACTTTTGCACCTGCTGAGTGCTTTCAGTTTTGCAAAACTCGTTTTTCTGCATTTTCGCGGGATTCGAGGGGCGCGAACTTACGCGAGATTGAATTCGGAAGCCGCGAATTTGTGCGAATATGCGATTTGTTTTTTTGCGGAGTGTTAGTTCGCAAGGTTTTGTGCGTTTTAGCGAGCCGCTTGTAGCGCAACGGCGCGAAGTTACCCTGACGGTCGTTCACGGGCGCGGCCATCTTGTTTGCATGCCGTATTTCCGTTTCCGGGCGCGATGTGTAATCTCGCAAAGTGTGCGGCTCACCAGTACAATTTTGCGTGTGATCGCGAGGAAAATCTCGCGCAAACTTACCCACGCGGTCGTGAACGGGCGCGGCCATCTTGTTTCTCATTCATTGCTATGGTTCCGGGCATGCTTTCTGTATCCTCTCTGAATCTCTGCCATCCTTTGCTTGTTTGAAGTTTTTTTAATCTATTTTACTTATTATCTATCCCTCTATTTTTCTAGCTCTATATTTTTGTGTTTACTGCTACTTTTGGTTAATTTTAAACTATTTTTTTAAACTCTTTTCTTTTCTTCTTCCCTATTCTATTTCTTCTTTATTATTTAGCTTCCTTTCTGCCCAGACCATGGTAAAGGGAGCCGGGAAGCATCCTGAGAAGGGGAAGGGTCCCGCACCCCGTGCCGGCTCCCGAGCGGGCATTTGAGGGGGGAGACAGTCACAGCCCGGGAGATCTTTAGCGCAGAGGAGGTGGCCGCACTAGTCTTTTATGTTCAGCGCCGCCTCACCCGGACCATCATGGCAGGCGGCAGGATCGCTAGCTGGTACGGGATCCAGGAGCGCCGGAAGCAGTGGGAGAAGGTGTGCCGGGCCATGTACCAACACTCTCGGGTCCGGCGCACCTACAACCAGTCCACCCATCGTTGGACGGATCTCCTGGACCAGGAACGCAATCTGCTCGACCTGCTCGGCCTTGAGATCCCCGGGCTTGGTGAGTAGTAGTAGCTATTTCTTTACTACTCTGTTTTCTCCTGCTCTTTGTGTTATTATCTTGCAAATTTTGTTTTTTTACCAAGAGCAATAATGCTGCTGATTACATTGTAGGTACATTTATATTTCAAAATCTTCTGTGCATTTCAGTTGCACTGTTCTCCTTCTCAGTAGTGCTGCTACTATGCTCATTTGTTTTCGATTTTGTGTTCATTTCATTGGCCTGTGAAATTATGCATGAGTGTATTTTAAAGAACTGCGTAATGCTAGACACTAAGGGTCAGATTTTTAATTACCGGCGCATCCCTGCAAAGTAGCAGGGATGCGCCAGTAATTGTGCGCCAGGCCACCACCACCCATGGTGCGCCGTATTTACAATGCGGCGCACTATGGCCCCAAAACGTCACCGAAGCGTTACGCTTCTGTGCCATAAAGGCGGCGCATTGCTGGAGTTGCTTCGCAACGATGGCGCAGCTCAAGCAATGCTCTGGGGTGCCCTATCTCCCCAATGCTGCGTCAAGCTGTAAGTCTGCTTCAAGCAGGCGCAGGGTTTGAGTCACGCATCATTGTCCTCAAAGTGACTGATTGAAATCTTGTAGATTTCCCTCAGCCACTTTTAGGATGCGTTCCTGCGCCGGAACGCCCCCTGATGGCGCAGGGCTTTACAACGTGATGCATCTCCCATATGCGTCACGTTGTTAATATATGCCGCACCATGGCGCCTCTTTTGTTCTGCCGCTGCGTCACAAAAGTCACGCAACAATGGAGCAAAAGAGCCGCAAGTTTCTTCTAAATCAGGCCCTACAGACTCAAGTCCAGTCCTCCCTTTGTACACCTGGCAATAAGAAGAAATAGTGGTGGTGGATTGATAGTTTGAGTATTTTAATGACTGGTTAATGTAGTTGGAAACTTTTTAGTGTTGTCACTGATCTGAAATCACAATGGACTTTGTCTGTCACTTTGCGTGCTGCAGACTGCTGCCTGCCAGCCCTGGGCGAACCTTTTTAGTAGTTTGTTTAGTGAGTTACATAAGAACTTTCCAAGTCCACGGTCCGCAAATCAAGCAATACTAATAACGTAGTAGTCCACATGAGATAGGTCAATATATCCCGTGGAATAGTTGTTTGCTATTTCGCCAAAATATTTTGTTATTGTTCTTTTGAAATGTTTGATTTGCTTGACAAATATCATCCATGTTTTTTGGTCTTTTTTTCTTTCATGTTGTACATCAGCTCCCCCCAGGGGCAAGAGGGCATTGGAGGAGGCTGCTGCTGAACAGGATCGGTCAGGCGATGGCTCCTTTGCTGGCCCGGTAAGTTTTAATTTTAATATAGAGTACCTATTTTTTCATAGCTTTCCTCATTCGATTTTTTCTAAATCGTCTTGGATCTTCTTGTAGACTGTATCTAAATGCCTATCCTGCCTCAACTATGACTCCCTGTGGTATTACTAGATTATTCCTATTAGTTTGTCTGTGTAGCTAACTAAGATTGCACATTTGGCAATTCCATTGGACTCCCATTCTAGTCAGCAATAGCTCTATGCACTGAGTGCAGTCCTCTGGGATTGTCCATAATGTCTTTTCAAGTCTTCTAAATGTTTATGCTTTGACAATTGCCAACAATAAAAAGGTGAATGACCACCAAGAAAGAATAAGATACTACTTTACTCTTGGTTTGGATAGGAGGACAATCCATTCTACTACTGTTGCAGGGACAAATCTGCACAAACAGAATATGGACACTAAATAGTGCATTGTTTATCAATTATAATAGGCGCAGGTAGACTTTCCACATACCTCAGTGATATCAGACTTTGAAGAACCCCCAATCTCCTTACTGACTAGATAGTGTGGCAGAGTCATTTAGCTCCCAAATTCATCGATGATTGATCCCCAATGATGATTATCCAACCAGGACAAGAGTACGGAGTCAGAGTCCAGAAGTGTCAGAGGCACGGACTCATGCTTGCAAATTGCAAAACCTTTTGCTCATTCACTCATGACCAAACACCACAGTCTATTTAAGTTTTAAAGCTTTATTAAAAGTAAAAATATTTATTAAAATCAAGCTTGTCATAAAACATAAACGGTTGATTAAAAATGGAAAAGTGTTTATACTCATTTTTTATTTCACACATTTATTGTGGGCGAGCCGAGCCCTCATCTGGTTTGAATTTTCATTTTTCTTTTTGGTGCTGAATCATTGGTCCCTTCGTCCTAATGATTTCTTCTTAGAAGTGAAGCTTCTGTCTGTTATGAGGAAAATGGTGCGTGTTAAAAAGCAAGCATTCATCAGTTGTGCCAAATAATTTTGCAAGACAACACCCTTCCCTGGAAAAAGGGACATTTTTACTTTAGAGTAGACAGTCACAATTTATTAGATTGGTTTCTGTATTCACATTTCTTCATTCCTAGACAAAATACTAGTGAGTGGCGTATGCCTATGACATCTAACATTCTTAAATGTACTTTGTAGGTGGAACATCTGGTGCTGGGCCCAGCGCAGAGGTAGAGGGAAGCTCTGGGGAGGAGGCGGTGCAAGTGCCGGACCAAACTGCTGTGCGGGTTGCCACGGTAGTGGCGGGCAGTGGTAAGCTCTTATATTCCTTACTTATTGAGATTGCAGACTGCATAGTGTGCTGCTCCCCATGAGAAAATGTAAGGTTTGTCCAGTTTAAAGACATGAAGAAGAATTATTGACATTTAGGGGCCATTTATGATGGCGGATGGACCTGAGTCCGTCCGCCACCATAGAGTAGGAGGGACCGCCCGCAGCGGCGGTCCCTCCGTGGTAATTAGGATGTGACCGCCACCCTGGCGGTCACATCCTGTATTTTTATCATTGCGGCGGGTGCTGCTTGAAGCAGCACCCGCCGCAATGATAAAAATGTAAGTTGTGCATTTGCATGTACAAAGCAGCAGGCACCTCGTGGTGCCTGCCGCTTTGTGCAGGCAAATGCAGGGGGTTACCATAGGTACCCCCAATGTGCACCTTCCACCCCCCCTTCACCTCTGGGGGCCCGCAATGGGCCCCCAAACAAAATCTCTATGCCTTTGCACGTCGGAAATGCCGCCATGTAAAGGCTTGTTCCTCCAGACATCCTAATATGGCTGGCGGTGTCTGATAGACACCGCCAGCCATGTTAGTGCTTTTCCGCCGTGGACGGGAGGCGACCGCGGCAGAAAAGCTGCGGACTGAAAAACGATCCCCCAGCCATCCTAATCTGGCGCGGGGTCTTTTTCAGTCCGCTGCGGATTTCCAGCATCCTCCGGGCCGGCGGTGGATTCCGCCGGCCCGGAGGATGCGGGAAATCCTCAATCCTAATCTGCCCCATAGTTTGAATGGATGGATGCCTGGATCATGGTACTATCTGACTCTTAGATAGCATATGTGTATCTAGAGAGAGTAGACGGTCACTGGATGAACTAAGTGTTACTTTGAAGAGCATGTAACACCGCACCCGCACGTCTGTCCCAGTGTAGGAAAGGCAAGGAAAAGAAGTTGTAATTTTGTCCGAATACTACCATGAATAGTAGCAGTAGTTTGTATTGCAAGCACAGCATATATCCGACTATTACGATGGCCACTCACTACCTATGTTAATAAGTTTAGTAGAACTCGGTCATTCATGTGTGGATGTATCACTGTTCACTCAATAAAAAGCAAAGCACCTAAAGTCATCCCATATGTAAGTAAATACATACCATGTGCAGTGATAGATAATCAGATTATTTATCTTCTTCATTTCCCTTTTCTAGAATTCATTGGCACTATAGGGTGAAAGTTAAATTAATTAAGCAGTAGCCCTTGAAACAGAGTTTTCTCAGTGCCACCCGTAATAGAAAAGTAAGAGCATCACCACCTGCATGTACTGGACTGGTACAGTAACGCAAGTCTGTCTCACTCATCATGGCGGGCGTCTGTTTTCCTCGGGTGCAAGTTGACTGCGCTGGCATTATGCCGGCTTGCAGAAGTTAACGTACCAATTTTGCTAAACAAGAGAGAAGAAGAAGAATAAGACTGGTGTACTGTCATAGTCGACTCTAATGGAGTGAGCCCATAGTGCTCGTAGAATTGATTCCTTAAACTCCCACTAATGTTAGAGCAAGGGTGAAGAAGTGGGAGGTTAGATAGATACTGGCCACAATAGTTATGTACTGCACTTGCAAGTTGCTAGTTCTACTGTGACACAACTTTCTGCTGAATCATTTTTTGTTAATCTTAAAGAGCATTGGTTACAGACTATGTCTTTCTTTCTTCATATAGATGCTCCTTCCAAACCAACCCGGAAGGAGCTGGCTAGACGGGCCCGGCAACGGAGGCTGGAGGCCACTGTAGCTGAATATCGCCGGCTGGTGGCCCAGGAGGAGGGGGACACGCAGTCTACCACAACATCTACCGGGACAGCTGCATCCTCCTCCGCGCTCCCTGGGTCACCCAGACGGCGCAGGTCTCCAGCGGTACGGAGCCGGGGTACCGCAGCCACCCGCCACCGCCGAGCAAAGAAATCAGCTGCCCCCCACAGCAGTTGCAAGAAACGCATGCACCGCCTTTCCCTGAGGGTTTCCTACCTCGAGCAGGAGCTGCTCAACACGAAAACCCGGCTCGAGACCCTCCGCAAGGAGCATTCCGACCTGGCCCGGAAATTCAACAGCAGCAGCCAGCAGTAGGAGGAGACGGTCCCTTGCCCCTTTTTTAAAGACTTCTGGGGGGTGGGAATTGGGAGTTGGGTTTTTTCACTTTTTTGGACTTTTCACGGACATTTGTTGGGGTTAGGGAGTGGGGTGGGTTAGGGGTCGCTTCTGACTCATCAGAAGCGGTCGCTCCACTTCAAGCTGCCTCCCCGACCTAAGTGCAGTATTGTAACCTGCCTTGAGCTGCTCTGAGCTGCACCCGATTGTTATTATTAACTCCCACAGCGCCCGATCTTAACTATTGATTTCCATAGCGCCCGATCTTAATTATTATTCCCTGCCTTGAATTGTTCTGAGCTGCACCGGATCTCAATCACTTAGTCCCATAGCGCCCGATTTCAATCTTTAATTAATCATTCCCATAGCGCTCCACCACCTCAGTAGTTGCGCAGTTTGTTTTGCAGCGTAGCGCTAGTCCCAATTGCACCAATTAGCATAATAACACAGCGCTAGCCTCCATAGCGTGCTGTAACTCTGAGCTTTGTCTGCATTGCCTTGCCTTTCAATAATTTGATTGTTTGTGCCCAAATTTGTTTGTTTGTTTGAGCGTGTCATTTATACTTTGTGCCCCTATCTCTGCATAGGATTTGGCCGACTGCCATCTTGTTTAGTCTCTTGTTGTTGTTTAGCCTTCCCTCCCCGGATATCCACCCCGCCTCCCGCCTCCCAGCTGCTCTGCCCTCGCCCCTCCCCCTCCACTATCCATATATGACTAATGTCTCTACGCGCAGCATTCATGCGCAGCGGTCGCGCCCCATGCGCGCTGAAGGTGCGCCAAAGGTAAGCCCGTCTACGCCCGTCCGCTCCGGGACCGCGCCCAGCGCCAGACCCCCTGGTCCTCACCGCTCACAACCCACTAGAGTCACATATGACGCCGCATCTCTCCTCGCCCTCAACCCCGGACGAGCACCACAATGCTGTGAAGCCGCCCCAGGTCGCTCCCACGGTCCTTTCGCCTGCCTCTCCTGCAAGTTCAACTGCTCCAGGACCCTCACCAAACCCAACCCCTCCACATACAGCTCCGCCTCTAAACGCCTGAAGTGCATCTTGCTCAACACCCGCTCGGTCCACAGACACGCAACGGAACTCTGGGACCTACGCGATACTGCATCACCGGACATCGCCTTCCTTACAGAAACCTGGATGAACACAACATCTGCACCCGACATCGCCATAGCCATACCAGACGTTTACAAGATCATCCGTAAAGACCACACCAATCAAACAGGAGGAGGCATCGCCATCATCCACAAGAACACCATCAAAATCACGACCAGCTCCGAGGATAATCTTGCAACCGCCGAATACCTCCACTTTCAGATCCACACCGACCCTAGGACCACTCTTAGAGGCACCCTCATCTATAGGCCTCCAGGCACCCGCAGTCAATTCAGCGATGACATCACCGACTTCGTCTGCCCACATGCCCTCACCTCCGAGAACTACATTCTCTTAGGAGATTTCAACTATCACCTTGAAAACAGACACAACAGCAACACCTCCACCCTCCTGGATAACCTGGCCAATCTAGGACTCAAACAACTTGTTGACACCCCCACCCATGTTGCAGGACACACGCTCGACCCTATCTTCACCTCCAGCAAGCATATCTCCTTCGATCGCACCACAGCTCTCCATTGGACGGACCACAGCTGTGTTCACTTCAGCTACAAAACCACCCCGACCCACAACCGCCCACAACCTATTCCTCAGAGAAACTGGAACAAAATCACCTCCGACCCACCCTCTCACTGGACCCAAACCAAGCGGCCACCAATCTCAAGCAATGGATCACCCACAGTGCTGACGAATTAGCACCCCTGAAAAAACACCAGCTCAAATCAGACTGCAAAAAAGCTCCCTGGTTCAATGATGACCTTAAAAAATCCAAGAAGCTATGCCGCACCCTGGAGAAAACATGGAGAAAAAACCCAACCACCGACAACATGTCCATCCTCAAGGCTGCCATCCGCAAACACCACCAACTGATTCGATCTGCTAAGAAATCAGCATTCAAGGATTGTCTTGACAACAACAATCACAACAGCAAGGAACTTTTCAACATCGTCAAAGAATTCACCAACCCCACCGCAGCATCTAACGACATCACTTCCTCCCAAGACCTCTGCAATGCGCTATCCTCCTTCTTCTACAACAAAATAGCCGACATCCACAACAGCTTCGAGAATACTCCCAGCTTCCAACCCCCCCCCCCTCCCCCTTCAGATCCTACTCCGCCAACTAACAACCTCACCGTATGGAACCCAATCACCACTGACGACACCATCCGCCTAATGAACTCCATCCACTCTGGCTCGCCAACCGACCCCTGCCCCCACCACATCTTCAACAAAGCGAACTTCATCATCGCACCCCATCTCCGTGATGTCATCAACTGCTCGTTCAACTCTGCCACCTTTCCAGAAAGCTGGAAACACGCCGAAATCAGCGCCCTTCTGAAGAAACCCACAGCAGACCCCTCCGAACTTAAAAACTACCGACCCATATCCCTCCTCCCATTCCCAGCCAAAATCATCGAGAAAGCCGTCAACAACCAGCTCGCCGCCTTCCTTGAATCCAACAACTCCCTCGACCCATCTAAATCCGGATTCCGAGCCAAACACAGCACCGAAACCGCCCTCATTTCAGCAACAGACGACATCCGAACACTACTGGACAATGGTGAAACTGTGGCCCTCATTCTACTTGACCTCTCCGCCGCGTTCGACACAGTCTGCCACAGCACCCTTATACAACGCCTCAGCAGCATCGGCATAAAAGGAAAAGCCTTGGACTGGATCACCTCATTCCTTGCTGGGAGAACTCAGAGAGTCCGACTTCCCCCATTCACCTCAGAGGCCACCGAAGTCATCTGCGGCGTGCCACAAGGATCTTCACTCAGTCCCACCCTCTTCAACGTCTACATGAGCACACTTGCATCTATCGCGCGTCAACACAACCTCAACATCATCTCCTACGCTGACGACACCCAGCTGATCCTCTCCCTAACCAAAGACCCTAACACCGCCAAAACCAATCTTCATGAAGGCATGAAAGACGTAGCCGAATGGATGAAACATAGCCGCCTAAAACTCAACTCAGACAAAACGGAGGTGCTCATCCTAGGATCCTCCTCCTCTGCCTGGGACGACTCTTGGTGGCCCTCCGCTCTGGGCACAGCACCCACACCCACAGACCATGCACGTAACCTTGGCTTCATCCTAGACTCCTCTCTCTCGATGTCCAGACAAGTCAACACAGTCTCATCATCCTGCTTCAACGTACTTCGCATTCTCAAAAAGATCTTCCGTTGGATCCCCCAAGAGACAAGAAAGACTGTCACCCACGCACTGGTCACGAGCCGACTGGACTATGGCAACACACTATACGCCGGAATCACAGCAAAATTACAGAAAAAACTCCAACGCATCCAAAACGCTTCAGCGAGACTCATATTGGACATCCCTCGCCAAGATCACATCACCGGACACCTAAAAGACCTCCACTGGCTTCCCGTCAGCAAAAGAATTACATTCCGCCTTCTCACCCACGCACACAAAGCCCTCTACAATTTAGGACCCGAATGCCTCAACACTCGACTGTCCTTCTACAAACCCACCCGCCAACTACGATCGTCCAATCAAGCCCTCGCCGCAGTCCCGCGCATCCGAAAATCCACCTTGGGTGGCAGATCCTTCTCCTTCCTTGCTGCCAAGACCTTGAACTCACTCCCCTCCCACCTCCGCCTAACTCAAAACCACATCTCCTTCAGAAAAGAACTTAAAACCTGGCTATTCGACAAATAATGAACCCCCTACCCAAGCGCCTTGAGACCCTCTGGGTGAGCAGTGCGCTATACAAATACCTGAACTTGAACTTGAACTTGGTCTTGTGGGAGATTATTTTTGTCAGGGATATAAATATACTTTAAACTTTATCTTAGCATACGTGTTTTTTTTACTGCTTTTGAGGCTGGTGGGTGGGGGCTTAACAGTAACTTTGTTTTGGTAACACTTAAGTGGCATCTTGATTCAAGTTGTGTAATTAATTGCCCAAATGTTTTCAAAACTAAGTGCCTCTCACAGAGTAAGTGAATTCAATAGTCCTAGGAGAAACACTTCTTACATTAAATAAGGTTTAAAAAATAGCTGAAGTAAAACCTATAGAATGGCTTTAGGGAACAATTTAGAAGCAGAGAGAGATCCAATAAATGCAGAGTCACACTCATAGAAGTTCACAGCAATAACATTACTTAAAAAATAATTAGAAAAGAATGGATACTGTATCTGTATGTTGTTGTAGTTGTCCTATTGAATTTGGTAAGTAAGTTGCACGCATCAAGCCATTCCTCTTATTAGCGGCACTCCTCCATTCCAGCTGACGCTTCGTCCATCAATGTTGGTGACCAGAAGACACCCTGTCCACTGCCTGCCTGGCGGATGCTGAATTGCGGCTCGCTAATGTGAAGCCTGACTTCATCCTTTTTTTCCCATTGCACAGACTGAAACCCGGCCTGTAATTATTGATGGAAAAACAGGAAGTGATATTAGAACACCACTGACAAATAAATATAAGGTATGTACGCTGTGTAGTGCAAAATGTCACACTTTGAGTTTCCTAATAGACAGTACAATATTTTTGAAAGTGCGTACTCTGTCTGAGTCTCCTTTTGAAGGATAAATAAGTATGGGCAAATTATTTTAGCGGATCTTTCCCCTCTAGCTAAGTGTACTGTAAACTGTGTTTTAGAACAAAATTAGACCTTCCCAGCAGTGCTCCCACCCAGACCCTTACTAAAGCCAGTCGCAAAAATGTAGAAGACCCCCAATCAGATCTCAAAAAACGAGGCCTAGTAGAAAACTGGTGACAAAAAGTACTTTGAAAGTAAAAGTAGGCCCAAATCCCCCCTTACCCACCGTGGATTGTATTCAAACCACTTGCAAGCAAGCAAAAGTATCCATACCCAGCATCGCTTCAAGACTCGCAAACCCCCCCACAAACAGCCCCCCACCCAAACACATGCAATACAAATACTGCTAACCCTAACGAGCCCTAAGTTAAGAATAGTGGCAAACGCTTTCTTTAACTATGCCAAATCCCCCCTTTCCCTCCATGGATTTTCTTCAAATCACTTGCAACCAAAATTACACATTCCCACGAGTGCTCTAAGACCCCAGAACTCAGTTGCAAGAGTCTAGAACACCCCGAAACACATGCAATCCTGCTGCTAGGGCTAACCCTAACGAACCCTAAGTTACAAAAAGTGCCAAAAGGCTTTTCCGCATGGATTTTCTCCAAACCAGTTTTATCCGCTATTAGACCTTCCCAGCAATGCCCCAAGACCCGCCAACCCACCCGCAAAAAAGCACAACACCCCCAAACAGCCAAAAAGGAAAATGGGGACTTAGTCATTTTCATGGCAATTTCCAAAATCACTCCGCGCGCGCTCTGCAGCTAGGCCCTAACTCCCCTCTGCCACCATGGATTTGCTTCAAACCTCTTGCAATCAAAAGTATCAATCGCCAGCAGTGCTCCCAGACCCCGAAACCCACCCACAAACACCAGGAAGCCCCCCAAAC
Organism: Lissotriton vulgaris; assembly: GCF_964263255.1. NCBI lineage: Eukaryota > Metazoa > Chordata > Amphibia > Caudata > Salamandridae > Lissotriton > Lissotriton vulgaris. The sequence continues at coordinate 1,220,918,835 of NC_141693.1, forward strand.
AGGCCCCCGAAAACGCTACATTGAGCGAAATCTCAGAAATAGCAAAACCTTTTTCTTCATGGATTTTGTCCAAACCACTTCTATCCGGTATTAGACCTTCCCAGCAATGCCCCAAGAGACCCGGAAACCCACCCGCAAAAAAGCACAACACCCCCAAACAGCCAAAAAGGAAAATCTCATACTTACAATATTTTTCGGCCTTCGGTCCAAACGCGCTGTGCAGCTAGGTCATAACTCCCGTTTTCCACCATGGATTTCCTGAAAAGCAAATGCAATCAAAATTGGACTGTGCCAGCAGTGCTCCCAGACCCCAAAACCCACCCAAAAACACCCAGAACCCCCCCAAAGAGCACCTCAAAGACAAGCAAGTCAGCAAAAACGCAAAAATAATTTTGCTTCCGATTTGCTCCAAACCACTTTTATCCGGTATTAGAGCTTCCCAGCAATGGCCCCAGAGCCGTCAACCCAGGCAAAAACAAGTAGAAGACCCCCAGACAGCCAAAAAGCAAAAGTTCAAAAATGGGACTTAGACCTTCCCAGCAATGCCCCAAGAGACCCGCCAACCCACCCGCAAAAAAGCACAACACCCCCAAACAGCCAAAAGGAAAATCTCATACTTACAATATTTATCGGCCTTCGGTCCAAACGCGCTGTGCAGCTAGGTCATAACTCCCGTTTTCCACCATGGATTTCCTGAAAAGCAAATGCAATCAAAATTAGACTGTGCCAGCAGTGCTCCCAGACCCCAAAACCCACCCACAAACACCCGGAACCCCCCAAAGAGCACCTCAAAGACAAGCAAGTCAGCAAAAACGCAAAAATAATTTCGCCTCCGATTTGGTCCAAACCACTTTTATCCGGTATTAGAGCTTCCCAGCAATGGCCCCAGAGCCGTCAACCCAGGCGAAAACAAGCAGAAGACCCCAAAACAGTCAAAAAGCAAAAGTACAAAAATGGGGACTTAGTCATTTTCAAGGCAATTTCCAAAATCACTATGCGCGCGCTCTGCAGCTAGGCCCTAGCTCCCCTCTGCCACCATGGATTTGCTTCAAACCTCTTGCAATCAAAAGTATCAATAGCCAGCAGTGCTCCCAGACCCCGAAACCCACCCACAAACACCAGGAAGCCCCCCAAACAGGCCCCCGAAAACGCTACATTGAGCGAAATGTCAGAAATAGCAAAAACTTTTTCCTCATGGATTTTGTCCAAACCACTTCCATCCGGTATTAGACCTTCCCAGCAATGCCCCAAGAGACCCGTCAATCCACCCGCAAAAAAGCACAAAACCCCCAAACAGCCAAAAAGGAAAATCTTATACTTACAATATTTATCGGCCTTCTGTCCAAACGCGCTGTGCAGCTAGGTCATAACTCCCGTTTTCCACCATGGATTTCCAGAAAAGCAAATGCAATCAAAAATAGACTGTGCCAGCAGTGCTCCCAGACCCCGAAACCTACCCACAAACACCAGGAAGCCCCCCAAACAGGCCCCTGAAAACATGATAGTGAGCAAAAAGTCAAAAACGTTTTCAAGTCTGATTTGGTCAAAACCAGTTTTATCCGGTATTAGACCTTCCCAGCAATGCCCCAAGACCCGCCAACTCACCAGCAAAGAAGTAGAACACCCCCACAAGTGCAGAGTCTTTCTTCATTGGGCGTAATCCAGCCCTCTGCTTTGAGGGAAATAGGAGTCTGGAGGAGGAGGATAGAGGAGCATGTTCTTGTGAACTTGTGAACCTGAGGAATGCAGACTGCGGCACCTTCAAATCAATAAGCAAATAAGTGAAGACAGTTCTGCTGATGGGCTTGTTTTTGTGATTAGGTGATTTAAGTTTTAATTATATTAACTGTGCAAAACAAAGAAAGACAGACACACAGGAATAAAAGTGAATAAGGACGAAAAAGAAAGTTATTGATTCATTGGCTCATTTTCAGGGCTCGGTGTCAGGGAATAAGAGTTTGTCCTCATACTCTGCAAATTCAGGCAGGAGTAGGTCAGTGTCACCTAACAGAGAAGAAATTCCCTCATCTAAGTTGCTGTCCTCCTCGTCTTCTTCTGGTGTGTATTCTCGTGCTTTGTAATCTGGTGGTATGAGGTGCTGATTCATCTTGATCATTGATAACCTCTCCACATTTTTGGGCGAGAGGCGGGTCCGTTTGCAAGTTACAATGCCACCAGCAGCACTGAAAACCCGTTCAGAAGACACACTTGCGAGTGGGCAAGACAAGTAGTTTATAGCAAGGTTGGAGATCTGTGCCCACAATTCTTTTTTCCCATGCCAATACGCCAATGGGTCAGCATTAACATAGATCTCTGTTGAGTCATTCAGATCGTCCTGCACCATCGACTGAAGGTTCACCAAGGTTCCTCCACTTTGCTTACTTTTTGATGGGACCTTTTGAGAACCAAACCCAAGCTGAGTTAGCCAATCCTCTTCTTCACCCAATGTTACTGTTGTGTCTGGTGCAGATGATCTGGTTGCCGGTGTCTTTAACGGCTGAGAGGTCACTTGTGCCACAGCCACAGGTGCAGAAGTGGATTCTTTTGACTGGAGATGGCCTGCTGATGCTGATGTACTGCCTTTTCCTTCAATGTTCTGCTGTTCTCTTTCAAACCTCATGGCTGACAAGGCTAGCCAACGTTTGTACTTTGTAACATCTTCATCACCAAAAGGAAAGAATGCTCTGCCTGCCAGCGCCTTTTTGTAGCGTGGATCCAGAATAGTAGCACAAATGTAATGCTGTTCTGAGTGGATAATTTTAAGACGTTCATCGCCAAGTAGGCGCTCTAATAATTTCTCCGCCAAAACAAAAGCGTCTTGCTTTTCTTTATCTTTTTGAAACATAGAAGACACCGCCTTCAGTTGGTGCTCCAGCATGCGCAACAATGGGATAGCTTTTGCCAAATTACAGTCCTCCCTGCTGACTGCACGCGTGAAGACCTCAAAAAGACGAAGCATGTCTGTCAGGCTTTTAACTAGCTTCCATTGCGCCGCATCTAGCCTCAGGTCCTTCCGAGCTGTACCCAGTGTTAAGAAATACTGATCGAGTACCGTATACTGCTCATACAGATGCTCAAGCATGTAGAAGGTTGAGTTCCAACGTGTTGGCACCTCCTGGATGAGTGCTTTCACTGGCATTCGACGTTCATGTAGCAGGCCCCTCAAATGCCTCCGGGCCTTAAAAGATTGGCTGAAATGGTTGCACATTCTTCGGCAGGTAGCCACTAACTCGCACGCTGGACTGTCTTCTTCACTCAAGAATTTTTTAACAACCAGGTTTATACAGTGCGCCAAACACGGCACTCTGAAATAGTTACCCAGCTCCATGGCCTTAACTACATTGGCACCATTATCCGTGGAAACATAACCAATCTGGCGTTTTTTGGGGGACAGCCAGTGAAAGACCTTTGTGTTAAACTCCTTCAAAATGTTTTCTGCTGTATGACGTTTCTCCAAGCCAAACATGGCTAGTGTTGCATGTTTCCGAGCAGCTTTAAAAACTTGGTCCGGGTCAACACCTGCATTTAGCTTTGCTTTAACGCCTGAAAAAGAGACCCAGTGTGCAGTGATGCACATGTAATCAGTGCCTGCGCCACTGGTCCACATGTCTGTTGTCAGATGTATAGTGTGAACAGCACTCTTCTGCAAAGCTGCCCCAATCACCTCCAGCACATCTTCATGTAGTGCTGGAACCGCAACTCTGGCAAAATAGAACCGGCTAGGAACCTTCCATTTAGGGCAGAGCGCTGCCACTAATTCTAGAAAACCAACCCTTTCTACAAAAGAAAAAGGGAGAAGGTCCAGAGCTAGCATTTTAGCCAGCTTAGTGTTATACAGACGCGTCAGTGGGTGGTTGCGTTCATATGGCGCGTCTGAAAACAACATGGTTCTAATGTTGGCCTGGACCATGATTTTACGGGATGATGATGATGACTTCTTCGACCCAGTTACGCTCGCTGATGAACTTTTTCGCATTGGTGTCTCACTCTCTCCCACACTCTTAGTGTGGCTCACAGGGGGTGTGCTGACAGGGGTACTGGGTGTAAGTGAAGTGTTTGACACTTCTTCCTCCTCATCATCAGAAGAAACATCAACGTTTTCTTGACTTCCAATTCGGGCTTCCTTGATCTCCTTTAGGTGCGCATGCCATTGGACAGTGCGCTGTCTCTCAAGATGACCTCTCTGGCCTCCGGTACCATAGTTGGTACCAAGCTTACCACGACTAACTCCAAGCTTACAAATGCTACAAATGGCTATGTTTTCCTTTTTTCGGCAAACACTAAAGAAGTCCCAAACTACGGACTAGAAATGTCTGTGGGGGCCGGAGGAGGCGATAATGGTGGTGGTCATGCTGCTAATGCCAGATGAAGTGGAGGATGTGTATTGCCGAACTTTACTACGTTGTGCACTTTCACCACCACTAATTGAGGTCGAGGTGGATGGAGGTCCCTTCTGGCGAGGAAGAAATATGGAAGCGGTAGGTGGTGGTGTACTAGTTAACTCCAATGATTGTGGTGTTCCCATTCCCACCTCGTCGACAACATCATCACGCTCAGCAGCTTTTCGGGCTAGGGTCAAAATGTCTGTTTGCTGCATGCCCGCTGGGGCTGCAGTAACGTTTATGATGACTGCGTCATCGTCGTGGGAGTCTTCATCAGCAGGAGCATACGCCACTTCTTGTTCAGTGTTATCACACTCCATAACTATGAGACTTGCGACGACCTTCCTTTTACGCTTAGCTACCTTTGTCAGATCATGGTGTGCCTCACTTTCAGACGGCAGTGGTGGTTCCCAAGTTTGATCCATATCATCAGAAGGAGGTGGGCTTGAAGAAGATGTAGACACCACCCATGATCTTTTCCTTGCTAGGGATGTGGAAGACAATGAATGATCATCAGGAGGAGTGGCTTCCTCAAATGATACCTCGGCTTGATTGTCGATTTCCTGATGTGCCCCTACTTCGGGAGGAACAACTATTGTGGGCACTTGTGCCCCTGCATGCACCTCTGCTTGCGCATCTCCTTGCGCTGCCTTTCCTTCCACATGTACTTGGGCTTGTACTTGCACATGTGGTTGTTGTTGCGCCTGTGGTTGTTCAACACTCGTCAGATGAGTTACAACAACCTGTGTTGATTGAGGGACATTGCTGCTACTTTCTTGCGATGAGCCAACATCACTGGTCGATGGTGATTGAACAACTAGACTAAGTGCCTCTGCAGCACTCAAGGGCTTGGACTTAAATTGGCGTGGTGGTGGCGGCACTGAGCCCAATGGAGCGGGGGTGCTGCTCCCAGCTTGGTTCCCAGTAGATCCCGCTGCTGCTGCAGGTGTACTTTTTTTTTTATTCCCAAAAAATGTGGCGAGCGGCACACCAGTCTCCTTGGTAACTTGCTTCTTCTGCTCCTTACTGGCAACTTTCTTGCTAGAGGAGCTACGGGGAACTTTTTTTGGGGCCATCTTCTTCAGAGGTCAGAACAGCAGGCCGCAGTTGCACGAGTTGCAGAGTTGTCTGTGGCCAGACGTGACGTCGCGTGACGTTATGCTGCACACACACACCGCTGCAGGACTTCCTCCTGGCTCTGGTGGTTCTCTTGAGTCTTGTGCACCTAAAAGCAATGGAAGATAGAGGAACATCAGTTCAGTTATACACCCCAAAAACTCGAAAACCACATAAAAATCAGCACAATCCCATGCCATCCAAGCCCTCCATGATGTTTAAATTCAAGACACCCCACAGAAAGACTACGCCGATGCACCACTCACTAGCCCTGGTCAAAAGGCCCCAACAACAGCCCAAAAAAATCGAAAAACACAGAAAAATCAGCACAATCCCATGCCATCCATGCCCTCCATGATGTTTAAATTCAAAACACCCCACAGAAAGACTAGGCCCATGCACCACTCACTAGCCCTGGTCAAAAGGCCCCAACAACAGCCCAAAAATCGAAAAACACAGAAAAATCAGCACAATCCCATGCCATCCATGCCCTCCATGATGTTTAAATTTAAGACACCCCACAGAAAGTCTAGGGCCATGCACCACTCACTAGCCCTGGTCAAAAGGCCCCAACAACAGCCCAAAAATCGAAAAACACAGAAAAATCAGCACAATCCCATGCCATCCATGCCCTCCATGATGTTTAAATTCAAGACACCCCACAGAAAGACTAGGCCCATGCACCACTCACTACCCCTGGTCAAAAGGCCCCAACAACAGCCCAAAAATCGAAAGACACAGAAAAATCAGCACAATCCCATGCCATCCATGCCCTCCATGATGTTTAAATTCAAGACACCCCACAGAAAGACTAGGCCCATGCACCACTCACTAGCCTTGGTCAAAAGGCCCCAACAACAGCCCAAAAATCGAAAATTCCAAAATTGTAGTTGCAGCAACTGTAATGCCCCAAACAAACTTACTTGTGAAACTTCTAATCCAAAAGTGATCCAAAGAAAGTCAAAAAGGCCTCAAATTCAAATATCCAGCAGCATCCACAAAAAGTAATCCTTCCAGGTCAAGATCCGAATGAAAGTGACCAGCACATGAAAAAAGCACTGGGAGGAGCCTGCTGGACAGGAACAGGAAGTTGGAGACTGTGGGGCACTTCCTTCCTCCCCCCCCCCCAAAATGGACTCCTTGCAAAAAAAAGTGCAGGCAAATGTCAACCTGAGGAGTTATTCTGATAAAAATCATCATTTTCAGAAGGTTTATGCTGCTTGCTGGTGGATTTCTTGTGCAGAATTGCAAATTCTGTATTTCGAGAGTGCGAGATTGTTGCTGCCCGCCGTATCTACCTGTTCACAATTGCGAACTCTCGCGATGTGTGCTGTGCAAGGTGGCAAGCCGCGATTACGTTATCGCGGTCGCCAAACTCCAGCGGGATCCCGCAGCAAGATCCAAAATGGCGCAGCACTCGCAAAATATTGAGAAAAACAACTCGGCAAACGCTGAATGACGGTAAGTGAACCCCGCGCGCCGCAATATTGTATCACCAAGCAAAAAAATCCGCTGCATGCGAATTTGCAAATTTTCGGCAAATTCGCGAGACTTCGCTGATTGCGAATTTACCGAAAATCCACAAAATCCACGAGCGGAACAGATTTTACGCCCATGCTTACACATAATCCATCATCTGCTGCATAATCTTCAGATTTAAACGAAAAAAACTGTATCAAGCTCAAATGGGTCAAATCTTACTAAAAATATGGCAAGGTGTGTTCACGCATAGGAAAACGCTCTTCGCAAAGGTTAACTGGTCATTCCTTCAGTTGCTAGATGTACACCTAACTAGGGACTGCATTAACATTAACATCACATGGTCACAAGATTAACTTAAAAAAGTCTAAGATTGCCTACCTTACGGTGGCCTTTCTTGGATACGAGTTACCCAATGATGGCAAGGGCTTGGCTTCTGATTTCCTTCAGAAATGTGTTACCTTGGAGCCTCATAAGACACAGAAGAAATTACAAGCCTTATTGGGATTGCTTAACTCTTGACCAACTTACTTGCCACACTATGCTGGGCTATTAAAGCCCATGTATGACTTGATTTCACTAACCTTTTCAGCAAAACAGTGGATGAACAAACACACTGATCTCTTGCGTGTGCTGCAAGCAGATATGCTAGAGACAACATATTTACAAAGCTAAGAATAGTTAGACAAACCTGGAGTTGACAGTCATAGCAAGCCTGTCAAATTACACTTATGTAATATATAATGGAGGACGGCCAGTTTCCATAGTCTGCAAGTCACACTTGTATTGTTGAGTCTAAGCACATTTTGCTTCCACCGAGAAAGTTCTTGCAGTGGCGTTGACAGCTATTTTGAAACAACGCGCATTCGTGCACGGTAAAACTAATAATAGTGTTTTCTCTCATACTTGCTGTAGGAAGGTGGATACCTGACTATGGTTGCCCCCAACTTTTTGCCTGGTGTTTTGCTGGTTTTCCGACTTAGTTGACCTGGGGCCCTGCCAATCAGGACCCCAGGCCTACTGCTCTCTCTCTAAAATGGATTCCATGTACCTTAGGTACATTTCCAATTGGTACTGGGCCACCTTATCAGACCCTGTAACTCAGGGCATAGGTGTACCCAGGGCCTACCAGGGGCTGAAGCATGTATTATGCCACCCCTGGATGGCCATCTAAATCTGACACAACTGGCTGCACGACAGCTGGGGCAAGGTGGTGTAATCACCCTTTGCTTTAGATATAGTATACCTATATCTAACCCTAAAAATGGACACACAGATTCCTATCAGTCACTCCTATGGCAGGCCTTGACAATCCTGAAGGCAGAGTGCTTGGAATCGTGTGAAATGGTGCTCTGGCATGAGCTGAGCCCGTTTGCAGCTTGCGGAACCAAGTCCTAATAGCTGTTCCATGATAACGCATACCATATACTCTTAAGTGCATTATAATCCTCGCGGTTAAATGCTATCTTTGGTATCGCGTTATCAAGACATGTCGAGTAAGGTGTCATACGAATCGGGATACTGACCCCTCACCAATGCTGGCGACGGGGTTAGCATTCCACCCTTCTAGAGGGACACGACATGTACGTAACTGTGAACCCCGGTTAAAGTTAACTGAAGCCTCAGCTCCACAAAATGGATGCTGCCACCACAGACACGAGTCTGACCTCCTGCTGCTGGGAGTCCTTCCAGCGAGGAGAGCTTGGACAAAGGGTTTCCTGTCAGGGGCGGTGCTAGCACCATCCCAGACAGGGTTTTGTGTATCCTGGGTAGGCAGGGCTTTACAGGAAGGTGACTGCGGAGTGGCACCCCGGTGCTCACTACGCATCTGCCGGCTAGAACCAGTTCCAGGGGCACCCCAGCCCCTGACCTGGGGAAAGTCCGGCATGGGAGAGGGGTGTAACCACCCCCCTTCCTGGTCCCACCCCTAGGGCAGGACCTAGTTGCGTACCCACCCCTTTCTTTAGGATAAAGGCAGGAGCGGGGACCCTTCCAAATTAGATCATCTTTGAATCAAGAACCTACTTTCTACGAAAGGAACTCTCGACTCTTCTCAAGATTTCTCCCTTGTGGCTAAGGAGTAGTCACCCTGCATCCGCAGGCACCATTTCTAAACCAGCACGACCACCAAGGGATCCTCTGGTGAGTGCTCTGGGGTCCGAGAAGCCCCGACCTTGAGCAGCTCCAGCACCGAAGTGCAGCCTCCCAGCATCTCCACGATCTGCGTGGGGCCCTTCTGCTTTTCGCTGCCCATCACGTTGTCTGGCTACTAGCACGCTGGCTTGTGGCCTTCTCGACGACGCCCGACAACAACGCTGCTGGTCTGGTTGCTCCAGACTGGCCTTTGCTCTCTTCTGAAAGAGGAGCACCCCGGACCCTCCTGGTCCACTCAAGACGCCATTTTAGGTCCACCACGTGGCCCTGAATTTGCCAAGGCTTGTTGCCCCAATCCTGGGCCCAGCGACGCCGACAGCATCAACCTTCGTGGGACAGCTCGCACCTCCATCCTGGTCGCCGACAACGCCTCCTGGTCCGTGAGACTGCAGAGCCTAGCGTCGCCCACCCACCTTGTCGAGGTGACGATCCTCCGGTGCCCTCTGACTACTGGCTAGTAGTCACGAACTTGGTCCCCTCTGCTTTCAGGTGTCATCCATCTCTGATCCAGGCTTAGATCTCTACGAACTATCTTCACTGGTCGCCGGCCAGCAACTCCTTCCTTCCGGCTCCTGGTTCGTCAGCGAGGACTCCCAACGTCTGTAAAGACTTATGCAGCCGCAGCCCCTGGGCTAGGTAACTTCAGCATTTCGGTGCCCGCATAGCCTCATTATCTAAGGGTCCAGAGTCACTGTCGCTTCCGACTTACCTTATCGGGTTCGCCCGAGAACACTAAACTTTCCGTGCCCTCGGGCATTTGTGTAGATTGTGCACTTGAAGTATTTTCCTAAGAGTTTTGTTGTGTGCTTAGTACCCTGGCCTCATAAAGAGTACAGGGCTGTTGTGACTTTAAATAAATACACTGTTTATTTTCATAACACTTGTGTGGTGTCCTTTCACTTGGTGTTCAAGGGGTATGTGATGGTATAACAGCTGGCTTAACACGCCCTCTAGAGTTTAGCCCGAAGACTGCTCGTATCCACGCTACTAGGATAGCTGGTCTAAGGTTGACTTACAACCAATCACCATAAGGGTCGTTTGGACTGATGCATAGTGATCACTAGAATAGTGAGCACTGCATATCGGGCCAACTTCTCACATTGGTGGCAGCGGTGGGATTTGAGCTTGCTGTTGTTTTACCACACGTATCCTAAGAATATCTTGTGAAAGATCACATAAGTACTTCAGGTACATATAACTTAGCTTAGAATACTCTGAGTTCTACTGAACCAGCTGTTGTTGCTCCTCAAGGCTTAGCACACCTTGGCTGCAACTCTTAGCAAGGGATCAGTAGGCAAACATATAGTGTAGGTAGGTGCATCACTTACACCACACTAGAATCAGCATGTCAGACAAAGGAGGAAACTCTGAGACTCCCCTTGTGTCAGTGGACCCTCCACAGGTCACTTCCAGATATGCTGCTCTTAGCTTCCAGGAGATGAGACTAGTGTGTACCTCTAGGAAACTAAAACAGGGGTCTAACCCCACAATCCCATTCCTGATTGGTCTCTTAGAGACTTATGATGCCAGGAGGGCTGGTAACCCAGACCCTTCTAATCCAGATGGGAACATGCCTCCCCTAGAGGGAACCACAGGTGACCCTGACCTTATCCATCTCTCTGCAGAAGGTGAAGAGGATGAGGATCTAGAGCCATCTGAGGATGAGGCAGACAAAGGTCCAGAAGTAGTTAGCCAGCTAACTAGGGACAATTTAAGCAGGCATGAGAATGGTACTAGGAGACCCCTGGGGCCCCTCTCAGGCCAGCTTAACATTGGGAATGGACGAGTTAGGTCTCTATCAAGAGGCTCTAACAGATCCATTCGAACCAATGGCTCTCAGGCCTCTTCTCACAGAGGGATGACATCCCCTCAGAGGAGAGTGTATGAAGCCAAAGTGAGGGAAGTCAATCTGAGGATTGAAAGGGAAGAACTTGCCCTGGCCAAAGAGAGACTTGCCTTTGCTAGAGAGCAAGAATTGAGTGGGACAAACGCCACTGGTGGCAGCATTCTCCCAAGAGAAAAAGACAGGAGTTTAGACACTAGACACCTGAGTAAGATAGTGCCCCCCTTTAAACAAGGGGATGACATCCACAAGTGGATGACTGCTTTGGAGAGGGCCTGCACTGTACAGTGTGTCCCCCAGAGTCAGTGGGCAGCTATCTTGTGGCTCTCCTTTGAAGGCAAAGGTAGAGATAAGCTCCTCACTACTAGAGCTGAGGATGCTAACAATTACCAAGTCCTGAAGAATACACTGGTTGATGGGTTTGGTTTAACCACTGAACAGTACAGGTTGATGTTCAGAGATACCCAGAAAACTCAGTCTCAGGATTGGACTGACTTTGTTGATTGTGCCACTAAGGCTTTTGAAGGCTGGCTACTGGGAAGTAAGGTTACTGATTTTAAAGGATTGTACAATCTAATTATGAGAGAGCAAATCTTAAGTAATTGTCAGAACCAGTTATTACACCAACACCTGGTAGACTCTGATCTGACCTCTCCACAAGAATTGGGTAAGAGGGCAGACAAATGGGTCAGAACCAGGGTCAGGCCTAAGAACCAGGGTGGTGACCAAAAGAAGGAATCAACCAAGCCTCAAAAAAAGGGTGGGAAAAAATCTTCTGATCAAACCACAGGGCCCCAAAATTCCTCTGAAAAGGGTGGGTCCCAAACTTCTCCCAAAACCCAAAAGAAACCTTATTGTCATACCTGCAAACAGGTAGGACACTATAAAAGTGACAGCAATTGTCCCAAGGCCAACAACAATAAGGAGAACATACCCCCAGGTAATACTCCAAGACCTCCTGTTACCACTAGTGGTAATCCCCCAGGTGGTGGGAGTGCCCCCAAGAATGTGGTGGGCATTACTTTGGGAAACCAGGTGGACTATGGCTTAGCCAGGTCCCCTAACAACACTCTTGTCTGTGAGACTGGCCTGGGGTTTGCCAACTTCACTACTGGTTCCCACATTTTGGGAAAGAATAGACAAGAGCCCTTTATCAATGGTCAGAAAGTTAAGGCATACAGAGACACAGGGGCCAGCATCACCATGGTGATTGACCATCTGGTCCCCTCTGCTCAACTGACCCCTGGTTTCCTCTATCAGGTGACAGACGTTCATGGAGTGAAAAGAAGGCATCCCATGGCAGTAGTCGAGCTCAGTTGGGGTAATGTCACGGGGCCCATGAGAGTGGCAGTGACAGATAACCTACCTGTAGATTGCTTACTGGGGAATGACCTGGAACTCTCAGCATGGGCTGAGGTGGAGCAAGAAACTCACTCCAGGATGATAGGCCTACCCAGAAAGGTTAGTGGGGCAGTAATAGCTACAGCCCCAGTCCCAGCACCATTCCTCCCTGAAAAGGTTGGAAGAGCAGTGGTAGCCACTGCCCAGGCCCAGACAGACTTTCCTGAACAGGATAGGAGGGCTGTGACAGTCACAGCCCAAACACAGACTGAGTGCCCTCCTGAAAAGGTTGGCAAGGTTGAAATGGTCTCAGCCTCTACTAAGACAGATAGTGGGGTTGTGAAGCCTGAAACAATGGATCACTCCACCCAAACTGAGAGCATTGAGGAGGAAGAAAAGTCTTCCCCCTCCCAGACATTAGGTGAGAGCCAGCCTCCTCAGGGAACTGACTCTACCCCTGGTGAAGGAACTGCCCCAGAGGTAGTCAGGCCTAGCCTGGCAGAGCCCCTGATGACAGTGGAACCTTCCCAGGTGGGACCCAGTCTGGAGCAGGTAACCTGCCCCTCTCTACCCTGCCTCAGTCAGCCCAGGGCTGTAGAGGTCAGGGAGGCCAGTGGTGGACCCCAAAGGGCCCCCTGTCCAAAAGAATTTCCCAATCAGCAGATTAGGATCACTGAAGCTAGTAGTCCTAGCCAAGTGAAAATAAAACACACTCCTGAGGGATCCCCCTTAAACTTAGTTAGGGAACTCCCACAGCTGGACACTGCTGGGCACAGCCAAACCTGGGGCCTAAAAACCCCAAACCTGGCCTGTCCCTCCAGTAAGCCAAAAAGAGGGACTCAGCCTCCAGCTTTAGGTAGCCAGAGGTTGACCCTGAGAGCTCATAGCAACTCAGTACTGGAAAGAAAGGCACATATGGTGGATAGTGATTGGAGGAAGTTGAGCCCAACAGTAGTGGAGTCTCACTTCAGTACTCCATTCCCACACCAGCCTTTTACTTTGCCAAAGCACACCACAGGTAGTGATTCCCTATGGTGGAGACCCTCAGATACCCTTAGGGTGAGGGGTTGCTTAGTGGACCATGATACAGGGGGTAACCATGCCAGTGCAGGTACCACCTCATATGTCCACTCAGGCAATATAGGCTTACCGGGTCAAGGATAGCCTTATCTCCTTTCGTTTGGGGGAGGGGGGGGGGGTTGTGTAGGAAGGTGGATACCTGACTATGGTTGCCCCCAACTTTTTGCCTGGTGTTTTGCTGGTTTTACGACTTAGTTGACCTGGGGCCCTGCCAATCAGGACCCCAGGCCTACTGCTCTCTCTCTAAAATGGATTCCATGTACCTTAGGTACATTTCCAATTGGTACTGGGCCACCTTATCAGACCCTGTAACTCAGGGCATAGGTGTACCCAGGGCCTACCAGGGGCTGAAGCATGTATTATGCCACCCCTGGATGGCCATCTAAATCTGACACAACTGGCTGCACGACAGCTGGGGCAAGGTGGTGTAATCACCCTTTGCTTTAGATATAGTATACCTATATCTAACCCTAAAAATGGACACACAGATTCCTATCAGTCACTCCTATGGCAGGCCTTGACAATCCTGAAGGCAGAGTGCTTGGAATCGTGTGAAATGGTGCTCTGGCATGAGCTGAGCCCGTTTGCAGCTTGCGGAACCAAGTCCTAATAGCTGTTCCATGATAACGCATACCATATACTCTTAAGTGCATTATAATCCTCGCGGTTAAATGCTATCTTTGGTATCGCGTTATCAAGACATGTCGAGTAAGGTGTCATACGAATCGGGATACTGACCCCTCACCAATGCTGACGACGGGGTTAGCATTCCACCCTTCTAGAGGGACACGACATGTACGTAACTGTGAACCCCGGTTAAAGTTAACTGAAGCCTCAGCTCCACAAAATGGATGCTGCCACCACAGACACGAGTCTGACCTCCTACTGCTGGGAGTCCTTCCAGCGAGGAGAGCTTGGACAAAGGGTTTCCTGTCAGGGGCGGTGCTAGCACCATCACAGACAGGGTTTTGTGTATCCTGGGTAGGCAGGGCTTTACAGGAAGGTGACTGCGGAGTGGCACTCAAGCCTTAAAGACAAAGCATCCCGTAGGTCCAGACTTCTCTACCCTTTCCCTCCTGTGAGAATCGGCACCATCTATTTACTCAGGTCCATTTGGATACTCACATGGCTCCCTGATGAAGGCCCTCAGCCGAAACGCGCGTAGATGTCATAACCAGCCATGTTTTTATGTACAGTGTGCTGAAACAATATTCCACTCCACTTTCTAGTCTAAATGAACTACTTTAAAATGTGTATAGGATGCAATAATATGTGTATATATGTAGATTGAAAAGTCACATGTATAGTGGAGATATGCACACGATAATTACTTATAATAAAATAATGATGTTTTTTACTAGAATAACATTTGAATAAAATAAAAGTCACAATTTTGTATCACACACCTTGTTCTCTGATAGTTCTTGCTGTCAATTGTCCGTCTCTGCCCTCTACTTAAAACCAGTTCCTAATTACCCTTCTTCCAAATACTATACCTATCCCGAATTAGGAACTCTAGTCGGGGATACCCCTTCTTTCTTACACATACTGGCTAGTAGTCACAAACTTGGTGCCCTCTGCTTTCAGGTGTCATCCATCTCTGATCCAGGCTTGGATCTCTACGAACTATCTTCACTGGTCGCCGGCCAGCAACTCCTTCCTTCCGGCTCCTGGTCCGTCAGCGAGGACTCCCGACGTCTGTAAAGACTTATGCAGCCGCAGCCCCTGGGCTAGGTAACTTCGGCATTTCGGTGCCCGCATAGCCTCATTATCTAAGGGTCCAGAGTCACTGTCGCTTCCGACTTACCTTATCGGGTTCGCCCGAGAACACTTAACTTTCCGTGCCCTCGGGCATTTGTGTAGATTGTGCACTTGAAGTATTTTCCTAAGAGTTTTGTTGTGTGCTTAGTACCCTGGCCTCATAAAGAGTACAGGGCTGTTGTGACTTTAAATAAATACACTGTTTATTTTCATAACACTTGTGTGGTGTCCTTTCACTTGCTGTTCAAGGGGTATGTGATGGTATAACAGCTGGCTTAACACGCCCTCTAGAGTTTAGCCCGAAGACTGCTCGTATCCACGCTACTAGGATAGCTGGTCTAAAGGTTGACTTACAACCAATCACCATAAGGATAGTGAGCACTGCATATCGGGCCAACTTCTCACACTTGCACTAGAGCAGCCACAGTAGATGTGGAGTTTCATTATGATCCCACTCTTCATACACAAGCTTTCCTCAAATATGAACAGAATATAACTACAACTCTGAAGGTTTTACTCACTAAGTCATATCAGAGTGTTTTTTACACTGACAGCTCTGCTCATCCCATGGTAGAAACAAGGTAGAAGGACTCCATAGTCTGCACAGCAGTGGAAGGTTTAGTGAAAGATGGTGAATTTCATCCACAGTGCAGCCACACTAAACATTTAGGTGATAGCACAACATGCAGAAAAGTATAACTTCATACTTGCACTAATAGTGCCCAATTTATCTTTCTGTGTGCAGGGGTACAATAGAGCTTTCAAACATTAGCACCTAAGTGGATTCAATGATTCAGAAGGGAAATCTATTAGGAATAAACAGCACTGGGGAAAGATAGCTTCCATTGGTCCATGTGATGCACACTTTGGGCCATGGGCGTGATGGGTTTCATGCCAAATGGAACTGTGCGGCCGACTTAGCTGCCAAGGCTGCAATACAGACCGTCAGAAAACAGTCCTAACCAGATCACAGACAAAGATTGACACAGATATATTAACTGCAATACAAGCAACCATGAAGGGTGCATCTCCCCCAGCTGGCTTTCTTTCTACTTATTGCTAGACCCTTGATATAGACAACACTCCTGTGGTTACTATATTAGGAGTGGGAGACAGGCTAATTCCCAACAAGTTGTCCAGATTAAATTCAATCAGGGAAACACATGAGGAATGGACTCTACCCATGCTGGGTTTAATGCAACTATAGCAATGCTACAGCAACGCTACTGGTGCTCGAGCAGTCATAAGGAGTTGCAGTGTCTGATAGCCATTGGAGAAGTTCATGCAATTCATTCAGACAATGGCTCTGCGTTCGCATGCAAGGCTTACAGAGATGTTCTGTCTGCTCTGGGAGTTTGTATGCAATTCAGCAATCCATTTTGAGCAGAGTCCAATGAATTAGTTGAGTGTCTGCTAATGGCATGATTAAACAAGCCTTGACTGCTAGGGCACTAAGTTCAAGTTTCAGTTGGCACCATAATTTGAATAAAAACCAGGGAGCATTAAATATCTTGCCTAGATGAGAACTATGAAGGCGGAACTCAGAAAAGGTGCTCTTTCGAATTTACATGCATGTACCTGGCCTACATAATCCTGGGTAGGTGGTGGGCAAGAAAAGGTATGATCTGAAACAATGTTTGGCTTTCTTTCAGAGTGTGAAAGAAATCAGAGAGAAGCTGTCTAATGTGAGGCATTCTGAAGCTGACACCAGTGAAGAGATGGATTGAACAGCTGCTGAAAGGTGGGTCCCTAAAGTAAGGGATCTAATTTGAGAAATGATCCAGGATAAGCAAGTCTTTGAACCATCCTACAGACCACTCATGCCAGTTCTTGGGGTAAAAGGCAAACAAACCGTGATCCTGCCCCCTTTGACTGGTTCAAAGATAAACCAACCAGTGTCCATTAACCATGTGAAGAAGCACCATAAGGTCAGTTCTGTACAGCACACTAGTCTGGACACCAATAAGGATTTTGGGCCAGATGTAGAAAGGTTTTTGCAGACATAAATGGGTTTTAGACCCATTTGCGCCCGCAAAAAACCTGTGGCCCATGTATTAATCCTATTTTGCAAGTCGCAAATCAATTTATGACTCGCAAAATAGGATTAGCGACTCGCTATTAGGAAGGGGCGTTCCAAGGGTGTCCCTTCCTAATAGACACTCCACAAGCTATGTAAGAATGTTTTGCGACCGCCACCCTTCTCCGAAGAGTGGTAAAGCACTTGCAAAAAGGAAGGGGTCCCCAGGGGACCCCTTTCCATTTGTGAATGCATACACAAATATTTTATAAGGGCAGGCAGTGGTCCTAGTGACCACTGCCTGCCCTTAACAAATGAAACTGAAAAGTTTCATTTTTGTTTTTTAAATGCATCCCGTTTTCCTTTAAGGAAAACTGGCTACATTTAAACAAGAAAAACTGCTTTATTTAAAAGCAGTCCTAGACATGGAGGTTTGCTGACCACCATCCCTGGGAGTGACAGCCATTCCCAATGGGGTAGCAAATTGCAACTGCCTCATTAATATGCATGAGGCATGCAATTTGCGACCCCATTGGGAATCGCAAACAGTGTCTCAGACACTTTTGTGCATCCCAATTAGCGAGTCGCAAATTGCAAGTCACAAATGCAACGCAATTTCCTACTCGCTAATTGGCGGGTCGTACATCTGGCTCTAAGAGTAGAGCCTCTCAGCCTCTTCCAACTCTGAATGAACTATCCCTAGAAGAGAACAATAATATATCAGTAGCTTGAGTATCCAGCTGGGGATACCTGAACATAATGAGTCTACAACGTTATACAGAGAAATAGATTCAATGAATGAATCTGATGCTACAGTCATTGCAGGTGCAAATGTTCAATGCAACACCATAGCTTATTATGAACCACCATATGAGTCAACATCAATCAAGATGATGCCTTTTCAAGGGACAGCTATTTATGAGAAGTCTGAGCTCTCAACAGAGGACTTTCCATCACCCTCCGCAGTCGCTCAAAGCCATTGATTTCTTGTTATCATTGATTTCGTGACAGGTACTTGATCCTATGTTTGGACCACTACATATTCTACATAGTATTTGTTGTCTGCATTTGGCTGACAGATGAACGTCATTCTGTTGCTACTGAATGGACAATATCTTCCTGAAAAAAACAGTTGCATAACCTGTGATTTGGGACTTTCAAACACATCTCTCATCCCACAGAGCTTAACAAGATCTCTCTATACTGCAAACATCAGAGCTTATCCCGTGCCTGAAGGCGTAGTTTAGGAATTAACAAATTATGACACTGACTGAGACACTTTATACAATATGTGTTGCTGATTTCAAAGAATGATGTCATTATTCCTGGTTCTATTTCAGATGACTGGGATACCAAGACTGTAAAATGAATAATGTCTGATTTGCAGACACATACTAACTTGAACAATGCAGATCTGCATTTGAATTAATTGAATTATAAATAAATATATTGGTGCCATCATAATGTACACAATTACATACACAGCACTAGATATTTTAGGGAAACATACACACAGTGAGAACATTGTAAAGCTCTGCCTCTTAATCTAGGGAGGGGAGGGGTGTCCCGTATCTACCGATCCTCAGTGAATAATGGCCCGCTTCTCTGGACCGGCTCAGGGCTCGATTGGAGGGTTGGGTGGGCCCCCTAGAGGAGGCGGACTGGAGGGATGCCCTAATAGCGCCAAAAACCCTGCCCATATCCTCCAAGCTACGTATGGTCCAGCTCTATTATTTACACACGGCGGATCTCACCACGATACAGCTACTCCAGGCCCGGCTGAAGCCCTCCCCAGCATGCACACGTTGGACGTCTGCCCCAGCCGACTTCTACCACATGGTATGGTGCTGTCCGGCCCTGGCATATTCTGGGGGGGTGGTGGAAAGAGAACTCACGACCGCACTGGGCTGGGAGGTTCCTCATGACCCGATATGTTTGTTGCTTGGGGTGTTTGATGGCCTCAATGGTTCAAGGGCGGACAAGCACCTACTGGGGAGAGCTGTGGCAGTGGCCAAGAGAGACATAGCGGCACACTGGTCCCAGGCTAAGGCGCCCACAGTAAAGGGTTGGAGGAAGGGAGTGGACTGGTGCAGGATCCAAGAGAAAGCCATGTTCGAAGCTCGGGGGTGCCCTGATTTATTTCATAAAGTGTGGGGTAAATGGTTCAATATGCTTCCCCCTTGAAGAACTGCCTATTTCCCTGTTCATTGTATTTTTACTCCATCCCCATCTATGTGCAACTCTCCCTCGTGTACGATCTGCCATGTTCACCCTGAAGGACAGTCTTGCTTCATGTCGGCTGAGTGTACTACTATTTTCTTTCCTGACGTCTATTGAACTGCAACCAATTAAATTATTTTGTTGTAATAAACCTTATAAAATTGATTATCAAAAAAAAAAGCTCCGCCTCTTAGTCATCCACATTCCTTGAAGAGTCACATGCTTCAGCTTTTTATTTTTCACAACTCAAACAAATGTACTCACTACCAAGAAACTGATTTATTCAGACAAATGTAATCAGAATTTGGCTATAGTTGTGTTGGGGCTGGCCCTTTCTGCAGGGTTATTCCCAAACTTCATGCCTTCCTTCTTCCTCCTTTTTTTCTTTTTTTTTGTTGGCTTTGGACTATGGGCACTTTGCCACTGCTAACCAGTGCTTAAGTGCATGTGCTCACTCCTTAAACATAGCGCAAACTTGACCCAAAGGTATCCCACCGATTACTGAGTAAGCACAACAGCAGTATTCCCCGAGGTAGTGAATGAGCATGGCAACTTAGCACTAACGTTCATGACATGTAGCACATTACAGAGTGAGCACATCAGCAATAACAAGGGGTACATAGAGAGTTAATACAAACATATAATAATGGTAAAAAGGAGCAAACGAAATAAGGTGGGATATGTAAAAAAAATAGCTGCCAGAACCCTAGTAGCAAAAAGTGTAAACAAAAATAGGTGTTGTCGATAAATCAAAGAAGAATACAAAAGGCAATGTATATAATAGTTCCGAGGTAGTTGTGGAAGGTGAATGCAAGGGTGGGAAGAGTCACTCACAGTTTTCCCCAAGGTGGAGATGCATAGCTTTACGGGAAGGGTTAGTGTAACATAGGTTCAAGACTCAGGCAAGTTATTGTGTGACAGGTGGCAACGGAAAGACAGAGGGCGGGCCAAAAAAGGGAACAGGAGGGAGGCCAAGTCCTCAGTGAGAGAGGAATTTGTTGTAAAGAAATGTTTTACTTCTTCCTGAAGAAGGATGTGGACATGTTGCATCTGATCTCAATAGGGAGTGATTGTCTGTTTGGCATATTTGATGTATTTGTAATTCCCTTGTAAAGTGGTATACCATATACCCAAGACCTATAAATTGAATGCTACTAGTAGGCATGCAGCACTGATTGTGCCACCTTCAGAAGTAGCCTTTCAAACCTGTTTCAGGCCTGCCGCCACAGGGCCTGTGTGCACAGTTTACTGTCACTTCGACTTACTAATTAAAACTACTTGCCAAGCCTCAAACTCCCCGTTTATTACACAGAGGTTACCCCTTATGTATGACTTGGGTAGCCCTATGGTCAGGGAGCTGTGTAAGTAGAAGGTAGGACATTTCCCTTTATGTTTTTCATGTCATGGTAGGAACAGAAAGCCTATTTAATTTTTTCACTGCTGTGAGGCCTTCTCCTCTCATAGGCTAGCATTAGGAATTCCCTTATATACTTTTAAGTGGTAATTCCTGATCAGAAAGGAAGGAGTTGAGTTGCCATGTTTGGTATGTTTAGAATGGTATTGATAAATCCTACTTACTGGTGAAGTTGGATATCACATTACTATTTTAGAAATTACACTTTTAGAAAATGGGCATTTCTCTGTGCATATAACTCTTTGTGCTTATCAGCCTGTCTCCAAAATACATCTGGGCTGGGTGACAGACACACCTCATGAATTCTCTCTAAACAGCCACCACACAGGAAGTACTGGGTGTGACAGGGGATACATCTGAATTTATCTGCATATTGATAGTACTCTTGAGCCCTACAAGTAATCTCCAAGGACTTGTTGGCTTGCCCCCTGTTCTCTTGGAATCTCAGGGTCGGCACAGTTTCTCACTTCCTACTCCTGCTGTGGGACTCTACAACTGGTGAGTCCGGCATTGGTCTTTTTGCAAGATCAGCACTTGGCTGATCAATGTGCAGCTCGAGGAACAGCCAGGCACTTCGTTCTAATTGGGACTAAGAGCTCATTGAGGGGAACAGTGAGTACTGCACCAGGGATCAATGTGTCCCCTTTGTGACTCGCCCCTCCCGCTCCTTGATATTAGATGGACAGGCAGTGTGTGCTGATTCAGGAGCTATGTTTCTCTACAGATAAATTGCAGAGACAATTAGGAGGCTCCCGTCAATGTCAGAGGTTGTTTAAACCCACCCCCAGGGAACCCCTGATTTTGATGATGCATGCCCCACTTCCGCTCCTTGATATTAGATGGACAGGCAGTGTGTGCTGATTCAGGAGCTATGTTTCTCTACAGATAAATTGCAGAGACAATTAGGAGGCTCCCGTCAATGTCAGAGGTTGTTTAAACCCACCCCCAGGGAACCCCTGATTTTGACGATGCATGCCCCACTTCCGAGGCCCACCGACACTTGTGCAGCACCACAGAGTTCCCTTCCTGCAGAGGCCTCCACGAATGACAATATGGGTGAGTGAGGCCCAGGTTCTTTAAGGAGGCTCAGGGTATCGGGAGCAGCTCCTAAGAGCACCGGACTCGCTGGGAATGCTGTGTTTTGGCACGAGTTGCCAATCCGAGAGTTCCCAAAGGGCTCTAGACTCACCAGGACTTGGAAGGCATTACATTTTCTGCACCCTAGGATTAAAAAGGACCGAACTAAGGGGCTCATTATGATGGCGGCCGGAAGTGCGACCGCAGCCCTGGAGTATGCAGAAAAAGGCGTTTCTGTGTCCGCCTGCCGCGGTCACTCCATCCGCCATATCAGGATAGGAAAGAGTGTAAAAATTCCGTCCAGGACGGAAGAGCACGCACCGCCGCCTAACTACACCCGACCATGCGGCAGACGTAAACAATCCAGAGACACCGCCGTACGGACTGACGTCAACGACCGTCCTCCAAATCAAGATGGCGGAAAATACACATAAAACCGCTGCGGGAAAACAACCTGCCTGAACACGGCGAATTCCCCACAGCGAAGATACCATACATAGCAGAGATACCCACCACAAGCTGCTCGCCGTCATGGACCCAGCACTACACGCTTTCCCGATACTCTTCGCGATCCACCACCTGCAAGTCATGGCCCACTATCGACGACGACGCAGGTACGCTACAAACCATTCGCTGTCTGAAGGGGAGTACCTGCCAGGGTCGTGACGTTGGGAGGGGGAGTGTCATGTTTGAGAAACCACTTATTAGTCGCAAATACAAATCCACAACTGTAGTACACAAGCAGGAATGACTACAACAAACCACGACACATGATTGACTTGCTTTATTACACATAATAGGGGTGTAATCACAGAGTATGCTTCAGCATGGGCATTGTGGGCACCAGAGCAGGTACATCAGAGGCAGCACATGAGAGGGGCTAAGTGCATCAACAGTCCATGGCATCGAACAGGTACATCAGAGGCATCACATGAGAGGGCAGACTGCAGTACAGAACACCAACAGGGCATTGTGGCCAACACAGCAGGCACATCAGAGGCAGCACATGAGAGGGAAGACTGCAGTATCAGAACAGCAACAGGGCATTGTGGCCAACACAGCAGGCACTTCAGAGGCAGCACATGAGAGGGGCACAGAGCATCAACAGTCCATGGCACTGCACAGAGCAGGTACATTAGAGGCAGCACATGAGAGGGCAGACTGCAGTATCAGAACACCAACAGGGCATTGTGGCCAACACAGCAGGTACATCAGAGTCAGCACATGAGAGGGGCTAAGTGCATCAACAATCCATGGCATCGAACAGGTACATCAGAGGCAGCACATGAGAGGGGCCAAGTGCATCAACAGTCCATGGCATCGAAGAGGTACATCAGAGGCAGCACATGAGAGGGGCCAAGTGCATCAACAGTCCATGGCATCAAACAGGTACATCAGAGGCAGCACATGAGAGGGCAGACTGCAGTACAGAACACCAACAGGGCATTGTGGCCAACACAGCAGGTACATCAGAGGCAGCACATGAGAGGGGCACAGAGCATCAACAGTCCATGGCAATGCACAGAGCAGGTACATTAGAGGCAGCACATGAGAGGGCAGACTGCAGTACAGAACACCAACAGGGGATTGTGGCCAACACAGCAAGTACATCAGAGGCAGCACATGAGAGGGGCTAAGTGCATCAACAGTGCATGGCATCGAACAGGTACATCAGAGGCAGCACATGAGAGGGCAGACTGCAGTACAGAACACCAACAGGGCATTGTGGCCAACACAGCAGGTACATCCGAGGCAGCACATGAGAGGGGCACAGAGCATCAACAGTCCATGGAATCGAACAGGTACATCAGAGGCAGCACATGAGAGGGCAGACTGCAGTACAGAACACCAACAGGGCATTGTGGCCAGCACAGCAGGTACATCAGAGGCAGCACATGAGAGGGGCACAGAGCATCAACAGTCCATGGAATCGAACAGGTACATCAGAGGCAACACATGAGAGGGGCTAAGTGCATCAACAGTCCATGGCATCGAACAGGTACATCAGAGGCAGCACATGAGAGGGCAGACTGCAGTACAGAACACCAACAGGGTATTGTGGCCAACACAGCAGGTACATCAGAGGCAGCACATGAGAGGGGCACAGAGCATCAACAGTCCATGGCAATGCACAGAGCAGGTACATTAGAGGCAGCACATGAGAGGGCAGACTACAGTACAGAACACCAACAGGGCATTGTGGCCAACACAGCAGGTACATCAGAGGCAGCACATGAGAAGGGCTTTGTGCATCAACAGTCCATGGAATCGAACAGGTACATCAGAGGCAGCACATCAGAGGGCAGACTGCAGTACAGAACACCAACAGGGCATTGTGGCCAACACAGCAGGTACATCAGAGGCAGCACAAGTACGTGGTGCAAGGTACCCCTCACAAGGACAAGAACAATGCAAATGTCTTTTACATGGACAATATACACACCAACTCAAAATAGATGTGAGTGAAGGGAAACACACCACACATCACGGAGCACTTGGACTTCCTGAAGTACCTGCCCCTGACACACTGGTAGCACCAGAAACTGGAGTGTGAGACACAGCCACAGCCCTAGTGACTGACACATGAGCCATAGACCCAGACTCACTGCCAGCACCAGACATAGGAGTGTGCGACAGAGCCACAGCTCTAGTGACTGATACATGAGCCATAGACCCAGACACACTGCGAGCACCAGAACCAGGAGTGTGACACACAGCCACAGCTCTAGTGACCGACACATGTGCCATCGACCCAGACACACTGCCAGCACAAGAAACAGGAGAGGGCACAACTGAGACAGTGCCACAACATGATGCATGACAGCAGACAACAGACACAGTGCCACTATCTGACACCTGAGAGTGAATCTCTGATGCGCCACTGAGAACACCGGATTGATGAGCCACAGGGCTGTATGGGCCAAGTGGCAGGGTGGGTCTGGGAGCTTGGGATAGCTGTACTGGAGCCACATCGGTGTGGTCAGGTGTCAATGGTGTGTGTTTACGTTTCTTTGGGATATGTGAGGGCACCCTGGACATGACAGGACTGGCAAGTGGTGCGGACTCCAATGAAACATCACCCACCAAAGGTGGAGCATCTGCTGCTGGGGCTCTGCTCTCTGGGGACGTGCTGGACCCTGCTTTTCGTTTGCTGTGTGCCTGCCGCCTGGACTCAGCATCATGTGTAATGGGGGATGCAACAACAGGGGACTCCTTCCTCAGCTTCTGATGGGCCAGGATGGGAGTATGGGGGTACTCCGCCGTGGAGACATCTGTTTTCCGTTCCTTCAACAACATCAGCCTCAGTGCAGCCAGGGGTGATGTATGCCTGTCCTTGATTGCGCCAGTGTCTATGGGAGAAGCCTTGTCCCTTGGATGTGCCTTGTCCGTAGGAGAAGTGTTGTCTCTGGACTTTCCCTGTTCCCTGGGCGGTGCCCTTTTCCTGGCAGCAAACTTGTCGTCTGTGGTGTACCTGTCTCCAGAAGACACCTTCTCCCTGTGTGTGTCCCTGCCCTTGGGAGATGGCCCTTCCTCTGTTGTGTGCCTGTCCTTGGGAGTGTCCCTGCTCTTTTGAGGTGCCTTTGTCTTTGGACTGTCCTTGTCCCTGCCCTTGGGAGTGGCCCCTTCCTTAGTAGTGTCCCTGTCCTTGGGAGTGTCCCTGCTCTTTTGAGGTGCGTTTGTCTTTGGACTGTCCTTGTCCCTGCCCTTGGGAGTGACCCCTTCCTTAGTAGTGTCCCTGTCCTTGGGAGTGTCCCTGCTCTTTAGAGGTGCCTTTGTCTTTGGACTGTCCTTGTCCCTGCCCTTGGGAGTGGCCATTTCCTTAATAGTGTCCCTGTCCTTGGGAGTGTCCCTGCTCTTTTGAGGTGCCTTTGTCTTTGGACTGTCCTTGTCCCTGCCCTTGGGAGTGGCCCCTTCCTTAGTAGTGTCCCTGTCCTTGGGAGTGTCCCTGCTCTTTAGAGGTGTCTTTATCTTTGGACTGTCCTTGTCCAAGGGAGTGTCCATGGACTTGGGAGTATCCCTTGCCTTGGGAGTACCTTTTGTGTGGGATGCCTGTGTAGCATGTGAAGGCATTTCCCCCAACACCACTTGTGGATCCTGTGTGTGAACCCCAGTGTATCTTTGTGAACAGATTTTGCTGACCTAGGGGATGGTGTCTGTGCCCTCCGTGCCCTGACGTGCTGTCTGTGGCTGCTTCTAGTGCAATAACCTGTATTAGAGTCCTGGTCAGAATATTCACTCCCCCCTGAGACACCCAGTGGTGTAGATGGGGGAACAGAAGTAGCACCCTGTCCATGCGACTGTACAATGGCAGACGACACACTGCTTGCCAATGACTGAACTGTCCTGTGTAGACCAGCAACATCGCCATGCATCCCTTCCATGAATGCCACCACCTGCCCCAACTTCCTATAGTGGTCTTGGAATGCATTGATCATATTGGTCTGCCCCACACACAGCTGTCGCAGCAGACAAACAGCCTCAGCACAAAGTGCATTTTGGGTCACCGGGGCAGGGGCAGCGGTGCCTGTACCGAATGCCACTCTGCTCCCCCTACTTCTGCGTGCACGAACAGTACATGGTGCAGTTGGCGGCAGTGTGGGCCCTGTGTGCTGTGTCCCAACCGAAGGTGTTGATTGCCCACTCCCAGTCTGTGACAACAGCGCAGACTCACCAACACTGTCGGAAGATGAGGACGATGGTGTCTCGACATGCGAGTCCTCAGGGACGGTCCTGTCCCCCTCTCCGGGGCTGCCCTCTTCTGTGTCAGTCTGCGTGTGCGTGAAGTCTGATCCGGATGCATTGCCACCACTCATCTCCGCCGTCTGTGGCTGAGTGCCCTCTGCCAAAGCTGAAATACACAGAAAAGAGGTGTAAGTCATGGGCACACTCACGTACAGAAGGACAAGAAATCTCTAATTCCATTGCTGACAAAGAACATCTAGCCCCCATCCTGCACATGTACAGCATGCGGACAGGGCAAGAGCATGTAGATCCTCACACATGTCTTGCCATGGGGCCACAGACCTCTACGGCATGTGCTTCAACACTCAACTACTAAGCAAGTGGCGTGTCAACATGCCGGACCTGGATGTCAAATTACACTCCGCCAATGGCACCAACATGGTATTGCTGCAATACATACGCACCACGGAAGTGACTACTGTGTCTGAGCACCAATACATGCATTGCACTCCCAAGTAACATACACAGACAGTCTGCTTACCGCTAGTTTGCTGTTGACCAACACTCAGCCGGTCGGACAGGTCAGGATGCTTCACAGCAATGATACAGTGCATGAGAGGGGTCATGGAGCGTCGGGCCAGACGTGGCGTTCTTGGAATCATCCCCAGTGTTATCTCTGCTACATTCTTGCTCAGCCTGGAAATGTCGTCCCAGCGTTTGAGGCAGTGTGTGTGTCGTCTATTGCACACCCCCACTGCCCGTACATCACGTGCTATGCTCCTCCACACGGCCTTGCGAAGGTGCAGCTTCACCTACCATGATGGGAGACAAGAGGATAACGTAAGTGGACAGTATGACATGCACATACTACGTAGAAAGACGTATCTACATCCAGCCATGCTCTGCACAACACATGTGAAGGTCCCACAGTACACCGGCAGGCCTACATAAGACAGGAGCCACTGACCACCTCAGGGCCAACAACATGTACACCACTGCACTTACCACCTGTCCGGGTGCACTGTACATCTGTTCGTAGTGGCTGAGCACACCGCCCATGAGAACATCAAGTTCTGCGGCAGTGAAGGGACGAGACCGGATCTCTCGCAATCTCTGCATGGCAAGGTCCTGGACTGTGGCACTACAGCAGCAGTCGGTGGTCAGCTCAGCAGCAGGAGGTCGAGGTGATGGTCACAGGCAGCAGTCGGTGGTCAGCTCAGCAGCAGGAGGTCGAGGTGATGGTCACAGGCAGCAGTCGGTGGTCAGCTCAGCAGCAGGAGGTCGAGGTGATGGTCACAGGCAGCAGTCAGTGGTCAGCTCAGCAGCAGGAGGTCGAGGTGATGGTCACAGGCAGCACTGGTTCACAGCGTTGAATGTGTGCTTTTTGAAATCGCCGTGCCAGGCCCGGTCCAGGACCGCCGTGCCAGGCATGTCACCCACCGACGGGTGTTCACTCACCTGGCAAGGCCGTGGGTGACATGCCTGGCACGGCGGTTGTGGACCGGGCCTGGCACGGCGGTTGTGGACGGGGCTGTGCTGGCCGTGGGTGACATGGCCGGCATATTGCTCCTGGACCCGGCCTGGCACGGCGGTTGTGGACCGGGCCTGGCACGGCGGTTGTGGACGGGGGTGTGCCAGCCGTGGGTGACATGCCTGGCACTGCGGTTGTGGTCCGGGCCTGGCACGGCGGTTGTGGACGGGCTGTGGGTGACATGGCCGGCACGTTGCTCCTGGACCGGGCCTGGCACGGCGGTTGTGGACGGGGCTGTGCCGGCCGTGGGTGACATGCCTGGCACGGCGGTTGTGGACCGGGCCTGGCACGGCGGTTGTGGACGGGGCTGTGCCGGCCGTGGGTGACATGGCCGGCACGTTGCTCCTGGACCGGGCCTGGCACGGCAGTTGTGGACGGGGCTGTGCCGGCCGGGGGTTACTTGCCTGGCACGGCGGTTGTGGACCGGGCCTGGCACAGCGGTCCTGGCCCGGGCTGGGCTGGCCGGTGTATGGTGGATGATACAATGTGACTGTAAGGGGGGTCATGAACTGCCATGTCCATTGGCATCATCACAAGGATGTGTTGGCCTGCACCTCCCCCGCGGAATACGTGCACCGCCATGGTGGCGCCAGTGATGGAACATTGTTGCAAAAGTAGCATCCGTCCCGGAAGCTTGCACATGCAGTTGCCGATGTGTGACCGTGACGGTCCGCGCACATGCAGCCAATGGGAAGAGGGAACGCGGGCCGCGTATGCCCATTCGAAAATAGCGGAAGCCATGATTGTATATTTTCAGACGCTGCACTGTGGTGTATAGTCTGCGCTTGCGTTATGAGGGTTGTGAGCGTGATTGCGAAACTTCATATGTCATGCTCTATTTTATGTGTGTTCATACTATGCCCATCGATGTGCACACAATGTGCTACACATGTGCATGTCAACGTGTTGACGTCTTGTATTTCCCTACAGACGTTTCAACTTCTTTACATCTACACAGTACATCACGGCTGTATCGCCACATTCTGAATCTGTTGTCAGTGTGTGGTTAATGTGTGGTAATAACAATGGTGGGGGTACACATGCATTCAGTGTATGCGTATGTGTGTTGCCTGTTGTGTCGCCATGCATGTAATGTCCGTATGCTCACCATTTTTGGTCATTGGTGCATGATGACATGGAGTGTGTGTATCATAATGGTTTTGTGCTTGCACGTGCATGTGTGTCTGTGATGAGGCTTGTACACATTTGGGTCATGACACATGTCTTGTTGGCAGTAATGTTGACATGAGACTAAGTTGCATTGCACATGTTGACACACATCATGTTGCTAGTGGCTGCACATTGTTCATACGGCACTCCGTGTTGTAGTGACATTCAGAGATGTCACACATATGACAATTGTCCACAACATTTTTCTTGTTGCTAGTGTTGGATTATATGTGATTGAGTTGCACAGCCATGCGTTGTTTGTGCATTGACTTCTATTACATCTACTCCTACACAGGAGGGCTTCAAATGTCCATCGCCCATACACTGTGCTGGAGGATATGGTTGACGAGGAGGTGATCAGGAAATTCTGGCTGGATCGACGTAGATTGATGGAGCTTGTCGACCAATTGTCTCCTCACCTGCAGCCACGAAGAACGTATCCAGGTTCCATTACACCCACAGCAAAGGTGATGGCGGCACTACACTTTTTTGCAACTGGCACCTTTCAGTACACAGTTGGACATGCCGGGGGGAAGTCACAGTCCATGTTCAGGATGATACTTCGGGATGTTCTAAAAGCCATGATGCTGTACAAGGATGACTACATCCATTTCCCACAGCCGGCATAGTTGGCAGCAGTCAAAGCAGACTTCTATGCACTGGGCCAGATACCACACATAGTGGGTTCCATTGATGGCACACATATCGGTCTCATTCCACCACGGGCACATGAGCAGGTATATAGGAATCGGAAGCACTTCCATTCCCTCAACGTGCAGGTGGTGTGCCTGGCCGACAACATCATATTCCATGTGTGTGCAAGATTTCCAGGCTCTGCACATGACTCCCACATCATGCGGAGCAGCATTGTCCCCCAACTGATGGCAAATCTGCGTCCAGAACGTGCGTGGCTTGTTGGTGAGTATGCTGTGGGGACAGTTGTGTTTTCTTTGTGGCATGGGGTACCCACCAATTCTGGTTGTTATATTTCTGTCTCTCATCCCCCTACATAGGCGACTCGGCGTACCCAAACAGGCCTTGGCTGCTGAGTCCCATACGTAATCCAACTACAGCGGGTGAAATGCGATACAATGATGCCCATGGAAGGACACGTAGGGTGGTGGAACGTACTTTTGAACTGCTGAAGTCTAGGTTTTGGTGCCTGGATAAGACCCGAGGGGCCCTGCCTTACTCACCAGGCAAAGTATGCTGGATCGTGATTGCCTGCTGCATGCTCCACAACCTGGCCTTGCGCAATACCATTGAACTGCTCTTGGACCCTGAAGACCAACAAGTTCCTCGGCCTCCCATCCCACCCATGTCGACTGATGAGGATAGTGGTGAGGAGGAAGGTGTGGACCAGAGGGGGCAGCTCATTGATCGCTACTTCCCTTGAATGTAAATGACTACCTCTTGTGCCGGTTGACAATGCGTTATGTATGTTTGCTGGTGGTGTATGGATGTGGTGTGCATCAGCTGGGTGTTCTGGTATGTGATGTTTGCATGTGTGTGTGTTTATTTCTTTGGACATGCAAGTCTCCATGATGTGTGTCCTCTCATCCAATGAATTTGTGATGAGTGTGGTTTGTGGAATGTTGCACTGCAGTGTGTTGTGATGGGTGTGATTCAGTTTCCTGACGTGTGTTTGCTGTCTCTGATTTTCCCTAGGTCACTCCCACAGCGGCATGGTTCTGTACGACATGGATCCCTGCACCTGGTAACGTCTGTTTCTGAGACAATCATGTGAATAAACATGGAGGCAACACATCATTGAGTGTGTAAGTGAAATTTATTTACAGGTTGTGCATTGGTGCTGGTGGATATTTACAAGTAAGTGTGGGGTGGGGGAGTGTGAGTTGAAGGTCATGGTAGATGAAATGTCCGTGCTGATACCACATTGGGTGATGTCCGTCTAGTCCAGCAGACCTGTGCCAATGCCTATGTGGAACAGGATAGTTTGCGGGTGGATGGCAGGCTCAGGCAGTGTCAGAGTCATTGTCGGCCCCTCTTTGAGCATGTGGATGGAGCATCCCCACTGCTCTCACCCACTTCCAGCCACGGACGGCCTCTCCATCTTGGAGCCGGAACGGAGTCAGTTTGGGGGGCAGGTTCCTCAGGGGCCACATCCGTGTCCAGGGGCACAGGTGGCGGTGGTGGTGGTGTTGCTGACCGTGGCGGCTGGACACTTGGTTGAGGGGGGGGTGTTGCGGGCTAACCATTCCCTCCACAGTGATGTCTGCTGGCCCATGAGGTCCACTATTTGGCCAAGGCGGCTGTCAATGGACCGCAACATATTTGTGTTGTCAACCGAGTCCTGGTGGGCACGGTTAGCCTGTTCCTGCCCACGCTCATAGGAAGCCTGGACTCTGGCTAGGGCTTCCAGTGACTCAGCACCAGGCTTGGGGTAGGTGTCCTTCCCCAGCTCGCCGGTGTGTGGTACTCCTGCTTGGGTGATGTGACCTCGGCTCTCTCCTTTCCCGTCCACTCTCCCTGCTTGGCTGGGATGTCGATGGCCCTGCGTCGTGCAGTGGGTTAGGCAGGGTGGCACAGGCAGGAGTGGTGGTACTGGTGGTGG
This sequence comes from Lissotriton vulgaris, assembly GCF_964263255.1. Taxonomy (NCBI): domain Eukaryota; kingdom Metazoa; phylum Chordata; class Amphibia; order Caudata; family Salamandridae; genus Lissotriton; species Lissotriton vulgaris. The sequence continues at coordinate 1,220,950,678 of NC_141693.1, forward strand.
TGGAGGTGGTGGTGGTGGCTCTACAGCTCACTGTGGCAGGTGTTGCAGGAGTGACACAGGCGACGGTTGTCGAGGCAGGGTTTTCCAGTGAGCCAGATGGCCCTGGCAGTGTGCTTGGGCCCGCTCCATCCTCCGCACCGGAACTGGCTGTGGCATCGTCCCCAGAGAGTCCTGGATGTGAGTGAGGCGAGTCTTGCGGCCGGTTGCTGGTTTCACCAGTCAAATTACGATCACCTGAGGGACAAGATTGTGCTGATCAGTACTGTGGACATTACATGTTTATTTCCAATACATAACATTTCAGTGTCCTGTCGCACACACCCCACCTACCTCTCAACACACACCACCACCACCCTCCCTGTGGACATGGGGGCCTGTTGGGAGTTGTTTACATTTTGGTGAGTATGTGGCCCACATGTATGAGTTGGGGCCTGGGAGATGTGTCTTCTCAGTTGTGTGAGGCAGACCATGTCGTTGTGATCGTGGTGCTTGGTTTGTACTTACCAGCCTCTTCTCCTTCCTCAATTCCTTCCAGTCTCTCTGGGTGCAGTATGCCCAGCACCTTTTCCTCCCAATCAGTGTAGGGTATGGGCTCCGGGGGTTTGCCGCCGCCAGTGTGCTGTGCTCGTAGATGGTTTTTGGCATGGATGCCTTTGACCCTGGTTTTCAGGTCATGCCACCGCCTCTGGATCTCGTGCTTTGTCCTTGGCACGGTCCCCGACGCATTCAACCGACTTACGATCCTGTCCCACATGTGATTTTTGTGAGCCACGGTGGTCTGCTGGACTAGTGTCCCGAATATGTGGGGTTCAACACGGATGATTTCATCCACCATTACCTTCAACTCTGTCTCCCTGAATTTAGGGTTTTTCTTGGGTGCCATGGTGTGTGGTGCTCAAGGTGTGGGTTGGGTGAGTTGGGAGGTGCAGGTGTGTGGTGTGTAGGAATGGTGTGGTGGGTTTTTGTGTGGTGGCTGTGTTTGGGTAGTGGTTGTAAGTGTGCAATTGGTGTGTGCTGTCTGTCGTCTTGGGCCTATTGCTAGCAGCTATGCTGTGATGCAAAGGATTGTGGTAGTGGGTGGGAGTCATTTTATAGTCTGTGTCATGGTTGTGTCCCAATGGTTGTTGGCAGTCAGGTGCTAGGTGGGTGTGTTGACTAGTGTGGATTAGTAGGTACTTGGGGGGGTGTCATTGTAGCTTGTGATTGGTGTAGGTGTTTCAGGTGGGTGGTAGTCCTGTTTTGTGTGTTTCCTATTAACTTCGTTATGAATAAAGGGGTTCGACCCATGTGGTCAATGGGACCTGGGTAATACGTTAAGATATATAAAGGGGTCCCTGACCAAACACACAACACTTAGAAATATTACTTGATTATTTGAATAGAAACAAGACATAAATGATGGTGAACAGTGTTTTTATTATTACTGTACCAAAAAACCATGTATTGATTTTACGATTGCTAGTATAGTATACAAAATTCAAGTGCGCCCACAAAGGAAGGGAGAGGGAGTGCAAGGGAAGGGGTGTGTTTCAATTAGTTAACATCACTAATCAAAAAAATCATTAAGCACCAATCCACAACTGAAAACATTATCATTGATCCATATGTTGAAGATCAAGAAAAAACACATGTTGAGCAGCAGAACATATCACATAAAACAGAAACTCCTGTGATGATTATTATTATCAATCTTGGGTTAAGGAGTTCTTGTAGGTAGATGGTGGTCTACGTTTCGACCCAAAGGTGTAGGATACTTGATCCTTACTCGCGGGTCTTCATCAGGACGTTGGGGGGGGGTGAAGGAAGGAGTGGGGCTGTGTCCTAAGTAAGGAAAAGAAAATGCGCTAAATTATTTCAAACGGTCTCAGAAGAGTCCCGACATAATTGGATTACAAAAGGCCAAAGGGCCAGTAGAAACAAGACATTAACAAATTTTTTTCCCAAAAGGAAATTAAAAGGACTTTAGAAGGAGGTTAAATGACACTGAGGACAGAATACTGTATGATTAAGTGACCCGACAAATGGGTAGCCCGGGCAGCCCCCCTGCTGGGCATGTTAAGGAGGCCAGTCCCAGATACTAAACATGGCGTATGAGAAAACATGTCATTAAAAAGCATAATGGAATAAAGGTGGTACCGTAGCACCGACCACCGAAAAAACACTGGCCTATTTTTGGGCTGAGGTAGGGTGACATTAGAAACGTAACCTTAATGAAATTGGGGTATTAATCACCTGGTCTTGATGCCAGGGCAGGATATATGGATTATGTCCGCATTATTCGGACACGGGCGTTCATCTGCAAAACATCGAGTGAAAAACGGAACATCAAGAATTGCAGGATAAAATCAGACAAGATGTATCACACGCATTGTTCTAGTGCAAAGACTCACCCGAGGGGGATTGTGCACCAAACACTCAGAAGGAGCAGTCACAGCACGTCACCTTCGCAGTAAATGAAAGCTTAGTAACGCGTCCAAAAAGTGGATCGCGCACCGCAGACCGCCGTCTGGAAGAACAGATTTCAGAGAGTTAGGGGTACCAAGGGCGATTAGCCTCAGAGGTTTAACGGCGGTTGCAACAAACGGACTTACCCGTGGTCGGTCAGAAAATGAGCCAGCGTCAGCGCGTGTCAGCCTGGAACCAGGAAGTGTTACCCTGGTAACCAAGCCCGATTATATAACCTCCTAGAAGAAAGACTCTAAGGCGTTGCTAGGTTACAGAGAAAACAACCTTAGGGAGGGAATGCAGACCCAGGAGGTTTCTGTCTTGCCGACACTTTGTCGGCAAGACAGAAACCTCCAGGGTAACACTTCCTGGTTCCAGGCTGACACGCGCTGACGCTGGCTCATTTTCTGACCGACCACGGGTAAGTCCGTTTGTTGGAACCGCCGTTAAACCTCTGAGGCTAATCGCCCTTGGTACCCCTAACTCTCTGAAATCTGTTCTTCCAGACGGCGGTCTGCGGTGCGCGATCCACGTTTTGGACGCGTTACTAAGCTTTCATTTACTGCGAAGGTGACGTGCTGTGACTGCTCCTTCTGAGTGTTTGGTGCACAATCCCCCTCGGGTGAGTCTTTGCACTAGAACAATGCGTGTGATACATCTTGTCTGATTTTATCCTGCAATTCTTGATGTTCCGTTTTTCACTCGATGTTTTGCAGATGAACGCCTGTGTCCGAATAATGCGGACATAATCCATATATCCTGCCCTGGCATCAAGACCAGGTGATTAATACCCCAATTTCATTAAGGTTACGTTTCTAATGTCACCCTACCTCAGCCCAAAAATAGGCCAGTGTTTTTTCGGTGGTCGGTGCTACGGTACCACCTTTATTCCATTATGCTTTTTAATGACATGTTTTCTCATACGTCACGTTTAGTATCTGGGACTGGCCTCCTTAACATGCCCAGCAGGGCGGCTGCCCGGGCTACCCATTTGTCGGGTCACTTAATCATACAGTATTCTGTCCTCAGTGTCATTTAACCTCCTTCTAAAGTCCTTTTAATTTCCTTTTGGGAAACATTTTTTTTAATGTCTTGTTTCTACTGGCCCTTTGGCCTTTTGTAATCCAATTATGTCGGGACTCTTCTGAGACCGTTTGAAATAATTTAGCGCATTTTCTTTTCCTTACTTAGGACACAGCCCCACTCCTTCCTTCACCCCCCCCAACGTCCTGATGAAGACCCGCGAGTAAGGATCAAGTATCCTACACCTTTGGGTCGAAACGTAGACCACCATCTACCTACAAGAACTCCTTAACCCAAGATTGATAATAATAATCATCACGGGAGTTTCTGTTTTATGTGATATGTTCTGCTGCTCAAAATGTGTTTTTTCTTGATCTTCAACATATGGATCAATGATAATGTTTTCAGTTGTGGATTGGTGCTTAATGATTTTTTTGATTAGTGATATTAACTAATTGAAACACACCCCTTCCCTTGCACTCCCTCCCCCTTCCTTTGTGGGCGCACTTGAATTTTGTATACTATACTAGCAATCGTAAAATCAATACATGGTTTATTGGTACAGTAATAATAAAAACACTGTTCACCATCATTTATGTCTTGTTTCTATTCAAATAATCAAGTAATATTTCTAAGTGTTGTGTGTTTGGTCAGGGACCCCTTTATATATCTTATCCTATTAACTTCGGTCACACATGTTGTCATTGGTTTGATGGTAGGAATGTTGTTCGTGTTGGCCTTCTGCTGAGATTCACCGTTTCTCGTTGCATTGTTTCCGCAGCGGCCGTGGATTGAGGTGCGTACCGGGGAACAGGCGGCGTTATCCTAATCGCGGACACGGAGCCTCCGCAGGTATTGCGGTGGCTGTGGCTGTTCCCGCGGTCATGTTCGTCCGCGGCGGTCGGTGTTTCTTCGGTTCCGTCCGCTTGCGGCGGTCTCAGGTGCACTTCGTTCGCCGCGGACGGAGTTTGCTGTGGTCCGTTCGCTGCGGTCGTAGTTTCGTCCAATTTTTATCCTAATTGCTATGGAGGTTTATCCGCGGAGCGGTCCGGAGTATCTTGGCCGCTTCCTTGGCGGACGGAACACATTTCCGTCCGCGATCCTAATCAGCTCCTAAGAGTGTTCTTGTCGATCACAGCGGGGGATCGTCTCACACTGGAAAGTTACAGTAAAGGTTCTGATAGAAGTGCAGGCACTTCGGTCCCTAATGCCTATTTTCTGCATCTAATGTTATACTTTAAAATTAGCATAACTTGTAAAGTAGCTAAGATTTACATGCATTTAAAGTGATGTTTATGCAATGTTTACTTTCTGCATCTAATGTTATACTTCACAATTGAATACCTTGGAAAGTACTTTGGTTTTACATGCATTTAAAATGATATTAGCATTTCTCCAAAAGTACATAATATATCTATATTATTTTGGCCTTAATGTGTTTATATTATAGTAATCTTTTATAAGCCCCTCGTGGAGTCTCTTTTGTAGTGTATCCATTGGGTTGCTGTATGAGTGTGTTGCACAAATGACTTACACATTGCTCCGGATGATAAGCTTGCCTGCTCTGCGCCAAGCTACCAAAGGGTGAGCCAGGTTATGTTTGGTGTGTATCCAACTGACCCTGACTAGAGTGGTGGGTTCTGCATGGCTTGAGTCCTTACTATAACTAACCAGAAACCGCATGTGTAACAACAAGTATGAGCATTAGAAAGAAAATACTGATGAGAAAATAATATGTGGAACAGAATTTTGGCAGGTTCAAGCTGAATAAGCCTTGTTTTGGGCATGCATTTTACCAAAATAAATTATTTTTTTGAATAAATCTATCTAACAATTGAATTAGGAACCATGAAATACCTTAAGAAACTCTCTATACCAAAAGTTTATATAACCTTGTTCATGAATTTGCAATCACAAATGAACAGTTCAAATTCTGAAATGGAACCTATAAACCATTTCAGTTCCCAGATGAAGGTTTAGTCTTATAGCGCGATGATTTTAATGTCTGCATGCGTTGTTTTCTTTCCAGCACTCCTAGTCCTAAATCTAATTGCCCTGATCCACAATACAGCACCCACATACCTATAGTTGTTACCACACACAGTGTTGGCAAGCTGAGCCAATGTCAGTCAGCATACTTTAGGTTTCAGCTGTGAAGGAGCATTACTCTTTAAATAAAAGAAAACGTTGATTTTTCTGATTTTCTCATGGACCATACTCCACTAGAAACATGTTATTTACAGTGATAGGAATGTATGCAATTTATAATGAATGGAAGTGATACTCAGAAAGAGAAGATGCAGAAAGAATTCGTCAAAACGAAATTGACCTACTCCTGAGGCGGAAGCCGGGAGAGATTGCTCGCAGATTTAAAAATATTTGCATTTGTATTTTGTGTGTTTTTAACCCACGCCCCACTCACCCTGAGCAATTCTCCTTTAAAAGCTGAAGCTAAACCCTTGGCACAGCGGACCTGAGCGCTGCTACAGGGAGGGGACAACAGCGCCGCCATCGCGGCTCAAACACCGGGACATGCCCACTTTTGAGGCCACGCCCACTTAACCTCCCTATATAAATGAGCTTTCCTCCGACGCGCAGCAGACGAGCGCAGCGGGCGCGCCTAACGCAAGCCCGTCTGCGCCCCTCCGCGATCGTACGTGGTCCAGGGCCATACCCTATGTCCCTCGGGAGGGCCACATACGGTGGAGCAGGCAAGAACTGTTGACTTTCCAAAGTAAAATTGCCGAGCCATGTATGCATAACATGCTAGTGGAGGATAATATAGGCTGGGAACACTGCCACTTCTCCTATGATCTTGGCAGGGATGTGGCCACTACAGACTATACCTTGGACTGCAGCCTGCTCAACGTGCGCTCGCTGCGGAAACACAAACTAGATCTATATGACCTACTCACTGAGAAACAGTGGGATCTTGTGTTTCTTACTGAGACATGGCTGGATGAAGGCTCTCCCCCTGATGCCCTAGAGGCACTACCAGAGGGCTATATAATGCTTAGACAAGATAGACCCACTGACAGAGGAGGGGGCATTGCTATTGTAGCCCAGAAAAGTCTACGATGCCAACTAGACTACTCTCCCATCCTGTACAGTGAGGCAGGGAGTTTTACTATTAAAGTAAAAGAAGGCTGCATGCTGAAGGGCATGTTAATCTATAGACCCCCAGGCCCTATAGCCAGGTTTAAGGAGAGCCTGGTTGAAGGCATAATGGAGACTGCGCTGTGCAAAGACAAATTCCTGGTACTAGGGGATCTTAACCGTCATCTGAACAACCCCACAGACAACGTTAGCAGGGACTTTTGCCAGGCGCTAGGAGCCCTCCAGCTGAATCAAATAGTAAGTGGTCCCACTCACCAGTTGGGACACCTGCTTGACCCTATATTCGTCAAATGGGGGGAAGTAGAAGCCATGACCCCCATTCCCATCCCCTGGTCGAATCACCATCTAGTACCATTCTCCATACGAATTCCTGGGGTAAGACCTCCGAAGCCAGCAATACTGTACCACCCCAGGCGGAGATGGGCCACCTTTTACCAGGCTAAATTCTGTGCGGCACTGACCAAAGGAAGGAGCCCCGGGGGGGATGATGCAGACACGGCTAACACCAATCTATGTAAGCGCATCAACGAGGCGCTAGATTGTACAGCCCCACTTTCAAGAGCCAAATCGGGAGGCCGCATTCAAAAAACTGCTCCGTGGTTCAGTGATGAACTACGAGTCAAGAAAGCAACATTGAAGCGAACCGAAAGACGTGGCGTGGGGCTCTTTCTAAGGAAACCAGGGAGGCCTACCTAATTGAGAGGCGAATTTATCATGGGCTAATCAGGAAGTCCAAAGCAGCATACTACACTATTAGAATTAGTGAAGCTGGTAACTCGATGAAGGAGCTTTTTTCGCTCTATAAAACTCTCTCGAGTGGAAAGCCAGCCATTGCTCCAGATGACTGCTCGGCCTAATCCTGTGATAGGATCGCAGACTTCTTTGCCGAAAAGATAGCCAAAATTTACTCGGCATTTCTGATTCAACCTATTACTGGGACAGAATTTGCGGAAAGCCCCAGGGAATGGGGGGACAGACATATACTGACCAACTTTGTCACCCCGCCCCCAGAGGACCTCCTAAAAATCTGTAGATCCGTGAAGTCGGGATCCCCGCGGGACCCCACCACACCAAAACGTCTAGCTGATAGCGTAGTAGTGCTGGAACCATACATCAGACACCTACTAGACGTGTCTTTCAGCACTAGGACCGTGCCCAAAGACTGGAAACAGGCGGTGGTTCTACCCCTCAGGAAGAAACCCAACATCAGCTTTGAAAAGGTAGAGAGCCTCCGTCCTATCTCCCTTCTGCCCTACCTGGCCAAAGTGGCGGAAAAAACGGTAAACTTGCAACTGATGGATATCATGGAAGAGGCTGCCCTACTACACGATACCCAGTTTGGCTTCCGTCCCCGCCACTCAACGGAATCTGCGCTCCTGATGGCTGTGGAGACCCTATGTCAGGGGGTGGATGAAGGTCATACTATGGTCCTCATCCTATTGGACCTGAGTGCAGCATTCGACACTGTAGCTCACACCACCCTGCTACAGTGTCTGAATAGTGGAGGGATATCTGGAGCTGCACTCGAATGGATCCAATCCTTCCTGACTGGGAGAAGCTTCCAGGTCCGCCAGGGCGATTGCTATTCCAGGGATATCGGATTGGGCCAGGGCATACCCCAGGGATCATCCCTGAGCCCCATCCTATTTAATCTTTATGTCTCCCCAGTGGCCCTGATCGCTGAGGGCCATGGTCTGCAAATAGTGTCCTACGCCGATGACACGCAGCTGGTTATCTCCCTTTCACGTGCGCCCGGTCTTGCGGTGGACAGTTTCAGAGCCTGCATGCAAGACCTTGCAGCCTGGATGTCCACCAACTGCCTCAAACTAAATGGCAGCAAGACCGAGGTGCTCGTGGTGGGGGGGAACCCATCTGTCTGGTCGTCGGCGTGGTGGCCTCCATGCTTAGGCGAGGTCCCAACACCCCGTCAGGAAGTTAGGAACCTTGGAGTCTGGCTTGACGCTGACTTGTCCTTTGGACCACAGATAGGCATGTGTGGTGGGTGTCTGCTTCAGCGTCCTAAAAAGTCTACGAAAGGTCCTAGATCTCCTTCCTACGTCAGCCCATAGAACGCTGGTACATGCCCTCGTCACATCGCGCCTGGACTACGGCAACTTGCTGTATCTGGGAGCAACCAGCAAAGCAATAAATCGCCTCCAGGTGTTGCAGAATGCGGCAGCCCGCCTCATTCTAAAATTTCCCAAAAGATCAGCCTCCAAAGCAGCCCTTCAGACCCTTCACTGGCTGCCAGTGAGGAGTAGGGTCGAATTTAGGGCCCTTTGTACCTGCCATCGCATCCTTACTGGGAAGGCGCCAGCACCGGTCCAGAATCTAGTCACCAGGTACGTACCCACGCGCGCCCTGCACTCCTCCCATGGAGGCCTATTAAAGGTCCCTAGGATAAGGAGGTCTCACATGGGAGGAAGATCATTCCGTTACCTGGTGGCGAAGAGCTGGAACGCCCTAACTCTTGAGTTCTTCTGTTTCAGCGCGGGGACACGCCGTCTGAGCGTAACCAGGCGCTTTATAAAACTCCCTTATTATTATTATTATTAATCTTCATGTACTCCTTATCTTAATCCATTGCATTAAACTGCCATTTTTTCATTCTCTTCAATTAATGTTACTCATTTCCAATCACTAGAAGATGAATCACGCAAGAACAGGAGACAAAGTGATTTCCAGATGTCGCGTGTTTAATAGAGTATCCAATGCATTTCGGGAAGTATCCCTTCATCAGGGGTAGCTAAAATACAAAAATTAACATTGTTGTAACATATCATCATTAATAGTGCACTTAATATATCCTCTGTAATCATTATATCCATGGCTCTAGCTCTATTTCTCTGCTTGCATAATTAATCCACAACAATAGAATAAAACATTTCACTACGGTCCCTTCACTCAACCTCCCACAATTCTTAGTTGCCTTCCTCTATTCCTACAGCAGACCCGCTACCCTTGTCTAAACAGAAAGCAAATCCTTTACGTAATTAGACTATCCTGCGCTGACCATGACAAACACTTTTAATCCGTCAGATCAAAAGCAACTCAGCCTTGCTTGCTGCCGATTCATATTTAAGTAAATATGTTCTGTTCCAATTCACAGGTTTCAAGTTCTTAAAAGTGCACGCAGCGCACATCTTTCCCCCATGATAATGAGCTCTACTACTGTTGTAAAACTCATTGACTTATAAACACATACCGTTGGGGCAGGGGGGCAGTGTTTGATTGGTTCCAGCTTAACAGCCTTAAGCGCAACTCGGACAAATCCGAAGTGCTCTTTTTCGGCTGACCTCCCGATCCTAGGTGGCAGTCGTGGTGGCCTGAGGCCATGTTTCCTCCCTCCGCCGCATCCTCTATGGCCAAGAATCTGGGAGTGAAGATAGACAACAGCCTCACCTTGAAGCCCCAGATCCTCGGCCTAGTCGGCAAATGCTTCGGCCTCCTTAAAATGCTCAGGAAATTCCATCCTTTGCTTTCTCAAGCTTACAGAAAAATCACTGTGCAGGTACTAATAGGCTCTTGTCTCGACTACGCTAACGTGCTCTATCTCGGACTTCCGGAACATCTTTTATCACGTCTGCAAATTGTTCAGAATTCTGCCAGGCGAGCTATCTTTGGCCTCCATCAGAGAGCCAGTGCAAGGGTTCTTTTGAAATCCCTTCATTGGCTTCCTATTCGGAAACGCATTGTTTTCAAGGTGCTCACGCTGGCTTTCAGAGTTCTTCACGGCATTGGCGCTAAATATATCAGGAAACGGTTGGTGTTCTACCAGCCATCTAGAGCGCTTAGGTCAGGTTCGCTGGCCTTGGCCGCGGTTCCTGTTATTAGACGAGCCAGTGTTGGAGGTCGTTCTTTCAGATGCCTGGCGCCACAATTGTGAAATGCCTTGCCGGTCTCTCTGAGGAAGAACGTCAACCTGTTAGCCTTTAGGAAAGATCTTAAGTCCTGGCTTTTTGTTCAGTAGAGTCGGTTATCCCCCACCTGCCTGGTACCGCCTAGGGTTTGTAGCACCAGGACACTCTTCGGAGTAGGTGAGCACTATATAAAACACACAATAACATAACATAACGTACCAGTTAACACAGGTGTTCAGTCTTAGAATCTTAAACCAGGAAGTGCGGAGCAATTAACAATGGTACTTCCGGTGTTGAAAAAATCCTCAACATTCATTATTACTGCATTATAAAGACTACATTGCCCAAAATCCCCTGTAGTGTGTCTTTAAAACCCCATAAATCTCCCTCGAATCTCCGTTGATTTTGCTGTGAACTTCTCGACTAGAACCATAAAATGTAAACCAGCACAGCACCTCTGATTTGCAGATGACAACCATGAAATATAATAATGCTCGATTTGTTTACAACAGTTGAAATTCATCATAATAAAATGTGTCACCACAGTTCAAACTAACGTGGCTGGAAAGCACAGCTCCTGCCTATGTTGTCAATATTTCAAACCTTCTCTGTTGATAAATAGATCCTTTAATGTTTTCATATTTGTCCATCTCTGATCATGGGTGCAAACGGGCGTTAGGGCGGCGTTTAATGCAATAAAGAAAATAGCTGCGAGATGCACTCCAGTTTTTCGTCCTCTGTAATTACTCTGATGCTTTAACATGTTACACTTAGTAGGCGTGCATGCCAGATAAGCGCTCCGCCCAATTGTGCCGCAATATAAACCAAACACTTAGGAACCTGGTTTAGGCTCCAAAACCGTCAGCACAGCCACAAAACTCAATGAGTCCAATAAATCAAACCATGTTGTCCTTAATCTTCTTGTACTCCTTATCTTAATCCATTGCTTTATACTGCCATTTTTTCATTCTCTTCAATTAATTTTACTCATTTCCAATCACTAGAAGGTGAATCCCGCAAGCACAGGAGACAAAGTGATTTCCTGATGTCACGTGTTTAATAAAGTACCCAATGCATTTCAAACCGTATCCCTTCATCAGGGGTATCTAAAATACAAGAAATTAACCTCGTTGTAACATATCAGCATTAATAGTGCACTTAATATATCCTCTGTAATCATTATATCCATGGGTCTAGCTCTAGTTCTCTGCGTGCATAATTAATCCAAAACAATAGAATAAAACATTTCACTACGATCCCTTCACTCAACCTCCCACAATTTTAGTTGCCTTCCTCTATTCCTACAGCAGACCCACTAACCTTGTCTAAACAGAAAGCAAATCCTTTACGTAATTAGACTATCCTGCGCTTACCGTGACAAACACTGTTAATCCCTCAGATCAAAAGCAACTCAGCATTGCTTGCTGCCAATTCATATTTAGGTAAATATGTTCTGTTCCAATTCACAGGTTTCAAGTTCTTAAAAGTGCACGCAGCGCACATCTTTCCCCCGTGATGATGAGCTCTACTGCTGTTGAAAAACTCATTGACTTATAACCACGTACCGTTGGGGAAGTAGGGCAGTGTTTGATTGGTTCCAGCTTAACAGCCTGAAATGCAACTCGGACAAATCCGAAGTGCTCTTTTTCGGCTGTCCTCCCAATCCTAGGTGGCAGTCGTGGTGGCCCGAGGCCATGTTTCCTCCCTCCACCGCATCCTCTATGGCCAAGAATCTGGGAGTGAAGATAGACAACAGCCTCACCTTGAAGCCCCAGATCCTCGGCCTAGTCGGCAAATGCTTCGGCCTCCTTAAAATGCTCAGGAAATTCCATCCTTTGCTTTCTCACGCTCACGGAAAAATCTCCGTTCAAGCACTAATAGGCTCTCGTCACGACTACGCTAACGTGCTCTATCTCGGACTTCCGGAATATCTTTTATCACGTCTGCAAATTGTTCAGAATTCTGCCGCGCGAGCTATCTTTAGCCTCCATCGGAGAGCCAGTGCAAGGGTTCTTTTGAAATCCCTTCATTGGCTTCCTATTCGGAAACAAATTGTTTTCAAGGTGCTCACGCTGGCTTTCAAAGCTCTTCACGGCATTGGCGCTAAATATATCAGGAAATGGTTGGTGTTCTACCAGCCATCTAGAGCGCTTAGGTCAGGTTCGCTGGCTTCATCCGCGGTTCCTGTTATTAGGCGAGCCAGTGTCGGAGGTCGTTCTTTCAGACGCCTGGCGTCACAATTGTGGAATGCCTTGCCGGTCTCTCTGAGGAAGAACGTCAACCTGTTAGCCTTTAGGAAAGATCTTAAGACCTGGCTTTTTGTTCAGTAGAGTCGGTTATCACCCACCTGCCTGGTACCGCCTAGGGTTTGTAGCGCCAGGACACTCTTCGGAGTAGCTGAGCGCTATAGAAAACACACAATAACATAACATAACGTACCAGTTAACACAGGTGTTCAGTCTTTGAATCTTAAAACGGGAAGTGCGGAGCAATTAACAATGGTACTTCCGGTGTTGAAAAAAATCCTCAACATTCATTATTACTGCAATATAAAAACTACATTGCCCAAAATCCCCCTTAGTGTGTCTTTAAAATCCCGTAAATCTCCCTCGAATCACCGTTGATTTTGCTGCAAACTTGTCGACTAGAACCATAAAATGTAAACCAGCACATCACCTCCGATTTGCACATGACAACACTGAAATATAATAATGCTCGATTTGTTTACAACAGTTGAAATTCATCATAATAAAATGTGTCCCCACAGTTCAAACCAACGTGGCTGGAAAGCACAGCTCCTGCCTATGTTGTCAATATTTCAAACCTTCTCTGTTGATAAATAGATCCTTTAATGTTTTCATATTTGGCCATCTCTGATCATGGGTGCAAACTCGCGTTAGGGTGGCGTTTCATGCAATAAAGAAAATAGCTGCGAGATGCACTCCAGTTTTTCGTCCTCTGTAATTACTCTGATGCTTTAACATGTTACACTTAGTAGGCGTGCATGCCAGATAAGCGCTCCGCACAATTGCGCCGCAATATAAACCAAACACTTAGGAACCTGGTTTAGGCTCCAAAACCGTCAGCCCAGCCACATAACTCAATGAGTCCAATAAATGAAACCATGTTGTCCTTAATCTTCATGTACTCCTTATCTTAATCCATTACTTTATACTGCCATTTTGCCATTCTCTTCATTTCATTTTACTAATTTCCAAACACCAGAAGGTGAATCACGCAAGCACAGGAGACAAAGTGATTTCCAGATGTCACGTGTTTAATAAAGTACCCAATGCATTTCGGGACGTATCCCTTCGTCAGGGGATTCTAAAATATTTATATTTATTCATTTGTGGAGCGCATGGTTACACCAACGGTGTGTCCCCGCGCTGAGGTAAGGACAGAAAAGAGGTTATGGGAGGTGGGTACTTCTTACATTTTATCCTCCACGTTGGAGAATAGCCAGGTCTTTAGCTATTTACGGAACATTTTCTCGTTGGGTTCCATCCTTAAAGTTCTCGGCAGGGAATTCAAATTTTTTGCCGCCAGGAACCTGAAAGGGCGTGCTCCTGTGCGGGCTTTGAAGATTCTGGGGATTTTTACCAGTGCCTGGTCAGTGGACCTAAGGGTACGTCCAGGAACGTATTTTGTCAGCAAAGGTTGCAGGTATTTAGGACCTTTTCGTGCTAGTATGCGGCGGCAGTAGCACATTGCCTTGAAGTTGGCTCTTTTGTCCACTGGAAGCCAATGGAGAGTCTCCAGGGCATAACTAGTGTTTGTCTTCCTCTGGAGGCTGAGCACCAGACGTGCAGCAGCATTCTGCACGCGTTGTAGTTTGGCTAAGCCGGTTTTTGAGGCCCCAAGGTAGAGAAAGTTTCTATAGTCCAGTTGTGAAGTAACAACTGCATGGACTATTGTTTTTCTTGTTTGAGCTGGAAGTAGGTCTATGACTAACCTAAGGGTTTTTATGATGCCATAGCATTTCCCGGTTACCTTCTGTATCTGGTTATCGAAGGATAGTTTGTGGTCCAGCCACATGCCTAGGTTCTTTACCTCCTGCTTGGGGCGGGGGACTTGTCCTAGTACTTCCGGCCACCACGCAGAGGACCAAATGGTAGGTGTCTTTCCTACAACTAGTACCTCCATTTTATCCCCATTTAATCGGAGGCAGTGGTTTGACATCCAGTCAGCTACTTCCCTAAGACAGTTACCAAAGCAGGCGGCCGCCTGACTTTTGGTTTGGGATAGCTTAACAATAAGTTGCGTGTCATCCGCATAGGATACTATCGCCACTTCATGCTTCTCCACACATTCCGCCAGTGGGCTCACATACAGGTTGAAAAGTGTGGGGCTCAGGATAGATCCCTTGAGGACTCCCTGGGGAAGGGGGTAGCTATTGGACAGGTGTGTTCTCTGGGCTACTTGGAAGCTGCGTTTGTCTAGAAATGAAGCCAGCCACTTAAATGCTGTCTTCCTAATGCCGCAGGATTCCAGTCTCTGAAGTAACAAAGGGTGTTAGACGGTGTCAAATGCCGCACTGAGGTCTAATAGGATCAGCGCGGCTGTTTGACCTTCGTCTACGTGCTGCCTCAGAGCCTCCGTTGCCATTAGCAGTGCCGACTCGGTTGAGTGCGCCGCTCTGAATCCTGACTGTGACGGGTGTACTAGGTCATTGGTGTTTATGTGTTCCATAGCAGACCCACCAACCTTGTCTAAACAGAAAGCAAATCCTTTACGTAATTAGACTATCCTGCGCTTACCGTGACAAATACTGTTAACCCCTCAGATCAAAAGCAACTCAGCATTGCTTGCTGTCGATTCATATTTAAGTAAATATGTTCTGTTCCAATTCACAGGTTTCAAGTTCTTAACAGTGCTCGCAGTGCACATCTTTCCCCCGTGATAATGAGCTCTACTGCTGCTGTAAAACTCATTGACTTATAACCACGTACCAGTTAACACAGGTGTTCAGTCTTTGAATTTTAAAACGGGAAGTGCGGAGCAATTAACAATGGCACTTCCGGTGTTGAAGAAATCCTCAACATTCATTCTTACTGCAATACAAAGACTACATTGCCCAAAATCCCCTGTAATGTGTCTTTAAAACCCCGTAAATCTCCCTCGAATCACCGTTGATTTTGCTGCAAACTTGTCGACTAGAACCATAAAATGTAAACCAGCACATCACCTCCGATTTGCACATGACAACACTGAAATATAATAATGCTCGATTTGTTTACAACAGTTGAAATTCATCATAATAAAATGTGTCCCCACAGTTCAAACCAACCTGGCTGGAAAGCACAGCTCCTGCCTATGTTGTCAATATTTCAAACCTTCTCTGTTGATAAATAGATCCTTTAATGTTTTCATATTTGGCCATCTCTGATCATGGGTGCAAACTTGCGTTAGGGCGGCGTTTCATGCAATAAAGAAAATAGCTGCGAGATGCACTCCAGTTTTTCGTCCTCTGTAATTACTCTGATGCTTTAACATGTTACACTTAGTAGGCGTGCATGCCAGATAAGCGCTCCGCACAATTGTGCCGCAATATAAACCAAACACTTAGGAACCTGGTTTAGGCTCCAAAACCGTCAGCACAGCCACAAAACTCAATGAGTCCAATAAATGAAACCATGTTGTCCTTAATCTTCTTGTACTCCTTATCTTAATCCATTGCTTTATACTGCCATTTTTTCATTCTCTTCATTTCATTTTACTCATTTCCAATCACTAGAAGGTGAATCACGCAAGCACAGGAGACAAAGTGATTTCCAGATGTCACATGTTTAATAAAGTAACCAATGCATTTCGGGACGTATCCCTTTGTCAGGGGTATTTAAAATATTTATATTTATTCATTTGTAGAGCGCATGGTTACACCAACGGTGTGTCCCCGCGCTGAGGTAAGGACAGAGAAGAGGTTATGGGAGTTGGGTACTTCTTACATTTTATCCTCTGCTTTGGAGAATAGCCAGGTCTTTAGCTTTTTACGGAACAATTTCTCGTTGGGTTCCATCCTTAAAGTTCTCGGCAGGGAATTCCAACTTTTTTCGCCGCCAGGAACCTGAAGGAGCGTGCTCCTGCGCGGGCTTTGAAGATTCTGGGGATTTTTACCAGTGCCTGGTCAGTGGACCTAAGGGTACGTCCAGGAACGTATTTTGTCAGCAAAGGTTGCAGGTATTTAGGACCTTTTCGTGCTAGTATGCGGTGGCAGTAGCACATTGTCTTCAACTTGGCTCTTTTTTCCACTGGAAGCCAATGAAGAGTCTCCAGGGCCTTACTAGTGTTCGTCTTCCTCGGGAGGCTGAGTCCCAGACGTGCAGCAGCATTCTGCACGCGTTGTAGTTTGGCTAAGCCTGTTTTTGAGGCCCCATGGTAGAGAACGTTTCCATAGTCCAGTTGTGAAGTAACAACTGCATGGACTATGGTTTTTCTTGTTTGAGCTGGAAGTAGGTCTATGACTTTCCTAAGGATTTTTATGATGCCATAGCATTTCCCGGTTACCTTCGTATCTGGTTATCGAAGGATAGTTTGTGGTCCAGCCACATGCCTAGGTTCTTTACCTCCTGCTTGGGGCGGGGGACTTGCCCTAGTACTTCCTGCCACCACGCAGAGGACCAAATGGTAGGTGTCTTTCCTACCACTAGTACCTCCGTTTTATCCCCATTTAATCAGGGGCAGTGGTTTGACATCCAGTCAGCTACTTCCCTAAGACAGTTACCAAAGCAGGCGGCCACCTGACTTTTGGTTTGGGATCGCTTAACAATAAGTTGTGTGTCATCCGCATAGGATACTATTGCCACTTCATGCTTCTGCACACATTCCGCCAGTGGGCCCACATACAGGTTGAAAAGTGTGAGGCTCAGGATAGATCCCTGGGGGACTCCCTGGGGCAGGGGGTAGCTATTGGACAGGTGTGATCTCTGGGCTACTTGGAAGCTGCGTTCGCCTAGAAATGAAGCCAACCATTTAAGGGCTGTCTTCCTAATGCCGCAGGATTCCAGTCTCTGAAGTAACAAAGGGTGTGAGACGGTGTCAAATGCCGCACTGAGGTCTAATAGGATCAGTGCCGCTGTTTGACCTACGTCTAGGTGCTGCCTCAGAGCCTCCGTTGCCATTAGCAGTGCCGACTCGGTTGAGTGCGCCGTTCTGAATCCTGACTGTGACGGTTGTAATAGGTCATTGGTGTTTACAAGTTCCACTATTTGTTTATTAATAATTTTCTCTGCCATTTTTGCCACCAAAGGGAGTAGTGAGATCGGGGGCAGGTTGTCCAGCCTAGTGTAGTCAAGGGTGGGTTTTTTGTTGTAACATATCAGCATTAATAGTGCACTTAATATATCCTCTGTAATCATTATATCCATGGTTCTAGCTCTATTTCTCTGCTTGCATAATTAATCCACAACAATAGAATAAAACATTTCACTACGGTCCCTTCACTCAACCTCCCACAATTCTTAGTTGCCTTCCTCTATTCCTACAGCAGACCCGCTACCCTTGTCTAAACAGAAAGCAAATCCTTCACGTAATTAGACTATCCTGCGCTTAACGTGACAAACACTGTTAATCCCTCAGATCAAAAGCAACTCAGCCTTGCTTGCTGCCGATTCATATTTAAGTAAATATGTTCTGTTCCAATTCACAGGTTTCAAGTTCTTAAAAGTGCACGCAGCGCACATCTTTCCCCCCGATAATGAGCTCTACTGCTGTTGTAAAACTCATTGACTTATAACCACGTACCAGTTAAAACAGGTGTTCAGTCTTTGAATCTTAAAACAGGAAGTGCGGAGCAATTAACAATGGTACTTCCAGTGTTGAAAAAAATCCTCAACATTCATTCTTACTGCAATAGAAAGACTACATTGTAACACTATTAATGCTGATATGTTACAGCAATGTTAATTTCTTGTATTTTAGATACCCCTGACGAAGGGATACGACCCAAAATGCTTTGGGTACTTTATTAATCATGTGACATCTGGAAATCACTTTGTCTCCTGTGCTTGCGTGATTCACCTTCTAGTGATTGGAAATGAGTAAAATGAATTGAAGAGAATGAAAAAATGGCAGTATAAAGCAATGGATTAAGATAAGGAGTACATGAAGATTAAGGACAACATGGTTTGATTTATTGGACTCATTGAGTTATGTGGCTGTGCTGATGGTTTTGGAGCCTAAACCAGGTTCCTAAGTGTTTGAAGTCTGATTTTAAGTCACAATTCTGAGAATGCAAATTTTAGAAAGATGACATTTCCATTTCTTAACAATTTGTGCCTTCTGTCAGTTGTGGTACTGCAAATCCGGACCCCGCTGTTTTACAGATATCGAGGTCCAGCACTCGTGTCTCAAAATATCGTCGTACCATGACGAATTTGGTATCTACAGACCGGTAATGATTAGGGCATTATCCTTATGCATTTGCGTCACGATTGAGTGATGCTAACACCCTTAAATCGTAGTTTCCGTCCCGAACCCTCGGACTCCATTTTGTAATCGGCATCCATCTTATGACTTGCCCTCATATAAGTCAATTGATTAAAGCCGAGCTTGATCTAAAAGGACACGTCCTTTGTAGCTGACTTCCCCATGACCTGGCCGAAGCTGCCTCCACTGCCTCCAGCCAAGCCTGTTTGGGCAGCTCCTCGCCCAGTGGCCGAGTAAGATATCATCAAGGCACAACATGTCATAAACCATCCACTACATACAGACCCTGTTTTCCATACACACACACCTGTCCATGATTCTTGTTTACGACCCGTTTTTATGATGGGAGGGTACCCGACCTTATTGGTGTTTCATCGATATCTGATGGGAGTTCTGGATCTGGCGGGGTAATCCATCACCAACTGGACATCTAAAATATGTGCTGACCAGCATGACTTCGCTCTTTGTATTATTGCAGAAATATTTGTATAGCCATATCATAAACTCAAGAATTCTTGCCTGCAGCTGTTATTTATGTATATAAGGAGAAGGCTGGTTCTGTAAAAACGAACAGTCTCCTGAGAACTTACGGCCCGTGTTGTCGTACTTCTAGGACGCATGTTACTTGGTTGCAGCCAATAAAATTCGATCACTGACTTCAACTAGAAGACTCTGTGTTTCTGTAAGTCCAGAACAGGGAGAACTCAGAGGTCTTCGGGTGTGGTCCCCTGGCACCACCGGGTCTCTAAAAACCCGGCACCTCACAGTGTCCTGGGCCACATGCCTGTGGATGGTTCTGCTGTTGGGCTTTGTGTAGTGTCCCAGATAGTGTGACAAGCAGACTAGGTGATGGCAGGCTGGGCCATTTAACCAGGATGATTCTGGGAAGAGCTGTACCCAGCCCCACTTGCCTATCAAAGGGCTTTGTCTCTAGCACACTCAAAGGAGTCTGGCCAGCGTCAAGATTGATTTTCATATGCTGGGTCCAAACTGGCAGGGTCGGACTGGGAACCAAAACCGTCCCAGGCTAAGTGCTTGGCCGCCCCCTCGCCCCCCCCACCCGGGAAAGTTGTGGGTGCCGCCGAGCTCTTTGGCAGTGCCGGTTTGTGGCCGATTTTGTTACAGGTTCGATTTTGCAGGGATTGCCCGGTGCCCGGTACAGCCAGTCCGGCCCTGCAAACTGGAATGGTATGGTGAGCAAAAAAACTATGGATTTAGGCCCAGATCTCTGTAATGGGGTGAATGTATGACATTGTTCTGAATTCTGTCCATCAGTTGTTCTTTTTGCATTTGTCACCCCGAGTGAGACAGGTATGCCTAGACATGGGTCCAGTGCTCTCCATGCCACTGGAGTCAAGCTCCCTGGCTGATGGTGGCTGAAAGCCCGAAACCGGCCCTAGGATTCTTTTTTCCAGTCCAGGGAGGACCTAGCCTGGCAGTACGGGCTGAACTGTTCCCAATGGGCGCAGGGTCAAGACTAATTTGCATATGGCTGGGTCCAAACTGGAATGGTATGGTAAGTAAAAAAAAACATGGATGTTGGCCAAGATCTCTGTACTGGGGTAACTCTATAACATAGTTCTGCATTCTGTCCATCAATTTTTCTTTTTGCATTTGTCACCCAGAGTGGGACGGGTATGCCCAGACATGGTTCCCGTGATCGCCATGCCACTGGAGTAAACCTATCCTGGCTGATGAGGGCTGAAAGCCCGAAACCAGTCCTAGGATGCTTGTTTTCAGTCCAGGGTGGACCTAGCCTGGCAGTTCGGGCTGGACTGTTCTCATTGGGCGCAGGAGCAAGACTGATTTCCATATGGCTGGGTCCAAACTGGAATGGTATGGTAAGTAAAAAAAACATGGATTTAGGCCCAGATGTGTGTACTGGGGTAAATGTATGACATTGTTCTGCATTCTGTCGATCAATTGTTCTTTTGTGCATTTAACACCCCAAGTGGGATGGGTATGCCCAGACGTGGGTCCCGTGCTCTCCATGCCACTGGAGTTAACCTATCCTGGCTGATGAGGACTGAAAGCCCGAAACCGGTCCTAGGATGCTTGTTTCCAGTCCAGGAAGTACCTTGCCTGACAGTTCTGGCTGGACTGTTCCCATTGGGCGCAGGGTCAAGACTGATATGCATATGGCTGGGTTGCAACTGGATTAGCATGGTGAGCAAAACAATGATGAATTTAGGCCCAGATCTCTGTACTGGGATGAATGCATGACATTGTTCTGCATTCTGTCCATCAATTGTTCTTTTTGCATTTGTCACCCCAAGTGGTATGGGTACATGCAGACGTGGGTCCTGCGCTCTCCATCGCACTGGAGTCAAGCTATCCAGGCTGATGAGGGCTGAAAGCCCGAAACCGGTCCTAGGATGCTTGTTTCCAGTCCAGTGAGGACCTGGCCTGGCAGTTTGGGCTGGACTATTCCCATTGGGTGCAGGGTGAAGACTGATTTGCATATGGCTGGGTCCAAACTGGAATGGCATGGTGAGCAAAAAAACGATGGATTTAGGCCCAGATCTCTGTACTGGGGTCAATGTATGACATTGTTCTGCATTCTGCCCATCAATTGTTCTTTTTGCATTTGTCACCCAGGGTGGGATGGGTATGCACCGATATAGGTCCTGTGCTCTCAATGCCACTGGAATCAAGCTATCCTGGCTGGTGAGTGCTGGAAGCCCGAAATCGGTCCTAGGATGCTTGTTTCCAGTCCTGGGAGGACCTGTCCATTAATTGTTCTTTTTGCACTTTTAGAAAGAGGCATTGTCTTGTCATAACCATTTGGTGCTTGCAGTCTGTTTCCTGGGTCACATGACTAGGTGCAGATGGCAGTTTGCCTTTGTCTATTTCTCCCAGACAGTATCACAAAAGAGATTCTGGGTGTTAGCAGATTTGGCCATTTCTGACTTGATAGTGGGCGGAGGTGTCTCCTCCCACACTTGGACTTTAAAAGCACTTGCTCAGCCACACACAAAGGACTTCATATTAGCCTATCGTGTCCCCAAACAGACAGGGACAAGGGCACAGAGGCAGGAAAATTCTAGACACCTCTGTAAGGGGAATACTCAGCTACTTAGTCAGAAAAGCTTTATTCGGCACAAATAGTCTGACTCATAAACAAATATTACAACAATTTATCACAATTTTATTTAAAAACATTGATCTTCTAAAAACAGAATTCACACATTGCCAAATTAGATAAAATAAAACGTAATCAAAAGAATTATTTACAGACATCATGCATAAATACACCATATCAAATAATAACCAATGGATTGAAATTGAATGCTATTGACACATTTTACATGTCATCATGAATCCCTAATGGAATCAACAATGAAGCAAAACATGGAATGAAAATTGGAACACTAACCTATTCAGCTGTCGGGTTTCCTGAATATAAGGACACTCTAAAAGGTAAAAGATACCTCTGCTGTACATTGTTAACTATCGTAAAGGTGCAGTTTACACCCTGACTGCTCTTTCCATACTCTGTACCGCTCCACTGCAACCTTAGGAAGGTCTACTTGTTCCCTTTTCCCTCGACAGTCTTCCAACACGTGCTCTTTCATTTCTTTTTTTGAATATCTTAAGATACCCTCTGGAGGAGACCACAAATCCCTTTCCGCCTGATCCAGGCCCAACAGGGCATGTTTTATGTTCCTTAACCATGGAATTCTATCTGTCTTATCTAGGTCCATTCAGTCCTTAAGAATGAACTTAGTGAATACAGTTTCTAGACTGGACCATACAGATCGCCACAATGTTAGGGGTTTTGTTTCAAGAATTCGAAAGGAAGTCCACATTCAACTCCCAATTCACAATGGATGACAGGGTAGAGTGGGGTACTGACAGTCATCTCCTTAAAAAAATATTCTCTGTTGTCTGTAGAACACTCTTCTCCCCAATAGCCTAGGTCTCTGCACCATACACTGCAGTTGAAATTGTTTTGGCGTTATAAAGGGGCAACTGGACAATAGGTTTGTTGCCCACTTTGGAGGCAAACCTCATAAACCCTTCATTTATCCTAGCCATGTAGGAGACACAGATCTCCCTTTGGTGCTGCCAGTCCAGTTTAGATGAGAACTGGATCCTTAAATAGTTAAAAGTGTTAGTATTTTGTAGCTTATTCCCTTTAATAAAAAAAGGTATGTCTCTTCCCTCTTTCACGGCTACAGCTCATTGTATAAGTTTTGGCAATATTAATTTTCATACTCCCCTTTCCCATAAAATCTGTAAAATAATTAATTAAGCGTTGCAGAACTTTTGGGGTATGTGCTAAAACAGCAGCATCATCAGCGTACCGAAGCATCAGAACCTGCCACCTACCACCTACCACTACTAGGGTTATCTGCACCCACCTCTTGAAGCATTTCTTCCACATCGTTTATAGACAATGAGAAAAGGAGAGGGCCCCAATATACACATATGTCGAACCTCTTAACTTATTATTTTTTTAACAGTCTGTATTTGCTTTTCAATGTACACATTATTTCCTGCATATTTCTTCTTTCGTTTCTTAGCACATTAGTTATTGATCTTTGAATATATTATAACATCAATCTCTTCATCGTGCTGTTTAGCTCTTTTATAAACATTTCCAACAAGAACAGCCCCCTCCCGCTCTACTGCTGCAGGTTACATTGGCTATATAGCTGTGCAGGGTGATCCATCTCTGGTATTTCTATAGCTCTTGCCCCTCTTGCTGCATTCAGAGCTCAGTAGTTCCTCGTCAGCCTTCTCATGTAATTTCATTATCACTCAGCAGTGCGTGTCTGCTCTGTATCCCTTTCCGGTTCTCAATCAATCAATCAGAACTTTTATAGAGCGTGCTAATCACCCGTGAGGGTCTCAAGGCGCTAGAGGGGGGGATGAAGCAGCTACTGATCGAACAGCCAGGTCTTGAGAAGTCTCCTGAAGGTCAGCAGGTCCTGGGTCTGTCGCAGGTGGATGGGGAGGGTGTTCCAAGTCTTGGGGGCGAGTTGGGAGAATTATCTGCCGCCGGTGGTCATTCGGCGGATGCGTGGGATGGTGGCCAGGGCGAGGTCTGCAGAGCGAAGCTGGAGGTTTGGGGTGTAGTAGGTGAGTCGTTCGTTGAGGTATGCCGGTCTGGCATTGTGGAGTGCTTTGTGGGCATGGGTGAGGAGCTTGAAGGTGATCCTCTTGTAGATCGGGAGCCAGTGCAGTTCTCTCAGGTGGGCGGTGATGTGGCTGTGGCGGAAGATTCAGAGGATGAGGCGTGCGGAGGCATTTTATATGCATTGGATTCTTTTCTGGAGTTTGCCATGGTTCCCGCTTAGAGGGCGTTGCCGTAGTCCATTCTGCTGCTGACGAGGGCTTGGGTGACCATCCTTCTGGTGTCGGTGGGGATCCATCTGTAGATCTTGCGGAGCATGCGAAGGGTGTTGGAGCAGGAGGAGATAGCGTTGACTCCAGGATAAAATCCAGGTTGCGTATGTGGTTGGTGGGTGTTGAGCTAACGTGGCCGGCCACCAGGAATTATCCCATGTGGTGGGGGTGGAGCCGAGGATGAGGACTTCCGTCTTGTCAGAGTTCAGTTTCAGACGGCTGGTCTTCATCCACTCTGGGACAGCCTTCATTCCCTCGTGGAGGTTGGATTTGGGGGTGGCCGGCTCCCTGGTGAGGGAGAGGATTAGCTGGGTGTCTTTGGATTACAAGATGATGTTGAGGTGGTGTGCTTGGACGATGTTGGCGAGCGGTGCCATGTAGATGTTGAAAAGGGTCGGGCTGAGGGATGATCCTTGGGGTACGCAGCAGGTGATCGTGGTGGCTTCGGATCTGAATAGGGGAGACAGACTCTGGGTTCTGCCGGTGAGGAAGGTGAGGAAGGAGGTGATCCAGTTCAGGGTTTTTTCATGGATCCCTTCGTCGTGGAGGCGTGTGCATAGGGTATGGTGTCAGACGGTGTTGAAGATGGCCGAGAGGTCCAGGAGGATGAGGGCCGCGGTTTCACTGTTGTCCAGTAGGATCCTGATGTCGTCGGTGGCGGCGATCATGGCGGTTTCAATGCTGTGGTTGCTGCAGAAGCCAGATTGGGTGGAGTCCAGGATGGTGTTCTCTTCCAGGAAGTGGTTTAGTTGTCTTCTCAATGACTTTCGCCAGGAATGGGAGAAAGGAGATGGGTCGAAAGTTCTTAAGGTCCTTTGGGTCCCCCTTAGGTTTCTTGAGAAGGGTGTTGATCTCAGCTTGTATCCAGCTCTCCGAAAAGGTGGCAGTCTTAAAGGAGCTGTTGATGATCTTTTGGAGTTGGGTGCAATGATGGAGCTTGCTTTGTTGAAGATGTGGTGGGGGCAGTAGGCGGAAGGAGAGCCGGAGTGGATGGTGTTCATGATTTTGATGGTGTCTTCGTCATTGAGGTGGATCCTTGAGAGCAGGAGTTCGGTGTGTTAGATGGGTGTTGGGTCGGGATGTCGATGTCTGTCGTCGGTGTCTGGGTGTCGAAGCTGTTGTGGATGTCTGCGGTCTTGCGGTGGAAGAAGGTGTCCAGGGAGTCGCAGAGTTCTTGTGATGGGGGGATGTCATTTGTGCTGGAGCTGGGGGAGGCGAGTTCCTTCACGATGCTGAAGAGCTCTTTGCTGTTGTGCGCGTTGTTGTCAATGTGTTCCTTGAAGGAGGTCCTTTAGGAGGATCGGATGAGTTAGTGGTGCTTGCATCTGGGGTTATTGAGAGCTGCGTGGTTGTCTGGTGTCTGGTCTTAGCTCCACTGCTTCTTGATTCTTCGGCAGGTTTGCAGGACTCCCCTACGGGACTGCACAGAGGGTGAGTATTTGCCTGATTCTGCCTCCAGGTTTTTCATGCTCTCCACTAATGCCTCCCAAGCTCCAGCTATTTCAATTTTGTTTATCCCCCTGTGTGCATTCCTGAGTAGTATTATGCGCTAACATCCCGCTCAGGTTTCTAGTTCTTGCCTCCACCCTGTGACTCAGGGTCCCCCAGGTGTTTTACAGCATTGTGAGAATTCACGCTTGGCCAGTGTAAAAGCAAGGTCCTGGAACATGCCAGTGACCATTGATTTAGATGTGTGGGAAAATTGGCTAAGGAGAACGTTTGCCTGCGAACAGGGAACCTCCCGTTTGTTTATTTCAGTCACTGCAGCAGTAACCTCCGGCGAGTATGTGTATAAGGTAGGGGAGCCCCAGAACATGTGCAGTATATCCATCCCAGTTTCTCCATATCGCGGACACCCCACATCCTCTCTGTGAAAATATTGGTTAATGTGTTCCAGGTTGAGGTAGGCCCGATGCTAAATGTAGAAATTAATCAGCCTGAATCGGGCATTCCTGGAAATCTTAGGGATCCTGGTTAGTGTGATCTCTCAGTCCTTATCTTTCATAGGAATGCCCAGGTCCGCCACCCACTGGTCTCTCAGTGTTGTCAGGGGTTGGAGAGTCAATGCAATCGCCCTGTTTAGACATGTGACTGCCTTGATCGTGCCCCCTGCCGTTCCCACATACCTGCATGTGGAATGGTGTTTGGGTTCCAGAGTACCCATCCCCCAATGTCTCTTAATAGCTGCAGTTACCACTCAGTGGAGCAGGAATTGACCTTGGGGTATGTCCCAGTCTGCCTGTAATACCTCGAACTGCAATAGCTCCTATCTTTATACAAGTCTCCCTGTTTGGTGGCTCCTGCCTACACCTATTCCTTCAAGCCCCTCCACTGTCCCCGGTATGGCAGTGCCCATATCATTGTCACTGGGAGGTCCCGTGAATAGGGTACTCAAGCTTGTGTCTTCTGGATACATCCCCGCCAACAGCACAGTATCGCGTTCAGTTCAGTTGTGCGCTCCTGTGTCGCACCCCCCCCTCCTCCCCCACCGACCCACAGTAGGGTCCGTAAGAGCTCATCACACTCGGGGTAAAGGGCCCTATTTCGCTTCCCTGCATCATCCTACCCGCTACCCACTGCGTAAACCTCTGCAGATGCCCAGCTAAGTAGTACATTTCAAAGTAAGGGATCGCAAGTCCTCCGTCTTCTGTCAATGTCGCCAAGGCCACCCGTTTACCGCATGTCCCCCAGATATATGAAGTTATGTGTGAGACCAGCTCGACGAATCGCACTCTCTGTATCCATACAGGCAGAGTGGTAAAGAAGTACAATAGTAGCGGGAGAGCTGTCATCTTTAAGAGTGCCACCCTGCTGGTAACCAATAGAGTGAGAGCCCCAAGAAGGTCATGCTGTGTTTTACGTGTCATGATATCTGTTATGTCACCCAAGAAGTAGGCGCAATGCTCTCAAAGGAGCTTATCCCACTTTGAAACCCACCCCTGTTCCGTGCATCCTGCACACCAGTGATTTTATGTGATTTCAACTTGTATACTTATTGTACATTCTAATTGTGCATCATAGTTGTTATTCAATGTATTTGTAACAAATAGTTATTTTGGGAAATAAGCAGGCCTCATATTTATGCTAAGAGTGTCATGATTTGTTGGGAGACTGGTTAATTCTCGCCGAGTCTGTTTGCAGAGATAAGAGAGCTTGCTTCGCTCTCGTCTCAGTTACCGGCAAAAGAAGAACAGCGTAGGACGCATACGCACGCAGGAAAATGTGCTCAATGCGTCAGAGCCGTTTGGGTGTGGCACGAGTATAAATAGCCACACCCAACGTTACCGAGATGCTTTGCCTTCCTTCCTTTCGAGTGAACTCACCTGTCCTGCTTTCCTGGAGATGCAACATCGAGACAAAGGGCCATATGTATGAAGCCAATTTTTGGTCTCAAACGCTGCAAATCGGAAAAAAAATAGCGTTTGCGACCAAAAACTAGCATTTCCCAATGTATGAAGGAAAAATGCATCGCAATTTAGGGAATCGCAACAATAGCGATTCCTTAAATTGCGTGATGCAAAAAAAAGCGATTTTCATTGCGATTCCTTATTCTGCGACCATGCAGTTAGCGAACATCGCAAATTAAGCAATCGCTAATAAGGAATCGCAATGGTATGTATCAAATATTCGCAAATTGCGAAATGAACAAAATCGCTAAATAGCACATCGCAATTACCACCAAGTGGGAGCAGGTGGTAACCAGGTGCAAAGTATATAAGGAATCCCACAATGCAACCGACTCTTTTACACAATGGCTGGGCTGTACGTCATTGCAAGGAGGCGAAGACTGAGAGCTGCTGCACAGAGGAGGAGGCGCCAGGAGAGGATATTCCGTGACCGCATCACCATCTACCAGCGCACAGAGGAGGACATCTACACCCATTACAGACTGGAGGAAGACAGTATAATGGATTTCATTGAAGAGCTCAGACCCTATCTAGAACACCCCACACGTAGGACACAAGCCATCCCCACACACATTCAGGTCCTGTGTTCACTACACCTGCTGGCCTCAGGTAGTTTTCAGGGGGTGATAGCCTTAGTGGGAGGGGTGTCACAAAGTGCACAGTCGCGCTTTTTCCATGCATTCCTGGATGCCATGGTACACAGAATGCAACACCACATACACTTCCCCAGCACCCCACAGGAACTAGCCCAGACCAAGCTGGACTTCTACAACATTGCCCAATTACCCCACGTCATAGGATGTATTGATGGGACACATATCGCCATTTCACCCCCCTCACACAATGAGTATATATATAGGAACAGGACATGCTACCATTCACTAAACATACAGGTGGTGTGTGATGCTAAAAATATCATTACTGATATAGTAGCGAAGTATCCTGGCAGCACACATGACGCATTTATGTTCAGACACAGTGGGCTATACCGTAGACTCTCCAGAGGAGAATTTGGCGAGGGATACTTACTAGGTAAATGCTTGTCCACATAGGGCACATTACCACTGACTTACATGTCCATTTCAGCCACTAACCATTTACCTTTCCAACCACAGGTGACAGTGCCTATGCAGTCCGGGACTTCATCTTGACATCCTACCTCAATCCGACAACTGCTGGTGAGCGGAGATTCAATCGGGCACACATTAGCACAAGAGGCACCATTGAAAGAACATTCGGCATACTGAAGAGCAGATTTCGCTGCATCCATAAAAGCGGAGGAGCGCTACAATACAGCCCAGAAACTTGCTGCAAAATTGTTGTAGCATGTGCCATGCTGCACAACATCGCCACAAGGAAAGGAACGGCAGTGGTGTTGACAGAATCAGATTCCTCTGACGTGGAGGGGCCTGGACCAGGACGCATGTCAGCTGGTGTAGCTGGTGCTGCAGCTGGCCGACAGAGGTGTGATGAGATCATACGCAACCACTTCTAGGTAAGGAATAATGACACGACAACAACTTCAAATGTTGAAAATGCTTTAATTTCACATAATGAACAATGCCACATATCCTCTGTGGCAACTAGTCACACTCAAAATGTAGAGCACATGTTCCACTCACAGTGCAAAAATATAACTTGTGTGATGTCAAAGTCTTCCTAATTGTGCATAGTAGGGCGACCGCTCCGGCCACTACGGTGCCTCTCCTGGCTGGGTGGTGGGGTATTGTTGCTCCGCACAGACTGTGCGTCCTCCTCACTGGGAGTGAGTACTCCTGGGCCAGCTGTACGGAGTGCCCTCAGCTCATCCACAGCGGATGTTGCCTGCACGACTGCTGTGGCGATGTCTTGCATGCCATGTGCAAACTCACGCTGCATGAGTATGCTGCGCCTGGAAGACACGTTGATGGCAGAGGACAATCTATTGATGGCCCGTGTATAATGGTCCAAGCGGTCCTGCTCCCTGCGCCGTGCAGCACGTTCTGCTCGCAGCTCCCCACATAGCTCGCGCATGGCGTCCCTCACCTCTCCTTGTATGCCCCTGAGCCCTGCCCTCATTTCACGTTGTAATGACTTTATGTTTTTAGCTTGCAGGCGCTGCACCTGGAGCATATTTATTTCCAAGCCTGCAAATACAGTATCATCTTCCTGTTCAGCCAAGCTGCTGGCTCTGCGTTGTGTGCGTCTTCCTATGCCCTGTGGACGTTGCATGTCCTGAGGCCTGGACTCATGCTGTGGCTGTGCTCCTTGGGACTGCAGATTAGCATTAATGTCCTCTGCCTCGTCCTTCATTGGTGGTAGTGGCCTCACTACGTGCCGCCTACGTCTCTTGGGAGGATTGACAGGGCTGTCCTCCCCATCTGTATCTGGCTCCTGCCCTGCATCTCCGGAGTCTGGATGGTCCCTCAATGTTCCACTGCGTGTGGGCTGGGTAATTGCTGGTGCTGTGGACAGAACAGCACACATTATTATTAGTTTCATTTGGTATTTGTAAATAAATTCCTAAGACGTTTGGGTCTACATTACTGATTGAGTTCCCTTTCCTGACCTGCACAGGCAAATTTGGCTTAGCTGGGCTGCGTAACACAACTCAGATTTACATTTCACTACATCTCCCATGATGCTCTGACTGCCTTTGGGACTGCTTTGGTTTTTAATGTGCTTCCCCTACCCTCTAGGTTGATGCAGGGGGTGGGGGTGGGGTTGTGATGGCATGATTCTTACCTGCAGTGGATGCTGGTTGGTCCGAGCTGTCTAGGTCAGCCACGCCCGTCACGCTCTCTGGTGCAAGTGTACCCTCCATAAGTTCCTCCAGTGGTGTAGATTCAGGCACAGTTGATGTTCCCCCACCGGTGATCTGTGACTGCTCCATCCTGGCATCTAGCTTTTCCTTGGAGCGCTGGCGCAGATCATACCAGCGCTTGCGTAGCACCTCTACACTCCTGTGAGTAACTCCCAGGGCATTTACTTTTGCCTGTATTTCTGCCCAAATCCTCCTTTTCCTGGCCTCTGGAACTTTCAGGGAACCTTTGCCAAATAGCAAGTCGTGGTTGTGCACCATTTCCTGAATGAGGGTCTCAATTTCTGCTTCAGAAAACTTCATTTTCCTCTTTCTGGCATTTCCTCCTTCCTGCTGCTGTGTTCCATCCATTTCCTTGCTG
Source organism: Lissotriton vulgaris (assembly GCF_964263255.1). Lineage (NCBI taxonomy): Eukaryota > Metazoa > Chordata > Amphibia > Caudata > Salamandridae > Lissotriton > Lissotriton vulgaris. Next base: position 1,220,981,470 of record NC_141693.1, read on the forward strand.
CCACAATCAGCCATGGTGTGCCTGGAGCAGTCTTCAGTCTCACTCACTCCCTCTCTGTGAGTCTCCCTCTACAAACAGTGTTGCAGCATGGGTAGTCTGTTACTTCCTGGTGGTGATGTCATCAGACTGCACCAGTGTTCCGATTGGCTGTTTAGCGAAAATCGCAAAATTGCGATTTTTCCCGTTAAGGAATCGCAATTTTGCGATTTTTTCCGGTTTAAGGAATCGCTTTTCACGTTCTTGCAGTTAATTAGAGATTTTTACAGAATCGCTAATAATTTGCGATTTTTTTGATACATCGCGATTCGGAATCAGCGATTTGTTAAAAATCGCTAATTCCGATTCTCAAATCTTGTCCTACATACATTTGCCCCAAAGCCCTGGAAGCCAGCGCAAACCACAGAAACATTAATCTTCTTGAACTCTGCAACAAAGGAAAGACAAGCATACCAAAGCTAAGGGAACTTATTTTTTACAGTACAGCAGGCGCCCATCGCAAGCAAGCAGCAACCTTGGAAAAAGCATACTTACCTGGCAATAATTCAAAGACAATTATTTGAATCCTGACCAAAGAACTTTCTTGTTTCCCTGAAAGAGAAGAATTAAGACTTTAAAACTTTAATCAAAGAACACTGTTAATCAATGAACACAGTAGTGATTTAAAGAGTCCATAGACTTTAGTTGTTTTAGAATTTGTTATCTCTACTTCCCATTTTTATTACATTAAGCTAACAGGTTGTGAAGGAACACAATCAAGAGGCTAAAAGGAGCAAGTGACACAGAAAATGGAATGTTAAAAACCTACAGTTTAAAGTAGTACTTCTTTGATATGGAAAATCAGTAACTTATTCTAATTCTTTACATCTGAATATAGGAACACAAAATTTCAACACAAGACTACACCCAAAATCTCCACGAAGACTATCAACATCTCCTCCATCTTTCTTCACAACGACAACACGGACGCAACCCCAAACTTCAGAAGTCGCAGGTAGGCTCCTTTTGAGTTTAAATATAAGGAGTACAACTTTAGTTTAGGATAATAGTTTAACAGTTAAAAGAAGCTGAAGTTACAAAAGTTTTCCTTATTGCTTTGCAGGTTGACAATTAAGGAGCAGGTAGCGTCCCCGATCCGGCCCTCCTCCCTAAATTCTATTTAATAGCCTTAGTGTTAAGTAATACATCACTGGGTATTACTTAGAGTCACGGGAAGTTGGTCTATAACGTCTCTGCGAAATCCTCTAACAAGCATCCTACAGGTAAGAGTGCTTGTAAATCTGACATTAAGGACCTCACGATCCCCCCTATATTCCTCTCTTACATATCTCATTGAAAGTGGTAGATTTTTACACCTAAAGATCTTAGACAGCGGGGCTCCCACACAAGGTCTCCCAATCCATAAGGTGTGGGTCTCTACCCTCCATCAGTGGGAAGAGCCAGGATTTCTGCAAATTTACTTTGAGCCCAGACAGCACCCCAAACTCAGCCATCATCTCCCTGGCTCTTTGCAATTCCCCTGTTAGATCATTCAGGAACAAGGAGGTCGTCCGCATATAGCGCAATGCCCTCCTATCTGTAGTCCTCAATATCAACCACCCATCTGAGCTAGGCATGCCAATGGCTCAATGGCAGAGCGAACAGCACTGGGGAGGGGGGCATCCCTGTTATGTGCCCCTCTCTACCTGGTACTGCTCCGATATTGTGCGGCTCGTTAGCACTCTCGCCCCGGGTTCCATATATAGCAGCTGTACCTATCGCAGGAAGCCACGTCACACTTGCATTTGCTCCAGGACTGCATATAAAACCCCCCATTCGAGGCTATCAAAGGCCTTCTCTATGTCAATTGTGAATATCGCTGCTTCTCTCCCTTCCCGTCCACTCGTCTCTAGTATGAATAACAGTCGGCTGATGTTGAGGGCCATATTTCGGCCTGGGATAAACCCTGCCTGGTCTGAGTGGGCCAGAGTAGTAATGAATGGGAGGAGTCTCCTCTCTAGGAGCTTCTCCGTGTTTTAAAGTATAAATCAAGCATAGATAATGGTCTATAGGCAGCAAAGTCTAGAGGTAATTTACCTGGTTTAGGCCGTTGGATTACTAACGCCTCTTGCATGGTGCTGGGGAGCACTTCCTCCTCTCTGGCCACCGCATACAACTTCGCCAGTCTTGGGGATAGCTTCTTCATGTAGAAGGCATAGAACTCGGCGGGGAGCCCGTTCGTTCCAGGGGCAAGGCCTTTAATGACCGCCCTTATTTCATGTTCAGTGATGTCTGCCCCCAATGTTTCTGCACCTTCGTCTATCAGTGTGGGGAGGGGGCGGGGCAAGGAAGTCCACCATCTCTCCCTCCTGCGTCTACCTAGGCTCTTATGTAGAGTCACATAAAACTAGAGGAACCTGCTGTTTATCTCTTCCTGCCTATACAGGTGGTGTCCAGCCTGGATTGCTACTTCCACAATAGGGTTACCTCTGTGGGTCGGTTTGGCCAGCCCGACGGAAGGCTACCCTCCCTGTCTCTCTCTGCATGGGTTTGTTCCATGTATTTTTGTAATCAAAGCATCGCAATCATTCCTCTTGGGTGGCTACCTTCTCTTTCCCATCTAGGAGCTCCTGACGGATCTCCGGGATGCCCCGGTCTTCGTTTCTCTAATTCGCGTAGCTCACGGTCTCCGCCTCCTATGTCTGCCACCAGTGTGTGACACACGCTAATGGATGTCCCCATACATCGGCCCCAAAGCACTGCTTGAAGGCGTCCCATTCCATCAGTCTGGATGAGGCTGTATCTACATTTTTGGATGAAGCAGTGTATTATGTGACCACTAATGTCTTCAAGAAAGACCTGGTCCTCCAGCGCCTCCTGTTTAAGCCGCCAGGTAGGGATGAGCTGCCGACAGGCACCCCACCGCAATCGCAGCAGGACTGGGTTGAGGTCAGATTTCGTGCTTGCCAGGTATTCCGCTTCCTGTACTAGTTCATGGATATCAGGGGAACACAAAAAAGTATCCAACCGAAATTGCAGGTCATGTACATGTGAGAAGTGTGAGTAGTCCCTAGTCTAGCTGTCGGATGTGTACGTTTCTATGTGTCCACTAATCCCCGTCTGTTCTGCCCCTATACACATCAATCAATCAATCATATCATTTGTAAAGCGCACTACTCACTCGTGAGGGTCTCAAGGCGCTGGGGTGGGGAATGCTGCTACTGCTCGAAAAGCCAGGTCTTGAGGAGTTTTCTGAAGGTCTGCAGGTCTTGGGTCTGCAGGAGGTGGATGGGGAGGGTGTTCCAGGTCTTGGCGGTGAGGTGGGAGAACGATCTGCTGCCAGAAGTTGCTCTTCGGAAGCGGGGGACTGTGGCGAGGGCGAGGTCGGCAGAGCGGAGCTGGCAGGTGGGGGTGTAGAAGCTGAGTCGTCTGTTGAGGTACGTTGGTCCAGTGTTGTGGAGTGCCTTGTGTGTGTGGGTAAGGAGCTTGAAGGTTATCCTCTTGTTGACAAGAGCCAGTGCAGGTTTCTCAGGTGGGATGTGATGTGGCTGCGGCAAGGGATGTTGAGGGTCAGGCGTGCAGAGGTGTTCTAGATGCATTGGAGCCGTCTCAGGAGTTTGGTCGAGGCTCCTGCGTAGAGAGCGTTTCCGTAGTCCAACCTGCTGCTGACAAGGGCCTGGGTGACCGTTCTTCTTGTTTCAGTAGGGATCCATTTGTAGATCCTGTGGAGCATGCAGAGGGGGAGTTGAAGCAGGAGGAGCAGACGGCGTTGACCTGTTTAATCATGGAGAGGGTGGAGTCGAGGACGACCCCTAGGTTGCGTGCTTGGTTGGTGGGTGTTGGGGCGGTTCCCAGTGCAGTTGGCCACCAGGAGTTGTTCCAGGCCAAAGAGGTGGATCCGAGGATGAGGAACTCTGTCTTGTCTGAATTCAGCTTCAGTCGGCTGTTCCTCATCCATTCAGTGACTGCCTTCATTCCTTCGTGAAGGTTGATTTTGGCGGTGTGGGGGATCTTGATGAGGGAGAGGATCAGCTGGGTGTCATCGGAGTAGGAGATGATGTTGAGGTCGTGCCAACGGGCGATGTGGGCGAGCGGTGCAATGTAGATGTTAAACAGAGTTGGGCTGAGGGATGAGCCCTAGGGTACGCTGCAGATGATCTCAGTGGCTTCGGAGAGGAAAGGGGGAAGACAGACGCTCTGTGTTCTGCCGGAGAGGAAGGAGGTGGTCTTGTCCAGGTCCTTCTCTTGGATCCCGGCGTTGTGGAGGCGTGTTCATAGTGTGTGGTGGCAGACCGTGTTGAAGGCGGCTGACAGGTCCAGGAGGATGAGGGCCGCCATTCTTCCGTTGTCCAGCAGGGACTTGATGTCATCGGTGGATGAGTGCAGTCTCGGTGCTGTGGTTGCTGCGGAACCCGGACTGGGAAGGGTCCAGGATGTTGTTCTCCTCGATGGAGCAGGTCAGTTGTTCGTTGATGGACTTCTCGATGACCTTTGCTGGGATCGGGAGCAAGGATATGGGGCGGAAGTTCTTGAGATCCTTGGCGCCTGCCTTGGGTTTCTTGAGTAAGGCGTTGATCTCTGCGTACTTCCAGATCTCCGGGAAGGTTGCTGTCTCAAAGGAGGTGTTGATGGCTTTCCCGAGATGAGGTGCGATGGCTGTGCTGGCTTTGTTGAAGATGTGCTGTGAGCATGGGTCTGACGGAGATCCGGAGTGGATGGTCTGCATGATCTTGATGGTGTTGTCAACGTTGATGTTGGTCCAGGAGAGCAGGCGGTTATTGCGGATGGCGGTCGTGGGGGGGAGGTCTGAGTGGTTGTCGGGGCAGTTGTGGCGCTGCAGCTGTCGTGGATGTCTGCGATCTTGCAGTAGAAGAAGGTGGCCAGCGGGTCGCACAGGTCTTGCGACGGTGGGACGTTGTTGGTGTTGGAGCTGGTGTTGGAGAGCTCCTTCACGATGTTGAAGAGCTCTTTGCTGTTGTGTGCATTGTTGTCTAGGCGGTCTTTGAAGGAGGCCCTTTTAGCGATCTGATGAGGTGATGGTGTCTGCGGGTGGCATTCTTGTGGGCTGCGTGGATGTCCGGTGTTCGTTCACGGAGCCAGATCTTCTCCAGATTTCAGTCGGTTTGCTTGGAGGCCCAGAGGTCTTCAGTGAACCAGCTGGATTTCTTGTTGGTGTGACTGTTGGAAGGTTTCTTGATCGGGGCGAGGGTGTTGGCGCAGTCGTTGATCCACTGCCTGAGGTTGCGGGCGGCGGTGTCGGGGTCGGTGGGGTCGGCGGGTGGGCTCTGGCAAGGGTGGTGGTTAGCTGGTCTTTGGTGACCTTGCTCCAGCAGCGGCGAGGCATCTGTTGGGTGCGGTGGTGCGTGGTGGGTTTCTTGAAGGTGAAGTGAATGCAGTGATGGTCAGTCCAGTGGAGATCGGTGGTGTGGTTGAAGAAGACGTGGGGGCTTGCAGAGAAGATGGGATCAAGCGTGTGACCGGCGGAGTGGGTGGGTGTTGTGCCGAGTTGTCTGAGTCCGAGGTTGGCTAGGTTGTCGATCAGGGCGGTGGAGTTGGTGTTGTTGTTGTTCTCGAGGTGGAGGTTCAGGTCCTAGAGGAGGATGTAGTCGGTGGAGGCGAGGGCATGTGTGCTGACGAAGTCCGCGATGGAGTCGCTGAACTGTGGTCGGGGTCCGGAGGGTCTGTAGATGAGGGTTTCTCTAAAGGGTGGTTTTGGGTCGGTGTGGATCTGGAAGTGCAGGTGTTTGGCGGTGCTGAGGGTGTCGTCGGTGGTGGTCGAGACTCTGAGAGTGTTCCTGTGGACGATGGTGATTCCTCCTCCTGCTCCATTGGTGCGGTCCCTGTGGGTGATCTTGTAGCCTTCCGGGACGGCTATGGTTATGTGGGGTGCCGAGGCGGGGTTAAGCCAGGTCTGCGTCAGGAAGGCGACGTCTGGGGAGGTTGAGTCGAGTAGGTCCCAGAGTTCAACTGCATTTTTGCGGGCGGAGCGGGTGTTGAGAAGGAACCATCTGAGGTGGCTGGGTTCTTTCCTGGTTAATCCAGCATGGTGGGGCAGATTCTTGTGAAGCTGCAGTTCCGGCAAGTGAATGCTCCATGGGTGCCTTTCGGGGCGGCCAGGAAGCAAGTGTGTTATCGTCCGGTGTTGAGTGCGTGGAGGGTTCTGGCATCGTAGCGGTTTTGGGTGTTGTGGCGTTTGCGTGGTCCTGGCGCTGCGCACGGTCCAGGCGCGGACGGGCATGCCTTAGGAACGCCTTCTGTGCGCGTCTGCTGCGCGGCCTCCATATGAGGGGATGTGGGAGGGAGGAGCAGCTGGGAGGCGGGAGCGGGGTGGCGAATGGGATTGCAGGGGGGCGGGCCGCAGCAGCGGGAAAAACGGGCAGAGGCCGCGGGAGAACTGGGCACAGGAAGAAAAAACAAGTTTAGGCAAGAAAACAAGTACAGGCACAGAGGAATAAAAACAAGTCTGGGCAAGAAAGCAAGTACAGGCACAGAGGAATAAAAAGAAGTCTGGGGAAGAAAGCACCCCCCTGGCAAATTCTGAGAATGAGGTGTATTTTGCCTGTCCCCACCATCTACGAAGTAGTACAGCCTCCGCCAGAGCCAGGATATGAGTTTCCTGGAGTAGGGCAATATGGACCCCTCGCCTGTTCAGGTAGCAGAATATTTTGTGTTGCTTCCTCGTTGTGTGCATTCCCCTGACGTTCCAGGTTTCGAATCCCTCTTTTTATACCAAAGGTTTCCGTTAATTCATCCAGGTTTCCAAACCTAACTTTTGCCTCTAGAAGTTCGTATAAATGGGCTAAGAATTAAATAATTTCCTTGGGAGACCCCTTCTTAGCCAAACATTTCCAGAGCTTCCATTGATTAACTAAATCAAATGCACTACTAAGATCAATGAAACAAATATACAGAGATTCGTCCATGGCTTGGGTATTATTCCCCATTAGTAGGGGCAAGTTGAGAGATTGCTCAACTGTCCCCATACCTTTCCTAAACCCATACTGGGCACTAAAGAGAATTTATTTTTCTTCTTTCCATAGTTCCAATCTCTCTAGCAGGACTCTCCCCAGCAATTTGGCAGAGGAGCCCAGCAGTGAAATGGGTCAGTGGCCTTGTGGGTCGTTTCTGGAACCCTTTTTTAAAATGGGTATAATTTGGGAGGTTAACCAAGTAGCGGGTACAAACCCAGCTCCTGGTGCATTGACAACCTTCGTTAGAAAAGAGGCTCATAAATTGGGCTCTGATCTATAAACATCCATTGGGACCTCATCTGGTCCTGCAGCCTTACCTTTGGGCTGTTGTTAATGGTGCTCACTACCTCCTCTAAATTGAATGCTAGGGGCTTGGCTAAGATGGTGACGAGATAGGACGTGTGTCCCTATCCCTCCGGCGCCGCCAGCCATAAGCATTGTTATATCGCCCTTTCTGGAGCCCATCCCCGCTTACCGTTGAGTGAGGCAGTGTGAGCTGATGTCCTGACACCGACAGCGGGCCTCATTATCAGCTACTCGGTGGCCTTGCTGCTTTGTTCAGACTGTGCGGCCCCGGCCTTGCTGCGGCCCAGCGAGCCTGGCAAGGGCCTACCGCCATCGTAGAGCTTCGGAGCTGCCGTAGTCAAGATTGCCTGTCGGGGGGAGCTGGTGCCTGGCCCTCCCTGATGAGCTGCCCCGCGGAGAGCGAGGTGGCCTTTGGCGAGTAAGTAGAGAGGAGCGCCTCGAGATAGCCGCCATTTAGTATGCCCTGATGTGGCCTGTCTGTGACCCTCCGGGAGACTGGGGGCGGTGAGGTACGGCATTGGTGGTGTCAATAGACCATCTCTGCGGGCCCAGCTACTGGCGGAGGCCCTGTGGTCTGCCGATCGCTTCTGCACCCCTGCCTAACAAAACGGAGGGCTCCCTGGCGATATAGAGGTGCGGAGCGGAGGAACAGTAGTGCGACACCTGGACTCCAGATGCGGGACTCGGTCTGCGAGTCGGCGGATGGTGCTGGTGCCAGTTGGGGGAGGACGCTGCTTCCTGACGAGTGGTGAGGTCTGCCTTCTCCTGTGATTCCCCCCTCCTGAGCGTGCAAAGCTGTGCTCCGCCGCGGTCACCGTCAGGTGCCCGGCGGGTGGCAATAGAGGGGCGGTGGGGTCTGGTGTAAGAGGTGCGGCCGGCGGCCCTGGGCTGAGTAGTGGAGATCCGACCCGGTGGGTCACGGAAGAGGACTTTGATAACGTGCAGCAGCAAATCACACACAGCAGCAGCCCGTGCAGGGGCTGGCCTCTGCGGGGCCCGTATTAAGCAGTGGCGTCACTAGGGGGGTGTGGGAGTGTGGACCGCACCGGGTGACACCATCCAAAGGGGTGACACCATGGTCCGTGTAAACAATAATCTTGGCCGGCGGCCGGGTAAGGTTCGACAGACAGTAATATTATTTTGCATTTTGGTGTCACGGACTCGATGACACCAAAATGCTAAATAATATTTCTGTCTGTCGAACCGTATCCGGCCGCCGGCCAAGATTATACTGACAATTAGGCTACGACTTCGGCATCCGGACGTCAATGACGTTGGAAACGTCACTCACGTCGTGACGTGACTCCCGGACCTGACGTTTTAAAAAATCCATCTGCTTCGTTCGTTCAGCATATAAACAGCGCGGGCTGCTAATGCTCTCCAGAAGCCCGTCATCAGATTCCTGGCTCATCGTGCAGGCAACAAGGGCTCCTGTTTCCTGCCCTTGGCAGTCAGAGCACACAGCAGCATATTGTACTGGGAATCGGCGGAATGCTGAGGCAGAGGCAGCGCTGAAGCTTTCAGTTGAACAGGGTATTTTAAATATTGTCTCGGCATAAAAGACGATGTGTGCACTGCAGTTCTCATACAGTAAAATGTTTCCCAGTACTCAGCATGAGGTATGTGGGTTGAGTGCTGTAAGAACGAGGAAATAAAAGTGAAACTGAAGCACTGTGTAATAATTAAGAAAAAAAACTAGACAGACTGAAAGTCTTAAAATAGCATTCAATGGATGGATTTTTTCGAAGCCATCTTAGTGGGCCACATTGAAAAGACATAGAGGGCCAGATTCTGAGAATCTGGCCCTTTGCGAGTGAGAATTTAGCATTTGGGATTCATCATCCCAAATGCAAAAATCGGTAATTGCGTTTTCGCAAATTAGCGATGGATTATATTTAAGGAATCTCTATTTGAGATTCCTTAAATGCAATTCATCATTCATTTAAAAATTGCGAAATCGCAATTTCGGGCCGCTATTTACCGCGAGGTCAAACCTCGTGGTAAATAGCGATAACTCAGAAAAATGCTTTTAAAAGCATTTTTCCGAGTTGCATGTTGCACACACACATGTCCTTTGGACATGTGTGTGCGCAACCCCTGTTCATATTAGCATTTAAGGGGTGCTACAGGGTGTCCTTTGGACACCCCTGGCACCCTTTCAATCGCTATCTTATTTGCGATTAGCTAATTGCTAATCGCAAATAAGGAATACTCCCCATTCATTCCTATGGGCCTTTTGGCCCATAGGAGTGAATGGGGAGTTATTCCTTATTTGCGATTAGCAATTTGCTAATCGCAAATAAGGAATTAGTAGGAATCGCATTTTTTTTGCATATTCCTACATGAATCCCGTTTTGCGAGTCCTTAATAGCGATTCGCTATGAATCGCTATTAGGTGCTCGCAAAACGGGAGTATGATGAATCAGGCTGAGAATCTCATATAAAAGATTAGAAGAATGAACCAAGTACCAAAAATCTACTCTTGCAAGTATAGACCTGTAGAAATATTTGTCATACTAATAAACCTTCCCAAAACTGATACAATGCCAATCACTAGACCATCGCTAGACCTGGGTGATAGTGGGTGGGCCGATGAATAAGTGCCTCTCCTGAAGAATTCTTTTTCCCTCCGTGACCCATTTCCAAAGAAAATAAAGGGTCGGTTTTGGTGAGGCTCATTCACTATTTTTCTGAATTGCTTAATATATACTAATTTGCACATCATATACTATATACTCAAAGTGTTATTCGCACGTTATAGTTGACCATGGTTAAAGTGTATTCCTGTTAAGTTAGCCATAGTTAATGTAGGCCTCAGTTTAACAACTCACAGTAACCTCAAAAATGCATTTTGGCTGCTGCGATTTTGTCTCCCCTTTCTCTCATTTCAGGATCCAAGCTATACTAGTGAAAATGATTTCAACTTGTTGCTAATGTTTTTTTTCTCTGAGAAATGTCATCAGTATGTGTTTTTTTAGAGAGTAAATAGTGAATTTCCACACCTGTGCCTGGGAAAAGCTGCCTGTGATATACCATCTAATTACGAGATAGCTTTTGAAGGCCACGCAGCTGAAATCTTCCATTGTGTGATGGCTGGGAGCCTGCCCATGCCTGTCTCCACAGTGACGGATGGCTTTCTCCAGCCTCTCCTAACGCATCAGGGGGAGACATTCAGAAGGCCCCTTCCCCAGACCTTTCTGCAGTAGCCGGTCCTTGAGCCCCAACAGTTTCTTTATGCGTTTTTATATAGCGCAGGCTTTACCCGAAGGCTTCAGAGCGCTTCATAATAGGAACTGTAATGATACATGTTAGACTTGACAAAGAGACACTGGCAGGTGCCCTTACAACAAAAAGATAAACATAAAACAGCCTTCTCCACTTCACAGGGTCTGTTTCAGTTTAAAGTACTGCCTAGAGTGAATGCTACATTTCAGAGACTAATGGATTAAATCCAGGCATCCCATCAAGAATACTTGGATGATGTAATCTTCCTCATCATTGAGTGGCCAAATCATCTTCAATATCTGGAAGTTGTTCTTTCTGGTCGGATTAAAATAGGATTAACTGTCAAACTTGCAAAATGTGTCAAGGCAGTTTTTCAAGTTAAGTACTTGGGACAGATTATTGGGAGTGGTCTGATAAAATGCGAAGTAGAAAAAAAAACAGAAATCCTAGACAGTGAACCTCAGGCCCAGACAAGGAAGGACAATGGAGCATTTTTGAGATTTTTAGCATACATTAATTCTCAACTTCCCCCATAACTACTGTACTGAAAAAATTACTCTGACAAACCAGACTGAGTGGGGCCCTTTCCATGAATCCTCTTGTGTTTTTCTACAGAATCTCTATTTTAGAGTACTCTGTGTTGCTCTGTTCAGACTTCTCACCACCATTTTGGCTCCAAACAGATGCCTCTGGCACAGGCCTTGGGACTGTACTATCCCAAGAGACTGAGGATGGGTAACTTCCAGTGTTCTTACTTAGTTGCAAGTTATTGGCACGTGATATAGCTTATGCAACAATACAGTACTAATTAGCAATCACGTGGGCCATCGAAGCCCTACAAAAATGTTTTTGGTGTAATCATTTTTTTCATTTAAACTAATCATTCTCCTCTGACATGCCTATCTCACCACAGAGACAGCAACTATTGTGTCCGGAGATATTTCATGGCTTTTGTTGTTTTGCAAAAACATGGCTCTCAAAAGTCTAATGTTGATGACTTCTCAAGAGTGCCTGAACAATCTCTAACCCACTCTCAGTACAAATGGGGAAGAGTATGTCACAAGATGAGGGGCTGAAGACACCACAAACCAGTGAAAGGAGTACCAAGAATAGTGAAACCCCATCGTATAAGAGCTATAGCGTATGCCATGAACATTTATCTGGGATGGTGGCATGCTGCTAGTTGGTGTGGAAGGTCTGAGGAGAAAATAATAAGTGAACAAATTACAAAAGCAAACGTTAAGTTACATGTGGCAAAAGTGACAATTGTGAGCAAACAAAATACATGAGGTAGCAAACGGTGCAATACAGGAGGAAAAAGTGACGTGTGCAGGTTACAAGAGAAAACAAAGTACAATTAGAGGTATAATACTGCATAATATGGCGGACACTCAAGCACAAGAACAAACGTTACATAGGCAATGGCGGCACGTGCAAGTATCTTAATCAAACAAAATGTGAGAGGTAGCAAACAGTGTGTTACAAGAGAAAAGTGGCGTGCTAAACACTCCAAGGCCTCAAAATTCTTACCCGACCCAACACCAAGAAAGGGGAGGATGGATTCCGCCCCTGAGATTCATGCGATGCGGCCAAGAGTAATAATTTCAGGAAAACCAAAGGAAAAAGAAGTCCCTGCAGGCTGAACCCTGGCTAACCAGGGTTTTGCAGTGCCAGGTGCACGCTTGTCTTCCTCTGCAACTGGTAAGTGGCACCCCCATTCTTCCCTTCGCTGTGTTTGAAAGTATGCCCTTTGGCGATTACAACCTGTGCTCCTTGTGTGTGAGCGTGCCATATACCCAATAAACTGCTTTTGGTCTGTAGTTGCGCTATTGTTTGCAAGTGTAACGTACTGCCCACTGACTACAAGTTGCACGTGGGTGTCATGTTTCCATAAGTTACTGTGCACATCTTTAAGTCCGTGCAGATGTAACATGCTATGCCCGGAAACAGTGTAACCCTGAATGGGCATGTAGGGTTCTTTTGCTGCCAGTAAACCTGTGTCTAACTGGGCAAGGGTAGACTGGTGCCATGCGTAGTGTGTGTGTCCTGTACTGTCCAGGACGTGTGTAGCTGCACATGACACACGGGTGCCATGTGCATTTTAGTCCCTGTGTAATGCCGTGTAAGGGTATCTGGGGGGCATCATGGAATCATGATGTAAGTCGTGAGGGGGTGACACCATGAGTTACCCGCACTGGGTGACACCAACCCTAGTGACGCCACTGGTATTAAGAATCCCACCCCGCTTCAGAGGCCTGTTGGATGTGGCCTGCTGTGCTCCGGTGACCGAGGGGGCCTGCCCTCAGTCCGCGGCTCGTCGGACGGCGATCTCCACACCAGGACTTGCGACCGTCATCACCTAACTGCGGATTTATCTGATCCGCTCTGACAAGACTCGAGAGGAGCCGAATTCTCTACTAGAGAGCAGAGTCTGGGCGATATGAGGGGGTGGTTGGTGACTACAGCGCTCCCCCCACCACCTCTTTGACTGCGCCTTGACTCTGGCGAGGGCCTTCGCTGAGAGCCTGCTGTACCTGCCTCCTGCGGGGGTCGGACTATCATGGAACTGGAACAAAACCTCCTCTTGGCTCATTTTTGGGAGTGTGTTGCAGTGAGTTGAGACCTGATTGCTGCATCATGTCATAAGCCAGAGGTCGGAAAGAGAAACCCCTGAAGACCTACTACGGAAAGCATTGGGTCACTCCACCAAGACTCCACAAATCGGTGATGACGACGCGCCAGCAACCAAGGCTTTTATGTTCGAATTGTTCTTGGCCATCAAGGAGGATATCCTAGAACTGCGCTCCCAGCTCTCAACGGATCTAAGGGAGGTTGGGAGTGATGTCAATGCCATAGGAGAAAGGGTGGCAACTCTGGAGGAGCACGACCTAGGGAGAGAAGACGACTTGTACCAGCTTCAGCAGGAGATGATGCGCGTCAAGGGTAAGTATAAAGAGGAAGTGTACAGACAACTGATGGATGGAATAAGTTACCAGAAACTTAAGAGTGATCCATCGAAAGACCTGGCTTTAGAGATCCTACGAGTTACTCAGAGGGGAGTGGATGAAGGTTTTATCTCGGATCAAGAATTCAAATTCCTCAACCAAAGTCACCCACGCCTGGCAACGATCTATACCCTACCGAAGGTTCATAAGAACATGGAACACCCACCTGGACGACCAATCGTGTCCGGGTGTGGGTCAATGCTCGAACCCCTGCGTCAATACATCGATTTTTTCTTGAAACCATTGGCCATTAAGACCAGGGCCTACCTCTGGGATACTACGCAAACAATTAATCTGGTCGATCAACGACCGTTCGATCCCACTCAACAACTTCTGGTGACATGCAATATAGTGTCCTTGTACACAAGTATTCCGCAATTAGAGGCACTTGAAGTCATAGAGAGGGCATTGAATCAAAGGACCGCACCGGTTCTGGTGCCGACAGACTTCATTCTAGAGCTACTACAAATTGCTATGATGAAGAATTTCTTCATGTTTTAAGAGGAGTTCTTCCTTCAAATACAGGGAGTGGCGATGGGGGCTACCTTCGCCCCAAATTTGGCTGTCATCTTTATGGATGACTTCGAGAACAGATTCATCTTCAATGAATGCAATCCCTTTAGTACCAATCTAGACCTATGGGTCCGCTACATTGATGATGTGCTATGTATTTGGACTGGAAATCTTGTAGATTTGACACGCTTCCATGAGTGGTTGAACCAGACAAGTATTGATATCCAATTCACATTTACAATCTAGTAAAGAACGATTTGACTTCCTGGATATCACGATCTTTGTAGACAAGGATATGCTACAAACAACACTATATAGGAAACCAGCTGAATGAAACTCCCTGTTGCAATACGGAAGTCATCATCCCAGAGGGTTAAAAGACAATCTACCGGTGGGGTAGTTCCTAAGGGGCTGGAGGAACTGCTCAAGGAAAGATGACTATATGACAGAATCACAGGATCTCTCCAATCGTCGCATTGAACGAGGATACCCTGGAAGAGTAGTGAAGCGGGTCCATAAGAGAGCCTGGTACAACCCACGTAGATGTAAATGTTTTTGTACTTGTATAGCGCACAGCTACCCGCAGTGTGTTTCCCGGCGCTTGTACGAATACCGCAAGGGAACCCTTCTGGCTTTCTCTGTGAAGTGTCCACTCCTGGGCACCCCCACGGTGCAGATCAGGAATCCCTCACGCTGTGGGGGCCGTTGTGGAGACTAAGCAAGCTATTGCCCAGAGTTGCAGCGTGGGACCCATGATCAGATTAGGCACTGAGGCGAGAATATCCGGTCAGGGGAAATATTGACCCCGAGACCCGCCAGGGCAGGAATCGAACCCAGAGCTCTGCATCGAGGTCTGCCTGCTCTAACCATTGAGCCACACTTGAACCTAGTGAGCGAAAAAACAGAGCCCTGGAGTGCATGATTTGTGTTACCACCTTTTCCACTAGGAGTAATGATATTAAGAAAATCATTAACAAGCACTGGGATTTGGTATCAGATGACATTAAGCATAATGCTTTGCCACTACATTCTTTCAAGAGAGCCAAAAATATCAGAGACTTGGTTATCAACTCGTTCCTGGACTCTACAAAACCCCAAACCATCCTATCGTTGTGGAATCTTCCACCCGTTCTGGGACACAACAGATGTGGGGCATGCGCAGCGTGCGCAACCACAATCCAATCGAAGGAGTTTGTATATGAAGAGCAAACTTTCACACCGAAGTCACATACCAGTTGCAATACGATGAATGTAATGTATGTGATCAAATGCCCATGTGACCAGGTTTATGTGGGACAGACACAACAGAAAGTTCAAGCAAGAATCTTACAACATGGGAGTCGCATCCGATGCAATGTACCCAGTGCCTGTTTGGTAGACCATTGTAAGAGGCAAGTACATACTCCTGATGCCCTGAAATGGCTAGTCCTGGAGAAAGTCACGCTAGGTCCAAGGGGCGGGGATATATCCTTGCTCTTAAACATACATGAGTCTAAATGGATGGCAACTTTGGACTCAATTAATAATGGCCTAAATGAGGCAGATAGTAGCCACGCTCAGCTAGCCAGGTTAGGTCGTTGAGGGTTTTCCCCACATGATTCTGTATAAGTTTTGGATTAACACAGCAGTTTTTTGACAAAGGCCGCTTCACCCTCCTTTGCGAGAGGTGCGCGGTGATCATAATCTGAGTCAATCGTGCCCAACATTGTTAGTACTTTAGACGAACACACTATTTGTAATGCTTATATGAGTCACCTTCAAGCTCTTGGATGAGAGGTGCGCGGCTTGAATTATTTGCTTTATGAATTATATATATATGTGATTTGATAAGGGCCGCCTCATCCTCCTGTGTGAGAGATGCGCGGTGATCATAATTTGAGCCAATCCGGAGGAACAAACAAAATGCCCAGCATTAGAAATATTATATGATACGAATGTATTGATAGGAATATTAATTGCAATGGTTTAATGAGGCACCTTTGCGGCAACCGTTATGTGAATTCCCAAACAGATGTATCATTATCCGCGGTACTAACAATACATATTCTAAATATGGCAACCTTTTCGATCATGCATCGATCTGTGTGGCAATTTAGAAATTTGGTGTGTCCGTATTAGCCTGTGGATAAAGTTTTCAGAAAATTTGGGGAGAACTACCTGGTAGTCTATCTTTGATTGCCCTCTTGTGGCGTGCCGTCAGAGTACACGTGCACGCGACAGCCGTTATACGCTGTACGCGTGAGGTAGCCTCACAGAGAGACAGGACGGAATAGCGTGCAGGCCAAGGGAAACCTCTTCTCCCATGGAGGTAAGAAACTGCGTGGTTCCTTTAATCAGATTCAGTGAATACTGGTTGGGAAGGGAGTGGTTCACTAAGCGCCCCTTTCTTGTTCTGTTTTAGAATTGCGGTACACAATGATCGTGACCACGCCCTGTTTGTACTGAAGCACGGATGCGAGCATCTTACCCGTGCATGTAAGTTAACCATATTGTGTAGCACGTCTGTAATTACTGGGTAGATTGCAAGGGTTCTAGGTAGTCACAGCCTTTGTTTCTATATTTGTGTCTGTAGTATCGAAAAGAATCTGATGAAATTGATCAACTTGAGTAACATGGATTAAATCACTGCGCCCGAACTCCGGTGACAAGTGAGTGATAACGCAACCTATGTCGAACTATGACAATTGGATTTGTGCATTTTTAAGGTGCGAATCGCACGCCCTTCTGTGTTTTTATCTTCTGCAGTACTGAGATGACCGTGCCGGCATCCTTTACTTCTAGGATCTTGAAAGACTCTAATTAAAAAGTGAGTATTTCCTCCATGGTCCTGTGTGTACGATACTCGAGTAATTCAATTCATTGAGACTGAAGTACACTGTCACCCTGTGTTACAGGTTGTTTCACGTTCTCCTGTCCCACGTTGAGAGCCGGACGGCCCAACTTCCCATGGTGAATAATCAACCCTTGGTTTTAAATGTTTCGTGACGCCCTTGCGTGTTTTAGTTGTTGTTTTAATACTAACACCTATCTCACCTCATTTTCACTGAATCACTCTCCCCTTGGGTCCCTTTTTGTCCTGATGAAGACCCCAATTTTAAGGTTGACGTATACCTACCTGTTTGTCTAGGGGTCGAAACGTCGACGGCTACAACCACACACCAGCCGACGCAACCAACATTGCAATTATTGAATATTAGCGTTAGCATGGTGGATCTGAAATTGTAGAGCATTAGTTGCTCCATTTGTGAATACTGGCTCAGTGGTTTGAAGCCAGGCTGAAGCTTTGCTTATGCATTCTTATGTGTTGATATTACTGTTTGTATTATGACTGATTCTGCACATTCCTCTCTCCTCACATTTATACCTCACCTTACCCCTCCTTCCCTGGGGCACTTTAAAAATTGAGTTGCCAGAATAATGTATACAGCATGAATAACACATTGTGATTAAATAACAGTGTGTTGAATGAATTGATTGGTTTCCTTGTTATTTTCTAAATATTCATTGTGTACCTTTGATACATCCCACTGGGACCCTTCCTTTATGTATCGATGCGCCTCAAAGAGCAGAATATAGATCTTCATGCCCATGCGTAGGGTTTGGAAAACTACTCCAGACATAATAACATTTGGATTCGGGCAGTCCCTTGGAAGGAAGAAGAAGATGACCTATGTGCCTATACGCAAACTCAGAACACCTGAGTACACCAAAATCATTATTTCCAAAAAGACAAAGTGTGTAGATATTTCTCCAAACAATCCAGTAGTATTGCCACGTCCTGTATATTATAAATCCACAATGTCATAGAAAAGGAAGGAGAAAAAAAGGAAAATCAAATAGTTTAATCAGATCTTCTTATGTTGAGGTCTGTATTTAATATTCACAATTCACAAGAAGCACCACAGCAGCCGATGCACGTTTCGCCCACAGGGCTTTCTCAAGGCTGCAAAGAAGATATTTATACATGTCCATCAGACAATGTATTTGTTTCACGCTTATTGACATGTTGTTTTGTCATTTATTGTCATGCAAAGTCCGTTGTGATTAGGAATAGTCAACCTGATTTAGTGTAACAAAAAAAGGCTAAAAGAAAAAGATTGTGTCTTACACCCTTGTGGACAATGTCTCCCAGAGGCCGTTTGTTTATGCCGGTGGGACGAACATCAAGATTTAAACATAAAATGAGACAGTGAAAAGTTGTGTTTCACAAAACCCGCACCAAAAGATGTGCGGTAAATTCATTTATATGTCGTGGGTGATATACTAGAAAGAGTTGCACCATGCCCGTTACCAAGTACATGTAACGTGCATCAATTGTTATAATATATCTCACCTCATTAGTAGTGACTCCAGGACCTGTGATTGTAAATGTATTTTCCCTCATACGCTGCGTTTCACTTGCGGATGGATGGTGACTCGATTATTTGCAAGCACACTTGCAATTTAAGAAAAAGATCACGCTTTGGATGTCATTCTGCAAGAATAATACCATCATATCTATTACCATTGTCCAAGTAGTATTTCAGAGTACATATTAAGCTAATAGCCTATCTATTTCTCCGATTCAAATGAGTACCCGCCACTACATCCCTTTAGTCATCTGCATCTCTGCAGTGGGCCATATTAGAATATCGTAAGAAATATAGAATTGTGCACCAATAATCGCCCATTTGGTGTGGGATGTAGAGATAAGTAAAAATCAAGGCCAAAAAAGAAGAAAAACGTTTCAGGTATGACAATTCTTTTTGTATATAATTGACCGCATACTTCTTATAAAACTAACACAGGACCATCATCCCGTGTTCCTACGCATTTAAAATGCTAATACATATTTTATCTAGAATTCAGATATTTATATTAAAAATGGCCTTACCATCATCAAAGTAGTTTAGGCCCCAATGAATCAGTAAAAAGTTTTTTCGGATATTGACCATCCAGTCCTAGTGTCCAAGTGTCAAATTGTATGTGACCTTTGTGCCTATGCTAGAGAGCTATTCCATCAGATTCTCGGAGATGATGTGGGTCAGGAAATCCATTGGACCGATTCCACTGGATGGGACTTCCACGTGGTGCTAAAGCCCCCCCCCCCCCCGGATATCCTTGTCTGAGTGCATGACTTTCAACTCAAAGAGCGTATGCTCAGCAAGGCAAGAGACCTTAACCCGGGGCAGTTCCGGGGCCACCAGCCCACACTCTACCAGGACTTGGCAGCCTCCACATTGGTTAAAGGCAGAGAATTCAAGCCCATCACCAGCCATCTCCGAGATCAAGGCATCCCCTACTCATGGGGCCATCCGTTTCGCCTCATCTTCAAATATCAAGGCAAACTCCTGCAAATCCGCCTCCTGGAAGACGCATGTAATATCTTGGGTCTGGAACAGCCCCCTGCCACGACTGGGGATGATTAACCTCTTCATCGTCGACGCTCCTCGGAATGGCAGCGAGTTGAGAGATTGTTGCCCAGCTCTAAACCGGATACGGCTGCTAGAAGCCTTGAGAGAGAGATGGCCCTTTCATTGGTGTCACAGGCGACGGACGACACTGACGTTCCTTGATCTTCATGAGGAATGGCATCCATCTGGGTTCACTTGTTGGCGCTGGAGGGAGGGAGCTGTCTGAATGTGAGCAGTACCAACGCTCCCCGGCATACAGAGTGGTTGCTCTGTACTATATGGTTCGGACTGGGAGTGCGACACGTCTCCCTGAACATTTGACCACGAGACAAACTTTTGTCATATCTCTCGATTTTCCGTTTTTTTCCCTTGCTTTGTTGTTTTCTATTGCTTGGGGTTTGGGGTTTCTGGGTGTTATTTCGGGGCTCTGAATCAGTTCACGTGCAGGGTTGGCAGGTAACTAGGTTATGTGAGATGGCATTCACTGTTTTTGATTCTAACGGGCTTGGGTGGATGCATGGCCTTTCTCCCCCTCTCAGCTGCGATGGGTAAGGATCTGAAAATTGTGAGCTTGAATGTAGAGGTTGAATAATCCTGTTAAGCGATCTGCAATACTCTCTGTTGTATTCATTAGCTTTAGCATAGAATGTTTTCATGTCAAATGTTCTGCTCTCCAAGTTCCTGTCTCCATGGTAATAACTGCATTTAGGCAGTTAGGAGACTGAGGACTGGAGAGACTGGCAGCATCTAGTTGGTGGTGTCAAAAGAATTAAACTGGACTTCACAAACATACAGTGTGTATCTTATTTTAACACTGGCGACGACAGGAAGCTTGTGGGGAACAAGCGGATTCACCACCAATTCCCTGTGAACCCACAAATTTTGAACTATATTTTAAGCTGTGCTGCCAAACCAGTATCCTCATTTGATGAATACATTGTGATTTTGGGATTAATTAACGGCGGACTGGACCTAAAATTCTTAACTGTGAGTGGACTTGCATGACATTTCCATAGCCGTTTTGACATTTAAAGACTCTTGCAACTAGAAAGCTCAGTGATCTTTATTGATATATACAAGGTTTGAGCTGATCCGCACTGTTCCTTCGTATTTCTCCCATAGATGTGCGTTGTGGAAGTTACTCTAAAAATGCTGTTTTTGTGACATAACATGCTTGGATTTTGTAAACAGCATTTGTTAAACGTTGGTGTTTACCTTCAAACAGTCTTGGCTTGTGCGAGCTGCAGCGCGTGTTCTACTCTCGTAGATAGATTCGCTGACGTTCTCTATCTCGCTCGCCGAAGAGCTTTCGACCTCCTTGATGCCTTTGACCTCAACATGCAAACAACGCGTGACGTATTAACGCTGACGAGCATCAGCGTCTCCATAGCAATGCTGAGAACAGAGCCGTTTGTCAATGTGGATTGCATAGCAGAGACACTTCTTGACCATTTCCATTAATTTTATTTAGAGTTTCCATAACGACGCTGTACGACGAACAACGAACTTATCCCCAAAGTGAATTTCCTCGCTATGCACTAAACATCGTAGTTCATTGCGCACAAAGGATTTTGGGAGTTTCAATCTGAGACTGCTTCTGCTGCATGATTAATGCGGATTATGGTGTAATGTATACACTTTAAACATGGAACTATTTTTTTCCAATAGACTAAGGGATTTTCTGGACTACTGTATTCAATTTACAGTACTCATCTTTGCTTTATTCTTTAGATATTCTACCACCTTGCCGTCCACTTCTATGAGCTAACCGCCTGCTTTCTTATGCGAGAAAGGTGAACGCTTGCTCCCATGGAAACACTGGAGGAACCTTTTTGATTCATACTTAGTGGCCATTTGTGGTGAAAGATTCTCTGCTTTTAGAAAGCAAGCGATTCTTCTCCACAACTTAGGTGTCGAAGGTCGCAACATATATGACAGCATTGATGAATTGCCTATTGGTGAGGGTTCTGGACAACCTGCTGATGTTTTCGAAATGTCAATGAAAATGCTTGAGAATTATTTTGGTCCACGCCTAAATTAAATTTTAGAACAACACACATTTTTCATGAGGGCTCAACAACCTACTGAAAGGGTTGGAAATGACATAGCATCTTTGAAGACTTTAGCTAGGACATGCGAATTTGGAGAATTAACTGAGTCTTTAATTCGTGATCAACTCGTACGATGTACTAATAGTCCTAGAGTTCAGGAAAAGCTTCTGTCTAAAAACCCATTTTTAAAAGAAGCCATTTCTATAGTTGAAGGGGTCGAAAACACTTCTGGATGGGTGAAAGAAATGAAAGAGCACAAACCTACCATCGACAGTACCTTAACACCCAGTAATATTCATGAGGTTTCCACCACTGTTGTCCAACAAACTGTGGGTGACGCTGTAGGTAAAATACCTCCTAACCCAAACATAAAATTTCACTTTGAATGAGGTAAAGTGAAATGTTATAGATGTGGGAGTACTAACCATTCCTCCAGTTTTCCCAACTGCTATGCCAAATATGCCACTTGCCTTAAATGTGGTATGAAAGGTCATTATGCCAGGGTCCGCAAATCTAGCAATAAGGTGCATAGTATTGAAAATATGGAAGAGGTGTTGAGTAACCCAAGAATGACTGTGTCTAGTGTGAGGAGTGATGAGGTTATAGATGCTGAGCCTATCTTCATGCCCGAATGTGACATTCAAATTGGTAAAATGTTTTTTGTTGTGTTGGCAGATTTGGGATCTCCTTTCACTATGGTAGTTATTGAAGTGTGGAAGAAAACTTTTCCTGACATTCAATTACCCTCTCCTGACATCAATCCAATCAGTTATGGAGGAGCACGCATTGATGTATTGGGTTATACAGTTATGAACTTTAAGGGCAGAGAAACTATTGGAAAGATATATGTGGCACATCGAGGCGACAACCTTTTGGGTAGGAGGCACCAAAGAGATTTGGGAATAATCCTTAATCCCAACGTGCTTAAGCCTTCAGACCAAGTAATGTTAATTGACTTCAATTCAAGCTCCACCAAATTTTTTGAGGAATTTCCTCAGGTCTTTTCGGATAAGCTTGAGTTATTAAAAGATTTTGAGCATCGCATCATTCTTAAGACAAATGCTGTGCCATGTGTGCACAACGTCCGAAAGGTTCCTAACATGATGATGGCTCCATTAAAAGCTGAACTTGACATACTGATTAGCCTAAATGTAATTGAGGAGATTGGATCGTCAGAGTGGTTGGCGTCAGTAGTTTTGACCCCTAAGGGTGGTGGGAAGAACCTTAGGATGTGTGTAGACCTCAGGGGTCTAAATAAATGGATATGGGTAGATCGCCAACCCCTTCCCAATATTGCTGAATCAATTACCATGTTAAATGGAGCAAAGGTTTTCTCCGTATTGGATCTGTCTTCGGAGTATCACCAAGTATCGCTTCATGATGACTCTAAACACCTTACGTCTTTTGTAACACCGCTTGGGGCTTTCCAACTTGTCAGGATGCCTTTCGGTTTGGCGTCAGCAGTGGTGTGTTTTCAACGTATCATGAAGTTAGTTCTTGGTGATATGACAAACATCCTATTCTTTCAGGATGATATTCTAGTTTATGGTACGAATGACTGTGATCATGATGCCACATTGAGGAAAGTGTTACAAAGACTATCTGACAAAGGTCTTACTGTTAACAAACAGAAATGCAAAATTGGTATATCTTCGGTTACATATCTTGGTCATGTAATTTCAGGTGAAGGCATAAACCAAAACTTGAACTTGCTAGGAGCATTGTTGATGCACCTACTCCTTGTGATAAGGAACAAGTTAGGACCTTCCTAGGCCTAGCTGAATTCAATGCTAAATTCATCAAAGGGTTTGCATCTGTGGTTGAACCAATCAGGAATTTATTGAAGAAGGAGTCCATTTCCAATAGAATAATGATTGCACTGATGCTTTTATATCTGTCTAAAATGCCATCAGTCGACTTCCCAGTCTTTGCCATTTCGATGCTAAAAAAAAAAAAAAACATTCCTCACTACAGATAATAGTTTATCAGGCCTTGGTGCAGTTCTCACCCAGGTAGATGCTGGAGTAGAAAAAGTTATTGCTTTTGCCTATAGAGCATTAAAAATAAATGAACAACAATATTCTTGCATAGCGAGAGAGGCACTCACAATTGTGTGGGCTGTTAAGCATTTCAAATTTTATCTTTGGGATATCCCTTTTATTGTAAGATCCGATCATCGACCCCTTATTCATGTGTTTTCTTGCATGGAGAGTGAAAGGTTAACCCCAAGATTGAAACGTTAGAGCGAAGGTTTGGAAGAATTTAATTTTCAAGTACAATATCTTCCAGGATCATCAAACAAAATAGCTGATTGTTTGTCAAGATTGCCTTTAGATGTCCATGATGATTTTGTTGATTTTGAATCGCCATGTATCAATTGGGTCAGAGAGTCTGCAATCAGTCAAGAAGAATGGACTGATGCTAGAGTTCATGATTCCCTTTTTCCCTTAGTCAAAGATTTTGTGATCAAGGGCTGGCCCTCACACAACAGAGGTATTGATTCTGACCTTATTCCTTTCTTGTTTGTTAGAGATGAATTATCTCTCTTGAATGATGATTTGGTACAAGGCGAAAGATTAATACCACCATCTGATTTGAGATCCAAGTTAATTAATTTGGCACATGAGGGACACCTTGGAAGAAGTCTCACTAAATCAAGTTTATGTGAAAGATATTGGTGGCCTAATATGGATCATTAGGTTGAGCAAGTAGTTAAAGACTGTCTTCAATGCTCTTCAAATGATGAATCCAAAAGTGTCAAACAGCTCCCCTGTCACCAGTCATAATTTCCAATGAACCTTGGATAAAGTTGGGTTTGGATCTCATGGGTCCTTTTGATTTGTTGCCTCCTGCTGAAAGATTGGTGATTCTTCTAGTTGACAATACTTCCAAATGGTTTTCCACCAGATGTGTCAATACAATTAATACTAAGGTTCTTGTGGATTTTCTTAAAGATGAGTTTTCCTAGGTACCTTATTACAGATAATGGGGTACAATTCACTTCAAAAGACATGGAAGATTTTTTAAATGACCTTGGAATAACTCATTTCAAAACACTCCTTTATTCTCCACAGGCCAATGGCCTTGCAGAACGTATGAACCGTGTTTTTAAAAGTTGTGTGCAAAGAGCCTTAGAAACAAAGGCTCCTCTCAAAGATGTTTTACGTGATACATGGTGGGCCCATCGCACTACCTGAATTATGTAATGGAGAGTTCTCCTTTTCAAGTATTAAGAGGGAGGCAAGCTCATTCCAAACTGAATCCTGTGTGGTTATCATCTCAAGCCATTGTTCCTTTGGAAAGGAAGGAAGTAGAGTCTAGGATTCAATCTTATCAAACAAAATATAAAGAAAAGTATGATTTGAAGAATTCTGTAAAAGTCAAGTTTTGGAATGTTGGTGACATTGTTTTGGTTAGAAAACCAAGATTGCATAAAAAAGGGATCACTGAGTACATGGGTCCTTTTATAATTGCTTTGATAGAGCGCGCAGATCACCCGACTCGGTTTTACCATACTCACCTGGGCCCATAAAAACAACATATAATGAGTCTTAATCAGGTAACCTGTGCACTTACTCTAATCAGTGACTTATAAATTTCATTTAGGACCTATACCATTGACTTACCAATCCTTGTTATCGATACCTAAAGTCCTAGGGGATCAAAAGGAGTTAGAATAATAGGTAGAATAAAAACATTTGCACTCGTATAATAACCACAAACTCGGAAAGGTTTACCACCCCAAATGTTGCAAGTGTAAGGATCCCCAATTTTGATTGGACAAGAGATGAGAAGAGATCATCACACCATACTAAAATGTAACTTTTTCTTCTGAATATTCTATTAAAGTTTTTGCCCATCAAATTTAATTATCCCATGCATCTTTATTCCACCCAACAATGGATGTTCTAATAGAAATACAATATTAACAATATTTCCTTCTGCTTGGGGTCAGCAGGTTAGATTCCCAGGCGCATCTTCTAGTGTGCTGTAAGCTTGGCATGGTTTCAATGTCAAATGACTTCAGCTTCTTCTGGAGTTTGTCATGCGCAGTGTGGGTTTTCAAGATGGAGTAGCAACACCTCCCAGGTCCAAGATTATCGTTACATAAAAAAATAGAAAAGAAACAGTTTTAGAGCACAGAATAAATTAATGTACTGTATACCACTTATCTCTACTCTATTCCCATTACTTTAATTTAACTATTGCGTTAATAATTAGGCTAAACGAACAACTTAGCGAAAGCAGCAGTTCAAGCTTCATACATGCTGTAACACAGAGCAGCCATATTAGTTCTAGTGCGCAGAAGCAAAAGTTTCCCTCCAAGCTGAGAAAGACGTCATGTCAAATGAGTATGACAGACGCATGCGCAGTAGGAAATCCTGCGTAGCAGCGGCCATTTTAGTGCAAGCGGATTATTGTTAGTAGAAACACTTCAGCAAGCTTCTTCTTCTAGATACCTAACGTGTTGTGAAGTGCAATATTAATAAGACAAACATGTTAGTTAGTACATTAACGTTATGTCGAGAGGACTAAATACAAGCAAGTCGCATTATGTGTGAATCCTTGCTCCATCAGCTTCCATTCACAAAAATGTTGTAACCATGCAAAATGGTTGCAAGTGGAATATGTCTAGGCTGGTCAGATTTGAGGCTGATGTGTCTACATTTCCTTCTAGCCTGAAATGTAATTCTCTTGGTACTGGATTATCCAGATCTACTGAGAATTCCTCCAAGAGATTTTCTCAGAGATCTCATCATGTTCCTTCACGTTTTAAAGATTATGTGTTGAATGCATCATAATTCTATGTGATAACTATTATCCTTATTTTACTGCTATTGTTCCTTTCAAATGTTGTTTTATTGTTTCATTTTAATCTTTACTTGTATTTTTACCTTTAGTATAGGGGATGTGTTATATTCATTAGCTGTAGCATAGAATGTTTTCATGTCAAATGTTCTGCTCTCCAAGTTCCTGTCTCCATGGTAATGACTGCATGTAGGCAGTTAGGAGACTGAGGGCTGGAGAGACTGGCAGCATCTAGTTGGTGGTGTCAAAAGAATTAAACTGGACTTCACAAACATACAGTGTATATCTTATTTTAACACTTTTAGAAAATGCTAATGGTGATGTTTGTTTGCTCCAAGAAACCCATCTTTTAGCTAAAGATTCCAGACGGATGAGGGATAGGCGTTTCCCACTGCAGTTATGGTCTTCGGGGTCATCCAGGAAAAATTTAGTGCACGCTCGCAATCCAAAGTAGTTTCCACTGTGGCAGACATCAAGGGCAGTTTCTTAGCAGTCCGGGTACAATGGGGGGATACGCATATAACAATAGGGTCCTTATATGCCCCAAATGAACGGCAAGAGCCCTTTTTGCGTCTAGCTTTATCTGAGGTTCTTGCCTCTACTGATACGGTGCTTTTGGTTGGGGGAGACTTAAATGTTGAGATGGATCCAGGCTGGATAGGTCGGAGAAGAGGTCTAATCAGTCAGGGGCGCTGTCGCAGGGAGGGAAACAATGGTTAGCTGATTGGGTGATGTGTGGCGTATTCAGCACCCTACTGAACGCGACTATACTTACTTTTCGTTACACAAAAGGGGGGTTGAACCCATGCAGTCGCGGGGACCTGGGCGCTATATGGTATGTGTAGAGAGGGGGGTCCCCGCAAGGGAAAAGTGTTATGTGCACCATACACCAAGAACAGAACTTAATTTTACTTTTTCAGCTCTATAGACAATAATCAAAACTACTGAAAGAAGGTATTGTTATTTATTTTTCAATACCCAGTGTCAAACACTTAACAATACATTCATAATTCATTTCAGAAAGCCCCAAAGTCGGGGGAGGAGAGGGAAGGAAAGTGAAGGAGGGGATGTGCTCAGGGCAGGGTAAAGTCAAGAAGAGTAAACGTAATTACAATGAACACAATCGTAAACGATAACATATGAATCAAAACAAATTTGATACAACCGCCTGAAAAATTAGGGCATTCAATGTAGAATTATTACACAGGAGACCTTCAACGGACACACATGAACCATTCGGGGTATTTAAAGGACAGGTGCCGGAGGTCTGTGTCAGAGAGAAGAGCCGTTGACGTTTCGACCCCTGGCCGTAGGCTAAGTTAGGTCCTTTAACGGGGTCTTCATCAGGACAGAAAGGGCAAGGTAGGAAGGGGCAATAATATCTGTAAAATTAAAACAATTGATCAGATCACTGTTTTTGAAGCCATCATCCAGTTAGACAGAGTAAATAACAGCAATTTACCATGGGCTTAGGGCCAACTAGGCCTCTAAGTGTTGCGGATATTAGAGTGAGAACAACCAAAGGTCTTGTTCAAACTCAGGTGATATAAATTCACTAATACACAGAGGGGAACGCTAACAAATTGTCACATACGAGTGAGACCTCAAGAAATTAAAAAGGTTAAAAAACTCACATAGCTTATCTACCAATCAGCCGATTGGTGAGGTTCCCTGTTGTCAATCCACACGAGGGATTAGAATACCAAGCAGTTTCCACGAACTGCAAATGGAATGTCGAAATTAATGATTGGTATATAAGATTGACCTAAGTAAGTACCCATTAGGACATGCAAACTTACTTAAAAGGAGGGAAGGGGGCGACCTTAGTCGTCACCGTAGATCTGTGTCTTGGAAGCTTGCTTCTTCGTCAAGCTTTTAAAGAGGGAATCATTGCTACGGAAGAGAAATTAATGCAAAATTGCAAAGGGCTACATCACTGTAATTCATGCTGTGAATACGCACAAGCGGGCAAATGTACCCATTTACATACCACTAGTGATGGTCTGTCTGTAAGTCACATCCAAGTGGCATCCTGCATCGGGATTACTCAACCAATTACTCAGTTTCTGAACAGTGGCCGCCTTTACGGAAAGATTAAATGTGAGGGGTCAGCATACCATTACAAAACCGATTTCTTCTACATATAATCTAGAGGTTACATATAAAACTACACTCACACAATGTTGTGAAGTGGCATCAGAATGGCCTCGAGGGTCGGAATAACTCAACCTTCCAAACAATTTCGGCAATGAGGACGCCTTTCGCCTATACAGAGAAATTCGGAAAAGTCCATTTAAATGACCGACTGGTGTTTAAGACACGTTAGTAGCGAGAATGAATACAAAACCAAACTTACACGCCGTGGTAATGGTCTATTTAAAATCCGTGCAGCATCACCACCTAACTCGCTAGGTAATTCAGCAGAGTTGATGCTGGAGCCGAAATTGAAAGATTTCGCGGGAAAATCGGTCCTGCGGAAATCAAAGGAATCGGGTTTCAGGATCAAGAGTAAACATGTCCTTAATGGTACATGTTTGGTTTTAGACACCCGCTTGTTAGTAAAGGACGTTTGATACCTGCAAAAGCTAGCGATTACCGCCGCCGTCTGTACACGTCCAGGGTAACTCCGCAAGTCAGCTATGCGGAGTTGGGGGCGGAGTCTACAGGTAAATGGCTCATAGGACATAGAAGAGTTACTCGGAAGGTCGCGCCATCGGGGAATTGTAGTTTATAAACAAATCAAAGGTGAAACACTTTCGAGTGGCGTATGATTCCTTGAGTACACAAAATGATATGTTCAAAATACTCGCGCACCTCTCCAACACGAGGGTGTAGGCGAGCGGAACCACACATGATATTTTTCAAAACAATGTAATATTACCTCAAACAAATCCATGACAAGAGGGTGTGGACAGGTTATTTCGTACATATGCAGACATTATGACATTATCATTCTGATGGTGAGGAAATGCAAAATAATTTGTCATGTGACACAAAGTATTATAGTACTAACTCATGCACTTCTCTACCATGAGAGTGTAGATGAGTTTATTTCTACATATTTGGATATAAAACCTTCCTCATTAGGTACTTGAAACCAACTATATCCCACAATATATTGCAACAAAATTTTGAGACTAACTGCAACACTTATCAGCCATGTGATTATATTTGTCCATTAGTGGTTTAACCAAGTGCTGCTAACTGTGCCAAACTGCTATCCTGTTCGTTCAGACCATTTTTTATGGAATCCAGAAGGGACATCCATTTGGATTCTCGTGTATTGAGAGCTCCCTGAAGGTTACCTCCTCTGGTGCCTAGAGATACTTTTTCAACCACCCACCATTTAAGGTCAGGCACCATATGACCCGCCTTCTGCCAATGATCTACTAGAGGGGCACCTAATACCTTACACCGAAGCCTACTACTGTGGGACGAGATACGGGCTTTGATCTTCTGTTGGGTTTGCCCCACGTATATGTGATCACATGGGCATTTTATAATGTAGATCACACTGCATGAATTACAGTTCGTATAATGTCTCAATGTGTAAGTACGTCCGCCATGAGTAAATGACTTGGTCTGAACAGTAGTATCGCAAGCAGTACAATTTCCGCATCGAAAATGACCCACCAAGGGAGGTATATTCCATAATGTTGTTATTGTTGGGTGACTCTCTGGTTCGAGGTAGGAATGAACCACCATGTCACGAATGCTTTTGGCCCTTTTGAACGAATGAAGCGGAAGATTTGTTTATCTTATTTCATCTGCCACCAGATGCCAATTCTTATTGATGACCTGTTTCACCTCATTACTCCGTGTAGAGAAAGTTGTAACACAAATGATGCGTTCACATTCAGTTTGGGTGGAGGGTGCGGGATTCAATAGACTTTCTCGTGGATTGTACCAAGCTCTCTTTCTGGCACGTCTAACCATTCGTGTGGGGTATCCACGTGCAATGAGACGATCATTGAGGATTTCTGATTCCTTTATATAATTCGCTCTAGTGGAGCAATTTCTCCTGATCCTCAGGAATTGCCCCACAGGTAAGTTGTCTTTTAAACCTCTTGGGTGGTGACTCCCATACTGTAGTAGGGAGTTACGCTCTGTGGGTTTTCTAAAGAGCGTCGTCTGGAGATGATCCTTATCCACATAAATGGAAATGTCTAGAAAAGGGATGGACTCGTTACTGGATTCCATTGTAAATTGGATGTTCGGGTTTCTAGAATTCAGCCAGTCATGAAATTTAACTAATTGTTGTTTACTGCCTTTCCAGATACATAGGACATCATCGATGTATCGGACCCAAACGGTCAGATTGGTATGAAAAGGATTTCTGGTTGGGAAGATGTGCTGGGTTTCGAAGTGGTCCATATAGATGATGGCCAAATTCGGGGCAAAAGTAGCCCCCATCGCTACCCCCTTTGTCTGAACAAAAAACTATTTTTGGAAGATAAAAAAGTTCTGTTTCATCGAAATGCTCGACAACTCAATAATGAAATACGTAGGAACTTGTACAGGAGCAGGTCTTTGGTCTAGTACCTCCTGTATAACATCCAAAGCTTCCTGCTGGGGGATGCTAGTGTAAAGCGATACTATATCGCAAGTCACTAAAAGCTCCTTTTGTGGATCAAATGGTCTCTCATCTATCAAGTTGATCGTTTGGGTAGTGTCTCGAAGGTAGGCCCGGGTATTCAGTGCGATAGGCTTAAGGAAGAAATCAATATATTTACAGAGTGGCTCTAACATAGAACCACATCCCGATACTATCGGGCGGCCGGGTGGAGCATCCAGGTTCTTGTGAACCTTTGGCAAGGTATAGATTGTGGCCAGTCTTGGGAATTTTTGATTTAAAAATTTGAATTCCTGCTCACTTAAGAAGCCATCTTCCAAGCCTTTCTGCGTGGTGGACAAAATGGCCATTGCCAAATCCTTAGAAGGGTCACTCTGTAGTTTGCGGTAGCTGATTCCATCTGACAGCTGTCTATGGATCTCTTCTTTGTACTTTGTCAAGTACTGCACAACAATTGCACCGCCTTTGTCGGCGGGTTTGATGACTACGTCTTTATTGGTGCCAAGGTCAATCAATGCCTTCTTCTCTTTTTTACTCAGATTAAATTTCACAAACTTTTTTTGTTCAAGGAGCTGGTCAACCGCAGATGTCACAATCTCTTCATATGCTAGGATCTTATGGCTCATCGCATAGGTAGGTGGGAAGAAAGTCGACGGTTCTCTGAGTCCAGTGGTCGAGTTCTGTTGCCTGGTTGCGAAAATAATATCTCAGCCTGATCTTTCTAAAAAATCTGTATAATTCTGTTTTGAGCAAGAATTTATTGGCTGGTGCAGTGGGGACATAAGAGAGGCCTTTACATAACGCTTGGATTTCTTCATCTTGTAATTGGTATTTAGAGATGTTAATTACAGGATTCTTTGGCAGCCTGCTGGGACAGGGTCTGTCCTGTCCAGCGGTGGGGACGTGATTCACCACCTGTAGGTGTTGCGTCTGGTCGATATCTCTCCATGCACTTCTGGCCGGAATGTCACCCGTTTCTGTTTGGCCCTGTTGCCGTCCCAACCGGGGTTCTGTTGCTGGCCTCTCGCCTGTCCTCTCCCCCAGTTGTTGCCACGTCCTCGGGGGGGTCGCCATTGTCCGCGGCCCTGTTCTAAAAAATGAGGTTGGAATTGTGGGGGGTACTGTTGGTAGCTTTGGTCTGGTGGTGGGTAGTTGTAAGAAGTACTGGGGCCAGGTTCCCCGTCACTGCCTGAACTATATTATTGCCCCTTCCTACCTTGCCCTTTCTGTCCTGATGAAGACCCCGTTAAAGGACCTAACTTAGCCTACGGCCAGGGGTCGAAACGTCGACGGCTCTTCTCTCTGACACAGACCTCCGGCACCTGTCCTTTAAATACCCCGAATGGTTCATGTGTGTCCGTTGAAGGTCTCCTGTGTAATAATTCTACATTGAATGCCCTAATTTTTCAGGCGGTTGTATCAAATTTGTTTTGATTCATATGTTATCGTTTACGATTGTGTTCATTGTAATTACGTTTACTCTTCTTGACTTTACCCTGCCCTGAGCACATCCCCTCCTTCACTTTCCTTCCCTCTCCTCCCCCGACTTTGGGGCTTTCTGAAATGAATTATGAATGTATTGTTAAGTGTTTGACACTGGGTATTGAAAAATAAATAACAATACCTTCTTTCAGTAGTTTTGATTATTGTCTATAGAGCTGAAAAAGTAAAATTAAGTTCTATACTTACTTTTCAGCAGCACACAAAACATACGCGTGTCTGTATCATTTTTTAGCCTCCTCACCTCTCCTCCCTAATTTGCACGCTGCGATATCACCCCCGCTCCCTCTCAGATCATGCCTTCATTTCAGTCCTACTCACAGCGCGATGTTCGCGTTCGACGATGCAGAGTT
The DNA here is from genome assembly GCF_964263255.1 of Lissotriton vulgaris. Classification (NCBI taxonomy): domain Eukaryota; kingdom Metazoa; phylum Chordata; class Amphibia; order Caudata; family Salamandridae; genus Lissotriton; species Lissotriton vulgaris. The sequence goes on from NC_141693.1 coordinate 1,221,014,145, forward strand.
GGCGTCTCCGCAACTCCCTTCTTTATTCGGAGGAGGTCACCAACCGAATCCTAGATACTATAGTACACTACCTCTCGGAAAACGACCAAGAGGGCACTGCCCTCGCTGCGGTGTGGGAGGCTCTGAAACTGGTGGTGCAGGGGGAATTTATCGCGATTGCAGCATCCTTTGCGCGACTATGCAAAGAAAAAAAAGCAGAATTGGAAAAAGAGGTGGGAGAGTTAGAGGCAGTTCATAAGCGGACCGGGGCGCCGAGAGTTTGGAGGGAGTTGGAAAAGCGGCGACGCATGCTAAAGCATTTGGACCTAGATAGAGCTGAGCATGCTCTCCTGAGACTGCGGCACAAATTCTATCTCAGTGGGGATTAGTGTGGGAGGATGCTTGCACATAGACTCCGAGCGCAAGCACAGATGTCTGCGATCCAATCCATTCGGGACCTGAATGCGGTGGAACATAACACAGATGCCCTTATTGGCGACACCTTTCATTAGTTTTATCAACGTCTTTACCCGAAGGGAGACGCCCACTTGCATGGCCCAGGGGAATACTTGAATTCCTGTGATATTACTTCCTTGCTCAAATTATTGGCTGACAATTTGGACTCAGCCATTCGCATAGAGGAGGTCGTATTGGAGATAGCGCGGCTAAACGTGGCGAAGTCACCGGGGCCTGATGGCTTTCCGGCGCTGTTCTATAAAACATTCTGCGTGGAGCTGGCTTCCCTTTTAACTAGGCTTTTTAATTCCTTCCTCGACTCTGGGGAAGTGACGCCTTCAATGTCTGAAGCAGCAATTTCTGTAATCCTTAAGCCTGGGAAGGAACTTAAAGATTGTGGGTCATTCGGCCAATTTTGCTCCTTAATATCGATGCAAAGTTGTTTGCGAGTGTTTTGGCCTCACCATTTAGCCCCCTTATCAGGGGCGTAACACACGCCCCTGCAGCCCCTGCGGTGCGGGGGGGCCCCAAGCTACAGGGGGCCCCTCAGGCTCAGCCCTCACAAGCGCATCCGTCACCAGGCTGCGCTCTTCTGTATGAATATTAGTCACATGTTAAGCAATTTAATCTTCAGCTAGGCTGGGGGGCTCGCTTTCACCTGCTCAAGCTTTAAGGCCGATTTCTGCCAAATCGGTGCATAGATGTACCGCCCTGACCTATAATATGTGGCCTAGACAAAATGACAAATGGCACAGTGTAGATTTTTGCATTAAATATTAAGTGCTAGAAGTCTGTACATTTTAAGTTAATTACCGCAGAGCCCAAAAGGCTGAAACTACCATCAACACTGGTAAATATGATTTGTTCTTTCAAGAGCTCAGAGAGGAGAGGCCTTGCCAAATTAGACACTCTCTTAGCCAGAAGATTATAACGAAAGCTTAGAGCGCTACACTCGCTATCCTATCACTTGTTCACCTCTCATCTGCTCCCATCTCTCTCTCTCATTACGTTTCTCTCTCTATAGCTCTCTCCATCTCTCTTTTCATCCTCATCTTGTCTATTACTTTCCTCTGCTCCCTTTCTCTAATTTCTATCCCTCTTTCTCTTCCTCTTTTCATCCTCTCTCTTTATCTTCCTACCAATCTCTCTTCTCCATCTTCCTAATCCCTCATGTTCATCACTCCCTCTCTCCCTGTTATCTATTTCTCTCCATCTTATCCTCTCTTGCGCACACCCCTTTCTCTTTTTTCTCCTGTCTTCTTCCTCTGCCCTCTTAGTTCTTCACCTCTGTCTTTGCCTCTCTGTAACGCTCTCGTTTATCACCCCCCTTTCTTGTTTAATTAGGTTGAAGCCTACCAAGCGCTCTACTTTGCTAAAGACATTTTGGGGGGTTACAAAAGCTTCCATAGTGCATACGAATGTATTCCGCACATTGAACGCCATGACTTTGTAGTTTGGAATACACATTTAGTAATTACTTTTTGGCTCCAGCTAAGCTCAAGTGTCAGGCTCTATCTTCTGAGTTAGTTTACTGTTTACTCTCTTTTTCCCAGACGTCAAAGTGAGACCATTTATGTGACAAACAGGGTGGGTACTGCAGGTGTGCTGAAGGTAATCTGTACAAGGTTATTTTTTTGTGGCACACAACAAAATGTACATATCTGTAAGTAAAAATATATCGGATATTGGAAAGCGCAAGAAGCACTTTTTTGGGTAACTCTAAAGTGTGTTAGAAACAAATATTTTAATGCGATCAGAAGAAATCATTACAATGATAATGTTTAAAGAAAATTGTCAGTTATACACTGCACACTTTTATCAGTAAAACTGTATACCTGTGCAAACGTAATGCTCATTTCAAATGAAAATATGTTCTCTGTAATAGCAGTGTGCTGCCACTCTATGCATACTGCACTTCACCCCACTGCACTCTACGCCACTCAACTCTACATTGCACTATTCAACTCAACGTCACTCCACCCCACTACAATATTCCCTGTCCCACTCAAATCAACACTTCGCCACTACACTCTATGCCACTACATTTCATGTTGCAATCAACAAACTGCACTCTTCACCAATGCACTCAACACCACTATTCTCACAAACAATACACTCTGCGCGACAGCACTCTAACCCAATCTATTATGAACCACTGAACTGTACACCACTATACTCTACACAGCAACACTCTACACCACTGTACTCTACTTCACTGCAGTCTTAGCCATTCTACTTGACAACACTGAACTCTACGTAAATCTACTCTGCACCACTACACGCTATAACACTGCACTCTACTCTGCACCACTCCACTTCCTCCCACTCTACTGCACTCTATGCCAATTCACTCTTTGCCAAAGCACCCTATGCCACTGCACTCTACAGAACTGCATACTATGTATGCCACTGCACTCTATGCCACTACACTCTATGCAATACATTTCACACTACTCTAATCTATTATGCACCACTGCACACTATTACACTACACTCTGTGCCACTCTATTCTACACCTCTGCACTCCAACATACACCACTCCCCTCTACGCCTCTCCTATGCTCCACTCTACTCTGTGCTAATGCACTCTTCTATACAAAAGTGCGCTCTTTGCCACTGCACTCTTTACAACTCTAGGATGGGCCACTCCAGTGTGTTTTGCACCACTTCACTTCTTTTAAGGTGTGTTTCACTAGTGTAAACTGATGCGTGCATTTTTTTAGCCCCCCACCCCCTTTTTATGTAAAATTACGCTGTAAGCAGTGATTTGAGGGAAGGCATTATGCAAATGTGGCCCGATTTTTGATGCGTGCCCGGGACGATTTTTAATCCCAATCCAACCCTGTCCCTAAACCACGCCGTTCTCATTATTTAAGCAATTCAACCACTAGGTCTCTTAACTGTTCCATAATTGTCTTGTTGCTCACTGAATTCAGTTATTCTATTTGTAAATGAAAGATCGATATATGAATTAATAATAACCTAGGCTATATATTACACCACGCACTCGGCAAAATAGACCCCGCTCCGTACAGAGTCCTATTTTCCCACCCGTCTCCCATTGGAGGCGCGGATCTCTACGTGCGTAGCCACGTGCTCTCTTTGCTCTCCAGTTCTTGTGCGCCTGTTAGCTTACCTTGGTGATTAGTGTCTGGGTTTCTGAGCATGCGCATTAAACTGATACGCTGGCACAACTACACTGTGTTCACAACTAGAAGCCGTTTGCCTCGGGGGGCTTCTACTTACCAATTATCTCCTTCCTTCCCGATAGCGTAAAAAAGTCTGGAGTTTATTCGTGCCAATTAGAATATATTAGTAGAGGTATATAACGTCGGGATCATTGGAAAGAAATGTTCCAGCACGGTTCAGATGAGGTGAGTAACGTTATCTAAAGGATTTTTGTGTTTTTCTCACACATGATATTAACATGCAAGTCCAGTAAATAAAAGATTTGAACCAACTTTTTATAGTTGTGTTATGTGCAGAGTATTAAAAGATGACTACGGGCGCGTTTTCGAAAACGGACAGTTATTGTGTTTTGGGTTTGTAAACATATGAATATGTATTGATTATCGTTTTTAGAAACAGACACACGAGCCTTAAACGAAGACTTGTTGTTCCTACTGGAAAACTCCAACAGTATTTGAAATTCCAGCCAGCTGTTTAATTTTCTGGCCTTGAGAGCTTAAACATCACTTTTACAATGCATCCCTGCAGGTGTGAGCTTCCCGTGATGCTTTCCGAAAAGTCTCTTGGAACAGAATATCAGCTCACCTGCTGTCATGTTTAAAGGTGAAGCGTTGATAGCGGGGTTAATTCAGATGGATAATATACTTGCTGGTGCGATCTATGTGTAATCTCTGACTATACATTTGAGTCTTTCAGTATCTCAGATGGGTGATTTGTCGGCAGCTGATAATTACATGTACTCTGTGTGTCAGAGATTTATATTTTATGTTAGATAGCACAGTACATGCGAGAGGTTTTGGCCAGTGCGAGGTTGGCAGATCGGAGAAGAACTTAGGAGAAGGAGCGTCCCCTGCTACGGCTGTGAAGGATGTGGGAGGTATGAGCGAGGGCGATTGAGGACAAGCGCAGTTGTCTAGAGAGTTGGTGAAATTTCAGTCTGTGGTTGATGTAGGATGGTCCTTAATCGAAAGGGCTATGTAGGCGTGCATGAGGATCTTGAGCTGCATCTCTTCTGAATGGGGAGCCAGTGTAGGTTTCTGAGGTGGGGAGTGATGTGTGAACGTTTGGGAAGGTCTAGGATGAGCTTGGCTGCCGCATTGTGTATGGTCTGGACTCTTCAGAGGAGCTGAGTGGAGATGCCGGCATAGAAAGTGATGCCGTAGTCGAGGCGGCTGGTGATGAGGGCCTGATTGACGGTCTTTCTGGTGTTCATAGGGATCCATCTGTTGCAGGAAGAGGCGACTGCGTTGACGACGTTTCATTGTCAGTTGGCTGTCAAGGATGATCCCTAGTTTGTGTGCATAGTCTGTTGTTGTTGGAGTAGGTCTGCGTTCAGCAGGTTTCCAACTGTAGTCCCAGACAGAGGTGTTGTTCCCAAAGATCAGTACTTCTGTCTTGTCTGAGACAGTTGTATGTCATCCAGTTAGCTACATTGGTCATGGTGCTGGAGTAGTTGGTTTTAGCAATGGTGGGCTTGTCAGTGAGCGAGAGTTTAAGTTGAGTGTTGTCTGCATATATATTATGTTGAGTCTGTGGTATCAGGCGATGTTTGCGACTGGGTCATGTGTGTTTTGAATAAGGTGGGGCTGAGTGACGATCCTTGGGGTATGCCTTATATAATTTCCTTGGTTGCGGTGGTGAAGGGAGGTAGCCGGACTCACTACGTGCGTCATGTAAGGATGGAAGCAATCCATTTAAGGGCATCTTGCTATGTTCCGATGTTGTAGAGCCTGTTGATGACGGTGTTGTGGGAGACAGTGATGAATGCCGTAGAGAAATCCAGGAGAATCAGGGCCCCAGTTTCTCCGCAGTTGAGTTCTGATCTCGTCTGTTACAGCAATCAGCGTAGTCTTAGTGCTATGGCTGGCACCGAATCCTGATTGTTAAATCAATGAGAACTAGTCTGTCAAGACATGATATAAGACTCAAAGCTGTGTGTTGTTAATGAAAAAGAAAGTAAAGTCTACTTTCTTTTTTATGAAGCCCTCACCCACCAACCTAGTTGGTGGCATGCTTCATCATCGGGCCCACCTGGTGACACAGAATGTGTCTCTGGTGTGCTACAAGGCCTATATTACAGCGGAGCAGGTATGTTTACTGAGTGTGCAGTGAAGGTGACGTGAAAGTGAAATTTTAAAACGGTCCAGTGGTCCCATTACCCAAAGGGATTAACTTTAATATTTGGGCCTCTGGCAATAGTAAAAAAAACAAGGCAATAGATGTAGGTAGAGTTGTATTTAGGAAACTCCTGCATCCAGTGGTTGGTCTACACGTTTCAGCCATGCCTTTAGTGTTAACTGACTTTCCCCAGGACCTAAAAATTTAAAAAGTGCGCTCTATACTCTCTATTGTGTGTAGATCGAAAGATGTGTGGCACACGCTAAGGTGCCCTATGTTTGAGAAGGCAGTTCCTTCTTAAAGCATTCACTAGAGATTAGCTATGAATGCCCCATGAGATTCGGCAGAGGTTCTGGCATATGTGAATGCTCAGGACCTTCATGAACACCTATGTTGCTGCATCAGATCTCCGTGGATCCAGATTTTAAATTTCACTTTCACGTCACCTTCACTGCACACTCAGTAAACATACCTGCTCCGCTGTAATACAGGTGTTGTAGCACACCATGGACACACTCTGTGTCACCAGGTGGGCCCGATGATGATGCATGCCACCAACTAGGTTGGTGGTTGAGGGCTTCATAAAAAAGAAAGACAACTTTACTTTCTTTTTCATTAACAACACACAGCTTTGAGTCTGATATCACGTCTTGACAGACTAGTTCTCATTGATTTAACATATTACCTAGGGGATAAGGACTAGCTCTCCAATCATCACTCTCCCTTTGATATTTTACACAGAATCCTGATTGTCATGCATCCAGAAGGTGGTTTTGTTCCAGGAATCCCATGAGTTGTTGGTTGATGGCTTTCTCAAGTACTTTATCTCAGTAGGAGAGCAGGGAGATCGCTTGATCATTTTTGAGATGGCTGGTGTTGGCAGAGGGTTTCTTTAGAAGGGATCTGACATCTGTGTGTTTCCATCTGTCTGGGAATGTAGCTTTGTTGATGGAGGTGTTGATGATACTGGTGAGTTCTGTGCTGATTGGGTTCGTCTGAAATGCAGAGGTGGTGGGGGCAGGGGTTGGTGGGTGCCCGGAGTAGATGGAAGATATGATGGCTGTGGTGGTCTCGGTGGTGAGTGGAGACCAGCTGCTGATCGTTTGGCTGGTGTTCGCTGGTGGGTAGAGGTTGTTGAGCTTGAGGGTGGGGGGTTGGAGTGGTCGACGAGGTGTTGGAGATAGCAGCAATCTTGCTGTGGAATTAGTCTGAAAGGATGTCGCAGAGTTCTTGGAAGGAGAGGACGGTGTTCTCTATGGCTGTTGGGTTGGCGAAGTCCTTGATTATTTTGAAGAGTTCCCTAGTGTGGTTAACCACAGTGTCAATCTGGGCAGTGATGGCTGTTTTCTTAGCTACCTTTATATGTTGTTAATGCATGCTGAGGGCTGTTTTGCGGGTTGCTCTGTCGGCGGGGTTCTTTGTGGTGCACCATCACTTCTCCAGTTGGTAGCATTCGGTGGTTAATGCTGTTGTTGCAGGACTCCATAATTAGCATTCCAGTCACGAGTAACAATGAGGTGAAATCATTTTTTTCTTTTATATACCCTCTGCAACTAGCAGCATTTTAGCAAGAGCGCAAAATTGTGAAACTGCAGATTTTAATTCAAACTTTTGCTATTTTACTTTGAAACAATGAGACCGGTTGACTAGTATAAATACTTATTTTGTGTCAGAAGAAATCACTTTGTATTGTTTGCTGTATGAGTGACTGGTCGCGTTGCTACACACTTAAACAGTCAAACTCTACAAGGCACACATTGTTAAATATAAAAAGTGCTTGAATGAAAAATACATGTACATCTCATTTTATTTCTTTGAAATGTGAAGTGACACCTGAGTGTACCATGTTTGTTACTGAATCTGAGGCAAGGTTCCAGCTGTGCTGCACCAGTTTTGGCTCCATGTGACCTGCAACCTCTCTCGGCAGGACACACATCTAGGCAAAAGAAATGAGTGATGGTCCGCAAAGTGAGTAATTTACTGTTGGGCTACATTAGAATTTAATGTGTGCAGACCTCCTGAATGTGTCCCCGAAGTCGGCTACCAGCAATTGGACACATTCAGGAAAATCGATTGGGGTTGGCCAGCATCCTGGTTCTAGAATATCTGCCTGAACTGGAATCCAGTTGGTTCCCATTCTATCCCATGAATGTTTGTCTTTAACAGGACACTCTAATGTGATAAGTGAAAGTTTACTTTTGCCTCTCTTAGACTGTTGCCACACAAACCTAAACCTATCACCATCTAATACATTAATTGTCCCGTCTACTGTCACCATGCCCTTAACCAAACATAATGTTAACTTTTTCCCACGGCCACCACCAATTTTACTACCACCTTTGCACTTTTAGACCATGTTAAACTTATCATAATCATACAGAAGCATATTAAGACAAACTATTACACAAGAAAACAAACACTCCAAGTGAAACGTTGCCCCTCGTCGCCTGCATGTGTCTTTCGACGAATTGCCCTTAGGTCGAGATAGCGTGGTAATATGATAGATGCTGTTGTTGTCTGTAAAAGGCTGCTTTAATAGGATAGGTCTTACTTTACAGCTTCTGTGACAATGGTGGTGTATCGCACACCACTGGAGTCAAGCTAGCCGGGCTGATGAGAGGTGTTACCTCGAAACCGGTCCGGTCCTCGGATGCTTGATTCCGTTCTGGGAAGGACATGGCTTTTGTAGTTCGGACTGGACTGTTCCCATGGGGCACAGGGTCAGAGCTGATTTGCATATCGCCATTGTCTAACCCAGGGTGGTGTGGAGTGCAAAAAAACGATGGATTTGGGCCCAGATCTTTGGACTGGGGTGAGTGTGTGACATTGATCCACATTCGGTCCATCACCTGTTTTGTTTGCTTTAATAGGATAGGTCTTACTTTACAGCTTCTGTGACAATGGTGGTGTATCGCTCTGCTTAACCTGTCACATGTATTATGTTAAAGTAGCCACCCCAAATCCCATACCTTGATTTGCCCAACCTTTTTGATCTTCTGGTCCCCCATCCACCTTTTCCAATGTAATCACTTTTTGGCACTTCTCCTTATTTTGTGGACCCACCTATCATTTTATTCTATTTTTTCTTCGCCTCTTATGTCATATTTGCTGTGAAGTTATCTGGCATCCCAAGACTTGCTATCCCTCCTTTAATGTCTCTGTGTTTTTATTGGCGTTTAATTAAAGTGATACAAACATGTGTATAAGAGCAGGAATCGAAATTTGCCTAGCTTACGTAACGGTAAGTTTCAATTCTATTAAGGACACGGAGGCGAGGATTATGCTATATCTTCCTTCGCTTTATTAACATAAAGTCTCCACAGCAGCTTAGGAAAAGATATATAATAATAACCAAAAAATGCTTTAAACATAAAGCATTGACGGAATGTTCAACAAATCAAACAACAACTCCCAAGAGTCTCTTTGTATACTGATAGTCCATAGTCCTTCCACTCTGTCCATCACCACTATAAATCCGGACTTCTCATCTTCTTCCTCCTCTTTCTTCGCGCAGATCACGCTTAAGCCTCATTGGTCCTGTTTAGCACCCTCGTTGCCTGTCGAAAAAGAAACAGCATCAGCGAGGTGGTCCAGGAATGCGACAATAAGGCGAGGAGCATTCAGTGATTAACACAGTACCGACAATGTAAAGGAAAACGCTTTACTTACTGCCATACGGGTGGGTAGAGACACCACTGTAGCCTGGGTGGGATAATCCTCGCCTCCGTGTCCTTAATAGAATTGAAACTTACCGTTACGTAAGCTAGGCAAATTTCGATTCTATGTCAGGACCGGAGGCTTCAGATTATGCTAGTTCAAAGCTTACTTACCACCAACTGGGCCAAATCCACCACCGGCTTAAAATAAAACCTCTTAAAGGTGGAATCCGAGGACCAATCCGCCGCTCGCATTAGGTCCTCCAAACGAGCACCCACTGAGAATGCCTTAGAGGCCATGGCCCCCCTGGCGGAGTGTGCTCCAAAAAGAGAAGTATTGATGCCCGCTTCTTGCATGACCCACCGAGCAATAGTGGGAGAGGAGACAGCTTTGTGTGGCTTTCGCAGGGCAATCAACAACTGACGCTCGCCCGGAGGGCGCAAATCCAAGGTCAGGTCCTCGTATGCTTGGAGGCATTGCACAACACACAACTTAGGAGTGTCAAGAAAAGCTGGATATGAAATGGACCGCGACGACGTTTTAGTGCGTCGGCCCACGGTAAAAGTAACCCCATCCGGGGAAAAAATGCGTGCAGAGACATCCAGCGCGCGCACATCAGAGACGCGTCTACAAGAAACCAAACATAACAACATGGCCAACTTCGCCGACAGCTCCTTAAGAGACAGATAGGAATTGGCCGGCCAAGACAAGAACAAATTTAAAACCAAATTGACGTCCCAAAGGACGGAGTACCTGGGTTCAGGAGGCAACGCGAGGCGGATAGCCCGCAGAAGCCGACAAACAAAAGGGTGTTCCCCTACTGTATGGCCATCGATGTTGTCGTGGCCAGCCGAAATCGCCGATCGGATAGCATTGATCGTTCTATAGGCCAAGCCCTTGTCGGCTAAATGCGCCAGGAAATTCAGCACGGGAACGAGGCCTGCGACCAAGGGATCCAAACCCCTTCGTAAACACCAACGCATCCACTTAAGCCAAGCGGATCTGTAACGCTTCGTCGTACTATCGGCCCATGCCTTGGAGAGCAAGTGCTCAGCCGATCCCGAAAGGCCTGGGAGCGTCCAGCGTCTCCTGAGAGCCTCCACGCCACGAGGCGGAGAGAGTTCTGCGAGACGAGGGGATGAGGTTCCTGATCCGGATTTGTCAGGAGCAGAGGAAACAGGGGGAGTAGGATTGGAAAATCCCAAGAAAGTTCCAGAAGAACCGGAAACCACACTTGAGACCTCCAGAGTGGCGTAACCAACACCAGCTCCGCTCCCTGGCGGCGTATTTGGGCCGCCGCTCGCATGATCATGGAGAACGGGGGAAACGCAAACGGCTGTTCCCGACTCCAATCCTGCAGAAAGGCGTCCGTGGCCTCCGCTAGAGGGTCCGGCCTCCAGCTGAAAAAACGCGGCAGCTGGTGGTCGAGACGGGACGCAAAGAGATCCACCGAAAAGGGACCCCAGAGAGCTTGCAGCCACCGGAAGACCTCCGGATCCAGTTTCCACTGGCTGGCGTCCCTGAGATGTCTGGAGTGCCAATCCGCCACCTGGTTGGATTGCCCCGGCAGATACTCCGCCGTCACCGCAATGTGACGAGACAGGCAATAATCCCAGAAGTCCTTCGCCAGGTCCGCCAATGCGCGGGAACGAGGGCCTCCTAGATGGTTCACATAACGAACCGCCGAAATATTGTCCATCCGTAGCAGGACACAGGCCTTGACCGAATCCTTGGTCCAACAACGAACTGCGAAGGAGCCCGCCAGGAGCTCCAAACAATTGATATGCAATCGTTGTTCTTCTGAAGACCAGGCGCCGCCGGTGGAAAAATCCCCGCACCGGGCGCCCCAGCCCGACCTGCTGGCGTCGGACTCTATGATCAGGTCCGGAGCTGAACCGAAGATCGCCCGACCATTCCATGCCTCCATGTGAGACAGCCACCATGACATTTCCTCCTTCACTTCGTCCGTGAGGGGGACCCACTGATCGTAACTCATCCCACGGCGCAGATGTTGCGCCTTCAGACGTTGGAGAGCCCTGTAGTGCAGCGGGCCTGGGAAAATCGCCTGGATGGAGGACGAGAGAAGACCCACCACCTTGGCGATATGTCGCAGGGACGTACGATCCCTCGCGATCGTCTGCCGAAGCAGGTGTCGTATCTTTGTGACCTTCCGACCCGGCAGGCTCAAGACCGCCTGCACCGAGTCCACCACGAAACCTAAAAAGGTGATCTTCTGAGTGGGAACCAAAACCGACTTGGAGCCGTTGACCACAAACCCCAGTCTCTGGAGCAGACCGACAGCTTGTCGCAGCTGGCCCGCCAACACCTCCGGGCACTGCCCCATGAGGAGGATGTCGTCCAAGTATACTAACATACGGACCCCCTGACTTCTGAGAAACTCCACTACCGGGTGGAGAACCTTCGTGAAGCACCACGGGGCAGATGAAAGACCGAACGGCAGCGCGGTGAACTCGAACACCTTGCCGTCCCACAGGAATTGTAGGAAACGACGATGAGGGGGGTGGATGGGGACGACCAGGTAGGCGTCCTTGAGATCCAGTCTCACCATCCAATCCCGAGGGAGGAGTACGTCTCGAAGGAGGTGGATACCCTCCATTTTGAAATGTCGATATACCAACCACCCATTGAATTCCTTGAGTTTGATCACAGGTCGCTTGCCCCCATCCGTCTTGTCCACTAAAAAGACGTTGCTGAGGAACCCGTGTGGGTGGCGCGTTGATAGGCGGATGGCCCCCTTGCGCAGCAAGTCCGAGACCTCCCCGTCTATCAACTGCGCGTCGGACTCCGAAAAGACCATTGGGCGCGGGGGCCTCGCTTGCGTGGGCTGGTCGTAAAATTCTATGTGGAACCCTCGTACAGTTTGCAAGACCCAAGCGTCGGCAGTGAGCAATTCCCACTCCCCGTAAAAGCTTGCCAGCCGCCCCCCAATAGGAACTTGATCCAAACAAAGGACACTTACCGGGGGCATTTCCCTGTCCGGAGTTCTTCTTGAACCCTCTGCCGCCGAAGCGTTGCCCTCTGGTGGGGTAGAAGTTGGTATAGTTGGCAGAGGTCTGGTATTGACCTCTTCCGGAGCCTTGTCCTTTATTGTTGGTCTGCTGGCCACGGCCGATCGCGCGGCCCCTACCGCGACCGGCCCCTCCGGAGAAACGCTGGTGAAACACCCGCTTAATGCTGGACTGGGCCTTATCCAGCGACGAGAACGTGTTCACGAATTTGCCCAGTTCCCTGATGAAGGGTTCGCCGAAGAGGCCCCCCTGGGCCACAGCACCCGCCTCCGACGAGGCCAGGTCCCCCAACTTTGGGTCCAATTTGATCAGGAGCGAACGCCGCCTCTCCGTCGACAGGGCACAGTTGGCGTTGCCCAAGAACACTATCACCCTCTGGGCCCAATTCGAAAGCACCTCCGGGGAAATGACGGTGCCATTCGCCCTAGCCTCCTCCGCCATATCGAGGATCTTCGTGGCGGGCCCAACCGCGTCTAACAATTTGTCCTGGCAGGCCCGCCAGGACCGATCGATTCCCTTCCTGGGGTCCTTCATAAATTTCGCCAGGAAGGTGGCCATCTTGGGATCCAATTCCGGGGTCATGGCCACTTTCCCTTCCAAAGTTGGTCGAGGGCACTCCCCACGCAGGCAACCCCTCGCCTCCTTCTCCAGGGGCTTGCGCAGCCTGCCCGCTACAAACTTCGCCACCGTCTCCCCCGGTGTCCAGGCCGCGGAGCGGGGGTGGACGATCTCGTCCGGGTCCAGCATGCCTGACTCATCTCGAGGCATCTCCTTGGCAGAGGGTGCCGGAAGCCAAGATCTGGTCGACTCCCCGTCGTCGTCGGTGTCCGGAGAGTCGTATACTGGAGAGGCGGGGGCCGTAGACACGTCCCCCGAAGCGCTAGGATCTACCAAGGGCGCAGGGGGCACCGCCGTTGCCTTTGCCAGGAAGGCGTCCCGGAGACGCTCAAACGCGCCCCTGTCCACACCTTGGGCCTCCGATGACGGCCCCTCCTTACAAGGCCTCTTCGGGGCGGGTGGCAACCCGCCGGACGTCCCCGGGAGATCGGGGACCAGGCCCACATGCGCCGATGCCAGCTTCGCGCATTCTTCCACGATGCGGGCGGAAAGGCGGTCTTCCATGGGGCCTACCACCTCCGTCACGCAGCGGTAAATCAAATTGTCCACCGCCTGGTAGAACTCGTCGTCCTGCAGATAGGGGTAAGGTTCCTCCTCGTATTCCCCTTCCATCCTTGAACCAAGGGCAAATCTGGGGCACCCTGTAGGGCGGCAGTCAAGGTAAAACTCGGATATGGGCAGGCCAACCGGCTGCAATCACGTTTTTTCGGCCAACTGACGTGGCAGGTGGGCTGCACCAACCCCCAAGCGCGCAGACCCTCCTCGCCGGGACCGGGTCTTCGCACCCCTCAAGCGCGCTAAGCCACACTTCGAATCAAGAGGTGCACAAAGGACACCCGAAGGCGGATCACGCGGTCAGAGCCGCAATACAGACCCCAACGGGGCGTCAGAAGCAGGAAAGTACAGACCCGGGGCACCAGGTGTCAGAGGGGTACACGAGGGCTGGCTCCTGCGCAAGCAGACTCCACGGCGCGGCTCCTGGCACTGCGGAGGTGCGCCGAAGGGTCGGCGAGACGACAGGCCGCCCCCTGGCGGTCTACTCACGCACCGCACACAAGTGGGAAAGAAAAAGGTCGCGTAGGAACGGAGAACGTTCCCGCGACCGGGGACTCTGTAAGGGAATAAACCATGCAGTGAGTCCCCCAACGATCGTACACAAAACAATCAGCAATATCGAAAAAGGGAAAAACATGAAAAAGCACTTATCTGGCTGCGGGAGCAGCGAAGAAAGAGGAGGAAGAAGATGAGAAGTCCGGATTTATAGTGGTGATGGACAGAGTGGAAGGACTATGGACTATCAGTATACAAAGAGACTCTTGGGAGTTGTTGTTTGATTTGTTGAACATTCCGTCAATGCTTTATGTTTAAAGCATTTTTTGGTTATTATTATATATCTTTTCCTAAGCTGCTGTGGAGACTTTATGTTAATAAAGCGAAGGAAGATATAGCATAATCTGAAGCCTCCGGTCCTGACATAGAATCAGTCCATGAGACACATATTTGATGTATCAGATTACATCTCTAACGCCTCTTCGAATCAACAGGTATTATGGGACAGATAATTACATATTATGGCATCCAAGTAAACAAAGACCATATCATCACAACAATAGTTTCTCAAAGTACCTAGGTCATGGTGAGTCCCATATTTTGCGTAATGCTGAATACTATCATAGACAAATAGTGTTTATAACAATTCTGTGGACCCCAGGCATTTAGTGCTCTATGCATATATTGACAAATGGGAGTTGTAATTTTGGTTCCATCAATGCCATAAGTGATAGAAACAACATGAAAATAAAATAACTAGGCAAAGGAAAAAGAAATCAGTAGCAAAACTATCCTGAGGGTCTGAGCACTAAACAAGCATTCAGGGACCTACTTTAATTTGGATGATTCTAAGGGTCCCAAAACTTATACATCCTTACGCTGTGGGTATGGGACGAAAAGGAAGGCATCACAATGACAGTTCTTAACAGTCAAACAGGTTTCTGTTAATCATCCAGACCACTTCAAGGGGATTCTGCTGTACCCTCACCATGCGGAGGGCCATCCTCAGGTTCCCTCCCAGTACCATCTTTTCTGCTATCCTAAGCTCCAAGCTCCTCCGCCCAAAGACCTGCCAGAGTGTCAACACTTATCCCCCTGGGCTTCCTCTCCAATTAGTGCTCGCTACTCTGCTCTGGCCCACATGTCAACATCCCTTTCCCATGTCACCATTACTGGGCCTGTTTCTGCCCTCTAATGCATTGCTATGCAACTTCTTGCTAAGACCAATGCTAGGTCCACATATCTAGTGCCAACTTTGCAGGCTTTGGGTCTAGGGGCCAATCTCAAGAGGCAAACCTCTGCTGTGTAAGGGAGCGGGCTATCTGGTACCCCATTGAGTGCGGCAAATACTGTATTCCAGAATACTCACAACCCCAGACAGCTCCACATCATGTGGCTGAAATGTGCCTCCGGCTCCATGCATTTGTGACAAGCCCACAGGTATCCTCCATTCATAACATGTAGTCTGTGGGGGATCAGATAGGTCATATGTATATAATTAAATTGGAAATATTTAAATGTAGTATTCTTAGGAATACGTTCAGGACTCACCACAATCTTACCCCACTTCTGGTCCGAAAGATCTCTGCCCAGTAATGCTCCCCACCTCTCCAGTATCCTTACCAATATTTTGTGATCATCTCTAGTTGTGCTCTATGAAGCAACTTCACTAAGTGGCGTTCGGAGCCCATGGTCACTAGTGTCTGAAGGACGATGTGGGTTTCCGGCTCTCAGACTACAAATCCCTAATTGTCCACACTAAAACATAATACTTCAAGAACTGGCCAGGTGGCAACTTGCTCTGTGTCAGCAAATCATCTAGGAGGATAATTTCTCCCAGCTCGAAGCAATCATTCCGCTTGATTAAGCCTCCCGTCATCTAGTCTGATAACTATTGGCTCATAAATGGATGAGGAGGATCCCCATGTGTTAACCCTATCAACAGCAAGTGTGTAGCATAGAGGGGGGTCCTAGCTGTCCACCTCAGACACCTCCTCCAGTACTGCAGTGGCACTCAGCAACACCCCTGATTGGGGAATTACCACTTTCAGATCAAGTAGTTTCGCTAGCAGAAGCCTTTTATTGCCTATCAACCCAATGAAACCCAGCATCTCAAGGCCCTTAGCATCTAACCACTGGGCCAACCACTGAAGTTGGGCGGCCAAATAGTATAATTCAATATCGGGTTCCCCCAATCCGCCGTCTCCCAGGGCTCTCCGGAGGTTGCGCCCTCCATCCCATATCAACTCTCAGAGTAGGGCATCCAAGCCGTTAAACCAAGAGCTTGGTATCATGACAGGGAGACTTACAAAAGAAAAATAAGATTCTGGAGAGCATAAATAATCATCGCCAGAATTGTTCACAGTCCCTAAGAGACCGAACCACTGGTCCCAGATTGCCTTTCTTAAGATCATCCAAAGCATGAAACACTTGGATTCCCAAGTATTGAAAGGACCAAGGTGACCAGGTGAGCCCTGCTGTCATGGGGAACAGGTGTGTTTTTGTTCTTATTAACCCTGAAGCCTGCAAGCACCAAAAACTCATCTAACAACGTCAGTGTTTTGGCAACTCCCTGTCGATTATCTGCTAGGTAGAGCAAAAAATCACCAGCATGTAAATATATAATATGCTCTCTTCCCTCTAGGACCTCCCCATGACCTGCATTCTTCTATCGAAACGGCTCTACCAAGGGCTCAATAACCAACGCAAACAAAAGGGGATACAATGGGCACCCTTGTTTGCTGCCCCAATGTACTCCATATGGTGCAGAGATGACACCAGCTGTCCTGACACTCACCGTAGGGTTGGTGTAGAATAGGCGCATCCATTTTATTCAGCTATCTCCTATCCCCATCCAATTCATAACTACATGTTCTCCAGGTCTACTGACATAACCAGGGCATCCGGATGGAGGCAAATATCCTGGTGATAAAGGATATGATATAGCCAATGGAGGTTCCCAGAGGTGGACCTGTGCGGAATAAACCAACTCTGCTCTTCATGACTGAGATAGGCCATGGGGGAAAGCAACTGCGTTGCTAGTATTTTACTGAGAATCTTTTAGTCCACATTTAGCATTGAGAGAGGGCGAAATTCTGATGTACGTGTGGCTAATGTCTTCGTCTTGGGAAGAGTGATCACTAACACGTCTTTAGTTCTATCTGGCAGCGAGCCCAAGCAAAGCGATTCAGCATATAATGTCTCTAATGTAGGGACCAAGGCAGTAGCAAATGTAGTTTAAAATTAGCCGTCATTCCATCCGGCCCAGGGATTTTCCTAGTGGACATGTCTTTGATGACTAAGCGGATCTCCTGTACTGTGACTGGGCCCCTCAGATTCTCCGTCAGAGCAAGATCAAGGGTATGCAAAGCCATCAAAAATTCTGTTAGAGACTCAGGTAGAATCGCTTCTGGGCATCGTAAAGGGTTTCATAATATTCACAAAAGGCTGCAATAATAGCCCATGGCGAGTAAAGCAATGCCCCTTCATCGGATTAGATCTGAGTAATGGGCATTCCTCTCGACTCGGGCGCACCAACTATGCCAAAAGCCTACCCGATCGGCCATGTGCCTCATGGATTCTAGTAAAGTAATCCCGCAAGTCAAGGCACCAGAGACAGTCCAGTGCAGCATTATATTGACCCTTAACGTCTGTGACTTGTACCTGGATGGCGTCATCAGTACCCAGCCTATTACTCAAATCATGCAAGCTATGATCTAGAGAAGAGAGCTCTTTATTTAGCTCCTTTTCAACCCCAGCAGTTTGCCCTGTGCAGTGACCTCTCACCACAACTTTAAAAGTGCCCCATTCAACAAGGGGACCCATAGAGGTATTCCGATTGAACCGAAAATACTCGGAGATGGCTGTTTTCAGAGAGTCCCTAAAGCATGTATCTTCAAGGAATGATGGAGTAAGACACCACGTCTGTGTCAACGGGCATTCGGCAATGCGTCGAAAAGGCAATAGCAACAGGCTATAATCAGATAGTGTGCGCCCTAAAATATTCAGTGTGAGTTGTGCATGGACTAAGAGAGGTCAAGCAAACATAGCCAACTGTGTGTGTAGTCTGTAAAAATGTGAATAATAAGAGCAATCACGATCCTGTCCACGCTGCACTTTCCAAATATTTGAGAGGCCCCAATGTCCCACCCAGCCTCGTAAGCCCTCCGAAGTCCTTCCCGCCAGCGCCCCTTGTACGGGAGGTGTGGACCTATCTTAATGAACATCAACCACACATTTAAAATTGGCTACTAAAATGAGATCATCCTCTACCAGGGAGGACAAAGGGATCGACTGTGCCTAAAGAAAAGGGGCCTGGTCTAGGTTTGGGGCATATACACTACCCAACGTGACTTCCCTACCTAGCAGCCTGCCCTTAACCAGAACGTAGCGGCCCTCTGGATCAATAATAGTGTGGGTGGATTCTACAGAGGTCCCAGCCTGGATCCACAGCAATATCCCCAGGAATAAGCAGCATAGGAGGTTGCATAGTGTTGGGCACCCCACCTGCGCTGTAAGATGGGTCTCCTGCAACAGATACCAGTGAGTTTTATGTTGTTGGGAGGCAGACCCATTCACCTAATATTCCAAGACAATAGTTTTATGGTACAATGAAGGTCTTCCATGCCTCGCAATAGTACAGGTCTCCCATTCCTTCGTCACCCGACCTCCCCATGTGGTCCCCCAGAGATATCAAAGCTATCCATGACCCCCAGGATAAAGAAACAAAAACCCAACTTCCAACTCCCACCTCCAAGGGCTGTCCAGCAACGGCGTCCAAACCTGTAAAAAAACATAATTGATAAGAGAAAACCACCTTCCGACTCCAGAGAAGTGGCAGTCTAGATGGGAGCGGACAAAATAGTACTAAGAACCCAGGTACACTGACTCTGGCACAGAACCCAGCTTAACAATGAATGGAGGTCATTAGCAACAAGCTAACCCCAGGGAAACAACTATAGCGCTTATCTCATATGCGAACCCAAGCCTTGTCTTCACCAGAGATGGACAGACCTAGCAATGACTCTGGATACTCAAATTCAGTCCAGTATCCATAACTGTATGTCAGGAGCAAAAAAAAACGATTGGTGGAGGCATCAAATTATGTCATCTACAGATTGTGGAGTTACAGCCAGGAGGCCCGTTACAGCCAGGAGGCCCTTTCCACCAGGGAGGAGCTCTCCGAGTCAGAGGACGCTGATCTGTTTTCTCAAGAGGTGTCTGTGCCACCCTCAGTCTTTTGTGATGATACTATTTCTGTTACGGCAAACAGTGCCACTCTGCACTTGTGATCTGTTTGTGAAGAGGAAGGCCTCCTCAGTGAGGCCCACTTGGTGAGTCGTTTAAACCATTTCTTAGATCTCTGAGGGCCCCGGGACCCACCTGGGGGCACAAGAGAGTCTCATCCGCCTTCTAGTCCTCCAACTATGACCATACCGCATCTGGAGTATTGCAAAAGTAGTTTTTACCATCTAGTATGAGGCGAAGTTTGGCAGGGACCATCAATGAGTACTGTATGCCCTCTTCACAGAGAGCTTTCTTTGCTTTCCCAAACAACGCATGCTGTATCTACACTTTGGCAGTAAAATCGGGTAACAACAGCATCTTACTATTTTCAGTTGCAAATGGACCATTGGCAGGAGCCCTCTGTAAGATAATGTCTCGTCCCTATAATGAAGTAATCTTTCCTTCACTGGCCGAAGGGGTCTCCCTGGTGCCAGTGAACGAGCCAGCACCCTATGAGCCCTTTCTAGGACAAAGAATTTAGGGATGTGGTCTGGGGCAACTATTGTACTGTGGAAGTTTTCTAGGAAGGTCACCATGTCCGTTCCTTCAACCCCCTCAGGGAGTCCTATCACTCTAATTTTGTTTTGACGATTCCGCCCTGCCACATCTTTAGCTCTTTCTTCCAGGGTGAGCTCTCTAGCGGAGAGATCCTTCACTTTGATTGTTGTTGGGGGGAGAAGTTAATCTATTGATTGTTCTACATTTTTAACACAATCCACTAGTTTGTGTTTTTCTGCCTGCAGGAGGCGCATCCCCACAGAGACTGCACTAATGTCCTGTTGGAGTGTGGCCTTAGAGTTCGCAATTGGGGAAAATACCCTGTCCAGGTGAGAGTAGATCGAAGCATCAGTGGCTCCCCATCTTCCTTTGACCCCAATGGTGGGAGTGAGGACTCTATCTCTAGCTGTGTGGCACCCTGTTTAGGTTTGGATTTGCCAATAATAACAATCAATATTACAACATAGGTCCCAAGGTGGAAAAAGTTCCAGCTGACTCACTAAGTTAGTATCCGGCCTTAATTAGCTGGTCTGCATTCTAATTTATTTTGAAGACCCTTCCACACAATGCTCCCAACGGTGCTCTCATCGGGCCCTTACCTAGCCCCGATATCCCATGTCACATCAATGATTTCCCTGGGACCAGACCATCACCTCCCCTGTCATCAGGCCCACCAGGCCCGATCCAGGCAGTCACAGGATTGCTATAGTTAGTTTAGCCTGCAGCATCCCACAGCTTCAGGGATATACTGCAGTGGAGGGGCAATCACAGTGAGGTCAGCACGTGCCAGGCGCCCCTCTTACCAGTCACTGGCGGCAGGCACAGATCGCAAGGCTACATCCAGGCCGAACAACTGAGGCCAATCCCTGCAGTGGTTGCCTTGTCGCAGAAGCATCCAGTGGGTGGCACACGCACTACCACTACATGGGAGTACAGATCCTCTATAGCATAGGCCCAGCTGCCTCAGGCCAGGAATGCCACTGAGGCCACCACAACTCTCGGTCTAGCACTCTCCTTCCAAGGGGGGAGGGGGGGCCGGACCCAGCAGTCAGAGGCTTTGTGGCGCCCGCATCAAGAGGAGCAGGTGCCAGGCCTGGGTCCAAGGCATCTTGTCCTTCCTCAGCAGGCTCTCTCTCAGGTGAGGGGGAATCACTGGGCACTTCCCCCGCCTCCACCGTTGCCGAGCGCCAGATTCACAAGCCTCCTCACCTTCAGGTAGGCTTGCAGACAGCGCAGGAAGTGCATCCGCGGCCTAAAAAAGCATTAGAGGGCCTGGTGGTGAGGGGAAAAAATGTCTCAGAGGATGGGGTATCTACTCCGGGCAATCCCAGCAACTCCCCTGTTCCAGTCTCAGGTCCGGAGCCCCCATGCACCACACAGCCCGATCAATATTCCTGTATGCCTGTGTCACGTGGCGCAGCTCCAGCCCATCTAGGTATCCAGGCCAGATATCGCAGGGCCCGCCGCTACTCAACAATATGCGATGTAGAATGAGTTGAGACCCCAGAGTTAGCCCCAGAGTCAGCCATCACCCCCGGATGGTTAAGGATTAAAGTTGGGCCAGCGCAGAGAAACTGGCTCACACGTCCGCCGTCTTCCGAGACCAAGCCATGTCCCCTTGTACCCTACCATTAATAACGTTAAATTTGAAGAAACAGTTCCTTGTATTCTGAACCTTACTCCTCTCCGTTGACAGGTTCTATCCTACCCCCACTTCATACTTCCCTAGTTATTTTGCCATTCATTGTTCTATACCCTACTTTTTTGTATTTCCCCACAAACTCTTTTACTGCCTTTTTCATATAATCATAATTCCAGATTTGTAAAGCACAACTTATCACCCCTGAGGTATCCAGGCGCTAGCGGCCTTCTGGAAATTAAGTGAGCTATTGCCCAGAGTCACATGATGCTGAGTTAAGCTGACCCACTTGATAAACAGATTCCCAGTTTTGTGAAATGTACACTGCCAACGAAGTTCATGAGCATCTTAATAGAGTGCTATCTAGAAAATTGCCCAATATTATGCAAATTGTTTGCTTTCTCGCTAAAAAGATCTTAGCTCCCTACAAGAATTTTCACTGCTATACATATGTCCAGCTAACTGCTGAGTTTGGCTCTTTTCTTTGCAACTCTGGCAATACTATCTTCGTTACAATTATTAAAGGAACAGGTGTGTCCCCTAGGTGAATCAGAATTCGTTCTGGGCTCTCCTGCCAACATACAGCTCAGTTAACATTGCCAGCAACTTTGCCCTCCATATGTCCTGTAGTGTCCTACCAGTGTCCATTTACCAGTTCAAACTGTGTTCCTAGGTGCCTCGCACACTGACACATCAGCCTGCTGTCTGACCCTGCTTAACATAGGGCCTACAGAGCCATATATTCAGAATTGCTTGTCGCTCTGTTTACTCCATCTACTACTTAAACAATGTATAGACTGTTAAGTACTCTACCACTTTCACTATTATGTTAATACCAAATGGATGCCTTTAAATCTCTTTTATATGTAGCCCGGCTCATCTACTCTCATTCGTTGCCACTATTCTAAATAAATGTATGCCCTATCCCCTCACTTTGTTAGCCAAGGTATTCAAGAATTCTTGAAACACTACTGTCATGTTCTTGCTAATCAAGATAAATCATCCCTGGTACTTGAAGACAGGACCGCCCACAAGGTGGCTCTTTGCTGTCTGAAAGTATGCAAACCGCGGAACGGGTCAGAGTTCACTATCTTTTGATTCCTACATTAAAATCGTAGCTCCTTGCTCCTGTTAAAGAGAAAGGTGTGCACCTTTGTTGCGGTGGAGATGGCGTTGATTAGATAAGTAAAGGGAGAGAGAAGCAGAATGGTAGGTTTGGTATACATGAATGTGCAAGATCTTTATTTACATGCAAGATACATGTGTTCACGAAGTTAGATAGGCCTATACTTTCTTACTGCGGGCCATTCATTGGGTCACATTCTGCACCATAACTGCCTCAAAGACCAATTGCTTGCATCGCAAGAACACGCTTGCTGGAAGGACACAAGCACTGTACCTTGAATCAGGTGAGAGCAGACGGGAGTGCCTAGACTTGATAACATCCGTACTCTTTTCAGATTGAGCAGAGGGACCTAAAATTTGCTGAGAATCAGGTTTGCATCGAGGACTTTATTTAGTTATTCTTGTTGATATTACAACATAAAACCATACTCTGTAAGAAGCCTTTGGATGCCGAAAGTGTCAAAATCACTGTTGTTCTGAATGCGAATAAGAGGCTATCATCTTTTTTGATAGGTGTCCCAGATATTGCATGAAGTGGCTCTCAATGAAGAGCGAGTATTTGCAGAAGAGTATCAACTACACCTTTATGAAAAACCAAGAGAACCTTCTGGATATCCAGCGGCACAGGGTAAATATGAATTTTATTGATTGTTCTCAATTTTGAAATAGAGGTAGTGGACAAAATAAGCTAAGAATAAAAGAAAGGATTTAACATCTTCACTGGCACCTCTTAGTGCCATTGGCCTTGGCAATTGGAAGAGAACAAAGGTGGTCTAAGATGATCAGGCATTAATATTGAACTTTCACGAACTTCATCAAGTTCACAGTTGCGCATCATACTAGAGAAAGGTGTTGTAATGGTGATCAGTTGAACATCACACGAAGCGGACAGGGATAGAAGTGTTAAACGTATCACTGTGTAGTTTTGTGCCATCGTCTTAACTTATAATATGAAGCATACAAACGTCTCGAGTTGTCCCATTTCTCTTGTGAGATACTCAGCTAAGCTCAGCCCTTTTTTTTTCATTGTAGCTCGCAATGTTTAGCGTTTTCATACCTTCACTGATATATTTTTTTGTTTACATTATTTGGTGCACACTTATACGTCTTAGATTACAAAGTGATGTCGACTAAAGACCCTCCCTTCACTCAAAAGACCTGAAGTGGTATATTACACTACCACTTTGCTCTGTGCCATTTTCCTTTATTTTCTAAACCTGCTTTAACTTCACTAGTTTGTGCTCCTCAGCTAACGAACATCTCACATGACATGGGAAATCAAAGGAGCTTTATTTACTTCATGCATCATTTTGTCAATCCTCGTCGCACAAACCCACATGCTCCACACAGCACAAAACCTGGTTATGCCCTTCCTACCCCCCCAACCCAGTCCAACGCCGATACCAGGTAGATAAACAAAGGCAAACACATCTGGACAGCAGACAATAGGCAAAGACTCCTTGGGTGAGCTGGCCACTGAAGGTAAACAATGTTATGCACTATAGCAGACTGATGCCTTTGGTGATATTAGTATACTGTACTAATATCCTTTAATGGTGGTTTTTGATCTAATGTTTGTAAGTGAGGGGTTTCTGTGAATTTCAGTGACTTGTCAAGAGAGGTGAGAAAAGGAAGATGGGAGGGGTGGAATGAGGGAAAGGGGAGAAGTCTAAGGAGGGAGGAGGAGAGGTTGTCAGGAGAGAGATCAGGGATTTAGTTTCCCCAGAATGTGTTGAGTAGATGAATTTCCAGGTCTTTTTTGAATCTGAGGTAGGAGGGGTTGCATCGAAGGTCTTTGGGTAGGGCATTCCAAATGGCTGGGGCCTTACCTGAGAAGGAGCGGGATTTAGAAGCAGCTTTTTTGAGTAGGAGGGGAATGAGAAGGATAGTGTTGGAGCTTCTCAGTGTTCGGGCATAGCCATCTTTTTTCAGTTTATTGGAGAGGTAGGATGGGGTCTTCTGGTAAAGGGCTTTGTGAGTGATGCAGGCAATTTTGTAGGAGGATCTGCCTTCAATTGAGAGCCACTTTAGGGATTTGAGGGCAGGGGAGATGTGGTCCATGCGTTTACAGTTTGTTGTTAACCTGGCGGCTAGGTTGAGAACGGATTTGAAGAGGGCCAGGTGAATTTTGGGGGTGCCGGAGAGAAGGGCATTGCCATAGTCTATTTTGGATAAAACAAGAGACTGGATAATTAATTTGAAATCTTCAGCTGGGATAAAGGGTTTGATTTTGTTGACATGATGGAGAGTGAAGAGAGCACTTTTTGCAGAGTTCTTGATGTGGGAATTAAGTGTGAGTTTATTGTTGACAGTGATGCCTAGTTATTTAACCGAGTCGGCGAGGGAGAGAGAGCAGTTTAGCACATTAAGGTCGGCGATCCATGTTTGGATGGGGAGTGGGTTGCTTTTGGGAGAGAAGAGGATGATCTCCGTTTTATTAGGGTTGAGTTTCAGGTGATTGATGTGGAACAGATATGGCTTTTGGTTAAGGCTGAGTTAAGGTGTAGGATATCCGCATGGGATTTGATTTTATAGTACAATTGGGTGTCATCAGCATATAGGTGGTAGTTGATTTTTTCCTGTTTGAGTATCCAGGTAAGGGGTTCCATAAAGAGGTTAAAGAAAGCGACAGAGAGGATGGATCCTTGAGGGACGCCAAGGGAGACCGAGGTTGGTTTAGAGAAGCAGTTTTGAATTTCTATGTTAAAAGTAGGAAGTGAACCAGTTAAGGACAGTGCCACTGAGGCCGAAGCGGTTTTTGAGTGTGTTTAGTAGGGTTGGGTGGTAAACAGTGTCAAATGCCACGGAAAGGTCAAGAAGGTAGAGTAGGTAGGTATCACCCATATCCAAGGCTAGGTGAATATCATTGACTATGTTGAGTAGTACGGTTTCCGTGCTGCACCTTTTGCGGAAGCCAGATTGAAGGGGGTCGAGCAGGTTAAACATATCAACATGTTTGTCCACTTAGAGGAGGGCACATTTGTCCAGGGCTTTGGAGAGGAGGGGAAGGTTGGAGATGGGGCGGAGATTATTGGGGTCGTTGGGGTCAGCTTTGGGATTTGTGGGGATGGGAGTGATTTGTCCGAGTTGAAGGGAGATGGGTACATTCCCTGTTGAAAGGGAGACGTTGATGATGTTGGTCCTGTAGGGGACGATGACCTGTTTGAGATCTTGTATGAGTGCGGAAGGGAGAGGATCTTTTGTGTGGAAAGAAGGTTTAATTTTGGCTAAAATGTCGAAGACCTCCTGTTCTGATACAGTGTGGAAATTATGCCATGAGGCGTTATTTTTAAGCGGAAGGGAGATGGGTTCAGGCGGGGTGAGGAGAGGGAGGGGGGAGAGGGGGTCAGGGAAGTGTTCAAAGGGGGAGGTAAAAGAGGTGTGGAGATTAAGGGCGGTTGGGGGGTGGGTGAGGGTAGAATATTGAGGAAGGAGCAATCTATTTTTTCTTCACAGAACAAGTTTGCAATTTCTTCGCATTTGTTAGTGGAGGCAATCGGGTTAAGGGGTGCCGGGGTGGTTTGGTTTTTAATGATGTTAAACAGTTCTCTAGGTCTATTTTTGGCACGTGAGAGTTGGAGACCAAAGAATGATGCTTTCTCTGAGAAGATGTGTTTTTTGTAAGAAGCTCTCGCTGTTCTAAGGAGGGTGAGGTGGCTTGGGGAGGGGTGTTGCCTCCATGTTCTTTCCGCCAGTCTCATCGAGCGTCTTTCTTTGTTAAGGTCTGGTGTGAACCAGGATTTAGAGGGGGCATTTTTTAAGGTTTTAGTTTTCAAAGGGGCAAGTTGGTCTAACAACTCAGTTACAGTTTTGTTGAAATGCTCTCATTTTTTTTGATCCTATAAAAATATTTTTTTCACCACAGAACTACAAAAATGGGTCTTCATAACTTGTGAAATATATTTGAAATGTTTGAACAGTTCACTTAGCTATTTCAGTGTTGTGTTAGAAAAAAACCTTGCATCCTACTGCCTTTCAATTAACATGGTTTGCACAGTTTAATTGTCACACAGTTCACTTTACAAAATCCTTTAACTTAAGTCACAGATAGACAAATACATGTAATAAGATAAGCTGACTTTTGACCTTTGACTCTGAAAACCAGCAAATGTGTCAAGATAGCAAGATTTAATGGCATTGCTATTGCTCTCTCAGTTTGTGAGCAATGAAGATGCCTTTAAATCTTGTTATCTTATCACAATGGCTCTGCTTTCAGAGATAGAGGTCAACAGTCAGTTTGTCTTCCCTGAAGTTAGAGTATTTTCAACTCACCAGAAAGGGTGAGTAGTCCCTAAAAATAAATAGCTCCTCCTGAATAAATCTTGCTCAACAATGTGAGTAGTGGATTTTTCAAGTCGTGCTTGGTCATGTTTACTCTCTTTTGTAACCAGAAGGTTGATTAAATGAATTGCTTCTTTAAGCATAAATAATGAGTAATAATACCACGGCAATCCTCCTATGTATTTACTTGTACATAGAAGAATGTAAACCGAACAGTGTTGCAAGTGTTGGGGGCAGAGAGGCCGCATAGAAGTTAGAAGTGAGGTTTGTGAGACCGTTGGTAATGATGGACGGAAAGCTTAGGCACTGTGTGAAATGCAGAAGAGTGGCGAGAGACAGTTTGAAATCCCTGACAGGGAGTGGTAGTAGACAGTCTGTGATGTAAGGAGTTAGAGGTAAAGGACAGGGATTGGTACCTGACAAGTGGAATGTTGCGGGAGAATAGGGCTGTCATTGCGGGAGCCACTAATGAGAGGCAGAATGCTAGATAGGGCATGCCAGACTTAAGGCCATGTCTCAACATATGAATCTCTAAACTTGACTCTTATTACTAAACTTAGCCTGAGATGTATCGATGTGTCTGAGGTATGTACAAATGACCATATTTTAGAAAACGGTGTGTTAAAAAAGCAAGAGGCTCAGCCCTAGCCAGTGAAGAAAGAGGTCTACCCTGCCCCAATGGATACGTTCGGATGTGCAGAGTCAGGAAATAAAGAGTAGTGACATTGTTTTTTCAGTCACAAGTTTGTTATTTGTCATGAACTGTGGGTACACTATTGAGGTTTCTCTGCCGGAAATGCCCTTCTTTTTCTTGAATTTCCAATATCATGAGAACAACTGGAAATGTATCTAGGTGCTCCTGCCCCACTGTCATATGTTTGTGTGAGAAATGCCAAGTGTTGGTATAGCCTTTAAAAAAACCGAGCAGCATATCTGGAAAGGTAACACTATTTCACACTTTTAGATACAGAAAGGATAGGGCACAGAAGTAGACAATATATGGTTTGTCATGTCCCGCTAAAGTCTTAGGGCTAAGAAGCCATTCTGCATTCCAAAGTGCTGGAAATCTATAGCGGACTTCATTTATATTGGATAGGGTGATACTGTTAAAACAGAGTTTTGTTTATTGACAAGAATGCTGATCATGAAGAATCCTTTCATATCTTATCTTCACACGTGAAGGCAGCTGGGCATGTGTTATAAAGTGCTATACACTGAAATGAACTCACTTGAGAAGAGAAAGCATCCCACCTGCAATTTGTTTGGCTTGTGCACCATTTTCAAGGGCCCCTACTCTTTCTGGCACGTAGAGTGGGAGACGGCACCTAAATCATGCACCTTTTTTTTTTAGCTTTTATTGTCTTTTGGCAACATATTGATCAAAAGTATTGTCCCACATCTATTGACCTCCTATTGACTGCTGTTACGTCAAAGATACATTTTCGATCATGATGTAATATGCAAATGTGACTTTGTATAATAGTGTGCATCACTGTGTGCATGATACTTGGGTATTGGTTGACAAAATAACATATGTAGGGTATTGATGATGATTAACATGATTACAAAATTGGAATTTATGACATACAGGCTAAACATTTTAAGAATTACAGAAGCTATTATTTGAATACAAACCAGTTCCGTCTTTGAGGGATACATTGATACATATTTATCCTAAAGTCACCAGACTCGAACAGACAGAGATACAAAAGTGGGAATACATTTTGTGGCAATGGTAGTGTTTGCCAACAATATATTAAGTCTGTTGAATTAAAATTATAGAGATGGAAAAAGAGAATTGCATAAAGTCATAACCTGCAAAACTAAGAATGGGCTTTGTGGAAACCGTTATCGTTGTAATAATGACAATAATGGACAGACTACGCAGGAAGTGGGGAACACAAATTATAGAGCATGGGGGGGCAGTTTGTAGAAAAAGACAAAAGATTATATACATTGACTACTAATATAGAAAATCAAAGAAATCGGAGGGAAGATTATATTATTAGGCTACTCAAATTAAGCACATTTATTAACTGAATAATGTGAAAAAGGCCTGAGTGTAGAATAGCACTGGATAACAAAGACCTCTATAAGAGGGTTACATAGAGATGAAATTATTTTTGCGCAATTGTTTGCAAAGAGTACAGGATATCTTGAAATTATGATTTGTAGGACAGATCTGACATGACAAATGGTGGGTGTTGAGCCTACAAATCTCATACCGGTATGTATGAATTTGATAATATACGAATTAGAAGATTGTTATTAGATTTATTATATCAATATTGAACATGGTAAATTGCTATTTGATTAAAATAAATGACTAGCTCTGACATTTATTATTAATTGCACGTGAACTCAATATTGTGAAACATTGTGATAGAGGTATCACCAGATGATTGAATGTGTAATCAAAATGGAAGCACATCTTAAAAATAAAAGAGATGAGGTGTACTGAAAATGAAGGGAATCCAATAACTTCAATTTGTAATGTACAAGCCATGAAAAGACATTCCCAATCAATCAATAATTACTGATTGAGCACGGCTATTCACCCCTGAGGATATCCAGGTGCTGACGTCTCGCAGGTCTCATTTGAAAAGCCAGGTCTTGAGTCCCTTTCTGAAATCTGCAAGAGAAGGTGGCGGTCGCATCTGGCGGAGTAGGTTGTTCGAGGACTTGGCGGCTAGGGAGGAGAAGGACCATCCTCGACTTTAGTTTCAGCAGAAGTGGAGAGTGTAGGCGAGAGGAGGGGACTCGTAGCAGAGTTTTCTGGCGGGCGGATGGAAGTTCAGGCGTGGGTGATGTCTGCCGATTCCTAGGTGTTGAGAACCTTGTAGGCATGTGTCAGCATATTAAAATGACTTCTCTTCTGGATGGGGCACCAGTTTTTATTCCTGAAGTGGCGGGTGATGTGTGTCCATTTGGGGAGTTTGAGAATGAGTCTGTCCACTGCATTCGGGGAGAGCGTGTTTCCGTAGCCCAGCCGGCTGGTGACGAGCCCTTGCGCGAATGTGTTCCTGGTGTTGACGAGGATCCATCTGATGATTTTTCAGAGCATACAGAGGGTGTGGAAGCAAGTGGAGGAGACCATGTTGACCTGTTGCTTTATGGTGAGTTTGCTAACTAGGATGATCCAGAGGTTGCGTGCTTGGTCAATTGGCATGGGTTGGGGGTCTGTTTTCGGGAGGCCACCAGGTGTCATCCCACAGGAGGTGTTTTTCCCAAAAATTCGCAATTCCAACTTGTCCATGTTGAGCTCAAGGTAGTATGCCCTCATCTAGTCGGCGACGCTCATCACGGCGTTGCAGAACTTTGTTCTGATGATGGTGGGACATTCCATGAGTGAGTAGATGAGTTGGCTGTTGCCTGCATAGAATAGGATGTTGAGTCCATGTGTTCTGATGATTTAGGTGAAGGACATCATGTAGGTATAGAACAGGGTGGGTCTGAGGGATGAGCCTTGGGGGACGCAGCAGATGATGTTCTTGGGCTCAGAGATGAAGGTGACAGGTGGATTCTCTGGGTGCGCCGTGTGAGGAAGGATGCAATTCATTTGAGGGCGTCTCCCTGGATGCCGGGGTGGTGGAGTCTTCTGATGAGGGTGTAGTGGGATACTGTGTGGTACGCGGACAAGAGGTCGAGGAGGATCAGAGCTGCTGTTTCACCTCGGTCCAGGAGGTTTTTGTCGTCGTAAGTGGGGACGATCAGGGCAACATTACTTTGATAATGGCAATTTATAAGGGAAACGTTGGCAACCAGTTATGCATGAATACTCAATCCCAAGCAAAAAATATTTTACTCATCCACAGCTCATTAGAACACGTTTAGGTCCTGTGGAATTGCAGAAGGAAGAAGGTCTATTCCTGCAGTTTGAGACATTTGTGGAATCTGAAGGGATTTATCTACACCCACTAGTACTCCGAATAAAGAAGTGGACTCCAAGGCTCAGTTGGCTAACCTGTGTAGCAACAGGGATGAAACAAGCTACAAGAGATTTCTTTCTTGTAATGTTCACCTGACCAGTTGCAACTGGACCTCTGGTTGAGTAAGCTCAGAAGTGCTGTCCCCAAGGTCCTGGGACCCTTGGCTGTGTCTAGCTGTACTTCTCCAACACTGACTGATAAGCTGTGTCTATTCTGGACCTCCAGAGAACCGGGCCAGACATCCAAGTCAATCTGGCCAAGGTGCAAGCTCTCCAGGCAAGAAAATCAACTTGGTCCTGCTCACAGATTTTTGCTGCTTGTAAAATGTATTCAACAGACCCTCGCTACAAGCCTATCTGGCCTTGGTGAGATCTTCCTGTATACATCCTGCAGCTGAGTTCCAAAAAAAGACTAAATCCGAACTAAGAAATCTTGACCAGGTGAAGGTGCAAAAGGTGTCTAGCCGGCAAGCGGATCTCTCTGGATGCAAAATTAAATTTTCCACCCTTGAAGCTTTTCACACCAAAACCAGTGGTTTCAAGAGAACTTCATCCAACGGCTATCAGGCTTTGAGAGCACTTCCTAGGAACCTTCTGCCACCTTGCCCCACTGATGGGCTTTGAATTCCATTTCAGAAACTAAGTCCTAACGTAAAATCTTTGACCGGTATAAACCTGCTCGGCGTATCCTAACCGGTCTCTATTTATTTTGGTAGTCCTGAAATCACACTGAGGTATCGGTCTCCCACAAACAGTGATTACTGATTGACGTTTTGCTATTTATTGGCACTTTTCTCTCACATTTTGTTCTAAAAACACGTGTCTCCAGTTCTGGCTATTGCATTTTGCTGTTTGTGTGTCATTTTACTTATTGATTTTTTTTTTCTCAGTTTTTATAACTTGGTTTGGGGGCGCATGGCCACGATGGCAGACAAATAGGAATTTTTTCCTTGTCGCTCTGTCCCACGCCACAGACTAGAGCCCTAACTCTTGCCTAGTCATCCTGGCTGCCGACAGCAACCGGCTCCCCGGAGTGGAGCGACCCTGACGCAGCCATTTACGACAGCAATCTTCTACTCCCCAGCCAAGCCCGCATCTGGCTGCCTGTGAGTGCCAGGTGGGCCTAAGATGGCAACCGCCACACTGCGCCTGCACTAGTGCAGGCACCTGGCGTGAAAAGAGCATGCAACGTAGACTCCCCAGCCACCCCGAGGGGGCCAATCGGCCTGTGATCCTGTTCCAGATGCTCATCATGGCCAGGAGTGAGTTGAGCCAAGGTGCACCTCAGCACTGGGGGAGGCTTGCCTCCTGTGACACCCAGTTTATGGCGGGACTGCCCTTGAGAGAGACGACACGCCGCCTGTCTAGCGCTGATTCCAGCGGTGCCACCTAGGCATCTGCCCAGAGTCAGGGGACATACATGCAATGAGGGTAGCCCGGCACCTCCCGACGACCAGGGGCTACAGCAAAGACATTGGAACACAGAGGGCCCTCTTTTTCCGCAGACCATGAGGTGCCATTACCAGCCCGTTGGGCCTCCACACCTGACTCCACACGGTGGGAGCCTTTCCTGTTACCAGGGCCCGCGCTGATCCTCCTAGGGCCCTTGCTTCTCCCAAGGCTGTGCCCCCATTACAACATCTCAGGCCGGACCTGAGGCCTTCCCTGGCCACAGTTACCTGTTCTCGCCCTGCTACCCAAGAAAGATCTTTCTAACAACATTAGAGAGATCTGTAGCGATCGGGACGCGGTTGGTGACCGCGTGGCCTTTTTGGAAGACCAGAGAAAGAGCCCAGAGGAGGAACTGGAAGCACTCCAACAGGGGATTGGCCAGCTATGAGAGCAGCAAATCGACCTGCAAGCCATACCGAAGACCTTGTGAACAGGTCAAAAGAGAACAATATCCACATAAAAGGTGTTCCATCAAAAGCAGAAGGCTCAGACATAACACAGTTCGTTAATGACCTCTTCCTTTCCATACTGGATGATCCTCCCGATTTCACGATTACAATAGACCAGGCTGTCTGTGGGCCGAGTCGTCCCTGCCTGCGGACATCCTTATTTGCCTCCATGATTTCGAGTTGAAAGAGGCTATCCTGCACCCGAGAGAAACAACCAGTACACTTCCGAGACTTCTTGCCAACACTATGTCAATACCTGGCTGCAATCAGACTGCAGAAGCGACGTGCTTTTCGCCCAGTCACCTCGCAACTATTGAGCATGGAGATTAATTATTCATGCGGCCATCCATTTCGCCTTATTTTTTTCCTGGACGGCACAATGCACCAGATGCGATCTCTAGAGGACACATACCGGCTATTATGCATCAACAATCCAGGAACACAGGATCAACCTGCGGACTCTCAGCCTCACCGAGCCCAACCTCTGTGGCATAAACGCATATCGTCCAGCAAAATCACTAAACCTGACTTAACTATGATCTCTCTTGGGCAACAGGCTGTGTTGGACTTGCTGCCCGGGGAGCTTGCCAAATCGGACAGTCCTTGAGACTTCCA
Source organism: Lissotriton vulgaris (assembly GCF_964263255.1). NCBI lineage: Eukaryota > Metazoa > Chordata > Amphibia > Caudata > Salamandridae > Lissotriton > Lissotriton vulgaris. Next base: position 1,221,047,514 of record NC_141693.1, read on the forward strand.
GACAATACCAGTATGGCAATGTCTCTGTAATCAATGCATTAACAAAATCAGAACAAGTCTCCTACCTATCTAACTAATGTTCCAAAGACCACTTTCTCATAGTCTTTAAGGTTACAGTGCCTTGGAACCCCCTGGGTTTGTCAAAAGAACCCTCACTCACCTACCTGGTAGGGTACATGCTTTATCATTGGGTTCCCACTCTGGTTGCGGAATGCTTCCAGGGTGTGCTGCAACGCCTGCTTACTGTGGATCTGGTTTTTTGGGGAATGATCTGTGACTGTGTGTGTGTCAGTGAAGGGTGATGTTTAAAATTGGCTTGTGTTTTCCTATCACAATTCGTTAATTTATTGGTGGAAGTCTTGGTCAATGTTAAATGTAATGGTGGATCACTGTGGTTTATTAGTTGATCCCACTTATCCTAGGTGTGGTCTACATGTTTCAGCCATCTTTTTTTGCCTCTCAGGGTCAGTGTGGCTTTTGCCAGGACCAAAATCAGAGAAATCCCATGCACACTATGGCATGTAAGAAACGGTGTATGTGGTTTGTACTTACAATGTTTCGACCTCAGGACACCCCCACGCCGCGCGGCCCTCCAGCTGTAGGCAAGTCTCCCTCGTTGCTGCTCGTTGTTCCGTTTTAGCCATTTTTTTGCCCTCCTGTGCCTCTGTTCTGTCTTTTGCCCTCCTGTGCCTCTGATTTGTTACTATTGTTTTTTGCACTGTTTCTCTGGTTGTTCTGTACGTTAGCGCCCCTGGTGTGACCCCCCCTCCGCTCCCCGCTCCCCGCCGCTGTGACATCGCGGCCCGACCCTTATTCTTTCTGTGTCCTCCCTGCTCCCGCCTCTCAGCTGCTCCTCCCTCCCACTTGGCCTTAAATGGAGACCGCGCGGCGCAGGTGAGTGTGACCTGACCTCAGGACACCCCCACACCGTGCGGCCCTCCAGCTGTAGGCGAGTCTCCCTCGTTGCTGCTTGTTGTTCCGTTTTAGCCGTTTTTTGCCCTCCTGTGCCTCTGTTCCGTCTTTTGCCCTCGTGTGCCCTCCTGTGCCTCTGATTTGTTACTATTGTTTTTTGCACTGTTTCTCTGGTTGTTCTGTACGTTAGCGCCCCTGGTGTGACCCCCCCCTCCGCTCCCCGCTGCTGTGACATCGCGGCCCGCCCCCTTTTCTTTCTGTGTCCTCCCCGCTCCCGCCTCCCAGCTGCTCCTCCCTCCCACTTGCCCTTAAATGGAGACCGCGCGGCGCAGGTGAGTGTGACCTGACCTCAGGACACCCCCACGCCGCGCGGCCCTCCAGCTGTAGGGGAGTCTCCCTCGTTGCTGCTCGTTGTTCCGTTTTATGCCCTCTTGTGCCTCTGTTCCGTCTTTTGCCCTCCTGTGCCTCTGATTTGTTACTATTGTTTTTTGCACTGTTTCTCTGGTTGTTCTGTACGTTAGCGCCCCTGGTGAGACCCCCCCTCCGCTCCCCGCTTCCCGCCGCTGTGACATCGCGGCCCACCCCCTTTTCTTTCTGTGTCCTCCCCGCTCCCAGCTGCTCCTCCCTCCCACTTGGCCTTAAATGGAGACCGCGCGTACGTGCAACGGTCACACGCAGCGGGTACGTCGATTGTGCGCCGGTAGGCGCGCCAAAGGCAAGCCCGTCTACGACCGTCCGCGCCTGGACCGCGCCCAGCGCCAGGACCCCTGGCCCCCGCCGACGCCAGACCACTCGACGGACCTACGACACCGCCACCCTCAACGCACTCAACGCCGGCCGAACCCTCGCCTGCTACCAAGCCACCCGGAAATGCACCCACGGACCCTTCACCTGCCAAGCCTGCAAATTCACCTGCCCCCGGACCTGCACCGCACCCAAAAAGCCGAGCACCAGCAGCACTCACCTCAAGTGCATCCTGCTCAACACCCGCTCCGTCCACAGACACACCGTCGAACTCTGGAACCTGCTAGACACAACAGCACCAGACGTCGCCTTCCTGACGGAAACCTGGGTGAACGCCTCCTCAGCACCCGACATCGCCATCCCGGACGGATACAAGATCACCCGGAGGGTCCGCGTCAACCAGACTGGAGGAGGCATCACCATCATACACAAGAACACCATCCGAATCAGTACCAGCTCCGACGACACCTTCACCGCCGCCGAACACCTCCACTTCCAGATGCACACCGACCCCAAGACCACACTCAGTGGCACCCTCATCTACAGACCCCCGGGACCACGCACACAATTCAGCGAAGACATCACAGACTTCATCAGCCCGCACGCCCTCCCCTCCGCCGACTACATCCTCCTAGGGGACCTCAACTTCCACCTGGAGAACAACAAGGACAGCAACACCACCTCCCTGCTGGACAACCTCGCCAACCTCGGTCTCAAGCAACTGGTGAACATCCCCACCCACTGCGCCGGCCACACGCTTGACCCAGTCTTCTCCTCCAGCAAGCACATCTCCTTCAGCCACTCCACCGGACTACATTGGACCGACCACAGCTGCGTCCACTTCAGCTTCAGAAGAACCACGACCCACCACCACCCGCAACAGGTCCCTCGCAGGAACTGGAACAAGATCACCACCGACCAGCTCACCACCTCCCTTAGCCAGAACCCTCCCGCCAGCACAACGGACCCCAACGTAGCAGCCAGCAACTTCACACAATGGATCACCAACAGCGCAGATGATCTCGCACCTCTGAAGACCCCTCCCAGCAGACACGGCAGCAAGAAAGCCTCTTGGTTCACAGACTAACTTAAGAACTCCAAGAAGAACTACCGCACCCTCGAGAAAGCCTGGCGCAACGACCGGACCACAGACAACATGACTGCCCTCAAACACGCCACCCGCAAACACCACCAGCTGATCGGCACCACCAAGATGACAGCATTCAAAGAACGACTGGACAACAACGCCCACAACAGCAAGGAACTCTTCAGCATCGTCAGATCAATCAATCAATCAATCAGGAGTTTGTTAAAGCGCAACTACTCACCCGTAAGGGTCTCAAGGCGCTAGGGGTGGGGCGGGGGTGCAGGTTCCATTCCATCAAGGAGGGGGTCTGTCGAAGAGCCAGGTTTTGAGGTTTCTTGCGAAGATGGAGAGCGATGTTGTCTGTCTGAGGTGGAGCGGAAGGGCGTTCCATGCTTTGGCCGCGAGGAAGGAGAAGGAGCAGGAGCGGCCTCCCGATCTGGTCTTTCTGGTGCGGGGGACCTCGGCGTAGGAGAGCTGGGCTGATCGTAGGGTCCTTTGGGGTGCGTGGAATTTGAGCCGGCTGTTCAGGTATGCTGATCCGGTGCCGTGGAGGGCCTTGTGGGTGAGCATCTTAAAGGTGATTCTCGCCTTGACGGGGAGCCAGTGGAGTGTGCGCAGGTGCTGGGAGATGTGGCAGTGTTTTGGCAGGTTGAGGACCAGTCTTGCGGCGGCGTTCTGGATGTTCTGTAGCTTGCGGATGAGTTTTTTGTTTATTCCGGCGTAGAGTGCGTTGCCGTAGTCGAGTCTGCTGGTGACCAGGGCGTGAGTGACTGTCTTTCGGTGTTCGAGGGGGATCCATTTGAAGGTCTTATGAAGGAGGCGGAGGGTATGGAAGCAGGAAGATGAGACAGAGTTGATCTGGCGGTCCATTTTGAGCTCGGAGTCCAGGATGATTCCCAGGTTGCGTGCGTGATCTGTGGGGGTTGGCGGGTTTCCGATGGCGGTTGGTCACCAGGTGTCGCTCCAGGCGTCGGGGTTTGGGCCCATGATGAGTACTTCTGTTTTGTTGGTGTTTAGTTGTAGGCAGCTGTTTTTCATCCATTTGGCGACGGCTTCCATGCCTTCTCGAAAGTTGCGTCTGGCGATGTTGGGCTCGTTGGATAGGGAGAGGATGAGCTGGGTGTCGTCTGCGTATGACACGATGTTGAGTCCGTAGGTTCTGACGATGGGGGCAAGTGGAGCCATGTAGACGTTGAAGAGCGTCGGGCTGAGGGAGGAGCCCTGGGGGACTCTGCAGGTGGTAGGTGTGGGGTCTGAGAGCAAAGGGGTAGTCTGACCCGTTGCGTCCTGCCGGAGAGGAAGGAGCAGATCCAGTCGAGGGCCTTGTCCTGGATTCCTGCGTCGTAGAGTCTGCGTATTAGGGTGCGGTGGGAGACTGTGTCGAACGCCGCTGATAGGTCTAGGAGGATGAGGGCTACTGTTTCTCCTTTGTCCAGTAGGGTGCGGATGTCATCTGTTGCGGCGAGGAGGGCGGTTTCCGTACTGTGGTTTTTTCTGAAGCCGGATTGGGAGGAGTCGAGGATGTTGTGTTCTTCAATGAATGTGGCGAGTTGGCTGTTGATGGCTTTCTCGATGACTTTCGCTGGGAAAGGGATCAGGGAGATGGGTCTGTAGTTTTTGAGGTCGGTGGGGTCCGCTGAGGGTTTCTTCAGGAGGGGGTTGACCTCGGCGTGTTTCCAGTCGGGGAACGAGGCGGTCTCCAGGGAGCGGTTGATGGTGTGGCAGAGCATGGGTGTGATGGTGTCAGCGGCTCTGTTGAAGATGTGGTGGGGGCAGAGGTCCGTGGGGGCCCCTGAGTGGATTGACTTCATTGTCTTCAGTGTGTCTTTGGTGGTGAGGACTGTCCAGTCATCAATCGCTGGTTTCCGGGTGTCGGGGGTGGTTGGTGAGGGTTCAGTGTGTTGGTTGTCTTCGTCAAAGTTGTCGTAGATGCTCTTAATTTTGTGGTGGAAAAAGGTGCTGAGTTTGTCACAGAGGTCTTGTGAGGGAGGGATGTCGGTAGACTCGCTGGTGGGTTGGGCGAACTCCTTGATGATGCTGAAGAGTTCCTTGCTGTTGTGTGCGTGGGTGGAGATTCTGTCTTCAATCGCTTTTTTCCTTGTTTCTCTGATGAGTTGATGGTGAGCGTTGGTGGCGGCTCTGAAGTTGTTGTGGGCTTCTGTGGATTTGGTGTTTCTCCAGGCCTTTTTCGAGGCGGCGGCACATGCTCCTGGACTCTCGAAGTTTGGTGGTAAACCATCTGGCTTTCTTGGCACGGGTATTGTTGTTTGTCTTGAGGAGGGCCATGGTGTTGGTGCTTTTCTAGATCTATCTATGCAGGGTTCGGGCTGCGGTGTTGGGGTCGTCGTTTTCCGAGATGGTTGGGGTGGAGTTGTTGCGTGAGGAGATGAGCTAGTCGTCGGTGATTTTGGTCCAGTTTCTTTGTTGAAGCAGGTGCTGGTGTCTGTGGATGGTGGGTGTTCTGAAGGTGAAGTGGACGCAACGATGGTCGGTCCATGGGAGTTCGGTGGTGTGGCTGAAGGTGATGGAGTTTCCTGTAGTGAAGAGGGGGTCGAGGGTGTGTCCTGCTGAGTGCGTGGGCTCGGTCACGATCTGGCAGAGTCCAATGTTGTGGAGGTTGTCCAGGAGGCATGTGGTGTTAGGGTCCAGTTGATTGTCGAGGTGGAAGTTGAGGTCTCCCAGCAGGGTGTAGTTGGTGGATGCAATGGCCTGCGGGGAGATAATATCCGTGATGGAGTTGGCGAAGCGTCCGCAGGGTCCAGGGGGTCGGTAGATGAGGGTTCCTCGGAGGGCGGCAGTGGGATTGGCCAGTATCTTGAAGTGAAGGTGTTCCATCAGTTCTGTGGACTCGTCAGGGAGTGTGCTCTGGCGGAGGCTGGATTTGTGGACAATGGCGATTCCTCCTCCTGGGTGGGTGGGGCGGTCTTTCCTGTAGATCTTGTATCCTTGGGGGATGGCGATGGCGATGGCGATGTCTGCTCCTGAGGTGGCGTTGGTCCAGGTTTCGGTGAAGAATGCTACGTCCGGGGTGGTGCTGTCGAGGAGGTCCCAGATTTCTGTGGCGTGTTTGTGGAGGGATCGGACATTGAGGAGGATGCATTGCAGGGTCTTCGGTTCGGTTGTGTTCGTGTGGGCGGGTTGTGCTGGATCCGTGTTCTTGGCGGTGCTGCATGTGTGCCGGCAGCGGTGACAGCTGAAGGGTCCATGGGTGTCGGCTGGTGATGCTAGCTTGCAGTTGTTGTTGCAGCCTGGGTTGAGTGCGTGGAGTGCTGCTGGGTCGTAGCGTTGGTGGGGCGGAGGTCCAGGGTTCCTGGTGCTGGTCGCGGACGGGTCGCGGACGGGCGCAGACGTGCTTGCCTTTGACGCGCCTTCGGTGCACCAGTGGCCGCCATTAAGTAGGGGTCGGGGAGGGCTGGACAGCTGGAGGCGGGAGCGGGGAGAGGAGCTGGATTGGGCCGGTCGCGCTGGGGGGGGGAGGGGCCGCGGGGGCAGCAGCGGCGGGGAAAGGTAAAGGGAGGAAAGAAGGGATAAAGAAAAAAGGGAAAAGAAGCAGAAATAAGGCACAAAAGAGCAGAGATGCAGAAAAGGGCAGAAAGGTGAAAGATGGAAAGGGTAGAAAAACGGGTGAAAACGAGTGAAGGAGCAGAGGGAGAGAAAGGGAAAATGGGCAGAAATAAGGCGAAAAAGAGCAGAGGTGCAGAAAGGTGAAAGATAGAAAGGGTAGAAAAACAAGTGAAGGAGCAGAGGTAGAGAAAGGGAAAATGGGCAGAAATAAGGCACAAAAGAGCAGAGGTGCAGAAAGGTGAAAGAGCTCTCCAACCCCAGCGCCGGAAACAATGACATCACCCCCTCGCAAGACCTCTGCAACTCACTCGCCTCGTTCTTCCACCGCAAGATCGCCGACATACACAACAGCTTCGGCGCACCAACCTCGCACCCAACCACGGAACCAACGCCCCCCACCACCACCCTCTGTAACTGGACCCCGGTCAGCACCGAAGACACCACCCGCACGATGAACACCATCCACTCCGGATCCCCAACCGACCCCTGCTCCCACCACGTGCCGACTCCATCATCGCACCCCAACTCCGGGACATCATCAACGCCTCCTTCAACACGGCCACCTTCCCGGAAAGGTGGAAGCACGCCGAGATCAGCGCCCTCCTGAAGAAACCAACAGCGGACCCCTCCGACCTCAAGAACTTCCGCCCCATCTCGCTCCTCCCTTTTTCTGCCAAAGTCATAGAGAAGACCGTAAACAGACAGCTTGCCGCCTTCCTCGAGAAGAACGGATCCCTCGACCACTCGCAGTCCGGCTTCCGTGCCAACCACAGCACCGAGACCGCCCTCATCGCAGCCACTGACGACATCAGATCCCTGCTCGACAGCGGAGATTCCGGAAGGAAAAAACATACAAACGCTCCTTCTCAGGAATGGCGCCTAGGATCTGGAATGCACTCCCGCCAGAAACTAGGCTTATCCCTTCCACTGTACTCTTCAAGAAAGAGGTGAAGGCCATCCTTCAGGCTAAATTCACCTGAATACTATTGTTACTGGAACAATGACAGTACTTGGCTCCTACACTAGCGGCCTTCTGATTGCTTACCTATGCGAGTCTCTTTTTTGACTGCTTTCGGATCTAAATCATCGCACGGATGCTATATTATTGGTTTCCAACTTGGCTAGTGGGTTGTACACTATGCCTTGAGTGCCTCACTAACTTGCAACGCACCCATTACTGACTACTACTCTGCTTTCACATTGTTTACTCACCCTCTGGGGTGCTATAATCTTACCCGATTAGACATTGTACTGCTTCCATATTATTGTTTCTTGATTGTTATTAGTCTGCATACTCTTGTGTGATTGTTACCCTATTTTGCAACTCACTGACTATTGAATTTTATATTGTTTCAAGAGTTTTGTTTACCCTACCTACTGTCTCTGTAAAGCGCTCTGATATCTGCAAAGATCTTGTTCGCGCTATATAAAACCTTAAATAAAATAAAATTAAAATAAACAGCGGCCCTCATCCTCCTGGACCTCTCCGCAGCATTCAACACTGTCTGCCACTGCACCCTAGTGCAGCGCCTCAGCAACATCGGAATCCAAGAGAAGGCACTGGAGTGGATCATCTTGTTCCTCGCCAGAAAAACCCAGAGTGTCCGCCTCCCCCCGTTCAGATCCGAGGCCACCGAAGTCATCTGCGGAGTACCACAGGGATCATTGCTCAGCCCCACCCTCTTCAACGTCTACATGAGCCCCCTCGCAGCCATCGCACGCCAACACAACCTCAACATCATCTCCTACGCGACGACACCCAGCTGATCCTCTCCCTCACCAACGACCCAGCCACCGCCAGAACCAGCCTACACGAAGGGATGAAAGACGTCGCCGAGTGGATGAAGAACAACCGCCTGAAACTGAACTCAGACAAGACGGAAGTCCTCATCCTGGGATCATCCCCCTCCGCCTGGCACGACTCCTGGTGGCCCCCTGCCCTGAGCACCACTCCCAAGCCAATGGACCACGCACGCAACCTGGGCTTCATCCTGGACTCCTCCCTCTCGATGACCAGACAAGTCAATGCCGTCTCATCATCGTGCTTCAACACCCTACGCATGCTCCGAAAGATCTTCCGATGGATCCCCACCGAATCCAGGAAGACGGTCACCCAGGCACTCGTCACCAGCCGACTGGACTACGGAAACACCCTCTATGCCGGAACCACAGCCAAACTGCAGAAAAAACTCCAACGCATCCAGAACGCCTCCGCACGACTCATCCTGGACATCCCCCGACACAGCCACAGCCTGACCTTCTACACGCCCACCCGCCAGCTACGGTCGACCATCCTCGCCCCCGCCGCTGTCCCACGCAAACGCAGAGACACCACCCGAGGAAGATCCTTCTCCTACCTGGCAGCCAAGACCTGGAACTCCCTCCCCATCCACCTCCGTCTAACCCAGGACCACCTCTCCTTCAGGAAGCAACTCAAGACCTGGCTTTTCGAGCAGTAATGGACCTCTCTCCCCCAGCGCCTTGAGACCCTTCCGGGTGAGTAGCGCGCTATACAAATGTCATGATTGATTGATTGGTTGATCTTTCAGTGTGGTAGCTTTTTGCTACCTGGGATAATCCGAGGGGGTGGACACTGTTGTCACACTTTCATCAAGGTGCCTCATCCTCCATTGTACCTGCACAACCTCACACAACCTTGGTAGTCCTGCATCCTTATTCCTGGCATACACCTTGACTATTGAAGGCCGTGATCTAGTTGGGGGTTCTCTCTGTGCCCCCAACGAGGGCCCGGAACCCTTTCTTCACAGAGCTTTGTCAGAGGCCATGTCGATATGTGACCACAACTTCCTTATGCGGGGACCTTAACTTAGTTTTTAATAATGAAGTGGACAGAGCTGCCCAACGACATGGACAGACCAGGCTTTTGTCAGAGGCGGGTTGTCACTGGCTTCAGGCATGGGCCTGCGGAACATGGGGATGGACCTTCACCTACGCAATTCAGAATACACATTCTTCTCACATGCCCACAAAAATACACCCGTCTTGAATATTTCCTGGGGACCAAAGAGATTTGTGCGCTAGAGACTGCAATCAAACCCATAGCGCTTTCAGACCACGCAGCATTATCACTTACGTTAACACTCCCACGACGGAGCAGCCTGCCTGGTCATGGCGAATGCTGGAGACCCTGATGCTCTGCTCCTCAGTAGTGAATCAAATTCATAGTGCCATAACCACATATTTAGAGTTCAATGACACACCCGACATTTCTATAAGAATTCTTTGGGAGGTACTTATATAGGAGGCATACGAGGAGAATTGATAGCTTTTTCGGCCGCAGACAACAAAGTTCGTAATGACAGGAGGGAACATCTGTCCCGTCGGGTGAAAGAACTAGAACAGATTCTTCAACGCACAGGAGCCTCAAAACTATGGCATCAGCTGACAGCTGCACGCTCTCAGCTTGCAGGGATCGATCTTGATAGTGCTGAATACGCAGCACTCAGCCTTAAACACTAGGGGAACAAATGTGGGAGCCTCTTAGCCAACAAACTACACGCCCAAAGAGAAGCGTCTGGGGTCCACTCTCTACGCGTGGTGGACGACAGCATTATAACAAGCGACAGCTCCATTTCCTCTGCCTTTAAAGATTTTTACTCTGAATTATATATAGGGCAAACCTTGGATCCCACATGTTAGAGGGACTACTTGCAAGAGGCCAACACAACACGATTCTCCCCAGAAAAAGCTACATCCCTTGAAGGCTCTATTCGTATAGAAGAAGTCATTTTGGTTATCGGCCGTCTGAAAGCCTTGAAATCCCCAGGCCCAACGGATTCGCCCTGAGTTTCTATAAAACTTTCAGCCCGATCTTAGCACTGATACTCACTATACTTTTTAACTATTTTACAGGGCCGGATCCATAGATTGTACCCAAAGCGGGAAAAGATCAACGACAATGCATCTCATACTGCCCCATTTCCCTCCTTAACGTTGATATAAAGCTCTTTACCGGTGACCCAGACCAGGCTGGGTTTATCAGTGTAGCGATAGCACTAAAAGAATACTGCATATTATCAATGAGACCTGGTGCACGCAAAATGAAATCATGCTATTGACAATAGATATCGAGAAGGCTTTCGATCATATGCCCTGGCCTTACCAAGAAGCGACCCGTACACACTTCAGGTTGGGGAAGAGATTTAAAGCCTGGATCCTAAGTTGCTACCACTAACCGTATGCAACATTTACAGTAAATAGCTACACATCGGCTCCATTTTCCATAGGTAGGGGTACATGACATGGGTGGCCACTATCACCCCTGTTGTTCGCCCTCTATATGGAACCTTTAGCCCAGCGAGTTTATGATAACCCTCTTATCACTGGTGTAGTATTCTCGGGAGAGCAACTCACTATTAGTTTATATACTGACGACGTCATTGTGTCTATAGATAAACCGGCATTGGCCCTCCCAGCTTTTATGTACGAATGGATGACCTTCGGCCAGGCTTCTGGCTTTCGGGTCAATGTGCATAAGTCAGAGGCTCTTAACCTTTCGGTACCCCCACACGTGGTTTCTCCACTCCAGGCTATGTATCCTATACAATGGGCATTGACTGCCATTCCGTATCTGGGCATACAGCTGGCCTCTTCAACCCAGAAGACATCCATCCTGAATTACAATTCAGTCCTCAGCCAGATCAGGGGAGATATTTCCTGATGCGGAAACTCCCAATTATTCTGGCTCAGTCGTGTAGTGTAGCTGCACTCAAGATGACCATCCTACACAAAATGTTGTACATTTTACAGACCTCACCGCTAAAGCCTCTATTAGGTATGCTACACACACTACAAACTGAAATAAATCAAGTTGTCTGCTCTGGTAAAGGACCCCTTATAAAGAAAAGCGAAGCCTGCGTTATTTGCCCCCAAAGGCCCGTGGCCTCGGTCTCTCTAACCTTCAACAATACTACCAAGCGGCGCAACTGCGTTACCCCTTACGGAGCAGAATTAGAGCGTCGCTGTTTGTTCCAAGACTGAGCAATAGCAGGAACACACTTGTAGATGATCCCTTTTCTTAAAAAAGCACACTGCCCCAAAAGTCTTTATTGGTGTAGGATCGGATCGGAATAAGCCACGCCCTCATGCCATTCCCATCTTCTCTTACCCCCCTACTCGACAATCCCGACTTTGCCCCAGGGGTAAACCCTGGGTCCTTTGTCGCGTAGCGTCAGGCGCCAAGCCAATCGGCAGTTCACCTATTTGACAAAGATGGACTACTGTCCTTTATGCAGATACGATCTGACTATGCCCTCTCAGAGTTTGAAAGGATGCATTACTTGCAATTGAGATACTGGCTTCTCCATCTGGCCAACTAACCAAGCATACATAGATTACTTATACCTTATGAGAAATGGCTCCTATTTAAAACATCGAATAAAGGCCCCGTATCTGAATTCCTTACCATCCTTAACCAGCCCAACACTTTCCTCCCTGAACACTGACCAGAGACGTTGGGAGGCAGAGAATGGAAGACGGCTGTCCTCAGAAGAGTGGAGGGATGTTTATCATAGAGCGCAGCACTCAGGCTGAAACACTGCTAGTATCCAAACAGCTACTAAGATTGCCACATACTGGTACCTCACCCTGGCACGCCTGCATAGGGGCAACCGAGACTGTTGGAGAGAGTGTGGTTCACAGGATACACTACCTCACATCTTATGGTATTGTCCTAAACTGACTAAATATCGGACCCAGATACTAGACGAAATTGATTTGCATCTAGATACACAGTTGATCCCCTTGTGTAGACCACAACTTAAAGTCTCAACACCAGAGTTCTTCCTGTTATTGACGACTGTTCGTCTTATTTGGAATACAAGGGGGGTTGGGAGGGGTTATATTTTGGGTATAAAATGTTATGTTATCTTGTAGGCCACATCTATTCGAAATCATTTTGTTGAGTGCTACACTGCTCTTGTAATGTTATATTTGGCATACATTTTAAAACTTGAATAAAAGATTTGAAACATAAATTGGTTTGAGGTTTTTATTGTGTTGTTCACTTGACTTCTTTTTTAACAGTTTTGGCACTTAGGGGGCGGTAGGTGGCGCACGAGCGGAATGGCCGCAGATCACGGAGGCTCCCGCTGTCCGGCTAATAATTCTTAATTAATCCTGGCTTAAGGACCCTGCTGTCCACTGTACAATCGGTAGATGGGTACCGTACAACCTGCTGCAGGCATCGTGAGGCAGGCGGGCGATTGAGGCGCGATTTATGGTCTGCTAACTGTCAGCGAAGGGGAGAGCGGCTGGTACCGGCAGATGTGACGGAGCCTGTAAGCGGCGACTACACCTACGCAAGTACCGAGGCTCACATGTGTTACACGGGCCCGGACCTGGAGAGGCCTGGTGACTCGGGAACGCGGAGCTGCGGCCTTGCAGTGCTGCATATGACGATGAGCCTACTACATTAATGACCTGGGAGACTCGCCTGCTGTCATTACCACTCAAGTAAGGAAGGGTGATTTTGGAAGTGTCGAGGGCCGAGGAGACAAAATGGCAGACATCACTGGGGCTGCGGAACTGTGATTGCCTGTCGGGGTGCTGCCTCTATGCAATAGTGCCTGTATATGCGGCACGCTGGTATGGCTTACTGATATGCTGACTGGCACCCTGCTGTGTGCACATTAAGCACCTTTTTTTGCCGGCGAAAATCACTAAACGCCTCATTAATTCCCCGGCGTCCCTGCACGTTCAGCCCCCGGCCGCTGACGGATGTTACCGGTGTTGCACATATTACTGGAGGATGATATATGGCGATCGCTGCTACTTATTGGCTGTAGGCTGACAGGCACGTTATTGACGAAGCTTACCTAAACAGCCGGGATTACGGAGACTACTTCAAGATGGCGGATGGAACTGCGCTGTTTTGAACTGATGCAATACGTTGCTGTTATGGAGGGCTGGTAAAGCGTGAGTTAGAGTGCCAGTGCTTTAGCGATAAAGTTGCTCAAAGTACTTAATAGCCTTGCTGTAGTGCACCGAGGATTGCATATTTGTGCCGCTATACCCCGGCTGCTGCGAACTTTTCTCTTTGTCATTTGACTTCTTGCCTGTTGCCCTGAATGTACTCCTGGTGCCCTCATAGGTCCTTCTCCCGGGGCACTGTGGGCGCATACCTGCGGCCTTCCTATGTGGGCTTAACCTGACTTTAGAGTACCATCGGATCCTTTGTGGGTATTTACCTACAATCCTCTATCCTTTCCACGCTGATCGCTCCTTTGCTCCCGCAGCGCACGATACGCATATCAGGGCCTTATACTGTGGAAGACTAGACACGCGGAACGCCATGGGTAGACCTGACCCCAGACATTCGAAAATAAAAAATTTGCCAAAAAGGTGCCTGAGATGGAGGTAGAAAGACCAACTGAGAGAGCAGGTGCGTCGTCATCTGCCCCGGACACCGAACTACGCACCATCCTTACTGAAATGCGACCGGGATTTACGACCATTGCGGATAAGGTGGATACACTAAAGACCCGCATGGATAACATAGCACATAAATTTGATACGCATGAGAGGCGACTTAAGGAGGCTGAACAGCTCATATCTGACTCGAAGGATGTTAACGACCAGCTCAACAAAGCAGTCACTCAAATGGACAAGCTGATGCGCATCATAGATGCTAAGAACGAGGACATAGAAGTGCGCAGCCGAAGAAATAACGTTTGCATTTTTTGGTATTCCTGAAAGCACCAACACGGGGCGGATGGAGGTCTATGTCGAGAAACTGTTGATGGCCGTTGCTGGGGAAGGGACCCTCTCTGCCCAATTTATAGTTGAGCGTGCACATCGTTCACTTGGCCCGAGACCAAAGCCTGGAATGACTCCAAGACCCATTATAACGCGACAACTTAACTATCGGGACCGCGATGTTGTAATTCGGGTGGACCGGGAGACGCAACAGCTCAACTATGAGGGCGTATCCTTTACCATCTTCCCTGATTTCCCTGCCAGGGTGCAGGAGGAGCGCCGAAAATTCGCTGTGGTAAAGCAGAAGCTGCGTCAGGCCCGGGTGGACTATGCCTTACTATACCCGGCGAAACTGCGTATTAGATATCAGAGAACACAAACATTTCACACCACGCCGCAATCCGTTGACAAGTTCCTGAAAACATTGAAGAAACGCTCTAATAACCGGAATGATCCAGATGCACTTGATGAAGAGTCACTATCTGGTGTGGAGTGAGAGAGTTTGAAAAGATTGGCTGTGGATTGCTTCTACCAGTGTGCCTCCAGGTCTCTGCTGACACGATGCAGACCGATGGAGCCCTTGCAGATACCAGACTGTAATGTATAATTTTCTTGTTTCGTTAGATGCTGATACGCACCAGGATAGTGCCCATATGCAAAGGTCTTCTATGACTAAGGGGTTCAAGGCCACTGTCCTTATGATATGTCGGACGCCCCTGCTGACATTGGGACTCGATAAGACCCAAGGTGTCCCTAAATACCAGCACGGTTAATGTGTGCCAACTAGGTGTTTACCTCAATGGGTGTTCTCCTTTGGCGTTTTGAACTTTCATTGGGATGGGGGGGAGGGGGGGATGGGTTGCTGCTGGCATGATTGGGATGCAGCAGTGGGAGGGGGAGGTGTATTTCTTCACAGGGGGGGTGGGGCAGCTGCAAGTTCTATGTGGGGATATGCTTCATTGGAGGAGAGTATGTGCTGAGAACGCATGCATGGCGCTCTGCTATTATACATTGTTCTATGAGGTATGGCAGGGGCAGTGAGTGACTCACAATTGACATGTATGTCCTGGAACATCAGAGGGCTGAATGACGCTCGGGAGGGTCGGAATGTCATTGCATACTTGGAGCGCCATCAGGTTCATATTGCCATGTTGCAAGATACGCACTTGACACCACATGCACGCGTGACATTTGCCAGTAAATGGGCTAACACTAGACTTTTCTCCTCTTACTCCACTTATGCCAGGGGGGTTGCCATTTTGAATAAGCATACTGTGCCATTCCAGGTGGTAGGTGAGATCCTTGATAATGATGGTCGATATATTATTGTATGGGGTCGCCTTGGGAGTGATACTGTGACTTTGGTAACTTGCTATGCCCCCAATATTGACACACCCACTTTCTTCACGATGTTATGGGGCAGGGTTGTGGATATAGGCTCCCAGCATATTATTTGGGGAGGAGACTTCAATGTGGCACTGGTTCCTGCACAGGACCGGGCGGATGGGGTTGCTGTGTACAAGATTAGATCTAGGGAGGCCTTGATGGGGATCATGGAGGAAGGGAACCTAGTGGATAGCTGGCGCCACCTTTACCCTCTCCGACAGGAGGGTACCCACTTTACATCTTTGACAGGCACATGGGCTCGACTCGATTACTTTTTGATGACCAAGGGTATCGCTGCGGGTCTGGTGAGGGCGGCACATCTGCCCAGAACGTTCTCTGATCACAGCCCGGTCCTGATACATTCACGCATGCCCGGGTGGGACAGTCCCAGACCACAATGGCGACTGCAACCCACGGCCTTGTTAGACGATGTATTCCGCATGGAATTAGGTGAGGAAATTGCTGAGTTTTTTCCTCGCAATAAGGATACGGTGGACTCGGTTGAGGTTATATGGGAGGCCTTCAAGGTCACGGTCCGGGGATACTGCATATCAAAGAGTTTTGGTGTCCTACGCGATATAAAGAGGACGATACGCAACCTAGACCGCGAGCTGAAAGAACTGGAGACACGTATGGCGGGGGGCGAGTGTACACAAGTGCACGCAGAGTTTAGGGACAAGCTGACAAAATACGAGGAGGAAGCTGTGAGAGAAGCCAAATTCAGGCAAGACAATACTGTGAGGGCGACAGGCCTGGAAAAGCCCTGGCTGTTTTGACTCGTAATCCACATCTTAATAATACGTTTCTCGAAATTACTGCTGGGGAGTGTCAGGTCGTCAGGGACACTGAGGGTATTTTAAATATGTTCACATCGCATTATACTAACTTATATACCACTACCAATTCAGGTGATTTGCAGTATGATGACTTCCTTGTGATATTGCTCTTTGTTGGCTTAGCAACGTACATAGGACTTTCCTAGGTGCCCCCTTCGAACTGGACATAATAAGAGACTCCATAATGTCCCTAAAAAATGGTAAAGCTTCGGGCCTGGATGGACTCCCTGCGGAGTTCTACAAGACATATATTGACATAATGGCCCCTGTACTTCGTGAGGTCTTCGAAGAATCCTTGGGTGAAGGGATTTTGCCAGGCTCTATGCGGGAGGTCATGATAACGTCTCTTTTAAAACCTAGGAAAGACCCTAGCTCATGTGATTCGTATCGACCACTTTCGCTGATAAATAGTGATGCGAAAATACTCGCCAAGGTACTGGCCACTACACTGTCCTTATTGATGACTAAAATCATATTGCCAGATCAATCTGGATTTGTCCCTGGACGCACCACTTCCCATAATCTCCGAACCCTGTTTTCCTTAATTAGGACGGTGGCTCCTGATCTCCCCGTGGCAGCGATATTTCTGGACGCCTCAAATGCGTTCGACTCGGTTGAATGGAAATACTTATTTACTGTGCTGATCCTTATGGGATTTCCTAAGTTGTTTATATCTTGGGTGCAACTGCTCTATACACAACCTTCTGCGAAAGTACTCATTAATGGACGTCTGTCCCCCTCGATTGCTATCACACGGGGTACTAGAAAGGGGAGCCCACTTTCCCCCCTCCTGTTTGCCATAGCTGTGGAGCCGCTCGCCTGTCGTCTGCGTCAACTGCACCCAGATGGGGCATTTTGATGCTTCCAACGTCAGATCGCTGTGTCACTCTATACAGATGACATGATGCTCTATGTCAAAGATCCGATCCATAATTTAAACCCCTTGTTGCGGGAATTCGTGGTATTTGGCAGACTGTCCCGAGTACAGATCAACTGGACGAAGTCGCAATTCTTTCCCCTCACTGATGCGGTTGCTGAATTCCCTTTAGATTTCCCTTTGGAGTGGTGCCGCTCAGATCTGCGATATTTGGGAATACAGGTTTCTAGAGATAGAGAAGAGACACTTCGGCTCAACTATGGTGTTGCTATCACCAAATTGACTACCTCGGTTGACCGCTGGCTTTCCCTTCCCTTATCCATGGCGGGTAGAGCATCACTTATCAAGATGGTGGAGCTGCTCCGTTTCTTATATTTGTTTTTTAATATACCCTACTATCCGGGTGCTTTTTTCTTTAAAACATTGAGAACCGAGCTGTGGCGCTTATTCCGGGGGGGTAAACAGCCGAGGCTTCGGTGGTCGATTTTGGTGCAGCCATATGAAAGAGGAGGTTTTGACCTCCCCGATTTTGAAATTTACTATGTCAGTGCCCAAGCGCACTACGCTTATCACTGGATGATACCCAGACCCTTTATGCCCCAGCTGGCGGCCGAGGACTGGGTGGCAAATCCTCTTCCTTTGAGCGGTCTTATACACTACCCTGTGGCGCTCATAGAGCTGCCATTCACAACTGTCACGTGTACGATCGATGCGTGGAGGCGTATAGCCAAGATGCTGAGCTGTACTTTGCTGTATTCGGCGTGTATGTCCCTGACATACCATCCCTGATTGGCTTTTCTGCAGGAAAAGGGCTTTCACTTGTTGTGCCAACGACTGCAGGTGCACACATGGGGTGATCTGTTTACTGCTGGGCAATTTAATACCAAGGATCTGTTTTTTAAAACTCATCGGCCCACCCCACTAGACGTTTTTTACTATATACGGCTGCGCCAGGGGATGAAGGAGATATTGCCGGAATTCCCCAAGGAGCCTGATGTTTTGGCCCCGCTGCACTTTCTGCTAGGCTCACAGGATGGCTCGCACCTGGTATCGGGCATGTATGGCCATATTAGAATGGCACAACAGGGTTATGAGGGAAATGCTCGCTCACACTGGGGCGATGACTTGACACTCGAGATCACTGATGAGCAATGGTATTACTGCTGCAACGTTACGGCTAGAATCTCTGCCAGCTGCAGGCGCAAGATGATTCATTATAAGTTCTTACAGCGATTATACTATACTCCTGTAAAAAAATATAGGTTTCATTTATCTGATGATGATAGATGTGAATGCTGTCACGCGGAGCGTGCTGGTTTCCTACACTTGTCATGAGAATGCCCTGTTATTCGGGATTACTGGCAACAGGTACATGAGGCGCTGGAAGCCATGGTTGGGGAATCAGTGGAATCTGACCCCTTGTTGATGCTGATTGGATACACATTACCTGTTCCTAAGACCTATAGAAAATTCCTTGATATCGCTCTCCTGCTAGCCAAACGAAGAGTGGCTTGCTGCTGGGGACGTGGCAGGGCCCCGAAATTTATGGATTGGCTTATAGACGTGATTTACTGTCAGGAACAGCCTGCGATTTTCGCCGAGACGCAACCGAGGTCTAGTAGGCCTAGGGACAAATGGGGACCATTGACCACCTATTTACTCTCACAAGGGGGTGAGGATGGAGAATCAGCCGTAGAGGAGGTGAGCAGCTCTGGTAGTGGGGATGGGGCAACCTAGATATCCTAATCCATCACATTTACTAATATCTCCTATGCTCCTGTTGTCATATCTCACCATTGTATGTACTTTTGAATACTTCCGTACCACTGATGTGACTGTGTCCATGGTTATGTTTGATCCTTACGTTGAATCCAGGATATGCTATGTGTTTTAATCCGTCGATATATAGCTATGCGACAGATCTGTTTACTAGCTCGTGGACTCTCTTGCTCTTCCTGTATACTGTGATACCTGCCTATACTCATAATGCCATGATGCCTTGTTATGAATCATTCATATTCAATGATGAAGCAGCTGTTGTAATGCCCCAATGTAAATGTTCTATTGCACTGAAAATGTTCAAAAATAAAGTTTAAAAAAAAAACAGTTTTGGTACTTCAAAATGCTTTACAAATTTTCTTGAAGTCAAGCCATCTGCTCTGTGCCATAGCTTTAATACTTATGGTGGACTACCATCCACGTCCTAGTTTTTATGACTGAAAATCTTCATTTTATTAAAGACACGGAGGCGAGTATTATGCCTTCTTATCTTGCATTTATTATCACAGCAGCCAAGATAAGTGTAAAACTTCAGTTCCCAGGGGCCCAGGTAAACAAACTGGCCAATGGGAATGCAACAACAATGAAACCTCATAACCAATCAACACATAGTAACCTATATAACGTCACATCTGACTGCGTAGCTTCCTCTTTTCGCTGACTAGCAGGTCAGATAAAGTCAGAAAACACTGGAACAATAGTCAAAACAATAGAAAGAGCCAAAGTCCAGGAACAAACGTATTGAGCCACATCCATCCAGGAAAAACCAACAGCAGGATTCGTTGAAGATGACTCTAATCCGGATGGAGAGATGGATTGAGGAGGAGACCAAATCCGCTGATAAACAGGACCATTACGAAGATGCAGGCGGCAAGGCCGGTTTCGCTGAAGGGAGGGAGAACACAGATTAGTAGTGTAGAGGTGGGATAATACTCTCCTCCGTGTCTTTAATAAAATTAAGACTTTCCGTCATAAAAACTACGAAAATCTACATTTTATGGCAAGACCGGAGGCTCCTATTATGCTTGTTCAAAGCATGTCAACCACCAAAGAAGCCACAGAATCAACAGGTTTGCAGTAAAATATTCGAAAAACACTGGAGTTAGTCCAGTCTGCTGATCTCAAAATGTCCTCAAGACGGGAGCCAGCCCAAAAGGCCTTAAGAAGCCTTGGCCCCTCTGGTGGCATGAGCTCGGAAAAGCGGAGACGTCAATGGCCCCAAGTGACATGACCCAACGCACCCATAGGGCCAGGGTAGCAGAAGAAACAGGAAGATGTGGTTTACAGAAAGAAATTAGGAGTTGGGAATGTGAGGGCGTTCTGAGATCAGAAGTCCTTTGTTCATACACTTTTAAACATTGTCCTATGCATAACTTAGGATGAGAAGGAAAATAGGGATAGAACACGGTATTCAAATTAGTCTTAGTTTGCCTATGAACTTGGAACACAACACCTGTAGAAGAAAATTGACGAGAAGAAATATCCAAAGCTTTAACATCAGAAACCCGTTTAATGGAAACCAAACATAGAAGTATGGTAAGCTCAGCTGACAACATCTCGTGCAGAATTATCTGGCCAATCAGAAAACAGTTTGAGAACAGCAGAAACATCCCATAAACTTGAATACTTAGCCAACGGAGGTTTGGAGAAACAAACTCCTCTCAGAAGACGGCAGATTAAAGGATGGACGCCCACTGGCTTGCCGTAGATAGAGGAATGATGAAGAGAAATGGCCGACCTGTCCAAATTGGCAGTCGTGTAGGACTTACCTGCACTAGCTTCAGATCCTAGGAAGTTGACACCAGCTTCCCCAAAGAGACCAGGCGGACTTGTATGCTTTAGAGTTCCCTGGGGCCCAGGCCTTGCTGAT
Organism: Lissotriton vulgaris; assembly: GCF_964263255.1. Classification (NCBI taxonomy): domain Eukaryota; kingdom Metazoa; phylum Chordata; class Amphibia; order Caudata; family Salamandridae; genus Lissotriton; species Lissotriton vulgaris. The sequence continues at coordinate 1,221,068,285 of NC_141693.1, forward strand.
AAAGCGAGAAGCCTCTTGCGAAAGGAGGATGTCAGGAGAGACAGGCTGGAAACTTTCCAAGCCAACAGCACCAGGTAGTCGTTCAGGAGGAGGCTGTGAGGACATCCCAATGGATTCAGAAGCAAGTCCTCGCAAACTGGCAGAAGAACCAGGATATCCACTGCCATTTCCAACATGGACGGAAACCAGACTTAAGACTGCCAAAAGGGGGCCACAATGACCAGTGTTTGCCTGACGACGTACTTGGGAAAGCACTCTGCTGATCATGAGAAAAGGAGGAAACGCGTAATTGAGATGGGGGGACCAGTCTTAAAGGAAAGCATCCGTCGCTAAGGCTGAAGGGTCTGGACGCCACCTGAAGTAACGGGATAACTGGGCGTTGAGGCGGGAAGCAAAGAGATTGATATATAAGGGACCCCACTTTAGACAGAGGGATTGGAAGACTGATGGCAGCAGCTTCCAGTCGCTGGAGTCTCGAAGATAACGAGAGTGCCAATCCACCACTGCATTGAGATCTCCAGGAAGTTGTTCCGCTGTCAGGGAAAGTTTGTTTGACAGACAATACTCCCAAATACTCATCACCAACTCTGCCAGGGGTTTAGACTTGGTACCGCTGAGGTGATTGATGTAACGGACCGCAGAAACATTGGCCATACGAAGGAGAACACTCTTTTTTGAAAGCTTTGGATTGCAAAGGAACCTGCAAGCATCTCTAAACAATTGAAGTGCAATTTCGACTCCTCGCAAGACCATGTACCGCCAGTCGATATTGGTCCACAGCGGGCTCCCCAACCCAACAGGCTTGCATCTGATTCTAATACAAGATCTGGGGCAGAAGCGAAGATAGTACGGCTGTTCCACGCATCTAAATGGTCGATCCACCATTGCAGTTCGACGCAATATTCTTGATCCAAAGCGATAAGATCGGCGTAGGCCATGCCCTGATGCAGATGCCTGATTTATAGGCGTTGAAGGGCCCAATAATGAAGGGGACCCGGAAAAATGGCTTGAATAGAAGCAGAGAGCCGGCCGACAATCCGAGCAAGCAATCTGAGAGAGATCTGAGCGTACCGAAGAATGAGAGAAATCTCTGACTTGATGGTTGAGACCTTTGATTGAGGGAGAAGAAGGGAAGACGTGGAAGAGTCCAGGAGGAATCCCAAGAACTTGATGGTCTGAGATGATAGACCATTGATTTCTCGTGATTGAGAAGGAAACCCAGATCCAGGAGCAGGGAATGCGTGGTGTTGAGATCGGACAGAAGGAACTGTTTGACTGTGATCATGATCAAAATGTTTTCCAAGTATATAATGAGCCTGATTCTGAGAGATCGCAGGAAAGCCACCACCGGTTTCATGAGTTTTGTAAAGCACCAAGGTGCTGATGAGTGGCCGAACCGGAGAGAGGTGAAGCGATAAGTCACGCCCAACCACTGGAACTGAAGGAACTTAGAGTGAGAAGGATGAATAGGAACGGTGAGGTATGAGTCCTGTAAATACAATCTGATCATCCAATCGTTTGGACGAAGAGTATCTCTTAAATGGAGTATCGTCTCCATCTTGAAGTGGCGATACACCACGGATTGATTGAACCACTTTAGGTTTATGACCGGACGCAACTTTTTGTTCTTTTTCTGAACTAGAAAAATGAAACTTAGGAAGCCTGAAGGATCGAAGGGGGCAACTAGAATGGCCTGTTTTCTGAGAAGGGCTAGGACCTTCGACGAGATCAATTGGGACATCTTGTTTGAAAAAACCAGAGGAGGAGAAAACACAGTCTGGGAAGGCGGCGAATAAAGCTCTATAGGATAGCCTTGAACGGTATTGAGCACCCAAGGATCTGTATTGATAGTTTGCCATTTTGGAAGAAATAACTTTAGACGCCCTTTCACGGGGTAAGGGGCGAAAGACATACCTTGTTGGTTGTTGTTGTTGCAGTAATTCTTTTGGCCCTGATCTCTGTAACCTCTGCCCCTTTGCGGGTAGAATTGGGGCTTGTAATCCTTGGAATTGAAGGAGCCTCTGGAGCCTTGATTGTGGTAGGGACGGCCAGAAGAGCAACCTCTGCCTCGGCCTGGCCATCCAAAAACCTGGGGCAAAAAAACCTTCTTTATGGATTGCTGTGCCTTATCCAGAGAAGCGAAGGTGGACACGAACCTGCTAAGGTCTTTAACCAGGAAGTCTCAGAAGAGAAAGCCATCAGCCTTATTGCCAGGATCCTGAGGAGCTAAATTGGCCAACTTGGGCTCCAATTTAATAAGAAGCCCTTCACGGCGTTCATGCGTTATGGCGGCTTTGGCGTTGCCCAGCAGGCAAAAAGCTAATTAGACCCACATTGAAACGTCTTCCGCCGAAAGGTTAGAACCATCCAGACAGGCAGACTCTGCCAGATCAAAAACACGAGCTAAAGGGTCTACTAGGTCAAGTAGTTTATCTTGACAGGTGGACCAAGCTTTGTCCACACCCTTGCAAGGGTCCTTTCCAAATTTGAAGAAAAAAGTAAGCAAAGGTTGATCTATAGTAGGAACCATGGCAATCCTCTCCGTCAAGGAGGGCTTAGGACAGTCAGACTTTAACCGTGACCTGACTGAAGGCTCCAGGGGATGGCGTAGTCTGGCTGATATGTAATCGCCAACACGTGGAGCAAGAAACCATTCAGTGGGGTTGGGATGACGTATAGAGGAAGGGTCGAACATAGGAACGCCCTCCGAATCTATAACAGGCTCAAAAGAAAAAGAATCAGACCTAGATTTTTGGAAGGGGGGGAAGGAGGGTCAGAAACATCAAAAAGGCCAGAAATGTCATCTGCGTCATCCATGTCGTCATCAGTGTCCATTATGGTGGAAATAACCGATTTCTTTGGTAGCTCTGCGTGCTTAGATTTAAATTTGCGTTTGCCCTCGGAACTTAACAACCTGTAACGACCGGATTCCCGAACCAGATGGGATCAGCTCCTGAGAGCCCCTCCAACCCAGTCGGAACGTAATCACCTCCCTCCTTAGAACGTATTTACAATAGGTATATATATATATGTATGTACATCTCGTACCTAAGGATGGGGAAAATAGCAATACACATGCATAGGTTTTCTACAATATCCCATTCATACCAGTTAGTCTCACGGCCACTTAGGCCCAGACTAATCTACCCTGGGGCAGTTCTGATTATGCACCATTACACACTGATCACCATCAGTGCTCACTCGACACGCAATCCGGCGTGCCTTACACACTGAGCTGCAGCCCCAGTGCTCTCTTTTTATCCGGTCCACAATCCGGCGGACCTAGACACTGGTATCTCTCCCAGTGCTCGCTTACTTACAACTCGATCCGCAATCCGGCGGATCTAAGCACCAGTCTCCCACCTGGTGTTCTCATTAACGCCGCTTACCAACGACGATCACTCTCCAATGAATACCCTTGGAAGGATTCTCTCATTGGCTACTCGGGATGATACTACAATAACAGGAATTAGCACAGCTTGCCAAATTGAATCATGTACCTTCTGCTCTCAGCATCAAATGGTCCCTCTCTCCCTCATTATTCAGTCACCTCTTACCTGACCGGGATTTACATCCGTTCATGAAAACAATGTCTGACTATAAGACCAGGTTACCCTGATTGAACAAGAATACAAGGCACATGTTGGTTCACTAAGAACTGGGGTATTTTATTACAATGATTACAAACACAGCACCATACTATAACACATATCCTGCAAAGAAAAGTGAAAGGTTACAATGTGCACATTATAGGACAGAGATCACCTTGTGAGCACGAAGTCGGGGTTCATAGTCATCTAGGTTCCCTTCTTGTCTGTGCCTTGGCTCGTCTCGGAATCACACCTCAGCAGTCACGAGTACACGTCTGCACCGCTATGCTCTGTCGTCTCTACTTTCCTCCAAGTCACTGGAACCTTCCTCTTTATTAGCTGCTGTCTCTCTCTGTCTCCAATCGCTCTGCGCTACTTCTCCTTTTCCTTCAATCTTTCTCAGAGAGTATCAGCTTCATGATCTTTCTTGGACTTCAAGATGGAGACCGTCTGCCTGAAAATAATTAATGGCATTGATGCTAACGGCTAGCTGCCGCCTACAGACTGACTGACTCACTGCCTAACACTTTCGCTAATATGGAAGCTTGTCCTTTCATGGAAAGTTACGGCCAGTAACCTGCCGCCCACCAAATTCTTGTACCTCCCCGTACCAAGGACACGTTCCCAGCCGGCCGGCCTGATGTTGTGTCTTCAGAGTGGAGAAAAATACAGTCTTTCGATTATGGCCAGCCTGAGCCGGTTCTCTCCAAGCGAACAACACTTCGAAACTAAAACATTACACTTGGCCTAGAAGCATCTCAAGCTGCCGGGGCAGAAAGCAAGATGGAGTCTCTCCCGTTTGAGGCCTACAAGGCCCGAAATAAGCATAACTCCATAGAAGGTATACTAACACTCTTGCAAAAGGACGAATTATCACTAATACTAATGAATCTATCCCCTAGCTTAATTTTATAAGCCCTGATCTAAATAAAAGGGTACGAAAGTGCACTACTGTGCCTTATGAATAGGCCCTGTTTATAGTTCTAATCCCTGCACTAGAAGGGTAATAGGCTGGAGTCACCTTCAATCATTCTCCCTCAAAGGAGGGCCGAAAAATCGGTCAGAACACAACCCCTCCTTAGAAGGAGTCCTGGAAGCATGAAAAGGAGCAGAGGAAACCACCTTTCTTTTTCTGCTATCCCCGCAGACTTGGCCAATGCTTTGGATAAGAGACTCAACATGGAGTTTTCCATGCCCTTAGACAAGCTCTTCATGGACACCTCCACAGCATTTTCCACAGAAGAATTTATAAATTTATTTAAATCGTGTCTGAAGGCTTCGCCTTCCTCATTCATCTGTATATTCTCTGGAGAGCTATCAATCTGCATGCTTTAAACAAAGGAACAAGACTTGGAGGAAGGAAGGGGGTAACAAGAGGGAGGGATTTCAGGCAAACCACTACCAGAAGGGGCGTGCCGCAGCCTCCAAACAGACGGACGCTCAGAAAGACGAGCGCGAGGTGTGGGCAAAGAGCGCTGCTGAAACGAGGGGAAAGAACCGTTCAGCGCTCTTAAATACCGGTCAAAAGCCTTTGAGACACCAATGCGAGGAAGGAACCGGCAGAGAGAGAAACGCTCCGTGAGCGGGAGCGCGAACAGGCTACTGCGCCACGGAACAAACCAAGGATGCTGTACCCGCGGGGGGAGGGGGAGAACAGCGGGTCAGCGCGGTCGCGGAAACAAGCTGCGTTCATGCCAAAGGAGAAGACAACTCGTAGTAAGCCAACAATATAAATAATTTAACACAGTAAGCAGATGCAACGTAGCAATATTTAGAAACAATGGGGGCAAAAAGATAGGTCACTTATCTGACTGTAAGCAGCAAGAAAAGAGGAAGCTACGCAGTCAGATGTGACGTTATATAGGTTACTATGTCTTGATTGGTTATGAGGTTTCGTTTTTATTGCTTTCCCATTGGCCAGTTTGTTTACCTGGGCCCCTGGGACCTGTAGTTTTACACATATCTTGGCTGCTGTGATAATAAATGCAAGATAACAAGGCATAATAGGAGCCTCCGATCTTGCCATAAAGTTCACTTTCTTACCAGTAACAATGAGATGAAGCATAAAAAGTGAAAACAAATGTTTGTCAAGTTTGACGACCCATGAGAATCAGTAACTTCAAAATGTCAAGGTTAGAATGGAAACCTGGATTAAACCAGCAGAAATTGAAATAGGCACTCTTTTGGGGATGCAAGACTGCAACACTGATGAGACACTTTTTTTTTTTTTTTAAATGTAAAGTTTATTAATGGCTTCAATATTCTTTTATTAAAGCCTGAAAATAAGCAATTATTTATCTTTTAGGCAACAAACGTGTAATGTGTTCTAACTGCATCTATATATTCAGATATTGCTCTACAGGTTGAAACCTAATTCAGCATAAATTATGGCTTCTTTGTCAACTAAAAAGATGTATCATGGACGCGCAGTTTAGCGGTAAATGAACATTTGTTATGTATTATAATCTTATAGGTTTCAAAAATAAAAAATCAACACTCAATAAGAACACTAATATGGAAAACATATTTGAATGGGTGCTTTTATATTTAAAAAAATCAATGTCATTGTGACTTGGGAAAAACAATGTAATAAATGTCACTCTAAGAAACTGAGATACAATAGAATATACACCTAAATAAGAAGATTTACAGAATTGAGATGGTCTTGTCCCCTGGTAGGGTAATGATCTTGGCATGAGCTCTACCAAAAAGAAGGATCCATTTATGACAGCAGGCTAATACTTTCCTCTTAACAAATGAGAAATTCAGTGAAGATAATTATGACATTTGAGAATTCTAATAGGTACGTTGCCTCTGACATTAACCGTTGACGCTATTTTAATAAGAATGAAATCATTTAATTGATTGTGCCATTCCATGAAATCTGATTTAGAGACAATTATAATAAGGAATAGGCTATTTACTTGTGCCCATAATTGCTATGTATCCTGAGTAAGACACAAATAAATAGTCATGTTAAACCTGGCATCTTCTGGTATGTTCCCCTGTCTTTTTCCTCCTGACCTCTTGGTTTTTGTGGTTCTCTGGATATTGTTTTAGCTGGTTTGGTGTTGCTGTACAATTTAATAATACTGATCAGTACTAAAGTGCAATTACTTGTGCTGTAAATTGTGTTGATGAATTGGCGTTTACATGTTTGGAATATTTGATTTACTAGTAAATCCCTAGTACAGTGCATTCTGCGTGCCCAAGGCCTGCAAATCAAATGTTACTAGTGGGATTGCAGCACTGGTTGTGCCACCCACACAAGTAGCCTTTCAGAGGTGTCTGCTCAAAGTTTTCACTGCCATGTCGGCTTAGTATTTTATTATTATTATTACATTTATATATGGTGCACAGCTACCCAGAGGTTTTCCCGGCGCCTACGGACATGTAGTACAAGGAGACAAGGGCCTAAAGCTGTACTGATTAAAAGTTCAACTGATTAAAAAGCCAAGTTTTCAGATCTTTGAGAAATTTAAAGTAGCTTGTTTTGAGTCGTAAATGAAGTGGATGAGAGTTCCACAGGGAAGGAGCCAGATAGGCAAAAGAGCCTCCGCCCATTCTGGCTCGTTTGATCCTGAGAACCTGGAGTTCTAATTGATTAGAGGATTGCAGTAGGCGTGAAGGGCGGTAATGGTGCACCAAAGCACCTAGAAAATGGGGAGCTGAGCCCATGTTTATCCTGTGCATATAGCAGAGGGCTTTAAATTTAGCGCAATTGACAATCCTCAGCCAATGTAGTTCACGGAGTGAACCTATAGTGGAGGTCATTCTGGGGAGTTGGCAAAGCAGTCTGGCTGCGGAGTTCTGGACTACTTGCAGCTTGCAAAGCACTTCCTTACTAGCACCTAGATAAAGCACGTTTCCATAATCTAATCTCGACACGATCAATGCCTGGATGACCGTTTTTTGCGTAGAGGATGGAAGCATCCGGAGAATTTTTCTGAGCCACTTTAGAATAACAAAACAGGTAGAGGCAACTATAACCACTTGCTGCTTCATAGACAGTTGGTCGTCATTAATACCGCCAAGGTTGTGGGTCGATTGTGACAGGAGGGGAAGAGCGCCCATTTGCGGAGGCCAATGTTGGGGGCCCAGAGAGGTTTGTTTCTACCAATGATGAGGAATTCAGTTTTCCCACCATTTAATTTTAGTTTATTTCCATATAACCAGTCAGCTATCTTTTTTAGCCTTGACTGGAGAGATGATACCTTGAGGTCTCTTTGGAGGAAAGAGAAAAGATGAGCTGGGGGTCCTCGGCGTCACACTATATTGTCAACCCTGCTTCCTCTACTATTGTAGCCAAAGGGCTGACGTAGATGTTGAAAAGCAATGGACTGAGTATGGAGCCCTGAGGGGCTCCATACAGGGAAACCTGAGTCTTGGAGTGAGCAATTGAGTAGAAGACCTGAAAGGTTCTCTTAGACAGAAAGCTGGACAGCCACTTGAGTGCTGGGCCGCCAATGCCCCTCGATTGTAGGATTTTTAAAAGAGATGTATGGGAAACAGTGTCGAACGCGGCACTCAAGTCCAATAAAATGAGTGCCACAGTGTCTCCTTTGTCTACATGTTGACGAATAGTCTCAGTGACTCCCAGAAGTGTGGATTCTGTGGAGAAACCTGCTCTAAAACCTGATTGAAAGGGGAGGAGAATGTTTTGTGACTCAACAAACTTCATCAACTGAAGGTTAATATGATTTTCCAGAATTTTGGAGAAAACAGGAAGCAGGAAGATGGGGCAAAAGTTTGATAGGACCTCTTGGTCAGTGTTGGCTTTTTTAAGCAAAGGGAGGACCATAGCATGTTTCCAGGCCACACGAACCCTTGCTTTGCGTAGTGATGCGTTGAGGTGTTCCATGATGATAGTAAGTATAGGGAGGTCCAGTTTTTGAAGCACGGAAGAAGGAACCGGATCCTTAGGAGAACCAGATTTGATGCTAGTAAGAATACTACAGAAGGAAGAGATGTCAAGTGGAGTCCATTTATCAAGCAGGATGTCACTATTATCTTGACTTCTTGTAGTAGTATTATTATTGAGTTCTGAGTAGATGTTATCAATTTTATCCACAAAGAATTCTGCCAGATCATCGCAATGTTTAGAGTCAAGACCCGGAGGCTTATGTTGACAAGTGGCACCTGACAGTTCCTTCACTACTTTAAACAAAACTTTAGGGCAGTTTTGTGAATGTAAAATAGTGTGATTGGCGTGCTCAGCCCGAGCAGCGTTGTACATTGAGTGATAGCTATTTAAAGATAACTTATACGTGGATTTTCGTGCCGGCTCATAATTGTTCCGCCAGCGTCTTTCTAAAGTTTACATTTAGTTTTTTCTTTTTTAAATTTTTCTGAGAACCAAGGGGATGTGGGCGATGGTGATCCAATTTCTTGTTGGACAGCGGGAGACATGCGTTAATTGAAGAAGTTAGCCAGTTATGGATGACCTCATCGTCATCTAGATGAGTTATCGAGGTAACTGGTATGGTGTTATTAAGATGGAGGTTCAGACTGTTAACATCTAGTTTTTTTCCAATTTCTACAGTTCTTAGACTCTTAATTGAATAGAGGAATTGTTAAGGCACATTTCATGTTTAACCTTGAAATCCACCAAAAAATAGTCAGACCAAGGAATAGGGAGAGCGATGTTGCACAAGACAGTGGTTAGGTTAGCAAAAATGGGGTCTAATAAGTGTCCAGCCTTATGAGTAGGGCCTGAATTGTGAAGCGAGACATTCATTGCGGCCAAATCAGCAATGAGAGTGGATCAGGTAATGCAAGAAGGTTCATTAAAATGTAAATTAAGCTCGCCCAAAATCATGAAATTAGTGGCTTCTAGTAGTAAGGGGGGGACTAAGATCTGGGAAGTAGATTAGGGTCCCAGAAAGGGTCAAATTAGGGGAAAGCGAAAGTTTAAACAGACCAGCTTCACAGTCGTTGAAGCATAAGTCTTCCCATTTGCATGTGTAGGAGGTTTTTAAAATTATTGCTATGCCTCCTCCAATCTTATCTGCGCGATTCTTTCCAAGATATGTGTAGTTTGGAGGTAGTGCATGAGCAATATCTGGTCCTGAGCTCTCATTTAGCCACGTCTCTGTTTGGAAAATAGCATCAGGTTTAGAGTCAGTCAGGAGATCATGGATATCTCCCTTATGATTTGGGAGTGACCTACAGTTGAGACTAAAAAAAGTAAATTCAGTATTGGTAGCAGTGTCCTTCTTAGTCGAAAAGGCCGTCAAATTATATTTACGACATATAGATATCAAGTGGGACTGTGGCGTAAAGGTGTATCCACAACAGGAGCAGTTTGAGGGAACTGTGTCAAGAATGAGAGGTGAACAGTTAGGGCCGGGCTTGGGCCGAAGGGCCTGTAGTGATTTGCCAGAATAAATTCGCTGGCCGTTATGGATTTGGGCAGGGGTTCTGGCCCAAGGCGGCCGCAGACCGGCGTAGACGGCCTTGCAAAGCGAGAGGCATCTGCTTTAAGGAGGGTGAAATATCAGCTGCTGATCAGCTGATTGGTGGGCTAACCGGAAGTCTCAATCACTTCCTGTAGCATGTAGCATTCCCTCCACGCAAACCGAATAATCGGTGGTGGACCAGGGATACTGTGCAGATTGAGGCGGTGAGTTTTTAAAAACAAGTACAGTGCAGCTTTAAAAACAAGTGCAGAATAAACAAAAGAGTTTGGTGATGTTTTTTAAAAACGTGTGATTCTGAAGTAATGTGGTAGGAGCCCTTTGCCAGGCGCTCCTCTTACAAACAGTATCAGGGTCTGTCTCTCGTCAAGCTCGTCCCCAAGCGTGCACCCACTTACCAGACTCAAACCTTCCCTTTTCTTACATGTAAGGCACCCCTCAGGTAGGCCCAAGGTACCCACCTGGCCAGGGCGCAGTGTATGTGAAAGGTAGGACATGTACTGGTGTATGTGACATGTCCTGACTGTGAAATATTGCCATCTTGGTTTTCACTGTTGCAAGGCTATCTGTCCCTTAGTCAAACATAGGAGATCCTTTGTAACATCTTAAAAGCATACCTTTCCATTGGGGCAAGATAGAGAAGTGGAGTCTAGGCTTCCTGAACTAAGGATTTAAAGATGCATCTTTTAGTAGAGATGATTTTTATGTTGTGTGTTTGAAAATGCCACTTTTAGAAAGTGGAAAAAGAACAATTGATGGATTGAATGCAGAACAATGTCATACATTCACCACAGTACAGAGATCTGGGCCTAAATCCATCTTTTTTTTGCTCACCATGCCATTCCAGTTTGGACCCAGCCATATGCAAATCAGTCTTGACCCTGCGCCCAATGGGAACAGTCCAGCCCGAACTGCCAGGTCAGGTCCTCCCTGGACTGGAAACAAGCATCCTAGGACCGGTTTCAGACTTTAATCCCTCATCAGCCAGGATAGCTTCACTCCAGTGGCATGGAGAGCACGAGACCCACGTCTGAGCATACCCGTCCCTTTCTGGGTGACAAATGCAAAAAGCACAATTGATGGACAGAATGCAGAACAATGTCATACATTCACCCCAGTACAGAGATCTGGGCCTAAATCCATCTTTTTTTGCTCACCATACCATTCCAGTTTGGACCCAGCCATATGCAAATCAGTCTTGACCCTGTGCCCAATGGGAACAGTCCAGCCCGAACTGCCAGGCCAGGTCCTCCCTGGACTGGAAACAAGCATCCTAGGACCGGTTTCGGGCTTTTAGCCCTCATCAACCAGGATAGCTTGACTCCAGTGGCATGGAGAGCACGGGACCCACGGTTGAGCATACCCGTCCCACTCGGGGTGACAAATGGAAAAAGCAACGACGATGCTGCCTGCACCGCGACCTGGTAGCACCACAACGAGCACCACCCCATTTTGCACTGCAGTCCTGGTCTGACCGACTCTGCTGCCTGCACCACGACCTGAGGGTACCGCATGCTGCATCGCTGCACTTTGCTCCGCAGCCCCGACGCTGGCGCTCTCGACTTCAACCGCATGGAGTTCGACCTGCAACACGTGTGACTTCCATGGCCCGACAACTCCTGCACCGACCTCCGAAACCAACGCCTGCCGTCACCGGCTCTTCGGAGCTCACTGTGAGGTCCCTGACCCCTTGCATTTCTAAAGGTACTGTTGCTTTATGAGTATTTTCATTGGATTCTTATTATTTTAGTCTTGTTTTACACAAATAAATATTGGCTATTTTTTCTAAAACTACTGTTTATTTTGTGCAAATGCTTTACCCACTGCCTCTGAGACAAACCACACTGCTCGTGCCAAGCTACCAAGGGCATAAGCAGGGGGATTTCAGAAGTGTAACTCCCTTATCAAGACTAGGAACAAGGATCCCTACTTAGACAGGGTAACAACCTGCCAACTAGAGATCCCGATTTCTAACATTGGTTGTCAGCGGTGAGGATAGGACTTTTATTTGCACTTGACTTAAAGTGATTGGTGTACACTACTACCATTTCACAGACCACTTCTTACCACATGCTGTTTTCTTCTTAGTTTATTTTTTATTTTCATCTATTTCTTTTGAACTTGAACTATGTGCTTCGCCATGCCTGAATCAAGAGCATCATCAGTTACATCCATATGTTTTTTAGGAGGATACATTGGAAGCCTACAACGTGAGGGAGTTGAAGGCTGTGTGCAAAAAAACTGAAAGTCCAAATTAGGAGCCTCACCAGGAAAGAGGAGCTACAAAAAGTGCTGAGGGCATGGGGAGCCCCCAGAAAGTCCAGTGGGCAATCTAAAGTTTCTGCTGGGGAGGCCAAGGAGCCAATTCCAAGGGTGGATGTGCTTTTGGGAGGGGAGGGACCCTCCAAGCCCGGCAGCAGTGGTCTGTCCCCCAGAAGAGCTGGAGAACTTGCAGGAAGCCAGAAAGTTTGATCTGGAAAAACTCCAGCTGGAGACTGAAGGGGAAAACAAAAGAATAATCATGGAAGAGGGGAAGATGATCTTAGATCATGGGCATGGTGTCAAGGAGCTGGAGCTAAGGAGTAGGTCCAGCACAGATGGCTGGAGCAGTTCCTCAGTGCACTATAATAGTACGCATTCCCAAGAATGTAGGAAAAGAGTACAAAAAGGGAGATGACTTACAGAGCTGGTTTCAGGGCTATGAGGCAACTATCCACATGAATGGGGTCCCTGAAAAGAATTGAGGAGCAGGATTGTAGACTCATTTCTCAGAAGAGGGGCGAGACACCTTGTTGGTTTTGGGTAAGAAGTACAATCTCACCTACACTGACATGAAGGAGGTACTTCTCACTAGGTATGGTCTCACTCCTGAAAATTACCGGGATCAGTTTAGAACCAGTAGGAAAACCGATTCCTAGACATGCTTAGCATGTGTAGATTCTTTGTGCAGGTGACTGGATGGTTGGGTGAAGGGCATCAATGTGACAGATGTCCAGGGACCTTACAATTGGATTGTGTAAGGGCAGTGGTCTAGTCTATGTTTTGCAGAGCTGCGCTACCACTTTATTTATAGTAAGCTTACTGACCTCAGGAAGCTTGTTATGGAGGTGGACCTCTAGGTGAGTATCAGGGTCCACAAGAAGGTAGGCAGGGTCCCCAGCAGAAGAATGGGGGGGGGGGACAAGGGTAAAGCAAGGGAGTTCTCTTAAGGGCCCCAAACTAGTACCCTGGGTAAGGATTTCCTCTCCCCAGGGGATAAGAAACAATGGGTCTCTTCAGGCAAGCCTGCAGAGACTGGACCCCATAAGTCTATACATGTGACCAGGTGGGTCACCTAAAGGGTTATCCCAAATGCCCAAAGGGGGCACAGCCTCCCAACTTGTGCAGTCCAAGGTAATGCCTAGTGTAGTGCTTGGGGAGGAGGAGGACCTAGAGATGGTTGGAGACCCCCAGAGATGACCCTTGTCTAACTAGGGGACAGTGAATGGTCCCAGGAAGCCAGGTGCCTGCAAACACTAAAAATATACAACACCTGGGTGACCATCAATAGGAAAAGGGAAGAGGCTCTCAGAGATACTAGAGCCAATGTGACCTCATTCCAGTGTCACCTGGTCTTGGAGGGTCAAGTAGTCCCTGACACACTCCACCATATAATTGCTGTAGACAATTCAGACTGCCAGTGTAAGGTTGCACAGGTACCCTTTGAGCGGGGGAGGCTCTCAGGTCCCTTGAGGGTGTTTTGAGTCCTATCATGCCTGTAGATTGCCAGCTAGGTAACGACCTGGAGCACTCCTTGTGGAAGAATGTGGCTCACAGGTCTCACTTGGAGATGCTTGGATTACCAGAGTGGGCATGCATGACACCTCGGTCCATGGCAGCCAGAAAGTGTGATCAGTAAAGCCTCAAGCCTGAAACAGTGGCCCAGGTGCCTGCCAAGAGAAAGGGAAAAGGACGCAGGAAACCCACCCCTCAAGTTTCTACGGTCCGGGAGGAGGCTGACCTCGAGGGGATGCCCTGGAACCTACAGGGAACAAGTGGCTGAACTGGGAAACTTATATGAGCTGACCCATTGACAGCAAGACAGCGGTCCCACCAGGGAAGAGTTCTGCACGGAGCAGAAGAATGCCCTTCTTTAAAGGGTTTGCGGCAACAGGTGGCAAATCAGGCAGGTGGTGATCAGTTTTGATCACATTAGCTCTACTGGAAGTAAGGCCCCCTATACAGCGAGCCTAAGGGTAATGAGCCTGGGTCAGCCCGTGTGCCCATGGTACCCCAGCGCTTCAAGACCTTCCTACTGGGTCTGGCTCACGACGTGCCTTTGGCAGGACATTTTGAGCAGGACAAAACCTTTGGAAGGATTGCCACCCACTTCTTTTGGACCCAAATGCAAAGGCAGTCTGATGCTCATTGTAGGTCTTGCCAAACTTGCCAGACAACGAAGAGTAAGGCTCCTCTCCGGTTGTAGGTACCACTTTTGAAAGGATGGGGATGGACATTGTGGGGCCTCTGGACCCCAAGACACCCATGGGCAACAGGTATATCCTGGTCTTGGTGATATCCAACTTAGGCACCAATTTCATATCGAAGTATATGACATCCCTTTGTAAGTAGTGTGGGTGACCTACAAATTCAGCACTCCCTACTGCCCCCAAGGTAATGGATTGGTGGAGAGATTCAACCAAACCCTTAAAGACATGATCAAAGGTCTGTCCGAACCGATTAGGTATAAGTGCATCCTCTTTGCTTAGAGGGAGGTACAGCACAAGTCATTAGGGTTCAGTCCCTTTGAATTGCTGTATGGGCACTCTGTGAGAGGACCTCTCAGTCTTGTGAAAGAAGACTCGGAGACAGCTCTCAGGAAACCTCCCCAGAATATGTTTAGTTACATGCTGGCTTTTTAGAAACCAGACTGTGCGCTCCAGGAAGCTCGGAGGCAAACCTGGAAACCAGCCAGGAAGAGATGAAACGCTGGTCTGACCAGAATACCACTCTGATTGAGTTTCAGAAAGTGTGGGTCATGGCCCCAGTTGAGCTGTGTGTTCTCCAGGATAAATGGACTGGGCCTTTTGAAGTGGTGGAGCGCAAGAGTGATGTCAACTATCTGGTGGACTTGCAAACTCCAAGGAACCCTCTAAGAGTACTCCACATTAACCGCCTCAAACCTCACTTTGTGAGGTCTGAAGTAAGCATGCTCCTGGCGAAAGATGATGGGGTGGAAGAGGAGAGTGATCCGCTCCCTGACCTCCTTTCTCCGAAGGAGCACAATGGGTCAGTGGAATGTGTGATCCTCTCCCCTACACTGACCACAGAGCAACAGCGCCGGCTGTTTGCCAGCCTGTTCTCCCTCACCCCAGGTGTTACTCATTGGTGCATCCATGAGCTGGACACTAGGGATAGTCCTCCTGTAAAACACAAAATGTACTGGAGCTAGGGGTGATTGCGCCCTCCATCAGTCCTGGATTATAGGGGTCTCAAATTAATCACCAGGACTGATGCACACCTCATCCCCAGAGTTGATGAGCTCATAGATCATTTGAGACCTTCAAAGTGCTTCAGCACGTTTGATTTGACGTCTGGGTACTAGCAAATTGCCTTGACTGATGGGACCAAGGAGAGGTCTGTATTTTCAACCCCGGAAGGGCATTTTAATTTCTGCGTTATGCCTTTTGCGTTAAAAAAATGCCCCTGCCACTTTTCAGAGGTTGGTTAACCAAATTTTGGCTGGACTGGAGTATTTCATTGCTGCCTACCTGGATGGCATTGCAATGTTTAGTTCCACTTGGGAGTAATACCTGCAGCACCGCTGTGAAGTGTTTAAGGGTCTGCAGAAGGCAGGCCTTACGATCAAGGACAGTAAGTGCAAGATCGGGCAGGAATTTGTGGTGTATTTAGGGCACCAGGTAGGCAGCAGCCAGGTGGCGCCCCTACAACCTAAGATTGACACCATTCTGGCTTCGGAGTCCCCCAATCACCCAAAACCCAGACTGAGGTGAAGACCTTCTCAGGTCTCACAGGTTAATATAGGAGGTTTGTCAAGGGCTAAGGCACCATTGTTGCCCCCTTGACTGAGCTCACTTCTAAGAAGTAGCCCAGGAAGGTGATCTGAACTGATGCCTGCCAGACCTTTTGATACCCTGGCAGCCATGTGCACAGCACCCATGCTCAAGGCACCCGACTTCTCCAAGGAATTCTTAGTGCAGACGGATGCTTCAGAGCATGGTGTGGGAGCGGTGTTCTCACTACTGAACATCGAGGGCCTAGACCAGCTTGTAGTCTTCCTTAGCAGGAGGCTAGTCCCAGGGTACAGAGGTGGAGTGCAATTGAGCTGTGGGTTGTTCTCTGAAGAAGCTAATACCCTACTTGTTTGGGACTCACTTCCAAGTTCAGACAGACCATGGGCCCCTCGGACGGTTGATGCTAATGAGGCGTGAGAACCCGAAACTGTTGAGTTAGTCCATCTCCCTACAGGGAATGGACTTTACTGTGGCACACCGCCCTGGAACAGAACACACCAACGTTTATGGTCTGTCCAGGTTCTTCCGCATTAGTGAAGAGAACTCCAAAGAGGATGGGTGGTTTTCCCTACTTTCAGGTGGAGGGGATGTGTTAAACGTGACATCTTTTGGCAAGTTTCCCCAGTCTTTTTGCTTTTGACCTACTGTGTTTTTTTGGTACTCTGGATATTGTTTTTGCTGGAATAATGTTTCTGTGCACTTTAACACTGCTGATCAGTACTAAAGTGCAAGTGCTCCCACTGTAAATTGTGTTGATGGATTGGTGTTTCCATGATTGGGATATTTGATTTACTAGTAAGTCCCTAGTACAGTGCACTCTGCGTGCCCAGGGCCAGTAAATTAAGGCTACTAGTGGGCTTGCAGCACTGGTTGTACCACCCACACAAGTAGCCTGCAGTGTCTCATCGCAGTTTTCACTGCCATGTCGACCTGGCAAGTGCACCCACTTGCCAGGCCCAAAGTTTCCCTTTGTATACGTGTAAGGCACCCCTCAGGTAGGCCCACGTTATCCACCAGGGCACTGTGCAGTGTCTGTGAAAGGTAGGACATGTACTGGTGTGTGTGTGACATGTCCTGATAGTGAAATACTACCAATTTTGTTTTAACTTTTGTAAGGCTATCTGTCACATAGGCTAATATGAGAGTTGCTTTGTAACATGTCACAAGCATGATTTCTGTTGGGATAAGATGGAGAAGTGGAGTTTAGGCTTCCTGAACACAGAATTTAAAGACACTTCTTTTAGTAAAGATGATTTTTATGTAGTGTGTTTCAAAAGGCCACTATTCGAAAGTGTATTAAGAAAAAGAAGGGGTTGGGCCGATAAGTTGCAACCTAGACTAGTCCCCCTAAATTTGATCAATAAAAACAATGTCTAGGCGCCAAATTCTAAATCCACAATCGAACATAAAGGACCAAACATTTCCTTTTAAATGGCCCTTGTGATTCATTTAACTTTTCTTCAATAATAATCTCCCCAAAAATTGGAACATTTCTTCACATGTCTTTTTGAAGGGCAAACTTTTTTTGCAGTTAGACTGTACATTTCAAAACCCATTTTGACATCAAAATCAATATGACCACATATAATGACAAACAAGAACAATAACGTTTTTTACAATTTGAGAGCAAAATGAAAAATGGACCAGTCCTACATGGCGGAACTGTCATTGGGTTGGTAATGCAATATGTCCTGCCAGTGTAAGCTAGTGGGGGTCACTAACCCTAAATGTATTATGCTAAGGGAGTAGGCATCCTGCTATGTCTCCCTGCTATTGCCGGTTAAGTGCAAGTATTCATCCCTCAGATGATGGGTCAACTATTTTTAAACCCTCTGTAATTATTGGATTTCTCCTCAGGACCGGGACCTGGTCAGTTCTTCAAATCTCCTCATGCAGTCAGGAGTCTGTGGAAATTTCTTGTTGAAAACCACGTGTATTCAATCATCAAATTTCGATGGTCTTTCACCATTTTTCTGTTTCAATTAATGTGACTCCAAAGCTTTCACTTTTCTTTAAACTCAGGGCGTGTTTGTTATATATCCTCTGCCTGCAAGTCTCCAGCATCCACGCGATTCGGTGTTGTTCTTCTCCATTACTCCTCATCTCGTCGTTTTAGAAAGTGAGCATTTTCTTGCCTAATCATCCTGTGTGCCTCTGCCATTTGTGTATTTACCGTCTGGGTTCAGAGTGACAGGAGCAGGGATGTGCATTCACACTAGCCAGACACAAGGGGGGTTGAGGTGTGCTCAGCCTTTCCTGGGTGACTCAAAGCAAGCCAGTCTCAGAAGACCTAGCTGCATTTGGAATAGTGGGAAGAGTTGTCACTTGCACCTGAATGACAGTGGCTGCCTTCCACAAAGCAGTCTCCCCCTCCTTGAGTGAACCTGGTCTGAACCCTTTTGGATCAAGAAACCTCCCAAGAAGAATAGCTGGAGAAGCTGTGAGGAGAGACTACCACTTTGCTGTGTGCTTTGCTGTGTTAGCTTTCAGTGGCTGCATCTGTCTTGGGCAGTGAAAGAACTGGACTAGACTTTCTGCATCTGCTTTCGCTGACTTTCTCCAAGGGCTTGCCTCCTTTTCAAGAAGCCTCAGGAACAACAAAGACTTCAAGCTCATCTACTACCAGCACTGGGAAGGTGCCCGGCAGAGGGCACCACCGCACTTCGCACCGCAAACCTGGTCTCGCCGCCACCATCGAACCGCTGCGTGCACCGTGACCTGTGGGCACTGCACTGCACTCTGTACCACCTTGCTTCACACCGCTGCTCTGTATTCCTGACGCGGCCATCAACACCGCTGCTGCACCGTGACCTGTGGACACCGCTTGTGGAGAACATGGAGCACCGTCTCAGCTCGCACTGGAGCATTGGTCTCACTAACAACGCTGCTACAAGCTGACATCAACAATGCTGCCTGCACTGTGGTTTAGGGGCACCGCTTGTGAATTACACAACAAACGGCCCCGTCCCACACCTCAACCTTGGCCCACCTGTTGTAAGCAAACCTCAGCTAGGCCTACTTAGTGCAAGGGTTCGCCCTTCTCAGCACAGAGTCCTAAGACCTTAGGAAGAAGTTGGCAATGAAACTGGAAAATACAAAAGCAAAGTTTATTAAACCTTTAAAGGTGGTACTACAGCCCACACAACACCCTTCGGTATTGTATCGAGTAGCACACCAGACTAAAGCACATGGCCCCTTTTATACACAATGAGGGGGCTCAAGAAAAGGCGGTACAAAAGATAAGAGCAGATTTCTGACCATACAAGGACATTTTGGAAGGCACAATCGATGAGTGGGCGGAGTTAACAGTCTCCGATAACTGGTAGGCACATTCCTATCTGGAACCAATTAATAATGGTCACTGATCCTACTGCGCATGTCTGGGCATGCTGAAAGCGGAGACTACTAAAAATAGCCTGTTGCCGGGCAGACTCCAGGCGCAATGAACAAGAAGGTAGCACCAAGCACATGACGAGCACATGGCAATGTATGGCATACAAAATGGCTGCTACAAATTCAAGATGGAGTCGGCACATTTATTACGATAATGGTTAAAACCGAAGCATGTCTTCTGCTAATGCTTAATCTAACCGCTGCTGATTTACAACACACCGACATCGACTCCAGTTCGTCAGCTGACAACAAGGCTTCAGCAATGACGACAGCGCTGCCTGCACCATGACCTGCTAGCACCGCAACATGCACAGCCCCACTTCGCACCGCAGCCCTGGTCTCACCAACGCCGCTGGACAGCATCACAGAGCAGCTGCCTGAACCATGACCTGAGGGCACCGCATGCCTCATTGATTAACTTTGTACTGCAGCCCGACGCCCGCCAGCAATCCCGACTTTAACCGTGAGAAGTTTGACCTGTAACACATGTTACTTCAAGGGCTGCCCGACCTCTGGAACCAACGCCTGCCGACACCGGCTCATCGCGCGGTCCCTGACGCCCTGCATTTCTAAAGGTACTGTTTTGTGGGTCTTCCCGACACCGTAGCTGGCCTGCAATGCCGCGGCCAGCCAGAACTGTTGGACATGTTCGTTCAGAATGCTTGAGACCCCAGACTGAACTATTGACTTCAAGGAATTGTTTTTAATGACTATTTTTGCTTTATTAGTATTTTGTGTAACTGTATGTTGGATTCTTATCGTTTTGGTCTTAGTTTACACAGATAAATATTGGCTATTTTTTTCTAAAACTGATGTGGTGTCCTTTTGTAGTGTTTTCACTGTATTACTGTTTGTTATCTGCTAATGCTTTACACACTGCCTCTGAGATAAGCCTGACTGCTCGTGCCAAGCTAACAATCGGATGAGCAGGGGTTATTTTAGAAGTGTAACTCCCTTATCCTGGCTAGGAAGAAAGGTCCCTAATTGGACAGGGTAACAAACTGCCAACTAGATACCCCCGTTTCTAACAAGTCAACAATTTGAGTTCACAGATGACAGTTGATGAGAGATGAGATCTATTAATGGAGAAACAGAGAACATGTAGTACTGTCGTTAAAGAGGTTCAAGTTTATTTTTATTGCTCTGTTAATTAAAACCATTGCAAAGATTAAATATTAAAAACATATTCAATATCAGACAGCACCGTACGTCAATTTGCAATATCAACTGCAGCAAGTGTGAATTAAATAGAATAAAGGTGGCAATGAGTAGGTAAAATACATAGAAACATTAAAGTGCATTCTAAGCAGATCAACAATTCTTTACTGCCCTCAACAACAGTTCCCAATAGTACCCATTGACTCATCATGATGAACAACTTCCCAGCAAGCATATAAAAAAACAATTGAGATTCTAACCAGTGGGCTTTGTTCAGAATCACATAATAAAGTGCGGCTTCCTACAGGTGAAAATGTAAGTGTTACAACAAAGTGTATACAATAGCTGATCTTCACGTATGAGCTACCCTCTGAATGTGCAAAGCCGCAAGGGAGTACAAGAAGAGGGGGTTTGTTTGGGCTCATTAAGATTCAGATCCCCGAAAAAGCTGGAGAGGTGCTAGGGACAGTGCAGGGACTGTTGATGTTCAGACTTTTTTTCCCTCCCTTCTAGAGCCTCATTGGTATGCGCAGTACCACAAGGGTATGTAAAGGATATAACCCAAACACTAAGTTATTTGATGAAAATGTGCAAGGCCTTCAGGGGAGAGCAGAAAGAGGAATATGCATAGACTCAATATGATGCAGCTTCCGAAGCAAACAGATAAAGTGTTAAAAGAAAGATCTAGCCAATAGTCTTAACACAAGTTGTTAATTTTGGGGCTTCTCCATCTCTTCTAGAGTCTCATAGTCATAGACCAAAACGAAACTCTTATCGCTCTAGACCTGTTGCTAGACTGTCCTTCTATCTTTGGTCTACACCCACAAGGGGCGTCCCTGCAGAGAAAAGAGGAATCGGGAGGTAACCACATACTTAATGGTGCCCACAACACGGAAGCTAGCGGTCTAAGGTACTCGCTGCTTTCTGTTTGTTGTGCGTGCTTTTAAACTTTGATATGCATTTTTAAATGTGTTAATCTGAAATGCATTGTGCCAATGGAATTTGAATTGTGCCCCAAAACTAAACTCTTACCTGGTCTCCGATCGCTCTAGCGCTGTTGTTAGACCGTCCTTCTATCTATGGGCTTACCCACAAGGGGCGTTCGTGCAGAGGAGGGAGGAGTTATCAGGAGGCAACCACATACTTAATGGCGCCCACAGCGCAGGAGCAAGCGCTCTAAGGTACTCGCTGCTGCCTGTTTGTTGTGCGTGCTTTTAAATTTTGATATGCGTTTTTTAATTTGTTAATCTGAACTGCATTGTGCCAATTCAATTTGAATTGTGCCCCAAAACTAAACTCTTACCTGCACTCCGATCGCTCTAGCGCTGTTGCTAGACTGGCGTTCTATCTTTGGGCTACACCCACAATGGGTGTTCCTGCAGAGGGAGGTAGGAGGAATCAGGAGGCAACCACATACTTAATGGCGCCTGCAGCGCAAAAGTGCTGCAGAAACGCCGGTGGCGCGCCATAAGCAAGCCCGTCCGCGGCCAACAGTGGCCAGCAATTATGCCCAATTTCTATCCTATATCCCGTCTGATTTAAAGTGCCTACACTCCACAGATCAGTCACTTATCGTCTCCATGGGCTCTAGACTGACTAGACTGGGAATTATGGAAGCAAGAACCTCCTTCCCAGAAATGGTGCGACCAAAACATGAGACACTTATTATTCACACAGGATCCAACAAGAAATGTGTTAAAACCGGGCAAATAGAGTTATCTATCCTTTATTTAAATACCTGTACTTTGCCTAAGCATAAGCTTGATGTATTCCATCTACTGGACTCCACTCAACCGGATGTCCTCTTTTTACAGAAACATGGCTATCAGATGAAACTGCCCGTGACGTTTTGGCCGCACTTCCCAACAACTACTATATCCTGCAGGCAAATCGCCCTACAGGAAGGGTTGGTTGGGGAGTTGCTGCCATTATATGTCAGGAACTGAAATTCATCTCATTAACCCCACTGGCTTTAACGTCCGTAGACTATCTAGTTATCAAACTGGTGTCTCCTTTGGCTCCTCTAATATGTGTATTATTATATAGGCCTCCCAGAATATGCCTGTGTTCCCCTACTCTCTGAGTGAACAGATGTCCCACCTTATTACGAATCATGCAAAAATATTGCTGATTGGTGATTTTAACTATTGGGCTAACGACTCATTGAGTGGACCCCATTCTAGAGAATTGACTGATTTACTTAATGGTATAAATTTCCATCAGCAGGTAACCTCTGCCACCCATATTAAGGGGCATACCCTTGATCATGTTTGGACAGCCAATCTCACATTGTCTGCACTGACAGGGTCCCTATGCATTTGGTCCGACCACCATCTAATACAGTTTGTCATGACCAATATAACTATGGCCAAGCCCACAGCTGCTAAAGGACTTATGGCTAGGCACTGGAACAATGCTGACAAAAATCTCCTGCTGTGCATATTAATTAACAGTGTCCCTGATACCCAGAGATCTATTACCTCCAATGAGGAAGTCCTTGCAACCTGGCTAACAGCAGCCAGCAACAAACATGTACCTCTCAGGATGATAAGATCTGCTAGACGCCACAAAGCCAGCAATGGTTCTCCACAGACTTAAAATTAAAAAAAATTAGCCCTCCGTCAATCCGAAAGGAAAGGAGACGTAGCTACTCCCCTGACAAAAAAGAGAGTTACGCAGTCCAACTTAAACTAAACAAAAAGTTGATCTCCACAGCCAAGGCCACTTATTTTTCTTTGAAAATTCTTAATTCCTCCAACAGGTCAAAGGAAATATTTTCTATCATCATTGAACTATCCAACCCCAATAGAGTTACAGTAAAACCAACACCATCTCAAGAACTATGTAACTTTCTTAATACCTTTTTCATAGACAAAATCAGTGCCATCAAAACTAGCATCTCTACCTGCAATACCTTTAAGACACACCCATTGGGGACGGAAAATGCCTCTTCCTTTGACCAGTTTCTGGCTTTAGGACCTCTTGGACCTCCTGCTCTTGGACCTCCTGTCTAAAGTAAAATCTGGGTCTCCCAATGACAGTTACCCACCTCACTTCCTACGAGAAGTTTTCTCTTCTCTCCCGAGGCCTGCCCTCTCCCTGCTCAGTGAGTCGCTGTTTCAGGGCTTTGTACCAAGTGACTTCAAAGAAGCGATTATTGTTCCCCTTTAAAAAAAAATCAAGGGCTGATCCCCAGACATTGACTAATTATCGTCCAATTTCTCTGCTTCCCTATCTGGCCAAGCTACTGGAATCTTACGTGGCAAAATGCCTCTGTGACTTAATTGAACAATCAGAATATCTCGATCAAGCAGGATTTCGTCCAGCCCACTCTACACAGGATTCAAGATAACCTGGCTGATGAGGATTATGAATCCGAAACCCGTCCCAGGATGCTTCTTTCCGGTCCAGGGAAGACATGGCTTGGCAGTTCGGGCTGGACTGTTCCCATGAGGCACATGATCAGACTGATTTGCATATGGCCATGTCTGAACTGGGGTGGTGGAGTGAACTAAAAAATGGTGATGGATTAAACCCAGATCAGTTGACTGAAGGTGAGTGTTTGATTTGCTCAAATGCTCCGTCCAACATCCCCTTTGGTATCACTCTACAGAGGCAGTAATATTTACCGTGCTGGACACACTTCGGAAGGACGCTGATAGAGGTTCTCCCCAGGTTCTAGTGCTGCTGGGTCTTTCTGCGGCATATGACACAGTGGACTATGGTATTGTGATCAACAGTGTCCAGGACGCCGGCCTTCAAGGTTCAGCTCTTGGCTGGATAAGGTAAATTCTGGAGGATCGTGTCCAGTCAGTCCACTTAGCCTAGTTCACTACCGTTAACGCCTTAACCGCGGCCGTAATTCCGGCACTGTGCGGGCGTTCTAAAGGGGCCGCGTGGCTGCGACGGCAAACGGTTGTTCGCAGCCCCAGGGAGGGAGTACTCCCGTCGGCCGACGGGAGCACGGAAGGGGCTAAAATGACTATAACTTGTTGAGTACCCAAGGGTTTGTTATTGTCACTTCATCTGTTCAACCTATATCTCAGCTCACTGATACGCTCGCTACAAGAAAGGAAGGTGTGTACGTACAACTATGCAGACGATCTGCAATTAATGTTTACCATCAATCACACTCCCAATTCTGTGGCTGAGTTTCAAGGTACCATGATGTACATCTGTGATTGAATGAACAGCAACCACCTAAAACTCAACCTGGACAAGACCGAACTCATCACAATAGGAGGCACACAGAACCCTTGGATTTCCCATTTGGCCAATTGCGTTGGGCTCCCCCCGTTCCATCATAATCGCCTTGGGGTGATAATTAACAGTGACCTGACCATGAAAACCTGAATTGGGTCAGTTACTTCGACCTGCTTCTTCCAGCTGAGAAAAATAAAGAAGATTAGCAGACTCCTCACCAGGGAGGCATTGATACAGGCTGTTCTAGGCCTGGTCAAATCAGGCTTACATTAGGCTAGCTCGTTCTATTTTGGCATCCCATTATACCTTATTAAAAGACTGCAATTGGTACAGAACCAGGCAGCAAGATTGATTTTTCTGCAGCCTACATGGCGGCATGTCTCCCACCATTATGAGAGAACTGCACTGGCTTCCCATTCCTCAACGATTGGAATTCAAAGTCTAGCTTTTTTCCTCTGTCTGTGAAAACGGAGCAAATGTGACAAGATAAAAAGATTTAAAGGCATTTTTACTGCTCACAAAGTTAATGAGCAATAAAGATGCCTTTAAATCTTGTTATCTTGTCACATTTGCTCCGCTTTCAGAGACGGAGGTCAAGTAGGTTGCAGTTAGGTCGAGGAGATTTTTCAAGGTACTAGTCCTGCTAGACTAGTACCATTATTTGGATTTTTCGAGCCCTGAAGCCCAAAATTAATCTCCAGCCTCGTCCAAAGGCACGTACCCACTCGCAACCAGCGTTCATTCCACATGAATCGTTGGCCATACCCCCTTACAAATTTAAACTTCAAGGTGACAGCAGGTTCACTGTGCTGGCGCTGAGATTTTGGAACTCCCTTCCAGATGATATCAGAGCTTGTTCAGACCTTATGAGATTTAGAAAGCTCCTTAAGACATGGCTATTTACCCAAGCGTACGTCTGAATTTGGCAACACAATTAACTAACAGGGCTACAGCAGATCCTGTAAACCAGCGCCAAGAAACCAACCGGAGCATGTGATCTCTATAAATTAATTTAACATCACATAGACCAAGCCATAGCGGTATGAAAGGTAAGCCCCAAGCAGAAGAATACTATGAAATCCATATACAGGCAGTCTGGGAAGTAGGCAGTTGTGATCAGAGATAGAATTAACAGCAAGCACATGCATCATTAAAGAAGAGCATTGATGGAACTAAAAGGATTTTAGTCCTCCAATACAGGACAATCTTAGAGTGGAAACAGAAAGTATGCGTGGATGTAAGGTAGCTTTCATGAATTGGAATTTACTCATAATGCATACCAATTGGTATGAAGTAATCATTTTTAATATTACGTATTTCCACAATTTGTAGAGGAAAACAAAAAGAAAATTAATTCATTATATATTTTTTCAATGTTTTGGCGTGACCTTAAATCAAATATACAGTTGCTGTAATGTAGAATATAACTGAAGGAAGAAGGATTAAATATTTTTAGAACCTTGCAATTTTGACAGGTCTACAGAAGTAAATTTTTTAGCCTCTAACTCTCCAAGATATAGTGTTTGCAGGGGAAAGAGAGAGGTTGTGGGAGAAGGCTCACAGTAAGCCTTCTCTCCCTCCTGCCGTGGAGGGGGGGATTCGCCAGAGCTTCTGTGTCTCATATGGAGCTACCAAACGAAGAAGAGCTGTTAGTCATTGCTAAGGGATAATCAGACTTATTTCAGCATCTTTTCACGGCTCCTTTATCTCGGTTTGATATTAGTCATTTGCTACCATGAAAGTCTGTTCGCAGCAACCATTAAACATATACAGCAGGAGTTTTTAAAGGCTCAGAAAGTTCTGAGCCGTTGGGATTTTATTCCCCCTGTTATATTTAGGAGTTTCCTTTTTGATGGGGTGAAATGTTCTACTTACCTTAAAACCTGCCAAAACAGCTTTACCAGTCTATAAAGTCCTGCTTCCTTGTCATATCACGCTGGAGTGGGCCTTTAATTACTGGTATAGCGCGCTACAGTCAGCTATAATGCTATATTAGAACATTCGAATGTCGACTGCTCCGTTGAAGACAAAGTAGTAGCTACGGGCTTATAATGGCTAGTGTAAGTTTTCTGCTCCAACATGCCAATTTTTGTCTTTATATTTCTCCCTTTTTAAATTTAGAACATTCCACCAACATTCTACCCTTACTGGGTGGAATGTTCCAATAGCCTTAAAGTCCTTCTGCCTTAGGCTATACCGGTTGTGAATGGCCCTCTTCCTCCTTATAGGCCCTTGCCTACGTCTCAGGCATATAACTCGGGATCAGGGCCATTAACAACCGTTATAAACTTTCTGCAGTTGGCTATAAGGCTATATTACAACTTTGGAATGTTGAGAGATCCACCAAAGACAATTAAGTGGCTGAGAGCCAATAATGGCTGGTACTTACATTCTGCTCCAATATTTCCAAGCTTGTCGTTCTGTTTCTCTATGTTTATTTTAAACATTCTACCCTAAGTGAATGGAATGTTCTAATAGATATATGCCTCCTGCTTCTAGTTTGACACCTGGGAAAGACCCTGTTACTTGTCATCCTCAGTTCCCACCCAGTGGAATTTCATCAGCTATGTCTTTCCCCCTTTCTCCATGTTTCTTCCACAGTTTAAACTGATCTAAGTGTTAATTTCTAAGTCACACTCTTAATAATAAACTAGTAAGTTCCCAGTGAATGAAACAGACAATTAACAACAAATGGTACTAAGTGCATTGTTTATTAATGGCACGAAAAGGTAGGAGTTTCCATACTTTCATTCTCATTTTAAAATAGCCACTTACTCATGGATAACATACATTTTATGTATGTCATATTTTGTTTTTTACTAAAGAAAAATTAAAATCCTTGTAAATCTACAGCAAATGTGAAGCAAATCCAGGCCTTTGTACGGACAGACTCCAGTGTGTGGTATTTTTCTTTTGTGCAGCTGGGAAACCAAGTTTAAAAATTTTTATTTTCTAACTATGATGTCTCTATACTTGACTGTTAAACATAATCTCTTTGGACCCGGATTTTGGTCTGGTGAAGAGAGCATTGGATAATTCTCCATCTCATTTCTTGCAAGACATCAGGGTTGTTGCTTTTTATGTGAGCTAGTCTTCCTGTGTGGTTTGTGTATCATACTTCTTTTTTTAAATTCTTTTTATTAAAAGATTAAACAAAGACAACTGCGGTGACTGCAAATATTTCTGACCGTAATGTAAAAACAACCTCATCCACTGACAAAGTCTCATCATGATAGCGACACATTGACATTGGACCATTGCGCCAACACTACACAGATCAATGGTAAAATCCATACCTTCAGCATTACAACACATCATAATTAATATCCACCAGAGGTTCCCAGAGCTCCCTTCATAAGCATTCATATTCTCCATATTTTAGTCCATTTATTTGGATAGCTCCTCCCCACATAGACCACCCTCTCAGCCAGCATCCACCAATCTGTGTTTCAGCTTCCACAGATCACTCACCTTTGGCAGACCAATTAAGTCCCACTTATCAAAATCTCTTTGTGTCGCCAGGGTAATCAACTTTGCCATAACCCATAAGGGGGTGGCCTGTGTGATCTTGTCCCTCCATACCATTACGTGATGTGTGGTGTGCCAGAGGGCTATGGTAGTCACGGTAGGGCTGAGAGAAGGTACAGCCTTTCAACCCTCATAGGTGGCTCTGAGATAACCCACTGGTCGCATGTTGTCTCTGTCTATCCTATACAGCGGCTCCCCCTCTGGGAGATGGCCCGATGGCTAACAGCTGTCATTTGTGCTGCCCAGGAGCACTGTTTTATTTCGGGAAGCTCTATCCCTCCATCAAACCACCTTTGCGTGAATTTCTGCAGGGCTGTTCGAGGGAGACCTCCATCCCAGAGAAGGGTGCTTATTTCCCCGTCAGTCGCCTGGAGTTAGGACATGTGGACAGGATATGGCGTATTGTGTAGTGCATAAAAAATCGAGGCAGGGCCATCATTTTGAAAAGGGCAGCCCTTCCTAATGGTGACGAAGGCAAAGCCCTCCAATGTTGAACATCCAGCCTAAGTCTAGTCAAAGCGGCTCCAGAATTTACATGTAAAAACCTGCTGCTCTGCACTAATGAAAATCCCCAAGAAACATAAACCAACTGTAAATACCTGGGCTTCACAATTGACCCGCAATACTGGTACTGCCCCGCTAAGTACATATATTTGAGATTTTTTCCAATTAATAGTGTAACCAGAGAACCTCAGAAACAACATGAACACATGCATAATTCTGTATCATACTTCTTGATTTGTACATACCTGTTGCTTTTAGTTATCAGGCCTAACTGTGAGATGTCAATTGCGTGCCCACCAAGACCCTTCCCTATGATAGCCTTTGTTTCTGTTGCATTTTTAAATCATTCAGAACAGGCAAACCAGTTTGATCTGTCATCTTACACTAAGGATAGCTTCTGGGCCTCTCTTAAAATGTCTCCCTGACGGCCTATTTGAAAGCTTCTTATCTTTAAATTACTCTGTCACCTACACAGAGCACTCTAAACTTGTGGCTCAAACTTCCTTCACAGCCGGGTCAGATTTTACTAGCCTCTTAGGGCTCTCAGATCCTCCGATTTGGGCCGGATGACCTCATATTGAATTTCTTGAGTCAGGATAGAGTCAACTCTTTTTCATATTTGGCCCATTTGCACTGGAATAAACTACAGTTTACTATCCACTCCTGTAAGAAACTTGATACTCCTCAAGACATGGCTTTTCTAGTGGGGGGCCCATGATGGGTATATTCATGACAGTTAGATTGCCAGAGCGCTGGAATACTCCTCCGAGAGTGATATTTTGCACTAAACAAGAAATCCCACATAAAATATCGTAACATAATATAACATGAAACACTGCTGCCCAGTTAGATGCTGAAGATTGGTCAAATATTCTGCCACCTAGATGGTCTGCCACTAAAAAGCATGCTTCTGTACTCTAAAGAGCTACCATTTCACTAATTTTCAGAGGGAAATTTGCAGATAACATGTTCAGGATGACATAAAATACTACATGGGTAGGATATGGTGCCCTTCACGCACAAAGGGTAGCACCAGGTATACATATTGGACTTCCTAAGCCATTCATCAGTACACGCTTGGACCTTATAGAAAAGGGACTGCCCTGCTGCTATTAGAGGACTATCCTGCTCTCTGAGAAGGAAGACAGGACCTGCTTTCTTCATCCCAAACTGGGGTACTCCCATGGTTAGTTGGCTGACGTCCTATTTGAGCAACAGTGCCACAACAATCTCCAGAGGCCTCCCTACAACTGCCCGGTTGACCTAGTAAACTGGACCTGTAACTGGACTTGCCTGAGTCCTGGTGGTATTTGCTGGAGTGAGTTCCTGATCCCCAAGAAGGGTTTTCCCAGGTCCAGAAGCCTTGGCTGGCATCAGTTGAACTCCTCCTGAGAAGAAAGAAGCGATCCTGAAGTTTTGAGCCGAGACGAACACCATCATGAAACTTCAGTGAACCCGACCCTTCACGCAACAGCGACCACCAGTAGCGACCAGCAGGCAGAATCTGCACTTTGTCCTACAGCAATGACTGTAAACAGTGACTGCTGGCATGCAGCTCCAGTAGAAACTGTTTGTGTTGCCTGACTGGATCTCCGTGCTACAGCAAGACCATCGACAGCGCTCAGCCTGCTCGCCATGCTACATCGACAACATTCCATAACACTCTTGTTGCTCCTCGTGGCATCCTCCAACGCGAACTGAACTCTTTGCGCCAGACTTTGGCAAGGTAACTTTTTTAGCAGGACTAACCTCACCCCTGTATCTTGCCCGCACGCCATTGCGATTTGCCTTGACATGTGGATTTTCTAGCATGACCAGATGACCATGAGTGATACTTTGTGCTATTTTTAGGAGCTATGTTCTCTTAAAACATTGAAATTCAGTGTCTCTGATTGTATTTGCTGGATTTGTGTTGTTACAGTCCCATTTTATTTATTAGAATGTACTCTACTTGTCTTAATTGTTTTAGATTTTACTAGTGGAATGTTTTTATTTTATTATTTTTCGTGTGAAGCATAAGTATTTTGCAAATGCCATTCAAGTTAAGCCTGTCTGCCTTGTGCGAAGCTACCAGAGGGCTAAGCACAGGTTAATGTAGTGACTTTTGTGGTTCACCCTGACAACGATTGTGGTTGTTTCCTGTTGGGGGGGGGGGGGGGGGGGGGGAAGGAAGGGGGGGAAGGGGCTTCCACCCCATTCAATGAATAACCCAGATTCTTACTCACGGTATCTGTATTTACCTCAGCAGTATTACCAACTGGTAGTTCCTCAAAATTTGGAATTAGTGCAATAATATTTGAGTAGGTAGAGTTTTCACACAAATGCATTTTGTTTTACTTGCTTTCTGAAGTATTCCCTTTGTGTGCTATACATACTGATTTTATATAAACTGTTTTTTGCAAAAAACTTTTACTTATTTTTTAAACATCTGTGAGCAATCACAACTGCCCTGAAATAGTGTGTGCTTCCCAATTTTAAATGTATACTTTTGGTAACGTCTCTTTTATTTTTGAAATCCAATAGGTGATGAAAGCAGAAACAGAAAAAAAAACATTGGCTACAGTGGAGTATGTACGGAGAACACAAACGTCTTCAAAGCTTTCCATGACAAAGACAAATTAAATGATATCAGGGGAATTGAAAATGGAGGAAACTCTAGAACTGATCTGTGGCCTGAAAGTAATCAGAAACTGGGAACAGAGATAGCTACTCAATGTGAAAGTGGTTTGATAGACCCAGAATTTTTTGAACTCTGCCGTGGAATCACTGACATGGAGGGATCCAATACTCACAATGATTTTGAAAGTAATCTGTCAAATGTGCATCTTCCTTCAAGTCAACAAAATGCACATATTAATGTTAGAGGACATGCCTGCCCTGAATGTGGGATATTTTTCAAAACAAACCAGCATCTTGCTCGGCACCAGAGGACACATTCAGGAGAAAGACCTTATCATTGCGCAGCGTGCGAAAAAAGATTTAGTCGCAAGTACCATCTTAACGAACACATAAGAATCCACACAGGAGAGAGACCTTATCAATGTACTGAATGCAAGAAAACCTTTAGCTGGAAAAAAAATTTCAATAGGCATCAGAAAACTCACACAGTAACATTCTAAACAACTCATCGGAGATGCTTTATCTTTATAGAATACTTGGTTTACAAGGTTACTCTTAGGCACAGGATTGACACCCTTCAGACTCTGAAACGCTTGTTCGCAGATTATATTAAAATAATAGTAATACATTTTTACACTAATATCAGCCGACTGACAAATCAAAACACTATGTAAAAACTGGAAATACATTTAAAAACATTAACCCTAATGGAGATAATCCCTTGTGGTACTCATGTAGGCATTATTTCACTCAAAAAAAGGTCAACGTTTACTAAATAGAAGCTGAGAAGAGGACACCTATGAACACATTTAAGCATATTATTTATCTGAAAGTAAAATGCTAATAAAAGAGCATCTACATTTTTATATATTTCGGGGGGATTGTACCATAATTTAAAATTTTAAATACTGTTCTAAAAAATATCTTGGGGAAATTGTCAACAACCAAAATATGTACAAGGTAAGAATATATAGGTAAGTATAGGTTTACTTTACTTAACTCCACATCTGTGCACCTTGATGACATATGTACATATTATTGGGGTACGAAGATGTGGAGTTAAGATTAGTAAATCAATGCTTATCCAAATATACTTACTGTCACAATGTTTTTTTTTTGTAAGTATTTTTGCTACTCTGTTCTTCTGTAGCAGGATGAATTCTGAAGTTGATATTGTGTCATAGAACCATTCATAACTCATCCGTTTTATTTGCTCTTTGTCTTTGGACATGACTTATGGGCCTATTTGTAAAATTGATTACTGAATATCAATTTTAGCATGAGGCCAGTTTAAGCCCCGAGGCTTTGCAGGACAGAGATAGAGGTAGGTGTGATCTTTTCTCAGATTAAAGAAAAGTGAGCAAAATTCAGGAGGCGTTCTGATATACAAAGACTGGGTTTTACTGCCCTTCGCACAGTGCACAAGTGTGTAAAGTTGCAGTGGTATATTGCATGAAGAGTATAAAATAGCCCAATTTTAGATTTAGCAAAAGTTGCCTGCTATTACGTCTTCATCAGTGCTCGCACAAAATATGGCTGTTCTACATGGCGCTCAGCCTTGTCCTATGGAGTAAATAAAGGTAAGCCAGCTGTGCCTATCCAAGGATTTTTATTAGGGGTTTATACTCCAGGACAAAATTCTGGATGTCGGCCACTGCTCACGAGTCAGACGTGTAAGTGGTGTACTTTAGTGTAAAACATGTTAAACATATATCATTCTATATACCTTGTGAATCCTTGCTATTGTCTTGTTTCACTAGGCATTAGGAGTTGGAGCAAACCCAAACTATGCTAATTTAGTAGATTTTACTTTGCTCCAAAACCTATATGTCCCTTGTATACCCCCCTTGCATAGATTCACAGGGTTTTGCTACAAGAGTTTCGGGCACTGCACAAGGGTCAGCTTTCAGCACAAAAATATTTTACATGTGAAAGGCAATTTCTTTCTGCTCTTTGCATTTTGCATTGCACCAGCTATATCTGAGATACAGCCCGCTCTCTTTTCTTTATGAACAGGAGCTTCTGGTTTCCTATTGCTTCAGATATTGATGATACAATACACCCGCAGAGGTGCATTATAAGGCTACTGCAAGTGAGCAAGGAGTTAAGGATTATCATGACCATATAGGGACATAAGATGAATGCCTTTATGATGGCACCAGAACACCTACATGACTTGAAACAACGATTTGATGTGCAGTAGGTGTACATTATTTCATGTAATAAGAATGTGGAAGTTTCACCCTGTCAAAAAGCTTACAAGTATGACCATGTCAGGTGTAAGTAGCTCATTCAATCATAGTATTCTTTTGCATTCTGTGACCTGCAGTTTTGTTTTTCTGTTACCAAAAGCAGTACTAGAAGTCACTGAAGGTTAATGAAGCTATTGATGCGCTTCTCATAAATGAAGTGAAATAATTCATCCTACTTTAAACTTCTTTACTCTGAAGGCCTTCCCCATTTCCCTTGTGATTAATCGGGTGCTTAGGTATTTGTACAGCTGCAAGGCTGGCAAGATGCAAGGACAAATCTTCATTGGGCCTGAAAATGGAGAGGTGCTTGCCACTTTCCATGGGACTGGCTGCATCCTGGAAGTTGATCACAGCAGTGTGGACCCACCTGAATGTGTATCTTCTGGCATGTGGGAGAAGTGGCAGAAAGGATGATGGAATGATATAATGTTATGTTAGGGGTTTCTTGTATAGCGAGTGAATCACCCGGGGGCATCTCAGCGCTTATCCTGGGGGACAACATAGGGCGGGTCAGGAAAGTAATTTCTCAAGTAACATGCCAAGTTAGAACAGGAAGGTTTTTAGTTGTTTTCTGAAGGTCAGGAGAGATGTTGACTTACGCAGAGCCTCAGGTAGCGAGTTCCAATATTTGGGGGCGATGTATGTAAAAGCTCTAACACCTGTGCGGCTCAAGCGAATGCGTGGGACCTTCAGGAGGGCTAATGAGTTTGAACTTAAATTACATTCGGACGTCTGCATATACAGCTTGCTTTGCAAGTAACGGGGCCTTCCCCTTTAGAGGGTTTTAAAGGAGAGGCAGCAGATCTTGAAAAAAGACAAGAGATTAGATTAGAGGGAGAGGTTGCAGACTGGAAAGGGGCATATTCATTGCCTGATTGATCTACCTGATCTTCTTCACGGCACTTAACAAAGCTCACTCTTCCTGCAACATAAGGAACAAAGGTAAGAGCCCTTAACCATAATGGCTGTAGAGTAGGTGGGGGTATGACATTACGACTCTCTTGTAATACCTTAATACAAGGAGGAATATGTAACATTTTCTTAATACAAGTGCATTTTGACATTAGAATACCCCTGCAGTGTGAACATTTATTTTGGTAAATCATTGGACGATGCTGTTTCACACTTGCAAATACATAAAATATATGAGTGGAAGCATTTCTGTAACATGCTGCAATGTCTGGATTGATAACTGAGACTCTACAGACAACAACTACTACTAATCCTAGCCTCACTGTGTCAGTTAAAACAACAACCACATGCCTTACTATGTAGAACTGATTGTCAGAACTTTAAAAGAAGAAGTAAATACACAGTAGAATGCATGGGTAGAATTTCTTTCAGGAGACTTTGCCTGAGGTAGGGGAAATTTTGTATTTTTACTCTTTTCCACAAATGAAAGGATTTTCTTTTTTCTACCGTATTTAAGTTGGGCCTGTGTGTTTCATAAGCTCAGAGGAAACAACATCACAGTGACAAATGTTTGTCAACATATGCTCTAGATGAATGGACCGAAACAAATACCACTGATATTTAAGTACAGGGTAAGCTCAATAATAAAATAGTCCATGGTAACCGTAGGTGTTTAAATAGGCTTTTCATATATTAAGTTTGCTCGAAAAGTAAATGTAGATATCTGCATGCAAAATGTATATTTTATGTATGTTATCATTTACCCTCCTTTCAGTGACAGGTGATCTGGCATTGCAATTATTTTTTTAAAATAAAGGTGAATGATTTACGCCAAAACAGAGCTTGATTCCCCACTGTGATTTCTGTAAAGTTTGTAAATTGTCACACAATATTTAATCGTTTCAAAGTACATTTTAAAATGATACTTTTACAAAAAGTTATCAATGTGCGAGATCCTGGTTACATTTCATTATTGGTGTGTAAAGAAAAATGTTTGCAAAAAATATCAGACATCCGGGCAATGCCACAGTTTAGTGTGTAAAAGGCACCATCTCCACGCATCTTTTAGACATATTTATGAATTAATGCGTTTAAGAGATTTCTTTATTTCAAACACCAAAACTATTTGTCGTGAGTCCTTTATATTGCCAAGAATTATGGAAAAATAGAAGATGGGACTTAAGAAAAACAAAGTCCCTTTTACCAAAACACTCAGCTTCAAGGCGATTGAGAAGCAGAATCATTTAAAAAAAATATTTTTTAGATGTTGAAACACGTTTTAGCAAAAAGTTTTAACGAAAACACAAATTTTAGTCAAATGTTTGAGTTTTTTCTTTGTTTTCACAATACACTTCAAATGTAAAAAATAAAAAAAAATGAAAGTTTCTGTGATTTTTGTATGCCACAAACAAATTTTGAGCAGTGGGATTGTCCACATATTTCTGACATGGAAGCCCCTTTTATGATGTTGGTCAGAGTTGTCTCCAACTGACACCGTTTCTGTGTGAGATCCGACCGACCATAGGTCGCGGTTGCACACACCTTTTCACGATGCGACGCCACATGGTGTGGTTCAAACTCCCATTTCTCTATGGGAACTTGTTTGGCGTGCGGAAACCTCCTGCTGCACAAGCTCCCATTGAGAAATAAGAGTTTGTGTAAATCACTGCACCGTGTGGCAGGCACCTCAATGTGCCTGCCACACAGTGCAGAGCTTTTCAGGGAGGCACCATAAGTGCCCCCCAGTGCCACAACTGTAGGTAGCGTAGCTATAGTCACTTTCCGACAGTCTTTCCATGTCGAATAGGCCAACATGGAAAGGCTGTGGAAAACTAACATCATAATCCTGATGGCGAATACGCCGTCTTTAAGGGATTATGGACTTTTTCTGACTGCCGACGGGCTCCTTGATTGAGCGGCTGGTTTACACTCTCACCAACATTGAAATTCGGCGGTCAGACTGTACACCTTGTCAGTCGGTAAGCCTCCTATGAGCAGCCGCAGGCTTGCAGACCGACATTGTGATGAGGCCTTTAATGCTTTCAGATGTTATTTGTTGTCTTTTATTTTTACCCCTTTGCTGCTAGGCCTATGCTAAACCTTTTCTTGGCTATTTGGGGTAGTTCGTGCTTAGGCCCCTGTAACTTTTTGACCACATAAGGTATCCATGTAAAATTTGCGCCCTTTTCTTCCAACATCATGGGTATTCTAAAGGTACCAAGTGTTTGTGGATTCCCCTGGAGGGGACCCAGAAATTAGCCATAATGCTGCTAATTTTTTACTAAAAATTTAAATGGGGAAAAAAGTGCTGAAATGAAAGTGTCTGTTTTTTTCCCTGCAAAAGGTATCAACAAAGGGTTTGTGGGGCCTAAATCGCAATATTTCCAGCTTTCAGAGAATATCAGACTTTTGTGAGAAAACCAACTTTTTTTACACATTTTTGGCATTTTACTAGGACATAGCCTATTTTTGCTATTTTTGTGTTTTTAACCTTCTTCCAGCTAATGGTAGAAATCGGTATGAAAGAAATAATGGATCCTGGAGAGCTATACATTTTGGGAAAGTAGACAAAATTCTAAATTCAGCAAGGGGTCATTTGTGTAATCCTTTAAGGTTTCCTTATAGAAACTAACAGTTGAAAATAGGAAAATTGAAAATGAGTTGAAAAAAACAGTCATTTGTGCCAACGTTTTTACCTGTAAATTCTTCTAACTATTACAGATGTTTGAAAGCAATATACCATTACATCCACTGGACCTTTTTGATTGTGGGGATATATAGGAATTTTAGGTTCACCTAGAACCCGACGAACCCAGAGCCAATAACTGAGCAGCGTCTTGCAATGGTTTTTTATTATGTACCGGATATATAGCAATTAATTTGGGAAAATATATGTAGTGAAAAATGGGATAAAAGACACCTATGTATTTCTGAAATTGAGAATTATAGGACATTTTTCAAAGTGACTACTTTTAAGCACATTGTCTTTCATTTTGAAGGCAGAAATGCATCTAAAGTCAATAGGTAATAATAGTTGCTCTACAATTCTGTGTTACCCTAAGTCTCCCAACAAACATGGTACCTCACTTGGGTGGGTAGTCCTAGTGACCGCAACTTGAAACGTCTCAAAACGCAATGTGAACACACTTCATTTTTACAGTGAAAACTAGCCCTTTTTATTGCAAAGTACCTAGCTTTAGATTTTGAACCCTAGCCCTGCCGGCACCTAGGGAAACCTAGCAAACCTATACATTTTATAAAACAAGACACCCAGGAGAAACCAGGATGGGGTCACTTGTCTGGCTCCCACCAGGATCTGTTACCTAGAATACCTTGCAAATCTCAAACTTTGTAAAAAAAAAAATAAAATTATCCTCCTATTTCTGTGGAGGAAAGTTTTGGAATCTGCTTGGATCCAGCAATTCCACCCACCCCGCGTTCCCCAAAGTCTTCAGAGAAAAATGGTCCCTCACTTGTGTGGGTAGGCCTATTGCCTGCAACAGGAAACAGCCCAAAATGCAATGTGGACACACCACGTTTTTACAGTAAAAACTGACCCTTTTTTTGCTGAGTGCCTAGCTGTAGGTTTTGAACCCTATCTCTGCCGGCATCTAGGGAAACCTAGCAAACCTATACATTTTTTAAACTAGACACCCAGGGCAATCCAGGATGGGGTGAAATGTCTGGCTCTCACCAGGTTTTGTTACCCACAATCCCTTGCAAACCTCAAACTTTGTAAAAAAAACGTTTTCCTCACATTTCTATGGTGGAAAGTTATGGAATCTGCTTGAATCCAATAAATTCCACCCACCCCGCATTCCCCAAGGTCTTCAGAAAAAATGGTACCTCACTTGTGTGGGTAGGCCTAGTGCCCGCGACTGGTAGTGGCCCAAAACACAGAGTGGACACACCACATTTTCACTGTGAAAATGACCCTTTTTTTGCAAAGGGCCTAGCAATAGATTGTGAACCCTAGCTCTGCCGGCACATTTTTGAAAACCAATGCAGAATTGTTTAAAAAGGTATTTAAAATAAAATGGTGTGCTTAGAATTATCTGTGCTATACCCTTAATCCCTATGTTTTTGGCTCTTCCCAGTCACAGGCCCTTGCCCCACCCACACAAGTGAGGTATCATTTTACTCAGGAGGCTGAGGGGAACGCTATGTGTAGGACATTTGTGCTGGCACAGAGATCCACACATTAATATGTGGAAATATTTTTTTTCCAGCTAAAAGTGAGGTTTACAGGGGATTCTGGGTAGGAAAATGTTGGGGGAACTATGCAAGCCATACCTCGCTGGACTACCCCAGGTGTCTAGTTTTCAGAAATGTGTGGGTTTGGTCGGTTTCCCTAGATGGCCGCCAAGCCCTGGACCAAAAACTCATGTGACCCCCTTGCAAAAGCAGATCGTCTTGTGATAGGTAATTTGTATGTCTTCACAATACGTTTTGGGCCCTTGCCTGTGGCGGGTACCTGACCCACCCAAAAGAGTGAGGTGCCATTTTTATCGGGAGACATGGGGGGACGCTTGGTAGTAGGAAATTTGTGTCAGCCCGGTGATCCTACAACTTTCCCACATACAAATTTGAGAGAAATTAG
The DNA here is from genome assembly GCF_964263255.1 of Lissotriton vulgaris. Lineage (NCBI taxonomy): Eukaryota > Metazoa > Chordata > Amphibia > Caudata > Salamandridae > Lissotriton > Lissotriton vulgaris. The sequence goes on from NC_141693.1 coordinate 1,221,107,474, forward strand.
ATTTTTTCATTAAAATGTGAGGTTTGGTTCAGATCCATGCAACCATACCTCCCTGGACTCCCCCTGATCTCTAGATTTCAGAAATATGTGGGTTTGGTCGGTTTTCCTGGATGGCCGCCAAGCCCGGGACCAAAAACTCATGTCCCCCCCCCCCCCCCCCCCTCCCCTTTGCAAAACCAGGTAATTTTCAGGTACTTAGAGCATCTGTGTTTTGTCCTGGGGTCGGCAGCCATCTAGTGAAACTTACCAAACCCACACATTACTGAAAACTAGTGACTTGGAGGAGTACAGGGAGGTATGGCTTTCCTGAATCCCCCAACATTTCCCCACCCAGAATCCCCTGCAAACCTCCAATTTTAATGAAAAAATAAAAATTTCTCAAAATTCTGTGTGGGAAAGTACTGTAATCTGCATGGATCCACAAATTTCGTACCTCTCAGCGTTTCCCCCAGGTTTCCCAATAAAAATGGTACCTCACTCGCGTGGGTGGGTCAAGTACCCGTGACAGGAAAGGGCCCAAAATGTATTGAGGAGACATCAAAATCACCTATCAATTTTCAATTCAATTCAATTCAATTCATAACCACTTTATTCGATTTTTCAAAAAATCATAAAAGTATGCTATATACAATAAAAACATTTCAACAATTCATAAAATGCATTCAGTACATTCAAATATCGTAAAATAACAATAAAAAAAATATAAAAAGGTTTCCTCATTTGAAATCCATAATTCATAGTCAAAATAATTCAGCTATCCTAAAAACCCCCATGACTACAATGCAAGTCTCTTCTTCCTACTTCGAAAGGATGCAACAAGAAAACTTGCCACACTATACATTGTTACAGGTGATTCCAATAGTAGCAAAAAAAAGTAAAGCAGGTTTGCCTGTATAAATGCTTTCTCTTTCAACAGGAGAACAATAAACTTCCTTCTGGCATCGTGATAGAAAGTGCAGAACAGCATGAAGTGCATAGTATCTTGTGATGAAAAATCATCGCATTTACATACGACCGCATCTTCAGGCTTGGACCACCCAGTTTGTTCACTTAGAACCATGTGGATCTGATTAAACCGAAGCTTTATTAAGAGCCATCTATAGAATGGATTAGTGACGACTGCTAAGTATGGTTGAACGGATAGGCAGGAAATTAACATGTAATGGGCCCTGACAGTGGGTTTGCTTACTTGTTTTTCCTCCCGCTCTAGTTCCTTGTATTTAGAGAAGTTAATTTTAACCCAAGTCAGGTCTGCCTTTTTCAGTCCAGAAGGGTTGAAAAAGATCTCTGGACGCCCCAGTTCTGTTACTGTCTGCTTGATGTATGCTAACCATTGAATGTCCTTGGCTTTATCTAGGTTTAAGCAGTCCTTAAGTATTATATGGTTCAAGGTAAGATTAGTGTTAATCCAGACTCTGATCCACAGTAGGATGGGTGCCATTGCTATAGTGTCGCTGATATATCCCATCCCCAACTCCTGATGGACCGAAAAGGTAGCGGTTGATTGGGGGAGACCCAAAAGGGAACGAAGAAATATTTTTTCCTCCTTTTGGATAGTGTCTCATTTTACATATCCCCAAAGGCCTGCACCATACCTAGCTATTGAAAGTGTCTTTGCCTTGTAAATAGCTATCAAAGCATCACATGGTTTCCCCCAGTCTTCTCGCGAAGCTTAGGATTGCATTAGCGGAGCTTCTTACCGCTTTTGACCGTCTTTGATGTTAGTTGCGGGGACCAGTATCCCTTGACAAATACCACCCCAAGGTATGTGAAAACCTTTACCCTTGAAATGACTTCCTTGTTGCAATAGAAAGTCTTGGTGGTGTTTTTGCTGGCCCCAATAGCCATTATGTGGGATTTGGAATTATTCACTACTAGATCAAGCGAATTCATGAAAGCCCCAAAGGAGTCAAGCAATCTTTGCAACCCAAGAGGTGTACGTGCTACCAGAGCAGCGTCATCCGTGTATAAGAGTACAGGTATAGGGGTACCTCCCATACGCGGATTGTCGAGGGACGCAGTTAGCAACCTCTCCTCCAGGGAATTTATGTACAACGTAAAGAGCATGGGGGCCAAGATGCAACCTTGGCGTACACCTCTCCCAGATTTAAACCACGCCGTGCATTTGCCCTCCTGTGTCATCCTGATGGTAGCCTTCAGATCTCTAGGTAATTCTGATAAAAAATATACCCGGGATGCATCAAGCCCCAGGTTCAATTGCATAGTCCACAGCCTTGACCTTTTAACCAGGTCGAAGGCTGTGGACAGGTCTATGAAACCTAGAAGAATGGAACCTTTGGCTGCCCTTGTATATTTCGACACAATCAGATGTAAATTCAGGCATTGGTCCTCCGTACCTCTCCCTGACCTAAAGACATATTGGGCGTTGGATAGGATGTCAGGATGTCATTATCCATCGTCCACTGTGTTATCTTGGCTAGGACCACTTTCCCCAAGATCTTAACGGAGGAATCCAATAAAGATATCGGCCTATAACACCTGGGATCACCCCTTTGGCCTTTCTTGAAAATGGGGTTGGTAGTTGAACAAGACCATGTTTTTGGGAAACCTAGTTCAGAAACTTAATTAAAAACATTTGCAAGTAAAATCGCCCAGAACTTGGTGTTGGACTTATACATATCCGAGGGAACTCCATCCGGGCCAGGCGCTTTACGCCCTGCTGTACCCTCTATCGCAACCTCAATCTCTGCTACTGTAAATCTTAAAGGTGGCAAAGGATGCAAACTAGTTGGTAACAAAAACGGCTCCTGTACTTTATTGCTCCCATAAATTTCCTTAAAATGATTTAGCCAGCCTTCCTCCTCAATATTTGTTTCTAGGACAGGGATTATTGATAATTGCCCAGAACTTGGAGCTCTCCTTCATGGTGGCTGATTCCATTAACGAGTCCCAAGCATCTTTCTTGATGGTCTTTTTTCTTTACCGCAGGGTCGATGCATATTCTTTCCTAAGGTTTGCGACCAACAGCTTGTCCCTAGGCTTATTTTTGAGTGCTTTCGTTAGTAGACTATGCGCTTTGGAGCAATTCTGGTCAAACAAGCCTAGAACTGGTGCGGCTTTCCGCTTAGTTTTGATTGTCAGTTCCATGGATACCCGTGCACAAATAGCCTCGAATGCTGCTATTACATCGCCCCCAAAGTTTGTCGGGTCTTTACAGATGTTTATGTCCCTGGCCACCTTTTGTTGAATAGTGCTAAAAAAGTCTTCAGGGCACACCTTACTCCATTTCAGTCTCCTTCCTTGATCTTTACTCTTGACATCTATCGCTATCTTAGTAAAGGAGTTTTTGTTCAAGAGGCCAAGGGTCCCATCCAGAACGAGTATAACCGGGTTGTGATCGCTATACCCACTACGGATGGCATTGTAGGACACAGCATAATTTAACAGCCCCGGTGACAAGAATATATAGTCAATAATTGACTCACTATCTCGAGCTTTATATGTGACAACTCGATCACTCTGGTTTAGAAACCCCACCTCAAACAAATCGTTAGATGACAGGAGTTCTTCCATAGCCTCACCCTTGGCACTATGTTCAAAGTGTTGTGGAGTAGTAAGTTCAGGGCCATCATAATCCTTGTACTGGCAATTAAAAGCACACAAATGAACATTAATTCCCCCATCATGATGAACTGAACAAAAGTGGATTGTTTATGCTTATAATCGGTTAGGAATTCTAACAAAGAATAAAGAGTAAAATTTTGAGGCCCCCCTTGCATAGAATTGTAACAATTTATGAGAACCAACTTATTATGATCTGGTAGCAACATTTCTAGCAGCATAAAGTTATTTGATGAGTTGTCAAGTTCCTTTACTCTGCCCACAATATTAACTGAGACTAGGAACATAAGACCACCTTTATCTCTCCCCATTGGTGATCTTTCGGCTGGGACAAAAAAAGATGTATATCCATCAAGCCAAAAAACCTTGTCCCTGGCCCAGGTCTCTTGGAGAGCTATAATGTCGTATTCTTTTACCATGTTTAACCATGCTGGATCATCCATTTTCGAAAGCAACCCTGCAATATTCCAGGTCATCAGTTTTATACAATCCCTTGTAGGTGTTAATGTGCTGACTCTGGATTCTGGGAGCGTGGCAGGTTCTATAGGCATACTAACTCTGTTTTCGCCCGGACTAGCCCCCAGGGAGGTTTCACAATTTAGTCAATCTACTTCCTCTAAATTACCTAAAGGAGTAAATCTGTTAGAAAGGACTAAGTTCTCTCTGGGCTCGTACATATGTCTATTCCTGACCGGCACCTGTCCCCAGGATTTCTGGGTAACCCATGGATGCTCATGGGTGGCATGATTTATAGTTCTCCCACCTTGGTGCTCCTTATTTCCTGTCTGCCTGGTCCGCACCCCCACGAAAGGCCGGGTCGCCTGCGGGTAAAAAAGCCCAGGGGCATTGCACGGATGCTCACATCATTTGGGTCTAAGTTTGAGGCATCCCGAAAAAGGCGACTAGACACATTGGGACTATTAAAGTTCACTATAATGCAATCGCCTTTTATATGTTTTTTAGTGTAGCCTACCCAACCCACCCTTCTGCCCATCCTGATGCTGATAGCTATGTCCTTCTCTCCGCAACAATTCTCATTGCACCATTTCCTGATGTTATGTAACAGTGTTTCGGGAGATTCCACCTCTCCTGCGGCTAAAGGCGGGACATTTACCAGGATTGCTACAAAAGGAGTAGCTTCTGGTGGGAGATTAACTGGCGGCACTGAGGCAGATTGTCCTCCCCCCATGTTCCTGGTGGGTAGTTCATGCCTAGTCTCAGCTAACTTGCCTCGTGTCCCCGATCCACTTAGAAGTGTCCTAGACACATTTTCCCCTTGTTCAGTAGACGGGGAGATGGTGGGTCTCTCAATGTCTAGCATTCTCGGGCAAGAAGATGGACCTTTAGTTGCCTTGACTTCCAATATCATGGGTGGAATCGCTTGTGGGGCAAATACAGGTGCATCAGGTTGTTTACTAAGTGAATGATCGTGAATATGTAAAAATTCATTATTGCGGTCACATTTCTTCATTAGTCCGTTTACACAATCTTTGAGGGTTTCAATTATGTCAGTAGAGATTCGGATTAAGGTGGATTCGAGTTTCTCTGTGAAATTTTTTTCGATTAATACTCTTAGGTGCCCCTCTAGGTCACTAGTAAGCAGCAGTCCTTCTGTGTTGGTAGTATTGCTGGTTAGTTTTGCATTTTTATATTGCCTCTTCCCACGATTCTTTAATGATATAGTAGGTCTTCTCTCCTTAGGGTTGGTCTCATTATTAACAATGTCGGGGGGAATAATAACCGTTTCTGTCAACTCCGGGAATGGTAGATTGATCGGGTCCTGTGCCGTTAGAGGTTTGCAAATATCTATGATAACCCTTGGTTTCAGAGGGATGCAGTTAGTAGGGGGAACAAGTTCGCCCACTGTATCCCCCTGGCCTCCTTCTAGTCCCAGTTCCCATTCTGTATCAGCAATCTGGTTAGACAGTTCCCCTACTGCAGTGGTTAGGTAGTTGATGATGCTAGAGGTATTTCTAGGGACTTTGGCTTTAGCCCCCCCCCCCCATTAGGGAGGTTAGTAATTTTTTCTTACCCATGATGTCAGGGGGGTGGCCCTTCCCGTCCCTGGTTGTCCCCGGATGGCCACAGATGGCCCGCCCTTGTCCTGGGCTTCTCCTGCACGCGACTCGCGGGGCAAGAGGGCGCTCTCCCCTTTGTAGCGCCTCCGGGCGCTCTGGTGGCATGTGGGAGGCGTGACGCCCCTGGGGCTGCTGGGAACTGTAGTCGGGAGTCTCCCGGCGCTCCCGGTCTGCCAAAGGTTTTAAGCTGTTCCCCTCACGGCGCTCGTTGCAGCGCCAGGAGCTGATGCCACTGCGCTGTCAGCAGGTAGGTGTGTGTGCAAAATGAACCCCAGGGGGCTCACGGGCGCTCTCCCCTTTGTAGCGCCTCCGGGCGCTCTGGTGGCGTGTGGGAGGCGCGACGCCCCCGGGGCTGCTGGGAACTGTAGTCGGGAGTCTTCCGGCGCTCCCGGTCTGCCAAAGGTTTTAAGCCGTTCCCCTCACGGCGCTCGTTGCAGCGCCCGGAGCCGATGCCCCTGCGCTGTGTCAGCAGGTAGGTGCGTGTGCAAAATGAACACCTATCACGAACCAACCTGGTTTTGCAAGGGGGTCACCTGGGTTTGTGGCCCTGGGCTCGTCGGCCATCTTGGGAAACTACCAAACCCACACATTTACTGAAAACTAGACACCCGGGAGAGTCCAGCGAGTATGGCTTGCAAAGATCCCCCCAACGTTTTCCTACCCATAATCCCCTGCATGCCTCAAATGTAGCTGAACCCCCCCCCACACATTTTGCACATATTTATGTGTGGAATCACCATGCCAGCACAAATGTCCTACCCCACAGTGTTCCCCTCAGTCTCCTGAGTAAAATGATACCTCATGTGTGGGTGGGGAAAGGAAATGTGACTGACTTTAGCCAATTCTGCATTGGACACCCACACAAGTGAGATATCATTTTACTCGGGAGACTCAGGGGTAGGACATTTGTGCCGCCACGGTGATTTCACACACAAATATGCAGAAAATGTGTTTTTTCTGACCTAATTTGAGGTTTGCAGGGGGTTCTGGGTAGAAAAACTTTGGGGGATCCACACAACTCATACCTTGCTGGACTCCCCCCGGTGTCTAGTTTTCAAAATGGTGTTGGTTTGGTAGTTTTCCAAGATGGCCGCCGTACCCGGGGCCAAAAACCCAGGTGATCCCCTTACAAAACCAGGTTGTTTTGTGATAGGTAATTTTGATGTCTCCTCAATATGTTTTGGGTCCTTACCTGTCGCGGGTACTTGACCCACCCATGCGAGTTAGGTACCATTTTTATCGGGAGACCTGGGGGAGCGCTGGGTGGTAGGAAATGTGTGGATCCATGCAGATTTTAGAATTGTCCTAAACAGAAATTTGAGAAAAATGCGATTTGTTTCAGCTAAATGTGAGGTTTGCAGGGGATACTGGGTAGGAAACCGTAGGGGGGGGGGTCCATGCAAGCCATACCTCGCTGGGCTCCCTGGGTGTCTGATTTTCAGAAATGTGTGGGTATTGTAGGTTTCCCAAGTGGACGCCGAGCCCGGGGCCAAAAACCCAGGTGACCCCCCTTGCAAAATGGGCGGTCAGTGGAATTTTGAGGATCCACGCAGATTTCAGAACTTCCCATCACGGAAATGTGTTTCTTGTTACCAGAGTTTGAGGTTTACAAGGGATTATGGGTAACAGAACCTGGTGAGAGGCACACAAGTCAACCCATCCTGGATTCCCCTTGATGTCTAGTTTACAAAAATGTACAGGCTTGCTAGGTTTCCCTATGTGCTAGCTGCGCTGTGGCCCAAAATCCACAGGTAGACACCTTACTAAAAACAAATCAGTGCCTAGTGGGCTTTCTGCTGCCCCGAGGGAGAATCAAGGGTGGAGGGGGTCCCGATATACCCCCAAGGGGGGGCTGAAAGACTGTGCTATTTCTTTAGAGGTTGGGGGCATTGGTATGCCCATTTTGGGCTGACCCACCCCATGCATAAAAAAGCCAGCGTAATCACTGGTGCCAAGTGGGCTCTCTGACGCCCCCTGGGGGAGCTGTTCAGGGGCTACTGGCCCATCTGTCTCCTGAGGGGGCATAAAGACTGTTATGTCTTTTTGGGGGGCATTGGCATGCCCATTCTCGGCAGCCCACACCTCTAAATTAAAATATAATATTCCCTGATGCCTATTGGGCTTTCTGCCCCCGCCCCCCAGGAGGCAGATAAGGGGATTTTGGCCCTATCTGCCAATTTGGGGCATTGGCATGCCCATTCTAAGGAGCCCCCACCACTACATATATATTAAAAAAAATCCCTGGTCCCTTGTGGGCATTGGCATGCGCATTCGGGTAGCCTCCACCCCAAACGTTGAGGAAATTAAATCCCTGGTACCTAGGGGCCTTTTGCCCCCAGGGGGGCAGATATAGGGCTATAGCCCCATATACCTCCTAGGGGTGGCAGAAAGACTAGCATTTTGGGGGAGATAGGGGCATAGGCATTCCCATTCTAGGAAGCCCCCACCTCTAAGTATATTGGGTGCCTTGTGGCTTTCTGCCCCGAGGGCAGATACGTGTGGGTGCATTGGCATGCCCATTCTGTGCAGTACCCACCCCTTCATGTATATATAAAAAAAAATCCCTGGGGCCTAGTGGGCATCTGCCCCCCGGGGGGCAGATCAGGGGCTATTGCCCCCATCTGATTCCTTGGGGGGAAGAAAGTCTTATGCCTTCTTAGGGGGGTAGGGTGGGGGCATTGGCATGCCCATTCTGAGCAGCCCGATCCCTGGCATAGAAAAACAAATCCCTGGTGCATAGGGTGCTTTTGGGGGGCTAATGCCCCCATCTGCCTCCCGGGGGGCCAGAAAGGCTGTCTGGCATAATGTTATAGGGGGCACAAAGGCCCTTGCCCAAGGGCCGCTCCCACCTCCTTGGTAGCTTGTAGGTGGATCCCTGTTTTGGGATCGCCCTCCTGGGGCAATCCCCTAACAGGGATACACTAGGGAAGGGTACCATTGGAAATGGGAATATTCTCCCCTTTCCAACAATACCTCTTCCATGCTTTTCGGTGCTCGGGGGCTGAGATAGCCTCACAAGCACCGAAACTGTGAAACTGAAACTAATTTTGTTTTCATTATAATGATGACAAACCCTAACCATGCTTTGGGAGATTGGGGAAGCTCCTCCCCACCTCCCAAGCAGAAAAGCAAAGGGGGAATCCCTCTGCTGTTTACAGCAGAGGGATTTTTTTTGAAGTGTGGTCATGATGGACTGGTTCCGTCATGAGCACACTTGCACTTACGCTCATGACGGACCCATTCCGTCATGAGCATGGAAGGGGTTAAAATCAATCACATTTGTTTCAATATAGGCGTAAGTGCCTCACTGCTATATAAAAACTAGATACATTCTTTTTTGAGGCAGTAGTGCAGCTGAGTGGTGCGAAAGGGGCATTAGATTGCTGTTGTGATTGAATTTGTTTATCATGTATTGGAATTTTAAACCGTTTTCAAGAGAAATATGTAATCTAATGTATTTATTTTTAGTAAATAAAAAGAGTAGAATGCCACTTAATTAAAGGACGTAAGGATACTTTTAGGGTGCCGGAATGGGCAGTGGTAAAGGGAGGTAATGTTGAAGTTAAGGTTCTGGGGTGGGTAGTCGTAAAAGAAGGTAAGGGTAATTTTAGGGTTTAGGCATGGGTAGTTGTACATGTAGTTGGGAGTTTTTTAAGGGTTCAGGGCTAGGCACTGGTAAAAGTAGATAATGGTAATTTTAGAGTTTAGTTGTGGGTCATGGTAAAGGGAAGTAAGGGTGATTTTAGGGTTCAGGGGTGTGGAGTAGTAAAGGGAGTTAGGTAAGTTTAATTTTAGGGTTTAAGGGTAAGGAGAAGTAAAGCCAGTTAAGGGTCATTTAAATGTTTTAGGGGTGGGTAGTGATAAAGGGAATTAACAATACTTATAGGATGTTGGAGTGGGCAGTGGTAAAGGGAGTTAAGAGTCCATTTAGAATTCACAGGTGGGTAGTTGTAATGGGAGGAGAGGTGAGAGTAACTAAGGTGTAGGGGTTGGCAGTGGTAAACGGAGATGAGGGTAGGCTTAGGGTTCATTGGTAGGTAGCGGTAAAGGGAGATAAGGGTAATTTTAGGGTTCTGGAGTGGGGAGTGGTAAAGAGAGGTAAGGGTAAATTTAGGGTTCAGAGGTGGGTAGTGGGAAGGTGAGGTAAGGGTAATATTGGGGTTCAGAGGTGGGCAATGGTAAAGGTAATTTTAGGGGGAGATAGGAATAAATGAAGGTTAGGGGTAAATTAAAAACATGGGGGTTTACGGGAGTTCCCCAGAAGAGAAAACAACATTTAAATACTGTGTGTATATATATCTATCAAATATTATTGCTGCATCCTGCCATTTCACCATCCCGCTGTGGTGTGCCAGCTACGGTAGCCACTGCCGTCTGTGTATAATTAAAAAGCAATTCTAGGAAATCCCAGAAGAAACGAAGTGGCACACCTCAGGACAGCACAATACTTTATTGTGCACAAAGACAACGCGTTTCGGCAAAGCCTTTTTCTAAGTGAAAATAATGTGCACTATTGCCTCTAGAAATACTCGTTGCAATCAATGGAAAATGAAAAGCTACTGCACATTTACAATCATCTCAACTTTGCAATTGTCATTCATCGAGAAAGTAAAGATAGCAGAGTTACAGACACAGAACATATAGTTTGATAGGTTGCAAGTAACAATTTAATCCCATTTGGAAATATTGCATCCCCAAAACTGAAAATCAAAATCAATAATGTTCCTAACACCCCCCATTACGAGGATTCTTTTTCACTTTAACTTACATGTGATTATCCCTCGCCAGGCTTTTTCCTTCTTCACAGCAACACCGGAGGTCGCAATGATGTCTAGCATACTACGCCTTCAATCTTCCATTCTGATTTCCACAGCCGTTAATATCACGACTGCTACACCATCCAAAGAGACCCCCAGAGACTGCGTCTGGTTCTTTGCACACTCACTCTGTCACAACAGGTGTAACTCCTACCGCCTTACAGAACCTGTCTCTAGTGCGAGTCTTGCTTTCATTAATGGTATATGTACTGATCCTTGCCTTACCTTTCCTTACAAAAAAAACAGGTCCCGGCCAGGATCCCTGTAAGTTGCTCCATTCACCTTTTACACGGTGTCACCATCACTTTGCATAATCTAGGCCAGCCTTGAACAGGTAATCCCAGACTGCTCATAGCTCACTGCCCGACCAGTATTCAATCTGCCACCGCATCCTTGGTCCACGCACTTATCTTTATTATCGCTTCCTTTAGGTGCCCCACACCAAGTAGTCCTGAAGAGACCTGTTACCCCCACCAGGTCGAAACGTCGTCGACAAGATAAAGAGGCAGACCATGCTTGACAACAGTTTTTAATACATTACAACTGCTATATCTATCCTTAGCTAAATACCTTGGTCGCCTCTTTTTGTAAAAACAAATTCATACCTGAAACCTCATGTCACTCTTATTTTACTATGTTTCACTGCATTAGGCTAGGTTCTTCTGTTAGAGAATATTCACTTGGGACACATTATCACTTTTTTCAATTGTATAAATGTATATATGTGTGTGAATTAATTGTATGTAAATCGCTAATTCCTATCTACTATTTCTGATAACTAAATACATTCGCTCAGTGTGTATATACTACTTCCTTGCCTTGTGTCTTCTTCATATTCACCAGCATTGCCATTGCGCACCTATAGTATCATAATTATCATGGGGCACAGCAAATAAATATTCATGTGGTGCAACAAGTATATTTTTGGTGAAGTGTATAACACATATTTATACATATTGCATTGCATGATCCATATTTGGGGTTTAATATCAGTCAATTAACACTTATGTTTGAGTACTTATTTCCAAATAACATATAAGTTTCTTCAATTTCCGATCTTCGCGAAGACGCCAATCATTGCGAAGATTGTGTGACCGAGAATTAAAAAGGATTATGATTGGAATGATGCCTTTTCAATAAGAATAAGAAGAACACGCCTATTTATCTATATTGAACATTCTTTAAGAGGAATTCATTGTGAGCAGCTGACTAGCATTTGTTGGATTACTTATTTTGGACATTTTGGCAACTCAGCCAGAAGAAGGAGATCAGGTGAAACAGCAGGTGGACGAGGAAGTCAACAGGTGGATTTTGGTTACTCTGGAGATGAGGGGCATCCCCAGAAAAAATCAAGCAATGCCTGGGATTTCTTTACGATTCCGTCTGGAGAATCAAAAAAAGTAGCCAAATTTGTGCAATGCACATTATGTGACAAGAAATTGTAAAGGGGTACAAATTAAAAATATTCTTGTAGGACTACTTCCATGCTTAACCATCTAAAAGCATACCATGGCAATCGTCTAAAAGCACCTAGAAGGCTACGTTAGGCTGAAGGACCCTCAGCTCCAATAGCAGCCGCAACAACACCGGGGCAGAGTCTCCCTTCAGAGGTCCAATCTCATCTTCAAGATTGAGCTCCAGAGTTTTCACGGATGGCTCCATAGTGCATGGATTGTGGAGATGTGGTCAGTGCTGGAGAGCAGTCCATAACAGCCCTTTGCAATCCTGCAAAGAATCATAAATGGGTTTTTTTTTTTTTTTGGGCACTTCATTGTTTTTCTGTATTAACAGGCATTTTATTATCTTCTAATTTATTGTAACAGTACTGGCATATAACTTGCCGTATGGAAAAGCCAAAGCATTCCTCTACAAATAAATACCCAGCTAAGTTTTGCCGATTATCTTTATTTTCTTTTTCACTTTTTAAATACAAGTGAACAGTCCATGTTTGAATCTTGAAGTCAATGCGTCAACAACATATACAAACATACCCTGGTTTTGCAGACTACACTGTGTTAAATCTCTTCTTTGAATTTTTTAACTGTAATATCTGTGTCCTGTTCTGCAACTCCTCCTCTTAAAAACTCTACACTTTCCCTAGAATCCGACTCAGGACCAAAGAAATAAAACTGCACATCATCACAAACCTTTTCTATGTCTGCCACAGTACCATGCAAAAGTGCTCTATTCATTTCACCTAAACTTAAAACTGGAGTTTTCACATAGTACAGCCTCCTAATTACAGTTTGCTTTGTTGAGTTAGTAAGTGTCCCTGCAAATATATTTGCGTTCTAAACCAATCCATGCAAAGTACTTATTTTGTGTTTTAAACTTCGTCTTGGAAAGATACGTAGAACCTTCCTTGATATATCAATGGAATACTGTCCAATACTACAAACACTACTACACTTCCATTTGTATACAGGCGCCTGGCTGTGCCTTCCTTGCACCTCTTCTCCAATAACTTGTTGTATATTTCTAGGTACTATCACCTTTTCCGCTATATGAGTGCCCTTCTTCATTTCATAACATCGTCCTCTGTAATCAGTAGCATAAACTTATCTGTTAGCCTGGAGATAGCTTTCTTCATTAAAAGGCCCTGTACTAGAAGTATGTATCCTTTCTCCACTACAAACTGTACAAAAGTTACTTCTATTCACTAATCTATTTTCTGGTTTTGTCTCCTCAAGCACAACACCATTTTGTCAAGAGTTGTCATTCTATTTCTAAAATGAAAAGCTGCCTCTTCGAAACCTTATCAGCTACTCTCTCAACTTGTTCTTTCTGCTTCAGTGCCTCTGTCCTTCTTCTGTACTTTTTTATTATTCTCAGTAGATGTATAACTACTCTACTACGAAACATCCTGGCTCTGATTTCCTTAAACTGCTTCTGTTTTCTAGTTAAGGTGTGTCCATCTTTGTTACATTCTTTCCTATTCTTGTTATATAGATTTTGTCCACTGTTATTCTTTCTCATAGTTGAATTTTATTTTCATTATTTTGTAATCTTTGGAAATGACCACATATATTTTGAAGAAATTACTTTGGGGCATATGCATCAACATTGCATTTTGCCATGACCAAATTTCGAATTTTACAGAATAGCAATTTGTCTATCTCAAAATGGAATGCATGAAAAAAACGCTAATTAATTGCGATTTGGTAAAATTTGCAATCGCTATTTGCGATCTTGAAATACCGACTCGCAAATTTAGCGAAATCGCTATTAGCGACTCCAAATTGCAATTCCCATAATACTATGCAGCATGATGATGTCAGAATCAGAAAGTGACCACTCCCATGCTGTTACCTGTGTGCTGAGAGTGAGGAGGAAGACAGACAGTTGGAAAGCTCCAAATTTGAAAAGTGTGGGACTTTTAAACTTGGGCAGTCAGCATAATGGCTTCAGAAACACCACAGAAGGAGTGAAAAAGGCAAAAGAAATTCAGTGAAAAGGAGTTGGAGATACTAATAGAAGTGGTGAGGAGCCATGATAAATTGTTTGGAAAACAGTCACTGCAGGTCCCAGAGTATGAAAAAAGAGAATTGTGGCTGGGAATGCAAAGAAAAATAAATACAGTGGGAGTTGTTCAGCACAGCATAGCAGATTTGTGCAAAAGGTGGTATGACCTGCATAGTCGTGCCAAAGAAAGGGTTGCAGAAAGGCTTGCTGAAGCCCAAAAACTGGAGGCGGCCCATTCACCCAAACAACACCCACAGCCATGGAGACCATTTGGAGTCCACCCTGCAGCCGGAGGCAGTTGTTGGAGTACCCACAATAGATTCCTCAGCACCACCCAGTACCTTCCAAGGTAAGATGCATGCCAATTTACATCCATATTTCAGTGTTAGCAAACAAACAGCGTAATTCTGATCTGGCGTAGTGCAGAACATAGTATTCCAGACCATGTTTTACTTCTAACACACAAATGCATCATGGGAATTGCAGTCCGCAAAACCACAAGGGAAGGCTGGTGGGTAGTAAACCAGATCAGTCAGTCTCCACACATTGTGTGTTTCAAAATAACTTTTATTGACCAAAACAATGTAGAAAAGTGAAAACATGTCTAAATATGCCAACTAATCATGCACTGTTCAACACCACAGATGCAAGTGAACAAGAGTCAGAGGACAGTGATGGCCATGCACCACCAGAGAGTGAGTCTCATTCAGGAGAAGACATCACCAGCTCCAAACGCAGGATCACAGTGGCACCATTGCCTGCACTTGAAGCAGGGGATGAGGGACAACCTGAGCCTACAACAGCACAGCCTGTGAATACACCAACAACAAGAACACTTGACCAGCTGCAACGTAAGAACATAAGATTCAGGAGAAGCAGGGCAGCTTCAATCAGTGGCAGCTCCTCCATTAGGCCGTCGCCTCACTGCTTTTTCGCAGTGCGAGTGGCAGAAACATAAAATGGTAAAACTACCATTTTATGTTTCTGCTTCTCGCATTGCGAGAAAGCAGAAGTGTGGGTGGGAAGTCCTGCTTGAGGGCAGGGGGTGAGTGGCTTGCTCCATGTTATGGGCCCTGACTGTTTGGTCGGGTGCAGGGCTGACCAAAGCAGTCTTGCGCACTGTACATTTTCTCTATGTAGGCTGCATGTAGCCTACATAGAGAAAATGGCCTCCCCTTGGGTGTCGGGCTGGGGCGCTCTCCGCTGCGACTTACCAATCACAACGCTGCCATTGCAGCGTTGTGGATGGCTGAGGGAAGGGAGGCTGCCTATGTGAAACGTGGCCAGGAGCAGCAGAAGCTGACGAGGCTGCACCGGCGTGTGACCTGGAGGTATGCGACTGTGTGGTGACCTGCCCTGAACCGGAGTCACACGCCTGTTTTGTGATGTCAGAGCGGGGGCTGTCTCGAGGGCCTTGCTGATGAGCCACTGTTCCGGGCGGAGTGCTGCTCGCCTTACCGGGGCCAAGTGTCCACATGAGTCAACCGCCCAAGCACTGTTTATTCCAATTAATGAATGCATACCGGACATACACGAGCGCATACCAATGGTACGTGTGCCTCAGGGAGAGAAAGCGCCTCCGTGATCGGTATTTGTTGATAAAAGGCTTACAATATATAAACACTGGGCCTCGCCTTAGTGCACAGAGGTAAAAACGTGCCAGGGGTAGTCATCTTTCCCAAAACCTTCCACCACAGGACCCAGTAGTCCCCTTAGCGCGGGGCTGGTGTTGCGCAGTCCGTGAATGGTTGAATTCACTGCAAACAGGCACTCCCTTAAATTCAACACTCTGCTCCGTTTCGGAGGGGTTTCCAGGAACTGCCACTTTGCCGCCTTTGTCCTGAACTTAATCAGCGCCTGTTCCTGGAACAGAAACACTGAGCACCTATACTTAAATGCAGCCTCATGAAACAAGGAATTCAGCTGTGGGGCCACCCAGGTGGCGCAGCAGATATGAAGGGAAGAAAGTCTGGACACCCCTATTTCTAGGTGAAAGGTTAACCTGTTCAGCAGAAAACGTAACTGCCGGCCTTCCAGGAAGCATGAGAGCACTCCGTTCTGTTGTATTAGAAGGAGAACTGTTCTTCGCCCCTCAGATATTAGTAAAAAACACAAGTATTTTACTTTCAAAGGATTGCTGCAATGTGCCAGGTATTTCTAGTACTGGACCATGCGCAGTAGTGAGTAGTGGGCAGGGATTTACTGACCGGCCTGATTTGCCGCGCCTCGGACATTTGACTGGTTGTGCGTTTTAGTGGTGGGGCAATTGCAATGTTGAGACAATTGCACCTTTTGAGGCTGCATGCCTTTGCATGCCTTTGCTCTAGGGTCATTGCATTGGGGGTTTTTGTAGTGTCTCATTTGCACTTTAGGAGTTGTGTGGGAGAATTTTCAGAGCATTTACAGTGATGGGAAATTTTTGATGTGGTATCTCCAGTATGTTGCCATTTGTTTGGAGAATGTAGAATATGCATTTATAGTGTTGCTGAATATTGCCAGCATACCTGTTGGTTAGTTGTGTGTGCGTGGGGTGTTTTTGCATAGAGGCATTTCCAGCATAATTGGACTACTTTTGCTGTACGTTGGGTGTGTATTTTCAACATTACGTATTTGCATCATCCACGTTTTGTATTGCACTTACTTCAATGTATCAAACCAAAACACAAAACTATTAGTTACCTTTTAATATTATTGCACTCTCTCCTATAACACTGATGCATCACATATCAGTTTTCTCTTATACACGCTAAAATACCACTTTATCCCTTTTGTAGTAAATTTTAAAATAAATGATAACCAAAGTGTAAAAGTAGACACAGTGTCTCTTTACTGTAAATCCGAAAACACAACATAAGAGCTATTTCTGTGCCTCTCTACCACTGTGTCACTAGTAGATTTAGTGTTGCAGTACTTTTCTACTTAGATGTGTCAGATTGAAATTTTGGGAAACACTGCATATAAAAATCTGCACATTAATCTGAATCACAGCATATAGCTCCCTTCTTCCAAGTACATGCAAACAGTGTGTGACAGGGTACATATATAATTCACCGGATGATTCTAAAAGAGTACATATTCCTCACTAAAACTTATAAATACATGTGTTTATGGTTGAGTACAACAATACTCCCTGGATGATTGGATGAGTACCTGAGTGATTAAAAAACTACATTGCCTGAATAATTAAATTACATGAGTGCACGACTGATCTCTGAGTAATTGTATAAGTCCATTGTTAAAGCTTGAGTGATTGGATAAAAGCAAGTGTGCAGCTGTGGTGATTATATTAGTGCAAGAGTATTGCCTCAGTAATTGGATGAGAGCATAGATACTGGATGGGTGATAGGTTCACTTCAATGGTTGTTCCTGCGTAATTGGATGAGTGCATGACTAGTTATGGCTGAGATACCCGCCACCCCCTCTCAACACAATCCCCAAGGATGGGAAACCGGAAACAGTTCTGAACTTTTGGAAGGCGGGAGGGAGTGACCCTCCCGGCCGTATTTATTAAAAATATGAAACAAAATCAAAACATTAAAATAACAGTTTCATATTATGTACAATTTTATTTCCACATTACGATGTTTTGGCTAACCTTAACATATTTCTAATACAAAGGTTCTCCTAGCCGAAACTAACATCCTACAAATACCTTTTAACTTAAAATTGTACATCCTAACGTTAAGGGCCAACGGCAAGGTCGTAACCGGTGTCAGATCCCTAAACCAGAATTACCCCCTCACTTGCGAGGGGCGACCGCACAGAGGGCTGTACCTCATGTGCACATACCAATTTCCCTTGACTTGACGGGGGCCCCAATGAACTCGACGCCATTTTATGGTCGTCCGAGGACTCGTGTGAGGTGTCTAGAAGGTAGCGTAAACCCCCCTCCCCACCCCACACAACTTACCACATCTGCCGTCGCAGATGTCCTGGCCCCGGGAAATTCCCAGGAGGGGCCCGTAGCCCCTCCTATCCAGGGAGGGGCCTTGACCGCCTTCCCTTTCCTTTCGGCGTCCCATCCTTAGAAGGGACCGCCTCCCCGTTGAGGGGCCAATGGCCACCTCCCCCCGGGCGCTCCCATCCGTAATGGGTGACGCCCCCACCATAGGGATCTTCCAATTACTGCTCACCGATCATGACCTTACCGCCACAGGCCGGATAGTTGACCGGCTATCCGGACCCCCCACAAAACTCCTGCCTAAAGGTCATGCTATAAACTCTTTAACCAAGCTATGAGGTCTCCTATGAGTAACACATTCCCCACCTGGGACAAATGGACCCCATCCTCCAAATACATATTGTCCCCCTTGATACAACCATGAGGAATAGAATGCAATGCATTTGAACGAAACAATCTACTCAATTTGTTATTGACTTTCTTTACCGAATGATTTATAGCAGACACCGAATTCGCCCCCCGCCACACCTTACGTGGAATCATATGGGACCATGCAATTGTGCACCCTGGAACCCTTCTCGCCAACCAACTTACTGTGGAAAGTATCGCCTCGAGAAGAAGTCGTCTACCAGTGGTCACCAAATCGTTGCCCCCAAGATGGACTATGATTATAGATGGCGGTGACCTTGTCCGCCCTAACAAACCCTCGACAAAAGGTTGAAACTGGTCAATACAGAGCCCGCCCCTTCCGTAGAAGGTCACCCTGTACCCGTATTCCCCAGCCACGTGTATCATGTCACCTGCTTTGAATACGTCCGCGGCACGCCTCACGTATGAGTGGCCCACGACCCACACCACTTTTTCCGCAGCCGGTGATGTTTGACCGCTGGTTCCCAGGTGTCGGGTCGACTGCACAGTTCGCCCCGCCTCGTAAGCTTGCGAAACTGTAAACCAAACAAAAACAAGAAGCGTGAGTACATGATAGCAGCTTCACAACATGTGCAACCGCACATACCTTTTGTAACAATTCGAGGACCAACGCCCCGATCGTTTCACTTTTTCCACACTCAGACCCCTGGCTGTAGCCTCAGTAGCAGCCCCTATCCGAAAGGAATGGGTCCCAAACTCGCCGGGGTTCAAGCCCGCGGCCGAAATTGCCATTGTAAGCACCCGCTGGAACTGAAACCTCGTCAGTGGGGTGGCATCAGCGTGTCTCAACAAGGTCCCCCCCCATGATGCCGCCCTCTGCGCTAAATATTCCTCTACGCAAACCACAGGGCACATGGGAGATCCGGGAAACCGATGTATGACTACGCAATCCCCAATCGCGCCCTGATCGGCCTTGGACCTGACAAACGAGACAATCATCGTCTCCCCCTTAACCTGAATGTGCTCTCGGCACAGTCCTCCCACCGTATCCCGCTTGTTCTTGGCCACCAGTTCGCTTACCCGCATCGCCCCATGGAATGCTAACGCAAAAGCGGCCCGGAATAACACTGTTTCATACTGAGATGAACATGTCACAGGGAGTACGGATAATAACAGGGCCAACCTATCCAGACCTATTGGGTGCCTCTCATCTACTCTGCGACCCTCAAGGCGTTGCCACCCACGTAGCGCTTTCTGCACAACGAAAGACGCTGTCGGGTCCTGGATCCCATGAGCCCTTGCCATAAAGGAAATGGCGGCCCGATGCCTCTGGGCCGTAGCTACTGACTTGCCTGCCTGATGTAAAGACAGCAAAAATTGTACAACAAACTCTTCCTGGCCCCAAAACTCCCCCCTAGCAGCACCCAAAAAGGACCAATAGGAACGGAACGCCCCTTCATATGCCTTTCTTGTCCTGGGTGCTAAACTCTCTCCCACCAGGTTTTGTAGTTCGGGGCACCGAGAGACCAGAGAGCTTCGGGAAAGGGTGCCGCCACCGGGTCCGCTGTGGGCAGAAAACCCCAGAAGGCCTGCATACGGAAACGAGAAAGCGCATCAGCCGCTTGGTTCAGTACCCCCGGCACATGTCTTGCCCTAAAGAGCACATTCAATTGCATAGACAATAACACAATTTCTTTGAGCAATCTCAGAATCCATTTGCATCGTGCTGCCTGACTATTGATACACTCAACCACGGTCATGTTATCAGACCAGAACACCACAGAGTGATCCCGGAACCCCTCCGGCCATGTTTTCAGGGCCACCAAAATAGGGAAAAGTTCAAGAAAAGCAATGTTACTCGTCAGCCCGGACTCGTGCCACCATGACGGCCATTTTTGAGCCGACCATTGATTACCGAATATGGCGCCAAAACCTATACTCCCCGCCGAATCTGTCCACAGCCCCAGCTCCTCGGAGGACACCGCCGGCTTGTTCCAGACAATTCGACCATTGAAATCCGCCAGGAATGCCAACCAAATGCGCATGTCCTGGCGAATCTCTGCCGATAGCCTCGTGCGGTGGTGTCCCTCTTTAAGACCGACCATGGCTTGTGCAATCGAGCGGGAAAAGGGGCGGGCCATTGGCATTACTCTAAGGGCAAAATTCAACTGACCCACAGTTTGCTGCAATTGATGCAAGTTCACCTTAGTCTCCCGAATACATGTTTCAAGGGAGGCCCTGAATTTCCCCACCTTTTCCTTGGGTAGCCGAAAACAACCTTCTTCTGAATCGAGCTCTATTCCAAGAAACTCGAGCGAAGTTGATGGCCCCACAGTCTTACCTGGTGCCAATGGCACACCAAACTGACTCATTAGGACACAAAATTCTTTTAAAGCCTGTGCACATTCTGGATCCCCAGCTGGCCCCAGGAACAGAAAATCATCAAGATAATGCATAACATGCTGTAAACCCGTCTTTCTCATGAATACCCATTGCAGAAAACAACTGAATTTTTCAAAATAAGCACAAGATATGGAGCATCCCATTGGCATACATTTGTCCATGTAATAGCGACCCTGAAACATAAAACCAAGGAGACGCTGATCGTCTGGGTGTACCGGGAGCAACCGGAACGCTGACTCGATGTCTGATTTTGCCATCAGCGCTCGGGGCCCCAGGCGATTCAACATGGCGACGGCCTCATCGAAAGATGCGTACCGCACCGAACACACTTCCGGGTCTATCGCATCATTCACGGAAAGACCTCGTGGGGCTGACAAATTATGTATTAGTCTAAACTCACCCGGGTCCTTCTTTGGGACCACTCCTAGGGGGGAACAAACAAAGTTAGCAACCGGTGGTATATCGAATGGTCCGGCAACCCGCCCTCGAGTCACCTCTTTCCCAATCTTTACCTGTACCACCGCCGTATTTTGCAGGACCGACAGTTGGTTCTTACAACGTGCCTTACCCTGAAAATTCCCCACTGGAATGCGGAAACCATACGAAAACCCGTCTCGCAACACCCCAGCGGAGAAATGATCCGGGTATTCATTGAGCCAAGGAATCATTGCCATGGTATCAACCGGGGTAGGTAAAGGCGCCCCTCGGACTATTTCAGACCTGTTTGGCGCTTCCCCTACCACCGTTATCACCCGTTTTGGCTCTGCACATGGTCTCAGGATGCGAGGACTGTCCACACCCCCCACACTCGTGCCTAAACTTGCATGACCCCTGGGGCCTTGTACATTTTCCCCTATTAAAATTCCAACAGATCCCCTTTTTACCTGCGTTGCCACTCGGCTTCGAGTGATGCTCGTTACCTGCCCCCGTCCGAAAGGGCGTCCCAGACGAATGGCGGGAAAACTCACCCCGCTACCCCCCGACAATGGTGTCTTTAACATGCCTGAATTCTCCATTTTTTGCCAAGAAATGGAGTCGTAACAATCCCAGGTCAAAGCTGGGTCGTGCTCCTTGGCTTTACGAAAAACATTATCATAGCAAAACCACTGATTGCCCTCATATGATTGAGAATACTCCATGATACGTGTCTGATATATGGGCAACTCAGCCAACAACTCAGGCCTTCGTTCCCCCATAATTGAAGTGAATATGCCAAACGCTCTGCCCCAGGTACCTATGTTCTCATCGACCTTAAAGGCGGCCATCTTTGCGCGCCAAACACTCGGATGCAGAAACTCTTTTTGACCCTTCACATGCTCGATCTCGTAGTGATCGGTAAGCAAAGAAAACATGTTTACATACTTATCAGCCCAAATCTTTTCCTTGACTTCAATTGGAATATGCTGGGCCACTTTCTCCCTCCGTGAGGGTACAGACCCCTCCCCCGCAATCGGCAGTAGCCGCTTACCTAAATTAGAAGCTGTAGTCGCTGCCGAACTCGTGCCCGCTGCGGTTTCACCCACCGGAGCCTGTGGGGGAACAGAAGATGATGCCTTCGCAGCCTCTCTAGATTCCCGCAGTTGCCTCATCACTGCCCTGGCGTCATCTGCCGTGGTGCCCTCACAATCTTTCCCCAACCACGCTGCCAGTTGTGCAGCCAACTCGGGAGGCATATCCCCCTTGTTCACAGGGGTGACTACGACGGGGATCGGTTGCCCCTCCTTCGCTGGCTCCTCAATCGGTGTATCGGGAACCGGGGCCTCTCCCCCAGGTGCCCCCCTCTTGGACCTCTTGCCTCTACCGCTGGGGACTACACCCGGCAATGCTGGCCCGACGATGCGTTTCGGGCCTCCTGCCCCGTTCATTGCCGCCATCTGCTTCTTCATCTCGGCCATATCCTTTACGAGCATGCGGAGCATCTGATCGGTACCGACCCGCTTTCCGACCTTCTTACTCGGCATTCTCCAACGAAGCTATCTGAAAGAACAAGGACAAAATTACAACGCTCAAAATTGGCTCTTCGTTCCGTCTCGAGCTCACGTGCAGCGGGGAGGTGCAGCTTCAGAGCACAGGAACAAGAGGATGCTTCCTTGGCTTGTTGCTCCTTTTATCCTTCTTCCGGCGGGCGTAGACCCGCCTCCGCCCGCCTCCGGGGGCGTGGCTGGCGGCTTCAGTGTCTAGGACAACCCACTCTAGGGCGGGAGAAAGCGCGCCCCGGCTACGCCGCTTCGGGCATACCAGCCGAGACTCGCCTCCCGCCCAAGATGGCTTCCCGGGGGGATCGGGGTACTCCACCATACGTTCGGGGGGACCGAGTGGTCGCCCCTTTCCATACTGAGTGTTTAGATGAGTGCATGGATTGTGCCTCAGTATTTAGATTAGTGCATGGGTTATAAGTGACTGGATGAGTGCATGGGTTTTGCATAGGTGTTTGAATAACTGCATAGGTACAGCTTTGGTGACAATGTTGAATGGTTTGTGCCTGGGTGATTGGATGAATGCATGGGTGTTGCCTGCTTAGTTCAATGAGTAAATAATTAGTGCCTCCATGATTGGAAGAGTGCATAGGTAGTGCCTGGGTAATGGAGTGCGTACATAGTGCGTGAGATATTTGATAACTGCCGGAGTAGTGCCTGAGTGATTGGACGAGTGCCTGAGTAATGCTTGGGTGACTGTAAAGTATCTCCATTGCTGTTACATAAATAACAGTTGTGACTATATCTGTAACTCATTGTTTAACTCCCTCTGCCAGTATCAAGCTATCTGTTTTAGTGTATCTATCCTTTTCTAATGACCTATGTGTCTGAAAGGTCTAGATATATATAATGGATACTTTCTTCTTTACAAGCATACATTGTTCGGTTACTCAGCGTGCACATGCATCAGTAAGATTCTAAAACTGAAAACAACAAGTTTCACTTTTTCAAAACACAAAACCTTTTCTGAATTGCATACCTACATCATTTCACAAAAATGTCTTGTATGTTTAAAACATATATTCAGCATTTCTCAAAGAAAAGTTACGCGCCAAATAAAGGTAGCACAAGAACTCTCAGCAGATATTCGGCACCATAAACTCTCCTCAGTTTTAAACAGAGCTTGTTTAAAGAAATACACCACCCTCACCACATACATTACATTTTCATTAGCTTTAAGGAAGATAGATCACTAATTTAACATATATGTGATTCCATAGTAGGTACACACCTTCAAGCATCTTTCCAAAAATATATAGTTCTGTACGTCTTTAAATAAACTAGAGTCCCACTGTACATATAACTATCTGCAACCACAAAAAGAATCACACCATCTAAGCATATGCAAACCACTCATATAAGTAAAAAAAAAACATTGACAAACACTTCCTAATACATACCTAACAAATATTAGTACTTTATAATGCATATACAGGCGCAGAACATTTTCTTATGTTTTACGTGTGACTACACTACTCCTGTTTAATAATGTGACCAAACGTACTACAACTCCCAGAATGTAAATAACATAGATATATCTATTCTGCACATGATGGTTATACATTTAAAACATTCTTAGTTTCAAATACATTACCCATTATAACTTTCAACAATACTATACTGTTATTTTGTATAAACTACACAATGGAATAAAGGGGTACTAATTCATTTTTCTCTAACTTCCCAAAACATTTAGTACTAACATCTTAAACACTTACCGTCTGATAGGTACTCCTATATTTTTTTGATATCACTGTGATACTCTTTTTGATCAAACTCCCATATACATCTTCATTTCTAATGTACATTTTTTTAGATAACTAAAAGGTTATGTACATACCAGTGAATTGAGTCGGTAGTATTATATTGTTGTTTTAGCTCTTGTTTAAATAGTTTTGGCACATTTAGGATCTGTAAAAACTAAGCACAAGAACGGTACTCCTCTCATACAAAGCAACCATAAAATGGCAACCTCTTCCACTCTTTGATCATGAGAAAGGTAGCAAATGAAATCATGCCTTTCATTTTAGACTATTCTATCTCCATTTGTGAATGGTTGGCATCTGTTAATGCTTTGCCTCTCTTTCAAAACAAGGTTCCTGTCTCCACTTGTTTTTATTTTTTCACGATGAGTGCGGCAGAATCACAAAAAAAAATGGTAGTCAAAACTTATATTTAGCGTCAGTTATTTTAATTTAAATACAGTACAACAGTTTATTACATAGGGGCCGATTTTGATGCCATCGGAAACTGCTCCGACTGACCGCATCGAAATGTCCCATTCAGATTCCTTTCCGACCGACCCATTATGATGGGGTCGGTCTGAAAGGAGTCCGAAGGGGCTTTCCCAATGGCTCCCAATGGGCTTGAAGAGCCCTTCTACCATTTTTTTAAACAACAGCCAATAATTGGACTAATGCATCCAACGTACTACCTAATTTTATTTACTTACTTACTGACAGCATTTAATGTAATATACTTTTTTTTTTAAAACAGCTCCATTTGAACTGCTTTTCATTTTGAAAACTGCCTCCTTCAGCACCAGCCTTATCCTGACTGCTATTGCTCCTTCACTTCAAAATGCTTGGAATGTGGATTGTTCGCCACAGTCATGTCTATTTGGCTAAAGAGGCTGCAAAAAAGAGAGGTATTGACAGTGACTTGGGTTTGCCAAATGTGAAGATTACTGGATTTGTAAACAAAACAGGGGAGGAGAGGGTCCTAGTGACAGTTTAATGACCTAACAATGCTACTATCCCTATAAACAGTTAAACCAACAAAGAATAGCAAGAGGTCAAATCATGAGCAGACAAAGCTAATTACTATGTAGAGGTAAAGGAGAAGCTAAACTCATAGTGTGTGCTACTAAAGCCACGCATAGGGTATCCCTTCTTTGTGAAAAGATTCCCATCAGTCACCACTCGGATCCGCCCTTCATCATCTGGGATCCTTCACACCTGAAGGTAGAATAATGTACCCACTGCGGACTGGCAGATGTAAAAGCCTAGACCTACATGTGGGACCCAGTGATTTAAATTCAAATAATATATTTGAGGGTGACTGGAAGCAGTGCTCTAAATGTGAAATAAAGTGTGTAAATACGTGAATGTGAGTAACAATAAAATTGGGTAGAGAAGAAGAAAGACATTTTAATAAACTCCTCTTCAGTCCCAACGTAATAAAAAGTGCGCAGTGGTCTAAACAAATAACCACTATTAAGAGTGGAAGGTCGACATGTTTCTGCAGACTGACTAGATCCAGCTGGTATCTTGCTGCTTCCTCAGGACCATTAACGCTACTGCTTAGTGAGAATATTAAAAAGGTAAAATATCACCTGAGTTACAGTGACAACATCCTTCTCCTGACTTCATAATTCAACGGGATGTAAATCCATTCCCAAGGAGACACATACATAGAAAAAGCAGAATGCAAATAATTCAGTTTAGATCACTGTTTTTTTAGAAAAATTTCATATAGACAGCAATCTTATTGGTGGGCAAACGGAAGCGGGAATGCCACATTACGTACATACGATTGAGTTTGCAGCCATCGGTGGCGTTATGTATCTAGCTCACGCTTGGCTGTTTGATTGATACTATGCTGTGAGCCATGTATTTGCAGCAACGTTTCATATATGCACACCGGTGCAGATATATATTCAAGCATACTTACTGGAACGGGGTCAGTGGTACCTACTGCCAAAGTTCTCCTCGGGTGAATGGCCGGAGGTGCACCAATTCCGTAGGTGCTGCTTATTGCAGTCTTAAATGTACACAGGTGAGCGCACTTCAGAAAACTGATCCAAACAGTCACAGGTGAAATACTTCCATCATGGATGGGAATCAGCATATAGTCTCCTGTCGTAAAAATATTTTGAGCTAGAAGCTCATCACTTCGCAAGGCACTGCACTGTCCCATCACAAGGTTTTTTTTTAAACCAGCTCTTTTGGGTAACCTTTACGGTTAGAGCAGATTGTGCCACAAGCAAGTGTCCACTGTGAAAATTTCCCTGAACAATGGCACACCAGGGTAAAAGTTATTTACATATACATGATGACCTTTGTTAAAAAGTCGTCTACCCAGGGGGGGTCAATACTGGAATCCCTAACAGTGTAGACCCTGAAATTATATACATGTCCAGTACTCTGACAGCATATACATTTTTATTCCATAACATGCTCTCTTGCTAGGAATGTGCTGCCTAAAACAATCGGCCCTTGAACAGGACCAAAGACTCATCCGCAGCTATTTCTTCCCCTGGTACATAGATCTCTGATAATCTCTGACCTACAAAGTGATCAAGGACAGGCCAAACCTTAAAAAGATGGTCACAATGAGGGTAATCCTGGGGCAGCGCTAAAGCATTATCAACAAAATGCAACATGGAAGAAGAGGAAAATACCAATTACTACTCATGGTAGCAGGAAATATAGCTGTTGTCATCAAGGGATTAGTAGATCAATATGATGACAGCGACGGTTTCCTCATCAGGCCCATCATAAAGTTAAACCCGTTCCGTGGGTATGCAGCTTATGTACAATCTTTCAATGGGGCTGCCAGCCGAAGCGAGTCCCTGTGCCTGTGCACAGCGCCTCTTGGATGTGAGTTTCATTGAAGTAGACACAGGTTGCTTTGGAATGCTCCTAACAGCCTCTGAATATGAGGAGCACGTCTGTTCCTTTAAGTTGCTTAATTGGATGGTATCCCTTTTCACAATTAAAGGTTCTGATGCCTTATTGGAGCTTATAGCATTCCATTTGTCATATCAAATCCTTGGGCCAGAAGATACGCTGTAATTGGCTACTTTTTTGCATCTACAACAAATAATTTTTCCCTACACTTGCCAAGATTTTAAATTCCCTGCTTTCAAATTGAATTACGATTTGCATTTCAATGTAACGCTTTGGCTCTGCTTATCTGTGACTTCAGCATTAGTCCAGGGCTAACGTCCTGACCAAGGAGAGAGTGTTGCATGGTCCATGGGGATATTGTCATCTTCCCTATGTTAGCATGAGCACGCTGCAGACAGTCGACTGCTTTGCACACATTACTACACAAGTTTATTTTTAATAAGTCTCTTTTGCAACTTTCACCCTAGAACCCACAGTTATTTTTCACCCTTTGCAGGGATTTAGTCTGAATATTGTGTGCAAGTTTGAGCAACAATGCCCCTTGTTATTCTGTTCTGTCCAAGCCCTAGCCCCTAGACAAAACATACAGATGCAGCTGGTGTTTGAGAATACGTACTTTGGTCTTATGGGAATACACTCATAGGAAACACACACTTGGAGAGGGACCTTTCCAGAGAGAAGAGCATGACAGCACCTTTGATGTAGATCTACCATCTATAGATCAAGTTACAGGGTCTGCAGATAACGCCCAGAGATCCTCTAATATATAATCATCTTGCTTCTATACAAAGGGATTGAGTGTAGGCTACTCTGTCGTATATAATGACAGCTCCTTTTATGATTTACGGACTACTTGCTATTCTGACCGTTTTTGTGTTTTGCATTTTTCTGCTTATTTTGGCATGTACACTGCATACTAGAGCACATTAGTTAAAGTAAATATTTTAAACTTATTTGTGTCTCTGTCAGATCTTATTGTGTACGAGTACAAGAGTGTGGGAGAAACGGTGTGTCTTGCAACTGCGATTCCTGCGAGAGGCGGGAGTGTTGTGTTTTGAAGTGTCTAATCACTTGTGCCTCTGTGAGTGAATAGGAGGGCAAGTGAGGCACTATAGCTAGTCAGTCCTGGGCTCATGGGTGCTAAGGTGGTGGGATGACCCAATCCCTACCTACAAAGGTCTTACATTCCAATGCATAGTACTGTATTTGCTCAGAATCCTTGCAACAATACAAGCACCCTGACATCCATATATACACTCTCACACATACCCATACAGACACTCCCACAAACACTCTGACACCATAGAGGCACTTGTACACTCTCACATCCCTACAGACATGCTCACACCCCTCTGACACTCATAGAGACACTCTCACGCCCACTCACAAACCCATACAGATACTCTGACACCCACTCTGACATCTATACAGATACTCTCACACCCACACACATACCAATACACAGTCACATTAACTCTTACACCTATACAGACCCTCTCACATCTAGACTCCCACACACACACAATCACTCTCACACATACTCTGCCACCAATAGAGACACACTCACACCCACTCATACATCCATACAGACACTCTTACACTCTTTCACATACTCATACACTCTCACACCCCTTCACATACCCATACAGATACTCTTGCACCTACTCATACACCGATACAGACACTCTGGCACCCAGTCACATACATAGATACTTTCAAACCCACTCACATATCCATACATATATTCTCATACCCATTCACACATCCATACAGAGATTCTCACTCACACTCTCACACCCACTCACATACCCATGCAGACACTCTTGCACCCACTCAGACAACTACACAGGTACTTTTTAGGTGTGGGCGGAAAATCCGTTTCGCTCGCGGATTTTGCGGATTTTCGGGAAATTCGCAATCCGCGAGATTCGCGAATCTCCCGCAAAATCCGCAAATCCGCGAGCAGCGGATTTTGCTCGCACTGCTCGCACTGTTCGCGTGAGTTCGCGGCTTCCCAGTACAACTTCGCGCCCCGCGAATAAGTGCAAAATTGCAGAAATACGATCTAATCAAAACTGAAACTACTTACCAGGTTCAAAAGTTCAGGCTCATCATTAGTAGCCATTTCCTGTAGCGCTTGCTGAGGGGCCCCTCCAGAGTTCAGTTGCCAGTTGCAACTATTATGTGACCCTGCTCTGAACCTCAGAATAGTTACACATATGCCACAAAGGTCCTGAATTACAGCTAAGGGAGACAAGCAGGAGCCAGGCTGGCAGTTCAAATCCATTAATCAGCCCCTAATTCATTATTGTCAGTTGGGGCAGGGCAGGTGTTGTAACTAATTTTGCAACAATGAAAGCACTTAGCAAGTGCAAAAGTTCACTAATCAGGAAGCACTAAGGAAGCAGGTGCCAGCTAAAAAAATATTCTGTGACACATTAATCAGCCCCAAATTAATTCAGGTCACTTGAGGCAGGGAAGGTGTGCTTGCGTTGCCACAATAATGTACACTGACTGGACAACCAGAGGGTGCTGTGATGAAACAGAGGGTGGCATGGGTGGGCCAGAGGGTGGCATGAGTAGTCAGAGAGTGGCAGTGGTGACAGAGAGTGGCAGTGATGAAGAAGAGTGTCCCAAACAGGCTGGACACGTAGAAACAACAAGTTCGCGAAACTTGCGACCCGACAGGTAAGTTCGCAATTTGCGACATTGTACAAAACCCTCGCGAACTGGCAGAAACCCGCGCAAACACAAAAAAAAAAAATCCGCAAATTCGCGAGAATTCGCGGATTTTGCGGATTGCGAGTTCGCAAATCCGCAAAATTCGCGAACGCGAGATTCGCAAAATTCGCCCATGCTTAGTACTTTTACACCCACTCCTACACCTACATAAACCCTCTCATGCCCAGTCACATACACACTCTCACATCCACTCAGACACCCATACAGACACTTTCACACCCACTCACATACTCATACAAACACTCTCACTCCCTCTTTTATACCTATATAGAACCTCTTACATCCAGTCACACACACAGTCTCCCACCCATTCTGACACCCATACAGACATTCACACCCACTCACACACCCAGATAGACACTCTTACATCCACTGACTGAGCAACTGACAGACCTACTTTAATGTCCACTTAAACACTGACATACTCATTTACAGGACCCCACAGGCACTTCACACCCATTCACGTATACACACAATGGCCCACATGCCTCAAAGAAAACATGTGCGATTCTAAAATAGCGAAAAGTAAGGAATCGCTATTACAGATTCGTTAAACCGAAAGCACCCAAAAAATTGGTATATATTTGCGATTCCTTAAAAATCGCTAAAATATTTACCGATTACTTATTTACCGAATCTGCATTTGCGAAATCCCAATTACTGATTCTGTAATTGCAAGAGCATCACTCGTCTCATGGAGATGATATCACAGCAGGAAGTGATTCTCAGATTCCACACACCTGTGCAGAGGGAGAGGCTGAGGAGGAGGAAGACTGTTGGTGCAGAACCTGGAAAATACTTTTTCCTGCTGAACTTGAGACAAACAAACACCATGAACCCAGGAAAAGAACAGCAAAAAGGAGAAGACAGGAAGAGTAAGATTACATTCAGTGAGAGGTAGCTGGAAATACTCACTGAGGACGTTGTACAAAAACACGATCAGCTGTTTGGCAAACAATCCCTCCTGCATGTTGCAGAGACAGTGAAGAGGAAGAGCTGGCTTGGGATACAAGCCAAGGTCAATTCTGTAGGGGTCACACACCGTGAAATCAACAATCTACAGAAGAGGTGGTATGATCTTCGCAGCCGGGCAAAAGAGAGAGTGGCTCAAAGGCCTCTGCAAGAAAAACAGGAGGGGGAACACCCACTCAGCCTACAAACACCCCACTGGATGACTTGGTGGAATCTACTCTGCAGCCAGAGGCAGTTGTCGCGGTCACGCAGATTGACACCTCAGGACATGCGGGGCCTCCAAACATATTGCAATATAATTGTAATCCAAACTGCCATAAATGCATAGCCTGGATAGTGTAGAAGACATGAGTCCAGTCCACCTCTTACTTGCAACCCCCTAATACATTGCGGGAGTTGTATGTATACATATGTAATGGCAAAGCATGGAGGGGGTAGCACAGCTCAAATGCATCTGAGTACAGCAAGGCAGTGACAACCGTAGACTTCCTACAACAATGAAGTCAATGTATTATATCTCTGTAAGAGCAATGTCTCACAAACATGTGCAAAAAATAATTCATTTTACCCGCACAGATGCATCACAGGAGAGTGACGTGGCAGATGTCCACAATCCTGAGGGACATACAGAACAGCCACATGAGGAACAAGAGATGCCGGTATCCTCACCCCTACCTGTTCCCACACATCGCTGGAGAAGAGTCCTACCACTGCCTGATTTGGATAGTGAGGAGGACACCCAAACAGGAGCGAACCCACAGGGCACTGCCCATACACCACCACCCCCACCACCAGAGGAAACATTCCCGGATCATCGCAGTCTGTTCCGCAGGCGAAGGCCAAGTGCTTTTCTGAGGTCTGCTGGGGACGATGGTGAAGCTGCCTGCATTGTGCTAGAGTCCAAGATGCTGAAGGTCCAGTGCCTGCAACAAAGGAACATGCGTATAATGCAGGAGCAACTGGGAACAATAGTCACACACATGGGTGGGATACGTGATTGCATGAAGGAGCAGACAACTGTAGTCATTGAGGGGCTCAGGGCACATGGTGATAAACCGGACCGTGTAGCAACAGCCATTGAACAGATGTGCAAGGTCATCCAGGCAGAGCATGTCTCTAATGCCAGGAGGCAACAACATTCCATGGAGCGCTTGCGCCGATACCCCAGGGCCATCAACAGGCTGAGTACTACAACAGATCAGCTATACAGGTGTGCAGTCGCCATGCAGGTTGAGATGACCCACTGCTGTGGGGATGTAGCCAGGGGCCTAATCCAGGTCACCACTGCTGTGGAAGGGCTACAGACAGCAGCAGCCAGTGGGAACCCCATGCATTAAGGGGGGGGGGGCAGTGAGGAGGCCTTCAGCCTTAGCAGCTTACTGGAGCCTGTGGCACATAGCAGGAGGCACAGCAGCAGGAGTCAGGCAGGCACAAAAGGCACCATGTAAAATACAGCTGTGCCTACTACAAGTGCCACAGGAAGTGAAAGACATTTAAATAGTCAAAGAATCTGGTGAGGTAACCAGATATGCGTTACTTATTCACACTGTAGTTGCAGTCCCAAGGCAATGGAAAGTAATTGTATGTACATGGTATTTGTGCATTAACACAACCACACAACTGTCAAATTAAACCTTTAAATCAATTACTGTGTTGCCATGTGCTTTCTCACCTTAGAAGTAATGTTGCGTGATTTCTCCTCTTCTTTGTCTACCCTCTGCTGCATTTGGGCCGCCTGCTGCATGAGGTGGTTGTGTCGGCTGTAAGTCCTGTTCCGGCTCGCTGTCAGAGTCCACCCTATTGGATGCCTCTATTGGTGGCTATGTTGTGCAACGTAGCACACATTGCCACAACCTTACAGCATTTTCTCTGGACTATACTGTAATGCCCCACCGGTCTTGTGTAGGATGCGGAATTGTGATTTTATACCCCAAATGTCCTTTCTATCACATTGCGCATCGCAATGTGTGCATGATTGTAACATTGCTTCCTTTGTGTGGCAGAATTCCGGTATGGGGTGAGCAGAGACCTCAGAGGGTATGCGCTATCGCCTACAGAATGTAAGAGATTAACATACATATAGTCACTGCTACATGTCACCATGGTGAACAGTTCTGAAATACAGTATTACATAGATTTACCCAGAAGATATCCTTCTCCAAACTACCCCGCAATTAGACGTCTGTGTATTCCACTGTGCCGGAAGATGTAGGCGTCAGGTGCACTGCCAGGGTAACTTGCCACTATGTCAGTTATTAGTGTTTTTGAGTTGCATGTTACCTGTATGTGAATGGTAAGATTTCCGGTTCCGGTAGATATTCTCATCCACTGCAGGGGGACATATGGGTACATGCGTCCCATCAATACAGCCAATCACATGCGGGAACTGTGCAACCCGATAAAAATCTAATTTAGTTTGCACCAAATCCTGTGGTGTCATGGGGAAGCTCTGCAACATGGGATTCAGGAAACTGTTAAAAAAGTGCAATATTTCACTTTGGGAGACACCTCCAGCTGCTGCAATTACTCCCTGGAAGGTCCCTGAAGCTAGGAGATGCAGGGAACACAGGACCTGCACATGGGTGGGTATGGCATGTCTCCTGCGGGTCTTCCACTGCAGTTTAGGGTCTAACCCAGCAATTAGAGCTAAGGTAGCGGCAGCATTCAGCCTATAGTTATCATAGATCTCCTCTTCCGTCTGCCCTAGCAATGTGACACACATTCTAAAGATTCTCTCCTGCAGCCTCCTTCTCTGCTGTGCTGCTGCTCTCAGCCTAATCCTCCATGCCACGACCTAGAGCGCAGCCATGGTGGGTCATTGTGATGCATTCTGGGACTGTTTAAGTTGTTTGCTGATGATTTCCACCTGTTTTTGCTAATGTGTAATTCTTACCACCTGATTAGATTTCTTCTAGTTTAAGGAATGCAAATAGCGATTTTTGGCTAGTTCTGTATTTGCGAAAACTTGATGCATCCCATTTTGCGATTTTTTAATTGCACTTCATGAAATACAGAACTGGTATTAACTATTCTGTTTTTTTATAAAGCGCTAAAACTGCGAAAAGTACTATTTTTTGCGATTTTGCTTAATGCATCGGAACTAGCAATTTTGCGATCGGAAACAGCATTTTCTTACCGATTTTTAGTTTTTCCGGATGCAAATTAGCTTAATGCATGTGGACCTAAGTGTTATATCTACTCACAAAGCTATAAAAGAGAATTCTAAATGCCTTGTTTTGTATTAAATGCATGCTTTTAGTTTGCAGATTCACAATGGATATGCAGAGTTCAGTAAAAATTATGAAAAAATGGGTTTAAAAAGAGTGTGAGGCAGTGTTTGGGAAAAGGGGTGGCTCTGAAAAGAGCGTTTGTGTTTATTATGTGAAAATTATAACTACACATAAAACAGGATACAGATTTTCAAGTTGTTCAGGAACACTGTGTTACCTTTCTCTGTAAAATGAACTCCATCAGTTCTGTAGAGCCAGTTAATGTCAAAGTGTAGGTTGTAGTGGCCAACTGGATGAATACCAACTGCCTCCAGTTGAATACCAAGAAGACTGAGATCATGGTAGTCGGCAAGCAGGCGGCCCTGTGGGATGACAAGTGGTGGCCTTCTGAATTGAGTGTGACTCCGTCTCCAGTATCGGAGATAAAGAATCTGGGGGTATGGCTTGACCCGTCCCTCGGTTTCATCTGCCATACCAAGAAGGTGGCAGCTTCTTGCTATGGCATTATTAGAGGACTCAGGCCAATCCTCAAGTTCTTCAATGCTCCCACCAGGCAGTTGGTGGTTCAAGCATCAGTGCTGTCTCGGCTGGATTATGCCAACTCACTTCTGGCTGGGATTAACCAATCCGAACTCTCTCGACTGCAGCGAGTCCAGAATGCTGCAGCCAGAGTAGTGATGGGTCTACCTAGGCGTAGTTCGGTCGCTAAATCTTTATACTCACTCCACTGGCTTCCTGTACACCAAAGGATTAAATTCAAGGTGTTATGCCTGGCATTTAAAATTCTCAAGGGTACATCCCCCCAAATCCTGGAGAATTTGTTGATACCGTATGTTCCCTCGCGAGCCCTCAGATCCTTAGGCCAAAACTTGGCTATGGTTCCGCGTTTTAGACTCAGTAGAGCGGGTGGCCGCTCCTTCCGAGTCCTAGCGGCAAATTGGTGGAACTCTCTCCCGGTACATGTTCGAGCTATGGACAATCTTCTTCAGTTCAGACGGGCCATCAAAACCATTTTATTTGTTTAGCTCCCTTGCTGTGTTCTTTGGCCCCTCTAGTATCCTGTGGTGTTGCGTTGTTTGACCTTGTCAGTGCGCCAGGATGCCCCTTTGCTGGGGCAGCTGTGCGCGATACAAATAAAAATAACATAACATAACGTAGAGCCAAAGTTATGGTCTTTGGGGAATGAAGAAACAGTTTTATTAACATGTTTCCTGCCTTTGTCTATCTGTGGACATAATTTCTTTGACTACTTCTATTTCTGCCGTTGGCAAATATTGGAGAATACCAAAAGCAGTATGAGGAAAAAGTGTCATTAATTGAGCAAAGGTATCCCTCTTTAGGATTTCCAGTCCTACCCCAGTCAGTGTGCCCAGGTCATTGCCACCACAGTGCCCGCTCATACCTCCCAGCTGCGCTTCCCTCCCCTTCCCTTTTTAATGGCGGCTGCTGAACGGGCATGCCGAAGGCACAACAAAGGCAAACCCGTCTGCGCCAGTCCACGACCCGCCCGCGACCAGTGCCAGTAACCCTGGATCTCCACCCATCCACCGCTATGACTCAGCCACCCTCCTCGCACTCAACCCCGAGAGGAACAACAACTGCCAACTATCCATGCTGAACACCACCCACGGACAGTTCTCCTGCCGTCACTCCTGCCAGACCTTTAACACCATCAACACCCCTACGGCCACCATCCCCTCACTGAACCCCAACACCTCGGAAACCCTGAGGTACATCCTCCTCAATGTGCGCTCCCTGCACAGACACGCTGTTGAGGTCTGGAACCTCCTTGACACCCTCTCACCAGATGTCGCCTTCTTCACAGAAACCTGGACCAACTCCTCCTCCGCCCTGACATCGCCACCACCATCCTCGACAAATACAACATCCAGAGGAAAGGCTGCCCCCACCGCCCCAGGGGGAGGACTCATCATCACACACAAGAGCTCCCTCTGACTCTCCACCTCTACTTCGGACTTTGCGCCTCTTTTGCCACAACCATCACCTCCATAGACTACATACTCATCGGAGACCTGAACTTCCACCTCCACAACCCCAGCGACCCCCAACTCCACCTCCCTCCTGGACAACCTTGCCAACATCAGCCTGAAACCGCTTGTCACCACGCCCACCCACAAGGCAGGATGCACCGTCAACCTCATCTTCACAGGAGGCAACAGCATCCAATTCAGCTACGCCACCCCCCTTGATGGACCACCACTGTGTACACTTCAACGTCAACAACCACTGCACCGCGCCCTCCAAGAAGGAACTGGAGCAAAATCACTGAATAGCAGGTCAACTCCACCCTCAACCGCAACGCCCCCACCACATCGACCGACGCCAACCTCGCAGCCAAAGAACTCCACAGATGGATCTCCAATTGTGCAGATGAGCTCGCACCCCTGCACAACTCTGACAAACAGTGCCCCAGTATGTCCACCTGGTTCACCACGGACCCCTGCTCACCGCACATCTACCACAGAGCTGCCACTGCTATCGCTTCAGAACTACGACACACCATCAACATCACCCACATGACTGAGGATCGTCACTCAGCCCTATTCTCTTCAACATCTACATGGCCCCCCTCACCTCCATCGTCAGACAGCATAGACTCAGCATAGTATACAACGCCAACGACACTCCGCCCATCCTCTCCCGCACCAAGGACCCCATCACCACCAGACTCAGCTTCCGGGAAGGAATGAGGAATATCACAGCCTGGATGAGCGGCAGCTGCCTGAAGCTCAACTCGGAGAAGACAGAGGTCCTCGCCCTCGGACCCTCCCCTATGCATGGGATAACACTTGGTGGCCCACCACCCTCGGCAGCCCTCCCACCCCCACAGACCATGCCTGGAACATCAGCATCATACTCAACTCCTCCCTCTTCATGACCCGACAAGTCAACACCGTCGCCTCCAGCTGCTTCAACACCCTCCGCATCTTCCAAAAGACCTTCTTTTTTTTTAACAAATCTTTATTGAGATTTTTTACTTTTTTTTTTACTTCATGGTTACCTCACCCTCCCCCCCCTGAAACCCCTCCTCCCGGTACAGGTAACTTTTTGAAATTTAAAATTAACAGTATAAGAATAAAAAATTATAAAGAAAAATGGAAAAATACAGGCTTTGAAGAGTAAGAAGAAAAAAGAAAAACATCATAACATTCCTGAAGCACTCGATATATCTCCACCTAATTAGTCTATGCTGGGTTCAATAGCCATAATCTAACTGGTTCCCAAATTTTTAATCCCTTTATTTTTTTCCTGATACCTTTCCGGCTATAAATGGCAATTTCGAGATTATATGTAGCTAAGAAGCGCATCAGCCACTGTTGAAATGTGGGTGGGTATTGATCCAGCCATGCGGAAGTTAAACAGATTCTTAAGACTGCCATAGCAATATATATGAGTCCCTGCATGGCAATAGGTCTAGTAGCTTTATCTACCCCTAACACGATTTCTGCTGTGCTGATCTCTATATTAACTTTGAATATTTCCGATAGGAATTTAGAGACTTCTCGTTTAACATTATCTAAAGTATGACATGTAGCCAACATATGTATCAGATCGGCTTTAGGTCTATTGCATCTGGGGCAGAGAGTCCCCTTCCCCTCTCCCCATTTTGAAATTTTTTCAGGTGTATAATAAAGGTCGAAAAAAGTTTTGTAGAACTGAGCTTGTAGCTTGGTGGACATTAGAATAGAGCTGGATAATTTGAGTGCTTTGTGGGCTAGATCCTCTGTGATATTGATCCTATTTTGCCAGATACTTGCATGTTTATCAATATCATCTGGTAGTGCAGCAATTAGTTCTTTATAAAAGTCTCCAATTTTTACCCTAGCCGAACTGACCACAGTGTTTATTGTGGGCATTTTCTTAAAGCAACCATTGGGTCCCCCCTTTTTGAGAATAAAATCTCTTGATTGTAAAAACTTTAAAAAATCATGTGAATTCAGCCCATATTTAATTTTTAGCGATTCGAATGAACAAAAACCTGTTGAATCGTAAAACGAGCCGAGTTGCGAGATTCCTAAACTAACCCATCGCCGCATGCAGGAATCCAAAAAAATTTCAGGCAGATTGGTATTGTTTTCTATCGGAGTATAAAATGAAAACCTGCCTATCGCCAAATGTTTCCGAACCATGTTCCAAACTGTATAGATACCCTTGAGTGTTTTAAACCGTTCTTTTTTTAGATGGCATTCATAGGGTAGTTTCCATAGGTGGTTATGGCATTATTACCCAAAATTAATTCGTTTGGAGTTGGAGTCAAGCAAATAGGCATTGAGTCTTGTTTGGGGATTAACAGTAAACGACTGTATTTGATGGTTGTAGCCCACCAATATAGTTTGAAATTAGGGAGGGCTAGGCCACCTCTGTCCCTGGAGTGTGTGATATGTTTGTAGGCTCTTCGTGTTTTTCCTTAGCCCCAAACGAAGCGAGATAGTATATTGTCTATTTCATTAAAGAGTGATAAGTCAAAGTTGAGACAGATTGCCCGGAAGAAGTACAAAAATGTGGGCAAAAAAAACATTTTAATGAGATTGCATCTTCCGATTATTGTTAAATGCAGGTTGTGAAGTCTCGATAAGGTTTTATTTGTCTGTTTCACTAAAGGGTCTAGGTTCAGGGCCACTAGTTTATTCAGATCGGATGTGATATTAATGCCGAGATATAATGCATTATCAGTAACTCTTGCATCATCCACACTGATATTATTATTTATTTCAATCTGGGTTTTGGTTTGATTTAATTTGTATCCCGAAATCTCCCCGAACTTTTTAGCTTCTTCCTCCATTATCCTTGCTGTTGTAATTGGATCAGATGTAACAATCGCAATATCATCTGCGAAGGCTAGAGTTTTAGTTTCATCATTCGATGTCTTAATGGGTAGTATGGTCGGATTCATTTCTAGCTTTGCGATAAAGGGGTCGATGTAAATGACGAAGAGTAGGGGAGAACAAGGACACCCTTGTCTTGTGCCTCTTGTCACTTTGATGGTATCCGATGTGACCCCATTAATCATAGCAACCACTTCGGGAGCAATATACATTTTCTGTACTGCTTGAATAAAATGATCCCCGATCCCACTCTTTGCCATGACCGACCATAGATATTGCCAGGAGACCCTGTTGAATGCTTTTTCAGCATCTAATAAAATTAGCCCCATAGGGTCTCCTGCTACCTCGGCAATGTCAAAGAGAGTTATCACCCTCTGAATGTGGTCTGTGGTTGATCTTCCAGGAACAAACCCGTGCTGTCTAGCAGATACAATTTTATGAATCAGAGGTGCCAATCTACTTGCTAGCAGTTTGGAATATATTTTGGAATCATTGTTAATTAGGGTAATTGGACGGTATGTGAATAATTCTGTTGGCCCACCACCCTCGGCAGCCCTCCCACCCCCACAGACCACGCCTGGAACATCAGCATCATACTCAACTCCTCCCTCTTCATGACCCGACAGGTCAACACCGTCGCCTCCAGCTGCTTCAACACCCTCCGCATCTTCCAAAAGACCTTCAAGTGGATCTCCCCCGAATCACAGAAGCCTGGACTACAGAAACGCCCTCTACGCCGGAATCAACAAATCCCTGCTCCACAAACTCCAGACCATCCAGAACACCGCAGCCAGACTCGTGCTCGGAAACCCACGACAGGAACACATCACCCAGCACCTGCGCAACCTCCTTTGGCTCCCCATTGAGAAGAGAGTCACGTTCAAGATACTCACCCACACCTACAAATGCCTCCACAATGCCGGTCTCTGGCCAACCCAAGTAATATCC
The DNA here is from genome assembly GCF_964263255.1 of Lissotriton vulgaris. Taxonomy (NCBI): domain Eukaryota; kingdom Metazoa; phylum Chordata; class Amphibia; order Caudata; family Salamandridae; genus Lissotriton; species Lissotriton vulgaris. Next base: position 1,221,147,432 of record NC_141693.1, read on the forward strand.
ACATTAGGCAAACACAGGTCCCTGTCAATGCCACTCTTTTGAGCACACTTTAGCTTAAAACACTAAGCTATTGCCCACAATCCACACTCTAACAATTTTGAAGGCAAGAAGCAGTAACACACAGGAGAAGGCTGCTGGTGAATGAGAATGATTTGTAAATGAAGGCAGTTAAAAAGGAGCCTAGCAACTACAATGTAAGACATGACATTTTATTGGATGATGTAAGTATGCTAGAGGTTAAAACTAGGTTGAAATATAGTGATAAAAGTAAGTAGATGTAAAATTGGCTTTGCAGATATTAGCAAGAAGTAATGGTCTTTGGGATATGGGTCTGATTCCAAATACTCAAACACGAATGCTATACTGGGTTTGGAAGTTAGCATGCTGCTCTCAGAAAGTGTTGTGAAAGTGTTGTGAACTTGGGACCTTCTGCTAGCAGAGAATATATCAAAATTGGTCTCTATGGTAACAGAGCAACAGGAGCAGCGAAGAAGAGTTTTGTTAGAAGATGGTAAAAATAAGTCGGGCTCGATTCACAAAAGTAATCTGAGATAATCCTAACTTTACAACTTTTGTTATTCACAGAAGGCATTTAGAAGTACTAAAGTTAGGATTTTGTCTCAGTTAATCTTAAGTTTTGGTCTTAAATTAAACTTAAGTCAAACTTAAGTTTAACTGAGACAAAATCCTAATTTTAAGACTAGGATTTTGTCTCAGTTAAACTTAAGTTTGTCTTAAGTTTCACTTACGACCAACATTTAAGATTAACTGAGACAAAATCCTAACTTTTGTACTCCTAAGTGCCTTCCTTGAATACCTAAAGTCGTAAAGTTAGGATTTTGTCTCAGATTACTTTTTTGAATCAGGCCCGTAGTGTTTGGGTGGAAATGTGGCCATTTTACAAACTGGAGTATAAGTGACATTGTTTATGAAGAGTTTAAAAAAAGATTTTATTGTCCTGCACGGAGCTGCAAATCCACCACGAAGTTACATGGGGGAATGCACTGAGCATCACAGCGGATTTACGATACCGGACAAAAACCTTACCAAATTGGGCTAGCTTTAAAAAAGTGTAAGAAAGGGTTAACAAGTCTGACCATTCAGAAGAGGGGTATTATTAGTCAAATATGAAAGCAATGTAAGCACATTTGTTAACATGATCTGTAACCTTGAAAGCAAAGTTTGAAAAAATGTTTTTTTGTAAGTCCTCATTTGTGGTTTATGCTAAGGGGCCAGGAAGTTCTAAGACTATGGCAGGGAGGCCCGATCTCTTCACCAGGTAGGTTTGTAGACATCACGGACTGAAGACGACCAACCAAGTCAAAAACCTGAACCACCTACACAAATAAGATCAATAGAAGGGGGCTACAGCTGTGGATGGCATCCCGGCTCCTATTCGACCAGTATAACATTGCGGCTAATCATTGGAGAAGTAGATTTACTAACAAAAAGAAAAATAGTGCTCAAAATATAGTGCCAATAGGGTGATCCTTATGCCAATCTTCCCAGGTCCTCCAAAATGTTGTTCTTTTAGAGTGAGTTCGGATATTTTTTGTACTGCATATAGCCAATCCCACGCCAAGGGGAGGTGGGGGCAGGTAAAATCCACTTTATACATAATTATCTTTGTGCAAGCAGAATTAAAACAAAAATGTGTGACTTTTGTGACTTAAGAAGTCTCAGTTTATCCCCCCTTCACTAACCACCGCAAAAATTACCAAAACCAGGCACACCTTGATCTCTTAACCCATAATCTCTGAGAGAATCTTACCAACTTTATGCCAGAAGAACTGGATTGAAAGACACTGCCAGAACATGTGGACGTGGTCAACTCTCTTATTGTCCGGTTTCCCAGTTTCGACAATGTCTTTGGCGCCCAGATGACCTTGTGGACAGTAAACAGATACTTTTTCCTAAGCAGCGCAGACTATGTAGATAGGCGCAAGTAAGCAAAGATACTTGCCAGAGAGCTTTGAGGTCTTGGTTTGGCACTTCCCTCTTCCAGATCTCCATGAGCAGGGCATGCACCTCTTCACCGGTCAGGAATAACATCCAGTACCACTTTGAAACTTATTTTCTGTCATTGCCATATCCTGTCCTATCAGTAATAATTGCCCTTGCCGTCTTTTCCTAAGGCCTTTGCTGAACTTGCTAAATCATAATATTTAAATTTCGATAAGGTGCCCTCAGTACTATCTACAAAACACTGCCAGGATAGGAACTGATTTTCTTCTATGATTTGCCCCCATTTATGTATGCCACAGTCATGCAAAGGGATTGCAAGTTTATCAAAGAGGCAGGGTACCGTGCCGGGAAAGTCCGATATCGGGGCGAAGCAACTGTAGTAGGGGAGAGTCTTATACGGTAGCACAGCTTGCATCCGGCCACAATGATCTTAAGTCTCACTTTTTTAAAGAACTTTGGGTGACCAAATTTTAAAAGAAAAATGCCCCTGTGCCTGGAAAGGCCAGCGGTGCGATCCCTTAATAACGGCGAGAAAGTAGAGTTGTCCATCAATAACTGCCTTACGATCTTTAGGTGAAAGGCCCGGTAATATTAAAAAAGGTCAGGGCTTGCGATACCGTTGTGTTCCTTTTTTCTACGGAGCTTCCTCCAAGCAATTCAGACCCCTTTAGCCCTACAAATAAAACAGCTAAAATCCCCTTGCAACTTCTTAAACCACACTGGTTTGAATTTTAATGGGATTTCATTAAAAATAAAGGTTAATTTGGGAAGAATGTACATTTTTAACAAGTTATTGTGATTGTTAATTGAGATTTGAAAAGCGCATATCACGGCAGGTCTCTAAGCGCTAAAGAGAGAGTAGCTATTGCCCACCCCAGTGAGTGACTATTGGTCTCTAGTAAATGTGTGTGAATTATGCCCAGGCTTCCATGAAGAGGAGGGTCTTCCATTTTTTCCTAAAAGGGAGAAGGGATTTTTCCTTCCAAAGGTATCCTGGCAGCTTATTCCACAGCTGTGGGATCAGAACTGAGAATGCTCGTTCTCCTTTGCTCGTTGTGTTGAAACATGGACCGGCCAGTCGACCTCCCATCGATGACCGGGAGTACGTCTGGGGACATAACTCTCCAGACGCTCCTTGATGTAGATTGGAGCCTGGCCCAAAAGGACTTTGTTGGCGATGCAGAGGTCTTTAAACCTGGCTCACTACTTGATGGGGTGCCAGTGAAGCTGTTGCAACAGAGGTGGGGCCCGCGCCCATCTTGGGAGCTTGAAGATCAGCCTAGGTGCATAATTCCTAGCTACTTGCAGCTTGCCCAGTCGCTTTTCAGGTAATCCAATGTAAAGCGCATTACCATAGTGTAGGCGGGACACGATCAGTGGGGTCACCACCATCCGCAGGGTAGAGAAAGAGAGGAGGGGTGCTAATTTCCTCAGCTTTATTAGCAGGCCAACGCAGGTCCCGACCATGGAAGACACTTGGCTTAGACAAAGTGAGTTTGTTGTCTATTTTAATGCCTAGGTTTTTAACGACTTGGGCTGGGGTAGGAGTAGCCCCTAGCTCCGGTGGCCAGACAATGTCAGACCCCGGGGGGCTTCCCATGGTGCTAGCTAGAACCTCAGTTTTGTCCAGATCAACTTTGAGTAAATTAGCTGTCATCCAGTTGACCACGTATGTAAGAATGTTTTGCTCGTGTAGGTGTGCCTGAGGCCTGTTGTCAATTTGAAGAATTAGTTGGGTGTCATCGGCATATTTGACCACCTGGCAGTCCATACGTGCTAGGGTCCCCACTAATGGTCTGAGATAGATATTGAACAATAGTGGGGATAGAGCAGACCCTTGAGGGACTCCACATGTTAAAGTCCCTTTATTGAAGACGCAGTTCCCCATCTGGATCCTTTGCATCTGGGCTGTCAGGAAGGAGGCGATCCATTGATAGACCATCCCGCTAATTGCCCCTATCTCTAATTCATGTCAGAAGTTGGCTGTGGTTGACCGCGTTGAACGCCGCTGTGAGATCTAATGGAATCAGGGCTTACAGCTTCTTACTGCCGGCCGTGAGCCTGAGTTTCCTGAGCAAGGAATTTTTCTTTTAGAACTACTGCACTTTTCATTGTTCCACAGTTATGTCATTTGGCAAAACAACTATTATTTACAGAGAACGGGTACATCAATGGGTTTTCCCGGAGCCCCAACCTATGCAAATACATTTATGGCTTATTTGGAGCACCAACACATTTTAACAAACCAGATATGGCGTGACAATGCGGCCATCTTTTTGAGACACGTTGACGACATACTTGTAATTTGGAGAGGACCGAAAGCACTCCTGGAAGAATGCATTGAGAAATTGAACACCTGTAATCCAAGAATCCAATCAGAACGCATTCACTTTTTAGACATTGAAATCTGTAAATATTCTGGAGGATTGGCAACAGCAGTTTATAGGAAACCTACTGATGTGAATAATGCACTACACTACATAAGTGCTCATCCCTATTTTATGAAAAAACACCTACCAGTATCACAGAGATAAGAATTAAAAGAATAACTTCAGATGAAGCCACGTGTGCGACTACTATTCAAATACAGTTGGATAAATACAGCGAAAGAGGGTACCCAGAAGACGTGCTTGAGGTAGCAGCGGACACTGTATTCCATAAAAAACGTAAAGATCTATTAAAGAAGTCATTGAAACCTCCAAATACACGTGGAGTTGTTCTCAAGCACTCTGTTCAATCCCCCCAAATTAAATCAATCATTAGGAAACTTTGGGACATCATCGAACAAGAGGTTGACTTCACAGGTTTATTTCGAGACCCACCATTATTTGCACACAGTAGGTCAAAGAACCTGAGGGAACTTTTGCAATCTCGTCAACTTGAAGAAAAATCCAACCACAATGGAATGAGAAACTGTCACAATTGTGGGCAATGTGGCAACGTAATTGTAGGGGACACATGTGATCATCCAAACAACGGCCAAAAATTGAAACTCCGACACTCATCTGATTGCAATACTGAGGGGGTAATTTATGCAATTAAGTGCCCATGGGGGCTGGTTTATGTAGGGAGAACCAGCCGTAAGGTCAAAACACGAATAGTAGAATATAAAAGTAGAATCAGAAATAAGAATTTAAATTCATCTTTGGCAGTACATTGGGTCAACACCCCACACACAATTCCCCAGTTGCGATATACTATTCTTGAAAAAAATCCAAACGACCCCTGGAATTGAGGCAAATACAGTTTTAGCACGAAGAGAGACCTATTGGATTAAGTATTTAGGTACCATCATCCCCCGGGGTCTCAATGATCAGTATGAATTATTGTGTTTTCTCTGAAGGAGTTTGTTTTATGAAAAACAAGCATGTTTTACTCACATGAAATTGTCTTAGCAGATACGTGGATTGTACAGGATATGCACTCTTTCTAATTTATGTTCTCCCTTATATACTTTTCTCATTGTTTTGTGTCACTTGGCTATCAGTGACTACATGACACGCATGCTCAAGCACAAGTTTCAGGAATTTTTCTTTGGACTCGGGACACACATAAAGATGTTGCAAAGAACATATTCCTAGTATTGGCAGCTAATAATATATGGTCCACTTGAGATCGCGTTTGCAACATCTGTTCGTTTAATAGTGAACTATTATGACACTGAGACGCTTTTGGACTCGGGTTTTTAACTTGGTTTACACGTTGCACACACCGTAGTGTTAATATGTTTGTGGAGATGTGGCACAAGAAAGTTTTTTGGTGAGCAGACCGGTCTGGCTCCTTTAAATACACAGGCATTACCATATACACGTCATCACGTTTGATGCGGGCGTCGGCTATCCATCATTGAAGTCTGTTTCATGGCGGTTCTTTCGGTGAGTTTCCCGACACGCTGAGAGTATTACCGAGTTCTCTGAAGGTCATGGAGACGGTTGATTACACATTGCTTTTCTGTTTGTTGCAGGACACAAACACACATCTTTCATTTCCTCGAGTTGCTTATGGAACAACATTAACAGACAGACCGGTAAGCTTGTATACAATGTCGGCGGTGGTTGAAATTTGCTTTTGAGTATGGTCTATTTATATCATTCTGGTGCTGTCTTCACAGAGTTGCGCTTTGTATCGATCTGCACTCTTCAGAGTATTTCTCGAATCGGCAGGTAAGCGATTTTTGCGTCTGTAACAGCACCATTATTTACTCGGGTTACTGGTGAAGGAGAGTATGTCGTTTCTCTGAATCACGAGCCACTTTCGTTACACTCTTTTCTATGTTCATACTCATAGCGTTTTTCAGCACACCTTATATTTATCACGGTGTACCCCTGAGCTTTCCTCGTATCTTTTCTGAGAGCAAATCCTAGTTTAGTTGTAATTTTTTTTTATATTATCGTGAGATGTCAGTGTTCATTACACACTTATGTGTTTTATGTTGTAGCTCTGGACGGAGGAAACTGTGTCATTTAACTTGTGAATTTTGGATCAGATTACCCCTGAAGAAGGGTTTTTGAAAACCCGAAATGCATTGGGTTCCATAACAATATTGTTTGTCAAGATTCATAACAGTGTTCTTTGTTTTGTTTTGTATATATGATGACTAATATTCACAACACAATGTGAAAATCCATGAATGTTTATTTGCTTAATACAAAAGAGTGGTATTAATCCCATTGTAAATGTCTTTGAGTTTTTTTTCTTTGAAATGGTTTGAAGATACCTTGATTTAAAATTATATTAACGATATTTATAAGTCGGAGAGACTGTCAAGTCCTTGCCTGTGCTTCACAGCAGGCCCAGGGTTTCCCTCAGCCTTGTTCACTTGAAAATTGTATCCAAGAGGGATTTTAGAGCTAACCCAATAGTGTTAAAATACAGAACACAGTAGACTTTACAACTAGAGTAGAATAGAAGTTTTTTAAGGTGTGCAGGCTTGCTTTCATAAATAGCAGCCCCAACATGGTCATAGTTTCCTCTAGCTGACTGGCCTGTGATTTTCTGGGAATCTGGTCCCAGTGATATTTGAAATCCCCCACCACCAGGAGTTGCTGGTATCGGGAGCATAGGTCGGTGACCTTTTCACTGAGGAGATCGTTAAACTGGGTGTTGTCCGAGGGGGGGGCGATATACGACCACTATAGATAGGCATGATGGTTTGGAGTGGACTTTTACCACTGAAATTTCTGCATCCTTTAGGTTCTGACCGGTGAGCTTTTCTTCCATTAGACATTTGCTATAGAGTAATGCAACCCCTCCCCCTCTTTTCCACTCCTGTCTGTTGTGCCATAGAGCATCATACTCTAAGGGTAGTGCTGCAACGATATCAGGACCTGAGCTGTCATCAATCCAGGTTTCTGAGATTGCTAAGATGTCAGGGGTTTCCTCCTGAAGGAGGGTGAAGATCTCCAGGATATGCTTCTCGAGGGAGCGAGTGCTGAGTACTGTAGCCTTTAGATTCCTGGGGCTTACTGACCCTGTGCTCTTAGAGATATATGGCTGTGCAGCCCTGCTCTCTTCTTCCCACTGCTTGATAAGCACATTTTCAGCTATGAGTGTGTCTTTCTCCTGTTCCTTCGGGGGGTTGAGAGCTCTGTGTTTAGTGCCAGCAGCTGCTCCATTGAGTAGGCCTGGATTTGACCATGGTTCCTGGTCCCTGATCCCGGTTGGGTGCAGACGGGCTTGCCTTAGGGGGGCCAGCGGTGCGCCCGCTGCACTCGTCTGCTTCATGTCATTAATTATGTCCTCCCTTGTCCCTTGCCCACCCTGCTGCCATTCAGCCCTGCCAAGCAGCTGTGTATCCCTCAACCACTAGACCGCGTGGAAGCGGCAGAAGTGGAGGGAAATGGTGCCTCCACAAGTTGGATCTGCCTATAAATGAAAGAGGGGAGGGCTGCCCACACCTTAAGTAATTTTCTGGCCCCGGAAGCTACCTTGTTGAAATTATTTTGGGCTAACTTTGCTAGTACCTTTCCCAAGTACCTTACTTCCCATCTTATCAAATTGCTTGTATGTTGCGTATTCTCGATTTTTTGTTGATTAACTCGATAACCAGATGCTCTCCCAAAATCTTCCAAAAATGTCCCAAATTCCAATTAAAGGGAGGTGGTCTCTCCACCCCTTATTCTCCGGTGCCCCAAAGCCCCCAGCTGTTCAACCTCTAACAAAGATGACATGGAGGAGGCAGTCGAAAAAAGTGGACGGGATGAAAATTACTCCTTCCCTTCGCTCATACTTTAGGGTCCAGTCGAAAGCAGAGCAGATTGCTCCCTCTCCTGCCCCTCTTATTCCCCATTGTAAGTCACATCCTGAGCTAGGACCGTGTTGGGGACCTGTAGTAGCCTTAACGAAATGGATGTCACTGGTGCAAATAAGCAGACCTTAGGCAGTATAGATTCGCTCAGCTCTATCAATAGGTTCATGTTTTAACTGAATGCAATAATTTGGAGTATGACCAAGATAACCTAATGTCTTTGGCCCCTCTTTCCCTATCCAATGAATCTGATGGGCAGCGCCCAGGGAACGATAAACATATGGACATGGATAAACTCCTCTCTGCATTAATAACTCAGGTCAGAGAAATATTTGCTGTGTGAATCAAATCTACAAAAAATTCAGGGCATATGCGAGGCTCTAGAAATTAAGATCAACACCCTTATGGACAGAGTGGGGGTGATGTAAACATCCCTGGAAGAGCTTTTCAAGAAGGTTGATATTAACCAAAGGGAGATTCAGACATTGAAAACTGGAGATAAGGTGCTTCAGGACAAGTTAGAAGTCCTTGAAAACAACGCAGGAAGAAATAACATCAGGATTTTGAATGTATCAGAAGGGCTTGAGGGAGAGAATATCAAGAGATTCACATTCAGTCTCCTGAAATAAGTTAACCCAGATATTGATGAAATCAAATTAGAAGAGGACATTCAAAGGGTCCATTGTGATCCATTTTCTAGAAGGTCAGCAAGAAAAACTCTGAGAAGAATCCAGGTTAATTTTCAGTCATATTTTCTTAAAGAGTAGGTTCTTGCGGAGGCCCTCAAAGCAGGGAGCAATGCAAAGGGAGACTGGTCCTTTCATATAAGATCAGATATCTCCAGAGCTACGCAAGACAGGCAGTGGGAGCTAGGAAAATATATCCAAGAACTTAGGGTATTAAGTGCCACCGCCCATATTCGCTTCCCCACCTCCCTTAGAGTTAGGTGGAACAACAAAATGCATAACTTCAGGGACCCTGATGAAGTCAGCTCCTTAATTGAACAGGTTAAAGTTCAGCTGTAATGACGGAGACTCTAACGCTGTGTTGCCGTGGGAGAGCTCAAAGAGATACTCTTTTTAGAATAACTAGGGGCATATGTACAAGCCTCTATCCCTACAGGAACGTCACTTTTTTTGATGTTCCTGCGGGTATGGGGGCTTCGCCTCATTTACAAGGTGGCATTAAAGGACTTAATGTGGCTTAGCATGAAAGGGGAGGGTAATGGGTATTGCAGTGGGCGTTCCACCGCAACATCCATTGATTCTGATGCTGCCTCCTATTTACAAGTGAGGTGTAAATTGGAGGCAGCACCAGAATTAAGAGCAGGAAAAACCTGGTCTTAAACTGGCGAAGCGAGGAGAAATGTTTATTTTCTCCTCGTTTTCATGTGTGCTGCGTTGTGCAGCACACATGAAAACAGTAAATGGCCAATGACTGTTTATGTACAGGAAGGTGCCCGTTCCTGCACAGAAATAATCCTTTTTTTTTAAATGCCTTTTCGTAACTTCTGTGTGTGCTGCATTAAGCAGCACATTCAGGAGATACAAAACAGCATTTCAAGATTGCTTATGTGCAGGAAGGGGGACCTTCCTGCACATAAACAATCTTCCCCTGCAGGCAGACACCCTTGCACTATGGTGCAAGGGTACCTGCGTTGGCACCAAGCTGCAAAACTTAGTGATAGCGCAGGGGGAAACTCAGGGCCTGCACCATATTCTTGTAAATATGGTGCAGCCCAGCGTTTCAGAAGTGGCGGAGCCTCTTCCCTTGTACATATCCCCCTTAAAAACAACAGGGAGGGCTCTCCAGGGTGGGTCACCAAACAGTTATAAAAATAAACTGGGTGGGGGAACACATGGGAGAAAAATATAAAAAATAAGACCTCATTACTCAAAACAGATCAGGAGGATGTGCCAGGCACACAATTATACTCAGTTAGGCCCAGGCATCAAGTTTAACTTATGGCGGGCTGTGGTATACCTAGACCTTTAAAAGTTTTGACTTCGAATTACAATGGCCTCAGGATTAGTCCCAGAAGGAAGAGAATCTTGGAGTATCATAGGCTTTCAGAGAGGTTATCTTCTTACAACAATCTCACTTACGGAAGGGGGAATGGGAAGAGATACTAAAGGGGCAGAAGTGGATAGACTAGTGTATGTGCACTACCCAGTCACGCTCTATAAAGGGGGTGGTGCTCCTCCTTAAGAAATCCATTCAAGCCACCTTTGGGGAGTATGTTGTTGATTCAGCAGAAAGATGGGCAATAGCCAATGCAAAAAATGTTGGCTTGTGGATCGCATTCGTAGGATATTATGGTCCAAAATTAGACAACCCCCACCCCTCTGTGGCTTATTTTTCATCTTGTAGACCTTAATCACCCTATCATATTAGGAGGGGATTTCAATGTAATAATTGATCCTGCTCAGGATAAATCGTCCATGAGGGCAGCCACAAATGCACCCAACATGATAAGTTTGCTGAAACAGATGGTGGAGGACATTGGTCTTATTGATATCTGGAGGCTTATGGGTAGTAAATTAGAACGTGCCGGAGGAAGGTTCACATTTTACAACAAGAAATAATGTCATCGGTCCCGGTTAGATATGTTCCACGTAGATTCTTTTATCAGCAAAATACTGCCAAAGTCAAACATTTATCAGAGCATTTATCGATCACTCGGCAGTTAGCCTAGAGTACCAAAGAACAGGCCTTCTCGCCAGAGATTGACCGTTAATCGAACACTATTCTTAGATCCACAGGTAGTTGAGAAGCTGAAAGATGCCACAAACAATTTCTTCCTCCTAAGCAAAGCATCTACTCCCTTACATATTGTTTAGGACTTACAAGGCCTTCCTAAGAGGCATTTTAACTAGCTCAACTGTTTCACGAAATAAAAAGGTAAGGGAAGATATCAGCAAACTTGAATCTTCAATACAGACCGTCCAAGTAGAGCTTGAGAATGCTTCCAATGCTCATGATGCATGTTGAACAACAGCTACAAATGGCAAGACTAGAACTCGCTGACTACTTGGAGGCAATAGTGAGGAGGAAATGGGAAGCTAGCAAACTTTCCCACCACAAATATGAGGAGGGCTGTGACAAACAGCTGGAAATCCAAAACTGATCAGATAAGGAACACAATTAAGGCAATTAGATGTGAAGAAATGGGTAAAATTGTCTCAGATGACTTCGAGATTGAACATGCTTTCACACATTTTTTTCAAAATCTGTATACAGAAGATTTGGTGGTGGTGGGGGAGATCAAATTGAGCACTTCCTTCAAAACCTAGAAATCCTGTCCATAGAGGGGGCCCTAATAACAAACTCAATGCCCCCATTTGTCTGAAGAACTCTTTAAAATAATTAGTAATCTGGAAAGAGGAAAGCAGCTGGTCCAGACTCTCTTTCTAACGAGACGTCAATGATTCTAAAGGAAAAACTGACACCTATTGTGATACAACTTTTCAATTCAGCTTTTTTGCATAGACAGGATTCGCCGCCTTCCTGGGACGAGGCCATTATAAATATAATTCTCAAGCAAAATAAAGTCCCTAAGCCTGTGAGTCCTAAAGACCTATCTCCCTCCTAAACTGTGTCTGTAAAATCTACACACCGATTTTAACCAAGCGGCTCAAAAAGGTGGTGGATGCTTTGGTTCACAATGATCAGAAAGGGTTTATTAAAGGAAGGCAACTATATAAATTAACCCATGATTTAATAGGGGCAATCGATCTGGCTGCTGAACGCAGTATTCCCTTGACAGTACTGACTTTCGATGCTTCCAAGGTCTTCGATAGGGTCAGCTGGCCCTTTCTGTATAGTGTTATTAACCAATTAAATCTAGGAGAGGCTTTTTTAGCAGCAGTTAGTTCCCTTTATAAACACCCCTCGGCTAGGATTTTTGAGAATGGGTACCTCACGAAACCAATAAATATTAGAAGAGGGACTAGGCAGGGGTGTCCTCTTTTGTCTCTTCTTTTCAACCTCTATGTAAAGCCATTAGCAAACAAATTAAGGACTTGTAAGAACATTATTCCTTTTACTTGCAATCGGTGGAAGAAGAAAATCAGTCTGTATGCCGATGATTTGATGGTCTAAATAGGGGATCTGGTAAAGTATCTCCCAGCTATTCTGGGCATCTTGAAAGCAAAGTTGAAAAGGTTGGCATTAACGGTCTCTTTGTATGAGAATGGTATACTATTCTTGAGTGTTGTTTTTGTATAATTTCTAAAAGAAGATACTCAAAATGATACTGAGAGACAATACAGACCAACAATCACATTTAACAGATATGTAGTATTAAAACACATTTGCTAGATAAGGAATACGTGTATATATGGTGGATGGAAGTGAGTAGGATGTTTAGAAAAAGTAAAAGGGAATTTAAAAAAGAGAGTATGTGATGAAAAGAAAGAAAACAGCAATCACCAAAAGAGAGCAACAAAACTCAAGTATACACCAATGCAGCTACTGACACAAGCACTGAAACAGTAATGCATGCAGTAACACACACAGGCATTCCATCATATACATAATGACACACCCAGATTTACACTAATATATTAATTGAGCTAGCCTGGCACACATCACTGATGCTTACAGTATCACAGCCAGGGATAGTCTGGTGTATACAATAACACAATTAGACACATACCTATGCATACACTCACAGACCCCTGAATACCCTGATCCATACATTTACACAGGCAGGTGCACACTCATGTGTACAGTAACACATCCAGACAGACACTGATCCATACGCTGACACTGCTGGGCACATACTGATTCACACTGTGACATACCCAGACAGAAATTGATGCATATGCTAAGACATCCATACATACTGAAACATACAGTGACACATTTAAGTACATTGTTATGTAATAGCATACATTTTGGGACCCCCTCTACGGTTGAATTAATGACCAGGGAAAAGAGAGGACAACATTAAGGAAAAAATACTGAAATTCCCCTGTGGTCAATTCGTATTTTCTTATGTGGCATAGCTCATAAATTTAACTAGTTAGCCTTCATATTAACGCAGATACAACAAAATTAGTTCTCTCATCTTATATATTCTATTAGTTTTTTCTTTTTCTGTAGTGTATCAAAAATATTTTTTTCTTCTTTTTAAATCTTTTCCTTATGTATTCATCAATTCATAAACATAGGTTATAATCCAATCAGTATTAAAATACAGTGAGAAATACCTTGATCTTTACAATATATTTAAAAAACAAGTGTTTGTACAGTGAAGAACAACACCCTGTCTATCACACACCAAACACCATACACACTTACTCATTCATACATCTCTACACTCTTTCCAAACCCAAAAACAATTTCTAAGGTTGAGGTAACACAGATATTATTTGTGTATTTTCCACGCCAGTTCTTCGCGCGTTTCGGTGGATTCTGACCACCTTCCTCAGGACCAGATCAGATAAAGTTTTATTCTCCCCTCAGCGTGTGTGTGCAGGGTACCTTTAGTTTTAGTGATACCCAGATCTGTCTAATTTCTTCTGTGTACGGGTATTAACTTCTCTTTGACATCAATAACCAATCCCCCAAATTTACAATAAGTATGTTGCTTAGGGATTAGTCTTTATCTTAGTTTGTGTGGCAGGAAGAGACGGGTATTTTGCTGGAGCTCTCGTTTATGGTTGCCCTTTGTTTTTGACGATAAATGCGGCCTCTAATATAGTGTTTTTCATAATACAGATTCCATGTTGAATTCCTTTTGGTTCCTCACTCTCACAGTAGTGAAGGTCTTTAGTTTTAGTGATACCCAGATATGTCTAATTTCTTCTGTGTACGGGTATTAACTCTCTTTGACATCAATAACTAATCCCCCAAATTTACAATAAGTATATCGCTTAGGGATTAGTCTTTATCTTAGTTTGTGTGGCAGGAAGAGACGGGTATTTTGCTGGAGCTCTCGTTTATGGTTGCCCTTTGTTTTTGACGAAAAATGCGGCCTCTAATATTCGTGTTTTTCATAATACAGATTCCATGTTGAATTCCTTTTGGTTCCTCACTCTCACAGTAGTGAAGGTCTTTTTTGTTGATTTAACTGATGTTCGCGGTCATCCTGCCTCGTCTCTCCTCCCCCAATAATCGTTACGCATATGTATACAGCAACACGCTTAGGGGCACATGCATCAAACCATTTTGCGATTGCAAACAGTGCAAATTGCAGAATTCAGCCGTTTGCAATCGCAAAATTCCCTTTTCAGATGCATGTACCTTTTTTGCAATTCACAATTAAGGAAATCACAATTTTTTGTGATTCCCTTAATTGCAAATGCTGTTAGGGAATCGCAAATTGCGTTTCCCAAATGCAATGCATCATGCATTTTCAGATTGCGTTTTTGCAATTTGGAATCGCAATTTACCATCAACTTCAAGTTGATGGTAATTTGCAATTCCTTTGATAAATGCAAAAAAATGCACTTTTCAAAGTGCATTTTAGTGCACACACTGTGTGCATCACAAGTGTATACCTACAATTTTTGGGGGTGCATCAGGGTGGCCTTTTGGCCTCCTTGCACCCTTCAAATTGCATGCGCAATTTGCGAGTACTTATTTGGTCCTTGCAACTTGCGCATGCAATCCCATCCATTCCTATGGCCCCCAGGCCCATAGGAATGAGTGGGAAGCCATTCCTTAATTGCGAATCACAATTTGTGAGTCGCAATTAAGGAGTGTGTAGGAATCACAATTTTATTTGTGATTCCTACATGCATACGGAATTGCGATTCCTTAAAAATCATAATTTAGGAATAGCAATTTCTTACTTAGATGCATGTGTCCCTTAGATATACAGGTACCTAGTAATGGAGCCACTAGAATACCTATGCACACACTGATACAATGACTAACACAATCAAACCAGACACTGAAAATCCATGGAAACACTAATGTACTCACTGGCACTCCTATGAACATAGCAATTGGCACACTGAGACCTCTGGTCAAATAGTAATGCAATCACCAACACCCAAGGACTCACTCATGCTGGGAGTAAGACACCCAGGTAGAGAATAATATAGTTAGAAAGATAGGCAGCCAAAGACTAATACCAGTAGTTAGATACCTAGGTGTACAGTGAGACCTATTTCAATAGAAAGTAGCAAACACTAATACTTGCACACAATAATATATTAATACATACACTAAAATACTCAGCCTATCGCTAATACCTATAAGCAAGAGAGATAGATAGATACACAGTTAGATGTGCCTACTGAAAGAAACAGAGCAAAGAAGGAGAGGAAACTATCACTTGTATAAGTATTTACAACACATAGAGTAAGGAATGCACCAGTAACTCAGTGAATTACTAATAGTGCCTTGAGACCCTGACGGGTGAGTAGTGCACTTACAATTCCCTGATTGATTGATTGAACGTTGCCTAATGTAGAGGTTAATTTATTGTTTATTTGATTTCCAGATATCCACTTTTATTTAAAGAGGAATTACAATGCCTGACAAAGGACAAAAAAGAAAGAAACAGAGGAAACAGTATTACCTACTTAAAAATGAGAGAGAAGAAGAAAATAGGGTGTATAATGTGCTTGGGAAGAAAAGTGAAGCGGGTAAGAGTACTAAGAAATTTCTTTAAAAATATGTCATTAAATGCAGAATGAGGGAAAAGTCTTGTGTAAAGAAGGAATTTCAAAATCAACTAAAAAAAGCAAGGTGTACATGTTTCTAAAAGGAGGAAATGTTCTAAGAAAACAGGCAGTTTGTTAGGGAGACTGACACAGTTTAAGGAGTTACAAACTAAAATGTTTTGCACTAGAGTAATACAGAATTTGCTGCAAAGGGTGTTATGTTATATGTTATGTTATAAAAAGTATAGAGCGTGCTAGTGCCCCAACAAAAGGGCTTCCCAGTGCCAGTCCGTACATAAATACCAACTGCAGCAGTGACTTATGGAAAAGATACTAGAGGAAAAACCTAAGAAGAGAAGAAACACGTTTTCAAAATTTTCCTGAAGGACAAGTTCCAGAAAACTAAGACATTTGTACGAAGCAAACAGCCACCCACTCTTACTCTCTTAACATAGGTAGCAGAAGCCATATTAAGGGTGGCTGAATGCAGATGGCGTACAGGTTGATAAAGAGATAACAGATGAGACAGGATGGGAGCCCCTTGGGAATGTAAGATTTTATAGGCGGTTCACAAGGTCTTAAAGTGCACGCACCTCCACAGGGAGTCAATGTAGTTTGAAAAGGTGGCTGATTGTAGGACAGAATTTAAGAAGGATGAACAATATCTTAGATGTGGCATTTTGAGTCTGCAGGAGTCCTCTAATCACTGACTTGTTACTCTCAGGTATAGGATGATGCAGTATTCTAGCCTGGAAAGAATTGCTGCCCAAATGATTATTTGACCGGTTCCAGGATCAAAATGCCCAAGAATGGGTTTAAGATCTCGCAAGAGCCCAAACCACGTGCCTGCCACTGATTTCCCATGCACCTCAAAAGTTAAGGTGTGATCCACCCAAATGCCTAGATTTTTGACTGAAGTCTTGGGGTGAGGACGAGGCCCCGGGGAGGCAGGCCACGAAATTGTTGCCCCAGTAGTTGGTGTCTTTTCCTAATAGAAGGATTTCGGTTTAGTTCGAATTCGGTCGTAGACAGTTAGCATTCATCCATTCTGCGACAGCCAGCATTTCTCTTTAGAAATTGGACAGGTCTGGCATGGGTTTGTCAGAGAAGGAGAGCACGAGTTGGGTGTCGTCAGCATAAGACAACAGCTCAAGCCCCAAGGATTTCATGTCCTGAGCCGAAGGTTGAATGTAAATATTGAACAACGTCAGGCTCAAGAATGAATCCTGAGGGATG
The DNA here is from genome assembly GCF_964263255.1 of Lissotriton vulgaris. Lineage (NCBI taxonomy): Eukaryota > Metazoa > Chordata > Amphibia > Caudata > Salamandridae > Lissotriton > Lissotriton vulgaris. The sequence goes on from NC_141693.1 coordinate 1,221,164,499, forward strand.
CCATGGCACAGAGCATGCGATTGGGATCTGTAGGGAGGGAAAATACCCTGAAAGGACACTCTGCGAGAAAGGAGGAAAACCAGGATAGTGCGGAACCACCTATGCCAGTATCCTCTAGGCACTGAAGCAGGATTTTGTTTCAGAACGTATCGCAGTGCCTAAATCAAGCAGAATCAAGGCTGTGAATCTGACATTGTCTAAAGTGCTATGGAAATGCCCTGTAACCTTAAGGAGTGATGATTCTGTACCATGCACCACCCTAAAGCCATTCTGGAAAGTGTTCAAAATCTGGTGCTCTTCTAAAAATGTAGTTAGGATAGCATGCGGTCCCTGAGGGTGCGGGGGCCCCTGCATATATTAAGAAGATTGCCCCCGGGACCTGGCCCACACAGGGGCCTTAATATAACGAAGCATGATACACCGCTTTTAAAAAGCAATTTTGGCGGGGTTCGCGCACCATACGCGAATCCCGCCAATTTTACTAAAAGAAAATGCTTTTTTGGCACCAGGGGTCCCTGCAGGCCAAGGGGTCGAGGGGTTTCTACCCTGCCCGCTTATCTTCTTTTTTGATGTTTTTTCTTGTGTCTCGGTTCTACCGAGTCACAAGATGGCTACCAACACTTTTTGGTTTGAAATGTTGGCAGCTAATCAGAGACAAGCTTGTGCTCAGGAGGGTTCAGGGATCCACTGTGGTCACCAGATATCAATATTTTTTTTATTTTTGAATTTCTCAGGAACTACTGAACGAATTTACACTGAGTGCACTCTGAACCAGGAGCTACCTCTCTGCCAAATTTGGCGTAATTCTGTTCAGCAGTTCGGGCTGTAGCCGCGTAAAATGTTTCCTATGGAAATAACATGGAGAAAACGCATCATGGGACCCCCCTTTTTTCTCGGCCCCTGCTTGATGAATCAACCCGAACGTTTCAAAACAGGAGTTGAATGGAGGGGGCCATTAGTTTTGAACATTTTGCAAAGATTCGTCAACCTGCATTAAATATATTGGCAAATCAAAAAAAGAATTTCCTATAGGAACTAGGTCCTAACTATAACTACCTACTGGCGACTGCCAGTAGGTAATATATATATATATATCGTGATCAAGACAGCTGTGTACTGTCGAAACGCGTAATGCCGGGCACTCGCCGTTTTGAAATGATCTTATGGCAATAAACTGCAAGTATTAAGCAACAGAACTTGCTGTGGTCTGTACCTGATCTTCTGGGGGCTCCCGACTCGCTGTGGTCTGTACATGATCTTCTGGGGGCTCCCAGTTGGAACAGGACTGTGCAAGCTTATATATATATATATATATATATATATTACCTACTGGCGGTCGCCAGTAGGTATATATAGTTAGGATTTTTCCCTATGGGATTTTTGAAAATTCTATGTCGAATAACTTCAGCGTTTGTGAATGGTATTGGCTGAAATTTTCTGGAAAATGGCACATTTTGTTTCTGAGCAGCCCCTGAAAATTTGGGGGGGTTTCGTCAAGGGGGGGCCGAGAAAAAAGGGGGGTCCCAAAACGCGTTTTTAACATTGAGTTTTCCATAGGGTGGTTGGACTCACTTTTAGCTCGAACGGCTGAATGGATTTACACGAAACTTGGCAAAATTGTAGATATGGTTTGCCCGATGTGCCTTTGCTATGTCTCAATATATGTGTTCCAGTGGATTTTGAGAAATTAACGTTTTAAAAAACAGATATATCTGTGACAGCGCTCCGGTTAGCGCTCCGGTTCGCGTACCTGACGCGTAACGGAACTTCGCGAAGCTGATTGGCTCTCCGGTGTCTGTCAACATTCTAAACAGTCCGGACCGGCCGCCACCTTGTCTCTCGGTAGGATCGAGAGACAAGAGGAGGAGAAAATCGAAGGGGGAATTTAATGAAAGGAGGCAAGGTAGACCCCTCTTGACCCCTAGAAATGATGTTGGGGTTATTAAAGGGTCCCGTGGGGAAAATAAAAAAAATCGATTTTTCGCGGTAGAAGCGCTTCCCGGTACGCAAACCGGGTCGCTCACCGGTAGCGGAACGGGAGTTCGCCATTTTGTGTTTCGGTGGAATTTAATAACAAGATGGAGGAAAAACAATGTGGGAAATGGGTATAAGGGGGCACGGGAGACGTATCCTGACCCCCTAGGTTTTCTGAGGGTGGCTGAGGAGGCTCATATATGTTGGAATAAAAAAAAAAGAATTGAATTTTTCGCGCGGTTAGCTGCCGGTACGCGAACCGGGTAGCGAACCGGGAAGCGAACATAAGTGAAAATTGGTGAAAAAAGGTACATTTGAAATTTGGAAAGACTAATTATAGTTAAGGTTGCTCTGAAAAGAGCTTTTGTGGTCTGTGTAAGTTCTAGGTACTTATAAGTAGGTACCAATACACAGTCTTAAATTTTGTATGAAAACTCAGTTTCCCTCATCTGAGAAGTGCACACCATCTCCTCTGTAGATATCTTGCATGTAGTAACGCAAGTTATTGTTGTAGATGGCGCACATTCCATGGTCTCTCATATAAGCTGAAACAGACTTATTTACATGCTTCCTCGCTTTCTCAATTTGTGGACAAAATTGATTGGACCACCTCCATTTCTGTCTTTGGCATATATTGGAATATACCAAGGCAGTTTGAGGGAAAAGTGCCATTAATTGCTCAAAGGTGTCCTTTAAGAGCATTTCCAGACCTACCCCAGTCAAAGTGCCCAAATCATTTCCTCCACAGTGCACTATTATGAGGTCAGGGTTTGGCAAATGCAAAAAGGTTTTCACCAATGGTATCAATTGGTGACATTTCAATCCTCTTTGCCCAATCCATTTGATATCCACATTTTGAAAATTGAGGTTGTGTAAATTTCTGTTATCAGCATACCTGTGAGCCCAGTGGATATAGCTATGTCCAAGAATCCAGACAGAAAACATGGCGAGAGGAGGTTCTGCTGCAGTCAGATGAAGTGTGGGAATGAAATGGCAGTTGAAACAAAAGGAGTTTGTAAAGAAAAAAAATGTGGAGTTTCAGTGCTAATGGTTCATTAGCAGTGATTGGTGGATTTCCATTGCTGAAAATAGAAAGTTAGGGTGCATGGATGTGTTCTTTGAAAGATGTAATTTGAATGGTTAAGAAAAAATTATTTTATGAAAGATTGCAGTGGATTAGCAGGTGTACTGAGAGTTCAGAGTTCATTTGAAACATTGTTGTGTGAACTTGTAAACATGAGAGCTCTGTCAGGAGGTAGTTGTTATGGAAAAAGGGCAGAAAGGGCAGAGGGGGGAAGTGTGTTGATTTGAAAAAAGTGAGGGAAGAGTTTTGATTGGCTGACATGAGAGATATGTGTGATGAATATCAGCATTTCTGTGCCTTTCTTGGTTGCAGCCTCTGGAGTGCATACCTTTTGCTCTGCTAAAGAAAAATTGGTGTGTTTCTGAGACTGTGTTTAAATTCAAAAAGCATTTGCTAAGGTGAGATATGGTTCCTTTATTTTAGAAAGAGACTAGTATGCTTTTTGGAGAAAATAAGAAAGCCAGCTGTGCTTTTAAAATGATGTTTTGAGTCAAGTGTTTGCATTATGTTTTCCAAGAAGATTTTGCATTCTTTTACAAATTGTAATTGCAGATAATGTAAAGTATTAGTACTGACAAGGTGTGGTTGTACATAGGAGCTGTGCTGTGTTTTCAAATTATGATCAGAAAATCGTTTTTAAGGAAAAGGAATGCTTTTTAAATTTATAAGAATTTATTTACTTGCGATGAGACTCTTGTAATGCATCGCTTTTGTGGAATAGATGCACGATGCGTCTGTGCTGTTTATGCCCCATGGTGCTCCAAAGTGTCAATGTCAAAAGCGATGCATAAGTGGTGCAAGGGCCTTCTAAATACGCCTCCATGTGTGCTTGGCAATTTTAAGTCACTTCCCCCTGGTGCAAGGGCCTTGTAAATACGCCCCCATGTGTGCTTGGCCATTTTAAGTGACTTCCCCCTGGTGCAAGGGCCTTGTAAATACGCCCCCATGTGTGCCTGGTCATTTCAAATCACTTCCTCCTGGTGCAAGGGCCTTGTAAATACGCACCCCATGGTGCTCCACATTGTAAATGTTAAAAGCGATGCATAAGTGGTGTAAGGGCCTTTTAAATATTACCCTATGTGTGTGCATGGCCATTTTAAGTCACTTACCCCTGGTGCAAGGGCCTTCTAAATATGCCCTCATGTGTGCTTGGCATTTTTAAATCACTTATCCCTGATGCAAGTTCCTTGTAAATACGCCGTTATATGTGCTTGCACATTTCAAATCACTTCCCCCTGGTGGAAGGGCCTTGTAAATACGCCCCCATGTGTGCTTGGCCATTTTAAGTCACTTCCCCCTGGTGCAAGGGCCTTGTAAATACGCCCCCATGTGTGCTTGGCAATTTTATGTGACTTCCCCCTGGTGCAAGGTTTTCAAATTATGATCAGAAAATCGATTTTAAGGAAAAGGAATGCTTTTTAAATTTATAAGAATGTATTTATTTGCCATGTGACTCATGCATTGCGTCGCTTTTGTTGAATAGATGCATGATGCATCTGTGCTGTTTATGCCCCATGGTGCTCCACAGTGTCAATGTCAAAAGCGATGCATAAGTGGTGCAAGGGCCTTGTAAATAGGCCCTCATGTGTGCTTGGCCATTTTAAGTCACTTCCCCCTGGTGCAAGGACCTTGTAAATACGCCCCCATGTGTGCTTGGCAATTTTATGTGACTTCCCCCTGGTGCTGTGTTTTCAAATTATGATCAGAAAATCGTTTTTAAGGAAAAGGAATGCTTTTTAAATTTATAAGAATTTATTTACTTGCGATGTGACTCCTGCATTGCGTCGCTTTTGTTGAATAGATGCATGATGCATCTGTGCTGTTTATGCCCCATGGTGCTCCACAGTGTCAATGTCAAAAGCGATGCATAAGTGGTGCAAGGGCCTTCTAAATACGCCTCCATGTGTGCTTGGCCATTTCAAGTCACTTCCCCCTGGTGCAAGGGCCTTGTAAATACGTCCTCATGTATGCTTGGCAATTTTATGTCACTTCCCCCTGGTGCAAGGGCCTTGTAAATACGCCCCCATGTGTGCTTGGCCATTTCAAGTCACTTCCCCCTGGTGCAAGGGCCTTGTAAATACGTCCTCATGTGTGCTTGGCAATTTTAAGTTACTTCCCCCTGGTGCAAGGGCCTTGTAAATACGTCCCCATGTGTGCTTGGCAATTTTAAGTCAATAACAATAACATCTACAATGTCTGTTCTGGAACAATCTCTAAATAGAAATAGAGTCTCGAAATTAGTTGAGATTAACATATAACAGAGCACAGGTCATATGTAGAAGCATTCCATTCCATTGCTATTTTCTACCAACAAGTATGTTGCAAAATCCTTCCATTCAATTGTTTGCTTACTGTTATTGATTTACTGTTTGGTAATAGTATTTAATAAATGTTTTTAAATAAATTTTCCACAGATTCAACTCAAGATATTCGTAAAAATTCAAACATGCCCTCAAGGCAAAGAAAAAAAAAAGAAGCAAAGCGACTTACACCGCACCTTGGTAAAAATGAAGATAATGGACCTTTGCAGCAGTCCTCTAGAATTAAAAGTTGTGAAGTCACCCAAAAAATTCCGGGTAAGACAACAAAATCTTTTTTAAGAAACATTTGCCGACGAAAAAGTATCACTAGAGAACATGGGGAAACATCATTTTCAACGAAGGCTTTTCTACGCGTGACGTTTACTACGAGGCACTTACCTCGCAAACGTCTTTTCCACGCGTATGCCTTCAACGACAGCCTTTACCACGAATACTCCGCTCATCTTACGTTCTGTTTGTTTACAGTACACTCTGGTCATCCTACGTTATGCGTGTACGTCTAAAAGAAGTCCTTCTTTTATTTTGTTTGGTGTTTTCACGCTTGTTTCTTTGGTTGTTTGAAGTAATTGCTGCCGGTGTAAGGCGTGCGGCTGATAGGTAAGTAATCTGCTTTTTATTTTTATTTTCGTTAATACGTAATTTTTTTGTGCACTTACATTTAAATTCATATTAAATTTTAAAGTAATTGATGTATGCGACTTCATTGCTTTGTTCTGCACTTGTGGTAGCTGTAGACAGCTAGGCTAGAAACGTTGAGTTATCCTTGCTTCTTTCTAGAGTATGCCTTAACTCTAATTCTATGTGCTAGTTAAGCATATTAATAGCAGCTTTTATCTGCGTTTATCATACGGCTTAAAGTCAGAGCTGCTGCATTTTTTTAGGTTGTATTATCTGTAAATATACTAATGTGGTTTCCTGGGTGAGAAATGCTGTATAGTGTAGGATTCCTACTAGTGGTGCCATTGTGGTTTTTAGGAGGACATACAGGTTTCTTTTTATTTGCATCATCCTTATTTTAGACTTCATGGGCTAGAAAAGCAGATCCGAATTTGCTTTTTTGAGATTCTATTTCATTTCTACAGTAAGGTGAGCTGGTCCCTGCTGGCCTTTTGTTTCCAAACCGGTCCCCGGTAGCTTGTCTCCTTTCTGGTGAAGAATTGGCTTGGTAGTTTGGTCTGCCCTGTTCCCATGATGCACTGGGCCAGGGACAGACTGATTTGCATATAGCCAGGTTCTGAGCTGGGATGGTGCAGTGAGATAAATAACGGTGATGGATCAAGCCCTGATCTTTGGACTGGGTAAGAGTGGTCTGCTTAATTCAGACACTCTGTTCATCACTACCCCCTTTTCTGAATCGTTGTTGGCCACTATAGGTGTGGCAGGGTATACTCAGACATGAGTCCCTTTCTCACTGCACCATCAGGATTCAAGCAAGCCGGGCCGAAGAAGGCTGAAATGCCAGAAACCGGTCCCCGGTAGCTTGTCTCCTTTCTGGTGAAGAATTGGCTTGGTAGTTTGGTCTGCCCTGTTCCCATGATGCACTGGGCCAGGGACAGACTGATTTGCATATAGCCAGGTTCTGAGCTGGGATGGTGCAGTGAGATAAATAACGGTGATGGATCAAGCCCTGATCTTTGGACTGGGTAAGAGTGGTCTGCTTAATTCAGACACTCTGTTCATCACCACCCCCTTTTCTGAATCGTTTTTGGCCACTATAGGTGTGGCAGGGTATACTCAGACATGAGTCCCTTTCTCACTGCACCATCAGGATTCAAGCAAGCCGGGCCGAAGAAGGCTGAAATGCCAGAAACCGGTCCCCGGTAGCTTGTCTCCTTTCTGGTGAAGAATTGGCTTGGTAGTTTGGTCTGCCCTGTTCCCATGATGCACTGGGCCAGGGACAGACTGATTTGCATATAGCCAGGTTCTGAGCTGGGATGGTGCAGTGAGATAAATAACGGTGATGGATCAAGCCCTGATCTTTGGACTGGGTAAGAGTGGTCTGCTTAATTCAGACACTCTGTTCATCACCACCCCCCTTTTCTGAATCGGCCTTTTGTTTCCTGGCTGTGTGTTCCTTCTGGTGAATTTACTTTTCTTACTTATAGGAGCGGGATGCTTGGGGTATAGGGGTATTGGGTGGGGTAGTGTTTTAATACCCAGGTATTTTTTTCCAAGTTGGATAAAAATACCTGAGTATTATTTTATAAGTGGCTATTCCATATTTATTTGAAAAATGTGATTTTTTTTAACATGAAATTACTATGTTTACTTTTAGGTGCGGGATGTTTGGGGTATAGGGGTATTGGGTGGGGTAGTGTTTTAATACCCAGGTATTTTTTTCCTAGTTGGAAAAAATCCCTGAGTATTAATTTGTGAGTGGCTACTCCTTATTTAGGACTATGATAAGAAGTGTATTTTACAAGAAATTTCTACGCTAACTTTTAGGAGCAGGATGCTTGGGGTATAGGGGTAATGGGTGGGGTAGTGTTTTTTTTGCCCAGGTATTTTTCATATTTGGAAAAAAATACCTGAGTATTAATTTCTAACTGGCTATTCTATATTTATTTGAAAAATTAGAAGTTTACTTTTCATGAAATTACTACGTTTATTTTTAGGTGCGGGATGCTTGGGGTATAGGGGTATTGGGTGGGGTAGTGTTTTAATACCCCGTTTTTTTTTTCTAGTTGGAAAAAAAAACCTGAGTATTATTTTGTGAGTGGCTAATCTATAATTATGTGAAAACCAAGAAGTTTACTTTACATGAAATTTCTACGATAACTTTTAGGAGCGGGATGCTTGGGGTATAGGGATATTGGGTGGGGTAGTGTTTTAATACCCAGGTATTTTTTTCCAAGTTGGATAAAAATACCTGAGTATTATTTTATAAGTGACTACTCCATATTTATTTGAAAAATTTGATTTTTTTTAACATGAAATTACTACGTTTACTTTTAGGTGCAGGATGTTTGGGGTATAGGGGTATTGGGTGGGGTAGTGTTTTAATACCCAGGTATTTTTTCCATATTTTGAAAAAAATCCCTGAGTATTATTTTGTAAGTGGCTACTCTATAATTATGTGAAAAATAAGAAGTTACTTTACATGAAATTTCTATGATAACTTTTAGCAGCGGGATACTTGGGATATAGGGGTATTGGGTGGGGTAGTGTTTTAATACCCAGGTATTTTTTTTCAAGTTGGATAAAAATACCTGAGTATTATTTTATAAGTGGCTACTCTATAATTATGTGAAAAACAAGAAGTTATTTTACATGAAATTTCTATGATAACTTTTAGGAGCGGGATGCTTGGGGTATAGGGGTATTGGGTGGGGTAATGTTTTAATACCCAGGTATTTTTTTCATATTTGGAAAAAAATATCTGAGTATTAATTTCTAAGTGGCTACTCCATTTTTATTTGAAAAATTAGAAGTTTACTTTTTATGAAATTACTACGTTTATTTTTAGGTGCGGGATGCTTGGGGTATAAGGGTATTGGGTGGGGTAGTGTTTTAATACCCAGGTGTTTTATTCCTAGTTGGAAAAAAAAACCCTGAGTATTATTTTGTGAGTGGCTAATCTATAATTATGTGAAAAACAAGAAGTTTACTTTACATGAAGTTTCTACGATAACTTTTAGGAGCGGGATGCTTGGGGTATAGGGGTATTGGGTGGGGTAGTGTTTTAATACCCAGGTTTTTTTTTCCAAGTTGGATAAAAATACCTGAGTATTATTTTATAAGTGACTATTCCATATTTATTTGAAAAATTAGAAGTTTACTTTTCATCAAATTACTACGTTTATTTTTAGGTGCGGGATGCTTGGGGTATAGGGGTATTGGGTGGGGTAGTGTTTTAATACCTAGGTGTTTTTTTCCTAGTTGGAAAAAAAAACCCGCGTATTATTTTGTAAGTGGGTACTCTATAATGATGTGAAAAACAAGAAGTTATTTTACATGAAATTTCTATGATAACTTTTAGGAGCGGGATGCTTGGGGTATAGTGGTATTGGGTGGGGTAGTGTTTGATTACCCAGGTATGAAATCCAAATGTCTCAAAAATGATGTACAATCAATTTACATTATAAGCAATGGATCAATGCAATTATTAATTACATCATGCTCATTTTATACCTTTGCAAATCAAATTTGAAATAGAATCAATGTTTAAATATTGAATTTAGTAAACAAAAAAACATTTTTCAGTTAAAAAATGTATTTATTGAGTAAATTTTAAAAAGTCAAAAATGCATCATAAATTTTTTAATAATGAACAACAATTTTTTATTTTAAAACAAAAACATTAGTAATTATTTTCTTAATAGGATATTTTATTCCTTTTAGAGTTCAGTTTAATCGTTATAAACGTACATTTTAATTTGAAAGATACTTCATAGTCCATAAATATATCATATTTGATTCTGTAGTCGGTCGTTCCTCTCAGCATGCAAAGGCTTGAAGACGGGGTCTGGTTAGGTTTTGTTCTTTTTTTAACCAATAAATGAAAATATTTGAAAGGTACATTTACTGTAAGGAAAGTTCTGTACGGTAATTTCAAATTCTGTGGTGAGTATCATTTTCAAATTTTATGAACTACACTTTGATCCCCATGCAGGTTGCCATAATATACTCACTTTGGGACTAATATTATCAGACTATTGAACTTTGAAACATTCTTTTATTCAGACCTTACCTAACTTTGTTAATAATAAAAATTTGAAAATTAAATTAAAATATTTCAAATTAAATATAATGATCCAAAAATGTTGTGCCGTCAGTTTCAAAAAATATGTGCTAGTTGGTAAGGTAGGTAAAGTAATTTTTAAATGAAATTTGGGTCAATTTTGAAAAATGTCAATTTAAATTTTTGGGTGATGTGTAAAACAGGCAATCATTTCACGTGTTAGAAATGTAGAATATATGCAAGACTTTCAAGGTAGTCAGACGTGCCCATTAAAGGAAATTGTTGGAGTTTTGATTGAAGTCTTTCAGTCATCTCTCGGCTACGTCTTGTCACTCGAGGATTTAGTATACCTGAAAGTGACTGAGCCATCCTCATTTCTTGAAAACTTTGTTCTTTTTTTAAAATTTCCAAGAAATGATAAAAGTTTGGATGACGCCTACCTATGGATTTATTAAATGAATTATGCCATTCTTCGATGGAATTATTCGTTTTTGCTCCTCCCTCTAAGCAAGTTAAGTAGCAGTTCCACCACTCAATGGGGAACCTTGGCTTCCTCCTGCTACCTGACCTGTTAAGATTGCCAATCCAGGTTCCCTCAAAAGAGGTGCCAATTTCTCTTCATTTGCTATATAATATTCTGATTGTACAATTGCAGTGTAGAAATCATCTACAAAATCTGGAGGAACAAAACACAAAGCTGTTAGTTTTTTAAGCTCATATTGCAATTTGCTGTCTGACACATAATCTTCGGCTAAGGATGTTTTCTGTATATTTCTCCAATACGCCTGCGAAAAGTGAAAAAAACAACCTTGAATTTGGGTGTCTGGATACAGTTTACAAATGGTATTAATCATTTGTATCTCAAAATCAATTATTACTTTCCGAGGACTTTTGTTGAGAGTTTTGGTTTTTATAACTGATAAAAACTCAGAGTAAGTGGAAGATTGTCTGTCAGGCAGCAAACCGAATACTAAGGGTATAGTTGTGTGGTTAATATTGCCATGAATAGAATAAATTTGGGTAAATGGATGGGGAGTAGATTTAAATGTGCCATCCATCATCCAAATTTCTGTATTTTCAAGAGTGGCCAAATTACGTGTTGTAGAAAAGATTAGAAGACGCTTTTCAGGATTAACATTATCATATAAAAGGAAAGATTCATTACTAAAAGTCACAGTTAGTTCTTGGGGGATGTTAATGTCGGAGAAAGTTTGTGGTCTAATTGTATGTGGATTGATTGCCTGTTTTGTTCTTTGAATCATACGCCTTAAATTGGGGATTGTGGGCATATTACTGGCAACATGCATGGGGATGTTTTGTGCTACTTCCCGTAAAACTGAGCCACAGGGTTCATTGGAGGTGGATGCTAAAAATTTTATCTGCTGTAGATTTTCTCTTACCTCAATCTCCATTGCAGAGGCAGAGTGGTTATGCTCTGTGGACCTCTCCACTATGTCTCCCAGAGTAACCGCTCTGCCTTTGCAATGTGATGAGAAATATTCTACGCACCTCCAATGACTCCTGGGCTCAGTTAAACGATCCTTACAGTAAATGTAGCCTCCAAATTTTAACAACCTGTTACCCCTCTTAGATTGAATGTAATTTGCTCGGCGACTTGAATTATCTGTTGAAGATCCTGTAAATAGAAGAGGATGAAAAATAAGTATTCATTTTTTAAAAACTATTTGTGTTTTTCTGTACAGAAGATTAATGGAATCTAAATAGAATTACAAACATCATGATTTTTTCTGTTTCAGAATAGATGCAAGATTTAGTTTAAACAAATTAATAAAAACTGGATTCAGAAACTTTAACACAACTTTTTCCACCCATATCCTTAACCACACATGTATTATAACGCATGGGTGGTTACCGCTAATAGCCTTTATCACGCATACATTTACTACAAGATATGTAGTAAAGGCATGTGTGATAATGGAAATTTAAAAAGGGGGGTTGGGGGGGTTACTTAAAAAAAGGCCTCTTTGTTGTAATGTGAAAGCAAACAGCACGGAAAGAGGAAAAGAAAAGACACTTCCACTTCCTCGTTATGATGTGTAATGGGGGAATTGGATATTTATTAAAAAACAGAGAGCTGGTGAGGAGGAGCCACAGGTATTTGGAACATTATCTTTGAGGACATAGGTCAGCCCCTGCTGTGGGGTGTTTACTGTTGAACTACACAAAAATGTATTACCTGTTTTCTCCGACCCTACAGTGGCAGGGATCAGAATTATCCCTTATCCAAAATATGCCTTTATCATGCATGGGTTTTCAATGAAAATTATTGTAAAGATTTGGTTTTAAAGGTATTTTTGTGGGGGAAACGGCCTCTACAACGAAGCCGTTTCCACGAAATCATTTACCACGCATGCACTACAACGCATGCGTGGTTACAACGAAAGGGTTTACCATGCATACCTTTACTACGAAATACGTAGTAAAGGCATGTGTGGTAAAAAAAAAGAAAAATGAAGGGGGGTTTGGGGGGTCTGCCCCATAAAAAAAATTAAAGGTCTTGGTTAAAAAGGGGGGCTGGGGGGGACTCCCCCCCAAAAAAACAAAACTAACTTGAGGAGCCGAAGAAAAAGCCGAAGCCGAAGCTGAAGCAATCAACGTCGTTAGGGAGGAAACGGAAAGTATCTTCCGCTTACTCTTAACGACGTACGACCGACGTAACCAGAGAAGATGGAGGGAAGGCGAGTTAAAAGGTAAGGGGTATTTTAGAAAAATACATATATATATATTAAGGGTTAAGGGTAAATATAAGGAGTGAGGCTGGGGGAATGTAAGTGGAGAGTTTTAACCTTTATCAAGAGTATGCCCTCACCATGCATACATTTACAACAAAAAACTGTATAAATGTATGCGTAGTAAAGGAATATATTCGAGGTAAAGGTTAAGCATGGAAAACGAATTCCGTTGTAACGCATGCGTGGTAAAGGCATGCGTTGCAACAGAATTCGTTGTAACGTCATATATTCTTTTTGTGGTAACAGTAATGCAAGGAAATGGAATATGCTTTGTAACTTATGCGTTGAAAAATTTAAATAGGGGGTTTGGGGGGGTTCCCCCCCCCCAAAAAAAGCTTGCAAATCATAAAAAGGGGGGGATTGGGGGGTTTCCCCCCCAAATAAAAGGCATGAGTTGAGACAAGATGCATAGGGGCCCATTAGGATGGAGGGCGGATTGCCCCCGCCAGAGTGGCAGTGGCCACCCCCACCCTGGCGGAGGCAATCCGCCCGACAAGCACTCTCATTTTCCCCTCCGCCAGATTAGGATGGTAATAGATTAACACGGAAAGGCAGGTGGAGATTGCTGCGGGGGCCCCCTGCAGGGCTCCCAGGTTGCCACCACTGTCGGGTGGCACATGGGGGGTACCTATGGTACCCCCCCACATTTGCATATGCAAAGCGGCAGGCACCGCGCGGTGCCTGCCGCTTTGCATATGCAAATGCAAAAAAGCATTTTTAGCATTGTGGCGGGCGGTGCAGAGTGCACTGCCCGCCACAATGTTAAAACTACAGGATGTGCCCGCCACTGTGGCGGGCATATCCTAATTCCCCCCACGGGACCCCCGCCCTTATGGCGGGCGGTCCTGTTCTCCGATAGGGTGGTGGGTGGACAATGTCCGCCCGTCATCCTAATGGGGCCCTTAGTAACATCATACATCAAATTATAATGTGATACACTATTCACAGTTTTAATATCTGATTTAAATAGTTAATTTATAGATTTGTTTTAAAAAAAATGTTTTTGACTGTACCTGAGGCTTGCATTTCTTTGTTCTTCTGTGGTGAAGATTCGTTTGCAATAGTATAGCTGTATGTGTTGCTTTCTTTTGTATTCTCTTTTCTAGTCTGTTTGGTTTTCCAGGTCAATGTTGAAGACGTAGCTGCAATTACATGTATCAATAATAGGATTAGATTAGTTTACAAAACGTTATTGGTTAATCTGCAAATTTAAAAGTAATTTTTTTAAGTTTGTTTATCTGTTTCATTATTTTCTAATATTACTATTCAAATCCTTAATTTTAAAAAAGAGTAAGATGGTTGTATTAGTAGAGGTCTATTTAAAAAGATAAGGAAAATTTAAAGGTTGTTTTATTTGTACCTGAATATTGAAAGTTTTGTTCTTTCTGCAAAAGATGTGGAAAGCTGTTTTTCCTTTTTCTAGTTTATGGTTTGATGAAAATGGTTCTCTTTGCGATTTCTGGTTAGAAAAACAAAATTATAGCATTTTTAAACAATTATTATTTATACATTTTACACTTCTTTGTTGTATCTTTCTTAGTAAATTTATTAGATATTGACAAAGATCTTCTCTGAGGTAAGTTCCTAGATGAGTAAAAATACTAAATCTTGCTCAAGCACACCGTCCAACATCTAACCTTAGGTAACTACCCGGTAGAGTATGAATAGTAAATCTTTTCCATTTACCTACCTACTCCTTTCCAGTGGGAAGTAACCGTCGGAGAAAGAATAGTAAATCTGGCGCAAACATGCTAACAAACACCATTACAACTACTATGAGGTAAGTACCCAGAGGAGAAAGAATAGTAAATCAGGCCCCAAAACAGTGATCAACACCTCCCCTGCGGTATGTAACCAGTGGTGTATGGATTGTTAATCTGACTCTCCAACACTAACCAGCATCTTCTTTAATTTAAGTATCTTGCGGAGTAAGTTTACTAATACTTGACCCCTTGACTCAGCCTAACATTTTCACTGGTGTAAGTTTTCAATATAGTAAAAATTTTTAAACGTGCATTCAGAAAACAGAGTTAGATTGTTGAACCTGTCTTGGTTTTAAAAATTCAAATGACAAATTAAAAGGTTCTTTCATTTATACCTGAAATGTGATTATATTAATACAACTGATATTATAAGTTGATCTTCCTATTTCCAGTTTATGTATTGACGGTAATGGAGATTTCTGTTTAAATAAACAAAGAAATAGTATATTTTACAATTTAGAAATATTATATTTATTTGTTGTAACATATTTTGAAAATTTAATATGTTTTAACAAACACATTCAATAAAGTAATTATTCCGCTTAATACGAATAGATAATCTGGCTCATATACATTGTCCATCACCTTTTCTGAGGTAAGTCCATGGTGGTTTAAGACTACTTAATCTGGTCCACATACTCTGTCCAACATCTACCCAAATGAAAGCACCCAGCTGTCTAAAAACAGTAAAACTTCTCCCCAGTTAATACCCAATATCCTCCCTGACGCATGTTTGAAGCAGAGTAAGAATTGGAAAAAATGCTCATAGAAAACAGAGTTTCTTCATTACACCAGTTTAAATTTTAAAATTAGATAAGGCAAATTTATAGGTTAATTTATTTGGACCTGTAGATTGGTTGTATTTTTCTTTCATGCAAATGATCACTTAAGATGTTCTTCCTTTTACCCGATTTTTGATTGTCGCTAATGATTCTTTATCTGATTTCTTGTTAGAAAAATAAAGACATTGCATATTTTAATATTGTAAATTCAAAATATTACATTTCTTTGTCGTAAGTTCCAACTAAGAATAGCACTAACAATTGAAAATCTGGCACCAAGACACTGACCAACACACCTATTCTGAGGTAAGTTCCCCATGAAGGAAGATTTGTAATTGATGAATACAGACTCTGATCAAAACCTGCCCTCTGGTAAGTTCCTGGCGGAGTAAGAATACTAAGGGGGCTCATTAGGATTGCAAATTTACCTATGTTACCCACCTGTATTTGTATGCAAAAATTGGCAGGCACTGCACGGTGCTTGCCGCTTTCTGCATACAAATGCAATATATGCATTTTTACAATCGCTGTAATTGTAAAAATAGAGGATGTGTCCGTGATGGTGGCGGTCACATCCTAATTTCACAGGAGGAAACTCCGCCAGCCATGCAGAGTTTTCCTTCTACTCAGGGGTTGCAATTCGTTGAAAAGCATGTGAAACTTCACTGAGAGGACCTGTTGCGTGCCTCCTGGGTGAAGTGGGGGGTGCACATGGGGGATACCTATGGTATCCCCCTGTATTTGTATGCAAAAATTGGCAGGCACCGCACAGTGCTTGCCGCTTTCTGCATACAAATACAATGTATGCATTTTTACCATTGCGGCAGGTGCAGCTAGAAGCCGCACCCGCCGTAATGGTAAAAGTCGAGGATGTGTCCGCCTGCCCAGAGCATGCGGAAAATCCTCTTCTGACCTATCAAAGACCCACCGCCACATTAGGATGGCTGGTGGGTCCTGGTTTCAGTCCGCTGCTTTACTGCCGCAGTTGGCTTACAACTGCGGCAGAAAAGCTCTAATATGACATAATATATCATGAACATAACATTAGAATGTGTTTTTAAAAATGCTTTTCTGTGGCAGCTTTTCCGCCGTGAAAAAGCATGTGGAACTTCACTGAGAAGACCCGTTGCGGGCCTCCTCGGTGAAGAGGGGGAGGGTGGGGGGTACACATGGGGGTACCTATGGTATCACCCTGTATTTGTATGCAGAAATTGGCAGGCACCGCACAGTGCTTGCCGCTTTCTGCATACAAATGCAAAGTATGCATTTTTACCATTGTGGCGGGTGTAGCTTAAAACTGCATCTGCCGCAATGGTAAAAATAGAGAATGTGTCCGTTAGGATGGGGGTCACATTCTAATTTCACTAGAGGGTACTCCGTAAGCTATGCGATGGTTCCCTTCTACTCATGGGTCGCATTCCTAATGGGTCTCTAAATCTGGCTCCCAAAACTTTTACAACACATACCCTGTGGTAAGTACACAGCGGTGTAAGATTAGTAAATATGTCTACAAAATAATGACCATCATATTTTCTATATTAAGACTGATATATTTTGCAATTAGACAATGGCCAAACATCTTTCCAGCAGAAAAGTAGTTCATACCTTACTTTAAAAAAAAACTGCTTCACTATCCGTTTCAGTATAAACTAAAATAATGATATACTTTAAATTTCTTAACCTATACATTTTTATATTCAGTAGAAATTTAACAAACACAAGCATTATAATATCAAAATATTAACTAGGTACTTTATTTATGAACTTTACTCTCAAATATTCATATTAATAATAATTTATTATTTATTCTTCAATTTCAGTTAATTCTAATCATATATTAACTTCCATAGACATTTTGTTTGTTAAAACTGTTTTTTTTCAAACATGGTTTATGTGACATTTTAACAAAATCAATCTAAAAACAAGGCAAAACATATTTACATTACCTTTGCGATATTTTTTATAATTGGAAGCAATTAACACTCTCCTCAGAAAAGTTTTCCTATAATAAAATTAAAATACATTTTGTAAAATCTTAAACCGGATTAACTATTATATTATAATATTTAATGTGTGTTAAAACGTGTACTTACTTTGCTCAGTAGATGGCAGTAACGGACTTAAATTGAGCCTTCTTTCTCCAGTTGCTCTTAACAGTGTTTACTCTCTAGTTAGCGGCGAACCACTGATAAGAAAATGGTGGACAGCTCTATATATAGGTAAATTGAGTAATAACTGTAATTTAAAGTAAAATATGTGTGTAAATCAGCTAAAATTGACCTTCTTCGTTGAATTTTTCATCCATCTTGGTTGGGGACACGTCTTTGAAGGGTCAGTGAAAGTGACAAAAGACAAACGCTGTCACTACTCAACATATTCTTTTGTAACCTATTAGTTTCATTGTGTTTACTTTTGCGTCATTTGTGCTTGAAAAACGTTTGGTGCATCACTACGTTATATGCGTGGTAAAATACTTCGTTTTAATTTTCAGCGTGTTAAAACCTCTTGCGTTGTTAAATTCACGTAGTATTGCCATGCGTTGAACTTGTTTGCGTGCTATAATCATATATTCGAGAACATGTTTTAGTTCAGAAGAAGAGAGCCAATTTAAATGGGAAGGAAAGGTCCCTCAAAAATGTAACTGCTAGAGCAGAAGATAACTCTGTGCATGGTAGTAGAAGGAAAAATCTGTTTAGAGACATTCGTAGACGAATGTTCTGCAACAGGATAATTGGCAATTTGTTAAAAAAATTTAAGAAAGGTCAACAGAAAGTGGCTTTTTATAAGAGAAAGAAAAATGAAGAGAAAATTATTGATCAGGCTTTCGAAATTAAGCGAAAGTTATTTATTTTGGTAATCAATAGAATTAGGAAACTAAACAAGGTAATTTATGATTTCAAATCAAATAGTAGATGGAAGAGAGTAGTTAATCGTACTAATTTTTGTGAAGTTTTCTCAGGAGAATGGATGCATAGTTCAAGTTGTGAGGCATTTTTCAATGAGGAGAGTTACTTCCAGGACAATGATTTGGTGTATGCAGTTGACACCAGTGGTCGAGCATATGAGGTAAAAGATGGTTGTCCGGTTGAAAAAGAAAAAGTTGTGTATGCAGATGCAGAAGAGGTGTTAGGTGATGAAGTTTTAGGGAGACGTCCTAAGGGACCAGTGTACACCTGGAAGTGTAGTTCTATTTGCAGTGTGCGACAGGATTCCATCAATTTGCTTTGTGATTTTGTACGGACATTTAATAAGAAAAGTTTAAAACAAAAAATAAAGTTGTTGCAAGAATTAGATCCTTGCAGAGTGAGACAAGTGACAGGTTTGCGTGGTCATTCACTGGCTTGTCTTTCCAGGAGAGTATGCCAGAGTGTTTTTCATCATTTCAGGATGCTAGCAGTGCATCATAATAAAGTGAGGAAATTAGTTAGAATGTTGTATTATGCTAAGAGTCCGGCAATTATGCTTAAACAATTAAGCACTGCTCTTTTGCATGGTTCTGAAGTAGATGTGAAGAATATTTGTGAAGAAATTGAGTTCTGTTACTTTGCTAATGAAGAGAACAATGTTGAAATTGACCCAGTAGAAGAAAGTAATGTGGAACAGAGTGTACTGATTTCTAATATAGATAAGTTTCACAAGGAAATTTCCAACTTTCAGGTGAAATCAAGTGAGAGGCCTAATTTCACTTGTGTGTGTTGTCGACGAACTTATTATAAGAATCAGACTAAGTTAGTGGATTTATATGCAAAAAGTGAAATGGATAACAATAGTGAATGGAAGGATTTTGCCACATACTTGATGGTAGAAAATCGTTTTGATTTGGGATCGGACCAACGTATGTGTACTTATTGTTTAAAGAAATTAAACCAAAACCGGATGCCTGCTAGAGTGGTTCATAATAATCTGGAATTGGTTGACATTCCTTCTGAATTGAAGGATTTAAATACTTATGAATTTAATTTGATTCAAAGTGTCCATCCCTTTCAGGCTATTGTACGAATGGAGCCAAAGACAGGGAAATTGCCTCCATCAGATTTACAGAGAGGATTAAAGGGAAGAGTTGTTTATTTGCCTTTAGATTTGAAGAAAAACATTAATACAATTGGAGTAGAGAAAGTGGAAGAGGAACCTCTAGTTAACCTAGTTAATGGGGTTCCGACAAAGAGTAAGAAAATCTGGCAAGATTTAGTGGATGTTAGGAAAGTCAAAAAGGCAATATTGTATTTGATAAAAAATAATGAGTACTACAAGAATGTATGTGCTGCAGAAGAGGAAGTAAGTGAAGAAGAGGACAGCGATTTGTGTGCTGGGCAAATTGAGAAAGTAGAAGCCTCTAAAAAGGAAGAAATTTATGAACATTATAGTGTTCATCCTTTGCATTCCAAGGAAGTCATGGGGAATGCTATTGAGTTGTTTCAAATGAAACAAGCCAAATGGAGTCCCATTAGTGTTTGGGAGGAAAGTTTGGAAGCTCGGTGTTTCCCACAGTTATTTCCCACAGGTCGAGGAGGACGATACGATGAGCGACCTGATCAAATTCCTGCTTCAGAATATCGGACTTTACGATTGTATGCAGAAGATTCTAGGTTTCGTCAATGCATTCCCTATTTATTTCATCTACTGTTTGAAAGTGATCTGTCTGTACTGTCGTATGCAGTGAACCACATCTTGGAAAGTGGTGTACAACTGCAAAATATTTCGGCAAGGGACTTTATGGATAAAGTCAATGTGCAAGACAGTATTTTGGATTCTCACCTGATTAATCTCATGGCATGTCAGCGTGGTACTAATGAGTATTGGTACCGTCGTCATGGTGACTTAAAATGTATGCTGAGGAACTTAGGAACTCCTACTTAGTTCCTCACTCTCAGCTGTGCTGAGTATGGCTGGGAAGACTTACTTGAATTTCTACGAGAGGCAAATGGAAACATTGAAAATATTGAATTCAAGACACCCGGAGAACTGTGCTCTTTGGATCCAGTGAATGTATGCAGGTACTTCAATCATAGATTTGAAGCTATGATGTCTTTCATCACGAACAAGAAAAATCCACCTCTTGGAGAGGTGTTGGATTTCTTCTGGAGAAAGGAGTATCAAGCAAGAGGTGCTCCTCATATACATATGCTGCTATGGATCAAAGATGCACCCAAATTTGGAACAGATCCGGATGACTTAGTGATGAGTTTCATAGAACAGTATTCTACATGTGCTGTTCCAAAGACAAAGGAAGATAAAAGTCTAAGAGAACAAGTTTTACGGTTTCAAAGCCATCGTTGTGGAAAGTACTGTCGTCGTAAATTCAGAAACAAGGACAAGTACTACACCAAATGTCGTTTTGCATTTCCACGATCGGTGATATCTAAAGGAAAAGTGAACAATTTGATGTCTTCGCTGTGACATAATGTGACGAGGAAATCACCCAAAAACACATACAATTTGAAAAGAAACGAAGAGTCCAAGTACATTAACGACTACAACCCAGTGATTTTGTCCATGTGGAATGCTAACATGGATATACAGTTTGTGGCTGACAACTGTATGGCTGTGGCTCAGTATGTGACGTCTTACATCACAAAAAAAGAAAAGACAGAACTGAAGGATATGTGGGAGGATATTTCCCATGAAAAGAGCCTCAGTAAGAAGTTGTACAGTTTCAGTCTGAAGATGTTGTCGCATCGAGAAATCGGAGCTTACGAATGTTCTGACCGGTTATCTTCAGCAAGTCTCTATGCCAAATCTAGGAGTATCATTTGGGCGAGTCTTGGTCTTGCTGCAACACGTAATCGAGTTCTGAAACCTGTACGGGAAATTGAGTATTTGGCGGAGAAGGAGCCAAGCAGTACAGATATTTTGAAGACCAACATGTTGGTTACATATTATCCAAATAGAAGCAGTCACCTGGAGAATGTTTGTCTGTATGAGGTTCTACAAAATTACATTTTCAAGAGGAACATCAAAGAAGATATTGATAAAGGAGTGTATGCTGTAATTGGAAGTGAGGGATGTCTGGTCAAGCAAAGAAAATGTCAATTGGTAAATCATCGAAAATTGAATTGCGAATCTCCAGAAAGAAAAGAGTTTTTCTATTTAGCTCTTTTGCAACTTTTCAAGCCTTGGCGTGCAGAAGAGGAACTGCTTGGAGATTTCCTCTCTTACGAAGACTCTTTCAATGCAGCCAAGGAGTCCATAGAATGTCCTGTTTTTCCAAAATATCTAGAAATGTTGAATGCAGAAATCGAGCAGGAAGCAACAATTGCAGCTGAGATTGCTAGAGACAGTTCTCAGGACAGTCAGAGTTCTGTTTCATTGAGTCAGGATCCACTAGGAGAACCAGTTATCGAAAATGAAGCTGCCACTGGCATTATTGAAGTGGAAAGAGCCATGGCACATGCTCAGGAGGATGCGGTTAACTTAGAAGATTTGGAAAGACAACTCAACGTTGAGCAGAGGAAAATATATGACGAAGTTACCAAACAAATTGAGCATGGATTAAGTCATGAGAAGAAAGAGTGCTCATGTACGTCGTTGATGCCTGTCAGACTGTACGTGAGTGGAGAAGCAGGAACTGGAAAAAGTTTCCTCATTAAAACAATTTCATGTTATCTGCAGAAAAGGACTGAGTCATCGCTGTCTTGTGTTGTCACCGCTCCAACTGGACTGGCAGCACATAACATTAAAGTCATTACTTTGCATCGGCTACTGATGCTGCCAGTGGAGCATGATAACAAATTACAATACCACAAGTTATCTGGAGATGCTTGTTGTGAAGTTTCAAGAGTCCTAAAGAAGATGAAACTTCTTATCATTGATGAAGTAAGCATGGTTTCCAATGTCATGCTTGCCTTTGTGCATTTGAGAATGCAGGGAGTTCTTAAAACAGAGTATGATGTGTTATTTGGTGGCAAAAACATCATTGTTTTCGGTGATCTTCTGCAGCTGACACCAGTGAAAGGACAACCAGTGTTTAAACTGCTTACGCATGAAGATACCAGGAAGTGCCTAGGGAGCATTGGCAACGTTAACATATGGTTAAACTTCAATTATGCTGATCTGCGTGAAAATATGCGTCAGGCGAAGGATGAAGATTACAAGAATATTCTACAAGATGTTAGAATTGGGAAAGTGACCGAGCGTGGGAAAGAAGCTTTACATGCACGATTACTGTCAAATTTGTATCCAGAAGAAGACGTTCTGCCAGAGGATATTTTTCAGAAAATTACTGAGAAGAAATGTGGAATATGTTTGATGCCAACTCTTGCAGAATGTTCCATCTTCAACAACAAAATGTTGAATTTAGAAAACCAAGAGATTGTGAAACTGGAAGCTATTGACAGAATAGAGCATATGGGAGCAACAATTATTTTGTCTGAGAATTTGAAATCTAAATTGGATTCATTAGAGAAGACTATATCTAAAACTGCAGGTTTTGAAAAGACTCTGAATGTGTGCTTAAATTGCCATATCATTTTGAGAAGGAATTTACATGTTGAAAGAGGTCTGGTAAATGGATCAATGGGTAATGTTGTTGATTTTGAGAAATACAGAAATAGAGATGGAATTGAATTTTTAAAAATTAAATTTGATGGCATTGAGGAAGTACAGCTAATTGGTCATTGCACAGCTAGGTTTTTGCTTGTAAAAGACTTATATGTTCGCCGTAAGCAGTTTCCTGTTTGTTTGGCATATGTGGTGACAATCCATAAATCGCAAGGTTTAAGTGTAGACACTGCTTTAGTGAATATTGGCAGTTCTGTGTTCAAAGAGGGTATGGCTTATGTAGCAGAACTTTATCGGGATTGTACTTGATTGACTGTGATGTCACAAACATTTGTGCGGATCTAGATTGTGTTAAGGAATACAATAGGTTAAGAAGAGAGTATGCGCCACATTTGCCTCAATATCCTTTGTTTGAGAAACGTGTGGTAGGCCGGAAACAAAGAAATATCAGTAAAAGTAGGGAGATTGTTGCAAAAAGACCAAAAGTTGATGAACCGAAAATTGTAAGCAGAAAGAAAATGAATTCTGTTGAAGATGTTGTTGGTTTTCAATTTGAAAATAGTTCTGGTGTCAACTGCTATGCTAATGTAGCGGTTAATGTTGTCTTTTCACTAGAGACTTTAAAAGAACAGATTGTGATCAATTCGGAACAAAGTTTATGCTGTTTGTTGAATTCTGTGTTAGAGAAATGTAGCGCTGATAGAAGAAGAGTAGAAAGTGTGTCTGAAATTCGTAATCTGTTAGACAAATGTTCAGGTCAAACGCAATTCTCTCAAAATATTCAGCAGGATTGTCAGGAGTTTTTAATGTATATGCTTGATGTATTGCAAGATGAAGGTGTAGATGTAGATTATCTGTTTGGCCTTTCTTATCAATGGCAGAATGATTGCGAGAACTGTAGGCTATCAAGTACTACTAGTGTAGACTCAGAAAGATTTATATATTTAACTTTGCCTGACAGTAAATCAGTATCCTTCAATAAGCTAGTAAAAGCAGCTGATCAAAACATGGAGTGTAGCCAATGTAAGTCTGCAATGCTGTCCACGTTAATTACACAAAGTTATGGCCAGTATGTCATTTTAATGTTCCAACGATGTAGGTCTGATGGAACTAAATTGACAACTTTAATTAATAATTTTGTGGCTTCGCAGTTGTCAATATCAGGAAGGACTTTTGTAACTACAGCAATTATATATCATGACGGTCCTTCAACAACTTCAGGACATTACACTGCTTATTTAAAATCTGGAAACGGCTGGTCATTCTGCAATGATTCTGTTTTAACTTTAAAAAAAAGATTGCCTTTCCACCTTCAAAATTCTTACCTGGTGTTTTTACAACCAAAATTTTAGGGAAGGAATCTTGGGATTTGTTCTGAGGAATTTCAAGAGGTTCTAATGGCTCCTACTCTATATGGCCTTGTGGATAAGTGTAGTACAGAGCAAAAACTGTGTTTATAAGCTAATTCAAGCAGTAGATCAAAACAAGGAGTAGAGGAAATGTAAGTCTGCAATGCTGTCCACATTATTTATAGAAACTTATGGGTGAAATGTCATTTTACAATTTCAACTACATAAACTGGATGAAAATAAGTTGTCAAGTCTAATTAAAAATGTTTTGGCTACATAGTCATCGATTTCAGGAAGAACATTTGTAACTGCATCTATTATATGTTATGATGGTCCTTTGACAACATCAGGATATTACACAGCTTATTTGAAATATAAAAAAGGCTAGTCTTTCGCCAACGATTACCATTTTAGTATGAAGCAATGTTGCCTTTTGACTTGTTATCAGAAGGGAAAATTTAGGGTAGGTAACTGGATTATAACGATTCTAGGTGTTGCTGTAATTTAGTGTGCTGTTTTAAATTGCTTTGTATGTCTCATTTTTCTTAAAACGATGGAGCTTATCTTTCAGAAAGTGGCGGGCAGAAAATAGTAACAGCACAACAGAGTATAAGCTGTTCATAGGACATCCTTTGACGTCATAGAAAGTAAGTTACTTTTGAGGAGTTCTGATTTCTGATTGATTATATTTTATGGGTTTTTTAAACACAATCATTTTGATTGTGGTTTTTTTTCCCCGCTGTTATATGATGAATACCTTCAACTCACTGTTTTCAGTGAAATTTGATATATTCTGAGAACAGCAAAAATAAACCATTAAATATGTATAATTAATTTTGTACTTTGAATTGTGATTTTTAATATGTATTCATCTTGTCTCATGCTCACTCATCTTTTACTACCTTCTATTAATTTAAAAAATTTTGTTCTTTCTTACACAGATTAAAAGTATAAAAATAACAAGTGACTAAGTTAACGACAATTATAAGGTAAGTGTTTAGTACTCTTTACGTTATATCTCTATCACATTTAACTTTTATTAGTTCCACTGCTTCATTTCTTTAACCCTCAGTTTTTTGCCTTTGCTACTTCCCTTCTTTTTCTATTACTTACTTATACTACTCTTTCTACTCCTTTTCTCAGTTCCTCTTTCAACAGTATCTGTGTGTTACTCCCTGTATTTGTCTTTCTTTTAACATTACTCTCTGTTTACTTACTCTTCTTTTTTTTTAATTTTTGTTTTTTTAGTTCGCTTCCGGTTCGCGTACCGGCGCGCGAACCGGGAAGCGAATCAAAAGAAATAGAGATTGCCAGAGTGCTAAACATTCTAGCAATTTCTTATAAAGGGGAGGTATTTCTGAAAAGAACTTTTTTTAATTATTTTTGTTGTTTTATATTTTTTTTATTATTTTTCTGAACATTTTTATAGTTTTTTTGTATTTTTTGAACGGTTTTATATTTTTTTTATTTTTTTTCAGGGGGAAGAACGAAAAACAGGCATTAGAAACGGCTCAACAGGAGCAAAAATAAAAAAAAATCACTTTCTGGGGCGTTTTGAGCACTTGTGATTTTCATATGCTCTATTCATTAAGGTTACGCTCATCTCACCGTAACAAAGCAAACCCCCACAATAAATGCACACCAGCTTGATGTGTTGAAAATTAGTTTGAATAGTGGGGACTGTCTCCCTCGCCTCTGGTCCCGAAGGACTTTCATGGGTTGAGGTGGTGGCCACAGGAGTTGGTGGATTTTCACGTAGGTTACGCACCTCCGCCACACTATAATTTATTGGATGCCACCTTTGCATGTGGCGATGCATAGTATAGTTACCAAAGCTATACTGTTTATCCGTGCCTCGGGACAGAGGTTCTTTACATATCAGGCATGTAACATAACGAGCATTCACCTTTTTTTGGCCTGCAGGAAATGAAAAAAACTGCCAAATAAAATTGTCCTTGCGGTGTGATTTCCGGGGCTCTTCAGGCAAAAATTCTATTTGATGTCATCTGTTCTTCTTCTTCCTCCTCTTCTTCAGGGTTGGGAATAAACTGGGGAGGTGGTCCATCCTACCTAGGAGGTTGTGGTGGTGGTGGGGGTCCACCAGCTGCAGCTACAATTGAAGCCATCTTCCAATAATCAAAATAGTTCTTCCTCTCACAAAGTTGAAAGTCAGAGTGAGAAAAATAGGAGGGGGCTTTCATCATTTGGCAAAAAAAAATGTTCTAAACCAATGAAAAGTGTTATTTTTAGGTCACATGACCAAGCCTTACATCATTCAGAAACCAAAAGTGAAATCAACCAATAAAAAGTGTTATTTTCAAGTCACATGACCTGTTACGCTTACGTTACGCGTCCCGCTACGCGCCCCGGAGCGCTTCCGGGGTGCTGCGCTTCGTGTTCCGATTCGCGTTCCAGAACGCTTCCGGGTGCGCTAACGCGACGCGTCATAAGACGCATTACGCGGCAACACGATACGTCGCGCTTACGCGACGCGTCACAATGTTGTTTTCTAACGCGGTGGTTGCGCTAACAAAACGTTTACCGGTTCGCGGAACCAAATTGCGCTAACGGGAAGCTGCCCAGTTCGCGGACCGGCAGCAAAACAAAAAAAAATAATTAAAAAATAAATAAAAAAATAAAAAAATTATATTACAAAAATATAAAATATATTTTTGAATTAGAATAAGAATACATTTTACAGCTTTTGATATTTGCTATTAAAAAACCATTGAAATTCACTGAAAAAACCATAGGCTATAGACCATATATAGTTAGGAATTAGCATTTACAAAACCTTGAAAATTCACTGAAAAAACCATAGGTTATAGACCATATATAGTTAGGGATTAGCATTTACAAAACCTTATTTTACTCGCACAAAACCATTGAAATTCGCATATATAGTTAGTTGCACTAACTATATATCGCGCACCCGCAATCCACTGCTGATGATGTCACATATTACATCATTCATGACATGGTCAGTGACATCACTGATGACATCACTGATGACATTATCCAGTGACTGTATGTTTCTGTAAAGTTAAAATATGTCTTACATATTAAAGAATGAGTGGATGTATAAGTATGTGGATGAAGCATTTAGTAGGTGCATGACTGACTGTATGAGAGAGTGATTAAATGAGTCTCACTGAGTGCATGGGTTAGTGACTAAACTGTCTTAATTTGTGCATCATTATATCTGTTGTTCTGTAAACTGCTGCATGTGTTGTTCAGTAGCTATATGAGTAACTATACGGGTTATTGATTGGTTGCCCAAGTATTTGTATGGGAGACTGAGTGTGTGTGTGTGGGTGGCTGGGAGGTGTGTGACTCTGTGCATAAATGTGTCAACAGTTGATTCACTAGATGTATGGATTCAAAACTGCATGTGGAAACAACTGTATGGGTTGTTGACTGTGTGCATGGGTGTATTGGTGAGTGAATGTATATCTCAGTGCTACATGTGCTAGGTTTTTGCTTGTAAAAGACTTATATGTTCGCCGTAAGCAGTTTCCTGTTTGTTTGGCATATGCGGTGACAATCCATAAATCGCAAGGTTTAAGTGTAGACACTGCTTTAGTGAATATTGGCAGTTCTGTGTTCAAAGAGGGTATGGCTTATGTAGCAGAACTTTATCGGGATTGTACTTGATTGACTGTGATGTCACAAACATTTGTGCGGATCTAGATTGTGTTAAGGAATACAATAGGTTAAGAAGAGAGTATGCGCCACATTTGCCTCAATATCCTTTGTTTGAGAAACGTGTGGTAGGCCGGAAACAAAGAAATATCAGTAAAAGTAGGGAGATTGTTGCAAAAAGACCAAAAGTTGATGAACCGAAAATTGTAAGCAGAAAGAAAATGAATTCTGTTGAAGATGTTGTTGGTTTTCAATTTGAAAATAGTTCTGGTGTCAACTGCTATGCTAATGTAGTGGTTAATGTTGTCTTTTCACTAGAGACTTTAAAAGAACAGATTGTGATCAATTCGGAACAAAGTTTATGCTGTTTGTTGAATTCTGTGTTAGAGAAATGTAGCGCTGATAGAAGAAGAGTAGAAAGTGTGTCTGAAATTCGTAATCTGTTAGACAAATGTTCAGGTCAAACGCAATTCTCTCAAAATATTCAGCAGGATTGTCAGGAGTTTTTAATGTATATGCTTGATGTATTGCAAGATGAAGGTGTAGATGTAGATTATCTGTTTGGCCTTTCTTATCAAAGGCAGAATGATTGCGAGAACTGTAGGCTATCAAGTACTACTAGTGTAGACTCAGAAAGATTTATATATTTAACTTTGCCTGACAGTAAATCAGTATCCTTCAATAAGCTAGTAAAAGCAGCTGATCAAAACATGGAGTGTAGCCAATGTAAGTCTGCAATGCTGTCCACGTTAATTACACAAAGTTATGGCCAGTATGTCATTTTAATGTTCCAACGATGTAGGTCTGATGGAACTAAATTGACAACTTTAATTAATAATTTTGTGGCTTCGCAGTTGTCAATATCAGGAAGGACTTTTGTAACTACAGCAATTATATATCATGACGGTCCTTCAACAACTTCTGGACATTACACAGCTTATTTAAAATCTGGAAACGGCTGGTCATTCTGCAATGATTCTGTTTTAACTTTAAAAAAAAGATTGTCTTTCCACCTTCAAAATTCTTACCTGGTGTTTTTACAACCAAAATTTTAGGGAAGGAATCTTGGGATTTGTTCTGAGGAATTTCAAGAGGTTCTAATGGCTCCTACTCTATATGGCCTTGTGGATAAGTGTAGTACAGAGCAAAAACTGTTTGTGTTTATAAGCTAATTCAAGCAGTAGATCAAAACAAGGAGTAGAGGAAATGTAAGTCTGCAATGCTGTCCACATTATTTATAGAAACTTATGGGTGAAATGTCATTTTACAATTTCAACTACATAAACTGGATGAAAATAAGTTGTCAAGTCTAATTAAAAATGTTTTGGCTACATAGTCATCGATTTCAGGAAGAACATTTGTAACTGCAGCTATTATATGCTATGATGGTCCTTTGACAACATCAGGATATTACACAGCTTATTTGAAATATAAAAAAGGCTAGTCTTTCGCCAATGATTACCATTTTAGTATGAAGCAATGTTGCCTTTTGACTTGTTATCAGAAGGGAAAATTTAGGGTAGGTAACTGGATTATAACGATTCTAGGTGTTGATGTAATTTAGTGTGCTGTTTTAAATTGCTTTGTATGTCTCATTTTTCTTAAAACGATGGAGCTTATCTTTCAGAAAGTGGCGGGCAGAAAATAGTAACAGCACAACAGAGTATAAGCTGTTCATAGGACATCCTTTGACGTCATAGAAAGTAAGTTACTTTTGAGGAGTTCTGATTTCTGATTGATTATATTTTATGGGTTTTTTAAACACAATCATTTTGATTGTGTTTTTTTTTCCCCGCTGTTATATGATGAATACCTTCAACTCACTGTTTTCAGTGAAATTTGATATATTCTGAGAACAGCAAAAATAAACCATTAAATATGTATAATTAATTTTGTACTTTGAATTGTGATTTTTAATATGTATTCATCTTGTCTCATGCTCACTCATCTTTTACTACCTTCTATTAATTTAAAAAATGTTGTTCTTTCTTACACAGATTAAAAGTATAAAAAGAACAAGTGACTAAGTTAACGACAATTATAAGGTAAGTGTTTAGTACTCTTTACGATATATCTCTATCACATTTAACTTTTATTAGTTCCACTGCTTCATTTCTTTAACCCTCAGTTTTTTGCCTTTGCTACTTCCCTTCTTTTTCTATTACTTACTTATACTACTCTTTCTACTCCTTTTCTCAGTTCCTCTTTCAACAGTATCTGTGTGTTACTCCCTGTATTTGTCTTTCTTTTAACATTACTCTCTGTTTACTTACTCTTCTTTTTTTTAAATTTTTTTTTTTTAGTTCGCTTCCGGTTCGCGTACCGGCGCGCGAACCGGGAAGCGAATCAAAAGAAATAGAGATTGCCAGAGTGCTAAACATTCTAGCAATTTCTTATAAAGGGGAGGTATTTCTGAAAAGAACTTTTTTTAATTATTTTTGTTGTTTTATATTTTTTTATTATTTTTCTGAACATTTTTATAGTTTTTTTGTATTTTTTGAACGGTTTTATATTTTTTTTAGTTTTTTTCAGGGGGAAGAACGAAAAACAGGCATTAGAAACGGCTCAACAGGAGGAAAAATAAAAAAAAATCACTTTCTGGGGCGTTTTGAGCACTTGTGATTTTCATATGCTCTATTCATTAAGGTTATTCTCATCTCACCGTAACAAAGCAAACCCCCACAATAAATGCACACCAGCTTGATGTGTTGAAAATTAGTTTGAATAGTGGGGACTGTCTCCCTCGCCTCTGGTCCCGAAGGACTTTCATGGGTTGAGCTGGTGGCCACAGGAGTTGGTGGATTTTCACGTAGGTTACGCACCTCCGCCACACTATAATTTATTGGATGCCACCTTTGCATGTGGCGATGCATAGTATAGTTACCAAAGCTATACTGTTTATCCGTGCCTCGGGACAGAGGTTCTTTACATATCAGGCATGTAACATAACGAGCATTCACCTTTTTTTGGCCTGCAGGAAATGAAAAAAACTGCCAAATAAAATTGTCCTTGCGGTGTGATTTCCGGGGCTCTTCGGGCAAAAATTCTATTTGATGTCATCTGTTCTTCTTCTTCCTCCTCTTCTTCAGGGTTGGGAATAAACTGGGGAGGTGGTCCATCCTACCTAGGAGGTTGTGGTGGTGGTGGGGGTCCACCAGCTGCAGCTACAATTGAAGCCATCTTCCAATAATCAAAATAGTTCTTCCTCTCACAAAGTTGAAAGTCAGAGTGAGAAAAATAGGAGGGGGCTTTCATCATTTGGCAAAACAAAATGTTCTAAACCAATGAAAAGTGTTATTTTTAGGTCACATGACCTAGCCTTACATCATTCAGAAACCAAAAGTGAAATCAACCAATAAAAAGTGTTATTTTCAAGTCACATGACCTGTTACGCTTACGTTACGCGTCCCGCTACGTGCCCCGGAGCGCTTCCGGGGTGCTGCGCTTCGTGTTCCGATTCGCGTTCCAGAACGCTTCCGGGTGCGCTAACGCGACGCGTAATAAGACGCATTACGCGGCAACACGATACGTCGCGCTTACGCGACGCGTCACGATGTTGTTTTCTAACGCGGTGGTTGCGCTAACAAAACGTTTACCGGTTCGCGGAACCAAATTGCGCTAACGGGAAGCTGCCCGGTTCGCGGACCGGCAGCGAAACAAAAAAAAAATAATTAAAAAATAAATAAAAAAATAAAAAAATTATATTACAAAAATATAAAATATATTTTTGAATTAGAATAAGAATACATTTTACAGCTTTTGATATTTGCTATTAAAAAACCATTGACATTCACTGAAAAAACCATAGGCTATAGACCATATATAGTTAGGAATTAGCATTTACAAAACCTTATTTTACTCGCACAAAACCATGGAAATTCGCATATATAGTTAGTTGCACTAACTATATATCGCGCACCCGCAATCCACTGCTGATGATGTCACATATTACATCATTCATGACATGGTCAGTGACATCACTGATGACATCACTGATGACATTATCCAGTGACTGTATGTTTCTGTAAAGTTAAAATATGTCTTACATATTAAAGAATGAGTGGATGTATAAGTATGTGGATGAAGCATTTAGTAGGTGCATGACTGACTGTATGAGAGAGTGATTAAATGAGTCTCACTGAGTGCATGGGTTAGTGACTAAACTGTCTTAATTTGTGCATCATTATATCTGTTGTTCTGTAAACTGCTGCATGTGTTGATCAGTAGCTATATGAGTAACTATACGGGTTATTGATTGGTTGCCCAAGTATTTGTATGGGAGACTGAGTGTGTGTGTGTGGGTGGCTGGGAGGTGTGTGACTCTGTGCATAAATGTGTCAACAGTTGATTCACTAGATGTTTGGATTCAAAACTGCATGTGGAAACAACTGTATGGGTTGTTGACTGTGTGCATGGGTGTATTGGTGAGTGAATGTATATCTCAGTGCTACATGTCAAAGTAAGTACATATGTAAAACACAGTACATGTGAGAGTTGTCATATATAAATTACTGTGCATAAGATCCAGTGAATGTGTGAGTGGCTGTATGGATCATTGTAAACTTGTATCAGGGATTGTATAAGAGAGTAAATATGTGTTAGTATATGTTTGAATAAGTAAGGTGTGTATAACTGTATAGTTGAGGAAATGGAGGTGTGATTGATTCTTTGCATGACTGACTAGGTGTGTGAGTAACTCCATGGATGAGTGACAGTCTGTGTCTGTTTACACTGATTGTATCTAAGGTTATATTAGAGTCTGAAGAGGTTCATCATATTATCACATGAATGATATCATCAGTGATGTGATCAGTAATGTCAAATGAGATGTCATCAGTGATGTCATCAGTGATGTCATTTGAGATGTCATCAGTGATGTCATTTGAGATGTCATCAGTGATGTCATCAGTGATGTCACTGACCATGTCATGAATGATGTAATATGTGACATCATCAGCAGTGGATTGCGGGTGCGCGATATATAGTTAGTGCAATTTCAATGGTTTTGTGCGAGTAAAATAAGGTTTTGTAAATGCTAATCCCTAACTATATATGGTCTATATATGGTCTATAACCTATGGTTTTTTCAGTGAATTTTCAAGGTTTTGTAAATGCTAATTCCTAACTATATATGGTCTATAACCTATGGTTTTTTTCAGTGAATATATATATATATATACATATATATATATATATATATATATATATATATATATATATATATATATATA
Organism: Lissotriton vulgaris; assembly: GCF_964263255.1. Taxonomy (NCBI): domain Eukaryota; kingdom Metazoa; phylum Chordata; class Amphibia; order Caudata; family Salamandridae; genus Lissotriton; species Lissotriton vulgaris. The sequence goes on from NC_141693.1 coordinate 1,221,197,576, forward strand.
TATATATATATATATATATGTATATATATATATATATACTACTATTATAAAGGAAGAACTTTGACCCTTTGAGGCGGGTAAACTCGGGAACCACAGCGCCAATCTGCACACACACGATACATCGTTGAAATTGTCAGGGTGTGCAGATGGACATAGGCTATATAAATTTAAAAAATCAAAGTTATTTAAAAAATTTACGAGAAAAAAAAGTAGTCCCATGGAAGTAGCGCCGGCCGCGACGTGCGTGCTGACATCAGGAGCGCGGGGAGGAGCGACGTCCAGGAGCGCGAGGAGGAGCGGCGAAAAAAAGCGAGGGGAGGAGCGGTGGACAGGCGGGGAGGAGCGGTGAGAAGCGACGGACAGGCTGGGAGGAGCGGAGAGGAGCGGCGGACAGGCGGGGAGGAGAGGGGAGGAGCGGCGAGGAGCGGCGGACCGGTGAACTCAGGAGCGCGGGGAGGTGGGGCGGATGAGGTAAGGCTCCGGGGGACCCACGGACAATGTCGGAGCTGGCGGGGGCCCTGAAGCCAAGGTCGGGATGGGCTGCTTCTCCGGGGGACCCACGGACAATGTTCGGGCGGGCAGAGGCCGGGGCGGGCGGGGGTTCTTAAGCCTGATTGCTCCCGGGCAAGGTCGGGACGGGCTGCTAGTATATATATATTCACTGAAAAAACCATAGGTTTGACACCAGTTATAGTTAGCTGGAAATTTTACTGACATAAAACCATTGAAATTCCCGCGTTATAGTTAGTTGGACTTACTATAACTCGCGCGCCTGCAATGCACTGCTGATGACGTCACATATTACATCACTCATGACATGGTCAGTGACATCACTCATGACATCACTGATGACACCATCCAGTGAATGTGTGTCTTTCAGTAAAATAAATATGTTTTACATATGTATTTGTAAAGGTCGATGGAAGAATACATTTTTAAATAAGTGTCTAAATGGATGTGTTTTTTATAAAAAAAATTGATTGGTTAACTCGCTTATTAAGTGTATCTTAGTGAATACATATATTAGCGAGTAATGTTTAAATATTTAAATATATGTATCAGTGTTTCACTTTGTGTATAAGTGGCTGCATGGGTTGGTGAGTAGCTACATGTGTGTGTGTATGGGTTATTAGATGTTTTTTTTAGTATCAGTATGAGTGTCTGTATGGTTTGGTGGGGGTATTACTTAGCACATAGATGCATTAATGACTGACTCACTGTTTGTATGTGTTTTGAAGACAGCATATGTGTTGGATTGTAAGGGTGGATGACTGTGTATATGTGTGTGTTAGTGATTGAATGACTGTCTCACTAGTGTCTTTATCAGTAACTAAATATGTTTTATTCTAGTATATGTGAGTATTGATGTATATTAGTGAGTATATGTGAGAGTGAGAGATTGTAAGAGTTCCTGTTTAAATAAGTATGTGTTTCTATAAGTGATTGTTTAAGAGAGTAAGTATGTGTACGTTTCCTTAGAAGTAAGGTGGTAGTGTTTGTATAGCTGTATATGCAAATAAATGGATGTTCAATAGTTTATTTGCATGTGTGAGTATGTGTGTGAGTAACTTTTGGATGACTGTCAGTGTGTAACAGGATGTATAGGTGTATCACTACATATGATGAGTGAGTATATGTATGAGTGACTATATAGAACTGTTGGTGAATGAGTGGATGTGCATATAGATGGTGGAATTACTGAATTGGTTGTTGTAACTGGTATGGGTATCTCAATTTAAAAAAAAAAATTGTTTCTATTTTTGAAAATGTGTTTCAAGGGTTACATTACACTGAAAGGAGGTCTGTCACTCTGTCACAAGGATGGTGTCATCAGTGATGTCATGAGTGATGTCACTGACCATGTCATGAGTGATGTAATATGTGACGTCATCAGCAGTGCATTGCAGGCGCGCAAGTTATAGTGAGTCCAACTAACTATAACGTGGGAATTTCAATGGTTTTATGTCAGTAAAATTTCCAGGTAACTATCCCTAGAGGACTGAGGATTTTGATTGTCCCTTCACATGAAGAGCCTGATATAGAGCTGGCTGAGGAGTGGGCCGAAAACTTGATGGATTGCTCAAATAGAATGCTTTCTATTTTAATAAAACATGAATGGAAGGACAGACTAACATTGTTGAAACAAATCTCTGAACTCAAGGACGAATTAATGAAGGATGATACAACAGAAAATTTCACCAAGAAACTAGAGGAAACCAACAAAAAAATTACCAAGCATGAAGATGAAATCGTGGCTAAAAAAGAGAGGAAATTCCTCAGAGATAAAATCGACTATCAGGGAGGTCGAATCTTCACTTTCAGCCGTAAATATGACAATATCAAGAGAAAAGGTGTGCAAGCAAATATTGACACAGTGAGTGCGGCGGTGGTATCCGAAGAAGAAGTAGTAGAAAGTGATGTATCTGAGGATGGCCAGGTGCAGGCAACTAAGAGTACAAGCAAGGCTTCAAATTTTTGGGAGGAATTCAAAATGATGAACCAGACATCCCAACAACAGAATTGGCAGATAGACAGAGGTCGGGGGCAAGGAAGAGGATTCAAAGGACGAGGCAGAGGAAGGAGGAGGAACGCCCAAAGCCAACACTCAGTCAGGAGGGGCGGCTGGTGCAAGCGGAAACACAACCCCAGTGGGAGTGGAAACACGGGGTCAGAAAAAAACAAGAGGAAAATGAATCGGCGGAATGTGGTAAATTTATCCTCTCCTATACATATATCGTTTAAGCCTAAATCCACCTTTAACCCAAAGTTGCCTGCCTGCAGTATTGATGCATTTGAATCATTGGTCATCAATGACTTTAAAGACTTGGCCAAAAAGAAATGTTGGTCGAATGACAATTTGAGCAAATTAGAAAGACTAGCTGTGAAGTCATTAGAGAATGACTCCACAATTGTCATTCGCCAATCGGACAAGGGGGGAATGTGGTTTTAATGGATGTAGAAGATTACATCAAGGAGGGCATGAGACAATTGAATGTTACAGATTGTTATGAAGTCTCTTCCCTACAGACCATTGAAAAATGCAATAGAACTTACTATGAGATGCTAAATGTATGGCGCCTGAGTAGCATCATAGAACGGAATGGGTACGCATTTCTTTTAAACCGCAACCCTAAAGTAGCAGTGTTGTATCTCCTGCCCAAGCTGCATAAAAATTCCACCAATCCCCCGGGCAGGCCTATTGTGTCTTCGATAGGCTCTCTGATAGAGAGCACGTCGAAATACATTGATTATTTTCTTCGTCCTTTTGTTGAAAGAATACCTTCCTATCTGAAAGATAGCAGAGATTTTATCAACAAGCTGACAGACTTTGTATGGCATGACAATTACATACTCATCACACTTGATGTGTGTAGTCTATACACATCAATTAGACACAAGGACGGCATCAAGGCCTGTTGCAAATTCCTGAGCACCCGATCGATCTCGTATCTCAGCCATACTGAGATGATCATTCAAATGATGACGTTTTGTCTGGAGCAAAACTTTTTTGTCTTCAATGATGCGTACTATAGACAGCAACAGGGTACAGCAATGGGAACTTGTTTTGCTCCCAGCTTTGCTAATTTATTCATGGCAAGCTGGGAGCAGCAAGTAGAGAGGACCCATCCGATGTACCGCAGCCACATGAGAATGTGGCTGCGGTATATTGATGATTTGTTTGTCATCTGGGAGGGCTCACAGACTGAAGCTGAGGGCTTTATTGCTGATCTCAACAGAAATGATCTTAACCTTATGCTTGAGGGCCAGATGAGTACCCATGCCACGGTATTCCTTGATCTAGCTATCAGAGTATCTGGCAATAGGTTGACTACCAGATTATACCGTAAGGAGACTGCCGGCAACACATTGTTGCACGCTGAGAGTGGACACCCTAAAGCTTTGATCCGGAGCATTCCTTTTGGCGAGTTCCTCCGGGCTCGGAGGAACTGCAGCATGGATCAAGACTTTTTGATTGAGAGCGAGTGCATGAAAGAACGCTTTACTGAAAGGGGATACCAAGCCACAGTCATAGAGGCAGCATTTAACAAAGCTATTAAGATCAGTCACTCCTCACTGTTGGTTGCTGATAATAAATCGGTATCATCAGAGAAGGACATTGTAAGATTCATTTCCACCTTCCACTCCAGATCTTGGCAGGTACAGAGTAGTCTCAAGCGCCATTGTAATGTACTCAAGACTGAACCCACTTTGGTGGACGCCTTGGGGGACAGTCCAAACATGACCTACAGGAAAGCCCATTCATTTGAAGACAAAATCAGTAAGAATGAAGAGAACATCAGTACCGCCAGAAGTAATGATATTCAAGGATTCTATACTTGCATGAAATGCAAAGCATGCAAGTATAGTAACAATGTTAAAAAACGTCTTTTTTCCTGTAGAGGCTGTAGAAAAAACCATCAGCAAATATCTGAGATGTCTATCCGAGTATTGTATCTATGTTTTGGTGTGCCCATGTCCTAGGAAGTACGTCGGGAGCATGATGTTCCCGGCTAAGAAACGTATCTTAGAGCACATGAGAGCAATTGATAATAAAGGTCAGACCTCACCAGTTGCTCGTCACTTCGAAGAACTTCACAGGAGCAACCGGAATCTGCTCAAGTTCATCGTAATTGACAAACTTCCAATTATGAAGACAGGGGGTGATAAGATTCGGAAGTTAAGACAAATGGAGAATAGATACATTCTCGAGCTAGACACTCGAATACCCAGAGGCCTGAATTCTGACGAAGAAATGAAATGGCATTTGGGAGAATGATTGAAACTATGTAATCAGGTTGTCATCAACAAATGTATCTGAGACTGGTAAATAAGTAGGGTTTAGCTATGGAACTTGCTTAATCTTAATGGGTCACATTTATATACTGTCAGCTGTCAAGATTTAGTCATGCCTAAGGTCAACTAAGTGCTTCGTCTGACATTTTAAAAAATTTTATTTTACGTTACTCATACACATTTGATCCTATATCACGATTATTGAAGACTCAGGACCCACTAAGGGCCGGATGTGGTGTATATTAGAACATCTTATTATCTTTATCTGATCGGCTTAAACTCTCTTCTTAATTTTAGGATTCGGGAGTGTAGCGGTTCACTGGACAACATTCCCACTGGGGCTGTGATATTGGATTACTATAATTGTTGGACTCTATTTTGGAACTCTCACTTGGGAATATGAAATATGTCCCGTCAAGATGTTTGCTTTGTGACAATGAAAAACATGTAGTAATGTTATCAATTTAAACGTTGCCCACTGGGGATGTTTTACTTTGTTTGTAACAAGTCGGATATGCTGCGCATGTGATTTATTTACCGTATGACTTGTCTAAAGGTTACGAGTCACAACGTTATGCAAACTGGGTCACTACATGTAATGTTGTGTGCTCTCCCGAAGCCGCGGGCCTTTGGTAACCACAAATTTCACACAGCAGCCCAGCCGTGGGGAGAGGCACCATTTTCAGTTGGGGGAGAAGTGGTGAAACCAGCTGAGGAGGCTGCAGGTATGAACTGTCTAAACCTGCCTGGCACGTCGTTCAAAATGCTAATGAATCTGCCCAAATGACCCACAACCTACTATAGGTAATACTGTTATTGAAAATGAGCAAACAAACATTTGAATGTACTGAAATTGAACTTTTACGCTCGCATTTTGACTCCATGTCCCATGATGCATTGTGCTTTTTGCAGACGCCCATTGTGAGGCGGACGAATAAATAAATCAAATCAGCATTGTCAGAAAAGTGAATGCGAGCGTCAAATGTGAAATTTGCTGCCTTTGAAGAAGGGGTTTCTTACCTTGAAACGCGTTGGCATCATGCACTCAGTGGAATGTGAGGACAGACTGCATCTTACATGAGCGACGTTGTGTGCTCTCCCGAAGCCGCGGGCCTTTGGTAACCACAAATTTCACACGGCAGCCCAGCCGTGGGGAGAGGCACCATTTTCAGTTGGGGGAGAAGTGGCCAAACCAGCTGAGGAGGCTGCAGGTATGAACTGTCTAAACCTGCCTGGCACGTCGTTCGAAATGCTAATGAATCTGCCCAAATGACCCACAACCTACTATAGGTAATACTGTTATTGAAAATGAGCAAACGAACATTTGAATGTACTGAAATTGAACTTTTACACTCGCATTTTGACTCCATGTCCCATGATGCATTGTGCTTTTTGCAGACGCCCATTGTGAGGCGGACGAATAAATAAATCAAATCAGCATTGTCAGAAAAGTGAATGCGAGCGTCAAATATGAAATTTGCTGCCTTTGAAGAAGGGGTTTCTTACCTTGAAACGCGTTGGCAATCATGCACTCAGTGGAATGTGAGGACAGACTGCATCTTACATGAGCGACGTTGTGTGCTCTCCCGAAGCCGCGGGCCTTTGGTAACCACAAATTTCACACGGCAGCCCAGCCGTGGGGAGAGGCACCATTTTCAGTTGGGGGAGAAGTGGCCAAACCAGCTGAGGAGGCTGCAAGTATGAACTGTCTAAACCTGCCTGGCACGTCGTTCGAAATGCTAATGAATCTGCCCAAATGACCCACAACCTACTATAGGTAATACTGTTATTGAAAATGAGCAAACGAACATTTGAATGTACTGAAATTGAACTTTTACGCTCGCATTTTGACTCCATGTCCCATGATGCATTGTGCTTTTTGCAGACGCCCATTGTGAGGCGGACGAATAAATAAATCAAATCAGCATTGTCAGAAAAGTGAATGCGAGCGTCAAATGTGAAATTTGCTGCCTTTGAAGAAGGGGTTTCTTACCTTGAAACGCGTTGGCAATCATGCACTCAGTGGAATGTGAGGACAGACTGCATCTTACATGAGCGACGTTGTGTGCTCTCCCGAAGCCGCGGGCCTTTGGTAACCACATATATATATATATATATATATATATTCATTGAAAAAAAAACATTGGTTTCAGGCCTGTTATAGTTAGGAATTAGCATTTAAAAAACCTTAGAAATTCACTGAAAAACCAAAGCTTTCAGGGGCGTTATAGTTAGCTGGATATTTCTCTCGTACAAAACCATTGAAATTGCCCTGTTATAGTTAGTTCAGCTAACTATAACTTGCACGCCCACAATGCACTGCTGACACAGCTACAGCCCGAACTGCTGAATGGACTACACCAAATTTAGCAAAAAGGTAGCTTATGGTCCAGAGTTACCTCTTTTTTGTTAAATGGTGTAAATCTGATCAAGAGTTCCTGAGAAGGGGGGAGGAGCTTCGCGCACATCCAAGATGGACGCGTGAGCACAGGGCTCCCGAGATCCTTTCCGCCTCCCGCATCTATCCTGCAACGTATCCTGATTTGGACGACGGGTACTTTTAGCTGATGCCCTGCTGATACGACATTCTTTTTCAAAATTCGATTTGGCCGCCGGGAACAGGACTTACTGAACTTTGAAACTTGCGGCCTACACCGAAGTCCATCCACGGACTTGAGTCCCCGAGGTACCCAGGTGGCAATTGAACAACAACGGCCTGTGCGACACGTCCACTGCCCCTGTGGTACTTTCGGTTTCGCTCTTGGTCATTGTTGACGGCGACTTGCTGCCGGTCGACACGGCTGACCTGATTCTTGCTGCCAGCTCTACGCTTGTTTTTTGCCCTCGTCCCCTCGCCTCTACAAGTTTGCTGCGAAGGGAACCATTCTGACCAGATCCCAAAGGTTCCGTCAGAGCTCGTCGCTCATCATGGCGGGCAAGGCGGATACCGAGAAGCATGCAACCAGAGGCGCATACCGAGGGGGGGTTGCCCAATCCCATACTATAGATTGCTTCACCCGCCCGAAAGGATCCCCTGGCGGTGTGAGTAAAGTCTTTGATGAGACTGGAGATGGCTCTCCAGCAACTGAGGAGCTGACATTGAAGGACGTTATGAGCACCATCGCAAGTGTTCAGACATCTATGGGCAAGCAGTACAAAACACTGGCTGCTAAGATAGACACGGTGGCGATCGAAGTCAATCTTATTAGGATGGACTTGGGGAAAACCAATGAGTGGGTCAAGTCCCTGGACATCAAGACCGCAAGCCTTACTATGGATGTTTCGGATCTTCAGACCGAAGTCCGCAATCTCCGAACGTCTAACAACTTGTTTGCCCGTCGGCTGGATGATTTTGAGAGCCGGGCCAGATGCAACAACGTCCGCATTGTTGGTGTTCTGGAGAATTCCGCAGACTTATCCACAGACCTTCTGGTGGAGGACCTTGTTCTAAATCACTTGGCACCAAAGGGCCTCAGTAACTTTTTCATGGTGGAGCGTGCTCACAGAGTCCCCGGTGGGAAGCCCAAACTGGGGGCCGCTCCGAGGCCTATAAAAGCCAGGATTTTTAATTTCCGGGACAGAGACGTTATTCTTCAAGCATCACGCACCAATGGTCCCACTAAATTTGAAAACGCGTCGATCAGTTTTTATCCTGACTTTACACAGGCGGTGCAGAAACAGCGCATGGGCTTTACGGGGGTGAAACGGCGACTCAGGGACATGGGACTGAAGTACGCCATGCTTTTCCTGGCCCGCCTGAGGATTGAATATGAGGAACGTGCGCTCTTCTTTGACCGCCCGAGGTGGTCAGTGACTGGCTTGATACTCTGCCAACACATCGCACCAGCCCCGAAAGATCGAGGGACGCTGAAGGCGGCCTGGAAGAACAGGAGCAGTGAGTCTGCACCGGCGAGCCAACTCTATGGACTTATGGCAGTGGCTCTATGACTGTTATGTATATATAGTGTGAGGGGGAATCGGGACTCTTCCTCCTCTGTTTTTTTTTTTCTCTCTTCTTGTAGGTTAAATCAATGGGGCGACAGGCACACTGCAAGTTGGGTTGGCTTTTTGGTCTACCGCAGGGATGCAGGGTGGGGGGGTGTGTTTTGGGGATTCTCTTGGGGGTGGTGGGGAGGTCTTTAATTTCTTGTTTGTTTCGAGGCTGCGCTTTGTTGCATATCTTATCTCTTGTGCCTGTTTCTCGGCGGGGGGGCATTGTTCTTATTTCTAGGATGGGGGGGTAGGGGCCTGAGGGTGCTGAGCTGGAGCGTCAATGGTCTGGGCGATAGGATAAAGCTGGGATAGTTTTGCAATACTTGAAGCGCTGCTCCCCAGATATAGTTTTACTCCAGGAGACGCATCTAATAGGAAACACGTGCCATGCACTGAATAGACGGGGCTACCGCCTCGCGGCTCACTCTGGATTCACCACTGGGTCGAGGGGGGGCATCCTAGTCAGGAACTCCCTCCCCCTGGAGATAGATGACACTGTGCTGGATGATAGAGGCCGATATGCGGCTATTACGGGTCGCTGCGAGGGGAAGACGATCTCCATTTTATCTGTGTATGTCCCGCCCGGCCTACAGTCAACTACATTTTCTGATTTGGGTAGGGTGGTCCTGGGGTTCCCTGAGGGCATGTTGGTTGTGGGTGGTGACTTTAATTTGGTTGTCAGTGGTGATGAAGATCGTAGCCCCCCAGACTTCTCCTGACATCGCAACTATGGCTGGGCAACTTTTTGGAAACGTTGGGTCTAGCGGATTGTTGGAGGCAACTGCACCCCGGACAATTACAGTATACCTTTTACTCGGGAGCTCATGGGAGTCTCTCGAGGCTTGATTATATTCTTATACCGGCGGTGCAGATGGTCTCTGTAAGGGAAATTAGGCATTTAGCTAGGGGGATCTCGGACCACTCCCCACTCTGGCTCACTATTGACGTACAGTTGGGTACCGGGGGTCGGGTTGCTCCGATTAACCCCTGGCACCTTTGTAACCCTAAAATTAGAGCCGAGGTGGTTAAGTGCATGGATTATTACTTTGCCGAGAACAAGGGATCGGTGTCCTCCCCCATCTCCTTGTGGGAGGCTTATAAGACTGTGATTCGAGGTCAAACTCTGTCCTTGATTGCTAGCGAGAGGAAGCGTAAGAACGCGGAAGTGGTTGGTCTGGAAAATGAAATTACTGCATTGGAGGAGAAGATGGAGTCTGGGGCAACACCGAGGGAATACATTCTTTTGCCCTTAAACAGTCTGACTACAGAGCTCTGGTGACTGACGCGGCCAAGGCAATGAATCGTGAGTAACAGAGGCGTTTGTATGATGTTGGTGATAAAGCGGGAAAGTTGATTGCTTGGTTGGACAAAAGAGATAGATTGAATCGGGTGGTGCCTGTTGTTGAAAAGGTGGATGGAACGCGAGTAGTGGACCCGGTTGAGATAGTTGAGGTCTTTGCCCAGCACTTTCAGAAGGTTTACGCGCCGGTCTTGGGTAGGCCGGAGGAGGACTCGCATTTGTTGCTTCGGGATATAGCGTTGCCTAGCCTGTCGGAATCGGACAAGGAGCTTATGGAGGCGGAATTTTCCGCCGATTAAATAGCGCTCGCTATCCGCTCCCTTCGCTTGGGGAAGGCCTCAGACCCGAATGACATCCCGGTTGAGCTGTACAAGCTGTGCCCTGACAAAATGGCGCCGCATCTTCGTCGGATGTTTTCGGCATCGCAAGATCTCGGATCCCTTCCCCGGGATCAGAGACTGGCGTCCATTGTGGTCATCCATAAAGATGGAAAGCCCCGCGAACAATGTTCATCGTACCGGCCGATTTCGCTTTTGAATGTGGAGCCCAAGATCCTAGCGAAGCTTTTGGCGAATCGGCTGATAACGGTGGTTAGCGACTTGATACACCCGGACCAATCTGGATTCATCGCCCATCAAAACACCACGCTTAATCTTCGCCGTCTTCACGGCGTCTTAGCAAGGGCGGGGTCTCTTGGTGAGCCGGCCATCTTGGTTTCACTTGATGGCTCGATGGCCTTCGACACGGTGGAATGGTCATATTTGTGGGCGGCCCTTGCTAAATTTGGCTTTGGCCCTAACTTCATCGGGTGGGCCAGGCTTCTAAATGAGCAACCGCTGGCCCAGGTGGTGGTCAATGGTAGGGCCTCGGAACCCTTTGTTCACGGACGCGGCACGCGGCAGGGATGTCCTTTGTCGCCACTGCTCTTTGCGCTTGCCCTTGAACCCCTTGCCGCGTGGCTCCGATGGGAACCATCGCTCAAGGGCATTCGATGGTCCCCTGACTTCGAGGATTGTATATTGTTGTACGCGGACGATATATTGTTGTACCTCACCTCTCCTCGTAAGTCATTGGGAGTCCTGTTCGACGTTTTGAGTTCCTTTGAGAAAAATTCTGGCTTGGTCATCAATTGGGCCAAGTCCTGTATCTACCCTCTTACAGGAGAATTGCCTTCTCTTCCCCGCACCTGCCCGATACCGGTCTCGTGCGTCGGCTTTAAGTACTTGGGGATCTACATATCGTTGGACCCCACAGTACGCTATGAGCGAAATTTGCTGCCTCCGCTTGCCCGGCTTAGATCGGATGTCGCTGCGTGGTGTGGCTTGCCGTTGTCCTCCTTGGGGAGAGCGGCCCTCTTTAAGATGATGTCTCTCGCCCGATTCCTGTATGCCATCCAAAATGCACTTGACCTGGTGCCTGCCAGTTATTTCCACGAAATTGAGGGCCTCCAGAGGAAGCTGGTATGGGGCGGGTGACCTCGCATAGCATTGGCAAAATTGACTTTGCCCTGGTATGACGGTGGTATAGCGTTGCCTGATATCAAACGCTACTACTGGGCATCCCAACTGAGTGCGGTCAACCATGCTATGTACGGTCCTGTTCCGAATCCCGCATTCGAGATGGATAGGTGGCAGCTGCCCGGGGGCGACTATAATAGGGCGCTCTACTCCAGAGCTGCCAGGACAAATCTGACGGGCCGCACCGGGGTGGCGGTACGAGTATGGGGAAGTGCAACTACGGCCATGGGGTGGACGGACAAGCTAACTAGAGCAACCCCCTTGTATGCTGCGGAGAGACTGGGCAGTCTATGGACGACGAAGGGATTCGATAGATGGGACCCTATTGGCATCAGTAAGGTCGGTGATCTCTGGGTCAAGGACAGAGTCAAGACTTTCGACGAGCTAAAACAGGAATATAAATTGAGTGATAGGGAATACTTCCGATATATCCAGGTCCGCCACGCGCTTGAGTCGGTCTTCCCAGCTGGGACTACTATTCCAGAGTCCTCTCCCCTGGAAGATAGAGCGCTTGACGGGTACGTCCCTGATAGCACTATATCTCTCATCTACAAAAAACTCATTAACGACCGCTCGGACCTCCTTGTACAGCTTCGTGGGGCTTGGACCGGCGATGGACTGGAGTTGGACGATGAAGACTGGCAGGCTGCGATATCCTCCCCCAAAGAGGTCGCGATTCCGGCACGTCTCCGGCTGGTGCAATTAAAGATTTTGCACCGTGTCTATGTCACGGGTCCACGACTGATGTGTATGGGTTATTCTGCGGATGGGCTGTGCAGGCGTGGTTGTGGTATGCTTGCTACCTTCCTCCACATTATATGGGAATGTCCGGAGGTTGTGGTTTTCTGGAACCGAGTACATGCTGTGATGGGAGAGGTGACGGGTGTTGAGTTGTTGCCTGAGGCCAGACGCTGATTGTTGAACATCTGGGAGCCGAATGATTGCAGTCTTGCTCAGACTCAATGGGCCACCCTCGTCAACATGATCGCAAAAAGGGACATTGCCCGATTGCGGGGGTCTCAAAGGGCACCTTTAGTCTCAACTTGGAAAGAAATTATGGACTGGTGCATGTTCAGAGATAAAATTGTATATGTCTCCCGTGGTAGGCCCAAGAAGTGGGGAAGGATATGGGGTCAATGGAATTCATACCGAGGAGAGATCTGCACTCCCCCTTTTATAGAAGCTTCCGACAATCCCCTGTCCCCTTGACTGTGCGTTTCAGGTTATTTGCTTCCTGTTTTGTACGATTTATTGGTTTGCTCTCGGCCCCCCCCTCCCTCCTCAAGATCTCTCATCCTTCATAGAATTGCTCCCTGATCAATTAGCTCCCCCTACCGCATGAGACAGCCACTACACTGTATAGTTCCCGCCTCGAACCTTTTTTGTGTTTTCCTTTTTGTTTGTTAATAAAATATAAAATGTGAAACCTTTTATTTATTCTCCTATCGCCAAAGGCTCTCTATAATATCGTGCGTTATCGCTGCCGGGCCCTCGGGTTGTCGGCTGATGAGCTATGTACTATTGTGCTTTTGGTATTTATTGCTACTAACCAGCCTCCGTGGTTGTAGGTCTGTAACTGTACCCCTTTTCTTCATAATAAAGGTTTTCAAAAAAAAAAAAAAGTTCCTGAGAAATGTAAACATTTCTCAGATATACAAATAGGGATGCAGAGGATCTGCGAACCCTCCTCATTTTGTGCCTCAGATCTCATTGGCTGCCAACACCTCAGACCAGTGTTGGCAGCCATCTTGTGGCTCAGTTGAAAAATGGTCATAAAACATTAAATATCTACGAAAGGGGGAAATGTACACACACCCTTACCCCCTAGGCCTGATCAGGGGGTGCCACAGGGACCCCCAGGGCCCAAAAAAGCCTTTTTCAATGGGATACTTATTGGATCCGCAAATCCAACTGAAAATGTATAAACAAAATGAAGCGCAGACTCCTGCGCTTCGTTTAATTATACCTCCAGGTCTGCTCCCAGGCCAGGTCCCAGGGGCAATGATTAAAATACATGCGAGGGACTGCCACCTCCCGGGGGCTTACCTATTCAATGCAGGGGTTATGCGGCCCCCATGGAGCCCCAGGGATCACCACCTCCCCCGGTGCGGGGAGCCACTCTGCCCCCAGGACCCTGGGAATTGCCACTTCCCCGTGGCTGAATTCTGGAAGATGGCTTCTGTCCCAGGTCCGCGGAACACCACCTCCCAGGGGCTATATTTGAAACTAAAGTGTGGGGGGCTTGAGTCCCCCCTCACAACAGCAAAACCATCACCTCCCCAGAGGTTAAATATTGCTGCAGGGAGGTCACGGGGTCCCCTCCAGGAGCCCTCCATGGCACTGGGGCTTGCCACCCTTCAGGGCCAGCTCCAGCAATGTCCTGGGGTGCCAAACCCTGGGACATTGCAGTTTGCTATGGCCATGGACTTTATGCCCCAAGCAAGAGGAGGAGCGTTTACAGAGTAGTGGGGAAAGGGGTCATGGCATGTGACCACCACTCAGCAATCCCACTGTGTGGGGCTTACCAAAGGAAGCAGCTAGGCTACCTGGCCGCTTAGGACCCCCAGCAGTGAAGGGGACTTCATTCCACAACCAAGAGCGTGCCAGGAAGTGTGTTTGTAGAGTGGGGGACAAAGATGGCTCAGAACACCTCATTCCTGCTGTGTGGGACTTACTGCAGGTAATAGGAGGGGTAGTTGGCCCCCAAGGACGTCCTTGGTTGCCTACTACCCCTCTTGTTACCTCCAGTAAGTCCCACATAGTGGGATTGGTATGAGGTCTTTGGTGGCCATACCTCCTTTGTCCACCAATCTGCAAACACACCTCCTGGTTCATTACTGGTTGAGGGATGAAATCTACTTTAATCCAGAGGGACCTTGAGGGCCAAGAAGCCCTCCTGGTTCCTCCATTTAGCCCTAGGCATCGGAATTCCTGAGAGCTGGTTGGAGGTCCATGCCCCTTTCTCCACCACTCTGCTAATTTGCAAACACAGGTTTCAGGGATGTTATAGTTAGAAATTAGCATCTAAAAGACCTTAGAAATTCACTGAAAAAACTGCAGGTTTCAGGGACATTATATTTAAAAATTAGCATTTAAAAGACTTTAGAAATTCACTGAATAAACCACAGGTGACAGGGATGTTACAGTTAGAAATTAGCATTTAATGCCCACTAACACCCAGAAAACCATAGACGTATTCAATCAAGCAATCACCCATATAGCCATTCACGTACCCACTAACATATTCATACAGCCACTTAAACATACACTGACAGACACACACATTCACACAACCAGTCACTCACCCATACATTCACTGAGACACCTAATCACTCAATTATACAGTCAGTCACGCACCCACTGAGTCATCCATAGAGTCACTCATACACGCATTGATTCATCAATACACCTTGGTATATATATTTAACTATCATAAACTTTTAAAAAACACTCACAGTCACTGGATGATGTCATCACTGATGTCATGAATGATGTCACTGGCCATGTCATGAGTGATGTGATATATGAGATCATAAGCAATGCATTGCAGAGGGCGAATTATAGTTAGCTCAGCTAACTATAACAATAGAATTTCTCTGGTTTTGTATGAGTCAGATTAACTATAACGTCCCTCTAACCTTTGCTTTTTCCATGAAAATATATATACTTTGCTATGTGAGGAAAAAAGAATTAAAAAAAAAAGAAATTACTAACCTCAGATTGTGTCCTGCTGTTTGGTGCCATCTTCCTGTGTTTGCCCTCCCATATAAGTGGAGTGGAGTGTCCCGTATATATATATATATATTTATATTTATATATATATATATCTTTCTATCTATCTATCTATCTATCTATCTATCTATCTATATATATATATATATATATATATATATATATATATATATATATATATATATATATATATATATATATATATATATATATATATCTGGAAACCCTCAAACCACTTCCTGAATTCTCCCAGTGGCAGTCAGGCGAGGAAAGAGACGCAGACCTCCGGAGCTTTTCAAGTGGGCAATTTTTATTTAGTGACCCAACACAACGCGTTTCAAGCCCGTAAGCCCTTGATCACGTGTCACAAAGTTGCATACACCATGATTTCAATTTAAAGTGCAAAAAGCGCCCCTCCTACTGTTTGCATCACAGACCACATGTGTATTAACATGGAAAAAATACTGTGTATTGTAGCTTTCTTCTTATATGACAATATTACCACTGATAAAACGGAATATCACTATTGACATATCCAACACATTTATACAAGTAATCTATAACTTGGATTTCATTTGTTAAAATATGCCACAGAACTATTAAAAAATAAATATAATTATAGTTCTTGTTAATTAAAATTTCTTCTTACAAAAAGGCAAAAAAACCTTTGTCTATTGCCGTATTTACAAGCAGTAATTCAGGGAAAAATAAATAACCGGTTAAATCCGTTTTATCAAAATACCCTGTAAAAAGCTGAACTGTTGTACATTGTAATCAAAATCTAAAACAGTTTCTTAAGTTTATACACATACATAGTCTATAACTATGGAGAGGGTTCCAAAAAGTGCTTATAAGTGCATCCCTTACAAAATAGTAAAGTGCTAGTGCAAAGAATGGTGCAAATTTCTCAACATAATCAGATTTGATAGAAGGGTCTAATCTACCATTGACCACGAGAATACATGTTAATAAATTCATGGATAATGCATGTATTTGTAAAGAATCCCAAAAACCATTTGATTATAAAAACAATTAATTGAATTTCATTGTTTGTAAAAGAGAGAAATTCTTGATGAGGGAAAAGTATATATATACAAATTATATACAAATGTTCTCTTTACAAGGACAAATTCATATGTTCACAAGACTGAGGTACATGAACCAACGTGTAAAGATCATGCAGTAACTAGCTTATTATTACAGAAAACTCCGCATGTCTTCCGTCGTGTTCAAACCATTGGGCCATTTGCAATCTAAGTCCAAGATATACTTAGTCTCTAATTGCCGGAGTTGGCGTTCTCTATTGCCCCCTCTTCTCTTTTTGTTTACAGCATCAATTACATAGTAAGAAAGGCAGTTAATGTTGTTGGCATGCACTTTCTTAAAATGTCTGGCAACAGGATATGTTGCGTCGCTGTGTAGGATGGCCCTAATATGCTGCAAAATCCTGACGTGCACCTGTAGCTTCGTGCTCCCCACGTAGCGTAGCCCACAGGTGCACGTCAGGACATATACAGCATATTCAGTCTTGCAGGTGTAATTGCCTGTTATTGGGTTGGAAGTGGTCTTGAAGGGCGTATGATATGAGGTCATGTTGCATCCAAATTTGCACGCTCTACACGTAAAACATTTGGTAAAACCTTTCTTAGTAGGCATCCAGGTAGTAACTTTCTTGATTTCAGGGGATACTCTATCCAATCTACTGCCCATAGTGCTACTCCTTCTAAAGGTGATTACAGGTTTGGCAACTAGCCTAGTTTGTAGGATGTTATCTGTCAGTAGTACAGGCCAATGTTTGTTTATGATAGACCTGATCTGACGTTCCTCCCTGTTGAACGTGGTGATCAACCTAGGAGTATCAGATGTCTGAACTAGGCTGTCTGCGCCGACAGTATTAGGGCATATATATATATATATTTATATTCCACTCTCGTCCTTTAGGTAAAAGGACAGAGCGAAGTACGGACTCAAATCAGCGTGTTCAAAAGTTTCATTTATTCAGCAGCAATGGCAACAAAAACAATGTTTTGTTGCCATTGCTGCTGAATAAATGAAACTTTTGAACACGCTGATTTGAGTCCGTACTTCGCACTGTCCTTTTACCTAAAGGACGAGAGTGTGACTTTCTGGAATTTATTGGGCTCGCTGCCCGGTACGGACCGCTGTTGTCAGAGGAGGAGTCATAGCGGAGTGCGGCGGCTGCCACGCAAAGGATGGATATATATATATATATATATATATATATATATATATATATATATATATATATTACCTACTGGCGGTCGCCAGTAGGTATATATAGTTAGGATTTTTTCCCTGTGGCATTTTTGAAAATTCTATGTCTAATAACTTTGGCGTTTGTGGACGGAATCGGCTGAAATTTTCAGGAAAATGGCACATTTTGTTTCTGAGCAGCTCCTGGAAATTTGGGGGGGGGTCGTCAAGGGGGAGCCGAGAAAAAAGGGGGGTCCCAAAACGCGTTTTTCCCATGTTAATTTCCATAGGGCGGTTGGACTCACTTTTAGCCCGAACGGCTGAATGGATTTTCACGAAACTTGGCAAAATTGTAGGGACTGTTAGCCCGATGTGCCTTTGCTAGGTCTCAATATATGTGCTCCAGTAGTTTTTGAGAAATTAACGTTCAAAACAAGATATATATCTGTAACAGCGCTCCGGGCAGCGATCCGGTCCGCTTACTTTTCGCGAAACGGAACTTTGCGCGCAGAAAGCTGATTGGCTCTCCGGTGTCTGTCAACATTCTAAACAGTCTGGAGCGGCCGCCATCTTATCTCTCGGTAGGATCGAGAGAGAAGAAGAGGTGAAAAACGAAGGGGGAATTTAATGAAAGGGGGCAAGGTATACCCCTCTTGACCCCCTAGGATTGTTGTTGGGGTTATTAAACGGTCCCGTGGGGAAAATAAAAAAAAAATGATTTTTCACGGTAGAAGCGCTTCACGGGCCGCGAACTGGGCCGCAAACTGGTAGCGAAACGGGAATTCGCCATTTTGTGCTTCGTTTTAATTGTTTAGAGACAAAAATTATCGCCGCACATTGGCCACAATGCATGAATATCGCTGAAAAGTCAGCGATATTCATGCATTATCCAGCAAATGCTCTTAGCCATGTTATCCACCTTCCATTGGATAACAGAAAGCTGATTGGCTCTCCGGTGTCTGTCAACATTCTAAACAGTCCGGAGCGGCCGCCATCTTATCTCTCGGTAGGATCGAGAGAGAAGAAGAGGTGAAAAACGAAGGGGGAATTTATTGAAAGGGGGCAAGGTATACCCCTCTTGACCCCCTAGGAATGTTGTTGGGGTTATTAAAGGGTCCCGTGGGGAAAATAAAAAAAAAATGATTTTTCACGGTAGAAGCGCTTCACGGGCCGCGAACTGGGCCGCAAACTGGTGGCGAAACGGGAATTCGCCATTTTGTGCTTCGTTTTAATTGTTTAGAGACAAAAATTATCGCCGCACATCGGCCACAATGCATGAATATCGCTGAAAAGTCAGCGATATTCATGCATTATCCAGCAAATGCTCTTAGCCATGTTATCCACCTTCCATTGGATAACATGGCTAAAAACTGCTCTGTGCGTGAGCTTTTTTTTTTTTTTTGCTGCGTGACGTTTGTTAACGTTCGATTCGATGGAAATCAGGAAGTGTTGACCACCATTTTGTCACTGTGAGTAAATATTTTGTTATAAATGAATCCTTATTGATAAACATTGTCTGCGCCATCTTGCGTTTTTGTCCAATGCCACAATTTTGTCGTGCACGGCAGCCATTTTAGATGCCTTGACCAGGGCCACTCTCTGCACGCCGCCGATCCTCAGCATGGCTCCCCACCCTCGCAAGCATCTCCCCCACGCACTGGTCACCCCCGCTCTTTCTCTCATGCATGGGCCATATACTTCCCCCCATCTGCGCTGCTCTTCTCTGAGAATCACACCCTGTGCCCGCCTAACACCTCCCTTTCAACCTATTCACTACCGCACCCTCTGACACTCCTCTTCCTCTGTGTCCGATTGTCCAGGCCGGACCTAGGCTATCACCTAGCCCTGCGGATGTAGTTTATGGCCCCAGCTGTAGAGTATCCAGACATGCCAACCTTCCCGATTCAGGCGTGAGACTACTGATTTCAGTGCTAGTCTCCCGCCTCCCGATTCCTGCAAGCAAAAACCCGGGGGCATATTACCAACAACTAGCGATAATTTTTGTCTCTAACTTGTTTAGAGACAAAAATTATCGCCTCACATCGGCGAATTTTATCGCACATAAACCTCGCTATTAGCAAGGTTTATCGCAAATGCGATAAAAAACGGCCGCAATGCATGAATATCGTTGAAAAGTCAGCGATATTCATGCATTATCCAGCAAATGCTCTTAGCCATGTTATCCACTTCCCATTGGATAACATGGCTAAGACTGCTCAGGGCAGGTGTTAGGTTTTGGAGATATTCGCGCTTAGCGCGAATATCTCCAAAAGTTGGTAATAGGAGATAGCGATGGTTAGGGACTGTTTCCAGTCGCTAAAATCTTGGCACGCCCACTTTGCATGTCATTAGTGATAAATATCACTGATATGCAAAGCGGGGCCCAAGATGGTCGCTATCTCCTTTTAGCTGTCACTAACTGGTGTTAGCGACAGCTTGGTAATAGGGAGATAATTTTATCTCTTTTTTTTTTGGCTTTTAAAGCCAAAAAAGCGGAAATAACCCCCCTTGATAATATGCCCCATGATTTCTCGGGGGTTTCAGCTGACAGGGCTTGGTATTGTGTTACGTGCTAATTCTTCCAGGAAACGTCAGAGGGTCGATGCAGGGGTTCTAGAAGGGGTGATAAACCATTTAAGCCTCATGAACAAGCGCATGGTCTTTTAAAGATTTATGAAGTACTCGGGGCGGCGGTGTGTGTGTGCCCTCTTTCAGGAGCGGGCGGGGGGGGCACTGCCAGCAACTTGCCAGGCCAGGCGGTGTTCAACACGTGCATCACCCTTTCTCTGCCTGCTATTGCGCTCCATGCTTCGGAAAGGTAAGAAAAAGAACGTGCATTTGAGTTTGAAATGTCCGATCTTGTAGCAGTACACTTGCAAAGCCCACACATGACAATAATCCGATTCAAGGCCCCATTCACCCGATTTTTTAAACATATATAGCACTCCAACAAAGTTAGATTTTAAAACTTTATTAACATTTAACTATAATGAACGGAACAAAAACTGTAAAAACATTTAAACATTTTTCACCCAAAAAAGCAACAATGGTCAGAAGCTGTCTTTTGTGCGAATAGTCCCAAGGCAGCACAACGTGCAGAGTTCTGGACGGCACCCAGGTGATGTCGCCTGGGTGCCGCACTGGTTTTGGTATCCTACAATGCTGCTCCGAAAATTGGCGTGGGGCGTCCCGGGTGGTGCGGGGGGAGGCCTCGTCAGTAGCGGTCTGTTGTGCGAATAGTCCCAAGGCAGCAGAACGCGCTGAGATGTTGATGGCACCCAGGTGATGTCCAGTAAACTGCCGCACTGGTTTTGGTATCCTACAATGCTGCTCCGAAAATTTGCGTGCGGCGGCCCGGGGGGGGGGGGGGTGTCGCGTGGGGGAGGCGGCGTGAACGGGCCTCCCCAGGTGGCGGCCATCCAGCTGAGTTGCGCCCGCTCTTGCGGCTACAGCGTCTCGCTCACCATGTTGTTGAGTTGCTCCCACTCTTGCAGTGCAGCGATAGGCGCCTGCCACATGACTCTTAAAATGGCGGACGGCTCTTCGGTTTTGGGCCTGGTCCACTGAAATGGCCCTGGGACACCTTGGAACTCGGACGCTTGCCTGCTAGGGCTTGGGCTCCATTCTCGAAAAGCGTCCCCTCAGCCGTGAAGATTCTACAAAAGTCTTGGGGGCCCCCGACTCCTGCAGGCTTCCGGTGGGGAGCGGCTGCCATGATTGCTCGCGGAATGACCACGACGGAGCCACGAGATGGTGGTGCTCTCATGCTGACGCCAGCTTCAGTCTGAATGATCCAGAAACAAGGTGGGGCTTTCATCGTTTGGGAAAAAAAAATGTTCTAAACCAATGAAAAGTGTTATTTTTAGGTCATATGACCAAGCCTTCCATCTTTAGGAAACCAAAAGTAAAATGATCCAATGAAAAGTTTTATAAACAAGTCACATGACCTGTTATGCGGCATAGGGCTACAAAAAGCGTAGAAAATCCGTTGGCACGTGAGGCGGCGTCAGTAGCGGACCGATGTGCGAATAGGCCAAAGGCAGCACAACGCGCTGAGATCCGGATGGCACCGAGGTGGTGTCAAGCAAATTGCCGCACTGGTGTGGCCATCCTACAATGCTGCGCCGAAAGACGGCGTGTCCAGCTGAGTTCCGGTCACTCTTGCGGTACAGTGAGTCGAACGTGCCGAGATCCGGATGGCACCGAGGTTGTGTCCAGCAAGTTGCCGCACTGGTGTGGCCATCCTACAATGCTGTGCCGAAAGTCAGCGTGGGGTGCCCCGTTGGCTTATGAGGTGATGTCAGTAGTGGACCGATGTGTGAATAGGTCGGAACCAGCACAAGGCGCCAAGATCCGAATGGCAAGTCCTGGATATTGAGTGCCATAGTTGAGAGTTCTGAGCAGTGCTTGTAAGACTATCTGAAGCTTATTTGCACCTGCTGCAGCTTCACTGTTGCCCAAGGTGGTGTCCAGCAAATTGCTGCAGTGGTGTGGCCATCCTACAATGCTGCGCCGAAAGACGGCGTGTCCAGCTGAGTTCCGGTCACTCTTGCGGTACAGTGAGTCGAACGCGCCGAGATCCGGATGGCACCGAGGTTGTGTCCAGCAAGTTGCCGCACTGGTGTGGCCATCCTACAATGCTGCGCCAAAAGACGGCGTGACCAGCTGAGTTCCGGTCACTCTTGCGGTACAGTGACTCGAACGCTCCGAGATCCGGATGGCACCGAGGTGGTGTCCAGCAAGTTGCCGCACTGGTGTGGCCATCCTACAATGCTGCGCCGAAAGTCAGTGTGGGGTGCCCCGTTGGCTTATGAGGTGATGTCAGTAGTGGACCGATGTGTGAATAGGTCGGAAGCAGCACAAGGCGCCCTGCACTGTTGAGCTTTTTTCAATGCCTGTTTTTTGTTGTTTCCCCTCCATCAAAAACAAACAAAAAAATATAAAACTGTGCAAAAATACAAAAAAATGTTTAGAAAAGCAGTGCTTGTAAGACTGTCTGAAGCTCTTTTGCACCTGCTGCAGCTTCACTATTGCCCTGGTGTGGACAAAGATCGCCCATGACTTAGGCTGATTGAGAGTTTGTAGAAAAATGGCTTCAGATTTTCCACATATTACTCTTCAACATTCTTCCTAAATGTAACAATGTGAGACTCACTAGGAGAACGGCTGTTTATCTTTCCTTTCAAAATGCTGCCAACAATATTTTCTGAATGGAAGACACCATCTTGTAGCATAAAGGGCCGAAAGGGGTTCTGGTCTGGCCGATTGTTGGTGGAGACATTTTGACTATATCTTGGACCTGCTCGGCCTCGCCCAAAATGGCGCCGGTATAAATGGGACTCGTAACTCCTTGCCCGCAAATGTATATCTAGAAAATTTTATTGTAAGTGGCCCTGTCTTATTTTAATTACAAAATGTACGTCCACCGATTCCGCAACTGTTAGACACCTTAGTTCTTGCAACGTAATGGCCCGCTCGTTACGTTCCTCTACAGTGTAAATGTCTCCTCATCATATACGATTTCAGTTTGCTCCGTGGCCGGCCCAGGTGGTTATAGGCCCGTATTTGTATACTGACATTTTCACAATAAAGGTTTTTAAATCAAACACGGTAGTAGTATTTACATTGGTAAAGTTTTTACTTTTAGTCACTGTTTTCGAATCAGTAAAAGGCAAGTGAAATAAAGCAGTCCAATTACATGACGGATAAAAGGTATAATATGTAGGAACGTAGTAAAGATAAATGGTCAAGGGCAGTTGTGTTTTCCACTCCTGCAACATAAAGTGATCGATAAGAATCTGATAATCAGGCGTATCGGCGACTAAGACAGCAGGCCCAGTCTCTTTTACTCAACGGCTCCGTCATGGAACGAAGAAACGCCCTTTTTCTCGAAAAAGGAATATATTTTACTTGCAGGACAGTTGTAAATTTTCCGGGAAAGTACATTAGCCTGGAATATTATAACATATATGTTTTAAAAAAAATAATGTTCGAAAAAAATAAAAAGCGTAATTTTTAGGTCATATGACCAAGCTTTTCATCATTAAAATAACAAAAGTAAAATGAACCAATGAAAAGTTTTATTAACAAGTCACATGACCTGTTATGCTTACGTTACGCGCTGCGCGCCGCGCCCCGGATCACTTCCGGGTGCGCTAACGCGGCGTGTCATATAACGCATTACGCGACAACGTAGGTCAAGAATATAGTCAAAATGTCTCCACCAACCAGCGTTCGGAACACAACCCCTTTCAGCAGTCCAAAAAGTTCTGTTAAATGACAACAGAGGGGACAGGCAACAAGAACCATCAGTCAAAGAGGGGAGGGCAAGTTCTTCTCTTCCGGGTCATGTTGGGGCGCTACCGGAACTGATCGAATTGGTAGTCTACAGTGTTTCTGGATGTTTCAGACTAAAGCTGGCGTCAGCATGAGAGCACTACCATCTCGTAGCTCCGTCGTGGCCATTCCACGAGCAATCATGGCAGCCGCTCCCCACCAGAAGCCTGCGGGAGTCGGGGGCCCCCAAGACTTTTGTAGAATCTTCACGGCTGAGGGGACGCTTTCGAGAATGGGACCTAAGCCCTATCAGGGAAGCGTCCGAGTTCCAAGGTGTCCCAGGGCCATTTTAGTGGACCAGGCCCAAAACCGAAGAGCCGGCCGCCATTTTGAGAGTCCTGTGGCAGCCGCCTATCGCTGCACAGCAAGAGCGGGAGCAACTTAACTACATGGTGAGCGAGACGCTGTAGTCGCAAGAGCGGGCGGTAAACAGCTGAATGGCGGAAGAGGCACAGTGTAGCAAAAGCGGGCGGAATGGCAACTAAAACGGTAAAGGGGCGCCCCACTACAGCGTGTCTTCAGGTCAAACGGACTGTGGGACAAAGTCCAGAATAGAAGAGTCATCAAAAGGCAAAAAGTTCCGCCGGACCCCGGGAGCCGGCCGCCTATGTCGGGGGCGATCTCAGGCTACACCAGTGCTATAAGACTTGGGGAGGGGGTCGGAGCCAAGCGTCTTCTCCAAGTCCGTGTCATCACACCGCCCCTCGGGGGCCTCCGTCAAGCGGTTTAGGGAGGTACCATATAACATTGTTTTCAAATGCAGTCAGGTCCACAAACGACCCTCACTTACTTTGAGAATAGTGAAGCTGCAGTAGGTGGAAATAAGCTTCAGACAGTCTTACAAGCACTGCTTTTGTAAACATTTTTTGTTTTTTTTGTATTTTTGCACAGTTTTATATTTTTTTTTTGTTTTTGATGGAGGGAAAACAACAAAGCACAGGCATTGAAAAAGGCTCAAACTCAGAACTCTGAACTATGGCACCCAATATCCAGGACTTTCCATCCGGATCTTGGCGCCTTGTGCTGCTTCCGACCTATTCACACATCGGTCCACTACTGACATCATCTTATAAACCAACGTTATGTAAATAGTTATTTAATAAAATGTTTTACCCTGTTTCTTTGCTGGTGTGTTGTCTATATTTTTAATATTTGCATAGGGTTTGTCGTTATTTTGGGCGGGATGGGTGACGGAGCCGAGCTGTCTTGCAGCCCTCATGAAATCAATCAAATGGAGAGACAAGCAGGCAGGACGGATTACAACGGGGGTAAAGGCCTGCGTTAACTACTCTTCACTATCTGCAAAGAGAGAGTACTACTAAGAGAAAAGAGGGGAGGGGGGCAGCGTTCAAAGCACATCAGCGTGCATAAATACGAAAATGTTTTTATCTATCACGTACTTGACATTTTAAAGCTTTTAATATTTGCTATTAAAAAACCAATGAAATTCACAGAAAAAACCATAGGTTATAGTGGATATATAGTTAGGAATTTGCATTTACAAAACCTTGAAAATTCAATGAAAAAACCATTGGTTTTAGGCCATATATAGTTAGGAATTTGCATTTACAAAACCTTGAAAATTCAATGAAAAAAACCATTGGTTTTAGGCCATATATAGTTAGGGATTTGCATTTACAAAACCTTATTTTACTCGCATAAAACCATTGAAATTCCATATATAGTTATAAGCTCTAACTATATATCGCGCACCCGCAATCCACTGCTGATGATGTCACATATTACATCATTCATGACATGGTTAGTGACATCACTGATGGCATCACTGATGACATCTCAAATGACATCACTGATGACATCACTGAAAACATCTCATTTGACATGACTGATAACATCACTGATGATATAATTCATGTGATAATACCATGAACCTCTTCAGACTCTAATATAATCTTAGATACAATCAGTGTAAACAGAGAGTCACAGACTGTCACTCATCCATGGAGTTACTCACACACCTAGTCAGTTATGCCAAAAATCAATCACACCTCCATTTTCTCAACTATACAGTTATACACACCTTACTTATTCAAACATATACTAACACATATTTACTTTACTCTCTTATACAATCTCTGATACATGTTCACAATGATCCATACAGCCACTCACACATTCACTGGCTCTTATGCACAGTTATTTATAGATGTCAACTCTCACATGTACTGTGTTTTACATATGTACTTAATTTGACATGTAGCACTGAGATATCCATTCACTCACTAATACACTCATGCACAGTCAACCGCCCATACAGCTGTTTGCACATGCACTTTTGAATCTATACATATAGTGAATCAACTACTCACACATCTATGTACAGAGTCACACACCTTCCAGCCACCCATACACACACACTCAGTTTCCCATACAAATACTTGGACAACCAATCAATAACCCATACAGTTACTCATATAGCTACTGATCAACATATGCAGCAGTTTGTAGAACAACAGATATAATGATGCACAAATTAAAACAGTTTAGTCACTAACCCATGCACTCAGTGAGACACATTTAATCACTCACTCAATCAGTCAGTCAGTCATGCACCTAGTAAATCCTTCATCCAGACACTTATATATCCACTCATTCTTCAATATGTAAAACATATTTTAACTTTACAGAAACATACAGTCACTGGATGTTGTAATCAGTGATGTCATCAGTGATGTCATTTGAGATGTCATCAGTGATGTCATCAGTGATGTCACTAACCATGTCATGAATGATGTAATATGTGACATCATCAGCAGTGGATTGCGGGTGCGCGATATATAGTTAGCGCTTATAACTATATATGGAATTTCAATGGTTTTATGCGAGTAAAATAAGGTTTTGTAAATGCAAATCCCTAACTATATATGGCCTAAAACCAATGGTTTTTTCATTGAATATATATATATATATATAAATATATATATATATTACCTACTGGCTGTCGCCTATAGTTAGGATTTTTTCCCTAAGGGATTTTTGAAAATTCTATGTCTAATAACTTTGGCGTTTGTGGACGGAATCGGCTGAAATTTTCAGGAAAATGGCACATTTTGTTTCTGAGCAGCCCTTGAAAATTTGGGGGGGTTTCGTCAAGGGGGGGCCGAGAAAAAAGGGGGGGGTCGCAAAACGCGTTTTTCCCATGTTAATTTCCATAGGGCGGTTGGCCTCACTTTTAGCTCGAACGGCTGAATGGATTTGCACGAAACTTGGCAAAATTGTAGGGACTGTTAGCCCGATGTGCCTTTGCTAGGTCTCAATATATGTGCTTCAGTGGATTTTGAGAAATTAACGTTCAAAAAAAGATATATATCTGTAACAGCGCTCCGGGCTGCGCTCCGGTTCGCGTACTTTTCGCGAAACGGAACTTTGCGATGCGAAGCTGATTGGCTTTTCGGTGTCTGTCAACATTCTAAACAGTCCGGAGCGGCCGCCATCTTATCTCTCGGTAGGATCGAGAGAGAAGAAGAGGTGAAAAACGAAGGGGGAATTTAATGAAAGGGGGCAAGGTAGACCCCTCTTGACCCCCTAGGAATGATGTTGGGGTTATTAAAGGGTCCCGTGGGGAAAATAAAAAAAAATTGATTTTTCACGGTAGAAACGCTTCCCGGGCCGCGAACTGGGCCGCAAACTGGTAGCGAAACGGGAATTCGCCATTTTGTGTTTCGTTTTAATTAAATTACTAGGTATAAGGGGGTGCGGGAGACGTATCCTGATCCCTTATGTTTTCTGAGGGTGGCTGAGGAGGCTCATATATGTTGATACATGTCTTCCAGCGGCTGTGCGTGAGCGTTTTTTTTTTTTGCTGCGTGACGTCTGTTAACGTTCGATTCGATGGAAATCAGGAAGTGTTGACCGCCAATTTGTCACTGCGATAAAATATTTTGTTATAAATGAATCCTTATTGATAAACATTGTCTGCGCCATCTTGCCTTTTTTCCAATGCCACAATTTTGTCGTGCACGGCAGCCATTTTAGATGCCTTGACCAGACCCACTCTCTGCACGCCGTCGATTCTCAGCACGGCTCCCCACCCTCGCAAGCATCTCCCCCACGCACTGGTCACCCCCGCTCTCTCTCTCATGCATGGGCCATAAACTTCCCCCCATCTGCGCTGCTCTTCCCTGAGAATCACACCCTGTGCCCGCCCGACACCTCCCTTTCACCCTATTCACTACCGCACCCTCTGACACTCCTCTTCCTCTGTGTCCGATTGTCCAGGCCGGTCCCAGGCTATCACCTAGCCCTGCGGATGTAGTTTATGGCCCCAGCTGTAGAGAATCCAGACATGCCAACCCTCCCGATTCAGGCGTGAGACTACCGATTTCAGTGCTAGTCTCCCGCCTCCCGATTACTGCAAGCAAAAACCCGATTCCTCGGGGGTTTCAGCTGACAGGGCTTGGTATTGTGTTACGTGCTAATTCTTCCAGGAAACGTCAGAGGGCCGATGCAGGGGCTCTAGAAGGGGTGATAAACCATTTAAGCCTCATTAACAAGCGCATGGTCTTTTAAAGATCTGTGAAGTACTCGGGCGGCGGTGTGTGTGTGCACTCTTTCAGGAGCGGGCGGGGGGGCACTGCCAGCAACTTGCCAGGCCAGGCAGTGTTCAACACTTGCATCACCCTTTTTCTGCCTGCTATTGCGCTCCATGCTTCGGAAAGGTAAGAAAAAGAACGTGCATTTGAGTTTGAAATGTCCGATCCTGTAGCAGCACACTTCCAAAGCCCACACATGACAATAACCCGATTCAAGGCCCCATTCACCCGATTTTTAAAAAATATATAGCACTCCAACAAAGCAGTAGGATTATAAAACTTTATTAACTTATAAATATATAGAACGCAACAAAAACTGTAAATACATTTAAACATTTTTTGGAAAAAAGAAGCAACAATGGTCAGTAGCTGTCTTTTGTGCGAATAGTCCTAAGGCAGCACAACGTGCTGAGTTCTGGACGGCACCCAGGTGATGTTACCTGGGTGCCGCACTGGTTTTTGGTATCCTACAATGCAGCTCAGAAAAACAGCGTGGGGTGCCCCGGGGGTGCGCGGGGAGGCCTCGTCAGTAGCGGTCTGTTGTGCGAATAGTCCCAAGGCAGCAGAACGCGTTGAGATGTGGATGGCACCCAGGTGATGTCCAGTAAGTTGCCGCACTGGTTTTGGTATCCTACAATGCTGCTCCGAAAAACGGCGTGGGGCGCCCCGGGGGGGGGGCGTGGGGGAGGCGGCGTGAACGGGCCTCCCCAGGTGGAGGCTCGTCTGCTGTACTGGGGCGCCCCTTTACCGTTTCAGTTGCCATTCCGCCCGCTTTTGCTACACTGTGCCTCATCCTCCATTCAGCTGTTTATCGCCCGCTCTTGCGGCTACAGCGTCTCGCTCACCATGTAGTTGAGTTGCGCCCACTCTTGCGGTGCAGCGATAGGCGGCTGCCATAGGACTCTTAAAATGGCGGACGGCTCTTCGGATTTGGGCGTGGTCCACTAAAATGGCCCTGGGACACCTTGGAACTCGGACGCTTGCCTGCTAGGGCTTGGGCTCCATTCTCGAAAGCGTCCCCTCAGCCGTGAAGATTCTACAAAAGTCTTGGGGGCCCTCGACTCCTGCAGGCTTCCGGTGGGGAGCGGCTGCCATGATTGCTCGCGGAATGACCACGACGGAGCCACGAGATGGTGATGCTTTCATGCTGACGCCAGCTTCAGTCTGAAACATCCAGAAACAAGGTGGGGCTTTCATCGTTTGGGAAAAAAAAATGTTCTAAACCAATGAAAAGTGTTATTTTTAGGTCATATGACCAAGCCTTCCATCATTAGGAAACCAAAAGTAAAATGAACCAATGAAAAGTTTTATAAACAAGTCACATGACCTGTTATGCGGCATAGGGCTACAAAAAGCGTAGAAAATCCGTTGGCACGTGAGGCGGCGTCAGTAGCGGACCGATGTGCGAATAGGCCGAAGGCAGCACAACGCGCCGAGATCCGGATGGCACCGAGTTGGTGTCCAGCAAGTTGCTGCACTGGTGTGGCTATCCTACAATGCTGCGCCGAAAGTCGGCGTGGGGCGCCCTGTTGGCCTGTGAGGTCGCGTCAGTCAGTGGGGGCTGTGCGTCTCCCCCAAGATGGAGGCTCCTCGGCTGCAGTGGGGCGCCCCTTAGCGTTTCATTCGCCGTCCAACTGAGTTGCGTCCGCACTTGCGGCTACAGTAGGCCAAAGGCAGCACAGCGCGCCGAGATCTGGATGGCACCGAGGTGGTGTCCAGCAAGTTGCCGCACTGGTGTGGCCATCCTACAATGCTGCGCCGAAAGACGGCGTGTCCAGCTGAGTTTCTCCCGCTCTTGCGGTACAGTGACTCGAACGCGCCGAGATCCGGATGGCACCGAGGTGGTGTCCAGCAAGTTGCCGCACTGGTGTGGCCATCCTACAATGCTGCGCCGAAAGTCGGCGTGGGGTGCCCCGTTGGCTTATGAGGTGATGTCAGTAGTGGACCGATGTGTGAATAGGTCGGAACCAGCACAAGGCGCCAAGATCCGGATGGCAAGTCCTGGATGTTGAGTGCCATAGTTGAGAGTTCTGAGCAGTGTTTGTAACACTGTCTGAAGCTTATTTGCACCTGCTGCAGCTTCACTATTGCCCTGGTGTGGCCAAAGATCGCCCATGACATAGGCGGCCGGCTCCCGAGGTCCGGCGGAAGTTTTTTCCTTTTCCTTTCTGCATCTTGTCCCACAATCCGTTTGACCTGAAGACACGACCAGGTCCCTGAATGTGTGCAGGGGGACGTTATTGATTGAATCAAAATGGCGGCTTCACACAAAGCTGACTCAAACGTTGCTGTTGATGCTATACAGACAAAAATTGGTTTTCAGTTTGTACATTCTTCAGGATTTTTTTTTCCATCCAAGGCTGATTGAGAGTTTGTAGAACAATGGCTTCAGATTTTCAACATACTACTCTTCAACATTCTTCCTAAATGTAACAATGTGAGACTCACTAGGAGAACGGCTGTTTATCTTTCCTTTCAAAATGCTGCCAACAATATTTTCGGAATGGAAGACACCATCTTGTAGCATAAAGGGCCGAAAGGGGTTCTGGTCTGGCCGATGGTTGGTGGAGACATTTTGACTATATCTTGGACCTGCCCGGCCTCGCCCAAAATGGCGCCGGTATAAATGGGACTCGTAACTCCTTGTTGTGTACTGGTTGAACAACCTTGATATCACGAGATATGAATGCAGTTTTGATGCTCATGGCGGGCGGGGACGAGAATTGATTGAATATTTCGACATCCCTATTGATATTAAGTTCTGATGTGTTATTGATTACTGTACTATTGAAAGTTCGAATTAACGTCACCCATGGTACTTGCCCGCAAATGTATATCTAGATAATTTTTTTGTAAGTGGCCCTGTCATATTTTAATTACAAAATGTACGTCCACCGATTCCGCAACTGTTAGACACCTTAGTTCTTGCAACCTAATGGCCCGCTCGTTACGTTCCTCTACAATGTAAATGTCTCCTCATCATATACGATTTCAGTTTGCTCCGTGGCCGGCCCACGTGGTTATAGGCCCGTATTTGTATACTGACATTTTCACAATAAAGGTTTTTAAAACAAAACATGGTAGTAGTATTTACATTGGTAACGTTTTTACTTTTAGTCACTGTTTTCGAATCAGTAAAAGGCAAGTGAAATAAAGCAATCCAATTACATGACGGATAAAAGGTATAATACGTAGGAACGCAGTAAAGATAAATGGTCAAGGGCAGTTGTGTTTTCCACTCCTGCAACATAAAGTGATCGATAAGAATCTGATAATCAGGCGTATCGGCGACTAAGACAGCAGGCCGAGCCTCTTTTACTCAACGGCTCCGTCATGGGACGAAGAAACGCCCTTTTTCTCGAAAAAGGAATATATTTTACTTGCAGGACAGTTGTAAATTTTCCGGGAAAGTACATTAGCCTGGAACATTATAACATATATGTTTAAAAAAAAATAATGTTCGAAACCAATAAAAAGCGTAATTTTTAGGTCATATGACCAAGCTTTTCATCATTAAAATAACAAAAGTAAAATGAACCAATGAAAAGTTTTATTAACAAGTCACATGACCTGTTATGCTTACGTTACGCGCTGCGCGCCGCGCCCCGGATCGCTTCCGGGAAGCTGCGCTTCCCGCACCGGAGCACTTCCGGGTGCGCTAACGCGGCGTGTCATATAACTCATTACGCGACAACGTAGGTCAAGAATATAGTCAAAATGTCTCCACCAACCAGCGTTCGGAACACAACCCCTTTCAGCAGTCCAAAAAGTTCTGTTAAATGACAACAGAGGGGACAGGCAACAAGAACCATCAGTCAAAGAGGGGAGGGCAAGTTCTTCTCTACCGGGTCATGTTGGGGCGCTACCGGAACTGATCGAATTGGTAGTCTACAGTGTTTCTGGATGTTTCAGACTGAAGCTGGCGTCAGCATGAGAGCTCCACCATCTCGTAGCTCCGTCGTGGCCATTCCACGAGCAATCATGGCAGCCGCTCCCCACCAGAAGCCTGCGGGAGTCGGGGGCCCCCAAGACTTTTGTAGAATCTTCACGGCTGAGGGGACGCTTTCGAGAATGGGGCCCAAGCCCTATCAGGCAAGCGTCCGAGTTCCAAGGTGTCCCAGGGCCATTTTAGTGGACCACGCCCAAATCTGAAGAGCCGGCCGCCATTTTGAGAGTCCTGTGGCAGTCGCCTATCGTTGCATCGCAAGAGCGGGAGCAACTCAACTACATGGTGAGCGAGACGCTGTAGTCGCAAGAGCGGGCGGTAAACAGCTGAATGGCGGAAGAGGCACAGTGTAGCAAAAGCGGGCAGAATGGCAACTAAAACGGTAAAGGGGCGCCCCACTACAGCGTGTCTTCAGGTCAAACGGATTGTGGGACAAGGTCCAGAATAGAAGAGTCATCAAAAGGCAAAAAGTTCCGCCGGACCCCGGGAGCCGGCCGCCTATGTCGGGGGCGATCTCAGGCTACACCAGTGCTATAAGACTTGGGGAGGGGGTCGGAGCCAAGCGTCTTCTCCGAGTCCGTGCCATCACACCGCCCCTCGGGGGCCTCCGTCAAGCGGTTTAGGGAGGTACCATATCACATTGTTTTCCAATGCAGTCAGGTCCACAAACGGCCCTCACTTACTTTGAGAATAGTGAAGCTGCAGTAGGTGCAAATAAGCTTCAG
The DNA here is from genome assembly GCF_964263255.1 of Lissotriton vulgaris. Taxonomy (NCBI): domain Eukaryota; kingdom Metazoa; phylum Chordata; class Amphibia; order Caudata; family Salamandridae; genus Lissotriton; species Lissotriton vulgaris. The sequence continues at coordinate 1,221,230,686 of NC_141693.1, forward strand.
ACAGTGTTACAAGCGCTGCTCAGAACTCTGAACTATGGCACCCAACATCCAGAACTTATGCCATTTGAGAATGGCAGTGACATCGAAGCAACTCAGGGACCAAAACCATTAACGTACTTTCACGTATGAAAATCTTACTTGGGGAGGGGGCAGGAGCCAAGCGCCCCCTCCCAGTCCGCGCCACCACACCGTATGTTGAAAATCTGAAGCCATCGTTCTACAAACTCAATCAACCTTGGATGGAAAAATCTAGAAGAATGTACAAACTGAAAACCAGCTTTGGTCTGCATAGCATCAGCAGCAACGCTTGCTATCAGAGTGCATGAGTTTCATGCTCGATCGATTGAGCTAGCCGGATCGGGCAACAAAAAGTATAAAATAGTTATGTAAATAGTTATTTAATAAAATGTTTTACCCTGTTACTTTGCTGGTGTGTTGTATATATTTTTAATATTTGCATAGGGTTTGTCGTTATTTTGGGCGGGGTGGGTGATGGAGCCGAGCTGTCTTGCAGCCCTCATGGTGTGGAGCTCAGTTCATCTCACTATTTTCGTATTTCTCATGAAGGGTTGTTCCTAATGTTTCTATTTTAGCGAGGTCAAAAAGAGATCCAATTAGTGGCCTACTGATTTTGCTCGATTACTTTTATTTTTTTACACGATTTTTCACGATTTTTCACTATCTGCAAAGACTAAACAGAGTATTGCGACTTTGTGCTTGTTTGTAAATAGAGAATGAACCAAAGAGAATCAATTGTAAAACAGTAAATGCTTGGATAACAATCAATCAAATGGAGAGACAAGCAGGCACGACGGATTACAACGGGGGTAAAGGCCAGCGTTAACTACCCTTCACTATCTGCAAAGAGAGAGTACTACTAAGAGAAAAGAGGGGAGGGGGGGCAGCGTTCAAAGCACATCAGCGTGCATAAACACGAAAAAGTTTTTACCTATCACGTACTTGACATTTGACAGCTTTTGATATTTGCTATTAAAAAACCATTGAAATTCACAGAAAAAACCATAGAATTTAGGCCATATATAGTTAGGAATTTGCATTTACAAAACCTTGAAAATTCACTGAAAAAACCATTGGTTATAGACCATATATAGTTAGGGATTAGCCTTTTCAAAACCTTATTTTACTCACACAAAACCATTGAAATTTCATATATAGTTAGTTGCACTAACTATATCTCGCGCGCCCACAATCCACTGCTGATGATGTCACATATTACATCATTCATGACACGGTCAGTGACATCTCAAATAACATCACTGATGACATCACTGATGACACTGATCACTGATAACTAGCCAACAGATATCTCCAGTATGTGCGAGGGGGCTGCGCTGCAGAGAGGTGTTCAGAGGCCACGCCCCTTTTTACAACACTCTGCAACGCAGCTCTGTTGCGCTTACTGAAGGTACCTGGTGGGCTAGTTGGCCCCAGGGAAAAACAATTGTCTTTGGTTTTTGGAAGAGAGAGCAGGTTTCCCGCCCTACCATAGCAAACTACATAGCAAACTACAGTGTCCCGGGGGTAGACACTGCAGGAGCCGGCCCTGGGGAGTGGCAGTTGTCAAGACAGTAACTACGTCGTCTCTTACCTTGTCTTGATATGAACTCCTTGAGACGAGTAGCAGATTTCGCAGGGACGCAAGGGACCAACTTCCCTAGAGACTAACCTTAACATTGAGAATATATTAAACACTACAAGTTAAAAAGCTAGAAAATGGGGAGGAGGGCCGGTACTGGGCGTAAGTGTTCTTGCTGTCGACCTGCGGAACAACAAGGACCAAGGGATTACTCAAATACTCTGGGCCCGATTCACAGAACTAACTTAAGACAACGTGCTAAACTTACTACTTTTGGTATTCACAGAAGTTAGGATTTTGTCTTAAGTTTGTCTTAAGACAGACTTAAGACAGACTTAAGACAGACTTAAGTTAGTATTTTGTCTTAAGTCTGTCTTAAGACAAACTTAAGACAAAACCCTAACTATCACGTACTTGACATTTTAAAGCTTTTAATATTTGCTATTAAAAAACCAATGAAATTCACAGAAAAAACCATAGGTTATAGTGGATATATAGTTAGGAATTTGCATTTACAAAACCTTGAAAATTCAATGAAAAAACCATTGGTTTTAGGCCATATATAGTTAGGAATTTGCATTTACAAAACCTTGAAAATTCAATGAAAAAACCATTGGTTTTAGGCCATATATAGTTAGGGATTTGCATTTACAAAACCTTATTTTACTCGCATAAAACCATTGAAATTCCATATATAGTTATAAGCGCTAACTATATATCGCGCACCCGCAATCCACTGCTGATGATGTCACATATTACATCATTCATGACATGGTTAGTGACATCACTGATGACATCACTGATGACATCTCAAATGACATCACTGATGACATCACTGAAAACATCTCATTTGACATGACTGATAACATCACTGATGATATCATTCATGTGATAATACCATGAACCTCTTCAGACTCTAATATAATCTTAGATACAATCAGTGTAAACAGAGAGTCACAGACTGTCACTCATCCATGGAGTTACTCACACACCTAGTCAGTTATGCCAAAAATCAATCACACCTCCATTTTCTCAACTATACAGTTTTACACACCTTACTTATTCAAACATATACTAACACATATTTACTTTACTCTCTTATACAATCTCTGATACATGTTCACAATGATCCATACAGCCACTCACACATTCACTGGCTCTTATGCACAGTTATTTATAGATGTCAACTCTCACATGTACTGTGTTTTACATATGTACTTAATTTGACATGTAGCACTGAGATATCCATTCACTCACTAATACACTCATGCACAGTCAACCGCCCATACAGCTGTTTGCACATGCACTTTTGAATCTATACATATAGTGAATCAACTACTCACACATCTATGTACAGAGTCACACACCTTCCAGCCACCCATACACACACACTCAGTTTCCCATACAAATACTTGGACAACCAATCAATAACCCATACAGTTACTCATATAGCTACTGATCAACATATGCAGCAGTTTGTAGAACAACAGATATAATGATGCACAAATTAAAACAGTTTAGTCACTAACCCATGCACTCAGTGAGACACATTTAATCACTCACTCAATCAGTCAGTCAGTCATGCACCTAGTAAATCCTTCATCCAGACACTTATATATCCACTCATTCTTCAATATGTAAAACATATTTTAACTTTACAGAAACATACAGTCACTGGATGTTGTAATCAGTGATGTCATCAGTGATGTCATTTGAGATGTCATCAGTGATGTCATCAGTGATGTCACTAACCATGTCATGAATGATGTAATATGTGACATCATCAGCAGTGGATTGCGGGTGCGCGATATATAGTTAGCGCTTATAACTATATATGGAATTTCAATGGTTTTATGCGAGTAAAATAAGGTTTTGTAAATGCAAATCCCTAACTATATATGGCCTAAAACCAATGGTTTTTTCATTGAATATATATATATATATATAAATATATATATATATTACCTACTGGCTGTCGCCTATAGTTAGGATTTTTTCCCTATGGGATTTTTGAAAATTCTATGTCTAATAACTTTGGCGTTTGTGGACGGAATCGGCTGAAATTTTCAGGAAAATGGCACATTTTGTTTCTGAGCAGCCCTTGAAAATTTGGGGGGGTTTCGTCAAGGGGGGGCCGAGAAAAAAGGGGGGGGTCCCAAAACGCGTTTTTCCCATGTTAATTTCCATAGGGCGGTTGGCCTCACTTTTAGCTCGAACGGCTGAATGGATTTGCACGAAACTTGGCAAAATTGTAGGGACTGTTAGCCCGATGTGCCTTTGCTAGGTCTCAATATATGTGCTTCAGTGGATTTTGAGAAATTAACGTTCAAAAAAAGATATATATCTGTAACAGCGCTCCGGGCTGCGCTCCGGTTCGCGTACTTTTCGCGAAACGGAACTTTGCGATGCGAAGCTGATTGGCTTTTCGGTGTCTGTCAACATTCTAAACAGTCCGGAGCGGCCGCCATCTTATCTCTCGGTAGGATCGAGAGAGAAGAAGAGGTGAAAAACGAAGGGGGAATTTAATGAAAGGGGGCAAGGTAGACCCCTCTTGACCCCCTAGGAATGATGTTGGGGTTATTAAAGGGTCCCGTGGGGAAAATAAAAAAAAATTGATTTTTCACGGTAGAAACGCTTCCCGGGCCGCGAACTGGGCCGCAAACTGGTAGCGAAACGGGAATTCGCCATTTTGTGTTTCGTTTTAATTAAATTACTAGGTATAAGGGGGTGCGGGAGACGTATCCTGATCCCTTATGTTTTCTGAGGGTGGCTGAGGAGGCTCATATATGTTGATACATGTCTTCCAGCGGCTGTGCGTGAGCGTTTTTTTTTTTTTGCTGCGTGACGTCTGTTAACGTTCGATTCGATGGAAATCAGGAAGTGTTGACCGCCAATTTGTCACTGCGATAAAATATTTTGTTATAAATGAATCCTTATTGATAAACATTGTCTGCGCCATCTTGCCTTTTTTCCAATGCCACAATTTTGTCGTGCACGGCAGCCATTTTAGATGCCTTGACCAGACCCACTCTCTGCACGCCGTCGATTCTCAGCACGGCTCCCCACCCTCGCAAGCATCTCCCCCACGCACTGGTCACCCCCGCTCTCTCTCTCATGCATGGGCCATAAACTTCCCCCCATCTGCGCTGCTCTTCCCTGAGAATCACACCCTGTGCCCGCCCGACACCTCCCTTTCACCCTATTCACTACCGCACCCTCTGACACGCCTCTTCCTCTGTGTCCGATTGTCCAGGCCGGTCCCAGGCTATCACCTAGCCCTGCGGATGTAGTTTATGGCCCCAGCTGTAGAGAATCCAGACATGCCAACCCTCCCGATTCAGGCGTGAGACTACCGATTTGAGTGCTAGTCTCCCGCCTCCCGATTACTGCAAGCAAAAACCCGATTCCTCGGGGGTTTCAGCTGACAGGGCTTGGTATTGTGTTACGTGCTAATTCTTCCAGGAAACGTCAGAGGGCCGATGCAGGGGCTCTAGAAGGGGTGATAAACCATTTAAGCCTCATTAACAAGCGCATGGTCTTTTAAAGATCTGTGAAGTACTCGGGCGGCGGTGTGTGTGTGCACTCTTTCAGGAGCGGGCGGGGGGGGCACTGCCAGCAACTTGCCAGGCCAGGCAGTGTTCAACACTTGCATCACCCTTTTTCTGCCTGCTATTGCGCTCCATGCTTCGGAAAGGTAAGAAAAAGAACGTGCATTTGAGTTTGAAATGTCCGATCCTGTAGCAGCACACTTCCAAAGCCCACACATGACAATAACCCGATTCAAGGCCCCATTCACCCGATTTTTAAAAAATATATAGCACTCCAACAAAGCAGTAGGATTATAAAACTTTATTAACTTATAAATATATAGAACGCAACAAAAACTGTAAATACATTTAAACATTTTTTGGAAAAAAGAAGCAACAATGGTCAGTAGCTGTCTTTTGTGCGAATAGTCCTAAGGCAGCACAACGTGCTGAGTTCTGGACGGCACCCAGGTGATGTTACCTGGGTGCCGCACTGGTTTTTGGTATCCTACAATGCAGCTCAGAAAAACAGCGTGGGGTGCCCCGGGGGTGCGCGGGGAGGCCTCGTCAGTAGCGGTCTGTTGTGCGAATAGTCCCAAGGCAGCAGAACGCGTTGAGATGTGGATGGCACCCAGGTGATGTCCAGTAAGTTGCCGCACTGGTTTTGGTATCCTACAATGCTGCTCCGAAAAACGGCGTGGGGCGCCCCGGGGGGGGGGCGTGGGGGAGGCGGCGTGAACGGGCCTCCCCAGGTGGAGGCTCGTCTGCTGTACTGGGGCGCCCCTTTACCGTTTCAGTTGCCATTCCGCCCGCTTTTGCTACACTGTGCCTCATCCTCCATTCAGCTGTTTATCGCCCGCTCTTGCGGCTACAGCGTCTCGCTCACCATGTAGTTGAGTTGCGCCCACTCTTGCGGTGCAGCGATAGGCGGCTGCCATAGGACTCTTAAAATGGCGGACGGCTCTTCGGATTTGGGCGTGGTCCACTAAAATGGCCCTGGGACACCTTGGAACTCGGACGCTTGCCTGCTAGGGCTTGGGCTCCATTCTCGAAAGCGTCCCCTCAGCCGTGAAGATTCTACAAAAGTCTTGGGGGCCCTCGACTCCTGCAGGCTTCCGGTGGGGAGCGGCTGCCATGATTGCTCGCGGAATGACCACGACGGAGCCACGAGATGGTGATGCTTTCATGCTGACGCCAGCTTCAGTCTGAAACATCCAGAAACAAGGTAAGGCTTTCATCGTTTGGGAAAAAAAAATGTTCTAAACCAATGAAAAGTGTTATTTTTAGGTCATATGACCAAGCCTTCCATCATTAGGAAACCAAAAGTAAAATGAACCAATGAAAAGTTTTATAAACAAGTCACATGACCTGTTATGCGGCATAGGGCTACAAAAAGCGTAGAAAATCCGTTGGCACGTGAGGCGGCGTCAGTAGCGGACCGATGTGCGAATAGGCCGAAGGCAGCACAACGCGCCGAGATCCGGATGGCACCGAGTTGGTGTCCAGCAAGTTGCTGCACTGGTGTGGCTATCCTACAATGCTGCGCCGAAAGTCGGCGTGGGGCGCCCTGTTGGCCTGTGAGGTCGCGTCAGTCAGTGGGGGCTGTGCGTCTCCCCCAAGATGGAGGCTCCTCGGCTGCAGTGGGGCGCCCCTTAGCGTTTCACTCGCCGTCCAACTGAGTTGCGTCCGCACTTGCGGCTACAGTAGGCCAAAGGCAGCACAGCGCGCCGAGATCTGGATGGCACCGAGGTGGTGTCCAGCAAGTTGCCGCACTGGTGTGGCCATCCTACAATGCTGCGCCGAAAGACGGCGTGTCCAGCTGAGTTTCTCCCGCTCTTGCGGTACAGTGACTCGAACGCGCCGAGATCCGGATGGCACCGAGGTGGTGTCCAGCAAGTTGCCGCACTGGTGTGGCCATCCTACAATGCTGCGCCAAAAGTCGGCGTGGGGTGCCCCGTTGGCTTATGAGGTGATGTCAGTAGTGGACCGATGTGTGAATAGGTCGGAACCAGCACAAGGCGCCAAGATCCGGATGGCAAGTCCTGGATGTTGAGTGCCATAGTTGAGAGTTCTGAGCAGTGTTTGTAACACTGTCTGAAGCTTATTTGCACCTGCTGCAGCTTCACTATTGCCCTGGTGTGGCCAAAGATCGCCCATGACATAGGCGGCCGGCTCCCGAGGTCCGGCGGAAGTTTTTTCCTTTTCCTTTCTGCATCTTGTCCCACAATCCGTTTGACCTGAAGACACGACCAGGTCCCTGAATGTGTGCAGGGGGACGTTATTGATTGAATCAAAATGGCGGCTTCACACAAAGCTGACTCAAACGTTGCTGTTGATGCTATACAGACAAAAATTGGTTTTCAGTTTGTACATTCTTCAGGATTTTTTTTTCCATCCAAGGCTGATTGAGAGTTTGTAGAACAATGGCTTCAGATTTTCAACATACTACTCTTCAACATTCTTCCTAAATGTAACAATGTGAGACTCACTAGGAGAACGGCTGTTTATCTTTCCTTTCAAAATGCTGCCAACAATATTTTCTGAATGGAAGACACCATCTTGTAGCATAAAGGGCCGAAAGGGGTTCTGGTCTGGCCGATGGTTGGTGGAGACATTTTGACTATATCTTGGACCTGCCCGGCCTCGCCCAAAATGGCGCCGGTATAAATGGGACTCGTAACTCCTTGTTGTGTACTGGTTGAACAACCTTGATATCACGAGATATGAATGCAGTTTTGATGCTCATGGCGGGTGGGGACGAGAATTGATTGAATATTTCGACATCCCTATTGATATTAAGTTCTGATGTGTTATTGATTACTGTACTATTGAAAGTTCGAATTAACGTCACCCATGGTACTTGCCCGCAAATGTATATCTAGATAATTTTTTTGTAAGTGGCCCTGTCATATTTTAATTACAAAATGTACGTCCACCGATTCCGCAACTGTTAGACACCTTAGTTCTTGCAACCTAATGGCCCGCTCGTTACGTTCCTCTACAATGTAAATGTCTCCTCATCATATACGATTTCAGTTTGCTCCGTGGCCGGCCGACGTGGTTATAGGCCCGTATTTGTATACTGACATTTTCACAATAAAGGTTTTTAAAACAAAACATGGTAGTAGTATTTACATTGGTAACGTTTTTACTTTTAATCACTGTTTTCGAATCAGTAAAAGGCAAGTGAAATAAAGCAGTCCAATTACATGACGGATAAAAGGTATAATACGTAGGAACGCAGTAAAGATAAATGGTCAAGGGCAGTTGTGTTTTCCACTCCTGCAACATAAAGTGATCGATAAGAATCTGATAATCAGGCGTATCGGCGACTAAGACAGCAGGCCGAGCCTCTTTTACTCAACGGCTCCGTCATGGGACGAAGAAACGCCCTTTTTCTCGAAAAAGGAATATATTTTACTTGCAGGACAGTTGTAAATTTTCCGGGAAAGTACATTAGCCTGGAACATTATAACATATATGTTTAAAAAAAAAATAATGTTCGAAACCAATAAAAAGCGTAATTTTTAGGTCATATGACCAAGCTTTTCATCATTAAAATAACAAAAGTAAAATGAACCAATGAAAAGTTTTATTAACAAGTCACATGACCTGTTATGCTTACGTTACGCGCTGCGCGCCGCGCCCCGGATCGCTTCCGGGAAGCTGCGCTTCCCGCACCGGAGCACTTCCGGGTGCGCTAACGCGGCGTGTCATATAACTCATTACGCGACAACGTAGGTCAAGAATATAGTCAAAATGTCTCCACCAACCAGCGTTCGGAACACAACCCCTTTCAGCAGTCCAAAAAGTTCTGTTAAATGACAACAGAGGGGACAGGCAACAAGAACCATCAGTCAAAGAGGGGAGGGCAAGTTCTTCTCTACCGGGTCATGTTGGGGCGCTACCGGAACTGATCGAATTGGTAGTCTACAGTGTTTCTGGATGTTTCAGACTGAAGCTGGCGTCAGCATGAGAGCTCCACCATCTCGTAGCTCCGTCGTGGCCATTCCACGAGCAATCATGGCAGCCGCTCCCCACCAGAAGCCTGCGGGAGTCGGGGGCCCCCAAGACTTTTGTAGAATCTTCACGGCTGAGGGGACGCTTTCGAGAATGGGGCCCAAGCCCTATCAGGAAAGCGTCCGAGTTCCAAGGTGTCCCAGGGCCATTTTAGTGGACCACGCCCAAATCTGAAGAGCCGGCCGCCATTTTGAGAGTCCTGTGGCAGTCGCCTATCGTTGCATCGCAAGAGCGGGAGCAACTCAACTACATGGTGAGCGAGACGCTGTAGTCGCAAGAGCGGGCGGTAAACAGCTGAATGGCGGAAGAGGCACAGTGTAGCAAAAGCGGGCGGAATGGCAACTAAAACGGTAAAGGGGCGCCCCACTACAGCGTGTCTTCAGGTCAAACGGATTGTGGGACAAGGTCCAGAATAGAAGAGTCATCAAAAGGCAAAAAGTTCCGCCGGACCCCGGGAGCCGGCCGCCTATGTCGGAGGCGATCTCAGGCTACACCAGTGCTATAAGACTTGGGGAGGGGGTCGGAGCCAAGCGTCTTCTCCGAGTCCGTGCCATCACACCGCCCCTCGGGGGCCTCCGTCAAGCGGTTTAGGGAGGTACCATATCACATTGTTTTCCAATGCAGTCAGGTCCACAAACGGCCCTCACTTACTTTGAGAATAGTGAAGCTGCAGTAGGTGCAAATAAGCTTCAGACAGTGTTACAAGCGCTGCTCAGAACTCTGAACTATGGCACCCAACATCCAGAACTTATGCCATTTGAGAATGGCAGTGACATCGAAGCAACTCAGGGACCAAAACCATTAACGTACTTTCACGTATGAAAATCTTACTTGGGGAGGGGGCAGGAGCCAAGCGCCCCCTCCCAGTCCGCGCCACCACACCGTATGTTGAAAATCTGAAGCCATCGTTCTACAAACTCAATCAACCTTGGATGGAAAAATCTAGAAGAATGTACAAACTGAAAACCAGCTTTGGTCTGCATAGCATCAGCAGCAACGCTTGCTATCAGAGTGCATGAGTTTCATGCTCGATCGATTGAGCTAGCCGGATCGGGCAACAAAAAGTATAAAATAGTTATGTAAATAGTTATTTAATAAAATGTTTTACCCTGTTACTTTGCTGGTGTGTTGTATATATTTTTAATATTTGCATAGGGTTTGTCGTTATTTTGGGCGGGGTGGGTGACGGAGCCGAGCTGTCTTGCAGCCCTCATGGTGTGGAGCTCAGTTCATCTCACTATTTTCGTATTTCTCATGAAGGGTTGTTCCTAATGTTTCTATTTTAGCGAGGTCAAAAAGAGATCCAATTAGTGGCCTACTGATTTTGCTCGATTACTTTTATTTTTTTACACGATTTTTCACGATTTTTCACTATCTGCAAAGACTAAACAGAGTATTGCCACTTTGTGCTTGTTTGTAAATAGAGAATGAACCAAAGAGAATCAATTGTAAAACAGTAAATGCTTGGATAACAATCAATCAAATGGAGAGACAAGCAGGCACGACGGATTACAACGGGGGTAAAGGCCAGCGTTAACTACCCTTCACTATCTGCAAAGAGAGAGTACTACTAAGAGAAAAGAGGGGAGGGGGGGGCAGCGTTCAAAGCACATCAGCGTGCATAAACACGAAAAAGTTTTTACCTATCACGTACTTGACATTTGACAGCTTTTGATATTTGCTATTAAAAAACCATTGAAATTCACAGAAAAAACCATAGAATTTAGGCCATATATAGTTAGGAATTTGCATTTACAAAACCTTGAAAATTCACTGAAAAAACCATTGGTTATAGACCATATATAGTTAGGGATTAGCCTTTTCAAAACCTTATTTTACTCACACAAAACCATTGAAATTTCATATATAGTTAGTTGCACTAACTATATCTCGCGCGCCCACAATCCACTGCTGATGATGTCACATATTACATCATTCATGACACGGTCAGTGACATCTCAAATAACATCACTGATGACATCACTGATGACACTGATCACTGATAACTAGCCAACAGATATCTCCAGTATGTGCGAGGGGGCTGCGCTGCAGAGAGGTGTTCAGAGGCCACGCCCCTTTTTACAACACTCTGCAACGCAGCTCTGTTGCGCTTACTGAAGGTACCTGGTGGGCTAGTTGGCCCCAGGGAAAAACAATTGTCTTTGGTTTTTGGAAGAGAGAGCAGGTTTCCCGCCCTACCATAGCAAACTACATAGCAAACTACAGTGTCCCGGGGGTAGACACTGCAGGAGCCGGCCCTGGGGAGTGGCAGTTGTCAAGACAGTAACTACGTCGTCTCTTACCTTGTCTTGATATGAACTCCTTGAGACGAGTAGCAGATTTCGCAGGGACGCAAGGGACCAACTTCCCTAGAGACTAACCTTAACATTGAGAATATATTAAACACTACAAGTTAAAAAGCTAGAAAATGGGGAGGAGGGCCGGTACTGGACGTAAGTGTTCTTGCTGTCGACCTGCGGAACAACAAGGACCAAGGGATTACTCAAATACTCTGGGCCCGATTCACAGAACTAACTTAAGACAACGTGCTAAACTTACTACTTTTGGTATTCACAGAAGTTAGGATTTTGTCTTAAGTTTGTCTTAAGACAGACTTAAGACAGACTTAAGACAGACTTAAGTTAGTATTTTGTCTTAAGTCTGTCTTAAGACAAACTTAAGACAAAACCCTAACTATCACGTACTTGACATTTTAAAGCTTTTAATATTTGCTATTAAAAAACCAATGAAATTCACAGAAAAAACCATAGGTTATAGTGGATACATAGTTAGGAATTTGCATTTACAAAACCTTGAAAATTCAATGAAAAAACCATTGGTTTTAGGCCATATATAGTTAGGAATTTGCATTTACAAAACCTTGAAAATTCAATGAAAAAACCATTGGTTTTAGGCCATATATAGTTAGGGATTTGCATTTACAAAACCTTATTTTACTCGCATAAAACCATTGAAATTCCATATATAGTTATAAGCGCTAACTATATATCGCGCACCCGCAATCCACTGCTGATGATGTCACATATTACATCATTCATGACATGGTTAGTGACATCACTGATGACATCACTGATGACATCTCAAATGACATCACTGATGACATCACTGAAAACATCTCATTTGACATGACTGATAACATCACTGATGATATCATTCATGTGATAATACCATGAACCTCTTCAGACTCTAATATAATCTTAGATACAATCAGTGTAAACAGAGAGTCACAGACTGTCACTCATCCATGGAGTTACTCACACACCTAGTCAGTTATGCCAAAAATCAATCACACCTCCATTTTCTCAACTATACAGTTATACACACCTTACTTATTCAAACATATACTAACACATATTTACTTTACTCTCTTATACAATCTCTGATACATGTTCACAATGATCCATACAGCCACTCACACATTCACTGGCTCTTATGCACAGTTATTTATAGATGTCAACTCTCACATGTACTGTGTTTTACATATGTACTTAATTTGACATGTAGCACTGAGATATCCATTCACTCACTAATACACTCATGCACAGTCAACCGCCCATACAGCTGTTTGCACATGCACTTTTGAATCTATACATATAGTGAATCAACTACTCACACATCTATGTACAGAGTCACACACCTTCCAGCCACCCATACACACACACTCAGTTTCCCATACAAATACTTGGACAACCAATCAATAACCCATACAGTTACTCATATAGCTACTGATCAACATATGCAGCAGTTTGTAGAACAACAGATATAATGATGCACAAATTAAAACAGTTTAGTCACTAACCCATGCACTCAGTGAGACACATTTAATCACTCACTCACTCAATCAGTCAGTCAGTCATGCACCTAGTAAATCCTTCATCCAGACACTTATATATCCACTCATTCTTCAATATGTAAAACATATTTTAACTTTACAGAAACATACAGTCACTGGATGTTGTAATCAGTGATGTCATCAGTGATGTCATTTGAGATGTCATCAGTGATGTCATCAGTGATGTCACTAACCATGTCATGAATGATGTAATATGTGACATCATCAGCAGTGGATTGCGGGTGCGCGATATATAGTTAGCGCTTATAACTATATATGGAATTTCAATGGTTTTATGCGAGTAAAATAAGGTTTTGTAAATGCAAATCCCTAACTATATATGGCCTAAAACCAATGGTTTTTTCATTGAATATATATATATATATATAAATATATATATATATTACCTACTGGCTGTCGCCTATAGTTAGGATTTTTTCCCTATGGGATTTTTGAAAATTCTATGTCTAATAACTTTGGCGTTTGTGGACGGAATCGGCTGAAATTTTCAGGAAAATGGCACATTTTGTTTCTGAGCAGCCCTTGAAAATTTGGGGGGGTTTCGTCAAGGGGGGGCCGAGAAAAAAGGGGGGGGTCCCAAAACGCGTTTTTCCCATGTTAATTTCCATAGGGCGGTTGGCCTCACTTTTAGCTCGAACGGCTGAATGGATTTGCACGAAACTTGGCAAAATTGTAGGGACTGTTAGCCCGATGTGCCTTTGCTAGGTCTCAATATATGTGCTTCAGTGGATTTTGAGAAATTAACGTTCAAAAAAAGATATATATCTGTAACAGCGCTCCGGGCTGCGCTCCGGTTCGCGTACTTTTCGCGAAACGGAACTTTGCGATGCGAAGCTGATTGGCTTTTCGGTGTCTGTCAACATTCTAAACAGTCCGGAGCGGCCGCCATCTTATCTCTCGGTAGGATCGAGAGAGAAGAAGAGGTGAAAAACGAAGGGGGAATTTAATGAAAGGGGGCAAGGTAGACCCCTCTTGACCCCCTAGGAATGATGTTGGGGTTATTAAAGGGTCCCGTGGGGAAAATAAAAAAAAATTGATTTTTCACGGTAGAAACGCTTCCCGGGCCGCGAACTGGGCCGCAAACTGGTAGCGAAACGGGAATTCGCCATTTTGTGTTTCGTTTTAATTAAATTACTAGGTATAAGGGGGTGCGGGAGACGTATCCTGATCCCTTATGTTTTCTGAGGGTGGCTGAGGAGGCTCATATATGTTGATACATGTCTTCCAGCGGCTGTGCGTGAGCGTTTTTTTTTTTTTGCTGCGTGACGTCTGTTAACGTTCGATTCGATGGAAATCAGGAAGTGTTGACCGCCAATTTGTCACTGCGATAAAATATTTTGTTATAAATGAATCCTTATTGATAAACATTGTCTGCGCCATCTTGCCTTTTTTCCAATGCCACAATTTTGTCGTGCACGGCAGCCATTTTAGATGCCTTGACCAGACCCACTCTCTGCACGCCGTCGATTCTCAGCACGGCTCCCCACCCTCGCAAGCATCTCCCCCACGCACTGGTCACCCCCGCTCTCTCTCTCATGCATGGGCCATAAACTTCCCCCCATCTGCGCTGCTCTTCCCTGAGAATCACACCCTGTGCCCGCCCGACACCTCCCTTTCACCCTATTCACTACCGCACCCTCTGACACTCCTCTTCCTCTGTGTCCGATTGTCCAGGCCGGTCCCAGGCTATCACCTAGCCCTGCGGATGTAGTTTATGGCCCCAGCTGTAGAGAATCCAGACATGCCAACCCTCCCGATTCAGGCGTGAGACTACCGATTTCAGTGCTAGTCTCCCGCCTCCCGATTACTGCAAGCAAAAACCCGATTCCTCGGGGGTTTCAGCTGACAGGGCTTGGTATTGTGTTACGTGCTAATTCTTCCAGGAAACGTCAGAGGGCCGATGCAGGGGCTCTAGAAGGGGTGATAAACCATTTAAGCCTCATTAACAAGCGCATGGTCTTTTAAAGATCTGTGAAGTACTCGGGCGGCGGTGTGTGTGTGCACTCTTTCAGGAGCGGGCGGGGGGGGCACTGCCAGCAACTTGCCAGGCCAGGCAGTGTTCAACACTTGCATCACCCTTTTTCTGCCTGCTATTGCGCTCCATGCTTCGGAAAGGTAAGAAAAAGAACGTGCATTTGAGTTTGAAATGTCCGATCCTGTAGCAGCACACTTCCAAAGCCCACACATGACAATAACCCGATTCAAGGCCCCATTCACCCGATTTTTAAAAAATATATAGCACTCCAACAAAGCAGTAGGATTATAAAACTTTATTAACTTATAAATATATAGAACGCAACAAAAACTGTAAATACATTTAAACATTTTTTGGAAAAAAGAAGCAACAATGGTCAGTAGCTGTCTTTTGTGCAAATAGTCCTAAGGCAGCACAACGTGCTGAGTTCTGGACGGCACCCAGGTGATGTTACCTGGGTGCCGCACTGGTTTTTGGTATCCTACAATGCAGCTCAGAAAAACAGCGTGGGGTGCCCCGGGGGTGCGCGGGGAGGCCTCGTCAGTAGCGGTCTGTTGTGCGAATAGTCCCAAGGCAGCAGAACGCGTTGAGATGTGGATGGCACCCAGGTGATGTCCAGTAAGTTGCCGCACTGGTTTTGGTATCCTACAATGCTGCTCCGAAAAACGGCGTGGGGCGCCCCGGGGGGGGGGCGTGGGGGAGGCGGCGTGAACGGGCCTCCCCAGGTGGAGGCTCGTCTGCTGTACTGGGGCGCCACTTTACCGTTTCAGTTGCCATTCCGCCCGCTTTTGCTACACTGTGCCTCATCCTCCATTCAGCTGTTTATCGCCCGCTCTTGCGGCTACAGATTCTCGCTCACCATGTAGTTGAGTTGCGCCCACTCTTGCGGTGCAGCGATAGGCGGCTGCCATAGGACTCTTAAAATGGCGGACGGCTCTTCGGATTTGGGCGTGGTCCACTAAAATGGCCCTGGGACACCTTGGAACTCGGACGCTTGCCTGCTAGGGCTTGGGCTCCATTCTCGAAAGCGTCCCCTCAGCCGTGAAGATTCTACAAAAGTCTTGGGGGCCCTCGACTCCTGCAGGCTTCCGGTGGGGAGCGGCTGCCATGATTGCTCGCGGAATGACCACGACGGAGCCACGAGATGGTGATGCTTTCATGCTGACGCCAGCTTCAGTCTGAAACATCCAGAAACAAGGTGGGGCTTTCATCGTTTGGGAAAAAAAAATGTTCTAAACCAATGAAAAGTGTTATTTTTAGGTCATATGACCAAGCCTTCCATCATTAGGAAACCAAAAGTAAAATGAACCAATGAAAAGTTTTATAAACAAGTCACATGACCTGTTATGCGGCATAGGGCTACAAAAAGCGTAGAAAATCCGTTGGCACGTGAGGCGGCGTCAGTAGCGGACCGATGTGCGAATAGGCCGAAGGCAGCACAACGCGCCGAGATCCGGATGGCACCGAGTTGGTGTCCAGCAAGTTGCTGCACTGGTGTGGCTATCCTACAATGCTGCGCCGAAAGTCGGCGTGGGGCGCCCTGTTGGCCTGTGAGGTCGCGTCAGTCAGTGGGGGCTGTGCGTCTCCCCCAAGATGGAGGCTCCTCGGCTGCAGTGGGGCGCCCCTTAGCGTTTCACTCGCCGTCCAACTGAGTTGCGTCCGCACTTGCGGCTACAGTAGGCCAAAGGCAGCACAGCGCGCCGAGATCTGGATGGCACCGAGGTGGTGTCCAGCAAGTTGCCGCACTGGTGTGGCCATCCTACAATGCTGCGCCGAAAGACGGCGTGTCCAGCTGAGTTTCTCCCGCTCTTGCGGTACAGTGACTCGAACGCGCCGAGATCCGGATGGCACCGAGGTGGTGTCCAGCAAGTTGCCGCACTGGTGTGGCCATCCTACAATGCTGCGCCGAAAGTCGGCGTGGGGTGCCCCGTTGGCTTATGAGGTGATGTCAGTAGTGGACCGATGTGTGAATAGGTCGGAACCAGCACAAGGCGCCAAGATCCGGATGGCAAGTCCTGGATGTTGAGTGCCATAGTTGAGAGTTCTGAGCAGTGTTTGTAACACTGTCTGAAGCTTATTTGCACCTGCTGCAGCTTCACTATTGCCCTGGTGTGGCCAAAGATCGCCCATGACATAGGCGGCCGGCTCCCGAGGTCCGGCGGAAGTTTTTTCCTTTTCCTTTCTGCATCTTGTCCCACAATCCGTTTGACCTGAAGACACGACCAGGTCCCTGAATGTGTGCAGGGGGACGTTATTGATTGAATCAAAATGGCGGCTTCACACAAAGCTGACTCAAACGTTGCTGTTGATGCTATACAGACAAAAATTGGTTTTCAGTTTGTACATTCTTCAGGATTTTTTTTTCCATCCAAGGCTGATTGAGAGTTTGTAGAACAATGGCTTCAGATTTTCAACATACTACTCTTCAACATTCTTCCTAAATGTAACAATGTGAGACTCACTAGGAGAACGGCTGTTTATCTTTCCTTTCAAAATGCTGCCAACAATATTTTCTGAATGGAAGACACCATCTTGTAGCATAAAGGGCCGAAAGGGGTTCTGGTCTGGCCGATGGTTGGTGGAGACATTTTGACTATATCTTGGACCTGCCCGGCCTCGCCCAAAATGGCGCCGGTATAAATGGGACTCGTAACTCCTTGTTGTGTACTGGTTGAACAACCTTGATATCACGAGATATGAATGCAGTTTTGATGCTCATGGCGGGCGGGGACGAGAATTGATTGAATATTTCGACATCCCTATTGATATTAAGTTCTGATGTGTTATTGATTACTGTACTATTGAAAGTTCGAATTAACGTCACCCATGGTACTTGCCCGCAAATGTATATCTAGATAATTTTTTTGTAAGTGGCCCTGTCATATTTTAATTACAAAATGTACGTCCACCGATTCCGCAACTGTTAGACACCTTAGTTCTTGCAACCTAATGGCCCGCTCGTTACGTTCCTCTACAATGTAAATATCTCCTCATCATATACGATTTCAGTTTGCTCCGTGGCCGGCCCACGTGGTTATAGGCCCGTATTTGTATACTGACATTTTCACAATAAAGGTTTTTAAAACAAAACATGGTAGTAGTATTTACATTGGTAACGTTTTTACTTTTAATCACTGTTTTCGAATCAGTAAAAGGCAAGTGAAATAAAGCAGTCCAATTACATGACGGATAAAAGGTATAATACGTAGGAACGCAGTAAAGATAAATGGTCAAGGGCAGTTGTGTTTTCCACTCCTGCAACATAAAGTGATCGATAAGAATCTGATAATCAGGCGTATCGGCGACTAAGACAGCAGGCCGAGCCTCTTTTACTCAACGGCTCCGTCATGGGACGAAGAAACGCCCTTTTTCTCGAAAAAGGAATATATTTTACTTGCAGGACAGTTGTAAATTTTCCGGGAAAGTACATTAGCCTGGAACATTATAACATATATGTTTAAAAAAAAAATAATGTTCGAAACCAATAAAAAGCGTAATTTTTAGGTCATATGACCAAGCTTTTCATCATTAAAATAACAAAAGTAAAATGAACCAATGAAAAGTTTTATTAACAAGTCACATGACCTGTTATGCTTACGTTACGCGCTGCGCGCCGCGCCCCGGATCGCTTCCGGGAAGCTGCGCTTCCCGCACCGGAGCACTTCCGGGTGCGCTAACGCGGCGTGTCATATAACTCATTACGCGACAACGTAGGTCAAGAATATAGTCAAAATGTCTCCACCAACCAGCGTTCGGAACACAACCCCTTTCAGCAGTCCAAAAAGTTCTGTTAAATGACAACAGAGGGGACAGGCAACAAGAACCATCAGTCAAAGAGGGGAGGGCAAGTTCTTCTCTACTGGGTCATGTTGGGGCGCTACCGGAACTGATCGAATTGGTAGTCTACAGTGTTTCTGGATGTTTCAGACTGAAGCTGGCGTCAGCATGAGAGCTCCACCATCTCGTAGCTCCGTCGTGGCCATTCCACGAGCAATCATGGCAGCCGCTCACCACCAGAAGCCTGCGGGAGTCGGGGGCCCCCAAGACTTTTGTAGAATCTTCACGGCTGAGGGGACGCTTTCGAGAATGGGGCCCAAGCCCTATCAGGCAAGCGTCCGAGTTCCAAGGTGTCCCAGGGCCATTTTAGTGGACCACGCCCAAATCTGAAGAGCCGGCCGCCATTTTGAGAGTCCTGTGGCAGTCGCCTATCGTTGCATCGCAAGAGCGGGAGCAACTCAACTACATGGTGAGCGAGACGCTGTAGTCGCAAGAGCGGGCGGTAAACAGCTGAATGGCGGAAGAGGCACAGTGTAGCAAAAGCGGGCGGAATGGCAACTAAAACGGTAAAGGGGCGCCCCACTACAGCGTGTCTTCAGGTCAAACGGATTGTGGGACAAGGTCCAGAATAGAAGAGTCATCAAAAGGCAAAAAGTTCCGCCGGACCCCGGGAGCCGGCCGCCTATGTCGGGGGCGATCTCAGGCTACACCAGTGCTATAAGACTTGGGGAGGGGGTCGGAGCCAAGCGTCTTCTCCGAGTCCGTGCCATCACACCGCCCCTCGGGGGCCTCCGTCAAGCGGTTTAGGGAGGTACCATATCACATTGTTTTCCAATGCAGTCAGGCCCACAAACGGCCCTCACTTACTTTGAGAATAGTGAAGCTGCAGTAGGTGCAAATAAGCTTCAGACAGTGTTACAAGCGCTGCTCAGAACTCTGAACTATGGCACCCAACATCCAGAACTTATGCCATTTGAGAATGGCAGTGACATCGAAGCAACTCAGGGACCAAAACCATTAACGTACTTTCACGTATGAAAATCTTACTTGGGGAGGGGGCAGGAGCCAAGCGCCCCCTCCCAGTCCGCGCCACCACACCGTATGTTGAAAATCTGAAGCCATCGTTCTACAAACTCAATCAACCTTGGATGGAAAAATCTAGAAGAATGTACAAACTGAAAACCAGCTTTGGTCTGCATAGCATCAGCAGCAACGCTTGCTATCAGAGTGCATGAGTTTCATGCTCGATCGATTGAGCTAGCCGGATCGGGCAACAAAAAGTATAAAATAGTTATGTAAATAGTTATTTAATAAAATGTTTTACCCTGTTACTTTGCTGGTGTGTTGTATATATTTTTAATATTTGCATAGGGTTTGTCGTTATTTTGGGCGGGGTGGGTGACGGAGCCGAGCTGTCTTGCAGCCCTCATGGTGTGGAGCTCAGTTCATCTCACTATTTTCGTATTTCTCATGAAGGGTTGTTCCTAATGTTTCTATTTTAGCGAGGTCAAAAAGAGATCCAATTAGTGGCCTACTGATTTTGCTCGATTACTTTTATTTTTTTACACGATTTTTCACGATTTTTCACTATCTGCAAAGACTAAACAGAGTATTGCGACTTTGTGCTTGTTTGTAAATAGAGAATGAACCAAAGAGAATCAATTGTAAAACAGTAAATGCTTGGATAACAATCAATCAAATGGAGAGACAAGCAGGCACGACGGATTACAACGGGGGTAAAGGCCAGCGTTAACTACCCTTCACTATCTGCAAAGAGAGAGTACTACTAAGAGAAAAGAGGGGAGGGGGGGGCAGCGTTCAAAGCACATCAGCGTGCATAAACACGAAAAAGTTTTTACCTATCACGTACTTGACATTTGACAGCTTTTGATATTTGCTATTAAAAAACCATTGAAATTCACAGAAAAAAACATAGAATTTAGGCCATATATAGTTAGGAATTTGCATTTACAAAACCTTGAAAATTCACTGAAAAAACCATTGGTTATAGACCATATATAGTTAGGGATTAGCCTTTTCAAAACCTTATTTTACTCACACAAAACCATTGAAATTTCATATATAGTTAGTTGCACTAACTATATCTCGCGCGCCCACAATCCACTGCTGATGATGTCACATATTACATCATTCATGACACGGTCAGTGACATCTCAAATAACATCACTGATGACATCACTGATGACACTGATCACTGATAACTAGCCAACAGATATCTCCAGTATGTGCGAGGGGGCTGCGCTGCAGAGAGGTGTTCAGAGGCCACGCCCCTTTTTACAACACTCTGCAACGCAGCTCTGTTGCGCTTACTGAAGGTACCTGGTGGGCTAGTTGGCCCCAGGGAAAAACAATTGTCTTTGGTTTTTGGAAGAGAGAGCAGGTTTCCCGCCCTACCATAGCAAACTACATAGCAAACTACAGTGTCCCGGGGGTAGACACTGCAGGAGCCGGCCCTGGGGAGTGGCAGTTGTCAAGACAGTAACTACGTCGTCTCTTACCTTGTCTTGATATGAACTCCTTGAGACGAGTAGCAGATTTCGCAGGGACGCAAGGGACCAACTTCCCTAGAGACTAACCTTAACATTGAGAATATATTAAACACTACAAGTTAAAAAGCTAGAAAATGGGGAGGAGGGCCGGTACTGGACGTAAGTGTTCTTGCTGTCGACCTGCGGAACAACAAGGACCAAGGGATTACTCAAATACTCTGGGCCCGATTCACAGAACTAACTTAAGACAACGTGCTAAACTTACTACTTTTGGTATTCACAGAAGTTAGGATTTTGTCTTAAGTTTGTCTTAAGACAGACTTAAGACAGACTTAAGACAGACTTAAGTTAGTATTTTGTCTTAAGTCTGTCTTAAGACAAACTTAAGACAAAACCCTAACTTCTGTGAATACCAAAAGTAGTAAGTTTAGGATTTTGTCTTAAGTTAGTTCTGTGAACCGGGCCCTCTATTCTTTAGGTTTTACTACAACAACCTAACTTCTACTCTTTCACTAAGTTTTCAATCCTTCTCCTACCTCCGAGCAGCTGTTGTCTGTCTTTCGTCCAGTATGTCTTTCTTGTCTTGATTGTCAGTTATGTCAGGTGATTTTCAGTCTCCTGTCTCGTTGTCCCATAGTACGATTGATCTTTTGGAGGGAGTCACTGAAATAAACAAAAGAATAGGTATAATCCTTTCTGACCCTTCCTTCTATGGAACACCCCCTTCCTCTCTTTATGCATGTTCCTTTTTAATAAGTTTCTCGCCCTTGATCCCTTACTTATTAAATGAATCTGTGTCTTTAATTTCTGCGTCTTGCTGACTGAAAATTAGAGGTTATACATTGCAAGAAAAACAGGGACAACTTTCAGAAATAACTCTTTTCTAAATTACAGGGATCACCTTCTGACTCTTCTTTAAACAATAAAATGTGTTCACCTAAATACCTAATTAAAAATCACAAAGTTTTACTTCCAAGTTTCTTGTAGTTTTCCTCTTGATAGAATGTTCCAAAAATTGTTCCAGAAACCTTTCTTGCGAAGGGTGCCTTAAACGGAAAAGAAATAACACTTATCTCTTTTGTCTTTGCAGATTCCGATGCTGTGTAAAAATGCAGGTTCCAGGCTGTTGTCACAAAAGAAGATGCCGAGAATGAAGTCTGAAGACCAGGGATCTTTAATCAGATAAGCGGTCGTCTTCTTGAGCGATGGATCACAGCGAGACCTTCCTCTGGAGCAGGCGGAAGGCAAAGCGTCTTCCAGAAGGCTGGGTGCGGTTAAAATACCCGACCGCACCCAGCCGCACCCCAGGTATGTGTGCGCTCTGTCAAATCGGGCTGAAGCGTACGCGGGAGAACAGCTTCCCCGCCTCAGTCCCGAAGCAAAAGCTACTCTGTTCTTACAAATGTACTAAGTCTAAAGCAATCTACAATAGTGCCTGAATCAGATACAAAGGTACTTAAAAACCGATTCTAAACACTAAACTCAGTCTTGTGACGTTCCTTCAAACTCACCATACGTGACATAATTCTTAACATTACGAATACAGTAAAAAAAACACACTCATGATACATCACAATGGAGTGCAGTTGCACGGGAAAGGGGTGGTTTTTCTTAGGCGAATAGCGCCAAACTGACATTAGAGCTTTTATTATGGAGGCTTCATAGGCTTAAGACAGGGAGTCGTGACAGTACTCCCTCCTCAAGATCCCCCCTAAGACTGTTGCAATAGGCTTGGTTTGGTGGGATTTTGCATATGGAATGACCTTAAAACTCTTGGAGCATTTTGTAAGTGAGCAATAGGTTCCCATGACCTTTCCACATGACCATAACCCTTCCAATCCACCAAATAGAAAAGTTTGCCTCGAACTCTTTTAGAATCCAAAACTTTTTTAACTTCATATTCAGGATGCCCATCAATTAAGATGGCAGATGGAGGTCGAATCATCCGAGTTTGAGGATCAAAAGGCTTAAGTAAAGACACATGAAATACAGGATGGATCTGGTATTTCTGAGGGAGGAGTAAATTGACGCAAACTGGGTTGATGATCTTTTCTATGGGAAATGGACCTATAAACCTGGGGTTACATTTTTTACTCCCTTTTAAAGACAAATTTTTTGTACTTAACCAAACCTTATCATCAGGGCTGTACTGGGGCTGTTCTCTTCTGTGTTTATCAGCAGCCTTCTTTTGAGATTCTTTAGATTTGGCTAACGTGTAACATGCTTCCTCATAAATAGAAGACAAACTGGAAATATAGTCATAGATCGCTGGAACTGAATTATGTGTCTTAATATCTTTTGGGAAATTCTTAGGGTGGAAGCCATAATTACAGAAAAGAGGGGACATCTTAGTGGATGTATGTTCTGCATTATTGTATATGCAAATTCCAAAGTGCTTAGAAGATCAGACCAATCTTCAGAAACATTCGTCAACATGCAACAAAGGATTTGTTCAATGGTCTGATTTGTGCGTTCAGTTAAACCATCAGTTTGGGGGTGGTAACTAGATGACAAATGGATATCCATTTGAAGAAGAGAACTTAAATTCTTCCAGACATGAGATATAAATTGAGACCCCCTATCTGAAATTACTACAGATGGAATTCCATGCAATCTTATGACATGCGTAATCAATAGTTTTTGGTTGGAAGTTTTTTCAGAGGAATGAAATGAGCCATACGTGAAAACTGATCCACGACTGTCAGAATGGTAGTGTACCCTTCTTGTGTTAAAGGAAGTTCCACAATAAAATCTAAAGATATGAAATGCCATGGTTGAGGTGGTATAGGAATAGGCGTTAATAAGCCACTTGGCGGCTGATGAGAGGTCTTATTTTGGATACAAACACTACAAGTTGTTACATATAGTTGAACATCTTTAAACATTGAGGGCCATCAAAAATGTCTCTTGAATAATTTGTAGGTTTTGGTAATACCCGGATGAGCTGAGAGAGGGGTATCATGAAGAAGATGGATTATTGTATCCTGTAGGGCTTTTGTAGGGACCATGACAAGATCATGTACATAAAGAAGCTTGTCTTTTTCCTGAAGGTATAGATAATCCTTTTTCCATTCTTCAAGACTCTTTTTTTTAGTTCCATCTTTATGTCATCAGTAATTCCTTTGACGGATAGACAGGCTTGAAAGCATGTAGTAGGTATTACCGGATGAACAACTATCTCTTGTTCTAAACTACTTTCACCTGTGCGAAACAAAGCATCTGCTTTTAAATTTTCCTTTCCAGGACGGTAAGTAATTACAAAGTTGTAGTCATTAAAGAACATTGACCATCTTAATTTTCTGGCTGATAAAGCTTTCACCTTTTGTAAAGTTTGTAGATTCCTATGATCAGTGTATATAGCAATTGGGTGACGAGCCCCTAACAAGTAGTGACGCCATTCCTCAAAAACTGCTTTTATTGCCAATAGTTCCTTATCTGCAATAGCGTAATTTAGTTCTGCTGGAGATAATTTCCTGGAGTAATAGGCTATGGGATGCATTTGACCTGTTTCCAAATCTCGTTGTGAAAGAATTCCTCCCAAAGCAAACTGAGAAGCATCTGCCTCAACTATGAATGGTTGTTTAAGATCAGGATGACTCAAAATGGGAGGTGATGTGAACTTTTCTTTTAAATCGTGGAAGGCTTTGTCAGCGGATTCTGTCCAATCAAATTTGACTCCTTTTCGAAGTAATTTGATAATGGGAGTTATTGTCTGAGAAAAATTCTGAACTGACATTAGAGCTTTCATTGTGGAGGCTTCATAGGCTTAAGACAGGGAGTTGTGACAGCAGTCCCCAGGGCCACCTCAAGGCTCCAGGAGGGGAGACGCGTGGCCTTCCTCCCAACATTTAAAAGCCCCGGGGGTGGTGGTCCCCGGGGCTGGGGTTCTGTCACGGACCCCCCAATTAAAAAATGTTGTGCCCTGGTGAGGTGGCGGTCCACTGGGCGTGTGGGGGGCTTGAACCCCCTACACAGTTTTTTTTTATTATTTAAAAAAAAGAGAAGCCCCAGGGGTGGCGGTCCCCGGGGCTGCTGGGGGTTATACTTTTAAGCCCCGGAGGGTGGAGGTCCCCGGGCTGTCGGGGGGCCATGTGCATCCCCGCTATTACACATACTTTGCCCCGGGGGGTGGCGGTCCCTGGGGCAGTGTGGGGGGAGGATTTGGCCCCCCACTTTACTTTTACATTGCCCCCAGGATTTGGCCCCCCCGGTGGCTAATTAGCATTAAAGCAAGCTTCAGTTTTTTTCACAGGATACGCGTATCCTATGCGCATCCCATGATTTTAAAAATAAAATACATTTTTGGGTTTTGGGGGTCCTTGTGGGACGCCCTGAGCAGGCCTAGGGGTCAGGGTGTTTCTACCCTGCCCCCTTTGCGTCTTTTGCACACTTATTTTTCAGTTTTCCTGTGCCTTGGTTCTACTGAGACACAAGATGGCTGCCAAGATTCCCTGGTTTAGAGTGTTGACAGACAGTTGACAGCCAATTAGTATGCAGCTCGTGCTCGTAAGGGTACGCATATGATCCTCGGAGGGTACGCGTACCCTACTTTATCTATAGCAGGGGTCTCCAAACCGGTCCTGGAGGGCCGGATCCATGCCAGATTTTTTAAATAACTACATGTATCCCAATGGGGATATCCAAAAAATCTGGCATGGATCCAGCCCTCCTGGACCGGTTTGGAGACACCTGATCTATAGAAATATCTATGATTTTACTTTTGCTTTTCTCAGGAACTACTGCACGGATTTACACCATTTGGTGTAATTCCGTTCAGCAGTTCCGGCTGTAGCCGTGTCTAAAGGTACCTAAGGAAAATTGAATGGGGAAAACACATTTTGCTACCCCCTTTTTTCTCGGCCCCCGCTTGACGAATCACCCCAAAACGTTCAGGATAGGAGCGGAGTGCCCCATCTTCTTGGAGAATTTTGCGAAGATTCGTCGACTGGTGCCATAATTATTCCAAATAGAATGTTGCGGATTTCCTATGGAAACTAGGTCCTAACTATATCTACCTACTGGCGACCACCAGTAGGTAAAATACATATATATATATATATATATATATATATATATATATATATATATATATATATATATATATATATATGGTACAGACATGTGTTGGAATGTCATACATTACCTGTTTCCTCTTTTGGATGATAGAGTTTCTATTTCATTAAATTATTATTCCAAACATACTGAATACAGTTGTGAAATGATAATACATAGACCGTCATAGTAATTGAATAATTAAGCTGGAAAACAGAGACAAAGAAAGTAAACTTAATGAGCTGGACAGTGCCAAGGTGCTTATACAAAGCTGGAAAGTAAATTCTGATACCAGAAAAATAAGATACAAAGATATGCAGACTAGAAAGATTACATGAAATCTGATGTAAAGATAGGAACTAAATGTACACATATGAAAATAATAGAAATATAATAGAAAAGTAGCTAGACCAACCACTGGAAATGCTAGTCTGATTTATTTGTTTTTGGCTCTAGTGCATGAACTGGATACAAAGCTCTTTGAGACATCTGTAAAAACACACACACACGCAATGGTCCAATAGCACATGTTGTACTCACTATGTGGTCTGCATTAATAGGACATATTATTCTGGTTCTGAAGTTAACGTTATAGGCTCCTACAGTAACTCCAGGTGCTGGAATAAAAAGCATAGAAAACCAAAGGGGGTGATGGACAGAGCGTTGACAATACAAACACTCACCCCCAGTCAACTGATCTGGGTTTAATCCATCACCGTTCTTTAGCTCACTCCGCCACCCCAGTTCAGACATGGCCATATGCAATCAGTCTGACCCTGTGCCTCATGGGAATAAAAAGCATGTCATTATAGTTGAACCCGGAAATCAGCTAAAAAATAGGGACTAACTAGCAGAATTGGAATTACCGCATGTGGGCCTCATCCACAAAGGGTTTTAGCGTATGCAAACCCTCTGATTCTGGGTCAATCAAAAGGTCTGCAAATGCTAAAACTCTTTCTTGCTAAACCCACTTAACGATTCAGAAAAGGTTTCAACATTGTTAAATGTGTTTATGAAACCATTAGGAAGTGCTATTTGGAAAGCAACTATTAAGGATGTCCTTTCCCAATTCTGATTCCATAATGTATAAATGTTTTGCGACCAAAATCAGCTTGCAAAACATTAGCATTTTACCATCAACTCAAAGGAGATGATAAACTATTCGTAAACAGTAATGAGTCTCTGAGGGACCCCTTTCCAATTGCGATTTTTGCCAAAAAGTGTCTTAAGAGTAGGCTGTGCTCCATGGGACTACTGCCTACTCTTAAAAAAGAATTGTGTCACTTTTGTTTTTTAGGTCTCGCCTGCGTAGACTGTGCATGCACAGTGTCGCTGGCGAGATTTTATGTTTTAGAGGAGCTTTCAATATCCCCGCCCCTCTTTCCCATTGGCCGGCATCAACGTTTATGCTAAACCGTGGCCAGCCATTGTGAAAGAGCATTCAGTGACGTACACTTTTCTCTTTTTCTGCCATGCCACTTGGATGGCTTGGCCTGCCTTCCTTCTGGCGTAAAAGGTTTCTTATCTCTATGGGGCGAAACAGATGGGCCCATAAAGATAATAAACCTTTTACTTCAGAAGGAAAGCAGGTCAGGCTGTCCAAGTGGGACGGCAGAAAAAGAGAAAATGACTACTTCACCAAAGCGAGCGCTTGTCTTTGACTGCTTTATGGCGCTTTGCTTCGCAGTCATGTTTGTGTTTACTGAACACAGGTGTAGGCACGGGCAGGAGTGCTGTGTGATTGCGTCATCGGGTGCAAGGGTTTGCGGCTTTGATCATTCCACATAGCGCTCATCAGACGACTTTTGTGCGCCTGGCGCTCGAGCAACGGTTTCGCTATTTCACTTCTGCGTACAATTACCATGGAAAGTGACTCATTTAATTCAGGATACGGTAGCTAAGGGGTCATGAATGTGCTGAAGCGGTCACAGAGGCGCCCCGGCTGGTTTATATATATATAGCCCCATTTGACCCCTACGGATATTTTTAATAAAAATATATACAATATATATATTATATTGGGCATAATCTTTGCCTCAGGGGATTGTCAATGAGTACTTAAAACTGCAAGAAAAAATCATCACAAGGAAAGGTTGCGACAAAGAGTGCCCCAGAGTTTAGATTCGAGAAACGTGCTTCTCGTGACATCCGCACATGAGGCTTGGGGTGGTGAGGCGGATGCCTATAGAATATCCCGCTGCGTTAACCACTGGAAACAAATGCCCAGTTCCGCGGATCCTATATTTTTAATTCCTTCCTGTGATGCGAGCTCCCCAGCCCCTGCTTAGCACAGACAAGAGGGGGCTGGCCACTGGCCCGCCTGGCGTTCAATAAAGCAGTAATGAGCGGGAGGCCCGTGACATTAGCCCGTGCCGCATGTAACTAGACATTAAAAGATCATTGCAAGTTTGCGGCTCTATTAGGGAAAATCGGGGGATACATGTATGTGGTGTGATCGTATGACAATAATAAAATGTCTGAACACTGTGCCGTTATGGCACAAGACCAATGTGCAAAAACACGAGTTGCGAGTGTTCCCAAGTAGGAAAAGAAATGTTAGCGATACAGCGCTCAGAAGTCGACAAAAGGAGACTCATACCACTAGCTGTCACCTCCAAATAAATAACACTACTACGAAATGGAGATTGCGCCTACAACATGTAATGAAATGAAGCAGCATTTTTTTTATAGAAATGCTTCTGAATTTGTTTAGGAGTTTTTACAGCCAGCTTGTTGGTTTCTTATCACTTCAGAGCGCCCGGCCCCCGAGCACTAGAGAGATTTGATCTATATCTGGATGAGTGTCCTCGTGTAAGGGTTGCAGTAACGCACTCCATACTGTGTGCATTGCACTTTCATAAATGTTGGTGTAATATGATCTGTATTGTGCGCCATGCAGTCTACAAAGTGCTGTTATAATGTATTCTGTGTTGTGGCCCATGCGCTCTACCAAGGCTTGGAGTAACATGCTCCAAGTTGTGGCCAGTGCACTCTGCTAAGAGGTGGTGTAGAATGTTCACATTGTGGCCAGTGCACACTTGTAAGGGCTGGTGTAAAATGCTCCTACTGTGGCCAGTGCACTCCTCTGATTTGTGTTGCAATGTGCTCATACTGTATGTAGTCAGTGCACGCTTCTAAGTGTTGGCGTAGTACGCTAATATTGTGGCCTGTGCATGCTTCTAAGTGTAGGTGTAATATGCTCATATTTTGGCTGTGCACGCTTGTGGTAGAGTAACATGCTTCCTGTGGTGGCTAATGCACACCTCTAAGGGTTGGGTAATATGTTCATGTTGTGGCCAGTAGGCACATATAAATGGTTGGTGTAAGATACTCATGCTGTGGCCCGTGCACTCTTCTAAGGGTTGATGTAAAATGCTCTTTTTAAGGAGAGGTGCACTCTTCTAAGGGTTGGTGCAGTCTGCTCATATTTTGGCCATGCATGCTTTTGGTAGTTTAATGTGCTTCATGTGGTGGCTAGTGCACACCTCAAAGGGGTTGGGTAGTATGCTCATATTGTGGCTACTGCACAATTCAAAGAATTGGTGTAATATGCTCATTCTGTGGCTACTGCATGCTTCTAAGGGTTGGTATATTATGCTCATATTGTGGCCTGTACACACGTCCAAGGGTTGGTGTAATATGCTCATATTGTGGCCAGTACACGCATCCAAGGGTTGGTGTAATACGCTCATATTGTGGCCTGTGCACACGTCCAAGGTTTGGTGTAATATGCTCATATTGTGGCCATTATACGAGTCCAAGGATTGGTGTCATATTCTCATATTGTGGCCAGTGCACACGTCCAAGGATTAGTATAATATGCTCATATTGTGGCCAGTGCACACTTCCAAGGGTTGGTGTAATATGCTCATATTGTGGCCAGTGCATGCTTCCAAGGGTCGGTGTAATATGTTCATATTGTGGCCCATGCACGCTTCCAAGGGTTGGTGTAATATGCTCATATTGTGGCTACTGCACGCTTCCAAGGGTTGGTGTAATATGCTCATATTGTGGCCAGTGCACACGTCCAAGGGTTGGTGTAATATGCTCATATTGTGGCCATTATACGAGTCCAAGGATTGGTGTCATATTCTCATATTGTGGCCAGTGCACACGTCCAAGGATTAGTATAATATGCTCATATTGTGGCCAGTGCACACTTCCAAGGGTTGGTGTAATATGCTCATATTGTGGCCAGTGCATGCTTCCAAGGGTTGGTGTAATATGTTCATATTGTGGCCCATGCACGCTTCCAAGGGTTGGTGTAATATGCTCATATTGTGGCTACTGCACGCTTCCAAGGGTTGGTGTAATATGCTCATATTGTGGCCAGTGCACACGTCCAAGGGTTGGTGTAATACTCTCATATTGTGGCCAGTGCACGCATCCAAAGGTTTGGTTTAATATGCTCATATTGTGGCCTGTACATGCGTCCAAGGGTTGGTGTAATTTTGCTCATATTGTGTCCAGTACACTAATCCAAGGGTTGGTGTAATACGCTCATATTGTGTCCAGTGCACGCGTCCAAGGTCTGGTGTAATATGCTCATATTGTGGCCAGTACAGGCATCCAAGGGTTTGTGTAGTATGCTCATATTGGGGCCAGTGCACGCTTCCAAGAGTTGGTGTAATATGCTCGTATTGTGGCCAGTGCACGCTTCCAAGGGTTGGTGTAATATGCTAATATTGTGGCCGGTGCACACTTTCAAGGGTTGGTGTAATATGCTCAAATTGTGGCCAGTGCATGATTCCAAGGGTTGGTGTAATATGCTCATATTGTGGCCAGTGCACGCTTCTAAAGGTTAGTGTAATATGCTCATATTGGGGCCAGTGCACGTTTCTAAGGGTTGGTGTATGATGGTCTTACTGTGGCCAGTGTAAGCCTCTAAGGGTTTGTGTAATACACACATAATATGGCCAGTGCACGCTTCTAAGGGTAGTTGTGATATGCTCATATTTTGGCCATTGACCACTTCTAAAGGTTGTTGTAATATACTCATATTGTTGTCAGTGCACGCTTTTAAGGGTTGGTGTAATATTCCCATGTTGTGGCCAGCGCACGCTTCTAAGTTTTGTCGTAATAATCTCATATTGTGGCCAGTGCACTCTTTTAAGGTTTGGTGTATTTTGCTCATGTTGTAGCCAGTGCATGTTTCCAAGGGTTGGTGTAATATGCTCATATTGTGGCCAGTGTACGCTTCTAAAGGTTTTTGTAATATAGTCATATTGTGGCCAGTGCAAGCTTCTAAGGGTTCGTGTAACATGCTTAGATTGTGGCTGCTGCACGCTTGTAAGGGTTAGTGTAATATGCTGATATTGGGGCCAGTGCACGCTTCTAAGTGTTAGTGTGTTATGCTCAAATTGTGGCCTGTGCATGCTTCTAAGGGTTGATGTAATATGCTCATGTTTTGTCAGTGCACGCTTTTGGTGGTGTAACGTGTCTTCTGTGGTGGCTACTGCAGACCTCTGAGGTTTGGGTAGTATGCTCATGTTGTGACCAGTACACACCTCTAAAGGTTGGTGTTATATGCTCATATTGTGACCAGTGTACGCTCCTAAGGGTTAGTGTAATATGCCCATGTTGTGGCCAGGGAACGCTTTTAAGTATTGGCGTAACACGCTCATATTGTGGCCAGTGCATTTTTCCAAGGTTTGGTGTAATTTGCTCATGTTGTAGCCAGTGCATGCTTCCAAGGGTTGGTGTAATATGCTCATATTGTTGCCAGTGTACGTTTCTAAGGGTTGGTGTAAGATGGTCTTACTGTGGCCAGTGCAAGCTTCTAAGGGTTGGTGTAATATGCTCATATTTTGGCCATGTACGCTTGTGGCGGTGTAACAAGCTTCTTGTAGAGACTAGTGCACACCTCTAAGAGTTATGTAGAATACTCCCTGTTGTGGCCAAATCACTCGTCTACGGTTTGGTGTAAGATGCTAATATTGTGGCCAGTGCACTCTTATAAGGTTTGGTGTATTTTGCTCATGTTGTGGCCAGTGCACACCTCTAAGGGTTGTGTGATATGCTCCCTGTTGTGGCCAAGTCATTCTTCTAAGGTTGGTGTAAGATACTCATATTGTGGCCAGTGCACTCTTCAAAGGATTGGTGTAATATGCTCATATTTTCAGCACGCACACTTGTGGGGGTGAAACGTGCTTCTTATAGTGACTAGTGCACGCCTCTAAGAGTTGTGTAGTATGCTCCCTGTTGTGGTCAAGTCACTCTTCTACAGTTTAGTGTAAGATGTTCATATTTTGGCCATGCACGCTTGTGGCGGTGTAACATGCTTCCTGTGGTGACTAGTGCACACCTTTTAGAGTTGTGTAGTATGCTCCCTGTTGTGGCCAAGTCATTCTTCTAAAGGTTGGTGTAAGATGCTCATATTGTGGCCAGTGCACTCTTCAATGGATTGGTGTAATATTCTCATATTTTGGCCATGCACGCCTGTGGGGGTGTAACATGTTTCTTGTTGTGACTAGTGCACACCTCTAAGAATTGTGTAGTATGCTCCCTGTTGTTGCCAAGTCACTCTTCTAAGGTTTGGTGTAAGAAGCTCATACTGTGGCCAGTGCAAGCTTCTAAGGGTTGGTGTAATTTGCTCATATTGTGGCTACAGCACGCTTCCAAGCATTGGTGTAATATCCTCATACTGTGGCCAGTGCACTCTTCCAAGGGTTGGTGTAATTTGCTCATATTGTGGCTACAGCACGTTTCCAAGGGTTGGTGTAATATCCTTTTACTGTGGCCTGTGCACGCTTGTAAGGGTTGGTGTAATATGCGTGTATTGTGGCTACTGCACGCTTCCAAGGGTTGGTGTAATATCCTTATACTGTGGCCAGTGCACACTTGTAAGGGTTGGTGTAATATGCGCGTATTGTGGCTACTGCACGCTTCCAAGTGGACTTAGATTGAGGCCAGTGCACTTCTCTAAGAGTTGGTGTATTATGCTCATAATGTGGCCAGTGCACGCTTCATAGAATTGGTGTAGTATGCTCATATTTTGGCCGTGCACGCTTGTCGTGGTGTAACGTGCTTCCCGTGGTGGCTAGTGCACACCTCTAAGGGTTGCGTAGTACACTCCCAGTTGTGAAAAGCTCACTCTTCTAAGATCTGTTTGATATGCTTTGATTTATGTACACTGGACTTTGCCCTGTCTGCTGATTTATGAGACGCAGTAGCATTGTCTATATTCGAATTTGTTGTTGCAGCCATAAAGAGATTATAATAATCTCATGATGACCCGGTGATGGCTCTCATTATTACAGCCCTACTTTAATTATCACTCTCATTTTTTTACATAAGTGATTTCTGATGCAAATTTGCTCTAGATACAAAAAGGTATTGGAAGTAACGACGACAATACTCCTAAGGTTGACTTTGCCTTGTGGTTTATTCAACGATGAGCAGCTAGAAAGTTTAGGTAACTCTTGTTAACCTCCCTAAATCTCACCCAGAGCCTATTCAGAGGAATTCAGATCTTCCTCATCAAGCCTCAACCAACCACTATCCATCAACTTCCTTATTTTGGAAAAATGTCCCTTTCTGGTTTCTAATTGGTTTCCTGGGACTTTTGCAAGAGGTAACACCACCTTGGTGTCATCCTTCTAATTAAGGAAAGTTGCTTCCTTCTTCTGGCCTAGCTCCTGCAGGGGCTGGATACTTCCATGAAATAACAGAGCTGTTAGCCAGAATCCTTTTATCTTCTTTAATGAGAACCTCGGTCTGCCAGTACCTGCTCTTTCTGCCTCAATTACTTATGGAAGTGGAAACCTATCTTTCTGCCCCTGTTAACCCCACTACTCCTAGTAGCTTTCCATCATGGTGGTGTGGCCAAGGGAATCCAGCATCATCTGAAGGGCAAGGTGAGCCTTGCCAATATTTTCTGTTCTGATCATTAGACCTAGATACGTGTGTCGGTTGAAAAGAGGATTGTTGATATTTACGGTCACAAATGAAATTTGCAACTAGAGAATCCCTAAGGCGGATGGATTATCCCTGTTCGTAAGTATAAAATCCGAGTGAGAAATTGGAAGGTACCAGTGGAAGGTCAATGGTGTGGTAGCAATCTGGAATGTAAGGAACCCCCACAAAGAACAAGCATTGAAATAGCCAATAGATCTCGCTTTTATGACCTTATAAGTATTCAGTTATGCAGCACAATATC
Source organism: Lissotriton vulgaris (assembly GCF_964263255.1). Lineage (NCBI taxonomy): Eukaryota > Metazoa > Chordata > Amphibia > Caudata > Salamandridae > Lissotriton > Lissotriton vulgaris. The sequence continues at coordinate 1,221,265,176 of NC_141693.1, forward strand.
CTTGGTGCAACAACATCAACTGTTGCATGGCTAAACACTTATAAGGTCCCAAAGGTGAGACCTATTGGCTATGCCAATGCTTGTTTTGTATGCATCCTCTTTTCCTTGAAGAAAAAAGAGCCACATTTAAAAAAAGAAAAGGTTGCTTTATTTAAAAGCAGTCATATTCATGTTGGTGCGCTAACCCCAGCAGGCTATCATGCCTATGATTCTGGCCGGTTGCAGAGCAACGCAAATTGCAACCTACCCCAATCATATTAATGAGATAGGTCAAATTGTTACCCACCTCGTTCCTATATTTTGACAACCAATCTATTAGTACATAGGTCAGTTCTCTGAATACCAATGCACACAGTAGAGGCTGGTGTGCAGATTGTGACCACTATTACCAAATCCATGTTTGTACATTACAAATAATAAATAGCCAATCGTTATTTGCAGCAGTTTGGTTTCTTATTTTGAATCTATGCACATGATGCCTGTAATGTTGTGGGCCCTAGGCCCACATGTTACTGAATAACGCCCACAGACACTGCTTGGATAATTACTCAACTGGCCACGAGCGTGTGCACCCGGGCCCTTTTATTGACAGGGTCACTTCACTCGTAATGCCTGTGGTGGATGGGTGTGGGGGTGCAAGTGTGTCCAGCTTCGAGGGAGTGGCTAGAAATACAAGGGCCTGCTGAGACACTAGAACGTGTCCAGCACTACACTACAGGGTCTTTGATTACTCTAGTTCTTCCATATTCTCAGGTGCCCCTTCACCCATGGATTTCACCTGCTTTGTATAGCTGGAGTAGCCAGATGTAACTTTCGGGCCCTTAATTTTACACCATGATTATTAGTAAGCTCACTGGCTCAGAGACTCCTGCAGCTCGTGATGGGGCTAAATATGGACTACCCAAGCGGACAAACACATACTTCTCCCAGATACACCAACTGACCCAGAAATGTAAAATATATTCCTCTCTCGTTCTGTTGGCTTTGCCGATGGTTGTTTTTTGTTTTGTTTTCACTCTGCTCAAATAAGAGCGCTCTGCACAATGTTTTTGCTTTATAAGATGGCAAGCGACTACCTCGTCGTTTCTGACCTCAGACAAATCAAATGTGACAGTGCAGGGGATTTGCTTCCCAGACGATTGTCTCACATTGTTGCAGCGTCCTCAGTGTAAGCACTAACTACCACACTAACTGAATACCATTACTGAATGTGGAAAATAATTCAAACAGCCTTCGTTCCGTTTTCTGCGCAGCTGTTCCATCAGTGTGAGGCAACAGGGCCATCTACTGGCTATTAAGCCTATTGCTGCGACATTTCGATGTAAAAGGCTATATTAAAAAACATAGAGGTTGTGTGTGAAACAGCGTAATTTATCAGTAATTTCTGGTACAATTCAATACAAATTTCTCAAAATTACGTTTTTAACCTAGGGTGTGGTCTGGCGGTAATGTGCAGGACTTTTTTTCACATGAGCGCGCACTTTTGTTAAAAAAACATCTTGGCAAAATACCGGCTGGAGACTGTTTTAAGCAGAAAATATCTCTCGGCTGGATATTTTCTTTGTGAAAGAGTCTCCCGCGTGCCAAAAAAGGGAGTGAAATTGCATATTGTGAAATATTGCATAACTCGAAATTGGGGATTTATGCATTTTTGGCCAGCGCATTTATAATTTCGCCCAGGCCATGTCCAAAGAGATGTTTTAGTCCGGCTCTTGTTACATTCCACAGTAGGGTGACTGACGACCTGGTAACAGGGTAAATTCTGGACAGTGACAGTAAAAATTCAGGACAAAGGGTCAACATTCAGGACGTGAATTCTGAATAAAAGGTCATTTTTACCGACACATCTGAGGACGACCAATTATAAAATAGACAGCTCAAAGAAGTACAATCTAAGATAGGTTTATGTTCTTTAGTTTGTATTTCAAATTGGAGTGCTCTGCAAACATTCACAAATAGCTGGACAGATTTACAGATGAAAAAGCTAGTAAACATATACACTCCAAGCAGAAGTTGACAGCCAACATAAGAGGAAGATTTCACAATTCTACCACCGTACCAATAATGATAATGCCAGAAGCATTACTCTCTGTTGCTGAAGGATGGATGTCGTTACTACGCATGCTTTTACAACGCATGCCTTTACCACGCAGGTTTTACAACGCAAGTCGTTACAACGACTTGCGTTGGGGGCACTGGATAGTGAATAGTTTAAGTTACTATTCCAACTCCAGTCCTCGTGGATAGTAGGGAAGATTTTGGATAGTAAATTAAACTATTCCCTATCCTACAGCGCCCCCCAGCGCAAGTCGTTGTAACGACTTGCGTTGTAAAAGTTGTGTGGTAAAGGTACTGCGGGGTAAAAGTTGCGTTGTAAACGCTGTTCCCCGTTGCTGAACATAGGCTTAGTGGTCAATTATAATGCCGTTCGGAAGGGCTCCGAATCGGATTCGGGTATGCCGAATCCGATTCGAAACCCTTGTTAAAGACTGAATTGTACACAGTTCCCAGCGACCGATTATGATGCCTGTAAACTGATAAGGCTGTCCGAATAATTTCCGGAAGGCATTCAGACAGGTCGCTTCTTTCGGAGTCTAATCGTATAGCTCTATGGACTCGATTTCCAAGCGAGCAATTACAATAACCGGTTCGGACAGCTGTTCCGATTTGGTTTCTCCAGAACTAATCGGTTGTTGCAATCTTTTGAGGCCCGTAGCAGGCCCCCCCTTTACCGGGGCCCTCCAAATCTTGTTTTTGGGGATGCCCAAAGGATCCCTATTTCGAACCATGCACAGTGTGGCAAGCACCATGGGGTACTTGCCACAGGGTGCACGATTTTCCCCAGCCACCCCTTTCTTAAATGGGGGTCTGTAAACTGGTAGGGCTGACCGAATTGTATCCCGAAGCATCCGATCCATCCAAACCGCTTGAACAGACTCACCCGATCCGAGTTGTCCGGAAAGCATTCCGGGACCGATTCAGTGAGAATGCTTTCCAGACGAGATTGTAAGTGGCCCCTTAGTGTTCACAGGAAGTAGCACTACTAGAGAGTGTGAAAAAGAGAATGAAAAGATGATGAGAGAGGTTCCATATGCTGATAGGGAGAGACAGAAAGGTGGAACAGTGAGAGTGAACAGTGAGAGAAGAGGAACGCAAGCGAGGACCTGCCAGCTGAGAGAAAGAACAGATGGTGAAAAGAGAAAAGAAGACAATAGAAGAATATGGAGCAGAGAAAGAGCAAAACAGATACTGAAAGATGGTGAAGGTGACAGAAAGCAGGTTAAAAAGAGAAAAAAGGTAGAGGGGCCATATAAAGGGCGAAGTAGGGGGAACCGAGAAGAAGCATGTGGAGGAGAGAGGCAGAGACGAATGGCTGGTAAGGGGAGAGAAAGGAACATATAGAGAAAAGGGAGCCAAGCGATGAAGAGGTTGAATAGGGAGTGAACAGAGAGATTATGTGAGGGTTCACTTGGCAACGGTATGTCAGACCTTTCAATCCCAATTCCAATGCACCATATCTTTGAAAATATGGGTACTCTACTCTTTCCCTTTCACACAATTAAGCACAACTTCACTTACTGTGCTGTGTGAGATGTTAGTAAATATATATCACTCAAAGATTTGGCACAGGCATCCATACTGCACCGCCTTTTGGCTATGGTCCCGCTACATAAATGACGTACATATACAATCACTATTTGTTAAGAAAAGGCTATTTTTCAAAGAATGGTGGAAACGTTCATTCAAGGTTCCAGCCTACGGCATATGTCTGGCAGGTTACAATGTGACACTAGATGATTCTGCGATTAGACCACATCGGTCATGTTATGTAGGCATTTATACTTGTGCTCTTTGTTTTCCTCTAACTGGAAATGTTTAAATAAAAACTTTATAGAAACACTGATTACAATCAAATTAAAACCCTCTGTTGATAGACTATGCCTTCCTACCAGCCGTCCCACAATCAGCTGCTGGAGTGCTTTTACCTCAAGGCCTGGGGCACTGCACAGGTTGAAGGAATGACAGCTATGTCCCTCATGGGCTGGCTTTAGTGCTGGTGCCAGATGGTGTGAGAATATATATTGTGACCCCCCCACACACCTCCTTCTCCAAGTATTCAGTGAGTACCACCCTCCAATAGTGCCCCCTAAGATTTACCTAGACCCACTCTCAGGAGTAGTTAGTTTCTTTTACATATTTTAGCTCAAATGAATAAAACATGACTAAAACCGCAGCAATACATGTTTCAGCGCAGTGGAAGGCCATTTGCAAATGGTTACTGGTTACCTTACCCTTGCTTATTGCTATTTTGGGTGTTAAACTGGTACTTATGAGCTACAGCCTATACCCAGATAGTGTTAACTGATTTAAAAATGACAACAAAATTAAGTAATGCTATTGCAAAATGTGCTGTATTACACCACATAATTTGCGTTTTCATTCTGCATAATTTACTCAACCATACCGCATGATTATCATCCAAAGGAATCGTATTTATCAACCCTGGAATAATGAAAGATTAGAAAACAACAATAAGACAGTAAACCCCCATTTTATGAACTGCAGTTAACAAAAGGGTCCCTGTGACAAAAACAGTAACCCTTTGCACTGACTACATAAAAAAACAATTATTGTATCTGCATGTTACATTGTGTTAGACTGGAGGCACACTATCCCTCTGTGCTACTTTATGATGAGTGAAAACTCAGAGAAGACAAAACCCAGCTCTCTCAAATAGATTTTATTTTCTTAAACAGATACATTAATCACCAGAGTTAAACTGATGTTTTTAGCCTATAAATTGGTGGCACACAAGGGATCAGAACGCTGTGCCTATAACCCTGTAAGTGTTAGAAATGTCAAAATGCAACCTTCACCACAGCTGCATTGGTAGTTGCATTTGCTCCCCAAATCATAGATCCTAATTCACAGAACATTTTACCCTTTAAGTGGTTTAAGACTGTTGGAAATCCTTCATTACCCTGAAGATGTCCCCAAGATGTTCTGCACCTAGACCCAGCCTCAGGGTGTCCTGAACCCCCAAGTCATACATCTCCAGTATCGGACCCTTGGTTGTGGTGTTAATGATACCCAGATAGTCCAAATCCAGAACTTGGGGCCTCATTACGATGTCGGTGGGACCATGCAAGACTACCCGCCATATTATCGTGGCGGGCAGATAGTCGGCCGGCCGGAAGACAGTCCCACACAAATCTGACGAGCTAAGGGAGTCCGTTGGACGGTCTATAATCCCTACAGAGGTGGCGGTGCCTGCTAAGTTTCCTCTGGCCATTTCTTCTTTTTTTTAATCTTTTTATTCACAATCTTTACATAATATGCATACCCCACCCACAAGACCAAGATAAAACCATAACCAAAAAAAAAAAAAGACATATTACTTTCATAGTTCTGAAATTAATCCATTATAGTTCGTAGAGACACATGCGGAGACAAAGACACAATCATTATAACTACATGGCAACCTATGTATGACTCTGAATCCACTGTAGGAGCAGTACCCAAATCTGCATACCCCTTCTTCTTTTGTTGGAACCTTTATTTTTATAAATTGCCTCCTCGAGACTGCAGGTCGCAAGTAACCTAGCCCTCCATTGTAGAAAGGCAGGCGAATTAGGATCTGGCCAGGCAGAGGCAATGCAAAGTCGAAGTATCGCCATAGCCACATGAATTAGTCCCTGTATGTTTGTCTGCCGCCCACAATTCGATACACCCAGCATAATTTCCTCGGTTGAGACTTCTACTCTTATTTGGCATACTTCTGATAAACATTCTGATATATCTTTGATCAAGATATTGAGTGTTTTACAGGTGACAAACATATGTATCATATCAGCCCCGAACAATGCACAGCTCGGGCATGTAGTTCCCTTCCCTGTCCCCCATTTGGCGATTTTTCCCGATGTATAATACAGGGAAAAGAATGTTTTATAGAATTGTGCGTGCAGCTTTATGGACATTAGTGATGTTAGGGCTAACTCATATGCCCGACGGGGGATTGTAGAATGGACTCCCAGATTGATTTGCCAATCAGAAGACTGTTTGTCCATATCATCTGGGAAAGCTACAATCAAGGTTTCAAATATTTCCCCAATCCTGGGTGTATTTTTTTTTACAAAGATTATCAATCAGTAGGTTATTTTGAAAATTCCACCGCCCGCCAGTTTTCTTTGATAAAAAATCTCTGACCTGCAAGAACTTAAAAAAATCCCTATGGCTGATATTATGTTCACCATGTAGATCTTCAAACATCTTAAGGCCACCTGGTGCATAAAAACAACCAGGCTGCACCACTCTGGCCGAGACCCATCTATTTATACAGCTAACCTGGAAAATTTGGGGTAGATCATCATTAAAGCTCAATGGAGTATAATATGAATATCGCCCAAACCCCAAGATCCTATGCACATTACTCCACACTTTGTACACCCCTGGGATAGTTTTGAACTTAACTTTCTTAAAATAGCTATCGTTGGTGTGTCGGCAAAAACAACCAGCACATTCTTCTCCAAGTAAAATTTCTTGAGGCGTCGGGATCGCTTGGCTAATGGAATCATGAGAGATCAGTTTAGCACAATATTTCAAAACGGTGGCCCAATAGAAAAGTTTAAAGTTCGGTAGAGATAATTCTCCTCTTTCTTTTGGTAGTACTAACCATTTGAGGGCCCTTCGGGGTTTCTTATATCCCCAGATAAAACTTGAAAACATGGAGTCTATAGTTCTAAAAATTTGGGGCGAAAACTCGAGGCATATGGTCCAAAAAAAATGTAAACAAGCATTGGAAATGCAATAGGTCTCGCATTAGAAAAGTGGGAGCTATTGGTCTTGTAAATGATTTATTTTTTGTGTAGTTTTTCCAAATAGCTACATTGATAGATTAGTCATTTACAATGCCAATAGTTTTAATTTTTGTGAATGTGACACCTATAGCATTTGGAATGCCACATGATTTGTATTGACGTGACTTTGGTGGCAGCTTATGTTGTTATGCCACATTTCTAGAGAGCAGGAGAGTGCAGCAGGGGATAGAAGCACAGCCCTGCAAGCTGAGCGTCCTCCCATCGCACACCCATCTGTAGCTTGAGTGGTGTGAGGGTGAGGGGTGTGAGAGTGAGGGATGTGAGTGTGAGGGGTGTGAGCGTGAGTGTTGTGAGTGTGAGGGAGTGTGAGTGTGAGGGGGTGTGAGTGATGGTGAAGTTGAGTGAGTGTTTGTGAGGCTGAGTGTGTGTGACGGTGTGTGTTGTTGAGGGTGTGTGAGGGTGAGTGAGGGTGTTTGATGTTGATTGAGGGAGTGTGAGTGTGTGGGTGTGTGACGGTGTGAGTCTGAGGGTGTGTGAGGGTGAGTTAGGGAGTGTGATTGTGTGTGAGTGGGTGAGTCTGAGAGTTAGGTGTTGTGATGTTGATTGAGTGTGAATGAGGCTGAGGGGATGATGGTAAGGGTGTGTGAGTGTGAGGCGTGTTGATTGTGACAAGTTGCAAGGCTGAGGGTGGGTGAGTGTGTGGGAGGGTGTTTGATGGTGAGTGTGCGAGGTGTAGTGAGTGTGAGAGTGTTGTGACGGGTGTCAGGGGAGCGTGTGTGTGTGAATGTCATGTGTTTGAGGGTGAGGGGGTGTTTGTGTGAGTGTGAGGGTGAGTGAGGGGGTGTGAGGCTTCGGGTGTGTGACGGTGCGTGAGTGTGAGTGTGTGTGAGGGTGAGTGAGGGTGAGAGAGGTGTTGTTACGCAGAGGGTGTGTGACGGTGTGTGAGGGTGAGGGTGTGTGAGGGTGAGTGTGAGTCATTGTGAGTGAGGGGGTGTGAGGGTGTTGTTGTGTGAGTTTGTGTGATTGGGAGTGTGTCTGAGGGTGAGTGAGGGAGTGTGATGTTGTGTGAGTGGGTGAGGGTGGGAGTGAGGGTGTGTGAGGGTGAGTGTGTGAGGGTGACTGAGGGTGTGTGAGGTTGCCAGAATGAGTGTAAGGGTGTGTGAGTCTGAGGGAGTTGATGTTGAGAGAGGGTGAGTGGGGTGAGTCTGTGAGGGTGAGGGTGTGCGGTGTAGTGAGTGTGAGAGTGTAGTGAGGGGTGTGAGGGTGAGGGGGTGTGAGTGTGGGTGAGGGTGAGTGAGCTGTTGTGAGGATGAGGTTGTGTGATGGTGTGTGAGGGTGAGTGTGTGTGTTTGATGGTGAATGATTGAGTGTGAGTGTGTGGGTGTGTGATGGTGTGAGGGTGAGGGTGTGCGAGTGCGAGGGTGAGTTACGGAGTGTGAGGGTGTGTGAGTGGGTGAGTTTGAGAGTTAGGGTGTTTGAGGGTGACTGAGGGTGAATGTGGTTGAGGGGATGGGGGTAAGGGTGTGTGAGGGTGAGGATGAGTGAGGTTGTTTGCGGCTAAGAGTGTGTGAGGTGTAGTGAGTGTGAGAGTGTTGTGATGGGTGTCAGGGGAGCGTGTGTGTGTGAGTGTAAGGTGTTTGAGTGTGAGGGGGTGTGCGTGTGAGTGTGAGGGTGAGTGAGGGGGTGTGAGGCTTCGGGTGTGTGAGTGAGGGTGAGAGAGGTGTTGTTAGGCAGAGGGTGTGTGACGGTGTGTGAGGGTGAGGGTGTGTGAGGCTGAGTGTGAGTCATTGTGAGTGATTGTGAGTGAGTGTGAGTGAGGGGTGTGAGGGTGTTTGAGGGTGAGTGTGTGAGGTGTAGTGAGTGTGAGAGTGTTGTGAGGGGTGTGATGTTGTGATGGGAGTGAGGGTGTGTGAGGGTGATGGCGTGTGAGGGTGAGGGGGTGTGAGTGTGTGTGTGAGGGTGAGGGTGAGCGAGGGAGTGTGAGTGTGTGTGAGTTGTTGAGGTTGAGAGTTAGGGTGTGTGAGGGTGAGGGGATGGGGTAAGGCTGTGTGAGGCTGAGGGGTGTTGATGGTGAGAGTGTGTGAGGGGGGTGAGTGGGTGAGGCTGTCCGGTGTAGTGAGAGTGAGCTTTTTGTGAGGGGTGTTATTTTTTGAGGGGAGTGAGGGTGTGTGAGTGTGTGTGAGTGTGAGGGGGTGTGAGGCTGAAGGTGTGTGATGGTGTGTGAGGGTGATGTTGTGTGAGGGTGATTGAAGGTGTAAGAAGGAGTGTGAGAGTTTTGGGGTGTGAGGGTGATGTTATGAGTGTGTGTATGTTAATAATAATTTTTTAATATGTGTTGTGTAAAAAAAATGTGATAGATCTTCCCTTTGTAATTGTCCTGCCTTATGTGTATTTTTGTTTGTAATAGAACTGTGTGTGTTTTTTAATTACTGTGTGGTGTTATGTGTGTTTTTGGTGTCTGTGGAGTCCCGTATTAAAATGTATTATTTTAAAAATGGGCGACGCAATGCGTCACCTTGACGTTCCCTACGTTAGCGTTCTAGTTTTTTTTTGTGTTGTGAGTGTTTACGTTTCCTTGGCGTTTATTTGTAGCCAATCGGAGCGCGACGTTTTTGACGTTGCGTTCCGATTTGCTTACGTCAACGGTGGAATTCCCCAGAAGATCGAGAATGTTGGTGCGCGGAAGGCGTGTTCTTGTTCCTGTGCTGTTGCTGCATCGTTTGACAGGTAAGAATTTATTTCAAAGTGTTTTTTTATGTAATGTAATGTAGTATCTATAGTATCTTTAAGTTAACAAATGAATAGGAGTGTATTTTTATAACTGTTGACATTTTTTTTTTCGATCGTAATATTTGTAAATGTTTATAATGTAATGTAAATTAAAGTCTTGTTTTCAATTGTCGATATGTAATGTATATGTTTTCGAAAACTGTAATGTAATGTATTTTTTGCTGGTGTTTGTTATTTGACGTACAAGAGCTGTTGTTTGAACTTTGAAGTGCTATTTAGTTTCTATTATATTTATGTATGTTGTGTTTGCATTGTTTTTTTCCTGTGATGCTGAAGTAGCCGGATTATATGTTATTGAGGTACTCGATGTATTAAAAGAAACTTTTTGGATTTGCTGAATTTATTTTCCCTATCAATGTATTAAGAGGATGTACAGTGATGTAATGTGTGTATTTTATGCGTTTTGTGAAAGAATTGTTTTATTTTCCAATCCCTTTTTGCATATTTGTGTATTAATAGCTGCACTCTCCTTGCGTTGCTTTAAGTTTGCATTTTGGAATAGCTGCAAGTGTGTAATCCGCTTTTTACGTATAATTCAAATAGTTACTTAACGATATTTATGTGTACAGTTGGAGGCTGGAGTTGTATTTGGAGTGTAGAGTTGTAGAGTGGTATTGTAGTTATAGGGTGTAATTGGAGGCTGGACTTTGACGGTGTGAGTGTGAGGGTGAGTGCATGTGAGCCTTTTGGAGTTTGCTACAGTATGTGTGAATTTGTAGTACTGTATGCAGTCTATTTTCTTTCCCAAACGTGTTTTGTGTTTTTTAGCTTTGTATGTGTTAGATCAGAATGTGTATGTGAACTATCTTTGATGTATGCAACAGTGAGAATAAGGGTGTTGCTTCGAATTTATGGGCATAAGGGTAGACGTCTTAGGATGTTTTTGTATTTTCTGTACTTCCCTAAATTTTTGTGAACAGCTGCGTGGGCAAGGTGCGTTGGCTGTTGTGTTGTCGAGTTGTGCTCTTTTGATGTTGTTTGATGCTGTTTTGGTGTACGGTGTTCCTGTGGTTGTGCACTTAGCACCACCAAAACACTTCGTGCAACAGCAGCATCAGTCAGAGCAACACCAGAGTCTTGTGCTTTTGTGATGACGCATTTTGTTTGTGTTTTTGATTATTTCTGGCATTGTTTACTGGTTTATTTTCCCTTACTTTAGTAAGTGCTTTCTGTTGTGAATTTTTTTCCTTTAGCTCACTATGTCCACTTTAAAACTGTTGTATTATTTGCTGTGTATTCATATGTTTGGCTATTTTGTGTGCATTTATGATCTTTGTGAAAGAACTGTTTTATTTTACAATCCCTTTCTTTATTTTTGTGTATTAATTGCTGCACTGTCCTTGCGTTGCATTAAGTTTAAATTTTTTAATAGCTACAAGTGTGTAATCCGATTTTTACGTATTAAAATAAATGTTGCCTGACGTTATTTATGTGTGGATTTGGAGAGTGGAGTTGTAGTTGGAGTGTAGAGTTGTAGAGTGGTATTGTAGGTATAGGGTGTAGTTGGAGGGTGGACTTGGACGGTGTGAGACATACAGTAAATGTTTGCATGTATTTATTGTTCCCAAGCATTGTAAAGGTTCTAATAACGTAATGCCAATGATGTCAAAATAGGAGAAGTTTTTTAGGTGCAAGCCTATAGATACAATCTCATAAATTTCCGTATAACGCTGTAGAGGGAGTTGGGGAAATAGTAGGCCTGCTGAATGGGGTGATTTTTTTTTTTCGTTTTGACACAAGTCTTTTGAAAGTAAAACTAGCCATCCCTCCTGTGCCTCGAACTTGCTGTCATTTTTCTTTGTTTTGGTGTGCTTGTAATTTAGTATGTGTTGTGTGTTGTGTGTGCGTAAAAATGCAACCCAAGGAGACGTAATAGAGGGTGTGTGTGAAAGTCCCCTTGATCCGTGAATGTGTGTATGAAAACTTTGTTGTGGTGTGGCGAAGTGGTCTGAACGGAGTGTGTGTTGTAAGAAAGGATCCGTTGTTAAACGAGCAACATTTGTAGCGAGTCTGGATGTATACTGATCAGCAATAAAGTATTGTCTGTGAGTTGTGTTTTCCTGTGTGTATGTGTGCAAGCTGCAGAGTGGTTGCAAGCTGCAGAGTGGGTGCAAGCTGCGGAGTGGGTGCAAGCTGCAGAGTGGGTGCAAGCTGCAGAGTGGGTGCAAGCTGCAGAGTGGGTGCAAGCTGCAGAGTGGGTGCAAGCTGCAGAGTGGGTGCAAGCTTCAGAGTGTGTGAAAGCTGCAGAGGTGATAGATGCAGAGTGGGTGATAGATGCCTAGTGGGTGATAGATGCAGAGTGGGTGAGGAGGTACGCCTGGTGTATAGGGATGTCTGTTACTATGCATATGAATCAGAGATTGTGTGCCAGATTTGTGTCCCAAGTGTAATTAGAAGCTGTGGCCACTGTCTAGCAGGTTGGTAGTGTTAAGTAAGCAGAAGCTGTGTTAGCAATCCATAAGTTCTGCGTGTAATGTAGTATGTGTTGTTAGTTGTGTGTGCGTAAAAATGCAACTGAAGGAGACGTAATAGAAGGGGTGTGTGAAAGTCCCCTTGATCCGTGAATGTGTGTATGAAAATTTTGTTGTGGTGTGGCGAAGTGGTCTGAACGGAGTGTGTGTTGTAAGAAAGGATCCGTTGCTAAACGAGCAACATTTCTAGTGAGTCTGGATGTATACTGATCAGCAGTAAAGTATTGTCTGTGAGTTGTGTTATCTGATCAGCAGTAAAGTATTGTCTGTGAGTTGTGTTTTCCTGTGTGTATGTGTGCAAGCTGCAGAGTGGTTGCAAGCTGCAGAGTGGGTGCAAGCTGCAGAGTGGGTGCAAGCTGCAGAATGGGTGCAAGCTGCTGAGTGGGTGCAAGCTGCAGAGTGGGTGCAAGCTGCAGAGTGGGTGCAAGCTGAAGAGTGGGTGCACGCTGAAGAGTGCGTGAAAGCTGCAGAGGTGATAGATGCAGAGTGGGTGATAGATGCCTAGTGGGTGATAGATGCCGAGTGGGTGAGGAGGTACGCCTGGTGTATAGGGATGTCTGTTACTATGCATATGAATCAGAGATTGTGTGCCAGATTTGTGTCCCAAGTGTAATTAGAAGCTGTGGCCACTGTCTAGCAGGTTGTTAGTGTTAAGTAAGCAGAAGCTGTGTTGTTAGTTGTGTGTGCGTAAAAATGCAACTGAAGGAGACGTAATAGAGGGTGTGTGTGAAAGTCCCCTTGATCCGTGAATGTGTGTATGAAAACTTTGTTGTGGTGTGGCGAAGTGGTCTGAACGAAGTGTGTGTTGTAAGAAAGGATCCGTTGTTAAACGAGCAACATTTGTAGCGAGTCTGGATGTATACTGATCAGCAATAAAGTATTGTCTGTGAGTTGTGTTTTCCTGTGTGTATGTGTGCAAGCTGCAGAGTGGTTGCAAGCTGCAGAGTGGGTGCAAGCTGCGGAGTGGGTGCAAGCTGCAGAGTGGGTGCAAGCTGCAGAGTGGGTGCAAGCTTCAGAGTGCGTGAAAGCTGCAGAGGTGATAGATGCAGAGTGGGTGATAGATGCCTAGTGGGTGATAGATGCAGAGTGGGTGAGGAGGTACGCCTGGTGTATAGGGATGTCTGTTACTATGCATATGAATCAGAGATTGTGTGCCAGATTTTTGTCCCAAGTGTAATTAGAAGCTGTGGCCACTGTCTAGCAGGTTGGTAGTGTTAAGTAAGCAGAAGCTGTGTTAGCAATCCATAAGTTCTGCGTGTAATGTAGTATGTGTTGTTAGTTGTGTGTGCGTAAAAATGCAACTGAAGGAGACGTAATAGAGGGTGTGTGTGAAAGTCCCCTTGATCCGTGAATGTGTGTATGAAAATTTTGTTGTGGTGTGGCGAAGTGGTCTGAACGGAGTGTGTGTTGTAAGAAAGGATCCGTTGCTAAACGAGCAACATTTCTAGTGAGTCTGGATGTATACTGATCAGCAGTAAAGTATTGTCTGTGAGTTGTGTTATCTGATCAGCAGTAAAGTATTGTCTGTGAGTTGTGTTTTCCTGTGTGTATGTGTGCAAGCTGCAGAGTGGTTGCAAGCTGCAGAGTGGGTGCAAGCTGCAGAGTGGGTGCAAGCTGCAGAGTGGGTGCAAGCTGCTGAGTGGGTGCAAGCTGCAGAGTGGGTGCAAGCTGCAGAGTGGGTGCAAGCTGAAGAGTGGGTGCAAGCTGAAGAGTGCGTGAAAGCTGCAGAGGTGATAGATGCAGAGTGGGTGATAGATGCCTAGTGGGTGATAGATGCCGAGTGGGTGAGGAGGTACGCCTGGTGTATAGGGATGTCTGTTACTATGCATATGAATCAGAGATTGTGTGCCAGAGTTGTGTCCCAAGTGTAATTAGAAGCTGTGGCCACTGTCTAGCAGGTTGTTAGTGTTAAGTAAGCAGAAGCTGTGTTGTTAGTTGTGTGTGCGTAAAAATGCAACTGAAGGAGACGTAATAGAGGGTGTGTGTGAAAGTCCCCTTGATCCGTGAATGTGTGTATGAAAACTTTGTTGTGGTGTGGCGAAGTGGTCTGAACGAAGTGTGTGTTGTAAGAAAGGATCCGTTGTTAAACGAGCAACATTTGTAGCGAGTCTGGATGTATACTGATCAGCAATAAAGTATTGTCTGTGAGTTGTGTTTTCCTGTGTGTATGTGTGCAAGCTGCAGAGTGGTTGCAAGCTGCAGAGTGGGTGCAAGCTGCGGAGTGGGTGCAAGCTGCAGAGTGGGTGCAAGCTGCAGAGTGGGTGCAAGCTGCAGAGTGGGTGCAAGCTGCAGAGTGGGTGCAAGCTGCAGAGTGGGTGCAAGCTTCAGAGTGTGTGAAAGCTGCAGAGGTGATAGATGCAGAGTGGGTGATAGATGCCTAGTGGGTGATAGATGCAGAGTGGGTGAGGAGGTACGCCTGGTGTATAGGGATGTCTGTTACTATGCATATGAATCAGAGATTGTGTGCCAGATTTGTGTCCCAAGTGTAATTAGAAGCTGTGGCCACTGTCTAGCAGGTTGGTAGTGTTAAGTAAGCAGAAGCTGTGTTAGCAATCCATAAGTTCTGCGTGTAATGTAGTATGTGTTGTTAGTTGTGTGTGCGTAAAAATGCAACTGAAGGAGACGTAATAGAGGGGGTGTGTGAAAGTCCCCTTGATCCGTGAATGTGTGTATGAAAATTTTGTTGTGGTGTGGCGAAGTGGTCTGAACGGAGTGTGTGTTGTAAGAAAGGATCCGTTGCTAAACGAGCAACATTTCTAGTGAGTCTGGATGTATACTGATCAGCAGTAAAGTATTGTCTGTGAGTTGTGTTATCTGATCAGCAGTAAAGTATTGTCTGTGAGTTGTGTTTTCCTGTGTGTATGTGTGCAAGCTGCAGAGTGGTTGCAAGCTGCAGAGTGGGTGCAAGCTGCAGAGTGGGTGCAAGCTGCAGAATGGGTGCAAGCTGCTGAGTGGGTGCAAGCTGCAGAGTGGGTGCAAGCTGCAGAGTGGGTGCAAGCTGAAGAGTGGGTGCACGCTGAAGAGTGCGTGAAAGCTGCAGAGGTGATAGATGCAGAGTGGGTGATAGATGCCTAGTGGGTGATAGATGCCGAGTGGGTGAGGAGGTACGCCTGGTGTATAGGGATGTCTGTTACTATGCATATGAATCAGAGATTGTGTGCCAGATTTGTGTCCCAAGTGTAATTAGAAGCTGTGGCCACTGTCTAGCAGGTTGTTAGTGTTAAGTAAGCAGAAGCTGTGTTGTTAGTTGTGTGTGCGTAAAAATGCAACTGAAGGAGACGTAATAGAGGGTGTGTGTGAAAGTCCCCTTGATCCGTGAATGTGTGTATGAAAACTTTGTTGTGGTGTGGCGAAGTGGTCTGAACGAAGTGTGTGTTGTAAGAAAGGATCCGTTGTTAAACGAGCAACATTTGTAGCGAGTCTGGATGTATACTGATCAGCAATAAAGTATTGTCTGTGAGTTGTGTTTTCCTGTGTGTATGTGTGCAAGCTGCAGAGTGGTTGCAAGCTGCAGAGTGGGTGCAAGCTGCGGAGTGGGTGCAAGCTGCAGAGTGGGTGCAAGCTGCAGAGTGGGTGCAAGCTTCAGAGTGCGTGAAAGCTGCAGAGGTGATAGATGCAGAGTGGGTGATAGATGCCTAGTGGGTGATAGATGCAGAGTGGGTGAGGAGGTACGCCTGGTGTATAGGGATGTCTGTTACTATGCATATGAATCAGAGATTGTGTGCCAGATTTTTGTCCCAAGTGTAATTAGAAGCTGTGGCCACTGTCTAGCAGGTTGGTAGTGTTAAGTAAGCAGAAGCTGTGTTAGC
Source organism: Lissotriton vulgaris (assembly GCF_964263255.1). Lineage (NCBI taxonomy): Eukaryota > Metazoa > Chordata > Amphibia > Caudata > Salamandridae > Lissotriton > Lissotriton vulgaris. The sequence goes on from NC_141693.1 coordinate 1,221,281,064, forward strand.
AATCCATAAGTTCTGCGTGTAATGTAGTATGTGTTGTTAGTTGTGTGTGCGTAAAAATGCAACTGAAGGAGACGTAATAGAGGGTGTGTGTGAAAGTCCCCTTGATCCGTGAATGTGTGTATGAAAATTTTGTTGTGGTGTGGCGAAGTGGTCTGAACGGAGTGTGTGTTGTAAGAAAGGATCCGTTGCTAAACGAGCAACATTTCTAGTGAGTCTGGATGTATACTGATCAGCAGTAAAGTATTGTCTGTGAGTTGTGTTATCTGATCAGCAGTAAAGTATTGTCTGTGAGTTGTGTTTTCCTGTGTGTATGTGTGCAAGCTGCAGAGTGGTTGCAAGCTGCAGAGTGGGTGCAAGCTGCAGAGTGGGTGCAAGCTGCAGAGTGGGTGCAAGCTGCTGAGTGGGTGCAAGCTGCAGAGTGGGTGCAAGCTGCAGAGTGGGTGCAAGCTGAAGAGTGGGTGCAAGCTGAAGAGTGCGTGAAAGCTGCAGAGGTGATAGATGCAGAGTGGGTGATAGATGCCTAGTGGGTGATAGATGCCGAGTGGGTGAGGAGGTACGCCTGGTGTATAGGGATGTCTGTTACTATGCATATGAATCAGAGATTGTGTGCCAGAGTTGTGTCCCAAGTGTAATTAGAAGCTGTGGCCACTGTCTAGCAGGTTGTTAGTGTTAAGTAAGCAGAAGCTGTGTTGTTAGTTGTGTGTGCGTAAAAATGCAACTGAAGGAGACGTAATAGAGGGTGTGTGTGAAAGTCCCCTTGATCCGTGAATGTGTGTATGAAAATTTTGTTGTGGTGTGGCGAAGTGGTCTGAACGGAGTGTGTGTTGTAAGAAAGGATCCGTTGCTAAATGAGCAACATTTCTAGTGAGTCTGGATGTATACTGATCAGCAGTAAAGTATTGTCTGTGAGTTGTGTTATCTGATCAGCAGTAAAGTATTGTTTGTGAGTTGTGTTTTCCTGTGTGTATGTGTGCAAGCTGCAGAGTGGTTGCAAGCTGCCGGGAATGTGTTTTTGAAAAGTTATTTGTGGTGTGGCGAAGTGGTCTGAACGGAGTGTGTGTTGTACGAAAGGATCCGTTGCTAAATGAGCAACATTTCTAGCGAGTCTGATAATGAACAATAAATTACAATGCCAATAGCCAGCGTTCAAATGCTGGTGAGCCCACCCAAATCAAAAAACAATGGCAGCCCTCTATCTGTTTCGTGTGGCTTGATCGTGTGGGTGGCTGAGGGGGCTTTCAATGCGGCTTCCCTTTGCAGGCTCAGTTTGAAGCCCTGGTTTTAAGTATGCAGACTCGGCACTCGATACAAACTATAAGTATCAGCAGAAAGGAACGGGCTGCAACTTGCAACCAGCATTTGAACGCTGCCGTTCACTCCCACACATGTAGATAGTTTTTTTTTTTTTTTGGGTACCATGCAAATTAATGTGTGTTAGTTAATAAAAATTATTTTAAGAACATGATGCTTCCAACATGTTTTAGTATTCAATGCGAAGCTGTGAAATGCGTGTTTAAGACAAGACATGTCCGTGATACTGCAGGGAGAGAGAGGGGAGGTGCTGGCGGATGGGGAGGGGGAGGAGAAATGCGAGGCTGGCTGTGTGCAGGGAGAGAGAGGGGAGGTGCTGGCGTCTGGTGAGGGGGAGGAGAATTGCGAGCATGGCTGTGTCCGGGGAGGGAGAGGGGAGGTTCTGGCGGCTGGGTGCTGGTGAACAGATGTCCAAGGCTGCCGAATGTTGTTTTATTTTAAAAATAGTGTGTTTCAGTGTGTGAGTTGTGCATGTTTAAGGGAGACGAGACAGAGGAGCTGGTGGCTGGGGAGGTGGATGAGAAATGGCAGCCTGGCTGTGGAGAAATGCGACCCTGTCTGTGTGCGGGGAGAGAGAGGGGAGGTGCTGGCGGCTGGGGGTGGGTGCGAGAGAGAGGGGAGGTGCTGGCGGATGGGGTTGGGGGAGGAGAATTGCGAGCCTGGCTGTGTCCGGGGAGAGAGCGGGGGGAGGGGGAGGAGAATTGCGAGCCTGTCTGTGTCCGGGGAGAGATAGGGGAGGTTCTGGCGGCTGGGGGCTGGGGAACAGATGTCGAAGGCTGTCGAATTTTGTTTTAAAAATAGTGTGTTTCAGTGTGTGAGTTGTGCATGTTTAAGGGAGACGAGACAGAGGAGCTGGTGGCTGGGGAGGGGGATGAGAAATGGCAGCCTGGCTGTGGAGGAATGCGACCCTGTCTGTGTGCGGGGAGAGAGAGGGGAGGTGCTGGCGGCTGGGGATGGGTGCGAGAGAGAGGGGAGGTGCTGGCGGATGGGGTTGGGGATTGCCGTGGGAGGGAGCCTTGTCGCTTTCATGTGCATGCGCTTTTAATGTCAATGCGCTTGCGCATTGAGCTTCAATTTGACGGGCACTGCAAGGAATCGCCATGGATTTGCAAGTTGGTTAAAGTCTGTTAAAGCCCCCATAGTCTCGCAAGCTCAATGCGCATGCGCATTGACAGGCGAGACCTAAAAACGGGGCAAAAAAAGCATTTTAATCACATTACATCGACCACCAATCGTCAGATGTAAATTGTTTAGTCGGGCCAGCTCTTTCTTAGTGCGCGACATCAGTGGGTTCAAGTTATTATCAACTATGTTTTGAATTTTGGCACTTATGCTAACGCCAAGGTATACGGCCTCCTCCGTCACTCTTGAATCTCTCAAAACAGTTTTGTTATTAAGAACGATCTGTGTTTTGCTGGAGTTTAATTTGTAGCCAGACACTAACCCAAACTGATGTGCCTCTTCTTCTATCATGGGCATGGCTATATTAGGGTCTCTAGTAACATGCGCAATGTCATCGGCGTATGCTAAAATTTTGGTATTGTGATAACGAATTTGTATCGGTTGTATTAATTCAAGCTTATCCAGCCACCGAATGAATGGGTCGATATATATCGCAAAAAGAAGAGGGGAGCTAGGGCATCATTGCCTAGTCCCTCTCGAGATCGCGAAATTCTCTGACAAGAGCCCATTAACCAATACTCTAGCACTCGCTTTGTCATATAGTTTTTGGGTGGCCGTGATAAATCTATTGGTAATTCCACTATGCGACATTACAGCCCATAAAAATCTCCAGGAGACCCTATCAAACGCTTTCTCCGCGTCAAGGAGGATAAGCGCCATAGGGTCTCCTGTTGATTCCGTATAATCAAATAGAGAAATAACCTGTTGTACATGGTCAGTTGTTGACCTTCCCGGTATAAACCCATGTTGATAATTTGATACTATTTTGTTTATTTTTGGTGCGAGTAGTTTCAAATACATTTTAGAGTCCCCAATAATCAGGGTAATAGGACGATATGATCCTAGATCGCGAGAGTTTTTATTCTTTTTCAGGAAAACCACAATCTTAGCTTCTGACCATGAGGCGTGTGGGGTCCCCCCCCCTGAAATATATGGACAAATAGTTCTATCAATATCGATTTTAGTTGGTTAACAAATTTCATATAAAACTCTGACAGGATCCCATCCAGTCCAGCCGCATTCAGTTAGGTAAATCATCTAGCAGATCCTGATCTTCCTTCTCAAATCTAATCCCTGGGATTAGATCTAAATATGAATCAGGGTCCCCCAGCCCAATTGCAGGTTCTGTGTAAAGATCTTGATAGAATCTCTGAAAAGATGCCCTTACTTCAGATGGTTCCGATCTTAAGCCTAATCTGGGGTCCTGAATTTCCTTTTTAGTGCTAGCAGATGTCTCTTCTCTTGTACGTACGTACTGCCAGCTGGTGCCCCACCTGTTCACTTAACTCATAAATGTTGTCTTTATAAATGGACGTTTTCATTGATAGCTTTTTCCAGTAGTATTTCTGAAATAAGATTTCTAGCGACGGCGACCTGTGCCAAAGCGTTGTCCAGCCCCTGGCCCTGTTGTGCTGCTATGATCAAGTCCTCCTCAGCTTTACCCAAATTATATTGTAATGCTGCCAGGCAGAGTTTTCCTTCCCTGTTTGACCTTAGGGAGAATTGCAATGTCTCGTCCCTTATGCTTGCTTTCATGGCATCCCATACTATAGCTATAGGAGCGCTACCCAGAATATCCTCTAAAAAACCCGGGATCCATCCCCTCATGTGTTGGAAGTAGTTTTCATTCTTCAATAAGGCCCTTTCAAATGTCCAGGTTGTCCAGGTTGTAATCAGGCGACTATTCGGAGTGCATAATAAGTTTAATATTGGAGGGTTATGGTCGGACAGTAAACGCAGGAGTTTTTCTATCATACACGTCGATTTCAGTGAGTTCAACAAGAGCATGTAGTCTAGCCGTGCATGCCGCGAGTGTGGATATGAATGAAACGTAACACCAGGGTCATCAATATGATTGTGTTGCCACCCATCTATTAAGCCATGTACAATGCACAGATCTTTTAGCGCCCGAAAGACTCTTGGTTTCCTACCATGATATTTAAATTCAGGTTCAATTGTCCAATCCCCTGGGAGATGTAGGTTGAGGTCTCCGCATACAATCATTGGTAGGGGCCAATGTGTTAGCTCATTGGATACATCCGTGAGCATCTCAGGCTCATCAATAACACTCCCATAGATGGTGCAGGGTGTAATTTATTTAGCCCCTTATTATACTGACATTCGACGATTGCCCATCTACTGAATTTATCAGATAACACTCTGCCAAATTGGAGTCCCCCACCTTTAGCTAAAATCGCCACCACCTTGGTTCTGACACCCTGTGTTGAGGCTATAATAAGTTTATACCCCAGTGTTTTGAATAAATATTGCTGAGAGCCTTCAATATGTGTCTCTTGCATACAAACGATGTTAGCTTCCATTAATTGTAGCCCTGCTGCGACCTTCTGCCTTTTTTTGATATTATTGAGGGCACAGATATTAAGTGAAACAATTTTTAGCTTAGCCATGTTATCTCTAGTGTTGTTGCTGATTGACTAGCGTCATATCCCTGCCCTATTCTCCCGGTCATTACATATTTGTCGGTGTGTCCCGTAAAAATGTCCTTTTCGCCCCTCCTGTGTTCAAAAGCTCTTGGTCTTGCACTTCCCCCCCACACTTCCCCCTCAGCCCCCCCCTTGGACCCCTCCACCCGCCCCCTTTACCATCCAATGAGGCATCCTAGGTCCCGGAGTACCCAGGTATGGGCGTCAGTGTGGCAGAGCGCCTCAGCGGACCCCGTGGCCTGGCCCTGTATGCTTGGATTGTCCGAGTGGGGTTAGTTATGTTATTGAATATTTCCACCTGCTTTTATGCATAATCAAATATTATATCAAAATGTGGATTACAACTTTTAATATTCTCCCCCCCCCATATCCCTTCTAATTATTCCCCATGTATTCAAGCGTTTAGACTGCTAGGATTGTTACTGATTTGCATCACTTAATGCTTATCTATTTCTTTTTTTATTTTCTTTCTATACTTTTGGTTAATTTTCCTGAGTTTCTTGTCCCAGTCTCTGAGATTTCTCCTAGGTAATCCTCTGTCTGGACTTCACTTGTGAAGCTTCTCGTTGCGCCCTTATATATAATTTTCAGTTGTGCCGGGTTTTGGAGGAAGACTGTCGCTCCAATTTTTTCGAAGGGCGTGAACAATTGTCGCATCTTCCATCTTCTTTCTACGGTGGAATGGGCAAAGTCCGGTCTAGCAAATAACTTAAACCCTTTATATTCCCTCTGACTTGTAGGCCTTGCAAGATCGTAAATAGATTCTCAAAGGAGGAAGTTCCCAAAGTGAATCAGCATAGCCCTGGGATAGTGGCGTGGCTTCTGAGAGTATTTAGGTAGCGTTAAAGGGAATCGATGGGCCCGCTGTATTTACCTATCCATATCCCAGGCCTCAAGTTCGGGAAAGGATGATTTAAGTAAATTGATCATGGATCCTCTTGCATCATTTCCCTCAAAACCTTCGGGATTTCCGAGAAACCTCAAGGTATTTCTTCTTGATCTATTTTCGTGATCTTCGACTTTTGACATGAGGTCTTTTATAATCCCGTCATGCTCCTTTTCTAGTTTTTGCAGCTTGGTGACATCAGTTTCCAGATTTTCCGTGCGAGCTTCTGCTGCGGCCATTCTATCTGAGATCTCGGTACATATATTGCCAACTTTCTTAATTGCGCCTTGCAGCTTTTCAATGGCAGCATGGTTTCTTTGGCTATCTTTTTTTACATCCTTATGGAAATTCTTAAAGGAGCTCAGCACTTCGCTCAGCGAGGGCTCTGCTGTCAATCCTGAGCCACGTCTGTTTCCCTTTGGCTTTTGACTTCCCCCTTCTGTCTCATCTAAGCTGCGGTGATGATGTACTATGTCTCCCGCTGTTTTTGAGAATGGGCTTTTCCGTGTGGGATTTGTTCTTGCCTTAAAATGGTCAGTGTTCGTACCTGGATCTGTAGTCTCCTCGTTTGTAAAGTTGCATTGCCTTTTACGTCTTGGCCTCTTTTTCCCCAGTTTTTTCCTGGAGTTCGTGCCTTGTCCGGTTTCGCTAAATTTTCTGGATTCATAGGAGCCTAAGCCCTCCGGGGTTGCTCCGTCGAGTTGTAAGCCTGCGCTTGTTTCACTGGTTTCCGTTATTTCACGTGACATACTTGAGATGGACATTCCCGTTTCATATATGTCCGAGTCAGATTCCTCCTCGGAAACTGTGTTGTTTACTGACTGTCGCTTTATCTCCGGTGAAGGTGTTTACATACCTGGAGAGGAAGAGGTGTGCTCATGACTTAAAGCTCCCCTTGGGTGCTTAGGATGATTCTCTCTTTGTTCGGTTTGTTCATTTTGCTCAATTATTGTTGTATTTACAGTTGAAGTTGCCCTTGTCCCTTCATTTCTCAAGATGGAATCTGAGGTCTGGTTTCCTAGGTCCGGTCTTTGAGCATTTTTCTCGTCCATATTGCTTTGCTCCATAGGCACACCATGCACCCCAGAGCCATCCTCTCAAGTTCCGCTTGTATCGCTTGGCTGGTTGCACAGTGGTTTTGCATTTTTTTCAGCATTTCTCAGACCTTCCTTGGGTAGCAGGATAAAAATATTGGAGATTCTAGGCTGAGAGGTTGTCGGTAGTCCTGTGTTTTTTGCAGCGGCTTTCAGGTTTTTTATTGTTTGTAACCTTTGTGCTTTCTTAGCCATTAATTCCATATTGGCATTATCATCTGGATCTCTCCCCTTCTCTTTCTCGTTCTCTTTCCGTTTCACTTTTTCCTTTTCCTTTTCCTTTTCCGGGTTCTTTTCCACATTTTTATTTTTATCTTTAGTTTTGACTCTCTCATGACCTTCATTTCTCTCCGCATTATTTTCCTTAGCTTTGGATCCTCTGGTTTCAGGTCCTCTTTGTTTGCCCTTGATTCTCTGTGGTGCTTGCACAATTTGTGTGTTTTGTGTGCTTGGTGTATCTTCCAAGTTCTCCAGACTCTCTATGCACTCTGGGCTTACAAGGGTCTGTACCTGTGTCTGTGCCTGCGTCTCATGTGCGCCTTGTAGATCTGCTGCTTCCTCTGCCCCCTCTTCTTAGATGAGTACTGTTGAAATCTGCTCCACTAGTTGCATACCTATTCCAGCATTTCCGTCAGTTCCCGCCATATCCTGTGTCTGTATCAATGCCTGTATTCGCATCTGATATTTCTGGGTTTTTTTCTGTCCTTTAGCTATTCCTGCTGTGCTTTGATTAATTGACCCTTTTGCCGCTTTTAAAATTGCTTTAATAGCTGTCCAGGCTCCTTTTTTACTCCCACTGATTGAATGCCTGTGCTCCTCAAAGAAACCTATGTCCTGCGAGCCAGCAGTGTACCAGTCTATGTTAGTTACATGGATTGTAACTGAAAATGTTTCAGCACCTGGCCCTTTCCACTTCTCTGTTTTCTCTGTCTTCTCTGTTTTTCCTTTGCTTTGCTTTGCTTTGCTTCCTCCTCCTCCTTATTGCCCCTTTGTATTGCATTCGCATTCACCGTTTTATCTATCTTCCTGCTAGCTCCACAGGCCTCGCTGACTATGGCCCTGCGCGCGCACCCCTGCGTCTCCCTGACAACGAGGCACACGATGCACGCGAAGCGTGATACGCGTGAGACTTAAGGCGCCCGCTCTGTGTTAGCAGATGACGTGATGACGAGTGACAGGCGATGGTGACACGGTATGACGCCAGGAACAGGTAAGCCGGCAAAGCGAAGGTGAGTGCAAACAGGCAATCCAGAACAGGACAGGACAGGTATGGGCAGATCTGATCTGATATACAGAAGGCAGGGGGCTGCTCGCTGTTATTTTCCCGCACCTATGAGCTCCGAGAGATCCTAGTCCAGCTCTTTAGCCGCTTTTCAGCCGCTCAGATCAAGGCACAGATCAAGGCTCTCTCCCCCAAAGTATATGCAGGCAGAGACGGTAGAGACGGTGTGGTCTAGCCCAGGGGGGAGTGTGTAGTCCAAAATCCTCGTCAACAATGGCACAAACCTGCGGTATTGCGGTATTGCGATATTGCGGTAGAGAGAAAAACAAGCATTTACAATGCAACGGTTTTGCCTTTGAAAAAGTTAGAGCTATTGGCATTGTAAATGACAAAAATTTTATTTGTGTTGGTTTTGAAAACAGATAAATAAATGGCATTGTCATTTACATTGCCAACAGCTTAATCTCTCGCAAATGTAAGACATATTGTACCCTACTGGACGAGCTCAGCAGACAGCAATTACTAACACACACACACCCCCAGAGCCACACACACACACACCTAGAGCCACACACACACACACCTAGAGCCACACACACACACACAGAGCCACACACACAGAGCCACACACACACACACACACACACACACACAGAGCCACACACACACACAGAGCCACACACACACACACACAGAGCCACACACACACACACACACCCAGAGCCACACACACACACAAACACACCTAGGAGAGCAAGCACAGCCAGGGGGCAGGGAAGCAAGCACAGCCAGGGGGGAGGGAAGCAAGCACAGCCTGGGGGCAGGGAAGCAAGCGCAGCCAGGGGGCAGGGAAGCAATCACAGCAAAGGTGCAGGGAAGCAAGCACAGCCAGGGGGCAGGGAAGCAAGCACAGCCTGGGGGCAGGGGAGCAAGCACAGCCAGGGGGCAGGGAAGCAAGCACAGCCAGGGGGCAGGGGAGCAAGCGCAGCCAGGGGGCAGGGAAGCAAGCACAGCCAGGGGGCAGGGGAGCAAGCACAGCCAGGGGGCAGGGAAGCAAGCACAGCCAGGGGGCAGGGAAGCAAGCACAGCGAGGGGGCAGGGGAACCAGGGGGCAGGGGAGAAAGCACAGCCAGGGGGCAGGGAAGCAAGCGCAGCCAGGGGGCAGGGGAGCAAGCACAGCGAGGGGGCAGGGGAGCAAGCACAGCCAGGGAAGCAAGCACAGCGAGGGGGCAGGGAAGAAAGCACAGCCAGGGGGCAGGGAAGCAAGCACAGCCAGGGAAGCAAGCACAGCGAGGGGGCAGGGAAGCAAGCACAGCGAGGGGGCAGGGAAGCAAGCACAGCGAGGGGGCAGGGAAGCAAGCGTAGCGAGAGGGCAGGGAAGCAAGCACAGCGAGGGGGCAGGGAAGCAAGCACAGCGAGGGGGCAGGGAAGCAAGCGCAGCGAGGGGGCAGGGAAGCAAGCACAGCGAGGGGGCAGGGGAGCAAGCACAGCGAGGGGGCAGGGAAGAAAGCACAGCGAGGGGGCAGGGAAGCAAGCACAGCCAGGGAAGCAAGCACAGCGAGGGGGCAGGGAAGAAAGCACAGCGAGGGGGCAGGGAAGCAAGCGCAGCCAGGGGGCAGGGAAGCAAGCACAGCGAGGGGGCAGGGAAGCAAGCACAGCCAGGGAAGCAAGCACAGCGAGGGGGCAGGGAAGCAAGTGCAGCCAGGGGGCAGGGGAGCAAGCACAGCTAGGGGGCAGGGAAGCAAGCACAGCCAAGGAAGCAAGCACAGCGAGGGGGCAGGGAAGAAAGCACAGCCAGGGGGCAGGGAAGCAAGCACAGCCAGGGAAGCAAGCACAGCGAGGGGGCAGGGAAGCAAGCACAGCCAGGGGGCAGGGAAGCAAGCACAGCCAGGGGGCAGGGAAGCAAGCACAGCCAGGGGGCAGGGAAGGAAGCACAGCCATGGGGCAGGGAAGAAAGCACAGCGAGGGTGCAGGGAAGCAAGCACAGCGAGTGGGCAGGGAAGCTAGCACAGCGCCCCCTTGTGTCTCTTCCACAGAACAATTCTATTAAGAAGTGGGCCTTTTACAAAACAAACTACTCCAACCTATGTAGGGCAGGCCAATGTCAAAATATGGCATGTTATGCTTTTTACCCATAAAGCACCACAACCTTGTGGGCTTCAGTGCACTATGTAGGGGATTCTCAGCAAATGTTGAAAGAAGGTCTTTCCAGGTCAAAATGGTTTACTTTGGTCTGTGCAGTTTATTGATGGCATACATAATTCAACTTTGTGCAGAAGGAGAACATGCTGTAGTGGCTCATTCCTCAGATCTAACTGCAGAACTGTGCCATAATAGGTTTTGTGGCAAAAGCTATCACCATGGTCCTAGGGAGGTATGCGTGCTTGCTCTTGCAACAGTGCTTTTGGATGCACTGAGCATAATAGAACAAAGGAAGGAAATATATGGCCCATCAGACCTCGTAATCATGGCTCATCACACTCTATAAATAAAGATCACACCCTGCTGATTGTGTTCAGTATTCTGTTGACACCAACCAGTTTCAGTGATGTCAGAAAGTGGCCTTTTGGGAACATACCGCTTTTGAAGAATAGGCGGACACCGCTGCCATTCAGGGTTCCAATTGCAGTCCTGAGCATGCTTTGCTTTTGAAGTCACCCAAATGGGTGGCGTAAAGCTAAACTGCAGCCCACAAACAACAGCTGACCTTTATGCTACTGGTACATTCTCCTCCACCACATTCATGCAGCCTTATTAAATAGTCCGGCAAGTCAATCAGCATTAACCAATGTTACTGTGTTTGAGGGGTCAGCGTACATGCAGCGTGAGCTGTTTAGCAGTTTTCCATTTGCCAGTTTAATAAAAAAACGTATCAAGATTTAAAAAACTCAGAGGCCCGCAGAAAGAAAAAACATCAGATTCTTACACTCGTCATTTATGTAATTCGTAATTCATCTATATAGAAATCACTGAACACTTATGGTAGACAATAGAACTACTTGGCCTTCAGCAAACATTGCTGCATGAACTCTTACTACAGACAGCGAGAAAGAGAGAGCAGGAGGGGGCACACGGACAGCAGGAGGGGGCGGGTTAACGGGCACACGGACAGCGGGAGGGGGGGCGGGAACGGGCAAAGCTGAAATGATACTCTAATGACAAAACAGCAACTGAACGCCGCATCATGAAAGTGACAGCCCAGTTAGGCAGTTATTGCATTGTAATCGTTTGATATGCCTCACCGCGGTTTTCCTTTGGGTAAAGAGCTGTTTCTATTTAGTGGCACAAGATTGGACCCTTCTGGTCAAAGCTAAAGATATCAGGGCAAAGGTGACTGCAAAAGACAAAATAAAGTGTCATACCAGCATCCACTCTTAAGGATCCTTTCTCCTTTTAGTCACCCATACTTTTTTTTAAACATTATTTTAATTAGCATTTTAATAAAACACGTACAGCGGCAAACATGGTTTTTATCACATACCATTACAAGAAAGGGAAAACAAAAGTCCTGCCCTCTCCCCTCCTCAGCTCTCCTGCTAGTACCTCTAATACATACCATATGTTTCGCACAGTCACCGGCTCCGCCTGAAATCCCTTCACCCCTGCCTGCTGCAGCCATGGAGACACTTTGGGTGAAAAGAGCAGCGTGGAGGGAGTGATTCACAGCTTAGGAGCAAACTAATATACAAGACAAGACTCCTTTGCACCTGCGCGAGTGGCTGCCTGAGCCGCTTAGCTAATTGTTGTGTCTTTAAAGGCCCGAAGATCTGGAAAAGGCCTGGGAAGTTCTCGAAGTATGGTGGGCAGATGTAAATATCTTCTCCACCCTGACAGACAACAGACCGCCTGCCATATTCTAAATGAGGCCCTAAGACATGTCTCACATGTTCCCTTAAGTTTTTCACAAAAGCTCTGGGACAGAATGCAAGGAAAAAGATGGCAGAAGAGTTAAAAAAAAAGGGATAAATCCACTGAAAAAGTAATTCCATAGCAATACTTTTGAAAAACAAAAGAAGAACTCTTAAAATAGGAAACTGTCAAAAATAAAATAAGGGAAACAAAAATGTTGAAACTGCTGTCGAAATGCGATATTCTTGCAGCGGCCAGAAATGGGTGAATAGAGCACATGCAGCGTGGGAACACTTTGGAGAAGGAGTGAGGTCGTGCTGCAAAGGGACATGTCTAAAAGAATAGTTCCAGGTGATTATGTGGAAGGTAGCATGCTGTAAGCTCCATTCTTTAGAAACAGAACCCAACTCAAAACACGATACAGTTTCCACAGTGTAATCACTTCGAAACTGTAATTGTATTAAAAATGTCAGTCTATGAGACGTCACTGTTTGGTGTACTTCGTAATCTAAACCTATGTAGTTCACTCTTTCTGAACTGAAGCATGTTTTAGGTTCTTATTCTTCCCTCTGCCCCTTTAGCAATGTTGGGAAAAGCAGGAGAGGTGAAGGCTTTCAGTTGAGCAAACTGCATGACTAGTGCGTCAATTTATTTATTTTTATCTGTGCACAGGATAAGACACACTTGTGGCTTCAAATCACATTTCCGGGAACACGGTACATGTTTATCATTCACGTAGAGCTAATCGGAGACATCTGAAAACAGTGTGCTGTGTCATCAGGGATGGGCATGCCGCCTGCTCCTCTCAACAAATCTATTTTACAGATCCTGCAAGGTTCTACTTTATTTATCTACTTGTGTGTTCATGCTGATGCTGCTAGACTTAAGTTTTCGAACAGAAATAGTTCCTCACTGCAAAAGTATTGTGTCATTTATCATTATATTTACTGACAACAAGATCGCACAATGAGTTAAACAACTACGGCTGACATCAGCTGTCCTCTGCAGATCATTAGCTTTAATCTTGACATGATCAACTCATCCTTTCATCTTTCCGAGGTCGGCAACATAAATATCTGATAACGAGAAGAGTTCTCTGCGGAGATGTAACCGGAATTTCCCATACTGGCCACTATCAATGTACAGGATTCCTGCAGAATTCCCGATTCTGACGCAAGGGGGTTCGACTCAGACAAAGTAGATGTTTCCCACCGGCTCACACCAGGCGTAAACATCAGCAAGTTGTCCCATGTGGGGCGAGTGTGGCGACAGAAGTGAACATTGGCTGGCAGGACTAGTGTTACATGCTCTCCCCCGACGCCTTGGCTGGGGGTCAAGTGGAGCTCACGATGGCATTCCTAAAGCAATTTTGCCATCTGGAATCCATGATACATAACATCGTGTCCATTGTTCCCACATCTGGAAAATCTGGATGCAGAAACACAGGCCCACATACAATTTGCGATCGTAATTCCATACAGGAATTCCACACCACACAACGTGTACCGAGGGCCTACATTGGATAATCGTAATACCTGTTATTTGCATAGCTCGTAAACGAGACGTGCGTTACGAAGCTCTGAAAAAACACAAGCCACCTTATTAATTATGTATTTGAGTCTGAAAAAACGACTGGAGTGAGGCAACATGCCTTAAACACTGAGTAAAGTAGCGACACTAAACTCAGTTACTCACATTAAATCGAACCACGATAGGACGGCAGCTCTCACTGACGTTACTAGCCTCACTGTGACTTCTTAGTCATCGTCCCATCACTCCAGGGCCTGCGCCGCCCAGGGTGCCAGTGCTCGCTGTGTGTGTGTGGGGGGGGGGGGGGGGAGGGGGGGCAAGGGGTGTTGGAGTGTTGGTTTGGGCACGACTAAACCCACTTCCAACTCCAGACCAGGGCTATGGGGCACCGGAGAAATATGATGGCAGGCTCATTAGATAGTGACAACCCCATCTCATTTGCACTGAACCGTAAAGCAGCCTGGGTGTGCAACAGCTGCATGGCTGCGGCAGGGGACACATTTACTGCCCTGAAACGAAAGAGAATCAGGGAGTCCGTCCTGCGGAGATACTCGAGGTGCTAGGGAGTGAAAAAACAACGGGAAGGCAGCATAGCGGCGTTGCCTAGCCTCACACCTTTGCTGTACAGCCTGTCCCTATTTAGCTCGGGATGTAGTAATGTATTTGAAACCTCCGCTGGATTTGTACTTCAAATTCGGCTTGTGTGTGCGAGTGCCTTAAATGAACATCAATTACTTTTACGAGGGTCCAAGGGAGTTGTTAAAATGGCCCTCGTTCATCTATTCTATCTTGTATCCTGCGTGTACGACCGGAAGGTTATCGCATCTCCACTCCATCCATTTCCGCAGGGCCCTGGCCTACATAATAGCGCATGATGCGCTTCTTGTCGGGCATGCAGAGCGGTGAATGGAGCAGTGCTCTGAGCACGTGATGTGTAATACCGTGACTGCGTGCGATCGCACTGACTTCACCCACCATGGTCAATGCTGCGCCGCATAGCCCGTCCCCTCGTCAGACGCTGCCACCCTGGGGGGGGGGGGGGAGGGAGGGGGAGCAGCCCTGGATGCTGACATTGACCCTTTGATTTGATGCGGGTAGGCGGGCCCTATGCGGGTAAACGTCCCTTACGGTATGCACCCTTTGCGATTAAGTCGTCTTAATACCCCGCTTGTCATGCACCCCACTTCATGCAAGTCTGTTATGTACCCACCTAAAATTAATATTGTATTATAAAAACGGCCACCACATTTACGGGAGGGCGGGGGGGGGGGGGGAGTTGTGAGAGTGAATTTGTTTCTTTAACCGCTTCACAGTTAAAGGGGCAGCTCAGCCTCAGGGACACATCAAAACGTTGCGCACCCGTTCAAAGCGTGGCCCGAGCAGGAAGGAAGCTGGTGCCTTCAATGCCGGACCAGATTCGGGGGCGTTCCGAGAACAGGCTTTCGGCTGACGTAGCCAAAAGCCAAAAAATCTCGGGAACGCCCCCGAATCTGGTCCGGCATTGACGGACAGGCCCGTCTTCCAATGGCTAGCCTCCATTTATGGAGCTAGCCAGTGAAAGACGGGGGCGGATTCCCAGCCCCCCTACTATACTCATTAGGATTTTTCCTAGCACATGCGTACTTCGTACGCATGCATCGCTAGTCAAAACCTAAAAACTTACGGCTACCGGCTTCTTCGGGCTCAGGATAGGGCTCAAGATAGGGCACAAGGCACAGAGCACAGAACAGCATGGATCCGCTGCATTTATAGTTGTAGTTAGGTCCTCAAGTTGCCGAGGGCTGCCGAGAGTTCTCTCTGTCTTACTCCTTTTAGACTCCCTTTAGAGGCACAAAAAGGCACAGAATCCCTTGGCCTTGGCCTTACAATGCCTTCAAGTTTGAAAAGACGGCGCCGTCCCTCGCGGTGCACGGCGCCCAGTACTTGAAGTTTTTATGCATGATACTTGATGCTCTCACTCTCAGTCTTCTGGATCAAGTCTTTAGCAGATGGGTTCGCTCGAGAAGCTGATCATATGCGGGCTCCACACCCCTCAGCTTTCCATCTGCTTTCACTGCAACCTTACGGCTCTCGTATGGGAAAATCTCTAGAAATCAATCCAGGTCTCCAGGGCTCACAAGGTGAAGCTGCTGCGACCTCTCACTCCGACCCCATCTTGACTGTCTGTCGTATTGTGTGGTGCACGATCGTCAGTGACAACACAGGACACAAGATCTCTGGTGGAGGTACTCCTTTATTTTCTTATCACCTCAGTCAGTCTGGGCACGTCCGTCCTCGTCCTCGTCCTGCTACAACTGTCCTTTCCTGTCCGTCCACAGGAAGTGGTGTCCGGTGACCTGGTCACCTGCCCTGTGACCCACAGGGTCCTAATGCCCTGCGTCCGTGGTCATCACATCTCCCCCCTTGTCACAACAAAGTCTTTGCCACATGCACAAGTTCTTGTTACACTGTCCACACAGTGAAGATAATGTAGATGATGTAGTGATAGATCAGGAGAGAGAGAGAGAGAGAGAGAGAGAGAGAGGGAGAGAGAGAGAGAGAGAGAGAGAGAGAGAGAGAGAGAGAGAGAGAGAGAGAGAAAGTCCCCTTACATTTCTTCTATTAGTCTCTTTGTCTTTTTGCACTCTCTTCTTGGTCTTTGTTCTCCGCTCCGTTCTTCGCTCTGTTCTTGTCCTCCGTTCTCCCTTTTTGGTGTTGTCATCTCTCCGCTTGTTCCTTGCTCTCTTTTTTCTACTTCCGGTGTTGTTATTGTTCTTTCTGCCTCTTCCACCTTGAGCTCCTTGAAATGTGAGCTATTTCTTGTTACCTTTCGATGTTCTGAAACTGCAGTCACCATTGAACCTTTCACTCCAGTCACTACCAGCCGATCTTTTGAAAATGGGCTGTCAGATTTCCTTTGCTGTGTTTGTTTCACTATTACCAGATCTCCTTCATTTAGCTGGTGTTCAGCTGGTGTGCATTTCTCCTTTTGTCAGCATATTCTTTCATTTTCTTTTTCGCTTGGTGATCTCTTTCTGCAATTTCTCTTCTGTTGGTGCTTGCTGTGGCCTCTATTTGTGGTAGCCTTGTCTTGCTGGCTCTTCCCAACACCAGCTCCGCCGGACATCTGCCGGTGGTGCTGTGAGGGGTATTCCTATAGTCTCGTAGCACTTGACAAAGCGCTTGTCCAATTGAAATCTGTGTCAATTTTGCTCGCTGGATGGCTTTCTTAATGGTCCCCATGAATCGTTCCGCCATTCCGTTGGCTTGTGGCCACAGAGGGGTTATTTTCCTGTGCTTTATCCCCAGGTATTCCATGAACCTGCGGAATTCTACTCCCGAGAATGGAGGACCATTGTCAGTTTTCAGTGTTTGTGGTGAGCCCCAGGCGGCAAATATGTCATCTAACACAGGTAGGGTGGCGCTTGCTGATGTCGATGACACTTCTCTCACTATTGGGAATCTTGAAAATTCGTCGATCACTACTAGCAAGTACTTTCCACTTTCCAGTGGCCCATAAAAGTCTGCTGCCAGTTCGGTCCATACTGCCGGTGGCAGTTCCGACATCTTCAATGGTGTGGGCTTACTAGATGATCCTGTTACTTGACAGGTGTGACAATGTGATACCTCTTCCTCCACCATGCTGTCTAGTACTGGGAACCACACTTTTTCTCTCAACATCTTCTTTGTCGCTACGATTCCTCTGTGTGACTCATGAGCTAGCTCAATTGTTCTCTTCCTTAGTCGATGTGGTATTACAATCCTTGAGCCTCTCATCAGGACTCCGTTCTCTGTCTCAGACAGCTCTTCGCTGATCTTTTTGAAGGCTAGCAGTTCTTCTTTATTAACCCCTTCTTCTGTGGGGGTGTTGCTGTTGATGTGTCTCCATCTCTGTAGCCTCACTATCGTTCCTATTGCCTTCATTGTCAGGTCTCTTTTTGTCTCTCGCTCTAGTTCTTCACTTGTTATTGATGCTGGAGTGTTTTGTCTCACGATGAAGTTCAGATATTCTTCTGCCATTGTGGTGCCACCTTTCCGATGGGGAAGCGGGTGTCGTGACATGTAGTCGGCTGGGTTTTGGTCTTTGCCTGGTTTGTGTACTATTATGAAATTATAGTCCATCAGCCTGATCCCCCACCTTTCGATTCTTGGTGGTATTTTAGCGTTTGGGTTTCTGTAGATAGTCACTAAGGCTTGGTGATCCGTCACTATTGTGAATGGTTTTCCATATATGAACATGTGATAGTGCTCACATGCCCATACTACTGCCAAACTCTCCTTTTCTGGTTGAGAGTATGCTCTCTCAACGTCCGACAGACTCTTACTTCCGTATGCTACTATCTGTCGAGGTGAATCTTTCCCAGGTTTGTGTTGTGCTAGTATTGCGCCAAGGCCTACCGGGCTGGCGTCTACCGTCAGTTCAGTGCATAAGTTTGGGTCGAAGTATGCTAGGTGATCTACTGCCGTCACTGACTCTCTTATTTCTTCAAACGCCTTTTTACACTCTGTGGTCCATTCAAATGTGTGGCCCTGTTTTGTTAGTTCTCTCAATGGTGTGCTCACCGTCGCAAAGTCTTTTATATATCTCGCGCAGTAGCTGGCAAGGCCAAGAAATGAGCGCACGTCGGCGACGTCTTTTGGTTCACTTGTTTTTTCAAGTGTGTCTATCTTGCTCCGGTCTGGCCTCATTCCTTTCTTTGAAAATATGTGTCCGAAGAACACTAGTTCTTCTCTTCCCAGTTCACATTTCTTCTCATTTACTGTTAGGCCCACCTCTACTAGCCGTGAGCACACTTCCCTCAGTGCCTTATCATGTTCTTCATCTGACTTCCCAAAGACCAAGATGTCATCGCTGTAGTTTAGGCTGTTCTTGATTGGTCTTATTATCTGCCTGATCGTTTCTTGAAATATTTCCGCTGCTGACGATATTCCAAAACTGAGTCTCTTGTACCTAAATAATCCTAGGTGCGTTGAGAATGTCGTTATGTATCTGGACTGTTCGTCCAACTCCAGTTGATGGTATCCTTTGCATAGGTCCAGCTTGGAAAATTTCCTCATTTCTGTTAGGCAGCTTATCATGTCATCTAGGTGTGGCCCTGGATGTCGTTCTCTTTCGATGGCTGTGTTTGGTACTCTCATGTCCACACAGATTCTTATCTGTGTGGTGTCCTTTTTTGGTACAGCCACTATTGGGGACACCCATGGCGTTGGCCCTTCTGCTGGCTCAATGATGTCCTGTTCTAGTAGTGCCTTTATTTCTTCTTCCACTTGAGGTTGTAGATGTATTGGTACCCTTCGGTGATGTTGGGCGACTGGTCTGACAGCTTCATTTATGTGCAGCGTTATCTGTCTTCCTTTCAACTTCCCAAGTCCTTTCGTCAGTTCTGGGAATTCCTTTAGTATGCTCTCCTTTTCCGACATGTGGTACGTCATTTTGAGTAGGCCCATTATTTTTGCTGTTACATTACTTAACAGGCATGGTGCGGGAATGTCTCCTCGTAGCACATGTATTTCTTCTGTGACAGTCTTGCCCTTGTGCGTCATGGTGTCCGTGAATTTTCCCATGTTTGTTACAGGATTTTGTGCACCCCACGTAAATACTCTTATGCTTGATGGTTGTAGCGGCGGCTTCCTCTTCATTTTATCATATTCCGTAGCACACATGATGTTGCACGTGGCTCCGCTGTCCAGTACAAATTCTGTTTGGTGGGGCCCTACTTCAATCGTCACCCAGTCTGTCTTCTTTATTGACTTCCTGTCTATTAGCCTTATGTGTTCTTCTTCATGCCCTTCATCTGTGGTCATGAGGTACAGGCGTTCTATTTTCCTTGTTGTTTCTTCCTCCTCTGTTTCTTCTCCTGATTCCCCAGACGAACTCCTCTCAGTCGCTTCCATGTGCCGTACATGTCTTGTTGTTGCTGTTCTTGGTCTCCCGGGCCTGCCTCGTTCATTCTTGAATTGTCCACCTTGGCACATGGTGGCAAAATGGTTGCTTCTGTTGCATTTCCTGCATGTTTGTCCAAACGCCGGGCATGTTCCTCTATGTGGGAATTCCAGACCACACCTGTAGCATTGGGAGCCTTGTTTTTTTGTCGCTTGTTCCTTGTGTCCTCCCTTCCAGTTCCCTTTCTTGCCTGCGTCCGACATTCTGTGTATTTGTTCTCCCTTTCGGTCCATCTGTCTCGCTTGCATCGTTGCTCTTGCTTCCGCTCTCGCTAGATCTAGAATCTTTTCTAGGGTGATAGGTTCTTTTAGCAGTCTTGTGCGGAATTCTGTGTCTCGGCAGCCTTCTATCAGTTTTAGGCGAAGGGCCTGTTCATTGTCGTACTTTTCAAATTCGCAGTGTGCTACTAGCTTTCTCAGCCTTGTTGCAAAGTCATCCATGGATTCCTCTGGCTGCTGATATGCCATGTTGAAGGTATATCTCTCAAAGTCGACGTTCCTTTGGGGGTCGAACTTGGTCGTTAGACATTTTATCAATTTATCGTAGGTTTCTGTTTCACTCTTTGGCAGTGTTATGAGGAGGTCATCCACCTCGTCCCCCACTAGATTTAGGAATAGCCCTAGTTTTTTTTCTTCCACCACATCGGTTGCCGCCATGTATCGTTCAAACTTTATGATCCACTTCTCCCACCGTATGCCCACTTGTGGCTCTGATACATTAAAAGGCATCGGTCTGCGGTATTGTGCACTTTGCTTTGTTTCTGGCATTTTCTCTTCTTTTCTTGTATTTGCACCTTTATTTCCTTTTTCTCAAGTTCTTTTATTCTTCTTTTTCTATTTCTTATATATTTCTTCTTTTATTTCTCTTTTCTAACACCCTTTTCTTTTTCTCAGGTATTATTATCCTTTCCTCGATGCTTCTGTCCTATGGGGACAGTGTTGCTCCTTTCTTTTCTTTCTGTTGGGCTTTTCTTCGTGTTTTGCCTGCCCTTCTAATGGCTGCCCTTTGTTTCTAATGTATTTTTCTTCACTTGTCCTCCACAAAATGTCCGCCCGTTTTCCCGCGAGATTTCGCGATCGAAATCTCGCTTTTGCCTGACCCTAAAATGGCCGACTCGTTGTTGTTGTGTTTTTATTGGCCCTCCCGCTCTCGCGAGACTTCGCGCTCTACTTTCGAGCGCGATCGCGCTCACTCTTCTTCTTTCACCGGCGCTGCTCCCGGGGGCTCTTCTTACCCGACTTTGGACCTTTCGTAGGACGCTGATCGGGGTGGGCTCCCGTGTAGCTCCTTGCGTCTGCGTTGACCTCTGGGATCCGAGCACTTCGTCGGTCGCGTTGGGATCACTGTTTCCAACCACCTCTCGTCGCCAGATGTCGTATTGTGTGGTGCACGATCGTCAGTGACAACACAGGACACAAGATCTCTGGTGAAGGTACTCCTTTATTTTCTTATCACCTCAGTCAGTCTGGGCACGTCCGTCCTCGTCCTCGTCCTGCTACAACTGTCCTTTCCTGTCCGTCCACAGGAAGTGGTGTACGGTGACCTGGTCACCTGCCCTGTGACCCACAGGGTCCTAATGCCGTGCGTCCGTGGTCATCACACTGTCCTCTAGCCATTTCCTGGCGGTTGACTTGGGGGCCCCTAGCAGACACCCATTCTCCTCTGCAGGGATATGTGTAATGTGTTTATTGTGTACTGCGGGCCGTGCTTGTGTCCTGCCTGTTGATTGATTTGGAAAACTGGGTAACTCCCCTTTAACCAAACAAGATTTTGTAAGGGCCAATCTACCACTACTAACTTGCTGGCCCTCGCTTTACTAGCTTACCACGTTTCAAAAAAGAAAAAAAAATATATATATATATATATTTTGATTGCAAATAATTTGTTACTTAACTGTGAATACAGCTCCAGACAGTTCTACCACAGCAGTAATTACATTTACAGTCAATAATGTGATTTCCAGCATTGCGTTTCCATGACCCCGGCACAACCCCACTTCCATAGCATTGCAAACAACTTTGCATCACAGTAAGGGCAGTTCAGGCACATATCCCCCCAATAGTACATACAGAGAAGGCTCCAGAGTCCAAGAACTGCTCCCTCATCCCACGCCCCCTGGGACTACGCCGTTTCCTGCCTGAGGGTTTGGAACGTGTTGTATGGTAGCTAACTAGTCCCTCAGTGGCCCCCATATGTCCCTGGGGCATAATGTCGATGGTATAAGACTGGCTTATGTCTCAGCATTCATGTTATAGTAAACTAAACTGTTTAGCCAGTCCTGCACTTTAGGGGCCGTCTTCCTGCCTCAGTGAATTGCAGTTTCTGTTTTAGCCAGAAGCAGCCCCAGCGAGACCAGTCTCCTGACTTTTGGGGGGGTGATCTGTTCCGTGTAGCCCAACAATGCAATCTCCGGGAGAGGATCAAGTGTAAGTCCGATCATTACCCCCAGCATCCTATGCACAGCCAACCAGTTGGTCTACAAACGGGGGCAGGACCACGCCAGATGTATAAAGTCTGCATGCGGGGCAGCGCATTTCAGACAGGCATGAGGCCTGGTATCTCATGTGCTAATGCTGGTGTGAAGTAGACGAGGCGAAGACATTTAAAGTGAAGCAGTTTGTGGAGGCTGTTGAGTGAGATTCACTTGTTGGCTGCGCAACATTTTGCCTATTGCTTGTCTGTTATATGCCCGCCTATATCTGCCTCCCAGGCTCGTCGGAGCCTGGAATCATCCACTGGTTGCATATTGGCGCTGGCCTTGTACATTTTGGAAATGAGACATGCACCATTCGTGTTCTCTCTAACCAACGTGAGCAGGGAAAAAGAGTCAGGTTCGACAGGGAATGTGGGGATTGCAGTCCGCAATGCCGATTGCATGCGGGTCAGGAGGAAACGGGTCATGAAGGTGCAGTCAGCGAACCTAGCTCCCTCATCCAATGAAAAATACGTCCCCCCAGGAATAGATCCCCGATCGTGAGAATGTCTAATGTTGTCAATGTGCGCTGTAATATGCCCTCCCCAGTGATTGGGAGCCCCCTTGCATTAGGTAGAGGTAAGGCAGAATAATATAGATTTGAGGCGGCTGGGGTGTCCTCAGTTTCCCCTCTCATTCAGCATTGACAGGTGCTCTGTCACAGCATTGAAAATGGGTGAGGGATTTTCTTTTCCTATTCTTTACCATGTGAAGCTCGCCGCTCTGACTCCAGAGTCTCCGTATGATAAAATATAGGTAACATTTTGAAAATGTAATTAACTAAAAAATGAATATAAAAAATATGTTTAAATTAAATGTTAATGTAACTTCATTTAATATATTAATTTTAAGGCCCCCATTAGGATGGCGGGCGGATCAGCCCCGCCAGGACGGCGGTAGCCACCTTCGGCCTGGCGGAGGCGATCCGCCCGCTATCCGTGCCGGAATTACCACCCGCCATATTATTATGGCTGGGAGGTCCACGGCGGACGGAAAGACCGTCTGACGCTTTTCCGCCCCTTTCGCAAGGCAACCGGGCGGAAAAGGGTTCTCTATGGTGGCGTTGTCTATCAGGCACCGCCAGCCATATTAGTATGGTCATTTTCCAATGCCTTTCCGTGGCGGGCCCCCAGGGACTCCGAGGGGGGGGGGGTTTGGAGGGTGCTCCTGGGGGGTACCTATGGTACCCCCCAGCATTTCAAAGAACAACGTGACAGGCACTGCGCGGTGCCTGTCACGTTGTGCTTTGAAATGCACTACATGTATTTTTACCATTGCGGCGGGCGGTGCTTTCAGCACCGCCCGTCACAATGTTAAAAATACAGGATGCACCCCCCACTGTGGCGGGCGCATCCTAATTTCCCCCACAGGACCCCCGCAGACGGTCCCTTTCCTAGATGGGACGCCATCCTAATGGGGGCCTAAGTGTTGAACAAAATTAAAAATGCTACAGCACTATTAAAAAGTCTATAAGAAAAGAATCCTATATTAGAAATATATTATATAAATTAAAATAATTTTTTTCTGACATTTAAATTAAAAATTGCATCCCACCCAAAGGATAAAAAAAATATGCATTAAAAAATAGCAAGAGGAATATCGAATAGTTAAAATTAATTTAGTTATAGTTAAGAAAGTGTATTGCTACAGTAATTTTCAAATTCTAAATATGGTATAATATTTTATAATTAAATAATATTTACTATTTCTACATTTTTGATATTAAAATACATTTATGTATATTTTTAACTATTCTTAATAATTTAATTTATCATTATTTCCAAAGGGGTTTTAGTTTAACTCCATACCTCCATTATTTTCTATGGGAGGGTTTTGCAGTGCCAGTGGTTGTCTATGTGTGGCACTGGACTCATTACTGTTTTTTTGTTTTTTTTAATAACTTACACTCAGATTTTGTGAATCAGCAAAAAGTCGTAAACGTACTCAAATGTGTAAATTACCTAAATATGTAAATTACCTTTCTTAATCAAGCCTTTTGTGAATAGCTAGAAGTAGTAATGTTACTTAAAAGTGTAAATGATTTTATGAATCATGCCCTTAGTGTCCAACATGTCTGCTTGTCGTCCATGTAAGATAGCTCTGTGTGTATATTATCTTCTAGTTCTTTTCGGGAACGTGGGTGTAAGTAAGTCATACTCGCTCAGCATAATGTAGTAAGTAAGCTCTTTTAAAGGTAACTGAAACTTCCTTAAAGTTTGGAGATTGAAAATAAGCACACTTTTGCTGGAAGTTAGGAGCCAATCAACTAAAATCACTGTATAACTCACATCAAAGGAAAATCGCTGTCCACCCTATTCCCAGTGTTCAGTCAAGTGATCATCTGTAATGTAGATGTTATCAATATGTGATAGCGCCTCTGGATCTTCTGGTAAGAGTTCCATAAACCTTTCTGCAAGGAGTACAGGGCTCTTCTAATACTGTTCAGGCACTATAAGCGTACTGAATAACGTCAATAAAAAAATGGTTAGATACTTTGATTCAGGCACTATATGTTGATTAAAGAATCCATTAGATATATCTAATATATACTTTTCTCCCTGACTAAATTCATTATGGGCCAGATGTATCAAAGGGTTTTACCCATTCTGTGTCTATGGGAAAATGTGTTCATACATATGGCCCTATGTGTGCTTGTATACTCATTTAAATTTCGGTCTAAATCTAATGAATCTAAAACTATCCTATATGGATTGTTAGGTTTTAAACCCAGAAAAAGAAGAGTGCTCATGGTGGAACAACAAGGCAATATTATACCTTTATACTGTAATTGATCGAAAATTGCTTTTATATGGCTTTCAGCTTCTGGCTTAGGAGGATATTGAGGCTGGAATTGAGGCCTAGCTTTTAAGGGAATCACATGTGAAACAAATTCTTTCACCCACCCCACTAGGGTTCTATTCCGTGAAGTAGCCTGCTTTAGGGTCTTTTAGCATGCATATATTTCAGTGAGCTGTTCAGGTACTAAAGAGGAAAATGCTTTCATTATTACCTCCACACCTCGTTGTGCGTCCCTTATGAAGACCTGTGGCCAGTCACCCTCTGCAAGGATCCAATGAATGAGACTAGATTATTGCCTTAATTGTGCTCAATACATAACCTTCAATCTGTATTTTTACATTATAAACCCCATCTGGAGGACTTACATGTCTGTCTGGTGTCTCAACCTGTATATATTCTCTAGTTGCCAACTATCACCAGATGCTCCTTGAAAGTCTGACGAAAGATAGTGCCTTCTGCTGTGCTGTCCCGAAGTGCTACTACCCAAGCCCCTTTCCATAGAAGCATCCGTAGCCTCCAAAACATATTTCTCTGCTAAACTAGGTACATTCTTCTTCTTAAAATGTGCCTTTGAGTCTGAATCTTTGCCTTCCTGCTTTATACTATCTTCAGCTTCTCATGCTGGTTCACGTTTCTGTTTGACGTATTTGTGTAGCCTTCTGAAATAATTCTAGGAGGCTCCCACCCCTTATCTTGAACAGGTACCACCACCAACTGCTGACGTATAACTAGAACTGTAGTCTCTCCTTGAATGTTACTAGAACAATTAGGGAAACTATTTAAAAATGCCTTCATTATTTAATTCCTAAATACAGAGCAGGTGCTGCGTTGTGACTCATTCTATATATGCTTTAGCCCCTATGGTAACACCGCTAATGGGGTTATGTCATGCATAGTAGTATAGATACTCGCGCAGGTTGTGCGCCCTGCTGTACACCTGTCTGCAGGTTGAGCCAAACCAAGAGGAACACCCACAGGGCCTGATTACAAGGTTGGCAGACGAGATACTCTGTCACAAACATGACAGCTTTCCCGTCCGCCATATCACTAGTTCCATTATATCCAATGGTACTAATAATTCCGCGGACAGGGCATCCATCATTCACCAACCTCATACTCAGGCCCATAGGTAGCAACCCATGTTTATCTTGTGGTGCTGAATCACGATAGACTGCTTCTTGCTGATTCGTTTTACGGGTTAGTCAAAATGAAATGTATTTGCCCTTTTTAGGCCATTAATAGTCTGTAGACAACTTGCCTGCACTGTGGGGTGCGCTTGTTGTGCATGGTCAGGAAGAAATACCTGGCGAGGATGCCTGTAAATGGCTACTAATTGATGTATTGTGCGTGGTGTCTATAGAGGCAGTCCTGACTCATAGTTATAAAATGAAGTGAGGGAATAGAACTTAGAATAATACAATAACCAGGTAAGTCATTGAGGCATTTCTCGATTGTTTTGGTTGTTGTGATACAGTCTGACTACTGAACTCTTACCTGGCGTTGCTCCCCTGCATTGTCTCTGCAGCACCAGATGGCAGGGATGCTCTTAGAATAAATATTATTGTCTACTATCTCTCAGCACAGGCAATTGCTTGTTACTAGCTGCCCCTCATCCTTTCAACTTCTAGATTTTGTACCCTAATCTTGATAATGTTTGTAGATGTGCTTGTGACTTGGCATGGTGGTTCTTTAATTATGAGCATCCTGTGAGGCATAACACACGATCTCATATAAAGCTGGAATTTAATCCATTAGATTTAATCATAGTTTCCAGATTGCATTTTAGGTCAAACTGCATTGCTACTTGTGCAGGGCTAGCTTTCCTACAGGTACGGAAGAGAGACTGTGTAGCGCTGTGTCTTTGCAGTAGGTGCATTGTGGTGCAGAACCCAGGGCAAGCCAGCATTTGGACGACCCCCTAGGGAGGACCTGGAGGAAACATTCTATCTCTTTGAGGTAGGAATGATATGTAGCCAGTTATGCTTGTGAATGATTAATGGGGACTATTGCATTCGGATTGCCAAGCTACGCAGGAGGAAGAATGTATGCCTTGAGTGGAATTTTCTAGAAGAGTTAGTTGGAAATAGTATTTGAGGAAAGAGACGCTCCTCATGGGCACAGTCCCTTGCTCTGCCTGGGTGGCAGTGGCATTATCCCAAATAGTACAAAAACACACCTCGACTATCACACACTTGCGAGGAAATAGTGTGCAGGCAAGACGCATCATCCAGTGAGTGTCCTGTTCTTACCTTAGGAGTATCCAGAGTCACAGGCTGAAGGGTTGCAGGAATTGCTACCGCCTGGTCACTGCCACCCAGGCAGTTTACTTCTGGAGTACCAAAAATATAACAGAGGAAGGATCAGACCAGTTGGGGATCCAATGGAAGGACAGTGGTACCACAAGACCACTTTCACCCTGTAGCAGGCAAAATCTTCTATGTCCCCTTTTCAGGAGGACTAGATAAGACCCATTTCTGCTGTGTAATGTGTAGGAACTGCTCGAAGGTTTTGGGCCACTGTCAATTGCAGATGCCTCCTTTTCCCACCACGATTTCCAAGTATAAATTTCAGGCATATCACAGAGGAGGTCTAAAGGGATTTGGCCTCACTTCAGCTAACAAGTTCTTCTTTTTGCCTAATCATGAACACTTCTGGGTTTACACCATCAGGGAGGGAGCTTGCCCCTGTCGGCAGTTGGGGAGGCGGATGGGCCATCAGTTTGCATTCAGTGTGGGTATGGCACAAGGGCATATAGTACAAGTTGGAGACCATTTATATGTTTCCACTTATGAGTGTGAATGCTACCAGGACTTTGAGAGGATTATAGTGTTGTTTGTGATGCCTTGCTGCATCTGGTGCATGTAAACACACTTTAGGAGCTTGGCACCCTGCCCATCTGAATATGCACGATTGTTCCCCATAGACAGAACCACCATTATTGTTTCTACTTGTTAAACTCCTATGACACATGTTCCTACCAGATGAAGATGTGAGCCTGCTCACGTTCAGGTTAGCGGCTGATGCCGATGTGTGTCATGTACTTGAATTTCTTGAGCCATGAATTAAGCCGACATGTTATTTTTTCTTTTTTTTCTTTACTAATGCTTTTGAATATTCCAAAATTATACGTTCAAGGTAAGGTTTTGTATGAAGCAGAGAAAAACATACAGTACATGTAATAAAGGAAGTTACAATTGATAATATATCATCAGCTGAAAGAACCATAATACAGATAAAATATAGAAATTATACAAAATTCCTGTTAATGAGCGACCCCGCTACTACAGAAAGAGCAAATGCCATATAACAAAGTGTTATGCCTGCATTAATGTTTCCTTTAAAAAGCCTTCCATTACCAGAGCTTACAAATCCTTCCTTCACTCGCCCATTTAATAAACCACCTTCCTTCTGGGAGCAAAAATAATTCTGCACAGGCCCCCAGATCTTCCTCCCCTGCCTAGCTCTGTTTCCCTTGCGTTCATATAACGCCATCTCCAGATTAAAGATTGAAAAAAATCTTACTTGCCACTGTTGAAAGGATGGTGCATGCGGATCAAGCCTCGCTGGGGCAGTACAAATTCGATATACTGCCATCGCAATAAATATTAAAGGCTCCAACCCAGATAAATCCAAAGCCCCAATAAACCCATAATAGCATCAGTTGCATTTGAATCAGATTTATAATAATAATATCTCCCAAACATTTGGAGATCTGTGATCTGAGTAAATCTAACAATGGGCACGTACAAGCCATATGAATCAAATCCAGTGCGAAGGCACGACAATGTGGACAGTTTACTCTCTCTGTACCCCCATTTTGCAATCCTTGTTGGGGTAAAATATAAGTCAAAAATTGTTTTGTAGTGCTGCGCCTGTAACCCTGTAGAACCCAGTACCCTTCGACTTAACTTCAGAGATTCACAAAAAGTAAGGTCATCCACCCCAAGTTTTTGCTGCATTTTAACATTGTATTTCTCAAGAACATCTGACACCACATCACATCATTTGAAATACAATGATGGAAATGCCCCCCGCCTCTATCAGCAGATCCCAGAGTGGTACCCTTTCAAATCCGGCCCTCCCCTGTTTTCCTATGCATAAAAATCACAAGTTTGCAATTATTTTAATAATCCCCTATTACTCAAATCAAACCTATTCCTAAGCTCTTTGAATAATGCTAGTCTCTGATCTTGGAAGAAATACCCCATTTTTAATAAACTGTGTCTCTCCTAACTTAATAGGCAGGTGTCCTAGAATATCTCTAGCAGTGATGGAATCCTATGTATTGGAGTATACCAGTTCAGCATCCCAGCACCATTTTTTTTCGAGAGGATAGCCCCATTTTTATAAGCCAATATCAGCACCTTGAATCTGACTTTCTTGCAGTAGCTGGGCTCCAACAACAGTAACAGGCATCCTTTAGCTTCAGGTCCTATTAATAAATCATAAATCAAAGGTACACCTCGTATTGATTCAAACACTCCATCATTATTACTCATGAGAACTCATTCAACTATTCAAGAACAGCAACCAACTGGTAAAGTTTAAAATTAGGGAGAGTCCATTTCCTCTATGGCTGAGATACCCGCCACCCCCTCTCAACACAATCCCCAAAGGAGGGAAACCGGAAACAGTTCTTGAAGTTTTTGGAAGAGGGAGGGAGTGACCCTCCCGGCCGTATTTATTAAAACAAAATTAAAACATTAAATCAACATTTTTATATTATGTACAATTTCATTACCACATTGCGATGTTGGCTAACCTTAACAGATTCTCTAATACAGAGGTTCTCCTAGCCGAACTAACATCCTACAAACCTTTACTTGAAATTATGAAATTGTACATCCTAACGTTTAAGGGCCAACGGCAAGGTCGTAACCGGTGTCAAGATCCCTAACCACAAATACCCCCCCCCACTTGTGAGGGGCGACAGCACTGAGGCGTACCTCAAGTGCAACTACCAATTTCCCTTTGACTTGACGGGGGCACCAATAAAACTCGACGCCACTTAAAGGTCGTTCGAGGACTCGTGTGAGGTATCTAGAAGGTAGCGTAGACCCCCCCCCAAATCCCGCACAACTTACCACATCTGCCGTCGCAGACGTCACTGGCCCCGGGAAATTCCCCAGGAGGGGGCTGTAACCCCTCCTACACAGGAAGGGGCCTTGACCGCCTTTCCTTTACTTTCGGCGACCCATCCTTAGAAGGGACCGCCTCCCCGTTGAGGGGCCAATGGCCACCTCTCCCGAGCGCTCCCATCCGTGTTGGGTGACGCCCACTCATAGGGATCTTCCAATTAGTGCTCACCGATCATGACCTTACCGCCCGACCAAAATAAATACGACAATGCTAACTAAATTACTAAACTAAAAAAAGACAGTAGCAACTACACTTTTATTAAAGGCATGCTTACCAATAAACACTAAAGCAGAATTACTTTATTTGCGAAACGTAACAGAAATCGACCATTCTTTATTACATACTCCAAATCATCACGATAATACCGCAACCTGTAAACGAAAATCAGAGTTATCCAACAACTTTATTCAAAACCACTTGCTGTCTTCAGGGGCTGGTGGGTGGGTCAAAATTGGCTCTTCGTTCCGTCTCGAGCTCACGTGCAGCGAGGAGGTGCAGCTTCAGAGCACCGGAACAAGAGGATGCCTTCGGATCTTGCTTCTCCTTTTATCCGTCTTCAGGACGGGCGTAAACCCGCCCCTACCTGCCCCGAGGGCGTGGCCAGCTGCGTCAGTGTCTAGGCCAGCCCACTCTAGGGCGGGAAAAGGCGCGCCCCGGCTACGCCGCTTCGGGCATACCAGCCGAGACACGCCTCCCGCCCAAGATGGCTTCCCGGGGGGATCGTGGTACTCTGCCATACGTGCGGGGGGACCGAGTGGTCGCCCCTTTCCATATGGCTGAGATACCCGCCACCCCCTCTCAACACAATCCCCAAAGGAGGGAAACCGGAAACAGTTCTTGAAGTTTTTGGAAGAGGGAGGGAGTGACCCTCCCGGCCGTATTTATTAAAACAAAATTAAAACATTAAATCAACATTTTTATATTATGTACAATTTCATTACCACATTGCGATGTTGGCTAACCTTAACAGATTCTCTAATACAGAGGTTCTCCTAGCCGAACTAACATCCTACAAACCTTTACTTGAAATTATGAAATTGTACATCCTAACGTTTAAGGGCCAACGGCAAGGTCGTAACCGGTGTCAAGATCCCTAACCACAAATACCCCCCCCCACTTGTGAGGGGCGACAGCACTGAGGCGTACCTCAAGTGCAACTACCAATTTCCCTTTGACTTGACGGGGGCACCAATAAAACTCGACGCCACTTAAAGGTCGTTCGAGGACTCGTGTGAGGTATCTAGAAGGTAGCGTAGACCCCCCCCCAAATCCCGCACAACTTACCACATCTGCCGTCGCAGACGTCACTGGCCCCGGGAAATTCCCCAGGAGGGGGCTGTAACCCCTCCTACACAGGAAGGGGCCTTGACCGCCTTTCCTTTACTTTCGGCGACCCATCCTTAGAAGGGACCGCCTCCCCGTTGAGGGGCCAATGGCCACCTCTCCCGAGCGCTCCCATCCGTGTTGGGTGACGCCCACTCATAGGGATCTTCCAATTAGTGCTCACCGATCATGACCTTACCGCCACAGGCCGGATAGTTGACCGGCTATCCGGACCCCCCACAAAGCTCCTACCTAAAGGTCATGTTTTAACGTTTTTAACCATGCTACGAAGTCTCCTATGAGTAACTCATTCCCCACCCAAGACAAGTGCACACCATCCCCCAAATACATACTGTCATCATTAATACAGCCATGCGAAATAGAATGCAATGTCCTGGAACGGAACAACCTACTCACTTTGTTATTAAGCTTTCTCACAGAGTGATTCAAAGCAGGAACAGAAATAGCCCCTCGCCACACCCTTCGTGGGACGATATGTGACCACGCAATTGTACACCCCGGAACTCTCCTCGCCAACCAACTTACTGTGGAAAGCATTGCCTCCAGGAGAAGTCGTCTACCGGTGGTGACCAAATCATTGCCCCCTAGATGCACTATGACTATAGACGGCGGTGACCTCGTCCGCCCTAACAAACCCTCGAAAAATTCTTGAAACTGGTCAATACAGAGCCCGCCTCTTCCGTAGAAGGACACCCTGTACCCGTATTCCCCAGCTACGTGAATCATGTCACCTGCTTTGAATACGTCCGCGGCACGCCTCACGTATGAGTGGCCCACGACCCACACCTCCTTCTTCGCAGCCGGTGATGTCTGACCGCTGGCCCGGTGTTGGGTCGACTGCATAGTTCGCCCCGCCTCGTAGGCTTGCGCAACTGAAAACCAAACAAAGACAAGAAGCGTGAGTACATCATTACAGCTTCACAACATGTGCAACCGCACATACCTCTTATAACACTTGGAGGACCAACGCCCCACTCGTTTCACTTGTTCAACATCAAGACCCCTAGCTGTAGCTTCCGTAGCAGCCCCTATCCGAAAGGAATGGGTCCCAAACTCGCCCGGGTTCAAGCCCGCAGCGGTAATTGACAACGCAAGCACCCGCTGAAACTGAAATCTCATCAGTGGGGTGGCGTCCGCGTGTCTTAACAAGGTCCCCCCCCATGATGCCACCCTTCGTGCTAGGTAGTCTTCTAAACACTTTACCGGACACATGGAGGACCCGGGAATCCTGCGTATGAGTACGCAGTCACCCATCCCATCTTGATCGGTCTTGGACCTGACAAAGGAGACAGTCATTGTCTCTCCTCTGATCTGAACGTGTTCCTGGCACAAACCCCCTGTCACATCCCGTTTGTTCCTTGCCACCAGTTCGCTCACCCGCATCGCTCCATGAAATGCCAGCGTAAAAGCGGCTCGGAACAACACCGTCTCAAACTGAGATGAACATGTGGCAGGGAGTGCGGCCAACAACTGGGCCAACCTATCCAAACCTATCGGGCGCCTCTCATCTACTCTGCGACCCTCAAGGCGTTGCCACCCACGCAGCGCTTTCTGTACAACGAAAGACGCTGTCGGGTCCTGGATACCATGAGCCCTGGCAACAAAGGAAATGGCAGCACGATGCCTCTGGGCCGTAGCCACCGATTTCCCAGCCCTACGTAAGGACATCAGGAAATTCACTACCCATTCCTCGTGGCCCCAAAGCCCCTCTCTATGAGTCCCCAAAAAGGCTAAATAGGACCGAAACGCCCCTTCATATGCCTTCCTTGTCCTTGGTGCTAGGCTCTCTCCCACGAGGTGACGAAGTTCGGGGCACCGAGAGACCAGAGAGCTTCGGGAAAGGGTGCCGGCTCTGGGTCCGCTGTGGGAAGGAAACCCGAGAAAGCCTGCATATGAAAACGAGACAGTGCATCAGCCGCCTGATTCATCACCCCCGGGACATGTTTTGCTCTGAATAGCACATTCAGTCGCATACACAGTAAAACAATTTCTTTGAGCAGTCGTAAAAGCAGTTTACATCGTGCTGCCTGGCTATTGATGCACTCGACCACGGTCATATTGTCAGACCAAAATATCACAGAGTGATCTTTGAACTCTTCGGGCCAGGTTCTCAGGGCCACCAAAATGGGGAAAAGTTCCAGGAAAGCAATATTACTTGTTAGTCCATTGTCATGCCACCATGCCGGCCATCTTTGTGCCGACCATTTCGTGCCGAAGATGGCACCAAAACCTATGCTACCTGCCGAATCTGTCCATAGCCCCAGCTCTTCAGAGGACACGGCCGGTTTGTTCCAGACGACTCGACCATTAAAATCCGCCAGAAATGCTAACCAAATGCGCATGTCCTGGCGGACCTCAGCCGATAGTCTCGTTCGATGATGACCCTCCTTTAGGCCGACCATAGCTTGGGCAATAGAACGGGAAAAGGGGCGGGCCATCGGTAAATCCCTCAGGGCAAAATTCAACTGTCCCACCAACTGCTGTAATTGATGCAGCGTAACTTTAGATCCATTCATGCACATTTGCAGGGCTGCCCTGAACTTCCCCACTTTGTCAGCTGGTAAACGAAAACAACCCTCATCGGAGTCTAACTCGATCCCCAGAAACTCGAGGCAAGTCGCAGGACCCACCGTCTTACCTGGTGCCAATGGCACACCAAACTGCTTCATTAACACACAAAATTCGGCCAAGGCCTGGCCACATTCGAGATCCCCGGCTGCCCCAAGGAACAGAAAATCATCAAGGTAATGTATTACATGTTGGAAACCCGTCCTCTTTGTGAAGACCCATTGTAGAAAACTACTGAATCTCTCGAAATAGGCACAAGATATAGAGCACCCCATTGGCATACACCTATCCATGTAATAATGACCCTGAAACATGAAACCTAGGAGACGCTGGTCGTCTGGGTGTACCGGGAGCAATCGGAACGCTGACTCGATATCTGACTTCGCCATCAGCGCCCCGGGCCCCAGGCGATTCAAAATGGCCACGGCCTCATCGAAGGATGCGTACCGCACCGAACACACTTCTGGATCTATTGCATCGTTCACAGAAAGACCACGTGGAGCTGATAAATTATGAATCAGTCGGAACTCACCCGGGTCCTTCTTGGGGACCACCCCTAAAGGAGAACAAACAAAATTCTGTACCGGGGGTATACTAAACGGGCCAGCAACCCGACCCCGATTAACCTCTTTCCGGATCTTATCCTGTACCACAGTCGTATGCTGCAGGACCGAAAGTTGATTTTTACACTTATCCACACCCTGAAAGTCCCCTACTGGGATGCGGAAACCATACGAAAACCCGTTCCGCAGCACCCCAGCAGAAGTACGATCCGGGTATTCACTGAGCCATGGAATCATCGCCAAGGTATCAATCGGGGTAGGTAAAGGCGCCCCTCGGACTATGTTAGACCTGTTTGGCGCCTCCTCTCCCCCCGTTATCACCCGTTTTGGCTCTGCACGTGGACTCAGGATGGGGCGACCCGCACCCACTACATTCATGTTTAAATTTACACGATCCCTGTGGCCTAGTACATTTACCTCTGTTGAAATTAAAGCATAACCCCTTTTTTCCTGTATTGCCGGCAGGTCTCGAGTAATCGTCGGTACCCGTACCTGAACGAAAGGGCGTCCCCCCATATTGGCGGGAGGATTCGCCAACATTACTTCCTACCAATGGCATTTTCAATATACCTGTCTCCTTCATTTTATCCCATGTCAAAGAATCGTAACAATCCCAGGTTAAGCTTTTATTATGCTCTCTAGCCTTTCTAAAAAGATTATCGTAGCAAAACCAATGGTTACCCTGGTATGATGTCGAGTACCCCATGATTCGCGACTGATAGGTCGGCAACTCGGCAAGCAACTCGGGCCTACGTTCCCCCAAGATCGACGTAAAGATTCCCCATGCATTGCCCCAATTGCCAATATTTTCATTCACTTTAAAGGCAGCCATTTTTGCGCGCCAAACACTCGGATGCATGAGGTCCTTCTGACCCTTAACATGCTCCACCTCATAATGATCAACAAGCAACGAGAAGATGTTCACATATTCCCCCGCCCAAATCTTCTCCTTAATTGCCAAAGGCACATGTTGACCCAACCTTTCTCTACGAGAGGGTGCTGACTCATCCCTCGCAATCGGCAATGGCCGCTTACCTGCACCGGACGCTGCCTCTGCGGTCGCAATCGTCCCTTGTGGCTTGTCAACTACTGCAACCGGTGTGGACACCTTGGCTGCACCCCGTTTCTCGCGCAATTGCTTCATCAGCGTCTGCGCCTCGGCAGCCGTGGCGCCCTCACTACTTTCGCCCAACCACGCTGCAAGTTGTGCTGCCAGCTCGGGCGGCATATCCTCATTGGACACCGGTGTGACCACCACGGGAATCGGGTTCCCCTCCGCCGGTACTGGGGTTGGCGCTTCGAGCGGGGTACAGGGAACCGGGACGTCTCCCCCAGCCGGTCCCCTCCTTGGCCTCTTGGCTCTCCCTCCTGGGGCTGCTCCAGCCGGCGGACGTTCCGGCCCCCCTTCCCCGTCTCTCTCCGCCACCCGCTTCTTCAGCTCGGTCATCTCCTTCATGAGGACCCGAACCATTTGTTCAGTCGTCATTCTCTTCCCGCCTTTCTTGGGCATTTCTCCGACAGAGTATCTGTAAGACAAAAGAGAGATTACAACGCTCAAAATTGGCTCTTCGTTCCGTCTCGAGCTCACGTGCAGCGAGGAGGTGCAGCTTCAGAGCACCGGAACAAGAGGATGCCTTCGGATCTTGCTTCTCCTTTTATCCGTCTTCAGGGCGGGCGTAAACCCGCCCCTACCTGCCCCGAGGGCGTGGCCAGCTGCGTCAGTGTCTAGGCCAGCCCACTCTAGGGCGGGAAAAGGCGCGCCCCGGCTACGCCGCTTCGGGCATACCAGCCGAGACACGCCTCCCGCCCAAGATGGCTTCCGGGGGGGATCGTGGTACTCTGCCATACGTGCGGGGGGACCGAGTGGTCGCCCCTTTCCATTCTTCCTGGGTAGAGTCAGAAATGTAGTCGCCCTCCAAGTTTTACCAAGTGACTATAAGAATCTAGAGACCAAAATGTTCATGGATTTAGACCAAGCATTTTCAAAATCCATCTGAATAGACCTAAAAAGATATAGGGCCTCATTTATGAGGTTTTGCCATAGGGAAGAGCAGCTGTCCTTCCAGCAGCGCTTCCCTATGGCAAAAGAAAAGTGCAGGAATGAATGTCTGACTAAATATCGAAATCAAAAATATCGAAATACAAAAATATCGGAACAAAAATATCGAAGTCAAAAATATAGGAATCCTATCCCTAACAAGGTAAGTACAAAAATATCGAAAAAATAATATCATAGTACAAAAATATCGAAATTAAAAATATCGTTTTTTTAAATGTATTAATAATAATGTAAAAATAATTATAAAATACATATAATGTTACAAATATTAAATAAAAATATTAAAACATAATTAAAAAATTAAAACTAATACATATACATTTAAAATAAATTAAAAACTTAATATTTAAATGTAATTTTATATTTTTTTATTTCATTTAATTGATTTAATTTAAATTTATTTTATTTTTACCCTGTACGACTGTACCCCAAAAACACAAAACTGACCCTGAACCCTAAAAATACCCCTTTACCCAAAAACCCAAAACTGACCCTGAACCCTAAAAATATCCCTGTACCCCAAAAACCCAAAACTGACCCTAAACCCTAAAATTACCCCTTTACCCAAAAACTGAAAACTGACCCTGAACCCTAAAAATACCCCTTTACCCAAAAACTGAAAACTGACCCTGGACCCTAAAAATACCCCTTTACCCATGAACTGAAAACTGACCCTGAACCCTAAAAATACCCCTTTACCCAAAAACCCAAAACTGACCCTGAACCCTAAAAATATCCCTGTACCCCAAAAACCCAAAACTGACCCTGAACCCTAAAATTACCCCTTTACCCAAAAACTGAAAACTGACCCTGAACCCTAAAATTACCCCTTTACCCAAAAACTGAAAACTGACCCTGAACCCTAAAAATACCCCTTTACCCAAAAACTGAAAACTGACCCTGAACCCTAAAAATACCCCTTTACCCATGAACTGAAAACTGACCCTGAACCCTAAAAATACCCCTTTACCCAAAAACTGAAAACTGACCCTGAACCCTAAAAATACCCCTTTACCCATGAACTGAAAACTGACCCTGAACCCTAAAAATACCCCTGTACCCATGAACTGAAAACTGACCCTGAACCCTAAAAATACCCCTTTACCCATGAACTGAAAACTGACCCTGAACCCTAAAAATACCCCTGTACCCATGAACTGAAAACTGACCCTGAACCCTAAAAATACCCCTTTACCCAAAAACTGAAAACTGACCCTGAACCCTAAAAATACCCCTGTACCCATGAACTGAAAACTGACCCTGAACCCTAAAAATACCCCTGTACCCAAAATAAATTAATATTATTTAATTACCAATTAATTATTAATTAACAATAACAATAAAGTAAATATATTAGCACATTTGCTGTAATTAATTTAATTTAATAATTAATATTATTTTGCACAATTAATTAATTAAGAATAACAATAAATTATATATAAAAAAATTACTATAATTAATGTAAATAAATAATTAATAATAATTAATTACCAACTAATTAATAATTATAAATATGTAAAAAATGATAATAATTAATTAACTAATTAATAGAAATTAATTACCAATTAATTATTAATTAAAATATGTACAAACATATATCAATTAATTAATTATTATTAAATTACTTCCCACCCTATTCCCCTATAAACCCATAACCCACTACAGAACATATTTATGAATTAATAAATTAATTAAAAATAAATAAAAATTAATTCTCAATTAATTAATTAATAATTCCTACTAATTATTAATTAATTTGACATAATTAAATTACTTCCCACCCTATTCCCCTATAAACCCACAACCCGCTACAGTAGTAAAAGACAATATTTAATAAAATAACATTAAAAATAAATAATAAAACATAATAAATACAATATAATATACACTAAAAGTATTTAAAAATTGATATTAGTAACATCAAAGTTATTAATTTCGATATTATTAACATCGATATTTACAACTTCGATATTACTGATATCATACCAATATCGATATTTAGACTGTCGATATTACTTACCTTCGATATTTTTGTATTTCGATATTTAAACTTCGATATTTTTGCATATCGATATTTAAAAATCGATATTTTGTCTGTGTACCGCAGGAATACGCTGTATCTATACGATTCGGCACATTCCTGTCCTTTTCCCCTGCGCCGGCGCACAATGGGCTGCCTGAGCCAGTGCGGGCAGCTTTGAACAATGGGATGATTATTTTTGTACAGGGAGGAAAACCTCTCTGTACAAAAATAATCACAAGAGGCTTTTCCGGTTTCTATGTGTGCTGCAGAATGCAGCACACATAGAAAAAGGAAAAACGAGGAGAAATAAAGATAATTCTCCCCGTTGCGCCTCCCTTACGCCTCCCCTGGGGAGGCGTAACCTTTCGGCACTGCCTTAGATTCACGATTTCTCGTAAATCTGAAGTAGTGTCAAAAGGCAATGGATATTGTTGGGAATGCCCCCAGCAATACCCATTGCATGCCCCTTTAATGCAGAACACTGAGTTAAAAGGACTGATATTGATCAGGCAGCAGTATGCCCAAAAAAGTGGCTTAGTGCTGCCTGATAAATATCATGCAGGCTTCTGCACCATGGAACTTCACAAAAAATAAAGTTCCAATGGTGCAAGGGGTCTCATAAATGAGGCCCATAAAACCTTAGGTAAAAAATAACTTCTTAACTACATTGCAGCTTCCTATAATAGATAGATGAAGATTATGCCATCTCTCAAAGTTTTGTTTTGCTGTGCTGAGTATCATACCAATGTTATTTTCAACCAACTGATCTACGTTTGCTCTAATCTTTATACCTAGATAGACTGCCTGCACCACCACCCTTGAGTCCTGAGTAGTGACGAGTAGATTCAATACCAGTTGTGTCTTATGTCTGTTAAGGAAATAGCCCAAAAACTTGCCAGACGTCCTCAATTTGCAAAGTGGCCACTGGATGGGCCAAGACTACTTCTAAATCATCTGCATAGGACAAAATGTTAATCTGCCAACCATGACGACTTCCCAGGATAATAGCTGGATTAGATTCTAGTCTACAGATGATAGGATCAATATATGTTGCAAACAACAAAGGAAAGCACTGGCACCCCTGCCGCGTTCCTCACTCAATGCAAATTATCTCTGAGTGACCACCCATCATCAGTAACCCGGCCACCAGGTTCTTATAAAGTGCCTGTATTGCTTTTACAAAATGCATCCCGAATCTGAGCATTTTCTTACATTCCCAGAGATACGCACATGTGACCCTGTGGAATGCTTTTTCGGTATTCAACGGTACACAACCATAGGCTCATTAGCAACCTCAGGTGCATCAAAGAGCGTAATCACATGACAGACATGATCAGTGGTACTCCTACCCAGTATGAACCCATTCTGACTAACTGATACCACCGTAGCGATAATTTGGCTCAGCTGAGTGGCTAGAATCTTAGAATATGCCTCATATCGCTGTTTATCAGCATTTTAGGGGGATATGATCCTGGATCGTTTAGGGTCTTGCCTTTCTTTAAAAAGACTACAACATTAGCGCTCGACCAACAATCGGGAGCCATGCAATCCCTTTGCACCTGCACAAAAAGTTCCAGTATTTCAGGAATTATATATAAATATAGAACTCTAATGGAATTTGATCAGTTCCACATGCTTTTCTTGAGGTAAATTCTTCCAGAGAAGTTCAGAGATCCTCTGCCGTAAAGGTTGGCCTAACATATTCTGATCCTTTTGAGCAATTCTTACAAGAGACATTGATGCCACCACCTGCTCTATCCTCTGGTCAAGCCCTTGAGGCTGAGCCAGATATAATCTTTCATACTACTCCCTGAATACTTCCCGTATGCACTCAGGGTCCAAGGACGCTTTACCTCCAGCATCCCTTATTTCCTTAATACTAATCTGCAGCCAACTTCTGACGAGTGCGTACTGCTAATAAATACCCCACCCTTTCATTGTATCTGTAGCACTGCAGATTTCATGGCTGTAACTTCATTAATTGCAGCTTTGGCAATAGCTATTTGCTGCTGGGCTGCACCAAGATGTGTTCTTTCCATTATTGCAGTAACGAGCAAAGCCTCTGCTTTATTAAGACCCTGATATCATTGTTTCAACAATAACTTACTCTCCTTCTGCTGATTTAGACTATACTTAAGGGTTTCCTCTCATATTCCAGATTTGAAGGTGTCCCGTACAGCTCCCAAAGGGACACTTCCCCTGTTTAAATCAAAACAGTCAGGGATCCATATATGCACATGAGCAATATAGGTAGGGTCCCTTAATAGGCATCTTTCAAAAGACCAACTGCTAATGTTCCTGTTAATCCCATCCATGGATAATTCGGTGACTAAAGGAATATGATTGGATATCACTCTTAGATATAGTTTAATCTGGGCCCCCTTCAATAGGTCCGGTGTTAGAAAAAAATATTCAAGTTGAGCTAAAGAACCATGGGGAGCCAAGTAGTAAGTATGACCTGGATCAGGTACCCATAACTCCTCACATGCATCCACCAGGCCAATCTCTTTTTTCAAACTTCGGAGAGCCTTAAACACCCTTGGTTTCTGGCCTGCATAATTGCCGGATGTACTCCATTGCTGGCCCCTTCAGCCTTTGAAATTGAAATTCCCACAAACGGCATCAGGGGCTGGAGGAATTGCCAATTCAATGCAAATAATCCAGGATACCAGGACAATCCAGAACTGCTCCATACAATGAACATAAGGTAAAAGACCCCATACCACATCAACATTCAATAATGGCTCAGCGTTGATATCGGTCTACTTTACTATGGATACATTACCCAACTCTCCTTCTTACCAGTTTTGCAACCCCTTCGTCTTTGTATCCTGCATGGTACTTGCTATTAATGATAAACCCAGTGTCTCCAACACCTTTGTATTAGACTGAGCTATATGATTCTCTTGTAAGAAATACAAATCTTTCAGATCCTCAGCCATCCACTGTCACTTACCCCCATCATTAAGGCCACAAATATTTATAGTAGCAATGCAGATGGTACCCATGACCTTGATTCCATTTCATCAGACTACCAGTCCCCTCCACCAAAGCTCTAGTCCTTTCTCAGACCTCACTGCCTCCCCAGACTGTCATAAATATATATTCAGTAATGAACTTTACTCTGTTCCTTTAACCTTAAGCCAATATAAACCATCCCGATTTCCCATATCGAATAGGGCTCCTACAACTTCTCCACCTTCCCATGACCACACCCCCAATGACTTGCCGAACCCCCCTGAAACCAAAAAGCCCCCCTGTATTCCCCCTCCCCTCTCCTCTCCTTGCCCATCCACCTCCAGACCCTCCTTGTCATACCCCCCACTAACCACGTAAGGCAATCAGACCACCCATTGACCTGAGTGAAGGCTTCCGCTTATGCCTCTGCGGTTCCCCTGGCTCCCCAGCATAAATCATCTACAAATAGATTCTTATAAATTCACAAAGCTAAAATCCTCTAGGACAAAGCCTTGTCTATATCCCCAAAATGTAAAGTACTTCATGATATTTTCAAGAATCAACTTGTTAATCATGCTTTAGGGAATTCATGGATTAGGGATAATCAAAAGAAAGAAACCCCCTTAAAAAAACACACCCACCAGAATTCTAACTCACGGCCAACACCATTATGATGAATTCTAAACAACTGGCGTCACCAAAAAAAGATCATAAAGAGTAGTGAAAAACACTGTAACTAATGCTGCAAACCAAGACTGAATCAACACTCCTAGGCCTGAATTTCTGAGCTAAATGTTCTAATTTTGCCCTTGAAGATAGTTTTTAGCTGAACTGGGGACAATAAAAAGTCTTCCCCTCCAGCTTCCTGGAAAGGTTTTATCAACTGTCTTAGCCACCACCTGCATTCCACCATGGCGTTGCCAATATCAGGATGTACAAAAATAGAAAAATCCTTAAAGTTTTACTGATCATCAGGTCGAGCCTTCTCGAAAATGGCTTGCCAGAGAAGGTAGTTCCCAAAGTGCACCAATACTGCTCTGGGCCACCTTTTGCCTGCTCCCTTACTCCCAAAGGATTCAGATTTTTATGCATAAATGGATACATAAATGGATATCTAATTACTCTTTATACTTCCATCTCCCAGTTGCAGGACCCAAGCTCTGGTAAGGCGCTTTGTAACTAATCAAATATAAAAGTTCAAATATCATTGCCTCCT
This sequence comes from Lissotriton vulgaris, assembly GCF_964263255.1. Classification (NCBI taxonomy): domain Eukaryota; kingdom Metazoa; phylum Chordata; class Amphibia; order Caudata; family Salamandridae; genus Lissotriton; species Lissotriton vulgaris. Next base: position 1,221,323,647 of record NC_141693.1, read on the forward strand.
GCTCCTTCCTTAATCCCAAGAAATCACAGGCTGTTACGCCTTTGGTGATTCTTGAATCTTCCATAAAATATCTGAAATTTGGCCTTGTGCATCTCGAACTGGGTCTTGAGAACCCCCAGATCAATTTCAACCAGCTTTTTTCTCTCTTCTATGACACTACGTTTGTCCCCAATCTCCACACAGGATTTAGCCACATTTTGTGCTGCTCCTTGAAGTTGTTCAGTGGCTATTCTAGTTCTTTGACTCTCTGCCCTGCCCTCTGCTTGATGTTCTTTAATAGTACTAAAAATAAGCATCAAAGTAGGTTCACTTGATTCCTTTCCAGTACTTGCAGTGGATCATGCCTCTGGAGTCAGCTACGTTATTGTGCTCACCATCCTGGCTCAGTAGTTGCATGTCAGAATAATCCCATTTTAATGTATCAGGCACCTGGGGTTCGTTCTCTTCCTCTCAATAGAGAGGACGCTTCTTTGCATCCCTTGTGCCATCTGTTGTTGCAGATACCTCCTACATTTCACTGTACCCTCAACATTGTAACTAACGGAGAATTACTTATTTAATCCCTGCTTGAAATGAGACTTAGGTCGGTTGAGTCTGATTAATCAGTGAGGGAATAGAACTCTACCCCCCCCCCCACCCCTTTCTTGGAAAGATCTGGGATCTGGGTTCTGAGCTTATTCTCTTCAAGTTCATTATCACTCAGGCTCTTCGTCCCGGAGTAGCGCGAAGGCATCTCCCCACAGTCAATAGAGTCCCTGAAAATTAAAGCATTATTATCCGAGACAGCAAATCCCATACAATCATGCCTTGACTCAGTATGCCTCTCCTTTCTGTGTGAGACTGCCAAGTTCTGGGCCTCAGGGTTAGCTAAGACCAGAGGCGTTTCTGAGCTGCCATTAGCTTGACTAATAGACCCCTCAACTCCATCTCCATTCCTATCAGAATATCCCAGAAAGACCTTACCTTTCGCATCAAACTGTGGTGTATCCATCATCAACAGCACACTCTGATCTTTTGTCCGATATGTAGCCCATTGTGCCTCCTTCACCGCCTTCTCGCTCCCAACACCTCCTGGGCTGAAACTACTGCAGCCCGCGGGGAACGAGTCGCTCCCGCTCCTTACCATGCTCTGTCAGGGCGCTGAGCCCAACTGCTATAGAAGCATGTTTTCTAAAGTCTTATAATCTCACAAATTTGCAGCCTGGCATAAGAAGCTTTTGAGCTAGATCTTGTGCATCAGCAGACTAACACATCCAATGCAGGGATCTCTTTTTGGCCTCATGGTAAGAGGTTTGAATACTTCTGGGTCCATTCAGACTGATGAGTCCACTCAGTCATTCATCTTTCCAGCATCAATAAAATGAGTATAAATATGAGCAACACTTAGGGGCGATTCCGATTTGGTAAAATCCCTTTACAAATAGCCGTACGGAGCATATTTCCCATACATATCGTACCCGTAAACGTGCCCGTACGTACAATGAAGTACCATTCGGATCCAAAGCAGATCTCCATACGAATCCTACTAATAACCGTACGACTAAATAATACGTGCGATTTGTATCCGGAACACGCAGTACGCGACGTCCGTACGTAATTAAGCAGCAGTTTCCGGCCCAGCAAGTACGATTCATCTCTGCGACACTCCATGCAACTCTTTTTCTACGGGAGCTCAAAACGTCCGGAAAAGCAGAGTCCGACCTGTATAGCACCATTGAAATAGTAATACGAGACTCACACACACCATGAATGCCGGGGTACAGTGCATTACACACGCTCGTGTATGGCTCCATTACAATAGTGATATGACTCGGTCATATGCGACGTTCTCCACGGTACGAGTCGTTTTCACCCTCCTTGTGCTGTTTTACGGGGTTCGCATGTGTGTCGTTCAGTGTGGGTTCGTCTCGTATTTGATTGTGTGGCTCGCTCATAAGCAATGTTTTCCGTACGTATCGCATTCTGATTCGTACTTGTCGGGTCGTACAGCATGTTTACGATTCGTACGGTTCACTTTGAGGGTCCGTGTCATACGGATTTTCTCTTGCTATTCGTACGGTTTGTAACGATTTGGTCGTATATTTTTCCTACGAATTGTACTACGGGATTCGGACGGTAATTGGACGAGTCGTACGGAAAGGGCTACGGTTTCGATTCGGTCGTATGGATTCGTTTACCGAATTAGAATCGCCCCTTATTTGGGTAACAATAAATCATTGCTATTTTAGAATGAAGATACCCTTGGTGCTTTTCAAACATAACTTATGGAAGAATTAATTGCCTCTCTTCCTACAGTTTCTTTATGCTGATTAGGAGTGGTGAAATAGGCCAAACCAAATAGTTACCTTCTGTAGTCCTGTGAAATGCCCTTCTTGTGGCAAGGAGAGTTGTCTTTATCCACAGCCCATTTCAGTACATCAGTCTATCCATACGGGCAACAAATGCCCTTCAAACGTTTTGATTTAAGACGTGTTTGAGCATATTATTAATAGCTGTCATGTATTATATTTCAGTTCCATGCCTTTGTGAGTATTCATTATGCCAATACGAGTTTTATTAATCTTATTTGCTTCCTCAGGGCAACAGATAACAATTATTAGTTCTTGTTCAAAGCATCACCTCTGTAGAGGCAGATCCCGGACACAGTTACCCCTTTGTCCTATTTCTTCAGCGACATTGCGTTGGTACTGAAAGTAATGGTGGATTGTGTTCTGAGATTTGTCTCAACAGAGGTTGCAACTGTGATTAGTGGCGAGTGATTGAAGTGAAAGACTGAGGTAACTGGGCCCCATCTCCTACCCTTTTCTGCTTGTAACTCCTCAATCACATCTCTCAGTGACTTATTCCTTCATTCAACACTTTCTCAGTCTTTCACTTACTAAATCACCTTAACCTTGAGTCACGGGTGCTGAATCACATGCTAATTCCCTCAGTCAAACAATAAATCATTGCATTATTTCCACACTCACTCACCTCACTCTATTATTCCCTTACTCTCTCACTGACTAACTTGCTGACTCACACATTCAATCACTCATCTCATCTGCTTTCTGAGCGGATTTCATGAATAGGTCAGAATAAGATTCAAATCACAAATTCAAATTAGCATCGCTGCTCATCAACTACAACAACCAAGCATTAAACCACTAGCCAGTTTACTCTCGCTTTATAATTTAGTTTGTAGATACCAAGATTCAATATCAATAATAAAGAGGGAGGCTCTCGACAGTACTTGGTCCCTTGGAACATAAAGCTATCAAACAAGAATTTGGATTGGACAAAAATACCTGGGTCTGTATCATTATGGACTTTGCAGATGCAGTGCAGAGCCAAGCACGTTTTATGGACCTCAGAGTGGAAACATAATTCATTTAACAAGATATTTGTCTGAGCAATGATCTATTTTCAGATAGTACAACTGAGAAACAATGGACAAGATTTGCCTCTTTCTGTCTCTGAGCTGTGCTTCTGGAAATAAATCACTAACTCAGTGACTAACTCAGAAAGCCACTGAGCTAAATTAATTCACTTTAGACACCGCAGGCGCATAAAAACAGGCGCCCGGCTCAACGCTGCAGCATCAAAGACCATCATGATACTGCCATTGTAGTGCTTGGAGGTCCGAAAGCTGTCTCTTAAGATACACCTGAAAAGGTCTCAGTGACTTTAAGGGTATATGTGATGTGCCATCTTCATACAGTAATGTATCAGGACTGACGTCTTAGAATATAAGCATTTCCTAAAACCCTTTGCTCATGCCTGCTATAAGCGCTATAGTGTAACTTTGAAGAACACAGGGCCCTATTCACAGAATGAACTTAAGACTTAATCCTAAACTTACTACTGTTTTGGTATTCACAGATTGCACTTACTACTTTTTGTATTCACAGAATGAACTTACTACTTTTGGCATTCACAGAATGCACTTACTACTTTTGGTATTCACAGAATGAACTTCTCATTTCGGTATTCACAGAAGTTAGGACTCCTAACTTTAGTACTCCTAAATGCCTTCTGTGAATACCAAAAGTCTTAAAATTAGGATTTTTCTCAATTTAGTAGTAGTAAAGTTAGGACTCCTAACTTTAGGACTCCTAAATGCCTTCTCCTAACTTTACTACTACTAAATTGAGAAAAATCCTAATTTTAAGACTTTCGGTATTCACAGAAGGCATTTAGGAGTCCTAAAGTTAGTAGTCCTAACTTTACTACTACTAAATTGAGAAATATCGTAATTTTAGGACTTTCGGTATTCACAGAAGGCATTTAGGAGTCCTAAAGTTAGGAGTCCTAACTTTACTACTACTAAATTGAGAAAAATCCTAATTTTAAGACTTTCGGTATTCACAGAAGGCATTTAGCAGTCCTAAAGTTAGGAGTCCTACCTTCTGTGAATACTGAAATGAGTAAGTTCATTCTGTGAATACCAAAAGTAATAAGTGCATTCTGTGAATACCAAAAGTAGTAAGTGCAATCTGTGAATACCAAAACAGTAGTAAATTTAGGATTGAGTCTTAAATTCATTCTGTGAATCGGGCCCTCAGAAATAAATTTTTTGCTCTTTACACAATTTCTTCCAAGGTCTAGCATTTTCAGTTTTAAGCTTTTCTCTTTCTTGATGATGCACAAGGTTGACCCTACATCCTGCCTTTCACAACCTTAAGTTTGTCACTTCCCAAATGCTTTTCTCAGTGCACACTTAATTTCTTTGTTCCGCAGACTGTAGATGATAGGATTCAGCATTGGTGTCAATAGGCTGTAGAGAACTGAAACCATCCTGTCCTGGTCCAAGTCATAGCTGGAAGATGGCCGCACATAGGTAAATAAACTTGCCCCATAAAATAAAATAACCACTGTCAAATGTGAAGCACAGGTGGAAAAGGCCTTGCGCCTACCATCACGAGAGTGCATTTTTAGAATGGCGGTCATAATATAAATGTAGGAAACCAGAATAAAAAATAAGGGGCTGAGGGCCACAAACACGCCTCCAACGACAAAGAGCACAATTTCATTGACCCAGGTGCTTGTGCAGGATAACTTTAGAAGTGGTGGAATGTCGCAGAAGAAGTGGTTGACCCTGTTGGACCTACAGAAGGTGAGCTGGAAAGTCAGAGCAGTGTGTATGATAGCATTGAGAGAGCCTCCCATCCATGCAATAGCGCCCAGTTGGATGCATACTCGCTGGGTCATGAGGGTAGTGTACCGCAAAGGTTGGCATATTGCCATATACCGGTCATATGCCATTGCAGCAAGAAGGATAGCTTCGGTCCCCTCCAGGGACACAAAGAAGTATAGTTGGAAGACACAGCCCAAAAAGGTTATTGTCTTTTCCCCTATGACACCAACCATCATTTTGGGGACAGTGACAGAGATATAACATATGTCTAAAAACGAAAGGTTGCAAAGAAAGAAGTACATAGGTGTTTGAAGTTGATGACTGCAATTAGTTGCAAGAATGATCACTAGATTGGCCGCCAGCGTAGACAAATACATCACTAACAATAACAGAAATACTAGACTTTGAAGTCCTTGAAGATTTGAAAACCCTACAATGAAAAAAATGTGGATTGAGGAATTGATTTTTCCTTTCTCCTCCATTTTGATCCCTGTGAACAGAGATAAAGCAATGTGAATAAAAAGATCAGATGACAATGCAATACTTGATAACATTAGCCGTTTTGTAGATTGCAGGATGAGTACAACGCCAGGGAGGAAAGGCAAGAGTGAAAGGTTCAATCAGAGCATTAAAGAACTTAAATAGTCGCAGCCAGCATTACTCGCGGGTGGGGGGTTGCGCAGGGAGGGGTTGCGCGGGGGAGTTAATTAAGCAAGCATTTACAATGCAATGGTCTCTGCATCATTAAAGGTAGAGCTATTGGCATTGCTCATGACATTTCTTTAAACATAAATAAATGGCATTGCCATTCACATTGCCAATAGCTTAATCGTTAAATAAATGGCATTGTCATTTACAATGGGCAACTGCAAGATTTTGTTTGTAATGTAAGCCATGCTTTCGCAGTACTGTTGAATTTCATTATCGTCGCCTAGTGCTATTTTTCAGCCGTATATAGCGTGAGTTTTGTGGAGGTGCACCCTGCACGTTCACACACTGCTCACCCTACACACTCACACACTGCTCACCCTGCGTAATGCGAAAAGACCTAGCTCTGCCCTTCGGCCTGTGTTGTAATCGTACAGTAGGTTGTGAGTAGCTGCGCTTGATTGGTTGAGGCATCCCCTCTTTGCTGCTCCCTTCACAGAGGGCCGGCTGCCTCAATGAAGCTCCCACGTGTTCAGCTGTTCCTTGTTTTAGCTCCTGTGTGTCAGTGCACTGTGTAAGCGCACAAGCATACCCTGCTCTCTCTGGAACAGGCACTTGGCACTCACCACTCTGCACTCACTACTCTGCACTCACTACTCTGCACTCACTACTCTGCACTCACTACTCTGCACTCACTACTCACTACTCTGCACTCACTACTCTGCACTCACTACTCTGCACTCACACTCTGCACTCACATTCTGCACTCACTACTCTGCACTCACACTCTGCACTCACAACTCTGCACTCACAACTCTGCACTCACTACCCTGCACTCACTACTCTGCACTCACTACTCTGCACTTACTACTCTGCACTCACTCTCTGCACTCACTACTCTGTACTTACTACTCTGCACTCACTGCTCTGCACTCACACTCTGCACTCACTACTCTGCACTCACTACTCTGCACTCACTACTCTGCACACTGCACTCACTACTCTGCACTCACTACTCTGCACTCTGCACTCACTACTCTGCACTCTGCACTCACTACTCTGCACTCACTTCTCTGCACTCACTACTCTGCACTCACTACTCTGCACTCACTACTCTACACTCACAACTCTGCACTCACTACTCTGCACTCACTACTCTGCACTCACTACTCTGCACTCACTACTCACTACTCTACACTCACTACTCTGCACTCACTAATCTGCACTCACACTCTGCACTCACACTCTGCACTCACTACTCTGCACTCACACTCTGCACTCACACTCTGCAATCACAACTCTGCACTCACTACTCTGCACTCACTACTCTACACTCTGCACTCACTACTCTGCACTCTACACTCACTACTCTGCACTCACTACTCTTCACTCACTACTCTGCACTCACTACTCAACACTCACACTCTGCACCCACTACTCTGCACTCACAACTCTGCACTCACTACTCTGCACTCACTACTCTGCACTCACACTCTGAGCAGATGCATGACTGGGTATACACACTTGTTTTTTTAAGTCCTACACTGGATAGTAGGTGCCGTTGGTTCGCGTAGTTGGCATCACTGGCAGTGGCCTGAAGTAGTGCAAACAGCAGTTGCCTCCTCAGAAATATCTTGGGCCCTGGCACTTAATATGGCACAAATTGAACACTGCTAACAAGTGATTTTGCTTTCTAGCAACCACGTCACTGCCTCATTATTTACCGCTCTGTTTTCACTTATGATTCAGAAAAGGGGGTGGTGATGAACAGAGTGTCTGAATTAAGCAGACCACTCTTACCCAGTCCAAAGATCAGGGCTTGATCCATCACCGTTTTTTAGCTCACTGCACCATCCCAGCTCAGAACCTGGATACATGCAAATTAGTCTGACCCTGGTCCAGTGCATCATGGGAACAGGGCAGACCAAACTACCAAGCCTATTCTTATACTGGGAAGGAAACAAGCTTCCGGGGACCGGTTTCTGGCATTTCAGCCGTCTTCGGCCCGGCTTGCTTGAATCCTGATGGTGCAATGAGCAAGGGACTCACATCTGAGTATACCCTTCCACGCTTATGGTGGACAAAAACGATTCAGAAAAGGGGGTGGTGATGAACAGAGTGTCCGAATTAAGCAGACCACTCTTACCCAGTCCAAAGATCAGGGCTTGATCCATCACCGTTTTTTAGCTCACTGCACCATCCCAGCTCAGAACCTGGATACATGCAAATTAGTCTGACCCTGGCCCAGTGCATCATGGGAACAGGGCAGACCAAACTACCAAGCCAATTCTTATAATGGGAAGGAAACAAGCTTCCGGGGGCCGGTTTCTGGCATTTCAGCCGTCTTCGGCCCGGCTTGCTTGAATCCTGATGGTGCAATGAGCAAGGGACTCACATCTGAGTATACCCTTCCACGCTTATGGTGGACAAAAACGATTCAGAAAAGGGGGTGGTGATGAACAGAGTGTCTGAATTAAGCAGACCACTCTTACCCAGTCCAAAGATCAGGGCTTGATCCATCACCGTTTTTTAGCTCACTGCACCATCCCAGCTCAGAACCTGGATACATGCAAATTAGTCTGACCCTTGCCCAGTGCATCATGGGAACAGGGCAGACCAAACTACCAAGCCAATTCTTATACTGGGAAGGAAACAAGCTTCCGGGGACCGGTTTCTGGCATTTCAGCCGTCTTCGGCCCGGCTTGCTTGAATCCTGATGGTGCAATGAGCAAGGGACTCACATCTGAGTATACCCTTCCACGCTTATGGTGGACAAAAACGATTCAGAAAAGGGGGTGGTGATGAACAGAGTGTCTGAATTAAGCAGACCACTCTTACCCAGTCCAAAGATCAGGGCTTGATCCATCACTGTTTTCACTTATGTTCATGGACACATCATTGTTTTCTGGTTCCGCGCCAGTGGCGCTTTCCGTTAATGTACTTGCACGCTAACTGCAACCTGCTGCATAACTTCCAGATTTCAACAAAAAACATACTATGCCTGACCCGGCAGACTCCCGAGCAGCCTTCGAGGCACGCACCTCTGCCGAGCCGAGGCCCAGGAGGAGAGGCTGGAGTGCACGCGCGCCCAGCATCATCCAGTCCTGACACTAAATGCAGACGCTCCAGGAATGCCAAATACAGTTCCAAGCGTTCCGAGAGCAGACAGCAAAGAATGTTGCATGCGCGCCCACCATCTGGATTCAATTACGGGCCCCTTGACAGCTGGTAATTGATAATTTATAGCCTTCTGGTGCGCGTCTCCGAACAGAATATGCTGGAAGTGGAGAAACGCTACAGACTATGGCCTATTGCGTGCTGCCTTGTAAAAAGACAGGCATGCGATGGCCAATTCCCATGCAGCTCCCATAAATAACAAACACAATTCACGCGCTTCTCTGGAATGTCTAGGTAGCATATTTTTTCCCGCATCTCAGTTTGTGTTATTATTGTGGTTTAATTAACTATTGGGATGCGGGGTGATTAGGGCTTTCCCTCTTTTCTTACCTTCGCTGCTGTGATTATTGGCATATTCCATGGAAAGGTAAGTGGAATAATCAAAGCTTGCAAAGCAAATGTCTACCGACTCAAAGGTTGTATGGAAAAATATCGTGTACAGAAATATTGTCTGACATAAATATTAAGTCCTACGTATCGTTCACAAAAATATTGTCAAAGTGTGTGATATTTTTGTAAAAGATATTTAGGATGTAATATTAAGTTTGATGATATACAGATAGACAAAGTTTGAGTTTGCTTTCTTATTTAAGTAGATGTCACACTGCAGACTTCTGTAAATCTTAATTCTTTTTTCAAACTAATCAAATCTTAATCTCTATGAGCAAAGATCGTGTCATTGTAGAAAAAGTTCTCTACAAAATCACTTTCTTGTGCTTCAGGACAGTGGGGTCAACATGTGCGTCATCAAGGCCATAATGGTGATTACAAAAACAGAAATATTTTACACAAATAAGTTTAAGTGGAAAAAGTGTCACACTCCAAATGGAAATAAAGTAATTCATCTGAATATTCAGTCATTGAAACACGTCAAAAGTAAAATATGACACATAGTTTATGCGGCCAGAGGTTCATTTACAGCAATAATTAACAGGTTCCATTATTCCTGTCGTTTTACCGCATTCAAGATGCGTTTTTCAGGAGATTGATTAATGTATTTCCCATGGGTTCCAGCGGGACTGAGAAAGGAGAGGTACATAGGTGAGAATGAAACACTTGAGCAGTTATCAAGCACGGGGTAATTTAACTCAGATGAGGTGTTGCTCAAAGCAATGGGTTTGAAGCTGTTCCGGAAGTGGCTATGGGATCAGCCTTGCGGATCTGGACTCGGGTGTCATTGCAGATCCTGGAGCACAGCATGAGCACGCCTGATGTCACGTCCCTTGCTGGTTCCCACTCTGCTGATTCCGGCACTAGTATGGTTTGTCCTCTAGCGTGGTGGTGAAAGATAATTGAATGTGAGTCTGTTTCTTGCAAAAAACGTCCTAATGCGACACTTTTATGCTAAAGCATTGAGATATTAAATATTGAGTCCACGGGAGCTTAGGTGGCCTGGCTGTGCTGTCACAAAGAGTTCGAGGCCCACTTTGACGTAGGCAACACTATGGTGGCGGGAGGGGGGGGCACTAGCTGGATCTATGGTTGAGTTGGGTTGCACAAGACTAGCAGGTTAGAAGACTTGCAACCCTTTGGAAACACAACTAGCTTCTCACAGTGGCCTTAACAATCAGGGCTGAAAAGCGCAATGGGTGAGCTGCTGCCACTTGGAGAGGTCCTCTACCTCTGAGAGCAATTGATCCTCGGTAAATGTCCATCTTCATTCAATTTAGTTTGGGGGATTAAAGAACAAAGAACTCTGCTCACTCTACCCACTTTCCCCTCTGGCTGGAAACTTTATATGTACACGAGTGGGAATGGGGAGTATCAACTGCAGAAAATGTTACACAGCTACTAAAACCATGAGTAAAATGTTTGTTTATTTGAAGATCAGTCCATCTTCAGCAAGCAAAGTGGCAGAAGATTGTTAATAACGGGGGACAACTGGGCTAAACCTCTCCTTAAAACAAATTTGAAACTCAGCCTTTGAATATGTAACTTTGCAGGTAAAGGTTACATTTCACATAGGACTAGCATATACCCCTGCTTCTCTACAGTGCTGGAGTAATCCTGGTTTCCCCAGGGGCGGTTTCTCCTAAAGGGCGAAGGAGCATTGCTTCACCTGCTGCGAGCACAGCATGTAAATATAATTTGCTCAGCAGGTGAATATAATTTAAAGAAAATGGGCATTACCATCCTAGCGCCCCTCGAGTGTTAGAGTGTGAGGCCGGAGACCAGATGGGCTGATGGCTGCAGCAGACTGACTCGTTGACTGTTGGGCCTTCACGTCACCTAGGGGCGGCTCTGGGAAAGGTTCAAGTACAGAGCTGCAGCCTCTGTAGTTATGCCACCCTCTAAGGTTTTGTGGTGGTGTGTGTTGGAGAATGCTTTTTATGACAGGTTGGTGGGGCAGAACTAGGGAAGGTGGCAGTCACAACGTTCACAGAAGTGTGGGAGCTGCTCTGAATTACTCGAAGGTATAATCAGCCTGGCTGAGGATAACTTTTCTAACTCTTTAACTGTGCACAGCGCTGACAAGGAACCATCAGCTAATGGCTCGTCGTCACTTCTGCCTAAAAATATGCAAGAGGTATAGCCTGCATTCCAACTATCTTCCACGTCACTCTTCCCTTAATGAAAGCCCTACAGAACTTCCGTCAAGGCATCAATTTCCTTAATGGCGTTGTTGCTATGCTTACTCAAACAGGATGCCTTAGGAGCAGAAACCAGAGCGAATCAGTGTTAAAAGGATGTCATTGCTGAAGAGATGTATCTTGCGTTCTGTGAAAGGATGTCACTGCATTAGCTATGTATCTAGTGTTTTGTTTACTTACATAAAAAAACAGGAGAGCAAAATGTGCACAACAGTAGAAAATAAGATCAGCCATAGTAGGTAAGCACCGAGCAAAGGAAAGATTTTCTGTGGTTACATCCCACCAATCATATGATTAGAAGCAAACATTGACAAAGTCAATAGTTATAACGATCCTAAGCATGCCGCTGGTACATAAGCAGTTGCCTTCATCATGCCAGTGTATGCATGAGACCATTTTCTACAGTTCTGTAGCCCATTATTAGAACTCCCTCATCTCAAGCACACATCCTTGCTATAATAAGTTCTAGATTAGAGGTCCCTGAAGTCTAGTGTGAGAGTGCTTTGGGTAGGGTGTGACTGCTGTCACATCCTCCATGATATGAGGGGTTGGAGAGTTCTGCTAGTAGTACGAGACTGCTAGTCTGTGAGGGGTGTAAGACTGTACAGTGCACGCTGTGCTGTTAGGTTAACCTAAGGCTAATTGTATCTATATGTTTTACAGCCCAAGTGATTCATTATATTTTAGCTTTAATGGCTCTGTCTTTGCTCCCATAATATAAGAATGACAACATAAAATATAATGCACCAGAAAACCTGACAGGCTAACTATTTATTTCTAGCTGCCAAGCCTTCAGATTACTTATGTGTGACATAGGCATAGTTTCAGGGTACTTATGTCCAATTGTACAAGTTGCACACTACGGTAACTGTTGAACATACCTAATACAGTAAGATATAAGCAGTGGAGTAACAAGGGGGAGGTGGCGCTCTGCCCCGGGCAACATGAGGTTTGGGGCGGTGCCCCCGCTCTTACTTGCCTGCCATTACTGGGTGGCCGTCCCAGGAATTACCAGCATCCCCCCACTCCAACATGCGGCCATCGTGGGCGGCAAATGCAGGGACCACCACGGTGTACAATGCCTAGCTATGCCACTGGATACAAGCTACACGTTCACAGTTGTTTTGAAAAACATTTTCCTTTCCCAAATTTGCTTTAAAATGTACCATTTGCCACTGCTTTCTTCAAACCGTTCTCTCGGGAAGAACCCCCCAAACATGCGCTTGTTACGTAACACTTATACCAAACTTGTATGTACCTTCACTTGCAAATGTCAACAGCCGCCACTGGGTTTCCGCACCGTAAAGATGTCCTCACCTCAAGCTGTTACCCCTTTGCAAACACTCTTTGATGTCATGGTATATTGAGCTCCCAGATCGCTCTCTGGATTGGCAGAACCCCTCATTCACAGAAGACAATCAAAAGCTGGTATTTAGGTTACCATAACATGACAAAGAGAATAGCACCATGGAGAAAAAAGGGTAGCAGTTCCCAACGTCAATGGCCACGTTGCCAATACTTAAGGAGTTGTTGAGCAAGTCAGCAGGAGGGATACAATGCGTAAAAGGAAATGTTTGGAAAGCCTTTAAATATAGAGATTAGTGCTTACTAAGATACAGATCACTGAATAGGGCATGTCACCAAGAATGCGAGCTTTAACTGACAACCTGGAACTCTGCTATTGCTCTGAATGCTGGAACATTCTGGGCAGGTTGTGTGAGAGTTCTTAAATCTTGACAGCTATTATGGAACCCGAAAGTATAAAAAAAGCCTTGACTGTCATGCCCTTGCTAAAAAAGAAAAGATAAATACTGCCTTTCAGTTTTTTGTGCTGCACGTGGTTTAAAACACAAGCACATGTATATGATACAGCTGTATAACCTTATTGGCAAGGTTGGGATAAGAATGTAAAAAACATCATGAAAGGCTCAAGGGCCACTGATCACCAGGCACTGTAAAACGTGTTACAATTGGTGGAGACATCACAAGAAGGCCCAAGTAGAGTTCTGTCACAAGAACAGCACTGTAAGATTCCGAGGACAGTCTACGGACAGTGTTTGAAACCCCGCACCAAACCATGAGCAACATTTTTAGTGCAATAGAGATATTCCTAAAGTTGCAAGGTTATGAGTCTGGTTCCACTTTCAGAAGAGCTAACTAAAGAATCTAGAGGAACTAGTCTGCTCATAGATTACGAGTAATTGTGTATATTAAGCGGTCAGATGAACTAAATGTGTGTTTAACATTTCTTGCAACAACGTGCGCTCGGCGTATTCCAAGATGGCTGCCTAAGCTCGGAGCTCCGTGCTGCGTCGGGAGAGGCAGTTTAGATTTTGGCGGTACTAGAAACGCTTTACAGCTAAAATGGGGAGTTATTAACAGTGGAACCTCCTCTGACCACGAGGCTGTTCTTCATTTTCTCATTGCTGCTTCTAGCTCAATAAAAAAATTAGGGACAAAGACTGCTACCTTCCAGCTGCCATTTTGTTTTTACCCCTGAGTGGAGGATTTTTTCCTCTCAGCTCTGCACTTTTATTAAGGTACTGCTTTTTCCTCCTTATACCAATTGGTTATTGGGATTTTCTCTCAGTTCACTTAGGATTCCTCCAGCTATATTTAATGACCAACGTCACTGGACTTTTCATTTTCATTTGTATAAAAGGGAGATGTTATTGGATTCCTTTGATCATGTTCAATTAAAAGGCAGAACTAAACATCTATTACACTCAAATAAAAGGCTTACTGCTGATGTGCCTATATTCCTTAGCAGCCCTTCTTGATGAGTTGCATAAGTCTGTTAGTATGGCTTAATTTAATTCTGAAAGGACAGCGTCTATGTGTATTGTGCCATCACAGATTCATTCACCCTCCTCTGCTAACAAAAGGCTTAAGCAAGGCCCTCCTTCTCCACCAAAATCTGCTCTGCCTGTATCGTTAGACATTGTCTTGGAGGAAATATGTGCTCTGAGACCATATACTGAGGAAACCAATACATATCTTCAAGTTCTGGGTACAAAGTGGTCTTCACTCGATTCCTGGGTGTCCGCAGTTGAATAGCATGTCAGTGATCTTCAAAAAGTCTCTACAAAGGTTTTATCTCTAGAGAAGGATGTTATACTCTTGAAGATATCTGCTGAGGATCTTGAAAACAGAAATAAGAGCAACAACCTTTGCCTATATGTTCTTATGGAGGGTGTTAAGGGAGATATCCTGTGACCTTCTTCACCTCTTTTCTTCCAAAAAATCTAGACCTTCCTGCATCAGTATTTTTGGATATCCACTTTGGTCAGAGCTTGGGCCCCCACCTGTCTTCTTCATCTGCCCCTTCAAAGCCTTGTGGCATAATCCTCCTATTTACTGACCTTTTGCAAGTTTTAAATGCAGCCAAGCCTAAAACCAATACATTTGATCAGGAGCTACATTTTTCTTATCCCGAGATGTTTCTACAGCAACAGCTAAATGGCAGAAGGAGTTCATTTAGCTCAGACCAGCTCTACAAACCTTGGGTGAGCGCTATGTTTTATTTCATCCATTCTTGTTTAAAGTGACTTTTCAGAGCTGCACTACTACTTTTAAAGATCCTGCAGATTTTTGAAAATGTCTTCATTCACACTCTACGGCGTCCATGGACACAGCTGGTCCTTCTTCTATAACTTGAATCTTATAAGACAGTCCCTGAGAAATTGAGATTTTCATGATTATTTCACTATAATCTTAATTTTTTGCTTCCTTTGCAGGTTATCTTTTGATTGATGTATCAGTATTCAATCATATATATGTGTTTATTTTTCTTAATTACTTTACCGTCATTGCAGATTATCCAGATCCTCACATATTCGTCCCCTGTTCCTTCTCGCTCTTCCGGCGTGGTATGTCTCCCTCTGTTGGATGTCCGGTCTTTACTGTCTGCTCCAGTTCTTGTTGTTTGCTTGTTTCCCTTTGAAGGTATGTTTTACAGTCATCATTCTATGTTTGATATCTACTGTCTCCTCTTATATCTCCACTCATTCAACTTTTATCTTACTGATCTTATTGTATTTCTTAGCATATGTACTTCTTTCTTCACTATTTCATACATCCCTTTTCATCACTGATGATCATGTTGTTTTATACCTAATTCAGTCTCTTTACATTCAGAGTTGTATCTTGGAATGTGAAAGGCTTTATTAACCCTATAAAGTTATAACCCTATAAATCCTGACTTAATTTTGTTGCAAGAAACCCATTTAACAGAGACAGAGGCTTTGAAACCTAAACAGAACTGATTTGGTTTAGTCCTAGTGTCTCCCACAGCCACTAAAAAAGCAAGCATTTGCATATTGCTGGAAACATTGAATGAGCAAGGAATAAAACCACGTACATGCCAGCATTTTGGAAGAGGAAAAGTGGGAGCCTTAAAAAACAATAATCGGGAGAATGTATTTTCTTCATTGATTTGTATCGAATCTGAAGCAATCTGACACGTTTGGCTTAAAAATCGGGAATATCCCTCCTGAATCTGGTCTCTAGGCATGTTTGCAACTATGATATAAAACATGTGAACATATATTACTTCGGCTGCTGTAGGTCCCCAAAGCTCTATCACTCGCTATTCATACATATAATTCCCCATTTGTGAAGCTACTGTATTAGTGCGTGCTCAGAGCGTGGTATGTGCGACAAAGTAAAACAAAGGGGGCGGGGTGTACTGCAGCATATGCCACTATGAAGCAAATATGCCACTTCCCCACTATCTCATCCAAACCCCATAAGCAGTGGCATTACGCAAAAATTATTTAACGATTCATGAACAGAGAATGATGCTGACATTATTCCTGAAGAGATCCGCAGGCGGCACAGGTAACAAACTGAGGCGTTCCCCAGACTAGTGAAGGAGGAGATGGTATGTGATGTCCCAGGGCCGATTGAAGTGCTGTCACAGTCTTTAGCTGAGAAAGCCATTCTGGCATAGCCAAGAGGATAAACAAGCAGGAGAGGCTTAGGTGCACGCAAACATTTTGAGACTGAACAATGTCTCTAATGTGCAATGTGGAAGTGAACATGAGAAATGTAATTAAGCTGGTGCAAGGGTGAATCACATGCAGGATATGAAATAAGTAGTCCGCAAAAGAACAGATAATGACCTACTGTGCAAGTAAACTGTAGTTGGCCGGTGCTCCTTGATACAATACAGAAAGGATGTATTGGAGCACCAGCCAAGAAGGAGCCCGGAAAAAAGAGCAACAGAGGAGTGACCCAACGGCAAGCGACAGGCGGGATTAGGCGGGATTCCACTCGGTAGAGTGATTACCAGAGGTCTTCCAGACAGCGCATGCACTGTCTAGGCTCGACCTAAAAATGGGTAAATTATTTTGTGGCATAAAAAGTTGAAATTTTCTGTTATTACTCAAGAAATTCGGAGGGTGGATGGGTATTAGTTAATTTGTTTATTAATTATATATCTTTTAACAGTATTTAAGGTTTATGGTTCCACTAAACTGGATGATTATTTCTGGCCTAACAGTTCTAAATAGTGTATACAGTGATGATTTTTTTATCCTCTGAGGTGATTGTGACAAAGTTATTGACCCTTTTATTGAGCGCCAATCCCAGGTTCGTTTTATTCCTCACAAGACTCAAAAGCAATTCCAAAATACAAATTCTCAGACATGTTTTGTAGATGCTTGGAGACTCTGTAATCCTGATGCAACATAATTTTCTTTTTTTTGTCTCCTCCACAATACATTTTCCTTCCTAAATCCTTGACCCAAAACCTTATTTGTTCTTCATTTGAACCTATTGTCATCTCTGATCATGCCCCAGTTGTTGCTGATTTCCATCTGCTCCATTCACATCCCAGGTCCGCTAGATGGAAATGTAACAATTTTCTTCTGCAAGATCTGACTTTTTTCCCCTCTTATTTCTTTGCTGAGGATTTTCTTTCCTTAAATGTGGACCCAGATCCTTCCCCTTCATTAATATGGGAAGCATTTAAGGCTAATGCACATGGCTTTATCATAGACTTTGTTTCCAGAAAAAAGAAACACATACTTACTCAACATAAAATTCTACTCGCCAATATCAAATGCCTAGAACAGCAACTATACACCTCTTCCACCGATTCTGACTTAGAGGAGCTTGTTCGTGCAAAACTTTATTTTAACAACATAACGACGGATAATGCCTCATCTATTCTTCTCCGCACCAGTGCTTGCTATTATGGTGGATGAAATAAAGTTGGCAAACTGTTGGCTAACCTTAAATCTTGGAAGGTGCGTGTGTTAGTAGAATCCATTTACTCACCAGATGGGACAGATGGGAAGCATCTTTTCAAGAATCCGGCCATTTTAGATTAATTCATGACATTTTATAAAACTCTATATACTCCAGAGACCCCTCACCTCTTTCTCTTATTGACACCTATCTTAATCACGTTTCACCTCCCTCCCATAAAGATCTTGAGTTGACTTCACATCTCTAGATTCTGATCTGTTGACTTTGGAGTGATCTCAATCTTTTAAGTCTTCTTTAAAAAGAGAAAACTCTGGTTCCTGATGCATTTATGGTATACTTTTTTTTCCATTCTCAAATGTACTTCTTCCAAAACTCTTACAGCTCTTTAGTACTTTTACTCTTCTGGTAAGGCGAAAGGCACGTTTTTAGAAGCTACAAAATGCCTAATTCATAAAGATGGTGTGATCCCAAACATTGTGAAAATTATTGCCCTTTATCCCTGGTAAATGTTGATTATGAAATTTTTGCCAAATTGCTTGTTTTACATCTTGAATCTCTTTTACCGAATCTAATTGGCCTAGAGCAGTGTTATTTCATTAAAGGCAGACTAACTTCCGATAATACTCGGTTACTCTTTAATGTTTTGAATAAGGCTCCAACTCTTTCTACTGCAGTTGCTATTGACGCGGAGCAAGCTTTCGATAGGGTAGATTAGTCCTTTTTATTTAAAGCTGTTCATTGGCATGGGTTTTGTCCCAAATTTGTTTCTCTTATCTCCTTGTATATTCTGCTCCTAGAGCTTCTGTCGCAGTTAATGGTCTCACATCTCAATTCTTTTCTCTGCAATCTGGTGTACGTCAAGATTGTCCCCATCTCCTCTTCTATTGATTTGATCACTTGAACCCTTTTTATCCAATATTCGTCAGAATACTTCTATTTCTGGATTTATTTATGGTGATCAACACTTGAAGTTATCCGCTTATGCTGACTATATTTTATTCTTTATATCTCATCCTGAAAACTCTATTCCTCCTTTATTACAATAAATCTAAGATTTTTCCTTAGTTCAGGTTATAGGATTATTTTTGACAAGACAGAAATCCTCCCCATCACCAAATCTTGTCACAAACAACAGTTTGATTCTACTGAGTTCGACTGGAATAGTTCTAAAATCAAATACTTAGGCATCTGGTTTAATAATTCCAAATTGCCCGCTAGATGCCCAGCTACCGTCGTCACAGATGGATTTAAATATTTGGGGTCCACATAACTCAGAATGCTGGGGAGTTTTTCAATAAGAACCTCGAACCCCAAATGGCTCGACTTGGGGCCGGTGTCAGTCAGTGGCGATCGCTACCGCTTTCCCTCTTAGGACGTGCGGCATTATTTAAGATGCTCGCCCTGCCGAGTTTGCTATATATCTTACAAAACACACCATACCCTGTTCTTCAGGGAGTTTTCATGAGTATCTCACAGGCAGTGCGTACACTGCTCTGGAATGACGGGCCTCCTAGAATAGCACTTAGCAAACTCAGCAGAGGGGTGTACGACAGAGGCCTGGCGCTCCCTGATGTGCACCTTGTTATACTTTTGGTGAGTGCCCTATATGTTGTTTAAGGTGGTGACTCGTATGTTGTTTGTATAGGGTCGTGAGTGCCCTATGTTGTTTGTCTAGGGTTGTGAGTGCCCTATAGTGGTCAGTTTTTGGGTGGTGGATGCCCTATGTTGTTTGTCTAGGGTGGTTAGTGCCCTATAGTAGTCGGTTTTGGGGTGGTGAGTGCCCCGTGCATTCATGCATTAATTGTTATATTACTAGCGTTATTTATGCATGTTTTTAATTTTTATTTTTCCTGAGGGAGGGGGATGGGCAATGTAAATGTTACGTTTGGAAATGCATTGTTCATCTTTGGAGTTGATGTTTACTTTTAATGTGCAATGCAATGATTTCTTTTACAATGCATTGTATTTACATCGCTAATGCCTTCTTTTCTGAATGCATTGTATATCTTCTTTCCATGTTTTTGATTTTTGTCCACATTTCTTCCTTCACTTGTGAATTGTCTTTTCCCTAAGGAAGCGGGATATGTTATACTTAGCTTTGGTGTTTGGAATGCCTGATGTCATAGTAGAATCCTGTGTGCCTGGCTTGTGTGGAGTGGCAGTTGATGGCAGGCAGGCTGAGTGGCAGGGAGGCCACTCCTGGTGGGGTTTATTTCTATTCATCTTAAATTAACTGCTTAAACCTGAACTTGTAACTAAGCCTAATTAAACCTACGTGATATTTATACCTGGCTTATGGACTTCTTTTAATTACAACACACCTATACTACTGGGCCTCTCAGCTCCAGGTAGTTAAGGACTGAGTAGGGGCAGATGGCTCTGAACCGGCCTACAGAGTGGACCAGCTGCGCGAAGTGTCACGGCTGACTGACTTTGGCGGTTAGAGATTGATTAGCAAAGACTATTTGGGGGAACGTCTGGAAGGGATCTACCCCCGCTCATTTGCATACCATAAGAAGGAGTACAACCTTCACAATTCCCAACACTTTCATTACATACGCCTTATACATGCCATCCGCTCCCACCTGGATAGAGATTCCTCCATCCCGGAGTATTCCCCTCTAGAGGATAGGCTATTATTAGACCCTATATTAGAGAAGCCCACATCCACCATCTATCGTAAACTCATAAACAATATGCTGGACCCCTTGGTGAAGCTCAGAGTGACATGGTCCCAAGACATGGGTGCCCTCGATGATGATGGCTGGCGGGATGCCACACCGAGCCCACGTGAGATAGCAATTCGTCCTAGGTTCCGATTGGTTCAATTAAAAATACTCCACCGTATATACAACCCCTACACACACTTATATGAATGGGGCAGGAGTCCATCGGCCCTCTGTTTGAGGGGTTGCCAGGTGGAGGGTACCGTCTACCACATACTGTGGGAGTGCCCTGCATTAGTCCCTTTTTAGACCAAGGTTGCAGACACGATGTCAAGGGTTGTGGGCGACATGGCCCTGCTGGAGCCAAGGTGGCTTTTGTTGATGATTAAGGGAGACACAGATTGGTCCAGACATGTTGAACTGTGGCTTGCTTTGGCTGTGGAGGTGGCCAAAAAAACACAGCAAAGGGCTGGGGGTCACGGACGCCCCCGTCCTGGGAGCAGTGGAGGAGGGACCTAGGATGGTGCCAAAGAGCTGAGGAAGCCTTCTATAAGAGCTGGGGTTGCAGGAAGAAATGGAAACAGATTTGCGGACCATGGCGGAAATATAGGGAGGTGGGAGGGGGTTCTGAGGAGTAATCATGTACTTGTTTAACCCACTTGTGTACTGTTGTGCTATCTTTCTTTATTCCCCGCACTGCAATTTTCTAATTTGTCTATTGATTATCAACCACTGTGACTTGGTACTAAGAGCAATGTTCAATAAAAAGAATAAGAAAAAAAATCCATATTGGGTTCAGTTAAAATGAATATGAAGGAAGCACTATTTCGTATTTCTAAACTAATGGTGGAGTAAATGTTCCCACTTTTCGGCTCTATCACAAGGCCTTTTGTCTTAGACTAGTTTCTAAATGGCTTCTTACTGTCTCCTCCCCTTTTACTCCTGTAAGGGGTAATTTTGAACGAGCCTTACTTGCACCTTTTCCTATAAAGGAAGTTCTTGCCTTTACTATTAAATTTAATGTCACTTCTCTTCCGCTGTTTAAACACACTTGTTCATTGCCGGTTAAAAACCATCTCTAGAGCCTCCTCCCATACGATCTCCTCTTTGGCACAATCATCTCATTACTATCAGCAATACACCTATTTACTGAAAATCCTGGCGACTTAGGGGAATTGTTTAGGTCCAGGATATGTTTGATGGTATGTCTCCTTGTTCATTCCCTCAGTTTCAGGACATTTGTAAATGTCCTAGTTCATTTTTGCATACATTCTAAAACCCTTATGGGAGTACTTCTAGAATTTACACCCACAGAAGATTCCCTTCTCAGAATATTGGCAGTCCTTTCCAAAGCATCCCTGATCTATAAACACCTTCATACCACAAATCCTGATTGATCTAAATAGGCACTTATTTGGCATAAGGATTTGGGTTGCAATTGGAGCATCAATTTCTGGGAGAAGATCGGAGCTAGATCATTAAAAATCTCTAGATCTGCCTCTACCACTCAATCCATATTCTTTATATACCATAGTTTATATTTTAGTCCCCAATCCATAGCTAAATGTACAAATACTGATAACAAAGCTTTTTGCTCTTGTTATTTTGATGCACCTCTTATTTTACTACCCTGCTGTATCCTCCTTTTGGAGGAATATTAGGTCTTGTATCTCAATCATTTTTAATTTACATACTCCCTTATCAAATAATATTCCTTTTACAGGGGGGACGTGGCTTGGCCGAACAGCGGAATGGCCACACAGTAGAGCGGCTCCGCCGGCCGGTTTAATTAATTCGATCAACATCCTTGCAAAAAACACTCAAAGCTGCGGTCCACTAGTGGGAATCGTCGCGGGGACACGTCAGCTGTCTGATGTGTTCTTTCCGTGGAAATACAGCGGTCTGAGGGGACGTACGAACACCCGAAAAGGAAGAGCGAGGCCTAACCATGCAGCCACATTGGAATCCGGGACCTGGATTTCAGCGCAGCCCCAAACATCGCAAGGCGCACACCGGGAGTGTAAACGCTGTGGAAGTCCCGGCGGAGAAGGACAGCCGGATCGTCGAGTACAGGCGTATTCCGGTGGCAAAGGAGACACCTCACGGTGGTAGGAGGAGAAATCAGAGCTAACAGAGGGAGCACTGATGTGTGGTTCCTGCCGGTGCCCACCGAAGAAGGTACCGCAGAGCTACGAGGGGCTTGGTGGAAGCTCGGGGGGCACGGACGTCTGCGCGAGCGGACACAGCGGAGTGTAAGAACGGACACGAGGGCCCTGGCTGAGGTGAGCGGGTGCCTGTGCCCTGGCTCATCTGCTGGGTGCATGAAAAACAACAGCGGGAGCGAAGCTGCCATTTTATAGCACCTGGAGATCGCCAAGGTGGCGCAGAGCTTGGGAAAGAGGCCGCTGGGCTGACCCGAGAGGTGAGGTAGCCTAAATATTGCCCCACACGGTAAACACTGAGCAGATAAGACACAGAGGGGAGCCTCTAGAACGGATAGCCGCGGCGCCCAACGCATAAGTTAGCGGGCACTGAAAGACATTGTTCTGCAGAGGAATTACCGCACTGACCGCAAGGTTGCTATTGCATGCAGGGAGGGTGGCTGAGAACTGCACCAGAAGATCACAGCATTCCCCATTTCAGTTGTGGAGGGGAGGAAAACACCGGGCAGCTGCTAGCACCACCACGAGGGACCTACCCCCACACGGGCAATAAGTCAACATTGCCACAACAGCAATAACAGAGCAAGACAGTACTGCAGCACTAAGTGCTGAAGGGTGCAATCTGAAGGCAGTGAACAAGGTAGCACTCTGAACGGAGGGGGTGCAACCAAAAACACAGCCCATAGTTGCTGCAGAGATGCGCCAACACACTCGCGCTATACCGGGGAGCAACCTGACCCCGTTGCGGTGGATGGACCACGCTCTGCGGGCCTCATCAGCGGAAGGAGCGCGGAGATTGTGAGGACTCGCAACATAAGGCGAGAGATCTAACGCAGATCGAGTGGAACTTTGAGTGTGGAAGAGCGCTCCCCCCCCACACTACACACCCAGCAAGTTTATTGGAAGATTGCCGCCTGACAGAGGGCACGGTACTAAGCCATCAACTCTGCAGCACTGATACTGGAAGGTGTGGAGTGTAACAATGGGGAAGCCGGATACTAGACAACCACGTTTAAACTTCGATAAAAAAACGGCCAAAGGGTCGGAAGTTGACACCGGCCACCAGGAAAAATCTTTAGACCACCGCATCGTCACAACCACCAGCTGATGATATCCGGGAAATGTTCAAAGACCTAAAATCCAGTTTACAGGGCATAGACACCAAGATGGACTCATTGGCTGAATGGATGGACGGACAGAATAACACAAAGGATGGATAAGCAGGAGGGCCGCGTGAGTGTACTGGATACAAGAGTGACGGAAATGGAAGAGGGGCAAAGGGATATGGACAGGAAGCTACATAACATGGATGGCATATTACATGCCATACAGCAGAAGAATGAGGATTTAGAAGCTAGGTCCCGGCGTAACAACATACGTATTACCGGAATTGTGGAAACAACAGACATCCAGAATATGGAGAAATACATTGAGACGATGATGACAGATCTATTCGGACAGGACTTGCCAGCCATGTTTCTTATCGAAAGAGCGCATTGCACATTCGGACCTCGACCTAGGCTTGGGGCGCTGGCGAGGCCCATATTGGCACGAGTTTTGAATTACAGAGACTGGGACATGATATTGAGGATGGCAAGGGAGAGATGTGACATCCAATACAAAGGCAACAACATAGCGATATACCCAGACTTCACGCTCCAGGTCCAAGCGGCCTGGAGGAAATTCATTCCTCCCAAGAAAATTTTTCAACAACTAGGCACCAAATATTCTTTGATTTACCCTGCTACGTTGAGGGTACAGGGGCCTGGAAAGCATACATTTTTCATGGACGTGAAGCCAGCGCTGTCTTATGCTAAGCAATGGCTAAGGACCACAAACAATGGGCCATGACCAGTGACCTGCACACTGAACACAATCTAAGCGACAATGATTGATGGGCATGTGCCGACACGTCGGACTCTCAGATAAGCTTCACATGCTACATACAGAGATTCTGTGCTTTGCAGCTCTGAGGCGGAGACTATCAAGATAGACCTGATTGTCCCTAAAGTGGGTAGGCTATAAAATGATTGACAAGAATAGACAGATAATACCCGTTATATGGAAAATTCTAGTTTATTGGATCTGGGATGTGTGCTTCGCACCCAGCCACCCTGTCACAAGTACAAGGAAGGTTTGCCGGCAGACTCACGTACCCCACTGGGATGACTCCCAAGGGTTCACTACTCTGGACCATGTGTTTACAGTTCTGGGGGATGAGGGAGGGTACTTCACAACCTGATTGGGGGGTTGGTGTGGGTGGAGGGGATGGGGAAATGTTTTCTTTCATAACCCTGTCATGTCAAATACCACTGCTTTGAGACAAAACTGTTTGATGTACACTTGTTTATTCCTCTGAGGCATTCCTTAGTCCGCAGTTTGGTCTCGCAGGAAGTTGTCTTCATATTCAGAAATACTGCCCATGCGTTAGCCTCATGTCCAACAACCAAGGGCCATGCACATATAATTCACATGTGTTCATCATGACAGAGCTTAAATGTCTTTCTTGGAATGTGAGGGGCCTCAATGACCGCAGAAAGGCCAGGCTGGTCCACTCTTATCTCTTGAGACATGCATTAGGCATCTGCTTGCTGCAGGAAACTCACTTGACGACCACAGCTGTTACAGCACTCAAACATACCAGATGGGGGAGGTAGTGGAGGCTGGGTTTTCGAACTACTCAAGAGGAGTATTGATCCTCATTCGCAGGGGACTACAATGGCAAACGCACCACAGAATTATAGACAGAGAAGGGAGATACATTCTGTTACAAGGCACACTCCACAACACCCCAGTGGTGATAATAAATACTCACGGACCGCACACAGATAATCCTAACTTTTTTCAGACCATACAGCCGAAAATCCAAACACTGGGAGACACCGGACGTCTTGTGGGGGGGGGGATTTTAATGTAGTTTTATTGCCCATAGAGGACAGGCAAGGAGCGCCCCGTGAACACCATCCGAGAGCGGCCGAAATGCTGCTAGGAGTTATAGAAGACCTCAGGCTAGTGGACTCCTGGAGAGTACTGCACCCGACAGTTAGGGAGGGTACATGCATGACTCATCATCGCAATGCATGGTCCAGGCTGGACTATTGGCTAGTAACTAGGCATCTGCACTCCTGGGTGACCGATGCCGCACACTACTCCTGAATCTTGTCCGATCACGCACCCACTTTGATAGCAATGCAAATCCCACCACCATATCGCCAACCCTTCAGCTGGCGTTTCCCAATGGGAGCACTAATGGATCAGGTTTTCCGGGAGGAATTCAATGAAAAAATTGATGACTACTTCACATTGAATGATGGGTCAGTGGACTCGCCAGGCATGCTATGGGAAGCGTTTAAAGTGATTACAAGGAGGAATTGCATGGCACTTAAAACAGGGGTACTAAGGGATATACGAAACACATTGCAAAGGTTGGAGCGCGATATAGGGGAACTGGAGCAATCGATCCAAATAACCTCGTCACCTGCTGCCTTGGCCCAGCTTAGGTCAAAATGAATGGCATACCAGTCAGAGGCAGAACGGGAAACAGCATATATGTATAAATATACACAAGCGAGATGATATGGGGAAGGAGATAGAGTTGGGAAAACACTAGCTGGCCTGCTCAGGACCCCCAGGGGAGCTAACTACATAAGTGAATTGCAAACAGAAATTGGCGAGATAGTTAGAACACCGAGTTATATACTGAAAGCAATGACCCACTTTTATCAACAGCTATACACCTCCCACACGAACCCAGCCCAGTCCACCATTGTAAAATACCTAGACACCGTAGCGCTGGCAAGGTTTAACAGGGGCGCCCGAGAATATATGGACCTACCAATCACAGCAGAAGGTGTGAGGCAGATGATAAGCAGAATGCCGGATGACAAATCCCCATGTGCAGACGGACTGACGGCGGCCTTTTACAAGGAATAAGCCGATATTCTTGCTCCCCGTTTTCTACAGGTATATCTAGAGGCAATGGACACAGGTATTTTGCCCCCTACACTTAGGGAAGCCACAATCATCACTTTACTAAACCCCGATAAAGACCCCACTAAAACCAGACTCCTACCGGCCGCTGTTGTTAATCAATTTAGATGCAAAAATGTACGCCAAGTTACTGGCCTACAGATTGCAGCCGATGCTGCCGCAGATTGCTCTGTCAGATCAATCTGGGTTCATCCCGGGCCGGCCGACAGCTCACAACCTACGAACAATATTTGGACTGTTGCATTATCTGACCCCAAATGTTCAGGCAGTAGCTGCTACATTGGACACTATGAAAGCGTTTGATTCATTGGAGTGGAAGTTCCCCTTCACCCTCGTACCCCAACTAGGACTGAATCCCATGTTCGTGCAACAAATACAAATAATATACAATAATCCAATGGCGAGAGTGAGGGTGAATGAGGGGGTGTCGGATCCATTTTGTTATAATAAGAGGAACAAGGAAAGGGTGTCCGCTGTCGCCATTGTTATTTGCGATTGCCACGGAATCACTGGCCGCTAGACTCCGTCAACACCACACTCAACAGAGTATAGGTTTTACATCCAGGGGATTGCTGATATCTATGTACGCAGATGACACAACAATTTATTTAGGAAACCCCAGAGAAAATGTTGATGTGATCATGAAAGACACAGCCTCCTGTGACACGGAATTCCCTATCTAGTGGGCGGGGTGAAATACGTTACCTAGGAGGATAAGTAGGGACATACAAGAAATATGGTTAGCCAACTACGGGAGAGTAATGGACTGGATTGACAGTAAGGTTCAGAGCTGGAAACAGCTTCCACTATCCCTGACGGGCTGTGTAGCTATCACCAAAATGGTGATCCTTCCTAAACTCTTATATCTATTTGTAAATATACCAATGCCACTAAACACATTTTTTTTAGGTGTCTCCATTCTAGCATCATGGGACAGACAACCTCGGGTCGCCTGGAACTTGTTGACGCTGCCATTTGCTCAAGGCGGGTTAGAGGCTCCGAACTTTGAACTCTATGCATTTAGCACACAGGTACAATACCTACACTTCTGGCATCACCCTACACCCTACCAACCCCACATGGCTATAGAAATAGATAGAATAGCGCCTACCCTACTAAACACGGTGGTTTATAAAATGTACAAGAGACCCAATATGGAAATAGACACAGTGGAAACAACAAGATAGGCATGGAGGAATATAGCAAAGAGGGCAGGTGAAAGTGAATTATTTGCCCCCTCCATGCCACTGGGGGTTTATCCTCTTCTGGCTCCACTAACAGACAGGGCCAACATAGAGAGAGCGAAGACACACGATCTGACGAAGGGAAGTGACCTCTACCCGGGTGACACATTTCTTTCCCTTCAGCAGATGTGCAAGCAACAGACACCTTCGGCTTCAGCCATGTTGCTATATTACCAACTTAGAGCGGCATGCAGGCCAAGATACGCCAGCTTTCCACAAGTACCTCCCACTTTGGCGGCTCTAAAAGATGTTTTGTCGAATCCATCTCCTCGTAAATTGATAACACGTATTTTAGAATAACGCAAGACACGTCCCCCATCATCACCAGCTCATCAAAAACACAATGGGAGGGCGAAATGGGCATTACAATAACCAACAAACAATGGCAAGTCTGCTGTTCACAGTTAGAACACCTGTCACCAAACTATGGGTTGCGGTACATACATTTCAATTTTTTACATAGAGTATATAGAACACTGCATCAATTACACTGCATGGGCCTGCAGCCTGACAAAGATGCTGGAGGTGCGTGTTACCAGACGCAACATTCATACACCTTGCCTGGTACTGCAGGCCGATCGCAAACTACTGGGTCGAAGTGGGTAGACACATTGGGGACATCCCGACTATCCAATACACCTTACTCCACTAGTGGCACTAATGGGTTTTTTGCTTGAGATCCCGAGGAGTTCCCGCAAACTCACAGCTATGCTGCTGCTGTTGGCCAAGCGCCAGGTCGCCATGCATTGGAAAAAGCAGTGCCCACCTACGATAGCTGGCTGGCTAAATGCAGCCACATACTGCAAGGATCAATTGGAAATTATTGGGAATTGATGCCTAACAGGTCTAGGCCTTTGGATATTTGAGGACCGTTCGTGGGTAGGCTGAGTTCGGGAGGGGTGGACCTCCGGGACGATAACTGAAGTGCGTATTGCATGTTTGTGGGCATGGAGAGAGTCAATTCACTTAGAAGTTTGAAAAGGAGATGAACATGATGTCATAACAAGCTGATGAGATGTGATAATAGGTACGGAAAGAGTTGATGGGAGGTTATAATAGATGAGTACGTATTGGACAGAAAAGAATTTACATATGCATTGGCATTTTGAGTAGGTTGGGAGGGGGGACCAAGGGGGATTTAATGGGTTTTACTGGGTTTATAGAAGTTTACAGGGTGGTGCAGCATACCGATCATAACAATCCAACTCACAGTGAAGTGTTTCAATGTATTATACTTTTCAACCGCTGCTGGACCCATGGGATGTCGGCTTGACAGCTGTGTTAATGGAATTAAACATCATATTGAATACGCTGCCGGCCCCAGGGTTGTACACTGTATACATTGCAATAAAATCTTCAACAAAAAAATATATATATACATTGATTTTACAGGAAGCTTATCAGAGTCGTTGAGATTACTTTCACAACATGGTTTATTCAACTCAGCCAAGTGTCAGATATCAAAGACATAGCCACATCAACGTCTCCTGCCACAGTCCGAAGCTTCCTGGGTCTCAGAACTTACTGTGGGAGATTCATTCCCAGCACAGTGATGCTTTCAGGTCCCCTGAGGCACCTCACAAAAGCCTCAACCAGTGGACATGAAGAAAATCCATAGAACAAGTGTTTCAAGTAAAAAAAACTCACTTTCCTCCATGACACGGTAGTAGCCTACGTTGACCCCAACAAGGAGTAGGAGCTAGTGGTAGATGCCAGCCCCATCGGCGTCAGACCAGTCTTGTTGCAACACACTGAGGACAATAGATGGGCACTGGTTGCATTTGCCCACAGAGCCATTAACAACACCGAGAAGTTCTACACCCATATCGAAAAAATAAGCACTTGCTATCAAGAGGGTGTGCCAAAACCTTCATTTGTATCTCTACAGCCTCCCCTTCCGGCTATTCCCTGACTATAAGCCGCTTATGCCACTGTTTGAGAGCACTGAGGTGGGCAGAACACACAGAGTTACAGAAAAAACTTGGAGAGATTTCATGGATATCTGCCAACAAGTGGAATATGTGCTGGTTGCACTGCAATATAGCATCAGTAGCGAAAGCAGTGCTGAAACTCAGTGCAAACAGCATTATGTGTTATGCAAGAGCGCACACTCATTCGAGTTGATTTTGCTGACACTTGAGTATAAAATCTACTTGAGTGTCAGCAAATCTATTCGAACTGCAGCCTACTCTGACCGCCAGAAGTCTTTGTGATGACTGGAAATTGTGCCAGGGGCAGTACATTTCACTCTCACTCGCAAGCACACATTGTGAAGCCTTACGTTGTTCCTAAGAGGTGCAAACATCAGAATAATTCCATCATGCACCGATTAGCGGAATTTGGCAGAAACAACGCATTACAAGCATAAGGCAGAGTTACCCAAATTCTGCAAATTCCACGAGCGGAATTATAATTCTACCTGGGCCTATTGAGCACAGCACTGCTCCCTCCTCCATGCATCGAAAAATTGGCGCTTCAGCTCCAGAAATATCATCTGACAATTAGGATACAAAGCCAGATGCAACAATATTTCAGACTGCCTTTTCAGACACCCAAACCAAGGACCTAACAACTCCAAAATACCCTTATTGGATGTTGATGAGTTTGCCTACTGGATTGGTGAAGAAGCTGTCCACGGGCAGTAGCACTTCAAGACATCGCTGCAGCAACTGCCTTGGATCCATGACTCTAAAAGACTCTAGAAATGACCAAGTTCAGCAAATAGAGAGATGTGGGGAAATATGATAACATAGCTCATTGTGACCTGTCCACTCAGTAGAACAGTCAACATGAACTCAGCACCACAGGACAAGGGGTCCTGCTTCGCGGCCACAGATTCATAATTCCCGGCCAGCTGAGACAAGTAATGCTACACCTCGCCTATGCTAGACTCTAAAGGGTTAACTATAACGGAATACTGCAAAAGAAAGTCTGTTTTTCTGCTCTAAACACAAAGGTAGACTACATGGTGGCCGATGCCTCTGTTGTCAAGTATGCAAGGCCGTGGATCAACCTTCACTGATCACCACTGACAGCCCCAGTGCTGGTCCTTCGTGAGACATTATTGTTTAATTTGGGTCCCTGCCTGACGGACACCATATGTTCGTGGTGTAGGATGCTTTTTCCAAACTCTCCATTGTGGAAACACTAACAAGCACAAACTTTGAGCAAATGAAGAAGCACCTCAAGAACATTTTCACAATGTTCGGAGTCCCCTCCACCCTGAAAAGTGAAAATGGCCCTCAATTTCAAAGCCAGGACTCTAAAGAATACATGTGGTGCCTTGCTATCACTCACAAGAAGATCACCCCGCTGGCAGGAAGCCTGCAAAGTTGAGAGACTAATGTGTATCTTCAACAAGGCAGTTCACATTGTATTTAAGCAACAAGCTGACATGGAGGATGTCATCAACAAGACCATCAGAGCCTACAGACGCACCCCACACAGCACAACTCAAAGAGCACCAGCAAACCTCATGTTTGGAGGGCTGTGAGAGACATAATTCCTCATGCCAATCTGTGGACTCCCGAGCCCATAGGTAAGGAAGCCACCCAACATTGAAGGACCTAGAACAATAAAAATGTCAGTGTTACCCTAAGAGCCAGAAACTCTGACTTACATATTGGATTTAAAGTTCTATAACGCATCCGGCAACTAGAGGAGAAGTTCTGACTCCCCTTCGAGGCTCTCTCTCTGAGTTGTAGATAAGAGTGGCATAATGGTGACTGCTAAGAACAATCATGACTGTGTCACAGGAACTGTGTCAGCATTCAATAAATCAATTTTATTTTAATTTCTTAATAAATAGAAAACAATCATTGCAATTTTATACTTATATCAGTTTATAAGTAAGAAGGCGATCTCAAACGTTGCAATGATACAGTGCAAGTGAATATAAGTGAATGTAAAGTGTGTTAGTGCTATACAATCTATGTACATACAATAGGGACTGATCCAGGATGAATAAGTAGTTTGTACACACTCTAACACAGAGTAAAATGCTCCAGAATCAAAATAAAACAGTACAATGTTGTTTTGTACAGTCAAAATGTCGACCCTAAGCATATAATTTAGGTAGGGACATCATCAGGATGTAGGTTTGGGAAGCACCCATCCAATTGTGTAGGATGGATGTGGAGATATTTTCTGAGCACTATTGATGCATGGGGCAGCTTGGGAGTGGCTCAACCTCTCCTGCTCACTGTGATTTAACACATTCCAGGGGAGCTTACACCACATCAAACACCAGGAAAAAATGACACCCCCCAGTAAGTCGAGCACATCTATATCAGCTATGGCCATAAATCATGAAGCCAAAAATATGGTATGTTTGTGAGTGATCCCATAGTGTCAGGAATTTGCCTTTGCAGGACTCTTAAGGCCCGATAAACGAAGGTAAAGTTATACCAAAAGTCTAACTTAGACAAAAAGGCTAACTTTACTACTAAGTATTCACAAAGGGACTTACGAGTAGTATCTTTACGCTTGTGGAGGATCCACACTCGGGCTGGAGGTTCCGCACTCGGGGTGGAATCTTTGCACTCAGGGCAGAAGCTACATACTAGGGTTGGAATCTCCACACAAGGGGCAGGGAAATTGTAATTACATACATCTGCAGTCAATTAATGCCACCTGCAACCCATGCACTGCAAACCACATAAAAGCAGCACACACCCAAGGCTCTGTTTTTTTCAAACACATACTTCACCTGGCTGCCTTGCCATCTGCCAAGTGTCAGCATATTAAATATCAGGAGTAAGAAAACTTCACAGAGGAGGAGACCCAGATGATAATAAAATTTGTAGTGGAAAACTCCCAAAAACTACTAGGTCTTCCTCTATTCTTCAGCAGTGCAACACAGAAGACAGCCCTATGGCAGGAGTTGGCTAATGCAGTCAGTGCATTGGGGGAGAATGTCCGGACCATCACCGACATCAAAAAGAAGTGTCAGGATGAGAGAATAAGGGTGAAGGAGAAGGAGAAGTTTACAAAGGTAAAAAGTCAATTGTGTTGACTGGTTGAATTATTACCAAACGTACACCAGGGTACAAAGCGATTGAATGTTTTTTAGACCTTTTAGGATTTTCATGTCAGAATAGTTTATATCAGACTATCTAACTGATAGTTTTTTGCACTTTACACATGCACGCTAAGTGGCACAAAGGATTCTTGTGCTTGTTTGCTCATTAGCACTGCCCAGGTCATGTTCAGTGCCAGGTGCTGGTTGCCAATGACTCCAATTTTGCTGGCAGTCTAGTATTCATACCAGGCTCTGTACATAATGAGCCTTTGAACGTGGACATTCAATGGACGCACGCAGCGGACATGCCGCTGGCGCGCCCAAGGCAAGCCCATCTGTTCCCATCTGCACTAAGACCGTGCCAGGACCCCTGGTCAAACTGCGCCCCAAATATACTGCAGGGAGCTGCTACTGCAGCTTAATAGTGGTAAGGTTTCACCATGCAATGTTTTCAGTCTTAGTAATGATCAGGATAACATTCACTACAATCATGGTAAGTGGGAATGCCAGTCAAAGTCTTTCAGAAGACAACACCGAGGATTTTTCTTCCCCCGATCTTCAGATGAGAAGAGTAGGAGACTGAAGTGCTAAACATATGCGCTCTTATTAAGCACAAGACTGAATTTTTAAATCACTTAGAAACTTATACCCCTGAAAAGGTATTTTTAACTGAGACCTGGACAGGTGAAAGCTCAGACCCAGACAAGGTTGACTCCCTACCAGTTAGATTCTCTGTTACCAGATTGGACCAAGCTGGTAAGCGGGGGGGAGGGGCTAGCTGTGGTGTATCAGAACCACTTTGAAGCTGTATGTGAACCCACCACAGTAACTGATAGTGAAGCAAAGCTATTCAGCTGTAAACTAGTACACCAAGCCGTATTTAACAGATTATTGATTTATAGGCCTCCTGGTCCCAAAGCAAGCTTTTTAGAAGGCTTGGGAAATACTCAAGAATCATGTATACAGTATGCTAATTTTACTATTTTAGGTGATTTTAACTTTCATCTAGAACATATTATTATAAAAGAGACAGAACAACTTCTAGACAATCTAAGTGGTTTTAATTGATATCTCTCAGCGTGTGATCACTACCACTCTTATAGCAGGTCATACCACGGACGGCATTTTTTTCAAACCTAAAGGTTGATGATATCTTACCTATGACATGGTCAGATCATGAAGCCGTCAATTTCAGCTTAGAGTCTACCTTGCCCACCAATGATATAAAAAAAATCATGTGCAATATAAACGAGTCCAAGCTTGAAATAAATTTTGCAATACAGATCTGGAAGACGTTTTAGACAGATCCTACTCCTGATTCATTAAAGACTCTAACCCAATAGTGGGATCATATTTGGAGTGGTTAAAAACTGCGGTAACCAAGCTTGCCCCTGCTAAAACCATTAAAAAAACATATAAGAAGACCACCCACCCCCTGGTTCTCTCCTCAGCTCAAGGAACTAAAAAAAATGTAGAAGGAAAGAAAAAGAGTGGAGGAAACACTGCAGGAGGGAAGAAAAGGTTAAATGTAGTGAATGCATCTAAGAATATAAAAATCTGATTGTGATCGAGAAAAAAAAATATACCTCAGAAACAATTCACTCAGTAAGGAATTCCACAAGAGAACTCTTAAAAACTGTTGAAATCCTCTTTAGACTAACTTCAAACTGCACTATGGCCCCTTGCAAGTTGTTCTGTACTCAAATTGCAGGTTTCTGAAAAAATAAGGTAGATGAAATCCATGGTAAATATATATCAATGTCAAACAAGATGTATACAGTTCCTATCGAGAGAGGGGCTGAAAGGTAAATTGGTGCCTAGGTTCCAGGTGAGAGAAGAAAGGTAGGGGGAATAGCACCAATAAGGAGCAAGGCCACTCACACACCCAGAGATGTGTCATGCGTCATCATAGGGCAGCTCCTCGTTGGGCCGGCGCTGCAATGGACCACGCAGTGGGACTCTTTGCTGGAGGTCTTCTATGTAGTTTGCCGAGAGTCCCTAGAAGATGGGGTTGTTATATAATTACTTTATTACTAAAAATGTTTAACATGAAGTGCAAATGTGACTGTGGAAGTCACTTCGAGTGTGTGCAGATATTTATGGTGAATTCTACTCTCTGTGTTTCATTTTGACTATCACACTACAAGTCTCAGAAACCTAAGTACTGTACATTTTAACTTCCAATTTTTTCTGTACAAACAGTTGACCATCTCTGCTGGTGATTTCAGTGAAGTTTTGTAACTGGCACTTGGAATTGTGCATGAATTAGTAAATATCATAGATGCATTGTAAATGCAATTAATTAACTATGTTAAAAGTTGTACATAATCATCATTTGTTGTATTTGTCTGTCGACTTTTCATTTAATTTCCTCATATAGCCAGAGTAGATCTACCCAGTGTAGAAGAGGTTCATGCACTTGCAGGAAGACAACATCATTGGGCAGATCAACCACTACCATGGAACAAACTAGTATGTAAATATGCCCACAAGTGGGTCTCATGTACTAAATTATTATCAGACAACCTATAGATATTTTTCTGAAACTCCATCATTTGTTTTGCACATTCTCTTAACTAGTATATTTTGGTTTTAACGTGTATCAATTAAAATGATAGTGAAATTATACTCATATTTTTTTAGGTCCTGTGACGTTGGCCAGGACAACAAATACTACAGTGACCTCTGTTCCAAGCACAGGTGTCACAAATGGTCAGGCACCACATACTGGCCAGATGGAAGACCCTGGTAAGGTCACCTACATATAAAAATATATAAAGCTCATAGTCTGATATATTGAATGACATGTTAGTAGTATGTGGTGTGTTTCAAATATCCCTATTGTCACCCATCTTCATATGCTCAGATATGCTTCATAAGAGTAAACTACTGAACATGTTGGTAAATGAAAGTATGACTCTACATTTAAATTGAAATAATAAAGTATTTACCTAATTTCTTATATTATCTCATGTAAAGAGTAGTAGCACTAGCTGTGTTGAAAGTGTATTCTAACAACCATACGTGTAAGTTAATAAACGTCATCCTTTGTATTGAAATATGGATCTGTTTGTGTCATTACAGCTGCTGTCAAGAGTACCTCAGTCGTTTAAAGCATTTCAACCAGGAATTTGGGAGACCTTCTGACTGTAGCAGTCAGACCCACTAGCATTCGTCCGTTACGTAAGTAAGCACTATAGTGTTGTAAAATAATGTTTCCCAATGAGTTCACAAGAACGAATTCATTGTGAAAGTAATTTTATAGATATAGCAAGGTGTCACCTCCTTCTGAAGCTGCTGGATCGAGGATCATGTCTTCTGCCATGCAATCAAGGAGCCAGGTTCAGCAGCTGACTCACAGGGGATCTCAATACCTCTCAGATATGTGGCAGGAGCTGTTGAGTGTGATTTAGCATTGCACATCTTCATTGAACATCTCAATGCTACAGTGTGAACTGTCACACAAACTAGATCACATGTGGAACTTCAGTAAGATTTAAAGAAAAATGGCTCAAATGCTTGTGTTGGGAAATACATTTTATTTTGCAACCTTTGTCTTCCTTTTGTTGGGGACAATGACTCGCATTATGAAGCTGAACCATACACCAGTGGAGGGTGAAGGGCAATCTGAGGAGAGATCTCAATCCTCCACCAAGCTGCAATGTCAACGGCCAGCACTGCTCAACAAGATGAGGAAGAAATTGAGCATGTACTGATCGCAGCAGAGGACGGATGAGCGGGTGTGCATTTTTGGCCAGCTGGCCAAAGGCTGAAGGCAGCATTAGGTACGCCAGCATTGTACCTCCCACTTCCCTTCTGAGGATTGTCCAATCCCAGCAGTTAGCCAACCAACTTCAGAGTTCACCACCCCAACACAACCATCACGTCCTCACAGCCCTCATATTCAAGGTCGAAATGTTGCTTCTACACACCCCTACCATGTCTCTCAAGTATCCGAAGGACCCAATTCCCCTGGTGAGGACAGGTATACCCTAGGCATGAATCTCCCCCCTCCACAGTCTCCCATGTGCCACCTCTCCCCGTGCTGATGTCCAGACAATCATATCATAGGAAGTCCTATGAGGAGGGGGATGGCAGATGCTCATGTTGGCCAGCGGGAGGAAGATGTTTTCCAACAACAGTCTGATGTGAGGCAAGACATGTGCAATAGGGGCTACTCTGTCAGACTGTCAGGGCTGAGCGGTTCTCCTCTAGGCAGAAGCTTTCCTCATCAGTTTTGGGAGTGAAGGGGGTATTTGGCGTCAGACAGGTACCAGAGAGTTTGAGTCAGTTGGTGGCCAAAACATTCCACAAGCTCGGAGACTGAAATATAGCTGTAGTGGAAATTCCAACATGGCGCTCTACATTGAACTGAGTTAGCGTTCTAGTGTTTTTTTTACTTCTCAGATGGCATCGTCGCTTATCGTTCTCGCGCACCTAAAGCGTTTTGCACTTCAACTATTATTTCTACAGAGTAGCAGCATTTTTCCAGTGCTCCTCTCGTATCCTGTCAGAAAATTCCTGCGAGGTTTCTTCGCTCGCAATTCTTGCACTATGCCATTGCACGTTTGAAGCCTTAAGGTCTGTAGCGGTACCTATTTCCGCCAACGAGGAGGAATCAGGTATTTTTCTTGGGACTTCTGAGAGGGTCCAGTCAGAGGATTCTCTCGTCAGTCCGCCTCATCAACTATTTTTTTTTTTCTTTGGTTGTTTGTTATTTTAGTCAGGATAGCCTTTATTCCTGAAGAAGCAAGTACTTTTCTCTCTGGATTATTAAGAGACTTTCTTATTTGTTTTCCTACGAGGAAGCTAGACACTGCTGTATTTTTTCTCAGGCAAGCAAAGGCTTAGAGACTAACACATTTTTGTTGGACATCACAAAGAAACTATCTGAAGTGTTTGCTCAGAACTCTGTTCAGTCAGCACTACATGAAAGGCGCG
This sequence comes from Lissotriton vulgaris, assembly GCF_964263255.1. Lineage (NCBI taxonomy): Eukaryota > Metazoa > Chordata > Amphibia > Caudata > Salamandridae > Lissotriton > Lissotriton vulgaris. The sequence goes on from NC_141693.1 coordinate 1,221,361,415, forward strand.
TAGTCTCTCATTTTATTAGCCACTAAAACCATATCTCTCCCTAATTGCTGCGTCCACCCCACTTGTCTACAAGTAGGTATAAATATATTTATATATAGCTATATATATATATATATATATTTACTTACCAACTCTCCTGGTGCAGTTCTATCATTAGCATCAATCTGGAAAGAGAAATAAAGAAATAGAACTGAGATAGCTCAAACATTTCAAAAAGGCAATTTCACTAAAAGAGAGAAGCTAGTCCGCAGTATAACACAGGTACTAGGAAATCTAAGTATGTAGTAAAGTAAATTTAGTGCATATATGTGCCTGAAAGGAGTACTAGTAATTGTGTGCTTGTAATTGCAGGTGCTAGGAGATCATATTGAGGAAGATCTCCAAGGTGGCACTGCTGTGGCAGTCTCTCTATCTTCCCATTCCCCTTTCCCCTCCTTTCTGCGAGCAGAGTGAAATCTGGTGCGCAGTGGGGTTGGGGAGTTGAACAAATTTTTGTCTTTACAGTATTCAGCCCTTCTGCTCCTGTCGAGGCACTATACAGGTACTGGGTACCGACACTGACATTTCAGACTCACTATGGGAAATTCCTCAGATAATTGACAGGCAGATCTGGGTCTTGGGCAGTATTGTGAAATCTTGCCAAGACATGTCAAGGATGCAGCATGAGCAAATATCAATCTACAGGAAGTGCAAGATGCCATGCCTAGGCCATGAAGATGTTGGAGGGCATGTTGAAAATGTTTCAAAGTCTTTCTTCACGGTCAACACATGGAGGAGACCCAGCACACTAACCTGCACCCCACATCACCCAGCCACATGCCCCACCACCTGCACAGGCACCCCCCACATGAACAGCCTCACTTTACAGACTCCCACATCCCTGTAGAGGCGTGTTTCTCCCTAAACAAGCACCCCTTCTTATAGGCACCCGACTTCCTTTTCAGGCACTCCCACCAACTGCTCAGGCACCACCGTCCTAAGCTTTGCAGACTAACCCACCTGCACAGGCAGATGCCTCACCCCCACCCACACATTGGCACCAACCCAGAATATGCACTAACCCACAGAGTTCCTCACCACCACATTTGTGAAGTCACAAGAAATATCTCCAGTGACCACTCTAAATATGTAAATACTCAAAAGATAGCTAAATAAAATTCATATTTTGCACAAATCAGTGCTTCTATCCTGAGTTGATTAATAGTTGATTATGCTCAAATGGTTACTCTAATTGTAGGATATTATGTGACTATAAATGTGTGTCAGTAAGACATGTTGATTTGTAGGACCATTCGTGTTTCAAAATATCATGTTGAAAGCATAGCAAAACAAATACAGAATCTAGCATATATAATGGAAAACACAAGTCAGAGAGATGGTTTGGAACAATATTTTATACTGTAATGAAAATCTTAGTTGAAAAATTATTTCAATAAGCATTTTCTTTTGGAAAGGGAGAAAGGAAAAAAAATGTCTTCACCAGAATGAGCAAGGGAACTAGGAGGAGGTTGACCAACATGATCATAACATGTCAGTAAGTGGCTGGGGAAGCAGTCCATGTTCAAGGATTAATTAAAATGAAGCCCACAGTCAAAACATTGTCCTAAAATAAGAGTCCATGTTCAACATGAAAAATTATTTCTGCACACCCAAGCCACATGTAGTTTGCCTATGATTGTCCCGGCTTGGGGGGGACACAGTAACTAGCCATCCTCACTGTTCTCCTTGATGACTACATCCAGGTTCGCTTCATCCTTGGACTCATTGTGGCTGGCCAATGCAAGACCAGACACCCCATTGGAGCGTAAAACACAAGGTGTAGCTTGGGGACGCAACAACAATAGTCTTGATGAGTCCTTTGGTCAATGCAGCCAACAAGGCTGCACCCAAGAGAGTGATGGAGGCATTGATGTTCTCCAAAGGTCTGGACTGTGACTCTCAGGACAAATTCAGCTCAACTCTGACCTTCTGTAAGCCCCAATAGAACACAGTACGGACATCAGCATATGCCACTATTACTCCCTGGGGAGCAGCCACAGGATCAACTACATATGGAGAGGTTTGGGGCGAACATGAAGGGTGTGGGGTTTTGGGGCCAGATGTCTCCCTCAGCTCCTCTTGGCAGGCACCTGGAGGGAAAATAGTGGCTGGGTGCAGCTGGAGGCCGATTTTAATGGGGGTCTCAAGAGTTAGAGAGTGTCAGTGGCAGGCCCAAATGGTTTTGGGGCCTGTTCAGGGATGCCATCTCTATTTCTATTTTTTGTCGGCCAAGGGGAGACCCATATTCATCATCCCCTAAGCTTGTGGTGTCCCTCTCAATGTCCTCCCCTTCAATGTCCTCAACTTCCACCCAGGCTGTTGATATTGATGGCAATGTCTCTGTCCGTGTGGGTGCACTACCCCTGCCTGTTGCTTGACCTTCTTCCTCTGCATCGCTGGTGGTTTCTAGAGGACGGGTCCACCAACGAGCTGTGGTACTCCTCACTGCCATTCTTTTATCTAAATAGTCCTTTTGCTTTCTCACTATCTCTTTATCCTTATTAGCTCTCAAACTCCAACACTAGTCTTTGCTTTCTTAGAATAATTTGGTTCCAGGTGTTCTCACTTTCTTTATCCACATCGGACCTGCCATATCATTGAGAGATCTCTTTTTAAGCAATAGGAAACGTGTAACTCCCGTAGAAAAATGTAGAGGCAGCCTGTACACCCAAACCTTCTTTTTTTGTTTATCCACCCAATTCATCCCATTCACTACTGCATTTTGCACATACACCTTAACTCCCTTGTTGAAGAGCTCAATCATACTGTTGCTAGTGGGATGATATTAGGATGTGGTCCTGTGCTTGATGCCCCTCTAATACCAAAAGTCCTCCTTCATCCTCAATGTCATTTGTACACCATTATTGGTAACCAAGGTCACCAGAAATCATTCCCTACCAATGACCTCTTCCAGAAACAAAATCACATCCCGGGTCTCTACAGCATTGACCACTTTAAGTTCAGGCCACCTAGAAAACCTATTTATGCAAGTGATGACAAACTTATCACCACCTGAGAGCTACAGGTTCCCTGATTAACAGAGGTTGTGTTCTGCATTTCAAGATCTTATTGCTTTTACTGCACTCCATGCAATTATGTAACACTCTCTCAATTACTAAATCCATGCCCGGCCACCAATAATTCATTCTCACTCACTCCTTCATTTTGGAAATCCCTGGGCGGCTCTAATGGGCATTCTCAATATGTCTCATCCTCACTATCTCTGGAGGAATCAACTTCTTCCTCACAATATTAGGCCATTTTCCAACAAAAACGTGTCCTTTACCTGCAAAAAACCTCTCATACTTTCAGATTCCTTGACCCCATCATACCAACAATTTTCCAACCTGTTAAGTATGTTCTTCGACTGCACACCATTCAGCTGTTTCCTTCATCACTCCTCTTCTTGAATGATGCCACCTGATATTGCACATACCATCACAGATTAATCACCAAATTCATCCTCAAAACCTATGTGTTCTTATCCTCTGGGCTCCTATGCACACAACCTAGAGCAGCAGTCTACAGTGATGTACAGAAGTCCAGGGCAGATATTAACCGTAAAATCTAATTCCTGTAGTGCCACCACCGACATTCTAATCCTGCTGCAAAAACCTCCTTCAAGGGTTTATGGTCTGTTCTTACTTTAAATGGACTGCTCCACATTAACTTTTTGAGCTTTGATATTGCCCAGTATACTGCCAGAGCCTCCATTTCTATGAGGGAATAGTTTACCTCAGAGCCCCTTAACAGCCTAGACAAAAACAAGATGGCGTCAACCTTGCCACAAGATTCTTGTTCCAACAATGCTCCTAACCCTTTTATACTGGCATCTGCTCTCAAAATGATTGTTACAGCAGGTTCACAACTACAAAAACTAGCTACTTTAGATAAATCTCCTTTCACCCCTTTAAACACACATTCCACAACCCAAACAAATTCAACACCCTTTTTTTCACAACATCCTCATGCCTTTACATTCTTTAGCAAAACCAGGAATAAACGTAACCAGCTCTTTTTTGGAAGTAAGGCTTTGCAACTCTCTTATCGCTCTCACAAGACTTGCCTTGGGGTGAATCCCATCAGCAGTGATCAAGTTGCCAAGGTACTCTATTCCTGTCACTCCAAATCTGCATTTCTCTAGCTTCAGAGTCAAGCCACTGGTCCCCAATTTCTTCATAACCTCACATACTCTGCCATCATGTTCCTTCTTGTTATTCCTATACACTAGTACATCGTCTTGATAGATTTTCCCACCATCAAAACCTTTAAAAACACTCTCCATGGCGCTTTAAAAAATTACTGAAGCAGAAATCAAGCCAAAAGGCATTCGTAAATACTTATACGTACCAAATGGTGTAATAAATTAGGTCAATTGGGGATGCAAAGATATTTGGTAGTATATGGATGTGAGGTCCATTGAGGTGAAAAATTTGGAACCTCTCAAACAGCACAACATATCTTTGATGTTAGATATGGGATAGTGATCCCCCGACACAGCCTTGTTTAATCCTCTCATATCCACGCAAAGTCTGGCCTCTCCATTTGCCTTTCTAGCCATGATCACAGGAAACACCCATTTTGTTGCCTCCGCCTTTTGAATCACTCTGCTCTTCTGTAATTTGTCCAAATCTTTCTTCATCGCTTCCCAAAAAATCAGAGGAACATTTCTCATTCCCCACTTTGTGACGAGTTGGTGGTTTCAGTTGTTTACAATGAACATAGTTCCTAAGATTACCTAACTCCTTTTGGAACACCTCAGGGAAACGTGCTTCAAATTCGATGGGTTTGTTCAAACTTTCCACCTCTTACACCATGACACTCTCTCTTGCAACCCAGCCATCTCTCAGTTTCATTAGAATCTAAAAACACAGACACGTTTCTCTGGTGAAGCCAGCTAAGCAATGAATCACCTTTATATGATACATATATTTTAGCAGAGATTATTCTGTCATAAAACTCAATCGTCCCCCAAAAATATCCCATCAGCTTAATGGGCTGTCGACTATAAGCTTTAGGCGTGATATCCAGCTTCATTAACCTTATATAATTTTTCAGCCATTCTTCATAGAACTTTTTGGGGAATTAGTGTTATTTTCGCCCCAGAATCAAATTACATTTTTGCATTAGAATTATTCACACCCACTGTCTCAATTTATTCTTGACAATCACCAGCAATGATTTACATAATGCCTTACACTCCGGGTCTGAGTCAAATAACACTTCACTCACTTTCTTGCTTGTTGCCAACATGCAACAGGATGTAAAGTTGCCCTTTATACCACGTCTTGCATGTGGCCTTCCATCCTGGACTTTAGTGAAATTCTCCACATGTCCAACATTACCACATCCAAAGCACATAATTACAGGTTTCTTTACCATCTGCCCTTCTTGTTTACCCAGTGCAGTAGGGAAGCTCTTAGATTTTACCACCTGCAGTATCTAATTCTTTTCAACACCAAATTTGTGGTAGGGTATGACTTCAACACATGCTAAGGAATGCTCACATGTCTTGGCTGTTGTCAACACATCAGTAAGAATGGGGTTGTCTTTCAACCAGAGCACTTCTATAGCCTTGTCAAGCTTATAGCCAAGCATGAGCTGATCATGCAACCTTTCATTGTTTGCTGCACCAAAATTACATGTGGCAGACAGTTTTCACCATCCAGTTATACTACTCTCGACTGACTCCCCCACGTGTTGCATCCATCGTCCAAAATGATATCGCTTTAATATAGTGCTAATCTTAGTCAAATAATGTAGATCTAGTTTCGTCAGACACTCCTTATATTCATTGAGACCATTAGCATCTTCTGTGACACGTCTGGCAGATGATCAACGACTTCTTACCCCTCAGAGCATAAGTAGTGCATAAGCGATTACATTTTTCTCTCCACTCCCAAAGTGGTTCCACATACCCTGGTATAGTGCATAAATATTTTCTTCTATCTCTGCCATGGAATTATTGGCTGACTCAGTGCTGAAAGAAAGAAATGTGGGTCTGTATTAGAGAACACAGCTACCAAGACACACAGCAGAAAATAAATGCTATCAGATTGTAAATATAACCACCAAACGAGAATTACTTAAAGCGTCACAGACCTAAGTAAATTCAACTTGAATATGGGTATTTTGGCAAAATATAAGGCAAGATAGTAAACACACACACACTATCACACACAAGCATGGAGAAAAACTAAAATAAGTTTCATAATGATTTCACCTGTAACATAATAGTTACCCACGTTTCTTGCAATCCTTGCACTTGTTGTATGAACCAGTACCTGAGCTATCCGAAATCCAAGAGAAGAAAATAATCCCTCAAAAAATAGAATATTTCAGAGAGGAATTGGCAACAGAACAAAATATATTGCCAGCATATCATGGAATTGCAATCAATGACATTTCCTGTAAATTTTCCTCTGGCGTATAGAAGGATTTCAAATAAGTAACGCTGCGTTTTCTGCATTTCAAAATATTTGTACATGTCCCTCTTGCAGCTGTAGAGTTCATAATGTATGAAATGCTACATGCAGTGTCTGCTGGGGTCATGTATGTGTCATGAGAATCAGGCATTTGTAATGGTTGTGTATATTCAAACAACATTTATAAGTATCAGACATGTATGGTGCTTGAGTACTTACCCAGAAGCCACATCTTGCCGAATTCTCCCACTGCCAGGCGCCAGGCAACAGGTGACCTGTGGAATATGTAGGTGTCATGTGTACTGCCTGGGAACTCTGTACATGCATCAGTAGCACAGCCACCAGCATCACACACACCCTGCATGTAGATGGCATGCCAGTGCTATCAGATGTGGAAGATGTGTGCATTGTGGTGAGGTGGCTGAAGTGCCACTTGAGGGCAATCAATTTCACATACTGTGCATGGGAAGTGGCAAAAGAGGTAGAAATTCCTAGCAAAACGTTGCCTTCCTGCCTGTGTATATACCATACCTATGTAGGGATACACTCTCCTATTTATGTATTTCAGAATCTGATGCAAGCATCTGCACTGGCTTGTCTGAGAAATGACCACAATGTCACTGGACATGCTCTGGAATGACCAAGCATCAAAGAAATATAAAGCTGCTAGGATCTTGACATAGGCAGGGATGGATTGGGAGCGGCAAGTCTCAGAGTCAAGATCTTGCTCCCACTCATAAACCATGTCCAAGATGACATGAGGGAGACAATGAAATATGGTACTAACATCTTGACTGGATATGCCAGAAAGGTTGATCCTTTGTCTGAAGATCCTCTCAGCTCTCCTCACCTCAAATCATCACAAGGGGCAAACTAAAAAACATATTTAGAGACATGTTGTAAGGCCTGAAAGGGTTTGTTTGTGGCTGCTCGTTTTTTATGTATGCAGCCAGGCTGTGATTGGCTGCTGGGATAAAGACATTCCGCTGGAGCTGGGTGGGGGGCTATGGTAAGCAAAGACACAGGTGAGTGTGTAGTGTTTGGTAGAAACTTGGAAATGTTAGGTCTGATTAGAGGTGTTGACTTGTGCACAAAATTGACATTGGAACTTATTGTGGAAGACATTACATGACAGATAACTAGTTGTTAAATGTGCAACTATAGAAGAGATAGTGAAAGAAATAAACTTGTGATGTTCTTGTTGCCAATTGAAGGATCATATGAATAGGTTTATGATACTGTATATTTTTAGATATATTTACACTGTTGTAGAGGTGTGTGTTTTTGCAATCTCAATTATCTCTCCTATACACTCCCTTCATCTCTAACTTCTAAGAATATAAAGAGAAAAAAGTGATTTGTTCTACAGCAGTTGTAGCTCAGTGCTGTAATAAATTGTTTTCATCTTGTTTAATTAAATACATTTATATTGTTCAGCTCTGTTACATTTTTAACAAGTGTCAAGCGATGTGTTTTTTTCTGTAGTGCTCCACTTTCAATGTCAGTATACAGTATTTGTTTTGTGTAAGCACACAGGGAAACAGGAACATTTGTTACTTTATTTCTTGAATGGGCTGCAAAAGAAATACAAAAAACAAATTGTGGCCAAGGTCCTTGGAATCAAGTGGCAGGGTTGTCTAAATTATGTGCCAAGAAAAGGCACATTATGCAGCATAAGGCAAAACATTTTGTGACTTATTTGTACACATATTAGCCCTATCTTGGCAAAGATGTCTCCTCACTAGTATCAGTTAAACACCTAAATACAATAGTCATCAACTGAAAGATGACCAAGGGCCTTCCACTACACAGCAAAAGGTGCAGCCGTGTTTGAGTCATTTTAGATCCATTGAGATAGAAACAATTTTTTGGATAAAATCTGAAAACTCTTCAGCAGAAGTCGGATAATAGCGCAAGTGCGGCAAATCCATAATTATGTAAAAATACCCCAGCAGTGAACTTACATAATTTCATAGGCCAACGTATAGTTTGAGGGCATCAAAAGAATCAGATAATTGCTGATGCACTGCATAATACTGCATACTGCCTGGTACTATTGGAGGCTTTGATAGGTGTGCTCTTTTTAAGTCTCCATTGCAAATCAAGCACCATGTGCTGACATTAAAAGCTGAAAAATATGAAAAAGCATGTTGCTTGTCATTGTATATGTTAAGAAGTAGGAATGATAATGCCATTTGGAAAGAGAGGAGTCTAAATCCCAGGAAGGATTAGCCCACTAGCACTAGGACTGAAGGAAATTATGTTTCCACAGCTGTGCATATGTGCATCAGGAGAATACAGCCCCCCACACTGAAGCAATACAGTATATGAAGTGGGTTGACCTATTATCCCATGATGCATTCTGTAGTAAGTGGAAGCAAATATGACAACTGAACAGTTGAACAGGTGAAGACCACTGATGCATATTCACTCCATGCATGTACATTATGTTTTAGAAAAAAAAACTGTCTGAAGGGACAGTGAATTCAGACTCAAAGCCCAGACCTAAAAATACAATATCACAATTCACTCACCCAGAAAAAGCCATCGTAGTTGAAGTCTACCACCCAACATCCTCTGAATGTCAACTTACTTGTGAGATCTCCTTCAAACATTTGGGTCATGGAGCACACACAGACTGTGGCAAATTAGTGCTCTACGATAGCTGCTAAAGAAATAAAAATATATAATACACCAGACTTCAAGTGGTATCAGCTTGCAAGTTAAGGATATTCACTTGCTCACCTAGTTTATGGTACTGGAAAGTCCTTCTGGGTCCACAAAACATCTGGTTAAAACAATCAGCTCTTTGCATTTGGAAATCTTGTGCTCAATTGATATCAGGATAATACAAGGGTAGTACACTGTGCATATAGTGGTTCTGTCTCACTGTTATATAGCATCATCAAAGGCACTGACATCAAAGAGTACCTTAGGGAATAAGCACAGTGGGATCAATGGAACAGAGCTTTGCCTTGGGACTGAGCGGACACAAAGGTGATTATTGCTTTGCTACCAATTTCCTGGTCCGTTATGAAGAAGTGCGTGTGTTACATTCTTGGTTGTAAATAATTTCTTTCTTTCAGCAATATATTATAAAATGTTTAAATAAGAAAAAAAACAATGAAAAATACCACTTTTTTCAGATTTGAAGCAATATACCTTTAGGTAGAATCATAGCTGTATACTGTTTTCTAGTCTGCCTGGCTTCAAGCTGTAAGAAGATGGGGTCCTGGGAGGAGGCGACTGCAGGTGAGAGGAGCAGTCCAGTGACTGCTGGGACTAGGGTCGGTCAGTTAGGTGAGGACAATAAGTTTTGAAGCGGTAAGTAGGAAGGCAGTCAGAGTTGAGGTCCTCTTTGGGTAAGTATACAACAGACACCAGGAGCTAGTTGTGGTGTGGATAAATGTTCAGCCAAGATCACTCGAGGTATATGGGAAATATTTCAGGAGTGATGGCCAATAGTAAGTTCCCTGAAGTGCTACCAGTACCAAAGTAGGCAGGCAGGACAGATCTCCTGAAGACTGGGGTTCTTGAGCAGGAATGGTTCATGAAGCCTGTGAAGCGAGCTGTAGTGGTAGGAGTGGTGGCCACTATTCAAGCATACTCACCCCCCAATAGTAAGTTGAGGAAGGCTGGGGATGCAGGGACACAGAATATGTAGACATGCCTAAGAACTTATATGGTGCAGGAGGAATTGATAGGGCTGAGGGACTGTCTTGACCATCTCAATCTCATAGGCCCTCAGGGTGCAAAGAGTAGCAGTTACGTAGATGAGTGAGGCGAGGATGGGAGTAGAAGTGGACATATCACATCCACACCCAGATGTTTCAAAGCACTGGGCACTCCTTCCACACCTATAAAGCATATAGAGCTTTGTCATGGTGGCGTTCATGGAGCAGCAGAGTGCAATGATGTTTGTGTGCAGAGTCGTCCCCACATCCCCAACACTGAAAAAGGACCTAAGATACAGCCCAAGGGAATGCACAGGACAGCGGTTAAGGATGTAGCAGGTGCAAAGGTGGTGCTAACAAAGGACTGTCTGCTGTATAGCAATGGAGATAATGGTGAATGACGTGGGGAGGCCAAAAGGCCCAAAGGGGTTAATGCTGCAATTGAGGTTGGTGGTTTTTCAGGTTCACAATTTGGAAGTTGAACAAAGAGATCAGAGCATGGAGAAAACAAGAGAGTCATGGCAGGACATACTGCTTCTGAGCAGGCTTCGATCTACATCCAGGTAAGGGCATTGAGTATCAGACAATAAAAGAAGGGGTATGTTCTATTGGGATGGGTGATTATGGGAATAGTGCAACAGGGGCTTGTGGCTTAAATTTTTTTAATTATGTAGAAGGAAAGGGCATAGGGAGGGATGAAAGTGTAAATGTAAAAGAAGATAAAGGGAAGTATAAAGCTGTTGCAAAAGTGAAAGAGTGTACAAGCGGATAAGTGGAGAAAGACAGAAAGGAGACACAGAAGCACATGAAATTGCATACATGGGCATAGGTAAGCCTTTGGGGGCCAACCTCATGGCGGCAACAAAGGAAAGAATTTAGGAAGGGGATTATATTGAGGTGTTGAAATTTCTTCAAGAGAGGGGTCTAAGAAGGAGGAGTATGAACTGGTGTGCCCGCAGAGAGTCCTGGTGACTAGATTGAAAATTGAACATCCCTTAATTGTCGTTTAAGCCAGTGTGTATGGTAAAATGTACCAGCATAGATGCATTATCCTATTTAAATATCATAAGGAAGGCTGAAAAAAACATTTGGGAGGCTTGCTTGCACCTTACAACAAGGAATTCAGGACCAGAATGTCAGACAATGAGGAAGGAAATGGGGTGAGTTAGATAATGATTTGTGGCTCCATACAATGGAGTTCAGCAGGCCATTACATGGTCACTGGCTTGCCTGTAATATATTGGCCCTTTCCAGAGTACCCACACCAAGTCAGGGGTAGGATCAACTAGTCAAAGTCGGGTTAGGGTGTCAGGGGCGAGGTGGGGATATAACAATGGGTTCTGTGATAGGCAGTACTGTTGCTTTTAAAGTGACTGCTAAAAATGCAGCTGCAAACATCCTATTATTCATTGTAGTGTCACAAATGGGGTTCCACAGGGAGGGCATGGAGGTCCAGGACAGGCATATCTGGGGAGGACCAGTTGTTCCAACAAGGAATGCTCATGGGCCAATGGGAAAAGGCTTGTCCATTTCAGTTCAGGCATTTGCTATTTTGGTTGCAGTGGTATGGCGAGAAGAAGTCTGCTGAGATCTTGGGGGTTAGATATTCAGTTGCTTTTAAGATGCAGCATTGAGGTCTGGGAGAAGTAAAGTGGGCAGAGAATGTTTGTTAGCAAGAGCATAGACAGATTTGGTGTGGGCCAAATTGATGAAAGAGGAAAGTGAAGGGAGGATGGAAGGACTGTTTGCTGATAAGCTAAGTTGATCATATCTCTCATCAGCATGGTACCCACAGAAGAAAAAAGTGAGTTTCAATTAATCCAACCTTTTTCTTGGCCGGAAAGTAGCTTGGTGAGCAACTGCATATCAGAAGAATTCACTTCACAATTGTTTGCTTCTGTCAAATTGGCTTTTACATTGGTGAGGAAGTCTGCATTTAGGCTTCTGGCTGTGCACCCAGGTGATTATGAATTACTATGAGTCCAGTTTGGTGGTTGTTTTTCATGGACATAGACTTGCCCATTGGTTGTTCTGTTTAATGTGCCTTGTCTGAGAACTTCAGCATGTTGTTTGTGTTTGCAGTGGGTTTGCAGTGGGTTCTTAAGTTTCACATGTTGGCTACCTTTCAGGTGGTGATGCAGGACATTGGTGTTTGTGTGGCACCAGAAAAACAGTCTGGCTAGAGTGGGTGCCGTTGAGTTTGGGTACTGATATTAAATCAAAGAAAATGGAGGTGAGGTTTATGGAGGAGAAGCCAGGGGGTTTGTTGCAGATGCTGGAATACATTTTGTTGCAAAAGAAAGCTACTGTGTACGAGATTCAGTTTTCTTGGGTCGCTTGAATTTTGCTAGTCAGTGGTGAAAGCAGTGTGCACCTTTTGCAGCAGATTGGGGTTGGCTTTGGTGGGTCACACTATGCCGCACCATAAGGTTTGTCTGGCTGCAGGAGTAAAAGGGGACTTGTGATGTGGAAAGCGGTTTTGGAAAGATTTAATGGCATAACTTTGGTTGGAGTCAGGGAAGAAGCAGAGTGGTCCATTAAAATCTTTTCAGATGCTACAGGAAGTAACATCTTTGGTTTGTTTTGGCAAGGGAAATAATGTGCAGAGGAGTGGCCTACGACCTGAAAACATGGAGGAAGGAGTATCACTTTCTTGGAATATTTTCATCTGGTGATGGCCATGTGGGGTAGCAATTTCAAGAACAGGAAGGTGTCCTTTAATGTTAAAAATATGCCTGTCATCAAGACTGTAACCAGGCAGATGTTGGATGATAAGAAGGTACTACAAAAATGAGTTTTTGCGCTGGGCTGCTTGACTTACAGTGTGAGGTTTCACACAAGGCTTGTAACAGTGTTTGCCAATTACATTGCAGATGCTCTGTCTCATTTGCAGTGGAGGAGATTAAATGGTCTAGTGCTGGAAGCAGACTTGTCAAGAACAACTATGCCTTTGGAGCTAAGGAACATAGGAGCCATGGAGTGATGAGGCTGATTGAGGAGGTCCTTGGTGCCATCAACACAGTAGGCATACTTTCCAGCGTGATAAGAGGTTCTGCAATCTAGAGCAAAGACGGGAACATGGGACACATTTAGCATGTGAGGCTACAGAAATTATCTCATCTATTTCATTATATGTTTGCTAGAAAACGTGTCTTGTCTTTCATTTTAGAGTAGGCTTATTGGAGGTATGAACCTTTGGCAACAGAAATGGGAAAGAGGATTCCAAAAGGTTGGGTGAGGGAGAGAGGCATGTCAAGTAGAATATGGAGAGTCATGTTGGATTTATGGGAAAAGGTGCTGCGGGTTCTGGGCAGGGTGTGCGAGTTGGGGGTAGGTTTTGTTTTCTGTGACAATGATGTGGTCATTCTCTGGCAATTTCTGCATATTAGAGCTACTGGGGGGAAGTTGAGGGCAGCATGGGGTGTGCAGGGGCAAAGTACAGGAGCATCACCAGGGGAAGTGTGGGTCAAGAAAGGTAAGGCCGATCGAAGGGGACATGGTAAGTGGGCAGTACTGAGGAGATAACCTATATAGGTTTGTCCAATTGCTTGCTGGCGGAATTTCCAGGAGGGGGTGCGTTCAACATGCGTTGCAGTCTTTAAGCACGCAGAGGTAGTGAAATTGATGGGTTGTCAGGTGTTGACTGTTTTGAGGCAAGCCTTAAGACTGTTGAGGCAACCAGAAGATGGGTTAGAGACATACCTTTTTAGATTTGGGATCTTCAGAGCCTGGCATGAAAAGATGAGATAACGTAAAGGGAGGATTAAGAGGCTGGGGGGTGGAGGTCCAAGTCCGTTAGGAGGTATGTCCACCTTGAGTGGGTGGTGCATCATAGAGTCCCGGCTAGTAATTGTTCTTTAGTTGGTTGTTTGCAGGATGCATGTCTAAACTACAGAGGGCTTCATTTCAGTTTGGATTTGTGGACATTCGTCCGGGAAATAGACAGTATGACAGTCAACACAGATATGCTTTGGACGTCTGCTGCCCTTTGCTAACCTAAAAAGCAACTGAAATGGTTTTGAAAAAGAGAAATGTGCCGCGGCAAACTGTTGTCAACACTAGTCAAGCTGAAAAGTGCAGAGGAAACCTGAATATGCCATTGCAGCACTTCGAAGAGAATTGGGTAAATTTAAAGGCCTGGTTCTGATGAAGGAATTAAAGAGGGATTTGATCAAGGTGAGACAGTTTTGGTTGAGTGTGTCCATAGTTTGGACAGAGCTGATGTCCAGGAGGGAGTGTAGGGCAACGAAAAAACCTGTTGCTGTAGCTATGGCTTGCAGGAGTATCAATAGGAAAATGTGCCACTTTTGCAGAAAAGAAAGTATACAACGAATTCTGCATACAGACATATGGTATGAGGACAAGCAATTTTGCAGGAATCATGGTGTCCATCGAAGGGACAGAATCCTATTTGTTGCTGATGAGAGAGTACTTGGTACAGTTATTAGGGAGGGGGAGTTATAGTGCTAGGGGACAGAAACATTTCTGTAAGAATTTTTCTGAACAGCAAAGTTTAAACATTAGGCAAGAAGAGAAATAAGGTTGATCATGCTGCAGTACGGAATGATGGAGGGTTTTAGAGTTTGAGTTGTTACAGGTTAAAAGGTTGTGTGACAGAAGAAGAGACAATTAGTATAATGCCCCCATCCATAACTGAATCTTTTCCACCAAACTCCAGCCAAACCTGGCACCCTCATAAATAATCCTGAACCACTTATCTCTCAAATCAAGAAACAAAATAGATGCAAGGTTTCATGCATCACAAGAAGCCCACTGCCACTGAATGACAGTGCTGAACACAGCACAACAAACACCATTCCAGCCTTTGTGCTGTTAGTCAACAGATTGACTAGTCCCAAGAGAGGTCCCAGTTGAAGAGGACGAAGCAAACAAGAGACAGGTTAGCAGTGAGCCTAAAATGTCTGAAGCCACTAGCACCCGGGGTGTCCCCAGTGGAAATTCATGGCATTCCCAGCAATGACCTAAAGTCCGCTTCTACACCCACTGCCTGTCCTCTCAAAGACAACTCAATCTCAAAAACCTACGCATGTGACAACTTGAGGCTAAAGGTGACAGTATCAGACCCTGATGCCCAAGAACTGAAACCTGAACGCATCAGAAATAAACTGGCAAGCCTGATTAGTTGTTCCAACAACACGCAAACACTGTACGATGAGGAGACAGCTTTAGAATTGTGTTTCCTGATGGGATTATCAATGAGACACAGCACAAACAAAACAGATTAAGAAAACACCCGCAGAAAGCCAGACCCTTAAACTACACCCGCAAAACCTGCAGGGCAACCAATCTTGTCACGGAGTACTTCGATATGTAACGTCTGGACACCATTACAGGGGCTCTATCCTGGTAGTTGTCAGAATTAGACATCCAAACCAAGATTTGATAGAAATTACTAACCATGCGGGCGTGGATTCGGTGCCAGCAAAAATGGTCGCCTTAATGCATAGCTCCGTGACGACGTGAGGGGACAGGTCTCCTCGGGTCTCCTCCTGACTGCATTATCTGCGGTCCAGACACCATAACCGTCCCCATCGTATAATGAAGCTCAGCGGAGGTCTTTGAGGCAATTACAAATGTCTGGGGTGAGCTCTTCTTGCTGTTTTTTTCTCCCATTCAGCTGCGCTCCGTTTTTTGCGGCCACCATTTGTTTTTACTTTTTGCTTCCTGCACACTTTCTCCTCATGCTATTTAGTTGCTTCAAGTTTTTTATGGCTATGTCGACCTACAAGCATTCTGGGGAATAATGACTTTGGAAATTAATCTTCCATGAGGTAATTTTTGTTTCTCCTCTCCTCACACAGTGTATAAAACTTTATAACATATTTTTGGAAGGAGTTTGTCGCAGAGGTGTTTCCTTTGCTTTTCTGGACAGTGTGTTCTACTGCATTTGATCTGTTCTACAGGGAAACCCCTGTTGTTGGAAAGAGTTTGTAACAGAGGCATTTTCTTAGCTTTTCTGGGCAGTCTGTTCTACTATATTTGATCTATTCCACAGGGAAACGCCTATTTATGTGATATATTTTAAGGCAAAAGTGCGCTATACACATAGCAGCGCCATTCCTTATGACTGTGCTCCATTAGAGGATTTAATCCTTTCCTCGTCTTACAGGAGAATATGGAGGACTTGAATCCTGCTCATTGTGCTCTGGTGATGCAACGCCCACAATGCCTCACAATGCTTCTAAGCCGTCATCTAAAATACCCTCTGCCTCATCAATTGTATTTGGTAAACGTGTCAAGAAAGACCCACCTTCTCCTTCCAGCACTCCAACGTCAGTATATATGGAATTAATTCTGGAAAAAATACATCCTCTCAAACCTTACATGGAGGAAACAAATATCCATATCCAAATTTAGGACAAAATGTTGATCACTTGGAACGACGAGTTGACGCCGTTCAAGCTGTTACTAACCAAGTGACTTCTCTAAGTCTGGAGATTTTACATCGTAAACAACAAGTGGAAAATCGCAATAGGCGTAATAACTTATGCATTTATGGCCTTGCAGAAAATCTTGAAGGTTCAGATCCTCTTTCCTTTTTTCAGCCCTTTTTACCCCATCTTCTGAGTTTTCCAGAGACTCCAAAATTAAATATTCAAAGAGCCCATCATTTGGGACAAAATCCACGATCATCATCTTCTTCAACCTAACCAAGAGGCGTTATTTTATATTTTTTGGAATACACTGATTTGCTTAAGGTCTTGCACGCTGTCAAACATAAAGGAAAAATTTCATGGGAAGGATCCAACCTCTTCTTCGCTCAGGACTATGCCAGAGCGTCTGCAGACCGACGGAAATTTTGAGACATGAGACCTGCTCTTCGTAGGTTGAACGCTAGATATGGTCTGTTTCATCCTTGCCTTATGAAGGTGAATTATAACAATAAAAACACTACTAATGAGGATCCTGTTCGCCTACAACATTTCTTGGATACTTGAGGAGAAGAAACCATGGATGTTCCTGGTTCATCGATGATTTGATTGTTCCCTTGTTTTTTGTTATTATCTGCATTCTACTATTGTTATATTTTTTTGTTATGTTGTTTTGTTGTACCTCTTATAACCAATTTTCCTTTCTACTGTCAGGTGCGGTTTATCGTGGTCTTCTGATATGTGATCCCTTTTTCCCGCCTGGATGATGTCTCCCTTTCCCGTCTTCGTCCTGGAGTTTCCCAATTGGTTGTGCCATTTTCCTTATGTGGCTTCACCATCCCCATGTACATTATATGTTTGTGGTATGTCTTCTTGTTTTTCTTTTATTTTCTCTTGGTACTATCCCTTTTCATAGTATTTTTCCTATCACTTTTGTTATTTGATTTGCTGTTTTATTGCTTCATACATATTTTAAATCATTCATCCTTTTCCTCTTTCCTTTTCCTCTTACTGGCCTTCCTCTTTCCTTTTCATTTTAGCTAATTTCTTGATATTTTTTAAGTATGTTTCCAACTTTATATCACTTTTTATCTATACTGTTGCTCTACTAGGTTCCTCTTACTGGGGAATTAATCATATAACATTATTATTTTTTGCTAATTGTCATTTTTTATATCATGCTTTTTAGCTGTTTTATATACTTTGATGTCATTAAAAGTTATATCCCGGAATGTTAAAGGTTTGGAATCTCCCATAAAACGTCAACGGGTTTTATCGCACATTGCTGAGTTGAAAGGTGATATAGTTTTACTGCAAGAAATTCATGTGACCAGCAAAGAGATAGCTAAACTTCAGCATCAGTGGGATGGGTCAAGTTTTTTTTTTACATCTCCTGGTTCCTATCCTTAAAAGCGCTCGTAAAATCTTCCAACCACTTTTGTTATCAGCTCATGATGATCGAACAAGATTTTTGAAATTCCCCAATTTGGTATAATAAACATATCAAACTTAATAGGTTTATTTTCTGGAAAGATTGGTTAACTTACGGCCTTAAGTGGACTCACCAGCTTTTTCAGAATGGTATATGTATTCCCTTTTCAATAATACAGTCCTGTTTTTCCCTACCCTCTTCATATCAATCTAAATATATGTCTTTAATTGCTGTTGCCCAAGTCTCTTATGACTCTTAGTTTCTCTTCATACACCTTCCTCTTCATCTTCAATCACAATATCGTTTTTATGTAACTCCCTGTCCTCATCGCAAATTTATAAAAAATGTATGGATATTCCCATTACTCGTGATAAATCGCTGTGGAATGTAGGTGGGAATCTGATTTGGGAGAATCTTTTCCTATTCCAATATGGAATAAAATCTGGACTAAAATAAGGAAGTCTTCTAGAGGAGCAAATACTACTCAAATGTTATTTTTTATTAACAATAGACTTTTGATTACCCCAGTTAAACTACATAATATCGATCCCACCATCCCCCTGTACCTGTTGGTCTTGGACAGCCTCATCAGCCGATCTTAAACAAATGTTATTTCAATGTCTAATCATTCATACCTTTTGGACCCGAGTGTGACAACAAATCAGTACTATTTGCCCCCCATATTCCCTTTTCTCTTTCACATATTTTTCTAGGTAGCATTTTCAAAGCCTGGACCTCTCATGCTGCAGATTTTTGTATTATTGATTTACTTATAGCTGTTGCATTTCAACGAATCACTAAGTCATGGAAAAACACCTCTGCTGTATCCTATCAAGCTTGGTGGTATGGAGTTTGCTACAACCATAGATTAGATAGAGCCTATGTAAACCCAATCACACTAGCTATTAAGAAAGACATACTCTGGTTACCTGTTACCGATTTCTTAAATGTAACAGCTAAAATAACACCTTCACATAACCCGTTCACTGAAGAAGTGTCCAAACCTCTTTGACTTTATAATTACTGTTGTTTTGAATACTTTTATCCTATGGCTATAGAGTAATTTAATGTAGTAGGAATTTTTGTGCACAACTGTTCTGTTATTTCTTATATGGTTTAACATGGAGTTTTATTCTTTCCCCCTTTTTTCTTCCTTTCATTTCCCTTTCCCTTCCCCGATACGATTTAGTAATGTTATTCTGTACTTATGTAATATGTTTTTGATTTTTGTAATGTGTTATATCTTTTTGGCCAATAAAATCCTTTAAACTAAAAAAGAAATGACTAACCACTTCCCACACATTAACCGAAGAATGAACATTCTCGAGAAAGCAGCAGCGTAATCCACTGCAAGACTTCATACAACGAGAGAGCTGAAACTGCCCAGCAATCCTTGCCAAACTAGACGAAGTGCCATCAGTACTCAAGTCAGTAATTACAGACTACCAAAAAGATCATTAAGATGGAGAAAAAAGAAAGCAGGCCCTACCCAGTGTCAATAATACAAGCAATCTTACCTGTTGGTGGCTTGTTGGTGGATTTCGCAGAGAGGTTATGGACCGACTTCCCTGTCCTCTAACTAACACCCTGTGATGGTATTTTAAACACTAAGGCTATCAAATCCAAGGACAGAGTGAACATTAGGGCAACTAGACTGCTATATAAAAAGGAGCTTGGTAGGGGCAAGAGGGAGTGGGAAGAAACCAGGTGGGAAGAGCTAAGAGGTGCCCTATTAGTAAACAACGCCAAATTATTTTGGGCAATAGTTAACTCTGATGCTAAAGAGGGAGGGGAGGCTCTTCAACCAAACATTGCTCTGTCAGTTTGGGAGGCGCACTTTGCTGCGCTTTACACTAGCCCTGAGACCGACACTAGTGAACATTTAAATGGGGCAGAGACAACGGTGCCACATGATGCCCTTCGGATGACCCGAGCCCCAGACCCCCCGCATGAGCATCGACTGCGGGGGGCCTCGGACTTGGGCTATCCGATAGGTCAGTGGGACGCCAGGGCGAAGATGGGCCCTGGAGACACCGAGAGTATCTCAGTCAAGGAGGTGGAATCGGCGATCATCAGGAAGCTACCTAACAAAGCCCCAGGCCTCAACAGATTACCAGGAGATCTTTTCCGCTCCCAGCCAAAAATCTGGGCGCCGTACTTGGCTGTTCTATTTAATGCTGTCCTTTGGGGAGCCAAGTTACCGGACACCTGGGCAGGAGCTGAGATTGTCTCAATCTTCAAGAAGGGCTGCCCCTTAGTGCCATCAAATTACCGACCGATTAGTCTCCTGGATACTTCGCAGAAACTAATGGGCCGAGTGCTCCTGGACAGATTGCTGGGGTGGATGGAGGACCAAAAATTATTGACTACCCTACAGGCCGGCTTTAGAGCTGGAATATCGACCCTGGACCAAAACTTTAGGTTGCAGGTCCTTTTTTGGAAGACAGCAAGAGTAGAGGGTGGCAGCCTCTACCTTGTCTTTGTAGACCTGCGGGCTGCTTTCGACCTTGTCCCCAGGGAGAGCCTATGGAGGGCACTGAAAGAACTAGACCTCCCGCCCTATCTGCTAGATGTCCTGAAGCGCTTCCATGCAAGGAACTACGCCAAGGTGAGATGCGGGAAGAACGGGGAATTATCAGCCCGCTTCCCCGTGACTAGAGGCATAGCCAGGGATGCGCTCTGCCTCCCACGCTCTTTAGTCTTTATATAAATGGCCTGGTGGGTGAACTGGACAAGGTCAGGGATAGTGACGCTCCATGGTTGGCCACTGGCCGGGTACCTGCTCTGATGTTCGCAGACGACACCTTGCGTTTGTCTCGAACATCATCAGGTATCCAGAGGGTTCTGGACGGTTTTGTTTCTTTCTGCGCTCTGAGGGGATTGGAGATAAACTTAGCAAAGACGAAGTTTATGATCTTCCATCCCTCAAAGCGCACCAGCCCTAACCCTGTATTAAATGGTGTCCCGCTGGAAAGGGTGAGAACCTTTGTATACTTGGGGCTTACCCTGATTGAAGATTTCAGTTGGGGCCCACAGGTATCCAAATCTGCTTTGAGGTTGGCACAGATTGGAGGGGGCATTGGCAAGTTTCAGAGAACAACCCTGTTTAAGCCAGTTGCCCCCTGCCCTTGAGATTTATGGGGCACAAGCTAGACCAGCCGTGATTTATGGTGCAGAACTCTGGGACCATAAGAGTACACCAAGCCTTCTTAAGGTGGAACAGGCCTTTATGAGGAACCTGATAGGCCTTCCCCAGAGCACCCCACTCACACCTCTGAGACTAGATCTAGGCCTAGAGTCCATCTCAGAACTGCTAGCTACTCGACCTCTCCTGTATTGGAGAAGGCTTTGGACAGTCTCTGAGCTCGAGGACTATAGAGCTGAATTTGCTGCAGTCTGGGGGCAGTTAAAGATCAAGAATATTCCTTGGTTAGCCCATATCAAAGCCCTTGCACATCAAATTGGTATGCCCCAATTATGGGAGAGCCCGGAGGTGAGCTGCTCGGGAGTGAAGAGAACGGAGCTCTTGGCTTCCTTTAGACATTACAACCTAAGCTTTCTGCATAGCTCGACAACGTTGGGCAGTTTGTCTACAGAATTTTCGCAGGTAAAACTCGTGTCTAAGAGGGAGGAGTTTTTGGGCTTAATACAGCCTCCCCTTGCAAGAAAACTTTATACACAATTAAGACATGGTTGCCTACCTATTGGGGCATTTACCTGCAAATGGAATGGACGAGAAGAGGGAATTTGCCCAGTCTGTAACAACACTAAAGAGGATATTGTTCACGTTTTACTCCTCTGCCCAGCTTATAGCACAATAAGGAGATGTTGGCTGGCACCGTTATGCAGAAGTCTTGGTCTAAGGCAATGTGTACAAGCTGTTAGAATTTTAAGATATGACACCTCCCCTATTATTGTGTTTGCGGTATCCCGTTTTTTATATAGTATGTGGCGCAGAAGGCTTACTCTAATGAATTGCGACAAACTGTGATCAACTGTGATGTTTGATACCATTATTTTTTTATGTCAAATCTATTTATTTCGTCCCCATACCACGGGGTTGCAGTAAAGTGAGTTGCACACAGCGTTAAGCCTACAACCCAACAGGGCCGGCCGCGTTACATCATGAAAAATGGAAAACCGTTGCCAGTACTCAAGCTCAAAGATATACACAGCGGTTTACCTACAACCCATAAGGGCCGGTCGCGTCATATTCAGTCAACAGAGCTTGTGAAATCACTGCACTAGATGATTCAAACTTCGGAACATCTGTAACCATTAAACCCAAAGGGTAGAACTATAAGACCAAGGTGGTCAAAACTTCAGTAGAACGACAGGAAAGGGGACAGCAAGATAGAGAAGACAGTAGGAGTAGAGGAAAGGGGTGGACGAAGGGAGAGGAGAGCCACTAGGAGCCCGAGGAGAGGAGCGTGGGGGGATGAGGGGCATCGTGTCAGTCGTCAGGGCACTCAGTATCGCTGCCAATGCTCAAGGTCTTTCATACCCAAACCTCATGCCAGCAATCTACCGGGGTCAGGAGGAACTACAGCATCCTCCACTAATCGCAGCGCTCGCAGCTTGGGGGGCATGTAACGCGCCTGTTCTGTGGTGCATAGATATTTCACCAGAGGTTGCCACACCGCTTTGTATCGCACATCTCGGGCCTGAAGCCGAACTGTGAGAAGCTCCATTGTCATGACATGCCAGAGGCGTACAAACCACGCAGCTATTGGCGGGGCCTCTACCCTCTTCCAGTACAGAGCAATGAGCTGCCGAGCTGCTCCCAGCATTTGAAGCGCCAGCGCCCAGTCGCTCCGAGTGAGGGCCTTCAATCCAGCAGGTTTGATACCCAGTAGTATCGTACAAGTGGCATCAGGCAGAGGAAACCCCAGCACCCCCCTAATGTGACTCAAGACCTCCTTCCAAAAGAGGGTCAGCAAGGGACAGGACCACCACATGTGCAGAAAATCCCCAGTCGCAGACCCGCACCTCCAACACACCGGGGAAGAGTTTGGAAACATTCTATGCAGCCGCTGCGGCGTGTAGTACCACTGGGTCATCATTTTGTAGGCATTCTCCTGTTGTGGAATACTACAATAAATCCTGGGTATATCTCGCCACAATCTGGACCACTGTGCCGGGGTGATGTCTACGCCCGAGAGGGAGTGCCAACGTTGCTTGTACGGTTGAGAAGGCGGAGTGTGCGGGTGCTGCAGGATCCGATAGATTTTGGAAATCAGCCCCTTCGTCTCTGTAAAGGAGCGTGCCAATTGCTCAAACGGAGTAAAGGCACGTATGGCCTCGTGGTAGGTACCGTCCGTAAGCACCCAGTGTTTCAGTTGCGCATATTGCAGTCCGGCTGCAAGCGGCACCCCAAATTCCTCCCTGCAGTCTGCAAAAGACTTGAGGGAGCCCCCTTCAAACAGATCAGTGAGCACCCTACAGTTGCCTTTAGACCATTTACGGAAAGCCCCCATCCGGTGTGCCGGGGGGAAACTCAGGTTCCCTTCAATAGGAGTATGGGGCGAGGGGAAGGTTGTAAGGCCCTTACGGACTGCTATCCTGTCCCAAATCTCCAGCACAGTTTTCGTGGGCACCGCAAGGTATGCGCTCGGAGATCGCCCTGCCCTAGGTTTCCATGCCAAGTCCCATATGGTGCGCCCAGTCACGGCCCTGTCCATATGGAGCCACCCTTTTTCGCTTTCCGTTGCACCCCACTCCACTACATACCAAAGGTGAGCAGCCCAGTAATATTCCACCAGGTTTGGGCAGGCCAATCCTCCCCGGTCCCTGGGTGCCAGCAGAAGAGCCTGGGAGAAGCGGGGTTTCTTCTCCCCCCAGATGAAGTTCGTTAGATCCCGCTGGAGGCCTCTGATGCTATGTAGCGGGATAGGGGTAGGCAGACATTGAAACAGGTACAGGATTTTGGGCAGTATGGACATCTTGATGGTGTTGATTCTGCCCATCCAGGATGGTACAAGCGGTCTCCACCGCCTCAGATCCTCCAAGATAGCGCGTCGGAGATCTTTCCAGTTGGCTGCCGTCCAGCCGTCCAACGAGGGGGTCAACGTCAGGCCCAGATACCTGATGTGCTGAGTCGACCATCTATAAGGGGCTAAGTGCTCTAAAGAGGGGATATCCGGTTTCGGGATAGTGAGGCTGAGTACCCAGGACTTGCCGTGATTGATTTTCAAGCCAGAAGCTCTCTCGAAGAGGCACAGTGCAGCATGTACCGCCGGTAGGGATTCTCGGGGCTGTGTCAGCGCAAGAATAAGGTCGTCTGCGAAGAGTGCGACCTTATTGTCTTGACCGCCTAGAGGAACACCGTGAATATTAGGATCCCTCCGTATCATATCCGCCAAGGGTTCAACTGCGAGGGCGAATAAAAGGGGCGAGAGCGGACAGCCTTGCCTGGTACCCCTTCCAATCTGGATCAGCTCCGAGAGCTGCCCGTTGACCCTTATCCGAGCCCGCGGGGCAATATATGGGGCCATGATCCTGGCTATCATCTTCGGACCAAGCCCCACCCGGTGCAGCACCGCTCTGAGGAAGGACCAGTCCACCCGGTCAAACGCCTTCTCTGCATCCAGCGAGAGAAGGCAGGCGGGGATCCTCCAGTGATGGGCCTTCCCTACCAGGTGAGCGACCCTGCGAACGTTGTCCGCTCCCTGACGCCCGTGGATGAAGCCCACCTGATCAGGATCAATCAAGCTCTGCATGTGTGGACCCATGCGCCTCGCTAACAGCCTGGTGTAAATCTTAAAATCCGAGTTAAGAAGAGCGATCGGCCGGTACGACGCACACAGGGAGGTGTCCTTCCCCGGTTTCGGGATCAGGACAATTTCTGCCATTCCCATGTCAAGGGATGGACCCACCTCGTCGGAGAAAGAGTTAAACAGGCGTAGGAGGTAAGGCCCCAGCTGTGCCTGATACATGCGATAGAAGGATATTGGAAGCCCGTCAGGCCCTGGTGTTTTCCCCAAGGGGAGCTCGCGGATCGCCAAAGCTATCTCCTCCGGCAGGATCTGCCCCTCTAGTTCCTCAGCATGCTGCGGATGCAGTGTTGCACCCCCTCAGTGCCCCAGTACTTCCTCCACCAGTTCCAAAGGTGGCTGCTCTTCTGTATACAACGTCGTATAGTAGTCCAGGAAAGCTCGACACTTATCCCCTGCTGTCACCACCCTGGTCCCATCGGGCAGTTGGACATTTGCTATATGTGCCTTCGCGGCTCGGGCCCTCAGCCGCCGCGCCAGGAGCTTCCCCACTTTGTCCCCACCCTCAAAATACCTCTGTTTCAGTGCCAGGAGGGAGGTCTCGGCCCTATTTGTCTGCATCAGCCTGAGCTGGCCCCTAAGATTAGCTAAATGCCGCCTCGTGTGCCGAGTGGAGTGGCCCTGGTCTTGTGTTTCCGCCGCCCTCAAATCTCCCACGAGTTTATCTTCCATTGCGCGAGCGTCACGTGCCCTCGCAATTGCGAGGGAGGTGATATGGCTCCGTTTGGTAGCTTTGAAAGCGTCCCAAACCACCGGGAAGGGAGTTTCAGGAAGGTCGTTGTTCTCAAAGTAGGAGACAATGGCACCCCTAATGTCCTCCACAGCCTCAGAGTCCCTTAGAATGCTCGGCGGGAGGTACCACCTCCGTTCCCGGGCAGGTCGCGCCGCCGGGTCCTGTAGCAATAGCTCAACATGCACGTGATCAGAGAGGGAGATATCGGACATGTCGACCTCCATCGTGTCGCAGAGAAGATCCCTAGTTACAAACAGGTAGTCTATGCGAGAGTAGGACCTATGGACATGCGAATAGTAGGAGTACCCTCGCTTATCCGGGAAAAAGTACCGCCAGACGTCGAATAGCCCAAGGTCTGTCAGCTGCTTGCGCAAAGTCACGGACATTGCCCCTGCGCCACTGGAGGAGTTCTCACTCCTGTCTACCTTAGGATTCCAAACCATGTTGAGGTCCCCGCCCACAATAAGGGATGATCCGGTCTGCGGTATCCGCCCCCTTAAGAGATCTCGAAGGTAGCGGTCCTGCACCTGGTTAGGGGCATAGATATTGCACAGCGTGATGTGGCGGCGCCCAACTTCCACCTCCACACGAAGAAATCGTCCATCGCCACCCCGGAAGGGCCTGCCGCCCCCCTGCCTGATACCAGCCCTGCACAAAATTGCCACTCCTGCTGTCTTGGTGTCAGTAGCAGCCCAAAACTGAAGGGGGTATTTAGGGTGGGCCATGCGCGCAGTGTCCGCCTGCATGAGGTGCGTCTCTTGAAGAAAAATGATGTCAGGGTGTTGCTTCAAGAGATAATGCCAAACCTGTCTACGCTTGTTAGGCGAGTTAAGGCCCTTTACGTTAAGCGTCAGGACATTCAAAGGACTAGGAGCATTCACCGCCATATCTGGGTCTGGGCGCCCCCCGGTCACAATCGCACATCACACAACCCGCGCATCCCACGCGCACAATAGCCATGCACCCGCAGCTTCTCACCCCAGCCCCACAGCCGTCGTTCCCACCCCGCACCCCCCAGCAAAAAGGGAGAAGAGAGAGCATAGGATAGTAGGAAATAGGAAAAATAGAGAAAAGGAAAAAGAGCAAAGAGCAGCCAAGAAGGCCACTCAGGTAGAACAACAATGGCGGCCAACAGGGCCTCATTGTGCTGTCCTTGGTACAGAGCATCCTACCCCCACAGGTTTGGACGTTCTCTGGGATGTAACTCCCTGAAGGACAGCTGAAAAGGGGGGGTCGTGACAGTCTTAGAGATCCTACATGCTAGGAGCTCCCACATGCTCCCCGTCCCGACCCTAGGAGCCAGGGTGTAACGTGAGACGGCACAAGGCCCAGGAGTGGAGCCCCAATACCAGAAAAGGTGGCGCGCTAGCATGTTTCCAGTCAAGATGTCGGGGAGCGCCCCCCATGTCCCTCTTTGTCCCCTTCAAGGGACCGGATGTGAGCAATGATATCTTGCTTGGCTTAGAGGGCGATCGCTCACCGTCGGACGTCGAGCGATGCTGTCGGCACACAGTAGTCCATAAGGGTGTCGCGGCCCTCCTCTCCCGCTTATGAGACGGGGACGGGCTCTCCGGCGGAGTCCCCTGCAGTCGTATGAGTTGCGCCGCTTCTGTGTAGGACCGTATGACTCTCCGCTTGGACTCCCACTGGAATATCAGAGCGAACGGATGACCCCATTGGTACGCAATGCCCATACTGCGCAACTTCTCAGTCACTGGCCGGAACGCTCGTCTCCTCTTCAGGGTGTTGGGCGCCAGGTCTTGAAAGATCTGAATTCTGTGGCCTCAGTATTGTAGGTCCGGTTTATCTCGTGCGGCCTTCCAGATTGCCTCCTTCTCGGTGAAGAAATGGACCCGCGTTAGTATGTCTGGTAGGAGTCCAGACCTGCCCGGCGGGGCGGACACCCGATGCGCCCGATCCAGCGCCGGTGGAGAAGCCTTCTCGTCCCCCCAGATCTCATGGAGGAGCTGCGTCACGTATCCTATGGCGTCTTCCCCTTCTTCCCCAAGAGGAATTCCCCGGATACGGAGGTTGTTGCGGCGGCTCCTGTTCTCAAGGTCCTCCTGTTTCACTTGGAGCTCGATGTTCTGCTCTTCGAGGGCCGCCAGGCGTTGCCAGAGGTGTTCCTGGTCCTCTGTGCGCGCATCCATCGTCCGCTCCAACCCATCCACACGGTCACCAAGCTCCGTGACCTCCTTCCGCATCTCCTTCACACACGTGTGCACTTCAGACCGCAGCGACCCAATCTCCGTTTTCAATTCGGACATGAAGGTGGACATAAACGCCTGAGTGACCGGCGGGGACTCCTCGAGAGCCCGTGACGACCCGTCCCCCCCCCGCAGTTGCCCCAGTCTTTCCCCACATCGCTACAACAGTGTTGTCCTTGGGGGCCGCTGACGGTTCAGCCTTGTTGCCTTTGTTGGAGCGCGTCATTGCGAAGGACCACCACCTGAAGTCCAGGGTCCCAGGCACTCCTCGCTGTGTCGCAGAGGCCGAACCGGGGTAGAGAGGGCCGTGCTGAGGTCCAAGCTGGAGTCTAGCTTAGCCCCCACACCTCCTACCACACACCAGTCCAGCAACTCCACCCCACCATCCGCCAAGCCCCAGCTCACAGTACAGGGACACTAGCCGGCCTATCAGAGCCCAGAGGGTGGGAGGCCAGAGGAGAAGGACCGGGCAGTGGTCACCACAGGGGAAAGATCCACCCGCCAAGAGAGTAAATAAATAAAAGAGCCAAGGTGGTGCAAAAGTAAAGTTAGGTCCAGATTGCAGTCTAGAGTTCACTCAGCCCTGGGACCCACGTGCCAACCACCAGGTCGCCGTATTGAGCCCCACAGAGACAATGGAGGAGGACGGCTTGAATCGTCTACCACCCCTTAGCTCCCAGGGGCCACTCTTCCCACCCGAAGGGCCCGGCACAGTACCTGTTCGCGCCTTAGGCCGGTGGCGCCTCAGATCTCGTAGGTAGTAGCAGGTGCCCGCCAGCTCCGGCCCCTCCACCACCGAGGAGGGCCTCCAAGGAGCCGCTCTCGTCGCAACCCGCAGGGGGAGTCGCCCAGCACAGGTCACCACTCCTGCCCGCTGCGGGGGGAGTCGACCAGCTCAAGCCACCACGCTCAGGGACCCAGCGCCACAAACCCCCAAACGATATCCTCACCGGATCCACCGCAGGCTGCACTCCGCTCCGCTCCAGAGGTCCGCTCTGCAGTCGAGGGAGAAGCGACGTCTGCTCCAAGGGTAGCCTTCCAGCGCCCAGGCCTTCACCTCCGGGACTCAAAATGGCGGGTCGCAGCTCCCTCTCCCACCGGGGCGACCCACCTCCATCCAGCAAGCTGACCGGGCAGTTTCACGGGTACAAGGACAGAGGGCAAGCGGGTCGCGCCCTCGCCCCCACTCCGCTCTATACCCTCAGGCGGTCAACTCCTCTCCAGCCCTTATCCCGGGCAATGGGGCAGCGGGGCCAGATACCACCCCTCCAGCAGGCAACTCTCCGCGCCGCCTGGTACAGCCCCCAATGCGCAGCAGGGTTTCAGGCACTCCAATATCTCCAGGCCTCTCAAACGGCCAAGCCGCTGCCACTACGCCATACCTCTGGGTCTCCGGAGTTCCAAATGGCGGGCCGCTGCTCAGTCCTCTCCTCCGCTCGCCAGCTGCCACATGCAGGGGAGGCACTCCGCAGGCGCAGCGCCTAGGGTGGCCCCCGCCCCGATGCCTCCTCAGTCCGCCGCGGGAGGGGGAAAGGCCAGCCACTCCGTCTCACGCCTCTCGTAGGGCGCCCCCGACGAAAATGTCCACAGCTTCGGCCGTTGGCCGCCACAGGCACCGTCTCCTCGGGCGAGGAACCAGCAGGTCCACGTGTGGGCTCCGGCAGGGGCCTCCCTCAGCGCCAGAGCCCCACCTTCGCTGAGGCCCCGGGCACGGTACCTGCAAGGGGATGTGGCCTCACTCGATCTCCCCAGCAACCAGAGTGCAGCGGTAGTCCCAAGCGGGAGAAAATGGCGGGCTCCGCTCCGGACCCTCGGGCAGCCCCGGCCAAGTGGTCAACGCCGTCCGGGAGGGGCCAGATCTCCCCGCTCCCCACAGCCGAGTCTCCGCTATGGGCAGTCCCCCGCCTGAAGAACGCGTCCGTGGCTGGAGAGCCACCCGCTCGCTGCATAGGTCTCAGGTGAAGCCCCAGGGCACAGGTCACAAGATGGCGGTCGCTCCGTCCGGACGGCCGTGACTTCGCTCAACGGCTCCTGGAGCCTACCGGGGTCCAGGGCACCACGTCCCGTGCAGCGCCGAAATCAGCAGGTCCCCAGCTCTTCCCAGGTGGCAGGTAAGTGCCCTGGCTCCGCAGTAATTGCCAATAACAGCGGTATGCAGCGGGAGCTCCCCCGGAGCACGTCTCACCACATTGCCATCTTGGCCACGCCCGATACCATTATTTTGATAACTTACTGTTTAATAACTTTTTAACCATGCATTTTTTTAAAATTATTTATGTATTCTATACCGTGTATGTACATATTTTATCTGTGCTTTTATGGTCTATGACCGCAATAAAGTTATCAAACGCTATTCAGTTAGAATTTAGGGAGGAGGGCCGGATCGGGGACGCTAGCTGGTCCTGGTTGTCGACCTGAGAGGCAACAAGGAAAGAAAATTATAATAACCAACTCCCTATCTAACTAGTCTCCTACACTAGATTTTTGTACAGTTATTATTTTGTATTCACTCAAAAAACACCCTACCTGCGATTTAGGAAAGTCTGACGTTGCGTTCCTGTTGTCGTTGTTAAGTGAAGACTATCTTCTGAGTAGTCAGAGGAGAATTTGTCTGTAAAAGAATTTATTCTCACCTATGTGAAGAGTTAAACATTGGAATAAGTTTACTGATTTTTCCTATGATTTTCAGTGCCAATTAACAATTACATTCTAACTTCTATTCAACTTACTCCTTTAAATCTCCATATTTCTTATCTTCACAACCTGTATTTTAAATAAGAAAAATAAAAGAACATACACCAAAGAATATCAAGTATGTATAGTTATTAGAGTTCTCTTAATTGCGCAGGAAATGTTATCTGTCAAAACCTTGCCAGCGCAATGTTCTTAAGGTCTTTTTCTCTTTCAGATTCTGTTCCACACGATTGCTTTCACATAAATGTCAAGTAGGTATTCTAAACTTGATTTACAGCTTGCTTGCGGTGGGCGCCTGAAATTAACCAAGAAAAAACGTTCACTTAGGGCCAGATGTATCAAGGCTTTTGCGACTCGCAAAGGCTGAAAATCGCAGATTTTCGACCTTTGCGACTCGCAAACGGCCGTTTTGCGATATTTCACATGTATGAAATAATCGCAATTTATTTAATCGCAATTATTTGCGATTCCTTCTTTTGCATAGCATTTAAGGAATCGCAAATTTTGCGATTCCTTAAATGATATGTATGACACATTTTTGGTGTGCGAATTTGTGTAAAAGAATCGCATTTTACCATCAACTTGTAGTTGGTGGTAAATTGCGATTTTTTACAAAAAAGCCCTAATTGGCATTTGTAAGGGTGGCATGTGACACTCATACATGCCCATAGGGCATGTATGTGTGCCACATGCACACACATGTAGATTTGAGGGGTGCAGCAGGGTGTCTTTGAGACACCCCTGCACCCTTGAAATAATTCTCAAATTGCGATTAGCAAATTGCGAATTCGCAATTTGAGAATTACTGCACAATCATTCCTATGGGCCTCCTGGCCCATAGAAATGAATGGGAAAATTATTCCTTAATTGCGATTAGCAATTTGCTAATCGCAATTAAGGAATTTTAAGGAATCGCTAAAAAATAGCAAAATTCTACATACATACCATTTTGCACTTCTCAAATAGCGATTCCTTAACAATCGCTATTAGAGAAGTGGTTTCTTGATACATCTGCCCCTAAGCTTTCTTTTTAATCTTTCAGCTTCATGAAGAAAAACAACAGCGTTGGAAGAATTCTGCAGCGTCGAAATGAAGAAGGAATCCCTCGACGAGAATCAGGAAATCCAGGTAAGTCTTCAGGGTACGAGGTAGGAGGCAAAGCGTTTTTGCATTGTTGGGTGTGGCTATTTATACCTTTGCCACACCCAAAAACGGCCGCTGGCGCATCGCGCACATTTCCGCTTGCTATCATGGTTCACGAAGGAGGTTCACTACTTTTTGCCATCCTAACTGTAAACTTGTATCCATTATCAAACCACTATACTTTGTAACTTTGTTCCTGAATTAAAAGATAGATTATCAAGAAATCTTGTTAACATGATACATTTCGGAATTTTGACAATAAGAAATCACATATGTCTGGGCACAAATTAAACCGCACTTTGGTCACTACATGATTAATCACACACAATCAATCTGGTTTGCAGGATGCACGGGACAGGACGGGGTATCATGATGGGAATAAGCATTTTCAAGAGCACCCTACCACATCATTGGTGATGCACGTGGTGCTGTAAAGGCGTCATGACACCCAGCTGAGGCTGCCTTCTGCCCCAAAGAGCTAAACAATCTAACCCAGAAACAGGCATCAATCATGTTAGCACACAGGTGACACATTCTGCATCTCAGTTTGGTTCCCTAATCAGCCTCTCAAATTATCTAAGAACTTCAATAGGCAGCTGACGCAAAATAAACAACTAATGCTTGCTTCATGCCCTGAAGGTCAAGAAGCATTTCAGGAAGCCAGACAATTTGGAAATGAGCGAAAGCCTTACATATGAAAGGCCTATTGAGCGACGGGCCAATTGTCCCATATTTGGAAACAGGAAAAACAGAACTCTTTATAACAAGCATTTACAAAGCCAACAGGTGTCACCTATGCCAGAGCTATTGGCTTTGCCAATGAGTTTTAGCCATGTTGTACACCAGCGTGGCTGCTGATCAGCATGGCTGGAAGTTAGTGCTGTAGAGGAGAGTCACATGGAGTGTGTTAGAGTGGAATGACAAAGAGTGGAGTAGAGTTTTGTGGAGTGGAGTGGCAGAGAGTGTTGTTTATTGGAGGGGCATAGTGAGGAGTCCCGTTGAGAGAAATACTCGGCAGTCGCATAGAGTAGAGTGGACTGATGTAGAGTGCATTGCCGTAGAGTGTTGCAGAGTATATTGGCATAGAGTGCAGTGGCATTGAGTGCAGTGGCATTTAATTCAGTGGCATACAATGCAGCATCGTAGAATATAGCGGCACAGATTAGAGTGATGCATAGTAGAGTACAGTGGTGCAGAGTGAGGTGCCACAGACTAGAGTGGTGCAGAGTAGAGAGGCGCGGAGTTGAGTGTCATTGAGGGCAGTGGCGTAGAGTGCAGTGGCATAGAGTGGTGTAGAGAGGCATGGCATAGAGTTGATTTGACTGGCATAGAGTGCAGTGGCGTAGAGTGCAATTGCGTAGAGTACAGTGGCGGAGAGTGCAGTGTTGCAGAGTAGAGTGTCAGAGTGCAGTGGTGTAGAGTGGAGTAGAGTGGCATAGAGAGAAGTGGTGTTGAAAATAGTGATGCAGAGTAGAGTGTGTGTCATGTTCTTCGTGTGCGCCGGGAGGTGTACTGAACACAGGACGCAGGTTA
Source organism: Lissotriton vulgaris (assembly GCF_964263255.1). Taxonomy (NCBI): domain Eukaryota; kingdom Metazoa; phylum Chordata; class Amphibia; order Caudata; family Salamandridae; genus Lissotriton; species Lissotriton vulgaris. The sequence continues at coordinate 1,221,394,460 of NC_141693.1, forward strand.
GTCTGATATTTCTTTATTTGCATTTCTTGTTACTGCTGGGCAGCACCTCGTGCAGCTGCTGGTCAGCACATACGACATTGTCCATCCCCTGGTCATCGTCTGTCCCCTTTCCTCTGTCGTCACCTGATCTGGTGTCCGGTGACCTATCTAAGAAACTATGTCGCTCCCTTGAGAAGGCCTGGAAAAAAGACCCAAACACCAGCACCAAGGACGCCTTCAAAAACGCCACCCGTATACACCACCAACTGATCAGGAATGCCAAGAAAGCCGCTTTCAAGGACCGACTAGATAGCAACGCCCACAACAGCAAGGAATTATTCAACATCGTCAAGGAATTTACCGACCCCTCAGCCAACTCCAACGACATCACCCCCTCTCAAGCCCTCTGCGACTCCCTAGCCTCATTCTTCCACAACAAGATTGCAGACATCCACAACAGCTTCGACAACCGACCCGAAGACCAACCCACCCAACCCTCTGCAGGACCCCCACCCCTCTTGAACATCCTCAATGACTGGAACACAATCTCCACTGAGGACACCATCCGCCTGATGAACTCTATCCACTCAGGATCCCCCACAGACCCATGCCCTCACCACATCTTTAACAAAGCAGACTCAATTATAGCACCGCACCTCCGAGACGTCATCAACTGCTCCCTCAACTCCGCCACCTTCCCGGAAAGTTGGAAACATGCCGAACTCAGCGCCCTTCTGAAGAAACCCACAGCTGACCCCACCGAACTCAAAAACTACCGCCCTATCTCGCTCCTTCCATTCCCGGCCAAAGTCATCGAGAAAGCTGTCAACAACCAGCTCGCCGCCTTCCTTGAAACCAACAAATCCCTCGACTCCTCACAGTCCGGCTTCCGAGCCAAACACAGCACTGAGACCGCACTCATCGCAGCAACAGATGACATTCGAACTCTGCTAGACAACGGAGACACAGCCGCCCTCATCCTCCTCGACCTCTCCGCAGCCTTTGACACAGTTTGTCATAGCACCTTAATACAACGCCTCAGAAACATCGGAATCCAAGGAAAAGCACTGGAATGGATCACCTCGTTCCTTGCCGGAAGAACTCAGAGAGTCCGCCTTCCACCATTCAAATCAGAAGCTACCGAAGTCATCTGCGGCGTGCCACAAGGATCTTCACTCAGTCCCACCCTCTTCAACGTATACATGAGCCCCCTCGCGGCCATCGCACGCAAACACAACCTCAACATCATCTCCTACGCTGATGACACTCAACTGATACTATCACTCATCAAAGACCCCAACACCGCCAAAACCAACCTACATGAAGGAATGAAAGAAGTAGCCGAGTGGATGAAGTACAGCCGTCTAAAGCTGAACTCCGACAAAACTGAAGTCCTCATCCTTGGTACCTCCCCCTCCGCCTGGGATGACTCTTGGTGGCCAGAGGCCCTTGGAAAAGCACCCATCCCGACGGACCACGCACGGAACTTAGGTGTCATCCTGGACTCCTCACTCTCTATGAACAGACAAGTCAACGCCGTCTCATCTTCTTGCTTCAATATTCTTCGCATGCTCAAAAAAACATTTCGCTGTATCCCCACTGAAACTAGAAAAACGGTCACCCACGCACTGGTCACGAGCCGCCTGGACTACGGAAACACCCTATACGCCGGTACCACCGCAAAACTCCAGAAAAAACTCCAACGCATCCAGAACGCCTCAGCCAGACTCATACTAGACATCCCGCGTAAAGACCACATCTCTGGACATCTGAAAAACCTCCACTGGCTCCCCGTTAACAAGAGGATTACTTTCCGCCTCCTAACCCACGCACACAAAGCACTCTACGAACTTGGACCCGAATGCCTCAACTCACGACTTTCCTTCTACACCCCCTCCCGCCACCTACGATCCTCCAACCAAGCCCTTGCAACTGTACCTCGCATCAACAAAACCACCATGGGAGGCAGATCCTTCTCCTACCTGGCAGCTAAAACCTGGAACTCACTTCCCACTCACCTTCGCCTCACTCAGAACCACCTTACATTCAGAAAGCAACTTAAAACCTGGATATTCGACAAGTAATTCCCCACCCTTCCTCAAGCGCCTTGAGACCCTCTGGGTATGTAGCGCGCTATATAAATCACTTGACTTGACTTGACTGACTTGGTCACTCTGCCTGAGGACCCACAGGGTACTAATGCCCTACTGTCAGTCGCCCACACTGTCGGGTCACGACATCTCCCCCCTTGTTGCAAACAAATGTTCGTGACACATTTTCCATAGTCCTCATTCACAGTTATATTGATGGAGGTGAACGAAACGAGAGAGAGCGAGAGAGAGAGATATAGAGAGAGAGAGAGAGAGAGAGAGAGAGATAGTACTTGTCATTCTACATCTCTTCAATGAGTCTCTGTTGTTTACTGCATGTCCTTCGTGATCTAGTGTCTCCATCGCTTCCTGGTCCTCTATCTTCCTCCTTCCATGTGGCTGCAGTTGTCGCTGCCATTTCTTCTTCCTCCGCCTTCAGCTCCTTGAAATGCTATCTGTTTCTTGTTATTCGTTGTCGGTCGGAGGCAGCCGTTATCATCGATCCTTTCACTTTCGTCACTTTCGTCACCGCCAGTGAATCTTTGGAGAACCGGTTGTCTGATTATCGATATTGTTTCTGTCTCACCACCTTTGGTCCTGGCCATGCGGTGCCTCTTGCCTTGATTTTCTTTGGTGGCGCCTGTCCGCTCTGCTCATTGTATGTCTTTGTCCTTTCTTTTTGCTGCTGTTTCTCCTGCGCCAAAGTCCTCTCGTGCTCCTCTAAGTGTGAGCTGTTTCTCGTCTTGCTCAGTCTGTATGGTGTTACTCTCCGTGCCTCCTCCATCAAGATGCCTTTCTCTGCTTCTAACAGTTCTTCACTTATTGTCTCGAGCGTTGATAGTTCTTCTCTGCTGACTCCTTGATCCGTGAGGCCGTTGTTGTTTGTGTGTCTCCATCTTTGTTGCCTCGACACTTTCTGGATCGCTAGCATGGTGGTGTCTCTTTTTGTCTCTTGTTCTAGTTCTGACATTGTTGCTGGCATCGGTGCGTTGTTCTCTAGGATGTCTTTTAGGTGATCTTCCGCCCTTATTCTTGCGTCTTTTTTGTATGGCCGTGGATGTCTGGACATGTAGTCAGCTAGATTTTGTTCTCTTTCATGCTTGTTAATTATTTTCAATTCGTAGTCCATCAACGTTCTTCCCCACCTTTCTCTCCTTGGTTGTACATTTTCTTTTTTGTTGCCATAAATCATTTTTAGTGCTTGGTGATCTTGGTGATTCCTTTTCTGCTTTGTATTGGGTCATTATCGCTAATCCTACTGGGCCTGCATCTGCTGTGATCTTCGTGCCTAGTGTTGGATCCAAGTACTCTAGGTGATCTACCATTGGTGTTACCCAGGCTGTCGGTCCGTCTACCGGCTCGATGATTTCTTGACTCAGTAGTGATTTCCTCCCCTTCAGCTTTCCTAGTCCTCTTATTTGTTTCTGATATTCTCTTGAGATGTTTGTGGCACCACTGTTCAGCACGAGTCTCGCTTTGTGGGGCCCCGCCTCTATGGTCACGGACTCCTTTTTCTTTTGATTGTCTTTTATGTCTGCGGTATTGTGTACTTGGTCTCGTTTCACCCATGTTACTTTCCTCTTCTCCTTTCCTTTTATGTTCTTCTTTTCTATTTCTAGTGCTTGTTCACTGGCTCTTCGTAATTTCTGTCATTTATCTTTGTCCTTTTGCTCTTTTTTTTTTGGCCCTTAATTTCTTCCTTTGTTTTACTTTATTGCGCCTCTTCTGGGCTTTCTTAGTCCTTTTTTCTTATATTTTATTTCGCCTCTTCTGGGCTTTCTTAGTCCTTTTTCCTTATATTCTCCTTTTCTCTTTGTGATCTTTTGTCCCTTTTCTTTCCTTTGTTTTACTTTATTTCGCCTCTTCTGGGCTTTCTTAGTCCTTTTTCCTTATATTTTATTTCGCCTCTTCTGGGCTTTCTTAGTCCTTTTTCCTTATATTCTCTTCTTTTTCCTTGTGTGCACTTGTATTATTTCTTTGTCTTCTCTTCTTTGCTCTTCATTTTCTCTTTGTTATCCGTGCTTGTTCCCTTGACTTCCTTTTGTCTTTCTTAGACATCCTTTAGTGTCCCCTTCCGGTTCTTTTGTGTCCGTTGTACCTCCTTGTTTTCCTTTTATTTTCTTTGTGTCTTTTCTCTTTGTTTCCGGCAATTGTGTTTGTTGCCTCTATATATATATTTTTTTTTTAGTTTGTTTTGTAATGTTCTTGTTGTTCTCTCTTCTTATTTCATTCTTTATTTTGTTGTATTTCTTGTTGTGGGGGTCTTTCTCTGTCCTTGTCCCTTTTTATTTATTTATTTCTCTTTGTTTGCTGTGTTTTTCGTTTTGCCTGCCCTTAAAATGGTTGTCCTGTGGCTCCTATTGCTGTTTTCCTTTAATGTCCCACTTAAGATGGCCGCCCTTGTTCCCGCGAGATTTCCCGATCGAAATCTCGCTTTTCCTGACTCTAAGATGGCCGCCGCGTTGCCCTGTCGTTCCTATTGGCTGCATTTGCCTGTCCCTAAAATGGCCGCCGAGATTTTCGCCTCTCGCGAGACTTCGCTCTTCAAGTTTCAAACGCGAGAGTTTCACTCTTCTTGCCCGGCATTGGCGCTGCTTCCCGGTGCTCCTTACCGCGCTGTGTCGTTTTCCTAGGTGGACGCTGATCGGGGTGGGCTCCCGTGTAGCTCCTTGTTGTCGGCGATCTCTTCTTTCACACGACGCGATCCTCATGAGTGTGGGGTCGTCACCATCCTTCGTCGCCAGTTGTCGTGTTCTCCGTGTGCGCCGGGAGGTGTACTGAACACAGGACGCAGGTTAGTCTGATATTTCTTTATTTGCATTTCTTGTTACTGCTGGGCAGCACATCGTGCAGCTGCTGGTCAGCACATCCGACATTGTCCATCCCCTGGTCATCGTCTGTCCCCTTTCCTCTGTCATCACCGGATCTGGTGTCCGGTGACCTGGTCACTCTGCCTGAGGACCCACAGGGTCCTAATGCCCTACTGTCAGTCGCCCACACTGTCGGGTCACGACATTGTGGTGCCTTACAGTGCATTGACATAGAGCGCAGTTGTGTACATTGGCGTAGAGTACAGTGGTTAAGAGTAGAGTGGCACAGAGTGATTTGGTATAGAGTGGAGTGGTACAGAGTGGTGTAGAGTGCATTTGCATAGAGTAGATTGTTCCATAGTAGAGTGAAGTGGCACAGAGTGGAGTGGTGCCGGGTATAGCAGATGCATAGGGTGGCATAGAGTGTAATTGTTATCAGGCCTTGTGTCTCTTTCTCTTTTCCGCAATGCCTTTTAAACCTTTGCTGTTTACACAATCTATGATATGATCATCTTCATTTGCCTGTGCACTAGTCCTCTGTAGTGCCTTGATGCCCTTGGGCTAAGTCTGCGCTTTATAAATCTACTATTCATTCATTCATTGGTGTAGAGTGAAGTGGTGTAGAGTGCAGTGGTATAGAGTGAAGTGGTGCAGAGCAGATTAGAGTGGAGTACAGTGGATTGGCGCAGAGTGCAAGGGCATAGAGTTGAGAGTTACAGAGTAAAGTGCATTGAAGTAGAGTGTATTTGCATAGAGTACAGTGGCGTAGAGTGCAGTGCTGCAGAGTGGCAGAGAGTACAGTGGCATGGGGTGGAGTTGTGCAGGGTAGACAGAGCGAAGTAAACATGGTATGGCAACACACTGCCATTACAGACCACACATTTTCTATTGAAATGACCATGACTTTTGCACAGGCATACAGTTTTACTAATAAAACTATAAAGTGCACAAACAAAAATGTGTGGAAATTGCTTCACCTAGTGTAAAAATGTATTTTGATCATATTAAAATATTTGTTTTCAACATACTTCAGAAATAACAAAAACATTGCTTCATTTATGTTCCAAATTCTGATATATTCCGAAAAACCTACACAGTTCATATAAATGTTGTTGTGTGCTAGAAAAAACCTCTTTCCTACCCCCAGGATCCAGCAAGACTATAACATAAATCCTCCCACTTTGAAGTCAGAGAAAGAAAAGTAAACAAGCACTCTCAGAAGACAGCACCTGACATTTGACCTCGGTCTTTTAATGAGCAGCAAATGTGACAAGGAAAGAACAAGATTAAAAGGGCCTGTTTACAGAAAGGAAGTTAGTGGAATAATACTGTCAGCATGGTTTTTTGGGGGGGGGGGGGGAGGGGACAAACTGAACCTGGAGAGCCTAAACCAAATAAAGCCAGCAATTAGAAAACTAGAAAATGTGAGTTACAAACCACAAAGCTAATGGTAATCAATGGGCGGAGCGCATTCCTAGGTCAACTTTCTGAAAGTCCCCCAAGATGTCTTTAGCAAACCAGACAACTATGCTGTCTGGTAGGCTGTGAACTAAAAAGGGTCTCAATAGGACTACAGAAACTGCATCATAGACCCAACTGCTCAATTTAAGGAAAGTGAACTTACTTCTCTGACACCCAACAGGAATCATAAAAGGCCTCTGTTGGAAAATAACAAGATGCCTTTATAGCTTCAAACCCTACTAGTCATAGATCAGGAACAGAAGAGCCGATAAACATAATGAATGCCCACTCTTCATCAAATAACAGGAGAACTTTGAACCACCTTGTGCCCTGAACATATTTAATAAAAGAGATGCTGACGACAACAGTCAAGCTTAGTCCAGAATCGGACAACGTCTTTCCTGCTAAACAAATGAAGGTCAAAACATATGTTAAAGGTGGCTACAAAGGCCCAAGTCCTAAGGATAGTTTAACAAGGTCAACCAATCTAAGCTACATTAACATTACACCATCAAGGTGCAAAGAAAAAAAAAGACAAATCATCCTACCAACAACAGCGAACACAACAAGACAGAGCAGCATTGATAGCACTGGAGATGAAGCCCATGACTGAAGAGTGGCCTTTAATCTTTAATCCCCTCTCCAACTCTCGGTGACCCCATGACATCTTTAATGCAGATAATGTCCTGAGGCTGCTACAAACATTCACTGAGGTGGTGCAGGTTAAATCACAAGATATCCTTGAAACTATGTTCATGGAAAAAAGTTAATTTTGGTTCTTTCAGGTCACCAAAGCTACAAAAAAGGTGCAGATGGCAAGCATTATTTGTTTATGTATATTGAATAATTAAATACAGTTGCTGTGCTAATCTAAGAATTAGACAGACAACGCCACCATGTTGCAGAATGTTATTAGTGCTCAAATTAAGTGCTGGTGCAGAGCACTGGAAACCACTATCTCAAATTAAGCACTGATTACGCTCATATGCAAGACCCTGCAAGGACTGCCAATGGAAGTGAAGTATCACCCTACTAACCCCTTTACAGTCGGTCATCAAACTACTAAGCTGGAACATTGTAGGACTGAGCTTGTTTGCCAAGGAATGCTGACTAAAAGCGCAGTAACTCACTAAAATCCTATGAACTGGTATCAAGACCAAGTCACGAGCACAAGCCCTCAAAACTTGGTGAAATTAATGCAAACATCTGATCATGCTCAAAAAGAAACAGGCCTATCAGAAGGACTGTAAGAAACTAAGAAAAAAGTATTTCTTGAAAACATTTTGAAACTTGGTCTCCTGAGTTGGAAATAGCTCTCAAGTCTCTTTGGTGACCGGTGTTTGGGCTAACGATTGTATGAGGTAGCATGAAGCCTTGTACAAAAGCCACAAAACGGGAGAACCAGACATCCCAAATGAAGCAAAGCCAATATGCATGCCAAACCACAAGGATGATGGTTCAACCTCACTGGGGATCTGAGTTCATGGTTGGATAAGTATGGGAGGCCGTTTGCAGCCATAAATGACACAAAGCCCTTGGTTCGACAAAGTCCCTACTGACGTCTTCAAAGTCTGGTCATCAGTTTGGGACCAAGATCTGTGTACAGGTTTCAGTATAGTCTATTGCAGAATCTACATACCTCTATCATGGTGAATGGCAAAAGTTATACGTATATATATATATATATATATATATATATATATATATATATATATATATATATATATATAAGAAGGGCAACCACTTTGACCTTGAAAACTATCACTAAATTTCGCTCATGGATGGATCACGAAAAATCAATCGGCAGTTTCTATTGAGCAAACTGACTGAATGGGTGTAGAAAGACATCCTACTAGCCTGATTCCAAGAGAGCTTCAGATGAATTCTAACACCATTAATCAGGCCACAAAGCTCTAATCAATATGTACACTCCGTGCAAGTAAGTCCTGTTGCATTTAACTTTTATTGACTTAAAAACTGCCTTTGCCTCAGTAACTGAAGGATGATGTGGGTACCACCAGGGTCCGTTCCTCTATAGTGGTATGAGGGCGTTGACCCCCCACTGGGAGCCCCCACAGGCAGACTCATTATTAATACACTTTCCCTTCTGAAAATGTACCCATACCCTCAATCATTGTTTTTCCACTAGAGGGCAGGCTACAGCACTCCCACTCTTAGACTCATTGGAACGACAAGCATAGGTTATGAAAACTGAACTGCGCATGTCAGATTGGCCAGTGTTGTCAGGTCTGGCTCCGCAGGGTTCAGTCGCAGCAGAATAAAGGACCATCTCCTGACATCACCAAGTACCCTGAAATGGGGTTACCCCCCAGGGTCTTCGAGTTATCAAGCGAGGGACACTAGGTAGGAGAGGGGTCAGCAGGGACAAAGGCTCTGAAAGACATAAACACAACAATAAGACAATGGTAATCAATCTACTCTCATCAATTCTCGCTAATTCACAAAGGTCGAAAATACCTGGTGGTCCTCTGCACACGCATTAAATTAACATCAAAAAGACCCCCATGTAACACCATCTGAAGAAGAAAGCAGAACCATACATCAGTAACTATATGACCTTCAGGCGGTCTAATATGAATATGCGTTATGATACACCATACCCTGTTATGCAATTCTTTTTACTTCACAGGAATGAGTAACCTTCCTTAACTTCTTGTAAGTAGCAGGTATGCATAAGATTACATTCATCTCTTGCAAAGATGCGACTGAACATGAAGAAACACAGCCCTCCTTGAGAACTTGTAAGGGACAACCCCTACCTAGGTAAATAGTTTTGTACAAAACTTAAAGCAATAAGCAATCAATGCTGTTATCCTCATGACGTAAATAATTAATTTACTCTCTTAATTTCTATGCAGGTAAGTACTTAATCAATAGCAACTCAATCGGAATGAAAAAAAGACAGAGTCCGTGGTGTTAGAGTTTCTAAGGGTTTTATTCCTCATAAAGGAATGGTCAAGACCAGGATATCATGTTCTGACCACCACAGGGGTGTCAGAAGGGATAGAGCAAACTTTATTGACATGACATAGCTTATATACTTGTTTTATACCATAAGAAGTAATGTAAGAGGCGTAACAGCTGAGAGAAGACAAGATAACAGTATGCACGTGTTACTAGTACGTAATCAAGAGGCGTAAACTAGGCGTGAATCAGAGGTGTGTGCTAGAAACGTCACTGATAGGTGACGCAGGTGGGTGGCACCAAGGGGTGGTGCTAACAGAATTGTTGCAATGTCAGCAGAAATCGGAAGCTTGGATGCGCGCGCAGCTGCATGACGTGTGATTGACGGGATGCAGGGGACTTGACATTTATACTGACGGAAAGAGACAGAAGTCTGGCATGTCAGATCAACTTGTACTTTTATCGTATCTGATATCTGATGTTTAGGAACCATACTATCTGGGCGGAAAGGTCTCTAGGGCAGAAGCTATTCTATGCTAACTGTGGATGCGTGTACAAGCGCCTAAGTGTCTACATGAGAAGCGTGGGGCACGGGGCCTTCCATGGAAGCATGGTAACAGAGACTATGAATTACTTGCATTGAGACAGGTCGGCCCTTTGGCTCTGCAGCTGGAGAGGATGTTTACTGGAGCTAGTAGGCAGGAATGCATTCTCGAGGAGCGGAACAGATAACTCGAAGGTTATAGTCAGTCTTGGCAGAAAGCAGGCTGAGCTGAGCGCGAGGGGCCGTGCTGAAAGTAAGTCAGAGTTCACGGGTACAGAGGTAGCCTGGGCAGAGGCTGTCAGAGTCAGGAGCCAAAAGAGGTTCGATGGCAGGAATTCAGGGCCTACTCTGTCAGAGCAGGAAAAACATGTGAAGTGTACTACAAAAAGACGGTGGCATAACATACTTAGGAATGGACTATATAATCCATTCAGGGTGGATCTGAAAGAGGACAAGTTAACGTTGGACGCAAATGTATTTGCGTCTTCATAACTGGTACAGGAGGGAAGTTACATGCACTTTAAGCTGGTACATGGAGTCGGTGGGGTACGCGCTAGGGAACATAACATGACCAAAAATTTATATTTCCTCATTCCCTCCTTGTTCCCTACGGACCCTTCATGAAATATCGATCCTCATGAATCGATCAGTTTGTTCTTGTAACATCATTTGTTCTTCCTTCTGTCGTTTACGTTTTGAGAGAAAACTGGAATGTTCAATACAAGAAGAGGCACACAGTCCACAAATCGCTGGCCCACACTGCAGGCACAGGCAGCAACTGAATACTAGGACTAGGCCAATGCCTAGGAAGGATAGGATCTTCCATCCCCAAGCTGTTAACGTTGTCCAGAACCAACCGGACCAAGTCCAGGTGCCTGGATTCTGATGTATCTGATTTGCAATTTTATGGAGACGGGTGATAGCTTGATATACAGATGGTGCGTTTTGTGGTATGAAAACACAGCAACTTGACCCGATGACCTTACAGGCTCCACCTCTATCTGCCAAGATGACGTCAATAACAAGACGATTCTGAAGGACAACAACCCGCATGGCGGACTGCTCTTCTGTTAAGTTACCTAAGGCGGAAGCAGTTTCATTTACTACTGCTTCAAGTGTTCTAGTTAATCTGCGTATTAATTTACTATTCTGAACAGGTCCTAAAAAGAAAAAGAATCCTTTATTAAAGTCGGTGTACTGTTCCCATGCCGTTTCTGTGTAGTCGACAAGTGGGATATCTCTTCTGTGTCTATTCTTTACTAGATTAGTATTTCTGTGGTAATCAGGAGGAGCTAGAAAAACAGGTGGCAGAAGGAATGCGATGTAACAGGTACCATCCCAATCTGGAGGTAGACGTATGTATGCGGTATGACCACAAACAAAGTAAGAATGACTAATAGCTTTGAAAGACGATTTTCCATGATCACTGAATTCGACCACAGTAGTACATTTACTATGACCTAAGTGTACTGAACCTTTCTTCTTGATGCATAATTCACCAGTGACTGGCAATACTGACATAATTTGTAGAACTGGTGCAGCTTCAGACTCGACAGTAAGAATCATAAGGCTAATTGTATAATTACCTAATCCATATACTTCATTTTCTAGATCAGTTCCTATTCTAGTGGGGAGTCCCTCCTTATCAGGGTAACAGACGTCGAGCAGGACCAAGTTCAGATTTCCCCAAACCCAACCCCCATCGAAAACAGCAATATCAGGATCTAAGGAATTAATTATTTTAAACCATGCTCCGCAGGAGCCATTGTGAGTGAACGGATACGGAAAGAGGGGCAGGGCTCCCTTGTAATTCTGGTAGGGAGGGAGTCGGCCACATATCCAGCAATTTGTAGCATTGTTAGTTTGATGAGAATGATGTAGCATACTAATGAATGTATTGTTGCGCAGCGCAAGTCTGAAGGAAAGCTCGTGTGGAGGTAACTCACTAAAAGTGTGTTCAGCAGATACATTATAGGCAGAATGTTCACGCTTGAAAATAGGGTAATAGATGGGTAATACGATGCTGACAACAATAATTAGAATACTGAGAATAAACATGATTAATAGTGTCACTATACAGTGACTACGAAGTGATTTACAATATGTACGTTTCTTGGCCTCTCTCTCTCTCTCTCTATCTCGATCTAGGGGATACATGTCAGAGACTATTTAACCGATTCACCTAGGGGAGGACTTAAACAATTAAACTGTCTGACTTGCTAGATCGGAGTTTCATGCGATAATTTTCTTGAGGAGTTTTTTCTCGTTCAGATTCTGTAAAGTCTTTTTGTTCGACACAGTCTTTGGTGGGGGTGGACGAGTCTCGATCAGGTTTCAGTCCAGAGAATTTTTTTATATGACTCGTGTGGACCCACCCCTTTCTTCCTTCTATTTTCACGGCCGTCCTTGTTGTTAGAAGAACGGTCTTCGGGGACTTCCAGCGGGGCTCCAGCGGACTCTTTCTGTCGAAGTTGCGGACGAGCACAACGTCACCAGGACGGACGTCGTGTGGCTTTACATCAGTGTTGTCAGGGAAGGCTGCGGCAACCTGTGAACGACATGATTGGAGTGCAGACATCAAGGAGGCAAGGTAATCTGTCAACATATTACAATCAACATCAGTAATCTTTTTCGGAATGGGCGTCCCCCACATATTCGGTGGTCTGCCAAAGACCACCTCGTACGGGGATAGCCCTGATCTCGAATGGGCGACCATTCTCATGTAGAATAGTGCCACTGGCAGGGCGACTATCCAGTCGACCCCTTTCTCCTGACATATTTTGGCAAGGCGGATTTTTAGTGTCTGGTTATGCCTTTCTACAAGGCCTGCTGCTTCGGGATGTCGGACACAATGGAACTTCCACTGATATCCCAGTAGTAAAGAAACTTCTTTCATTAATGCAGATGAGAATGGCTGACCGTTATCTGAGTACACGACACGAGGCAAGCCGTATCGTGGGAAAAATTCACGAACCAGCTGCTTGGCAGTGGTCGGAGCAGTGTAATCTGGGACTGGGTATGCTTCGGTCCAGCGGGACAGAGCACAAACAATTACGAGAACATATTTAAATCCTCGACAACGGTCCATCTGGATATAATCCATCTGGAGGACTTCAAAAGGGTGATCGGGAGGATGAAATCCACCTTGCTCTACAGGGACGCTTTTTCCTGGATTGAACTGACAACAGATCATGCAAGTACGCACTTTCTGTTTTGCTGCTGCTCGTAAGTGTTTATTGTTCCAGAGATTTTGTAAACTGTCTAACATCGCTTTCTCTCCTAGATGTGCAGGACTATGTGCTGTATTTATCATGACTTGAACCATAGAGTCAGGGAGAAACCATGTAGATTTTCCCTTCGTCATCCAACCTTGATCTGTCCGGATCCCTCCTAGTTCAATCCATTTCTTTATTTCTTCTGGAGTAGCATGTGTCTGAATATCGATAACATCTAGTGCGGGATCCCTGACTGACATGCAATTTGTCTGTTCAGTTGTCTGAATGTGAGTCAGTGCTGTATGCTTTGCTGTCTGGTCTGCCAGGTCGTTACCCTGGGAAACAGAATCTGTGACTTTAGTATGTGCTTTACACTTCATGACGGATATGGCTGAAGGCAGATGTATTGCTCCTAACAATGCTTGAATGAGGGGACCATGTTGAATCTTGGCACCATGAGAGGTCAGAAAACCTCGTTCTTGCCAGAGCATGCCGAAGTCGTGTACGACTCCGAACGCATAACGGGAATCAGTGTATATGTTGACATTTCTGTTCTTGGCTAGAATACAGGCTCGGGTCAGAGCGATGAGCTCTGCCGCTTGAGCAGATAGTGTATCAATACGATGTGTTTCTTTAACTTCAGTTTCAGTGGTCACGGCATACGCGGCCACTAATTCTCCTGTATTTGTTCTCATACATGAACCATCCACATAAAGTGTCAGGTCTGGATTTGTCAATGGAACATCTGTTAAGTCTCGTCGACGCTTTGTTACTGCATTAATGATCTCTATGCAATCATGCGGAGCTGGATCTGTCATATCTGTAGGTAACAGTGTTGCTGGGTTCAGGATACTGCAGCGTCTGATTTCTATGTGTGGCTGGAATAGTGTCAATTCGTAACCTGTCAGTCGTGCTATAGTCAAGTGTTGAGTTTGAGTTCTGTTTAACAGAACCTCTACAGAGTGTGGAACTTGTACTGTTAACTGATGACCTAGAACAATTGAGTCGCTTTGTCTGATTGCTAGCGCTGTTGCTGCTACTGACTTTAAGCACGCAGGGAGTGCCTGGGCTACTGAGTCCAATGTACTTGAAAAATAAGCACAAGGCTTATGTGAACCTGCTTGGTCTTGAGTGAGGACAGACAACGCTGTACCATCACGTTCTGTAACAAAAAGTGTAAACGGTTTGTTGTAACATGGTGTCGCTAAAACTGGTGCTTGGCATAATGCTTTCTTTAATTCCTCAAAGGCTTGTGTATGTTCCTGAGTCCAAGGGAGGGCAGGCGAAGTTGCTGCCTCCTGCGTCGTTAACTGGATGAGTGGTTTAGCTAGAAATGCATATTGAGGAATCCATTGTCTGCAGTACGAGGTGAGGCCTATAAAGGCCCGCACTTCCTTTTGTGTCTGGGGTCGTGGCATATTTACAATTAACTGAATGCGATCGGGAGTGAGCTGTCTCCCCACTTTGGACAGCAAGTGACCCAAGTACACAACTTGCTGAACACAGAATTGTAGCTTCGAAGGAGACACCTTGTGCCCCTTGTCGGCCAGGAAATGTAAAACTGTCAATGATGCTTGTTCACATTCGGGCTCACTTCGTGCGGTGATCAGTAGATCATCGACGTATTGCAGTAAAGCGGTGTTAACTGGCATTTGAACACAATCTAGTTGTCTTTTCAGTGCTTGACTATAGATGCTGGGGCTTTCTGTGAATCCTTGAGGTGCGCGGGAAAATTTGAAACTTCGTCCATTTAAACTGAATCCGAAGAGATATTGGCTCTCCGGATCAATAGGTACACTGAAGAAAGCGTTCTTGAGGTCAATCACAGTAAAGAACGTTGCTTCTGAATCAATAGTAGTCAATAGGGAAGAGATATCGGGGACCACAGGGTACTGTGGTACAATGCATTTGTTCAGCTCTCGAAGATCAATCACCAGCCGATATACTGGCGGTGCATTGGGGTCTGTACGTTTAAGAATTGGAATGATGGGTGAATTACAGATATTGGAGTCGGTCTCTACGACCACTCCCTGGGCAATAAGCTCTTCAATGATTTTCAGTAAAGCCACTACAGCATCGGGTGGTAACTTGTATTGTCTGATTCTAGGTAGAACAACTCCTGTCTTGAGTGTAACACGATATGGAGTGATATGCATACAACCTACGTCAGCTGGGCCTTTTGCCCATAGGTGATCTGGTACATTTTTCAATCTGACATCAAAATCTCGTAAAACATAATGACCCTTGAAATCTCGTAGAAAGAGTCTAACTCCCTCCGGGGAACAGCATATTATAGCTCCTAGAGCCTTCAGTGTTTTAATTCCTAACAGATTTTCTGGGCATGATTTCGTAAGTAACAAGTCTGTAACTCGTGATAACGGACCCACAGCCAGTGGTACTGGTTCCGATACTTCATTTACAATAGGCTGTCCTGAAAAACCAAGGGAAACATTCTGTGAGCCTGAGAGGGGTGCCCCTGGGACTTCATTGTGACTGATGGTAGTGCGACTTGCCCCTGTGTCAATTAAAAACTTTCTGTCTTTTCCCAATACGTGACTATGTACATAAGGACCTTCTTGATCTACAGGAATTTCAATAAGAGGCAAACCACCTTCCCTCTCTAGGCTGTTTCATGTGTATCGGGGGTAATCTGGATATGCAGATTGGGCATACTGGTACATCTGTTGTGAGACTTGCTGAGTCGCGGCAATGGGCTGTGGCTGTGGTACTGCTACTGTCTGTGCTGTGTGGGATGGAGCATGCATAGGCTGTGTATTGAGATGTTATGTTTCAGGACTGGGCATTCATGTACATAGTGACCTGGCTGTTTACAATAATTACATGTCCCTTTAACGGGAGCTGTAGTGTGACTTGTCTGGGCCCCACCTTTTCTCTGACCGTCGGCTGGGACCGTCTGAGCTACCAACATTTTCATTTTCGTGTCTTTCATACGCTTCTGTTCCTGATCTTGTTCTTCCCTAATTCTGTTTTGATGATATTGTAACATTTGTAACATCTGGGATGGCGTATTTGCCTGCCAAGTACTTTCAACTTTGTACACTCTATTTTTAACTAATGGTAGGGAATTCTCGACTAATTTTGATACGAAAAGGTGTGGATATGACTCGCTGCTTGGTTGTAGGCCACTATTTATAATGAAACATTTCTCGAATCTTGAATAGAAGTCACTAGTGTCTTCATCTTGTTTCTGTTTACAGGACGAGATGGCGTCCCAATCTTCCTTTCTAGTTGTCAATAATCTTGGCAAAACCTGTACTATTAATCCGGGCAATGCTTTAGTCCTATCCCCAAGGCCTACCCCTGGGATTCGTTTGCTTTCTTCGTCTTCTATTTCTGCCCATGCTATCTTTGTCTCTCCCACCTCCCAATCCTTTTCCTTTAATTTCTCGTAAATGCCCGTGGGCAACAGTACTTTTAACATTTTCATAATATCATCATACGTGTAATCCCCCATTAACAACATGTCTTTAAGCTCTCTGTGAAAACCTGCAGGGTCTTTATCATGACACGGAACTAGTTTCTTCATTTCTAACAGTTCTAACTTAGTCAGTGGTGTGTGAACATACACACGCTTCAAGACTTGATCCGCACCCATAACTGGGTGTACTTCTCGTAAGGGGTTCTGACTTTCAATGCCACTCAGGCATTGCATGTGATACGTTTTTCTTTCTGGAGGCGGGGCGGGAACATATTCAGAACTTATGAAGGTGTTATATTTACGTCGTTGTTCTAGAATTATTTGTATTAACTTGGTACTGAAACCTCTCCATCTATCCATGAGTAGTGCTTCTAATGTTTCGTGTAAGGGACCTGGATCGGAATGGTTGTTTCTGAACTTGATGAGGAGGTGCTGAATCATGTATACACCTGCTAATTTCTGCTCGTCTGGGGAAAGGTTCAAGAATGTCTGTGCTAACGTATCGTCATTATATATGTCTGGGTTTTCGGCCCATAACACGGCTGACCGGGCTAGTTCCTGTTCATCCATAGAATTGAGTACATGGTACCCCATTCGGTCTCGAAGCCTTTTATCAGTTTCCTGGAACTGATGTTCAGAAGAATTCGGGTTTGTTAAAGCAGAGAGAAAAACTCTCTTGTTTTCCGGACGGATGCCCTTCCTAAGGTAGTTTCCCTTACCTACATACGCTATAGTATCTGTAGACCTTCCTGATTCTGCAAGTTCTTCTTCCTCCTCAGAGGAAGCTTTGTCATTCCCATTCTGGTGTCCTGTTATCACTGCCCTTCTAATTTTCTGGTACATACTGGCTATGCAAGCCCCCCTGTCATGTTTTCCTTCGGCTATATTTTGACCCCACTTTGTTAGTGCATCTAATTCACTTTGATCTGTCTCAGGCCTGTCTCGTTCTCTTATTAGACAATTTATGAAAAATCGTAATATCTGTGCTTGAATATCAACTTTCTGCTTATCCATGGCATCCTTGATACTGTCAGGGTCTTTCCCTGTCTGAACAAACTCATATACTCTATCTAGCTGTTCCTTCATTCCTACATAACATAGCAAGATATCAGTGGCAGATCTTAACCGTAGTGATGCTAATATCATTAGATCGTTATTTCCGGGTACTGGATCATATCTACAAACTGACATGTTTTCCTTTAATGCGTCAAGGCGTGAGTGGGGAGACTGGAACGCGAGAGGACTCTGCGTGTCCCTGAAATTGAATCTGCGTGTCGATGGCGGAGTCCGAAGACCCGCGGTCGCACCTCCTGAAGCGGAAGCTTGGGCATTATCTCCTTGCGGAGTCTGGATCTGAACTTGACTTTGTCGTTTAGTAGGATCAGGTAGGACTTGTTTCAGTAGGTCAATCTTGGGTGTGGGAAGTGGCGGAGCTGGCGGAACAGGGGAAGTCTGTCGTGGTACTGGCGGAACATGATCTGGGGGCGTAGTGCCACGCCCGTCCCTGTCAGTAGGCAGGGCACGAACAGGCAGATTGGCGTAAGCTGGTGCTACATCCTCTAAATATGAATTTAAGAATATGTCTTTAGTAGTCTTATGCATTACTTTAGTTGGAACTAATGGTGGCGGTAAGTTTTTCGGTATTTCTGATAGGGCCTCAGGTGTACCTTCGGCCGCGAGATACATTCCGTTTACAAGATTGTTTCGGGCACGATCTATTTGTTCTGTTTTTACTCGGATCCCTTCAATAACTAATTCATTTTCTTGGGCTTTTTCTGATTCTTTAAGTCTGTCTTCTCTACGGAGTGCTTTCTCAGCACGCTTATGTGATTCCTTACGCCAGAATTCTATGGCGTCTTTCTGGGATTGTCTAGCTTTCTTTTTCCATAATGCTTCTTCTACCTTCATGATGCACTCGGCATCCCATGTTCCGGTAACAGGCCATCTGTGTCTTTCGTCTAGGTGCTTGGTGTAATCGGCCCATAAATCTAGATACAATATGGCATCTAAGCCATGCTTGTGGTACATAAAGTTACCTGGAGTGTCCCTAGGGGGAATAGGAATTTCTTCCTCCAGTATCCCTTTCCTAGTTCCTATCTGTTTTAACTTGTTGAAAAACGGCATTTTGCTTATTTATTACTGAATGCTCGATCCTTACTACTTAATACTGGTTACAACTTAATTGATTACAAGAAACACAATAATGCACATTAAACGGTCACATTCATACCACGACATTAATCACATGAAAACATTTGAGACATAGATGACTACCCCCCTATACTGGATGTACTGCTCAACAGTACAGATACACTGGTGTAACAGTGCAGAAATTCGGAATACTAGATATACTGCTAAACAGTACAGATACACTGCCTAAAAACAGTGCAGACCGGACTTGCGTACCCAAACCCGTCTAGATACGACCCAGCAATGGTACTCACCGGGAAGCACGGAAACAGAAGGCCTCGGAAAACTCGACTGGACTCGACTCGGTACTTCGGAAAACTTCGGAAAACCTCGGAAACCTTCGGAAAACTTCGGAAACCTGGTGGGCCTCTTGACACCTCGGACCTTGCTTCTTTCGGCTAGGCTCTGGTCGGGATCCTCCGCACTCCTCACCGCCTCGTCTGGGCACTGATCGCAGTCTTCGTCACCTCCTTGGGTCAGAGGGAGATGCAGGAAATCCTGCCGGTACGCGTAGGTTCCGTCTAACTGACGGCAGGGGACAGAGCTTGCAATGCGCCAACCGGCGCGTGAGGTGGGGGAGGGGTCCCTATTCGGGCGCCAAAATGACGTAAATAATTAATTTACTCTCTTAATTTCTATGCAGGTAAGTACTTAATCAATAGCAACTCAATCGGAATGAAAAAAAGACAGAGTCCGTGGTGTTAGAGTTTCTAAGGGTTTTATTCCTCATAAAGGAATGGTCAAGACCAGGATATCATGTTCTGACCACCACAGGGGTGTCAGAAGGGATAGAGCAAACTTTATTGACATGACATAGCTTATATACTTGTTTTATACCATAAGAAGTAATGTAAGAGGCGTAACAGCTGAGAGAAGACAAGATAACAGTATGCACGTGTTACTAGTACGTAATCAAGAGGCGTAAACTAGGCGTGAATCAGAGGTGTGTGCTAGAAACGTCACTGATAGGTGACGCAGGTGGGTGGCACCAAGGGGTGGTGCTAACAGAATTGTTGCAATGTCAGCAGAAATCGGAAGCTTGGATGCGCGCGCAGCTGCATGACGTGTGATTGACGGGGTGCAGGGGACTTGACATTTATACTGACGGAAAGAGACAGAAGTCTGGCATGTCAGATCAACTTGTACTTTTATCGTATCTGATATCTGATGTTTAGGAACCATACTATCTGTGCGGAAAGGTCTCTAGGGCAGAAGCTATTCTATGCTAACTGTGGATGCGTGTACAAGCGCCTAAGTGTCTACATGAGAAGCGTGGGGCACGGGGCCTTCCATGGAAGCATGGTAACAGAGGCTATGAATTACTTGCATTGAGACAGGTCGGCCCTTTGGCTCTGCAGCTGGAGAGGATGTTTACTGGAGCTAGTAGGCAGGAATGCATTCTCGAGGAGCGGAACAGATAACTCGAAGGTTATAGTCAGTCTTGGCAGAAAGCAGGCTGAGCTGAGCGCGAGGGGCCGTGCTGAAAGTAAGTCAGAGTTCACGGGTACAGAGGTAGCCTGGGCAGAGGCTGTCAGAGTCAGGAGCCAAAAGAGGTTCGATGGCAGGAATTCAGGGCCTACTCTGTCAGAGCAGGAAAAACATGTGAAGTGTACTACAAAAAGACGGTGGCATAACATACTTAGGAACGGACTATATAATCCATTCAGGGTGGATCTGAAAGAGGACAAGTTAACGTTGGACGCAAATGTATTTGCGTCTTCATAACTGGTACAGGAGGGAAGTTACATGCACTTTAAGCTGGTACATGGAGTCGGTGGGGTACGCGCTAGGGAACATAACATGACCAAAAATTTATATTTCCTCACTCACAGCACCTTCCACACTCCTCAGTGCGGACTCATAGGCACGGTAACCTGTGGTTGCGACCACCGCAAGGCTCCGCTACTTCTTTGCAGGACAGAAACAAAAAGGTTCCAAATAAACAGACGGTGTTACGCTGCCTCCGAGCACGCAGTAACCCGCTGTAAAGTCTTGGCATAGATTCCTATGATCCAAACACAGACGGTGTTACGCTGCCTCCAAGCACGCAGTAACCCGCTGTAAAGTCCTTGAATGAACAACACTCTCCCCAACACAGCCGGCGTTACATGGCAGCCGCTCATAGTAACCCGCTGTAATGTTCTGTGAGCTGACACTCACTACGCGCACAACCGGAGAACAGTGGCAGCCGCTCACTGACCCGTTATGCCCGTAAGACCAAAAAGGATTCTCTGGCAAACGGTAGCTGCTTGGCAAAGCAGCACATCCAAACTTCACAAAGCTATTACCCTCAGCAAGGCCTCCGAAAATAGAAGGCACACGATCAGAACGCCAGCCGGTGCAGAACAGCAACAGCTGCTCCCTTACTCACGAACGCGGCGGCTTCTGCTGGCAACAACAGCTTCCTGCTCCAGGCGCTCTCCCTTCTACGGTACACCTCCGACAGCCGCCGAAGGATGAAGAACACAAAATTACGCGCAAGGAACATGGTTTCCATTACTGAATATATCACTTCCTGTTAACCCCTAACACTCATGGGAAATGTAGTTTTTGGCGGTTTAGAGCGGCTGTGTGGGGGCGAATCCTGACAAGTGTTGTCACTGTGGCCAGACTAACATGTGCAGTTCAGGCTCCCAGAGTTATTGCTTTGAAGGAAGTGGAATGGTAGAGACACAGCCCGATTGGTCTCCGACAGAGCATTGTGAATGCCTCACCACTTTCAAAGGCCATCAGCCACCACAGGTGACAAACCATTTGTGAGTGCGTTCAGTCAGAGACTTTGTGAAGTGTGTTAGGTGACAGCTCCTTCCCCTTGTTAAGTCTGAATGGTCCATCCTGCCAACACCTAGCCTCCCTTTGTCTCACTATCTGGGACAAATACACAAAGATCCACTGCTGGTTATACCTAGTCATGTGACCCAGGGACAAGCTAACCGCCCCCAAATTGTTAGTACAAAGATAAATCGCAACTTTCTATAAGTGCCATTTTCAGAATTGTGACTTAACTTCCAACTGTCCCATTAACAAGGGTTTTAAATCACAATTCTTTAGACATCAAACTAAGCATTCCTTCACACTCCCAATTGAAAGTTGTCACTTATTAAATGTAATAAATTAACCCAATTTTATCCTATGTGTGAGGTAGGCATTGCAGTAGTGAAAAACAAATTTAAGAGTTTTTTTACTAACAGGACATGTAAAATTACATGTTCAACTCTTTAAATAACCTGCACCGTGACCTATAGGCTGTTTAGGGAATACCCTAGAGGTGATGTATATGTATTAAAAGAAAAGTTTGGGCTTGGCATAAGGTTTATTTAGCCAGGTTGGAACAGCAGTTTAAACCTAGGCATGGGCGGAAAATCCGTTCCGCTCGCGGATTTTGCGGATTTTCGGGAAATCCGCAATCCGCGAGATTTGCGAATCTCCCGCAAAATCCGCAAATCCGCGAGCAGCGGATTTTGCTCGCACTGCTCGCACTGTTCGCGTGAGTTCGCGTGAGTTCGCGCCCCGCGAATAAGTGCAAAATTGCAGAAATACGATCTTAGCAAAACTGAAAGTAACTACTTACCAGGTTCAAAAGTTCAGGCTCATCATTAGTAGCCATTTCCTGTAGTGCTTCCTGAGGGGCCCCTCCAGAGTTCAGTTGCCAGTTGAAACTATTATGTGACCCTGCTCTGAACCTCAGAATAGTTACACATATGCCACAAAGGTCCTGAATTACAGCTAAGGGAGACAAGCAGGAGCCAGGCTGGAAGTTAAAATCCATTAATCAGCCCCTAATTCATTATTGTCAGTTGGGGCAGGGCAGGTGTTGTAACTAATTTTGCAACAATGAAAGCACTTAGCAAGTGCAAAAGATCACTAATCAGGGCGCACTAAGGAAGCAGGTGCCAGCTAAAAAAATATTCTGTGACACATTAATCAGCCCCAAATTAATTCAGGTCACTTGAGGCAGGGAAGGTGTGCTTTGCTTTGCCGAAAATAATGTACACTGGACAACCAGAGGGTGTGGTGATGAAACAGAGGGTGGCATGGGTGGGCCAGAGGGTGGCATGAGTAGTCAGAGAGTGGCAGTGGTGACAGAGAGTGGCAGTGATGAAGAAGAGTGTCCCAAACAGGCTGGACACGTAGAAACAACAAGTTCGCGAAACTTGCGACCCGACAGGTAAGTTCGCAATTTGCGAAAGTGTACAAAACCCTCGCGAACTGGCAGAAACACGGGCGAACACAAAAAAAAAAAAAATCCGCAAATTCGCGGGAATTCGCGGATTTTGCGGATTGCGAATCCGCAAATCCGCAAAATTCGCGAACGCGAGATCCGCAAAATTCACTCATGCTTATTTAAACCTGCACACACAGGCTGCAATGGCAGGGCCGGGAAAAGAGGTGGCATGTGAAATACAATCCTTGGGTGCATGGGGTACCACTTTAGCAAAGACTTACAAGTGCATAAAGTCCTACGGCCAACAAAAAGGGAGATCAATAAAAAATAGGAGGGGTGAAGGCAAAATGTTTGGTGAAAAGAATCAATCAATGCTGCAGGCCCACTATTACCTTTTAAAGTAAAGTCCCTGGCGTATAGAGTACCACTTTACTGAGGACTTACCAGTAAATTAAATGTGCCACTTGGGTATAAGCCAATTCTATCACATTTAGGGAAAACAGCACAAGCACTTTAGCACTGGTTAGCAGTTGTAAAGCGCATAAAGTTCTAAGGCCAACAAAAACGAGCTGAACAAAACATAGGAGGGGTGAAGGCAAATGTTTGGGGGAAGACCACCCTAAGGCTGACAGGGCCAGAACCCACCCTTTAAAATGAATATTCCTAGCTTCTGTTATCCTCGTACACAGTATCAACATCCTCATCCATGAAGATGACACACACTCATACTCTCCCTCTCAAACAAGAACTCCAAGGCAAGAAACATGTTCACCGCCTGCATGACCGAAGTTGCAAACTGGATGAAGGACAGCTATCTCAAGTAAGTATGGGTGAAATTTGCGAATTCGCGGTACGCCAATTTGGGCGGAAGCAAATTTGCGGTCCGCAAAATCCGCAAATTTGTGCGAATTTGCAGATTTTTTTATTTTTGCGTGTTCACACGACGCTTTGCGTGTTCGCTGGGTTTTTTTTCAGCACGCCGACCGCGACGTTACCCATGCGGTCGAACATGGGCGCGGCCATCTTGTTTTCAGTGTTCGCGTTGCGTATTTCCGTTTCCGGGTGCTAGTTGCATCTCACGTTGGGCATTTCCTATGTGCGGGGCGCAATTACGTCATCGCGTCTGTTTTTGCGTGCTCGTAGGGGAAATATCGCCCGAACTTACCCACGCGGTCCTCAATGGGCGCGGCCATCTTGTTTTTCATTCATTGCTATGGTTCTGGGCATGCTTTTTCTATCCTGCTTCAATCTTTGCAATCCTTTGTTTGTTTGAATTTTTTTTAAATCTTTTTTACTCATTATCTATCCCTCTCTTTTTTTACATCTATATTTTGTGTTTTTTATACTTTTGGTTACTTTAAAACTACTTTTTTTAAACTCTTTTATTTTATTTACTTTTTCCCTATTCTCTTTCCTATTTATTTCCATTCCTGTCCAGGACGATGGTAAAGGGAGCCGGGAAGAACAAGGGGAAGGGTCCCGCACCCCGTACCGGGCTCCCTTGCGGGCGATTAAGGGGGGAGGATGTCTTGGCCCAGGAGATTTTCAGCATAGTGGAGGTGGCCGCACTCATCTTTTATGTTCAGCGCCACCTCCCGAAGACCGTTGCAGCAGGCGGCAGGCCCGGTGTAGGGTATGGCCTCCGGGAGCGTCGCCAGCTCTGGGATAAGGTGTTGCAGGCCATGTTTAGGAAGTCGGGGTCCGGCACACTTACCATCAGGCGACACACCGGTGGGCCGACCTACTTGACCGGGAGCAGGACCTGCTCAACCTGCTAGGTTCAGAGATGCCTGGGCTTGGTGAGTAGCTATTTAATAACTACTTTGTTTTCTTCTGCTCTGTGTTATTATATTGCTAATATATGTTTTTCCCGAAGAGCAAGAATGCTGCCGATTCGATTACATTGTAATTAGTTGTTTAACTTTATAGCTTCTGTGATTGCAGGTGCTCGCCTGCTCAGTGGTGTTGCTACCATGCTTACTTATTTGCAACTTTGTGCTCATTTGGCCTGATTATGTATGAGTGTAGTACTTTACAGAACTGTGTAATGCTAGAGAGACTAGAGACTCAAGTCTAGTCCTTCCTTTGTACTCCGGCTGCCACTAAGAAGAAGAGATAGTGGTGGATTAATAGGTTGAGTATATTATGACTTGGTAGTAGGATTTTTTTTGTGGTCTGCAATCATGATGACGGACTGTGTCTGTCACGTTGCGTGCTGCTGAGTGCTGGCAGTCGTAGTAGAACCTTTTTGTTGTTGGTTTAGTTAAGTTACATAACTTTCCAAGTAGACGGTCTGCGAATCCACCAATACTGTACTATCCTCCTAGTTCACCAGATCAGATAGGTCAATACACGTAGTGCAATTGTTGGTAATTTATTTCCCCGAGATAATTTTAGATTGTGGTCAAAGAAATCAAATATTTCAAAAAAACAATCATCCATGTTTGTGTTTATTTCATGATCATCAGCAACTCCCAGGGGCAAGAGGACGACAGCGACGCCGGCGGAACAAGGTGGGCAGGATCGGTCCTCTGCAGTCTCTTCTGCTAGCCCCAGTAAGTTGTTCTGTTGTTAATATTAATAATTATACTTCCCTAACTTTTACAGCACCTATTCATTCCAAACTATTTCCTAATTCTATTTTTTACAAAATAGTATTTGATCTTCTTGTAGACTGTTTCTACATTCTTATCCTGCCTCTACTATCACTCTCTGTGCTATTACTATTTACTATTATTATGATTCAGTCTGTGTAGGTAGCTAATCTTGCCCAGTCGGCAAACGGTGTTAAACAAAACTCTGGTCCAGCAATAGCTCTAGGCACTGAGTGCAGTCCTCTGGGTTGCCCTTGCTGTCTATTCCAGTCTTCTTAAGTGCTTTGACAATTTCCAACAAAAAAATGTCAATGTGTCCACCAAGAATAAGCTAGTAGTTGGCTTTTTTGATTTGATAGGAGCACATACCATACCACAAGTGTTTCAGGGACTATTCTGCACATACAGAAGTATGGACAAGAGAAATAGGACATTGTTGATGATAGGTGCAGTTCGACTTTCCAAATACCTCAGTCCAAAAAAAGTTGAACCCCCAAACACCTGACCGACTATCTAGTGTGTCTGACCAATGATTATATGACCCAGAAGAACAGGAGAATACTACCGCCGAGTCCCGACCTATCAGAGTCACGGAAGCATGCCTGCAAAGTGCAGTAGTGCAAACCCTTCCGCTCACTCACTCATGAAAACCACAGTGTTTTTTAATTTTAAAGTTTTATTTTCAAATAAGAAATAAAAAAAACTATTTCTTTATTTTTATTAGCACAGTATTCCGAGCGAGCAGTGGTGATAGATGACGTTAAAGTTTAAACACCCTTCCTTAGAATCAATATACTTCAACTTAGCACATCTAATTATTAGAATAACTGTGCAGGAACCCTCACCTTGTTTAAACTTTAAGTTTCGTGGTGATGAGGACAGGAGTAGGTGGTGAATAGAAAAGCTCTTGTTGGTAGAAGGCCAATGGAATCTTCCATCTGTAATTAGAAAAATGGTGCATGTTAAAAAGCAAGCTTTCATCAGTTGTGCCAAAAAGTGTAGCATGTAATGGCTAAGCATATAAAAGGTTAACACCCTCCCCAAAACCGTCATTTTTTTTCATTCCCAATAATTAAAAAATGGTTATGTATTAACATTTTCTTCCATTACGAGACAAAATAGGGGGTGGTGTATGGCATCTAAAAATATGACATGTTTTTTCTAGGCGTCATCACAACTACGGATGCAGCACCTCCCACCACCAGTGCCGGGGACAGCAGCACGTAGGCGTCCACTACTCCAGGGGGTGATGCGGCGGCGCCACAAGTGCCACCAGGAGGAGCTGTGGGGGATGGCTCAGTAGCGGCGGATGGTGGTAAGTTATTATACTCCTTACTTATTGACATTTTAGAGTAGGCTCGCAAAGGAGTGTATGATGTACTGTACAGTAGACAGTACACTAGTACAAGTACTCTGTACTGTTAAGAACAGTTACTAATTTAGAACTACATTTTTGCCAATCACGGAGAAGACAGTCACCCTTGACTTAGCAATAACATTAGCGGCGGAAGTTTTCGAGTAAGCAATGGCCCCCTCTATTTGACTTCAACTCAGCTGGGAAACTTTTATCGTGAAGCCAAGTCATACTAGATGAACTTGAGGGATGTGATGAACGAAAAGGGTGAAAGGAAGGACGAGCGAGTCGTAACATTTATGACTGTAAAGAATGATATGTGTTTTTGAGAGCAGGCAGAGGTGGCTGATAGGAAGGAATCAGATGCATGGCTGCTTGAAGCAAGGATGGTTGGAGGAGAAAGAAAAGATGACTGCCTGTGTGGGTGAATCAGAAAATGGTGTGCATTGCAATATATCATTTGGGTGAAACTCAAATGCAAGTCAAGACGGTGGTTTACTAAAGGGTGTTAGTTGGTTGTTCAGAAAAAGTAAAGTTGGTACAATTGAGAGATTAAGAAGAATGATAGACGTTTACTTTGGAAGCCTGGATGGTATCTTCTTCCTCATAGATAGCAGAGGTGTATATAGAGCAGACGCTCAGTGGATGAAGAGTGTTACTTTAAACAGTGAAGGAATATAACATCGATACTATATAATATTGTCATAATATATCCAATATATATCTGCCATTTTTATCAAAGCCCCTTGTAAATACACCTGACCCATGTACATCTTGAGAGTCGATCCCGAATTGAGCAAACACCATCTTGGTTTCGTTTCCCGAGGCCTCTTTCGTTAGTAAGGAAAACACGTGACAGGCTGCTGAGAGAAAAGTCAGAAAGGTCGGCCTAGGCTATGAAGAAAGCAGTGATTCTAACTTAGGAAGCCCAAGGTCACATCTGTTCTTTCTTGTAGGATGAGCACATTCCTGTAGGCGCCATGCCTGTACTCCCATGTACCAGAACGAAAGGGAGGCACCTTTACTGACCTATCCCCGAAATAGCTTTAGCAGAGTTCTAACCAATTTGTGGTGCCTTATAAGGGTATTCCTGCTGGCCCTTCTTGAACTGGTACTTTTTTATGTACGGGGTTTGTATGAGGTGTGTCGAAAGTATATATGCACTCTTTTGAATATGATCCAGCAGTCTCCTCTGCACACCTTCGCGAGCTGTGACCAGAGGGAGGCTCCCCTGTACAGAGTACTTCGCAAAATAAACGATTGAACCTTTTCCATTGCCGACTGATTTATGTATGGTAAATAAGATATATGGGCTATTGGTAAGTATAGCTCTATGGTATATTTTTCTAGTACTTCAGTTGGCGACTCCGCCGGGACTCTGCGATAGGGTTGTCCTCTCCCGTAAACATGAGAAGAGGGACGGGGATGGGTTCTGGTCGAGGGGGTGGATTGAAAAAGGATCCTAATTGAGAAACCAGATTGTGGTAGAAGCGGAAAATTCCACTCTTCGACCCAGAGACCTTTCCAGCTGATAAATAACCCTTCGCCGGAGTCCTACGGCTTAACCCAGGAGCAGCTGACCGTGTTGGTCTATAAAGGAAGTTGGCAGTGGAGAACGTTCAATCAGACCTGCGTGCACCAAGTGAGTGAATTGTATGGTATGGAATGAGCACTGAGCATTGAGGAGTGGCTCAGAAGAACAGTTAACTGCGTATGGTATGGTGGATGGTGAACCACAAGGGAATCTGGGGGTCTGACATGGCAGAGGTGTGACTTCACAGGCAGATGCTCCACAGACTTGTTTGGTGAATAATTGGGAGAACGTCGGACGCCTTTGTGTTGCACGGTGGGTGCTCACTCGGCCAGGTTCTCTTCGGAAAGGCCCCCAGGAGCAACAGGGTAAGCGCAGGGTCTGGGGTGGCACCCATAACGCCTGGCCCAACCAGCAAAGGACTGGGGGATAGTCTGTAAGAGGGTCCGTGGTTCGCCTTTCTGATGATCCCAGGGCAGTCTCTCGACTGTCTCTTTTGTGAAATCTTTTTGTGGTCTGGAATCAGGGGTGATCGATTCCCCTAACAGGAGTCGACGAGCTCGGTTCGCGTTTGAGACATGTCGTAAGGAATTGTAAAGTCATGACCGGAGCATTTTTCTCGATCGAAATTTATGCACTTTAAGTATATTATATATACTACTTGTCGTAAGTGGAAGAAGTGAAAGAGTGTATGGTGAGTAGACGCGTCTATGAGTGTGGCTGCAGTTGGAATGATATGATCTGTTGAATATTTACCAAAATGTCTTGTTTTAGTAAATTATGTTTTCGGTGCTGCCGCCGGAATAGTGGGCGGCTGGAAGAAAGACAGCCTGCTCCTCCGGAAGGCAGTCCTAGTTTTGATATGTATGTTGAACATGGTCTTACTCTTATTTTGTTTAATACATTATGGAACAAATATACTAAAGACAATGCAGAATTACAGTGGCCTTTAACAGGGTCTTTTGATGAAAGAAAAATAAATTATTTACAAAACAAATTATTTTTAAGAAGGAGCCGTCAGAGCATGTTTGACTCCTTGAACTTATGGGTCAAGGAAGCGAAGCGATGGCGAATACGAGGAGAGAAATTAGAAAAAATTAAGGCAGGGCAGACTGTAACACAAAAGGCAGTGGCGTATGAAAAAGAAAAAGTATAGAAAAATATCGAACAATTAGATAGACAGTTTAGATTACAGACTGATAAAAGTTAGGTGACCCGAACCGAAGCGGAAGATAAAATAGAGGAACTGTTGGAGACTCGCCCTCCGCCACCATATGCGCCTCAGGGTTTGTACCCAGCAGTTTCAGTGGATCGAAAAGGAGGGATAGGAGCAGCGGTCGCGAGTGCTCGAGTAGCTGTCCACCCTCCTGCCCCATTGTCTGTCCCTCCTACCCTCTGTCCCTCTACCTCAGAATTAATAACCTTGTTACCCGGGACGGCGGTCGCTTCCCCTACCTCCCCAGTATTCTTAACACCCCAGGCTAGTGGAATGATGGTTATTCCTAGCGGGATGACTTCAGATGACACCCCGTGACGCTCAATGGGAGGGATGGAAGGTCGTCGAGTTTTTACTCGATCATCGTTAGGGGATGAAGAAAGACAGGCTGTAGTGATTCAGGCGTCCCAATGGATGCGGAATCCAATTTATACTCTAGAAGACATTTGGAGTGCAATGAAAGATTTTGAACCGGTTACTCAACAACTAGCTTTAGAACACATGGCAATAAGACTGATTTCTTTATGGGAACAATGCTTTCATGAAGGTCTGGCCCCTCAGATATTGTGTGACATCAGAGATCGAGCGTTTAAGTTCGAATTACAGGTCAATGAGGTGTTCCAGAATGTTGAAACTCGAATGGTTAGGAAATGCACAGATGCAGGAACACAGTACCCAATGAGAGAAGTACACCCCCTCTTTCACCCCGAGGTTCCTGAAGTATTGGATGGAGGAGGTCAGGTCATTAGAGCCCGTCTAGAGGCACATTTCCAAGACCAATGGGTTTATACCCCTTGGAAACGGAGTGAAGTCCTTACTTTAAAAGCTCAGCTTCCTGATCCTCAGGAAAATCCTACGGCTTATTATAAAGAATTGACTGAAGCCGCAAATTCAGCCGTTATGACTCTAGCTGATATTGAGTTATTTTTCGGTCTTTTAGTACCAGTGGATATATGGAGACAAGTGCATGATTCAGATCATGCCGCCAAACTTGGAGGGACCTGGGATTAAATTAAGGCATGGGACAAAGATCGAAAACCTGGCAATAAACCCAAAGACGAGATTCTAGCTATACCGGCTCGAATTATTACATTTTTGCAAACCCTTATTCCCCCACGGAAGGTAGACTGGGATAAGTTGACAGCCTGCATCCAAAAGAAGGATGAAAATGTGTCAGATTTCTTTACCCGATTTGAGAAAGTAGTTATTGACTTCAGTGGACAGGATTTGTCCACCGAAGGTGGTATACGGTTATTTGTCAATAGGTTGTTACTAATTTGTTACCAGAAATAAAGACACGTTTACAGGCTGCCGAAAGTACCTGGACCACCTCAACCCCTTCAGGTATCCTTAGCATGGTTCTGTATTATGAGCATTGAGAAAATGAGAGTAAGGACGAGTCGGATAAAAAGGTTAAGGACTTGAAAACACGTGTGCTGCTGTAGCAAGTTAGCCGAGGGCAAAATGGAAGAAGAGCAAGCAGGGACCCTTTTCCTAGGGGCGCAATGATGAGAGGAGGTGGAGGACAGGGACCCCCTTTAAGGTATGATCAGTATTCCAATTGCAGACAAGAGGGACACTGGCGAGCCCAGTGTCCATTACTGTGTGAACGGGGTGGTTTCAGCAGGGGTCGAGGAAGAGGAGTTACTGACCGAAGTAGTATGAAATGCAGTGACCGGTCCGGCAATGAGTCAGGAAAGAACTATTTTGATGATTTTCAGGGAAGGCAGTACTATAATGAGGATTATCGAGAAGACAGTTATTGTGGAAACAATTATGCATGAGACAGCCACGGACAAAGCAGGGACCATATATCAGTACCAGTTGACCATCAGGGGCCTTACGTCCAGGGAAAAGTGATGGGGACATCTGAGAAGTTTTTAGTGGATACTGGGGCTATGAATAGTTCTGTCCTTGGATGCTTAATTCCGGTCTAGGAAAGAGATGGCTTGGTAGTTCGGGCTTGACTGTTCCCATGAGGCACTGGGTCAAGGCTGATTTGCATATAGCCATTGTCTGATCTAGGGTGGTGTGGAGTGCAAAAAAACGATGGATTTAGGCCCAGATCTTTGTACTGGGGTGAATGTAAGACATTGTTATGCATTCTGTCCATCAACTGTGTTTTTTGCAATTCTCACCCGAGTGGGCTGGGTATGCTCAGATGTGAGTTCCAGGCTCTCCACATCACTGGAGTCAAGCTATCAGGCTGAAGAAGGCTGATAGCCAGAAACCGGTCCTTGAAAGCTTGATTCCAGTCTAGGAAAGACATGGCTTGGTAGTTCGGGCTGGACTGTTCCCATGAGGCACAGGGTCAAGGCTGATTTGCATATAGCCATTGTCTGATCTAGGGTGGTGTGGAGTGCAAAAAACGATGGATTTAGGCCCAGATCTATGTACTGGGATGAATGTAAGACATTGTTCTGCATTCTGTCCATCAACTGTGTGTTTTGCAATTTTCACCGCGAGTGGGCTGGGTATGCTCAGACGTGAGTCCCAGGCTCTCCACATCACTGGAGTCAAGCTATCCAGGCTGAAGAAGGCTTATAGCCAGAAACCGGTCCTTGGATGCTTGATTCCGGTCTAGGAAAGACATGGCTTGGTAGTTCGGGCTGGACTCTTCCCATGAGGCACAGGGTCAAGGCTGATTTGCATATAGCCATTGTCTGATCTAGGGTGGTGTGGAGTGCAAAAAAATGATGAATTTAGGCCCAGATCTTTGTACTGGGGTGAATGTAAGACATTGTTCTGCATTCTGTCCATCAACTGTGTTTTTTGCAATTTTCACCCCAAGTGGGCTGGGTATGCTCAGACGTGAGTCCCAGGATCTCCACATCACTGGAGTCAAGCTATCCAGGCTGAAGAAGGCTGATAGCCAGAAACCGGTCCTTGCATGCTTGATTCCGGTCTAGGAAAGACATGGCTTGGTAGTTCGGGCTGGACTGTTCCCCATGAGGCACAGGGTCAAGGCTGATTTGCATATAGCCATTGTCTGATCTAGGGTGGTGTGGAGTGCAAAAAAACAATGGATTTAGGCCCAGATCTTAGTACTGGGGTGAATGTAAGACATTGTTCTGCATTCTGTCTATCAACTGTGTTTTGTGTAGTTCTGTGGCTCATACATTGGTCCCAGGGGCTGCTCTGTCTGGGCAAAATAACGTATCAGTGGGATTTTCAGGAATCCCCGAAGTCAGCCGCGTTTCGAAACCACTTCCCTTCACCATTGGACCCGTTACTGTAGAATCACCATTTTTGCTTACCTCTAGTAGTGGCGAAAATTTGCTAGGCTTGGACATATTGAAAAAGTTGCATGCTCGTATTTATTGTTCTCCTGATGGTGTGTACCTAACATTGCAGCCTCCCATTGAACGTGTATCTCAATGTTTAGTCAAAAATGCACTCCTCCCTCCTGAGTTCTCCGATATACCGCCCACTCTTTGGGCAAAAGGGGACACGGATGTTGGATTGTTGAAAATACCACCCGTGTCCATAACCTTAAAACCGAATGCACATTTACCACGTATTCCCCAATATCGAATTTCGCCTAAAGGTGAACAGGCTTTATTGCATGTTATTCGTGATTTAATTAAGAAAGGAGTTGTAGAGGAAACAGCATCAAATATTTGTAATAGTCCCATTTTACCGATTCTGAAAAAGGCCCCGTTAGATGGTGACCGTGACTATAAAGATACTTATCATTTTGTGATTGACCTTAGAGAGGTTAATAAAATAGTGGTTCCTAAATATCCTTTGGTCCCTGATATCACTGCCATCCTGACTATGATCCCCCCTACCGCACACTATTTTTCAGTGATCGATCTCAAAAATGCTTTCTTTAGTATCCCCATACATCCAGACAGCCCTCACATTTTTGGTTTCTCGTTATCTGGCCGCAGTTTTAGATTTTGTCGTGTACCCCAAGGCTACACTGAAAGTCCTAGCATTTATAGCCAGGCTCTGAAAGCGGTGCTGGATGAGTTAGTCCTCCCTCCTGGTAATACCCTCATCCAATATGTGGATGATATTTTGGTGGCGTCTGATACGGCGGATGGTTATAAGGAGGCCACTGTTAAATTGTAATATCATCTGGCTACTCATGGTAATAAAGTGTCCCTGTCCAAGTTTCAATATTGTCAACAAGAAGTGACCTACCTTGGTCACTTACTGTCGAAAGCGGGGAGACTATTAACTCCTGAACAAATAACTGTTATTACTAACATGTCTGTGCCTCGTACTCAGCGTGATGTTCGTGCTTTCCTAGGCATAACCTCTTACTTTCGCCAATGGATTCCTAATTTTTCTCTTCTGACTAAATCTCTGTTGCACTTGGTTACAAAAGATGTGCATGAACCCTTACCCTGGACGGATGAATGTCAAGATGCTTTTAATTCTTTGAAAACTGCTCTTTGCTCTGCACCTGTTCTGCGTACTCCGGACTACCGAAAACCTTTTGTACTTTATGTGCACGAGGTGGGCGGTTGTTCTCTTTCAGTGTTAACCCAGGATTTTGGCAGAAAACAACGACCCTGTGCATATTTCTCGGCAGTATTGGATAATGTTGCCCCGAGCCCTCCCTAGCTGTCTAAGGGCTACTGCTGCTGTGGCAGTGGCCATTCCACAGTCGGAGGGGGTTGTTTTGAATACTGACCTCACAGTGATGGTACCGCATGCTGTGGATATATTATTGAACAGAACAAAAACTCAGCACCTTACAAGTGCACGATTGACAGGTTATAAATTAACTTTATTCGCACCCCACATTAAAATTAAACAATGTGCCACTCTGAACCCAGCCACGTTACTACCCCTCCCTTTGAGTGATCAAAAGGACGATGTCCATGATTGTATATTTCGGACGGAAGAAGAAACGAAGGGACGTGTAGACCTCACTGACTCCCCTCTATCTGACCCACAAGGGGAATTGTATGTGGATGGCTCTTGTTTCAAGTTACCAGATGGCACGACCACAGCTGCCTATGCTATAACTACTCTTAGAACAGTGGTAGAGACCGCTCGGGTTTCTCAGCACTCAGCACAAGCAGCTGAACTAATAGCATTATTGAGGGCCTGTGAGCTGAGTGAAGGATTAAGTGTAAATATCTTTACTGACAGCCAATACGCCTTTGGCGTGGCCCATAGTTTTGGGCGGCTGTGGAGGGAACGAGGATTTCTTACTTCACATCGTCAAAGAATACAACATGGCCAGTTGATAGACTGTTATATGCCCTAACTTTACCAGAAAAGGTAGCTATCATCAAGTGTAATGCCCATAAGAAAATCATTGATACCACAGGAGAAGGAAATGCTTTTGCTGACCAAGTAGCCAAAGAAACAGCACAAACTAAAACGCCCACCATGTTCCCCAGTGTAGCAACTTGATGGGTGGCGGAGGCTACAGTATTGGATAGCATTATTGAAAGTGTTAAGGAATTGCAGAAAGAGGCCACGTCTAATGAACTGTTAAGATGGGAACAGGAAATAGGGCGGTTAGACAAAAATGATTGTTGGATTGATTTTACGGACAGGCAAAGATGGCTATTGCCTAATGCCCTGGTGTATGCAGTAGTAGTGATGGCCCATGGCACTGCTCACATTGGAGCAAAAGGTATTTGTTCATTATTGGACCCAGTGTGGAATAACCCAAACATTCCTAAAACTGCCGCCCATGTAGTTAAATTTTACATGGTTTGTTTGCAGCATAATCCTGGAGGAAGAGAGACGGTCTTTAGTGGAAATGTTGCCCCCCCCTTCATTGCCATACGAAGTGTTACAGATGGATTATATTCAATTTGACAGAGTGAATAATCTCAAATATGTATTGGTGGTGGTTCGAGCATTTAGTAGATGGGTTGAAGCCTACCCCACCAAGGAAAACACTGCCCTAGCTACTGCAAAAACCTTAATTAAGGAATTCCTGACCTGATTCGGTTTACCCCGAATTATATGGACAGATAATGGGGTACATTTCAATGCGGAGATCGTTAAGCATGTTTGCACAGGGCTGCAGATAAAACAAAAATTTCATGCAGCACGACACCCACAATCTGCAGGATTGGTCGAGAAATATAATGGAAATGGCAAAAATACAGGAGAGTACGAGTTTAAGTTGGCCTGATGCATTGCCCCTAGCATTAATGTCAATACGAGTAACCCCTCATTCTCGGGCTGGACTGTCACCGTACGAGATTGTTTTTGGGCGACCAGCCAACGTGTGGGGTGTCCCAAGACCCAAATCTTTCCGTGATCTTGATTATCCTATGATGACAGATTACCTGTACGCTTTAACTAAAGATCTGCGTTCTATTCATCAACAGGTCTCAGCAGTACTGCAGCCGCTGCCGGAGGGTCCCGGACATCGCCTGGAACCAGGACAGTGGGTCCTTGTGCGGAATTACCAACGAAAGTCGAGTTTGGAACCGAGGTAGAGCCGCCCCTATCAGATCCTCCTGGCCACGCGGACAGCAGTAAAGGTGGATGGGAAGAAAAAGTGGATTCATGCATCGCATGTGAAGAGGCTACCCTTGCCGCTTCCCTCTGATCAACAGAAACGAGACGGGGTTCTAACACAAGAGGGAGAACAAAGGGTAAGGTTTGTGCCTTTCTCGGATGCCGTTGAAATTGGGCAAGAGGAAGGATTGTCGATACCGCAAGGAGGTGATAGTGCTGATCCCCCTGAGTCTTCTGAAAATTGTGTTGCACCAAATGTCCCTGCTGCTGTGTTGTTCCATGATCAGGAGCAACCTGGCCATCTGCGATACAATTTACGGCCCCGAAAACCACGCAATACCCCAGTTTCGGGTTGCAGGAGAAAGGGAAAGACTTGAGTTGTAGGGTGAAGGATAAGCTTCTCTGGGGTATTGAGCGAGACACTGGACTGAACCTGTTGAGAGCTTGGAACTGACACATTGCTCTGTTCAGAAAGAAAGACTGTGTAATCTAAAGGGCCTAAATTGCAACAGAGAAAACTTACTGGGAAGATCATTGTGTGGATGGATAGCAAGAGCCTGCCTGTGAGGCTCTAAACGGAAACATGGAGAAGAAACCCTCTGGAAGTTGGCTTGCATCTATTTCCGAGTTTAGTTTGGACTTTTAGTTAGGATGTACCCCTTTGCCCGATTTGCTCTTGAGGATGAGAGACCTCTTGCACCCAGACCTTTTATTGAGAATGTTCCTATGTTTTCTGGTTGGGCTACCAGAGTGAAGGTAGCCGTAATAATCACTATTGCAGTAATTATGATAATCCTGATGAGCGTGTTTATATATTTAGAATTTCAATATCCAATGCACCATGTTTTAGGTACCCAGGTACCACTGCAACCCCACCTGAGCATTTCTTTTATACTTTGCCTTCCCATAAGGAGCGACATCGAGAAACCTATGTGAAAAATGTATTCATAGAAATGTTGCATGAAACTCATAGCACCATGAATAAGACAAACTGCTGGGTATGTGGCCTTTTGCCATCTGTAATGCATCGCCATGACTTGTTTCTTTCCTTACCGTTATCACATTTGGCAAGTTGTGAAGCTTGGTTTCAGTTATTATCACTCATGTATTTGCATTATGTAGCTGGCCCCAAAAGATATACTGAAAAGGATTATGAAGCTGTCCTAAAATATATAGAACAACATCAGGGATTTAATGCCGAGGGGAACCAGGGGGAGGGATCTTTAGATCCGAATGCTTGCATGAATATGTACACCACTTATGAAAATGCTACTTGGTTAAAGGAAAAAATGTTGGATTTTGAACAATTCAATTCTACCCAATATTTTCAGCATTTCCAGGATCGAAATGTCACTGTTGATAGGGCAATGCCAGTTTCTTTTCTGAATAGTACTGCTTCCTTTTGTATACAAGGAAAAGGTCATGTTAATGTGGGAAATAGTAGATGTAACTATACTTACATTTTGCATACTACCAGTACACCACCTCTAATTACCCCTCCCAATGTATATTTTGTATGTGGAGAAAATGCCTACACTTGGCTTCCGAGAGAGTGGGCCGGAAAATGTTACCTGTCCTTCTTGTACCCTACAGTTTATATAGCACCTTCTGACTACCACAAAACCCACCAGTTGACTAAACGAAGTTTAGGTCCTCATAGAGGATACAGAAGTATTAGTACTGGAGGCACTGATCAGACTGATACTGCTGCTCAGCAGTTTATGGATATAGCGAAGGGTCTCTTTCCAATATGGGGTCCCATTTTTACTAGTAGAGATGTCAGGCGTCTCTCCCGAGTCGTAGAAAATGTAGTTCAAAGTACAGCTGGGATTTTGACTAACCTCACTGTAGAGCTTCAGGCTATGAGGCTTATCTCGCTCCAAAATCGGATGGTGCTTGACGTCATCCTAGCTGATCGAGGAGGAGCATGCCGCGTGATCGGCAGCTCCTGCTGCGTGAATATTCTAGATTCTGCTCCCACTATACATTTAGCTATTCAAAAATTGCATCGCTTAGCTGCAGAAGTCCATGCAGACAATGGCACTTGATCTTTTACCGGGTGGTTTTCGAATCTCCTCTCTACTTGGGGTTGGAAGATTTTTATGATTTTGGCTGGAGCACTGGGAGTGGTATTTATTTGTTGCCTGTGCCTTCATGTGACCCGGCGTGTTGCTCCTACTTTGCAGCCAAACTTACTTCCTCCTTGACAGTTTTCCGACAGATTAAAATTGAAAAACAGTTAGTGCAGCAGGAGGTGGCCGACCTTATGCTGATAGATGAAGGTGTGTTCTTGGATTAACCTCATCATTGCTATAGTATATTCCAGTGCTGTGCTGCAATTTTTAAAATCCCTTGTTATGTGACAAGGTCAACTCGTCATAAGCACAGCGCAGGTAACACCCATGACGAGTTGACCTTGTCACAAGCATCGAAGGGGTTAAGGGTCCAGCCTATGTATATTGGCTATGTTATGCCAAAAGGGCGGTCAGAAGGAATATAAAATGGATACTATATAATGTTATCATAACATATCCAATATATATCTGCCATTATCAAATCCCCTTGTAAATACACCCAACCCATGTACATCTTGAGAGTCGAGCCCGAATTGAGCAAACGCCATCTTGGTTTCATGTCCAGAGGTCTCTTTCGTTAGTAAGAAAAACACGTGACAGGCTGCTGAGAGAAGAGTCA
Source organism: Lissotriton vulgaris (assembly GCF_964263255.1). Taxonomy (NCBI): domain Eukaryota; kingdom Metazoa; phylum Chordata; class Amphibia; order Caudata; family Salamandridae; genus Lissotriton; species Lissotriton vulgaris. Next base: position 1,221,433,111 of record NC_141693.1, read on the forward strand.
GAAAGGTCGGGCTAGGCTATGAACAAAGCAGTGATTCTAATTTAGGAGGCCCAAGGTCACATCTGCTCTTTCTTGTAGGATGAGCACATTCCTGTAGGCGCCATGCCCGTACTCTCATGCACCAGAACGAAAGGGAGGCACCTTTACTGACCTATCCCCGGAATAGCTTTAGCAGAGTTCTAACCAATTTGTTGTGCCTTATATGGGTATTCCTGCTGGCCCTTCTTGAACTGGCACTTTTCCATGTACGGGGTTGGTATGAGGTGTCTCAAAAGTATATATGCACTGTTTTGAATATGATCCAGCAGTCTCCTCTGCACACCTTCGTGAGCTGTGACCAGAGGGAGGCTCCCCTGTACAGGGTACTTTGCAAAATAAACGATTGAACCTTTTCCATTGCCGAAGATTTATGTATGGTAAATAAGATATATGGGCTATTGGTAAGTATAGCTCTACGGTATATTTATCTAGTACTTCAACAGCATGTCTGTGCCAGAGTATCAAAGCAGTGGAAATCCACATACTAGAAGTTGTGATTGTTCAGAAATACTCCCTTGACTAACAATGCAGTAGTTTACTTTGCAAGCACAGCATATATTGTGTATGTATTGTATAGTTGAATTTATGTCAAGTCAAGTCCCTTCCTCCGGCAATTATGGGTTCCACACTCACTCCCTATGTTAATAATTTTCTTTCAGCTTTGTCATGGGTGGACTATCCCTGTTGTTCACTCAATCTATCAAAACAAAGCACTTAAAGTGATCCATCATATAAGCAAAGTTCTTGTGATCGGTAGGATATATGATCAGAAATGAATAATCTTCATTTTCCTTTTGTAGTAGTCAAGGCCCGGGGGGCAGTGCGAAATATAAATTACATTGAGCAGTAGCCCTTGATGTAACCGAGTATGGCGAGTGACACCTCTTTAGAAAAGTAAGAGCTTCCCTATCCCCACCTGCATGTACTACTTAAAGTAATGCGAGTCTGCGTCATCATGGCTTGTGTCTGTTTTTCTTGGGTGCAAGCTGAGTGAGCTGGCATTATGCCCGCTACCACAAGTTCACGTACAAGTAATTTCTTTCGCAAAACAAGAGAAAAAAAGAAGACTGGTGTACTCTCTGACTATGTAGTGAGTTCATAGTGCTGCTAGTAGATTTCCTGAAACTCCCACTAATGTTACAGGCCTACAAAGATGGCGGAAAGATACATGCCAAAATGTTATACTGTGCTTACAAGTTGCTGGTGTTACTGTCAGACAACTTTCTGTTGAATTATTTTGTGTTAATGGTAAAGAGTATTGGTTACAGTATTTTTCTTTCTTTCTTCATATAGATGCTCCACAAAAGCTCACCAGGAAGGAGGTGGCTGTCCGGGCCAGGGACCGGAAGCTGGAGGCCATTTGTGCTGAATATTGGCGGCTGTGGGCTCGGGAGCAGGAGGAGGCGACAACAACTGCATCCTCCTCCAGAGCCCCCCAGGTCCACCAGCCAGCAGCCTCCAGTACGGCGCCGTGGTCCGACAGCCTCCCGCCGCCACCGCGCAGCAGCAAGTAAAATACCAGCTGCCCCCCCAGAGCCTGGATGGCACGTCAGCGCTGCCTCCGCAGGAGAGTGGACTCCCTGGAGCGCTTGGTAGAAAAGCTCCAGCGCCAGCTCCGGGACCTCCGCAGAGAGATGTGGGACCACCTGTCCACAGGATGCCGCCAGAAGAAGTGACTGTCCCTTGCCCCTTTTTTAAAGACTGTTGGGGGGTGGGTATTGGGCGTTGGGGATTCAAAGGAGTTTTGAAGGACATTTGGACATTGGTTGGGGTTAGGGAGGGGGTGAGTTGGGTCTTTTTTCAATAGTGTATTTTTGTTAGGGAAAATATATTTATTTATTTTACATACTTAAACATAATATACGCGTTCATATTATTTTGTGTGGTGGTGGGAGGGGGTTACTGTACATTTGGTTTCCTCCAACTTACCAACATGAATTATCTAAACGTCCAAAAATATACAAAAGTGCCAGTAACAAAGTTAGTTAATTCAATTGCCCTATTAGTACTTTACTAGTACTACTGTCAGTCTCTCCTCTCCTCCGAGTCCTAGCCCATTATTCTACCTCCCCAAAATGCTTATCTTACCTGTGATTCGTGTTTGAGAATAGGGCTAGGCACAGGGCTGGCTGCATGGCAAATGGCGATTAGGTTTGGGTATGGAATCCTGGACGGATGAAATGTCATTGTTGTGCTGGTAGTAGTAGTGGTACACACTGGCAGTAGCAGCATATGAAAAAAAAGGAAATTAAACATTGAGTGGCCTGAGCGTAGCATTAGAACAGTACAATATATAGTACGGTAGAAAACAGTGCCATAAATTGTAGCCTAAGCAGTGCTAAAGTATTGAAAAAATAAGTACTACTTGCGTGGAGTATGGCTACTATAAGAAATAGTATTGAAGGCGAAGGACACAGCAGCGTAAGCATTAAGCATTCGATTTGTCACGTGTAGGAGGAGGATATTGTTGATGATCAATCTACGATGGCGCACATGAAATTCTGATTTGAATGATTTTTCTGTTGCTTTGACCTTATCCTCCCCAGCAAGTGTGTGGAATTATTGTTGTCATTTAGTCACACCTCAATGAAAAACCAAACAGCCCGGGGTAAGAGGGTTAGGGTTTGAAAATTGGATGGGAATGGGGGTTTTTGGGAAAGTTTTATGGAGAGAGGAAAAAAAAACCACAGCATGTACAAACAACAAATGAAGCTAAACAAATCTTTGGATACGAAGATATCCATAAATCTTTTAAGGGACATAAAGGAAGTGCATGCACTACTGCATGCATGAAGTTGTTTGCTAAATGGAGGGTTAGGTTACTGAAAACTAAGTAGTACTTTCTACAACTTACTAACTATGAAGAAACAATGTGACAGTACAGGGCTGCAGTTATTAGGCAAATTCACTTGCCTATCCGCCCTCAGAGAGAATAAACACTTAGTACATTAAATTAGTTTTAAAAATAGCAAAGAAAAACGTATACAATGGCTGGAGGAATGAATTTGAAGCAGAGAGCAAACAAATGCACAGAGTCACACTCATAGAAGTTCACAACAATAACATTATTTAAAAGATAAGGAGAAGTGAAGAGGATACTGTAACTGTATGTTGTAGTAGTCCTGTTGAATTTGGGAAGTTGTATGCATCCAGCCATTCCTCTTATTCGCGGTACTCCTCCATTCCATCTGACGCTCCGTCGATCAATCTTGGTGACCAGACACACTGTCCACTGCCTGCCTGGCGGATGCGGAATTGCGGATCGCTAATGGTAAGCCTGAGTTAATCGTTTTTCCCATCGCACAGGGTAAAAGCCGGCCTGCAATTGTTGATGGAAAAACAGGAAGTGATATTAAAACACCACGGAGAAAAAAATATAAGGTACGCTGTGTAGTGCAAAAATACCACTTTCAGTTTCAGAGGCGACAGTATGACATACAAGCATGATTTCAAGTGCGTACTATGAGTCTCCTTTTCAAGGATAGTAATCAGCAAACAGCAGGCCAGGGCCATGCAGACAGTCAAGGCAGGCACCACTGAGTGAAGCAACCTGATGTAGCATACCTCTTTGACACAGACAGACAAAGCATATCTAATTGTATGCAGCAAGCCAATAGCCGCAATTTTACATGAATTGCAGTCTGAACTCTGGCATGACAACACTACACTGGCTAGACCACTCCATACCACGACTAGACAGACATGTAGTTCTGCTGTAGTAGTTGTTGTTGACTGGTTTACCTGTTTGCCATTCACGAATTGGCCATAGTTCTTCCGTAAACCGACAATGATGATCCATCCATCCCAGTGAGTGACTGTAAAGAAAAAATATATATTAGTTAACTTTGATCATCAACACTCATCATCATCATGGTATATTGGCAAACAGTGAGTCCAAGGACATTTTGCATATTGGAAAATGCAACATAGTGGCCCCTGCAGTTGAAGTACAATTTGAATTAAACAAGGTAAAAAAAAAGCAGAGTAGACTTGAGTTACATTTAGTGTGTAAAAAGATTAAATAATAACAGAAGACATATGATTCATTTCATGCACAACAAACAAACAGCAATTGCTTTCATCAGAGCCAGACAGCCATTGCTGTCCACTGCATGCCATCTTCTCATTATTCATTACCTGTTCCACTTTTTGTCCGCATCTTGTTCTGAAAGCAAAGGCCCAGAGGGCAGCCTCTCCTGTCAATTTGAGAAGTAACTGTCAGCAATCAGCATGTAGTCAGTAATTCCAGTCTCACTTGAGAGGACTCGTCTACGAAGCCAAAGTTTCTTGATTCTGCGTAATCCAGCCATCGACCTCGAGGGAAATGGATACTACAAGTTGGTGGTAAATACCGAATACCTTTAAAAACGCAATTATTTGCTTTTTTTAAAGTGCCATGTGGCAGACATACATGCCCCATAGGGCATGTATGTGTGCCACATGTGCACCCATGCACTATTCAGGGGTGTAACAGGGTGTCAACGTGACACCCTGCCACCCTTGTAAATGGTCCCCCTATTACCGATCAGTAAAATGTACTGAATCTTTATCTACATCCATTTACCGATTCTGAAATACCGAATCGGTAAAATTCGGTATTTTAGAATCGGTAAATGGGAATTATCTACATCTGGCCCTTAATCTCCCCGACTGCCCCCGGCACCTTGAACCGCTTAAGGGGGTGATCTGTTTGCGCTTTACAAATAGGAATTATCATTATAGTCAGAGTGAGGCAGAGTCCGTTCATCACTAATCCATCCAGAGAGGGAGGAGACCTTAATACCTGTAAGGACAAACAAAGGGGATGTCAGCCTGGAGAGAGAAGGCCGTCTGATTGTCTGAAGGGATAGTAGGGTCTGTAGTGTCCTGCTGGACACATGCTAGTGTTCAGCCTTGTGTTGCCCCCACACTGTACACCCACTCATCACAGGCATCAGTCAGGTGACCCTGCTAATAAAAGAGTCCCGGCGCACATGCACTGGGCCAGTTCCAGTACTACACCCCCTGTGTCTGTGTCCATTATTCCTGAGCATGTGGGTCTAGCGCCCAAGTCACTATAATGGTGGTGAGGGGGTCTGACCCTGCGTGTATGCCTGCTGCTGCTCTGTGGTGTTCCCCGGAGAAATGCTGTTCGAGGCACCCTGCATCTAATGCCTGTACGGCGTGCCACTGCAGCTGCACACAGTGAGCCTTCACATGTCACGATCAGCCTGGGAGAAGCTAAGGGGAGAAGCGATGCCATACCACTGAGTGATGCCCTCCTGCACCTACAGCACCCGCATAAGGCAAGGAAACTGCGTGCCCAAGAGGCTGCGACACAGCAGAGGTGAGGCATGTAATACTGCAAGCCTTGTGAAGCTTCCTACAATCATCCGCCAGTGGTGCCCTGGCCCCTCTTTATGAGGACGTTTACTGCATGAGCCCCACATCTGTGCTGACTCCTAGGCAATATCTGCTGCTGAGAAGACCCTGCACCTCCTTCCCTGTCCACAAGGCATGCTTCAGCCCACCTGCAAACAGAAAGCCAAGCGACTTCCCCAACATCACCCTGACCCGATCCGGCCAGCCAGGAAAGAGGCAGCTCAGTAGCAGGCAGTAAGGTAGGGTTAACTTTTAATTTCCTATGGCCCCCCGCCCCCTCCTCCCTCCCGTGAGCACGCCGGCAGCTATTTCACCCACAGCCTCCCTCCCCGCACCGGAAGGCATTTCCCATTAATGCCATTATATACTGCTTCCATAATGACCCCCCAGTGCAGCCGCCCCAATGCCCTTTCCGTTCCAGCCATGATTGAAAAAAGTCCCCTCATACGCATAGTATCATCTCCACCGGGGGTGAGGAGTTACTACACGGGATGGGGAGGCGGGAGGCAGGGTTGGGGTAGAAGTGCCAGGGGCCCAGAGCCGTGTACCCCATGTATGTTCGATGGGTGGGGGTGCGAATCTGCAGCCATTGGCATCATTGCTCCGATGGGCAGAGCTGTGTGGAGGGCTCTGGGTTTCCAGCTCACCCTCTCTTTCACTCTGTGATCTCAGCTTTTCACCAGTGTCCGTGTGAACAGAGACGAGAGATCTTGTGGCAGACGCCGGCATCTATGTCTGGTAGACAAAAAGAAAATCAAGAAAACAGAGTCGGTGAACATAAAGGTGGGGCCACATGAAGCAAAATTTGTCCTGGACAGCGGTGCAACGTGCAACATCATGTGCATCTCTGAGTACGAGAAAATGGAAAGAAAACCGACTCTCAAACCATCAGGAGTCAGAGTGTTCACGTGGGGAGCCAGAAGTCCAGTGACAAACATGGGCAAATTCAAAACAGAACTGACGTACAAAGATCAAAGGACAATCGAAGAGATACATGTACTGAGAGGAGACATCCCGGCACCATGTCTACTGAGCAACGTCACGGCTCAAGTGATGGGTTTCATGGCCATGACATACAATGTGTCAGAAAAAGAAAACATTCTAAGAGAATACCCCAAATTACTACAAGGACTGGGAAAGCTGAAGGACCGCCAAATAACGCTGCACATTGACGAGACAATAAGGCCAGTAGCACAGCACCACAGAAGAGTGCCAATACATCTGCAGCCACAGGTAGAAGCAGAGCTGGAAGCTCTACTAAAGCAAGACATAATAGAACCGGCGGAAGGACCGACACCGTGGGTGTCGCCCATTGTGGCTGTCCCAAAGAAGGACACGTCGAAGATAAGGATATGTGTAGATATGAGGATACCGAACAAGGCCATCGAACGTGAATGACATCCAGGACCCCACTTGGATGACATGATCAGCTGCCTTACAGGCACCAGGCGTTTTTCCAAACTTGACCTATACAAAGGATATCACCAGCTTGAACTGGATCCTCAATCCAGATATATCACTACGTTTTCCACTCATCTAGGTCTGTTCAGATATAAACGCCTAAGCTTTGGAATATCATCAGCTGCAGAAATATTTCAAGAGACAGTAAGACAGATAATAAGGCCAATAAAGAATAGTTTAAACTACAGCGATAACATTCTAGTGTTTGGCAAGTCCGACGAAGAGCATGACGAAGCTCTAAGAGAGGTGTGCTCACACCTGGAACGATCTGGGTTAACACTGAATGAAGACAAATGCGAGCTAGGGCGAAATTAACTGGTGTTCTTTGGCCACATCTTCTCCAGGAAAGGAATGCGGCCGGATCGCAGCAAGGTGGAAACACTGGAAAAAGCAAAAAAAACAACGGATGTAGCGGAAGTAAGGTCATTTCTTGGCCTGGCAAGCTACTGCGCAAGGTACATCAGAGACTTTGCCACTGTAAGCGCACCACTAAGAGAACTAACAAAACAAGGACAAAGTTTCCTGTGGACAGACGAATGCATTAAAGCATTCGAAGAAATAAGACGGGCCGTAACAGCAGTGGATCATCTGGCCTACTTTGACCCAAGACTATGCACAGAGTTGACGGTAGACGCCAGCCCAGTGGGTTTGGGAGCGATACTGGCTCAGCATCAACAAGGGAGGGACTCCCCAAGGCAAATAGTGGCATACGGAAGCAAGAGCCTGTCAGAGGTTGAAAAAGGATACTCACAGCCAGAGAAGGAGAGTTTGGCAGTGGTGTGGGCCTGCGAACACTACCACATGTTCATCTATGGAAAACCATTTACAATCATAACAGACCACCAGGCACTCACAACAATCTATGGAAATCCGAACGCAAAAATACCGCCCAGAATAGAGAGATGGGGAATCAGGTTAATGGACTACAATTTCAAAATCATTCACAAGCCAGGAAAAGAGCACAACCCCGCAGATTATGTATCACGACACCCCTTGCCACAAGCATCACAAGCAGCAACAATGGCAGAAGAATACCTCAATTTTGCAATGAAACTGAGTACACCAGCCACAATCACGCTGGATGAGCTAGAGGGCGAGACAAAAAAAGATTGCACCATGCAGGAAGCGATGAACATCACCAAACAGCAGAGATGGAGACATGTGAACAGCAACAGCCATGTAGAAAAAGGGGTAGAAAAAGAAGAACTGTTAGCTTTCAAAAGGATAAGTGAAGAACTGTCAGAGTGCGGGAATGGAATACTAATGAGAGGCACGCGGATAGTGATGCCCAAAACACTGAGAAGAAGGACTGTGGAGCTAGCACATGAGTCACACAGAGGAATAGTGGCAACAAAAAAAATGCTGCGAGAAAAGGTGTGGTTTCCGGGACTGGACAACATGGTGGAACAAATGGTAATGAACTGCTACATCTGCCAAATAACAGGACCGTCATCAAAGCCGGAACCACTGCAAATGTCCCCACTACCGAAGGCAGTGTGGACAGAGCTAGCAGCAGACTTCTATGGGCCGCTGGAAACAGGAAGTTACCTGTTAGTGATCATAGACGAATACTCGAGATTCCCAATAGTGAAACCAGTAACATCAACGTCGGCAAATGCGACACTGCCTGTGCTAGATGACGTATTCGCAGAATGGGGCTCCCCCCAGACACTAAAAACAGACAATGGCCCGCCATTCTCCGGCGAGGAATTCAAGAGATTCATGGTGTATCTGGGAATAAATCACAGAAGAATAACGCCGCTATGGCCACAGGCCAATGGCATGGCAGAACGATTTATGGGAACAATCAAAAAGGCGATACAGAGAGCCAAATTGACACAAATATCGACGGGGCAGGCACTATGTCAGGTGCTAAGAGATTATCGCAACACCCCCCACAGCTCCACGGGAAAATGCCCCGCAGAACTGGCATTAGGACGTTCAAGCAGAACGAGATTACCACAAGTGAAAGAGATGGAGCAGGCAGAACAAAAGGACATTGCGACAAGGGACAAGGAACAGAAAGCAAAAATGAAGGAGTATGCTGACCAGAGAAGACATGTGACAAGCACAACAATCAAAGAAGGAGACACAGTACTAGTGAAACAGAGACGGGTAAAAAAATCAGACAGCGCCTTAGCAAAGGAACCTTTGAAGGTAACTGAAGTCAAGGGGCCTATGATAACAGCGTCGGCTGGAAGATATCACATCACGCGAAACAGCTCCCACTTCAAAGAACTGAAAACAAAAGAAGAGGAGACACCAAAGCAAGAACAGAACGAAGACAGAGCACAGACGGAAACACCAACGAGCGTTACAGAACAACGACCAAGGAGAGAGTGCAAGAAGACGAAAAGACTGATTGAGGAGATGTAAAGTGACAGTCAGCATCTCTCTCTCTCTCTCTCTCTCTCTCTCTCTCTCTCTCTCTCTCTCCCGTTTTATTTTTCTTTATTTCCTTTTTTTTTATTTTTCTCTCTCTTTTTTTTCTTTTGACAACAAAGGGGGAGATGTCGTGCCGCCGAAGTGGCACTAGGACCCTGGGGCACAGGGTGGGGACAACAGGGGACACCGGACACCACATCCGGTCAGGGGAGGGGACCAGGGGTCAGTAATCTACAGGACCTCGGAGCAAGAGGTCGGGGCAGGAGAAGCGCTGCAAACAAACAATAAAAGGTACAAACAACCCTACCGTTTCCTGTGTGTCTCTGTGGGCCCGGGGATGCGACAGCATAGTGCTGTTTGCTGCTGTGTAAAGCGTTTCTTGTAAATCTGCTGGAATTTCTCTCTTGCCAAAACATGTATTCAGCAGCTGGTATGGGCTGCTTTACCTTGTCTTGCTGGGTCAAAAAAGTATTTATGGATGGAGATTCATTTTTGAATGCATCTCACAGCCTTGCAACAGATGAATTACCCCATTGGAACTCTTGAGACAGAAGCTTACCGAGGCACTACTGTGCATTTAAGAGTGTTCCGTCGCGTGCTGACAAGCCATATTCAATGATGCCTGTGTTTAGCTGTTAATGAGCTCCCCGCTTTTTTTACACTGACTTGCGGTAATTGGCTGATTTATTGCTCTTTGTTTTCTTCATAGTGAAGCAGACTCGCTCGCTTCATCAAAAGCAGTTCTTCGGAGGAGCTACGCTAGCAAACAAGATGGCCGCGTAAGCTCCCGGCTCCGCCGACCTCCAAATCCTGCCAGATGATCCTGTCTTTTATCCTGATTTTGCGTCCTGCCTCCTTGTGTATGAACCGAACTACAACTTAATGGTGCAATCCCGAGATTTCTACCGGTTTGGTGGATGAAGTTACGTCGTGTGGCAGTTTGTGGCCTAGACCAGCTTGGAAGCCGGGGTCTCGAGTACTGGCCCAGCCGGGTCTCGGTTGAACAACATCGGCTGTGATCGTGGGACAGGGTCCGGTCTACCGAAGTGGAAGTTTTTTGGACCGAAGTTGACGGCGATTAGCTGAGTCGGTAACATCGAAGGAGGGGTGACGACGCACATCTGAAGCGGTAGGCGGGGGTCCCTGGCCCGGTGGCCCGGTCTGGTCCAGCCGGTGCTCGCTGGGTTGAGATCTCCGCCTGCGGTAGCTGAGTCCAGATTGATATAGAACCGATCGATAAGTCCCCCTCTGCTGTTGTCCGTTCCACATTTATCTGTTCTCCCCGGGGAGACCGGGCTCTCTGGGGCCGTGAACATGACTGAGACCGACCGAGAAGTGGTGGAGCGGAGTGAGAGTGACATGTCACCACGAACTGTGCTGGCAGCCATTGGGTCACTTCATGATCGTGTTGAAGCCCGCATTCACAAAATGATGGAGCGTTTGTCTGAAATCGGGCGGAGTGGACGGGACCCTACTCCACTACAAACAATGAAACCACGCGGGACCCCCAAGATGGCCACGTCGTTGGAAGAAGCAGACCCCGAACTGTGGGAGGTGTCGGAGCCTCAGACCAATGTTTTGGTTGATGTAAGCATGCTCGATGCTGTGAATTGATAGTCTGGCCTACGATCGTTGCCGTTTAAGGAAGGATTGCTAGGTGCTCCCTTTCCGGAGTCCTTTGATGGGAACTGTTGTTGGCTGGAAACCGCGTCTCTCCCCCGTATATCGGCACCACTAGGATGGCAGACGAAACGAAGCTGGGAGTACATAATGGCGAGGAGAGTTTCTGGACTTGATGGTGTTCTCAGCGCTTTCATCTCTCTGCTACATCTCGATTTGAACTGTGATACATCTTTCTCAGGTTCTGACTATCCTGCGGAGGCGACAGTTTTTCCGGAAGGGGCTCGCACGTCTGATCGGACGGGTCAAGGATGAGACCAAGTGGCTGGGTTTATCATCGAGTCTTGCTGGACAAGGGGTTTGCTATCATGATGTGATGTGTTTGGGAGGTTGGGCGGTGTTTAAAGTTTCCCCTGTTGCGATACGTATATGCGGCTTAATAGACTTCTTGACCTTAGTTTGGGGATACTTGGTTCTGGCAGGGAGGAGGGGGGGACCGGGGGCATGTATGAATATGCCCTCCTCCACTTTCTCTTTCTTCTTTTAGAACTTAGTTAGTTTGGGCGACAGGCACACTGCTAGTTGGGGTTAGGCAATAGCCATATGCAGGGGTGCAGGGTGGGGGGATGGGTTTTTTATTTTGTCTTTGGTTCTTGTTTTATGGTTTCTTTTTCTTCACTCTCTCTTCACTTTTCTTTATAAGTATAGTTGGTGGAATATCCTGACTCCGATCATTTTCTAATATCTGGTGATCATGCTTCAGTTATTATTCTGACTGTTCTGGGTAGAAAAGCTCCGAGGACAGGCGCTTAACGTGGATAGTATATTGTACTATTACATATCCTGCTTCCCACACGTTAGCGTAGGCGTCTCAACTGTTTTTGCATTTGCTTGTATATATCCTGTTTTCTGCCTGTTCACCTCGTTATTGTACCGGAATGTATGGCACCCGATATGTCTATTTCTTTTTTTTGTCTTAAAATAATAAAAAGATTTACAAAAAAAAAAGCAGTTCTTCAATTGCCTTCGGGTCGCATTCCCACTCTATAAACACTAACAATCTTTGAAGTGCAGAGTGACTCACTCTTCACTTCGAAGAGTGCTAGTGTTTATAGAGCGAGAACGCAGACTGGTGCAGTCGGGCCCAGGCCCATTGCTTCTGTACAGTGCTCCTTTGCTTTGTGTAATCAGGTTTGTGCTTCACAAGTGTGCATCCAGTACAACACCTCTAATGTGTTAAAAAGTTTATTTTGAGGTTTTCGTGATCAATTGATTCTTTTAGGGTGTACAAAAATTCTTGGCAGCCCAGAAATACCTTTCTAATTGACTATAATATTTTTGAGACTGATTCCATATCGCAATTATGTTAAGCATAACATTTCTTCTTGAATGCCGCAAATCTGTGACCTGTTTAGTTATTTGTTTAGTTGTGTGCAGTTTAAATTTTAAAAAATCTGTGAGGTTCTCAGCATTGCATCTTGAAGTTTGCTATGAAGCTCTGTGGGTATACTGAATAGGCAGCTACCATGTTGTTGTAGTATGACATCCCTTTATTAATGTAATAACTGCACTTTTACAATTGCATTATTAACCTTCTTGCTTCTGGAATTTGCTTGAAAATGCACCATTTACCCACTCTTTTTTCAAAAAGGTGCTTGCTCGCCACAGTGCTCGCCCAGAAACTTTATGCCGCACCACTTTCAAATGTCACCAGCCGCCCCTGAAAGAGACAATGCATCTCGCTCTGCCCACCTGGGGCCCTCCTCATAGTGTACTGCATGGCACAAGGAGCGCCGCAACAGCAAAAACTCACCTCACACGCCGTCCTGCCTGCCGTCCTCAGTTTGGGAAGAAGGGGGAGGGGGATCGTTGCACCAGCATGTTGCCCCAACAAGAAGATTGACAGTGACTTTGAAGAAAAAGGGGAAAGAAAGGGAGGCTACACCCGCCCCATTGCACCGGTACTGAGCTGCCTCCACGCCGGCATCCCCCGCCCCGCGTGACTCAAAGCCACTGTGTCTTCCGCGACAAGATAAGAGCAGCACCACCTACTGCCTACTGGTCGCACTGCACCCAGACTCAGACTCTTCTGATGCTGGTGCAAGACATGCAAGAACAGGTATGCATATTAAGCCGGCTCAAACGCCTGGCACAAAGAGGCAGCCATAATGCCTCACAAGCGCAAGAAAGAAAGAGCCCATCTCATCTTGCTCTTGTTGCCTGCAGTAGGAGGGAGTGGCCGCTGTTTCCCCCATGCCCTGATGAGAGAATAGAAGCAGGGAGGCAATGGCCAGAGACAGGCGGCAGGGACAGGCCATGATGGCAATGTTTGCCTCTAGTGGCCACCTGTTCTCAACTGCATTGTGAAGGGGAAAATTACCATGACTAGCCGAGAGCCTCTGTCATCCGCAGTCAAACGCGCGGCTCCTGCATCGTGCCAACCCTTGCGCCTCCATCTCCTCACACAGTGGGGCCCGCAGCCTAAGTATGGCCTCCATGGCCTCCTTCAACGCCTGTTGGCCTGAGAGAGCCAAGCGGGCCCGCAGCATGAGGAAAGCTGGTGGGCCTCTCTGAAATTACCTGCAATGCCACCCAGTGACAGTGAGCAGTACTGCATGTAAATAAAGAAGCACTGATACGTGTACAAGCATCCCCTCCATGAGGCGCAAGACCAAATCCGTGGCCATCAGCATGCACATGCAAACACGTGCTTTAGCGGAAAAGATGAAAAGACTCACAGAAAAAAATGTGCTGTAACCTGACACCCTGCATCACAGGAATTGGCTGCAGCACCATGAGGTATCCATTCTACACCCCAGACAAAGGCCACAGCCCCAAAAGAAAAGAGACTGCTCACCCCTGCACAGAGCCCCTTCCAAAAAAAGCGGCCAGGTGTACAGCACAAGTCTAGACTGTGAAGCCACATGCAGCTATGTGGGAAAGACTCAGCAAAAGGCCACGACAACAAGAGACTGACAAGAACCTGCTACACACCACCTGCGGGCTACATCGGGTTTTAGAGGAGAGCGACTGTGCACCCCATCAAGGAGCCCCAAGAAGCTCCGAGCTGCCCAGCCAAAGAAATGGAACCAAAGGCAGAAAACCGCACAAGAGGCACGTGGGCAATAGGCACTGTCCGTGGGACCCCCAGATGCCACTACAAGCGAGAAAATAGCACTACACACCCCTGGTGGTGAACGGCCACCGCCCCATAAAGAAGAGAAAACGCACCAAGTGCCAGAAGAGGGCTCCCAGAAGAAAGACCAAGAGCGCAGAGTCCAAGGTGCCCCAAGCATGCACCTAGAAGTTTGACAGCTTGGGCAGGGGCACCACAACAACGCAGGCTCGAGGCGCAAGCACAACACCCTCGAGTGCAGAAGGTGACCTGCCATCCTGGCAGAGGAGCACCGCGAAAATCCCTGAGGAGAGAATGGGGCCTGCGAGAGGTCCACAAGGAGTAGGAGCAAGTCCTACTGACAGGACCGACCTGTGACAGTTCCACAGCAAAGAAAAGACACAGTCCTAAGAACCGAACACGGCCAGCGAGATGTCCATGTGGCGCAAACATGACGCATGTGGTAGGATGCCACATCTGAGTGAGGAACCTGGTTGGAAGCAAGGAAGGGCATGGCAGGACACCAGATCACGATGGAGGAGAAGAGTGTGGCAGGACGACATTTCGTGAAGAAAGAGAAGGAGAAGGAGAGTGACACGATGCCACAGGGCGAAAAACCACCACAGGCGCACAAGGAAAAAGAGAGACGAGTGACAAGACAGAGGACCCTGATCTCCTCTTCCCATTCAGATCTGTTTCTGAGGCTTGAGCCGGGAACCTCGCACACACTTTTCCGACATTGTGTATACTTTTAGACTTGCGCTGCTATCGCGCTGACACCTAGGATTTTTAACTTGTACAGGGTGATTTACTACCACTGTCTAATTTTTAATTTTGGGGTCTGTGCGTTTCACTTAATATTTGTTTAGTTGTATAAACACTGTCACTTAGCGTGTTGAAGCTTTCCCACTACCATTACCTTGCTCCTCGATGGTTTCTGGGCGCGGATTGTAGCGCGACCGTCATCTTGGGGGTAGGAGTTTCTGCATGCTAGTGGTTGGAGTCAAGTGAGCATAAAAACCCTGATCTCCTCTTCCCATTCAGATCTGCTCCTGAGGCTTGAGCCGGGAACCTCGCACACACTTTTCCGACATTGTGTATACTTTTAGACTCGCGCTGCTATCGCGCTGATACCTAGGATTTTTAACTTGTACAGGGTGATTTACTACCACTGTCTAATTTTTAATTTTGGGGTCTGTGCGTTTCACTTAATATTTGTTTAGTTGTGTAAACACTGTCACTTAGCGTGTTGAAGCTTTCCCACTACCATTACCTTGCTCCTCGATGGTTTCTGGGCGCGGATTGTAGCGCGACCGCCATCTTGGGGGTAGGAGTTTCTGCATGCTAGTGGTTGGAGTCAGGTGAGCATAAAAACCCTGATCCCCTCTTCCCATTCAGATCTGTTCCTGAGGCTTGAGCCGGGAACCTCGCACACACTTTTCCGACATTGTGTATACTTTTAGACTCGCGCTGCTAACGCGCTGACACCTAGGATTTTTAACTTGTACAGGGTGATTTACTACCACTGTCTAATTTTTAATTTTGGGGTCTGTGCGTTTCACTTAATATTTGTTTAGTTGTGTAAACACTGTCACTTAGCATGTTGAAGCTTACCCACTACCATTACCTTGCTCCTCGATGGTTTCTGGGCGCGGATTGTAGCGCGACCGCCATCTTGGGGGTAGGAGTTTCTGCATGCTAGTGGTTGGAGTCAGGTGAGCATAAAAACCCTAATCTCCTCTTCCCATTCAGATCTGTTCCTGAGGCTTGAGCCGGGAACCTCGCACACACTTTTCCGACATTGTGTATTCTTTTAGACTCGCGCTGCTATCTCGCTGACACCTAGGATTTTTAACTTGTACAGGGTGATTTACTACCACTGTCTAATTTTTAATTTTGGGGTCTGTGCGTTTCACTTAATATTTGTTTAGTTGTATAAACACTGTCACTTAGCGTGTTGAAGCTTTCCCACTACCATTACCTTGCTCCTCGATGGTTTCTGGGCGCGGATTGTAGCGCAACCGCCATCTTGGGGGTAGGAGTTTCTGCATGCTAGTGGTTGGAGTCAGGTGATCTACCCCCTCCTATTTCTGCAACATGGCCCGAGGACGTGCAGCGGACGAGTGCAGTGGGCGCACCTGGGACGCGCCGAAGGTGCGCCTAAGGTAAGCCCGTCTGCGCCCGTCCGCGTCCCGGAGGCGCCTGGCCCTGCAGAAGACCTGGTTCAATTAGATCGTACTGCAGAGAGGGTGATTAACTACGACCGCGCCACTCTATTCAGGCTTAGGGATATTACTAGCCGTGAGTGTGTCAAACATCTATGTGACCCCGCTACTGTCAGTCATATCTGTGAGGTTTGTGGATGGTCGTCTACCACTACGTCTCCTATACAGGACACCTCCGGCGCAAATAATACTGCTGGGGGGACCTCTGCGAAGGCCTATGTTCACCCATGCATGCTTCTAAACACTCGGTCATTTGGCAAGCATGCCCTTGACCTCTTCAATTTACTCTCAGAACAGAAGCCGCCATGTCTCTTTCTTACGGAGACCTGGCTATGTGACTCCTCCAGTCCTGACATCTCCACGGCCCTACCCCCTAATTATTACATTGTGAGGAAGGACCGAGAGTTAGGAAGGGGAGGAGGAGTGACCATAGTGGTGGATAAGCGTTATACCTGCTCAGCTCTTGAAATTGACACCATCTCTGGGGCTGAATCACTTGGTTTCTGCTTATCCTTTTCCCCGCATTACTCTTGTGCCGGCTTATTGGTCTATCGACCACCTGGCCATCTTGGCCCTTTTTGTGACAAACTCCATCAGGCCTTGTCCCCACTTGCAATGAAATATAAGCATCTCTTACTTCTTGGAGATTTTAACATCCATATGGACGAACCTGAGTCAGCTGACTCTGTTAAATTAAGTGATGTTACCAGCACGTTTGATCTCCTTCCTTATTTTTCCACAGCAACCCATAATAAAGGTCATTTGTTAGATCAAGTCTTCTCGTCCATGCCTATTCAATCTTATCCACCACTTCCCGTGGTCTGGTCAGACCATTGCTTGCTGAACTTCGATATCCTGGGTCTTTCTAAACCCTCTAGTACTGAGAATGGCCCTCAATCTATGGTTTTTCGTCCTTTCCACTGTGTTACCACCGATATGCTGGAGCAGTCCCTGGCATCCCACCCTTGTCAACTGACCGGCAATCTTGAGCAGGATCTTTCTAGCTTTCAGTCCTGGCTCGTGCAACGCTTTGACGAATTAGCGCCCACTCCTGCCAGACCTAAAACAGTCCAACGTACTTCAGCCCCTTGGTTTACCGCCGAACTTCACGAGATTAGGAAAAGCTGCAAGAAAGCTGAACGGATGTGGCGAAAAAACTATGAAGCCCCCCTGAAAATGAGGTTTAAAAATCTTACCAAGACCTATCATAAAGCCATCATAATGGCGAAGAAGTCTTTCTTTGCTAAAAGAACTGACTCAGCCTGTAACATCAGCAAGGAAATTTTTAAAATCGTCAGGGAATTCACTTATTCCCCTGCTTTAAGCCCTAAATTCTCTCCCTCAGAATCTTGGGTCAATCAGCTGGCCAGCTTTTTCTTCAACAAAATTCTTAACATCCAGGCCTCCTCCCGCCCATCGCCCCTACCATAGACCTAGGTACCCTATCATCTGCAATGAATATCTCTCAAGACACTTATTCTCTTTCAGATTTTCCACCCCTGTCCTTTCAGGCCACGCTTGATCTGTTACAAAAACTGAAATCCGGTTCCCCTTCTGATCCGTGCCCCGCTAAAATCCTTTCCAAAATGGCTCATGTTCTCAATCCTCTGATCAACCCTCTTCTTAATGCCTCCTTCACCTCTGGCGAGGTTCCGAAGGCCTGGAAAAAGGCTCATGTCATCCCTCTCATAAAAAAACCCAATTTGGATCCCTTAGAGCACTCCAATTACAGGCCAATATCTTTGCTTCCTGCTCTTGCCAAACTTGCAGAAAAACATGTGCACTCCATCTTGTCTAATTTCTTAGAAGCTCATGACATTCTGCAACAGACACAGTCAGGGTTTCGCTCCAACCTTAGTACAGAAACTGCACTGTTGGAGGTACCGAGTCTATAAAGGAAGTGACAGATCGCGGTAGGAAGGCAATGCTGGTATTACTCGATCTCTCAGCGGCCTTTGACACCGTCCCTCACAACTGGCTCCTTTTAAGACTCCAGGAGATCGGAATCAGAGGGACGGTGTTCAATTGGCTCAAGTCCTTCCTCTCTGAACGCCAACAAATGATCTGGTCACCACCTTTTTCAGCAACTGTTCCATCACTGGATGTGGGAGTGCCACAGGGATCAGTTTTAAGACCTACCTTATTTAATGTTTATCTTTCCCCTTTGGCTGAACTAGTGGAGCCCTATGGCGCTCGTATTGTGTCCTATGCTGACGATACGCAGCTGCTTTTCACCTGCGATAAGTACTTCGATTTTGCAGGTGATTCCATCAAAAGCTGCCTGGAGGCGGTCTTTTCCTGGTTTCAGCAGAACCAGCTCAAATGTAATTCAGACAAGTCTGAAACTATATTTTTTGGCTGTTCTCCTGATACTCAATGGAAATCTTGGTGGCCGGCAGATATGCATCCTCCTTCGTGACCTACTGCGGTCGCCAAGAATCTGGGTGTCAAAATTGACAATGGTCTTACCTTTAAACCCCAGATCCTTACTTTAGTCGGCCAATGTATTGGTCTACTACGCACGCTTAGGAAATTCCTTCCTCTATTGTCGCACTGTCATAGGAGAATTACTGTGCAAGCAATGATTGGATCCAGGCTCGATTACGCCAATGTACTCTATTTAGGACTCCCAGAGTACCTCTTGGCTCGCCTACAGACTGTACAGAACTCTGCCGCGAGGGCCATTATTGGCCTGAGCCGCAGAACCCATACCTCGACCCTTCTTGATTCACTCCACTGGCTCCCGGTGAGGAAGCGTATCATCTTGAAGACTCTGACCATGACTTTCAAATCCTTGCATGGTACTGGTGCAGTCTATCTTAGGAAACATGTCCAGTTCTATCATCCTTCTAGATCTCTACGCTCGGCCACACAAGCCCTGGCTGTTGTTCCAGCAGTAAAGCGTGCACGTATTGGAGGCCGCTCTTACAGAGCTCGTGCTCCGCAGCTCTGGAATAAGCTCCCCCTTTCTCTGAGAAGAACAGACAATCTCCTGTCTTTCAGGAAAGGCCTTAGGACCTGGCTTTTTGGCCTTTAGTGTGCTATGATGTGTTCTGACTCCCTCTACAGATCTGTACAGCGCCGGGACACTCTGCCCGAGTAGCCGTGCGCTATATAAATCATCATCATAACATAACATAACATAACTCGTGCCCGCACTAGAGAAGGGATTTCATCAACACAAGCCAGTAACCTGGATGCAGAGACGTCACTGGAGACAGCTGTGGGAGGACCAACCAAAAGCCGCTAGCCAGCGCAATCTGCATCGAGGCCCCATTCTTCACAGTGCGATCATCCACTCACCAGTCACCGGCTGATTGGCATCAATGGCATCACGTCTAGCAAGTGCACCTGCCAGAAGATAACCAAAAGTGTCCACAAAGTCCCTCCAGTTCCCCTCACTCCACGATATCTCCTCAAGCAAGAGATCACAGCCTGTTGCACAAGTGTAAGAAAATTATCATATTCATTATCCAGGTGCATCACCACCAAGAACATCTAAAGAGCATTGCACTACCAGGGTGAATCCAAATGCTGAAGACATCCGAGGCACTCCTGGCACCATGAGAGGCTAGCCATCAAGGAACCTCCTGTGTGCCCCTGTAAACCTGAGGTCTGCAGAAGAAGAGCATACCCGATCATTGGACTATCCACCCTTGGGGGTTATACGAGGCTTGGCTGTGGCCCTGTTGGGAGTTCCGCAGCGACCGCTCAACGCGGCCTACAAGAGGCCTGCACAGCCCACGCAGTCACATGGCAATCCAGGAGCAAGGGTCTCAATGGAGTTCCTGTGAGAGGGGAATCCCAACAAGAGAGATGCATCGGCAGCAGCTTCACAACAGGCACCGTGAAGCATGGAGGTCACAAACGGAGACTGGTCACCTAAATACCATTTGATGAAGGCATGATGGTGAGAGCACACAGTCTCTGAGAAACCACCCTTTGCAGCTGCATGAGCGACTTGTCTGTGGTCCTATTGGGAGTTCCTCAGCGACGCTTTCGCATGGCCTACAAAAGACCTGCACAGTCCAGATGGTTCCATGGCAGTCCGGCAGGAAGGCCCTCCAGGAGACTTCTGTGACCAGGGAGTCAAGGCAGCAGAGGCAAGTCAGAAGCTGCTCTGCCAGCGGAAACTGGGAAGCATCAGTGCCTCTAAGGAAGACCCTCATCCACCAAGGTCATCCTCAGTATTTGCAGGTTTTCCGTCCACCGAACGCCTGAACACCTGAAAGAAGCTCTCCAAAGTGGACTCCACCACTGCTCCAGATGCAACGCTAATCGAGCTGTTCAAATAGACTCCAACACCACGAGACCAGGCCAGTCTGAACTACATCGCTGAGGTGGACAAAAGCCTCCTGACTGTGCGGTCCAGAGCTCCAGAATTGCCCTGCAGATGGCCTGAAGAGACTCATTGGTGCTAGGTAATGTTGTTTGTTTTTCCCATATGTTGGACTTTTGTTTGTTTCTTTTCCAGTAGGTTTGGGAGGGATGTATTGTCCTGCTGGACACATTCTGGTGTTCAGCCTTGTGTTGCACCCACAATGTACACCACCCATCACAGGCATCACCGACCTGTGACCCTGCTAATTGAAGGGGTCAGTGCACGTGCCCTGGGCCAGTAACAGAACTACATCCACTGTTTCTGTGTCCATTATTCCTGAGCATGTGGGCCTAGGGCCCAAGCCACTACAGGGTCTGCGGACTGCAGTAAGAAAGAGATGCGGTCCTTGACAGGAGAAAGAGATATCATTCCCTTCAAGGAGAGAAGTAAAGGGAATCAGCTCTTGAGAAAGAACAGCGTCAAAGTCAGTGGAAGACAAGATAAGGGGGCATGGCCATGGAGCGAATGAGGGAAGACGTGTGAGCTCGGAGCTCCGCACCGACTCTAGCAATTATCTTGATTTGGGATATTGTAAAGAGCCCCCAAGCGCCTGGGAGGGCGGCGGTGGGGGCCTGGTGGTTCCCTCAGCATTCCTGGGGGGGCCCGGCGCCCTGCTGGTGGAAAGACAGACGAAACGATTTGGTCATCTGAGGATGGAGCAAAACGGCAGTGATAGCGATGCTGTGATTGCGGTGGAGGCGTTGAGTGACGGCCACAACAATTGCAATCAGAGCTGCGGGGGAAGCGGGGACCTGCCTGTTGGCACTTGACTGGGCGCTGCCACCACAGTGCTGATTGAGGAGCACCGAGAGCCCGGGTTCACCCGCTGTGGATATAGTGCGGGGGAGCCTATTGCAGCCGTAAATCACCGAGGTTGAGGGGTGACCGAAATAAGGGATTTGGCTGCTGAGGGCAAAGAAACCCCCCGAGGAAGTGTGCAGAGATTTGGGGTGCCAGAAAGAATATTGAGGTGCCTGCTGAAAGGAGCGTAGCCTACTGGAGCAGCCTACGGGAGGAGCGGGCCGCTATCTTGAGCGGCTGGCTTGAAGGAAGCATGGACCGGACG
Organism: Lissotriton vulgaris; assembly: GCF_964263255.1. NCBI lineage: Eukaryota > Metazoa > Chordata > Amphibia > Caudata > Salamandridae > Lissotriton > Lissotriton vulgaris. The sequence continues at coordinate 1,221,454,764 of NC_141693.1, forward strand.
GCCGGCTAGGGTGAGCACTGCAAAGCACAGCCGCCCTGCACTGCCGGTGATCTGAAACACATCAAAACAGGGAAGCAATGTGGAGAAACCCCTGTTGAGCATCGGAGCGGCAATACTTGAAAACTGGAGAGATGAGCGGAAGTTGATTGACAAAGGGGGCAAGGCGGAACTGGAAGCAGCAACGGACCGGTGAGGGGAAATGAACAAACTCTGCAGGGCAGCGCGAAACTAAGAGTGCTTGACTGAGACTCCGCTTTATTGACTGTGAAATACCGGTGTGGCACAGTGGGTGGAGCAGCGGTTGGGCCACTGAATGGTCGGGTGGACCGCCATCTTGGGCTCCTGCAAAGGCGGAGGCACCAGCACAGCGCCACAAACAGGATAGAGCGGCTGGTCGAGACTGGAAGGAAAGGACATGGATTGCTAGGGGGCTGCTCAGCTACAGTGACAGTGCAACAGGCACAGCGGATGGGGAGCCAGCGGCATAGCTGGGGTGTCATTAGTTATGGTCACTAGTATGTGCAGGCCCTCCATGACCTGCTGTGTTGCGCGCAGTGCAGCTGAGACTGACCGAGGGCGGGAGTGAGAGGTGACACAGATGTGTGAGACGCTCTCACTCCCGCCCTCGGTCAGTGTACAACCACTCCGTATTGAGAGGAATGGAGAGGTGGTGGGAGCACAACAGAAGAGGAGCCAGGAGTGTCAATGATGGCTGAGTGGGCCCACTGGTGCTGTCCCGAGCACATGAGGGCGAATGATTGATTGATTGATTGATTGATAAAAATTTATAATGCGCATAAACAATAACCCGCAGGTATCAAGGCGCCTAACAATACGATCAAATTGAAACAGATGTCCTTACACATAGGCTTCTCGAAAGAGGTGAGTTTTTAAAACATTGCGGAAATTCTGTAGAGATGGAAGGGATCTCAAATCAAGCGGAAGGTCATTCCACCATTTGGGGGCTAGCGTCGAAAAAGCCCTGCCACCCCATTTGGCTCTTCGTACACGCGGGGCTTTAAGGAGCAATTTCCCGGAGGAACGCAGGCTCCTACCAGGGGTATAGTGGGAAATGATAGAGCCAAGACCTGTGTCGCTATTTTTTGCGATGGCTCTGTAGGTCATACATAGCACTTTGAACCGGATTCGAGATTCCACCGGTAACCAGTGCAGCGATTTCCTGGCCGCAGTGGCTGAGGAGCGCCTGGGAATGTCCAGAACAAATCTGGCTATAGCGTTTTGGACCACCTGCAAGCGCTGTAAGTGGCTCCGATTTAGCCCAGCATACAGCGCATTGCAGTAATCCAAACGAGAGCCAATCAATGCAACAGCAGTTTGCTTTCTTGCCTGCAGGGAAAGATATTTCCTGATCCTTCGCAGGGTGTGGATCAGGCCCCAGCAGGTAGAGACAGTTCTGCTCACCTGAGCGCCCATGTCAAGGGCTGGATCTAACATCACCCCAAGGTTCTTAGCAGACGTGGTGGGGGAGGGACATATTCCTAGTGAGTCAGGCCACCAAAGGGCTGACCAGATGTATTCTTTTCCCCCAAACACCAATATCTCAGTCTTCTCCCCATTCAGTTTAAGAGAGTTCTGAATCATCCAGTGGCCAACCGCCTCCATACAGGATCTAAACTTGGAGGCGGTAAGCACATCAGAATGGGGGAGAGAGACGAGTATTTGGGTGTCGTCTGCATAAGAGACTACCTCCATCCCGAAAGATCTTATTAATCTGGCTAGTGGGGTCACATAGATGTTAAAAAGGGTCGGACTAAGCGCCGACCCTTGAGGGACCCCACACTGCACTGGTCGGGATGGAGATAGGAACTCTCCCAGCTTGACTCTTTGTTCTCTCCCAGTAAGGAAGGAGGTCAAGAGATCCAAGGCTGCCCCTCTCACCCCCACCTCCTTCAGGCGAGATGTAAGCACTGAGGGGGAGAGGGTGTCGAAGGCCGCTGTTAGATCTAGCAGGACCAAGAGGGAGGTCTGGCCCCCATCTACTGTCGTGCGGATCTTATCAAGCACGATGGTGAGGGCTGACTCGGTGCTGTGTTCCCTCCTGAATCCATGCTGGGAGGAGTCCAAGCATCCCGAGCTTTCCACAAAGATAGCGAGATGCTTGTTAAGATGAGCCTCAAGCATCTTCGCTGGAGCAGGAAGCAACGAGATGGGACGGAAGTTTTTTAGGACCTCCGGATCAAGGGATGCCTTCTTTAGCAGAGGTTTGACTACCGCCTTCTTCCACTCCATAGGGAAGATACCATCTCTGATAGCTAGATTCATTATGTCTAGCAGCGGTGGTAAGAGAGTCTCCCTACACTGCTTGATGATTTTCAGTGGGCAGGTATCCAGAGGGGATCCTGATTTGATCTTATTGATCAGGATCTCCAGATCTTGTAGGGCCAGCGAAGGAAAGGAGTCCAGGGTGCACAATGGGGAGATGTCTGTAGTATTCATATTCATCTCAACCCAAGTGACAGATGCACTAACACAGACTCTTTGTTCCTCGAGGGCCAGATGGATATCCTGTATTTTGGTGTGGAAAAAGGAGGCAATCCTGTCACACAGATCCTGCGAAGGAATGACAGGGTCAGGGGCTTGCAGGTTGACTAGAGAGTCAACAGTTTTAAAGAGCTCCTTCGGCGAGGAGAGCGAGGTGGTCAGGGTTACAAAGTAATCTTGTTTGGCCCGGATAATCTCAGCTTTATATTTCCTAACAAGGAGTTTATGAGCTTCCTTGTTCTTAAAGTCCCAGCTGGCGTGCCAGAGCCTCTCCTTTCGTCTCACTTCAATGCACTGGGGAAAGTATAGATCTGGGATCCCGGAGACATATTGTGCTGTCACCTGCCTGCGGCAGTTTGTGAAATAAGAGTGGAGAGCCGGTGCATCACCAAGGCGGTGCCCAGGGGTACATGGAGGGGCGAACCAGTGAGGCGGCAGACCACCAGGAGAGAGGAGAGTGTTGAGATGGTGAGGGCGGCTTGACCGTCAGAGACCCGAGATTGCCGCTGGTGGTAAACACGTGTGGGGATGAAGACTGGAGGAGACCCTGCCTGTGAGCAGGGAACCACGTCAGTAGTGCTCATGGGGAAGCTCAGAGGGAAAAAGACGGGTGCGACCCCGGAGCAGGAACCAGACGCGGGAGCCCCGGGCAAGCAGGAAGGGCTGATGCAAAAATCCTGAAGGGATGCTCAACAACAAGTGGAACAAATACTCAAAGCTATTACAGACACCAGGGAGGCTCTGCAACTGGATATTGCACATGTTGCACAGCGTGTTGGACTGCTCCGGGCGGACCACTCTAAATTTGCCAGCAGGGTGAAACAGGCGGAGGTAGCCCTAGAATTCTTGGAGCCTGCCCAAAAGACGATGACAGCCCAGTTGACTGATGTCTAACACCGGTTGCAAGTCCTGGAGGGAAGGGCAGAAGATGCCGAAGGGAGGAACTGAAGAAACAATATCCGAGTGGTGGGGCTGCTGGAAGGAGTGGAAGGGGCCAACAGACTGGATTACTAGGAGGATTGGCTGAGGAAGGAGGTGGCACCTGAAGGTCTGACATCCTTCTATACTCTGGAGAGAGTGCATAGAGTACCGGCACGGCCATTGACCCAGGAAGACCGCCTAGAACGGTGGTGGCCATGCTGCTCCATTACAAAGACCGAGACCTCCTATAACACAAGGCCCGTACCGCAGGCCCATACAAAGTAGACAACAGTAAAGTGATGCTATTCCCGGACTATACGCTTGAAGTGCAGCGCCGTCAAGCTTTGTTTATAGCAGTCAAGAGAGCCCTCCGAGATGAGGGCCTCCAGTACTCCCTGATGTTCCCGGCGCGCTAAAGATAACAATGGATGGCAAGTCATTTTTCCACAATAGTCCTGAGAAAGCCTGGAATTAGCTGGAGATGTATAAAGTGGGCTCTGGGGAAGCGGGACGCAGCACGGACACACCGGCAGAGGAGCCGCGGCCGCATAGATCGCGGTGCATCCAGGTGTTCCTTTTCAGCCGATACAGCAATTGGTGGATCCTGAGGGGAGGTTAGTGGTGGTGATGGGGCACCTTAATGGTGTGGATGTGACACTATGTAGCATATATGCCCTTAATGTAGATCAAAGTGGTACAAAAGGGGGTGGTGATGGACGGAGCATCTGAACCAATCAAACACTCACACCCAGTCAACAGATCTGGGTTTAATCCATCACCGTTCTTTAGCCCACTCTGCCACCCCAGTTCAGACATGGCCATATGCAAATCAGTCTGACCCTGTGCCTCATGGGAACAGTCCAGCCCGAAATGCCAAGCCATGCCTTCCCTGGACCGGAAACAAGCTTCGTAGGACCGGTTTCTGGCATTCCAGCCGTCTTCAGCCAAGCTTGCTTGAATCCAGTGGCAAAGTGAGCAAGGGACTCACGTCTGAGCATACCCGACAACTTATGGCGAACAAAGTGGTACAAAAGGGGGTGGTGATGGACGGAGCATCTGAACTAATCAAACACTCACACCCAGTCAACAGATCTGGGTTTAATCCATCACCGTTCTTTATCCCACTCTACCACCCCAATTTAGACATGGCCATATGCAAATCAGTCTGACCCTGTGCCTCATGGGAACAGTCCAGCCCGAACTGCCAAGCCATGCCTTCCCTGGGCCAGAAACAAGCTTCCTAGGACCGGTTTCTGGCATTCCAGCCGTCTTCAGCCAGGCTTGCTTGAATCCAGTGGCAAAGTGAGCAAGGGACTCACGACTGAGCATACCCTGCCAACTTATGGCGAACAAAGTGGTACAAAAGGGGGTGGTGATGGACGGAGCATCTGAACCAATCAAACACTCACACCCAGTCAACCGATCTGGGTTTAATCCATCACCGTTCTTTAGCCCACTCTGCCACCCCAGTTCAGACCTGGCCATATGCAAATCAGTCTGACCCTGTGCCTCATGGAAACAGTCCAGCCCGAACTGCCAAGCCATGCCTTCCCTGGACCGGAAACAAGCTTCCTAGGACCAGTTTCTGGCATTCCAGTTGTCTTCAGCAAGGCTTGCTTGAATCCAGTGGCAAAGTGAGCAAGGGACTCATGTCTGAGCATACCCTGCCAACTTATGGCGAACAAAGTGGTACAAAAGGGGGTGGTGATGGACGGAGCATCTGAACCAATCAAACACTCACACCCAGTCAACCGATCTGGGTTTAATCCATCACCGTTCTTTAGCCCACTCTGCCACCCCAGTTCAGACGTGGCCATATGCAAATCAGTCTGACCCTGTGCCTCATGGAAACAGTCCAGCCCGAACTGCCAAGCCATGCCTTCCCTGGACCGGAAACAAGCTTCCTAGGACCAGTTTCTGGCATTCCAGTTGTCTTCAGCAAGGCTTGCTTGAATCCAGTGGCAAAGTGAGCAAGGGACTCATGTCTGAGCATACCCTGCCAACTTATGGCGAACAAAGTGGTACAAAAGGGGGTGGTGATGGACGGAGCATCTGAACCAATGAAACACTCACACCCAGTCAACAGATCTGCGTTTAATCCATCACCGTTCTTTAGCCCACTCTGCCACCCCAGTTCAGACATGGCCATATGCAAATCAGTCTGACCCTGTGCCTCATGGGAACAGTCCAGCCTGAGCTGCCAAGCCATGCCTTCCCTGGACCGTAAACAAGATTACCGATTTCTGGCATTACAGCCAACTTCAGCCAGGCTTGCTTGAATCCACTGGCAAAGTGAGCAAGGGACTCACGTCTGAGCATACCCTGCCAACTTATGGCGAACAAAGTGGTACAAAAGGGGATGATGATGGACGGAGCATCTGAACCAATCAAACACTCACACCCAGTCAACAGATCTGGGTTTAATCCATCATAGTTCTTTAGCCCACTCTTCTACCCCAGTTCAGACATGGCCATATGCAGATCAGTCTGACCCTGTGCCTCATGGGAACAGTCCAGTCCGAACTGCCAAGCCATGCCTTCCCAGGACCGGAAACAAGCTTCCTAGGACCGGTTTCTTGCATTCCAGCCGTCTTCAGCCAGGCTTGCTTGAATCCAGTGGCAAAGTGAGCAAGGGATTCACGTCTGAGCATACCCTGCCAACTTATGGTGAACAAAGTGGTACAAAAGGGGGTGGTGATGGACGGAGCATCTGAACCAATCAAACACTCACACGCAGTCAACAGATCCGGACTTCATGAAATGCATGTGCGGCTGGACGTGATATTGTGTACCCCTGAAGACCACGCCAAGGTAATACATAGTGAGTATTTTACCAGGACAATATCGGACCATAACCCGCTACTAGTGCAGATAAGATGGATTAGGGAGAGGGCTGTAATACCGACCTGGCGACTTCGACCTGAAGTGCGGGAAGATCCGGCCTTCTGTGAAGATTTGGGAGCGGGCATAAATCAGTATTTTGATGAGAATGAGGGCACGGCAACATCAGTAGCACTTGAATGGGATGCTTTTAAGGTGGTAGTTTGGGATTTTTGCATTGCTAAAATGGTGGGGGTGAGGAAAACGATAATGCATGACTTAGAAGCAGCCGAGCGGCGATTGGGTAGAGCTGAAAGAGCCCGCCCTGAGGATTCGGGAGCACAGGAGGAGGTCTTGGAAGCTAGAGAGGCAATGGTGGTGCAGGTGGAAAGGCTGCGTGCCTTTGATCACAGGTCTTACCGAGCGAGGGTGCACGCAGAAGGAGATAAGACGGGTGCACTGTTGGCATGGTTGGCTAACCCGAACACCCTGGAAACACCCATTCTGGGACAGGCAGCCTGACCTGTGATTTGGTATATACGCAGCAGGGAATAGCCTATTCCTGGATTATTATACAGAACTTTATTGCAGCACAATACAACAGGGTGAGGAAGCCACAGGGGAGTTTCTGACGGAATTGGTCCTGCCTAGCTTAGAGAAGTAGCAAGAGGATTTACTGGGGCAGGAGATCACGCTCGAAGAAATTCGGAGCGCAATTAAGCATATGTTGCGTAATAAAACACCTGGGATGGATGGACTACCGATAGAATTCTATTCAGCGTATGTGGATGGATTAGCCCCACGATTGCTAGCAGTGTTTCAGGAAGCACGAAAGGCGGGAAAGTTACCGGTAACCACTCGAGAGGCGATTATTGTTCCACTGCTGAAACCTGGGAGAGAACTGACTGATATGACAGCATATCGCCCACTATCAATGCTGACCACTGACTACAAAATCCTGAGTAGGATCCTCGTGACTCAGCTCCTTCCGCACATGACACAGCTGGTCCATCTGGACCAGGCGGGTTTCATCCCCACAAAGGAACACGTCTACTAATGTGCGGCAACTGCTCCATATTTTGGAAGAGGACCACAGTTTGGTTCCTAATGCATTGGTCCTCTTGGTCGATATTGAAAAGGCGTTTGATAGTCTTGAATGCACCATCAGGATTCAAGCAAGCCGGGCCGAAGACGGCTGAAATGCCAGAAACCGGTCCCCGGTAGGTTGTTTCCTTCCCAGTATAAGAATTGGCTTGGTAGTTTGGTCTGCCCTGTTCCCATGATGCACTGGGCCAGGGTCAGACTAATTTGCATATAGCCAAGTTCTGAGCTGGGATGGTGCAGTGAGCTAAAAAACGGTGATGGATCAAGCCCTGATCTTTGGACTGGGTAAGAGTGGTCTGCTTAAATCAGACACTCTGTTCATCACCACCCCCTTTTCTGAATCGTTTCTATTTCAAGTCATGTGAGCGATGTGCCTGGGGCAGGCTTTCGTGGGGTGGACTCAGATCCTCTATAGCTCAGCGACGGCCCGAGTGCGGATGGCGGCGACAGTCTTGTTACCCTGTTTAGTAGGGTGAGGAACGAGACAAGAATGCTCACTATCTCCACTGTTATTTACTCTTGTGATTGGACCATTGGCTGCAGGCACCAGGTCGGGGAAGTATAATGCTGGTCTGGAGCTGCGCGGAGACATGCAGTGTATCTCCCTCTACGCAGATGATCTGTTCATATGTCTGCCAACCCAGGCATGACTTTGGAGGGGGTGACGACGCTCCTGCACAGGTTTGGCGTAGCATCAGGACTGCGGGTGAACTGAGCAAAGATATGTCTCTTCCCTGTGTGTCAGGCGATGGAGAGCCCTAGTCAATTGGAAGGAATACGGTGGGAGCCTTGTTGGTTACCCTACCTTGGGACTAACATCTATCATGGGCAGGAGGATCTATTGGAGGGCGTTGCGAGGGATTAAAGGGAGTGTGGCATTCTGGAGTACGTTGCCGCTATCGGTGGCGGGCCGAGTGGCACTTTTAAAGATGGTGGCACTACCTCGATTGCTGTATTATTTCAGGACACTGCTGATTTGGATACCATGTTTGGTGTACAGGACGCTTCGCTCCTTGATGGGGGGTTTCTATGGGATGTGGTAGATGGCGAGTGGCCTTGGACATGATGATGTGACCCAGCGCTGAGGGGGGATGGACGGTCCCATATTTTGAGCTGTATTGCCTAGCTGCTCAGTTGCAGTGGTTAGCCCAAGCAGTGGCAAGGGAGTTTAGGGGCCCTGATGGCCCGGAGGGCTGATGGATCCCACGCCATGTTTTGTCATTTGTTGAACTTTGTCAGCGGCTGAGACTTGTCCCGTTACCCCATGAAGAGCGAGCGCTGAGGATGTGTTGGAACCATAGCCAGCGTAGAGGTGGAACTACCCAGCCATATGCCCCAGAGATTCCATTAGGCATGTGCACAGCCCTTCCGCATGGAGGAGACTGGTCCGCGCTAGCAGATTGGGAGGAGCAGGGGTTGCAAGTGTGGGGAGATCTTTATCAGGAGGGAGTCCTATTGCCCTATCAGACACTGCAAGATAGATATGACCTCCCCAGGGGACGATTTCTTACTGCACTCAGCCCTGATATCGGCAATCCTACACCATTGTGGAGGAGGACTGTCGGAGCCACAGACGTCGTTAACTTGTCAGTATGTAGTGATGGCGGCGGGGACCGTCAAAGCTATAATGTGCTTGTATAGGTGAATGATAGGTGAGGGGCTTCAGCCGCTGAGTCAGTTGCGCGGGAAATGGGAAGCAGACCTGGGTAGGCAGATTCCTGAAATGACGTGGTGTGGTATAGTGGAAAGAGCGTGGAAAAGCAAGCGTAATGCTAGATTCCAGCTTATTCATTTCTATGTACTACACATGACGTATCTAATCCCGGCACGGATTCATAAATATTTTAATGTGGACATGGCCCAATGCCCCTGCTGCAACTCAGGAGAGGCGGATTTTATCCACATGATGTGGAATTGCCCGGAGTTAGGAACGTATTGGGAGGAAGTGGTTGATGTACTGTGCGGGCTAACGGACAGGCAGATAGACCCAGAAATGGGGGCATGCATTTTGCATTGGTTTCCTCACACAGCTCGGATAAAAGTAACGAGTAAGTTCATAGACTTGGGGTTATTGCTACCCAAACGATAATTAACGAAACACTGGAAAACCAGGCAGAGGCCCAGTATTGAGTGCTGGAAGGTGGAGTTTGCCAATTGGGCAGCCAGTGACAGCGTGGTTCGGTCCAAACAAGCTAGGAGAGCCAACAACGAGAAGGCACTGGAAACTGCGAGGGCATGGGAGGCCCTGGTTGCACTGCTGCTGTTGCCAGAAACAGAGTCGGATGAAGACTCAGTGGATACGCCATTAGGGACTCCCCAGTCAACGGGATTGTAGTGGGGTTTCACGCGGTTCTAGGATACACTGCTGTGGAGGTTTGAATGACCTAGGTCAAGCCAGTCCCCCAGGGAGAGACGGAGAGGGGCACACCCCTGAATAATTATACACTTTAGATAGTTTCCTATTTCAGTTAACAGAGAACACACCAGTGGTATGGGTTAGGGAGGGTAAGAGGGAGGGAATGACAAATAATTGGGTGAGTGCATAACTTGATTGACTAGATGGGGTAAGGAATAGATCAAACAACCTGTTAGGCTAGACCAACAAAATGTAGGCATTCTCCTATAGAAGTTAGCACTAAGGCTACATGGCAAGGCATGTCAAGGAGTAAATGTCGACTAGATAACAGAAACGTGACAATGCGCATGGATTTATCAAGAAGTGTGCTCTTTGATAATGCTGTATAACGAAAATAGATGTTTTGTTTGTGGTTGGAAATCAATACAAATATATTTTAAAAAAAGTTAGTGGAAGACAAAATGAAGGGAACGCAAGTCCTTGTACAGAGAGAAGACGGTAGGACCAGCTGTCAGGGAAGAAAAATATCATCAACTGCTGCAGGAGGGAAAGAGATGTTAATTCCTGTAGAGGCTGAGGCATTTTGAGAAGAGGGAGCATGTACTTCAGGGGTACAGACAGATGCCAATCCATTCTCGTAAAAGGGTCAGCCACTTCCTACTGGAAGAGAAGTGGGTGCCGGTCGTTATGATACAGAGAGCAGTAGAAAGAGCTGTCAGACCCTGCAAAGAGAGGAAGAGGTGCCACTGGTTGTCGCTATTGTGGTGTAGGAAGAAGGAACTGACCCTTGAGAGGAATAAGTAGAGAATGTTAGTTAGTCCTGACAGAGAAATGCAAGAAGAGTATTTGACCCTGGTGAGTAGGCGAAGGTTGATCAATCAGTTCAGGAAAAGAAGTAGGAATATACATCTTTTAAATTAAAGAAGTGTCTAGTGAGAGACTAGTGAAAGTTAGCGTCTTCTGGAGGGATGATGATGAAGGGCCATTGCCTACACAGAAATAAGGGATGGGTATTAGCTACTGTGGCAAGAAAAGGGCGCCTCAGTCCCTGCAAAGAAAGAAAGAAGGGCACGTCACATTAAAAAGTGAAGTGTTTGTGTCAATCCATTTAAGTACATACGATTGGCAAAGTCAAAAGTTACTTCTTTGCTATGCTAACATACGCAAACACAGGCATGAACACATTATGTGTGCATGCATTCATATATTAAGGCCAGATCCATTGGCTCTACCAATGCTTGCTATTATGTTGTAGCTTATTTTGTGTGTTGCATATCTGTTTAAAATCGTTGGCATTGGTGCTGACCTGAAAAGATGCAGTTTAACATTTTAGTCCTGGTGCTGAGCGGTATGTGTAGGTTTCTTAGGACAATGCCGTCACATGACCCAATTCCAATGTATAAATATACACCTCAGTACCTTCAACTGCTTCCAGGAAACGTATGTACCTTACTCAATAATGCCGCACACACAGAAAACTTGGCCAACATTCTGGTCTTTAATGTTACAATAACAGGTGGCCCTAATCCAGCGGGTGTAGCAGAGGCAGTACTCAAAAGGAGACAATCAATTGATATGCATACATCAGCAATGTCACGTGGCAATTCTGGTACCAAGCCATTGAACAACATCCTGCTGTCCCCTAAGGAATTAGACATGCATCCACACACTCATTCATGATCTGAGTGGTGCTCTAGTGTTCTACAATGAGGTCTCGTCACTAGCTTTGTCTTACCTTGGGCTTGAAATAATATTATGTTGGTTTGAGTCAGTGAGTGACCTTAAATTAGTGAAATGCCATGGATAAAAATACATCTCTCGCAGATGATCCGGACAGCTGTCCATATCCAGGCTGCAGATGGGTGAAGACCAGAAGAGTCATAGTAAAAGGTTCTATTATGGCTTGGGTCAAATCTATCCCAGCCCACCCAGCCTTTGGGTCCCAGAGGTTCAAGTCCTATGTCCTGGGTAGGCCTCTGCCAATCCAAGACCCTCCATGAGAAGAGAGAGAATCCTCTTCCTCTCCCACTCATAAGCCTTTCACAAGAGGTTTGCCCTGCGAAGGTGATGCGTCATAACATAGAAACTACACTCTTGCACATTCCTGTATCTAGCACATACGCGTCTCCAGCATTCAAGCACTCAGGGATCCACAGTTGATGTCTCTCATTCCAGGCTCAGTCCCAAGGTATTTCAGAAACTCCCTCTCTTCTACAGACATACTCTGTATCACTCTTGTATAAAATATGTCCCAACACTGCACTCCGATTAGCTATGTTCTAGCAAGATGGCAGTCCCTTAACAAATTCGATCAGACTAAACATTACCTCGAAATCCCTACCCTTTGTATGAGTGCGGTTGTATGTACAGCTGAATCTTCATTTCTCTTAGAGAAGTTATGACAAAATCAAAATATTTGCCATTAGCACTACTGGTTTGGTTGCTGAAGCACTTCACATTCTGAGACCCAGCACTCGCATGTTGATCATAACATATCCAGGCCTTAGGTACATAACAGATTTGCTCTATACTCTAAGGTACCCTGCATGCTATGTTGTTTGAGGTTTTGGTAGGGAATAACGAAGGCAGAATATCAAAGGTCACAATATCTTATCCAGAATATTGAGGGACAAAATATTGAAGCGATAAGTGCACAGAAGGAGGTATGAATTTACTAGTTACAAATCCACATCTACATACCTTGAAGAAATATGTATATATAAATACATAAATATATATATATATATACATATATCCAGGATACCACGTCTTGCTTCCTTCACTCAGGCTTTTCCCCAGAACAAGGAGACGCAGACACGGACCATTTCGTGCAAGTATTTAATCAGCTCAAGTTAGCGCATATATATATATATACCACCAAAACATATATGTGAAATGAGGTTTAAAAAATCTATACAAATGTACCTTTCAATATTTTGTTCCTCAATAGTCTGGTCACAATATTGCGGCCCGTTCACGATATTGCAACCCTTCAATATTCTGCCTTCAATATTACTGCCCCACACCTCTCTCTTTGTCTCTGTCTCTCATCATCTCTGTCTCTCATTGTGTCAGATCTCAAGAAAGAGCTCACCATTGTTTCTGGATGAACTCTGAAGTGAGTTTTCTAGCAATGTTTCCATTCTGGAAGACCCAACACCTGAGTTGCAAGGCTACTGCAGGATTCTCTATGCTGTAGAGTCACGCTCTCTTGAATATCATGTTTTTCAGTCCTTCATGGACCTCTTTGTTTCTAAGACTATAAATAATTGGATTCAACGTTGGAGTTAGAACTGTGTATACCAGTGATATCAGCTTGTCCCAGTCGGATGAATGGGCGGATGCAGGTCTAACATACATATAGATTACAGTCCCGTAAAATATACAAACCACAATGAGATGGGAGGAACAGGTTGAAAATGCTTTTAGCCTTCCTTGAGTAGTTTTGATCTTGCAAATTGCTAGGACAATGAAGCAGTAAGTCATAATTATGAACAAGAAGGGGCACAGCACAACCAGAAAGCCTGCTATGCTGAGAACAGCCTCGTTGAGGCGGGTGTCCACACAGGCCAGCTTCAGTAGAGGCGGAATGTCACAGAAGTAATTCTTGACTGTATTGACTCCACAAAATGGCAACTTAGATGTCATCATGGTCAGGATCATCGACTCCACACAGCCACATGTCCAGCAGCTGCCTGCGAGTGCAGCACATTTCTTCTTACTCATCAGTAGGCTGTAATGCAAAGGTTTGCATATTGCGGCGTATCTGTCCAAAGCCATGGCAGCCAAAAGAAGACACTCTGTGACACCGAGGAAGTGAAGAAAGTAAATCTGGGCTGTGCAGCTAGCAAATGAGATGGCATGAAGGCTTCTCAAGAAGATCATGAGGATGGTAGGGACAGTAACAGAGGTGTAACACACTTCCTGGAAGGCCAGGTTGCAGAGAAAAAAATACATTGGGGTGTGAAGACGGGAATCTTTCTTCACAATCAAAAGTAAAAAAGTGTTTCCTATAAGACTACCTATATAAACAAACAAAATGAGGAAAAAAATTACCATTGTGTGTTCAAGGTTATTGTGGAGTCCCACAAGTATAAATCCAGGCTTCGTGGTATTGTTCCCAAACCTCATTGTGTCAATTAGGTTTCACCTGTAAACAAAATAGATAATATAAATTAAATGATATGCTGTGTTATAGTTCAACAAGTTCCATAAAATCACTCATTTTATGTACGCCCCATTCCAAATTTGCATATCCTTAATCTCCAATGATTTCATAATTAACTCAAAGTGTTTGGATTGGGTTGCATTGGAAGTTTGTGGCAGTATGGCACTTTTATTATATTTGACAGTGCTATACCGACTTCTTTAGTAAGTGATTCCATAAAAGCTTTCACAGGCAAATTGGTTGAATAAGTTGTGAATATAGTTCGAATCAGGGTGCCATTTACTGGTGAACAGCTAGGGCAAATTAAACATCAAACTTTCATCTACTAGTCCGTCAGTCAAATTCCCTTTATTCGGTTAATTAAAACCATAAAAGCATACTACAAAATACATTATAAAATAGTTTACAAAAATATTAAATAATCATAATCATCACAACCTATCAAAGACATAGTTATTTCATCTAAATACACATTAAAAAGGAGAAAATTTCATGGAATTTCTGACAAGTGATGCACGTTATTAGCAAATCTCCCTTTCCTCTTTATCCTGACAGCTGCAGTTAAAAAGCTAGCTATATTAAAAATTTCCCAAACATTATTTAACATTTGTAAATAAATAAAAGCCGGTTTTGCCTGAAGAAAACCTTTGCCTTTTAAAATCGGTATTATAAACCGATTGCGGATGTGCAGAAAATATTCACAAAATAAAACAAAATGGATGGAGTCCTGAATTGAGAAATTGTCACAGGTGCATACATTAAGGTCCTCCAGCTTTTTCCATCCCTATGGTTCGGCAAAAAGCAAGTGTAATTGACTTAGTCTAAAATGAACCAATAGAAAATGATGATGCTGGTTAGACACTATGGTTAAGTATGGCTCAATCATTAATGAGGTACATATCAACTGATGAGCCCAAACTAGCGGTTTACTTAACTCCATCCGCTCTCTGTCACTTTGGGATATCTGAACATACACATTTTTGGCCCACAGTTTATCAGCTTTTAGCAGTTTCTCTGGGGAGCTAAAGGGCTCAGGTCTCCCTAAATAGATTGCAGTCCTTTTGACATGATTTTACCATGGGACAGTACTGGCCAAGTCAAGAGGTAAACAATCACAAATAATAATGCGGTTCATCTCCAACTCCGGATTTGTCCAGATGCTTATCCATTTGAGCAGAGGGGACATTCCTATAGTATCCATTATGAAACCTATGCCCATTTCTTGATGTGTAATATAGGTGGATGTCGATGATGGTACGGATAGCACATTTCTTAAAAATGTGTTTTCCACTATTTGGATATTCCCGGCATTCTTGTAGCCCCAAAGTTCAGAACCATAGCTTGCGATGGTTAGACATTAGCCCTGTAGTTATTTAACATCGCTTGTATGGGTTTAGAACCCATTCTATGGGCAAAATGTAAAACAGCAAGAGTTGATCTTGCCATTATATTTCTTTTCCGCAAAACACACAAGATGATGGACGGAATGTTGCACAATGGCAAAACATTCACCCCCAGTCACAGATCTGGGCTTAATCCATCGTTATTTTGCTCACCAAGCCACCCCAGTTCAGACATGGCCATATGCAAATCAGTCTTGACCCTGTTCCTCATGGGAACAGACCAGCCCGAACTGCCAAGCCATGTCTTTCCTGGACCGGAATCAAGCATCCTAGGACCGGTTTCTGGTTAGCAGCCGTCTTCAGCCAGGATAGCTTAACTCCAATGGCTTAGTGAGCACGGTACCCACGTCTGGGCATACCCTTCCCACATAGGGTGAACAGCAAAACACACAAGATGATGGACGGAATGTTGCACAATGGCAAAACATTCACCCCCAGTCACAGATCTGGGTTTAATCCATCGTTATTTTGCTCACCAAGCCACCCCAGTTCAGCCATGGCCATATGCAAATTCAGCCCGAACTGCCAAGCCATGTCTTCCCTGGACCGGAATCGAGCATCCTAGGACCGGTTTCTGGCTATCACCCGTCCTGCCAGGATCGCTTGACTCCAGTGGCGTAGTAAGCAAGGGACACACGTCTGGGCATACCTTTCCCACATAGGGTGAACAGCAAAACAATCAAGATGATGGACGGAATGTTGCACACTGGCAAAACATTCACCCCCAGTCACAGATCTGGGTTTAATCCATCGTTATTTTGCTCACCAAGCCACCCCAGTTCACATCTGTGACTGGGGGTGAATGAATGAGGCAAAAGTTGTTAAAAGATGCTGTAGG
This sequence comes from Lissotriton vulgaris, assembly GCF_964263255.1. Lineage (NCBI taxonomy): Eukaryota > Metazoa > Chordata > Amphibia > Caudata > Salamandridae > Lissotriton > Lissotriton vulgaris. The sequence continues at coordinate 1,221,470,876 of NC_141693.1, forward strand.
CCATTCGCCATTCTAGCCAATAGAGCAGCATCATCTGCATATAGGAGAGCCAGAATTTATCTCTCTCCTATGCGGGGAATATCCATTCTAGCGCCAGATAGGACTGTTTCAGGGTTGTTAATATATAGGGTAAATAAGAGTGGGGCTAAAATACAGCCCTGTCTCACTCCTTTGATTATACAGATGCTACGTGATAAGTTGCCTTTTTAATCGAATCATACTGTGGCACCCAGATCTTGATGAAAATCCGCCAAAAAATTTACAATATTTTCATCTAGTCCTAGTTTCCATAGTAAATGCCATAACGTGGACCTATTCACTCAGTCGAAAGCCAAAGAAAGGTCCATAAATGCTAGAGGAAGTACGCCCTTCTTCGCAATCGTATATTTTCCAGTCAACAGGAGCAAGTTCAGGCACTGGTCTGTAGTACCTCTCTCCTTGCTAAGTCCATATTGAAGATTAGAGAGGATGTTAGCGTCATTTAGCTAGTCTGTAAGCTTTCATCTACTAAAGATGACTGCTCATTCAACTATGTATAATTACCATGAAGTCTGGTTCATTGCTAGGTTTTAAAATATGTATTTGTATATGTAAATTATGTATTTAACTAAATAATTGGAATGTTGGCTTGAGATACCTAAGTCCAAAAAGTACTTTAATATCAACTCCAGTAAAAACACTGGCATTTTAAAAACTCTAAATAATGCTTATTTTAGAATACATTGAACCGAGTATGTGACACCTCTAACTCTGTCATTCTGAAGATAGACATGCTAGGTGTTAGACCTGGCATCCTTGGTGTGGTTTTCATCTGCCCCCTGTGATTTTGCTGTGTGTTGGACTTAGTTTTTGCTGGTCCAGATGCTTTCGGCACTTTGCTACTGCTGATCAGTGCCAACATGCAAGTGCTCCCCCTGTAAATTGTGACTATGGATTGGTGTTTCTATGATTGGCTTGTTTTACTAACTACTAAGTCCCTAGTACAGTGCACTGTGTGTGCTCAGGGCCCGTAAGTCAAATGCTGCAAGTGGGCTTGCAGCACTGATTGGGCCACCCACCCAAGCAGTTTTGCAAAAGGTTTTTATAAGTGCCACTGCAGTGTCTTTGCGCTGTTTGGTAATGCCATGTCGACCTGGCAACTGCACCCACTTGCCAGGCCCTAACCTTCCCTTTTCTGACTTGTGAGTCACCCCTAAGGTAGGCCCAAGGTACCCCTGTGGGCGGGGTGCAGTGTCTTTGAAAGGTAGGGCATGTTTTGAGGCGTGTAACATATCCTGAAAGTGAACTACAGGGAATTTCATTTTTCATTATTGAAAGGCTATCTGTCCCATAGGTTAGAATAGGAGTTTATTTATAACATCTTATAAATAAAACTCTCCATGGGTACAAGATAGGAAGGTAAAGTTTAGCATGTCTGAACTCAGAATATAAAGATGGATCATTTAGTAAGTTTGATTTTTACATTCTATGTTTGAAAATACCTCTTTTAGAAAGTGGTCTGCCTTACACAATACTGTCTCCACCTCCTGATGGGAAAATGCACCAGAGAGGACAGATTAAAAAAAACAGTTCATGCTAATGGTGCCCAAGGATCCAAGGACGCTTGCTACATTCATCAACACACCAGGGGTGTATTATGGAACTGCCCCAAGCGTGCAACAGGCATGTGTGCCTGCTTTGCGCCCCCCACCTCCAGCACTTTGGTATACTCTTGTTTTAAGGTGCGCCGTGATGCAAACATGGAAAGGGTGTGTAATATGTGTAATAGGACCTCAGGGCAAAATTGGAGACAATGTCCCTTCTAAAGACCTAGGATTCCAATGCAGCCGCAGCCCTTGCAGGTAAGAGTGGTGGGGCTTTGGGGCCGGGTGGAGGAGGATTTCGACCTTGAGGTAAAATTAATTAATTTTCCCTCAAGGTCGTCTGTCGAAATCCTCCTCCACCCAACCCCACCGCCCCACCGCTCTTACCTGCATGGGCCGCAGCTGTTCCAATGCTAAACTACTTGGGCTAAAAAGATGTGTTCAATGGTTCCAAATTTACTCTATATCTCCAGCGCCAGAGGGTGATGTCCAGGTATCCTTCATGTCCTCCAGAGGCACTTAGAAGGAGCAGACAGGCTTCCCAGAGTATGGGCAGGAGCCATGATAAAAGGAGATTCAGACACACTAGTAGGAAACAGGACAGCTCTTCCGCTGAGGATGCAGCAGACAGTGTTGGTAGAATCTCAAACAGCTGGTTGTGGGTATGATTTGAGGCAGTTTTATTAACACTTTGCACCAGGTTTGCATCACAAACGTGACTCGAACCGGTGTAAAAGTTTTATTTGGGATTTTCTTTCAGTGCAAAACTTTATTTGCCTGGAAAGTAGCTCTAACATAACACAAAATAGTGCTAGAGCTGCTTTGCGTTGCTTTGCATTAAGGGGGTGTACCATGGGTGGTATTATGGTGTTCCTATGCAAACACCCACGGTTTTTGAAGCAACGTCTTATCTATAACTTAGTAGACAGTGCTTTGCACCAAAAATGGCTCTTTGAGATGGGCATTACAAAGGAGAAATGTTTGAATCTTATTACACTTTCTGACTTTGCATGTGTGCTGACTGCACAGCACACATCCAAAGTGGGGAAAGTTTTAAGGTCTGTATAAGCATAGTATTTTGCACTGCAAGGATAACCTTCTAATACAAAACCTATGCCAGACATCACACACACACCTTTGCACTATGATGCAAATGTGTGCCTGTGGTGCTAGCCAGCCTGATTGTGCACCAGCAGTAGGGAAGAAAGCAGTAGTGTCATATTTTAGTAGATTTGGTGCTCTCCTGCTCTGTCTCTCACATACAATGTAGTGCAGCTTTTTGGTTGCTGTTCCGCGTTGCCTGATAACTTTGTAAATCTGCACTTTGTATCCTCGATCTTGTGAAGTCCCATGAATGCTCCCACATGTGCCATTGATCAGCTGGGCTTCCAGACATCAGTAGCAGGCAGACACACTCCCTGAAACAGGCAAGCTTGTCTCTTCTCCAGAGTAAATAGTCTATCCTCATGCATGATGGTTGGAGCAGTGTCTCCTTTTTGTCCTAGTTTAGTTCAAACCTGGCAAGAGAGATAGCGACTACAGTACTAGGGAGAACAAAATGAAAGAAATGCAACTGGGCTTCCAGGTCAGGAGAGATTTGTGCAGTCTTTGCACAAAGTCAGCCACCATTTTGAAAACACAAATTCATAACTTCATACAAGTGAGAGGTAGCATTTGAAAGGGAATAGTTTCCCTTTTCCAGTTATACCCCTCCAGTCTGAATGGCTCTGACTGGTTTCACTCTCAATCAGTGTGACTGATTGTAACAAGCATTTACAATGCAACGGTTTTGCCTTTGCTAAAGTTAGAGCTATTGGTATTGTAAATGACAACATTTTTATTTATGTGTTTGCTTTGAAAACAGATAAATAAATTGCATTGTCATTTACAATGCCAATAGCTTAATCTTTTGCAAATGCGAGACCTAGTAGTAGAGCGAGCAATAGTGAGTAGTAGAGAGTGAGTAATAGAGAGTGCGTAGTAGAGGAGTAGAGAGTGTGTAGTAGACTAGTAGAGTGAGTACTAGAGAGTAATAGAGTGAGTAGTAGTGAGTTGTAGAGAGGACTAGAGTGAGTAGTTGTGAGTATGGTGAGATTTAGAGAGTGAGTAGAGAGTAGTAGAGAGAGTATTAGAGAGCAAGTAGTAAAGAGAGAGCAGTAAAGAGTGAGTAGTAAAGAGTCACACAGCCACACACACACACACAGAGCCACACACATAGAGCTACACACACAGAGAGCCACACACACACAGAGAGCCACACACACACACACACAGAGCCACACACACACACAGAGAGCCACACACACAGAGCCACACACACACAGAGCCACACACACACACACAAACACAGAGCCTTGGTTGCTATTCGACCCGGAAGTTCTAAAATTATACATCCGTTAAAACTAAACAGATCAACACACGACAGAATTATTACGCTGAAATCACAAGTGGTCCTATCAATCAATCAATCATAACACTTGTAAGTTGTTGGAGAGGTGGTGGTCCCCCTTAGTATATGCGCAGAAATACAGAGTGAATATACATGTCTGCCCCATGCTAGGTGGGTGGCTGAGTTCTCCATTAGGACGGGTAATGAAAACCCCAGTCGAAGAACATTTGCAGAGCAGTGTGACTGAATGTTCTTAGACTGAATAAGAAGCGAGGAAGGGCAAGATTCAAATGCAGTGACCGCTTCTAATGTTTGTCAGAATTTTAACAAATGACTGCAACCCTGTGGGATGCCCGCCCTGTGCGACCCCCGCATCCAGCCCGATTCCCCAGTGCCATCCTCCATGCTCCGTGACCTGTAGAAATCACGTCACAAGCGGAGAGCTTGTCAAGAGAGAGCAGAAGAGAGCAGACAGGTTACAGGGCAAATGAGTCCTTCTCATAATTTTTTTGATGAACATTATTCGTTGATTGTTCAAAAAACTGTTGAAAGTATGGAGGAAAACTTTTAGTATTTTTTCCAACTTCACACTGTTGAGCGAGCGTGTGACATTCTGTACAGTGTGCTTTTTAAATAAATGTTTTAATCTTTCTCTTCAGTACCATGGCTACGGTGTTGTCTTTGGAACACAAATAGGAATGGCTGCCATTCATATCTGTGTCTCAAAATCAGTCTGCCATTTCTTCCCACATAAATATGACTTCAAGTTCATGAAATACACCATTAACTTATTTGTATCCTCCGATGCCCATCTTTGCCCCAAGGCCAAAAAAGTCACTTTGAACTCAAGAGTCTGACCTCATGGAAAAGGAGTTATTTGTCTCAACCCCTTTGACGCCCCCACCGCCCATTCCACGTCCTGTTTACTTAACAATTATTTCCCTAAAGAGCCATTAATAGAATAACGGAATTGCAAATTCTGAACAGCGGGTGCTCCTATCAAAGCCCTGGAAACTGCGGCATCATCCATAAATGTTCATTGCACATGACTCGAAAGGCCATTTGTCGATTGCAGTTCCACACCTGACCATATTTTGTGAAACTAAAATCACACATTTTATGTTTTTGCTCGAACCATCCTAAAATCCAGTATGCCTCATGAATTAATACGAGGAGGTGACAATTGCTTCACCTTACAAGCACCTTTATCATGTGTGTCAACAATCCACTTTACACGTAGGCACAACCTACTGGGCTGGTGTCTTGTGCCCCAACACCGTTGTGTGTTCCTTCTCAGCCCGTCCATGTGTCAACGTATGAGAAGGAGGTTACGATTGTTTACTCCTATTCCTAAACTCGCAGGAGTATGCTTTGGCTGCAGGCCTAACATATCGGTCAGTGGGACTCTGACTCAGCCCTGGCAAGTGCTGTGACAGCCAGTGTGACCTTGAGCCGCTGAATCGCATATTAATCTCGGATAATACACAAACCATAGAGAAATGGTGATAAACAAAAGCATATAGTGTGCAAAGCCTATTGCTTGTCTCTGTGACACCGTGTGCTGTTTGTTACGAATGGGAAACAGAGCTCTGGTTCAGACGGCCTCCCAGAGACAGATCGGAGTGTTTACTCTCTTGGCGCACGTTCATTCAAGGCCCCCCACCCGCTGTCCCCTTGGCAGTCTCCTCACGAAGCGAGGAGGCTGTGAGAGGTTGTTCAGGTCAGGTTGGAGTCAGCAAGCTGCCAGTGTCCGCCTGCGTCGCAGCTGCTCGTATCTCGCTGAGCTGTGCAAATTGCCATTGAGCCCTCGCTTCCACACATGCACAAACAAGCGTTCGCCATTTGTCTTTAAGCCCCGTCCTTTTCAGACTGGGCGCCCGACTTCCTGCTGGGCTAAAAGGTTCCTTATCTTTTTTATGGGGCCATCTGGACCCATAAAGAAGATAAGAAACCTTTTACGCCAGCAGTAAGACGGGGAAGTAAATCTGAAAAGGACGGGGCTTAAAGAGAAAGAAGAACCTCACTAGGACCTCTTCTCCAATGGCTGGCCACCGTTTAAGAGGCCAGCCACTGGAGAAGAGGGGCGGGGCTTAACCCTCCCAGTGAAGTTCACTAAGAGACATAAAATCTTGCGAGCTCGACTGCGCATGTGCGCAGTACGCCACGCAAGACCTAAAAAACGAATCACCCTGAGCTGTGAGGAAAGCTCTTCCTTCACAGCCTGTGACTAATTTAAAAACAGAAGATTTTTTGCGTGGGATCGGCAGAAGGATTTTCTAACACTGTTGAGAGAACAAAACTTTCACAACTTCAGCAACTGTGAGTTAGTGCAGAGGGTGTGACTTTCTCATCCACCAGACTAATATAATTAGTAAGAGATATCTGCATCATATGTATTTTGCAAACGTAACCTTGATTTAATAGTGCACCATGTGTAATACAGAAACATGAAGTATAACAATCAGTACAAATAGTTTGGCCGAATAATCTTTCAATCCCTGGTTGTGAATTCCGTGAAGTATGTTTTTTTTGTGAGTCGACAAGTCATTTGTCTTGTTCTCAGAACCATTTCATGTAAATAGTGCAGAGTAGGTAATCATGTCAGAATATTATCAGTCCAAAAACGTCAATCGAATATCTTAAGGGATAGCATAATAGTAGTTTGACAAATGAAACACCCAGGATGAAGAATCATTCACGGTGTAATACAAACATTGAGTGACAACTGGGAATTCTGATAAGGCTTTTTGAGTTGCAACAACCGTTACGTACTCTATGCGCCCTGATAAAGTTCTGCCAGACAAACTCACTAACCAGGTATATCATTTTGTTTTGCCTGAGTACAAGAGAAAAAAAAGGATAAAAAGACGAAAAATAAATAATTAAATAAAGCAATACAGAGTGCTCGCAGACAGGCCAGATTGGTGTTATGCACACCCACACATATTAGCGCCACTTTACATAGTTTGCCAGTGAAGCGCTACTTTCTTTTTATCTTCTTCCTTTGAATAACATTGTTTTCCCAGGGCAGGAAAGTGCACCATTCCTAGAGGGATTGTAATACCTGGTTGATGGATGAGGGAAAAAAGTTTAATGTGATCCTTTTCAACTGAATTATTTTAGTTTATAAAATGTGATTTGCGGTTCTGTGTTCAGGGATGTGGTCTTTTTAAACCCTTAACTGCGGTGGCTATTCCGCCACAGCGATAGGGGGGGGGGGGGCCGCGTGGCGCTCCCGTACTCGTGACGGAACCGCTCCGTCACGAGCCTCGGGTGGGCTGTGCTTGTGACGGAGCGGTTCCGTCACGGCCCCGCCCACTTAATAGAACGCGCCACGCAGGCGCGAAATCAGCGCTGCGCAGACGCAGCGAGCGGAATGTGTGACGGAACCGCTACGTCACCAGCACAGCCCACCCGAGGCTCGTGACGGAGCGGTTCCGTCACGAGCACGGAACGGGTTAAACCAAACTCCTTAAGATTTGTAAGGATACATGCAATGGACTTTGGAACAGGTCCCTTCCGGGCCCTGTAATCATGTCCTGAACTTTTGAGGCAAAAGCATCCTCTGATTTCTAAATAATGAGATTAAAAGTGTTAAGGTAACCATGTTGTTCCTGCTTAGATTTCAAATGCTTAACTTATCCTTGCATTCTCTATGAGTGTTTACTTTTTCCAGGATGTTATTACTTTATTTTTCAGGCAGCATATTACTCTTGTCTAGTGCATAATTTGCATTGAGTCGTGGCACAATTGGGTTGTAGCTGAAGGCAGTTCAAGTTTGTCTCAGTGGGGCAGAGGATGTGGCACTCTGGCCAGAGCTGCCAAATTTCGAACTGGAGAACTAGGTTCAGCCTTCATGACCAGTTAACCAGAACACTTTCCTGACGGAACACATTCCCATGCTACACCTTAAAAAGCACTGACGGACCTCAGAAGCCCTGGAGTCTTAGCAGCAGTAGGTGGACCCTTGAGGTGTCAAATGTGGGTTAACCTTGAAGGCCTATTCACCACAATCCATACTGAAGTTCACCTAAAGTCTTGCTGGCGGGCATTTGAAGCAGCACACCCTAGAGTGATAGTGACTTCGTCACTGCGGTCACCAAAGGCTTGTGACCAGTCCACCTCATCCATTGCTATCTCCATTGACCTTTTTCAGCAGTAGTACAGCAATTCACTGGGGATGCACCATCTAGGATTTGCACACACACCAAACTAAGTTTGCAAACTTCACGGTTCCTCTGCTTCATGCATAAGCACTTTAAACATCTGCTGCCTGCTCTGGGCCACTGGAATTATGCAGAAATGGAGGACAAAATTATGTCACAGTGTTGACTAAAATATGCAGAAAAAAAAGACTGCACCATAATGCAGTATATTTTATGATACTTTATTATTTTGACATTCTTAAATATACTAACAGCCTCTGCAGAAACTTTGCCTCATTAGTAGCTGTGTAATATGCAAATGCAGCAGTGAGAAAGGTGACCAGTCAACTTTTACAAAGGGGCCTTCACTTCGCAGCAACATAAATTACAAATATTTTTGTAATTTTTGATCCGTTTGAGCTACAAACAATTATTTTGTTGAAATCGTTATAATATGCAGCAGATGATGAATTATGCGGCAAATATGGTACAGCCATAATTAAGTGGAAAGCATTTGTAAACTAGGATATTTTGCCATTTATGTTTGAGCTGCTCTTGTGGAAAAAGAGAGAAGTGCAGATTAGAGAAATTGCATGGCTCAAAGACAGATGGCTTGTGATTCCACTTTTAAGCATATTTGTCATATACTGTAATCGGAAGCATATCCCACTTTGTTAATGTATTTTAATGTCAATACCTCATATTAAACCTTAAATAAACATGTGTATTGGTTGAATTAAATAACGTAATACGCTGTAACTAGTAAGCGAAGTGCCAAACATATACTAAAAATAGGAACGTTTTGCTCTTTCTGGCCACACCTCTGACTCCGCCCGCAGACCCAAATCTCGGGTTATCCTCAACCTCTGATTCTCCGCCCTCAGTTTTCCTACTTTTTTTCCACACTTTGACCCCTGCATCTTGTTTATTTTGTTTTGAATGTTGAGGCCTCATGAACTGAACTATTATTGTAGCTTGACTGTGGGGTTAATCACAGCAGTTGCAGATCACAGTTGGCTCAGGTGGGAGCTGGGGCTTGAAATTAGGACTCATGGACTGCATAGGGCACTTTCCCTGTGCCTTCTTACTTCACTCATGAAGCCTAGTAAAGGTACCAGAGGACATTGTTCTATCTTAGGATTTTAACTTATAAACTGCAAGTAACAAAAGAATCTCTCAGACAAAAGCAGTAACCCACTGACCTATTTACATTATATGGTCTTTGTAACCTGCATGGTACATGTTCTTTTTCAGCAGGCATATTAACCCAGTGTGGCCACCTTACTATGAGTCAAAACTTTCACTTCACAAACCTCCGATCTCTATCAATGAAGAACAATAACCACTGGATAATCAGAACTGCCCCAGGGTAGATTAGTCTGGACCCATGAGGTCGCGAGACTATGAGGTATGAGTGTGGTGTAGGGCATGGATGTCCTTAGTAATCAGTGAGTATTCTTAGTATCCCTATAGATTTAGTGGTGTTTCTGATGATATGAGCTTGTATATTGCGAGTTCCCCATCCTCAGGTAGGTACCCAGGTGCCTTGATAGATGGTCCTGAGGAGGGAGGTGGTTACGTTCCGACTGGGTTAGAGGGGCTCTCAGGAGCTGATCCCATCTGGTCCGAAAATCCTGTCGGTACAAAACTACAATGGATGATATTTTTGTGAACAATATTTAGAATGCAGTATTTTTGTCAGACAGTATTTAATGCACGATATTCCGGTACCGTACCCTCTTAGGCACTTTTGGTCACCTTCTCTGGACACATTGGCATACCAACCAATAGACCCGTTGCAGGCTGGAAGCTCCCAATTTTTAAGCAAAAAATTGCATTATTTTGTCTGTAAATGTAAAGTCCTAAGGCACATTGAAGGAACCGAGGTATACAAATGTACAAAACATATTTTATTACCTTAAAAACACTACAATAACCTTGATAATTATATCAATTCCTGTGTTCAATGATAGAATCAATTCCTGAGTTCAATAATTGAATCAATTCCCATGCTCGCTCCAAATGTGTCTGCATTCACTCATTCACTTTCGCACTTGGGATACATTCAAATTGATGGTAACAGAAAGTAACAGATTCAAATATTGATTTCTATCATTATTTATCAGACCGCTTCATGAATATTGTTCATCAAAGTTCAAGTTGGTAAATTCAGCACTAAAGTGATTGGGAGTACATGACTGAAAACACGCTGATACCTAAGGCAAGACATAGATTGCCAAGAACGTGGCTCAAGGTCAGAAGGAATCTACGCGCGTTTCGGCACCCGGTGTGCCTTCCTCAGGAAAAGCCACAAAGTCAAGTCAAAAGTTTTGATGTCTGTGGATATAAGAAAACAGAACATGCGGTTCCTTGTGTGAAACAATAATTGTTGACTCATTTAATGTACTAATGTAGTAATTGTGTAGCATCTGTGTGCAGAAAAAATCAAGTCCCTATGTTTATAAAGTTCATGCAACCAACACTTTCACCAGAAGTGCGTGATCCAAAAAAATGCTTCCACACTTGAATCCAAGTGGGTATCATGCTTCAGATTAAAAAGGTGTATCCAAGCCAAGAGAGAAAAGAGGAGAAACCCCCACATGCATAAAGGTAACATCCAAAAACACCCAGTGTAATTAGAACTCTGATGTGATTATTTTATCTGTATCCTACCTGAAATTGCTAGGTCAATGGGGGAAATAAATACTCCCCATTTTGTTTTTAAATCTTCTGCTTTCCTGTACTAAATTGTTGGCATGTATGCATTGTAATGGTTGAGCACTTCCATTCATCTAAGATAGCGACTTCAGCAGCAAAACAGGCCAAAGGGGCTTACCAGGTGGACTTAATCATAGCCTTCAGGATTTATGCAGAAGCAATTACAAAAGCATTTTAGTAGAGAGTAGGCAGGTCTAACCATGGTGAGGTTGTACCTAAGCTGCTAGGCAGCTCAGGTTTATGTTCTACATTTGGCGCACCTAGGCAGTTCCTGAGGAAAAGAGGGAAATAAAAATGTGTCTTAGTGTCACCCTGTAGTATTTCGAATGGCAGCATCCATTCTGAATTCTAGGATCACATTTACACAAAGGAGTATCCCTAACGGTTTATAGCGAAATCAAAAGGGGATCCTGATCACTCGTCTGTAATGATCATGCTGTTTGTTATGCCAACAATTGTTCCAAGGTTCCTTTCACTCTATGGGGAAAATGAGATCCCAAATATTGAAGCATCTCTTTAATTCATAATGGGGAATGTAGGCATACGCACCTCAGTCAATTATTGAAACTGCTACCTCCCAGATCCCAGCAGTATACGAAGCAGCAGAGGTGAAAGGCAGGTCAGGTGACAGAGCATAATTGAAGTAGCTATTCAAAGCAAAAAAAAAAACGGAATGTTGATTTTCTTTCTGCTCTATTTTAACAGATTACAATGACAAGCAGACAGAATATGTTTGTTTTCTGCACAACGTAAAGAAATGCTAGAATGTTTCTGCATGTTTCTACACATTTTGAGTGACTGCAGTTGTTCTTTTTCAAACTGACTTGTATTGAACTATTTTTAATATCTGTATGCAACAAATATCTAACAGGTTTTTGATGTGTTTAATTTTACACTAGAGGTTTTATTTTTATTCTTCATGTTCCCAAACATGCTCTTTCTTTCATATGAAAGATCTATGCACCAAGGTTTGAAGTGGTTTGTGGGAAAGGTGATGCTGTGATCATATATTATTATAGGTGATAAAGTACCCCCTGGTGTACATGATAAGAATATTGCAATTCATAAAAATACTCCGGATTGCAGCTGACCAAAGGTTTAGCGCCTCAATCCCTATACCAACTTAGTTGTTGAGGTGTTCAATCAACCTCCGAGACCCACCGCAATTGGGTCTCACTGGAATCCAGAGAAGTAGATCGAAGAGAATGGAGGGAGCACCAAGAATAAAGTCACACTCTGATAGAAATGTTCTTTTCTGTATCTTTTATTCTTCTTTTGTAAAACAGATGACAGGACCAAAGCTAAAGCGTTTCGTTACTTTCAAAGGAATTTCATCAGGGCAAGTATGCACGGCAATCAAGTGGTGCCACTTGATTGCCGAGCATACTTGCCGCCTCTAAACGGAAGACTTTCGGGATTATTTGGGCTGGAGTCCGCGATTACCGCCCCCATACTGTGGGAATGTTCACCACTATTTTATACCTTTGGATCCTTTTGCATACAATTTTTTTCCCTGATGAAGTTCCTTTGAAAGGTACAAAACGCGTTGGCTGTTGTCCTGTCATCTGTTTTACAAAAGAAGAATAAAGGATATGGAAAAGACAATTTCTATCAAAATGTGACTTCATTCTTGCTGCTCCCTCCATTCTCTTCAATATTGCAATTCATTTCAAAGTTCCACAACCATATAACCTTATAACGGAACTCGGCCTTCAGGCTCGTTCCTCTATGTATTTATGGAACTCCTCAGTGACTTGCAATATCCTTATAATGTATGTCACTGGGTACTGTATCCCTTAAATATTTTATTTAGTTTATCTATTAGTAAAGCACAGCTAATGCTAGGAAACTCAGCTTTAAGTCAGCTGCAATAGACAACATAAAACATAAAACTGAAAATAACAATATAAACCCATAGGGCAAATCACTCATAAGTAAATAAATAGTTGTTCACAAGGAAGTTGCGTGACCCAGTAGAAACAGACCAATAGCTTCAGGAGGTTTTAAACATTGTTTTAATCGGTACCTGCTCACAAAAAAAATTTGATTTTTTTGGAAAGTCACCATCAAACTAAAATAAAACTTGCCTCTGTAGGTCCTCTGACCTCACCTTACTTACTCCACTCACCCATTTAAGGCGTGTGGCTTATATCTCATAGTTGTAGTTCTTCGTTTAATTTTTCTTTTTGTTTTGTTGTATGTTAGTTGTTTTTTGTTTCGAATTGTGTTATTTGTGTGTGTGTGCTTACCTTAGAAGTTCTCCCATGTCAGGCAAGAGCTAAGTGACACCTCTCAAATGAAATTCAAGTGTTGCTGCTAGCTGGGCCATGATGGATTGGTTGAATGAGGCGCAGATTGGAAGTTTGGATTTCGTTAAATAGCTTGGTTCCCAAGTGTTGCCAATGTTCTGCCATACATCTGTTGGCAGGCAAAGCATATCAAAAGGTGTAGATGGATAGTTGACTTTTCAAGGCCCTTCTGCCTTTTTATGGCTAGATGGGGCAGATGTGCTGGATGGACCATAGCTTACACACCGCCCTCTAGTTGAACTCCAAACACTATGCCTACTTGGCAGACAGGAGATGATCCAATATTTGGCAGCTGGTATAGATCCTCAAAAACTCTAAGGGCCTGATTCACAAAGGTAACTTACACTTTTGAGTAATTTACACTTTTGAGTGAGTTTAATATTTTTGGGCTATGCACAAAATCCAAGTGAAAGCTTACTCCAAAAGTTTAATTTACATGTCAAATTGAAGGGCTTGGGACAGTTCAGAAACTGCAGGGACTATTCAGAAAGGTAACATACATTTTTGAGTAATTTACATGTGTAATTTACTCTTACATTTGGAATAACTTTACTACTTTTGGCAAAATCCAAGAGTAAAGTGACACAGGCTGTTTAACGTGGTGGGGAAATGTAAGTTAAACTTTGCAGTTGCATACTTCCTTACCAGGTACCTTTTGCTACCATCAATGAGCATGTAGGGGGCTCCCTTGGTATGTCTTAGTGGGATGGGGCTATTTATTCTTGTTTTCTTTTATTAAGGACAGAACAGAGTAACTGCATCCACACTGTGCTGTTCACTTGTTCCCTGTGTGTTCACAGGGAGGAACTATGATCAATTGAGTTCTTCTCACAAAGGGACACTGGAGGTAAAAATGAATGGGGGAGGTCAATTTTTGTTATTACATGCCACGTCTTCAATAAAAGCAATGATCCAAAAAAATATGTTTTGAGAAATTAGGTTGCTGGTTGAATGGGGGGGGGGGTGACTCTTGTTCAAGTAACAACCCTCAACTTTGACAGGGTGGGGGGGCGTGGCCAACCGCCGAGAGTAATGGAGCTTCTTGAGGCGGCTCCGTCTGAATGAGCCCATCCCAGCAATCATCCACCTTTTAGGGACCTGCCAGATGGTTTAAATATATGCTGGAGCACATCGCAGCTTCCAAGGATCAGGGGAACCAAGTCTCGGCTCGATCTGCCCGGCAGTTCTGAACCTCGGACTGACGACGTACAACGCCGGGGACACCTGCCTGCGTTGGAGCCTGAGCCTCCCTACATCGTGGCCATCATGCCCTGCCCAGTCCACCTTCAGGACTCTGCTGGCCCGCCAACGCTGGGTACTTGTCAGGGCACGGATTCGGAGTCTCACCCTGAACCTCGCTGTCTGGATCAGGGCTGAAGGTGAGGAGACGCGGAGGCGGCAAGGCCTGGAGCCGCGTGGAGCTGCCTGACTGGCGTGAAACATCGTACCTGGAGGGGGTGATCTGCACCCTGCCTTGCGCTGCTGGTATTGACCACGGGGAGACACCTGCTGTGTGCCACGGCTTCTGAGCCTTTTTTTTTCTTGCACTGTGCCTTCCGCGTGGGTACCAGCCGGAGACTGCATTGCCGGACCAGAGGGACGCGGCCTTCGCCGGGGACTGGGACATTGCTTGTAGATGGCTGGGGGCGGTGCTAGAGGCGCCTGGCAGCCATATTCAGCCCAGGAACTATAGCAATGCTGCGCTGCTGGGGAGATTCATACCCTGTTGCCCTGGGGGTCTATGAGTTTGCGCTGGCCTGGCGTGATTAAAGTCCATTACATCTGCTTGTGTGGAGACATGGCCTGCCACTGGCACTCTTCTTACATCGCTTCAACACAACCTTACTACACCGGGCCCTGGCAGAGGAGGACTGCAGGTCATCATCTGGTTTCCGTTTGGCCCAGTCTCTCTGCACTTGAACTGTGTGGTAGTCGGGATTGCCACTGACCCACACTCCTGTATTACCGCACTGCAAGACATTGCGGATGCATTTGGTAGGTACTACCACTCCCTTTATACCTCCCGCACAACTTACTCGGAAGAGGAGGCTTCCTCTCTCCTACGTGGTATTCGACTACCAGTTCTCACCACGAGGAGAGCTCCGATCTGGATCTAGATATCACAGTAACTAAAGTCAAGAAAGCTATACATCCTCTACACGGGGGAAGGCGCCGGGCCCTAGCGAGATCCCCATAAAACTATTTAGGATACCAGCAAACATGACTGCCCCCTTTCTCACTGATATGTGTAGAGAAAGCAAAGAGGCAGGGGTCCTTCTGGAAAATCACAGACTGGCTAATATCATTGTAAAACTAAAGGGGATGATGGACTGAGTGTTGAACACTGCAAGCACCCACCCCCAGTCAATTGATCTGGGTTAATCCATCATCATTCTTTAGCTCACTCCGCCACCCCAGTTCAGACATGGCCATATGCAAATCAGTCTGACCCTGTGCCTCATGGGAACAGTCCAGCCCGAACTGCCAAGCAATGTCTTCCCTGGACTGGAAACAAGCATCCTGGGGCCAGTTTCTGGCTAATCAGCCATCATCATCCCCTTTGGTTTTGCTTGGCTAATATCATTGTCATCCATAAGGCGGGCAAGCCCGCAGACCAGTGTTCATCATATAGGCCTATTTCATTGCTCAATTGCAAAATCCTTGAAAAAGTCCTTGCCACTCATTTGCTACAGGTTCTTACCCGCCTGGTGCACCCAGACCAGTCGGGGTTTATGCTGGCAAGAAATACATCCCTCAACCTCCGCAGGCTCCACGGGGTACTCTGCAGGGCGTAAACGATCAGAGAGGATGCTGTTGTGGTATCCCTGAATGCATCAGCATTTGACACAATCGAGTGGCCTTACATGTTTGCCGTGCTTCATAAACTATGTTTGACCCTGAATTTATTAAAGGGGTGCACCTTCTGTACTGTAAACTGTTGGTGCAAGTGGTCATCAACAACCGGAAATCCCCTGTCTTTTCTATTGGTAGGGGCACCAAGCAGGGCTGCCCCTTGTCGCTGCTCCTCTTGCCTTAACCTTGGAGCCTTTGGCGACATGGGTCCTACAGGACCCCGCCAGTAAGGGCCTCAAATGGAGATATGGCTGGGAGGACCACATATTGTTATACTCGGGTGACATCCTGCTTTATTTGGCCTCTCCTGTAGCATCTCTTAATGTGGTACTGGACATATTTTGAGTGTTTGGTAGATTCGCAGGATATATGATCAATTGGTCAAAATCGGTGCTCAACGTCCTCTACGGGCAGCGGCCTCCACTGCCCCGAGGTTGCCAGCTGCCTGATGCCGTGGAAGGTTTCAAGTACCTGGGGATCTGGGTTTCCAAAGACTTATCTCGATTCTACGACACTAACCTTTGGCCACCACTAATGTGTCTCAAATCTGATGTCCAGCACTGGAAGTTGCTTCCTTTAACTCTCCTGGGAAGTGCGGCCCTATTTAAGATGATTTCCCATCCCCGACTTTTGTGTGGACTACAGAACACCCCACTTCCAATTGCTGCGTCGTATTTCAGAAAACTTGAAATTACTGTTTGTGATCTGCTGTGGGAGGGCAAAACCCCCTGCATCACTACCCATAAACTCACACCAGGTTGGTTTGATGGGTGCAATGGGCTCCCAGACATTAAGAGGTATTTTTGGGCCTCGCAGCTTGCAGTTAGAGACAGCAAGATGACCCAGCTTTTCCGATCGACAGGTGGCTCTTTCCGGGGGGTTGTTTTGAGGGTGCGTTGAGGTCTGTCAGGCCCAACCAGGCACGCGTTGCAAGTGTGGAAAGACGCAAATAGAAGCCTGGGTTGGGAGGGCGAACTCTCTCAAGGCACGCCACTCTGGCATTGTGATTAGCTGGGTCGGCTGTCTAGCTCCAAGGGTGTTGATAAATGGGACCTTTTTGGGAGCTCCAGGGTAGGGGAGATCTGGAAATTGGGCAAAGTCTTACCCCTTTCCCGACTACAGCAAGATTATGAAATGGCCAAATCCGAACATTTCCGATACATTCAAATTAGGCAAGCCCTGCTCGCAGTTCTCCCAAAAGGTACTGTCCTCCCTGACTCCTCCCTTCTTGAGGACAGGATCCTAGATGGTGACCTACCCAAAAAAGCTGTATCTCTTATCTACAAAAAACTCATTAATAACATGACAGATCCCCTGACCCATCTGAGAAGTAAATGGGACCACGACGTGGCCGGCTTGAAGGATGAGGAATGGTGGGCTGTGGTGGCTTCTCCCCATGAGGTTGCCATTTCCTCCTGACTCCAATTGGTCCAACTAAAGATCCGCCACAGAACATACTTGTCAGGGCCCTCAATGGTCCATATGGGTTACACCCAATATGGTGGCTGTGTACGACGGTGTGGGCAGGAGGGCACTTTTATCCATACTCTCTGGGAGTGTGCAATGATTCAGAAATACTGGGAGGGGGTGGTACTCATGATGGAGGAGGTATTGGGGAAACAGATACAATGTAACATCAAATTGGTTTTGCTGAACATATGGGATCCAACTGACCTCAACGCCAAGGAGAGAATTTGGGTCATTTTATGTTTTATGGCTGCCAAATGAAATATTGCACAACTGTGGCGGGCTTCGAGCCTACCAAAGTTTGTTGATTGGGCAAGAGACATGGACTGGAGTATGGTAACAAAGAAGCCCATTTATGTATCCAGAGGGTGTCCAGAAAAATGGTCACAAATATGGGGGCCATGGAATACTTACCGGGGGGACCAGGGCTTAATTTGAGCCGGAGCTTGCCGGTGCTTAGCACCGGCACCTAATTATCAGGGCCGGGTCTACAGTGAGTCACACGCATTAAGATTAAGAGCACCATCCGTCACCGTCAGTAATTGATTTGTTTAAAATGAGTTGTGGCACCTGCACAGAGAGCGTGTGCTATGCTGATGCTGTGTAGTACCATAAGTGCTGCTGAGTCAGTGTTAGTTGAACTGTTTAAGTTACCCGGGCCGGTTACCGCATTGTTGACCGATCATCATCATGTAAAACACTTACTGTCTGTCTTCTTAAATGATGACGACGTCACGTGACTTCAAGACTTCCGGCTGCTTCGGATCGGGCTTTGCCTGGGCTGGTCTTCTGTGGGGGTTGGCGCTGTGCGCGGCAGAGGCAGCGACGCATGCGCAGATTTTGCAGTTGGATGTACGTGCATTTGCTCATTTAATTTTGCCACTGCATGCCCGCCCCAGCATACCCGCACCCCACCGACCACCAAGCACCAGCACCGTATGCACGGAGTCCGCGGGACGTTGAGGTTGGGCGGCCGGCTAGACAGACTCATCAGGTAAGGGCAAGCGAGGCATGGCCTGGGGTAGGCCTGCGGCCTATAAATAAAGCTGCGCAGGTGAGGCAGCCAGGGCAGGGGCTCGTCGTCTGCCGGCTGCGAGTCGGGGCCCTCGTCCCACATCATGGTGGAGGAAATTGTGGCTGTCGGGCCTGGGCGAGAGTTTGGGGATTTTGTTTGCAAAGTGTTAAAATAAAAACAATAATTCCCTAGTGCGTGACTCTCCTACTGTGAATAGGGCAAAGAGTGAGATTCTGCTACAAAGGGTGAGACTCACATCATCAAATGAGTGAGGTTAGATGCGTCATGTTTATTTAGGATTTTTTAAAGCGCTACAAGTCACTACGGTCGCTATCTCAGAGCGCTGGGACAGAAAGAGGAAAACAACACAATGAGGTGTCCAGGAGGGCAGGAACTCCTCATCGGCAGTCTTGCCAGGTGTGCCAGTGACAGCAGGGCTCCATGTGACAGCTGGTTTTGACACTGTCGGTGGCACTCGTTTCTGGAGTCCACGGTGTATGTTCACACCTGGGGGAGCAGGCTGGCCTCTTAACCCAGGTCGCTGGGTGCAAGTCTTCTAGGGTGTTAGTGTAGTGAGTCTGCTTCAGGTCAGTGGGTCCCAGTTGCTGCTCTCGGGCGGGCTTTGCTCTCCGTCTCTGTATGCGTGCTGTCTCTCTCACTCTCATCCTCTCGCACCTCTGCCTTCACGGGCGGGGAAGTATCACGGATGGCTATGCGTATACATTTTAATAACTACATTTATAAAATTGTGCTGACTTTTGTGTTTAACAGGGAAGCAGGGAAAGCTGCTAACATCAGTAATTATTGTTCTATCTAACCTTGTATCTCCAACCTTTTATTGTCCCTCTACATTGCTGCTTTTCATGCAGCTCCGTCTCGAGCGTGCAACGGTGCTCTTAGAGATGTAGACACACATTTAGGCTGGTTACATACTTATACTGGGATTGAGACAACATTCCAGTAATATCCATTGTGCCTGGTTCTCTAGGCTATACGACACAACTACATGTAGATAACAGGAATACACATGCAGAAGACACTTTGAGCGTATTGTATTTGCTGTTCGGTTTTAAAGAACTCTTCCAAGCCTTGCAGCCACACCGGTCTCATAGCTTCTGGTTTGCAGAAAAGGAAGCAAACTTAGCCAAAACGAAAATTAACTAAACCAACAGGTCTCCGTATTTTTAATGAAACAATGGCCTTCGCATTTCATGCCTTTCAAAATCTGCACTTGGTACTTCTCCCATACAGGCTGCTGTATCTTACACTCTTCCTAGAGCTCCCATAACCCTAATGGGCTCCTCTGACACAAAACTGCCTCCCAGAACAGATGTAAGATAAACTCCCTGCAGATCTGTGTGCATGTTCGGTATGGTAGGTAGTAGAGGTGAGGTAGGACAGGTTTGCAACCTCTCTGTGCCACGGTGATGTAACACTGACACCTGCATTTAATTGCTCGGGTGAATGTCACCCTCTCTAGCTCCGATTCCCAAATCTCACTTGAGGTAACAGGCGATGGTTGTCAAAAAACCTGGCGTTAAAACAGGTATTCTAATGGCACATTAAATATGTTTCACGCTAAAGACTAACCTGTGGTCAAAGTGGGGGAAAAAAGTAGGGGAACGGTGGGCAGAGAATCATAGGGTGGGAATAACCTGATGAGTGTGCATAGTTAGTGATGTGGCAAGAAAGAGCAAAACATACCCAATTTTTTTTATTTGTTTGGCATTTCACTGACCAGTGACAGCTTATTAAGTTATTTAATTCCTATCAAAACCTTACTTGGAGGAAGGCTCCCTTGCTGAAATTCTGAATGAGTATTACATTTGACTTTCAGCAGTGCCATTTGAGGATGTGGTTGCGGCCCATAGAGTAAGTGGGTGGGGCCAGTGGAGGAAGTGGGTGGAGCCAGGGAAAGTGGGTGTGGCCTCCAACAAACATTTGAGCACCTGGACTTCATATTTTACAAATTAAGCACTGGGGGGGACATCTCTGAGTCACCAGGGGTCCAGGGTGACATTGATGCTGAAATCTGACTGTACACGATTTCTGTTGTCAACACTATATTATTGGCTGACAAGCTTATGGATATATTATCTGAATTATAACTACTGACTACCTGAAAAATGCTGTGTTATAACTGTAACATGCCCTGTTTTTCAATAAAAAAAGTTTTTGAAAAACCCTGACAAGGTGAAACACAAAATTCACTAAATTAATATGAGCTTGACTCCATACCCTTTGAGAACAATAGAGTACATTTTGATAAATTATTGGACTCCAAAACAGCAAAAATACAATCAGTAGAACCAGAGGTATGAATTAAATGTTTTAAGGTAAAAGATACCGCTTAAAAGATCAAAGCTCCAAACGAAAACATCTAGTCATATGAGACCGGGTCAATGTAAAAAAATATGGCTGACTGTGATGAAACACAAGTCAGATATAAAAAGTTGTATGGGCCCAGTCAGCACTTACCCTTGCACTCAGAAGAAATTTTGAAGAAAAGTGTCCTGAAAAGGTAAAGTCAGATGTCAAGGGTGCAGAGCAGTGTCCGTGGAGAAGCAGCTTCACAAAGTTGCAGTAAAGATTTCTACTTTGGACTTAGGGCCAGATGTAGGTAGCCAAATACTGCTCGGTAATACTGAAAATCGATAGATGTCAGCGTTACCGACCGGTATTTAGCAATCCCCAATGTAGGAAAGGAATCAGTAATAAGGAATCGGTAAATACTGATTCCTTATTACCGATTTCTAATTTACCAATTCGGATTTACCGAACACCCAAATACCGAATCGGAAAATAAGAAATGGAAAAAATTAGAAAAGAGATGTAGACAAATTCGGTAATACAGAATTTCCCAAAAATTGGTTTTTAAGAGTCTGTAATTACCACTGACTCAAAGCAGGTGGTAATCTGTTGCACTGTATTTAAACAGCCCCAAAATGCAACAGTTTGATCACTATGGTGGCCCTCTATGTTATTGAAAGGCGGCTATGGCTACAGGCAGCAGGAGTGAGGATCTGGAGACGGGAGGAGTGTGTTTACAGACAGTGCATCACACTCTTCCAACTGACTGAGGCAGAGATTCAACTGACTGAGGCAGAGAACCATGAAAGGTACAGGCTACACCCCAAAACCATCCTGGACCTGATAAGGGACCTGCACCCACTCCTGGAGCATCCAACACCAAGGGCGCACACTCTACCACCACATGTGCAGGTGCTATGTAGCCTACACCTACTTGCATCTGGCAGTTACCAGGGGGTGATAGCTTCGGTAAGTGGGGTGTCACAAAGTTGCCTGTCCCGTTTCTTTAACAAGTTCCTGGATGCCATGATGCAGAGAATACATCACTACATAAGCTTCCCAACCACACAGGCGAAACTGCCAGGAACCAAGACAGACTTTTACCAAAAGGCACAGTCACCGCATGGTATAGGGTGCATTGATGGGACACACATTACAATCTGCCCACCTGCAGCCACTGAGTACATCTACCAAAACAGAATATCCACCCACTCCATTAATGTGCAGGTAATCTGCAATGCAGCCAACTTAATCACTGACATTGTGGCCTAATTTTCTGGGAGCACCCACGACTCATACATTTTCCAGAACAGCGGGATCTACACATGCCTGGCTGTGGGAGAATTTGGAGAAGCATACCTGTTAGGTAAATCACTGTGACACACCCTGATGTATACTGCAGATGAATGTGTTGGTGACTGTTATTAATGGCACTGTCTTCCCCACCTAGGTGATAGCGCTTATGCTGTGCGGCCATTCATCCTCACTCTTTACCTAAACCCATCGACCCCAAGTGAGAGACGATACAATGTGGCTCACAAATCAACACACAATGTTGTGAAGCCCACGTTTGAACTATTGAAAAGCAGGTTCCGCTGCCTCCACAAGAGCGGAGGTGTACGTCAGTACACAACCATCATCTGCTGCAAGATCATCGCAACTTGTGCTATGCTGCATAATCTTGCCACTAAGAAAAGTACAGAAGTTGAATTAACTGACTCTGACGACGATGATGATGAATTTGCACAGCCAGAGCCCAAAGCAGCCAGAGTGATGCCAGCACCAGATGGGAGACAAAGACGGGCTGAGATCACACTCAACTATTTTTGAGTAAGTAAGGAGACACAGCCAGTTATTGTATTTGAATGACGTAGTTTAATATATTGGCACTACACCACTACACAAAGGGCTCAACATGGCGGTCCTATTTGTAAACACCCTACGAGGATGTCTTGGGTAAAGTCACCCAGTTAAGTGGACAAAGTGTGGCTTGCATTAACGCCTGCGGCCACGCACAACATTGCTGCATTCCCTTTGCAGAATGTCGTCACTGGCAATCGATCCAGTACCACCACCATGATATCTGCTGCTCCTCCTGGACTCAGTTGCAGGGGGCGTTATACTGCTGTGACTTGTTGTCTCCTCACTGTCCCCCACATCACCTGCAGCAGTATTGACAGCCTGAGTATTTAGGAGCACTTCAAGTGCAGTTGTAACTTTCACAAGCCCCTTGACACATCACGGCTGCAGTGTGCCATCCTTTCCTGCATGGCCATGGAGCACCTGCAGAGGAGAGAAGTGGCAGTGGAGAGGCGGTTCACCGCCTTTGTATGATTCTCCATCTTCTGCCTCTCCCTGCGCCGTGCCATCCTGTCCTCATCAAGCTTGCTGCACAGCAGCCTCACTGATTGGGACATGTCCCTCATGCCCTCAGCCATTTCCTTCATGCCCTCAGCCAGTGTCATGTTCATTGAGCAGATGCCCTTCTCTATGTTCTGCATGTTTGCCGTCACGTGTCTCATCTGCCGCTGAACTAATTGTATTGCTTTCCCTTGCAGGCGCTAAATCTTTAAAATGTTCGCCTCCAGACCTGCAAACACACCATGCTCCTCACCCTGCAAACGTGGACTGGGTCCCCTTGCCCTGCGGCGTCTGGTACGTGTGTGTTATCGCTCTGTGGGGGACTGTGATCCTGCATTATTGCCATCCACTGGCACCATGGACTGTTCGCCACCCCTGCTGTCTTCCAAGGACAACTCCATCTCTGGGAGTCTGGCAACTGCATGCCTCCTGGGTCTTGTTACTGCCGGTGGTGACGCTGCTGGTGATGCAGGTGGTGGTGGTGATGCAGGTGGTGGTGGTGGTGGTGATCCCGGTGGAGGTGGTGATGCCCGTGGTGGTGGGGATGCCGGTGGTGGTGGTGATGTCGGTGGAGGTGGTGATGCCGGCGGTGGTAGTGATGCTGGTGGTTGGTGTGCCCTGCAGTGGAAATGTCCCCCTCCGTTCTCTCCCTTCGGGGTGCCTTTCCTGCCTTGATATGTGCAGGCCTGCGCAATGTCTCGACTGTGGACACAAATTGTACATTAGCTCACTTGTCTGGCAGCATTTCGTAAAAATATTAAATTTTCATGTCTGAAAATCTATCTGACTGTCCTTCGATTGCTTATCACTGATGTGTGTCACATGCCTTTGTGTTCAGTGGGATGACTGTTATGATAGGTGTAACACTGACTACATCTCCCATAATGCATTGCTGGAGTTTACTAAAACATGTACTGGAGTGGGATTCACACTGCCTCATTTGGGAATGGGGTCAGGGAGTGGGGGGCAGAGCTTGGTGTGCATGCATCTTACCATGCTTGTTGCCAGCTCTGGCTGAGCTGTCTGCATCCCCGATTCCACTGATGCTCTCAGGCTCAATGGTGGACTCCACCAGCTATTCCAATGCAGTCAGTGCAGGTGCCCTATTTCTTCCTCCACCTGTCAGGCTGGCTTGTTTTTACCTTTCAGCCTTCTTCTTCTTTGGGAGGCTCCTGGCGTCGTACCTTTTCTTTAGTACTTCTATTTCACGGTGGGTCACACCAATCGCATTCACATGTTCCTGTATTCCAGTCCATATTTTCCTTTTCTTGGATTCTGGAACTTGCAGTGACTGTTTCCCAAACAGCTTTGTGTGTTCTCTCACCACCTCCTCAATCAGGACCTGCAGCTCTCTTTCGCTAAATTTTAGTTTTCTTTTCCTTTCTGCACCTTTATTTTCAGTCTCCTTGTTGGCCATTATGCAGTTTGTGTCAGGAAAAGTTCTTACCGTTGCTCCTGTGTTCTCCTCTGCACTCCCTGCCTCTCCAGAAGATTGTGATTCAGTGCACCTGCATGGGTGTGGCCACTTCCTGGTTGGAAGGTGGTGTGGATGCAAAGGATTGGATGATTCCTCAATTGCAGCAATTTTGAATTACCGAATCGCTATTTAATGATTCGGTAATACAGATTCGGTAATACCGATCGGCATTAAGAAATCAGTATTGTTTTTTCCGAATATTATCACATCGGCAAAAAATACCAATTTTTTACCTACATCGGAAATTCCAAATTCTTAATACCGAATCGGAAAAATTCGGTATTAATAATTCTGAATTTTACATTTACCTACATCTGGCCTTAAGTCTCTTTTTTGGAAGTCGGAAATCTCCAGTGAGATGAGGTAGGAGGCTGTAGCCAACGAGAGCTCCCCAGGTCTGCCCTGAACAGGATTTGGAGCAGCAGAGCAGAGCATAGCAGGAGCTACGAACTGGTGGTGCACCTTGGAAGGATAGACAAGCCGGTTGGTCTTGGTCTCCTCTCAGTTCTCAGAGCAGATTTTCGCCCACATATATTTAAGTCCCACGTTTTGAATTTTGGCTATCTGACACCTTTAGCATCACCACTAAGACATTTGGTTCACCATTTGGGGGATTTGGACTCACTCAAGGTGGGTCCAGGTGCAGGTTAAAGATGGCTGGATCCTTTTTAGGTTTCGGCTACCGTCGCGCTGCGTAAGCAGTGGGCGGAGCCGAAATCTTATGTGTGTAGTATGGGGGCCTCGTAAATGCTGGCCAGCCATTGGAGGAGAGGAGCGTCACTCAGTTCAGGGCCCGCCTTGACGCGATTCGGGGGCGTTTCTGGGTCTTTTTTTAAGTCCCGCCCTCTCCTCTTCCCATTGGCTGGAATTTTACCGTCCAGCCAATGGGAAGGGGAGAGGGCGAAAAACACGCCCCGAATCTCAAATTGACCTTGTTTATTTTATTTCTCCCACTTTGCTCTTCTGAAATGTTGGCATGTATGAATATAATAGATCTAGCTTTAACGTGCTGAATCATGAAAATACGGGTGTGCACAAATGCTGTTCGGATAGCTTAGCCAGACTTATTGGTAATGTGCGTTCTCATACTGGTTCTGAGAATGTTCGGTACCCATTTCATGAAGTGGTAGCCCCACCACAGCCTCTTGAAAGAACTACCCCCAAATTTCAGGTCTAGTTGCGCCCCCACACCACGTTGGTGCAACCTGAAAAGACAACACGCTGTCTCTTTTAACAGAACGGAGAGTCGCAAACATAAAACATAATTTTAGAATGACCAACACAGCCGTAGCCTAACACTTAACTACCATATCTGCCATCGCCCTACGATCGTCTGTTACTACACACTTGTTAGACCTTACCTTTGGGAGTTGAGTGGTCGAAACTCATTTAAAGGCAACTTCCGACGTCTGACCTGAGCGGCACTGCGTTCTATGTCCAAGGAAAGCGCGCGGAATAGTCGTCGTCTTCGGAGTATACGCGGAGTCCATGTTAAAATGAAACACAACTGGGGAGATCCGTGAACCTGACTACATTTTATAAAGCAAAGCACATTGCTTCTGCTAATAGCTGTTTCTAAATATAACATCCAAAATACTTATTTTGTCATTGTAATTTAAAAAAAAGAACGTTTTGTCTACTCATTTTTTGGAATTCTAACGGTTTTCCTCTGATTGCAGACCTACCTGCACGTAGTAAACTTCCATTTGCTACATGCCTCTTGCTTTTGAAGCACGGTGTTTCAGCTGTTGGTGGCTCTGCAGAAACTCAGTTGAAGAGATGAGCACGCACGCGAGATAGTCGCCCAGGGAGCTGGAGTGAGAGGTGGCTCGCGCAATGTGTGGGGTGACCACTCAGACCTACGCAGGTGGGCAGCTGGAGGGCCCGGGGTACGGCCATGTCACCTGTGCCGTGAAAGTTGTGCATGCACGCGCCGAGAATCACAGGGTTACCTCGAGAGATTCTGCAACAGGGCTGGAAGCTCCTGAGCACAGCAGCTCTACCGAGAAGCCGCTGAGGTAGGACAGATTGCAACATTAGCCTGTCTGGGGGGTTGGAATCTTTATTAGACTTTTATTACCTTACTCTAGTGAAGTTTTTCAGTGCTTCTTTCACATTAACCTAAAATTGTACTATAGCAAACAAGGTTTAATTTTGGAATCTCACTCTCGTTTCCGTGTCAAAATGGCTCACCCGTCTATATTAGAATGATTATTTTACATGTTTTGTCCCGTCACTCAAAGACAAAGGCCACAAGGCTCCAGTGAGTAGACCTGATAAGGCAGTCCTACCTTACAGAACTTTGTTTTTTCTTAGCTATATTTACTGAATACACTTCCATGAGCTGCATCTCCACCCATCTGATCGTTTTATGAATCCAAGGGATTGGTTCAGTGGCGCAAATCCAAGAAGCCATCTCAAAGTCTCCGGGTTCTGGTTGTTTGTTGTTAATGACACTGACACATCCCTGCAAACCCATCACGGCCACATTTGTCGTAAATACAAGCCCACGGCCTGCTTTCGTCTCCACTTCCTTCTATGTGTTTTATACCGACATCACAAGTCCTGTGTTCAGGAGCGAAGCTATTAATGTGCGGCAGGTTCAGTGGCACCGGGGCCGAGACTGTCCTTTTTTGCACCAGGGTCCCACTAGTTTGTGTTTTTAACCACGCCTTTGACCCTTCACCCACTCCCCCCCCCCACACTTCCCGTACTTTTTAATGCACTTCGAACTTTCATTACATGGTAGGCGCATCCTTCGTCACATGGCTTCTCAGCGCTAGCACATCCCGCTGGTCTGCTCTCCCACGAAGCAGGCGCGTCTCTGCATGTTTATCAATCCCCGGAAGCGGTGCCTGTGAGAGCCGGGATGAGCTGGAAACAACCCACACCTGCAGTGTGAGAGACAGTGTGAATAAGAGACAGCAGTGTGTGTAAGAAAGACAGCAGTGTGTGAGAAACAGCAATGTGTGTGAGAGTGACAGCAGTGGGTGTTTTCAAGGCAGAGTCAGCAGTGTGAGAGAGACAGCAGTGTGAGACCTTTTATTTATGTTTTGGTTTTTGAAACATAAATAAAACGAATTATTCTTAATGTCAATAGCACAAACTTGCATAAATACGTGACCTATTGCATTGAAGATGTAATAGGTCTCGCATTTGCGAGAGATTAAGCTATTGCCATTGTAAATGACAATGCCGTTTATTTATCTGTTTTCAAAACCAACACATTAATAAAAAGTTTGTCATTTACAATGCCAATAGCTCAAACTTTTGCAAAGTTGAAACCGTTGCATTGTAAATGCTTGTTTGTCCCTGAGGCTCTGTTCAGGGGGCCTGCAAACTAGCCCTTAGAGTTACTCTGGTAGTCTTGGGTTTATTTGTATTTGATATTTATAAAGCGCGAACTGTCGCTCCGGAAGGAGCATCCTGACGCTGAGGAAAGTGGGAGTAAACGGAGGTGAGATCTAAATGGCGGCCAATACGTATGCATCTGTCAGATTGAAAATCCAGGACTTAAGTTGTTTCCTAAATGGGTTCTCTAAGTCCAGCAGACTTAGTTCTTTGGGCATGGAATTCCATGCCCTAAAAGCCAAGAAACTTAGAGTTTTTCCACCCTTGGTTTTGTAATAAAATTTGGGAACACTGATTCAATGACAGCCTACTGATCTTAAAACTCTAGTAGGGTTGTAACGGGTATATCTTCACGAAAGATTACCTTGGGCCAATGTTATTTAGCGCTCTAAAGGTAGTCAAGAGGATTTTAAACAAATCATTTTGTGGAGGGGCAGCCAGTGCAATGTCCTAAGGGCTGTAGATGCAGAGGATTTTCTAGGCAGTTTTAGTAAGTCTTGCTGCCGCGTGTTGCGCGCATTGTAGTTTTTTTAACATGAGCTTTTTTACCCCTGCCATAAGACCATTGCAATAATCGAGGAGGGAAAGTATCAAAGCAACTGCCACAGCCTTTCTCGATTATAGAGATTTTCTTTAATGATTTTATAATATTGAAACAGCTTCCTGCAACACTCCTTACATGGTGGTCAAAGGACAATGATGAATTAAAAGGTACACCCAGATTTCCGGCCACTTCAACTGAGCTAGGGGGCGCAGTGGTGCCCTTTGGCCACCATTTACTGGGGCTAAAGTTGAAATTTTTTCCCATGGGCAAAAACGAACACAACGAGGTACGAACACAACAATTGGCAACCTAATACAAACTTCATGAAACCGGGGATAGAGCGGGGAAGTTATTAGCATGGTTGGGATGGAAAGAAATAGAGTCACGATGGGTACTGTCTATTAAGGAACATGATGTCACCCACATCACCACTGAGGCTATAGCGGGAGCCTTTGCGAGGTACTACACAACACTATACAAAGCCCACACCCAGGCAGAAGAACCACAAATACGTCAATACTTGAGTGACATTGACCTACCCTCCCTTACACAGGAAGATACAGACAGTCTAGAGGGAGATTTGGCACTGGCGGAAGTGACCGAAGCCATTGGCCGACAAAAGGGCGGGCAAGACTCCGGGTCCTAACTGCCTTCCGGGTGAATTTGTTAAACTAAATAGTGCACTGTTGGCACCGTATCTTCTCAAGATGTTCCAGGAATCAAAAGATCAAGGGATTCTGTCATGAGACCTCCGTCTAGCCACAGTAGTGGTCATCCATAAGGATGTGAAACCCCCAGAGGAGTGTGGGTCCTATCGCCCCATATCCCTTTTAGTATTAAAATGAAGATCCTGCACAAAATCCTTGCGAGACGTCTCTTGACTGTGATTCTCCCACTCCAGACTGGAGATCAGTCTGGATTCATGCCAAAGCATGCCACACGTTTCAATCTGCGAGTCTGGCTGAATAGATGGACACAGTACAGGGTTGGGATGGCCCCCATCTGCTTCTTTCATTTGACGCGGTGAAAGCATTTGACATGATTCATTGGCCCTTCACGTGGTGCATTCTGGAAAAAATGGGCTTCGGGCCAGTCTTCCGAGAATGACTGGCGCAGTTATATAATAATCCTGAGGCGAATGTTCGGGTAAATGGCACTCTTTATGACAGCTGGCCGATACAACGCGGCACCAGACAGGGATGCTCCCTGTCTCCCCTATTATGTGTCCCCATATTAGACCCGCTGGCCTGCGTGGTTAGAACCCGACCAGGGCTGGGTGACTTCCTCGAAGAAGCACATCTTTTAGAAGAGCGCATATTGTTATATGCGGACGATATTCTGCTATATGTCACACAACCAGTCAAGACACTCCCCTGAAAACTGCATATATTTGAAAAATATGGCACTCACGCGGGCTATAAAGTCAATTGGAATAAATCCACCCTCTATCCATTGAGTGGAGGAGCAGACCCTCATACCTATCCTAGCTGGTTGCGGATATCTACGGAGGGGTTTATCTATCTGGGGTTTTACATCACCAGTGCCCCGAGGTCCGAATGGATCGTAACATTAGGTGAGTATTACTGAATTTTCAGGCGGATGTGAAGAGGTGGAGGAAACTCCCTCTGACCATCATGGGGAGGGCCCTCAACTCCTTTATGTTCTGCAAAATACAACCCACAAAGTACCAGACACCATTTTTGCTACCATTAACAGTGAACTACGTCTCCTGTTATGGGACAGAGCCCACCCATGAATAGCATTGCGAAACCTGCAACGCAATCTATATAACAGAGGGTTGGCCTTACCAGACATTAGAGCCTATGATAGAGCGGCCCACCTCATAGTCATTAACAAGTGGAACCAGGTGCCAGGTGATCACCCCACATATAGGTTGGAAAAGCTGCAATTCCGTACACGCACCCACTTATACTACATATACGGGGGTGTGCGGGGGGTGCAATTCTCTCCTCCCAGCTACTCAACGCGTACTAGCGGCCTGGAAGAGTGCGGAAAAGCAGATGAAGTGGGAGGGGAAACCTAAGCGGGACACCCCCCTGTGGGAAGGTGCTAGATTGACTGAGATTAGAAAGTTGAGGGGTTTTGGGAAATGGGACCTCATAGGTATCTCTAAGTTAGGGGATCTCTTGGAGGGGGGCTCCTTAGCCTCATTTTCTTCCCTTCAGTCTAAATACCAACTTCATAGCTCTCAAGCCTATACATACCTTAGACATAAACACTCCACTCATGCTGAAGTGTTGGACGGGGTGAGGCTGCCAGAATATGCCCCGCTAGAAGGTAGGCTTCTTCAGGGAGAGATCCCGACCCAGGCAATATCCCTGACATATAAGACACAAATCAATAATATCCCGGACAACCTTGGCCAGCTGCGTGCCAAGTGGGAACTCACAATCAGCCCACTGGAAGATATAGATTGGGAGGCGGGCCCATATGCACCCGAACAAAGTAGCGATCAGACTGAGACTGCATCTCATCTATCTATATATATAAAAACAAAGGTATGTCTGTCTGTTTGTCCTTTATACATTACTACACCATTCATCCGATCGGCATGAAACTTTGGGAAGGTGTTGAATACATTCCAGCGAAGGTTTCTGGCAAAAAATAAATAAATAAATAAATTTTAAAAAAAAATTGTTAAAGGTTGTTGAGTACACTCCCGCGACGGTTTTTTAAAGTTTCCGGTGAGACTTGCTTTTGCAATGACCATCAACAAAGCACAAGGACAATCACTGCAAGTGTGTGGACTAGATTTGGAGAATCTGTGCTTCTCACATGGACAACTGTATGTGCCCCATTCACACGTCTGAAAACCTTCTGATTTATTTGTGTACCCAAAGTTTACAGTTTCCGGTGCAACTCGATTTTGCAATGAACATCAACAAAGCACAAGGACAATCACTGCAAGTGTGTGGACTAGATTTGGAGAATCCGTGCTTCTCACATGGACAAGTGTATGTGGCCAGCTCACACGTCGCGAAACCTTCTGATTTATTTGTGTACGCACCAGACGGAAAAACAAAAAAAAATGTATCCACAAGCACTCGAATAAATAAACAGAATTAAAACAACACTTTAAAATGATTTCAATATTAAAATGAATACGTTTCAATAAAAAAGACACAATGTAACTTAAATGTTATCATAACAAGTTTCCTTAAATTTCCTTTCTTCTGAGATCGCAGCAACGCGCGATGGGTAAGCTAGTACAATATAAGATCCTCCATAGATGTTGACATGGCACGTTTACACAAAATGGGGAGGGTGGGGAATCCAACTTGTCTCAGATTCCATGTGGAGCATGGCACGTACATGCACACCCTTTGGGAGTGCAGACACATCCAAACCTACTGGCACACGATCCGGAGAGAATTGAGGAATATACTGGGAACCCAACTATTATTAGGGGTCTCTGCAGACATCAACCTGCCACGACACAGGCTCCTGCTGGCCAATATAGGATTAGCAGTAGCCAAGAGAGACTTAGCTAAGTATTTGGGGGCCCAACAACTTCCCACACTCAAGGAATGGAAGCCATATATAGGTCCAATATGGACCTATATATGGTTGCGGAGAAAGTGATTTACAAGATGCAGGGCTGCCTGCATAGGCCATGGATAAAATACTCCAATCGGGACTTGGACACAGATGGGGGAAGTCTAGACCTTACACATGGCAGGACAGAACCAAGTCATTAATAACCGTGATGCCTAGCCCGTGTCTGATGGTTACAATTGTACGAGAACTGCCTATCTGTGATGTTGATGTAACTCTGTGTTTCTCATTGAAGAGTCTGCTACAATACCTTCTGCCCACTGCTGTAACTTGCTGCCTGCAATTGAACATACTTCATGCATTAACGACTCCTTTTCCCAAGTGTATGTTTTGCTTTTCAGTCATTAAAATGAAAAATAAAGTTTAAAAAAAAAGAGAAGTTAAAGGATTGTCAAGAGAGTTGTATTGCCAAGTTTAATTGGCAGTTTAAAAATTGCATTCAAGATCCAATGGTAGGCCTGGAGCATGTTTTAAGGAGCTACACAAGTGAGTAACACAATAAGAGCTGCTGCCCCACTAATAGAATTAAATAGACATATTTGAATTATTGTTTATTTTTGAAGATGAAACCTTCTTTGAGATGATGAACATAAAAGATTTTATATTGTCTTTGAAAAAAGTATCCACTCACAAACAATTACAACTTTATCAAATAAACATCTATATATTGGTGATATACAGATAGATAGATAGATAGATAGATAGATAGATAGATAGATAGATAGATAGATAGATAGACAAATGTGCAGAATGTAATATGCTATTTATTACCATTGTTTACTCTGGTTTGAGTCCATGACTCATGATGCCCCTTCCCTCCCTCAACCATGACAAAATAGCATTTTATACTTTGCACATCTGTATATATGGTTTGTGTCATAGAATCTTTATCAGGTGTACTTATTTTCACAAAAGAAACTTATCCAAAACCAGGATGCAAGGGGTTACATTTGTTCTGTAAGGTTAAATTACTGTGAAGAGACATTGGTGCCCATGCATCAAAATTCGGAAAAACAAGTCCTTATTAAGCATGGGCGGAAAATCCGTTTCGCTTGCGGATTTTGCGGATTTTCGGTAAATTCGCAATCCGCGAGATTTGCGAATTTCCCGTGAAATCCGCAAATCCGCGAGCAGCGGATTTTATGGCTTGCTCGCACTGTTCGCGTGAGTTCGCGGCTTGCCAGTACAACTTCGCACCCCGCGAGTAAGTGCTAAATTGCAGAAATACGATCTTAGCAAAACTGAAACTACTTACCAGGTTCAAAAGTTCAGGCTCATCATTAGTAGCCATTTCCTGTAGTGCTTCCTGAGGGGCCTCTCCAGAGTTCAGTTGCCAGTTGCAACTATTATGTGACCCTGCTCTGAACCTCAGAATAGTTACACATATGCCACAAAGGTCCTGAATTACAGCTAAGGGAGACAAGCAGGAGCCAGGCTGGAAGTTAAAATCCATTAATCAGCCCCTAATTCATTATTGTCAGTTGGGGCAGGGCAGGTGTTGTAACTAATTTTGCAACAATGAAAGCACTTAGCAAGTGCAAAAGATCACTAATCAGGAAGCACTAAGGAAGCAGG
The DNA here is from genome assembly GCF_964263255.1 of Lissotriton vulgaris. Taxonomy (NCBI): domain Eukaryota; kingdom Metazoa; phylum Chordata; class Amphibia; order Caudata; family Salamandridae; genus Lissotriton; species Lissotriton vulgaris. The sequence continues at coordinate 1,221,504,549 of NC_141693.1, forward strand.
TGCCCGCTAAAAAAATATTCTGTGACACATTAATCAGCCCCAAATTAATTCAGGTCACTTGAGGCAGGGAAGGTGTGCTTTGCTTTGCCGAAAATAATGTACACTGGACAACCAGAGGGTGTGGTGATGAAACAGAGGGTGGCATGGGTGGGCCAGAGGGTGGCATGAGTAGTCAGAGAGTGGCAGTGGTGACAGAGAGTGGCAGTGATGAAGAAGAGTGTCCCAAACAGGCTGGACACGTAGAAACAACAAGTTCGCAAAACTTGCGACCCGACAGGTAAGTTCGCAAATTGCGAAATTGTAAAAACCCTCGCGAACTGGCAGAAACACGCGCGAACACAAAAAAAAAAAAATTCGCGGGAATTCGCGGATTTTGCGGATTGCGAGTTCGCAAATCCGCAAAATTCGCTAACGCGAGATTCGCAAAATTCGCCCATGCTTAGTCCTTATTAGCGATAAATAAGGAATCGCAAATAAGAATTCGTTTTTCGGGATGCATCAACAGATCAGTTATTTTTTAGTGATTCAGCAAAAATCGCTAAGAAACACCGAAAACACGATAGCGAGTCCTCAACATAAAGAATAGCAATTACCGAATTAGCTATTACTGAATTCGGTATTAGCGATTTCGGTATTTGCGAATTTGCAAAAAACGGGTCGCATTAGAAGTAGGCTGATGACATCACAACCAGGAAGTCATCCAGTCCATTCTTCATTCAGTGCACTGAGGAGCTCAGAAGAGGAGGCAGAGCACAGGAGCTGAGCTGAGAGACTTCACCCTCACAACCCAGCCACACCACAGCTATCCAGGATGGACAAGAATGCATCCCAACCATCAGATATGCCCAGAAAGAGGAAGAGAAAGTTCTCTGATAGGGAACTGGACCATTTGATAGAGGGGGTGAGCAGCAAGCATGGCAAGCTTTTCGGAAAGCTGTCACTCAAGGTGCCCGAAGCCGAGAAGCGCAAGATCTGGCTGCGCATCAAGGAGAGGGTAAATGCGGTAGGAGTCATGCACCGCAGCACTGACTATCTTAAAAAGAGGTGGTATGACCTCAGGAAAAGGGCAAAAGAGCGCATTGCGGAAAGGGTGAAGGAAGCAGCTGGCACAGGAGGGGGACCATCCAGAGTACCTGCCAACACAGCCCTGGAGGACCTGGGGACTATTGAGCCAGAGGCTGTTGTGGGAGTCACCGAAATGGAAACTTCAGGTGCAGCTACCATAGAACAAGGTAAGATGCATGCCTGTGCTGATACGCTGCGTATTGTATACCCATGCCCATCCCCCCAGGCTAATCACAGTGTTCAGGAAGATGTGCATAACACATATACCCTCACCGAAGTGTTGCATCATGGATGTTGTAGTCATGTCAGCCAAGTGTGCATGTATGATCACCAATGCTCAAGAAAGGAGACAAGCAGCACAGGTCTAACGGTATGTCTAAATATGTCATTTATTATGTTCAAAGTATGCGAAATGATGAACAGATAAAGTAAAAAAATAAAATAACGATGCACTGTTCCATACACAGATGCATCTCCGGTGGACTCTGATGAAAGTGAACGCCTCATTATTTCCGAAACACCGGCAGAGACTGATGGAGAGACTCCGCAGGGATGTCAATCCACACCAGCACCACCACCACCACCGCCACCACCAACATCAACACCATCACCACATCTACTGACAACACCACCAAGACGCAGGGCACATGTCCCCTCCCTGCAGGTAATGGAGATGGAGCAGAGCCCAGCACCCACAAGTGTTCCCCGCCAGTCATGTGTCACTCTGCCAGCTCCAACACCAGCACGTGTCTGAGTCAGACAGCGGAGCAGGCCCATGGGCAGTATTGCTGAGGGATCCGAACAGCCTACACACATCTATGGTGGGGTAGAGTCCCAGATGCTGCATGTTCAGCACCCTGCAGGGGAGACATATGGGAACAATGAACCTGAACATCTCCAAATCGGCAAAACACATGTGCTTGATGACAGATGCTGTGCGTAAACTGACCACAGATGTAGCAGAGGGGAATTGTGACATCAACCAGAGCCTACAGGAGCTCACCCGTGCCGTCCTAGCAGGACAACACAGCGAGCGCAGGAGGCATAGTCAGAGCTTGCTCCGTTCTACTGTATCAACTAAGGCCATCACCAAGCTCTGCAACAGCACTGCTGTATTGTCATGCAGATCTGTGTCACTGCAGATAGACCTAGCTCATTACTGCTGTGATGTAGCGATGGCCTTAGGCCAGGTGACCACTGCGTTGAACATCTGCAGTCTGGCACATTTAGTGCCAGCAACTTGGGAGGGGGAGGCGGGAAGTGAGACGGCATCGAGCATGAGCAGCGTCTATGTTCCCGAGACCAGTAACAGGAGGCGCAGTTTGCGCAGCGCTACAGCCACTGACACACATTGTGGTGATGTACGGGAGCCACGCGACAGGAGGCTGGGGGTACATGGAAAGCGCAAATAGACATGTACTACAACCTATTTGTCCATGGTGATGTAACCATGGGCCACTTACATATCGTGATCGTACTCCTGTGATGCCAACGGATATGTATCTTTTCACAATGCGTTGAGTCACCGTCATGTTTACGTATTATTTATATTTACTTTGACAAGTGCTCATGTGAATTAAACATTTGCACCCCAGAATATATTGTGATGGCTCATTCTTACCTGTCTCTGAAGTGATGTTGTGGTATGTATGTCTGCCTCCTTTGACCTTCATCTGTGTTTGGCATGTGTGCCTGTTGGTGTTGTGTGGGGGGTTGTTTATCACGAAAGTTGTCCTCTCCGTTCACCTCTATTGGTATTCCCCTTCTTGTCGCAATGTTGTGCAGCATGGCACACACTGCTATTATTCTGCAGCAGGTTACAGGGTTATACTGCAATGCACCTCCCATCTTGTGTAGGATCCTGAAGCGACTTCTAAGGATACCGAATGTGCGCTTTACCACATTCCTGGTACTGATATGCGCTGTGTTGTAGCGCTGCTCCAGAGGTGTTGCTGAGTTGAGGTAGGAAGTGAGGAGATAGTCACGCAAGGCATATGCGCTGTCACCTACAGGGTGGGGAGCAAAGGGTTAGCGGCATAAATACAATTACGTATGTGATGATGGCATAACAAACAGGTATATGTATGTACCAAGTAGGTGTCCCTCTCCGAATTCACCATTGAGAAGACGCCTGTGGATGCCACTGTGTCTGAATATGTAGGAGTCGTGTGTGCTCCCTGGAAATTGCGCTACAATGTCCGTAATGATGTGCTTGGCATTGCACACGACCTGCACGTTTATCTGGTGATAGGACTTCCGGTTGCGAAATATGTACTCGTTCGCTGAGGGGGGACAGATGGGGACATGCGTGCAGTCAATGCAGCCTATGGCATGGGGAAATTGTGCCACCTGGTAGATGTCCTGTTTGATCCGGTTCAACTGCTGTGGGGTTGTGGGGAAGGTGATGTGGGTATGTATCATTGTCAGCTTGTGATATGCCTCCTGCAACCGCTACGGCCCCCTGGAAACTTCTAGACACCAGCAGGTGCAGGCTGCATAGGACATGGATGTGCGCAGGGATGGCATTGGTCCTACGGGTCTGGTGCTACAGTAGTGGTTCCAGGTCAGCAATGAGGCGCACGATCATGGCACGATTCAGTCTGTACTTGTCATAGATTTCGTCCTCATTTTGGCCCAGCAATGTGATGCACACACTGAATACCCTCTCCTGGATCCTCCTCCTGCGCTGTGTTGCTGCATTCATTCTCATTTTCCTTGCAAGCACGTAGGGGGCAGCCATTTTGGTTTCATCAACTGCACCTCCTGTTTGAGATTCCCCTTATTCTGCTCATGCTAAATAGCAAATTTGGGGATTTTCGGTATTTGCGAAGTTTGATGCATTCCACTGCGATTATTTAATTGTGATTCGCTATTTCCGGGAGCAATTGCATGTATCGCTATTTTCAAACTGCTATTTTGCGATTCAGTAATTTAAAGCGTGTGTTAATTTGCGATTCTTCAGTTTTTTCGGTATTGGGCTTGATGCATTGGGAAATTATGTCAAGTCAAGTCAAGTCAGAGAATTTATATAGCGCACTACATACCCAGAGGGTCTCAAGGCGCTTAGGAAGGGGAGGACGATTACTTGTCAAATATCCACGTTTTAAGTTGCTTTCTGAATGCTAGGTGGTTCTGGGTAAGGCGAAGGTAAGCGGGGAGTGAGTTCCAAGTTTTAGCAGCCAGGTATGAGAAGGATCTGCCTCCCATGGTGGTCTTGTTGATGCGAGGTACCGTGGCGAGGGCTTGGCTGGAAGATCGTAGTTGGCGGGAGGGGGTGTAGAAGGACAGTCGTGAGTTGAGGCATTCTGGTCCGATGTCGTAGAGTGATTTGTGTGCGTGGGTTAGCAGTCGGAAAGTGATCCTCTTATTGACGGGTAGCCAATGGAGGTCTTTAAGGTGACCAGAAATGTGTTCGTTGCGTGGGATGTCTAATATGATCCTGGCTGAGGCGTTTTGGATTCGTTGGAGTTTCCTCTGGAGTTTAGCGGTAGTGCCTGCGTAGAGGGTGTTTCCGTAGTCCAGTCGGCTCGTGACCAGAGCATGGGTGACTGTTTTCCTTGTTTCGGTGGGGATCCAGCGAAATGTTTTTCTGAGCATGCGAAGAATGTTGAAGCAGGAAGAGGATACGGCGCTAACTTGTCTGTTCATTGAGAGTGAAGAATCCAGGATGACTCCTAGGTTCCGTGCGTGGTCTGTCGGGATGGGTGCTTTTCCGAGGGCTTCCGGCCACCAGGAGTCGTCCCATGCAGAGGGGGATGTACCTAAGATGAGGACTTCTGTTTTGTCTGAGTTCAGTTTTAGACGGCTTTGTTTCATCCATTCGGCAACTTCTTTCATTCCTTCGTGTAGGTTAGTTTTGGCGGTGCTGGGGTCATTGGTGAGAGAAAGGATTAGTTGAGTGTCATCCGCGTAAGAGATGATGTTGAGGTTGTGTTGGCGGGCGATGGCCGCGAGGGGGCTCATGTATACGTTGAAGAGGGTGGGGCTGAGTGAGGATCCTTGTGGTACGCCACAGATGACTTCAGTGGCCTCGGACTTGAATGGTGGGAGGCGGACTCTCTGGGTTCTTCCGGAGAGGAACGAGGTGATCCATTCAAGTGCTTTTCCTTGGATTCCGATGTTATTGAGGCGTTGTAAAAGGGTGCTGTGGCAGACTGTGTCGAATGCTGCAGAGAGGTCGAGGAGGATGAGGGCGACTGTGTCTCCATTGTCCAGTAGAGTTCGAATGTCGTCTGTTGCTGCGATGAGGGCGGTCTCAGTGCTGTGTTTTGCTCGGAAGCCGGATTGTGAGGAGTCGAGGGATTTGTTGGCTTCGAGGAAGGCGGCGAGCTGGTTGTTGACAGCTTTCTCGATGACTTTGGCCGGGAATGGAAGGAGCGAGATGGGGCGGTAATTTTTGAGTTCGGTGGGGTCAGCTGTGGGTTTTTTCAGAAGGGCGGTGAGTTCAGCGTGTTTCCAGTCTTCCGGGAAGGTGGCGGAGTTGAAGGAGCAGTTGATGACATCTCGGAGGTGCGGTGCTATGACGGAGTCTGCTTTGTTGAAGATGTGGTGAGGACATGGGTCTGTGGGGGATCCTGAGTGGATGGAATTCATCAGGCGGATTGTGTCCTCAGTGGAGATTGGGTTCCAGTCGTTAAGGGTGTTCACGGGGGGAGAATGTTCAGCAAATGGTAGGGTGCGTTGGTTTCCGGGTTGGTTGTCGAAGCTGTTGTGGATGTCTGCAATCTTGTTGTGGAAGAATGAGGCTAGGGAGTCGCAGAGGGCTTGGGATGGGGTGATGTCGTTGGAGTTGGCCGAAGGGTTGGTGAATTCCTTGACGATGTTGAAGAGTTCCTTGCTGTTGTGGGCGTTGTTGTCTAGTCGATCCTTGAATGCTGTTTTCTTGGCCTTTCGGATTAGTTGGTGGTGAGTGTGGGTGGCGTTTTTGAAGGCGTCCTTGGTGCTAGTGGTTGGGTCTTTTTTCCAGGCCTTTTCAAGGGAGCGGCAGATTTTCTTGGACTTCTTAAGATCATCGTTGAACCATGAGGCCTTTTTGCTGCCAGGTTTGCTTTGACGTTTTTTCAGTGGTGCTAAGTTGTCGGCGGTGTTGGATAACCATAGGGTGAAGTTGGCGGCGGCTTCGTTTGCGTTAGAAGAGTGGGCTGGGGCGTTTAGAAGGAGCGAGGCGGAGATCTGGTCTGTGGTGATTTTGTTCCAGTTTCTTTGCAGAGTTGGTTGGAGGTGGTTGGTGGGTTTCGGCTTGTTGTAGGTGAAGTGAACGCAGCTGTGGTCAGTCCAGAGGAGATCCGTTGTATGGCTGAAGGAGACATGATTGCTAGAGGTGGGGTTGTTTTGAGTTCGGTAACACCCTGTTTTACCGATTCGCTATTTTACCGAGGGCAATTTTGGTTGATGCATGTGCCAGTTTGTGATTATTAGGAGAGTTGGTTCAATGCGTAAAGAAATTGTTATTTGCAAATTGTGAGGCAGTAATGTCCTTTATGTCAATATTGCTATCTTGTGGTATTAAACTCAGATTTGACCTCTGCACTCTAGTAATAGAAGTATAAATGTCTGCTCATTAGTAGAGCTACAATAAATAATGTGTTATTGGGCCACATTTATTTTCACTGTCCTGACATAAATATCTTTACATGCAATAGCAGTGTACATACATGTGGCCCTATAACTGATGCTATTTTGAACAACTCTAACAACAAATATATATTCACATATTTAGTACTTCATTGCAGTGCACATTGAAGTACAGTAACAATTGCATGATAAAAACACTTTTTACTGACTCACAGAATCCATGAATAGTTACTTCACATAATGAAGAACTCTCATAATAGTTGTGAGGCATCTTCAGTGAGGTTGTTACCTTACTGTTCTAAATGTAACTTTCATCCTTGCTTTGTAAAAGTAAATTAAAGAAAACTACAAAGTCTTATCTAAAACATAAATGTAGATGTGCTTAGTTTTGTATGATATTTATTTCTATTGTTGAGAGAGAAGAGGGGCATCATGACGTCATTAAAGCGTTGCCTCTTCTGGTTCATTGCCCCTCCCAACACTCAACAGAAGTAACAACTAGCATATTAGATTGTTGCAAACTGCATGCATCCTCAATGTGAATATATCAGTCAGTCTATCTATCCAAATATCTTTGCTTCTAATTAACCCTGTACAGAGCACTACTGCCTTTTAGATTGGTTTGTGCTATAGAAATACAATATATATATATATATATATATATATATATATATATACATATATATATATATATATATACATATATATATATATATATATATATATATATATATATATATATATATATATATAAACGTTTACGTACAGTTAATTTCCAATATACAGAAACCTGTTCCTTAGCTTTTAGTCACATTATTATCATTCTTTGTGTTGTAAAACTTCATCAGTCCATTGTACAAAAACATCAAAGGAAGGTTTCTGTTTGGCACAATAAATCCCACATTGATACAGTAGGAGACAGTTCATCTAATTTTTCCTTCCTTTTTAAGTTTAACTAAACGGTAAACATTAATATAAAAACATCCACACAGGTTAAAGTCAAAACATCATCCAGCAAAGATCACTCTTTAAAATGTCAACATGAGCTTCATATTATTTTCAAAAGTGCTATATCATGAAATTATGTAGGTTCTGATTAAGAAACAGAATTCAGGCAACATTCAAACATATCACACCCTTTGAGCATTATTCTGCTAGACAACTGAAGTAACTATCTGCTGAGTCTATGTTACTGTCTTGCTATTAAGCTGCCTCAGGACCTCTCTCTAATCTTAATAATATTCTGTTGGGCTATTATTATAAAAAGGGTTCTGATTGAATTATCCTGCTGATCAATATCATGGCTAAGTGAGGTTCACTAGAATTACATATTTGTGCCAGGTCACACTTTCATAGAGATAGAAACATTAAATGTAAAATTATGGCATGTTAAGGCTTATGCAACTGAATTCATAAAAAGAAGATAAAGTCTTCCTATTTTTTCTAAAAAGACGGTGTGGTGTCATTTTTCTAGTGGAAGTATGCTGTGATACTGAGTGGAGTGTGACGCTAGTGTAACACTAAAGCCTTGGAGTTTAGCCTTCCCACTTCGTGCCATGCTACCCTAGTCGGACCGGTAACCCCGGGTCCAACAGGCTATACCTAAATATGCAGCACCAGCACCTGAACAAACTGCAAATATGTACAAAATGCAGCCGCCAGGCTATTATCCTGGGTCCCCAAATTTAAATCGGTAACTACTACCAGTCAGACTCTTCACTGGCTCTACTTTTTAGGCATTGCATTATGTTTAAGGCTCTCTGTACTGCCTATAAGGCTCTCCATGACACAGGTCCCCACCACCTGAAGCAATATTTTATATGATATGAGCTCAACAGAAACCTTAATTCTTCTGGTGCTAAGACCATGGTTGTTCCCAGATTCAAGCGAGTCAGCTTGGTTGGAAGAAACTTTCTTACTTACACATCAAAGGCTTTGAATCACCTGCCCTTCTATATCAGAACCTCTCCTAATTTGATATCCTTCAGGTAAGAGCTACAAACCTGGCTCTTTAGGAATGAGGCCTCATCATTTCCTTGTCTAAACCAAAGCTAGCGCCCTCTATAAATATATTTAACATAACATTACAAAACATTTCAAACCTAATAGCAACTATTGAGCAGTCATACATATACCTAATTTTTTTTCTTCATGCCTTAAACTGACTTACATGCTACACAGCCTAAATCACACTTCAGATCCGGTTACCAATTTAACTTCTATAACCTTGCCTAGAGCCATTAGTATAGTTTAAAATCACTTCCAATCTGCCATCTATACTACTATTATAAAGAGAGAACTTGCACCTTTTGGCCAGGTAAACTCGGGAACCACAGCACCAATCTACACACCCGATACATCCATGAAAATGTCAGGGTGTGTAGATGGACATAGGCTATATAAATTTAAAAAAAAGTAAATTAAAAAAATTAAGTTTGTAAACAAAGTAGTCCCCTGAAAGTAGCACCGGCCGGGACCTAGCGCTGGCCGTGACGCGACATGGATGACCGCGACGCGACGACGTGCGTGATGACGACGTGTTGGAGCGGTGGACATGGAGCTGCGGTGAAGTGAGGAGCGCGGGCGCGTCATGGCGAAGAGGAGCGGAGAGGCAGCTCAGGTAAAGTAAACCTTGAAATCGGGGCGGGAGGGAGTCAGGGCTGGAGGGAGTCGGAGCGGGAGGGGAGCGTAGCTCTGGTCTGGACCAAAATATTCAATATGTCAGGGAGAGGGCAGCAATACCAGAGTAAAGGGATGGCTCCAAAGTACAGATTCACAGTAATTAATCAGTACTTTGAGCAAGTGGGTCCGCAACACATCTTTTATCAGAACACCAAGTCACCATTCAGCTGTTCTTAAGAACAAACCTAACATCATCTACGTCCTCATCTTTGCCCAAAACACGTATAACTTTAAAAAAAGAAAGAATTGTAGACCATGCTGGCTAGATAACTTCAAGGATCGCTTTCATAATTATTTTCAGTAAGTGTTTAAGGGGCAGGCGGGAGGAGTGGGGGCGGGAGGGGGGCGGGACGGGAGGGGGTCGGGGCAGGAGCGGGTGTACTGCCCCCAGCCCCTTTCTGCCCCAGGCAACGCTGGGGCGGGCTGCTAATATTCCAAATATGTCTCTGATTGCGGACTACTTCTCTATTCTTTGGACCTGAAAATAGTGCTACTATACATGAAGCATAATACTAAAAAAAATCAAAAGTCATTACAGCCATCACTTTAATCTCAACACCGATATTATTGCTGCTATTCTCTTTCCTTTTCGTCTCCTGACTGTAGTACATGCATTGCAGGCCTTCAAACATACCTCTCAACTTGAAGGCTCCATAGAACCAATAAGTTTGGCTATATTTCCTTTTCATGGTGAGCACTACACCAATAACACCTGATCAAAAAGCATGTTTATGTATAAGTGAAAAGTTCCTAAACTCATTAGTTACATCACAGTACAGGTCTACTGTGATTATTATATCACCTTTTAGTAATGTTGTGTGGAAAATCCTATTGAGAGTACAGATTCACCATATATCTAAAGTACACATCAATTTGAAGCATTTACAACCCCTGCTTTCAATCAGGATGGTACCACTGCACAGGAAAAACGTTGTGCATGTGTAGCAAAACTGTTCCAGCTAATACAAATTAGAAAGGGAAATGGTCCAGCTCAAACCACTGCATTACCAATGCCAAATGCATACTCTACTGGTTACCTCATCTAAAGTGCATTGCTTTCATATCATGAATAGGGATTGCAACAAAGTAGTGGGTTGTAAACCTGAGCCAAACATAGATGCTGATTTTTGGACACCCTACCGAATAAACAGCCATATTCATCAATCTCCCGTTTTGCGAGGCCCTAATAGCGAATTATAGCGATTCGCTATTAAGGACTCGCAAAACGGGATTCATGTAGGATTAGCAAAAATTATTGCGATTCCTACTGATTCCTTATTTGCGATTAGCAAATTGCTAATCGCAAATAAGGAAAAACTCCCCATTCATTCCTATGGGCCAAAAGGCCCATAGGAATGAATGGGGAGTATTCCTTATTTGCGAATAGCAATTTGCTAATCGCAAATAAGATTGCGATTTGAAGGGTGCCAGGGGTGTCCAAAGGACACCCTGTAGCACCCCTCAAATGTACATTTGAACAGGTGTTGCGCACACACATGTCCAGAGGACATGTGTGTGTGCAACATGCAAAAGTAAAAAATGCACAAAAGTGCTTTTTACTCGTTTATCGCAATTTACCACGAAGTCAGATTTCGTGGTAAATTGCGACCAAATATTGCGAATTTGCAATTTCTAATAGGGTGATGAATTGCATTTAAGGAATCTCTATTAGAGATTCCTTAAATCCAATTCCTCGCAAATATGCGAGTTCGCAAATAGCGATTTTTGCATTTGGGATGATGAATCCCAAATGCAAAAATCGCACTCGCGAACGGCCAGATTCTGAGAATCTGGCCATTTGCGAGCGCAATTCAGGTTCATGAATATGGCTGTCAATGTCATCAGAACTGCACCAAAACTTCTAATGTCACATGGTTAAAATAGATAGGAGGTCAATGCGGACATCTAATTTCTACATGCTAAGTCATCTTAAATGCGACCATTCTTCACACATCAGTATCCTGTATTTGGAACCACAGCAGTCATCTTTATAGTACTCAATTTCTACAGAGAGCCACTGGTTCAAAATGTGCAGGTATCGGCTACTTAGCGTGCCTCCAAAAAATAAAACATAATATACAACTCTGAGACAGAAACAAAATACCGCCACCAAAAAGAACGAATATAAGAGGCAGAGATCCAACTCTTTAAATAATATGTAAAATACGCAGGGCTAATGCCAAACACAAAGGGGCCGTTTCCGATTTGGTAAAATCCCTTACAAATAGCCGTATGGAGCATATTTCCTGTACGAATCGTACCCTTAAACGTCCCCGTACGTACGATGAAGTACAATTCGGACCAAAAGCAGATCTCCGTACGAATCGTACGAAAGACCACACGACTTAAAAATCCGTACGAATCGCATTCGGAACACGCAGTACGCAACGTCCGTACGGATCGAAGCAGCATTTTCCGACCCAGCAAGTACGATTCATCTTTTCAACACTCTGTACGACTCTTTGTCTACGGGAGCTCAAAACGTCCAAAAAAGCAGATTTCGACTTGAACCGCATACGAAACGGAACCCCGCCGGGTACGGTGCGTACACCCCATGATTGCAGGGGTACGGTGCGTACACCCCATGATTGCAGGGATACGGTGCATAGGGGTACAGTGCATACACCCCATGATTGCAGGGGTACGATGCATAGGGGTACGGTGCGTACACCCCATGATTGCAGGGGTACAGTGCGTATGTGATTGTGTGACTCTCCGTACCAATCGCCCATACGTGACGTTTTCGGTACGAATCGAGTTCTCATTCCCCGGTCCGGATCGTACTTGTCGGGTCGCACAAAATGTTTACGATTCGTACGCTTCACTGTGAGGGTCCGTGTCGTATATATTTTCCTTTGCTTTTCGTACGGTTCGCAACAATTTGGTCGTATATATTTCAAACGAATCGTACTACGCGATTCGGATGGCATTGTACAAGTCGTACGGAAAGGACTACGGATTCAATTCAGTCGTACGATTGGTTTACCGAATCGGAATCGGCCCCAAAGTCTCTCTGAATGATTTCACAAATGTAAAAATACCAGATCTAACAGCTCCTATCAAAGAGAGGCCATTGTATTTAAATCATGCCAAATCAACTAGTACCTTAATTATATCCATTCTTAATCATAGGTATAATTATTGTAGCTACAATTTAACTGTATATTGCTAACTACAATACTATAGAAACTCTTAATTTGAGCACAAATGGAACATGTCTGTGTTTAACTTTTAATATCAATGAGTAGACATGACCACCAAAAATGACCCCACTGCTAATATTTTAGCTATTTCAATATGGGCAGCAACTTTACATCCTTGAAGTCAATTTATAGCCTACTGCCATAACTGAATTGCTGGTAAAAATGTTTAGGAGCAAGTGGTTATTTTGATGAATTGGTACTCTGCTGCTCAAACCCATTAAGGTCAGTAAAATCTCTGACATATTTTATAATTACTCAATCAAAAAAGGGTAGCAATCAATTTTCCAAAGTTCATACATATAGGCCCACATCATGTGAAAAAAAGTTATCAAAAACATCTAAAACAGGTTTCTATAAACTTTTCATCTTTTGTTCTACAAAAATAAATGTATTTCCCAGTTGATTTAATTATTGGATCAATGCAAAAAGAACAATTGATGGACAGAATGCTGAGGAATGTCAAATGTTCACCCCAGTACAGAGATCTGAGCCTAAATCCACAGTTTTTTTGGTGATCCCAATGCTTTTCCAGTTGAGATAAAGCCATGTACAAATCAGTTTTGGCCTTGCTCCCCATTGGAACAGTCCAGCCTGAAATGCCAGGCCAGGTCCTCCTTGGACCGGAAACAAGCATCCTGGGACCAGTTCGGGGTGCCATTCCTCATCAGCCAAGCTAGCTTGACTCCAGTGGCATGGAGAGCCCTGGACCTACATCTGGGCATACCTGTCCCATTCGGTGACACAAGCAAAAAGTACAATTGATGGAATGAATGCTGAACAATGTCGGACATTCACCTCAGTACAGAGGTCTGGGTCTAAATCCATTATTTTTTGACTCCCTATGCCATTCCAGTTCAAACCCAGCCATATGCGAATCAGTCTGTGTCTGTGCTCCCCATGGGAACACTCCAGCTCGAGCTGCCAGGCCAGGTTCTCCCTGGGCAGGAAACAAGCATCCTGGGACCAGGTTTCAGGGTTTTAGCCTCATCAGCCAGGCTAGCTTGAATCCAGTGACATGGAGAGCATGAGACCCATGTCTAGGCATACCCGCCCCACTCGGGGTGAAAAATGCAAAAAGAGCAATTGATCAGCAGAATAATGACAAATATTCACCCCAGTACAGAGATCTGAGCCTAAAGCCATAGTTTGTTTGCTCCTCATTCCATTTCAGTTGAGACCCAGCCATATGCAAATCAGTCTTGACCCTGCTCCCCATGGGAATAGTCCAGCCCAAACTGCTGGGCAGGAAACAAGCATCCTGGGACCGGTTTCGAGGTATCGCCAACATCAGCCAAGCTAACTTGACTCCAGTGGCATGGAGAGCATGGGACCAATATCTGGGCATACCGATCCGAATCAGGTGACAAATACAAAAAGAATAATTGATGGACAGAATGCTGAACAATGGCAAGCATTCACCCCAGTACATCTGGGACTAAATCCATTGTTTTTATTGCCCCCATGCCATTCCAGTTTGGACCCAGCCATATGCAAATCAGTCTTGACCCTGTTTCCCATGGCAACAGTCCAGCTCCCTGGACCGGAAAGAAGCATTGTGGGACCGGTTTCGGGGTATCACACCTCATCAGCCAGGATAGCTTGACTCCAGTGACTTGGAGAGCATGGGACCCACATCTGGGCATACCCGTCTCACTCTGGGTGACAAATGCAAAAAGGTCAATTGACGGACAGAATACTGAACAATGTCAAGCATTCACTCTAGTACATAGATCTGGACCTAAAGTAATTGTTTTTTTTGCTCTACATGCTATTCCAGTTTATACTCAGCCATATGCAAATCAGTCTTGACACTGCTCACCATTGGCACAATTAATTACTGGAACAATTATGGACTATTGTACCAACATTCTTTTGAAAAACATGTAAGAAACAAAATATTTGTTTGATGTAACAATTGAAACCAAGCATTTTTTCATGTATATAAATAGGTCTATGAGACTTTTGATATATATTTTTGTAGAATAAAAGATGAAAAGTTTATCAAAACCGGTATGAAGAATTTCTTAATGCTGGTAAGTACATGTTTTCCTATATTCAATAATCCATCATTCTCATGTCTAACTTCTTGTATAAAGACTGTGTTTTTATAAATACGTTTGTAAAAAAGGATTACAAATTGATTGAAGTTGTAATATGTTTATTCAAAATCTTGGGAGACAGAATTAATGGTAGATCATCTGCTAACTTACTTTAATTTTGAGGCTGATGATGCTGAGAAAGGGCATCCGCTGTACTATTATTAGTAATTGCATAATGAAAACCAGAGAAGAACAAAGTCCATCTGAGTTGTCTAACAGATTTCATGAACTTCGACTTCTTATGGTCAGTATACATTTCTATAGTGATGCTGGCCCCTAGGGACTGATGTCTGCATTCTTCAAAATACCTCTTACTGACCACAGGTTCCTTAACTATAATGGTATAGTATAATACTGCTGGTGAAAGGAGTTTGAAAAAATAAGCTGCAGGATGAACCTGTCCAGTGTAAGAATTTCTCTGATAATAATACCCGCATCACATGATAGGAAGCATTAATAAAAGGATCTTCAGCATTTGGAGGTTGCACAAGGAGCAGAAGAAAATCAAGTCACATTTGACAATTTTAACTCTTAACTATTTGAAAGTTGACTGTAGCATAGTTAGAGACTGCAAATGGGAGTGCCCCACTGAATGGCATGACAGGGTGATATTATCCAGTGTTGCTCTTTTCTCCGATGTTCCATTTCTCTTTCCCCATTTTTACTACTGTCTGATATATTCTTATTTTGTGTGGCTAGTGGTGGAGACGGTGAGGGGCAGAAGAGTACATCACTCCTGTTGGATTCAGAGTACATGGTTAGTGCTTTCTGATCCACTGTTCTGTTTCAAACTGGGAAAGCTCACCAGATTTTGCAGCTAAGATTTGTATTTCATAACCCATCAAATATAATTCAATCCAATTCCTGCAACCAAAAGCATGCATTTTATGGAGTGTGTTTTTCTAGGCATGCAATGAAAATGGCACCCCTAGCACCTTCATTTCTGATTCATATGTCTATTTAAAGAGACAATATTACTCTTTTGTCAATAAAACAAGCAAACAAATAAGCAACAAGGACGGGAAATGAACTTTGAGCCAGTTTTGAAAGAAAGACTACATTCTCCAAGTCAGATCCCCCCCCCAAAAAAAACATTCCAGATGAATATTGTATGATGATTTTTCTTTTTATTTCAACACATGTATTGGTGTCAGTCAGCTCAATATCAGTTTAATACAAAGTCAACAGCCGACGTGTTTCATCCCCCCTAGGACATCATCAAGGATGTAAACAAGGAAAAAACAAACAATCACCATTGGATAAAGTCTTGTGTACATCTTTGACGCTTATTCACATGGAACAATTTCACATTTGGTTCCTTTTATAGAAAACCATGATCCTGATGTATTCTAAAAATTATTTAACACAAACAATAATTGAAAAACAACAGATCACCTTCTGCCTAATGAACACTCTATATGTCAAAACATTACATACTGATCAAAATGCCACATGAGGAGAATCAAAAATAGCACAAAATAGAAAACACCTTATTTGTTGATATAAACAGTCCTTAATGCCTCATGGTCCCCCCCATCCCCAGTGATTCAATGTCCATTCTTCATAAATTGCAATTGCGTAGTCCCAAAGAACTACCACCCTCCCAAAAAAAACGATACCTTCATTAAATAGCTCACCTTTCTCTAAAAATTGTTGTATGAACAAAGAGAATCAGTATTGTACACTCCACACGTATCCAGCAGATGACCAACACTTGGTAGCCCCTCTGCCAGGTCCTTTCCTCTGTCTACATAATAAAAGGAGTGTGTTAAAAAAACTCATATATATCCTGCCTCCCTTACTAATCAAAAAGAGTAGTTCATGATGATAATTATCAGTCCCCTGACAGATTAGCCAGGTGAAGCCTCTTTCCCCACACCTTCTCATTCACATTCAGAATTTCTCCCGCTACACCCCAAATGGTGTGCATTATGTAGATAAAACATCTTTGTTTCAAAACAACAAAACCATTTCTCACTTTATATCACAACGACCAAATTAATAAATAAGAATCATGTCCTCACTCACCTAACCAATCTCAAGTGGTCCCTGCCATCAGTTTAGTCCCATCTGCATTAAATGTCTATCTACCCTTTCAAAAATCTTTCTATCCACCATAATCCATTCCTATAAAAAATATAATTAATTGGAGATTTGTTAACCAAAACAAAACCAACTGTCTCTAATGTGGTTGCAAAGACTTCCTTGGTCAATGATCTTGGTCCTTACCTATAACGAATATCAAATGCAGCTTATCTCTTTATACAGCTTCACTTTTTAGGGCAGAGTAGACCCTTAGCACTCCACAGTGTTCTTTTACAGCTTCAAATGCTCATCATCTTTCTAAATCATTGTTATTTTGCTGCAACAGAAAATAAAGAGCATTACAAAATGCCCTGATTCCCATGATTCCTTCGTCTAAGAGTGACACACTGCACTTAGAAGGTGATTCAACAGTACAGGAGAACAAAATGCACCTTAACTGAGTCACAGATGCAAGCAATTTCTGAGGTTTTTACTCTTTTAAAAATGGGTCTTCTCTTTAACGAAAACATGCATTTTGGAAGACCAAGAATTGCCTATATAGTAACTGTGAATGTATGAATTGAATGTTATCTTTATGAATTGCTACCACCGCCACAAAAAAACCACATTCATGTATTGACCTGAAAGGAATATGCCTTTGTATGTTTCTTAAACACACACCAAAGACGTAGGACTCATAAAAACCAGATTGGTATGATCTATTGGGTACCGGGGGAGATAGCCAGGTGTCTAAAACTGCCCTCACACACAGCAAGCTGTGTCATGCTTCATCATAGGGCTCCTAACACACCTCTGCGCTAGCCAACGCAGGAGGTGGAGCAATAGGGAGGGGGAAGCCAATACAAAACATAAAAAGAACACAGAACAGGATCACATTTGAAAAAAGGTGCAGAACTAGTGATATAATACTGGACCTGGGATATCCTCAATCAGACTTTAAATATGGGCTTATTATTAGTTTTGTCTCTCAGCGTATTTAATTGCTGAGCCATTTGTTCTTATGATGATACATAAATGACTTTGCCCTCCAGCTCTGTACAGTTCCCTTGCTGGCAGACTTCAGAAAGAGACTCAAGACCTGGCTCTTCAATGGAAACACAGTGCCCAGATTCGCCGAGGGATGACAGTATTGCACTTTAAAAATGTGTCTGTTAAATTACTTTTGAAGGCTTAGGGTAGAGCTACTCTATATTGTGTGTAAAAACAGGAGACTGTCAGACAGGTCTGTCTGATTTGAAGCATCTCTATTGCGCATGAGCATAACTGAATGAGATGGAGGAGGGGTTGAGAAACACCTGTCAGTTTTGCTATTCTTTGCAAGAATCTGATATCTATCAGGTGTGACTCCCAAATAAATGGAAGACGCACAACGTTTGTGCATCACTCTACATTTATATGGCATCCTACAGGCTATGACCTGCTTGAATATAGGCCTAAGAACATTTGATCTCATCTCCTCCATGCTAATGGAACTTCATTGGCTCTCTGTCTAGTCCAGCATCACTTGCAGGTATAGTTGGATCCCACTATATTTTAATCAAACAAAGCACTCCAAATCTGGCTGAGGAACTTGATATCATAGGTGAACAATGCAACACTACATGACTAGAAGACAAGACAAGAGTCCACACACCCTGGATCTGGAACAACATTCTCTCCACAGCAGAACTGCTGTGACCCTCCTGTAAAGCACATCTTGTAGCAGGACATTATCTCCTCACACAATAGCTACCCTCCCCCTTTGGGCCTATCTGGCAGCATTCCTTAACCATACTAGGGCTTAGATTTTATGAACTATGCTGTGTTGCTTTTTAGGTAAATTTGTGCTATATAACTAACCCAACAGACCTATATGGCGGACCATGTCCTGTAGTGAAAACTTACATGGTAACACACAAAAAGATTATGAAACATTCACAACAGAACCCATGTCTTGATACTTCAAATGAAAAATTGTTTCACAAATGCTTGCTAATTTGTCACTAAATTATATATTGTTTTTTTAATGTTAAGACTCAAGTCTTTAAAACATAAATACATAACAATTTAAATGTACATCAATATTAAAATGAGCAATTTTCTAATACAGATTCAGTCTTTTTGTACTACCCTAGGCCTAGGTAGCAATATTTAAGTACACGTCAATAAAATACTTCTTCCCGCAGGGTTCCTATATTTCTAGCCTAAACATATTTTTTTAAATCTTGCCAAGGCAAAAGCAACATCTGAAAATTCCATATACAACAAAAGTGCAAGTACATTATTGTGATGTTTTATACCATACTTTAAAAAAAGCATTTTAAAAATAGAACAAAGAGGCCTATATAAATGACGACAATCAATTAAAAAATGCACATTAAAGTTTTTTAATTTTAGTCCCCAGGTAAATTATTCTCCATTTCCCAAAAAGTTTTTAAATTCTCCTCCCTCAGATACTGTACATTCAACGCCACCCGAAATTTTAAGAGAAGTGACCGTAAATTGTCATCAGGGAAAGCAGCTATGTAGGTAAACGCTTTTCCATTTTCCCCTGAATCTTACGTATAACTTGCAGAGGATTTCTTTCCAACATACATCATGTCAGCTGAAATAGACTCCCTTATGCTGGCCATGTGTGCCTCAGCCTATAAGAGAAGTGAATCCTCGGTCACCTTAAATGTTTCAATTTTTAAGGCCCCAGCAATAATGATTCATCTCTTCCTGACCTGCACTGGCCATCTTAGCTCAATTCTTCCTATTTCAGTAGCACAGAGAACTACTAACCTCTGAACCTCTAAGGACCAGAGTTTATCCCAGAATCTCAGGGTTGTTCTGTGAGCCAAGAAATTCCAGGCCTGCAGATCCCCTTCAAGTCTTAGTGCCGGGGCCATAACAAATTTGGGGAGACCAAACAGTTTTTTCAAGAACTTATTCTCGCATCTCTCCCAACTTCCGGCCATACTTAAGTACAATACCTTGGCACCATAAAGACATTGAGTGGGAACCGTTTAGGTATGGGCGGAAAATCCGTTCCGCTCGCGGATTTTGCGGATTTTCGGGAAATCCGCAATCCGCGAGATTCGCGAATCTCCCGCAAAATCCGCAAATCCGCGAGCAGCGGATTTTGCTCGCACTGCTCGCACTGTTCGCGTGAGTTCGCGGCTTCCCAGTACAATTTCGCGCCCCGCGAATAAGTGCTAAATTGCAGAAATACGATCTTAGCAAACTGAAACTACTTGCCAGGTTCAAAAGTTCAGGCTCATCATTAGTAGCCATTTCCTGTAGTGCTTCCTGAGGGGCCCCTCCAGAGTTCAGTTGCCAGTTGCAACTATTATGTGACCCTGCTCTGAACCTCAGAATAGTTACACATATGCCACAAAGGTCCTGAATTACAGCTAAGGGAGACAAGCAGGAGCCAGGCTGGAAGTTAAAATCCATTAATCAGCCCCTAATTCATTATTGTCAGTTGGGGCAGGGCAGGTGTTGTAACTAATTTTGCAACAATGAAAGCACTTAGCAAGTGCAAAAGATCACTAATCAGGGCGCACTAAGGAAGCAGGTGCCAGCTAAAAAAATATTCTGTGACACATTAATCAGCCCCAAATTAATTCAGGTCACTTGAGGCAGGGAAGGTGTGCTTTGCTTTGCCAAAAATAATGTACACTGGACAACCAGAGGGTGTGGTGATGAAACAGAGGGTGGCATGGGTGGGCCAGAGGGTGGCATGAGTAGTCAGAGAGTGGCAGTGGTGACAGAGAGTGGCAGTGATGAAGAAGAGTGTCCCAAACAGGCTGGACATGTAGAAACAACAAGTTCGCAAAACTTGCGACCCGACAGGTAAGTTCGCAAATTGCGAAATTGTAAAAACCCTCGCGAACTGGCAGAAACACGGGCGAACACAAAAAAAAAAAATCCGCAAATTCGCGGGAATTCGTGGATTTTGCGGATTGCGAATTCGCAAATCCGCAAAATTCGCGAACGCGAGATCCGCAAAATTCGCCCATGCTTAGAACCGTTGCACTATATGTTGTTAAGAGGGGAGAGCAGGAGAAGCCACCAAAAGTGTTCCTAAATCGGACTAGGCCCCCTACAGTTGCAACTGCCCAGGTCTCAACCAATTCTTTATAAAGGGTCCAGCACTGCTTTTTTGTAAACATCATACCTACGTATTTATGTGAAGTCACCACCTCCACTATCTTACTTCCCAGCGCCCACTTAAAATCTTTGTTTTTTTCCCAAAAGGGATTATTTTTGTTTTACTCATAATCACCTGTAATTTATTTCCCTTACAGTAGCTGTTAAATGTATTCAGTTTCCTCAGTTGGCCAATTTGGGTCAGGTCAAGAATCTCCACGCCATCTGCATAAAGCAGGCAAGGCACATGCCTACCCCCCATTTTTGGTGAAAATAACTGTAGCGGCCAGCATCCCCAGAAGGTCTGCATCCCAGAAGGTCTAATTTATCTCTAAATATCTGTAATAATATAATGGGAGTAAAACAAACCAGTGATAGCTGTTGTATGTTGGACCATGAAAAAGTCAAATTGTATTTTATCTGTTTTCGCTACCATTTGGAAATGTGCTGCTTTCCCTAAGCCATTGCACAGCATAATGTGACATGTGTGTGACTTGTTTTGATTCATGATGTAATATATGTCAATGTTACTGACTATGAATCTAGCTTCTGTTATACATTTCATGTATTCTCGGTCTAAAATTCCTGAACTGGGCCTAATTTCCATTGACAGCCAGATACCTCACTTATAACAAACTGGCATAATTGCTTATTTCAGGCTTGGGTACTGTAAATACTCATAGAAACATTCAAAAGTCAAAAGTCAAAAAGGTTTATTGCATAATTAATTAAAATTATTACAATTTTCACATTATAAATAATAATACAAAGTGTAAATGTTTGGTAAAATTAAGTCTCCTCCCTTGTTAAAAATGATGTGGGACGATGTTTTAAAAGTTTCTTCCGGAGATGCTCCCGCTGTCTTTGAATATCAAAATGTTTTTGCTTGTTTATACAAACTTTACCACTCGTTAAAATCAAGGCAGCCTTAGTGTCCGCTTCTTGACCTTCTCCTCGTTCTACTTGGCTCAAACTTTTTTTCACTTCTGCCAAGAATGTTATTCCCCGGCAAGCCATAATAATAGAACTCCCTCCCAACCAACAAGTTACTGCTTGTCTGCAGGTGCGGATATTTAGCTCATTGCAAATACCTTTTAACAGTCGTTGCCGTTGTGCCATAAGTGCAGGACAGACACACAAAAAATGAGCTAATGATTCTGTTTTATAGCCGCATAGTCTGCATTGCGCAGTCTGGTGGTTACCTTTCCAGGATGGTAATAGATCCTTCGAGATGTGCATGCCCATTCTATAATCTGTAAAGGCTCTTTTTAAATGCACGTTGAAGTGAGAGGTTAAGTAAGCGTGTGGTAGTCCTGCTTTGAAGGAATTGATAATGGTCCAGCCGTGTCGCCGTTTTAGTAGTGTCCCTTTATCTTCTTGAAAGGATTTTTTCCTTGCTACCTTGTTGGCCAATCTGCTTATGCTTGCTTTATCCATGGCGGATTCCCATGCAGCTTCCAACTCCAGCTCTTTTACGCAGATTTTCAGGTAGTTTCCCCAGGAGCACGGGGTTCCGGTCTCCCCTTGATTTTTTATAACTTCCCAGTTTAGCCAGTCCATGGATTCCGGGTCTGCAGATCTAAGTTTATAGCACAGTTTTACGAAGCCGCTCATGCTCCTATATTTCTGGTTTTGCAGACCAAATTCAAGCCTAACTTGCGAGGCTGAGGCACATCTTGGAAGATTAAAAACTGCTTTGTAGATTTTGGTTTGGAGCTCATTTAGTAAGTCTGTTTCCTTGCCACACCAGGTGACTAGACCGTAAGACAGAGAGGGTAAAATTTGTGCCGACATGACCTTCAACAGATGTTTGTGATTTGGACAGTCCATCTTTGTTTTTAGTAGACGGTAAGCGAAGATTAGGGTTTGGGCTTTTGCGCGTATTGCAGTTCTATGCTCCGTTTGTTTTGCGCCCTGAGATATTGTGATTCCGAGGTACTTGTACGACCCTTGTTCCTTCACCTTTGTCCCGTTCACCATCCATGTATATCTTAGTTTCTTTGGGTCTACCAGACGGACCACTTTTGTTTTTTCTTTACTTAGGTCCAGACCCTCTTGCTTTAAATATTTTGCTAGTAGGTTTAGAGCTCTTTGTAGACCAATTGGAGTTTTACTCAGCAGTACTATATCATCAGCATATTGTAGGCAAGGAATTCGATGATTAGCCAATGATGGAGGGTGAACTTCGTCCGTCTCCAGCACTTTTGCGAGGTCGGAAAGGAAAAGATTAAAAAGGGTGGGTGCTAAAACGCAGCCTTGTTTTAGGCCCTGGTACGTTGGTATTTTCCTCGTGGTGTAAGCTCCATTTCCCAATTTCACCTTTGCCCATGTGTTTTGGTATAGAACTTTTATTGCCTTTAACAGTTTGGTCGGCATCCCCCAACACTGTAGCTTACCCCATAAACGCTCTCGGTTAACTCTGTCAAAGGCCGATTTGATATCGACGAAGCAGGCGTACAACCGTGCGCCCTTTGCTGCCATTCTGTCCGTTAGTAATGACAGGCAAGTGAGGTTGGTGATTGTTCCCATTTTCCGCCTAAAGCCTGTCTGGAACCAAGGAATTCTGTTTGTTTCTTCAATCCATTCTTGCAGCTTTAAAAGGATGCAGGAGGCGTAAAGCTTTGCTTCTACATCTATCAAAGATATAAGCCTATAGTTTGTTGGAATACGATGGTCACCATGTTTTAAAATTGGGTGAATGATGTTACCCTTCCAAGACGCGGGGACCTGGGCATCATTATAAATATGATTAAAAAGTTGCATTAGGGTGTCTGCCCAGAATTCCGGGTCGTGTTTGAAGATGGCGTTGGGCAGCCCATTCGGGCCTGCAGCTCCTTCAGCTTTTAGTCTTTTAATAATTTTACAGAGTTCTCCTCTAGTCGTTAGTTCCGGGAATACCGTCTCCTCTTTTGAACCCCCCTTCGTCCCTAATCCTTCTGTACCTGTGCTGTTGATTCCCGTCTGATCATCCTCAATTAAATTTGTTGACCTTATGTCGTTCGAGAGACCTACTGTTGTTGTGCAATATAGGGATTGTACGTGCTGGGACCAAGCGTCAGCTCCTACTCCTGCTTCCTGATGGAGTTTAGATCCTTTGTTTAGATCATTAATCATGCCCCAAAAGTAACGGCTGTTAGGATGTTTTCCTGCACTTAGGAGTTTATTCCATAGCTTTTCCTTGTAGGAGGATTTTGCGATGCTCAGTGACTTTCTATAAGCGCTTCTGGCTTCGATCAGGTCTCCCTTGTTTGCATGTAACCCCAGTATTTTTTGTCGTGCTAGATCTCGGGCCGCTTTGGCTAGAAACATTCATGTGCATACTGTATAAATCCAACATATATGAACATATATGAACATATGAAGAGAGAACAAAAAGAATGCAGACATCTGTTTTTGCAAAGTACAATGCACATTCAAGCATCCATAGTCAGGCAAACCAGCACCATTACAATGACCTACTATTAGAATTAGTTTTTTCTGATTGGCAGAGATATATACGCTGTCCAAGCAGGAACCACGACCCTAGTGAGGGTAAGTAAGTAACACACTCTAAATTAATCTGTGCTCACCCTCTGGTAGCTTGGCACAGAGCAGTCAGGCTTAACTAAGAGGCAATTTGTAAAGTATTTGTGCACATAACACACAGTAAAACTGTGAAAAGACCACAAATGGACTCCTCATCAGCTTAGAAAGATAGAGAACATTTTACGAGTAAAACAAGAACTAAATGAAAAAAATCCTATAAGTAGAAGTCAAGATATGATTTTAAACTGTTTGTAGTGCTTAGAAGCAAGTAGTGTCAACCGGGGCTATCCGGTCATGCTCAACCAGTGCAAATCCAAAAG
This sequence comes from Lissotriton vulgaris, assembly GCF_964263255.1. NCBI lineage: Eukaryota > Metazoa > Chordata > Amphibia > Caudata > Salamandridae > Lissotriton > Lissotriton vulgaris. The sequence goes on from NC_141693.1 coordinate 1,221,529,176, forward strand.
TAAAAGCCGACTGCAATGGAGTGCAGATCAGATAAAGGGACCAGCCTTGGCCAGCTGAACAGTACCTTGGATGTGTTGACGCTGAGGATGATGTGTGAAGCTGTAGAGGCAGGGCGTTGCTGTCCATCCCGCACACGTAGGCGATGCGTCGGTTCCAAGCTGTCCATTGGTAAAGATGCATCGTCGTCAAATCGCTGGGCTGTAGGCGATGCAAGCAGCACAAACTCATGTGTTGGCACCGAACCGCGCAAGGTCAGAGATGCATCGTAAACAGGGGACAATGTGTTGCACAGCTGGCGATGCAGTGTCCAAAGGTAGAGCAGCACAGTGATGCATCAGTTTAGAAGGAAATGCACTGGTTATGATCAACACAATGTCATTAATGCGTGGATTTTCTGGGTTGCAGCACTGAAAATTCACATCTAAGGGCCCAGGACTGGGTTGGCTCCACTTGGCGGAGCAGGACTCACAACAGACAGAGTCCAGGTGCCCGTTGTAGTTTGCAAGGTGAAGTCTTTGATATCCCTGAGACTTAAGAAAGTCACTCCCAGATAAGAAGCAGTAGGCAGCAGGCTAACACAGCAAAGTAGTTCACCAAAGTGGCAGTTCCTCCTTGAGGCACGGCAGTCCTTCTTCTTGGTAGAATGTCCTCAGTTCCAGAACAGTTCTGCTGTGGTGGTGTCAGAGGTCCATTACATATACCCAGTTGGGCCTCTGAAGTAGGGAGACTTCAAAGAGATGTGTTTGAAGTGCACAAGATCCTACCTTTCTTGCCCTGGCTCCAGACTCACTACAGGGGGTTATTGTAGTGTAGTTCCTATATTCCCAATAGGCTATGCGCATTGGAATAATATATCCTATAGATTAGACGTAGGACTGAGGTCGACTAGGTCTCTATCGAATATACTAGACTTATTTGTGTGTGCCAGCTACCTCAGAGGTCACTAGAAACTTTCTCGAATTCACAAGAACTGATTAGTCTCTGACAACCACATAAACATGACAACTTTGTTTCCCCAAGATGAAACGTATCTTCAGAGTCGTGGAAACAATAGATAGATATTTCACTCACTCAATCGTGCATGCTTCGTTTCACTAGAGGTGCAGAGAAAGTAGAAAGACGGGCGTTTTCAATAAAAGGTTTTTTTGAACAGTCTTCTTTCTCAAGCATAAGAAATGAACTGCTACAATCGTAACACTGTTTGTAAAATATAATGTGTACAGTATAAATAGTAGAATAAAATAATACTGTAAGAGCATTGTATGGTTCCTAAACCATATATAAATACATACATAAATAACAGAGGCTAAAAGTACTCAACTGGTACTTCTAAAATACGCCTACCCCGGTGTACCTAACCTAAGCTTAGTACGAGGGAAGAAGTAAGTGAGGCGTAGCATAAATATAATATTCTTTGCCAAAAATATGCACAAGATTTCTCTAAGGGTCTAATCAGCTTCGTACCTTAGTTTAGAATGGAGAAGGCTGGTCTCGGGACTCGATTTCCCAACAACCCGCAAGGGTAGCTTGGAAACACTGAAGCTGGATTTCTCGGCAGTAGAAAAGACAGCGTCTCTCTCAGTGCGTCTACCGGAGGGTCGGCTTCCTTCGGGACTTGCTGTAGCAGGGCACGTCCGGCAAGTAGATAGTCGAACTGCTCCAAATCCCCATGTGTTTGCTTGGGCGAGTGTGGGCATATTTATACCTTGGAGGTGCCGGGTTTGACGTATAGTTGGACATAATAGCGTCATCAAAGAGTCTCAGTTCTTTGAAAACTCCATGAGTTCTTTGACAAATCAATATTCAAGCAAGGGGAAGTCCCCGACTGTTGAAGCTGAGTTTTTATAGGAAATCGTTGTGGATTTTCGGAACTAGTGGAAGTAGCCCTGCCGTATTTGGACTGCATGAGCTATGCATAAATATGGTTCTGATTTCTATGCCTATATAAGGACGTGGTGATTTATACCTACATAAGGGCATGAATCGGGAAACTTACAATATGGTCCTAAAATGATACATAACAGTATGTAACCCTTTGTGTGGGGACAGGCCACAGTCCTTTTAGGTGAAAAGCATCAGCTTTTCCCTCCAGTCCTGCTCATGATGACACATCAATATGTCGATTGCTGCTCTGTCACACCTACCCTTCCATTGTGTGGCTGTCTAGAAGGAATGCAGAAAGCCAGCTGTCACGTATTCCAGAGACAGGCAAAAGGCTCCAAATGGTTTGAGTAAGAAAATGCCAACTTTCTAAAAGTGGCATTTTCAGAACTGCAATTTAAAAACCAACGTCACCATCAGTTGTGTTTTTGAATTGTGAATCCATAGACACGAACATTGGGATTCCCATTTCTACCCAATTGGAAATTGCACTTATAAAATTGAATAGGGCAATACCACTCTTATCATATGGGAGAGATAGGCTTTGCTGTGTGGGACAAGGAATGTAAGAGTATTTCACTGCCAGGACATGTAAAACTGAAAAAGTACATGTCCTACATTTTAAATGCACTGCACCCTGCCCATGGGCTATCCCGGGTCTGTCTTAGGTGGGACCTATATGTAATAAAAAGGAAGGTTTTGACCTGGTAAGTAGTTTAACTGGGCAGGTCAACATGACAGTTTATAAATGCACACACAGACTCTGCAGTGGCAGGCCTGAGACATTTCTAAAGTGCTACCTAAGTGGGTTGCACAATCAGTGCTGCAGGCCCACTAACAGCATTTAAATTACAGACCATGGGAACATGTAGTGCACTTTACTATAGGCATATAATTAAATTAAATATGCCAATTGTGGATAAGCCAATGTTACCTCTTTTTAAGTAAAAAGCAAATGCACTTCTTTAGCGCTGGTTAGTAGTGGTAAAGTGCTCAAATTCCTAAGGCCAGCAAACAGGAAGTCAGCAAAAACAGGAGGTCAGACGGCAAAAAGTCAGGGTAACTACTCCAAGAATACCAGGTCTAACACACACTTTGACCACCAGACATGCAATCACCCATGCACACAGACTATTAGACATACAAGTACCGCTGTGCACGAAAACCAATGCAGATAGGTGCACCTAAATAGACTGAACACACATATATAAACATATTCAGTCCCAGAGAATACATGCATTAAGAAAGTGCACAAGCATGAAATGCAGACATGGGCAGGGTTGAATAGGTGTGACTGGATTGACGTATGGATGCAGACTACATGCCCACAACTTTGCCTTCACTGCAGAGAAAATGTAGTTTGAAACGCTTAATACAATGGCATACCAATATCCATCCAATCCTTGGATCTATACAGTGATCGTTGAAGCAATACTTCAGTCTTCATGTCAACCCAGCGGTCGAAGTTTAAAACACAAATGTAATGGAACTGTAAGCACAGAAATTCATGGGGACCTCCAGGGTGTGAGGCTACCAATGAGTTGATGTGCCCGCCACCTACCACTCTTTCTCACCCTGAGTGTTTACTAGGACACTGGTAGCAAAGCAGAGTCTGACCTAAAAAGTATGTGGCAATCCTTAGCATACTCTCCCAAAATATTACTAAACTATGAGTGGTAAATGTTAGCATAACATCCCTAAGAATTGCTAAGTGATGAGCAGCCGGTCAACGTGGTCACTGGGGATCAGTGAGTGATACATTACACGTTTGCATACATTGATGAATATTACTGAGCAATTTACGCAGTAAAGAAATATGCATCTTCACTGGAAGTGTACTCTGTAACTAGAACACATAATTTAGAACAACAGAGAATAGGATCGGGATGAAGAGCTTTTTTCCAGTGCAACATTTGTCCTCTCTGCTGTCTGCTGTTTCTTCGGCCTCTCGGCGCTGTTCACTATATTCATCGCCACAGCGTTAACACGTGACGCAATTGAAGTATTCAGATTGCCTCAGCGACATCAAAGAGGTGGGCAGTCCAGGGATTTCATGCTTGACAACAATACTATAATGCTAGTCCATATCTAGAAAAAATAGTGGTGAACCCTGGCATTTATTATATATGGACATCTTTGGTAGTTCTGGTTGCGCACTATAGTTCGCATGTGGTAGGTGTTTCTATTGTGTTTCAGAAGAGTTAGCAAGTTTGTTATTTTGTAACTACTCAGATTAATCTTTTCAGTTCTTTCATTCTTTGGATCTGAAACATTGTGACAAACAAAAGGACCAGTGCAATCCGTGTTTGTAAAGGTCCCCGCAGTGCAGCCCATAACTTCCAGTGAAAACAGTGCCTCGTTATCGCGAGTAGGCAAGTGTTCTGATGTTCGGTTAGGGCACCACTGATTCCCGCATGTTATAGGCCAGAAGTTGATAACTGCCGCTATCCCCCCGCCCCAAAATATATCGAGATTCCTCAGTAACGGTAAATCCGGGAAGGGAAAGTAATGCCAATGATTGCAGGCCACAGCTGGGCTCCAATATATCCCATACATTGCTAATGATAATGCATAACGGCATACCAGGGCATTGGAAAGGCTGCACTCGTGATTGCGACGCTGCCTGGATTTTACAGACAGGTGGATGTCGCTGTGCCAAAATTCAATGATGAAAACAGCAAACAACATCCAACAGAACATGTTTAGACTGAAGTGAGCCAGCATAGCTCAGAAATTCTATTTAGTTTCGAATGCAAGTGCTCATAACAGCACTGACCGTAATAACAAATAAATACAAACTAAACAGAACAACACACAGCACACATAGGTAACATAGGCACCATATGGTTTGTCCTCACTGAGACCATAACTGCAACCCAGTTCACACAAAACAATACAATTCCCAAGATCAAAAACACACCAATCCAGCACCCATTGATCACCCCACAGTCAGTCTAGGCAAAGGGGAGATGTGCACTGTAAGAAGACATGATACCTCCAGTTTTCCTCAGGCACATACTTCAAACTGGGTGACACTAATATCACCCCGCAGATGGCAAGCACCCTGATTCGAACAGACCTCTAGCTACGCACACAAAAACATTAGTCATCATTATCAAGACGACCACCACATACACACACAAGACACATATGAACATCACACATACTACTCATGAACCACCAAAACACATAACAATTTAAATTAGGTGCTGGTCTAGCAAAGAAATAATAAAAGCCAGGGTATGAAGGTTACCAAACTCCTACTGCACCCAGAGAGCATATGAATAGAATAGACACGATGCACAAATCGATATAACATAACATAACATAGCAACATGATACAGTTTACCATATTGTGATGCAGTGAATTCTGATCACAGTTTATATCCTGTAACAACAAGTGCAGATCTTCCGCTGGACCAGAACCTGGATCATGCCAACACCGGCCCACATCACTCCTCCATCAAGCCCTTCTTCTCTCTGTTTCATTCATGTCCTTTATGCGATGCCTACTACCTATCATTTCATTGCCCTCTTGCCTTTATTTCTTCTCGATATCTTTAATTTTCTCCTGACCACTGCTCAATTCACTGCTTTAATTATCCTGTCTTCTATGCCACACACTTGGTATGCAGGCATCGTCCTACTATGTGCCCTACCCATGCTCCCCCCACCTATCAGCTGATGTTCATATGTTTTCATTCACCTTCTGAGCCCCCCTCCAATCTCCCCCCCCTATATCGGTGTGGGTTCTCTAATCCTATGTAACATTTAATTGCCTGATACATGTGCCTTGACGTCATCAATATATGCCTGATATCCTTAGAGCAATTCCTAATCTCTTCTCATTTTCTATCACATGCTTTCTTGACTCCTCTCGCATCTTATTGGGTGTTCAACTTTCATTGTTCATGGATCCTCACCTAAACCTTTAACACATGCTCCCTGGGTTCAAAGCAACATGTGCATAAACTGAAAGCACTGGAACCCATCTGGTAGAAATTGAAAATATAGCTGCCCATGAGTACCTTCATATGTTGGCAAAATGTTGAGTTAGCTGCAGCTATTTCATACATTCTCTGCACACTAAGAAATGCAGTAAACACCTACGCCTTAAGTAGTGTTCCAGGTGCGTTCTAGCTTTTGGGATTTAATAATTAAATCTCAGGAGATCTTTCTACAATAATTAAATAGAAGGTTGTTATTGTTTTTGTATGCAAATGACTCTCCCAATGGATCAGGACAGAAAAAAAAGAAATCTGACTTTGCACACCTGATTGTTTTGAAACAAGGTGGCATATTTACAAGGGGATTGTGACACCGGACCATCACTTATTACGACGTTCTGGTGGTACAATGCCCTGCACCATATTTACAAAGTGGCACCGTTTTGTGTGTGAAAGGGGTGTGCAATGGGTATTGTTGTGCGCTTTTCACCACAACACCCATTGCTTTTCGGCGCTGGACAAGGATCTGTAAAATCTGAGGCAGTGCCAAAAACTAACGCAATGCAAAAGAAGGCGTTAGATTGACAAACAGCCACGGCCGGCAGTGCAGGGCGGTGACGTGGGAAGGGGAGGGGCAGAGTGGGGGGGTAGTAATGTATGGATTACGGAGTTTTACAGGTAAGTAAACATTTAAATAAATAAAACGAATTTCATTGCGCGCACTGCATCGCATTTGGGGATGCAGAGAACTCAACGAAATTCATTTTATTTATTTAAATGTTTACTTGCCTGGGATGCTCCGTAATCCATACATTACTACCCCACACCCCGCCCCTCCCCCTCCCCACGTCACCGCCCTGCAGGTACTCCCACTGCCGGCCGCAGCTGTTGACAAACGAGGAGAAACACTTTTATTTATCCACGTTTATGCTTTTTCTATGTGTGCTGCATTCTTAGGCCACATAGCATGATCAAAACACCTTTAATGATTGTTTATGAGCAGGAAGGTGACAATCAATAAATAATGGGGATATGCTGCCTCTATGTTTTGCTACTTCTATTAAACATATTAGTAGCAAATCACCATTATTAATTGTTTATTTGCACGAAAGGATACCTTACTGCACATAAACAATCATTCCATGCAACGTAGAAACCCTTACACTATAGTGCAAATGTGTCCATGTTGGCGCTATGCAGCTATTTTTAGTGCCAGCGCAAGGGAAAACACAGGGGTCCACCATATTGTTGTTAATGCAGTGCATCCCTGTATTTTTTGAACGCAGCAATAAGCTGCAAACTTTGCCACCACGTTGAGCCATGTCCTTGTACATATGCCCCAAGGTTCCTTAACATACCCACTGTGGCCCCATATTGAGAATGAACTATGCCAACTGGCCAGGTCTCTCCTTTTAAATTACAAATGTATTGCTAACCAAAGGCAAGGCATGTGCTCTTTAAAGCAGCATGTAAAACTGATTCCATCTACCTAGTTTAAATATTTAACGTTCTTAGGGCAGCATGTCCCCAAAAGAAGCAAGAACGTAAGATTGTAGCAGATTACTTAGAATAGGAAAACCTATTTGTAGGAAATTGGGTTTTTGATTGAGAGGGTTGAAGACCCTTCTCTAGCAAAAGCCAGAATTCCTATCAAGGTAAAGCCCAAATGTCACTAAATTAACCTGGGCTCAACTCTCCACTTGGCACTGAAATAGCAAAAAAGTGAAAACTCAATGCAAGAAAAACCCAGTGCTAATTTAGAAAAATAGAGAACAATTTAATTAGTAATTTGACACCAAATTGAAGTCAGTAGAACCAGGGTTAAGAATTGGTAAATTATTGTAGTGAAAAATAGCGCCTAAATGATCAAAGCACTATCTACGGGTATCTAGTCAAGCGAGACCGGGACAAAGTCAAACGTTAGGGACAACCGCGAATGAGCGCAGTTGGAATACACAAGGTGAATTGGGCCCAATCTCGGCTTACCTTCAGACTCCTTTCTCAATGCCCAGGTCATGTAAAACTTAAAGTACATATCCAACATGTTAAAGACACCACACCCTGACCTAAGGGCTATCGCGGTATATCTTATGAGTGACTTATATGTATATGTATTTAAAAGGAAGGTTTAGGCCTGGAAAAAGGGTTATTTTGCTAAGTCGAATTGGGCGTTTAATACTGCACAGAGGCTGAAATGGCAGTCCTGAGACATGTTTTAAAGGACAACTTAGGTGGGTGGCAAAATATGTGCTGCAGGCCCACTAGAAGCATCTAATTTACAGGCCCTGTGTACATGTTACACCACTTTATTAGGGACGTTTATGTAAATTAAATGTGCCAATTGGATATAAGCCAGTTTAACCAGGTTTTGAAGGAGCGAGCAAAACCAATTTAGCACTAGTTAGCTGTGGTAATGTGCACAGAGTCCCAAAGGCCATCAAAAATGAATTTCCACAGAAAGGAGGGGCGAAAGCAAAACATTTGTGTGAAGACCACTTTAAGGCTGACAATTCTAACACTGCCCCTTTTACTAAATGATCTGAATGAATGAATTAATTAATCAATGAATATTAGCCTTATAAAGAGCACACTAAGCCCAGCGGCGTCAAGGCACTGCGGAAAGGGGTCAACGGGCGATAATGTGTAGGGTTCACTGTGATGAATGGGTGAAAAGTCAAGTCTTCAGGGCCTTACGGAAGAAAGAATGAGACTCCAGTCCAGAGTTTGAGGAGGGAAGGGAATTCCAGACTTTGGCCGCAGCTGAAGAAAAGGCTCTACCCCCCATCTTACTTTCTGAAACCTTGGGACTACCAGCAGATTCTTACTGGCAGATCTTAACTGCTTGGTAGGGACATATCTTTGAGAGACCCTTTTAATGCCTTCTGACCCAGTGTTATAGAAGGCCTTGTGAGTGAGACAAAGGGCTTTAAACAGGTTTCTTCGGCCAGAGGGGAGCCAGTGCAGCTTACTGATAGTAGCCGAAACCGAGCTGTATTTGGGATGGCCCATCACCAGCCTGGCAGCTGCGTTCTGCACCAGTTGTAGTTGATGCATGAGTCCTTTGTTGATACCCAAGTAGAGAGCATTACAATAGTCCAATCGGGACAACATGAGGGCAACAACAGCCTGTTTTCGGGAGGAAAAGGAAAGAAATTGAGAAATCCTCCTGAGACTCCTAATAACCCCAAAGCAGGTGGACACCATTCTACTAATCTGGGGGCCCAGGGAAAGGGAGTTGTCAACTAAGATGCCAAGGTTTTTTGTGATGGACCCAGGGCACGGGCAAGGGCCAAGCGTATCAGGCCTCTGACCAGATGTCCTGTTGGTTTCCAAAGACTAAGACCTTTATTTTGTCCCCATTGAGTCTGAGATAATTCTTAACCATACACAAGACCGCTGCCTGCATGCAATTAAAATTAGTTGCAGAAGCTTCTATGTTGTTGGTAATAGACACCATACTTTCTGTGTCATCAGCATAAGATAGCACCTCCAGCCCAAAGGATCTTACGACCCTGGCTAGAGGGGAAACATAAATGTTAAAAAGGGTTGGGCTCAATGAGGAGCCCTGAGGGACTCCACAGAACAACTGATTGGGACCTGAGTAAAATTGACACATCTTCACTATTTGTGACCTGTCCGTAATGAATGAGGTAAGCAAGTTCAGGGCGGCACCCCTGATCCCCATTTCCCTAAGCCTGCCCACCAACATCAAAGGAGAGATGTATCGAAAGCCGCCATAAGGTCCAGAAGGATCAGTAGTGTTGTATGATCAGCGTCAACCTGATGTCGGATGTTATTGACTACAGAGGTTAACGCCTTCTCAGTACTGTGCTCACTTTTGAAACCATTCTGTGAGCAATCGAGCAGCTGGTGTTTCTCCAAGAAGGTACTAAGATAGAAATTCAGGTGTGTCTCCCAAATTTTTGCTGTGACAGGTAATAGGGAGATGGGACGATAATTTTTTAACTCAGCCGGGTCCAAGAAGGGCTTTTTTAAAAGGGGTTTAACCACCGCAGTTTTCCAGTAGATGGGATACTGCCCGGATATGATGACCGCATTAAGTATAGAGGTCAGGTGTGGGACAATAACCTCCCTTCCTAGTTTCAAAATCTTTAAAGAGCAGGACTCAAATAGGGAACCAGATTTGATTCCACTTAGCAAACAATCCGTTTTCTCTTGCCGCAAAGGTGGGAAGGTGAATAAATTAGCTCCCTTCATGGGCATTCCAGGAAAGCCCGAAGAGTAGGAGTGCGATTATGGACCTGCTTCGAGTACATCAGCATTAAGGAGTTCCAGGGAAGAATATATTTCAGTGATCTTTGACCGGAAAAAACTCGCCATTCTATCACAGAGGACCGGGGAGAGGTCAATGTGGGCTGTAGCTGAGGGGGCCAAGAGAGACTTAATTACAGTGAAAATTTCCCTTGAAGACCGCAAGGATTCTGTTATTTTTTAGTAAAATAGCACCTTTTCCTCTGAGGTGGCAATTTTATATTCCCTTAATCTTAGTTTATGCAGATCTCTTTCAGCTGGATTGAGATTCAGACGCCATATCCTTTCTTGATGTCTGCGTTTCCTCACTTTCTCAGAGAACCAGGGGGCCAAATAGTGCTCCTTTAGAGGGAAAAGGAGGTCCAAAGCTGCTAAGAGCCATTCAGAAAACTCAGTGTAGGCATCTGCATCAATATTGACAAATTTCCACATCTATAGCCAAAGAGATTCAAATCATGGTGTTTCTTCTCAGTCAATGAACATGAAGCAGAATCGGGTGGTAGGAATGCTAAAACCATCTGGGAAATGAGCAATAAAAAGAGAAGTATAAAATAAATGGAAATAGGACCATTTAAAAAAATTACAGCTACATTAATAATCCCAAGTCTAACATAAGCTAACTTAATAGTTAATAGACAGGAGTAAATAATTCAATATTTCAGTTTACTAGAATTGTGCTTCCCAAACTTTTACAACAACAGCCTCATTTTTCTAACAACCTTTCGGGACCCACTTAGCAATGATGATCAGGAGGCGGGGAACAATGTTTTAATATAATAACGGCAATTTTTTGTACACATTGCAACCTTGACTATGCCCTTCGATATCAGACTTTGGCAATAATATTGAGCTGCCCATAAAAGTGGCATATGGTGTACTGCACTGGAGTCTGGAGTTAGAACACTTTTCAGAGTGGGTGCTGCCCCGTGGCATCCATTCACTAAAATCAAATAGCTTCTGAAAAATGTTGGTGTTGATTCCAGTGATACTGGCCTAAAGGAGAATCTGCTATTATTGACTTAAAGTATAGAAAGGTCAACAAAATACCATGTTGGCTAGCAAAACAATTGTAGCGATGACACTGTACTTGAATTCTAAGTCTCTTTCCTCTTGAAATGCTATACTACTTAGCCAGTATTGTTAACGGATAGTTTATTTAAAGCAATCACTAGTGCATTTTCTTCACTTATGTCACTCATCAATTTAACTACACCGTACATTCTAGAACCTATTGTTATTGTTTTATTTGGCGCTTTATGAATAAGCAGTGACAAAAGCAATGTCTATCCATGTATGGTCGTTTATTAGATGTACAGAAGCCCAGACACAACACTTCTCCTAAAGTAAACTGCTGTTTCTGAATTACTTAGCACCCAGGTTCCAAGTGATACTGGGTTGCCCCTAAATTTATATACATGACTTTGGAAGGGTCAGATTTAATATTCCCACACCCATCTTAGCAACATTAGAGAATGTGCTGGACTTTGGAGGTGTAAAATGTACTATTCCTTCTCCAATCTATAGCAACAGTAGGGAAAGTGTTGGACTTTGAAGGGGTAAGATGTATTATTCCCACTCCAATCTTAGCAAAAGTAAGGAAAGTGTTGAACTTTGATGTGGTCAAATTTACTATTCCCACTCCATTTTATCTGGACTTTGGAGGTGTAACATGTACTATTCCTTCATCAATCATAGCAACAATAGGGACATTGTTGGACTTCGGAGGGGTCAGATTTACTATTCCCACTCCATTCTGAGCAATATGAGGGACTTTATTGGACTGGGAAGGGGGTAATATACTATTGACACTGGACTTTATATAACAGTAGGGAAAGTGTTGAACTTTGGAGCGGTCAGAATTATTAAAATGTTTTAATAAATTTAAATATTGACAAAAAATAAATGTTTTAAAATATCTTTAAAAAAGCATTCATTACATACTGCGCTAGTAATTTTTAAATACAAATATAAATGTATATTACAAATAAAGTAACATGTATGTAAAAACAATACAAATATTTTTAAATAAAACACTTCCAACCCTACTGCCCCAGAAAAATGAACCCCAAAAAATAATTTAAATTACTAAAAATTCAATAATATCAAAATGATTTAATTATCTATTATACATTTAATTTAACTATGAAAATAACACAACTAAAAATTATAAAATAAATTAACACGATTAAAAATAAGTACATTGATCAATCAGTTAACAATTACAATAAAACAAATTACTAAATAACAACTAATCAATAATTAAATGTACATAATTTTCAAAAAAAGCATACATTCCAAAAAACATAAACTAAAACAAATAATTTACATATTATAAAATAACCATCCTAATCCCCTATAACTGCAACAACACAATAATAAATAAAACATTTCTAATTCACTTAAAAAACTAAATGTTATATAAAGAAACTACAAAATATACTAAAACAACTAAAACACTAACATTATTACAATTCTTTAGGAAATTACCATCTTTTGTGTGATGTGCTACCTCATAACTAGTATTAAAGTGCCTTACCCCACCCCCTTTGAACATGATAAAATTGGCATACCCCTAAACGGCATTTTTAACTTACCTATAAGTCCCGATTATACAGTACAAAGCGCACCCAGGTCCAGTATGTTAAATGTCACTAAATGACTGCAGCATCTATTGTGCCATCCACTACTGTGACAGTTCAAACATGACTGCACGCCAACCATTTTAGCCTGGCTGTTGCAGTTTTAAACGGCAAGCATGATCTGTCAAAATAATACTATTTTATAGGTCAAAACCTTCCTTTAATTAATATAATATTCATAAGTCACCCCTAAATAGGCCTTATTGCTGATAATACAGTTAAACATGTTTGTACAGTGAAAACGCCTCAAAAGCTATTGTCGCTTGCTGTAGCAAGTCTGGCTGTTCCATAGGAAAACTCTGGGTTACATTAAAATATGTAACAATGCAATGTCACTTAGAGAGCAGCTAGAAATATGACTCGAGAAATATTTAATAGCTAGCCAGAGGTAATTAAATAGTAAAATCAAATTTGTAATAAATATTACGGAAAAGGAACTTTAAAAAGTTAGCTTTCCTTGCCTAAAGCCTCTGTAAGTCCATTTGCATGAGCCCCAGCTGTCACCTAGCAGCTAAATAGCCCCCTTGATCTGGTCTGAAAATGGCTTACAGAGCCGGATATAGTGTTTGAGCGTGGAGTAGTGTTATTTTCCCATTACAGGATGGTCAATGTACTGTGCCCAGGGACTTAACCCCTTCCACGCTGATGACGAGCTGGGCTCGTCATGGCGTAGCCTCCTCGCACGCTGATGACGAGCCCAGCTCGTCACGTAACATGCGATGTACAAAATCTCAGCATGAGAGCAGAATTCCGCTAGCGTGCATGAGGTTAACTTCAAAGAGGCCTACCCTGTCACAGGCAAATGTTAGCTGACTCTTTCTTTTTTTCTCCAGTCAGGCAGGCACACATCCCAGTGGGAGCAAAGCTGCACCAAGAACTGGTTTGGAGTGACTACATGTGAAGGGTTGCTCATTTACCTGGCCATAACTCTGGAGTGGGCACGTAGGCTCTGCACAAAGGGAGAAGTGTTTCACCATCTTGGATTTAGGCAGAGAAGGGCTCTTTGGGATTGATTGCTGTAAGGCACAATGAAGTGCTGCAAAAGTGGGTGGGGGTCACTTCAGGGAACTTTTACCCTGTTGATTATGGTGGGGCCAGGAGTCACCCTGACCCACAGGCTGATGCCAGGCACACATGTGAAATCTCAAGCCCCCTCCTCAGAACACTATTGGGACAGTGGAAGAATCAGACTTGCTGTCTTTGACCAAAAATAGCCCTGAAGGACAGGGCCTGATTGATCTCTGATGCACCCAGAACAAAGAAGAGATCTCTTTCTATAGGTGATAAGGCTGCCCTCTTGTTCAAGTTACATTCTAGTACAGGGGAAAATAAGCTACTAAAGGCCTTTCTCACAACTGCCCAGCTGAGCAACTGGGCCTGACATGAACCCTGCTGGTGGCTTCTGCTGGAGTAAGACTTGACCCCGTAAGTGCAGCTCCTAAAGTTATGAAACCCTGGACTGTGTCATAATCTACTCCTCCTAACAACTCCTGAAACCTCGGAATTTGAAATGTTCTTGCTCCATAGACCTCTGTAGCACCAGGACCAACCTGTCAAGCCAATCCGACAAAGGTGCGTTGACACAATACTGAAGATTCAGGTTCCACCTGCTCTGAGATTTTCTGAAGCAGCAAACACAATTCAGTGGGTCCCTGCGGAGAAGATATGCAGCCTCTTGGATATATCTTCTGTCACAACCTGTAACCTTGCCCCACTGGAAGAATTCATGCTCCATAAAAGAGACGAAGACCAAATGTAGAAATTGTGGTCAGCATCTAATGTTTTCTGCACTATTTTGAACCTTAAACTTGAAATATTTATACATATGGTTCCCCTTATTGGATTTTTGTCATTATTTTTACAAATGTGTTCTATTTTTCTATATATTATAATATTATATATTTTTCTATTATATTCTTGATATCACAATTTCTTTTACCCAATATTCTGTCTCACAATTTTTTAGACAATATTTTGTTGGAGTACCGTCCTGAGACTGATGTAACAGTCATTCTTGTTCAGTTCTTGTTACAGTCCTGGAGAGTATCAGAGTGGACCTCATATAGCAATTCCCTAAATTGCTCTCTGGTGCAGCAGTGTCTTCATTCAAGAGAAAGGAGTCATTCAGGTAGAAGGCAAGCACTTTATAACATTTTAAGTCCGTAGGTTACCGTCAGAGCAGGTAGGTACTGTTAGGGTTCCATTCTAGCTCCAACTGTCCTCTACATCCCTGTGTAGTATTGTTGGCATCTACCTTGGTAAAACTGTGCATTTGTTGGGCAACAGAAATGCCAGGATTGTGCCAGACTGATTCCAGGCACACCGTCAGGATGTGTTGTCCTATGTCCCTGCTAATCATATTGCACCATCTGTACCCATAACCCTACACGGCAGCAGATGTGTGTGCAACCTTAGAACATGACAACCCTGATGCCCTAAAGAAATCGTGGTAAGAGATCTAGAATGCTTTTGTTTGGACTCTCATGCATACCCAAAGAAGCACACAGAAATTACTCAGCAGGGGTTTTCAATATTTGTTGAAGAGTTGTGATTCGTGTGTAAAATACATGTGCTGTGATTATCGGTACAATGAAACAGATTAGCGTAATTAGTATTGCAAAAACAGTGAAAAGGATGAACATTTCCACCATTGTGCTAAAACAGTGTATATATGCAAGCATATAAGTACTTTGTATAATATTTGTACTCCTGACTAGCACTTCTTAACCTAGTTTTGTCTAGGATAGGTGATTTGTATTGTCTAGGAGGGGTCATTTGTCATCTGTCAAACCCTACCAGGTGGACACATTTCCTGTTACCTGTGGGTAAATGTCATCAGGCTGTCTGTCTTGGTGTAGAGCTGAATATGTGTGAATCATTAAGTATTATACACAACATACTATTGATGGAGTCTGCTAGATTGTTGTTGCATGATCAAGTCAATACGATCAGTAAAAAGGGTTATAAAAAATGTTGTGCTGTTTCCTATAAAAGTGATGTACTATGTTGTTCATCCATCGTAATATCTTAATACATTTGGAATGAGATGTCCACAATAAGAGGCAGATTTACAAGAAACTAAC
The DNA here is from genome assembly GCF_964263255.1 of Lissotriton vulgaris. Taxonomy (NCBI): domain Eukaryota; kingdom Metazoa; phylum Chordata; class Amphibia; order Caudata; family Salamandridae; genus Lissotriton; species Lissotriton vulgaris. The sequence continues at coordinate 1,221,544,999 of NC_141693.1, forward strand.
TCAGCGCAGTGCCACAAGTCATTTTGCTGCACTGCGTTTGTTTAGAAGCACAGGAATGTGACATATTTAAAACAATAATACATCTCAGGGTGGCTTTAAATGTGCTTGTAACAATCATGCAGCAGGTTGCCCTACCATGCAACGTGACTCTCCGGCGGCGCAAGGGGCTTGTTAATATGCTACTAAGTTTCCAATGAGACAGAGTTTTATGCCCTAACGTTGTCTGTCTGGTTGGAACATCTACTACTTTCCGCAGCCTATACACTCTAGATCAGGCAGATATTTCAACCTACACAGATGTACACATATGCACACTAGAGCTGTGTCACAGTCACACAAGAGTAAAACAATTACACTTAAGTGATACTTACTACACAAGTTCAAGTTTATTGTATAGTTAATTAAATGAATACAAATTACATAAAACACAAATATTATAGTAAAGGTACACAGTGATAAGAAAAGAGAAAAAAACTTTTAAATGATCATTTCCTATGCAGGAGTGTATATTACATTCACAGTATAAAATTAAAAACTTGTAGAAGTAAAAGATATCTTGCTGTAAAACAAACGCTTTAATTTTTAAAAATCCTTAAAAAGCAATAAAAAGACATAGCAATAAGAATGAGCATGATGGTCGTGCAAAAAAGAATAACTTCTAAAATGCGAATAGACCATAACATTAAGGTACACAATGCGGTTCCAAAGGGTATGCGACTTGTAAAGTACAGGCAGCATGTAAAGAAATAAACTGCTTGCTAGTAGTGGCACAAGAGCATGTTGGGCAAGGTAGCACCAGGCAATAAAGTTAAAGCGCGAGATACAGTGCCTACAGGAGTACGACTTGTAAATTACTGAGGATGTGAGTAAAATGCATATACAGGGGTTGCACAAGAACCCGCCATGCATGCACCTAGAATATCACAAAGAGGTTAGTGCAGGTCATTTATGCTGAGGTGTGAGCCATGAAATTCGAGTACAAGATGCCACAGTTTATGGAGCCCAGACTATGAGATTAATCAAAAAAGTTGTTGCAACAATACAGGCCATTATTTTAAGTTGCAGAGTTAAGTCCCAAACAATATGAGCCCGTAAAAGAGTAAACGGTGCAGGCCATGAAATTAGAGTGCAAAGTTAAGTCAGTGTGTGACTCTTTAAAATTCAAACAGAGATTAAGGATATCATGCAGATTCTGCTCGAGGTCAGGCTGAACCTATTTGGCACCAAAGGTAGCACAGAAAAGGCAATGCAAGGTACATATGTCAAATTGAGGACTATGGTCGTCAAAAATAAATACAGGTTATACATGCCAAACAGAGTACTGTAACATTTCAAGTGCAAGATATTGCAATATGTAAACACACAGTCGGTGCAGTTAGAAAGAGGTTTTTACTTTAATACAGGCCCTTTGGACACCGGCCCCTGCCACAGTAGGAGCTACACAGTTTTATTGCTGAGTCTGTTGGCAGTTCGAGTTCTTTAACAATTTACGGACTTGCATTATAATTTCCTAAACTTTGCCATTTCAGTCACTGGTTCCTGGCAGTATTGAAGGGAAACGGCCTCCTTAGCCGAATGCGTCCAATGTAAGAAGGTAGCCCTCAATAAGGTTCAAGGGGCGGGCAGCAACAAGTAGCAGAGTAATATATGTCCTAAGGATTCCCTTCTATAATTGCACAATCTACACTCAGTAATGCTTTCAAGAGATCTGCAAGTTGGATTCAAATCTCTGATTGGGAGCAGCACCAGTCTTGCTGACAACATTTGTTTTAAAGCAAGTTTTCCCACTGCCTAGGGGAGATAAGATTTGAATGAGTTGTTTAGTTGTTGCGCTGTTAGTAGTGACTCGTGGAGGACCTTCACTCGCAGGGCTTCCATGCCCAATTCTCGTGAGCGATGATACAGATGTTTCCTTGTTGCATATTTGATGCTTGTGTAGTTGATCATATTTGTGACCCAGTTCTCCACCACGAGTTGCAGACGTTCCTTGGCTGCAGCAAGATTTGTGGAAAAGAGATTGTTAGTGCTTTTGAAAATTGTTTTATTGAAGCCTTCATGCAAGGTGTTGGAGGGAGCAGCGATTACCTGAAAGTAGTATTTAGCAAAGGCTGCCACATTTTCCAGGTTTTGCTGCACGAGCCCACATTCCAGCCTAATCAAGGTTTTCCTTGTATGAGGGGGCAGGTGGAATAGCTTCTTGTAGGCTGTACACTGAATCTTTTCTAGGGCTGTTCCTAAGTCCCAACATACCTGTGAAAGCTTGCTGAGCATAGCTAAGCGCAGGGAGCAGTTTGGCAAGAACTATCCTCCAAATAGCAATAGACATTGGGCTATCAAGCGAGGTATTTAATGTGCATAGGGCATGTTTGACAATTTTCCGGTCAAAGCCTGCGATGGCTGCACATGCGCAGTCTTGCTGGCGAGATCTTATGAGATTGAGGGACATTCACTAACGGGCTTTAAACCCCCCCCCCCCCCTCTTTCCCATTGGCCGGCATCACAGTTCATGCTAAACGGTGGCCGGCCATTGGGAAAGAGCTTGCAGTGACTTACACTTTTCTCTTTTTTGTCCGTCCCACTTGGACGGGCTGACTTGACTTCCTGCTGGCGTAAAAGGTTATCTTTATGGGGCGAAACAGATGGCCCCATAAAGAAGATAATAAACCTTTTACGCCAGCAGGAAGTCAGGCCAAGCCCGTCCAAGTGAAACGGCAGAAAAAAGAAAAGGCTACGTCACGGTAAGTGCTTGTTAGTGGTAGCATTTACAAAATGTGAATATATCTCCAGTCGTCCAGAGCGCGGCGGAACTCTGTACATTGAAGCCAGAGACATACCCTACCCCCTTGCACCTTTCCAAGCCTCATTTCCTTTTCAGGCACCCTATCTGTTCCCACCTCCTGTACTTCAACTCTCTCACATGCAATCACGCCCTTGGTTTCTGATGGGAGTAAATTCTCTTATTTCAACAGTGTTTTACGGTGTGTTTATTTTTCTTTTTAATTCAAGGAGAGTTCTCTTCTTCTGAAACCCAGAATTCCCCAAGCCCCCAGTACAAAGCAAAACATAGCGCGAGGCTGGCGGGTCCGCAACGCTCTTGGGCGATAGAGCTCCCGTCTCGAGGACCGGTAATAGTGCAGAAATCGATGCCGCATTCAGCAGGGAAATTAGAAGAGCACACTTGTAATTTAGCTGAGATTAGACAGAAAGTGATCCACCCTGTGTGGTTAACCCCTAGGTCCCAAGGGCTCCCGCCCATTGATCTCACTCAGTGCCTGGGTAATTATGTGAACGCTGGGTGTTCGCATCGGCACCGATCGTGTTCACGTCCTTCCAGGATGTGAACACGATCGGTTTCCACTTGATGCCTTACAAAGTGCGGACTGCATGCCTCCTTCAATTCTGTAACTGTGGGTGTAACTGTGTGTGCTTTATGTTTTATCTCATGAGCCCGGTTGGGTTGAAATGCAATACAGTTTGTTCATAAAAATATATATATATATATATATATATATACTATTCTCACTTTGTAGCTCTTGACATCTCAAATTCTCTTTCCTAAGCATTGTCTTTAAAGGGGTCCATAGTCTAGTCCCTCCTTCCCTCTCCTCTCCTGATCAACACTACACACTCTCCTACCCCCTGCTTACCGCAAAGATATCACCACATGGAACTCCAAGTTGTGAGGATTGCCAAATATCTCTCCACCGCAACAGAGAGAAAGCTGATGCGTGACGTTCCTAAGATGTCAGCTCCAAAAATAGTTTATCTGACACAAGAACTAAAAGGCGGTGCAAATGCACCCTTCCCGGACCTAAACAGCGCAGTCCGGCGGCTCCAAAAAAGACACAAGGAACAAATGGCCAAATCAAGGGGAGCTGAAGTGATTTTATCCATCTTCCGTTCTCCCGCAGAAGTCAACGTGCAGCCGCTAGAACCCCTCGGACTTGTAGTTAGTTAATTCAGTCCTGGTGGTCCCGTTCCCCAATGGAAGACCTCCATGAAAACAGGACAGGGTTCATACTTGCTTCGGACATTTGCGTCACCTGGAAAACACAGAAAAGGTCAGCAGTGCCAACTAACCCATCCAAAATTCCAAAGTCGATAAACTGAGCTTTCTTTAATTTGTGAATTAGGAACACACTGTATTTGCAGAACTTGCAAACCTGTGATAGTAAGTAACTAATGTATAGGAAAAAAAATCGATTGTCCTTTTTTTTAACAGTGGGAAGGTAAGAGGCTCAGTCTTTTAAAGCTAACAGTGGGAAGGTAACAGCCTCAGTCTTTTAAAGGGCCCAACGCTGGTGCTCACAAATGCTGAGGTTGCCAAAGGCCAGGGCTTAATTTGTGCCGGTGGTAGGCACAGCACTCATTTTTAGAGAATGGGACTTATTTATCATCATCATGCTTTTGGTGTTTAAAGAAAAAGGCATGAGCGAAAATCAAGACGGGATCCACACCCCTGGTGTTTGGCAACCTCTGCATTTGTGTCTGTGAAACTGTGTGTGTGACACTGTGTGAGACACTGTGTTCTGTGAGACTGTGTGTGTGACTGTGTGTGTGACTGTGAGTCTGACTGTGTGTCTGACTGTGTGTGTGAGAGACACTGTGTGTGTGAGAGACACTGTGTGTGTGTGAGACACAGTGTGTGTGTGTGTGTGAGAGAGACTGTGTGTGTGTGAGAGACTGTCTGTGTGAGAGACTGTGTGTGTGAGACTGTGTGACTTGTGTGTGTGAGACACTGTGACACACTGTGTGTGCCACTGTGTGTGTGAGACACTGTATGTGTGAAGCACTGTGTGTGTGAGACACTGTCACTCTCTACTACTCTCTACTACTCTACTTACTCTCTATTACTCACTCTCTACTACATACTCTCTATTCATTCTATTACTCACTACTCTCTACTCTCTACTACTAACTCTCTACTACTCTCTACTACTCACTCTCTACTACTCTCTTCTCTACTAATCACTCTCTACTACTCACTCTCTACTACTCTCTCCTACTCACTCTGCACTACTCTCCACTACTCCCTCTCTACTACTCTCTCTCTACTACTCACTCTATCTCTACTACTCTACTCTCTACTCATTCTCTACTGCTCTCTATTACTCACTCTACAACTCACTCTCTACTACTCACTACTACTCACTCTCTACTACTCACTCTCTACTCTCTACTACTCACTCTCTGCTCTCTACCTCTTACCTCTCGCGCTAACTCTCGCGCTACCTCTCTCTCTGCCTCTCTATTCTCTACCTCCACCTCTCTACGGCCACACATATGCACATATATATGAACATATATATGCATTTATATATATGTATGTGTGTGTATATATATATACATACATACATACATATACAAACAAATATATACATCTGCATATATATAAATACAAATATAAACGCATGCATACATGTACATATATGCATACATATGCATGTTATGTACATGAAAGTTTGAAATACACTAATAAAAGCAAAGCCAAAAAGCCACCCAATTACAAACAGAATTGCTTTAACTTAAACGTGGGTGAGACCTATTGCATTTTCAATGCTTGTTGCTTTTATATTCATTTTGTGTAGGTTTCGCATATCTATGCACCCAGATAGTTGTAATGTACGCAATCCAGCTTCTGTGGCCCCAAACTCCATCTAGTAGACCTTTTATTTGGATGTCTCCCAAAGGTCAGGTTGTTTTAATCCCGTCGGTGACAACCTCATCTGCCATGGCGGTCGCAGCGCAGTAGACCTCCGGACCCTTCGGGGGGATCCAGCCATCCTGTATTGTCCCACGGACTTCAGTGGTCTGGGGACAATCATCTGAGTGCACCGCAGCCCTCAGCACGGAGGAGTGTGCCTGGCGGCCTGAATATCGGCACCCCACTGTGATTCCCGCCCAGGGTCTGCGGGCGGCCAGACTGGAGCGGAGGCCTGCGGTTGGCATGGGGTTTGGGGCCTCTGCGTGGTCTGTTCAGCGGTGCCCTGAATTATCTGCGCTTCCACCCGAGGACGCATACGAGACTCGATCCCCCTACCTGACAGCTGCGCTAAGGCGGACGGCCTGATGGGGTAACCACCTGGAGGTCGGCGGCGTGCGGAGGGCACTGCCGTCCGGGGCCGGGCCTGCCAGGATCTAGCGTGGTGAGTGGGGGAGCTGGCGGTTCCTGTGCGATCTCACGCGATCGGGCCCTGGATCTACAGCCTGCTGCGGCCAGGATGCCATTGACACTATGCAGCCAAGGGTGACACTAACCTGCTAAGAGGTGCGTCCATGAGAGGAGACCGGGATGAGGCGGTGGTGGAGCCCGTTGGCCTGGCTCCTGCGCCATGTGTTGGGTGCCCCTGGGGGACGGGTGCACAGCGGAGGACAGCTTGAGGCCCATAGTGCAGAAGCAGGCGGCACACGGACCAGTCCAGCCCCCCTGGGGCGCATCAATGGGTAGGAACTGCTACGTGCAAGGAGAACCTGCCAAAGGTTAGCGCAGTATCACGTACAGTGTCACGAGCTTGAGTAGACCCCTGCGGACTGCCCCTGGACCTTGCTGGGAGTGAGGTGTGCTGGAGTGTACCCCCCCCCCCCTTTTTTTTTCTTTTTTCGCGGTCTATAGGCTGCTTGGGCTAGAGGAATACCAGATTGACGTGTGATCCCGAAAGAGACTGCGAGGCAGATGCCGGGGCCGCCCCTCCTGGTTCCGCCCACAGTGGAGAGCTAGCTAAAAGGGGTCCTCTGACACTTCTATCACCAGTCCTTATCGAGGTACAGCATCGCTGGATGCGTCTCCCTATAATGGACTGAGTCTACCCCACACGAGCTAAGACGCCATACTTAGCGAGGAACACACAGGGGGACACTGTGCCGTCATATTGCATATTCCACATCTCGGTGAGACCACAACGGTGGACGTGGACCGGAAGCCTCACCTACCAACTCTAGACATTGCTGTCCTCCAACGTTGGTCATATTTGCTCTGCCTGGCCGCATGCCACAGGACACCGCCTCCCCTAAACCCCTATCCCGCGGTCGATACTCTCCGGGATGCGCTGAGCAGCACTAGGGTTGCGTCCTACCGCTACCTGGGACATTAATGGACATCCCGAGGGCCTGACCACTAGGACGACTTGGCGCGGGGACTGCCGGCAACGTTGCGTCATGGGCAGGACTCGGACGAAGAATACAGAAGGACAACAAGGGCCTGACCCCTCTCCTACCATGGCGGGCCACGACAGTAGGCCCTCATCGCCTGGGGCAACATTGACCGGACTCACAGTGGAGCCACCGGACAAACTGGACCTCATCCTCAAGGAGATCGAGACTCCAGGAGAGCGCTGGAATTACAAATGGGTACTCTGACCACAGGGTTAACGCTGCTGAAGGTAGACCATAATAAACTGGCGGACACGGTCAAGGCCACGGCCAATCCATCACTGACCTCACCCCCAGAGTAGCGGAACACTCATCCACAATACAGCAACTCCAAAAGCAGGTGACTACGCTTATGGACTGGGTGGAGGATGCGAAGGCAGAAACAGACGCAATAACGTCTGCCTTATTGGACTGCTGGAATGCTGTGTAGGAAGTAGAGCGGCGGACTTCATGGAGACATGGTTCAGAGACCATGTGGCATCTGAAGGGTTTTCCCCGTACTTCTGTGTGGAACGGACCCATCAAATCCTGACTGGACAGCCCAGGCCTGGCACGCCACCCCGCCCTCTGATCGTGAGAATCCTCAATTATAGAGACCGCAACATCCTGCTACAGAAAGCCAGAGAAAAGGAACTAATCCAGTATGAAAACCACCGCATATCCTTATACCCCGACTACAGAGTGTTGGTACAGAGACAGAGATCATCCTATCAGGCTGTAAAGAAAAAACTGCAGAAAGGCCAACTCAAATACGCACTCCTATATCCTGCTCGGCTGAAGGTTATACATGAAAAGAAGACCCACTTTTCTGAAAGCCCAGCAGACGTTGAGGAGTGGATGGAAGTAATGTGCATTGGTTCTAGCCAAACCAGCAACCCGGACATCTCCTCACAGGACTCAGGCGCAATTCCGAAGAGGACCTCCCACCGAACCCTGAATCCCAACCGGAGTAAAGGTAGCGCCGGCCCATCACGAGAACAGCAACAGGGGGACCAGGAGGGGGCGCTGGCAGTCGCTTGCGCCTTCCGTGAAGACTCTAACAAAATTTCTACTGACTCAGAAGATAGCACTATCCATTCAGACTCTGAGCATAGTGCAATCCTCTTCCCCACGATCACGCCTAGGGCAGCTGATGATATGCTCGACAACTGAATACTGAGGACGAGTCAGCGATACCTGAGTCAGATGCTGCGATACCTGCCCTTGTACATGGCGTGAGCCTTACGCCTGAGAGACAATCATATCCTTCTGCTTATAATAATTTCTATGTATGTTAATGAACTCCTGGGTCCAGTTTGGGGATGGGCGAGGCTATTGCCTCGCTCCTACTGATGTAACTGCTGCACTCTGATATATCTGGGGTATGTACAAGCTGGGGAGGGGCACTGCAGCACTCCTCGTCGTGACTGATTATGTTCATAACACTGTCCCCACCACAACTGCATACTCATGCCCCCCGGGGACAGGGTACAGTTGAGCCGCTGGGTCTCAGACCCTATTATGACCATGCTCAGGTATAAGGTTAGCTACCCCCTTGCTATCGTATGCACCGTTTATTTATTTTATTTATTTAGATTTATAAAGCGCCTTATCACACAGGGGTCTCTAAGCGCTTGTCAAGAGGTACACACTGGTTCAGTGAAGGAGCGAGGAGCTGTTAGGACGTACCCCAAGCCTCCAGGAAGAGCACAGTTTTAAGCATCTTCTTGAAGGGTCAGAGATTTGGTTCCTTGCGCAAATGTACTGGCAAATTATTCCACGCCACTGGAATCGCATTGTAGCAGACAGTCTGAAATGGGGGCAAACCAGGAGGGTGGCATCTGCCGATCGGAGCGTCCTACTGGGGACATAAGGAACTAGGCGCTCCTTGATGTATCTTGGTGCTTGTCCATACAGGGCTTTATGTGTGGTACAAAGGCCCTTGAACATAATTCTCTGCCTAATTGGAAGCCAGTGGAGCTCGCGTAGCAAAGGTTTAGCGTGCGCCCGTCTTGGTTTTTTAAAAATTAATCTTGCTGCGTCATTCATGACTATTTCTAATCTGGTCAATAGTTGTTGGGGGAGTCCAGCATACAACGAATTGCCATAGTCCAGATGCGACAGGATCATGGCTGATACCGCCCGTCTGAGGGTGGCCGAAGTCAAAAGTCTGGATATTTTCCGCAGTTGTCTTAATAGGCCTACACAAGTGCCGACAACTGATGAGACTTGTTTTATCATAGAAAGCTTGGCATCTATATAAATGCCCAGGCTTTTCACAGCCACTGCTGGTTCTGGAAAGGGCCCTAGTTCTTTTGGCCAAAATAGGTCATTCCAAGGGCTGGACGATGTGGCAATCGCCAGCACCTCTATTTTGTCCGGATTTATCTTTATCGAATTGGCGGACATCCAGTTAACCATGAATGTTAATATATTTTGCAGTCTAACATATGCCGAGGGTGAGTTATCGATTTGGATAATGATTTGAGTATCATCGACATAGTTATAAATCCGGCACTCCATCTGGTTTAATGCAGAGATCAGAGGTTGCAAATAAACGTTATCTGTTTCGTACTATTTGTACCCCATTGTTGGGCCCAGTGCAGTTTAGGCGCTGTGCCAAGTTTTGTTAAGGTTATGGGGAAGGGGGTTTCCTGGTCAGGTCTGCTCTACTGGCTCCACGGAGATGGGAGCTCCACCTTACACATTGGAACATGGCAAGGAACACTATCTCAATAGGGTCGTATAATTTTGTTACGTGGAATGTACGGGGATTAGGAGCAATCCAGAAAAGACACCGTATTTATGCATTCCTCCTTAGATGTAAGACACAGCTGGCGTTCCTCCAGTAGTCCCATTTAACTGACTCCGAAACACAAAAGATGCAGAAAAAATGGAGGGGGCACATTTACTCCACCAATTATCCTGCTTTTGCTAGGGGAGCGACTATCTGGGTTCACCACGGGTTACCCTTTCTTGAACTGGAGCGCCGAGTTGATGACCAGGGACAATACATACTGGTGAAAGACACCCTTGATGGATCCCTGGTGGTCCTCTGCAGTGTCTATGCCCCTAACTTTGACCAGGACCGATTCTTGGGTAAACTGGGCGCAGTCTTAGCAGACTGGGATGGGATCCCCTAGATACTGGGTGGGGATTGGAAAGCAGTACTGGACACCGAGCTGGACTGGTCACACCCACCCTTAAATGGCACAACCGCGAGTGAACTAGCAGATCAATTCACGACATGAACAAGCGGGTGGACACTTACTGACGTGTGGCAGAGCCTTTATCCAACCGACAAGGAATATTCCTTTTATTCTCCGGTGCACAGCCTACATACCAGAATTGACTGATTCCTTTGTTCAAGATCCATCACCGAGAGGGCCCACCACTCCACATACTTAGCAAAGACTTTCTTCGATCATAGCCCCCAAGAGCTTACACTCCGCTGGGGCAGGGAGCCTACCCCGGTCCCCACCTGGAAATTGTACCCACACCTACTTGAGGATGCCCCATTCCACATGACCTTGTCCAATACGATTACCAATTAATTGGCTGATAACTGGAACACAGCCTCCTCTAATTTGATTGAGTCGGATGCTCTGAAAGTGGTGGTAAGAGGGGCGACGATTGGACAGTTAGTGGGGGCTAGGCAACATACACTGGAAAGGGAGGCGGTGTCAGACCCTGACAAGCGGGAGGCCCTGCAATCCGCCCACATTGATAATGCGGACGTACTAGAGACGCTGCGGACAATAGACCACAGGACATTTCTCCAACGACAACACACCGAAGCGGATAAATCCGGTGCACTACTTGCCCGCATAGTCAGAGATAGACCTGACTCGCCAATAATAACTAGAATCCAAACCCTGGCAGGGCAGATAGTCCATACACAAGAAGAAATAAATGCAGCCTTCCATGCTCACCTGGAAGCACTTTATGCACCCCCAACTCCGGTAGAAAGCTCCTCAATCACTGAGTTCGTACAAGATCTCTACTTCCCAGTGCTACCCGATGATGCACAGAAAAATATAGATGGCCCTATAACTCAACAGGAGACCTGAGCCGCAACCAAGGGTCTAAACCATAATAAGACACCTGGGATAGATGGACTCCCTGTAGAATTTTAACAGACCTACTCTGAATCGTTAGTACCCATGCTAGAGGCCATATACAACACTGCTTTTGAGATCGCCACCTGCCATATTCCACCATGCAAGCATTAGTCACGTCCATACCCAAGCCAGGACGAGATGGGCTAGAGATGTGTAATTACAGACCCCTTTCTATGTTATCTACTGAATATAAAATTCTGAGCAAGGCCCTTGCTAACCGTGTACAACCATACATCACTGCGCCAATGTGGTTTCTTACCAAATCGTAGCACTTCCCTGAACACCAGACGGCTGCATTATATAATGAAGGCCACCCCACGAGCTTACCAATCCGCGGGATGTATAGCACTGGACCTTAAACAGGCATTCGACTCCCTCTCCTGGGACTTCATGTTCACGACTTTGAAATGGTTTGGATTCCCAGACACATACCTCAAATGGGTCCAATTATTATATACGTCCCCTACGGCTAGGGCTCAAATGGGCTGCTACATTTCAGACCAATATCATATCCACAGGAGCACAAGGCAGGGATGCCCTCTATCTCCCCGTTGTTTGTACTTGCGTTAGAGCCCCTGGCTCTAGCCCCTCAGGTTTCTGCAGACCGACTCGGCATTCCCATCGATGGAGCATACCCTCTAATATCCATCTATGCAGACGACATACTCCTGTACTTACGAGACCTGACTACTGACAATGCCCCTCTTCCTAATATATTTGCAACCTTTGAGCGCCTGTTGGGCCTGGCCATAAACCCTGAGAAATTGACAAGCTATTTCTTCCAAGAGGTACCTCACCTAACCCACCTGCAGCTCGGCACTTACACCATACCGGTAACTCCCACCACCTGTAAGTACCTATGCATACAAGTCTACAGAACACTGGAAGATCAAATTGAGGGCAATTTACTGAGGGCAATAACGGGACTCCATGCTAGTGTAGGACTCTGGTCCTCTCTACCTATATCAGTGATGGGACGGATCACGATCTCAAAAATGGTGATGCTGCCACGCCTACTATACTACTTTGTGAATCTGCCTGTGGTCCTCCCGCAGTCCATTTTTAATACATTGAACACTATACTGGTGAGTCTTATTTGGGCTACTGGCCGCAGACTAATAAGTCTCTGGAAGCTCCAGCTGGAGACACAGAATGGCGGCCTGGGAGTCCCTGACTTCCGAGGCTACTATTACGCAACTCAGCTCCAGTGGCTCTCATACTGGACTGCTGGGAGGAATTTGCAAGAGATCGGGTTCACTCTGCAGAGGTTAGAATGAGGCGTGCTGCATTCTCTGCTACTGCCGAGGGCTAGGATTCCCCTAGATTTCCCTCCCCTACTGAAGACTGCCCTACTCTGTTGGAGAAAGGCCTTATCATGCACATTCAAAGTGAGACCATACGCCACGTACATTCTCATCCTAGATATCCCTACACCACAGGGAAGACTCACCAAAACCAGACTACGGGACTGGACAGACAATGGGGTCAAAGAAGTGGGAGCATTTTTTGGAGATGGTGTCATGCTAGATCATGACTCCTTCTTGCAAGCCACAGGAGCGCCACCGCACCTATATCTTCTACATGCTAATGTGACGCATTACGTTAGAACCACATGGGCCCCACAGAGGAACGACAACATAATCTAGTGCACCTTTTATACTATATGGGTTCTGGGGGACATTTAGTGCACTGGCTATACACTGGTGTCCAGGCACATGCAGCAATTGAACTTACCTCCCTTAGAGCACTCTGGGTGGAGGAATCTAGAGCCGAGATCACAGATAAGGCATGGAAGAGTATGCTCGAAATTCCCAAAAAAGTATTGCATAATGCAAAACTCAAATTCAGACTATGATCCTCCATAGGTCATACCTCACCCCGAAAAAGATACATTACATGTTCCCGGACTCCCCCCACTACTGCCCCCGCTGCAGAGAAGACGAAGCAGACTTTATTCATATGCTATGGTCTTGACCTCGCATACGGGGTTATTGGGGGGGAGTTTGCCACTCATTGACTGCAGTGACGCAACTCCCGGTTCCTGATGAGGCCCTGAACTGTTTTGCAGGCCTTCGTAGGTGATCACGGGTACAAAAGGTGCGGTTAAAGTTCTTGGGCCTCGCACTCATCTTAGCGATCAGAGCTCTCACTATGAGGTGGAAGTCCCCCAGATGCCCGGCGATCACTGTTTGGCAATGGGGAAGGGCGGAGGGCGCAGCTCTTCGCAGAGAGGAAGAGAGAGGGCTGAGGAGGCAACCCATCTCACTGTAGTGAGAAGCTATGATAATTGAACTGGAAGCACTTGAATTGTCCTTTTCACAAGTTGCCCCGACACAGTGACACACAAGGGCGTCTTATGATTATTCGACATCAGGCCCTGAGGCCCTGAGACCCGAGCAATTGTGACTTTGCCATGGAAACTGCATTTCCCGAAAGCATATAGGTACATGGATCACCTTTGCTTACTGCGTAAGTTGAAGTAGGACTGACCGGTAGGGGGCGGGGAGGGTTAGGGCGGGGGGTTACTGAGTTTGCAGAAGTTTCTACCAGTTGAATGTCAATATACACAACTTTGTGATGATGCGAAAGGCATACCGTGTTCATTGTTCGCTTGATACCATTATTGTCAAAGAATATGCCACTTGTTTTTCATAGTGTATGGAACAGTGAGAACAGAACATCTACGCGGAATATATGTTACAACTGATGTACAAGGGTAAAAAAATAACAAAAAAGTCTGTATTTAGGGAACCCATCTCACTATATGCATATATTGTACTGCAATCATCAATGAAGTGTGTTAAAAAATCTATATTCAGGGCATTGGGGGCTTTCTGCAGGCCAGTTTTCATATGAACTAGCAGCACTAAGTCATCCAAATACTGCATTAGTGGAATTCTCCTATCGCTGATTCTTGTGGTGACTAGGGCTACTCCGGAAAATGTTGGACCCGGAGCTGCAGTGAAGAGGTCGAAACTCATGGGGGTCAGCACGCAGCCCTGTTTTAATCCTTGGTATGTTTTGATCTTAGCAGTGGCAGTCTCTCCTGTAAGTTTTACTCATACCCAAGTCCTGGTGTATAAGGATATAATTACTGATAGTAAATTGGAGCAGATTTTCCACCTCTCTAACTTCTGCCATAAGATGTTCCTGGCAACTCCTTCAAACTTTCTTCAAAAGCGGAGTGATTTATGATTTGTTGCTTGAGGAGCAAGGTATGAGAAGATGGTGATATCATCCACAGTTGACCCTCCCGCACAAAACCCTGTTTGGGAGAAAGGTAGTAGGCCTTCCTCACAAGCCCATTGTGCTTGCTAATGAAGTAGTATGCTGTCCTATGCTTTGACCTATATGTCCAGCGCAATTAGTCAGTAGTTTCTTGGGTCAGTGTTGGATCCCTTTTTGATAATGGGCTGAAGGAGTGGTCCTCTCCATGACTGTGGAAACTCTTCAATAAGCCAGCATTCAGTACACGGTAGGGCTAATGCCGAGGCTCAGAACTGTGAGCCTTCCTTGAAAGTGACCCATGAAGCCCTTGCTATGTCGATTGCATTTGTCGCCTTCTTATGAACTATATTGATCAGGGAGAGTTTGTTCTGGGGTTCACAATAAAGTGTTTTAACATGTACAATCCAATACCCTGCTTGAACCGAGTTTCCTCTGCTTTTGTCCCTGTGGTATGTCATTACTCTACTGCCAAAACTGCTGATGTTTGTTTCCCGCTATCAACTCGAAAATTTTGATCCACTTGGCCTCCTGCGTCTTCATCCTTTGCTCCCATACTAGGGGGCAGATTTATGAAGGGCTTGCGCCACGTTTACGCCGCCATTGCGTGACGCAACGGCGCGGAAACGTGGCGCATCCCTGCGCCCTATTTACAACGTGACGCATCTAGGAGATGCATCACGTTGTACAGCACTGCGCCATGAGGAGGCGTTCCTGCGCAGGGGGGGGGGCGTTCCTGCGCAGGAACGCCTCCTGAAAGTGGCTGAGTGAAATCTATGAGATTTCACTCAGTCACTTTCAGGGCAATGCTGCGTCAAAACCCTGCGCCTGCTTGAAGCAGGCGTAAGGCTTGAGGCAGCATTGAAAGAATAGGCCCCCCAGAGCATTGCTGGAGCTGCGTCGCGCTTGCGACGCAACTCCAGCAATGCGTCACTTTTACGGCACAGATGCGTGACGCATCTGTGCCGTTTTTGCCCCATGGTGCGCCGCATCATAAATGCGGCGCACCATGGGTGGCGGAGCTGTGGCGCACTGTGGCGCTTGTTAACTGGCGCATCCCTCGGGATGCGCCAGTTAACATAAATCTGCCCCCTAGATGCTTATGTTCGAGGGCCACAGAGTGCAGCTGCTTCTTTAAGTGGTTAGTGTTCAATTTCATGTACGCCCTTTGTGAGGACCTTAAATTCTGTGCGCTTTTCTTGATTTCCATTACTGGGCTTAATGTATGAGTATTGTTGTGTTTGGCCTCAGTTGGGGATTCCCGTCTAGGAGTGTGCACAGGGCAGAGGACAGTTTGGACCAACGAACCATAATTGCTGGTTTTAGGGGCGTGGTAGGCTATCCGATCCAGCTTGATTTTCAGGTTTCAAACATTCCTTTAGACACTGCTGTCCATTTATCCTTCGTGTGAGTTTATATTGTTGTTTGCCGTTGATGTTTCTAGGGGGTTGGGTGGTGGCATGCGTCTAGTCTGACCCACATTGCGCCATGGTCGCTCGCATTTCGTTGTAACACCTCATGGGTGGTGATGCATTTGCTTAAGCCCTGAGATAGACAAACGCAGTCGATGGTACATTTGTTGTTACAAAAGGGAGCATATGTGACCTACAGTCTGATCGTTGTGACTGTTGCCTGAACTAAATTGAGATTATAGGTTTGCAGGAAAGTGTTGAACCTAGTTGTTTCACTGTTGGCCCTATGACCTGCAGTATCTCTCCCAGGCGATACATATTAAAGTCCCCCAATAGCATGATTTCTGAGGCAGGGTGCTGTGTTATTACATTTTCCAGTCGCTGTGTCATTTGATCCTGCTTATCTAAGATGCCCATGCCGTGGGTATGAAAGTAGACATTGATTATTGTCATAGTCTGACCACTGGCTGGGCCCATTAGGCCTTTTAAGATGCCTTACTGAAACATTTCGGAGCTCCATGAATGTCAAATATATTGAGAATTTAATGTAGATTGAGATGGAGATGATTTCACAAATAGATGTTTTTTTTTGCATGCTTATAAAATTGAGCATATTGTGCTACCAGTAGTCTGCTCCGTCGAGAAATGCAAGCGCATCCTTACTTTGTAGAATCTTGTTGACACCAGCCACATTACATGATAATATATTGATGATGTTAATTTGACTTGACCTTTTAGTTCTCTTTGTGCTATGAGCAGGTCAATTTCCTTTGAGTCAAGCTTATAATGATTGAGTCCCAGTATGCGGCATTCGATGTTCGCGGGGGAATACTGCGAGGTAACTTGGAGGGTCATTTCCTGCCCATTCGACCTGCACTGAATGACGAGGTTCTCAAAACCACTTGGGGTCTCATGCTTTTTTGTTACATTTAAAATGCCCTTCCTCAGGCTTGTTTTAGGCGGGTCATTTTCTGTACAATTTCTTCGAACTGTGCTTTTTTGTTCAAGACCTTTGTAGATATGTTGGTATCTCACCACGTCACAATGGTAGATTATCTCCTTGAATCTATAGGGGTGCTAGAGAACTGAACCCAGATTATATAGTTGGTTGTGATGTAAGCCAGAGCTGGAATTTGCCGTAACAACATTAGAATGTATGTTCTGTTGAGAATGTCCATATTGCCTCTGGATATGTACTGCGGGGTGGGTATTGTTCTCTGAGAGGGGCCTTCCTTTGCATCACTACTGCTTTTTATTGCACGAATTATGGATGCCCTTGGTGGTTCCCCAGTTTGAGATCCCACTTGATGGCCCAGATTCTGTGTTGATGAAGGTGTTTCAAGCATTCCATGAGCTATATTCTTTGCCATAGATGGAAGTCTATTCCATGTCCCTGCTCCACCACCCTCAGGCCCAGTCCCATGTTTGTCGAGCCACCATGTTAATAATACAGGACCTGTTCCTAAAGGTGAAGGAATTCTGCCTGGTCAACGCCAACCTATGCTTGCATTAGGGTGGGGTAGTGGCCAACATTTCTGGCTAACTGTTTCTAGACGGGGCTCACCACTTTCAGAGCTTTCATTAAAAAAGAGAGAGCGCTATTCACCACTTGCTAAATAGTGTGGCTAAGCGCAGCCGATAAGGATGTAGTGGGATAATTAAGTAGCAATGAGGGCTAACACTGACAGCGAACAAGAACCAGCAACAGAGTGGCTATGCGAGTGGGGCTAACATCCAGCTTCTAGGTTTGAAAGGGCCATACACTAACGAGAGGTGTGACACAGAGAGTATAAACGGGGACAGCCCCCATGGGGATTGGGTATACGAATCCAAACGCTAAATGGGTCACACATAAGTGATAAATGTAACAGTGTGAATATATACGGGTGAGGTGCCCTCAAGCAAACGCTATAACAAAGTAGTCACACTCAGATAGCAGACTAGCGATGTAAGCAGCAAGGTAAACACTTGCTGAGTGAGTGAGACAACACCATTTAGACCCTGTATGTAAATAATGAATCAGGCGAAAGTCAGGATGACACAGTACTAATCCTTTATTGTGTGTGTTTTCAGAGACTGACGGGAGCAGTTCTCAAGAACGGTTTTTAAACAAGTGACACTGACACAACCAGAAAGGAGGTATAGGTATGCCCTCCACAACATGTGAAACAGTAAATCTTTTGAGATATAAGCAAATAAAGGGGAACCGATATGTGTATTCAACACTGAGTACACTTTCTATTTTAGAGATAGTCAGCCATTAATCTGATTAGCACTGACAAAGAGAGCGCTTTGCCTTTTCTTTTTCTTTTTATCTTCACAGGAACACCAGTAAATTGGTGCAGGGAGGAGTTACAGACCCAAGCCCTGAAGAAGTTGCCGTAAGTTTCCTATTAGGCAACGAAACATGTCGGCGTTTTAATTCGAGCAAACACGCAGCCTAGAATAAAGTAGAGACGGCCAGCGTGTTCTAGCTCACTTTTAATTTCACAGGATTAGAGTGGCCTTACTCGTGTCACCCTTCTCCGCACTGTTGGGTCCAGGCCTGCATTGTACCAATTTTGGTGCACAGGCAGGTACTGTCGCCCTAGCACCTTCACCATCCTTTTCACAGTTTACTTTCTTTCATCTCACACTTTTTGGTTCGAGTGGTGGACGCTGATGATGAGAACCTAGGCGGCAGGCGAGTACCTTCCTGCAGAGCCTCCATGGTGTTACTCCCGTGAGGCGACGCCACTCTTCCCCTCACTTTTTTCTTTATTCTTTTTTCTCCTAATTCTTCTCTCTACTCACTCTAGTCTGTCGGCAGGGGAGGGAGAGTAAGATAGGGGAAAGTGGTGTATAGCGCGCTCTCTTTTTTAATGAAAGCTCTGAAAGTGGTGAGCCCGGTCTAGAAACAGTTAGCCAGAATTGTTGGCCACTACCCCACCCTAATGCATGCATAGGTTGGAGTTGACCAGGCAGAATTCCTTCACCTTTAGGAACAGGTCCTGTATTGTTGATAGTAGATTGAGAGGGGGACGACCTGTTCCTTGATCCCCTAAGCTCCTTGGTGTAATTGGTGAGCCACCATGTTAAGTCTGCTGACTTTTAGTATTGTGGAGCTTGTATGTTCTGCAATCTCCTTTTGAGCAGATATTGCCAAACCTGGTTTGTTCAAAGTGGCCCGGGGCCACACCCAGGTGGCTGTTCAAAGCTGGCCTGGTTTCAGTACCCTTGTTTTGCAGTAGGTTGACTGCTGAATGGTAGCTCTGCTTCCGGGAGCAGATCTGACATCCTGGTCCCTTTGCAATGCCTAATCTGGATAGGGTAGGTGGTCAGTGAGGTTCTCCAGTTGTCTTCGGGGCCGATATTCAAGAGGTGGACCTAGGCAGCCTGGGAATAAGTCCACTGATTTGTAGGTGAGGGAAAGTGCCTCAATCATTTTCCCCAGATAAAAAGTAGGGGCCGTTCTGTTCCTGGGAGGCCATTAAGTAGGTCGGCCGGCAACTGTTTTATCAGCTGAGTTTCCTTCTTTTGGGGGGCTCCTTTTTTAAATATTGGGTACAATCTTGGGGTCAACCTATGGGTAGTTAGTGTCTGTGCTTCTTTCGGTGCATCATTAATATGGGCACCATCTTGGTTTCTTAGTGCAACCATTCTCATTGTCTGCTTTTCTTTCCTGCTTCTGATATTTCCTCAAGCATTTCTTCGCTCTCTGAGAGAAAGAGTTCATTCATGCAAAAGAGGCCTCCGCTTCCTCATGGCTCCCTACTGCACTGTCTATATTAATGGCCCACCGCTGTCTGTTGCAGCTTTGTTTGCATCAAGGGCCACGATTGAGTTGTTGGCCGAGTGATACTAACTGGTTGATCTGGCAGTGGTTCCTCGCTTCCTGCTGGAGTGAAATGATGTGCTTTTGGGATGATCTGCCATTGCCAAAGCTTTCACTTGAAGCATTTCCATCTGAATTTACAACGTTTGTGATTGCCATGTGAGGGTGTTTGTGGTCACTGTCAGAGAATCATTAATGGACTTAAGTAGGTCATCCTGTACATCAGAGTACTCCAAAGATGGAAGGACTGGAGATGCTTGTAAAGAATTGTTAAGCTGTGACTGGAGGGGAGTTTTAAGTCCGACATAAGACCCAGTTTGGGGAAGACCCACTATTTGATTGGCTTCCCTGTCCTCAGAAATGTTCGGGGACATTATGGTGGCATCTAAATGTGGTGCCAACTTCTTTCCATCCTCATCTGTGTGACCTGATGACATGTAATCAATCAATCAATCTTGTGTTTGTTAAGAGCAACTACTTACCCATAAGGGTCTCAAGGCACTGGGGGAGAGGGTGGTGCAGGTTCCAGTCCATCAAGGAGTGCGTCTGTTGAAGAGCCAAGTTTCGAGGTTTCTCGTGAAGCTGGGGAGTGCTGTTGTCTGTCTGAGGTGGAGAGGTAGGCGTTCCAGGCTCTGGCAACAAGGAAGAAGAAGGAACATCCGCCAGATCTGGTCTTTCTGGTGTGGGGGACCACAGCGTAGGAGAGCTGGGCTGAACATAGGGTCCTTTGGGGTAAGTGGAATTTGAGTTGGCTGTTCAGGTATGCTGGTCCGGTGTTGTAGAGGGCTTTGTGTGCCTGGGTGAGAATCTTGAAACTGATTCTAGCCTAGATGGGGAGCCAGTGGAGTGTGCGCAGGTACTGAGAGATATGGCAGTGTCTTGGCAGGTTGAGGACCAGTCTTGCGGCGGCGTTCTGAATGTTTTGTAGCTTGCGGGTTAGGTGTTTGTTTATTCTGGTGTAGAGTAATGGATTTGTGCCGTGGTTAGCTCCCTACAAGGAGCTGGACCATGCACTAGGTGCTCTGAATGACTCAACAGTACACTGGCATCATCCTTCCACGACCCTCCTTGGGAGGCCTTACTGTCACCTGTGTTGGTAGTAATGGGGGTGCTTGGGACCCCCGTTGCTTGACCCTTCCCACAGGGTTTGGGAACCTATTTGATTTCTTGAATTAGGCCATAATCCCTGTGTCTTTAGTTCTATTGTGGCTTAGGCTACTCCAAGATTCAGCCTGGTTAAGCGCTCTGCCCTTCTTTTTCCTACTTGCTCTGGCCTGTGCTAATGTTCTAGTAAGGGAGTTATGCACTGAGCATTACTGCAATCTTGGTTTTGCCTTTGTTGCTGTCTTCAAAGACCTTTTTCTGGGCATCATGAGGGGCATTTATGGAGGAAGTTTTTAGAGGAGAGTTTCTGAAGGCTGCAAAGTGACACCTTAGCCCTGCTGACCTTGAGCTTCCATGGGGCCCTGAAGATCGTGGCCTCAATTTTTCTTGGTTGAGCAATAAATTGGGTATATGAGTTATACCTAATACCTGTAAGGTGCCTTGAGAGTGCTAGCCCGCCATGCTGTTTGCTATTGACTGCTGGCCCCTTTATCTAGGCTATCATCTGGGCTCTCGTCTGGGCTCTCATTGGGGCTCTCCTGCAAAGGTGGACCATAGGCCGGTTGAGAGAGTCCACTTATTTTGCTCCTCCTTGTAAATGAACTACAGGCAGTCTCATGGGGAAAGTAAGAGGACCGGAATGTCCGGATGTCACTCCAGCATTGCTAACTTTTCCAGTAATTTGATTGTAAACCCTAAACCTCACTCCCCATGTGCGGGGGATGGGGCATGAGCACACCTACAAATGGAGAGGCCGCAGCAGGCAGTATCTCAGATCTCTAGGCCTCCCTTTTCCTTTCTTACTTGGGCACCGCAATACGACTTTGATGTCCAGTCCTTTCAGTTCACTCTATGCATGCCTGTGTGCCATACTGATCATTGATACAACATTGACTCTGATAAAATCGAACTACACAATTATCGAGTGAATAATATCGTCAACTAAAATATCGACACACGATACACAAAATAGAAATAAGACTAACATCGAAAAAAAAATGGGATACGAAAATATCGATGGCAAAAACTATAGAACACAAAAATATCGATAACCTTAAAATAAAATGAAACACAACAAAAATATTGGTATAAACAATATTGACAACACAAACATCGATAAACATATATATATAAACTTTATTGAAAATAACATTTAAACATAAAAAAATACTATTTACTATAGTACAATAATGTAACATATACCAATTTTTTTTTTAAAGATTACAGTTAATGACAAATTAATAACAATAATTCAAACTAATAAATTAAAAATACACGAAAAATAAATAAACAAACAACATGAAAAATAAATCAAAATTAACAAAAATAATCAAACATAAATAAATATAAAATATATGTGAATTTTTAACACATTTATTTACATTTAAAAATAAATACAAACAATAAACAAAATACAAACAAACAATAAATAAATAAACATCATAAACATTAAATAAATTAAACGTTAACTATTAAAATTCAAAAAGCTATCTTGACCAATCAATTTAAAACACAGAAACACAAACCAATAGAAAACTCTAACTAATTAAACAAAGACTATAAAAACAATTAAATAATTAACATAAAATTTACCGTATAACGGATGACTACGGAGAAAGAGCGAACCTTTGAGAGAGAGAAGAGAAAATGAAAAACAACTACACCAAAAACTATTCCAAACATCCCCCATTAAAGGTAAGCACAAAACTTTGTAAGTTACTAAATATATGAAGTAAGCTTGGAAAATATTATAACATGTTTTTCTTAACATATAACAGATTCAACCTCACTAAAATTGCAGCTACAGAATTCAACATATAACTTCACCAATAACTAACGTAAATTATGTAAAACTATGAAACTTAATGAAATTGCAAAACATAGCTAATAAATTTTACTTTTTGTTTTACAGCAAAAATTGACAAATCACATCTACCGTGAACACTCCATCTAAAAAACAAGTACGTTTATTTATTAAATTACAAATAATTAAATATAAACACTAAGGGGTCGATTCCGATTCTGGAAACAAATCCGTACGACGATTCGTATTCGTAGCCGTTTCCGTACGAATCATATGAATCCGTCCGAAACGCGTAGTACGATCCGTTCCGAGAAAATAAGTACGAATCTTTGCGAACCGTACGAAAATGAAGGGTAAATCCGTATCACATCGACCCGCACAGTGAACCGTATGATTCTTAAAAATGCTGTACGACCCGCCAAGTACGATCCGGACCGGGGAATGAGTACGCGATTCGTACAGTAAACTTCGCGTATGAGCAATTCGTACGGATGGCAACATTATCACATATGCAACGTGCCCCTAAAATCAAGGGGTGTATGCACGGGGTGTACGCACTGTACACCTACGACACTGGGGTGTACAACCCGTACCCCTACGGTCCATACACCTACGATCATGGGGTGTACGCACAGGGACATACGCACCGTACCCCTGAAATCCAGGGATGTCTGCACCGTACACCGATGCACCGTACCTCTGCAACCATGGGGTGTAGGCACCGTACCCGGGGGGTCCGTTTCGTACGCATTTCGAGGCAAAATCTGCTTTTACGGATGTTTTAAGCTCCCATAGAAAAAGAGTTGCATGGAGTGTTGTCGATACGATTCGTACTTGCTGGGTCGGAAAATGCAGCTTTGAGCCGTACCGACATCGCGTACTGCGCGTTCCGAATGCGATTCGTACAGATTAGTGAGTACATCGTACGTACGGGTACGGTTCTGCATACGATTCGTATGGGAAAAACGCTCTGTACGGATATTCGGAGGGCATTTTACCGAATCGGAATCAGCCCCTAAATGATAAAAATAATAAAA
The DNA here is from genome assembly GCF_964263255.1 of Lissotriton vulgaris. Lineage (NCBI taxonomy): Eukaryota > Metazoa > Chordata > Amphibia > Caudata > Salamandridae > Lissotriton > Lissotriton vulgaris. Next base: position 1,221,568,644 of record NC_141693.1, read on the forward strand.
TTAACCAAATTTACAACGTAATCTTTTATGTTTCACAGAGTATCCTCAACAATAACTCAACCCAAAAACAAACTTTACGTTCAGTAAAAAATACAAAATCAAGATAAGAGAAAAATATAATACAAAGTAAGTATACAAATTAACCAACAAATAGACCTAACTATAAAAAACTTATTAAGAACAAATACTTTTCTCTTTAAAGCTTCAACAAAATTCAACAAAAAACAATATCAACGAAAGAAACTTCACCAGCTGCATCCAGTAAGTATTTATTTTTCTTCAATTAAATATAAAGACTAACTAACTGAAATAAAAAACATAATAATATAATTATAACCTTTTATTTTATATTTCACCTATTACACTTCAATAAAAGTCCACCTTAAAACATCAAAGCAAGAGTTAACTTCGAAAACAAACACAAAAATAGCAACACAGACAAATATAGAATTAGGAGACTCCTTATGATCGCCACCATAACCGTGATGGGACCGTCCGCCCGACGTGCGTCGGTCTCACCGGGCCAATTAGGATGCGCCGGCCATACTGGTGGGTGCTTCCTGGCCTTTTACCATTGTGGACGGTACTTCTGGCTGCTGCTCCGACCGCAATGGTAAAAGGGCAGGCATAGCATTTCCCTGCACCACGTGGCAGGAACTACGCAGTGCCTGCCACTTGGTGCAGGGAACTGCAGGGGGGTACCAAGTGCATCCACGGGGGCCTACAACGGGCCACCAAAGCCAATCCCCACCAGCCTTTCCATGGCAACATCACTGCCATGGAAAGGCCTTTCGCCACCCGCATCATAATATGACTGGGGGCGCCTGCTAGGCACCGCCACCATATTACTGGGCCAGCTCTGCCCGGCCGGCAATCGTACCGATTGCCGGCCGGTGGAAAAGCGTCGGACGGACTTTGCGTCCGACGCGATACCCATCGCCAAGGTATTTCACGTTACGATGGTGTAATGGCCGACACCGTCAGCTCGGCGGTGGCAATCGTTACGCCACTGTAGTAGGTATATAAATTAAACAACAAATACACCTAACTAATAAACAATATTTAAGTAAATTAAAAAGCAAATATAACTAACAAATATTTTTCTCTTCCAGCTTCTACAAACTAAAATCTACAACAAAATCATCAAAAAAACATCATCAACAAAAAGTTTTTTTTCTAAAAATAAATAAAAGTAGAAACTAAAAAAATAAAATGACACAATAAAATGTAACACTTTATTAAAAATAACATTTTGCTTTTAAACCAAGAGAAAACAAACAATTAGACAAACATCAACAATCGAAAGAAAATATATCAAGGAAATACTATCAAAATACATGTAAGATATTTTCAAATATATTAATTATACAAAATGTTTTCTACTAAAAATCATATAATTAATAAATATATATACATATATTGACAGATTATCCAAGAAATGGCAGAGGGAGAAAAATTAATTACCTCACAAAAGAAAATGAGTGGAAACAAAACCCATTGGAAATGAAGTAAATATTACTCTAACTCTTATTATGGGAGAGCCACTACAATAGAATGCAATGTAGTAAATGTTAAAGAATACAACCAATCCAATCCAATCCAAAAATTCTTTATTTCGGCCATTTAGGCCATAAAAGATACATAAAAACATACAAGCATACAATCGTTTGAATACAACCATCCCACCCATTGTAACTGAAATTGAAGTTAGAGATGCTCTCCCAACAAACAAGTACCCAAATTCTTAAAAACGTGTTAACCAGGGGACCTTAACATGTCACAGGAAAACCTCCATCTATTCCCACTCTGAAGAGATTAATTACCCGAACTAAAAGAGCTACACCTCAAACACCACCCACCCTCCAAACTTTTGCTGAAATACAGATATTATCTGAATACACCATCACTCACAAAGATAAAAAATTCCTTCTCCACGGCAACAACAGTCATGGGGGGCATGGCCATGGAGGCAACCAAGATGGCTGCCTCTGACTGAAACTCCACAGGCCAGGCTCCCGACTAACGAATTAATAATGTAATTGCTCACCGTTATGCCTGCAACACACAGCCATCTGACAGCGGCCCCGGTCTGGCACCTCCGCCCCCCGCGCGGCAATTTGGGACGGCGTGAGAGGTGAAAACGGCAAAGGGGAGTGAGAGCCCACCCGCCGTCTCCGGTGGAATCCCTGAATGCGCCCGGCTGGACGGTGAGTGCTGTGCCTGTCGCGCCCCTGCTGCGTTCTGCACCCGATCATGGCGCGCGGTTTGCCCTCCCTCTCTCCCCGTTCCCTCTCTGGTTGGGGCCGTGCTGCTCCGGGTTCGGGGGACGTGCTCGCGGCTCTTGGGCCTCTGGCACGATCCCGGACCGGTTGCTTGCGTGGCGGTCCTGCCTGTTGGGTTGGGGGGACGGGACTGGGTGCTCTGTGGGCCGCGGGGGTGCACGGGGGCAGTGTCGGGTGCTGCGGGTGTTGGCGCCACCCCAGCTTTAGGGCGGCCCGCCCGCTTCTCACTGCCTCTTCCCCAGCTGCAGTGGTTTACTCTACAGCTGCCCCCCTGCTGTGAATGGGCTGTCGGGACCCTGCAATCCTTTGACCATGTACCACGGCTCTGTTTTAATGATCTACCTGCACTTGCCAAGCCGGTAGCCACCATTTGAGAGCAGCTCAGTCCTAGGGAGCCTTCAATGAATATCCTGGGGTCGTGCTGAGGGGAGTCTGCTGCCCCTCACGGTGGAGCCATATTGGCGTCACGGGCCATTTACCACAGGGTCACCTGCTACTTTTTGTTGCTGCCACTTGGTCTCCGACATTGGAACTTTGTGATATGGGCGTTCCATGATCAACTACGAGATGGGCCAGGGGTACGAGTGCTGATATCATCTGCCCTTCCACTGGCACCCCCACAATAATACACTGCCCATTGCACGCCGGCCGCTGCCTATGCCGCTCATCCGAAAGTGATAGTGAGCGCTCCCACGCTGGTACTTGATCCCTCCTTCTGGTCTGGTGTCGTCCATTTCTGCCACGTCCCTGCCTTGCCACTGCCCTCCATACCTCAACTTACACCATGGGGAAAAAGAATCCCAACCAGTTTTGATAAAGGGTCCCTCATCGCCACTGATGACCCGCCGAGCTCCTCCACGGGCGCCACGGAGTCTACTGCACGAGAAGACGCGACTTCTTTGGTCACCGCCATGATAAGTGAAATGAGGACGGGCTTCAAATCATTGGACGGCTGATTCAACAGTCTCGAACAAAAACTAGCGGACATTAGATCCAAAGTCCAGGCTCATGAACGATGATTGGATGTAGTGGAGTCCAGAGTCTCGGACATTGAAGATAATACATCGAAATCACTGAAACGGCTGGAACGTGCTGAAAAAATCCTCAAAGAAGTAGCCGTCAAGAATGAGGACCTTGAGGCGCGTAGCCATCGCAACAACATCCGCATCCTTGGCGTGGCGGAGACGACGTCGACTGGGCGAATGAATATTTTGGTGAAGAAATTGCTCATTGACCTTTTTGGCAGAGAGGTGTTCACGCAGGGGTTTGTAGTGGAGCGCGCCCACAGATCTTTGGGTCCCGTCCTCGTCCTGGCCTGCCTCCTGGCCTGCCTCCTCGCCCCATCATTGCTAGGCTCATGAATTTTCATGACCGCGATGCTGCCCTTCGAGCTGCACGTGAGAAGGGTGATATTCAATGGCAGGGCAGCACCTTGTCTCTTTTTCCTGCCTTCTCCTTTATGGTCCAGGAGGCACGTCGCAAGTACAATGGAGTCAAGGCTACCCTCCGAAACCTGGGCCATAAGTATGGTATGCTATATCCAGCGCGCCTAAAAGTTGAGGTTGCCAGCAGGTTCCGCATTTTTGACTCCCCTACAGAGGCACAAGAGTTTTGCCAGAATTATAAAAAACAGGGATCGAGTGTGGCTTCTGCTTCTGGTTCGCTTTCTCCAATTCATGGTGATTCACAACACAGCGTGGATCTCTTCACGGACCCTCGGACTGGTTGAAGACTCAATATTGCATATCCTTTTGTCACTTTATTTTTGGTGTTGCATAATTACGTACATTTTTGGGTTATTCATATCTTTACATAAGGTATGCCTGACCCTCATGGCAGATGCCTTTATCCGGGGACAGGCCCGGTAAACTACTGGCATAGCTGCTTCGCCCCCCTTATCATGCGTCTTACATCACAGAGATTGTGGGTCCGCAGGGTGATGTGCTTCGTTCCACGCCAGAAATCTGCAGCACCTTTTTGGCCTATTACAAAAACCTCTATACATCAACACACTAAAGGGAGACCATGGGGACCGGGGGGACTTCCTAAACGAGATTGCCATGGTTTATCTTGACAAATACATGCAAGAATTTTTTTAGCTACACCCATCACTCAGGACAGCATAGTTGAAGCCATTGAGGCGTTAAGGGGTTCATCCGCGCCAGGCCTTGACGGCTTTTCTGCCGATTTCTACAAGGTCTGTAAAGAGGCCTTAGTCCCGTCATTGGTGGCTGTATACACTGAGGCACTTGAGACGGGTTGTATGCCTCCCACATTCAGAGAGGCGGTCATAATTCTCCTTCCCAAGCCAGGCAGGGACGCCACGCTATGCAGCTCATACAGACCACTTTTGTTATTAAATCTCGACTATAAGATCTTGGCTAAGGTTATCGCCATCCGGCTTTCATTGTTGATGGACTCTATCATTTCCCCAGCGCAGTCTGGATTTGTCCCACATCGTTCCACTTCTTTGAACCTGAGGACCCTGTTCTCTGTTTTGCATCGAATAGACCCTTCCACACTGGCCGCCGCAATCCTTCTAGACGCTGAGAAAGCGTTTGACTACTTGGATTGGCCCTTCTTCTTGTCAATTATGAGACGCATGGGTATGCCAGACTGTTTCTTCTCTACAGTAGCCTTATTGTACACTGCACCTACGGCCAGACTGCGCCTCAATGGCACCATAAATGAGCAGTTCTCCTTGTCATGCAGCACACGTCAGGGATGCCCCCTGTCCCCGCTCCTCTTCATTTTGGCGATGGACCCTTTGGTCCACCATTTCCAAGAAAAACACCTACACCGGGGGCTCCAGTTCCATACTGGTCCTCTTTTGATATCTTTGTATGCGGATGACACAATTTCAGAATGCCTCACATTAACTTGGAACCTCTTAATTTGGAAATAATTTGCTTCGGTAAAATTTCTGGTCTCTGCATCAATTGGCACAAGTCAATCATTTTTCCGCTCACCCCAAGCACCGCAGTGTGGAATTGCTCCTTCCCTCTTGAATGGAGTCACGACTCAGTCAAATATCTAGGGGTTCATATCCATTTAGACACTGTGGCCATCATTAGACAAAATTACGGTAGTGCGTTGGATTTATTGGAGAGCCGGATTGAAAGGTGGATCCGCCTCCATCTCTCTTTGGCTGAGAGGATTGCCATAATTAAAATGCTGGTGCTTCCTCGCTTTTTATATCTTTTTAATAACATCCCGAATCCTCTCACCAAGATTTTTTTCTCCCAACTGTGCGCCTTGCTATTGCGATTGGTTTGGGGTGACAAAAATCCACGTGTATCCTGGCGGGTTTTAACCCTCCCATATGAAAGGGGCGGCTTTGGTGTTCCTGGTTTTTATCTTTATTTTTTAGTTGCACAATGCTCATATGCATATTCTTGGTTTCACCCTGATGCCCGTATTTTGTATTTGAAACCTGAAGCGGAGCTGGTTCTACCTGGACTGCTTTCCACTGTTCTTCCTAGGGGTTTCCCACGGGATCCTCAGGATATACAGACTGTCTCGTCCACTTGTTGGGCTTGGGATAGAGTGCGCAGGCTTCTTGGCCTGGACCAATTGTATTCTCTGGCCCTTCCCTTGCCCAACGCTTCTTGGCTCCCAATTACCCGGGAAACAGTAGTCCAACACACATTGGCCAAATTCCACGTCCCCACCATTGGTGGCCTCTTCCCTGAGGGACATGCTTTTTTTATGTCTGAAGATCAACGTTTCTCTGACCGCACATTCATAGACTCCTTTGTATTGACTAGATTACGTTCCATGATGCGGGCTGTGTTTCCCACATTTCCGCTCGCTCCTGAGGCTGCCCCCCCCCCCCCCGCTCACACTGATCATCCAACACCAAACAGGAACGCACCTTGTTTCTAAATTATATAGATTATGCAATACCTCACTTCCCACTCTGGATACCAGGGTGCGCACTGCATGTGAGGGGGATTTGGGAAACCCCATATCTAAAAATCAATGGGCACAGTGCTGTAGGGCTACAAAGGAAGTGTCCCTAAACAGTCGACACAAACTCATCCATTTTAAATTCCTCCGCCGGCTTTAAAACACACCCCAGCACTTTCGCACAAAATAGATTCTAGTCATCCTCACCAATGCCCCAAATGTAAGGCCCCCTATGCTGACTTCGCCCACCTCTCTTGGACCTGTCCCCTTCTGCATGACTTTTGGTCTCAGGTGCATCATACTCTCAGCGATATGTTAGGTTTGGATCTCATCCCCACCCCAGAAATAGCGCTGCTGGGATAAGTTTCAAACTTCCTACGAACTGTTCGAAAATTGGCTGCACTTGGACTCCTGCTGGCAAAATGGGATGTTGCGTTACTCTGGTGTGATAGACGGCCTCCGAGATTGAGGTTCCTGGCTCAGGAGTATGGCTTGCTGCAATGTCAATATCGTTGAATATTCGACACAAGACCCCAGTCCGTCCCGTCCGATTGATATTTGGGGGCCATACCGCTCATACATTGCTAGGATCACTGCTGATCAACGGTCTCAGTTGAAGAGCCACATTGTCCCAGAGGGAGTGGGCTGAGGCGTTGGGAATGTTTATAATTATGCATTTTTATTTCATTTGTTGATGGTCCTTTCCGATGTTCCCTGGACCCCACCAAATGTCTGGTTAACTTATGCGTGAGATCTTGTCAATGTGATCGTATAGGACTTTGTTCTAATGCCTTTGTTTTTTTCATCCCTCCATGTACTATTATAAACTGCAATTGTAATTCCAATGGTATAACGATTTGATTTTTTAGCGCCTGATCGTCACAATGTTTTACACATGGTGTTATGTGTGCTCGCTCTCCTTCTCCGACATTGTTTACGTGCAATGCTATGTAACATAAGATTCATCATTGTTTTATTATTTGGAAAATGATAAATAAAGTTTAAAAAACAAAGCAGTCATGAAAAACAAATTCTCATCTTTGCAACAAATAACAATTTACAAAAACTGTGAAACGTGGATGATGAATGGTCCATTCAAAGTTTGCCCCAAACCTTTTTATCAATTATGTACAATTCATGGCAAATATGAAGATAAGAGCATGCCCTTCGTATACGCCCTACTCCCTAATAAACAAAACACCAAATACATAAAGCTCCTAACAGTACTAAAACAATACACCGACAAATACTTTCCACAAAATATCATCATTGATTTTGAACAATCATTGATTCAATCAATTTTAAAAACCTACCCACACACTGCATTACAAGGTTGCTATTACCACTTTAATCAAAGTATTTGGAGGCACCTACAAAAATCAACTTTTGCGGCATCATTACGATGGCGGTCGCAATGTAACAGAGCACGGGACCGGCTGCCGATGCTGCGGTGGTCCCGTCATGCAAATGAGGATTGTGGGCCTTTTACATTGCGGGTGGATCTGCTAGCTGCAGACCTGCTCGCAATGTCAAATGACTGTGCACAGCATTGCAATGCACAACGTGGCAGGCACCACGCAGTGACTGCAATGTAGTGCAATTCAATGAGGGGTGGTACCATAGGTACCCCCATGTGCACCCCCCATCACCCTGGGGGCCCGCAACGGGCCCCCAACAGCAATAACCGCATGCCTTTCTATGGCGATGTTTCTCCTACATCATAATATCGATGGCGGTGTCTTACAGACACTGCCACCATATTGTGTCCCTTCTCCGCCTGGTCGAGAATTCGACTGGCGGAAAAGAGGCAGACGGTCTTTCCATCTGCCTCGGTGCCGCCGCAATACTAATATAGCGTGGGAAAACCAGGGCCATATGGCAGGCAGATTGCCACAGCTGGGCCAGCGGTGGCAATCCGCCAATCTGCCCGCCATCATAATGGTAAGTATCGATTATGCATCAATAGCAACTTTGCCTACCAAATAAAAAAATGTATTGCCCTGACCTATGTATCAACACCTGTAGTAGTAAACTATTAGAACCTACTTCTTAAAAGCCCCTTCTATCAAGCAAATGAAACTAAACTAACTCCCTTCCTAGACTACTTCGAAGACACTTGAGTGGGAAGGGTACATAGGTCAGGTCACCATAGGCAACCCAAATTCTAAATACCCTGGTGGAATGTATATGACAGTACTCTAGCTCAAAAAGCTAAAACAAACAATGCCGTAGAAGGATAGCACAATGCCTTCCAAGTCACAATAGGGACAGAAAACCAACCCGACATAAACTTATAGAAGCTATCAAAAAAGAACAAAGCTATCAAGAGCTAAGGATAGAGCAATCTCTAACAAAAATTGACCCTAAACTAAGTAAACTAAAATGATGTGTGAATATCTACAACATAAAACTACACTATTTGCAAACACCAAAGGTCTAGAATACCTAGATATGATAGCTAAATCTATACTGTAAAAAAATTAACAGTGATAAACACCAAAGCATTTTAAAATTAGCAAACATTGAAATAACATAATTATGCTCTTTTCGTAATTAATAATTATAACTATGTCATGTAAAATATAAAAAAGAACACAGATATATTTGACATAATAAAATTATTAAAATAAAAAAAATAAAAAAATGAATGTAGCAAAAAACTTTTCCCACTCATAATAATCAAAAATAACTTAAAGTTATGTAGCAGTATTCGATCCTGGAAAACCAAAAAATCTACTGTAGATAAATCGAAAAAAAAATCCATTTGGAATGAGAACCCCCTAAAAAATCCAAAAATACAATTGTAGAAAAATGGATCCCACAATACAATACTCTCATAAACAAAAAGCTTAGAAACCCGAAAATTAATTTGTAAATAAATGCAAAAATGAAACTAGAAAAAAGGCTCCATCCAAGCAAGCCTCTCAATAACAAATACCTCAAAAACCCGAAAGATAGCTAGAATTTTTTTTTATTTACAGCAAAATATGTTAGATACATATGATATAATTCTATTAAAATATCAAATTACATAAAATGTATAAAAAAATTGTTTAATACTTTACTATAACATGACTTTACTTTAAAAAAAGTACACATTTTTAAATATGTGAAAAAATAATAATATAAAAAATATTACTCATTTTCCAATTGTACATAAAAAATGTATATTAAAAATACTGTTAATTTTCCAATTGTACAAAAATAATTGTTAAAAATATAGTTATTTTTCCAATTGTACATGAAAAATGTAAGTTAAAAAACATTCTTTTTCAAACATCTACGTTAAAAAATATTATAATTTTTCCAATTATACATGTAAAATGCATGTTAAAATATATTATAGTTTTTCCAATTGTACATGAAAAATGTATATGTTAAAAATAAATTAATTTCCCAATTAAACATGAAAAATGGATATGAAAATATAATTGGTAACAACATCAAAATACCTGAATAATGTTTTTAATATTGTAAAAAAATGTATAACAAAACAAAAGGTGAACAAATAAACTGTATATTAACCAATAATAATATTTCCAATAATAACTAACATATATCTCCTTTCTTAATTAAATGTACATATAAAATATAAAAACAACAATAAAAATATGCTATTCCTAACTCCAAAAACAACTAATCCCAGGGAAAGTGCTGGATTTTAAACCTAAATAAATTACTAGCCCAACTTCAAAACTAACTAAAATCAGGGCAAGCACTGGATATTAAAATATAATAAATTACTATTTCAACTCCAAAAAAAGTTAACTCAGGGAAAATACTAGATAACAAACCTAAATAATTTAATATTCCAACTCCAAAACCAACTAAACTCAGGGAAAGTGCTGGATATTGAAACATAAACACTTACTATTACAACTCAAAAACAAAGTAAACTCAGAGAAAGTGCTGGATAATAAACTTAAATAAATTACTATTCCAACTCCAAAACCAACTAAACTCTGTTAAAATGCTGGATAATAAAACATAATAAACTACTATTCCAACTCAAATACAAAGTAAACTCAGAGAAAGTGCTGGATAATAAACCTAAATACATTTCTATCCCTACTAAACAAAACTAAACTCAGGGAAAATGATCGAAAATAAAACAATTACAATTACTATTCCAACTCCAAACAAGCTAAACTCGGGGAAAGTGCTGGCTAATAAAACAAATACAATTACTATTCCGACTCCAAAACTAACTAAACTCAGGGAAAGTGCTGGATAATAAACCTAAATAAATTAGTATTCCAACTCCAAAACCAACTAAACTCAGGGAAAATGCTGAATAATAAAACATAATAAATTACTATTCCAACTCCAAAACCAACTAAACTCCCGTAAAGTGCTTGATAATAAATTATAATAAATAATTATTTCAACTCCAAAATGTTAATTTTATTTAAAAAAAAATAGTATTTTTAAATTTCAAAATATATAGAAAAGTGTACCCCCAAAACATTTACACTCTGATGATTTAAATTCATTTAAAATATATATACTGTTTTCTAATGTAAAACATTTTCAATAAACTTTATTTTAAACAACATTAAAAAACTACTACCTACCATTATCCCCATTAAACCAACATCACACTGCAAAGCATTCACAAAAAAATCTAAATGTTGTAAAAGAAAATCAAAAGATATTTTCAAATTAATTACCACCCTGATCCCCTATAAACCCAACATAGCACTCATTCATTTTTTTATGTTTTTTGAAATATTTGAATTGAAATTAAAAAATGTTAAATTATTCCTCACCCTAATCCCCTATAAACCCAAAATAGCACTCATAGGTTTTTCAAACAAATTGTTGCTTGCCTTTTTTCATTTTCTTGCGGGCTCCATTACCCCGGAGACCTGACTGCCTCATTATAACTTGGGTGGTCTGACCACATTGGCACCACCACAACTGCCAGGGATGTCGGTGTTGCAGTGGTCTTGAGGCCACAATATGCTGGGTGGGGCCACTGAGGCCCCACCAAGCATATTACAAGTTTCCATGAAACAGTGGGAGCGCTCAGGGCCCCCTTGTGCCTCTGTGTCATGGGGTGCATGCAGGGGGCTCATATTGTGCCCCCCGTCAGCATGCACCCCCACTTCCTGCAGACCATGGATGTGACAGTCCATGCCCTGCAGGAACTGCCTTTGATGCTCCCAACGCTTTCAAAGGCACCGCTGTGGGACCGGTAAAGAACAGCCCACAAGAGATTTTAAAAGTCGTACTCTGTGGCATGGCAGCCTTCTCCAGGGCCGCCAAAGTTATAATTTGGCCCTAAGTTTTTTGGCACATTTATGGTTACTTATTAGTGAAACCTACGCATTCATATATAAATGTGTATAGTGATGATATAATGAAATATATGAAGGTGTCTACTATTTTTTTTAATAAACAATTTCAATAATTGTTACATGTTCTATGTGTGTAGGTGTTAATACCTGGTTTGTATGAAAATATATCAAAAACATTTATTTTCAGCATGTGCGTATGCCCTGGAGTACATCGATAGATGGCATGCTATTCTACCCCTGATTGTATTACTGGGAAGCTGCAGAGACTTTGGGGTCGATTAGGATCGCGGACGGACTTGCGTCCGTCCGCGACCCCAGAGCAGGAGGGAACCTCCGCATGGCATGCGGAGTTCCCTCCTGTGCAATTAGGATGTGACCGCAAGGGTTGCGGTCACATCCTCTATTTTTAACATTGCGGTGGGTGGAGCTTCAAGCTGCACCCGTGGCAATGTTAAAAATGCATGCATTGCATTTGCATGAAGTAAGAGGCAGGCACCGCGCGGTGCCTGCCGCTTTCTTCATGCAAATGCAGGGGGGTACCATAGGTACCCCCCATGTGCACCCCCCATTCCCCTTCACCTAGGGGGCCCGCAACGGGCCCCCACAGTGAAGTTCCGTATGCTTTTCCACGGCGGAAAACCCGCCGCGGAAAAGCATAATGTAAAGGCCATCCTAATATGGTGGACGGTGTCTGGAAGACACCGTCACCATATTAGTGCTTTTCCGCCGCGGTTGTAAGCCGAACGCGGCGGAAAAGCTGCGGACGAAAACCAGGACCCACCAGCCATCCTAATGTGGCGGTGGGTCTTTGGTCAGTCCGCTGCTGTTTTTCCGCATCCTCGGGGCCGGCGGTGGCTTCCGCCGGCCCCTTTGTATGCGGAAAAACCGCAATCATAATGACCCCCTTTGTATGCAATCTTTTACAGAATGTGTCATTTCACTTTAACATCCATCCAGCAGGAGCAGGTCCTAGGCAAATATTGACCCACATTTGTATTACACTGGTTCCTCTGACTGTTACGTTACCAGGCTTGCTTCGTTTGCCAATGGATTTTGTGGGTCCACAGTTATTAAACCTGAAGTAGTTCCAGAGGTTACTATCAACAGTAGATGAAACAGAAATGTCACTTTAGGGGCCCTGCACTTGATCGCAGATTTCAAATCCAGGGTTGTGAGCAGACCTAAGAAAACATTTTAAGGAATTTTCCACTGGTGAAGTATCTCTCTCATCCTGATTAGCTGGAAAGGCACATTTGATATGAGGAGCAGTACCCAAGATGGCAATTAGGTTGTAAAGATGTAACTGCCAGCAAGATACTAAAACATGATCTCTCTAGAACTCCGACTCCCATCTGTAACATGGCTTGGAGAGACAAACAGCAATTGGCACCCCTGAACATTCAAAGGAAAAGGTCCAGGCAATAAAAGGACACGCTTTTGTTGCTCAGGACTTGAAACTCAGGTCCTAAGCAAGGCACCTGTATGCTTACTGCACCAGGTGGACAGGAATGCATAGAAGTATGAGTGTGCCTTAGGACAGTGGTCCTGACTGTTTCTCATTTACCTCTGTTGATTTACAATGTAAGTTCAGACAAAGGGATAGTAGCGGAGGAATTTTTATTAGGGGATACTCCTAAGTTGTTTCAGGAGCAGTGTGAAGTTTTGTCAGCTCCTATTCAATGGGATGAGCTTGAGCTTGCGGAGAAGTCTTTAGCAAATGGTAAGGCCTGTGGCCCAGATGCAGTGCCACTTGAGTTCTATAAAACATTTTTGGGTGAGATTCGGCAGGATTTACTTAAAGTACTTAGAGCTGCGCAGAAGGGTATAGTGCCGGAATCATGGCAAGATACTATTATAGATTTGTTTTAAAAAAAGGGCAAACCTGAGCTGCTGCCATCATCTTTTCGACCAATATCACTAATAAATAGCGATTCTAAAACGTATTCAAAAATTCTAGCAGCCAGGCTAGCTCAGGTGGTTACGCCTTTGTTCTCCTTGTGCCAGCACGGATTTATTCTGGGGTGGGACACGGCAGATCACGTTAGACGTGTCATAGCGTTATTAGATTGGGCACAGGTCACAGCATCTCCCCTCGGGGTGATCCTGTTAGACGCCGAGAAGGCGTTCAACAGGGTCTCCTGGGGGTTCTTCTTGGCCGTGCTCCAGTGGAAGGGATTTACTATCAAATTTATAAAAGCGATTCAGGCGCTGTATTCCTCCCAAAAAGCTGCACTTCGTATCTCTGGCCAACAGACTAGCTTTTTTTCCATAAGTAGGGGCACACGGCAAGGGTGTCCGTGTTCACCCCTGCAGTTTGCCCTATACATTGATCCATTCTTGAGTAAAATAGAGGGCAACCAGGGCATAGTACCGATAAGGGCTGGCGATACTATGTATCGTACATTAGCATACGCAGACGATATAGTAATTTTAACATCTGACATTTCTTCTGCATTTAGTGCACTTAAGGATTTGGCTGAGCAATTGGGGGCAGTGTCAGGGTACAAGCTAAATGTATCCAAAACTCAGGTGGTTCAGACACCTGATATGCCATTGTCGGATGCTCCAGTGGTCACAGAACGAGATAAAAGGGGATGATGGACGGTGCGTTTGAGCAAATCAAACACTCACCCCAGTCAACTGATCTGGGTTTAATCCATCACCATTCTTTAGCTCACTCAGCCACCCCAGTTCAGACATGGCCATATGCAAATCAGTCTGACCCTGTGCCTCATGGGAACAGTCCAGCACGAACTGCCAAGCCATGTCTTCCCTGGACCGGAAACAAGCATCCTGGGACCGGTTTCGGATTCATAATCTGCATCAGCCAGGCTATCTTGAATCCAGTGGCCAAGTAAGCAAGGGCCTCACGTCTGAGCATACCCTGCCAATTTAGGGCGAACAAAGCGATACAAAAGGGGATTGTGGACGGTCACAGAAGACATGTATTTAGGGGTTTGTATAACTGCCGCAGTTGAAACCATTCCGGATTTAAACATTCTTCCGGTGGTAGAGGTGCTTAATACAAAATTAGAGTGGTTAGATCATCTTCACCTTTCCCTTTATGGACGATGCAGTGTCCTTAAAATGTTAATACTCCCTACGTTTTTATATTTATTTAGAACTTTTCCTCTAGAATTATCTCAAAGCAGTTTGATTAAGGCGGATAGGATCTGCTATTGGTTTTTGTGGGGGTATAGGCGCTTTCACAGGGCAGCTAAGTGGATGTGCCTTCCGCGGGATAGTGGGGGCTGGTCTGTACCAAATTTGGTCCTGTATTACTGGGCAGTGACGGCTCAGTCACTGGGAGTACCACCACTTGGAGATAAAGCTGTGGTGCCATTATGCAATCATTCGACTATTTTTGAGATAGGCTTAGGTGCTGAGGTTAAGGGTATTTTGTTGGAGGTGCTGGACCCAAGCTATTATAAAAGAACTAGATTCAAGGTCATCATAGCTGCATTTACCATCTGGCAGAAAATAAGGCGGAAACTACGTATCCCTAATCTTAATATATATACCCCTTTTAAAGCTGCTCGACTTCTGCCTGGTATATTTTAGGATCAAACCATGTTTAGATGGCAAACGCAGGGAGTGCGGGTGATAAGGGATTTAGTTGGGGATGGGCATGTGTTACCATATGTTTCTATAAAGGACAAATTTTGGTTGTTATCACGTGACTTTTTCAAATATTTACAGATTCAAAGCTTTCTTTATAAACATTTGAAGGTTGCACCCTCTATGTTAGACAAATTGCCTATTATAGATTTGATTAAAAAAAGAGGTAGAATAGGCATTTTCTATCAATATTTACTGTCTGTTCTCCCGGATGATTTGCTGGCCCAAAGCACCAAATGGGAAGGTAAGCTTGGAAAGACAGGTATTGACTTAACACCAGTGAGGTGATGGTCTCTGGAACCCTCAGAACCCACAGCTACATGGCAATGTTGGATTTATATTATACACCGGCAAAAATCTCAAAATGGGGTAGTAGAAAGGGAGATTCCTGTGCAAGGTGTGGGTTATATGTGGCTGATGTTATTCATATGTTTTATTCTTGCCCATCCCTTTCTAGTTTCTTGGCAGATATTGAGCGTTTTATCAATACTACGCTTAAGATTAGGTGCACTTTGACTCCAGAACTGGTGATATTTGGCTTTGATTCTGGGAACAATGAAGATGTTAGAAATACGCAATATGTATCAGCTCTTTCGTTTAGAGCTATGTCCCAGATTCGGCTGTGTATAACCTCCTAATGGTTGTCCCCTGAAGCTCCTACCTTTTCGAATTGGAGAGCTAGATTGTTAGCTATACATAGGCTTGCATTTTCAGTTTTCTATCTTAAGGGTAGAAGGAGGAGACAGATGGCATCAAGGATCTGGGCACCGGTTGAAGATTGGATTAATTGAAATGATAGGATGTTTTTCTTTTTTTTTCTTCTCCTCCAAGTTTATTATTATTTCTCCTGTTTGAGGATTAGTATCTTTGTGCTTCTTTCCCATGTCCTTTATATTTTTTCTTTGCTTTGTTTACCTTCAAAAAATGATCTTAACAATGATTGTTGTAAATTCAAACTTACTTTTCTGATGTATTAATGCCATGACTGCATTGCTTGGATGTAAATTTCTGGCAATAAAAACTTTTATAAAAAATAAAAATAAAAAAAAGTAAGTTCAGACAAAGAAATTAGGCAACTCTGCCCCCCAAGAATTGTAACCGTGGTTGTGACCTAGAGTGCTCTTGGATGGATGGCAAGGAACCTGAAGCTGATGTTTCTATTGTGTTTCCCTTACTGAAAAATATTGTCTGGGCAGATGGGTCAAGATATTGACCCACCTCAGATTTTGGGGTGTTCTGTTATGAGGCATGCATAACTGTGCAAAGTGGTTCTTGTTCTTTGTTCCACTCTTGCATCTATATTATTTTGCATCCCTCGTCTATTTACTGTGCGTCTTTCTTTCGGCTTGCTTCCATCTTGTACCATAGCCTCCTCTCTCATCTTCTTCTCTATAGCTAACCTGTCATATGTTCCTAGGGCCTCATTTATGAGAAATGACGCATGGCTGCGTGAAAGCAGCGATGCGTCACTTCTCAGTGCGCACTCCTTGCGACATTCCTGATGCGCCATATTTAATGTATGACGCATCATGTCACAAGGAGTTACAGATACGTCAGTATTTCTGACGTATCTGTAGCGCAAAAGTGACACATCGCTGGAGTGTGTCACAAAAGTGACGCAACTCCAGCAATGCGTCCTTTCACATGGGGCAAGCCCCATGTGAAAGGGCCTACGTCAGTCTTACGCCTGCTGTGAGGCAGGCGCAAGATTTTGACGCAACGGCGTCCTAAAAGTGACGCAGTGAAATCTCATAGATTTCACTGCATTACTTCTACGACCCTTCCTTGCGTCAATACACCCCCCTTGCATACATTATACCTGGCGCAGGTATAATGTGGCACAGGGGTTTACAAAGTGACGCATCTACCTAGATGCGTCACTTTGTAAATATGGCGCAACAAAGTGCATTTTTTACGCCACTGGTGCGTCACAAAAAGTGACGCACCGGCAGCGTAAAAGTGACGCACAGCCTCATAAATGAGGCCCCTTGTGTCTTACTCTCCCTCTCAATCAGATGATAATTCAATCCCTTCTCTCATTCATCGTGTCCCTTATTTTGTCTTGTGCCTTGATCGCCTCTCTCATTTGTTGCGTGCCTTGGACCCTATTTGGTCAATGTTGTAACTCATGCTTCTCACTATTCCATCTTATCTCTTCCCGCCATTGTTCATATGCCTTGTGCCTCAGCCATTCTTTCTATCGTGTCCCAGCCCCTTTGTCATACATCATACACATTAGCCCCAGTGTGATCCATGTGGCTTGATTCTAGTCATTTTTCATCATGAACCTCGGTGACCAGCCACGGCCCGTGGAGGGTGTTTCGATGGGGCAGAGAGGCAGGGCGGGGGAGGGGCAGGGTGGGGGGGGTGCTAAAAACCGGAGTTTGGATAATTGAAGGTAAGTAAACAATTTAATTAATAAAACGAATTTCGTAGCGCGCCCTGCATCGCAAAATGTGATGCAGGGTGCGCTACGAAATTCGCATTGGACCTCTTTTTTCTCCCACTGCAGCTCGGTCACCTGGAAACTCCCTTGACTAATCCTGCTGATGATCTCATGCAGCATGAGAGCGGCACCCTGATTGTAGGTGGCCTCAAGCAGCGCGCTGGAGGCCTGCACTTACTCTAACCCGGCTATCTTGCGACAGCTGGGTTAGAGATGTTTAAAGTGTGCATGTGTGGCCGGCAATCTGGCATTCGCACTTTAAACAAGTTTAAAAGGTAGCCCACCCTCCTCCCTACTGCTGTCACTCAGCAGCGACCCCGCCCCGTCCTAACGCTCTGTTCAGGATGGGGGATGAAAAATAAAATGGTAATGAATTGCCATTTTATTTTTCATCTCTGGGGCTTTGGGGGAAATGTATGTGGTGCAACCCTCCTCCACTCCAACGGAGGAGCTGCCCCTGAAAAAAAATCGACAAAAGAATTGGAACTGCATGGGTATGTGAGAGAGACTGTGAGTCTTCCTAACCTTTATCTGATCCCAATGACAATACTTAAGGAATGTCAGGAGAAATACTGGTTTCAGGCTAATTACTTTTGGTCGCAGGTATCAACATCCTGCAGAAGGAAAACCAGGCAAAACCATGTATTGTTAACCCGCGGAAAAATACCTTACGAATTCTATTGCTTGGTGACAGACCACTTACACTCTGATTAGATGGCTGGTAATGCATGGCAGATTAGTGGTTTAAATATTCTCTGTAAATGTTTGCAAAAGACAACGGGCAGATTTACAAACCCCGTGCGCCACTTTTGCGCTGCCCTTGCGTCACTTCTGTGACACTGCGGCGGCGTAAAGCTAGCGCCATGCTGCGACGGATGTACAACGTGAAGCATCTAGGGAGATGCGTCACATTGTAAAGCCCTGTGCCACATGAAAGCTGCGTAAGGTTTCATGTGTGTGTTCCGACGCAAGGTGGGCGTTCCGGTGCAGGAACGCCTTCGAAAAGTGCCTGAGTGAAATCTACAAGATTTCACTCAGTCACTTTTCCAACGCCACTCCGTCAAAACCTTGTACCTGCTTGAAGCCGGCGTAAGGCTTGACGCACCATATTGTGTATGGACAGGCCACGAGCATTGCTGGAGTTGCGTCGCGATTGCGATACGACTCCAGCAATGCGCCACCCTTCCGACCGGAGAGGCGTCAAGCATCTGTTTATCCTTGCGCCATGATGCGCCACATTGTAAATGCAGTGCATCTGTGGTGGCGCAAGGGTAAACTTGCATGACGTATCTTATCTGGCGCATCCCTGCTTATTTGCATGGATGTGCCAGTCGTCATAAATCTGCCCCAACATTTTTCTCTTTCCTCGTGCAAATTTTCCCTTGTGCCTTGTCCTTGTCTCTTTACCACTGTTGCTATGTGATGTTTCATAAACTTGGGCATTCATGGCAGTTTCTTCTGCTGCTCAGAAGTACAGGTTTGCCCAGCTGTGGTGCCTTAGTAAACATCTAGGGCCTCATTTATGAAAAGTGACGCATCGCTGCGTGAAAACAGCGATGCGTCACTTTTCACTGCACACTCATTGCGACATTCCTGATGCGTCATATTTAATGTATGACGCATCATGTCGCAATGACTTACAGATACGTCAGTATTTCTGACGTATCTGTAAGCGCAAAAGTGACGCATTGCTGGAGTGTGTCACAAAAGTGACGCAACTCCAGCAATGCGTCCTTTCACATGGGGAAAGCCCCATGTGAAAGGGCTTGTGTCAGTCTTACGCCTGCTGTAAGGCAGGCGCAAGATTTTGACGCAACAGCATCCTAAAAGTGACGCAGTGAAATCTCATAGATTTCACTGCGTCACTATTAAGAGGCTTTTTGCGGGGGAACGCCCCCTCTGCATACATTATACCTGACGCAGGCAGGGCCGGCTCTAGGCATGTGCAAGCTGTGCACCTGCACAGGGCCACCAAACTCCAGGGGCCACCACGCCAATATATATCCTTAATATATTAGTCCTCTGAGGATGGATACATATTTGGGTGGTGGCCCCTGGCAGGGATTTGGCGGCCTCCGGCTCTGTTCCACTTCTAAACTCCCTGACCCCCTCCCCTCTTTACTGGCCTGCGCGCTCCGCCCCGCCCGGACCCCTCTTCCGGGCCCCCTACCTACGCTCCCTGCCCAGGGCCACCATGAGCCTAGAGCCGGCCCTGACGCAGGTATAATGTGGTGCAGGGGTTTAAAAAGTGACGCATCTACCTAGATGCGTCACTTTTTAAATATGGCGCAACAAGGCGCATATTTTACGCCGCTGGTGCGGCACAAAAAGTGACGCACCGGCGGCGCAAAACTGACGCAAGGCCTCATAAATAAGGGCCCTAATGTATTGAGTTGTATGTGGAGCCGTCCTTCTTTCCACATTTTGGGACGGTGCTTGTGCCCCGCAGCTACTTCAATTACTTGTTTCATTTCAGCTTCTATTGCTGTCTTCAAAGATGCAATTTTTCTGACTGCACTGTTTCACCAACCTGCACGTCAGGTTGATTCGTACCAAAGCTTCTTTTACACTGATAACATCGAAGTTAAACAGTATTTGCTTTCAAAAAGGGCGGCTTCTGTGGTTTGTGGAATAACATTTATACCTTACCGCCATCTACTGGACAAAATTGAAATAGCTGTTTTTGGTTTGCTTCAAACTACATTACTGTGATTCACACACAAGTATCTCTTCTGAATCATTGCTATTACATCAGTGAAGACCACGTTGCCTCCTCGTCCGTCTAATTTTGTTTAATCAATTAATTTGCATTAGCTCTCTCATGCGCATCTTTCTCAATTGAAAGTTTTTTTATATTCGGACAACCATGACGGATTAACATCAGAAATAGGAATTCTATCCCTAAACAATGCAAATAATGTACAATTTAGTGGCAGAATGTAGGGGCATATTATCACGGACCGCGTTAAAATTATCGCCAGTTTAGTGGCAGAAAACTGCAGCTAAAACGGCGATAATGGGCTTGATAATATGCCCTGGAGAATTCCCATAGAAGCCCATGTTCACACCAGAGCATGGACTTCTATTGGATTTCTCAAGGGCATATTATCAAGCCCATTATCGCCGCTTTAGCTGCAGTTTTCTGCCGCTAAACCGGCGATAATGTTTAACGCCATACTTGATAATATGCCCCTTAGTGTTTCAAAATCCTCCCTGCATGAACACACTGAGTGATGTTGTGTTTGTCAAAGAAATATTGCATTTTATGTGAAAGAAATTGGGCACCATAATCAGATATAATTGTTTTGAGAAAAACCTACTCTGTTAAAACATTCACACAAAATTTCTACTATATTTTCTGTGTTATCGACACACTTCCATTCAATCCATTTAGAATAGCAATCTATAATATATTTCTATGAATTCTTCAACAAGTGGAATGGACTAAGAAAGTCAATACCCACCACTTCCCTTGGCTTTCCAAAGTACAACTCAGGATGCAAAGGAGTAAAATGTATTTTCAAAGATTTGTCAGAATTGGACAGAGCATTCTTGACAGTAGAACTGGTCATAGCATCCACATAGGGCCACAGCCCAAACTAGTTTCTTAGAATTGGGTTCACAAAAATGTCTTTTATGTGTCACTGCAACCTTTTTTTGGTACAACGTAGCTGGAGACACACATATATCACCCCTCACAACAAAATTACCTTCAGGAGATAATTCATCCTTAACTTGCCAAGAGACTTGTAGTTCACAAGTAATGCACTTTCTCTAGTCCCTTTACTGGCCATTAATTCTTTGGCACACAAAAGTGAGGTGTGATTATTCAATGCATCATCTCACTCTCTTTCAGAAATATGAACATCCTCAGATTCAAGAATATGATTAGGCACATTACGCTGTTCTATATTATCTCCTACTTCCTTAGAGGTTTCACATGGTAACTGAGATGAACAATCAGCTTGTGAATTTTCTTTACTGCACTCATAAAACATGAATAAAATGTGAATCAACCTAGAAGTAGCCATGCCTGTCCCATTGCATGGAAATAAAGAAACAAATGTGCATAATTTCAAGGGCTTATCACCCCCAGAACGTCACTTGTTAAGGCTTTCTGGTGTCGAAAAGCCCTTCACCTTATTTACAAGGCGGCGTTAAGACACTTAGGGGGTCATTAGGATTGCGGACGGATCGCCACCGCCTGTATGGCGGTGGCGATCCGCCCGCTAAAAACCTCCGCCCGCTCTGCATTTTCCCCTCGCCACATTACCATGGCGGGGGGACTCCGGCGGATGGAGAGATGGTCCGCTGGTTTTCCGCCCGGTCGAAGAGTCGACCGGGCTGAAAAGCTGCTAACAAATTGGCGGTGTCTGGGAGACACCGCCATCCATATTAGCATAATAGTGGGGACATGCCATTCCATGGCAGCAGGCGGTTTCGCCACTGGGGGCCTGTAGCGGGCCCCCAGGGATTCTAGGGGGTAGGGGGTGCACATGGGGGGTACCTATGGTACCCCCCTGCAGTTCCATTCACAACATGGCAGGCACCGCGCAGTGCCTGCCCCGTTTTGCATGGAAGTGCACGACATGCCTTCTTTGCATTGCGGCGGGCGGTGCTGAGAGCACCGCCCACGGCAATGTCTAGAATACAGGATGGGGGGGTGCATCCTAATGTCACCAGTGGGACCCCCACACCAATGGCGGGCGGTCCCATTGTGTGAAAGAATGGCTGGCGGACAAAGTCTGCCAGCCTTTCTAATGATGCCCCTAATGCTGTTTAACGCCGCCTTGTAAATAAGGCCCGTTTTCATACAGCACTTAGGGTGAAAAGGGTGGGAAATGGGTGTTGCGGTGGGTGTTCCGTCTCAACACCCATTGCTTTTGAAGCTGCCCCCTATTTACAAGGGTGGCGTAAAAATGGGGCAGCGACAAAAATAAGACTAGGGAAAACCTGATTTTAAACTGGCGAAACAAGGAGAAAATATTATTTTCTCCTCGTTTTGCTATTATTTTTGTGTGCTGCATTATAGAAACAACAAATCGTCATTAGTGATCGTTCATGTACAGAAAGGATTCCCTTTATGCACATGAACACTAATTTTAAAATGACGTGTTGCAACTTTTATGTGTGCTGCACAAAGCAGCACACATAGAAGGTACAAATCACCATTATGGATTATTTATGTGCAGAAAGGGACAACTTCCTGCACACAAACAATATTTTCCTGCAACGCAGATACCCTTGCACAAGGGTGCCTGCGTTGGCGCTAGGCATCTAAAAGTAGTGCCAGTGTAAGGGGAAACGCTGGGGTGCATCTCATTCTTGTGAGTACAGAACATCCCTGAGTTTTTAAACTGATGGAGTGCGGTGTTAGGAATTTTGAAGCTCCACCCCCTCCACCAGTTTATTCTAAGTACACCCCTAAAATTTGTGATCTGTCCTAATAATAAAACATTTACCCCATAGGCATGTTTTGAAGTGTTAAAAAGCCATATACAGCCTAGGACTTCTCTTTCAATTGTGGAGTAGCATTTTTTAGATTCAGATAAAATTATTGAAGCATGTGCAATGGTGAATTCTCAAATTGTTTTATTTTTTATATTTTATTTGAACAAGAAAGTAGTTGGACAGCAATTACACATTCATAATACATGGCGTCATCAAAATTACACATAATGAGCAGTGGTAATATTTATCTGATTGGTGGCACGACCATCCTATATTGTAACCATAATATAAACAGAGAAAGTTAATATTGAGAGTGCGTACAAAGCTTGCTCCTCTCCTATCTCAAGCGTAATAATAATATACATAATCTGTCCCGCCTTATTTGAATATGGGAGGGTAGGGGACTCTGGAATGCCTTGCGTTTATGATCCTTCTCCTTCCCTCTCGCCCTGATCGAAGTACTCCTGCCAAATAGCTCCAAATCTTTTGGTTGCTCCTACTCGCCTCGCAAAGGCCTCCTCAAACTTAAAAGTTCTGTTCATTTTATTAAGCCAGTGGTCCATCCTAGGTTGCGTATCTGTTTTCCAATTTTGTAGGACAAGTGATCTTGTGACAGCTGTAGCGATTAATATAAAAATACTGCTGATGTTTAGTTAAGCCTTTCACCTCCCCTGAAGTGCCAAATAAAACCAGCATAACCGATGGGTGAATTCTCAGAGACAGAAATGAAGAAATCTTAGCAAAACCTCATCCCAAAAAAAGTCGTAAATTATTGCATTCATAGATAATTTGCACCCATCCTCCCTCATCCAGGATATCACATCTAAAACATTGGTGTGGGTTTGTTGGAAACATCTTATGCAACTTCAGGGGGGTATAATAGGCAAACCATCTAGATAAAAAATTAATTATCTTGTAATTAGACCCTCTAAGTGCTTTTTTTGCTAACTCATTGAGTTGTTGACATTCCCTTATATTGAACTTACAACCGGTCTCTAAATACATTTTTTGAAGTTCTATTGTCAGACTCTTTTCTGAATGGGCCTTATGATGCAATAGCCGGTACCAGCATCCTACCCCCATCATTTTATTCGCCATTTGCCTGATGATTTGCTTTTCCATATTATTCAATGTTACATAGTTGATTTTAAGAAAGTTAACTAACTGATAAAAACTCAGAGGGAGGGCTGTTGTTAAAGAATTGGCTTGTAGTCGGACTGTTTGCCAAGTTATTAGGGTCTTGTGATTTTAAAAAATCCCCAAATCGACTAAAGCCTAATTCTTGCCACTGTTGACAAAGGCCTCTAGATAATGTAAGACCACCTACTGCACAATCTTCAATAGGGGTAAAAGCATGAAATACTGGAATCTCTCGTAATTTAAAAAAAAGCTGCATTCTTTCTACTAATGATAAGCTTACTTTGTATCTGGTCCTTTTGGGCAATTTTGCCAGCCGTAAAAAATCTGGGAGCCTTATTGCACTCTCTTCCAACATCTGCACCAAAATAAAATGATAAAATACTGAATTATCCGCAACCAATTGTGAAAACAAATTTACCAATAATGCCTGGGAATATGCTGGAAAATGTGGTAAAGCTAAATCTCCTGAAGCTACATCCAATTGTAGTGTGGAAAATTTCACTCGGGATGTTTGTTATTCCAGACAAATTTCCAAATTATTTGATCTAATTCCTTAAAATAAGAACTCGGAATTTTCAGAGGAAGATTGCTAAAAAGGAACAAAAACAGTGGGAGTATCGACATCTTAATCATCGAAATCCGTCCTATTAGTGATAGATTAAGCAGAGTCCATTTATCTAATACATTTTTTCACTTTTGTAAGCATTCTGTTATAGTTCAAGAGGAACAGTTGACTAAAATCCTGTGTAACGTATATCCCCAAATATCTAATTGGATGTGGTGGCCTTATAGCGATGGATGCGGGAATATCCGCTGAAGTAGACTTAAATATAAGGATTTCGGTTTTTGCTTGATTTACTTTATACCCACCACCTGCGTGAATTTCTGTATTTCATCAAGTGCAATTTGCACATTGGAATCCCCAGCCTTAAGATATAAAATAATATCATCTGCATAGAGTTTGGCTTTTGCCATCCCCTCGATTGGAGGCAGAATCATCAAACTCTTCGGTATCTTAACAGCTAAAGTTCAATAAGTAAAGAAAACAAAAGGGAGGATAGTGGACATCCTTGGCGTGTACCTCGCTTGATTTTTACCCTACCAGCTTCTTCTCCATTTACAACAACTTTGGCTTCCCCACAACTATATAGTTCTTGAAACATTCGTAAAAAATGTGACGGAAAAGCAAATTTATCCAAAATAAAGAATAAAGCTCTCTAATTTACTAGATCAAAAGCCTTTACGGCATCCATCATCATGATCACCGCATCCGTCTTATTAGTGGATAAATAGTCAATGGCTTGTGTCAAGAAATATGTGTAAACTGCCATCAATCGCCCAGGGATATAACCATTTTGGTCCTCATGTACCACCTGTTGTACACATGGGACTATTCTTTTTGCCCAAATCTTCATAAATAATTTGTAATCCATATTTAATAGACTAATTGGGTGGTAGGAATTGGAATCACAGGGATCATCATCTTTTTTAAGAAAAATTACTAAAACCAATTCCTTAAAACTTTTCGGGATATATAAACCCTCCTTTATCTGGTTTAACAATTTTCCCAAAAAAGGAAGAATTTCTTCCTGAAATGCCTTAAAAACTTCCACTGGGATCCCATCTGCGCCACTCGCCTTAGCATTAGGCATACTTTTTAACACTGCTAAGATTTCTATAGTCCCAATTGCGCTATTCAATATCTCAGAAGCATGTGAGGGTATCTGGGGTAACTCCAAAAATTCTAAATAGTCCATCAAATCTGCTACGTCTACCGCCTGCATTTCTGCATACATTTGGTTATAATGTGAAAGAAATACCTCAAAAATAACTTGTTTGTTGTCAACTAGCATGCCAGTTGAGGGTTCTTAACTTGGGCAATTATTTGGGTTGCTTTCTGATTTTTTTTGTAAACCAGGCCAGAAATCTCCCAATCTGTTGACTTTCCTCATATGGCTTATGTTGGTAAGCCCTACTCTCTAATATTTCTTTCCATAAAAAAATCCTTCAACTGTTCCTTTGCTTTAACTAATTCCTGCTGATGTATTCTAAAAGTGGACTCAGTAGTATTTAATAAATGAACATTTTGTCTTGCTTTCTCTACTTCAGTCTGTAATTCTTGAATCTTTTCTTTTCTTAGTTTATTTATTCTTGCCTTATATGATATTGCGTGGCCTCTGAAGGTCGCTTTAAATGCCTCCCATACCATAAACATGGATGCAGAATTGTCATTGTGCTGAAAAAACTCCTTTATGAATACTTTGGTTTCTGTTATCCAGGTAGGATCTTGCAGTAAAGATTGATCAAATTGCCATCTAGGCCTGTTTTTCAGAGTAATTCTTATTCTTAATATAAATGAAACTAAGGAGTGGTCTGAAAAATAGTTGGAAAGTATTTCTGTGAATCCATTAGCGAACAATTTGTCTACTAAGCAAAAAATCCAGTTGAGATGCTGATCTAAATCTAGCTGAATAGCAAGTATACTGCTGAACTCCAGGATGTGCCAACGTCCAAAGGTCTGATAAAGAAAAATCTTTTGTTAATAAACTTATTAATTCTGTGGTTTTGGGCTTTAACTGACGCTTTGCCCTATTTGATGTATCCAATACCATTTTCTGGATAAAGTTAAACTCCCCACCCAAAATTAGTATACCTTTCATTTGTACTATCAACTGATAAATTTGCTCTAAGGCCACTTTATCGTCGTCTATTGAGCAGTAATAATTAACCAGGTTTAGGACTGTTTCGTCTAGCTTCACTATACCCAGATCGATCTTCCTTTACCATCCCGTGGTACCTCTTTAACCTGTCCATCTAGTGAATTAGAAAATAAAATCCCTACACCTCTTACCGCCAGATTGGCTGATGAAAAATATGCTTGCGTATATTTCTTAGGAAGGGATATTTTTGAGGTATAAGACCTAAAATGGGTTTCCTGTAGAAATATAATTTCAGGGGAAAGAGAATTTATCCAATTTAAACAAGCCAAACTTTTTAGTGGATTCAATATTCTATTAACATTACATGTAACCACTTTCATATTCTGCAATTTTGGTTCCATTTTTTATTCCATCCTAGATTTTCTTCTACCTCACTGATGGTTATTTTTACCACCAGATCCATCCTGCCTTTTGTTTCATCCCTCGGGCGGATATCTCCCAGGTAATTCTGGTACCACAATACCCTTATCCAAATGACTATACTATTTTCTTGTTCATTTGTCACTTGCTAAGCCCTTGCGACCCCTCACCCTGGACTCCCAACACCGAAACTCCCAGCAAAAGGGGAATTGCCCACCATACCCCCTGCATTCTACCAGAGGCTGCCCCCCCCCCCAACTGGGTTCCATGTTGTTGTACCCTTAGTGACCCTAGGCCCACCACCGTTCTTACTAGAAATTTGATATAGAAGAAAGAAAGCTCATCTAAGTGAGTTCCCAATTTGTTTTACAGGTGAACTTTTGTGAAAGCACAATGCCTAATCCAACACCACTGGCATCTACAGTACCAATAGAAATATTATCCTCTGAAAAAGGAGCAAGTACTGGTGCCAATAGAATACACTTTTTGACTCAATTTAAATCTTGAGTTAAAGCTTCAGACTAGATAAACGCACTGTTTTTCTTTAACAATTTCTGAATTTCAATTGTATGTAAAGAAACGTCAGCCACAAATCTAGAGTAATGGTCACATAAACCTAAAAAATATGATAACTGTTCTTTAGATTTGGGCATAAGAACATCTGTGATGGGTTTGAGAAGCCCATCTCTCAGACTAATTCCTTTGGAAGAAATAGAATATTAATTTGTCTATGTGAAGAGTCATGTCTTTATCTTGTAAAACAGCCAACATTTTGGTAAGAATGCAATTATATCCGTGAATGTTAGCAGCAAAATGATAATATCATCCTGAAAAGTTGCTATTCCTTCCATACTTCCAAATAAGGAATCCATTAATCTCTGTAATACAGAATCAGCAGCGCTAATACAAATGGCATACATAAGTAACAAACCTTCCCACAGGGTGTTGCAAAAGTGGTATAAATGTATGCACATTTTTGTTAATATAGTCTGGTGAAACGCTGCCTTGAGATCTAAGGTCATAATAAATCTAGCCTTTCTCTTTTTTGCAAAAGCAAAATTCTGAATTTTGGGAAGCAAGTGAGGTGTCCCCCGCCACATCTGCGGAGCATCCACCATGACTGCGGAGGCCCTTTGTGAATCGGGTCCATTGTATTTGGTTTCTAGCCAGCTGCTGGACCTGGCCCTCTCTACAGTGTCACCCTCAATCTTTTTGCCTTCACCCCTCCCATTTGCTGAATTCTTTTTTTTTTGCGCGAGAAGTCTCTGCACTTTACCACTACTAACCAGTGCTAAAGTGTTTGTGCTCACTCCCCAAAACATGCTGAAATTGGCTTACACCTGTTTGGCATATGTAATCCCTAGTAAATTAGTATACCATGTACCCAGGTTAGGTAAATCTAATGCTACTAGTGGTCCTGCAGCACCTACTGTGCCACCTACTCAAGTAGCCCCTTGTTTTTTGTCATTGGTCTGCCATTGCAGTCTGCATGTAGTTTTAAACTGCCAGTTCAATGTGGCTAAATAAATGCATTACCAAGTCGTAAACTCCCCTTTTATTTCATATAAGTAACCCCGTAGGCAGGCCCTAAGTAGCCCATTGGCAGGGGCTTTGTAATTGAAAGATTGGGCATGTACTTTTAAGTTTTACATGTCCTGGTAGTAAAAACCTCCTACATTTGTTTTTCAATACTGTGAGGCCTACCTCTCCCATAGGATAACATTGGGTTGCCTTATTACATTTAACAGGTGGTAAATTTTGATTGAGAGCAGGTTAGTGCCTGTGAAATTGTAATACAAAATTCTCTTTAATGGTAGACAATATTTAAAATTCAACCTTTACAAAGTTGTTGGTGCCTGTAGCATTTCCTAGGTAGCATGACTGGGTGCTGTTGGCAGTTGGACTTCCAGACCTTCAGACAATAGAGGGTCTAGGTTGCCTGAATGGGCCATCACTTGTCAGGATGGAGTGTGGGGGGGCAAAGTTAGGGACAGCCACACTGGTTACTGAATAGGCTGTGCCCTGCCTTTACGCATTGTTCATGCAGCCAGTATGGAGCCAGGGCATGAAAGTCAGGAAACATCAATGACATCAAAGGGAATCATCTATAAAAATGTTCCTACTTCAAAAAAGGCACTATATATAAAAAGAATTTTAACCAAGGAGCATCTATCGTACAAAAAAGAATTCACGCAATGATTTTGCCATTAATCAGTGATCAAAGAATAGGAAAGGCAATGCAAAATGTTCAAATGCAGGCTTGCGTTCTTCTTTTAATCAATTCTTTAATATTTCATTTGATGAAGGCATTTAATGTGTTAAAATTCTTAACCCTCTCGGGATACGTTTCTGATCTAAATAATTTTTAAGAGTCATTCCATCCACCAATTTGAGAGTTCTGCTTTCCTTCGTTTCACAAGTTTTAGAAACTTGTTTTTTAATCCTTCATTAATGGTAGATTTGATGGGGATCCCCCCTTCCTTAGCTTTGGATTGTTGAAAAACTTCAGCCGCCTATTTCTCCCTGTCATCTTCCATGTTTTTTTCCAGTATTCCCTAGCCCACGTGCTCCACTGCCCTGTGGTAAATAAATATTACCCTTTCATAATTTCTATACTTAAAGGATAGTTCATGCATTAAATGAGAGGCAGAGTCCGTGGTGTCCTGATTCAAAGGGGCTTTATTTACAATAACCCGGGTTAGCGGAGAATCTGTTCCATCACCACTAAGGTTCAGGAAGGGTCTTCTAACGTTTATTCACAGAGTCCTTTATTTATACATTATTCTCGTACATAGAGAAAAAAGGAGGACTCCAGGCGGAGCAGGAGAAAGAGATAAGAGCATGTGGGTGTGCATGAGGGCGTACACTTGAGATGTCATGGAGGTGTCATAAGTGGGTGGATACATGGAGGGGGTTGCATGGCCAGCTGGAACTTTGCCCTACTTGTGTGCAACTTGGTCATGACGTGTAATTGACGTGTGACTAGGGGAAGCTGCGGGGGCTGACTTCTAGCACTAGGAGGAGAGTCTGGGATGTCAGAGCGACCTGTACCTTTGGCATTATCTGGTATCTTATGTTTGGAGTACATGTTGCTTGATTTAAAGGCCATCAGGGCAAAGGCTGCTCATCACTAAAGGCTGGTGTATGCATATATTTCTTTATGTATTGCGTGGGGCTATGGATCTTCTATGGAAACTGGTTCAGTAAATCACTTGCATGGAGACAGAAAGACTGGACTCTATCTTCTGCAGGCAGGATATGTTTATCCTTTTCATTAGGCAGGAATGTGTTTCTGTGGAGCAGAACAGATAACTGTAGGCATAACACTGTCTTCGCAGGCCAGGCCAGGCTGCGCCGGGCACCTCTCGGCTGAGCAGGAAATAAGGGAAAGGTCAGGGATGCAGGCGGGGCTGCAGCTTTCAGAGTGTTTCAGGAGGCTTGAGGCCTGGATTCGTCTCCTGGCCCTGCGGAGCCTCAAAATGGGTGCTTCTCGATATTTTAAACATGCACCATGTAAAGACATTGGCAACATAGGCTTAAAAGCAGAATAATCATTTCTTTCATGGAGGGCCTGGTAACTGACATGTTAACGTTGGACGCAAATGTAAACACAGAGGCGTCATCATTTCGGCCATAGAGGGAAAATGCATGGATGTCATGCACATACATTAAACGTTGGGGTACACGATAGGGGACATTCTTGGCCATATAAAATTTATTTTCCTCATTCCCTCCTTGTCCCCTACGTTCCCTTCAAGTGACATCTATATGCATAAGACCTTGTATATGGTCAGACTGCATCATTTGCTCTTCTTGTCTCTTCTGGATACGTGGATGGGGAATACAGGCAGTGGCACACTGCAGACAGAGACAGTCTCATGGCAGACTGCTCCTGGGTCAAGTTAGCCAGGGCAGATGCAGTCTCATTTACTACTGCTTCCAGAGTTCTTGTTAACCTTCGTATGAGTTTACTGTTTTGGACGGGACCTATGAAGAAAAAGAATCCTTTGTTGAAATCTGTATATTGCTCCCAAGCTGTCTCAGTCTGATCAACAACTGGGGAATTTATCTCCCTCTTGTGTCTGACATGTACTAGTCGTGAATCTCGATGATAATGGGATGGGGCTAGAAAGATAGGGGGCAGAAGGAAAGCTATATAACATGTTCCACCCCAGTCTGAGGGCAGATGTACATAGGCTGTCTTACCGCAAATGAAACAGGTATGGCGTGATGCTTTGAAAATGGACTTTCCTTGGTCATTAAACTCTACTACAGTATTACATTCACTGTGTCCCATATGTACCGATCCTTTCTTTCTAACACACAAATCACCTTTTGCTGGTAGGACTGAAATAGATTGTGGTCCTGTATTTTGCTTGGGCTGAACATTCAGTATTATAAAATTGAGGGAAGCATTTCCTTGCTTGTACTCTTCATTTTCTAGGTCGGTCCCCTTCCTTTGAGGGAGCCCGTCTTTGTCTGGGAAACATACTTCATTCATTACTTTATTCAGGTTTCCATGTATCCAGTCACTCTGGTTACCTATGGACTTGTTATCTAGTGATGTCATTAAAGCAAACCATGCTCCGCACGAACCATTGTGGGAGAACGGAAAAGGGAAGAAGGGCAGAACTCCCTTCGTTTTCTGATAAGGCGGGAGTTGGCCACATACCCAGCAATTTGTTGCATTGCTGGTCTGATGAGAATGGTGCAACATATGAATGAAAGAATTGTTGCGCAGTGCTTCATGGGGTGGCAGATCACTAAATGTGTGCTCTGCAGTGTCGTTAAAAGAAAAGTGTACATGTAAGGTAATAGGAGGAAAGAAAACATGGAATCAAAGGAACATAATAATCAGAGTTATTATAAATCGACTGCGAAATGATTTGCAGTACGTCTTTCTCTTATCTCTCTGTCTACTGCTATTTGGGTCTATGGTCTAATACATGTCAGGAACCTGTCTAACCGATTCACCCGAGAGGGACTTAAACAATTAAACTGTCTGACTTACTAGACCGTAACTTGGATTAATACTCCTGATGCGGAGTTTTTCTAGAAAAGGGGGTTTTGAGTCACTGGGGTCATTGTCATTTTTGGTCAAAATTAAAGTTCCAAATTGTCCATAGAATCGCCATCCTTTACATCCTTGATAGCAGTCCTCGTGGTGAGTAGCACAATCCTCGGTGTCTTCCAATGCGGCTCAAGGGGGCTTGATCAGTCAAAAGTTCCGCTCATAGATAACATCTCCAGGGACTATGGCAGGCTCCTGGACTTGGGTGTTGTCAGGGAAGGCGGCGGCAACCTGTGAATGAAGAGAGAGTAGTGCAGACATCAAGGAAGCCAGGTAATCTGTCAGCATATTATTGTCAACATCAGTTATTTTATTTTAGGCATAGGCGTACCCCTAATCTCGTCCTAAGTGTCTGATTATGGCTTTCTACAAGGCCTGCTGCAGTATAATCTGGGACTGGGTACGCTTCTGTCCATCTAGTTAGTGCACACACTACTACTAAGACATACTTATAACCTTTACATCTGTCCATTTGGATATAATCCATCTGAAGGAACTCAAAAGGGTGGTCAGGAGGATGAAATCCACCTTGTTCCACCGGAATGCCTTTACCTGGATTGAACTGGCAACAGATCATACAGGTACGTACTTTCTGTTTCGCTGCTGCACGCAGGTGCTTGTTAAACCAGATATTCTGTAAACTGTCTAGCATTGCCTTCTCTCCCAAGTGTGCTGGACTATGTGTTTGTGTTTATGATTACTTGTACCATGGAATCTGGACGAAACCATGTAGCTTTGCCTTTAGTCATCCAACCTTAGTCAGTCTGGACCCCTCCTTGTTCAGTCCATTTCTTTATTTCACCTGAAGTGGCATATGTCTGTATGTCGAGTACATCTTGTGAAGGATCCCTGACTGTCATGTTTTTGTCAGTAATGGTACCTCTGTCTTTGTCGTGTCTGTTAGTGTCTGGACTGTAAGTTTAGAATTCGGTCTGCCAGGTCATTACCCTGGGAAATGGTGTCTGTGACTTTGGTATATGCTTTGCATTTCAGGATAGCTATGGCTGAGGCAAATGTATTGCTTCTAACAGGGCTTGAATAAGTGGGCCATGCTGAATTTTGGCCCCATGAGAGGTCAAGTAACCTCTCTCCCTCCAGAGAACTTCGAAGTCATGGACTACGCCAAAAGCGTACT
This sequence comes from Lissotriton vulgaris, assembly GCF_964263255.1. Taxonomy (NCBI): domain Eukaryota; kingdom Metazoa; phylum Chordata; class Amphibia; order Caudata; family Salamandridae; genus Lissotriton; species Lissotriton vulgaris. The sequence goes on from NC_141693.1 coordinate 1,221,602,076, forward strand.
GTGAGTCTGTATAAATGTTCACTTTCAAGTTCTTGGCTCTTATGCAGGCTTGTGTCAGAGCGATGAGCTCTGCTGCTTGTGCTGACAGTGTGTCTATTCTGTGGGTCTCTATGACTTCAGTATCAGTGGTCACGGCATATGCGGCCACTAACTCTCCTGTGCTTGTTCTCATGCATGAACCATCAACATAAAGTGTCAGGTCAGGATCTGGAAGTGCCATATCTGTCAGGTCTTGTCTTGGTTTCGTCACTGTATTTATTACTTCCACACAGTCATGTGATGCGGTGTCTACTGTACTTACGGGCAAAAGTGTAGCAGGGTTAAGAATGTTGCATTGTCTGATCTCTATGTGTGGCTGAAATAATGTCAGTCCATATCCTGTCAGTCTCGCTACAGTTAAGTGTTGTGTCTGTGTTCTGTTAAAGAGAACCTCCACTGCATGTGGTACCTGGACTGTCAGAGGGTGTCCTAACACTATGGAGTCTGGCCACTTTGTCTAATAGCTAGGGCTGTCGCTACAACTGTTTTCAGGCACACAGGCAGAGCCTGGGTCACTGGATCTAGTGTACTAGAAAAATAAGCACAAGGCTTGTGTTTTCCAGCTTGATCTTGTGTAAGGACAGATAATGCTGTTTCATCTTGTTCAGTCATGAAAAGCATAAAAGGTTTGCTGTAACTAGGAGTCGCTAAAACTGGCGCTTGACATAAGGCTCTTTTTAATTCTTCAAATGCCAAGGTATGTTCTTGTGTCCAAAGAAGGACAGTCGAAGACACTGCTTCCTGTGTTGTCAATTGTATCAGTGGTTTGGCTAGAAGGGCATACTGGGGAATGTTAATATAGTCTGGTGAAACGCTGCCTTGAGATCTAAGGTCATAATAAATCTAGCCTTTCTCTTTTTTGCAAAAGCAAAATTCTGAATTTTGGGAAGCAAGTGAGGTGTCCCCCGCCACATCTGCGGAGCATCCACCATGACTGCGGAGGCCCTTTGTGAATCGGGTCCATTGTATTTGGTTTCTAGCCAGCTGCTGGACCTGGCCCTCTCTACAGTGTCACCCTCAATCTTTTTGCCTTCACCCCTCCCATTTGCTGAATTCTTTTTTTTTTGCGCGAGAAGTCTCTGCACTTTACCACTACTAACCAGTGCTAAAGTGTTTGTGCTCACTCCCCAAAACATGCTGAAATTGGCTTACACCTGTTTGGCATATGTAATCCCTAGTAAATTAGTATACCATGTACCCAGGTTAGGTAAATCTAATGCTACTAGTGGTCCTGCAGCACCTACTGTGCCACCTACTCAAGTAGCCCCTTGTTTTTTGTCATTGGTCTGCCATTGCAGTCTGCATGTAGTTTTAAACTGCCAGTTCAATGTGGCTAAATAAATGCATTACCAAGTCGTAAACTCCCCTTTTATTTCATATAAGTAACCCCGTAGGCAGGCCCTAAGTAGCCCATTGGCAGGGGCTTTGTAATTGAAAGATTGGGCATGTACTTTTAAGTTTTACATGTCCTGGTAGTAAAAACCTCCTACATTTGTTTTTCAATACTGTGAGGCCTACCTCTCCCATAGGATAACATTGGGTTGCCTTATTACATTTAACAGGTGGTAAATTTTGATTGAGAGCAGGTTAGTGCCTGTGAAATTGTAATACAAAATTCTCTTTAATGGTAGACAATATTTAAAATTCAACCTTTACAAAGTTGTTGGTGCCTGTAGCATTTCCTAGGTAGCATGACTGGGTGCTGTTGGCAGTTGGACTTCCAGACCTTCAGACAATAGAGGGTCTAGGTTGCCTGAATGGGCCATCACTTGTCAGGATGGAGTGTGGGGGGGCAAAGTTAGGGACAGCCACACTGGTTACTGAATAGGCTGTGCCCTGCCTTTACGCATTGTTCATGCAGCCAGTATGGAGCCAGGGCATGAAAGTCAGGAAACATCAATGACATCAAAGGGAATCATCTATAAAAATGTTCCTACTTCAAAAAAGGCACTATATATAAAAAGAATTTTAACCAAGGAGCATCTATCGTACAAAAAAGAATTCACGCAATGATTTTGCCATTAATCAGTGATCAAAGAATAGGAAAGGCAATGCAAAATGTTCAAATGCAGGCTTGCGTTCTTCTTTTAATCAATTCTTTAATATTTCATTTGATGAAGGCATTTAATGTGTTAAAATTCTTAACCCTCTCGGGATACGTTTCTGATCTAAATAATTTTTAAGAGTCATTCCATCCACCAATTTGAGAGTTCTGCTTTCCTTCGTTTCACAAGTTTTAGAAACTTGTTTTTTAATCCTTCATTAATGGTAGATTTGATGGGGATCCCCCCTTCCTTAGCTTTGGATTGTTGAAAAACTTCAGCCGCCTATTTCTCCCTGTCATCTTCCATGTTTTTTTCCAGTATTCCCTAGCCCACGTGCTCCACTGCCCTGTGGTAAATAAATATTACCCTTTCATAATTTCTATACTTAAAGGATAGTTCATGCATTAAATGAGAGGCAGAGTCCGTGGTGTCCTGATTCAAAGGGGCTTTATTTACAATAACCCGGGTTAGCGGAGAATCTGTTCCATCACCACTAAGGTTCAGGAAGGGTCTTCTAACGTTTATTCACAGAGTCCTTTATTTATACATTATTCTCGTACATAGAGAAAAAAGGAGGACTCCAGGCGGAGCAGGAGAAAGAGATAAGAGCATGTGGGTGTGCATGAGGGCGTACACTTGAGATGTCATGGAGGTGTCATAAGTGGGTGGATACATGGAGGGGGTTGCATGGCCAGCTGGAACTTTGCCCTACTTGTGTGCAACTTGGTCATGACGTGTAATTGACGTGTGACTAGGGGAAGCTGCGGGGGCTGACTTCTAGCACTAGGAGGAGAGTCTGGGATGTCAGAGCGACCTGTACCTTTGGCATTATCTGGTATCTTATGTTTGGAGTACATGTTGCTTGATTTAAAGGCCATCAGGGCAAAGGCTGCTCATCACTAAAGGCTGGTGTATGCATATATTTCTTTATGTATTGCGTGGGGCTATGGATCTTCTATGGAAACTGGTTCAGTAAATCACTTGCATGGAGACAGAAAGACTGGACTCTATCTTCTGCAGGCAGGATATGTTTATCCTTTTCATTAGGCAGGAATGTGTTTCTGTGGAGCAGAACAGATAACTGTAGGCATAACACTGTCTTCGCAGGCCAGGCCAGGCTGCGCCGGGCACCTCTCGGCTGAGCAGGAAATAAGGGAAAGGTCAGGGATGCAGGCGGGGCTGCAGCTTTCAGAGTGTTTCAGGAGGCTTGAGGCCTGGATTCGTCTCCTGGCCCTGCGGAGCCTCAAAATGGGTGCTTCTCGATATTTTAAACATGCACCATGTAAAGACATTGGCAACATAGGCTTAAAAGCAGAATAATCATTTCTTTCATGGAGGGCCTGGTAACTGACATGTTAACGTTGGACGCAAATGTAAACACAGAGGCGTCATCATTTCGGCCATAGAGGGAAAATGCATGGATGTCATGCACATACATTAAACGTTGGGGTACACGATAGGGGACATTCTTGGCCATATAAAATTAATTTTCCTCATTCCCTCCTTGTCCCCTACGTTCCCTTCAAGTGACATCTATATGCATAAGACCTTGTATATGGTCAGACTGCATCATTTGCTCTTCTTGTCTCTTCTGGATACGTGGATGGGGAATACAGGCAGTGGCACACTGCAGACAGAGACAGTTTCATGGCAGACTGCTCCTGGGTCAAGTTAGCCAGGGCAGATGCAGTCTCATTTACTACTGCTTCCAGAGTTCTTGTTAACCTTCGTATGAGTTTACTGTTTTGGACGGGACCTATGAAGAAAAAGAATCCTTTGTTGAAATCTGTATATTGCTCCCAAGCTGTCTCAGTCTGATCAACAACTGGGGAATTTATCTCCCTCTTGTGTCTGACATGTACTAGTCGTGAATCTCGATGATAATGGGATGGGGCTAGAAAGATAGGGGGCAGAAGGAAAGCTATATAACATGTTCCACCCCAGTCTGAGGGCAGATGTACATAGGCTGTCTTACCGCAAATGAAACAGGTATGGCGTGATGCTTTGAAAATGGACTTTCCTTGGTCATTAAACTCTACTACAGTATTACATTCACTGTGTCCCATATGTACCGATCCTTTCTTTCTAACACACAAATCACCTTTTGCTGGTAGGACTGAAATAGATTGTGGTCCTGTATTTTGCTTGGGCTGAACATTCAGTATTATAAAATTGAGGGAAGCATTTCCTTGCTTGTACTCTTCATTTTCTAGGTCGGTCCCCTTCCTTTGAGGGAGCCCGTCTTTGTCTGGGAAACATACTTCATTCATTACTTTATTCAGGTTTCCATGTATCCAGTCACTCTGGTTACCTATGGACTTGTTATCTAGTGATGTCATTAAAGCAAACCATGCTCCGCACGAACCATTGTGGGAGAACGGAAAAGGGAAGAAGGGCAGAACTCCCTTCGTTTTCTGATAAGGCGGGAGTTGGCCACATACCCAGCAATTTGTTGCATTGCTGGTCTGATGAGAATGGTGCAACATATGAATGAAAGAATTGTTGCGCAGTGCTTCATGGGGTGGCAGATCACTAAATGTGTGCTCTGCAGTGTCGTTAAAAGAAAAGTGTACATGTAAGGTAATAGGAGGAAAGAAAACATGGAATCAAAGGAACATAATAATCAGAGTTATTATAAATCGACTGCGAAATGATTTGCAGTACGTCTTTCTCTTATCTCTCTGTCTACTGCTATTTGGGTCTATGGTCTAATACATGTCAGGAACCTGTCTAACCGATTCACCCGAGAGGGACTTAAACAATTAAACTGTCTGACTTACTAGACCGTAACTTGGATTAATACTCCTGATGCGTAGTTTTTCTAGAAAAGGGGGTTTTGAGTCACTGGGGTCATTGTCATTTTTGGTCAAAATTAAAGTTCCAAATTGTCCATAGAATCGCCATCCTTTACATCCTTGATAGCAGTCCTCGTGGTGAGTAGCACAATCCTCGGTGTCTTCCAATGCGGCTCAAGGGGGCTTGATCAGTCAAAAGTTCCGCTCATAGATAACATCTCCAGGGACTATGGCAGGCTCCTGGACTTGGGTGTTGTCAGGGAAGGCGGCGGCAACCTGTGAATGAAGAGAGAGTAGTGCAGACATCAAGGAAGCCAGGTAATCTGTCAGCATATTATTGTCAACATCAGTTATTTTATTTTAGGCATAGGCGTACCCCTAATCTCGTCCTAAGTGTCTGATTATGGCTTTCTACAAGGCCTGCTGCAGTATAATCTGGGACTGGGTACGCTTCTGTCCATCTAGTTAGTGCACACACTACTACTAAGACATACTTATAACCTTTACATCTGTCCATTTGGATATAATCCATCTGAAGGAACTCAAAAGGGTGGTCAGGAGGATGAAATCCACCTTGTTCCACCGGAATGCCTTTACCTGGATTGAACTGGCAACAGATCATACAGGTACGTACTTTCTGTTTCGCTGCTGCACGCAGGTGCTTGTTAAACCAGATATTCTGTAAACTGTCTAGCATTGCCTTCTCTCCCAAGTGTGCTGGACTATGTGTTTGTGTTTATGATTACTTGTACCATGGAATCTGGACGAAACCATGTAGCTTTGCCTTTAGTCATCCAACCTTAGTCAGTCTGGACCCCTCCTTGTTCAGTCCATTTCTTTATTTCACCTGAAGTGGCATATGTCTGTATGTCGAGTACATCTTGTGAAGGATCCCTGACTGTCATGTTTTTGTCAGTAATGGTACCTCTGTCTTTGTCGTGTCTGTTAGTGTCTGGACTGTAAGTTTAGAATTCGGTCTGCCAGGTCATTACCCTGGGAAATGGTGTCTGTGACTTTGGTATATGCTTTGCATTTCAGGATAGCTATGGCTGAGGCAAATGTATTGCTTCTAACAGGGCTTGAATAAGTGGGCCATGCTGAATTTTGGCCCCATGAGAGGTCAAGTAACCTCTCTCCCTCCAGAGAACTTCGAAGTCATGGACTACGCCAAAAGCGTACTGTGAGTCTGTATAAATGTTCACTTTCAAGTTCTTGGCTCTTATGCAGGCTTGTGTCAGAGCGATGAGCTCTGCTGCTTGTGCTGACAGTGTGTCTATTCTGTGGGTCTCTATGACTTCAGTATCAGTGGTCACGGCATATGCGGCCACTAACTCTCCTGTGCTTGTTCTCATGCATGAACCATCAACATAAAGTGTCAGGTCAGGATCTGGAAGTGCCATATCTGTCAGGTCTTGTCTTGGTTTCGTCACTGTATTTATTACTTCCACACAGTCATGTGATGCGGTGTCTACTGTACTTACGGGCAAAAGTGTAGCAGGGTTAAGAATGTTGCATTGTCTGATCTCTATGTGTGGCTGAAATAATGTCAGTCCATATCCTGTCAGTCTCGCTACAGTTAAGTGTTGTGTCTGTGTTCTGTTAAAGAGAACCTCCACTGCATGTGGTACCTGGACTGTCAGAGGGTGTCCTAACACTATGGAGTCTGGCCACTTTGTCTAATAGCTAGTGCTGTCGCTACAACTGTTTTCAGGCACACAGGCAGAGCCTGGGTCACTGGATCTAGTGTACTAGAAAAATAAGCACAAGGCTTGTGTTTTCCAGCTTGATCTTGTGTAAGGACAGATAATGCTGTTTCATCTTGTTCAGTCATGAAAAGCATAAAAGGTTTGCTGTAACTAGGAGTCGCTAAAACTGGCGCTTGACATAAGGCTCTTTTTAATTCTTCAAATGCCAAGGTATGTTCTTGTGTCCAAAGAAGGACAGTCGAAGACACTGCTTCCTGTGTTGTCAATTGTATCAGTGGTTTGGCTAGAAGGGCATACTGGGGAATCCATTGTCTGCAGTATGAAGTGAGGCCAATGAAGGCCTTGTGTCTTGGGCTGTGAAAGATTGGCAATTAACTGAATACGTTCTTGTGTCAGCTGTCTACCCCTCTTGGACAGCAAGTGTCCAAGGCACACACCACTTGCTGTGCACTTTGAAGGGGGCACTCTGTGCCCCTTGTCTGCCAGGAACTGTAAAACTGTCAGTGATGTCTGTTTGCAGTCTGTCTCTGATCATGCTATGATCAGGATACTGATCAGTACTGTATCGGTAGGCATGTTAATACTGTCCAGCTGTCTTTTTAATGCTTGACTGTAAATGCTAGGACTCTCTGTAAAACCTTTAAAAATTTAAAGCTACGTCCACTTAAACTGAATCAGAAGAGATACTGGCTGTCTGGATGAATTGGAACACTGAAAAAGACATTTTTCAGGTCAGTTACTGTAAAGAATGATGCTTCAGAATCAATAGCAGTCAGTAATGAAGAAATGTCTGGAACCACTGGGTATTGTGGTACTACACATTTGTTCAACTACTAGTCTGTAAACTGGTGGTGCATTAGGGTCTGATCGTTTAAGGATAGAAAGGACAGGTGAGTTGCATATATTTGAGTCAGTCTCTACCACCCCCCATGTGCAATGAGTTCGTCAACAATCTTTAATAAGGCCACTATGGCATCAGGTGGTATCTTGTATTGTCGTATACGTGGGAGTACTACTCCTGTTTTGAAAGTGACACGGTGTGGTGTTATGTTCATGTGACCTACGTCAGTCGGACCTTGTGCCCATAGGTGCTATGGTACATTCTGGAGTCTGGGGTCAAAATCTTTCAGAACATAATGTCCCTTAAAATCACATAAGAACAGTCGCACTCCTTCTGGAGAACAACAAATAACTGCTCCTAGTTCCTTTAATGTCTTTATACCTAGCAAGTTTTCTGGACATGATTTAGTAAGTACCAAGTCTGTGGTACGTGATAGTGGACCAACTCCAAGGGAAACTGGCTTTGACACTTCATTAACAATAGGCTTTCCTGAAAATCCCAAGGAAATATTTTGTGAGCCTGAGAGAGGTGCCCCTGGAACCTTGTCATGGCTGATGGTAGTTCTGCTTGCCCCTGTCTCAATCAGAAACTTACTGTCCTGTCCTAGTACACGACCTTGTACATAGGGACCCCTTTAATCTACAGGAACCTCAATAAGGGACAAGCCATCTACCCTCTCTAGGCTGTTTCATGAGAAAGATTGGTACACCGTGTAGTCTGACTGCGTGTACTGCCTCACTCCTCTGAGAAGCAGCCCCCACCTCCAGAAAGATGTTCGCGCTCAGAGCTTGAATCTGATCCAAGCATAATAAGCTACAGTGCGATGTAATTTTGAATCACTGCCAAATGCTGATCTCATTGCAAGAGCAACACTCCCTGCCAATTATTCTGTCTAAGCATCTCTAATCTCCAGTCAGGGAAGCTCACTTAGGCCTTCTGTATCTATATTACTCCAAGGGCCAAGCGTCTGCCAATACATTCTGCATGTGCAAGGATCCCTTTATCTTCATGCGAAGGGAGCCTGAGCCAGTTGGAGGAGTCTAGCCCTCCCTTTACATAAACATTTCTTGCGCGGAACGAAATTGGATGTTGGCCAATGATAACAAGACAGGCACTGCTCGGCACATACTTTGTAACTCAAAACAAAAAAACAAATTCTGTTCCCAGGCAGACCACTATTCTCAAACTAACTGAAGGAAATTTAAAACGTGATGTAAAGCATCCTAAAATCAGTAATTAATAAGGACATATTTTTTTCTTTGTAACTTGGACACATGCTGGCATTTTAAAAAAAATTCTGTTACAATGTACTGCTACTTAAAAGCTCCACTTTCTAAAAAAACACTTTTGTCTAACTAATTCAGCTAGAAGGCAAGACATTTGAAACATGGGCATTTATTTAGCATGCAGATTAACACATAAAAAGGGGGCAATTTGATTCTGAAAAAACGAATTATCATGGACTGTTGGGTTTAATATTTCTCTGCACATATCAATTGAAATTTCTCCACTAAATGTTTTATCTGAAACCTCCTGTGTGAGCATTACAGTCTAACTGACCTCTGAATCAGACATAATGAATCCTATTTTCAAAAGCTGGTGGACATATATCAGGCAGCATGTTTTAAAAAAGTTTGCATTGTCTAACAAAGAAGTCAAAATTTAGTGTGCAAGCCTTTCTATTCTACCTATTAAAAGGGCCTGGTTCATTGATTTTCAAACAGCCATTTTTCCTAACTGAGTGAGTGCGATAACTGTCACACACTGGTCTGCTGCGTGTCAGAAACATTTACATTTTGAAAAAAATTCAGCTGGCAGTAGGAAAATATCCATTTATATCTTCTATAATATTATTTTCTATAAAAGCACACGGTTGCATTTCACTAATTTAAAAGCACATTCCATGATGGGTCTGTTTTATATTTTCTTCTCCACAACCGAACACACTAATTCTAAAACACTGGCTTGTGTGCCATCCACAGCTGGAAACCCTTATCACAAACCGACTGGTTGATTTATAACATTCCGACCTCCGGAAAAACACATTAAATCATGTGTTCCAAGGCAAACCCACACAAATTCGTGGACGCATTTCAAATAGAAAGTTAAATGAACACTGCTTTCTGTTCTCCATGCAAGATGTTACCATGCTGTCAAAGCACATAGGCAGAACCAGTAACCAATGAAAAAGTGAAATCAAACCATCATACATTTAAACAATCACTGACTTTTAGTGTCAGCTCACATAACCATGCATGTTAAACAGCATGTAAAAATAAATACTGCCTTCTCAATTCAAGAAATTAACCCTTAGGCGGCTCAAACCCAATCATTCCCCAATGACTGCAGATACATGGGAAAATCAAGAACTTATCACTTCACGTTTTCAAATAACACGTACGCACATCTTCAAAACATTTTCTCCAAGCAGTTGAAAGAGATCCAGCTCTCTCCTGACTAACGCAACAAAATCATGCTCTGTACAAGCCATATCCACATGGCGCTATTCACAAGCCATATTTACAAGAAAATCAACAAGTCCAAAAATGACACGCTATTCACAAGGCATATTTACAAGGCGCAATGCACAAGGAACACAACAAGTCTAAATGAGAATATGCTCCTCACAAGCCATATTTACAAGGAGCTATGTACAAGAAACTCCACAAATCTTCCTAGTCTTAGTGAAATCACAAGCATTGAGCCCTTTCCTAGTTCTGGATCGTATATACAGTGGGTTATTGCTTCTTTCTACATACTCTAAAGGGTACAGGTAGTGGCGTTCGCGACCTAAGGGGTATTTCTGAGGGGGTCACTTTAGCTAGTTCTTCTGAGAGGACCAGTAACAACGGCATTTCTTTCTCTATCAGCCTGTTCTGCCTTGACCTTGTCTAGTTCTCTCTGCTTGATGAATTTCTTTCTCTGTTCTCCTATGTGACTCTTTGCGCCATAACTCAATGGCATCTTTCTGTGAGGGTCTTGATTTCTTTTTCCATAGAGCTTCCTCTACTCTCATAATGCATTCAGAATCCCATGTTCCCGAGATGGGCCATCTGTACTTCTCCTCTAAATCCTTCGTGTAATCTAAAGTCTAAAAACAATATGGCATCTAGCCCATGCTTGTTGTACATATAATGACCAGGTGTGTCTCTAGGTGGGATGTTAACTGACTCTTCTAATATTCCTTTCCTGGTCCCTATCTGACGTAACTTTAAAAACAGTGGCATATTTGTACTTACTAGAACGTGAACACAATAAACACAGTAAACACAGTAATAGATGTCAAACCATCATTCATACTACGACATTAAGATACATTAAAACATTTTGAACAGATACTATAGTACATAGTACAACACAATACTGGAAACCTTGAAAGACTATACTAGAATACTGAATCACTGAATTACTGGATGCACTGCTAAACAGTACAGATGCAATGCTAAAACAGTACAGACCGGATCTGTGTACCCAGACCCGTCTTGACCGGACACAAATTAATCCACCCGTCTAGATGCGTCCCCAGCAACGGTACTCACCGGGAAGCAAGACTTGAACTTGAACTTGAACTTGAAGGCCTCGGGAACTTGATACTGCACATGCGCCTTGGAACAGGTGGGCCTCTGGAAACCTCGGACCTTGCTCTCTCACGGCTTGGGCTCTGGTTGGGATGATCCGCATTCCTCACCGCCTCGTGTGGCTGCCTGGTCGCAGTCCGTCCTCCTCGTGGGCCTGAGGGAGTAAGTGGGAAACCCTGCGGCGTGCACTCTGAAGTCCGTCACGGCTGTAGAAGGGGGGCAAAAGCTGGACTAACATCACCGGCGAGTGGGGAAAGGGACCAGTCCTGGTCGGGCGCCAAATTACTGTGGTAAATAAATATTACCCTTTCATAATTTCTATACTTAAAGGATAGTTCATGCATTAAATGAGAGGCAGAGTCCGTGGTGTCCTGATTCAAAGGGGCTTTATTTACAATAACCCGGGTTAGCGGAGAATCTGTTCCATCACCACTAAGGTTCAGGAAGGGTCTTCTAACGTTTATTCACAGAGTCCTTTATTTATACATTATTCTCGTACATAGAGAAAAAAGGAGGACTCCAGGCGGAGCAGGAGAAAGAGATAAGAGCATGTGGGTGTGCATGAGGGCGTACACTTGAGATGTCATGGAGGTGTCATAAGTGGGTGGATACATGGAGGGGGTTGCATGGCCAGCTGGAACTTTGCCCTACTTGTGTGCAACTTGGTCATGACGTGTAATTGACGTGTGACTAGGGGAAGCTGCGGGGGCTGACTTCTAGCACTAGGAGGAGAGTCTGGGATGTCAGAGCGACCTGTACCTTTGGCATTATCTGGTATCTTATGTTTGGAGTACATGTTGCTTGATTTAAAGGCCATCAGGGCAAAGGCTGCTCATCACTAAAGGCTGGTGTATGCATATATTTCTTTATGTATTGCGTGGGGCTATGGATCTTCTATGGAAACTGGTTCAGTAAATCACTTGCATGGAGACAGAAAGACTGGACTCTATCTTCTGCAGGCAGGATATGTTTATCCTTTTCATTAGGCAGGAATGTGTTTCTGTGGAGCAGAACAGATAACTGTAGGCATAACACTGTCTTCGCAGGTCAGGCCAGGCTGCGCCGGGCACCTCTCGGCTGAGCAGGAAATAAGGGAAAGGTCAGGGATGCAGGCGGGGCTGCAGCTTTCAGAGTGTTTCAGGAGGCTTGAGGCCTGGATTCGTCTCCTGGCCCTGCGGAGCCTCAAAATGGGTGCTTCTCGATATTTTAAACATGCACCATGTAAAGACATTGGCAACATAGGCTTAAAAGCAGAATAATCATTTCTTTCATGGAGGGCCTGGTAACTGACATGTTAACGTTGGACGCAAATGTAAACACAGAGGCGTCATCATTTCGGCCATAGAGGGAAAATGCATGGATGTCATGCACATACATTAAACGTTGGGGTACACGATAGGGGACATTCTTGGCCATATAAAATTTATTTTCCTCAGCCCTTATTAATATTAATCAAGAATCAAACACGGTGAGGGTACTAGAATCATGTGCACAGTGGGATGTTCTATACAGTACTAATCATTCTATTCAATTTTCCACTGATGCTCGAACTTAGAGCAGCCCACCTCAAATACTGCTACACAATCAACAAGAATTTTAACCAAGGAGCATCTATCGTACAAAAAATAATTCAAGCAAAGATTTTGCCATTGATCAGTGATCAAAGAATAGGAAAAGCAATGAAAAATTTTCAAATGCAGGCTCGCGTTCTTCTTTACATCAATTCTTTAATATTTCATTTGATGAAGGCATTTAATGTGTTAAAATTCTTAAAACTCTCGGGATACGTTTCTGATCTAAATAATTTTTAAGAGTCTTTCCATCCACCAATTTGAGAGTTCTGCTTTCCTTAGTTTCTCAAGTTTTAGAAACTTGTTTTTTAATCCTTCATTAATGGTAGATTTGATGGGGATCCCCCCCTTCCTTAGCTTTGGATTGTTGAAAAACTTCAGCAGCCTATTTCTCCCTGTCATCTTCCATATTTTATCCAGTATTCACTAGCCCACGTGCTCCACTGCCCTTATTAATATTAATCAACAATCAAACACGGTGAGGGCACTAGAATCGTGTGCAAAGTGGAATGTTCTGTATAGTACTAATCATTCTATGCAATTTTCCACCAATGGTCAAACTTGGAGCAGCCCACCACAAATACTGCTACACAATCAACAAGAATTTTAACCAAGGAGCATCTATCGTACAAAAAATAATTCAAGCAATGATTTTGCCATTAATCAGTGAACAAAGAATAGGAAAAGCAATGAAAAATGTTCAAATGCAGGATCACGTTCTTTTTTTAATCAATTCTTTAATATTTCATTTGATGAAGGCATTTAGGGGCATATTATCAAGAACAGTTGTAGAATTATCGCCGCTTTAGCGGCAGGAAACTGCCGCTAAAGCGGCGATAATGCGCTTGATAATATGTCCTTGTGAATTCCCATATCAGCCCAGGTTCAGGTGTTAACCTGGGCTGCTTTGGGAATTCACAAGGGCATATTATCAAGCCCATTTTCGCCGCTTTAGCAGCAGTTTCCTGCCGCTAAATCGGCGATAATTTTATCGCTGTTCTTGATAATATGCCCCTTAATGTGTTAAAATTCTTAACCCTCTTGGGATACGTTTCTGATCTAAATAATTTTTAAGAGTCATTCCATCCCACCATTTTGAGAGTTCTGCTTTCCTCAGTTTCTCAAGTTTTAGAAACTTGTTTTTTAATCCTTCATTAATGGTAGATTTGTCAGGGATCCCCCCTTCCTTAGCTTTGGATTGTTGAAAAATGCCAGCAGCCCATTTCTCCCTGTCATCTTCCATATTTTATCCAGTATTCACTAGCCCACGTGCTTCACTGCCCTTATTAATATTAATCAAGAATCAAACACGGTGAAGGTACTAGAATCGTGTGCACAGTGGGATGTTCTATTTAGTACTAATCATTCTATTCAATTTTCCACTGATGATCATAATTGGAGCAGCCCACCGCAAATACTGCTACACAATCAACAAGAATTTTAACTAAGGAGCATCTATCGTACAAAAAATAATTCAAGCAATGATTTTGCCATTAATCAGTGATCAAAGAATAGGAAAAGCAATGAAAAATGTTCAAATGCAGGCTCACATTCTTCTTTTAATCAAATATTTATTATTTCATTTGAGGAAGGCATTTAATGTGTTAAAATTCTTAACTCTCTCGGTATACATTTCTGATCTAAATAATTTTTAAGAGTCATTCCATCCCACCATTTTGAGAGTTCTGCATTCCTTAGTTTCTCAAGTTTTAGAAGCTTGTTTTTTAATCCTTCATTAATGGTAGATTTGATGGAGATCCCCCCTTCTTTAGCTTTGGATTGTTGGAAAACTTCAGCAGCCCATTTCTTCCTGTCATCTTCTATATTTTATCCAGTATTCACTAGCCCACGTGCTACACTGCCCTTGTTAATATTAATCAAGAACCAAACACGGTGAGCGTACTAGAATTGTGTGCACAGTGGGATGTTCTATATCAGAGTTATTCAAACTTTTTGATGCCGAGACCCCCTTGTAAAACCTTTTTAGGGGTAAGGACCCCCTTCCGACAAAAGTTTCTAGAAACTCGTACTCCTCATCATCATCTTTTGACAACCATAAATGCGCCTGTTATACCTCATCAATTCCATCCATCATTCATCCACCCACACTTTCACACATCCATCCATCCTTTCATCCTTCCATCCATCCATCCATCCATCCATCCATCCTTCATCCATCCAACCTTTTTCTATTTCCATCCATACATCCATCCTTTACCCATCCACCCTTCCATCCATCCACCCATCATTCATCCACCCACCTTTTCACACATCCATCCATCATTCATCTATACAACCTTTTATCCATCCATACATCCATCCACCCTTTCATCCTCCCATCCATACATCCATCCTTCATCCGTCCACCCTTTCATCCTTACATCCATACATCTATCCTTTCTCATCTATCTTTCACCCATCCACCCTTTCATCCTTACATCCATCCTTCATCCATCCACACTTTCATTCTTCCATCCATACATCCATCCTTTACCCATTCACCCTTCCATCCATCCACTCATCATTCATCCACCCACCTTTTCACACATCCATCATTCATCCATGCAACCGTTTATCCATCCATACATCCATCCACCCTTCCAGCCATCCTTCATCAGTCCACCCTTTCATCCTTCCATCCACCCTTTCATCCATTCATCCACCCTTTCATCCATTCATCCACCCTTTTATCCGTCCACCCTTTCATCCTTACAACCATACATCTATCCTTCATCCATCTATCCTTCACCCACCCACCCTTTCATCCTTCCATCCATACATCCATCCTTCATCCATCCACCCTTTCATCCATCCATTCACCCATCATTCATCCACCCATCTTTTCACACATCCATCATTCATCCATGCAACCTTTTATCCATCCATACATCCCTCATCCATCTACCCTTTCATCCTTCCATCCATCCACCCTTTCATCCATCCATTCTTGCATCCATCCATCCACCCTTTCATCCATCCATTCATCATTCATCCACCCACCTTTTCACACATCCATCCATCCTTCATCTTTACATCCATCCATCCACCCACCGATCATTCATCCACCCACCTTTTCTGTGCCTCTCTCACTGGAGGGGGGGTTCAGTATCTCTCTGCGTCTTCTTTCTTCTTTCCTGATCATGGGAGGGCATCTCTGTGCCTCCCTACTGGGGGCGGGGGACGTGTCA
Source organism: Lissotriton vulgaris (assembly GCF_964263255.1). NCBI lineage: Eukaryota > Metazoa > Chordata > Amphibia > Caudata > Salamandridae > Lissotriton > Lissotriton vulgaris. Next base: position 1,221,617,839 of record NC_141693.1, read on the forward strand.
TGGGACCCGGGACCCACAGCTCCAGGCGCGCAATATCCATTGACCTCAAAGGGCTACACTACAGCCAGCTCCTCCAGCCCCCCTCCGCCCCCCCACTTCCCCTCCTCCCCCAGCTCGAAACGGCTTCAGGGACACACACACAAAGTCACACCAGAGTACTTGACCAGTCTTTAAAAGACCTTTTACTAGTTAATGAGGCTTTGATGTTTTTCACACCTCGGTGTGAATTAGGCCTCCACCGTGAGCACCCTCGATCAGCCCAAGTCAGGAACTGCACTCTGACAGAATCTGCGACCCCCTTCCAAGGACTCCACGACCCCCCTTGGGGTCGCGCCCCACAGATTGAAGACCTCTGTTCTATATAGTACTAATCATTCTATTCAATTTTCCACCGATGTTCAAACTTGGAGCAGCCCACCGCAAATACTGGCACGCAATCAACAAGAATTTTAACCCAGGAGCATCTATCGTACATGTAATGTTTGGGGGATCTGCTTGGAGCATGTAGGGCTCCTGGACATTAAAATGACCCACTTGCACTGCCAAGGGAGTGGGATCCGGGTCCTGAGTCCAATGCAGGGAAAATAAGAACTTGTCCCATAGTTTCTCGTTCAGCCGTGTTGTCATGAGTCCAGGGAGTGAGATCATTGAGAGGAATGCAACAGTCTTATTCCCAGGGAGGGGTAGTTATCATGGAGGGTTTAGGGATAAGCCCTAGAGGTACATTGGACTGATGTTCCTATGGTAGGGGGATGCATTTGGTGTGGTTGTAAGCAGGCTGGGTTGTGTTGAGTTTAGGTGCAGCAGACATGAGTGTGGCCTAGTGTTTTTCGGCTCAGGTCGGTGCTGTTTCATCAGTTGTGAGGAAGGATCCTCAAATCACCCCAAAGGCATCCAGGTAGTGGTTGAGTTAATATATCATGCATTCGTGGCTGACTACTCTGTAGAGTTCTATTCTTCATTCATTGGAGGTGGGTACAGTAGGTTGTCTACTGTGCTGGAGGATGCAGAGCTTTCCCAGGGCAAGGGAGGTGGCCAACTGTGGATGTGGGCGGGTCATCAGCTCCAGGAGGTCAGAGATGTTGTGTACAATAGCACTTTGTGGATAAGGGTAAATTGGGAACTGAGCAGGGACCATATGTTTATCCAGCAGTTCTCATGTTTCGGGCACAGCCAGAGTATGTGGAACAGATCACAGTGGTCGGTGCTGCATTTCAAGCACTGGTCATGGGGTAGTAACTTGGCCTGCCTAAACTTCCATGGTTACCAATACCAAATGTGAAAGATTTTGTAATATTGGAATTTGAGTCAGGTTTCCTGAAGGGCTCTGTCGTGTCCAGCTAACAGAGACACCTATTCCGCTACTGAGTAGGCTTTGCTGAGTATTATTTGCCATTAAAGTAATTTTGTAGTTATGCTCAACAGTCCAGAATGGGAGAATTTAATAAGGACGCTATAGAGGCTAGAGACCACTCCCGGGCAACGTTCCAGGCTGTATAGGTATTGTGGGACAGGTGAAGTGGGGAGTTCTGTTGGTGTCAGTCCAAGAGTAGCCCGTAGTCAGTATGTCAACTGGAGGTAGCCCCAGGGGTCCATGGGCCAGAGTCCAAGTTCTATTCAGAGTGCTAAGAAAGTCTTGAGTAGGTTGCCATCATACATTTGGTCTATATGGTGCAGCCTTCATGTGTTCCAGGACTCCCAGTAGAATGGTGTGCCACCAATGTACAGGGCCATATTGTACCACAATGTCGCCTACATGTGTAGTAACCAAGGCTCTCTCACTAATCTGTGGGCCTCTTTTCAAGCCACCACTGTCGCAGTCAGGACTGGGGTAGAGGTCATCGCTTGGTGGGAGGGAGACAGATACAATGGCAGGGCCGAATGGGTCGGGAATTAGGTGATCTTGACTCTCACGTATGTAAGTGCTGTTGGGACCCATTGGATGTGATAGTCGTGGATGCAACCTTCCGTGGTTGAGCAGCACATAGGGAGAGCAATGCTCGTTGTCCAGTGGACTATTTATCCTGAGAGGTGGGGGTTGAAATGCATTCAACATGTTACATCACCCACACACATCAAGGGACATACACCTGATCAGGTTTGGACAGCCAATCACAAAGTGTCGGCTTTGTCATTGTCCCCATGCACATGGTCTGACCATTATTTAATAAAGTTTGTAATTAACAACATAGCCATGGATAAACCCCCAGTCAACAAAGGGTTTATGGCAAGGAACTGGAATAACATTGACAGGAAATCCATTTTTAATTCATTGGCAACCACATCCCCTAACAATCAGACCTCTGTCAATCTAAGTGAGGAAAACATTACAGGGTGGCTAACAATAGCTAGCAACACAAATGCTCCTCTCAGACCTATAAGATCAGTCAGGCGTCATGAGGCTCAGGGATGGTTCTCTATGGACTGAATATACCCAAAATCAGCCCTACGCCAAACTGAAAGGAAATGGAGACGTAACTACTCCCCAAACCAAAAATAGTCTTACTTAGCTCAGCTGAGGAAATATAAAAAATCTACTTTTACGACCCAGGCCACTTATTTTTCTTCACAAATTCTGAGCTCTACTAATAGATCGAAGGAGATATTTTCTATTGTTAACGAGTTTTCCAACCCTGACAGAGTTACAATAAAACCTATACCATCGCAAACACTTTGTAACTCGCTGAATACCTTCTTTATCAATAAAATCAGTTTGATCAAAGACAGTATTCCAACTAGCCATTCCTCCCTGACACTTACATCAACGCCGGTAAACCCTTGTTCCCTTGATCAATTTCCGGCAATAAGCAGCCAAACATTACTGGATCTTTTGGGTAAAATAAAATCCCGATCGCCCATTGACAGCGTCCCACCTCATATTTTAAAAGAAGTTTTCTCTATCTACCCGAACCTGCCATTTCTCTCCGGAATGAGTCATTGTTACAGGGTTGCGTCCCTAGTGCTTTCAAAAAAACGATCTATGTCCTCCTCCTAAACAAACCGGGGGTGGACCCCCATCCCTGATTAACTACTGCCCTATTTTTCTGCTTCCCTACTTAGCCAAAATACTGGAATCTCATGGGACAAAATGCCTATGTTCCTTTATTGAACAGCCTGAATACCGCAATACTCATCAGGCTGGGTTCCGCCCTTCTCACTTGACAGAGGCAGTACTATTGGCCATCTTGGACAAGCTTCGGGAGGAAGCAGATAAAGGGCTATCCCAGGCCTTGGTGCTGTTGGATCTCTCCGCAGCATTCAACATTGTTGACCATGGTATTTTAATGGACCGGGTCAGGGATGCATGACTCCATGGCTCAGCTCTCAGCTGGATCAGGTCATACCTCGAAGACCGCTCTCATTCAGTTCACCTATCCCAGTATACCTCACCCAATATGAAAGCAACATGTGGAGTACCCCAGGGATCCTCAGTATCCCCACACCTGATCCTTTCTTTGAAAGAAAGGAAGGTGTGCACATTTAAACATGCAGATGATCTGCAATTAGTGTTTACCATCAAAAACACAACTAACTCTGTGTCTGAATTCCCAGCCACCATGCAGCACATCCGTAACTGAATGAACTGCAAACATTTAAAATTAAACCCTGATAAGACTGAACTGATTCTGACAGGGGGCATGTGGAAACCTTGGAGCTCACACTTCTGGCCAGCAGAGCTAGGCTTCCCCCCCCACCGGCTCCATCCCCCTCTGTTAAGATTCTCGGGTCATAATTAACTGTGACCTCACTATGAAAACTCAGATCGGTTTGGTAATCTCTACTTGTTTTTCCAGCTAAGAAAGATAAGGAAAATCAGTAGACTCCTCACTAAGGAAGCACTGGTGCAGGTTGTTCTAGCCATGGTGATATCACACATAGACTATGCCAACTCCCTGTACTTTGGCCTTCTATTCTTTCCAGCCAAAAGGCTGCAACTTGTGCAGAATCAGGCTGCTAGGCTGATTTTCCAGCAGCCAAGATGGCAACATGTATCTCCTCTTACGAGGGAGCTGCACTGGCTTCATATACAACAAGGCTGTGCCTTCAAGATCGACTGCCTCATCTTCAAATCCTTGCATGGCACTAGTCCAAAATGTATCTTACTCAAAGACATATACCCCCCACAATCTTTGATGAGCCCATTTGTACCTTTTGGTCCCACCCCCTTACAGATTGAAGCGACTAAGTCCAAAGGTAAGCACCAACCAGGCCCAATCCACTCCTTGTGTCTGACCCACACTCCATCACGATCAGCCATTGTTTTTATTTTAACCTGGTTTCGCATGACTGAATGTCCACATTGGTGATTTTATCTTTTAGGCGCTAGATTTCTCTTTAAACTTTTAAAATTCATATCTTTGGTTCTGCCAATTGTATTTTTGCCTTATGGTGACACATAATTTATTACATTTTACACTATTTTTCCACATTTGGGTGGGAATTTTCATGTGTTGTGTTTTCACTTTATTATTGCTTGTGTACTCCATAAATACTTCACACATCGCCCTAAATTTTGCATCAGACTGTTTCTCTTACACCCTGTCTCAACACATTCTCAGTGACCATATTCATTGTTCTTTATTATGTCACGTGCCTTGTCCCCTTCAAGCCTGCATCATATTTTCCTTAGTGTGCCTCTATCACTGGTCTCATCCTCTGTGTGCCCTAGGTCTCAATCTCCTCCATCGCATCAGGATCCTTTTTTCCCTCCACTGCATCAATACCCCTCTCTCATTCTCCTTGTGTCTTTGTCTCCTCTATGTCTGCCTTCTTCCTGTCCCTCAAGTGCCCCTATACTGACTTTCATTTGGGTGTATTTCTCCGTCCTGACCCATCAGGCAGCAGCATTCTGCTTTTGTGTCATCCGCATTGTGCCTCAGGCCCCCGTCATCCATCTTGTGCATTGATCTCTTCTCTTATCCATGTGTCTCCCTGTTCTCATTTTCAAATGTGGGGGGCCGCAACCCGCTCTTATCCATCTTAACCCTCATCCCATTTCTGTCTTGTTTCTTTATCACTTATGTCGTCCCTCTTGTGCTTCTTTAACTTCCCTCTTTCATCATGTGACAGAACCCTATCTCTGTTTACTTCTGTTCCCTTGGCCATTATATCATCAGGCATGCACCTCATCTCCTCACACGTGTCAAATGTAATACTCTATTTATGTATTTCATCTTTCATAAAGCTTGTGCGTTACTTCCTTCTCTTATCCAGCTGGTACCTCACATCTATCTGCCTTAGTCTTGTTGATGGCCAAACATATCTAATGTTATGGTGTTAAGAAGGGGGAATGAGAGAAATTGTGGTATTGTATATTTAGCCAAGTACATTAAGGATAAGACGTGAACTTGGCATCAACTGGCATAAGTCTGTGATTTTCCCCTTGACATCCAGCACAACTCCTTGGGAGTGTGAATTCCCCCTGGAGCGGTGCGCGGATTCTGTTAAATATTTAGGCATTCACATTCACTTAGACACCAATCAGATTGTTCGCTTCAATTATGGGCAAGCACTCAGCGCCATTGAGACACAAATTGACAGATGGTTGACCATGCAGTGGGCCATTTTGTGCAGATGTTTGTGTGTATTTGCCATAGACTGCGAAGTGTTCTTTGCTCTCCATGTCTGCTTCTTTACTGGTCATACAGCGGTGGGCTTTTTGTGTAGCCAGTGAGTGTATGTGTGTGTGGTGGCCATTTTATATGTGGTCTGTATGCTTCTTTCTTTGATGGCCATGAAGCAACTACCATTTTGAGGTTTGAATGCATGTGTATTTTTAATGTCTATTTTGTTTTTGCTTTCCATGCCTCCTTCAATAGGAGTTTAAAGGGCTCTGGATGGGCACCAGCAATTATTTTCTTCATTTATTTGATTTGTATCTGCTCCCCCTGCCTCCCACAGGGATCCCAAGGTCAGGGACGGGGCATCAGAAATGATTTTATTAATTTAATCAATTTCTCCCTGCACCCCCTGACTCCCATAGGGATCCCGAGGTATGTGGGCACTAGAAATGATGTTATTGTTTTTTTTCAAATTTTCCCTGCACCCCCTGATTCCCATAGGGGTCCCAAGGGCCTAGAAGAGACACCAGAAATTATTTTAATAATTTATTACATTTTTCCCCATTGTCTCCCATAAGGATTAGAGGCTTTGATTTGATCTTTCATTCTGCCCACTGCCTCCTATTGCAGCCCCATGGCCCCTTAATGTTCATCAGCAATTAAAGTATTAGATTTTTCACTGTACCCCCTGTCTCCCATAGAGGTCCAGTGGGCCCTGGATGGACACCAGCAATTATTTTATTAATATATGTTATGTTTCTTTGCACCCCTCACCTCCTATAGGGATCACATAGGCCCTGAAGAAACAGCTGCAATTTTAAATTAATATATTCAATGTTTCCCTGTACACCTGCCACCCATCGGTGTCCCATGAGCCTTTCAGGTACACACAATAACCTTCTCCTGCATAATATCATGAGAAAACTATTTAGTTTATGCATGGTTTAGGTATACAGTTTTTGTTATGATAATGACGATTATAATGATGACGTTGCTTGTGTTACACTGGCCAGATTCAGATTAACCATGTTTTAATGACTTCCATCTTTATTTATGTGTGGGTGCATGCAGGTGCACAAGATATTAGACTTGTTCGGAAACAGAGAGAATTCTGTAAATTAGGAGATAGTGACAACTGAATCCTCCTCTGCTAAGTGTTTCTGCTCATGCTAAGTGTCAGCTCATAGTGCTGGGAAGATGGCCCCCAAGAAGAAGGCGCCTGCCAAGAAAGTGGCCAGCAAGGAGCAGAAGAAGCATGTTGCCAACACTTCGCATCAAGCCCTAATCTTTATTCAGGAAACGTGATGTACCTGCTGCATCCTTCTCCTGGGCAGGAAGAGGCTGGATAGAGTATCACTGCTGCATCAACTTCACCAATACCAAAGCATTAGTCCATGTCTCTCAGTGCTGAGGTAGCTGCAGTAATGGAGAGCAGTGAATCAGAAATGGAATTGCCTTAGCAGCAAACCAAAATATTGCAAGAAAGTCAACAACAGGAGCCGCAACCAGCAACAGATCTTCTGGAATTAGGAGCAGAACAGGAGGTTAAGCTTCCTGCTGAGCAAGATGTTGAGACGACTCTTCTCCAATTGGCTTCACAATCCTGGGCAAGGAAAAGAAAGAACACTCTCCCATCTTCTCTAAGCCCCCCTTCTGATGATGATATGTAAATGGCTTGGACACCGATCAGTTCAAGACCCGCCACATGAGACAAAGAAAAAGAAAGGTTCCCAAAAGTCTTTTAAGTGTGGAAGGTGAAGATGATGAGCCAGTGATCATCCATGTGGAGAGTAGCACAAAGGAAGTACAGCTCACCTCTATCTGTCCTGCTTTGAGGCATGCATTTCTATCAACATCGCCTGCTTCTATATTTGCAAAAAGCCCAGAAACCTGAAACCACCACCCCTGAGACAGTTGCACCACATCCTACAGAAAGGTAAACAACAAAACCCTCTAGCTTCTCCTCCAATTCTTCAGGCTTTGGCACAATAAGACAGCTCTCCTCACTAGTTTGGAACTTCTTTACGCTTAGACCGTGTGAGAAGTATTTTGCAGAATGCTCCATTTGTAGCAAGAACGTTTGTCATAGTAAGCCACGTGGACATATTGGTACTGGAGGCCAACTGTCCCATCTAAAAAATAGAACAAGCATTCATATGGGAAGGGCACCTTAAACACATAGCTAATAGATGTAAGAGAGAAAAAACATCTGTAGTGATTGACAAAGGTGGTTACAAGGAAGAAGGGGATGCCAGTAGCAGCTTTACCCAAAGCAGCCCTCTGTGTCTCCCCCATAATGTAAAATTATCACCCACAGCAACATCTGCATGGCACAAGGGAAAATAGAATACAGTGACTGTCACCCCAAAACATTCAAACAGCAAAAAACAGCCTAGTATTAGGGCTATGTTTACCAGGGAGTTGCTGTGCCACCAAAACCACAAAAAAGGCAAAAATATTGTCACTGGCCATCCTTCCTATTTTTGCGGAAGGTGTGGGTTTTCGAGAATTTATGAAGGCCCTCTGCTCAAAAGAGAGGGTTCCTAGCCTGACCTATTTTTCCACTGTTGCTGTGCAAGTGCTGCATTATGAAGTGGTGCAATTGGTTGGCACAGCTATTAAGCACAGATCTGTTCAGTCCATTCATAACAACAGACATGTGAAGCAGTTATCAAGCAACAGATTATAAGTCCATCACTGCACACTGGATATCTTTGTAGAGAGTTAGGCAAAGGCTAGCTGCTGATCTCACTGCTGATAATGCTCTTCGAGACATTCAGTGGCATGTAACAATTGCGAATACAGCTGCTAGCATCTTGGATGAGTCCATGAATGGCTTCAACCCAGAGGTCTCAATATTGGAATTGTTGCCACTGTTTAGTGCATTGCATCAGTTGTGCAGAACTTTCTCAAAAAGAAGACATAGGCAGCAGCATACTGGTCAACTACAGAAGAATATGCACTCAATTTTGTCATTCATTCAAAACCCGGAAACAGTTGAGAATTATTCAGTGTGCTAATACAATACCTGCAAAAGTGCTCATAGAGGAGGATGTCAACCTACTACATGCTGAAAAGTCTCTTTGAGAAGTACAAACCTATCAATGATTATATCATTCAAAGGAGAGGGACTACATGGTCATGGCTTTGGTATCTGCATTCCCCATATTTTGAATTACATAAGTGGAGATGGTAGATTGCTAAAATGCTAATTCCTTTTGAGATTGTGACATGGGAAGTCAACAAGAAGAGTGCCATGAGCCAAGCAATCCCATTATTGCATCTACTGCGGGATCAGTTACAAACTGAGGAACACGCATTTCTAGCAATGTCAAGGAAGAAGCATCTTCTTTGGTAAATAGTTTAATCCTTTGCTTAAATACTAAGCGAAGGCTGTAAAAAGCTGTTGTGTCTTCCAAAGAGTACATCTGTGCCATGATACTGAATCCACAATACGAAAAAGTGCTGGTCACTTTCAATACTTTTACAAAAGTGGATGTCTTCCTTTACAGAACCTGGATCATCGGTAAGGCGAGTGATCAAGAAGAACAAACGCTACACATTTGAGGCTAGGAAAGAAGAAATGTAGTGCAGCCTTCAACCTCCATAGATGGTGGTGCTTTTGGCTCGCAGTCTGGTCAGCAGTAACCAGCACAACAACCTGGAACCATATGCACAGCAACACCAGATTCAAGTTCACTGCCAATCTCTCTAATGGTCATGTTTCATAAGTCAAATGGAAAGGAGTAGGCACAGCAAGTGGTAGTACCAATGACAATTCAGAAGATGGTCCAAAACGATCTGGAGAAACCAACAGAAGTGTACTTGCATCAAGAGCCATTGCCTTAAAGATATGGGAATAGGGAACAGGGGCCATAGTTCAGCAGGCTGGCAATAAAGTATTTAGCATGTCTGCTAGTCAGTGTTTTTTCAGAGCGCGTGTTCTGTGCAGTTGGTGCAGTTGTCACAATGAAAACGACCCGTCTCTTGCACAAACATGGAGATACTGGCAATGACTAAACTGAACAAAACTTCATACCAAAAAATTATAGTGGGTGAGTGATTATCCTCTGGATGACCCAACTGAGTTTGGGGACAAACTCTACTTTTTGACTGATACATAACAGACGTCACAAATAGGACTGCTTTAAAACAGATAGACAGACAGACAGACAGACAGACATATAGATAGATAGATATCTCCAAATGCCTTTCCTAGTTGTTGCTGATATCCCTTCTCAGGCAGGTGTCTAGGTGCACAGGAGTAGGATCCCATGTTTCCCATGTAGATACTCAAATTACTTCAACACGGGCATTCCAAGAGATTCAGAAAAGATATTTTTTAATCCACAAGTGGCAACAACAGACTTGTTTATCTTCTCAGTCTTGTTCGCTGTGATTCATCATAGTCCAACTTCCTTTTTTATAGGAACATAAACATAAACAAGGTGTTAGATTAATTGTTCGAAAAAGTCCTGCAATACTCCTATGCAGAAGTCTCTTGGTTTTGTTTGTGGGAACTTCATCTGGTGTAAATTTGCACTTAATCACCAATTCATAAGCAATCATATGAATGTATAATCTAACAAACTTATATTAGATATTCAATCTGTTACATCTTGGCTCGCCAATAAAAGACTACACTTTGCATGTTAATGGGAAAACATGACATGATTTAAAATGTACATGTGGTGTTGTAGTGTGCCAACCACTTATAGGATCTAATCCCAAATACTGAGTAATGATATTAGTAGTCATTGTTGGTGATGGAGCAGAAGTCTCATTTAATTTGTAAGGGTACTTGATAATCTTATGTAGAGTGCACCTGCATGTAATCTTGCAGCCATATTAACGTGACGTGATAGAATTGCGAAATGTATTATTGTGACTTTGTGATGTATATTAGGTTATTGACAACTAGTATGGAGAATTAACATAGGAAATGGATGTAACCAGCAGAAAATGTTAACATGAAGAACTTGTGTTGTGAAACTGACAAATACTCATGTATTAAAAGTGTTTATAAATGGTGACATTTCATATGTAGGTAAATGCATTAGTTGAAAATGTATTAATGATTCATTCTTATCTTAGCTGAAATTGAAGGACTGAAATACAAGTCCCTGACAACTCTCGCTTTAGAATTAATAGTTTGAATTCCATGTGCACTGTGGAAGCTGTTCTTCCTCATACTTTGTATTGCAGGTGAAGAAGCGTTCTTTAAGGCAGAATAATGTCTTTGCTTTACCAGTTAGGCAAGGGGAGAAGAAGTTACAATTAGGTTGATTAAGAAAAGATATTGGGATTCACATGGTAGAAGGTCCTGGGAGCTCAGGACAAAATGTTGCAAAGGAAGTAGATGGACGACACCATGCAAAAGTATGCTCAGGTCTGTACCCAGAGTGGTTGGTGTGTGTGACGTGCACTATGGGAATTCTACCTGCCCTGGTGATCGAGGCCTGCCTTGCTGCTTAAACCCAGGACTGCCAGAGTATCTTCAAGGGATAGTTAGCTGACCTCCTGTGTGAGCTATAGGTACGTAAAAAGCTCCAAAGACATTCAACATTGCATCTGACCTCTACTGGATTGAGTGTTACCCCTCCCCCCCCTAAATGGTGCCCCTCCAGCATTGGAACCTTTCTGGAGGTGCTAAAGGTGCTGCTCCTAAATAGCCCTAAAGGTTGGAACCAACAGAAGACCAGCATGTACCTGCCTGCCAGACCCCCGAGGTACCTCAACCATTGACCTGACTCAGTGCTAGCTCCCACTACGTTCATCTCCACAGCAGCCAACTCTGTTCAGCTGGACCTCCCACCAAAGGTATCCAGACTAGGGGAGCCCCTTTTGGCTACAGCTTGCAACTCTGTCCCGCTGGAGATTTTCGACTTTCAAAAAAGTGACAAAGTACAAAGGTAGAAATCTTTGCTGCAATTCTATCCAGCAGCTCTCTGACGATGATGCCTCATCCTTGGACACAGCTGGCTGCCTTGCCCCACTGAACTTTGCTTTCTCTGGAACTTTTTGTCAAGAATTCTTTTAAGTCGAAATGTAAGCCAAGACCAGGCCCAATCCCCCTTGTTTAGTTGAACCACGCTCCAAAGCAGTCAGCGTTAACTTTTGACTTTGACCTGGTATCGCATGACCAGATACCCATGGTTGGCGCTTTGATCTTGTATGCACAATTTTTAATGTAAAACTTTAAAAAATCATAACTCTAGTTCTACTGATTTGATTTTATTTGTTTTGGTGTCATTGTATTTATTAATTGTAACTCCGATTTTTTTTAATTAATTTGGGATTTGTGTAGTTTTCACTTTATTGCTGTTTATGTGCCGCATAAATACTTTACACAGTGCCTAAGCCTGACTGTTTTTGTGCCAAGTTACCAGAAGTTTAAGCTCAGGATAATTAACTTTTGTGGTTTACCCTGACTAAGATTGTGGTTATCGCTTGAGAAGGGTTTATACCCCACTCAACCTATAGCCCAATTTCTTACACCCTTTTCTGAGTAAGATACTTGTGTATAGGCTACTAACAGCCAAAGGTTTCATTCAGAAGAACTGTTCCCGTCTGATCCAAATGTTTTTCTGTAGGACATCTTTTGTATCCCTAATTAGGAAGTACTGTTCCAATCTGATCCTCAGGATTTTCTATAGGACATCTTTTGTATCCCAATATATGAGTTTAGGCCCTTAACAAATGGGAAAAGGTAGTGGGTAATGTAAATAGATGTATTCACTAAAAGTTTCATTTTGGACAATACAATAAAATGCCTGGGGGGTTCATTCTTGTGTACTTTTGGTATGTGACGAAAAGGCAATACCTCTGGATGAAATCATTCCAGAAACAAGAATTTGTCATAATCATGGGTTCCCTTGTCTTTCAATTCACACAACAGTGGATTTAATTTATGCACAGTTACAATGCCCTCGATCACTTATGGCAGCGAGGAGATGAGGGGGAGGGACTCCAAGAATCTGGACAGCATACAAGTGAAGGCCTATAGAACAATGTTCTCGCTCCCGACTTATACATCTCCAGCTCAAATAAGACTGGAGTTCGGCCTGCAGAAACAAGATCTAGCCAGGCAAGGAGTTTACATCATTTGCTGCCACAAATTAAGAAGCGCTACCACAAACACACTAAACTCCCTGTTATGGAGTGATATACAAAGCAGAGACGCTTCAGAGGCAAGAAAGTACCTCCAGTCAGCTTTGGAGGTCACCAAACTCTCCGAGATCTGGGACAAACGGCTTGGGCACAGCAACTTCAAAAAAATAGTCTGGAAAAATGTCAAATCACTTTCCTTACTAGAGGACAAGGTCTTATTTTCAAAAAGATAACATGCATGGATGACTTTAAACTCCTACAAATCACTAATGCCACAAACATACTTTACAGATATGAGTAGTCACACTAGCACACACAGTTCCACATAAAATATTCAGTTCCAGTGTGCTAGAACATACTTTAATCAGGGGTACCCCAGAGCCATCAAAATTAACTTTTTAAAGTGCAGACTAGGGATTCTGCCATGCCTGCGGCACTTACCACCATGGCTGAGGAAGGATGGCAATGAGACCTGCAGGCTATGTAACTCCAGCAATGGTGATATCCTTCACGTAATCTGCTTATGTGAAGACTTGCAACAAGCCTGTCAATCGCTTCTCAAAGACCAATTTAAGCAGAGAGGGATTGGTACCAGAAGGCAAGCAGTGCTTGCCTGTTCAAATCCATCAACTACGCAATAAAAACGGCAGATTTGTGAAATTCCTGAGAGTGGCCGAACAGAGAATGCCAAAACTGGCGGAGAATACTACAGAAGTAGACCGATCAACAGATGGACAGTGAATGTCATCTTACTTATCATGAATGTCTAGCACTAGTGCTACATCGTTGAGCAAGCAGAGCCCATGGGACAATCACAGTAACCGGCTGAACAGGACTAGAGCTTCCTAACATAGAGTCCAGGACTACAGATAGTGAAACAAGGAAAGCACTCTATCCAGCTTTTTTGAGGTTCTTCATAATGAATTTTTTATTTTATGACCTATTTTGAGTGTTTTATAAGGATGTTTTAAGAATTGTTGATACTTGTGTTGCAATGGTTTTAATCAACTAAGCAAATAAAAAAATTCTGACTTTTCTGACTTCACAGTTACAATATAAATAGATTTCTCTGTGGGTCCGTAGCAGTCCCTGTTATTTAATTGTCTTATGCTTCACCTTCAAAGTATTCTCTGATCAGGATAACTATCTTGCCACCTTTTTCTGAACGTTCAACACAATTTATTGGTTCTCTTTCAAGGCATTCAAAGCTTTTCATTACCCAACTGTAGGATTATACTTCTTCTTAGACTGCAGTTAACATTTTATTTGAATCAATGGGTTATTGACTACTTCATGAAAAGTGTTTATGGCATCATGAATATCTTGTCATATGTTGTGAGGGGATTAAATCTAGACTTTGGTTTAAAACCCCTCTGTCAGCTACACTATACAATCCTTAGATGGTCAAAAAATTATGATTCTCTTTCAGTGTAATCTGTTTGAGTTACACCATTGTCAGGTGGTAATTTATTCAACCTATCCAGGTTTTTTAATATCTCTAAGTCATCTTTAGTTAAAATATCAGTCTCGTGCACACTTCTATTAGCTGATCATCTCATTTATGTTCTAGTTCAATTTGTGTACTTTCTCTAATTTAAGTTTTCTTGCTAATTTCAAAGGATCAACCCTTGTCTGAACATCATCAAATTTGGCATTTGAACAGAAAGTCAGCCCCTCTTGTAGTATGGATAGCGGGTTCATTATCAACATTGCTAAGTTAGCATGAGCTTCACTGCCATGAGGCTGCTTCTGCGCACAACACTACATGTGTTTAGTTTGCAAGACTTTGTGTGTTCCTTTTTCACATGAGAACTGTCTGCTTTTCGCGTTCTCTGCTATGATCAGAGGTTTAGTCTGCACACGATGTACAAGGTTGATAAACAATGCCCCTTGTGTTTCTCTTCTGGTCAGTCCCTCGCACCTAGACATAACATGACAAACAGCTGCACTACTGAAAGTCGCATGCTTTACCCTTGCAAGCGAAGCATGTTGTTCACGCACTTGGAGAAGAACCTTTCCAGAGAAAAGAGCTGTGCTTGTTCTGAGATGTAAACCTTTCATCCAGGCCTTGAGGTATGGGGTCTGCTGACAAAGCCCAGAGGTCTTCTTTTTTATAATAAACTATATCATAGCACGGGGAGGGTGGTTAGGTATTGTGGTACTTTTCCACTGTCTTTATAAAATAATATCCCCGTTTGTATTGTATAGAATTGTGACAATGCTGACAATATGGTGTTTATGCAATTTGCTGCTATTAATAGTCTGTGTACTGTGCCATAGAGCACATAGGTTAAAATAAACATTTTAAACTATACCGTGACTCTGAATATTCTTATTGTGGACAAGTATGAGTGAATGAGCGAAAGAGTTGTCTTGCTTTTGCGATTCCTGAGAGAGTTGGGTGTGTCGTGTTCTGGGTTGTCTAATCATTGGTAGCTACGCTGTTACTCGGAGAACGAATTAGGCACTATTGATAGTCAGTTTTTGGGATTTCGAGCACTGAGGTGATAGGTTGGTACACCACTATCCACTGAGGTCCTACTGCTTTCCTGCACATAGTTCTGTATATGTGCAGAATCCCCGCAACACTCTCACTACTTCCCTTTTATCTTTAGTTGGGGTTCGATTACATAAATGAATGATTGTGTTTTCTTGTGCTTCAGCTACTTCTTGCCACCCCTCATATGAGTTGTCTTCTTTGCTGCCTTTGTTGTTTTTCTTTTTGATTGCCTCATCTTCTTTCTGCATTTTAGACTTCGGATCCCTTTCAGGTTTATGGACTTTTTATTTTCTTTTGTTTCTGCCTCAAAATAATCTGAATGTATCTAAGACATTTGTATTGCTTTTAGTTTTCGATACTGAAACTCCACTAGGATCACTTTCTGACTTGTCTAAACTGGTTTCTGTGTCAACTATACTCTTGGTACTCTGCAAAGTTAGATTTTTTGCTTTGTAACCTTCTCTTTTTGGTCATTCTACACTTTTTGCAAAGTTTAATGTTCTACCTGATTTATAATCGATTTTATCTCTTATAATTGTATTTGTTCTCTGAATAGTTTGACTCTCCCTTCATCTGCATTCTTGGAAATGTTGTCTATCAGCTCTTTAATTTGTTGAAGTATGCCTTCTCTATCACTCCATGCATATTTAAACATGATGGTAACCCTGGCCTCATTCCACATTATTATTCAGCAAACTTTTTTTCCATGCATGAAGTACAAGGCATGCAACTTCTGTAGCAAGAAAAACACCTATAACATACCAGGCAGTACTTTTCCTGCCTAGAGAGAATACCCTGAATGAAAGGGGTGTGACTGCATAGGGCCATTGCAGAAACTGGTGTTAGAATTTATATTATTGATTTATGGAGTTAAATCTCTATTGGGTTATATAAGGATGAGGAACATGCCGTACACCTGGGTTAGGAATCTATATGTGGTACAGGATTTTTTTTTGTGTTGGGTTATGCTGTTTATTTGAAACAAGGGAACATTGTCTTTTTGGACCATACAGTGTTGGGCAATCTTGAGCTAAATATGAGTAACAGTGTTACTATCTGATGCAAATTATTTGAATAAAAATTAGGCGCTAAATCTGTAAATAGCATATATTGTAAACAATAACTAGTAAGATTGATATTAAGCATTGCGGATAAGATTCTACGAGTCTGATTCACAAAGGGAAACTTTCACTTTTTTGTAAGTTTACGATTGATTGCTATCCACAAAGGTATTTTACTAGTAGTATCTTTAAGACTGTGGGGTCTCTGTACATAAAAGGTTAGGACAGACCTATTTTTGTATGTGTGGAGAATCCGCAGTGTTTAAGAAAGGAACAGCTTATCTCACTGGATGGGGCAATGCCAGCTCCTCTCGCACCAAGGAGCAGATGATGGCTAAGGGGACTGCAGGGCTCCCTTTGAAGCCCCCAATGTTAAAAATACTGTGGGGTGCCTCAGGTGGGCACCAGGACACCCCACTATTGAAAAAATAAAAAAATAAAACATTGCCAGCCCTTGCGACCAACCCCACCTTGGCAGCAGGGAGCTGGGTGTCAGCGAGGGATTCAACGCTCACCCACCTCCACACTGCGACCATCAATCAACATATTACTTTAGGTTGAAAAACCCACAGAAAATTCACTGAAAAAAACAATTGTTAAAGTGACTTTATAGTTAGGAATTGTAATAATATGTTACTTTACATTTTTATAAAACCTTAATAATTCACTGAAAAAATCTAAGGTTAAAGTGACTTTATAGTTCGGTGAAAATGTCATTTAAAACATACCATTTTAAACAAACAATACCACTGCAATTCACCAGGTATAGTTATTTCAAGTAGCTATAACTGGTGCCCTAATATAACTATAACTTGCGCCCTTGCCATGAACTGCTTGTACCCTTACCTTTACATCATTCATGACATGCTCAAAAAATGCATTGATAACATCTCTAATGACATCTGAAATGACATCATTGACAACAACACTGCGCATGGTGGGGAGCTACCCTTGACCTTGCTGGAAGGTCGCTCCCCCACCACACAGCTCCGCCTGTGTCCTGACCCTGCCCCAGCTGCCTCTGCTGTAGAAGTTGAGGCCCTCCTCCACACGCAGGCTACCACCTGCGCCTCATCCCTGGTAGCCAGGGTAGGCCTTAGGTTTGTATCACTGTCGCTGTCTGTCTGTCTTCCCTGTACTGCCCATACTGTCTTCTGGTGTCTGTGACCGCTGTTGCCTGTCTCCCCCCTGTGCCTGCATTCTTATCTGTGCCCATTCTCTTGCCTTCTGATCCCCTGATTGCACTCGTTTTTCTTGCCTTCTGCTCCCCTGATTGCACTCGTTTTTCTTGCCTTCTGATCCCCCGATTGCACTCAATTTTTTCTGCCTCTGCTCCCCTGATTGTACTCGTTTTTCTTGCCTTCTGCTTCCCTGATTGCACTCGTTTTTCTTGCCTTCTGATCCCCCAATTGCACTCGATTTTTCTTGCCTCTGCTCCCCTGATTGTACTCGTTTTTCTTGCCTCTACTCCCCTTTCTGCCTCTGTGCCATTCGTTTCCCCCCGTTTTTTGTCACCTTTCTGCCCTTTCTTGGGACCTTTGTGCCTCTGTGCCACTCGTTTACCCACATTTTTTGTCACCCTTCTGCCCTTTCTTGGGACCTTTGTGCCTCTGTGCCACTCGTTTCTCCCTGTTTTTTGTGACCTTTTCTGTCCCTTCTTGTGACCTTTCTGCCGCTGTGCCACTCGTTTCCCCCTGTTTTTTGTGACCTTTCTGCCCTTTCTTGTGACCTTTCTGCATCTGTGCCACTCGTTTCCCCCCATTTTCTGAGACCTTTTCTGCCCTTTCTTTTGACCTTTCTGCCTCTGTGCCACTCGTTTCCCCCATATTTTGTGACCTTTTCTGCTCTTTCTTGTGACCCTTGTGCCTCTGTACCACTCGTTTCCCCCCGTTTTTTGTGACCTTTCTGCGCTTTTTTGTGACCTTTGACCATGCTTGCAGGCAGGTCGCCCCCACGCCCTGCCTCCTTGCTGCCTCCTTGTTTCCTGGGTTTTTCCCTCCCCTCTGCCCTGTGACCAGTTCCCCTCGCACCCCCGCCGCTCCCGATCCGACCCTTTCCTGCCGCTGCATCCCTGCGGTCCCGCCCCCCTGCACACCCATTCGCCTCCCCATCTCCCGCCTCCTAGCTGCTCCTCCCTCCCAAGCCACCTCATATGCAGGCTGAGAAGCAGCCGCACAGCGGACGTGCGCAGAGGGCGCGTTGCTGGCGTGCCGTGCCCATCCGCACAGGGACCGCGCCCGGCGCCAGAACTCCTGGATCCCACGAATGCCACAACATCAGAATCCACTATGACGCCAGCACCCTCCATGCACTCAACGCCGGCCGAAACCACACCTGCTTCCAGGCCAACCCGAAACGGACCCACGGACCCTTCTCCTGCCACACCTGTAGCTTCACCTGCGACAGAACCACCAAACCTCCAAGGACTGGACCCAACCACCTCCGCTGCATACTCCTCAACGCCCGCTCCGCACGCAAACACGCCGTCGAGCTCTGGGATCTGCTCGACACCTCCGCCCCAGATGTGGCCTTCCTGACGAAGACCTTGTGGAACGACTCCTCGGCGCCCGACTTCGCAATAGCCATCCCGGACGGCTACAAGATCACCCGCAGAGATAGCGCCAACGGAATCGAGGAGGAATAGCCATCGTCCACAAGTCCACCCTCAAGGTCGCCACCCATGCAGACGACACCCTCAACACCGCCGAACACCTGCACTTCCGGATCCACACCGACCCCAACACCACCCTCAGAGGAACACTCATCTACAGACCCCGCGGACCCTGGGCTCAGTTCAGCGACTCCTTTGCCGACCTCGCCAGCACCCACGCACTCACCTCCACGGACTACATCCTCCTCGGGACCTGAACTTCTACCTCCAGAGCAACAAAAACGCCAACTCTGCCACCCTGATCACCAACCTCGCCAACCTGGGCCTCAGACAACTCGTCACCGCACCCACCCACGCCGCCGGCCACACGCTGGATCCCGTCTTCTCCACAGGCTCCCACGTCGCCATCGACCACACCACCGAACTCCACTGGACCGACCACCGCTGCATCAATTTCATCTTCAAGAAACCAACCACGCACCACCGCACCCAACAGCTGCCTCGCCGCTGCTGGAGCAAAGTCACTGAAGACCAGCTGATCACCTCCCTCGCCAAGAACCCACCCATGGACCCCACCAACCCAGACGCCGCAGCCCGAAACCTCAGACAGTGGATCGACGACTGCGCCAGCACCCTTGCCCCGCTCAAGAACCCCTCCAACAGCCACGCCAACAAGAGAGCCACCTGGTTCACAGACGAGCTCCAGACCTCTAAATGTGCATGCCGGAAACTGGAGAAGACATGGCTCCATGAAAGCACACCAGACAACCACGCAGCCCACAAGAACACCACCCGCAAACACCACCACCTCATCAGATTAGCCAAGAGATCCTCCTTCAAAGACCACGTGCATTGGATAACAATGCACACGACAGCAAAGAACTCTTCAGCCTCGTAAAGGAACTCTCCAACCCCAGCGCCAATCCCAACGACATCGCACCATCACAAGAACTGTGCGACTCACTGGCCATCATCTTCCACCGCAAGATCGCTGACATTCATGACGTGCATGACAGCTTCAATACCACGACCGCCCTGACTACGCCAGACTCCACCTCCCCTATGAACACCACCAGCGCCAACCGCCTGACCTCCTGGTCCAACGTCAACGACGACGAGACACGCAAGATCATGAACTCCATCCACTCAGGATCTCCGTATGACCCGTGCCCACACCGCGTATTCAACAAAGCAGACGCAGCCATCGCACCCCAACTATGGAATGACATCAACATCTCCTTCGAAACAGCGACATTCCCGGAAATCTGGAAGCACGCCGAAATCAACGCCTTCCTCAAGAAGCCCAAAGCGGACCCCAAGGACCTCAAGAACTTCCGGCCCATCTCCCTGCTCCCGTTCTCGGCAAAGGTCATCGAGAAAATCGTCAACATGCAACTGGCCCGCCACCTCGAAGACAACAATATCTTGGACCCGTCCCAGTGCGGATTCAGACAAAACCACAGCACTGAGACAGCCCACATCACTGCCACAGACAACATCAGGTGCCAACTAGACACCGGCGAAACATCAGCCCTCATCCTCCTGGACCTGTCAGTAACCTTCAACATGGTCTGCCATTGCACTCTAAAGACACGCCTCCTAGAAGCCGGAATCCAACAGAAGGCTCTTGACTGGACCACCTCCTTCCTCTCCGGCAGAACCCATAGTGTCCGCCTCCCACCCTTCCGATCCGAAGCCACCGTCATCATCTGCGGCGTCCACCATGGCTCTTCCCTCAGCCCAACACTGTTCAACGTCTACATGGCCCCCCTCGCACAAGTGGCCCGCCATCCCGACCTCAACATCATCTCCTACGCTGACGACACCCAGCTCATCCTCTTTCTCACCAAGGACCCACACACCGCCAAAACCAACCTCCACAAGGGAATGAAGGCCGTCGCCGATTGGATGAGGAGCAGCCGTCTGAAGCTGAACTCAGACTAGGTGGAGGTCTTCATCCTCGAACCCACCCCCTCAGCCTGGGACGACTCCTAGTGGCCGACCACACTGGGAACTGCACCAACCCCCACCGACCATGCACGCAATCTAGGATTCATCCTCGACTCCTCCCTCTCCATGTCTAAGCAGGTCAACGCCGTCTCCTCCTCCTGCTACAACACCCTCCGCATGCTCCGCAGGATCTACAAGTGGATCCCGAATGAAAGAAGAACGGTGACAGGCCCTCGTCAGCAGCAGACTAGACTACAGCAACGCACTCTACGCAGGAATCCCAGCCAAACACCTACGAGGACTACAAATTATCCAAAACGCCTCCGCCCGACTGATCGTCAATGTCCCCCGCCACAGCCACATCACCCCCCACCTGAGAGACCAACACTGGCTCCCCGTCGACAAGAGGATCACCTTCAAGCTCCTCACCCACGCATACAAAGCACTCCACAACGCCGGACCAGCCTACCTGAACAGCAGACTCAGCTTCCACACCCCCACCCGCCAGCTCCGCTCCGCCAACCTCGCCCTCGCTGCTGTCCCCCACATCCTACGAACGGCGTCCGGCGGCAGATCCTTCTACCTCGCCGCCAAAACCTGGAACACCCTCCCTACCCACATACGGCAGACCCATTACCTACTCTCCTTCAGAAGACTCCTCAAGACATGGCTCTTCGAGCAGTAGCAGCACCCCCCTCCCCTCAGCGCCTTAGGACCCTCATGGGTAAGTAGTACTCTGATTGATTGATTGATAGTAGAACTTCAAAGCACTACACTATCATCACACATTCTGAGCTAGGCTTTTGGCCAGCAATGACCTAACCTGGAATTTATATAAGGTACCCTTGTGCACAGAATAAATTATCTCTAATTTACTCCCAGTGTTCACTCACAACGAACGTATTAAGGATCATAAACATCAACTTATATTTAAACCTTGCACCCCACCTTTAAACTTTCCACAGCCGCTTTTATCTAACTCTAGTTCTCTAAAATTCAATATCGCCACAAAAAATACACATTGTCAAGATACATAAATCATCAAAAATATTTAATAATACAATATCATCAACATACCATAGTATACCACATACCATGCATGACACAACACCTAAAGCACAACATAAACACAATTCCCAAACACCACACACATCGCGGTACACATCACACAAGACACTATTAGAACACACCAAACCACTCTTCTCAACTGCACCGCCACCATCAGACTCGAACACCACAACAACCCTTCGCCATGGGACACCACAGATCAAGATTGTCCAACTGAGGGCTGAATTAACTAATCAGCCACACTAATTAATTGCCAAATTAATGCAAACAAGCTTAATTAGCCACTACTTTATCATTTTGCACCCAACTTTTTACTAATTAGCTACCAATTAATAAGCTACTTATTAATTTGCCCACATTCTCTGCTATGTGTCAGGTCGCAGGATAAAGAGAAACCCTGGTATCATACATTTAGCAAATAACAGTAGGGAAAAAGGCTTGAAGCACTAATCTCAGTACTGTTAATGTATTTAAAGATTCAAATAATCAATACAGAAGGCAAAATGATTAGTTAACCATGAAGGTAATTAGCATAATCAAATCAATAAATGCAAAGTTCCATGTGACTTTAAAAGATTGGGTAAGCACAGCAAATTTGACAAATAAACAAATAATTAATAGGAAAATCATATTTCACAGTTCTCTGTCCAATTATCGTTTGCCCTGGCACCCCAGGAGTCAGGTCCTGCTGCAAGCTCACTGAAAAGTACAGAACTTCTTTGATAGCCTAAGACTCTGGGGCGGTGGCAAGGGCAAGTAGTAAAGCCATACTTCTGAAAGGTGATATAGGAATAGTGCATAATAAATTGAATGTCCAAGCTATGTTGTAACTTTGAAAAAGTATGAGTCATTTAAGGGATGGCCTCTCCTCTACCCACTGGGTGGCAGACAACGAGCATCATTATCATATCCCAGCTATTCTGGAATATTTCTGACAAAAGTGCTTCTCCTGAGACAACACAAGCACTTACATCAGGCATGCAATGCTGGGTGGACTGCCATGTTATGAAACCCAGTTGGTGGACATTTGTTTCTTAAAGGCAGAATCTGCAAAGCTGGGTGTTTCTTTTCAGGTAAACCAAAACATCAATGGCATGGGCATACTGGTCATTTCTCCCCTGCATGTGCATGGTTACCACTAGCGGCCTCGTCAGATGGACTGTCAATTAAAGGTTGCAGATGGCATAGCCAGTTGAGTACTTCTTCTAATATATGAACTGCCAGTTTGACGGTTAAGGATTCTCACCAATTTATTTCAGGGTTCAGGCACTCCCTTAACATTTGTCATTACTATAATGTTACATAGCATACACAATGTATATTATAGTGTAGTAAATGGTTTTTTATTACTTTTATATATGCATGCAGTGGAAAGGGGCGCCCGCACTTTCAGGGATCACCCCCCCCCCCCCTTCCCCCGTTCACACACAGATCGCTGCAGCAGGCACATAACCAGGTGAGCTAGCTCGCGGGGATTTGAAGCTGCAGACGCAGATGACTCAGCTTCCTTCCAGCTGACAGATTCCGTGACATGAGCCCAGCTGCCAACCGCTAGCGCGCAAGGTCATGAGATTTGGCCACAGGAAAAAAAATATTTTTCTGTGGAAATAAAGTGTTTTCTGCGGAGGGAAAAGTGAGAGTGAACATTATTGCCGCAGCAAACTGTTCCACCTAATTGAAACTCTACATGAGTAAATGTGAATTAGAATGCTCCTGGAAGAATATGGCTGTCCTAGATTTCCAGCCGGTGCTTCTTTGCGAATTCCATGAAAGACACCCACCGACTCCAAACAAACATATCGATACTGGTCCTAAGCATTTCCTGTCTTTTGCAACGTAGGGTATGTTGTGCACAAGGCCCTTAGTAGGTGCGCTGTCGGACTAACAGATCCACCGTTTATTTGCTCACAAAATAGGTTTTTTGTGCCCAGCAAAAGGCCGTTACTAGTGCCCGCGGAGCATAACGGATAATTCCCTTATAAACACACAATGTGTCTGGTTCAAGTAACTATCAGCTGCTTCACCTCGTATGTAGAGCAGGGAGCAGGCCAAGTGTTGATCTCTGGCTTTTAGGCATTCCCCAACAACTCACACAGCCTAGCATCGTAGTGCCAAGTTGCCATAAGCAATGTACATGGCGATTCAGTAATGCATGGTAAATTTCAGTTTGTTGCAATGCTGCTCATTGGAAGAAACATGACCATGGCAGCCTGTGCAGTAGGTAAATGACTTTTAACAGGCACGCTTCTCTGCCGCGCGGCCAAAAGCGGTGTGTGAAAGGTTCTGATACGGCGCTATCTGTGAGCGTGCACAGTACCCAAAGCTCTGTGCTGGTATGCCACCGCGCCGACAACGGCAGGAAAGGGCCAGAAGATGAAATATCCTATCGTTCCCCGAAAATATTAGTGCACGTGCTTGGCTACATGCGTTTGTCTCGATGTTTGCGTGCGTGTTAAATTCTGTTGCTGGGACTTGCGTAAGAAATGGAAATCTCGATGGGTGGGGTTTAGCTTCCCGAGCAATGGATGGTAGCAATTTAAGGGGTGAAGTCTGAATGCTGCAATGTTCCGGCCTTCGCTTTGTCCAAAGGATGGAGCTGTCACTTTCCTCAATTATAATGCTATGTACAACGTCGCTCACCCCATATAAAGCTTATGCACAATGCGATCGCCATATGTACGAGGTCACTGATTCCACTGACAGTAGAACGGACTCAGATGCCAAGCTATAAATAAATACGTGAGCGCCTTTAGAGAACGCGGGGAATCACGTGACTGCGCCGGGCGTGAACAGGAGGTGAAAGGGCGAACTGAGATCAAGGGGCTAGGATTAGGTGTAGTGAACGGGCACTATACAAGGTGTATGCTCTGATAACAATTCCTAGGTGACCCACGGTTGCTCAGTACGAGATGCTTACCAGTGCCGCTAACTTATACCGGGTGCACGCGTTATTGCACGAATACTCTGCAGGACACTTGCAGAGGTAAGTAATTATTCATTACAATGAGGTCACTGCTATGGCATAGTGATAGCAAAGGTTGCGATCTGTTTGGTGAATGAATATTTTACCCAATATGTACATGCCATGTTACGGTGCGATACACTCCAAGCACATGATAGGACACCTTTTTCAATGGAAGGCACTTCAGATCAGGTGGGGTAAACATTGTAAGTTATGGGCTATGGTAACCTTCTTACCGGATTTAAATTTTCTAACAACCCCTTCCCTGTCATATCAAAGTGTAGCTCTATTCTCTAGTATAATGCTTGAATGTGTAGCCGCTCCTGCGTAAGTATGCACTAAACGTGTGTCCAGAGAGGAAATTCACCGGCAATTGCAGCCTCTAATTTGGGAAACCATTGGACCGCACAGCTTGGGGGACCAGACATGATTATCCATGAAGGGGTGGTTTCAATTTAATTATTACCTTAACTAACCACCACAGCTCGAGAATTGTACTGTCTTGGTGGTCTCAGAGATTGCCGTAGATAATGTTTGAGGAAACACATCAGGACCAGCTTAGAATTGGTGGTGCCCAGTGTGACCATTTTCGTTGGGTCCTTCCAAACGCGAACCCTCAATTAACCTGTGCTCACCCAGTGGTAGCTTGGTAAACTTAAAGGTAATGTGTAAAGTTAACTTTCCCATTGGAGACATTTTTCGGCGTTCCTTCAGTCCTATACAAATGCACTCGAGAGAATCATGTTTAGGGTCATTTGTTGCCTTGCCGTCTTCTAGGAATCTTCAGGCAGTTTGCAAAGCGCCCCAGTTTGAGAGTTTTCTCTTGCAACTGACAAACGCAGGTATCCTGAAAGGAAACTCCAGTATCGTTTTGTACTAATTAGTGGTCAAAAATACCTGCATATAACTTGGTTTAAATACCACTAATGGGGGTCATTTATCCTACTAGATAGGCACAACGGTGCTCTCTATTCAGTCCAGAGCGAGGGCAGCAGGGACGAAGGAGTGGGGGATGGGCAGATGTCTGGAACCAATTAATTAGATAAAAGCACTTATCTTGCAATCACCACAAGGCTTGGGCACGAGGTTAAATGCAAGCACAAATCCGAATGTGTCTAAACCAGCACATGTATCCTAAAAGGCACGGCTGGATTAGGCAGTAACCCACAACACTTCAGGTGTACACCCCGGACGTTTTGACATGTTAATGCAATGTCATTCAACCATACGGGCAGCAGTCCGAGATAGCACTCCTCCTTTAAGTATATTTTGCCCTGATTTTAGTCCGGGTCCAATGCCACTGAAAGCACGAGTTTATGTATACATTGAGAATGCATCCATTAGGAGCAAGCTGGTGGGACATACATGGCAGAGTGTGCAGTAGGTGACATCGAGGCACAGTGATGGGTGCGTTATGTAGCAGGTCAGGCTCAGGCAGAGCTGTAATTATGGCAAATTAGAACTGTCATTAGGACGCCATTCGATCCCGCCCATGAGCATGTTTCATCAAGGAAGCAATACATTTCCGACAAGGACGATGAACAACTGCAATGGCTCACTATCGCCACCTTCTAGCTACCAGCCCCTTACGGAGAAGGTATTGGTTTTATGCACATATATGCAAAGATGATAGTAAAGATTCTGAACACCAAGTGCTTGAGCAGGCGGCACAGCCCCCTGTCCTGGCCCACGATATAAATCATTATGCAATGCAGGGTTAACAAGCACGTCATCCTGTATGAGGCAGTCTTTCATTGCTCGAGGTCAACTTTTGCTAAAAAGCAGACGTTAAGTCACATGAGGTAAAACCTTGCAGTGAGTTGATAGGACATGCACGGTCATGATTACTGCAGCACTGGGCAGGTCTCCACAAGCCCTACTTTGTTGGGACAAATATCAGACGAAACAACTGACCGCCGAGGAATCTCATTAAGAGGTGTGTTTTTGTAGCTAAGGGTGTGGCCTGAGAACCGTACCTTAGCAATCCCCATCAGAGGTGCGGCGTTACAACTAGGGGCGTGTCCTAAGAACCGTACAAGATCTCCATAGCGGTGTGGTGAATGGGAACTATGAGAGAGGTGTACCCAAAGGCTTAGTAGGGAGGAGAGACTAATTCAATCACCCAAATGCAATGGTCACTGTCAGGCTCTAGCAGCTGCATAGGGGGTAATTAAGGGTTACAACGGCAAGGGTGGGTCCAAAGTGACGGGTGCCTCTGGAAGAAGATCCTGAATGTGATGTGCGGGGATAAGCAACGCCATTGGGTGAACAAATACATGAGGTAGCTAACAGTGCATTCAGAAGGGAGTGACAAGGGGCAGGCTACAAGAGTAACAAAGTACAATTGGAGGCGAAATACCGTGGCAAAGGTTCCACAGGGAATTAAGAGAGGCTTTCCCGCGTTGTAAGAATGCCCTTAGGTTGGGTACACTTGTCGGGGTTGGGGTGAACATGTCCCTCTCGGAAGTATAAGTGGAGCAAAAGAGAGCGAAATGAAGTAGCTAAGTGGGTGGGGGGCTCTGTCATCGACGGGGGCCTCCTCCAGAGCTGTGGCGGAGTACAGGGCGATCTGGAAGCAGATGGACAGTAAGGGTACCTCTGCGGCAGAAGGAGACAGCAATACCTCTGCCTGGCACAGTAGGGGTGCCCGAGCCAAGAACCTGGAGCCGAGGGGGTTCCAGGAAACAACGTCGGCGCCCCGTTAGTCCTTCGGGCGGTCGGGGGGCCTAAACCGACCGGGGGTGTGCCTCATCGCTCCGCCCCGACAGGGGGGGCGGGAGTAAACGAGATAACTATTAAAAGTATTGCACCGTCAAGAGCATCGACTTACCGTGCAAATTGGCTAATTAGGCAGGCGGGTCAGCGAGGGGCTGCCGTCTTGGATCGCCTGTAAGATGACCCACCTATCTGCTATTTGTATGCAAATAAACCTGCACCACCGTTTTCCCACAATTATGTCTCATGTGTCTTCTTGGTTGTGAATGTATTGGGTACAAGGTACAAGTGGAGCGAGCGATGGCGGTGTGGGCACTATGCCGCTGGCCGCGCGACGCGAAGGGGAGATAACGCGAGACAGCGTCTTAGTGACACATGCCTCGCGAACAAAACGCATCAGCGCGACAGCAGGGTGCCGCCCCCTTTAGGGGGTGGCCAATGCAGGGCGAGCATGTTGGTGGTGGGCGGTCCTAGGGCCTTTATCTAGGCCAGCCTGGTTCAGTACTTCCTCTTTTCCGCCGCGTTTCGTCTGGACTACTCTGCGCTGTTCCCGCCCTGGCCCAGACCCAGCGGCAGAGCAGCAGGTTGGTGTGAACAATTAAGGGTCTGTTTTGTGTTGCAGGCGGAGTCACAGGGCGATCTGGAAGCAGATGGACAGTAAGGGTACCTCTGCGGCAGAAGGAGACAGCAATACCTCTGCCTGGCACAGTAGGGGTGCCCGAGCCAAGAACCTGGAGCCGAGGGGGTTCCAGGAAACAACGTCGGCGCCCCGTTAGTCCTTCGGGCAGTCGGGGGGCCTAAACCGACCGGGGGTGTGCCTCATCGCTCCGCCCCGACAGGGGGGGCGGGAGTAAACGAGATAACTATTAAAAGTATTGCACCGTCAAGAGCATCGACTTACCGTGCAAATTGGCTAATTAGGCAGGCGGGTCAGCGAGGGGCTGCCGTCTTGGATCGCCTGTAAGATGACCCACCTATCTGCTATTTGTATGCAAATAAACCTGCACCACCGTTTTCCCACAATTATGTCTCATGTGTCTTCTTGGTTGTGAATGTATTGGGTACAAGGTACAAGTGGAGCGAGCGATGGCGGTGTGGGCACTATGCCGCTGGCCGCGCGACGCGAAGGGGAGATAACGCGAGACAGCGTCTTAGTGACACATGCCTCGCGAACAAAACGCATCAGCGCGACAGCAGGGTGCCGCCCCTTTTAGGGGGTGGCCAATGCAGGGCGAGCATGTTGGTGGTGGGCGGTCCTAGGGCCTTTATCTAGGCCAGCCTGGTTCAGTACTTCCTCTTTTCCGCCGCGTTTCGTCTGGACTACTCTGCGCTGTTTGCCTGCTTGCTGCACGTCTTCGTTCGGTTCGGGCTCGTCGTCTGTAGGTGAGTGCCATGCTCTTTACTCCCCCCCGCCCCGTCCCTGGGTCAAGCCCAGGTTGCACAGGGGCCTGTGGTTGCGATACCACGGGGGAGAGAGACGTGGCCAAATTGCGGTCTGACCGC
Organism: Lissotriton vulgaris; assembly: GCF_964263255.1. NCBI lineage: Eukaryota > Metazoa > Chordata > Amphibia > Caudata > Salamandridae > Lissotriton > Lissotriton vulgaris. Next base: position 1,221,646,880 of record NC_141693.1, read on the forward strand.
ATGGGCAGGCGGGCGGATGAGCCGTGGGTTTTGTGCGTGGTATCCGTCGAGCTGCGCGGGCACGCTGTCCACTCACCGTGAGCACACGCGGGGAGAGAGCAGATGGTAAAACTCCGTGGCACACTGCAGAATGCTGGTTAAACTAAGGCTGCTGTTGTCGGGTTCGGTATCAGCCTATTAGCTATTTCGCCGTCCGGCACATTAGAGGAGGGCATTCAAGCGCGCAGCACTTAGTCCGGTGCGCAGTAGCCGCAGTTCGAGTGGCGCCAAATTCAGGGCCGCCGCCATCAGCAGTCCTTTGTTCACGGCCCTTCGGATGCCCGGGGCTCGGTTCTTCAGTAACCGGTTATCGTCTAGTAACCTCGGTGCATTAGTCCGGTGGGCAGAATTAGAGGCTAGGAAATGACCACTGAGGTAGCCGCAGTTCGAATGGCGCCAAATTCAGGGCCGCAGCCATCAGCAGTCCTTTGTTCACGACACTCCGGATGCCCGGGGCTCGGTTCTTCAGTGACCGGTTATCGTCTAGTAACCTCGGTGTTACTGTACTTCAGGGTTGTTCCAGTGGGGGGTTGCGGGCGCTCTTGCTGGCCTCATCCCCGCTTTTCTCGCTGATAACGGGACGCGCCCCGAGGGGCTCTCATCTGTCTACCCGACCTGTAAAACTTTAAGTCCATTTTGAGGCATTCTCTTATTCCACCACTTGCACGATGGTATCGGCATGCTGGCCCTCGGACCACCAGCATTCATGCCCTTGGCTGGCCCGCATAGTGTTTTGTAGTCCGTAGGCATCCGTGTCCCCTTCACTGATTTGCAGCCTAGCAGTGTTGGGCGTTCTCCTTTGGCGGCCATTGAGAAATTTTATATTTTATTACCAACAGTAGATACATTAATGGTGGCGATGACAGCACCATGTTCTTGAGATTTATAGAGCGCGTAGGTCTAAATGCGCTGTAGTAGGACAAGGACACACTTATTGTTAGTCGCGGGAGATTGGGTGATTGTCAGAGTAACGGGATGTTAGCGTCCCTACAGGGATTAGAATTCGGATCCCCAGTTTCGCGGTCTTTCAGCCATCAGCAGGAGAGTGCTGCAGCACAGGGGCCCAGCATAGCTTGCATGCATTCCCGCCACTGGGGCAACTGGAGGCCGACACTTAGCATCATTCGAGAGCAGGCCACTAAGGCGCAGTTTTCCTCCAAGCGTGCCGCGTTGAATTCTATATAAATTAAATTCGTCTTGCCTCGGTATGTTTGATCTTACTGCACACAGCAAGTCGAGCTATTGCCGGAGGCGCCATCTAAGCAAAAAGAATACCTTGCTAACGAAAGCGTAATTTTACCATAGCCGGTTTTTATAGCAGGACTGGGCCTTTATTGGCCCATTTCAGGCAGCTCGTAAATTGTGGAATGCGCGGTGGAACCGAGTTGTATGGGTAAAAATCTGAGTGGTTTCTTTCACAAGACCCTTATCAGTAGTGTGTCACGATAGCGCAGGGTCATGAGGTTCATCTTTAGCTCTTTGCTAAAAACTGGCGTTCCGGGAAAGTTAAGGAACACGTTAGTGGCACCCGACACACTTCATTTCCGTTTAATTCATAGCTGCCTACCCTCATATGGCAGTTTAATCTTTAGTATCGGGCGTGTGGGTGATCGCGCAGACCACACACGTTCATCCACACTCTGTACGGTTTGGTTTTATTAATGTCACATTGCGGGCGGCAAAGCCGTGATCCTTTAGCAGTTAAAGTTTGGCCACGGGAATTCAAGTCTTTGCACGCGGCGCTTTTAAACTGGACATTGTTCCTTTGCACAGAGCATAAGGAGCTTCATTACTCCAGAGGGCTAACGTTAAAACTGTCATTCGAAATATATCCTTGTGGCTTTGCATGACTGTAGTGCTGTTGTTTGCGCGTTCACGTTTAATATGAATCTTTGGAAGTTGAGGGAGACCCTGCCGATGATTGGAGCCAGTCTGTCTCTTCGGACCCTTGGGTGCAGCGAGGCAATGCATAGCAGACCCGTAACTTGTTTTACTTTTATACAATGGTCTTGATGGGTAAATTACTGTGATGATCTGCAATAATCCCGCTGAACTATAGCCAGTTTCACGGTTACGGTATTGTAGCCAGATGGGCTTGACTACCGTTCAATAGTTCTATTATGTTAGGAGCGCGGGTGTTCGGGGTCCGCTGCAGGTGCTTTGTACTTTTCTGGGGAATCGAGTTCCGAGGCTCACGCAGTAAGGGGCGCCCGCACTTTCAGGGATCACCCCCCCCCCCCCCTTCCCGCGTTCACACACAGATCGCTGCAGCAGGCACATAACCAGGTGAGCTAGCTCGCGGGGATTTGAAGCTGCAGACGCAGATGACTCAGCTTCCTTCCAGCTGACAGATTCCGTGACATGAGCCCAGCTGCCAACCGCTAGCACGCAAGGTCATGAGATTTGGCCACAGGAAAAAAAATATTTTTCTGTGGAAATAAAGTGTTTTCTGCGGAGGGAAAAGTGAGAGTGAACATTATTGCCGCAGCAAACTGTTCCACCTAATTGAAACTCTACATGAGTAAATGTGAATTAGAATGCTCCTGGAAGAATATGGCTGTCCTAGATTTCCAGTCGGTGCTTCTTTGCGAATTCCATGAAAGACACCCACCGACTCCAAACAAACATATCGATACTGGTCCTAAGCATTTCCTGTCTTTTGCAACGTAGGGTATGTTGTGCACAAGGCCCTTAGTAGGTGCGCTGTCGGACTAACAGATCCACCGTTTATTTGCTCACAAAATAGGTTTTTTGTGCCCAGCAAAAGGCCGTTACTAGTGCCCGCGGAGCATAACGGATAATTCCCTTATAAACACACAATGTGTCTGGTTCAAGTAACTATCAGCTGCTTCACCTCGTATGTAGAGCAGGGAGCAGGCCAAGTGTTGATCTCTGGCTTTTAGGCATTCCCCAACAACTCACACAGCCTAGCATCGTAGTGCCAAGTTGCCATAAGCAATGTACATGGCGATTCAGTAATGCATGGTAAATTTCAGTTTGTTGCAATGCTGCTCATTGGAAGAAACATGACCATGGCAGCCTGTGCAGTAGGTAAATGACTTTTAACAGGCACGCTTCTCTGCCGCGCGGCCAAAAGCGGTGTGTGAAAGGTTCTGATACGGCGCTATCTGTGAGCGTGCACAGTACCCAAAGCTCTGTGCTGGTATGCCACCGCGCCGACAACGGCAGGAAAGGGCCAGAAGATGAAATATCCTATCGTTCCCCGAAAATATTAGTGCACGTGCTTGGCTACATGCGTTTGTCTCGATGTTTGCGTGCGTGTTAAATTCTGTTGCTGGGACTTGCGTAAGAAATGGAAATCTCGATGGGTGGGGTTTAGCTTCCCGAGCAATGGATGGTAGCAATTTAAGGGGTGAAGTCTGAATGCTGCAATGTTCCGGCCTTCGCTTTGTCCAAAGGATGGAGCTGTCACTTTCCTCAATTATAATGCTATGTACAACGTCGCACCACCACTGGAGTTATGCAGCAATGGAGGGCAAAATGATGGTGCAATGTTGACTAAATTATGCAATAAAAAAATGCTACAGAGCAATGCAGTACATTTTATGATACATTATTTTGACATTTTTATACAAACTAACAGCCTCTGCAAAGCTTATGCCTCATTAGTGCCTGTGTAACATACAAATGCAGCAGTGAGAAAGGTGATTAGTCAACCTTTGCAAAGGGCCCTCCACTTCGCAGCAACTTAAGTCACATATTTTATAGTAATTATTTATCTGTTGGAGCTACAAACAATTTTTGGGGTGAAATCGATAGATTATGCAGTGGATGATGTATTATGTGGCACATATGGTACAGCCATAATTAAGTGGAAAGCATTTACAAACTAGGATATTTTGCCATTCATGTTTGAACTGCTGTTGTGTAAAAAGAGACAAGTGCTGATGACAGAAACTCCATGGCTCAAGGGCAAATGTCTGTTGATTTCACATTTAAGCATAGTTGGCACATTCTGTGATTGAAAACATATCCCACTTTGGGTAATGTATTTTAATGTCAGTAACACATATTGAACCTTAAATAAACATGTGTGATATTGGTTGAATTAACTGGTCGGTGAAATGCCAAAGAAATACTAAAAATAGGGAGGTTTTGCTCTTTCTGGCCATACCTCTGACTCCGCCCACAGACCCGAATCTCAGGTTATTCTCACCCTTTGATTCTCCGTCCACAGTTCTCCTACTTTTTTTCCCCACTTCGACCACTGCTTCCTGCTTATTGTGTTTTGAATGTCAAAGCTTCACAAACTGAAGTATTATCAGAGTCTGACTGTGGGGGTAAGCGCGTCAGTCACAGATCACAGTTGGCTCAGGTGGGAGCTGGGGCTTGAAATTAGGAATCAGAGACTGCATAAGGCCCTTTCTCATGTGCCTTCCTACTTCACTAAGAAGTTTAGTGAAGGTACCAGATGACACTGTATCAGGAAAAATGCTATTTTTCCGTCCTCGACTTTCCTTAATGGATTCTCGGATAGATAATCTTGCATTACATAAGCTTAACCAAGTGGACTAATACACCTGAGAGCAATGTCAGGAAAATGGAAAGCCCATGACTTGACCACTGTGTCTCTGATGATATTATGGAGTCCTCGGGTAATATTAAAGGTAAGCCACACTTATTCAGGCAGTACCACTCTGAACCCGGATAAAAATATGAGGCCCCTTTTACAGGCACGCTAAGTGTAAACCAAGTTGCCTTGATTATCAAGTCTGTATCATTAATGGCCGGACAATGTTCCCAATTTAAAACATAATTTTTCCACTTAGGCCTGTTCTTGTGTTTGTGAATCACAAAAAGTGCAAAAGATTTGCTCACATTATTGGACCAACAATCCAAATGTGAGTAGCTCTTATGACCCCATTGCACCAGTTGGCGCCCCGTCCACCTTTAGAAATCGGAGGCCTGCTAGAGCATCTTCTTGATAAAATATGTGCCAAGTGCTTTAGCACCACATGCCCTCTGTGCTGTCTCTTTGTCTATGTCTGTGACAGTTGTAAGGTCTTCTTAAAGAAGGGGCACTCAAGTGGGCTTTCAAGGAAAAAACTATGCTTTTGGAGACTACAAATTGGATTTTCAGCAAATTAACTTTACATTTGAAAGCACCAAGTGGACAAGAATCACAGATGAGATCATCAGCCAGTCGTGGCTCTTTAGACAGTAGCCCTTTGCATTCTGGTACTTGTAGTTTTACATTTTCTGCTATAGGCATGGACTTTGAAATCCAGGCATGCAAAGTGAAGTGGGCCAAAAATCCAGAATGGCCTGAAGAGCCTACATATGACATGTGGTCAATTGGCAGCTAGGAGCATAACAGCTCTAGGCATGAATCTGGGTCCAGATGACAGAGGGAAGATGGCTCTAAAAGAATGCAATCTGTGGATTTCACTTATCAACAACGTGGGGCCAGTATCAATACTTCTGGATTGGATATCCGGGTGCAAACTTAGCACACAGGTGTAAGTTCTTTGAACACAACTGGTGAGGCCCTCATCTGCAGTATTAGGCCCAGTCATGCAGGTCACTTCTAACAAACAATGCAAAATTATCAATGGGCCAGTCAGGCACATATTCAGACACCCTCATTCAGGGGGACAAATATGTGCAACAATCAATAAAACAATGAGGAAATAGGCCTACCACGTCCACACACTCAGAAATGCTTGCAAACTGAGCTGTGTATAGCTTGTGCTGTTTCTCGTTCATGGCTCCCCCCACGTACCCTCCCATGGTATGCAAGCCTACAGAGCCTCTACAAGCAGGAGTTGTTGCTTGAACCCTGTGCCATCAAATTCACTGGTAGTTCTACAGGCTGGGGATTCTTGGTTGTGATGGTCCAGGTGAGCTTTGCTAACCTGTAGCTTGCAGGGAGTCCACTCTTTAGTCCTTTTGAAGCAGGGTAGTGCACAGGGCTGTAGTTCCAGATTGTGCAACAGGCGCAATCTTCTGAGTGCACGGCCTGGTTGGTGCAAATCAAACACCTCAGCGGGGACCCTTCTTCTCTCAAGGTTTAAGCAGTATCATCTTAGAGAGTCTGTCCCACTCAGACACTTATTCCAAGTTCTCTGGGTCAAGCAGGAGGTCACTCCTGTCCAATGAGGTGCAGGGCAATACCCCAGGGTATGACCAGATCCTCCAAAGTGTGGCATTATTTCTACCAGAGAGCACAGTTTCTCCAAAATGTATCATGGTTGATTTTCCAGCAGAGGGAGCAGAACTAACTAAATCAGCCTACAGGATGGCTTCATCTGCATAGGTCTAGTCCCCTTACATCTGGGATGTCCTCGTTAATCCCCCATCTGGCTGTGGAGCAGGGGGGAGAGGTGTAAATGAAACTGGTTTCTCCAGCTTGTCTCCTCCTTCCCATTGAAGAGCATTTTTTCAACCCCTCGCCCTGGCTCTGGCATTCCTATGCCCAGCAACCTCTCCTCCCAGAAAGGCTTCCTGACCCCAGGGGCTATTTAATACCTTCTCAAACAGCCACGCTCACCCACTTATCTTTGACCAATCAAGGCAGAGCACTAGAGGGCTACATTTTGACTTACAGGCAAGAAAGTCTTATAACTTCTTCTCTGTACATTTTAGAATACATTCAACAATACCAAATTGTTGCATTTGTCATTACCATTCTACTGAGTCCTTTAAGCCTAGTTTTATGGCTTTCCTTTCTCCAGTTATTAATTAATAATCTCTTGCAATGTTAACCTATGGGCTGGGGATCTGCAATGGAAAAATGAACTAGACAATTTCTCCAATACCAGGGCTTTTAGAACATGTTTTATAAGGACCCTGCATATCCCCACAGGACCCCCACCCCTGGAACATCTAGAAAAAACTTTAGGGGTTTTGATTATATCAAAATACTGCAGATCCTCACTTCACAGTGCTCCTAGCACAAAAGTCAATTTTGGGAAGCACTTTAATACAATGTGGGGTGTGCAACGTTCAATTTCACTAAACCCAGGGCATATTAATCTCATTTTATAAGGGTCCTCTTTATAGATACCTATCCCCCACCCCTGGGAGACCTTTGGAAAACTCTGGGGATACCTAATATGCCCCAACATTGTAGTTCATCAATTTTTAAGTGCCCCAAACACATAAGTCAATATGTGCACAATTTGCATTTTAATAGCAGTCCTGCAAAGAAGTGGGAATCACTGTCTCCTAGTGAACACTGAACAAATATATGAATTAATGTGTCATTGTAAGTAAGTAAGTAAGTGAGGGTTTTATATAGCGCTCGATTGCCCAGGCGTCTTGGCGCTAGAGAAACACAGAGAAATGAGTAAGTCCATGGGTACAGGCTGAATGAAGTGAAGTGATTGAAGTGAGTGAAGAATGAGCACATGTGTTCCTGCTTCATTGTCAGAAATTAGCATAATGTGCATCTTTTGGTAAGGGAAAATTAGCAAGTGTGTACATGGATATGTCAGTGAAAAAAACTGAGCCATTATTTGTAATGTTGTTCTATTGTGGAACTTGGATACAATGTGCCATTGTATAACTTAACAAATGTGTAGTACTATGACGTTGTGGAAAATAAGAAAATAACTGCATTAATGTGTATTTTTAGAAATTAACCAGTTATGTGCTTTAAAGCGACATTGTGTAAAATTAGCAAACAATCATGTTTATACCACATGGAAACTGAGTGTATGTGTGTATTTCTGTATCACGGTGAAAAGTGAGCCCGTTTCTTCATGAATGTGACAGTGTGTGCCATGTGCAAATAGATGCCTTGCTTGTGCATTTCGCACACTGAGGAACAGGGTACTAATTTGGGAAATCTAGGTGTTGACACTGGGAATATGTATATGGTACAGTACTGTGCTGGTTGTGTTCACTGGCATCGTGGAAATGTCGATGCTATTTGAAGCTGGTACCTTGTTCCTACATGACGGATGCATTGTGCTAGTACTGGGACAATAAAGTGCATGGAATTAATTGGTTTACTTGGAGCTCTTTTGTGATGAGATTGCACACTGCGCACCACTGAGGGACGGGCCTACGGATTTTTTCCTCTGGTAGTCATCAAGACTGACTGAGTGGCTATTAAGATCACATCACTTTTACAATTTCCTTTGGACCCATCATATAGATCATTTCAGTTAGATGCATCAAATCAAATCAAACAAGCTTTATTCGAAAACACATTGTGCATCATAAAAGCTACATAAAACATCATCACTTGAATAAAAACACGATTAAAAAACAGAGGTGTTAATCACATTAAATGAGAAAAGTATATACACAATGGATAAGAAGCAGACATGCACCACCATGAAGGGCGATAACATTTTTATACTTGCTTTCTTTGCTTTATTACAGCCAATAAATTTCATGACAACATAAAACATATGTACAAGCTTGGTAAGGTTTGCAGATAGATAAATACTGGGCGACATTTCACAAATCCAATTTGTATTAGCAGCGGCTTGATAAAAAAAAACTCACCTCTTTATAAAACAAACAGAAGAATAACATGTGAATAGTACTTGCTTGGAAATATTATCGCAGGGAAACAAGGGAAGATCAGAGGCCCAGTTATTAGTGCTTGGGAAAGTCGTTCAATGATGGAAATTATCCAGCTGAAACCTAGTCAAGACAAATCTGTCCAGATTATTGGTTACATTAACTAGGTCAGGCTACATGTCATGGCTAGTTAGGTGCAATTTTAAGTATCCCATTTGCCACTAATGGACTGCTAGTCACACCCACACAGATATAGTTATTTTTTAAATATATTTATTGGGTTTAACAGGCCAGTACAAGAAGATTGCTATTTTTGCAATGCTACATTGACAAGTGTGGCATAGGCAGAGGGCATACAAGAGAGTCATTTTTCTATTTTAGTATATACAATGGGGCATATTATCAAGCAGGGTGTTAAAAATGATCACTGTTTTAGCAGCAGAACACTGCCGCTAAAGCGGCGATAATGGGCTTAATAATATGGCCTTGTGAATTCCACTAGAAACCCATGTTCTGGTGTGAACATGGGCTTCTATTGGAATTCTCCAGGGCATATTATCAAGCCCATTATTGCCGCCTCAGCAGCAGTTTTCTGCTGCTAAAACTGCGATAATTTTAACGCCCTGCTTGATAATATGCCCCAATATACGTTACCTTACAAACCATAAGCAGTCATTTGATCGATATCCTTTTTAATATAACGTGATGGTGCCTCGTACCCCTAACTCATCATTCCCTAGGTTCAGGCTTATCAATTACCAATCATTCTGATTTATATACTATAAGGTCTGAATTCTCAAACCAGACATTGGAGCAAGACAGTACTAGGTGTTATAATGTAATCTTTAACAAGAAGTTTCAATGAGCTCCAAATAAGTCTTGGTTTATCTCAGCTGTAGGGGGCAGAAGTTCTCCATGTCACTCTGTTTGCTTTTGTAGTATATGAGTATGTCCAGCCAGTCCTTCAGTTTTGCCAATGGCCTATGCCCCGCCGGCAATGAATCAGCTTGTTTGCTAGCAGCAATGCCAGAGAGAGTAGTTTCTTATGAGGAGTAGGGATCTCAGAAATCCAGCCAAGAGGGTGGTTCAAAGATTTAATGGTATGTAACGGCTCAACATTTGGGATAAGGTGGATACTATTTTCCTCCAGTAATCCAATACCTCATCATACGCACATGATAGGTGCAAAGAAGTAGCCCCCTCATCCCACAATTCACACAGTGCTAGTCGTCACTAAGACCACATTCCCACAGTGTACAATATGCTTGCAGTATGAACTTGTAGTGAACGATGTGTGATCTACTAGCTGGGGACAACGTGCCAGTCTGGGTATGCCAAATGTTCCATATGTCCAGCGTTATCTCTAGCCCCATGACCTCTTCTCATCGAGCCCTGGCAGACTGTTCGCTTTCTGGAAATTTCAACTGAGCAGCTAAATAGACAGTAGAGATGAGATGCATAGTGGACGTGGCTCCCAACATCTTTTCAAATGGTTAGTGAAATGTAGGTTCTGTCAGGAAATCAAGAGGGACCACCCTACTCATACCTGTAAGAAGATAGCACAGAAGGGTATCCAAAGGGGTACTCTTTGTGGGCCTCTAAATTCATAAAGTGTTACGAAAGTGCCATTTTTGTCTAAGTCACCCCACTTTAGCAAATCTAACCTCTGGAGTTGTGTCCATGCTTTAGTTTCACATGTCACAGGGAGTACTGGATGACAATGAAAGGACGAGCGTGGAGTGTAAATAATATCCTGACGATTTTCTTATTCAATCCCCGACCATGTTCTTGCTATATATGCTAGCGTGGATGTTTATATTCAATCAATCAATCTATCATTTGTAAAGCGCACTACATACCCGCGAGCGTCTCAAGGCGCTGGGGGGGGGGGGGTGCTACTGATCGAACAGTCAGGTCTTGAGTATCCTCCTGAAGGTCAGCAGGGCTTGGGTCTGTCGTAGGCTCAGTTGGAGGGTGTTCCATGTCTTGGTGGCGAAGTGGGAGAAGGATATCCTACCAATGGTTGTTCTTCAGATGCGTGGGACGGTGGCGAGTGAGAGGTCAGCGTAGCGTATTTGGCGTTTGGGGATGTAGAAGGCGAGCTGTCTGTTGAGGTAGGCTGGGCCGGTCTTGTAGAGTGCCTTGTGTGCGTGGGTGAGGTGCTTGAAGGATATCCTCTTGTTGACGGCAAGCCAGTGCAGGTTTCTCAGGTGGGGGACGATGTGGCCGTGGCGTAGTACACTCATTCTCAATGATTCGCCCAGTTATATTCATTGTAATTCACTAAGTTTCACTCATACTCACTTATTCACACTCATTCTGACTCAAACTCACTCAGGCACAATAATTTTCACTCAGACTGACTCAATCAGTCTCACTCTCACAATGACTCACCCTGTCTCACTCCCTCTCTGACTCACTAAGACTCACTCAGACTTGACTAACTAAGTACCACATACAGAAACATTCAGTTACACTCTCTGTCCTTCTCACTGAGTCATTCATTCTCATTTGTACTCACTCTTCTTACCTCTCATTGAACTCACTTTAACTTACTCCTTCACTGGCACTCTCTTTTACTCACAAAGACACTCATACATGCTCACATATACATAGACTCTCTCATGGACACAGTCTTACACATGCATACACAGTATTTAAAAGCATTTTTGATTACTTTTCTGTCTGTGGAGGGCCCGTTATGACTCCTGCTGCTTCCTTCTGCTTCAGACACTTGAAAACCTTACCAGTTTTCAGCCTCTACTCATTCATCCCACCCTTTCCCACTCTGTGATGTGAGGAAATATAAATTTTATGGTCAAGTTGTGTTCCCTAGCGAGTACCCCACCGTCTCCATGTACCAGCTTAAAGTGCATGTAACTTCCCTCCTGTGCCAGCTATGAAGACGCAAATACATTTGCGTCCAACGTCAACATGTCCTCTTTCAGACCCACCCTGAACGGGTTAATTAGTCCGTTCCTAAGTATACTATGCCACCGTCTTTTTGTAATGTACTTTACGTGTTTCTCAGCTCTGGCAAAGTAGGCCCTGAATTTCTGCCATCGAGCCTCTTTCTGGCTTCTGACTCTGAAAGCCTCAGCCCAGGCTGTCTCTGTACCCGTGAACTCTGACTTACTTCTAGTGCGGCCTACCGTGCTCAGCTCAGCCTGCTGCCTGCCAAGACTGCCTATAACCTTCGAGTTATCTGTTCCGCTCCTCGAAAATACATTCCTGCCTACTAGCTTCAGTAAACATCCTCCTCAGCTGCAGAGCCAAAGGGCCGACCTGTCTCCGTGCAAGTAATTCATAGCCTCTGTTACCATTCTCCCATGGAAGGCCCCTTGCCCCCACGTTTCTCATGCAGACACTCAGGCGCTTATACACGCATTCACAGCTAGTATAGAATAGCTTCTGCCCCAGAGACCTTTCCGCTCAGATAATATGGTTCCCAAACATCAGATATCAGATATGATAGAAGTACAAGTTGATCTGACATGCCAGACTTCTGTCTCTTTCCGTCAGTGTAAATGTCAAGCTCCCTGCACCCTCCAGTTTCACGTCAATCACACGTCATGCAGCTGCGCGCGCATCCAAGCTTCCGATTTCTGCTGACATTGCAGCATTTCTGTTAGTGCCACCCCTTGGTGACACCTATCTGTGACGTTTCCAGCACACACCTCCAGTTCACGCCTAGTCCACGCCTTCTGATTACGTACTAGTAACACGTGGATACTGTTATCTTGTCTTCTCTCAGCTGTTACGCCTACTGTACTGTTTTCTATGCCATGAATTAAGTATATAAGCTATGTACTGTCAATAAAATGGAGCGCGCTCTTTCTATCCCTTCTTCCACCCCTGTGGTGGGAAGAACATGATATCCTGGTCATGACCATTCCTTTTTAAGGAATAAAACCCCTAAGAAACTCTAACACCACGGACTCTGGTTTTTTCTTTCCGATTGAGTTATTATTAAGTACTTACCTGCATAGAAATTAAGAGAGTAAATTATATATTTACGTCATTTTGGCGCCCGAATAGGGACCCCTCCCCCACCTCACGCGCCGGTTGGTGTGTTGCAAGCTCTGTCCCCTGCCATCAGTTAGATGGAAACTACGCGTACCGGCAGGATTTCCTGCATCTCCCTCTGACCCACGGAGGTGACGAAGACTGCGATCAGTACCCAGACGAGGCGGTGAGGAGTGCGGAGGATCCCGACCAGAGCCTAGCCGAAAGAAGCAAGGTCCGAGGTGTCAAGAGGCCCACCAGTTTTCCGAAGTTTTCCGAAGTGTCGAGTCGAGTCCAGTCGAGTTTCCGAGGCCTTCTGTTTCCGTGCTTCCCGGTGAGTACCATTGCTGGGACGTATCTAGACGGGTTTGGGTACACAAGTCCGGTCTGCACTGTTTTTAGGCAGTGTATCTGTACTGTTTAGCAGTATATCTAGTATTCTGAATTTCTGCACTGTTACATCAGTGTATCTGTACTGTTTAGCAGTACATCCAGTATAGGGGGTAGGCATATATGTCTCAAATGTCCTTTTTTTTTAATGTGATTATTGTCGTGGTATGAATGTGACCGTTTTTAATGTGCATTATTGTGTTTTCTGTATAACTAGCTGCATCCAGTATTAAGTAGTTAGGATTGAGCATTCAGTACCAAGTAAACAAGATGCCGTTTTTCAACAAGTTAAAGCAGATAGGAACTAGGAAAGGGATACTAGAGGAAGAAATTCCTATCCCCCCTAGGGACACTCCAGGCAACTTTATGTACCACAAGCATGGCATAGATGCCATATTATATCTAGATTTATGGGCCGACTATACTAAGCATCTAGATGAAAGACACAGATGGCCCGTTACCGGAACATGGGATGCCGAATGCATCATGAAGGTAGAGGAAGCACTATGGAAAAAGAAAGCCAGACAATCTCAGAAGGACGCCATAGAGTTTTGGCGTAAGGAATCACACAAGCGTGCCGAAAAGGCACTACGTAGAGAAGACAGACTTAAAGAGTCAGACAAGGCCCAAGAAAACGAGTTAGTTACCGAAGGGATCCGAGTAAAAACAGAGCAAATAGACCGCGCACGAAACAACCTCGTGAACGGTATGTATCTCGCGGCTGAGGGATCGCCTGAGGCCATTTCTGAAATACCGAAAAATCTACCGCCACCATTAGTTCCGACTAAAGTAATGCATAAGACTACTAAAGATATATTCCTGAATTCCTATCTAGAGGATGTAGCACCCGCTTACACCAATCTGCCTGTCCGTGCCCTGCCTAACGACAGCGACGGGGGTGGTAACCCGCCCCGAAATCCTATTCCGCCAGTACCACAACAGAATGCTCCTGTTCCTCCACCCCCACCACTTCCCGCACCTAAAGTTGATTTACCGAACCCACTTCTACCTGTTCCTACTAAAAGACAAGTTCAAGTTCAGATACAGACTCCGCAGAGAGATAATGCCCAAGCTTCCGCCTCAGGGGGTGCGGCAGGGGGTCTTCATACACCGCCGTTAACACGCAGGTTACAGCTCGCGGATTTACGGAATCCTTTTGTGTTCAAGTCACCCCGCCTTGACGCACTCAAAGAAAACCTTTCAATTTGCAGATATGATCCAGTACCCGGTAAAGACGATATAATGATATTGGCATCACTACGGTTAAGATCTGCTACTGATTTCTTGCTGTGCTATGCAGGAATGAAGGACCGTCTAGATAGGATATATGAGTTTGTTCAGACAGGGAAAGACTCTGACAGTATTCAGGAGGCCATGGAGCGGCAGAAAGTTGATGTTCAAGCACAAATACTACGTTTTTTTATAAATTGCCTGATAAGGGAACGAGACAGGCCTGGGACAGATCAGAGTGAATTAGATGCACTAAACAAGTGGGGTCAAAATATAGCCGACGGAAAACATGACAAGGGGACTTGCATAGCCAGTATGTACAAGAAAATTAGAAAAAGAGTGATAGAAATACACCAAAAGGAGAAAGAAAAGGCTTCCTCAGAGGAGGAAGAGGAACTTGAAGAATCAGAAAAGACTACAGATACTATAGCGTATGTAGGTAAGGGAACTTACCTTAGGAAAGGTATCCGTCCGGAAAGCAAGAGAGTTTTTCTCTCTGCCTTAACAAACCCGAATTCTTCTGAACATCAGTTCCAGGAGACTGATAAAAGGCTCCGAGACCGAGTGGGGTACCACATACTCAATTCGATGGATGAACAAGAACTAGCTCGGTCAGCCATATTATGGGCTGAAAATCCGGATATGTATAATGATGACACATTAGCGCAGACATTTCTGAACCTCTCCCCCGACGAACAGAAACTAGCAGGTGTATACATGATTCAGCACCTCCTCACGAAATACAGAAACCAACATTCCGATCCAGGTCCCTTACACGAAACATTAGAAGCTCTACTCATGGATAGATGGAGAGGTTTAAGTACCAAGTTAATACAAATAATTCTAGAACAGCGACATAGATATAACACTTTCATAAGCTCTGAATATGTTCCTGCTCCGCCCCCAGAAAGGAGAACGTATCACATGAAATGCCTGAGTGGCATTGAAAGTCAGAACCCCTTACGAGAAGTACACCCAGTTATGGGTGAGGATCATCTCTTGAAACGTGTATACGTACACACGCCACTGACCAAGTTAGAACTGTTAGAAATGAAGAAACTAGTCCCGAGCCATGATAAAGACCCTGCAGGTTTTCACAGAGAGCTTAAAGACATGTTACTGATGGGGGATTACACCTATGAAGATATCATGAAAATGTTAAAGGTACTGCTGCCCACGGGCATTTACGAGAAACTAAAGGAAAAGGAATGGGAGGTGGGAGAGAAAAAGATTGTATGGGCAGAAATAGAGGACGAAGAGAGCAAACGTGTCCCGGGGGTAGGCCTTGGGGACAAAACTAAAGCATTACCAGGTTTGATAGTACAGGTTCTGCCAAGATTATTGACAACTAGAAAAGAAGACTGGGATGCAATCTCAGCATGTAAACAGAAACCCGACGAAGATACTAGTGACTTTTATTCAAGATTCGAGAAATGTTTTATTATTAATAGTGGTCTTAAACCCAGTAGCGAATCGTATCCGCATCTTTTTGTATCAAAGTTAGTTGAGAATTCCCTGTTAGCAGTCAAGAATCGTGTATACAAGGTTGAGAGTACATGGCAAGCAAATACGCCATCCCAGATGTTACAAATGTTACAATACCATCAGAATAGAATTAGAGAAGAACAGGATCAAGAACAGAAACGTATGAAAGACACGAAAATGAAAATGTTAGTAGCCCAGTCGGTCCATACCGACGGAAACAGAAAGGGTACGAACCAGACAAGTCACGCCGCAGGTCCCGTTAAAGGGACATGCAATTATTGCAAGCAGCCAGGTCACTACGTACATGAATGTCCAGTCCTGAAACATAACATAGCAACAGGCAAAACTAAAGAGAGACCGCATCCACCTAGACAAGATCAGGTTCAGCAACAGACTTCACAGAATGTACAGCCCATGCAGAGCACACAGCCTATGCATGCTTCATCTCATACAGCCCAGACAGTAGCAGTACCACAGCCCACTGCCACGACTCAACAAGTTTCCCAACAGATGTACCAGTATGCCCAATCTGCTTACCCTGAGTATCAACGATACACATGAAACAGCCTAGAGAGGGAATTTGGCTTGCCTCTTATTGAAATTCCTGTAGATCAAGAAGGTCCTTATGTACACAGTCAAGTATTGGGAAAAGACAGAAAGTTTTTAATTGACACAGGGGCAAGCCGCACTACAATAAGTCATAATGAAGTCCCAGGGGCACCCCTCTCAGGCTCACAGAATGTTTCCCTTGGTTTTTCAGGACAGCCCATTGTAAATGAAGTATCTGAACCAGTACCCTTGGCTGTGGGTCCATTATCACGAGTTACAGACTTGTTACTTACAAAATCATGCCCAGAAAATCTGTTAGGAATTAAAACATTGAAAGCTCTAGGAGCTATAATCTGCTGTTCCCCGGAGGGGGTTAGACTCTTTCTGAGGGATTTCAAAGGTCATTATGTGGTGCGAGAATTCGATGTCAGATTGAAAAATGTACCAGATTACTTATGGGCAAAAGGCCCAACTGATGTAGGTTGTATGCATATCACACCATACCGTGTTACACTCAAGACAGGAGTTGTTCTACCACGAATCAGACAATACAAGTTACCACCCGATGCTGTAGTGGCTTTACTGGAAATCATTGAAGAGCTCATAGCACAAGGAGTGGTCGTAGAGACCGACTCCAATATCTGTAATTCACCCATCATTCCAATTCTTAAACGTACTGACCCCAATGCACCGCCAGTATATCGGTTGGTGATTGATCTTCGAGAGCTGAATAAATGTATTGTACCACAGTACCCTGTGGTCCCCGATATCTCTTCCCTATTGACTGCTATTGATTCAGAAGCAACGTTCTTTACTGTAATTGATCTCAAGAACGCTTTCTTCAGTGTACCTATTGACCCGGAGAGCCAATACCTCTTCGGATTCAGTTTAAATGGACGAAGTTTCAAATTTTCCCGCGCACCTCAAGGATTCACAGAAAGCCCCAGCATCTATAGTCAAGCACTGAAGAGACAACTAGATTGTATCCAAATGCCAGTTAACACCGCTTTACTGCAATACGTCGATGATCTATTGATCACCGCACGAAGTGAGCCCAAATGTGAACAAGCATCACTGACAGTTCTACATTTTCTGGCAGACAAGGGACACAAAGTGTCTCCTTCGAAGCTACAATTCTGTGTTCAGCAAGTTGTGTACTTGGGTCACTTGCTGTCCAAAGTGGGGAGACAGCTCACTCCCGATCGCATTCAGTTAATTGTAAATATGCCACAACCCCAGACACAAAAGGAAGTGCGGGCCTTCATAGGCCTCACCTCGTACTGCAGACAATGGATTCCTCAATATGCATTTCTAGCCAAACCACTCATCCAGTTAACGACGCAGGAGGCAGCGACTTCGACTGTCCTCCCTTGGACTCAAGAACACACACAAGCCTTTGAGGAATTAAAGAAAGCATTATGCCAAGCACCAGTTTTAGCAACACCATGTTACAGCAAACCGTTTACACTTTTTGTTACAGAACGTGATGGTACAGCATTGTCTGTCCTCACTCAAGACCAAGCAGGTTCACATAAGCCTTGCGCTTATTTTTCAAGTACATTGGATTCAGTAGCCCAGGCACTCCCTGCGTGCTTAAAGTCAGTAGCAGCAACAGCGTTAGCAATCAGACAGAGCGATTCAATTGTTTTAGGCCATCAGTTAACAGTACAAGTTCCACACTCTGTAGAGGTTCTGTTAAACAGAACCCAGACTCAACACTTGACTATAGCACGACTGACAGGTTACGAATTAACGCTATTCCAGCCACACATAGAAATCAGACGCTGCAGCATTCTGAACCCAGCAACACTGTTACCTTCCATTGTGATAGATCCAGCCTCGCATGATTGTATAGAAATGATTAATGCAGTAACAAAGCCCAGACGAGACTTAACAGATGTTCCATTGAAAAATCCAGACCTGACACTTTATGTGGATGGTTCATGTATGCGAACAAGTACAGGAGAATTAGTGGCCGCATATGCCGTGACCACTGAAACCGAAGTAAAAGAAACACATCGTATTGACACACTGTCTGCTCAAGCGGCAGAGCTTATTGCTCTGACCCGAGCCTGTATTCTAGCCAAGAACAGAAATGTCAACATATACACTGATTCCCGTTATGCGTTCGGAGTTGTACACGACTTCGGTATGTTATGGCAAGAACGAGGTTTTCTGACCTCTCATGGTGCCAAGATCCAACACGGTCCCCTCATTCAAGCACTGTTAGAAGCAATACATCTGCCTTCAGGCATATCCGTTATGAAGTGTAAAGCACATACTAAAGTTACAGATTCTGTTTCCCAGGGTAATGACCTGGCAGACCAGACAGCAAAACATACAGCACTGACTCACACTCAGACAACTGACGTGACAAAGACAATAGGACCGACAAATTGCATGGCAGTCAGGGATCCCACACTAGATGTTATTGATATTCAGACACATGCTACCCCCGACGAAATAAAGAAATGGATTGAACTAGGAGGGATCCAGACAGATCAAGGTTGGATGACGAAGGGAAAATCTACATGGTTTCTCCCTGACTCTATGGTCCAAGTCATGATTAATACAGCACATAGTCCAGCACATCTTGGAGAAAAAGCGATGTTAGACAGTTTACAAAATCTTTGGAGCAATAAACACTTACGAGCAGCAGCAAAACAGAAAGTGCGTACTTGCATGATCTGTTGTCAGTTCAATCCAGGTAAAAGCGTCCCTGTAGAGCAAGGGGGATTTCATCCTCCTGATCACCCTTTTGAAGTCCTCCAGATGGATTATATCCAGATGGACCGTTGTCGAGGATTCAAATATGTTCTCGTAGTTGTTTGTGCTCTGTCCCGTTGGACCGAAGCATATCCAGTCCCAGATTATACTGCTCCGACCACTGCCAGGCAGTTGGTTCGTGAATTCTTCCCACGGTACGGCATGCCTCGTGTCGTGTACTCAGATAACGGTCAGCCATTCTCATCCGAATTAATGAAAGAAGTTTCTTTATTGCTAGGATACCAGTGGAAGTTCCATTGTGTCCGACATCCCGAAGCTGCAGGCCTTGTAGAGAGGCACAATCAGACATTAAAGACACGACTTGCTAAAATATGTAAAGAGAAAGGGGTCGACTGGATAGTCGCCCTGCCAGTGGCACTGTTTTATATGAGGATGGTTGCCCATTCGAGATCAGGACTATCCCCGTACGAAGTGGTCTTTGGTAGACCACCGAATATGTGGGGGACGCCCATTCCGAAGAAAATAACTGATGTTGATTGCAATATGTTGACAGACTACCTTGCCTCCTTGATGTCTGCACTCCAATCATGTCGTTCACAGGTTGCCGCAGCTTTCCCTGACAACACTGATGTGAAGCCACATGATGTCCGTCCAGGTGATCTGATCCTCGTTAGGAACTTCGACCGGAAAAGTCCGTTGGAGCCCCGCTGGAAATCGCCGAAGACCGTTCTACTCACCACCAGGACAGCGGTGAAGATTGAGGGCAGGAAGGGGTGGGTCCACATGAGCCACGTCAAGCTGTGTAATGAACTGAAATCCGACCCCGGCTCATCCACCCCTTCCAAAGACTGTATCAAGCCCAGTGACTTTAAGACTTCCGAACGAGAAAAAACTCCCCAAGAGGAATACAGACTCAAGCTCCGATCTAGCAAGTCAGACAGTTTAATTGTTTAAGTCCTCCCCTAGGTGAATCGGTTAAATAGTTTCTGACATGTATCCCCTAGATCGAGATAGAGAGAGAGAATTCAAGAAACGTACATACTGTAAATCACTGCGTAGTCACTGTATAGTGACATTGTTAATAATGTTTTTTCTAAGTCTTCTGATAATAGTTGCAAGTATAGTTCTCCCTATCTACTACCCTATTTTCAAGCGTGAACAATCTGCTTACAATGTTTCTGCTGAACACACTTTTAGCGAGTTACCTCCACATGAACTCTCTTACAGACTTGCGCTGCGCAACAACACTTTCATTAGTATGCTGCACCATTCCCATCAGACTAACAATGCTACAGACTGCTGGATATGTGGCCGACTCCCTCCCTACCAGAATTACAAGGGAGCTCTGCCCCTCTTTCCGTATCCGTTCACTCACAATGGTTCCTGTGGTGCATGGTTTAAAATAATTAATTCCTTAGATCCTGACATTGCTGTTTTCGATGGGGGCTGGGTTTGGGGAAACTTGAACTTGGTCCTGCTCGACGTCTGTTACCCTGATAAGGAGGGACTCCCCACTAGAATAAGAACTGATCTAGAAAATGAAGTATATGGACTAGGTAATTACACAATTAGCCTTATGATTCTCACTGTTGAAGCCGAAGCTGCACCAGTTCTGCCCGTTATGTCAGTATTACACGTCACCGGAGAATTATGTATCAGGAAGAAAGGTTCAGTACACTTAGGTCATAGTAAATGTACTACTGTGGTCGAATTCTGTGATCATGGTAAATCGTCCTTCAAAGCTATCCATCATTCCTATTTTGTTTGTGGTCATACCGCATACATACGCCTACCTCCAGATTGGGATGGTACCTGTTATATTGCATTCCTTCTGCCACCTATTTTCCTAGCTCCTCCTGATTACCACAGAAATACAAATCTAGTAAAGAATAGACTCAGAAGAGATATCTCACTTGTCGATTACACAGAAACGGCATGGGAACAGTACACCGATTTTAATAAAGGATTCTTCTTCTTTTTAGGACCCGTCCAAAATAGTAAATTAATACGCAGATTAACTAGAACACTTGAAGCAGTAGTGAATGAAACTGCCTCCGCCCTAGGTAACTTAACAGAAGAGCAGTCCGCCATGCGGGTTGTTGTTCTTCAGAATCGTCTTGTTATTGACGTCATCTTGGCAGATAGAGGTGGAGCCTGTAAGGTCATCGGGTCAAGTTGCTGTGTTTTCATTCCACAAAATGCACCATCTGTATATCAAGCTATTACACGTCTCCATAAAATTGCAAATCAGATACATCAGAATCCAGGCACCTGGACTTGGTCCGGTTGGTTCTGGACAACGTTAACCGCTTGGGGATGGAAGATCCTATCCTTCCTAGGCATTGGCCTAGTCCTAGTATTCAGTTGCTGCCTGTGCCTGCAGTGCGGGCCAGCGATTTGTGGACTGTGTGCCACCTCTTGTATTGAACATTCCAGTTTCTTTTCAAAGCGTAAAAGAAAGAAAGAAGAGCAAATGATGTTACAAGAACAAACTGATCGATTCATGAGGATCGATATATCATGAAGGGTCCCTAGGGAACAAGGAGGGAATGAGGAAATATAAATTTTATGGTCAAGTTGTGTTCCCTAGCGAGTACCCCACCGTCTCCATGTACCAGCTTAAAGTGCATGTAACTTCCCTCCTGTGCCAGCTATGAAGACGCAAATACATTTGCGTCCAACGTCAACATGTCCTCTTTCAGACCCACCCTGAACGGGTTAATTAGTCCGTTCCTAAGTATACTATGCCACCGTCTTTTTGTAATGTACTTTACGTGTTTCTCAGCTCTGGCAAAGTAGGCCCTGAATTTCTGCCATCGAGCCTCTTTCTGGCTTCTGACTCTGAAAGCCTCAGCCCAGGCTGTCTCTGTACCCGTGAACTCTGACTTACTTCTAGCGCGGCCTACCGTGCTCAGCTCAGCCTGCTGCCTGCCAAGACTGCCTATAACCTTCGAGTTATCTGTTCCGCTCCTCGAAAATACATTCCTGCCTACTAGCTTCAGTAAACATCCTCCTCAGCTGCAGAGCCAAAGGGCCGACCTGTCTCCGTGCAAGTAATTCATAGCCTCTGTTACCATGCTCCCATGGAAGGCCCCTTGCCCCCACGTTTCTCATGCAGACACTCAGGCGCTTATACACGCATTCACAGCTAGTATAGAATAGCTTCTGCCCCAGAGACCTTTCCGCTCAGATAATATGGTTCCCAAACATCAGATATCAGATATGATAGAAGTACAAGTTGATCTGACATGCCAGACTTCTGTCTCTTTCCGTCAGTGTAAATGTCAAGCTCCCTGCACCCTCCAGTTTCACGTCAATCACACGTCATGCAGCTGCGCGCGCATCCAAGCTTCCGATTTCTGCTGACATTGCAGCATTTCTGTTAGTGCCACCCCTTGGTGACACCTATCTGTGACGTTTCCAGCACACACCTCCAGTTCACGCCTAGTCCACGCCTTCTGATTACGTACTAGTAACACGTGGATACTGTTATCTTGTCTTCTCTCAGCT
Organism: Lissotriton vulgaris; assembly: GCF_964263255.1. Lineage (NCBI taxonomy): Eukaryota > Metazoa > Chordata > Amphibia > Caudata > Salamandridae > Lissotriton > Lissotriton vulgaris. Next base: position 1,221,669,311 of record NC_141693.1, read on the forward strand.
GTTACGCCTACTGTACTGTTTTCTATGACATGAATTAAGTATATAAGCTATGTACTGTCAATAAAATGGAGCGCGCTCTTTCTATCCCTTCTTCCACCCCTGTGGTGGGAAGAACATGATATCCTGGTCATGACCATTCCTTTTTAAGGAATAAGACCCCTAAGAAACTCTAACACCACGGACTCTGGTTTTTTCTTTCCGATTGAGTTATTATTAAGTACTTACCTGCATAGAAATTAAGAGAGTAAATTATATATTTACGTCAGATGAGTTGGGAAAGGGTGGTGTGACTGGCTGATTGACATATAGCCCTGGGCACTGTAGGGCTTAAGCCTGCAACACCTGTGGCTAGCTTTTTCTGTGATGCTTTACCACATAGCAGATTGGGAGGCGCTGAGGCATTCCAGGGACCCGAGGCCAGGGCTGGGGATCTCACCTGCCCTGTATAATTTCTACACTTTCATGAGCCTGCCCCATCCATCAGACATTCTCTCTAGCGGAGCAGTCTTAGGCTGCTGCTAAACGCCATTTAGGGCCAGACTGGCCATAGCGGGTACCGTGGGCATTTCCCCGGTGGGCCGCAAGGGTGGGGGGCGGTTTTGGGCCCCTGGGGCTGTTTTTGTTACAAGGTCGTTTTTGCAGCATAATCGGCCCTGTAACAAAATCGGCCGCAACAGGCCCTGGCAAAGAGCTCGGCCACACCCCGGGGGGGGGGCACTTTGCCAGGTCCGGTTTTGGTACCCAGTCCGGCCCTGACGCTATTTTTTTTTTCATAGCAAGTGTGAATAAAAGATGATTATTCACTGTTGGTATAACAAAGGGGGGCCTAGCCCTCAAACCTTAATGGAAAAACCGCCACTGCTTTGATGAGAGGAATAATTGGAATTATTGCCAGTTCGTTTTCACACAAGACAATTCGGATATATTCCTGCACCATCGGTTTTAGACTGAAATATGGATCTCTAAGACAAAGCTTTGGGTCATGTGCATTCAATGAAACCAGGATGTGTCTGCTTGAATATTCTAAGGCATCTTCGGGGTAGTCATGTCTAAGCTTGGCTGCCATGGCTCCAAGGCTAGAGTGAATAGGAAAGGCAAAAGTGGACCTCCCTGACAGGTACCTCTAAAAATACATATAAGTGATACAGTTATATTGTTGATCCGAATTTCGGCTATTGTGTTAGTGTATAGACGTCTAACCTAGTCCAGAAACATCTGAGGTAGTCCCATCCTGGCTATTATGGTGAATAGATATTCTAATCTAATTCAAGTGAGTCAAATGCCTTGGTTGCATCTAAGAATACTGCCACTATATTCAGCTGAGGGTCTAGATCATTCAATAGTGCAAAAGGGGTCTGCAGGTTGTGAGATGCGGTGCAACCCATTATAAAAACAAGCAGGTCAGTTCTGACCAGATCGGGTAGCCGTGACGACAAGATTCTGGCAATGAGTTTAGCAAGAATTTTCTTGTCAAAATTAATTAACAGTGGGCTATATGGTTCTCATTTATGGTTTATGTGGTTCCAATAGAGTTATCAGGATTGCTTCTGTCATAGAGGGCAGGAGAGATCACCTGGGTCTAGCTTCCTCAAATACCGCTAATAGATGAAACTGAAACACCAATAGGGTGGTGTATCTCTTATAGAATTCCATTGGCTGGCAATCCGATCTTGGTGCCTTGGCAGTTAGAAGTACAGTTATGATCCCTTTTAGCTCATCTAACCCAAACAGGTATATTAGAAATCGACTGTGGGTATCTCCAAGCCATGATAGGTAGACACCCTCAAGATATTCATTCATCTGAGCAATTACTTTTTGTGGTACATAGAGCAGAAAAAAAGTTTTAAATGCTCTTAGGATTTTTTTAGTCACTTGTGATTGGTCCCCCCTTTCATCTTCTATCCGCAGTTGGTTGTTTGCTGCCCATGGGTGTTTGAAAATAATTCTAAAGACCTCCCAATTCTCTCACCATTCCTGTAAGCTCTGACCTGAACATAGTTGCCCGTATATTTACTTTACCTTTCCACCAGGTCGCTGTACTCCTGATCTTAGACTTAGAAGTGTGCGATGAACGGGCCAATGAAACCATGGCTTAGACCACATTCAAGCTTCTCAAGCTCCTGTTCTAGTTTTGACATCTGAGAGCAAAGCAATTTGTGGACCCCATTTAGCTTTGCCATAAAGACTCCCCTAGTTGTTGCTGTAATGGCCTCCCATACTGTCCCTATCTGATCAACCAAATTACTCTAGATTGTGCTTTTTAACACTTCTTGAGTCTCAGGGGCTCTCAGGAGTTCAGTATTTATTCACCACAGCCCTCCAAAAGAAGTGATTCCAGCATGAATAGCTGAAGCAGTACTGGGGAGTGGTCCGATAATGTGCATGTTAGGTGTGGTATGTCTTGCATTCATGACCCCACGTATGCATTACCAGCCAGTAATCAAGTCTAAATCACATATCATGTACCAGAGAATAGCATGTGCTTTCTTTCCCTTGTGGAGGTCTATGGGCCTGATGTACAAATGTTTTTAGATGTTGCAAATGGATGTTTGGCCCATTTGTGACAGCTAAAATGGCTTTTGCCATGTACAGACCCTATCTTGTGAGTTGACAACCTATTACCAACTCTCAAAATAGGGTTTGCAAATTGATATTAGGAAAGGGCGTGCTAAGGGCATTCCTACCTAATAGCGAGTCGCAGGTAATGTAGGATTGTTTTGCTACGGAATACAGTCAGTTTACCACCTACTTCAAATAGGTGGTAAGCCAGTCACAAACAAGAAGGGGTTCCCAGGGGACCCCTTTCCCTTTGTTAAGGGTAGCAAAAACGTTTTTTTAAGAGTGGGCAGGGGTCCCACAGAACACTGCCTATGCTTAAAAAATTAAACAGAAACGTTTCATTTTTCTTTTTGAAACGCATCCCTGTTTCCCTTTAAGGAAAACGGGCTGCATTTTTTTTAAAAAGTTGCATTATTTAAAAGAAAACACAGACATGGGGTCTGCTGTCCCCAGCAGACTACCATCCCTGTGTTACTGCCCATTCGCAATGGGTCACAAATTGCGATCTGCCTGATGAATGTTGATGAGGCAGGTCAATTCTGACCTCATTGGTAATTGCTAATGTGTCCTAGACACATTAGTACATTTCATTTTGTGAGTCTCTAATTGCGAGTTGCAAAAAATCACAATTAGAGATTCACAAATCGAAATGTTCATGCATCTGGTCCAATATCTCTAGGCATCTAAAAGACTATGCTCTGTAATGATTGCCTGTAGCTTGCCGGACGCCTCTGAATTAAGCCTGGAAGCTGGCCAGGGATCTGGCCAACTGACAGTGTAGTGCACATTTGAAATCCCCACCCTCTAATAGCATTTGCAGATTTCATGACATAATTACCTGTTACAGTGGTGTGTAGAATTGGGGGATGTCAATGTCTGGTCCATAACAGTTAACATTTGTAATGCGATCATTACCATAGCAACCCCATAGGATTGCGTAACTGCCACATTCATCCATAAGTTCACTGTCTACCTGAAATGTTTTTCTCTTACGCATCAAATTATAAATGCAGGGGCATATGTTGAGTAAGATGAAGTGGTGAAGTGAGAAGCAAAGTGAGAGAGCGAGTGGGGAGTAAGGTGGGTCTTTTGTAGCAAAGTGATAATGGTGCTATACCTGTCTAGAAGATCCAATACTTGCTCGGACTTGCGTGGGTTTTTTAGTCCCCTGACATTCCATGTCAGGTAATATAAAGAGCCAGCTCTGTAGTCCTGTTGAATTGTGTGTGTGAATTATCAGCTCTAAATGTGTTGTATATTTGTCTGCCATAGTTTGTCGCCTAATGCTTTTCTCCATGTACTAACAATGTGGAAAGCAACTGTGTAATGAAACTGCAAGAACTTTCTATACAATTCCCACTCTCTCTCCCTTCCACTCTGGTGAACCAACTGCACTTGGACATGCCCTGAACCATAACAGAATACCACCAATGCCCACATTGAAGAACCATGCAGAACAATATTGTGCATGAACTAGTTGATGTGCAACCAATGAAGGAAGACCAGTGAGCTAGTTTTCCTCCTTCCAATGGAAAGTAAGGGAGATTGGAGACATTCAATGGATGCCTTGCGTACTTTAAGCTATTTTTAAAAAACGAACAGTTATAATCAACTCAGGATACTACTACCCATTACCAGCAGCATCCATGTGCTCTGAGGGCTTAGGTATGAGCAGTCAAAATTCATACAGTTTCAATCTGAGTCGCTATGATTGGTGCATTGGTCAGCCGAAATCAGATGGTTGCGTTTTCTGGGGTCCTTCTGGGAGATATTCTTGAGGAAGTCTGCAGTCTGTTGCAGGGATTGCAATATGTTTTGTTCATCCTGATAGGTAAGTTTGGATTTAACTTTGTAGAGCAATGCATAGGAGATCCCCTCTCTGATCAGTTGTTTCTTGATAGGCTAAAGCATCTGCCTTACCTCCTGATTTTCTACCATAGATAGAGTCCATTTTCCCGGGGCCAACCAAAGGACCATATCTTAGTCTCTGCATTTTAGAAGTCATGCTATAATGGAAGGTGCTGGGGCACCTCCATGGCCCTTGGACCGGAGACCTAGGGACTTTTTCTACCACCAGGAGGTGGGAGAAGACCTCCTGGTCAAATAGCATTATGAGTAAATGCTCCACATATTCTTCCATCTTCCCGGTATTGGATGACTTTGGCATCCCCAAGTTAGAAGGTTGCTGCCGCAGGATCTCGCTTCTAAGTCTTCATTTTTAGCTGTGATAACATGAAGCAATTTTTCCATACTATGCATTGTATCGCCTATTTTGTTAAATTCGCCTTCTGCGTTGAAGATCCTATGCTCTGCCACTGTGAGCTGGGCATTATGTTTATTGACTTGTGGGAGATGCTGTCACTTCAAGTGGTGAGGGTGTACATTTTACAACCTATGGAGCAGAGGCTATTTTGCATGGTCCTGAGGGGTCTTTTCATGTTGTCTTACTCTCTCAACCTCAGAACTAAAGTCTGATGGATTATTCACTCCTCTTTCAGGGACCCCTGGTTTCTGGCATTGCCAGGCTTCAAAGTTGAACTTTTCTAGACACCCTTCTGCCTTGCCCATTGTCCCATGATCTATTGACAAAGTCAGAGAGAAAATACAACATTATACAAGGTCTGATCTACCATCACCCAAAAGTTATTTCTCCAGTTCCCTCCGGGAGGACCCGAGGCCACAATATGCTTCGGCCTAGGAGAAAAATGTATATCTCTCTCCTTCTCTTCATAAAGTATACTCCGGGAGAGGATGTAGCGTAACAACCAGTGTCCGACTTTGGAACTTGGGATCCAGGTTCGAGTCTCAGTGTCAGCTCAACATCCTGTGATTCTGCGCAAATCACTTAATCTCCCCGGGCCTATGAACAGCGCCTGGATACCTCACAGGTGATTAGTTATGCTCTACAAACCCAAGGATTTATTTACATTAGCTTTAAACAGTTGATTGCCAAAGGCAAATGGGGCATTTAAGGCCCTGACTTACACACAACTCATAGTGTAGCAAAATGTGTGGGGGGCACGAGCAGACCTGTTGTCCCTGCGAGTCTCCCTTTACCTTCCAGCAATGGTGGAAAGCAGCTCAATCCTCAGATCTCTGTTTTTAAATTGCATCTATAAGGAGCTCATAATCATGTATTGGGCCACTCCGTTCAACGTGGGACAATTAACCCCAAATGTCCACCAGCCACTCCCCAGAGCCACCAGCAGGTGAAGTCAATATTTCCACATAGGTTTTTTACCGCCCCGCAAAGAGCAGGGCCTTATCTTTCCCTTGCGTCAGCAAGCCAGCCACAGCAGGTCTCGGCACTCCAGCCGGTCCACTTCCTTGGGATGCTGCTTATCCACAGTAGATTCTGAGCCCAAGCATTGGGCAGCCATGACTCCGCTCACCTTCCCTCCTTGTCCACGCTGGCCAAGGTGCCGACGGTCCCAAGCGAGGACTGTGACCTCTTCTTCCTACCCCAAACTTCGTCTGCAGTGGCCTTGATTCTTTTGCCCAGATGTGTACTGGGGTTCCCCGGTCCTCTTGCCTCCCACTGCAGTTGAGCGGGAAGCCACAGTAAGAGTTCTTAGTTGGTGCCTTTCACCGTGGAGCAGTACTGAGATGTTCCAGGCAGCAATTCATTCACAGCAAGGCCACTATCTTATCTCACAGGATAAGCAGTGTTGTAGTCATCACGTCTTTTGTTTGAGAAAGCAGTGCGGCCCGTTTACAGAAAAGTATGCGTCTCAGTGACTTAAGCTGCTCATTTTCAAACTCTAGGGCTGTAGGAAATATTTTTTCCGCATGGATTATGATAGATTTTGGTGTCCAACTGCATAAGCCTCACTATAGTTTGGTCATGGCAGCTTTCTGGTGCCCCCTCACACAGTTTTAGTTAGTCATAATCTCTTTAGTCATTATCAGCGGCCTCAGTATAATGTAAAATGCATAATTTGCTAAAATACCCATTTGCCTTCACAATTGATTAACGATTCTTGGATGACAAGCGCTAAATTCTCCTGTAAAAAATATCTTAACCCTTATAAGTTTACATCATTGCAGCAAGCTTCTGCACTGTGAAATGCCCATTCTCAACAACTGTTCCTAAGACAAGTCTTTGAAGAGAACGCATAAGTTCCCTAGTCAAATTGTCTTAAAAATGTATCTAGTTTTCACCAACGTTACTGGTCGAGGACTGTTTAAAAAAACATATTTTCCACAACGTTTGTTAACAAAATCTTTGTGCAAGAACCATTAAACTCCTTGGACGAATTTTCTTTAAATACTTTCTAATTGTGATAGTGGCTAAATATATTTTAAGAAATCACCATTTGTCAATCATTTTTCCTACAAATTTGTTGGAGGACAATCCACATGCCTCAAATCAACTTGGCTTTCATTATACACAGTTTAGATTTTTATAAAATTGCACCATTATTTTCCCATTCTGAGCCTGGATTCATGCCTATTGCTATCTGCAAGGGAATTTAGAAATCAATGTTTCCTTGATATCTCTGTTCCTAAGAGTGTATATGATAGGATTGAGCAGAGGAGTTGCCACTGTATAAAGGAGAGAAAAAGTTTTGTTGAGATTGATCAGCTGTCCAGTTGTAGGTAACACATATAGACCAATCAGTGTCCCAAAGTAGGCAACCACTACAATAAGGTGAGAGCTACAGGTGGAGAAAGCTGTATACCGTCTGGTGGTTGAAGGCATTTTTAGAATAGCTGCAATGATATAGGTGTAAGATACAATGATCAAGAGAAATGGGATTGAAGTTATAAGGGAGGACATGATAAATGTTTCAGTTTGAACCAGGTGAATATCTGAGCAGGCCGATTTTAGAAGGGGCTCGTAGTCACAAAAGAAATGATCAATTTTGTTGTCAGCAGGGAAGCATAAATGACACACCAAAGAGTTAGTAACTGATGCAATTACATAACTTGGTAGCCATGCACATAAAGCCAGCTGTAAGCAACGCTGTGGATCCATAATAATGGTGTAGTGTAAAGGAAAGCATATAGCTGCATACCTGTCATAAGCCATCACTGTCAAAAGGAAGCACTCTGCAATCACAAAGGAGCTAAAAAAATAAAACTGTGTCATGCAAGCCTCAAAGGAAAGGGTATGTTTCTTTGCAAGAAGACCCCCAAGTATGGTTGGGATGATAGTTGTTGAGTAACAGGCTTCCAAGAATGACAGGTTGGCCAAGAAAAAGTACATGGGCGAGTGAAGGCGACTGTCAGTAGACACAACAGCAATGATCAAGATGTTCCCTGCCATGGTTGACATGTAAATCATGAGAAATATCATGAAGAAGAAAGGCTGCAGCTCAGGAAGAATTTGAAATCCTAGTAAAACAAATTGTATGTCGCTTAGATTCCTGGAACTCCATGGAATGGGCGTGCCCATGATCTGTAAGATATACCAAAAATAAACATTTCGTCATTCCGGGAACAATATTTAGGTTGCTTGTACAATTGTTTGAATGAATTAAATCACATTTCATTAGGTCATATTTGCAGTCGAGAAACCGCATATAATATGTCACAGAATTCTTGTGCCAAAATCATTCATGTGATTTTTAACAACATTTCTCCAACTCATCCGTGTAATAGAGGAGGATTTTTAGATCTATAAAGGCTCCTTTATTTTTTGAAGATTCTCACTTAAACCGCAAATCAGGACAAACCGTTTGAAATAGCAACACTTTTTTTGTTTTTCCCATGTTTGTATTAAAAATCAAAGTTGCTACATTAAAGTAACATTAAATTAATAATTTTCTACAATCCATGCTTCTTAGCCTTAATAAATTATCTAACACTTATTTAATAGCATTCAATGATCTTTCCTATTTTTTTTTAACCATGCAAAGAAAGATCAACAGGCATGTAAAAGAACAGTATTATCTTCACACAGACAGACACATACGCAGAAAAGAAAATGTAAGAATAGAGTTCAACTATAATAGTTTTATTGACCATTAAGTCTGAGACGCATATTTTTTTCATGTTTGAAAAGGGCTATTAAATTCAAAATCAAATATTTTACCATTCTAAATCAAAACAAAATGTAGACATTTTCAGAAACATCCTTATTTTACTATTAGATCCCTCGAAAAACCTATACTAAGGGGCTGATTTCGATGTTAGGTGGAATTGCTTCCTCCCGACACCAACTCGGTCCTGGGACCAACCGACACCTGGTCAGAGGTCCCGACCGGCACATTACAATGAAACCAAACACTGTTCGGTCACATGCTCCCTTTTCTCAATGGGAGCTTTTGTTACGGCCGTAAAACGCATGTAAACCAAGCTCCCATTGAGAAAAGTAAAGTGCCTGCCACAAGGTGCAGGAATCAACAGGCCTTGGCAACCAATCGGAGGCCGTGCACCTAGGGGGGCCCTGCTGGGGCCCCCCCAGGCACGCTTTCTGAATGGTTTCAATGTCAGACTGGCCTGCATAGGACCCATGCTGGAAACCGTACATCGTAATCTTAATTGCGGAAAGGCCCACCCTTGGTATTACTGGCCAGCTACCGACTAGCCGAAAGGCTCTTTGTGCCTGTCGGAAGCTAACTGGACTGACCGGCCAGTTTACTTTTGGACCACCTCCATCATAATGACACGGTCGGAAAACTGCACGGCCCATTACGATGCAGCCGCATCGTAATCGGCCTCTAAGTGTTGTAATAATACAATAGTACTGTTTCCTACTGTGAGGTTATACGTCACTTTCTATTGGGCTAAATAAAGGTTTAGTTTTAATATTACCCACCATAAAGCCATTGCATGATCTATCCCATGCAGAGTCCTTTATCTCCACAACTAAATCTTGACTCCATTCAGTTATACATTTGTCTGCTTCTCACCATTGCTCAAGATATGTAAACCAAAAGGAACTTACAGAACACGGCGGCCATCTGAAACCCAGTTTTGAGTAGTTTATAAAATCCAGGAAGCTTGGGAAAACAATCCAGAATCAATTATTATAAAGTCTGGAATAAAGAGAGTCACTTAACCTCATCACTGCGGCACGAATTCCGCCGCAGTGCTGAAGATTCTAATCGTGGGCGTGGTCATGACGGCTCCTGGCGTCATCAACACACACCCACCGTAACTCATGACAGCCGGGAGCCGTCATCAGCGTCGAAGAGGTTAAGTCTTGCAGTCCTCCTGAACTGATCTTATATTTAAATGCCAGATACTCAAGTTCGCCAACTTGGTGCTCCTGCGTACCCATCCATCCTTTAGATTTACCAACCTCATTTTGCTTTGGAAAACTGTTGAGTATGGGATTTAAGAGCAGCACCTGTTCCAGATTGAGGAGTTTAAATATATTAATTATAAATCACATCATTCATGAAAACATTGTTTTTACTTGTTGAACTTGGGGTACATAACAGAGAAGCTGTGCTCTATTGAGCTTTCAGTATCTCTCCAGAAAACTGATAAATTACACATTTGGGGCAGCTGCTTTCTGCTCAAACCTGCACCATTCCCAGCTTTGACATTTGATCTGTCAGGAGATGCTGGCATGGTTAAGGTCCTAAGCAAATCCTGTTTCTGTGCATCATCTCTTTGCTTTTGTGGAAGCAAAGTACATAAATGGCCCAATGGTTTATCCAAAGAAGGCAGTGCATTAATAATAATAAGTTCAAGTTTATTGTGTGATTATTTAAAATCTCTACAATAGAGCATTTCCAAAAACAATCATAAAAATAGCAGTTAAAAAGTCATGTGTAAAAAGCAAGGAGCAACAAGTAATACATTTCTTGAAATAAAATAGCCAGAATGAATAAAAACCAAGTGAGGAGCAGACAAGCTTTTAAAAGTTTTTTACATATCTTTCTTGAATAAAATGACAAGGAGTGAAAACAAACCATGCGAGGGGCAAGTGGGCAGTTAAAGGTTTTTGTGCCTCAGGAGGGGAGAGCAGGTAGCTGAAAGGTAAAATCTGGGCAAAACAGAGTTGAAGTGGGTTGATTATAGTGACAAGTCCGTATGTGTGGCCCAGATCTATTGTTCGGCCAATTTAAGGACCTTCTTCACCCTTTGTAAATACTTGACGGTTCTGACAATAGAGCTCTGATCTGATGCATTAATGCAGTACAGGATGACTTCCCTGCAGGGGTGCACCCCAGCCATTGAGGCTGTAGGAGTTTGCGCCAGATACCCAAGGTGTTATTACAAAGGCACATGGTGTGAACCAGATTTTCTGTTGCCTTGCCGCATAATCTCCAGCTTGTTTTCTCGGGTGCCCTCAACCAGGGTTTACTGAACGGTAGCGTTGGAAGTTCTACCAGTTGATAGGTCAGAAATATCCTTTTTATTCTAGGATTTAGTGCTTCACCCAGGTACACCCGAGGTTTCAAGGTTGTGTAACTGTTTAACATGACCCATCCATGTGACCTTTTGGCTAGGTTGGCCCTGTTTTTAAGTTATGTGAGGATTTTGAAAGATTTTGACACTGTTTTTTAATTCATCTTGACTTACAGTTACTGACCATAATTCCCCCAAGCGTAGCGGTCAATAGTGAGTAGCATTGGCGAGCAAGCATTTTTGTTTGAGCTCTCTTGTTGAAGGTATGTGTAAGATACAAACAGGCAAAGTTGAAGCCCGGGACCCATGGTTGCAAGCCGCAGGCTACGCTACAAAGGAAGGATCCGGTCGGCAGTGGTAGCGGCAGGTACAAGCAGTCCCGGAGAGCTCACAGCAGGGGTGTAACACAGGCCCCTGCAGCCCCCGCGGTGCGGGGGTGCCCCCTCAGCACAAAGCAGACTGGCTGCACGGTTCGCCTGGGAAGAGTCTTCGAGGCCGACGAGCATTTCAATAATGATAATGACCTGCCGCCCATGCACTGCAAAGGATGGCTCTGTGAACGGGAAGCAGGCCATTGGGAGGGAGGGGTGGGGGGGAGAGCAAACACCGTTTTTGTGTGTAAAAGGCCGCTTTATTAGAACAGGTGCACATCACATTTTAAAACTAACTTGGAAAATGCCTTACAAAACTAAGCCTCACTAAGAACAACGACTTACCTAACCCCATCCCCCTCACCCACCCCTAATACATATCTCAAACCCTCCCCATCCAACATTACAACATTACAAAAACTTTAATTCAATGAAATACACATATAAGCCTATGAATGTAAACATCTCTTATCCAAACTCCCCTGCCTGACCCTTCTCAACTTATGATCACCCCACCTCAGCCGGAAAAACCCCAACCATCAACCTGCCTAAACAATCACTGTCGATGACCCAACTTTAGACTAAACCACCGAAATACAGCCAAAACCTGTCAAACTTCGTATAAACCCCGCCACCCAGAAAGCCGGGGGGGATGAGACTACACCCACCCTTTCTGCCCCCCAAACAACTCATCTATGCCTCCGTTGAACGTTTCTGAACGTTAAGACACCTGGCAAGAACCTCCCTGACTTCCAATAAATACAGATCCATACCCAACCTTGACAGGTGCACCCCATCGCTCCTGAAAAACTCCACTGACTCAAAACGAATGTCCCTATGAGACACCCTACCGAAACCCAGACCCCTACAAAATCTAGAAATTTCCAGGTTTACCTTCTTGCGCGCACTGTCAATCGCCTTGGGATTGCGAGCGCCCCTCCAAATCCGACGCAGCACCAGCTCTGTCCACAACACATGGCAACCAGACCACTGCTCCTTCAGCAGAGCCAAATCCCTCTTCATCGCACTAAGCAAAACGACACCTTTCACCCCAGAAAGATCGTCCTCCCCCAAATGAATTAACAACACATCCGGGCACTGACCCCCCACCAACCACCCATTCAACGCCGGGATCAGCTTTCTCCACAACATCCTCCCTTTTCCCTTCCAAACAATGTTAAACAAACGTTCGTTAAAGCCCAACATTTTTCCAAAGTAGCAACAGCCCGCCTGGACTTGGGCCCATTTAACGAAAGAGTGCCCCACAATACATATGGTCAACTCCGAGGAGTGATGACCCGCTACAGAACCTGAAACAAGAAAAACAATGTTAGATTCATGTAAAAGAGGGGGACGCAAGCGCTTCTTCAGCTGTGCTCCTTACATAGCGTTGGAAACAGTTGGATGACAATCGCCCCAGCCGCATAATGTCCCCCGCAGACCACCTCTGATACAGGCTTCTGTCGCTTCCCTGATCCTAAAAGAATGTGTCCTAAACTGCGACGGATCCATGCCATGTGAAGCAATGCTTTTCGCAGTCCCATACGCAGCGGATAGCCAGTCACCCGGCTCCCACCTGCATGTCGAAAAACCTGGTCGCTAAATCCTCCCCCAGACAGAGTCCTCCACCGCCTGGCCCAATATAAAGGGCATGTCTCCACCGGAGACGCTGCTTCCAGCCACACTCCCTTGCCAACACTCCTCTGGTCTATTTTCGCATGAGCCAGCCAAATATGAATCCCTTTCTCAGAGAAGAAAACCTCCTGCCAGGTTACCCCTATTTTTAACCTAGAATCCAAAAGCTCGGATACCCTAAATGCTCCAAAAACATCCAAACCATGAGCATAGAAAAGAAACATGCTTCAAACCCATCGCTACAAACCACAGGTAAAGCCACTAACAAACAGGCTAAAATCTGCCAAGACAACGGCCTCCGAGTTACCCGTTCCCCCCGCTCCCTAGCCCAACCCTCCAACATCCTCTTCCCTACCCCTCCGGCCGAAGGGGAGTAGCCCCACAGCAGCTTCCCCATAAAAAAAAGACCTGCCAATTATCCTGTGATGGTAACCCTCGACAAACCCTTTTCCATCAGATCAAGCAGGAACTGTATCACATCCTCTGACCGTCTCCCTGACTCCTCCCTCCGACAAGCACCTGACGCAATGATTTCCCTCCATGCCAGCGCATATGCTGCCCGGGTAGCCGCCAACAAAGAACCTACCACCAACTGAATGACCCGACGTTGCCTACATACCACAGATGTTCCGGCATTGGGGTGGGTGTTATGTCCGCCTCCGAGGCCATCCCATGGAATCTCTCTCACTGTGAGACAAAGCATCCGCAATGTCATTGTCCACACCAGGGATATGAAGAGCCCTGAACGTAATATCATGTCTAAGGCAGCCCAGCACAAATACACGCAACAGCTTCAAAGTCTGCTCCTCCCTCGCTGACTGCCTATTAATGTTCTCCACCACTGCCAAGTTGTCAATCCTGAACAACACCTTCCTATGTGCCAGCTCCTCTCCCCACAGCGTCCGTGCCACCAGTACCGGAAAGAGTTCCAAAAGGCGATGCTCCGTCCACCATCCTTCCACTACCCAGGCCACTTCTCAGCACACCACTTGCCCTGCCAGTAAACACCAAAACCCTCACTGCCTGCTGCGTCCAAAAACATTTGAACATCCCACTGAAAGTCATCCTCTCTGGCCAACGGTATGCCATTGAATGAGTGCAAAAATGTTCTCCACATTCGCAGATCCTCCTTTACCCCCGCCGCCAAGCAAACACGGTGGTGCTTCTTACCGCACGCACTGAGAGCACTCATGTTTGAACCTACAATACTCTCTTGTACACATGCCTTTATTGAACTCCCAGCAAGCCCCTGACCCTGACTGCCCCAATGTCGCACTCCCCACCCCACCCTGGGTGGGCTTCCCCTGAAAGGGCCGGTACACCAAAGGTAAACCACTTGCTATAAAAATAGTCTTACCCCCTGCTGATGCTCCCATTGTGTATTGCCAAAGATCAGAGTCCAGTTCCCCCCACTTAGCGTCCAGATCCCACACCATGCGGGCCCTGAACTCCTCATCATATTGAGCCCATGCATACCCACTGCCCGTGATCTGCGCCTTTTCAAATAACATCCATGTACTTAAAAATGGCCACGGAGCGCTCGGGAAACTTCTCGCAATACACGCTGGCATATATCAAGAACGCTGCTGTCCAATTTTCGATAGTTAACGGTACCTTAGGCCGTTTAGCCAGCTCATATTCTTCTTCCTTAGACCCTTCTTTGGACCGCAACTTCAAGATTTCAACATACTCCCCTTTCCATATGCGCTCTTTAGCGGCCAACTTCAAGGGAGCGCCTAGAGGCTTCGTCACCCCCATATAGGGCAATTTCTTAAACTTTAATTCTTTACTCTGTAAAGGATCCTTAGAGGGCACTTCTGGTTCTGTATTAGTCCCACTCTCAACCTTGGCTCCTGGAGCAACCTCCGTACCCATCCCCACACCTTGGTCTCGAACATATTTCCCTTTCTGGAGCTTACCACCCAGCTCCCCCAGCACATCTTCACCCCCTGTCCCCACTGACACCATTTTTGGTTTGGCCCGTGGGACACCAATCTCACCTGGGTCTAACAATGCCGCCCGACCAGGCGCCGATCTCCATGCCACTTGTTCCACTTGGTCCACCATCCGAGGAGCCCTCCTAGCGGGCCGTGCTCTCTTCTGGGTCCCAGCAACACAGCCCTCCTGGGCTGCACCACCTCTGGTGCCTGTAAAACGCAAGGAGACACATGAGAAGGCACCCCCCTTCTTCAACGTCCCTCCACTCCCCTTCTTCGGGGCTGTCCTCATCATAGTCCAAAACAATTGCTTCCTCCATCTGTGGAGGTTCCTTCACAAAACCAACACTGCGGGCTTTCCCCTGCCCAACATTGCTCACAGCAGCCCTAGCGGCATCTGATGCTCCACTTGGCGAGGGAGCTGACTGTACTCGCCGGTACTCCCCCCTGCGTTGAGTGTCTTGACTGATCCTGTCTAGTGGTTCTCCTGACCACCGCGTCTTGCTTGACGTTGGGGCCAGCGAGGTCGCGCCTGACCTTCGTGTGCTGGCCGCGCCGGGATCCTCGCCGGTCCGGAATGTGCTGCGCAAGGCTCCACTCTCCCTTCAACTCGGCACAGTTGGGCCGCACCTCGCCCTACCGAGTCTGCATTCCTGCGACGCTCCCTACCCTGTGAAGAAAGAATTTGGACTGGTGTGCTAGAAGCTCCCAAAAAACGAACTGACCTACTGACCTTCCTACCCCACAGTACACCCCCCGAAAACCTGACATCCTCCTGCCCCGTGTACCGCAAACTAACCTTACTTACCCGGGGGTGGTGGAAGGGGAGGTGTCAGCCTCCCCCTCTTCACCACTCCAATCTAAAACCTCATGCACCCCTTGCGGCGAAGGAGCCAGCATGTGGCCATGTCCCCGCTCCCCTCCCGCGGTCCCCAAGGGCCCCCACCTCACCCCTCCCAATCCTCCTCTAGAATCCGTGCCCCTTACAGTGGGATCCCTCTGAGGGGTGCCGGCAGGAAACTCCATGTAACCCCCAGCCCCCATGCCCCGCACACCCTCTGACCAGGACAGAAAAACATCCAGCCCTTCCCAGTCCTGCCCCCCAGCTGCCGGATCCAGGTCTGCCCCTGAAAGACCCACATACCTCTCCTCGCCTTCAAATACCTCCTGGACTTGCCCCCCAGAACCTTCTAGGGGTTGCAACCCACCCCACCCCCCAACCTGTGCCCATTCCCCTTCACCCACCGAGCTGTCCTCCCCTGCAGCAACGTCACCCCTAGCCGAAGGAGAAGGGGAAAAAAGGAGGGGGCTGTATGCATCCCTCCCCCTCCCACCTGCAACCCCCCACCCAGCCACGTCACCGATGACCAGGTCCATACAACCTGCCTCGCTCAGAAGCCTGAGAGCTTTAAGCACTTGCACATCTTCCGCTGCCATAACTCTGCAAAGAAACTTAACCAACCTAGCACACAACTACAGCAACAAAATCCCCCTCACTAAAGCTAAAAAAAATCTTCCTATCTAAAGCTCCCAGCCACCAGGTCACCAAAGACAAAATGGTGGCTGGGAGCAGTAGCCCAACGTACTCATACTTTGGGCTACATTTGGGCTACAAAGAAGAAGCCCAAAGAGAAAATGCCCGCCAGTGCTCCGCCTATTCCCAGCCCCCCCCCCCTCCCCCTCCCAAACAGCCTGGGGGGCGGGGGGGGGCTAACTCCCTTCGGTCGCCCACCCCCCCCAAGCCCCCTCATTAAAACAGAGACAGAGCAGAGGCTGGGATCACGCTGCAGAGCGCACGTTCACATGTGGTGCGCCCCCTGCGTGCCATCACACATTGCTTTACAGGGTGGGGCACAGTGGGTCATGTGCGCAGAGTAAACTGCGCGCATCAGGAACAGTCCTCTGTGCTGGCTCCTGTGGACACCACAGAATAAGGCCTCTTGTCACCTTGCCCACCATTCCGAGGTATTTATTGTTCATGATAACAGTTTCAGGAGGCACACTGTGGGTGCGGTTGTGGGTGGCAGCAAGTAGCAAACTCAACTGTAATTATCCAGCCTGATTGGGAAGTCAAGGAGTGTGCCCTTGACGTGTGATTACTGAATATTCACAGGTGCGAAGGTGGTTAAACTCCCTTTTCCTAACACCTCCCATCCCAGACACTGCAGCTTCTTGAGTTTTTTTTTTTTTTACTTTTCGGTATTCGATTTTTCCTTTTCAAAAAGATTCCGCTCGCCTCAGACTTGTTTGCTGATCCTTATCGCATTTACTTGCTTCGTGCTCTGTGCAACTTTTTTCAAATATTTAATTTCCCCTTTCCGAGCAGTTTTCTATTGTACCAGAACAATCGAGAGACCAGGACTTTACTTTCTGTCCTGTTGCACGTCGATACTGTCCTACAATCATGATCTATATTTATTGCTGCATTTTATCTAATTTAGCATTGCTGCCAAGGCTATGTGACATTTCCATAATTTCATTGGAATTATGAGTGAGATTTCAACGACTATGAGTAACACTTTATCGTCACGTGCAAAATCAAGCAATTAAGATGAGGGAAACAGTCTCTCTCCACCCATCACTCTCCCATCACCCTCTGTCTCTTGTATTACTTCTTTTTCTCCACTCATTTCATTCTCTTCCTTTTCTCCGTACTTCCTCCGGTTGCACCACTTTTACCCTGGCCTATCTCTCTCCTCCACTCTCCCAAGTCTTGATGTCTGACTCCTGTTCATATTTAGAGCTACTGACTTTTTAACCTGAAAGACTCTTAATTAATGCTTACTTCCTACATTGCTCTTTATGCTGTGTAACACCTTATTATAGTTCTAACTTATTAACCTACATGACGTTCTATTTCAGGACTATTAATACTACTGGCTAAAACAAAGTATGAAAAGATGACAGCCACTTGACAGCTACAACAACTGAAGTAGCTCAGCTGGTTTGTGTGGGAGGCTGGCTGAGCTCTTTCCTGTAAGGTGCATCTGTGGCAAAACATGTCTCACATGAGCACACAGAGGCCTGTTCTATCTACATCTTCGGAAAGAATGGTTAACAGTGCAGCTTGTTTAATGTGTTGCAGTGAGAGACCAGTGTAGAGAATCGTGTTCTATGGAGGGCATGACTGATGAGAACGCTTCCAATCACTAATAGTTTACTTAATGTGGATTCTGTGCTTCAGTGGTCGTTATTGATACTTGTATAGCGCACTACTCACCCGCAAGGGTCTCAAGGCGCTTGTACGAATACCGCTGTGTAACCCGTCCTGGCTTTTCCCTGTGAGGCGTCCACTCCTGGGCACCCCCAGGGTGAAGGCCAGGCATCCTTAGCGTTGTGGGGGCCGTTGTGGAGATTAAGCAAGCTATTGCCCAGAGTTGCAGAGTGGGACTCTATGATTGGAATAGGCACCGAGGCAAGAATTATCAGGTCCGTGGAATTTTGAGCCAAAGACCCACCGAGGCGGGGAATTGAACCCTGGTCCTGGGCTAGACCTCTGCATCAGGGTCTGCCGCTCTAACCATTGAGCCACACTGCACCACACACCACTCCCATACCCTCATTTATACTGCATTGTGTACGTGCCACTGAGCGACAAACTCAGGACCTCGAGCTGGTTAAATGAAAGCCCCTCTTATCTTTCTGCCACCATGATCCGGCCCTTGTAGCTATTCTTGCCGGCAGGCCGAGGCTTCTCCGATACCGATTTGGGCCTGACACTCTGAACCAGGTACTGACCTGCCTGCAGGGCACATAGGCCTTCTGGGATGGCAGTGCTAGCAACATATGCATACAAAAGACACACAGAATAGGCAGTCCAAGCTTCACAAACACAGAAGAGCAGTAAAAGTAGCAGAGGCGGCGTCAGCTTCATTCCTAGTCCAATACGGTAAAGCAAAATGGACAGGGGCAGTGAAATCTTCACTTTAATTGTACATCATAAAAAGATGAGCCTGTATGGCGATCTGCTCACCTGGCACCATCGAACCACGGAAAAAACCCCAAACAGTTGTTGATAGGTGATATCACAGCGTCTCGCGGCCAGAACACCCTTGCTAGCATTCTGATGCTTTTTTGTCTCAGTCCTAGTCCCAGATGCTTTTTTGTCTCAGTCCCAGCGGGCCATACTTAAGTGACCGCCAAACATCCCTTACCAGCACACATTCTTCTGGCCGAGCAGCGGTGATTCTCGTGGTGCAGGGCAGGCTGCACAGAGCACAAACGTGTGTGATGGTAGTGACCAATCACTGTGCTAACTAATAAAATGCTGTCCAATCAGGGTGAATCAGCCAGCCTCATCATAACTTGTAAGAACATCAATTTGCTGCTGAGCGCCCTTGACCCACGTGTCCATCGATAGCCTCGCGAAAAAACGTAGGAATCTGATACTATGGATCGCAAACACATGTAATACGCTCAAATGTTATATTAAGCTGATGTGCCTGATAATACGTTTGCTTGTGGTAATGCAGTATATTGACTTAAAATGCATTAGTATAACGCAAGATGTGTGACACTTGGCAGGGCTGTCTGTCTAATCATGATCCTGGATTGGGTTAGTTTTAAAGTACTGGTTGTTTTTTGTCATCAGTTGTAGCTTTCAGTTGCATTTTACATTATTTTTGAATGTACTGACCCCTTATTTAAGATAAATTACTTAATGTGCATTGAAAGTACGTTTAGAACACTCATGCCATTGATTTGTCTCATTGCTGAGCGCATTAATATTGATTTTACAAAACATACAAAAAAGGAATGAGTAGGGTAATAGTGTCAGCCAAATGAGGACATTTGATGCACAACAGGTTTAAGGGTTAGAGTGCAGAAGAGTTCTGTTTTTAACTTGCAAGGATTTACATAGCGCCCAATTAATTCCATTGGCAAAGCTTGCAAAGTTTCCCATTGCAATCCCACAAAGTTTGTCTCTGCATAGTGTGATCATTTCTACTGCATAGCAATATATTTTTTCACTTTCAACAAAGCTAGCCAGGATGAAAAATGTGTCTGCGGGTTTACCTTTTGAAGAGTTTTTCTATGTGTAATGACATTGCAGAGGGAAAGATACAGGCCACAATCTTCAAAGGTTTTTGCTATAACTTAATTTTGTAGTTCTCCTGGCTTATGCTTGAATTCTGTGAGGAAGGCAGGAGAAAGTTAGGAACAGTCTACCTTATGTCTACAATTCATGAGTAAAATAGGATTACTATATGTGTAAGTCTCACCGACTCCCAGCAAATCTTTTGTGTATTGGCTCAAGTAGCTCAATTCACACACAGCCTGATTCACAAAAGGTTTTGTTATGAGTAGTTATCATGTATTCTTGCAGTACTCCTGGCTTACTTCCAAATTTCATTAATAAACCAGGAAATCTCTTGGCTTACCTCTGGAATTCAGTCCCAAGCATACACACCATTCTCAGGTCTCCTCCTATGAAATCCGAACCCAGTGCCTCTAGTACCCCCTGAAGCCCTACCCACCCTACAAAGGCTGACCTGGTCCTGCACCCATTTATCACTTCCTAATAGCTGATGGTGGATCGAAGCAGATGTATCCACAGAAGGGAGGCTCCAGATGCAGTATCTATCTATCTATCTATCTATCTATCTATCTATCTATCTATCTATCTATCTATCTATCTATCTATCTATCTATCTATCTATCTATCTATCTATCCATCAAGTCCTGTAATGTCCAAAGTGCTATCCTTAAAAGTGGTGGAAGGCTACAGCCTTCGCCATGTGTTAAGCAGCACAAGCGCTGTGGTAGCAGCATACTGTGTAGTGATCAGTAGTAGTGAACAGATCCTTTTTACCCTGTCACTGGAGTGAGGCCAACAGGCTCACTCACTTTAAAGTGCCACTGCTGTGTGCTTGAATCACCCTTGGCCTACTTCGGGTATATGTGCAGTGCTGCGCAAGAGCAGTGACTCTAAGCTAGATGTGTGTGTGCCTGGGAAGGGTACAGTACTGGGATTTGAATATGCTGCTGCCTGAGGTACTTATTATTGTTTTAAAAGTGACTTTGAAATGTATGCACCTTCATACATAAACCAAAGGGGCATTGGTGGATTAAGCTGGTTTGATTTTTGTATGCTGCTGCCGCCTGCTGGACTTATTATTGTTTTAACAGAGACTTTGAAATATCCGCACCTTTCCGTACAAACCAAAGAGGCATTGGTTGACTAAGCTGGTTTGATTTTTGTATGCTGCTGCCTGCTGCAGTTATTATTGTTTTAACAGTGACTTTGGAATATCTGCACATTCATGCACACACAAAAGTGGCATTGGTTGACTAAACTTGTTTGATTTTTGTATGCTGCTGCCTGCTGTACTTGTTATTGTTTAAAAAGTCATTGTGGAATATGTGCCCCTTCATTCACAAACCAATGGGCCATCGTCTGATTAAACTGGTTAGATTTGATTTTGGTATGCTGTTGTGCTTGTTATTGTTTGTCCAGTCACTTTGAAATATTTGAGCCTTCATATACAAACCAAAGGGAAATTTGTTTGACCAACCTGGCTTCATTTCTGCATAATGCTGGATTTGTTTTTATCACACATTTTGATTAAAGTGTTTTCACCTTGGTGCAAGAAGAAAGGGGATTGCTTTACAAAACATGCTTGAGTTTTGTATATTGCTGGATTGCTGATTCTTTTATTATGCACTATGAAAGTATTTGCACTTTTTCCTTTGCTTCACCAGCTACTGTTAGTATAGATTCTGTCATTAGGTACTTGCTAATATGGTTTGTTTTTATCCTACATGATGCGTTATTGATGGTAATGTTTGCACTTGTCTATAATATGTGCACCTGAAATTGTGTAATTAGCTTTGTTTACAATACAGAAATGATAAATACATACACACACCTGCCAAAATAGTTGCATACCCTTCAGGTTTTCTAGTTTGTACCAGACAGATGGCCCCATGGAATGTCATCATTTAAGCCTTCAGTGTGGGTGCCCAAACGAAAAACCCATCGTTGTTCTTTTTGGAACAGGCCAGTTTCTGATTGCAAACGTTCGATTATGGTCCAACATAGATCATTAACACAATGTTGGTGTTCCAGGAAGTGAGACGCGATCTTAGTGGTTGTTTTTTTGCAGCATATGTTCCTTTTATGTTCTCCTATTCTCACTTTCACAGGTCTGGTGGTCATGCCTATATACTCTAGGCCACACGGGCAAGTTATCATGTAGACAACATTTCTTGTGTTGCAATTGGAAAATTGTCGTTGCTCCCATGATGTACCGTTTCTGAAAGTTAAGACCTTGCTTTTTTGAGTTAGATGGCAACTACTGCAGTCTCCACAAGGGAAGTGTCCTTGGACTCCAATGGTGGTCTGTCTGCCAGTTGGATTCTGACGGGGTCTTGTATGTACCAGAATGTCTTTGATATTTCTGCTTCTGCGATGTGCATACATTGGTTTTTCGAAATCCAAGTTCCCGCAGTTCAGTATCCTCCAATGTTTGTTTATCACTTTTGATACCTCGTTAGACATGGTTGTGTAGGTCGTGACACATATTGGTCTTTTGATCAATCCTTTGTCTTGTGGATTTTCTTCAAGGAGTGCGTCCCTGTGATTGTTCCTGGCCCGCTTCAGTGCCCTGTCGATGGTTCTGACGGGGTATTGTCTTTGTATTAGTTTCGTTTTCAGATCTTTGGCCTGTTTGTTGAATTGGTTCAATTCAGTGCAATTTCTTCTGAGACGCAGGAATTGTCCATACGGTAGATTCTCCCTAAGGTGTCTGGGATGGAAGCTGTCATACCGTAATAAGCAGTTCCTGGAGGTGGGTTTAAAATGGGTTGTACTTTTCAGCCTACCATCCTCTGTGTATATGTTTAGATCCAGGAAAATCATAGACGAGCTGGAGACAGTGCTCGTGAATTTTAGATATCTGTTTTGGTTGTTAAGACACGTCACAAAATTGGAAGCACTGTCCAAATCCCCACCCCAAATGATGAAAATGTCGTCTATATACCTTTTCCAGGTATTGATCTGGGAGTGGTATGGATTGTCTGTATGTAGGATTCTGTGCTGTTCCAGGTGGTAAACATACAAACCAGCCAGACTCGGAGCAAATGTACTACCCATGCTCGTTCCATGGGTCTGTAAATATAAGGTCGGGTTGTATTGAAAGAAATTTTCTTTCAAGGCCATGGAGATACATTCCAGGACCAAATTCCTTGGGGTTTGGTATTTCCATGTGTTGCTGAAGAGTACTTCCTCTATGATTTGCAGTGTCTCTTCATGAGGAAGGCTGGTATATAAGCTCTCTACGTCGAGGCTCAGTAGAAGCTGTTTTGATGGATCAAAATCCTTGTTTTCAAGTAATTGTAAGACTGACTTGGTATCTTTCAAGTAGGTGTTAGTGGATTGTACCAAAGGGCGGAGGAATGCATCTGCAAATTTCGACAAGGGCTCCAGAATGGAACCAATCCCAGAGACGATCGGTCTCCCTGGTGGGTTTTTATGGATTTTTGGGATGCAATAGAAGTAAGGTATTCGTGGTGATGGTTGTTGTAAAAATTCAGCCTCTTTTTTACTTAGCCAGTCATGGGCTAGGCCTTCTTCCACCATGCCCCCAATTCTGATACGTAGTCTTTCAGTTGGGTCTTCCTTCAGGATTTTGTAGTTACGTTCATCAGATAGTAGACGTTTGCACTTCGTGTCATAAGCCTCTAGGGTTTGTAGAACGATGGCTCCCCCTTTATCAGCTGGTTTAATAACGAGTTCGCTGTTGTTCGTTAACTCCCTCAGGGCTTGTTGTTCATCACCACTAGTGTTGTGGAAGGGGTTTCTTTCTTTCATGTTGAGTTGGTTGACCTCAGTAATGACTGCTTTTTCAAATGTTAGGATTTCTACTGGTATTGTGGAATCTGGTGAGGTGAAGGTTGATTTCAATTTCAAACCAGTGTCTGTTTTGTCCTCAGGCGGTGGCTTATCTTTAAAGAAAGCTTGCAGCTTCAGTTTTCGAAAAAAATCCTGCAGTTCCATGTTTAGTCTGAAGATATCTGGTTTTTGAGTAGGTACAAACCCCAGTCCTTTATTCAGAACACTTTTCTGTGTCGTTGTTAGTGTCAAAGGTGTGAGATTGACTACTAGGTCCCTCTCTTGCTTGTCGATGGCTGGTTCGGGAGGGACCCGGTCATGCTCCTGGTTGTCCGGGAGTTGGGCTGGTCCTGATCCTCCCATGCCACGGTGTTGCCTTTCCGGTTTCGTCCTCGTGTGGTCTGGCGTGTGCCTAAAAAAGGCTGTTGTTGGCCTCCATAAGGCTGTTGTTGACCATAGTAACCTTCGTTGTACTCTGGGTTCCATTGTGGGTAATTTAGTGCTCCAGGCGGTGGACCAAATTGAAAAGGGTTGAATTGCGGTGGGCCTAAGTATTGTGGATATTGGGTTTGTGGTTGGTAACCCCTCCATCCCCTTTGTCTGGGGAATTGCTGTCTCCTTTGCCTCCATCCTCCTCTGCGTTGTCTGGATCCTCTATTGCTGCTTGAATTTGATCCTGAGGAGCCGTTGTCTGAGACGTCGCTATCCGCGTCACTGTAGGTACTTTTGGAGACATAATCTGATTTCGTGTATGGATATGCATTTTCTGGTGTGAATTTTGCCACATCCTTGGCCAGTTTGTTCGTTTTGCTCTGTTTCAAGGTGAATTCGAAATCTGTCATTTGTTGGTTCAATTCATGCAGTCTGGTTTTTAACTCTGCTGGGGAAATGTATGTGTTGAGCTGGACCTCTATTTTATTAATTTCAATTTTTAGTTCCTGGGTTATTCTGGCAGCAGTTTTGACTATTAGTACTAGCCAGTCTCTTGAGCAGTGCCAGGATATCAATGACCACTCCTTTTTGAAGACCAAGTCATTTTGAAAAATGAGTGGTTCGTTTTTAACAATTAAGCCTGGTGGTGCCATTTTGTTACGAAGGTACTCGGTCATGAACAAACCATGAAGGGCTGCTTTTATTTGGCTGCGTCTTAAGTTGAGCAACTCATTCCAATCGTTGGTATTTGGACCAGTTTCCTGGTTGCTTAAGCCTTCAAAGGGGTTGACGGCTGATAGAATTTTATCAATTTCGTCCTCTCCAAAGGTGAGGCCGTGTTCATCTTCCATGTTGAAAGAACCGCTGGCTTCTTTTAACTATGATGTGTGTCACTATGTGTGTGTGATATGGTCGGAGGAAAACTCCCGCAGCTCTGCGCTGCCTAGAACAAATGATAACAATGGGGGGAGGTAGAGTATAGAGATAGGATTCTCCACGGGCACTGATAATTAAACAAGAAGAATCCTACTCAGAGTGCACACCTCAAGAATGGGGGACACTCAGTGTTGTGAAAAATACCCCTCACACACCAACAGGCCCCTTGGTGTCATGCTTCATCATCGGGGTCTTCGCATCCCGCTAAAGGGATGCGGCGTGCTGCGACCAGCGACTACGCGGGAGCACTGTCAAGGTTGACTATGTGTGGTGTGTGTAAAGTGCAAGTGATGGGGTATTGAAAGATGTGAGTGAAGGGTGTGGTGAGAAATTAAAAAGTACCTGGCTAGTGGGTTCTATGAAAAAACTTTATTCGAGACTCCTAGCTGGTGCTGTTAAAAAGAAGTGCAAAGTGAGGTCAGTTGTCTTTATTATGGACACTACCTCTGGTGTGCGTCGACATTTTTCGGAACTGGTGTTCCTTCTTCAGGACGGGGGCACAACTTCCCAACCCTACTCACGTATTTTTATGGAAAAAAAATGTTTTCTCTTAAAGTAAAAAGAAAAGTGAAACTATTTACAGTGAAGGAATGAGGCTATAGTGTGTCTACAGCGGTTTTTGGTTCATGCAGTTGCATGTCCTAAAAAGAAAAAGAAAAGGCGAGTCAATTTGGTTGCCACGAGGGGCTGGCTCAGACAGGTGCAGTCACCTGGAGCCCCAAATGGTTAAATCAACCTGTAAAAAGAAAGACAGACATAACACACAACATAGATGACACACTGTAGTTTGTAATAGTTCTGTGAAACATACTCATTATGACTGTTTTGTCCTGCCTCATGAGCATATCCAGAACGTCAGGGTGGGTAGGTGGATTCGTAATCTGTGTGGGTAAAGAGTTGGTTTCAAAATCCTTTACTCACTGTTTGGGTTGTGCTATGTTGGTCTCTGATAGTTTGTCTACTGAATACTCACAAAATCCGCCAGAGTCGGCCTCCTTCTACCACCCTACGCTGCTCCGCTGGTAATGGCTAGCGTTCAGGGCCCTGTTATATATGGGCCTCGAGGTGCTGATTGATCGCTTGCTAATTCGTTGATTAGCGGATATGAGGCGCAGTCCAAATAAGGAGCGTCCGCCCGTGCGCCTATCATAATCATGGACCTATTCACAGAGTAACATGTGTCACTCTGAGCATGTTAGATCCAGTAGTGACTATTGAGCCTGCTGGGCGCATGCGCATCATTCGTTGACACGACCGTCAGTCGCTACTTTGGACGCATGCGTGTGTAGATACTGTAGTCTATGCGGTATGCGCTTTAGTTGATCACACTATTCTGATAGTAGTTGAGAGTAAATGAGGAAGAGTCAGTTTTAGTACCTTAGGTACACCTCAATACAATGATAATCAGGTAGAAGTGGGTTATTGGAGAGCTTGTGATGCGGTACTTAAGACTGCCCATAGGGTAGGATCAGTGAGTGTTCACAGGGGTTTGAAAACATAGATAACCCAGACATAAGCACACCCCTCAGGTTTTAGTTTGATAACAACCTGTGTTCCTCAAAAAAGAATTACAGCCAAAATAGTTGCATACCCTTCAGGTTTTCTAGTTTGTACCAGACAGATGGCCCCATGGAATGTCATCATTTAAGCCTTCAGTGTGGGTGCCCAAACGAAAAACTCATCGTTGTTCTTTTTGGAACACAGCCATGGCAGCCATTTCAAATGCAAAACACAAATGCAGCATTTCACCAGGGTACATGTTTACAATGGGGGAAAATAAATGTACACACCATTGCATTGCATTTAACATTACACAGGGCTTCTCATACCTCACATGGCCTATTCAGTAACCTTTACCATGGGAGAGACATCCTACGTTAGGGGGGCGAAAAGCGAAAAATTTTGGGAAAAGGGGCCAAGTCCAACAGTCACACATACAATATTATTATTTGCATGCATTGAATTGCAGTGGCAATCAGTTGTGTCTACAAATCTTACATCTGAGCAGCAAACTGGTGATAGGAGCATGATCATCAGGTATTGGACTGTTCAGTACTAACATCTTTCTTTAGCTTACCAATGGACAGTGCCTAATTTATAAAATAATAAGTGCCTAAGCCAAACGATTTTCCCAGATTCCTGTGGCCAGCTCTAACGGGTGTCGGGATTAACAAATACCAAGGCTGCGTATTCGTGAGTCCGTGCAATAACTCTTTCTTCCAGCACCATACGGTCCCATACCCTTTATTTCACTCGTGCAGATTCTGTTTAAACCCTTCGGCCTCTCTTTGTCACTATTTTTCCTTCTTTCTCTTCTTACTCCTCTCCTCAATTTGTGTTTTTCCCTCTCTTGATCTGGACAAAAGTCCAGTGAGAAAAAAGCAAGCAGAGGGACCCCAAAATGAGTGCCACTAGGCCCCACCTGCAAACATTGGCTCAAACTGAGTACTGGTAACGGAGGAGCGCTTTACATAATAGAGTTCCAGACAACTGGAAGAGTCAGGTTCACGAGGGGGTTCTGAACAGAAAGAAGGTACAGATTGGCCGAACATAGGGAGCAAGTTAGGGCATAAATTTACACAGTTAGGAGAGGAAAGATGGTGCAGAATCATGCATGGCCTGGAGGATTCTGGTAGGTAATATATATTGTACCCGATTTGTAGGGAAGCCTTCCTTAAAGGTAAGAGTGTGTGTGCATGGCTATAGGTATCATGTGTTTAAGTGTTAGTGTGGCACTCCTACAAGCACTTGCCACATTTAGTGTGGTTAGGATATCAGGAGCAACATTGTGTGTCTGTCATGAAGAAAGAATGAATCGTTTGATGTGACTGGTATAGCACATGGATGAGTGGCTCCCGCTGAACAGTTGGGCGAATGCCTGTGGGGGACTGCATACCTGAAAGTGTTTACATATAACTTCAGTACTTCCACTTCTATGTGTCTCCTCACGTTGGGACACTGCACAACTTTTTCCAGGTTTCCACTTTTTATGAATGTATATGTTATATGGTTTATGTTCTGTTATTAATATGGTATGGGATTTATATTTCGGCGGACGTGATGTCCGTTGAGTACCAAGCCGAGATCGTAATCAGCCCCTAAGTTACAACCTAGGTTATAGAGTGTTATCTGTGTTTACCTTAGTGGACCATGGAACCAGCAAATTCATATGTTTCTGTTCTCACGCCTGTACATCTGCTCTTATTTGCAATGACAACTTCCAGCCACTACACGTGGCTCTGCTTTTTGGAGGATGTTGCCACTGACTGAAGCTTATCTTGGACAGTTCCCAGCGAGCACTGCGCATTCCCTATCAGGCGTGAGCTGCCAGGTATGTGCCACAGGGGAGAGAATTCACTGATGCTAATATGTCAGTGGTGGTCATGTCACCCAGGAAAATAGAGAGAAGCTCTGTATGAACATGTCTACACTGGCAGAGTCAGCAAATGCTCAGGTCTGCACCAAGAGTGGCAACAGAGGGCATGCAGGGACAGCTTGAGTCCAGTGAGTGGCTGTCTGGAGTGTCTGTCTGGCGCCTTTGGAAATTCATAAAGGTACGGGTTTGCATTTCTTAACAGCAAGACAAGCAGCAGCTGTACAGTGTCTCCAAGAGGGGGCGCATCACAATCATCGGCGCTGCATTTTAAAAAGCACTGCTGCTTCGGGTCTGCCATTACTGGAACACAAGAAGTTAGACTCACACTTGCAGATAAGTTCTGTCAAAATATTATCAAAATATCACCTGGTGCGTAAAGGGCATGTAGTTTGCTTACGTTTTAATATAGCTTTTTCCCGTTGTCAATGAGGGGAAACCACCCTATACTATATGCACCTGTTAAGCAGCATCTCCCCTCTTGCCTCTCCAGGTGATTGCACCAGGGTGCAGTGCACAGCCATTGCCAAGGTTGATGCTGAAAGGGAGCCGGCGCCCTCTCACCTCCTGTCTCGGTTGTGTTGGGAAGCCGCGCAACTTGAAGGTCACATCCAGGACAGTCTTCAATATGTAATCGCTGAGAAAAGAGCATCGTTGGAAGAGAGTACATGATGCCAAATGCACCCTTGCCCATCAGTGGCCTCTTTTTTTTATAGGGGGTAATTATTATGTAAATTTGATTATTAGACGCACTCAGGAATTGTGTGTCCCTGAATGTCTAGCATTACAGAAGCAATAGTAAGACTCGTTATGGCATTGAAATACCCCAATCGAGACACTTGAGGAATAACCTGACACAAGGACTATTTTTTTAAAAAGATTTTGGCTTCCTATATATTATAAACCAGATATCAAGATCCATTTACAGCATGCTTGTCGTTCACTCCTCAGCTGATCAACCTGCCTAAATTGATACCATTCCTTTTTATCGAATCTCTGAGGCCACTCAGAGCCACTGTCTGCAGTTTTGACAGGCGTCCCTCCCAATCTATACCGCCCACCCTCCCACTCCTCCCTGATCCATCCTGTGGTATTGTTATGTGGAATACAGGCTACTCTCTCATTTTTTCGTCCTCATTTACCACTTGGTGGTGTTCTTCCATCGTACCACCAGAGTCCGATAGCTATCTGATAGATCTACTGGGATTGTAAGTTCCAACTGTCTTTGGAGTCCCTCTGTCCCACCCACCATGGTGGAAGCATAGGACTCACCACCAGATGTTACTGTCTATGGGGACTAGGCCGCACCCTCAAGACCCGAGTCCACATATCCAAAACTTTACTGTGGGGTTAAAACCTATATCAGGCCTACTGGTCATCTCAACTCCCGCTAACCAATCTCGGCCAGCTGGGGGATGAGGTTGCGCCCATTTCCTAAATATTTCCTTCCTTGCAAGAGTATAAGAAGAAACAATCAGTTTATTTTCAGTTTTGAGAGGGGCTTTGCAATTTCAAGATCCACACCAAAGAATATAAGGGACACGCATACCTTAATTGCTTGGCCCAAGATCTCTGGTAAGATAGAACTTATGTCTTCCCAAAACCCGGTTCACGCTGGATATAGCATGAACATGTGGCTATGCTTGGCACTTTCCTCAACGCACCTCAATCATCTCGGAACCGCCTCTCTCGCAAATGCACTCAGGGTACTCTTTCTCATTCTTTGATTAACTCTCCAGGTGTAAGCTAAAGTAAAGAAACTCATCAGGCAAGGCTGAGCCCGGCCTGGGATTGCTTGGGTTACCTTCTGGAGGGGACCTGCCTGCCAGTTCAGGATGGACTGTTCCCACGAGGAGATGGGTCCGCGCTGATGTGCATTAGTCAGGCCTAGAGTGGTACAGGAGGCAAAAGCGATGGGTTGGAATGTGACGCGGACTGATTGCCAGTGGTTACGTTTTTTCAACAATTCCTCCCATCCCCTTTTGTGGGGTTGATGTTGAAAAATGAACGGGCAAGGACAATAGTTATGTTGGTAAGAAAGAGTGCTGCATGAGGCAATACAAAAGTACATCCCACCTGTCTCGTTTTAGTGAAATCAAGTCACATATGGTCTAACGTCTGTGAACAGCAGGGTCTCGTACCCAAGTCAAGCCCCCAAACCCCCCCCCCCCCGGAGGCCCACCCCCCCTGTACACATAAACCAGTGCACAGCTTTGATACTGGGCACCGAATGGAAGAGATGGAATTGATGATGAAATAAAGAGACCATTGTGGAGACTAAACCATCCCTTTTTTCCATAATTCAATATAACATGTAAGTTTAGGGAAACAACAATATGTATTTGGGCTTCTTGGAATCACAATGAGCATTTCACCATTAATCCACTTTCAGATACTTTTGTCCATTGCGCCCACAGAGTACACAGTGGGTGTGTTGGTTATCGTTGTGGTCAATGTGTTAACCATGGACAAGCAAAAAAGGGCAAGAATGTTTCATTGAAAGCCTAGCCATGAGCAACATTTTCATATCAAAATTAGAGAATACACAGTCTACACAAATGAACAGCAGGGATAGCACACGGAAAACACAATAGAAAGCAGCATTGAGGGAACACCTTCACACCTATGTGAACTGAGCAGCCAATATCTTCTTCCCTTGGTGATTAAAGGGCTCACATTCCTCGTCAGAAGGTAACAGGAGCGATCAAGGTGAGGTGCAGCTTTGGGTACCGCTGAGAAAGCTAACGCTGGTGTTCTTGGAACATTCCTTGTTTGCCTCAACAGGAGGAGAGTCAGTGTCAGCACCAAGATGGGGAAGTCCCTCCTTTCTGTTGATGTTTAGTTCCCCTGCTTATTTATAGCAGTCTGGTGTGCAGTGAAACCTGCCTCCTCGTCCCCTGTTGAGCACCTTCGAACAAGAGTATTCTGGTGGGTATTATCCAAATGTAAAGTTGCAAGAGGCAAATTCATTCTAATTATTCTCTTAACAATTTCCTCCTTTCAGCAGAAACCTCTTTGAGGATGTATTTATATGAGTCTATTATTTCGCAGTTTAAAAAAAAAATCACAGTTGGCTGCCGAAAACGAAATTAAGAGCAGATAATGTTCACAATCATATAGTTCCATAAAAAAGAGGATGACGTCATTGAAACAGTAGCAAACTATTTTTATTGGTGACACTTTTCCAAAAAGTGCTAGTGCTCATAGTACACACGTTAGTGAGTGGCAACTACTCACAGTCAAGTTCCTCCCGTCTGCATGTGGTTACGTCACAATGATTAGCTAATATGTAAACCACGATAGCAAATTAATTTCAGATACAACCCAATAACGATCCCATAAAAATGAAACATGAAATCAAACCAGTGTATTCTGGGGCTTGGAATTCAGGCTGCTTTTGCAAAAACATCTATTTACAATTTATATGCTGAATATAAACACACATCTAAAAACATCCCGCTACAAAATGTATTGTTACCCACTGTAAGAGCAGGACTGTACCCCAACATTCAGGACACCCCAAAGTCCCACTTCAGATCTTGTATGAAAAGGCACCCTTCCCAATACCAACTCAGAGTAGTAAAAATAAATATTTGGGACCGCTCAAACTGAGTTCTGGAGCAAGAGAAAATTAAGAGTGTTTATTACAAAATCTCAGAAATTAAGCGGTACTGAATAAATGCCATGAAGGTTTCAATGGAATGTTATGAAGAGTAGTTAACTACCAGACACCATGTTGAGTCTCAATGAGCAGCAACATCGGAAAAGAAGCAAGCAGATTTCCTAGTAGAAAAGGAAATGCTTCTAAAATCTGGTTCACCCCCACAAACAAGAGGTTCTTATACACAATAATTTTATGGCAAGACCGGAGGCTCCTATTATGCTTTCTTATCTTGCATTTATTTCTATTGCAGCCAAGATAAGTGCAAGTACTACAGTTCCCAGAGGGCCAGGCAACAACTGGGCCATGGGAACGAGAAAAAACGAGAGTACAATAACCAATCAGCAGTCATGACATAGATTAGAGTACACACTGTATGCGCAGCTTCCTCTTTTCTTGCTGCTCACAGTCAGATAAGTGTTCTCTTATCTATGCTCACAGTGTTTATTATTAATCTTTGCTTGTTTATTGTTACTGCTTGTGCATTATTTAACAGTTTCATTCCTGTTTCAATTACGCGCTATTGCTCTGCTTTGACTTGCGCTTTCGCGCGCTTCAGGTCATTCTTTCACGGCTGTTTCTGCTGCGTTCCCCCCCCACCCCTTTGCAGTGGTTTTGTCCGCTCCGCGGTCCTCGCGCTTGTTTGCGAAGCTTCTTATCACCTTCGGAGCATTTCCTGCCTCACCGGAGCCGGAGCTTGCTTTCGGCTTCCTTTCTTGCCTTCAGCCCGGTTGTGATCTTCATTCCGCTTCCCGCTTTGAAGCGTTTGCTCTTGGTTATCGGAGCCGGCTTCCTGCCTGCCTCAAGCCCGGTCTCCTCACTCTGTTTTTCAGAGTCGGCCCGCCCTTGCACACTCCCCTGTTCACGCCCCTTCCTTTCTTTCTCACAAAATTAACCCTTACCTACCTTGCTTGGCTGACATGGAAATAGAGACCTCTTCTGAGGAAAATACTTCCAATATGGATAATGGGTCACTCAAACAGGACCTGCACAGATTTATAAACAATTCTGTTGAGCAGGCAGTGGAAGTCACTATGAAGAGAATGTAAAAAAATATGGAGAATTCCATGGTCAGCATGTTGTCCAGGGTTTTGGCCCAATCTGCGGGGGATAGCAGAAAACGAAAGGTGGAACACTCTGCTTCGGTTCAAAAGCCAAAAAAGGCGTCAGCAATGGTTAGCGAGTCTTACTCGCAAATGGATGAGGACCTAGTGCCTCCCAGGCCTCCTGCTAAGGAGGGGTTTGTCGGTTCAGAGGGCAAAAAGAAGCACAAATCTAAGCACACAGAGTCACCTACTAAGAAATTAGTAATTTCCACCGTCTTGGACACGGATGACGATATGGCTGATGCTGACGATTTATTAGATATCTTTGACGTCACAGACCCCCCTTCCCCCAAACGTCCCAAAAGTGACTCCTTTAACTTTGATCCAGTGTATGACTCGGAGGGTCTCCCAATGTTTGACCCGTCCTCCATCCGTCATCCTAACTTGACTGAATGGCTACCCTCTCATCACGTTGGTGAATACATTTCTGCCCGCCTTCGTCTCCCTCTAGAGGCAGCTGTGCATTCCAGGTTAAAGTCTGAATGTCCCAAACCTGCCCTCCCTGATAAAATCACCCTTGTCCCTTCCATCGACCAACCTCTCCTTACTTTCTTTTCAAAATTTGGAAAAGACGCTCGACGAGGGGTTGACAAGGCATGGTCCACGTGCCAAGACAAAATGCTGGACATCGTGGTCCCTTAGCCCGTATCTTCGACATGGCAGAGTCTGCCCGTCTTGAAGGTTCTGATCTTTCAGCCGATTACATTTCCATGTGTATCCAGCGTCACTTTTGCCTTTTGGGCAATGCCAATGCAGCCATTACCCACGAAAGACGTAAGGGTCTTTTGATCAAATTGGACCCCAAGTTAGCCAACCTTGCTCCTATTGACCCCGGTTCTAAGGCAAATGGCCTCCTCTTTGGGGAGAATTTGGTTCGCGACATCAGCCGCTTTGTCTCTACCTTCGCCTCTCTTGACAAGGCTCAACAATCCATAAAAAAGACTTTCGCCCCTCGGGTTTTTGGCCGGGCCGGACGAGGCAGGGGTCGCTCTTCCGACCGTCCCTACAATCAAGGCTCCAGAGGTTCTCACGACAACACCCAAGAATACAAGCCGCAGTTCTATCCACAGCGAGGCCATGAATACCACGAAAGAAGGCGTAAAGGTTATCGCAACACCAACTCCAATCAACAAGGTAAGCCTTTCTTCTTTCCCTCCTGTAGGGGGTCGATTAAAACTGTTTCTACCAAAATGGCATTCCATAAGTTCAGACCCGTGGGTCCTCAACACAGTTCAAGGCTATCTTATAGAGCTTTACTCTCCTCCTGTCCCTCCTCCTCTCGTCTTCTCTTTGCACATGGCAAACCTCATATCAAACGAGATAAAGTCCTTATTACAGAAACAAGCCATTCAAATTTTTCCCTACGACTCTACAGGCTTTTTAAGCTCCATTTTTTTGGTCCAAAAGAAAAACAAGAAATTACGCACGGTCATAAACCTGAAATGGTTCAACCACTTTCTGGTGTATCGTCATTTCAAAATGGAGACGATCCTTCATCTGAGGGATACCCTTCGACCAAACGATTGGATGGTTCGCTTGGATCTCCAAGATGCCTATCTTACAGTTCCTATCCACCAGTCTCACTGGAAGTTCCTTCAATTCCAGTGCTCAGGAGTGACCTACTGTTTCACCTCTCTTCCCTTTGGTCTCTCCTCTGCGCCATGGTGCTTCACAAAACTTCTGAAGCCAGTGGTCGCTTTTCTTCGCTCTCTTGGTATCAGACTCATAATCTACTTAGACGATATTCTAATCCTGAATTTAGACAAACAAGGTCTCCTTGCAGATCTCCAAACCACTCAGTGTCTTCTTCTGGACTTGGGTTTCCTTGTAAACCTCGAGAAATCTTCTCTGGTCCCTTCTCAGAACATGGAATTTCTGGGCTTCCTTGTGGACTCGGTAGCGGCGTCTTTACGCCTTCCCCTTTCAAAGATTTCCAAAATCAAGGCGGAGATTGCCTCTGTACTCCAACTTTGTGTCATCTCCCTCAGATCTCTGGCCAGGATTGTCGGTCTTCATTCCTCTTCAATACAGGCGATATTTCCGGGCCCCCTGCACTATCGGGCCCTTCAACGCCTGAAGATCAGACACCTTCGCCAAGGTCTAGCTTATGCAGACATTGTCGCTCTAGACCAAGAGTCCCGCATAGAACTGCAATTGCGGATAGACCATTTAGATGCGTGGAACGGGCGCACTATCTTCGCCACATCCCCAGATCTTGTATTAGAATCCGATGCCAGTCTATCGGGTTGAGGCGCCCGCTGTGGTCCAATCTCAACTGGAGGAGCATGGTCGAGAGAGGAGTCCAGACTGCACATAAATTGTTTAGAGATGCTTGCTGTCTCCTTTGCGATCAAAAGTCTTTCCAAAGACAGGATCCGCTGTTCCATACTCTTACGCATGGACAATGTTTCTGCGGTTCGCTACATAAATCATCTCGGCGGAACCAAGTCCAAGCCTCTAGCAGACTAAGCGAAAAGTCTGTGGGAATATTGCCTAGCCCATCATCTCTCCTTGACAGCGGAGTATCTTCCAGGCGACCTCAATTCAGTAGCGGATTGGCACTCGAGGTTCCTGCGCGACTCCAGCGACTGGAGGCTTTGTCCCTCCGTCTTCCTTTCTCTTTCACATTTGTGGGGTCCCTTTTCTATCGATCTCTTTGCTTCTCGCTTCAATTCCCAATTGCCCCAGTTTTTCAGCTGGCGACCAGACCCCTTAGCTCTAGCTACGGATGCTTTCCTCCAGGATTGGTCTCGTCAACTCAATTATGCCTTTCCTCCTTTCCTTATGATCAACAGAGTGCTGACGCAAGTCCGCTGTCAGGAAACCTATCTAGTACTGATAGTCCCTTTCTGGCAAGCTCAAATTTGGTTCCCTGTTCTTCTAGAAATGGCGATGGATTTTCCTGTACTTCTGCCGTCCTTCGACGATCTTCTTCTCAATCCCCAAGGCAAGCGTCACAGTCTGATCTTGGACAACTCCCTCACTCTGTCGGCCTGGAAAGTTTCCGGCCTTCCCCTTCTAACGTCTTCATTTCACAAGAGGCTGCTCTCTTTATCAGCCAGGCCTGGGCTCCAGGCACTTCCAAAGCCTACAAATCCGCCTGGTCTCTTTGGGCAAGCTGGTGTCTGGAAAGGTCTCTCAATCCCATTTCAGCCCCTCTAAATTTTATTATCAATTTCTTAGCCTCTGAGGCCAGCGCTGGGAAGGCCTATCGTACTATCAACCTCTACCGCTCTGCCATTTCCCTCAATCATGCCCAAATTGATGGCAAGCCTGTAGGTGCTCATCCTCTGATTTGTCACCTCCTCAAGGGTGTTCGATGCTCTAAACCACCGTTGGCTAAGTATACCTCTTTGTGGAATGTTTCTGTTGTACTTAAACTGTTTTTGAATTGGCCCTCTAATTCTGCTTTGTCTCTCAAAATGTTATCGGACAAACTTACTATGTTACTTTGCTTGGTGTCTATCAAAAGAGTTTCTGATGTTAGAGCCTTGGATGTTTCTTCTCGCCAATTTTCCCCTACAGGTGTGCTGTTCCAGATTCGCAGACGCACGAAGACTCACTTAGACTCTGTTTTTTATCCCTATTTCCCCGATCAACCCCAACTCTGTGTGGGGCAGTGTTTGAAAATGTATGAACAAAAGACCGCTGATCTCAGAAAGCCCTCTTGTTCTCAACTCCTCATTTCCTTTCGTAAACCCCACCTTCCTGTTTCCTCCCCTACCCTTGCCAGGTGGGTCCGTTGGGTTATGTCCCTTGCCGGTATTGATGTCTCTGTTTTCGGAGCACATTCGGCTAGAGGAGCCATGGCTTCTAAGGCCTTTTGGACTGGCTCCCGTTTAGAGGACATTCTGAGATCAGCAGATTGGTCCAATGACAGTATTTTCCGCATGTTTTATTGTAAGCCTATTCATTCTGTTGCTTCTGATGTTGTTGATTTGCTTTGAACAAGCATAATAGGAGCCTCCGGTCTTGCCATAAAATGTAGATTTTCCTAGTTATTATGACGGAAAGTCCTAATTTTATTAAAGACACGGAGGCGAGTATTATCCCGCCGCTACACTATTAACATGTGTTCTCCCTCCCAACAGCGAATCCGGCGTTACCGCCTGCCTCATCATAGAAGATCTTCCCTCCTGCGGCTCCGTTCATCTCCTGCTTGGATTTCCCCTCCGGTTCTTCCAGCTCCTTCTGTAGATGCTATCGTTGGACTTTGGCTCTGGATTCCAGTGATTAAGGATTTCTGCTCCTGGACTTTGGCGTTCTTTCTGGTTATGTCTATTTTTCCTTTATTTTCAAATGTTATCTGACTGGCTCTCAGCGAAAAGAGGAAGCTGCACAGTCAGTGTGTACTCTTATCTATTCGTGACTGCTGATTGGTTATTGTACTCTCGTTTTTTCTCGTTCCCATGGCCCAGTTGTTGCCTGGCCCTCTGGGAACTGTAGTACTTGCACTTATCTTGGCTGCTATAGAAATAAATGCAAGATAAGAATGCATAATACTCGCCTCCGTGTCTTTAGTAAAATTAAGACTTTCCGTCATAATAACTAGGAAAATCTACATTACATATCAGTTTAAATAAACAACAGAATGATCACGACTTGATCATAAGTAACATATGTTTGGCAAACCATTATAAAGCATGTCATTACCTAAAAACATATATATCATTTTAGGAAAAGCCTCCAGTATTCTTCCATGCTACCTCCATTCGAGGATGTTCAAAATAATATAAAACCTTTTAACAATGACGCTACACACCAAGGAATAAGACTAGTGTCAGCAAAAGAACTACATTGGAAGGATCTTGAAAACTACAAAGAGTTTGGTACACTGAAAAGCTAATTAAAAGCACAAGGATGAAACTCCATTACATCAGAATTTCTTCACTCTGTGGAATTTGTGAGGACAAAGGAAGGAAAGATAATAATAATAATAATAATAATAATAATTATAATAATAAAAGGCATTTGTAGAGCGCGCAGTTATCCCAAATGGGGTGTCCCGGCGCTATAAAAGACAGTGAACAAGATACAGGACAGCGCAAACCGAGTCATTCCGACTACAAAGCCAGATCGAGGGGTGAACATAGGAGTCAATGATGGAAACAGCACCCATTTATTTCAATATGGCGTTTTCATATAATTGTAGAACAGCTAAATTAAGTTAGTAAACACACTTCTATACACCATATTAAACTGATATCAACTGTAATCATATTAGATCATCATTCGCGTACTGAAAACATCATAGAAATCATCATTTGCTAATATTATCTTTCCACGAAAATATAAACCCAGAAAAACGCTACTACACTAGCATTACAATTTTTGTGTACATGTCTCCGTAGGGCTGACTGATATATACTTTAGAACTTTCTATTCCTATGAATTATATATAGAGAGAGATCCAAAGGATGGTAAATATCCTAAGTTGTTATTGGACACTGTTGTTATTTCTTTTTACATATTTATATAGGATCAAACAGCCAGCATATTGCCATGTGTATGTCTACATAATACCTTGCAGTACCAAGTTGTTTGCAGACCTATCTACACAATATTCTGGGGTAACACACATTGTGACCATTATGGATGGGTGATGGCACAACATGTAGTGTTTCGCAATGTACATCTATTTATTTATCGACTTGTTCTTTATATTCTTAGCAGCTTCATGCCACTCTGAATGGCACCTTACAGCAGGTGGCGGTGGGGGTCCAGGGACAGTAGTTTGGAACCCGCCATGCATTTGGGAGACTGACTGCAAGGGGGGGGGGCGCATTCCTGAATTGCCATACTCGTCATCCAGTACGGTCGGATCTCCCGTACCCCTCCTGGGTCAAGCACTGCCAGTGCTGGCTCCCCCCCTCCCCCCCCGCGGGCCCTGTATCGGCCTTGGGTGGACACGACCGGCCGAGTGGCCAGGACGGCTGTATTCGACCTGGTGTCTGCACTGGAGTGGTTCGGGGAGGGTCCTCCCCAACTCGTGCCTTGTTTCCTGGTTTCCCTCAGGTTGCCTCAGTGGCTGGGAACCCACTGCTGGGGGCTTTCGGCCGCGCGTATCGAGCGGCGCCTGCGTAAGTGTGGGTTCCTCCACCGTGGGCCCTGGTAGGTGTCTCTTCTGTCCCAGCAATTCTCCACGCTGGAATGTGGGTCTGGAGCAGCAGTCCCCCTTTCTGCACCATGGCACTCTGGAGTTGCGGCATCCGGGGTGAGGCTCCGGACCTGCCTGTTGTGTGGCTTGGCTCTTCCCCGACACCTTGTGAGGAGGGTGACGATCACTGTGGCATAATGGGAGCTCTGAGTTGCGGAGCATCAGAAGACTGGCGGTAGAGTGCCACTGGGGGCTGATTACTGCTTTGGCCAGTGGGCTTGGATGACGTGTGGCCGGCTGTTCCGATAGGACCGGTTGCTGCGGCGGTGCTGAATTGGAGCTTGGGGTCACACTCCCGACCCGTCGGCATAAATAGGTGTGGCACTGCTGCCTGGTGGGTGATGCCGGGTTGGACCGAGGCACTCTGGGGGGCCCTGGATCTTGTGGGGTGGGGAGTCGGACTTCGCTTGGAGCCCTGGTGAGCGTTGCCTCTGGCGGGCTGAAGCAGTCTCCCATCACAGCTTGAAGCAACCTTGAGATAAGTCTGGAGTTTTTGATTGGTGGTTGATTGTTGGGCCCTTTCTTTGCTGAGGCTGGCTTTTGGGGGACTTGACCTGAAGGTCCCCGCCGGGCCGCGTTGGGCACAGAGGACACTGGCGAGGTCACTACGGTGATATTGGACCTGGAGCTCTTTCCCATGGTGGCTGGACGGCCGACCTAGTGGTGCACTGCTTGGTTGGGTGCCCGCGGGGAGCAGTGACAGATTAGGAGCCCCAGGTGGCGTGG
Source organism: Lissotriton vulgaris (assembly GCF_964263255.1). Classification (NCBI taxonomy): domain Eukaryota; kingdom Metazoa; phylum Chordata; class Amphibia; order Caudata; family Salamandridae; genus Lissotriton; species Lissotriton vulgaris. The sequence goes on from NC_141693.1 coordinate 1,221,709,344, forward strand.
CGGACGACGGTGTGGAGGCTCCCAAACACCGTCTGAGGGAGAAATCTCTGTTGGTGCGATACGTGGGGTGCTGTACGGTGAGATCACGGTTGGGGATCCAGGGCCGGACACCCATAGGGAAGCTGCGAGACCGGCAGAGCGGGCCAATGATCCCGTGGTGCAGGGGAAGCCGGACGGGGCCGACTCGCAGCCGGAGGGGATGATGCAGCAAAAGGTGGACCAGATTCTCCGAGCTATCACAGACACCAAAGAAGCACTACAGCAAGCAAGACATTGCCCAGGTGTCGCTGGGGATGGGTCTTCTGCGGGCGGATCATGCGAAACTAGTCGATCGTGAGAAGCAGACTGAGACTACCTTGGAGGTCCTGAAACCCTCTCAGAAAGCACTGGACGTCCAGGTGAGCGAAGTCACTCGCAGACTACAGGTTCTGGAGAGGAGGGCGGAGGATGCTGAATGGCGCAACAGACGGAAAAACATCCGGGTGGTGGGCCTTCCGGAGGGAGGTGAAGGGGGTAGCATGATAGGTTATCTGGAACAGTGGCTTAGAACGGAGGTCGCCCCATAGGGCCTGATGCCATTCTATACCCTGGAGAGAGCTCACAGGGTGCCGGCACGACCGTTGGCACCTGGAATGCCGCCCAGGCCTGTGGTGGCTTGCCAACTCCACTATAAGTACAGTGACCTTCTTCTGAATACAGCACGCTTGGCGGACCCCTATAGAATGGATAATAACAATGTGTTGCTGTTCCCAGACTATACATTTGCAACATCATCATGCCTCGTTTCTGGCGGTCAAGAAGACCCTCCGAGACAAAGGCATTCAATACTCCCTGATGTTCCCGGCACGCTTGAGGGTGACCCTGGATGGTAAGGCATTCTTCCATACTGACCCTGATAAGGCATGGAGCTGGTTGGAAGTCTACCAAGCAGTCTCATGATAGAGCCGTAAAACAGGCTTGCAAGTAGTAACCAACACCACAATGTAACAAGACTATATGACACTGATAGGAGGATAAAATTGTAGCAGAATGACGATATTTAGAACGGTTGAATCCTGTTTGCTACAACAGATGCATATCCTACATGAATAATCTGGTGAAAACTGAAAAGTCCCTGCAAATATGCCTGAAATATATCTTATAATATTCTATTTTTACAAATCCATGATATTATGTGTTATACCAATATTTATTAACGTTTTAATGAAAATGGAGTAATATCTTTTTAACATGTATTTAATTAGCATTTGTATTGTGATGGTTTTTATTAACTAAAAACAATAAACAATAAATCAATCTACCAAGCAGGGTCGGGCGAAGCAGGAGGTGGTATGGGACAGACAACAGAGGCACCACCACTGCGCAGTGCAGGGCGTACCAGACGACAATGTACCGGGACGCAGAAACCTTCCACTTCTCAGACGGAGAGGGAGAGGTCAGCCGTACTGCAGGCGGTGACCGAGATCTCTCAGGCAAAAGCACCAGCGCTGCAGGGAGTGACTGGATTGGAGAAAGGGTCAGCAGTAACAGATTCCGATGGGACGGATGCGGGGAGTTTATCTCTGCCGCACATCACGCCGGGGACTGCGGATGAGCTTGTTGATGCCTGACCTTATGCACTGATTCCTGTGATTAGTAAGGGGGATAGGTCTTTACTGGTGGGGTTGTTCTTGGAGGGTGTAATGGGCGGGGTAGCTGTGGTTCGGAGGGCTCAGATGGGAGGGTGTATGTACTGTGCAGTTGCCCTGGTAGCTACCAGCGGACTGTTAGTGGTTTGTTTGGATGGGTGCTAGCTGTTTAGAGCCTGTTCTGGGGAGGGGTGGTAGGGAGTTTTTGGGGGTTGTTTTTGGGGTAGTTGGAGCCACTGGTGTGCCCATGCAGGAAGTGCAGTTGTGGACAAGGCCTCCCGTGCCCTTCGTTCTGGTCATCAACATCTGTTGCAAGTTGCGAGGGTCAGGAAGGCAAGAACCGGTGGCAGGAGATTTTCCATAAATGTGGCAACATTGTGGAATTCCCTTCCGTTGCACCTGCGCTCGGAAACGAGCACTTTACGGTTTCGCAAACTTTTAAAAACCCATTTGTTCCTTGCCTAATTCCTGTGTCTCTTGTTGTGGTGTATCTTTCTGGATGAGCGCGGGGATGCCCAAGGGTAACCAGGCGCGATATAAAACTCATTAATAATAATAATAATAGTCAGCACAATGGGAACTAAGCATGGGCGGAAAATCCGTTTCGCTCGCGGATTTTGCGGATTTTCGGTAAATTCGCAATCCGCGAGATTCGCGAATCTCCCGCAAAATCTGCAAATCCGCGAGCAGCGGATTTTGCTCGCACTGCTCGCACTGTTCGCGTGAGTTCGCGGCTTCCCAGTACAACTTCGCGCCCCGCGAATAAGTGCAAAATTGCAGAAATACGATCTTAGCAAAACTGAAACTACTTACCAGGTTCAAAAGTTCAGGCTCATCATTAGTAGCCATTTCCTGTAGTGCTTCCTGAGGGGCCCCTCCAGAGTTCAGTTGCCAGTTGCAACTATTATGTGACCCTGCTCTGAACCTCAGAATAGTTACACATATGCCACAAAGGTCCTGAATTACAGCTAAGGGAGACAAGCAGGAGCCAGGCTGGAGGTTCAAATCCATTAATCAGCCCCTAATTCATTATTGTCAGTTGGGGCAGGGCAAGTGTTGTAACTAATTTTGCAACAATGAAAGCACTTAGCAAGTTCAAAAGATCACTAATCAGGAAGCACTAAGGAAGCAGGTGCCAGCTAAAAAAATATTCTGTGACACATTAATCAGCCCCAAATTAATTCAGGTCACTTGAGGCAGGGAAGGTGTGCTTGCGTTGCCACAATAATGTACACTGACTGGACAACCAGAGGGTGCTGTGATGAAACAGAGGGTGGCATGGGTGGGCCAGAGGGTGGCATGAGTAGTCAGAGAGTGGCAGTGGTGAAAGAGAGTGGCAGTGATGAAGAAGAGTGTCCCAAACAGGCTGGACACGTAGAAAACAACAAGTTCGCGAAACTTGCGACCCGACAGGTAAGTTCGCAATTTGCGACATTGTACAAAACCCTCGCGAACTGGCAGAAACCCGCGCAAACACACAAAAAAAAAATCCGCAAATTCGCGAGAATTCGCGGATTTTGCGGATTGCGAGTTCGCAAATCCGCAAAATTCGCGAACGCGAGATTCGCAAAATTCACCCATGCTTAATGGGAACATCACCTGAGTTCAAATGCATTACGTGGAATGTGCAGGGGTTATATACAATGTCTAGACGCCTTAGGGTCCATGCTTAATCAGTTAGTAGAGGGGAGCAGATCGCTTTTCTCCAAGAAACCCATATGGACCATGCTGAGGGCCAGGCATTAAAGTGCTGGTGGAGGGAGCACATTTTTTACACAATGTATTTTGCGTTTGCTTAGGGGGTACAGATTTTGGTGAGGGTGGGGGTTCTCTTCCAGCCCATTCAGCAAATAGTGGATCCCGAAGGGAGGTAGGGTGGCCGTCACGGGTGATTGTAAGGTCAGGACGTGACATTATGTAGTGTGTATGCTCCTAATGTGGAACCTGCGTCCTTCTTTGCTCGACTAGCGGGTAAATTAGCACAATTTTTGACTGGTTCAGTGATTTTAGGAGGTGATTTCAATTCTATTACGGATATCGAATTGGATAGGTCACATCCACCGCTGCCCCAGGCATCTGTACATAGGCTCTCAAAACTCCAGAGGGATTGGCAAGCTGAGTGGGGGCTGATAGACTCATGGGGTGCGCAACATATGGGGGAGCACGATTATTCTTATTTCTCCGACCTTCACGACTTGCATATGAGGTTGGACGCATTGTTGTGCTCCCCGGACGTACATGCGTTGGTGCGACATAGTGAGTACCTGGCGAGGACAATATTGGATCATAATCCGTTGCTGTTGGCGTTGCGCTGGTCTCGGGGTAGGCAGGCAATCCCTACCTGGCGATTATGCCCAGAGGCGTTGGACGACCCGGTGTTTTGCACAGAGGTGCAAGAGGGAATAGAGCATTATTTCCTCAAGAATGAGGGGACGGCTTCAACCTTAGCTCTTGAGTGGGATGTTTTTAAAGTGGTGGTGCGAGGCGTGTGTATTACAACAACAGCGGGGATGTTTTTTTACAGGATATAGAGAAGGAGGACTTGCGCCTCCTGAGAGTGGAGAAAGCCCGCCCTGAGACCTAGGAATACAAGCCGAGGTCTTGGCTGCGAGGGAGGGAGTGGCGAAGCTGGTGGAGAGGTTGCAATGCTTTGACTATAAAGTGTGTTTGGTACAGGCCCATGCGGAGAGGGATAAGGTGGGCTTCCTACTGGCCTGGCTAGCTAATCCGGCCTCGAGAGGTACGCCCATCCTAGCTTTGACCTCTCCTGCGGGGCATCCGGAGTACACCCAGATGGGGATTAATGGGATGTTTTTGGCATTCTATGCGGACCTCTATGAGGGCAAGTGGCGGGATACAGGCGATGGGTCAGAAGATTTCCTGACTGAGATACGACTACCGCGTCGAGAGGAGGCTCAGGCGGATTTGTTGGGGCAGGAGATCATAGTGGGGGAAATACGTAGTGCGATAAAACACATGGCACGCAAGAAATCTCCGGGAGCAGATGGCCTACCGATTGAATTTTACTCGACATATGTTGATATTCTGGCACCTAAATTGCTGACGGTTTATAGAGAGGCCCGGGACCTGGGAAGATTGCCAGTTTCCACTTGCGAGGCTATCATTATACCGCTGTTGAAACCGGGAAGAGACTCCTTGTCTAGACTGGCCTACCAGCCATTATCAAAGTTAACAACTGATTACAAGATATTGAGCAAGATTCTAGCATACCCGCTCCTTCCCTATATGACGCAACTGGTCCATAGTGACCAGGCGGGCTTTATCCCGAAGCACACCACAAAGACTAATAAATAACGCCTCCTCCTGATATTGGGAGAGGATCATAGTGCGACCCCCACTGCAGCGGTCCTCTCTGTAGATATTGAAAAAGCATTCAACAGTCTAGAGTGGCCATACTTTTACTGGGTCCTTCATGAGTTTCGGCTTGGGGAGTTCTTTGTGGGGTGGACGGAGCTTCTTTACAGATCAGGGACGGCTCGGGTGCGAACAGGTGTGACAATCTCTTCATCTTGCCAAGTGGGGTGAGGTACGCGACAGAGATGTCCACTTTCTCCGTTGTTGTTTGCCTTGGCCATTGAATTCAAACAATTGGAGCCTCATCTACAAGTGTACACATCCACATGAAAGACCAACAAAATAGGGACCCCTTATCATTAGTGTCCCCAGGGATTTGTCAAATAACATAAATCCTTTGGTCAGGATGTGTATAGGTTCTAAAATCACACAGGGCCACATATACTTCACCCACAAAAAAGTGTGAAGGATAGAGAGAGTACCTCACGGTAGAACCACCCGAGGGGGTTCCCGGTTAATGATTACCGATTAATGAAGACCCCTAACCAAACACACAAAAAAAATTATAAATGTGTGGTAGGGTTTTGCTTGCTTTACCGTTTTATTCTGATGCAGCAGAACCCCACTTCTTAAAAATGGTTAAATATATACCATAACACTTTATGTTCTCAAGGCTTGTGTGTTTGGTTAGGGGTCTTTACATCTTTTCTCTGTACACTGTAAGTGTGTGTCAGTGGTGATACGTTTGTCACTATTTGGGTTTTTCACATCACTATTCTCACGTCCGCACTATTATCTTCTCTTAGTGCACTTTTGTCTTTTCACATAGAGAGAGTGGCCAATGATGAGAAGTGGGTATACCGGTAATCATTAACCGGGAACCCCCTCGGGTGGTTCTACCGTGAGGTACTCTCTCTATCCTTCAAACTTTTTTGTGGGTGAAGTATATGTGGCCCTGTGTGATTTTAGAACCTATACACATCCTGACCAAAGGATTTATGTTATTTGACAAATCCCTGGGGACACTAATGATAAGGGGTCCCTATTTTGTTGGTCTTTCATGTGGATGTGTACACTTGTAGGTGAGGCTCCAATTGTTTGAATACTGTGTGAGTGGGGGGGCCACCTTACCTAATCCTTCCCCCTATACCCCTAGAGATTGTCCTGCCTTGGCCATTGAGCCTTTGGCCTCCAATACAAGATTGGGGAGGCATTATCCTGGCTTAGACTTCCGTGGGGACACGCAGTTTATCTCTCTATATGCTGACGACTTGTTACTGTTTCTTGCAAACAGGATATGGCATTGGAGGGTGCGCGGCAGTTGCTTCGGGTGTTTGGGCAGTATTCGGGGCTGGGGTAAACTGAGCAAAGACTTGTTTGTTCCAGATGACTGCAGCTGAGGTGAACCCCCCTCAGGTGGTGGGCATTCGTGGGAGCCTCACTGCCTGCCTTATTTAGGCACTAACATTCATCACACCTCTGAGGATTTGCTAGAGGGTAATCTGGGTCGGGCATACGTGGATTTAGGGGCAGCTTTGCGTTCTGGAGTACGTATGCCGTTATCAGTAGCAGGACGGGTGGCGCTCCTGAAGATGGTGGTGCTCCCGCGCCCCTTGCATTATTTCCGGACGTTACTGATCTGGGTGCCGGGATCTGTCTTCCGACAGCTCCGCTCTATGGCTGGGGGATTTCTCTAGGGAACGGGCAGATGGCGGGCCGCGATGGCCACAATGTTACGGCCGAGAGCTGATGGGGGTATAGCAGTGCCGGACTTTGAGTGGTACTATTTGGCGGCACAGCTGCAGTGGCTCACTCAAGCTGTGGCTCGGGAGTTCCGGGGCCCAGATGGTCCCAAGGGACGATGGATCCAACGCTATATCTTGTCCTTTATAGTTCTTCAGCAGAAGATGCGACTTGTGCCGCTTACTGCCGAAGAGAGTACGCTGAGGCTGTGGTGGAACCGGAGCCAGCGCCGGGCTGTAATCACCCACCCGTATACCCCGGAGATACCACTGGGGATGTGCACGGCCCTTCCGCATGGGGGGGATTGGACGGCATTAGCTAACTGAGAGTTACTGGGAGTACATGTGTTGGGAGACCTCTATAAAAACGGAACCCTGTTATCATTTCAAGCCCTGCAGGAGAGATATGATCTCCTGCAAGGGGGCTATTTGCTGCATTCAGAGCAAGTCTTGGCAATGCAACGTCACTGGGGGACAGGATTGTTGGAGCCCCAGACCCCTATGGCGTGCCAATATGTGGTAATGGCTGCAGGGACCGTTAAGGCTATCACATGCCTTTACAGGCGCATCCTGACAGAGGCGCAAACACCGTTGTGTGAGTTACGGGAGAAATGGGAAGCGGACCTAGGCAGGGAAATTCCCGAAAAGACGTGGGCCCAGTTAGTTAGGAGAGCCTGGAAGAGCTCGAGGAATGCTAGATTTAAATTGGTGCACGTTTATTTCCTGCACACAGCGTACTTGACACCAGCTAAGACTAATCAGTATTTCAGTGCGGCCGCAGCTCAATGCCCGAGGTGTGACTTAGAGGGTTCCAATTTCCAGCATATGATGTGGGGTTGTGAGAGGTTAGGGACATACTGGGCGGAAGTGATGGATTTTCTATGTAGATTGACTGATCGTACTATCGGGTACTTGTTTATTGCACTGGTTCCCACATACGGCTAAAACAAAAGTGACAAGCAAATGTATAGATCTGGGTCTCGTATTAGCTTAGAGAGAAATCACAAATCATTGGAAATCGGTGAAGGGACCAACTATGGGGAGATGGCGGGCGGAATTCCTCAAATGTGCATTGAGGGACAGTACCTTTAGACTACAGCAGGCACTCCATACTAATAATGAAAAGGCGCAGGAAGCGGCAAAGGCATGGGAGCCCCTAGTTGCACTATTACAGGCTCTGGAAGAGGGTTCGGAGGAGGGCTCGGTCTTGGAGTGCCTAAAGGATCCAACTGACACTCTGGCACACAGAGAGTAAGCCAGGGTATGCTCTGTGGTACTACTATTGAGCCCCAATGACAGTTTATTATCAGCACTGCGCTTATGATGTTACACTCTTTATTGCGCACAACTCAGATGTACCTCTATCAGATACGATATACGTACTCAAGGCACACCGGAGGCAGGAAAGGGGTATGGGTGGGGGGTACTGAGACAAGCAGCTTGAGATTTGTCATATTATTAGATGTTTAATTGATATTGCAATACTGCTTTCGTCTTTTTTTTTCTTTTGTTGTTTGGAAAAACCAATAAAAATATATTTTAAAAATCCACCAGATCCAAATAATGTTTTTGTTTTCTTGGCAGGAAGGACAGAAACACCACAATAATTAATGCTGTCACTTCAAATTTGTGAATAATGTAGCTTGTTTGATGCATACAATGTTGCACTCAGCAGAGAACAAGTCAATATGTGCAAAATTTATTAAATAAAAGGTATGCCTTTTTTATTAATTTGCCCCATTAAGACGGAGACATTGAGAACAGATTACATGTGTATAATGTAAGTGTCTGACTAGGAGGCACTGTATGATTCAAGACAGAGTAGCTTAAAATCGCAAGTAAAATGATTCGGATTTTTGTGAATTATGAATGACTTCCTGACATAATTGCTATTTTGATAACGCTACATGTGGTGCAACATCAGCATGCACAAATAATGAAACTAAGCAGTTTTGTAAACACCAAGAAATTATGATTTTCATGCTCCTTGAGCTGCAATTGAATAAGATGGGATTTTTCCTGACGTAGATCAAGGATCTCCAACCATTTCTGTAAAAAGAGCAACCTATGTTTAATGAAAATCACCCCAAGCTACTAATATTATTAATGTTGTGAAGGTGACCACGTTAGACAAGAGTATTTTAGTGGCCACCCTATACAAGATTACCGACAGTGCATCAGGCAAGATTGCCAGCAGAAACTTAAAGAAGGCTTTGCCACTTTGGAATGTCTTAACATAGTTAATGCATAGCACCCATGGTGCAATGCTCATGGCACCAAGGTAATTATAATAAATATCTGACCAATGGCAAGCAATTTATCAGTTAAATAACAGCTTTAAAAATATTTTGGAAATTCAAACATTTTTATTCAAACATCTCTTAATGGGTTCTAAAAATACACAGCTTTTTGTCTCAATACACACTTTAACATTTTGGTATAAATATGTTAATTCAACCGAGCAAAAGCTTCAACCTTAGTAGGCTGGGCTGCACACCAGAGAGCTACTTACAGGTGACTGGAGATCTACCAGTAGCCACAAGCTATTTATTGGAGAAGCCTGATGTAGACTAAAGCCTCTTCAAAGTCTATAAACTGACTACTTTAATACTGTGGGGCAAAAATCTTCACCTCATTAGTGCCAGATGAATACCCAAACATACTAATCAACAAATGATGGGTGGGTGGTTAATTTTTGCACTGTGTCTGCCACTGTGATGCATCATGTCTTCTGCATGTTTTCAGTTGAGCTGGAAACAGAATAGATTTTGGTGAAATCTGCAAATTATGCAGCAAAGTGTGGCATGTGTGGCAAGAACAGAACATCAATAATTATGAGGGGATGACTGTGGACCCACATTGACGAATTCCAGGGGGACATGGCTGACAGATCTCAGAGGGCTTGCCTTGTCTATTTAGCTGATCTTTGGGAACTAAAGATTTGTGGATATTTCGAATGCCATGGGGTGCAAGGCGAATCACTAATCTAGCATTTCTCAGGTACAGCCATTGTCACAGTTGGCCCTTAGTCGAAGGTCAACAGGAAATGCTTTATTGAGAAATGTCTTCTAAAAAACATATGTTTGTTTGCTCTCTCAGACTTGGATTTAGGGCATTCCAATATAAATGTTCCTGAAACCCCATGGTCCTGCCTGTATATATTATCACTTCAGTGTGGGTTGATCGATCTGATATACATTGCCCTGACTGGCCTAAACTCGGGCTTGGGTTTTGATTTTGTATGTAGTAAAGGACTTTGCTCTAGTAGCGCCTGAGCATAGAAAGTGTGAGGTAAGAAGAGTAGTATATTATTGGAAAAGAAAATCAAAAAGTATGCGGCCATAGAAAGTGTGAGGTAAGAAGAGTAGTATATTATTGGAAAAGAAAATCAAAAAGTATGTGGCCATGGAGCTTTCGTGGTTGGGTCATGGTGTCCCATCCAGCTCTCAAAGCATCCCCATAGCATGTAGTCTACCAGGAAAATGTTAGAGTGGCCGGTCTAGCCCTGATGAGGAGGGTCGAAAGACTGAATATTCAAAAGTTAAACAGAAAGGAAGCTGACTTGGAAGCTAATTCTTCGGAGTGAAATGTTGTCCAGTTATACTTTTGTGTGATTTTTCAGTTCCTCTATTCTTTGTCCCCCCATCAGGGAAGAGTCCTTCACAGTAAGAAGGTAGATTAACCTCTAAAAAGCCTCATACAGGAAAAGGCCTGATTGCTTAACTGTAAGCTTCATTGCACCAGATCCAGGTCTTTCTTGTCCCAGTCCTTACATCATGTGATCAGTACCATGAGACAGGCACCAACCATATTTCTGTTTATTAAACAGACATTCTAAACCCATTGGTGGATTGTTATCCCTGTTCTCCTGTTAGTTCCGCAAGTTGTTCAAAACCATCCTCTTCCTGTAATACTCCAGCATGGTACAATAAAAGGAAAAGTAAAGTGGAGAGTGGGAAAATGGACGACTGGGACGAGGAGGATTGGACATGGAGTAAAAAAGATTAACTGTAAGTAATGGGGTAATTACCTTATAGCCCACCATAGCGGGTTATACACAAGGCAGCAGGACTTTAATAGCCAGTATAGCCCTGCTACAAAGGGCTATGAGGCTATTAGAACATTCTGCCACTAGAGGGAAAAATGTTCTAACAAATAAAACAAAGCCTTCAGGGAGCACGAGGGGATTAAAATCCCCTCGGGCTCCCTGAAGCCTTTGTTCACAGCCAAAGGTGTGAACAAAGAAACATTGGAATGTTGGAGCTCCGGGCTTATACCAGCCATTATAAGCCCAGAGCACTCCATTGTTTTCAATGGAGCTACCAACATTCCAATGTTCTAATATAGCCTTTAAGCCCGCCGTAGCGGGCTATACTGGTTATTAAAGGCCCGCCTCCGCGTAAAGGCCCAAGCCGAAGGCGAGGGACTTTAACAAGAGAACAGGACTTTAATAGCCGGTATAGCCCTGCTACGAAGGGCTATAAGGCTATTAGAACATTCTGCCACCAGAGGGCAGACTGTTCTAACAAATCCAACAAAGGGTTCAGGGAGCACAAGTGGATTGAAATCCCCTCATGGCTCCCTGAAGCCTTTGTTCACACCCACATAGAAGCATTGGAATGTTGGAGCTCCGGGCATATACCAGCCATTATAAGCCCGGAGCTACTCCATTGTTTTCAATGGCGCTTCCAACATGCCAATGTTCTAATATGTTTTACATCACAACTAAAACAAAATTACTTGTAAACATATCCTGTGAACAGACTTCCTCTGATGTAACAATCTGCCTCTTAGCCCATGAAGCTGCCATACCCCTGGTAAATTTCCCATGTACTGCTCCAGGAAGTGGAACTCCTGAGACTTCATAAACTGTGACAATAATAGACCTATCCACCGACACTTTTCTGCTGGACTGGATGTCATAAAGAGTGCCCGGTACTAAAAATAACTTGGTACACTAGTGTTAAATAATAACTATGAACATAAAGGGTGTTAAAACTTCACTTTCTCTTACCTTTATGATTATGAAAAAAGGTAGCTAACACCATAGCTTGTTAGTCATGGAACCTATAGGCCACATCAAGAACAAAAGCAGGACTGGGTCTTGACACTACAAAAGATTGTCAAATATGGTGAAGATGAATCCCATCAGCCAAGTCGCCCAACTGACTAGCAGTGGTCACGGTCACTAGAAAAGAAACTCATGAGGGGAACATAGAAAGAAGGCTTTATTCAGAGATTAAAGTTAAGCCTTCTGCACTGCTTTTAAGAGGAGGGCTATATCCCTAGATCGCATTATGGGCCCACACACCGGTGTCTCGTATATGAGTAAGCAAATATCCTAAAGTGTCAAGATTTACAGGCTCTAATTGTCACCCATTGACAGTTCAACGTTGATGATGTCAGACCTTTAAGTCACTCGCCCCTGAAAAAATGTAATAGCAAGAAAGTACAGCGAGAATGAGGAAACACCCCTGTTGGGACTTGCATCTATCAACATGTGTCTATTCAGTGGAATATTCAGCCCTTGTACAGGGCACCCTAGAAGACTGGAGTTCCACATCAACAACAGCCGAACAGACTGTGTTGGGGTCTAGACCACACATTTTTCAGGCAGTCAGTCATACCAATACCAGACTAAGGCATAGAAATACCAGACTCAACAAAAAAGACAAATCTGTTGAAAAACCCAGAAAAGACCATCACTATCAGTTTCTGAAGAAGCAGAAACTAAGAGTGCCAGGCTCAAAGAGAAGGCCCTAGAATCACTAAAACATTCTGCTCCAGACTCTTTCTCAGCACCCTCCGTAGAAAGGGGAGTGGAAAAAATGAGCATCAACTGTCCATTCCGCTCCAAATCAGTTAAAAGAACAGGGGTAGAAATACATCATTCCTCCATGCAAAAAGGTCAGGAGATTACCCCACATCTGGCAGAGCAATTGTCTTACTCTTGGAGTCTAAAGATCTAACAGGAGGGGAAGACCCAACTCATAAGATCTGCCCACAGATTATCCTTCCCTAGAATGTAAACAATCAAAAAGCACTGATCATGCACCATGTCCTCTGGATGTGTTCCCACTAACAGCTGATTTATGCACAGACCGAATAGATGTCTCTTGTCACTAGAAATGCATACTTCGAGAAGGGAAAAATCCAGAGGAGCACTCCAAACTGCTTTTAGCTCCCTCCAACTGGACGATTGACAGGCATGGACCTGAAAGATTGTGTAGAATTTTACCCTAGAGTACCCTCCCACCGTAAGTGACTGGCATCTCATGTAAGATCGGTTGATTAATTATTCTTTGTTGCAGATACGACTGAATTTATTCGCAGACCCTAATGCTGATGTGTGCATAGTGTTGATATGCGGACAAAAGCCTTTTCTTTAAGATCCTCTGTTATTCTCCTTAAGTCTGTCCATATTTGAGTGGTACCCTTTACAACGACCTATCAACATCATTATTCATATCGATTTTCCTTGGGAAAGGAAGCAAACTCAAGGAATTGCTCAAGAGCTCATTTGTCTTGTTTTTTTTATGCATGCACGTATCACTCAAACATGCATCATGAAATGCCCAACCCCGGGTATATCACAGATAGAGAACACATTTTCGGAAATAGAGTTAAAACAATTGAGTTCATGGTTTGTGACTATTAGGATGCACCACGGTTTGCACTTAAAAGCCAGGCTCTATTACACTCGCAAAACACTTCTAGCAGAATCAGTCATTGTAATTGTGGCTAGAAATTTGCAGGCTACCAACCCTTGAATATACTGTTGGTTTTATAGACTAACTGCATAGAGGAACATAACACTGACATACTCTTGCTACAACCAGATGAGTAATACTGAGCAATATGGTCTTCAATAAAGTTCCAGTCTAGCCTCTTCCTGTAGTCTAGGGACGATCTAACAAGTTTATCCACCCCATACTGATCATCACAAGAGTCTTCTCTCTGATGTCCCGGGAGTCAACATTGTCTTTACTGTCTGCCTTGCTTTTGCTGTTTGCAGCTTTTGGACCATTCCCAAGAGGAAAGTCATCATTGTTTTTTAATGTATTGGGCAATTTGCTAGGTAGAAAACTTCCCCTACCATGCTATGTTTCCTTTTCACTCCACACCATGCTCCACAAGGATACTCTCCTGCAACTTACATTGTTCACTGATCCTGTCCAGCATATCATTTTTTTCAGTCCTTTACAGACCCTTTTTTACCTAAGACTATGAATCAGGGGTCTCCAGCCTTTTCTGTACTGAGAGCTACTTGTGTTCAATGAAATGCATTGAGAGCTACTAATATAATTAGTGAGGTATAATCTCAATTTTTTATTATGTATATTGATTCAACCAACCAAATGCTTTCTAATCTAATAAGCTGGGCTGCACACAGGTGAGCTACTCAAAGGTAGCTGGAGGGCTACAGTAGTTCACGAGCTACTAATTGGAGACCCCTGCTATGACTGATTGGGATCAAAGTCGGCATTAGAGCAGTATACACCAGTGATATCAACCTGTACCTGTTGGATGAATGGGTGGATGCTGGTCGAACATACATATAGATGATGTTCCATAAGATATAACAACCACATTGACATGGGAGGAACAGATTGACAATGCTTTGAGCCTTGCTTGAGTAGTTCTGATTTTGAATATTGTTGGTGAAGTAAAGCAATGATTCATATTTATGAACAGGAAGGGGCACCGCACAACCAGAAAGCCTGCTATGCTGAGAACAGCCTCGTTTAGGTGGGTGTCTGCACAGGCCCGCTTCATTAGGGGTGTTATGTCATAGAAGTAGTTCTTGGCTGTGTTAAGTCAACAAAATGATAACTGAGATAACATACTTGTCAGTATCAGTGATTCTAAGAAGCCACATATCCAACAGATGTAGCAACTAGTCAGTGCAATCCAATGGTTTCTATTAATCTGCATATTGTAATGCAAAGGTTTACAATTGGCAGTAAATCCATCGAACTGCTGCGCTCCACCATTTTCAAAACGCAGGGATGTGCTGTATTCACAGGAATATGACACACTCCTATGTTTCCCATAGTTTTTTAATATATATTTTTATTAGCATTTATACATGTGTTCAAAAGTAAAAGAAAATCAATAGAGTAATAGAAACACAGTAGTAAGGCAGTCAGTTCATAACAAGAACATCTTAAAAATAACGATACCAGTATTTCCTTCAAAACATCATACATACTCAGGCTCAATACTGCTCATCAATACAGTACTACTGCACTACGTAATTCCTAGTAGATACCGACATTTTTATATTAATCAAATTATGTGAGAGCTCAGTCCCGTAGGGTGTAAATGAGCATCCATGTTGTCTATTGTTTTTTCACATCTGGTTGCCTATAGACATATCTTTGTTGTCTACAGTAACTTCTTCTGCAACTAATAATCAAATAATGCGAACACAACACATTATATCAGTTATGTATTTCCCATAGTTCTGGCGCAAAAAAAGACTGCCTAGCACCAGCACAGACTAAGTATGGGCGGAAAATCCGTTTCGCTCGCGGATTTTGCGGATTTTCGGTAAATTCGCAATCCGCGAGATTCGCGAATCTCCCGCAAAATCCGCAAATCCGCGAGCAGCGGATTTTATGGCTTGCTCGCACTGTTCGCGTGAGTTCGCGGCTTCCCAGTACAACTTCGCTCCCCGCGAATAAGCGCTAAATTGCAGAAATACGATCTTAGCAAAACTGAAACTACTTACCAGGTTCAAAAGTTCAGGCTCATCATTAGTAGCCATTTCCTGTAGTGCTTCCTGAGGGGCCGCTCCAGAGTTCAGTTGCCTACTTGCAACTATTATGTGACCCTGCTCTGAACCTCAGAATAGTTACACATATGCCACAAAGGTCCTGAATTACAGCTAAGGGAGACAAGCAGGAGCCAGGCTGGAAGTTCAAATCCATTAATCAGCCCCTAATTCATTATTGTCAGTTGGGGCAGGGCAGGTGTTGTAACTAATTTTGCAACAATGAAAGCACTTAGCAAGTGCAAAAGATCACTAATCAGGAAGCCCTAAGGAATCAGGTGCCAGCTAAAAAAATATTCTGTGACACATTAATCAGCCCCAAATTAATTCAGGTCACTTGAGGCAGGGAAGGTGTGCTTTGCTTTGCCACAATAATGTACACTGACTGGACAACCAGAGGGTGCTGTGATGAAACAGAGGGTGGCATGGGTGGGCCAGAGGGTGGCATGAGTAGTCAGAGAGTGGCAGTGGTGACAGAGAGTGGCCGTGATGAAGAAGAGTGTCCCAAACAGGCTGGACACGTAAAAACAACAAGTTCGCAAAACTTGCGACCCGACAGGTAAGTTCGCGTTTGCGAAATTGTACAAAACCCTCGCGAACTGGCAGAAACCCGCGCAAACACAAAAAAAATAAAATCCGCAAATTCGTGAGAATTCGCGGATTTTGCGGATTGCGAGTTCGCAAATCCGCAAAATTCGCGAACGCGAGATTCGCAAAATTCGCCCATGCTTAGCACAGACACCATGCTGGCATGCTGCAAGGTTGTCTGTGCCGCAGGGACGATTGTTTATGTGTCGGAAGGGACACC
Organism: Lissotriton vulgaris; assembly: GCF_964263255.1. Classification (NCBI taxonomy): domain Eukaryota; kingdom Metazoa; phylum Chordata; class Amphibia; order Caudata; family Salamandridae; genus Lissotriton; species Lissotriton vulgaris. Next base: position 1,221,725,613 of record NC_141693.1, read on the forward strand.
TTCCGGCAAATAAACAATCAATGATGGTGATTTGCACCTTCTATATGTGCTGCAGAATGTAGCACACATGGACAGAGCAAAAAACGAGGAGAAATGTATAATTTTTCCTCGTACTGCCATTCTAGCACCTAGCGTTCCCTGGTGTTAGTTTTTGGCACTGCCTCAGCCTTGCAAATCTGGGGCAGCGTCAAAAAGCAATGGTTGTTGCGGTGGAACGCCCACAGCAACACCCATTGAATGCAGAGGACTGCAACGTAAAAGAGCATATTTACAAGATTGCGTTAAGCCATGCAAAGTGCTAAGTTGTAAATAAGGAAAATGGTGCTGCGCCACCGGAGCCTCAAAAAAAGTGACGCTTTTGTGGTGGTGAGGGATTGTAAATATGCACCCAAAATCTGAGCTGTGTACCTAGCAAACAAGATGACGTCATAGCTTTTTATGAAGATCATGAAGATTGTGGGGATAGCAACAGAGGTGTAACACATTTCCAGGAAGGCTAGCATGCAGATGAAGAAGTGCATTGGGGTGCAAAGACACCCATCTGTTTTCACAATAAAAGAAAATGAGTGTTTCCGACGAGCATGGCTACATAAATAAACTATATCAAGAAAAAACTAGCACTGGGTGTTTAATACTATGATAATGACCCACAAGAATGAATCCACAGTTTGTAGTAACATTCTGTACTGCCAGTGCGTCAATCGGGTTATGCCTGTTTTTTTCATACATACAATCTTTATTCAGCAGTGACTATACATTAGAACAATTCATTAAAAACGTATTTCTTCATACAATAATCACACGAAAGTCACTATCGTTCTCCTGGGGATCTGGACAATCTTGATCTTTAAAATACCTCCGGTAGTACATCAAGACAGCATTAGACAATTATGTACGTTTCCTATAGCATAAATACAATCATAAAATCGTTAATATCTCTCCTGTTCATTTAATTCTGCTATCAAATAAGCCTGTATCCATAATAGCCATCCCAATCTTAATCATATCTGGATTTCCTAGATCTTAACATTGCACTTAAAAAATGCTTAACAACCCACACTGTACGATCAGTTTGCAATAGTTGCAAGAGCAAAAGGGCTTGCCTGAAGCCCATTTCTTTTAAATAGGGTTTAAGAAATCGTCGCCTGGGATGGGTAAAATATTTACTTAAAAAGACAAATTGTAAAATATCCTGTGGAGAACTGTTGTCGCATCCACAGGGCCCTCTATCCTCGGTACATACTACAAAACCAGGAGGAGAGGCAACTAAGTGGTGAAGCATGTTAAATCTAAAACAAGTGATTAAAGAACGCTCATGAGGATTGGTTAGAATTAAAAAGTCGGGCTCCATACCTGGCATTGATTTAACCAGAGCGTGAGCTCTTGCCGTAGGTTTATTAAGTTCTTTACCTTCCTGCTCAGCACTGATAACTTTAAAGAATAAATCTTTCATTAACTTTTTATCCACACCCTTTACTGTCTCATAATTCATAAATATATCTGGTCTTCCAAGGGCACTGAATGAATCTTTAATATATTTTTACCAGGGGATTTTCAATGCGTGGTCCAAGTAAAGGCAGTCCAAAATCACTGCCTGGTTAAAGGAAGCCTCTTCATTGGACCATACATTCACGTAGCAGAGCAGGGTCTTAACCGCAACTAAATCTGTAATATATTTGACCCCCAGTCCCTCGTGAATGGCGTATTTAAAATCCTTCTTAAAAATCTATTTAGGGGGGTTTGTAATTTATCAACAACCTTATAACCCCAAATCTCACTCCCAAACATGGCTTTGGAAATACAAAATGAATGATATACGTTTAAAATTACCCCTGGAGACCATGTTCCTAATCCATGTGCGTAATTTGCAATGGCTCCCAGGGCTTTATTCCTGTCCTTTGCCGTTTCCTCCTTCAGATTATTCTAATTTAATTTATCATCAAATAAAACACCCAAATATGTAAAAGTCTGGACTTTTGCAAAATTAGCAGTGCTTGCCTTAAAGGAGGAGGTTAATTAAAACCATTGGATACACTAAAAATAAAATATCTTACAATTTTTTGATAACACCATTGTAAAAAATCCAGACTTTTTATCAACAATAAGTAGAAGGATAAATAAAATCATACAGGTCATTAAAGGAAGTGCACAAATTATTAAAACATTCTGCGTGTTGATCGTGTTTGACTGTAGGTATTATTTTGACTGTGTCCATTCTTGTAGTAATTATGTTAGTTCTTGTAGTAATTAGTCCTTGCCCAACTCGGACCAGTGTTTCAATCTTTTTGCGGTTAATTCAAGAAATTTAGTTAGCCGGCAATTTAGCTGCACCAGCTCAAGATTGAAACACAACATCATCACTTGTCTGCCAGATCTAACTCCGTACTGTCTAAATACTGGCTTTAGCGTTGTAATCCTTATATTATTTAGCAGGTTGCAGGTGCATATAATGTGAATTACGTTCTCGTTACCGCAGCTGCATAAACAACAAGCCTGGCCTCGTCGCTTTCGCTCCCAAGGAGGTAGGAATTGATTAAAGGGCCCAACCGCCCGCTGGAGTTTTAGGAATTTTTCCTTGATATACATTTTTATTCCCATTTTCAAGTAGAGTTGGGGTATAAGCGTTTTGTATGTGTGTAGGACCACCCAGCCGTGCGATCGTTTGGCTAATGTTTTTTTTTTATCCTCTATTGCGGATAATAAGTGGGTTACCTTTATCACAGTTTTTTTTATAGTGAAATGATTCTTCGAGGCGTACCACAAGCCTGTTAGACCTAAATGTTTAATAGATTCCTGGAGGTAAAGACTTGCTGGTGCTTTTCCTGAGCGAGAGAGTTCCATCCAAAGTTGGTTGTTCAGGGTTTCTTTTTCGTCGCCTTTGATCTTATGCCAACATTTCACATATGCTCCCCGTCATTCCAATGACTGTTTTTGAAGCCCAAATTCCAACCGTATTTGGGTTGGGGAGACGTTTCTGGGGAGTTGAAAGAACGCTCGGTAAGAGTTGGATATTATGTTGTCAAGGGTTGTTGTGTCTTTTCCTTTCATCGTTTCGCTCCCGTAAGTTATTGTTGGCTGGAGTTTAGCTTGCAGAACCCTTAGCAAAGGGTCAAGCATCAGATCTGGTAAAAGCTTCTTTAGGGGCTTTATGGCTAGATAGGTCATTACCCCCTTTCTCCGCAAAGATTCTATTTGCGGTTTCGATGAATTATTTTGATCCAGTATTTCCCCTGGGTACTTGTAGCTTGGTGCTTGATCCAAACAATGGCCGTCGAGAAACCAATTAGGATGTTTCTTCTTGTGATAATTGACTGCCATAATTTTTGTTTTGTTGAAGTTTATTTTTAGTGCATTGTCCTGAGAGAATCCATAAGTTGCGTTGAGTAGGTGCTGAAGTCCAATTGGGGTCCGACTTATCAATACTAGGTCGTCCGCGTATAACATGTTTGACAAAGTCGTATTCCCTAGTTTTGGTGCGTGGGCTATGCAACTTTTCAGCTCCCCTGGAAGGTCTGCTAAGAAAAGATTGAAAAGCAAGGGGGCTAGAACGCACCCTTGTTTTAACCCTTTCGTAGCAGGATTTTTTTTATATATGTAGACCTTCGCCGAGCTTTATCCTGACCCATGTATTAGTATGCAGGTTCCTTAATAGGTGTAGGAGAGTTGAAGGTATCCTCCAGCCATCTAGTTTTTGCCAAAGTTTTGTTCGGTCAACGTGGTAGAACGCAGCGACAAAGTCTATGAAGCAGAGAAAAAGGGGGTTTTGTCCCTGTTTAGCTGCGTCCATGAGCAAGGTCATGTCAGATTCAGATTACTACGCCGTCTCTTACCTTAACTTGCTTGCAGTGACGTAGTAGAATTTCGCAGGGATGCAAGGGACCAACTTCCCAAATAACTAACTTTAAACTTGTGATTTTACTTATTACAAGGTAAAAATTAGGAATTAGGGAGGAGGGCCAGATAATGGATGTGGTAGGATTCTTGCTGCCGACCCGCGAAGCAACAAGTGAAGGTCTAATCAAACTTCTACGTTTTTCTTTAAAAAGATACTAGCAATTTTCAGGGACTTTCACAGTCGGTTTAATTCTGTCTTTTGCCTACCTGCGATCAGTGGTTGTCTGGCCTACGTTCCAGTATTTCTTGTCTTGTGATGAAAATGAGAAGTCAGGCAATTTCTTGAATGTGCATCATTGGACGTGCATCAATGAGGCTGAAAAGGCAAAACCAGAGATTACTCTTCTATCCTTAAACTCTTGAACCCCTTCTTTATCACCAATTAACCTAATCACTTACTTTGTTATTATAAAACTCGTCTTGCACTTTTGTGATTTTGTCTGACTGTTCAGGAGAAAAGTTAACTGAGAACATTCCACACAAATCTACATGTACATCATTCTTGCTTAAGTACAAATGAATGAAAATAAATGTGCGAATTTCACAAAATATTTTACTTAATTCCTTTGAGAATACTTTTGAAAACAAAGTCTTTCTTAAGCTCCTTTTTTATGTTGATAGAGATATATAAGTTTAGCCAAAAAATAAAGTCCTTCTTTAAATCAGAAGTTCCAAAAATTATTCTTAAGTTTTGATCTTTCTTGCGTAGGGCGCCGTAAAGTACAAAAGGCTCCTTTTCTTGTTTCCTTATTGTAGGTCATGCTGTCTTGGGAGAAGGAGGCATCCGAAGTGGGAAGTCAGAGCTGCTGCTGGAGATGGTTCAAAAGATTATCAGGTGAGTTGGGAGGTTTTCAGCAGCGATACTTCCGAGAAACAAGCGTCTTCCAGGACGATGGGTGTGGTTTTTATAGCCAACGGCACGCAAGCGCTCACACGTACCGTCACGTTGTACGGGGAGTGCGTGTAATGTCTTTTACCTGCACAGCATTCAGTGAACTAATTCAAGTCTCACAGATTCCATGTATTAGTGAAAATCGGCAAAAGTTAAACGCGTCTCTATTCCTGATGATTTATAGAGCATGGAAACGTAACTTAGTTAGGAGTCACATCGTAAATAAACAAACATTGATCAAGGCAAAACACAATGCAAGTCATAGAATAAACATAAAGAGTTATTTGCATATGGTTTTAAACACGATACGTTTTCACTTAAAACATACTGACTACAGGAGTGCTGGAGCACGGGAAAGGGGTTGGTTTTTTCATCATAAATAAAATAACGCTGGTTCATGAGCCATGTGTGCTGTAGGACTAGCCCTTATAAACCAAGTCGTACCTCATGACAGGTCAGCGCCATTATGTTGGTTATTGTACCTTGCCTCTTCCGAAACCCTGTTGTGTTGGCGGGATTATATGATTCTCTTCGGCCCAAGTGGCTAGATTGTTTAAGATGAGCCCCGCAAAGTATTTTGCCTCGCTGTCAATCAGGGCTGTCAGGCGGTAGTTTTTCCGTGCAGACCTCGCACCTTGTTTATAAATTGAGTCTCTCCATGACTCAGGAATTGTAAAGTTTCTAACTGCATACTTAAAGACAGGTTCAAGTACATTACTCCAGTGATCTGGGTCATTTTTTAACAGCATTGGCAGAATGTCGTTAGGGCCAGGGGCTCCAGACAGTCTGCCCCTTGCTATTTGTTTCTTTATCTGTTGAGCTACTTGGCTGCAGTGCCCCTCCTCTAATCTCCATGTATCATTTTGTGCATAAGTTGAAGTTGTTACCCATTGTTGTTGGAACGACACTGTTCTTTCTCTATCCTCTGGTGAAGGTGGACATTGTTGTATCAACTCCTTTGCAGTCCTGCTGGAACTCTCAGATCCAAGATGTTTGGGTTGGGTAGCTATTTGCTCTGTTTCATTGAAATGATTAAAAGGGAAGTCTACCCAGGACACTTCGGTAATGTGAGAGTTGATACCGGGATGGTTTGGCCGATGTCATTTATTTACAGATTGCCAAAACATGGCACTATTTTTCTGTTTTACATCGTAAAGGAGTTTAGACCAATATTCATTATTTATGGTCATTTTCCTGGTCCATTTTCGCTTAAAAAGGGCCTTTGAATCACGAAGTGACTGCAGCAGGCTCTGATTTCCCGGTGTTTTCCGGAGTTGCCGTAATAATTGGTTTATCATTTGTTTCAGTTTCTTAGAGACTGGGCTCCTTACACTCGTCATCGGATGGCCTTTTCCGTTCTTTAGTTTCTGACCCATTTTAGCTGGAAATTTGTCACCAAGGGACCAGACGAATTTCTCCCAACTTTCCAACGGTTGAATTGTGTTATCCTGTACTTGATTGAGGACTTCTCTGGCTGTAACTGATACTGTTTCTATATTTGTTGAATTGCACCTTATGCGTTTGAGGTTTGTTCCTACTCAAATGATGGATTTATCAGCCTCCAAAGATAAAGTTGAAGCCGCTCGAAGTTTAATTTCTTGTGGCATATGATCACTAAGTTCATTGTTGCCTATTTGGAAGGAGGCTATCTTGTTAAACATGGATAAAGTAGTGAATGTAAAATCTAGGTAGGAGGATGTTTGGCTGAATGGTATGTAGGTATCAGAGGATTATCCCCCTTTAAACGGCCATTTACTGCACTCAAGTTTAGGTGCTCTAATTTTGGGAGGAGGTAATTCGAGCTCTTTACTGGTCTGGTTTCCTTCGAGGGGCCTTGAGTCGGAATTCCCCTTGCACCAGTCAGGTCTTGAGTAAAGTCATCATCCTGATTATTCCCTAAAAGGTACATGTTAAAATCTCCAGCCAAGATAACGTTATCTGTGTCCTCTTCTTCCATTACTCTTGTAACTTCTTTAATCAGTTCCTTGGATGCTTTTAGTTTGTGTTTGGGATGTAGTTAGATGTTTTTCAATGTTTCTTTCTGAACAGTCTGATTGAGAGTCAACTTAACTATTGAAGCCTGAATACAACTTGGAGGGGTAATGTAATTTTTTATGTGGAGCGTTTCGCCAATTTTTGTTATAGAAGAGAGGAGAATTAGACCCCCGAGCGGCGTCCAGAAGCAGATCCCTTAGTGCTCCATACCTGGCATTGATTTAACAAGAGCGTGAGCCCTTTCCGTAGGCTTATTAAGTTCCTTACCTTCCTACTCAGCGCTGATTATTTTAAAGAATAAATCTTTCATTAACTTTTTATTCACACCCTTTACTGTCTCATAATTCATAAATATATCTGGTCTTCCAAGGGCACTGAATGAATCTTTAATATATTTTAACCAGGGGATTTCCAATGCATTGTCCAAGGAAAGGCAGTCCAAAATCACTGCCTGGTTGAAGGAAGCCTCTTCATTGGACCATACATTCACCCAGCAGAGCAGGGTCTTAACTGCAACTAAATCTGTAATATATTTGACCCCAGTCCCTCATGAACAGCGTATGCAGGTGTTCCCTGTGGCACTTTTAAAATCCTTCTTAAAAATGTATTTAGGGGGGTTTGTAATTTATCAATAACCTTATAACCCCAAATCTCACTCCCATACGTAGCTTTGGAAATACAAAATGAATGATATACGTTTAAAATCACCCCCGGAGACCATGTGCCTCATCTATGTGCGTAAATTGCACTGGCTCCAGGGATTTATTCCTGTCCTTTGCTGTTTCCTCCTTCAGATTATTCTAATTTAATTTATCATCAAATAAAACACCCAAATATGTAAAAGTCTGGACTTTTGCTAAATTAGCACATACCATTGAAAACGACACTCGTACCCTCGGTGAAATACCACAGAATCAGAGCTGCACGTGATAAAAGAGGAAACAAGCCTCGATGTGCTGCAGTATTCAAAACTACTCCCAAAAATTAAATACGGGGGCCATCACCAAAACCGAAATAAGACCCGTGGGGGGGCGCAGTATTTTAAACAAAAGGAACATTGAATCCACGAACTTCTAAAGAGATTTTCCTTTAGTGTATAGAATTAGTGCCACGAGGACGCCCTGAATTCATCATTAATCAAGGAACGGTCATGTATAATATAAGAAGAGCAATTGAAAAACTCTTAAAACGAACCAAGTCCCACGAATCAAGGGGAAAGAAAATAGGATTGATATAAGAGAGAGACAAAATCATTGAGAAAGATGGTATTATTAACTTGAACCCATCGAAATGTGTTGATGCTTCTGAAGGCACAATCCAAGGACTAACATAGAAGTGTTAATACTGATTGGATCAACATATTACTAGCTGTGTTTTTAGTCCCACGTGATGTGCGTTTGTAAATGCCAAGGTGCTGTGTCTTACATATGTGTTTGTCTCTATTATGCTGGTCATAATTGTAAATTGTTGCTGATCAATTTCCCCCTGGTTGATATGTACTGTATGTTTTTTAAAAAACTAAAAATTATGTTGTCGTAATTGTGATGTCATATGCTGCTTTATTCTTTCTGGAATAATATGTTATTTTTTTAATAAAATGTTTTTTTTATTATATACATTGAACATAGTATTCAATATTTTATTGTATTGTCAACTACTGTATATGGATAATCAAACTGTTGGGTAAAGGTATTTTTTTCTGTTTCGGTTATAAGTAAATCATTTCCCTTGATAGCTTTAAGGGGTCCCTCTCTGTCTTTTTAACGCTAAATTAGCAGTGCCTGCCTTATAGGTTTTTGTACCAGTCCCCCGGCACCCTATTTCCATACTAAATAATTTAGTAAAATTGGGAGATAAATCCAACGTATTCATGAAGGAGACAAATCCATCTATTAACGCTTGAAGTGCTATGGGTGTTCGTGCTATAAGCACCACATCGTCCGCGTATAACAGGACTGGTACTGGTCTAGTGCCTATTCCCGGGGTATCAGCGTGCAGTGAAATCAAATGGGATTCTATCCCATTATTATACAGTGTGAATAAAAAAGGGCCAAGAATGCACCTTTGACATACACCTCTTGAACATCTAAAATTATCAGTAAGCCCTCCCACTGAGTAAAACAAACTACAGCTGATGTATTAGCATATAGATACATTAAAACATGTATTTTTGCACGCTCGACGCCTATCTCATTTAGTAGAGTCCACTTTACTACCGTTCACTGTATCAAATGCCGCTTTAAGGTCCATAAACCCCAGATAAATAAAACCTGCTTTGGCGATTGTGTATTTTGACATTAGCAGGTAGAGATTCAGGCAATGCCCTACTGTTGATTCACCTAGTCTGAAGCCATAGTGAGTATCCAAGATAATCTAGTTACTATCTGCCCACTCTGATAACCTATTTAAAAGAACCCTACCCAACCTTAACAATGGAATATATCGTGGATATGGGATAATAACACTGCGGGTTGTCCCTGTCACCTTTCTTATAGATAGGGACAATGATAGCGAAGGACCACAACTGAGCCATTGACGTCCGTGCTGCAGCATTTAGAACCCTAGTCAAAATCGGGGCCCATACGTCTATGTTGTTTCGTAACAGGTCAGGTGGGATCCCATCCGGACCTGGGGCCTTCTTACACAACAGTCCCTCAATGGCAGTTTTTACCTCATCCAAAAGGAAGTTAATCTGCACATCACAAGGGAGGGTCACCAGATCAACAATATCTTGTTCTCCTTCACCATGATTATAGACCGTCTGGAAATGTACCTTCTATTGATCCGGGGTTATATGATGTACCATACTAGGTTTATCTAGTTCAGAGGAACAAGGCCTACTGATGACCTTCCAGAAAAGGGAGCTGTCCTTTAGTTCATTAGCTTGTATCAGCTCTTCCCAGGCCTGTTTCTGTAACAATGCCCTCTGCTCTTTTAGTACACTTTCATAGTTTTTACGGCAAGAGGTTACCATATCTTTATTATGCAGAATTTCTTTCAGAGCTACTTTTACATTTCTTAGTGCCTAAAGCACCCACTATCAAACCATCTTGGAATATTCAAACTGGAAGGAAATGCTGGTAAAGTTAACAGGCCCGCCAGAGACTGGGCAACCAACATCTATAAAGAAATTACATCTTCGTCTAAAGGGGGTATTTTGAGGCACATCATAATCTCTTTTTGTCTTAATTTAAAGAGGGAACTATTAAGAGCATTAGTGTCCTCTGTGACCACCGCAGTCACCTCCCTGGTCAGTTGGCATTATTGCCCTTGCCCTCTTATTATCCTGAACTGCTATCAGGCCCTGTGCCCCCAACCCCAAAATCACAGGGTTATGATCATTAAAGGGACTATCCAAAATCCTAGAAAAATTAATAATATGGCCCATAGATGACAAGACATAAATAAAATCAATAATTGTGGCATGGCCCCTTCCTTTATAAGAGAGTGGAAAAATGCTATTAGGAGGCCTAGGTGCATGTTGCAATGTAAACCTAAGATAATAAATGTTTAAAAGGGCATTTAACCCGCGACCATCAGGATAATGCTCCATGTGCCATTCTTCTGAGGCCAGGCAAATGGGGGTATCTCTCGACCTTCGACCAACATCGGGGCATAAATGACAGTTAAAATCACCAAGCAGAACAACAATTGACTGTGGAAAATCATCACCCTGTAACAAATCCAGAAGCCCAGATAACTCCATCAAACTCCATCTGAGTCTTGTTTTTTGCGTTATATAATGTCTTAGTATAAACCTTAGTGTTCTCCCCACAGATACCTTTAGATCTTGTGCCACTCTAGAATTCCAAGGGATACCAAAGGGGATGATAGACGGAGCGTTGGAGCAAATCAAACACTCACCCCCAGTCAACTGATCTGGATTTAATCCATCATCATTCTTTAGCTCACTCCACCACCCCAGTTCAGACATGGCCAGATGCAAATCAGTCTGACCCTGTTCCTCATGGGAACAGTCCAGCCCGAACTGCCAAGACATGTCTTCCCTGGACCAGAAACAAGCATCCTGGGACCGGTTTCTGGCTAATCAGCTGTCATCAGCCAGTCTAGCTTGAATCCAGTGGCAAAGTGAGCAAGGGACCCACGTCTGGGCATACCCTGCCAACTTAGGGTGAACAAAGGGATACCAAAGGGGATGATGGATGGTGCATTGGAACAAATCAAACACTCACCCCAAATCAACTGATCTGGGTTTAATCCATTATCATTCTTTAGCTCACTCCACCACCCCAGTTCAGACATGGCCATCTGCAAATCAGTCTGACCCTGTGCCTCATGGGAACAGTCCAGCCTGAACTGCCAAGCTATGTCTTCCCTGGACCAGAAACAAGCATCCTGGGACCGGGTTCTGGCTATTCAGCCGTCATCAGCCAGGCTATCTTGAATCCAGTGGCAATGTGAGCAAGGGACCCACGTCTGAGCATACCCTGTTAACTTAGGGTGAACTAAGTGATACCAAAGGGAATGATGAACGAAGCGTTGGAGCAAATCAAACACTCACTCTAGAATTCCAATTCAACAATTTTATCGATGCACTGAGGTCAAGTGCAATAAAAATTCCTAAACACCCTTTTGCACGGCCAGAGGATGAATCTTCTGCCGGGAGAAAAAAGGTCTTATAACCTTCCAAGAAAAACATATTTTTCCATCTCCCAGGTCTCCTGCAAACATATGATCTTATATTAGGATATAAAATTAATCCATCTCTCGTTTTCAAATTTGGGAGCTAGGCCGGCCACAGTCCAGGATATCAAACTAATGCTTCCGGCACAATAATCACTATATGATGTGGCAAGAGCTATCGCTCACCCTGGGGGCCTATCTGGCAAGAAGGGCGATACTATTGATAGGTTGAACTACAGTGTCTCTCGTATGGGGTTCAGGGGCATAATGTCCTGATTTTTGGGTTCAATTGGATTTATCTGCGGTGGGCTATGTTCTGTGCCCTCGTCATGTCAATACAAACCATTTAGATCTGGCAAAGGAGCATAAAAATGTGATAAAATCACTAAACCCTCGCCTATAAGCCCCCCCCCCCCCTCCCTCCAGACCATAGGCAGGCTTCCTTGCTGGGATATATGCTGGAATGTTTGGAGTTGGTCAATAGAAAAACCTAAAAGAAGAGGTTTCATCTCTGAGGCATAGAAAGGAAAATCCACAGAGTGTTTCAAAATGTTATGAGCCAATGGTGGAAATCTAAAAGTGACTATCACAGTATCGCCCAAATACTTTTTTTTGAGCAACCAATCCATGAAATCCTTCTTGCCATCAATATATTAGTGTGATCTGAGTCGTTGAACCGACTATGTGTTCCGAACCAATGCACTACCTTGTTAATCAGATTTTCAGTGGATTCACTATTGTGTGTACCCATACCTTGGACCCCCACAAAGACCACAGTATAAGGGCAACACTCCGGGGCAAATCAATTATTGGGAGACCCTCACTGTTTGAGATGCTTCGATTGGCACTCACTTGCTCGGGCTCATCAGCTTTATTATGTTGGTCCCCCTACCTCTCGCGCCCCTTGACAGACTTCCACCTGGGGAATGGAATTACCAAAGGGCACCATGCTTGGGTACATCACTTGATTCAGTGACCCTTTCTCTACAGTCATATTCTTATATGTCCCCCACTCTTTATTTATGCTACTAGCTGCTTGTGGTTGCGCAATTGGAGGGGGAGGTATTTTGGGAACAGTTTTCAACAAACGCTCTACTTTGTTCAGTGTTTCTTTGGTATCTATTCGAGCTTTGTCCAGTTTGTCCCAAAGTTGGGATATTAAATCAGTCACCACATTTGTGAGATTTTCTCTATAGTGTTCCAAAAATCCCCCATATCTGTCACACCAGGTTGGAATAGAGGCGCTTCCACTCTCCCTGTGGGGTCGTTTTTCTTTCTTCATTTGCACTGTCATTTAGGTGCCGGAGAAACAACTGGCTCAGCCCTTTCTTTATTGATAGTCCAAGAGAGTTAGCACATTCCTTTCCCCCCTCTTGCGTTATAACGCTTATGGCAGAGGCATGCGAGTTGTCAGGATAAGTGGCCTAGGGATTCCTATCCGGCAAGTCAGATACCTCTCTGTGCGTAAGTGCAGGTACAGGGAGACCGACAGAGCATATAGAGAGCCTTCTCTCGGCATTGTCAATATCTTTTGAATTAGCTCCCACTGCTTTTGCCAAAAAATAGTCAACAGTAGGCGCTTATTACCATTAAGATGGCCAGTGCGTGCAGCCTGTTTTTTCCCCACGGTTAGTCAGATTGTACAGGAGATTCCTGCCGTAATGAAGTTATAATTGGCCTCCGCCCCAAAACAAAACATTGTTCGCCAAGCTTACAAAGTACAAAAAATACACTACCCAGCCATGTCTCTGTAGTTACTTCACCACGATGTCCACATAGGATACTGTGTCCCTCGCACTGTAGCTACCTCGTAGTCGACCAGCCAAGAGAATAAGCCCAGCCCGGCCTGCCGTGGACGGGCATAGCTGATTTTAGAGCATTAGGAGGGAAACGTCACCTCCTGTGCCATGCGCAAGGTCTGCTGGAGGACTGCGTCCCACCCCAGCGATGCACGGGCAATGGTTCTGGAGTTGCCTGATTGGCCTTGGACGGCCCAAGTTGAAGTCCCCACTCCGGTCTGCAGGTAAGGGCAGGAAATTGCAGCAGGGAACAACGTTGGGGTTAGAACAGCCCAAGTGAAAAGCAAAGATACCAATCGGGGAAGTGGAGTGGGCACAGGCTTTAAATAGAGGCTGACTGTGTGCATTTAGTGCACCTGCCAGTGTCATGGAAAGTTCACTGTGAGCCAGGAGTCAGATTAACAAAAGCACAGGGTCCTGCAAAGTTCACTATTAGCCCGGGGGCTCATTAGCAAATGCATCTCCGGGGTGATGGAATATTCAAGCAGAGCTAACAGAGTCATGGAATGTTCACTGTGAGGGAGGGGGTTGATTTGCAAATCCGTCTCCGGGGTCATATAATGTTCAAGCAGGGCTATTAATCTTAATGGGGAAACCTCCTGAGTTGAAGTGACAAGGACACCTGTTGCTGCTGTTTATCGTAGAACATTTGCAATAAACAGAGTGATTAGTCCTGACAGTTACTTAGCATTAATGTGATTGATTGGTGCACCTGCCAAGATACTGGAACGTTCACAGTGGTTGTAAGGAGCTGTGTGTTTTGGTGACAGTCCAATCAGTTGTCTGTAGAGGTCAATACTTCCTCTTATGCCAACCTGAATAGAGCATACAGCAAACAAAATCAGAATATGGACGCACTAAATGAAGGGGGGGTGAGAAGGAAACAAGTGTGGCTCAAACTCACAGACTCCTTGAGGGCTGTGCAGTGGCTGGGACCATAGCAGTCACTCCTAAAGTCACTGCAGATCCGAGGCACCTTTTCCATCCTTGAAAACTGCAAAAAAACGAAAGGCGTGTCTTTTTGAATCGGTCTCACTAGCGTAGCCTTAGGTCACACCAGGCTGCTCCTGCTTAAAGCACCAGAATTCCTCCTGAGTGATAGAGCACTCTACTAATGCCCATACACAACACAACACAACTCAACACGACATAACACACAACATAACGCATTCAAGAAGCAGCTAAAAACCTGGCTGTTCTAACTGAAACTCTGTGCAGCCAAAGGCGCCGAGAGATCCCTGATGGGATGATTTGTTGAGCGCTACAAATTCTAATATTAATAATAATAACATAACGCGAAACACACAACGTAACCTAACATAGCATAACATAACACATAACATAACACAAAACACGTGACTTGGTGGAGCATGCAATGTGTGTCAAGACTCAGCTGAATGGTGGCCAGGACTGATCTCAATGATTTGACTCCAAGGCTGTGGCTTTGGGGCCTTCTCTTACGATGGCCTTTGTTGTTTTGATCTCCAATATTTCCTTCAAAAGCACTGCCGTGCTTGTCTCTGTCATTGTGTTCGCTATCTTTCGCTTTCCAGCAGTTGCTGAGATGTTTTTTGCCTGGGCATAAGTCTCTCGGCTGAGACAAAGGATCGCTGATGGTGGAGGGAGGGAGAAAGGGGAACATTCTTGATTTACGATCAGAGGCACAGGCAGAGACCATTTGAGCAGATCTGGCTGGTATGTTGGTTGGAGATGTAACACAATTTCCACCACAAGCATGTCGATGAATAAGCTACATGTTGATATGTCCCCACGTTCTTGTGTTTTGATTCTCTGGTGCTTTCATATAGAGGGAGTTAGGCCTCTGTGAATTGTAAAGTCTAGCAGTGGTGTAGAAAGATACAGCTTTCCCAAAACCAAACTCTCCACAAGGAAAAGCAAATGCATAACACAGAACCTTTCTTCACAAGCCAACAGATAATGTAACCAGCGTGAACCAGCCTACCATACTGCAAGACCCTCCTTTACCTTGCCCTCTCTTGAGGAGGTCATTTTCTAGGGTCTAGGTCACACGTAGAAGTGGAATTATATTTGGTCAGACTTGGAGTGATTCCCTGCTAAATGTGAGGGCCTTTCTTTACGAATCTGGTTGTGACCCTGCAACCTTTTACCGGCTAGGCAATTGGGTATGGTGGCTGGAGGGCATTGCATTTCCTGGGGCAGTCCCTTCTCCCGGCCAGCAGGCTATGTCAGCACCAGGCTCATGGCCAATAATGGTATATCTTCTGGGGCATTCTAGTGACATCCCCACTGTCTGGTGTATTATTCTCCTGGTGATTTCGTGTTTAGGAGGTAGGTGTTTGTGGATTTTAAGTTCCAGCTTTGGCATGGTTGGATGTAGCTGTTCCAAATCAAAGCCCACCTCATGGAAAAGTCTGGTATAGAACAGAACCTTCTTTTGCAACAAGCCAGCAGATAACGTAAATAGTCTGGTATGGGCTAAGGCACAGAGAGGGCCTCCCGCACCTTGCCCTCTGTAAAATAGCTCATGGGCTCTAGCCTCAACAGAAAAATTGAGTGGCAGTTGGAATGCCTTTGGTTAATTAGCTGCTAAATGCTGAGGCATTCCTTCATGGTACATTCCTGAGGGTCTCTATTGGCTAAGCAATTGAACAGAGACTGTAGAACACCGTGTTTTCTGGTGTAAGGCCTTGTCAGCCTCGAACTCGTAGCCATGTGCCCGATATTGCCAATGGAGTCTCTTCAGCGGGGTCACATGTCAGATACAGGGGTGAGATGTGAGGAGCAGTGGTGCACCCATGTGGGGGTGACAGAGAAAGATGGAAGCAGCAACCCCCGTTTTGGCATTCTGCACAGTGCCACTTACTGCACTGTCTGACTGTTTGCTTGCGGTCTCTGGCATCATAAAGGTCAGTTTGTTTCTGCTGTACTATGGCTCTTTCATGGTCTACAGCAGCTCCAAAACTTTCTCTGGGGGTCACAGGCACATATTCTTTGGGCTAGTTGTATGACCGTTTTTGCTGTCGTAAAAAGGTATTCAACCCTTTTGCGACCCCAAAAAACAGTGGTGGTATGCACCAACACTATTTTGAGAGTCAAAGACCCTCAAAATAGCGTTTGCGACTCGCTATTAGAAAGGGGGGTGCAAAGGGCATCCCTTTCTAAGGGCGAGTCCAAATGGTATGTACCATTGTTTTGCAACCACATTTGCGGTCGCAAAACACTTGCGGTTTACACCTACCATTCGCAAACAGGAAAGGGTCCCCAGGGGACCCCTTCTCCTTTGTGAATGGGTGCGAAAAGTGCAGGCAGTGGTCTCATGGACTACTGCCTGCCCTTAAAATATGAAACTGAAAAGTTTGATTTTTCTTTTTTAAATGCATCCCGTTTTCCTTCAAGGAAAATGGGCTGCATTAAAAAAAAATGCTGTATGTAAAACGCAGTCCCGGGCTTGGTGGTCTGCTGACCCCAGCAGGCCACCATCCCTGGGTGTGCCAGCCATTCCCAATGGCGTTGCAACTTGCGCTTGCCTCCTGAATATTGATGAGGCATGCAATTTGCGACCCCATTGGGAATTGCTAACAGTGTTTATTATACTGTTGTACATTGCATTTAGCGATTCGCAAATTGCAAGTGACGAAATTTTCGAGTCGCAAAGCGACACAATTTGTGAGTCGCAAAATGCAAGCCTCGTACATCTGGCCCTATATGTTCTTTACTGCAGGATGTTCTGATACAGCTGTGAATAATGGGGCAGGACAGAGCTGCAGATTCAACCCATCATCCGCAGCACGGCGTAGCACCATCTCTCATCATAGTATTTCTATGAACAGGTGTTGATTAATACACCTGGAATGCACAAATATTTGCACTATTTTACCTAGAAAGTTGCACTAAGCACAAGCTTCCAGCCACCCAACTAAGAATGTACATATCACTCCTAGCTAAATGCAGTCCAATAAGCAATTTGCACAATTTTCATTAGTTTTTTTTCCATAGGGAAAACATTTTTACCTGCAGAGAGGCCCTAACCTTTTCCCAGTCTAGAGGTAACCTACTGCCCTTCTCAACCCGAGAAGGGAGTTATACTAGTCATTTGCTGGAGTGAAACTCTGACCATTTACTGGGTGGGGAAAACATTAGGCAAGAGTTTGGGAGTGATCATAAACTTTCAATGCACTCCAAACCCTAATCTTCCCATTGGTCACCCTTTAATTGCATTCTAGTACTGCAGATTTCTCTGCGCTTGTGGCACGTATAAAGACGAACAGTTGGCATGCCTTTGATTTGACAGTTAGCCTATATATGGTCTGTGAATGCCCACCTTTGAAGCTAAGACCTTTTGTCTACTCTTGCTCCGTTGCTTACATACTCCTCCAACTGCCTGACAGAGTATGGCTGTTGAGAGTCACGTATAACATTGTCTGCACAAATTAGAGTTGACAATGCTTTATATATATATATATATATATATATATATAAAACAAAAAACAAAAAAAAACAAATATATATATATATATATATATATATATATATATATTTTTTTTTTGTTTTTGTTTTGTTTTTTTGTTCTATTTACCACTAAAATACATAATGACTCCTAAACCATGGGAGACAACTCCTTTGGTATGGGGGACATTCGTTTACTTTCTCCCAAAACAAACTCTCACTTTGGGAGTTTGTTTTTTGTAAAAAGTAAAATGTTGGAAAAGTTTGATGGGCAGCCATCATGTTTGATGGTGCTGTCCGCCAAACGTTTGTAATATTGACAGGAACTGCTGTGACGGCGATTCCTGAAGATGTTTAGAGATATTTGCAATGCTTGTGGAGGACTCAAAAGTTGGCAGGTGGAGGACCCTCAGTATGGCAGAAGTAAAGTACTCTAAATCAGCCCCTATATCTTTACCGTTCTATTGTAAAAACTAGGAATGGGAAATACTGTCTAATTGTGAACACACAGTGAACAAATACATAAATAATGTGCCATTGGGAAAAATGAACACGTGTTTCTGCTTCATTGTCAGAAATGGTCATAAAGTACATGCTTTATTCAAAGGTAATCAGCATATGTGTACATTGATGCGCAATTTTAAAAATTAAGCAAGTATGTGCAATGCTGTGTCATTGTGGAAAAAGGGCAGAATGTGCTACTGTGAGACTTCGCAAATGTGTCCATTACAGTGATGTAAGAAATTGGGTTATAATTTAGGGTGGGTGACTACTGGAATAATCACAACCAATATCATGGTGAACCCTCACAGTCTCTAAATTAACTTGAGCTCAACCCCCGAGTAGACTTAACTTACAGCAATGTGTAAAGTATTTATGCAGAACCAAAGCAGTAATACACTCAAACTGCAAAGCAATAAAAATCCAAAACCCAATTACAAACATAGAGTACAATTGTATTTAAAAAATGACATAAATATGAGAAAAATCCAATAAGAGGACACAGAGATATTATTTTTCAAGTTTTAAGTAGGAAAAGAAGTGTAAATTGCCAATGATAGTCAAGTCTCTCTCTAGAAAGGATTTACGTGCAATTTGAAGTTGACCGCAATAGACCGGGGGGGGGGGGGGGGGGGGGGTTGGGAAAGAGGGGGGACGGGGGCGGTTAGGAGGGGAGGTCACTTTATGCCAGGCACTAGCTAGTATGTGGGAATGAATCCTGGAATGCCCTAACCAATGAGGTAAACGTTCCTGGGGCCAGCCCTGCTCACTTTAGATGGCAAAAGGTTAGGCCACACAAAATGTAAGTTTAGTGGTCTCGGTATGTGTGTGTGGGAGAGGTTACTATGGTAATCCCTGTAGTTTCAAACAGCAGCTGTACCCACAATAAACCCCGAAACAGGCATCTGGTAGTAAAAAAAACAGGATTCTTCAGCAACCAGACAGAGGACACACAAGAATTCTCTAGGAATCCTGTTCCCTTCCTTTTAAGTGCGCCCCAGGTGTTACATATAAATCTCAGAGACAGAAGTTGGATAAAATAAAGTAGGGTGTTTCATCAATCAGGCAGTGAATACATAAGAGTTGTTTCTGCTTCATGTTCCCTTCCTTTCAAGAACTATGTGTAGCTTAGCGGACGTGTCAAGCAGGCTGTGATGATGTGCACGGTCTAGTAGTTGGGATGGGAGGAGTTACGGGGTTGGAGGAAGAGGAGAGGCAGAGACAGGAAAGGGGCAGTTAGAGTAGGGACACAGAACTGATAAGAAGCAAGAATAAAGCTCCTTAAATATACATAACTGGTGTTTGTCATTATTGCACCTAAGACATGACAACTGGCGAAGAGGGTGGGATAGTGCAGTCAGCCACCTACCGAACCCCAAGTAGAAGCGTCCCTGTCCCGGCAGCGGGAAGGAAAGAGAAACGCTGTTGAGCCACGTGTGGCTGAAGTAGGTCCGCCGCCCAGAACAAGAAGCCAGCAGTAATTGCCCCTGCTCTGCGATCTACCTGTTGCGTAGAGCCCTGCGGGAGAAGGCAGCATCGAGCGCTGGGGTGTTTGAAGCGGGGCGCCGATTCGCGCCAAAACCGCGAGTCACCCTTGATGCGTGCAAACTGGCACACGACTCACGAGGAGAAGTCGGGTGCCTACCCTGATTCTGCCTACTGCCCCGGCGATCGAAGAGCACTTGAGGTGCTGCCCAAGGTGTGTGAAAGCGTCCCGACGAAGAACGCCAAGACACGTGGAAGGAGACGGCTCACCCCCGATGCGTGAGAGACGGCCTGACCATCGTCCACTGACGCTGCGAGATTTCCCTGCTCCTACCTGGAGGTCCTGAAGGTCTGTGAGCGCAGGGACACTGAAGAAGCGATGCAGCGTGCAGAAATCGGCTGCCGGTGAGTCCTGGAGAGCGAGCATGCCCTGAATGAAAGCAAGTCTCGTGTGGACCGAGATCTCACGAACGGCGGCCATCTTAGGAACAGGCAACCATTAGGACACTCTATGTGTGAAACATAAGCGACAATTTTTAAGTCAGGCAGCACCCGGCTGAAAGCAAAACAAGCATTGGAAATTGTAAAACAAGCTTTGGAAGCTGCAAAACAAGCATTGGAAGCTGCAAAACAAGCATTGGAAAGTGCAAAACAAGCATTGGAAGTTGCAAAAACAAGCATTGGACATTACAAAACATGCATTGAAAATTGCAAAACAAGCATTGCAAATTGCAAAACAAGCATTAATAACTGCAAAACGAGCATTGACGAGTGCAAAACAAGCATTGATATTGGTAAAAACAAGCTGCAAAATAAGCATTAGCAAGTGTGTAAGGGGACACCAATAGATCAGTTCAGCCATGTCGAACTCACTGCATCGAAATGGAGGCGGTGCAGCGGTGGCTGCCCCTTTCATGCCCATAGTCTCACATCAGCGCCCCCCAGAATCACTGACCCTGGTGGCTGGCGGGAGCATGGGCCCTCGATGGCAGGAGTGGTTGGAGGACTTCGAGGACTACCTTAAAGGATCTAAAGTCACGGGAGACAGAGACAAGCTAATTGCACTCCGCAATCTGGTCGGCAAAGAGATTGGCAAAGTGATCAAAGAATTGCCAACGGATGATAAAGGGACTTATGACAAAGTGCGAGATGCGCTAAACAGAAAGTTTGTGCACAAAAGAAATGTGGACTACAAGAGATATGTGTTTCATCAGGCGCGTCAAGACAAGGATGAAATGATGAGCACATTCATATCCAGACTACGCCAACTGTCTCAGAATTGCAACTTTGACTCGTTCTCGACGGAGGATGCCATCCGACTGAGAGTCATTGAGGGCTGTCATTCAGAGACACTCCAAAGGCGGCTGCTAAGGAAAAACCATGATCTCGACGAAATAGAGGAAATGACGAGAGTGTACGACCAGGCAGAAGAGCATGCCAGGAACATGGAGACAGGGCGTGGTGAGAAAAAAGAGCAAGCATATTGGACACAAAACACCAACTGTAGGAAGGTGGATATCTGACTATGGTTACCCCCAAATTTTTTGCCTGGTGTTTAGCTGGTTTTTTACTTAGTTGGCCTGGGATCCTGCTATTCAGAGCCCCAGGCTGATTGCTCTCTCCTTAAAATGGACTCCATGCACCTTAGGTGCATAACACAATTGGAATTGGTTCACCTTATTGGCCCCTGTAACAGTGTACCATAGGTACCCAGGGCATAGGTGCATCCAAGGCCTACCAGGGGCTGCAGCATGTATTGTGCCACCCCTGGCCTGGCCTCCATATTTTGACACAACTGGCTGATCACTCAGCTGGGGTAAGTTGGTGTAATCACCTCTTGCTTAGATATAGTATCCCTATATCTAACCCTAAACTGGACACATATGTTCCTATCAGCCACTCCTATGGAAGGCCTCATCAATCCTGGAGGCAGAGTGCTTGGAAATATGTGAGATGGTGCTCTAGCATGAGCTGAGCCTGTCTGCAGCTGTCGGGAACCACTCCCTAAGCTGTTCCGGGATATTGCCATACCATATACTCTTAAGTGCATTATAATCCTCGCGGTTATATGCTATCTTTGGTTTGGCTTTATCAAAACATGTCGAGTAAGGTGTCATACAAATTGGAATACTATCCCCTCGACAGTTCTGTCGACGGGGATAGCATTCCACCCTTCTAGAGGGACACGACATGTGTGTAGCCTTAACCCCGGTTAAAGTTAACCAGAGCCTCAGCATCACAAAATGGATGCTGCCACCACAGACACAAGTCTGGCCCCCTGCTGCTGGGAGTCCTTCCAGCGAGGGAAGCCTGGACAAAGGGTTTCCTGCCTTGGGAGGTGCGAGCACCTCCCCAGACAGGGTTTTGTGTATTGGGTAGGACAGGGCTGAATAGATTGAGACAAGGTGTCCCCGTGCATAAGCATGTATTGTGCCACCCCTGGCCTGGCCTCCATATTTTGACACAACTGGCTGATCACTCAGCTGGGGTAAGTTGGTGTAATCACCTCTTGCTTAGATATAGTATCCCTATATCTAACCCTAAACTGGACACATATGTTCCTATCAGCCACTCCTATGGAAGGCCTCATCAATCCTGGAGGCAGAGTGCTTGGAAATATGTGAGATGGTGCTCTAGCATGAGCTGAGCCTGTCTGCAGCTGTCGGGAACCACTCCCTAAGCTGTTCCGGGATATTGCCATACCATATACTCTTAAGTGCATTATAATCCTCGCGGTTATATGCTATCTTTGGTTTGGCTTTATCAAAACATGTCGAGTAAGGTGTCATACAAATTGGAATACTATCCCCTCGACAGTTCTGTCGACGGGGATAGCATTCCACCCTTCTAGAGGGACACGACATGTGTGTAGCCTTAACCCCGGTTAAAGTTAACCAGAGCCTCAGCATCACAAAATGGATGCTGCCACCACAGACACAAGTCTGGCCCCCTGCTGCTGGGAGTCCTTCCAGCGAGGGAAGCCTGGACAAAGGGTTTCCTGCCTTGGGAGGTGCGAGCACCTCCCCAGACAGGGTTTTGTGTATTGGGTAGGACAGGGCTGAATAGATTGAGACAAGGTGTCCCCGTGCATAAGCCAGTCCAAACCGGTCCTGGGACTTTCCAGACCCGGGCCTGGCGAGGAGCTGGACAAAGGAAAGGGGGTGTAACCGCCCCCCTTCCTGGTCCCACCCAGAGGAGGGACCTAGCAGGTGATCCACCCTTCAGATTGGGAATAAGAGTGGTAGCAGTGCCATTGCACAGCAGATCATCCTGAATCAACTTTACACCAAGAAGAAGACTGGACTTCGACATTCTGCTGCTCAGAAGACTGAAGAGAATCTCCCTTGTGGCCTAGGAGTGGCCACCCTGTGAAAGCAGGTACCAACCAGTGAATCGACGTCTGCTTTGCCGCCGCCTCCCGCCGGAGCCCGAGCCCAGAGCCTGACAAGACCCAGACTCCCAGACTTTTCAGAGCCCGATCCACAGTCCCTGCAAAGAAGGGACCCATGGAGGCACCGAGAGACGTGGGACCGGACATCTTGGAAGACACCCAAAGAGCTGACAGCGCAACACCAGAGGCATCCTCGACGTTGTGCTTTGGGGCCTGAGAACCCCCACCACCGAGCAGCCCTTGCACCAAAGATCAGCCCCCCAGCATCTCCACGATCTGCGTGGGGCCCTTTTGCATTTGCCACTCGACGCGCCATCCTGGCCACTAGCCACGTGGTTAGCGGCCATCTTGGCAACGAAACCGACAAACTACCCTGCGGGTATGGTTGCTCTAGACTTGTTCTAGCTCCTGTAGAAAGGAGCCCCCGCTCTGACCTTGCTGATCCGAGTGGTAAGCATTTTTTGATTCCTGCGTGGCTTGCATTAGCCAAGGCCTGTTTGCTCCGATCAAGTTGCCGACACCGCCAACAGCGAGAAGCCTGCGTGGGGCAGCTCGTGACAGACTCCTGGACGTCCTCGACCCCCGGTGTCCACGTGGCTGCAGAGAGAAGCTACACCTCAACGCCTGTTTGCACCCGACATCGCCTGGTTCCAATCTGGTTCCACGGTAGTCACTGGCTAGTGACTTTGAACATTGTCCCCTTTGCTTTCAGGTCTTCACAGCTTCAGATCCACCCTTGGATCCACCGGAACTCTTCACATCGAGCCGCCTGCAGCATCTTCAGCTCCAAGCACCATCAACCAGCGTGACGAAACCCGACACTACTTCGACCCTGTGCACCCGCTTCCTGTGGGTGAGGTAACTCAGCTCCGCCGGTGTTCCTACACTGGTACACATCTCAAGGGCCTGTGTCTTAAGTTTCAGCGTTCTAGGTCACTCAGAAGGTTCCGAACTAACTAACTTTGTACTTTTTACGCACCATAGACTTTGTATTGGTGAGTGCGTGCACTTTAAACACTGCACCCGAGTCCCGCGGGCCTTTCCCGACTTAGTCACTGCTAGTCTCGAATAGCTCCAGCGATTCCCAAGGCCCTAGGCCTGTTTCCGTTCTGATTGGTATCTCTTATACCACTTTCTTAGTATATGGTTTAGGTGGCCCCTAGGGCTCATCCATATTGTGCAACTTTTGTGTATTTTAAACTGTCTTGTGATTTAACGCTTGTGCTTCTGTGCTCATAAAGAGTCCAGTGGATTTTGTAGTTAATAAATCAATATATATTTTCAATATATATCTGTGTGGTGTCCTTTCATTTGGTATTCAAGGGGGTTGTGTATGGTAATACAGCTGGCTTCACATGCCTTTCAGAGTTTAGCCTAAGACTGCTTTGTCCATGTTACCACTAGGATAACTGGTCTATAAGGTTGACTTACAACCAATCACCATAAGGGTTGCTTGGCATGGTACAAAGTGATCACTAGAATTAGTGAGCATTATATACCAGGCCAACTTCTCACACCAACGCTCAGAGAAGATCAAATGACCGTCAGAGGAGGTCTCGGCCAGCGTCCAGACACCCACACAGAAGTCATCAACGCTATGAATCTGGAAGGAGAGACACCAAGTCAAGCTACGCCAAGAAGCCAGAGCATCCACGGAAATGCTACCGATGTGGTTATGATTTCCCACACACAGATGGATGTCCAGCAGTGGGCCAACAGTGCCGGAAATGCGGACGCAAGAACCATTTTGAAGTAATGTGCGGAGTGTACAGCAAGGAGAGAAGGAGTGAGACAAACAGATCTCGCCTAGAGGATAAGCGACACCATGCAAGACAGAGCAATATCATCCTCTGGCTCGTCACATTCCAGCAGGGAATCCCACAGATCCCAATGAACCAGAAGGTCACCGTCGAGGGAATCGAGGTCGACCTCTCAAGAGACAGTGTACACGGACGAATATATATGTATGGTGGCCGACCCGGACCAGCTGAAGAAGTATCCTCTACTGGACATCAAAGTGGGGACACACGCAACCAAATTTGTGCTAGACAGTGGGGCATCACTGAACTACATGCCCGTAACCGAATATAACAAGATGAAGCCAACACCTGCCATGAGTCCAGCGCATGTCAGGGTGTTTACCTGGATGGCGAAGAAACCACTTCCCTGCCTGGGCAAGTTTGCAACGACACTCAAGCATGAATCCACATCAGTATCGGCGTACATTCACGTCATTGAGGGCCATGAGGCTGATTATCTTCTCAGTCTGCCCACAGCGGAGTGACTCCGGTTGGTTTAAATCTTGTACCGGGTCAATGACAATCCAGACATTGTCCGAAAGTTTCCCAAGCTATTCAGTGGGCTTGGCAAAATGAATAAGTGTCTGATTCGCCTGCACATCAATGACCAAGTGCGCCCTGTTGCTCAGCATCCAAGATGAGTGCCTTTCCACCTTCAGCAGGCTGTAGAGAACGAAATCCAAGAACTACTACAAGCGGACATTATTGAGAAAACGGATGGCCCCACACCATGGGTGTCACCAGTTGTCATAGTTCCAAAAAAGGGCACACCAGACAAAGTACGACTATGTGTGGACATGAGGCTTCCCAATACAGCCATAGAACGAGAATGTCACCCAGGGCCTCACCTGAGTGATATGATATCAGCATTGAATGGAGCCACGGTATTCTCAAAACTTGATCTCAACAAGGGATACCATCAGCTGGAGTTACACGAAAAATCAAGGTACATAACAACGTTTGCCACCCATCTGGGTTTGTTTCAGTATAAAAGGCTGAGTTTCGGTATCTCCTCTGCAGCGGAAATATTCCAAGAGGTCATCCACCAAACCATCAGACATATTCCGAATTCCCTGAACTATAGTGACGACATTTTGGTGTCCGGGTCAAACACACAAGAACATGACAAAGCTCTGGATCGAGTATGCCATGCTCTCCTAGAAGCTAATTTAACTCTTAACAAGGACAAGTGTGAATTCCATCAGTCCACTCTTAAGTTCTTCGGACATGTGTTCTCAGGGGATGGAATGAAGCCCGACCCTGAGAAAGTAGCAGCGCTCAACACCACCAAGAGCCCGCAAGATGTGAGCGACATTAGATCGTTTCTGGGCATGGCAAGCTACTGCTCCAGATACATCAAGGACTATGCCACAATCAGTCACCCACTTCGTGCCCTCACCAAGCAAGGACAACCATTTGTGTGGAGCCCTCAGTGTGAGCGGGCTTTCCAAGAGATCAAACAGGCGGTGGAATCGGCGAACAATCTAGCCTATTTCAACCCCAAAAGGAAGACGGAGATCACGGTGGATGCCAGTCCAGTGGGTTTGGGTGCCATTTTGGCTCAGTACAATAGTGACACTGATCGGCGTCACATTGTGGCATACGCCAGTCGCAGCCTATCTGACACCGAGAAGGCTTATTCTCAGCACGAGAAAGAGAGCTTAGCGGTTGTATGGGTGTGTGAGCATTTCCACGTGTTCATTTATCGTAAACATTTCACCATGATCACGGATCACCAGGCTCTTGTCACCATCTTCGGTAATCCCAAGGCCAAGATGACACCCCGCATTGAAAGGTGGGGTCTACGTCTGCAAGAATACACATATACAATCATTCATAAACCGGGAAAGGCTGAGAATCCTGCGGACTACATGTCCAGACACCCCCAAGCATCTCATGCCTCACGCCCGTCGATAGCCGAAGAGTACATACACTTCGTGGTAGGTGTAGCACGGCCACCGGCGGTTCCTTTGGAGGCGATAAAGGACGCTACTGCGCAAGACAACATTCTTCAGAAGGTAGTGCGCCGATTGCGCACACATCGCTGGAGACATGACAGTGAGGACGAGAGAAGTGATCCGCAAACCCGTCAGGAAATGCAAGCTTTCCGACATGTCAGTGACGAGTTGTCTGCTACCTCAGAGGGGCTCCTGCTGAGAGACCATCGGATTGTCATCCCAAGGCAGCTATGTCAAGGAGTGGTCAACCTTGCTCATGAAGGTCATCGGGGAGTTGTTGCCACCAAGAGAGCTCTCCGGGAGCGAGTCTGGTTCCCACAACTTGATCAAATGGTAGAGTTCACCCTAAAGGACTGTCCCCAGTGTCAACTGGTAAAGCCTGGAGATTCCCCGGCTCCTCTCCAAATTACTCAATTACCCAGTGGGGTATGGCAGGAACTTGCCATGGACTTCTATGGACCCCTCCAGTCAGGCAGGTATGTGGTGGCTATCATGGATGAATACTCGAGATTCCCAATAGCTCAGTTTGTGTCTTCCACCAACGCCTCCAGCACCATCGCCGTACTAGATGAGGTATTTGCCGCATGGGGTGTTCCCAAGGAACTCAAGAAAGACAATGGTCCCCCCTTTAACGGTCATGAATTTAGTGAATTCGCAAAGCATCTCAACTTTCGACATCGGAAGATCACGCCGCTGTGGCCACAAGCCAAGGGCACCATTGAACGGTACATGGCCACTCTGAAGAAGACTTTTCAACAAGCCACTTTGGTGAAAAAGGACTTACAAATAGCTCTCAATGAGGTGCCAAGGGCCTATCGAACTACCCCACATGCCACCACCAGAAAGTGTCCTGCCACTCTCATGCTGGGGTGACCAATCAGGACAAGGATCCCAACGTGGGAAGGAGCCCTGAGACAGGTGTCTCCGACCCGTGTCCATCGAGAAACAGTGATGGCTGATCAAGCGAGGAAGAGCAAAATTAAGACATATGCAGACACCAGACGGAGAGTCAAGTCTCCCTCTCTTCATACAGGAGATTGTGTAGTGGTCAAGCAAGAGCAGTCCAAGAAAACAGATTGTAGATTCAAGGAAGAACCATTGATCATCACTCAGCAAAAAGGCACCATGATCACTGCAGAATCTGAGAAAAGACGGATCACTCAAAACGTGTCTCATTTTCAGAAATGTACTCCGGGCATGAAAGAAACACTTGATAAGGATCCAGTACAACGAGATGCCGAAGGACTGAGTCAACCGAGTACAACCCTGAGACCTGACAGACCAATGGAAAATGCGTCTGCGGAGGTAGGACCGTGTCTCCGACCTCGAAGAGACATATACAAGCCAAAGAGACTGATTGAAGAACTATGATCAGCTCAGTTAATCTCTTTTGTTAACAAAGGGGGAGATGTGATGATGTGCACGGTCTAGTAGTTGGGATGGGAGGAGTTACGGGGTTGGAGGAAGAGGAGGGGCAGAGACAGGAAAGGGGCAGTTAGAGTAGGGACAGGGAACTGATAAGAAACAATAATAAAGCTCCTTAAATATACATAACTGGTGTTTGTCATTATTGCACCTAAGACATGACACAGGCTATGACACTGTGCCTCTTCTTACCGTCACAGAATATGCAGGCTAGTGACTACAGCGCTACTCTTTTACACTGTTGGTGCGCCTCCTGAGAGCAGCCCTCGGCAGGGGTTAAAGGGCATCCTATGGACACCCAAGACATCCACTTGCGGTGGGTGCTGTCACTGACTGCACCCGCCTGCAGGGGGATTTCTATTCCCCTTTAAAAACGCAGGCTGGTTCAAGGTTATATCAAACGCATGGGCAGCGTGGAGGAAAATTACGAGATATATGAAAATCCCTAAATATAATAGATATATTTCACTATGGCACTCCTTAATATTACCACCACAAATATACAACATGATTTCTAGATGCTGGGAAACGTTAGGAGTACTAACAATAGGAGATTTTCTGACTCCCACTTATGGTCAAAGATTTCAACAACTTCAATCAAAATTTGCTATTCCGAATAACAGTGTATTCAAATTTATACAAATCAATACAATTATAAATTCAAAAGCTGCTAATATTTTGCTGGATAATATCCCTTTAAATGATTGTCTGTCTAGATCCACCACTAGGATAGGTACTATCTATGACATCTTAATTGAAAATCAGCAAGATGATTTAGAATCTACCGAAGTGGGTTGGTCGAGGAAACTAAATAATCCCAACGTAGATATTGACATGTCGCTGATACTATCGACACAGCTTTTTATGTCATCTAACTTGAAAGCTCAATTATATAAAACCATTTATGATTTATATTTTACTCCCGCCAAACTCTACTCTTGGGGGATAAGGCCCACTTCAGAGTGTCCAAGGTGTGGCAAAGCAGCAGCAAACCTGTTACACATGCTCTATGAATGTGATAAACTACTACCACTTAGAACAATGATTGCTGGGTTCTGTCAGGAAGTGTTCGGGCATCCAGTAGCCGAATCTCCCACCCTCTATATTTTGGGCTACGATAACACTCTGAGCCATACTAAGGCGGAAGAAGTATCACTCTTCCTGGGTACGAAAATATATAGAATAACACTAACAGCCCGTTGGAAGGATGCTGATCCCCCTCACTTTCAGAATTGGCTGTCCCGGCTGTTAGGTATGTACAATCAAGAAAAGGCGATTTTTGCCTGTAAATGGACAAAGTCTAGAGCACGTGGTATTGAGATCTGGAAACCAATTGAAAATTTGTAGAAATGACTATCGAGAATGTGGATAAATGAGTGTTATCAGGACCAAACTGTCATAGATTTTTGTCTTTTTATGTTATATCCATAGTATTTCTGTTCTTTTTAAAACAGTTGTTTATAATTTCTGAATTCCTTGTTTAAACATTGTTCTCCTCACTGTCTATATCTGCAACTGTAAATTACCAAATAAAAAAAAAATAAAAAAAACAAAAGCAGCCGCATGAACACATCTTTCAAAAAATAAAAAACAAAGGAAAAAAAATAAAATAAAAACGCAGGCTGGTTACCGCCCCCACAGTGAAACATGGAGCGGCTTTAAAGCAGCTGCTCCATATTTCACGTGATTGTGCTGCCCCCAGGACAGCACAACTTTGCGGCTGCCTTGGAGGCAACGCATTCCCCGTAATGCGACGCATTTTCCTTCATTGCACTGGGCTCACCTTTTTAAAGGTGAACCCGGCGCAATGAAGGAAAATGTACCTCATGTGTAATACGGCCCCACGTAAGCAACATGTAACTTTCAAGAAGTTCCCTTTCCCTAATGTTTATCAGCAATCTGACTTAATTATTGAATCCGATACTTATTTACTGTTAACTAGAGTTCTGTAATTATTTTTCTAGCTAGTCTCATTCCAAAGATAAAGTATTAGTATTTTAATCTTCAGGCTAGTCAGCCTTTCTAAAGTGAACATAGTTTTTGTTCCCTAGTTACTGTTAGGACATGATAACTTTACATTTTCCCATGTACTATCTTTAAATGGCATGCACACTGCCTTGTGTGATATATAGGGCCTACTAGTGAAATGAAAATTATTTTTGTATAGCATACTACTGTCTGAAGTCATCTAGGCATTTAACATTTAACTTATGGTCCATGTATGTAGCATATACTGGTGATCTAATTACGGCAATTATGAGTATACCAATTCTGACATGTTCAAAGGATGTGCACAAACATTTTACCCCTGGTTAGCAGTTTTAAAGGGCAATGAGTTCTTCAGCCAGCAAAAACAGTTAAGGCAAAACATTGGGGAACATCATGCAAAAGATGGTAATTTCCTATGTGAGATCATGAAAAAATAGAAAACATCTGCATTGATGGGCATTTGTGGAAATGTTTTAAATAAACCTTTGACCCAACATATATATCCTTTTGTCTATCTGCAATTTAACATACCCCATTTGCCTCTAATTAGCTGATTATCACCCTTGCACAATTTTATTTAATCATAACCCCTTTGGCCATTGCTGCTAGTCTCCTTTGTCTTTTCAATTCCTTGTGGGACCCCAGGATAGCAGGGGTACAACCAATATTTTCAAGAGAGTTGTGGGTGGACTCTAGGAGTCGCAGTGGCTTCCCTAAAGGAATTTCAAAAGTGCCCCTACATTTGCAGGGTTAAGAAATTTATGTCCCACCAGGCTTTCCATCAATATTTTAATGACTTCTATAGCTGGACCTTTTGTTCTGCTCCCTGGGAGTGCAGGTACCTCTAGTTGTTGATTCTATGGATGCATGTTTTGAGGCATAAAGTGTATTAAAGAAGACTCAAATATGTCATGTTTATAATATGTTATTAAAATATGTATTGCTGACGGTGATTTTTCATGAAAGTTGCAATGTTTTATTGATAATAATGATTGCAGATAAGACATGGTTTATAATGACAGTGATAGTGAGATGCTATTTTAACATGTGACTCTTGGTCTTTTAATGTGGTAACCTTCACAAAGTCAACACATCTGCTTTAAATAAAACAACACCCTCCCATAGGGTAACGTGATAGCTAGTATGGGAGGGGGCACTGTGATTTTTAGGGAGTCATGGCCCTTTAGTGCTCAAATGTGAATTCAGAGTATCACCAAGGTATGTCCACCTACCTTACGCCTATATTTGTACATTTTGGAGTGTGTATGTGTGTAATAAATGTACTTTTCCAAAGCAAAATAACACACTTGCACAATTACTGTTGAGTGTCATAATTGTATTCCAACTAATGGTGTCTACTAGCCCACAACCTCCTCTGAGTATGCCTTGGACAGCACTGCTATGCTACCCTGAGAAAGTCAAGTGTTACAATGGGGTGCTTGGTTCCCAGTGAAAAGTATTTGTGGACCTACTACTTGCACAGGCCTGACATCTGCACAGCTATTAGCCCAGGTTCCTTATAAGAACCCTCAAACCCTCCTTTAAATTTTTCAGTTGGTCTTTGAACCGTAAAATGTCCCATTTTCTACAATTGTTCCCTAGTGAATCCCTAACGGATAACCCTTACCGCCTGAGTCAAATCATCTTCAAAACCTCTTCAATTTTCTCCAAAGTCTCAGGTCGAGGACTCTTTAAAATGCACCATTTGCCACACCATTTGCTAACAAAATTATTCCTTGAGAACAATCAAACTCCTATGAAGAATTCGTTTTTAAATACTATCTAAATGTGAACAATGGTACAGGCTCAACATATTTTTGAAATCACAATTTTCCCCACAAATGTGTTGGAGGAGAAGCCGCATGCTCCAATTAAAGTTATTTTTCATTCATGCACAGTTTTGACTTTTCTAAATTTGCACTATCAAATATTATACAAACAGAGAGTAACTATAAAAGTTTGAAGTTGCATATCATGAACCGTGGAGGTTGTCACTTTTTGGTGGAACCAGGTCTTATTTGCTGTCCCATTCTGAGCTTGGAATCTTGCCTATTGCTTGTTGCAAGTGAATTTTGTAACCAATGCCTCCTTGATATCTCTGTTCCTCAGAGTGTATATGATAGGATTCAGCAGAGGAGTTACCACAGTGTAAAGAAGAGATAATATTTTGTTGAGATTGATCGACTGTCCAGTTGTAGGTAACACATATAGACCAATAAGGGTCCCAAAGTAGGCAAAAACTACAATAAGATGGGAGCTACAAGTGGAGAAAGCTGTATATCGTCCTGCGGTTGAAGAAATTTTTAGAATAGATGCAATGATATAAGTGTAAGAGACAATGATTAAGAGAAATGGTATTGAAGATACAAGGAAGGACATTATAAATGTTACAGTTTGAACCAGGGAAATATCCGAGCAGGCAGCTTTGAGAAGGGGCTCATAGTCACAAAAGAAATGATCAATTTCATTATCATCCGGGAAGCATAGATTACATACCAAGGAGTCAGTAATTGTTCCAATTATGGAACTGGTAAGCCATGCACATAAAGCCAGCTGTAAGCAACACTGCGGATCCATAAGCATTGTGTAGTGTAAAGGAAAGCATATAGCTGCATACCTGTCGTAAGCCATAACAGTCAAAAGCAAGCACTCAGTGGTCACAAAGGAGGTAAAAAAATAAAACTGTGTCATGCAAGCTTCAAAGGAAAGGGCATTTTCCTTTGCAAGAAGACCTCCAAGTATGGTTGGGATGATAGTTGTTGAGTAAGAGGCTTCCAAGAACGACAGATTTGCCAAGAAAAAGTACATGGGCGAGTGAAGGCGACCGTCAGTAGACACAACAGCAATTATCAAGATGTTCCCTGTTATCGTTGAGATGTAAATCAAGAGAAATGTCACAAAGAAGAAAGGCTGCAGCTTAGGAAAAATTTGAAATCCTAGTAGAACAAATTCAATGTTGCTTAGATTCTTGGAGCTCCCTGGCAAGGACATGCTTATGATCTGTGGAAAACAGCAAAGAAAAAGACATCTTTTGTCATTCTGGGATACTTATTTCAATTACAACAAGATTTAATTTGGGAGTATGATTGTTTGGATGAACCAAATCATATTTCATTGAGTCAGCTTTGTAGTCATGAAATTGCTTAAACAACCTCACAGAATTCTTGTGCAAAATTCGTTCTTGTGTTATTATTTAACAACATTACTCCACTTCATCATTGAGCACTGCCTTGTTATACACCATAGGCCAGGATTTGTAGATTTGAAAGGTTTCTTTATTTCAGGCAGATCTCTGCTTAAAACATCACCATTGGACAAATTGCCTGAAAAATCACTTAACTTAAAAAAATTAAATATACAATTTCTATTAAATATCAAAGTAATATAAATGTGTTGTGTTTTACAGTCCATGCAACATGTACTAAATAAGTTATCTAACACCTATTTTATAGCCCTCTTTGATACTTCCTATTTTTAATCACGTGAAGCTAAAAAGACACATTAAAGAACCATATTATCTGCACTCAGACACACACAAAAAAGAAAAAGTATCATAGTTTCCTCAACAATTGTGAAGTGCATACTCTTTTCGTGTTTGAGATGGGTTATTAAATGAAAAAGTCAATTTTATATCATTGTAACTTAAACAAAGTTTTGACACTTTCACAATCTGCTTTTTCCATTATTAAATCTTCAAAAGGCATGTATTCAGGGCTGTAATAATACCATATAGCTTTCTGTCACAAAGGTTAAATTCTGGTATGTACCACCATGAAGCCTGTGTATGATCCATCTGAAGCAGAGTCCTTTATTTTCACACCTAAATCTTGACTGTTTGATTACATTTGCCTGCTTCTCAATGTTCCTCAAGGTTTGTAACCCAAAAGCAACTTACAAAGCACTAAGGGCATCTGTAACACAACTTTGAGTACTCTATAATATCCAGGAAGCTCTGGAAAACAATCCAGGATCAAGGGTGAGGAAGCTTGGAAAATATATGGATCCCTTACCACTTTGCAGTTCTCTTGAACTAATCTTATATTTAAATGGCAGATACACAAGTTCACCAACTTCGCACTCATCCATACCAATCCACCCTTCAAAATGCCCACCCTCATTTTGCTTTGGAAAACAGTCTATTTTGGATTTCAAGAGCAGTATACGTTAATACTTTGAAATGCAGTCAGTAGATTTCACGTCTTTCTCTTTCCGCGTTTTGAATGTGTGAACAGGGTTGGACTGGACTATAGTGGAATCAGGCACTGCCCTAGGGACTGATCTAATAGGATATTGTGTGGGTCCATTTGTGGAGGTTTGTGGGCCTGTTCTATTGTCTTGTGAGTTGGTTTTTAGGTTGAGCCTCCGAGACCTGTTGTATACAATTGTGGGCTTACAGCTTACACTGCTTTTTATTTGTTGGTTGCAGTGTTTCCTCCCACAGAGAAGGGACCAATGGCCAGATGTAGGTAATCCCAGATTACCGATTCTTAAATACCGAATCATACCGATTCGGTATTTAAGAACAGGCAAATGGGATGTAGGTAATGTTTCCGAAAAATTACTGAATCAGTATGTTTCGGTAATTACTGAATCGGTATTTACCGATTCGGTAATTGCCATTTATTCCTATGGGCCTGGAGGCCCATAGGAATGAATGTCAATTACTAAATCGGTAAATACTGATTCGGTAATTGGGGGAAACATTGAAGGGTGGCAGGGTGTCACTTTGACACCCTGTTGTACCCCTCAATTGTGCATGGGTGCACATGTTGCAGACAAACATGCCCTAAGGGCATGTATGTCTGCAACATGGCACTGTTGGAAAAGCAAAAAAAATGCTTTTTCAAGGGTTTTCATTATTTACCACCAACTTCTAGTTGTGGTAAATAACGAATCCTTAACTGAGAAATGCACTAACCTGAGTGCTTCCTACATCCTGGATTCGGTATTTTACCGAATCGGTATGTTAAGAATTCGGTATTTTACCGAATCCTTAAATTACCGATTCGGTAAAATACCGAATCCTTAAAAAATGCCACCTACATCTGGAAAGCCCAATACCGGTCGTAATGGCCGAAATTCGGTAATTTCGCCCATTACCGACCGGTATTGGGTGACCTACATCTGGTCCCAAGTACTGTATCTTTACGCTTTGGTTGTTTATCTGTTCTTTTGAGGGACTATTTTGTTTATTTCTTTCCTGCTCATTTTACGCTGTGAGTGTGTGTTCAGCTTCTGTGCCCATATTTAATTGCATCTTTGGTACCTCCGCCTCTTTCCTCTTTTGTTACTGCCATTCTTCCTGCACCTCCCACTCTGTTGTGAACGTGAATGTGCACCTTTTATTTTCTCAACAAGCACAGCTGGTCACCAGCACTGCAAGGGCTGTAAAGCCTTGGGCCCAGAGCCTACACACACGCACATCTTGTTTCCTTTTTTATACACACTACTTACCTTAGAAAGTGCTAATTGGCTGATTGCTTCCTGCTCATTCATCTCCAATAGACCACATCCTTTCCGGTTATGCCTCCAAACTGGCAATCATCATAGCATGGTCTTGATCATAGCGTATTTCTTCTTTTATCATTTATTTTATAGGTAATTGGTTTCTTTTTTGTGGTCTTTGATTGTCCAGTCATCTTTCTACCCTAATGGATTTTCTCTTTTGCATCGAAGCACCCTTTCAACAGCTCAGGAATCAATAGTTGAAGTGTTTCTGCTTCCGATCATGCACATAGTAGTGGGATATGGACGCTGGATTTGTGTGGATGAGGAAGAATCTTTGTTTTAGCCCTAATGATATTCCCCTCTTTGACCCTGGTAAATCGCCCCAAGGTTTCTACAGAGGCACGGCCCTGTGTCTATGTGCCCTCCCTCTCCCTCCCAGGGTCTGACTGAAGATTGAGTCTAAAAGACCGTGCTCACATGTCCGGAACATAGTATTCCAACAACTTACCAAAACTGATCCGCAGAAATTGTCACAGCGAACGTCTGTTTCTACCAGCAATTCAAAATCTACATATAATTCAGGCCTCAATATACTTTCCCAGTGCCAATAATTTCTGACCGATTCAGAAAAGGGGGTGGTGATGAACAGAGTGTCTGAATTAAGCAGACCACTCTTACCCAGTCCAAAGATCAGGGCTTGATCCATCACCGTTATTTATCTCACTGCACCATCCCAGCTCAGAACCTGGCTATATGCAAATCAGTCTGTCCCTGGCCCAGTGCATCATGGGAACAGGGCAGACTAAACTACAAAGCCAATTCTTCACCAGAAAGGAGACAAGCTACCGGGGACCGGTTTCTGGCATTTCAGCCGTCTTCGGCCCGGCTTGCTTGAATCCTGATGGTGCAGTGAGAAAGGGACTCATGTCTGAGTATACCCTGCCACACCTATAGTGGCCAAAAACGATTCAGAAAAGTGGGTGGTGATGAACAGAGTGTCTGAATTAAGCAGACCACTCTTACCCAGTCCAAAGATCAGGGCTTGATCCATCACCGTTATTTATCTCACTGCACCATCCCAGCTCAGAACCTGGCTATATGCAAATCAGTCTGTCCCTGGCCCAGTGCATCATGGGAACAGGGCAGACTAAACTACAAAGCCAATTCTTCACCAGAAAGGAGACAAGCTACCGGGGACCGGTTTCTGGCATTTCAGCCGTCTTCGTCCCGGCTAGCTTGAATCCTGATGGTGCAGTGAGAAAGGGACTCATGTCTGAGTATACCCTGCCACACCTATAGTGGCCAAAAACGATTCAGAAAAGGGGGTGGTGATGAACAGAGTGTCTGAATTAAGCAGACCACTCTTACCCAGTCCAAAGATCAGGGCTTGATCCATCACCGTTATTTATCTCACTGCACCATCCCAGCTCAGAACCTGGCTATATGCAAATCAGTCTGTCCCTGGCCCAGTGCATCATGGGAACAGGGCAGACTAAACTACAAAGCCAATTCTTCACCAGAAAGGAAACAAGCTACCGGGGACCGGTTTCTGGCATTTCAGCCGTCTTCGGCCCGGCTTGCTTGAATCCTGATGGTGCAGTGAGAAAGGGACTCATGTCTGAGTATACCCTGCCACACCTATAGTGGCCAAAAACGATTCAGAAAAGGGGGTGGTGATGAACAGAGTGTCTGAATTAAGCAGACCACTCTTACCCAGTCCAAAGATCAGGGCTTGATCCATCACCGTTATTTATCTCACTGCACCATCCCAGCTCAGAACCTGGCTATATGCAAATCAGTCTGTCCCTGGCCCAGTGCATCATGGGAACAGGGCAGACTAAACTACAAAGCCAATTCTTCACCAGAAAGGAGACAAGCTACCGGGGACCGGTTTCTGGCATTTCAGCCGTCTTCGGCCCGGCTTGCTTGAATCCTGATGGTGCAGTGAGAAAGGGACTCATGTCTGAGTATACCCTGCCACACCTATAGTGGCCAAAAACGATTCAGAAAAGGGGGTGGTGATGAACAGAGTGTCTGAATTAAGCAGACCACTCTTACCCAGTCCAAAGATCAGGGCTTGATCCATCACCGTTATTTATCTCACTGCACCATCCCAGCTCAGAACCTGGCTATATGCAAATCAGTCTGTCCCTGGCCCAGTGCATCATGGGAACAGGGCAGACTAAACTACAAAGCCAATTCTTCACCAGAAAGGAGACAAGCTACCGGGGACCGGTTTCTGGCATTTCAGCCGTCTTCGGCCCGGCTTGCTTGAATCCTGATGGTGCGGTGAGAAAGGGACTCATGTCTGAGTATACCCTGCCACACCTATAGTGGCCAAAAACGATTCAGAAAAGGGGGTGGTGATGAACAGAGTGTCTGAATTAAGCAGACCACTCTTACCCAGTCAAAAGATCAGGGCTTGATCCATCACTGTTATTTATCTCACTGCACCATCCCAGCTCAGAACCTGGCTATATGCAAATCAGTCTGTCCCTGGCCCAGTGCATCATGGGAACAGGGCAGACTAAACTACAAAGCCAATTCTTCACCAGAAAGGAGACAAGCTACCGGGGACCGGTTTCTGGCATTTCAGCCGTCTTCGGCCCGGCTTGCTTGAATCCTGATGGTGCAGTGAGAAAGGGACTCATGTCTGAGTATACCCTGAAACACCTATAGTGGCCAAAAACGATTCAGAAAAGGGGGTGGTGATGAACAGAGTGTCTGAATTAAGCAGACCACTCTTACCCAGTCCAAAGATCAGGGCTTGATCCATCACCGTTATTTGTCTCACTGCACCATCCCAGCTCAGAACCTGGCTATATGCAAATCAGTCTGTCCCTGGCCCAGTGCATCATCGGAACAGGGCAGACTAAACTACAAAGCCAATTCTTCACCAGAAAGGAGACAAGCTACCGGGGACCGGTTTCTGGCATTTCAGCCGTCTTCGGCCCGGCTTGCTTGAATCCTGATGGTGCAGTGAGAAAGGGACTCATGTCTGAGTATACCCTGCCACACCTATAGTGGCCAAAAACGATTCAGAAAAGGGGGTGGTGATGAACAGAGTGTCTGAATTAAGCAGACCACTCTTACCCAGTCCAAAGATCAGGGCTTGATCCATCACCGTTATTTATCTCACTGCACCATCCCAGCTCAGAACCTGGCTATATGCAAATCAGTCTGTCCCTGGCCCAGTGCATCATGGGAACAGGGCACACGGGTGTGTGCCGCAGGGAAAGTAAGATGGGTGATTCAGGTACAATTTTTTGACAGCATGGATACAGATCTAAGTACTTTACCAGTCTGTATTTTTGGACATCTGCCATACATATTGGATGTATTTGCCACAGAAATGCTGAAATTGAACTCTTGGCCTCAGGGTGTTTGTATTTGATACCTTTAGAATATTCATGAGCCACTTGAGGCCCTTTCAAGTGAGCCACAGGGACTCTGATGATACCCCTGCACTCACCTCAAAACAAATAAAGGGGTGGTCCTGATGAAGGTGGACATTAATCAGAAATTCCACCGAAATGTGGTTTCACCTGGTTGCTTTTATCCCACCCTAGAACACAAGAATGGATATTCTTTTTAAGTATTCTCTCCGTTAGTATCAGCGGTGTATGTAATTGTCGTTGGGAAGGTCATGTATGAGATGAGAGTGTGATAGTGTATGGTTGTGATTGAGCTGAGAATGGTCATGTGTGGTTGGTAACAGGGTAGATTTCATGTAATAATTGATATATTCTCAATTGTCAATTTTTTTTATTTGCACAATATGTGTGGAAGAAGTGTATAGATGTATCTACGGCTAATCTGTGGTTTCATAAATAAAATTTTAACTCTGTAATTTTGCTTAGTTAAATGAAGAAAGAAATTGCAATTGGAAATATAAATAAATAAGTTTCAATAATCTAATAAAAAGATAAATAACAGTATGCACATATTTATGACTCAATAAATTCAGTACTGGTCAGCCCATAGAGCTCTTTTTCTTGATAGTGACTGGGTTGATCACCACCAGAAAGTGGTGAAGTCCACATATTCTGCATCTGATGAGTGTTGTGCCTCCCCTGAGGGTGGTGGTGTTGGTGCAGGAGCACCTGAGGCACACACACATCAGGGGCTGTACATGTAGCTACCCTGCCCCAGCAGTATTTGTCTGTGCCAGCAAGGAGGACAGCAGAGCACTGGCAAAGCCGGATGGCTTGTCAGCAAGGCAACAATATCGCAGTGAATGACACAGTAGCAATGTAGTAGTACTGCTTCCGCTCCATAGATTGGAGGATCATGCGAATCGCCCCCAGCTGAGCCCAAAGTATTCTCTGGTGTTTATCCAACTGGTCGGGATCTTCCCAACATTCAGCGTCCGAGCTTAATGGCGAGCTCGGACGCTGGCCATTGAGGTACCGACGGACAGAGCGGGGCCTCCTTCTTCCCGAGTGAGTGCCGGGTGAGGTGAGGTGTTCTCCCACAGAATGTTGGGAAGATCCCGACCAGTTGGATAAACACCAGAGAATACTTTGGGCTCAAAGATCTGGTAGGATTAATCCAAAATGTTAATACACCTTATTTTTCACATAGTGCAGATGCGTAACATCTAAATGGTCCTGAAGAAAGCTTGGACTAGTTGTCCTCGAAGCTGAAACATGTCGACCTCCACGCACTACGCCATGATATAGTTATTCTTTAAGACTATAAGGCGTTGTTTTTACTCTTGACCCTGGACAATACTTAATAAACACATTTTTTGTCTAAGGAGCCAATTTTACTCACATTTTGTTTTCTTTTGCACGAGCACTGCACTCCATCGGTCCTACCTCTGAAATACTGTGGTTCAGAACAATACCTCCCAGAACCTATCTCCGCATCATTATCAGGTGCATTGGGAGGGATTTAGGTTCATGGTTTACATCCCACATGACGACACTCCGCCAATAATGGTGGGCTGATGGGAATTTTTTGAGCCCAGTAGTATCACTGTGAGGACAGGTTGGTTTAGTGGTTTTTCGGGCATGACACAACACGTAGGCAAGCTATCTGACCAGGTAACTCCCTAGAGGTAAGCACTGCCTACTAGAAATGCAGAATTATTGTATGAAAGAATAGGGATTTTCTGTGTGAATGTGTGTAAATGAAATAGCAATATGCGTTCTTGTGAAACTCTGGATTAGACTCTAAGGAACATTGAGGT
Source organism: Lissotriton vulgaris (assembly GCF_964263255.1). Taxonomy (NCBI): domain Eukaryota; kingdom Metazoa; phylum Chordata; class Amphibia; order Caudata; family Salamandridae; genus Lissotriton; species Lissotriton vulgaris. Next base: position 1,221,766,455 of record NC_141693.1, read on the forward strand.
CTCTGTATGTGTCTTATTCCTAGAGAAACGGGTTCGTTATTGTTTGACAGAAGGGTAAGGTAGAGGGTGGTGCTACTTTATCGACGAGTCTAAAATTCTGTGGTAGTTATACAGAATACTTGAACGATTGCAAATCTATCACTTTGTTTTAGCAAAACAGATAAATGGAGTTGTTTTGTGTAAGTTACTAACTGATTCAGTTGTATATCTTGTAAATACGGCTTCTCGATAAACTTTGTAAAGGAGGGGTCAATCGGCGCTGTAGAAGCCGGAGCACTGTTGACGTCAAAAGTGTCACGCAGGGATTGGTTCTCGTGACCAAAACAGAGTATGGGCTGATTGGTGCATCACGAAAAGCAGCAAAGCTATTGGTTAAGCACTAAGGAGACATATCTTGTTCTAATCGGTATGCTAGTGTAAACCGCGCTGTGATAGGTTGGTGTTACGGAACAGCAACAGAGAAGTACACGATCTTTTGAAAGACAGGAAATATACAGAAAAATGGATTACTATTATGAAGAGGAAAAGAAGAAACCTTCATGGTTTAAGAAATTGAAAAATGTGTTTGTGAAGGATAAGGCGATAGTAACAATAGAGGGAAAATGAGTTCCTCCACCGAAAATGCCTGCTTCCTATATTTTGTCGAAATATGGTTACCATACATGTGTTTGGTTAGAGAATTGGGCAAGGTATACCAGAAATGATGGTGCGTTTGCTTTTCCAGAGGTTGGATCTTTTAATGTGGCAGTTTTATGAAATTTGAGAGAAAGAATGATAAAGCTTGAGGCAAGACCTAGACCGACTCAATTTGAAGCTCTAGTTGAATGGGAAGATGAGATGCATGAAATGGAACAAGAAAGGTCAAAAAGGTATATCAGATCAAGAGGTAGAATGCGTGGATTATGGGGGGAGACACATGAGAGTAGAATGCGCAGATGGAGAAATGCTGACATGTGCAATGGCATGTATCCAGTTAGACTCGTGGATGAATATGAAGGGTGGAAATGTACAGAGAAGAAGAAAAATGTGGAAAGAGGTTATGGTGATAGTGAATCAGAGGAAGCTGTACTGGAAGAGATATTAAATAGAAGACCACCTCCATATCAACCAGGTTCTTTATGGACTACACCTAATGCTCCACCAGTAGAAGATAGAATTTTTGAAACCCCAAGGCAATTTTCAAATTTTAGAGATGTACCAGAAAGAGTAGAAGTGAGATATAACCCAAACAACTCAATGACAGACACGAGAGTTACTGGTACTCCCAAACAGAAAAGAAAGAGGAAGTGTAAACAGAGTAGAAAAACGAGCTGAATAACAAACTAGTACTGCTGAGTATATACGATCAACAAATGAATTGAAAGAAAAGATACAAGAGCTTACGAAAAATATAGAACCGGTAACAGTCCCAGTAACAATAGGACCTGTAATCCCAGTATTTGAGAATCAAGGAATAAAAGAGCCAAGTTTAACAATCCCTTTACAGCAAAGTTTGCAAAAAGTAAAAGAAAATATTTATCCAGACTTGTCAGAAATCAGACGAGCAAGTAATGTAAATCCGCCTGACTTGACTTTTAATCAGAGTTCACCCTATAAATATGCAACTGGTGCAGAATCTGATTCTGCTACACCTGAAAAGAGTACTGAGAAAATAGACTTAACACAAACCCCAATAGGTCCGTTGGAACAAGAATTAAGTGATTGGCTTATAACTCTGAAATTAAAAGAGAATAAACCCAAAGTATTAGTTGCCGCTAGATTAAAGGTCGATATGGAAGAATTAATTGTTGGAACAATTGGAACAGACAGATTAAAAACCTACCACGATGACGAACTGATGCTCATGTGTAAAAGTATTACTTGGAAAACAGAATCTGTACATGATCAGCTGGAAGGATGTGCTAGTGAATTAAATGCAGTTTTCACAAAATTTGAAACGTTGCAAAAGACGTATAAAGTAGACTTTTCAGAAAAGGACATTGAAAATATAAATACAGCTGGAAGAATAACTCAAATAAAAGAATTAATTGTACTGCTAAGAAAATGGGGAGATGTGAATAAGTGGAGAGTGAAATCTACATTAGCGTTCCCAATCAGAGAAAAAGAAACAACGGTAAATGAATTTCTTATGAGAGAAATACCAGGAGGAGGATATGTACATGTTCCTTGGGGTAGACAGGACATACTATCATTTACAAATAATTTCCCAGATTGAGAGAGAAATCAGTAGAATGGTATCTACAGGTAGACAGATTTGTAAAAGTTTCAAAAGTAATATGGGTTGATCTGGATGGATTATTTGATATAGTTGTGCCAGCAGACTTATTGACTGAATGTAAAATATCTGTAAATTGGTCGAGGGAAGAATATCCTCGTGATAAAGTGACAGGTGCTTCGTCACCTGAAGTAATGTGCAAGTACGAACAAGTAATAGTATTTTTGAAGAATAAAATTCCACCAAAAGAAACCGATTGGGTTAAGATAGACAGAACTACACAGGAACCGAAAGAATCTGTATATTCATTCTATGAAAGATTGTTGATAGTATTTAAGCAATACAGTGGATATGAGGAACTGAGTGAAAAGGACATGAGTCATTTTGTATACAGATTTGTGTATTGGTTGAGACATGATCAGGAATACTATGATAGGATGGCAATCAAGTACTGTAGATGATGTTTTAAGAAAAGCCAAATATTGTAGTGAAGAAATCGATGTCAAACAAAAGAAGTTAAAAGAGAAAGCCATGTGGGCATAAGTGAAAGTAGCAGAACACCAAGTAGCACAATTGGAGAACACAAATACAGAAAGTCAAGGAAAATCTAAAGGAAATTTCAACAAAACGAAATTGGTAGGAAATATAGAAGAGCTTAAGAAAAAGCTCCCTTGTCATAATTGTGGCAGACTAGGGCATTGGAGAAAAGAGTGTAAGTATCCACCAAGAGTTAATCCCGAAAATACGTCATTGAATCCACAGGTGCAGCATGAGGTAATTCAACAGCAACCGCAACCGCAGCAGATAGTTACTCAGCAAAGTCAGGTGCCACAACCGCCACTTCCGTACAGTGTAAATCAACAGAGATACAGTGCAGAAACAGGATTCAGCGGAGGCGAGCAGGTAAATGGATCGCCTAGGGTGAATGTGAGTCCCCAGTATTGGTTACAAGAGGAAGGTGGGAGTGGGTCGGATGAAAATTTCTGACGGTGCCTGAGAGAGGGAGAAGAGTGTGCGCTTGGAGCCACTCTTGAGGTAGATCAGACTGGTCCATTTGTAAACGGAAAAGTGAATGATGTAGAAATAACTTTTCTAGTGGACACTGGTGCTCCCTGTTCTACTGTTAGATCAGTGGAAGTCCAACATCTTCCTCTCTCTGGAGAGCATATCCAAGTTGTAGGTGTAGCTAACAGACAGATTAAAACCTCCTTAACACAACCAGTTGAAGTAGAAATTTGTGGTGTGTGACAGTAGTCCCTTAAATCTGTTAGGACAAGCATTTTGTGTAAAATGAACTGTGCCATATACTGTTCACCAGGCGGCATAGAACTGCAAACTCCAGATGAAGATAGCTTGTATAAAATGACCATGCTCATGATTGGGGCAGAACAGAATAAGTTGTTTCCTGTGTTTGATCGAGAGAAAATACCTGATGAATTGAAAAAGGTAGTGAAAGGAAAGGTGTGGGATTTCACAGGAGAAGATATAGAATTAATGAGAGATGTAGATCCTGTAAAAGTCTCTATAAAAGAAGGTGTGAGTTACCCAAACATTCCCCAATACAAAATGACAGCAGAAATAATTGAAGGAATAACACTGGTGATAAACAAAAGGATTGAGCAAGGCATACTGAGAGAGATAGAAAGTAGTCCTTGTAATTCACCGATAATGGGATTGAAAAAGCCAAATGGAACATTCAGGATTGTACAGGACCTTAGAAAGGTTAATGAAATTGTACCAAATCCAGCAGTGATTCTATATCAAATTCCCCATGATGCAGAATGGTACACTGTGATCGATCTGTGTAATGCGTTCTTTACAGTTCCATTGCACCCAGAAAGCCAACCAATTTTTGCGTTCCGGTTCAGAGATCGTATCTTGGCATGGTGCAGAATTCCTCAAGGGTACACTGAAAGTCCATCTATTTTTAATCAGTTGTTAAAGAAATCATTAGAAAGTTTGAGCATGCCTGGAGAATCTGCATTGGTTCAGTATATTGATGATCTCCTAGTGGCATCGAAGACAAAACATGCATGTGTAACAGATACCATTGCATTGCTAAATCATTTAGCAGAGGAGGGACATAAAGTGTCTCCATCTAAATTACTATTTTGTCAGAAAGAAGTGCAATACTTAGGTCATAAGATTGCCAAAGGAATCAGACAAGTTACTGGGAAAGAATTACAATTATACAGGTAATGCAGCCACCAAAAACGCAAGTAAGAATGTTCCTGGGAATTGAAGGTTACTGTAGACAGTGGATTAGCGGATTTTCACTTATAGCAAAACCATTACAGAGATTAACCAGAGCAGATATCAGAGACCCTATAGTCCTGACTAAAACTGAGATGGAAGCATTTGAACAACTAAAAACAAGCTTGTGTGAAGCACCAGCTTTAGGGATGCCTGACTATAAAAAAGAATTTAAACTGTACTGCAGTGAATGAGAAGGATGCGCATTGTCAGTACTGATTCAGAGACATGGAAAACTGAGAAAGTCAATTGCGTATTTCTCAGCTGTTTTGGATCTAGTCGCAAAGGCATTGCCAGGTTGTCTAAAAGCAGTAGCAACTACAAGCGTAAGTTTATAATAGAGTGAAGGAATAGTGAAGGGATTTCCTTCGAAGGTGTATGTACCTCATTCTATGGAGATTCTCCTCACTAGGGCAAAAACACAGTATGTGACCAACAATAGGATCACAAAATATGAAGTAAAAAATTCTGGGAGCAGAAAATGTGACAATCTCTAGATGTGTAAATGTTAATCCTTCTACGCTATTGCCTGATACCATGGAAACTGAAGTAAAACATTAGGTTCATCATAAGTACCTAGATGTTCTTGAATACTGTACCAAACCAAGACCAGACATCAGAGATGAGCCATTGCCTGAATCAGACTACGTAATGTTTGTTGATGGTTCGTGTCTGAGAACAAATGAAGGTGTTCTGAGTGCAGCATATGCTGTTTGTACGGTGGCAGATGTATTGGAAGCATCTTGTCTGAAAGGAATTCGTTTTGCTCAAGTAGCGGAGTTGATTACTTTGATTCGAGCATGTGAATTGGGAAAGGAGATTAAGGTTACCATACTGACTGATAGTCAGTATGGATTCGGAGTTGTTCATGATTACGGACAATTGTGGTCCCAAAGAGGGTATTTGACTTCTGCAGGATCCCCAATACGCAATGCTGAATTTGTGAGAATCTTAATAGATGCAATTCAATTGCCTGACAAAATTGCTGTGGTGAAGTGTGCAGCTCACAAAAGGGGGATGATTACATCACCCGAGGTAACAGGTATGTAGACTCAATTGCGAAATATTGTGCAAAGAATCTTGCATCCATCAATCGGGACAGGGAAAAGGAACATGTTTCAAGTTCTCTAATGCTAACCACTGTAGTTGAGACTTGGCAGGAAGTGAGGCAAATGCAGGAAGAAGCAAATGAGGAAGATAAAAATATCTGGTTAAAGGCATGATGCAGACAAAGAGAGGAAGATGACATTTGGGTTTACAAAGATGAAAGACCAGTAATGCCCGATAGCATGATTTCAAACATGGCCCGAATGTATCATGGTCAAGCTCATGTTAGAGGAGATGCCATGGTTCATCTATTTAGACAGACGTGGTATAATCCAAAATTCAGGATGATTGCTTAAAGTTTGTGCCAGGGATTACTGGTATGTCAGCAATTTATACCAAACAGAAAAACAATTGTGAGTCTGGGAACCATAGGACAGGAGGGAGGTCCATTTACAAGAATGCAGATGGATTTTATTGAACTTCCACCTTGTAAGCGACTCAGATATGTTCTGGTGATCATTTGTTTATTCTCCCGATGGGTGGAGGCTTTCCCCACGAGGAGAAATGATGGGCTAACTGTTGCAAAATTGCTTTTACGCAAAATTATCCCAAGATTTGGATTTCCAATAATGATTGAAACTGATCGTGGACCCCACTTTCAGAATGAGCTTATGCAAATGATCTGTGAAGCACTGGGCATTCGTCAGAAACTGCATTGTGCTTACAGACCTGAGGCTTCAGGGGTAGTTGAACAAGTGCGTGGAACGATAAAAAATAGAATTGCAAAAATGGGTTTGGCCACAGGACTGAATTGGCCAGACGCATTACCACTTGTTTTGATGACATTGAGAAGTATCCCTAACAAAAAGACTGGATTGAGTCCACATGAGATTTTGATGGACAGAGTGATGAGACAGGCATTTTTACCAGTTGATAAATTGTTAACAATTAATGATGACATCATACTGGATTACTGCAAAAACCTGTCTGACGTGGTGACTTCTGTGTTCCATCAGGTGGGAACTGAATCAAACACGAAAGAGAGAAATGCAGCTCATGATCTAGTCCCTGGAGACTCGGTACGGATCAAAGTCCATCGCAGAAGAAACTGTTTGGTGCCTCACTGGCAGAGACCAAGACAGGTCATATTAGTCAGCACCACCGCAATTAAATGGGCTGGAGTGAAAAGATGGGTGCATGCAAGTCATACCATCCGTGTGCCTTAACCTGAGAATCTAAAAAAAGAAGGTGAATGCACAACTGACTCCGAAGGTGAACAAGAGAGAAGTCCAGATATCGAAGATCGACAAGAACGTCAACATCTGGAAGTATTAGAGGCTATTTCTGCGTCTGAAGGAGAAGAAGAAACTGTCGAAATACCAAATTCTGAAGATCAATCTGAAGATCGAGAATTGGTAGAGACTAACACCAGTAAGGACACTGAGCAAGGTAAAGATAAAGCTGGTGGTCAAGAAAATACTGAAGAACAGTCTGAAAACTCTGAAAGCAGGAACGAAAATTCTGACACTGGAAAAGAGGAAATAACTCACGATAAGGATGAGAATCCAAGTACCATCTATGGAAATCTTCCTAACAGAGTGAAAGAACTGTCAGAAGAGAAAACTGACCTTGAAAAAGAAAAAGACATTGTAAAGTTTGTCATAAATGAAACTGTCGAAGAGACTGAAAGTGAAACTGACGACAGTGCAGATGAAACTCCTTTCAGAAAAAGTTCAAGAAAAATGGCTGGGAGATTGGAACATAACATCACGGAGCCGAAGACAGAAAGAGTTTGTAAAGGAGATAATTGGCCAAAAGAGGCTGATGGATTGAGATTTAAACTGGTTAATAAAGCAAGAAAACTAGAAGATCAAGCAAATGAAATAACCCGTCAAAAGGAGTCATTGGGAAAAAGAATAGAAGTTGTTCAAAGGCCAAAAAGAGTGAGAAGACCAAATCAGAAGAATAAATCACCTTAGTGGTCCTATATTGTTCTACCGCCTATTGAAGAAGTAAACAGTAGCCAAGAGAACTTAAATTGCCCAAAGTCAAAAGAGAAAAGTGAGTAATGGACTGAATCACAGTGAAAAGTGATAATTACTCAAAGGCATAAGGTAAAAGATAAAACTGAAATCCTGATAGGAGGGACATTGTAAGTTGAAGGCAAAAGCCTATAGGTGACAAAAGGTCAAGAAAAATTGTTAGAAGAAACGCTGTTTAAAAAAAAAGTATCTAGCAATGATCATAAAACGAAAAGTTCTATTTTTAGAAAATGGTGTAGATCTTGTCTAATATGTACAGGATTACTAATATTGATATGGATAATCTTAGCAATTGTTATTCCTTTTCAGGATAATTTAGTAAAGTCGAAACATAATGTGAGTTCAAGTGGACAGAATGAGGAATCAAAGCCTAATAAACAGCATGTATATAGACCAGAAATGCATTAGGATAGGTCTATCAGTGATTTTACCAAGAACACATTTTCTAAATTGTTATTTGAATATGTTAAAACTATGGATGCCAGCGATTGTTATGTTTGTGTAAAATTACCTGCATCTGTTTCAGAAGGGGTGACATATCCCCATCTTCCACTTACATACAGTGTCACGTGTAGTGTGATTGCAAGTCTGTTTTATCAAACAGGGAAGTTAGAGTACCAATATTCAAATTCGGATGAAGTTGAAAATTGATAGTGCTCTGAATAGAAGGAAGCCCGCCAAAGTGACGGGAGAGTACTTTTTGGAAACAGATGTGTTGAATCACGAGCATGCCTTCAAAAATAATTTGTGCTAAATGAAGGGAGGCACACCCTTTCCTTCAACCTCATTTTTATATTCACCATTTTTATCTTTCCTTAGTTCATTTGCGTGCAGGATTGGTTATAGGCATGCCCCACTGCCAAAAGTCAAGAACTCATTTTGAAATGGGACTCCATAGCCCCGAAGCCAGTCGCACAGCATCATGCTGCTTCATTTGCGTGCATGTTTTTTTTCTACCATTTATCCATTCTTTTTAGTATTCCACTTTTAACTAAACTTTTTCTTCAATGCTCCATGCTATGTTCAATCCACAATCCACAAAGATGTATGTTGCCTATTTTCAATTTTCTGATATTCAAACTGTGCCGATCCGGGCCTCTTCGAAAGAATACGAATAGTGCAAAAAGTCTGTCACAAGCCATTTATTTTCAGTAAAATGTATGTATGTATTGGCATATTTGTATAGCGCTGTACTGTCACCCAAAGGGTATCCTGGCGCTTTGATTCAGCAAGCCGAAAACACCAATGCAAAATCACACTGCTCTTGGAAACAGGTGGGTCTTCAGACCTCTCTTAAAAGATAGAAATTCACCCTGACTCCTCAACAATATCGGGAGAGAATTCCATAGTCTAGCAGCCACAAAACTAAATGACCGACCACCCATCCTTACCCTCTGAACTCTGGGAACCGTCACCAGATACGCTGAGGAAGAACGTAGTCTCCGAGAGGTGGAGTACCATGAGAATAAATTCTGCAGCAAAACTGGACCCTGTCCATGCAAAGCTCTAAAAACCAGACAGGATGCTTTTAAAAGGATCCGTTGATGGACCGGCAGCCAATGTAAATCCATGAGTGCCATGGAAGAAGAGGAAGTGCGCGAGCGAGACAGTGCCAATTTGGCTGCCATGTTTTGTACCCGCTGCAACTTGCCCACCAGCGTACTAGGCGCCTCCAGAAGCAGTGCGTTGGAGTAATACAACCTGCTTAGAATGATACCCCGCAATACCTCAGGCCTAGCCTGCGCTGGGAGCGATGGTAGAACTTTACGTAACATCCGCAGCAGCATCATGCAAGTGGTTACGGTTTTATTAACAAAGATATCCAATTGTAAGTTGGGGCCAATCATGACCCCTAGATTGCGAGCAGATTCCGCTGCAGTCACTGCCCCAGGAAAGGAGGGATGCCAGAAATCATCTGGCGATGGACACGGAACCCGATCATTAGAACAATGCAGCACCTCCGTTTTTGACCCATTAAACTGGAGGGAGTTGGATCGTAGCCAATCAGCTGTAGCTGACATACAGCGGTGAAAAGTCTCTAGGGAGACAGCGTCTTTACCCTCCAGAGAGAAGACCAATTGGGTATCGTCGGCGTAGTTAAACACCGAAATACCATAGGAACTTATCAATTGGATCAAGGGGCGGAGGTACAGATTAAATAATATAGGACTGATGGCTGAGCCCTGGGGCACCTCCTGCCCAACTCTCCGCACATCCGACCTAAAAGGCGGCATTGCCACCACCTGCTGCCTGTTGTTAAGATACGAGACTAACCAGTCCCTTGCCAACCCTGTGACTCCGATCTCCTCCAGCCTCCCGATAAGGGTGGAGTGGCTGACCGTGTCGAACGCGGCCGACATGTCGAGCAGCACTAAAAAGGCTGCCCGACCCGTGTCGACCCGCGAACGAAGATTGTCCAGCACGGCCACCAGCGCAGACTCCGTCCCGTGAGCTGGCCGGAAGCCAAACTGGGTCACATACAACCAGGTGTTATCCTCTAGGAATCTAGATAGAGATCGGGTAACCAGCTTCTCCATGATCTTAACCGGGAAAGGGAGCAAGGAAATGGGTCTGTAATTTGACAAGCAGGAGGGGTCGAGTGTGGGTTTCTTCAGGTGGGGTGAAACCACTGCCAACTTTCAGCTCTCCGGGACAGTTGCGGTGGCAAACGATGGATGACAGATGGAATATAGTGGATGAAAAAGTTCTTTCTGGAACAATTTCCAGAATTTGTGCGGGAGTGGATCCAGCGGGGAGCCTGATGACACAATCTGCGCCAGTTTGCAGAACTCATCAAAAGGAGGGAGAGAGAAACAACTCAGCTGGGGTCGACTGGAAGATTCATCCAGAGCTCCCAGACTGAGAGGGGAACAACTCAGCTAGGGTCGACTGGAAGATTCAACCGGAGCTCCCAGACTGTGAGGGGAACAACTCAGCTGGGGTCGACTGGAAGATTTATCCGGAGCTCCCAGACTGAGAGGGGAGCAACTCAGCTGGGGTCGACTGAGAGATCCATCCGCATGCATAAAAACCCAATGCATTTCGGGCCACCTCGTGCCCTTCTTCGGGGGTCACTACAATCAATAACAACATGATTACAATTAATTATTAGCACTCCTCATCACAAGTAAATATATATTTACAACATAATCATATTGGTATTACCCTGGGTGATTTTGAGCCAATCGGGAGGGAAAGTATAGGGGTGGAGGAAGTTAAAAGAGCGGGTGGGAATAGGTAACAGATTACCATTGGAGAAACGCGAGGATGATGGGAGGCTTATCACACAAGCAAGCCAGGTACGCAGAACAGCATGAAAACGTGATTGTTTTTTAAATTACGAACGCTGGGGAGATCGGATGAGATTTTGAACTTAAAGCGTGATAACGGTAACATGATATGAACTTTCAAGTAAAAACAGGGAACTTGCTCTGATTAAGGGGGACAGCGTACAGAGTATTAAGGGTTCGAGTACGGGTATGGTGAAGAGAGGGATAAACAACAAGACTATTCAGAATAGGTGATTGTTGGGATGGACATGTGGGTGTGCGTGGGTTAACATTTCGAGTAGATGGGATTGGCGCAATACGAATGAGGAATACAGAGGGTGACAGTGTGAAATGAAGTACCATGAGGAAATGTTTCTGATGAGATGTAATACCAATATGATTATGTTGTAAATATATATTTACTTGTGATGAGGAGTGCTAATAATTAATTGTAATCATGTTGTTATTGATTGTAGTGACCCCCGAAGAAGGGCACGAGGTGGCCCAAAATGCATTTGGTTTTTACTGAAAATAAATGGCTTGTGACGGACTTTTTGCACTATTCGTATTCTTTCGAAGAAGCCCGGATCGGCACCGTTTGAATATCAGAAAATTGAAAATTGGCAACATACGGCTTTGTGGATTGTGGATTGAACATAGTATGGAGTATTGAAGAAAAAGTTTAGTTAAAAGTGGAATACTAAAAAAAATGGATAAATGGTAGAAATAAAAACATGCACGCAAACGAAGCGGCATGATGCAGTGCGACTGGCTTCGGGGATATGGAGTCCCATTTCAAAATGAATTCAAAAATAATTTGACATGTAAAATGAGAGTTGAGGAGAAAGCATTTTTAGATATGGTTGAAAAGAGAAGAATTGCTTATAAATGCAGTGAAAAGGTAAAACATGGGAAATCCAAATATTGGACATTTGAAGATGAAAACATTGATGATAGAAATGTGAATGTGGCTATAAATATACATACTCCATTGTGAGGAAAATTCTGTATAAAAAGAGACCACACTGTGTATGACATTTATTTTGTGGGAGCGAGTCAATGTAAAGACACCTATAGAATTTTAGGGGGTTGGGGATTTAAAGGGGAAATTATCCTGTTTTCCCTGGAATATATTTTATCTGTGGGAACAGAGCTTACTATAGATTGCCGGACCATTGGTATGGGACTTGCTATGTGGGTCTGGTCTTTCCTAAAATCTTTCATGTAGATAGGGGTACTAATGGGATACATGAGATAGGTAAACCTTTAAGTCGTACAAAAAGAGAGAGTGTTATAGAAATAATAGGTGATATTTTTGGAGCACTGATACCAGCAATGGGAATTTCGTTCAATGCAAATAGAATTCAAAGATTATCAACTATAGTAGATTGTTTGTCAACAGACACAGCAGGTGGATTCCTAATGGTAAATACTAAAATGGTTGCTATGAGAGCTATGGTAATGCAAAATCGTCTTGCTCTTGATATAATATTAGAGAAAGAAGGAGGAGTTTGTGGAATTTGAAGGTACAACACTGTTGCACCTATATTCCAGATAAAAGTCAAAACATTGAAAAGTACATTACACACATTACAAAGTTGCACAAAGAAATTGAACCACTGGAGGTTGAGGGTGTTCTTGAACGACTTGGTAAAAGTCTTTCAGCAGTTAAACATTGGTTCCAAGAAATAGGTAGTTCAATTATAGGTAAGATACTAATTCCAGTAACAATAATAGTATTTGTGATTTTGATGATAAGATTATGTCACATATATAAAAAGAGAAGGAATGTTAGAAAATTGATAAAGAAGGCAGTGGAGGAGTGTGGCTCACTGATTAGAGCGGCAGACCCTGATGCAGAGGTCTGGTCCGGGACCAGGATTCAATTCCCGACGCGGCAGGGTCCTGAGCCCAAAAATGTCCACAGACTCGATAATTCTCGCCTCGGTGCCTACTCTAATCATGGGGTCCCACGCTGCAATTCTGGTCAATAGCTTGCTTAATCTCCACTACGGCGGCCCACCCGCTGCGGGATGCCTGGCTTTCACCTTGGGGAATCCCAGTAGGGGTTATCTCACAGGGAAAAGCCAGGACGGGTTCCCAAGGCAAGCGCCTTGATTCCTTCGGGTGATACGTGCGCTATATAAGTTGCAATACATTTACATACATTTACAGGCAATTCAAGAAAGACGAGAAAGAGAAAACTGTGATATAGAAATGGAGGTATTCCGAGAAAAGGTTTTTAAAGAAACCAAAGAAAAGGATACAAATGTATAAATCATACTAATCTGAAGAGCTCGAAACATGTTTTGTTAAAAATGTGCAAAATTTTGGAAGATATTTGGTGATAAAATCACCAGAGGAGGGAGTTGATGGAGCGAGGTGGGAAAACAACATTTTGTATACCACTCGTGGAATCATTTCCTCATAACAGTAACCTTTATTAATTGAATGGTGTGAAAAATATTAACCAGCATAGAATAGAATGCACACACATATACATGTGGGAATACTAATCTGTTTGTATGGCGAAAATAGAATTAACTAATAAATGTTGTTGTTGTGATGTGAATTAATGTAAAGCTTCAAAATAAACAAAAACGGCATAAATGTGCTGTTTGTGCATGTATTTGTGGCAGAAACTGAAGGATAAGTGAGTATAAATTGCATCTATGTGGCTTGTTTGCTAGGTAATAACTAACAGGGAAGCCTTAGTATGAGGGGAGGTAAACAGTTCTATATTTAACCTTATTTGTGTTTGTTTCTATGATAGTTCCCATTCTGGCCTGTGAGGTCTAGTGAAAATATGGCTGCTCTATTAACTGCGAATAGATGATGAACTGAGCATGTGCAGCCCAAGTCCGAGTTGAATGCAAGCTGCTTGTGCACGAACAAAGACAGTTCAAGGCCAGTATGCCCTGGAAATCCTGATGACTGCCAAGAGGATGGACGTTTGAGTTACTGAACGTGAGAAAACTACGCAAAGTTGCAAGTGGAGGATGTGACTAGGCTTAAGACTTTCTTAAACAAAGGACCCTTTAAAATTTTGCTGACATAACGGAATCGAATGTTAAAATGATGGGGTGATGCTCATCCACCCCAAATTTGTCCAATCAGAAACCGAGTTTGTGTTGATAGTTACTTTTTAGATAGATAAAGTTAGTGAAATAGTGTATAAAAACCTCTGAATTTACTTAAAATTATGCTCCTGTTCGATTTCCTCCAGAGATGCTGTCAGAATGCTGATTTTCCTGAGATGTAAGATTTTCTTGAATACATGTTTTATTACTTTGAATGAGAACTGAGCCTTAGATTAGGGTATTAGTTAGGGTAGTGAGGAGAAAATGAATTTTGGGAACTAACAGCCTGATTAATGAACGGGCCGTTTTGCGAGTCTATAATAGCGATTCATAAGGAATCGCTATTACAAACTCGCAAAACGGGATTCATGTAGGAATCGCAATATTAATTGCGATTCCCACTGATTCCTTATTTGCGATTATCTAATTGCTAATCGCAAATAAGGAATGACTCCCCATGCATTCCTATGGGCCAAAAGGCCCATAGGAATGCATGGGGAGTCATTCCTTATTTGCGATTAGCAATTAGATAATCGCAAATGAGATTGCGCTTACAAGGGTGCCAGGGTGTCCAAAGGACACCCTGTAACAACCCTGCAATGAAAATGTACACAGGTGTTGCACACATACATGTCCAAAGGACATGTGTGTGTGTAACATGCAACTCAGAAAAATGCATCTAAATGCATTTTTCTGAGTTTTCGCAATTTACCACGAGGTTTGACCTCGCGGTAAATTGCGGGCCGAAATTGCGATTTCGCAATTGAAAATTGGATGATGAATTACATTTAAGGAATCTCAAATAGAGATTCCTTAAATGTAATTTCTCGCAAATATGCGATGTAGCAAATAGCGATTTTTGCATTCGGGATGCTGAATCCCAAATGCAAAAATCGCACTCGCAAAGGGCCAGATTCTCAGAATCTGGCCCTTTGCGAGCCGATTCCGTCTTCATGAATAAGGCTGTATCTGTCTTTGCTAAAACTCGTATTCTGAAATCTAAATAATAATGTCTATTTCTGAATCTTTTAAATAAAATGAAAATGACTATTTGAAATAAGATTTCCTTTTTAAAGTTACTTTGAGTAAAGAAATAAATAAAGCGAATAATCTGTCAGACATGCTGAACTTTGCTTTTAATAAAAATTAAATAAATGGCGAATTAAGCTGGTGTTGTATTTTCCTACGCCTAATTCTTTACTAGCAGATCCATTGATCTCAATGGTGGTGTGTCTGAATAAATGTTTCGTTAATAAAAACCATGGTAAAACTCATTTAAACTGCAGGTGTAAATAGTATAAATATTTAGTTTTTGATTTAGACACTTTGCCATGATGCAGCAACTCTCCTTTGAATTTCACTGATCCATGAAGTAGGATGAAAGTGTAGTGCGAGTAACTCACAGTGTTATGGGCCCTACTGATGAGTATGATTTGACTCTTTAGGGAAAGGTGGCATGGTTTTAGAAATTATTTCTGGAGTAGGGCTGCATCAAACGCTGCAAAGCTCTTGGTGCCGGCAGCGGTGAAAGGTACTGAAGGCGGCGCTCCTTAAGCAACGCATGTGGCGCTGGCATCGTTGACCTGCTGTGGGGCACTAATAATGAAAAGAGCGGTGCAGACCTTACTTCTTGCAAGAATCGCGGGCAACAGAAACAAAATTGTGCCAAGCGTGGTCGGCAGCCGGCGATTGCAGCAAATGGAGATCCCTGCAGCAGCAGTGAGGTACAGCTAAAGGCATGCGTTGTTCTGTACACTATTGCCATTACAGCTAACTAAGAGTGCCCCGTTTGGTGAGGAGGACTGAGGTGCTGGCTATATGTCACTTCCCTGCTTCCTACACCTTCATGGGACCCCAGGTCTGTGTTTTGGTATGGCGCCACACGTTTTTTTGAATCATGCAAGCGAAAACCGTTGGTCTTGTGCACTGTGCTGCTTCAAAACACGTGAATGGCTGGTCTAGAGGGTATATCCGCGATGATGCTGGCTGTTGCAGTGTATAGCGCGTGACAGGATTCCTGCGCTGAGTAATGTACAGACCCGCTTACCTTAATACTGGAGATAGGCGACGTGGCTGATTATTGTGGGTCCTCATTACAGCTACAACGTGAGTGGTACATGGCCCCGGAGGTTATATTGTTTGGGGTCACCCTTGGCTGATTTGTTAGCCTGTTGGATATGCGGTATGGCCTCCTGAATTAACTACTGGCGAACTTTGTTTGGGAAACATCTAAACTAAAGAGGCTACTCTACGGGAGGGTGTATAGAGGGCGTATAGACGCAAACTCTGTGCTGGAGGCCTTTCCACTTGCCGAAGAATACCCTTGTTCGCTCTCTGACCAGGTGGTATATTGCACCGAGAGGATGGGTAAGCCCAAGAAACAGCAATTCAAGCTGCAGTTGAGGCTAAAAAGCAGACTAAGAGCGCCACTGCTCACTCGGACACTGAGCTTGACAATGACACAGCAATGAATAACGGTATGGTAAGGGTGTTGCATGCTATCCAGCAGACCCTTCAGGACATAAACTCGACACCATTACACAACGTGTCGACAACATGATGGCTATACTGGATAAGCATGGGGAACGGCTGGTCGGAGCTGAAACCAGACTCTCTGCCGTAGGAGATGAATCCCATGCCACAGAAACTTGTTCTGCGATGGAGAAGGTTTTGGAGGTCATCCGCAGTAAGGCAGAGGATTTGGAAGCGAGATCTCGCTGAAATAATGTTCGTATAACAGGCGTACTCAGATCCACGAACACTGGCAAAATGGAAACTTATGTGGAGGAGTTGATCCGTAATGTCTTTGGTACAGAGTCCTTCTTGTCAGTCCTGCTGGTGGAGCACGCACATAGATCCCTTGCGCCAAGACCGAAACCAGGCGGGCACCGCGCCCCATTGTTGCTCGCATTCTCAATTACAGAGATAGGTACACCATTTTGGGGATCGCTCGATAGACGCGTGACATCAACTACCAGGGGAACATGTTGGAGTTCTATCCTGACTTCACAGTAGCGGTCCAACTCGCGCTTAAAGAGTACAACCCGGCAAAGAAGAAGTTAGGTGAGTTAGGTATCGAATATGCCGTGCTTTACCCGGCACGTCTTAAAGTGACGCAAGGTGGTCGCTCTACCGCTTTTCAAACACCGAAAGCTGCACAAGACTTGTGAAGACACTCAACCTCATGCGCAAGGAGAAGACCTGAGAGGAGCAGCATTGTGACTCAGACTGAGCGCACACTGGTATGGTAAGAGGTCCTACATCTATGTGCCATACTACTGGTAATAAAAAAATAATAAAAAGGAGACTGTGGAACCCCACAGTCTAGACACGGTGCACAGCTTAAAAGATAATGATGATCGTCTCAAGAGGTTTAACTTATACATTTTCAACAAATTACTTCAAAAGTTCTATTAGGCCTCAGGTTTGAACCTGTTCTTTATCATTAGCAAATACATTAAGTGCATGTCAGGGTCAACTTTTTTGTTACATATCACATTTCATTTTTCTTTCTCAAAATACATGTATAGATAATAACATTTGTATTCAATGTTACATTTTTGAAATGACACAAAAAAAATTTTTTTTAAGAAAATCAAAACTTCAAGAAGAATTCCAATGCATTTTGGGTTGATTGAACCCTTCTTCAGGGTATATCACAGTTATGCATCAATGTAAATGAATTATACAAATCTTGCATCCATAGGAGACCTACAACACAATGGGATGCTATATGCATCCCATTGCGCAAATTAAAATGATCAAGTACATATCAGACCCAATACCAATTACACGACAAGGCTTTCCCCTATCTCCTTTATTATTTGCCCTAGCGCTTGAGCCTTTGGCGTGCAAAATCAGGCAAGGGCACCACTATTCAGCACTTCAATTCCCACAGCGTCCATTATATATCTCGCTCTATGCGGACGATATGATGCTATATGTCCGTGACCCAGCACAAAATTTAAACCCTCTATTGCAGGAATATATACAATTTGGACAACACTCAGGACTCAGAATAAACTGGTCCAAATCACAGATTATCCCATTGACTGATACCAGAACCAGTATGATATTTGGGAGTCTGGCTCCATAGAGACCCGGACCTTGTTATCCGTACAAATTATGGCCGAGCGATCAGTGCTATGGAAGACAAAATAAAAAGATGGAATTGCCTGCCACTATCGCTAGCTCACCGAACGGCTATAGTGAAAATGGTAATAATACCTAAATTTCTCTATTTGTTTAATAATATTCCAATAAAGCCACCGATGTTTCATAGAATAACAACTATGGTGCTGAACCTGATATGGGCGGGTAAGCAAGCGAGGGTAGAAATGCATGCCTTAACATTACCATGCTCACAGGGAGGGTTCAGAGTGCACGACTTTTTACTTTACTACATATGTGCGGAAGCGCAATATGCATATTACTGGTACCACGAGGTCCCATTCCTCACACATGTCGCAATAGAAGAGGGTGATGCACTTCCTATTCCGTTTACAGCTATTCTAACACACCGGAGACCCCCATTGCATGCTCGTGATATCAACACAATACATGCAACAAATGAAGCTTGGTACATAATGGGAAAGAAGGCGAACAAGTTACCACTGTATGCAGCTGCACTTCCGTTACACCACCATCCAGAGCTCTCAGTCACTCAAGAAAAAGTGGGAATGGGCATACTTAAGCAAGTTGGTATAGACACTATGGGTGATCTGTATCAGGATGGGAAGTTTAGGACCCTCGATGAGCTGACATTCATAAGCAATCCAACTGTACTTTTCAAATTCACATATTATAGATTGCAAAGAGCGATATGGGAATTGTATCCGTCATACCCCGCCGAACCGCAGCAACTGTCCTCATTGCAACTATTGCTCATGACTTCCACAGCACATCATATAGTTTCTAAACTATATGCTAAACTGCAAGAAGATATAGCGGGTAATACAGTGTGAGCACTGGAAAAATGGAACGCCAGCCAAGACACTCCATTAACGGTAGAGGAATGGGCCCCAACATGCACACTTACAGGTCTGCTAACACCTAATAGTAACTTGCGAATACTACACTATAAATACCTACATCAGACCTATTACACGCCTGGGCGACTTCATAGGTACGGGTTGAACACGGATTCAAAATGCAAAAGATGTCACTCGGATGTAACAGATTTTATACATCTTGCATGGTACTGTCCGAAGGTAGCAGAATACTGGGTGCAGGTGACTAAACTGTTGAGTGATATGGTGGGTGTTCCCATTGAATGTACAATTCACACATGCTTTTTGGGACTGGTGCCTGGTATATGAGCTGCTAAACGAAAATTTTGTGTAGTTGCATTGCTTATGGCAAAACGTAGAATATCACTTGGTTGGAATGGTTCAAGTGCTCCAAAAATCAAACAATGTATTGTGGACCTGACGTGTTGCAAGGATACCCTATTGACGTATGAGGAGGAACTGCCTGCGAGCTCAAGACCCAGAGATTATTGGATATATTTAGTCGACTAATTGAAATCGTGCCAGATTGACTAAATATATGTACTGCATGTTTCATAAAAGGTCTAATATTGTAACCTATTATACGGTGCATAGGCTGGAAAATGGATGTTGTTGTGCAACAGTCAATTTTCTTCTTTACTGTTAACTTTGTAAGTCTTACAAATGCCAATAAATATAGAAAAAAAACGTTTGGCAGACATACCAACGTTATTCTCATGCACTTTCAGTTCAACATTGATGTGTAGGACATATGTTACTCATAGGAATTAATGCCAAGATTCAGTGTATGTATCTTTCAGATGGCATTATCTCTACATTGTTCACAAGACTGCTGTGTGTCAAATGTGACATTTTGTGTCAAACCACACATTGCAACACAGTTATGCAGCTTTCTAGTCTAATTAATTTATTCAGCTTACTTGAAAATGGGCCCCTGAAATGTGTGATAAAATGATGAGATTTATGGAACAAGTCATAGTTGCTGATTACATTGTCTAGTATGGAATATCCAGTAAGTCCTTTCTTTGTGTAAGAAGCTGCGATATCTCCTTCCGTTCTCCCATTCAGGATTGTTCTGTTAATTCCATTTAATAGTTCCAGCAGCATCCTCCCGCGTTTATTGGCCTTGATAGAGACTGGCACGATGGAAGTAGAATGGACCAGGATTCACACAGTGACAAGATGGTGGTCTGTCCTTAGACCGTGTAAGCAGCGCAGTGTCTGAGCTCCGCTCCACTTCGTTCGAAAAACCGGCATACTGAAGGATTAATGGATTGTGTAATGGACTGAACTAATGGACTGAAGCTAATCGTCCTGCCTAAATACAGACCAGCTCTGCTAAAATCATCGGCGGTTGAATTGTGTGGTTTGAGGGGGAAAAAAACCTTATGCTTACATTTGAAGTTTATGGTCACCCTGAGCGGCTCTCGTTTCCCTCAGCGCCGGAGGCTTCACTCGGCTCTGCTGCAGCACCGCGATCTCTGACTCTCCCTACCACAGCTGCAGTATATTCCTCGAACACGTAGCAGCAGGGCGGGGTTCCGGTTCAGGGATCGAGTTTGACCTCAGAGCAGCAACATTGTTTTTAAAAAACCTTTATTAGTTGTGTTCAGCACAAAAAAACATGACAGTGACAGCATCTGCAATTCATTACAACGAATATCGTGGTACATTCCAGAGAGAGGAAGCAGCTTCACTCGGTCAAGTACATCACAGGTACAGCTTCATATGTACATCAAAGAGACACCAGTATACAAGGATCCGTCCCCCCATTACAGTCTCGGGTGTAAGGCGGATGACCCCCACCACCCTTTCGCTTACAGGCATGAGGACCTGCCATCAGGGGCGGCGCCGCCATCACCCACCAATCCTCAATCGTCCGTGATCTGTCCAGTCAGCAGGCCATGCCATTACGTGCAGCATTTGTACCACCCGCACGATGATCGTGTGCACCCCTGCCAAGCATCGCATCTAACGCCTAGTGTAGGGACATGCAGGACCCACCATAGAGCGAAGCCGCGCTCATCGCTCCCCTTCGCAAGTGTCACCTACATCCACGAGTATGTGTGGCCAACAGTGCGTGCGCCGACTATCACAATCCCAAGATTCGGATGAGTAAGAGAGGTCCCCTCCTAAAACAGTGTCACCAGGCTCACGAGTGTTCCCAGCCCCCTCAATATCAGTCCGAAACAATTATCACGGCTACCCAATGCAATGCAGGTGGTGTAAATTACCTCTAACCATGTGTGAAGCAGTATGGTGAATGCGGTAAGCAGCAACCTACACGCTCACTGGCTCAGGACCGGTTCGTCATCTCCAGAGGAATCGCTGTGCGTCGCCTGAGACAGCCAGTACACTTGTAAGGGGGACCAAAAATCGCTAGGCGCGCATCGGGCGGGTAACAGTTCCGCGTAAACGCCATGCTGGTCCTGGCAGTATGTGAGGTCGTCGAGCCAGTCCTTAAATTTTGGTGCTCTCCCTCTCCCCCACCTACAGGCTATCCTCCGCTTAGCGAGGAGCAGCGCAATGTCGACAAATTTGCGGTCCGATTTGGGCACTTGCTTGGTATACCCCAGTAGCATCACTATTGGCTCCAGCGGTAGTGGGCCAGCAATCATTATCTGGAGTGCGGCGTGTACCTGTTCCCAATAAGTCTGTATGGCTCCACATTCCCAGGCCAGATGAAGGAAGTCCGCGCCAGTCGCCCGGCACCTAGCACACCTATCATCCTCCGAGAGATGAAATCGAAGTTTCCTGACTGGGGTATAATAATAGCGTTGCACAAACTTATAGTGAATAATTTTCAACCGACAGCTGGAGGAAATCCTAGCCGTGACTGCGCAGCAATAGCTCCATTGCTCATCCGTAAGTGCAGACGGCAGTTCAGAGTCCCAGTTAGTCCGGGCTTTCGGCAGTATCACTGGGCATTGCCCACGTATAGCGGCGTATAGCTTAGACACTAAGTGCTTGCCATCGGAGACGAGCATGACATGCAATGGCAGTACCGTCCCAGGTTCTTCCGGGAAGTTGGGGAGTATTTCGCGCATACCCTGCCGGAGCCTGATATAATAAAACACCTCCATGGGCGTCGGAGGAGTAGTTTGGAACAGCTGTTCCTTGGTACGGAACGTTCCGTCCTGAAATAGGTCTCCCCAGGTATGAAGGTGTATGCGTTTACACATGGACCGAAATCCGTTTTCCGTTAAAAGGGAAAGTTTCGGGTGATATGCAAGGGGCAGTGCCGGGGAATAGAGCATGGGGGCGTCCAGCAGTTTAGTTACTCTCCGCCAGGCATCAATAGTGCAGGTGACGGTGGTAGCGGGCGTCTCAACATCCCCGATCAGTCCCATCAGCATGCCCTTGAGCGGGAGCGGATGAACGATCCAGTCCTCAGCAGCGATCTGTGGCATAAAGGGAGCGGGGTTAACCCAGTGGTAGGAGTGTTGAGCCTGAGCGCTGAGATAGTATAATTCCATGTCGGGCACATCGAATCCGCCCCTATCGTATGGCTGCGTTAAGACCCTCCAGCTAAGGCGTGGTTGCTTACCACCCCAGAAAAGGCGCAGTAGCTCAGAGCGGAGCCGTTTGAAAAAATAGGCCCCCGGGTAGTAGGGAATGTTTTGGAATAGATATAAGAACCGCGGGAGGACGACCATCTTGATCAGGGAAGCTCTCCCTGCCATCGATATCGGCAAGGCCCGCCAGCGGGACACATTATCAGTCAACTGCGAGATAGCCACCCCGTAATTTGACCGGACAGTAACGTCTTTATCGAGCGACACCTCTATGCCCAGGTACCTCAAATCTGAGCTGCACCATTCCAGTGGGTAATCCAGCGGGAACCGGGTTACCGATACCGTGAGAGGGAAGAATTGCGACTTCTTCCAGTTTATATGTACCCCGGACATGCCACCGAACGCCACAAATTCCCTCAGTAGCGAATTAAGGTGTTCTTGTGGGTGACGTACGTACAAAGTAACGTCATCTGCATAGAGGGAAATACTTATCTGCCGCTGAAGACAGTTAAAGGCACTGGCCTTGTGCAATTGCCGAATTCTGCAAGCCAATGGCTCTATCGCTAAGGCGAAAAGCAGGGGTGACAGGGGGCAACCCTGCCGAGTCCCCCTCGTGATCGGCATCTGCGTCGAAAGCACCCCGTTGACGATGACCCTGGCGACCGGTGAGGTGTAGAGCAGTTGCACCCAGGCTATGAAGATCCGGGGGAACCCCATCCTGCTCAGAATAGCTATCAGGTAACCCCACTCCACCGAGTCGAACGCCTTGGTGGCGTCCAGAAACACGGCAGCGACCGGCAAGTCGGGCGAGATGGTGGGTATCAGGGAGAACAGTGTGCGTAGGTTATGGGATGTGGCCCTCCCCGGGACAAAGCCAGATTGGTCCGGCAGCACCAGGGTGTTCATAAGTAGGGACAGCCTGGTCGCCAGCACTTTTGCGAGGATCTTCGCGTCGCAGTTCAGCAGTGACAGAGGGCGATAGGCATCAGTGTCCTTCGGATCCTTTCCCAGTTTCAAAAGTGACGTGATCGCTACCTCTCTCATGGAACCCGGAAGTATCCCTACCTCGAGCGAGTCCTCGAAGACCTCCTTCAGCACCGGCGCCATTATATCGATGTAACATTTATAAAATTCGGCCGGTAGGCCGTCCAGCCCCGCCGCTTTGCCATTGCCAAGGGACATGATCGCCTCTCTGATCTCATCCAGTTCGAACGGGCATCCTAAGAAAGCCCTATGGCTATCGCTAAGCCAGCAGAGTGCAATGTCATCCAGGAAAGTACCGAACTCCACCTCACCTACCTGCTGCGTGGAATATAAGCGCTGGTAGTGCTGTAAAAAGATGGTTTGAATTCCTTGGGAATCCTGGTAAGTCCTACCCTCCCCATCAGAGATCTCCCGGATATGGGTGGCGAAGCGCTGGTGCCTTGTGAGAGCAGCCAGCACCTTTCCCGGACGGTCCCCCTCACAGTAGCGCCTAGCCGTCCAGTATTTGCCCCGGAATTTTGTTTCCCTGGCCGCTTCCTCCTCATAGGTCGACAAGAGAGCCCTGAACTTCCCCGCTAGGTCAGGGCTGGGGTTACTGATCATCTCTGCCTCCAGCGCCTTAAGCTCTGTTTCGATCTTAGTTAATGTGCGCACTATGTCCTTCAGTATACCGCAACTTTTGGAGATCGTGATCCCCCTCACACCTTAAAGGCTTCCCAGATCGTTTCGACCTTGTCGACCGATCCCTTGTTTCTCGGAAAGAAGGCTTCAATCTCCTCTCCCAGTTCTTGCCTAAAGACAGGGTCCAGCAAGGCTGAGGGAAAGAGCCGCCACGGCGGTCGCACCCTAGCATACCCCGGCATCACCAAGACTGTCAAAACAGGACAATGGTCCGAGTAGGTACGAGGCAGATGTTTCACACGGACAACTCCCCCAGCGAGGCCCCGCGAGACAAAGCAATAATCGATCCTTGCCCACGAGCGTGCATGTGCCGTAAAGTGTGTGCCTTCCCTAACTGATGCATGTGTGTGCCTCCAGCTATCTACTAGCCCGGCTTCTGCCAGAATGCCCTGAAGTGTATCCCTGGCGTTAGTGTTGTACTGTGCACTACCGTCCGATCTATCCGCTACGGGACATAACGATAGGTTGAAGTCCCCCCCCCCAAAGTATGTGAGTGGCTTCAATTTCCAGTACATGGCCCCACAGTGACAAAAAGAAACCAGGAGTGTCAACATTAGGCGCATAACTATTAACAAGCATTATGACATCAGTGCTCAATCGCCCCCAAAGGATGACATACCTCCCCTCTCTATCCGCCCGCACTCCCAGCTTCTGAAACGGTAGCCGTTTGTTGATTAAAATAACAGTCCCCCTAGAGTACGTGGAATAGGAGGAAAACTCTCTCACACTCGCCCATCTGCTCGCAAACTTAGGAATGCCAGTCGGATTAAGGTGGGTTTCCTGGAGCATAGCTATCTGCACATTGTGTCGATCTAAATAAGCAATCACATTCCTGCACTTGCGGGGGTTATTAAGGCCACGGACATTCCAGGACATTATTGAGACAGTATTCGACGTATCATCACCTGTGTTGGTCACAGTATCCATGAAAGGAGCGTTCGGCCAATGCTGCAATCCTCAATCTAGATGCACCTGATACAAATCTTTCCGCTGTCCAGAACAGTCTCCGCCTATAAGCAGCCACACTTTCATACACACGAACTCCAGTACCTGCACACTTGTCATTAAAGTCTTCCGCAACATCAGTTCTGCTTTCAACATCTCGCATCCCAACAAACTGTGCCCACCCCTCCCTCCATGCACAACAACCCCCCCCCTGACTCCCAGCTCCCCCCCCGCCCACTGAAGCAACCCAATCTTGCCAGTACCGCAACCCCCCCCTCCACCCCGACCCCAACACACAAGAACAATAGAAAAACCTTTTGGGGAATCCCCTCCTAAGGACACTGGAGGAATGCACCCAATCACCCCAACTCTCCCCTCTCGACCCTCGTGCACCATACGGGGAAGACAGAGAAGGTGGGGTGGTGCCTGGCATGTGTGATCCCTGCAGGTTATAGCCCATATTGCAAGTCAGCCCCTTCCAACTCCTCCCTCCACACCGGCAGAAACATCAAAAAGGGTGCATGAGGCCCATCCCAGGAGCAGCCGCTGTTCATCTCTGTCTCTGTCCCGCTGTCGGATCGCCCAGTCCTGGAGCACCTCCAGCAGAGGGGCAAGAAAAATGCACAAAAAACAGGTGTCTTTCAACAGTAATCAACAATACCGCAAGCCCATCAACTATGTTACTTCCGGCAAGGCCGGGCCACCCCGACGGTAGCAGGCATCACAGCTCTAGGTCCAGCCGCCGTACCATCCGCCGGAGGCAGTGGTCGAATGTATACAAGGACACAGTTAGGACTCCTCGTGCTCGGCAGGGTTCACGTCTGCCTCATCCTCCCTTTCATCCTGTCTGCCCCTCCTGGCAGTGCGCAGTTTTCGAACATAGTCCTCGGCCTGCTGCGGATTCACGAAGAAGTGTTGTTTGCCCTGGTGGGTCACCTGAGCCGCGCTGGGTACAGAAGCGCGTAGTCCACTTGCATGTCCCTCAGCTTCTTCTTCACATCCAAGAATTTCCTACGCTGGTCCTGCACCATGGGCGTAAAGTCCGGATACAGGGAGAACTGTACGCCGTCACAAGTTAGATTCCGATGCGTGCGGGCTGCGCGAAGTGCCGTGTCGCGGTCCCGGTAGTTAAGCAACCGGGCGATGATGGGCCGCGGCTGCGCCCCCGGCTTGGGGACCGGGCCCAAGGAGCGATGCGCCCGCTCCACAATAAATTGGCTGGAGAAGGCCTCCTTACCCACTGCCGTGATGAGGATGCGCTCCACGTAGTCCTCCATGCGCCCAGTGTTGGTAGATTCTGGAACCCCCGTGACGCGAATGTTGTTGCGTCTGCTCCTCGCCTCCAACTCCTCGTTCTTCGCCGCTATAACTCTCAGGATATTGTCCATTCTAGTGAGGCGCGTATCGTGGGCAGCGGCCGTGTCCTCCGAGGTAGAGATGCGCCTCTCCGCCTCCCCCAAGCGCTCCTCATGAACCTCCAGCTTTTGTGCAACCCCGTCCATTCAGGATGATAAGCGGTCCACCTTGTCGACTATCGTGGCGAAGCCCTGCCGCATCTCCTCCATCATCAGTCTCAATTCCGGGGCCAAGGGGGCGGAGGGGGGTTCAGTGCCCGACGGGTTCGAGGCTCCACTGGTCCCCGCCATGCTGCGTAACGGTTTCTTGGCAGCTGCTGGCTCGAAAGAGAGCTTGGGTTGCTTATTATCATTTTTGCCCATCGTGGCTTAGCTGTGAGCCCCTCCCGGGCACTGCGGCCGGTGCCAATGTCTGTGCCCACTGCTCCGGACCCAGTTGGCGTGTCCAGACGGCCCCACTCGCAGCGATCGCGGAAATGGCGGTATCAGCTCCTCGAGGGCAGAGGAATCACAGGCAGCCACTCCTTCACCCTTCAGGGCCCCCGCATCAATGACGGAGCTGCGGGCGATGCGATGAGGAGCAGCGTCAGGCTCCGTGGTCTGGAGTCCAGGGCGAGGTAGCGGGGGCGGCGGTAGGCCGCAGGACGTGGTTGGAGGCCCAAGCGCCGAGTGCAGGAAGCAGGGGCCACAGGTTGGGCAATATCTATGCCCTCCGGGGGTGTGTTGTTGCCTCGTAGGGTCCCACTTCTAGGACGCAGCAGGAGAACAGGGGCACCCGCGGGGCCCCGAGGCGCGATGTCGGGAAGATGTCCGTCCCCTTCGGCAGATCCAGGCCGGCGCCGCGAGGGTCACCCAGTCCTGCACCGGCCCGCCGAGGCAGTAAGCAGCGCCCCAGCGCACCACCGCGACCTCGCAGGGGGAGTGACTCACCTCCGGCGCCGCACCAGGGCTCTCAGCAGACTCCTCCGTCAGTGACACAGGCCCCTCAGCTCCGAGGCCCAGCCGCCTCGTGGAGAGCCGCGGCCTCGCGTGGTCAGGTGTCCGGACGCCTCAGCAGCGGGAACCAGCAGCGCACATCGGTCAGGACTCCCAGCAGCGCAACTCCGGCATCTGACGTCGGATTTCCTCCAAAGTTGGACCGGAGGTGCAGCTCGGATAGGTGGACCTGCACTGCAAATTCTGGGCGTCCGCCCGCAGGATAAGAGGATTAATTAAGGATCCTTCTGGCCAGGCAGCCAGAGCCTCACTAGAGTGCGGCCATTAGCTGGTGCGCCCTCTAGCGCCTCCCAGAGCAGCAACATTGTTACAGATACTGCGGCAACATTGTAGCATTAAGCCCCTCTGGTCACGGCGACTGCAGAATGAAAAAATCTGAACCTGGAGGGCTTTTTTCAGTGCAAATCGTCAAAGCACAGAGTGAGAAGGAAATACCCGTTTTTGTCCTACGTTCACTTAAAAAAATGCCAGCAAAGTCTTCTGCCTCAGCTGCAGCAACCAGAGCAAGGGTCGCCAAGACTGCTAGGCTTCTACGCAAAGAGGCTGAGCGACAACAGTATGAACAGCACGAACAACTAGAGGAACCTGACAGAAGTGAAAGAACACGCTTACTGTCTAACATGGATAAGACTAAGACACAAAGCCAACAGGCACTATTGGATTCTACAGCAAGGCAGGAGCTTCACGCTGCCCGCAGGAAACTAAACTCAACTGGGAGCACAGTTCTTGATTTATTTCTCAAGAAGGGACTTCTCAGTGGCTCCAACATACAAATCTCAGTGAATGAGATCCCCACTCTGTCTCCTAATACCACCAATAACACTGATGTAGAATCAGGATAGCTAACTACAGAAACTTGTCCTACTCCCGAGCTACAACATTCTACATTAAACATCGAAACTGTAAGTAATATCAATGAATCTATCCAGACCCTTGTCCTACATATTTCTGAGGTCCCCTGCACGACAAACTATGTCTTTTTCTGGAGTAGGGGGAAACATTTTGGGGGTGCAACTAGACTCAACTTCACCTTCACCAGGGACGGTTCAATCTAGTCAATTAACCCCTAGCAGACTCTCAATTACTCTTACTGAGTTTTCAAATACAGCTACACCCCCTATACAACAAACAGTTGTCTCTGCGGATTCAGATTTGTTAGAGGGGGGCCACGCATTGACTCGAACAACAACAGGGGAAGGAACATTAAAGAATCAGGCTCTTGAGGAGAAGGAGAAAGAATCTAGTGAATGTTATTCATTCTCTGATGAAAATGGCTTAAATGTACTGGTGGAGTGGTCGGATGAAACTGACTCGCTGGAGGGTCTTGAAGATTCTGAATTACAGTTTAGCTCATATGACGAAAGTATAGATGAGCAAGATTCTAACATTAACATGATTAGAGCCAAATCTAAAACCACTACCAGAATACAGGAAAAGGGCACCAAGGATATACAGACAGCTCCTAACCTGCCTCCGCAGCTAGCAACAACTTCAAATACCCCAGCAATCTCAGAGCTTTCTCATTCAGCTGTAGAGACTATTCTACAAGCCATAGCGGCTCACAGAGAAGAGACTGGACAAGATAGTAAAAAATCCAGAGCTGCACTTCGAAAAATGCCAGGAGTAGTCAGAAAACTCTCCAAATCCTGTAACCTGATAGGTGAAAGAGTCACCGAGATGGAGGCTAGGGTTATGTCCAATGAAAAAGAAACTACGTTGAATGCGGAGCGCGTTAAGCTTCAAGATGCTGAATTAGTTGATATCGAATGGAAGCTAGAGGAATTTGAAAACCGGCAACGTTGGAACAATCTTCGCATTTTAGGTGTCCCGGAGAAACTTGAAGGGGGTGATACCCGAGCATTCGTGGTTAAACTATTAGAAGATTCTATCCCTGCACTCAAAGACTGGAACTTGAATGTAGAGGTCCAACGGGCCCACCGGATGCCATTTAATATTCCAACAAAACCTGGCATATATCCTAGAGCCATTTTGGTTTATTTTGGAAATTTCTTAGTGAGACAGATTGTAGCTGAGAAAGCTAGGCCAGATCATAAGGTGCAATATAATGATTTTGCATATTTCTCAAGACCAGATTTCTGCCATGTAACGGTGGAAAGACGCTGGCAGCTGCGATCTCTGATCAAACCTTTTCAAGACAAAGGTGCACAAGCATATCTTAATAACCCCGCAAAGCTAAAAATTGTACATGGCGGTCTTACAAAAATTTTCATTTCAGAGATCAAAGCAAAAGCGTATTTAGATCAGATTCCTTAATATGCTTATTAGAATGTGAGTGAAATTGAAAAACTGCTTTGTTTAATCAATGGCTTATACACTCCTATACACGTTTAGATGATGCGTCATCTCTGTTAATATTTGTATCTTCATGGGGGTATTTCACGTCCTATATTCTATATTGCACTGTTATTGACTAAATGTTCTGTCTATTCTTGACTCTCCTTTTATTAATCCTTTTGTCTTACCCTTTTTTTTTTCCTGTCTTCTTATCTAATGTTTTTGTGAAGCCGCTGCTCAGACACAATGCTGCGATCACATCACTCAGACTCTGGTTGAGTCTGATTGCCCACTGAATGGGGAGGGGGGTTCAAGGGGAAAGGGGGTTGGGTTGTTAGTGGGTGCACGGGTGGGTCACCTAGGGAGGTGAAAACTAAAAAGGAAAAAAATGAACCAGTTTTCTTTGCAAGGAAATACGTAAAAAGAGATCAAACAATACAGTAACAGAATTAGAACATTATTTTATAATAAAGCTGTATTTGCTTGAGGCACTGCTTCAATCATTTTCTATTAATAATGGGTAGGTTAAATGTTCAGACTTGGAATGTTGGAGGTTGATTAACAGGAGATAAACGAAGACGAATGGCTGAACAGCTTAAATTAACTCCAGTAGACATACTTTGTCTTCAAGAAACCCATCTGCCATGGGATAAAAAATCATGTTTAAATATTAACGGGTACAATATATTGGCCGTTTCCACGCAGACCTCAAATATAAGGGGGGTTGCAATACTTGGGAAAAAAAATCTGGGTCTAAGTGTACGACATCTATCAGATCCCCATGGCAGATGGGCTATTTCAAAACTTGCCTGTGGTATAAACATCTGTACAGTTTATGGTTCAAATCTAGACGATTCCACAATTTTTGAAGAACTAGAGATCGAGTTGCCTACATGGCAGGGCCCGTTAATCCTATGTGGAGATTTTAACATCTCATTAATACCACCTGTATCTAATATCCCTTCTAAAATAAAATACCAAGGACGCAAACCCAGAGTATACAAAACCCTCAGTAGACTTATCAATAATCTTGGATTAATAGATATGTGGCTACATAACAACCCACATGATCAAGGTTCTACCTACTTCTCTCATCCCCATCAAAATCAGGTTCGAATTGATTACATATTTGCAACTGTAGACCTCATCCCACTCTCAACTACTAAAAGAATTCCAAAAATAATCTCAGACCATAATGCATTAATTTGGCAATTAGATTTAATCCTCTTTCTACTCAACAAAGGTCTTGGTCATTTGACCGGAAACTACTTTCCAATACTGAATTTATTCTACATATTAAAAAATGGACTGAGGAGTTTTTCAACATAAATCGCTTTAGTGCGTCCAGAAATATAGTCTGGGATTCATATAAATCTGCTTTAAGAGGAGAGATCTCTAGCTTTCAACATGCAGCACGAATCAAAGCTAGAAAACTTTACAAAATAGAGTTAATGGATCTAACGAAAGCTGAAGTAGAGCACACCTGTTTGATAGAACAGAACATAGATTCTAATAATCAATGGCTTTGGGTTGCGGTTTTAAAAACTGAGCTTAATACTGAATTAAGTCAAAAAGCTGCTCAAACTTATAGAGCTTATAGAAAGAAGGTCTACGAGATGGGGAAAAAATAGGTAAACAACTGGCTTCGCGTATGCGTCAAAAAAAGTTTATAATAATATTACTTCTATTGTAGATGGTGGACGCACTTACGTTCAGCCTACAGATATTATTACTCAATTCCAACAGTACTATCAAAATCTATACTCCGAGGAAGGGAATAATTCAGAAAAAGATATCGATATGTTTTTGGCTGGTTTTCTTAACAATACGGCAGCTACTAACCTGCTGGATGATGGGATGAAAGAAGTACTTGAAGCTGAGATTACACTTGATGAAGTTGTAGAAGCTCTATCACTTTTATCTTCGGGCAAAGCAGCAGGCCCGGATAAATTGCCAATCGAAATTTATAAAATTCTTAGCTCACTACTAAGCCCCTTATTATTGGATCTATTTCTCGGTGTACAGTACAATGGCATTCCCCCACCTTCTTGGGATGAGGCTAGCATTATAGTATTTCCTAAGAAGGGAAAATCACCCGAACAGTTGACTTCTTATCGACCCATTTCATTGATAAATTCGGACTCCAAATTATACATCAAAGTGATGGCTCTCAGACTCAGCAGGTTCATTGGACATCTGGTTTCTCTGTGGCAGCATGGCTTCCTTCCGGGCAAGGGGACAACTGATCATATTCGCCGTACTATCGCTTTATTCGATGCCATGTCGGTCTCGGGGGATCAGATGTCTATATGCCCGGGATGCCCGTCACCCCCTCCCAACACAATCCCCAAGGATGGGAAGACGGACGCAGTTCTGAACTTTTGGAAGGCAGGAGGGAGTCACCCTCCCGGCCGTATTTATTAAAATATGAAACAAAATTAAAACATTAAATAAAAGTTTCATAATCATGTACAATTTTCATTTATTACATTTCGATGAAGACATGTTATTTGGCTAACCTTAACAAATCTCTAATACAAAGGTATCCTAGCCGAGTCTAACATCCTGCAAATGCATACTTTCTAAATTAAAATTGTACATCCTACCATTAAGGGCCAACGGCAAGTTCTTAACCGGTGTCAGATCCCTACTACCAAAAACTCTCGCTCTCACGGTGTGAGTGACGGCCGCGCAGAGGACTGTACCCTCATGGCCAACTGTAATTTCCCTTGTCTTGTTGGGGGCCCCTCTTTCAGCTCGACGCCATCTTAAAGGTCGTCCGAGCACCCGTGTGAGGTATCTGTAGGAAGGACAGCGTGGACTCCCCCCCCACCCCCACACTCTCTATCACATCCGCCGTCGCGGATATCCGGCCCCGGGAAATTCATAGGAGGGGCATATATCCGCCTCCACCCCTGGGAGGGGCCTATGGCCGTCTCCCCTTAGGCGACCCATCCGTAGTGGGTGCCGCCTCCCAGTGGGAGGGGCCAATGGCCACCTCCCCCTGGGCACTCCCATCCATAGTGGGTGGCGCCCCCCTCTAGGGACCTTGAAATTACTGCTCACCGATCATGACCTTACCGCCCGACCAAAAAATAAATACGACATTTGTTCACCTACTGAGGAAGAAAATATCAGTCAACTTAGTTGTATCAAACTGACTCCTACAAGAAAACAGACCGACAAAAGTCACATCGTCAATCTAGACATTCGAAAAGATGTTATCAGAGCAAAAACTTTATTGCAAAACCAACATTGCCATAAGGGGCTGGTGGGTGGGTCAAAAATGGCTCCTTGTTCCGTCGAGGGCTCATGAGCAACGAGTGGGTGCAGCCTTCCAAGCACAGGAACAAGAGGACGCTTCTTCGGATTCCCGCTCTCTTTATTCTTCTTCGGGAGGGCGTGTACCCGCCCCAGGTACGCCTCGGGGGTGGTCATCGGCGTAGGTGTCTAGGACAACCCCTCTTGGGCGGGAAAAGGCGCGCCCTGGCTACGCCGCTTCGGGCATACCAGCCGAGACACGCCCCCCGCCCAAAATGGTTTCCCGGGAGGATCAGGGCACCCGATCATACGTTCGGGGGGACCGAGTGGTCGCCCCTTTCCATATGCCCGGGATGCCCGTCACCCCTCCCAACACAATCCCCAAGGATGGGAAGACGGATGCAGTTCTGAACTTTTGGAAGGCGGGAGGGAGTCACCCTCCCGGCCGTATTTATTAAAATATGAAACAAAATTAAAACATTAAATAAAAGTTTCATAATCATGTACAATTTTCATTTATTACATTTTGATGAAGACATGTTATTTGGCTAACCTTAACAAATCTCTAATACAAAGGTATCCTAGCCGAGTCTAACATCCTGCAAATGCATACTTTCTAAATTAAAATTGTACATCCTACCATTAAGGGCCAACGGCAAGGTCGTAACTGGTGTCAGATCCCTACTACCAAAAACTCTCGCCCTCACGGTGTGAGTGACGGCCGCGCAGAGGACTGTACCCTCATGGCCAACTGTACTTTCCCTTGTCTTGTTGGGGGCCCCTCTTTCAGCTCGACGCCATCTTAAAGGTCGTCCGAGCACCCGTGTGAGGTATCTGTAGGAAGGACAGCGTGGACTCCCCCCCACCCCCACACTCTCTATCACATCCGCCGTCGCGGATATCCGGCCCCGGGAAATTCGTAGGAGGGGCATATATCCGCCTCCACCCCTGGGAGGGGCCTATGGCCGTCTCCCCTTAGGCGACCCATCCGTAGTGGGAGCTGCCTCCCAGTGGGAGGGGCCAATGGCCACCTCCGCCCGGGCGCTCCCATCCATAGTGGGTGGCGCCCCCCTCTAGGGACCTTGAAATTACTGCTCACCGATCATGACCTTACCGCCACAGGCCGGATAGTTGACCGGCTATCCGGCACCCCCCAAACTCCTCCTAAATGTCATGCTTCCTCAAACCCCTTAGCCATGCTATGAAGTCTCCTATGAGTAAAACATTCCCCTCCCGGGACAGGTGAACCCCATCATTCAGATACATGTGATCACCCCGAATACACCCATGAGGAATGCTATGCAACTGCGCCGAGCGAAACAATCTAGCAATTTTATTGTTAACCTTCTTCACTGAATGGTTCAGTGCTGAAACTGAAAGGCCCCCCCCGCCACACCTTTCTGGGAATCATGTGGGACCAGGCAATCGTGCACCCCGGGATTCTTTTTGCCAACCAGCTAACGGCCGAAAACACCTGTTCGAGTAATACTCGTCTACCCAGAGTCACCAAGTCGTTGCCCCCCAGGGGTACTATGACTACAGATGGCGGTGACCTCTGCCGCCCTAAGATACCCTCAATAAAAGATTCAAATTGGTCAACACAGAGCCCGCCCCTTCCATGGAAGGTCACTCTGTACCCGTATTCCCCAGCTGCGCGGGTCGCGTCACCTGCTTTGAATACGTCCCCAGCCCGCCTCACGTATGAGTGGCCCACGACCCAAACCACTCTCTCCTCAGACGGTGATCCATGACCGCTGGTCTCCTGGTACTGGGTCGACTGCAAATTCCGCCCCGCATGATATGCTCGCGAAACTGTAAACCAAACAGAAGACAAGAAGCGCGAGTGCATGTAACTTGGCTTCACAACATGTGCAAACGCACATACCTTTTAAAACAATTCGAGGACCATCGTCCTAACTGTTTCACTTCTTCTGAACTCTGACCCCTGGCTGTAGCCTCAGTAGCAGCCCCTATCCTAAAGGAGTGGGTCCCGAAATCGCACGGGTCCATGCCCGCCGCAGCGATCATCAGTGCTAGCACCCTCTGGAACTGAAACCTCGTCAGTGGGGTGGCGTAGATGTGCCTCAGCAGACTCCCCCCCCATGTATCCGCCCTCAGTGCCAAGTATTCCTCTATACACATTGTCGGGCACGTGGGGGACCCTCGCATGCGCTGGACAACCAGACTGTTTCCCATCGCTCCCTGGTCAGTTTTGGACTTAGCTATCGTGACTATCAACGAATCACCCCTAATTAGGATGTGATCCCTGCACAAGCCACCCTCCACATCTTTCTTATTTCTTGCGACCAGTTCGCTCACCCGCATAGCCCCATGGAACGCTAATGCGAAAGCTGCCCGGAGCAGCACCGCCTCGAATTGGGAGGAGCATGTTGTGCCTAGTTTTTCTATGAGCAGGGACAACCTTTCTAAGCCAATCGGGCGCCTCACGTCTTGCTTGCGACCCTCGAGGCGCTGCCAGCCGTGAAGAGCTTTTTTCGCCAAAAAGGAACCTGTTGGGTCTTTGATGCCATGGACCTGCGCCATAAATGAGATAGCCGCCCTGTGTCTATTGGCCGTAGCCGCTGATCGGCCCTCTCTGTGTAGTGCTACCAGGAACCCAAGGAAGGAATCCTCCTGACCCCAGTTCTGACTCCCTGTCGGACCCAAAAATGCACAATAGGAACGAAACGCTCCTTCATATGCTTTCCTCGTCCTTGCTGCCACAAGGTCTTGTAATCCGGGGCACCGATTAGCCAGAGTGCTTCGGGGAATGGTGTAGCCACTAGGTCCGCTGTAGGTAGATAAACCCTGAACGCCTGCATATGTGAACGAGAGAGTGCATCAGCCGCATGATTCAGTACACCCGGCACATGTTTTGCCCTGAACTGCACATTCAGTCTCATGCAAAGCAGCACAATCTCCTTCAACAGTCTCAAGATCCATTTGCAGCGTGCTGCCTGTTGGTTGATGCATTCGACAACAGTCATATTATCAGACCAAAATACCACCGAGCGGTCTCGGAACTCGTTTGGCCATGCCATTAGAGCAACAAAAATAGGGAATAGCTCGAGGAACACTATGTTACCTGTGAGACCGCTGGTGTGCCACCACGTCGGCCATGTTTGCGCCGACCATCGATTACCAAAGATGGCGCCAAATCCCACGCTCCCCGCCGAGTCGGTCCACAAACCCAGCTCGTCCGAGGACGCTGGCGGCTTGTTCCACACCACTCGACCGTTGAAGTCCGCCAAGAATGCCAACCAAATGCGCATGTCCTGGCGAACCTCTGCAGACAGTCTCGTGTGGTGGTGTCCTTCTTTGAGACCAACCATAGCTTGTGCAATAGAGCGTGAGAAGGGGCGGGCCATTGGTATCACTCTCAAGGCAAAGTTAAGCTGACCCACTGCCTGCTGTAACTGGTGCAGGGTCACTTTCGCCTTACCAAGGCAAACTTCCAGGGAAGCCCTAAATTTAGATACCTTTTCCACTGGCAAACGGAAACATCCCTCCACAGAATCGAGCTCAATTCCCAGAAACTCGAGTGAAGTAGATGGTCCAACCGTCTTACCGGGTGCCAATGGCACTCCAAATTCCCTCATAAGGATGCAAAAGTCGTGTAGCGCCTGCGCACAGTGCGTGTCGCCAGCTGCTCCCAAGAACAGGAAATCATCTAGGTAATGCATAACATGCCTATGCCCCGTGGCCTAGTGAATGCCCACTCTAAGAAACAGCTGAACTTTTCAAAATAGGCACAAGAAATGGAGCAACCCATCGGCATGCATTTATCCATGTAATACGTCCTTGGAACGCAAAACCTAGCAAACACTGATCCTGAGGGTGTACCGGGAGCAACCGGAACGCTGATTCGATATCCGATTTCGCCATCAGCGCTCCGGGGCCCAGGCGATTTAACATGGTGACGGCATCATCGAACGATGCGTACCGCACCAAACAGACTTCTGGGTCAATAGCATTGTTTACTGAGAAGCCCCTTGGAGCAGACAGATTATGGATCAGCCTAAATTCTCCCGGGTCCTTTTTGGGGACCACCCCCAATGGGGAACAGATGAAGTTCGCCACCGGCGGGAGCCGAAAAGGCCCCGCCACACGGCCTAGTCTCACCTCTTTATCGATTTTTCTTTCTACAACACCTGGATTCTGTTGTGCTGAAAGCTGGTTTTTGCAAAAAGGTTCACCATGAAAATCCCCCGCCGGGATGTGGAAGCCATATAAGAATCCCTTCCTCAACACCCCAGCGGAGACATAATCCGGGTATTTGTTTAACCAAGGAGTCATAGCCATGAGATCAACGGGAGTAGGCAATTGTACCCAACAATCTACCTCAGTCCTGCTTGGACCCTCCTTTACCTCCCGCCCGCTATTTTTTGATCTGCATGCACTCTCCGTGTGAGAGGGATTCCCACAACCCGCACACACGTGCTTGAACTTACATGTACCTTGCGGTCTGTTGCAATTGCCTCTATTGAAGCCCCAACAAACACCCCGCTTTCCACCATTCCCGACGGATTTCGGCTGGTGATCGTCGCCGGTGCCCGCTCGAAAGGGCACCGCGGGCTTCTGGCGGGAAAGCCCCGACCCATTCCCACCTGCCGAGGAAGTTCTCGCCGCCCCAGGCAGGAGCTGTTTATGCCAAGAAATGGAGTCGAGGCAATCCCATGTCAGAGAGGAATCATACTCTTTTGCTTTACGGAACTTCATGTCGTAACCTTTCCATTCACCCCCCTCGTACGTTTCATAAAAATCCATTATACGTGCCTGATAACACGACAGCTCGGGCAATACCTTGGGCTTACGTTCCCCAATAATCGCAGTAAACATTGCAAAAGCCTTAGCCCAATTTGTTATCGTCTCCTCAACCCTGAACTCTGCCATCTTGGCGCGCCATACACTCGGGTGCCACAAATCTTTCTGCGTTTTAGCATACTCCATCTCGCGATGGTCGGTTAACAATGAAAACATATTGACATATTTGTCTGCCCAGATTAACTCTTTTGTGGCCAACGGTATATGTTGAACCACCCTCTCCCTCCTTGAGGGTAATGAGCCCTCCCCTGCCACTGGCAAGGCGAGCTTACCTGGTGCAGTCGATGTTCCCGCCGTTTTCTCGAGACCTGCTGCCGGGCCTTCCGGTGTCGCCTGTGGGGAGACAAGAGGGAGATTCGCCTTCGCGGCATCTCGCGACTGCCGCAACTGCTGGATTAGTAATTTGGCCTCTTCGGCCATGTCTCCTGGCGCCGTAGCACCTCCTGCCTTCTTATTGAGCCATGCGGCCAACTGGGTGGCCAATTCAGGAGGCATATCCTCCTCGTTAGCGGGCGTAATCACAACCGGAATCGGTTGACCCGCGTCTGGGGTTGGTACTGGGACATCAGCTGGTATGGCAGGGCTGACCAGGGGCACCTCAGGGACCGGATCCTCCCCTGCCGCCGCCCTCCTCTTGACCCGTTTCCCTCTACCCTTGGGGACGACTCCCGGCAATGCCGGGCCTATTACCTTCTTCGGGTTACCAGGCTTGTTTATTGCGGCCAGTTGCTTCTTGATGCCTGCCATATCCCGACCAAGCGCTGGAACCTGCCCGATACTCCGTTCGATTCTCGCCATTCTGTTCATCAACATGCGAAGCACCTGGTCTGTCTCGGAACCCTTTCTTCCCTTCTTGCCAGACATGGTTTCGATTATCCCCTCCGGGTCGATCGACACGGTCCTGGATCCTTCGCTGTACAGTCACTGAAAGAGAAACACAAGAATTACAAGTTCTCAAAAATGGCTCCTTGTTCCGTCGAGGGCTCACGAGCAACGAGTGGGTGCAGCCTTCCAAGCACAGGAACAAGAGGACGCTTCTTCGGATTCCCGCTCTCTTTATTCTTCTTCGGGAGGGCGTGTACCCGCCCCAGGTACGCCTCTGGGCGTGGTCATCGGCGTAGGTGTCTAGGACAACCCCTCTTGGGCAGGAAAAGGCGCGCCCCGGCTACGCCGCTTCGGGCATACCACCCGAGACACGCCACCCCCGCCCAAAATGGTTTCCCGGGAGGATCAGGGCACCCGATCATACGTTCGGGGGGACCGAGTGGTCGACCCTTTCCAAGATCCTGCTTGACGCTGAGAAGGCTTTTGACCGTGTCTCATGGAGCTTTTTGTGGGTTGCCATGGCGCGTCTTAATTTCGGCCCCAAATTTCTTAAATCTATAAAATCTATGTATCATCAACCCAAAGCAAAAGTCTCAATATTAGGCTTGGAATCAAGTTTCATCAATATAACAAGAGGCACAAGACATGGTTGTCCTTGCTCTCCTTTACTCTTCGCCCTCTACATTAATCCCCTTATTTTAAAATTAATAGAAAATAATAATATAAAGCCAATCTTATATAACCATTATGAAACCAAAGTTCTGGCATATGCTGATGACATCACGGTATTAACATCTCACCCGATCGAATCGCTACATGAAATCGAAATGCACTCTCTCCAATATGGTAAATATTCGGGTTATTCTCTGAATAGGGGAAAGACCATTGTACTGTGCACAGACAACACTATATGCTTAGATACAAGAAGAGCAAAAACTGCGACATATCTTGGTGTGATTCTATCCGCCGATATAAAGACGTTAGCTAAAAATAATTTTGACCCACTTATAGACAAAATTAAAATAGACCTGGATAGGGTAAACGGATTACATCTTTCCATTATAGGCAGAGTCAATTATTTAAAGATGAATATACTACCGAAATGTTTGTACCTCTTTCGCTCTATTCCTTTAATTATAGACTCTAAGATAATTAATTCAATTAATAAACTCACCTCCAAATTTGTGTGGCAACATAGGAAGATTAGACGATCTCTACCTTACTTATCCATTCCGCTCGATATAGGTGGGTTTACAGCACTGAATATTATTTTGTACCATTGGGCAACCTTTTTAAAACACCTAAAACCAATGATTCTAGAAATACCCTCTGCCACTGATACTATTAACACCACTATTCCCACAATTTATGAACTAATGCTTGGGCAAGAAGCTAAGGGTATGCTATTAAGAAAAACTGAAAATGCCCATTATAAGCAAATCAAGGGTGAGATTATTAAAAGCGCCTGGCTAATCTGGAATCAGATACTTAAACATATACAGATCGGTAAAATTAACCGATATACGCCTTTATTTCAATCGACCATTACCTCCGATCTTGATTTTGAACATACAGCCAAGAAATGGTATAGCCTGGGCATAAGAACAATTAATGAGGTTTGGATAAATGGCCCACAGACTACATTTCAAGATGTAAAAACAAAATTTGGTCTCCCAGAAGGGGATTTTCTCAAATTTGCTCAACTGCATGCAAAATTAAAAGCTACAAAAGATTTAATTAATCTCCAGAAGAACGACCTAATAGAAGCATGCTACCTTGCAAAAACTAGGATAGGAACACTATACAATATTCTATTAATAAATGTCGATGATGATATCGAGAAAACAGAAACTAAATGGGTGGTAAAATTAAATAATCCCGATATTGATATAGATAAAACACTAGAAATGAGCAATAATTTATTTATGGCTAGTAATTTAAGGGCACAAATGTACAAAACCATTTATGATTTATATTTTACCCCTGCCAAACTTTTTGCATGGGGTAAAAGGGAAAATGACTTATGCCCACGCTGTTCACAAGGTCCAGCGACGTTAATGCACCTGTTCAGCAGCTGCCCCGAGTTACGTCTATTAAAAAATATGATTGCCTCATTTTGGGAGAAAGTCTTTCAATATAAACTTCCTGAGTCCGATACCTTATGGCCCACATGCATCAATGTAGGATTTTGCATTTCTTAAATAGCGAAAATTAAGGAATCGCTATTTAGGAAATGCAAAATGCTATGCATCATTTTTTTCGGTATTACTTTGTGATTCGGTAAAAATCGCATTTTTTACCGAATCCCAAAGAAATACCGAATTCTTAAGTTAATTTTCGCAATTTCCATTGATTCCTATGGGCCAAAAGGCCCATAGGAGTCAATGCAAATTGCGAGTGGCACTTAGAAAATTTCATGGGTGCAGGGGGGGGTCCAAAGGACCCCCCCATGCACCCCTGAAATGTATTTTTCGCATCATGTTGCACACACACATGTCCTAAGGACATGTGTGTCCGTAACATGAATGTTGAAAAAATAACATTTTAAGCATTTTAAACACTTTTTCCAAATTTACCGAGTGGTTCAACCACTCGGTAAATTTGGAACCCTAAGTGCGAATTTTCACTTGTCAAAGTGATGATGCATTGCTTTTAAGAAGTCGCACATCTGCGACTTCTTAAAAGCACCCGCAATTTTAGAACTCGCAACAATGTTGCAAATTCTAAAATTGCTTCATGCATCCCAAAAAGCACTTTTGCATTCGCAAACGGCCGATTTTAAGGAATCGCACCGTTTGCGAATGAAAAAGTGCTTGATGCATGTGGGCCTATATGTTTTGGGATATGACAGTTCGCTAAAACTAAGTAAATCGGAACAAAGACTATTATTTATAGGTATAGCTGTACTGAGATTAATCTTGTCTGCGCGTTGGAAGGATAGTCTTCCCCCTAGTTTCCAAATGTGGCTAGCTCGTCTTCTCGCTGTCTTTAATTTTGAATCCGCAATATATGCGACTAGGGGAACCAAAACAAAACTTTGTGGCAAAGAACTGTGGCACCCTATGTCTATGTCCCAGCGGAATTGGTTAAATTAAATTGAAAGCCCTATTTTGTATTCTCTGTTAATGGTTCTTTTTACTGAATTTAAATGTAAATACTGAATGTATTGTATCTTACTGAATATGTATTTTCCTCTGTTAATGCTGGTTC
The DNA here is from genome assembly GCF_964263255.1 of Lissotriton vulgaris. Lineage (NCBI taxonomy): Eukaryota > Metazoa > Chordata > Amphibia > Caudata > Salamandridae > Lissotriton > Lissotriton vulgaris. The sequence continues at coordinate 1,221,808,261 of NC_141693.1, forward strand.
TAATAATAAAAAAAAAAGAATGGACCAGGATTCTTCAAGGTTTATAGTCCAAACTATTTTCAACAGGGTATTAGAGATTTTTGCGTCAAAATCGCCCATTAGTAGTACTTGCAAAATCACCCATTAGTAGCACTTGCTTCTAGGATAGTTTCAATTTGTTCAGATATTTTTATGAGCAATGGATTGTGTTTGGGCCGGGTGGCACATAGATATTAAACAGAAGTAATGACTTAACTATGTGAGTTCTTTCATCCAAGAATTGTAACTTTAGGCATTGTTCATTTTCACTGGAGAGATGGTTTATTTCAAAGTCCCAACTCAACTCCTCCAGGAGTAAAATAGACAAGCCTTCCTTTGCAGAGCCTCGTCTCACCCTCGTGGCAGTGTGTTCGAAGACAGTTTTTGGGGTTGGATTTTCCTAGTGACCATGCCTCTAGGAGATATACTATTGCAGGAGAATTACCCAAAAGACAGGATAGCTTTGCTTGTTCCAGTCCTGCAATAATCCATGAGAAAATGGATAGACTTTTGCTCAAAAGGAAACTTTGCTCCCCTATCTTGTTTATTACCATTCAGATTGCTTGAGAGCCAGGACCAATAGTTATCGTTTTGTTTATTGACTATTTTATATGCGCTATCGTTCCATAACTAGCTATTTCCATCATTGAGGCATATTGTTAATTCATCAGATGGAACATAATTTCTCTCTCGCTTGGAGCCTGTTACTTGAGACATTTAATGATTTACCCTACGTTTTTCCATATATGGTCCAGGTGAAGCTGTTGGACGTTTACTGCTTACTCCTACTACGTTGGACCCATTTTTATGTAACTTTTCATTTTCTTGGAGGATTAATGAATGAATCACGCTTCACCAGAATTCCACTTGTAAAGAAGTTGTAGTTGTGTCTAGCTTGTCAGGAAATGTGACAAGCTTTATTTCCAAGGAAGTAAGTGACTGTAAGGAATGAAAGTTAGGTAGGAGATTTAGGATCCTTTGTCGATTTAAGGGATATTGACCTGAGGCGAAGAGATCGCTTAATTCGAGGATGCTATAAGATTTTTGAACATCGTTTAAGTCTTTGACCTCAGTGCATGAATTATTTTCCAGTGAAAATTGTACTTGAAAGACGATGACTCTTGATTGGCTTTGAACTGTTGAAATCTGGTGAGAAACGGTTTCATTCCATTAAAAATTCCTCCCTGGACAGGAGAGGGCGTAGTCCTTGATCTTGTAGAGTCTCTAGATTGAGTACTTCTTCAGCCACCTTGATATTCTCATCTTTGAGTACACCTTTATAAGAGGGATCATAGTCTGCAAACCTTATTTTGCTTTGCAATTCTTCGGTTAGTTCTGCTCTTTCTAGCTTGTGTTTTTATATTTGTACTGGATCTCTTTACATTTTTTGCACTCTGGTTAGACTACGCTCCTTGCCCATTCAGAGTTAAAAGGACTGTTGTAGATTGTTCTGATGATTCAGGTTTCCTTTTGCAATTGAATATCGGATAGCAAGGTAAAACTTTTGTATCTGTATTTTGGTCTTCTTCTCCAATTGGTTCCTTAAATAGTTTTCGAAGCAAATAAACTGTACCTACATTTCCATTTTTATTTTTATTTTTTCCTCCCACTATGATTTTTTTACTGGTTTGTGTGGCACTTGTTATTTGTTGGAGCTGGATATCAATCCTCTCATTACCTTGTACTGTTATTTGATCTAGAAACATCTACTATTTTTTTTTAGTCCTGGACTGAAACCTTTCAATGGTAAAATTATTGCGATGATCCACAAGGTGCTGCAGCGTGGCCGTTTGTATTTCCAGAAGATGGTTGGTGTTAATTGTAGTTTTTTCAAGCAGTGTGAGGAATAATTCTAATATCTTTCGAAAGGTAAATAGTGATTCTGAGAAAATTGCTTGCTTATTACTGAAGTGAGCAGATGAGAGTAATGAAAAATCTGGTGAGTGGAAAAGATTTTCTTCTATATCCAATGGATTACTTGGAGTACTAATAAATAGTGCAAGTGTCTCTTTTGGTAACTTTGCTTCACTTGATGGTGGGACAACTGACTCATATTTAAATCCGGTAATGTACAATCCAGGACATGTTTTCCTTTTGTGAAAGCCTGGGAAAATTGCTGATTTTGGTCTATTGCAATTGATGGTACTGGCTGGTTGCTTTCAGCACTTGTTTCCTGTCTTGAGATGATGTTTTCTCCTGTGCTATTTGCTTCAATTGGTTTAGATCTTCCTTTTATCATTTTGTCTTTGATACCTGTCATAGAAGAAAGCGGGAAAAACTCAGAGATTATATGTGATCCTGGAAGGGCATCTATGTGCGCTGATCTCAATTTATTCTTCCTCAAGGATTGTGCTGTTCCCAGTCTCTTCATAAATATTGTGTGATTTCTCAGTTTTTTAAATGCCATCACGAGGATGGACCTTACTGTATATGTAGAGACAAACTAATCCCTTTGACAGAATAAGCTTCAATAATGAAAGTAGCCTTGGTTAGGGTGAACTCACATATATGCACAAGACACAATGACTTGAACCGCTGCTTGCATGCAGTGTTCAATGTTGCAGTTTAAGGCATGAATCAGTACTTGTGCCCTGCTACTCCTTTCTGTTACTGTTTCTTTCTGTGACTGCTCCTTTCTGTGCCCAGCTGTAAGAGCCTGTCCGGGGCCTAGTGCTTTCCACTGTCTGCCTCAATCCTGGACACACAGGAGAAGGAGAGAGGGAGGAGGAGGGACCCCCCCCTTGGGGCTTCTCTGAGGCTTCTTGAAAACTAGCAGGCAGATTTAATAAGACTTGCAGGCAGACAAGATCGTAAAGTCACAGTCTACAGCAGTTGACAAAAATACAAAAGGATGTGAAATGTAATGATTTGGAACATAGGGGTGAGCTGTCACCAGTCACAGAGGCCACACAATGTCCTGGCAGGTCCACTTCCACGTGACCGGGCTCTACCCAATCTAGTGCTGCTAATGACCACCTTACAATATCTCTATGGTTGTACTTACAGTAGGTCTTGTTTTCTCCTTTCGCAACTTGTGCCGCCTGATGCCTCTTAGCTCTCCATCAGCTGTTCTTTAGATGATCTGCTGTCAGGGAAGGAGAACAGTTCTTTGAGGCAGTGAAGGTAGTGTAGGCAGAAAAAGAGCATAGAAGGGCCGGCTGCCAAACTAAAAGTTGAGAGGTCTGGACTTGGGCTCTCCGGTAAGAATCAAGATGCTGGCCTTAGGCCCCCTGTGAACGGACCATGAGGCAACAGTATAGGCAGCGATGCCGCCCTCTCCAGAGCACCAACTGCTACACTGCATCCTCTGGCTCCCTGCCACAACAGCTGGAATGTGACTCAGCCCTGCTCCTCTTCCTCTCCTTCCAGGATGCAGGTGGGAGCGTTCACAGGCCCTGGCTACTCTAGGGGCTCCGGCAGCTCCAGCAGCGGTGAGTCTTGGCTCAATGACTCAGGCTAAGGCCCGCGCCATGGCGAGCTGGGGCCGCAATTTAGTTGCCGGCTCATTCCGAACCTGACAGGCGCTTAGCGTTCACTATGCTTGATTGTTAACTTGAGCGGTTAGTGCAGGGCGGCCACGACTTCCCTTGCACAGCTTCTGTCTGTTTTGATCTTTGTGCATCTCCTTGGTACCCCTCTTTCAATCAGTCTACTTGAGAGACTGTTACGTTTGCACCCAATTGCCTGCTTCTGTTTCCAAAGGTATTACCTACCACAACATTCCTTTGACATATGGATTCTCTTGTCGTCTTCTACTAAGTATATTTTATAGACAGGGTAGTTTCCAATATTATTTTTATAATTAGGATTTAGTCCTTTCAGAAGTTCCTATGTTCAAACATTTGAATAGGAATCCTTATTTTAAAGCTGCAGAGATTGCAGGTAAATATTTTGTCTCTTAAGCCACTTGACACTAGACACCACAAATGCACACAGACATAATTTAACTTGTTCAATGTCAGGTGTGGAGAAGAAATTCTTGAATCTAGTGGAAGACAAAAAAAGACAGTTAGCCTCCAAATCTGAAACTGATGCAGATCTTAAGAGACACCATAGGCGGAGTAGTGAAGAAATTGAAAACCAGGTGAAGGGAAATTTGCCTGCCTTGACTTTAGATTACTAATATAAGGGAAAGATGTGTATAAATGCTGACCAGAGTTGTTTGGACCCATTATTAATAGGGAAGAGCGAATGTGAACTTATTTTCGAGGTGAGGGGGAAGAATGACCTTTTCTTGGAGGACGGGAACCTGTGATTCCTAGAGTGTACTTTATATGTGGACAGTATGCATATTTTAAATTGCATAATGGATAGCATGGTGCATGTTATCTTGATATAGTTTTCCCAAAGATTAACCATGTGGAACATTTCAATGATCCTGTATAGAAACAAGACCTAGAACTAGACAAGGTGTTAGAGCAGTGGAAGTAGTAGGATATATTTTTGGTGCCAGAATCCGTCTGTAGGGGTAATTCTGAATGATCTGAAAATTAGAACGCTTTCTACAATAGTGGATCAACTGGCTACTGGAGCCACAAATTTGTTATTACTTATAAATACTGCGATGGTTGCGATAAGGTCCATGGTTTTCCAAAACATACTTGCTCTCGACTTTTTCCTCACAAAAGAGGGTGGAGTCTGCAAAATGTTGAAAGTTCAATAATGTTGTACTTACATCCCAGAAAAAAGTAAGGATATGGAGAATTATATTTGGAACATTCCAGGGTTGACAAAAGATTTGACAGAGTTAGAAGTGACATGTGCTTGGGAAGCTATTGGAAGTGGATTTGTTTCAATAGGCAAGCTTGGAAAATGCTTGAAAAAATGTAATTCTGAGCGCCATTTTGAAACATTTATTGGTAATTGCCCTTTGTGCACTATTCCTACTTATGCTCTTTCAGGGGTACAAGTATGCACAAGTTAGGTGGGGAGTAAAGTGGAAGCTAGCAGATGTAGAATTAGAGGAGAGTCTGAGTAAGTATTATGAATACATGAAATGCCTGGAAGACTCTGGATGAAAGATACTCAAAATCACTAGGTTTTAGATGTTCCCTCTAATATGACGTGATTGTAATCTGTGAAGGCTTGATTTGCGATCAGAGAGGGAACTGGAGCAGCATATATTTGGAACCACCCTTAATGTTTGACCAGGCCACATATATATTTGCAAATAGCCTCATATATTCATGTGACTTAATACCATTAACATAATCTGGTATACTAACGGTGCAGAAAGTGCATTCACTGTGTAATCTCAACCTATATATATATGTTTGTGTGCATTCTAATGTTTTCATTACAGTGTGGTTTGAATAAAGATGATTAACACGTCCAAACTCATGTATTTATTGAAAAGTGCTCTGCATTTATATCCCAGCTATGTATGCATCCTTAATCATGCATTTAACATGTCAAGATGAGCAAATGCCTTAAGCATTTGGATTTAATATTTTAATTTCCAATGAGAAAGCGCTCTTGGGTTGCAATGTTTTTCTGTCCTCTGCAGGTGCACTTGAATGAGCTCATGGTTAAAGAAAGGCTCATTGTGCAACAGAGATGGTGAGGTTTAATAGGTATTTTTGGCAAGGACGAGGGACACCAACGAGCGAAGGAAAGAAGGTGGTCCATGTTTTATCTGAAGGCTGAAGGAATGCAAGGACATTTCAGGGAGTGGGGATTAGAAGAAAGGAGTCTGAGTGTATTTGCCAAGGAATCATGTGACAGAGGTTCTTGAATGTTCTTTGTGGGTTTTAAATAGTGAACCCACTTTAGGGTTTATCCAGATTCCCTGTTAGACTTTGAAAGGTACAAAACTCTTTGTGACATTTCTGTTGTGAGGCTTCCTGCTATACAATATTCCTTTCCTTTAGAGATCTTTTACAGAATTTCTGCCAATCTGAGACCTTTCTCCTTTAATGGATCTAGACTTTAGATTTTCCTCATGCGTAACAGGCAAGAGGACCACGAATCGTATACTTATTATCAAAACCTTTTTTTAATATCATGGATCATGATTACTGAATTTCTTGTATGTTTTACGTTGCTAAGAATAAATTACAATATATTCCTGAGCCTTATGAATATCAGTCTGGTTTTGAATTTGTAATAAATCCATACTCAATCCCATCTTCTACCTCAGAGTTTTACTGTGTGGCCAAATGGGTTACACTGTAATTGCTAGCTTGTAGTTGATCCTGACACCTTTTATTCCTCAGGCACTTAGAAAGTGCCATTGCAGGGAGCAAGGAAAAAGGAGTCCAAATATTATTTTTTAGTAGTACCAAAAGACCATCTACTGGTAGGAGCTCCACAGAGGTGGCCAGTATGGCCTTAGGGGCAGGTGGTCCCCAGGAGCAGCGGGTAGAGCATGCCCGGTTGTCCCTCAGCTGGGAGGTAGATTCCAAGGGTAAACTTGTGATCCCTTAGTGTGGGAGTCGCCAGTTTCATCAGAAATACTACTTTCCTGAAAGCAGTAGAACAGACAGGTGTGTAGGGTAACTCAGACCCATCTGCAGGACTTTTCTGCCCTATGGCTCTGGAATGGGATGGGGAAGTGACCAATAGGAGGGTCATAGTTAGTCCTTAGATGCCCATTAAATGCATCCTAGGAAATTAATTGCCACCAGTGTTAGAAGACCTGGAAGACCATTAAATATAATGGGGTATCCCAGTGACCCTCAGAACCTGGGTATCAAAGTTAAATAAGAACAATTGTGTGTCCTTACACATCATACTGCAAATGCGGACTGAGTGAAGAATATAAAGAAGTATTATATTCTCTATATAGCAAAGAAATTGACACATATCCTACAGAACCAATTGTTCTTATTTAACTGAAGACCTGGGAGAGGCAGCCACATAGAGCGCCCTGAAAAGCTCAGGTTTCCGGGTCCTACTACAGTGGGATGAGGGGTTCCCAAATCTGATAACAGAGCACTTCAATGTGGACCCTTGTGAGGTCCCTTCTGACCTGGATATGCACCTTGCGCTGCCACAAAAACAAAGGACCAGAGACCCAGGTAGATCGCTACGTAACACAGATGAAGTGTGTCACCCTTGAGGAGGGTGGTGGTTCCCACCTTGAAGTCCGGGCACCTGCTCAGCCTCAGGGTACAGACCTTGGGCTGAAAGGTCATTTTCAGAATACCACCCCAGGACATGTGGGAAGGCGAGTGGAAGAAGGGTGCCTAACACCCGGGGCTGATGTGTCCCACTCTGAGAAACCTCAGAAGTCTAGAAAGTCTCAGAAGCAAGTAGGGAACTCAATGCCAGCCCCATGGATGAAAGTAAGGCCTACCCAAGACCCGCCCTTTAAGCTTACACATGTCAATGGACAGCCTGGGGCCTGGCTCTTGACACTGACGGCTGTCAGTGGCCTCCACTGATTGTTCTCCTAATAGGCAGAATTTCATTGGTTTGAGGACAAACATCTATTCCAACAGGCAGAATAGGCCACATCACTTTGGTGGTCATGGTGGTACTCTCTGCCTACTGGGATGCATCTGTGAGTAAATTAAGGTTTTGAGCTTTACAGATGGGGTCCACAGGTGGGTTCCTCATGGGTCAGTCTAGTGGCTCAGGAGAGTGTTGCCAGAGTTATCCAAATAGGTCCAGAGGGGCATAGAACTGACAAGTGCCACTGCAGAAGAGGCCCATTTCCACGTTCTATCACCTAAGCAGGTAAACTAATCAATGTATTGTCTACCCTGGCTTTTCGCTGGATGGGGTCATGAGGGACCTGGCCCTCTCTATGGTTACCCAAACCTTTTGCCTTCACTCTTTTCCTTTGGTGAACATGTTTTTGTTGGCTTTTAGTACTCTGCACTTTACCACTGCTAACCAGTGCTTGTGCTCTCTCTCTCTCCCTAGAACCTGGTGAAATCGACCAACACCTACTTGCTACATTTAATTTACCTGTAAGTTCCTCATATATGGTATTACATGTACCCAGGGCCTGTACATTAAATACTACTGGTGGGCAACATCACTCATTGTGCCACCCTCTAATGTAGCCTTTTAAAACATACCTCATGACTGCCATTTCAGCCTATAGTGCAGTTTTAAAGTGTCGTTTCAATGTAACAAAATAAACCTTTTGCTATGACTAAACCTTCCTTTTTGTAGCATATGTCACCCCTAAGGTGGCCCTAAAGGCTCGTAGGGCAGGGTGCATTGCAGTGGTGGCTGGTGACATTTCAAAGTGGTGATGCATAAAAGTTAGGGCTGAGTTTTAGGAAGGGAGCAAGTGAAGCCCGACTGACATAGGATGGTTTGAGTGGATCTCGAAAAATTGTGGGAAATGATGCATTTCGAAGCAAATTTAATAAAGAATTTAGTGAGAAAGCAAGAAGGTTATGAAGCAATTGTGAACATGTGCTCTAGAAATATGTAAACACAGGTACTCTTTATCTTACTGCTTGACAAGTGCTTTTCTTCTACACCCAAGGCATATTGTAAGATAAGCAGGTGAAAAGATTGTCAGATTTCTGCTGTGATGTCACTCTCCAGAACATTCATTATGTCCAATAAATTTCAAAACAATCTACTTTCAGCAGCATGTATGGTGAACAGGGACCCAACTGCAAGATGAGCATGGTTGAGACCCTGCTCTCAGCATTGGGACTACAGCCGAGAGTTTCAGGGCATGCTAGGGAGTGTCAGAGGTGGCGGGAGAGACCTTCTCCACCTCCGTAGAAAACATTTATTAAAAGGAAGCACTGTATCATTTGTGCAAAGCGCCATTTGATTGAACAACTAGAGATGTAGAAAGGCCGGGAACTGAATAAATAACTCTGTTACAGCAGCCATACAGCCAGGCCCCACTAGTCATTAGCAGAAACACATTCCAGCATGAGTGGAATGGACTCTAGAAGAATCCAGCTTTGGAATGATACTACATGGTTTATAAGTCTGGCTTTTACATGTTGCCTAATTTGTGTTATCTTGGACAAAATATCTTTATTTCTATCTGCCTAGGTTCCTTGATCTGCTCATGATGGGAACTTTTAGAAACAGGCTGAACATCAGTATTGCCCTCTCGCCCATCTTCCATGCCTCAGGCATGTTTTACTTCTAGAAGAACCATGGCGAGAAAGATTAGGATCAGAATAATCAATCTGTTTTTTTAAAGAAACCCAGGAAGAAGTCATGGTACCTTATTCGCATGGATTCAAAGGAGGACATTACATTTGTTCCTTGCTCTAGGCTTCAAACAAAGGCAGGGGATGTGGTTTACTGGCTGAATTGCAATTTTAGACATTTTGCAACCCAACCACTAAACTTGCTCACATTGTATGATCCTGTTTAAGTCACATTACTATGGTCTGTGTATATTTTAGACATGCCTAGGGCATTGTTAACATGAGACCATAGGTGAGTCCTGTGGTGGCTCCTCCGCAAGACCATAGGTGAGTCCAATGGCGGCTCCTCCACCTTAGCAGAGGAGCGTCACCCCAACAAAGGAAATATAAAATCATAATAACTTGGTTTTATTATCATTTTATTTTCTCCTGCTGCAGCGTCTCTGTGGGGTGGGGCTGCTTGAGCAGGGGGAGGAGTGGTGGGCACACTAACTGCACATAAAGGCCGGCTGTCTCATGCTGGCAAAACAGTCATGCACACTTTGTCTGTTCTCCACCGAGGCTGCTTTACAGCCTGGGTGGGGAACATGCCCAGGCTCCCATTCCCTGGCTGAGCCCTGAACCATGGCACTCAGACCAATCACAATGCTGCATTGGAGCATTGTGATTGGTCAGGGGAGCCTAGGTGCTTCCTGTTCTGGAGCAGCCTCGTAATTCAGAATTAGTGCACCAGCTGCAAAATGCCCTGAAAGCTATCTGACTACATTCAATGGTCGAAAGGAGACCACTTCACATTCATTGACTGATGCGATTTCATCCAGTTTGGACTTCCTTGCAGTTGATCTGGAGACACAGTGTATACACCCATCAATAATGTCTCCAACCCTTTAATCATCTGAACCGTCTTCCTGGCATCATCCACTCCCAAATCTTACAGATGGGCGACACAATGCTGCTCAACTAGATGAGGAATTGATTGTTTAAGGCAAGTAGCAGCACCATTATTCTTGCCGAGCATCACAGACGCACCATTGGATGTCAAAATGACCATTTTCATAAGTTCAGTGACAGCGTAGAATTCTTTCACAGCAGTAATGAAAGCGTCCGCCTTACAACTAGTCCGCTTCACCATGCCCTCATCCAGTGTTTCTTGATCTGCTGATGTTACTGGTCAAATCTTAAAGTACAGAATGAGCATTTTTGTAACAGAAATATCTGTGCTCTCATCAATTATCAATGTGTGATACAGAGCGTTGTGAAGTGCTGATATAACTTCACAGTGTATCATGCTATTGATGGCCTCAAGGAACTCAAAGATTTAGTTCTTGCTGCTACAGCTATCTGCTATCTTCACCTACAAAGGTAGGTGGTCATGGACAAACAACAAAGAAGTATTCATCTTGACCACCAACATGTTGTTGACAAGCATCTTTATCTCCTCAGGCAGGGATCTTTGTCAGTCAACCACTTCTATCCTGTTGGCTTTGTCTGTGGCAGCTTCTGTCAGCATTGCCCTCACTGCATAACCCAACCTGCCAGCAGCACTTTTGTTTCTTAGTATCACCAAAGCAGATTCGAGAACTTTGCTAATTAGATGGCGTTTCATGTAATCCAGTTTCCAGCTATCACTCCATTTCTTCCCTATAGAAAAGCCCCTAACAATTTTAGCTTCGGCACATGCTTTACAAATCAAGCCCACGTCAGGACTGTCTTCAAATAGTTCCCCAAGTTGCACACAGACCTTGCTTCATGATTTCTGTGCCTCAGCTTCCACAATTTCATTCATCCACTCTTCCTTGAATACAAGGCAACATTTCTTCCTTTGTGGTGAAGCACTGCACTCTGCAATAGTTACAGTTTTCTGCTTCGATAATTTTCTGCTAACTGATTTTAGCCTGCTATGCCACAAAGTCTGCAAATTAAAAGAACATAGCAAAAGTTGGTGCCTATGCTAATGAGCACAATCTGTCACACAGTACTGAAGCAAAACGTAGAGTGTAATTACCTGGATTTTTCTGTTCTCTACCCTGTCCTTCCAAATTTATATGTAGCACTGACAATACAGCCTGCAATAGAAGTAAATTCAACAGCACATTATGATAGCAATATACCAGGTGCACCAGAAGGGAACTCACCTAAAACAATTACCTGTTGTTATGCTTTTACTTATGTATGCCTGTTCAAGTGTGCGTGTGGTACTGCCTGCGAAACCTGCAACAGAAGAAAACATGCATATTGTTATACTACAATGTACAAAATGCACCACAGTTTAACTCTACCAAATAATTACCTGTTCTGTTTGTAGTCACGTATGGCCGTTCAAATGTGTGTGGCAGTGTTTGCAAAACCTGTAACAGAGAAAACATGGATAAAGTACGTTTTTATAACACAATGTACAGGATGCAGCACAGTGTAACTCTACCAAACGATTACCTGTTTGTTCTGCCAGGACTCACGTCTGCCTGGTGCAGTGGTATGCGTAGTACAGTCTCACAAACTTGCAAAAGAAGAAGGGTGCAGATTGTGAATCTATTTACCAAGCAATCCCCAAATCCAACCAGGAACATAAACAGAATTACCTTGTCTTTGTTGAAACTCACGCCTGACCATTCAAATGCAAATACCTTACAGACTGAAAACCTGCAATTCAAGACAAATTCTTTAGCAAAGGCTCTAAGAGTTGCAAACAATGTATATGACTGCTCCAGAGACTCCAATAGGAAAAGCAACTAGATAGTTACGTGGGATTCCAGTATAGGCTAAACAGGCATGTGCCCATGTACTTCATTATTAGCATCCATTACCCCAAACTAGTCTATAAATCAGCATTTTCTGTTACACCTTATGTGATGCAACTGTTTCCTGGCATTCAAACTGCGCAAGTGGTTGAATTGGGTGAACTAGGAAATTCACAAGGAGGATTGAGCCGCACAAAAGCAATCAGCATGCATAAAATATGATAAAGACTTTCTAAATAAAAATAAGTTACTTCTCTACACTTCTAAGTTCTTGCCACACCTTTAGTACACTAATCCTTCCACACACAATCCACCTACTCACCTTCATTTTCTTTTCCCTTTGCCATGTCAATGTTTTAACAGCTGTTTATCGCATTCACACATGTTTGCATGTAATCACAATTACAATAGACCATAGGAACTCGTAAATATTTTCCCAGGGGCTAAAAATGTTTGGTTGTGGTTTGACCGATGGCCGCACTTATGACGACAGGGAGACCTGGCTATGTTCTGTAGAGTTTTGCCCTGATGACCTTAAATCATTTTTAAAAAGACTGTTGTAAATAGCATTTTCCTATCATTTAGTTTTAATGTGTGAGAGTCCATTACAGACATTTTGCTGTCAAAATGTGTTTGTTTCATGCAACATACATATCAAATTTCTATTCACATCAATACAGGGCCTCACATATAAGAAATGGGAGGGTGTAACAGATTATTTGCAGGTGTGCACACTTTTAGAATTTGACCAAAGAGGGTATAAAAGAGCTGAAACAGGTCCCCACAAAATACATTTGGCCCAGGGCCCCCGTCGTGGTTCTGTACTGGCTACATTCCCTTTGCTAATAGGAGCAAAGCTGCGGGGCAGATTGTGTGTATTTTTTAAACTATTCGTGTTATTCGCAGCATTCGTCAGGATTCTACATGGCTCCGCACATGAATACTATTAAAATAGCACATAATCTGCCCTACACTCATGCTCCTTATAACAAAAGGCATGTAGCAAGTCTAGAAGCGCAACGTGTGCTTTCAGATGATTCCATCTTTTTTCCAAGGCCAATTCAAAAAAACACCATCCCTCACCCCAGAAACTTCATCCTGGTTTGCAAAGGACATTGACTGTACCAAGTGAATGAGAAATTTGTCAGCACAGCTTTGCCCTAAGACATCTTAGCACTAGAACTGCATGAAGAAGATGGCAAATGAATCTCCTAACAAAACAGGTACTCCTTGAAAGCTTTATAAAAAAAATCTGTGGAGTACAATGAACCAAAGGGTGATGGAAACCATATGGCCAGGCTGTGTAGTCAAGACTGAAAAGGCAACCCTGCTAAGATGCAATCTCATGAAGCAACCAACTGTGTATACATGTGCTTTCGAGAATCATCTGAGATCTTGCCTCCTGAACTTGCTGAATTTCTTTTGTTGAAAGGGGTGGGCTGCGGGGCACATTGTGTATCTTTTTGATAGTATTCATGTCAATCGCAGTACCCAGCATGCACTGCAATTAACATGAATACTTTCACAAAGGCACACAATCTGCCCCGCAGCAGCTCTCCTATTGCAATTATAATTGATATAATTGTAAAATTTTCCTAAATGAAAATAGTGGAGCTAGCTTAATAAACTCACCACAGGAATTTTTGGCTTCCACCAAAATGTTTTGCACACAATATTATTATGCTGTTCTTGTCATTCAATTGCACATTTGAATTACATTTTTTGTGTATTTAGAGAAAAGTACCAGAGTAAATTTAAAGTGGCTAAGAATTCAAATTAATAACAACAAGCTAATATCACAAACAATATAGCAAGAAATAAAACTGTGTTTGTGATGTAGATTTTGAAATGCAGTGATACAGTAAAAAGTGTATGCTTGGTTTACACTTAACAAAATGCACCAACACTAAATAATGTCATTTTTCAAAAATGTTTGCCCATGAAATAAGCATCCCCCTTTAATATGACAGGCGCAGTATTCATGTTCTGAACAGTGACAATGCAACTATACAAAAGCTAAAACCTAGCTCCGCGTAGCTGGAATCTGGAAAAACGTACAGGAATGCACCTGGAAAATCTGTGCGTTTTTCCCTATTCCAGCTGCAACAACTCAGAATAGCATGTTCTAGGAAGGAAATGGCCAGCTTTATCCATGATTCAGACCCTCCCTTCCATGGCAATACCCTTGATCGTCTGCTATAACAGAGATCATTTCCATTAAAACCAACATTTTAGGCAGGGCTTTAAGTGGACGGGTCCTGCCGGTGCTTAGCTCAAATATCAGGTGATGATATAGGTCCCTTTTAGGCTCTCTATTATTGTCTTCACCCTCCGAGTGAAAAATAAATCTTAACTTGCCAACAGTACTACCCTTCACTGCCTTTTATGTATCTTTAAAGCGACTCATTACCGTTCTTTCACAGTGTCATCGTTTCAGAAGTGAAGCATTATAACTATTTTATACATAGATCCCATCGTTGTTGCTTATTTTTCTTATGCAACTAACAAACATTGACAAAGCCAATAGTCCTGGCTTGCTGCAGGTGTAATGTTACTTGTTGTATTATATATCTGGATGCAAAGACAGAAACAAGCAGCTGTACTGTTCCCTTGAGGCACAGGGTCAGACTGATTTGCATATAGCCATGTCTGAACTGGGGTGGCAGAGTGGGCTAAAGAACGGTGATGGATTAAACCCAGATCTTTTGACTGGGTGTAGGTGTTTGATTGATTCAAATGCTCCGTCCATCACCACCCCCTTTTGTACCGCTTTTGGCCGCCATAAGTGTGGCAGGGTATACTCAGACGTGAGTCCCTTGCTCACTTTGCCACTGGATTCAAGCAAGCCGGGCTGAAGACGTTGGAATGCCAGAAACCGGTCCTCGGAAGCTTGTTTCCGGTCCAGGGAAGACATGTCTTGGCAGTTCGGGCTGTACTGTTCCCATGAGGCACAGGGTCAGACTGATTTGCATATAGCCATGTCTGAACTGGGGTGGCAGAGTGGGCTAAAGAACGGTGATGGATTAAACCCAGATCTTTTGACTGGGTGTGAGTGTTTGATTGATTCAAATGCTCCGTCCATCACCACCCCCTTTTGTACCGCAAAGACAGAAACAAGCAGCAAAATAAAAAAAGTCACATAGTGATTGGTTATGTCAACCATCCCATCCCATCCTTCCTTGAATGGGTACTACTTTGCCCAAACCAATCCAGACTTTGCTCTCATACTTGAGGCTGCATGACAAAGGTGCAAGGATTGGTTTGGGCAGGAGAACCCAGAGCTCCCAAAGAGACCAGGGACTGTACTGTGTTCTACCTGGCACCTAAACACAGTGCTGGTTTGAGGCCTGATGTCCGCATGTCAGGTTGGCCATGGTCAAAGACCTGCCCAATCCAACATGCTCAATGGCTTTCATGCTACCAGCATTGCCAATCACCCGGATTGGCCATCCTTGCCTCGTTATACCACCAACCTATGCAGGCTGCTCCATAACCCAAGGAGTAGGCAGGGGTCCAGTGTCCTCAGATAGGACTTAATTTTTTGATTAGGAAATTGGTGCCTCACACTGGGTAGCCGACGTTCTAACACCCTCAAGGAGCATCTGCCCCTGGTGCACAATACTTAAAAAGAAGGACATGCGGGTATAGGTTTTAAATGTCGTAGTAGTGAAAAACTCCTAGTTGTTTTTCACTACTGCAAGCCTTATCGCTCCCATTGACCAACACCAGGTTAACTTATTACATTTGATAATTACTAACTTTAGATTGGGAGCATGATAATATGTCATGGTTAGACTCAAATTAATTGTAATTTAAATCCTCTTAAATATTAAAGTTGAATTTTAAGTCACTATTCTGAAAATGCCTCTTTTACAATGTTTATCATAAAGAGCGTACCTTGCCTGAATCAGTTTGAAGCTACTAGTTTATCACATCAGAATTTAATTAGCATGGCACATTGATTAATCAACATTTACTTTCATCTTATCTTTTGATTTTTTTATCACAAAGGGATCTTTTGCATATTGTATACAAGAAGACAAAACAGAATCAATCATTGACAATACTACTTTTACCTCACTAAAGCAAACTTTTGTGCAAAGCCTACCCACTTAGTGCAAAGATTTCAAAATGTTATTCATTAAACAAGACTGTGGTACTGAGTGAGTGCATAGATTATACTGTCCATACTCCGTGACTTTACAAAAACAACTGGGGTCGAAATAAGTCTTTTAGAAAGGGAAAGACACACATTTTCAATATTTTTCTCCTCTTGAGATTTAATTCATTCAACTCCCTAGTTATGGATGCCAAGTCATTTCATCCACTGGATTTAAGGGTCTCCTCGAGACATAGAACTTGGGGAGGCTATGAAATAGAAAATAAGTATTAGTGTTCTGTAGGTGTTATGGGGAATATTATACTTTGTGGTACCCTTCCATTTGCTTTTAACTTTGTTTTTGTAACAATAGTAGGGAAGAGTTTTAGCAATCAGTGCGCGATTGAGGATTTTTTTTTTACACGTGGTGGACCTTTAATGAAAAAGTGTATTACTTTTTTTTAAACCTCTTCCGCTGACTCCACTGAGGAATAAGATCCAAGGGAAGGTCTCTGTTGGAACAGGGACATTCTGGCTACCTTAGGCGAGGCTCTATCAGGCAGAACCTACCACTCCTCCCAGCAGGACCACGTTATTAAACTCTTTGTATAGGCTGCTCTCACCCTTGGCTAGCTTGGCAGTCCGGCTTATAATAGAGACAATGTGTAAAGCATTGGCACAGCACTCTCACACAAATACACTGAGCGTCACAAAAGAGACTTCCCACGTGGTGTATGTAAATAAAGTTTGGATTGAACACACACATTAATTAACACAACATGAACATCATGTATTTCTGTGCATAAATCACATTTGGAAATATCATTAGCAGTAGCAGCCCCATCCGTGTTAAAATGACATCAGTACTAAGCACACTTGGGAAAGATACTACTCTACACCCCAGCACACTTACGCAGTATGAAACATTGTCAGAACGAGGCCCACCCTGGCAATCATTATAAATCAACACCACACACTTATAGGGTGCACCCCAGAGCACAACAATATCAGTAATGCGAACACACAGATAGTTTCAACACCTTTATGCAGCACCGTGGGCCAAGGCTGCATGGGTAAGAACCAATGTCAAACGTAATATTCTTTTGGGAATGAAATAAACGTGGAAAGCATCACCGCTGTGTGGTGTAAGTAATCGTACCTGACTTGGGGCATTTTGGTGAACTTCTGGACACTGGCAGCCCTCTTGAGTCCCTGCTCTGCAGCCCTCCCGCCGCCGCATCTCTGACCATCGCGGCCGCCGTGAGGAGGACTGCAATTCACAGGGGGCATAGCGGCTGAAGCCGCACACGCAATCTACCACACCCGGAGGCGCTTTAAATCGGGCATACTCCCGGTGGAGTGGGTGTCTTTCCTACCTGACTTGGGGCATTTTGGTGAACTTCTGGACGCTGGCCGCCCTCTTGAGTCCCTGCTCTGCAGCCCTCCCGCCGCCGCAACTCTGACCATCGCGGCCGCCGTGAGGAGGACTTCAATTCCCAGGGGGCATAGCGGCTGAAGCCGCACACGCAATCTCCCGCGCCCGGAGGCGCTTTAAATCGGGCATACTCCCGGTGGAGCGGGTGTCTTTCCTACCTGACTTGGGGCATTTTGGTGAACTTCTGGACGCTGGACGCCCTTTTGAGTCCCTGCTCTGCAGCCCTCCCGCCGCCGCATCGCTGACCATCGCGGCCGCCGTGAGGAGGACTGGAATTCCAAGGGGGCATAGCGGCTGAAGCTGCACACGCAATCTCCCGCGCCCGGAGGCGATTTAAATCGGCCATTCTCCCCGTAAAGCGGGTGTCTTTCCTACCTGACTTGGGGCATTTTGGTGAACTTCGGGATGCTGGCTGCCCTCTTGAGTCCCTGCTCTGCATCCCTCCCACCGCTGCATCTCTGACCATCTCTGCCACCGTGAGGAGGACTGCAATTCCCAGGGGGCATAGCGGTTGAAGCCGCACACGCAATCTCCCGCGCCCGGAGGTGCTTTAAATCGGGCATACTCCCGGTGGAGGGGGTGTCTTTCCTACCTGACTTGGGGAATTTTGGTGAACTTCTGGACGCCGGCTGCCCTCTTGAGTCCCTGCTCTGCAGCCCTCCCGCCGCTGCATCTCTGACCATCGCGGCCGCCGTGAGGAGGACTGCAATTCCCAGGTGGCATAGCGGCTGAAGCCGCACACGCAATCTACCGTGCCCGGAGGCGCTTTAAATCGGGCATACTCCCCGCGTCGCGGGAAATCGCACGGGACACGCCGGGCCAAGGACGGGTCCATTGTAGCCCGTTAGAGACCGTTTGAGGCCAGGACGGGACTACTCCCTTTTATCCTCCATATAAAAGGTCAGTGACAGTCTAATATTTACATTATATCATTTATATCTTCACTACCATCCCTGGAGATTCAACGATAGGGTTTGCTCTTAACACAAAAATAAGGAAAAGTACTGTAATTCCGATAATGGCATCACCGTCAGGAAGGAAAGGTAGAAAAACATTAACGAGTGGTTCCATAGTGGGAACTCTTGACCTGTTCCTGAAAAGAGCTACCAATATTGTTGAAAAGGAAATTGTTATGGCGGAAAAAGACTATCTATTGAGATCCTATCGGAAAAACGCTCCTCCCTGGGTCTTTTGGCACAAGTACGATCGGCATTGCATCCCCCTAGTGTGGAGTTTAACCAAGGAAGCACTATAATAGGCGAGGCATTAAACTGTATGCTAGAGCACGATGGGTCTGATCGCTGCCTTCCCGAGTCTGATGAAGCCAACCTCACCAAATGAGAAACATCGAAACAACGCGGTATCAGGCTTGAAGGAGAAGTGGTACAGTGTATTATGACTCGGTCCGCAACCCAGGCCAAGCAGGGACATCCTAGTCAGCAAAGCGAGGGTAAGGGGAAGAATCAAAGCACCAAGAGAAAACATGGGCTAGCGGCTGGCAAAGGGAAACATTCAAAGTCCAGTAAAATTAACAAAGACCCTGATAACGTCACCCCTCCAGCGAACTTGCGACCGGATCCCGACTGTACTGCAAGTGATATAATAACCTTGCCCCGACTCCAATTGATGAGGCCCGATGGAAATGGGAAGGGATTTCTGGACAGGATGGAAGCCATTTTTCATAAAACATGCCTTCCAAGCTACGACAGGCTAGATACGATCGAGAGCAGACTGGTTTGTTTTGAACTAGCATATGCATCCTCCCAGGCTCGGACTACATCCAGGTCTAAATGCCCCGGTCATTGTCAACCGCAGGATAAGACCACTAACAACTGTTGTGTAACATCCATGGACACTGCGAATGCTGTTGTTGTCCCGCAGGGGCCCTTACCATCGTCTCTGAGCACAGGAACTAATGTTGATGTTAATGTTGTAGCAAGTAATCCAGCAAATGATGGTGAGGGCGGAAGGAGGGCTGTTGTAAGTGAAGGTTAACTTACCTTGCAGCCAAGGGGAGAGGCATCTAGCACACAAACTATGAAAAGGTTGCCCCGCTTTGATCTCACCCTGGAATCCGTTCCCTATGTTGTGATACTAGCAGGGGTCCCCCCATTAAGACAGGATAAGAGGGAAGAGTATCGGGAATTGAAGAATAAGTGTATTCATTGGCTTAATGCCAATCGCCCCCTGCCTCCATTTGTCTCATCAGAAATTCTGTTTGCTAGACTTGTGGATTGGGTGTGTCCCCTACGCAAGTCCATAGAGGGTGATTGTATAATCATTAACTTTAGGGACAGGAAGGCAGTCGAACATATCTGTAACTGGCACGATGTAAGTCGGGACATTCAATTCACTCTCTGCCCCTTACCTCCTTCTATTATCCTCCATCACAACACAGCTCAAGTAACCTACTTTCAAGAGGTTTAGGCAACCGGGTAGCCACCATGGGTGGGGTCAGTACCTATAATGGGTTTGACATACTCTCGGGGCTGAAAGACTGCGATTGACAGTCATCCTCGCCCGGACCAGAGTCTAACATTCAAGCCTATCCCCAGCTAGCAGAAACTATGGGAAGTAAGTTATTAAGGGGGGGGGGGGAATGGGGATGAGGACATTGCATTGTTTAGCTATAATAAGATCCCATTGGTGACAGAACTTAGTGTACACTCATAACCTAGATCAGAGAGTGTAATACATACATCGAGGGAAATAGAGATCCAACCGCCCCCTGCTAGTCCCACCATTAAAGTTGGTGGCCATGTTTCCTATATAGGGTGGACCAGGGGATGGTCAGTGATTTGGGTCCTGAAAATGATATGGGTGGGTGTGACCCCGCATCAGGGACGGACTGTGTAGGAGGTATAGTTAAGGACAAAGGAAGTATTTCGATAATCTCATGGAATTTGGCGGGGTTGGGTTCAAAGCTAGTCTTGCCTCAGTGGATAGATTTTATTGAAACTTTTGACATATTCTAATTCCAGGAGACCTGGCTCCTAGAACCTGCTTTCCGTGATGGTTACCTTAAGTTTTATATTCCGGCTACAAAAAAAAACAGGGGCCGTCTGGGGGATTAACAACATGGGTTAGGCAGGGCCTAGGGTGTCAAATTAAGCAAAGTACTGCACCAAATAAGGACATACTGCCAATTAGAGTTACTAACACTGAGGGGGAAAGTATAGAGATTATCAATGTCTATGTGCGAGGTACTCCAGGGAGCAAAAAATCCGAGGTCATTAATGATTTAGAAGAGTTACTAGGGGCATTGCCCCGAATTTCCTTCCCCTGGTAGTAGGGGATCTTAACACCACCTTGGAGCCCCTAGGACATGATGACCCCCTGTTAACAGAAGAAGAAGATCTAAGATGAGGTATTCCTACAATTGAGGCAGCTCCAGTAAAAAGGTGGACTGAAGCAGCAATCCAGGTGAAAGGGTTGTGCATGGGAAGTCAGTTGAGGGCAGCTAACAGGCATAGTTTGTCAGATAAGTCCGGCAGAAATACTTTCGATAACGGCATTAGGTCGAGCCGTATTGATTATCTCTTAGTTCATTTAAAGCTGTGGTCCAATTTAGTAGATATGGAGGTCATAGAACGAATAGAGAGTGATCACCATCCGCTTGCCTCAGTTTTTAACTTGACCATGTCGGTGGATACATTACCCCTACAGGGGACTTTAGCACCTGACCATGTTATATCCAACGATATGCGCCATCTAAAATGGTGCAGAATGATTGAGATCCCGGAAATTGTAGCTGCCATTTACAAGGAGGTAGCTAATGCATTAGTAGAGCTGGGCTCTGTCTCATTTAGCCTGGACAACAAACATTATGTGTCTGATGTCCATATAAAAGTTTTTGAAGGGCTAAAAACTTACTTTTGCAGACCAAACACAAAGAAGAAAACAAAGGGAACTAAACAAGAGGGATGGTACAACCAAGCTTGTCGGAACTCTCGGGCCAATCTAGGCAGAGCACTCAAGCTTGGAGATGTATCATCGGTTAGATCTGCCCGTGCCCAATATTTGAAAGCGATGATAGAGACAAAGAAAATTTGGGACGAAGAAATGTAGAAGGAGCTTAAAGAAGCTAGTGCAGCGAGGAACCCCAAACTATTTCGGGATGTTGTTAAATGGGACAAGGGAGGTCGCCCTGATCGCCCTCAGAACAATGTGGCACAAAATGATTGGGGCGACTACTTCAAGCCACAGTACGCTAGAAGTGATGACGCAGTGGCCGCTGACATGCCCCCCAACATACACTATAGCGAGGAGATCTTTACCCCAGAAGATGTAGATAGGGCATTAGACACAGTGACTGAGGGTAGAGCGCCGGGTATGGATGGCATCCCGGCAGACGTCTTTAAAAATGACATCCAAACGTGGCGTCTTTACATTGTGCGCATTGCTAATGCAATTGCCCAAGGGGTGGATATTCCACCCTCTTGGAAGGGGGCCGAGATTGTCCCAGTTTTTAAAAAGGGTGACAAGTCCCTAGCTGCTAATTATAGACCAATCAGTTTAATAGATTCTATGCAGAAGGTGATGGGCAGGCTGGTTTTAGAAAAGATTCAGACTTGGATTGAGTTCCACGATATTTTAAGTCCTGTACAAGGTGGGTTTCGGTCCCGAACCAGCACAATAGACCAAGTATTTCGTTTTTATCAATCTGTATTGGAGGACGGTGGTAATAGGTAGAGGTGCCCTCTACGCGGTATTTGTCGACTTAAGGGCAGCTTTCGATTTAGTACCGCGAGGGAAACTATGGCAGGTCTTGAGGGAAATGGGGATGGCTCCAGAACTACTATCCCTAATCATCCGTTTACATGAGGGGAACTTTGCTCGGGTCCGGTGGGGGGGCATGGGCGAAGTGACAGAAGACTTCCCTGTTGGCAGGGGTGTGAGACATGGTTGCGTTTTGCCGCTTACCCTGTTTTCGCTCTTTGTCAACGGGGTGGCCGACTTCCTCGCTCTGTCTCCCACGGATGCCCCGAGGCTGGCAGGAACACTCACCCCAATCCTCATGTTTGCAGATGATACCCTAATAATCTAATAATCTCCAAGACGCCTAGTGGCTTGCAAAGCGCCCTCCGGCTCTTTGAAGAATTCTGTAAATTCGGTGGTTTGGAGGTGAACACCGCAAAAATGAAGTTCATGTCCTTTAACGTGCATAAGTCGTTCAAGGGCAATGTACTTATGGATAATATGCCCCTGGAACAGGTCACTTCCTTTACATACCTATTGGTCACGTTACAGAGCGATATGCGATGGAACTGCCAATTAGACCGGGCAGTTTTGTCGCATAAACAACAAGCTGGAATTCTTTTAACTAAGTTCAAAACCTCACTCACAAGACCCATCAGTCCAGTTCTGGATATTTATGGGATGAAAGTTTTGAGCTCTTGTCTCTATGGAACGGAGCTGTGGGGGTTCGAGAATTTAAAGGGTTTGATCACATTGGAGAATGCGTTTTTACGCAAAATAACAAGCCTCCCCCAAAGCACTCCCCTAAGACCACTATTACTTGACCTTGGTAAGAAACCTGTGGAACATCTTGTAAAACTTCGCCCCCTACTTTATTGGGAGAGGCTTTGGTGTACAGAGGAACTTATCCACTACTCTAGCGGTCTTATGGACGTTATAAGAGCTGATTCGTCCCACAAGGTAAAATGGTTAAACGAAATCAGATCCCTCTTGAGGAACCTTGGTTTATCTGAACTTTGAACCAATCCATCTAATGCGACATTTCCCTCGAAGGACAAGTTGAAGGAACGCTATTGGGAAATGGTATTTACAGCAGAAACCTCTAGAGGCCTCTCAACCATCTTACAGGCCGCTTTCTCAAGCTCAAGTCTCGCCCAATTTTCGAAAGATATTGGGATATGATCGAGAAAGTAAATGATCGTAAATTGTATTTTCAACTTAGAGTAGGGGCATTGCCACCCCGTGTATTCACTTGTAGATGGGGGGGGGTGCAAGCAATGATAAATGTCACAAGTGTACTGACCAATAGGAAACAGTGGGGCACATATTCTTCTTCTACACCGCTGTACACTGTGCCACGTAAAATCTGGTTAAAGCCTATTTGTAGAGTGATGGGAATCAGAAGGCACGCAATAGCTTTGAGAATATTGTGCTCTGATCCTGAACCTCCAATTTCCCTAGCTGTTGCAAAGTTCTTGGGGTGGGTTTGGCGAATCAGGTTGAACACATTGCACCTAGGATCTGATGAGTGAATACTATTTTTCTTTGTGTTTTCCTTCTTTTGGCTTTGATCCCTCAGGGTATATGTCTGCACAATGCTCTGGTCATCTATCTGCACTACTTGTCACTTTAGTTCTATAAATTGTGTAATATTTTACGGGCTGACAAATTAATTAATTGGTTACATTTTTATACTCAGAGTTTTTAATACGTGTGTGATTAGTTAAGAATGGTTTAATTGTATTTTAACATTTTTAGCTAATTTATAAATTGTTGACTGTATTGTAATATGTGCTTTTATGTAAACCCTGTTGAATAAAGCTTTGTGAATTGTAATAACAGCCAGTCACTCCCACACTCTTACTCAGAACGGATATCAGGCAGGCCCATATGGAGCACCGTCGCACAAACACACGAGCGAACACAGCACCCTAATGTGGTGCACTGATATCCGGCAGGTCAATGATAATACACATGCAGACACCTTGCTCAAGCCGTCTTCCACCAGACAGTTAACCCCGACCACCCTACACTCACGGCAGAGAGATAACAAAATCTTCCCCCTTATACTAGGCCGATCGCAGCCGGAGTCACACTTAATCAAGGTACCGGGGAAGAAGGTGGGGGTAGGTAGCAGGACTAATTAGGCTGTAGTCAACAAATGGGTGTTAGGGCACTATTCAGGGAGTTCACCCACAGTATGCGGAGCAGATGCAAGCTGAGGGCAATTGTTGTTTACTCAAGGGATTCCACACTGTACCTTCCGGCACCAGCCCAGTTCTGAGAAGCACTGGGGGTTGGGTCACCCAGTCTGTTGACCCACTTCTTATCGCTCTCTGAAGCATTCCTTAGCCCAGTCAATCACTCTCGCCACCCCAGACAGTACTACCCCGTAAGGCTGTAACACAAAGTCGTCGGGCATGGTATTGACAGGGCAGTTAGACCGCCACAGTTGGGGCATAAAAGAAAAAATCGATGAATGGGGGATGAAGTGGGGGAGCCTCTCTGAAGAAAGAGGCACTTTGTTGGACATACGTCAATCAAAGTAGCACCCAGGCAATAAAAGCAATAAAAGCACCAAGGAACACAAATACGCTCCTCAGCACTTCTCTGGAAATGAGGCATAACATCTGGTGCACGTTGGTATGAGTCATACCAGACAATTCTGGTCACACAACACAAAGAGTTACAAATTCCATACCTCCTTGGAAATGAGATGCAATATCTGGTGCACCAGACAATTCCGATCACACACAACGAAGATTTGCAAATTCCATGCCTCCCTGGAAATGGTGTCCTAAAACCAGTGAATCCGCTTATCACCAACAAGATGCTCATGCACATTGAGTCCCCACAAGGCAGGGCCACATCCCTCAGATAAGGGCAGTTCTAGTCTCCAGGACCAATTCTTAGTTCCACGCTCATACCGCACTACCAGTTGGGACACAGCAGAAAATGTGGGCACTTAAGAGGTGACCTCTCTCCAGATGTCACAGGTGGATGGAGAGGGTCCCACGCAGGAGGTCTTTGATGTCCCTGAGACCTCCACAAGAGAACAGAGGGCAAGCCAACACGCCTTTGGTGAGCATAGTTCAGGGTGCCACACATCAACAGGTAGTCAGCCCAGGCCAGTCACTATTCAGAAAAGGTGCACATTCCCTTCCAATGGCAGTAATCCTCCTTGTGCACAACACATTTATCTGGCAGTGTGACTATATAGCTTCAAGATCTCTGGTCCCACGTCCACAGAATTGTAACTCTGCCATGCTGAAGTATGCCACCCATAGTTATAATTTAGTGGGTCCTTGAAGTTGGGTGTGGCTCAGAGGGTCTCCCTTTGAACCACAGATGTAACCCCACAATTTCAGTCCTGTTTGCCAAGGGGCCATGGAATGCAGATCTTAATCTTTAGTGGGTGCATTATCTGGTATCAAAACCTTTCCCTCCAATCTATCCAGTCTGCCCTTCAAATGGCAAAGGTCTGTCATTCCAGTTGCATGCCGAGTGTTTATAGTTGTCTTTGGGGAATGTACAGATGTGCCCCCTCATCCTCCAGTGTAGACTGGAGCCAACCTAAAAGGAACTCAAAGAGTTTTAGGGGAAAGAAATGCCTCCTTTCTAGAAGTGGCTTTTCTAAACTACTAATGACAAATCCCTCTTTACCACAGAAGAGGGTTTGTCGTTGTGAATTTGATGACAGAAACCTTATGAGACTGCTCCACTGTAGCCACTATTGCAGCTTGAAGTCATTTCAATCATTCCCCCTTGTTAACCTATGGAAAGAGCACACCTCATAGGTAGAGAAAACACACATGAGTTTTCTCCACTACTTGGGCAGGACACTCATGTTTACCAGTCATGTTTACCAGGGAACACAGGTGTACCTGCCCTGCCTTTCACATATTACTTGCTTAGGACTTACCCCAGGGGAGCCCTAGTGGTAGTTAAAGGTACCCTCAGTATGAGCCAGTGGTTTAGAAAAGCCAACCTGAGCACAAGTACAATTGCGTACACACAGGCCGGCAATGGCATGCTGGAGATAGTTTTTAAAAACATCAGACGTTCAAGTGTGCACCCCAGGCCTGCACTGGCAGGCTTGAGAAATGTTTAAAAACCTCAGGTAAGCACCACTACCTAATGTGTGTAGGAATTCCGCACACACTTTCAGGCAGTATTTGAAGTGGGAAGTTGCCCAGAGCCCTAGGGCCACTAAAGAGAAGTAACAAAACCCATGTGTTGTCCCATGGGAACAGCTTCCCTCCTAGGTAGGAAAACCCACATGGGGGTTCTTCATTACCTGGGCAAAGAACACTCATGTGTACCTGCCCTGCCTTTCACCTACCACTGCTCCACCCCTAAGGGCTTGCACTAAGGGTGTTATAATGTTAGTAGAAGGCCTAATCAGGGTTGGCTAATGAGTTAAAAATGCCAATCTGAGCATAGGCACGACTGTGCATCAGCAGACCTGCAATGACAGGCTTGTCACATGTTTGAAAGCGTATGGTGGTGGGTGGCACAATCAGTGCTGCATCCCACCATCAGCCAGTGCAGTACAAGCCCTGGGTATGTGGTCTAACTTTTTACAAGACACTCACTGGTACAATACCTAAACCAATCAACTAAGCACCCCTTCCTAGCATATGTAGGAAGGGTTCACGTACATTCACATTGAATTACAGGGGGGAAATGCCCAGAGTCCTGAACCAGCAAAAACCTGGAGGTGGAAAAGCAAACATCCCTAAGAAGGTCCATGTCCAACTGTCCTTCAAATCAAAACTTTCATGTAAAAAAACAGAAACTGAGGCCACCAAGAAGAACGTTGGAGATACAAACCAAACAATCAACCATTGGAGATGCGCAATTTGTGCCAGTTCTACAAGAAACAATAACGTCATCAATTATTAATCCTTTTTCAAAAAGTCTAACTGGTGATGAAATTACAGTTTTAGAAAAGGGGATTTGTCCCTTCAATGCGAACAGACTTTATTCGATTAAAAACTGAGTCACTAAAGTTTTTTTAAGACGTTCACTTAAGACCATTCTTTATTAATGGTCACTGACAAAATATCGGCTCTGAAAATATCACCATACCAAAATATTGTGACAAAAATATTGTTGTAAAAAATATCGTCATTCTATACTTATATTTATGAGTACAAAAATATTGGGATAAAATTGGGTTGTATTAAATATGGTTTTTTTTAAATTTATATATTAAATATTAACATTAATTTAATAAAAACAAAATAGACTATGGCCTCATTATGATGTCAGACATCGTCTGGGTCTTGGGACCGACTGACCTCCGGTCGGCGGCGATGGGACCAAACAGTACTCCCTTTTCTCTATGAGAGCTTGTGTTACTGACATACACCGGTCATGGGCTGTAAGACAGGCTTCCATTAAGAAATGGGGCTGTGTGTAAAGCCCTGCCCCAATGTGGCACACACCTCATGTTGCCTGCCACTCAGTGCAGGGATTTACAGGGGGAGCGCCCTAGGTAGCCCTACAGCCACCAACCATAGACCGCGGAGGGAAGAGAGTCCTGCCAGGGGCCCCTAAAATTGCTTTCCGACAGTCTTTCCATGAGGGAAAGACGGCACAAAAAGGCTGTCGGGAACCAATATCGTAAACCCGATGGCGGAAACACCGTCCATTGGGCACAGTTCCGTTCTGCCAGAAGACTCCAAGAGCCTTTCGGAACTGCATCGGAATGAATGGCCGGTTTAATCTCTGACCGCCTGTTAGAAATGGGATTTCGGGTAGGCTAGGGCAAGGGCCGAAGCCAGGTAAAAATCTCCACTCGAGTCAGGATAAGGAAGTTACACTTCTAAAATAACCCCTGCTCACCCCCTTGGTAGCTTGGAAAGAGCAGTCAGGCTTATCTTAGAGGCAGTGTGTAAAGCATTTGCACATAACCCACAGTAATACAGTGTACGCATTACAAAAGGACACCACACCAGTTTAGAAAAATATCCAATATTTTTCTATAGTTAAACAAGACCAAAAAATGACAAAAATCCACAATACTTATGTAAAAGAAGTCTGTAATTATCAAAATAAGTTTAAAACAAAGTTCCTCGATGTCGGTAGCTCTGTCCGGGGCTACCACGGCGTCGTGAACAACAAATCCAACAGTTCTGGCTGGTCGTGGGGTCGCAAGCCAGCTACGGTGTCGGGAAGACCCGCAAACAGTACCTGTGAGAACTGCAGGAGGTTGAGGCCCTTGAAGTCACCCGCGTTGCAGGTCAAGCTCCTCTCTGATGGAATCAGGAGTGCTGGCGTTGGCAGGCGTCAGGTGCTGCGGTGCAAAGTGCAGCAGTGCGGCGTGCGGTGCCCCCAGGGCGCGGTGCGAACAGCGGCTCGGTGGCAGCGACAGATGGCGACGGCGGTGAGACCAGTGTTGCGGTGCGAGATGGAGGACGTGCTCGTCACGGTGCTAGCAGGTCATGGTGCAAGCAGCGCCGTCGTTGTTGCTGAAGCGCTATCGTCAGCTGACGAACAAGAGTTGATGGTGCCGGCGTCGGTGGGCAAAGGCTGCAGTGCGGGATGAAGGCCGTGCTTTGTGTAACTTACATGCGATACCCTCGAACCACGGTACAAGCAGCGGTGTTGATTTCGGCGTGGAGCGGCAGCGTCGGGGAGGCCACGGCTTCTTCGTGAAGCAAGGCAGTGCATAATGCGGTGCCCACAGGTTGCATTGTGAGTAGCGGCTCGGTGGCAGCATCAACAGGCGTCGTAGATAAGACCAAGGTCCTGGTGCAGCATTGCAGAGGTGCTCTCTGTGGTGCCAAAACTTTGGCGTGAAGTGAGGCGGTGCGGAGTGCGGTGCCCACTGGTTGCAGTGCAAGCAGCGGCTCGGTGGCGGCGTCAACAGGCATTGTTGGTGAGATCAAGGTTGTGGTTCAGCAGTGCCCTCTGTGGTGCCTTCAGGACACGAGTCGGCAGTGGCATCGTAGATGTCGTGGAGTTGCTTTTCCTCTGGTACATCACAAAACACACAGGCAGAAGAGCTTGAAGTCTTTGCTGTTCCTGAGACTTTGTGATCAGGGAGCAAGCTCTACCTCAAGCCTTTGGAAAGACTCACAAATTAGATTGCAGAAAGTCAAGTACAGGCCTTTCACTGCCCAAGACAAAAGAAGTCACTGCACGTCAGCCCAGCAAAGCACACAGCAAAGTGGTAGTTCCTCCTCACAGCTTTTACACTCTTCTTCTTGGCAGTCTTCTTGAGCTAGATGAGTTCTAACGTTCAGAGGTCTAGGCTCCAGTATTTGTACATAAAAATCCTTTGATCTTGCAGGCAGAGGGTATCTGTGCCCGGCCAGAACCAGTTTGTCCTTCTTTGGTGTTATTTCCTGGCAGGAGGTGGAGACAGCATAGTCAGAGGCAGACCAGGTCCTTTGAGGTGCAAGGAAATCACCTCCCCTTCCCCCATCACAGCCCAGGTCAATTCAGCCCTTTCCTGACCTACCTAGACTACCCAGAGCCCCTCTGGCTCCCCAGCCTTCTGTCATCCAAAACCAGACAGACAATCCACATTCTAGCAGAGGCACACAGGTTGACTGAGCAAGAAAATACCTACTTTTCTAAAAGTGACATTTTCAAACATAGACACCGAATGTAAAAATCACCTTCACTAAAAGATGCATCTTTAGATTCTGAGTTCAGGCATACTACACTTCATTTTCCTACTTAATTCCCTGACCCAGTTACGTTTAAAAGATGTTATAAACAAACCTTCCATTCTCTCCTATGGGGAACCAGTAGCCTTGCAATAGTGAAAAACAGAATTGGCTGTAATTCACTATTGAGATATGCCACACACACGTGTCCCGATAATGTCCCCCTTTCACATACACTGCCATCTGCCCACCGGGGCACCTTGGGCCTACCTTAGGGGTGCCTGACATGTAAGAAA
Source organism: Lissotriton vulgaris (assembly GCF_964263255.1). NCBI lineage: Eukaryota > Metazoa > Chordata > Amphibia > Caudata > Salamandridae > Lissotriton > Lissotriton vulgaris. Next base: position 1,221,838,247 of record NC_141693.1, read on the forward strand.
AGGAAAGGTATATATCACGCAATGGTAACATTTTCTATTCACACTAAAGTCACTGCAGTAGAGTCGTTTTTAAATTGCAAAGTTAACATTTTACTATTTCCACTACACTCGATGCAACAATAGGGAAAATGTTAGATCGAAAAACATAGTAAACAATTGAAAGCACCTTCAACTCACACCTAATATACAATATGAAAAATATTTTATGTACATGTTTAATATATTTATTTTTCATTTCTATAATTATTATAACTTGATTTATTATTTAGTATAATTAATTTCCTATAAACCCTTTACACATACAAAAACTATAACACACACCCCAAAAAAAGTGACACCATTTACATAATTATTTTCATTTAAATAAATAATATTATTGAAAAATTATTTGTTACCAAGAAAATATTAATTCTAAGTTAATTACTCCCCACTCTATACCCCCACAGAACTCACAACCCGCACCTAAACGTAACTATAAAAAAAGATTTACAATATTACAATAAAGGTTTGTCAATAAAATTATAATCATTAATTAGATTATAATTGATTTACAAAATACGCTCCTAAAATTTAACTTAACGAAAAATTAAATACACAATATCAATGTAATATCAATTAAAAATGAATAATTGCTTAATTAAAATTAATTGTTGTACCACCCTATACCCCTACCAAACACATATACCACACCTAAAATGTAACTAAAAAAATGTATTGCACAATTAACATAATTAATTATCAATGTAATCATTTCTATTAATTAAAAACTAAATAATAATGAATTATAATTAATTTACTTACCACCCTGTCCCGCTATAAACCCACACCCGGCACCTAAAATGTAAATTAAAAAAAAAGATTTGCACAATTAAATAATTAATTTTAATTAAAAACAAATTATTAATTAATTATTATATATAGAAATTACTTCCCACCCTGTACCCATATAAACCCACAACCTGCTACAGTTATAAAAATCACAACACTTTATGAAATTAAATTAAATGTAATAGCTACTAAGGACCCAACTACGATGGCAGTTGAACGAGGGTCTGACCAACACCGTAGCAGCATGGAATCCGCCCGACTATTAGTCGGTGGTTCCACCCGCAGTATGAGGATGGGCAGTCAGAAACATTAATTTTGCTATTGCAGTCTTGTGCAGCAGCCTCAAAAGGGCCGCAGCGCAAGCTGCAAACAAAAATAGATGTTTTCAAACATCCCTGCATAGGAGTGCACCACTGGTGCCTTCCAGATTCCATAGCGGAGGCCCAGGGGGGAAGGGAGCCCTGCTAGGGGCGCCCAAAGTCACTTCCCACCTGCCTTTTCACGGCGGTGGACCGCCATGAAAGGGCAGACGGAAAGTGGCATTGTAATCTCGATGGCGGAGCCAGGCTTGCTCCGCTGCTATTTTGGGATTACAATTCCGCCCACTGCCCCGACGGGCTCCGTGAGCCTATCCGAAGTAGAGCGAAATTCCCTGGTGGTTTTCCCTCCGACTACCAGTATCATGATTCGGCACGTGGAAAGCCTTCAATGAGCTGTTGAATGGATTTCTACCCTCCATCATAATGAGGGCCTAATATTTTTACAACTAGACTAAAAAACATAAACAATAATTATACAAAAAATTCACATGGTATACATTTAAACTATATACTAAAATACATGAAAATAATTAAAAACCTATACTATTAACAACTACATTTTGTAGACAATATTATTGACTTTGATATTTTAAAAATCGATATTACTTACCTTAAAATCAATATTCACGACAGCGATATTCTTGCAAGAGATATTTCGAGATGACAATATGTTGTACACAATACTTTGGTAGGATGACATTTTGGTTTTGATATTTTTTGTCTGAATACCTTTATGAATCAGGAACTTCCCTAAGCTGATGAACCTTATGGCTTAAGGAACAAATCCAACTTTTATCCCCCTCGAAAAATAGCATTCAGAGAGGAATGTTAAGCTTTGAACAATTAGTTTTCTCAGCCATCAGTCAACTTGAAAAAAAGCGTGACTAACGTGAGAACAATAGTTTTAAACAACAGTGTCAAGCACAGAGTGGCTTGCAAAATAGTTATACAATAGGCATCAAACAAGCTGATAAAGAGGGAGTGATCTTCTTCCTCTCAAAAGAGAACTACATAACAGAAGGCCATTGACAGGTCTTTGACCAAGAATTCTAGCAGAAAACTCCTTCGGACCCGAAAAAATCTATCTAAGGTAAAATTTTCAAGATTGTACAAGAAGGCTTCCACAATGGATTTATTGTTACAAAAGAATTAGTTTTTTTAAAAGTCAAATCCACGAATTCCAGTCATTGAATTTTCTCCGGAAAATTTCTAAAGATGCAATAAATCCTCCAGGTCAACTAATTGTCTCAGACTGCTATTAACTGTTAAAGCCCATCTCAAATATGCAAACACCTTTTGTATACCCATTTATTTCTGAAGTTCTATTGTATCTATGAGACACTGCTTTACATCACAACGATTTAAGACTAAGGGCCCAATCATGATGTCGGATATCCCGCCACCGACGGCCTGTCGGTGGTTGTCCGTCTGACATCTGGTGCCGCAGTCCAACCGCTGTATTATGGTGCACGGCGGTCAGAGGCAGCGGGCGGAGGGACCAACCCACCCTTCTGATGGGCTCAGGGAGCCCGTCATTCGGAACCTTAATACCTTACAATAGGGCTGGTGCCTGCCCAGGCACCGCCGTAAGTATTATGATGGCCCTTTCCGACTGCCTTTTCATGGTGGTCCGGCCGCCATGAAAAGGCAGCAGGGCCCCTGTCCCCCGTGGGCCTCCACTATGGGCCAAACTGCCATAGCCCGTTTGCCAGGCACCACATGGTACCTGGCACACTGGCATGGATGTTTGAAAACATAAATGCCCTTTTGGGCTGCAGCACAAGCCATTATGGAAAATGTTATGATTCTGACTCCCTACATGGCGGGCACATCATAAATTAGCAGGTGCAACTTCGGAATACTTATCAGTCGGTCCCAACTCCGCTAGGATGTTGGTTGGACACTAGTCCTACTGGCATCGGTTGCCGGTTGGACGAGGACAATATTCCTGGACAAGGTACTCATGCAAGAAACTCGAAAACTTTGTTTTTAGTGAAAGAGAAGAAAGGGACCCTCACCATGGCAAGACTGTACATCCAATATGTAATGCAAGATATTTGTTGTGTATATGATCATCAACCATTAATATGGCACTCACACACTTTCCGGTATGTATACACTTTATTTTCTGCCATTAATGTGCACTGGTGTCAGGTTTTCCAGGTCCATGAGTAATGTGCTGCTCCAGTCCAGTTTTTTTCTTGGAATTCTGGTACTTGTAGGCTTTTTTTATAATGGAATAAAAACAACTACAGGTCCCAGAATTCAAAGAAAGACTGGACTGGAATAGCACATCATCAATGTACCTTGGATACTTGGCAGGACTTGGCAGCCTTCCGCACATTGCTGGTGTAGGGAGGTAGACCAATAATTACTTTACATCTTCCTTTAAGGGTAACCTATTTTTAACCAATTCATGTTGAACACTGCTGGAGGGAGAATATGCCAGTCAGTGACAATAATTAACCCATTTTTAGTGGTGCTCCAAAAGAACTCTGTGCTTTGACAATCTAATAAGAATTAGACCATGTATGGTGGAGAAGTGTGGCTCACTGGTTAGAGGAGGCAGACCTGAAAGCAGAGGTCAGCCCGGGACCAGGGTTCAATTCCCGGCTCGGCGGGGTCTTGAGTCCTAAAATGTCCATGGACTCAACAATTCTCGCTCCGGTGCCTACTCGATTCACAGGTTCACACTCTGCGACGCTGGGCAATAGCTAGCTTAATGTCCACAACGGCCCCTCACAGCGGGATGCCTGGCTTTCACCTTGTGGATACCCTGCCGGGGTTATCTCACAGGGGAATACCAGGACGGGTTCCCTAAGCAAGCGCTTAGAAACCGCTCGGTGATTTGCGCTATATAAATTCCTGTACATTTACATTTACATATACCTTTCTGGGACTGATGGGTCTCTTAAGGGGTTTCCTGTGCTTTTAGTCAAATTGAATCTCACCCTCATGTCACCAGTTTGGTTTTTCTGAGTTGCCTTTGCTTTTTGCTCTCTTTTACCCCCCTCCAGTTCTTCCATACACTTTAGGGTCCCCTATAGCTTTTTAAGGGACCTTGAGTCCTTTCTTCTACAAAGAAGAACCCTTATTCTGTAAAGCAGTTATTAAAGCGGAGTTAGGCAGGGTTTGTCCCCAAGACACCTGCTGCCATGGATTAAATTGACACTTTTATAAACAAGCATGGAGGGAAAGGAAACTGTGGTAAGTGATGTGAAAAAGGAAAAACAAAGACAAAGAACTTGAAAAGTTGTAGGGAGAAGTTGAACATAATGAAAGATCGAGGGTAGAGAGTCTGGTGCAAGATTTCCCAATTAATTAGGCTACATGATGTTGAAAACTATATTTTAAATGTAAAATATGTTCCGTATGTATATGTCTTCAATGGTCAATGTATGTTGGTGTGTGTTTGTGTGAGAGTGAGGATTGTGGTGTGTATGATTGTGCATGAGTATGTCTAAGGGTGAAGGTGTGATGTGACTACACCTGGTGTAATTTTAGCTCTGGCATCATTTAATCAATTCTTAACATATTAAGTAAGCCCATGTCCTGAAATGATAATTAGCGACATGTAAGTTATAATGTATCTATGCGTGGCACTAGTGCATGTGAGTGCTTGATGGAAAGACAAACCAAGATTGAGACCCTAAACATGCAGTTGCTAAAAGTGAAACATTTCATAACACTGATAAGCTTTTGTATTGAGGGATTGAGTATATTCTCATAAAATGGAAAGCATGCAGTAAAAGGCGAAAGAAAATCTTTGCTGAAATCAGTTTTTAACGCTTTAAGAATTCGCACCTGCAGGCAGGGGGTCACTAGTTGGATGGGTGCATCATCAAACATCCTAATATGCTGTGGGGTAAAATTCATAACTCTAGTAGAGACCCTACTCTCGAAAATCGAAACAGATTAAACTCCGGGTGATCTTCTTTTAGGAATTCGTACATTTTAAAGAACATGAATTTTATCTTGTTTTTATATTGATGGTTATTTTTATATGTATACTTTAAGGTTGTGATAAACCAAATAAAGTTACATTTTTACTTGACTTGACTTGAATAAAATGGAAAGCATGATTTCAATAGCAATTTCTTAGAAACTGTGAAACTGAGGATTTGGTACAAACTTTTTGCATTTCTGACAATCAATTTAAAGCAAATATTTAAATGACAAACATTACTGTACTCTGATACCCTAATTTAAATAACTGGTTTAAACTGTATGTGTGTATATTATATTTCTCTAGCACAAACCAAAATGGAAAGGAGCAAAATGCTGCACAGGGTAAAAAACATCATAAAGTCAGCAAATGATAATCAAAGCCATCAAATGATATTAGAGGTATCTGGGTTGTGGATACATAATTGTTAGATTTGGGGGTCTCTAGTTGGCAGGGGTGGGTACCTTTGACCACATAGGGACCCTTGCATCTAGTCAGGGTAAGGGGCTACACTCCTAAAATAACCCCTGCTCACCCCCTGAGTAGCTTGGCACAAGCAGGCAGGCTTATCTCAGAGGCAGTGTGTAAAGCATTTGTGAACACATATAGTAATACAGTGACAACACTACAGATGGACATCACACAGGTTGTATTATCAAAATAAGTATTTTTATATAGACTTATCACAAAACCAAACAGCAAAAATCCACAATACTGTACTCAAGATATGCTTAAAAATAGGTTGTTCACTTAAAATCAGTCTCTAGCAACAGGTAACTCCAACGTGAATTATCACAACATCGTGACAGGAGAAATCCCAAAGTACGCCGCCGACCACAAGGTGTGCAGCGTCGGGCCTGGAGTCAAACAGACCCCCAAAGAACAGTACCTTGGAAAAGCGATGAAGAACAAAGACAGCTCACAGCATCGGGGAGGTGCGGCTTTGTTGGCGCTGTGCGGCGTCGATTCCTTACGAACCCTGGGGATGTGTAGACTCAGTTCCTTACTGCAGCACAGGGGAGGTGAGATGACGGTTCCTTACTGTGTCTGGGAGGTGATGTCACGAGGGTGCTGAAACCACAGTTCCTTACGATGTAGGGCTGTCGATGGATTCTCGGTCACCCACGTCGAGGATCGGCTCCGCGAGGTTGATGTCGATGTCAGCTCCAGAGTCGATGCGGCCCAGCAGCCGGCGTCGGGACCGCGGCACAAGTTGGAGCAGCGCTCATGGCTTCGGGCAGGTTACGGAGTCGCTCGCTGGCGTCGATGGGGCACGGCGGCCAGCGTCGGGTCCATGTTGCAAGTCGGAGCAGTGCTCATGCCTTCGGTGCAGGAGACGGTGTCACTCGCCAGTGTCGGCGTTGCAACTTCCTTGTGCAGCAGCTAAAACCGCAGCTCTAGATGCAGGCAAGCAGAAGGGGTGAAGTCTTGTATCCCTGAGACTTCAGGCAGAAGGCAAGCTCAAGTTCAAGCTCTCGGAGATCTTCCTCAAGATGATGAAAGCACACTCAGTCTTTTTCCTCCATTCTTTGGCAATGAAGCATCCTCTGCAGGTCAACCCCAACAACACGCAGCATAGGGGTAGTCTCCTCCTTCAGTTTCCCGGTTCTTCTCCTCAGCAAAGATCGTCTTGATTCCCAGAAGTGATCTAAAGTTCTGGATCCCCCTTTCTATACACCAAAACCTAGTCCAAAACCAGTTCTGATCAGTCCTGGATCACTTTCTTTACAGGGCTCCTTCTTTTCCTTTGACAGTGTGGGCCAGGGTCAACAGACACACCACAGGAGGTAGAGCCAGCATTGTGGAAGGCAGGCACAGCCCTATTCAGGCCCAGGTTAGGATTCCTAACGTTACTACTCCCAAACTGAGAAAAATCCTATCTTTATGACTTTCAGTATTCACAAAAGGCATTGAGGAGTAGTAAAGTTAGGAATCCTAACTTTACTACTCCTAAATGCCTTTTGTGATTATCAAAAGTCATAAAGTTAGGATTTTTCTGTTTAAGAGCAGTAAAGTTAGGATTTTGTCTCAGATTACTGGATGTGTCAAATCCTCAGGGGCATAGGTGAGCTAAAATCAAGGATATAATGCTCTGAAAGCAGAGAAATAATCAGTCTACAACAGTGTCCATTTAAGTACAGGCTTTGTGTGTGTATGTACACTCAAAGTTGTGATTTTTGTAAAGGACAGGCTTATCATCTTGATCAGTTAAACATATTGACAATGATTTGTAGAGCTGATCGAGAACTGGAAATAATTAGTCAGGGTCACATATTTGCAGCATTACTGTTGGGCACTAAGGGCCCGATTACGAGTTTGGCTGGGCAGCAGCATGACCACCCTGCCGCTAGACCGCCAAACCTGTGTGAGAACAGACCACAGCGTTATGACTTTTTTAGTCATTGGCGGGCGTTTCTTTGGCGTTCCCATGGTGTTGCCTAGAAAAATAGGCACTGCAATGGGAATGTCAAAGGAATTTCCAGCACAGCATGGACTGTGAAGTCCATGCCGTGCTGGAACTGGGGGTGCATGCACACAGGAGGGCACATGTTGTGCCCTCCTGTGTGAATCCACATGGCATGAGGAAAAAGGGGGCCCACAGAGCACCTTTTCTTTCCTTAATGCCACTTTTTTATGAAAGAAAGATCTCCATGAAATCCGTGGTGGTGAGGAAAGTCGTAATATGCTTGGCAGGACCACGGTGGTCCTGCCAAGCATATTACTGCCTTAAGACCACCACGCCACCTCCAGGGAATGGCAGTTCCCTGGCGGAGGGGGCGGTCCCAGGGCTGTACGACCACCAAGGTCGTAATGTGGCCGTCGGAAGACCATCACCGCTGCCCCACCATGTGTCTGGCAGTCCCAGGATGGCCAGACTCCTAATTAGGACATAAGTGGGGAAAAGCATATGACAAGCATATGCTTTTCCCCACTTTTGTCCTAATATGTTTATTAAGCTAATTTTATTTTATTGTATTCACATTCAAATTCAATTACAGTGCACTGATGGTTTTGGCCAGACATACTTTAAAATGTACTAGTTATATATAATTTACTCTACCGTTGCTTAGTGAACCAATAGCCTCGCTACCTATGAATTCATCTTTAATAAAATTCAGTTTTTACCTGTATTGTTGAACCATGCGTTATTTGCCATCATGTTGCTGAAAAGGTTTGGGCAAGGAACCCCAAATTCATTTTGAAGCCATATTTAAATGATACACCATTTTGATCAATACTATAGCTACGTTATGTTTCATTATGCAATGAGAACACAACCTATCATAAAGACCCCTTAGAAGGGACCCGGAATCTTACTGTACAGCTGGCTTTAACTCTTATGCTATGGTAATTTACATAATGTGCTCAAGCTGCACCACTGGGTGCAAATGTTTCAAGAAATCATTGTAATAGCTCAACCCATTGTAAAGTGTTTTTACTTCAAATTCTGTGGATAGAAAACCATTACTTCCCAGCCGAACCACTTCTTGTCATTATATGGGGCCATGCCCCCCAAAACATATACTTCTGGCTATGACCCTGCTAGGAAACGATTTTCCATGTAGAGTTCAAATAATGCATTTGATTGAATTTCTCGAGACCGAGTTAAAAAGGGCCTCCTGCTACAGAATTTAGATACTTGTCCTTAAGTATTTGTGTGATTGCAGGAGTCATTGTCTTCTAATTATACTAGTAGTCTTCACAACCTTGAGTCAGAAGGATTCTCGAGGTGTGTTTGTACCAGGGTAGGCTATTCACTCTGTCCCTTCTCCAAATTTCACTGACTGATTTTTGGTAAATTGCCAGGTCAGGCTTAGTCCAGATTCTTACCCAATAGATTAACAATAATAATTCCACATTTGTAAAGTAGAAACTTATCACTCCTAAAGGAATACAGGGTCTGGGAAAACATTGGGGAGATTAAGTGCCCAGAGTCATATGATGCGGAGCTGAGTTGCTGCCGTAGCTGGGGATCAAACAGTGAGCCCCAGGCTCTGTAGTCAGCCGCTCTGTCCACTGTGCCACATCTCTATAAGATTGTTTTAAGAGCTAAAAGTGATTTAATTGGTTTCATGCCCAGTTCAAGCTTAACAGCATCCATAGTGTTCCCTGGCCCCAGGCAGAGGAGGTGGCGTAGAAATCTATTTTCCACCTTACCGAGTCCCTTTGGGTTTTCGACCCCCCCCCCCCCCCCAAAGTTCAGCACCAAAATTTATTGCTGCCACTGCATTAATTTGGTAAGCGTGGAGTGATGGTAGAAAGAGCCTCTTTCCACACTTGAGAACGAATCTAAATACTGCATTACTGTGTTGTATGAGAGTCCCTTCTCTTTTGGATGTTTGGACCTAACATGAAAACCTTTCATCAAGTCTGATCCCCAGATAATCAAAGGAATGCGCTCTGCTCAATCACTGCCCATACATTTCACAGGTAGCCTTCAGAGTGTTCCTGCAGTTTACTATCATGAATTTGGTTTTTATTGCATGTAATACAAGATTTTTCTTGGTGCAGTAGGTCTCGAAGCAGTCCAATAGTTTATGCATTGCCAGTTCAGTACAGGATAGTAGAACTGCATCATCTGCGAAGAGTAATATTGGGATTTTATCTTCCCCAATCTGGGGAACATCCAGTTTAAGGCTTTGGAGCACACTGCCCACATCATTTATAAAAAGATTAAATAGTGAGGGCCCAAGGATGCAGGCTTGCCTAACGTTGCTTTCTATAGCAAAGCTGGACGTCAGTTCTCCATTTACGAAGGGAATCTATGACTACTATTTTCCATGAAGCGGGCCTTCCCCGCTTTCCATACTGCTTTGAACACTGCGGTTAGTACTGGTGCCCATAACGATATACTGATGTGATAGGTGTCGCTTGGCACCTTGTCAGGGCTGGGGGCTTTGTTTGTCTTTTGGGACAAGATGACTGCAAGTATTTCCTCATCTGAGAATTTGTTCACCCACTTACTACTGTTAGAGATGACCGAAAGCGTGGACGCAGATCTGTCTGACATGGAACTGTTCTTGATTTGACCAGAATCAGAGGGAGGTATTGCTACTATATCCATATTAGGTGCTGACGCTTTGTATGAAACACAATTTTGCATCACTTTTCAAAGTAAAAAAAATGGGCAGTAGTCGAGCGCAAAACATGTTTTTAGTGTTTCCTTCAGCGGCAGCTCCTCCCTTGTGGTGGAGGAGCATTGCCCCCGCCAGCAGCCAGCAGCCAAAAAAATGAAAAAGAAAACAATAGTAAATAATATTCACATTCCATTACATGAACCCTTGTTTATTGTCATTTTATTTTTGCTTTTGGAGTCGAGGCTTGAGGTGGGGTCAAGGGATGACAGGCACTAGGGGGAGTGCTTGCACTGCTCTCAGTGCACATTACAGTTTGGCTGACTATCTCAGGGTAGCCAATCCGTCATGCACACTGAAGCTCTTGCTAACCCGAGCTGCAGTGCCTGGTTGGAGAAAGCAGGCACAGGCTCCCAGTCTAATTGGGACCACAAATCAAGGATTCTTGGGCCAATCCTTCTGCTGCTCTCATGCATGAAAGCAGCATCAGGATTGGATGTGGAGTCTGGGAACCTGTGCCTGCAGTGAAGAGGAGCGCGAGGCGGCAAATAAACACCCCCCTGCCTCCGGCCCCTCTATCAAGACACCGGCCACTGCTGGATCCCTATTACTTTGCGGCTGCCCACGGCCCCCGCAGGGGGCCACCTCAGAGGGCGGCCACCCTTAGTGGCATTTAGGCGCCTCCCCACTCGCTTTTGCGGGACTCCAGGAGGAGTCCCCTTACAGAGCGTGCAGGATAAATCATGTTTAGCGTACCGGGGGATGGGGAGGGGTATTTAGGCCTCCCCCCGCTATTGTTGGGCCTCTTTGCTGCCCATTGTTTCGTCGTCGCTGCTCCTCGGGCCGGAAGGTGCCGTTTGCGCTCGTTAAGCGGCATCCTTTCGGTGAGTGTAGCTCTTTGCTGCCCGACACGCCGTGTCCCACCCCACCACGTACCCGGCATGGGGCAGGCAAGGGAATTGAGGATGTTGTAATGTTTTCTTTGTTGTTGCAGGGCGATCTGGAAGCAGTATGGGTACAGAAGGATACCTCTGCAAGAGCACAATAAGGGTGCCAGAGCCAAATCCCAGGAGCCTCGGGGGAGGGTCCTGGAATAATGACGCCGGCGCCCCGTTAGCCCTTCGGGCGGTTGTGGGCCTGAACAACCGGGGGCTTGCCTTGCTACGCTCCGCCCTGAAAGGGGCGTGAGTAATAAGGGGCCAATGTGCCACGTGATCCAGTAAGGGAATCACCCCTATGAGGGTAGCGCTGATTGGGTTTCCACAGTGCTTGGCTCATCAGGCGGGCAGGGTAGCATAGGTTAGTACGGCTACCTGCCCTTGGAGCACCCGTAGGATAACCCACCATAATTTGCATAAGGTTGTATGAAATAAGCCTGCAGTCATATTTTCTCCAAACAAAAAAAAAAGTTGCATTGTGTATTTATTTATGCATGCCTTTTCCACTTGGGTGCGGGTGAGGATCATCTTGCGCCGATAATGGAACTATAGTTGCAAACATTGTACAAATCAATTACCTAGTTTTCGCTCTCTGCAAAAAACGACTGCTCAGCAAATCCGTTTGGCCCATTCTAGATTCATAAAGCAGCAGAATGGTGCAAAACAGATCAAATCTATCTTTGAACTAACGCAAAAAAGAATTATGTAGTGCAGGTCCACTTTGGTCATCTACACACTAGGTTCTCATTGGATTTTTGAGAACAGAGTGGTACAGTAGTTTTAATATAGGCAAAAGATATCTTTAAAATGCTCTTAGCAGCTCCCCTTTTCTTGACTATCAATGCACACTCCTCCGAGATGACTCAACGCAACTCACGTTTTGACATCACTTCCTGATTCTACCAGAACCACTTTTTTACACAAAGATGAATGTACCTTCTGACACTCTGTCATGGAACTCATTTGTGCGTGTGTCCTTTCCCATCGTAGACCCACCTTTGGCAAATATTTGACAGAGCCTGGAATTGTTTGTGGTCCTTGCCAGTTCGGGATGTACTGTTCCCATGAGGAGCAGGGTCAATACTGATTTGAATAAGTCTGGCATTTTACTAAAGTGGTACAGAGAGCGAAAAATTATGGGGCGGAAATCTTTCCCCAGCGATTGCCATTGGTTACGCTTTTTTCCTAAATTCATCCCATCACAGTTTGTGTGATCGATTTTCAAATAGAAAGAGCCAAGACAACATTTAAGCTTGGTAGGGAAGGCGTGTTGCATGAGGCACTACAAAAACACATCCCATCTGTCTTGTTTTATTTTAATAAAATTGTCATATATGTTCTGACGTCAGTGAACAGCGGGGTCTCGTACACTGTACACATAAACCTATGCATAGCGCTGATACTGGGCACCGAATCGAAGAGATGGAATAGTTGATTAAATAAAGGGACCATTGTGGAGACTCAAAACTTCCCATTTTTGCACAGGCCTACATAAAACATGTATTTAGTTTTATTTGAATCACAATTAGCATTTCACCTTTTTGCCACTTTCAAATGCTTTTTGGTCTATTGGGTCAACAGAGTGCTACATGGGTTTGTTGGTTTTCCTTGGGGTCAACATGATACCGGGTCCAAGCAGAAAAGGCAAGAATGTTTCATTTAACGCATAGACATGTAGAGAATCCGAAAATCAAAACAAGACAACAAATAGTAGCAGAAGGGTCAGAACTCCAAAAACATAACACAAGGCGGCAATGAGAGATTACCTGTACACCTGTGTGAATGAAGCATGGAGGGGCCAACGCCTCTTCCTTAGGGGGTGAAAGAGCTCTCATCGCTCCTCAGACTTTAATAGAAGCCACCAAGGTGAAGTGGAGCTTGGAGATTGCAGAGAACGCGAACACGGGTGTTCTTGGACCATTCTTCTTTGCCTGAACAGGAGGACCGTCAATGTCAGCGCCTAGATATGGAAATCCCTCCTCTCTGTTGATGATTGCTCTGCGCTGCTTATTTATAGCAATCTGGTGTGCAGTGAATCCAGCCTCCTTGTCCCCTGTTGAGCACCTTCGAACGAGAGTATTCTGGAGGGTATTATTCAAATGTAAAGAACAGGCAAATTCATTCCAATTATTCCATAAACAAATCCATCCTTACTGAAGAAAATTCAGTATAAAGATTTTTAATGAGTTTACTATTTGGCATTTCAAACGAAACACAGGTGATTGCAGAGCACGAAATTAATAACAGACAACGCTCCCGATCACTTAGCTCAATAAGAGGTTTAATGGCATTATTGGAATAATAGGACTCAGAAAAGGGGGGTAAGAGGATATACTGGGTAGGTCCTCCTTAACTATATACTATTTATTCAAAACCGGGACCCCAGTAGGTAGACATCTCATAACACAGAGTTCTAAACGTGGTTAATAACACCAGACTAGTAGGTCTATCTACTTTATTCCTGCCTCTAGTCGGTATGTTTATAAAATGGGATGGTTTTTTAAAAAACAATTGGTTATGATGTACCCGTTCTTCAAGGTCAACATGTTTCGAGCCATGCCCCTATTGGCTCTTCTTCTGGACCATGGGAACCTAGTTCCTTTGGTACCACTCCTATGGGTTCCTTATTAGGAACACTCTATTTGCATGCCATGCAATGTGCTGAACGTTTATACATCTACCACCTATTTGGTGTTCTACTGCTTCTTTATTTGAAGCTATAATATTGCGTCATGGTCCCTCCGGTTCGAGGCAGGCCTGTTGTCACATTTTCGTCAAGGCAGACCCTTGTCCAGTGTACCTACTCGGCATTAAGCCTATATATGCACACTTTTTGAAATAAAAATGTGTGCCTCTTTCATTCTGCATATCCCAGTTATTTTTTAAGAACTGGTCCTCAGTTATGAGTTTACCCCGTAGCCACACTATGGGTTTTCCTGCATTTAACATGCGGGTTCCAGACTCAGTGTGCCACTGGAATCAATCTATACTTGGCGGAAGAGCCCTAACGAGATCAAAAACAATCCTAGGTTGCCTGTGTTCTGGTTCAGGGAGGACCTGAGCTGACAGTTTGGGCTAGACTGTTCCTATGAGGAGCAGGGTCAAGAGTGATTTGCATATGGCTGGGTCCAAATTGAGGTGGCATGGTGGGTGAATAATTATTGATTGGGATGTGATTGCCAATGGCTGCGATTAATGCAAGCATTCGATCCATCACCTTGTTGTTTTTGCACTAGTGGGCTACAGCACTTATTGTGCCACCAACTTAAGTAGCCCCTTAAAACATGTCCCAGGCCTGGCATTTCAGCCTGAATGCAGTTTAAAACTACCAATTCAATTTGCCAATGTACCCCTCTTCCCAAGTCTTAAACTCCCCTTTTATTGCATATAACTCACCACTAAGGTAGGTCGTAGGTGTTTTTCACTACTGTGAGGCCTACCTCTCTCATAGGATAACATTTGGGTTGCCTTATTACATTTAAGTGTTCATTTTGTTTGGTAAAAGATAAGCATTTCATGTTTGGTATCTCAATTTTTTTTAAATTTCTCTTTCATGGTAAAGTCAGATTTTAAGTAACAATTTTGAAAATGGCACTTTTAGAATGTTGGTATTTTACTACCCCTAACTATTTGGTGCCTGCATCCTCTCCTGGTTCGCATAACTGGGTGTAGCTGGTAGTTGGTCTTTTTGTATTCCTCCCAGACAGCCTCACAATCGAGGGATTAGATGTGCCTGGATGGGCCATGAACTGGCAGGTCGGGAGAGTCATAGCTGGGCACAGGCCTACTTGAAACTGAATAGGAAGGGCTCTGCCTTCACACAAGGGACTTGTCACCCCTGTATTGTACATGCAGCCAGCTTGGAGTCAGGACAGAGAAGTCAGGAAACTTCAAGCACTTCAAAGGGAATTCTCTAGAAACATCTCCTATTTCGAAGAAGGCACCATGTAAAAAAAGGGGACCCTCAGGCCTACTGTTCAGTTCACTTTCTGGGCCTGCAGAAGGACTCTCAGAGGACTACCTCTGCTGTGGCCTGCTGCGTACTCCACAAGACTGCTTGCTGCACCAGGAAGGACTGATTTGTTACCTGGAGCCTGCCTGGAGCCTGCCTTGAACCCTCAGAGGCTTGAGTCCTGTTTCTTCATCTGCGTCCAAGACTACCAGAGTGACTCAAAGGACTAATTTGATAGTCTCCTGGACTGACAAGGCTCTCTCCATCATTAACCCGCACCTGGACTGAGTGAGTCCTAATGCCCCAAGTGGTGCCCTCCAGTCCTAGACCATGGGTGGTGGTGCAAAAGGTGTCCCGATAGTCACAATCCAACACTTTATTATTTTTTTTAAATTGCTAAAAACTCCTATTGCAACCCAGGGAAGACTGGGACTAACCTGTTTGTCTATTTATTTGTCATGCTCCTGCTAAGTTCTTCCCTGCAGCAGAAAATCCTGTTCAGTGGTCCTTCGCCAAAGGGATATCTGGTCTCCTGGAACTCTCATCAGCAACAGCCTGCTGCCTAGTCCCACAGGAGATTTTTAACTTTCAAAAAAGTGACAAAGGTCCTGATTCAGATTTTGGCAAACTGGTTACTCTGTCAAAACGGTGACAGATATCCTGAACGTTAAAATATAAAACCCATAGGATATAATGGGATTTATATTTCAGAGGACGGGATATCAATCATCATTATGATGGAGTAACCCATCCGCCAAGATCTAAATCAGGCCCTAAGTCCTAACAGAAATCTTCCCCGCAACTTTTTCTGGCGGCACCCCTATAATGACGCTCCCTCCTCAGGCACCACCTTCAGCCTTGCCATATTGAGCTTTACTTTCTGAGAACATTTTTCTGAGAATTTCTTCTAGGTCAGAAGGTAAGCGCTGACCAAACCCAAGCCACTCAGCAATTCGCGTGTCTAGATGTCTGCGGTTGGAAAATTGATCTTTTAGGCACTACATTTTACTTAGAATTTAAAAAAATCACAACTCTGGTTTTACTGATTGGATTAGTGCTGTTTTGGTGTCAAATAACCTATTAGAATTACTCTATTTTTCTAAAGTGCAGTTTGATTTTCCTTGTGTTGTGTTTTCACTTTATTACTTTTTTGTGTGCTGCATAAATACTTTTCACATTGCCTCTAAGTTAAGCCTGCCTGCTTTTTTGCCAAGCTAACAGAGGATTAACCGAAGCTTGCTTGAATAGGGTCACCTCTCCTTCAACCAACAACCCAATTTCTCACATTCCCACTTGAATATGGGTTGATGGAGCTAATGTGTTTTGCAGATAGTAAGCCCTGACTGGTCTATAACCAGGGTGGGCCATCAATTTTCTAAGTATTATTAAGGGACTTTCCTCTAGTAGCCCTCAGGGTCAGAATGAGACAGAAAAAAGATTCCAGCACCAAAATAAAACCCCCCTTAGCAAATCAGATGGCTAAAAAGAAGTGGCCCACATTTGCAAATCAAGCTGTATATTTGTTTTGCAAAATATGGGTGCCTGTATGCATTTTGCCTGCTGCAGGCAAGTTTGTGGTAATACCAGAAACAGCACACCAGACCATAAAACGGGCACACAAACTAGCCACAAAATAGCACACACAAAGACCTGTCAGACCAGCCCTTCAAGCACTGTCAGACTGCCCTTATAGACCAGTATGATCCTGATAGCCTGGCCTGGGAGAATAGAGTATGCCAGGTGAGAAGAGTCAGATACAAATGAAAAATAAAATCAGACCAGGCAAAAGTATTCTAGTCGGTCCCTCAGCAGGAGGGTTTGACTAGAATGGAGCCCTGAAGGCTTTCAGGTGGGGTCATGGTATCCCACCCAGCTCTCAAAGGAGCCTTGTAGCATACATGCTACTGGGAACATGTCAGTAGGCTGAATGGCCAACTTCAGCTCTCAAGAGGGAGTCACAAGTCTACATTTCCTGAAGGTTAACAGGAACACACTTTAAAAATAAATTCTTTGGGATGAAATACTATCCATTTGATCTTTTGCCTATTTTTTCAGTCCAACTAATGTTAATGTTAATGTTATGGATGTCTTATATAGCGCTCGGCTACGCAAAGGGAGGAACTTGTGTAGCATTTTAAGAAGACCAAAACAGGTACCAGTTAGGCCTATGATCTGAGACTTCAATGATAGACTATTATCAATTTTCACCCCGAGGTTCTTAGCAACCTAGGATGAAGATGAGGGAGGGAACATATTCACAGGCCACCAATCTTGCCATGGCGGGTCAGCCTGACACCCGAAGAAAAGCACCTCCGATTTGTCAGGGTTGCACTTGAGGCTGTTTCGCTGGAACCAGTCGAAAACAGCCCCAAGGCACCCGCGGATGCCCTCTCCGTCGAACTCGGCACCCTTTCTACAGGTGAAGAGAAGCTGGGTGTCGTCAGCGTATGATATGATCTGGGCCCCAAAAGACTCCGCCAGTACCGCCAAGGGAGTCATAAAGATGTTAAAGAGGGTCGGGCTAAGCACCGACCCTTGAGGAACTCCGAACTCTAAAGGCGGCACTTCGGCAGAGTACGGGGGAGCCCAGACCACCTGTGGAAGACCCGCTAGATAAGATCTAAGCCAACTCAACACCGTCCCTTTCAGACCGATCTCATGGAGTCTGCTGAGAAGACCCTCATGAGGGACGGTGTCCAAGGCCGCCGACAGATCTAACATCACCAGCATAGCTCTTCCACCTAAATCAAGTACTTCCTTAATGGCTTCATTTACCTCCAGGAGAGCAGTCTCAGTACTCAGATTGGAGCGAAAGCCTGACTGGGTAGAATGGAGTAGGCCATGAGTTTCAAGAAAAGTGGAGAGCACAGAGTGGACGTGCTTTTCCACGATCTTTGCTAGGCTCGGTAAAAGCGAAATTGGCCTATAGTTAGCATGATTCTCAGGATCAAGGCCAGGTTTTTTAAGAAGTGGGACAACCATTGCCTGTTTCCAAGCCAGAGGGACGATGCCACTCGCCAGCGATAGATTGAGAACTGGATCGATCAAGGGGTTCAGAATCTTCGCGGAACTGGCCAAGAAGGTAGCAGGGCAAGGGTCCAAAGGGGAGCCTGACTTGATCTTGAGGAGGAGGTCAAGAGAGGTGGAAACAGACATAGCTGGAAACTCAGAGAGAACAGGACTGGACTCGGTTGATAGAGTAAATGAGTAACTAGAGTTGGAAACTGCACTCAGGCCAGAGGAGGGAAAGGAGTCTTGAATCCGTTTAATTTTCGTTGTAAAGAAGTTTGCCAGTGAGATAACCCATGGCTCTGAAAACTCATGAGAAACTGCAGTAGCTTTAGGGGAGACAAACTCCTTGACAATGGTGAAAATTTCCCTACAAGAGTTGGACGCCGACTCAACTCTGGCGGAAAAATAGCTCTTTTTTGCAGCTAGAATGTCAGCATGATATATCTTGATAGAGGCCTTGTAGGCGGCCTTGTCTTCCGCATCATATTGCTTACGCCAAAGGCTCTCGGAAACCTTACAGTTGTGTCGGGATAGAGCCAAAGACTCCGAAAACCATGGCGCCGAGCTCCGCTTAGTAGATGAGCGGGGCGTGGAAAGTGGAGCAAGTTCATCTAGCCGCTCAACCAGCCACTTCTGTAACGTGTCTAGGTCACTGTCTAAGTCACCTGATAAATTACAGGAATGTTCCAGGCAGGCCTGAGCCAAACTTTCAGAAGTGACCCGGTGATAAGGCCGGCTGGGGTGCCTAGGATGGTTAGATTTTATACAAGATGATTTGCTCGTTCCCTGAAGTTGGAAACAGATCAAAAAATGCTCCGACCAAAGAACAGGGACGGGACAGGCCATGATAAGAGGGATGGTGGAAAACACTTGATCAAGAGTGTGGCCCTTATCATGGGTCGAAACCGACAGATAGGGGGTAAGACCAAGAGGGGCGGTGATGTCATTGATTTTAATTGCATCACCGTCTGTGTATATTAAAATCCCCTAACACTATGCAGTGTTCTGTCTTCAGACAAAGTGTTGTAATTACTGTCTGTAACTCGTCGAAAAAGGGACCCCGCAGGCCAGGAGGTCTGTATATCAAGAGCCCTTTATCTCCATAAGGAGGAACCCTTCACAGTATGACGCTAGATTAACCCCTAAAACGCCTCATACAGGGAAAAGTCCTTCTTATTTATGGGAAATCTTCATTACTCTAAGGCCAGGCCTTCCCCATTCCAGTCCTTACATTATGTGGTCACTACCATGAAACAGACACCTATTATAACTATTTATTTTTATTTAAAAAGTCTTTTTAATCTCACTAGTGGACTTTTATTTATTTTTCTCTTGTTAATTCCACTAGTTTTTCAAAACCCTCCTCTCCATCAACACACTTCCTGTAACACTCAAACATGCTATACTAGAAGCAAACAAAGGGACGGAGAGAAGCAGGACTGGGGTGAGGAAGACCTGGAACTGGAGTAATGATGATGATTACCGGTAAGTAATCAGATAATTACCTTCTATTTCATCTTCTTCACCCCAGTCCTTACATTAAGAAGATATAGCAAGTCTCATTTGCCCTTTCATGCGTGAACTCATATACCAGAAACAAGTAGGACAATGACACCCCATAAATACATGAACCATATATTGTACATAACAATAAAAATATAAAGGCTTAGAAACATATCCTGTGAACAGACTTCCCTTAATGAATCACCTTGCATCTCCTCATATGCACCAACATTCCCTTTGTAGAATGGACTTGTACTAGGCCAGGCTATGGAATTTCTGAAAGTTCATAAACTGTGATGACAGCAGAGGCAACCCATCAATTGATGCACACGTTTGAAGATGTCCAGCTAAAGTGAATGTCACAGAGAGTGCTTCCAACTATCAAAATGAGCTGGTACTCTAGAGATAAATGATAACATCCCTAGGAACCAAGGGTGTGACAGCCAAACTTTCTGTTATACTAAATATTCAGATGAAAGATAGGTAACACAATATATTGTTCTTCAAAGAACTTAGATTCCACTCTGAGAACAAAAAAATAATCAGGTCTTGACACTGCACAATCAGGCAGGATTGTCAAATATGATGAAGATATATTCTATTCAGCCAACTCACCCAACCTCCTAGCAGGGGTCACAGCAAATAAAAAAGGACTGGACTTCATCCAGAGGTTCAAAATGAAGCCTTCTGCATTGGCTTTAGGACAAGGTGTATATCTCTAGAGTGTAGCTGGGCTTTAAAGAAAGTAGTAGATATACATCCGACCACAAACGTTTGACAGGCTCTAATTGCCACCCAGTGACATCTCAAAGAAAACAGATCCAGACATAAAAAAATCCAATATTAAGAAAGGGTCACAAGAAAGAAGAGAATGGCCCTGTTGACCACACCACCTGTAAAATGTGTCCACTGACTAGAATATTTGGTATAAAAAGGTGTCAGCTGTCAGAGTCCTCCTAAGAGGAAACCCTAACCATGGTCATGTAGCCTAAAGTCACAATCACTGACAGAGGTCTGTACTGAGAAGCATCTGCCATAGAAGTGTCAGCTGTCCCTAACTACATTAGTGTAAAAGCAACCATCAAATACCGGTACCTCCTACAATCTTTGGGTAACTTTCTATTATCCCAATGGTCTTCATTGACTCCTTTCTCCACCTCCTGCTTCACATCGTAAATGTCCCACACATCCCTGGTGCCATCTATGTTTCCCACACGAATTGATCCCTCCTTCATTAAGGCATTCCTTCCCAGGCCTAGCTATCAACTAAATACTGGGCCCTTCTCCAAACTGACAATGTCTTGTCCACCTGCAGTGGGAACACAAATACATGCAACCTTTCACAGTACAAGCAAAACGTTGAATTAAATGCTAATCAAGAAGAGAACTAAACACAATTCAGGCTAACCATTAGATTAATTTAGCGTCACACGAGTTACAATACTGCTTCTCTGTGCCCATAAAGCATGTTATGTCATAATTATCGACATAAGGAATAACCAATTCTACTAAGTTATTATTACATCGATAGTCCACATACACATTTCAAAGGACACATTATACTTTAGGTGTCAATGTGAGGCTCAAAGAAGACAGTTATGTTTCTAACCACATGAAACATACAGAAGAAAATAGAAATACTATGACATCTGAACATGAACTCTTTAAGTCCTAAATTAGTCAAACAGAATATACATGAGTGCAAACTACTCAGAATTATGATGCACTCCTATGGAAATTGTAAAAGAAAAACTGAAGCAAAACATAATAGAAAACACGCTTCTCCACCTATAATACAAACCACTGAGAAGCACAGATCATGCACCATGTCCTCTGAATGTGTCCCCACTAACAGATGATATATGCAAAGATCAAATGGTTCTGTTGTCACTAGAACTGGGTGAGTCGAGAGCAGAGGGGGATATCCAGAAGACCTCCAAACTGCTGACAATTCCTCCCAACTGGAGTATCGACAAGCCTCATGTGTGGACCTCCTATGTAGAATCCTCCCCGTTAGTAGCCTTACACGCTATGTCGCTGGCATTTGTTTTAATATCAGTTGATTTGAATCTAGTAACACCACTGTAAGAATCCATTCATCCATCAAACATAGCATAACAAGCCATCACAGAAAGATTTCCCAGTGACAGAGGTATGCAGTGCTTGTAATTCTCTATCCAGGGACACCAATAGCACAGAAGAAATTGCGCCCACGGCTTCAAGCGTAGACAGGCCAACCGCACCATCACATGGCAGCACACACCTCCTGTACCCTCTTGTTCAGACTCATTGTCCAAGTGAAGAGTGTTTGAGAAGAGTCTTTATTAAACCTTGGCTGTGGCCATTGGAAGAGACACTGTCCCTATTAGGATTTGGAAACAGCCTCTGATGAAATTGTAAGTCATGGGAGGGCTAACAACAGCCTCAGTTGAAAGTCTCCAGCATCAGAGTCCTAGATAGAATCAAGGGCCCTGCATGCTGTGCCTTGTCACTGAGTACATCTGGTGTTTGTTTCCTTCAGGATTGGAAGCAGGACGTCCCCTCATATAGGACCTCTTCTTAAAAACAACATGTCTGAACTGAGACAACTGCCATGACAAGGCCAGGCACCCCTGTACATACCAGCATGGCATCTTGACCCAAACTGTTCCCCACAACTCACAGCCCACTCTGTATAACCACACATTCACTTCTAGAATTTCAGACCCACCCCTTCCCAGCCAAGCTCATCGAAAAGGCCTTCAACACCCAACTCTCCAAGTTCATTCAAGTAAACCACGTCCTGGACACTTAACAATCTGGCTTCCGAATCAGCCACAGCATGGAGACCGCACTCCTCGCTGCCACCGATGACATCCGTTCCCTCCTCAACCGGGGCGAGATGCAGCCCTCATGCTAGCCCTCATCCTACTGGAACTCTCCGTCTCCTTTGATACCGTTTCCCACCATACCCTAATCATGTCCTTGTTTATCGTCCTCCTGATAATATGTCTTTATTCCCCCTACAATTTGGCAACCTTATTTCTCAAATAGTTATTAACTCTGCCAAAATCCTTATCATAGGCAATTTTAACTACTGTCCAAAGGTCCCCCGGGAAAGCAGTCTGTCTGCTGACTTCACAGATCTGCTATATGGCTTGAACTGCAAACAGCACATCTCAGTTGCTACCCATATTAAAGGACACATTCTCGACCAAGTATGGACGGTTAATCTTGACATCTCTCCGTCCTCAGTTTATCCTTGTACTTGGTCGGACCACTTTTTCATTTCTTTTTCACTGAATCTTTCTTTACCTATCCGCCCCCCTCCCATTGCTAATTTCATGGCACGCAATTGGAAGCGAGCTGATATTTCTCAGTTTCATTCTATTCTGCTTAATACAATCCCCAGCGATTCTCCTCCAATAAGCACCCAAACAGCCGTTCTTGATAAATGGCTGACACAGGCAAGCGACATGGTCGCCCCGATGAGAGTCATTAAAACCAAACGCCCGCACGACGCGCAGCGTTGGTATACCGACCAACTCAAACAGAACAAATTAGCTCTTAGACAAGCTGAGTGTCGATGGAGGCGCAACTACGATCCCCTACTAAAAATCACCTACATTGACCTACTAAAACTGTATAAAAAATCCATCCTTTCGGCTAAAACCTCTTTTTTTTTCCCAGAAAATTCTCAGTTCTGCTTCCAAAACCAAGGACATCTTTTCAATCGTAGGAGAACTCTCTCTGCCTGACGGCATCACTGCGCAACCTCAACCTTCACAAGTTCTTTGCGGTTCACTCAATTCATTCTTTATTGAGAAAATCTCTAACATCAAAAACAATATTCCTTCCCCCTCTCATTCCAGTGTCTGCTCCTTACCTCGCATGAATCCCTGCTGTCTGTCTGAATTCCCCCCATCTCCCAGACTGAATTCACTTCCCTATTACACGCGGTCAGCTCTGGCTCCCCAAATGACTGCTGCCCCCTCAAATCCTAAAAGCTGCCTTTTTGGCCTGTCCAGGTCCCCCCTGGCTCTCCTCAATGACTCACTTGCTACAGGCTCTGTCCCCGATGCTTTCAAACAAGCTGTCGTTGTGCCCATACTTAAAAAGCCCGGTGCTGATCCATCTGTTCTGAGCAAATATCGGCCTATCTCCCTCCTCCCCTATCTGGGGAAAGTTTTGGAGACTTATGTCACCCGATGCCTCAGCGCATTCATTGAAAAATCCTCCTTTCTCGATGACCAGCAGGCCGGGTTTAGACCGGCCCACTCTACCGAAGCTGTCATCGTGGCTGTGATGGATGCGCTGAGACAAGGTGCCGATAGGAACCTCACCCAGGCCCTTGTCTTATTAGATCTTTCGGCAGCTTTTGACACGGTCGATCACGTGATCTTGATCGACCGTGTCAGAAATGCAGGCATCCAGGGCTAGGCCTTAACTTGGATCAGTTTCTTCTTACACCAACGCTCTCAATCGGTTCATCTATCCACTTTCTCTGCTCCCTACTCTTCACTTTCCTGCGGTGTCCCTCAGGGTTCTGCTCTTTCGCCCCTTCTATACAATCTCTATATGCAACCTCTTCTAGCTTCCCTCCGTCACACTCCAGTAACCATCTTCAACTATGCGGATGACTTACAGCTAATTTTCCCCATCGATTCCTCTTCTGCCTCTCGTACCAACTTTCAGTCCACTATGCTTACCATCTCTGAGTGGATGCACTTCAGCCAGCTGAAGCTCAATCCCAGCAAGACGGAGCTGGTATTGACAGGAGGGTCCTCCAACCCTTGGGATTCCAGTTTCTGGCCCCAATCTCTCGGCCCCCCACCCTGTCCTGTCGATACCGTGAGGAGCCTCGGCGTGATTATCTCTAGTGACCTGTCTATGAGACCCCAAATCAACGCCGTCACTTCTGCATGCTTCTACCATCTGCGCAGAATTGGTAAAATTCGAAGGTTCCTCACCACAGAGGCTCTTATATTTGTCATCATGGCCCTTGTCACCTCCCGTATCGACTATTCCAACTCCCTATATGTTGGGATCCCTGCCTACCATCTTCATCAGCTCCAGCTGGTGCAAAATCAGGCGGCCAGACTGGTCTTTCAACAGTCTAAGCACCAACATGTCTCGCCCCTGCTGAGGAGACTGCACTGGCTCCCGGTAGCCTCACGATGCATTTTCAAACTGGGATGTACTGTCTTCAAGTCACTCATTGGTCTTGTTCCAGCTTTCACTTCACTCAGCCTTAAACGCCACATTCCCTCTAGGAATCTTCGACCCTCTGCTCACAACCTTTTAACTACTCCCAGGTTTAAACGGAAAAAACATGGCGGCTCCTGTTTTTCTTTCCTTGCCCCCTCTACCCGGAACTCCCTTCCCTCCACTATTCGATTGTGTCCAGACTATATATGCTTTCGTAAACTCCTCAAAACCCATCTTTTCCAGCTAGCCCACGAATAAGCCCCTCTGCCTTTCTTTCCTGCTTTGTCTCCGAGCGCCATGAAACCAATTGGTGACCGCGCGCGGTAAAAAAACTTTTAACATAACATAACATGACACTCCACGATGCCGACATCAGTATCAAGGCACTAGACTGGGTGCTCTCCTTCCTCACCGGCCAGCCTCAGCATGTTAGACTGCCCCTGTTGCTCTCAGAACCCACAGAGATCAGCTGCATAGTACCACAGGGTTGCTCCCTGAACCCCAACCTCTCCAATGTCTACATGGCCCCCTTCGCATACATCGTCATAACACCCATGGACTCAACATTGTCTCCTACGCTGATGACACCCAGCTGATCCTCTCCCTCATCAACAAACCCACAACCGTCAGAACCAGCTTCCACATCAGAATGATGGCCGTTGCCACCTGAATGAAAGACAGCTGCCTCAAGCTCAGTTGGGACAAGACCAAAGTACTCATCCTCGGCCCCACCCATTCAGCCTGGGATGGCTCCTGTTGCCAACCGCTATGGGACCCTCTCCCATCCCTACAGACCACACATGCAACCTTGGCATAATACTGGACACATCACTCACAATTAACTGCCAAATCAACACAGTTTCCTCAGCCTGCATATACACTCTCTGCCAGCTTTGAAAGACATTCAGAACAATCCCTGCAGAATCCAGAAAGACTGTCACCCACGCACTTATCACCAGCAGACTCTACTACGGCAGCGCACTCTTCGCCGGCGTCACATAGAATCAGCTCAATAAACTACAGAACATTCAAAACACCACTAGTCCTCGACATTTTCAGCCACAGCCACATCACACAACACCTCCAACAACTACACTGGCTCCTAGTCAACTAGAGAATGACTTTCAAGCTCCTCACACATGCCTACAAAGCTCTCCACAACATAGGACCAGCATACCTGAACCACAGCCTCGCATTCCACATACCTGTCAGACAACTCCATTCCACCCAACATGCCCTAGCTTTCGTCCCCAGGATCTACAACCAGACCCAGAAGAAGCTCATTCTCCTACCTTGCCACCAAGACCTGGAACTCCCTGCCACTCCACCTCAGGCAATCCACAGTCTCTGTGCTTTGGTTGCTTTGGAAGCTGGATTGGGAGGTTCCAGGATGTGTCTCACTTCGATGAACTCGGAGATATGGGCGGTGATTGCCTTCTTGATGACCTTGGCTGGCAAGGGGAGGATGGAGATGGGTCTGAAGTTCTTGAGGTCTGTTGGGTCCGAGGAGCACTTCTTAATCAGGTGTTGATCTCTGCATGTTTCCAGTTGTCGGGGAAGGTGGCGGCTTTGATGGAGCAGTTGATGGTGCGGCGAATTTGGGGTGCGATGCGGTGGCTGATCTGTAGAAGATTTGGTACGGGCAAGTATCCATCAGGGTTACTGGGTGGATGCTCTTCATGGTCTTGAGTTTCTCCTCTGTATTGAGTGGGGTCCAACAGAGCATGGTCTGTTGGGGTGCGGCTTGGTTGTGTGCGATTGTCGCGGCCGTAGTGGCCGTGTCTAGGGTGTCAAAGCTGTTGTAGATTTTCCTGATCTTGCAGTGGAAGAAGGTGCCGAGTTTGTTGCAGAGGTCTTGCGAGGGTAGAACATCTGTGGTCCTGCTGTTGGACCTGGAGAACTCCTTGACAATGGCAATGAGTTCCTTGCTGTTGTGTGCGTTGGTGTTGTTTCTGACTTGGAGGGCAGTTATTTTTGGGTTTTCAGGCGGAGGTTGTGTGCTTTGATGGATAATTTTTCGGGGTTTTGTTGTTCCTCCATCTCTTCTCAAGTCGTCTGCAGGTGCGTCTGGACTCGGGGAGGGCGGAAGTGAACCAGCTTGCCTTCATGGAGGGTTGCTTGCCTTTTCTTTTCTTGAGGTGTGCCAGGGTGTTGGCGCAGTTGGAGATCCATCGGTGGAGGTTGCGTGCTGCGGTGTTGCCGTCCGTTGGCATTGGCGCAGTGGTAGTGCTGAGCGAGTTGACGGTAAGTCCTTTGGTGGCCTTGATCCAGCTGCAACAGGGGGTGATGATGATGGTGGTGTACGCTGGGCATGATGAAGTCAAGATGCATGTAGTGATGGTTGGTGTAGGAGAGTTCGGTGGTGCAGCTGTTGTTGATGTTCCTGCTGGCAGAGAAGATGGGGTCCAGCGTGTTTGGGTGATGCGGTGACTAGCTGCTTGAGTATGATGTTGTTGAGTTTCTCCAGAAGGTAGGCAGTGTTCTGGTCACTGGGGTTGTCCATGTGAAAGTTGAGGTCTCCGAGTAGGATGTAGTCGGTGGAAGTGAAAGCCTGGGGTGCGAGAAGGTCTACGATTGTGTCGGTGAAGGGAATGTCGGGGCCAGGGGGCCTGTAGATATGGGTGCAGTGGACTGTGGTGTTGGGGTTAGTCTGAATCTGGAAGTGGAGGTGTTCTATGGTCGTCGTTGGGTCGTTGGAGTGTGTGGTCAGTCAGAGTGTGCTTTTGTGGACGATAGCGATGCCTCCTCCTGGGCAGTCGGGGCGGTCCTTGCAGGTGATTTTGTAGCTGTCGAGGATGGCAATGGCGATGTTCTGTCTATAGCAGGTGTTGGTCCAGGTTTCAGCGAAGAAAGCAATGTCAGAGACACTAGAGGGGGTGGTGCAGCAGGATATCGCAGCAGCAGGGGAGGGATAGCAGAAGGAAAAAAGGAAACAGGAAAGGGCAAAGGCAGAAAAACAAAGAGAAAAGCAGAAAGAGGGACAGAAACAGCAGCAAAAGAGACGGATGGGCAGTCAAGCAGCAGAGCTGTGACGCTCTATCAATGGAGCACCAGGGTTGAGCCACAGGCAGGAGCCTGGGGGAGGAGGAGGGTCTCGAACTCCTGCCCTCCGGGTCAGTAGCAACAGCACCTAACAGACGACGCAGCACTGTGGAAGGAGTAAGTCATGCTTCATAAATCCATGATTGTTTGATTGATTGACACATGGAGAGAACTTCAAGGAAGAGGTACAAATGCCCAGTCGGCAGGTCATCAACTGCCTTTGAACACTCAGCCAAATCTGCTCTTCCCTTGCTGTGCAAAGGAGATGGGTCACAAGACACACTGCTCACCAAAACATCTACTACTTGTTCTAAATAGAAAGACAACCATAAGCTTATAACAGATACGCAAATTGTTACAAAACAGAACACAATTAAATGCTAATATAAATAAAAATCTATAACATAGAGTAGGCAGGAGTAGAACATAGATGGTAGAATATTGTATGGTATTTTTCCTTCTTCAATAAAAAGAACTAAGGGCAACAACCAAAAAATATCAAAGGCGCATGAGATTTTTTTTCTGTTCAGACTTTAGGAGATTCAGCATGAAATGAAAGCATGTGGTCAGTTTTCCATACATTGTTGTTCTTTATATTGTTTGATTTTCAAACCTCACTGCAATGCAATGCTTAGTTCATATCTGTTTGGTGGCTTATCCATTGGGTCCTTCAGCTGCTGTTCCTCCTCAAACAACAAATATAATCTAAGCAGGTTTGATTAGAATACATTCTTTACCTCGACTTCTCCTTCTCTCATTCTTTCATGTTCTATTGTTTTCTTTCTCTACTTGTTTCTCAATGGACTTGGTGATATACATAGCTTGGCAGACATAAAAGATGGCATTTGGTTATTCTGAACAGACCTGTCACAAAATTCCAGGTCCTAACTACACCACTGCAAATAAGACGTAACGCGCATGGCTACAAATGTACACTCATGGCATAAGAACCAAGCTTGTATCTCCATTTTCCACAGGTGCTCCACACTCTACTGCCATTCAACAGCAGCAGCTGATAATCCTGAAACCGACAGCAAGCAAGGCATACGCCTTTCTGCTGTAAGATTTGCCCAAGGTCTACTTTCTGTTCAATGTGATCAAAGAAAAGGGTGCCCATTGAAATCAAAGAGGAGCGACCTGTTAGGTGATTAATACTTCAGTGGGTAGAATATTTAGTTCTAGGGCAGTATCATGTAAATTGGTATAGGTTCCCAGTGTGCACCTGGGCGCGGCCTCATTTAATGTGCTGCGTGCAGACCGGGACTGTGCAGATGATTATTAAAAGAATGTGCTCTTTATTAGGGGCAGCACAGTAGTGAAAGATAGATGCATAGTTTCAAACTGCCAGTCAGTTTTTCACTGCAGGACCAATGGCCGATTTGAAAAAGTGGCAATAGGAGTCACCTACAGGCAGGTGTAGTGTGCAGCTTTACCTGCCTCTGCCGGGATGTGCTGTTGATCCCTGAGACCACTGCTCCTCTTCCCAAGATGCACACTTGGGATCCGGGGGGCACACTAACCGTTCCTTCCTAAAGGGTGCACAAGTAGTGCACATCCTGCTAGCATGTTTGCATTGGGGATACAACAGGTGCACGGCCATAGACATCCTCTTTGTTGCATGCGGGCATGCCACATTCAGATGATGGAGCTCTCCATAATCAAAGCTCAGGTGAAAAATGTGCACCTGCGCAATTAGTATTACACAAATTGCTGCACATGAATCAGCATCACTGTAAGAATTTTGGCTATTGCTTGAGAAGGGTGGAAGCCTCATGCAGGCACCAATACCTCTGGTTGCTTGCCAAAAAAGCAGTCTAGCTTAACTTATTTTATTTTATTTATGCAATTTGTTGAGCGCACGATTACCCAAGGGTGTCTTGGCGCTTGACAGAAAAAATTGAAGGTTATACCCAAGAAATGACGGACTCTAATAATTAAATAACCAGGTCTTCAACTGCTTTCTAAATGCTATTAGTGTAGGGATGTTCTTAAGATCACCTGGCAAGGTGTTCCATAATTTAGCCGTGGCCACTGCAAAAGATCTGTCCCCCCAAGTGGCATTATTGGTTTTGGCTACCTTCAAAAGGTTAGCATTAGCAGATCTGAGAGTGCGTGATGGTTGATAGGGACAGAGGGCATCTTTAAGAAAAGAAGGACATTTTTCATGAATGCTTTTAAAAGCAATACACAGGGCTTTGAATTTAATTCGCTGCCTGATCGGTAACCAATGCAGTTTGCGAATGATGTTTGAAATGGGTTTAAATTTGGGTGTACCAGTAACGAGTCTTGCAGCTGCATTTTGGACCAGCTGAAGTTTTTTGACTACTTGTTCTTGAGCATTAAGCAAAAGAGCATTACAGTAGTCAACTCGAGACATCCATAGAGTTGAAATCAAAGTATTTATGGTATTTAAAGGAAGGTAGGGTTGAAGTTTTTTAATCATTTTAAGTGTGAAAAAGGAGGCAGAAACTATAGAGTTGGCTTGATGAATGTATGAAAGTCTATTGTCAAAAATTACACCCAAGTTTCTAACCTTGGTAACCAAATTAGGTGGGGGCCAAGATCTTGAGGCCACCAGGTGGGGGACCATGCAGGAATGAGTTTTCCAAACACCATCACTTCCGTTTTCTCCGAATTAAGTTTCAGACAGTTTGAATTCATCCAATTACATATGGCAAGCATTCCTTTTTGGAAGTTATCAGCAACTTCCATTCCATTGTTGTTAATGGCCAGGACAAGCTGTGTATCGTCCGCGTACGATGTTACTGCTAGACGATGAGCTTTAATGACCCTCGCTAAGTCCGCCACATAAATGTTAAAAAGTGTTGGACTCAGCGAGGATCCCTGGGGGACTCCACAAG
Source organism: Lissotriton vulgaris (assembly GCF_964263255.1). Classification (NCBI taxonomy): domain Eukaryota; kingdom Metazoa; phylum Chordata; class Amphibia; order Caudata; family Salamandridae; genus Lissotriton; species Lissotriton vulgaris. The sequence goes on from NC_141693.1 coordinate 1,221,868,911, forward strand.
GTAGTGAAAAGGAGTCAGAGGAGAATGCGCCCATGGAAACCGATTGCTCTCGGTCTGTCAAGAAGGAGGCAAGGAGTGACACGGCACTTGATGAGACTCCGGCTTTTCCGACACGGTCGATCAGAATAGAATGATCGACCGTGTCGAATGCCGAGGAAAGATCAAGTAATATGAGCGCCGCGGCACCTCCTTTATCGAGGATCATTCATATCTCATCTGAAGCTTTTATTAATGCCGTCTCCGTCCCATGTCCCTTCCTGAATCTGAATTGGGAAGCGTCTAGGCAGTTGTTGGTATCTATGTATTCAGATAATTGGATATTCATAATTTTTTCAATTATCTTCGATGGATAAGGAATACATGATATCGGTCTGTAACTCGTGACCTTAGAAGGATCTAATGTGCTTTTTTGAGTAAGGGCTTAATTACTGTCTTTTTCCATATGGTAGGATAGATGTTTGATGTAATCATAGCATTGAAAATATCTGCAAGAACAGTTGAGATCATTTCTGGAGCAGTTTTGAAAACAGAAGGTGGGCAGGGGTCATTGGGTGAGCCAGAGTTGTTAGTCAACATGAGTTTATGAACTAGCTCAGACGAAATGTGATTAAAGGAGAAATTGGAAGGATTAGGGGGTATGAATTTAGGTCTGGTCAAAGTATGGGCCTGATATGAATCTTTAGAGAGTTTATTGAAGTTGGAATAGATATCACAGACCTTTTCTTGAAAATAAGTAGAGAGTGCATTGCACATAGGTTGAGAGGCTTCTGTAGTTGGGGATTTGTTGTGTCCGGACAGATGGGAGACCACCTGAAAAAGCTGTTTAATTGAATCTTGGGCTGATTCAATTTGTTTGTTAAAAAAGATACTTTTCTGAGTGATAATTGATGATTTATAATTCTTTATCTTCTCTTTATAGCAGCTTTTTTCATAAGGGTCATAGTTGCTACGCCACTTGCGTTCCTGTTGTCTGCAACTTTGTTTTTCCAACCTAAGGGCTTCAGTAAACCATGGAGCGGAATTTAAAACTCTATTAGTAGAGCGTTTTTTTGTAGGGACAGAAATATCAATTGCAGTTTTGATACATGTGGTGCAATCAATGGCCGCGGCTTCTGGATCAGAGGTATCAATATCCTTTAAAGGACTTAAATCATTAATAAATTCAAGAACATTAATGATTTTCCAGGATTTAAAAGTGTTGGGTTTGGAATATTTTGTGAGGATTGGGTTAGAAGGGAGAATATTAAAACAGACAGCTGAGTGATCTGTCCATGCAAGTGGCATAGTTTGCTCTATAGTTAATCAAGAATCAAGATTGGAAAAAATTCCATTTAAGGTGTGTCCAGCTAAGTGCGTAGAAAAGTGAACAAGTTGGATAAGACCTGCTGCATTCATTTCAGTGAGGAGGGAATAAGTATCCGGATCCTCATTCCTTTCTAAGTGAAAGTTAAAATCACCCAAAATGGTGAAGTTGTTTTCTCCAGGTATTGGCTCCAGAAGATGACTCAAATAGGACAGGAAGGTGGAGCGTGGGCCTGGGGGGCGATAGAGCAGGATGCCTCTAAAAGAGGTAGAATAAGGAGTAATAAAAGTAAAATTCAGAGCCTCGCATGATTTAATTCTTAAAGGTTCTGTGCGTAGGCGAAAGGTATCGCGATATATGATTGCTACCCCCCCTCCTCTTTTAAGCGATCTATCAAGTCTAATGTTGGAAAAACCCTCCGGGGTAGCTGAGGTAAAATTAGGGTCGGACGCCTGGTCTCCCCAAGTTTCAGTGAGTAACAAGATATCCAGGTTCCAACTTTCAATAAAGTCTGCAATCTCATATCTATGTTTTGGGAGCGACCGCACATTTAAGAAGGCTAATATAATAGACTTCGGACCTTTATTAGAGAATGTAGCAACTGAATCTAATAAATGAGGGTGAGCCATAATATGGAATGAGCAATGGGGGCAAGAGTGCGGAGCATAATGAAGAGTATGTAAATTAATTGGGGCACAATGAGTAGTATTAGTATTCAGAGATTTTAAATAATCAGCATCATAACAGATACCTGCCGATGATAGGCGAGAAGTCTGTGATCCGGGGGGGGGTGGCTCTGGGCTCGGGACAGGCTTGGACGGGCGCAGACAGGCTTGCCTTTGGCGAGCCTTCGGCGCGCCGGCTGTGCCCGTCCGCTGCGCTTCCGGGGAAGAAGTATCATTTTATAGCAAATCAGGGTTGGAGGTAAAGTATAGAGTATTTATGCGGTACAAAAACAGTAATATTGTGAAAACGCAACACAAGAAAAATCCCATACCAATTTAGACAAAATAGATAAAACTTTAATAAATACATTGATATAAAAATTAATTAAATCAAATCACTAGAACCAGAGTTTTAGGTTATTAGTGAAATCTGCTGCCTAAAAGGTCAAAGCGCCAACCATGAGACTCTGGTCACACAAGACTCTGTCAAAGTCAAAAGTTAAAGCTGACAGCAAGGGAGAACAAGTCGGATACAAGGGGTGGATTGAGCTCTGTTTCATTTTACCTTCTGACTTGGAAAGTTTCTGTAAAAAGTTCCTGAGAAGGAAGAGTTCAACGAGGCAAAGCAGCAGGGTTTGTTTGAGCAGGAGTTGTCCAATGATGGTGGTAAAACTGGATTTCCAGGCTAGAAAGGAAATCATCGATGGTGGAAAAATGGTTGGCATCAAGCCCGGTGAAGATTTGTAACATTCGGCTTTAGACAACTTTTTGGAAGCTGAAAATCTCCAGCGAAACCAAGCTGCAGGCTGTAGCCGAAGAGGGCTCCATGAAGCCAGATGCCAACACTCAGAGGTCCTGCTGAAAAAGATTTGCTGCTAAGGAGAAAATCATACCTTGAGTGGATCGGCTAACAGGTAGGTCCCCGTCTTCTGTCGGTTCTGCAGACCTTTTTCCTTGAAACATTTCCCAGCTTCTGGAGAAGTACTGCCAACTCCACTACCAAGGGTCTGGGACCTATCGGGCAACATTTGGGGGGTAAGGGTTCACTCAAGCAGAGGCCAGCAGGGTGCAAGGCCTCTGGAGATTGTTATGTTCCTGTAGCTCATACAGGAAGCCAGCCAACTAGCCCTTGGAGTCACTTCTGGTGGTCCTGGGCTCAAGGAGAGCGTCCAGCTCTCCTTAAAGCAGCATGACAGTCCTTTACACAGCTGGGCAGCCTTTCCAAATCTTCCACATATCCAGAGTGTGCTGAAGAGTTGTTCTGAGGGTCCAATATTTATAACAGGTGTCAGGCTTTCTGTGTAAGGGAACACCTTGTCCTACCCTCACTTCTGGTTCTGGAAAACTCTTCCTTTCCCTTGTCAAGGCTCCAAGACGTCTGGGCAATAAAAGGCTGGTGTCAGGTTCTTTTGTGTGTGCTGGAGGCAAGTCTTTTGAAGTGAAAGTGGGGCATGGAACAGCTCCACACAAACCATCATGACATAATGGCCCATCCTGCCCAATGCTAGTAAGTACCCTTTTGTGTCACTGTCTGGGTGAAATACACAAAGTCTAACAGCAGAGCCATACCCATTGTGACCCAGGACACAGGCAGAATTCACAAAATGGTGAGGGGAAGAAATGATCAACTTTCTGAAAAGTGCCATTTCCAGAATTGTGACTTAAAAATTAACTTCATCATTAACCCCTTAGCTACGGCGGCTATTCCGCCGCAGTACTAAGGGGGAGGGGGGTCCGCGCGGTGCTCCCGTGCTCGTGACAGAACCGCTCCGTCACGAGCCTCGGGTGGGCTGTGCTTGTGACGGAACGGTTCCGTCACAGCACCGCCTGCCTAATAGAACCTTCAGCGCAGGCGTGGAATTCGCGCCGCGCAGGCGCCGCGATCGGGCCATGACGGAACCATTCCGTCACCAGCACAGCCCACCCGAGGCTCATGACGGAACGGTTCCGTCACCAGCACGCAAGGGATTAAAGAGGATTTTAATTTATAATCCTTATGTGTCCAAACAGAGTATCTCTATGTGCTCGTAATTGAAAGTTAGCACTTATTAAATGTTATAAGGTAACCCAGTGTTAGTCAACGGGAGAAATAGGCCTTACAGTAGTGACAAACGTCTTAAGGTGTTTTACACTACCAGGGCATGTAAATCCTAAACCCATGTGCTCTACTTTTTAAATACAGCGACCCTGCCCTATGAGCCTTTAGGGCCTTCCTTGGGGCAACTTTTATATATTAAAAAGGAAGGTTTAGCCCTGTAAAAAGGTGTATTTTGTTAAGTTGAATTGGCAGTTTAAAACTGCACTAAAGGCTGCAAAGACAGGCCTCAGACACCTTTTAAAGTGCTACTTTAGTGGATGGCACAATGAGTACTGCTAGCTCACTAGTAGCATTTAATTTACAAGCCCTTGGTACAGTTAGTACCATCTACTAGGGACTTATATGTAAATTAAATGTGTCAATCAGGTGTTGGCCAATCTTACGATGATTTAGGGAGAGAGCACAAGCTTTTAAACACTTTTTAGTGGTAGTAAAGTGCACAGAGAACCAATACCAACAAAACTGAATTCAGACAAATAGAAGGGGTGAGGTCAATATGTTTGGGGCAACACCACTCCACAGATGACAGGTCTAACAATCATCTTATATGATACATAAGTACCTAGAGAACAGATTACACTAATCTAGAGCATGGTCGCAGTCACCCCAAGTCGCCAGCATTGTTTCTCCCAGCACAGACCAGAACCATGCACCAGATTTTAAAAATGCATTATTAAGCACATACGCTCAAACTCTCAGGTTTACACCGGCTGGAGAAAGCAGGAACCACAACTTTAAACCATGGCTCTTTCATTCACTGCCAGTGGACCTGCCTGATTTACCAATGCACCTGTCTGCAAGGAGATGTCTTTGGTAGTCGATGTAATGTCTAAACCCTCTCCCTAAATTTGGCCATAGAGAGTGCCCTGTATTTGCATAAGTTTCTATGTGGCACCCGGTCCGTGAGCCTCCTGATATCTGTGTCTGCTCCTGTACCCACTTCAGCAATTTGAAGTGGGTGTAGGTGCAAAGTCCTTACTATATTTGGATAGGCCAGGCCCTGCACATGAGAAAATACTCCCTTGAGAGCATGCAGGAGTAATGTGTGCCTGATCAATCAAAGTTACAGGAGGTCCCACACAAGTATTGTGTAACATGGGAGTGTCACTGGGTCACTATGATTAAGATCAAAAACCCACATATGTAATATTGCTGAACGGACACAAACAACAGATTCAAACACTTGCTGTGGGATCACTGACAGAATATTGACGACCTAAATATCGACCTGACAGAATATCACTGACAAAATATCAACTACCAGAATATCAAATTCCTATCAACAAACAGGTAAGTACAAAAATATCGAATCCTAAATATCGTTGTAAATAATATAGGGCCAGATGTAGGAATCCTAATACCGGTCGGTAACGGCCGAAATTACCGAATTTCGGCCGTTACCGACCGGTATTAGGCATTTGGGATGTAAGTGGCTACATTTCAGATACGTTAATTTACCGAATCTATATTTAAGAATTCGGTAAATTACCGAATTCTTGGGGGCGTGGCTTGGACAGCAAGCATGGCGGACGCAGCCTAGTTGAGCTCCGTCCCCGCCAGCTAATTATCCGCCGATTAATCCTGTGCATCCCACTTCACAGGGACCCCGAGGGTCCAATCCGGAACCGGAGACCAGCGAGCTGCCGCCGGTGACTTTTTGGCCGGCAGTGTGCGCCGAGGGCTGGGCAATATAAATCCAAAGCGGTGCAGCCTAGGAGGTTGAGTTTGGCAATCCCGGCGGCGGCAGCATAAGGGTGGCGGCAGCCCGGAGGGCGATCGGCCGACCTGCAGTGACGGAAGTCCGACTGTCCCGGAGCGACCAGGGGAGGCCCCGGCTCCCGGCCAGGGGGTGCAGACATCGCGGACGGCCCGGAGAGAGGCGTGGAGCGGAGGGACCCGGTCTGCGGGCCGAAACAGAACAGCACAGCACCGGAACGGTGCCGCAGGTAGGAGACAGCCCTGCTGGGTGCCCCCGGGCTGAACTTCGTTGGGTGACAATACAAAATGGAGAGGGCAGCGGGCTGGGAGCCCTGAAGTTCCTTTGGTGAACAGGACAGTCAGGAGAGGCCTACGCAGGCGGCCGCAGCCGGGGACCTCAATTTTCGTGTACCCCGCCCGACACCTGAACAGTAGCAGGGGGGCCTGGCCTTGGCTGACACGGGCGGAGGATTGTGCAGCCTAATCTCCTACACCTGGGGGCCCCCGTGGAGTGAGTGGTGAGTGACGAGACAGACGCCTCCTGCAAATAGGTGCCCGGGGGGAGGATTGTGGGCGAGACAGTGGACAGCTTGCCCGGCTGGAGCTTGAGGCGCCATAGAGACTGGAGGCAGTGGTGTGGGGCCCTGGAGAGCGGAGTAGCCGCAGCCGACGTGAGACAGAGACGGCCGGGGTCAGCGGAGTCTGTGGGGGGCGCCGCATTCAGCATTCCGGCGGTCGGTTCGGGCCGCAGTGGGCCCCCTGACTGGGTGTGCAAACAACGCCCGGAGGTTCTGCGGAGTGCACCTGCCATCGACGCAGTTAGGCAACCATGACACGCGGAGGAGGTGGCGGTGGGGGAGGCCCCAAGCAAGGCCCGATGGACAAGTTTGCCGGGCCGGGGGGCAACGTTGGAGCCTCCGGTGGATCCCAGGCAGCAGGGCCAACAATGCAGCGCTGATGGCGGCCATCACTCAGTCCCGTGATGTGCTTGATGCGAAGATCGGGCGGTGGGGTCGGATGTTACTCTATTGCGCCAGGATCTGCGCAACGCGGTATCCCGTATCACGGAGGTCGAGACACGCATCTCGGGGGCAGAGGATGATATAGTGACCCTTAAACGTAAAGTGGCTAATCTGGAATCCGTCCAGAAAGGATTGGCACACCGGGTGGAGGATGCAGAAGGTCGCGCCCGGCGCAACAACCTCCGCTTTGTTGGAATACCCGAGGGCTGTGAGAAGGGAGATATGGAGGGCTTCCTGACGCGGTGGCTGGAAAGTTGGATGTCGCCGGACACTCTTTCTCGCTGCTTTATAATTGAACGAGCACACAGGGCCCTGATGCAAAAACCGCCGGAGGGAGCGCGACCGCGGCCTGTAATAGCTAAGCTCCTAAATTACCATGACAGGGACGTGATCCTAAAGCAGGCCAGAGCGAAAGAACCATTGCGGTACGAGAATCACACTCTCATGGTCTTCCCGGACTACACCCGCATGGTACAACAGCAGCGCCAGTCATTTGCAGCAGCCAAGGCCCGACTGCGGGACCTGAAAATACAGAGTGCCCTTCAATATCCGGCCTGGTTGAGAGTGGTGTTTCAATCCCGCACGCATTTCTTCGACTCTCCAGAGGAGGTGTTTCAGTGGACGGATGAAATTAGACCAGTGAAGGTCAACACATCACAGCGGGGAGACACCGACTCCCAACAGGATGAGGCACATACGGAACCCCCTTGGGAGGGGCGACGCAAGGGCAATTGGAGATCCAGATCAAGGCAGCGGTCGGCGTCAGATGCGGCCTCCGAGACAGTGTTGGGGGCGACCGAGAGGCAGAAGAAGGGCACGTGAATTGAACTGAGAGACATTTAGTAGCCTTACTCTTTCAGCCCTCTGCTTCATTGAGACCCCGTCGTGGGACATATCGGGGGGCCTCATCTATATGGGAAGAGTGTACAACGTTGATGCATAAATGAAGGTTCGGGAGAACGCCTGGGGGTGACTGGGAATGGGGGGGATTCTAGCGGTGAGGGAGGGGTCCTTCTGGGTAGGTGGGTGGGTGTAGGTTTTAGAGTAGTTGTATAGGGGGATGGGGATCCATTGGTGGAGAGGGTCGTCGACTCTGCGTTTGGGGTGGAGGCCCTGCGTCACCGCGACAGGTACTTCATTGTTTCTTGAGGTTTGGAGTTGGGGGGAGGGTTCCGGGGAACAGTTTGTTGTTGTTTCGAGGGGAGGTTGCACAGTCTGGACAATGTTCTTGTGGGGGTTGAGTACACGCACGGCGGGCAGGAGTAGGACTCATTGGATGCGAAGGGTACTGGATGTTGAGTCCGGATGATGGGACTGTAGAGCCCGGGGACACACTGCGTGTCCTTAGTTGGAATGTAAGGGGCGTGCTGGACAAGATCAAGCGGGTGCGGTTTTGAAACAGGCCAAGAGAGTGGGGGCGGATATTGTACTGTTGCAAGAAACACACCTCTTGGGGTCTAAAACACTGTGCCTTCAGAGGTTTGGCTATACACAGGTATTCCACGCTGGATTTACCAGAGGTTCCACAGAGGTGGCCATTCTGATACATGGAAGGGTGCCATATGTTCACTCCACACACTGGCTTGACACACAGTGTTGCTACATCTTTATTCGGGACACACTAGGGGGGGAACAGGTGGTGATTGGTAGTGTATACGCTCCGCCTCCTCTGCAGTGGTCCCTAGTAGAAAAGATTTTGGCGGTGTGGGCAGAGATCCCAAATGGACTGGCGGTCATTGGTGGAGATTGGAACGATGTGTTAGACCACACCAGTGATAGGTACAGGCCGGGAGGGGGTAGGGAGGCGACAGGACAAACCAAATTACATGATATGATTAGAAATCTTGGATGGGTGGACACATGGAGACTGATGCATGGGGCGCGGCGGGAGTACTCATTCCTCTCAGCGGTCCACAAGTCGTTGTCCAAGCTGGACTATATCTTTGTTCCCCTGGCAGCCCAGAATAGGGTGGAGGCCGCTGATATTTTTCCGCGCTGGCTGTCGGATCACTCCCCTACGACTGTTACTATAGGCCTGAATCAACGGCGGCAGCCGTTTCGCTGGCGTCTCTCGGTCTGGCACTTGCAGTTAGGGGACTATCAAGCACATATGAGAAGGGCAATCGCGCAATATCTAGCAGACAATGTAGGGACAGTGGCGACCAAGAGGACACTTTGGGAGGCTATGAAGCCCACGCTACGGGGCGTGGACATTGCCTGGTGCGCGGCGGCTAAGAGAAGGCGTAGGTAGACCCTGACTCAGGCTGAGTTACACATCAGGGAATTGGAGCGACGTAGTGGACTGGATGGTGAGGATAGACAGGTGGAGCAGTTACTACTGGCGCAGCAGTCCTATGCCTCATTATTAATGGACGAGGCACGACAGCTGTGGCTAGCTACCCGCAGCAGAGTGTACCAGTGGGGAGATAAATCAGGGATGATGCTTCGTAGACCATGTCAGGGACAGTTCCATACTTAGACTCCCCCGAGGATTCTAGTTGACTCAGGCTCCTTGATGACAGACCCCAAGGTAATTGTGGAGGGCTTTGCGGCATACTATGCGGATCTATACTCTCCACATGAAAGCATAGACGCGGACTTGGTCGCCAAATTTATAGACGACTTGCCGCCAAGAGCGATCACCGATGAAACCCGCGAACGCCTGGACAGGCATCTGACAGAGGATGAATTGGGGGTTGCTCTGGGGGAACTGAACACTGGGAAGGCTCCCGGCCCCAATGGCTTCCCCAGCGAATTCTTTAAGAAATTTCATCTGCAACTGGGAGCCCACTACAGGGCAGTGGTAGAGGAGGCTAGGGAACAAGGTAGTCTACCCCCGGACTGGAGGCATGCCGAGGTGGTGGTGTTTCACAAACCAGGTCGACCCCCTGAGCAGTAAGCATCATACCGCCCGATTTCTTTACTGAATGTGGAGGCCAAGGTTTTGGCCAAAGCGCTGGCCAATAGATTGCCACCGTATATTTCCGACCTTGTTCATTCTGATCAGGCTGGGTTTATGACCCGACAGGCGACTCGGCACAACATCAGGAGAGCCCATGTCGCGGTTGCGGCGATTCGGTCCTCTGGGGCACCGGCGGCGCTATTCTTGGCTGATATGGACAGGGCGTTCGATTCACTTAGTTGGACGTATCTGTTCTCGCTCTTGCCGTGTCTGAACCTAGGGCCGGTGTTTGTGTCTTATGTGAAGTTACTGTATACCGAGCTAACGGCTTCAGTTAGAGTGGCGGGGGAGGTGTCATCAAAATTTGCCATTCAGAGGGGCACCAGACAGGGCTGCCCCCTCTCGTCATACTTATTTGCCCTAGCCATGGAGCCCCTGGCGGCCTGGGTCCGGATCAATGCACAGTTGCGGGGGCTTGAGTGGTCGCGGGAAGTGTCAGACCGCATCGCATTATACGCGGATGACGTCCTGTTTTTTTTTACGGATCTTAACAGATCAGGGCCCCGCCTGCTGCGTATATTGCAAATCTTTGGCAAAACCTCAGGCCTCTACATGAATCCCAGCAAATCTACGCTCTGGGTACTGGGGAGTGGTCCGACGCTGGCAGGCTGGTCGTCGGAATTGCAGAAAGCAGCAGGAGGCCTTAAATACCTGGGAGTGTTTTTGACGGAGATACCGGCAGTCGCGTGTGAGCGCAATGTAGCACCGGTCTGGAAACGGACCCAGGCGGACATTAAGGTATGGTCCCGGATGCCGCTGACCATTTATGGTAGATCGGCCATTTTTAAAATGGTGGCCCTACCCAGACTGCTGTATCAGCTACAAAATCACCAGTATCCGATCCAGCCCTCTTGGTTTAAACAGGTGGACTCCGCCCTTGGGCAATTCCTCTGGGCAGGAGGATCGATTAGGGTGGCGTTGCGCAAGTGTTTTCCCTCAACATATTGTGGGGGGCTGGCGACCTCAGATGTTCTTTCCTACTACCAGGCGTCCCATCTATTAGTGTTAAATGATTGGTGGTATGGGGAAAGGAGTGACCCGGCATACGCACTAGGGAGGCTGCTGATGGAACCACGTACGCTCCACACATGGCTGTACGAGACGAGGGGGCGCAAGACCCTGCTGCCACCGACACAAGTGGTCTTTGATGTCTGGAGACGGGCATTGCGGCGGATGGGTGGTGGCAGACCCTAACTGAGGAAACCCCCCTGTGGGGCAACGGCCGCTTACCAGGTCTGGCGACCCTCTCCGGGTTTTCAGGCTGGGACGCAATCGGTATCTCCCGGTTGGGGGATGTTATGTCGGGAACAATGCTTAAGTCATTCCAGGAGCTCAGCACAGAGTTCCACATGCCCCCCACGCAGTTCTTCAGGTATTTACAGTTGCGCCATGCCCTAGCCCCAGATCTGGAGGACTTGACGTCCCTTCCTGAGTTTAGCCCACCGGAAGCCCGAGTCTTTATGGGGAACATAGACACAAAGAAATTCTCACACATTTACCAGTCCCTGATCATACACTGCTCCTCAGATTTGCAGACACTTAAGGAAACCTGGGAGGCTGAGGTGGGGCCGCTGGAGGAGGCGGACTGGAATGAGGCAATGGGGGGGTCCCAGAGGGGTGGCCATATCGGTCCGTCTTCGTTTGATACAATTCAAATACCTTCACAGGGTGTATTATACCAGACAGAGGCTTTGGAGGGCGGGCCTGATTGGTTTCCCGGACTGTACTAGGTGTGGACAAGAGGAGGGCACCTTCTTCCATACGGTATGGAGCTGCGAACGGTTGAGTAGATTCTGGAATGGCGTCTGGAATGGGTTGGATGAGGCGCTGGGTTCGGTGCTCCCGCGCACGCCGCGGTTGGGGTTGTTGCATGTGCTAGAGGGGGTGGGAGCAACATATATAAGAGACACCTGCTCTTACTAGGTCTCACTGTGGCCAAGAGAGACATTGCAAGGGCCTGGAAGGACCCGCAGGCTCCATCGCTCATAGCATGGAAAAGGGGTCTAGATTTCTGTATGGAGATGGAGAAACCCATATTCCTGGCCTGGGGCTGCCCCAGCAAGCACTTCAAGATTTGGAAAAGATGGGCCGATTACAGGGGTATTTGGTTGGAGCCACCAGTGGAACCAGACCCTGATCTTGAGGCTTGATTCCGCTCTGGTTTGGACTGTGTGTGTGTGTAGGACAGGACATGTTGAGTACCAAGCAGGGGGGGAGGGATCCGGGTGGGATGGAGTCTGGGATAGTTGGGGGGGAATAGGAGTTGGGAAGGGGGAAGCTGAGTTATGTACATTGATCCTGATGTATTGATTATGAACATAATGATGGATTACGTTATTGTTTATGTATGCTGGTGTCCTGCAGATACCTCTGGGGTACAGGGGTCTGTGACTTTCTATGTGATCTATCAATAAAAATGTGTTTTCAAAAACAAAATTACCGAATTCTTAAATACCGATTCGGTAAATTACCGAATCTGAAATGTAGGAAGCACTCAAGTGAGTGCTCTTCACCTGTAAGGATTCGTTATTTATCATCAACTACAAGTTGGTGGTAAATTACGAAAACCCTAAAAAAGCATTTTTTTGCATTTAATAACAGTGCCATGTGGCAGACATACATGCCCTTAGGGCATGTATGTGTGCCACATGTGCACCCATGCACAATTCAGGGATGCAACAGGGTGTCAAAGTGCCACCCTGCCACCCTTGAATGTTTCCCCCTTTTTATCGAATCGGTATATACCGATTCGGTAATTCCTATTCATTCCTATGGGCCTACAGGCCCATAGGAATGAGTGGGAATTACCGAATCGGTATTTGCCGATTTGTTTAATACCAAATCCTACCGATTCGGTAATACTTACCGAGTAATTACCTACATAGCATTTACCGATTCTAAAATACCGAATCAGTAAAATTCTGTATTTTAGATTCAGTAAATGTAGTTTACCTACATCTAGCCCATAGTTTGCTAAAATGTCGACTTTTTAAAATGTTGTGAAAGAAATTTAAAATGAATGAAATAACTATATTTAAGAAAAACATGCTTAGAAATACTTAAATAACCTTAAAATTAATAAATAATAAATGTAAGTAAAAGAAAATAAACATGCATTTTAATTTTTATTTCATATATATTAACGTAATATTATTAAAAGGTAATTGATATTTTTAATAATTAAATGTTAAAAACATAATCTTAAATATAATTACATGTGTATATATAAATAAACCTATAATATAAATATAAAAATACATTATATATAATAAATTAAAACATTCAAATTAATAAAAAAATGTTTTTCATATTTTACACTACAATGAATATAACAATACTAAAAAATTGCATTGCGTGAAAGATAAACATTCTACTTCTTCTCCAACAAGTGGTACAGTAGGGAAAATGTTGGATATCGGGTAAATAAAATTACTATTCCCACTCCAGCGAGTGGAACAGTAGGGAAAGTGTTGTATAGCAGGAGGGTAAAATTTACTATTCCCACTCTAATGAGTGCAACAGTGGGGAAAGCATTGGATAGCAGGATGGTAAAATTTACTATTCGCACTCCAATGAGTGCAACAGTAGGGAAAGCGTTGGATAGCGGGAGGGTAAAAATTACTATTCCCACTCCAGTGAGTGCAACAGTAAGGAAAGGGTTGGATAGCGAGAGGGTAAAAATTACTATTCCCACTCCAGTGAGTGCAACAGTAGGGAAAGCGTTGGATAGCGGGAGGGTAAAAATTACTAATCCCTAGACAATATCTAACAAAGTTTGAAGCCTTTCACTGCTTAAAGTGTAGACCACATTGACAGAGTGCATCACATGCAAAACAAAATAGCCCCCTGCTGTACTGGGTTGCAGTTCTTTGGGAGGTAGAATACAATTAAATCTGTAATATGCCATGAGAACACTTCACAATGTCCAGCTGAAAATAGATGTGACCTGTCCAACATCTAGATCACACTGACACCAAAATGCCACAGACAATGACCTATATTATTGTCAGTATGTCCTTTAACAGAGAAGGCTGCTGTGAAGTGAAAGCTGGTAGCTCTCTCCACTTCCCTCCCTGGTAGCCTGTCAGCCATGCAAAGCATAGACAATTACCAGGGGCCTGATTCTAAATGAGCTGAAAAACATGTGGACTTCTGGTGCCCCTTTAAACATCATGTTTGGCTCAACAGGTGTCTGTGGCCCCAAATGTTCATCTTATTGCTTTTATGTTCTCAGAAGGAACCCCCACTGGCCCCAGGACTAAATGGTCACTCTCATATGCTATCAACTTCTCTGGACAACTGAACGGACAACCACCCAAAGCTTGGTGGCAGGTGTCATAAATAAAATGTGCATTGTAATACTTACTTTGTTATTCCACTGGTACATAATGTTTTTTTTGTTCCAGATATAGCTGAGTTCATTCCCATACTCTGATTCTGTATATTGCTGGTATTGAGCCAGAAGTGTTTTTTTTATATCTTGTATCAGTCCCCCTAAGTGTGTCCATATAGCACATGTATTCTTTACTACCACCTATCAACATCTTTATTCATACAGATTTTCTCTGAGAAAAGAGGACGACCTCCAGGAATTGGTAGTGTGCTCATCTGCCATGGGTTCTTTATGTATATATATATATATATATATATCACCCACAAATGCTGGTATACCACACATACAACTCATAGGCAATACATTTGTTGAAATGGGCTCAATACAATTGTGTTCATATTTTAGAAGGAATAAAATCCATATGCCATGCACATGGAAGCCGGGATCCATTACGGATGCAAAATAATTCTAGCAGAATGAGTCAGTTGATTGTGTTTAGAAATTTGCAGATTACCAATACCTGAAGATACTATTGGGTTTTTATACTATTGCAGAGGGGAACATTACAGTGACATTCTCTTGCTACAACCAGATGAGTAATACTATCTTCAATGCAGTTTCAGTCCAACTCCTCCTTGAAGGCAAGTGATGATCTAACAAGTTTCTCTACCTCATACAGACCATCATTGGAGTATTGTCAACTGACCTTCTCTGATGGTCCAGGAGTCAACATTGTCTTTCTTGGTTTTAGTCTTTACAACTTTCCTCCAATTCCCAAGAGGAAAGTCATCATTGTATCTGAATTTATGATGAAATGTGCTAGCTCTCAAAGTTCACATACAAAGCCATATTTTCTCTTGCACTTCACACCACACTAAACAAGGATACTCTGAGGCAGCTTATGTTATTCATTGATCCTGTCTAGCATATCATGTTTTTCAGTCCTTCATAGACCTCCTTGTTCCTAAGACTATAAATGATTGGGTTCAAGGTCGGCATTAGAACAGTGTACACCAGTGATATCAACCTGTCCCAATGGGGGGATGCTGGTCTAACATACATATAGGTGACTGTTCCATAAGACATAACAACCACGATGAGATGGGTGAACAGGTTGAAAATGCTTTAAGCCTTCCTTGAGTAGTTCCGATTCTGAATATTGCACAGAGTTAGTGGCACCTAAAGAGCTGAGTGGGTGTGCAGCCTACGTTGATGCCGTGTGCACTGATATGATCTCTGCCATTGCAAAATCAAGACCCAGAATCACGTGTGTGACCTGGTGGCCTGCAGTGTGGGGCTGCGTGATGTGGAGGCAGCCAAGGTCACGGGCCTCGGGCTTGGAGCTTGCACGTGGTGGACCCTCTTGGAGACATGCCAGTGACATAAGAGAAGCAGTGAGGCCTGGGTGAGCAGGGGCAGGCAATCAACCCTGGGTGGCGGGAGGGGCTTCGGTGCAGCAGCCTGTGTGCGCGGGGACAGGCAAGCGATGATGGCGTGTGCAATTATATGGACTCTGCCATTCATAAATCTGGACTCTGTTTTGGATAAGGGACCTGGTGGACTGCAGTGAATACCGGCACGTGGTTGGAGCCACACCGGTGGCAGCAGGTGAGCAGTGAGGCCTGGGTCTGCAGTGTTGGCACTCTCTCTCCCTCGCCCTCTCTTCCTTTCACGGTCTTTCTCTCACCCTCTCTCTCCCTCTCTTTCTCTCTCTTTCTCTTTCTCTTTCTCTCTCTATTCTCTTTCTCTCACTCACTCTCTTTCGCTCTCTCTTTCTCTCTTTCTCTCTCCCTCTCTTCCTTTCACTCTCTCTCTCTCTCTCTCTCTCCCTTACTTTCCCTCTATCTTTTTCTCTCTCTCCACCCTTCGATGAGCGCATGACACACCTTCTTATCTTGGATTTTGTCTTGCAGGCTGTGACTTACAGATTGTCCAGAGAAGACCCACCATTATTCTTCCAAATAGTTATTTTGAGTATAATTTGAATAAAATGATTTGTTTGGAAATTCAAAGATGAATGAATGATTCTCCTTTTTCTGACCACACATGAATGTACTTGTTGTAATTGTGCGACATCAGGCGAATTGGTTTGTCCATGATTCCATAAAGTTTATGTAAGATATCTTTGTCCTGGGGTAGGGCCCGGGGAGGGAAGGGGGGTCCTGGAGGTGGTGGCAGTGGGTGTTGTGGCCCTCTTGGGTGTCCGAGCTGCATGATCAGTAGCTCCATGGCATCTGTTGTTCTTCAGGTGTGGCTCTGGGCTCCCTTTTATGGTGAAGGTTGTCGTCCGACTTTACACCAGGTTGAGCAGGTATTAAATCCCTGCTGCTAACGCGCCTTATTGCCTGTTTTTGGATCTTTTATGGTGCAGGTTGTCATCCGAATTTACACCAGGTAAGACAGGGTGTTAAATCCCTGCTGCTAACGTGCATTAGTGCCTATTTTGGGATCTTATCACCGATCTGGCTGGTCGTTGAGAATGTTACGAAGTGGTGTTGTTGTGGCTTTTTGCATGGGAATGCCTACTCTACATATCATTAGCGTTAGATGCCGGTGTCATCTGTTGCGATGTTTTGTGCAGCTGCTATCACAGGAAAACTGGTAATATCGGATTTTAGCACCAGCTTGTGAAAAGGGCGATACATTTATTGCCACTTTGGCTGCGATAAAGTGCCGCTAACTCAGGGATAAGTCCTTAAGAATATGCCCCAAGGTGTGATAACTTTTTGGAAGATCGTGAGGATGGTTGGGACAGTAACAGAGGTGTACCACAGTTCCAGGAAGGCTAGCATGCAGATGAAGAAGTACATCTTTCTTCACAATGAAAATAATGAAAGTGTATCTGATGAGCAAGGCCACATAAACAATTAAAATGAGGACGAAAACTAGGACAGGGTCATTCTTTGTGGTATAATTATGCACTGCCATTCTCTCAATCAGGTTTAACCAATTCACAAAACAAAAATGATACAAAGTCAGTAATATGCTGGTTTACATTTCTAAGTCACATAGAAAAAGGTAACCTAAAAGCAAAGTTCCATTCCATAATTGATTATCCTTAATCAAAGATGATTTTGGAGGTAAGTGATTTTTCTAAGCAGTTTTTGTTCATCATGAGTATAATTTCACACAAAACTCCTTAGAAGTAATTAATGGGGTCATGTTTTAATAAATGGGCAAAGGAAGGAGCACAGATCTTTGAACACTACTCATACATGTAACAATATTGATTACACTGTCAGGCTCACACTACATTCGTCGTCTGATTTTGGGCCCGATTATGAGTTTGGTAGTGTGGTGTTCGGTGCGAACCCACTGCCGCACCGCCAAACCCATGGTAAGGCTGTCTGCCAGATTAAGAGCTTTGTCCTGTCTGGCAGGCTTTTATTTACTGTTCCCACAGCGATGCCTCTAAAAACCAGCATTGCAATGGGAACGCCAAAAACTGTTCCTGCATAGCATGGACTGAAAACTCCATGCAGTGCCGGAACTGGTGTGCATGCACACAGGGGGGCTCATGTTGTGCTCCCCTGTGTGCCTCCACATGACGCAGAGGCACCAAGGGGTCCTGTAAGGACCCCTTTGTTCCCTCTCTGCTAGGGATTTTCATGGAGGAGGAACCGCCATGAAATCTCTGGTGGAGAGGAAACTCCTAATATGCTTGGCGGGACCCCAGCGGTCCCGCCAAGCATATGGATGCCTCTACACAGCCACAACACTCCCTGGTGTCTGCGGCGGGGCTGTGGTGGTCCCACCGCTCATCTCGTAATAAGGTGGTGGGGCGACCGCCACTGCCGCGCCCCCTACGAGTATTGCTGTCCATAGACCTCCAAACTCATAATCGGAGCCTAAGTGTTCTTGTACTAATTGTGCACTGTGTTCCTTCACTGTCTTTGCCTTTCAGTGAAAGTATCTACATTGGATAGATGAATTGCATTTGCCCATATGGTGTCAGAGGTAATTTGAGCTGACCCCCATGTGAGGCCGTTTCCCTGAACACAGGGCAGCTGTTAGTTATTGGGTATTGTCCTTGGTGGGTACTATCGATTAATTCTAATATCTAACTTTCTTCGTAAGTATTGCACGCCGCAAGGATTTACTATGCTAGGTTATGGGAAAGAGTGGCACACTCTTGGCGTGAGCTGTAACTGATCTTCAACTAGGCCAAAAAGGTTTATACCCTGGATTAACCTCTTCTTCTTCAAATAAAATCCTCAGCTAAACCTTGGTAGTTTGTTCTATGTAACAAGGTGTCCTCAGAGGGAATATCTCTAGTTATGTGTGCAACAACAAGGGAGATAATTCAGTTAAACTGATAAACATCTGAGGAAACCGATCAGATTACATGGATTGAAAACTAGGCACAAATTGTGAAATTGTGTGTTGCAAAAAATGCAAACAAAATATAATCTTTATATCACAACTGGCCAAAATATTTTAAAGGTACTCTCGGAGTCAAGTTCAGTTGAAAAGTAAAGTTTGAATTCAAATCATTGGGTCAATGTACGTATTGAAATGGTGTCTAATTCATGCATGTCAGTCAGAAGAAGCAGGATGCATCATCAAGGTTCAAACCAATTGGAAAGAATTGCGCTGCTTTGCAGGAAATCCGTAACAAAGACATTTATCAGGACTCAAGCTTGAAGCAGTTTGGTGGTGCAGAAGTTCGGAATGAGATGTTTTCAAACGGTGGGTTAAAGCACAGAAGGTGGCTGGTCAAGACGGGAAATATTGTTTACAACGCATGCAATACATCGCAAGCCATTACAATGCGGTCATTACAATGACCGCGTTATTACATCACAAACCATTATAACACAAGTTGTTACAACGACTTGCTCTAGGGGGCAGAAGGTGTTGGATTTAAAATCCAACACCTTCCCCACTGTTGCACAGACTGGAATTGGTATAGTAAATTATACTATTCCAAACTCCAGCGCGCCCCCTACAGCAAGTCGTTGTAACAACTTGCGTTGTAATGGTATGTGATCTCACAACTCAGTCGTTGTAATGACCATGTTGTAATGGCATGCAATATATTTGCATGCGTAGTAACGTGACCTATTCGTCGACATTTCCACTGAACAAAGCTCCTTTTAGTCAGTGGCTTTTGTCAGTACCCCCCCCCCCCCCCCCCCCAGCCTCTCTGCATTAAAAATGTGCCCATCTCCCTCTCAATTGTTCCCCAACTTGAAACTTGCCCACGCCCCCCACATGAATGTCCGTATTGGTCTGGTCTCTGTAAGGCGACCTAGGTCCTGTATGCCAGCAGTTGTTTCCCTAGGTGTATAATAGTGCCCCCTACTATCACTTCCCATACTTTGTGGAAGTAGTTTGTTCTCTTTTAACTGCTGGAAAGAATGAATAATACAGGTGAAGTAGGGGTAACTTCAGACACAAATGTGAATATTAAGCAGCCAGACAGCATTTGGTATATCCTTACTCTTGGAAGAGTGCAAGACAACAGGAGTCTAACATGACCAGTGTTCTGCTCACACCATGTTACCTGTAAGCTGAAAATTGAAATGGTCCAAGTCACGTTTATCAGTGAAATTATGCAAATTAATGAACACACATTTCCCTAGTAAGTGAACTCTCTGCAGTAATATGTGGCAGAAATAGGAGTGAACTAACCCTCAGAGAAGGGTTACATTTGTTCTCCACTACCACTTACCTTGTGAGAAGTGGTGCAGAGGATCAGCCACATGCTTTATTACAGTAAGATGATTTGAATTTTGGAAAACAAAATACATATATTTGATAGAGAGGCACACAGCTAGGCCTAGTCAGTACTACCCCTTATTCCCAAAACGGAACCTAGGTAAATTCTAGGAACATAATACCACGGTTTTGTGGGATTTCATTGTACAGCTGCAGTGCATATAACTAACCTATGAGAATGTATTTATTTATTTATTTAGAGGTTTCATATAGCACTGGCTGGACCCAGAGGTATCAGAGCGCTTTACATGGGAAGAAGGTCTAGAACAAAACGGTCAATATCATATAGAAACAACATGTCAACAAATTAGGAACAACTTGAGTTTACAAAAATCAAATACACAGGTATAGAGGGCTGGTGCT
The DNA here is from genome assembly GCF_964263255.1 of Lissotriton vulgaris. NCBI lineage: Eukaryota > Metazoa > Chordata > Amphibia > Caudata > Salamandridae > Lissotriton > Lissotriton vulgaris. The sequence goes on from NC_141693.1 coordinate 1,221,889,076, forward strand.
ATATACATAAGTAAAACAAGGATGTGGGAGATCAGATTTTGTAGGGTGTTCTGGGAAGGGGAAAGGCATGAAGGGCAACAAGGTGTAGGCGGATAGATGTGAGACAGTGAGGAAGCAAAGGGCAGGAAATTTGGTAGGAGGGGTAGTGGTGGACGAGGATGAGAGAAGTGGGAAAGGGGGTGGGGAAGCTGAACCAATAGAGTGTAATGGGAAGGGGAGGGGGAAGGAGAAAGGTAGGAGAGTCGGGGGGACCAGATAGGTGTAAGGGGGTAATTTTAGGGTGCTGGTAGGGATCCCAAATATTTATTAAGGAGGTGCATTTGAGGTCTTTTTTAAAGCTGGAGTAGGAAGGGTTGCAACACAGGTCATTCACGAGGGCATTCCAGATGTTTGGGGCATTTCTGGAAAAGGAGTGGGACTGAGTAGATTTCTTTTTTAGCAGGGGTGAGACTATGAGGAGAGTGTTTGTGCTTCTCATGGGTTGTGTGCTGCTAGCTTTACAGATTTTATTGGCCAGGTATGGCGGAGTATTTTGATGGAGGACTTTGTGTGTAATGCAAGCAGTTTTGTAGGCGGACCGCCCTTCAATGGGGAGACATTTAAGGGTTTTGAGGGAAGGGGAGATGTGGTTGAAGCGCATGCAGTCGGTGATGAGCGTGGCTGCAAGGTTGAGCACAGATTTGAGTGGAGCAAGGTGGACCTTGGGGATTCCGGTGAGGATGGCGTTTCCGTAATCAATACGCAACAGGAAAAGAGAGTGGACGACGAGTTTAAAGTCGTCATAGGGATAAAGGGCTTAATTTTCTTTAGATGATGGAACGTGAAGAGGGCTCCTTTAGCTGAGTTTTTGACGTGAACATTGAGAGTTAGGCTATTATCGATGGAGATACCCAGGGATTTTACTGAGTTGGATAAGGTTAGGGAGCAGTTGAGGGCATTGTGGTCGGAGATCCAGGTTTGAATCGGAAGATGGTTATTTTTAGAGGAGAAGATAATGATTTTTGTTTTTTGGGGGTTACGTTTGAGATGATTTAATTGGAACCAGGATTGAATCTTAGTAAGGGTGTTGTTAAGGTGTAAGATGTCAGCATGTGTTTTGATCCTGTGGTAGAGTTGGGTATCATCGGCATAGAGGTGGTAGTTGATACCAGCTTGTTTTAAAATTGAAAGTGAGAGGTTCCTTTGAAGAGGATGACGAGAGTGGGAGAGAGAATAGAACCATGGGGGACTCCGAGGGAGACCGGAGTAGGGTTAGATAAACCGATGTGCATTTTGATTTGCTGTGATCGGTGTTGGAGGTATGAGACAAACCATTTATGTGTCGTACCATTAAGGCCGGATCGATCTCTGAGAACATTAAGTAGGGCATAGTGATTTGCTGTATCGAACGCAGCAGAGAGATTAAGGAAGACAGTAGGCAGGTCTCGCCATTGTCGAGGGAGTGGTGGATGTCATCGACAAGTGTTAAGCATGGCAGTTTTGGTGATGCAACCTGTCCTGAAAACTGATTGTAGAGGGTCCAGTAGGTTGAAATTTTCAGTTTGTTTTTCTAATTGGAGCAGGACACATTTTTTGAGGGCTTTGGAAAGAAGGGGGAGGTTAGAGATGGGGCGGAGATTGTTAAGGTCATTGGGGTCGGCCATGGGGTTTTTGAGAATGGGCATGATTTGTCCAAGTTGAAGGGAGGTAGGGACGCAACCCGTGGTAAGGGAGGTGTTGATGATAGAGGTCCAGGATGGGGTGATGATGTGTTTAAGGTCCTGGACAAGGTTGGAAGGGAGGGGGGTCTTTGGTGTGGGAGGACAGTTTAAGTTTGGCAATGTTGTTAAAGACTTCATGCTCCATTACAGGGTGGAAATTGTGCCAAGAGGCATTGTTTTTTAGTGGTGGGATAGGTAGATTGATTTTAGGATGTGTGGTTATGGGTAAGTGTGGGGAGGCGTTAAGGGGAGGTGATGTAGAGAGAGTGTGCGTTGAAAGGTAAGGGAGAGGAAAAGTAGAATGTGTGTTCGAAGTGGGATCAGGGGGTGTTGGGGTTGCGGAGTTCGTTTTTGAGGAGTTGTCAGGAGAGTGTTGGGAGGTGGTTAGGAGCGGAGTTGAAAGGAAAGATTGATCTATCTTCAGGATTTTTTCAGAGAAGTAGTGGGTGATTTCTTTACATCTAGTCGTTGGGGCCATTGGAACTGGAGGTGAGAAGGAAGTTTGGTTACGAATAATGTTGAACAGTTCTCTGGGTCTGTTCTTGGCCCGGTCAAGTTGAGTTCGTAAAAAGGATGCCTTTTCATTCAAAATTTGTTTTTGGTAAATTGGTCTAGCTAATCAGAGGAGAGACAGATGTGAGGGGGATGGATGTTGGCTCCAAGTTTTTTCAGTCCGTCTGAGTGTACGTCTTTCTTTGTTGAGCTCAGAGTTAAACCATGATTTGGAAGGGATATTTCTGGCCAATTGATCTAAGATATCGGTGACTGCTTTATTCAAGTGTTCAGTAAGCTCATTTGCGTTTTGTGAGGGATGAATGAGGAGAAGTTGAGCATGCAGTTTGGACTCGAGAATTAATCAAACAGTTTGAACATACAAAAACAAATGCACAAATGTGCCTCTCTATGTAAATTAAAAGATTCTATATTCTTATATCATAGTGATTCAACATTAAATAGACAATATTGCAGACGGGGCAGTTTTCAAAATAGCAAGGGTTGATATACAATCAAATATACGAGTAGATCAAGAGCTGTCAAAAAATAAACGACAGATGTTCACCATGATTTTCAGATCTCTATGTGTGGCCATCTGCCTTGCACTCAAGATAGCAAATTGCTTCTGCAAACCATCCATGTGTCCATGCAATGCTTATTTAATCGTGGTGCAAGGGAACCACAAAGGCAACAACTTGTTGGTAACTTCAGGGCGGTGCAAGATAAGGTAAGGTAGGAGGAAAAAGTAGTGGATACAGTAAAAAAGAATGGCTACCTCATTGTGAAAGGGTTTTGTGGTGTGTAGATTATTTTTCAAATCCAGTACCATTTCTACTGACCTCTGAAAGCACATATCCAAGGACATGTTACCATGATGTGCCACAAGGCAAAAGGACATGATCTGTAAGAACAACCCAAGTGTTATAGGACAATGGATACTGCTCATATCAAGGTTTGACCTTAATTCCACCTGGGCTGAAGTACTGACAAAAGGGACATTTTGATCAATGGGAGAAGAAATATATGATCGAGGCTATGAAACATACATGAGTCAGATGAAACACTTACCGACTATGCCTTTCACCAGTTGGAAGATGTGCAGCCCCAAATTGACCTTGTCCATTGAAGAGCAAGGCAAATTCATGCCTCCCCTTGACTGGCCTCTCATTAGAGAAGAGGAAATAATCATTTAGAAACTCCACTCATCAGAAGTACTATTGTCAGGAAAGACAATGGAAGCTTTTGTCACAATATTACATATTTCCACATCAGAAGAGGATATTCCTGACAAATGTTATTCTTATTGACTCTCTGACTAATGGGATCAACAGCACTGCCTCCAGCACCTTCCTTTTAGGAACACTTTGCTTCTGCCTTTGTGTCTATAGCCAGCAGGGTTTTCGCAATGTCTGCTTTGCAAGATGTACCATCTGGGAAACTTGCAGTGTTCTGCCAGAGTTTCTAGGAAAAAGGAAGACCAAGACAGAGAATTCAAAAAGATTAAAAAACATAATCAGGATCTCTTCTCTACATTTGTTTACATTGAAGTGGTGGAGAGTAAAGAGGAATGCACAATGTGTTGTGTCTGTGGCTTCTCAGCCACCTGGCAGCAGCGGGCCGGGAGAGTCTCTCGCTTAGGCTTATTTCCTATCATGCTCCTGGGCTCCTGGCTGCTGCTCCTTCTTTTTTCAACTTCAAAATGGTAATCATCTGCCTGAGGGCTTGCAGCTGCCTTTTAAGGAGACTTGTTTTTTTTTCTTTTCCCCTTTAATCATAGTTGTTCCGCCCTTGATTTCCTCCTGATTTTCCTTATTCGTTAGGTTTCCTGTCATCTGGCATTTGATATCATTTCCTTTTCCTATTCTTCTACAATTAAAAAATCATAGTTTGGGGGGAGGAGCTTCGCGGGCAACCAAGATGGCCGCGTGAGCTCGGAGCTCCGAAGACCCTCCGATCCTCCGTACTAATCCTGTCACATATCCTCTCAGATTCTCGTGAAATATTGAAGATGAACCGACGCTGACACGGATCCCGTTGTCCGATTCCAAATCCGACACTCCTGGGTGCAGTTACACCGTGTGGAAGTTTGCGTACTGCGGGGGGACCAAGACTCAAGCCGGGGCCTGTGATTGCGACATTGCCAGACGGAGGTGAAAAGGCACGGATCTGGCTGCTCCGGCTCACAACGAAGCTAGCGTAGTGGCGGAGTGAGCATATGCTAGATGGAGTGCGGGACAGATCGTCCCAAACGCAGGTGAACTGGTGAGGCCCGTTGTGTTGACTGGCGAGGTGGCCCGGGGACCAACAATGGCTGGCAGGGGTGGCGCTGACAAAACACAGCCTCGGGTCAGCAGGAAGACTACGTACTCGCAGTCGAACAACATGGAGCGCTACGCTCAGCCGAGGGGCTCGCCTGGTGCCTCCACGAGACCCAAGGACTTGCATCGGGAGGTGTCGCCTGAGGTTCAAGAACCAACGCTCCATGACATAATGGGCGCCATTGAAGGCATGAAGGCCGAGATGCACCAGCAGCACGAAGTGATGGCGCACAAGGTGGACACTCTGGCGATTGACGTCAACCTGATCAGAGCGGACTTGGGCAAAACGAACAAGCGAGTCAAGTCGCTCGACATCAAGACCTCTAGCCTAACCACGGACGTCTCCGATCTGCAAACCGAGGTCCGTAACTTGAAGTCGGCCAACGACCTTTTTTGCGAGGAGGCTTGAGGATTATGAGGGTCGGGCCAGGCGGCAGAACGTCCGCATTATTGGTGTGCCGGAGGGGGCCGAAGACTCGGCTGTGGACCTCTTCGTTGAAGACCTGGTCCAGAACCATCTAGCCCCTAAAGGACTTAGTAAATTCTTTTCCGTGGAGCGGGCGCACAGGATGCCTGGGGGTCGGCCGAAGGAAGGTGCCCCCCCAAGGCCTATCATCGCCCGCGTGTTTAACTTTAGGGACCGTGACTCCATTTTACAGGCCTCAAGGAGCGGTGGGCCTCTGCAGTTCCAGAACGCTGCCATAAACTTCTTTCCGGAATTCACCCAGTCCGTGCAGAAACGCAGACAAAGTTTCATGGGAGTGAAACGAAGATTGCGAGACATGGGTATGAAGTACGCTATGTTGTTTCCTGCCAAACTGCGGATCGAACATGGCGGCCGGGCTTTGTTTTTTGACTTGCCGGAGGTGGTGTCGGACTGGCTTGACACCTTGCCCCAGCGACGTGAAGACACCGAGGAACGATCGGAAGAAGCCACTGGCGGCCAAGACCGGCAGGAATGAGGATTGGCTACAGGACTCCTTTTTTGGACAATGGGTCTACCATCAGCTGTTTGGTTTGGTAATCCTGTACTCATAAGGGGGCTTCCCCTGTACTTTTCTATTTGGAGGATGGGGGGGGGATAGGGTCACCTCCTTTCTCCTCGGGGGCTTTTCGTAGATTAGTTTTCTAGGGGCGACAGGCACACTGCGAGTTGGGTGGGCTACTTAGTCTGATGCAGGGGTGCAGGGTGGGGGACGGACGGGTTCTTTGTTTTCGTTCTTGGGTTGAATTTCCTTATTCTCTGTTTCCTTTTTGGCAAGGCAATTGGTTGTATGATTCTGTTCATGTAATGGCGGAGCCCGTCGAGGGCGGGATGGGTGGGGATTTCGATGATGGGGGGTAGGAAATTGAATGTTCTAAGCTGGAATGTCAACAGGCTGGGGGAACCGTATTAAGAGGGGTATTGTACTGCAAATGTTTAAGAGGTGTGTGCCGGATGTAATACTGTTGCAGGAGACGCATTTGGTGGGGAATACATGCTATGCACTTAATAGAAAAGGTTTCAAGATGGTGGCACACTCGGGGTTCTCCTCTGGTTCCCGGGGGGTGGGGATTATGGTGCGCTCGACCCTCCCCCTGGAGATTGACTCGAAGGTGGTCGATGAGCGAGGACGCTACGTCGCAGTAACAGGGAGGTGGGAGGGGCGTAACTTGGCTCTAGTTTCGATTTATGTCCCCCCTGGGTTACAGACGGACACCTTCAGAGATCTTGGGTGCGCCATTTTAGGTCTTCCCGAGGGGCTGCTTCTTATGGGAGGCGACTTCAATGCAGTGGGTTTGGGGACATTAGATCGGCACCCATCCAGAGACCTTCGAGGTGCGCTGACCTGGCTTCCTGACTTTCTTGACACCTTAGGACTTGTTGACTGCTGGAGACTGCTGGAGACTGCTGCATCCCACCCAGCGCCAATACTCATTCCATTCAGGGGCTCACTGTAGCCTCTCCAGGATTGACTATGTTCTGACATTGGCGGCCCACGCATCGGCGGTCTCGGAGGCCAGATTGAAGGCGAGGGGCATCTCGAACCGCTCTCCGGTCTGGGTGTCCTTCGATTTTGATGTTGGAATGGCCGAGAGGGTGGCTCCAATAAACCTGCGGTACTTTCGTGATCTCAAGACTCGTGGACTCCTGGCCAGAGCCATGGAGCTCTACTTCTCCGAAAACACGGGCTCGGTTGCCTCCACTGTCTCCTTATGGGAGGCATTCAAGACTGTCCTGAGGGGGGAGGCGTTCTCCCTTATTGCTGAAGTGCGGAGACGCAGAGACGTGGACGTGGTGACTATCGAGTCCGACATAGCGGCGATTGATACCCAATTGGAGGCCGGCCCGACGCCGGATCTCCTGCACGCGCTCTCGCTCAAACAGTCGGAGTATCGCGCCACTGTTACGGAGGCGGCGTAGGCCATGGGTAGGGAGCAGCAAGGGCGAATCTATGAGGTTGGGGACAAAGCCGGTAAACTTATTGCCTGGCTAGATAAGAAGGAGAGGGCTAGCCGCGTTGTCCCGGAGGTAATGGGGGAAGGTGGCGTGGCTGTCACCGACCCTAGCGCTATTGCTCTTGCCTTCGCGGAATACTTCTCGTCCGTTTATACCTCAGCCTCCGAGATGTCGAAAGAAGACTCTGGTGCCTTATTGCAAGACATAGAGGTCCCGTGCCTGTCGGATACTGAGAAGGAAGACATGGATAGAGACATTGCGGTGGACGAGATCGCTCAGGCGATACCCTCCCTGCGTTCCGGCAAGGCTCCAGTCCCCAACGGTATCCCAGTGGAGCTGTACAAGATTAAACCGGACCTCGTCGTTTCGCCATTGCGGGCTATGTTCCTTGAGGCGCGGGAGTCGGGTGCCCTTCCCCCCGATCAGAGGCTGGCCACCATTGTGGTCATTCACAAGGAAGGGAAGCCTAGAGATTTGTGTCGGTCGTACCGTCCTATCTCGCTACTGAATGCTGAGCCCAAGATCTTGGCTAAAGTGCTAGCCAACCGGCTGGTTGGAGCGATAGCCGATTTGGTGCACCCGGACCAGTCGGGTTTTATTCCACATCGTAACACCGCCCTCAATCTGAGGAGACTTCACGGGGCCCTCGCGAGGGTCCGCACCCTTCGGGAGCCGGCCATCTTGGCGTCCCTGGACGCCACGATGGCCTTCGACTCCCTTGAGTGGCCATATTTGTGGGCGGTGCTGGAGAAGTTTGGGTTTGGTCCGGGGTTCATTGGATGGGTCAAGCTCCTATACGCCTGCCCGCCTGCCAAGGTGGCGGTTAACGGCCGCGCATCGGCTCCATTTGCCCTTAGTAGAGGCACCAGGCAGGGGTGCCCCCTGTCCCCTCTTTTGTTTGCATTGGCACTGGAACCTCTGGCGGTGTGGTTGAGAGGGCATCCGGACATTAGGGGAATCAAGTGGTCCCCGGGCTTTGAGGATAGGGTGTCTCTGTACGCAGATGACATTCTCCTGTACCTCACCTCGCCGTGTATGTCCCTTATTGTTGTGTGTGACGTCCTGGGTACCTTCGGTAGACATTCTGGACTCGTCATTAACTGGTCGAAGTCTCATTTATATGTCCTGAGGGATGAGGTCCCGAGACTCCCACGGGACTATAACATACAGGTTGCGAGACAGGGGTTCAAATACCTGGGCATCTAAATCTCTGCTGACCCCACGGTGCGCTACACGAACAACTTGCTCCCCCCTCTTGCACGCCTTCGGCGTGACGTGGAGGGATGGCGGAAGTTGCCGCTTTCCTTGCTCGGACGGGCGGCATTGTTCAAGATGATGTACCTACCCCGGTTTCTGTACGTCCTTCAGAATACCCAGGATCTAGTCCCATCGGGATATTTCAGAGAGGTTGAAGGCCTCCAGCGGGCCCTACTCTGGGATGGCAGGCCACGCATCGCTATTACCAAACTGACTCTCCCGTGGTATGACGGAGGGATTGCGCTGCCTGACATCCGCAGGTATTATTGGGCCTCTCAACTGGTGGCCATTAATCACGGATTCTATGGGCCAGCAGTAAATCCGGGGTTTGCCATGGACCGGTGGCTCCTGGGTGATGGGAAATACTACAGGGCTCTGTACTCTAGGTCTCTGGATGGACGAATGACAGGTCCCACTAAAACGTCGGTCCACATTTGGAGAGCGGTGACGAAGGCACAGGGATGGAAAGGCAAACTCACAATGGTGACTCCACTCTATGACTCCGATCTGCTGGGTAACTTATGGCACACAAAGGGGTTTGACCGCTGGGACTTGATAGGCATCTCCAGGGTGGAAGACATGATGGCCAGGGGTCAGATCAAGCCATTTGAGGCACTTCAGAGGGAATTTCAGCTGGGGGAAAGGGAGTTCTTCAGGTACGCTCAGTTAAAACACGCCCTCCTGGCGGTTAAACCGGAAGGTGAAACGATCCCCGAATCTTCCCCACTGGAGGACAGGTTGCTGGACGGCTATATGCCCGACAGCGCTATCTCACTGACCTATAAGAAACTCATTAACGTTCGTGCGGACCTTCTGCTAGGGGTGCGAGATCAGTGGACCCGTGATGGGATTGAGTTGGACGACGAGGATTGGCAGTGTGCGATCTCGTCTCCGAAGGAGGTGGCAATCCCGGCCAGACTACGTCTCGTGCAACTGAAAATCTTGCATAGGGTTTACGTCACTGGCCCCCGACTGGTCCACATGGGTCACTCTGAGGATGGTCTCTGTAGACGGGGGTGTGGTTCCCTAGCGACATTCATGCACATTATATGGGAATGTAGGGCGGTGGCTGCATATTGGAGGCGTATACACATAGTGATGGGTGAAGTGACAGGAGTTGACTTGCCCGCTGAAGCCTGGCGCTGTCTACTAAATGTATGGGGCCCCACAGACTACACCAGTTCACAAACTCAATGGGTCACCCTAGGCAACATGGTGGCTAAAAGGGATATTGCACAGAAATGGGGAGCTGCTCTGCCCCCCACAGTGGAGACGTGGAAGGCTAAAATGGACTGGTGCATGTTCCGGGAGAAAACTGTGTATGTTTCCAGGGGTAGGCCCAAAAAGTGGAATAAGATTTGGGTGCCCTGGAATGAATATTGAGGTGATATTTGCCTCCCACCGGACGCGGCGCCCTTGGAGGAGCAAATGTCCCCTTAGCCCCTGAGTCCAGCTGACTTAGTTATACACAATGTCCTGTCTCCTCCCTCCCTTCGATAGCCAAGCATGTGACCTGTTCATGTATCCTTTTCCATATATAGGCCCATCCTGCCCTGAAGTAGGGCGATGCCGTACTCATTTCCTTTGCCTTGCCCTCTTGCACCGTTATAGGTGCTTTTCCGTTGTTATACTGTTTCCTTTCTTTTCATACTATAAAATAAACCTCATGTGATTCTGTATTGTATTCTGGGTGTACCATTTTACACTGCATAAAGTCTTGCTGCCAAGCCTTCGGGATGTATGGCTGAATAGCTGTGTACTACTGTGTTGTAAATAAAGGTTTTCCAAAAAAAAAAAAAATCATAGTTTGGTTGGAGAGTGTGTCACAAAAAGGTTGTGTTCCATTCCTTGTTTCCTCAATGCTTTGACTTGCTGATCCTAACTCTTTGCTCTTGAGGCTTCCTCACTTCGAATCCTGACTCCTGGTTTTCTCCAGCCCTGTGAAGACATCATCTTGCCAGCAAGAAAGTGTCCTACATGCAAAAAGATCTCTCCCATATTGCACAGACCTTCACAAAGAGAACACAGTCTTCCCGCCTGTTGGACTTGGCCCTTTTTTGCAGGGTCATCCCTGAACTTTTTGCCTTCCTCCTGTATTTTGTCTGACCTATTTTGGTTTTCTTTTATGACTTTACCCCTGCTGATCAGTGCTAAAGTGCATATGCTCTCCCTATTATAAATTAATGTATGGAGTAGTGATTCAACATTTGGCTTGCTTTGTTTACTTGTCAGTGTGCCCAGGGCTTGTAGAACCAAATGCTGCTAGTGGGCATGCAGCACTGGTTGTGCCACCCACAGAATCAGTCTGTAAAAGTGTGTCTCAGGTCTGCCATTGCAGCGCCTGTGTGCAGCCTGGTACTGCCATGATGACTGGGCAAGTGCACCCACTTGTCAGTCCCCAAACCTTCCCTTTTCTTCATATCAGGCACCCCTATGGTAGGCCCATGCGCTTGCGCTGTCTCGGCTCCCCACCGCCATCTTGGGTGTGGGACCAGGGGCTCAGAGACGCTCCCAAGACGCCATCTTGGGTAGCGTACTAGTGTTGTAGGGACACCTGCCAAACACGATTTAAGGACCCAGAATGCAAGCGCACGTGCGCAGCGGGCGCGCAGGAGACGCGCCAGAGGCAAGCCCGTCTGCGCCCATCCGCGCCCTGCCATGTCCAGCGGCCAGCAACTCTGCTAGAAAACCAGGTTAATCCCATCAACAATGGTAATGACTTTAGTTACACTGCCATGGATTTAAAATCATCTAGGCACCGCTCACTCTCCCAGTGTAAAACTTGTGTTCCTCCCGTGCATGGCTTTAGATGCCCTTGCTGTGGTTTTTCGATGGGTAGGATGACTAAGAGTAAACTAATGAAGATACCACGTAATCATGCTAAGACTAGTTTTAAAAAATCGCCCCTTGCCTGCCGCAAATTCCGGTTTTGGAGCATTAACTGCAGGTCCCTTCCCAAACATAAAAACCATATTTATGACTTTCTAGATGCCGAAAAACCTGATGCTGTGTTTCTCACTGAAACCTGGCTGCATGCTAGTTCAGGACCTGACGTTGCTGTGGCCCTCCCTCCTGATTATGCTATGGTCAGAAAGGACAGAGACACTGGCAAGGGAGGTGGCATTGCAGTAATTTTTAAATCTATTTACAGTTGTAAATTTGAAGCCTTTCCTCTCCAGGGATGCAAGGCCGCTCAATTTAAGCTAGCAGTAAGCCCCCAGATGACCCTGTCTGGCTTTCCGATATATCGCCCCCCTGGAAACTCCAACTTATGGACGACCTCTTTCTCTGATGGCATTGCCCCCCTTTTGCTAAAGGCTGCTAATTTCATCATCCTTGGTGACCTTAAGTTGCATTTAGATGACCCACAGTGTAACATTAGTAAAACTTTCCTACCTGACTTAAAGGCCCTTAATATTATTTTGTCCAATTCTGGACCTACGCACACGGCAGGGCACCTTTTGGACCCTATTCTTTCTAATCTCCCGTTTAACTGTGAACCCTTTGCTCGCCCCTTGGAGTGATCTGACCATTTTGCAGTCCAATTTCTTTTGACATCTACTGAGACTGTTGTCAATGGCGGGGGAGACACGGATGAGAGCTTTCAACGCTGGGTCAAACTTGACATCAAAGATCTTAACATGCTCCTGTCTGAAAATCCACCTGACGCTAGTCTTGCTCTACCTTTGCTTGATTCAGCTGTCTCTAAATGGCTGAATGTTGCAGTTGACAAACTTCTCCCTTTGGTGCCTAAACACTCTTTGCCTCACAGTTCCCCTGCGTTGTGGTTTTCAGAAAACTTAAAGGTTATGAAGTCCCAATGTAAGGCACTTGAGAGAAAATGGAGGCGCTCTTATTCGCCGTCCTGTAAAGTGGGCTATAAAGAGGCCCTTAGACCATACTACAAACAGTGTAAATTGGCCAGAGCCACCTATATTGCCAATACTGTGATACATGCTCAAAACTGCTCCTGCACGCTTTTTTCAGTGGTGAAGAAGCTGACAGGCTCCGACAGGGTCCCTGCTCCCCCTGTTTTAGATGAGGAACAATGCAATTCAATTGCGGAATTCTTTATAGCAAAAGTTGAGCTCATATATGACTCCTTGGGCCCTCCTGCTCCCATTGGAGAGTCTATTTTGATCCCAGTACTTGCTCTTACTAACATGCCTTGCCCGGTAACCAAACTTGCTGCTTGGCTACCTTTCGATGACACTTCCTTTGCTCACTGTCTGGACAGCATTCAATCAGGCTTCCCTCGCGACCCTTTACTGGTCAAGATCTTGAAACAACTCGACCTGGACTCCCGCTGTGTTTTGAAGGAGCTTTTTAACTCCTCTTTGAAAGAGTCCCATGTTCCACAGGAGTGTAAACATGCAATGATTATTCCTCTTTTAAAGAAGGCCGGAGCCGATCCCTCTAATCTAGGCCTATCTCGCTGTTGCCTATCTTCTCTAAGATCTTAGAAAGGCATATTAATACACAGCTTACTCACTTTGTGGAAAGCTCTGGCTTTCTGCACTCATCCCATTCAGGCTGTAGGTCGAATCACTCCACTGAAACAACGCTTTTAGGAGTTACTGAGAGATTGCGTCACTGTATCGATCGCGGAGAAACATCTGCACTCATTCTTCTTGATTTGAGTGCGACCTTTGATACAGTGTCACATTTCATCCTTCTCGCATCTCTTCGGTCTCTAGGAGTTGAGGGTCCTGCTCTGGCTTGGGTGGCCTCCTTTTTAAGTGGCCGTACTTTCCAGGTCTTTTCTGCAAAAGCCTCTTCCAAAATTTGCTCTTCGGCATACGGCATTCCCCAGGGGTTTATCCTAAGCCCTTTATTGTTTAATATCTACGTTAGACCCCTGTCCACTATAGTGGAGGAAGCTGGCCTCACTTTATTCTCATACGCAGACGACACGCAAATTATCTTTTCTCTCTCTAATGTGGAAGGTGGCAAAATCTCTGTTCTGAAACAAGGATTGACTCGGGTCTCTGAGTGGATGCGGAGTAATTTCCTTAAACTTAATGGAGATAAGACCGAGGTTGTTATCCTGGGCAAGGGAAGAGATTCATGGGGTCCTCAAAAATGGCCCATTGAAATGGGCCTCACTCCTCAAAATGTTGCCCAGGTCCGCAACCTTGGAGTCCTCATCGATGAAAAGCTCACGATGCGTCAGCCGGTAGTAAAGGTGGCTTCCATTTGTTTTGTCACTCTAAGATGGCTCCAAAAAATCCTCTGGATGCTCCCTGTCTCCACACAGAGGACTGTAGTCCAGGCATTGGTTGTTTCCCGCCTGGACTATGGAAATGTCCTTTACCTTGGAGCAACGTTAAATAAACTTCAAGTTGTGCAGAATGCGGCTGCACTGCTTTTACGCCATGTTCCTCGGAGAGTCTCTGCTTCCCAAGCACTCTACGATCTTCACTGGCTAAGGATTTCCAGTCGAATTAAGTTCAAGGCTCTCTGATACATTTTGAAGATTAAACAAGGCTCAGCCCCTGCGTACTTACAAGACCTTAACCAAGCCTATCATCCCAGTCGCTCCTTGAGATCCTCTGGGGAAGGTGATTTCGTGATTCCAAGATTCAGGTTGGTAAAGATGGGCGGCCGCTCATTTTCCCACCTGGGTCCGAAATTTTGGAATGCTTTGCCTGTTGTCTTAAAAACAGAAACAAATCTTCTCCGTTTCCGCAAGGGACTTAAAACGTGGCTCTTTCAGTAATGATAGTTATGACGAGTTTTTAGGCCCGTCAAATCGGGCACTGTTCACGTGGCGCTCCGCGCTTTAAATATTCTCAACAACTTTTTCACTTTATGCTTATTTTTATTTTTGATATCTTTAAATTTTTCACTTGGTTACTCTTTCACTTTTTTTCTTTTCATGAGTTATTTACATTCATCATAACAAAAAACATTCGATTCAATTCATCATTTTACTTTGGTTCATGATAACATTTTCAGTGATTCTACTTCATCCTTTATATATGCTACAAACGATGTATAGACATTTTTTCACAAAAGAGCCCTATGCATTTCGGCGCCTCTGCGGTGCCTTCATCAATCGAATGTTTTTTGTTATGATGAATGTAAATAACTCATGAAAAGAAAAAAAGTGAAAGAGTAACCAAGTGAAAAATTTAAAGATATCAAAAATAAAAATAAGCATAAAGTGAAAAAGTTGTTGAGAATATTTAAAGCGCGGAGCGCCACGTGAACAGTGCCCGATTTGACGGGCCTAAAAACTCGTCATAACTATCAGTTACACAACCAGGATTGACTACCCTGATAAATCGGAGCACCATTGGAACCAAAGACTATAAGGGATAAACAACGGAGTGCTCCTCACACCCCTAATTTCTATTGATCTTTCAGTAATGACTCAGGGTGTGTCTTTTCAGAAAATATTCATGGTTGTTCTTTTTCCCTCTCTTAATCTGTCCCTTGGCGCCGGGAAACCCACTGTGGGTAGCTGCGCACCTTATAAGTTTAAATAAATAAATAAAATACATACGATAAGTGAGTACATGTATGAGTGACTATATAGAACTGTTCGTGAATGAGTGGATGTGTATGTAGATGTTGGAATTACTGAATAGGTTGTTGTAACTGGTATTGGTATCTCAATTTTTTTGAAAATGTTAGTTTCTATTTTTGAAAGTGTGTATCAAAGGTTATATTAGGGTGAGAGGTCTGCTACTCTTACACAAGGATGATGTCATCAGTGATATCATCTGTGATGTCATTTGAGATGTCATCAGTGATGTCATGAGTGATGTCACCTACCATATCATGAGTGATGTAATATGTGACGTCATCAGTAGTGGATTGCGGGCACGCAAGTTATAGTTAGCTGATCTAACTATAACAGGGGAATTTCAATGGTTTTGTATGAGTGAAATGTCCAGCTAACTATGACGTGTGAAACTTAGGGTTTTTTCAGTCAATTTCTAAGGTTTTTTAAATGCTAATTCCTAACTATAACGTGTGTGAAACCTATGGTTTTTTCAGTGAATTTCAAAGGTTTTGTAAATGATAATTTTTAAATGTATTAATTATTATATTTCTTTCTTTTTATACTAATTTCCAAAATTTTTATTATAATTATTTATAGTTATTCTTATTTTTTAAGTTATATTCCATATTCTTAATGTAAAATAATAACAAAACAAATTCCCAAAATAATTTTTTAGTTAATTTTGTTTTAAAAAATATATTAAAATTAAATTCTATATATTTCCTTTTTCATTTTTTGGGGGGATAATCGTACGGTACGCCTACGGTGATCGCACCGTCCTTTGTATGGCTAATCGTACTCTTCGCATACCGGCGCACACGTCACAAATACGTTTTGACGTTACGCGGCACATCGGCGTTTCCGCGTGACATCATGTACGCTTGTTCGGCGCCCCGTACCCCACAAAAGTCTTATAATGTGTAAAATGATTTATCTATGTATTTAATGTAAATTTTAAGGGTAGACATTATCTGGGATAATCATGAAAATAGTTTTTTTATACTTTTAATAGGCGTATATTACTTTTAAAAGCAATTACACAAATCGCGGCAGTACGTCTATACGTACTCGCAGCATAAGCGCACCGTAAGCATACGCAAAGCCATGTGACTTTAAAAAAAACAGATTTGAATGGTTCATAACACTTCCTATTCTAACTGTTGAAAGACCCCTCCCATTTTAATCATTCTACTTTGACTTTCTCAGGAGAAGCATCTCTTCTGTGGAGCTCCAGTCATTTAGAAGAAAAATTCACCATGGCTGAATTTGTTGAGTCTTCTTCTGAACATTCCTCTGATGAAGAATTTGTACCTGAGCAGCAACAGAAGAAGAGGAAGGAAGCTGCTATTTGGGAATTTTTTACATTTCCTGAAGGAGAAAAAAAGGTCAACGCTCCCAAAGTGACCTCTAAAATTTTTGAGGTTACTCTCTCCAGGGGTGACCCCACCAAAAATACTAATTCGGGACAGTAAGCATGGTGCGCCATGTGAAGAATCTGCACCCGAAGTACTACACCAGAGTTGCAACACAAAGGTTGCAGGAGGACAGTCAAGCTGCTGTTCCTAGTACATCAAGTGCACCTCCACCTTCGCCGAGCAGTCCACATGCAAACATTCAACCAGATTTTGCGGATCTGACTATTCGTTGCAAATTTTGTGATGAATTACTATGCTATGGGGAACAATCTATTGACCTCATTGTGCGCAGGAAACAGGAGCACTGTTGTCCACGGCAATAATATTTTTTTTACTGTTTTGTTGCTGTTCCTCAGTTTTTGGGGTTCCAGTTTCATTTTTTTGTTTAAAAAAAAACAAACAAAAAAAACTTGTTCCAAAAATACAAAAAAAACACAAAACTAAAAAGACAAAAAAAACCAGTTCTTGTCAGAACTACCTTCACTGGTCAAAAAAAGAGCTATATTTCTATATTAGTGTGTAAAACTTTGTCTGATTGAATGTGTAGTGCATAAATGAATGAATGAATACATTAGTAGTGTATGGTGAATGTGAAAGTGCAGAACTATAAGGAAGTGCTACAGCATAAATCTATAAGGTGTTTACTTATAGTATACTGTAGTACTTTCAAAGCCCTTTAATGTAACATATGTGCATAAATATGTTACAAGTCTATGCTTCCCTTTGCACTGCTGGTGAAACTGCCTGGGTGAATTTGTAAGTGTTAGGGGCAGATTTACAACTTCCTTCTGCCTCTTTTACACCGCTATTGCATCACTTTTCTGACGCAGCAGTGGTGCAAAAGATGCGTCATGGTGTGTGGTATTTACAATGTGATGCATCTGGGAGGTGCGTCACATTGTAAATTCCTGTACCAGAAGGAGACATTCCTACACAGGGGTATAGGGGGCCGTTCAGGCGCAACACCTCCTAAAAGTGGCTGAGTGAAATCTACAAGATTTCATTTTGTCACTTTTGAGCTCATGCTGCGTCAAAACCCTGCACTTGCTTGAAGCAGGTGTAGATGCGTTGCACTTGATACGCAACTCAAACAATGCGCCGCCTTCACGGCACAGATACATCACATATCTGTGCCGTTTTTGCCCCATGGTGCACCACATTGTAAATACGGCGCATCCATGATGGTGATGTCACAGTGCACAATAACTGCCATATCCTTGGGGATGTGCCAGTTATTGTACATCTGCAAATTAGTGTTTTAATGTAGTGAATGGATTACCACACACTGATCAATGAGTCACTACAAAACTATAACAGGATTGACAGAGTGTTTGGTGGAAGTGTAAGGATAGAGACTGGGGAATTGAAGGTATAAAAGACAAGTTTGCAGGTGCATAGAAGACTGCAAACATACTCTATAGGAGTTGGAAGCAGTCCATGGCCTAAGGCGTACTTTGCTCCATGAGTACTTGGGTACTTACTGAATGATTACAGTTCTGCAAGGAGAGTGTCTGGCTGAATGTATAGCAGCTTCACTTTTAGAACAGTGTATAGATAAGCACATAGGGCCCGATTCACAGAACTAACTTAAGACAAAATCCTAAACTTACTACCATCTACGTATTCACAGAAGGCACTTACTCATTTTGGTATTCACAGAAGACACTTACTCATTTCGGTATTCACAGAAGTTAGGAGTCCTAACTTTAGTACTCCTAAATGCCTTCTGTGAATACCGAAAGTCTTAAAGTTAGGATTTTTCTCAGTTTAGTAGTAGTAAAGTTAGGATTCCTAACTTTAGGATTCCTAAATGCCTTCTGTGAATACCGAAAGACTTACAATTAGGATTTTTCTCAATTTAGTAGTAAAGTTGTACATTCTCTTCCACATTTCCTTCTATTAATGTATCAATTTCTGCAATGTCTTCCTCAGGACCAAAGTAACTAACCTGAATTTCTTCACAAACATTCCTTACATCTGATACAGATCCACGCAAAAGAGCACTGTTCAACTTTTTTAACTTTAGTGCTGGACTTTTTGCAAAAATACAATCTTCTGACTAATTTCCTCATTTGAGTATGATGTACTGCTAACCTCCAGAAATGGTGAAAAACAATTCGACATACTTTTTTAGAAAGACAAGCCAGAGAATGACCTTGCAAACCAGTATTTTCTCTCACTCTGCAAGGGTCTAGTCCTTGCAACATCTTAATCTTTTGTTTAACACTTTTCTTAGTATAGTTATGTTAGAAATTGCACAAAAAATCAATAGATTCCTGCCGTACACTACAAATACTACTGCAATTCCAAGTGTACACTGGAGCTTTAGGACGTTTCCCTAAAACTTCATCAGCTAACACCTCTTCTGCATTTCTAGGAACAATTTTTACTTTCTCAATAGGACAACCATTTCTAACCTCATAAGCACGACAACTAGTGTCAACGGCATGCAACAAATCATTACTCTGAAGATAACTCTCTTCATTAAAAAAAGGCTCAGAACTTGAACTGTTTCCATTCACCCAAAAAAACATCAGAAAAATTACTTTTGTTAATTACTCTTCTCCACTTACTTTTTGCCTTCATTAAATGGATTGGCTAATCTAGTGATCGAATTCTATTGATTACTAAAATAAACAACTTTTTTTTTCAATTCGAAAGCTTTCTCAACTATATTTTCTATACGTTTCTTCTTCTTATAAAATACTGGGATTGTTTTACATTTCTTCACTTCCTTGATCACATTTGACACAACTCTATTATAAAACATTCTTTTTCTAATTTCCTGAAATTGATTCTTCCTCCTTTTACTATACACTGTTTTTTTACAAGATGTTTCCCATGGTTGTTCTCTTTTCTCTTATTTTTCTATTTAGTTGCAGATACACTATATGTATATTTTGACATTGTCCACACTACTCTTAGTGTTTGATAAGTTCTTCAAAAAATATTTGTTCTCTTACCAGGACTTTTTTTCTTTTTGTTCACACATTGTTGTTCAGGTAAATCTTGTGGATGACTTCTCTTTAAATAATACGCTTTATTATGTTGTTTCCTCTTTTCACTTTTTGAAGGCATGATAAATATTCTTCTATTACTAAATAAATACAATGTAAAATCACTAAGTACAAAAAACAACTGTGTAACTGATAACAGAAGTGCATATACACTGCATAAATCTTTCAAGAACTACATCTGGAAGAAGAATACCTTTTTTTTTTTTTTATAATATTTATTAAATTTTCAAAAGTTTTTCCAAGTAATCCGACATATGTTTACTCTGTTCATCACCACCCCCTTTTCTGAATCGTTTTTGGCCACTATAGGTGTGGCAGGGTATACTCAGACATGAGTCCCTTTCTCACTGCATCATCAGGATTCAAGCAAGCCGGGCCGAAGAAGGCTGAAATGCCAGAAACCGGTCCCCGGTAGCTTGTCTCCTTTCTGGTGAAGAATTGGCTTGGTAGTTTAGTCTGCCCTGTTCCCATGATGCACTGGGCCAGGGACAGACTGATTTGCATATAGCCAGGTTCTGAGCTGGGATGATGCAGTGAGATAAATAACGGTGATGGGTCAAGCCCTGATCTTTGGACTGGGTAAGAGTGGTCTGCTTAATTCAGACACTCTGTTCATCACCACCCCCTTTTCTGAACCGACATATGTTTACAGCACATTCCATTTCCTCTGGTGGTTCTATATACATTTATCTATACATTCCAATACATTAAAACATAAAGAAAAACATAGAGAAAAATAGAGTAAGTATACACAATTTGAAAACTACATACTACCCAGCTCTAAACCATATTCAGAACATCAAAGAAAGGGAAAGAGAACATACACATGCAGAAATTAATTGTTTATCCCACTTTCTTATACTATACAAGGTTTGTCCTACTACTTTTCCACCTCGTAATAGGTTGCCATATTGTATCGCCTAATGCTTTAGCCCTTCTGCCTTTCCTGGCATATATTGCTTTTTCTAAGTTGTATATAGTGAGAAGACTGGCTATCCAATCCGAAAATAGTGGTGGAGTCTTATTCAGCCAATTCCTTGCTATGCAAATACGAAAAACTGCAATTGAAACAAAAATAAACTCTACTGGCATAGCCTCTACCGTATCGGCCACCCCTAAAATAACTAATTTATCTTCAAGTTTAATTTTAATCCTCAGTGTTTTATCAAAAAATTCTTCGATGGCCGTTTTCAGAGTAAACAGTTGTGGACATTGCGAGAACATATGTACAATGTCTGCCCCATTCGCGTTACACCGAGGACATGTTGTTCCCGTTGTCCCACCCCACTGGGCGATCCTAGCCGGGGTATGATAGAGTGAGAACACTGTTTTGAAATGCTGTGATTGAAGGGTTGCCGAGCATAACACTGTTCTACCCAGATCCAGTGACTCCTGAAAAGTTTCTGAGCCTACCCCCAGTTTTCCCATCCATTTCTGCGAATATTTCGCCCTTTCATCTGATTTGTTTTCTTTCAATTCAGCATATAATTGTCTTATCGTACATTTATTAGTTGTTCCTATATATTCCATGAACTTGCATTGTCCCATCCCTGCCGTGCCACCTTGCTTTTGTGTTAAGAAGCTCCTGGTTTGAAGATATTTAAAAAAGCTATTTTGCTCTAAACCAAATTTCCTTTTAAGCAACCCAAACTGTATCATATTACCCTGACTATCCAGTAGGTTCCCTATCTTCACTATGCCTTTGTTATACCAATCATACATAGTGGCATCCTTAAAGATCTCGCTTGGTAAAGAACAGTTTGTATATAATCTTGTATAATTGTTGTATCTGCCTAAGCCAAATTTTTTGGCCACTCCTTTCCACACCCTATATACTGCTTCCAAGGTCTTGAATCTCGTGTGTTTAAAGTACGTGAAGTCAGTTGTATTTAATAGCCCATTCTCAGCCTCCTCACCCAAAAGTATCATATAGACATTGGCTAATCCTACATTGATTCCCATTAAATGTTCTGACACTCCCCCACCTAATAACACCCTGCTATATTGTAGTACTGCTGCCCAATAATAAAGCCTGAAATCCGGTGCTCCCCAACCTCCTTTTTCCCTTCCTACAGTTAAGTGCCTATATGCTCTCCTTGTTTTCCCTTTAACCCAAATAAATTTATTCAGGATCGCTTCTAATTTGTTAAACCATAAAGTGTCAAAAAATAACGGTATGGATCTAAATAAATACAAGACTTTGGGGAATGTTACCATTTTAATAACGTTAATTCGGCCCATTAGGGTCAAGTGTAGATTATTCATTCTTTCCGTATTTGTTTTAATTTTTTCCAGTAGCGGGCGCATGTTGATTTCTACTAAACTGTCTAAATCAGCTGTAATCTTCACCCCTAAATATGTAACTTCAGGTGCTGTTCTTATATCCTGATAGTTTACCCAGTTGTTCTGTATTATTTGAGTTTTACCTTTGTTTAACGAGTACCCTGCGAACATACCAAAATGTGCAGCCTCTTGTTCAATTTCTATAATCGCTGTCCTTGGATCTGGTGTGACAACTGCCACATCATCTGCATATGCAAGCGTTTTATACTCATGTCCATGAAATCCAATCGGGAGAATATTTAGATTTCCCTCTAATCTTCTCAACAGGGGGTCTAAATATAGGGCGAAGAGTAGTGGTGAGGCCGGGCAACCCTGTCTTGTACCTCGCTTTATGCTTATGCTCTCCGTATACCCTCTGTTTATCCTTACTTTAGCTGTTGGGTTTAAATATAGCGCTTTAATAGCCTTTATGTAGCCTGTGCCTATCCCAAACCATCCCAAGACTTTCCACAGATAGCTCCAGGAGACCCTGTCAAAGGCCTTCTCTGCGTCCAAAAAAATAGCCGAGGCAGGGTCTCCTGCAGCACCCGCAGCGTCCAAAATGGTAACCATCCTCCTTGTGTGTTCTGTGGTCCCCCTTTACCTGGAATGAAGCCATGCTGTGTTGTGTATACCAGCCCCTCAATTACCCTGCTAAGCCTAAGTGAAAGGGCCTTAGAATATATTTTTGCATCCGCGTTCATGAGCGTGATTGGCCTATATGAGCCAGGGTCCGGATGTGATTTATTCTTTTTCAGGATAACTACAATACTTGCTCCAGCCCATGATTGTGGTATATTTTCCCCCATCTGTGCATGCCTTAGAATTTCTAGCATATCAATCCCCAGCGCTTCCCAGAAAGTCTTGTAAAATTCTGCCGGAATTTGGTCGGGCCCTGCGGCCTTCCCAGAAGGGAGTTTCATTACCGCATTATATATTTCGCCCAGTGTTAATGGTAGGTCCATAGCCTCTTTATCCTCTAACATCAGTTCTTTATGTGGGATTCCTGCCAAGTAATCCTCTATCACCTCCGCCCTAGTTCTCAAGTCTTGCTCATACAGTTCTGCGTAAAATTCCCTAAACACCTCCCTCACATCTTCCACCTTAGTTACAACATTCCCTCCTTTATTCTTAATTTCTTTGATTTCCCCGGCTGCCAGATCTTGTCTGATACGAACTGCTAGCAAGTGTCCAACCCTTTCATTAAACTCGTAGCATTTTTCTTTTTTTGCTAAGTAATTACTCGCTGCTTTGTTTGCCAATTTTTCCCCAGTCTCTGCCTTTTTCAGCTCTATTTCTAATAAGATCTGCTCGAGGGGTTCACGACTTATGACCGCCTGAATAAGTTGTTGTTCTAACTTCATTAAATCTTGTAACCTATTAGTCAATTCCAGTTTCTCTTTCTTACTCCTATGTAGAGTGTAGGCCAGTGTTTCCCCCCTTATCCCTGCCTTGAATGCGTCCCAAACCATTCCTGTAGATGCCGTACCTCTATTTACCTCCCAGAATTGTCTAATCCATACCTTCATTCTACTGACATAATCGGGTTCCTTAAGTAGCCTCCTTTCGAATGTCCAGTTATATTCTTTATGACATACATTACAATTCCGGGATATAGAGAGCACCAATGGATTGTGGTCCAAGAAGACCCGGGGTAGCATTTCAATTTTCACTTCTGATACTAAGGGACTCGAAACTAAGAAATAATCCAGTCTTGCTATACTCTTGTGGGGAGCTGAGTAGAAGGTACTGCCTGACCCTGCAGGATTATATGCTGACCATACATCTACCAATGCGTTGTTATACATTAAATTAGCAATAGCCCTTCTTGTTCTTCTCTTCCGGTCTCCCAACATCCCCCCTCCCGTCATACCCAACCCTGTCAGACCATTGATATTAAAATCTCCGCAAAAGATTACTGGTTCTGGCCATAAAGCCAATTCCGTGTCTAAGAAATCAAATAATTCAGGTTCGTCTTCATTCGAGCCATAAACAGAAACAATTGTGTATCTACCTCCAGTTATTATTTCTCCCTCTACCATTACCCATCTACCTTCAGCATCTACCTTCTTCCTCTTTACTAGCACAAAACCCTTTTTTGCAAGAATAGCGACTCCCTTTGACTTAACATCTTGCTGTGTACATGCTAAAACTTCATATCCTAGCTGATCCATAAGATATTTATCTTTCCCTCTCATATGCGTCTCCTGGAGACAGATAACATCCAATTTTAATAATCTACACATGGCCGCTACTTTCTGCCTTTTCCCGCCATCATTCAACCCGCAAATATTAATGGTAGCAAGTCTTATAGCCATTTGATTTTAAAATAGGTCCCACAATCTCTTTCCTCAAATCTTTTTGTTGTTGCCACCTGGTTGTGCCTACAAACCTTCATACTTTGTGCTGTACATACCCTTACCTCCTGCTCACCACCTTCCCCACCCCCCCCCCTCCCTCAACCCCCCCTTTCCCCCCCTCCCCTTGCTAACCCCCCCCTGTTACAGGCAAATAGGTCAATCTTGACCTATGTGTGGCTGCTCTCTACTGTAGTGTCGCCTCCTTCTCCTGCCCAAGTTACTCACATTAAGATAGACCGTACTCTTAAAGTTTTCCTATACATCCTATGCTGGTTCCGATTCCCTACTTTTCCTACCTTTCTGATTCTCTGTAATCTCTGCGAGGTATTCGCCTGCCTTTACTTCCGAAAAAAACATTCTGGTGCGTCCCCCTGTGATAACTTTTAGTTTAGATGGATACATCAGATATGCCTCAGAGCCCTGCCGTTGGAACGGGGTGATAAGCTGCCTAAGTTTCCACCTCCTTTCCACCGTTGTATGACAAAAGTCAGGTCTAGTAAAAAAGGTAATTCCTTCAACTGACTTTTTCCTATCTGGTCTTGCAGTCTCCATAATTTCCTGCCTGGCCAAGAAGTTACCAAAAAAAACCAACATTGCCCTAGGTAAACCATTCTGGTTAGCTCCTCTTCCTCCCTTCTGCGTTAGCGGAAATCTGTGCGCTCTCTGTACTTCCAGCTCCCATTGCCACTGCGCCTCTGGGTATGCGTCTTTTAATAGTTTAATCATAAACCCCCTTGGGTCCTTCCCTTCCAGCCCTTCCTCTAAGCCCAAAAAGCGTAAGTTGTTCCGCCTTTGGCGATTTTCAAAATCTTCCAGTTTCCACTGAAAGTCCTCGATCACTTTTCCCTGCTCTGTTCTTGCATTCTGCCAGTCCGTGACTTCATCCTCCAGTCTTCCAGTCCTCTCTTCCACTTGTTCCACCCTGCCTTCCACCTCCACATATTTCCTACTCAGTTTCCTAATGCTTGCTTGAATTTTCTTAGTGTCTTGTCTCGCTCTTCTACTTTCTAGGCGAGCCTCTAGGTGCATTTGTTTCAGCATGGAAAACATTCCATCCAGAGTTGCTTGAGGTGGGATATCAGATGCGTCTTGAGGTGTATTTAAAGGATAGTTCTCAGGTGCTTCGCCTGGGTCCTGTTCCTGATACATTTTGGCGGTGCTACCATAATCCCATAACAGCTTCCTATTTGTACTTGACGCGGCTCTATCTAAGTCTCTTTCTCGCCTTATCATAGTTCTTCTTCTCTTCTTTTGCGTTTCCTTACTTCTATGCTCACTAGAAGGAGATTCCTCTGATTCAGTTCCTGATGAGAGATCTGTAATACTGCCCTCCTCCTCTGACCCCAACAGAAGAAGAATACCTTAATGAATTTATCAGTAGTTCAACTTTTCAGCAGTGAATGGATTAGTATATGCTACTAAATGCATCACTAAAACAGTACAAGGGGAAACACATACTATAACAGCGGAATTGAAGGTCTAAAAGACAAGTTTGCAGGTGCATAAAAAACTGCATGCATAGTGTATAGAGGTTTGAAGCATTCCATGGCCTAAGGCCTACTTCAATGCATCAGTACTTGGATACTGTTAAATAATTACAATTCTGTAAGTCGATTGCCTGACTGAATTTATAAGTGCTTCAGTGTTAATGCAGTGAATGGATTACCACAGGCTGCTAAATTGGTCACTACAGTACTACAAGAACAGTCCCAAAGTGTTTGGTGGAAGTATAAACATACAGAGTGGAGAATTGAAGATATAAAGCACAAGTGTACAGGTTAATAGAAGAATATATATATACTGGATAGAGGTTTGAAACAGTCCATGGCCTAAGGCCTACTGCACAGCATCATTACTTGAGTACTATTAAATGATTACAGTTGTGTAAGGAGAGTACCTGACTAAATGTATAAGTGCTTGAGTTTTAGTGGACTGAAAAAATTATCATAGACTGCTAAATGGGTCACTATAATAGTGCAAGAACAGTCACAGAGTGTTTAATGGAAGCATAAGGATACGGAATGGAGAATTGAATTTGTGAAACACAAGAGTGCACATGGATACTAAAATGCATATATACTGGATAAGGGATTCAAGCAGTTCATCTGCTAAGGCCTACATTACTGCATCAATACTTGAGTACTGACTAAAAGATTACACTTCTGTAAGGAGAGTGCCTGACTGAATTTATAAGTGCTTCAGTGTATGAGGACAGACGAGGAGTATGAGGAAAGAGGGAAGAATATGAAGAGAGAGGATTGAGAATGAGGAAATAGAGAGGAGTATAAGGGCACACATGTGTGTATAAGGAGAGAGGGATGTGTATGAGGAAAGAGGGTGGAGTACCAGAAGATAGGGGGGAGTATGATGAGAGGACGGAGTATGAGGAAAGAGGGACAAATGAGGAGAGAGGGTGGAGTAACAGGAAAGAGGGGGGAGTATGAGGACAGGGGTAAGGGGAGAAAGAGAGGAGAATGAGGAGACAGGGAATATCAGGACAGAAGGGGAGTATAAGGAGAGAGAAGGAGAATGTGAGGAGAGACAGAAGATTATGTGGAAAGAGGGGTGAGTATGAGAACAAAGGAGAAGTAGAAGCAAAGAGCAGTGTGTATGAGGAGAAAGCAGACAGTATGAGGAGAGAGGGAGGAGAATGAAGAGAAAAGAGACATATAAGGAAAGAGGGGGTGTATGGGGAGAGAGGGGAATATGAGAAGAAGGGGGAGTAAGAGGAGAGATGGAAGAGTAAGATGAAAGAGGGGAAGTATGAAAAGAGCAGGGAGTATGATTAGAGATAAGGGAGTATTAGTAGAGAGGAAGGAGTATAAGGACAGAAAGGGGAAGTATGAGGAGAGAGAGGAGGAGTATGAAGACAGAGGGGATACTATATGTAAAGAGGACCGACAATGAGTAGATAGGGGTGTGTATAAGCAGAGAGGGGAGAGTATGAAAAGAGAGGGGGGAGAATGGGGAGAAAAGAGGAGTATAACGAGAGAGGGGTGTATGAGGACAGAGGGACTACTATGTGAAGAGTGGGAGATTATGAGGACATGGGGGAGTATGAGGAGTGAAGGGGGTATGAGGAGAGAGGGAGGAATATGACAAGAGGGGGAAACATGAGGAGGGGAGAGTATGAGGAAACGGGGGTATAAGGGGTGAGGGTGGGTGTAAGGAGAGGGGAGAGTATAAGAAGAGAGAGGGGATTATGAGGACAAGGGTGGGAGTATGAGGAGAGAAAGGGGTATAAGGAGAGAGGGGGAGTATTAGACAAAGGAAAATATGAAGAGATGGGGGAGTATAAGGAGACACTGCAGTATGAGGGGAGAAGGGGAATATGAAGAGAGTGGAGAGTATGAAGAGAGTGGAGGGTATGAAGAGAGAAAGGGGAGTATGAGGAGAGATGAGGGAGTAACTGAGGGAGGGGAGAGTATAAGAAGAGAGAGGGAGAGTGTGAGTATGAAGAGAGAAGGGGGAATATGTTGAAAGAGGTGCAAGTATAAGGACAAAAAAGGAGTATAAGGATATAGGGTTCTATATAAGGAGAGAGAGGAGAGTATCAGAAGAGAGGAGGGAGAATGTGGGGTAAAGGGGATCATTAGGAGAAAAGGGGTGTATAAGGACAGCGGGTACAGTATGAGGAGAAAGAGAGGAGTTTAAACAGATAGGGGATTATGAAGAGTGAAAGGGGTATGAGTAGAGAGGGGGAGTATGACGAGAGGAGGAAATATAAGGAGTGGGGGGAGTATGAAGAGACTGGGAGTATGAGGAGAGTGGTGCAGACTATATGCAGAGAGAGGGAGGAGTAAGAGAAGAGAGCAGGGAGTATGAAGAGAAAGGGGAAGTATGAAGAGAGAGGGGGGAAATGAGGAGAGAGGAGGAATATGAGGAGAGACAAGGGAGTATGAACACAGAGAGGGGGAGTATGAGGACAGAGGGGAATATAAGGACAAGGGGGTAGTATGAGGAGAGAGGGAGGAGTAAGAGGAGAGAGGGGAGAATATGAAGACAGGGGGGAGTATAAGACACGGGGCAGTATGAGGAAAGAAAGGTGAGAATGAGGGGGAATATCAGGAGAGAGTGGGGAGTATAAGGAAACAGAGGGGGATTATGAGGAGAGAGGAGGGAGTATGAAAAGAGAGACAGGAGTATGAGAAGAGAAGAGAGAGTATGTGCAAAGAGGGGCGAGTATAAGAAGAAAGGGGGAGTTTAAGGAGAGAGGAGTATGTATGAGGTGAGAGGAGGGAATATGAAGAGAGAGTAAGAAGAATGTGGAGAGGGGTGAATATGCAGAGTAGGGGGAGTATGGAAAAAGAGGCGCAAGTATGAGGAGAAAAGAGGAGTATAAGGAGAGAGGAGTGTGTATGAGGAACGAAGGGAGAGTATGAGAAGAGAGGGGGGAGAATGTGGAGAAAAGGGGAGTATAAGAAAAGAGAGGGTGCATTAGGAGACAAAGGGTACTATGAGGAGACAGGAAGAAGTATGAGGAGATGGAGAAGTATGAGGAGTGTAGGAGGTATGAGGAAAGAGGAAAGAGGTGGTAGTATGAGTAGAGAAGAAAGAGTATGAGGAGACAGAGAGGAAGTGTGATGAGAGAGGGAAAGTATAAGGAGAAAGGGGTGTGAATGAGGAGAGAGGGGGGAGTTTGAGAAGAGAGGGGTAAGAATATGGAAAAAGGGGCAAATATAACTCCTTAATGTACTCAGACGCACAGTGTGATATTAGACAAAAAAAATGTGACCATGCATTTTACCAAAACACATTTACTACTCTAAAACGGTTAAGTGACTGCACACATTCCATGTATGTAACTACTACATTTCAGTGGACAACCTTGACTCATTTTGCAAATACATATGCAATTTGCTACATTATTTTTGCCAACATTACATCAAAAAAGTGACACAATAGAACAACAAAGAGGCACAAGGGGCTTGTAAATCTGCCCCAGAGTGTATGCAAGGAGAGAGGGAGGAGTAAGAGGAGAGAACAGAGAGTATGAAGAGAAAGGGGAAGTATGAAGAGAGAGGGGGAAATGAGGAGAGAGGAGGAATATGAGGAGGGACAGGTAAATATGAACACGGAGAGTGGGAGTATGAGAACAGAGGGAATTATAAGAAAAAGGGGGTAGTATGAGGAGAGAGGGAGGAGTAAGAGGAGAGAGGGGGGATATGAAGACAGGGGGAGTATAAGGACATGGGGGAGTATGAGGAGAGAAAGGTGAGAATGAGGAAAGAGGGGGAATATCAGGAGATTGTGGAGTATAAGGAAGCAGAGGGGGAGTATGAGAAGAGAGAGAGGACTATGAGAAGAGAAGAGGGAGTATGTGTAAAGAGGAGCTAGTATAAGAAGAAATGGAGAGTATAAGGAGAGAGGAGTATGTATGAGGAGAGAGGAGGGAATAATGAAGAGAGAGAGAGAGAAGAATATGGTGAAAAGAGGAATATAAGGGGAGAGTGAGTGTATAAGGAGAGGGGGTAGTATGAGGAGACAGTAAGAAGTGTGAGGAGAGGGGTGAATATGAAGACAGGGGGAATATGAAGAATAAGGGGAGTATGGAAAAAGAGGGGAAAGTATGAGGAGAGAAAGGTGAGAATGAGAAAAGAGGGGGAATATCAGGAGAGAGTGGGCAGTATAAGGAAACAGGGGGGAGTAGGAGAAGAGAGAGAGGACTATGAGAAGAGAAGAGGGAGTATGTGTAAAGAGGAGCTAGTATAAGAAGAAATGGGCAGTATAAGTAGAGAGGAGTATGTATGAGGAGAGAGGAGGGAATATGAAGAGAGAGAGAGAAGAATGTGGACAAAAGAGGAGTATAAGGGGAGAGGGAGTGTATAAGGAGAGAGGGGATAGTATGTTGAGACAGTAAGAAGTATGAGGAGAGGGGTGAATATGAAGACAGGGGGGAATATGAAGAGTACAGGGAGTATGGAAAAAGAGGGGCAAGTATGAGGAGAAAAGAGGAGTATAAAGACAGACGAGTGTGTATGAGGATAGAAGGGAGAGTATGAGAAGAGAGGGGGAAGAATGTGGAGAAAAGGGGAGTATAAGAAAAGAGGGGGTGTATTAGGAGACAAAGGGTACTATGAGGAGACAGGATAAAGTATGAGGAGATGGAAGAGTATGAGGAGTAAAGGAGGTATGAGGAGAGAGGTGTGAGTATGAGGAGAGAAGAAAGAGTATGAGGAGAGAGAGAGGGAGTGTGAGGAGAGAGAGGAAGTATAAGGATAGAGGGGTGTGTATGAGAAGAGAGGGGGAGTATGAGGAGAGAGGGGAAAGAATATGGAAAAAGGGGAGTATATAATTCCTTAATGTACACAGATACACAGTGTGATATTAGACAAAAAAATATGAGACCATACAATTGACCAAAACACATTTACTACTCTAAAACGGTTAAGTGACTGCACACATTCCATGTATATAACTACTACATTTCAGTGGACAACTCTGACTCATTTTGCAAATACATATGCAATTTACTACATTATTTTTGCCAACATTACATCAAAAAGTGACACAATAGAACAACAAAGAGGCGCAAGGGGCTTGTAAATCTACCCCAGAGTGTATGCAGGGAGAGAGGGAGGAGTAAGAGGAGAGAACAGAGAGTATGAAGAGAAAGGGGAAGTATGAAGAGAGAGGGGGAAATGAGGAGAGAGGAGGAATATGAGGAGGGACAGGGGAATATGAACACAGAGAGGGGGAGTATGAGGACAGAGGGGAATATAAGAAAAAGGGGGTAGTATTGGGAGAGAGAGAGGAGTAAGAGGAGAGAGGGGGGAATATGAAGACAGGGGTAGTATAAGGACAGGGGGGAGTATGAGGAGAGAAAGGTGAGAATGAGAAAAGAGGGGAAATATCAGGAGAGAGTAGGGAGTTTAAGGAAAGAGAGGGTGAGTGTGAGGGGACAGGGGGGAGTGTGAGAAGAGAGAGAGGAGTATAAGAAAAGAAGAGGGAGTATGTGCAAAGAGGGGCGAGTATAAGAAGAAAGGGGGAGTATAAGGAGAGAGGAGTATGTATGAGGAGAGAGGAGGGAATATGAAGAGAGAGAGAGAAGAATGTGGAGAAAAGGGAAATATAAGGGGAGAGGGAGTGTATAAGGAGAAAGGGGAGAGTATGAGGAGACAATAAGAAGTATGAGGAGAGGGGAGAATATGAAGACAGGGGGGAAATGAAGAGTACGAGGAGTATGGAAAAATAGGGGTAAATATGAGGAGAAAAAAGGAATATACGACAGAGGAGTGTGTATGAGGAGAGAAGGGAGAGTATGAGAAGAGAGGGGGAAGAATGTGGAGAAAAGGGGAGTATAAGAAAAGAGAGGGTGTATTAGGAGACAAAGGGTACTATGAGGAGACAGGAAAAAGTATGAGGAGATAGAGGAGTATGAGAAGTATAGGAGGTATGAGGAGAGAGGTGGGAGTATGAGGAGAGAAGAAAGAGTATGAGGAGAAAGAGAGGAAGTGTGAATAGAGAGGGGAAGTATAAGGAGAGAGGGGTTGTATGAGAAGAGAGGGGGGAGTATGAGGAGAGAGGGGGAAGAATATGGAAAAAGGGGCGAATATAATTCTTTAATGTACACAGACGCACAGTGTGATTCTTGACAAAAAAATATGAGACCAAGCATTTTACTAAAACACATTTACTACTCTAAAACGGTTAAGTGACTGCACACATTCCATGTATATAACTATTACATTTCAATTGACAACCCTGACTCATTTTGCAAATACATATGCAATTTACTGCATTATTTTTGCCAACATTACATCAAATAAGTTACACAGTACAAACAACAAAAAGGCACAAGGGGCTTGTACATCTGTCCTAGAGTGTATGCAGAGAGAGAGGGAGGAGTAAGAGGAGAGAGCAGGGAGTATGAACAGGAAGGGGAAGTATGAAGAGAGAGGGGGAAAAATGAAGAGAGAGGAGGAATATGAGGAGGGACAGGGGAATATGAACACAAAGAGGGCGACTATAAGGACCGATGGGGAATAAAAGGAAAAGGGGGTAGTATGAGGAGAGAGGGAGGAGTAAGAGGAGAGAGGAGGGAATATGAAGCTGGGGCAGTATAAGTACAGGGGGGAGTATGAGGAGATAAAGGTGAGAATGAGGAAAGAGGGGGGAATATCAGGAGAGAGTGAGGAGTATAAGTGGACAACACTGACCCATTTTGCAAATACATATGCAATTTACTGCATTATTTTTGCCAGCATGACATCAAAAAAGTTACACACTACAACAACAAAAAGGCACAAGGGGCTTTTAAATCTTCCCAAAAGTGTATGCAGCAGTGTATGTATACTGACTGGAAAATTGTAGATTTAGAACCCAAACCTGATTCTAAATAAGCAACACTATTAACTACTCTACAACTGAAAAAGTGACTGCACACATTCTACATTTTTTAGTACTGCACTTTATTGCACAAATGTGACTCACTAAACACATTAACTTACCAAATGATTTTATCACAATAGTTGCCCAAATGCAGACAAACTCAGAATATGATTCTACACTCTTTAGAAGAATAAACACATTACTCTTATTAAAAACAAATGTACCACATACATTCCCTTACAAGTTATAAACTCACCTTTCAAATTGATTTGTAGATTAAGAAGAATGCCACTCACACAGCAGATATTCTTATACAGAATCTATTTACCTCAGTGTTTGCAGCAGAACCAAAAAAATGCACATGTTCCCTCTCAATTTACACATATATACATGTTAATAACAAATCAAATTCCTTCACACATTAATTCAACAACAAACAAACATTTCTATTGGTTGAACATTTGAACCCTTTTCAAGTGACATAACCTTGCACCCTACCCCAACAGATAATGCAAAAGTCAACTGTCCACAGAGGTCAAAAGTTCAGCACACTGTAAAACACTCCTCCTACAAATGTGTACACTCTGCATAGGTACATTCTTATAAGTACCAAAAAAGAGAAAAGCTCTTATTAGAACCAACCAACATCTAAACACATAAGCTTGATAGATATCTATAAAATATATTTTTTAATTGATTTTTCTTGCTTAGGTACGCTTACGGGACGACTTACACACTTCGCACTGTACGTCGTACTTACGTGCATGGTACGCGTACGGTAAATCTACTGTTAAAAGAAAAAGAACCTCTATCACTAATTTTTATACTCCCTGGGGACCCCATCCCCCGGGGCTAAAATGCAACGTTGGGGACCATGGGGGTAGCCCCAATGCCCCCACGGTCCCATCCAGCTCCCCGCGTCCTTCGGGAGCCAGCATTGCTTTTCCTCGGAGAGAGCAGCTTACATGCTGCTCTCCCTAATGAAAAGCAATCTTCTTTCCTATTTGAAATAGGAAAGCAGTTAGCTGTGGTAGGGTGAGAGCCGCGAGTCTCCCGCCCTACCATAGCAAACAGCAGTGTCCCGGGGGTAGGCACCCCAGGACACTGTGGGAGCTGGCCCTGGGGGGTGGCGGTCCCCAGGGCCACCACAAGGCTCCAAGAGAGGGGCCGTGCTGCCCCCCTCCCAACATTAAAAAGCCCAAGGGAATGGTGGTCCCCGGATCTGGGGGGTCCGTGACGGACCCCCCTATTTTAAAGATTACAGCCCCGGAGAGGTGGCAGTCCCCGGGGCATGTGGGGGGGGCTTAAGCCCACTCACACAGGTATTTTTTAAAAAAAGAAGCCCTGTGGGTGATGCTCTGCGGGGGGGGCCGTGAGCCCCCCGCATACATAGAGTTAAAGCCCCGGGTGTGGCGTTCCCCGGGGCTGGGGGGCCCCTCTGGGCCCCATTATAAATAAAAACATTGCCCCCGGGATTTGGCCCCCCCGGGGGCTAAATAACAATAAAGCAGGCTCCTGGTTTGTTTTTCTTTTTCACGGCGTACACGTACCATATGTGTATTCTGTGATTTAAAAAAATTAAAATAAAAGATTTTGACCTTGGGGATCTTCTGAAACCCCTAAGCAGCCCTAGGGAGTCAGGAAATCCTACATCAAATAGAAAACTTGTCCTGTTAATCTACACACTCAATCTACACACATATACAAATAAATAACAAATCACATTTATTCTCACATTAAATCAAAACGAAACACACTTTTCTATTACTTGAACTTTTGAACCCTTTCCAACTGACAAAACTTTCAACCCTACCCCCATTCCACATTCAGCCAGTTACCATAGAAACACTTCAGGGAACACCTAACTGAGCACACAGGTGAAAAGTTCATCATGCATTGTTGCAAATCAAAACAGCAAGTGTGCTTGACTTGTCAATATACCAGCTTATCTTAAGTAATGTTCTTTTCTATCACTTTTTCTTAACCAATAAATATCAGGCTTTTGAAAAAACAGAAAATTGCACCCTAATTTTCTGTGTAAAATGTTTTCAAACAGCCAATCATTTCTTTGCTTTTTTCAAAAGTCCACTTATCCACCATTTTAGAAAAATTTTATTTTTCAAACTGCCATTTCATTTACAGAGACCATCTGAGTGCATCCAGACCTCTCTTCAAGATGCTTAGAGTGTGGATTGTGGGACACAGCTATATTTTCTGGAGTCAAAAGTACACAGAACAGAAAGTATTTCACAAAGACCTAGGTTTACCAAATATAGACATTCAATGGATTGGATGGAGAGGGTTAAAGTGGCACCAATTGATGCCATTGGTTAAATCCTTTTTGCATCTCCAAAACCCTGACCTCATAATTGTGCACTGCGGTGGCAATGACCTAGGCACTTTGAATGGGGTAGGCCTGGAAATGTTTATGAAGGACACCTTTACAGAACTGATGTCACCTTTCCCCCAAACTACCTTTGTCTATTCTAATACATGCCAAAGGCAGAATTGGAACTGGTCCAATGAATTTTGTCCACAGATTGAGAAAGCTAGGAAACATGTGAATAAATCTGTTTCTGCTTTTCTCTATAGACTATAGAATGGGGTCCATTTACAACAACAATCTGCGTTTCAATATGCAAGGCATCTATAGAAGAGATGGTGTACATTTTACAGATGAAGGGAACAGAATCTTCCTCATGAACTTTAGACTCTGCATCAGTACTTACTTGTGTAGGTACTAAAATCTCCCAATAAACACAAGGGCTCTTTTCAGAGCCACCCAACATCCAAACACATACACTTCATAAATATCTGAAAAATATTTTCCTTTTTCTTGCTTAGGTACGCTTACGGGGCGACTTACAAACTTTGCACCGTACGTCATACGTATGTGCATGGTACGCATACGGTAAATCTACCGTAAAAAAAAATAGCTTCTATCACTAATTTTTATAATCCCTGGGGACCCCATCCCCCGGGGCTCAAATACAATGTTGGGAACCGTGGGGTGAGCCCCAATGCCCCCACGGTCCCAGCCGGCTCCCCGAGTCCTTTGGGAGCCGGCATTGCTTTTCATCAGAGAGAGCATCTTTCATGCTGCTTTCCCTAACGAAAAGCAATCTGCTTTCCTACTTGAAAGAGAGAGCAGGTTAACCTGCTCTCTCATTCAAATAGGAAAGCAGTTTGCTGTGGTAGGGTGGGAGCCGTGAGGATCCCGCCCTACCATAGCAAACAGCAGTGTCCCGGGGGTAGGCACCCCGGGACACTGCAGGAGCCATCCCTAGGGGGTGGCCATCCCCAGGGCCGCCACAAGGCTCCAGGAGGGGGGCCACTCAGCCCACCTCCAACATTAAAAAGCCCCGGGGTGGTGGTCCCAGGGGCTTGGGGGTCGGTCATGGACCCCCTATTTTAAATATTAGAGCCCCGGAGAGGTGGCGGTCCCCGGGGTGTGTGGGGGACTTGAGTTCCCCCCCGCACACATATAGTTAAAGCCCCGGGGGGTGGTGGTCCCCGCTGCTAGGTGGCCCCTCTGGGATCTGAATTGTGAGCCCTGCTGACCGCAGTGTAGGTGAAAGGAAGAAGTCAGCACAGACGTAAGTCAGCAGTGCTGTGCCTCTGGGTTCGCTGGGGGCCTGTATCGAGGAGGCCGGCTGTCACGGCGGTGGCCTCGTGGCAGGGTGAGGGGTTCCACCCTGGCAGACTCGTTGGCCATCCGGAAGTGAACCACTCCCAGAGCCCCGGCCTATTTATTCACACTCCTACCCTGGACTGGCGTACGCCGGACCAGCTCACTTAGCTTACACTTACAGGGGGGACAACACAGCTACATGACCGAGGTCTTCCCAATGTCTGAGGTGACATGGTGGCATCCACTGTCTACAACACTACAAACACCAGAGGTATATGTCCACATGGATAGGTCTGTAATCTGCATACTGAGGTCTGTCCAGCACATCACCGCCACACTTGGCAACTCAGCGATAAGTCCTTGAGAATATGCCCCTTTGACTGCCAAATGAGTGACTCATCCTGGAGTCGAAGAGTCCCAAAACTAAACAATGTAAAACCGTTATTTAACAATTGAAAGACGGAAGGCCTTCCCAAAATTCAAATGTGAGTATTTAAAAGACTGCATGATTCAAAGACCAGCTTTCAACTCCTTGAGTTAGCAAGGCAGCCTGCAAATTTAAATATTTAACCAATATGTAACCAAAGTGTGTTGAACTTTGCAGGAGTTTAGAGCATGACCATAACCTTCTGCGTCACTCACTAGAATTATTAACTCTGCGCTGTGGGTTACACAAGGATCAATGTAACCAAGACTTTAAGCCTTTCAAACAGTTTTCACATTTTGCATATAATACAAGTCTATGGCCTTCTTCTTTCACAAGTTATTTAAAATGGTATTAAAGATATCATAGTTATAAAGCATAAGATAATAAACATTTTGTAATGTAACACCTACTTTCATTAAACAATATTTTGTTTTCACCGTGGTTGGTGCTGAGTATCTCTAGACATAATATCATGTTTCAGGATACTCCTTTTACCAGAATGCATTTGAGTGAACTGGGTGCTGGGATGTCAAGGAAGTGTGTTATCACACTGTTTTTGTTTGATGACGCTTCCTTGAGCAGGTTGAGCTGACGAGCTCTGAATGATGCACCTGCACTCAAGGAATGTTTCTGTGACCTGAAAAGACTGTTTACTGAAAAGAGTGTTAAGCAGCATTTCCCGTACCTCTAACTGAATGTGTTGCTCTCTACTGCTGAAGGACAACTATACAGAAACATGAGCATATGCCGCGAGATACTCAGCACTTGATGAAGCAATCATGGTGAATTTGTTTGTCATTATTTATTTATTTACTTATTGACTTATTGACCCCAGAGGAGTATCTCTAAGCTACGGAGAAGCAGCAGTCAGAGCCGAATAAATGCAGGTATTTTTTAGAAAAGCTAAGTTTTATGGAGCTTTCTAAATAAAAGTTAGTCTGGGCATTTATGGAGATGAATTGGAAGCTGATTCCAGTAATAGGGGGCTATTTAGAAGATGGATTTCCCACCCAAGGAGGTCCCTTGAAGCGTGGGATAATGAGCAAAGATTTTGCACCTGAGCGGAGGGATCTGTGTGGCTGGTGTTGAATACGTTTTTCTGCTGGATAACCAGGACCTTTACCATTTAGTGTTTTATGTACCTTAACATATCTTAAATCTAATCTGCTTACGTATCGGTAGCCAGTTTAAACATTGTAGTAGCGGAAGAGACGCTGCTCTGGCAGTTGAGTTTGAGACAAGGCCAGCCGCCGTGTTTTGAACTACCAGAAGTTTATTAATGGAGGACTCACTAGCTGAAATCAAAAGGGCATTGCAGAAGTCCAGGCAACTTAGCACCAGAGATCGGATGAGTGTTTTACGTATGGTAAGGGGAAGAAAAAGAAATACCCTACGTAAGAGGCTTAACACATGGAAGCATAAGCCCATGGTGGTTGTAACTTGCTCTTTCATTGTGAGTTTCTGGTCCAGACCGATGCCTAGGTTCTTGACCACAGTCATTAGGACCATGGTGGCGCCTAATTTGGGTGGCCACCATTCTGGGGACCAGATCAGAGGGGCATCTCAGAACAGCATGATCTCAGTTTTTCCAGCGTTCAGCTGTAAAAAATTATTCTTCATCCAGGCAGTAATTGCACTCATGCCTTCCGAGAAAGTGGTCTGAGTATTGTTGGAGTTTTTTATCAAAAGACAGTAAAATCTGGGTGTCATCAGCATAAGAAATCGGAGTAAAGCCAAGCTTTCTAGTATTAAATTTGTTTTATTGACAAAATACAGAGCAAGAAAAGACCCACAGTCAAAGTCGTCTACAACCCAGCGGGCCGGCGGTTGAAAGATCAGTTGCACAGGCAAGTCAATACCCATGAATGGGTGTCAAACATTAAACACAGCAAGCCGCCTACAAACCAACAGGGCTGGCCGCGTCTTAAGGAAGGTGAAAAGCAGTGAAAGGGGCTGCTCACTATCACACTTATCAATAAGGCAGCCAAAGGCCACCAATCGTGGCCCACCCCACAGAGGTGACCTCTCTACAAAGCATTCCGAGTCCACCCTGAAGCCCCATCAAGGAAAGTAATGGGTGCAGTGTAGCTAACCTCTAGATACATACCCCAATACTGCCCCTCTGGACCACTCACCCAAGTCGGGCCACGGTGTAAAAGAACACCTGCGTTGGATCCCTTCCGACCAACCATAGGCTAGGCTTGCAATCTTATCGAATATTGCCAGCAAGAAAAGGAAACCAAGGAACCCCCCCAACAAAAACAACAATCTACCCCTCCACCCTACCCCACCTTCCTTCTCCCCACCCAACCCCCAATGATCCATGTTCGAAAGTGCATCCGTGCACTTTCAGCCAACCAACAACACTTTTTCTACTCCCGACCTCCCCATCCGTAAACTTCTACCCCGTGTCCGTAAGGCGCAACAGTCGGAGGTATCTGGGGCAAGTAACCTCTTGGAATTCGGAGGCCAACAGAGACAGGAAGGGTCGCCACAGATCAGCGTATTTGGCGCCCTCCCCTGCTCTGGACAACAAGAGTTTTTCCATTTCAAGCACCATCCAGAGGCGATGGAGCCACCCCAGCATAGCTTGACTCCAGTGGTGTGGAGAGCATGAGAAGCACGTTTGAGCATACCCATCCCACTCGGGGTGAAAAATGCAAAAACAAAAGTTGATGGACAGAATGCAGAACAATGTCATACATTCACCCCAGTACAGAGATCTGGGCCTAAATCCATCGTTTTTGCACTCCACACCACCCCAGTTCAGACATGGCCATATGCAAATCAGCTTTGAACCTGTGCCTCATGGGAACAGTCCAGCCCGAACTGCCAAGCCATGTCTTTCCTGGACCAGAATCAAGCATCCTAGGACCGGTTTCTGGCTATCAGCTGTCTTCAGCCAGGATAGCTTGACTCCAGTGGTGTGGAGAGCACGCGACTCACGTCTGAGCATACCCATCCCACTCGGGGTGACAAATGCAAAAACAACAGTTGATGGACAGAATGCAGAACAATGTCATACATTCACCCCAGTACAGAGATATGGGCCTAAATCCATTGTTTTGTTTCTTTGCACTCCACACCACCCCAGTTCAGACATGGCCATATGCAAATCAGTCTTGACCCTGTGCTTCATGGGAACAGTCCAACCCTGAACTGCCAAGCCATGTCTTTCCTGGACCGGAATAAAGCATCCTAGGACCAGTTTCTGGCTATCAGACATCTTCAGCCAGGGTAGCTTGACTCCAGGGGTGTGGAGAGCATGGGACTCACGTCTGAGCATACCCATCCCCCTCAGGGTGACAAATGCAAAAACAACAGTTGATATGGCTGTGTCTGAACTGGGGTGGCAGAGTGGGCTAAAGAACGGTGATGTATTAAACCCAGATCTGTTGACTGGGTGTGAGGGTTTGATTTGTTCAGATGCTACGTCCATCACCACCCCCTTTTGTACCACTTTGTTCGCCATATGTTGGCAGGGTATGCTCAGACGTGAGTCCCTTGCTCACTTTGCCACTGGATTCAAGCAAGCTGGGCTGAAGGCGGCTGAAATGCCAGAAACCGGTCCTCGGAAGCTTGTTTCCGGTCCAGGGAAGGCATGGCTTGGCAGTTCGGGCTGGATTGTTCCCTGTTCCCATGAGGCACAGGGTCAGACTGATTTGCATATGGCCATGTCTGAACTGGGGTGGCAGAGTGGGCTAAAGAACGGTAATGGATTAAACCCAGATCTGTTGACTGGGTGTGAGTGTTTGATTGGTTCAGATTCTACGTCCATCACCACCCCCTTTTGTACTGCTTTATTATTAGTCGTAAGCGGGTCTAATAGATGGTTACAGATTCCGACAGAGAAGGGGCAAGCTGTATCCCGAGGTATGGTACCGCATCCGACGCCCACTGAATGGGGAACGCGTCCTGCAGGAGGGTTTGAGTGGGCTTCTTGAGGGACAGATCAAGGGCCACCGATTTGTTCATATTGACCTTGAACCCTGATACCCGACCAAAGATCGCAAGATCCTCAAGACACGCTGGCAGTGATTCTCTTGGACTAGAAAGCGAGATCAGAACATGATCAGCATACAGACTGATTATGTGAACGTCGCTCCCAAACTTGATCCACGTTACTCTCGGGTCCAATGTCATGAGCTGCGCAAGGGGCTCCATATAGAGGGCAAAAAGCAGGGGCGACAGAGGGCACCCCTGCCTCGTAACTTAATCAATGGTGAATCGGGGAGATGTGTACCCATTTACCCAGACTGTAGCCATCGGGAATTTGTAGCAGTTCCTCACCCGGGCGCTGAATTTCGGACCCAGACCCACTTTCCCCAGGACCTTCTCCAGATAGGGCCAATGGACCCTATCAAACACCTTCTTGACATCGATAGCCAACATCATGTATTCCCCTTCTGTGCGAGCGGCCTTTTCAAGAAGGTGGAAGGCCTGCTTAGTATTGTCAGAGGTCTGGTGTTCCGGTATGAACCCGGACTGATCCGGATCCACCAGGCAACCCATATATGGAGCCAGGCGTGAAGCCAAAATCCCGGTATAAAGTTTGAGGTCTACGTTGAGTAGGGAGATAGGTCTATATGCCCGACACTGCGTACAGTCCTTTCCTGGTTTAGGTATAATGGCAATGGATGCCTCCAAAAGTTCCCTGGGGATCGCTCCCGGCTCCGAGAAGGAAGTAAAAAGGCACGCGAGCAGTGGGGCAACCTGGGCACAAAACGTTTTATAAAAACTCGCCAGGAAGCCATCCGGGCCTGGAGATTTAGCTATTTTGAGGTGGTAGATGACCGAAATGACCTCCTCCGGTCGTATATCACCCTCCAGTTGTTCTGCCTGGTCTTGTAAGAGTTACAAAAACACGGGTTAACCCAAAGAGTCAAGGGGACCTGGGCAAAGTATTGGTACAAACAAAATGGTCCCAGACAAACAGGCGATAAGCAGAGTCGTAACAGAAGTAAATACATACACAGGTAATTATAACAACATTGTTTTTAATCACAACGTGTTTTATATAAGAGAGTCTTTCATAAAAATTGATACAAGTTAAATCACATATAGTGGCCCCTAAGAATGAAATAGGGAAGGGTAGTGTTGGGATAGTGGGATAATCATGACTCTCTCTGAGGCATGATTGTCAAAAATTATTGATTAATTTATCATTCCATTGTGTTCATTTGTTATATTGCGGTCTTAATGACCTTTTGTTTAGTCCTCATCTTTCACTATCCCAACACTACCCTTCCCTATTTCATTCTTAGGGGCCACTATATGTGATTTAACTTGTATCAATTTTTATGAAAGACTCTCTTATATAAAACACGTTGTGATTAAAAACAATGTTGTTATAATTACCTGTGTATGTATTTACTTCTGTTACGACTCTGCTTATCGCCTGTTTGTCTGGGACCATTTTGTTTGGTCCTGTAAGAGGGCCAGAAGGGGGACAGAGGCCAGAAAGTTGTCCTCATCCTGGTCAGCCGGGGGGTCAGCGGAATAGAGATCCGCATAGTTACTGAAGGAGCTGGCAATATCATGGCCCTCCGTGACCCGCGTGCCATCACCCCTAAGGATATCCTGAACCCCCCGCTGCTGCGTCACCTCCCGCAGCTTGTGCGCAAGTAGGCGCCCATACCTGTCTCCCCCAGTGTAGTACACATGGCGCCGTCGCAGAGCAGCAAATTATGCCCGATCTAAGTCTAGTGCCGCTAGCTGCTGCCGCGCCACGTTCAACTGCCTCCAGATTCTCTGGGCCCCATCCTCCGATGCATATGTTCCAGCTCCCTAGTCTTCTGTGTGAGCTCGTCCCTCTTACCCTGATGCTCTACATTCTCCGCCGCCGAGATGGCAATAAACTTTCCCATGAGAACCGCCTTTAGCGCAGCTCACTGTGTGGCAAGAGTAGTGTCAGTGTTAATATTATGTAAAAGGTCATCTGCAATTGCGCGCTGTATCTTAGAGACAACCTCCTCCCGGTTAAACAAGGTTTCCCGCAGTCGCCAAACCCTACGTGATCGCTGTATTGCAGGCAAGGAGAGGATCATTGTCACTGGAGCATGATCGGAAAGTGAGGCCACACCTACCTCCACCCTGGTAACGAGCGCCTGAGAGGGTGTGGATGCAAGCAAGTAGTCCAGGCACGCATATGTCTTGTGTGCGTTAGGGTAGTATGAATAGTCTCTTTCACCCGGGAGGAAGCTACACCAAAGATCCCGGAGTCCGAGGTCAGCCAGGCGGGCCAGGCCCTCTGGAGAAAGAGCACCCATTTGTGAAGTGCGCTGGCACAACCTATCCAGGACATTATCGAAGGCTAGGTTCAGGTCGCCCCCCAGCACAATGTAGCGGTCAGCTGTGGTTGTAATCTCTGTGAGAGCCCTATGGAAGAACTTTTCTTGGCCCACATTGGGGCCATACACAGTGCCCACCGTGAACGTGGTGTTCCCCATAGAGAACCTGTAAGACAATAACCTCCCCCTAATCTCCGCAGATTTGTGTAGGACCCTGCCCCTAAACTTCTGGGCCACCAAAATCGCGGCTCCGGACATTTTAGTAGGGTTCGAGGAGAAAAATTGCAAGGGAAAATGACGGGAGCGAAGGCGATGGCAATCTTTTGGTAGAAGATGTGTCTCCTGAAGGAGGCAAATGTCGGCCTGGGATTGCTCTAAACATAGCAGGACTGCCTTGCGCTTGACTGGATTATTCAGCCCCATACATTAAGTGTGAGTGTTGTAAGGTCTGTGACCGGCATCTAACCAGGGGAACACCTAGCCAGCAATAGAAGTGCTCTAGAAGCACCGGGCACCCCTACTCGTACACTAGCCCACACCCAAAGGGCCCAGGAGGAGAGACTAAACACAGACCTAAACCCTCGGTGGACCATGAAACATACCCCCCCACCCAACCCTCAAACCCCCCCCCCCCCCCCCCACAAAACACACACCCAATGAGTCCATCATCTTCAGATGATAGGGAAAATGTGGAAAGGGGTAGTCCAACGAACCTTCCAGTGGTCTCCCTCCCGCCAACAGCCAGGCGGCCAATACAGAGAGTCATAGCCCGACAATTAACCTGTA
Organism: Lissotriton vulgaris; assembly: GCF_964263255.1. NCBI lineage: Eukaryota > Metazoa > Chordata > Amphibia > Caudata > Salamandridae > Lissotriton > Lissotriton vulgaris. The sequence continues at coordinate 1,221,932,376 of NC_141693.1, forward strand.
ACGTCAACCACTGTGGGCCGCACCACCATCTGAAGCGACCGCCTCCACAGCAGCCCTCTGGCCTTCTGCTATTTCCGTCGCTGGGGGCTTCTTCATCTTGGCTTGGAGTCGTCCTTGTCAGCCACTGTCCCCTGTCCCTCACCTTCCATGGCGGGCGGGTCGATGCCCAGCAAGCGGCAGGCCTCCAAGACCGAACGAAGCTGGTACAGCTTGTTATCCAGTTTGAAGACCAGGCGGAATGGGTGTCCCCAGCTCCAGGGTATATTCTGCTGCTGCAGATGGGCTGTGACAGGCTGAAAGAGACGACGTTTGTGCAGGGTAAGGGCTGCTAGGTCCTGGAACAGCAGCGGTGATTGAACCTGGAATGAAATTGGATGCATCTGTCGAGCCTTCTGCAATATCTCCTCCTTTTACGGTAGTCTTGAACGCAGATCAGGATGTCCGGTGGAGGAGCCGGCGATGCCCTCGGCGGTCCCGCAAGGTGCGCCCTATCTAGTCAGAGCTCGGAATCCAGCGGGCGCCCCACGACGTGGTTGAAGAGCTCCCTTGCAAACAGAAAGAAATCCTTGGTTGTATCTGTCAGCGCAACATTTCTGATGCGGATATTATGCCTCCTTGAACGGTTCTCCAAGTCCTCCATGTGCAATTGGAGGTCTATTGCTGGTCATGGAGGCGCACGATTTCTTGTGGCAGGGCTGCGAGCTCAGTGTCTTTGTTGTCACTCTTGCTCTCCAGGTCAGCCACCCGCTCACCGATCCCATCCACATCCCGTCGCACCTCCCTGATTTTCCTGGCAAACTCTGTTTTCAAGGTATGAATGTCTTCCCATAGTGTTGTGAAAAGGGACTCTAGAAATGCTTTCGTAATAGGCTCCGAGCCGGCCTCCACCTCCGGGGCCATCTGTGTTGAAGCTGACGCCATGGAGTCGCGTTGCTGGGCCGCTTGCGCCTTCGCAAAAAAGCTCTTTCACCGATTTCTCCTTGCGGCCTCTGGTAGTGGACATCGCCCCCATCTGGACATCAACGGGGCCATCACCCCTCGCTGCGCCAGCCGATCGCTGGTGCGGGCTTGCACAGGCGCGGGGGCACCCCCTCCCTGGCTCGGCCGCCGCTCTACCCACGGGCCGTAACACCGGGGCCCCCCAGCCACTCACCGTACTCCAGGTCTTCTCCGCCCGGCTGAAGGCTCCCTCGGGGCACAGGGCGTCTCGCACAGGTCTTCACGGTACCGGCGGGCGGGCCCCACCCGGTACCGGCGGGCGGGCCCCACCCAGTACCTCGCTGCTGGGTCCCCCGGCGCGACTGCCTCAGGGCTCAAAATGGCGTCCGGCGCTCTCCCAGCCGTCCTCCTCTGGCCTCCGCAACTGTCACTGAGCGGCTCTGACTCCATCCGCCTGCGACCATCGGGGTCCAGCACGCTGGTGCATTTCTCCGCTCCCGGACCAAGGCAGATCCGGCGCTCGCTCGCGGCCAGCTCCTGCCGCCTCTCTCACTGCGCCACAGTTCCAAGCTCAGCTGCAGACGCCGCCTCCCAGCACCGCGGCACGGTCACATCAGCGGCACCGGAGGCTCCACGGGCACTTCCTAGCGCCAGGTCCACCTGACCTCCCGTACTAGGCACCCCGGGTAGGCTGGGATTTGATGCTGTGCAGGCCGTTGGCAGGAGCACAGAAAACCTCCATCTGCTCAAGCCGCCATCTTGGCCACGCCCCAGAAAAAAGCCAAGCTTTCTAAGTATTCCTGCTAACAGGGCCAAATAAACATTGAACAAAGTGGGGCAGAGGCAGGATCACTGAGGCACTCCGTTGGTGAGTTCCATGGTCTATGAGCGGACAGAGCCAAGATTGATTGTCTGTGTCTGATGTGTAAGAAAGCATGAGACCCACTGAAAGGCCTGTCCATGAATGAATGATTGTTCAATGAATGTAAGTGTTATCATGCACTGCATTTACCAGAATGCATCTGAGTCAACTGGATGCTGGGATGTCTAGGCAGTGTTCTTCCACCCTGTTTTAATCTTGAAATGTACTGTGAGCTGTCCCAGTTTTAGAAAAGTAATTATATAAATCATGTACTTTTGAGATTCAAATGTGCGAAAATAAAATTCAATTGAAAATCTATCAGTTCCTGGGGCTTTAAGTGCTTTAGTAATCCCTTCACGTATGCTACCCATTTCGAATGAATGAAAATCAAGATCTGTCTAATTTTTTGGTTGGTATGAGACTAAGGGGCTGATTATGATATCAGGCGTAAAGACTCCTCGCGACATTCGGATTCCCCTAGACCACGTTGGAACCCCTCCGACCGACTTGATCGGTTTACAATCCGACCGACCGATTACGATGTTCGCAGTCAGATTGTAAACCGCACAGTCTTTACGAATCAGTTCCGACCCGCTCTCAGAGAATTTGTGTAGGTTGGACCCACATTGTACAGCTCTCGGACAAAACAAAGCATTTTTTATATAATGGATGTGTTTTATCTTCTAAATTGTTATGGTTTTAATTAACTGAACAATAAAGTTTAAATAGAAATAGCTCTGGGACTCCATTTCTGACCGAGCAATTACAATGTCGTTATCCAACAGCCTTATCCGAGTCGGCCTGTCTGACACAAAAAAGCTGTCAGAAAGTGACTTTTGGGCCCTTAGCAGGGCCCCCTACATCCTGCGGCCTACGGGTGGTGGCCAAAGGGGTACCTAAGGTACCCCCCCTCTGGACTGTGTGGCAGGCACCATAGGGTGCCTGCCACAGGGTGCAGAGTTTTCCGCACACTCCCCATTTCCCCATAGAAGCCTATGTTGTCGGGTGGAACAAGGGCTCCCATAGGAGTCACTGGGAATCCTTCTGAACAGTGTTCTGTCACATCTTAATTGGTCAGGCGGAATAGCTGACCGAGAGACGGTAGGTCCCAATTCTGAGATGGTGTTGGGCAGAAAGTTTCTGCACAACATCGTAATGAGGCCCTTAGTGGTCCATATTTTGGTGATATTTGGTATTTGGTGATATTTGGTGGGGTATTTCTAGAGCGCGACGTTCGCTCCGGAGGGAGCATCTTGGCGCTAGGAAACCTGTGTGAACCAGTCCAATAGGATTAGATGGAAGCTTTGGAATAATCGTCCGGGAGATTAAAGATCCATGTCTTTAGGAGCTTTCGAAAGGATTTTTCCTGGGTTTGTTGTCTGAGGGTTTTGGGCAGTTTGTTCCACCCTTTAGTTGCCAGGAAACTGAGGGTCTTCTCACCCTTCGTTTTTAGATTGTATTTAGGTAGAAGGATGAGGTTATCATTGGTTGAACGAAGGTGACGGCTGGTTACGTAGTGGGGAAATCGCTTGTTGAGGTATTTAGGGCCAGTATTGTTGTAGGCACGAAAGGCTGTGATCAGGATTTTGAAGAGAATCCTTTTATGGAGTGGGAGCCAGTGAAGTGAACGAAGCGCTGCAGAGATGGAGGATCTGCGGGGTAGACCCAGAACAAGACGGGCGGCTGTATGAAGTACGCTCTGCAGTTTTTGGGTGGTGCTCTTTTTGACTCCTGCGAGCAAGCCGTTGCAGTAATCCAGTCGCGAGATTATAAGTGCGACTGTCACCGTCTTTCTGGCATCGATGGGGAGAAAGTCAAAGAACTTTCTCAGGGATCTGATTGTTCCGAAGCATTTGCCTGCGACGGTTCTGGCATGCTGATCAAAGGAAAGATCGGAGTCAAAGGTAACGCCGAGATTCCTAGCAGACGAAACTGTCTGGGGGGGGGGGCGACGGAATTGTCCGGCCACCAAAGTGCTGGACAGAAGGAGATATTTGTGCCAATCGGGAGGATCTCCGTTTTACTTGAATTGCACTTCAAGTGGTTATTGTCCATCCATCGAAATACTTCAGTCAGGCAGTGTTTGAGGTTAAGTTCGGCTTTGGTGGATGATTCGTCCAATGGCACGATGAGTTGTGTATCATCGGCATACGAGGTGACAGGTATGCCGAATGATTCTATCAGATTGAGGAGTGGAATGAGGTAAACGTTAAACAGGAGAGGACTGAGGATGGATCCCTGTGGTACACCTGAAGGGACAAGTTTATCTTTGGAGTGAAATGGACCTAAGGTGACAGTTTGGGAACGGTCGGAGAGGAAGGACGTAATCCAGGATAGGGCGGAATCAGAGATGCCAATGTCCCTGAGTCTACCGATGAGGATGGTGTGGGAGATGGTATCAAACGCCGCCGTTAGGTCGAGGAGGATTAGGATGGAGTTTTTTCTCTGATCTTGTAGGATTTTTATAGTGTCGGACAGTTCAATGAGAGCAGTTTCAGTCGAGTGCTTGGGGCGGAATCTGGATTGTTGGGGATGAAGAAGGTTATTCTCATCTAGATAGCATTTCAGCTCTTTATGGACTAGCTGTTCCGTGATTTTTCCCAAAGCAGTGAGCAGCGAAATTGGGCGGAGGTTGGTGAGATCCGTCGGTGGTTTATTTGCCTTCTTCATAAGAGGTTTGACGATTCCTTTTTTCCAGCAGGTCGGAACTATGCCAGAGCTAAGCGAGGAGTTGATTAAGTTGTTAATGAGTGGATTAACCTCGTCGATTAATTGGTGTAGTATTTTGGGGGGACAAGGATCGGATGGGGCACCCGATTTGCAGGCCAGGATGGCTTTTTTCGACTCCTCAAGAGTGACAGGGGCGAAGTGACTTAGCGTACAGCTTTGGGGGGTCAGTGGGGGGAGTACTGGGAGGTTACAGGGGGGGGAAAGTTGATTTGGATTGAGGCAATTTTTTCCTCGAAATAATCAGAAATTTGATCACAGAATTTCTGAGAGGGGGGGATTTCAGGCAGGAGTGCCTTAGGTTGCGTGAAAGATTTGACTATCGCAAACAGCACCTTTTGTTTTTGGCCTGCGTTTTTTATGGCGTTGACATAATAGTTTTTTTTTGCCAGTTTGATTTCTGAAAGGTAGTTTTTTCTTGTTGCGATATAGGAGGTACGATTAGTGGCTTCGTATGTCTTCCGCCATTTTCTTTCTGCCTTTTTACATAGCAGATGCGCATTTGCAAGTTCAGGTGTAAACCAGGGGGCATTGATTTTAGTTTTGCCCCGGGAGGAGCGGGGACGTGAGGGCGGAATTCTGGATTTAATTTCTTGAGCGATCCAGTTGTGAAAGAGATCGGTGTCGGTATCGACGTTACCGGAGAGGATAGGGGCTTGAGTTTGCATTGAAGGATTAAGAGTGATGTTATCCTGAACCTTTTTCCAATTGATGTGATTGCCGGGGAGAAAAACAGGTTTGTCGCGGTTCGGTAGGTTTTCATTCAGGATATGAAATGGGATAAAGGAGTGATCGGACCAGCCTGGGGCAGGGGCGTTAGTGTAATCAAGGAGGGGGAATTTGTGCAGACTCCATCAAGAGTATGACCCAGGGAGTGAGTGGGTAAGGTAACGAGTTGTTTAAAATTGAACATATCAAGTGTTTGTACGAAATTGATGGTACGAGTATCTGTTTTCGATTCTAGGTGGAGGTTAAAATCACCAAGGAGGGAGAAGAATGGGTATCTGAGTGAAAGCTGTCCTAAAGAATTGTGCAGTGAGTCGAGGAACTCAGATGCATTGCCGGGTGGGCGGTAGATAAGTCCGCCTGAAAATGAAGTGTGCTCGTTCAATTTAATAGAGAAGCCTAGTCCTTCTATCTTTTTTAGAGGCTCTAGACTGAAGGTGTGGCAAGGGAAGGTGTCTTTAAGGATGAATGCAACACCTCCGCCTCGGCCCTTGGCTCTATCTTCCCTGAAGAGTGAGTAGCCCTGGGGAAGAGCAATAGCTATATCAGGGTTGCACTCATGCTGAAGGAGTTCAGGAGTGTATAACGTATTATAAAGTTGGATAAATTAATTTAGATTATTATCATCTTTAAATATAGTCTCTTTATCACTATTTAAATACATTCCATCTTAGTGTGCTCCTTTTTAATTTTAAGATAGTTTGCCAAAATCTTATCAGCTTTATTGTGTGACTGCCATAATATTTCACACTAGACCTGAGAAGATAAGAGAAAGTGTTTTCTGTGGAAATTGTGTTAAATTTAAATTTGGCTTGTATAATTTCATCTAAACATCATTTCTATTTAGATGATTAATGCTGATGTCCTATTTGTTTAATATTATCTATAATATTATACAATTCTGTATTTTGAAATCTTCTTTTATTTGATGCCTTGTAATTATGAAATCCCTAGCTGACATGTTGAAGGAGTACCAAACAAGTTGTATAGACATATAACTAGCAGAGTTAAGATTGAAGAACTCAGCAGCAAATCTCTTAAAGGCGTGAGTGAAGGATTCATCCATTGAAAGAGCATAGTTAAATCTTCATCTTCTATTCATTTTCAGAGCACATACATCAATATCAATGTTGATAAGGCCATGGCCTTCGGAATTGTGCATTGTGATATATGCATAGAAACATACATTTAGTGAAAGGCGCATAAACACAACATATGATCAACCCTGGACTGGGAAAGATAGACTGGGGAGAAAAATATTGACTCCTTTTAAGTAGGATACTGCAGTCTTCAGGCATCCATAAGCGGACCCGGAGTTAATAGACTGAGAAATATGTTATGCATTTTACTTGGAATAAAAATAAATTTAGAATTAGAATTAGAATTAGAATTAGAATTTAGAATTTAGAAATGAATCAGATATTTGGTTACAGTCTCCACCAATTAAGAAATTGTAATCAGAATATTCCATTAACTTACAAGAAATCTTATACACAAACGAATTGTCAATTTAGGTCAGCCCATATACATTTTCTTTATACTGAACCTGGAAAGAAAAAAAGACTTCACACCCTGCACTTTTTAAGCTTCAATATTTTCATCTGTGTATGTCTCCTGTAGTAATGCATTATTTGCCATAAGATTGGTAAGATGATCTACAACTCTATGTCTTTTAATAGGAGAGTCTGTACACTTGACTTTCCATGAAACTACCCTAAGTACTCACGATACTGACATAGAACAAACATTGAAGCAAAAACATATTCCTCATAAACTGAAACTGACAAAGAAATAAATGTAGAATTATGTTAGATTTAAAAAGTCACAGAACATTCCAGGAGCATTAAATTGCACTGATTTTGTTTCCTACGTGGTTTTTCAGTATAAACCTATTTAAATATGTATTTCATTTGGAGCTACAAATGTGACTTTCGTGTACAGCCCTTGACCTTTAATCCACAGCTTTTTAAGATTATGATCGTTTGTCTCTGGCTACTGGCTGTAATGCCTTTTAAGTAGGCAATACATTAATCTAAGCAAGTGTATGTCAGGGATTTTTAAGTGAATGTCCAAAGTAAGCAAAGTAGGTGAAAAAAGATATGCCTCAGAAAGCAAAACCACGCTGTCCATGTCTCCTAAAAACATGTAATGGTGTATGTGACTTGAGGAGACTGCTGATTGCCCTTCACATATGAGCAGCACTGGGAAAAAAGTTCACAGGTTGTTATCCTGTGAGTTTGTAATTTAGTATATAAATGTACTGCTGTTATTGTTGAATTGCTTCCCGGCCACGATGGAGCGGAATCAGCCAGGCGTCAAGGTACACTCTCACACATGTTAGTTTGAGGCTGAAATCTATAGTTTTATAGATTGCCCCAGTATGTACATGACCCACACATGCTGGCTTGACAATACTGTACTGTAGAGTTAGCTGTACACGTATTCCTACCATACCAACCAACTATACCTACTTAAAATGCCTGTCGTACTTAACAACCAACCATGGCGGTATGGCAGCCACGTTCGTGACAGAAGTATTGTCTGTCATAAATATAATTTCGTAAATGCCATTTAAAATAATATCGATCCACTTGGTACACATATTCTATTGGTAGCTCCAAAGATACAAATGGCTTCATAAACATTATTAAGGACAAAAGATTTATGTCAGGTGATATTCCAACAATGTTATTCTGGTATCATACCTATACTAGAACTACCCAACCATATATTCCATATGTAACCTACCATACCTACATATCCAACTACCTTTACCTACCTACAAAACCTATAATTTTAATTGTATTGCAAATTGTTAAATAACAACTTGTTTTTTATATAGTGCCATGTAATATATTTTACTAATAATAAATTATTATTATCCATATATCACTTAATTCATGCATTTCACATACTATTATTGCACTGAATTAATTTGGCCTTTTTAAACTTTCTATGTGGCACTTTGTACAGTGATTTAAATAATATTATACAAAATTATGCAGAGATATTTCACCCACTTTATGAAGCCTTTGTATACATTTCTAAGAAAATATCGATGTTAACTTGTGTTGCGTATGAAATGGACACCTACTGTAATAGTAGACAAATTAAATGCTAACAATGTTACAACTTCCTCCATATCTGCTACTATCCATCAATTTGCTGCCAGGTTGAGACATAAGCGACAACTATTTTTTAACATTGTCCACTTTCCTTAATGTATTTTTACTGATAATTTTGTAAAACTGGAATCCTACAAGAACAATGGAGAAAGTCCTACACCTATATGGGATGTAGATAATGTGTAGAGAAACTAGATTTGAAAACTGTGTTTTTTACCAATTCTCCTATTCCTCTTCACACAGTGCCCCTTTATTTAGAACAGATTTGACTGTCCTTCCTCCCACAGTGCGAACCTGGTTAAAATATGAGGAAAATACGGGCGGTCAACTTCATTCTTCTTCACATATTCCTGGTGCATGCGAAGAAACCTGACAGAAGAAATTCAAAGGATTTTTTCGGAGTGGTTAGAAAGGGCAACATTCACTTCCCTAGTTGGCAATCTTTAACTGATTCACATTTAACAGAAAAGCAGCACGAGGCACAATAGAAATATTTCTGAATTACAACCGCAACTCTGAGGTTTTCCTCATTAGGCCAGTGAGGTGTAGGAAAGTATGATTCACTAAACTAAGGGTACAATAGGCTGCTGCTTTATGCTGCTGCTACAAATGTGTGCCAAGCTGAAATAAATTTACTAAGAAATATGTTGTGATGTGTCTTCAAATAAAGTGAATTGGTGAATAAACTGGACCCCTGAATGTACATACTTTGTCCATTACCTCTACAAAGCCACACACAAAGGGAGCTTAGGTGTGACTGATGCACCATCCACATCCTGATGGGCCATCCTGCACAGGATGAGAGGGAAGAGATGAAATAGGCTGTGTCTTGCCCCTACACAAAGGGCTGCATACCTTATATAGTGAGTCTGGAGCCAGGGCAGGAAGGGCATGGACACTGTGCACTTCAACAGCCTCTTTTGAAGTCTCAACCACTTCAAAGTAGGCATGAGCGGGAAATCCGTTACGCCCGCGGATTTTGTGGATTTTTGGGAAATCCGCAAACCGCGAATTTTGCGGATTTCCCACAAAATCCGCAAAAAAAAATCTGCAGACGTAACGGGTTCAAAAGTTGAACCCCCACTCATGTAACTATTTTACAATGGCGCCAGCAAGCTGCCAGCGCCATTGTAAAATAGTTACAAAGTTAGCTTGCACAGGAACCACTAGATAAAACGAAGCAGGTGCTGCCTTATTTTATCTAAGTGCTTCCTGTGCAAGCTAACTTTGTAACTATTCTACAACGGCGCTGCCAGCTTGCTGGCGCCATTGTAAAATAGTTACATGAGTAGGCTGGGCACAGGTCTGCTTTCTCCCCACATCTACCTTCGAAAATCCGCTGTGATGCTGGACAGAGCCACTTGCATCCTTGACTTTCACGAGCGCAATCCACATGCAGTTGCTATGACCCGTAGCTTCCTTCCTTTCTCCTAATCTGCTCCTCTGATCGGTCCCTGACCATACACATAAGAGGCACGTGAACTGGCACAGAAGACCCCCCCCACCACAAAATCCGCAAATCCGCGGATTCGCAAAATCCGCAGATTTTGTGAATTCGCAAATTCGCAAATCCGCGGATTGCGAATCCGCAAAATCCGCCCATGCCTACTTCAAAGGTACAACTGGGTATAAGTACTGGACCCCTGAACACCACCAACTCAGTACACTTCTGGACCTGTGGATACTTTGCAAGGAAGAAGGACTGCTGTGCTGCTGAAAGGACTGTAACTCTGCTGGATTCAGCTAGACTCTGCTGGACTCCTGCTCAGCCGTGCTGGGCTTCCTGCTGCCCTCAGGGCCTGGGAGTGAGAAGTACTGGACCTGCATCTCTACAACCCAGAAACAAAGATTCCAAGGGTTTGCTGCCTTTCCTCCTTTTAGAAGTCTCAGAGGCATCAACAACTTCAATCCACTCATCTACAGCACCTGGACTTTGCCATCTGAGAGTCTTGCCCTGCCAAATGGTGCTAATCCAGTCCTGGACCCTTGGAAGTGGGTATAAAGGGCTGCAACTACCAAAACCCAGGCATTGCCATCACTGCCAACACATCATCTCTGTTGCAAGGATCAAAGACATCACATCACTGACTGTGCGGCGCATCGCCTCCAGTTCTCAACGCATTCTCAATCTCCACAGATGGACAACAATACTCCACTGACAGCTTGTGTTTCGAAGACAACGCATCTCCGATCTGCGCAGCTCGGAAACAAAATAGCACACATTCAAAGGGAATGCTGACGACGCATGGCCTCCTCTGCTCCATGCATCAGGTGTTCATCTACACTGCAACAATGTACTTTTCAGCGTGATAAGGGTGTTCCTCGTATCTGACCCACAATCCATTGGGTCAGCCTGAACCTTTGGATTTGGCCTGGTCTAGCGCAATCAGGTTACCCTGGTTGGCCCTTTATGCTTTTAGGTACTACATTTCAGTTTAATCTTATCTTTATAACACTGGTTGTACTTTTTGGATTTTTGTGATTTTGGTAATGTTTAGTTCATTAAATTTAGTGCTATTTTCCCAACCAGATATAGTATATTTGTATGTGGTGTTTTCACTGTTTAAAGTGTTGCACAAATAATTTACACCTAGCCTCTTAAGGTTAAGCCTGACTGCTTTGTGCCAAGCTACCAGTGGTTGAGCACAGGTTAATTTAAAGTTTGTTTGTAACTTACCCGGACTAGAATTGTGGTTCCTGCTTGGACAGGGGACATACCTCTGCCAACCAGAACCCCAATTTCTAACACCAAATGTTAGAAATGGGGTTTCTGGTTGGCAAAGGTATGCACCTAAGCCAGGCGGAATCCACCATTCTATTCAGGGTAAGTAAGTTACACACCTAAGAAAACCAACCCCTGCTTAGCCCCTTGGTAGCTTGGCATAGAGCAGGCTGGCATATCCCCGAGGCAATGTATAAAGTATTTGTACACATACACACAGTGAAAACACAACAAAAGGGCTCTGCACCCGTTTAGCAAAATAGCCAACATTTATCTAAATCAATCAAGACCAAAGCAACAGAAATCAAACTTACACAAATTAAAATATCACTTTAAAAAAATTAAATCCCAATGTTTATTTTAAATCCTCTGTTTGTCAACTGCCCTATTTATTTTTATTTAAGTGTTTAGTCAATTAAAACCGTTACACTTAGTATCATGAACACAAACAATTACTTTGCTTTCAATCTAAAACATTGTCCTAGACTGTTTTGGCAATTTGTTTTCCTATAAAAAAGCATACCGATAAAACCTTTAAAAAGTCCTTTGAAAGCATGAGTTAAAAGCATTAATTCCTACAAAGTGTTTATCTTCATTCTAAAGCTTTCTATTAAACTACCATTTTGCTTCTAAATAGTAGTTATCTCCCACGTAGGTCAGCCTTCAGTGCTTGTTGTTTAATTTAATTGTCCTTTGAACTTCTTAACTGCAGAGATAACAGTTTTTCCTTTGTAAATAATATAATCCCAGGATTTAAAGTGCAAGAGCCTTGTGCAAATTAGTCAATGTTACTTTGTTCTTACATGTTCTCCAATTGTCATATCCCAATATTACTTCGTTATAAAAGTGCAAACCAGCTTGTTTTGTGATAGGCTATTTTGATGTCACCTCAATACAGTTTGGGCTCTTGCCTGTCCTGATACTTGACCCATGCGAGTGAGGTACCATTGGTATCGGAAGACCTGGGGGAATGCTGAGTGGGAGAAAATTTATGGATCCACGCAAATTCTAGAAGTTTCCCACTCAGAAATTAGAGATTTTTTTCAGATAAATTTGAGGTTTGCAAGAGATTCTGGATAAGAAACCGTATGGGGGTCCACGCAAGGCATACCTCACTGGACTCCCCAGGGTGTCTAGTTTTCAGAAATGTGTGGGTTTGGTAGGTTTCCCTAGATGTCCGCCGAAATCAGGGCCAAAAACCCAGGTGACTCCCCTTGCAAAACCAGGTTGTTTTGTGATAGGTCATTTTGATGTCTCCTCAATACGCTTTGGGCCATTGCCTGTCGCTGGGTACTTGACCCGCCCACACAAGTGAGGTATCATTTTTATCGGGAGACCTGGGGGAATGCTGATTAGAAGGAAATTTGTGGATCCACGCAAATTCCAGAACTTTCCCACACAGAAATTAGAGAAAAAAGTGATTTTTTTTCAGCTAAATATTAGGTTTGCAGGGGATTCTGGGTAGGAAAATGTTGGGGGACCCATGCAAGCCATACCTCACTGGACTCCCTTGGGTGTCTAGTTTTCAGAAATGTGTGGGTTTGTTAGGTTTCCTTAGATGCCCGCCGAGCCCGGGGCTAAAAACTCATAGAACCCCCTTGCAAAACTAGGTTGTTTTGTGATAGGTAATTTTGATGTTGCCTCAATAGGTTTTGGGTCCTTGCGAGTACGTGACCTACCAATGCAAGTCAGGTACCATTTTTATCAGGAGACCTGGGGAGAATGCTGGGTGGTAGAAAAATGTAGTTTTTTCTGACAACAGAATATTATGACACAATAACGCAAGGAATATGCTTGACTACAGTCATATTTTAAGGTTTGCATGACATTTTGAGAAAAAAACTTGTTGGTATCCATGAGAGGTACACCACCCAGCACTCCCCATTTTTTGAAAACTTTACAGAAATATCTAAAGTTGGCACATTTTCCCTAGAGACGGACTACACCTTAGCACAGAAAGACTAATTAGACAAATATGTCTGCCTATCCACCTGTTCCCTATGTACACACACATACTAGTTGGATTTGCATGAGGGTGAGTGAAAGTTTCAAAATATAAATTTTAATAACAAGAAACTTCACTAAAAGGTAATGCACTGTTAATAATTAAAAGGTTATAAACCTAAACCAATGACTCACAGCTAGTGAGCTGTAAAGCCACGACAAGGCACCAACCTCTTTACAGGCCATTCACACACCTTTTATACTTGACACACACTTACACACCACCAGCTGCGGCCCCAGCACAATACAACACTCACATCCACAGACAATGTGGAGACAATGTATACCCTGGCAGAGAGAGACAGAAAAGTCAAATATTCCTTGAAAATGAAAAATCCGTTAAGTACTCACACATACTGGTTGGATTTGGCATGAGGGTGAGTGAAGGTTCAGAGCATGAAATTCTATTTACAAGAGATTTCAAAAAAAGGAAATGCACTGTTAATATTTAAAAGGTTAAAAACCTGAACCAATGACTCACAGCTCATGAGTTGTAAAGCCACAGCAAGGCACCAACCTCTTTACAGGCCATTCACACACCTTTTGTACATGACACACAAGACCATTCACACCGCCAGCCATGGGCCCAGCACATTACAGCATTCACATCAACAGACAGCGCCATTCAAGGGCCCATCACTCTCACACACCCACATGACTGACATAGCAATCACACTGGTTGGTGGTTGAAATAGTGTCTGCAGTGGCGTTGGACTAGCAGTGTTTAATGACCAGCAGCAAGTCACTACTCACACACTGCCAGCCAAATGCCAGCTCACGCACACCGCCAGCCAAGCACCATCCCACCCACACCATTCGCCAAGCACCAGCCCACGTACACTGCCAGCCAAGTGCCAGTCCATGCACAATACCAGCCCACGCATACTGCCAGATAAGCGCCAGTCCACGCACACTGCCAGCCAAGCGCCAGGCAAGCACCAGCCCACGCACACCACCAGCCAAGTGCCAGCCCACATACACTACCAGCCAAGTGCCAGCCCACACACACCGCCACCAAGTGCCAGTCCACGCACACCACCAGCCAAGCAGCAATCCATGCACACCGCAAGCCAAGCGCCAGTGCTCGCCCACCACCACCCAAGAGCCAGTCCACGCACACCGCCAGCCAAGCGCCAGTCCAAACACAACACCATTAAAAAAAATTTAACAAGAAAGAAAACACAAACCAATTGCAACTAGATGCAATACTATAACTACAAAAACAACAGCAGTAACTAAAGACATCATTCTATTGCCTAACGTGAAACTGAACAACAACTATATAAACCCATACAGACCAGGCAGTACACTATTAATAAATCAAATCAAATCAGGGACATTTATTCAGCGCACAAATCACTTGAAAGTCTCATGGCGCTTGCAGGTGGCTCAGGACTCACGGTTGCTCCCTAAAACTCTTTTGAGTGTGATACAATCTGAAACATGTGGGCACACACTGCCCAGGATTAGAAGGACAATTGGAACAGTGCAATCGACTCTCCTTCCGCATACCTCTTCGCAAGCAGACTCTACATCTCTTACAGGGACTGTTTTTTCGGGGCGTAGGAGGAATTAAATCAGGAAAGTGGCGATCTTTCAATCTAGCTACATCCTCCACCACTCCAACTCTAGGGACACTTGCCTGTTCCACTACAACAAGGCTGCCTATCACAGACTCCTGAAACTGAACAAAAGTAATCTTTGTTGCAGGGGAACACTCATTGAACACAACAAAACCATTAAAAGTTGCTCTAATTAAAGGGATAGGTAGCCAACTTCTTATACCAACTGTAAGCCTTGCAAACAGCAGTGTAAGGTTCCAACCTCTGATCTACTCTACCGACACCACCCATCTGCTTAATGTAGCCTACAATGCACACAGGTTTGCTAACTTCACCAACCTGACCCCAAACAGTCAAAGGTGAAGTACTCTTATCATGAATGGTAGTCAGCATGTACACATCCCTCCTGTCCACAAATTTCACAGCTAGCAGTTCCTCACTATGCAAGGCACTGCACTGTCCCCTCTGAAGCTTTTTGCAAACAAGCTCTTTTGGGTAACCTTTATGGTTAGAGCCCATTGTGCAATAAGCAAAAGTGTTCACTTAGAACAATTCCTTAAACAACAGTGTAGAAGTTATCAAGGTACAAATGGTGACCTCTGTTAAACAGTCATCTAGCAAGATTCCACACAATTTTCTCTGAAACTTCAAAAGTGGACAGACATCCAGGGGGGTCAATAGTGGAATGCCTACCAGTGAACACTCAGAAATTATAGAGATTTCCTGACCTACTCTCAGACAACATTTACACCTTAATTCCATAACATGCCCTCTTGCTAGGAATGTACTGCCTACAAACCAAATGGCCCTTGAACAAGACCAAAGACTCATCAACAGCTATTTCTTTCCCTGGAGTATAGATCTCTGAAAATCGATCTAGAACGTGATCAAGAACAGGCAGAATCTTAAAAAGACGGTCCCAGTCAGGGTGATCTCATGGCAATGCCAAAGCATTATCAACAAAATGCAGCATCCAAAGCAAAAGTAAATACCAAGCACGACTCATAATTGCAGGAAATATGGCCATTTCCATCAAGGGACTGGTAGACCAATATGAAGCCAGGGACGGCTTATCAAGCCCATCAAAAAAGTCAAACCCAAAAATGTCTTCATCTCATCCAGATTTGTGGGAGTCTACCAGGCAGCTCTAGAGCGGGGCCTAAGTCTGGCACTGTTGTTCCTCAAACACTGTTCAGCATACAAATTAGCGTGCTCAACAATCTCAACCAAAAATACATAACCCATGAACTACTGAAAAACTGTATAGGCAAAATAATTTCACAATCCATTCGACACCCTGCTTCACCACTACAGGCAGGCAACACCAGATGCACCATGTTTGGGCAACCCAGAGTCCAGCACTTCCTGCAGGAAGCCTTCCAGCCTCAGGCTACAATCCCGGTGTCTCTTACTGCACCATCAACACATTAGTGTCCTCCTCTAAAACAGGCACTTCATCCACAGTGAGAGTATCTTCATCTGCACTGAGAGTGGCTTCATCATCAGATGATTCCTCGTAGACAGAAAACTCACTGCCAGAATCTTGCACTCCCTCCTCTCCCTCATACAGTCTCATAATCCTACTCAGAGGAAGATTCAAAAAGCATACCAACCACCTGCTGGGCAGTAATTCTACGGCTAGCATAAATCCTTACTAATAAAGGTAACTTGTCAAACAAGTCAACAACAACAAACACATTGTAAAATAAGTAATAAACAAAATGTGTCTTTATCACAAAGACCTACATACTCCAAAACGATACCACTCACTTGCCAGAAGCAGCTAGACTCACCACCACCTACTCTGCACAGACACAGTAAGGATCAACAATATCCCACTAAAAAAGAAAGGAAAATTACACATAAGACAATGCAAAACACATCGCAAAGAATGGCCTGCTCAAAACACTAGCTAAATATGCTGCTGTTATGACACAACTTACAAAAGAAATCATTCATGCATGACAATAATGCTCATTTGTAGTAAATACCACAAAAATGTTTTTCTTACCAAAAAAATGCAACTACGCAAAACTGCAGAACAACCAGTGCCAAAACCGCAAACAAGAATCAAAAGCTTTACACTAGAATAAAAAGGAGAAAGAAAATTACAATCACAGATGCAAATAATTCACCAGTTCACACACAATCCAACAGGAAAGCTAAGGGGTAGGTGGGCCTAAGAGTATAAATAAAATATTTACCCTCATAAAAGGGGAGCAACCCTTGCCCCTGAGGCCACTCCCCAACACAATTTGTTTTTTAAACCTGGTGTCTAGTGGCCTATGCCCCCCTTGGGGGCAGATGGACCTAAAACCATACTGCTAATCTGCCACCAAAAGAGGGCAGAAATGGCCACAATCATCCTCCCATAAAGGGGAGCGACCCTTGTCCAAGGGGCTGCTCCCCAACATAAAAAAGAAACCCTAGTGGCCATACAAAAAAAATCAGCTGATCTGCCCCAAGGGCAGAAACTGCCAAATTAATGCTCTCAAATAGGAGTGACCCTTGCCCAAGGGACCACTCTCCACAAACAAATCCCTGGTGGTTTAGTGGGCCCGATTTTTTTTTCTTAAAAGGTGAGATCTGCCCACCTGGGGGGCAGAAACAGCCAAAAAGATTACCCCCCAAAGGGGAGCGACCCTTGCTCAAGAGACCTCTCCCCACAAATAAATCCCTCGTGGCCTAGTGGCCATACAAAGAAAATCAGCCGATCTGCCCCCTCAGGGGGGCAGAAACAGAGAAATAATGCTCCCCAAAGGGAGCGACCCATGAACAAGGGCCCACTCCCCACAAACAAATCCCTGGTGTTCTAGTGGGCCCAATTTTAAATGAAAAAATTGTGAGATCTGCCCCCTCCGGGACAGCCACAGCCACAAACATTGCCCCAAAGGAGAGCGACCCTTACCCAAGAGGTCACTCCCCACAAATTAATCCCTGGTGGTCTAGTGGGCCGAGATCTGCCCCCACAGGCGGTCAGAAAAAACCAATAAACATTGCCCCCAAAAGAGGAGCGACCCTTGCCTAAGGGACCGCTCCCCGCAAACAGTAATCCGATTTAAAAACAAAAAATAAAAAAATTCCCTGGTGTCTAGTGGGCATTCCTGCTGCATGATCGCACGGTCGTGCAGCAGGTATGCTCAAAAGAGGCATCAGGGGAAAGGAAAACCCTTTCATTTCCTGATGCCACTTTTGTTTAAATACCCCCTCCCTGAGGATAAACTCACCTCCTCTCTCGCCAACGCGCTGGAAGCCATTTGCTTCCAGTGCATTGGCAATGCGTTGGAAGCAAATGACTTCCAGTGCGTTGGGAATCCTCCAATGACATGGAGGGGGGGTTGGGGGAGGCAGGGGAAGGGCTTCCCCTGCCTTCCCCGGTGAGGGCACCTTAAAGGGCAGCCCACAGGGGGAACGCCAGTGCTTCCCCAATGGGGGATGCTAGGACGGCCAGTAGCCATCCAACGCACACGCCCAGAGTGACGTCGGACGGCTCCCTGACATCCGACGCACAGAAAGGGTTAAAGCTGCCTCTAGAGATTTCATTTTTTTTTTGTGGCCCGGAAATGCAAGTTATCTAATCTTCCCTTAACTCCAAGGCACTTATTTCTCATATTAAACAATTACAATATTCTTTTATAAATCCAAATCTAAGACTGATCTTGATGAAATAGTTAAAGCTAAATTTAAATTTAATAAGCTTTCCACAGAACTGGCTAATTCATAAGTCCAGTGCAAAATATTATGGTGGACACAATAAGGCAGAAAAGCTTCTTGCTAATTATCCTAAAATTAGAACAGATTCATACTAAAATTCATTCTCTTCTTACTTTCTCCAATAGAATCATTAACAAAAATGAAGATATACTTTTGGAATTTACTCAATTCATTTAGACCCTCTATACTCTGGAATCTCAATCTACTCACCAGGAAGCCTTTGGATACCTATCATCGATTTCTCCCCCTACCAATCCTGCTATAGATTTCTCCTCCTTGGACGCTGATATTCAAATTCAAGTAATTTCTCATACTATTCATCTGATTAAGTGTGGCAAAGTCCTAAGACCTGATGGTTTCACTAGAGTTTTTCCAAACTTCTAATACCAAAATTACATAATCTTTTCCTCTATTTTATATCAAACAGACATCGAGTGGTTCATTTCAAGAAGCCTTAATATGTCTCCTTCCTAAGGACAATAAATATCATAGATTATGTAAAAATTATCACTCAGTGTCTTTAATTAATTTAGATTATAGGATATTTGCAAAGATTCTTACTTTACGCTTAGATCCTACCTAAACTCAACTAATTGGGAAGGAGCAGTGTGGCTTCATTAAAGATCGGCATCTTTCGTACAACACAAGATTATTTTTTAATGTTCTTAATAAATCTAAATCATATAAATCTTCTTTAGCAATGATATCTTTAGATGTGGAAAAAGCTTTTTATCAAGTCAGTTGGCCTTTCAGTTTTTCTGCACATTTCTGGTTTGGTTTTGGTTCTAAATTTATTAGTTATGTATCTTTGTTGTATTCTCCCCCCTAATCCACAACTCTAGCTAATAGTCTTATGTCTCCATTATTCCCTCTTTCTAGAGGTTATTGACAAGGTTGCCCTCTTCCACGTCTACTAATTATTCTTGCTTTAGAACCATTGTAATAAGCATTTGTTCAAATATAGATATATTGGGTTTTGGTTATGGTGATAAACAGCTCAAACTTTCTGCCTACGCAGATTATATTTTACTTTTTATGTCTCACCCACAAACATCTTACCCAGCTTTTCTTTTAGAAGTGGACATTTTTGCATCTGTCTCTTCCCTTAAATGGACTATGTTTTCATACGGATTTTGCTTCCTCTTCTTTTCACTGGAATCCAGATAAAATTAAATATCTTGGATTGTGGTTTACTGACTCCATCAAAGATATGGTCTCTTAAATTTGAAATCTCTAATTACCATGTTAAACTTACTCTCCTCTCGATGAAACCATTTACTTTTATCTTGGTGGGGTCATTTGGACACTATAAAAATGATGTTAGTACCTATAATTTTATTTTGTCTCTCTAATGTGCCAGTAAATAGTCCCCTTTTTCACTGTAAAAAATATACTCTATTTTTATGGTATAACAAAAAACCTTGGGTGTCTCCTCAAAAACTTAAAAGACCTAAACAATTGGGGGGGATAACTTTCCGGACTTTCACATATATCATTTAGCCTTTTTCCTTAAACAAACTTTCCTCCTGTTACAAGAAGATGATTCTTTACAATCTCCTTTATGGATTGATCTTGAAAAAACTTTTTTTCACCCCTTCTCACTTATAGAAACTCTGTCTTTTACGTCCAAACCTTCATTATCATCTCTTCCAATTTTTGAGAAAAACTTGTAAAGTACTTCAACCTATATTTATCTCTTATAGAACTCCTAAAGAAACTTTTTTACAATCACCAATTTGGTATAATGTGTTTGTTAAGTTGAACAATAAAACAATTTTTTGAAAGATTGGTACGCTAAAGGCTTCAAATTCATCTTTCAACTTTTCAAAGGTGATACCTGTATCCCTTTTTCTGTAGCTCAATCTCGCTTTTCTTTTCCACTTTCCTATCAAACCAAATACACATCCTTAAATTCTGCCATTCAATCTTCATATAACAAGCTTTTTTCATATTCCTAATTCTGTCTCCCATTATCCAGTGTCAATAAATGGTTGTATACATCCCCTTCTCATCTCAACTATATGAGCATTTGACTGTTCTCCCAGATAATAGGGATAAAACAGAGGTGGAACACTCTTGGAAAATTGACTTACAAACTACATTTTTAATCTCAATCTGGAACAGGATTTGGAATAAAATAAGGAAATCCTCTAGAGCAGCTAATGCTCCCCCAAACCCTATTTTCTATCTAAAATAGCCTTCTAATCACTCCTGCTGCACTACATAGGATAGACTCTACTATTCTGCCGACATGCTGGTCTGAAACATATACTATTTGAGTGTCCTCGTATTTATCAATTTTGGTTACAAATTTGGCAACAGATCAATACTTTTTTTCACACACATCCAATTCATTTTATTAACCTCTTTTTAGGAAGTGCTTCTGAAGATTGGGACACTCAGTCTAAAGCTATTGGTATAATTGATTTACTCTTTGCGGTTGCCTTTCAACAAATTACAAAAACATGGAACGATGCTTTGAAGGTATTGTTGGACCTGGGGTCTCCAGATCACAAGGGGTAGCCTGACACAGAGTAGGAAGGTCTAACCTAGAGGCATCAATGTTAAGCTTGCGTCACAACCTTACAATAACTCAGCGTCCATCCACTCAAAAATGACACTACACCATAATTTTATAAAAGTAGAAAAGTTTGTCTTCTCCTTTTCAGGTTTATTCTCAAGTGCGTTTTTCCTCTTGATTTTAAACTACACAATCAATTTCTCTTAACTTATGCGGAAAAACACAGCCTCAAATCATGTGTTACCAATGAGTCTTAGTTGTCATATCATTGTTCCATGAATGGATTATAGAACAGTTTCTATCCCAATTTCTATTTCATCCACATACAATTTTAAGTAGAGTTAAGTCTAGAGTTAATTAGCAATAAGACACTTTGTGAAATAATCAAGCAGGGCATAAACCATACAATAGCTGATACCAAAATTCAAGTTAGGAGCTAATTTTCTTTTGCAGAATACATTCTGATTTCAATTATACCTTACTTACAACTTGGCAGTCTAATCATTATTTAGAACAAGGTTGGGTCACAGATTCTGCATTTACACAAAAGGTTTATAATTTTTACCCTAATGAATGAGCTGCTTTAAGTTGGTTATTTACTTAAAAGTTCCTGGGGTTAAGCTTGCTAATAATAGTTCTGTAGTTAACCTCTGGCTCGATGACTCTTTGCGCGGACTAATAAAATCTCCACTGTTTGTCCGGCCAATCCCAGTCTCTCTGTTGAGCTAAACCTTTTCTTAGCCTGGGCAGGAAGTCTCATAACACCAGAATCAGCTGACGGAGATCGTATACCAAAAGCATATTTTACCACAGTTGAACAGAAGGGTTCTATCGTTGTATAATAAATTATCCTCCCTGTCCCCGTAGTCAGAATCCCTGCTTACTTGTCTTCCCAATCGCTGTTCAATTGAAATCAGCCGAAGCCAACAGTCTACATGAACTCAGTGTCAATCCGGGCAGGTTGGGGGGTTAATTCAAACCCGAGTCAGAGAATCGGCCACACCTACATCAGGAAGCTCTGAGGTACTGGAGCGCTTCAACGATTCTGCTCTCTTCCCTCTTTCCGCCTCTCGGAGGTTCAACCCCTCCCTTCCTGGACTCTCCCACTCCTGCCCACCCCTTCCGGGTCTAATTTTTATGGTTCCGGGTCGACTTTCTCGCTAAGATTTCCCCAGGCTTGCAGGTGTCACACAGACGGCGAACAGGTCATGCCCGCTCCTCCTCTCACCCCGCCCGCAGTTACCTTGGCTATGGCTCTTGCTGGGTGGCGCTGCTGTCCACAACTCCTCAGCGCAGCGCCCCCACCTCACAGGAGCCCAGTCGGATCGGTCGTGAAGACTCACTCCGGTGCAGAGATACAGTCACCGCCGAGAACACAGTCCGGCTCTGGTGAGTCAACGGCCACAATGGGTAAGAAGGGGGGGGGGGCAGACTTCAGCTGTGCTCGCAATCGCTGAGGGGAATCTCGGTGCCCAGCCAGTAGGAATCACCAGGAAGGGGGGTTGATTTAACGGGCGTTCTCTTGTGATTACCTCAGTATCAAGTGACCCTAGCCACACTTAGTTGTTACTGTCACTTAGGTCTCGACTAGCGATCCTTGCTGGCGAAAGGACCCTCTTCCCAGGTACCTCAAAAATAGCGCAAGGAGACAGATCCGCTGGGACAGATCTTCGGATGAGGGGGGGTTTCGGCCAGTGAAGAGGAAGCAGCCCCCAGAGGCTATCAGATCTTCTACTGCGTGCCCACCTCCTCACTCCTCAGCCTGGACTCCAGCTGGCTCTTGTCCTAAGTGACACCTTCTCAGCTCTTCCCACACGACACCTCCAACCACACAAAATGGCTGACCAACATTCCGCCTTATATAGGCTGACCCCAGAATGTCCAGAGGAGTCCGGAAGGTTCTGGAAACCCTCATACTGTCCTATGGACCTGAATCCTAAGGTAGCCAGCATTGTGGCAGTTGGAAGCCACCATTTTGTGGTTCCTGTGGTTTTAGACAGAAAAGGCACCTTACGCTTCAAGAAAAAGTCTATGAGGGCAAAGAGCACCTAACCCCTATGTCAACACCTGGAAGGTCCAGTGGACATAAAACAAATAAAAGGATTGAGGGGCAAAAAGGGGACAAAAATGAATAACAAATAGGAGGGACTACCCAAAGGGCAGACAGGTCTAACAGGTATCATTTCCAGCATGGTGGTATGGAGTTTGTTCTAATCACAGGTTAGACAGAGCATATGTCCACCCAATTACTCTTACTATTAAAAGAGATCTATAGTTTCCTATAACAACTTTTTTTTAAAAATTCTAATAGAAGATTATATTTCCCCAATCTTCAGGTTGAAGAAGTCCCTAAAATTCCATTAATTGTCTTTATCTCATTGGTATTGCCAATAATTATTCTGTCTCTGTTTATTCACAGTTTTTTACATTAACGCTTGTAATTATTAACTTTTGTATGATGGTATATGAATATTTTCTTTCTTCTCTCTCCCCTCTCCTTTCATACTACATTTTTTAAATATTTTGACTTCCTATGCATAATGATTATTCTTTGTATTACCCTTTCATTGTCGAAGCACTGTTTTTTCTCAATACATTTTTTTTTTTAAACTGAAAATCACCTCTGCAGCTACCACTCAAACACCTTCCATATATGTCTCTCTAAACCATATCGTTCCATCCATTCATGCATGCACCTGAGTACCTCTGAGAGTAAAGTAAGACCACTCCAGAACCACACTATTGGCAGAAATGTACTGCATGATTATTAATGACAATTCTATTTAAACAACGGACGAACCACGAACAATTGGTAAGTGGTGGATTTAACTGAAGAGCGGATAATCTATGCTCACCACAGGACATGGGTGCTAGGGGACAGTTGGTGAATAAAGCATGCATGGCCGGGTCTGGTGGCTTAGCGGACTAATGCATCCACTGCAGGGGCATGTGTTCAACCTCATGGTCACAGGTTTAATTCCTGGTGGGTTCACTCAGCCTTTCATCCTTTCTGAGGTCGATAAAATGAGAACTGTTGGGTAACAATAAACATCTGTTCTTCAGCGCCAAGATGCCCCTTTGGAGGTGAACGTGTGCTTTACAAATAGTTATGTTTGCCAGCTACATAGCTTTATATCAGGAGGCAAATTTTATTTTAGCTTTTTTAATGCATGCACTGAGACGTAATTATTAGGTGCGCATGTAATTCTGACTCTGAGATACCTTTTGGGTCTTTAAGTTTAAGACAGCCAACGTGAAGCCATATGGTACATGGGGCACTTCCATAACAGTGATTGATGCCAGAAGCTTTGGCCTTGGAGTGGTGATGCTGTAGGTCAAGTGACAGTGTGAGGAAGGGACAGCATACACTTTCAAAACTTTACTGAGCCATTAAATGAAACAGTTAGCTATTGAAATTAAGTTCTCTGTGCTGTAGGGGGCTATCATATTTTAAACAGTATGTCTGGGTTACTGATTTCTTCTGAGACCCCAATAACAAGCGATTTAGCCATTTTGAGAATAACGTCCATAAATAATTTAATAACCCTCTTATTTGAATTTTCATCTGTTTTTATGTTTTACGGTTTTCAAATATTCATTTTTATCAGCTTTTGATCCCGTAAACAGTGTGACGGACCCTTTTTAGCCCAACTCTGTAGGTCTTCTTAGAGCTTTTTTGTTGATTTATGGTCTTATTTGCTTTTAGAGTGAATAATGTCCTTGAGCTTCAGGGTGCTTTGTGATCATTCTTAGTGTTTTATATATGTATTATATATTTTAATATGTATCGTTTATAGTTATATTTCTCCGTTTTATACCTCGATGGAGTGGAATAAAGTTTATCATTGATTGATTGATTGAAACCCTTCAAATCAGAAGTCCATGAACACGTCCATTATATTTTTTCTGGTGAGAGAGACGTCTAGGAAATCAGTTACATTTGTTTGCGTCACAAAAAGAGCTACTTGAGCTACGTATTCAGTATTTTTGTTGGCAATTGTATTGACAGAGGTTAGGTGTGAGCTTCAGAATGTTATTAAGTAGAAGATTTCAATAAGCAATCCCTTCAATAAGCAGGATATATATTTCATTGGGTGACAGAAGGGCTCATTGTGACTACAAATATATTTCTCGTCTCTCTGTTTGAATGCTTACTCTAAACAAGCATTTACAATGCAATGGTCTCGGCATTATTACAGGTAGAGCTATTGGCATTGCTCATGACATCATTTTTTTTTTTAAATCATAAATAAATGGCATTGTCATTTACATTGCTAATAGCTTAATCGTTTGCATATGCGAGACCTATTGCATTAGCACCCACACACAGGGGGCAGGAGAGCAAGCACAACGAACGAGGGGGCAGGGTAGCAAGCACTGCGATGGGTTAGGGGAGCAGACACAGCGAGGGAGCAGAGGCAGGAGAGCAAGCCCAAGCAACGAGGGGCAGGAGAGCAAGCACAAGCAACCAGGCGGCAGGGGCAGGAGAGCAAGCACAAGCAACCAGGGGGCAGGGGCAGGAGAGCAAGCACAAGCAACCAGGGGGCAGGGGCAGGAGAGTAAGCACAAGCAACCAGGGGGCAGTGGCAGGAGACCAAAGCACAAGCAACCAGGGGGCAGGGGCAGGAAAGCAAGCACAAGCAACCAGGGGGCAGGAGAGCAAGCACAGTCAGGGGGCAGAAGATCAAGCACAACCAGGGGGCAGGAGAGCAAGCACAGCCGGGTGTTTGGGGGTCCGGGGCTCTTCCGGCACATCTCCTGAGATGGAGAGACCCCAACAAATGCGACCATGCCACAGTTGGTGAGATGGCGGGGCAGGTATACGCTGAGAGGGTTCAGTTTTCATCACTGAGAATGAATCCAAAACTCACCCAGCTCTATAACCTAAACCATGTGTAAAGCACATACCAGTTGTTTAATTGGCACTTTAAGTATGCATCATTAATCGACTAATTTCCTAAATCGGAAAAGGGTGATACACTGTGCCAGCCAGGCCGTGTTTTTCACGTTACACGCAGTTCTAGGCAGCAAGGACCCAACCCACTGAGCTATCTTTGCCCCAGTGCAGGCAGCTGAGATCCATTGTAACTTAGAGCGCTCGAAGGCTGAAGGGGTCTTTGTCAAGTCCATTGAGTTATACCCTTGCCTTTCTCCCAACCTGTTTTAATTTTACCATGTAACCATTAACCTGATATCCCCGGGGAACTGACAGCAAGATAAACCGCGCATGCGCAAAATCGGTCTGCGGGTCGCTCATTTAATAGCCAATTAAGAGAGCTGGGATTTCTCCATTCTAATACTCCGTGTCACGCTCAACCATCTTTCCTAAACTTTTGACCCGATTTACAGTCTTTTTTGGCACACAAGTGGAACACACGTGCAATGAAAGCTTTTTTGCAAGCATTAATTCCACCTCGTTGCTCACGGAATGAGCACTGGTGGAATATTATGTATTTAAGGTGCGGTAACTTGTATGGCTGCTATTGTACAATCTGTATTCGCCCATGTCCCCTTTGCCATGTTTTCCATCCTCAATGTCTGTCTGATGCCTCTGTACTTGCTGTGAAGCGCTCTGATACCCTCGGGTCCAGATAGCGCTATACAAAACTTTAATAAATAAAAAAAAATTAAAAATGCAGTGCTCGCATGTTTAGCGTTAAAAGTAGGCTGTTTGGTGGGGCACCCTGCATAAGTAAATGAAAAACCCTGCTCGTGCCAGATACGTTTCCGAAGCAGGGTGAACATGCTTACACTTTGTAGTTTCTGGATATTTACTTGCCTCGTGCATAAAGTCCCCAACCCTGGAAACACACAGATTTGCTCCTGTACTTTTCCATTAATCACCCCCATATTATGTATTGATCTACTGGGAGGGTTTAAGGTATTCCAGAATTGGACAGGCGCGCAACCAAGTAACCGCAGAGTATTGTAATGTTATGAGGTATCAGATTCCAGGCAAAAGGGCGGGCGGTAATCCCTCTTAACCGCTCAAAGGTGGATCACAAAATCCACACAAATTGCACAAAAACAACAAAACCCCTGCACTGGGAAATTAACAATAATGTCTGAGTGATTTCTAGTTATAGTGACATAAGTAAAATGTGCACATCAACAGTGTTTCAAAGTCAATAGATTGCAAGGTGCCGAGAAAGGAATTTCAATGAAGTAGAATTCTTGGTATAAAACACCGGTTTATTGTTCCTCTTGTACTGGCCAACACGTGTTTCATCGCAGGGAAACAGACTGCGAATCTTCAGGGCTGGGTATAGATACAAAAGACGCATTTGTATGGTTGTTTTACATGAATGAAGTGAAAAGTGGTTGGTGAACCCTTGGTGAGAAAACTGGGCATGCCATCGAGTGACATTGTGTCAAACAAGAGTGACTTGAATTCTGTTGTACAGGTGACTTTGGTGTGGGTGAATAGTGATAATGTTTCTTTAGTGAGTATACAGATTGCGTGGATATAACTTCAACAATCTAAAGCATTACTAATTCTTAAATGCAGACACACTGACCAGTGTGAGAAAATATAAAAAGTGGCGAAGTTGAACAAAAGTGTCTGTGTTTGTTATCGGGTACACACCCCAATGTGACTTGTAGTGACTTGTAGTGACTGTTTAGTGAGTCCATATGAACAGATACATTTACATAAACTTTTGTGGAATATATCGATAATTTTATAAAGTAAACAAGGCAGAAGTAGATAGTACTATTATAAATGAAGAAAGGGGGTGTTGATATATTAGAAGGATTATATTATTTATGGACCTTGATGAGTTTCACGAAAGTAATGAATAGATAAACAGAACCCTAACGCTCATCTATTGGTATTTTGGACAACAAAAATATGCTCCAAATAATAAATTGTTGTAGAGCTAAAGGGTAGTGTCAACAATTTCTATAGAGACGATGATTATTCCGCACGCCACTGGTCACTGTGTACGCAAACACGGAAAAGGAGGATATCTATGGAAAGGTGCTGTAAAACAACACCTGTGTATCTTATCAGAACACCAACTGCAGAGTATCTCGTGTTTGTCAAAAACACACATTACGTGCTATAGCGGTAATTATAACCCGTTTCTTAATGAGTATGGGTTGTACTATAGGGTGAAGCCAAGTTCGAGTTTTAGTACCTGAGAGTGAATGAAACAGAACTACAAGACTCACCCTCTTGAAAGAAAGAACCGGAAGTGGTGATGTGGCCAACGCCCGAGAGGGCGAAATATGGGTGATGAACTTTACTCGCGTAGTTTGATGGTTCCTATGGGTATACATAATATGTATCATATATGGTAATAAACAGAGACGGTTATGTATATCGTACCAGAAAAACCCTGAAAAGGGGTGGTATCTTTTTAGAAGAAACCGTAGATCAATACTCATACCTTAGTGTGGTCGTAAGGAGGCCATAACCGGGAGGAGAAGAGATTAAAGCTGTAGCGCTCAAAATAGGGTAGACAGGCGGATACACCTGTAGAGGGAGTAAAGACAAACAAAGGGGTATGGTGGAATCCTCCTTCTTTCTATTTCGGTGTTTTTTAGAGAAGAGTATTGATCGGTATGAGACGCGAGATAATTTACCTGACTGGATTTGTTCCCCCTCCTGTGGTTCCCGGCGCCGTTTTTCAAAGACGGTCACCTGACAGGAAGTTGGGACGTCTTTTATGTTGTACTTCCGTTTTTTTCTCCCCGTTTTTAAAGAACTAGAACGGCGATATGTTAAACTTCAAGTTGAAGCTTGACTGTATTTAGAAGAAATACTATAAAACTCCATTGTGTGGAGTAAGTGAAAAACTGGTGATGGAGTTAATGGAAGAAATACTAGTTAATCAAAAAGTCGGTGTTCTGAAAGGGAATGCAGTTAGTAAGGAAACCAAGAATCAGTGAGCGGCGGTGAGACAGAAGTTAATTGAGTTGATTCCTGGTCCCAAGGATGAGAGTCTTTAGAGTTATCTGGTGTATCAATCGGCAGACGATATAACAATAAAGTACATGATTGTAAAGAAAGGTTATTAAGTGAATATCTACAGTTAAATAAACACAGTTCAAAGAAACAACAGTAAGAAAGACGTTTGTATCAACATATTAATTCTGTTGTGTTGGCATACTTTCAAAGGCATAGTGATACCTGTTGGTACAGGTTTGAGGCATAATGGTAGAGTTATGTCTTTATGAAAACATTTTTGCTATTGTTGTAATGTGGAGATGGGTATATAGCATTGTAAATGTCTATATTGTCTTGTCACAGTTTAGTTACCCAAGAAATATTGCATCTCAGGGTCGTAGTTCAGACCGAATTCTATGCTGCGAAGACGCATAATCCAAGTCGCTTCTTTGCTTCTTAGAGCCAGCTCTCGGTTTCCACCCCTTATGTGGATGGGTACTGTTTCAATGCCATAGAAACAGATGCGGAAATCTTCAATGGTGGATTGACATTTGGCTACATGTATGGCAACAGGATACTTAGGGTCTTGTTTTTGTATAGCTCTCATGTGTTCCGAGATCCTGTCCTTTAGACACCTTATTGTGCTGCCCACATACTGTTTCCCGCATTGACACTCAATTATGTATATTACATATTTCGTAGTGCAGTTGATATTCACTCTGATGTCATATGTGTCTCCATTTGGTCCATTGAATTTCGTTGTCTTATGTTTAGCCCATTTGCACATTACACAAAAGCCGCATTTGAAGAACCCCTTGCTGCGTTGTGTCAGCCAGTCCGGAGTTGTGTCTGTTCGTGGAACAGTGGGACTAAGTCTGTTTCTCAAAGTTCTTCCTCTGCGGAACGTTATTTGGGGAGTTGGAGGAATTATATCCTTAAGTACTGAATCATTTCTTAGCAGACTCCAGTGTTTGGTCATACTGGTGCGAATTGATTTGTGTAGACTATTGAATTCAGTTATCATCCTCACTGTAGAGTCTTTCGCCTTGTTAGAGTTGTTGCATTTAAGTGTCTCTGGTCTTGTAGCTTTGGAGTAGTTGATCCATACTATTTTGGGGACGCTATATTGATGACTGCATCTTACTCTGGACAGGCTCGGATGAACTACTCCAAAGCTTCTTTGATCACCTTAACCACAACGACTGGGAATTGAACTTCACCATGAAGTCCAGTAAAACCAAAATGGAGTTTCTGGACTTAGAATTCTACGTTTTCGACAATAAATTACACAGTAAACTATATAGGAAGCCCACGTCGTGTAACGCCATTCTTCGAGCTGACAGTTATCATCCGCCACACCAGATCAGATCCATACCGTTTGGTGAATTTCTCAGAGCTAGGAGAAACTGCAGCAAGGAGAGCGACCTGGCAGATACCTTACAAGACATGGAACGGAGATTCGAAAGACGTGAATATCCCCAATCCATCCTGTCCACAGCTAAAAAGAGACTAACTAAAATTACAAGACCAGAGACACTTAAATGCAACAACTCTAACAAGGCGAAAGACTCTACAGTGAGGATGATCACTGAATTCAATAGTCTACACAAATCAATTCGCACCAGTATGACCAAACACTGGAGTCTGCTAAGAAATGATTCAGTACTTAAGGATATAATTCCTCCAACTCCCCAAATAACGTTCCGCAGAGGAAGAACTTTGAGAAACAGACTTAGTCCCACTGTTCCACGAACAGACACAACTCCGGACTGGCTGACACAACGCAGCAAGGGGTTCTTCAAATGCGGCTTTTGTGTAATGTGCAAATGGGCTAAACATAAGACAACGAAATTCAATGGACCAAATGGAGACACATATGACATCAGAGTGAATATCAACTGCACTACGAAATATGTAATATACATAATTGAGTGTCAATGCGGGAAACAGTATGTGGGCAGCACAATAAGGTGTCTAAAGGACAGGATCTCGGAACACATGAGAGCTATACAAAAACAAGACCCTAAGTATCCTGTTGCCATACATGTAGCCAAATGTCAATCCACCATTGAAGATTTCCGCATCTGTTTCTATGGCATTGAAACAGTACCCATCCACATAAGGGGTGGAAACCGAGAGCTGGCTCTAAGACGCAAAGAAGCGACTTGGATTATGCGTCTTCGCAGCATAGAATTCGGTCTGAACTACGACCCTGAGATGCAATATTTCTTGGGTAACTAAACTGTGACAAGACAATATAGACATTTACAATGCTATATACCCATCTCCACATTACAGCAATAGCAAAAATGTTTTCATAAAGACATAACTCTACCATTATGCCTCAAACCTGTACCAACAGGTATCACTATGCCTTTGAAAGTATGCCAACACAACAGAATTAATATGTTGATACAAACGTCTTTCTTACTGTTGTTTCTTTGAACTGTGTTTATTTAACTGTAGATATTCACTTAATAACCTTTCTTTACAATCATGTACTTTATTGTTATATCGTCTGCCGATTGATACACCAGATAACTCTAAAGACTCTCATCCTTGGGAC
Source organism: Lissotriton vulgaris (assembly GCF_964263255.1). Taxonomy (NCBI): domain Eukaryota; kingdom Metazoa; phylum Chordata; class Amphibia; order Caudata; family Salamandridae; genus Lissotriton; species Lissotriton vulgaris. The sequence continues at coordinate 1,221,963,735 of NC_141693.1, forward strand.
CAGGAATCAACTCAATTAACCTCTGTCTCACCGCCGCTCACTGATTCTTGGTTTCCTTACTAACTGCATTCCCTTTCAGAACACCGACTTTTTGATTAACTAGTATTTCTTCCATTAACTCCATCACCAGTTTTTCACTTACTCCACACAATGGAGTTTTATAGTATTTCTTCTAAATACAGTCAAGCTTCAACTTGAAGTTTAACATATCGCCGTTCTAGTTCTTTAAAAACGGGGAGAAAAAAACGGAAGTACAACATAAAAGACGTCCCAACTTCCTGTCAGGTGACCGTCTTTGAAAAACGGCGCCGGGAACCACAGGAGGGGGAACAAATCCAGTCAGGTAAATTATCTCGCATCTCATACCGATCAATACTCTTCTCTAAAAAACACCGAAATAGAAAGAAGGAGGATTCCACCATACCCCTTTGTTTGTCTTTACTCCCTCTACAGGTGTATCCGCCTGTCTACCCTATTTTGAGCGCTACAGCTTTAATCTCTTCTCCTCCCGGTTATGGCCTCCTTACGACCACACTAAGGTATGAGTATTGATCTACGGTTTCTTCTAAAAAGATACCACCCCTTTTCGGGGTTTTTCTGGTACGATATACATAACCGTCTCTGTTTATTACCATATATGATACATATTATGTATACCCATAGGAACCATCAAACTACGCGAGTAAAGTTCATCACCCAGATTTCGCCCTCTCGGGCGTTGGCCACATCACCACTTCTGGTTCTTTCTTTCAAGAGGGTGAGTCTTGTAGTTCTGTTTCATTCACTCTCAGGTACTAAAACTCGAACTTGGCTTCACCCTATAGTACAACCCATACTCATTAAGAAACGGGTTATAATTACCGCTATAGCACGTAATGCGTGTTTTTGACAAACACGAGATACTCTGCAGTTGGTGTTCTGATAAGATACACAGGTGTTGTTTTACAGCACCTGTCCATAGATATCCTCCTTTTCCGTGTTTGCGTACACAGTGACCAGTGGCGTGCGGAATAATCATCGTCTCTATAGAAATTGTTGACACTACCCTTTAGCTCTACAACAATTTATTATTTGGAGCATATTTTTGTTGTCCAAAATACCAATAGATGAGCGTTAGGGTTCTGTTTATCTATTCATTACTTTCGTGAAACTCATCAAGGTCCATAAATAATATAATCCTTCTAATATATCAACACCCCCTTTCTTCATTTATAATAGTACTATCTACTTCTGCCTTGTTTACTTTATAAAATTATCGATATATTCCACAAAAGTTTATGTAAATGTATCTGTTCATATGGACTCACTAAACAGTCACTACAAGTCACTACAAGTCACATTGGGGTGTGTACCCGATAACAAACACAGACACTTTTGTTCAACTTCGCCACTTTTTATATTTTCTCACACTGGTCAGTGTGTCTGCATTTAAGAATTAGTAATGCTTTAGATTGTTGAAGTTATATCCACGCAATCTGTATACTCACTAAAGAAACATTATCACCATTCACCCACACCAAAGTCACCTGTACAACAGAATTCAAGTCACTCTTGTTTGACACAATGTCACTCGATGGCATGCCCAGTTTTCTCACCAAGGGTCCACCAACCACTTTTCACTTCATTCATGTAAAACAACCATACAAATGCGTCTTTTGTATCTATACCCAGCCCTGAAGATTCGCAGTCTGTTTCCCTGCGATGAAACACGTGTTGGCCAGTACAAGAGGAACAATAAACCGGTGTTTTACCCGACCCTTTTCAATATCTTCATGACCCCTTTGGCGGCCTTGGCGGAGTCTTTCGGGGCTCAGATCGTTTCTTACGCTGACGATACCCAGCTGCTCTTCACCTGTGAGAGGGGTGTGGACTTCAACGGAGAGTGGATCCGGGGTTGCCTTGAGGCTGTATTTCAGTGGTTCCATCATAACAGCCTCAAGTGCAACTCGGATAAATCCGAGGTCCTCTTCTTCGGGTGCAGTGTAGATCCGGACTGGAAGGTGTGGTGGCCGGAGAACATGTTTCCACCAGCTAGTTCTTCCCAGGTTGCGAAAAACCTTGGGATTATTTTTTTTTATTTATTTTTTTTTAAATATTTTTATTGTTGCACACACTTTATACATTATAGAAATTTCCAGTATTAATACTTCATGCTTCATAGCTAAATAAACTGTTTTTACAAGATATACAAGTTTTTCGTTACACATTTCCACAAACAGTGTTTATGCGTTTCTTAGTTAAATACAATTAAAGCTTAAGTCCTTCTTGGATGTGCCTGAGACCCAATTCCTTCCTTCCAAATACTTATGGGTTGCCATATTCTTAGGCCTAATATCCTTCCCCTTTTCCCTTTACGTGCATAGATATTCTTCTCCATATTATACGCGTTCAGGAGATTAGCCAGCCAAGTTTGCAGTGTCGGTGGGTTTTTGTCAAGCCAGGCCCTTGCTAGGGTCAATCTACTGACATTGCGACAAACAGAAATTCCTGATGTATGTCAGCTCCTTCCGATCCCAAACCTAGGATTATTCTAGCTGGGCTAAGAATGATTTGAATCCCCAGGGATCTATCTAGAAAACCCTCGATGTCCCTTATTAGCGTGTGTAATTGAGGGCATGTAGCGAAGATATGGATACTATCTGCTTCGCTAGCGTTGCATCGGGGGCAATTTATGCCCGTGCTCCCTCCCCATTTAGCTATCTTAGCTGGAGTATGGTACAATGAATAAATAGTTTTGTAGTGTTGTGACTGCATGGGGGATGAGCACAGTATAGTACGGCCCAGGTCCAATGATTTTTTAAACCACCCAGTATCTATGCTGAGTTTTTCCGCCCATTTGTTACCCACCTTTCCTAAGTCATCAGTTTTCCCTTTCATCAAACAGGCATAGAAAGACCTAATGGTACAATCCCCCGAAAGTCTAATTTTTTCCAGTATCTCATTCCTCCCTACACCCACAGACCCCCCTGCTTTATCATTAAAAAAACTCCTGACCTGGAGATACTTGAAGAAATCTCTATTGTTAATACCATATTTAGTTCTTAAATCAGCGAACTGTACGATCCCCTCTATATCAAATAAGTCCCCGATCTGGATGATTCCACTGTTCGCCCATTCAAACATTGCTTCATCTGCAAAGATTGCATGAGGAAACGACCTGTTTCTAAAGAGTGTAGTGTATCTGTTATACTTCCCAATTTTACTTCTTTTCAAGAAGGCAGTCCATATCTTAACAGCAGTTAAGACCGTCTTAAACCTTGTTCTTTTAAAGTAGCCATAATCGATACAATTTAAGAAGCAGTTTCCCACGTCTGTCCCTAAGACCGTAGCATACACTTTTGTAGACAGGTTATTGACTCTTTCATCCAGGCCATTTCCTCCTATCAACCCCTGCATGTACTGTAGAGCAGCTGCCATATAATATAATCCCTTGGGAGCGTCAAATATTTATATGCCCTTCGCGTCTTTCCATGGGCCCAGATAAATCTGTTGCATAATGTCTCTAGTGCATTAAACCAACTATTCTCAATGAGTAAAGGAATCGATCTGAAAAAGTAAAGAAATTTGGGGAGAATCAACATCTTGATAACATTAGTGCAACCCATAAGTGAGAGGTGTAAATTATTCATTCTTATTAGATCTATTTTTACTCTTGACATCAGAGGAGCCATGTTTATCTCTACCACCCTATCCAGATTTGCTGATATAGCCACCCCCAGGTACATGGCTGAAGCAACTACCCTAGCGTCATTACACCCTGAGTAATTATTTTCAACGATCTGTGTCTTGGGTTTATTCAATTTATATCCTGAGATTAGACCGAAGTGTTCTGCCTCTACCTCGATTTCCCGAATAGCAGTGGAGGGGTTAGGTGTCAAAATGGCGACATCATCCGCATACGCGAGGGTTTTTATTGCACAGCCGTTTATGTTCATTGGAACAATCAGTAGATTCTGTTCCAACCTGCGCAGATAGGGATCCAGGTATAGCGCGAACAACAGGGGGGATGATGGACAACCCTGTCTGGTCCCTCTACATATCTTGACTGCTGCAGAGTATCCCCTATTGACCCTAATCCTAGCCATTGGGTTGATATACAAGGTCTGTATGGCCTTAATAAAACCCTCCCCAATTCCATTCCACCTCATGGCTGACCATAAGTATCCCCAGGAGACCCTATCAAATGCCTTCTCTGCATCTAGAAAGAGCGCTGCCAAGAAAAACCTTGGGATTAAGATCGACAATGGCCTCACACTGCGTTCCCAGATAATCGGCCTCACCGGCACATGTTTTGGCCTGCTCCGGATGTTGCGGAAGTTTCTCCCTTTACTATCAGAGGAGCACAGGAAAGTCACAGTGCAGGCGATAATTGGTTCGCGTATTGATTATGCGAACATTCTTTATCTTGGCCTGCCGGAATACCTGCTTCAACGGCTACAGGTGGTCCAGAACTCGGCAGCACGGGCTATCTTTGGACTATCTCGCCGTGCTAGAGCCTCGGGCCTCCTGCAGGCACTGCACTGGCTTCCCATTCGGAAGCGGATAATCTTTAAGGCCTTGACGTTGGCACATAAGGCACTGCATTTTACAGGAGCGAAATACCTTCAAAAAAGGCTGATGTTCTATCATCCAGCCAGGTCCCTGAGGTCAGGGTCCTTGTACCTTGCAAATGTTCCTCGTGTCAAAAGGGCACGTATTGGAGGCCGTTCCTTCAGATTGCTAGCCCCCCAGCTCTGGAACACGCTGCCAGTGGTGCTACGCAGCACGTCCAACATACTGGTTTTTAGGAAAGGGCTTAAAACTTGGCTTTTCACCTCTTAGCTGCGCCCTGGGTTCTGTTTTTCTCTCCTCTCTGTATTTTCTGTTTTTTTGTTAATTTTATCTCTTTTTCTTTCTTGTTGTGTTATGAGACAGGTCTGCAATCAAAGCGCCGGGACACTCTTTTGAGTAGCCGAGCGCTATAAAAAAACCAGCATAACATAACATAACATAACAAGAATTCTACTTCATTGAAATTCCTTTCTCGGCACCTTGCAATCTATTGACTTTGAAACACTGTCGATGTGCACATTTTACTTATGTCACTATAACTAGAAATCACTCAGACATTATTGTTAATTTCCCAGTGCAGGGGTTTTGTTGTTTTTTTACCCCCATATTATGGATGTCCCTCGGGCTGGGGGATGCCACGCAGGGTTGGCATAGCGCACTCTGGGCGTTTTCATCCTGTGCCCGCCAGCCCCCTCACATGCCAGGCCTCCCCTGCGGGGGTGAGCCAGCTGCACGGGTCCTGGGGAGTGGGCAAACATATGCTCCATTTGGGAAGGTGAGGTCCCGGCCCGGGGTAGCTGGCTCTGCAAAGGGGGCTGGACTCTGATTACATGCAAATATGTTCACATTTATTTCTCGCAGACAGGAACTTACACTCGTCCATCTTTGATGTCCACTGCCAGTGGCAGCACTGTGCTATGTCCTGTTTTACTAGGAAACATTTGCAGTTTACAGCTCGAGGAGGGGCATCTAAGGATACGTGAGTGGTTCCGGAGCAAAGTTAACAAGCATTGGCAAGGTCCAGTTCAGATTGCCGATGTCCGACATTTGTGTCTGCCAATGTGCAGTACGCCTCGGCGGGCTCCTCCCGACCTGAGCAGGGAGATGGTGGAGGCTTGCTCGGAGAATGGGCGGACCAATGGAGGACTGCTTCTGCTGTGTTTGTTTTCGGAGGGTGGAGGGCGGTGAATAATGGAACGGAAAGCAATTGACTAAAACAGCATATATAGACATTAAAAAACTGTAATACCTGGCCTGAAGTTTGAGTGCATCGCAAAAGTCAAAGGTCACTCACGGGCCGCCTGCACATAAGTATCCTTATTTCAATGGTAACCTCTATTTGAAAATAAACCTCTTACATCGTCTTTTTGCCAATCTCATTTCATTGTACACGCGTTCCTTCAATAGTGTCATTCCTAATCCCCCATTCAAAGTGGAAAGGTGCTGGTGACTAGTGTGATCTGATGCACTTTCTACACAAGGAAAAGCATTAAATAAGAAGTAAGCAAATGAGAATGACACTATTGCCAACCAATGATAAGCAATGGGTGGGCTGTAAGCCCCTGTAAGTTTTTGGTAAGGCAACATTATGTCTTCAGCACCCAGTCAGCCTGCACTCTCTGGTAGGCTTGAGCTAAATAAAGGAGTTCCAAAGTAGACCACAGCATCCTTTCAGGTACCTGAACAGGATACTGGAGTGCTCATGATTTTAATGATTTTAATATGTAGAGTATCTCGGACATACACACACACAGACTTCTCAAGAGGTACCCGTCAGGTCAAATGTGGATCTGAACAACTGTGGTACCCACTGAGTGAGTAACAACAGCCACAATATCACCTTGGAGCAAAGGCCCTGAACCTGAAGAGAACCAGGAGACAGCCCCTTACTCATGAGCAAAGGCTATCCAGGAAGAGGCCTCTGCACTTCTTAATTTCCTGTTCTTAACAGTGCACATGTGCAGTTCAGTTTCTACACAAGGAACCCTTTACAATGCATCTTCCTTTACTTGGAAGATGCAGCCTTCAGTAGTTTCATATAATTGTTGCAATGACTTTTACATTGGGTTCTCTGGACCACTAATCAGCAGGTTATAACCGATCTAAAATTCTGCAGCCAGAAAAGTCCTAAACCTGATTAGAAATTGCTACGTTACCCCGGTACCGGAGGTGCTACACTGGCGTCCAATCAGAAGAGGAGCCTCCTTCAAAGCCTAAAGATCTTTGCGTGATCAGTGGCACAGGTCCAACTTTCCTGAAATCTAAACTTAGATTCTACAACTAACATTGGGAATAGCGCTACTCCAGAAAATTCCTCTTTTTCATAAGAAAACCTGCATTCCTTAGAGATTTTTTTTTAGCAAGCACGCAAAGACTGGAAAACACCCTAAAGAAAATAAGGATCATCAGCAGTCAACTAGAACTCAAGAAAGCAATAAAGATCTTTCCCCACCCCTGGTAGAAACTTGGTTCCTAAGGTAGAACCGTACCTCCCCAAGACCACTATCGCATCCCTGAGGATGTATCTCCAGAATGGTTCAACTGGACTCGTGGACCGATCAGAGGCTGACTCTCAATCATGCCCAATTTAAACCACGAGTTGGTTGAGGAGAGGTTCTTGAATTCAAACATGCACACTAGCCGAAACAATGGTGAGAGGTTCAGTGTAAATAAGCGTTGAAACTGCTTACCTGATATGTCTTAGAGTGCCGGAGTAGTAACATTACTCCACACCACCTGAGTGTTTCTGGTGATTGCATGCGTGTTTACATAAAAAAACATTGGCAAAGCCAATAGGTCTCACTTTTGAAACCTGTTGGCTTTGTCAATTACTTTTGTCAATGCTGTACATCTTTGGGCTTGTGCGTGATGATGTGCTGCATTTTCAACAAAAAAAAAAGGCGTAGTGACGCAGCCTGTGTTAGAGGTAGTGTCAGTCGACTGGTGCGTGAATGCTTACTGACTTATATGAGCGTTTGTGGAATGATAGACGCCCCGTTTGCTTAAATTTTTCATTTACCGATGCAAGATGGTGGCTCTACATCTTTGGCCTTGTGCGTGACGATGTGCAGCATCGTCAAAAAAATTTTTAAATCGCAATGACGCCGGCTATGTTGGAGGTCGTGTCAAGTCAACTGGTGCATGTATGCTTAATGACTTATATAAGCGCTTGTGGAATAACTGAGGCATGTTCGCTTTAATTTTTTATTTCCTGATCCAAGATGGTGACTGACATTTGGATTGGTAAATAAAAAAAGATTTGTTTGTTTGTTTGTTTGTGTAACAAAGCAAAAATAAAAATGCAAAAAACAATGACCAATAACGGAGCGGTCCAAGGTCGGAGCGACTGGAATCGAGGAGGAGAAAAGTATTGAACGAGGTTAGCACAACACAGGGACGGAACAAGAAATATGCTTGGGGAGAAGCGCACAAGAAAGCAAGACGGTTAGCTACACAGGGTGTGGGGGAGAAGCACATGAAGGCTAGAATAATAAGAGCGTTGTGGGCATTTCGGGGGAGCGCTTGATGGAGAGAGCAAGAGAACTTGCACTTTTGTGTAGTGCAAAATTAAAAAGGAAAACATTTCCCTAAAAGTGAGCAGTGGAAGGATAGAAGCCAGTCATTCAAAGAGATGTCGCAGGGCGAGATAAACATGAAATGGACAAGCTGGGAAAAGCATTAGACTTGCTGCATTTGGTGGGGGAGGGACAGAGACAGGCGCCAAAAAGCAATTAAAAGCAAGGCGTCGGGTGAGGGCAGGAAGCTAGGTAGTACAGCTACTCACTTTGCGACGAGGAGCTTGAAAAGCCGTCTCCGGCAATGAGGAGCAGAGAGTTGAAAAGCGGTGCTCTGCAGGACAGCACCTACTTCCGGTTTGGCCGGCAATGCTTCCGGGTCGCCGCAGGCAGCGCGGCGGCCCGCCCTGCACGGGGAAGGGAGGCAGCTTTCGAGGAGGACAGCACCTGGCCGCGAGCGCGTTCTCGTGCGCGTGGCCTTAACAAATCGCCGCGCGCGGCCAGTGCTGTCCTCCTGGGAAGCTGAGCCGCTAACAATAAGGTCTCTGGCGAGAGCGAGCTTCGCTCGCTTTTATCGGAGACCTAAAAATGTACTGGATTGACTGAAGAGAGTCCTTTTCTTATCAATGGATAAGTACAACAGTGACAGTGCAGCCTTTACGACTATGTTTGCTGAATGGTCAGTGCACTTGCTGGCCTCATCCCGGGAAGGTAGCCTCTTCACACTGAAAGGGTAATCAGATGCTTTGTTTGCTAAATTCAATGCTTGCACCTTTAATGGTTACCCCTGAGTATCGAGAGAGAATTCAGATGTTAAGTTTGATAAATTCTATAACTGTACCTGCAAAGATCTCCTACATCATTTGAAAGTGGATTCGAATGCCATGTTTTCTAAATTGGAAATATTATCCCTACTCCATGGAGGGTGGATTCAGATCCCATTCAAACCCTAGCGTTTAGCGGTATGGAGCACAATGGATTTGTTATGCTCACTCTAATGCTGACCTCGGTTAGAGAAATCACCTGTTAGGTGTTGAAATTCAATGCCACACCATTCAATCACTAGCTTCTCTTACCTGTAGATGTTCAGATGTGTTTCTAGCATCCCACTGCATTCATTGTTTTACACGTTATGAGGTCAGCCTGAGTCACCGTAAGGATGTTTGGGGCCCTGGGAAAACCATATTTTGGGGGCTGCAGTATGTAACAAATATGAGTTTTTTTTAACACATTTCAAGCCCACATGATGTCAAACAATACTAAATTATATGTTACATTTCAACAAGGTCATGCAGAGCAGTTGAAATATCTCTTGCCCAGGACACCCACAAGTCCTTAAGATGACACTAGTTCTGAGAGACAGAGTTAGAAGTAATGCTAGGCATAGAGGGAAAAGGGTACTGATAAAGAAAAATAAAAGACATAGATCCACTAGAAAGAAAGTTCAGTTTCCCACGGGGCCCCTTAGAAGATGGCCCACTTTGCCCATGTCTTAAAACATCTCAGAAGTCAACAACTTCAATGGTGCCCTAAATTTCAAACAAATGCTACCTTAGTGCAGTGTATTCTTTCCAGTTGCAGAGGGTGGAACAGTTATTGAGTTTTAAATAAGTTATGTAAAAAAATTACAGATGTGAAAAGTATTCTGAAAAAGGTTAACCAGAAGAATATTTTGATAATGACCATTGCAAGACAACATGCAGCTGGAGTAATTCTATGAAAACAAGAAAGAACAAGAATAACCAAGCTATGTTTACTACGACACTGGAGAATGTCTATAGCACCGACGTACGATGAATGGTTGCTGGCTGAAACGTATTGTAAGGCTACATTTGAGAGAACTATTTAGAAACCAGGAGCCTCATATACAATACTAGCAGCCCGTCCCGACGTTGTCCGGGTATGAATTGCTGCTGGCCAGTGGTATATTGTTTTGTAGGATTTCGTTTTGATAGCATTTCTTATCTGTGACAGGCCTGTGAAACGCTCTGATTCACAGTGCACTGTTGATGCACTTAAGAGTGCGCGATCAGTAGTGTGTGAACTCGAGTTTCCCTACTTTATTTTTCCTTGCAATATTATATAGCGCGAACTCGACAACATGGCATGAGCACAATTTACATTACAGAAGAACACATTCATTTGTGGTAGGCACGGGGAGACAAAGCGATTTGCCTGAAATCACAGGATGTTGAGCTGATGCCGAGATTCGAACGTAGCTCCCCAGCTCTAAAGTTCGCAATTCTAGAACTTGTGGCGGGAGGTGCGTCTAAAAGTGTATGTCGGTGCTGGCTATCAATGAGAGAGACCTGTGCATTTTTCAAATGGGTGGTGAAAAAATATGAGTATGTTGCTGGAGATGTGGGCCGCCGTGCCACCAATGTACTTATCGGGGGAGGGTAAACACCCATTATTCCGCAACTTTCTTTCCGCATTCCATCACTCCGCATACTTTCTTTACGAAAGTACCATGACTCCTCAATGTCATTATAACGCATGGCATTATATTTTATATGCTTTTACTACGCATACATTTACAACGAAATTCGTTGTAAATGCATGAATGGTAAAAGCATGTTTTTTTAATGTTTGGATAAGGTAAGTATGGGTATAGGAGTATATGTTTTGGGGTACTGAGGTATATGTTTTGGGGTGTTTGGGTATTTTAAGGGTTCAGATATCGTTTTAGGTTATGGGGTACAGGGGTAGTTTTAGGGTTTAGGGATAGGTATGGGTTTTGTGGTACAGGTGTATTTTTAGGGTTCAGGGCTTGGTTTGGGTTTTGGGGTATAGGGATATTTTTAGGGTTCAGGGGTAGGTTTGGGTTTTGGGGTACAGGAGTATTTGCAGGGTTCAGGGCTAGGTTTGGGTTTTGGGGTACAGGGGTATTTTTAGGGTTCATGGCTATTTTTAGGGTTCAGGGCTAGGTTTGGGGTTTGGGGTACAGGGGTATTTTTAGGGTTCAGGGCTAGGTTTGTGTTTTGGGGTACAGGGGAATTTTTAGGGTTCAGGGCTAGGTTTGAGTTTTGAGGTACAGGGGTATTTTAGGGTTCAGGGGTAGGTTTGGGTTTTGGGGTACAGGGTTATTTTTAGGGTTCAGGGCTAGGTTTGGATTTTGGGGTACAGGGGTATTTTTAGGGTTCAGGGGTAGGTTTGGGTTTTGGGGTACAGGAGTATTTTAAGGGTTCAGGGCTAGGTTTGGGTTTTGGGGTACAGGGGTATTTTTAGGGTTCAGGGCTAGGTTTGGGTTTTGGGGTACAGGGTTATTTTTAGGGTTCAGGGCTAGGTTTGGGTTTTGGGGTAAAGGTGTTTTTTTAGGGTTCAGGGGTAGGTTTGGGTTTTGAGGTACAGGGGTGTTTATAGGGTTTAGGGATAGGTTTGGGTTTTGGGGTACAGGGTATATTTATAGGGTTAAGATGGGTTAGTGTTTAAGGGGGCTGGGGTATTTTAAGGAGTAAGGGTGGGTTATGATTATGGGGTGCAGGGGTATTTAATGGGAGCAGGGTGGGATTAGCACACGATATGAGACATGGCATGAAGGGCGGAACGTACCACACGCCCACAGCGTTTGTAACGCCCCTAGCACACGCCCACAGCACAACGCAGACACGCCCACAAGGGACTACTTTGCTGGCACGGTTCTTTTACCTTTTAAATGTATATGGTGGTCTGCATAGCCTATGTCCTTCTGCTGCAACTGCCCTTTCCAATGCTGTATTGGATGTTTGGATTGGTGCTGTGGTTCCTGAAATTACCCGCCTTAAAGGTTTGGGCTCTCTCTTTATTATATTAGTATAGACTTCAGAAATGTGATTTCCTAATTGAGATTCTTAGTGAATCCCAATCATGAAATCAAAATTCTTAATATAAGAAATCTTAAAAGTTTTCAATAGCGATTCTTAATGGGTCGTAAATTGACCTACCTCGTGACTAATAATGAGGTATGTCGCAATTTGCGACCCATTAGGAATCACAGCCATCTAAGGGATAGTGGCCTGCAGGGGTCAGCAGATGACCATGTGTATGATTGCTTTTAAATAAAGCAATCTTTTTTATTTGAAATGCTGTCTGTTTCATTAAAGGATAAGGGGATGTGTTTCTTAAAAAAAAAATGAAAAGTGTTCTTTTCATTTTTCAAGAGCAGGCAGTGGTCCGTTACGAATGGGTTACTACCATTTTTCATAATGCCGGTAATTTTCAAATGTATTGCAACTGTATTTCAGTCACAAAACATTCTCTCATACCACTGCAATTCGGGAAATCCCCATTTGCTTTGTTTTGATTTGTAATAGAACTCCTGCGAGCACTGTAAGAACGGCCAGTTCTTAGTGACATCTTTATTGACATCTTATGTCCAAACCTTACGTCAAACTCGGCACCTTTCAGGTATAAATATACCAACATTGCCTTAGGCAAACACACAGTGGTGGTTTTGGAGCTGAGCAGCTATCTACTTTCCCAAGAGCCCAGCTGATGCGAGAGCCCACGGACGCTGCCCCTCCTCTTTGACGCACTGAGAAAGACGCTGTCTTTTCTCCTGCCGAGAAAATCCAGCTCCGGCGTTTCCAGCCTACCCTTGCGGGTTGCTGGGATATCAAGTCCTGAGGAAAGAGATACCAGACCTCCTACATTCTATTCCCAAGGTACAGTGCTCACTAAACCCTTAAAGAGAATTCTTGAATCAGATTCTTGGCAAAACCTACTTAACTTAAACTGCTACTTACTTACTCCTTCCCACGTATTAGGCTTAGGTCAGGTACACCGGGGTAGGCGTATTTTAGAAGCACCAGTTGAGCATGTTAGTCAATGTATATATGTATGTATATATTTTATCCATTTTAAAGTATCTTATGGCTAAGAAACCATATCAATGCTTCTACAGTATTATTTGATAATACTCCTTTTACTGTACGTACTTTACTTAACATTAAGTATTGCAATTGTGGCAATTCATTTCTCTTGCATGAGAAGGAAGACTGCTCAATAAATAATACCTTTTATTGAAAACGCCCGTCTCTCTATTCTCTGCACTCTGGTGAAACTAAGAATGCACAATTGACTGAGTGAAATAGCTGTCTATTGTTTTCACACGACTCTAGAGTTCTACTCTTATTCTGGGGGAGCAAAGTTGTCATGTTATATGGTTGTCGGAAGCTAACCCCTTCTTGTCTATCCAGGGAGGTTAAACTCTTCCTCGTTTATTCGAGAAAGTTTCTAGCGACCTCTGAGCTAGCTGGCAAACCTTAAGTCTAATATAGACAGTAGAGACCTAGTCGACCTCAGTCCTACGTCTACAGTGCTGAATATATTATTCCAATGCACAGAGCCTATTGGGAATATAGGAACTACACTACAATATAGCACCAAACCACTGGAAGGTATTGGAGTGCTTTACATTAGCACCAGTTATTTTACACAAGGACACATTCATTTTTGAAGACACTGAGAATACGTGATCTGCCTCAAAATCAAGGATGTTGAAACTCACCATAGTCGGCAGCTCTAATCCTTATGTTACATCTCCCATCCTCTGATTCAGTTCCACATTTTATGCTTGCGAATAAATCATCTAATCTCCCTGTTTCTGAACACACCAAGCATTAGCAAAGGTAGTAGGTTTAACCTGTGCAAAATCTATTGAATTTAGGTCTCGGCTAGACAGCACATGTACTGCTCGGTTAGACAGACCATACACTGTCTCAAAGAGATGTGCTGAGATCTATCTGTTGGCCGCCCATCTTCTACCATTGGTAAACTTCAGCGTCACTCTCAATTTTCTTTGATGCCATTCGTCATGGCATGGAGGTGTCATGCCCTCTTCCTGTGTTTGGCCCTCGCATAGCGCATGGACCAAGTGCATGTCTCCGTACACTACTCTGGTTTGCTCAGCTATTTTTTCTTTGTTTTCAAGTACTCCATAGGAGTACTTGTGTTTTCAGGCTGTCTCGCTTGTATACATTCACACATACCACTAAAATGCATGCATGTGAACATAAACAAATGTATTTCTTAAAAAGTTGATATATCACGAACATCACTTGTTTATTTTTTTGACATGTTCTGATAGTATTGGAGCTCTCACTCCATCCTGCCATAGCACGAACACGTTATGGAGTGCTTTAAGTGCTTGGCAGTTTTTGCAATGACATTCATTTTTGTTGCTGATCTAGCTTCAATTAAGGTATGTTTTCCCCCTTCAGTGTTGCTTCCTCCCGCCCTCTCCCATCAATGCTTGGCCACTTCCCTATACCCTCCTGCTTCCCTACCTGACCCAACACCCCCACTTCCTCCTCCTTCACTGCAGTTTTCAGTTTTTTGCACGATCTGATGGCATTTAAGCTCTCGTTCCATTCTTCATCTTGTCACAGTGCGAACATAAGCCAATGGTATTAGAGTGCTTTAAGCGCTCACCAGTTACATTACACGATAACACATTCATTGTAGTATGCTGGGAGAAGTGAAAGTGATTTGCCCAGAATCAAAAACTTTTCAGACGACCTTGAGATTTAATCCTGGTTCCCCTGTCTGTAGCTCTGCCCTTTATGCCACATCTCGCATCACTTCAAAGCTCCTTGACTGTTTCTCACTATCACTTCCAGATATGTTCAGCAATACCCCTTCAACTCCGAATGAGCATTCGCAAAGCCAATAGATCTTAGCAATGCCCGAGCTATCAGCCTTATCAACGTGATTGTCTTTTATCCATGTTGTCTAGCAGCAAATCTGTTGTTCACCATGGCTGAAAATCACAAAAAAAAGTGCTATGATGCGGCCAGTGAGGTCCACGTCATAGCACTTTTTTTTGTTAGGAGGGGCAGGATAATAAACTCAACATGGGGGGGTCGAAGAGACTCAGCATAGGCTCAACATCCTGTGATTCTGGGCTTTCAGTGACTTTAAGCCATGCTGAACAGCAGATGTGTTGCAAGACAACATGAATTAAACACATTCACATTGATAAGACCAATAGCTTGGGCATTACCGAGACCTATTGACTTTGCTAATGCTTGTTAAATTGGGTAGGAAGGAGTTGTGTCTGGGGTGATTCCATCTGTCTCATTTCAATAAACCCTAGTCACATTTAGAAGTCGTCTCTGAACGGCTTAGTCTTGTAACATAGCCAATCAGTCCACTAAACACATACGCCAATGTAAACAGGAGTGCAATGTATCACAATCCATTGTAAGGCAATCACACAAACAGTCGCTATGAAAGGAAACAGAAAGGTGAGCCCAAGACTTGGCATGGCTGGGTACTGAACCAGAGGAGTAAGGAGGCGAGGGAGTGGATGAATAACCTGAAAATAGCTGTTTGCCTGATGGGTGCAGGTGGTTCGACATGGGAGAATGCATGGCCTCATTGGGTACTGATTCGAAGAGATGGAATAGCTGATGAAATAAAGGGACATTGGAGACACTCAAAAAAAAGTAATTCTTTTCATAGTTAGACATAAAAGGTAAGAAGACGAAAACATATATTTTTTTAAATGATAGTTCTAATTTCACCTTTTAACCACTTACTTAGCCTTCTAGTCTTACTTTGGTTCAACAGAACACACTGTGGGTTTGTCGGTTGCCATTGTTGTGGTCAGAATGATAACCGCAGATAAGCAGAAAAGGCACGAATGTTTCATTAAACGCATAGACATGTACAGAATTTGAAAATAAAAATAAGAGAACAATAGTATCAGCAGGGATAGAACTCAAAAGACAAAACAAAAGGTGGTATTAAGGGATTACCTTCACACCTGTGTGAGTGAATCAAGACAAGACTAATTCCATAGGAGGTGAAAGAGCTCTCACCACTGACGTTAATAAAAGCCATTGAAAGGGCCAGCACCATAAGTTATAGACCTGTTCTGGACTCACATTTCAATGGTTCTTTTTCGCAGTATGAGAGTGTAAAGGGAAGAAACGTTGTTAGTGACCAATCAACAAATCAGTAATCCTCTTGGACACATAGTAACCACAGACAACTACGTAAGGTTAGTTGATTTTATTACAAAGCCAAAAATAGCTGTACATGAAGACACCTCAATTTAAAGGTGTAGAAATACATCAGAATTAGCATGAAGCCAAATCTGTGTATCCAATCTAGACGATGCAACATACGCAATACAATTAGCTCAAGAAGTAAATTGCGAAAGATCAGAAAGCATGAGTCCAAATTTCCCTACATCAAGGGTTGGTGAGTGGAAAGAATTAAATCTATCCCTACTCTAATGCTGAGGTGACATCCCTACTTAAGAGTCTCCAGGGAGAAGGATAAAAGGTGTCAGCATGTTGAGTCTTCCTAAGAGGTCTCTCCATGATCAATTAGTCATATAACATAAAGCTACCAAGACATTGGTTCTTCTAAGATGCTCTCTCTCTGAAGGCAAAGGAGAAGTGGGCACCTGCCCTACTCCCAACGACATTTTTCAAAGGTAACATTCCCAGAATTCAGTTTGAGTCACGCCATCTGCTCTGGGTACGATTCTGGAGGTGTTTTTTCACGGGACAATGGTGTTCTTTCCTTGATACATTTTGTCCTTGGTGCCCAGGCCTTCTTCTGTGTGAAGCACAACGACCTTCCTTTATCGACTCAAGCCACATGATTGTAACTTCCTCTCTCCTTGCCTGACTGGTAAAACAAAGACATTATTCTAGTTAATAAGAGTGCTTCTTTTACCTGCAACACAGAACGTGAGAAAGAACAAACTCAGCAGCACACATTAAATTCAAACTATTAATACTAAAGCGATAGTTTCCAGGGAACTGCATTTCAGGCCTACAAAGTTCAGCTCACATAAGGAAGTATCATATGAGCTTTAGGAATTTCCATGGAAAATAAGGTACTTTCAATTACTGCATTTACCTACATGTAAACGACACAATTAATAAGCACATTTAGTACATGAATAATTGTCCGTTGCACAACACGAGTTCTTAACGTTAATGTTTTCCACTACTTACATTCACTTTTGACGTTGGTTCTACGTGTTACTTTTCAATTGCCTTAAATACATTATGTTTTGTTTTTAGCACATTTCATGACTCTTTGGCCCTCCTTAGTATGTTGGTTGGAAACCCTCCGACCATAGGTCGGAGGCTTTCTGATTGACATCCTCGGTTTGAATATTGACAGCCATATTAGTATTACAGCAGTCAGAGTTCAAACCAGCCGGTCATTACAGCTGGCCTCCAACGGGCTCATGGAGCCCAACGTCCAGTCGAAAACCTACCATAATCCCATGCAGACAGCGTTTTCACCATCGGAATTCGGATGTCGGTTTCTGACTGGCTTTCCATGTTGGGCTTTCCAACATTGAAAGCCTGTTGGAAACCGATTATGGGGGCCTCTAGAGGGGCCCCCATCTCCCTGCAGTCTCCGGTTGAGGGCTGAGGGGGCTCTATCACCATCAAGGTGAAGAACAGCTTGGGGGTTGCAGAGAAAGCTAACACTGGTGTTCTTGTAACATTCCTCTTTGCATCAACAGGAGGACAGTCAATGTTAGCGCCTAGATAGGGAAGTCCCTTCTCTCTGTTGATGTTAAATTTGCCCTGCTTATTTATAGCAGTCTTGTGTGCAGAGAATCCTGCATCCTCGTACCCTGTTGAGCACCTTTGAACGAGAGTATTCTGGTAGGTGTTATTCAAATGTAAAGTTGCAATAGGCGAAGCCATTCCTAATAATCCATGAGGAATTTCCTCCTTCCTGTAGAAACTTCAGTGTAAGGATTTTTAAAGAGTTTACTATTCAAACAAAACACAGGTGACTGCCTAAAATGAAATTAAGAGCAGAAAACGCTCACCATCATTTAGCTCCATAAAAGAGATGAAGGCATTATTGGAAATTATTGTATTGGTTATACATTTCCAAGCAGGTGCTCAAAGTGTAAATGTATGCGAGTGGCAGCCACTCACACAGCAACGTTTCCCCCCACCTCCATGGCATATGCCAAGGACACGCGTCTCAATTTGAACCAGGATAGCCAATTAAATTTAGATTCAATACAATAAAACTCTAATAAAAATGTAAGCGAAGGCAAACCAATGTATTCTGGGAATTGACGTTCCTGCTGCTCATCCAAAAAATATCCTTTTTCTATTTACATGCTGCTTATAAACACAATTCGAAACAGATCTCAGAGCAATATGACGTGTTAACCAGCATGATTAATGTGTACAAGTGTCAGTAAAACAGGCTCAGATATGCTTAAAACCGTTCATTCTTACTAATTATACATATAAATCTAAAAGTTGGTCAATAACATATATCATTGTTTGACAATCTTATGATTTCTTTATTCCTATCTATGTGGGAACGAACAGCCAGCAGTTGCTCATGTGTATGACTACATCATATTTTTCAATACCAAGTTTGGGGATTTATTTGCACAAAAGTATGCTGTAATACACACTGTGGCAATTTATTTACTCACTTGTTCTTTCTATTCCTAGCATACTTGCGCCACTCTGTATGTCCCCTTACAGCAGGTCCTCCGTACTAAATAATGGGAGATGGTTGTCTCAAATAGTTGGCAAATACAAAATACCTAATTAATGCAGCACTTGCAAACTACAAAGGATTCTAAAAAACAAGCATTTCCAAAGCCAATAGGTCCGCCCTGGCAAGAAGGTGCAATGTTTAGCCTCTATTTTTGTATTGCAAGCTTGTGCCACAAAAAAGAAAACATACAGCCACCAAAATAGGTCTATCATATTCTTAGAACAAAGTTTTTAAAAATTAATAGAAATCACTTATATGGCTGTTTTACTATTGCCACGTGGCCCGGTTAAAAACAATGCCATTTTCATGCTCATGTTTCTTAAGTTGCCTTCTTTCTGCAACACAGTGACTTTTCAAATGCATTTGCGTACATGTCAGTGCAAGTTAGCATTCCCCGAAATTGCATCTGCTTACATTTCAACTTTGTAGGCACACTATAATGACGCCTTGAACATTCAGTACCATGTATAAAGTTCACAGCACAAATGTTATTGCCTGGTATGCGACAACACTATCTAGCTAACATAAACATTGCCGCCTGACATAGACCACCATGGCCGCTGCTTATTATCTATACAAACTACTTCCTCGTTTAAATTAGAGCAGCACTCTGCTGACACTTCGAGGTCAGGACACACCGGAATTTCAGCTCAGAAGATTGCTGTCATCTCTCGCCCGCAGGTAATGGGGTGTTAGATCACACGGCAGGGATTATTGGCAGCTCATCCACCTGAAAATAAACAAGGTTAGGGAGCACTAGGTAGGAGCACACTACATTCCAGCACATATATGCCAGCATATATTCATTGTTTCAGCACAAAGGTGGAATTATTCATCCTCTCCACTGTTTTTGTATTGCTAATCATGCTAATATAATTATTTCTATTAGTGATTGCAGGATACGTATTTTACTCAAGAATCTCATTGCTTCAATAGATATTGAAACTGCAGGTTGTGTATTTCCTGTGTATTTCCTTGGGTACGCATGAGAGTCCAACTGAAAAGGTTCTAGATCTGTGATCATGATTTCCTTGGGGAGTCAGGGTTGTCCTGTTCTGATGATGAACACACATCTGTTACCCTGTAAGGTTAGGGGTGCAAATGTGACCTTGCAGGGAATCAGACTCGCACCATCCCAACGTTTATGTTGTCCAATAAATGCACAGCTTTACTGATGAGGAACAAGCCATATGACCTGGCACCGCCTCCGCTTTCCAGCTTGGGTTCATATTTAATGGATTGCCTGAGTTGTTTATTTATATACCCAAAGAACCCTACTCACTGCCTTCCGAGTTGTTAAGGAAACGTCTCCTGAGCGGAGTAGGAATCCCCTATGTATTGGCTGTAGGTTGTTCAAGATTGATCCTTCCAAAGAATTGTCCCATAGTGGTACCCTCTCTGATATCCACATACTCTGATGGCAGAACCAGAAACAGTAAAAATACCTGAAAACTGCAGATATGCAGTTACTCAGATGCTGCAACAACATGGCCTCGCACTCTCAGGTGGAGGGGCGTTACCTTCATGGTTAAGGCCCACGAATCCTTTAGGACCGAGGTATTCTATTCATGGGTTAAATTCCCAGCAGCAGATGATCACACAAGATTGTTTCAAAATTACACTGCACCTAACATTCCACGAAACTACACAGGTTACGAAGATCTAGAATTACCACAAACATAAGAACACCAAAGTTGGTTTAATGACGCCCTACACACACTATAGAAGAAGTTACACTAGGTCCCCTTAGAAATGAGGAGGCAACATGGCCAGTCTTAGCCGGCTAGACACCACATACAAATATAGCTAATTTAACAATAGTAAAATTGTGTACATGATATAACAGGTTAGTCAGAAAATACAGAAGTCTGATGCCGTTGTTGTGCGAACAATGACCATAAATTCTGCAAGGGCTGCAGAGCTACATTTGGCTACATCAGGGATCAGCGCACAAACAATGAGTGCAGTCAGGTGGAAGGAATTCTGGATTGCGCAAAAAACAAGTCAGCTTGAAGCAGAGTTTCTGTGGTATCCTGGCGTTAGTGGGAAATGTAGTGGAATTGGGAATGTATGGCTGGGAGTGTTCTTCTGGTTTACTCTTGGTTTGTGGAATTTTGGGAGGAGAAATGAGACTTAGACTGTGGAATAGATTGAGCCAGAGCTGTAGGTGGGGTCTGCCTATTGGAATTAACCTACTTTCCACCTAATACCGTCATATTTTGCCTTATTGGAACACCTCATTTTGGCGATGAGCTAAATCTTTCTTTTTGTGTGCTTTACGGTGTATGCAGGCTTCAACACAAAGTGGATGTTGTAAAGACTACTTCACCGGTTGAGGCGGCCCTGGATTGGATAGGCCGTTTACTGGACTAACTGGATTGCTTTTCAATTTCTTCTGGAGTCTAAGGTCTGATTCTTACCTTTTGTGTGGTAGTTGGGAAGAGAGCCTCGAGCTTTAGCTACGTGTATGCTGCAGTGAAGCCACAAGCCCTTCCCTAGAGTTGCCCAAGATCATGCCATGTGCCTTGCGCGGACCGGGGAGTCGCAAGGTGTCTAATGGGTTTCTAATGTGCTGCCTGACGTGCAACGTTTCTTACACCTTCCTGCGTATGCGTGTTGGTTGCTGAGTTACCTCTAATATGTCTTGTGATTTGTGACCTTTTCAGCATCTTATGCCGGCTGAAAAGCAACATTCCATCATGTGTGATGTACTCCACAGTTACACGTCTCCCTGCACAGAGTTCATCCAGCACGCCTGTACGGCGCACAACCAAGGAGTGAGGTTTTTGTCGCTCTACGTGAGTCACAGTGACTTGCACAACTTGGGATTGCTTATCTTTGTGAGTTGGAGTTGTAACAGTTACTCACACGCCTATCTGGTTCAATCTGTGTGCGATCTACAGAAGTCATCATTGCGAGTTGTAGTTGACAATGTTGACTCACACACCTCACGTTTTCAAGCCAGTTGCTTGTTGCAGAAGCCGTCTGTGATGGCATTTAAGCATTGGTGGCTTCTTTATTTGAATTATAATTGTTTTGTGGGGTAATTGTATTTACATGGTTTTAGTGTACTTTATTCTAGTGTTATCCAGTGGCGGCTCTTCCACTATAGTGGAGGAGTGTCGCCCCACTGCTTTTCGCAGTGCGTGATGCAAAAATAAATGGTAATAACTTTTTTTTTTTCCATTTTATAGTTCCTTTGCGGACGTGGCTGCTCTGCTTAAGGAGCAGGGTAGGAGTGGTTTAGCCATTCCTGAGTGCGCACTTACAATTTGGTCAGCCCTATCAGACCGCCTAAACCAGCCATGCGTACTTTCCCATTCTCCATGCAGCGTGCATTGCAAACTGCATGGCGAACATGCCCACCCCTCCAGTCACTGGCTGAGCCCCATGTCATGGCACTCAAACCAATCATAACGGCTCATTGCAGTGTTGTGATTGTCTTAGGGAAGGGAGCTTGGCTGCCTGCTTCCTGTTCCTGTCCGAGGCATAGGCAGGAGAGCAGGAGCAGAGAAGACGCGAGACTCAGTCTTAAGGTAAGTTTTTTTTATTATTATTTGCCGAATGTAACAAATGAAGAGAGTGATGGAATGAATGTGTATAAAGTATGTTTGAAGAAGTTGGCTGCACTTGTCCTTTAGAGGTATCATTTATACTAGAGCATTTCCATTTTATAAAGCGCATGAAAAAACAAAGGGGAGACAGTGGAAGAATACATTAATGTATTAAGGAAGTTGGCTTCAACTTGTAAGTATGGTCAGTCTGTCGATGAGTTGTTGAGGGATCATTTTATGTTGGGTTGTAGCAATGATAAGGTACAAGAGGAATTGTGGTCCTGGAATGATCGTTCTCTTACTGAGATGATTCATTTAGCCAAAAGGTTGGAGCACAGTTTGGCATGTGTGGCGGTTCTACAGAAAAATGTCTCTGAGAATGCTGCTGGTGGAATGGTTTCTGTGTTAAATAAAAAGTAAATGTGTGACAAAAGCCTGAATGGACAAGGTGACAGAGTTGTGAAAAGTCAAAATAAAGTTCAACAGGTTACATGAAAATGTTTTAGGTGAGGGGTGGCGGGGCACATTGCTAATGACAAGAGGATAGGAAATTACTTGCAAATTGTGTTTGCGCAAAGGCCATATGAGCAAGGGTTGTAGGAGTAAAGGTGACAACAAGATTAATGAATTACAAGATTTGGATGAGTGCGAAGAGATACTTTTGAAAGTGTCTAACCAAAGGAATAAAGATCCCCAAGACTTTGTTATGGTGAAAGGAAAATGAGACTCCTTTTTAATTCAGGGGTGAAATTGACTACTACTTCCAATGAAATAAACCAAATGTTAGACCGACAGGGTATGGTGGAGAACCCATTAAACTTGTGGTCTGTTTTCAAGGAATGGTGGAATATCTGAGAAGATTGGCTGTTGGCAATCTTTATGTTGCAGCTAAGGGTGAAACAGCTATAAGTTGATTTCATCAACGTGATTTCGGAGTCATGTTGGATCCCTATCTGATCTGCCTATTAGTTTGAGGGATGATTTCAAAGTTAAAGAGATGGATCACTGTAAAGTGCTCAAGAGTCAGTGTAATACATTTTCAGAGGAGTTTCCTGAAGTGTTTTCTGATGCACTGGGGTATTTGAAAGAATATGTATACAAGATAAAAGTAGTACAAGGTTCCACACCTGTGGTTAGCAAAGTATGGAAGGTGCCAGTTAAGGTCAGAGAGGCTGTGCTTGGAGAGTTGATGAAACTGTAAAAAGCAGGTATTATTGAGAAGGTTGATGGTACAGAGTGGTTAAGTCTGGTGGTGGTGGTGAAGAAACAAAATGGCGAACTTAGGGGACTTAAAAAAGCAGTTGTGGTGGACAGGTTTCCTTATTCTAGGATTCATTAGTTGGTGTGTATGCTGGGGAATGCAAAGTGGTCTTCAACTTTTGATTTAGCATTGGCCTATCACCAGATAAGATTGCATGAAGATTTGATGGACCTCACTGCATTTGTCACATTGAAAGTTCCGGGTGAAGATATATCAAGATGATATCCTAATTTTTGGTGATACAAGGGAAGAGCATGATGAGAGAGTGAAGGAATTGTTGCAGGGGCTGCTTGAGGATGGACAGACCCTTACGATGGAGAAATGTAAACTTCATAAGATGGAACTTGAGTTTTTGGGTAATACATTGATGGTAGATGGTTTAAAACCAAAATTGGAGTTAGTAAGAGTGATCACTGAGATGGCTGTTAAACAAAACAAGGAGTATTTGGCTTCCTTTTTAGGACTTACGGAGCTTTATAGTAAGTTCAAATGGTGTAAACTTCTATGATGATGAATTTATTCACTTGAGTTGCAGAATGTTCAGAATTTGAAGAATTACTGCCCTGATCAGGAGAAAATAATTTGCAGTGATGCAAGTGTAAAGGGTTTAGGCCAGCTTTTTGTCAAAGGAATGAAGGAATAGAAAGAATTGTGACCTTCATTTTACATGTGTTAAGGCCTGTGGAGAGCAGGTATTCAGTGATTGAGCATGAAGCTCTTGCCATTTTTTGGGTGGTAAAAAATGTGAAAGGATTTTGTGTGGCAGGAAGATTGTCATTAGAATGGATTGCAAACCTTGGAAGGAGCTGTTTATGAAGAAAACATCAGATAATGTTGCTAATTGGATTATGGCAGTACAGGAATATGAATTTCAGGTGGTGAACATCCCTGGAAAAAGTAATACCATGGCTGTTAGATTTGGGGATCTCTAGTTGGCACAGGTAGGTATTGGTGACAAATAGGGACCCTCTCCTCGAGTCAGGACAAGGGGATTACACTCCTAAAATAACCCCTGCTCACCCTCTAGGGTGCGTGGCGTGAGCAGTGAAGGCTTATTTCAGAGGCGATGTAAGTTAAGCAGTTGTGATCACATTCAGTAACCCAGTGACAACACTACAAATGGACACCACACATGTTTTATATAAAAAATAAGTAGACTTTATATAGAGTTACCACATGACCATAAACGACAAAAATACACACTATGATTACTTTAAGATAGTAGATTGAAGCTTAGTTCAATTCAGTTCTTAGATGCGACACTCTGCGCCAATGTACCTTAAGTTGCTTTGCCCTTCCACGACAAGCAATGTCGCAGCAATAGGAAATGCGGCAAAGTTCAGCTACAAAGAAATAAAGACGTGAAGATCTTCCAGATGCGGCACACTTCTCAGGGATGCGAGAAGTCCTCGGTTCGATGCGTGGACTGCAGCGGCGACACCTTTACGATGCAACGTCAACAGCTTCAGCGGCGACACTCTTCTCCACGATGCGTGAAGATTCCGCTCAATGCGACAACTACAGCGGCAACATCCAAGATGTGACGGCAGCTGCTCTGATGGCGGTGCGCCTCTTCGGGGATGCGAGGTGCTCTTGGTCGATGTGGTGCAATGCGACAGTTGACACCCTCCTTCTTCAGAGTTGCGACAGCAGACACAGCGACGGCGACACGCTAAGATCTCGTTGCGAGATTCTTCTCCTGATGTGGTGCAGTGCGACAGCTCCAACGGCGACACCCTCCTTCTTCGGAGTTGCGACGGCAGCAGCAGCAACGGCGACACGCTTCCTCTTCGTTGCGGCACACTTCTCTCCGATGCGGTGCAGTGTGACAGTTCCAGCGGCGACACCCTCCTTCGGAGTTGCGACGGCAGGCACAGCGACGGCGACACACTTCTTCTCGTTGAGTCACGCTTCCAGCTCCTTGCGACACGCAGTTCCTCTGAAGGCCCAAAACAGCAGCAGGCACTTCCACAAGAACTCTGGGGAGCTGGGGGGTGAAGTCTGTTGTCCCTGGGACTTCAGCATGAGACAACCTCTTTCCCAAGCCCTTGGAGATCCTTCACAAGTTGAAAGCAAAGTACACAAAGTTCCTTTCTCCTTCCTTTGGCAGTAAGCAACCACTGCAGGCCAATCCCCTAAGCAGCACTTCAGCTTGGGAATAGTCTCTCCTCAGTTTCTTCAAGTTCCTCTCCTCAGTAAAGGTTTCTTCTTGTAGTCCAAAAGTGATCTAATTTCATGGGATCAGGGTCCCAATATTTATACCCCTAAATCCTTTGTTCTCTGAGGGGAGAGGGGCCTTGCCCAGTCCAAACTAGTTCTGAAGCACTCTGTTTACAGGACTTCTCCTCTCCTTTCACAGTGCAGGACAGAAGCATCAGACGCCCCACAGGGGGTGGAGTCAGCATTGTGGAAGGCAAGTACAGCCCTGGAGCACTTTGTTTACAGGACTCCTTCTCTATTTTCAGTGTGCAGGGCAGAGACATCAGCCGCTCCCAGGGGGCGGAGCCAGCATTGCGGAAGGCAGGCACAGCCCTATTCAAGGTTGAGGTGCAACTCCTCCCTCCCATCTAGATGCAGATCTCTCTATTCACCACTGGGTGACTCAGCCTGTCTCTTGGAATTCCCCAGCCCTGTCACTCTCAAAACCAGACATAGGAATACACAAGCTAGCAGAGGCAGGTTTGAATGGTTAGACAAGCAAATACCTACTTTCTAAAAGTGGTAGTTGCAAACACAAAATATTAAAATAAACTTTACCAAAAGATGTATTTTATTATTCTGAGTTCAGGCATACTAATCTCAAATTTCAACCATGTTCTCTGAGACAGTTAGCATTATAAAATGTAATAACTCTAACAGCCCATTCTGGCCTATGGAGAACAGGTAGTCTTGCAATAGTGAAAAACGAAAATGGCTGTAATTCACTATTAGGACATGCCACACACATCAGGGCTTGTCCTACCTTATACTTACAATGCACCCTGCCCTTGGGCCTAACATAGGGGTGACTAATATGAAGAAAAGGGAAGGTTTAGGGACTAGGAAGTGGGTGCACTTGCCCAGTCAGCATGACAGTACCAGACTGCATGCAGGCTCTGCAATGGCAGACCTTAGACACATTTTACAAGGCAGCTTCTGTGGATGGCACAACCAGTGCTGCAGGCCCACCAGCAGCATTTGGATTACACGCCCTGGCACACATAGTGCACTAGACTAGGGTCTGACAAGTGTACCAAAACAGCCAAACATGGAATCACTAATCCATACCTCAATTTACAATAGGGAGCACTTGCACTGTGGCACTGGATAGCAGTGGAACAGTGCCCAAAGCATCTGCCAGGTTTAACAGTGGCAGATTGTTTGTCCAGAATAGTGGCGACAGAAGAAATTAACAGTGATAATGAGTTCATGGAGGATGAAAGGGTGTGTGGGATGACTGAAGGAGTGATTTGGGAAGGGCACTGGAGAAAAGAAATTGAAAATGACAAAGTTTTGCTGAGTCTGGTTAATAAGTTAAAGAATGGTTGGGGTGACGAGAGAGTTAGCGAGTGATATATAGGTGTATTGGAGTGTCAAGGAAGAGCTGTCCAGTGACAGAGGGTTAGTGTTTAGAGGAAACAGGTTGGTACCTCCTGTAGTGTTGAGAAGTAGGTTGAATAAAATAGTGCATGAGGGTCAACAGGAAATTTCTAAATCTAAAGAGTGTTTGCGAGCTGATTATTGTTGGCCCGGAATGGATAGAGAGATTGAGAGAGAGGTGAGGGAGTGCTGCATGAGTGATAAGGTTTGTAAGACGATGGAACAACCCATGATGGCGAGGAATGTACCTAAGAAGGCACCGGATGAGATATCGTTGGATATTTTGGGACCTCTTAATGTTAAAGAGAACAAGAAATTCATCATTGTTTTGGTGGATCTTTATTCCAGATGGCTGGAACCTTTGATTGTCAATGAGGTCACATCACAGAAGGTCACTGAATTCTTATCATGGTGTTTGCAAGGGAAGGTTTGCCTGAATTAGTACTGACTGATAATGGTGTGCATTTTATATCCAGAGATGAAGGAGGTTTTACTCAAAAGAGGTACTGTGTTACCCACATACTCTCGACTGCAGGTCAGAGGAAGCCAAAGGTAATCGGAGCAGTCCCTGCAGTAAACCTGAATGAGGCAGTGGCGCTGTTCAAAGCCTTGTCCCGCTGGTGGACAAAGCGGTAAGCATGGGCGAATTTTGTGAATTCGCGATTCGCGAATTTGTGTATTCACGAATTCGCAATCTGCAAAATCCGTGAACTTTCGCGAATTTGCAGATTTTTTTTTTGTGTTCTCAAGGGTTTCTGCAGGTTCGCGAGGGTTTTTTACCAGTTCGCAAACGCGAACTTACTTGTCGGGTCGCAACGGTCGCGACCATGTTGTTTCTACGTCTGGTTCATCACAGCACCCTCTGTTTCACCACTGCCACCCTCTGTCTCACTCATGCCACCCTCTGGTACATCACTGCCACCCTCTGGTTCATCACTGTAGATTATGGGGGGAAAAGCACACCTGCCCT
Organism: Lissotriton vulgaris; assembly: GCF_964263255.1. Taxonomy (NCBI): domain Eukaryota; kingdom Metazoa; phylum Chordata; class Amphibia; order Caudata; family Salamandridae; genus Lissotriton; species Lissotriton vulgaris. Next base: position 1,221,991,656 of record NC_141693.1, read on the forward strand.
GCCTCAACTGACATGAATTAATTTGGGGCTGATTAATGTGTCACTGAATTTGAGCTGGCACCTACTTCCTTAGCTGTAAGTACTTCCTAATTAATGATGAGCTTGAACTTTTGCACCTGCTAAGTGCTTTCAGTTTTGCAAAATTCGTTAGCACACCTGCCCTGCCTCAACTGACATGAATGAATTAGGGGTTGATTAATGTGTCACTGAATTTGAACTTCCAGTCTGGCACCTGCTTCCTTATCTGTAATTGCTTTCTGTTGCAGTGTAATTTTTTTTAACAGGACCTTTGTGGCATACTTGTAGCTATTCTCTGAGCCTGCTATGAGGGTCAGGGCAGGGTCATAGAATAGTTGCAAGTAGGCAACTGAACTCTGGAGGGGCCCCTCAGGAAGCACTACAGGGAATGGTTACTAATGATGAGCTTGAACTGTTGCACCTGCTGAGTGCTTTCAGTTTTGCAAAAATCGTTTTTCTGCAATTTCGGGGGATTTGCGGGGCGCGAATTTGTGCGAGATCGAATTCGGAAGCCGCAAATTCGTGCGAATATGCGATTTGTTTTTTTGTGGCGTGTTAGTTCGCGTGGTTTTTTGCGTTTCATAAGCCGCTGGTAGCGCAACGAGGCAAAGTTACCCTAGCGGTCGTACATGGGCACGGCCATCTTGTTTGCGTGACGTATTTCCATTTGCGGGCGCTATGTGTAATCTCGCAAAGTGTGCGGCTCACTAGTACAAGTTCGTGTGTGATCGCAGGGGAAATCTCGCGCGAACTTACCCACGCGGTCGTGAACGGGCGCGGCCATCTTGTTTTTCATTCATTGCTATGGTTCTGGGCATGCTTTCTGTATCCTCTCTCAATCTATGCCATCCTTTGCTTGTTTTAAGTTTTTTTTAATCTATTTTACTTATTATCTATCCCTCTATTATTCTAGCTCTATATTTTTGTGTTTTCTGCTACTTTTGGTTAATTTTAAACTACTTTTTTAAACTCTTTTCTTTTCTTCTTCCCTATTCTATTTCTTATTTATTATTTACCTTCCTTTCTGCCCAGACCATGGTAAAGGGAGCAAGGAAGCAGCCCGAGAAGGGTAAGGGTCCCACACCCCGTGCCCGGCTCCCGTACGGGCGTTTGAGTGGGGAGCTAGTGATGCCAAGGGAGATCTTTAGCGCGGAGGAGGTGGCCGCACTAGTGTTCTATGTACAGAGCCGCCACCCCAGGACCATCATGGCAGGCGGCAGGATCGCAAGCGGCTACGGGCTCCGGGAGCGCCGGAAGCGGTGGAAGAAGGTGTGCCAGGCCATGTATTCTCAATCTCGGGTCCGGCGCACCTACAACCAGTCTACCCATTGTGGAACGGATCTCCTGGACCGGGAACGCGACCTGCTCGACCTGCTCGGCATCGTGATCCCCAGGCTTGGTGAGTAGTAGTAGCTATTTTATCACTACTCTGTTTTCTCCTGCTCTGTGTGTTATTATATTGCAAATTTCTGTTTTTTACCAAGAGCAATAATGCTGCCGATTACATTGTAGGTAAATTATATTTCAAAATCTTCTGTGCATTTCAGGTGCACTGCTCTCCTTCTCAGTAGCTTTGCTACTATGCTTATTTGTTTTTGATTTTGTGTTCATTTCATTGGCCTGAGAAATTATGTATGAGTGTAGTTTACAGAACTGCGTAATGCTAGACACTAAGCATCTTGACTAAGCATCTCCCATATGCGTCATGTTGTTAATATACGCCGCACCATGGCGCCTCTTTTGTTCTGCCGCTGCGTCACAAAAGTCACGCAACAACAGAGCAAAAGAGCCGCAAGGGGCTTGTAAATCTGCCCCTACAGACTCAAGTCCAGTCCTTCCTTTGTACACCTGGCAATAAGAAGAAATAGTGGTGGTGGATTGATAGTTTGAGTATTTTAATGACTGGTTAATGTAGTAGGAAACTTTTTAGTGTTGTCACTGATCTGCAATCACGATGGAGTTTGTCTGTCACTTCGCGTGCTGCGGACTGCTGCCTGCCACTCCTAGGCGAACCTTTTTAGTAGTTTGTTTAGTGAGTTACATAACTTTCCAAGTCGACGGTCCGCAAATCAAGCAATACTAATATCGTAGTAGACCACATGAGATGGGTCAATATATCCTGTGGAATAGTTGTCTATTTGCTATTTCGCCAAAATATTTTGTTATTGTTCTTTTGAAATGTTTCATTTGGTCGACAACAATCATCCATGTTTTCGGGTCTTTCTTTCTTTCATGTTGTACATCAGCTCCCCCCAGGGGCAAGAGGACAGAGGAGGAGGGGGTATCGGCTGCTGCTGCTGTACAAGCCCAGGATCGGTCAGGCGAGGGCTCCTTTGCTGGCCCCGGTAAGTTTTAATTTTAATATAGAGTACCTATTTTTTCCTAGCGTTCCTCATTCTTTTTTTTCTAAATCGTCTTTGATCTTCTTGTAGACTGTATCTAAATTCTTATCCTACCTCTACTATGATTCCCTGTGGTATTACTAGATTATTCTTATTAGTCTGTCTGTGTAGCTAACTAAGATTGCACATTTGGCAAAAGGTGTTAAACGAAACTCCCATTCTAGTCAGCAATAGCTCTATGCACTGAGTCCTCAAGTCTTCTAAATGTTTATGCTTTGACAATTACCAACAATAAAGGTGAATGACCACCAAGAAAGAATAAGATACTACTTTACTTTTGGTTTGGATAGGAGGACAATCCATACTACTACTGTTGCAGGGACAAATCTGCACAAACAGAACTATGGACACTAAATAGTGCATTGTTTATCAATTATAATAGGCGCAGGTAGACTTTCCACATACCTCAGTGATATCAGACTTTGAAGAACCCCCAATCTCCTTACTGACTAGATAGTGTGGCAGAGTCATTTAGCTCCCGAATTCATCAATGATTGATCCCCAATGATGATTATCCAACGCAGGACAAGAGTACGGAGTCAGAGTCCAGAAGTGTCAGAGGCACGGACTCATGCTTGTAAATTGCAAAACCTTTTGCTCAGTCACTCTTGACCAAAAACCACAGAGTCTATTTAAGTTTTAAGGCTTTATTAAAAGTAAAAACATTAATTAAAATCAAGCATGTCATAAAACATAAACGGTTGATTAAAAATGGAAAAGTGTTTAGTGATTTATTTCACACATTTATTGTGGGCGAGCCGAGCCCTCACCTGGTTTGAACTTTAATTTTTCTTTTTGGTGCTGAATCATTGGTCACTCAGTCCTAGTGATGATGATCTGATCTTGCTCTTGTTCTTAGAAGTGAAGCTTCTGTCTGTTATGAGAAAAATTGTGCGTGTTAAAAAGCAAGCATTCATCAGTTGTGCCAAAAAGTGAAGCAAGACAACACCCTTCCCTGGAAAAAGGGACATTTTTACTTTAGAGTAGACAGTCACAAATTATTAGATTGGTTTCTGTATTCACATTTCTTCATTCCTAGACAAAATACTAGTGAGTGGTGTATGTCTATGACATCTAACATTCTTAAATGTACTTTGTAGGTGGAACATCTGGTGCCGGGCCCAGCGCGGAGGTGGAGGAGGACACTTCTGGGGAAGAGGCGGTGCAAGTGCCGGAGGAAACTGCTGTGCGGGTTGCCACAGTGGTAAGCTCTTATATTCCTTACTTATTGAGATTGCAGACTGCAGACTGTGCTCTCTGCACGGGTGTAGTATATATGTTCAACAGTTAAGTTACTATACTGTTAAGCAGACTTTCAAATTTAGAACAAAGTTTTTATCAACCAGGTAGTAGCCTCCTATGCATTTACTTCAACTCAGCGGTGAGTTTTTTTTCGAGAATCCAAATCAGATCTGAGATGAACTTGATGGATCGGATGAACGAAAAGCGAAAGAAGGGTGTAAGTAAGTGTGGAAGGACGAGCAAGTCAAAAGTAATGACGACTGACAAAGAAGAATGATATATGTTTGATTGGTGCCCGAGGTGGCTGGGAAGGAATATGATGCATGGCTGGGTGAAGGATGAAGCAAGGATGGGTGGAAGGAGAACAGCCTGGGTGGGTGAAACAGAAACTGTATGTGTGCGCAATATATCCTTTGGTTGAAATTCAAATGCAAGTGAAGCACGGATGTATGGCTTGCGGTTTCCAAAATAAAATGAAAAGGTTGTTTTCCCGTGAGAAAACATAAGGTTTGTCCAGATGAGAGACATGAAGAAGAATGATTGACATATAGTTTGAATGGATGGATGCCTGGATCATAGTACTATCTGACTCTTAGATAGCATATGTGTATCTAGAGAGAGTAGACGGTCACTGGATGAACTAAGTGTTACTTTGAAGAGCATGTAACACCGCACCCGCACGTCCGTCCCAGTGTAGGAAAGGCAAGGAAAAGAAGTTTTAAATTAATTTTGTCCGAATACTACCATGAATAGTAGCAGTAGTTTGTATTGCAAGCACATCATATATCCAGCTATTACAATGGCCACCCACTACCTCTGTTAATAAGTTTAGTAGAACTCGGTCATTCATGTGTGGATGTATCACTGTTCACTCAATAAAAAGCATTGCACCTAAAGTCATCCCATATGTAAGCAAATACATACCATGTGCAGTGATAGATAATCAGATTATTTATCTTCTTCATTTTCCTTTTCTAGTATTCATTGGCACTGTAGGGTGAAAGTTAAATTAATTAAGCAGTAGCCCTTGTAACAGAGTATTCTCAGTGCCACCCGTAATAGAAAAGTAAGAGCATAAGCGCCTGCATGTACTGGACTGGTACAGTAACGCAAGTCTGTCTCACTCATCATGGCGGGCGTCTGTTTTTCTCAGGTGCAAGTTGACTGCGCTGGCATTATGCCGGCTTGCAGAAGTTAACGTACCAATTTTGCTAAACAAGAGAAAAGAAGAAGAATAAGACTGGTGTACTGTCATAGTCGACTCTAATGGAGTGAGTCCATAGTGCTCGTAGAATTGATTCCTTAAACGCCCACTAATGTAAGAGCAAGGATGAAGAAGTGGGAGGTTAGATAGATACTGGCCACAATAGTTATGTACTGTGCTTGCAAGTTGCTAGTTCTACTGTGACACAACTTTCTGCTGAATCATGTTGTGTTAATCTTAATGAGCATTGGTTACAGACTATGTCTTTCTTTCTTCATATAGATGCTCCTTCCAAACCAACACGGAAGGAGCTGGCTAAGAGGCCCGGCAACGGAGGCTGGAGGCGACTGTCGCCAAATATCGGCGGCTGGTGGCCCAGGAGGAGGAGGACACGCAGAGTACGTCGACAACATCCACGGCGACACGCGCTCCCTGGGTCAGCCAGTCAGCGCAGCAGGTCTCCAGCGGTACGGAGCCGGGGTACGGCAGCCACCCGCCACCGCCGAGCAGCAAAAAAATCAGCTGCCCCCCACAGCAGTACCAAAAAAAGGTTGCACCGCCTTTCACTCAGGGTGTCCTACCTCGAGCAGGAGCTGCTCAACACCAAAACCCTGCTCGAGACCCTCCGCAAGGAGCATGCCGACCTGGCCCGAAAAGTCAACAACAGCCAGCAGTAGGAGGAGACTGTCCCTTGCCCCTTTTTTAAAGACTTCTGGGGGTGGGAATTGGGAGTTGGGTTTTTTGGACTTTTCACGGACATTCGTTGAGCTTAGGGAGTGGGGGTGGGTTGGGTCTTGCAGGAGATTATTTACGTTTGGGATATAAATATACTTTAAACTTTATCTTAGCATACGTGTTTTTTTACTGCTTTTGAGGCTGGTCGGTGGGGGTCTAACAGTAAGTTTGTTTTCCTGAAACTTAAGTGGCATCTAGATTCAAGTTGTGTAAGTAATTGCCCAAATGTTTTCAAAACTAAGTGCCTCTCACAGAGTAAGTGAATTCAATAGTCCTAGGACTTTACTAGTACTACCGTCAGTCTCTCGTCTCTCCTAATACTCCATTATACTACCTCCCCCCAAACGCTTATCTTACCTGTAATTTGTGTTTGGAAATAGGGCTAGGCACAGGGCTGGCTGCACGGGAAATGGCGATTCAGGTTGGCAATCCTGGGCGGATGAAATGTCATCATTGCGGTGGAACTAGTGGTGTTACACAGTGGCAGTTGCAGCATCTGAAAAAAAAGAAAATGAAACCTTGTTTGTCCTTACCGTAGCATTAGAACGGTACGATAGAGAATATAGCAGGTGACAGTACACTAGAACAGTGCCACAATGTAGCCTAACAAATGGTAAAGTATTGAAAGTATAACTAGTACTTGCGTTGAATTTCTTTGACATTGGCTACTACTACAAGAAATAGTGCTGAAGGTGAAGGACACAGCAGCGTAATAATTTGCCGCGTCTAGGAGGAGGATGTTCTTGATGACCAATCAAATTGATGGTGCACATGAAAATCTGCTTTTATATGCCAATAGTGACTCTGTGTCAAGCTGAGTAAGAATATATCCTCGGATTCCTTCACCAGCCTGTTGCTATGACCTTATCCTCCCCAGAAAGTGTGTGGAATTATTGCTGTCATTTAGTCACACATCAATCAAAACCACACAGCCCGGGGGAAGAGGGTTAGGGTTTGGAAAATGGATGGGAATGGGGGTTTTTGGGAAAGTTTTGTTGAGAGAAGAAAAAAAAAGCACAGCATGGACAAACAATAATTGAAGATAAACACATCTTTGGGTACAAAGCTATCCATAAATCTTTTAAGTGACATAAAGGAAGTGCATGCACTACTGCATGCATGGTTACTGAAAAGTAAGTAGTACTTTCGACAACAGTGAATGAAAGAATGCGACAGTACAGGGCTGCAGTAAAAATCATGCGTTTTCACTTGCCTATCTCTGCACTCAGAGACACAGCAGCGTAATAATTTGCCGCGTCTAGGAGGAGGATGTTCTTGATGACCAATCAAATTGATGGTGCACATGAAAATCTGCTTTTATATGCCAATAGTGACTCTGTGTCAAGCTGAGTAAGAATATATCCTCGGATTCCTTCACCAGCCTGTTGCTATGACCTTATCCTCCCCAGAAAGTGTGTGGAATTATTGCTGTCATTTAGTCACACATCAATCAAAACCACACAGCCCGGGGGAAGAGGGTTAGGGTTTGGAAAATGGATGGGAATGGGGGTTTTTGGGAAAGTTTTGTTGAGAGAAGAAAAAAAAAAGCACAGCATGGACAAACAATAATTGAAGATAAACACATCTTTGGGTACAAAGCTATCCATAAATCTTTTAAGTGACATAAAGGAAGTGCATGCACTACTGCATGCATGGTTACTGAAAAGTAAGTAGTACTTTCGACAACAGTGAATGAAAGAATGCGACAGTACAGGGCTGCAGTAAAAATCATGCGTTTTCACTTGCCTATCTCTGCACTCAGAGAAAGACTTCTTACATTAAATTAGGTTTAAAAAATAGCAGAAGTAAAACCTATACAATGGCTGTAGGGATGAATTTAGAAGCAGAGATCAAAGAAATGCAGAGTCACACTCATAGAAGTTCACAGCAATAACATTACTTAAAAGATAATTAGAAAAGAACGGATACTGTATCTGTATGTTGTTGTAGTTGTCCTGTTGAATTTGGTAAGTTGCATGCATCCAACCATTCCTCTTATTAGCGGGACTCCTCCATTCCATCTGACGCTCCGTCCATCAATGTTGGTGACCAGAAGACACCCTGTCCACTGCCTGCCTGGCGGATGCTGAATTGCGGCTCGCTAATGTGAAGCCTGACTTCATCCTTTTTTTCCCATTGCACAGGCTGAAACCTGGCCTGTAATTATTGATGGAAAAATAGGAAGTGATATTAGAACACCACTGACAAATAAATATAAGGTATGTACGCTGTGTAGTGCAAAAAGTCACACTTTGAGTTTCCTAATAGACAGTACAATATTTTTGAAAGTGCGTACTCTGTCTGAGGCTCCTTTTGAAGGATAAATGAGTATGGGCAAATTAATTTAGCGGATCTTTCCCCTCAAGCTAGGTGTACTGTAAACTGTGTTTTAGAACAAAATTAGACCTTCCCAGCAGTGCTACCAGACCCTTACTAAACCCAGTCGCAAAAATGTAGAAGACTCCCAATCAGATCTCCAAAAATGAGGCCTAGTAGAAAATGGTGACAAAACGTACTTTGAAAGTAAAGTAGGCCCAAATCCCCCCTTACCCACCATGTATTCAAACCACTTGCAAGCAAGCAAAAGTATCCATACCCAGCATTGCTCCAAGACTCGCAAACCCCCCCACAAACACCAGGAACCCCCACAAACAGCCCCCCGAAAACGGTAGAGTGAGCGAAATCTCAGAAAATGCAAAAACTTTTCCCCAGGGAATGTCTCCAAAACACTTTCTTTCGGGTATTAGACCTTCCCAGCAATGGCCCCAGAACTGTCAACCCGGGCGAAAACAAGTTTAACCCCCCCAACAAGCCAAAAGGCAAATCCCGGGAAAAGCCACACTTAGAAAACTTTGGGCCTACCTGGATTTCAGTCCAAATGCGCTCTGCAGCTAGGCCCCAACTCCCCTTTTCCACCATGGATTTCCTGAAAAACAAATGCAATCAATATTAGACTGTGCCATCAGTGCTCCCAGACCCCAAAACCCACCCACAAAAACCTGGAAGCCCCCCAAACAGCACCCCAAAGACAGGCAAGTGAGCAAAAACGCAAAAACTTTTTCACCATGGATTTGGTCCAAAACACTTGATTCCAATATTACACCTTCCGAGCTATGCCCCCAGACCCCTGCAGCCACCCGCAAAAAAGCAGAACACCCCCAAACAGGCAAAAAGCAAAAATGGGCCTACCTTCAATTCAGTCCAAATACGCTGTGCAGCTAGGTCCTAACTCCCCTTTTCCATCATGGATTTCCTGAAAAACAAATGCAATCAACATTAGACTGTGCCAGCAGAGTTCCCAGACCCCAAAACCCACCCACAAAAACCTGGAAGCCCCCCAAATAGCACCCAAAGACAGGCAAGTGAGCAAAAACGCAAAAACTTTTTCACCATGGATTTGGTCCAAAACACTTGATTCCAATATTACACCTACCGAGCTATGCCCCCAGACCCCTGCAGCCACCCACAAAAAAGCAGAACACCCCCAAACAGGCAAAAAGCAAAAATGGGCCTACCTTCAATTCAGTCCAAATTTGCTGTGCAGCTAGGCCCTAACTCCCCTTTTCCACCATGGATTTCCTGAAAAACAAATGCAATCAACATTAGACTGTGCCAGCAGTGCTCCCAGACCCCAAAACTCACCCCAACAACCTAAAAGCCCGCCAAACAGCACCCCAAAGACAGGCAAGTGATCAAAAGTGCAAAATCTTTTTCTGCTCCGATTTTCTCCAAACCACTTTTTTCCGGTATTAGACCTTCACAGCAATGCCTCAGACCCGTCAACTCACCCGCAAAGAAGTAGAACACCCCCACAAGTGCAGAGTCTTTCTTCATCGGGCGTAATCCAGCCATCTGCTTTGAGGGAAATAGCAGTCTGGAGGAGGAGGATAGAGGAGCATGTTCTTGTGAACTTGTTAACCTGAGGAATGCAGACTGCAGCACCTTCAAATCAATAAGCAAATAAGTGAAGACAGTTCTGCTGATGGGCTTGTTTTTGTGATTAGGTGATTAAAGTTTTTTTTATATAGATTTTGCAAAACAAAGAAAGACAGACACACAGGAATAAAAGTGAATAAGGACGAAAAAGAAAGTTAGTGATTCATTGACTCATTTTCAGGGCTCGGTGTCAGGGAAGAAGAGCTCGTCCTCAAACTCTGCGAATTTAGACGGGAGTAGGTCAGTTAACAGAGAAGAACTTCCTTCATCTAAGTTGGTGTCCTCCTCGTCTTCTTCCTGCGTGCATTCTTGTATTTTGTAATCTGGTGGTATGAGGTGCTGATTGATCTTGATCATTTTTGGACGAGAGGTGTGTCCTTTTGGAAGTTACAATGCCACCAGCAGCACTGAAAACACGTTCAGAAGACACACTTGCGAGTGGGCAAGACAAGTAATTTATAGCTAGGTTGGTGATCTCTGGCCACACATCTCTTTTCCCATGCCAATACGCCAATGGGTCATCATGAGCATAGACCTCTGTTGAGTCATTCAGATAGTCTGGCACCATCGACTCAAGGTTCTCCAGGGTTCCTCCACTTTGCTTACTTTTTTCTGGGACCTTTTGAGAAGCAAACCCAAGCTGAGTTAGCCAATCCTCTTCTTCACACAATGTTACTGTTGTGTCTGGTGCAGATGATACGGTTGCTGGTGTCTTTAACGGCTGAGAGGGAAAATCACTCACTTCTGCCACAGCTACAGATGCAGAAGTGGATTTTTTTTACTCCGGATGGCCTGCTGATGCTGATGTACTGCCTTTTCCTTCAATTTCCTGCCGTTCTCTTTCAAACCGACTGGCTGACACAGCTAGCCAATGTTTGTACTTTGTAACATCTGCGTCATCAAAAGAAAAGAATACTCTGCCTGCCACTGCCTTTTTGTACCGTGGATCCAGAATAGTAGCACAAATGTAATGCTGTTCTGTGTGGATCTTTTGAAGACGTTCATCGCAAAGTAGGCGCTGTAATAACTTCTCCGCCAACTCAAATGCTTCTTGCTTTCCATCTTTTTGAAACTTAGAAGACACCGCCTTCAGTTGGTGCTCTAGCATGCGCAACAATGGGATAGCTTTTCCCAAATTACAGTCCTCCCTGCTGACTGCACGCGTGAAGACCTCAAAAGGGCGAAGCATGTCTGTCAGGCTTTTAACTAGCTTCCATTGCTCCACCGGTATCCTCAGGTCCATCATAGGTGTACCCAGTGTAAAGAAATACTGATCGACTACCGCATACTGCTCATACAGACGCTCAAGCATGTAGTAGGTTGAGTTCCAACGTGTTACCACCTCCTGGATGAGTGCTTTCACTGGCAGTTTACGTTCATGTTGCAGGCACCTCAGCTGCTTCCGGGCCTTAAAAGAATGGTTGAAATGTGTGCACATTCTTCGGCAGGTGGTCAGTAACTCGCACACTGGACTTTCTTCACTCAAGAATTTTTTAACAACCAGGTTTATACAGTGCGCCAAACATGGCACTCTGAAATAGTTACCCTTATCCGTGGCCTTAACTACATTGGCAGTGTAAATAACAAGGACCCCCTGTTCGGAATATCAATTCTTAATACAGGGAAATACACAGTGTAAAAATCATGGCATAATATCAACAAAATAGGTGGGAGAAAGTGCATGAAGGAACCACAAAAACAAATAATTATAAAAAACTTTGTTTCATTTAATAGATATACAAATATTCATGTTAAAATCAATCAATAAAACAACATAAGTTCAAAAACAAATGTAGAGAAAACAATTATACAATTTACATACAATACATAAAAAATATATATAAAAAATACAGTGACAATCAATATTGTTCGACGCGCGTTTCGGCGTTATAAGAAACGCCTTCTTCAGGAGCCACGAATTCTATCTAATTTCCGATCCTATGGAGGACGGTGTACCAGGGACTGTACTCTCTTTGTCTTTTTATGTCTCTGTCCCTTGATTCTAGTCGTGACAACTTATCGCTGGCTATTCGTAATAAAGTTACACCATATAGATAGATCGTTGCTATATCCCTTATCCCTTTATCCGACTTCCATGTAGCTTTTCATAACAACTTGGATCAATAGGACAACAGAATGTAATATTTCTTCTGTGCGAGTACAACAAAGATGATAGTTGACGTCCTGAGGCTACGGTGGTTCACGTGTCCTTTTATAAAAAACTTCTAATCATACAAAGTGGCACAAGAGCAAAGATGTTTGTTGCTAATATTTTCGTCCGCGGGCGCCGCGAAAGATGGCTGCGGGACGCCAGCAGCCATCTTTCGCGGCGCCCGCGGGTTGATATGAGCAGGACGAGGATTTTCTTATCGATTTAGAATTGAGGCCTGACGTGGCGATATAACTTCCCCACGGCTACGGGATGCCGGCAATTATCATTTGCACCGCCCGGACGAAAATATTAGCAACAAACATCTTTGCTCTTGTGCCACTTTGTATGATTAGAAGTTTTTTATAAAAGGACACGTGAACCACCGTAGCCTCAGGACGTCAACTATCATCTTTGTTGTACTCGCACAGAAGAAATATTACATTCTGTTGTCCTATTGATCCAAGTTGTTATGAAAAGCTATATGGAAGTCGGATAAAGGGATAAGGGATATAGCAACGATCTATCTATATGGTGTAACTTTATTACGAATAGCCAGCGATAAGTTGTCACGACTAGAATCAAGGGACAGAGACATAAAAAGACAAAGAGAGTACAGTCCCTGGTACACCGTCCTCCATAGGATCGGAAATTAGATAGAATTTGTGGCTCCTGAAGAAGGCGTTTCTTATAACGCCGAAACGCGCGTCGAACAATATTGATTGCCACTGTATTTTTTATATATATTTTTTATGTATTGTATGTAAATTGTATAATTGTTTTCCTCTACATTTGTTTTTGAACTTATGTTGTTTTATTGATTGATTTTAACATGAATATTTGTATATCTATTAAATGAAACAAAGTTTTTTATAATTATTTGTTTTTGTGGTTCCTTCATGCACTTTCTCCCACCTATTTTGTTGATATTATGCCATGATTTTTACACTGCTTAACTACATTGGCGCCATTATCCGTGGAAACATAACCAATCATGCGTTTTCTTGGGGACAGCCATTGAAAGACCTTTGTGTTAAACTCATGCAAAATGTTTTCTCCTGTACGACTTTTCTCCATGGCAAACATGGCTAGTGTTGCATGTTTCCGAGCAGCTTTAAAAACTTTGTCCGGGTCAACACATGCGTTTAGCTTTGCTTTAACCCCTAAAAAGAGACCCAGTGTGCAGTGATGCACATGTAATCAACGGCTTGGCAACTGGTCCACATGTCTGTTGTCAGATGTATAGTGTGAACAGCACTCTTCTGCAAAGCTGCCCCAATCACCTCCAGCACATCTTCATGTAGTGCTGGAACCGCAAGTCCGGCAAAATAGAACCGGCTAGGAACCTTCCATTTAGGGCAGAGCGTTGCCACAAATTCAAGAAAACCCTCCCCTTCCACAAAAGAAAAAGGGAGAAGGTCCAGCGCTAGCATTTTAGCCAGCTTAGTGTTATACAGACGCGGCGTTGGGTGGTTGCGTTCAAATGGCGCATCTGAAAACAACATGCTTCTAATGGTGAGCTGGACCATTTTACGGGATGATGATGACTTCTTCGACCCAGTTATGCTCGGTGATGATGAACTTTTTCGCATTGGTGTCTCACTCTCTCCCACACTATTAGTGTGGCTCATATATCTTGCAGGGGGTGTGCTGCTAACAGGGGTACTGGGTGTAAGTGAAGAAATGTTTGACGCGTCTTCCTCCTCAGCATCATCAGATGAAACATCAATGGATACAATTTGTTGACTTGCAATTCAGGCTGCCTTGATCTCCTTTAGGTGCGCATGCCATTTGACAGTGTGCTGTCTCTCAAGATGACGTCTCTGGCCGCCGTTACCATAGTTGGTACCAAGCTTACCACGACTAACTCGAAGCTTACAAATGGTGCAAATGGCTATGTTTTACCTTGTTGGGCTAACACTAAAGAAGTCCCAAACTGTGGACTTCAAATGTCTGTTGGGGGCGGAGGAGGCGATACTGGGAATGCTAATGCCAGATGAAGTGGAGGATGTGTGTTGCCGAAATTTACTACGTTGTGCACTTACAGTACCACTAATTGAGAAAATGGAGGTTGAGGTGGATGGAGGTCCCTTCTGGCGAAAAAATATGGAAGCGGTAGGTGGTGGTGTACTAGTTAACTGCATTGGTGGTGGTCCCGTTGCCACGTCGCCAACATCACGCTCAGCAGCATTTCGGGATAGGGTAAAAATGTCTGTTTGCTGCATGCCCGCTGAGGCTGGAGTGACGTGTATGATGACTGCGTCGTCGTCGTGAGAGACTTCATCAGCAGGAGTATAAGCCACTTCTTGTTCAGCGTCATCATCACACTCCATAACTATGAGACTTTCGGGGACCTTCCTTTTACGCTTAGCTACCTTTGTCAGACCATGGTGTGCCTCACTCTCAGACGGCCGTGGTGGTTCCCAATTTTCATCCATATCATCAGAAGGAAGGGGGCTTGAAGAAGATGTAGACACCATCCTTGATCTTTTCCTTGCTAGGGATCTGGAAGACAATGAATGATCAGGAGGAGTGGCTTCCTCAAATGATACCTTGGCTTGAATGTCGATTTCCTGATGTGCCCCTACTTCGGGAGGAACAACTATTGTGGGCACTTGTGCGCTCCATGCACCTCTGCTTGCGCATCTCCTTGCGCCGCCTCTCCTTCCACATGTACTTGGGCTTGTACTTGCACATGTGGTTGTTGTTGCGGCTGTGGTTGTTGAACACTCGTCAGATGAGTTACAACAACCTGTGTTGATTGAGGGGTGCTGCTACTTTCTTGCGATGAGCCAACATCACTGGTCGATGGTGATTGAACAACTATACGGGCTGCCTCTGCAGCACTCAAGGGCTTGGACTTAAGTTGGCGTGGTGGTGGTGGCACTGAGCCGAATGGAGCGGAGGTGCTGCTCCCAGCTTGGTCCCCAGCAGACCCCGCTGCTACTGCAGGCGTACTTTTTTTTCTCAAAAAAATGCGGCGGTCGGCACACCAGTCTCCTTGGTAAGTGGCGCCACTTGCTTCTTCTGCTCCTTACTGGTAACTTTCTTGCTAAAGGAGCTATGGGCAACTTTTTTTGGGGCCATCTTCTTCAGATGTCAGAACAGCAGGCCGCAGTTGCACAAGTTGCAGAGTTGTCTGTGGCCACACGTGACGTTGTGCTGCACACACCGCAGCAGGACTTGTTCCTGGCACTGATGAGGAACAATGAGGCTGATGATTCGTCTTTCTGCACCTAAAAGCAAACGAAGCCAGAGGAACATCAGTTAAATAAATGTTGCATATGTAGCGCTTCAATTAAGAGTTTGCAAGTAAGCATTTTTATTATACCCACCCCCAGAAATGGAAAGACCAATAAAATGCACCACGGACAGAGTACCCCTGGGCATAATGGATGAAAGCATGGCAGACTGGGTGCAGGCCTATGGCACAACAAAGCACACTGCCTGGCTTCAAAATGGCCCCTAGACCCCCAGCCACATGGCCAGGCCCTGCCTGTACCAGTCCTCACAATGGCCCCCACCCACATGGCGATGCCCCATCAACATCTCAAAAAATCAAAAAACACACAAAAATCACCACAATCCAATGACATCCATGCCCACAATCAGGTTCAAATTCAAGACACCCCACAGAAAGACCAGGTCCATGCACCACTGAGTAACCCTTGGCATAATGGATGAAAGCATGGCACATTGGATGCAGGCCTATGGCACAAAGCACACTGCCTGGCTTCAAATTGGCCCCTAGACCCCCACCACATGGCCAGGCCCTGCCTGTACCAGTCCTCAAAATGGCCCCCACCCACATGGACAGGCCCCAACACCACCCCCAAAAATCGAAAAACACACAAAAATCACCACAATCCAATGACATCCATGCCCACAATCAGGTTCAAATTCAAGACACCCCACAGAAAGACTAGGCCCATGCACCACTGAGTACCCCTGGGCATAATGGTTGAAAGCAAGGCAAACTGGGTGCAGGCCTGAGCACACTGCCTGGCTTCAAAATGGCCCCTTGTCCCCCAGCCACATGGGCAGGCCCTGCCTGTACCAGTCCTCAAAATGGCCCCCACCCACATGGCCATGCCCCATCAACACCTCAAAATATCGAAAAACACACAAAAATCACCACATTCCAATGACATCCATGCCCACAATCTGGTTCAAATTCAAGACACCCCACAGAAAGACCAGGTCCATGCACTACTGAGTAACCCTTGGCATAATGGATGAAAGCATGGCACATTGGATGCAGGCCTATGGCACAAAGCACACTGCCTGGCTTCAAAATGGCCCCTTGTCCCCCAGCCACATGGGCAGGCCCTGCCTGTACCAGTCCTCAAAATGGCCCCCACCCACATGGCCATGCCCCATCAACACCTCAAAATATCGAAAAACACACAAAAATCACCACATTCCAATGACATCCATGCCCACAATCTGGTTCAAATTCAAGACACCCCACAGAAAGACTAGGCCCATGCACCACTGAGTAACCCTGGGCATAATGGATGAAAGCAAGGCACATTGGATGCAGGCCTATAGCCCAAAGCACACCGCCTGGCTTCAAAATGGCCCCTAGACCCCCACCACATGGCCAGGCCCTGCCTGGACCAGGCCTCAAAATGGCCCCCACCCACATGGACAGGCCCCAACACCACCCCAAAAAATCGAAAACACACAAAAATCATGACAATCCAATGCCATGCATGCCCTCAATCGTGTTCAAATTCAAGACACCCCACAGAAAGACTAGGCCCATGCACCACTGAGTACCCCTGGGCATAATAGATGAAAGCATGGCAGACTGGGTGCAGGCCTATGGCACAACAAAGCACACTGCCTGGCTTCAAAATGGCCCCTAGACCCCCACCACATGGCCAGGCCCTGCCTGTACCAATCCTCAAAATGGCCCCCACCCACATGGACAGGCCCCATCAACACCCCAAAAAATTGAAAAACACACAAAAATCACCACAATCCAATGCCATCCTAGCCCTCCATGATGTTTACATTAAAGAGACCCCACAGAAAGACGCAGTCTATGCACCACTGAGTACCCCTGGGCAAAAGGCCCCAACACCACCCCAAAAAATCGAAAAACACACAAAAATCTCCACAATCCAATGCCATCCATGCCCTCAATCATGTTCAAATGCAAGACACCCCACAGAAAGACTAGGCCCATGCACCACTGAGTACCCCTGGGCATAATGGATGAAAGCATGGCAGACTGGGTGCAGGCCTATGGCACAACAAAGCACACTGCCTGGCTTCAAAATGGCCCCTAGACCCCCACCACATGGCCAGGCCCTGCCTGTACCAGTCCTCAAAATGGCTCCCACCCACATGGACAGACCCCATCTACACCCCCAAAAATCGAAAAACACACAAAAATCCATGCATCACTGAGTACCCCTGGGCAAAAGGCCCCAACAACAGCCCAAAAATCGAAAAACCCACAAAAATCACCACAATCCAATGCCATCCATGCCCTCCATGATGTTTACATTAAAGAGACCCCACAGAAAGACTCAGTCCATGCACCACTGAGTACCCCTGGGCAAAAGGCCCCAACACCACCCCAAAAAATCGAAAAACACACAAAAATCACCACAATCCAATGCCATCCATGCCCTCAATAATGTTCAAATTCAAGACACGTAACAACCAAAGAGGGAGAGTAAGGGAATTTTTCACCAGAAGTGAATGAGGATTACTCCTGTTCCCCTGGGTAGGTATGTAGCAAACAAAAGAGGAGTATCACCATGAAGATTAAAAAAATCGTAATGGGATGTATGTTGGAAAAAAGGAAAGAATTCTTCCTTTTATAAAAAAAACCTCACTCACCAGCCTAGTGGTGACATGCTTCATCATTGGGGTCCACCCTGATGACCGAATGCCATCAGGGTGTTCCACAACATTAGAATTACAGTGGAGCTGGTTTGTGAGTGTTTGAGTGCAGAAAAAAATGTTAAAAATTGTCCTGGTATAAACTCAAGAAATACATTTTATTAGTGAGTAACTGGACAATGTTAAAAACAATGTGGAGATACTTTGAGGGTAATTATGACCAAGAGTATCTCTGCAAGTGGTCTGGTCTACATGTTTCAACCTTATAGTGGGAAATACCAGGTTTTCTTCAGGACCAAAAAAGCAAGAAAATGGACGGTCTACACCCCCTAAAAGGCGTACCCAATCCTAGATTCCTGTGAGAAAAAGTAAAAATGTTTCTGCTTAAAACGTGAGCACCTACCAAAAGTCGGTGGGCTAAAGAAAAGAGAGACCTGTGGAAGGAAAAACAGAAAAAGGGACGTAAATATACTGAATTACGTGCCTGTAACGTTGTGAAGGTTCTCTCGTGTTCACAAGCAACATGCCAATCCCATTCCGTTCCAGTGAATAACCGACCGTATTTCCCGGGGGCTAGCTGGTACTTGAAAACCAATGCTAGGTGTAACTAATCCTAGTGGTCAAAGACCCCAAATGGGGGTGAGGGCCAACAACTTACACACTTATCAATACGTGCGTGTAAGGTGGCGAATATAAGTTATCTTCTAGTCGCACGCGCCTCCAGACTTTAGTGGCGTGGTAATCCATCCTCTCAAGACTATGCGTGAGGACGGGGTATGAAATGTGCAATTATACCAGTCTTAAGAAGACAGACATCAACCAACATACAGAAAATCCAACAAACAAGTAACATGTAGGGATGACTTTGGCCTGTCTTACTCATATTAGATGTCTTAAGGCATCGGGGGGCAGAGGAGGAAATGTCCTCAACTAGAACGTATTCTGCGGGAAGTGAAAAAAACAGAAGGTCAAGCGTTTGTAATGGCAGCGTGGAGCTGCGGCGTTTCTGGATCTAAGCTCCAAAGGGCCGTGGATCGTTGGAGCTGTAACAGAATTCGGTTAGAGTATGTACAGTTCCGCTGTTGTAAGGACGGCGAAATACCTATGGCCTGCTGCCCCGCTACAGTGATCTGTGTTAGCCGCGTCTGTTAAGACCGGCGTTCAGTTCCGGGGTGGGCGTGGCAAGGTAGCGATCACATGACGGGTTGTCATGGTGATCGTTGTCTCAGAAGGCTACGGTATGCTAGAGAGTTCAGAGGACGCCTGATGGAGAATGTCAATCGGCGTTTGAAAATAAAGAAGGGATTGAGAACAACAAATAAGCATGGCAATGGGATCTTATCAGATGTACATGTGGTAAACCCTATATTGGCATGATGACACGAAAGGTGAAACAACGAATCAGTGAACACCGCAGCACCATACGCTGTAAAAGGAATGCAACTAAACTAACAGATCATTTCCTGGCAGCTCACCATACACCCAACGACATGAAATGGACAGTAATTGAGCAGGTCCAAGCGGGACCAAATCTACAGAACCGTCTCTATAAAAAAGAACAACGTTGGATCTATAGATTGTCCACTCACAAAATTGGATTAAATGACAATATACCTTGGGCTTCAGTATTGAAATAACATTTCTTGAACTTCCTTCTAAGGATGCATTTTAATATATATGACCTCAGCCCCTGGCATTTAGTCTAACAGTACCTCCTGAGACTTGCACGATGCCATAACTGTAATGGAGCAACAGTAGTCTATTCCCCAAGCTCCCATTGCCTTT
Source organism: Lissotriton vulgaris (assembly GCF_964263255.1). NCBI lineage: Eukaryota > Metazoa > Chordata > Amphibia > Caudata > Salamandridae > Lissotriton > Lissotriton vulgaris. The sequence goes on from NC_141693.1 coordinate 1,222,010,986, forward strand.
CTTTCAAATGGCGATATATGAGCACTGCAACATAACTTATGTAACACACTCCAGTGCTGTGTGAAGCCAGTCTGAACTGTTTGCTCCCTTTCTTCCCCTAAAAATAAGCTGAATTGTGCTCGCATTATCGCCACCAGATAAGCCATACATTTTATACCGGCCAACTGTGGATCAAAGTTATGCCTTCCACATTGGCTTATGTACCCTTTCTTTCCCCTCAATAGCTGAACTTTTCTCGTATTTTTCTCCATATACCTGACCAAGTGTGGTATTATAATATCACTTTCGCAGGGTCATTTCCCCCTGTTTACTCATTCACTTTTAAAAGACATTTTTTTCATATAGTCCCCTGGACAACACAGCATGAGTAGATGCTTATTTGTGGTTCTCAATCCCTTCTTTATTTTCAAACGCCGATTGACATTCTTCATCAGGCGTCCTCTGAACTCTCTAGCATACCGTAGCCTTCTGAGACAACGATCACCATGACAACCCGTCATGTGATCGTTCCCTTGCCACGCCCACCCCGGAACTGAACGCCGGTCTTAACAGACGCGGCTAACACAGATCACTGTAGCGGGGCAGCGGGCATGGTCATAGGTATTTCGCCGTCCTTACAACAGCGGAACTGTAAGTACTCTAACCGCATTCTGTTACAGCTCCAACGATCCACGGCCCTTTGGAGCTTAGATCCAGAAACGCCGCAGCTCCACACGGCCATTACAAACGCTTGACCTTCTGTTAAATTCACTTCCCGCAGAATACGTTCTAGCTGAGGACATTTCCTCCTCTGCCCCCCGATGCCTTAAGACATCTAATATGAGTAAGACAGGCCAAAGTCATCCCTACATGTTACTTGTTTGTTGGTCTTTCTGTATGTTGGTTGATGTATGTCTTCTTAAGACTGGTATAATTGCACATTTCATACCCCGTCCTCATGCATAGTCTTGAGAGGATGGACTACCACGCCACTAAAGTCTGGAGGCGCTTGTGACTAGAAGATAACTTATATTCGCCACCTTACACGCACGTATTAATGAGTGTGTAAGTTGTTGGCCCTCACCCCCATTTGGGGTCCTTGACCACTAGGATTAGTTATACCTAGCATTGGTGTTCAAGTGGTATACAATGTTTACAACAGAATTTTTACAACGCACTACCATTAGAACGCAGGCATTACCACGCATACCATTACAACGCATTGCGCTGGGGGGCGCTCTAGGATAGGGAATAAGTATAATTTTATATCCAACACCTTCCCTAGTGTCCACGGGGACTGGAGTTGGAATATAAAATTATACTTACCACTATCCAGCACCTCTAAGCGCTATGCGTTGTAACGGTATTCGTTGTAAATACCGCGTTGTAAAGGTATGCGTGGTAACAGTATGCGTTGTCACGTCATACATCCGTTCAAGTACTAGCTAGCCCCCGGGAAATACGGTTGGTTATTCACTGGAACGAAATGGGATTGGCATGTTGCTTGTGAACATGAGAGAACCTTCACAACGTTACAGGCACGTAATTCAGTATATTCACGCCCCTTTTTCTGTTTTTCCTTCCACAGGTCTCTTTTCTTTAGCCCACCGACTTTTGGTAGGTGCTCACGTTTTAAGGAGAAACATTTTTGCTTTTTCTCACAGGAATCTAGGATTGGGTACGCCTTTTAGGGGGTGTAGACCGTCCATTTCCTTGCTTTTTTGGTCCTGAAGAAAACCTGGTACTTCCCACTATAAGGTTGAAACATGTAGACCAGACCACTTGCAGAGATACTCTTGGTCATAATTACCCTCAAAGTATCTCCACATTGTTTTTAACATTGTCCAGTTACTCACTAATAAAATGTCTTTCTTGAGTTTATACTAGGACAATTTTTAACATTTTTTTCTGCACTCAAACACTCACAAACCAGCTCCACTGTAATTCAGGTGTTGTAGCACACCCTGATGGCATTCGGTCATCAGGGTGGACCCCAATGTAGAAGCATGTCACCACTAGAATGGTGAGTGAGGGGTTTTTATAAAAGGAAGAATTCTTTCCTTTTTTCCAACATACATCCCATTACGATTTTTTGAATCTTTATGGTGATACTCCTCTTTTGTTTGCTACAAATTCAAGACACCCCACAGAAAGACTAGGCCCATGCACCACTGAGTATCCCTGGGTATAATGGATGAAAGCATGGCAGACTGGGTGCAGGCCTATTGCACAACAAAGCACACTGTCTGGCTTCAAAATGGACCCTAGACCCCCACCACATGGCCAGGCCCTGCCTGTACCAGTTCTCAAAATGGCCCCCACCCACATGGACAGGCCCCATCAACACCCCAAAAAATCAAAAAACACACAAAAATCACCACAATCCAATGCCATCCATGCCCTCCATGATGTTTACATTAAAGAGGCCCCACAGAAAGACTCAATCCATGCACCACTGAGTACCCCTGGGCAAAAGGCCCCAACAACAGCCCAAAAATCGAAAAACACACACAAATCACCACAATCCAATGCCATCCATGCCCTCCATGATGTTTACATTAAAGAGACCCCACAAAAAGACTCAGTCCATGCACCACTGAGTACCCCTGGGCAAAAGGCCCCAACAACAGCCCAAAAATCGAAAAACACACAAAAAATCACCACAATCCAATGCCATCCATGCCCTAAATCATGTTGAAATTCAGCAAAACAGTTGTATCATGCACCCATAACTAACCCTGGTCCTACTGGATACTGTGGCTACCCACAATATATTTTATTTAATGTTCTGAAAAAGTTCCAAAATTGTAGTTGCAGCAACTGTAATGCCCCAAACAAACTTACTTGTGAAATTTCTAATCCAAAAGTGATCCAAAGAAAGTCAAAAAGGCCTCAAATCCAAATATCCAACAGCATCCACAAAAAGTAATCCTTCCAGGTCAAGATCCAAATCAAAGTGACCAGGACATGAACAAAGCACTGGGAGGAGCCTGCTGGACAGGAAGAGGAAGTTGGAGACTGTGGGGCACTTCCTTCCTCCCACCCCTCCCAAAATGGACTCTTTTAAAAAAAAAAGTGCAGGCAAATGTCAACCTGAGGAGTTATTCTGATAAAAATCATCATTTTCAGAAGGTTTATGCTGCCTGCTGGTGGATTTCTTGTGCAGAATTGCAAATTTTGCAATTTCTCGAGCGCGAGATTGTTGCTGCCCGCCGCATCTACGTGTTCACAATTGTTTACTCCCGCAATGCGTGATCACGGGCCTTCATGACGTACTCGCGTTGACAAACTCTCGCTGTGCAAGGTGGCAAGCCGCGATGACGTAATCGCGGTCGACAAACTCCCGCGGGATCCCGCAGCAAGATCCAAAATGGCGCAGCACACACAAAACATGGGGAAATACAACTCTGCAAATGCTGGATGACGGTAAGTGAACGCCGCGCGCCGCAATATTGTATCACCAAGCAAAAAAATCTGCTGCGTGCGAATTTGCGAATTGTCAGGAAATTCGCGAGAATTCACGGATTGCAAATTTGCCGAAAATCCGCAAATTCCACGAGCGGAACGGATTTTACGCCCATCCTTACAAAGCGGGAGACAGGGGAACTACCAATCCCATGAGCCTTGAGAGCGTCACAGTTACGTGCAGAAAGGAGGCGGAAATGGTATTTATCATGCAGTAGCGGTAAACGCAGGGCAGATTATTCGAACCGTGTGTTCTGGATCTTCTGGCTGTCACAGCAAGAAGTTTCCCAATTTTGGTATTGGTTAAGGGTGCTCGTCGCACCGATTTTGCGGTGTGCTTTTTTCGGACATCAGTTGTTCGTGAGTCCTTCTGAGTACAATCCCCGATGAAGCCACCCGGTTAGCTGGAGTTGCTGCCTGGCGTCTTTCACTGGGGTTAACAGTGGAATATTGCTGAGGTTGCAGTAATTCCACATATTCAGGTCTTTTGTTCGGTGGTCTGTGTGCCTATTCAAGCGCTGCAGTTTCTTAAGTAACAAAGATTTGATTATGAGACATTTGTGGAGTATTTCACAACAACCCAGTTGGTCGCATTATTATTTGTTTACAATTGGGGCATGAACTAAATAGCGTGTTTGGATATCATGCCTGGCATTGAAGACTGAATGAAGAGGTCTATGACGTAAATAGCCTTCTCTGACATTTTTGCGCAAATTGGGAAAAAAAGATCTTTGCTTTGTATGTGCTTATAGATTCTATTGAAGGAGCATAATCATCATGTTTACTATGTTTTCTGAGTCAACAAAAGGAGGGGAGACCAGGAGCTCGTTTCGGTCCAGTGTCTGTGCTCCACAAATGACTATTAAATCACAATGGTCACTGTTCCGTGTAAAGGGTGCATCGTGTCACCCAGTCTTAAAGGAGGAAAGATATAGAGTAGGAAAGATCTAGAAGAGGAGGGTGAAAAAGAGAGGCAAAGGTTCATCTCCAATATCAAGGATCCAATCCTGAAGGGGAGGGCCAATTCTTGCCTCTTAGTTGCCCTCACACACCCCGAAGGATGTCATGCTTCATCATCGGGCTTTTGCTCCTCGTCGGTCCGGCGCTGCAATGCCCGACGGGCCCCCGAAGGATCACTTTGATGGAGATCTTTTAAGAGAAAAGCTGTTTGGGGAGTGTGGGTGTGTGTGGTGGATCCGGTGAGAAAAAGTGGTGAGGTGCATGCAGCGGTAGATAAAATTACCTAGGGGTTTCCACCAGTGGATTCTTTAATACTGTGGTACCCCTGGTAGGTTAAAAAACCAGAAGGTTGGTGAGTTACAATGAGGCCTAATGTGCCCGTGTAACTTAACAAAAGGTCGACATGTTTCATGCCTACACTGTCCGAAGGATCAATGGCGTTTCTTCAGGACCTAACTGGTGTGATGATAGTGCACGACACAGAAGAGAGGGGTTCCAGGATGGTAACCCACTCAGGTGTGAGGTGTCTTGGGGTGGATCACAGAGTAAGTGTCCCTATAAAGTGGTCTGCCATCTCAACTAGTAGATATGCCCAAGCATGGATAGGTACGCTCACACGGCAGGGGAGTAGTATCTCATGGCTAATCACCGCTGGATGCTCGGGTGACGGTTCCTATGCACCTACCCTCCCAGCAGCGGCATATCTACTAGTTGAGATAGCAGACCACTTTAAATGTAAATGTAAATTGATACTTGTATAGCACACTACTCACCCGCAAGGGTCTCAAGGCGCTTGTACGAATACGCTGTGGAACCCATCCTGGCTTTCCCTGTGAGGCGTCCTCTCCTGGGCACCCCCAAGGTGGAGGCCAGGCATCCTTAGTGTTGTGGGGGCCGTTGTGGAGATTAAGCAAGCTATTGCCCAGAGTTGCAGAGTGGGATTCCATGATTGGAATAGGCACTGAGGCGAGAATTATCAGGTCAGTGGAATTTTTGAGCCCAAGACCCGCCGAGGCGTGGAATTGAACCCTGGTCCCGGGCTAGGCCTCTGCATCAGGGTCAGCTGCTCTAATCATTGAGCCATACTTCTCACAGGGTAAGTGTCCCTTTATAGGGACACTTACCCTGCGGTCCACCCCAAGACACCTCACACCTGAGTGGGTTACCATCCTGGAACCCCTCTCGTCCCTGTCATGCACTATCACCACATTGCATCATTTGTGTAGTCCAAAACTTGTCTATGTTTTAATTGTTTATCTTCAGCAACTAAGTCTACCTTAGAAACTCTGACCACTCTAGTGAGATTCCAAATATGTCCATCTTCAAGTTTTACAACATTGTCAAACTTCCTAACTATCTTCATGAGTATTTAGAAAATCGACCATGTGTAACAGGAGCTTTCACCCTAACTACAGCTCCCATCTTCATATTAACAGTGTAGGCAGCTTTCTGTTTTTTAGCGTACACTTTCCTAGCTATCACCCATTTCATTGCTCTTTCCTTCCACCCTTCATCCTCAACATGTCCATTCACTCCAGTACAACATTAGACCCATGCAGGAGATAACACAGAATTAGCTATTTTCCCTTTTAGTAACTCAAAAGGCGTCTTTCCTGTGGTACCATGGGGTGTTACCCTATAAACTTCCAAACATTTCCATAGTTCAGAGATCCATTAATTTCCCATACTTCTTGCCAATTGTATATTAATGATACAAATCATCCTTTCCACAGTATCATTCGTGTCTGGGTGGTATAACTCAGATTTCTTGTGCACAGTCTGTTAGAGTTCATGAACAATATATCCTCAGAGCTGGTTAGATGCTTATTTGGTCCACCTCTTGACCGCCTCGATTCCGATATGCTATAAAAGCACGGAAGGTTAGAGTAATCAAGCGAGGGAAGGGTAGGGAAGGTACAGCAGGGAGGGAGGCCTGTAAGAAATAAACAATATGGCTATCACTCACGGTATCTCCTATTGGCATATCAATATATATCACTATATTATCATTACCTGTAAAGAAAAGTAACACCACCTAGAACACTTCATGTTAGTTATAGGCATATCCTTAAACAGGTGTTTGTGATATCTCAATGATGAAGGAGGGAAGGAAACATCTAAAAGCATTGTGTGTCTCACCTCACAGGGTATGAACCTTAAATCTAAGGACTCAAGGTCCCTGTTAGAAAACAGTAGTATTAAATCACAAGGGACACTGTTCCGTGTAGAGGGTGCATCGTGTCACCCAGTCTCAAAGGAGGAATGATACATTATTTTAGTTACATAGTTTATCTATATCTTTATTTAGATATTTCCTTTTGTCTATTCAATGTTTGATAAAGGGAAAGAGATATGTGGTGTCCTGGTGTGAGTGGGTAATGTACTAGAATGTGGAAGGTTTGGCTGGGAGTTCTTCTGGTTTACTCTTGGTTTGTGGAATGTTGGGAGGACATTTGAGACTTGGACCGTGGAGGGGATGGGGCCAGAGCTATGGGTGAAGTATGCATATTGGAATACACCTACTTTCCAACCAATATCTTTGTATTTAGCCTTATTGGAACACTTCAGTTTCTCTATATGGGACCCCAGGAAAATCACGGCATTCTTTTGATATGCTTGCCAATGTGGATGGCTCCACGGTGGAGGATTGTATCACTTGGTATGCGGTCTTCGCTGCAATTTATACGAGAACTCATTGTACACCCTCATTAGCTGTTCTGCTAGAGATGCTAAAACAGATTCATAATGAGTATGGGGCAGCCCCTGCCCTGGACTTGGGTATGAAACTGATGAGCAATTTTGCTGCAGTTTCTGCTATTAAGTAACATCAGAGGGGAAGCAGCAGCACTGGCTATATGCCAGTGCCTAATGGATTTGCCGCCGGGACTGCAGGAATGCGAATTACTAAAAATGATCAAAGAAAATGACGCAAAGGTGGGTAGAGATAGTTTGGGAGCCAAGATTAAGAGTAATTCTGAAAAGAATAACTCAAAGAAAAAACCTGATTCTTCTGTCAAGAAGAAGTGGGATAGTAAGAAAAATAAAGAAAACCCTAAGCCACAGGGTGGGTCTCCTTAACAGGAAGCCACTGAAAAGCGCTATAACTTGTGTAACCATGAAGCTATAAAAGTGCCTGACATGTAAATTATATGGGCAGGTGATTTTAATATGGCAATTGTTTATGTAGAGCGTTGTCATACCTGGAATCAAAAGACACAAATGTAATGTCAATCATTCTAGAGAGCGTCAAATGTCTTATTCCCAAGTCCATAGATCTTACTGAAGAATAGGTTTGAGCATGGGTAGTGAAGATCTGACCATAAAGACTAGAGCATGCACCAGTTATTGGCGACTTTAGAGTTGGGAGTGAGTCTAGTAAAAGGGACATATGAAGCTGTTCCATACTGTGAGAAAAGATATAGAGTAAACAAAGAAGATCATACATTGATCAATATTTTAAACTTAATGATAGTGGAGAATTATTTTTTTTTTTAATGGAATTTTATACAGCGCATGATTACGCGCCCCGGCGTGTACCCGCGCTGAGAGCGAAGTATGAAGTGGCCAGATCAAGGAGGTTACAACAGTGCTGAGCGGAAGAGGTAGGTTTTTAGGGCTCTGCGGAACTTAGCCTCAGAAGGTTCGAGGCGAAGCTCCATTGGAAGCAAATTCCAGTTCTTGGCTGCAAGGAGCCTAAAAGATCTGCCCCCCATTTGAACTTTACGAATTTTGGGGACGACTACCAGACCGGTGCCAGAGGATCTGAGCATCCGCTCCGGTCTGTAGGGGGTGATGAGACTGTGTAGGGGGGCCCTGCCTCCGATAATGCGATGACGCATGCATAGGGCTTTGAAGGTAATCCTTTCTCTGATCGGAAGCCAGTAAAGGGACTTCAAAGCAGCTTTAGAGGGCGTTCTCCTGGGAAGCCTCAGCACCAGCCGGGCTGTGGCATTTTGAAGTACCTGGAGACGATTGAGACTTCTAGCTGTTATACCCAGATATAGAAGGTTAGCGTAATCGAGTCTAGATGTGACCAAGGCATGCACAAGAGTCTGCCTGGCACCAACAGGAAGTAGGTCCAGGACCTTACGTAGGCTCTTGAGTATACCGAAGCACATTCCGACAACCCAATTAATCTGGGGAGCAAATGACAGGTCGGAGTCAAACAACACCCCAAGATTTTGGGCCTGTTGACAAGGCACTGGAGTGGAGCCCAGGCAGGCTGGCCACCATGCCGAGGACCACACAGCCGGACCACCTCCCACCACGAGCACTTTAGTTGTGGACCCATTCAGCTTCAGGCAGTTGTTAGACATCCAGGAAGCAAGCTCCTGCATGCAAGCACTGAAGCTGGATGCCGCAACATCAGGTGCCCGTGACAGTGAGATGACCAGCTGTGTGTCATCGGCATATAACACTAGTTGGATGCCATGACTTTCCACAATGGTGGCTACAGGGGAAGCGTATAGGTTGAACAGGGTAGGGCTCAGGGTGGAGCCCTGGGGGACCCCTTGATCAAAATTGAGCACACGAGAGTAGTGTTCTCCCTGTCTGACCTGAAAGCCCCTATCAGTCAGGAAAGATTGGATCCATCTCAGTGCTGATCCAGTTACTCCGCCTTTGTTAAGACACTGTAGCAAGGTGAAGTGTGCTACAGTGTCAAAGGCGGCACTTAGGTCAAGTAAAATGAGGGCCATAGTATGCCCCTCATCTACCCCTTGCCTGATGGTCTCAGTGGCCATGAGCAGCGCAGACTCCGTGGAATGGCGTGAACGAAAGCCAAACTGAGTTGGATGGAGCAGGTTGGCTTTCTCCACAAATGCCATAAGTTGAAGATTTGCCACCTTTTCGGCCACTTTGGCCAGGTAGGGGAGGAGTGAGATGGGACGGAGATTGTCCAGCCTGTCCCAACTAAGATTCGTTTTTTTTTTAAGCGGGAGTACTACCGCCTGCTTCCAACTTTTGGGTACGGTGCCGGACCTGAAGTATAGATCCAGAACATCCCTAATATAGGGTTCAAGGATCTCGATACTCTCTCCAAGGAGTTTCGGTGATGCCGGATCACGGGGGGATCCTGACTTAATGGAGCGGCATATCTGCTGGAGCTCATTAGGGGATGGGGTGAGAAAGTTGTCCAGCCTATTAGCACCTACATCCACTAATATACTCTCACTGAACTCTGTTCCCTTTTTCTTTCCCCCTTAAAAAGCGGAGCAGATGGTGGCCACTTTATCAGAAAAGAAGGCGGCAATGCGGTTACAGGATTCCTCTGAAACCGAGGATGGATCAACAGATGAGCCGCAGAGAGAGATTTCCTTATAAATTTTGAATAGCTCCTTGGTAGAGTTTTGAGCTTCTCCTATCCTACCTGAAAAATTAGTTGTTTTGGCACGCCTGATCAAACTATGATATTCTCTGCGTTTGTCTATATACCTCTGTTTTGCTTGATCGAGGTAAGCCACCCTCCACTCTCTTTCTAGTTGTTTGCATTCCGCTTCAGCTAGGCGGAGTTCTTCGCTGAACCAGGGGGCGGATTTATGGGGTCTACTACAGGGCTTTTTGTGACACTTTTTGTGTATGTCATCTAAAGCATTATTAATGCGACCTTCTAGTCTATCCGATGCAGTATCAGCATCCTCACCTCCTGGTCTGCCGCCTTTTGGTCAGAGCAGTATCGAACTTGGCTTTGGAAAACGCAGTCCATTTACGACTCATGTATTTAGAGTTAGTATGCTTTTGGGTATTGCTAGCAGGGATAGTTATTATAAAAGGCACTAAGAAGATGTCTGACCAGGGGACAGGGACGGGGGCCTTAACTTCTATGTCTTCCCAGTTGGCAAAAATAGGGTCCAACAAGTGGCCTTTCTTTGGTGGTTCGGGGCCTTAGATCTAATGTGTAGTTGTAGGGAATGTAGTTGCTGATAGATGTCAGTGGCTCCTTTGTCCAATAGATCATCCAAATGGATATTAAGGTCACCTAAGAGCATAAACTTGTCCCTACGCAGAGCGGCTTCCGTTATGCCTTCAGTTAGGCTGGTAGTGAAGTGGGCAGAAGGACCTGGAGCGCAATAGACCAAGAAGCCCTTCAGCGTATTCCCAGCGTTGACCTTAATGGAAAAGGCTCCTGTCTCACTATCAGCGATAGCGAGAGGTTCAAGTTGACAACATAGTGGCAGCTTGAATATTATAGCTATCCCCCCACCTCTGCCTTCGGTTCTGTCCAGTCGAACCATGGTGTAGCCAGCAAGGAGAGAGGCAACTATATCCGGTTCTGAGTTGGAATCAAGCAAAGTCTCAGTAAGGAACAGGAGGTCGAGTTTCATATCTGTGAGCAGATCGTATATATCAAGATTAAGTTTCCGCATAGATCTGGTATTAAGTAGACCGCATGTAAGCCTAATGTTCTCAGCCCTAATCGTAGATCTATTGTGCAAGTTATACTGACACTCTTTACAGTTGTTGGTGTCTCAATCAATCAATCAATCAATCAATGACATTTATAGAGCGCGCTACATACCCGTAGGGTCTCAAGGCGCTGGGGGTGGGGGGGGTGCCGCTACTGCTCGAACAGCCAGGTCTTCAGCTTCTTCCTGAAGGAGAGGTGGTCTTGGGTCAGGCGCAGGTCGGTCGGGAGGGAGTTCCAGGTCTTGGCGGCCAGGTAGGAGAAGGACCTTCCTCCTGTAGTCGCTCTTCGGATGCGGGGGACGGCAGCGAGGGCGTGGTTGGCTGATCGGAGGTGGCGTTTGGGAGCGTAGAAGTTGACTCGGCTGTTGAGGTAGCTCGGGCCTTGGTCGTGTAGGGCTTTGTGTGCGTGGGTGAGGAGGCGGAAGGTGATTCTTTTGTTGACGGGGAGCCAGTGAAGGTCTCTCAGATGTCCGGAGATGTGGCTGGTTCGTGGGATGTCGAGGATGAGTCTGGCTGAGGCGTTCTGGATCCGCTGGAGTCTCTTCTGGAGCTTGGCGGTGGTACCGGCGTAGAGGGCATTGCCGTAGTCCAGTTGGCTGGTGACGAGGGCCTGGGTGACGGTCTTCCTGGTCTCGGTGGGGATCCACCAGAAGATCTTCCGTAGCATGCGTAGGATGTTGAAGCACGCCGAGGAGACGTTGTTGACTTGCCTGGTCATGGAGAGGGAGGAGTCCAGGATGAAGCCCAGGTTGCGTGCATGGTCTGTCGGTTTGGGTGCGGTGCCCAGGGCGGGAGGCCACCAGGAGTCGTCCCAGGCGGAGGGTGAGGAGCCCAGGATGAGGACCTCGGTCTTGTCCGAGTTCAGTTTCAGGCGGCTGGTCGTCATCCACTCGGCTACCTCTTTCATCCCTTCGTGCAGGTTGGCTCTGGCGGCAGCGGGGTCGTTGGTCAGGGAGAGGATCAGCTGGGTGTCGTCGGCGTAGGAGATTATGTTGAGGTTGTGCTGGCGTGCGATGGCCGCGAGGGGGCTCATGTAGATGTTGAAGAGGGTGGGGCTCAGAGAGGATCCTTGAGGGACGCCGCAGATGACTTCGGTGGCCTCTGACTTGTACGGTGGTAGGCGGACTCTCTGTGTTCTTCCGTCGAGGAAGGAGATGACCCATTCCAGCGCCTTGTCCTGGATTCCGACGTTGCTGAGGCGCTGTACTAGGGTGCGGTGGCAGACAGTGTTGAATGCCGCGGAGAGGTCTAGGAGGATGAGGGCCGCTGTTTCTCCGTTGTCCATCAGGGCTCGGATGTCATCGGTGGCGGCGATGAGGGCGGTCTCGGTGCTGTGATTGGCTCGGAAGCCGGACTGTGAGGGGTCGAGGGATCCATTCGTCTCGAGGAAGGCGGCCATCTGCTTGTTGACGGTCTTCTCGATGACTTTGGCTGGAAACGGGAGGAGCGAGATGGGGCGGTAATTCTTGAGTTCGGTGGGGTCCGTGTCTTCCGCATTAAGACTGTGGAGGCAGGCTTTGTCAAAAGCAGGACAGAGGGCGCGGAGTTGTTGCGCGCTCCAGCATATTACCGACCCATTTTGGCCAGGGGTCGTGGCCCCTGTCCCCGGCCGGCCGCAGACGGGCGCAGACGGGCTCGCCTTTGGGGCGCCGTCGGCGCGCCCACTGCGCTCGTCCTCTACGCTTCCTAGGTGGGGGTGCCATTTTAAGTCAGAAGGGGCGGGAGGAGTGGAGCACTAGTCTGCTCGGCCGGCTCCTCACCCAAGATGGCGGGACCCACGGGGGGAGAAGTCTCCAGTGAATAAGGTGAGACTTATGTGCAAAAGAGCAAGCAATATTTTAAAAACAATGGGCACACAGGAACGTTTTTTAAAATCAATTCACAACAACAATTTATCAGCACTCGCAAAAGTCACTGGCAATTGGTGCCGGCTTCCGCCTCAGGACGAGCAACACACCACACACACTCGCAATCAGCGGGGTGCGTCAAGAACTCGAGTTTTTATGTCAGAAGGGGCGGGAGGAGCAGAGCACTAGTCTGCTCGGCCGGCTCCTCACCCAAGATGGCGGGACCCACGGGGGTAGAAGTCTCCAGTGAATAATGTGAGACTTATGTGCAAAAGAGCAAGCAATATTTTAAAAACAATGGGCACACAGGAACGTTTTTTAAAATCAATTCACAGCAACAATTTAGCAGCACTCGCAAAAGTCACTGGCAATTGGTCCCGGCTTCCGCCTCAGGACGAGCAACACACCACACACACTCGCAATCAGCGGGGTGCGTCAAGAACTCGGGTTTTTATGTCAGAAGGGGCGAGAGGGGAGGAGCGGCGCACTAGTCTGCTCGGCCGGCTCCTCACCCAAGATGGCGGGACCCACAGGGGGAGAAGTCTCCAGTGAATAAGGTGAGACTTATGTGCAAAAGAGCAAGCAATATTTTAAAAACAATGGGCACACAGGAACGTTTTTTAAAATCAATTCACAGCAACAATTTAGCAGCACTCGCAAAAGTCACTGGCAATTGGTCCCGGCTTCCGCCTCAGGACAAGCAACACACCACACACACTCGCAATCCGAAATCCGAAATACTTCCCAAATGTTGTAGGATGCAGGTAGGAGCATAGTTGCCAATGCTGACTAAAAGAGGAATTAGATTTTAACTCATGAAGAATTTCAATATGATCTCTACTCTGCTGTCCAGCGTCACAGGGAAGATGGGACTTTGGCATCCTTGCGAACAGTAACCATATTAAAGCATCAACTTAAAATCATTTTTATTGACACATCAGAAAGGGCTTAAATTTGGTTAAAACAACGGTTCTACAAACTAAACAGGTCGTATGTAGGCATCTAGACTCTGTTCCAATACAATTAGATCTAGAATTCCTCATGGTAGGGTGATATGTTGGAATGTACCTAGAGAGGAGGGAGTGAAGGAATGCATGAGTACTGAATTCTTCATACTCTGTACACAGTAGGAAGCTGTGTGACATAACAATTGGAAATCTTTTTGAGGGATGAGCTATATCAAAACTGCACCAATGAGCTACAGAGATTATGGAGAGATAGATATTTGTTGCAGAAGTGGAGGCAGTGATAAAATCTCCCCAAATAAGACAAGGCACCAGGGTCATTTGACGTTACTAGCACATTTTATGAAAGCTTCTCTTCCATTCTCACGTCCCAGCTAGCTGCTTTGTGCAATTCCTTTCTTCAAATGGGGGAAATATTGTCAACAGTGGGGGAGGCAGATTTCAGCCTAATCAGAAGCCAGAAAACTCAGTGAAGGAATGTTCTTCATATAGGTCCTTAACGGTACGATTTAAATGTCAATCTTAAAATCTATACAAAAATATTGGCCAATAGAACCCAATATTTCCTTTTGGTTCAACCTGATCAATCTGGTTTTATCAGAATCCACCAAACATTGGACAATATTAGGAAAGTGTTGCATAACTTAGAAGATCAGAATTTTGGGAGCTCCGTTGAAAACAAAGTAGTACTGCAGGCTTCTAATCGCCGGTAGAAGCCCAGAGTTCCAAAATTCCAATGTTGTCATTCACAGCTGTTGCTGTCGATATCATGTAATATTGGCCTAATGTATCCCAAATATGAGCATACTGTTTTAGGATAACCCCTCCATTGTGAATATACACAAATTATGTATACATTAAGGATCGGGCCTTTTCTGAAGAAACCCCATGTTGGTTTCATTTCCCCGTACCTCTTGCTCTTGCTAGGAAAACACGTGACCTGCCACTGTGTAAAGAGAGAATCTGAAAGGTCGGCCTGGGCTATGAATGGACCATTGATTCTAACTTGGGAAACTCAAGGTTACATCTGCCTTTCATGTGGGATGAGCACATTCTTGCAGACGCTGTGCCTGTACTCCCGTGCTTGAGAACGAAAGGGAGTCACCCTTCCTGAGCTGCCCAGTAATGAATAGCTGAGCTTTGAACTAATGATATGTGCCATATATGGTTCCTTCCTGGAGCGAAGGGGCCAAAGGAGGTGTTTTTCCTTTTACAGTGATAATGTGTGTTAAAATTAAAGTATATAATGACTTGTTTGAATATGAACCGGCAGTCTTCTTGTCACACTGACTGGGTGTGGACGGGGAGGCTCCTCTGCGCATAGTCCATTTAGAATAAATGATTGGAACTTCTTCACTGCCAACTGACTGATTATCTGGTAATTGGTATTGGGGCTATTGGAGGGTATGGCTCTATTAGACTATTTTCGGTACAACAGTTTGGGGGCTCGTCCGGGATTCCGCGTTGGGGTCGTCCTCCCGTAACTTGGGGTGAGAAAGGACAAATGAAGGGGTGCTCTGGTCGAGGGGGTGGACTGACTAAAGATTCTGGTGGTACTCCGCCCTCGCAATCAGGGAGCCCCAGCTGTTATTGGTATTGACCCCTCGCCGGAATCCTATGAGGTGTAACCTGGGAACTGACCGTGTTGGTATTCAGGAGTTGGCAGTGGAGAAACTTGCAAACAAACCTGAGTGCACCAGGTGAGTGATTTGTCTTGTTTTGTGTTGGATATCCTTTGGATTTGAATTTGGAATTTGGTGGCTTCAGGTCACGGAGAACTCGGAAGGGGGTCTGACGGGTTAGTATTGAGACTGAATAGGCAGACGCTCCTATTTTGAATTTTGGTGAAAACTAGAAATTAAGACCAAACGCCTTGGTGTAGCTTGTGGAAAAAGTTCACACCCAGCCAGACTGCTATCGAAAACGCTGGCAGCTGAGATTGGGTAGCACTCGGACAGATCTGGAGCAGCACTTGAAAAAGCGGGCTCAGCCAGAATAGTCCGGGAGGGGAACCATGAAGGTTGCCGGATGGTCCATAGGTCGGTCTGTGGTTTGAAAAAACCTGTGTGGCTATCTCTAGGCAGTCTAAGGACAAGACTGTTTGATTTTGTTTTTGGGTCTTTGAGGTTTGGAAAGAGTTCTCCATAGGTGGGAGTCGACGGACTCCACCTTTTTGTTTGAAATAAGTTTGTTTGTCTTTTTATGTTAATATAAAAACTGTGGTCGATTTATTTGTGTGAAATAGGATTTGATTGTAAACATGGCCATGTGTGTGAGAGTATGGGAAGTGCAAGGAATGAGTTTTTTTTGGTCTCATCGCCATCAATGCTTCGCAAAAGGAAATTGAAAAGGGGTATAGCTAGAAAAAGAGCAACCCCTGTGATTTGATGACACCCTTAACCCCTTCCATGCTCATGGCGAGCTCAGCTCGTCATGAGGCACAGTGGAGCTGTGCTTATGATGAGCTGAGCTCGTCATGAACAATGGGGTTCGATTAGGATCAGCACAGGAGGGGAAAACCATTAGCAGCCATGGTGTTAATGTACAAAAAGTACTAATGAAAAGTAAATATGGACAGATTAAAAGTTCAGTTTGAAAAAAATAAATTGTGTGCATTTGGAATTTGTAAGTTGTTCCCATGTGGGTTTGTGTTTTTGGTGGCTCAGTGAGCCAATGTGCTTGATGCAGAGGTTTGTGTTTAATATCAGGGATGAAGGTTCTAACTCTAGCTGGACCCACTGAGATGTTCATCCATTTAAGGTTGATGAAATGTGTACCATTGCATAGGGTAGTAACAAACATTTGTTCTAAAAGCTGGTATGTATGTTATTAGGTTCTGTGAATTATTCACAGTAAATGTTTTTAATAATCTGAGAATAGAGATAACTTTTAACCCCGAAAAAGGAAAAATGTATTTTTAAAATAGGGTGAATTATTGCAGGTTAGGAGCAATTAGGAAGACTTTTTGTCTTTGACAGCTTCAGAGTGAACATAAGGTGGGGGCTAGGAGGCTTGCAGTGGCTGGCTCACAGCCCAGAAAAGTTCTGTGCTGAGGTGCTATCTTTAGTTTCTCTGTAAGCAATGGAAGGAGGCTGTCATGTCCACATCTGTGACCTCATAAATTAGGTCCTTGTCTCTGAGAAGTGCATTTCTAAATGGCCTTGCTAAAACCTGGGCCTCTAAAAGGGGGGTTTCTGGTTTCTCCATGAGAACATCAATACATTAAAGAACTTTATTCTAAAGGAAAAATATGAAAAAGGGTTTCTTTGAAAGTCCCAACATCATGCTAAATGCTCTGCAGAAATGATACATTTGTATCTCTGCTCTGGAAAAATAATGTCCACTAATTGCTTTATTTAACAGAAAATGAAATGTTGCATTAAGTCTTAGACAGAAAATGAAACAAAGCTCTTTCTTAAAATTTTGAAGGCTACATGCCTAGGTCAAAACGATTAGCAAATTCAGATTTATTTTTCACAAGAAAAATTGTGGCGCGAGAAAGAGAAAGTCAAAATGAAGGTGACTTAACATGCTTACATCATTGCAAATTGACAGAGACGGTTACAGTTAAGTACATTTTTCGATTTTGTGGTAGGTTAATGTGTATTATGTTTTGTCTTCTGATTAAGTGTTGCAGTTATTATTTTTGTGTGTTATGTGAAATGCTTCTCTTTTGTGTGGTGTGTATTTTTGCTTCTGCCCACAGATCATTTATGGATTGTTCTGGGTGGTTTTAAGACTGACAAGACACGTGAGTTTGATTGACATACAAAATAAAATATCATAGTTGTAGGAGGAAAAAGGTGAAATGTGTGCCCTGAATTATTAAAGCGGTACAAAAGGGGGTGGTGATGGACGGAGCATCTGAATCAATCAAACACTCACACCCAGTCTAAAGATATGGGTTTAATCCATCACTGTTCTTTAGCCCACTCAGCCACCCCAGTTCAGGCATGGCTATATGCAAATCAGTCTGACCCTGTGCCTCATGGGAACAGTCCAGCCCGAACTGCCAAGCCATGTCTTCCCTGGACCGGAAACAAGCTTCCGAGGACCAGTTGCTGGCATTCCAGCTGTCTTCAGCCTGGCTTGCTTGAATCCAGTGGCAAAGTGAGCAAGGGACTCACGTCTGAGCATACCCTGCCACACTTATGGCGGCCAAAAGTGGTACAAAAGGGGGTGGTGATGGACGGAGCATCTGAATCAATCAAACACTCACACCCAGTCAAAAGATCTGGGTTTAATCCATCACCGTTCTTTAGCCCACTCTGCCACCCCAGTTCAGGCATGGCTATATGCAAATCAGTCTGACCCTGTGCCCCATGGGAACAGTCCAGCCCGAACTGCCAAGCCATGTCTTCCCTAGACCGAAAACAAGCTTGCGAGGACCGGTTTCTGGCATTCCAGCCATCTTCAGCCCGGCTTGCTTGAATCCAGTGGCAAAGTGACCAAGGGACTCACATCTGAGCATACCCTGCCACACTTATGGCGGTCAAAAGCGGTACAAAAGGGGGTGGTGATGGACGGAGCATCTGAATCAATCAAACATTCACACCCAGTCAAAAGATCTGGGTTTAATCCATCACCGTTCTTTAGCCTACTCTGCCACCCCAGTTCAGGCATGGCTATATGCAAATCAGTCTGACCATGTGGCTCATGGGAACAGTCCAGCCCGAACTGCCAAGCCATGTCTTCCCTGGACCGGAAACAAGCTTCCGAGGACTGGTTTCTGGCATTCCAGCCGTCTTGAATGCCAGAAACCGACCCTCGGAAGCTTGTTTCCGGTCCAGGGAAGGCATGACTTGGCAGTTCGGGCTGGACTGTTCCCATGAGGCACAGGGCCAGACTGATTTGCATATGGCCATGTCTGAACTGGGGTGGTGTGGAGTGTAAAAAAACGATGGATTTATTTTGGGCCCAGATCTCTGTACTGGGGTGAATGTATGACATTGTTCTGCATTCTGTCCATCAACTGTGGTTTTTGCATTTGTCACCAGAGTGGGATGGGTATGCTCAGACATGAGTCCCATGCTCTCCACACCACTGGATTCAAGCAAGCCAGGCTGAAGACGGCTGGAATGCCAGAAACCGGTCCTCGGAAGCTTGTTTCCGGTCCAGGGAAGGCATGGCTTGGCAGTTCGGGCTGGACTGTTACCATGGGGCACAGGGTCAGACTGATTTGCATATGGCCATGTCTGAACTGGGGTGGTGTGGAGTGCAAACAAACGATGGATTTGGGCCCAGATCTCTGTACTGGAGTGAATGTATGGCATTGTTCTGCATTCTGTGCATCAACTGTGGTTTTTGCATTTGTCACCCCTAATGGGATGGGTATGCTCAGACGTGAGTCCCATGCTCTCCCCACCACTGGATTCAAGCAAGCCGGGCTGAAGACGGCTTGAATGCCAGAAACCAGTCCTCGGACGCTTGTTTCCGGTCCAGGGAAGGCATGGCTTGGCAGTTCGGGCTGGACTGTTCCCATGAGGCACAGGGTCAGATTGATTTGCATATGGCCATGTCTGAACTGGGGTGGTGTGGAGTGCAAAAAAAACGATGGATTTGGGCCCAGATCTCTGTACTGGGGTGAATGTATGACATTGTTCTGCATTCTGTCCATCAACTGTGGTTTTTGCATTTGTCACCCCGAGTGGTATGGGTATGCTCAGATGTGAGTCCCATGCTCCCCACACCACTGGATTCAAGCAAGCCGGGCTGAAGACAGTTGGAATGCCAGAAACCGGTCCTCAGAAGTTTGTTTCCGGTCCAGGGAAGGCATGGCTTGGCAGTTCGGGCTGGACTGTTCCCATGAGGCGCAGGGTCAGACTGATTTGCATATGGCCATGTCTGAACTAGGGTGGTGTGGAGTGCAAAAAAACGATGGATTTGGGCCCAGATCTCTGTACTGGGGTGAATGTATGACATTATTCTGCATTCTGTCCATCAACCGTGGTTTTTGCATCTGAATGATGATAGGTAGGAAATCAGGGTAAAAGAGGGGTGCTGTCAGCAGTATGTTGAAACAAGATGTGATTTTGCATAACTCCTTTGGAATGAAATGTCCATGTGTTTTTTATGTTTGTGCATTTTGTCCTATCATGATTTGTCCCTGCTGGTCCTGTGTGTCATAAGTGACACATTAAGTTGTATTGACAGCTCATCACCACTAAGGTGACCTACTGTCAAAAGGAGGGTGAGGAAAGTAAAAAATATTGGACAAAACGGAATTTTGATTTTAAGCCTGACAAATTACGCAAGCCAGAATATTGGGTTTTGGGCTGCAGGTTCACTGTGCATAAAGTACATGACATAGTGTTGTGCGTCACTGCTTATTTGCATGTGTTACTGTGATCTGTCTATGCTTTCAGTGCTTGGTATACAGCAAGTATACCTGATGGCTTGGCATATGTGTTTTTATTTTATGTATGATTTTGTCTTTGTGTCATATTGACAATTTAATTTTTTTAATACTAATACAAGTTCTCCTGTGTTGTGAACGGATGGTATTACGATGCATATCGCTGCGCAACAGTTGGTTGGACTTGTTACTAAATTTCACAGATATGATACTTCATTCTGTGAGCATGACAGACAACACTTCACCAGTGCGTGTCTATCTGGCTATAATGGTATTAAAGAAAAACAAAAGAGATATACCGGATTAAAAGTGTGTCACCTGTTTTTAGCCATGTTACTGCTCCTTCCCATATGGGACGGGCAGCCCTTGATTAAAAAAGTTCCCTGATTGGATCCTAGGGAGAAAATGATAAATTTGTGGCTCTTGCTAAAGGTGACCTGAACTTTTCTGATATTCCATTAGTTAATCCTGTTCTGCTTCCTAGGTAGTGTATGGTCTTACCTGAGATATATCTAATGTTCAATCTCTGCAGTTAGTAGAAAACATTCTGAGGATGTTTAATATGTAAATAATGTATAGGATATTCATTTTTAAGTGTCCCAAATAGCAAAGTCGAATTAGGGCAAACAAAATTCATTAATTTGCAACAACAATTTGTGCATTCAGAGCAGTTTTAATCTGCCTTAGGTTTCAGTACAATGCATACATTTAGGTATAATGCAAATGGCTGACTCCTATATTATGAAAAGAGTATATTACACACCGCTTATAATTGTATATGTGAACTATGATTAACGGATACGTTTTGTCATATTTATACAGCACTAATGCTTAGAAGTTGAGGCAATGAAATTTGTACATTTGCTGAAGGTATTTCTAGCCCTTTCAAAAATGCTCTGTAACTTTGTTTATGCCCAGTTGCTACACACTGGGATTGATAGTGTTGACAGAAGTGAAACCTGTTTCAGATTTATTCCTGTCAAACTGGAGGGAGGTGGCTAGCTCCCCGCTATCTCCCTTACAAATTAAGGCTAGGTAATATGTATGTTGCTCTCTCCTTTTCTCATGTTTTGTTTGTATTTTATTTTAGGGGACTTAGTTGTGGGTAGTTTTGTTCTACAAGTTTTAGCTGATAACACCATTATTGTAGTCTTGCAAGTGCATTGCTAGTTCTTTATCAGCTAGTCTGGGTAAATAAACTCAAAGTCCTTATTAGAAGCTGCAGTTTTAGATCTTTTCTGCTGAAATCAATGAAAATAATAAAGAGCACCCAATTGAAGAGACTAGAGGTACTGCCTTTTGCCTTTGTATCCTATGAAAGTGACAGTGCATTCTAGATTACAGTAGTCCCATGGCGACTGGCCACTCCTTCGAAGATTGCAGACCACCTGTTTGCAGTCACATTGATCAATAACAATGAATTGTGTTTGCATTCATTTGAAGAAAACTAACAATTGTGTCACATTTCCTACATCACTAGGTTCTGCGGGATCTGAATCATAAAACCCTGCAGAACAAGTGATAAAGACGAGTTCTAAACTCCCATCGGTGACAGCTACAGATGAGGGGCGGACGTCTTGGACCTACAGTCCCAGCACCCAGAAAGTAGCAAAACTGGACAGACATCACCAGCGCTTCATCAATTGCATCTCCAAAGTATTGTGCTTCCTCCATCAGACGGCATTGGACATCAGAGAAGAAGGAGGAGCTGCTTCTCTGTTTGTTACAGACCAAGAGTTTCAGTGCAAAAAGAGCGAAAAGAAAGCCCTGTTTCTGACGGCAGGGCTGATTTGAAGCTTCAGTTTTCTACCTGTCATGTGCTAGTAACCTCTGACAGCGCACGGTCCCTTGACCCCTTGGCCTAAGTTTTGGCCTCCCCTTTTCCTTCCCTTGTTCCAATCGAAGGGCAGTGCACCGTAGGATCTGAGATTGGCAAACGGCACTATATTTGTGATACCCATGTTGAAAGTAAAATTAGAGTGAAAGGGCAGCCCGAATGTCCTCTTACACTGAATAGCAAGTGTTGGAGCCTGAGAGTGTTGCTTAACACAAAAGCATGTTGCTCTTGCCTGATTAACAGTACCTGGGTCTGCACGATATGATCTGCGCCCGCGACCACCGAAGAGTATGGTATCTATAGTGCCTGCCGCAGAGGAGAGACATTGGTGCACTGCCTAGAGACATTGAGACTTTCGAGTGAGCTGTGAGTGTTTGCCAGGAGGGCACTCCAACAGATACTAAGAAGAACTATTTTTATGGAAAGGCCTGAATCGACAGGCCCAACACGGAGGAAGAAGATTTGATGGACGATAGAAGCCTATCAGAGAGGCTTTGAACGGACTCTGGGCATAGTTGCTTGCACAAGCGATTTCAGTACAATTTAGTAGATGCTAGATAAGTTCTCATTTAGTTAAATTGCTATGGAAGAGGAAGTGGCTCCGCCTATAGCATCCAAAATGTGGGACTGTTCTTACTGTTCTGCTGGCATTTGTTTTAGAGTAGTGTTCTGTTTGGTAGAGCAGCATTTAAGCCTGTACTCAGACAAAGAGTATTCCCATTTCATCTGAGAACATTGATAATCCCTATGACCCGTTTGATACCACACAAGGACTGCCACAGATGTAGTAATGATAGTCTCTACTAGCTGTAGGGCCCATGGATTGCTTCTCATTTTTGATTAGCAAAGGATGACCTGGTCTTGTCCCTATTTTTGCTACATTTGTATAGGTTGAGAGGCCTAATTATGGTAGTATATATATATATTTACTAGCCTCCAAGTTAAGTGATTATGTAATAAAAATGTCTTGGAAGTACAGTGCATCTGCATTTGAATTAGGTTCTGAGAGATGATCAAGAAAAAGGTATCATGCATCTAAGTGCTTGCCTGAATGTAATGAAGGAAGCATGAAGGTGTTCTGGCTAGATAAGGAAATGAAGTGTAGGGTTTCTTATGGTTCAACATCGCTGAGTACTCTAGTGCTTTCCATTGAGCAGAGTATTTCCCATGAGCAATTCAGTATTTTTGCGTAATAATGTGTGTATTCAGTTGAATCAGACATATATAATACGAAAATGTCATTATTAGAATATGTATTCGAATATCTGTGTATAATCAAGCAGAACATATAATTTCATACATGTCATCCAATAGTATAAGTTGACTTAGGTCTTAGGCCTCAATTTGTATTTTTCTCATGAAAAATCTTTGGCTTTTAGTGAACTGGTTAATCAAATGAATAATGCTTTTGTGCAAAGTAGTGGTGATCTCACCTTCTGCAGGCAATGGAATGTCAACTAGTTGTTTTAATGGAGCTGATAGAGAGAATATTTAAAGACTGCATTATTTAGCTTCAGAAATACATGTTGAAAATGGCACCTGGTCCCTGACTGGGAGGTTTTGGGAACCTCTTGTCCACCTGGGGTTGAAAGATCGTTATGATCTTAGCTGGAGTAATTGGGGTGGTATTTACTTGTTGCCTGTGCCTGCATTGCGACCCAGCATGTTGCTCTTATTACGCTGCCAAACTCACTTCCTCTTTGAACATTTCAAAACAGGCGAAAATTGAGAAACAGTTAGTACAGATGGAAGTTGCAGATCTAATGCAAATGGATGAAGGTGTGTTTCTGGATTAACACCTGTTCTTTCTTTGTATGTATATTGGCTACATTAGGCCAAAAGGGCGGTTTGAAGGACTGTAAAATCGATATCATACAATATTGGCCTAATGTATCCCATATATTAGCATACTGTTTTAGGATAACCCCTCCATTGTGAATATACTCAAATTATGTATACATTAAGGATCAAGCCTTTTCTGAAGAAACCCCATGTTGGTTTCATTTCCCCGTACCTCTTGCTCTTGCTAGGAAAACACGTGACCTGCCACTGTGTAAAGAGAGAATCTGAAAGGTTGGCCTGGGCTATGAATGGACCATTGATTCTAACTTGGGAAACTCAAGGTTACATCTACTTTCGTGTGGGATGAGCACATTCTTGCAGAGGCTGTGCCTGTACTCCTGTGCTTGGGAACGAAAGGGAGTCACCCTTCCTGAGCTGCCCAGTAATGAATAGCTGAGCTTTGAACTAATCATATGTGCCATATATGGTTCCTTCCTGGAGCGAAGGGAACCAAAGGAGGTGTTTTTCCTTTTATAGTGATAATGTGTGTTAAACTGAAAGTATATAATGACTTGTTTGAACATGAACCGGCAGTCTTCTTGTCACACTGACTGGGTGTGGACGGGGAGGCTCCTCTGCGCAGAGTCCATTTAGAATAAATGATTGGAACTTCTTCACTTCCAACTGACTGATTATTTGGTAATTGGTATTGGGGCTATTGGAGGGTATGGCTCTATTAGGCTTATTATTTTCGGTACAACAGGTGCAGTGGGCCTATTGGATATCACCCAGTGCTCACTCGCGCACGTTGCCTCTTGCTCTCATGATGCACATCACCTTACTGATAGGAACAGATACTAAGAGGGGGCAATATGGCGGCCGTGACAGAGGCTGTGTGAGTGGCTTGAGAGACGCGCTCCCGGAGCAAAACCTTCCCGTGAATCCTCCTCCCATGTGTGTTACCTCTCACCTGCTGAGATGAGCGTCCAGAGCAGGTAATGTTGTAGCGGCATCTTCTTTGTCTTTCAGTGAGCGCGAGAGCCGGTACGAGCACAAGCAGCAGCCCGTGGCATCTAGCTTCCTTTCAGCAGTACTCGGCTCCGGCTCAGTGGCGGCTCCAGTGGCAGAGCGGCTTTGAAACTACAGGGTGGCAGTCTGAGAGGATAATGGCCCTGAAAGTGGGCAGTAAGGGTGCTAAGACCCGGGAAGCTGCTGCAGCGACGCTGGAGGCTGCGTCAGCCGTTCCGGCAACATCGACGACCCCCTCCTGTATGGAGAGAGAAAAACAACAGACGGGCAGCCGATCTGTTCGACCCGAAGACGCTGGTGGCAGATAGGGGGCGGAGGGGGCTGCCTCTTCCTCACCTCAGAACAGCGGTGCAAAAAGGTGGTATGGTGCAGAAACCACAAACAGTACCGGCTATTTTTAGAAAACCTGCTGTGAAAGGTAAGCCGGAAGGAAATAAACCGCATAGTGAGGAGAAAACTTAATCTTGTGGCAACAAATTCTCTGTAGTTGTATCTGGGGAAGATCAGGTGCTCATGACAAAACAGATAAACCTATGCACACTCTAGATTATCAACAGTAGCGTCAATGTAGACATTTGGAGACAAAGGAGACAAAGCTTATCACTTTCAACAATCAAATAAATGTTTTTCTTGGAAACGGTCATAAAAAATGGTGTCTTTAATGTTCAACAGAACCAGCCGACACTTGTCTCGTCGCATAGGGACAATCCACCTGCGACTCCTCATAGCTAAGAAGAAAGAAGTATCGTGTGGAGAGTCACTCCGTCGGTGAAACTTCCGACCCGACAGGGCTCAGGGCTGGTAAGTAGTGGTGGTGTAGCGAAGTTCTCTTGGTACTTTCGTCTGTGGCGCGGAGGAAAGAAAAAGGAAATGATCAAGTGGGACACTGCAAGTTGCGATGATTAAGTGACTAGAAAGAATTGAAACAAATTTGTGAGCTGTTGTATTCCACGAGGAATGGGCAATGAAGGATACGAGGTTGTTCCTTGGGGAAACTGCTTTGCGATAAGACGGTGGCATCTCTCGCCAACTTCTCCTGCCGTGTACCAGGTAAGGTCCTGGGAGTGGAACAATGTTGCCAATTGAAGCGGCGACCACCGACCCAGTTAGTAATCATGGAAAAGAGGTGGGGAAAGACTGCATTACCTTATCTGGGGATAAAGTGACTGTGGAAAATCCGCAAAACATAGATAATCATCTGCCTGTCGAGATGGGGAGATAGTCAATGATATGGACTCTGGAGATTCAGGGGGGAAATTGTATTCAATGTCTGATCCTTCCAACTTCTCGTAGAATTAAAGTGAAGGAGACTGGGCTGATGATAACAGCTTTCAACGAGATGAGGAGGAATTAAGCTCTGAAGTATCCATTAACCAGGGGACAGTTCGGAGAACACGAGACCCTATCAGTTCTTTGGTGAATGGAAAGTCGGCCCCCGCTGGACCCTTACTATGTGACTGCTCATTTTCTCCTCGGGTAGAGAAGAATGGTGATGCGGTCAATAGTTCTGGGGCGATGATCGATGCAGCGACGGGGTGATAGTGAAATTACTCTTAGCACAATATACCAAGTGATAATGGCACATAGAGAAGAGTCTAAAGCTGAAGGTCTGCACACCCAGGGTGCGGTTCGCAAATTGCAGAATACGGTGCGACGAGTTGCGAAGACATGTACTGAAATATCTACGAGTTTTGGGGAAGCGGAGGAGAGGATCTCAGCTATGGAAGATCAAATAGTGCAGCAGAATGCGACAATAGCATCTTTGCAAAACTAAGAGATGACACTAACTGGAAATTAATTGATTTAGAAAATCATTCCAGAAGGAATAATCTACGTGTTTTGGGTATTCCAGAGGGACGGGAGGGGAAGGATGTTAGGCAATATGTTATCGAGTTATTTTCTGAAGCGTTTCCTG
Source organism: Lissotriton vulgaris (assembly GCF_964263255.1). NCBI lineage: Eukaryota > Metazoa > Chordata > Amphibia > Caudata > Salamandridae > Lissotriton > Lissotriton vulgaris. The sequence continues at coordinate 1,222,037,525 of NC_141693.1, forward strand.
ATCTCAAACAGTGGAATTGGGAGACAGAGCTCCAAAGGGCACATAGATTTCATTTTGTTCAAAGAGGTAGAGCAGGGGGATCTAATGAAAAACCTAGGTTAATACTCATCTGCTTGAAGAATTATTTGTGGCGAGATGCATTGTAAGATTTGGCTAGGCCGGACAGGAAGAGAAGTGGTAAGGGCTGTGACTTTTTTGTCCGTCCAGATTTCTGTCAGGCTACTGTTCAAAAGAGATGGCAGTTACGCCAACTGATCCCGTCCTTTCAGGCCAAGGTCCTGCTAAACTAAAAGTAATATATAAGGAGAAAACACATTTTTTGTGTCAGAAAATCAGCAGAGGAATTTTTGAAGGCAATGTGACGATAATATGTAACTAATTCTGGTATAAGATTTCTATTGGTGCGGCTATTTCATCTAAAATGTTTTTTTTTTTGCGGGGTATGGGAGGGCTCCGGGGGGGGTCGGGGGTGCAGTATCAATCCACTTACCATCATTTAGGACTTGGTTCTAATGCCTCATTTGGGTGGGAGAGGGTTGGGGGGTAGCGATTTGGGTGGGAAATGAGGGTGGTGAGGGGGGGAGGCACGGATGGTTGGTGGTGGTTGTTTGTGTGTACAAAGGTTAATGGTATCTATGTTTCTGAGGCAGGTAACGTTGTTTTTGAGGTGTAGTTTGGGTGAAGGGCAGGGCAGACTGTTTGATTTATTTAGTTGATCTAATTTTTTTAAGGAATATGGGTCAATTTTCTATCTGTTCATGGAATATATGTGGCTTGAATGATAAAAGGAAAAGGGGTGTAATGGCTCAAATTTTGCAGATGCAGCGATATGATTTTTTATATGTACAAGAAACACATATTGCTTGGAACAATCAAAAGTGGTTTAATGATCTGGGCATGGAAATTCTAGGATGTACAAAACACAGCTCTAATACCAGAGGTGTAGCGATCTTAATGAGACATGGGTTAGGGGTTCGCAAGCAGGTAAAAGAGGGTGTCTTGGGGCGCTGGGTTATTGTAGAATTAGCTGTCAATGGTTCTCCATTGACAGTTTGTTCAATTTACGGATCTAATTTGGATGATGCGGGGATGCTACATCATTTAAGTATCGAATTGGCGGCATGGCCAGTCCCTTTAATTTTTTGTGGGGACTTTAATCTCCATTTGGAGGGTGATTTCGATATCACGAGTGATAGTCTATATATGGGAAAGAAGGTTAAAGTTTTTAAAGCTACCAAAGGATTAGTTAAAGAATTTGGCCTAGTTGATACATGGTTTGCTCAGAAAAGAAGTGCTCCCGGTAATACTTTTTACTTTGCTCCCCATAGGAAGCATGTTCGCCTAGATTATTTTTTTATTTCAGCTGATGTGGTGGCAAATGCAAAGATAGAGATAATACCAAGGATAATCTCAGACCATAATCCGCTGGTATTGGAACTTGATATCATTGTAAGAGCGCAACCAAAGGTATGGACCTTTGAACGTCATCTCTTGTTAGAACCTGAATATTGTAGATACATGTGTGATTGGATCATAGAATTTTTTTAATTAATTGGGTGAACCGCTTTAGATCCTATTGTATGGGATACATTCAAGGCTAGAGTACGGGGGGTGACATTGAGTTACCCGATAGCCAAACAAAGTAAAGTACTTGTGGAAATTAAGGAGGGGATGAAGCAGTTTAGGCTTTTGGAAATTCAGCTTATGGGAGAGCTGACTCATCAGCAAAATATGGACAAAACCTTAAAGGCAATTGCAATCTTGAAAATTAAAGTTCATCTACATTTTGCAACAAAGATCGCAACAAAGTTGGCTACATATAGGGCTCAGGTTTATGAAGCGGGGGAAGACTGCGGTAGAATCTTAGCTAAGAGACTGTAGCAAATGGAAATTTCGAATAAAATATGTAGGATAAAGGACCATCATGATAGGATACAAGAATCGCAGGCCGAAGTTTTGAATGTGTTTTGTAGATTTTATACTAGTCTTTATACAGAGGGTCAAATAACTAATGCAGGAGAGCAAATGAAAGCATTTAGTGGCAATATCGAAACCAATAAAGTCTCACAAGGTCAAAATGTGGTATTAGCAGAAGATGTAACCTGGGAAGAGGTTAAGGGAGCAATATTATCACTAGCTATGGGCAAAGCAGTCCGCCCGATGGTTTCCCATTAGAATTTTACAGAACATTTCGCCGGGTGTTAAGACCAGAGCTCATGACACTATTCCCACAGTGCCTACCACCTTGTGGTATGGCCCCTCTCACGAGCGCGGGCCTCCCACCGGGTGTAGGCGGACACGGTATCTTAGATACTGTGGGTTGATCCACACAGAGTTGCGGCTGTTCCTCACCCACCAGTACGCAAAATCTGTGTTCTAATGGTCATAACCCATGGGCCATCACCACACGAGTCCGGCCCCATACCATTATCACTGGTGTAGCCCGGACAACATGAGGTGCACTCATCACGGAGTGACATGTTATTGTCATGTGTTATACGTGTATGTATGTCACCCACAACCCTTTTCCCTATTTTCCTTTCATAGGTTTTTTTCCCCGGGAACACAGGAGAAAAACACTCTTTCATTTGAGAGTCTCATTTTGTGACTCTACATCAATTACCGACGTGGATAGGGTGCGCCTTAGCGTGTGCATACTGTCCCGCTGGTACTACATTGGTCCTGATGAAAACCTGATAATTGACACATAGGTTGAAAAATGTAGACCTCTTTTTAATTCACAATACGACTCGGTTTTATACACCGACAGCCCACCTAACAGGGCAACTGGTGTCCCACATTTTAATAGTATCTGTGACACTCCAGAATAAATTCTTTGAGTGGGTAGGATCGGGTACTTTTTAAACAAACGCTTAACTGTCTTGCACATATAAAAAGAAAACCAGCTCCACTATAGTCAGGTGTCGTAGCACACCTGGATGGCACTCGGCTATTCAGTTGGGACCCCGATGATGAAGCATGTCACCAACTAGGTTGGTGAGTGAGGGGTCTTCTTAAGGACAAAGGATGTCCCATTTAAGGTTGTGTTTAACGCACCTTGACCTCCCTCTACTGAGGCTGGGACTTATTCATAGGGTCTAACTCCCTTATTGTTGTTTAACTATTCCTTGATGCCCAACGTGGCATAGCACCAGAATCATGGTGAAAAACTACGATTATTGTTTTCTTAAAAAAGGGTAAGCCCGAGCTCTGTCCATCCTTTTATAGACCGATCTCTCTGATCAACTCGGACAGTAAGATTTTTTCTAAAATTATTGCTTTACGTTTAGGGGCAGTTATAACCCCTCTTGTTTCTGATGTTCAGCATGGGTTTATCCCAGGGAGGGATACTGCTGACTATGTGAGAAGGGTTATTGCTCTTCTGGATTGGGCTCAGGCAACTGACTCGGCGCTGGGGGTGATCCTGTTGGACGCCGAAAAGCGTTCTACAGGGTCTCCTGGCAATAGATGTGGGAGGTCCTGCGTTGGAATGGGTTTGTGCTGAGTTTATACAAGCAGTTAATACTTTACATATATATCCAGTGGCTACTGTACAGATATCAGGGCTAGAATCTGATGTATTCAACATTAGTAGGGGCACAAGGCAGGGGTTCTCTTGTTCCCCCCTTTTATTTGCATTATATATTGATTTATTCACGAACAAGTTAAATTGTCATATTGGTATCAAATCAATTAGCCTCAGTGCTGTAGAGTATAGAGCACTTGCCTATGCTGATGATATAATCGTAGTCTCTATTAATATTGCAACAGCTCTTCCTGTAATTATGTCACTAGCGGCTCAGTCTGGTCACTTTTTGGGGTATAAACTTAATATAGAAAAAACTCAGATACTTTACTCCGGCAAGGATCCTTGGCAGATGTGTCAATAATCTCTGAGGCGAATGAATACATGGGGGACCTATTACGATCCAACTCCAGCTGCACAACCATATATGCTGCCAAATGAGTCCAATAAACCAATTCTCTATTTTTCTTCTTTTTATCCTTATTTTAAACTCCATTTTCTCTTGCTTTATCCATTTTTCATCAATTTATTATACCCATTTCCATTTTCCATTAGAAAAAATCCGTAGACAGGAGATGTTTCCATCAGACACAACTTTATTTTAAAATTAACCCAATGCATTTCGGTATGAAACCTTCGTCAGGGGTGTCTATAAAAAATAATTGATATGACCATTAGTATGACCATTAGTTTAAACATACTGCAAGGATTGCAAATCACAAATGTATAACGTTTAGTGTATTTACAAAGAAAACTATCTCTCCGAAATAAAATGTGCGAGGCAACTACTTAACAGTGTTTACTACCAATATTTACCATTAATCAACTCTATCAAGCGTTTTATCATTATTAAACCACCAACTTTGTGAGAGGTACCCTTTTCCTCAATAATGAAACAATCACTACCGCTGGGATGTCTTTACTCAATTGTCCCCGTTTTGCTCTGCAACCTACCATCTACTATTGTATTACCACCATACATTGCCAGCGTGCTTACCGTGTCATGATGTGGTAACAACTCTATTCACTCGATTCCCGCTATTTGATACTTTCGGATTCTATCAAAAAGTTCTGACACATCATTACGTGCAAAAGTTAATTCGACTTGTTTGAGCCTGCTCACTCTTTTATAACCCCTCCCGGAAGCGGAGCTTCCGGGTGGGAAGGTCCGCCTCCGGGCCGGAATTTCCAGCTCGAGTGCGGACGTAAAGTTAGTAGTCGTAAATCCATTCTATGAATACCAAAAGTAGTAAGTGCATTCTGTGAATACCAAAAGTAGTAAGTGCATTCTAATAAACAAAGGAGGATGATTGTACCCCGGTGGTAATTGGCGCTCACAAAATACGGATACCGTATAGATGTATTTAGTGTTATAAAGGTAGGGTGCAAAGGAAAGGGGTAATCATCCAAAATCCCAAAATTTAGGTCAGCTGACCCACAGTTTCAGTTCAGTTCCTTGCACTTCAATACGTATTAATCAAGTAACATTGACTTTAAATACAGGCAATTGGTATAAATATGAGGATTCTTTAATGATTGTGTCTTTGTTCAGCCACCAGCAGACATGTGTTTCGTCGCTTGGGATAAAACCCGCGACTTCCTCAGGGCTTCAGATATTTTCTTGCATACGAAGCCTCCAATCTTGGCTCCTTCGCCCGAACGCACGAAGGAGCCCAGATTGGAGGCTTTATATGCAAGAAAATATAGCATATGTGCCTGACAGACTTTATTGCAGTCCATGTATATGCTCTAACTACTGACTAGAACTTGGGAACTTTGAATATTGAAGATTTGGACAGTTTGGAAGGATTGAAATCTGAACCCAGCCGATATTGGGCTGGGACGGAATTATAACCAGTCAGAAGGCACACTGATACTCAAGAAGGATCAGAAGCCCTGAGGAAGTCGTGGGTTTTATCCCAAGCGACGAAACACGTGTCGGCTGGTGGATGAACAAAGACACTATCATTAAAGAATCCTCATATTCATACCAATTGCCTGTGTAGTAAGTGCATTCTGTGAATACCAAAAGTAGTAAGTTTAGGATTTTGTCTTAAGTTAGTTCTGTGAATCGGGCCCTCAGTGATCATCGGGGTAGGCTCTGATTCAATAACCAATGTAAGATCGGATGCTTCAACCGCACATTTTGTTTATGATGATGACAGTGGTTCGTGCGTGTATCACTAATGAGTGGATCAGCTCCGACCCTCCCACTTTCTTGAATTGGAGAGCTAGATTGTTGGCTATGTATAACTTTGAATCATCTATTTATAGAAGTAAAGGGAGAAGGAAAAGAAGGTTGGGTGCTAAAATGTGGTCTCCAATACTTGATTGGATCTCTTAACGGTCGGGGTGACAGATTGGCAGTGACCAAACTAAATTACATTTAAGGGCCTTATTTTGGGTAGTCAGGAGGGGTTTGTCATACATAATATTATGATATATGTTATCATTCTGTGCTTATATTGCTTCAATTTTGTGTTTGGATTGCACCATAATCATGTTGTATGTTTTCTAATGTGCCTGGTTGAAAATGGGGATTAAAAACTCAATAAAAATAATTTTTAAAAAAAACAGGAACTGATACTACACTTGATCTTAGCCAAAAGGCCAAGGAGCGATGGTGCACATCACCTTAGCCTCATAGGAAGCTTCCAGTAAGGGCTCTCAGGAAATATAATCACTGATACATGAACGTCTGATGGACTTTGTGAAAATGGTTGCCTACAGGTGTCTACGATTTTATGCATGTATGCACCCAGTAAGTGTGCATGCATCCCCATTCTATGTACTGCTTCGTGCTTGCACCACTATAAAATAACCTACAATAAACTTTGATAATGTTTTTTTTCATTCTATTCAACTTTTAATCAGACAACGAACAAGTGAAACAGTCTAATGAGAGCCAAACAAGCCCTTTGCGCCCTTCGTGCGGTACATCCTTGGAGACAGGTAACTGTTTCCACAAAGCCACCAAACAAAGGCTTCCATGAAGGCCTAGGATACTGTCAAGGGGCCATGTAGCGATTCCCCACGCCTGGGCTCTGCGTTTGTGGTTTGCTGATAATTGCAACATTGCTAATTGGGAATACACAGCGGACTGCAACACAGCAGAGCTCAGAGGAATAACGAGTCTACTGGTAATGAGCACTCAGGGGATCAGCCAATCAAAGATAACTTAGTTGTGTATTCGTTTGTCCCTGGTGTTATTTACAATCATTTGAGACGTAAATGAAGCCAGACCTAATTTAAAATTAAATGCTTCTGTGCCCATAACTAACATCCCGCAGGGAGTTACACACCAGGTTCATTTACTGATTCTAATTGACTATCAGAGCCCCTCACACTGACAATCAAAGTTAGTAAATAAGGCAAAGGCCTTCTCAAGTGATGACCCTCGGACCGAAAGGGGGGAAGTTAGTACTACAGTGACATGTCAATCTCAGCTACTCCCAGGGTCTAATATGTGTATGTCTTCTCGGCCGAGGAACAGAGGAAATATTCAAAGTTTCTAAACCTTTATAGAGCTAAACTGATCAACTCTGCTCCTAACGGCATCAATGAACATATCATGTCGGTCTGAGAAAAAGAAAACATTATTTTAGACAAGTAATAGCCAAGACGCATGAAATCAGTTAAAACACTTGGGAGAAAATAGAGAATTAAATTATTTACTCCGCTCTTTTATATCACGAATAGATCGCTATCGAAAGCAATCGCCCTTGTGGAACATGACTTTATTCACGAAAAATAAAATAAAAATGCAGGTTTCCAATGTGTGTGCTAGTTCCCAAATAGAGACGTGCTCAATATACTGCATTAAAATCTTTAGTTAAAAATCATTCTTGTGTGGGTATGTACAAATTCATTGATTCTTACCACTTATTCGATCCGAGGTCGAAATGATTTATTCATTAATGTGTTTAGCAGCAGAATGTATGTCAAGCTCTATATAAGATGAGAAACGTTGAATCCTTCTCAAATACACGTATTAGAAATGTGATCCCCGATTCTCATACGTTATGGAGTCCCTCAATGTAGACATTCAGCCGTTGTGTTGTGCTGCACTTTACAAACGTCCAAAATAAACAAATAACCGCCTGACTCTATTACATAAAACGCATTCAGTTATCAGGTTGAGTTTTATGTTGTTCAATAACAAGAGGAGCTTAGAGGGAATATTACGGGTATTAATGGGAAAGGCCCTCCACTCATCAAATACAATCAAAAAAATTCCCAAAACCCGGGACATATGTTAGTAATTATCTAGCAGGCATGCGACTTTGATCCGTCTACATTTTCAAAAATAGAATTTCGGAAGAACACCCGATATTATTTCTATGTTAAGGTGTTTGTTGTCTCTAATGCCTTACCGTCCGTGGGGGGTTCATGAATTTTCAACTCGGCGCAACCAAAGAAATGTCAGCCCTGTTTAGGACCATACATGTATGGTCCTAAACAGGGCTGACATTTCTTTGGTTGCGCCGAGTTGAAAATTCATGAACCCCCCACAATTAGTGATAATGACAGACTAGAGTGTCTGTTCTAGGACGGTAAGGCATTAGAGACAACAAACACCTTAACATAGAAATAATATCGGGTGTTCTTCCGAAATTCTATTTTTGAAAATTTAGACGGATCAAAGTTGCATGCCTGCTAGATAATTACTAACATATGTCCCGGGTTTTGGAAATTTTTTTGATTGTATGAGTTTTATGTTGTGCCTTACAAAGGAAAGCTGCACAACAATGGTAAATACACAGGTTTAGGATTTTTCAACATATCCCAAGATTTTTTTCTGTTTTGTTTTCCGTAGTTTTATATAACGCGAACTTGACCCGAAGGTATCAGTGCGCTTTACATGAGCACCAGTTGCGTTACAGAAGGACACATTCCTTTTTTAGGGCTCGCCTGCTGTGCGCATGCGCATAGCTGGCGAAGCTCTAATGTGGCTTATCCAGAGGTTAACCACCACTGGCGATTCCACTGGCGAATGTATGCAGTGCATGTGCTTTTTAGGTGATTGCGCAAGCGCAAGCCCTAATTAGGGCTCGCCTGCTGTGCGCATGCGCATAGCTGGCGAAGCTCTAATGTGGCTTATCCAGAGGTTAACCACCACTGGCGATTCAACTGGCGAATGTATGCAGTGCATGTGCTTTTTAGGTGATTGCGCAAGCGCAAGCCCTAAAAAGCGCGTGCACAATGCCACCAGCCGCCTGCCTGCCTGCCTCGCATTACCACATCAAAGGCAGCCCTCCCAGCGCATTTCTCACCCGCTAATTATTCACGGCCGGCCGGCCGTACTTTCAGTGAAGTAGTGAAGTAGTGTGGCTCACTGGTTAGAGGCGGCAGACCTGAGAGCAGAGGACGGCCCGGGACCAGGGTTCGATTCCCGGCGCGGCAGGTTTCTGGACCAGGGTCAGCGGACTCGATAATTCTCTCGCCTCGGTGCCCACTCTGATCAGCGATCACACTCGGCAACTCTGGGCATTAGCTTGCCTCATCTTCACTAACGGCCCCACCAGACCGCCGGGGATGCCTGGTCTCACCCTGGAGATACCCATTAAGGGACCATCTCTCAGGGAAGCCAGGAAGGGTTTCGCAGCGGTCGAAGCGCCTTGGGACCCTCCGGGTAAGTAGTGCGCTATATAAATGCCTATACATTTACATAATGCTGATCAGTTTCACGGCCGGAGGCCGTGTCTCCTTTTAAAACTTGTTTAACTTGTTTATAGCTCTTGCTATGTTAGCCCCGTCTGTTTCTAAGCACTCCTAATGTGTCCAGTACAAGATTACAGGTTTATGGAGATTGGGAGGCCAAAAATTCTATTTCATTGCAGTTCAACAATCAAGTTGCTTAATTTGTGCATTTGATTTGCCAGAAGTAGAAATAGCAAGCAGAGAAGGTTTTCCCCGGGGTGCGGTAGAGGTATGCTAATCTGACACAACATAACACAGTATTGTCAAAGCACTCTTATAGAAACTAGGGGCTTCATTTAGAGGGCAGAATTGAATGACAACCTCAGAGTAACTCGTAGATGCTCGGCTCGCCCTACGAGAAGCTTACATCTTCTCACACCTGACTCGACACTGCTGACACTAATACAGTCGTCTGACACGCCATGATGGAACATGCTTTCTGGCTACATGCTTCAGTTCAGATCATGGCAAGTGTGCGTCGAATGCGCACACTTTTACTTTTCTATACTTTCTCATGTGCATCAAAATACATTACGTATTTCGGCACAGGGCATTCACTCGGTAGTGCAACATTTCACCTGCACTCAGAGTATTTTTTTACCCCTTCTCTCTAACTGATATTGCAGGCACAGGAACATACATATTCATTGCCTCGAGGTCACTGCTGAGACATTTTTACACATACGTGAATCAAATAATTAAAAACGTGCACCACTGTGACCCTGCCACGTCATTCCCACCATTTCACGCAAAAGTTTGAACACTGGCAACAGCTACAGCTAAACGTCATCAACAAACCTGCTATTATGAATTTTGCACCATGCCTGAAAGGCAGTGATTAAAAGGGAACCACTGGTGTACTCACAATCACAACGATGGAGATCCCCTCGTTCACAATCCAGTTGCTCATGTCTGCTGTCACCGTCTGTCTGGTCTGCCCGCACTGCCCGGCTCCTCTCTGCAGCTGCAGTTCTTAAGACTCACGAGGAAGTGAAAATGGGTCCCCCGCTGTTGCAGATTTCCCCTTTTCCTCAACACGAAACGATCAGTGCAGTTGGCTAAAGAAAATGTTGCAATGCTATGAGGAAATCTTTACGTTGCTTTTAATCCTTTTCTGAAACCAGGGTGTCGTGCTTGATTGCCCCAAAGTACCACGCGCGCCTCATTGCTGTATGTCTGTAGGTAATATTGCATCCCCCCCCCCCTATCTGTGTGGGATTCCTCATGTGTGTAATGTGGTGCTTCTGTGTGTGTGGTGTGTTTGTGAAGTCTGTTAGGGGTTTGTGCGGTGAAAGAAATACACGTTAAGGAAGGAGGCAGCTTCCCACACCTGATGACTGGCACATTAAAGAAGAAGGCAGCTCCTCGCAGTGATCATGGAGAGGCACACTAAAGTAGGCAGCTTATCACAGTGATCACTGACAGACACATTAAGGATGGAGGCACAAAAGCAGCGCACTCAATGAAGGGCATTAAGACATTCAATCTTGAATGGAGGCTTTACAGTCAAAACCCTAATGTAGAATAAGGTAACACAATATGTCATTACCAAAGTAATCAAAAATACATTCATTACCGGTACTAATTTAACAGACAAATAAGGACTAGCAGCATTTCTACATTCGACCCTCCAAATACATGCCAAGTCCACACTGTGGATCGGTAATATTTTCTAAATATAATAAAACACCGTTAACTACACAGCACATGGAGTTCATTTAGTAACTGTAAAACGGACCGTATGTATGTAGCAAGATGACAAATTCTATATAACTCCTCTGGAACCACTTAATTTATAGCCGAAAAGGGAGCAAACCATGCAGTAGGTGAAACGGAACTCTATCCAGTGATGGTGCAGAAAATGCAAGGCACTCAGGACCCAAACATGCCCAGGGAGGTGACAATTTACTACAGCCCTTTAAAAATCCCTCCAACCGATATGGCTTCATTGACAGAAGCTGGAAGGCCAGTAAGTGGTCAAGTTTAGCAATAAAAGCAACTCATGGGAACACAATTAAATCAAAATACGTTTGGGGGAAGCTCAAAATGGAGATCTGAAACCACATGCAGGGGGGTGGTGCTTGAGGAAACCAGGACTGGTTGAGTTAGCAGTAAACAATATATTAGAAATATCACTGTGGCAGCTACCAGGAATCCTGACATTTATTTAGCTTTGTGCAAGCCATCTGTTACCAGAGAGGCCCAAAAGACTCTGTGCGGGCCATAGGGGCGTGTGCTTTGCTTAATAGTTATATCTTAAGTTACACAGCTACAGAGAGGGGTACAGAAAACCAGTGTCTAAGATTAAGGAATGCATACAGGCTCCCTATGAGGACAGACTGCTACAACCAGCACATGTGGTAGTTTCATAATTATCTCCAATGTTACACAGACTGCAGCACCGATGCACCCAACACACAGCTCCACTGATGCACCCACCATCCAGCTCCACCGATGCACCCACCACACAGCTCCACCAACTGAGCTCCACCGATGCACCCACCACACAGCTCCACTGATGCAACCACCACACAGCTCCATCGACACAGCTCCACCGTTGCACCCACCACACAGCTCCACTGATGCAACCACCACACAGCTCTACCAACACAGCTCCACCGATGCACCCACCACAGAGCTCCACAGATGACCCCACCACAAAGCTCCACTGATGCACCCACCACACAGCTCCACCGAGGCACCCACCACACAGCTCCACCGAGGCACTTAACACACAGCTCCACCGATGCAGCCACCACACAGCTCCACCGAGGCACCCACCACACAGCTCCACCGAGGCACCCACCACACAGCTCAACAGATGCACCCACCACACAGCTCCACAGAGGCACCCACCACACAGCTCCACAGATGCACCCACCACACAGCTCCACTGATGCACCCACCACACAGCTCCACCGATGCACCCACCACACAGCTCCACCGATGCACCCACCACACAGCTCCACCGAGGCACCCACCACACAGCTCCACCGAGGCACCCACCACACAGCTCCACCGATGCACCCACCACACATCTTCACCGATGCACCCACCACAGAGCTCCAGCGATGCAGCCACCACACAGCTCCACTGACACAGTTCCACCAATGCACCCACCACACAGCTCCACCGATGCACCCACCACACAACTCCACTGATGCACCCACCACACAGCTTCACCGATGCTCCAACTAAGCTCCACCAATGCACCCACCAAACTGCTCCACCGATGCACCCACCACACATCTTCACCGATGCACCCACCACACAGCTCCGGCGATGCAGCCACCACACAGCTCCACCGACACAGCTCCACCAATGCACCCACCACACTGCTCCACCGATGCACCCACCACACAGCTCCACTGATGCACCCACCACACAGCTCCACCGATGCACCCACCACACAGCTCCGCCGATGCTCCAACTAAGCTCCACCAATGCACCCACCAAACAGCTCCACCGATGCACACACCACTCAGCGCAACCACAGCATCACTCAGCACCACTACAGCATCACTCAGCGTAACCACAGCATACTCAGCGCAACCACAGCATCACTCAGCGCAACCACACCATCACTCAGCACAACCACAGCATCACTGGTTCAAATATGTTCTTTCAATGTTTCAAGCTGTTTTCAAGCTTTCACGCTTTATTACAAATCACAAAAAGATGTTAATATTTCATTCTGTTCTTGGATTTTCGTCACAATAAAAAACACTGAACATAATCTTCACAAATGTTATTTACAAAAGTTTAAGCTATTGCCATTACAAATTAAATAAATTATTTAAGTATTAATTATTTAAAAAAATTAAAAGCCATTGTTATTTGTAATATCAATACATCTAAGTCATGTAAATACAAAACATGTTGCATTACAAATGCTATAGGTGTCACATTTGCGAAAGTTATAACTATTGGCATTGTAAATGACAAAGCCATTAATTTAGCTATTTTAAAAAAAAACATAAATAAAAAAAATCATTTATAACACCAATAGCTCAAACTTTCCTAATGCGAGCCCTATTGCATTTCCAATGCTTGTTTGTGTTAGGCACTGGGAGATTAAGTGGTTTGCCAAGAATCACAGGATTTTGAGCTTCATTGCTGATACTCAAACTTGGTTCCCCAGATTTGAGATCAACCGCCCTAGCCGTTAGGCTACATCCTCTCTACACATCCACTTTCCTACATTTTATTTTAAACGTTCTAAAATGAACAGGTATTGTAAAGGTAATTGTTCTGACTTTAAAGTGAAATTCGTGCAAATACTGTGCATGCAATTGGGTTGCGTGGGGGTAGGTGGAGGAGGCAGCAAGATTGTTCTGGAAAGTGACTGATGTCTTCAGACGGACTAGAGGGCACGGGGTTGGGGTGAAGTGGGGTCAGGGACATTGAAGGAGGAAAACCATCTCTCCATGCCATTCTTCCTGCGTGGCGGCTCGCCATTTTAGTGGTTTGTGGTCCCTACTTTTCCAACTAAGAAATGTTGTTAAAGTGGAGTTTGTGATGGCTTGGGTTTTTGCAAGGAATTTGAAATAAGGTGTAGGCCATGCAAGGAGTATGAAGGGACAGTTAGGGACAGGGGCGGCTCACCCGCAATGTGGAGGGCCGTCGCCCCACTGGCTCAGAGCCAGCAGCTAATAAATAAAACAGTATTTCAACATTGTTTTATTATTAAGCAGCTGGCTCACTACTGCAAGGCTTACCTCTGCCATGGGCTAACATTGGAGTCACCTTATTACATCTAATAAGTGATAATTTCCAATGGGAGCAGGTAACCAGTTAATATTTGGTGTCTTTGGGATTTTTATGTAAAGTCCTCTCTTATGGTGAAGTCGGATTTTAAATAAAAATTTTGAAAATGGCACTTTTTGAAAGCTTATATATAAATGTGGCCAACCCAATACACCCACGTGGGCTTGGGTAATTAAAGCACACAGTTAATGGTGCCTCCAAGGGATGTATGTTGTGGTAAACTTGGTTTCAATATTAATTACTCAAAATGAAATTCATTGAATGAATGAAATGAAGAATGACTAAAAAGAAATTTGGGTTTAGACGTCTAAAACCAATTTTCATTTTAGTAATTAATAAAATTCAATTTGGGAGATCTAGATCCTATGTTTACGACAGACTCCATATTTGACATTAAAAGAAATGGGTTTCTGTACATTGATGACTGACTAATTTTGACTCACAAGAAGAATATTAATATCTGTTTTTCAATGTATGTGAGAACTTTTTGTTTCAATCCCCTAATTGCATATGTTTTGATATAAACGTTAAAAGAATAGATACACCGGGTCTTTTGAATTCACATCATTTTGAGTAATTAATACATATACTGCTCTAATTAATGTGTGATGTTATGGTGACACATTTAGAATAAATTACGGATTGAAACAAAGTTTATCACAAAACACATCTCTTGTAGGCACCATTACCTGGTAACGTTTAGAAAATTGGGATTTTCGAGCCTAGCCAGTTTGAGCCAAATGTGCGAAAGATTTTTGCATTCTCAAATTGTCTGAATTGCTATTTGCAAATGCAGAAGCTCCTTTTGGTCTGTATGAAAGGCAAAATGGCTGTTGACACTTACAATTCATTCCTTTTGGAAAGTGCTATTTTTGTGATTCCAAATTGTGAATCACAAATTGTATGTATGAAGCATTTGCTAATTGAGATTAGTTGCAAAATGCAGTTTTAGGAAATGCAGGTACCACCAAATCAAATATCAATTGGCTCAAAATGCAACAGGCATGTTCACTAACGGAACTTTGTATTTTCTGGCGAGGAGGATTTGGACTTTGGCACATATGCAGAGAAGGCGACAAGAGATGTTTTTTAGTGTTAGGGTAACCCTGTTTGATCGAAGTGAGGAGGAGATGTTTGAGAAATACAGGTTCAGTAGCCAGGTCATTTTGGAATTAATTGCTGGTTTACATCCACAGCGACAGGTCCTGTGTTGCCTACACCTTTTAGCATCTGGAAGTTACCAGGTAATACTAGAAGTAGCAGGGGGAGTGTCCCAAAGTACAAGGTCACGTTTTTTCCTTAGGTTTCTTTATATCATGTCATCCAAAATGTATGATTATTTACATGTTACCACATCTCAGCAAGACTTACAACATTTGATTCTGCAATAAAAAGGATTTTTTTCAGTTGAAAAGTATTACAAGCATGTTTTTGGGGATATATATACCTTCCATTTGTTACATTTTCATCAAATAATATGTATTTGTAATCTCTGTACTACAAGCTGTACCCTCAGCAGCAGCTGATCCATTCTGTTGATTCCTTCCTCAGAATCAGAATCTGATTCTATTTCCACATTGTGAAGATGCCTTCTAATGGCAAGATTATGTAAAATTGAACATGTAGCTGTGATTTTGTAACATATTTCCGGACAGTACTGGAGGGCTCCACCACTCTTGTGCATGGACACCTGTAGCGTGATTTTAGTACTCCAATGCTCCATTCTATAACAGGGCATGTGGTTTTGTGAGCAAGGTACTTGGGTTCAAATATGGTGTTAAGAGATCCAGAGTTTTAACACATCTGCACTGTCTCTTGTAAATGCATGCAAGCTTCCATTAGTATGGGATATTGCTTTGTTTGCTGTGGAACACATTTACTATAGGCTTACCAAGTAGAAAGTTGTATCCATTTTCACTTTGAGACAGCCTATTTTATATCCCATTGTGGAAGAACATATAACAATCAAGAGTGCTGCTTGAAAATCGGCTACAAGGTCTGTAATTATACAGAAGGTATCACACACAAACTGTATATTTAGGGGGTAACCATTTTTTCAGTTTCTACAGATAAATTAACTTGCTGGTGACAATATGTCTACCATCAACACATCTAAAGACAGGAAAATGTGCCATATGATAAAATAACAGTTTGATATGTTGTAAGTCCTGCTGAGATGCTGGAATATATTCATTCATTTTGGACAACATAATATCAAGAAACCTATGGGAAATAACGTGACAATACACTTAGGGATACTCCCCTTGCTACTGCTATCCCTCCCTGGTAACTTCCAGACAGTGAAAGGTGTAGGCATCACAATACGTGTGATGGAACAGCATTGCAGTGTGCCTGGGTGGGCCATTATTGTCAGAATGGGAGGGCGGAGCTGGGCACAGCTCTACTTGGACTTGAATAGGGTATGTCTGCCTCTACACAAAGAGCTGCATAACCCCTGTAGATAGTCTAGAGCCACAACAAGGAAGTTAAGATGCACGTGGGCTTCAAAGGGAAACCTCTAGAAGTGCCTCCCCCTCAAAGGAAGGCCCAGGTATAAATATTGGACCCCAAACTCTTCAATACACTTCTGGACCTTTGGATCTCTACCAGGAAGAAGACTGCAACGCTGCAGGAAGGACTGCTACTCTGCTGGACTGCTGCTCTGAAGGACTACTGCTCTGCTCTGCTGACCTGCTGCCTGCTGCCCTCTTGCCTGGGTGAGAAGGAAAGGACCTGCATCTGTTGAACTCAGGATCCCAGAGTGACTCCAAGAGCTTGTTGGCTGGCCTCCAGACTAGAGCCTCAGGACAGAAGACTCCAGCACCTTCACTCTGCCATCTGTGATCCCTACCCTGTCAAGTGGTGCCATCCAAGTCCTGAGCCCTTGGAAGTGGTCTTGAAGGTGCTCTGCCAATCCATCAGTGGATCCCGCAGAATCGATGTATCTCCTCTGCTGTGCAGTGCAAACCCGAGCAGAACTGATGAATCACCTCTTCTGCAGTGGTTCTCTCTGTACAAGGACTCTGCATTGACCTTGCAGCCGGCATTGGAACCGCTGCTGTGCAAAATGTCGCCGATGCAGGCCCTCACATCGGAAATCACTCATCAGGCAGCCTCAACGATGATGCAGGTTCTCACATCCCATCCTCACAGCTCTTCAGAACTGACACATCGCCTCGGTTGCATGATGCATCCTCGAAGCAAGACCTCGCAACACTCGCAACCAAGATTTAAAGTACTCTTGTTCGGAAGACCTAACTGGGTCCATGTAGCTCGCCAACACTCGATCACGGCCGGCCACAACTTGAGACTTTGGCCCAGTCCAGCACAACCAGATTTCCACCCAAAAAAGCCTTCAGCTTTTTAGCCTTATTTTTACTGAAATCATTAAACCTGTATATCTCCAGTTCTACTGAGTGGATTTGTGTCGTTTTGGTCTTGATTTATTTATAAAAATGTACTCTATTGTTCTAAATTGGTATGGGGGTTTCCTGTGTTTTGTATTTACTTAATTACTGTTTGAAGAGTGCATTATTCCTTTATACATTGCCTCCAAGTTGAGCCTGATTGCTCTACGCCAAACTACCAGAGGGTTGAGCAAAGGTTAATTTGGGGATTTGCAATTTAATATGGGGACTTGTTAGTGCCTCACCCTGGCAAGGATTGTGGCTGCTCTTTGAGTAGAGTTTCACCCCCTCAACCAGTAACCCAATTTCCTGCAACACCAATATAAGCATGCACTCAATCAGGGACTATGAAAGTGCAACAAAGAAATCACAAGGTGCATTGGCGAATGATTAGTGAAGGGTATATAAACTCACTTGAGTGGTTGTTTTGTAAAATTATTAAATTAGATGAAAGAGATAAAAAAAGGAAAGCAATGTGGGCGGACAATCAAAAATATGGATTTTCTGTTTTGATTGTTATACCTTTCGTCTAGAATAATGCTTCTCACCACGTTTGAAAATATTTGGTCCACTATAATACGGTCTTGGCACCAAAACACGTATCAACAAGATCCATCATATAAAAGCGGATGAATATTAAAACAGCTTCATCTGTTATAACAGAGATGTGAATATGACTGTGTTTTGATAATGATGCTCCATCTTTGTTGAAAAGTGTTTTGTCGCCATGTATAGCATGTGTTGATGTGAATGTACTGTCCATTTACATGGAGTTGTTTTTTAAACTAACTGGTAGGTCTAAATAAATAAAAATGAATAATTTACAGATAAATGAAGGAATATGTTTTAAGTATGTTATATTATTTTATTTATCTATCAGTAAAGAAATGTATTGATTGAAAGTATCAGCCTGTCCATATTTGATTGTACTGGCCAAGGGGGTATTTGTTGCCCCTTATCCCCTTAATGAATTATGTAGGCAGTTTAATTGGGGCACCCCAATATTTCTATTAGAGGCACTTGCACTACACATGCATCCCAAAGATGCACAAAATTAGAGGTTCGACCAGGCTTGCAACTCTGTGAACCAATTTTCAATAGCACAATTACTGTGAAGAGCTTGAGCACCCCGAGAAATACCAAGACCAAAAAGAGAATGAGATTGATTCATTTTTACTGTTGTTTTATTATTCTTGTGAAGTATTTTATGTGGGATGTGGAAAGTAATACATGCACTATAAGTTGAAATACACTTTGGATCCCATGATCAGTCTGCACTGTTGTTGCACTGAGATATTTCTTTTTAAGAATTTTTAGGTTATGTCATATTCTTTGCTGTACTATGTGAGCTACGTTTTACTTGAAAATGTTTCTATTGAACCATTATGCCCATTATAGGGTTGACTGAAAATGTAAGCATAATTTAGAAAATATTTAATCAGCTTAGTGTGTTGTTAAAATCACGTCTTCCGTGAACAATTTTACAGTGCTTTGTACAGCATTCTGAAAATAAAAATGAGACCATGCGAATTTACCGTGCCTAGGTGAACTTTGAAAAACTAGTCAGTAATGGAATGGGCTGCACCCCATCACAATCTACAGGACAATCTTACAGCTCTGGATGCTAATGCTGGTCAGCTTAAGGGTTTAAGCAACATCTCAATAAATCAATCTCATGGAACAAAGACCTTGTTATTCGGTGGGCAGTTTTGAGCACGCACAACAAAAATAAGGGAAGACAACATCAGGTTTATTGGTACATCAGCTACACTCTAAAGCCCTCTTATTAGAGCTGAAAAACAAATCACAGAAACTAGTACAAATGTACTACACGGAGATGAACTGTGGTGAGGTGATAAAGAATCCAAGATAAAGTTTTACCGTTTTTTTTAAATGCCTTAAGACAGGTACTGAATACCCCAGAAGTTAGCCACCAGAGGTCTTTTACACTACATGAACTGCTGGAGATGTGGCCAAGAAGATTGCGACAGAGTCCACATCCTCTATGATTGGCCAGGTATATGTGACTCTGGTCCCAAATCAGAACCACCATCAGCAGAACTCTAGAGGTATGTTGGTCTATGACGAAAAAGGAAGAAGCTATGCTACATGACACAGGTTTTCTATCCCCAATAATGGGTCACAAAAGACCCTTCTGATCATTTCGATTACTATAGCTAGGATCTGCATACTGTGATATTAGAAATCACCCAAACTACCAACACACTATGAATGGTTAGCAGAAATGTACATGGTGGCCTCTTACGAAAGGCCTTTATATAAACTATAAAAACAGCATAGAGAATTTCTGGAACATTTGGTCTCCATTCCCTGATGGCAAGAAAGGTGCCACTTTTATCACACACTCCTACATTTACCGACTACAATTTCAATGTTTATAACACTCCCTCATCTCAGCGCTAGGAGAACCTTTCAATTCTTTCTTACATTGATGTTCATATGCGCCCCTGGAGTCAGAGTATAACCTTCTATTATATGATTTTTTTTTCTAGGGATCACTTGTTCAGTTTTTCCACTTTAGAGATGTCCGCAAATACCAACATGGAATTTGTTTTACATTTTATTTTCTGGTTAAGGAGTAGCGCAAATGATTTACATTTGTGTATACTCCCATACTCTTATGTGTAGATACACAATGGAATAGTCTGATAAATATATTTCTTGTTATTTTTAGTCCGGGCCTAGCTGCAGCGCACATACATTGCTCGCTCTGCGAGCCTGCTGTAGTAGAGTGAGGGAGAGAAGCCAAGCCTACCCTCTGCCAATATTTTTCATTGTTTTGTGTCATTGTCTTTCGTAAATGCTGCTTTCGGATTCGTTAATAGGCTTGTTTGTCCCTCCTTAGTATGACCTTGTCTTCATCTCTACCCTCCTGTGGCGACTGCTCTCTTTACTTCGGTTGTTACACGGGACCCGTTATTGTGTCTGTAAGCACTATTTACTTTATTGAGTTTCTCTTACTGCAGGCCGGACATGCGCTGCTTCAGCTGAAACCGCTTGTGTTTTTTAAAGCAGCCCCGCCGTCCAGTAACAAGGGCACCCGCTTTCTATCTTGTGTCAGTTTCAAACCTCCCCTCATGCCCCTAGGTAAAATGGATTTAGAAATAATTTGTGAATTAAGTCAGGGGAATTCCAGGTAGCCCATAATTGTGTGTTAATGTGCTGAAGCTGACAACAGCACATCTGTGTTACATGTCATCTGCACTATGCCACCCGACGGGGTGTTTTCGAAAGCCAGTTTAATTAAAAACAACACAACTACCAATACAACCGCCACCACAGAACCAACAACACCAATACCACCACCACCATTACCCACACCAATCATACCACCACCAACAACAATACCACCACCACCAATACCACCAACACCACCAACACCAATACCCACACCATCAATACCACCACCACCAACAATACCACCACCACCAATACCACCACCACCAAAACGAATACCACCACCAATACCACCACCATCACTAATACCACCACCCCCCCAATACCACCAATAACAATACCACCTATCATACCACCACCACCAATACCACCACCAATACCACCAACACCACCACCACCAATACCACTATCAATAACACCACCACTAATACCACCACCAATACCATCAACAATACCACCACCACAAATAACACCACCACCAATACCACCACCACCAATACCACCACCACTAATGCCACCAATACCATCACCAATACCACCACCAATACCATCCCCACTACCAATACCACCAATACCACTAACAATACCATCACCAATACTGCCACCACCAATAACACCACCAATACCACCACCACCACCAATACCACCACCACCAATACCAATACCAACACCACCACCACCAATACCACTATCAATAACACCACCACTAATACCACCACCAATACCATCAACAATACCACCACCACAAATAACACCACCACCAATACCACCACCACTAATGCCACCAATACCATCACCAATACCACCACCAATACCATCCCCACTACCAATACCACCAATACCACTAACAATACCATCACCAATACTGCCACCACAAATACCACCACCAATACCACTACCAATACCACCCCCACCATCAATACCCCACTACCAATACCACCACCACCATGAATAACGCCACCAATATCAACACTATCACCAATACCACCACCACCACCTCCAATACCATCACCACCACCAATACCAGCACCACCAATACCAGCACCACCAATTCCACCACTACCAATACCACAACCACCAATACCACCTCCACCAATACTACTGATACCACCACAACCAATACCACCACCAATACTACTAATTCCATCACAAATACCACAACCAATACCACCACCACCACCAACAGTACCAACACCACCAATACCAATACCACCACAATCAATGCCAGCAACAATACCACTGTCAATACCACCAATACCACCACCAATACCAGCAACACCAATACCACCACCACCAATACCACCACTACCAATACCACAACCACCAATACTGCCTCCACCAATACTACTGATACCACCACAACCAATACCACTACCAATACTACCAATTCCATCACAAATACCACCACCACTACCATCACCACCACCAACAATACCAACACCACCAATACCAACACCACCACCATCAATGCCAGCAACAATACCACTGCCAATACCACCAATACCACCACTAATAACACCACCACCAATAGTACCACCACCAATACCACCACTTCCATCACCACCAACAATACCACCAATACAATCACCACCAATACCATCACCACCACCGATACCACCACCACTAATACCAATGCTGCCACTACCTCCACCAATACCACCACCACCAATACCACCACCAACAATACCACCACCGCCAATACCACCACCAATAACACCACCACCAATACCCTGTCACCAATACCACCAACAATACCACCACCACCAATTCCACAAATACCAACAATTCCACCACTACCAACAATTCTACCACTACCACCAATACCACCACCAATACCACCACAACCAATATCACCACCACCACCACCACCACCAAGACCACCACCACCAATACCACCACAACCAATAGTACCAATAGCACCACCAATACCAACACCAATACTACCACTATTAACACCACAACCAATACCACCACCAGCACCAATACCACCAACAATACCCCACCACAAATACTACCAATAGCACCACCACCATCAATACCACCACCAATACCAATACCACTACCACTAATACCACCACCACCAACACCACCACCATCACCAATACCACCAGCACAAATAACACCACCAACAATACCACCACCACCACCAATACCACAACCCCCAATGCCACCAATACCATCACCAATACCATCACCAAAACCACCACCAATAACACCATCACCAATACCATCACCACTACCAATACCACCAATACCACCACCAATACCACCACCACCAATACCACCACCAATAGCACCACCACCAATAACATTACCAATACCACCAATAGCACCAGAAATACCACCAACAATACCACAACCACTACCAATACCACCCCCACTCCAATACCCCACTACCAATACCACCACCACCATGAATACCACCACCAATAGCAACAGTATCAACAATACTGCCACCACCACCTCCAATACCACCAATGACGCCACCACCAGCAATACCACCAATACCAGCACCACCAATACCACCTCCACCAATACCACCACTACCAATACCACAACCATCACCACCAACTCCACCACCACCAATACTACTGATACCACCACAACCAATAACACCACCAATACCACCAATTCCATCACCAATATCACCACCACCACCAATACCACCACTAACAATACCAACACCACCAATACCACAACCACCAATGCCAGCACCAATACCACCATCAATACCACCAATACCACCACTAATACCACCACCACCTATATCACCACCACCACCACCAGCAATACCACCAACAATATCAATACCACCAACAATATCAATACCACCAATAGCACCACCACCAATACCACCGCCTTCATCAATACCACCACCACCATCAATACCACCAATACTATCACCACCAATACCATCACCACCACCAATACTACCACCACCAACACCAATGCTGCCACTACCACCACCAATGCCAACAAATACCACCACCACCACCACCAATGCCACCACCAATACCACCACCACCAATAACCTGCCACCAATACCACCAACAATACCACCACCACTAATTCTACCAATACCAACAATTCCACCACTACCAACAATTCTACCGCTCCCACCAATACCACTATCAACAATACCAATACCACCACCAATACCCCAACCAATACACCACCACCAATACCACCACTAATATCAATACCACCACCAATACCCACACCACCAATATGAGTCTCACCACCACCAATACCATGAACAGTACCAATACCGCCACCACCAATACCACTAATACCACAACCTACAATATCAGAATGGCCTTTGTGGGAATGCACCAGTCAACAGAACAGGGACCGCGAAGGAGCCTCAAGCGGAAATACAAGTAGTGGGCTCACGGAACACTCATGGCGTGTAGGCCCACAATCTTCAGTGCAGATGGTGCTCGGGGCTTGGACTACAAGTACCCCAAAGCACAACTTCAGAAAAGCTTGGGAAGTCAATGCACTAGCAAATGTGCACGGTTACCAGGAGTTCTGGTCCCACAGTACTCTTGAGGGCTGCGTGTCTAAGTTTTGCTGGGGATTCGGGTCGGTTTTCGAGAAGTCTGGAAATCCTCTTCCTGTGCTGCTGATACTTCAGAGTCTTGCGTCTTGAGTCTTTGGTCAATCAATCAATCAATCAATCAAACAAGCTTTATTTGGTCTTTAAGTTTAAAACCAACAGAAAGAAATACATACATGTATAAAGACACAATAGTTCATTGCAAGATTAAGAAAGAAAAAAAACGACTATTTAAAGCAAACTAAAATCAATCTAGTGCAGAATAAAAGCGCATGGTACACAGAGACCCCTTTCACCAGATGTTATAGTTCAATACTCTGGGGCCAGGATAAAAGTCAAACAAGTCCCAGATACAAATAGGGCCATCTCCAATTTTGGGCTGAGAAAATCTTAGATAGGGGGCAATGTTCCTGTGTTTGAATTTAATTAATATCAGGTCTCCCGGAATGTCTTTGGGCAACATACCTAGCCATTTCACCCTCCTGACGCTCAGAATTCCGCCATCTAGATCAGGTGGCAGCGGTCTATTGCTATTGAGCCAGAAGATGGCTTTGTTCAGCAGGTCCTGGCTTGTTTCGAATTTGCCCTGACTGAGCTCTGGGACCCCGGAGAGAACAGTCACGTAGGGGGCGGCTTCAGGGGGTAAGTTAATTCAATGCCTTCTTTTGTGAGGGATCCTAGGAGCTATTAAAGAGACACAAGTGGGTTTAGAAGTAACATTACGGCCACTTGGAATGGGTTTGCTAACAGAGGAATCAATTGTTCGTGCTTTCCTGTGTTCGATGGACGTAGGCTTCTCAAGGTTGGTAGAGAGCGTAGAACATAGGGGAGTAGCAGTATTTACAGTTGATGGATTAATCCTTTTTACTATTTTTTCAACACTGGACAACCTGTCTCCCAGATCCTTAATTTTTGTGACATGGGGTGATAGGGCCGCGTTCAACAATCGCTCAATATGGGCCAGTAAGGTCGATTGGAGGGGGCAAACAGAGTCATTTGATGTAGCCCCCGCCTTATACGGCGTTGATACAATTGGGTTGGTGGGGGATAATAAGGGGCTACAGCACATTTGATCAACATTTGCTGGAATCTCCTCGATGTTCCTTTTGGTGGTTGAGCCCCGGGGCAGTGTGTTAGCTTGAGAAAGAATTATTTCAGGAGATAAAGGTACATCCTGGGGAATGCAGTTTATGAGGTCAGTATCTCTGCCAAATGTGGGGGGAGTTGATATGTTAGGGGCATAGTTTGTGCCACACAAGGCATTCAGCTCATCCCAGATAGACATATTAATTGGACTACAAAAATCCCAAAAACGACACTAGGCGATTCAAGGACAATAAATAGCAAAGGGTTAGTTGTCTCTGTACCTCCTTCTTTGATGGAGCCAAGTGGTGTGGCCCGTCCCGTCCTCCTCAGGTCCTCTGAGGGCCACAGAGGGCCCGCCCTTTGCCCGGCGTCCCGCGGAGCGGAGCGGAGCGGAGCGGAGCGGAGCGGAGCTCTCCTTTAAGGCGCCTCCTGCCGCTTCCCTGGTGCGTGAGAAGCAGCGCCGCCGCTAGGGCCGCCGGGAGATGTAGTCCCGGAGCGGCGGCGCTGTAGGCTGCACGAGTGGACTCCTGGCGGTCTTTGCAGGTACCTATGACCAAATAGGGACCCTTACTTTTAGTCAGGGTAAGGGGGAAACACACTGTTGATAATCCCTGCTCACTCCCTTGGTAACTTGGCATGAGCAGAAAGGCTTATCCCCAAGGCAATGTGTAAAGTATTTGCACCAACACCCACAATAACACTGTGAAACACCACAAATGGACTCCACACAGGTAGTTATCAAAAATAGATTCTTTATATAAAAAATGAGGCAAGACCAAATATCAAAAGCAAGGCCAACATACACAAGGATCTCTTGTAGTAAAACGATTTCCTTGTAGTGTTCTTTTGGTTTATAGTTCGGTTATCATCCAGGATCGTTGGTAAAAGCGCAGTCCCAACAAAGGGGACTCAATTACAATAGTTCAGGGATTCTGGGTGTCCCGGTACTGCAGCGAGTATCTGAAAATGCTGGTTGTGATAAACAAACAGGACTCAGACCTTTACTTAAGCCCGCGCTGCCCCCTCGCGCTCCAAAATATCTGCTACTGCTGCCAATCTCAGCCAGACAACCAGCACCCCACACAGACTACTGGCAGTGCACTCTGTGAGCACTGCGGTAGGCGCTAACTCCCGCAAGGGGTCAGAGCCAGATACCTGATAAGCGAGCGCTGGGCAGTCCAGAAGGTTCAACGAGACTTCCCTGCGAGGCAGGCTTCTTCTTCTTTACGCTCCCCGGCCTCCGGCGCAGCTCTCTGCTCCCTAGCAAAAACATGGGGAATCCCTCGAGGAAGGACCAGTGGCAGCGCGGCACAATGATAACGCTGCGGGAATCTTGAGCGGGTGGGACCAATGGGAGCGTGGCATGCTGATGACGCTGCGGAACACCGGGGTGGCTGGAATCAATCTCAGCGCGGCCCTCCGATGATGATGAGGAAATCCATGGAGGCTGGGCCTAATCCCAGTGCAGCACAGCTGTGACATCACCGGACCTCGGGCCAGCGGCGGTGAAGCGTTACCGCAGCTCCTCTCTCCACTGCGAACCCGGCCTCAGGCTATTAGCTCGAGATGCGGCGGTGAAGAAAAAGGGAGGTTGCACAACACGTTTGATGGGGGGTGGGCGGTGGTGAAGAGATACTGGCCCTCAGTACGTACCTCTCATCATGGGTGCTTTCCTTGTGTGCCGACTGCACACTGAAGAACAGACCACCCACAGGCACTGACTGTGCACCGCAACAGCCCTCAGCTGGCAAATAAAGGTCGTTTCTGGGAATATTGATATCCCTGTGTTCCCAACAGGAGGCCAGCTCATGTGGTTGAAACAATCAGTGCTGCAGGCCCACTAGTAGCATCTGGATTACCAGCACTGGCACACTCAGTGCACTCTCCTGGGGACCTTACAGGTAAAGCAAATATTCCAGTCATGGAGGACCAATCACATTGAATAATTTACACAGGGAGCACTTGCCCTTTGACACTGATTAGTAGTGACCAAAGGGCCCAAAGCATCTAAACCAGCAAAAGTGAAATCCAGCATAGCATCAAAAACACAGGAGGCAAAGGCAAAAAGTCAGGGGTGACCACGTCAAGGATGCCAGGTCTAACATGCAGAGAACCCTAAGCATTTCTGCATGGGTCCTGAGCTCCACTTCAGGCCAGGCTGAAGTCTCTAAATCATTGCCAAGCTAGCATTCAATATGGAGGTCTGCACTTACCACAACTTTCTTGAGGCTAGTTACCCTTCCCCAGGAGAAATTAACAACTGCCAGGGCTTGGTTGGTCCTGACATTGCTAGCATTGGTCACTTGGTAAAGTTCACCAAGTATGATCTGTCCAGGTTCCACAAGGTCTTGTGTCACCATTGTGACACTTGCCCCTGTATCCATGTAGGCCAAGGCCTCCTTGCCATTGATTAAAGGCTGCTGTCTGTATTTGCCCAGATTATTGGGACTCACAAAGGAGGACATATCCATGCCTCCATCAAAGATCAGTACAGCCTGAGTTGGAACTCTGACTAGGCCAGAGTCCATCTCATAATCCAGGGTTAACCCTACTACACCCTTATTCTGAGTACCACCACTTGGAGCTGAACAAGGGGGAACAGTTGCCTTTGGGGCAATGGTGGCTGGAGTTGAGTCTTTGGACCTATTACTATCACTCGTCCATTGGGTTTTTTGTTTACAGATTTTACACCATAGTTTTTTTTGGGCCTTTTCCTTTGGATGATTGGGATTCCCCAACAGATGCAGATGTTTGAGGACCTTGAGAAGACTTCTGGGGCCAGATGTAGGTAGCCTAATACCGGTCGGTAACGGCCGAAAATCGGTGTTTTCAGCCGCTACCTACCGGTATTTGGAAAATGAGATGTAGGTCGCCTAAAACCAGTAAAAATACCGAATCGGTAGATTACCGGCTCGGTAAAGATACCAATTCGTTAATATTTCCGATTTGGTAAAATTACCGAATCGGAACAAATACCGAGTCGGTAAAAATTCCGAATCGGTAAAATTACCGATACGGAAATTACGAAAAGGAAAATACCACGCCATCGAGATCTAGGTGAGCCTCAAATTACCGATTTGCTCCGAAATTCGGTAATAACAAGTTGGTATTTAACATGGATTGAAAGCAGGTGGTAATCAGGTGCAGCCTATAAAAAAGGGCCCCAAAATGCAACACTGGAACTAGAATGGCTGCTTTTTAAGTCATAGCAAGACAGCTAAGGCTACAGGCAGCAGGTGAGAGGGAATGGAGAAGGGAGGAACAGGTATATAGGCAAAGGATTACACTCTTCCAATTGACAGAGCCAGAGATACTGCAGAGATACAGACTGCACCCTGAAACCATCATGGACCTGATCAGGGACCTGCATTCACTCCTGGACCACCCAAGACCAAGGGCCCATGCCATCCCACCCCATGTCCAGGTGCTCTGTAGCGTACACCTCCTAGCATCTGGGAGCTACCAGAGTATAGTGGCAGCGGTAGGTGGGGTGTCCCAGAGCTGCCTGTCGCGTTTTTTCAGAAAGTTCCTGGACGCCATGATACAAAGAATGGATCACTACATCCACTTCCCAGACACTAATGCGGACTTGCTCAGGACCAAGACAGACTTTTACCTCATGGCAAACTTTCCACACGTGATTGGCTGCATTGATGGGACCCACATCCCCATTTGCCCCCCAGCTGCCACAGAGCACATATACAGGAACAGGAAGTCAACACACACAATTAATGTACAAGCAATCTGTGATGCCTAGTTCATCATCACCGATATAGTGGCCAGATACCCAGGAAGCACCCACGACTCATATATCTTCCAAAACAGTGGGATCTATACCCGCCTGACAGCGGGCGAATTTGGGGAAGGATACCTGCTAGGTAAAGAAATGGGTGACACTCCCTTGATAGATGAAGCAGAAGTATGTCAATGTGTGCATCTGAGTAATGTATAATTTTGTCTTCCACTTTAGGGGATAGTGCATATGCACTCCGTTCCTTCGTCCTGACACCCTACCTCAACCCCACAACCCCCAGCCAGAGACGTTACAATGTGGCACATAAATCCACCCGGAACATCATTGAGCGCACCTTTGGCCTCCTGAAGAGCCGGTTCCGCTGCCTCCACAAAAGTGGGGGGGCACGGCAGTACGCACCTGTAACGTGCTGTAAGATTATTGCAACCTGTGCAATGTTGCACATCCTCACAACTAAGAGGGGCACAGAGATGGAATTGGAGGAGTATGAAGACCATGATGATGAGCAGGCAGTACCAGCAGCCAACACAGTCGAAGTACCAACACCCACAGATGGAAGACAGAGACGGACAGAAATCACACTCAACTACTTCTGAGTAAGTATCGAGACAAAGCACGTGTTGTACGTCAATGCACGTAGTTTATTTAGCACTACGTAGAAAAGACATGAACCACAAATGTCACATACTAGTGTGCCTGGCACTACTGTGTGTACAGGGGTTACCTCATCCTCACATGTCCAACTGAACTTGCTGGACTCACTGCTTGCGCCCATGTACAGCCCCGCGTGATGCATGAGCTGGGCTGGGTTCATAGTCTGCTGTGGCAGCGCCGGCACTCTGGCGTCTGCTACTCCTCCTTACTTTAGGGACAGGGGTGCTGCCCCTGCTACTAGTGGTATCTGTGTCCCCGACACCTTCTGCTCCTGTGGTGGCTGACTGGTTTGTCAGCAACACTTCCATCGCTGAAGTGTCTCTCCCCATCCCCCGTGTGAGGTCAGTACAGCAGTGCACCAGCCCCTCCTGCATTGCAACTGACCGCGACACATCAGTGAAGTTGCATTTCCTAGTTGCCTAATGCCGCTTGTCTGCTGCTGCGTACGATGGCTCTCCCTGCGCCTTTGTGCACGGTCCTAACGAAGTTCCTCACACAGTGTCATCACACACTAAGACATGTCCTTGACTCCCTCTGCCATGTCCCTCATGCTGTCTGCCATTGATGCTATTCCCTTGTTCATGTCTGTGAAGTTGGTGTTCAGAATTAGCATCTGCCTGTGTACTGCACTGATCCCTTTTGCCTGCAGGCGCTGAACCTTCACCATTGTGGTCTCGAGGCCTTGGAAAACACTCTCATCACGGCCACTGCCGCCTGACTCCCGGGCCCTACAACGTCTTCTTCCTTCAGATGGCCTGACAGGAGTGGATGTGTGACCTGGTGCATTCCCTGCCATAGACTGCATTGACTCCTCACATTCCCCTTCCTCATCCGAGGATGTTTGCAGGATCCTATGCGGGGTACCCTCATGCCTCACTGGCCTGAGGATTTCTGACACCTCAGAGTCTGCTGGTGTGTGTGATTGTTCTGACGCAGGTAGTGGTGAGCCTATGAGCACAGGAGATGCTTCCAGTTGCATGGTGTCGTCTGCCTCTGGTATGTCTGCTGCTTGTGTGCAGGGTGCTGTAGGTCTTGCACTGCTGGGCCCAGCATCCCTGCCTTCTTGCTCACTGCTATCCCTTTGGGGATGTGTCTTCTCCCTCACCTGCTGTGACTTGCGTGATGTCTCTCCTGTGGACAGACATGGACAGTATCTTAGTGGTGCTTTCACCGTGTACATCAAGATTAAATTAAATTTTCACATTACTATTTTCTGCTCCTCCCATGTGTCTGATTGTATTGTGTATTAGAGAGAACAAGGGTCCTCAGGAAATTCAATCGACAGAAAAATAAACTTATAGACCGCAATCAGTTCAGTTTCCAAGCCCAGCCGGGCGAGGAATGTTTAATTTAAATTTAAAAGGAATTGGCTTGACCTAAAGAGGGTCACATACAAACATTTAGATTGGGCACAATCCTGTACCTATCCCAAGACTTAGAAAGACCATAGGGTAAGGAAAGAAAGTGAATCAAGAGAAAAGTTTTAATAGGCAAAAAGAGTTTTGGAGCCAACTGTCGCTTGCGAACTAATAATCAATCACAGCAAGTTTCTACACACTGGGCCCGATGTAGGTAAACGGGATTTTCCGATTTCAAAATACCGAGGCGGGCCGAATCGGTATTCTGAAATCGGAAAACGAGATGTAGGAAATAAATACCGACTGAAGACCGATTCGGTCGGCATCGGTAATGAGAATCGGTACGTTCCGATTCAGCTCGGTCCGAATCGGAAAGTACCGAATCGGCCAACAACGAATCGGAAAATACCGAATCGGCTACCACCGAATCGGATATTTCCGATTCGGCGAATACCGATTCGGTAAATGCCGAATCGGTAAAAACCGATTCGGCAATCATAGACCCATGGCGAAAAAGCCCATAGGAATGCATTGCATGACCCGATTCGGCTTTTACCGATTCGGATAATACCGAATCGGATTTTACCGATTCGGATTTTACCGAATCGGTAAAACCAGACTCGGCAATAGGCGATTCAGCCAATGAGGTGGCTCCCCCTCCCCCACCCAAACAGGGAGTGGCAACCCTGGCAGGTGCAGCCAATTAAGAAGTTTCTAGAAGTTTCTGGAAAGCCTGCCTGAGCCCAACACACAGTTAGCAGCAGTGGGAGAAGGAGGTTGCAGACTGAGCAGGAGCAGGAGCAAGAGATTATGGCAGATCAGGCAGGAAGCCAGAAGTCCTCCCAAAAGAGGAAGCCCAAATTCACCACCACAGAACTACAGGTGCTGGTTGAGGAGGTGGTGAGGGTGCACCGCCAGCTCTTTGGCAAGCTGTCCCTCAACGTGCCAGACAGCACCAAGAGGCGATTGTGGGCAGAGATCGCCCAGAAGGTAAATGCTGCTGGAGTCACCCCCAGGTCCATTGAGGAACTCAAGAAAAGGTTCTATGACCTCCGCAGCCTCACCAAGAGGAAGCTGGCCGACCTCCAAAGGCAGGCAGGACTCACCGGAGGAGGCAAGAACCCGGCGCCACCCCTCACCGAGCTGGAGGAAATTGTCTCCAGCACCATCGAGAGGGAGAGCATTGTAGGGATCGGGACCCTGGACAGCACAGCGATGGCCACAGCTACAGGTAAGAAGCATGCGCATCATGACACACCCTACCAGACACCTCCCCATTATACACAATGCATAGGCAAACACCAGCACTGTACTGTCACCAACATACAAGAGACAAGCATCATGGTACATGTAGTCAGCAGGAGTTAGCCAAATATGTCAGTGCAGAATCACAAGACAGGAAACAGTGTGACACGGTGTAAGGAGATGCAAGGACATGTGGAATGCCATAATTGTACTGACTGTAATACATCGGCACTCAGTTTACAAATGCTTCTTTGTACCTAGGGGCACCATCAGGCGGCACCACTGTGGCAGCAGAGGGAGCTACGACTTCACATACTGCAGTGGCAGGGCCGAGCACCAGCCAGCCTGGCCAGGAGGAGGAGGAAGAGGATGAGGAAGGAGACACCCCAGGGCTTGGAATGGAGGGAGTCCTGGTGATTGATTTCCAGGCAGTGCACTCCCCAGTACTGCCCAGCTCACCCCCCTTGGAATTTTCCCCATCCAACTCCCCAACACGGCAGACCATTCCGCCGACAACATCTCCTGCCACAACCGTGGCCTTGCCACCCGTCCTACCTGTCCTGGGAGCAGGGGCTCCGGGACCGGCCAGCACCACACCACCACCAGTGGCACCCCAGCCCACTCAGCAGGCCGGAGGCAGCAGTGCCAGACGCCGTGCCACCACCACCACCACCACCACCACCACTGCTGCACCAGCACGGGAGGGCAGTGTGTTCCTGGGCCTGGAGGGCCAGATGGTGAAAATCCAGCGCCAACAGGCCAGATCCACCATGGCCTGCCAACGCCAGCTCCTGCAGCACAACCTGCAGATGGGGGAGTTGGTGAAGGGGTCCCAGGCTGTTGTGGACAGCAACAAGGAGGTGGCAGCAGGGTTGGGCAGGCTGACCACTGCCATCACCCACTCCTCTGCCAGGCAGGAGGAGCATGAGGTTGCGCGCAGGAGGGATGCCCGGGTGCTCAACCGGGCCATGGCCCGCCTTGCAGCGGCGACTGCACAGCTGTGCCAGCGTAGCGCAAATCAGGAGTCGGTGCAGAGTCAGCATACTGCAGAGCTGACCAGGGGGATGGCCAAGATCACCACGGCCATGGAGGCCATGTTAATATCGAACGCCGCCTCCAATCCTGCCCTGGACCTGGGTGATGCTGGTGACAGCAGCAGCCGCAGCAGCCCGGCCAGCGCTGCATCAGAGCCAAGAAGGAGCACCAGGCGCTCCGCTGATGCTGCTGGCCATTCGGAGGGGGCCGAGGGACACCCCAGTGGGTCTGGAAAGCGGGCCAAAAAATAGGCTGGCAAGGGGGGGTGATCATACCAGAAGCCTGGACTTTATTTGTTTTGACAGACTCCATTTTTTTATGCACTTCAGTGATGTAACTGTGGTGCATCACTATTAAAAAGTTTATTTTCCAACCAACATTTAGCTGTCTTTGCATCTGTACTCAGTCAGAAATAGTTCTCAGTGATCTCCTCACGTCTGTATCTGCCATCACATGGCGTACACGCCCCAGCTGGCTGTGTCAGTGGCACAGCTTCGTCGTCGTCATAGTCCTCGTAGTCAGACAACTCCACCTCAGTGCCCTTCTTGACCGCAAGGTTGTGTAACATTGCACATACAGCTATGATCTTGCAGCAGGTGATGGGGGTATACTGCCTTGCACCTCCACTCTTGTGCAGGCATCTGAATCTACTTTTCCAGATGCCAAAGGTCCGTTCAACAACATTCCTGGTGCGTATGTGGGCACGGTTATACCTCCTTTGGCTGGGTGTGGAGGGGTTGAGGTAGGGGGTGAGTATGAATGAGCGGAGGGCATATGCACTGTCGCCTGGAAGAGAAAGGGGTCACATTAGACACATGCATACATGTATTACACCTACCTACTATGTGTTATGGGGGTCTGATGATGTGGCTCACCTAGGAGGTATCCTTCTCCAAAATCGCCAGCCATCAGCCGTGCATATATGCCGCTCTGTTGGAATATATAGGAGTCATGGGTACTCCCTGGAAATTTTGCTACCAGGTCTGTGATGGTGCACTTGGCATTGCAGATCACCTGCACGTTGATGGTGTGTGTCGATTTCCGATTGCGGTATATGTATTCGGTGTCCGCTGGTGGGCAAATCGGAATATGCGTGCCATCTATGCAACCGATGACTTGGGGAAAGTGTGCCATCTGGTAGAAGTCCGCTTTGGTTTGTAGCAGTTCTGCGTGGGTTGCAGGGAATGAGATGTATTGGTCCATCCTGTCTATCATGGCGTCAAGGAATATGTGGAAGAACCTTGACAGGCTGCTCTGGCTCACCCCTCCTGCTGCTGCTGCTCCACTTTGATAGCTGCCAGACGCTACCAGGTGTAGGCTGCATAGCACCTGGACGTGCGCAGGGATGGCGTGTGCCCTTGGGGTGTGGTGGTCCAAGTATGGCTTAAGGTCCCTGATGAGCTCAAGTATGGTGTCAGAGTCCAGCCTGTATCTCTGTAGGATCTCAGCCTCAGTGAGCATGAACAGGGTTATCCTCTGTCTGTAGACCTGTTCATTTCTTAGCCATTCCCTCAGTCCTTCCTGCTGTAGCCGTAGCCGCCTCGCAATGACATAGAAAGCTGCCATCCTGCAAGTTGCAATGCATTTTGGGACTGTTTATATGGGTTGGAGTTGGTTACCACCTGATTGCAATCCATGGTAAATACCGAGTGAATTCTACCGATTTTGAGCCGATTTCGGTGTTTCTGTGCCTCCCTACATCTCCCCAACTGTCGGAATCGGGGAATTTCCCGATCGGAGATTTATACGAATCGGCATGTTTTCCGAATCGGATCATGTCCGAATCGGTATTTTTTCCGATTCGGTAGTGGGACCGAATCGGTGATTTTCCGAATCGGTGTCGCTAACGAATCGGTAGTGGGACCGATTCGGTGATTTTCCGATTCGGTGTCGCTAACGAATCGGTAGTGGGACCGATTCGGTGATTTTCCGATTCGGTGTCGCTAACGAATCGGTAGTGGGACCGAATCGGTGATTTTCCGATTCGGTGTCACTAACGATTCGGTACATGGACCGATTCGGTCTTTGTAACCGAATCGGTGTTTTTCCGATTCGTTACATATCCGATTTTCGGTATGTACGTATCGGATTCTTTCACATTCGGTACACATTCCGAATCGGTTTTCTATCCGATTCGTTCTGTTTTTGGTCCCCTACATCTCGATGGCTGTTTACCGATCGGTAAGGGCCAAAAATCGGTATTTTCGGCCGATACCGATCGGTAAAGCCCTACCTACATCGGGCCCTATGTGTACAGATTAATATACAAATGGATTTCATGCAACACTGTTTTTAAGCGTCAACGTTTCGATCCCCTGGCTCCTAATGAACCGGGATTGCCTGTTTCCAATACGAACGCCTGCCAACTTCCAAGGGTTAGCTTGGTCAGGCGCTGTTGGGCGTAAGAGGTACTGCCAGCCAAGTGCCCAGAATTAGAGGTGCCTTGTCAAGGGCGAGTTTGTTTTTAAGGCTGTAGGTTCACGAGTCTTCCTTAGTATAGGGGCTTGGATGTAGGAGTGCGTTGCTCCTTGGATTATGTGACCACTTAAGGCAGCGGTCTTGGATGCTTACTCCACAGTGGAATCGACGGTGGGTGGAAGGTGGAGACACGATGGTCTCTCTCCTCTTCTCCGACAGCGTAGGTCCGCTGCTAGACAAGGCACTTCTAATTCTGGGCACTTGGCAGTACCTCTTACGCCCAACAGCGCCTATGGTCTTTCTAAGTCTTGGGATAGGTACAGGATTGTGCCATATCTAAATGTTTGTATGTGACCCTCTTTAGGTCAATCCAATTCCTTATAAATTTAAATTAAACATTCCTCGCCCGGCTGGGCTTGGAAACTGAACTATAGTACTGATTGTGGTCTATAAGTTTATTTTTCTGTCGATTGAATTTCCTGAGGACCCTTGTTCTCTCTAATAAGCATATTACCCATGGTCCAAAGGTATTTCTCCGGGTTCCCTTGTCTACGTAAAAAATGATTGTATTGTGTGGCATGCCTGACGACATTTCATGTTGACTGCTCATATGGGTATTCTTATGACGACAACTCCCATAATGCATTGCAGGTGAGTAATAAAGTCAGAACTGGATTTCCTAAATACATAGCCACATTGGGGGAGGAACACAGGAAGGGGGCGTGTGATGA
The DNA here is from genome assembly GCF_964263255.1 of Lissotriton vulgaris. Classification (NCBI taxonomy): domain Eukaryota; kingdom Metazoa; phylum Chordata; class Amphibia; order Caudata; family Salamandridae; genus Lissotriton; species Lissotriton vulgaris. The sequence continues at coordinate 1,222,073,963 of NC_141693.1, forward strand.
TGGACATGTCCCTTACCTTTCTTAGCTGCAGCTCGGGCTGAGCTGTCTGCATCACCAATCCCCAGAACGCACTCTGGCTCCAGTGTGGACTCCACTAGCTCTTCCAGGTCTGTGAGTGGAGGTGCCTTGTTCTTCCCTCCACCTGTTAAATTGGACTCATTGCTTCTTGCAGCCAGTTTCCTCTTAGTGATGATCCTTAGATCATACCATCGCTTTTTTAGGTCGTCCACTTCCCTGTTGGTCACTCCTATGGCGTTGACTTTAGTCTGGATCCCCAGCCAGGTGCTCCTCTTGACAGCCTCTGGTACCTGCAGGGACTGTTTTCCAAATATTTTTGGGTAGTGCTTGACTACCTCCTCCACCAGCACCTGCAGTTCTCCAGTGCTAAACTTCATCTTCCTCTTCCTCTCTGCACCTTCTTTCTGAGAGCCTTGGGGCTCCATTTCTTTATCCTGCAGGGCTCTGCTTCACAACTGCCTTTCTCTGTGTGTCTGCTCTCCTGTGTGATCAGTTACACTGCACCTGCATGGGTGTGGCCACTTCCTGGATGTGGGGTGGGGTCCATGCACAGGATTGGTCTATTGCTCTGTTGGTTGGCTGAGGGGCGGGATGGAGACACGTGATTGGTTGATACTTCAACTGCCTATTATTTTGTATCCCCGACTCGGTATTTACCGATTCGGTATTTACCGATTCGGTAAATACCGAGTCGGTAGTTTCAATGCATTCCTATGGGCCTCCGGGCCCATAGGATTGCATGTGAGTTACCGATTCGGTATTTGCCGTATCGGAAGATACCGATTCGGTAAATACCATGAAGGGGTTACCGATTTTTACCGATTCGGTATTTTTTACCGATTTTTGACCTACATCTCGTTTCACTTTTCTGAAATACCGAATCGTTAAAAATCGGTATTTTTCAGTCGGTAAAAATGTGTTACCTACATCTGGCCCTAAGTCTTTACCCTTTTCCCCACCCTTATCAGAGTTCTTAGAATCTTGCTTCTGCTCACCACCTTGGTTCTGAACCTTCTGCTTCTACCTGGTTCTGACCCATTTGTCTGCCTTCTTTCCCAATTCTTGGGGAGAGATTAGATCAGAGTCCACCAGGTACTGATGCAACAGCTGATTTTGACAATTATTAAGGATCTGCTCCCTCATAATTAAGTTGTACAATCCTGTGAAATCACACACCTTACTGCCAAGTAACCAGCCCTCCAGAGCCTTAGTAGCACAATCATCAAAGTCAACCCAGTCCTGAGTCTGAGCCTTTTGGGTATCTCTGTATTGTTCAGTGGTGAGGCCAAATCCCTCATTCAAAGTACTCTTCGGGACTATATATTCATCAGCATCCTCTTCTCTAACAGTGTGGAGCTTATCTCTACCTTTGGCTGCAAATGAGAGCCACAAGATTGCTACCCACTGCTCCTGGGGGACCCTCTGAACTTTACAGGCCCTTTCCAGTGCAGTAATCCATTTGGGGATATCATCCACACTCTGGTAGGGAGGAACAATTTTGTTTAAATTCCTATGGTCATGAGATCTCTCTCTACCACTAGGGAAGTTGCTGCCACCATGGGACTCTGGTCCCATCTTTTATCTAGCTCTCTCGAGCTCTAGGGATTCCCTTTCTAAGGCTACCTGCTGTCTTCTAATTCTCAGCTGGGCTTCCTCATACTTCATATGTCTTTCTCCATTCTCCTGGGAGGGTTCCCTCCTGTGAGAAGAAACAGGGGTCCCTATAGATACACCAGAATGGTCATACTCCTCAGAAGGAGATCTTGACCTCCTAGGCATACCTCCAACTCTTCCTGGAGGAACAAAGAGAGGGCCTCCATGGCCTTCTTCCTCATTTCCAAGGGGAGATGCTTCTTCCAGGTCAAGGTCATTGTCACCTTCCTAGTCAGCTTCAGGGGTTGGAACCCGGGTATTTTCACCCCTGGACCCTTCCTCCTCTGCTGTCCCACCCCCACTGCCTACCCCATCAGGCCCTGAAGTCTTTCTAAAATCATCCAGCAGTAGTACCTCTATGAGGCGTTGGGTGGTGGCCCTTTGCCTGTCTTCAGTTTCCTAGTAGTACACAATGCTCTCAATTCTAAAAATGGGATTGATTGTGTTATACTTGGATGCCTGTACTATACTAACATCTGGCAGGGACCCACTGGTTCCTAGCCTTGAAGACATTACTGGTGTGGTGTATGCACCTACCTACACTATTGTGGCCTACTAAACTCTCTTGAGCTGTAGAAAGAGTGTGCTAAGCCCTTGACACACAACTCTAAGTTCAGTAGAACTTACTGTAGTTTAAGCTTGTATTATATGTACCTCGGGTACCTTTAGTCGTTTTCAGTTAGTCAATCGCTTGAGATTATCTGGTAAAACAATGGCAAGCTTGAATTCCACCTGCTGCACACCAATGTGAGAAGTTGGCCTGGTATATGCTGTTCACTAGTTATAGTGGGCACCTTGCACCAATCCGAACAACCCCTTAGAGGTGATAGGTTAAAGACAACCTGTATTGAAAGCTATCTTAGTGGTAGCTATGGAGAGCAGCCGTCAGGCTAAGTCTTGAAGGAATGTAAAGCAGCTTGTTATACCAGTCTATGATCTCATGAATGCCAAAATGGAAAGAGGTATATATATATATATAAAATATATGTAATTATTCTAAACACACCCTACTAGTCTCTTTATGAGGCTAGAGGTCAAAACACATAAGTTACACTAAACAGCACACAGTAAATTAGCACAATATACGTTGAGTCCTAGGGGCGTACCAAACCATATATTAAGAAGGTGGTATAAGAATCACGACTTGACTAGAAAAAAAGGTCTAGAGCCTGTCGAAGTGCTGGGGCCACAAAGAACCACCCAAGGTAGTGACACAGGGGACCCACGGGGGACACGTGCAGTGTGAGAACACAGCTGCGAATCACCCTTAACTTCAATGGGGAAAGTTGCAGTTGGAAATGTAAAGATAGAGGACACTTAGGAGAGGACTTGGAGCAAACTCCTTTAGACTTAAGGAGTTCCAGGGCCAACACCCACGGGAGCACCGGAGTACTCGAGTTTATTTATTTTATTTGAAAAGTTTTATACAGCGCTGCAAGACCCAGGGGTAGCAGAGCGCTTTACATGAGCATTAAAATTCCAGTTGGTACAGTAGATTCAGCAGGTAAAAAAAAAATTATACAGACATTGCATAGTAGAAAACACTTCTTAGAACAAATAGGCTAATAGTTATGACCATGAGGAGAACAGGAAAAAAAATGTTGCGACAGACAGTTAACACAGAAACAATAGAAAAAGCAAGGGAGCTAAAAAAAGGGTTGTTTACTCGGGACAGGGCTTTCATTGATGCAGTTAAATGGGACTGTGCTGATCCTGTATATATTGTCAGAAACATCAATCTCAGCTCAGATTGGGGGCGGGGGAGAGGGAGAAATCAGGGCTATTCAGTGAGGAAGAGGAGGAGAAAAGTCGAGTGAAAATAGGGTGGGAGGGAGCAAAAAAGAGGAAAAGAAGGAAGTAACGAGTTTGAGGGAGTTGAGGAGGAGCTAGAGGTAAAGGTTAATAGGAGGGGTCAGTATTAGAGTGGAGAAAAAGGTCTAGGAGGGAGAGAGAGGGGAGGGGAGAAGAGTCAGACAGAAAAGACTGTCAATGGTGATATGAATAATGGGGAATTAATAAAGGGTTGGATGCGGCTATTAAGGACCCCAGTATTTGGAGAGAAGGTGGGATTTGAGGTCTTTTTTAAAGATGTGGTACGAGGGGTTGCAGTGCAGGTCTCTGGGGAGGGCGTTCCAGATGTTCGGGCATTTCCCGAGAAAGAGCAGGATTGTGTGTTGCTCCTGTTTGATAGGGGGGACGAGAAGTAGGGCATTTGAGCTTCTCCTCTCTCGGGAGCAGCCAGCTTTTTCGAGTTTGTCGGAGAGATACAGAGGGGTTTGTTGGTGTAGGGCTTTGTGTGTAATGCAGGCAGTCTTGTATGCAGATCTTCCCTCAACGTGGAGCCAGTTTAGGGCCTTGAGGGCTGGGGAGATGTGGTTGAAGTGTTTGCAGTCGGTAATTAGCCTGGCGGCTGAGCTGAGCACAGATCTGAGGTAGCAAAGTGTGTTTTGGGGATTCCAGTGAGGATAGCATTACCATAGTCTATTTTGGAGAGGACTAGGGATTGGACGACCCATTTAAAGTCGTCAGCAGGAATGAAGGGTTTGAGTTTTTTAAGGTGTCGGAGTGTGCAGAGAGCTCCTTTTGTCACGTTTTTCTTGTGGTTGTTAAGAGTGAGGTTGTTGTTGATGTTAAAGCCCAGTGATTTTGCTGAGTTAGATAAGAAGAGCGAACAGTTAGGAGCATTGAGGTCTGGGAGCCAGCCTTGGATGGGGAGCTTGTTGTTTTTGGATGAGAAGAGAATGATTTCGGTTTTATTGGGGTTAAGTTTGAGGTGATTAGAGAAGAACCAGGATTGGATCATGGTCAGGGCATTGATAAGCTGAATAATATCAGCGTGGGATTTGATCTTGTAGTATAGTTGGGTATCGTCCGTGTGAAGATGGTAGTTAATTCCTGCTTGTTTCAGAAAGAGGGTAAGCGGTTACATAAATAGGTTGAAGAGGGAGGAAGAGGGTGTCAGGTGATTCAAGTCACTCTTACCTGTATGGCTTGATGCTCTTACCTGTAAGGTGCTTGTTGGGTTTTGCGGAGACGCTATGAGCCAAACTCCCAGAAAGCTATCCTACCTCTTGTGGTTTTTATCAAGTCACTCCAAGATGCTAGATAGTTATTAGGGAGAGTGGCCGGATCTGACGCTAATGAAGATTCTAGTAGTCGACCTGCAAAATAACAAGTTGTCCTTAGAACCCTTCCCACGTAAATTATACCCTTCTCCAACCTCCCTATTACGACTTGTGGTTCTGCTCTAGGTCTTAGGTTTCCTACCTGCGATCTACTAGAAGGGGCTTCGCGTCCTGGAAGTGGTGTGTTGAAGAATCTTGTCAGGTTAGCAGGGCTGTTAGGATGATGACGTCCTTGTAGGTTTCTCTACTGAAGATTAATTCACCTTCTCTACAAAGATACAATTTTCACTATTAAATTCTTTTCTTTCTGAAGTATTCCAACATTTTAAAGCACACCTTATCTCCTGCTTGCACTTACTTATCTATGCCTGCTTAATATTCCACCACTTCCTTATTTTCTTTCTTCTTTGAATAAAGGCTATACAAAAGATATGGAAACAAAAATACAGCAGGCCTAATACTAACAGATGCAATTGGCCTAATTCTAAAATCACAATCAGCTTAAGAAGCTTTTACTCAGGTAATCAAATAACATTAAATAACAAATATCAGATATCCTTTGTTCCTCCTTTAGTCCTTTTCTTCTTTTTAATTCAGAAGAAACAGTCTTTCCAAAAATTGTTCTTTTGTCCAAAACGAGAGTGGCTAGCGTTGGGCGCCTTCAAAAGAAAAACATTTACTTAGCTTTTGTCTGTCTTCTCAAAGCTGCCGAGTTCTGAATTTCCTTTCCTTCCAAAGTGGCAGCCTCTGATGGGACCTCGGGATGCGCGAAGCGTTCTCCGTGAAGGCTGGAAGGCTAAGCGCCTTCTGGAAGATCGGGTGTGGTTTTTATACCTGAACCACACCCGAACGTAAAGACGCTGACGTGCATTCCGCTATTTGCCGCTTGTCTTTCCCAAGCGGCAGAGAAAGGTAAACCAACGCGTCTTTTCATTTCTCGATCGGTGCTCATGTTTACCAAGCAGAGACTTCTGTTGATCCTGAATACAATGTTCCCAAACCACCGCCAAGAGTCACAACGTTCTTTAAGCACCGCCAAGAGTCACATAAATAAACAAATAGCAGATTACGAAAAACATGATTCATCAAACATTGACACATGCAAACGTTTATAAACAAATACCATCAATATGCATAACTATATGTTAATGAATTCAAGGAGTGCAGGATGCACGGGACAGGGGTGGGTTTTCTCTGATACCAAATTAGCGCAGTTTCTAAACTTGCGCGTTATAGGCTATCACCTTTAATGAAGGTTGCTGACTCTGAGGGTGTGAGATCATGACAGTACCCCCCTCGTAGAATCCCCCCTAAAACCGCAGGGACAGGCTTTGGCTTATCAGGATACTTAGCATGGAATGATTTTAATATTTTAGGAGCATTCTGCAGGTTCACCAATGGCTCCCAAGTCCTCTCTTCAGGACCGTAACCCTTCCAGTCAACTAGATAATGAAGCTTTCCTTTCACTCTCTTAGAATCTAGGACAGCCCTAACTTCGAATTCTGGAACTCCATCAACATCAATAGCAGGAGGGTGTCCAAGATCCCTTGTTTCTGGATTGTAAGGCTTAATTAAAGAGATGTGAAACACGGGGTGAATACGATACTTGACAGGCAGTGTTAATCTTACACAAACTGGATTGACCACCTTTTCAATGGGAAAGGGGCCTATAAACCTTGGGCGAAAAGTTTTATGACATTTCAACCTTAGATTTTTAGTTGCTAACCACACTCTATCCCCTACTGAATAAAGTGGGGCTTTAGAACGATGTTTATCAGCATACACTTTTTGAGTTTCCTTGGTTTGCGCCAAATGTTGTTGTGCTTCCTGTTGATTAGCAACTAATTCCTGCACATAATCAGATACTGCTGGAACTAGTGTTGACTCTAAATCTGCTCCCATTATTTCCTTAGGATGATAGCCATAAGTACAGAAAAAAGGGGACATACCAATTGAAGAATGATCAGAGTTGTTGTACGCAAATTCTGCAGCCCACAAAACTTCTGACCAGTCTTGATCATGAGTTACTAACAAGCATCTTAACAACTGTTCAATTGTTTGATTCGTGCGTTCGGTTAAACCATCAGTTTGTGGATGATAGCTGGTAGAGGTACGGATTTCCATATTCAAAGCCTTTCCCAGATTTCGCCAAAAATGGGAGATGAACTGTGGTCCTCTATCAGAAACTAACACCGATGGAATGCCATGTAACTTTACAATTTCCTTCATAAACACTTGAGTTAGTTCCAGAGCAGATGGAAGTTTTTTTAAGGGTACAAAATGGGCATAACGAGTGAAATGATCTACCACAGTAAGAATAGCAGTGTAACCAGATTTAGAGCGCGGTAACTCAACAATGAAATCTAATGAGACTGTATGCCAAGGTTGAGGTGGTAAAGCCAGAGGTAAAAGAAAACCACTAGGAGCATGATGTACAGGTTTGTTCTGACTGCAGACAGTACAAGTTTCTACATAATTTTGAATATCTTGGTGCATTGAGGGCCACCAGAATTTTCTCTTGATCAACTGATACATTTTGGTTACCCCTGGGTGTATTGAAAGTGAAGTGTCATGATACAATTGCAAAACACGTTTCTGAAGAGATTCAATTGGAACAAAAACTTGGTCATTCATAAATAACAAATTTTCCTTCCAAGATAACAACGGATAAAGTTTGTTCCATTCCTCTTTAGACTGTGACTGAAAAGTTTTTTTGAGATCTGAAACCACATCTGAATCTATAAGACCAACAAGGAATCGTTCAGCAGGTATGATTGGAATTACAGGTTCTTGTCTTACATTCATGTCATCATTTATTCCAATTCTTGACAAAGCATCAGCTTTATTGTTCTCCTTTCCAGGACGAAAAGTGATAATAAAATCAAAATCGTTAAAGAACAAAGTCCACCTTAACTGTCTGGCTGATAAAGCTTTTATAGATTTAAGTGATTGAAGGTTTCGGTGGTCAGTGTAAATCGTCACAGGATGACGGGCACCCAGCAAATAGTGTCGCCATTCTTTGAAAACAGCTTTTATGGCTAGTAATTCTCTATCTGCTATAGCATAATTCTGTTCTGTGGGATTTAATTTCCGAGAATAGTACGCTATGGGGTGCATTTGGCCAGTACTGGTACTTCTTTGGGATAGTATTCCTCCAATCGCAAATTGAGAGGCATCAGCTTCAACAATAAAGGGTTGTGAAGGATCTGGATGTTTCAGAATAGGAGCGGTAGTAAACTGTGATTTTAATTTCTGAAAAGCTGCTTCAGCTTCTGAATCCCATTCGAACTTGGTGTTTTTTCTCAATAACTTAGTAATTGGAGTGATGATTTTTGAGAAATCTTTAATGAATCGCCTATAGAAATTTGCAAAACCCAAAACGCTTTGAATTTGTTTCACACTATTGGGAACTGGCCAATCCATTATGGCTTGTACCTTTTTTTGGTCCATTTCTATGCCAGAAGGACTGAGGATATACCCCAAAAAGTCCACTGTGGTGACATGGAACAAGCTTTTCTCCAATTTAACAAATAGAGAATTCTGTAAAAGCTGTTTCAAAATGGCTCGTACTTGCTTTACATGTTCTGAGGTGTCTTTTGAGTAGATGAGAATATCATCAATATAGACAATACAACATACGTCAAGAAACTCTCTCAAAACCTCATTTATGAAAAATTGAAATGCGGCTGGAGCATTACAGAGTCCGAAGGGCATGACTTGGTACTCGTAGAGTCCAAATTTAGTACGGAAAGCAGTTTTCCATTCGTCTCCCTCTCGAACCCTTACTAGATGGTAAGCCCCACGCAAATCTAACTTGGTGTAAATTGTTGCATCTTTGATTTGATCAAGTAGAGTCGGAATCAAGGGTAACGGATATCTATTTTTGACAGTCACGTTGTTGATTGCGCGATAGTCGATGCATGGGCGCAATTCTCCCCCTTTCTTCGGTATGAAAAATAGAGGGGAAGAAACGGGAGACTTGGAATGTCTGATAAAACCGTTTGCCAAATATTCGTCTAAATAGGTACGCAAATGTTCATTTTCTTTCTCGGTGAGAGCATAAATCCTGCTACATGGTAAGGTAGCTCCCGGAACTAAGTCAATTTGGCAATCATAGTCCCTATGAGGTGGTAAGGTATTGGCCTTTTTCTTGTCAAATACATCCAAAAGGTCATGGTACTCTTCTGGAACTCCAGTGACTGTCAAAACACTCTGAATTTGTTTTGGAAAATTGTACCCCTGAACTTTAAGTTCAGCACGTGGGTATTGTTGAAAACAGTTTATATGACAATAATCGGACTTAAACAAAAGAGTTCTATTCTTCCAGTCTATGTAGGGATTGTGAAGTACTAACCAGGGAATACCTAAAATTAGACCAAACTGGGGAGCATCAATTATGTCAAAAACTATGTTTTCTAGATGTTTGTCTGCACATGTCATAAGTAATTCTTCAGTATTATATTGTATAGGACCTGAAGTCAATTCTTTCCCATCCACAGCCCTAACTATTTCTGGAGAGATTTTCTCATTTCTTTTTAATTTTAATTTCTCAAATAATTGGGTGTCAATAAAATTGCCTGTGGCTCCAGAATCAATCAAAGCATCTATGGACCATGAACGACTTTTGTCCTTCTGTGATTGTACAAGAATTCTAATAATGAGATGGCTATGAGAGACGGTAGGTGCATTTGAGGCCAAACTAAGCTGTTTACCCGATAAACTGACCTCCTGATCTATCGAGCTTTTTAGTTTTCCGTCTGATCTACTATGTTTACATCCACAGACTTCGACTTAGGTCTTGTGGGTCGAGTAGGGCAGTCTTTGACAAAGTGTCCAGATTTACCGCAATACATACATTGGTTCAGTTTTCTTCTCTTCTCTCTCTCGTCTTTGGTTAAAGGCCCTCTTATAGTCCCTATTTGCATTGGTTCAACAGGGTCTAATCTAGCTGTGGATTCATGTTTAAGATTTGTCTTGTCTCTTGGTAGAAATACCTTGAAATCTGTTTTCCCTTTCTCCCCTTTCCGTTCTATAATGCGATGATTGAGTTTAACTACCAGGTCAATGAATTCCTCTGGGTCTGTGGGCGGATCAAGAATTTGTGTTACCATATCCTTTAATTCTTCTCTTAGCCCTCTATAGAATAAAGACACTCGTTTATCTTCTGGCCATTCTGCTTCTATAACTAATCTATTGAAAGAAGAGATATAATGCAACAGATCAGAGGATCCTTGTTTCAAATTTAGTAATTCATGATCTGCGGATTGCACAAAAACGTGTTTAGCAAATAATTTCTTCATGGTATTTTTAAATCGCCGCAAATCATAGAGAATTAAATCATCTCTTTCTACGTAGGGTACAGACCAAAGAGCTGCTTCACCACCTAAATATGAAAGAATGAAGGCTACCTTCGAAGAGTCATCTGGAAATGCTGTGGGTTTCGCCACAAAATGTAAATGACATTGATTCAGGAATATAGCAAACTTGTTACTGTCGCCATAAAACCTCTCTGGGGGTGCAAGGGGTACAGTAACAGGAGTTACTACCTGAATTTGGGTGTTAGCAGAAGGGGAGCTCGAAGCGTCACCACTATACAAAGTTTGCATGTGTGGCTGAAAGGTTGCTGGTCTGATCGGAGAAGTCCAAGAAGTACTAGTAGTCTGTATCTTGGCTTGCAATTCAGACATATCTCTGCGCAATTCTGCATTTTCATGCCTCAGCTCCGCTAACATTGCTGCAATATCTTGTAGTGACACCTGAGGAGTTTGGTCCATAGCGCCTGGGCAAAACGTTATCCGTGGGCTTAGCCTTCTGTCAGGTGATTCAAGTCACTCTTACCTGTATGGCTTGATGCTCTTTCCTGTAAGGTGCTTGTTGGGTTTTGCGGAGACGCTATGAGCCAAACTCCCAGAAAGCTATCCTACCTCTTGTGGTTTTTATCAAGTCACTCCAAGATGCTAGATAGTTATTAGGGAGAGTGGCCGGATCTGACGCTAATGAAGATTCTAGTAGTCGACCTGCAAAATAACAAGTTGTCCTTAGAACCCTTCCCACGTAAATTATACCCTTCTCCAACCTCCCTATTACGACTTGTGGTTCTGCTCTAGGTCTTAGGTTTCCTACCTGCGATCTACTAGAAGGGGCTTCGCGTCCTGGAAGTGGTGTGTTGAAGAATCTTGTCAGGTTAGCAGGGCTGTTAGGATGATGACGTCCTTGTAGGTTTCTCTACTGAAGATTAATTCACCTTCTCTACAAAGATACAATTTTCACTATTAAATTCTTTTCTTTCTGAAGTATTCCAACATTTTAAAGCACACCTTATCTCCTGCTTGCACTTACTTATCTATGCCTGCTTAATATTCCACCACTTCCTTATTTTCTTTCTTCTTTGAATAAAGGCTATACAAAAGATATGGAAACAAAAATACAGCAGGCCTAATACTAACAGATGCAATTGGCCTAATTCTAAAATCACAATCAGCTTAAGAAGCTTTTACTCAGGTAATCAAATAACATTAAATAACAAATATCAGATATCCTTTGTTCCTCCTTTAGTCCTTTTCTTCTTTTTAATTCAGAAGAAACAGTCTTTCCAAAAATTGTTCTTTTGTCCAAAACGAGAGTGGCTAGCGTTGGGCGCCTTCAAAAGAAAAACATTTACTTAGCTTTTGTCTGTCTTCTCAAAGCTGCCGAGTTCTGAATTTCCTTTCCTTCCAAAGTGGCAGCCTCTGATGGGACCTCGGGATGCGCGAAGCGTTCTCCGTGAAGGCTGGAAGGCTAAGCGCCTTCTGGAAGATCGGGTGTGGTTTTTATACCTGAACCACACCCGAACGTAAAGACGCTGACGTGCATTCCGCTATTTGCCGCTTGTCTTTCCCAAGCGACAGAGAAAGGTAAACCAACGCGTCTTTTCATTTCTCGATCGGTGCTCATGTTTACCAAGCAGAGACTTCTGTTGATCCTGAATACAATGTTCCCAAACCACCGCCAAGAGTCACAACGTTCTTTAAGCACCGCCAAGAGTCACATAAATAAACAAATAGCAGATTACGAAAAACATGATTCATCAAACATTGACACATGCAAACGTTTATAAACAAATACCATCAATATGCATAACTATATGTTAATGAATTCAAGGAGTGCAGGATGCACGGGACAGGGGTGGGTTTTCTCTGATACCAAATTAGCGCAGTTTCTAAACTTGCGCGTTATAGGCTATCACCTTCAATGAAGGTTGCTGACTCTGAGGGTGTGAGATCATGACAGAGGGTATTGAGCCCTGGGGTATGCCTAGGGAGACGGAAGTGGGTTTGGAGAGGCAGTCCTTGATTTTGATTTGTTGTGTTCTGTGTTGGAGAAAGGAGGAGAACCATTTGAGGGCTAGACCATTGATACCAAAACGGGTTCTGAGTGAGTTAAGTAGAGAGGCGTGGTTAACTGTATCGAAGGCAGCAGAGAGGACAAGGAGAATGAGAAGGCAGGACTCACCATTGTCAAGGGACCGGTAGAGGTCGTCGACAATCTTGAGCGTGGCGGTTTCCGTGCTGCATCCTTTTCTGAAACCGGCTTGCAGCGGGTCAGGTATGATTGTCGAGTTGTCTGAGAGCGCATTTTTCCAGTACTTTAGATAGCAGAGGGAGGTTAAAAATGGGGCAAAAATTGTTAGGGTCATTCGGGTCAGCCGATGGGTTTTTGAAGATGGGTGTGATTTGACCGAGCTGGAGAGAGTCAGAGACACACCCCGTGGCAAAAGAGGAGTTGATGATTGAAGTCCAGTAAGGGACAATGATATGTTTGAGGTCATGGATGAGGCTGGAAGGGAGGGGGTCTTTGGAGTGCGAAGTGGGCTTAAGTTTGGAGATGATGTTGAGGACTTCACGTTCATATACTGGATGAAAACTTAGCCAAGAGGCAATTATTTTTCAGATGTAAGATGGAGGGGATGGAATCAGAAGAGGTAGAAACAGGACAATGAGTTGGAGTGTTGAGACGACAAGGTGGGCTCGATATGGGCAGTAGGTTTGAAAAGAAATCACCAGGGAAGGGGAGATCTGGGTAGGGAGGAAAGATAGCTCGATTTTTGAGATTTTCTCAGAGAATAAGTTAGCAATTTCTGCACATCTCTCATAAGAGGGCTTCAGCTCGGGGAGGGGTGGATGATGTTTAATTTCTAACAATATTGAAAAGTTCTCTAGGCCGATTTTTGGCATGATCAAGTTATACTCCGAAAAAACTGGCCTTTTCCTTGAAGATGTGTTTCTTGTATTTTGATCTTGATGATCTGAGGAGGGCTAGATGGGAGGGAGAGGGGTGTAGTCTTCATGTTCTTTCAGTCTGTCTAAGAGAACGTCTTTCATTATTCAGATCAGAGTTGAACCAAGATTTGGAAGGGATGTTTCTTTGTTTTATTAGTTTGGGAGGAGTTAAGTGATCCAGCACCTCTTTGACTGTCTTGTTAAAATGCTCAATAAGCTCATTGGCATTGTAGGAGAGAGGGGTGAGAAAGATTTGGGCTTGGAGTTCAGATTCAAGTACGTCAGAGGGGATTTGACTAAAGTTTCTGGTTCATTTTAAGGGTTTAGAGATTATTGTGGGGGGGACGGGATATCTTAAAAAGAATGAGGTGAAGGTCCGACCAGTCAGTGGGGGTGCATAGGTGTCTTCTGGTGTCGGCAATCATCATAGATTTTAATGGCAATCTGCTGCAAAGTGCTGCTGCAGTCGAAGGAGAAATTGTCCGGGTGATCCAAGCCTAGATCAAAGATGAGAAAAACCTGAAAGCAGAGGGGACAGAGTCTGGGCACTAGCCAGTGACCAGGAGCACGATAGGTGAATGCCCACCGATGTCGGGTGATTTCAGGTGAAGGAGGTGAAGCTTGACTCTTCAGCCACGAGGACCAGGAGGCGTCGACGACAACTAGGAGATGGATTTGAGCTGTCCCACGAAGGATGTCGAGTGTTGCAGTGTCGGTGCCCGGATTGGACCCAACAAGCCTTGGCCACAGAAAGGAGAAAGATGCTTCGGTGCGGACCAGCAAGGTCCGAGGTACTAACCATGCGGTAAGGAGTCAGGGTACGTGTGTAGCAACCAGGGAAGCCCAAGGAAAATCAGAGTTGCCTTCGTAGAGACCCACCAGTCAACGGACCAGGGATCGTGAAGGGGCCTCGAGCAGAAACACATAGAACTGGCTCACAGAACATTTGTGTGCTGTAGGCCAGCAGTCTTCAGTGCAAATGGTGCTCGGGGCTGGGGCTACAAGTAACCTAATGAACTGGGCTATGCACAGGACACCAAATGTGCCCACAGTGTAGACTTCAAAGCACTCTCAAAGTGCACCCACCCAGCCCCAATCCACTAAGGCCTGTCTGGGAGGTGATTGCACCTCCCTTTGACAGGAAACCTATTGTCCAGACCTCCCCTGCTGGAGTATGAGTCAGCAGCAGGAGGCCAGACTCGTGTATGTGGCTGCAGCATCCACTTTGTGATGCCAGGGCTCTTTAAAACTGTTCCCAGTTATACCGGTGTGTACATGTCTCTCCCTCTTGAAGGGTGGAATTCTACCCCCGCCACTAGAACTGGCAGAGGGGTAGGATTCCAAAGTACTTGACACCAAGCGCAACATGTTTCCATTAAGCCATCCCAAAGTTAGCATTTACAGCGAGGTAATAATGCACTTAAGAGTATATGGTCAGGCTGCATCACAGAACAGCCCCAGAGAATAGGTTCTGAAGGCTGCAGAGGGGCCCTGCTCATGCATGGGCACCCTCTCACACGAAACCAAGCACCCTGCCTTAAGAATCGATAAGGCCTGCCATATTGATGACTGATAGGTTTCTATGTGCTGTGATTTAAGGTAGATATAAGTAACCTATATCTTTGTAAGAGGCGCATGCACCACCTTACCCAGGCTGCAGTAGCAGTCCTGTGGTGAAGGATACAGAGATTTGCAAACGACATGCAGAAAGAAGCAAGAGCAGTGCAGAAAGAACTAACAGAGGTGCAAAAAGAGGCAAGAGGGGTGCAGAAAGAGGTAGGAGAAGTGCACAAAGAGGCAAGGGGGTACAGAAAGAGGCAGGAGGGTGCAACAGAAGTGCTGACAGAGGCTTGAAGGGTGCTGAAAGGGGCAATAAAAGTGCAGAAAGAAGCATGAGAGGTGTAGAAACAGACAGGAAAGGTACAGAAAGAGGTAACAGGGATGCAAAAAGAGGCAAGAGAGGTGCAGAAACAGGGAAGAGGGATGCAGAAAGAGCAAAGAGGAGTACAGAGAGAAGCAAGTGAGGTGCAGAAAAAACAACAGAGGTGCAGAAAAACGCAAGAGAGGTGCAGAAACAAGCAAGAGAAGTACAGAAAGAGGCTAGTGAGGTGCAGAAAGAAGCAAGAACAGTGCAAAATGAACCAACAGAGTTGCAAAAATAGGCAAGAGGGTGCAGAAAGAGGTAGGAGAGGTACACAAAGAGGCATGAGAGATACTTAAAAAGGCAGGAGGGGTGCAGAAAGAAGGAAGGGAAGAGCAGAAAGAGGCAAGAGAATTGCTGAAAGAAGCAACAGATGTGTAGAAAGAAGCAAGAGAAGTGCAGAAAGAACCAACAGAGGTGAAAAAGAGGAAGAGGGGTGCAGAAAAAGGTAGGATAGGTGCACAAAGAAGCAACAGAGGTACAGGAAGAGGCAAGGGGGTGCAGAAACATGCAGGAAATGTGTAAAAATAGGGAACAGGGGTAGAGAAAGAGGCAAGAGAGGTGCAGAAAGAAAAAAGAATGGTTCAGAAAGAGGCAAGAGGGATACAGAAATGTGTAAGAGGCGTACAGAAAGAAGCAAGAGCTGTACAGAAAGAAGCAAGAGAAGTGCAGAAAGATGCAAGAGAATTGCTGAAAGAAGCAACAGAGGTGTAGAAACAAGCAGGAAAAGTGTAGTAATTAGGCAAGGGAGGTACCTAAAGAAGCAAGAGTAGTGCATAAAGAACCAACAGAGGTACAAAAAGAGGCAAGAGGGATGCAGAGAAAGGTAGGTGAGATGCACAAAGAGGCAAGAGAGGTACCGTAAAAGGCAGTATGGGTACAGAAAAAAAGGAAGAGAAGTGCAGAAAGAAACAACAGCAGTATAAAAGAGGCAAGAGAGATGCAGAAACAGGCAGGGAAGGTACAAAAAGAGGAAACAGGGGTGCAGAAAGAGAAAAGAGGGGTACAAGAGATCTGTAGAGAAAAGCAACAGTGGTGCTGAAAGAGGCAAGTGAGATGCAGAAAGAGGCAAGAGATATACAGAGCAAAGCAACAGAGGTGCTGAAGAGGCAAGTGGGGTGCAGAAAGAAGCAAGAGAGGTGCAGGAAGAGGCAACAGAAGTGCAGAAAGACGCAACAGAGGTGTTGCAGAAATAGGCAAGAGAATTGCTGAAAGAAGCAACACAGATTTAGAAAGAAGCAATAGAAGTGCATACAGAGGCTAGTGAGGTATAGAAAGAAGAAAGAGCAGTGCAGAAAGAGGTAGGAGAAGTACACAAAGAGGCAAGAGAGGTATAGAAAGAGGCAGAAGGGGTGCATTAAAAGGAAGAGAAGTGCAGAAAGAAGCAACAAAGGTGCTGAAAAAGGCTCAAAGGGTGCAAAAAGAGGCAAGAAAAGTGTAGAAAGAAGCAACAGAGGTACAGAAAGGCAAGAAAGGTGCATAAACAGACAGGAAAGGTACAGAAAGAGGAAAGGGGTGCAACAAGAGGCAAGAGAGGTACATAAAGAGGGAAGAGGGGTGCAGAAAGAGGCAATAGGAGTGCATAAAGAAGCAAGTGAGGTGTGTAAAGACGCAAGAGAGGTGCAGAAACAAGCAAGAGAAGTGCAGAAAGAGACAAGAGAATTGCTGAAAGAAGCAGCATAGGTGCAGAAAGACGCAACAGAAGTGCAGAAAGAGGAAAGTGAGGTGCAGGTACAGAAAGACGCAACAGAAGTGCAGAAAGAGGAAAGTGAGGTGCGGAAAGATGCAAGAACAGTGCAGAATGAACCAATAGAGGTGCAAAAATAAGCAAGAGGGGTGCAGAAAGAGGTAGGAGAGGTACACAAATAGGCAAGAGAGGTACTTAAAAAGGCAGGAGGGGTGCAGAAAGAAGAAAGGGAAAAGCAGAAAGAGTCAAGACAATTGCTGAAAGAAGCAACAAATAAGTAGAAAGAAGCAAGTGAAGTGCAGAAAAAACCAACAGAGGTGCAAAAAGAGGATGATTGGTGCAGAAAAGGGTAGGATAGGTGCACAAAGAGGCTAGAGAGTTACAGGATAGGAGGGGTGCAGAAAGAAGGAAGAGAAGTGCAGAAAGAAGCAATAGAGGTACAGAATAAGGCAAGAAGGGTGCAGAAACAGGCAGGAAAGGTCCAAAAAGAGGGAACAGGAGTGGAGAAAGAGGCAACAGAGGTGCAGAAAGAAGAAGAGGGATATAGAAATTTGCAAGAGAGGTACAGAAAGAAGCAAGAGTAACACAGAAAGAAGCAAGAGAAGTACAAAAAGAAGCAAGAGAGGCAGAGAAATAGGGAAGAGGGTGCAGAAAGAGGCAAGAGGGATATAGACATTTTCAAAAGAGGTGCAGAAAGAAGCAAAAACAGTGCAGAAAGAACTAACAGTGATGCATAAAGAGGCAACAGGGATGCAGAAAGAGGTAGCAGAGGTGCAAAAAGAGGCAAGATGTATAGAAAGAGGCAGGAGGGTTGCAAACAAAAGGAAGAGAAGTGCAGAAAGAAGCAACTGAGGTCAAGAAAGAGGTAAAAGAGGTGCAGAAACATACAGGGAAGATGCAAAAAGAGGGAACAGGGGTGCAGAAAGAGGGAACAGAGGTGCAGAAAGAGGCAATAGAGGTGCAGAAAGAAAAGAGGGGTGTACAAAGAGGCCAGACATCCGCAGAAAAAGCTACAGAGGTGCTGAAGGAGGCAAATGAGGTGCAGAAAGAGGCAAGAGGTCTGAAGAACAAAGCAACAGAGGTGCTGAAAGAGGCAACTGAGGTGCAGAAAGAAGCAAGAGAGATGCAGAAAGAGGCAATAGAAGTACAGAAAGAAGCAACAGAGGTGGTCCAGAAATAGGCAAGAGAAGTACAGAAGAAAGAGCCAAGGGAACGGCTGAGAAAAGCAACAGAGGTTTAGAAAGAAGCAAGAGAAGTGCAGAAAGAGGTAGGAGAAGTGCACAAAGAGGCAATAGAGGTACAGAAAGAGGCAGAAGGGGTGCATAAAAAAGGAAGAGAAGTGCAGAAAGAAGCAACAGAGGTGCTGAAAAAGGCTCGAAGGGTGCAAAAAGAGGCAAGAGAAGTGCAGACAGAAGCAACAGAGGCACAGAAAGGCAAGAAAGGTGCATAAACAGACAGGAAAGACACAGAAAGAGTGAACAGGTGTGCAAAAAGAGGCAAGAGAGGTGCAGAAAGAGGGAAGAGATGTGCAGAAAGAGGCAAGAGGAGTGCAGAAAGAAGCAAGTGAGGTGCAGAAAGATGCAAGAACAGTGCAGAATGAACCAACAGAGGTGCAAAAAGAAGCAAGAGGGGTGCAGAAAGAGGTAGGAGAGGTACACAAAGAGACAAGAGAAGTGCTCAGAAAGGCAGGAGGGGTGCAGAAAGAAGAAAGGGAAGAGCAAGAGTCAAGACAATTGCTGAAAGAAGCAACAGATGTGTAGAACGAAGCAAGAGAAGTGCAAAAAGATCCAACAGAGGTGCAAAAAGAGGAAGAGAGGTGCAGAAAAGGGTAGGATAGGTGCACATAGAGGCAAGAGAGTTATATAAAGAGGCAGGAGGGGTGCAGAAATAAGGAAGAGAAGTGCAGAAAGAAGCAATAGAGGTACCGAAAAAGGCAAGAGGGGTGCAGAAACAGGCAGGGAAGGTGCAAAAAAGGGAACAGGGGTGAAGAAAAAGGCAAGAGAGGTACAGAAAGAGAAAAGAGGGATACAGAAAGAGGCAAGAGATCTGAAGAAAAAGCAAGAGAGGTGCTGAAAGAGGCAAGTGGGGTGCAGAAAGAAGCAAGAGATGTGCAGGAAGAAGCAGAAGAAGTACATAAAGGAGCAACAGAGGTTTAGAAAGAGGCAAGAGAAATGCAGAAAGAGGCCAGTGAGGTGCAGAAAGAAGCAAGAGCAGTGCAAACAGAGGTGCAAAAAGAGGCAAGTGAGGTGCAGACAGAGGCACCAGATCTGCAGAGAAAAGCAACAGAGCTGCTGAAAGAGGCAAGTGAGGTGCAGAAAGAGCCAAGAGAATTGCTGAAAGAAGCAACAGAGGTTTAGAAAGAGGCAAGAAAAGTGCAGAAAGGGGCTAGTGAGGTGCAGAAAGAAGCAAGAGCAGTGCTGAATGAACCAACAGAGGTGCAAAAAGAGGCAAGAGGGGTGCAGAAAGAGGCAAGAAGGTACAGAAAGAGACAGGAGAGGTGCCAAAAGAAGGACAAGAAGTGCAGAAAGAGGCAGGAGAATTGCTGAAAGAAGCTACAGAGGTGTAGAAAGAAGCAAGAGAAATGCAAAAAGAGGCAAGTGAGGTGCAGAAAGAAGCAAGAGCAGTGAGGTGCAGAAAGAAGCTAGAGCAGTGCAGAAAGAACCAACAGAGGTGCTGAAAGAGGCAAGTGAGGTGCAGAAAGCAGGTGCAGTGTTTTTAAAACTCCTGCACTGCTACAAAACCTGCCAACACAAACTAAACTGCCCCCTATCCTTCGAGTCACCCTGGGAAACGCCCAATGCCTGGAATGGCGGGTCCGGCCTAATTACTGTAAAGCCTTTTTCAATGCAATACTGCAGATATGTCTGCTTATTTGATATAAACGGCACAGATCACTGTTAGTGTAAGACACAGATTCTTCCTGAATGTCCTGTAAATTGGGTTCCTGCCTGAATGACACATGAGCAGTTTGGTACACAAAGGAAGGCCTCTGTGGAGACCTCTGAGGTAAGCACATTAATGGTATTCCTAAGACCCTCACACAAGACCACTTGCCATTTTGACCTTCCTGTACGATTCCTGCCTGTGCTTTACTATGCATAATATTTAAAAAAAAGTGTTATGTTTAGCTGATTTATCAGTGCAAATTACCTGTTCGTCAGTGCAACTATCACTGTAAAATGTTTTCAAAACCTGTACAAAATTGTCCAGCAGGTTAATTACACATGTTTTGGCACTTGACCTGGCTCTCAATAAAGCTCTACCCCTGTGCCTCTCTCTACCTGAGTAAATGGGCTCTTCCGTATTTGTGCAACCATTGTGGTAGAGTGTGCCAAAATGCCAAGAGTCCACCTTGTAACCAACACAAAGCGGACTGAAACAGCTAGCAGGCACTAGGGACGATATTTCTAAGGTGCTAACATACCTCAGTGAATTAATACTCGTCATTCACAGTTCTGTCCCCCCAGTTACTGGTAATACCGTCATCAGATCTGTACAGACCCTGATCCTACGCCATCAAGGCGGGTATTCACATACCCACTAGTATTCTCCTCCCCCCCTTACGGAGCACGATACCTAGACCCCAGCCTGATGATGCATCTGTATAATCTGTACTGTTTAATGGAAGAAATGACAATTACCGTGAGTCTGTATTCAGAAAAGTTGCGCGCAAGGCTGACCGTGGCTGAATGTTGACGCCACGCCAGCACTCGATCCACTTTGTATCCAGGTGTAATGATGCAACAATAAAAACAAATTAAAAAAAAAGAATTAATACTCGTCATTGACGTCTCATGTGTATGGATCACGCTGACAAAACCAATTAATCCTTCCCAGGTCGGTTAATTTTAGTATCGCGAAATGGGATAGATAATGCTTAGAAATGGCAAAAGTGGTATAAAGCGCTTTGCAACTAATATTGATGTGTACACAAGTCAAGTTGAACTGATGTTGCAATTTACCAACGAACCGCAGGCTGGTGCTGCAACGCTGGCTTTGCAATAGCACAGCTCACATGCTTAGAAACTGATTCTTTTTCATATTTACAGTATTTTGTCAGTCCTTGTCTGTCTGACCCCTTGCTTCAGAGTGAACGAGGCTGCTACTGAGGGACAACTCTAGAAGTATCCATAATCAACATATGTTGGTGCCCTATCAGACTGAAGCTGGGGAACCAGGTTCGGGTCTGGCAGGAGGCTCAAGCATCCTTTGATTCTGGGCAAATCACTTCCCTAAACACTGGAAAAGGAGTGGTAGATGTTTAAAAAAATAACATTAAAAAACAGCAGATAAGACATTCGACATTTTCAAGTTATTTACAAAAATACACCAGTTTTTTCATTTTCCCAACCTACTTGATGTTTGTCGAGTTCAGAGGCAGTCCAGGCTCCTCTTGCAGGCCCCGGTGCAGAGAAAAGAGCAGAGCTGCAAAAGAGGGGCTGGGGACCTCGGGGCAGGCATGGAGAACAACTTCCAGGAGAGGCTGGTGGGGCTGGGTCAGCTGAAGGCCTCTTGTAAAGCAGCCTCCCTCCTCCTATGTTTCAGTTCTGGCTGGGTGAAGAGCTGATTTACAGCAAGCCACGCAGTCCTCAGTGAAACCCTTCTCTTTTTTTCCTGGTGGTGTCTGTCAGTCTGCGTGAGCCCGAAAAAGGGCAGGGACACCAAAGTATCCTGATGTGACCATTGTATTGGTCACAGTGGGTGCAGGCAAGTAGCAGCCCCACTAAATGAGGTGTGAATCACGGGATCACGGCAGCAGCAGGGCCATCAGAGGTAGCCGTTTTTGAGCTATCCTAAAACTGATGGTCCTTTCAATGTTGTTTTGCAGGCCCCGAAATCCAGAGGGGAAGGGGGAGGAGGTTGTGGGCACTGCAGAGGCCTTCCTCGATGTGCACCACACAGGCTGAAAGATAAAGGTGCAGTTTTAAAGTAGGGCTATTTCTGCAGTCCCGGGACGCTTTTTTAAAACAAAGAAGTAGGGGAACGGACTGAAATAATTTTTAAAAGTAGGGGCACGCCGTGCCCTTCCGATCCCACCCACTTCCAACACTGGTAGTACACCTAGTAAACTAATTTAACTTTTGAAGAAGCTTAGTATATATGTTTAACAATCATAAACTCTTAGAGAAAACGCTTACACTCATTGGGTGGTGTCATAAGGGGAAACAACACTTACAACGCAATTTTTACAACGCACTACCTTTACAACGAAACATTTACACCGCAACATCCATTACAACGCATGCCATTACAACGCAACCATTACAACGCATGTCACTACAACGCATACCACTACAACGCATACCTTTACAACGCAGTCATTACAACGCATACTATTACAACGCATACCTACACTATCCAACATTTACCCTACTGTTGCACCCCCTGGAGTTAGAATAGTAATTTTAACCCCTACACTATCCAACACTTACCCTACTGTTGCACCCCCTGGAGTTAGAATAGTAATTTTTACCCCTACAATATCCAATACTTACCATACATGCAATGTAATGGTATGCGTTCTAATGGTATGCGTTGTAAATGGAGTATGCGTTGTAAAGGTAGTTTCAATGATTTTGTTGTAATGGCATGCGTTGTAATGGAATGCGTTGTAATGGATGTTGCTGTGTAAAAAATGCGTTGTAAAGGTATGCGTTGTAAAAGTATGTGTTGTAACGACATACATCCTGTCATAAGGGATGTCATTTGAGATGTCATCAGTGGTGTCACCAGTGATGTCATTGACCATGTCAAGAGTGATGAAATATATGAGGTCATAAGCAGTGCATTGCGGGCCGTAAGTTACAGTTAGCTCAGGTAACTATAACTGCTGAATTTCTCTGGTTTTGTACGAGTGAAATGTGACTTTAACTATAACGTCTCTGTCATTTTGTTTTTTGTGAATATATATAAATATATATTCACACACACAGTGGTGCATCTAAAGCCCAATTTTGGGGGGTGGGGGGCTGATAAACATTTGGGAAAGGGAGCTAATTCTTTCAGCAATAGGAAGAGTGGAGATGCAGGGGCTCTAAGAAGGTGTGAAAAAAACAACAAAGCGTAGTTAACAAGTAAATGGTCTTTTAAAGATCTGTGAAGTAATCAGGTGCTGCGGCAATAAGACGGACACCAGACCAGCCAGCCCGAGAAGCTGTCTCAGCCCGGGCTGACACACACAACGGGGGTGAAGCCCTTTGAACCCTATGAGGGTTGCGCGCCTGCACACAGATAAATACACAGTCCTTCCCCCCAAGTGTGATGAGACCCAGGATCCGAATGCTAATGAGTCTGGCTTGGGGTGATGGGACACTGATTAGCCCCTCATTAAATCCTGATGTGCAGCCTGAGAAGGGTGAGGCAACCCAAGCGGTTTTCACCCCTCCCTACACCTCGGCCAATCGTCCTTTGAAATGGGGAGTCCCACAGGGCTCCTCGCTCAGCCCCCTCCTATTTAATGCTTACTTTTCCCCACTAGCTTAGATTATTGCCCAATCAGGTATAAAATCCACCTCTGATGCTGATGATATTCAGCTACTGTTTGCCTACAATAATCCTAATCAGTCTACTTTTGACCTATTAAAGAAATGCCTCAACAACATCGCTAGCTGGATGGCGATAATTTCCTTCGGCTTAATGCCGGAAAAACTGAGGTCCTCTTCTTTCACCAATCCTCCCCCCTTGAATCCAATCTCTGGTGGCCCCACGAATTAAGCACACCCCCATACCCAAAGAGTCAGTAAAGAATCTTGGAGTCAGATGGGATACTAATCTCTCATTCGACAAACAAATCCAAACGGTATCGGCCGCCTGCTTTTCGAAAATCAGAATGATTAAAAAGTTTATTAACTTTTTACCCAATAACACCAGAAGAACTATCATTCAGGCATTGATCACGTCCCATTTGGACTATGCCAATGGCCTCTATATTGGACTCCCCTCTGGCCTATGCCATCGCCTTCAGATGGTCCAAAATGCTGCAGTCCGCCTGGTCTGTGGCATTTCCCTGCGTGATCACATTTCTCTTTACAGACGTCGCCTCCATTGGCTCCCGATTAAACAAAGAGCAGAATTCAAGGCCTTGATTTAGACCCACCGAGCTGTAAGGGGCAAGGGTTCTGCATATCTTTCCTCCTCCCTTCGCCCCTACATGAACACCAGACTCCTCCGCTCCAGCTCAAAAAATGTTCTTGTCATCCCTAAATTTAAAAAGGTAGGTTCAGGTGGTAGAGCGTTTCAAGTAGGTGCCACCACTCTCTGGAACAACCTTCCCCTACCCATCCGACTCATTCAAGAACTACCATTCCGAAAAGCTGTAAAATCATTCCTATTCTGTTAAACCCCGTTAAGAACTTGCAACACTATACTCACACACAACGAGCGCCGGGACACCCCGTTGGGGTAGCCGTGTGCTATATAAGATACACTAAATAAAAATAAAACAACACAGAAGGTGGCTTTTTCAACAGCTCAGCTTATGTTCCTGTGATAAAGTGGGCTCTCAAATGACCCTTTCAAAATCCGGTACATTTCTTTGTTGTAGAAAAAAATGTAGGGGTGCCAGTACAGTCCGTGAAAAACAGGGACTGCCCGTACATGTCCAGGACGCCTTGTCACCCTAATACAAGAAAGAATAGATTTACTAGTCCTAACTCCACATTTACATACCTTGAAGATATATACTGTATGGGTACAGATATGTGCAGTAGAGTATAGAAAGAGTAAACGTATCTCTCAATGTTTTAGATTCCATATTCTCTGCCATACATTATTCTGGTTTCGTTATTCAAGTGCACATTGATGTTAAAGAGAAGTAGGGTCTGTCCCTGGAAAGGACAAACACCAGACGGACAAACTGACACAAGCAAAGCATTCAGAAAAGAAGCAAGCAAACGAGAGATAATAAAGCCAACGAACGGCAGTAAGTAATGGGCGAGCTGTAAGCCTGACTGTAGATGACAAAGACACCCTTCTCTAACCAAGTCTTCCGATGTTACGTGGGAACAGACACGTCAGTTGCGTCATGCAGCGAGTTCTGGTGATTAGTGTCTGAGCCTCGTGTGTGCGCAGTACGTGTTCAAGTGAACCGCAGTTCTGAATGTTTTGGCGTTAAAAGTTGCCTGTGTGGGTTTAGCTGATGCTGTTGTTCCATTTCGCCGAATCTTCGCCTACCGGTCATACAGCTGTGTAATCGTTCAAACAGCCGCAGTGTGTAGAGAATGTCCGAGAATCTTTCAGATAAGGTGAGTGAGGCCATGTTCTGGAACGGGTTCCCTGGACATGGTTTAGAGCCATTGATCGCATGAATGTTTTTTCTTATTTACTGGTATATTTCATTTTTGGTTACTGTCCCTACAAGTGTTTTTGTTATACTGCTCTAGTTAATAAAACGTATATGTTTTGTGCATTATGTGGTGTGCAGTTGATAGGCTGGATACAGTATCGTTATAATGAAAGTGTTTTGTCTGATGTTTCCTTCTCTTCTACAGACTACTCAACTCTCTTTAAATGTCATACTACTGGCACTGAGTTCACAAAATGGTAGTACATTTAATTACGCCATTCTTCCACAGTTGACATGGCGTAGTGAACTCAGCAGAACCTCAGCCACTTTGAGTTTTGTCTTGTAGGCTTTCTTCCCCCTCTTTAGAGTAGTCAGACTTCTTGTGATCATCCTATTTCTTTACCTCCTTGCACGTATGTCACTATCTGTTGGTCTCCTCCACTGACCAGTCCGCAATCGACTGTAATTTCTTCCATCCCTCCCATCATCAACTTTGAACTGGTTGCATGGCCCTGTTCAGTGAGTGGCCTTGCGAGAAGGGCCCACATGGGCAGCACAAAGATGAGATAACATGATAGGATAGGTGTACAGTGAATAGATAATTTATTGCATCGGACACTAGGACACAGAGGGGAGGGGGGAATAACATTTGTATAGGTAAAAATGATTGTAACAATTTAAATCAAAGACAATATATGTCAACAGAAATTATATTGTATAGTGTTATCAATGATAATGTGTTTGTGAAAATACCAATAAAAAGTGTCTTAAAAAAAAGAGTGGCTGTAACCTCCAAGTGCCATTGAAAAGAGTGGCTGTAACCTCCAAGTGCCCTTGAAACAACAGGGAGTTTGCAATATAGGACAAGCTAGGGGAGTAGTCAAATATGTTGTAGTAGAAAAAGTGCAATGTGGGAAATGATTCAACTGGAAAAATGAAACAATTAAATTGGCTCATTCACATTTGGCCTTCATTGAAATCTGTGTCCTATGGATCTATTGAATTTGCATGTAGAATTAATAGTTAATTTGAATAAGATGAACAAGGTAACCCTTAGGTGTCTAAGAAAGGGGGAGGGGGATTTGCGCCCATAGAATATCAGGTGAATAAAATCTTCAATGTCTCTCAAGGAAGAAAATGAAAGGGATTATCTTAAAAACTTATATGAAATTTGTATTTAGAATTATGATAAAAAAGTGCTCATCCTGCAGATACACTAATAATTTTGAGCATGTGGTTTTCCCAGTAAATTGAATACAATGATACAATTATTAGTCGTTTCTGCCCAGGGAAGACATTCCCAAAGAAAAAGCCGGGGGCCTTTGTGAAATGAAACATTTGAATTAAGTCTCCCTTTTTCCTAATCATCGCTCTGATGACAAACGTGTAGGACAGTAACATAAATATTCCAGATTGATCAAGAGCTTCTGATGGATCTAGGGTTGTAGCTCCCATTCCACAAAGTGGTGACCAAGTCATTAACTAGATTGCCTTTTATAAGAAGATAGCTGTTTTCTTTGGATGGTGCCTTTTAACAGAAGATAGCAGTTTCCTTGGGACGGTCACTCTCCTGGAATTGTAAGGCATCTCTCTGAAGGCATTTGAATTGGTTTCTAACCATTTGGTAATACGTTATGGAATACTAATTTCCAGGAAAAGAAGACCTGTGAACAGATATAATTTAAAAAAGCAGCACATTTGCAGAAAAAAATAGAATTTTGAAAAGAAGCAAGACTCAACATTAATGCTAGAATTTCAAAGGAATTGCACGTTTCCTGTAGGGCTAATGCAGAAGAAAATCCACTAGCAAATTCAAATGATTGATATCACACAATTGCATAATTTTACCTTTTGATAAGTCAACATACTTGTCCGTTCTAAAAAATAATTTCAGTAGATTTGGTTTGCTATTGAGAAGTTCAGATACATGGTAAAATTCCTACAAAAACCTTTCTGACCCAACACAAAACTGTGCTGATAGAGAAACAAATTTGAAGAATTGCCAGAGTTAAAGAATGCACAAGATGCCTAGTTTCCTCCAATCTGTGCCCAAACATGACACTAAAGGTCTGCACATATAGAACCAGTTCTATGTAGCAATACTGATGTCTGCTTATAACTTAAATGAATGATTTGAGCCATTATTAATTAGTTAATGGTTAGACCTGAAGAATGGAGTCTGGTTGAAATATTTAAGGTGCTTTAAAAAGTTAAAAACAAAACAAAACCAGAGTCCCCTCTGCATTGGAAGGAATGAAAACATTGTGGCTGAGCAACTCAAGTATACAGCCTAGCAAAACAATGGGACTGTTGCACTGAAGTAATGGCAATCTAGAGGGAAAGTCTGACAAATATGACAGGGGAATTGTCGCAATTGCATGATGAGGAGCCCTGCAGAAAGCACTGAAAACAAATGACCAATTCTGGTGATATCAGGAGGAACCTTCATTTATCTCACTAGGTGAAATGTTGTTTTCGTCATTCGAGGCAAGTGCCACAATGGAAAAAGAGGTAAGAGATGAAAAAGAAACAAAGACATATCACAATCGCATTTGTATGAGAAAGAATGCTCACATGAAAGGCAGAAGCTACCATTAAGATAGTAGCCGATATATTAGACATTTATTTCACCATTTGTGTAGGATAGTAGCTAGTATATTAAAGCTATATGCAACGATGTTGGTGCAAGTCACCGAAAAGCGAACCCAGGGCTCTTAAACCTAGGCAACTTTTTGAAATCTACACTGGAATGCTTAAGATGGAAATTGACTCTTGCTAGAAGACCCTATTTATGTCAGTTGGATGAACAGGAGCCCTGTAGACTTTATAAAGCGTGAGATGTTGGACCCCTGTAATTGAAAGTCAAAAAAGAAGGTGCAAAGCTTTGGGAAGGAAGGGAACAGTAGTGGTTAAACCCATTATCTTAATGTACCACATGAGTCTTACCAGCCTGAGTGTAATCTTTGATTTCTGGAGTCTTTATCATTTCACAAAAAATAAGATTCTAGGTTACTCTTTGTTTTGAGGGCAACATCACACCACTAAGGCCCTAAATTCTGTAGATGCTGATCCAGGTGTGGAACAGTGTGTATGTGCCTGAGAGGCATGCCGAACCAAACCACTTTCACAATGGTTCAGTGCTTGATTTTGAAGAAAATTGTTGGCAGTGGAGTGTTTTGAAATCTTTTTCTTCAGGAGTACTGGTTTATCACCATTGCTTGCATATCTGAATTACCTGACATATTCACCTGTAAAGATAAAATAATTTACTGTGGAACTTCCAAAATTCTATTTACTATGATTGCTGTCCAATAAAAAACACGAGGCATTGTATTGTTCTGATTGTGCCTGGGTTCCAATTACAAATCTAACATTAGGTTTATACCTGAGGCAGCATATTAATGCAGTAGAAGTAAACAATTCAAATTAGAACAACAGTTGCATTGGTAAATACAGCATGAATTAATGGATTACCTTTATTGTTCAGTTAATTAAAATGTACACTTTTATCAAGAAAATCACAAATGTAGAACATCATCAAATTAAATCGATCATTTACGTGTTTCTGTACTGGCTTCCATCCTTTGTTATAAAACGGTTTTGACGCAGATTGGCACTTTAACCAGGACCCTCTTAAAAGCATGAATCTACATGCTAACATTTCTAAATCAGGTACTCAGTTAAACCAAAATTTAAAAAAAGGTATTTAAAAGGAATCTACAATTTAAGTGTCACATGGTAACATTGTTATTGTGAGTACTCTAAGAAGACCAGATGGTGCCTTGGTCTAGTTTCAAAATTAAACATATATGGCCACAAGAAAGAGTCAGCAGACTTACAATATAATAGCCTTGATAGATATGAAAAAGATACTCTTAAAAAAGTACTTAGTGCTTTGCTTATTTTCCAGGTATTAAAACTTCCAATCTTGACCTGTGCAAATATTCTGAGTAGACGTGCTTTATGCGTTTAAGATTGAAAGATGTGAACAATATAATTCATTCATGATTGAACCTCTGTTTCAAACTTAGTGGAGACAAGACAGTATGCTTAGACTAATTTTAAAATTCGTCACTCTGGTCATACTGGAAACAGCAGTCTAACAATCAAATAACTATGGGGGTCAATATGATGGCGGGCGGACCTGAGTCTGTCCTCTATGGTGGTGGTGGCCACCTGTATGGCGGCAGTCCCGCACGTAGAATCACGATGCGACCGCCACTGTGGCAGTCGCATCTTGCATCTTTACCATTGTGGCGGGTGCTGCTGGCTGCAGCACCCGCCGCAATGTTAAAAATGTATGTAGTGTGTTTCCTTGCACTATGTGCCAGGCACCAGGCGGTGCCTGCCACTTAGTGCATGGAAATGTAGGGGCGTACCATGGGTACCCCCACCCCACCCCCCTACCCCCAGTGCACCATCACCTCCCCCCAACACAAGGGGTTTCTGCAACGGGCCTCCGAATGCAATCTCCGCCAGCCTTTCAATTGCGTGTTTACCAACCACAGAAAGGCTGGCTGCGGCCAGCATCGTAATTTTGCGGACAGTGCTTGCTAGGCACGCCACGATTTTAGGCATGCTGACCGCTCCGCCTGGCAATCGGTACGATTGCCTGTGGCGGAAGTATGGCGGGTGGTATTTGCGTCCGCCGTGGTCGGAAAGCGATTCCCCCACCATCCTAATGTGGCAGGGGGGAATTGCTTTCAGGTGGCAGAGGGCCCGCCACTACACTGCTGGCGGTGGCGGGCCTTCTGCCATCGTAATGAACCCCTATGTTATTGCAAAATACACAAGGAAAACTGGATTTCAGATCATTGTGCTTAAACCACGAAAATAAAAACTGCAAAGGTTAAAACATATTTGTTATCCTCGTGTGCTTGACCCAGGAAAATAATACTTAGTTGTTTACTTTAGATCTGCCTGGAATGAAAATAACTGGTCGTAAGGAGTCACCATAGCTAATTTTAATGTAGCCAAAGGGAGCGCCTTTAAAACTCTGTCTTTGCTCATTTTTAATCTGCAGCGCGCATAAATTTAAGGAATTTCCTGCAGAACATCGCTGCATCTCCTATGAGACAGGCTATGACCGCTTGCCAACCAGTACGTATGCTGTTTCTAATAAAGTACTGTCTCAGCAACCCTTTCTGTTCCGCCATAGCTGGGCAGATACAAACAATATTGCCGATATCTTCCTTTGGATAGTTACAAATGCGACATAAGATCTCAGCAGTTGATCTCCTCCAAACAGGGGAATTGAAACCTATTTCACAATTACCTAATCGATGTCTCGGCAGCTTGAGCTTAGAGTTTAGATCAAGCAAGCCCCCTTACTATGTTCGAGATTTGAGGAGTTCATATAAACCTGTTATCATCCATGCATGAAATCTTACGGACAGCACAGCTTTGTCCTTAAGGGATTAGATCTTTTTCCTGGATGAATGTGTAACTCTGTTAAACGCTGGTTGTAAAAGGGTTAAAGCCCAGAGATCCTCAGCCTTAAAAGTGGTTAATGCCAGGTTTAGATAATCATATGCCAAAATGTTTCTAGGTTCACTTATGATTTTACACACAATAGAACTTAAGGTAGGTCTTGAATCGTTTTTTAGCCTATCATAACATTTCAAATAAGCACCCAAGATGCTTATACTCTGTCTCCTGAGACCGAACTCAAGGCGAATTTGAGCAGAAGAGGCCTGGCAAGGACGATCAAACAAGCATCGACTTATTCCTGCTATGGCATTATCAATTGGTTTAAATCAGTCAAAATGATACATTGTTATTCATGGAAACATTGGTACGGCCATATATTCGACCTGAGGAAAGATGGTGATACAGCTGACTAGGAAGCTTATTATCTGTGTGTGCTACTTGAGTCTGGCTCACTGAACTGCACTCAGGAGAGCCTCCATTTCTTTGTTACTTATTATCGTCAATGTCCTTCCATCTAGTGCTTTTTGATGACTAGGGATGCTATTCAGACACCTCGCTAAATTAGTACTTAAGGCTAAAAA
This sequence comes from Lissotriton vulgaris, assembly GCF_964263255.1. NCBI lineage: Eukaryota > Metazoa > Chordata > Amphibia > Caudata > Salamandridae > Lissotriton > Lissotriton vulgaris. The sequence continues at coordinate 1,222,104,920 of NC_141693.1, forward strand.
CTCTTGAAAAAGAAACTTGGTCGACACTAAAACTTTATCAGCCCGTGCAACGCATCCACTGTGATGATATTATCTTAGGCTCTAAAAACTGGCAATAGCCGCCGTCGTACAGACTTGGTCTAACATGGGCATCACATCAGTGGGGCAGGGGCTGTTCGACAAATGTGTTCTACACACATTTGCTGGCATCTGCCAGATGTTCTACGTTCTAAGGGGTCAGTTCCCAATGAAGGGCTCTGTTGGTAGGGTGATTCGCCAAACATGTAACCTCAATAAATACTTGGAGTCTTACACATGCACTTTTCATCTTGACTTGAACGACAAAATCAGTTATATTGCTTCACTGTATCATATGAGGTGTGAGCAAAGCAACTAAAAACGAGTTCTATGACGCAGAGTGGGATTTGGCATCAATGTGCAACACATGCCTTACTCGGAACGCCAAACATAGGCTCATATGAAGCATGTTACACTGTACCTACCTGAGTCCACAGTAGGCTGTGCACCAGCCCATGGTGCACCATTGAGAGAGCTGAATTCCCCCATATGGTCTGGACATGCCCAAATATTTAGATATATTGGAAAGAAGTCACAGATGTGGTGGCTGCCACTACTATGTCTAGTATATGCAGATCAGACTCTTATTTACCAGGATTAATGACAAGACTGGAGTGCAGTTTCACAGCCCAACCACTTCTTTTGGCCCCAAGTCCGATAGCGATGTTGCAAAAATCTCAACAGGCCCTTTCCATATGCACGAAGAGCTGAACTGTGAAATTGGTCTGAAGCTGAGAACAGAGTTCTGATTGAAATATATAGAAAAAATAAGGAAACTCAGCCATTTGAGAGTGGTAAACTAGCCCAAAGGAATGTAAATTTCACCAGGGTAGAGAAGATAGTTGCACGTTTTAAGTTCTATATACCCAGTTCAATATTTAGTTTCTTATGCACAACTGGCCCAGGGGAGATTTAGATAAAACAAGGGACTGGGGCTATGGCAGCTGAACTACGTAGATGCTACGGCAAGTAATAGTCGTTACTCATATGTCATGCTCAGCTGCCTACAAAGTGACTTGTTAAACGTACCACAATATTGGCGTGCAACTGCATGTCCCTATAGAACGACTTCCCAACATGCATAAGAGGCTGTTATTGGGACCGACGTGGGCCTGAAACAACAGTTAAGATGCTGTATGAGATTTGTTATACAAAGTGTTGTTTTATAATGTAAGATGTATATGTAAACATTGCGCGACGGAAAGTGCCACTGCTGGCTTTGGAAATCGAATCCATATCCATATCCATATTCCATCTATACTACTATTATAAAGCGAGAACTGGGAACCTTTGAGGCGGGTAAACTCCAGAAGTACACCATCAATAATAACACCCAATACAGCGTTGGAAAGGGGAGGCCCAGGAGATGGACATAGGCTATACATTTCTACAACATATACATTACGAAGGGCAAACAACATTCTAGATAAAGTAGTTCCTTGTAGGCATTGTTCAGTGGGCGGTAACATTGCCAGAGGGGCATGTCCCAAAATACATCACACTTCACTCGGTTACAGGAAACACAGCCCCTTCTAGCACTCAAGCACACACAAAACACAGCCCATTCAAGCACTCAAACACACACAAAACACAGCTTCAGCAAGCACACACAAGCACACACAAAACACAGCGACTTCAGCAAGAAAGGTGTAAGTGGACACATAAACACCTTTTGAAAATATCGACTTCTGTAGCATTACAGTGGTGACATAAACAGCGTTTTTGACATGTGTGGAACTAAACATGTCTGTGCAATGGGCTCAATACTCACTGACTACGCCATACATTCATCAGGGTTCGGAGCATAAACAAAGGGGCGCGGCTTCGGGAGGACAACAGACGCGGTAACACAAGTCACAGCCCACTTCACAAGGCGGTCACTGTTGAGCAAGCCTTGCACAAGCATCCAATGGCGCAACATGAACGAACGCAAACACTGTTGGCCGCGCCTTCCACCCAAACAACCAATCACGCAACTTAACATTAAAATACCACAGCAATTGAAACGAGAAATATGCTAAACCTTCAACCATTGCTGCAACACGCACGTGATTAATACAAAAACAAAAAAAGGAATGATTCATGCATTCGGTCTCGGACCATTATTGCTGTCAGAGGCACTAACGCGGTGAACAAACAGAGAACTACATTTAATGCGCTACAATAAACACACTTTGAAAAAGACATTGTCAGAGGGCACGGAAACAAGAACAAGGCTCATTCAAGAAGCCTTGAGGCTGCTTTCAGTCCTCGTGGCAGGGGAAAAAAAACAGGGCGATTTAAACAAACCTCGAGCCCGCTTTCCCAAAAATTAAACACACGTCTAACGTTGATGCAGGGGCCTGCACAGGGGCCGGGCAGGGAAAAAAATACAAGGACAAATCAACAAGCCTAATTTACATTGCAGGGGCCAATTCCACAAGCCTCACTTACATTGCACAACGAGGCATAAAGTACGCTAATTTATGGCACTTTCTACATGTATAACGTTGTTGCAGGGGCCAGGAAAAATCTGTGCTCAGAGCCCTAGCGCTAATTGCTAAACAAACGTTGTTTCAGGGGCCAGGAAAAAGCTGTGCTCAGAGCCCTCGCTCTAATTGCTAAACAAACAACAACAGACAGATTACAAATATCTCCTCAACATCACAGGTTGAATAGGGGGGCTGGCACTCAAAGGAAAACAATCACATTTAAATAACACTCCTTACACTTGAAAAAAGAGACGCACCACATTACACGTTAGCACAGGGGCCACACAGGACAACTAAAACAGAAGGAATTCATTTAAGTCTCATTTACATTGACAAAAGAGGCATGCTGTATACAAATTGACGCAAAATTACGCAACTTCATGCTTGGTGGCTGACACTCAAAGGAAAACATGCACATTTAAATAACACTCCTTATACTTCAAAAAAGAGACGCACTACATTACTAATTAACACAGGGGGCGGACAGGAAAACAAGGACGCACTACATTACACGTGAGCACAGGGGCCACACAGGACAACAAAAACAGAAGGAATTCAATAAGCCTAATTTACATTGACAAAAGAGGCATGCTGTATACTATGTGACGCAAAATTTCACACATTCATGCTTGGGGCCTGGTACTCAAAGGAAAACATGCACATTTAAATAACACTCCTTATACTTACAAAAACACACACACTACATTACACGTTACCACAGGGGCCGGACAGGAAAACAAAAAGAGGAGTAATACAATAAGCCTCATTTAAATTGAAAAAAGAGCCATGATATATACTAATTGACGGCGCTTTACCCTACTTGATGGTACTTTGGTCTGTGGAAAATATAAACAACTTACCCATGCTCACAAACAGTCCTAGGAATCTATCTATCTATACTACTATAATAAAGGAAGAACTTTCAGCCTTTGAGGCGGGTAAACTCGGGAACCACAGCGCCAATCCACACACCCGATACACCGTTGGAATCGCCATAGGCTATATAAATGTTAAAAAAAACGTTATTTAAAAAATGTACAGTAAAAAAAAAAAGTAGTCCCTCTGAAGTAGCTCCGGCCGCGACATGCGTGCTCAAGTCAGGAGCGCGGGGAGGAGCGGCGTCCAGGAGCGCCGCGAGGAGCGGCGGACATGGCGCGGGGGAGGAGCGGTGACGTGAGGAGCAGCGGACAGGCCAGCGGCGGTGCGAGCAGCGGACAGGCTGGAGGAGCGGTGGCTGAGGTAAGGGAGCGGCGGACATGGCGCGGGGGAGGAGCGGTGACGTGAAGAGCAGCGGACAGGCCAGCGGCGGTGCGAGCAGCGGACAGGCAGGAGGAGCGGCGGCTGAGGTAAGGGGACCCATGTCGGGGCAGGCGGGGGTCGGGGCAGGCGGGGGACGGGCCTGGCGGGGGCCCGGGCTGCTGGACAATGTCGGGGCGGGCGGGGGTCGGGGAAACCTGTTGCTCCCGGACAAGGTCGGGACGGGCTGCTAGTACTAATATAATAAAGAGAGAGCCCAAACCTTTGAGGCGGGTAATCTCAGGAACCACAGCACCAATCACAACACCCAATACAGCGTTGGAAAGGGCAGTTGCAGCAGAAAGACATAGGCTATGCAGATGCCCACCATATACATTTAAAAGGTAAAAGAACCGTGCCAGCAAAGTAGTCCCTTGTGGGCGTGTCTGCGTTGTGCTGTGGGCGTGTGCTGGGGCCGTGACAAACGCTGGGGGCGTGTGGTACGTTCCGCCCTTCATGCCACGTCTCATATTGTGTGCCAATACCCCTGCACCCCATAATCATAACCCACCCTTACTCCTTAAAATACCCCAACACCCTTAAACACTAACCCATCTTAACCCTATAAATATACCCTGTACCCCAAAACACAAACCTATCCCTAAACCCTAAATATACCCCTGTACTCCAAAACCCAAACCTAGCCCTGAACCCTATAAATACCCCTGTACCTCAAAACCCAAACCTACCCCTGAACCCTAAAAATACCACTGTACCCCAAAACCCAAACCTAGCCCTGAACCCTAAAAATACCACTGTACCCCAAAACCCAAACCTACCCCTGAACCCTAAAATACCCCTGTACCCCAAAACCCAAACCTACCCCTGAACCCTTAAAATACCCCTGTACCCCAAAATCCAAACCTACCCATGAACCCTAAAAATACCCTTGTACCCCAAACCCAAACTTAGTCCTGAACCCTAAAAATAACCCTGTACCCTAAAAATAACCCTGTACCCCAAAAACCAAACCTACCCCTGAACCCTAAAATACCCCTGTACCCCAAAACCCAAACCTAGCCCTGAACCCTAAAAATACCCATGTACCCCAAAACCCAAACCTAGCCCTGAACCCTTAAAATACCCCTGTACCCCAAAACCCAAACCTACCCTGAACCCTAAAAATACCCCTGTACCCCAAAACCCATACCTATCCCTAAACTCTAAAACTACCCCTGTACCCCATAACCCAAAACTATACCTGAACCCTTAAAATACCCAAACACCCCAAAACATATACCTCAGTACCCCAAAACATATACCCCTATACCCATACTTACCTTATCCAAACATTAAAAAACACATGTTTTTACCATTCATGCATTTACAACGAATTTCGTTGTAAATGTATGCGTGGTAAAAGCATATAAAATGTAATGCCATGCGTTATAATGGCATTGTGGAGTCATGGTACTTTCGTAATGAAAGTATGCGGAGTGATGGTATGCGGAAAGAAAGTTGAGGAATAATGGGTGTTTACCCTCCCCCGGTAAATACATTGGTGGCACGGCGGCCCACATCTCCAGCAACATACTCCTATTTTTTCACCACCCATTTGAAAAATCCACAGGTCCCTCTCATTGATGGCCAGCACCGACATACACTTTTAGACACAACTCCCGCCACAAGTTCTAGAATTGCGAACTTTAGAGCTGGGGAGCTACGTTCCAATCTTGCTCAACATCCTGTGATTCTAGGCAAATCGATTTATCTCCCCGTGCCTACCACAAATGAATGTGTTCTTCTGTAATGTAAATTGTGCTCATGCCATGTTGTCGAGTTCGCTCTATATAATGTGGCAAGGAAAAATAAAGTAGGGAAACTCGAGTTCACACACTACCGAATGCGCACTCTTAAGTGCATCAGCAGTGCACAGTGAATCAGAGAATTTCACAGGCCTGTCACAGATAAGAAATGCTATCAAAACGAAATCCTACAAAACAATATACTACTGGCTGGCAGCAATTCATTCCCGGACAACGTCGGGACGGGCTGCTAGTAAACATATAAAACAACTGACAAAATCACAGATTTATGGCAAAAACTATGCCTAATGCTATCTAGAAGAGATATTGTTCCAGATATGGTATTTGAGTTGTGATGATCTGAATAATGCAACATCTACTTTCTTTAAAATTAGAGTGTATCCTATTGAAATAGCTCGCTCGGCTTTACTGAACCAAAATAGTAAGGGGGGGTGATATCAGAGATGGGCCTTTTTACTGGTGCACTCAGAAATTTGCCAGGAGGCGACAGGAGCAAAGAGCAAACTGAAGGTACTTTTTTCGAGGGTGGCAGACGCTAAAAGAAAGTGCAAACATGCAAATAAAGGGAGATTGGGATGTCTTGTGGCTGCTGTTAAGAGCCATATTGTGTTGAAATATATACTCATATCCCACTCCTAACTGACCATGAACGGCAAAGTACTACCTCTTCAAAAGTCACAAACAGTGCATGTTGTATGCTCAGTGTCGGGTAAAGATGCACAATTTAAATGTGCTTACGGTTGTTTTAAAATATATATTTGGTTGTTTTAAAAATATATGTATTTGGTTGTTTTAAAATATATATTTCTTACTTTTAAGTCTTTTCTAAACTTAATTATCCCTTTGTTTTTGAAAGAGGTACATGTGAACCACATTTATGTATGCATGTGGGTGTCTGTGTATGCGCCCATGCACAACCAGAGACAAGGAGGGCACAGTAGTCATTGATGGGTAGGTTTAGGGGACTCAGGGACCCATACAGTAAATACAACGTCGTTTCCCTCCTGTATCTGAGGACTTTAAGTGGACCTTGTACAGATCTGACAGCAGTTATGATCATTAGATTCACCATAAATAACCTTTCCAGTTGACTAAAGTGCTTTGGAATGAGGTTTGCAAGAAAGAATAGTCTGCTTTATTGTGTGTTTTTATGAAGTAAAGTGCATTGTGTGAGGTTAAGTTACAAAGACAACACCATTATACTTGTAATAGGCACGTTTTCATATATGTCATTGAAAGGAGTTGTTCACTAAGCGTTCCCAATTTTTATGTTCGTGGAACAGGTTGCATACTTCGATGCGTCTTCCTGTTTCTCTGAAGAGGAATGGGCACTTTTGCAGGAATGGCAGAAGAAACTTTGCCAGAACATGATGAAGGAAATTGACCAAGCTTTGATGTCTCTAGGTAAAGTTCCATCACCTTTTAAGCTGTTGTGTGATGCATGAGACGTGGTATTTGATTTTATTGTGTCCCAGGATAATTTAATGCCTGTCCTACCACAAAGAATTGCAAGATCCTGATAAACTTATGTTCCAGTGTTAAGAATATATGCCAACGTACAGGTCGATATAGCAGCCATAGGTATTAGAGCACAATAGGGAAACGAGGTGGTAAGAAATGTGTGTAAGTAGTGAACGTGGGAACTACTATCATGGATATATTTATCAATATGGGCAAGTGGTGGAGTCGGGTACAGTTGAGTTCTGTAAGAATACCAGCCCCTGAAGACCAATTGGAGAGAAGAAACACATTGCAAAAAACACAGATTGGCTAAATTCATTGTTCTGGTTTAGGGCCTGGACTGTTATGCTCAGGTACTACCTTCAGATGTCAGATACAACCTCATAAACGTAAATGATGAAATCATATGCCACGCATTGCCATCTTGTACCATGTAAGGTCTTCTAAGCCCAAGTGGTACCTTAAGATGCCTAGCAACAGCCACTATATTCTCATATACAGAACTCTTTACCAACTCCAGTTCATATTGCTACTCAAGCCTTTGTAACCACAGCGATCTGGTATACAACCTTTACAACAAATCTTTTACCACGCACTACCATTACAACGCAGCTTTTACAACGCAGACCATTACCACGCATTGCTCTGGGGGGCGCTCCTGGATAGGGAATAAGTTTAATTTACTATCCAACACCTTCCCTAGTGTCCACGGGGACTGGAGTTGGAATAGTAAATTAAACTATTTCACTATCCAGCACCCCAAAGCGCTATGCGTTGTAATGGTATGCGTTGTAAAAACTGCATTGTAAATGCATGCGTGGTAAAAGTATGCGTGGTAACGTCATACGTCCCAGCGATCTATGCCCAGTTATAGGTATATGGTCCATGGTAATACAATTTTAATACCACCTGCGGTCTCGTGCCCAGTTGTGCCATCATGTGCCTAGGGAGGCTTCATGTAATCAACAGTGCCTTCTAACCCCTATTTCCCTACTCCACATCAAGGACGGCTTTCATGTGCTGAGGGGGTACGGTAAAGAAAGGAGTCCTCTTGGTTGGATATTTAGCACTCCTTCTGAGTAAGAGCAGTCTTGTTGGCATACTACACTTCTAACTTGAACCTGAAGGCACTGTGCAGACAGTTGCCTCCTCACGGAGAGCACTCCTCTTCACCTATTTCCATTGTGTGGATCCAGACTTCTGGGGTTCATATCTCTCTTTTTATGGCTGATGTCAAGTGCGCAGGATTGCAGGGAAGAATAATTATATTTAGGAAGCTGGTAGAAGGGGTAACGGAAAGATGGAATTTGAGGAATGCACATAATGCTTCACAGAAGATGTACTAAAACACCATCGAAACTCCCGCTATCCCTGTTTTACTAACGGCAAATGGTATCCTCATGTCTGGTATCATGTTCACACCTCAGCCCCTCTTTGTTTACCTTCAGATTAAAGAATACATGCTTGTAACAATGCATACATTTTCTCTGGGGATTATTTCCATAAATGCTGGTCACTATGAAGCAAAGTAGCATTGTTCTGGGGGCCAACAGGTGCATTAAGTTGACCTTCTGATTGCTACATTTAGGGCATCCAGATTTTTCAGTGTTGCCCCCTTCTGTCAGATTATTTTGGTGTAAAGTGAAGTTGATAACATATATAAATGATGAAGGTGTTCATTGGTTGACCGTTAGACCTGTGTTATGAATTTAAGGGAAGTAGCTATATTTGAAGGACAGATAGGAGGACCAAGGTCTCTTTTCCACTTGTTGTAATCTGCCAAATCCTCTAGGGTTACATAATTAATTATAATAGATTTAGGGCGTTGAAAGATTTATAATGCCTATTGTTCTTCAGTGTTAGCAGCTCTATTGACAACTGTCACAGGGAAAAAGTGTACTTGTAGAAATTGAACGATTCTTTTTAGGCGCATTAATAGAAGAATGGAGGTCAAGAAGGCTTACAAAGCAATCCAAAACTGATCATGTGTTTCAGTGTTAATAATATTTTGTGCCTCACACTTCAGAATGTGATGTTTTATAAAATCTGAGAAGGTCTTATTGTCCCAGTTATTCTTTTGCCTTGAAATATCTATAGAGTTATGCTCTTTACAAAAATGTAACCCAAGTAGATAGCACAACTAGAGTCCTCTTCAACCTTCGTGTTCTGTACAATTTGGAAACACTTAACATATGTAGCATATTTTCAGAAATACAGCGTTCAAGAAAAATAAGCTGCAAAAATGCAGCTCATAAAACAGTATCACCTTGTTATTCATAATTGCCGCAAATTTGCTGCCTATAGAAACTGAACAAAAAGTCTGTAACTATATAATCTCAAACTTCATCTCAAAGAGGTTAGCTACAGCCATTTTAATGCTCTTCATGGTTTCTTCTTACCTCGATAAAGAACATGATTTTAGAGTAGGTTACAAAACGTTCTTTATAAAAGGCATGGGATTGAGCATGATTAATAGGAAAGAATATGTACTTTACCTGTGTTAATATGATGTAGGAGATGTAGGAATTAGTTTTTTAGGTCTCGCCTAGTGATGCAGCGCCATGCGCTGTCGCCTAGGCGAGGTCTATTGTTGCTGACTTGCTTTGCAATGCAGGACAGGATAGGTGCACGTGCTTGAAAAACATCAGCTGTGAACACGTACCCCAGGCGTTAGCTGAAGTGGCAGGACAGGACATGTGCACTGCTTGTGCACATGGCCCCCGGACAGGCCATGAGCACGGTTACAGCATCTCTTTCAGACAGCCAATATGCACCCACAGCGTCTCTTCTCTTCTCTGGCGAACCCAGCACTTTTGCGCGCTCCCCCACGCTTTCACTTTCGCGCGTGAGGCTCGCCCCTCTTCTGTTAAGGCGTGTAAGGCGTGTCATCCGTGCGAGTGCTCAGCACGCCTGCTGCCTCCTCAACACAGCCTGCTCCTGTGCCTGGCTTGGGTCGCTGTGAACCATCCTGGCGTGCCCAGCTGCCGAGCCCCGTGAAGGAGGAGGCTGACCTGCTTTTGGAGAGGCTCACGCCATCACAGTAAGTGCTGCTATTTGTGTCATTATGTGGCGGGACAGTTACTTACCATCCGGCATCTGTGCTGGAGGGGGGGAGCCGAGGCTGCTAATCCTCGCAGAGGTAGGGGTGCTCATGAGGCGCTCATAGTCTAATGTGGATAGCGCTGTTCTCATGGCAGCTGGTGAACAGCGAAGCTAGTTGGAAGGGAGGCGTGCAATACTATTATAAAGCCACTGAGACACTTTAAATGTATCTATAGGTTTAATAAATGCCAAAGGTTTCCATCTTTGTAAATGTACATTCGTACAATAGCGTTTACCGAGCATCTGAAGTAAAGAACTGCCTGAAGGACGTCACTTTAAAAGCAAACATCTGAGCTGGAGTCAAGTGTTGCCAACAGCCACCACTGAGTCCACGTATATATTTTTTTGCATCAATGTGCTCTGATTTAGGCAGAGATGGGAAATTGCACACTCTAGATATACTCATTTGTCCCAAGATTACCCAGTGCGGCAAAAGAGAGACAGATAGGTTCTGTTTCTATGTGTAACAATTTAGCATATATCCGCAGACGCTGCAATGAGAAAATACCCTCTTAATCTTTGATACCCCTGAGTGCCACCACACAGTCACATTGGCAAGCATCTCACTTGTCCTCTTAGGTGATGCACTTTAAAACCCAACAAGGGGGGCTCACAAAGAATGTGGCGGGAATCATAGAGTTTGAAACACGTCTGTCTTAGGCTCAAAGTAACCACGCTGTGTTGGAGTGTATTTTCAGAGGCATTTTGACAAAGGTGATTTTTGGAAACCTTTCTAGTGAAGAAAGAACATACTGTGTGAGTGGCTGTATACTGCGCATGACAGAAAGCACACTATAAATTCTTCTAATGAAAGTACAATATAATGTTTTTTAGGTCTGGCCTAGCGATGCAGCGCTTGCGCTGCTCTTTTTTTAAATTGGTGGTGGGAAGGGTGGGGCAACACAGAGGGAGGGGAAGTATGTTTCGGAGGGGGCAACACGGGGTGGGAAAAAGCAGCCAACGCTGGCCGCATTATAGCACACTTTTTATTTAATGTGGAGCAGAAGGCAATACTGGGAAGGAGTTAACTGACAATGGAGGATGAGGGGACAACAAGGACGAGAGGTGGAAGAACATGGACGAGGGAGGGAAAAATGCAGAGGGGAGAGGGAGGAATACAAAAATGGGACAAGTACAAGAGGGAGCCAGCTGAAAAAGACGTAGTCTGCTGGAGTGTTTAATCATAAATTAAAAAAAAACAGTATGGAAAAACAAGCAGTGACATAACACAAGTAATGTGTCCGTGCTCGAAGGGAGGGACAAACTCACCAAGAGAAAGGAAACCTACAGCAACTGACCAATAACAAGCATTTGCAATGCAAGAGGTCTCACTTTTTTTTACATTTTAACCGATTGGTATTGTAAATGACAACGCTTTTTGTTACTACAGATTATTAAACACATAAATAAAAGGCATTGTCATTTACAATGTCAATAACTCAAAATCTCGCAAATGCGCGACCTATTGCATTGCAAATGCTTGTTCTTATTTGAAGCAGTCTATCGGGTTGCCCTGAAAACGGACTAATAGTTTAACTGTGGCAGTACAACAGTTTTGAAAGTATATGTTATGCTAAATAAGTCACAATGTACTCTGAATAAGATGAGTGAAGGAGGAAAGACCAGGCCTTAAGAGTTGTGTGTTTTTGACAAGTATGGAAAATCCGTATAGTGAGTGATATTGCTGAGCTAATTTGATGGTATTTGGAGATATAATACTGGTTATCTGTAAAAAGGTCAATATCATCAGCAGATACTGCCAAGCAGTTAATGATGCCTTTGTAGTGCCAAGCAGAAATTCTGATCTATAATACTGGTTATCTGTAAAAAGGTCCATATCATCAGCAGATGCTGCCAAGCAGTAAATGATGCCTTTGTAGTGCCAAGGAGAAAGTCTGGCATTCGATAAGAGCATAGTTTAAAAAGGCTCCAAGTCCAGAAAGTATTGATGATAATGGTCATCCCTGCATTGCACCAGATTCACTTGTGAACCTACCAAAACAGATAGATTTGCAAATGATTTGTACTGTATAGTAATCGTGTTAATAAATCTTTACAAGAAGCTCATCTTTATCACAGGAAATACCACCAAACTCCAAAGGCCTTCTCAGCTTCCAGAAGCGTTGTTGCCAGTTGAGCTGCCATGTGCTCAACAATATCCGGTGGTGTGTCATTTGCTGACCTAGTATGAACTCATGTTGGTCTTTCAATATGAGATGAAAGTAGTAGAAGTATATTGTTCACCAGTAGGTTTTCAGTAGATTTTGCTATTGGAGATCAGAACTGATCTAGGGTGATAATGTGCTCCATCATTTGGTCACTGTTCTATTATAGAAAGATGGATATGTTTGAATAGGATCAGTACTCAGGAATGTGTCCCACCCCTAGAAACAAGGGTATGTGTTCTGCATTGAACACTTTATACAGTTCTTACTTGATCCCGGCCTTACTAGTCACCTTGTTATTTGAAACATTATTGATGACAGATTTAACCCTGTTTACAGTAAGAGGAAATTGACTAGCGAGTATGCCTCATAAAGACACACGCAGTATATGTTGTCCATCTATAAAACAACAATTTAGGACACTGCACCAGAGCACACATTCAAAATGGAAAAACATCACTTTGGTGTATTTGATACAATTAAATGGTTCCATGTGTGTAGTAATCCTTATTATAAAATGTATATAGGATTGTATTTCCAGATACGCCAAATTTGACAAATATTACTGAATGGCCAGGAACGCAATAACAGGTTTTATTTAAACTATTTTCTACACTTATTTAACTGTTATTGAAAGAATTCCAAAAAGGGTGACCCTCAAAAACCATGAAAGAAATCGAAAGAGGGGTTCATGACTTACCTGAATGCTATTGAAGGTGGTGAAATGGCAGTAGATAGATGTAAGATCATTGTATTGCATTGTCTGGCTTTTGAGGAACAAGATGTGTTTCGAAGTTCGGAAGTCTACCACGGATTGTATGTCATTTAGGGAAAGGTGACCTGAATGATATTAATGAGTCATTGTTGAGGATGAAAAATGTTTTAAACCCAACAAAAGCATAACTTTGGAAAGATATAGTTTCTACACCAGAACCCAGTCATCTGAGGAGTTCCTGAGTAGTTTGAGACTCTTATGGATATCATTTTATTTCAAATGAAATGATTAGAGATCAAATAATTGTCAACAAAAGAAGTAGGAAAATTCCGGATCAGTTATGAATAATTGGTGATCCGTTGTTGCAAGGTGCAATCACTACAGCCAAAGCAGTTGAACAATCAGAAATATGTATGAAAACGGTGAGTGAAGAAAGAAATAAGCAAAATGTGGAAGCAGGCAGTGTTCTAAACAAAGAAAGGAATTATAGTAGGGTAAAGAAAACTGAAAAAAACTATGTGTTACGACAGTGAGATCTACAAACGTGACTTCCTACAAAGGTTGTCCAGCCATTGGGGAGGACTGCAAAATATGGGTAAAATTGTACATTTTGGGAGACTAAAAGAAAGTTGTAAAAGGCCCAAAGGTGATGGAGGCCAGTGTATGGAGTTGTAGTGAGGATACAAATGGTAAAAGTGAAGAGATTCTTGGATTTGAAAGGGAACACGGTTGTCTGTTAGCTGTAACGGAGATGAGAAAAGCATAATGGAGGAAAGAAGAAATCAACGAAATATTACGTCAATATTTGCAGAAGAAAGCTTATTCTGATGGTGGGTTTTGGCTCACAATAGACAATTATAACTAAGGAAAACATTATGCGATCAGCTCAGAAGATTTAGAGTAATCAGATATAAATCCAGAAGCTTTTGAGGAGAGTGTTAAAATTGATGTTTAAAGACAGAAATGCAAGCGTAAAATTATATGTGGCATTAATGGAAATTGATGGATTGTGTTGGAGGGACCAATATGAGTTGGTCTGGAGCCAAAGAGGAAGTTCAAGTGTTATTGTGAGAGAGTCTGAAAACAAAACATTACTAAGTTAATTTATGTTCTTCGATTCTCACTTCTTTGTCTGTTGTAGTGCATATGTGTGAGCATTTTCTCATCTAGATTCGTCAAAGTGCTCCTCTGTGCATTTAATTGTCTATTCCTGCATGTGTGCATCTCTTTCTGTAGACCAATCTGTTTGACTTTGTATGCAATTTCATCTGTGGGCCTTTCAGTACTACTGTACATACTGGTTCCACTAGCATTTCCCCTTCCTTTATTGGGTTTTGCCTCCTTTGTATTGATAATTTTAGCTGTCCATTCCCCCCACATTGATTCTTCTCTCGTTTCTGAAGATCACATATGTATTTGTATTGTAGTGGAATTCAAACAGTATGGAAAATGTGGATGATCACTAATGTCACTTATCTTTTAATGTCAGGCTCGGTGATTACCACTATGGTCTTTTCATTAAGAGCTAAGGAAAAGCAAAAGATGCTCATTACAGACAGCCAGGAGTCGGAAAGAAGACACTCTGTTAATACTTCTCCAAGTAAGTGAAACATCTATTAAGTCTGATATGATTGAAACGCTTAAAATGATCTTCCCAAATACATACATTTACCAGCTGACCACATGTCATCAAGGAAACCATTTTCCAGATTTGGGCTATACTTTAGAAACCTATTGCATTCAGGGAGTTGTGTTACTGAGAACAGCTATATGAGCAAGCACTGGCAAAGCCAATAGGTCTTATCTATGCAAGAGCTATTGGCTTACCAATGTGTTTCAGTCATGTTGTACACCAGCGTGGCTGCTGTTCAGCATGGTAAAAGTTAATAGCATAGAGAAGAGTGGGGTGGAGTGTCATAGAGTAGAACGGCAAAGAATGGAGTCGTTTCGTAGAGAGGAGTGGCATAGAGTGTTGTGTATTGGAATGGCATACAGTGGAGTGACATAGCGTGGCGTAGGGTGGAGTGGCGTAGAGTATCTTAAGGGCAAAACATATGTGACTGAAGGTTACTGGTTTGCACACTTTTTGTCTCTATATTCTACTCCAGGACCATGAAGTGTAAGACTTCCACACATCATTGCATAGTGGTGAATTGACTGTTTTCCTTAAATTACATTTTACAGACAAGTAATGGGCAAAAGAGGGGAAAGGCCCCCTGGTCTTCATAGGATACCAGCTGACCTGTATAGATCTGATCCCATTCTCAGATACAAGACTATTTTAAATAGGGATCTCCTAACTCTGAACCGTTTAAGAGCAAAAATAGTGCCTCAGTACAAGAAAGCCAACAAGAATGACCCCTCAAACTATTTCTATTAAGCCTTATAGACCCTTCTAGAACATTTATCACTCTGTCCAGGATCGAGGATAATAAGATACTTTCACACACCCTAAGAGAGTTAAGAAGGACACCTGTTTATCAAGGGTTTAGGGTGTATTTACCTTTATAAAGAGTGTGTTGTGCTGAAGGAATCACTTTATGTGGAGTTTGTGGCTCTGCGTTCTGACTTGTTAATGTCCCCAGGCATCTGTTATGATTAATAATTTGTGTCTCCCGCTTATTTCTTGCACATTCATGAAAGGGTGCACAATGAGACTTTTGCTTCAGTGTGCTGAAGGCCTTGTGTGGAGGTAAGATTGCAACCCCTTGTTTGCTGATGACACCTTAAAGATATCCAGTGGCCTGCAAATGCTACTAGATACATCAACGAGATCTGTACCTTAAAGGGCTTGATTATTAACATCCCTAAAACAAATCTAATGATATTTAAATCATATATAGAGCTCAAGAACAGTTTTAAAATGGACAACTTTTCCCCTTAAGCTGGTGTATGAATTTACATACCTGGGCATTGTCAATGACATTCGATATGTAATGGAAAAAACTTAGATTAATGTTAAGAACAGCACACACGAGAAGAGCGAATGTTTGAGCTCCTCAATATTTGCTGTTGAGGTGTATAAATTAGGGGCCTGATTCACAAAGGGCCTCCGCACAGTTGTGGGGGAGTCTCTGTACTCTAGGCGGAATCTCCACAATGAGAATTCTCCGGCTCGAGTGTGGAGACTCCCCACAACAGCTGGGCCTCCGCCACAAGTGAGGAGGTCCTTTGTGAATCAGGCTGTAGGTGTACAAACTGCAGTGCCAAAATGCTGACATTATATGTAGCTGAGATATAGGTGCCGAGATATGGGGCTACTCCAGTGTTTCAGAATTATGTTTAAGCAAGAAAGCTTAATTTGATTACCCACCAACCCCTCAATGGTAGTCTTGTTTTGGGATCTTTGGATAAGGGGTATTAACTCACTTTCTCAGTTAAGACCACACCTATATTGGATTAGAGTATGGTGGAGACCTGAACTAAGCCACTACAGGAAGGCCCTACGTGATGTTCTAGGGCTCCCTGGTAGTTAAACACTTGAGTGGTTGCACATGTCCGTGACCTGTAAAAATATTATGCGTGTGTAGCGGGGTGAGCAGTAATAGGCAACAATCGGGTTTTAGTGCGTGGGGGTTTTATTTGTTGAAAGAGAAAGTCTGTACAAGTTTTCCTGGGAGTGGGTCTCCTCGGGGATCGGCTCCTCTCAGGCCGCTGTTTCCTTCTCGTAGCCTCTGTCTTTTTCCCGGATTGGGCTCCGTCTCGTTTCCACTGTATCTGTCTCCGTGGTTACGCCTTCAGTCGCCTCGGAGGAAGGGACACGAGAGGAGGTATCAGTACGAGTGAACACACACTTTGAGTGAGGGAAAAGGAGTGAGGAATCCCAAAGATGCAGCTATACAACGTCGGTGAAGGGGGGGAGGGGTTAAGTGCGGGAAGGGTTCCCAGGGATTAGGGCCAGAAAAGGATTTACTCTACAAGCGGTTTCCCTGCCTCCTCACCCAACCCGAGATACGGTCACGTACCTCTGTGAGCCACACGCCTCCAGGTCACGTGCGGCTGGGCGCCTCGTGATGCCGTTGGCCTCCTGGCTCCAGCGCTGACGACGGGTTAGCAACTCCTCCTCCGCCTCGAGTGATGGTAAGTCGGGTCTTTCCTCCGTCTTCCCTTTTCCTCTCTCGTCTCTCCACCAGTCTCCTCTCGATACAGCGTCCTCCACTCCAACTCCCACACCGGTGAACAAGCACACCCGGCTCTCTTCCTCGTTCGTATTTACTTCCTGGTTAGGCTCCGCCTCCGCCTCAGGTCGCTGCCAGTTAAACGGCCAGTCCAGATCATCCTCTTCGTCGCAGCTATACCATTCGGCCGGTCCGGCCGTGACCTGTGACGGGGGAGGCTGAAATGACAGGAGGGGGGGGGGGGTCACAAGATTAGACGCTACTAGGGTAGGCACCCGTCTCCGAGGGGCTTTCTGGACCACCGACCCCATTACAGCGTGCTAGAACTCTGGCTTCTGGAGATGATGCTATCAGATACCATCGGAGAGAACATAACTATTGTCCTTTTAATTTGTAAGTGTATACCAAACTTTCAGACCTGGGTGAATGAGTAGAAACCAGTGTTGGGTAGTTTTGTACCTTAAGTTTAGGAGTGACGGACTACAACAAAATCTTTACTTGCAAATAGTAATACATCACATGGCCAGACAAAACACTTGCTGCTCCTTCACCCAATGCATGCTTACCAACGGTAAAATGGCTCAAGTAACTGTTGAGAAATATGGGCACCCGGAACATGGTGTCTGCAACGGACTTGGTAAAGACTGATATTACAAGGTCTGTAGAGTTTGCTATTTCATACTTCTTGCTATCTGCCTAGTAATTTAGGCTTTGTTTTACTCTTGAATGATTAAGATGTTTTTTAACTGTATTGTGTGCAGCAGCTTTTGAAAAATTGATTTACATATTTATGAATTTAAGCGCATTGACTCAAAATAAACTTTAACTTGACTTATTCCTATCTATGACAAGTGTAAATCTAAATTGTCAAGGGAGACTATGGGCCTTACAGAAGTGTGGAAATACTACCAACTTTGCAGCTTTGTGAGGGTTTACCTATTTTTCAAGACATCCCCATCCTGGAATGCTGATCCTGTCCTTTTAAGATTTACTTAAACACGAAATTGAGCCATGCTGTTGTTATTTATGTATGAGTAATAATATGTGGCCATACCACTTTCCCTATCACAGATACTTGCTATGACCCTGTTGTTTCTGCCATTGCTCAGGTATTTTATGATGCAGGGTTCCTGCCAAACTTCTCTTTTGTTTTTGCACTTTTCTCCACTTTTCAGAACTCTGTCCATGTCAGTGGGTCTTAAGCCATTTACAGCATCTCATCTGCATTCTTAATGCTGCTCTGGGGAGACAATTCAGTGCAAATCTGGATTAAATGTATGACCATCTGGACTAGTTCTCTGAATGACTCTCTTGCATGCATGTAGAGCAAGAAAAAAGCTTATATGAAGTACAAAATGTTATGTCAATTTTAGAAAGAGGATTTATGATGTATGTGTGGGAGCTTCAAAACCATACACAGTAGTGAACACCTCTCTAGTGAGGCAATAAGGTATACTTTGAAAGGGCTCTCCCACATAAGGATCAGTTTTTGGGTGACTAAATGCATTGTCAGCAGCAACTCCTGAGTGGGTAATATGACAATTTTTCCTTCCCTACCATTTGCTCTACTGAGGTTCAGTTGGTAAAATTCCAGGGCTGGCACTGATGCACTCCTCTCGTGAGCTTCAAGCACAGCAAAGTACATATTAGGAGTTGAACAAGTGAGGAAGTGTTTGCCACATTATTAACTATAATGAATGTAATGCAAAGCAACCTGAGAAATTGAGTTGTGCTTTTGAAACCGACAATTGTGCTGTAACTGGAGTGCTATATAAATATATAACTAAAACTAGTTAGTGCAATGGGAGACCACACGATGAGGAAAGGCTAATAAAGAAAAGATACACACCTGATAGTCATTGATACTGATTTCTTAGATTGTGGACACATGTTTTGGATCTAGGAAAAGTGCGCTCACCTTCCAGGTGCTTAAGACCTTTCTGTGCCCAAAGCTTAACTTCCTCCGAGGACTTGATTCCACCTTTAGGTAAAGTATGACTCCTCATTTTGGCACAGGATTTGCAGCCAGCCTTTGTATTGGGGGATTGAGCTTGCCTTTTAAATTTCATACTGAGCAGACAATCACTCTTCTCTCACTACCCCTAGGGTGTGTTTTCAGGGGATCCTCACCCTCTTGTTATGACCAAAGGAGAGTTGGGGGTCAAGTTGCTCAATGTAGGTGACCTGGTATCTGCATCATATGGGTTGTCCTTCAAGGGAGTTGCATCTTTGCAATGTCTGTCCTGCTCCAGACAGCTCTTCTTTCCAAAGAGTTCATTCTCAATGGTCGCTGCTGCAAGAGAGAGTTGAGAACAAGTAGGCTGCAAAGTTGGTGAGCAAGGAGCTTCCTCGCAAGAAGAAGTGGAAGAGAGCACAATACCAAGGTTCCAATAATCTGATCCACAGCTGCTACATTTTCTACCAACCCTCTGCGCTAGCTCCAGTTCAGACAAACTTTTCTCCCAATCAGCTGAAAAGTTGATTTGTAATTTTGCTCAACGTTATCATCTCCTGCTAGCCAACCAGGTCCATTCTAGGCCAGCTCTGCCAAGAATTCTCAAATACTATCGTAGACATTTAAGTTGCTTTTCCTGGAATTATGTGCTAATAATTGCCATTAATGTGCACCTGGAGGGTTGACATCTTGAGCTTGATCATGCCTTTAACCTGTTAAACCAGGAACACATTAAGAAGACTTGCTTCATCTTTGTCACAACCATAGTGAGATAGTCCGTAATTTTTATGAATAAGCATTTAGCCTGCTGGTCTTTGCAGGCGGTGAGATGATCACATCACAGAAGCCAGCATTGTGTGATTAGAGATAAAAGACGGGGAACAGGTGGTCAGTAACATTAACTTTTCTCTGTTTATAAAGCTATCTTACCTTCACAGCTAGAAGTGTGCTGTATTGTTCCGTCAATGACATGGCTATCATGTGAGTGATACAATTAATCACTGTTGATACAAACCATTCTTGTACCCTGTTTCTTAAAGCATCTTTTTCATGTTTTTTCTCTGCTCCAATAAGGGGAGAGGATGTGGCTAATGACTAGAGAGGTCGACCTCGAAGCTGGGGAACCTGATTCGAGTCTTGGCAGGGACGCTCAACATCCTGTGATTCTGGGCAAATCACTTAATCTCCCTGTGCCTAACAAAATTAAGTTGTCCGTCTATAATGCAACTGGTGCTCATGTAAAGCACTCTGATACCTTCGGGTCGAGCTCGCGCTATTTGAAACTCCCAAAAAGAAAAAAGGCCTATTTTGAATATTCATTTCTTTCAGTCATGGCTAGTGAAGTGGTGTCTGACAAATAAGCTAATATGTAATTGTATTTGCAAATTGCTGACGTTCCCAACCATGAGTTTCTTTCCAACAGTACTCCTGATGCTATTGGCAGACGTAAGATACATGTCCCTTCAGTGGCATCTTTTAAGGAGGATGGCTCATTGATTTAAACATGTACTGCTGCTGCCTTCCAAGTGGTGTGGTGTCTGCCCTGTAGAACATCTCTGTGCATATTTCTACCCATGTTTCCCTCTTTCTGTTTTCATTAATTCCTTCCAATCCATCTTTTAAATGTGTCTGTATCAATTTGTTAGCATCTATCAAAGAATTACTGCCTCTTATGATGTTGTTTGGGCATCATATTAAATGTGTATTTATAGTAGCTCATGAAATATTTTTGTTGCATTGAATGTGGTTATTTACTATACTATCATTGAGTAACACCTCTAGTGCTTCTTTTAACAGCACAATGATCTGTTACTGAATGCTCTCTTATGTGTACTTGCAATAATAGGTGGTCTGCTTACTACCAATATCTGTGGATTGGGAAGTGCTAAAGAAGAGTTTGACTCCCACAACAACCAGCGCTCTGAGAGCAGACATACAATTAATCATTACTCAGGTAAGTAGGCAACAATGCTTCTTAGTCTTTGTTTCCTTGCAGACATCACACATTCACAGTCATTCATGGGTTCATGCACACATCCACTGGCACACACAAAGACAACAACGAGATACACCCATATAGATGACCATACTTTAAGGGACATAATAGGATGAGGTAGGGAAAAAGAGAACAGGAGGCACAGGCACAGAGGCTTGGAAGAGTGAGAAATAGAGTTACACCAGAAGAGCAGGGAGAGAAAGATGAGGTATGGTAAAGAGAGAGAGAAACCTAACAGGAAATGTGATAAATGCTATGTCTGAAAGGGACTACCAGAAAATAACTTAAAGGAAATACAAAATTATGAAGATAAAACAAATGCAAAGGTCATTTGAAGGTGGCTGAATGAGAGATATCAGCTTGCCATCTAGCTCTTCACATCTCCTTAGCCCTTACTATCCTCAATTCACAAGAACTTGAAACAGAATATATCTGGATTCATGTAATTGCCTGCCCCATTTTCATGATAGCATCAGCTTAGAATGGAGAGCTGGCTATAATACCACAGAATGACTGGTGCAACTATATAACTGTTTTTTTTTGTCTCTTCACAATATGAAAGCCATGTCACAAGGATGAAGGCGATTTGGATAATAGCAGAACCAGTAGAATATGTACCCCTCTGTAGCAAAGAAAGAAGACAAATGGTCGCCATCCCTGGTAACTGGACAACTCTGAGTTTGTACCAGGCTTATGCCAATCCACTTCCCTGATATCTATAAAGGGTGATAGTAGCTTCCCTCACTTTTATTTGGTCCTTGTTTTCGGTCCCTGAAAGGTCCTGCCGCAGTGTTTACAGTGATAAATTTACTGGAATTCGTCCTGTATCCTGTAACTACTGCGCACAAATCTAAACCTAGAATTTCTGCTGTGTGTAGTTGGCTTCCAGGTGAGGTTTCAGCCTGTTATGTTGGTACTTATTGTTGAAACAGAGTAGGCCTCTTCTATATCACCTGATGACTTGACAGTATAGCCACCCCTTTCAACTAGACATGGATGGTGAATACCATCAGAGAATTGCTACCTACCAAACTTTGAACCTGCTACCAATGAGAATGTGGGCTTAAACCTATTCTGCTTCCTCTGCTCGTCCTGACAATTGAAGTAGTTGTCTTATATGGAGACTGCAATCAGACAAAAAAGCTATGCTGTTCATCAGCCTGCAGCCAAACAACTCCATGCCATGTGCATGTTCACTTTAGGCATAGTCAATTTAAACAAGAAAATTCCACATCCTTACCTAATGTTACTTCCTCCTTTTGTTAACTAAGCCTGTGAAAGCAAAACGTGTCTCAGTGATTAGCTATTAGTAACAATGATCTGCACTTCCTTCAGCATAGCATTGAGCCCTTAAAGTAAACATTCAACTTTCCAGCTTAAAGTCTAAGCCAACTTAATTGCTCCCCACCCCTATGTTGTGCTGATCACCACTGATTTTGAAAACCATGAAAAAGCTGCACCAGAATACACAACAAACAGAAACTACAAACAGAAAACCCTGACCACGACTTCATCTCCTGCCTCACCCAAAGCTTAAGCAGGGAAGTGGAGTACCCCAGGGATTCATTCCCCTTTGATGTTTATATTGCCAGTGTAGCCTTTCAGAGATCTGCTGGTCTCAACATCTATGATATCAACCAACATGAAGACTGCCTTTTCCTCATTCAAGTCTAGACATCATGTGACATTTGAACCTCATCCCTACCAAGATAATGTTAATCATGATTCGTATAAGGTCCAGTGAAACCCGCAACCTGGAGCTGCATATTGACTAAGGGCCTTATTTTGAGTTTGGTTGGCGAATTACTCGGTCACAAACATGGCGGTGTCCCGTCCAACGTATTACATGTGCATTATATCCAATGGCATTTGTAACATGGCAGACGGGATATCTATCACTTTTGTGATGGAGTAACTGGTCAGCTGTAAATCAGGCCCTTATTTAGCATTCACACAAGTTGCAGCAAATGCAAAATTGCTTGGATGCATTATTGACAACATCCACGTCAGAATCCACATCACTAAAAAATCAAAGAAAGTATGGTACCCACTATCCCAAAGCAGGCTTCAGAGCCATCATACATTCTTTGGTCTTGATATTCCACAGGGGCCACAACATGGGCGACGGCTTCACTGGACCAACAGATCCAGCAGCCCAGATGCATTGAGTTGTAATATTCCCTGTATAGACAGGGGCAAACTATATGTCTAGATGCCCTTGTCTCAGCCAGCAATGAAGTAGATCTCATGATTTTTTATGTTAAATAAATAAAAATGTAACTAGCACATCTGTTTTCTGAGCCCATGAATAATGTATCCAAATTATTTTACTGTTATGTAATGGAATGTAACTGGTGTTAAGTTCACACTTGCTCTTACACTTAGGACTCTGGCACTAATTCGGTCTGATCCCCGCTATAGAAAACTGCCAAAGAAGTGACTAGCCAGATAAATATGTGGTCCTTTACCACCTGAAAGTTGCTAATATCCTTTTTGTCACCATCCTCGACTTCTATTTGGCTCCATTGAAGAGTTTATTGATTACCACTGCTCAATTCATCAGTGGTCTACTGAAACTTCATTTTATGTAGTGGATCTACCTTTGCTCTACTTAAATGCCTGTATGAACGTCAAGACCTGCTGTGTACAGTAACCACCAAAGCTCCACACTACCTTGCCAAAAATACAACTATCACAGTTACTAGCGCACAACAAAGCGATGCAGCAAGGAAAATACCTGAAAAGAAGATACCTGAAGCAGGGCATCCAGGAGCCAGAAACAAAAAACTCCACTTAAAGCACAGCACTTTAAGGAACATTTAATCTACTATTGTTCAGGAACCTCTTGTAGGTCAACGTTCCAGCTGTGTATATGACTATACATTGTTTTACTGTTTCCTTCCTGGATTCTCACTGCATACATTCATAATTATATTTTGGCTGAAGTGCTCATTTGCTGTCAGTCCTACAGAGCAATCTAGGAGAACATATATACAAGTCGGGTCTTCACGACAAGCAAGGATGTTGTCCCATCTGCTAAGCCTTATCACTATTGATACATGCCCAGGGTTTGCTTGGTATTAAATGTTCCTTTGAAGTTGTATTGCTGTATGCTTTTGACAGCCGATGGAGAAGGTGCATGTGTGGTACTTCTTAGTGTGGTTTAGACCAGGGAATTGCTATATTTCCTTAAAATGAGATCAATTGAACATTTTGAGGAATCTAAAGAGAGGATTAGACTCCCAAATGCACAAAAGTTAAGGCTTACATTGTAATCTATTCCTTAAAGGTGAATGGAATCAAGTTCAAGTGAGAGCCTCACTCCTTCACTTCTGTGTTTATGTAACATGTAGTCCAAGGACTAAAACCACAAGGAAACTCTGCATCTGAACTGTTTACAGATTTCCCCAACTGTTACAAAAAACAGTTTCAGAGCTGGTGAGAAAGAAGAGAAAAGAAAACAGTGATGCTCTGAGTAAAAACATTTTAAACTGTTGTGTAAACTGGTAATTCCCCAAGAACTGAAGGTTGAGGTTGTGGTTTATGGTGTGGATGGGCTGATAGCCAGCCCTGAAAGAGGCTGGCTGCTCAGAGACGTAAAAAAAGAAGCATAGTTTAAAAAATACTCAATTACATGCCTTGTTACTGTGACCCGCTGATGAGAGCATGATAGGTGAGAGGGTCGGAACAGCACTGGGACCAGGCTGACCATCCTCAGGGAGGAAGGTTACAGCGGGCCACAGCCACAGTATGCCATCCCCTGCACATTCATGTTAAGCTTTTCAGCCCTAACCTGCTGTCAATGAGGCTGGGTGACAACGAAGAAGGCTAGTGAGGCAAAACGAAGGGTCATGTATTGATTCTGGCAGTTGGCCTCCAGTGGTGATGTGCGTATGGGGATAATTTGTGTCATAAACTGGCCTGCCATGTTGACTTACCTAATGCTTGAGGGGAAGAGAAGTGGAAACCAGCTTGCAGTTTTTAAAGTTGTTTTGGGGAGGGGTTGGAACTTACATAGAAGCAAAGTTTCATTTATGTACATGGGGCATTTTAGATTGTCAGCAGTGGCATGATTATTTATACTCTCTGTGGCTGGCAGACCCTGTTCGGGGGACCATGAAGCGCAAAAGGGTGTGTGGGGGTGTGGATTGTTTGCCTCTGTCCCAGGGTTCATCTTTCTATGGTTCTGCAAACTGAGCTAAGTACAGCCCCTTCAGCACTCTATGTTTAGTGGTAGTGATGGCGAGTAGTCAAGGGCTCCTCAGGGAAGTAGTGTGGGGGTGCTTGAGTTCAGCTGAACCAATCACAGAACAGCACAATAATGAATGTCCAATCTACCATATACCTTTTCAAGAAAGAAATGTACTTTAATGCATACTAGAACAAAATACTAGAAACTAACACTACAATACACAATGTAGTGACTGTTGACACAAGTAGGCAGTGCTGCACCTCTATATACTATCTCCTCTAGTCGTTTGCTGTCCCACATGGTCCCTTTTCTTCTGGGGTAAGACCTATTTGTGTGATTATGGGTCAGGTGCAGTTCTGAGTCTTTGTAGGTCAGTCTCAAGGTTATCTTTCCACATATGGTGGATCAATAAGTAAGTTAGTGGGGTCTCATTTTTATACACCAAAATCAAACAAATCTGTAGCCACTGAACATCAACTTTAACATTGGCTTGGGGTGGTTCTCTTTTCAACTGTGCTTTCCAGGTTGCTCTCCAGACACAGTTTAGAACAGTGCTTCTGACAGCAGGGTGGTCTCCAGCTTGGAGCCGTCATATCAGAGGCACAAAGAGGTGTGAGGTTTCTGCACTTATCTCTCAGTTCCTAACTGAAACTGTAAATATGCAAAGACAAAATGCCAGGCCTCGCTAAATGTCCCCCTCATCTTGCTCAACATAGTCTGCAGTCAAACCCCTCTCTTCTTCCATCTACCAAATATCAGTATTTAAAAAGATTAATCAACAGCTCTTTGCCAAACAAAAAACATAATTGAATTTCTAAAGGCGCCCTTCTCTCACTTCTGTCTTTGATGTTTAGAAAAACAACCTCACCTTCATCTGGTAGCAAGGCCTGGGGTGTCCAAAAAGAATCATACAGGTCCACATTACTCTGGCTCACTCACACACTATGCTTGTCCCATGCAGGCTACATACACAAATACGGACAACATACACTTAGGATGTTAGAGCCAGGAGTTCGGTAGGTGCATAAAAGCAGAACTGTACACAAGTGGGTTGATAGGCCTCCAGTCCAGTGACACAGACAAACGCACATTGGAAGAACCAATAAATTTCACCTATGAGAGCTAATGGTTTTGGCAATGTTTTACACTCACTGACTCTCACTCTCTGACTGTCTCTCTCACTCACTGACTGACTCTCTTACTCTCACTAACTGACTGACTGACTCTCTCACTCTCACTAACTGACTCTCACTCTCACTGACTGACTGCCGCTCTCACTGATTAACTAACTGACTCTCTCACTGACTGACTGACTCTCTCTCTCACTAACTGACTGACTCTCTCTCACTCACTAACTGACTCACTCTCACTGACACTCTCACTGACTGACTGACTCTCTCACTCACTCTCACTGACTGACTCTCTCTCACTGACTATCTGACTGACTGACTCTCACTCTCGCTGACTGACAGACTCTCTCACTCTCACAAACTGACTCACTCACTCACTCCCACTCTCACAGACTGACTGACTCTCTCACTGACTGACTGACTCTCTCTCACTAACTGACTGGCGCTCTCTCACTCACTGACTGACGCACTCTCACTCACTGACTGACTGCCTGACTCTGTCACTCTCTCTCACTGACTGACTCTCACTCTCTCTCACTGACTGACTCTCCCACTCTCACGAACTGACTGACACTCTCACTATCTGACTGACTCTCACTCTCACTGACTGACTGAATCTTTCTCACTCCCTCTCACTGACTGACTGACTCTCACTGACTGACTCACTCACTCTCTCACTCTCTCTCACTGAGTGACTGACTGATTGATTCACTCACTAACTGACTGACTCTCTCACTCACTGACTGACTCTCACTGATTGACTGACTTACTCTCTTAGTCTCTCTCTCTCACTGACTGACTTACTCTTTAACTCTCGCTGACTGACTCTCTCACTGACTGACTGACTCTCTCTCCCACTCACTGACTGACTGAATCTCTCACTCTCCCTCACTCACTGACTGACTCTCAGTGACTGACTCTCACTCTCTCTGACTGACTGACTGACTGACTGACTCTCACTCTCTGACTGACTCTCTCACTCTCACTCTCTGACTGACTCTCTCACTCTCACTCACTGACTGACTCTCACTGACTGACTGACTCTCTCACTCTCACTAACTGACTTTCTCACTCTCACTTACTGACTGACTCACTCTCACTGACTGACTGCCACTCTCACTGAGTGACTAACTGACTCTCTCACTGACTGACTCTCTCTCTCTCTCTCTCACTAACTGACTGACTCTCTCACTCACTAACTGACTCACTCTTTCTCACTGACTGACACTCTCACTGACTGACTGACTCTCTCACACTAACTAACTGACTAACTCTCTCACTCTCATTGACTCTCTCTCACTGACTATCTGACTGACTGACTCTCACTCTCACTGACTGACTGACTCACTCTCACAAACTGACTGACTGACTCACTCTCACTGACTGACTGACACTCTCACTGATTGACTTACTGACTCTCACTGACTGACTGACTCTTTCTCAGTAACAGCCTGGCTCTGTCCCACTCAGTCAGTCAGTCAAACAAAACTTTATTTGGTTTGTTACAACCATAAAAGTATACAATTTACCTCTTATCATAACATTAAAAAACATAAACACGGCGGTATCATAAAAAGATATTGCACACCTCAACACACATAATTTAGCTTTCTCTTTAAAATAGGGGTGTTATATCATTCTAAATTATTAATCAATTAATTCATATATAAACATCAAATCCTTCATATATATGACAAGCAATACTGTAATCCCTTGATAGCTCAACCTTGTGTAATTCTAAGGGGAGCACTTACAATGCTTACTCTGTGCACTCTCTCACTCACTAACTCACTCTCGCTCACTGACTGACTAACTGACTGCCTAACTAACTCTCACTGGCTCTCTCACTGACTGACTCTCACTCTCTCACTGACTGACACACTCTCACTGACTGACTGAGACTCTCACTAACTGACTGACTCTCACTGACTGGCTGACTCTCTCATTCTCAATGACTGATTGACTCACTCACTCTCTCACTCTCTCTCACTGACTGACTGACTCTCTCACTCCTACTGACTGACTGACTCACTCTCTCTCACTGACTGACTGACTGATTGATTCTCTCACTGACTGACTCACTCTCTCACTCTCACTAACTGACTGACTGACTCTCTTACTCTCACTAACTGACTGACTCACTCACTCAATGACTCTCGCTGATTGACTGACTTACTCTCCCAGTCTCTCTCTCACTGACTGACTCTCTCACTCTCACTGTACAACAGGTACTGGTCACACGTATGATTAAAACAATTGTGGTAGTACAGTTGTTCGAGACAAATATTCTTGACACCGGTGGTGAGGTAAAGACAGTATATGGTGCTTAATATAGGTCTTTTTTCAGTTTTTACAAACGCCAGCCGACACGTGTTTCATCAACAGGGCAGTGCCTGTGACTCATCAGGGCTGTAAGACATATCATAGTATTACTACGGTACAAGCAAAATTATATACAAAATGAACACAAATTAAGGACTCCAGCAGCAGTCCAAGTGGGAGACAAAAAAGTGTGAAATGATTCAACATGACGTGGGCACGAAAATAGAAGTGAAATAATAACTAATTAAGCACATTAGTGGACATGTGCGAAACGGTGCCTGGACGGATTGGGAGTGAACAGCGAACACCGAAAAAAAGACCTATATAAAGCACCATATACTGACTTTACCTCACCACCGGTGTCAAGAATATTTGTCTCGAACAACTGTACTACCACAATTGTTTTAATCATATGTGTGCCCAGTACCTGTTGTACATTTGTATGGTGTTAAGGCATCCCATGCCCAACCACCTTTGAGAGGCTTTAGGGTTCTCCTCAACACTGGCAGCACTGTCCAACGCATTTTATAATTTATCCATCACCATATACTATAACTGCACTGTGTGAGCGCCTTGTCTTGTATAACTCAAACCCATAGCTGAACCTACACTAGTATCATTTACAGGTTGGCAGCTCAGCAGCATCCATTTGTCATACACTTTTGTCCTAGGTGATGGATAGAGACAAAGAGGCATCGGATCTTTTTGACAATCTTGAAAAAGGCAGACAATCTGCAGTTTCTTCTACCAGCAGCAATCCACTACAGAAGGATACACTGAAAGACAAGTTCATAAAACTTGAAAGGCTCAGAAAAACAGAAAACTCAGATTAAACAGGGTTCCCCGGGGACTCCGTTCACAAATCTGTCCAACATTCGACGACCTAGACGACGACTTACTGGGTAAATGGGAAGAAGCACTAACCATCAATTCAAACACATTAATTAATATTCTCATTGAAAGCGGGGAAAGGAAAGTGTGCAAGTTACAAGCAGAAATCCAGACATTGGAGGAAGAAATCAAACATCTCAACCTCAAGGAAGCGACTGACAAGAACTACGCAATACTTAAGGACGTCCTCACCACACATCAGAAGGAAATCAAGGAACGGAAAAGCAGGCAACTTAAACGCGACGAAGCAGACTACAGGGAAGGTAGAATCTTTACGTTCGCAAGAAATTATGACCAACTAGTGAAAAAACCCAAGACATCTGGAACGAAATTGGGAGCAGGAACAGCCTCCAACGCATCAAGTTCATCCTCTCTCAACACCATCCCTAGTGAGAACGAAACTGAAACAGAAAGGAACACTAACGCCTCTAATTTTTTTGGCGAAATCTTAACTATCAGGCGCAAGAAAAGGACCCAACATCGTCAAAACCCTACCACAAAAAGACCAGAAGAGGTAAACGATCCAGGAAAGGAAGAATACAAAAGGAAATTGAGGTCAGGGGACCCACACACATAAATACAGAGTCTGAAGAGGTCCAAGTTGTCAACATCTCTAGCAAGATTCTCTCTCAAGAAATGACGAACGTACTCAGCAAAGGACTAAATTTCAATCCTCAAGATACTGGTGACCCTTGCAAAATCAAAATAGACCTATTTAAATTTGTGCGTCAACTCAAACTGAGGAAACATTTTGCTCACAATCCCAAGGAGGTGCCAGGCCGGGGTGTGACATCCACCACATCTATAGAAGGCATGCAAACCATACAAGAGATCAAAGACTTACACCTTCTCCTGACCCTAAACGAGACAACAGACCAGCCTTTCACACC
This sequence comes from Lissotriton vulgaris, assembly GCF_964263255.1. Lineage (NCBI taxonomy): Eukaryota > Metazoa > Chordata > Amphibia > Caudata > Salamandridae > Lissotriton > Lissotriton vulgaris. Next base: position 1,222,135,446 of record NC_141693.1, read on the forward strand.
TGAACACTTATTGCAAGACTTGGGTATAGAAGATGACAATACACTTACCAGTAACTTGAGATGCAAATCAAAGTGGACACCCAACTTACCAGCTGGTAACCCTATAGATACCTTTCACACGCTGGTCTTAGAAGACCTTGAGAAATACGAAACCAAAATCCACAAACAACGGAAACAGAATATCAGTGACAATCTCACTAAAAGCGAACAAATAGCCCTAAAGGCACTCTCCCTAGATAGGGAATTAGTGATAAACGAAGCAGACAGGGGCGGCAACGTCATTGTCATAGACAAGACTGACTATGAACAAGAAATATATTCCCACCTTAATGATTTAACATGCTACACGCCCATCAAAAACAATCCGATAGAGGCTGTGACCATCCGGATAAATGACCAATTGAAAGAATGGCACGAAACGGGACTTTTGAACGACGCAGAAACATCATACCTAAAAATCAACAAACCAATGGCCCCTTGTCTCTACACACTGCCTACGATCCACAAACCTGCCCCTTTTCCTCCGGGTAGACCGATAGTATCTGGTATAGGTGGACCCACCGAGAGAATGGCAGAGTACGTGGACATCTTTCTCAACCCCCTAGTGAAGAACCTCCCATCGTACATCCAGGATACAAAACATATCCTCAGTATTCTCAACGACATACAGTGGCAAACAGGAATGACACTTACAACTTTGGATGTCGTATCACTGTACACTTCCATAGATCCAGACAAAGGACTGGTAGCAGTGTCCAAATATCTGAACACAAGACCGGCAAACTTTTGGCAACACACAAACATGATTTCAACCATGATGAGTATTATTCTCAAAAACAATTTCTTCATGTTCAACAAGAAATGGTGCTAACAAACGAAGGGGTTAGCCTTGGGCTCAAGGTTTTCCCCTTCGTTTGCCAACATTTACATGGGCGCATTGGAGACCACTTGGATTTGGAGCATCAAGGGCGCTGCATGGGTAGACTCGATAGTGTACTGGGGGGCGATACATCGATGACTGCCTACAGATCTGGTCCGGCACACACTAAAAGTTGGAAGCTTTCTTCGACCACCTAAACACAAACGACATGGATATGAAATTCACTTGCATTTACAGCGCAAATAAAGTCACCTTTCTAGACTTGGAAATTTACATACTCAACAACACACTGCATACCAGGCTTTTCCGCAAGGAGACCTCATGTAACGCCATTCTTAGAGCTGACAGCTCGCACCCCAAACATCAAATTGAAACTATACCCTACGGTGAACTTGTCAGAGCACGCAGGAATTGCAGCAAGGATGTTGAATTCAAAACCTGCATAGATGATATGCGGAATCGCTTTCACAAACATGGCTATAACCAAAAGGTCGTCAACAAAGCAGTAAAGAGGGCCCAATTACTCGACCCCAATAGCAACCTACTGCCAAAGAACAAACCCATTACCAACACTTCTCAATCTAGGATGATCATGGACTACAACAACATCAGCCCTGTTGTCAGGAAAAGCATCAACAAACATTGGAATGTGCTTTTGGCTGACAAAACTCTGTCTCCTTGCATCAGCTCCAAACCACAGATCACATACAGACGTGGTAAGACCTTGCGAACTAGACAAAGCCCCACCGTACCTCCCACGTACAATTCGAATACCTGGCTAACTCCGCACATGAAAGGATTCCACAAATGTGGCTGCTGTGGCGTGTGCAAATGGGCGAGAAACAACACCAAACACTTCCAGGGCCACCATAAACAAAAATATGAAATCAATACCAACATAAACTGCAACACCAAATTTGTCGTATACATCGTGGAATGCATGTGCCACAGTCAATACGTTGGCAGCACAATCAGGCCCCAGAAGGATCGTATTGGAGAAAATGCCAGAGCCATGCACCAGCAAGATCCTCGATACCCTATGGCCCTGCACATAGCTAAGTGTGCAAGCCAATCCACACACAAGAAATTTGAATTCTATGGGATAGACATTGCCAAACCAAACATACGCGAGGCAACCGGGAACTCCGTGTACGCAGATTGGAAGCAACCTGGATCATGCGTTTGCATACCGTCAAGTATGGCCAAAACATGGATTCTGAACTTCAAAACTTCGTGGATGCTTGAAACCTGCCTTATTACTTAGCTCAGTATCTTGCGCTTTTCCCTCAAGCGCTTTCTACAACTTTTATGTAACTTGAGACCCACACACGATTTATCCCCCCCTCACTAATCACTCATGATGTTTCCACATATGCACTTATACTCAATACACATCTATTACCCATGATGTTTATTGTAAGCATTTACACTAATCACTGTTCTTTAGCATTCTCAGGCTTCTTGTCCTTGATCATCTTAAAGGTCTACATCATTGTGTAATATGTGCTGAGACCATGTAAATTCATTATATTTTTTGTTAATAGTGAACACTATCTTTCAACAAAACATTGTACAAACATGATCCCCTCATAGGCGCCCTCACCACACGCACATTGCCAAGGTCAGCATTCTAGCTGCTTACGTCGTGCATCCTCACTTCCTGGTCCAGCCCCAACGCGCATGCGCATTACCAACCAGGAAGTATTTCTACTGACAGTGACACGAGTACCTCGCTCTCGGACCCCTCCCGCCATACATCGCCGCAGTAACCTACCATCCTAGGTAAGAGCTGAGCCCTTGCACACTTGCGGAGCAACCCTCGTGCGGACAGTCCTCCTTCCTGACCCGGACCCTCTACAATCCGCCGTTTCCCACGCTATTTCTCCTTCCTCTGTAGGGTACCCCGCATCAGTCGTACCCGACTGCTTCGCGTGACTCTACTTCAGATCATTATTTTTGCTGACCACCATACCCTCCCGATAACCATACCTTCACCGGCAATCCGGTGAGTGTCAGTCCGACGAGATTAACACACTTTGTCATGCAATTCCACTGTCTGCGTGGCCCTTCTGACCTGTTCTTCCCCCATTTTCTCCTTACAGATCGCACAAGGGAACCCACCTCCAATCAGCTCCCACCCTGTACCGACCCTCAACCTATATTTCGCTTGTTCCACTTACTTACTGGGCAAGCACTCCTTTCCATTAAACCGGTTTATACACATTGATCTTCACAACATCCAATTGGGGATCATGTTTTAGTCATAAACAAGGCTTGCCTATGTAATGTAAACCTCAGCAATGTTTTGAATAAGCAATGTTTATTATTATAACGCATAATCCGTGAATGTTTTTTGCTCATCGCTATCTCATAGGTTGGATATCCAACACCGCCCATTGACAGTTTTGAAAATATAGTGGTATTTCTTCCCGCTTTCACATGATATGACTATGTCTTACTGTTTACACCTTCACGGATGCGTGTCTTTTTGATTCTTAAGACTGTGTACAACTAATGTAATTATCGGGACTTTGTTTCAAAGTCAATTGTGTTCTCATTCTCACAGCCAAACTTTAGGCACAAGTATATGTACATCTCATAGGGGGTCCTCCTGCTTATGCTTGTTTAGATTCTTGATACTATGTGCACTATCAATGTTTTTGATAAATGTTGTTGAAGTCACTCGCACTCTCGACCACACAGTCAACCACGTGCACAAATTATCCATTTTTGCATAGTTCCTCTCCGTACGAGGAAAGGACTGACTTACTCAGCCTCTCGCTGCCATCATCATCGCATCCACGCCGCAAGGTGACACGGCACACATTGACTTTCCATGTTTGTGCACTTCCGGCCCTTGTTTGCGCTACAACATCACTATGCCTTTCGGGCGTTCTCTATTTTGACTATCTATAATTGTGCACCTTAGACCCCTGTTGCGCTATAACATCACCGTGCCCATCGGGCGAACACCATTGGACTGTTTTGTCAGGCAGACACGTTACGTTTGATAAGATCACCATCTTCTTCATATCCCTTCCCAGCACCTTTTGACTTGTCGATCTGCAAATATTCTCCAATGCAGAATCACGCATAGTTTCAGAGTCATTCCTTTGACACTCGCTGTTCACTATAAATCCGTCCAGGCACCGTTTCGCATCTGTCCACTAATGTGCTTAATCAGTTATTATTTTCACTTCTATTTTCGTGCACAAGTCATGTTGAATCATTTCACACTTTTTTGTCTCCCACTTGGACTGCTGCTGGAGTCCTTAATTTGTGTTCATTTTGTATATAATTTTGCTTGTACCGTAGTAATACTATGATATGTCTTACAGCCCTGATGAGTCCCAGGCACTGCCCTGTTGATGAAACACGTGTCGGCTGGCGTTTGTAAAAACCGAAAAAAAGACCTATATAAAGCAGCATATACTGTCTTTACCTCACCACCTGTGTCAAGAATATTTGTCTTGAGCAACTGTTCTACCACAATTGTTTTAATCATACGATCTGCCCAGTACCTGTTGTACATTTGCATGGTGTTAAGGCATCCCATGCCCAACCACCTTTGAGAGGCTTTAGGGTTTTCCTCTACACTGGCAGCACCGTCCAACGCATTTTATAATTTATCCATCACCATATACTATAACTGCACTGTGTGAGCGCCTTGTCCTGTATAACTCAAACCCATAGCTGTATCTCACACTCTCACTGACTGACTGGCTCTCTCACTCTCACTGACTGACTGGCAGTCTCACTGACTGACTGACTCTCTCACTGACTGACTGACTCTCTCTCACTAACTGGCTGACTCTCTCTCACTCACTCACTGACTCACTCTCACTCACTGACTGACTAACTGACTGCCTGACTCTCTCACTCTCACTGACTTACTGACTCTCTCCCTCTCTCTCACTGACTGACTGACTCTCACTGTCTCTCACTGACTGACTCTATCACTCTCACTGACTTATTGACTCTCACTCTCTCTCACTGACTGACTGACTGGCTCACTCTCTCTCACTGACTGACTCTCTCACTCTCACTGACTGACTGACTCTCTCACTCTCAATGACTGACTGACTCTTTCTCTCACTCTCTCACTAACTGGCTGACTCTCTCACTCTCACTGACTGACTGACTAACTCTATCACTCTTCCTCACTGACTGACTTACTGACTTTCTCACTCTCACTGACTGACTGACTCTTACTCACACTAACTGACTGACTCTCTCACTTTCTCACTCGCTGACTGACTGATTCTCTCACTCTCACTGACTGACTCTCTCACTTTCACAGACTGACTGAATCTCTCACAGACTGACTGACTCTCACACTGACTGACTGACTCTCTCTGTCTGACTGACTCTCACTCTCACTGACTCACTAACTCTCCCTCTGTCTCATTGACTGACTGACTGCCTGACTCTCTCTCACTGACTAACTGACTGCCTGACTCTCTCACTCTCTCTGACTGGCTGACTGACTCTCACTCTCACTGACTGACTCTCTCACTGACTGACGGACTCTTTCTCCCACTGACTGACTGACTGACGGACTCTCTCACTCTCCCTCACTCACTGACTGACTCTCACTTTCTCTCTCACTGACTGATTGGCTCTCTCACTGACTCTCACTCTCTCACTGACTCTCTCACTCTCACTCACTGACTGACTCTTTTACTCACACTAACTGGCTGACTGACTCTCACTCTCACTAACTAACTCTCTCACTCACTGACTGACTCACTCTCACTGACTGACTCAATCTCTCTCACTCACTAACTGACTCACTCTCTCTCACTGACTGACTGACTGACTATCTTACACTAACTAATTGACTGACTCTCTCACTGACTGACTCTCTCTCACTGACTATCTGACTGACTGACTCTCACTGACTGACTGACTCTCACTCTCACAAACTGACTGACTGACTCACTCTCACTGACTGACTGACACTCTCACTGACTGACTAACTGACTCTCTCACTGACTGACTGACTCTCTCTCACTAACAGACCGACTCTCACTCACTCTCACTCACTGACTGACTAACTTACTGCCTGACTCACTCTCACTGACTTACTGACTCTCTCACTCTTTCTCACTGACTGACTATCACTCTCTCACTGACTGACTCACTCTCACTGACTGACTGAGACTCTCACTAACTGACTGACTCTCACTGACTGACTGACTCTCACTCTCACCGACTTACTCTCTCACTCTCAATGACTAACTCGCTCACTCTCTCACACTCTCACACTGACTGACTCACTCTCTCACTCTCACTGACTGACTGACTCACTCTCTGTCACTGACTGACTGACTGACTGATTGATTCTCTCATTGACTGACTGACTCTCTCACTCTCACTAACTGACTGACTCTCTTACTCTCACTGACTCTCACTGATTGACTGACTTACTCTCTCAGTCTCTCTCTCTCACTGACTGACTCTCTCACTCTCACTCTCACTGACTGACTCACTCTCACAGACTGACTGACTCTCTCACTCTGACTGACTGACTCTCTCACTCTCACTGACTGACTCTCTCTCCCACTCTCACTGAATGACTCTCACTGACTGACTGACTCACTCTCACTGACTGACTGACTCTCACTGACTGACTGACTCTCACTGACTGACTCTCACTGACTGACTGACTCTCACTCTCACTGACTGACTGCCTCTCTCTCACTGACTCACTAACTCTCACTCTCTCTCATTGACTGACTGACTCTCACTCTCACTGACTGACTCACTAACTGACTCCCTCACTCTCACTAACTGACTGACACTCTCACTGACTGAATGCCTGACTCTCACTCTCTCTCACTGACTGACTGACTGCCTGACTCTCTCACTCTCTCTCACTGACTAGCTGACTGCCTGATTCTCTCACTTTCACTGACTGACTGACTCTCTCTCTCACTCACTGACTGACTCGCACTCTCACTGACTGACTCTCACTTACTGACTTACTCTCTCACTCTCACTGACTCTCACTCTCTGACTGACTTTCTCACTTACTGGCTGACTCTCTTACTCTCTCTAACTAACTGACTGACTGACTGACTAACTGACTCTCTCGCTCTCACTGACTGACTGACTGACTGACTCTCTCTCTCTCACTGACTGACTGACTCTCTCTCTCACTGACTGACTCCCTCTCGCACTCACTAACTGACTCACTCTCTCTCACTGACTGACGGACTCTCACTGACTGACTCTCTCACACTGACTTACTGACTCTCTCTCACTGACTATCTGACTGACTCACTCTCACTGACTGACTAACGGACTCTCTCACTGACTGACTGACTCTCACTAAGTGACTGACTCTCACTCATTGACTGACTCACTCTTACTCACTGACTGACTCACTCTCTCCCACTGACTGACTCACTCTCTCTGACTGACTGACTCTCTCACTCTCTCTCACTGACTGACTAACTGACTCTCTCTCACTGACTGACTCTCACTGACTGACTCTCTCACTCTCTCTCACTGACTGACTCTCTCACTCTCTCTCACTGACTGACTCTCTCACTCTCACTGACTGACTGACTCTCACTCTCACTGACTGACTAACTGACTCTCACTCACTGACTGACTCACTCTCTCTCACTGACTGACTCTCTCACTCTCTCACTGACTGACTCTCTCACTCTCTCACTGACTGACTAACTGACTCTCACTCTCAGTGACTCACACTCTCTCTCTCACTGACTGACTCTCTCACTCTCACTGACTGACTGACTCTCACTCTCACCAACTGACTAACTAACGCACTCTCACTGACTGACTCTTTCACTCTCTATCACTGACTGACTGACCCTCTCACTGACTGACTGACTGAGGCTCTCACTCTCACTAACTGACTGACTGACTGACTGACCTTCACCCTCCTGTTATTAATGCCCCCCACCACAATAAACACCATAACAAGCAACCATTGGGACAGGCAGATACAAGTTGCCAGCATTGAAAGGACAAAAAACCTCAAGACATTATTTATTGTTAATACTTTTTAATATGGTCGTTCAGTTGTACATAATGCTTTCTTGGTCATATCTAAGGGAACAAAAATGCTTTTGACACTTCTTTATTATAACTTTTCAGCATGCTGCAGACTTCTGTACTGCACAGCTTAAAGACATAGGCAAAGTCAATATCTCTGGCTAAACACTTATAAGTTTCCAATGGCGAGACCTATTGGCTATGCCAATGCTTGTTTATCATTAGTTTTCACTATGCTCTACAGAAGTTACACTGCTACACAGCATGGACCAAATCATTGCCGAAGTCAGCAATGTCCATTCTGTATAGCATGAATAAAAGGCAATGGCAACGCCAATAGTTTCAGAAGTGAGACTTGTTTTTTTTGCCAATGCTTGTTAGGTTTCGACATAACACCCCTGTGATTCTGAACAAATAAGTTATCCTTCCCATACGTTAAAAACAAAAGTGCATGTGGCATAGTAAAACATAGTTATAAATGTCAAGGAGTTCAACAAATAGGACATGGAAGAAGAAACAAGCAGTGGCAGGGCCAATAGGTCTCTGCAGTGCGAGATCTATGGCACTGTCAATATCTTAGGCCCTTATTATGAGTTTGGCAATCCGCTGAGGCACCACCAAGCATATTAGGTGTTTCCTCACTGCCACACTGTTCATGGTGGTGCAACCGCCTTGTAAAATGTGGCAGTGAGTAAACAAAGGAGGCCCTACAGGGTCCCCTGGTGCCTCTGCAGCATGGGGTGCATGCAGGAGGGCACATATTGTGTCCCCCTGTGTGCATGCATGCTGAGTTCCTGCAGGGCATGGGCATGGCAGTCCATGCCCTCTGCTGGAACTGCATTTGACACTCCCATTGCAATGCCTTTTTCAAAGGCACCGCAGTGGGACTGCCAAAGAACTGCCTGCCAGAGTAAAAATAAGTCGAAAAAAACAAAATGAATGAGGGGTGAGTGGTAGGGGAAAGGAGCGACTTAAAACATGAGCACTCATATGGAGTGCTTGAACACAAATAAATAACAGCTCCAAAAACTGAAGCAGTGGATGGACACAAGTATCAGGTCCATTCCCCAGGGGAGAGCCAAACACAAGAAAAGGCATGACGTATGCATGCCTTCACGAACGGGAATGAAGGATATGAGTGCGAGGCTGAAGTTAGCAAATGGTAATGTCTCGAAGAGACAGTGCATGTACTGTGAAGCCGAGCCCCTAAAAATGAAAGTAGTGCCTCAAATCACAGCAAGATCAGTGGAAGGAGAGCAATCAAGCTGAAGCAATCAGTGGTCCATGCAGATTGCAATGCCATTGCCGCTCTGTATGCTAAACCTACAACACTGCATCCAAGGGCAAATAATCTAATCAGAAATCCCTTCGGCACCAACCTCTAAGGATCCCATACTTGAGAGACTGGCAGAAGAGCTTGACACCAAAATGAAACGTCTCTTATTTCTCCTGAGTCAGGCAGGTGCTTGTCAGCCAACGCTGGTTTTCAGACTACCTCCGATCCCTAAGAAAAGGAGGTTGACTTTCAGGGAGAAGCCGGAGTATGAAGCACCTCAGCACCCAGTTCCTAAAAAGTGCAGGGTTCAAGTAACGGCTCCTCCAACTACACCTACCACAACTAAGAATGCACCATTTGCTTCACCTTTACTACCACCACCTCCTTCGCCAGAGCCAAACACACCACCTCCACCAAGGCCAGTTCCACCACTGCCATCACCCCCACCTCCTCTAGAGAAACTAGAAGGGTCAGTTCACTCCTTCTCAGATCCATACAGCCCTACAGGAGGAGGGACTTTATCATCAGCCCATGGGTGCATGGTATGGTGATGACCCAAGGAAAAAAGACATAGTCGATACCCCCTGAGGATACTGACCTAAAGCCTTATCCGGTGAAATCATATCCACCACATGACACTACAGCATGCCATTGTGTTGTGCAGAGAGCGGCTTTACACCTTAATGTTGCTATGCATATCCTAGATGATGAGGATGACTATTAGGTGGAGACCCTCTCTAAAGCTGAACATAGTGTTAATTTCTTACCTATGCCTAAGTCTGCCCGTGACCTATGCTTAAGCCGGCCAGTGACAATTTTAAAGACCGAGTCCATGCCAAGGTGGTTACTCCCCATATACAGAAGAAGTATAAAGCTTTTCCTGAGGGCCCACTTTACATCAGGGGCCAGGTTCTCTGGTGGTTTATTCAGCTATAAAAAGGGCATCAGCCGAAGCCACAGTGGATGCCCCGCCCCTGGATAAAGAAAGTAAACACATCAATGCTGTGGGGAAGCGGGTAACAGTAGGCGCTACCAAATGGTGGTGTATCGCAAATTCTCTTGCATTACCATCATTGTATGACAGGTTTCCTTGAAAGGAGATAGAGACACTCATGCAGCACCTCCCTGACACCTCTAGAAAACAAAAATTTGGAATGCAATAGGTCTCGCATTTGTGATAGTTTAAGCTATTGGCATTATAAATGACAATGACGTAAATAAAAGGCATTGTCGTTTCAATGCCTATAGCTCAAACTTGCGTAAATGCAAGACCTTTTACATTGCAGATGCTTGTTTATTTATGGGAAAGGCGCATGTGTTCTTCCATCTGTAAGTCTACCTAAGAATGTGTATGTCAAAAGATAACGCAAAGTATTTACATAGAGTGTTTATATGATACAAGCCTTTTTAAATGCACCAAACTGTAAATGTGTCGAAAGGTGTCATTTGTTAAGTATCCCAAACATAAAGCAATGATTTCTTTTCGAGTAAGCAATAATAAAGTGTCACCAGTCCCTGGGAGGCCGATTGTCTCCGGCATTGGCTCACTGCTTGAGCCATTGTCGAAATTCTGTGACTCTTTTCTTCAACCAGTGGTGAGAAAAATTCCATCTTTCTTACAAGACACTAGAGATGTCCTCCGCCTCATCGAATCCATTGAGGGGAGAGAAGACGTTGACCTCCTCCTCACTATGGATGTTGAGGCACTGTATACTAACATCCCCCAGCAAGCCACACTGGAAGCAGTGGATCCCACCCTGCTCTTAGAGGAGTGGTCCTCTCCAACCCCTGTTTCGTTCATCATGGCACGTGCTTCCCTGGCATTGACGGAAAATTTATTTCAATATGGATCACAACTGTACCACCAGATCCAGGGGACCTCCATGGGTTCGACTTTTGCTCCAAGCTTGGCATGTATTTACATGGCAACTTTGAGGAAATCACTATCAGATCTGCACTCAACCCCTACCTCGACAATATCACTCTGTGGCGCAGGTATATTGACGACATCCTCATTCTCTGGAAGGGTGATCGTACAACCTGTGAGGCTTTCTGTGCCTAGGTAAATCTTCAAAACCCATATCTTAAATTCACTGGTACCATCTCCGCAACAACCATCCCCTTCTTAGATCTCTGCATCAATCTCAATCCCACCGGTCTCAGTACAACTCTCTACCGCAAGAGTACTGACAGGAACAGCCTCTTAATGTACCGAAGCCACCATCCACGAGCCCTGAGGGACAATCTCCCCTTCGAGCAATTCTTCAGGGTCAGGAGAAACTGTACAGCAAAAGCAGATTTCCAAAGGGAAGCAACACTACTCCAACACAAACTGCAGGATAGAGGATATCCTACTAGACTACTAAACCAGTCGCGTAAAAGAGCACTGAATAACCCAAGAGAGAGCTTACTGGAGCAACAACCTAAGACCAAAGATGACCAGATAACCTGCGTCACCTGTTTCACTCCAAACTCATCATTTCTGAAGAAAACCATAAATAAACACTGGTCCATAGTGAACTCTGGTGGATTAGAAATCCCAAACCCCAGGTTCGCTTTCAAAAGAACTGCTAACCTAAAAGATGCCCTAATCCACACACGCCCAAAGAAAAGCACCACTGATAACCAGAGAACGCTGTGGAACCTCCCCCCAGTGGTGGGACATTTCCCTTGTGGCGGATGTCCGGTATGCCCACAGACATCACAGTGTAAAGAGGTTAGAATCTCAGACACTTTTGTGTGGCAGCTTCGTAAGCACACGAACTGTAACAGCACAAGATGTATTTACATGATTACCTGCCCCTGTGGGAAAAACTACATAGGGATGACTATGAGGCATATTAAAGTGAGAATTATGGAGTACAAAAGCAACATCAGGTGCTCCAAAACACATACCAAACTGTACGAGCATTACTCCCAAAACAACCACTCTGCAGACAGCCTCACATGGCTGGTCCTGGAATCCCACCCAGCCATTTCCAAACAAGCTCTGTTTAGGATTGAGCAGAGATGGGTCCACCGTCTCCAACTGGACTCACTTGGGTTAAACGACTCTGTTCCCTGGGCTTCCTTGGGGTTATAATCCTATTGTCCCTGTAATCAGGCTATCTGATTCCTCCCTTCATCATTTAATGAACTAGTGGCATTTAACAACAAAAAAAAAACCCTTGTACCCCTTCCATCTCGTGCATATACTTGCACTAATACAAGCTGGCAGAGAATCATCCGGCCAATTTATATACCCCCATCTGGTGTGGGTCATCTACCAATGCCCCTCTCCTGATATATCCAAATCCGCCGATTCCTCCCTTCTAAGATGGCCGCCGCTGTCACCATACAGCCTGACGACTAGTGTCTCTCAGCTGACGCACATGCGCGGTTGCGGGAGGGGGCGGGACCCCAGCGGCGGTGTGCGGCTGAACGCGCAGAGGCTGGATACATAAACAATGGTTCCCCGAGGTGTCCGGTACCAGCTGCTCTGCGTCTTGTTTCGGACGCCGCTCGTGGGGTAGGTGCTTCGGTTAGGACCGGATGCCGCCGAAGGTGAGGCTCACTCCCTATTTTGCCCTCTGTCCACCACCCTGACATCGGTGAGTCTTGACGGTCATAACTCTCGGATTTCCTAGAGTTCGGGCCTCTGGATAATTGGTTGTTACCGTGCCACGGTACTGTTTGCGGGTCTGTTTGGCTGCCGGGTGGGTGCGCTGTGCGGGGCTGCTTCGCTGCTCCGTGTTGTGTTTCCCTGATGAAATTTTGTCTGGGGCGCAGTGCGGGCGCTGCGGGCAGCTGGTTCAGCGCACACACACCCCTAGCACTCCACCAGCAGACCAGCCCTTACTGAGCCGGGGAGCAATAGTTACACCGGGTTACTCCGCCACTCGGAATACGAGGTAGACTGCCAACCTCCTAGTGTTTGCCCTTGATGGTGGGTAGCCCTCGCGCACCTTTGCTACCAATGGCCTAACTCTGATAATGAATCGCCAGATGATTGTCCAATGATTCCCCTCCATTAGGTACCATACCTTCTCAGCCGGTCCCACGGGAGCAGACTGCGAGGTACCTCAGGGAATCTTCTGGGGTAAGCCTTTTTAACCAGCCCTCTTCCTTACCTACAGCACTATTTGCCTTCATCGTTTTCACCGTTGCATGTTGTTGCATAAACTAGTTGGTCACTTGAGTCAAACACCAACTTGTTATGATATGTGCTCGGTTTTTAACCCTTCACTACGGTTCTTGTATGTGTGTGTGCTTGCACTATAGTTGAGTAAATCCTTCTCATTTGAAAACTTCACTGACGCTGGTATTTCGTGAATTGTTTTCATTTTCATCTTTACAGGTCACAATACTGCAGCAGGACCAATCGGCCTGCACTCCGGTATTACCGACCATAGAAGGTTGGATACCTCATTGCAAGTTTTATCCTTCACTATTATAATTTTTCACTGTGTGGTACTGTCTACTGAGGTCCTGAAGAATTGCCATCAGGCAAGAAACATGCCGACCATATTTGAGGGTAGTAGTTAATATTGCTTGGATAGTTCCAGGGCATTTTACCTCCCCTCTCACCCCTTTTACCCAAGGGAGTCTACCACGAGAATAAATTAGGTTGTGGACTGACTCACCTTTTTTAGCTTCATTTTCACGTCACGACCACACTCCCCCCGCCCTCTCAAACGCATGCACCATATGGCCGGAACAAAAGATCTCCGATAAAGAGCCCCGGTTTCGGGAGCCCGTCAGACATTGCAGCGCCAGTCTGACGAGGAGCAGAACCCATTTGATGAAGCATGACACCTAGCTTGCTGGGTGTGTGAGGGTTTTAGTTCCAACAAGGGGATTCCTCCCTCTTACTAGCACACACACTCCTCTGTTCCGTCACTCTTCCCGGGGAACTCTGTACCCTTTTTGTGCTACCTCTAGAAAACAAACATTTGGAATGCAATAGGTCTCGCATTTGCGATAGTTTAAGCTATTGGCATTATAAATGACAATGACGTAAATAAAAGGCATTGTCGTTTACAATGCCTATAGCTCAAACTTGCGTAAATGCGAGACCTATTGCATTGCAGATGCTTGTTTATTTATGGGAAAGGCTCATGTGTTCTTCCATCTGTAAGTCTACCTAAGGATGTGTATGTCAAAAGATAACGCAAAGCATTTACACAGAGTGTTTATATGATGCAAGCCTTTTTAAATACACCAATCTGTAAATGTGTCGAAAGGTGTCATTTGTTAAGTATCCCAAACATAAAGCAATGATTTCTTTTCGAGTAAGCAATAATAAAGTGCCCAGAAAGACTTTAAAGTAAGGGACTTTCCCAAGCAGTTGTGTCTCTCTCTCTCAGCGAGATATTTAAATTCTCAAAGATAATTCTACGAAGAGAAAGAGGCAATTTGCAAGCAAAACAAACTGGAAATGACACGAGTGATCTCTGTGGGTGAATTCCTGCGCCATGCACCATAACAGAAGCTATTAAAACTTCAAATGAATGCAATTGAGATGAGGGTAGAGGCTATAAAAAACCGCACCTGACAATGAAAAGTGTTTGGAGGTATCATGTAGTGCAAAGAGCCAAGGAGCACTTCCCTCTGTGCTCCTTACCTAGGAACACATCCTATAACCACATTATACACAAAAGGTTCAGCACTGTTCAACAAATTGTAACAACCAAAATCAGTGTTCAAAAGACAGTGAACACACAAGATGATGTCCAAATTCCAGATGTGGATTTCTTAAAAAGATTTCTCTTTATTGTGTTTTTTCATAAAAACAGAAGACCAAAGCTGACGTGTTTCGTCTCACGAAGAGACTACTTCAGGGCTTCATAGAGTGACAAAAGAGTGTATTCACAAGGCTGTTGTAGATTTCAGCCAGATATCTGAGAATCCAAGTTTCCGAAGACTTTTATATGGTAGACATTATCTAATTCGGAGTTCGTATCAGCATACTACGGTGAAGGCAATCCTCGGGCAATAAAGAGAAATACTTTTAAGAATTCCACATCTGGAATTTGGACATCTATTAAAACTTCACCTTAACTCCTAATTCAGCACAATTTCAGGAGTCATTTTTCCTACCTCGATTGGTAAATGTATGACTACCACTTTATCTCTGCACGCTGTTAAAAACAGCCTGTCATCAATCACGCGTGTTCCTGCTTTAAGTCAACGTGACGCTCGGTCTGTGAACAGTTCTACATCGAATTAAAAATAAAACAAAATGTGAACGTCCTCCCTATGTTTCATGCCACTGCGGGTAACGCTTCCGGAGCTCCGGTATCTACTTAGGTGTGGCCGTGTGTGGAAACCAACATTTCATGTTAATAGAGGCCATGCCCTTTTCTTTAAAAAAAACGTATTTAAAGAAAGGGCCGTGCTACTCTTTAAGTGAAAGTGTGGTAAGGGGCGCTTTTACCCCAAAAAACAATTGTTTGTCAAGTTGACAAACAAATGCTCTTTTTTATGAAAGCGCACATGGCGCACTCAATGCTGCAGGAATGCATGCCGTGCCTGCGGTAGAAGAAACTCATTTGACAAAATAGTGCTTACAGACTAAATAAGACATACTATGTAACAACCTAAGTAAAAGGGTCAGTCCTCATGGGAGATTACATATGAAAATTAGGCAGTACTAAGGAGGGACTAACAGGCCAATTAAGGAATCAGAAGCCAGCATTTATGAAGGACAAAGACACAAGCCAATGACAAATAAGGGCAGAGAGTGGGCAGGGCTTCAAGTACATCCTCCAGTACAGCATTGCTCGCAGAGCAGCGCATGCGCTGCCCACGCTCAACCTAAAAAGGTGAGGAGTTGGTTGCAGAAGGGAAAATCATCTCCAAGGCAAATATATACTGCTCCGTAGATGCTTCTGTCATTCCAGTAACTCTTGGAGTCCCACAAGGGTCCGCTCTATCTCCCACACTGTTCAATCTATTCATGGAACTTCTTACTGTCTTGTTGCAAGCATCCAACGTCCAATTTCACATGTATGCAGACGATACACAACTCTATCTGAAGATTCATACTCCTGAAGATGTCATACTACTCAACTAAACACTGTTGAGCACCCAAACATGGCTAACTGAGAACCACCTCAAACTTAACGCACTCAAAACTGAATTCCTACTCATAGCTCCACCCTCCAAAATCCCCCTCCTCCAGGACTGGTTCAAACACCTCACGGCATTCAACGTGCAACCGACAATCATTGACTCAGCTAAATCTCTGGGTATAACCCTTGATGGCAACCTCAAAATGCATAAACACATTGCCAATGCAACAAAAGGTGCAAATTTCCAGATTAATATTCTAAGGAAACTTAAACCCTTTCTACCAAAAAACGACCTCAAAATGGCAGTTCAAGCTCTAGTTATCCCCAGGATCGAATACGGAAGTGTGTCTCTTTGCGGTCTCCCCAAAGCTACAACAGCACCTCTAAGAGCCACCATCAACGCTGCAGCCAGGCTCATCACAGGCTCAAAAAAAGGTCCGACATCTCCCCCGACCTGAAATCATTGAACTGGCTACCATGGGAAGCCAGAATTCACCTACAAATAGCATGCTTAACCCACAAAGCCATTCACCATAAAGCACCCAGCTATCTCTCTCGGAAACTGTCTATCTCTGGAGGCAAGAGATCCACAAGAAGTGCAGAAAGCCTATTACTGAAGCCACATAGATTTATGAAGGCGAAAACTTACAAACACTCCTTCTCAGGGATGGCTCCTAGGATTTGGAATGCACTACCCCCAGAAACCAGACTTACCACATCTACTGCATTGTTCAAAAAGGAATTAAAGGCGATCCTCATGGAAAAATTCACATGAGCCTCTCTGACATTCACGACCTATATATATGCAAACAGACAATCTACATTGCACGTTGGCTCACTCGGCCCGCACCTTTCTCTATATCAGAGACAAGATTTAGCACATCTTAGGATTCAGCTTTTGATCTACCTCTCTTGGCTGTTTTATTTATGCACACTTTATCCACACATATCTGTATTTCTGTACTGTGTACTGCTGTATTATGTTTTTATATCTCATACTGCTTGATATATACTGCTATTGTGTACTGTTTTTGTATAAATTTCCACTGCTTGTAAAGCGCTCTGATATCCGCAAGGATCTGGTTCGCGCTCTATAAAACTTTCAAAATAAATAAAATAAATAAATTGCTTCCCGTAGTGTGAATACTAGTATCGTGCTCTGCAGACACGCTTGACTTTGCATGTCAGGATCTAGTCTGGAGAGTTCGCACCATCTCCTCAACATTCCATTGGATAGGGAACATCCTTTTGGCCCCCAGGTGGAGAAAATGTTGGATAAAATGAAAAAAGATACTGCCATTAATGGGGGCCATACAGTGCAACACTTCAAGGGGCACTTTTTGCAGACAACACCTGTGAGGGACAGTGAAAGCACACTAGGCACCCAGCCACAGACATACCAGTGGCAGCAGGAGAGCTGTCATGGCCCACAGGCATCAGGAAATGTTCAAAGTGGGGCCTACAGAAACAACAATGTTAGGTGTAGGGGAAGAGGTGGCTAAGGAAAGAGAGCATCCACTCCCGAGCCTCTGCCTCCATCCATGCATTGAAGCAGTTTTATTTTTTCAGTCAAAGATTAAAATGGAACGAATGGTGATAATGATACCACACTTCTGCATCTTAGAATCTTCATTAATGGCAATAAATGTTAGAATAATTCTCTTCTGCTTTCATGGACCCTAAAACACTTCAACAGTGTATATCTCGCATATGTTAACAGTTTTGCTGAAAAAGTAATGAATTGAAAAGGCATTTTACATCTCTAAGGCTTCATGAGCTTAAACTACCTATGAAGTCTTTTTATTCAGAGCGGCATCACAGATGTAGTTCTTTTTACTGGCTTCTCTAAGTGGGATCCTAGGAAGACAATGGGAGTTTTTGCACCTTTCTTATCATTGAATTTTCGCTCAGGAAGTATATTTGTGTGATTTTACTTGATATCTTTAACATCCAGCTAGAGTATAATGTTTTTACATTTCACTTGTGAAGGATGTTTTCCTGTCCGAATCCCATCTCTCTTGGTTAACTACCCTGATGTGGGCGGAAGAAAACTCGGATCCACACAAAATGTATGTATCTCTTCATTCCATAAAAGAATGTGAATTTTAACAAAAATGCACAAAAGGAACCCGAACGACAGAAGGAATAAGGCTAAGAGACAAGCTGGAAGACCCTGAGAGTTCAGGTGGAGTTAATATCAGAAAAGCCATCAATGGAACACTGTAGTTCCACTGGTAAAGTGGCATATTCTCCTATGGACCATCAAAGAGGACATTCCAGAGAGAAAGGGTGACAAAGGTGAGAAAATGCATCATCACCAGTGTTCTCACTCCCTGCCATTGTTCTAAAGGCCTACAGACCCGATAATCATTGAAGACCACAGTGTTGCCTTTGAGAGCATCAGAAAACTGACATGTTTGCTATTGAGGTGCTCGACATTGCCACCACAATGCCATCACTAGCATTTCTGTTCCTAGTCATCAGAATAAAGACAC
Organism: Lissotriton vulgaris; assembly: GCF_964263255.1. Lineage (NCBI taxonomy): Eukaryota > Metazoa > Chordata > Amphibia > Caudata > Salamandridae > Lissotriton > Lissotriton vulgaris. The sequence continues at coordinate 1,222,154,175 of NC_141693.1, forward strand.
ACAATAGCATCAATGTCAAAGCACTCCAAGCAGCACTGGTGTCCCACTCGCCTTAGATACAGTCCATCTTTTCAATGTTGCTGCACCAGTCCATCCACTAGAAGGTCGTTTCTGATGTCTTCAACTAGACAGTGAGGTTTTAAACATCGACTTTTTACCTACATCTAAAAAGAGGCTTAAAAGGTTGCCTGCAATGGAATCACCTCGACAACCACTGGAACCACTAAGATATATCATCCCTGCTATGCTATGCTATGCTATGCTATGCTATGCTATGGTGATTTGTATAGCGCACAGCTGCCCCAGCGAAGGGGCGTCCCGGCGCTGCGGAAGGACAGAATACAGATTACAGTGAGGTGGAGACGCTAAGGGAGAAGCTATTGTTGAAAAAGGTGTGTTTTAACAGCCTTTCTGAAGGCTAGGAGATCTTGTATCCCACGGATAGCTGCAGGAAGACTGTTCCATAACTTGGCCGCTAGGAAGCTAAAAGAGCGGCCGCCCATTCTGGCCAATCTGATGCGGGGAATGATCGCAAGATGCTGCCCCTCTGACCGGAGCGATCTCCTAGGGATGTACTCTGACAGGAGTGGGCGAAGCATTGGGGGGGAGGAAGTTTTAAGGATTTTGAAAGCGAGGCACAATGCTTTGAACTGGACCCTTTTGCCCACCGGGAGCCAGTGCAGTTTCTTCAGGGTTCCAGATACCGAGGAATGGCGCGGGAGACCCACCAGAGCCCTGGCAGCCGCATTCTGAACTCTTTGCAATCTAGTAATTTCAGTTAGATTAGCCCCCAATAAAAGGGAGCTGGCATAGTCCAGTCTGGAAAGGATGGTCGCCTGGACGATTAGTTGGCGAGTGCGGCAGTCAAAGAACTTCAGAATGGGCCTGATGTTACGCAAGACGCCAAAGCATGTGGCGGCAACCTTTTTTGTGTGGTGCGTGAACTTTAGAGCAGAATCCACCCAAACTCCCAGGTTTTTGACACATTCCTTAGGCGTAGGGGATGGGCCTAGCGCATCCGGCCACCAGTTGTCACCCCAGGACGAAGTGTTTTTGCCCAGGAGGAGAATCTCCGTTTTCCCGGCGTTTAATTGAAGAAAATTCGCCGTCATCCAGTTGGTGATGTCAGTGAGTGTCTGTTTGAAATGTTGTGCCTCCAGACCACTGTTGTCCATAAGTGACACCACCAACTGGGTATCGTCTGCATAAGATACCAGGGCAAGTCCATTTCTTCTAGCCACCTCTGCCAGGGGGCGGACATATACATTGAACAGGGTAGGGCTCAGGGAAGAGCCTTGCGGCACTCCCTGTCCAATGTTATGTTCCTCAGAGATGTGTGGAGGGGTAGAGACTCTAAAAGACCTATTGAAAAGGAAGTCTCTAAACCATCCCAGAGCTGACCCTGTGATACCAATTTCCTCCAATCTCATCAGGAGGACCTCGTGTGACACCGTTTCGAAGGCAGCACTAAGGTCCAACAGGACCAGTGCTGCCGTGCCTCCGGTGTCAAGGATGGTATGGAGGTCCTCTGAAACACTGAGCAAGGCGGTCTCGGTGCTATGACCAGCTCTAAACCCGTGTTGAGAGTCATCCAAGATGTTATTGGTGAGGAGGAAATCTGTCAGAATGTTATTGACGTGTGCCTCGATAATTTTGGCAGGCCAGGGAAGCAGGGAGATAGGTCTGAAGTTCTCAGGGAGCGAGGGGTCTAGAGTGGGTTTTTTTAGAATGGGAGAAACCCAGGCCTGCTTCCACTTGGAGGGAACTTTAGCGGTCGAAAGGGACCGGTTGATGATATCTCGGATGTGCTCAGTGATAGATTCATGGGCTTCACAGAAGGTATCCGGCTTAAGGGGATCTGCCGGGGAGCCCGATTTAATCTTTTTGCAGATTTTTTGGAAACTCTCTCGCTCAAGCGTGGGTAGAGAGGAGAGAGAGGGCCTAGTAGGATCAAAAATGGCCAATGGCTGCGGGCCTTTAGGAAAAATGTTGTAGATTTTCATGATCTTGTTGGTAAAGAAGTTGGCCATATTATTACAGAGGTCAGGGGAGGTGATAGTGGTGTTGACCGTTTTCTTTGCGGTAAGATCTTTCAAAATTTTGAATACAGCTTTCGAGGTGTTAGAGCTGTTGTTGATTTCCTTGGCATAATATGCCGCCCTTATTCTGCAGATCTTACGATGGTAGGTTTTTTGAAGCATGACATAGTCTAATTTTAGATTGGCATCATAGTTTTTCCGCCAACTCCTCTCTGCCTTTTTGCATTCTTTTTTCAGGCTTGCTAATTCGGAGTTATACCAAGGGCTAGCTGTGTGGATGCGAGCCTTGGTGCATCTGGCCGGGATCAAGGTATCAAGTGCCTGAGTGATCCTAAGGCAGAACTGGTCATAGCTTACGTCTAAATCTTCGGTAGGGGGTGGAGGATTTAATGCCAGAAGATTGTGCAGGTCTTCAAGATGAAGCTTTCTCCATGGTCGTTTCTGGACTGAAGGGGTAGGTACCGCTACAGATCTCAAGGTGCACGGGATAGACAGAGTAACTAAATGATGATCGGTCCAGGTCATAGGGATTGGCATGCCTGCGGAACAACCAGTGATATTGGAGAAAATGGGGTCAAGGAGGTGACCCGCTCTGTGAGTGGAGCCCCTCACAAATTGAGTAAGTTGGAAAGCCGCAAGATCAGCAAGGAAGGTGGCCATTTTGGGTTCGGAGTCCTTGTCAAGGTGAAGATTAAGATCACCCATGATTGTAAAGTTAGCAGATTTGAGGATATTGGTGTCTAAAAACTGAAGGAGTGAGCTAATGAAGGGAGTATCTGCACCAGGGGGTCTGTAAACTAAGAGCCCCGTCGCGCAGAACTGAGGGTTGGCTTTGATCGAGAAACGCGCACTTTCACAGCCCTTAATATCTGTTTTGCTGAATTGACAATCAAGGTGGGAACCTGAAGACCCTCTTCTGGTTCTGCTGCAGCCCTCAGGTGGTGTCTCATCCTACATTGATGTCACCAATTAGAAAGATGCCAGTGTCGCCTAGGGATCCTTCAGGAACCCAAATCCCCAAGAGGAGATTCAAGAACTCCACATGTACCCAAATAGGGTAGAAGACAAATGTCGTCATCTGTATCTCCCACATGGAATTCTTTGCATGACAAAGCCGTGTCTTCCTCCTACACACCAGCATTGCCTGCAGCATCCCTGGGAATGGTGTAATTAGTGGACAACATGACTACCTTTTCAGGACGTATTACCAGAAAGGGCTGCAAAATTGAGCATTCTGCTTGAGGGCCCCCCTGACAATAGTGTGATGGAGACAGTTCAGCCAAGAAAGACACCAAGACCTCTTCTCTCATCCCAGGGTTCTTGAAACTAGAACAGGAGAAATTCCCGACTTCTGCAAAAATTATGGCTACTACATTAAGGCTTCTTACAAAATACACCGCCCCTTAGCAGGATCCAGATTTCCTGAAGTTAGACCTGGACCCAGATTCCATTATTATTTCTTTAGTGGGAAGAAGGCATATATCCGCTCCTGAAAACTCTGCGCCACCCAACAGGGAGAGCAAAAGGATAGGAACATCAGGGAGTAAGATGTGTGGGACAGCGTCACTGCCTTCCAGTTTGCTAATGCCACAGCACACCTCTGTTGTTATGGAAGGATGATATGGGGCGATCTTAAAGCTTTTGTCCTGGACTTGCCTCATCATCACAGTGAAAATATAGAGGCTTGAAATGCCTACGACATTTCCAATGGTTTGTTTCAACTGTAGGTGGTGGTGGGAGGCTGTTCCTCAATTTTGGGTTTAAAAAGTAGAAGGATTGTCTGCCCTTTCTCCTAAGTTTGGTTCAGTGGTGTATTAGGAGGAAGGGGTCTCCTAACTTTAAGAATCTGTTTGGTAAATACGCTGTAAGTTTCTCCGATATACTGACTGGATCTGTTCTGTAAAAGTCTCAGTTGGCCTAGCAGGGCATTTTAAAATGCACTCTGTCTAAGAGGTAACCAATGTAGTTCTATCAGAGCTACAGCAGATTAATCATCCTTTTTTCTTTTTGTTAATGGTATATCCATCTAATTCTGTATTGTTTGGAGTCTAGGCATCGTTTTTATGGGGAGATCCAAAGGCAAAGCATTGCAAAAGTCCAGGCAAGATGAAATCATACCATGGATCACTTAAGTATACATTCGCCTAGGAAGAAGTGGTAGTATTTTACACAGTAGTCTAAAATGAAGAAAGCAAGAGGCAGAGACTAAATTGTGAATTCATCCTGAGTTCAGTATATTTGGTGACAACCCAGATTTTGTCTTTCAGGTACTGGGATCAGAGGCTCTCCCATTACTTTAGGCCACCAACTAGAGGGATAAAGAACAAAACAGCAGTTGTGTTTTGTCCTCTTTAAGTTTTAGTGCTTTTCTGCAAATCCGCTGTATAGCTGCTGCATGCAGTCATGAATGTTGCAGACAGTCTTCGATTCCTCTGCTATTGACACAATCAGAGTGTCATCTGCGCATGACATTAGAGATAATCCAAATTATTGTATGGAAGCACCTAGCAGTGAAATGCAAGGATTGAATAAAGTAGGGCTCAGAATGGAGCCTTCAAGAACTCCACGTCGAAGCTTTCTTTTTTTAAGAGAAGCAGGACAACTTTAAGTACAGTGTGTTAGAAATGAGTTGAGCCAGCCCATTACTTTCCCACATAGTCTCAAAGCTTTCCCTCTCTGAATCACAGATGAATGGGGGACCATATCAAACGCTGCACTGAGGTCAAGTATTACTAATGCAGCACTCTGACTTTCATCTGGGATTATTTTTAAAGTCATCCAGCACTAGTACTAGTGTTAGTTTTGTACCGAATAAAGACCTAAAACTCACTTCGACTTTATCAGGTAGATTGGTAACTTCAATATAGAGTTTTTTAATTTCCTACTCTAGTATTTTGACCAGAAAAGGCAGTCCTGAAATTGGTCTATACTTGGGTATCTCTTCCAAGCCTACAGTTTTTTTTTGTGTTGGCTAGGATTTGCATATCTTTCCAGGATTGTGACCAGGCAACTGAAGTGATTGACGGGTTACACAAATCGGTGATTACAGTTGCTAACATGTTGGTTCCTGTATGAAAGCAGGATGATTAAATAGGTCTAGTGTTGAGGCACATTTGTCTACATCAGCGGATGAAGTACAACATGTTTTAATAGATTAAAATCTATTGCTATAGATACGAAGTTCTGCTGCTGACTATTCTCTTCCCTTGCATCCATGTCTGCAATGTGAAATGTTATCAATTCTATCCTGAAAAAAGTCTGAGAAATATGATATGTGATGGTTCACTGAATTCCAGCCAGGTGATGAGTTCTCCTGCAGATGCAGCTGAACTGGTGGTGTTTGGAAACTGCATGGAGTCTTCCTTAGGCACAATATAATTAGTTGCAACACTGAAGATTCTCAAAAACCCTTTCGCTGGCTGTTCGCTGTTTGACCAGCTCACAGAAAACCCTAAAGACATTGCCCTTAGAAGAAATAAATAAATTCTTTGAGTCTCAATACATGAAAAAGGAGTGCCATTACTACCCAGGGAGAGTTCATTCCCCTCACTGTCCCTAAAAGCAACAACAACATCGGCGGGGATAATTATATTAAAGGAAAGGATCAAAAAGCTAGGTGCAACAATCACAGCCTGCTAACACCTAAGGGTGCCAACTCTCCGCCAGCTGACATTGCTGCCCAAATACCCACCTTCCATTTTCCACTCCAGTGGGGTGAAGTGATATCTTTTTACACAGAAGATGCAGAGAAAATTACAGGAGACAAGTGGGTGCTTAATATTCTCAAGCATAGTGACTAACTTCGTTTCTAGGCAAAACCTCTGCCAATTCCACCAAAATCTATGTCAAATTTCAAACGGTCCAGTTAAAAGATGTATCTATACTATTAGTAAAATCAGCAATCTAACCTGTTCCTCACACTGTCAAAGGGAATGTAATGTATACAAGATACTTTCTGATCCGAAAGAAAGGCAGATATTCAGAAAAATATCAAATCAGCGGAGCACCAACAAGTGTTTCAAAAAGGAAAGGTTTTTAATGTTAACCCTCAATCAAATTTTCTCCCACGACTGGATGTGTGCAGTAGACATTCAGGATGCATTCTTCCACATCCCAATTTCCAAAAGGTACAAGAAGTACCTAAGAATAGTCGGGAGAAATGCACATTACCAAATTTGTATTTGTAGCAACTCCCTGAACCTTTCCAGAATGCATGGCAGTAGTTATAGCCCAGTTACACTGTTAAGAGATATTTGTAAAAAAGCCTAGATCTTTGACAAAGCGGAGCAGAACTTTAACATAACAAAATGTCTGATTCTCCATCTAGATTTACAGATAAATCTACAAAGGTAAACATCAGCACTTGCTCAAACACTATCATATCTGGGAGTGTAACACTAGACACAGCTCAAGGAAACTGTTTCCTTTGGAGGGAGAAATGACATCTTCTGCTAAAGGCTGTTAAGAAACAGCACGTCAATTCTATTCCTTACTATGCTCTATGGCGTCCTGCATTTCCATTGTCCCAAATGTAAGAGTCCATATGAAGTCTGTCCAGTGGCCTCTAAAAGATCATTGGTTACAGAAACCCAGCAGCTCTCACGGTGGTGCAAATCTGTGAATTTGCTTTAAGGGATCCCGTTCCAGTAAGATCCCCCAGCACACATGACTGTCACAGATGCCTCTTTCTGGATGGTGGCATCAGCCCAACTGTCAAAGAAGGAGAATTTGTATCACATCAGCTATTTACAACTGAGAGCAGTCCATCTAGCGCTTACACCTTTCTTGCCCGCTATCGCAACAGAGTTCATATTTAAAAGGACAGTACAACAACCATGCACCACCTGAATCTGTAAGGGGTGGGAGATCGAGACTGTTCTTGCTGAAGTCACAAAAGATCTGGTTGTGGGCCTTGGCCAGAGCAATACACTTGCCAGGAACCCTCAACCAGCAATCAGAATTCTTAAGTAGGTTCTATAAAGAGAATCACAAGTGGATTCTGGAGGGCAACGTGCCCATCAAATCTTCATATGGTGGTGCATTCCAGAGATAACTATTTCCTATGTTTAAAAAAAAACAAATACGAAGGCTTTGTGTCCAGACTACGAGAACCAGGATCATTGGGCAATGATTTATTTTGTTGTTGCAATTTTATATATTGGATTCCTGGGCTGGGGGCATTAGAACACTGTACATGAGCAACAGATTACACTAAGTTAGATCTATTGTTTTAAGGGATGGACCTATTAAGTAATTTGCCCAGAATCACAAGATATTAAGCCAACACAAGGACTTGAACGTAGTTTCCCAATTCCGAAGGTGGGAGCTCTGGCTTTTAGAACATATTGCATGTGGTCAAAGACATTGCCTTACACTTGTCCACCAGTTTCCTTTCTTCCTGCATTCATCCTGATGCTCTTGAACAGCCAAGCAAAAATGATTTCTTTGCTGTGGACTGGCTCAGGCATTACTGGCACTGCTACAAATGTCAGTCAGACTACACAATAATTTGCCATGCAAACAGAACCTGTTGATCAGATTTCAGGGCAAATTGTATCACCTGAACCTGACATCACTGGATTTGGCCACGTGGCTACTGAGATCAGACAATATGAACATCTGAATCTGCCCAGTTATGCATGGATGTATCAAAGAAAGCCAAACTCCCCTCTTGTAAAGCATGACAATCCTTGAAATTGAAGAGATTTTGTCTATGGTGTCAACAAAAAGCTATGAGTCTGTCACCCGCCAAGAGGATGGTATTCATCCATATTTTCTACATCTATCCTAATCACAGTTGAAGTTTATTTCAATTAAAGTTCACCTTGCTGCAATTACAGTGTACAGAAAATGTCAAGATCAGATATAATTTTTTAGAATTCATAGTAATTACCTATTTTTTGAAGGCCAAAAGAAGTTGTTTCAGCCTACCTCTTCCTTAGGAGTTAAGTTAGGCTGAGCAAAAGTGATAGGTTCACCTTTTGCATTGATTCGCAAAGATTCATTGCAGCTTCTTTCCTGGAAGACTGCCTTTCTGATATCAATCACGTTAGCCTGCAGGATTAGCGAGATTCAAGTTCTATCGGGTTTGGACCCCTCTACTGTCTTTTACGCAAACAGAATAATAGTGAGGGATCGACCCTCATTCATCCCTAAGGTAGTCTCAGAACATCATATTAATAAAACTCTGTCACTCCTTTTATGTTTTTATGTAACCCATCCTCTCCAGCAGAGCATGCATTGTATTCTCTGGATGTTTCGAGAGTTTTTTGTTTTTATTCAGAAAGACCCAAGTAACTATGCAATTCAAACCAACTTTTTGTCAATTATGGTCACATCCAGCATGGTCTTGCAACTTCGAAAGAATCATCTCTGTGAGAAGTTGGCCTGGCATATGCTGTCCACTATTCTAGTGGGCACCTTGCACCAGTCCAAACGACCCTTATTGATGGTAGGTCTAAAGACAACCTATATAGAAAGCTATCCTAGTGGTAGCTGTGGAGAGCAGCCTTCAGGCTAAGTCTTGAAGGAATGTAAAGCAGCTTGTTTTATCAGTCTATAATCTTGTGAATGACCAAATGAAAGGAGAACCACACCAGGTATATATACAAATATATGTATTTATTCTAAACACACCCCTCTAGTCTCTCTATGAGGCTAGAGGCAAAAGTACAATAAAGAAACGTAATTAGCACCCAGTAAATTAGCACAGTATACGATTTCCCCTAGGGGCCTCACAAACCATACACTAAGAAAGTGGTATAAGTACCGCTGTGAACATAGAGACAAGGCCTAGGGCCTGTAGAACCGCGGGGGCAACCAGGAACCATCCAAGGTAGGGACGCAGGAGACCCACGGGGGACGCGTGCAGTGTCTAAACACAGTCTCAAATCACCATTGACTTCTATGGAGAAAGTTGTGATTAGATTATTAAAGATTAAGGACACTTAGGAGTGGACTACGAGCAAACCCCTTCAGTACTGGACACTTCGAGAGTCAAGACCCACAGGAGCACAGAAGTACTCGTGTTACCTCATCCAGGGAAGCCGGGTGCATAGGTGTCTTTTTGTGTCGGATTTCGTCGTCGTTTCCTACCGAGAGCTGCAAAGAAGTGCTGCAGGCGACCAGATGAAAAGTGTCCGGATGGATCCAAGGGTGGATTGGAGATCTGAAGAATCTGAAAGCAGAGGGGACAGAGTCTGGTTTACTAGCCAGTGACCAGGAAGGCGACAGGAAGATGCCAGCCGATGTCAGGTGTTTTCAGGTGATGTAGGTGAAGCTTGACTCTTCAGCCACGAGGACCAGGAGGCGTCATGACCACCAGGAGCTGGATTTGAGCTGTCCCACGTCGGATGTCGAGTGCTGCAGCGTCAGTATCAGGATTGGACCAAAGAAGCCTTGGCAACAACAACCCACGCAGAATGCAAAGATTGGCTTTGGTGCAGACCAGCAAGGTCTGAGGGACTCACCCTTTGGAGGGGAGTCAGGAGCAACCAGGAAAGCCCAAGAAATAAAAGAGATTCCTTCATGGGGACCCACCAGTCGACGGACCAGGGATCGCGAAGGGGCCTCGAGAAGAAATGCAAGAAGCGGGCCCACGGAACACTCGTGGAGTGTATACCCACAAGCTTCGGTGCAGAAGGTGCTCAGGGCTTGGACTACAAGTAGCCTAATGCACAATTCTGGGAAAGCTTGGGAAGTCGATGCACTAGCAAATGTGCTGGATGTTCAGGAGTACCTGTCCCACGTCTCTCGTGATGGCTACAGCTCTCAGCTTTGCTGGGGACTCGTGTCGGCCTTGGAGATGTCTGGAAGTCTGTTTCCTGTGTTGCAGATTCGTCGAGATCTGGCGGGAGCCTCAAAAATGCAGACCGGCAAGATGTTTCTTTGATGCCTGTTTGAACAGGGGATTCACTCCTTGACCCCAAAGGAGATTTCTTCAGTCTTCTAGTCGAAATAGAATTTTGAAGGTGCAAGATATATATTGCAGCGTTTCGTCCAGGGCAATCTAAAGTCCTAGGGACTGGGTTCCTATACTTATACTAAGTTTAGGGGATGGACTAACTCTAAGACCCCACCTGTGGGAGGGCCTGGGGAGGGGTTGGTTACACCCCTTTCCCTTTGTCCAGTTTCACACCAGAGCTGGGGCTGAGTGCCCCAGCAACTGGTTTGAACTGGGAAATGCACATGGACACCTTGTGTGCCCCAGGCACTGTCTGAAAAGCATTCACTGAATGCACCCACCCTGCCCCCAATACACTACACCTCCCTGTGACAGGAAACCTTTTGTCCAGGCCTCCCTTGCCGGAGTTTTGTCCTGCAGCAGGAGGTCAGACTCGTGTCTGTGGCAGCAGCATCCATTTTGTGATGCTGGGGCTCTGTTTAACTTTTAATGGTTAGACCAGTGTGTACATGTCTTCTCCCTCTAGAAGGGTGGAATGCTACCCCCGCCGCCAGAACTGGTGGGGGGGGTAGTATTCAAAAGTGTTTGACACCAAACACGACATGTTTTGATGCAGCCATTCCAAAGTTGACATTAACCTTGAGGGTATAATGCACTTAAGAGTATATGGTATGGCTGTATCACAGAACAGCTATAAGGAAGGGATTCCGAAAGCTGCAGAGGGGCTCAGCTCATGGTTGGGCACCCTCTCACACAAAACCAAGCACTCTGCCTCCAGGATTGTCAAGGCCTGCCATAGGAGTGACTTATAGGTTTACATGTGTCTGTTTAAAAGGTAGATATAGGTATACTATATCTGAGTAAGGGGTGCTTACACCACCTTATCCAGGCTGCAAGAGCAGGCCTGTAGTGCCATTTTGGAAGGCTTCCCAGGTGTGGCATAATACATGCTTCAGGCCCTGGTAGGCCTCTGGGGTACCAATGCCCTTGGTACCTAATGTACTATATACTAGGGCCTCACAAGGGTAACCCAGTAACCCATTTAGAGTGTACCTAATGTACATGCAATCAGTTTAGAGAGGAAGCAGCTAGGCTGGGGTCCTGGTTAGCAGGGCCCCAGCCAGACTAATGTCGATAAATTAGTGAAACACCGCAAAAAGTGGGGGTAACCATAGTAAGCAGATCCTACTCTCCTACAATCTCCTGTTGAATATTAGACTTTATTTCACTTTATCAATTAACAAATAAACCTATACCAGGCGGTCCAAAGTCCCACTCTACCAGAGGAAAAACAGCCACCCTAGCTAGGTTAAGGAACATTCCTCTTTCAGACATTTGTAGGACAACTACATGGAAATCAGTACACACTTTCAGAAGACATGATTGACTAGGTGCATATTTAAAATCTGATTCTGGTTGGTCAGGCTGCCCTGCAAAACTGCTTTGGTTCTCTTAAACTGAGGGTTTTATACATACAGTTGTTATCCCCTATGCCTTTGAACTGCAAGGTCTAGGACAATTTTAGCTTACTACTCTGTTCTAACATTTATGACTATCAGTGAAGAACCTGCAGTTTCAAAATAAATGGTTACTTGTAGTCCTGTGACAAATTACCCTCCTACTCACTGGGTTTTATACTTGAGTGCTAGGAATACTAACATACACATTCTTCTCGCTTCGATTATATTCGTTAAAAAAACTGACACTGTGTGGTAACTTCAAGTACAACACATCATGAGTAGTGAAAGCTCCTGGAGCCTTAAGGCAAATTTATGAGGCTGTGCTTTTGCTCATTTAGATATTAGACAGCCGGTTTTATCATGGATGCTGCAATGTAGCTCTGAAAAAATGATTTTCTGGTGCTTTCTAAGTCTAAAAATTGGAAAATCTTGCCTATGACAGGCTTTCAAAAAGTGATCAGCAACATATGAATGCGTTGGAGTCTTCAGCCTTTCTAGTAACATATATGAGAAATATTTTATTCAAGAAGTGTTCCAGGGTCCCCAAATGCAGCTGCAAATTATTCTAACGTTGAACACTTTGATTGTAATTCCTACAGTGCAAAACCAGGACTACAAGTGAGTAACCATTTCAACAATAGGCATTTATGTGAGGAATAGACTTGGTTTAAAACATAATCTTGCAAATTCACAAAAATAAAATTAATTTCTGTTTGAATAACGGGTTTTTAACGTGTTCCTCAGGACTTCCAATTTCCAAATCGACCATTCCTTTAAGGCAAGAGGAAGAGCCACTCCCACTATTCATTGACCATCTTGATGCAGACTGCAGAGATAGCAGCGATGACCCCAGCTCTGGTAAGTATTAATATGCCTTACAATGCTGAGATTGATTAACAAAATACCATTTTCCTGTTCTTCAGATTTAAATCAGCACACTGAGACATCCCTTTTTTTTCAGATTCACAAGGCACTTAGATAAAGTGTTCACTTCATTTGACATGCTCTTGAGAAATCATCTTCTCACCAGCCGTTTTTTCTAGTTTGACGTGTTCTTGAAACAATAAATTAGCCTATAACTTGACTTATCAGCTTGAGATACTCCTACCATTCTTAACCGCATTTAATGTCCTATTTAGTGCATGCATGCTTGCATAGTATGTGATTAGACTATGCTTCTGACTGCTCTACATTGGAAGAAGATTCTGAAATAGGCTTGTGCATTTGGAATAAATCTGTCACATTTGTTAGCCTAGAAACAAGCTTAAGCTTGTGTCGCATGAACCTCCCTTTGTCTATTTTTGCTCACCGATACCATATCCATGTAAAAGTATATTTAGTTTATTAAATTATTGACCATTTTTGACCCAGGCATTAGTGACCTCTAGACACATTATAGTACAATAGTAGGACAGGCACACTCAGTGTATCCACAAAAGAGTTTTATGATTATTACGCTGCATAGTTTTACTTTACTGCCTCATCCTTCCATACTCTAAAGATACAGAGGAAGCTTTTCAAATGTCTCCCAATCAGCACCTGGAAAACCGTCACACACACCCTTGTCACAAGCAAACTGGAACACCCTCTATGCTGGGATAAAGCAGAAGGCTTCAGATCATTCAGAACTCGGCGGCCAGAATCACTCTCAACCTCCCTTACATCACACTTCTATTGAATGAGGTCCAGTGCCTCCGTATACATAAATTAGCACAATTCAAACTCCTCACCCACACGTGCAAGGCACTACTTAACACTGGCCAGCATACCTCAACAATCTCTTCTGGTTTCACAAACCTTCCAGACACCTCCACTTGTCTGGGCTCCTACTTGCACACATCTCGTGCATCCATAAAACCACATCAGGCTGTCAAGCCTTGTCCTTCATTTCTCCTGAAGCATAGGGCAACCTATCTCTACCCATGAGAGCCTTCTCCTCACTTCTTGAACTCATCAATAAGCTAAAGTCCTGGCTTTTCAAATAGTCCCACTAGGCCCTGCGTTTGGCTAGACTGACACCTGCTCAACTCCAGGATAGCCTCCCAGCTGACAGTGCGCTCTACAAATTTTGATAACATAACATTTTTAGATAACGATTTACTATGAATTAATCTCTGTGGAATCCAGAAATTCTCAGACACTTGTTCTGAGTGGATCATATATGATTCTTTATAAACAAGGCTAGTCAAAACGTTGATCCCAGTTCTCAAGGATAATAAATCTATTGCTTTAACATATTTACCTTAGTAGGACTCTTAAACCGTTGTCTTGGGCTTCTGGTTAGTACTAATTAGGTCTCATCATTGTTCCCCTCATCCTCATGCACTTGCCTCAAAAAGATACCTTTCAGATTAAACATGTGCCACCTGGTGTAAAGACAAATGTTTGAGGGACAACACTCAGCAGAAACTGCTTTGTGTTTTCTTGTTCTAGTCTTAATATTTTTTTCAAGATTGTTCCTTCAAACTCCCCATGTTACCTAACAGTTTGTGCACTACCACCGACTATGTAAGTAATTTCTATGTAGATCAGCTATATGTAAATTTAAGTGAGTATGTTATTTATTTATTTTTATTCATATGTTTCTTATTGAGAAATATATAATTTGTTATACAACAGAAGCTGAATAATGTGACAGTCTCAGCAATACACAATATAGCCAAGTGATATCAACCTTGTCTTGCTGTGTAATGGTTCTCTGCTAACAGAATCAGCCTGATTCATCAAGCCGAAATCGGCTCGCAAAGGGCCAGATTCTGAGAATCTGGCCCTTTGCGAGCTCTATTTTTGCATTTGGGATTCATCATCCCAAATGCAAAAATCGGTAATAGCGATGTCGCAATTTTGCGAGGAATTACATTTAAGGAATCTCTATTTGAGACTCCTTAAATGCAATTCATCATCCATTAAAAAATTGCGAATTCGCAATTTCGCCCGCTATTTACCGCGAGGTCAAACCTCATGGTAAATAGCGAAAACTTAGAAAAAAGCTTTTAAAAGCATTTTTCTAAGTTGCATGTTGCACACACACATGTCCTTTGGACATGTGTGTGCGCAACACCTGTTTCAATTTTCATTTAAGGGGTGCTACAGGGTGTCCTTTGGACACCCCTGGCACCCTTTAAATCGCTATCATATTTGCGATTAGCAAATTGCTAATCGCAAATAAGGAATACTCCCCATTCATTCCTATGGGCCTTTTGGCCCATAGGAATGAATGGGGAGTTATTCCTTATTTGCGATTAGCAATTTGCTAATCGCAAATAAGGAATATGTAGGAATCGCATTTCATTTTGCGATTCCTACATGAATCCCGTTTTGCGAGCCTGTAATAGCGATTCCTTATGAATCGCTATTACAGACTCGCAAAACGGGTCTGTCATGAATCAGGCTGTTAGTTCCATAATCCGTCCTAATGGATCCTTAAGAGTCCAGTCGCGATTGGATCGGCTATTTTATTATGACCCCCTGTTCTACTATCTGGATTTAGTGCCCATAGTACTGTTGCTCCACTTGCCTTCATCTCCCCTCGTGATAAGGGAAGCACAGAAACATACAGAGATATGTAGCTCCTAGATTTGCCAACGGAACGTGCTCCATTCTGTTTGAGGTCAGATGTGTGTCCTGTGCGCTGACATAATTGGATGTAGTCGGTCTAAAGGGCATCACAGGTCTCTTGTGAAGCAGCTCCATGCTACTTAGAATTAATCCAATTTGTCATTAAGGCTAGCGATGACCCGTTCAAAGGTAACCACCTTTTTTTTTTGCCAAGAATCAAGAGATCAGCATGCATCTCTTCGCTGTAGTCTCAATATGCAGATCTTGGCTGCAGATAGTGCAGTGGCTAGCCCTCTAATCCTTTGGTTGAGGACATCAGGGAAGGGGTCATGGAAGGGTATAGACGCCCCACTGTATCCAGGGTGACATATAAGGTGTTTTCTATTTGAGTACAGAAAGGCTTTATTCTAAGGCACTCTTATAGCACATGAACAGTGTCTTCATCCTGCAATCCACACCACCAACAGGAGGCCGTAGGGAGTATCTTGAACAGTCATAACCTTTTTAGCGACCTGTATAGGATTTTGATATAGCTCAGTTTCATGGAAGCTTCTCTCAAGGGCTTGTCTTGTTTTGTCATTAAGTCTGACCAGTCTTCGTCTGAGGACTGCACTTGAAGTCTTTCAGACCACCAGTCTTTCAGCAACATCAGTGGGGCTAAAGAACGGATGGTCAAGCAATATTGTGTAGAGATCACCATTTATATATATACCCTATTTACGCAGGTTGTATAGGATCAGTGAAGACTGTAACCCCGGCTGGGGTGGGCATGTTGCTTTGTTCATGTATCTGACCAGTTGTTGTTAGAGCCAGAAGGGATGCAGCTGCAGAGTAAATTGTTCCTCGGTGGAGGCATTAGTTCTAAGTTCCCCATCGTCCAGTAGGTCTGAGACGAAACATATACCCCTAATTTCCAATTGTTCTTCATTTCCAGGGCGTATTGTAGCATTATGCCCTATGGGTGCCTGTTTGTGCAGCCGAGAGTCTATTCTCAACAGGTTGTGGGCCTCTTGCCAGGTCGCAGACGTCCTATGAAGGATTGAGTGGGAGATCAGCCTATTTGGATTACTCATGTAAAGCATGTTTATGACGTCCCATTCTACCAAAAAGGGCTTTTTCCAGGGTAATCCATCTTGTTGTATATTGAATTTTGTGGAGTATATACGCGAAGAGCACTAATGGGAACACCAAGAAGTACGTGAATGTGTGTATCAACCACGACCTCCTTTGTCCATCGCAGCATGTAGCTTCCTGATTTCAAATGTGGTTTCTGCCCTCCCCACAGGAAAGTTTTCAGTGTTTTGTCTGTCACTAGCATAAGGAGCGAAGGAACACCAAGTGCCTTGCACAAAAGAGGGGCCAATAGGTCTTAATGCAATTTATAAAATTGTGCGGGTTATTTGTCCATTCCGTTCACACCTGGCTACTTGCTATATGGGGAAAACAGAACAGGTTGGCTGGACACGAAAATTAACAAGAAAATTATACAGTCACGCAGTCAATATGTACCACGTGACCACTGAATTTGTATTCCAAACAAATTTATTTTCTTTTTAACTTGAATTCCCAAAGTTTCAAAAACACAGACACAAACAAAAATCGTCAGAACAGTAGGTTCATGTGTACAGTATCTACAAATATACAAATTTACAAATGTACAGCACTTACAACAACGAGTCAAACGAAGCAAATGATAACACACCAAAAAACAGTAAAACATACAGTGATCAGAAGTACTCAGCACGATCACAAACCGGGGTGTCTGAGATATTAGAACAAAAATAGAGTGGCGCAAGGCCTTAGAAAATGTGAATCATACCTGTAGTTCACACAGTGATGGACTGAAGAACGTGATGCCCGCCACGCGGTGCACACTCGGGGTGGTAAACAACTCACATTTTGCAGCGCAGGTGTTGTTGGCTGAGTGAGTAACGACGAGAGAAGGATTCCCAAGGTCAGTATGAGTGCAGATTGTTACGACTCAGTTTAACCAACCAACTAGTCACAGGCCTGAAGCAAAGGAGAGAGTTCCTACCTGAGTTCAAAATAAAGGTAATGGGGGCGCCTGGTCACTGAACCAAATTCAAGCCTGCAAGCGGTGTCGATTTAACCGAGGCCCGCTACAAAAAGAGTGGAAACGATTAGGTATTAATCTTGTGGTCTGGTAGCAAGAAATGCTTTTTGTAGCGTTTTTGTGAGTTGTTTACCACCCCGAGAGTGCACCGCGTGGCGGGCATCACGTTCTTCAGTCCATCACTGTGTGAACTACAGGTATGATTCACATTTTCTAAGGCCTTGCGCCACTCTATTTTTGTTCTAATATCTCAGACACCCCGGTTTGTGATCGTGCTGAGTACTTCTTTGTATGTTCTTTCAGATTTGACTGCTCACTGAGATTTACCCACACTACGGCAACCTTTGTGCCCCTGTGCAGGTAATCATTTTCTTTTCTTTTGGAGTCAGAGTAGACCCTAGCAGTACTATGATGTACAATTCTGACACCAATTCCGTATTTCTTTGCAGATTTACCGTCCCCAGTCCCTGTCCTGAAGAGAACCTATAACATCTAGGTTCGAAACGCGGCGACACTCCCACCCTGTGGCAATTTCAAAGGGTGCCGCTAGGATATAATTCATTTCACTACCTTGGACCCTAGCAGTGCAACCCCAGATAAATACTTTTTTTTTTTTTTTTTTTTTTTTTTTTTTTGGAGTTCAACTCTGCTTTATTGTGTTATTGGAGACATGTCACACAGCTTGTCATGCCCACAACCCGGAGGCCGGCAGCAACAAAAAACAGAAATGTACACAGCCTTGTTGCCGGTATCCCGGGGGCCCGGCGGCAGTATGTAAGAGGAATGAAGTGGGGGTACTTCTCCGATGTGGCATGATAAAAGAGGATGAGCAGCAGCAGAACAGAGTTTTCTATTGGAGAAGAAAGAGAACTCTCCCCTCTCCGTTTTTAGATGTGTAATAAAACAACTTAACAACAGTACCCAACAGTGTAGTAACTATGAGGCGAGTCATGCATCATGGTCAGTTAAGTAGCAGTGCATCGGTGTGGCGTGTCATGTGAGCGGAGGCGTGATTACGAGTGTGTGCAGGTCACAATCAGTCCAGCAAGAGGGCCTCCAGTAGCCGGAGGTTAGGTCGGGTGCGGGGCCCTAGAGAGTCAACCATCAGTGGGTGTCTCGACATAGTGCCAGCAGGGCTTAGGTGAGTCTGTGTGAAAGTAAGGGAGAGTGGTGGTAAGCCAAGGGAGCATAGCCACGGTGCCGGCTTAGCATGGAGTCAGGGGGGAGGGGGGGGGGGGGCCGACAAGTGAGCAGTGGTCGAGTCTAGGGGGGGGGCCCTATTAGGATAATGCAGGGAGGAGGCATGCGCGTGGAAGCAGGGTCCTCAGCTAGGTCCAGTAATGGAACAGTGTGCTATCCTATAGTGGGTTGATCGTCCGCCTGGCTCGCATCGTCTGAGCGTGCGAGGAGATATCGCATCAGTGGGCCCCAGATGTCGCCGGGACGACTCGAAATGGGCAGCAGTTCAGCAAATGTCGTATGCTGGTCTTGGCAGTATGTTAAATCGCCCAGCCAGTCCTTAAATTTGGGCGCCCTGCCCCGTCCCCATCGGCACGCCACGCGTCTCTTGGCCAGCAGGAGCGCAGTGTCAACAAATTTCCGGCAAGATCTAGGAAAACGTACAGTGTCCCCGAGCAGGGTCACCATTGGGTCGGAAGGCATTGGTTCTTCCACCATCTCCGCAAGAGCATCCAGCACCTGGTGCCAGAAGTCCGCCACCTGGGGGCATGCCCACGCCAAGTGGAGATAGTCGGCTCCAGCGACATGGCAGCGTTCACAGCGGTCATCATCTGTCAGGCCGAAGCGCCGCTTCCTCGCCGGCGTGTAGTATACTCGCTGCAAGTATTTATAATGAATGATCTTTAATCTGCTGCTTGCAGAAATGCGGGATGTGAGTGCGCAGCAGCGATCCCACTGCTCATCTGATATGTCGAGACCGAGTTCGGCAGACCAGCGCAGCCGCGCATTGGACTCGGGCACCGGAACAACTCCCCTGAGTTGACGATAAAGGCCGGAGACCAGGTGGGCCCCATCCTGTGAGCTTAATAAAAAGTGTAGCGGTGGTAGGGTATCGGGCTCGCTGGGAAAGTCTGGCAGGATGTCTCTCATCCCCGCCCGTAGTCGCACATAGAAGAAGAGGTCAAGAGGAGTGCGGTCTTGTGCAGCAAAGAACAGGTCAGCTGTCTTGAAGGTGCCATTGGAGAATAGGTCCCCCCAGCAAGAAACTCGCAGCTTTGCACAGAGTTTGCGAAAGCCCAGTTCCCCCAAAAGGGTAAGATCGGGGTGATGCGTGAGCGGTAGCTTGGGCGAGTAGAGAAATTTACAAACCAATTTCTTGGCAATGCGGCGCCATGCATCTAATGTGCATGAGACCGACGTATTCGGTGTAGTAATGACAGATTCAGGACAGTGAAGTAAACCATTAAGCGGGAGGGGATGTACTATCCAGTCCTCCACCGCTACATGCGGCATAAAGGGAGTAGGGGCCATCCAGTGGTAAGCGAAATGCGCCTGCGCACACTGATAGTAGGCCTCGAAGTCAGGGACATCGAATCCTCCCTTCTCATAGGGGAGGGTAATGGTTGACCACTTGAGTCGGGGGTTCTTGCCTCCCCAGAAGAGCCGTCGCAGCTCCGACCACAGGGTTCGGAAGAAATTAGCGCCAGGGAAGTACGGTATATTGATAAAGAGATAAAGGAAGCGAGGGAGTATCACCATTTTTATGAGCGACGCCCTCCCGGCCATGGAGAGTGGCAGGGCGATCCAGCGGTCCACTGAAGCAACAAGTTTGGTTATCGCTACACCGTAGTTGGATCGCAGCGTCTCGTCTCTGTCTCTGGAAATGTAGACCCCAAGGTAGCGGAGATCGGACCGACACCACTCTAGTGGGTAATCAAGGGGGAAGTCAGTCACCGCGTCGGTCAGGGGGAAAAGTTGCGACTTGGACCAGTTGATATGGACTCCGGACATTCCTCCATACAGAACAAACTCCCTAAGCAACGGATTGAGATACGTTTCAGGATGTTTGACATATAACGTGATGTCATCCGCGTAGAGCGACACATCAATCTGGCGCTGTAGGCATTGCACTGCGCCGCCACGATGTAGCTGACGCAGCCTACAGGCGAGAGGTTCGACAGCGATGGCGAACAATAGGGGAGAGAGAGGGCACCCCTGTCTCGTACCCCTGGTTAGTGTGATGGGCTGTGACAGATGACCGTTGATCAGTACCCTTGCCATAGGGCGAGTGTATAGCAGGTGGACCCAGGATATAAATAGTTTAGGAAATCCCATAGCAGCCAGCACAGAAAACAGGTACGGCCATTCGACAGAATCGAACGCCTTGGTTGCGTCCAGGAAAATGGCCGCCACGGGTGTGTCAGGGTGTACCGTGCGGAGTAGGGAAAAGAGCGTGCGGAGGTTGTGAGAGGTAGACCTACCCGCCACAAATCCCGATTGGTCGGGCAGCACGAGTCTGGTCATTAACAGCGACAGCCGGGTGGCCAAGACCTTAGCAAGTACTTTGACGTCGCAATTTAGGAGGGAGAGCGGGCGATAGGAATGACAGGATTTGGGGTCCTTATTGGGCTTAAGGAGGGAGGTAATCACCACCTCGCGCATGGAGCAAGGGAGTACTCCATCTCCCAAGGATTCCGAGAAGACCTCGCTGAGTACCGGGGACATGATGTCAATATAAGCCTTGTAGAATTCGGCCGGTATGCCGTCGAGCCCAGGGGCTTTGCCATTCTTGAGGGACATAATGGCCTCGCGTATTTCGTCTTGCTCGAACGGAGCTGCGAGGAACTCTCTATCGCCGTCGCTAAGCCAACACAGCGCAACATCGCTGAGGTAGTCGGCATAGGATACGTCGGGCCCTACGGTGGAGGTGTAGAGTGAGTGATAGTGTGCCACAAAGGTGTCAAGGATCGCATCTGAGTCCCTAACAGCAGTGCCAGTGGTGTCGGTGAGTTCTAGTATGGTGTTATGAGCTCGTGGTGATTGTGTAATCGTAGCTAGTGCCTTCCCGGGCCTGTCCCCCTCGCAATATTTACGGGCCTGCCAGTGTTTTCCCCTGAACTTCGCTTCCCGCGCAGCCTCTTCCTCATATCGTGTCAGTGTCTCCCTAAATTTGGCCTGTAAGTCGGGGCTGGGGTCGGATACCATTCGCAGTTCCAGATCCCGCAGCTCTTTCTCCAGTGTGCTGAGTGATGCAAGGATGGTGCGTAGCACGCCATGGCCTTTGGAGATGCAATACCCTCTGATTGTGACCTTGAATGCCTCCCATATGTGCTCAACTGAGTCTACTGATCCCTTATTCCTGGCGAAGAAATCTGCGATCTCTTCCCCTAGTTCAGTACGAAACAGGTTATCAAGGAGGACATCAGGGCGAAGTCTCCATTGCGGCCGGGGGCTGTCCCAGCCGGGTGTACGAAAGTGGAGCAAGACAGGGCTGTGATCAGAGTACGTCCTCGGCAGATGGCGAACCCCCACCAATTCGACAGCAACATCTCTTGTGATGAGGAAATAGTCCAGTCGTGCCCAAGTCCCGGTATATGATGTAAAGTGCGTGCCCTCCCGCCCCAGGGGGTGCAGGTGTCGCCAGGCGTCCAGCAGTCCGCCCTCCTCAACGATGCCCTCTAGTGCCTCCCGTGCTCTGGCCTTGTAGGTGCAGACCCCATCCGCTCTATCCAACAGTGGTTGCATCGCTAGATTGAAGTCCCCTCCCCAGACTATGTGTCGTGATGCAATGGAGAGGATTTTGCCCCAGAGAGCAGTGAAAAAGGCTGGTGTGTCAACATTAGGCGCGTACATGGTTACAAATGTGAAAGTGTCCCGGCCTATCCTGCCCCATAGTAGCGCATATCTGCCCTCCCTGTCGAGTAAGTCTCCATACTTTTGAAAGGGTACCCTGCGGGCAATGAGGATAGCGACTCCCCTCGAATAGGTGGAGTAGGAGGAGAAAGCTCGTTCTCCGGCCCACCTACTCGCGAAGGACGTCCCGCCCTGTGGTGACAGATGCGTTTCCTGTAACATAGCGACTTGTACGTGACTTCTATCAAGATAGGCTATGACATCACGGCACTTTCTGGCATTGTTCAACCCTCTTACATTCCAGGATAAACAAGTTAATTGCGTGTTAGCTGCTGGAGTGGCCATGGATAGCACAACAAGAACTATAACAGCACCGGCCTAAGCAGCACGGATATATCACCACCGCACCATAGCATCGGTGCCCACACCGAGGTTTAAGCCAAGCGTACAGTCTAAGAAATGAGTGCCTCAAAGAGAAAAAAAAGAAAAGAACACCCCTCCCCACCTCCCACCCCAGCATCCCAATCATGCCAGCAGCCAAATACTCCCACCCAGCCCCCCGCCCCCCTCCCCCCTTCCCCAACTCAAACAACGTGAACAGCTGGAACTCCAGCAAGTCAAAGGGGATCTCCCAGTAGGGGTAAGACATAGAGTGCGTACAGCCACCTCCTAGGCCCCAGCTCCGTATCTGTGCCACCCTCGGTGGAGACTAGGGCCAGGAATGTGGTCCTTGGGTTACGTTACCATAGGGATGAAGAGTCCATGCGGCGTCCTTGTCCATACAGTATCTTTTTGTCCGTGCATCAATGTCCGGGGTGAGAACAAGTCGACATAGGCAGGGTGTGCAGCATAGCAAAGATCAACAGTCAGTTTCCGCGTGGCGCCGGGGGTAAGTCTGCGTTGCCGCGTTCCTCCTCCGCATCCCGGTCTTCTCCACGTGCTCTCCGGAGCGATTTGAGAAAGTCTTCTACCTTCTGTGGGTTGGTGAAGAACCGTTGCTTGCCCTGGTGGGTGATTCGCAGCTTTGCAGGGTATAAAAGTGCATAGTCGATCTGAGCCTCACGTAGTTTTTTCTTCACCGGAAGGAACTTGCGCCGCTCCTCCTGCACCATTGGCGTAAAATCTGGGTAGATGGAGAAGGTGACTCCATTATACTGTAGCGATCTTTGGGATCGGGCTGCCCGGAGGGCAGTGTCCCGATCACGGTAGTTTAGCAGCCGAGCAATGATGGGGCGCGGAGGAAGGCCAGGTTTGGGCATAGGCGCCAAGGAGCGGTGTGCCCTCTCGACGATAAACTGGGGCGAGAAAGCGTCCTCACCGATGGCCCCCTTGAGGAGCTTCTCTACGTACAGCTCCATTCTGCCCGTATCTGTGGATTCCGGAACATTGGTAACCCATATGTTGTTTCGGCGGCTACGGGCTTCCAAATCCTCATTTTTGGCTGCTATGATCCGGAGGAGGTTGTCCATTCTGGACAGTTGAGTGGTGTGAGTTGTGGCAACGTCTGAGGTATCAGAGATACGTTGCTCTGCAGCCGCAAGGCGTTCCTCATGACGGTCCACCTTGTGCACCAGTGCGTCCAGCCGCGCGGTGACCCCGTCGACCTTCTCTACAACAGTGGCGAATCCCTGGCGCATTTCTTGTATCAGGCCGGACAGGTCAGTGTCTTTAGCTGCGGGGATGGTGGCCCTCGGGGACGATGTGCCAGGGTCCGGGTCCAGCTGCGTCGATTTTGCGCCTTTTTTTGCAGTGTCAAAGCTGAGCTTAGTCTGGCGGTTCTCCGGTCGCACCATGATGGCGCCGGGGCGCGGAATTCCAAAAGCGCGAGGGGCAGTAGCGCCACAGGCAATCTGGCTAGGATATTATCTCCAGGATGTAGGGCCACAGCGCGGGCGAGGCAGGGCAACGCCCCAAAAGTGCAATAAGGGTCCAGGTGGTGGAAGTTCAGGGACCTGGTGAGATCGTAAAGGCCACCGCGCGGCCTGGTGGCTGGGAGGGGAGGTAGCGAAGTCCCAATGGCAATGGTGGTAGGGTCCAGCACACTAGCGTCGCTGTGTAGGGTGGCAGCACGACAGTTCTAGGCGTGTGTGGGATGCAGGGCAGCTGGACCCCAGCGGGGGTGTGCCACGCAGGTGTGATGTTCTACCTGGTGTATCCACAACGAGGCCACCTCGCAATGTACAGTTGGAGGCACGTGGGAGGGACGCCAGGCAGGTGAATGGGGAGCGAGGTGGGTCCCAGCTTCCCCAACGTGGAAGGTGCAGTCTCCCGGCAGCGAGGGGACAGCGTCCCGATGGTGAGCGCTATGCTGGTGGTCAGGGCCGGTCGAGGCACAGTACAGGGGTGGCAGCAAGCTCGAGAGCCCAGGTCCAAGGGTCAGCCCCCGCGCCGGGCAGTGCACTGCTCCGCGCCTTTTCCCACCGGGCGGGTCCAGCACTCTCCGGGGGTCGAGCAGGCAGTGAGATGGCTGTGCCCCGACAGCCAAGGGGCAGTGGCAGCTCCTCCAGCGGGAGAGGCGAGCGCAGCGAGGGAGGGGAGGGGGGCGGGGGGGTCCCCGCACCACCGAGCGGTCCGCCACTCACCCCGATTGCGGGTCCGCCGGCGAAGGTCCGTCCAGGAGGTCCGCCAGTCGTCTCGGCGAGAGGCCTAGCTCCTCGTGGCAATCCCCAGCCTGTAGTAGTCCTGCGAGGCCGGACTCGCGCACCCCACCGCACCACAGCAACGATCGGCAAGTTTTCAACTCGGCACCGCTCCGGCCCCGAGTCTCCCAGGGTCACCAGACTTGGACCGAGTGCAGGGATGGATGTCTTGCTGCAACTCGTCCGGAATTCAGGCCGTTTTAGATCCCTTAGGCAGAGGATAACAGGAGGATAGTGTCCCAAGGAGCGGGAGCTGCGAGACTAAGCAGCCATTCCGCTTGTGCGCCCTCTAGCGCCCCCACCCCAGATAAATACTTGACCACAGGTTTTGGTAGACAGGCAGGCATTCCTTTCCATCTCATTCCCGCCTGTCCCCTGGTTTTATAGTTCTAAGGACTGGTTTTCTTTTCTGTTTCATGCACTAATCATGCACTTTATATAATTGCAATTTAATTGGATCACTGTATGTTTTACTGTTTTTTGGTGTGTTATCATTTGCTTCGTTTGACTCGTTGTTGTAAGTGCTGTACATTTGTAAATTTGTATATTTGTAGATACTGTACACATGAACCTACTGTTCTGACGATTTTTGTTTGTGTCTGTGTTTTTGAAACTTTGGGAATTCAAGTTAAAAAGAAAATAAATTTGTTTGGAATACAAATTCAGTGGTCACGTGGTACATATTGACTGCGTGACTGTATAATTTTCTTGTTAATTTTCCTGTCCAGCCAACCTGTTCTGTTTTCCCTGTTGTTGAGATCCGGGCTGGGCAGATGTAGGATCCAAAACCTTCACTGTTCCACTACTTGCTATATGGGACACAGTCAATGACTATCTAGATCTCGTCCTCTGTTATGTCCGACTCTAAATCTCAACATTGGTCATTTGACAGTGAGGGTATTGTGTGAAATGTCAAGAATCCTCTATTGCCTGTTGTGAATCTATATTATCTGAAGAATATAGAGTCCAGAAATAGTCCCAGAATATGTTCAGGGTGTCATTTGGGTGCGTGAGGGTGGTATTGTTAGGGCTTATGATGGCCAGAATGATGCGCTGAGCCTCCCGTTGCCTTAACGGCATGGCTAGTAATCTCACTGCTTTCTCCTCTCTTTCGCAGAGTCTTGGTTTAGGTCTAAACAGCACTGTTTCCACCATGGAGGGATACAGGGTGTTAGTTTCATGCTTCATCTTTAGGATGGCTTTCATCATGTCTGTTGAGTGAGACACAGAATACTAGGCGTGAGTGTTAGACTAGTCAGCTTACGGTGGTGTCCCCCCAAAACCTTTTGCCTTTTTCCTCCATCTATGCCAATATTGTTTTTGTTGGCCTTAAGACTGTGCTCTTTACCACTGCTAACCAGTGCTAAAGTGTGTGTGCTCTATCCTTTAAAAATGATGACATTGCTTTACACCCAATTGGAACATTTCATTTACTTATAAGCCCCTAAACAAGCAGTACTACATATACCCACGGCCTGTAAATTAAATGCTACTAGTTACTAGTGAACATGCAGCACTGATTGTGCCACCCACTTAACCACGTAGGTTTCCTTTTAAACATGTCTCAGGCTTTCCATTGCAGCCTGTTTAAACTGCCATTTCGACCTGGCAAAATAAACCTTTTGCCAGGCCTACACCTACCTTTTGAATACATAGGTCACCCCCTAGGATAGGCCCTAAGCAGCCCGTAGAACAGAGTACTGTGTATTTAAAAACTTGGACATGAACTTTCAACTTTTACTTGTCCTGGTAGTGAAAAACTTAAAATTCATTTTTTACTACTGCAAGGCCTCCTGCTCCCATAGGATAACACTGGGTTACCTTATTGCATTTAATAAGTGCTAACTCTCAATTGAGAGCACCTGGGAATGTCAGGTTTGGTGCCTCTTCGATGGTAAAGTCGGATTTTAAGTCCCAGTTCTGAAAATGCCACTTTTAGAAAGTTGGTATTTTCTTCCCTAACCATTTGGTGCCTGCAGCCTGTATCCAGGGTCACATGACTAGGTGTAGCTAGTAGTTGCTCTTTGTGTATTACTCTCAGACAGATAAAGGAGAATAGGTTGTTGAAGGATGGGCCACCATTGATTTGATGATGGGGAGAAGCTGTCACCTTCCACACTTGCATGACGAAGCAGGTCAACGCCGTCTCCTCCTCCTGCTTCAACACTCTCCGCATGCTTTGCAGGATCTTCAAGTGGATCCCCACCGAAACGAGAAGGACGGTCACCCAGGCCCTCGTCAGCAGTAGACTGGAGTACGGGAACGCCCACTACGCAGGAGCCTCGGCCAAACCCCTGAAATGGCTCCAACGCATCCAGAACGCCTCTGCACGCCTGATCCTCGACATTCCTCGCTGCAGCCACATCACACCCCACCTGAGAGACCTGCACTGGCTCCCTGTCGACAAGAGGATAACCTTCAAACTCCTCACCCACGCACACAAGGCACTCCCCAACACCCGACCAGGGTACCTCAACAGCCGACTCAGCCTCTACATCCCCACCCGCCAGCTCCGCTCGGCAGACCGCGCCCTCGCACCGTCCCCCACATATGCAGAGTGACCGCCGGTGGCAGATCATTCTCCTACCTCGCCGCCAAGACATGGAACACCCTCCCCATCCCCCTACAGCAGACCGAAGACCTTCTGACCGTCAGAAAACTTCTCAAGACCTGGCTCTTCGAGCAGTAGCAGCTTCCCCCCTCTTTGCGCCTTGAGACCCTCTCGGGTATGGGGTGCGCTTTACAAATGCTATGATTGATTGATTGCACATCACAAAGGCTGTGCCTAGAAACACTCCGAAAGGGTTTCACACTAGTTTTTTGTGACCCCCCAGACAAGTTGGGGCCAGGACAGTGAGGCAGGAAATTCCAAACACCTATGTGGGTGGAGACCTACAGAACCTTCTCCTGCTTCAAAGTGGGCACCAGGCATAAATATTGGACTCTCAGACCCAACTCTTCTGTACACCTCAGAACCTTTGGAAGACTCAGAAGGACGGCTGTGCTGCTCTGCAAGAAGGGTTGCTACTCTGTTGCCCTGCAAGCAGAGTAAAAGCACTGGAACTGCATCTATATCTCATGTCCACCAGAGTGACTCCAAGGGCTAGTTGGCTGGCCTCCTGATCAGGGATAGAAAAGGCCCCAGCTATCTCAAACCCTTCACTTGGCATTAGTCTGCTGTGAGTCTTGCCTCCCAAATGGTTCCACTCCAGTCCTGGACCCTTGAAAGTGGGCCTAAAGGTGCTCTGCCAGTCCAGCTGTGGTCTAGCACTCTGTCCTCAGAACTGCAGCTGCAATACACATCCTCTTGGTAGGCCTTTGCAATTCGACATTTGGAAGAGGCATGTGTGGGGCGTCCCTCCTAAATACCACATCTGAATGGAATGTTTGAATGTATTGCGACTATAATATGGTTGAAAAACATTGCTGTTTTAACGACTCCTTGAAGTAGGTGGTAGCCTATTCCCATATGGGAAGGGGTCCCAGGAGACCCCATCCCAACTGAGGATGGAAAACATTTTTTTTCCTATTGACCACTGCCATTTAAATTCATCGCGTTTTCCTATAAGGAAAATGGATTGCATTTAAAAAAAGAGACTTCTTTATTTAAAAGCAATCACAGACGTGGTTTGTGGATCACAAATTGTGACCTATCACTTCAATCAAAATGAAATTCAAAAAAGCTTTCTACATTACTGACTTCCTAATTGCAATTCGGAAAGAATGACAGTTAGGAAATCGGTACTACTAATGTTAGCACATCTGGCCTATGGTGACCAGAAAGGTCTTCCCACGTCTTATGAATCTTCAGTGGTAATCTTTTTTAGACTAGCTAGACTAGCATGACCTGTGTCGTTGGGTGTAACTTTGCTGGCATGATATTTTCTCCCCACCCACTCTCTCGTATGACTTGCAGTCTCAGATAGATGTGTCTCCTAAATCAGAGTTATGTCTCGGTGTAGGTAGTGGGTATAGTCCAGGATTTCCTTCCTCTTTATGTATTGGGAGAGCCCGTTAACATCGAGGGAGATTAGGGAAAGAGTGTTTGAGTTAGACATCGATCCCTGGGAGATCTCATGCAGGCAAATAGAGTGAAAGATGGTTCCTGTGTGATCCTATCTGGTGCACTGGTTATGTGGATAACCTATAGTTAACGTGTTGATTTGAAGTCGTCACGTACGTTCACCAGAGTGGGATGTGGAAGAAAGCACATTACTATCCCAGTGATAAAGTAACAGGAGGGAGTAATGGATGAAGCAAGTAGGTCTGTCTCTTATTCTGCTAACGCTGGATAGTGTTAAAAATTCAGAGGTGTCAGGTGACAGTTGTGTCAGGATGGAGGCTATGGGGATAGGAGGGTAGGAGATCTTTCAGCACTGACAGACGTAGGGAAAACCAAATTCTATGGTTGGGTGAACTGTCTTGTGCCCATGCCTGCTGCCAGTTCCCCAACGGTCCAATTATAGTTAGTGTTATAACTGGCCTAATAAAATTGGGTGTTAAGGTAAGGAGCATGGATGTGTTGTGGGATCACCAGGGTAACAAACCTAGGGCCCGATGTAGGTAATCCCAGATTACCGATTCTTAAATACCGAATCATACCGATTCGGTATTTAAGAACTGGCAATCGGGATGTAGGTATATTTACCGAATCAATTACCGAATCTGTAAGATTCGGTAATTACCGAATCGGTATTTACCGATTCGGTAATTGCCATTGATTCTTATGGGTCTCGAGGCCCATAGGAATCAATGTCAATTACCGAATCGGTAAATACCGATTCGGTAAAATTACCGAATTTACAAGGGGGACAGGGTGTCACTTTGACACCCTGTTGCACCCCTGATTCTGGCTTGTGTGCAATGTGGCACACATACATGCCCTTAGAGCATGTATGTGTGCCACATGGCACAGGTGTACATGCACAGATGTGCATGTACACAGGAATTCGTTATTTACCCTGAGATAGTATTTCATGGTAAATAACGAATTCTTAAGGGCCTGTGGCACTATTTTAAGTGCCACCTACATCTGGAAATACCGATTTGGTAAATATACCGAGTCTGTATTTTACCGAATCTGTAAATTTACCGAATCGGTAAATTTACAGATTCGGTATAATTCGGGCCCCCTACATCTCAAGAACCAATTACCGGTCGGTAACGGCCGAAATCGGCCGTAACCGACCGGTAATTGGTGACCTACATCTGGCCCCAAGTATCTTCACCTGAACCCATCCCCCCCACTCGGCTACCAGCTGCATGGGCTTGTCAGTTCGCCTTTAACTCAACTGGGAAGGCTTCAAGAGTGATCAGGATTTGGACCTCTCCGCCGCCGTCGACACCGTCTGCCACCGCACACTACGCACACGCATCCACGCTGTAGGGATCCGTGACAGAGCCCTGGAATGGATCAACTCCTTCCTCTCTGGCAGAACCCAGAGCGTCCGCCTTCCCCCATTCCAAACCGAAGCCTCCGAGATCATCTGTGGAGTACCCCAGTGCTCCTCCCTTAGCCCAACACTGTTCAACATTTACATGGCCCCGCTTGCACACGTCGCCCGACAGCACGACCTCAATGTAATCTCCTACGCCGACGACACTCAACTGATCATCTCCCTCACCAAGGACCCCATCACCGCCAAAGCCAACCCAGTGGCGGTGCGTCCATTAGGGGCGTTGGGGCGTTGCCCCACTAGCCATGGACGACCGCACACTGCAGGAAGTAAATAAATACTACTAGGCTAAGGCTTCAAAAAATAAATTATCTGCTTTACTAAGCGGCGCACGAGCACTCGCAGCAGTTTGCGGCAGAGAGAGCCAGCAGGACAAGCCCGACAGAATTGGAATCGCGGAAGGCAGTGGGGGCGGGGCTGAGGGAGGCAATGAGTGACAGCACAGACATAGGTAGCGCAGCAGGCACTGTGTGTGTGTGCGCATGTTGGGCTAGTGATTTTTTAGACTGGCCCACGCATGCGCACACCCTTAGTACCTTCCCTCCTCCTCCTCCCCTACAGCACGCAAACAGGCAGGGACCCGGCTCCCCCGGGTCTCATAATGGGCAGCAATAGCCCTGCTCTGTAGCCAATCCTGGCGCAGTGGCGCTGGTAATGCTGCGCCAGGATTGGCTGAGACACAGCGGAGACTTCAGCACTGGTGCCGCGCGTGGGTGGTGGAAGTTTGCTAAATTCTGCACTGTAATGGCCAATCACATGTGGCTTATGTCAAGCCATGCAGTGGTGATTGGCCAGATTTCCCCATGCACGTCACCGCGCCTGGCGTGCACTGCAGTCCACAACAACACACGACGAGGAGTGAGAGAGTCACGAGGAGAGTGTGTAGTATTTACTACTCTCTGTGTCATGGACATGTACCCCACAGTACCCGCCTTGTGACTCGTGCGTGCCTGCTGCGCTGCAGTTTCCACACAGTCAGTCGAGACTAGTGTCGATGTCGAGTGAGTCAATCAATCACGTCACCTCATAAAAAGTACGTTTTTTTACAGTACAACAATCTACAGTACAGAAGTGCGTCGATGACTGACCTATGTGTATGTATGTTGGTGAGTCTGGTGGTGACTGCTTGAACCCATGTGCGTGCGTGTGTGCCTTTGTGTGCGAGTGCGAGACTGCTGTAACTGAACTCGCATCTCCCATGTATGTTGTGTTTTTTGTGGCTGCCGCTGTGTGTCTGTGCTCGCCCATGTGTCTCCTGGAGTATGCCTGTCGATATCTACTTTTTTGTCCCAGCCGGGCCCCTTGCAGTTATAAAAAAATACTGGCAAAGGCTGACTTGACTTCGTCGTTCTCACTCGATCAGATAGGCTTTAGCTCACTTTACCCGCTTTATGGGCCACACGCATCAGTTTCACTTTCTCTACAGATGGGGTTCACATCACATGTCTTACCTGCAATCATCAAGGAAACAGTGCTTCACCATCACCAGCAGTGACCTCAACTTCCGATCGGCAGTCGGCACCCCACTGTTCACCAACAGTAAGCGGCGGAACTAATTGCCACAGGTATTTGCACTGAGCAAGTGTTCAGTGTGCACATTTGATTTTTCTTCCTTCTAGACTTTAGAAAAGATGTAAATAACCCTTCTATTCACTTGCCATTCCGTCTTGTCATTTACCCTGAACTCGTTCAGATTCCGAAAGGGTCTTCATATTTAGCGCGCAAAAAATTGTGCAATTGAAAACAGTAAGTAAAGGCTTCTCCACAGGATGTGTTGTGTTGTTTTTTGTGGCTGCCGCTCTGTGTGTGTGGCAGGTGGAGGAGAGCGCCAGGTCGGAAGAGAGAGGACAGCGGGAGGGAAGGAGACGAGAGAGAGGTTGGTACAGTGACAGCTGTGTTTAATTCTGAATATTAAAGATGACGGGGGAGATGGCGCTCCCTCTGAGGAGGTCGTGCCGGCGCGAGCAGGTCTTTGCTGTCACCCCAGTCCAGGCTGAGAAAAAGGCTTTTTCAGCACGTGTTTGAACCTCGCATTTTATTGCAATTCTTGAATAGCCTGTTTCATTCTTAAGATATGTGCTTGACGATCCCTTCTGCTCGAGGGCGGAGAAACGCACGCTGCAGTTTTCAGTTTCACAAACTAATTTCAATAACACATTGATAATGGCATGCTGCTGTGTAGCAATATAGTATGTAACAATTGTATTGTGTTTTTATCTTGATGACTGTTTTATTCTTTGTATTAATCCAAATAAAGGTTATTTGAACTAGCAGATAGACTTCACCTTTATGTAAATGTTCAGAACGTCATGTCCGATTTGCAGGGTCGATATCTCAGTGCTGTGTTTTAAGCTGAAGTAGCACATGGCTTTGATTAGTATATTGGTCTTGGAAAAACCTTTCAGCGTTTTTTTTCTATGGCATTGAATGACTTTATTCTGGAAGGGTAGGTTGGTAATAGGCCTGAGAATCTGTAAATCAACCATGTTGAAGGTTTTTTTTTTTTAAAGTAATTGTGTGACTCGACCCAGCTTGAGAGAAGAAGGAACTATGCCTACGTTCAGACAAGTGTTTACTACTTTGAGGAGGAGGCTAGAGATGATATCCATACATATTTGGACAGGTGCATAAATCGTTTAACTGAGTTGATTGTGGTCTAAGAGAATCTGTGTCCTGTACTCTGCTGTCTGCTAATCATTTACCATTAATTTAGGCTTATTGTCAGTCAGTTTCCAAATATTATTTTGCCGTTTTACAGGTGCACTCTAATTTTATATGTTTTACTTTTTTCTATTGTGTAGGGGTGTTCGTTTTCCTCGTTGCATTACTGTCCGCACTCCATCTCAGTAAATGGAATGTTTACTTGTATGTATGCTTCGTTAACTAATCAGGCTGCATGGGGCTGATTCTGGGCCTTTCTTGTGTATTCATTTTGTTCAATTTTTTCTTCTGAGTTGTTGTGTTGACATAAGATCTGGCACTACTAAAACTGCCATCTGCGCAGTCCAAAGTAAACTTCAGAACCCCAGGTTTTGCTGCCCTTTGTTGCAAGTGTCTTCACTGGCGCCATTGCGACTCAATGCGACCCCCATGTTGGCAAAAGCTTTCCTTTCAGTGTGACTTACAGTACCGTATTTACGCCCCACCACTTTCAAATGTCACCAGCCGCCACTGAGCCAACCTCCACGAAGGAATGAAGGTCGTCGCCGACTGGATGAAGACCAGTCGACTGAAGCTGAACACGGTCAAAACGGAAGTCCTCATCCTTGGCTCCAACCCCTCAGCCAGGGACGACTCCTGGTGGCCGACTGCACTGGGGGTAGCCCCAACACCCAACGACCAGGCACGCAACCTATGAATCATCCTCAACTCAACGCTCTCCATGACCAAGCAAGTCAACGCCATCTCCTCCTCCTGTTTTAACACCCTCCACATGCTCCGCAAAATCTACAGGTGGATCCTGACAGAAACACTCAGGCCCTCGTCAGTAGCAGACTCGCGGAAACGCCCTCTACGCAGGAGCCCCGACCAAGCTCATCAAACGACTGCAACGCATCCAAAACGCCTCAGCACGACTGATCCTCGACGTACCATGCCACAGCCACATGACCCCCCACCTGAGAAACCTGCACTGGCTACTCATCAACAAGAGGATATCCTTCAAGCTCCTCATCCACTCACACAAGGCTCTCCACAAGACCGGCCCAACCTACCTCAACAAACCACTTTCCTTCTACACCCCCAACCGCCAGCTCCTCTCCCCCCACCTCGCACTCACCACCATCCTGCGCTTCCGAAGGAAAACCACCGGCATTAGGTCCTTCTCACACCTCGCCGCCAACACCTGGAACACCCTCCCACTTAACCTACAACAGACCCAAGACCTGCTGACCTTTAGGAGGCTACTCAAGACCTGGCTATTAGATCAGTAGCGCCGCCCCCCCCCCCCAGTGCCTTGAGACCCGCACGGGTATGTAGTGCGCTCTACAAATGTTGTTAATTGATTGATTGATTGATCTGTGTTGTGGGTAGCTTTAAGCTGTGATTTGCACTTGGGCCCAGTTGACCATTTTCTCATGACTGCTTGCAGCCGTTGGGCTTCATCTGCCGGGGTAGATACGGGGTCTTCGTGCTGTCTGGCAGTAGAGGTGCTGGAGATTACCATGTGGGGTCTGACAACTCGTCTAGAAATCCCTCCAGTTGTCCCGGATCCCAAAATTCCAACATTCTGGTAATAAGCATGGCAGCCAGGTCTAATATTCCTATCTGATGCCCGAGTGTTTAAGAAGTGATCTCAGCAACATAAATTGTTTATATTTAACCATTGTTTCTTGTGAGAAATCTAGCAATATGAAGGTTTTAAAGAGAAACAGTCCCTGATGTTTAGCCTCCGTGGTAATTGTGCTGGCTTGTTGGTGGCGTAGAAAACACTCTATGATTTGGCGTGGGCCTTTCTTGGGCGTCTGTCATCTCAATCTGATTCTGTGTGCACTTTGGAATTCAAGAGGGAGGGCAGAAAGTGCGCCAGGAAGGACATCATGTTTTCCCCCTCCATGTCCTACATAATACCCAAGAAACACAGGTTGGCTCTGTGATTATGGTCCTCAAGCTCAATCTCTTCCCTCTGGAGGCAGAAGTGACCATGCTCCCAGTCAATGGGTGTAGTAAGTTTCTGTTACAGTTGGTCCAGCCTGGTTCCTATCGTGAGGAGCCTGGGATTGAAGGCTTTGATGTCTGAACTGATCGATTGTATGTCTGCTGAAGTTTTTATCACCTACCATGGATAGAGTCATGTGTACAGCTGCAAGTTTTCATAATCCCATGTAGTGCGTTCTTTTGCGCTGGAACTTCCTTGTCTATGGCTGTTCTGACTCGTTTAACCCCTTCGATGCTCATGACGGAACGGTTCCGTCATGAGCATCGGTTGAGCTGTGCTCATGACGGAACCATTCCGTCATGACCACGCCCGTTTTCGTTAGGGCTCAGCACCGGCGGTAAATCTTACCCGCACGGATGTGGTTAACAATGACTGGTTCCGTGATAAGAGTTGGCTTGTCGGCTTTGACATAGTCAAGGATTAGCGGGAGCTGAAGCTACGTGGCCTTTAACATGTCCATTGGACTGTGCCCCTGGGCTGGTAGGCAACATGTTCCCTTCGGCAGCTGGAGGATGTGGCAAGGATTGTGTCCAGTCATAGAGGTCAGTGTCTCCGCTTGAGAAGCCGCACTAGTCCTGTCCCCACCCCCCTATGGGGCATGAGAACCCAGTATGTCTCTCACTGGGGCAGCCCAGTGTAAGGGGTGTCTGGTTTCTTTTCGTCTGAACCACCATGCAGGGTCGTGCTAGGACGGCTGTGCCCCTGTCGCCCACAAAAGGGGGAACCGTTGGTTCCTTTACTTCAAGTTCCCCAGTGGTAATCTTGGGCTTAGGCATTTTTTTGATAATGTTTTACCACCAACAACTCAACACAGATCTGACCAACTTATGGGCCTGAGACTACATAGCACGTATTAAGCTCCCAGTAGTCATAAATGCATTGATCTCTTTGAAAAGTTAGTGAAACAAGATCTTACTAAACTCAACTATAAGAAACAAACAAAGAGGAACATTACACAAAAAGATCTGGATACCCTTAAGAAAATACCTAATAATAAAAATATTAAGTGTGTGAAGGCTGATAAAGGAGGTGCACTTGTTATCTTAAATGCAGAGATGTATGAAAAAAAAATTATGGAACGCATCATGGATGAACAAACATACATGAAACTGGAAGTGAATCCGACATCTAAATTCAAAGACATACTTGCCAATATACTAAACAAAGCATGTGATGATGGAACCATCAATGACAGAACCAAAAAATACTTACTACAGGAACATCCCAGAAGCCCATTAATATATATGATGCCTAAAATTCATAAAAACCTGGAGGACCCGCCGTTTAGACCCATTGTGTCGACCAGGGGATCCTTGCATGAACCTGTAGGAAAGTTTCTGGATAAGTACTTACAGCCCACTGTCAAGAGGATGACCAGTTACATCAAGGACACAACGGATTTTTTGCTCAAATTATCATCTGTCACCATCAATGAAAACAACCATCTTATCATGTGTACGGCGGATGTGAGGTCATTATACTCCTCCATCCCTCATGCCGGCGGCATTGAAGCGATGGAAATGGCCATACTAAACACTGATATTAAACCAGCGATGCAAAAATTCTTAATGGAGCTAGGGTTTTTCACCCTTTATCAAAGCAACTTTATGTATAAGAATGAATGGTATCTCCAACTGTCTGGTACCTCCATGGGGAACTGCGCAGCACCAACGTACGCAAACATATATATGAAACAATACGAGGATACGAACATCTTCTCAGACCCGAACTGGACCAATAACGTTAAACTCCTAGTACGGTATATCAACGATATATTCATATTATGGAGCAACACAAGAGAAAAGTTACAAAAGGCTCTAACAGCTCTTAATGGAATTGACGACAGAATTTAGTTTACTTGGGAGATTGATGACAAATTAATCACCTTCCTTGATGTACAAATTATGCTGACGCCTGCTGGTATTGAAACTGACCTATACCGCAAAAAAACTGACAGAAACAATACTCTGCATTTTTCAAGTTTTCATCAAGCATCACTTAAGCGACATCTACCATTCTCACAAATGTTGCGTGCTAAAAGGATCACGTTTAATGAAACTCAAGCCACATTTCGGATTAAGGAAATGGGTGAAAGATTTAAAGCCAGAGGTTACCAAGAAACTACCATTGAACAAGCAGAAACTCAAGCATCTTTGATCCCAAGAGATGAGCTACTGAAGAGGGCCATTAAACCTGAAAATACCAGGATGGTTTTAGTTTCAAAGTTCTCAACGTTGAGCTCAGCTTATAAAAAGATCATACTGAAATATTGGCCAATTCTTAGCATGGAGCCGGATTTCAATGTGTTGTTCAAAGACCCACCCATTTTTGCATACACAAGAAATCATAATATCAGAGAAGTACTGGCTAAAGAAACTCCTGGGCCTTGTGAATATAAAGGCACCAGGCCTTGTATGAACTGCAATAACTGCAACAATGTTATGAAAGGAAACACAGTAACGCACCCTATGAAGGGTTTCAATATCAAACTCCGAACCAATGCTACGTGCGACACAATCAACGTAATTTATATGGTTAAATGCCCTTGTGGCAAAGTATACATCGGGAAGACGGAAAGGAAAATAAAAGTTCGGATCAATGATAAATGAACACAAATCTAACATTAGGACAATGAACGTAAAATCTGCCATTGCTGTACACTTTAATGAAATGAAACATCACATCTCACAATTAAAATTTTTGATTCTTGAAACCGTAATTAAACGTGAGGGAAGAGACAATAATAAACACGCAGAGGGAAATTGCTTGGATTTTAAGCTGCATTCTATGAAGCCTTTCGGGCTTAATGATCGCATTGAATTTTCATGTTACATTTAATGATGCCTGTATAGGTTCTTTTGATGCTTGTCCCCTTTTGTGCTGACAGTCTAATATATTGAACCGTACTGTTATTTGTTTATGACATGTTACTCATTACATTCCCGTGATCACTTTGCGTCACTTTTCGTGCACTGATTCATGACTTTTATGCTTTTTCATACACTTTTAACATGTTTAACTTGTTACACGTTATTCTGTCTCGTTCAATATGGCTGGCACCTTTCAATTTTTTAGTCCGTTTTTTACGTTTCTTGCGAGCGCTGCACTCGCGTTAGTCCGCTCTTTTTTATGGCGATGCGTGCTCTTTATTGACACGCTCAACGCTCTACCAACGAGACGTCCCTCGGTTGGACTTGACCGCCGTGAACATACCTATTAACTTCGCGGGACCACATGCAGCAGCATTAGTAAGTCGGAAATGCGCAGCGTATCTTTCTGTTATTGTCTCGTGTTTATATTCTCACAGCATGATATACCTAACCCGGATGCTGTACATTCTTTTCAACTAGACCCCGAAGCTGTTTACTCGCTACAAACATGTAAGCTCACAAGTTTTTTGAGCATTAAAAATTTGTCTTATTGTTGCATTCACCCGCCGGTTTTATGCACTTTTGAGCACACGGGATATCACTCAACCTCACAGCATGCTATGTGTAAATACATGTGGATAAACTGATTATCTAATAGTGGGTAAATTTTTTCAATATGTTTACGCTATATCCTTTTGTTGTAGAGCTCCCGGATGAAGGGCCAAGCTGTCCGAAATGAATTGGAGCATTTTGACACATATGTGATTTGCTTGTAAACCGAATGAATCATGGAATGAATAAGAATTCCAACAAGCATTGTTTCTAAAAAATACCTTGAAGAATTGAAGAAAAATCACGCAATAAATTTTGAAACTATGGTT
Source organism: Lissotriton vulgaris (assembly GCF_964263255.1). Lineage (NCBI taxonomy): Eukaryota > Metazoa > Chordata > Amphibia > Caudata > Salamandridae > Lissotriton > Lissotriton vulgaris. The sequence continues at coordinate 1,222,192,524 of NC_141693.1, forward strand.
TGAACATAAAACTTGAAGAGGAGTCTGTTCATTTAAGGAACCTAAGGTGTGCCCGTCCCAGGGATGCATCCAGATTCTTTTGGTTGCACATTTTGAAGGATTGTGTCCAGTCATAGAGGTCAGTGTCTCCCCTTGAGAAGCCGCACTAGTCCTGCCCCCCTCCCCCCATGGGGCATGAGAACCCTGTATGTCTCTCACTGGGGCAGCCCCGTGTAAGGGGTGTCTTGTTTCTTTTCGTCTGAACCACCATGCAGGGTCGTGCTAGGACGGCTGTGTCCCTGTCGCCCACAAAAGGGGGAACCGTTGGTTCCGTTACTTCAAGTTCCCCAGTGGTAATCAGGACAATGTGGCCCTAGGTCTCCTGTCATGCCAAAGCTTTTCCACCCCAGGGGGTCGTGGTGCACAATACCTGTGCCCAAGAGTCTTAGTTCTGGTAACCCACATTTTAGGAAGGCCCGGGGTCCTCCGTTTGTAGCCCCTGCGGACATCTGCTGCTTCCGGGGAGCTTACCGTCCAGATGGTGTTGAGGCGGGAGCAGTGTGTAGATATGTCTGGAACTACTATGTCGTCAGCCCAAGTGGTCATTCTCTGAGTCTGGCTGGCCTCATATTCCCAGTGCTCTGGTAGTCTGCCATGCTTGCTGTGGGCATGGTTCAGCAGCGTGGTACTTCAGGGGCCCACAGGAACATGCAATACCTGTTGCAACACCCCCATCTCGAGTGGCGCACAAGCAGTCTATACTCCCTCTCATTTAGTTATCCGGTCCATCCCCTAGTCTATGGGGTGGTGTCAGGTAGAGTGACCCGTTGAGAAGTTCATTCGTGGTGCCTCACTGGAGCGCCGCCATACCATCAGGAGCCAGACCACGCCGTCTGTTTATTTATTTATAATGCACAAACTATTTCCAAAGGGCATAATGGTGCTAGAAACAACATCACCATAAAAACACAGATGAAGAGACTCAAAAACCTAGTAAAATAAGTATGTAAAATAAGTATGTTTTAAGTTTTTTCCACAGGAGTGTGTAGTCAGAAACTTGCCGAAAAGCCCCATATATTAGGTCTTAAAACGGTGAAGGATCTCTCACCACATTGGGCTTTATTGTAACTGGGAGGCACAACAGGAAAACAATTCCAGATATGAGAGGCGCAGAAAAGGTTAAGACAAGAATTTAGGGATAGAGCGATCGTACGCCCAGGCATCCTGAAAATGAGGGCGAGATCCAGACCTTGTGAATCCACGCTGGATACCACTGATTAAGAACCACACGCTAATTGTGTTTATTTCCTCTAAGGTATCCATGCTGTATTCTATTATTTTCCTTAGATTGTCAGGTATAGATATATGTCTGTATCTTAAACTGAAATGTTTTTCTTACAGGACGTGAAGTTATATCATTACGCATAAAAGAGGAGGAAGATGACTACTATCAGGAAAACATGATAATTGAAAACATCATTAATTGCAAAGGTCAGTAAATAGTGCTTAGATGCTTGGAATGAGAAAAATCGGGCTGATTCTCAAAGAGGAATTCTCATGCAGTATGTTGGTCTTTCACGACCCATAATTGAAATATAGCTCTTGGCGTGGGTGGAAGGGCTGATCACTGAGCACAGATGATGTCCTTGTCTTCTTAATATGAATATCTTAACATCAAGCAAGCATTACAAAGTTTTTTAAAGAGCCTCATGAATCACATTGATTGAGCGAAAGTTCTCTCTGATGCTTTACATTCCACCCTTTCCTACGAGACTGCGAACACATGCCATTGCTGATGTGTTAAATGTACAACATGTGGGAGAAGTAATCTTGCCTGAAAAGCGCTGTTGTTTTATTTCCTTGTACAGCTGTGTTCTGACGTACGTGTGCCTGTAATAGGAAAATGATGTCATTAGTCACTTGCAATACTTTATTACATGCCATTAGTGATACAACCATGCACTTCTTTGCAAAAGCTGTCTTCTCTTTAACAGCCCAAGAAAGGTGGTGCGTGGCAGCCATAACAGTGCCTCCGTTGCTTGACAGCAGTATATAAAATAGTCTGTTACTGCTACCAGGGCATATTGAAAATTAGCAGATCCAGAAAAGCAACTTTCCTCTGAGCGGAGACTCCTTTTTGCAGCTTACACTGAGCACAGGGGCTGTATAAAGCATCAGTGCAGATACGTTTAACCAAGCATGAGTGAAGATGAGAGGTGGAGCAGCAGTGAAGTGTTTAGATGTCAAAGCTCTGGCAGCGCAGCAAAGAAGAGAAAAAGAAGCGAAAGAGCTATACATTAAGGAGGAAAAGAGAGGAACAGGAGAATTGGGTAACGTCCCTCTCAGCCCCTAGATATCTTAAGAAATTTTGGAAATTAACCCCTAGATTCATCAAAGTCCCGTTTTGCGAGTCCTTAATAGCGATTATTAAGGAATCGCTATTAAGGACTTGCAAAACGGGATTCATGTAGGAATCGCTAAATAAATTGCGATTCCTACACATTTCTTATTTGCGATTAGCAAATTGCTAATCGCAAATAAGGAAGCGATTTCAAGGGGGCTAGGGGTGTCCTGTAGCACCCCTGAAATGTAATCTACACTGGTGTTGTGCACACACACATGTCCAAAGGACATGTGTGTGTGCAACATGCAACTTAAAAAAATGCATTTAAAAGCATTTTTCTAAGTTTTCGCTATTTACCACGAGGTTTGACCTCGCGGTAAATAGCGGCCCAAAATTGCGATTTCGCAATTTAAAAATGGTTAATTAATTGCATTTAAGGAATCTCAAATAGAGATTCCTTAAATGTAATTCCTCGCAATTTAGCGAATTTGCAATTACCGATTTTTGCATTTGGGATGATGAATCCCAAATGCAAAAATTGCACTCGCAAAGGGCCAGATTCTGAGAATCTGGCCCTTTGCGAGCCGATTTTTCAATGATGAATCTTCCTGCAAGTGTTACAAGATGTTATATTAATACATTTCAGAAGTGAGTACTTCTACCCACAAAACAAGCCTCCCTGAGCTGAAAAGAATACTTCCTGAGGTAGACTAGAGAACTGAGCGAAAACCCACATAGTGGGGAGTGGTTTTGATTTCTGAACGGTAGTGGCGAGGTAGGACAGGGAGCGACGACCAGACAGACAATGATGGAAACGCTCAGTCCTCTAGAAATGCCTGGGAAAAGAGGGCAGGATGTGTGGAGGAAGATATGGAATAAATTAGTGCTAAAATAGATAGGCCCTTCATCATTGATAGTTTTATGAAGGAATCCAACTGATTTGAATATTGATTGTTTGTCTATGCAAAATGTCGTTTTTTAAGACGGAGTGAGAAAGAGGATTGAGGGGGAGCCTACGAGTGAAGTGGGCTATGGCGTTTTGAATGACTTGTAGACTTTGGGTGAAGTACACAGGACTTCCCAGATAAAGAGAATGACCGTAAGCAAGCCTGTAGATACCCAGGTGTTGTGTAATTGTTAGATGAGCATCAAAAGTGGTCCCAGCTGTCAGAAATGCTGACAGAGAACCGTCCATCTGAGTGATACTTCCTAGAAGGACGCGCAGCAGCAATCTTGAAATATGTTGCAGTTCAGTAAGGTCCAATGTGAACCTTGAACACTGACCATAGTGCAGTGAGAAGGAAACAATCTGGATCAAAGAAAAACTAATTGAAGCCTAGCTGCTCCAATACCATCCATAAAGATGGCTCAGCAAATTCAATGTTTTTCTGGGAAACATGAACTTTTCAGTACAGTAATTGTATTGGGATGACATTTTATAACATTTAAATCACATTTATGGAGTGAAGCTAGGTCTCCGTAACATTTAAAAATATAACCAATAATATCAGGAAAATATATATTGTACTTATTGGTAAACCCTGATATAATGAACTATAAAAAACTGACATAGTAAGCAAATCGTGTAAACCTTGTCATAAAATCAGATGATAAAAAATGTAAATAATGTAGTGAAGAAATATTAAAATACTATAATATAGAATTATACACAGTGGAAAGCATTCGTTAGCAAAAAATAGAATTATCTGTTTCCGGACCTTGACCTCCTACATTTCAGCCCTAAGTACTGTGCTTGTGTTCAGCTCTTGTATACGGAACCAGTGCAAGCTTGCGCTGGAGCTACTGGCTTTCGGGCTTTGCTAGGACCCTCTGATATGGGGGTGAGCAGCAGCGGAGACTGGGAGGAGCGTATCTCGTTATACGGGGATGACGTGTAGCTGTACCTCCGCAGCCAACATTGTACTTGGATAGGGTGCTACACATCTTCTGCATTTTCGGAGATAACCCTGGCGACCTCATCAACTGGGATAAATCCTGCATTTACCCACTAGTGGAGGTGTGCCCATCCTATCACTGAGGGGTAAAATACCCTTAGGAATAGAGGGTTTCAAATACCTGGGGATATATGTCATGGGAATGCCGTGGAGGTTCTGCAGGGGAACCTATACAAGCTTTTTGACCAGTTTCGCTGTGATGTGGGTCACTGGAGATCCCTGTTGTTGCTCTTAATGGGCAATGCTACTCTACACAAGATGATGGCATTGCCCCAATTTTTATACGTGCTCCAAAATACCCTATTTCCGATATCTCGTACCTTTTTTTTCAAAATACATGACGTAGTCCGCTTGCTTCTGTGGGACAGCAAAAGACACACAATTGTTGGACGGACTGCAGAACAAATCAAAACATTCACCCCCTGTCAAGAGATCTGGGTTAAATCCATCATTCTTTTGCTCACCATGCCACCCCAGCTTAGACCTGGCCATATGAAATAAGTCTTGACCCTGTGCCTCATGGGAACAGTTCAGCCCAAACTGCCACGCAAGCTCCTCCCTGGACCGTAAACAAGCATCCTAGGACTGGTTTCGGGGTTTCACCCCTCATCAGCCAGGATAGCTTGATTTCAGTGGCACAGTGAGCCCCACGTCTGGGCGTAACCGGCGCACTTAAGGCGAGAAAGCAAAAGACACACAATTGATGGATGGAATGCAGAACAAATCAAAACATTCACCCCCAGTCAAGAGATCTGGATTAAATCCATCATTCTTTTGCTCATCATGCCACCCCAGTTTAGACCCAGCCATATGCAAATCAGTCTTGACCCTGTGCCCAATGGGAACAGTCCAGCCCGAACTGCAAGGCCAGGTCCTCCTTGGACCGGAAACAAGCATCCTAGGACCAGTTTCGGGGTTTCAGCCCTCATCAGCCAGGATAGCTTGATTCCAGTGGCACAGAGAGCCCAGGACCCACATCTGGGCATAATCGGCACACTTAGGACGAGAAAGCAAAAGACACACAACTGATTGCCGGAATGCAGAACAAATCAAAACATTCACCCCCAGTCAAGAAATCTTGGTTAAATCCATCATTCTTTTGCTCACCATGCCACCCCAGTTTTGACCTGGCCATATGGAAATCAGTCTTGACCCTGTGCCTCATGTGAACAGTTCAGCCCGAACTGCCAAGCCAGGTCCTCCCTGGACCGGAAACAGGCATCCTAGGACTGGTTTCAGGGTTTCATCCCTCATCAGCCAGGATAGCTTGATTCCAGTGGCACAGTGAGCCCGGGACCCACGTCTGTGCATAACCGGCGCACTTAGGGCCAGAAAGCAAAAGACACACAATTGCTGGACAGAATGCAGAACAAATCAAAACATTCACTCCCAGTCAAGAGATCTGGGTTAAATCCATCATTCTTTTGCTCACCACGCAACCCAGTTTAGACCCAGCCATATGCAAATCAGTCTTGACCCTGTGCCCAATGGGAACAGTCCAGCCGGACTGCAAGGCCAGGTCCTCCCTGGACTGGAAACAAGCATCCTAGGACCGGTTTCGGGGTTTCACCGAAACCGGTCCTAGGATGCTTTTTTCCAGTCCACGGAGGACTTGGCCTCGCAGTTAGGGCTGGTCTGTTCCCATTGGGCACAGGGGCAAGACTGATTTGCATATGGCTGGGTTCAAACTGGAATGGCATGGTGAGCAAAAAACGATGGATTTAGGCTAGACCTGGGCAGTAAATTCCATTCCGCTCGCGGAATTTGGGTAATTTCGCGTTCCGCGGAGAACGCGAAATTGCCAAAAATTTCTGCGCTTATTCGCGTTCCCAAATGCGTGTTTGCGAGGTATTTCCCCCGAGCACATTAACAGCGATTGGGAACAGCAAAAAAGCATCGCAAACAAGCAATTCCGTGTGTTCGCCAAATTTCTGCGTGTTCGCTGAGATTTTTACAGTTTCGCGGAGATTTGCGTAACGCGATTATGCAAATTCCGCCCACCCCTAATTTAGGCCCAGATCTCTGTACTGTCCATCAATTGCTCTTTTTGCATTTGCTTCTGTGGGTCGGCAGCGGTGCCAGTATAGCTATTCACAAGCTACAAAGGGGGGTGTACGATGGTGGCCTTGCCTTTCCAAACATTTTCAAATGCTATTTAGTCTTGCAGCTAATAGTAATAAACGACTGGGTGAAGGTGGACCAGCAGGAGACGGCTATACCAGTGGATAGGGAGGTGATGGGCTTCACAGACTACCCTGTAGTGTAGTTCCTATATTCCCAATAGGCTCTGCGCATTGGAATAATATATACTATAGATTTGACGTAGGACTTAGGTCATCTAGGTCTCTATCGAATATATTAGACTTAATTGTGAGTGCGAGCTAGTTCAGAGGTCACTAGAAACTTTCTCGAACAAACCAGAAGGGATTAGTTTCTGACAACCGCATAACATGACAACTTTGTTTCCCCAAGATAAAACGTATCTTCAGAGTCGTGGAAACAATAGATAGATATTTTACTCAGTCAATCGTGCATGCTTCGTTTCATCAGAGGTGCAGAGAAATAGAGAGACAGGCGTTTTCAATAAAAAGGTATTTATTGAACAGTCTTCTTTCTCATGCAGAGGAAATGAACTGCTACAATCGTAATACTGGCTGTAAAGTATAATGCGTACAGCAAGAAGAGTATTATGAAATAATACTGTAAAAGCATGGTATGGTTTCTAAGCCATAAAATACATACATTCATAAATAAAGACTAAAATTACTCAACTGGTGCTTCTAAAATACGCCTACCCAGATGTACCTAACCTAAGTCTAGTACGAGGGAAGAAGTGAGGTGTAGCATAGGTTTAGTATTCTTTGCCAAGAATCTATCCAAGATTTCTCTTAGGGTCTAATCAGCTCCGTACCTTGGTTTAGAATGAAGGAGGTCTGGTATCTCTCTGTCTCCGGACTCAATTTCCCAACACCCAGCAAGGGGAGCTTGGAAACACTGGAGCTGGATTTCTCGGAAAGAGAAAAGACAGCATCTCTTTCAGTGCGTCTGCTGGAGGGTCGGCTTCCCTCGGCACTTGCCGAAGCAAGATGCGTCGGGCAAGTAAATAGTGGAACTGCTCTAAACCACCGTGTGTTTGCTATGGCAAGGGTGGGCATATTTATACCTTGAAGGTGCAGAGTTTGACGTACTGTTGGACATAATAACTTCATCAAAGAGTCTCAGTTCTTTGAAAACTCCATGAGTACTTGGACAAATCAATATTCAAGCAAGGGGAAGTCCCTAACTGCTGAAGCCGAGTTTTCCAATTGATCGTTGTGGCTTTTCGGAACTAGTGGAAGTAGCCATGCCGTATTTGGACTGCATGAGCTATGTCTAAATATGGTTATGATTTCTATGCCTATATAAGGGCAAGGTGATTTATACCTATATAAGGGCATGAATCGGGAAAATTACACTAGGGTCCTAAAATGCTATACAACAACCCGGCATTGCCATATAGGCGAGGGGGAGGGAGGCCCTACCAGTCCATACTCGAACGGTTGTAGGAGTGTTGATGGAGACCAGGAAATTCCATGGTTGGGCTGGGAAATTGATGGAACAGACTCCTCGTGGGACATTGATCTGCTTTGGGAGGTTGGCACCATGACAGGGGGCTCCTGCGCATTGACTGCCAGGTAGACTTGTGGAAAGGGTCTGTACTCCTGACAATTGAGGCACTCTAGGGTGATTACAACTTGGCAGACATGGAGCGGTATCACTACCTATAGGTGGTGAATGCCCTCAGGGTGCACATTACTGGAAACGAGTAGTTGTCTGAATCCTCGCCCCTGGGGGATAGGCTTCTTCTTGACCCTATTCTGGATAAGGCCATTTCATTGGCATACAAGAAGATAATGAATAATACCCCAGACACACTTGGCACCCTGAGGGACAAGTGGTGGCTGACCTGGGAGCGCTAGGTGATGATGAATGGGGAAAGGGAATGCAGTGCCCCAGAGTCATTGCAATAAGAGCGTGGTTTAGACTGGTCTACCTCCATATCGGACACAGGTCCTATTACTCTAGAATGCTGCTCCAAAGGATAGGGACGGGCAAAACCTGTCATTGCTTGAGAGGTTGCGGGCAGGAAGACACCTTTATTCACACTCTGGACATTCCCAGTTATCCAGACCTTTTGGGATGAGAGTGACGGGAGTGATGTCCAGAGTTGTGACATTGGAGTTCCTGACGGATGCCAAATGGCTTCTCCTTAATATGCACGGGGAGTTTAGCTGGCCCAAATACTCTAAGTTGTGGCTGGAGGTCGGGCCTGGGTGGCAAAAAAGAACATGGCATGGTCATGGGGATTTATCAAACAGGGGGAGAGTGATCAGTAGATCAACGGACACTAATTATCACTTGAGGAAGTGAAAGGTCCAGTCACAGCATGTGCCCGTATCTGGTACAAGTAGTTCAACAAAAAAGGGGGGTGCTGCACTGTTCCTCAAAGGAGGGAAAGATTAGGAAAAGCTGACGTGACCGAAGGTGTGGGTAGTACACCTTTGGGCATCCATTTTGTTGGATGTATTTGCCTCACACACCCAAACGGGTGTCATGCTTCATCATTGGCGGTTGCTCCTCGTTGGGGGGGCGGTGCAATCCCCAACGGGCTCACCTCGAGGAGGGGCTCTTTAGCGGAGATCTTTTTTATCCAACTGCCCTATGGTGAAGTGCGGGTGTGTGGGCAGAGTAACAGGTAGGCTCGGTGTAGTGATTAAAATGCAGCAGGGGATGCCGGAAACAACTTTATTCTGGGGGTCCCCCTACTACAATTAAAACCAGTGAAAAAAGGGGGGCTCGCTAGGTGTCACCACGTTAGGTAGAGTAATCCTAGAGAAGCCTTAGAAAACAATTGGTCAACATGTTTCTCGCACTTAGGTTAGTCACCTGCGATTCATCAGGACCTTGTATAGGTGAAAAGAAAAAGAACTCATCAACATGCTAGTGTCATGTATGTGATGTAGGTGTATTTTACCTTGGTGGAAAGTCCTATGCCTAGATAATGAGAAAAAAAACAGATAATTATTAATAATATATTTCTCATCAAAAGAGCAGGCTGGGTCAACGTCAGAATATAAAGACAGTGAGGCATGCTAAGGGTGGTGTTGGGGGATGTACCCAACCCATACATGCCAGGTGATTACAACGTGCAGTGTAAAGCACACACACTCACACTGTGTTTGTGATGGTAAAACACTATGGTAAAAACCAGTGAATAAAAGCAGCAGTATTATCTAAAAACACCATCTATGTTGTTCAGTGGCAAGTCGTTCCATAATTATATAAGTGACACCACCTATTTATCTATGCGATCAGGTAAACAAAGTATATACAGGCTAATGGCTCACCTAACGGTCAAGGTCTAAGAGCCACATGAGTGCTCGGCGGGCCAGTTCAACGGGGTTAAGCCTTCAGGTGTGGCTGCAAGGCGAAATGAATGTTAAATCTCGGGGCGAAAATTAAAAGGTAAAGTACTAGCTATCAAAGACTGGGGGGATCCAAGTCTTGTAGAGTAGTCCCATCTTACCTTAGTCAGCCCGTGACCGTGTGGATGCACCTACCCATCTCCGCCGAGTTCGGATAGATGGGTAGGTCTGGCGGTGTTTGTTATTTAAGGGGAACCGGCAGAGTGGAGCCTCGCCGATTGCGTCCTTCCGTGTGGGTCACATGACAAAAGTGGTTTCTGTAGCGGCCATGATGGAATGGTGAAGCGTGTATTAGGGAAGCTACAGCATGTGTGGCTCAATGACTAGATTGTCTGAGAATGAGCGGGCAAAAAATTCAATTCAACCAATACCCATGTTGTTCCATTCGTAGTTAATATGCGGCCGCTCGGAGTGTCTAATCGTACACTTAATTTGAAATGGCTCAATAACTAGATTGTCTGGGAATGAGAGGGCAAAAAAAAATTTTCAACCAATACCCATGTCGTTCCATTCGTAATTTATATGCGGCCGCTCGGAGTGTCTAATCTTACACTTAATTTGAAATGTAGTTCCGACCTCTTAAAAAGTCACGTGGTATATTCTGTGGACGGGTCGGCCATGATGGAACGGGGAGAAGTTGATGAGACCCTGAATGTAACACAACCAGTGGGGGTTTGGTTGCGTAGTCACCGCGAGATTTAAGAACTGCAGCCCTTCCAAGGCATGTGTCAATACTTAATATTTTTATTATTATTTGGATTTTTAGCCCGCATAATATGCCCGGTGATGCACTATATTAACAGTCCAAAATTTGGCACAAAACTTGCGGTGTGCTGTATGGACTACTCGGTCATATTCGAGGGGGCCAAAAGTGATGTGGCACAACTCCCGAGGGTCTGAACCGGTTGACACGGAGATGCGTCCCACACGATTTGGAGCTACCACTCGTGTTGGTTATCAATTGTTTTACACAATAGTGTCAGCCAAGATCTAGTGAATGTACCTGGAATCTGGTCATATAAACAGAGAGTGTCATTGTTGTATGTAATCCAAGTCTAACCAAATTAAAGGGGAGCCAATATCAGTGTAAGCTAGTTGATAAGGGTTGACTTATAGCGAATGCCAGGGAATATCTTCATTCAATCCATGGCTATCAGAGGATAAGCGATGGACCCATCTCTGCTCCTTCATAAAGAGTGCATTTTTTGGGGAATTAGGGCTGGATTCCAAGATGACCCATTTCAAAGACTCTTCATTATGATTGCATTCCACGTAGTGTTTACACATTTTTGTATTGGTTTTTTTACAGCGAAAATTGCTGCGGTGTTCAATAATGCGGGTTTTAATGGGGCGGGTGGTAATCCCAATATATTGCAAATTGCATGGGCAAGTCAGTAAGTAAATGCAATGTGTAGTATTGCAATTAGTGTGTTGCCTGAGTTCCCAATTGAAGGTCTCTGAAAGTTTGATGGTTTTCACTGTTGAGGTATATCTGCAGACACCACAGGAGCCACATGGGTAGTGGCCCCTGACAGGAGGTAGATGCCAAAGGGTTTGTTGTGTCTCTTTTGTGACCTTCTTTGGTCTGGTACTGATCAGAATATCCTTCAGGTTCTGTGATCTCCTGAAAGCAAACCTAGGTTGTTCCATATCCAGGTCACCAGTGTTAAGGATCCCCCAGTGACGTTTAATGGTCTGTTTGATTCTATTGGACAGTGGGGTAAAAGTGGTGACACAAGTGATTGGTTGGTTCTCGATCGGTGTACTCTCCTGTCTCTCTAGTAGAGCTTCTCGGTTGTTATTCCGAGCCCGTTTTCTAGCTTTGTAGACATCGCTTTTTGGATATCCTCTGTCAAGGAGGTTCCTGGAAAGGATTAAGGATTCCTTCTTATAATCAGTCACATCGCTACAATTGCGCCGTATCCGGAGAAATTGTCCGAATGGTAAGTTTGAGCGCAGGGCCTTGGGGTGGTGACTTTTATAGTGAAGTAGACTGTTGTGGTCTGTAGGTTTTCTGTACATTGAAGTACTGAGGGACCCATTTTCCAATTTGATAGTAAGATCAAGGAAGGCAATTTCCTTAGGTGAAAAGGACATGGTAAAATGTAAGAAGGGGTTCAGTGTATTCACCCATTCAAAGAACTCCTCGTGGGCTGTTGTGGGGCCTGTCCAGAGTATTAAGATGTCATCTATGAAGCGTCTCCATATCTGAATATTATCTCGAAAAGGGTTGGACTGGTGATGTATATGCTTGTCTTCAAACTCTGCCATATACAAACAGGCCACCGAAGGAGCGAAGGTAGTGCCCATTGAGGTCCGTTCGGTCTGGTGATAGTATTGTCCCTTGTACTCGAAGTAATTCTCGGTGAGTGCAAGAGTGGCGCACTCCATGATGAAGGTTTGTGGAGTGTTAGAATTCCAGGTTTGTTGCCCCAATCTTTCCTCTATTACTTCTAGGGTGGCCCTTTGTGGAATATTCGTATAGGGGGCCTCCACATCTAGAGTAATCAAAAGGTCAATTTGTGTTGTGTCCTGAATGGAGTTCAGAATGCGTAGGACATCTGTTGTGTCCTGGATGTAAGAGGGAATGCATTTAACCAGTGGTTGTAAAAAATGGTCACAAAATTGTGAGAGTGGCTCTAGAATTGAATTGATCCCTGACACGATTGGTCTCCCTGGTACTGGTCTCGTTCCCTTATGGATCTTGGGTAGTATATAGAAATATGGTACCCGGGGGTCCCTTTTCATTAAGAACTCTGCCTCTTTTTTGGAGATCCGTTCTTCACTCTCAGCACCCATCACCAACCCTGTGATAGTGGTCTGTAGGCGCCTGGTTGGATCACCGGGGATAGGTGTGTAGTACCTGCGATCATTTAACTGTCTGGTACATTCCAGATCATAATCAGCAGTATTCAACAGGACTGTGGCTCCACCCTTATCTGCCTGTTTAATGGTAATGAAGGGGTCTTCTGCCAGTGATTTTAAAACCAACATTTCGTTATTAGAGATGTTCGAGTGACGAGTCCGTCTGTCCAGCTGGTTAATTTCTTTGAGTACTGCTTGTTCAAAAGTCAAGACTTCGTTTGGAACCATACCATTATGTGGTGTAAAAGTGGAAGGGTTATGTAAACCAGAGTCTTCAATAGGGTCACAAGCTTTGCCTTCAAAGAAGGCTTTAAGTCTTATTTTCCGGAAAAACGATTTGATTTCCCTGGTCTGTTGGAATAGGTCGGTCCTCGGGGTGGGGACGAAGCCTAACCCTTTTTGGAGGGCTTGTTCCTCTCCCTCAGTGAGGATACGATCTGACAAGTTGACCACTAGACTCATTTTGGTCCTGATCGGGTCGTGTTCCTGGTGTCCATCCCTTGGGGGCGTGCATCCTCCCATTGCACCCTCTTTTCTGGCGCGTTCCCTCTTTTTCGCCCTCGCCCTCTGCCCCAACCTCTGCCTAAAAAAGGGGGGTTTGTAGAGTTTTGTGGAGCATAGAAAGGGGGGTATTGTGGAGCCAAAGCTGGTTGGAAGTGGGGGAATTGTGGGAAGTGCCAGAATGGGGGACCCATTTGTTGTCCTTGGTATGGAAAATTTTGGAAGTTTTGTTGTCCCTCTTCCCCTTTTGGCCCTTGGTGGCATCTGTGGGGGGTCGTTGTTGTCACTACTGTCAGAGCCACTATTCGACCCTCTTCTAGAAGAAGTAGCGCTTGAGTCAGAGTTATAGCTAGTACCAGGGGGGACGTAGTCATCTCTCAAGTAGGGATAGACTTTTTCTTTAGAAAATCTCTTGATATCTTTTTGCAATTTTGCTACTTTTTGATTCATGAGATATTCTTTGTGTTCCGCCATCTCTTTGTTTAACTCTGTCAATTTGGTTTTAAAGCCTGGGTTAAGAACCGCAGTCTTTAATGCAGCCTCAGCTGCCTGGATGCGGACCAACAGTGCATCTGCTAGTCGTTTAGCCGTGTTTACTATGAGGATCAATAGGTCATGGGTGCACTTCCACGAGACCTGCGACCATTCGATCTTAAATTGTCCATCTTCCCAAAAAATTCTTGGAATTTTTTTTACTATCAAGCCATTGGGAGCTATTTTGGCTTTGAAATATTCCGCCATCATAGTCCCATGTATCGTTATTCGTATCCACTCTCGTTTCAGATCTGACAATGATTGCCACTCGGCTGTATTGCTTCCTGAGGCCGGCTCTACATCAATGCCAAAAAGCGATGGTGTTCTCATGATAGCTGCTGCATCCTCTTCACCGAAGCTCAGACCCTGTCCCTCCATGGTAGGGTGGTCAAGGAACGTGCTCCCGTGTGGAAGAGGATCCTTCAAAGGGAGTGTGAAGGAAGGGGTGAAGGAAAGAAATTCAAAACCCAATTGAGGGAATGAATAGAGAGCAACACGCCTATTAGGTATAGGGTCGCTGAAATGGGGGATCTGTCAAGACTAACCCACCGGAAGGAGACTCCCACGGTATGCACCGTGCAAAAGTATTTATCAAACAGGGGGAGAGTGATCAGTAGATCAACGGACACTAATTATCACTTGAGGAAGTGAAAGGTCCAGTCACAGCATGTGCCCGTATCTGGTACAAGTAGTTCAACAAAAAAGGGGGGTGCTGCACTGTTCCTCAAAGGAGGGAAAGATTAGGAAAAGCTGACGTGACCGAAGGTGTGGGTAGTACACCTTTGGGCATCCATTTTGTTGGATGTATTTGCCTCACACACCCAAACGGGTGTCATGCTTCATCATTGGCGGTTGCTTCTCGTTGGGGGGGCGGTGCAATCCCCAACGGGCTCCCCTCGAGGAGGGGCTCTTTAGCGGAGATCTTTTTTATCCAACTGCCCTATGGTGAAGTGCGGGTGTGTGGGCAGAGTAACAGGTAGGCTCGGTGTAGTGATTAAAATGCAGCAGGGGATGCCGGAAACAACTTTATTCTGGGGGTCCCCCTACTACAATTAAAACCAGTGAAAAAAGGGGGGCTCGCTAGGTGTCACCACGTTAGGTAGAGTAATCCTAGAGAAGCCTTAGAAAACAATTGGTCAACATGTTTCTCGCACTTAGGTTAGTCACCTGCGATTCATCAGGACCTTGTATAGGTGAAAAGAAAAAGAAAAAGAACTCATCAACATGCTAGTGTCATGTATGTGATGTAGGTGTATTTTACCTTAGTGGAAAGTCCTATGCCTAGATAATGAGAAAAAAAACAGATAATTATTAATAATATATTTCTCATCAAAAGAGCAGGCTGGGTCAACGTCAGAATATAAAGACAGTGAGGCATGCTAAGGGTGGTGTTGGGGGATGTACCCAACTCATACATGCCAGGTGATTACAGCGTGCAGTGTAAAGCACACACACTCACACTGTGTTTGTGATGGTAAAACACTATGGTAAAAACCAGTGAATAAAAGCAGCAGTATTATCTAAAAACACCATCTATGTTGTTCAGTGGCAAGTCGTTCCATAATTATATAAGTGACATGGGGATCCCTGATCCCCCCTGGGATTCCTTACTGGGAGAAATACATGGATTGGTGCCAACAGGTGGAGAAAGTGATATATCAGAGCAGGAAGTTCCCCAAAAATGGAGAAAGCTATGGGGTGGCTGGAGTGCCCTGGTGCTGCTGGGATGAATTTCTCACGATTTGTATGTATGATCTTCTAGGATTTGCACTTGTCTCTCAAACCCCAGTTTCCTATATACCTTGCTTAATCTCCACAACGGCCCCTCGCGGCGGGATGCCTGGCTTTCACCTTGTGGATACCCTGCCGGGGTATCTCACAGGGGAATACCAGGACGGGTTCCTTAAGCAAGCGCATAGATGCCTGCGATGTGGGCGATTTGCGCTATATAAATACATGTACATGTACATTTACATTTACCAATATGCTGTATTAATGTACACTATCTCAGTGTGCCTCTCTCTTTTACCTGACGACTGCACTTTGTTTTGCTGCTTTGTTCTGGAAAATAATAAAAAGATGTTTAAAACATAAAATAGAATTATACGCAGCATTAAAAAAAGAAACACTTAAAAAAGAGAGGGGGAAAAGAAAGACAAATGGGATAATATATTTTACAGATAAATAAGATCTAATCATTAATGTTGTTGTCAAGAAAAATATTTACTGCAGTAAAAATAGAAATTAGTATTCATGGTAAATTGGAAATGAAATGAGTAACAGCTATATTGCTGTTTACATGGCACAGACGGTATTTGAATAAAGGCAACCAAAAAAGATCTCTCTTAGTTTTTTAGAAGTAGCAAAAAGTGTACAAATGGGCTAGTGTTTGGGTAGCACATATTCCGTTCCACCAAGAAACATATGTTAATTTGAAATAATCTTTCCAGGAACATATTATTTGATCTCAGCAGTTCGTATAAACAGATCTAGCAATCCAAAGACATTAATAGACAGAGCATTAGAAATAGACAGGATACATAAATATATTAGCAAAGATAAGTGGAAAAGTGTATAATAATATATATATATATATATATATATATATTAGCGCTCCATTCCTCCAGACTTTCCGAAGAAATTACTGCACTCAAGGTGGGCGGTGGCATGGGGGGGGTTACGCAAAACTTGTATTCGGCAAACCGGGAAACAAACGTTTCGCGTAAGCCCCCCACCCGAGAAAGTTTGAAGGAATGGAGCAAACAGTATAGAGTGGCAACAGAGCTTCGGTATATATATGTGTGTATATATATATATATATATATATATATATATGTATATATGTATATATTGTGACCAAACCAAGCTTTCAATCAAAAAGAAGGCGCTGACTCCGTGAATCATAATCCAAACACTATTTAATTACTCAGTTGCTGCTTAGACGCGTTTCGGCGGCTTCCTCCCGCCTTGTTCACATATATATATATATGAACTTGACCCGAAGGTATCGGCTATCGGAGCGCTTTACACGCGCACCAGTTGAGTTACATGAGGACACATTCATTTTTTTTGTTAGGCACAGGGAGGTTAAGTGATTTGCCCAGAATCACAGGATGTTGCACGTCCTTTGTGGAGACTCGAACCCGGTTCCCCAGATTTGGGGTTGACCGCCCTAGCCGTTATGCCAACTCCTCTCCCCATAGATATGTGGGTAATATTAGTAGCTTTGTATGTTTTTAATATCTTAATTCACAGTTTATTGCATTAAACAATATTCCAAGAGGTTTGTAACCCATATGTTAGCACTAGAATTATATCTCGTAATATTAGGCTGCTAAATTATTGTGTATAAAGATGATTCATTAGGAATATTTAAACTCTAAATTTGACTATGGAGACTTCTTGGGTGATTTAGAGTTTGGTGGACAGGATACTTCATCACAAATGCAGCGGAGTATCCTGTCCTCAAAATTGACTGTCTGCCTGCCCTATTTAGGATTTGGTCCCATTGGCTCCATTAAAGGAAACTTCCTCTGGTGGCCCAAATTAGTATGGGCAGTCGGAGACAGGGCATTAAACTCCCCATCCTAATATGAGTGGGCAGTGTGCTGCCCTTTTTTCTGTTCCTCGCCGCCTGGTAAAACATGGCAGTGAGGAACAGAAAAAACACAAATAATCCCCCAGCCTTGGGTAGTGGGTCATTTGTTTTTATTTTTGTTTTTCAGTGACAGCGGCCATCAAAATCAACTGCGGCTGTCCTCCAATTTGTTTGTACCTTAACAGGAACCCCTATGACAGGGGTTCCTGTCAGAGATCGCTGTTAGGTCAGTGGTGAGCTCTACGTTTGGTGGATGGTAGTCCATGAGGGTGATATACATAATATCCTCAGCCACCCTGAGACAAAGTACTGTCCATCAAACTCTAGATCTGGCCCTTTTTGTTGAACTACAAACACAAAGTAAATTTATTGAGATATCCAACAGATGCCTTTGTCTCACTCCGATTCTTCCGAAAATGTTACTGTGTATCAAATTTTAAATGTTTCTGAATGTTTGTTTTTCATAATTATGGATGATTAAAAAAAGATCCAAGCAAGTTTTTAGAAAACAAATTATTTGTTTTTAACTTTATGGTTTAAATCTTTTTTATTGAGTATAAAACAGACAGAAATCCAAGACCCTCAGATCCTATACAGTAAGGCGGAAGAAACCAACAAGTGTCTAATGCAGTGTTGCCAACGGCAATGGGCATGGAGCGGGCCTGCCAGTGAGGCGCTAAGAAATCATTTAGAAAGAACAAACCCCTCTCCCCCCTCCCCTTCCCACTCCCGCCCGCTCCCCCCCTAACCCACCCACCCCTCGTCCACCTGAAGTTGAGAAGGAAAGGGGAACATGGGGGAAAGTAATGCAGTGGTTAGTGGTAAGTTCTGCAGGCCTTTCCAGGGGCGGCATTGGGAATTGGAGTATCAGAGAGGCGAAGCAATCGCAAGTAATGGGGGCATGTCAGTTCCCTGAATTCCGGTGTCAGTAACGTCATGAATGGATGCCATAGCTCAGGGAATTCCGACCCTCTACCTGCTAGCGTTAGTTTCTCCATGCCCAACACCATCCAGAGTCTCACAATCCCGTGTGTGAGGGAAGTTGGGCGGATCTCCAATGGACCAGGATATTTTGTATGGCTGCCCCAAGGGCAATCGCAATCATCCTATCTCTCCGGGATTTGAGTGGGTACATCAGAGGATTTGGAAGGCCAAGCAGGATGTAAGAAGGGAATCGTGGGAGCTGTGTTTCAAAGTGTTGGTCCACTTCATCCAGTACCTGAGTCCAGTAGGGCCGCAGGCGGCTGCAATCCCAGAGAACATGCACCAGGGTGCCCATCTCCCCACATTCTCTCCAGCAGAGGTCGCTCCGGCGTGGGTCAAACTGGTGCAGGCGCTCAGGCGTGTAGTACCAATATGTGACGACTTTTGTTAATGTATCTGTGAGGCCTGCATGGTAAGCTGAGTGTCGCGCCCTATAATATATGTCCTCCCACTCCTTATGTGCTAGAGACCTCCCTAGATCTCTCTCCCATCGCACTCGGCCTGCATTATGTGGGTATGTGGTGTTAGCGAGCAGCTGTTTATACAGATCCGAAATGATTTTCTTGTCGGAGGTACGAGTTCCCAACCACTTTTGGTGGTGCCCTTGGGGGTGCCCAGGAATGGACGCCTCACAGGGAAAGCCAGGATGGGTTCCACAGCAGTATTCGTACAAGCGCCTTGAGACCCTTGCGGGTGAGTAGTGCGCTATACAAGTATCAATTTACATTTACTTTTCATAGGGGGTCAGTAAGCGCTGTGCTTGCGGTTTGACCGAAGGGTGCAGAGCTCAGTGGCGTAATTGTAAATACTCCAGGCAACCCTTTTCCGGAATGTCATAATATTCTCTAACCTGTGGAAAGGGGATGATGCCATTTAAATCAAAAAGGTGCCCTAACACTCTACAGGGGGAGGAGCGCCATACTTGAAAAGCACGGACGTCCATACCTGGAAGGAAATCCGAGTTATCACACAATGGGGTCATCGGAGAAGGAAAGGTAGTCAGCTGCGCTGAGATAGCGGTGCGGTCCCAAGCCTCCATGACAGTACCAGTGATGTAAGAAGCATATAAGTTAGGAGGGCGATGTGGTTTACGGAGGAAAGGAATCCCTTGCAAAGGACTGCCGGCTACTGCCTGGTCCTGAAAGAGGCAGTGCTTCTCTGACTCCAACCTTTGCCATTCTACTAGGTACTATAGTTGAGCGGCATGAAAGTAGGTTTGAAGGTCTGGCACCCCCACTCCGCCCTTCTCGGGTGGCAGAACCGCAATCTGATGCCGGAACCGAGATTTGCGACCAATCCAGATAAAACGTGGGAGCTCCGCTTGGGTCTGTTGGATCCAACCCACCGGGGTTTGAGAGGGAGGGTTTGGAAGAGGTATAGGATCTGTTGGAGGATCGTCATTTTAGTGGGCGCGCTCCTATCCAACCAAGACATGGTGCAATGTTTCCATCGTCTGAGCTCTGTACGTATACATGTGCGGAGGAGAGAGTAGTTTGTGTCCGCAATGAACCAGAGGGTCGGTGCCAGGGGAATACCCAAATAGGGGATTGTCGCTTCCGCCCAGTGCACTGGGAATTCCTCTTTTAAAAAGGCCAGCGTCTGTGGCGAGAGGGAAAGGTCCAGTGCCATGGACTTATCCACATTGTTTTTACATCCCGAACTTCTCGCAAACTCGTCTAGTTCCACTAAAAGGGCACGGAGAGCTATGGTCGGTCCCGACAGGGAGAGAAGAATGTCGTCCGCATAGAGACTAACAGTGTGGACGTCGCCCCCAAACTTAATTCCTGTGATAAGAGGATGCTTCCGGATTCTGAGAGCGAGAGGCTCCATATAGACCGCGAAAAGGAGAGGCAATAGGGGGCATCCCTGCCGCATGCCTCTACTAATAGGGAAGCGGGAGGACGAGTAGCCGGTGACGCGAACCGTCGCCATAGGTAGACGATAACAGTTCAGGATCCGGGTCCTGAATTTCTCCCCGAACCCTGCGACAAGCAGAACCATTTCCAAATATGGCCAGTGCACCCTGTCAAAGGCTTTTTCAGCATCAATGGCTAAAAGCATATATTCACCCTGAGTGTGGGACGCCCTCTCAATCAGATGGAGGACACATTTAGTGTTGTCGCTGGTTTGCCTCTATGATATGAATCCAGCCTGATCAGGCTCAACAAGTTGAGCCATGTAGGGTGCCAGGCGGGCCGCTAGAATGCTAGTGTATAATTTAAGGTCAGTATTTAAAAGTGAAATAGGTCTGTACGCTCCACAGGTCATCTTATCCTTCATCCTTTGGAATAACAACGATCGCCACCTCCAGCATTTCCCCCGGGATATTGCCCATGTGTTCAAAGGTGTTGTAAAGGTTTTTTAAAATAGGAGCTAATTTGTAACAGAACTTATAAAAAGCGTCCGTGTAGTCATCAGGGCCAGGTGACTTACCCAACTTGAGACAGGAGATTGCCGAAATGACCTCTTCCGTTTGTATGGGTCTATCGAGGAAGGCAGCCTGCGGCTCAGCAAGGGCGGGCATCCCAGCTGCAGCGATATAGTCAGCGCAATGGTGAGCGTCTAAGCTGTCCCCAGCGTACAGATCTGCATAAAAATCCCTGAACTCTTCCGCGATGGCTTCATCTTCTATGAAAATTCCTCCTCCAGGCTCACGGATGCCCTGCAGTCTCTGGTGTTGTCGTTGCTCCCTTAGTTTGTTAGCCTGGAGGCGGCCACACCTATCCCCCCCAGTGTAAAAGGAATGGCGGAGCCTGATAGCTGCAAATTCAGCCCTGTCTTGGTCCAATGCTGCAAGTTGTTTGCGCTCATTACATACCTGCCGCCACGTGCGGTGAGCCCTGGTACGTTGGTGTAACTGCTCAAGCTCCAGCACCCTCTGTGAGAGTTCCGCCCTCTTCCGGCTCCGCTCCCGATTCTGAGCAGAGGAGACTGCAATGAATTCCCCCTTTAAGGCCGTCCACTGAACTGCTAAAGAAGTGTTGGGGTTAGCGTTATGGGATAAAACGTTAGATATAGCTCTCTGAATTTGTTCAATCACCGCGTGTTGGTGTAGAAGAGTGTCGCGCAGGCGCCACTGTCTCGAAGGTCGGGAGGAACGCGAGAGTCGGAAGGTGGCCAAGACTGGGGTGTGGTCTGATAGTGACGCCGTCAAAATTTCGGTGTCAGTGGCAGAGGCTTGAAGAGATATGGAGCAGAGAATGTAATCCAACCGTGCATATGTCTTGTGAGCCCCAGAAAAAAAGGTATAGCTGCGAGTGTGTGGGTGGAAATGTCACCACAAATCAAGGAGCCCCAAATCTCCCATGTATGTTTGTTCTGTGCGCGGGAGAACTCCCAACCTGTGTCCTCCGTTGGTAAGAGCGATCCAAATCATTATCGAATACTAGATTAAGATCACCCCCAAGCAACAAATGGTGGTCTAAGGCGGACGCCGCCTCTCTCAGGGCAGTACGTAAGAACTTGATTTGCCCCTCGTTGGGAGCATAAATGGAACCAATAACTAAAGTCATGCCCTCTAAGGAGAATTGGTATGTAAGGAGACGGCCTTTTATTTCTGCCTCCTTCTGTATCACCTTACCGGTGAATGACCGAGAAACTAAGATGGCCACCCCGGCAGTGGACCGCAACCTATGGTGGTCTTTGGAAAGAAGGTGTGTCTCCTGGAGGAGGCAAATATCAGCCTTGGATTGCTCCAGATAGCTGAGCACTGCCCTACATTTGATCGGGTTGTTCAGACCCTTCACATTGAACGTCAGGACCTTGAATGTGTCACCTATCATCTATGAAGCAGGAAGGGACCCTGGAGCTATACCTACAATCCCTTACCCCAAGCGGAGGGAGGAAAGGCGATGTCGCAACAGGCATAAAGAGGGGACGCTGTGGATGAGGAGCAAGGGGAGGTGGACGAGGGACCCCTACCCTAAAAAAGAAAACCCCAGAAACCCCATAACCAAGTCCAAAAACAAAACTAAAAACAAAGAATCAACTCCAAACTGGAAAACACAGTTCTCAATGCAAAGTTCGTCTTCCCAGAGTATCCAGGAAGTCGTTGTGGCGGGGCTCAAAATGTAGTCAAGAATGGTGGTCTGGAGCCACCCGCCACCCACCACAGATCAGCAGGCCGCCGACCAAAAGAGGAAAGAAAGGCCTCTAAGTACGTAATCACTCCACATCAGAACTAGGCCCTGCTAGGGCATCAGCGGCGGTGGTAAGAGCCTCCTGTTGTTCTTGCTCAATGGCCTGGTGGTTCGGCTTCCAAAATCTGCATCTCCTCCGTGGCCTCTACCATCCTGAGGCCGAGGTCCCTGGCTCCGAGTCGCGGCTCCTATGTTCTTCTTCGTCCTGAGGCACCGCTAGACCCAGTAATTGACAAGCCGCAGCAAGCGAGCGCATCTTATGTAGCCTATCATTGAAACGGAAGATAAGTCTAAACAGGTGCCCCCATGAGTATGTTATGTTCTGTTGTCTGAAGTGTTCCGTTACCGGACGGAACTGCCTTCTGCGTTGCAGTGTAATTAGAGCAAGGTCTTGGTATAACACTGGAGAGTGGCCTTGATAGAAGATAGGGTGCATGGTGCGTGCCTTAGCCAATATGACTTCCTTGGTTATAAAATCTTGCAGGCAGACTAGAATGTCTGCCGGTGGAGCGTTAGGCGCACGAGACGGGCCAACCCTGTGTGCTCTATGCAGAACAATGGGGGAGTCTGCCAGAGCACACAGGATGTGTCTGAATAGGCCCTCCGTAAATGAGAAGAGATCCCTGGTCGCATCCGACGTCTTCACCCCCGAATCCTGATGTTATGTCTTCATGACCTATTTTCCAGATCCTCCAGATGAGTCTTCATATCAAGATGCTGATCTTGCAGGCGTATCACTTCTTGTTGCAAAGTGGTCAGCTCCGTTGACGTCTCATCACTTCTGCCTTCGAGAGTGGCAACCCGCTCACCCACACTGTCCACAGCTCTGCGGATTTCCCGCCTTTCAGCAGTCAGCTCCGTTTTGACTGATTGTATGTCAGATCTGAGTGTATTGAAGAGCGACTCCATGAACGACTTCGTGATGGGGGCCTCCCCGGCATCTGACCGGGCCTGCGCAGTCGCCATCGGGGTTGAGGGGGTCTGAGTCGTAGGAGAGGAGGAAGTCTTCTCAAAGAGTTCTTATAGCGATTTCTGCTTCCGTGTCCTGGCTGTGGACATAATCCCCAGGGCGCCAGCGCTGCATCAGTACGGGGTAGAACTCTATTGGACAATGGAGACACAGTCGCCCTCATCCTCCTCGACCTCTCGGCAGCATTCGACACAGTCTGCCACAGCACCCTGTTACAACGCCTCAATAACATCGGAATACAAGGAAAAGCACTTGAATGGATCACCTCATTCCTCTCCGGAAGAACCCAGAGAGTCCGCCTCCCACCATTCAAGTCCGAGGCCACTGAAGTCATCTGTGGCGTACCTCAAGGATCCTCACTCAGCCCCACCCTCTTCAACGTTTACATGAGCCCCCTCGCGGCCATCGCCCGCCAACACAACCTCAACATCATCTCTTACGCGGATGACACTCAACTTATCCTTTCTCTCACCAATGACCCCAGCACCGCCAAAACTAACCTACACGAAGGAATGAAAGAAGTTGCCGAATGGATGAAACAAAGCCGTCTGAAACTGAACTCAGACAAAACAGAAGTCCTCATCTTAGGTACATCCCCCTCTGCATGGGACGACTCCTGGTGGCCGGAAGCCCTTGGAAAAGCACCCATCCCGACAGAACACGCACGGAACCTAGGCGTCATCCTGGATTCTTCACTCTCAATGAACAGACAAGTCAGCGCCGTATCCTCATCCTGCTTCAACATTCTTCGCATGCTCAGAAAAACATTTCGCTGGATCCCCACCGAAACAAGGAAAACAGTCACCCATGCTCTAGTCACGAGCCGACTGGACTACGGAAACACCCTCTACGCAGGTACTACCGCTAAACTCCAGAAGAAACTCCAACGAATCCAAAACGCCTCAGCCAGGATCATATTAGACATCCCGCGCAACGAACACATCTCCGGTCACCTGAAAGACCTCCACTGGCTACCCGTCAATAAGAGAATCACTTTCCGACTGCTAACTCACGCACACAAATCACTCTACGACATCGGACCAGAATGCCTCAACTCACGACTGTCCTTCTACACCCCCTCCCGCCAACTACGTTCTTCCAAACAAGCCCTCGCCACTGTACCTCGCATCAACAGGACCACCATGGGAGGCAGATCCTTCTCATACCTGGCTGCTAAAACATGGAACTCACTCCCCGCCTACCTTCGCCTCACCCAGAACCACCTAGCATTCAGAAAACAACTTAAAACGTGGATATTTGACAAATAATCCTCCTCCCCTTTCTAAGCGCCTTGAGACCCTCTGGGTAGGTAGTGCGCTATATAAATTCTCTGACTTGACTTGACTTGACTAATTGCACCAACCTCTCCGCCTCAGGGCGTGCAACCAGGACAAGTTCCAGCCCAGACCCAGGTGGTATCCTCCCTTTTCACACTCTATAGGTATTCCCAGTGTCCCCCACAGTTCCGGACCTCAGGCTCCCATGCGGGACTTCCACTGTGCCAGTTGATGCCCAGGGATCGGTCAAGCAGTGCACACTCCACTCAAGTCCCAGCCCCTTCAGTAGATGTTGATCCCGAGCTAGGGGGTTCCCCAGGGCGCCCGTTCCCCGCCAGCACTCACCGGATGACGCCTCCTGAACCTCCAGCCCGAGGCTTCACCGGACCAGTGCGGGCACTTCGGGTATGCTCTGCTCCTCTTGGGGCACACCCATGTCTTCGGCCTCTCCCAGAGCGCTCGGGCCCCCAGCGCCCCCTCCGCACTCCTCACCTCACTGGTCCAGATCACACGAGCCACCGAGGGGCTCCACAGTCCATATGCCACTCCTCGCCAGTCCTGCACTGTTAAATGTGGCTGTCGCCTTTCTTTCTCCCGCACGGCCACTGTTCACGCCCCTGGCCCCGCCATTTTCGGCCCACTGGCGCGACTGCCACCTCCGTTCCTGGGCTTAGGGCAAAGACCAGGCCTCTCCTCAGGCCGGCCGCTGGGGTCCGGCCGTGGCTTTGAGGCTCCAGCCGACCCTCCGTTTCAGCAATCCCTCTCACGCTGCCTCCTACGTCGCCTGGGTCAGCTGGGGCGCGCCCACTCTCAGATGCGGCGAGACCTACCTACTGAAATTCTGCTCCGCTTTGGGAGTTTGCACAGTAATTCCCACTCCGCACTCTGCATAACATGCAGCGTTAGAAAATCTTACCCCAGACCACCTCCCTGCATGATTTCTCAACGTAGGCAGTCACGGATATTTGTACCACTCGCGTTGAGAAATCTTCTGTTTGTGTTGAAGAAGCTACCGCTTGAGTAGAACATCTAATCGAGCAGCAGAAAGAAGCAGCGCACTCTTGTGCTGTGCGTGGTGCCGTTTGCGCTGCAGGGTTTTTTACACAGAACTCCGTCCATGCCTACTTTAATGCATGTTTTAAAGCCATACATTTCTTGAACATAGATGAACTGGACATTCATACTGCTTCTTTAAAAGTAATTTTGGAAAGAAAGCAACTTTAACAGTCAACTGAATGAAGTGTATGTCCTAGTTTATTTGATGAAGCAATCAAAATGCTTGTCTCATACAGAAAGAAGTGAGGTGTACTTTAGAGTAAACCTCTCTGTTTTGAGTCTTCTTTAATTTGGTTAAAGTTATTTTATGATGTGGTATTCAATAAAAATTTGGACTACTCCGTTTCCTGGTATTAATAATTGTATGTTCGAGGCATATGGGCTGCAGATGGTACATTATGAATAGATCGCCATCTGGTGTTGAGCTCGGATGATTGCACTTGTTTTTCTCTTGGCGAAGTCTTTTGTAGTCACGAGGCTGGTGACTCCTCCCTTGGGTGATAGGGCGCATGGGCATCGGCTCCATCCTTAGATTGTTTTTTTCCGCCATCGGGTTCGGATGAGGATCGAAGCGCTCCGGATCGACTTCGAGAAAAAGTTATATTTCTGCGCGTATTCTCTTTCCAATTCGACGGTATTGTTTATCGAGCGCGAGTTTATTCCCTTTTCGACGCGTTTGGACGTCAACACCGAAGATTTCTAACACTACGTCGACGGGACCGTGAGGCCTTTTTCGACGTAGTCCAGCCCGGAGTCCATGGAAAGGACTCCATTCCAGAAATGTCCAACGTGTGGTGCTAAGTTCCCACACAAGGACCTACACGAGGTGTGCAACCTCTGTTTGTCACCTGACCACGAATCCAGGGATTGTGAAGCCTGTGCAGCTTTCTCCTCCAAGTCGACGCTTAGAAACCGTTGAGCCCGAAGATACGAGGTATCGAGGATGGAGTCAAATGCAATCCCAGAACTGTTCGAGGTCGAACATTCCGAGGAGGAAGAAGATGAAGACTGGTCGGGGTCGGAGGCGGACGAGTCTGATGTCAGAGAAGTCAACTTTCATCAAACCGTGAGTGATGACGTCCCTTTACCAAAAATACGACCCCGATTGGTGTCGACCCCGCCTTCAAACCCGGTCAGACAACCGAAAAAAGTTTCCGACGCCCCGCCTTCTGGCTCGGCAACGAAACCGAAACACTCGGCCCATCACTATGTCGGATCCAAGAAACGGTCGACATCAACACCATAGCTCCACACCAAAGAGAGTTCGAAGTGGAGACATTCCATTTCGAAACCAAAACTTGCTTCGACGTCGAAGATTCCCTCGACACCGAAAAGATCGGACTCGAGCAAACTCTCGGTGCCGAAAACACATAGCACCGAGACACAGACGCAAAAGCACCTATCGAACCCAAAATCTTCGGTACCGACACAGGAGCAGGAGATAGATCCAAAACAAAAGACTTTGTTTATTGATCCACAAACTGGCAAGGTGGTCGCAAAACCACCTAAAAGGAGGAAGACGCAACCGTTGTAGGGGAAAGCTCCTCCTACTAAGAAGAGAACAATGGGGACAAATACAACTCCTCCCCTTCCTCCACAGCCTATGGACACACCCTCTTCTCCTCTTCCTCATACTCTACCAGCTATCCCTCGACCTTTTACACCACAACCATCTACACCTCAAACAGATGTAGAAAGTGACACAGGGGATGGGGACTTTCCTGAGGAGGAAAGCAATATTATCCCAGAGGACACAGACCCATGGGAAGATTATGATGCAGTAACAGATAATGATATTGACCCTGATCTGTATCCCTCAAAATCCTCCCCACCTGATGATAATTCGGGTTTTGCACAATTAATTAATAGGGCAGCAAAATATAACAAGGTAGATTTACATACTGAACCTCAGGTAGAAGATTTTCTTTTAGAAACACTACCAGCTGCACAAAAATGTCCAGGGACTCTACCAATGCTTAAAGGTCTCCTCACTCACACATCAGATATATTTAAAGATCCTGTGAGGGCTAGGGTGTTAAACCCAAGAATTGACAAGAAGTATAAGGCAGCCCCAAAAGTCCCAGTAATTATTAAGGGACAGATACCTCTAGACTCGTTAGTGGTCTCAAATGCTCGTAAGAGGGCGAACTCACTAACAACAGGAGAGGCTCCTCCTCCTGACAAAGAGTCTAAGTTAAAATATACCTCTGGCAAAAGAGTAGCATCTCAAGCAGCAAACAGCTGGCGCATAGCAAATACTCAAGCGCTACTTGCACGCTATGATAGAGCTCATTACGATGAGTTAGAGAAACTCATTACACATCTCCCTAAGGAATATCAAAAAAGGGCAGAACAGCTCATACAGGAAGGGAAGATAATAACTAACACTTCCATTAAGTGTGCCTTAGACGCAGCAGACGCAGCGGCAAGATCTATAAACACCAGTATCATGTTAAGAAGACATGCATGGCTTAGAGTTTCAGGGTTCAAACAGGAGGTACAAACTTCTTTATTGAACCAGCCCTTTAATGGGAAAGCACTCTTCGGCTCAAGCACAGATGAGGTGTTAGAGAAAATGAAGAAGGACACTGAAACGGCTAAGTCAATGGCAGCATTGCAACAGTCATCTCAGAGAGGTTCCTTTCGTAGATTCACGTATAGAGGCGGATCATAAAATACAGGCACAACCCAACAATCAACCTCTTTTACATCAACATCACCTAGAGGTAATTCAAGAGGTAGTTACAGAGGTAACAACAACAAGGGTAGAGGTCGCGGAAACAACAACAACCGCAACTCTCCTACCCCAAAACAGTGACTTCATACAGCTCCCCCCAGACCATGTAACACTGGTCAGGGGACGCATATCACAGTTCCTGCCTGTCTGGGAAAACATCACATCAGACAGGTGGGTGAGACAAATTATCCAACATGGTTATTGCCTAGAACTCACTGCTACCCCACCAAACATCCCCCCAAGACAGCGTCCAATGAGTCAAGATCATCTGACATTATTAAAACAGGAGGTACTATCGCTGCTACAAAAGAACGCGATAGAGGAGGTTCCACAACATCAACAAGGAACTGGAGTATACTCTCTATACTTCCTAATTCCCAAAAAGGACGGATCTCTAAGGCATATACTAGACCTCAGACCCCTCAATGCATACATAAATTCGGAGCATTTCCACATGGTCACGCTCCAACAAGTACTTCCTTTACTGAGGAAAGGGGACTTTCTTTCTACACTGGATCTAAAAGACACCGGCTTTCATATCCCAATTCGACCCTTTGGGCCGGTCACCCCACGCACCGCGCTCACTCCTCTGTGTGTGAGCCCAGGCTGCCCCCGTTCCCGCCGAGTGCCGTCACTGCCCGCAGCTGTGCTCCTGGTCCCCGACCGCTGCTGCTTGCGCTGCCTTGTATTGTACTTTTTCCTGTGTTTATTTCGTTCCGCTTTAGTGTGCTGTTTCTGCTTTGTATTTCTGTGATTGTATTTCTTCCCTGTGTTATTTAGTTCTACCTAGTTCGTTGTTTTTGTCCCCTGGTGCCCCTTGCTGTGCCCAGCCCCTGCTGCGTTTCCCGCCCGCTCCCCGCCGCTGCCCCCCTGCGACCCGCCCCTTTCCTCTGCCGCCCTTCCCATTCGCCGCCCCGCTCCCGCCTCCCAGCTGCTCCTCCCTCCCACTGGACCATATAGGACAGAGTGTGCACGGTAGTGAGCAGTGACCTCTGACCCTCTGGGCCGGTCACCCCACGCACCGCGCTCACTCCTCCGTGTGTGAGCCCAGGCTGCCCCCGTTCCCGCCGAGTGCCGCCACTGCCCGCAGCTGTGCTCCTGGTCCCCGACCGCTGCTGCTTGCGCTGCCTTGTATTGTACTTTTTCCTGTGTTTATTTCGTTCCGCTTTAGTGTGCTGTCTGCTTTGTATTTCTGTGATTGTATTTCTTCCCTGTGTTATTTAGTTCTACCTAGTTCGTTGTTTTTGTCCCCTGGTGCCCCTTGCTGTGCCCAGCCCCTGCCGCGTTTCCCGCCACCTCCCCGCTCCCCGCCGCTGCCCCCCTGCGGCCCGCCCCCTTCCCTCTGCCGCCCTTCCCATTCGCCGCCCCGCTCCCACCTCCCAGCTGCTCCTCCCTCCCACTGGACCATATAGGACAGAGTGTGCACGGTGGTGAGCAGTGACCTCTGACCCTCTGGGCCGGTCACCCCACGCACCGCGCTCACTCCTCCGTGTGTGAGCCCAGGCTACCCCCGTTCCCGCCGAGTGCCGCTGCTGGCCGCAGCTGTGCACCTGGTCCACGACCGCTGCTGCTTGCGCTGCCTTGTATTGTACTTTTTCCTGTGTTTATTTTGTTCCGCTTTAGTGTGCTGTTTCTGCTTTGTATTTCTGTGATTGTATTTCTTCCCTGTGTTATTTAGTTCTACCTAGTTCGTTGTTTTTGTCCCCTGGTGCCCCTTGCTGTGCCCAGCCTCTGCCGCGTTTCCCGCCACCTCCCCGCTCCCCGCCGCTGCCCCCCTGCGGCCCCGCCCCTTCCCTCTGCCGCCCTTCCCATTCGCCGCCCTGCTCCCGCCTCCCAGCTGCTCCTCCCTCGCTCCGCCCCCCACTCCTCAGCACCCAACATCGCCATCGCCATCCCGGACAGATACAAGATCACCCGGAGGGACCGCGGCAATCAGACCGGAGGAGGCATCGCCATCATCCACAGAAACACCATCCGCATCACGACCAACACCGACGACACCCTCACAGCCGCCGAACACCTGCACTTCCAGATCCACATCGACCCCAAGACCACCCTCAGAGGCACCCTCATCTACAGACCCCCGGGACCACGCACACAATTCAGCGAAGACATCGCTGACTTCATCAGCCCGCACGCCCTCCCCTCCGCTGACTATATCCTTCTCGGGGACCTCAACTTCCACCTGGAGAACAACAACGACCGCAACACCACCACCCTGCTGGACAACCTCGCCAACCTCGGTCTCAAGCAGCTGGTGACCACCCCCACCCACTACGCCAGACACACACTCGACCCCGTCTTTTCCTCCAGCAAGGACATCGCCTTCAGCCACGCCACCGGACTCCACTGGATGGACCACAGCTGCGTCCACTTCAGCTTCAGAAAGAACACGATCCACCACCACCAGCAACAGGTTGCACGCATAAGCTGGAACAAGATTACAGCCGACCAGCTCGCCGCATTCCTGAGCCAGGACCCCC
The DNA here is from genome assembly GCF_964263255.1 of Lissotriton vulgaris. Taxonomy (NCBI): domain Eukaryota; kingdom Metazoa; phylum Chordata; class Amphibia; order Caudata; family Salamandridae; genus Lissotriton; species Lissotriton vulgaris. Next base: position 1,222,223,411 of record NC_141693.1, read on the forward strand.
TTGCCAGCTCAGCGAACCCATGCCAGGCCGCCAACAACCTCACGAAGTGGATCAGCAACTGCGCAGATGACCTCGCCCCTCTGAGGACCCCGCCCAGCAGACCCGGCAGTAAGAAAGCACCATGGTTCACCGACGAACTCAAGAGCTCCAAGAAGAACTGCCGGGCCCTCGAGAGAACCTGGCGCAGAGATCCAACACCAGACAACATGACCACCCACAAGCTCGCCACTCGAAAACACCACCAACTGATCCACACCACCAGGAAAACCGCATTCAAGGAACGACTGGACAACAACGCACACAACAGCAAGGAACTCTTCAACATCGTAAAAGAGCTCTCCAACCCCAACGCCGGAAACAACGACATCACCCCATCACAAGACCTCTGCAACTCCCTCGCCTCCTACTTCCACAACAAGATCGCAGACATACACAACAGCCAACGCACCCCATGACCGCACCTGCACCCCCCACCACCACCCTCCGCTCCAGGACCCCGAACAACACCGAAGAAACCCGACGCACGATGAACTCCATCCACTCCGGATCTCCAACCGACCCCTGCCCTCACCACGTCTTCAACAAGGCCGACGCTGTCATCGCACCCCACCTGCGGGACATCATCAACACCTCCTTCGACACCGCTACCTTCCCGGAGAGCTGGAAGCACGCCCAACTCAGCGCTCTACTGAAGAAACCATCAGCGGACCCCACCGAACTAAAAAACTACCGCACCATCTCGCTCCTCCCGTTTCCGTCCAAAGTCATCGAGAAGACCGTCAACAAGCAGCTGGCCGCCTTCCTCGAGACGAACGGATCCCTCGACCTCTCGCAGTCTGGCTTCCGGGCCAACCACAGCACCGAAACCGCCCTCATCACAGCCACCGATGACATCCGAGCCCTGCTCGACAACGGGGAAACTGCGGCCCTCATCCTCCAGGACCTCTCCGCGGCATTCGACACTGTCTGCCACTGCACCCTAGTGCAGCGCCTCAGCAACGTCGGAATCCAAGAGAAGGCACTAGAATGGATCATCTCCTTCCTCGCCGGAAGGACACAGAGAGTCCGCCTCCCCCCGTTCAGATCAGAAGCCACTGAAGTCATCTGCGGCGTTCCTCAAGGCTCCTCGATCAGCCCCACCCTCTTCAATGTCTACATGAGCCCCCTTGCGACCATCGCACGCCAACACAACCTCAACATCATCTCTTACGCCGACGACACCCTGCTGATCCTCTCCCTCACCAACGACCCCGCCACCGCCAGAGCCAACCTGCACGAAGGGATGACAGACGTAGCCGAGTGGATGATGAACAGCCGCCTGAAACTGAACTCAGACAAGACGGAAGTCCTGATCCTGGGCTTGTCGCCCTCCGCCTGGGACGACTCCTGGTGGCCCCCCGCCCTGCACCCAAACCAACAGACCACGCACGCAACCTGGGCTTCATCCTGGACTCCTCCATCTCCAAGGCCAGACAAGTCAACGCCGTCTCCTCGTCGTGCTTCAACATCCTGCGCATGCTACGTAAGATCTTCCGGTGGATCCCCACCGAGACCAGAAAGACGGTCACCCAGGCCCTCGTCACCAGCCGACTAGACTACGGCAACTCCCTCTACGCCGGAACCACTGCCAAACTCCAGAAGAGACTCCAGCGGATCCAGAACGCCTCAGCAAGACTCATCCTCGACATCCCCCGACACAGCCACATCTCCGGACACCTGAGAGACCTGCACTGGCTCCCGGTCAACAAGAGAATCACGTTTCGACTCCTCACCCACGCACACAAAGCCCTACACAACCAAGGCCCAAGATACCTCAACAACCGCCTCAACTTCTACACTACCACACGCCAGCTTCGATCGACCAACCACGCCCTCCCGGCAGTCCCCCGCATCCGAATAGCCACCACAGGAGGAAGGTCCTTCTCCTACCTGGCCGCCAAGACGTGGAACTCCCTCCCGACCTACCTCCGCCTGACTCAAGACCACCTCGCCTTCATGAAGCAGCTCAAGACCTGGCTGTTCGAGCAGTAGTGGACCCCCCCCCCCTCCCCAAGCACCTTGAGACCCTCCGGGTGAGTAGCGCGCTATATAAACGCATTGATTGATTGATTGATTGATTGATTCACAAAGCTCACAGAAAATACCTCAGATTTGTAATAGAAGGACGACATTATCAATTCAAAGTCCTTCCGTTTGGAGTTACAACAGCACCAAGGGTGTTCACAAAATGCCTAGCAGTGGTTGCAGCACATTTAAGAAGACAGCAGATACATTTCTTCCCTTACTTGGACGACTGGCTAATAAAGGCAACGTCACAAGAACAATGTCTTCAAAACACACAAAAGACAATTCAACTGCTGCACCAGCTACGGTTTACGGTGAACTACACAAAATCCCACCTGCAACCAAACAAAGTTCAACAATATCTAGGGGCTACTATAAATACAGAAAGGGCTATAGTCAGGATTCAAACAATGATTACCCTAATTCAAAGATATCAACCGCAACACTCATTGCCAGCTCGAGTGTTCATGCAGGTTTTAGGGATGATGTCCTCTTGCATACTGTTAATCCCATATGCCAGACTGCAAATGCGTCCGCTTCAGGAATGTTTAGCAACACAGTGGAATCAGGCTCAAGGTCAGATTACAGATCTGGTGTTGGTAGACGACCGCACGCATCGCTCTCTGAAGTGGTGGAATACAACAAACATTCCCAAGGGCGGTCGTTCCTAGAGCCAATTCCACAAGTGATACTAACATCAGATGCATCGCACACCGGATGGGGAGCTCGTATGGACAAATACACAGTACAAGGGAGATGGAGTGTACAGCACAAAAGACTGCACATAAATCATCTAGAGCTACTAGCAGTGTTTCTGGCATTAAAATCTTTTCAAATGCATGTTCTCAACAAAGCAGTCCTGGTCAGAACAGACAACATGACAGCAATGTACTATATTCAAAAACAGGGGGGATACACTCTCTCCAACTATCCAGACTAGTGCAGGAAATTTGGAGATGGGCCATTCCTCAAAACATCTATCTGTTAGAAGAACACCTTCCAGGAGTTCAAAATCAGATAGCAGACATCCTAAGCAGAGAGTCAGAACAAATACACGAATGGGAACTGCACAACCAAATACTGCAACCATTCTTCCAAAGATGGGGACAACCGGAGATAGATCTCTTTGCCACTCATCAGAACGCAAAATGCCAAAGCTTTGCATCCAGGTACCCACACCACCTGTCGCAGGCCAATGCATTATGGATAAATTGGTCCAACAAATTTGCATACGCTTTTCCCCCTCTCCCACTAATTCCATTAGTGGTTCGAAAACTGCAACAACATTCAATGACCATGATATTGGTAGCACCCACGTGGGCACGGCAGCCGTGGTTCACCACGCTCCTACAACTCTCACAAGTGCCACACCAAAAACTAAAAATCTCACCCAGGCACCTTACACAGAACCATATAATGCACCCAGATCCCAAACAACTGAACGTAGCGATCTGGCTCCTGAGGTCTTAGAATTTGGATACTTAAATTTACCTCCAAACTGTATGGAAATTATTAAATAAGCAAGACGTCCCACCACCAGAGCCTGTTATGCAGCAAAGTGGAAAAGGTTTGCTGTATACTGTAACAGTAACAACATCAACCCTCTGGACGCATCTACACAAAATATTATTTGCTACTTACTACACTTACAGCAATATAACCTTGCTTATACCTCCATTAGAGTACATCTTGCAGCTATAGCAGCATACCTACAAAACAGGCAACATTTATCCCTGTTTAGGGTACCCGCAATCAAGGCCTTCATGGAAGGCCTCAAGAGAGTTATTCCACCAAGACTACCACCTTCTCCAGTCTGGAACCTCAACATAGTACTCACCAGACTAATGGGACCACCTTTTGAACCTATGCATAGGTGTGAAATACAATTTCTTACATGGAAGGTGGCTTTCCTTATAGCCATCACCTCCCTCAGGAGAGTGAGTGAGTTACAGGCATTAACAATACAAGAACCATTTCTACAGTTAAACAAGAACAAAGTGGTTCTTAGAACAAACCCAAAGTTCTTGCCTAAAGTAATTTCAGCATTCCACATCAATCAGCCACTTGAACTACCAGTCTTTTTTCCAAAGCCACAGACTGTAGCAGAAAGGGCCCTACATACACTAGATGTCAAAAGGGCAATATTATATTACATAGAAAGAACACAAACTTTCAGAAAAACTAAACAACTGTTTGTAGCGTTTTCCCCAACACATAAAGGCAACCCTATATTTAAAGATGGGATTGCCAGGTGGATTGGTAAATGTATACAGATATGTTACATAAAGGCAAAAAGAACACTAACTGTTCTCCCTAGAGCTCATTCTACATGCAAACTAGGGGCATCTATGGCATTCTTAGGGAACATTCCCCTAGATGACATATGCAAAGCAGCAACTTGGTCTACACCGCATACCTTCACAAAACACTACTGTGTTGATGTGCAGGCAAGACAACAAGCAAATGTGGGCCAGGCTGTATTAAAAACGTTATTTCAAACTGTTGCAACAGACACTGGTGACCACCGCTAGGGAGGTAACTGCTGTGTAATCTATTCATAATGTACCATCTGCAGCCCATATGCCTCGAACGGAATATGCTACTTACCAGTATGCATCTGTTCTTGGCATAGAGGGCTGCAGAGTGGTACATGCCCTCCCTGCCTCCCCGGAAACCTGTGTCTGTTCCAACATTATCTTATTTAGATACACTTACATGGGCATCTCTTTCTATATTCTATCATACTACTCCATCTAACCCTACTATGGCAACACAATCTAAGGATGGAGCCGATGCCCATGCGCACTATCACCCAAGGGAGGAGTCACCAGCCTTGTGACTACAAAAGACTTCTCCAAGAGAAAAACAAGTGCAATCATCCGAGCCCAACATCAGATGGCGATCTATTCATAATGTACCACTCTGCAGCCCTCTATGCCAAGAACAGATGCATACTGGTAAGTAGCATATTCCTTAAGAAGTTTAAATGAGAGCTTAAAAACATAAATAAATTATGAGGACTAAGCATTATTTTAATTGTATCCAGTCTACCCCATATTGGAAAAAAGTGGCCCGCAATCACTAATGTTACCATTTATTTATTTTATTGGAGATGGGTTTAGTAAACGTATTGATCCAAATACCGAAATACTTTATTTTTTTTAGGGTTATTTTATAAATTGGACCTATCAAACATGCTTAGCACAATATATTGAGTATAAAACATTTGTTTTATTACAATTAAGCTTATTTATACATGCATTCATTAAAATATAAGTACCTCATTGAGGATTGGACCAAAATAAGTTTAAGGATGTGGCATCAAAATGTATATATTGTCAACATAAGCTGATCTTAATTTCTTGGCTACCCCTTATTCTTTCAAGAAAAGGTTCAGGACAGAAATCATGACTAGTCTTAGGGCGGACTTTTCTGAATAGACAGTAATAGGCTTTCAGTTCCTATTTTTGTGAGGATTTTGTAGTTTCTGTTTATTAAAGAGGTAGGTCTCTAAATTGGGTACCCTGTGGGCTCGTTATGAGATATTTGCATTTATATATTACAGTTCTATTTTAATGTTTTATTTCTTTGTGGAAGTATTATATCAGAAATCTAGCTTTACAGACCTTGCATAGAAGTGGGGGACATTTAAAGAATTCTTTTGTGAGAGCACGTTTAAAGAATTCTTTTTGTGAGGTCATCCTGATCTGACACTTTTTCAGAGCTTAGGGATTTAGTGACTTTCTCTAGCTTTCTTTTTTTGAAAGCTTTTGTTCTTGATCTTGCTCTGATAACTTTAGTATTTGTAAGTTTTTTTATTCAGGAAAAATGTTTTACATTTTGAGTAGTATTCATACAATTGCACTCCAATTTCATTGCTCTGGCTGAGTGTCTGTGCTAGTACTCTTCGTGTTTTTATCTAAATGTATTAGGTTTTCTTCTTTACTCATTCTTTCATTTTTTGTTCAAAGGTTTTATCTTTCAACAAAACTGGTTTACATCTCCAGATTTGCTTTCCTCTTCTTTCATACTGTATTGACATTCTTGTTTGAACCGGGGCATCATCAAATGTACAGAGTCGATAGTTGTGTGTTAAGTTGAATTTGAAACAAAATAATTGGGATTTATTGAAAAGGTTTTGTGGAGGGCCAAGCAACGGGTGTATTCTCTGGCTTTTCAATAAAAAAATTCCATATGTCTGTAAGGCCAATGTCTGATTTCAGTGTGTTCAGAACAGCTCAGGTTATTTGGCCTGTTATTATAGTTGTGCTTCTTATATCTACCATGCGGCCTGGTGTTAGATTGAAGTCTCCCCCTACTATCGTATCAGCACATTCAAGTGAGATAGTAAATTTCCATAAGCAGCTAGAATTCAAATTGAACAGTGAGATCTTAAGAATAAAAACCTTGTTTTTGTCTAAATCTAGACCTAAAAGAGTACGTACCCATATTCCTTCTGGAACATATTGTTCTTGTGGTATTGTCCCTTTCAGACTTATGAAATATTGTGCGCCTGTCTTTGGTTTTTAATGAGTTACGTACATGTTTCTCTTGTCTTACACAATCTCTGTTTAGTTTCATTGCCTCTTCCTGAGTACAATGGCTCACCTGCAAGAGAGCTATATCAAATCTAGCTAGCTTTCCTTTAAAGTTCAAAGGAGTTTGTTTCCTTTTGATGTGATATTTAAGCCATTCCCTTTGGGGAAGCTTATGTGAATAGTGTACTGCATAATAGGAATATAGAGCAAAATAAAACCACAGTGCCATAATGATCAGTGGTTTTGCAGAGGCTATGGACCACTAGAAATCAATAAGTGAAGGCTACTTACACATATCAGATTTATTATATTGTTTAACAAACTAAACCCTGGAATGTCACCACTAATATTATATCCAGTGGATACATAAATGTTTTAGCAGTATGTATTATACACATAATGTAGAAACTCACCTTTTCTGTGTATTCTTCTCTATTTGCCCAGTGCTGGACCTTCATTTTTGCCAATTTAGAATTCTATGAACGTTATCCCTTTTGACCAGGGGCAAAGTGCCTGTGCCCCCACTGTAAAATGGTTAACTTGGCGATCCCTGATAGGCATATGTTAGACTTGGCATCTTTTGGCGTGTTTCCCCTGAGTTTTTGCTTCTGACCTCCTGGTTTTGACTCTGTTTTTGCTGGCGTAGTGTTTCTGCGTACTTTTCTCACTGCTGATCAGTGGTAAAGTGCAAGTGCTCCTGTGGTAAATCATGTTATGGATTGGTGTTTCCATGATTGGATATTTGATTTACTTGTTAGTTCCTAGTAAAGTGCACTGAGTGTGCCAGGGCCTGTGAATCAAATACTACTAGTGGGCCTGCAGCACTGATTGTGCCACCCACATGAGTAGCCCTGAAAAACTAACTCCATTGCGGAGTCTGCGCGCAGTTTGTAACTGCTATGTCGACTTGGCCAGTGCACACACTTGCCAGTCCCTCACCTTCCCTTTTCTTACATGTCAGCCAACCCTAAGGTAGGCCCAAGGTACCCTTGTGGGCCGGGTGCAGTGTATGTGAAAGGTAGGACATGCCCTGGTGTGTGGCGTGTCCTTATAGCGAATTACGGCCAATTTCGTTTTTTGCTATTGCAAGGCTACCCGTTCCCCATAGGACAGAATGGGGAGTTTGTTTATAACATCTAATAAACATAACTGGCCTGGTGAATAAGGTAGGAAAATAAAGTTTAGTGTTTTTGCTGGCGTAGTGTTTCTGCGTACTTTTCTCACTGCTGATCAGTGGTAAAGTGCAAGTGCTCCTGTGGTAAATCATGTTATGGATTGGTGTTTCCATGATTGGATATTTGATTTACTTGTTAGTTCCTAGTAAAGTGCACTGAGTGTGCCAGGGCCTGTGAATCAAATACTACTAGTGGGCCTGCAGCACTGATTGTGCCACCCACATGAGTAGCCCTGAAAAACTAACTCCATTGCGGAGTCTGCGCGCAGTTTGTAACTGCTATGTCGACTTGGCCAGTGCACACACTTGCCAGTCCCTCACCTTCCCTTTTCTTACATGTCAGCCAACCCTAAGGTAGGCCCAAGGTACCCTTGTGGGCCGGGTGCAGTGTATGTGAAAGGTAGGACATGCCCTGGTGTGTGGCGTGTCCTTATCGCGAATTACGGCCAATTTCGTTTTTTGCTATTGCAAGGCTACCCGTTCCCCATAGGACAGAATGGGGAGTTTGTTTATAACATCTAATAAACATAACTGGCCTGGTGAATAAGGTAGGAAAATAAAGTTTAGTGTGCCTGAACTCAGAATCTAAAGATGCGTCATTTAGTGAAGGTGATGTTTACAGTCTGTATTTGAAAATACCACTTTTAGAAAAGAGGTATTTTCTTGCTCAGTCATTCCGTGTGCCTCTGCTGGAATGTGGATTGCCTGTCTGGGTTTTGGATGACAGAAGGCTGGGGAGCAGGAGTGGCTCCAGATAGTCTAGGTAGGTCAGCAAAGTGCTTAATAGACCTGGGCTGCAATTGGGGAAGGGGGAGGAGATTTCTTTGCACCTAAAAGGGCCTGGTCTGCCTCTAACCTTGCCGTCTCCACCTCCTGCCAGGAAGTCACACCAGAGAAGGCAGAACTGGTTATGGCTGGGCACAGACACTCTCTGCCTAAGAGATCAAAGGATTTTGGGATACATATATTGGGGCCAAGACCCCTGAACTTTAGAACTCTTTGCGACTAAGAAGACTGCCAAGAAGAAGGGCTGGAGAAGCTGTGAGGAGGAACGCCGCTGCCAACTCCGTGTCCTAAAGGCACGCAGAGGGCAACGCCACGCTGTGACCCTTGTCTAACCTGCTATGCCTGCTGACGCCGCCACTGAGCCGCTGCTCGCACCGCGACCTATGAGCCCCGCACTCCGCACCACCTCGCTTCACGGCGACGCCTTGGTATCCCCGATGACGCCGCTCGACGCTGAAATCAATGCCGCTGCTTGCACTGTGGTTTGAGGTCTCTACTCGTAAAGTTGCATGACACACCGCTCTCATCCCACACCGCAGCCTTGGTCTTCAGACTCCGGCGCCATTGACTCCAGTTCGTCAGCCGACGACAGTGCTTCAGCAACGCCGACGATGCTGCTTGCACCGCGAACTACCAGCACCGCGACGAGCACCACATTTACTTCGCACCGCGACCCTGGTCTCACAGACGACGCCATCTGATGCCGCCACCGAGCATCTGCTCGCACCTCAACCTGAGGGCACCGCACGCCGCACCGCTGCACTTCCCAATGCAGCTGCCGATGCCTGCTGACGCCAGCGCTCTTGACTTCAACAGAGAGGAGTTCGATCTGCCACGCGTGTGACTTCAAGGGCCCAGACGACTCCTGCACCGACTTCCGGAACCGACGCCTGCTTTCGGAAGCTCAACGAGAGGTCGCTGACGCCCTGCATTTCTAAAAGGTCCTGTTGGCTGGTCTTCCCGACACCGTAGCTGGCCTGCGACGCCGCGGTCAGCCAGAACTGTTTGGATTTGTTTGTTCATGACGCCTTGATAGTGCTTACACTGCATTACTGTTGGTTATGTGCAAATGCTTTACACACTGCCTCTAACATAAGACTACAGGCTCGGGCCAAGCTACCAAGGGGTTGAGCAGGGGTTATTTTAGGAGTGTAACTTTCTTATCCTGACTAGAGTGGTGGTTTCTGCCTGGCTTTGGCACATGCCCTTGCCTACCAAAAATCCCATTTCTAATAGCATATTTCGCTTTTCTTTAAAGCTATAGTATGTGGTGTGAAAGTGCACCAATGGAATTAATATTAACCATCGCCTCTGGATGGCATCACTTATTGTGCCACCCACTTGTGTGACAAAAGAAAACATGCCTTCAGGTCTACCCTGTGTAGCCTGACTGCTGCAGTGAGACCTGTTAAAATATCCCTTTTTGACAGGTAAAAACTCCTCTTTTAAATATTCGTAAGACATCTTGTTGCCCACAAGGTAGGGGGCATGGTATTTAAAGGTGGGGCATGAACAAAATCCCTACAGCGAGAAGGCCCAAAAAGCTATTTACACTGTGGCTGACATAGCTATCCTATGTAAAAAACAGAGCACAGATTAAATTACTAATAGTGAATTTTGGGAATGGGACCAACTGGTAAAATAATTATATCACTATTTTAAATAGTTATTAAAATTCCATAGTGGTGAAGTCCGCTTTTTAATTATGTAACATTTATAAGTTACCCCTTACCTTCCTGGCCTGTTAGAAGGATAATTAGCACAAGTATATGCTAGCTCTTAACCTGTGCTCAGCTTTGAATTGGTGTGAAAAATGTGTGAGATGCCTCAGCAGAGCAAACAATTGAGTAACCGGGATGGGCTGGGATGGCTATTCTAAACTCCACAGAACATTCACAGTGGGGGATGTGGACTTCCTGTGACCCTACACTGTCAAATCCTGCTTGATAGGTCTGTAGAACCACATGTAAGACTTGGGCACACTTTAAATGGAGAGAACAGAATTCCAAGTATAATCTTGCGGATCCCCTGTTCAGTTGCTGAAGGACCCTCCGTTTCACCTACCGACTGTCTGTCGGTTTGTAGTGGGTACAGTGCCTGTCTCCAACTGGATTTTAGTGTTAAATGCTGGAGGACACTAGGGTTACCATAGTACAGTCCCCTCACACACCTCTAGGCCTCAAACTCCAGGTTTAGTGTGGACGAAGACTTTCAAAAGCTTGAAAATGCTCTAACACCTGCCATTTTGGGCCTGTTTGTAGTAAGATTCACAAAAACCACTGGAAAAGTGGGTAAAGTTGACCCGGGAACTTTGAACTCCTTTGGCTAGGGAGTTTCCAAGAGTCACCCCAACCCACAAGCTGGTGTCAGTCATAAATGTGGACCCTAAAGTACTTTGGTAGAACACTTTCTGGACCTGCAAAAACATACAAAAATTAAAAAAAAGACCAGAAGAGAACTGAACCTGCTGTCTGTGACCTGGGAGGGGCCCTGAAGGACCAGACATGCACCTCCTTGTACCCATGGCAAAGAAATTGACTCTAACAGTGAGTTAGCTGACCTCTTGCGTGGCTACATGACAAAACCAGCTGCAAGATGCATTTTCTTGGATGTACCCAGGTGACCAGTGGGAACTGGACCTGGATTGGACCCTGCTATTTGCCTTTGCTTGACACTGTGTGACTCTAAGTACCTCCCCTGAGGTCCAGGGGCCTTTAAAAATGTTCTCCTGTGGTAGATTAGGATTTAAAACACTGAGTGATAAGGTAACATTTTTGACTGCCATGTACCTGGTTGGTGTATCAGACACACGCTCCATCGTCGTCAGCCTCATATTGTGCCTAAGCAGTGATCTACCACAACCATTTACTTTCATTGGTGCTTTGTGCTTTTTGGCTCTATTTCTACTAAAATTATTATCTCTGGTTCCCCTGATAGGATTATTTTCATTTTGGTATAATTTTGTTTATTAATTTTTGCTCTATTGTTCTAATTCGGTTTGGGATAATATAGTTTTGCACTTTGACTTTATTACTGTTTTGGTACTGTATAAACACTTTATCCATTTCCCTATGTTCAATCTGTACTCTCTGTGCGATAGGGGGTTGAATTAGGTTAATTTTGTGACTTTGAGAGTTTACCCTGACCCTGACAAGGATTGAGATTGTTCTTTGAGGTGGATATTCTTTGAGGTGAAAAACTAGTTTACATGTACCATTGTAAATTAACTAATATATTCATGTAGTAGTCCTTACACTAAATACATTTATGCTGGTGCTAACAAATTTGTTTAATGAAGTGTGTCACTAGAATTACTATATACTATTCAGTATCATTAAATAAAAAAGATGCAATGGTAGTAGCATTAGCAATTCACTAATGTACACAACATATTATAGATACAGAAAATATGATGCTTTCAACTACTAGGTGTGGATGTAAAAGGGGTAAACTAGTGAAGTGAATTCATGTTCCTAATGGAATAGATGGAATAATAATATTTGTAAAGCGCACTAAACCCGAAGGTGTAAAAGCACTAGAGCTGGTAAGGAAAACATCAGCGGAGACAAAGGAGCTGCAATGAAGGAAGGGAAAAAGCCAGGTTTTAAGTTGCTTATGGAATATCAAGAATGAGTCCAGACTCGCAATGTGTACAGGGAGAGTGTTCAATAATCTAGCTGACGCTTCCGAAAAAGGAGCGACCTCCCCACCTGGCTTTGCCAAATCTCTTCCTGAGAGATGATGAGCTGAGCAGTCTTTTAGGGACATACCAGTGGAATGCTGTTCTGAAAGGCGCAGGCCCTTAATGGCGAAGAGTCAAATAGACCATGCAAAGAGCTTTATGTATTACCCGCTTTCTGACTGGCAGCCAGTGAAGGCAGCAAATGCCTTCCCTCACTGAAAGCTGTTTAGGCTCGTTCAGGACCAGGCGAGCTGCCACATTCTGAATGACCTGTAGTCTAGTAATAATAAGAATATTAATAGTGATGAGGAACCAGGCCATATCATTTTTTGTTGTTGTCTTATCAATGGCTCAATGCCTGATATTCCTTCTTCCTGCCAGTCATAGCTTTCTAAAGGACTTTTGAAAAAGACATGTTAGAATGTGACCATATTAACTATTTCTCTTATAACTTTAACTATAACTTTACATCTTGCAATAATCCAGTATATCCTAAAAATTACATAAGTATTATTATTTTAGACTTATCTTGCTTTTTAGTACATACTTCAATGGTGTGATTTTTCAAAATAAGTAACAGAGTCATGTATTTTAAGATGCCCTCTTCTTCAGTGCCCTCTGGGTAGTCAAAGGTTCTCAGGTTGTGACATTTATTTCTGGTTTCACGATCTTCTGCATAGTTTTTACACATGGAAACAATCTACTTCTAATTTGGTTACCTTAAGTAACATATCTTGGATGAGAGTCCATCTAAGCTTTGCTTTGATGATTCTTTTTTTCATCGCAATCAAGCAATTTGCTGGAGTTTTTCATTTCTGTTATCTGTAAATGACTGCAATGTCTGAACTTCACCCTATATGTTATCAAGGATGAATTCAAAGGTTTAAGGGTGGACGGATGATAAGTTTTCAATCTCTCGGGTCCAACACCACATTTTATGTTGTAAATCCACTGACAAAATGTGTTGGAGATATTTGACTTCTTTTTAACTACTATGCATGTTCTTGACCTGTAATAAGCAGAAAGCAGTTCAGATATGTGGTTCTCAGCAAAGTATAGAGTAGTATAATAAGAGGTTACCAGGACTTAGTAGCCTAGTAGCACGAAAAAACATTACTAGGAAAACCCATATCCTATAGGTTGTATGCAATAGCAAAGGCATCTATTTCTAGGCCAGAACTTTCCCTACAAATAGCCTGGAAATATCAAGCAGAATGTTTGTACAGTATGGAAAGCTCTTTCGTAATTCAGTGACAACTTGTATGTCTTCAAGTGGGAGTTGAGTCAAGACATGGATTCATACAAGCTTCTACAGTTATGTGAGTGAAGTGAAAGCATCAGTGTTTGAAGAAACCGGGGAGGGGGAATTGATGGCAAAGAACCCTACTTCATATTTAGAGATCCCTTTCTTGATGGTAGGAATTTTTTGGGTTAAAGTGTTGTGGCTGATGAATCCGGAGCACTTTTATCAAAAGTGAAATGCCAGCTAGCTGCCAAGTCTTTGCATCCCATTGTCTTTTTCGGAAACCCATAACAAGCTGGAAGAGTCTCTCTAAAACAGAAATAACCCATCCTCGTAATTTACAGGGAGTTTTCTTACTGAAAATGAGGGACCTAGAACGATTTTTCTGCTCATGTACACTGGCCTAGCATGGCAGACCCTGGCAGGAAAAATGTACATTAGAAGGCCCACTCCAATTTGGAACAACCATCTAGCAAACTGATCCAGGAGCCTGTGGCGGATGTTCACTTGGTCATAGATTTCCGATGACAGAACTCTGAAAACCTCTAAATGAAATGGGCGACGCACAGATTTTATGTGGCAGGAACACTTCTGCCTTACAAACATGCTTCCATTCCAACTCCGTAAATTAATCATTAAGAGGAGTTGTTGAAATAATATGTCCTTGAAGCATGAGGAATTCCAGCTGATGCACATTTGATATGCACTCAAGGAAACACTTAACAATTTATTTCATGGATATAATATGATAAAGATGCATTATGGAAGAGATGCACTGTTGAAATCATTAGCTATGTATGGAAAATTATACTGTCAGAATTGTAATCACACTTGAATTCTGTTCTTTCTATAAATGCTGAAAGTCAAAGGCAGAATCGTAGAATGAGGTTAATGTGCAGGCCATAAATTGGAAAGCTGGTACGGCTGACTCAACCAGCCTTTCTTCCTTAGAAACAGCAGAAGTGATGGATGAAGCGCTATAGGAAACCATGATATTATTTTCAGGGAGTATAAAAGGGCCATTTGAAAAATTTAAATGTTCTCTTATTAAATTAAATACCTTTCTACTCTACTATAAAAGGTTTTGCAAGTCACACCCAGTTCCATTACTTTATACATGCTTATGGTCACACCATCACTCTCCACTCAAAACCTAGTTAAACCCTAGGTCTCTCGATCCTTCCGTAGAGATCTTTGGGTTGCAATACATGTCAACTTTAAACTGTGAAAATAAACACATCAGCTTGATTTTTTTACAAACATACGCTTGAGCAATATAATGTAAGTCCGTGTCTGTAATACTTTTTTACGTTTGAAGGTATGATTAACATGCAGATTCCGGCTCACCTGTATCAAACCGCAGCACTGTTTTAATCACTTTAATTAATTCATACCTGTGGATTTTCAAGCTAGAAAGATTAGGAAAAAGTATACTGTAAAGCCAGTTTTCCCTAGCTCTTTTAACACTGTCTGCTGGATCTTTCAGCAGTTAGTGATATCACAATGTATAACTCTTGTAAATCCGAGACCTGTGCAAAGAAGCGGTCGCTGTTGTCCCGGGCTGCTTAGAAAGTGAAAGCGTGCATGAGCGCTGAATGTTTCAGAAAAGCATGTTGTGCCTGCAGTAGGAGAAACTACTTAAAGAAAATAGCGCTTACGGTCTAAAAAAGACTCACCATCTAACAACCGAAGTAAAAAGTCCGGTCCTAATGGGAGGTTACGAATTAAGACACAGCGGTACTAAGGCGGGATTAACACACCTACTAACAAATCTAAAGCCAGCATTTACGAAGGATGAAGAGACAAGCCCATGACAAATATGGCGGGGCTTCCATTGCATACTCTACTACAGCGTGACTTACAGAGCATTGCAGGCGCTGCCCAGGTTCAACCTAAAAATAGAATCTGTACAAATGCTTTGTTAAGACTCTAAAAGTAATACATTCTGATGCTTTTACAGTTAAGAAAATGTGATAGAAAGGAAAAAGCATAATGCTTTTCTTAAGTCAAGTTTTTGTTCTTGGTTCTGCCACATATTCCACTTAATATAAATATGAGGTGCCTTGCCACATTTCAGGGTGTCCATAGCGAAAATCAAGGGCCTGATTTACAAACAACATGTGCAAACTGCTCCCACTCAGTAGTTATGCAAAGTGCCCTTTTTCTCTATGGTTAAAATAAAGGAAGAAAGGCCTTTCTATACTCATTCACCAATTTTGGTGGTGTTCTGTCCCCAGGTCCACTCTGGATGGGGATTTACTCCTGCCCTGACAGGAGTACATTTGAGCATATGTCTGCAGATAGCTTCAAGATTGGGTTGTATACAGTATTTCATAAGACTTTGTGCAAATGAAACGTCTGTCCTGTTTTTCACAATTTCAACAATAAGGTCATTTTAATTCATTCTTTTTTAGATTTCGAGATAAATCTCTATAACCTTCACAATCAAGAACACTTTGGTTTTGTTTAGATCGTATAAGTATTTTTGCTTCTGAAACAAATTTGAAGTTACTTGCAAAGTAGTTGCAAGGGCAGCTTTTCGTACCTTCTAGAAAAGTCGAGTGTTGGATATAAGTTCCGAATCCAACGTCCCTTTGGTTCTAAATGTCTGTGGCTGATCCCAATATTAAGGGCAGACTACAAACTCATTGGTTGCATTCTTCCAAAGATTGAAGAAATTGGATGGTGAGAACATAGGTGCAGGGAAGTTTAATTTGCTGTACCAAAGCTTGTACATAGTCTTTTAGCCCACCCCTTCTTACTTTGCTTGATCAGCCTGATAGCTGGAGGGAGGGCAGTAAAGTTGGTACTCCTCTTCACTGAAGCATGGCCACATTTGAAGGAGCAATTAGTAATATTCAGCTCTTCACTCATCATGCATCGCTTTTAGATATTATTAAACACAATGTGTTTGATGTGCTTAGACCTTAAAATAGCCATGACAGTTTTCCAGTTACAACCTAATCCCCAAACATCCACAATTGCCAGATTTGATCACAATTGATTTTTATTTATGTTAGTGAATATTGCTGCATCTGCTCAAATAATTATTTGAGGATTGATTCATGCACTGTTTTCTAAAGATACGCCTAATTTGAGTGATAACATATTTTGTATTAGGTAGAAAGTCAATAACTAACTGTCATTTAAATCCAGCAGATGTCAGGCACCTAAGCAAGCAGAAGAACTTTGAAGAAACAATGCTGTGCATCAAACCAAGTGCACCCTGCAGACCGGCATCATCAGAAAAAAACATCAAGGCTCTGCAAAGCTGCCAAAAGGGAGCACACTCCAGAAGTCAAGTGTGGTCAAAAGGTTACTGGGAAATGAGAAGAGAGAAATCTACTCAACTTGAAAGTGGTTTAAGTAATTCAGAACATTCTAATTTACATCAGGGCTGGACCAAAGACAGGATATCTCAGATTCATAATAAAGGTAAAGGTAATCTGAGGAATTCACCTTTCCATAATAGTCTTCCACTCCTACAGCAGAATCAGGCACCATATGCATGTACGGAATGTGATAAAATCTACAGTCAGAAGGGAGAACTGATTAAGCATATGCAATCCCATTCAAGAGTAAGACCATATGCATGTTTTGATTGTGGAAAAAGTTTCTTTTGGAAAGCAAATTTGACTACACATCAAAAAACGCACACAGGTGTCAAACCATACACATGTTCTTTCTGCCAGAAAATGTTTAGTCGGAAAGGTAATCTGCAAGGACATATAAGAATACATACTGGCGAAAGACCTTATAAATGTACTGTATGTGGTAAAAGGTTCACTTGGAAGTGTAATCTTAAGAAACATCAACTTAGCCACTGAGGAGGCTATTTAAAAGACAAGCATCAAGAAATGAAAATATAATGTGAGTTGATTAGCTATTTATCAGCACTGAACACCACCAATTTGAGATTCTAGATCATAATATTAGGGAGGAGACAGGGAAATAAGCTTTTAACAGCTTCCTTAAGGGAAAGTGAGGTTTACAAATCAGCAAATAAAACATAACCTTACCACCAGTAGATGCTCAGTAAAGACCTGAACAACTTCTGATTTGTGATGTTACTATTTATTTTTAAAGCATATTCATACGTTGGAACATCTTGGCACTATAGAAGATAAATAGCACACATCAGAAAGCAGTGTCATAGGCCGTTATCATTAATCAATTTTCACCCTAGTAAAAATCTAGTAGTGTAATTCTATGACAAGCAAAAATATTCTTGTGCAAATGATGGAGCGTTGCGGCCAGAAATATTAAAATAATTAAGCCTAATAGTAAGCAAAGACTTGGATGGTACACAACTAAGGGGGTTATATAGAGTTTGGTAGATGGTGGACATCCACCAAAAATTGGTGCATGTCTCATCATCCCTGCTGAGTGTATACTCATGTATGCACCATGTCGATGCATGCACTATAGGTCGGATGGAAGAGAAATCCATCCGTTTTTGGTAGATCTCTCGTTTTCTCCAAACTATTAAAAAAAACTATGTTTTCTAAATTGAAGAACTGATTTAGTTCAAAGCTATGCTGTGGTTAATATTCATAATAGATTTCAATCCTAATATGTGCAGAATGGAAACCAGTGTAGGAGTGCAGAGCCTGAGCAGTGCAGAAGATGTGTGCTCTTCAGGATGAGCCAGTTATAATTTGTGGTACAGCATTCTGATTAAACTATTAATTATTTAGTAATTTTTCTGTAATAGTTACCAAAAAGTATTATCATAATAAAGGCATTACCAAATTAGAGTAAACATCATTTAGAAACACAGGTGAGGCTATAAAAGGAAGAAATATTTAAGAAAATCTTTAGGTGAAAAAGCATGTGCTAGCTTTTTAGCTGCATGAACCACAAAAGTAAATTTTGGTCAACATGAATGGCTAAATTATGCATTGATTTGGCATAGGTGGGACATTTGCACTTCATGACGGCAATGTGTTTTTTTATCCAAAAATAAAAGATCGCAGCATGTCACTAGGACCTCCATTTTACTGGGGTTAAGCTTTAAAACATTTTTATACATCCACCACCTTATCAAAGTTAGACTTTTGGACAAAGTAGAATAGTTCAAGTTGTTAGACCCTGTCCTGGATTTGTAATGGAGAATGAAAACCTGCTCAATGTTGTGAGCATACATATAGACGTGAACCCTTGCCTAATGGAGAGGATGTTTAAGGGACAGCATTTATATGTTAGATAGAAAACTGACAGAATGGTGATATGCTAATTAGACATAGTGACACTTCAGCATAGTTTCTTATGTTTAACATTAAAAGTTGGCAGCGTGCAAGACTGGTTTATAGGCGCAATGAAGATTTTTACCCGCCATGTATTAGACCTATAAAGTCCAGGCACATAACCTTGACATTAGAGAAGTATGGTTCATGGTGTTCAAGGATGCAAATAGATCATTATTATTAGGACATTAGCACCAAGGTCATTCACCACACACTGGACACCACCAGTTAATCATAGGAAAAACAGTAAAGTGTTTTTACCAGTTCTAAACCATGCTTGAAAACAATCAAGCAAGCCATGTGTCCCAGGGAGCATCTGACAGTTTACAAAGACTTTATAGCAATTTGGATAAATATGGAAATGGGCCAACATTTTTTTGATAATTCAAATCCACTGTAGGTTTCTTTAACATGGTGTTTAACCACTGCTCGTTTCCGTTCATCAGACACGTTTATTTTCGTCTAAGCACTATTGAACAGCTTTATTGGATCATCAGTTATATAAGTGTCCAATAACTTAAATAATCTACCAGGGCGCAGTTAGAAGACCCAGAAGGATGGCTGTTAGAAGTCATTGAGGAGCAGGGCTCGACAAATCTAAAAAATCTTACTAGACCTGCAGGTCGAGTGAGTAGACTTTTCTACTCGACCTAACAGCAATGCACTCGACCCACAAACTGATCGCATACGAATTTTTTTCAAAACATTTGCAGCGCCAACAACCACCAGCGGGCCAGCTGCAACACTGCCAAGCCAGGCAGGCACGCACATAGCAGTTAAAAAGTCTCCGGTCAGGCACAGTACTGTCACATAATGGAAAATCCTGCTCCCTAATAACCAGCATGCAGCAAAAATAAAAGCTTCCAGATCTCTCTGATCTGGACACAACCTTTATCATTCCCAAAACGTACTCCTGGTATTCAGAAATAGGCACTGGCAAAACCAATACTCTTAATGTGACATTCGGGGTCTACCCTGTGGGTTCTAGCAGCACAGCTGAGGCTGTGTTCCCTGCAATTAATTACACCATCTTTTTACGGAAACATCTACAATCAGGTCTCTGAAGCTCACTCCCCCCTCCCAAAGCCTAACTCTCTGGGCCTGAACTTAATTTTTTGGGGGAAACTGTGGGTGTGGTAATTAGCGGTCACACAATGTGCACAATCCGCACCTTATGAGTGACACTTTCTTGCAAGCAAAATCAAGCAATTAAGGTGAGGGAAACATACAAATATTCACAAATTACAGCATAGTACATTCACCGCACAATGTTCTACTACAACTTGCATAAGCAGTATTAAGCTCTGGGAAGACATTTAATTTATTTCCTTTGTACCTTCAGATAACCAATTCTCCTGACAGATTCAAGTGAAAGGGGCTCTCTTTAAGGTCCCAGAATTAGCTACGCCAGTGAGTGGTAGTAATTACATTGCTGTCACTTGAAGTTGCCAAAAAGTACGACTCCAGTAATTAGGCCGCTTCAAAATTGCACGACGGAGGTTATAGGCGCAGAATGAATGTTATTCTGTGTTATGGTGGCACATGAAAGAATATATCACGCTAATGCTGACGGATTTTCAAATGCATTTTTTAGTGAAGTGCTCCAACCTCTTCAGGCAACGTTTGCGCTAAATACATTTACATATTACATAAATACATTTACATAGCAGCTGATTTGTTCTTTCAACTTTATCGCCTCTCTTGAACCACACTTATAAAAAGAAAAAAAACACTCTTGAAAGGCTTGAATTCAAATGACTCGCTCACTACATCTCAACCAACAACTTGAACAACCCACTTCAGTTTGGTTTCGGCTAACTCACAGTCCCTGACCCTGCATTTACGTTTTCAACACAGAATGCAACCTGGACATCTTAGGACGGTTGAGCCCTGACAAATTTAACATACTGACTGCATGCACTGGTCCAGTAAAATAACTCCATACCCATCAATCGACAGTGCTGCCAAAGCCATGATCAGGCAGGGACTCATGGCAAACCTTTTATAGTCCTCAACTTTATTTGTGAAGGCTTGCACTGACAGAAGTCCGGACGTTTAAAGTGCAAGTATAGAAACCCTACGCTGCAACACAAACAGCCAAATCAAACTATGCTGACGCTTCATCCGGGAAAAGGCAAGCAAACCTTTTTTAAACAGTTTATATGGGCGCAGCACGCACTGTAAACAAATTGCACAGACTAATGCAACAATCCTTATTAAGCATGCCCTGTGAACGATGCAGAAATGATGTGCATCAGAGAAAATACATTTAGTTACCCCAACCAAAACCTCATTTCAGCACAAGATCCCATAGCAAAATATAATCCCAGTATTATTGTGGAAATAAAGACAAAAAAAAATAAAATGACAGTCGCTCTCCCTCACCCACTAACGTGGCATGCATGACATCCTATTTTGACATCCTATTTTCTGGTGCAATTGGTGCACCCACTTACGTGAAAGGTTCAACAATATTTTATGAACAGTAAAGCTGTTTCAGTATCTCTTTATACTCATTCACAAAGCCTTCCTCAAGATGCCGCGCAAAGTATCTAAGAACCAGATATAGACATAATTCGTCTGATACTTGTCATAGAGCGGGTTCAATAAAAACATCAGTGAAGGGGGGGCAAAAGTTGATCACATGCAATGAAATGGAAGAAACGCTTCCACGAGCTTACCTCCAAAGGGATCACTGTGAGAATGGACAAACTATTCTACACTTTGGACAATCACAGGTAATGTAACTCATGTTTTCTAAAATCACAATTGAATCACAACATCTTCAAAATCACAGAAACCAACTTCCTCCAAATGATGTATAGGAAACCCAAGCAATTATAACACTCCGAACAAGTATGTTACTCATTTACTCCTTTAATCTTAACACAGCTGAACACCTAGCAAGTGCATGATTAACTCGAGAGCACCTGACACTACAAACATCCGCAGTGTTTGTGGTTGTTCCTTTCGACATTTACATCGCCACTTTCTCACAACAATGTGTTTTCATTTGTTTGAATTCTCTTACGTTTCTTTTTTCCTGCATCTCTTTTCATTAATGTCCTCCTCTGCTCAGGTCGGAGGACTCAGTAAGCTGTGTTGTGTGACCCACTTTTTGATATGACTCAACTCCCTCGTATTAAAACTCGAATCCAGCGCAACATAATAAATATTGCAATCCTTAATGTTTCCATGCAGAATGCAAACATTTGGTGAGGGCAGAATGTCAGGCTCCCAACGGTATCTCCTTTTTACTCCTTATACACCTTGTGCATTAGGCCTAACACGGATGTGTGATTTTAGACGACACCGAGCAGTCATGATTTAAGAAGGCCTACAATAAACCATATATAAAAAAAAGACTCACCTCCAAATCGCCCTGTAGTCCGTCCCGACTCCGCCGAAGAGAGCGCGTTGTGGCATGCTGCGTCACTGTTGCACTTTAAGCAGCACAGCGCGCGGGGGCAGGGCAGGGCCATCATTGGTAGAGCTTTCGCGCGCTACCAGATTGACGGCCCTGGGACCCACAGAAACAATAGGCAGCGCACCACACCACCACCACTAAGTTAGGTGGTGCGTGCATGCTGCCCCCTAGAGCCTTCACTGCGCACCATGTGCACTTGATTCTTTAATGCTGTCGTTGCTGCCATTGTAATGCTGCCCCCTAGAGCCTTCGCCTGATATTGCAGTGCCAGATAGCACTCGCCAGGCCGGTCAAGTAGGCCTTGAAACTGACTCGACCTTCAAGAAATTCACTCGCATTTGCGAGCGGGCGAGTACATTTGTCGAGCCCTGAGGAGGTAATCTTTTCTAGAAATTGTCCAAACTCTTACTTGCCACAGATCAAGAACTTGTAGAAAACAATGGGATATTCACTTGTAATTGAATGTATGGATTTTTTTAAACAAAGAAAAGTGGAGAGATGCATTGCTTTCTTGAAGGGAAAACTAAATTGAATCGGAGCGGAATTGCTCAGCTCAGATTAACAATTTATTGAACTTGTTAAGCATATTAGTGAACAGGCAATAAAGTAGCTTTCATTAAATTTACATCACAGGATAAAGCAGGGCATTTTGGAAAAGGAAAGACATGCTGTTTCAACTCCCTAGGGCAACGCTTCCAATGTTTTCCTGTAAGGAAAGTTCCATTGGCATTTTTTGCAAACCTAGCGAATACCATGCATTGTTAAATTGTTTTTAATGCTTAGGTTTCTTGCCCTGCTTAGCTGGAAAGACCTTCGTGGTGGTGTCAGCGGTGACCCAGTATAAAGCAGTGAAATGAAATTAAGGATAAATGTTCCTATTATTGAGCTTAAACATGAGAAAAGGCAGAGAAAGATAGCTTGTGAGAGGCTCGACATAGCCACAAGAAAATTGCCCAAGAAAGCAAACAAGTAAATAAAGAACTACCATGACAGTTAAAAGAAATATTTAGTTTGTAGACCAAAGATATTCCCCAGGCTTTAATCGTCTTCACTGGCAGCTACCTTCAGGTGCACATGAGTTTGGAATGGCAGCAGTTCAATGTATTGCCTCTCTGGGCCTCATCCAATAAACTTGAGACCCCTATATTAATCCTAAAAGAGTGGACATTCATCAGTAAGGGAATCAAAAATTTGCTAACATTCGTGCCAAGAATTTTCAATTCTATTAAGGACACGGAGGCGAGGATTATGCTTCTCAATCTTTTACTGAAACTCACAGCAGCCAATGAAAATACGTATTTTTCATTAAAAACAGTAAACAAACTATATATCCCATCATGACATGTACTTAGGCAGGCCCCCTCAGTCCATAAGAGCTCCTTGCGTGCAGCCATCTTCCTCTTTCTTTGAGGCGAACAAGTCCAAAACCAACTTGAATACTTCATAACTCCTCCAACGTGGAAGAAATAGCGAAACATCTCAGGGTGCATTTCCTGGCAGTCTTCTACGTTCAGTCTGCTTTTTTGTCTGAACCTGAAATAAAGGAAATGAAACCGTAACCACCGAAAACAACTGGGTGGGTAAGCAGGTATTCAAATAACCTTGCCGGGTGGGATAATCCTCGCCTCCGTGTCCTTAATAGATAATTATCTGATCACCTGTGACATTACTCTGGGGATCAACATGAAGGGGGGGAAAGCATATTGAATTTCCCTCGACCAGTCCTGGAGAAAGGCATCGGTTGCCTTTGCCAAAGGGTCTGGCCTCCAACTGAAGAACTGAGGTATTTGATACGTCAGTCTGGAGGCAAAGAGATCCGTCTGGAATGGACCCCAAATGTTCTGTAGCCATTGAAAGACCTCCGGAAGCAACTTCCAGTCGCTGTAGTCCCTGAGGTATCTCAAATTCCAATCTGCCACTTGATTGGACTGGTCCGGCAGATATTCCGCTATTACGGATATTTGATTCGCCAGGCAATAATGCCAAAAATCCTTGGCTATCTGTACAAGCATCGACGACCTTGTGCCGCCCAACTTGTTGATGTACCTCACTGCTGACACGTTGTCCATGCGAAGGAGGATACAACAAGAGGTCTGCCTCGGGGACAATGTCCGCACGGCGAACGACCCTGCCAGTAGCTCCAAGCAATTTATATGTAGCGCAAGCTCCTGTGGAGACCATCTGCCGCCTGTAGAAATGTCTCCGCAGCGCGCACCCCAGCCCCAGCGGCTGGCGTCGGACACGATAATGACCTCCGGCTGTGAGCCGAATATTGCCCGGCCGTTCCAGGCGTCTACATGGCCTAGCCACCACTGTCGATCCTTACCTCCAGCGAGAGAGGGACGACGTCCGAATATGACAGTCCCTTCTGCAGGTGCCTGATCTTTAGCTGTTGCAGGGCCCTGTAGTGCAGAGGGTCCGGGAATATCGCTTGGACCGGTGACGCCAAAATTCCCACTTATCTGGCAATCGCTCTGAGAGTGACCGTTTGATTGCTCAGCAACTTCCGGATCTCCTTCTTTAGATCCTTCAGTTTCTCCTTTGGAAGGCACAGCTGTGCCGCCAGTGAATCTATCGAGAACCCCAGGAAATCTATTACCTGGGTGGGGACCATCACAGATTTCTTTGAATTGATGACAAACCCCAATTTTTGAAGCAGCGTCGTCATTTGCTCGAGATGCTGTTGAAGGATCCTCTGATCCTGTGCCATGATCAGGATGTCGTCCAGGTATATTATGAGACAAATCTCCCTCTCTCTGAGATAAGCCACGACTGGCTTCATTATCTTGATGAAACACCAAGGAGCTGAGGAGAGCCCGAAAGGCAGAGCCAAATATTCGTACCATTGGCCCTTCCACCTGAACTGGAGGTACCTGCGATGTGGAGGGAAGTTTGGGACAAAAAGATAGGCGTCGTTGAGGTCCAATCGGACCATCCAGTCCCCCTCCTGTAGTAAGTCTGTCAAGAGATGGATGCCCTCCATCTTGAAATGATTGTATGTGATAAACTGATTGAACTCCCTGAGATTCAGAACCAACCTATGTCCGCCTCTTTTCTTCTGAACAATGAATATATTGCTGCAAAAGCTGTGAGGCCCCTGATCGGCCGGTGCTATCGCGGGCTTTTGCAGCAATCCCTTGATCTCCTCTTCTATAAAACTGAGATCTAGTTGGGAAAAATGGAGACTGGCCGGCATACCTGATTGAACAGGATGAGAATAAAACTCCAAGTGAAAGCCCTGCACTGTCTGCAACACCCAGGCGTCCCGTGTAAGCTCTTGCCATTGTCGGAGGCAGTGTTGCGTCCAACCCACCAAAGGAAAGAGAGAAAGATCTGCAACCCTCACCTGTGGTTTGCTGATTCCTGAAGTTCCCTCTATTGTTGCTTGACTGGAAGTGATTCCTGTTGAACCTCCTGCGCGAGGGATAGAAGGTCCCTCCTCTGGTCGAATCGAAATCGTTCCTGCCTCGACCATAATCACCTCTCTGGGGGCCTTGTGGACCTCCACGGCCCGACGAGCGACCCCCGCCTCGTTCGGCCCTGTTAAAAACACCTTGGCTTAGTGCTCTTTTGATGCCTGACTGCGCCTTGTCCAGCGCCGTGAAAGTCCCAGCGCCGTGAAAGTCCCGACGTATTTTGATACGTCCTTGACGAACTTATCCCCGAATAGCTGACCTGCTGCCAGAGGACCCGGTTCTGCGTCTGCCAACTCTGTCAGATTGCCGTCCATTTTGATTAAGAGGGATTTGCGCCGCTCTGCCGAAATTACGCAATTCGCATTGCCGATAAGGCATATGGCCCGCTGGGTCCATCCTGCCAACACATCTGGGTCCACCGGTGTTGACGACTCCTTGGCCGCTAGGGCCATTTCCAGTATTATTGCCAAAGGGCCTATCGCATCCAACATCTTGTCTTGACAACCCCTCCAAGCGCGATCTAGACCACGCTTGGGGTCTTTTGAAAACTTTTTTAGAAATGTCAAAAGACTAGCGTCGATCTCCGGCGTTTCCGCCACCTTGTCCGGAAGATCTGGATGAGCATTCAGACCTGAGGCGATTACGCACCTCCCTAGGGAAACTTTTACGTAGGTTCTCATGTAGGTAAGCCGTGACCGCAGTCAGGGGCACCCAGTCCGAGGACCTGGGGTGCATTATATCCGACGGGTCGAACGTGAATGGGATGTTCACGGGTGCTACCCCAGCTGGCTGGGACGTATTCGCTTTCTTTGGAGGAGGCTCCTCCGAGGTGTCTGTGTCCGTGTCCGTGTTAGTGGTGTTTGTGTCAGTATCCGTGCCCGGATGGGATTTGTGCTTGGATTTAGCCTTGCCTTCGGAGTAAGAATGATCCACTGCCCCTCCGGCGGGCAACGTGGATAAGGCTTGCGCATGTGGCCGACATGATGTAGATGCCTCTACCTTCTTCTTTTGCGGCTTGTCGTAGCCGTGTCTCTTAGCGAAGCCCTCCAGTTACTTCCTGATAGGGCGTAGGGCTGCAGCTAGGGCTTGCTGGACAGTTTGTGGGACCGTAGTCTCCATAGCCCTGTTTACTGAGGACTGGACGGAAGCGTCCAAAGCATTTACTATATTGTCCTCCAAGACAGCCTCCTGCTGTCCGTCATATGTCTCCTCCTCAGCATACTCCTCATAGTAATGCTCTCCTTCTGACATCCTTATAGAGGTGGCTTACTTATTTCCACTCTAGGGAACTATAGCACACTGTGTTGACAGACCTTCACAAGCCACAAGGAGGGGGGGGGGGGGGCGGGGAGGGGGGGTCAGCCCACTTTGCACACCAATGATCAACTTTGAAACCCCCTCAGCAAAGCTGTAGTCAGTAGGGCCAGAGACCCAGGCCAATGAAAGATACCAAGAGTGTGTGCTCACTCCAAATTAATGGCATCGATTTTACAACCTTTTGGGGCGATTTATAGGAGCAGAGCGACCACCGATGCCAAACTATGCCCAGCACTCGAGCAACTGTCAGTAGGAAATTCGCACCGCAGCGCGCTGCCCAAACGCGACTGAAACCCTACTAGAAAGTAGCCTAAATTTCAGCGCTTTGGGGAGCGCGCTGCCGCCAAGAGCCACCCGGTCTCTACAGCGTCATCGGGCAATTAGGAAAGCCCTGCGCTTGCGCGATAGACGCGCCCACTCACACAAAGGGAAAGTATGCTCCGGGTAATAACACAGGCTCCACGAGGAGAAACGGTGCCGGTCTGCCCCCAGTCAACGACCGTAATGATTTAAACGCTCAGTCGAGCCTTCACCAGCCACAGGAATGCCAAAAAACGGGGAGAAAAAGGCGATGTAAGCACCCGCACTCCCACCAGTGCACCAAAACCTGTCACACTGCCCAACACACGATAGGAGGGTAAGTCGCAAGCATAGCAACGCTAAATAATCGATATAACCATTCAATATATACTCTCAACATTTAAATAACCAATATCATACAACCACCATGCCAACAGCAGAGGGAGGAAACAAAGTGCACTTATCTCTTGCTGTGAGCAGCAAAGAAAGAGGAAGATGCCTGCACGCAAGGAGCTCTTATGGACTGAGGGGGCGTGCCTAAGTACATGTCATGATGGGATATGTAGTTTGTTTACTGTTTTTAATGAAAAATACGTATTTTCATTTGCTGCTGTGAGTTTCAGTAAAAGATTGAGAAGCATAATCTGAAGCCTCCGGTCCTGTAAAAGAATCCATCATTCAGTTTGCTTTCCACTTTCAGTCATGTTCGAGATACAAGGTGTGCACTCAATCTTCGTACCATAAAGTTGATGAAACCTCTCCTTTGTTTTCAGTAGAGCTCGTTATACTTTTTTTCTGCTGTCCCAACCTGTCACCTCTCATAAATTAGACATGTCAGTTTGTAACCAGGCGTATGTACTCCAAATAGTAAAAAGGTACTTTATTAGTTTTACCAGTTGATGCTTATTGTTCCATAGCTTACTCCGAATGCCCATCAGATGAGTGAGAACTTTATTTTTATACACTAACTGGATGTAACTACTGATAAAGTTGTTGAGTAAAATAAATGACAAGAGTTTTAATTATTGCCTCTTTATTCACAGACTGACGTGCCGCAATATTGAAATTGAGTAGTTTGATAGACTTGTGCTGGGAGGTTGATATCAATAATGTAGGTATCAATAATGCATCCGCATTCTTCATTCTCTCCCTGTAGAAAGCCTCCCATATTTCATCATGTCTTTTATCAATCAATGTCAATGCACCTACTTTGTCCAGTGAATGCAGGAATTAGCTCTTGTTCCAACTCCCTTTTGCAGAGCGGCTCCTGGACTAGCTACAGTTTCTACATATTTCGCACCCTTTCTCTGGAAACCAGCATAATGATGATCTATGATTCTCAAACACAGCTGGTGGGTCGTAATAAATATACACCGACGGGAAACAGGTACATGCTTTAGTCATTGTAGTTAACAATGACATTCCCAAGTCTCCAAGAGATAAACCTCCGCAAATATAATGCACCTGCCACTACAAAGCCACATCACAAGAAATACACAGTTTATGAAATGCATTTATATGCCAAAGGTGGAGTTGCAGGGCAGAAATGTGTATCAGAAGATGTGATAGAATACATAAACGTTGCCAAACATGTCTAATTCAGCAAATGAGAATGGCTACCAAACCTACAAGATACAGAAAACATTGGCAAAGTCAATAGGGCTGATTGACAAGCTGATGTCATGGTTATATTTTGTTATGTTTTAGTGCAAGCATATGCCAAAAACAAAACCATGCACTGACTAAAAATGGCAGTCATACCCTTGAAATGAACAAAAATACATTTGGGAAAATGCATATAATTGCAATCAAACTGTAAGGGTGCTTACTAGAAGGCAGGAGTACTTAGAACAAATATATAAACTCTTTTTAGTTTTAATACACATCACACAAAAATATGACTTTTATTCGTGCAAAGAAAAGATACTATTGCCATTGAATTCATGGCATAGTTTAAAGATGCAATGATGACTAAAAAATATCAAGTGTTACTAAAGAGAGGACTGGGCTGTTCCTGGAGTACAGGTGCAGGTCAAAGGGAAATGGATATGCAAAGGTGGTTAAATGGTAACCAACTAGTGGGTATCCATTTTGTTGGATATATTGGCCTCGCACACCCTTGCAGGTGTCATGCTTCATCATGGGCAATGCTCCTCGTTGGGTGGGCGGTGCAATACCCAACGGGCTACACCTCAAAGAGGGGCTCTTTGGCGGAGATCTTTTTATCCAACTGCCCGTGGGTGAAGTGTGGGTGAGGGGCCAGGATAGTAGTAGACGGAAAGTGAAATGTAAAATAAAGCAGGAGTACCGGAAGGAACTTTATTCGGGTGGTCCCGTGCGCTAACTAAAAACAATAGTTAGTCTGGGAGGTCTGGAAAGTGATGTATTCCTCACTCAAGACTATACTAAAAGGTGAAGGTATTGGTCAACATGTTTCTCGCTTAGGGTATAGTCACCCGCGATTAATCAGGACCTATAAGCTTGCTGTCTACAGTATTGCTGATCTTACTTAGTATCAGTGTTTACAACAACAGTTTGGAAATGAAATACCTGCTCTTACATTGTTCCATGCCTAAAGGTCAATAAGTAAATGTAGCAGCAATGCCTGGCGGGATGGACATCAGTGAGTCAAGCCTCTGTAGCTAAGATTGTTGCTCCCGTGTCTACGTTGTGTAGCCTACCCCTCACAGCCAGGCACTAGTTGTTGACTTTCAGAGCCCAAGCTATTTGCCAATGCGTGTTGGCATTGTCGCATGAATGCGTGGGTCACGAGGCATGTGCACCCAAAGCCGGCAATCTTAGAATGGTTTCCTATTAAAGGAGACCCATTCCAAGGTAACCAGCAGTACATTCCATCGTGACACATGCACATGTGCGTCATGACCCATTTTTAGGTCTCGCCTTTTCCATTCCGAAGGAATGGGAAATGGAGAGAATTCAAGTGCTCAAAATACTCGTGAAACTAAGGGTTTTTTGGTGCGGTTTTCTTCGAGTTCACGTGGCCACAGGCACGCGCTTTTGGGCCATAAACTTTCACGGCCATCTGTTCCCCAGCTCCAGCACCTACCCTCTCTCTCCCCGCACACAGCCTTCCTTGGATTTCTCCTCCCCCTCCCCAGCCAGCTTCCCCCAGGCCGTGTTCCCTCCTCTTTCATTTTTCTGTTTAATTTTTACTTTTTACATTGGTACCTTCCTGTGTGCTCTGTAACAATTTTCAGTTTTTTAACCTCTTTCACCCTTACTTGCATCACCACACGTTTTTCTTCTCGACCAAAACTTTATGCACACTGGGATTCGGTGCACTGTCACCCGTTCCAATATGGCCGCCATGTATGAGTCCTTTTTCGCTTTTTCCAACCCTGATGCTACGAACATTTCAGACACCCATGCACCCATGCACGTTACACTCTCCAGAGTGATGACACTGGAGTTTACTATCGGAACGTTAGACCCGTGATTTCCACTTATGCGGTAAGATTGACAACTCGCTGGAATTTTCAGTAACGGACCCAGCTTTCATCGCTGTTCACGCATGCATGCTGCCACGATGTTTTTCCTTTACGCGCTTTGCACTTTGTTAATGGACTATCCCGTATATCATGGTAAATCATCTCTACCACTATTGAATGCACCATGTTATCCAGCGAACCGCCATTCTCCGTGAGGCATGACTATTTGTTTTTTCTTCTTTTGGACACTGAACACATTATTCGTTTGTTTACCTCACAACTTCATTAGGACCGTGACTAAGAACCTGCGTGTTTTTTTTCCTTTGGGCACTGAACACATTATTAGTTTGTTTACCTCACAACCTCGTTAGGACCGTGATTAAGAACCCGTGTTTTTTCACTTGCACTTTTGAGTCCCTTGCACGCATTGGCCACGCAATATCAGTGATCTTCACCACCATTACGTATGCTTTTTTCATTTTCTCACTCCTTGATCTTATTATCAAACACGATAATGTGAAACAGATTATCACCTTATACAGAAAGGAAATACTTTGCTCAAATACCACACAACCCCTCTTAAAAGGCTACCCTGTGGGTAGTTTAACAGGCCTCAAATTAGTTGCATAAACATTTTTCAGTTTTTCATTATGTCTTCTTGGTTATAAATAAGGTAACAAAAATGCTTTTAACACTTTTTTTATTATAATTTTATGGCATGCCTCACAGCAGCCATTGTATGGATTTATATATATTTTGTATATGCACAAACAAATGTCTTTTGAAAAATAATGAAAAATAATCGGACTAGTGACTATAAATGACTAAAATAAACTAGTGACGTTAGTAAAAACGGACTGGTATGTTTTGTTTCGTATCAGCTCTTTACATAAAAGAAACTAATTAGAGTCCAGCACTGGCAGTTGTGTTGTTGATTACGTTGATTTGACTCAGCCTTGCTGGTTAGGAGTCTAGACCCTGTTTTGTTGTCCAGGATTATTTGTAAGCAGGGTAGGGAAAAAGGAGCACATTGGTGGTTTGAGGGGAGATTAGGAGAATGAAGTGGTAAAGAGCAGGGAACCATGCAGCCCCATTCAGTGCTCAATACTAAATAATTAAAAATGTCCCCTCAAGTGTGCCGAAGAAGGATCAAACTCATCCAGTCAGAAAACCATGAGACCAAATACTCCAAGATGGGTTAAAAGAATTTGGATGAAAGTCATCAAAGCAAGTGCAGACAACTAATAAACAGCAAAACCATCTATTCACTTACATGGGGCTGATCCAAATCTCATTTTGTGGTATTGTGCTCATGAGATCAAGCAAAATACCATCACTGACAATACAATATAGCCAACTGTAAAGGTGAGCAGACTTATTGTTGCACGTTGTATGCGGAGTTAATTGGAAACAGTTGAACTGACCGATGGAGAAAGAGGGCCAAAACAAAACTCTTCTTTGTGTGTGTTTATGTAAATATGTGTTCGAGGTATGTGAGCTGAAGATCACATGCTTTGCATACTCCTGTCATCTAGCGTTGGGTCTGGATGTTTGCAAGTTGTTTTTCTTCGAAGATGTCTTTCCAGTCACAAGGTAAGGGGACTCCTCCTTTCGGAGATAGGGCGCATGGGCATCGACTCCACTGTTAGATTGTTTTTTTCCGCCTGGGTGTTCGGACGTGTATTGCTGCGCTCCGGTACGAAACTGTTCTTCGGGTTCCCCTCAGTGTGCAATCCACTCTACTTACATCAGTATTGTTTTAAAAGCGTATCCCACTTCTCCGCATATCGTATCGGTCGAAGAAAATTTCTATTTCGATGAGAAGACTTGTGGAAGGCAGTCGGGCCAGACTGCGTCGGTCCACTTCACAGTCGATGGAACGGATTCCATTTAAATTTTGCCCTTGGCAAAGTATCCGCACACCGACTCACACTTAGTGTGCAACTTGTTCATATCTACGGAGCACAACGAACAGGACTGTGACGCGTGCAGAATATGCTCCACGATCGTCTGGCTCAACATCGTAAAATGCAAAGTCAGAACATCGAATACACACTGCACATCTTCGGAGAAGGATCCAAGCAAGAAGAATTCGATGCACAAGGGGCCGAAGAGGAGCAGGAAGAACCTGTATCTTTTCCGGAATCAGATTCCGAGATGGAAGTCGACATATAGCAAGGTCAGCATCCCGTGAGTACCGAACAGCCCTTGTCCCAAAATCCAATTCAGACCAAACAAAAGGCTTCGGTTCCACCTCCCCCTTCGGGCCACGATCAACACTGAGATGATGTTTCTAATGCCTCGCCTCCAGGCTCCAAAACACATTGTTAAGCCTTCCGGCTCAGGATCGAGTCGGCCAAAGTCAGGCACCTAGCCGAACTTTCAGGCAAAGCTGAAGACTGCTTCAGAGCCGAAATCCACTATGCCAAAATAGAAAACAGCCTCGGAACCTAAATCTTCTGCACCGAAAAGTCATTTCACCCAGGCACCCAAGTCCTCAGTGCCAAAACAGTAAAATGCTCCTTTGAAGCTGCAAAATCTGATTTTCGACATCCTACCTCTGACCCAAAACAAATGGAACTTTACATTAATCCTGATACAGGACATCTTCTTACCAAACTGCCTCAGAAGCGTAAACCTGAGTCAGAGGACATACATTATACCATTCCTTTAAAGAGGAAGAATGTCAGTATTTATTCACCATCTTCTCCAGCATTAGAATATTTACTTATTACACCAACTAACTCCCCACCACCTCAGCATGATGATGATGATGATGGAGATACTTATTTACCTGTAGATCCCTGGAAAGACTACAATACTGATTCATCTGCAGACAATGACCCAGACTTTTCCCTGCAAAGCCTTCCCTTCCTGACTATAATGTAGGGTATTTAGAATTACTTGCTGGAGCTGCAGAATATCACGGGATACAAGTACACAAAGAATTCCTAGAGGAGGTTTCTTGTTTGAAACTTTGAGTAGTACACACAGATCTAGTCAGACTCTCCCTATGCTCAAAGGCATGATGAGACATGCCGATGATGTATTCAAAGACCCTGTTTGTGCTCGTATTCTCACTCCCAGAATAGAGAAAAAATATAAACCTGCTCCGTCTGATCCAGTCTTTATTAAGGGGCAGTTACCACTAGACTCTCTTGTTGTCTTTAATTATGCCCCACCCCCCTCTCCGGACAAAGAGTCAAAATTATTAGACGCTTCTGTTAAATGAGTAGCTGCCCAGGCAGCAAATCATTAGCGCATTGCCAACACCCAGGTCCTATTAGCCAGGTATGATAGAGCGCATTGGGACGAAATGGAGCAATTGCTCTAATATCTAAGCTAAAGCTCAGGATTGAGCACAGGAAGGAAAGCTTGTTTCCAATTCCTCTATTAGATGTGCCTTAGATGCTGCTGACAACCCAGCTCAAGCGATTAACACTAGTTTGTTACTCAGGAGGCACGCCTGGTTAAGGATTTCTGGATTTAAACCTGAAGCCCAACAATTCATCCTAAATACTCCATTTGATAAAAAGCATCTCTTCAGGCCCGAAATAGATCGGGCAATCGTAACTCCTTTTGTCAGTCCTTCTACTGTGGGGGATCTAACACCACATCGTCCAACAGTAATGCTGCCTAGTACAAAGGCAGCAATCATTCTTCCTCCACAAGAGTATTCTTTAGAGAAAGATACAGAGGGAACAAAGGCAAATTTAGGGGCAAGTGTTA
Source organism: Lissotriton vulgaris (assembly GCF_964263255.1). Lineage (NCBI taxonomy): Eukaryota > Metazoa > Chordata > Amphibia > Caudata > Salamandridae > Lissotriton > Lissotriton vulgaris. The sequence goes on from NC_141693.1 coordinate 1,222,257,782, forward strand.
CACACCACATAATTCCCTTTCCCCTAACAAGCAGTGACTTACCTATCCTTCCCCCGATCATTTAACACCTGTCGGGGGACATCTCCTACAATTCCTCCCCATTTAGCAATCCATAACTACAGACAAATGGGTGCTAGGAATTATCCAACATGGTTATTGCCTGGAGCTTACCACAAATCCTCCAAACATTCCACCTCGTTCTCACAAAATGTCACCAGAACATTTACACCTGCACATACAGGAAGCCCATCCTCTCTTGTTAAAAAGAGCCATATAGCCTGTACCGTTACAATATCAAGGGTCAGGCGGTACTCCCTGTATTTCCTAATTCCCATATTTCCACATTCCAATGCACCCCGTTCATCGCAAATATCTCAGATTTGTGATAGCGGATCAACATTACCAATTCAAAGTACTACTGTTTGTAGTTACCACTGCTCCCAGAGTATTTACCAAATGCCTGGCAGTCACAGCTCACCTGAGAAGACAGCTCATCCACGTCTTCTCATACCTGGACGACTGGCTCATCAAAGCTAGCACTTACCAGAAGTGTCTCCAACACACTCAAGCCACAATTCACTTACTACACCAACTAGGGTTTACAGTGAATGAAATGAAGTCCCATCTGCAGCCTTCAAACACACAAACTTATCTGGGAGCCATTATAGACACTCAAAAAGCTCTAGCCTCTCCAAATGCAGCCAGAAGTATCAGTATTCAGTCTCTTCTCACTCAGTTTCAGCCCAACCAATCATTACCAGTCAGAGTCTTCATGCAACTGCTAGGAATTATGGTGTCTTGCATCGTGATTGTTCCCCATACAAGACTTCACATGCGTCCCCTTCAAGAATGCTTAGCAAGTCAGTGGAACCAGTCACAGGGTCGGTTGACCGATCTACTGTTGGTAGATGGCCTCACCCATCGCTCTCTGCAGTGGTGAAACCCACAAAATCTATCCAAAGGGCAGCCCTACATCGACCCTGTTCCACAGACAGTGTTAACAGCAGACGCATTGCTCACTGGTTGGGGTGCTCACTTACAGAATCACACAATCTAAGGATTGTGGAGTCTAAAGCACAAGAGTCTCCATATAAATCACCTAGAGCTGCTAGCAGTGTTTCTAGCACTCAGAGACTTTCAGATTCACCTCATAGGCAAAGATGTCCTAGTCCACACGGACAACATGACAGCTATGTACTATATACAAAAACAGGGGGGCACTCTCTCTCCAACTGTCACACCTAGCACTAGCCATTTGGAAATAGGCTATACACCACAAGATGTCTCTCCTGGGAGAGCACCTTCCAGGAGTAAACAATCAGACTGCAGACCTTCTCAGCATACAGAAGCAGAACTTCCTCCTCAGGTTCTCCTCCGTTACTTTCAGGAATGGGGATTTCCTCACATAGACCTGTTCACCAAAGCGCAAAATGCCCAAGCTTCGCCTCCAGGTTCCCACACCCGCTCTCCAAAGGCAATGCCCTATGGATCAACTGGTCAGGGATATTGCATACACTTTTCCGCCTCTCCCACTCATTCCGCTGGTACTTCGGAAGCTCAGGAAAACATCCCTCACACTGATTCTCATAGCTCCCACATGGGCATGTCTACCCTGGTTCACCACCCCCTGAAGCTGTCAGTAATTCCACACAAAAAGCTGCATAGCACCTCCAATCTCCTCACACAGAGCCATGGAGAAATCATGCATCCAAATCCCAAAGAACTTAACCTGGAGATCTGGCTCCTGAAGTCATAGAGTTTGGTTATTTACAACTATCACCAGACTTTATGAATATCCTAAAAGAGGCTAGAAGGCTTACTACTAGGGCATGTTATGCAGCAAAATGGAAACAGTTTGTTATCTATTGTAACAATAACATTATCAGTCCTCTTGATTCTTCTGTGCAGAACATCATCTGTTATCTATTACATTTACAGCAATCTGGACTATCCTACACATCCATTCGCCTACATCTAGCAGCAGTAGTGCATACTTACAAAACAGACAACACTTATCTCTATTCAGAGTACTAATGAATAAAGCCTTAATGGAAGGATTAAAAAGAGTGATACCACCAAGAGTCCCACATGCACCAGTGTGGAACTTAAACATAGTCCTTACAAGGCTAATGGGTCCACCATTTGAACCAATTCACAGGTATCAATTATAATTCCTCTCATGCAAGGTCGCTTTTCTCATAGCAATAACTTCACTAAGGAGAGTTGGTGAACTTCAGGCATTATCTATACAAGAGCCCTTCTTTCAGTTTCACAAAGATAGAGTGGTTCTTCGAACCAATCCTAAATTTCTCCCTAAAGTAGTTTCTGCCTTTCATATTAAACAATCAGTTTCCTCTTTCCTCAACCTGATTCTGTAACAGAGCAAGCTCTACACACACTTTTTAGGGCTCGCCTGTTGTGCGCAGCACAGCTGGCAAGCTCTATAGGGGCTTATCCAGTCTTTATCCACACCACCACTGGCTGGCGATTCCTTGCAGTGCATGAAGCGCGTGCACAATGCCACCAGCCGCCTGCCTGCCTGCCTCGCATTACCACATCAAAGGCAGCCCTTGCAGCGCATCTGTCACCCCCTAATTATTCACGGCCTGCCGGCCGTACTTTCACTTTAGTCTCCTTTTAACTTGTTTTTTAAAGGTGGAGGGTAGGGGTGACTGTACTCCTCAGCAGGATGCTTCCAATGGGAGCTTTTTAATTAGTGCTCTGTTTTCTTCATTATTTTTCTTTATTTTAATATTTCTCTTTAAATTACCTTTCTTCTCTCTGATCCTCATTGTAACCTCTATTCGCTCTGTGTGTCGTCCCTTTCACAGGCATCCCACCCCCTCCCTCTCCAGCGCCTGCCTTCTCTCTGCCCACGCATCACTCTCTCACGTTCCATTATTCTCCAGCTGCCTCAGTCTGCCTCGTCTTCCTCATCCTCCCTATGACAGTCCTTCTCTCACTTCAGGGCTTACTTCTTCTTTCCCTGTACTCCACAGTTTCCTTCTCTCAATGCGTAATTCTTTTTCTTCCTTCTTTTTTCCCTTTAAATTACCTTTCTTCTCTCCGATCCTCATTGTAACCACTATTCGCTGTCGTCCCTTTCTCCTATCTTTTTCTCTCACTTTTTCTCATCTACCCACAGTTTTCTTTCTTTCCATCTTATGTCCTTCCCTCCCTTGTCACACACCCCGTCCTTCCTCAGCATCTTTTTTCTTACGCGATCACCTCTTTGTGGTTTCTACTGCGCCGGTTTTTACATTCACGGACCATTTTGCCTACCAGTTTTTGTCTTCAATAGCCGACCACCGTGATTTTTGCAGAATTACCACGCTGCACATTGTTTTTTATGTCAGACTCATCTCCCTGTTTATATTTGCACAGAGTCATCCTTTGAATCAGTGGCACCCAGTTATTTATATCTGCACATGATTTACTTTCATATCAGGGATTCCTAGCAGTTTTAATTGCTGTTGGACAACGTCATGTTGGATTCACCTGCCACCCATGTTATTTGCTTCACAGTATCACTTGCTGTTTTACACGAAGCGCCCACACTATTTTTGTACTACTGAAGGCTATAATGACATCACGCATTATTATGCCTACCGGACAAGTCTTTTTAGCCGTTTTCTGTGATGTATGTTGTTTAACCACGCGGTATTGCTTTCATATCAGACCTAATTTGCCTGTTTACATTTGCATATGTCTTAAGTATGAACCTCTGACACCCATTAGTGTTTACACGTTAGAAGCGCGGGCGTTTTTGAATCACCTTTTACCCATGTCATTCCCTTCCGAATGTACCTTCTATTTTATGGTACGCTCCCATAGTACGGATGGATATAATTTTATCTATTGCCTCTTTCATTGGATTGTAATCTGTTTTCCGACCTATCTCAGGATTCGTGCTACACTTGCCACGTCCACCCTGTTGCTGAAACGCTACTCACTTGGTACCGTTTAGAATTGATCAATACTGTACTGTATTTGAAGTCCGGCACATGCCATCTCTATCTCTTACTATTTTGTTTTTGTATTACTCTTCAACTTTATTGTAGTATTCATGTCAGTCACTCATGTGTTCACAACAATACACTTCTCACCTTGCTCACGTTCTAATGATTTCCTACTTGTCTTGTGTTTTTGCTTTTGTCTCTTTTTCCTTCTCAGTTTATCTTTCTTGATCACTCTTTTTCTTCTCCACTACTGCGCTCTCTGTCCAATAGTCCTTGGCACACTCTCCTTCCCGCCTGTCAGCCCTTTCCACTCTGGCCCCTGTCACACTCTCCTCCGTAACAGTAACACCGCACCTTTCTGCTAGTAACCTGCCTGCCCCCTTCCCTCACCGACATTCCATCTGCCACACTCTCCCATTCTCTGTTCACCCCTCTCTCCAGTGACAGCGCCCCGCCTCTCCCCCGCAGCCCCCAGCTGCAGCCTTCGCTTCTGTGCGTCCACAGGCAGCACAGCAGCGTCGCGTGTGAAGAGAGGGGAAACAACACCAGCAGAGGCGCTCTTTCAACCTTCTGACTTTGATTTGACTTCAAGCCGCTATCACGTGATCCAGCTTATCATCCAGCAATTAACAACCCCCTTTTTCTCTCACAAGGAGAGGTGCCCCACTGCGCCGCCACCACCTGCATGCCAGTTGGCTCCTCATGCCCATTAGTTTTAGCCCTTCACATAAAGTCAAGAAAGGGAGTTCTTTGAGTTATAACTTGTTTTATAAGAGTTTCCGCCCCTGGCAGCGTATGTGACTAGCATACAACAGGAAGAAAGCTAACAGATTTAATCTTGTCTTGCCAATGGATTTATTCAGCAGGATAGATCGCTGAAGGAGGGGGGTGTTAACAGCAAGAAACTGCAAATGGTAGACAGTTCCGTGAAAGTGCAACCCTTTGGGTTCTGCAGTCCCTGCAGGAGTCTACAATAACCAGAAACCACCACCTTTTTGCCATTTTGTGAATCACAACATTCCTGAGTAATTTGCCCAATACCCGCTAATTTAACTGATCTGCAGTGAAAAACCATTATGTTGTTGCTTTATTACTGCAGCGCCAGCGACCTTCTGCCCAGGATGAGATCAATAAATCATGGCCGCAGCAGGGCAGGCAGCAGCACAGAGGCACCTTTCCCCAACCCTCCTCCCTATTTGGGGACATGCTGAAAGATTAGGTAGTATTTATTCCTCTCATTGGTTACCATTGGCTTTGTGGTTTATCACTCACATTTGCTTGCTTTATATTTGCTGGGTTAGTATTTGCTACCTTTATTTTAGTCCATAGGCATGTCTTTGTCCCTCCTATGAAGCTTACCCTGTTCACCACCTCTCTGATAGGCTCTTTCTATTCTTAAACTTTTTGGTAAGTCTTTTTATTTTTTTCTTGTAAAACACTGCATGAGTGTGCATATTTTTTTGGGCTGTTTTCCTGAGGTACTTCTCTGCTCCCACCACCCCGTTCTATCCTTAGATGCTCCCCCACCCACTACTCCACATTGTTTTCTCCGAGTCCTCACCCCATCCCTATGCAGCGCCCCACTTTGATCTCTCCACATGGATCTCTCTCACACCCTTCTCTTCTCCCGCCCAGTGCTCCACATTGTCCTCTTTCTTGCCTGTCGTGCCAGCACTCAACGTTGCTTCCCCAGGCACGCGCTTGGCCTCTCAAAGGCTTGAAAGCTTGGAGGCAATCTACTTCCCCGCAACCCCCCCCCTGGTGTTTATGGCTTTTCTCGCTCGCTAATGTGTTTTTTTCCCCTCCCACCCTTCCTTTGATGTCCCCGTCGCCTCCCTCCTTCACAGCCCCTCTCTGCCGTGGAATCTCAAATGTGGGGACTACGTCTTCAAAACAAGTATGTTCATGTTGACACTTGCAATTAGAATCCTTTCTTTCTTTCCTTTTATCCTTTCTTTTCTTCTTTTATTTCCTTCCTTTCCTTCCTTCCTTTCAATCCTTTCTTGCCTTCCTTTTCTTTCTTTCTTCCATTCCTTCCTTCCTTTCCATCCTTCCTTTATATCCTTTCTTGCCTTCCTTTTCTTTCTTCCATTCCTTCCTTCCATTCCTCCCTCCCTTTCATTCCTTTCTTTCTTTCCTTCCTCCCTTCTTCCTTCTTTCTTTTGTTCTTTCTTCCCTTCCCTTCCACATTATCACTCAGCACCACCCCAGCATCACTCGGCGCCACTCCAGCATCACTCAGCACCACCACATCATCACTCAGCGCTACCCCAGCATCACTCAGTACTACCCTAGCATCACCCAGCACTACCCCAGCATCACTCAGCACTACCACAGCACCACTCAGCACCACCACAGCATCACTCAGCGCCACCCCAGCACCACTCAGCACTACCACAGCATCACCACAGCACCACTCAGCGCCACCCCAACATCACTCAGCACCACCACAGCACCACTCGGCATCACCACATCATCACTCGGCGCTGCTCCAGCATCACTCAGCACCACCACATTATCACTCATCACCACCACATTATCAAACAGCACCACCACAACACCACTCAGCACCACCACAGCATCACTCAGCACCACTCAGCACCACCACAGCACCACTCAGCACCACCACATTATCACTCAGCACCACCACATTATCACTCAGCACCACCACAGCACCACTCAGCACCACCACTCAGCACCACCACAGCATCACTCAGCACCACCACAGCACCACTCAGCACCACTCAGCACCACCACAGCACCACTCAGCACCACCACAGCATCACTCAGCACCTCCACAGCATCACTCAGCACCTCCACAGCATCACTCAGCACCACCACATTATCACTCAGCACCACCACAGCATCGCTCAGCACCACCACAGCACCACTCGGCATCACCGCATCATCACTCAGCGCTACCCCAGCATCACTCAGCGCCACCCCAGCATCATTCAGCGCCACCCCAGCATCATTCAGCGCCACCCCAGCATCATTCAGCGCCACCCCAGCATCACTCAGCACCACTGCATTATCACTCAGCATCACCACAGCACCACTCAGCACCACCACAGCACCACTCAGCACCACCACAGCAGCACCACTCATTACCACCACAGCATCACTCAGCACCACCACAGCATCACTCAGTACCACCACATTATCACTCAGCACCACCACAGCATCACTCAGCGCCACCCCAGCATCACTCAGCGCCACCCCAGCACCACTCAGCGCCACCCCAGCATCACTCAGCACCACCACAGCACCACTCAGCACCACCACAGCATCACTCAGTGCCACCCCAGCATCACTCAGCACCACTGTATTATCACTCAGCATCACCACAGCACCACTCAGCACCACTCAGCACCACCACAGCACCACCACAGCATCACTCAGCACCACCACATTATCACTCAGCACCACCACATTATCACTCAGCACCACCACAGCATCACTCAGCGCCACCCCAGCATGACTCAGCACCACTACAGCACCACTCAGCACCAACACAGCACCACTCAGCACCACCACAGCATCACTCAGCGCCACCCCAGCATCACTCAGCACCACCACATTATCACTCAGCATCACCACAGCACCACTCAGCACCACCACTCAGCACCACCACAGCATCACTCAGCACCACCACAGCACCACTCAGCACCACTCAGCACCACCACAGCACCACTCAGCACCACCACAGCATCACTCAGCACCTCCACAGCATCACTCAGCACCACCACATTATCACTCAGCACCACCACAGCATCGCTCAGCACCACCCCAGCACCACTCAGCACCACCACAGCATCACCACAGCACCACTTAGCGCCACCCCAGCATCACTCAGCACCACCACAGCAACACTCGGCATCACCACATCATCACTCGGCGCTACTCCAGCATCACTCAGCACCACCACATTATCACTCATCACCACCACATTATCAAACAGCACCACCACAACACCACTCAGCACCACCACAGCATCACTCAGCACCACTCAGCACCACTCAGCACCACCACAGCACCACTCAGCACCACCACATTATCACTCAGCACCACCACATTATCACTCAGCACCACCACAGCACCACTCAGCACCACCACAGCATCACTCAGCACCACCACAGCATCACTCAGCACCACCACAGCATCACTCAGCACCACCACAGCATCACTCAGCACCACCACAGCATCACTCTGCACCCCACAGCATCACTCTGCACCACCACAGCATCACTCTGCACCACAACAGCATCACTCATCACCACCACATTATCAAACAGCACCACCACAACACCACTCAGCACCACCACAGCATCACTCAGCACCACTCAGCACCACCACAGCACCACTCAGCACCACCACATTATCACTCAGCACCACCACATTATCACTCAGCACCACCACAGCACCACTCATTACCACCACAGCACCACTCAGCACCACCACAGCATCACTCAGTACCACCACATTATCACTCAGCACCACCACATTATCACTCAGCACCACCACAGCATCACTCAGCGCCACCCCAGCATCACTCAGCGCCACTACAGCACCGCTCAGCACCAACACAGCACCACTCAGCACCACCACAGCATCACTCAGCGCCACCCCAGCATCACTCAGCACCACCACATTATCACTCAGCATCACCACAGCACCACTCAGCACCACCACTCAGCACCACCACAGCATCACTCAGCACCACCACAGCACCACTCAGCACCACTCAGCACCACCACAGCATCACTCAGCACCTCCACAGCATCACTCAGCACCTCCACAGCATCACTCAGCACCACCACATTATCACTCAGCACCACCACAGCATCGCTCAGCACCACCACAGCACCACTCGGCATCACCGCATCATCACTCAGCGCTACCCCAGCATCACTCAGCGCCACCCCAGCATCATTCAGCGCCACCCCAGCATCATTCAGCGCCACCCCAGCATCATTCAGCGCCACCCCAGCATCACTCAGCACCACTGCATTATCACTCAGCATCACCACAGCACCACTCAGCACCACCACAGCACCACTCAGCACCACCACAGCAGCACCACTCATTACCACCACAGCGTCACTCAGCACCACCACAGCATCACTCAGTACCACCACATTATCACTCAGCACCACCACAGCATCACTCAGCGCCACCCCAGCACCACTCAGCGCCACCCCAGCACCACTCAGCGCCACCCCAGCATCACTCAGCACCACCACAGCACCACTCAGCACCACCACAGCATCACTCAGTGCCACCCCAGCATCACTCAGCACCACTGTATTATCACTCAGCATCACCACAGCACCACTCAGCACCACTCAGCACCACCACAGCACCACCACAGCATCACTCAGCACCACCACATTATCACTCAGCACCACCACAGCATCACTCAGCGCCACCCCAGCATGACTCAGCACCACTACAGCACCACTCAGCACCAACACAGCACCACTCAGCACCACCACAGCATCACTCAGCGCCACCCCAGCATCACTCAGCACCACCACATTATCACTCAGCATCACCACAGCACCACTCAGCACCACCACTCAGCACCACCACAGCATCACTCAGCACCACCACAGCACCACTCAGCACCACTCAGCACCACCACAGCACCACTCAGCACCACCACAGCATCACTCAGCACCTCCACAGCATCACTCAGCACCACCACATTATCACTCAGCACCACCACAGCATCGCTCAGCACCACCCCAGCACCACTCAGCACCACCACAGCATCACCACAGCACCACTTAGCGCCACCCCAGCATCACTCAGCACCACCACAGCAACACTCGGCATCACCACATCATCACTCGGCGCTACTCCAGCATCACTCAGCACCACCACATTATCACTCATCACCACCACATTATCAAACAGCACCACCACAACACCACTCAGCACCACCACAGCATCACTCAGCACCACTCAGCACCACTCAGCACCACCACAGCACCACTCAGCACCACCACATTATCACTCAGCACCACCACATTATCACTCAGCACCACCACATTATCACTCAGCACCACCACAGCACCACTCAGCACCACCACAGCATCACTCAGCACCACCACAGCATCACTCAGCGCCACCCCAGCATGACTCAGCACCACTACAGCACCACTCAGCACCAACACAGCACCACTCAGCACCACCACAGCATCACTCAGGGCCACCCCAGCATCACTCAGCACCACCACATTATCACTCAGCATCACCACAGCACCACTCAGCACCACCACTCAGCACCACCACAGCATCACTCAGCACCACCACAGCACCACTCAGCACCACTCAGCACCACCACAGCACCACTCAGCACCACCACAGCATCACTCAGCACCTCCACAGCATCACTCAGCACCTCCACAGCATCACTCAGCACCACCACATTATCACTCAGCACCACCACAGCATCGCTCAGCACCACCCCAGCACCACTCAGCACCACCACAGCATCACCACAGCACCACTTAGCGCCACCCCAGCATCACTCAGCACCACCACAGCAACACTCGGCATCACCACATCATCACTCGGCGCTACTCCAGCATCACTCAGCACCACCACATTATCACTCATCACCACCACATTATCAAACAGCACCACCACAACACCACTCAGCACCACCACAGCATCACTCAGCACCACTCAGCACCACTCAGCACCACCACAGCACCACTCAGCACCACCACATTATCACTCAGCACCACCACATTATCACTCAGCACCACCACATTATCACTCAGCACCACCACAGCACCACTCAGCACCACCACAGCATCACTCAGCACCAGCACCACCACAGCATCACTCAGCACCACCACAGCATCACTCAGCACCACCACAGCATCACTCTGCACCCCACAGCATCACTCTGCACCACCACAGCATCACTCTGCACCACAACAGCATCACTCATCACCACCACATTATCAAACAGCACCACCACAACACCACTCAGCACCACCACAGCATCACTCAGCACCACTCAGCACCACTCAGCACCACCACAGCACCACTCAGCACCACCACATTATCACTCAGCACCACCACATTATCACTCAGCACCACCACAGCACCACTCATTACCACCACAGCACCACTCAGCACCACCACAGCATCACTCAGTACCACCACATTATCACTCAGCACCACCACATTATCACTCAGCACCACCACAGCATCACTCAGCGCCACCCCAGCATCACTCAGCGCCACTACAGCACCACTCAGCACCAACACAGCACCACCACAGCATCACTCAGCGCCACCCCAGCATCACTCAGCACCACCACATTATCACTCAGCATCACCACAGCACCACTCAGCACCACCACTCAGCACCACCACAGCATCACTCAGCACCACCACAGCACCACAGCACCACTCAGCACCACCACAGCACCACCACAGCACCACTCAGCACCACCACAGCATCACTCAGCACCTCCACATTATCACTCAGCACCACCACAGCATCGCTCAGCACCACCCCAGCACCACTCAGCACCACCACAGCATCACCACAGCACCACTTAGCGCCACCCCAGCATCACTCAGCACCACCACAGCACCACTCGGCATCACCACATCATCACTCGGCGCTACTCCAGCATCACTCAGCACCACCACATTATCACTCATCACCACCACATTATCAAACAGCACCACCACAACACCACTCAGCACCACCACAGCATCACTCAGCACCACTCAGCACCACCACAGCACCACTCAGCACCACCACATTATCACTCAGCACCACCACATTATCACTCAGCACCACCACATTATCACTCAGCACCACCACAGCACCACTCATCACCACCACAGCATCACTCAGCACCACCACAGCATCACTCAGCACCACCACAGCATCACTCTGCACCACCACAGCATCACTCTGCACCACCACAGCATCACTCTGCACCACAACAGCATCACTCAGCACCACAACAGCATCACTCAGCACCACAACAGCACCACTCAGCACCACCACAGCATCACTCAGCGCCACCTCAGCACCACTCAGCACCACCACAGCACCACTGAGCGCCACCCCAGCATCACTCAGCGCCACCCTAGCATCATTCAGCGCCACCCCAGCATCACTCAGCACCACTGCATTATCACTCAGCACCACCACAGCACCACTCAGCACCACCACAGCACCACTCAGCACCACCACAGCACCACCACAGCAGCACCACTCATTACCACCACAGCATCACTCAGCACCACCACAGCATCACTCAGTACCACCACATTATCACTCAGCACCACCACAGCATCACTCAGCGCCACCCCAGCATCACTCAGCGCCACCCCAGCACCACTCAGCGCCACCCCAGCATCACTCAGCACCACCCCAGCATCACTCAGTGCCACCCCAGCATCACTCAGTGCCACCCCAGCATCACTCAGCATCACTCAGCGCCACCCCAGCATCACTCAGCACCACCACATTATCACTCAGCACCACCACATTATCACTCAGCACCACCACATTATCACTCAGCACCACCACAGCATCACTCAGCGCCACCACAGCACCACTCAGTGCCACCACAGCACCACTCAGCGCCACCCCAGCATCACTCGGCATCACCACATCATCACTCAGCGCTACCCCAGCATCACTCAGCACCACCACATTATCACTCAGCACCACCACATTATCACTCAGCACCACCACAACACCACTCAGCACCACCACAGCATCACTCAGCACAACCTCAGAAGCAACACAGCACCACTCAGAACCACCACAGCACCACTCTGCATCACCACATCATCACTCAGCGCTACCCCAGCATCACTCAGCACCACCACATTATCACTTAGCACCACCTCATTATCACTCAGCACCACCACATTATCACTCAGCACCACCACAGCATCAACACAGCACCACTCAGCACCACCACAGCACCACTCAGCACCACCACATTATCACTCAGCACCACCACATTATCACTCAGCACCACCACATTATTACTCAGCACCACCACATTATCACTCAGCACCACCACAGCACCACTCCGCACCACCACAGCATCACTCAGCACCACCACAGCATCACTCAGCACCACCACAGCATCACTCAGCACCACCACAGCACCACTCAGCACCACCACAGCATCACTCAGCACCACCACAGCATCACTCAGCACCACCACAGCATCACTCAGCACCACCACAGCACCCCTCAGCACCACCACAGCATCACTCAGCACCACTCATCACCACCCCAGCATCACTCAGTGCCACCCCAGCATCACTCAGCGCCACTCCGCACCACCACAGCATCACTCAGCGCCACCCCAGAATCACTCAGCACCACCACATTATCACTCAGCACCACCACACCATCACTCAGCGCCACCACAGCACCACTCAGCGCCACCACAGCATCACTCAGCGCCACCCCAGCATCACTCAGCACCACCACAGCACCAAGCAGCACCATCACAGCATCACTCAGCACCACCACAGCACCACCACAGCATCACTCAGCATCACTCAGCACCTCCACAGCACCACTCAGCACCACCACAGCATCACTCAGCACCACTCAGCACCACCCCAGCATCACTCAGCACCACTCAGCACCACCACAGCATCACTCAGCGCCACCCCAGCATCACTCAGCACCTCCACATTATCACTCAGCACCACCACAGCATCACTTAGCACCACCACAGTACCACTCAGTGCCACCACAGCACCACTCAGCGCCACCCCAGCATCACACAGCACCACCACAGCACCACGCAGCACCATCACAGCATCACTCAGCATCACCACAGCACCACCACAGCATCACTCAGCACCACCACAGCACCACTCAGCACCACTCAGCACCACCACAGCACCACGCAGCACCACCACAGCATCCACCACAGCATCCCTCGCCCACACTCCATCCCTCGCCCACACTCCATCCCTCGCCCACACTCCATCCCTCGCCCACACTCCATCCCTCGCACACACTCCATCAATTGCCCACACTCCATCCCTCGTCCTCTTGCCCTGCCTCTATCTCTCACCCTGCCTCTATCTCTCGCCCTCTCTCTCTCTATCTTTCGCCCTCCCTCTATCCATCGCCCTCACTATCCATCGCATCACTACAGCATCACTCAGGGGCACCACAACATCGCTATGCACTACCAGAGCATCACTGAACGCCTCAGCATCACTCGTCACCGCTACAACATCATTCAGAGCCACCACAGCATCAATCTGTGCAACCATTCAAGAACAACTGATTCAAATATGTTCTCTCAATATTTCAAACTTTATTACAAATGTCACAAAAAAATGTTAATATTTCACTTCTGTTCTTGTATTTTCATCACAATAAAATACACTAAACATAATCTTCCAAAAAGTTATTTGCAAAAGTTTAGGCTATTGACATTATAAATTACAATAACTTTTATTTAAGTATTAAATATTGAAAAAAATACAACCCATTGTTATTTTTGATATTAATACATCTAAGTCATGTAAATACAACACATATTGCATTACAAATGCTATAGGTGTCACGTTTGCAAAAGTTAACACTATTGGCATTGTAAATGTCAAAGTTATTAATTTCGCTATTTTCAAAACAAAAACATAAATAAAAAATGTGTCATTTACAATACTAATACCTCTAACTTTACTAATGCGAGCCCTATTGCATTGCAAATGCTTGTTTTATTAACTCTTTTTTATTGAAAACAAGGCTTGACACATGTGTGATCGACTTATACACAGATTGGCAATACATTGGTAGCATGCAGGTAATACTTTAAAGCATGATCACCTCCAAACAAAATGACAATTTCCAACTGGACGTATTCAGATCCCACTGAGAATATTCTCTTCTGATCTTGGAGGTTCACATATCTCTCCCCTGTGGACATTCCACTGCCCCAATATTGCGTCCATTTATTCGGGCACCCCCTGGCTTCGTATATGGATTTTTCTGTGACCATACACCAGTCCATATCTTTACTCCATTCTGCTATACACGGTGGGCTCTGGACCCTCCACACTCTCGCGATGTTTCTTTTTGCCAACATCAACCCCAAGGTGACTCACGTGTGCTCCCTGGAGTTACTCCAGTATTGGAACTTTCATAGATTCACATGCCTGAATCATTCCCCTTCGTCGAGACGGGAGTCTCTGGTATATAAAAAAGCATTGCTTAGTAGTATAGCAAACTGAAAAGAGGCCTAGGCCCATTTCCCTTTTGCAACCCATAGCCTTTGGTATGTAAAAAAGGCCCAAACTTTTCCCTGAACCAATCAGAGCTCCTCACCCTCTAGAACACTCCTGAGAGAACCTTCTGCCCCTCAGATTTTTCTACCGCATGTTGTGCTAGGGAGTCTCCTTTAATTCTTTACTTTTACAGTATTTTGACTAGATTTGAGGTTTGTTCATCTACCATGTCTGAGAAAGTAAAGAAAGGGTTATTTAGAGCTTGTTCCACCTGCTCTAAGAATAGACTTTATACAGATGACCCTCACAAGGACTGCATCTACTGCCTAGATCCAGACCATAAGGCAGCAGATTGTAAGGTATGTCGTACCTTTTCAAATAAGACCTTGAGAGATCGTGAGGGAAGGCTACTGATCTGGCTTCAGAAGGATAAGGCCAGAAAGGAGATCCTCTCAAGCGAGAGTGAAGAGGAATCTGTGGCGTCTAAGAGATCTCAGAAGAGAAGTAGATCTCCTCAGACACATTCCTCAGGGGAAAGACCTGAGAAGGCCCCAAAAAAGGCCACTCCAGGGTCTTCAGGGCGCAGTCCCTCAAAATCCCTTTTAGTCTCAGCTAAAGGGAAGAAGGGTTCTGCTAGTGATGTAAAGATTGTGAAATCTGCCTCAGATCCACCACAATCACCTCAGAAAATCAAGATTACAATCAAGAGGTCATCTTCTACGCCTTCTGAGGAGAAGGGTACTGTTTCAGCACCGTTGGCGGGACCGTCGACGAAAAAGGGATCATCGACGACGACAAAAACACCTCCGTCGTCGACGAAGAAGGATAATGCTAAAGCTAGTGAGAAAACAGCGTCGCCGATTTCACCGTCGACGACGATACCGTCGGCGAGAGCGTCGACTGCGTCGTCGACGACGGCAGCGTCGACGAGGACTGTGTCGACGACGGCAGCGTCGATGAGGACGACGACGAAAACAGCATCGACTGTGGCGTCGACGACGATGACTTGGTCGACGATGGCGATGGGAATCTCGTCGACGGGCTCTTCGACGAGGGAAAAAACACCAGAAAAAAGGTTGATGCCTCTGAAAAAACCTATAACACCAGAGGTTACATCTCCGAGCAAGGTCTCCCCATTGCTGCCGTCTCACCTGCTGGAAGAGGAAGATTCAGATGAGGAGGATGACGAGTATGGAATTGCCAGTAGCCCTTCGCAAATGCAGGTCAAGTACCAGGAAGAGGATTCTGAGGAGGAATATGGGGGTTATCAGGAACAACCCCAGGAACAGCACCGATATCGCCAACAGCAAAGTGAGGAGATGACAAGTGTGCCATCCTCTTTGTTGAGGGATCTACAAGGCATGTTGGAAGATTATAGGAAGAGATACCCAGCGACTCCAGTCGCTCAACAGGCCCCAGAGGTTACTCCACGCCCTTATCGGTACCAGGGACACCGGTTCGGAGGAGGGAGATTGTGCCGGAACCTACTGCTAGGTCTCCACCACCGACGGCACGCCAGGATTCCTCGGATGACGATCATGAGGATGGGGAAATTGCGGACACAAGTGCAGAATGGCATGACTATATCGCCCCCTCACCGTCTACCCCTCCACAGAAACCGGTAGATTCTCCACCGGAGGACATTAGTGGTTTTCATAATTTGATGGAAAGGGCCACTAAGAGATTTGCACTGACCATGACAGTGGAGAAGACGGAATGTTTTTTATACGACTTCAAGGATTCATATCGGAAATCCGTGCAAGCCCTACCTATAGTGTCTCATATTTGGAAGGAAGGATTAAAGGTCATGGAGACGCCAGCGACGGTAAGGCCGGTTCTGGCCAGACTAGATAAGAAGTATAAGGCGCCCATGGATACTCCTGCTTGCCTTTTGGGTCATCCCAAACCGGATTCTGTTATTACACAAGCGGCACAACAGAAATCCAGGAACCCATCTGCTCTGATCGCAGCACCTCCAGACAAGGAGGGCAGAAGGTTGGATAATGCGGGAAAAAGGTTTTCCTTAATGTCGGCTCTGTTAGTGAGAGCTGCTAATGCCCTCGCTATCTTGGGAAGGTACGAGAGGCAGATGTGGTGTGACCTATCTCCATACATCAACCAGGTGCCGGACCCAGAGAAACAGGAAGCGAAGAAGATTCTCATGGAAGGGGAGAAGACTTCGGCTGAAGTCTTAGACTGCGCTATAGATATAGCGACCACAGCGTTTAGATCCCTGGGAGGAGCGGCGGTACTACGCAGGCAGGGATGGCTGAGAGCAACAGCGTTTAGGCCGGAGGTGCAAAACAAAATATTAGACCTCCCTTTCAATGGGGAAGAGTTATTTGGAAAGCATATTGATGATACTCTGCAGAGTATCAAAAAGGATACGGATACGGCAAAGGCTCTAGGAACACTGCAATACAGGAAAGCCACTTTTCGTGGCTCCAGGGGTAGAGGACAATCCTCGTATAGAGGAGGATACCAACAGGGGAGATAGTCTTCTTATCCGTCCTCATCGCAGCCTTACCGTCAACCATACTGCCAGCGTCAATCAGGAGGATACACAAAATCAACTCCAAGAGGACAGGGTGGCAGAGGAAAGGACAACGCCCGTCGACAATGACAACCTCCATCTTCCGACAATGTCAGATGCTCCCCTGGGTGGAAAGATTGCTCACTATCTTCACAATTGGCGGAAAATAACAACGGACCAATGGGTCCTCAAAATAGTTCAATTCGGTCATACCCTAGAATTTCTTCAAGCGCCCCCTGTACGCCACTGATGCACCAGAAAGCCAACTATCTGCATCAGCTCCGGCAGGAGATTCGGACAATGCTCCGAAAGGGAGCAATAGAACCGGTACCGAAAGCCCAGGAAAACAAGGGGTTTTACTCCCGGTTTTTTCTTATCAAGAAAAACAAGCTCCAGTGGTGCCGCCCTTCTGGATCACAGATCCTTAAACACCTATCTCAAGAAACAATCTTTCAGGATGGTGTCTCTGCAGGACATCCTTCCGTTATTAAACGCAGGAGATCATATGACTACTTTGGACCTACAGGACGCGTATTTCCACGTGCCGATACATCCTGCACACAGACAGTACCTTCGGTTCTGGGTAGCCGGAAGACATTACCAATTCAAGGTACTGCCATTCGGCTTGAAATCAGGGCCAAGGGTGTTCACGAAATGCCTGGCTCCAGTAGCGGCTGTGTTGAGGAAACAAAAACATCAAATATTTCCTTACCTCGACGACTGGTTAGTCAAGTCACCATCAAAGGTACAAGCCAGAGCGTCAACACAGGCCTGCATAGAATTATTCGCCAAACTAGGATTGACTCTCCACGAGGGAAAATCGAACCTCCGCCCAGCAAAAGTGATCACATTTCTGGGGGCAAAATTGGACACGGAATGCAACAAGGCGTTTCCCTCCGAGGAAAGGCAACTAAGGATTGTGTCCCTCTTCCGAGACTTTGTAAAAAGAAAGTCTCTTTCAGTCCGCAAGTACAAATCCTTACTGGGCACGATGTCATCTTGTATTCCCCTGGTACCTTGCTGCAGGCTAAGGATGAGACCATGGCAAGAGCTGATCGATCTCCAATGGCGACAAGCGGAGGGATCCTTCGACGATACAATAGGGGTGACACCAGTGATGGTACAGGCAGCAAATTGGTGGACGCAAGAAGCAAATGTGTCTCAAGGACTGACATTTCTGGCAAGAGCGGCTCCTCTAGTGGTTACGACGGATGCGTCATTAGAAGGATGGGGAGCTTTCCTTCAGGACCTTCAAGTCAGCGGTCGTTGGAAGGCGCAGGAGCAGCAATTACACATAAATCTGCTGGAGCTCAGAGCGATCCGATTGGCATTGCTGGATTTTCTGCCAAGGATAAGAGGTTCGCCGGTGGTAATAAGAACAGACAACACTATGGCGATGCATTATGTGAACAAGCAAGGGGGAACAAGATCTCTCTCCCTGTCTCAGGAGGCCCAGGAGATATGGGAATGGGCTCTTCAGCAAGGAATATCATTGGCAGCAGAACACCTCCCGGGGGATCAAAACGTCAAGGCGGATACTCTCAGCAGGCTCAAATCGTCCTGCCACGAATGGGAGCTAGACCAGGGGATCCTGGACAGCGCCTTTCAAAGATGGGGAACACCGATAGTGGACCTCTTCGCTACAATGGAAAACAGAAAATGCCAGTACTTTGCAAGCTGGCTTCCCCAGAAGGGATCATGGGGAATGCGTTTTCCATGGCATGGTCCGGCATCTTTGCCTACGGTTTTCCTCCAATTCTACTTCTTCCCCGCATACTGGTGAAGATCAAGAAAGAGCCGTGCAGACTGATCCTAGTAGCCCCGTGGTGGCCCAGACAACACTGGTTCACGGAACTGCTGCTACTGTCGGAGGACCGTCCAATTTGGTTGCGTCCAATTCCATCGCTTCTAACAATGTCCAAGGGGCAGGTGCTCCATCCGGACCTGAAATCCTTGCGATTAGCAGCCTGTCTCCTGAACACTGTGAGTTTAGCCATCTGAACATCTCACATGAGTGTAGAGAGATCCTGTCCAAGGCCAGAGCGGAAAGTACCAACAAAACCTACAGGATGAAATGGAAGAGGTTTTGTCTGTGGTGTAAGAGGCATAATGTGCACCCTCTTACTGCTGCACCTCATCAAATTATTCCTTACATTCTGCTATTGGCAAAGTCAGGATTAGCACACGCCTCCATCAAGGTGCATTTGGCTGCGTTATCCCGCTACAGGAGATCATCGTCAGGCCCATCCTTATGGTCATCAAGGATTATCAAACAGTTTATGAAGGGAATATTCAGGGTCTTTCCTCCAGTGAGGCCTCCACCACCATTATGGAATCTGAATATTGTACTCTCTCAATTGATGAAGCCACCATTTGAACCAATACACAGGGCAGACCTGAAGTTCTTGTCCTGGAAAGTGGCCCTTCTCATTGCATTGACTTTGGCGAGAAGAGTAGGGGAACTTCAAGCGCTCACGATTCAGGAGCCTTTCTTACAATTTCAAGGACAAACCCGAAGTTCAGTCAGTCAGTCAAAGAATCTTTATTCGATTTAGTTAAAAATCATACAAAGAGGATAAAAAGATTTTTATACATATAAAAAACTATTATACAATGTCATACTAATCAAATTCCTGTAACAAAATATTAGGGCTTGTAAGAGGGCGGGTTTGATAAACAGGCGTGGAGGCGGTAGTGGTGGTTTAAAGGAAGAAGGTTTATTAACAACAAGTGATGATGTGATGGGAAATTGCAAAGAGTCCTCAAACTTTTCCTCTTCTTCCGATGTTTCCGGGGAAGTGTCAGGTGATGAAAGGGCCCGTGTGGTCTTTGCCTTGTCTTCAGGACGTGGTGGTCCTCCCCGGTGGCTCATAGGAGAAGGGAGGAATAAAGGAAGGTACCGTGACAAGGAGAAAATTAATCTAGAGAGAAGTTTTCCCTTCACTTCACCTTTTTAGTGTACAGGGCCAATAGTGAATAACAGAGTGGTAAAGGGTTGAAGTTTAGATAGTACAGGATATTTGCAGAGGTTTATAGTGCCTAAGAAAGAAACTTTGGAAGTGCTCACAAAGACGAATGCTCGCAATGTCTAGGGTAAAATCAACAAGAGTGTTCCCACTGATTCTAAGTTGTACGTTTATGAAGGAAATAAAGACATTCAACAATAGAGCGCTGTGCCTTTAACCGTCCAATGTTTCCGGTCGAGGTCCGGTGATATTCACTGAGGCACAATGCGCGCCAATACCCCTTAGACAAAAAAAAATCCTCCCTGTGTCTTTTCCCACCCGCTACCCGTTACAATCCCCTAGAGCCGATGTCACTCACCGACCCCGCCGTAACTCTTCCCAGAGTCACAGCCGCTCTCCAGCATCCACCGGACACCACCAGTCCTCACACCAGCTGTCTTCGTAGACGTCCTGTTCGGTGTTGGGCTGGCTCTCCTGGGGTCCCGCATCTTCTTGCACTGGGTCCGTACCGTCGGCAAGGGCTCCTGCCCCTTCTACGGGTCCCGCGTCTTCTTTCTCAGTCTCCGTCTCTGTACTCCTTTCTCCGTCTTCAGCGAGGGCGCCCGCAGTCTCCGCCCTCATCCCTTTGTAGCGGACTCTCATTCGTTCTGCCGTATTGCATCCGGGTTGGTTCACCTCCTCTTCCGGGTTACTGCCTTCACAGCTTCCGACCTCCTGAGAAGACACAGCAAAGGAGCGTGGGTGTTGCGGTTCATTTTTATGACAGCGCAAGGTACGGTTCTCATCTAGTCCGGCCTCCTTCTCACATCCGCTTTCCCTTGCTGTCCTTCTTCTAGAGTCTGTACTTTGGGGATATCTGGACAAGTAGTCAGCATTGCCTTGTTCCTTTCCTTTTCTATGTTTAGTCTGAAATCTATATGGTTGTAAAGACAGAAACCATCTAAGTACTCTTTCGTTATGACCTTTATTCCTTGCTAGCCATTCTAGAGGGGCGTGGTCGGTAAAAAGAGTAAACTCCCTCCCTTCTAGATAGTACCTCAAGGAGTCAATGGCCCATTTGATGGCCAGGGCCTCTTTTTCAATAGTCTCATAGTTTTTCTCTTGTGGAAACAGTTTGCGACTAATATATAGGATTGGTTTCTCCCCTTGTAGTGTTTCCTGTGACAGAACTGCTCCCAGTCCTTGGTCAGAGGCATCTGTCTGCAAGATGAAGGGTCTAGTGTAATCAGGACTGATCAAAACAGTATCTGATGTTAGAGAATGTTTCAAAGTGTCGAATACTCTTACTACCTCAGCAGGAGGAGATTTCAAGATTGTTTCAGTTTGACTATTTTTTTGTAGGAGGTCAGTTAGTGGAGCTGCCAACTGAGAAAAATTAGGGATGAATCTTCTATAGTACCCTAATAACCCTAAAAAGGCTCTCAAATCTTTTTTGTTTCTGGGCAGTGGAATTTGTGAAATAGCTGTCAGTTTAGATGTCTGTGGTCTTATCACTCCCTCTCCTAACAGGTACCCTAAGTACTTCACTGTCTGTGCAGCCAAATGACTTTTGGCAGGGTTTATTCTTAATCCATATGACCCCAAAGTTTGTACTACTTGAGAAAGATGTGATAGATGCTGGTCCCAACTATCACTATATATTATGATGTCATCAATATAAGCCCCAGCGGAATTGCCATGGGGTCTCAATACTATGTTCATGGCTCTCTGAAATGTGGCCGGTGCCCCATGTAAGCCGAATGGCATTACTTTGAATTGATATAATCCATCAGGGGTAGAAAAAACAGTTTTTTCTCTATCCTCCTTTTTGAGAGGTATTTGCCAGTATCCCTTACATAAATCTAAGGTGCTAATATACTTTGCTCTCCCTATCCTTTCAACCATTTCGTCCACCCGAGGGAGGGGGTAGGTATCAAAATCAGAGATCTTATTTACTTCGCGGAAGTCTATGCAAAATCTGACTGAACCATCCGGTTTGGGTACAAGCACAATGGGCGAATTCCATTCGCTCCTAGATGGTTCAATAATATCCATTTATAACATGTTTTGTATTTCTTCTCGTATCACTTGTCGGCGTGCTTCTGAGATACGATATGGTCTTAACTTCACTTTTTTCCCCGGTGGAGTTTTAATGATATGTTCAATAAGAGTAACCCTCCCCGGTTGTGTAGAAAAGGCATGGGACAAAGATTGCAACCTTTGACTCAACTCTTCTTTCTGGGGGATTGGTAGTTCAGTATAAATTCTTTGTTGGAACAAAGGGACTGAGGTCTCTGCCACACTCACTGTTGCCGGTGCTGGTCCCTCCCACTTTTTAAGCAAATTAATGTGGTAGATTTGGGTTACATGTTTGTTAGCATCAGTTTCAATGCAGTAGGTAACTGGAGTGACCTGTGCAATGACTTTATAAGGTCCATGCCATTGTCCCAACAACTTTTGATCTGAGGTAGCCATCATGAGTAAAACAAGGTCTCCTATCTGAAAGGATCTATTCTTAGTTCCTTTGTCATAATGCCCTTTTTGATTACTCTGGGCGTTTTCCAGATTGGTTCGGACAATATCCCGAATTTGTTTTTAAGTTGGAGACATATTCCGGGAGAGGTTTTGTATTGTCAGGTTCATTTTCCCATTGTTCTTGAGCCATGTCAAGTAAAGTACGGGGTTTGTGTCCATACAACAACTCAAAAGGAGAGTATCCAGTACTTCTTTGTTCCCTACACCTAATGGCGAAGAGTGCTAGAGGGGTCTTCCCACTTGCGTGCTTCTAACGCCAGTATTTTTTTTTTTTTTGTGAAAAATCTTTATTGTCAGGATGGCAAAAAGCATAATCACATCAACATATGTAGACCGCATTTACATGTCAACGTTATTTGCATTCAGGAGAAATGGATAAAACATGCTATGTTCCAACATGTAGCGTTTGCCTCTTTGATTTGTGCATGGAGCAGTCATGAATAACTGGTATATACCACCTGTGTCATTTCTTCATAGTACTACCACATGTTAGTCCATGAGTAGCTCACTCTTGGAATGTGTATTCGCTCCTAACATTTCAACTTTTAGATAGAATAAAAACAATAAAACCCAACTAAGGTCATCATTTGGCAATGGGTTATGTCCTTACACAGTCAGCAGTCGGCCATTCCAAATGCGCTGTATTATTCCCAGGGTAACATTGCAACCCTGCCCCCTCCCGTCACACATCAGTACTCAATAGGTAGACCCACTCCATCTAGTCCTCATCTTCCTCAGACTCCGAATCCCCCCCTTCTGGCAATGGTTCACACGGTTCCCCCCTATACTTGTTCCAATGCGTCCACACCCTATTCCATTTGCGGGGGCATGCCCGTAGCACATACACTGCCCTTTCTTTCACCATTAGGAGGTCCATGTTCCTGATCCACCCAGCTACCGTAGGCAGTTCCGGGGCACCCCATTTTTGCGCAATGTCTCGTTTGGCCACCGTCACAGCCAACGTAACCCACAGCTGCCCATACCTGTCTAGGTCGTTAGGGTCCCAAATGTTTAGCAGGCACTTACGGGGTTCAGGCAGGACTGACACTTCCATGGCCTGGGAGACCGTGCGCATAATTTGCCTCCAGACTTCTTGGATCCGTGGGCAATCCCACAAAGTGTGGAGCAGAGTACCCTCCTCCCCGCAGCCCCTGAGGCAGTAAGGGTGCGACGCCCTCTGTATTTTATGTAGAAGTGGTCTAGTGTAGTAAGTGCGGTGTAGAATCTTGAGTTGCACTAAGCGGAACCTGGCCGATATGCCTACTTCTCGCGGTGATGCAAGCGCCTCGTTCCATTCCGTCTCATCCATCTCACCCAGTTCCCCCACCCATTTCTCTTTAAGCTTCTGTGTGGGGTCCGGTAAGTTGTTAACTAGTTTTTTATATGTGAGTGAGGTTGCCTTCTGTTCCATAAAATCCGTCAGTAACCTGTCCTCCATTGGTGACGAGTCCGGGAGCGGGGTGTCAGGTGGAATTGCCTGTAGGAGTGCGTGTCGGATTTGCACATATCTGAATGTCTCAGTGGGGCCTAAACCATATTGTCGTTGGAGTTGGGAAAATGCAAGCACCGTGCCCCCCTCCCAAAGGTCCCCCACCACTGAAATTCCTATGTTGTCCCATTGTGTGAATCCCTTGCAGGACCTCAAGTTCCCCAGCGCTTTAGTGTCCCACAGCGGCGTTAACCTGGTGATTTTCCCCTTCCAACCCAGACGCGATTGCGCTGTGTGCCATAGTGTCGCCGTGTGAAACGTCGGACCGATTAGGTTCTTTACTTGCGAGTAATTGTATAGCACAGCGAGCATGCCATCTGTACCCAGCTGTGACCAGTCCGCCTTGTATGCTGGGTCTCCCCGTGGGATGTGGATCCAGTGATTAATTATTTTAAGTTGGGATGCCCAATAATATAGCTGGAGATTGGGTAGTGCAATCCCTCCCTCATACCAGTCCTTCACCAATTTATCATGCGTTATTCGCGCTGGGCCATTGCTCCACAGCAAGCTGGATATCAGTGCAGCGACCTGTTTAAAGTATCGCGGGCCCACGATATAAGGGGAGTTCTCAAGTACATATAGAAACCGTGGGAGAGCCATCATTTTATATAGCGCTGCCCGTCCAAGGAGGGTCAGCGGCAGTGTAGCCCAGAATTTAACGTCCGCCCGTAGGCGTGCCAGAGGTGGCAGCAAATTCTTGGTATAATATTCCGCAGCATCAGTAGTAACGAAAATTCCCAGATATTTAAAGGAGGTGGACGATATTTTTAGGGGACAGTCGTCATGTAACGTTGGGGCCGGGCCCCTGATCACGTATATTATGGATTTGGCAAAAACAAGAAAAGAGAGGTCAGATCAGGCTATTGATCAATCTAAACGCAAACTTTACAGACCACAGTTCATGGAGTTAACACAAGATTCGACTATCACAACCGATTTGGGTGATAAAGAAAGCCCTCACACACTGACCTAGTCAGTGTCATGCTTCATCATCGGGCCCCACCAACAGAGGCCGAATGCCTCTGTGGTGTGCTACGACGCCAGAAAGACTGCGGAGCAGGTTTTGTGTTTGGAGGGCGTGCTCTTGTTTACAGTGAAAGGTTTAAAAGTGCCTGAAAAAGGGTATCGAAAAAAATATATTTAATAAATGATCCCTGAGGCACAAAATAAGGAGTATTATGTGTCTGTATTTACATGCCAAGGTTTAAGGTTGGTAAAATACAGAATATACTCAATTTTTTAGTCAACATGTTTCAGCCATAAGGGTGGTATATTACCGTGGCATTCTTCAGGACTACACCCCGGCGGTATGGGCTCTCTAATCACCCACCCTAACCTGGGGACGTGAAAGTGAAAAATAAGAAGTGAAAAAAGTGCATAAAAACAATGGAAGAGTGAATTACTCAATTCCAAAAAATACTCCGTAAATTTGGAGTGTCACTGCACTTTCAAAAGGGGCGCTACTAGCACCATGGGTCTCGGGAGGGGATCGGAGCGACCTGGCACATCGCCCTCAGCGCTCTCGACCCACTGTTAAACCTGTTTGTGGCCTCAACTCCGGACCCCGAAGAATGCCACGGTAATATACCACCCTTATGGCTGAAACATGTTGACTAAAAAATTGAGTATATTCTGTATTTTACCAACCTTAAACCTTGGCATGTAAATACAGACACATAATACTCCTTATTTTGTGCCTCAGGGATCATTTATTAAATATATTTTTTTCGATACCCTTTTTCAGGCACTTTTAAACCTTTCACTGTAAACAAGAGCACGCCCTCCAAACACAAAACCTGCTCCGCAGTCTTTCTGGCGTCGTAGCACACCACAGAGGCATTCGGCCTCTGTTGGTGGGGCCCGATGATGAAGCATGACACTGACTAGGTCAGTGTGTGAGGGCTTTCTTTATCACCCAAATCGGTTGTGATAGTCGAATCTTGTGTTAACTCCATGAACTGTGGTCTGTAAAGTTTGCGTTTAGATTGATCAATAGCCTGATCTGACCTCTCTTTTCTTGTTTTTGCATAATTGACCGGGGACTAAGAGAGTGTCCTCATTCTCCCTACCTCTCCTTTTGTTGTTTAATATTATGGATTTGGACCAATTCAGGGTATATCCCGACGCCTTGCCATGCTCATCGCACAGTGCCAATAGGGCAGGGATCCCCTCGGTGGGATTGACCATGTAGATCAGCATGTCATCCGCATACAGGGAGACTTTGTCCTCCCACCCTTCCTCCCAGGTGATGCCGCGGAACAGTGGCGTCGCTCTGAGCAGGATTGCCAAAGGTTCCAGCACCAATGCAAAGAGAAGGGGCGATAGCGGGCACCCTTGCCTAGTTCCTCGCCCCAGTGGCAATGGTGGGGAGATGTGACCATTCGCGACCACCTGCGCGACCGGTGATGTGTACAGTAACCGCACCCACGCAAGATACTTTGGGCCGAAGCCCATTCGGGTCAGGACAGCGAACAGGTATTCCCATTCCACCAGGTCGAACGCCATCCTGGCGTCCAGGGATAGTATCACAGCTTGGTCCGTAAGGAGATGCGCCCGCGCCAGCACCCCATGTAGCCTCCGCAGGTTCAGCGCCGTGCTCCGGTGAGGCATGAAACCCGACTGGTCGGGGTGTATCAAAGTGTGTAGGTGTTGTGTCAGGCGACTGGCTAGGAGTTTCGCCAATATCTTCGCTTCAATGTTGAGCAAGGAAATGGGTCGGTATGAGGTGCATTCAGTTGGTGATTTAGCTGGTTTGGGAATGGCCACGATCGTGGCCGTGCGCTGGTCGAGTGGGAGCAGTGCCCTCTCTATACTATCATTGTACATATCCAACAGGGGTCTGGCCAGCACCGAGGCTGTCGCTTTATACCATTCTACTGGTATGCCGTTAGGTCCCAGTGCTTTGCCGGATTGTAATGCCTGTATCGCCAATTGGATCTCGCCCTCTGTCAGGTCTGTTTCTAGGTCTTGCTGCGCTTCGTGTGGCAGCACAGGGATATCGATGTGGCCGAGCGAGGCCATTGCCTCCTGTTCCGTGACGGACCGTAACGGGGTGTATATCCCCTGAAAGTGGCGTGCTAGGGTGCGTACTATTTGTGCCGGGTGTGTCTGTATCCTGCCCTCATGATCATATAGTCTCTGTATCCCTCTGTTACTGCCGCCTCGCTTGTCCAACCACGCCAGCATCTTCCCAGCCTTGTCTCCCACGTTATATATTCGGTGTGCGGTGTTTGCTAAGTGCCCCTTAGTAACCGTTGTCAGGTGAGCCTGATGTTGCTGCTGTCGGAGGTGTAATGTGTGAGCGGTTTCTGGGGTGGGGTCTAACATGTGGGCAGTGTTCGCTGCGCCAAGCGCCAATTCTAAGTTTGCAAGTTCCGTCCTGGAGTCCCTTTTATGCCCAGTGATTGCCGCTATGGCTGCACCTCGTAGGACCGTTTTGTACGTCTCCCAGAGCACCGAGGGTGAGGAGACCGTTCCTACATTTTCAGCAAAGTAATGTGTTGTGGCCAGTTTGAGTTTTTTCCTGACTCCAGGAATCTGAAGATAATTGGGATATATCGGATATATTCTGGCGCGTTTCGACTCTTTGGTGGTAAGGTGTAGTAAGACTGGGGAGTGATCGGAAATGCCCCTGGGTAGGATTTCCAGCTTATCTATGGAGCCCAATCCTATCCCTAAAAGGAGGAAGAAATCAATACGCGAGAGGCTGTTGTGTGTGGAGGAGTAGTGCGTGTACTGGTTCGCCGTGGGATTCAGTTGACGCCAAGCATCCGTGAGGCCCAGTGCGTTCAGGAAGCTGGGAAGAACCGCAGCCCCTCTTGGGCGGTCTCGTGTGGGGAAGGTGTCAAGCAAGGGGTCGGTGATAGCATTAAAGTCCCCCCCAATGATTATGTCTCCCTCCGGAAGATCAAGAAGAAATTGCCCCAGTGCCGGTAGTGCTGTAGAGTGCAGCGCCGGGGGGATGTATACTGACACCACATTAAGGGCTCTCCCCTCCCACTGGCCAGAAAGCGCCGCAAAGCGTCCCTGATCATCCGTCTTGTGGCTATGAACCAGAAAGGGTGAGTTTTTCTTAAGGAGTATCCCAGTGCCCCTGGAACCCGTAGTAAATTCAGCATGAACTGCCATGGTGTACCCGCGTCTATCTAGAGCCTTGCATGTAGTCCCTGCCAGGTGTGTTTCTTGAAGCAAAACCAACTCAGGCCCATGGCGTTTGACGGTTTGCAGTACCAAACCCCTTTTAATTTTATCCCCTAGTCCCCTGACGTTCCACGTAAGCAGTTTCAGTGGGGGTACCATCGTCAGCGCAGGGGTGCCCTCAGTGGGTGCAGCTTGCTCTTGTCGTGCCATCTGTTTTCAAGACCAGTGACGCCAATGTGCAGCAGTGTGGCGTATCCTGCATGAAATGACGTGTGTCGGAGCACCAAGTGTGGATGACCAGCAATGTGACCGTGTTTCTGATGTAAGTAGAGATGACCAATAACGATAACCATAACATTACAACTTTCCCCCCCCCCCACCCCCTCCCTGCTCCCCTGCTCCACGGACGATGTCCCGCCCGCATCCCCAACTTGGCAGAGTGCTTAGTCCCTTCCCTATCTATCTTACTTGCTCGTGGGGTTGGTGAGTCCCCCACAGGCATCGGCCAATGCCCGCCCTACTCAGCTCCATCAGCTACGAGGTCCCAAGGGCTGCAAACGTGCCGGTCCATATGTAGCACAGTCAATCAACCCCTAACAGGTTGGCCTGAGTCGAGAGGGTCTCTCTCTAGATCAGAGTCCAGTCCCGCGGCTCCCTCTTCAGTCGTAGGACTAGTGGTTTGGTGCTCCGTCGTCCTCCCGTTACGTTGGTTCTGGCGGTCCCTGTGCGTTCGCTGGGGTTGGCCCACCTGCCTCCAGCCATCTAGCCATTCTCGCGCCACCTCCGGTGTGTCAAAAAACCATGTCTTTCCCTCGGCCACAATCCGCAATTTGGCGGGGAAAAGCATCGAGTAGGGCAGGCCCCTGTCACGTAGCGTCTTTTTTACTTCAGTGAAGGATTTCCGGCGCCTGGCCACTTCTGCCGTGTAGTCCGCAAAAAATGCCAAAGTCGAGTTCTGAATTTTTACAGGCGGTGCGACCCTTGCCGCCTGCAAGATGGCGTCTCTATCTCTGAAGTTGAACAGCCTGGCCAGGACAGGTCGCGGTGTGGCTCCCGGTTTGGCCGCACCCCCAGGGACCCGGTGCGCCCTTTCAACAGAGAAAAAGTTTGACAGGCCCTTCGGTTGTAGCTTGTTTTTAATAAGGTCCTCGATGTACAGGTCCATGGCGCCTTTCCCCTCCGATTCCGGAAGGCCCAGGATGCGGACGTTGTTCCTTCTGGAGCGTCCCTCCTGATCATCCAGCTTGTCCTGTAGTTGCTTTGTGACCTTTTCCATTCGTTCCATCGCCACGTGCAGGTCCGAAGTGTCCTCAATGAGTGATTTCGTGACCACCTCTACTTGGGACACTCTCTCTGACATTTTCTTAAAGTCCGCTCTCAGCAAATTAACTTCGGAGGAAATAGTGCCCACTGTTGCTTGTACCTCAGTGAGGGTTTTCATAATGTCCTCCAGGGTTACTTTCTTTGTCCCTTCTGTGTCCGGAGGTGCACCAGAGGATTGGCGCCCGCCACCCTGAGAGTGTCCATGTTGACTGTACGCAAATTTATCAAGTTTTGCTTGCGTCGTCGCACTTCTCGTGCCTTTGCCCGCCATGGCGTCGCGCTCACTGTCGTGCAGCCCGGTCTCCTCCGTAGTTCACCTGTCGTCAGGCTATGTGTGATTGGTCGGGGGTCTTACCGTCAACAGGAGCCTGCACCGCCACCCACAGCGCCCCAGTATATCACGGCCGTGGGGTCGCACTTGCTAGGAGGCCGGTCTCAGTGCTTTTGTCGTGTGGCCCTCCACGTGTGCACTCCGCTCCTTCGTGGTCGATGTAGCACGCCTAGCACCAGCGCTGTATTGCGTTGCCGGCGTTCTCTGGGCAGGGAGCACCCTGTAAGTAGTGTCAGACTCCCTGCGCGTTCCTGTGCTGCAGCGCCGGGGTGGATTCCCAAAGAGGCTGCAGCTCCGTCCAGTAGTTCGGAGTGTACAACAGGCGCCCCCTCAGGACAGGTTCTGTGTGCCACGGGACAAGGAGCAGCGTTCTCCCCCCCGGGTAGGCTTGTACAAATGTCCGATGCGCGGATCTGCGGCCGTGCTGCTGGGTCCCCGGCTCACTCGGGCTCACCTCGCAGTGGGTGCGGTATTCCCAATCTTCATCTCATCCCCAAAATGGCGTCGCCGATATTCAGGGACGTCCCCGCTTGCGAGGGTGTTCACTCCGCGTGTGGGCGATAGGCGCAGCCAGTCCGGGGCGAAGCAGCCGATGTCGCTCCCTCAGGGGCTCACTCCGGTGACACGGAGCGGCGAAGCACGTCTTCCTGCGGATCACTGCAGGTGCCGGCTGGTGTCAGCGCGCCTCAGCCGGGCAGGGTGCACTTTCGCCCGGGTCCGCCAGGCACGCCAGGCCGGTGCTGCCGGGCAGTTAGAGGCCCCAGCAGTCCGTCTCAGAACGGAGCATTTCCCGGCATCGGATTTTCTCCGGGAGCGGATCAGTGAGTGCCGCTTGCGTTCTGAAGCTGATGTCGCTCCTTCGAGCGGGCGATGTCACGGATAGTAGTACGGATTTGTGCACAGGCCGTTATGCCTTGCGGAGCTCCCTCTTCAAGCTGCCGCCATGCTCGGCAGTTGGCCACGCCCCCCCCCGCCAGTAGTTTTTTTAATGTGGTCTTAATTTTGGCATTGTATCTTTCCACTAAGCCATCTGTCTGGGGGTGATATGCTGCTGTTTTTATTTGTTTTACGCCCAACTGATTACAAATGTCTCGCATCATTTTGTAAACAAATGGGGTCCCTTGATCCGTTAGGATCTCTTTGGGAAATCCTACCCTAGAAAAAATTCCAATCATAGCTTTTGATATGTTAGTAGTGTCTGGACGGCGAAGAGGTACTGCTTCTGGGAATCGAGTAGCATAATCAACAAGCACCAAAACATAGCGACACCCACTGCGTGAGGGTAGTAAGGGACCTATTATGTCCATGCCCACTCGACTAAATGGCTCATCAATAATAGGGAGGGGACGCATAGGCACTCTAGGGGGTTGATATTGGCTATGTTTCTGGCATATTGGACACTCCCTACAATATTGTTTCACCTGCTGGTATATTCCTGGCCAATAAAACCGCTCAAGAATGGTTTTCTCCATTTTATCTGCCCCAAAATGACCTCCTAATAGATGACTATGAGCTAGATATAACACTTTGTCCCAAAATGGCTTGGGGATTAGCAACTGGGCTTTCTGATTAGGACCTCTTTTTCTATATAATAAACCCCTTGTAACAAAGAAGTATGGACATACATGTTGTGGTTTCTCATTTTCATGAGCTTTACTCCATGCTTCTTGGAGTATATGGTCCTCTCTTTGGGCAGCATGAAAATTCATGTCTGTCTCCCAGGGATTCTCTTCGGGAATAACAGGCATAACCACAGGAACTCTCCCTTTCTCCGCCCTTCTTTGCCTTCTGCTTTTCTTTTGTTTGGAAGAAGGACATTCCTTCCGAGCATCAGTGGAGAAAGGTGCGGTAGATAGCCAATTTTCTTCGGTCACAGGAGCATTCTGTAATAGTTGGGTCAATTTGGGATAATCATTGCCTAGGATTACTTGTTCGGGTAAACGTGGTATAAGGCCTACAGTCATGGGTGTACCATCATCCTGAGAGTGTTGGATCTGCACTTGAGCAGTGGGGTAGGGTTTCGTGTCTCCGTGAACACATTTAATGGCCACCATTCCATCTATAGGTCCTAGCTTTTCCCCCAAATCCTGAGGTCTGACTACACTATGTAAACAGCCCGTGTCAGCCAAAGCAGTTAAAGGTTGTCCATTCACTGAAACCGTACACCTATAAGGGGGTGGTTTCCTTTCTGTAGGGGAACAGTAATAGTTACGGGCCATCCCGATCTCCATGGGTTCTTCTTTCTGGGTACAGAATCTAGCTATATGTCCCATCCCTCCACACTGAAAACATTGTGGACCTGTAGAAGTTGGACGTGTAGGAAAAGGAGCACTAATAGACGGGGCACTTGGTATGAAAGTCAAGGATTCAGGTTTCTTGATTTGAGGAGGACTGGGATGTCTAGCTCCTGTTTTCCCCGGGGACTCATCTTTTCCTTTTTGGAAGTCTAAAGCTCTATGATAGGCACTCGCTATTTCAACAGCGGTTTCCAGAGTAAGGTTTGCCTGCTGCCGCACCCATCTTTGAATTGGAGGTTGTAGAGATGTCAGATATTGTTCTAGATAGATCTTGGCCATGATTCCGTCCTTATCGGTAGTAGCAGGTTTAAGCCACCGATCCGTCATATCTTTTACTCTGAAGTATAAGGCACGTGGGGTTTCTTGAGGTCCTTCTTTCATCTGCCTTAACTTCACCCTATAAGTTTCCTCATCTATTCCTAATCTTTCCAGTATACACCTCTTAATGTCAGCATAGGGAACTGCTCCTTGTAAAGTCGCTGCTTGGTATGCGGCCTGTAAGTCGCCAGATAAAAAAGGTCCCAAGTATTGGCCCCATTTCTCGGCCGGCCATGATGCTGCAGTCGCCATTCTCTCAAAGTTATTAAAGAAAAAATCAGGGTCTTCTCCTGCCATGTATCTTTGTAGCACTACAGAAGGTAAAGTGGTAGAACCTCTTTGTTGTCCTAATACTTCGGCAAGTTTGCCCATAGCTGCTTCGTGTGTTTGACCCTGTCCAGAAATGACTTTTTGGATCTTGTCCCGGTCTTCCTCAACCACATTTAGAAACCGTTCCATAATTTTCCCCAGGTGTTCTTGATTTTCAGCCATCTTAGCCATGGCGGCCTCCATCGTGCCTTGTGATCCCACTTCTGACACCACTTGTAAGAGGGCGGGTTTGATAAACAGGCGTGGAGGCGGTAGTGGTGGTTTAAAGGAAGAAGGTTTATTAACAACAAGTGATGATGTGATGGGAGATTGCAAAGAGTCCTCAAACTTTTCCTCTTCTTCCGTTGTTTCCGGGGAAGTGTCAGGTGATGAAAGGGCCCGTGTGGTCTTCGCCTTGTCTTCAGGACGTGGTGGTCCTCCCCGGTGGCTCATAAGAGAAGGGAGGAATAAAGGAAGGTACCGTGAGAAGGACAAAAATAATCTAGAGAGAAGTTTTCCCTTCACCTCACCTTTTTAGTGTACAGGGCCAATAGTGAATAACGGAGTGGTAAGGGGTTGAAGTTTAGATAGTACAGGATATTTGCAGAGGTTTATAGTGCCTAAGAAAGAAACTTTGGAAGTGCTCACAAAGACGAGTGCTCGCAATGTCTAGGGTAAAATCAACAAGAGTGTTCCCACTGATTCTAAGTTGTACGTTTATGAAGGAAATAAAGACATTCAACAATAGAGCGCTGTGCCTTTAACCGTCCGATGTTTCTGGTCGAGGTCCGGTGATATTCACTGATGCACAATGCGCGCCAATACCCCTTAGACAAAAAAAATCCTCCCTGTGTCTTTTCCCACCCGCTACCCGTTACAATCCCCTAGAGCCGATGTCACTCACCGACCCCGCCGTAACTCTTCCCAGAGTCACGGCCGCTCTCCAGCATCCACCGGACACCACCAGTCCTCACACCAGCTGTCTTCTTCGACATCCTGTTCGGTGTTGGGCTGGCTCTCCTGGGGTCCCGCGTCTTCTTGCACCGGGTCCGTACCGTCGGCAAGGGCTCCTGCCCCTTCTACGGGTCCGGCGTCTTCTTTCTCCGTCTCCGTCTCTGTACTCCTTTCTCCGTCTTCAGCGAGGACGCACGCAGTCTCCACCCTCGTCCTTTTGTAGCGGACTCTCATTCGTTCTGCCGTATTGCATCCGGGTTGGTTCACCTCCTTTTCCGGGTTACTGCCTTCACCGCTTCCGACCTCCTGAGAAGACACAGCAAAGGAGCGTGGGTGTTGCGGTTCGTTTTTATGACAGCGCAAGGTACGGTTCTCATCTAGTCCGGCCTCCTTCTCACAGGGCTATAAAAAGATTTTAAAATACAACTCATTGGGAAGAACCTGGTAATGTATTGCGTGATTTAGTTCTAGCCGCAGCCACTAAGAGTTTACCATGCAAAATGTGATGTGAATGTTACACAGTGATTGGAGATAAAACAAAGCTGGTCTCACCTGGGAGAAACCAGCCTCCCTTAAAACAGGTAACAGATGTTTTTTCCTAAACTTCAAAAAGAAAACACAAAACATAACATAATGCAAGGTATCTTGAACAGAAAAGTTATCACAGGTGCAAGGCGGAGCTGACTCCGGTTTATCCCATGTATTAAAATGACCCAAATAAAAATGTATGAGGTTAAATCTGAACTTAGTCAGAAGAAACCTGTGAAATGGCCTAGTGACAAAACTTAGGTAGGGTTCAAGTGCAATGGAGTTCATTCCGAAGTTGCCAACTGACTTTCATTTGAACGAACCATTGGTGTTGAAACGTTTCTTTCCTCATCCGTCAACAGCAGTGGAACGAGTATTACACTCGCTGGACGTTCAAAGATGTATGAAATTTTACCTGAAAGAAACTAAGGCGTTTCGCAAGTCTTCTCAGTTGTTAGTCGCTTTCAGCGCACCCAGGAAAGGTTTCCCGCTGTCTAAGAGGGGAATTGCCAGATGGATTTCCAGTGCGATTGTCTACTGTCATCAAGCTGCTGGAAAGCCGTTGAATGCACGAGTTCGTGCCCATTCCACGAGGGCGGTGGCCACATCAACTACTCTGTTTGGAGGAGTGCCAATCCAGGATATCTGCAGAGCAGTGACCTGGGCATCTACGCACACCTTCACCAGGCACTACTGCTTGGAGGCAGCTGCAGAATCGGATGCAGCGGTGGGAGAGGCGGTACTGCGGAATATCATCCAGTAATGAGGAGCCTTTTTTACATCCCTCCATCCATACTTTCTCTTGTTTACAAAATCACATTTTATATAAGTATTTATATATATGTATATGAGATTATGCTTCATTTTCAAATGGTATGGGATGATTATGAAATGTATCAGAGAAATGTGCTTTGTTTTTCCACTGCTCGCTATTCTGATTCAGGCATGTGAATCTATGAAAGTTCCAATACTAGAGTAAGAAAACAAGTTACTTACCTGTAACTTTAGTTCTCCATTATTGGAATCTTTCATAGATTCACATGCACCCAACCTCCTCCCCTGAGAGGCTCACCTCAGATTTAGCACAGGAAGTGTGTTATATGCACAAGTGCGCAAAAAATCTGAGGGGCAGAAGGTTCTCTCAGGAGTGTACTAGAGGGTGAGGAGCTCTGATTGGTTCAGGGAAACGTTTGGACCTTTTTTACATAACAAAGGCTATGGGTTGCAAAAGGGAAATGGGCCTAGGCCTCTTTTTAGTTTGCTATACTACTAAGCACTGCTTTTTTATATACCGGAGACTCCTGTCTCGACGACGGGGAATGATTCAGGCATGTGAATCTATGAAAGATTCCAATAAAGGAGAACTAAAGTTACAGGTAAGTAACTTGTTTTCTTCAGGTCAGTAGGGCCCCATACATTCAGGAGGGCCAATTTAATATTACAATCAATCTGTTGTCCCAACGCCTCCTCCATCAGGTGCACCACTGCCTCCCAGTACTTCTGGATAACTGTGCACTCCCAAAGGGTGTGGATAAAGGTGCCCTCCAGCCCACATTGTCTCACACAGCCACCATCAGAACTATATCCCATGCTAACCATCAGGGTCCCAGACAGGTAGGATTTAGGGAGAAGCTTTAACTGCACTAGGCGGAGTCTGGAGGAGATGGTCACCTCCCTAGGGGAGGCCATCGTGGCCAACCACTCCTCGTCATCCAATCAGGCCACATCATGGTCCCATTTAGCCCTCAAACGCATTAGGGAATCTGTCATGTTATTGATCAGCTTTTTGCAAATAAGTGATATGGCTTTCTCTGGTAGATCGCCATCCAGAATGCTATCTTCGAGCTGGGAGGACTCAGGGAGTGCACTACCCCTAGGAAGAACCGCACACAAGGCATGTCTAATCTGAAGATATCTAAAATGTTCAGACCGGGCTAGTTCATATTCTTTTTGCAGCAGTGAAAAAGGGACCACCTTGTCACCCACCTTGAATACACCTATGAGGTCCTAACCATCTAAGCCCTTGGAACGAAACAGTCTGCCCAGTTGCTCACTGTGCCAGAGTGGTGTGGCCTGTGTGAATTTCCCCTCCCATCCATAGCTCCTGGTAGCCACTTTCCACACATGTGCCGCGTGCCCAGTCGGACCAGTCAGAGCAGGCTTCAGCGATCGCACATAGAGAGCCCCTTCAAAGCTGCCACCCGGGAGAAGCCTTCGGTCGATCTGAAAGGCTGGGTCGCCTGCGGCCTGGACATGCATTGATTGATTGCTGCGAGGTGTGATGCCCAGTAGTATTTCTTTAGATCTGGAAGTCCGATGCCCTCGTCAAACCCCCCCAACGTAAGTTTGTGTGTTGCAATACGATGTGGTTTACCCTCCCACAGCAAGTCTCATAAAATACAGTAGATTTATTTAAAATACGCAGAGCCAACCGGGTGTGGAGTGTTTTGTAGCGCATATAAGAATATGGGAAGGCATTTTGAATAGGGCTGACCGTCCCAAGAGGGAAGATATTTCCAATGTAGGACATCTGATTTAAGACGCACAGGAGGTGGCAGGAGGTTGAGACTGTAAAATCTGGACAGGTCTTTAGAGACTTATATTCCGAGGTATTTGAAGCCATCAGTGGCTTCCACCAATCGACAGCCCGGAAGGAGTGAAGGCCGCCCGCCATAGCGGACATAAAGCACCGTCTTGGTCTAGTTAATAGTATAGCCTGCAAATCTACCGAACACATGAAATATATCCAGGACCACATTAAGGGAGGCAGCCGGGGAGGCCAGATAGAGTAGTATGTCGTCCGCATATAACGATATGTGATTCTCCCATCCAGACATCCATTTGAGGCCCCTTATAGCGGGGTCTTAGCGGACTCACGTTGCCAGAGGCTCAAGGGTCAAGGCAAAGAGGAGCGGAGACAAGGGGCAGCCCTGTCTGGTGCCCCTACCGAGAGTGAAATCGGCAGACTTCCTATTGTTGACTACTACCTAGGCGAGCAGTTGGTGGTATAGAAGCCGCACCCAACTAATAAATTCGGGGCCGAAACACAATTATGGTGGACTGCAAACATGTATGGCCACTCAATGGTGTCAAATGCGGAGGAAGCATCAAGGGATACCACCACAGCGTCTTCCCTGATTGTGTCGGCCCGGCACAGCACTCCGTGGAGTCTGCGCAAGTTGGGGAGGTGTTTCTGGCAGGCATAATTTCTGATTGGTCTGCATGGACCACACAGGTAAGAACCCTAAGTAATCGGGAGGCAAGAACCTTCGCTAGAATTTTTGATTCGCAATTAAGCAGCGAAATGGGTCTGTAGGATGAACACTTATTGGCCGGTTTGCCCGCTTTATGAATGACAACCATGTTAGCGAGTCTTTGATCCTCTGGCAGGATGCCTCCCTCCCTGCTTTTGCTGAACATTTCAGTAAGATAGGGTGCCGTCCTGCCCGCTGTGAGCTTGAACAGCTCAATGGGCAATCCGTTGGGGCCAGATGCTTCCCCCATGTAAGTCTTGGATGGCTTTTTCGACCTCCGCAACTGTGATATCTAGGTCGGAATCAGAGCGCTCATCGCCAGTGAGTGATGTCATTGAAATATCACGTAGGAGCGAGGATGTTTCTACCTCCGTATGCGCTGAGTGGGGGGTATAAAGAGTCCGATAATATTGACCGAAGGCATCCGCATCCGGACCTAACACTAGATGGCAGGAGTATTCAAAGCATGTGTATCTACAGCTCTACATGCCAAGAACAACCCTTTATTTACATAAGCTAATTTCTGGCTGTAGGCCAGAATTGAAAAGAAATTGATTTACCATTGACAAAAACAAGCCAATGTTTTACATGTAAAGATGGAGATCAAATGACATAGAAGAAGTAAGCAGGACACACTGTAATGCTGCTAAGTTGCTCTCTGTAGCTAGCTGGCTCTGTATATGATATTATCACCACGTGGTAATACCGTGCACAGAGTCCAGGGGTTCCCCAAAAGTGTACAGGGCTCAACCCAAAGTGCTTTATTAGTGGTAGTGTGGACTAGCAGCCTTAGACTTAACACAAATGAGTGTAAGACATTTATTGCACACACATGATCAATTAAGGGCACACGATACAAGAAGGAGATCCAGACCAATTTTATAAAATTATACGTTGTTTGTACTTTATTTTAAGACCCAGGTCTTCGTACTAAGCAGTGGGGGGAGGGGGCCTCAATAAAGAGGTGGTGGGGCAAGTGGAGGGGGGGGGAGCCCGGGAGGGGAAGCACGCACGGGGAGAGGGTTTAATAATTATAAAAATAAACACTTGCCTGGAGCTACCGCCCACCTCTCGCATCACGCTTCGTCCTTCCTGGTCCCAGCAAGCACTGAAATCCCCGCGCTGCTCTCATAGCCTGAGCGGGCTGGGAAAATGCTCCGCTCACACCAGAAAGTCTGTGGTAGTTTCTCTGGCCCGCAGTTCAGTGCTGCCAGGCTGAAGAAACCTAGATACGCCCGTGTGTTTTGGTCAGCCTGAGACGGCCGGACAAACATATGCGCACTTAGGGTGTGCACATGGCACTCCTCCTCCCCATGCCCCACCCCTCCCTGTGTAAGATGGCTCAGAGCCGGCAAATGAAAAAGAAAACAATGACATAATTTTATTTTCTCATTTGCTGGCTCTTAGCCAGGCAGTGGGGTGGCACTCCTCCACGATTGCGGAGGAACCGCCGCTGGTAATAAGATGAGTACGTTTTTAATTAAAAATACTTTTCACTTTCGACACTTATGAACTTTTTCACACTGTCCAATTTTATCCTATAGGGAAAACAATATTGTGGTTACACTGGTCAGTATCGAACCTACAGATTCAGTCTTTGGAGCCAAAAGTGAGCAAGGGCCAGGGGTCAGGTAAGTACCAAAACAGCCCCACCAGCGGCACAGAGGCAGCTGGGAGCAGAGATCAAAATTGGAGTTTGACCCAATGCTTTCCAATGGAGACTGTGTGCCTGGAGCAACACTGCTTCGGTAAGTAGATCAGTTTCAGGGGTAAAGCTTGTGGGGTTAGGTTAAGCACAGGGGGAGGGGGACACAGCGCGCACCAGTGGAGAAGTGTGGCTCACCGGTTAGAGGAGGCAGTCCCGGATGCAGAGGTCAGACCTGGGACCAAGGTTCAATCCCCAATGCGGGCGGGCCTTGAGCTCAAAATGTCAACGGACTCGATAATTCTCGCCTCGGTGCCTACTCGAATCGTGGGTTCACACTCTGCAACTCTGGGCAATAGCTTGCTTAATCTCCACTACAGCCCCCCAGTGATGGGATGCCTGGTCTTCACCTTGGGGTTGCCCAGTAGGGGTAATCTCGCAGGGAAAGGCCAGGACGGGTTCTCAAAGCAAGCGCCTTGAGACCTTACGGTGAAAGGCGCTATATAAGAACGTATGATTTACGATTTACCAACCATACACCACCAGCGGCACAGAGGCATCTGTGTGCAGGGCGTAAATTCAATGTCGGGAGCCCAATGCTTGTAAATTAGGAACTTCTCGACAGTAAAGAGGCTGCATGTGTGGCACCGGAGGTTGCCGGAGGAAGACCAGAGTCTGCAGAGATAAGTTGGAATGTAGGCAGGTGTAGGGGCACTGTGGGTTTAGCTCACCAAGGCCGAGGGGCTTTGGGTACAGGAGTGTCTTTGGATGTCGGAATCTTCTTACCGAAGCTGGTTGCTGTCGGGGGAGCCCCTGGAGGGAGGGCAGGAGAGGTCAGCCAACTCTGAACACGAGGTCAGCATCACAGTGGGGACTTCACTGCACAGATGAGCCACTCAGACTCAGGCAGTGGGCATCAGGTGCAGAGTGGACAGGAGACTTGGATCCACCTGGATCCGGAGTCTTTGGAGTCAGTTTCTTCTGGAAATGTCCACTGCCCTCAGGAGAGTGGAGTCTTAATTGAAGGCAACTGTCCTACCAGGGGTTTTGGAGGTCGTTGTTGCAAGACAGGTTGCAGGGTCGTCGAAACCGGAGACAGGGCTAGGGCTGAGGCAGTTGTCGTCTTCTGGCTTCTACTGCAGGGTGTCTTCTTTTTTCTTAGGTCATCACAGATCTGAGGGACAGGTCTGAGGTAATCCCCGAAATAGTAAATTTAGGAGGCGTTTTAGGGGTGTAGCATGTAGGGCCATGGGCACCTTGCCTGGAGTGGCTACACCCTCTATTATGCCACCCTCCTATTCCATCACCATTTGCTATGGCACAATCCCAGCACATAGTTTTATGCTCTGACCAATATTTTGTTTTAATGGATGGTAACAGTATACATTCTATCATTTTCAGAACCCAAAATTGAAGGTCTGCATTTTGGTTCTCCCTGGGGCAGCAGCACTCAATTCTGTGACTTCTTGACAGCAAAACCCCCAACCACAGGAATTTATTCCCGTTTCTTGCTGGGGTGCAGCTTAAATTTACTTGGCCCTAGATGCAAAATGGCAAATAGAGCCAGTAACTGAGGTGCTCGAAGCATTACACAAGCTTTTTGAGAATGTTAACTCTAATGAAGAGATCTGGATAAAATATGATTGCAACAGCATTGAAAAGGGGACTTAAATTTAGATTTTGTCAGAGTTGCAGCATGCTACGAAGAACACTAGGAACAAGATTACTGCTATCGAAATCCATGGAAAGCAAATGATGCTGTTATTGGGGCAGTGAGTCTCCACCAATGTTTATTATTCACAACTTGGATGAGCCAGGAAAAAGGTATTAGTCATAAATATGTCATACAAGAGCACAATTGTTATGAAACTAAAACCTCAACTATTTGGCAAGCTTTTTTAGTCCGATGACAAAGATCAAAACAATATGATATGCAACTGTACATGGACAGGGAGAATGAGTACTTGTATTTAAATGTTTTTGCGAGAAGTCTTTTCGCGGAAAGCAGACATGCACCCTGCCTAAAAAAATGTATGTGAACTTGTGTAATGTAAATGATGCTCATGTAAAGTGTTCCGATATATTTGGGTTGTGTCGAGTTTGCGCTGTATGAAAATGCCCCAAAAAAAGAACTAATACCTCAATCACAGCACGAGCAGCAGACCGACCCTAATTAAGATAAACCGATCCAAAATGTGGTTCATAGTCCACGCAAAGACAAGGGAGTTGACGCAGGAAGTTACACCTTGTAAGAGCTGCCAAATTAGAAAGCAGCAAAGAAGAGTGATAATGATGCCAAAGAATGGCAAGTATCGAGCCGGCTAAAAACACCTTTTCAGGGTTTTTTTTTTTTTAGATCCAATGGATCATTTCCAAGCGACAGTGTATGCACGCTGCCAGCAGGCTTAACCTATCAAAATGTGCATTTTTAACTCTGTACAGAGGGAATGTATTCCCAAATTGAAAATCATGTGATTTCCCAAGGAATGCACAGGGAAACCTGTTCCAAGTGCAGATTTCCTTATGGCTGCCTTGAGGGGCTGTTGAATTCTTATAAGTGGTAAATATGCACCCCACTTAGAAGTTAATCTGTGGGTGTAGAATTACTACTTTGCTTGTGCATAGAGCCCATTGAGTACATTGGATAAAGCATTGATCACAATGTCATTATGTACTATTCTATGCTCTGTTGTACTATTAGTTAACGTTTTTGCACCACCTATAACCATAATTTATTTTCCTCTCAGTCAGACTTACAAACCCTGGCTCCTTGCTGGGTAAACCTCGATAGGGTAGACTGATACCCTGCAAACATATTATGTGATTGTTAGCAGGTAATGTAATGTAATGTAATGTGTCTAGTAAAGCGCACTTCTGCCCTGAGGCGTCGTGGCGCTGTAGACCGCTGGGGAACCCGTCCTGGCTATCCCTGTGAGATGGTCCCTACTGGGTATCTCCAAGGTGAAACCAGGCATCCCCGGCGAATGTGGGGGGCCGTTTTAGAGATGAGGCAAGCTTATGCCCAGAGTTGCCGAGTGTGATCCCTGGTTAGAGTAGGCACTGAGGCGAGAATTATCGAGTCCGCTGACCCTGGTCCACGACCCCGCCGCGTCGGGAATTGAACCCTGGTCCCGGGCCGTTCTCTTCTTCTGGGTCTGCCGCCTCTAACCAGTGAGCCACACCACTCCACTACTTTGCCGGGTTGGACGGTTTATCTCGATCTGTCCAATCCTGAACTGACCTGTACCTGCTACGCTAATGTGCAGTGGTGGGACGGTGCTAGAAAGTAGGGGGATTGAGTTGGATCCCGGTTATGACAGCTATTTCTGGTCTGGTTCTGGGATCCGGCTGACCCAGGGCAATATGCTGAATTTGTCCTGGTGCAATTTTCCGACACACAGACATATTTCAACAGCACAAGCATGTTGCCTACATTCCATTTGGTGCAGCAACCAGCAGGCAGTGAGGGTTTACTTATTCTCACTTTCAGCCAGGCACAAACAAACACCTAATTTAATGGTCATTAGAAGTTCCTTTGTTCAAGTAGCATCCTGGCTGGGAGCAATCCAGGGCCTAACATGTAGATGCCAATGCATAAATAAAGGTATATTACTTAATACTTCACTATTATTGTGAAGAAACCATGACTTGGAGGCAGGTTTTTGACTTTGTTCAACCAATGCAAAAGATGTGCATGCACTGCAAGAATTCAAGATGTATCTGTTTGTATGAGTTATTACGCTAATAATGATTTCAATGGCACCTACTAATTTATTTTTTATTTAGGTGTTTTATAGCGCTACTCATCCCAGTGTAAGGTGTCAGAGCACTTTACAACGCACACAAAACATAATAAATTATACAAGTGTGTAAATTAATGTACAGGAGGTGTTACATAAGACAATCAGGGTAATTAGATGTAGGAATGTCATACTGTCCCTACTTGTAGACATTTTATGTTAAGACTGAACCGTAGGGAGAAAGACAATGGGAGTATATAAAATGTAACACAGTGGTTGAGTTTGTCTACGAAGAAGATTTTATTGAGTCCCACAAGAACAATTCTTTGCAATCTTAGAATAACAAAAGATTGAGAAAAACATAAGGATCTAGACTCATGATTTACAGTTCGAACACAGCTCCTTGATTCCAGTAAATAGGTCACTGTGCTGTAATAAAAGGATTGCAACTTATGAAATAGAAGTAATAAAATGATTTGTGTCAAAAGCAGTCGCCCAATTATCTATCCACATAAAATGCAAATCTATAATCTGCATGTTACAGGTTGTGCTTTGTATCAGGCACATTAATCATCTATGCTACTTTAGGAGAGTTTGGACAAAACAAAGAACTCTACCAGAAGGCATTAACCCTTTCCATGCGCATGACAAATGGTTTTGTCATGCCTCACAGTGCTTGTGTGCGTTCGACGGAACCATTCTGTCATGTGCACATGAGCTCCTTATTTAATTTGCCTCAGGAGGTGGGGAAGCGCTTCACCAACTTCCTGAGGCATTTTTTCTTCTTCAAATTATTGACAACCTCGCGCATGGCACGCTGACGTCGTTACAGATGGACAGAATGCAGAACAATGTCATACATTCACCCCAGTACAGAGATCTGGGCCTAAATCCATCGTTTTTTTGCCCTCCACACCACCCCAGTTCAGACATGGCCATACTGGGGTGAATGTATGACATTGTTCTGCATTCTGTCCATCATCTGTTGTTTTGCATTTGTCACCCCGAGTGGGATGGGTATGCTCACACGTGAGTCCCATGCTCTCCACACCACTGGAGTCAAGCTATCCTGGCTGAAGACGGCTGACAGCCAGAAACCGGTCCTAGGATGCTTGATTCCGGTCCAGGAAAAACATGGCTTGGCAGTTCGGGCTGGACTGTTCCCATGAGGCACA
The DNA here is from genome assembly GCF_964263255.1 of Lissotriton vulgaris. Taxonomy (NCBI): domain Eukaryota; kingdom Metazoa; phylum Chordata; class Amphibia; order Caudata; family Salamandridae; genus Lissotriton; species Lissotriton vulgaris. The sequence goes on from NC_141693.1 coordinate 1,222,302,513, forward strand.
GAGTCAAGGCTGATTTGCATATGGCCATGTCTGAACTGGGGTGGTGTGGAGTGCAAAAAAAAGATGGATTTAGGCCCAGATCTCTGTACTGGGGTGAATGTATGACATTGTTCTGAAATCTGTCCATCAACTGTTGTTTTGCATTTGTCACCCCGAGTGGGATGGGTGTGCTCAGACGTGAGTCCCATGCTCTCCACACTACTGAAGTCAAGCTATCCTGGCTGAAGATGGCTGATAGCCAGAAACCGGTCCTAAGAGGCTTGATTCCGGTCCAGGAAATACATGGCTTGGCAGTTCGGGCTGGACTGTTCCCATGAGGCACAGAGTCAAGGCTGGTTTGCATATGGCCATGTCTGAACTGGGGTGGTGTGGAGTGCAAAAAAACGATGGATTTAGGCCCAGATCCCTGTACTGGGGTGAATGTATGACATTGTTCTGCAATCTGTCCATCAACTGTTGTTTTGCATTTGTCACCCCGAGTGGGATGGGTATGCTCAGACGTGAGTCCCATGCTCTCCACACCACTGAAGTCAAGCTATCCTGGCTGAAGACAGCTGATAGCAAGAAACCGGTCCTAGGATGCTTGATTCCGGTCCAGGAAAGACATGGCTTCGCAGTTCGGGCTGGACTGTTCCCATGAGGCACAGGGTCAAGGCTGATTTGCATATGGCCATGTCTTAACTGGGGTGGTGTGGAGTGCAAAAAAACGATGGATTTAGGCCCAGATCTCTGTACTGGGGTGAATGTATGACTTTGTTCTGCAATCTGTCCATCAACTGTTGTTTTGCATTTGTCACCCCGAGTGGGATGGGTATGCTCAGACGTGAGTCCCATGATCTCCACACCACTGAAGTCAAGCTATCCTGGCTGAAGACGCTGATGGCCAGTAACCAGTCCTAGGAGACTTGATTCCGGTCCAGGAAAGACATGGCTTGGCAGTTTGGGCTGGACTGTTCCCATGAGGCACAGGGTCAAGGCTGATTTGCATATGGCCATGTCTGAACTGGGGTGGTGTGGAGTGCAAAAAACCGATGGATTTAGGCCCAGATCTCTGTACTGGGGTGAATGTATGACATTGTTCTGCAATCTGTCCATCAACTGTTGTTTTGCATTTGTCACCCCGAATGGGATGGGTATGCTCAGACGTGAGTCCCATGCTCACCACACCACTGGAGTCAAGGTATCCTGGCTGAAGACGGCTGATAGCCAGAAACCGGTCCTAGGATGCTTGATTCCGGTCCAGGAAAGACATGGCTTGGCAGTTCGGGCTGGACGTTTCCCATGAGGCATAGGGTCACGGCTGATTTGCATATGGCCATGTCTGAACTGGGGTGATGTGGAGTGCAAAAAATGATGGATTTAGGCCCAGATCTCTGTACTGAGGTGAATGTATGACATTGTTCCGCATTCTTTTCATCAACTGTTGTTTTGCACTTGTGAGGAAGTCACCTGCGATTTTGGTCCCAAACTCAGCTGCCCTCTAGTGCAACCTACCAAGCCCAGACCTTTCTGAAAGCTAGACACCCAGGGGAGTCCAGAGAGGTGCAGCTTGCGTGGATCTCCCAACATTTTCCTACCCAAAATCCTCTGCAAACCTCAAATTTAGCTATAAAAAAAATAACATTTTCCCTCACCTTTCTGTGTGGGAAAGTTGTAGGGTCACCGGGCGCCACAAATTTCCTACCACCCAGCGTTTCCCCCAGTCTCTTGATAAAGATGCTACCTCACTTGTGTGGGAAGGCCTAGTGCCCGTGACAGGAGGGTAACATTTTTATCGGGATACTTGGGGGAATGCTGGGTGGATGAAAGTTTGTGGCTCCCCGCAGATTACAGAACGTTCCATCACAGAATTGTGTTGAAAAGAAGGAGCCTTTTCAAAGTAGAAGCTGGTAGAGATGTTTTATTCAGGATCCAAGCACAACACCAACAGTACAGCAGTAATCTCCATCTCAATGTCCCACCATTCTAGCATGCATCATCGCATTCTATGACATGGTGACATTCTAGATATAACCAGAGACTAGGAAGCCTACCAGATCATAACACATCTCCTTCCGAATGAAGAAAACAAAACATTGATAAAAAAAGGAAGTAAAGTTAAAACTAAGCAATATAAGAATAATAAAACAATGCAAAACAAAGATCATTAAAAACTTTGCAGAACACAAAAATACAAAAGATGCAAGGAAACAGAAATACAGAAATCTGACCATCAGTATAGAACATAATCCTTAAACTTGGCAGGTAAGTTTTTACATCTTCCGGAGGAAACATCATCACTGCAGCTGACGTCCACATCTAAGGAGACATGATCATCAGAAGAGTGATCTAAAGGAGGCACACATAGACTTGAAGATGAATCTGATTTTTTTCCAGAATACCTCACAAGTCTAGACATGCTCCATATACAACCTGTGTCAACTTTCACTATATTTTTCTTAATAGCGACAATGGTAAAGGTATCAATGAAACCAGATTACCCTTTAAAGATATGTTTGGGATTTTTCACCATGACTTTGTCACCAAGATTCCATTTCTTCCCTTAACACAGTTTTTTAATCATAACTGGATTTGTATTTTTCTTGGTATTCAGAAATTCTGGCACGTCTATTTTCAACAGAAATGCCACTTCCAATACCAACTGGTAACCAAACTGGATTTAACTTTGAAACAGCCTTTCTCCCTCTCAAAGCCTCAAAAGGAGACTTCTGTATGACTACATTGGGAGTGGTGCGGTGTGCCCACCCTGTATCTTTCAAAACATTATTAAAAGACAGCTTAGATTCTAAAGCACTTTGGGCACAACTTTTGACGACACGGTTCATCCTCTCAGTCAAACCATTAGCCTGAGGTGTATAGAAAGCTGTTTTCTGATGAATAATATTGTGATCTTTCAGAAATTTGCATATTTCATGGGAAACAAATTGTACCCCATTGTCCATGACCAAGAACTTTGGTACACCTTCAACGGCAAAAACATCTCTGAGAAAATCAATTACATTCTTGGTGCTTACAATGGACACACATTTGGTGGATACCCATATTGAAGTGTAGTCCACTAATAAAATAACAAAACGCTCATGATGAGGTAAGAGCTCAAACGAGCCAGCAATATCTAATCCCAATTTAGTCCGCACAACATCAGGAATCTCCACAGGAGACAATGGTGCATGGCTAGGAATGCGAGATTTATCACTGGCAGCACACAATACACAATACTTGATTACTTCCTCTAGGGAAACATCCTTTACAACGCAACTTTTACCACGCAGTGCTATTACAACGCAGGTTTTACAACAAAAACCATTACAACGCATTGCTCTGGAAGGCGTTCTAGGATAGGGAATAGATTTAATTTACTATCCAACACCTTCCCTAGTGTCCACGGGGACTGGAGTTGGAATAGTAAATTAAACTTTTCACTATCCAGCACCCCAAAGCGCTATGCGTTGTAATGGTATGCGTAGTAAAACCTGCGTTGTAACAGCATGCGTGGTAAAAGCATGCGTTGTCACGTCATACATTCCTTCCTCTATCATGTGATCCATCCCAGGCCACCAGTATCTTTCTCTCACCCAAGCCTTAGTGAGACTCCTGCCTAAGTGTCCCTCATGCCCAATTTGATTATTCTGTTCCTAAATAATACAGGAGGGATTGCTCTATCTCCTCTCATAAGATTACCTCCATAAAATGACAACTCATCTCTAATGGACCAATATGGCTTCATTTCCTGGTCCAGAGTCTTATAGTCAGGCCAGCCTTGACTCGTCCTTAACCTGAGAGAAGAAAGGATTCCATCTTTCTTCACACCATCCATCCACTCTTCATTTGACAAGGTTGACTCAGTCACCCAACAAACATTCTCAATCTCAGACTCACTCGGTTTGTTCTAGATAGGTAGGCATGAAAGACAGTCAGTAGATGTATTACTCACTGCAGGTATATACTGCACACGAAAGTTAAATTCTTGCAGACCCTCACTCCAGCGTTTGAGTCTGGGTGTGATATTCTCACTCTGGCGGAAGGAAAACATTTGAATCAAAGGACGATGGTCTATTCTAACCAAAAATGGAATGTCCCAAAGATAAAACTTAAAATGCTGAATAGCCCAAAATACACAAAGAGCTCCTTTCTCTCAATAGACAAATAATTTGCTTCTGCATCCTTAAGAGCTCTAGAAGCAAAAGCAACTGTTTCCTCCTCTCCACCCGCAATTTGGGAGAGTACCGCCCCAACCCCTTGAGGCTGGCATCAGTAGTCAGTACCGTCTTTCGCTTGACATCAAAGTGCCCTTAAGTTGGCAATTTCCCAATCTCAGTCTTAATGTCAACAAATGACCTCTGACAGTCATCTGTCCACTCAAAATGTGTGCCTTTCTTAGGTAAAGCTCTGATGGGTTCGTCAACTGTGGCAAAACCCTTCACGAACTTAGAATAAAATTCAGTCAGTCCCAAGAATGACCTGACTTGATCTTTATCCTTGGGTGCAGGAACTTTTACTACACTTTCCGCTAGCTCTAATTCGGGCTGAATCCCATCACCAGAGATTACATGTCCCAAATAAGTGACTGACTTCAATCCCAAACGGCACTTCTGTTTTTTCACAGTAAGACCCCTTTCTCTCAATCTCTCCAAAACAGACATAAGAGTAATACTGTGTTCAGTCTCATTCTTCCCATAGACTAAAGTGTCATCCTGATAGAACATGGTGTTAAGTATTCCCTTCTGGACCATCTTCATGACCCTCTGGAAGCATGCTGCAGCTGATGCCAGCCCAACAGGCATTCTTAGGAAACGGTAAGCTCCCAGAGGCGTCACAAAAAACGTAAGGTGCCTTGAGTCTTTATGAAGAAGCACCTGGTGGTAGGCAGACGACAAGTCCAACACACTAAAGACTTGTGCCCCCTTAAGCATACTAAGGGATTCAGAAATGTTCGGTAGGGGTTGGCGATCTACCCAAATCCATTCATTTAGGCCACTCAAGTCCACACACATTCTCACACTGGTACGACCATACTTGGGTGCCAAAACGATGGGGGCCAACCACTCTGAACTTTCAATTTCCTCAATAACCCCCAACTCTAAGAATCTTTTGAGTTCAGACTCTAATGGTGCCATCATCATATTGGGCACTCTTCTGACTTTATGAACACAGGGTACAGCCATTTCCTTTAGGACAATCTTATGCTCAAACCCCTTAAGACATCCCAAGGTGTCTGTGAAAATTACGGGAAATTTCTCGAAATAACTTCAGCCTTGATCTACATTTTCACTATCTACTAACATAACTTGGTCCTTGGGATCTTGCACCCTGGGGTTAAGCACAATGCCTAAATCAGTCTGATGTCTCCACCCTAAAAGGTAATCCCCTCTTACAGCCACATAAACTTTAGCAAGTGTACATCCTTCTTTAAAACAAATGTCAGCTTCTACATAACCAAGATCATCGATTTTGGCACCACCATAACTGACACGGTTTATATAAGGCGGCAATAATTTACATTATCCAACCCTACTATCTATTCCCATTGCTTATTGACAATCATGGTAAATGGTGATCCTGAATCTGCAAGGACTATAAGGTTATAACCATCTACTGTAATGTCACATTCCGGCATTATTATTCTTCCAGAATCAACCTCTCCGTTGTTTTGTTCAATCTTCTTCACTACTTCTTCGGCATCAGTTTCAACCTTGCTTTGATCAATGCTCAATATTATAGTACGCACAGTGTCTGTACTTTTTTCTGGGTTACGAGTTTTAAAAGATTTAAGAAGATGACGATGATTTACACACTCTGGCATAGTGCCCTTTAATACCACACTTATTGCAGATTGACTCTATGGCAAAACAGTGAAGATAATTTGAGAAATGTGAAAAACTGCTACATCTAAAACATTTGGGTTTGGAAAATTCACCAGAAACTTTATCATTGGTGTTGCTACTATTGGTATTAAGAGGACGATTCTCGCGGTCAAGTTTAGTTGGCAGCCCTCTGGGAGAACTACGTGGCCGCGTGTCTTTATCTGAAAGCTTATGTTTCTCAATAAGTGAGACCATGGCAATACTGTCACAACACTACAAGGTTTCGCCATCAACCAGAGCATGTACATCGCTTTGTGCCTCTTTTTTAACCTCTCTGTTTTTCCTCATCTCTTTTACCCAAGTAGAAGTGTTCTCCATACCTTCTACAATGGCAACAGCCTCCTTTAATGATGGGTTCTTAAACAATAATTTCTCCTGAACTCTAATGTAATTAATACATCTCACAAGCTGATCTCTGACAAGTGAGTCTGAGAGTTCGCCAAACTCGCAAGTTCTCGATAAGGTCTTAAGAGATGTGATGTAACTTCCAACCTGTTAGACAGAGCCTTGGACTCTAGTAAAAAACGTAAGTCTTTCTAAGACCACATTAATGCGAGGACCAAAATACTTCTCTAACATGGTCATGGACATTTCGTAAACGTCTGCAGGCTCACCATCTCCACTACCAGTGGGAATCAAATCCATGCTATCATATATGTTCCTTCCTTCCACCCTTAAATTATGGAGGAGAATGGCTTGTTTTCTGAACGCTGACAATTTTTCTCCTGTTACTACAATATACGAGTCAAATAAATTCCTCCATCTTTTCCAGGAAAGAATTGGTTCACCTTCTTCTGACAAAAATGGTGGTGGTTGCGACATACTTATGGAAGTAGCCATGACTAGCGGTAAAAATGATGTAAAAGGATGAAGAAAACAGTTTCCACAGTAGAATGAATGTAAAATAAGTCCTTATTCAATTTTAACAGTACATACAAAATGAGAAACAAAGCAGTCCTTCTAGCAAGATGAATGTAAAATACGTCTTCCTCAATGCAATTGAAACATCAAAATTATGATATAAAACTGAATCCTCCAATGGAGATAACAACAAAATCCTTTCTTTTAATTTCTACAATTTCCTTTTTGTAGTAAATCTGCTGTACCAAATTAAGCATCCAATATATTGCTTAGTCTTATCATATTTGTTTTTGCCTACACAAAGTCCTAAATCTGCTGTACTAAATAAAATTTCCTTAATACTGCATTGTCTCACCGTATTTGTCTTTGTCTCCGTGGGGTCGATAAGATGTAGAATAAACCTCTTCACAATGTGCCGGTAACTGTAGAGTGAATTAAGATGGCTGCACAACGTGAACACTTGACATACATCTAAAACACTGTGTACGTTTCAATGATAGACACGCTGCGTAGTCACAGCTCTGATATGCTGGAGTGCGGCGTGCAACGTGCGTTCCAGCAGAATGATGGAGGAGGGAGCGCGAGCAGTAACGGCAGTTAACGGTGAGCTCCGAAAATTAACAGTAACGTAGCTCCAAGCACTCATAAAACGTATTATTGATTCAAGCAATATTTACTTACAGTTCCAAAGTGAGGCAGGTTTGCCCTCTAGTGGTCGAAGCGAGCAATAATCGCTAAGTCTTAAACCCCTTCGATGCTCATGACGAGCTCAGCTTGTCATGAGGTACACCTCTCGTACGCTCATGGCGAGCTGAGCTCGTCATGATTGCATTGTTTTCTGAGTTCTTCAGCACAGCAGGGGAATTGCTGTAGCAATGATGGTGTTAAAACGAAGATAAATCAAAAGAACAGGGTGTTGTGGGTTGCCTGTCCCAAATAAGGCCAAAATACCTCGTCGCCAGTGTTGAAAAGAAGGAGCCTTTTCAAAGTAGAAGCTGGTAGAGATGTTTTATTCAGGATCCAAGCACAACACCAACAGTACAGAAGTAATCTCCATCTCAATGTTCCACTTTCTAGCATGCATCATCGCATTCTATGACATGGTGACATTCTAGATATGACCAGAAACTAGGAAGCCTACCAGATCATAACAAAATGTATGGGAAATGTGTTGTTGTTTTTTTTAAGTTTGAGGTTTGCAAGGGATCCTTGATTCCCCTGGGTGTCTAGTTTTCAAAAATATACGGGTTTGATAGTTTTCCCTAGGTGTAGGCTGATCTACTGTCCAAAATCCACAGCTATAGGCACATTGTGAGAAAAGGGTTGTTTTCACTGGGAAAATGTGATGTGCCCATGTTGCGTTTTGGGCCATTTCCTGCCACGGGCACTAGGCCTACTACCTACACAAGTGAGGTACAATTTTCTGTTGGGGAGCTTGGGGGAATCCTGGGCGAGTGGAAGTTAGTGGATCCCTGTAAATTCCAGAACTTTCCATCACAGAAATGTGAGGAAAATGTGTTTTTGACCAAGATTAAGGTTTGCAAGGGATTCTGAGTAACAGAAACTAATAGAAGGCACACAAGTCACCCCATTCTGGATTCCCCTGGGTGTCTAGTTTTAAAAAATGTAGAGGTTTGTAGGTTTCCCTAGGTGCCAGCTAAGCGAGGGTCAAAAATCCATAGCTAGGCACAATGCCAAAAAAGGGTCCGTTTTCACTGGAAAAAATGTGATGTGCCCCAGTTGCGTTTTGGGTTGTTTCCTGTCGCGGGCACTAGGCCTACCCCTAAATGCGAGGTACCATTTTTATCGGGGGACTTAGGGGAATGCTGTTTTGGTGGAAGTTTGTAGCTCCCTGCAGATTACAGAACTTTCTGTCACAGACAAATTAGGAACATTTGTTTTTTTGACAAAGTTTGAGGTTTCCAAGGTATTCTGGGTACAGAACCTGGTGAGAGTTACACACGTCACCCCATCCGGGATTCCCTTGGGTGTCTAGTTTTAAAAAATGTCCCTAGGTGCCGGCTTAGCTAGCTTCCCCAATTCACAGCTAGGCACATTGTGAAAAAAGGGTCCGCTTTCCCGGGAAAAATGTAATGTACCTAAGTTGCATTTTCGCCATTTTCCTGTCTCTAGCACTAGATCTACCTACACAAGTGGGGTACCATTTTTATCGGGAGACTTGGGGGAATGCTGGGTGTGTGGAAGTTTGTGGCTCCCTGCAGATTCCAGAAATTTCTATCATAGAAATGTGGGAAATTTTGTTTTTTTGACAAAAGTTTGAGGTTTGCAAGGGATTATGGCTAACAGAACCTGGTGAGAGGCACACAAGTCAACCCAACCTGGACCCTGGGTGTCTAGTTTAAAAAAATGTCAAGGTGTGCTAGGTTTCCCTGAGTGCCGGCTGAGCAAGGGTCCAAAATCCAGAGGTAGGCACATTGCGAAAAAAGGGTCTGTTTTCACAGAAAAAATGTGATGTGCCCAGGTTGCATTTTGGGCTGTTTCCTGTTGCGGGCACTAGTCCTACCCACACAAGTGAGGTACCTTTTTTTATCGGGAGACTTGGGGGAATGCCGAAGTCTGGAAGGTCAAGCCCCTCCTCAAGAAACCCTTGGCTGACCCGACAGACCTGAAAAATTACCGCCCCATCTCTATCCTTCCCTTCGCAGCAAAAGTCACAAAGAGATTCGCCAATGCCCAGCTGACCACCTTCATCGAACAGAAGGCCATCCTCGACTCTTCCTAGTCCGGATTTCGCAGTAACCACAGCACCGAGAATGCCCTCCTCGCCGCCATCGACGACATCCGTATTCTACTCGACCCGGGCCACACTGCTGCCCTCATCCTACTATACCTCTTAGCAGCTTTCAATACCGTCTCCCACCGTCTTGCAGCCAGACTCCAAGACCTTGGCGTAGGGGTGACCGTCCTCATCTGGACCTGATCCTTTTTCGCCGACAGAACCCAAAGGATCAGGCTCCCACTCTTCCTCTCCGAACCCACAGAGATCAACTGCAAAGTACCCCAAGAATCATCGTTCAGCCCCACTCTCTTCAACATCTACATGGCCCCCCTCGCTGCCATCATCAGACAGCATTGGCTCAGCATAGTATCCTACACCGATGACACCCTGCTCATCCTCTCCCTCACGAAGAATCCTGAAGACACTAGATTCAGCTTTCAGGAAGGAATGAAAGACATCACAGCCTGGATGAGCAACAGCTGCCTAAAGCTCAACTCGGAGAAGACAGTGGTCCTCATCCTTGGACCATCCCCCACAGCTTGGGACAACACCTGGTGGCCCTCCGCCCTCAGAAATTCACCCACCACGACGGACCACGCCCGGAACCTCAGCATCATCCTAGACTCCTCCCTCACCTTGACGTGCAAGATCAATCAGTTACCTCCACCTGCTTCAACTTTTTCCGCATTTTCCCTCAAGACCTTCAAGTGGATCCTCCCCAAAGCCAGAAAGACCGTCACCCACACACTCATAACCAGCAGACTGGACTACAGAAACGCCCTCTATACAGGAATTAACAAATCCCTGATACACAAACTCCAAACCATCTAGAACACTGCAGCCAGACTCGTCCTCGGCACCCCACGACAGGAGCACATGACCCAACATCTGCGGGACCTCCTCTGGCTTACTGTAGAGAAAAGAGTAACCTTCAAGCTACTCACCCACGCCTACAAATCCCTACACAACATCAGACCCAAATACCTCAACGAAAGTCTTGTTCCACATACTCAAAAGAAACCTCCGCTCCGCAGACCTCGCCCTAGCAGAGACCCCGTGCATCTGCAGAATCAAGAGCAGGTGGAAGAGCGTTCTCCTACTTCACGGTCAAGACCAGTCCACATCAGATGCTCCCCTACGCTGCACACCTACTGGAAGAACCTCAAGACCAGGCTCTTTGACTGACCCGAAACTGCACACCCCCCCGCGCCTTGAGACCCTCCCGGGTGAGTAGTGCACTTTAGAAGCACCCGATTGATTGATTGATTGATTGCGTCCTGGGTGGAAGTTTGTGGCTCCCTGCAGATTCCAGAACTTTCCATCACAGAAAAGTGAGGAAAATGTGTTTTTTTGACAAAGTTTGAGGTTTGCAAGGGATTCTGGGTAACCGAACCTGGTGAGAGCCACACAAGTCACCCATCCTGGATTCTCCTGGGTGCATAGTTTTCAAACATTTACAAGTTTGCTGGGTTTCCCCCCAGGTGCCGGCTGAGCTAGCGTCCCAAATCCACAGCTAGGCACATTGCACAAAAAGGGTGAGTTTTCACTGGAAAAAAGTGATGCGACAAGTTGCGTTTTTCGCCTGTTCCCTGTCGAGGGCACTAGGCCCACCCACACAAGGAAGGTACAATTTTTATCAGGAGACTTGGGGGAACACTGAATAGTAGAACAAATGTTATTAACAATTTCTTTGTATGCATTTCTGCCTTCCAAATGTAAGACAATGTGTAAAACAGAAGTAATTTTGAAAAATTTCCTCTAACATGCTAGTACATGTAAGCACAATTTCTCAGATTTGCAAATAACCACTGCTTCTAAACTCTATTTTTGTTCCCATTTAGGAGATACATAGGTTTCCTTGATACCTATTTTTCGTTTTTTATATTTTAACAAATGAATTGCTATTTACCTGGTACACAATGAAAAACCATTGCAAGTCGCAGCTCACTTATTACCTCTGAGTGACTCGGGTTCTTGTTGAACCTACAAGCCCAATATATCCCTTCAACCAGAAGGGTCCATCAAACATAATGGTATGTTGCTTTAAAAAAATCTCCCATACTTACAAGAAGTTACAGGTGAAAATGTTGGCACAATTGGGGTTTTTTTTCAACTCAATTTCAATCTATTTTTATTTCAACTGTTAGTTTCTATAGGAAAACCTTGACGGATCTACACAAATGAACTCTTGCTGAATTCCGACTTTTGTCTACTTTTCCGAAATGAATAGCTTCCCGGGATCCATTATTGCTTTCACACCCATTTCTTCTTCTAATTGGAAGGAAGTTAAAAGCACAAAAAATTTGAAAAATAGGCAATGCCCAGGTAAAATGCCAATACTGCGTAGAAAATGTTGGTTTTCTGACAAAAGTCTGCCTGTTCCTGAAAGCTAGGAAGATGATTTGGCACCACAAACCCTTTGTGGATATCGTTTGGAGGGGAAAAAATAAACGCTGAATTCTGCAGCACTGTTTCCCCCCAAAAAACAACATTTTGCTGTAGTTTTGTCCAATTTCTTGTCCCCCTCCAGGGAAATCCACAAACCCTGGGTACCTTTAGAATCTTCAGGATGTTGAGGAAAAGGATGCAAATTTGACATGAATACCTTAGCTGGACAAAATGTTACAGGGGCCTAAGCGTGAACTACCCCCAAATAGCTCCCCAAAAAAGCTTAGCAACGGGGGGGGGGGGGGGGGGGGGGGGGTTTGAGGCCTTGCAGTGAAGGGGTTAACAACCAGAGTTAAGTTACCTCTATTTAATCCCCTCAAAATTGCTGGGCACACAAAAATCTCTGCAGTAGGTGTCTTAAACTTGTTTGTGACAAATTAAGTAAACTAGAATATATTGGCTGTCATATTTGTCCTTGTTGACTCTGGTTTTCAAGCTCCGCCCCTTGTATACCTCTATTATAATCCCCTCAAAATTGCTGGGCACACAAAAATCTCTGCAGTAGGTGGCTTAAACTTGTTTGTGACAAATTAAGTAAACTAGAATATATTGGCTGTCATATTTGTCCTTGTTGACTCTGGTTTTCAAGCTCCGCCCCTTGTAACCCTACCTCTGCCACACCTTGACCCCCAATTTACAGGATGTCGCAATAAATGCGTAGTTTATCAAAATAGAAAAGCCGTAATTTAAGCTACTTCAGACGAAACAACCAACAGTATCAGTAGTGCTCGTTCAACATCAGGCATACAACTCTCTTTCCCTGTACAATGAACTTCCTGTCTGTGACCAGAAGTCCAAGAGGACGGAGCATCTGGAGTGCTGTATTTCTTTTCAACTGAACATGCTCAGAACATCAGACACTACACACTGAAAAATACTCAGTGAAAGCATCACCCGCCTGAGGCCGATCGGCGGTAAATTCTTTTCCAGAAAAGCTTGACTGTGCCTTAGCATGTCCTAAGAGAATAGTATCTCGGTAAGCTTGTGCGAGCGTCTCTATTGAGCATGCATTTAGTGATGTGTCTGTATTTTGAGCATGCGCAGTCAGTCATCGGCCCGTCTGCGCCTGCGGGATAGGTGCAGCCTGTGCGGTCTCTGGGGAGGAGCTGTGTGTTTGTTTGGGCTCTTTCTTTGTGTTATGATAGGGTTGACGTAAGCTGTGTGAAACTGTGACCTTTCACCTTTGTCTTGTCATTGGGAGCATGTACCTGAGCGCGTGTTCCATGTATCATTCCGTTATGTGTTATTTGTAGGGAGGGGAGCTGCATTTACTTGGGGTCTTTTCTCTTTGTTTCTCTTGTGAAGTAGGTCATTGGTCACTGTGTGTGTCTGGTCTGTTTTTTTGTAGAATGAGACCTGCTCGTCTGGGTCCTTTCCTCTTTCTTCTGTTTTTAGGAACACAGGAAGATATCTTGCTGGGTTGTTGCATCTCATCCTGTGCCCGATTATAAGGGCACTTACTAATCAGACATCTGGAGAATTACACCGAAATTTAGGAAAATATGGCCCACCCGGAGTCAGATGAGGTGAGTATGAAGTGCTGTAACGCGTTTTTATGCATTTCACTGTGTGTTTTAAAATATCAGTACATTAATGTGAACATTGGAAACTTGTTTCGAACATGTGCAAAGGAAGGCCCCATTTACTTTTTGCTGATCACATCCAGTCTAGGGAAGTATCCTCATTGGTGTCTACCGCTGAGAAACTAGGGAAAATATTTTTCAGAACATCTAGAGTGCTTAAAGATAGGCTGACCATGTTTGGAAAAACCTAAAAAAGAGACTTTCTGCAAACATGAAAGAAGGGCTACAATTTTGCATCCAATACGGGCCACAGAATGATTTTGTTGTCAGCGCTCACCACTATATAAAACCTAGGCAATGAGAAACTGAGGGTAATTATGTGCAGCACTTACATAGTATCATTTGTGTTAACTACATTCGTTATAGATAAGGTCTGATAAATCTATCATTTGCTGGAACACATGAAAACTTGCCTTCCTCTCTATCCAGCTGACCCTCTGAAAACCATAATATGTGCTAAACATACAGGGACGAACGGTGAAAAAGTGAGACTGACCTGGCAAATCCGTAACAACTGGTCACCCCGCCTAAAGAGAAAACATTGAGACTTTTTTCCCTTTCAAGTTTCAGTGTGACATTTGTTTAGGTTTGACATTATAAATATTAAATTCAGCTTTTATTGGTAAAATCCTTTTGGCGATATAAGAAACTTTCAACCGTGTTAGTGGGATTGCTGGATTTGTGATTGGATTAGCTACTTGTGTCAGGAATGGAGTTTAGCTTCTGCACCCCATACTTACCAAAACGCCTGCAGTTTTCACTGGTTTGGCAGGGCTGAAGGCAAGTCTTGTCCCAAAAACAACCATTTTGAAAAGCAGGCGTGCTATCAGGTTATGTTTAATTTACATTAATTAAAATACAAAGAGTATCCAAGTGTCTACAGTTATTCCATAACACTTGCAAGAACTACAGAAAAGAGCACACCAAAGAGACACTCACCGCGACAAATAGGGTGGTTTCTCATAATCTCAATTTTAAACTTCACTTTACACCTATACACTGCACTTAGTTCCCTCACACTCCACTAGTCTCATCACCTTTGAGTCATAACAGAACATCCTCGGGCTCCCCATCGCTATGATAGGGTTGTAGCCCTTAGAGTCACTAGTGTGACTATAAAGAGGAGACCCAGATGATGAAGCATGTCACCATTCGGTGAGTGATGGGAATCCCTTAAAATTTATTTCACTTTTTCTTTCACGTTTTTCCCTATTAGTCGCGGTGAGTGTCTCTTTGGTGTGCTCTTTTCTGTAGTTCTTGCAAGTTTTATAGAATAACTCTAGACCCTTGGATACTCTTTGTATTTTAAGTATTGTTAATTGGGGCGAGGTATCCAGGTTGGTCTTTAAAAAGGGCCTCAGACCCTCCATAAAATTTGTGTTTTTTTTTTTTTTAAATTTATTTACATTAATGCCTTTGCCCGACAGGTGTCCTAGCTTTTTCAAGACTTGCCACTTTAGAAAGATTTATTTCATGTACAATTGTTTTGCAAGAAAAAGTAAAAACAAACTGCACAGGCTAAGGGAAAATATTAGAGTCCGCAGCGTACAATAGTTCAAAACACTATATGTTAATGTTTGGATATGTATGTTGCAGTACCTTTTTAAAATTATGTTTGTGTAGTGCACTCCTTAAATCTAATTACCTACCAATCAAAGTTTTCATGAATCAGGGAAAATGATCAACACAGTCATATGATGAGTGCATCATTCCTTACATCTTTCCTTATCACATGTTTTGAAAAGTGCACAGTAAATGAAATTGTATGAAATAGCTCCGTACGAGGAACACTGAAAAAACAGGGAATATTTTAGAGCAGCGACACAAAATCATACAAATCTTCAACATCATAAAGAGAGAGTATTTTATTCCATTCATCCATCCATGTGGTTAACTGCCAAGTATGGCTAAAGGTGTTGCACTTAATACTGACGTAGAGTGCGATTATCTGCTACCAAGTCAAATTCTGGAAAGGGACAGAAAGGGTTCCTGATAAAGCAACAATTGTACACAGACATCCGAAATATACAACAAAACATATACAAGTAGGAAAATGAGGAGCTGACCCGAGAATTTGTGTTAAATCTGAGTTCCACATTATATCTGTATCTCTTCTTCTTTGTAAATGTGGGCAATAGGAGTGACATTTTCAGTTTTTAATTTCTCCTCTTCACCAGTCAACCTGGTCAGATCAGAGGCAGTCCTCATTATCTTTTGTTTCTCACTATGTGATGGCTGGTAAACCTTTAAATATTGTGGTGTTAATAACGGCCCCATATTGAACCATTTGAGCTTGAATTGTGGTTAAGCCGAACGTACCATGGTAGAGGTACGGGGAATCATCCACCTCCATTTTCTTTTCCATAATGGGGCAACATGATTCACTTTACATAATCTTTTTCGAACTACTTTGGCTGTAACACCATATATTGCAAAGGCAGTTCCGCAGGGGCAGCTTGTGTAATATTCCAGTGCTTCTAAGTCTGCCACAGTGCGCAAGAGCATTATTTATCTGCAGCATGCAGTCATTTGAGTGTGCATCAGAATCCAGTGTTGCTGACTGAGCAGTAGTATGCTGACTAACTGGCAGGGCAGGGACATTCAACTCACTAATGTTAGCTTGGTACACATTGCCTGCAGCTCCCTTGGTACATAACAGTGTGGACCTGTGCTCCCTATGCAGAAGGGAGTACCCCATCATCACATTAGTATGTACTTCTGCAGAGCAGAGTAATGTATGACTATTGGTCTGTGTACAGCGATGTCTGTATGTTTGCCTTTGTGCATGGATGTCTGTAAGTCTTATGGGTTTTCTGAAAATTGGTTTCTGTAGGTGTGTTGTTTTGTAGTCATGTGTGCATACGGTATTTGTGCATGCATCGTGTGGCTACAGTAGAAAGGCTTAGTCTGTTGACTTTGTAATTGATGGTAAGACAACATCACCTAACCATATTTCAAGTGGCTACATGAAAAAAGGAGACAACTCAGTTACCATTACTGTATTTTTATGCACCAAGTTTGTCTCACCAACAGGCCAGATGTATTTAGAGTTGAAGCACCGGAGCTCCTGTCTGTCATTCTGGTGGATTTCTCTCTTTGGCCAAGAGCATAGAGGAAGGTCCACCATATTTGGAGGTTGAGTCAAGAGGGCAGACATTTCTCAGCAAATATTGCCGTATTCACCATTAAAAGAGCCACATGGGGATGGAAAGCTCTTGTGGAAATTAAGACAGTTCCCGTATTAGATCGTGGAGTTTCCGCTACCATATGTAGGCCCTCAAAATATATCCTCGAAGTGGCGCACAGTCTCAGTGTCCAGGCACCGAAATTCCCAGTATTTTACGAACAGTAGATTTACCCTATCATCAAAGTCACCGTATCTATGGTGATCTCAGACAGCGGTACCTCAACAAGACTCAACAAGAGATCAGCCAGCCTGCATCTGGCAGTTGACATATCAACAGTTTTAATAAGGTTAGTTCTACACCGCGGCGTGCCAGATGGTAGAACTGGAATAGTAACAAGGTCAGGACTCCCACCGAATAACAGGGATTATAGATTTTTATGAGGGGAGCACACAACTTCCTTTTAAAAGGGGAGCACATGACTTCCTTAAAATATCTCAATACTTTGAACACCTAATTTTTTATGTGCACTATCAAGGACACACACAAGCCAAGAGGGACATATCTCAATACTTTTAACAGCACCCTAGAATCATTATTAATGTGCACCAGCAAGGACTCGCCAAAGCTCAAGAGGGATGCAAGTGTGAACAAGAAAACCAATTACGACATGACATTTTTAGGTGAAAATGGAGTGTCCCTAAGAGTACTGTAGCCAGAAAGACGATGGAGATCTGAAATTCTCCACCGTGCAGTATGCATTCTCTTCAACTTGTTAATCCTTTTGGTTTCACAGGGTCAAGTATTGGTGAAGTATTGAGGGAAGATGAGGAGATTTAGTCTACTGGTTATGATTAAGACTTCTGCTTCAAGAGTACACTGTGTGTGAATAATGGCTTCCACGCTTGACCACATTTTTTCATCCTGGGCAGATCACTTTAGGCTAGATTTAGAGTTTGGTTGGAGGTACAGCTGCAAACCATTTCATTTAATTTCTCTCATCTGAGAAGGCTGCAGATTGAAGTGTACCATGTTTAGATTAATCTTCCAGGGCAGCTGAGGTTTCAGTGCAAAACTGGCAAAATTTGCAGTCTGACAATTATATCAAGGCCCTCATATCAACAGTAATGTAAATAGGGAAAATCATTATTTTAATTTAAAGAGCATTGATTCTTTAAATATGGGTAGAATAAGCAAGCCACATACTGCTGTTACAATCAGTAATGTCATACTCTGTATCAACCAGAGACCATAAGTTACTTTGAAAGAGGATCTTATGCTATCTAGTTAGTGTCTCAGCTGAAGTCCAAAGAGATTCAAAATGTATGTATAGTATGTTTTTAGGTTTTTCTTAACATGTGCATTTGAGGAAAGGCATGCACACCTTGAATTATTAGAGCATCATCCTGAGTGTGTCACTAATTATGACTCTCACCAGTTTTCCCTGCATGCATTTCAAGTGAAAGTTTGCACATTTTGTGTGAGGAAACAACACTATATTTCGAATTTTGCTACTTGTAATTGAGAAAACGTGCAGTGTCAGTGCTTTTTCTTGCATTTCAACCTGCACAACTCGAATGGTGAGGTATTACCTCACTGGGGTAAACCCGAACCTCATGGTATCTGCATTTTCTCAGGAAGGTTTGCCTCCTGAAAATAACAGGGCAGTCAAAATGACAGTCTTAGTAGGTTACCCATCATATTTCTGTAAATGGTTCTCTTGGAGTTTTCCAAATATGATACTAATACTGTAATGGCTTTTGTGTGGCTATCTGCCGCATAACGACACCGATTTCATAACACATGTCATGTAGGCAAATGTTATGCTATGTGACGTAGACTTGTATATGTGAAATAGTACCTGGATCTACCCTGTGAACTGAAGAACCTGGGTAACATATGCAAACACTGAAACAATGGTTCTCACGGAAGCAAAGTTAATAGAACCAATTCGATTATTTCATAATATTATATCTGCATAAATCTAAATCAGCTCGATTCTTCTTACCAATGGAAGTGAAAGCGCCGAGGCCTACAAAGGTATCTTCTTGACCCTGATTTAGATTGATTTAGGATATGAAACTTTGATGTTCTACCTTTTTATTGGTGTGGGCTGTGTACTTCCACACTATGCTTAATGTCCATCCTTACCTATCTTGATGTAGAATGTCCCCTAAATAGATCCAAGGGTCGAAATGTTGACAATCTTTCGCCTTTGGACTGCTTTTTAATATCCAATCATCTTGATTATGTATTAAGAATGTGTTTCTATTGTACTTTGTATATGGCAGATTGATTCTGGGCAGCCAAGGCTCTAGTTTTTGTAAATCACTTTACACTTGCTCACAACTCATATGCACTATGTCACCTCACCTTAAAAAGTAGCACTGATTGTTTGCTTCTCGATTCCTGGATCATAAATGATTTATTGTCATCTAATTTGACTGTGAGTTTCTCATTACAATTGATTTGTATGTGGATATTGATATAATATCCTGAATTATTCATATTGTTTCTATTCACTTTGTTTTTGAGAGAACAACATAGATTTGTACATGGCCATATTGCATTTAGTGTGGCCTTGCTGAAGACATCTAAAGGTTTTTTGTAATATTTATTTTTAGTAACTTTAAGCTCTTTTTTCTTGACATAGCCCCACATGTTCAATCCTTCGCAAAGTAGTGTCATAGGCACTTGACTGTGTAACTATCCAGAGGGCTAGAAAGAGCTCTGTCAATCTATCAGGATTTGTATAGCGCAGCTGCATCACCCGTGAGGGTGTTGAGGCGCTGGGAGAGCATGCTTCCTGTTCTCTTATTGGTTAAACATTCGGGCCTTGAGGTACATCCTGAACTACTGTTAATATTTGTCACACTGAAAAAGTAAGGCCTGGTGTTCAAAAATGAAACCTAGATTTTCTTTTCAGGTTTATCTAACCCTTGGCAGCAATGAACCTTACCAACATTTATTGTAAGACAGTCTTGAGTTTCCCAAAAAATAATGGTTGGTAATACACATTGGGTTCCTACAATCAATATTGAGCCATTATCTATATTAGCGGGCCCTCATAAAGACATATATTTTCAAAACTAGACAACAGTTTGAGTAGATAATTTGCATTACGTAAAATAAGTACTGAGACGTAATTTGTCATCTGTATACAGAAGTCAGGGAGTGGGTCACAGAAGCTGCTCGATATAGCCCAATAATCTGTCCTTCAGAAACATTTAGCATCCTTTTATTAGGCAGCATCAACACTATTTGTTATTTTGCAATACAGTTTTTTTCTCCCTGCCAGGAGCTTTTTCGATTTATGTATATGCTCAAGGGCAGTTTGGGGGGTTAGTCTTAAAGTAACACGTGTACTTTGTACCTTTCTGGAGTCCAATTTGGCCATACAACATTTAGACTGCAATGTAGCATAACAGTAAACCTATCTATCATTCCTCCATGGTACCTACTATGTTTTTAGTTAAAAAAAAAAAAAAAAGCAAATGCACTGAGAATTCCAGTGGCATCCATTATTCTTTCTGTAAAAAGATAACTAACACTTGTATTGTCCATTAAGAAATCACAAATCTAATTTAGTTGGCAGAACCATGTTAGCTATTTAGATTCCTAGTAGAATCATTATGATCTCAAATCCCTTTCCTTCCCTTTTAGACTCAAAGTGCTGTGCACTTTCTGTGGAAGATGAGGTATAGTTTCTACTTGACTTGTGTGCCATTGCAAAGTAAGTAGCACACGTTAATATCCTTTGATTCCTTGTTGGGCAATTTTATAACCATTAGGGAAACTCTTGAGTACCATACACATGATCAAAACTACAAAGCAAATGCAACATCGTTCTGACTTAAGAATCCTTCCTGTTCCGATACAGGACCATGTTTAGTGTAACAACCGTTCAACAGTCTTTAGGAAAGTTTAAGTTAAATGTACAAAATATTTAAGGTCTGGTATCATAAGGTTACTTGGACTCGGCTTTCAGAAAACGTCCCTGCATTTCTAGAGGAGCACCACAGTTCTTGAAAAGTAAATGCAAGATCCATGTAGCAAGGTTCTGAACACATCATGATTGCCTAGCAAAGATGCTGTGGGCCATGAGGAAAGTTTTTTACCCATGAATCCAAGATGGCCACCATGTTTCCAAACTACCTGGAATTCATGGCCTGTAGGGAAATATCGTTCGTCCACATGATGCTGCCACATAGAGTTTTCTCTTTGCATGGAAAAACTTTATCTAGAAAATACTGGCTGTGAGAAGTTGGCTTGGTATATGCTGTCCACTATTTATAGGGGGTACCTTGCACCAGTCCAAACAACCCTTATTGATGAATAGGTTTAAGACAACCTTTATTGAAAGCTATCCTAGTGGTAGCTATGGAGAGCAGCCTTCAGGCTAAGTCTCAAAGGAATTTAAAGCAGCTTGGTTTACCAGATTATAGCCTCTTGAATGACCAAATGAAAGGAGAACCACAAAAGGTATATATAAAATATATGTATTTATTACTAAACACTCTCTACTAACCTCTTTATGAGCTTAGAGAGCAAGATACACAATATCAACACACTAGAACGTAAGTAAATAGCACAATATAAAATGGGCCCCAGGGGGAGACCAAACCATAGCTTAAGAAAGTGGTATAATAACCACGACTTGACTAGACACAGTGCCTACAGCACGTAGAATCACTGGGACCCCAAGGAATCACCCAAAGTAGTGACACAGGGGACCCACGGGGGACGCGTGCAGTGTGAGAACACAGACGCGAGTTCCGTACAATCATATTGGAAAGTCGCGGTTAGAATTTTAAAGATTAGGGACACTTCGGAGAGGACTTGGATCAACCCCTTTTAGACTTAGACAGTTCTCAGGCCAGTACCCATGTGAGCATCGGAGTACTCATGTTGCCTCACCCAGGGAAGCCGGGTGCATAGGTGTCAAATGGTGTCGGGAATCGTCGCTGTCTTCAAAGGCGAGTTGCTGCAAAGTGCTGTTACCTTGGAAAGGAAAAGTGTCCGGGGGGGATCCAAGCCTGGATCGGAGCTGTGAAGAACCTGAAAGCAGAGGGGACAGAGTCTGGGTCACTTCAGGGTGACCAGGGGCACGGTAGACTAATGCCCACCAATGTCGGGTATTTCAGGTGCAATGAGGTGAAGCTTGACTCCGCTGCTACGGGGACCAGGAGACGTTGGCGATGACCAGAGTCCGCAGGCGAGCTGTCCCACGAAGGATGTCCAGTGCTGGAGGGGGTGGGAGGGGGGGGTGTTGGTGTCTGAGTCCGATCAGAGACCAACAAGCCTTGGCAACAGCAACCCATGCAGTGAGAGTAAAAAGGCTTCGGTGTCGACCAGCAAGGTCCTGGTGACTCCCCAAGCGATGGAGAGGCAGGGCACGTCTGGAGCAACCAGGTAAGCCCATTGAAAGTTACAGTACCTTTCTCAGGGACTCAAAAGTCAATGGAAAAGGGATCTCAAAGGGACCTCAAGAGGAATCACTAAATACCAGCCCACAGGTCACTCGTGGAGTGTAGGCCAGTAATCTTCAGTGGAATCACCGCTCGGGGTATGGACTACGAGTGGCCCAAAGCACAGCCTCAAGGATCGCCAAGAAGCATATGCTGCTGCAAATGTGCACGTGTCCAGGGGTTCGGGTTGCACGGTCCCCACAAGGGCTTTGGTTATCAGATTTGCTGAGAGCACGGATCGGCCTCGGGAAGCTTGGAAACCCACCTCCTGTGTTGCAAAGTCTTTGGAGTCCTTCAGGAGCTGCGTAGTTGCAAACCGGACAGATGCGTCTTTGGTGCCTGATATGCAGGAGAGTAACTCTTTTACTCCAAGAGAGATTCTTTGGTCAGCCAACGAAGTGTAGATAGTTGAAGTTCTGGGATTCTGTAGCAGAGTTTCGTCCAGGTAAATCTAAAGTCCTGTAGTCAGGGGTTCCTACTTTATACCCAAGAAAGGGGTGGGACAAACTCTGGGGACCCACCTATGGGAGGGTCAGGACAGAGGGGTGGTTACACCCATGTCCTTTGTCCAGTTTCGCGCCAGAGCAGGGGCTGAGTGCCCCTGCAACCGGTTTGAGCTGGACTATGCACAGGGACACCAAATGCGCCCCCAGTGCAGACATCAAAGCACTCTTGGAGTGCACCCACCCAGCCCCAATACACTAAAGCCCTTTATGGTAGGTGGTTACACCTCCTTGTGACAGGAATCCTTTTGTCCAGCCTCCCGTGCAGGAGTTTCGTCCAGCAGCAGGTGGGCAGACACGTATCTGTGACTGACAGCATCCATTTTGTGATGCCAGGGTTCTGTGAAGCTGGCACCGGGTGTACCCATGTAGTCATAGGACTGGCGGGGAGGTATGATTCCAAGGTGTTTGACACCAAATACAACATGTTTCCTTGCAGCCATGTCAAAGTTAGCATTTACCGCGAGGTTATAATGCACTTAAGAGTATATGGTTGGCTGCATCACAGAACAACCCCGGAGAATAGATTCCGAAGGCTGCAGAGCGGTCCTGCTCATGCATGGGCACCCTCTTACACAAAACCCAGCACCTGCATTCAGGATTGATAAGGCCTGCCATAGGGGCGACTGATAGGTTTATGTGTGCATTGATGTAAGGTAGATATAGGGAACGCATATCTAAGTAAGGGGTGCATACACCACCTTACACAGGCTGCTGTAGCAGAACTGTTGTGTCATTTTGAGTGGTCTCTCGGGGGTGGCATAATACATGCTGCAGCCCCCGAGAGGCCTCTGGGGTACAGTGGCCCTGGGTATATAGGATACCATATACTAGGGACTTATAAGGGTACGCCAGAATCAAATCAGTGGTGTACTTAAAGTACATGCAATCATTTTAGAGAGGAAGCAGTTAGACTGCGGTCCTGGATAGCAGGGCCCCAGCCAGACTAAAGTCGAAAAACAGTAAAACAACAGCAAAAAGTGGGGGGGACTATAAGAAGTAGATCCTACTTTCCTACACAATCCACCCCGTCCCCCCCAAAATAAGGACATTAAACTAACCTTGGCCAGTTGAGACTTCATGTACTAAGTGGAAATATCTGGAGAGTCCATCAGCATTGGCATGGTTACTCCCAGGTCTATGTTCCACTGTATAGTCCATCCCCTGTAGGGAAATAGACCACCTCAATAGTTTGGGGTTTTCACCCTTCATCTGTTTTAGCCATAAGAGCGGCTTATGGTTTGTCTGAACAATGAAGTGAGTGCCAAACAAGTATGGCCTCAGCTTCTTCAGAGCCCAAACCAGAGCAAAGGCCTCCCTCTCAATAGCTGACCAACATTTCTCTCTGGGGGTCAGGTCAGCCATCTGCTAATGAAAGCTACTGGCTGATCCTGACCTTCATCATTCAATTGTGATAACACAGCCCCTACCCCCAACTCAAATGCATCTGTTTGGACAATGAGTTGCTTGGAGTAGTCAGGACTTTGCAGAATGAGAGCAGTGCACATGGCCTGCTCAGGTCATCAAATGCCTTTTGACAGCTAACTGTTCACTGAACTTTCTTTGGCATTCTCTTGGAAGTTAAGTCATACAAAGGGGTCATTTTGGATCCATAACCTTTGACAAACCTCCTATAGTACCCAGTGAGGCCCAAGAAAGCTCTGGCCTGAGTCTGGGTGTTTGGAGCAACCCAGTCCCTATGGTCTGGATTTTGCTCTGCAATGGTTGAACCTGACATCCACCTAACAGGTGGCCCAGGTATACAACTTGACTTCGCCCTATCTGGCACTTGATGGCCTTGATAGTGAGGCCTGCTTTCTGCAGGGCCTCCAAAACATTTCTCAGGTGGACCAGGTGATCCTCCCAGGTAGAGCTAAAGACAACAATATCATCTAGATATGCTGCACTATAGTCTTCCAGGCCTGTAAGGACTTTGTTCACCAACCTTGGAAAAATGGCAGGTACATTCTTCAAATCAAAGGGCATCACCAGAAATTGGTAGTGCCCACTAGGGGTAGAAAATTCTTGTTTCTAGCTTTGCATCATCCGCTAGTCTGATCTGCCAGTAGCCAGCTATCAGGTCAAATGTTCTCAGAAACTTGGCTGAGGCCAAAGTATCTTTAAGCTCATCTGCCCTTGGAATTGGATGAGCATCTGTCCTAGTGACTGCATTGAGACCTCTGTAGTCAACACAAAACCTCATTTCTCTCTTTCCATCTTTGGTGTGAGGGTTGGGGACTAAGACTACTGGGCTAGCCCAAGGGCCATCTGAGGGTTTAATAACTCCCAAATCCAACATCTTCTAGACTTCAGTCCTGATACAGTCCCTGACATGGGCAGGTTGCCTGTAAATCTTATTTTTAACAGGCATACTGTTCCCAGTGTCCACTTCATGAGTGCACCAGGTAGTCTGACTTGGAGTCAGTGAAAACATATTTCTGTACTGATTGAGAACTTTTCTGCAATCAGTTTGCTGATGGTCAGTTATGCTGCCTGCCAAGGCTACACCATCTACTGAACCATCATCAAGGTTCTGTGAGAGCAGGTCAGGGAGTGGATCCCTCTCTTCCTCCTGTCCCTCATCATTAGCCATGAGCAAATCCATGTCTACCCTTTCAGCATAAGGTTTGAGCCTGTTGACATGGAGCACCCCATGGGTGCTCCAGGGAGTTCCAAGGTCCACCAGGTAGGTAACCTCTCCCTTCTGCTCAATTATAGTTTGAGGGCCACTCCACTTGTCTTGGAGGGCTGCTGGGGCCACAGGTTTCAACACCTTTTGTAATTCCTGGCTAGCCTCAAGGTTTTTAGTTGCCTTCTTCATGTACTAAGCCATCCTGGAGCGGAGACCAAGTACATAGACCACAATATCCTGTTTAGGGGGTTTGAGAGGTAACTCCTATCCCTCCTTCACTAGACACAATGGGCCTCTAACTGGATGTCCAAACAGAAGTTCAAATGGGTTGTAACCGACCCCCTTCTGTGGAACCTCTCTGTAGGCAAATAGAAGGCAGGGGGCAAACGTATGTCCCATCTGTGCCTAAGCTTTTCTGAGATACCTTTGATCATGCCCTTGAGGGTTATGATGAATCTTTCAACTAACCCATTGCATTGTGGGTGATAAGGGGTGGTAAATTTATAATATACTCCACACTCCTTCCACATAGCAGTCAAGTAACTAGACATGAAGTTTGCATCTCTGTCTGATACCACCTCCTTAGGGAAACCCACCCTGGACAATATTCCCAGGAGGGCCCTTGCCACCACAGGTGCTGTGGTGGTCCTAAGGGGAATTGCTTCTGGGTACCAAGTGTCATGATCCACCACCACCAGGATAAATCTGTGCCCAGATACTGTCTGAGGATCCATTGGACCAACTTTATCAATCCCAACCCTCTCAAAGGGAACCCCCACCACAGGTAGTGGTATCAGGGGAGCATTTGCTGACAGGTGACACAGGAGCGACAAAACTCCTCTGTGTCTTCAGGCATGTGAGGCCAATGAAAGCGAGGGACAAGCCTGTCCCAAATCTTGTTTTGGCCTAGGTGACCTGCTAAAGGGATGTCATGTGCTAGTGTCAATAGGAAGCCCCTAAACCTCAGAGGTGTAACCAACCTCCTGGTGGCAGCAGGCTTGGGGTCTCTACTCTCTGAGTAAGGGAGTCCATCATCCCAGTAGATCCTATGGGATACACTAGCACTCCCAGCAGCCTCAGCAACAGCTTGTTGCCTGAGGGTTTCAAGAGAGGGGCAGCTCTGCTGCTCCTGACTCGGATCTGCCCTGGAAGACCCCGCTGTCCCCAATAACTCAACCTGATGATAAGGTTTAAGCTTATCTGGGACAGTTTCTTCTTAAGGCCTGGGATCATCCCTTTCAAGAGACTGATCTGTACTTGGAGTGAGGGGGGAAGACACTGCCTTACCCCTACTGCTCCTCCTCTTGGAAGGGGCTTGGTCCATTCTTCCAGGATCCAAGACCTGTTTAGTGTTAGACATTTTTGTCTGTGACCTAGTCATAGCAAACACATCTGCAGGGATTCCCAACATTTCTGCATGAGTCCTGAGTTCCACTTCAGACCAAGATGTAGTTTCTAAATCGGTATCCATCAAGCATTCAACTGGGAGGTCTGCACTTACCACAACCTTCTCAGGGCCAGTTACCCCTCCCCAGGTGAAATTAACAACTGCCAAGGAATGGTCTGTCCTGATATTGCTAGCATTGGTCACTTGGTACATCTCCTCAAGTATGATTTGCTCAGGAGCCGCAAGAATTGTTGTCACCATTGTGACACTTGCTCCTGTGTCCCTGAATGTCCAGAGGCCTCTTTTCCATTTATCAAAGGCTGCTGTCTGCATTTGCCCAAGTTACTGGGACTTACAAATAAGGAGGCCATATCCATGCCCCCATCACAGATCAGTACAGCCTGAGTAGGAACTCTGACTAGGCCAGAGTCCATCTCAGATCCCAGGGTTAACCCTACTACACCCTTATTCCGAGAACTACCACTTCGAGCTGAACTAGGGGGAACAGTTGCCTTAGGGGCAGTGGTAGTGGAAGTTGAGTCCTTGGACTTGTTAGTCACTTGTCCAATGGGTTTTCTGTTTACAGATTTCACACTGTGGTTTCTTCTTGCCTTTTCCCTTGTTTGATTGTGACTCCCCATCAGATGCAGATTTTTGGGGCCCTTGAGAGGACTTCAGTCTTTACCCTTTTCCCCACCCTTATCAGAGTTTTTAGAATCTTGCTTCTTGGAGTCACCACCTGGGTTCTGAACCTTCTGCCTCACCCTGGTTCTGACCCATTTGTCTGCCTTCTGGCCCAACTCTTGGGGAGAGGTTAGATCATAGTCCACCAGGTACTGATGCAACAGCTGATTTTGACAATTATTAAGGATCTGCTCCCTCATAATTAAATTGTACAATCCTTTAAAATCACACACTTTACTACCAAGCAACCAGCCTTCCAGAGCCTTAGTAGCACAATCTACAAAGTCAACCCAGTCTCGAGTCTGTGCCTTTTGGGTGTTTCTGAACGTAATCCTGTATTGTTCAGTGGTTAAGCCCAACCCATCAATCAGAGCACTCTTCAAGACTTTGTAATTATCTGCATCCTCTTCTCCAACAGTGAGGAGCTTGTCTCTACCTTTGTCTGCAAAGGAGAGCCACAAGATTGATGCCCACTGCTCCCGAGGGACCCTCTGTACTTTACAGGCCCTCTCAAGTGCAGTTATCCATTTGTGGATGTCATCCCCACTCTGATAGGGACGGACTATCTTGTTCAGGTTCCTATGGTCATGAGTATGTTTTCTACCTCTAGGGACGCTGTAGCTGCCACCATTGGACTCTAGCCCCAACCTTTGTGAAGCTCTCTGGAGCTCCAGGGATTCCCTATCTAAGGCCACTGCTCTCTCTTGATTCTACGCTGAGCTTTCTCAAACTCAAGCAGTTTGCACATTTTATCATAGTAAGTCTCTCTCTTGTGAGAAGTAGAAGTCCTATGAGAAACAGAGGTCCCACAGAAGTACCAGAATGATGAGACTCCTGAGAAGGAGATCTTGATCTTCTTGGTAAACTGTTAACCCTTCCAGGTGGAGTAAAGCGAGGGCCATTGAGGCCTTCTCCTCCATCTATGGGAAGAAACGGATTGTCCAGGTTAGAATCATCATGATCCTCCTGGTCAGCTTCCGAGTCTAGGTCTTGGAAGTGTTCACCTCTTAGCCTTTCCTCTTCTGCTGCCCCACCCAACCTACCTGCCTCATCAGACCCTGGGGTCTTTCTGAGGTCATCTAAAAGCAATACTTCTATGAGTCGTTGAGCTCTAGGGTTTTTCCCTGTCTTCAGTTTCTTAGATGCACACATGTTCCTCAGTTCCTGAAATGGGACATGGTCATACTTAGTTAGCATGGAGCCACTGGCTTCAGCTCTTGAAGACATACTAGTGTTATGTGGTGTAGGCACCTACCTAACCTAGAGGGACTATTAAACTCTCTTGAGTTGGAGAAAGGGTGTGCTAGACCCTTGACCTTCCCAACTCTAAGTTCAGTAGAACTTACTTTATTCTAGACTTGTTTTATATGTACCCAAGTACCTATAGTGGTTTTCATTAGTCACTCAATGAGATTATCCGGTAAAGCAATAGCAAGCTGGAATCCAACCGCTGCACACCAATACAAGAATTTGGCCTGGTATATGCTGTCCACTAGTTATAGTGGGCACCTTGCACCAGTCCAATCAACCCTTACTGATGAATAGGTTAAAGACAACCTTTATTGAAAGCTATCCTAGTGGTAGCTATGGAGAGCAGCCTTCAGGCTAAGTCTTGAAGGAGTGTAAAGCAGCTTGGTTTACCAGATTATAACCTCTTGAATGACCAAATGAAAGGAGAACCACACAAGGTATATATAAAATATATGTATTTTTTACTAAACTCTCTCTACTAACCTCTTTATGAGATTAGAGAGCAAGATACACAATATCAACACACTAGAACGTAAGTAAATAGCACAATATATAATGGGCCCCAGGGGGAGACCAAACCATATATTAAGAAAGTGGTATAAGAACCACAACTTGACTCGAAACAGTACCTAGAGCACATAGAATCGCTGGGACCCCGAGGAACAACCCATGGTACAGCGGACACAGGGGACCCAGGGGGGCACGTGCAGTGTGAGAACACAGCTGCGAGCTCCCTACAATCCTATGGGAAAGTCGCAGTTAGAATTTTAAAGATTAGGGACACTTCAAAGAGGACTTGGAGCAAACCCTTTTAGACTTAGAAGGTTCTAAGGCCAGCACCCATTTGAGCACTGGAGTACTCGTGTTACCTCACCCAGGGAAGCTCGGAGCTTAAGTGTCAAATGGTGTCGGGAATCGTCGCTGTCTTCAATGGCGAGTTGCTGCAAAGTGCTGCTGCCCTGGAAAGGAAAAGTGTCCGGGGTGATCCAAGCCTGGATCGGAGCTGTGAAGAACCTGAAAGTAGAGGGGATATAGTCTGGGTCACTTCAGGGTGACCAGGGGCACGGTAGACCAATTCCCACCAATGTCGGGTGTTTCAGGTGCGATTAGGTGAAGCTTGACTCCGCTGCCACGGGGATCAGGAGGCGTCAACGATGACCAGAGTCCGCAGGCGAGCTGTCCCACGAAGGATGTCGAGTGCTGGGGGTTGGTGTCCTGATCGGAGACCAACAAGCCTTGGCAACAGCAACCCACACGACGAGAGTCAAAAGGCTTAGTGACTCCCCAAGCGATAGAGAGTCAGGGCACGTCTGGAGCAACCAGGTAAGCCTGTTGGAAGTTACAGTACCGTTCTCTGGGACCCACATGTCGACGGACAAGGGATGGCAAAGGGACCTCAAGAAGAATCACTAAATACCAGCCCACGGGTCACTTGTGGAGTGTAGGCCAATAATCTTTGGTGGAATCACTGCTTGGGGTCTGGACTACAAGTATCCCAAAGCACAGCCTCAGGGGTCGCCAAGAAGCATACGCTGCTGCAAATGTGCATGGTGTCCATGGGTTCAGGTTGCACGGTCCCCACAAAGGTTTGGATCTCCGGTATGCTGAGCGCATGGATCGGCCTCAGGGAAGCTTGGAAACCCACCTCCTGTGTTGCAAAGTCTTCAGAGTCCTTCAGGAGCTGCGTAGTTGCAAACAGGACAGATGCGTCTTTGGTGCCTGCCTTGCAGGGGATTAACTTCTTTACTCCAAGGGAGATTCTTCAGTCATCCAACGAAGTGTAGATAGTTGAAGTTCTGGGATTATGTAGCAGAGTTTCGTCCAGGTAAATCTTTGTCCAGGTTCACGCCAGAGCAGGGGTTGAGTGCCCCTGCAACCGGTTTGAGCTGGACTATGCACAGGGACACCAAATGTGCCCCCAGGGCAGACATCAAAGCACTCTTGGAGTGCACCTACCCAGCCCCAATACACTAACTTCTGTCTGAGAGGTGGTCACAGCTCCCTGTGACAGGAAACCTATTGTCCAGCCTCCCCTGCTGGAGTTTCGTCCAGCAGCAGGAGTGCAGACGCTTGTCTGTGGCTGGCAGCATCCATTTTGTAATGTCAGGGTTCTGTGAAGCTGGTACCAGGTATACCCTTGTACTCATATTTCTCCCTCTAGGAGGGTGAAATCATACCTCCCCTGCCAGGACTGGCGGGGAGGTATGATTCCAAGGTTTATGACACCAAACAGGACATGTCTCCTTGCAGCTATTTCAAAGTTAGCATTACAGCGAGGTTATAATGCACTTAAGAGTATATTGTTTGGCTGCATCACAAACACCCCCGGAATAAAGGTCCCAAAAGCTGCAGAGGGGCTCTGCTCATGCATGGGCACCCTCTCACATAAAACCCAGCACCCTGCCTTCAGGATTGATAAGGCCTGCCATAAGGGTGACTGATAGGTTTATATGTGCAGTGATATTAGGTAGATATAGGGAACCTATATGTAGGTGAGGGGTGCGTACACCACCTTACACTGGCTGATGTAGCAGACCTGTTGTGTCAATTTGAATGGTCTCTCAGGGGTGGCATAATACATGCTGCAGCCCCTGAGAGGCCCTGGGTATATAGGATACCATATACTAGGGACTTATAAGGGTACCCCAGAATCTACAAAAAGAGGGGGTGAGTATAAGAAGCAGCTCCTTCTCTCCTACACTGGCAACAGACTTTCCTCTGTTGCAATATACTTAGCTGTGGCAGGTTTGGAGTATCACTCCCAAGTCTCAAATGGTAAGCCATGTCTCTCCAGCCATGCTTCCTGACAGTGCCTCCCTCCCAACCCCCACAACGACTGACGTCTTGACGTTGGAGGTCCTGGTTTGTCAGCATATTTTGCATACAATTCTTCCAACAGATGTGGGACATGAAGACTAGAAGCGGGTTTACATGCTCACTCCTCAAGGTCAATCCCCTTTCAATGTATTAGAAACTGCAACTTTGTTTTTGATAATTTTGCATCTAAAATAATTTGAGTGTACCTCGTATTAACTTTCAGCATTCACCTGGAGGGCATAGGATGTGAAGTGAATGGAGACTGCGGTTTCAGCAAAAATATATGAAAAACGTATTGAATGTTCATAGACTGAGATAATTTCAATTTTAGTATAATTGTATTTACCATCTGCTTACTCATAAATGGGCCCACAAACGTAGGTTGCCGTCTATGAGGTTCATTCAGATGGAAATATTTTGTGAGTAACCACAAATTCTCAGCAACCCCATATTGGGGTGCCAACTTCTTTTTCGGTCAGCATTAAATTGATATGTATCTTTAGCATTTTCCAATTCTTTGTGTGCTGATTTCTGAATCAGTTAAGTGTTCTTTCACAGACGAAACAGAAGTAGACAAGGACTGATCCAAAGGAAATATATGGGGATAATACCCATATAGCCAAAAGAAAGGTGACATTCAAATATATGAATTGTCAGTGTTATTGTATGTTAACTGTTCTAACCACAAGGTCTTAGTCCAGTCCTCCTCTTGTAGCAAAGCTTGATAATTACTGTTCAACCTTTCCGTCTTTCTATCCATCTGAGGATGGTAACTGGTGGACAAACAAGCATCAATCGTTAGCTCTTTACACAAAGCATACCAGAATTTTGTAAAAAAAAATTGAGACCCTAGTCCATATTTAGAACCTCCTGATCACCATGTAATATATTGTGTTGTGCAAAGATCCATGCTACCTCTTCATGAGTTCGCAACCCAAGGGATGATATGAAATGATATGATCAATCTTAGCCAAATGGCTGCCAGCCACTAGCATTAAAGTGCAAACCTGGCTTTTAGACAATCGCACAATAAAATCCAATGACACAGTATTCTAGTGTTTAGATGGAGCAGTCAAGGGTCACAAAAAACCCACTGGTTTACTATGTTAACTCTTAATCCGAGCATAACGTAAGCATGTCAATACATAACTCTTAATATCGGCAAATAGACCTGGCCACTAATAATATCTCCTTTCTGGTGTTAAAGTGTTAGCTATTTCACGATGTCTAGCCACCTTTGAATCATGAAGTCAATTGATTGCCTTTCGTGTTACATGAACAGAAGCTAAGTATATAGCATTTCCTTGATAATCCATCTTTCTTTTTAATGTATATCTTCTTGCTGTTTTAGCTTAGTTTATATACAATATCTTGTCTACATTACCCAATATTGATTAAAGCAATAGAATGATGTTACAAAGTTATTGGGCACATAATCTATGTCAAAGTCATTGTTAGAAAAGAACAGGGACAGTCTCAGTTGCCTAGGAGTAAGTGTTCTGGGTGACTTCATGAACTACGAATGTCTATGATCCAAATACACTTCAATAGTTTGTTTGGCCTTAAAAAACGAATTCCTTCATTTCTCAAAAGATCTGTTAATGTCCAGGAGTTTCTTATCAATCATTGTATAATTTAACTCTGCTGGCAACAGTGTTTTAGAAAATAAGTTACTGTGTGTACCTGAGCGGACATTTGAACTCACTCACATGGAACACCTCCGGTAGCATGACATGAAGCATCCATCTCATTCTACATTGGGGTATTACAAAATAGGAGCACTGGAAAATCACTCTTTCAAAAAATAAAAAGCCTGACCTGCCTCTGCCAGACATACAAAATATGTCCCCTCTAGTAGAAACTTGGTAATGGGTCTTTTAATTTGAGAAAACAGGTGAATTTACAGCCTATAAAAACTGGCCAGAGCACTTTCAATAGCTTTTGCTGAAGTTGGCGTGGGTGCTGGCACTTTCTTTTCATTCATCTTCGGCATAATTACATACCCCATAATTCTTTAGTAGTAGCTTGAAAAATATATTTGTCTAGCTAATCAATGAAATAAGGCAATTCGTTCCTTGCAAAACTGCTTTAACGGTTGACATTTGAGTTTCCAAGGAGCCTGAGTAGAACAAAAATAGCATTTAAATAGAGTATAATAGACAATACAGAGTAAGTCCAAAAATCCACTCAGTACCTCATCAACAAATTACTAGAATGCTGCAGGTGCATTGCACAGTCCAAAGGCATGCCCTGGTATGCAATGACTAATACATTGTGTAGCTTGTTGTATTCCATACATTTCCATTCCTAATGCTTCACTAAATGGTAAAGTCCTTCTGAGAGCCAAATCTGTGAATATCTTTGCATTTCTAATTTGACCCAAGAGAACAGAAATTATTGGTCAAGGAAGACATCTCTTCACTGTGACTCTGTAGAGGACTCTGTAGTCAATAGACCCCCTCAATTCATGCTATTTTAAAAGCACACAATATAGAGGAGATGAAGATGGGCACTCTGAAGGACTTAAGGGACCCACTGACCAAATTATTTTCCATGTATTGTCTAATATATTCAGTTTCTGAAACAGTGAGTGCATATACATGGCTACAGGGCATTTAAGCACCAGGTTACAAATCAATCTTACCATCAATAACCCCTGTGTGGAGGTAGCACGTCCATTGTCTTCTTATCAAGTACTTCACAAAATATACAAAATGTGCACAACCAGTGATCGGTGAAGTACTTAATCCTGCAAGCACGTTAGAAGGGCAACTCTCTCTTGAGTTACACGGCACCATACGAGATTGGCAAAAATCTTAAATCATTTGTATGGTCCCACCAGCACAGTCAATACAAGGATAATGTAAGCTCAACCTATGCATTCCCAGGCTTACTGAACTAAGGGGCATCTTCAATGTAAGATCAAGGAATGCATTATGAGGCTTAATCTGAACGAAGGGGCATTTGTCAAATCTAAACAATTAATTTCATGAATGTATCCATAAGAAACCAAAAGCTCTTGTGTGCATGAATCCTGACCAGAAGAGGATGGAATAGTGCTGTCTACTGCCTTAACCTCAGATTTGCAAGAATTGAGCAAACCTAATTCCATGGCGCTCCAGGATCTAAAAAGCCCCAATGATACCTTCTCCTGACCTTCTAGAAAAATCACCTTCCTGGGAACTATTAAATGAGCCACAGCTGACTGCATAGCATTCATTACCCCTCTGGGAACTGATTGAATATTTACTAACCACAAGGCAGCTCCTCTCGTTGCAGAGGAATTCAGTTTTCTGCTTGCTGCAGCCTCTCAGTGGACAACATTACCAACACTTGACTTTTAAAGGTCCTATGTGTACTTCTACCTCATTTATAAACAAGCATTTGCAATGCAATAGGTCTCGCATTAGGGAATGTTTGAGTTATTGGCATTGCAAATGAAAAAGTACTAGTACTGCACATTAAATGACACACATATGACTTACCTGCAAATAAGCAGTAACACTGCAAATTAAATAAGACATGCATGTAAAGAAGTACTAACACTGCACATTAAGGAAGTGCAGTGTTAAGTTGGACAATGGATGCATCCAGATTGGGAGGAATAGTACATCTTGTTTGAGTGGTGCATATTTCCAATGAAGGTTGATAAGTTTGTTGATTGCAGTCGCACAGCTGGGTGCGCTTGGTGATCTGTTGGAGGGAGCGTCTGCTTTGCCTGGTGTCATTGGAGCGCAATTTGATTGGTATACTTGACAATGTTAGTTTTATTGGTCCAGTAGACAATAAAACCGCTGCATGACCACACTGTGTGATCCTGGGCACACTTTACAAATCCTACCTCCCATCCAGCGGCTGAATTGCAAACTGTAAGACCTGATAGCTGGGCACAACTCCGGCATCACTGCAGGCACACCCTGTGTGATCTTGGGCATTTATCACATCTCAAAGTACTTTTAAATGCTTGAGCTGGGTAGGTCATGCATTTGACCTACCCAGGTGTTTGCTGCTACGTGCTTGATAAGAAATCATGCAACACACAATTGCAACTTTTGTGCCCCTTCCAAATAAACACTTGAAATCAGAGTGGTAATTAGTTTCTAGGATGAGTAGGATGCCCTCCAGCCTCCACTTGAAAACAGGGGTATATAGTTGGGGGGGGGAGGGGGGGGGTGTTATGCAATACTTTAACACGGGTAAAAGTGTCCAAAGTCTCACCATCTCTCCTCTAAAGAGCGGCTCGCAGTGGCCGGCCGGCCCAGGCCAGCTGATTAGGGGAGCTGTTGGTGCCGAGCCCGGTGGGGCAGGTCCCAGCTGTGCCCGCCGGGCTGCAGGCAGCTGTTATTAGGCAGCTGGAGGAATGCTAGGAAAGTATGTTTACAATAGATGTAGAGTGCAAAGCAAGTAAGTTTATGTTCACATTTTCAAGCGTAAATTTACAAATATATAATAATTTTACAAATATCAACAGCAGCTTGGCAATAAACGTGGTTAAGCAGCACAGCACGTGAACACAGAAAAAAACTTGCCTGTAATAAAAATATTCTTAAATTAAAGAAGGCTTATTAGAGATATGCGCTGTCAAGTTCTCAAAAGCAGGCTGCAATGTGCAATGTCAGGCACTGAGTAATCTACATGCGGACCAGTGTAAAAAAGACCCCAAACTTTGTCTCACATCGGACAGCCCTGTGCGGGTGCTTTTAGGGCAAGTGACTCTCAGTTGGGTTAAAATGTTTACATTTATGAAATGATTTCTTAGAATCCTATTTCTGAGTCAGGCCATGCAGAGGAAATTTACTTGTCTGCAAGGAACGTAATTGTATGTTATTTCACCCGTTATCAATCGTGCTCAAAATTCCCATACTTTCTGCATTTATAAAAAGGGAAAATGTTGTAAGGTTATCAAAAGAATTGAAACTTAATAGGAAAGGACAGCAGCGATATTGTCAATTAGGATTGAAGATGTTGAAGTCATGTCTGAACAAGGTTTACAATTCCGGGCGGAAGTCAGGCAGGCCGGGGGCGGGACGTGAAGACACACCGGAAGCCCGGGCGGGCTCCCGTGAGGTGAGAGCCTCGCACGCACAGAAGGATGACACCGCCGCCGCCTGCAAGGAGCCCTCGCATGGAGAACAGTACTAATGAGTGGGGACCTTTGCTGAGCTGCGAGGGCGGGGGGCATGTGTGTGTGCGTGGGGCGGCGGGGGGCTCTGTATGTGTGTGAGCATGCGTGCGTGTGTGTATGTGTCTTGGAGTCTGTGTGTATGCGTGTGTGTATGCGTGTGTGATGACTGCGGGGGGGGGGGGAGTGTGTGTGAGCGAGCGAGTGTCTGTCTGTGTGTTTGCGCATGCATGTGTGTATGTGTGGGGATGTGGACGGAGCCGACGTGCGCGTGCACGAGGTCAAATCCACAGGCTAAAGCGCGTGTCACCCTCTTGTCCTAATCCCCCCGAAGTCAATCACTATAGTTGTCGAACTTGGAAAGCATCCTACGGATGCTAGTCCAGCTCGACCTAAAAACGACCAGATCTTCCAAAGTGCACACATAAACTATGTACATGTTTTATATTTCTTTTTCCTCTTCAGTTATGGGCCCTCCTATACAATCTAACCGCATAGGCCCAGAAATGCAACAACTACATTTACACCACTAACTCTAAGTGTTCATCACACTTACTAGGAAGATTAACCCCTTGTGCCAAGACATTATTAAATTCACGTTGCAGCCCTTCATGGAGTAAGGATGCCTTTATTGCCACTTGACAACCAGTTTCAACTACCAAGCGATTACATATGGTAATATAACTTAATAGCTCTTAATGTTCCTGTTTCAACGTTAACAATATCTAAATAAAGAACGTGTGTTTTCCCGTCAAACAGTTCTGCATTTGATCGCAGCATGTGGGAAAATAATGAAGCAAATAATTATTGCTGTCTACTAAGGACATGCTCCAATTTGCCGCATTCCTATGCATATACACCCATAGTTTGTTCATTAGGAAAAGTCATAGGTTTTAAAAAACAAATGTAACTGATTCTGTCTAAGGACTAATGCAAACAGCTTTGGATCTACAGGAAATCGTACAGGTGGTGCTAATGGTATTATTGGACTCATCATTGAACAGGAATCCATAAAGAAACCTGGCATCTCTTAAAGGTGGTAACCCCCACGATTCAGTGTTCTTGTAATCCGAGGGCAAAGGTATTTGAGGAGCATCTTTCTTTTCCGGTTGTAACATACCACCAATCTCTTGTTTCACTACTATAATTGTGAATGCAGGGTCTTAGTATTGGACTGAGACAGAGTGGTGTTAGAATCAATCATTCACGTTGGATGATAACGTGGTTGGCAATCTGTTAGAAAGCACTAACCTTGTACTTGAGTTCCACTCTTCCATCTCTCGTCACCTACACCTACAACATTATTAGCAAACTTCTTTTTAGTGTAATAAAAAGTGAAGCTTAACCATAACTACTGTGTCACTATCGCTGACTTAAATTTGATATGCACATGCATTCCCATTTTATTAATGAATACATTTTTACATTTCGGTTTTTGTTTTAAATGGCAAGGAACAGCTGTAAACAACTAATGTTAGGGTTCCTTAACTTCAAAAACAGAAGTTAGAGAATCGAATTTTCATGCCACCTGACGGTCTGGGATTGAATTGATCAAGAGGCATGTCAAAACTTGATCACAATTACGTGTGCGCATATTGCACACATGGAGAAATGCAGTACTTGTGAAAAACCAAACTAAAATCATTTACAGCAAATAGGGAAGGACCAGGCATAAGTTCCAGTGTGTTAGGAAGCGCTGCTAATATGAACATATGAAGCAGAGTGAAGTTGTCTTTCCTCGAGTCCTGGAGCTAGCACAAAGTAAGCTGCTATGCTAAGGCTCGTATTTGGAGGATTTTAACTGAGATGCCCACTGGCAGGCACACTTGGACAAAGGCGAGTGCTGAGTAAGGCCACCAATGAGCAGAATGGTTAGTGAGGATGCCCTTAGATTTTATTTTTTTATCCAAAAATTCTGTCTACCTCGCAAGAAATAATTGGTTTTTTTTCACACTGCTTTGAGTGGAGGCAATTTAATACGATCGGCAAATAAATACAGTTTCTGGCTTGACACAAAATATAAACCACTTTCATCTTTATGTTGTATAATCTGTGATGAAAGTAGACTTAGTGTACATACTAAATTAATGGACAATAATTGAAATATGTGCCATCCCACTTCAATTCAATCACTGTTGTAAAACGGCAGCACATTATGCGATTCACTAAAGCTCTTCTCAAGACTGTTTCAACTATGCCTCACACAGTCTGTCTTTTGCTTCCTTTTTGGAACTAAATAGTACAGCACAATACAAATGTGCCTGTAGAACAAGAAAGGTAAAACACTGTATAACTAATAGGATTTTCATAATAAAATATTACTGCATGTCATATTCCTTCCGCAGTAAAGGAACCAGTTAATGTGGACATCGGGTGACACGGGAGGCCTTGAAAGCCTACTTTGAATGATGTCTGGCAGTTGGGAGGGACGACAAGTGGGGGGTTGGCCTTCCCAACCGTTTACAGCTCTGGGCCAATAGATTTTTTGAAGCCATAGTTTAAATGACTGAGTGGCCTTGCCCTTTAATAGCAAGCATTAAAAATCCAAGGGCTCGCCTTTCATTAAGTTAAAGCCATTTGCTTTACTATACAATACCATTAGCAAAGCAAATAGCTTTAACTTAATCAAAGGCGAGACCTATTGCATTTTCAATGCTTGTTGTATTTGCTTTGTTGTTTTCCCTGCAGGCAAGCCTTCTGTGAGTTAAGCAAACATGTCTCTGCCTCAAAATGAAACGAAAGAAAAGACAACAAGGAAAGGCATGCCATCCTCACAATCTTGATATAAAGTGCAGTGTACAATGGAGCAAAACCTCTGCATTCTAATATCAGTAGAAAAATAGGTGTGTAATTGCAGTTCATCATTCAGTCTGTTATGTGTAGACGCTAAATTAATTTAATGCAAAACATTGATGCTTTATCAGGGGTCGTAATAAAGGCTTAAGAAAAAAAATGAAAACTCCAACTGAATTGTATTTCAGTTTATTCTCTTAACATTTTAAGCTTCAACCCGTATGTAAATCGTTTCTGTAATGTTAGTCCAACATCAAAGAAGGGATAGCATACTCAACAATAAAAAATATGTGTTTTGTGTATTTGTCCAAATAAGAATCGAAATTTGCCTAGCATTTGTAACGGTAAGTTTCAATTCTATTAAGGACACGGAGGCGAGGATTATGCTTTTCTTTATGCTTTTCTTTCTTCGCATTTATTATAATATTGAAAACACAGCAGCCTTAGAAAAGCTCATAATGTAGAAAAATGCTTAAATTACAACAATGAAGCATTTTAATCACATAACTCAAGAAAAACAATGTCTCTGGGACTACAACTCCCATCATGATAACATAACAGTCTGAACGGAGTCCTTCCTCTATGTCCACAGTCCATAGATAGGGAGTCCCTTCTCCATGTTCCTCCTCTTTCTTCGCGCAAATTACGCCATCAGTTCATTGGTCTGGCTTGGAACCGTCATTTCCTAACAGAAGAAATAGAACTGCGTCAGCGTCGTAACGGAAAATACAGGAGTTTACAACCGAAATAAACAATCACAGGATCATATTCAACCATGAGGAAAACCTTTAAAACCTGGTTACTTACTGCCATACGGGCGGGTTGTCGCTCGACGATATACCGGGTGGGATAATCTTTGCCTCCGTGTCCTTAATAGAATTGAAACTTACCGTTACAAATGCTAGGCAAATTGCGATTCTATGGCAGGACCGGAGGCTCAGATTATGCTAGTTCAAAGCTTACTCACCACCAAACTTGCAATATCCACCACCGGCTTAAAGTAAAACCTCTTAAAGGTGGAATCGGAGGACCAGTCGGCAGCCCGCATCAAATCCTCTAAACGAGCTCCCGCAGAGAAAGCCTTAGAGGCCATGGCCCCCCTGGCAGAGTGAGCTCCGAAACGTTTGGTATCAATACCTGCCTCTTGCATGACCCAACACACCCACCTGGCTATGGTGGGGGAAGAGACCGCATGGTGTAGTTTTCGCAAGGCAATTAACAATTGTCTCTCGCCCGGAGGGCGAATGTCCCAAGTCATATCTTCATAAGCTTTCAGACACTGAACAACACATAGCTTCGGGACATCCACGAAAGCCGGATACGAAATTGTTCTAGAAGCCGACTTTGTGCGGCGACCAATCGTGAAGGTGACACCATCTGGCGAAAACACGCGTGCCGAGACATCCAGAGCACGCACATCCGACACTCTCCGGCAGGACACCAAGCATAGAAGCATAGCCAGTTTCGCCGAGAGTTCCTTGACCGATAGGTACCTGTTAGGTTGCCAGGATAGAAAAAGGTTCAAAACCAAATTGACGTCCCAAAGGACTGAGTACCGGGGCTCCGGCTGCAACGCCAACCGGACGCCCCGCAAAAGTCGGCACACAAAGGGGTGTACTCCGATCGGAGAACCGTCAACTGGATGGTGTGCCGCAGAAATAGCCGAACGCACAGCATTAATCGTGTGGTAGGCAAAGCCCCCCACGGCCAATTCCGCCAAATAATTCAACACGGGAACGAGTCCCGCGACCAAGGGATCCAAACTCCGTCGAAGACACCAACGCACCCACTTAGACCAAGCGGATTTGTAGCGCTTCGACGTACTGACAGCCCAGGCCTTGGATAACAGACCTTCAGCTGATCTCGAAAGGCCCGGGAGCGACCAACGTCTCCTGAAAGCCTCCATGCCATGAGGTGGAGAGAGCCCTGAACGATGAGAGGATGCTGATCCCGATCCGGGCTGAGGAGCAGGTGAGGAAACCGGGAGAGTAGGATTGGAGAATCCCAGGAAAGTTCCAGAAGAACTGGAAACCAGACTTGGTACCTCCAGAGCGGCGTCACCAACACCAGCTCCACTTCCTGCCGGCGAACCTGCGCCGCCGTTCGCATCACCATCGAAAAAGGTGGAAACGCAAAGGGCTTCTCCTTGCCCCAGTCCTAGAGAAACGCGTCCGTGGCCTCTGCCAGCGGATCCGGTCTCCAACTGAAGAACCTCGGAAGTTGATGGTCCAAGCGGGACGCAAACAGGTCCAGTGAGAAAGGACCCCACAGCCCGTTGAGCCAGCGAAAGACCTGGACATCCAACATCCACAGACTGGAGTCCCGGAGATACCTGGAGTGCCAGTCTGCAACCTGGTTGGCCTGACCCGGCAGGTACTCCGCCGTCACCGATACATGATGGTCTAGACAGTAATCCCAGAACTGCTTTGCCAAATTCGCCAGTGCACGGGACCTCGCGCCCCCTAGGTGGTTCACATACCGCACTGCCGACACATTGTCCATTTTCAATAGGACACACGACTTCACCGAGTCCCTGACCCAGCAGCGTACTGCAAGGAACCCGCCAGAAGTTCTAGACAGTTGATATGCAACTTCTGTTCTTCCAAGGACCAAGTGCCGCCTGTTGAAAAATCTCCACAGCGCGCTCCCCAACCGACTCTGCTGGCATCGGATTCGATGACGAGGTCCGGGGAAGACCCGAAAATTGCCCGACCATTCCAGGCCTCCATGTGGGTTAGCCACCACAACATCTCTTCCTTGACCTCTTCCGATAGGGGAACCATTTGGTCGTATGACACGCCTCTGCGTAAGTGATAAGCCTTGAGGCGCTGGAGGGCCCTGTAGTGCAGAGGGCCCGGAAAGATGGCCTGAATCGAGGACGATAGCAGACCCACCACTCTGGCAACTTGACGTAACGACGTGGGAGACTTTGTAATTGTCTGTCGCAAGACGTGCTTGATCTTGGACAACTTCCGAGACGGAAGA
Source organism: Lissotriton vulgaris (assembly GCF_964263255.1). NCBI lineage: Eukaryota > Metazoa > Chordata > Amphibia > Caudata > Salamandridae > Lissotriton > Lissotriton vulgaris. The sequence continues at coordinate 1,222,344,776 of NC_141693.1, forward strand.
CTCAGGGAGGCGTCGACGGAGTCTATGACAAATCCCAAAAATTCTACTTTCTGAGAGGGTACAAGAACCGACTTGTCTCCATTGATGACAAAACCGAGCTCCTGAAGGAGGTCGACAGTCCGGCCCAGTTGAGAAAGCAAGCTGTGTGGACATTGCGCCATCAGCAAAATGTCGTCCAGATAGACGATCAGGCGAATCCCCTGCGCTCGCGAGAATTCCACCACGGGATGTAACACTTTGGTGAAACACCACGGAGCCGAGGATAGACCGAACGGAAGAGCCGTGAATTCGAACACCTGTTCCCGCCAGAGAAACTGGAGGAAGCGAAGGTGAGGAGGATAGATTGGAACCACAAGATAAGCATCCTTGAGATCCAACCGTACCAACCAGTCCCGTGGAAGGAGGATATCTCGAAGGAGATGCATTCATTCCATTTTGAAATGATGATAGACCATCCACCCATTGAATTCTTTGAGGTTGATCACCGGACGACGGCCTCCGCCGGGTTTGTCCACTAAGAAAAGATTGCTGATGAAGCCCGACGGATGCCGAGTTGATTGGCGAACGGCCCTTTTGCGGAGAAGTTCCGCGACCTCTTCGTCTATCAGCTGGGCATCGGACACTGAAAAGGTTATAGGGCGCGGGGCGCACACCTGGAAAGGCTGATCGTAGAATTTGATATGAAAACCGCGGATAGTGTGCAGCACCCAAGCATCCGCTGTAAGATCTACCCACGCCCTCCGAAAGGCCGCTAGTCGGCCGCCAATCTGAACCTGCTCCGCGGGGATAACACTCACCGTGTGTGCTGGAAGCGTTGGAGTTCCTCCTGAAACCTCGACCTCCGAAACGCTGCCCTCTTGTAGGGTACAAGGAGTTGAAGTTGGCCGAGGTGTTGTACTGCCCTCGCCCGGAGCCTTGCCCTCTGTTGCCGGCATTCTGCCCGCCACGGCCGGTAGCGCGGCCCCTACCGCGACCGGCCCCTTGGGAGAAACGCTGTTGGAACACGCGTTTGATACTGGTCTGAGCTCTATCAAGGGATGTGAAGGTAGACACGAACTTCCCTAGCTCCTTAATGAACGGTTCTCCGAAGAGACCGCCTTGGGCAACCGCTCCTGCCTCCGAAGAGGCTAAGTCTCCCAACTTAGGGTCTAGCTTAATCAGGAAAGACCTCCGCCGTTCGGTGGAAAGGGCGCAGTTGGCATTGCCTAAGAAAACAATCACCCTCTGCACCCAATTTGACAAGACGTCGGGGTCAATGGCGGATCCAGTAACTTTAGCCTCCTCCGCCATGTCTAGGATCTTAGTAATGGGTCCCACTGCGTCGAGCATCTTGTCCTGACACGACCGCCAGGATCGGTCAATGCCCTTACGCGGGTCCTTCATAAACTTTGCTAGAAACGTTGCCATCTTGGCATCTAAATCCGGTGTCATGGGGCAACTTTCCCCTCCAAGGTGGGCCTAGGGCATTCCCCACGGAGGCATCCCCTGGCCTCCTGCTCCAGAGGCTTACGCAACCGACTAGCCACGAACTTTGCCACCTTGTCACCCGGGGCCCAGGCTGCGGATCGCGGATGCATGATCTCATCCGGGTCCAGCATACCTGAGCTGTCCCGCGGTAACTCAGTGGCTGAGCTCGAAGGTCGCCAGGAACGCACCGATTCCTCGTCCCCGTCCGAATCCGGGGAATCCCCCGGAGACGAAGGGGCAGTTCCAGTAGCCACCACCGAGGAAGGGGCCGCAGGCTGGTCAGGTGGGAACTCGGTCGCCTTAGCCAAAAATGCGTCACGCAGACGCTCAAAGGCACCCTTGTCCACCCCCTGAGCACCCTCCGACAACCCCCCCTTGCAGGGTTTCTTAGGAGCAGGGGGGCCCTCACCTGATGGACCGAGGAGGGCAAAAGGGTTTCCTGACTGCGCCTGAGCTAACTTGGGGCATTCCTCCACTATGCGCGCAGAGAGACGCTCCTCCATAGGGGTTACCACCTCTGTCACGCAGCGGTAGATGGAGCTGTCTACTGCTTGGTAGAACTCCTCATCCTGCAGATAGGATTGAGAATCACCCCCATAATACTCGTCCTCCATGCTGCACAAAGCTAGCGCAAAGGGGTTCACACACTACCCAACAGCTTGGGTGTCACAGAAATTAGGGCAGACCGGAGGACTGCAACAGTTTTAGGGTGCCAGGGACTGGCAAAAATTTGGGTGCACTCACACCCTCAGCGCGCAGACCCACCCCAGGGGGACCAGGTCAGCTGCCTCACAGCGCGCTGCCACACCAAACACAACACGAGTGCAGACTTGCCAAATCGGCGTCAACGCGGTAGAACACCGCAATACAGACCCCCACCGGGGCGTTCACATATGGGGCAAAAGAGTACAGACCCGAGATACGGGCGTTCAATGAGGCAGACTTGAGGGCTCGGCTCCGTGGCGGTTGGTCTGCTCAGCGCGGCTCCTCTGTGAGGAGAAACTCGCGCCGGAGACCAACGAGACGCGGCCGCGCCCCCTAGCGGATGACTGCGCACCGCAACAACATTCACAGGGAAACAGTCGCGAAGGAAGCGAGACGGCGCTTCCGCGACCTGAATGGGACTCTGCAATGAAAAAACACATCAGAGACCCATAGCCCCAAGAAATATAAACATTACAATGCATAAATACGTCAGAAATCCCCTAACAGCATCAAACTGAGAGAGGGAGAAAAAAACACTTAACTGGCTGCGGAAGCAGCGAAGAAAGAGGAGGAACATGGAGAAGGGACTCCCTATCTATGGACTGTGGACATAGAGGAAGGACTCCGTTCAGACTGTTATGTTATCATGATGGGAGCTGTAGTCCCAGAGACATTGTTTTTCTTGAGTTATGTGATTAAAATGCTTCATTGTTGTAATTTAAGCATTTTTCTACAATATGAGCTTTTCTAAGGCTGCTGTGTTTTCAATATTATAATAAATGCGAAGAAAGAAAAGCATAACGAAAAGCATAATCTGAGCCTCCGGTCCTGCCATAGAATTGTCACACCCATATTTTCATCTTCGTTCCTCCAACAGCTCCTGGTGGTCGGCTATTGTTTTATAAAATGATGCATGAGGAATACGCTTATGTTACTCCCCCCAAAGCAACACAAGTAAACATAATCTGTAAACTCAAATACATGGTCAAGTGTCAGTGCTTCTGAGACAGTACTAATGTTAGTGCAAACTTCTGACAACAGCGTTAAATATCCATTTTTATAGTATGTCAGTGGGATTTGTTTTGTTCATTTTTATTGAGTAATAGTGTATTCCTATCAAATTTGTATAGCTCATTTCAGGTTGAAGGCAAAGGTTTCCATCCATTGAACACTGTCTAAGATTATCCATTACTTGTATGGCTGCAATAACATTTTATATGCAGAAGTTCTTCTTTTGGAATATTATGTTCACCATGTCTTAAATGATAATGATTATGACAGTGTCCAATAATGTTTCTGAATAATTTTGGTTCTATACGTTTGTTCACCACAAATTATTCATTATACCAAAACAGGTATTTTTTCTTTCCTGCTATTCACTGTGAGTTTAATACCATAGAGGTTTTGATTCTGATATTGCAGATATTCTTTAATAAAGAATCAGGACGATACCAAACCTAAATTCTTTTAATATCTGAAGTTCATAGTACTGTATCCAGGAGGAATTTAGCAGCCTCGTTAACCAAACCTCCTCCTTCTCATACCAACAAATGAGTAGGTTGGCATAACAATGGGATGTTTCCCATATGTTGTTTCTTTGTTGGGTGTCAAACACTTCCCAAGTAAAAATGTACTGTTCAAAGTGTAGCAAACCTTACAGAAAATCATGATAGAGTGGCCCATGTAGCTGGCTGAATGCTTTAAAAATAATATTGAATGGCTTCAATAATTACTTTATAAAGGTGCATGAATATATACTTTATTAAAGTTATGAGCGTGTTTTGAGTAGTTATTGATGGTTTTGCAAATGTTTCAAATGTCAGTCCAGTCTTTTATTTTTTAACACATTTACCTAAAAGTTGTATGTATAATCTTGCTTGTTTCTGTATGTTAGGAATCACATTTGTATTGTTTTTCTAAACTACTTAATGAGATGCTGAATGTGTGGTTAAAACAAATCTGTTTTTCCAGGAACAAGTTAAGTTTCGAGATGTTGCTGCCTGTTTTTCTGAAGAGGAGTGGAAGGTTTTACAGGAATGGCAGAAGGATTTTTACAAGAACGTGATGAAGGAAATTCACCAAGTCGTAATAGCAATGGGTAAATATGTACACAGGGACGACAGCAAAAAAATGATGGGTGGATTCATGAATGAATCTCAGGCACTGGTAAAATGCTCTGGACCGCAATCCAGTTCATTGCTTTTTTTGCCCAGTATGCCACCATGGACAGGAATCTGTCACCTGTAAATCTGCTTTAGTCTTGCTCCAATACAAACAGTCCACCTGAATCACCAGGTAAGGTCCTCTCTGCACGTGAACGTAAGCAATCCTAGGCCTGGTTCAGCCTATTTGGGCCTCATCACAAGGTAGCAGATTGGGTCCTATGGGACAGCAAGAACAGAACACACCTCTGGGCATACTGGTCACACTTAGAGCAACAACAAAACCGTGATGGGCAGATTGCTTGAATTAATCTAAGCTGCTGGTATTTATACTGGGCCACAATGCAGAACATTGTTTTTTTGCCCACCATGCCACCTCAGACAGGAACCAGCCATATGCAATAAGGCAAGTCTCAGTTGAGAGTGGCACAGTGCTGAAAAACGGTGGGTTGCAATGCTGGCCAGAGGATTGCCAGTGGGTTATAGTATTTAATAGTATTCCTTGCATCACCTTATGTCTGTTTGATGTAATGCTAAGTGGCCTAGGGTATGCCTAGATGTAGATCCATTGCTCGCTTTGCCATAGATTCCAAGCTGTCAAGGCCTAAAAAAGCGGAAACTAATCTGGGGTTGCTTGTGTTTGCTTCTGTAGGGGGCATTGCCTAGCAGTTTGGGATAGACTGTACTCTTGAAGAGCAGGGTCAGTACTGATTTGTATATGGCAGGTCTTGATCTAGAGTGGCATAGTTGGTGACAAATGATGAGTTGGAATGCTACTCAGAGCAACTGTCAATGGTTGAGACGGACAGTGAGCATTCCTCCTAACTCACTTAGTGTGTTAATTGAATACGCACAGAGTATTATTATTATTATTATTATGTTTCTTATATAGCGCCTGAATCGACCCCCAAAGGGGTATCTCCGTGCTTGCCTTGGGAACCCGTCCTGGCTTTTCCCTGTGAGATAGCCCCTAAAGGGCATCCCCAAGGTGAAAGCCAGGCATCCCGCCGCGGGGGGGCCGTTGTGGAGATTAAGCAAGCTTAATGCCCAGAGTTGCAGAGTGGGAACCCATGATTAGGTCAGGCACCGAAGCGAGAATTATCGAGTCCATGGACATTTGAGCTCCAGACCCTGCCGCGTCGGGAATTGAACCCTGGTCCCGGGTCTGACCTCTGCTTCAGGGTCTGCCTGCTCTAACCAGTGAGCCACACTTCTCCACTGTACATAAGTTTATCTAAAAAAAAGTTACAATTTGTGGAATACTGCAACCTTATTGAAGTTAAAAAACTTCTCAAATCATTTTGTATAATAATTTTAGGACGCTCTCTTTAGATAAATCATAACTCAAGCATGAGAGGCTTGTCACTTAACATGTAGTGCACTGCATTTAAAATGTCATCTTCATATAGGCTGCATCAGCCCCTCCTCACAAATGAATTCAAACACCCACTTACTACAAGTGATAAGCTTGCATTTTACTTCTACCCATGTTCCTCCCACCATATGAAAAATTGATATTAGTTTATTTTGAGCTTAGACTACGAAACAAAACTGATTATGGCGCAAATTGCATAAATACATATCCTTGTTAAAATAGGCAAAAATGGGTATACTCAAGGTATATCTAATGGAAGTGGGCCAAGTTGTGTAAATGACAGTAAACACAAGGAACTTATTATTTACAGAAATTAGCACCCGTGCAGAGTGGTATTTTCTTTAAATAATAGCCTAAAACAGCCCCACTCAGTTGGTTAAATATTGGTTCTTCCACCGTCTACCAAATTTTGCCTGGCATGGACCTCCTTTCAGGTTTTTTGTTAGTATCTGTAATTTGCTGGTTATACTGTTTTACAATTACTTCCTTTTTCTCATTTTCTCGAGGACTCAAATTCTGTTCGCATGAACATTTTCAACCTCCCAAATTATTTTATTTTATCAATACATTACGTATATTCTGTCCACATTATTTGCTGTTAACTAGGGTTTCCTCCTCAAAATCTGAGTTTGATTTTGAAAGTAAGGACCAATATTTTAACCTGCCGTGAAGTAGGTATTTCCTTTTTTTGTATCAGTAGAAAGTGAAGGTAGGGAAGAGTGACTACTCACGTCGGCGTATAGCTAAAAAATCATGATGTGAATAAAGCATGGGTATGTTAATGCAAGTTGAAGACCAAAAAGACTGTCTTGTTTTTCAGAGGAACAGGTTTGTTTTGTACACATTGCATGCTCTTCTGAAGAAACGTTGCAGCTGAGCCAGGCTTAACATGGGGCCTAAATATCTTGCAGCACAGTTTGTCCCATACACCACCTCTAGGCCTCTTAGATCATCAGCAGCAAACCTGCTAAAACTCCCCACCTTCAGATACAAATTGAAAGGTGGAAAAACATTAGCCTTCCTTTGGAGCAGAGCATGGAACTCCCTGCCACCATACTTAAGGCTTTTTAAGTCAGAAATACTTTTCAGAAAGGCCCTGAAGACGTGGATATTCACTGCCCCAGACGATTTATGTATTTCTCTCATTTAGTCTCCTCAAGGCTCACTCTCACCCCAATCCATACAGCGCCAGGATACTCCTCGCGGAGTGACAGTCGCGCTTTATAAGTACGAAATCACAATCCTAAATCACAATCACATTAAGCAGCAACTGTTTATTTTTAAAAGAACGTTAATTTAATGGCAGATTGTACCAAAGTTGCCAAAGTTAAGAACAAATCTGAATTCTATATCTAACAGAGTTACTTCAAAGTTAGAAGACTTTCTGTAGGAGGCCATGATAAAAAAACTGAAATGTGTTAGACTTGCGAAGATCCAAGGCAGGAGGATCTTGGCACTTAAGCTTCAGAGGGAAGCAATATCAGTGGTGGGTGGGAATTCTTTGGGTTAATGTGGTTTGAATATCAGAAGCGATTTAACATAGAACATTTTACAGAAGAGAGATCAGGGACTTGTTGAAGTTTGGTTGGAAACTTTCCAAATGGAAGTAATAGTGCAAGAATTCATATGAGGACTTACTGTGTAATTAGCAGTGGCTCGCATAGTTAAGAGCGGTGAGGCGGGACGGGGTGGGTGTGGTGGAATTCGACAGATGATGGGTCAAGTAATATTCAGTAAATAAATAAAACTACATACTTTGTGCTCGCTGCATCACAGCATTGGCATGCTGCGTACACAAAGTAAGTGGTTTTATTTATTTAATATTACTTAGCCTATCGTCTGTCGAATTCCGCCACCCCTGCTCCGCTCACCACTCTTACCTCTGGGAGCCGCCACTTTGTGCAATGTTATAAGTCCCATGCTTTTTCCATCCTTCTGCAGGTTTTAAGGATTTTTGTTTTTTCCTTCTAGCTTACTTAACAGTAAACATTAAAATAACTACAGCAGACTCACTCTCTCACTTTCTTTACCTGTCTGAGACAGCCTTGCAGTTCACATTTTAACATGGCAAATGTTTCAATTATGTTAACAGGCTATCAAATTGTCAATGCTGATACGTTACTCCGGATTCATAAAGGAAGAGACATTTACATTCAAGATCTCCAGGACACAGTGACAACAGACACATGTAATCAGACTGTGTGTAAGTAAAATTGTGTGATGCTTGTGTGTGCTTTGTGCTAAGCCAGACCACGAAAATGTATGTTTTTTGCTGCCCTGAATTGTACTTGAATCGAGCATACTGACTTAAAAAAAGTGGTCGGATAGTAAACAAGTGTTGGCAAAGCCAATAGGTATCACCTATTGGCTTTTCCAATGCCTTTTGGCGATGCTGTACAGCAAGAAGGGGCCCCATGCATGTTATGCTGTTTTAAAAAATCCACAAACCTTGTGTGACTTACATTCGCATTGCCCCCACTGTCCCCTCCGCTTGCTGCAGGCGATTAGGTGCTGTGGCCGGAGACGTCTCATTTGTCACAAGGCAGACTTCTTTCCCAAAGAACTACAAGTCCCAGCGCTCTTGCGCTGTACACGGGACTACAAAGGGAGATGGCCACTTCTCCGCGCATCGGACGTGCCGCTGTCGCGCCGAAGTCGAGCCTAAGTTCAGCCCGTCTGCGCCCGTCCGCGCCAGGCCGGGCCCAGGGGCCACCAATACTACTCAGGAAATCCATACCTCTGGTCACCAAGGTACTGCTATTAAATTTACTGCAGGGAAATTAAAATCGTTTAGACATGTGCCATGTACACACTGTTTAACATGTACATTTCCTATTCATGGGTTTTCATTGGGTAGGATGAGCAGGTGTAAACAGTGGAAACGTCCACAGAAGTATGGCAAATCGACTGTTACTAGACCATCCTCCATTACTCCCAAACTCCAGTTTTGGAGCATAAACTGTAGGTCTCTTCCTAAGCACAAAAATCATATTTATGATTTTATAGTCGATGAAAAACCGGATGCCATGTTCCTTACGGAAACTTGGCTCCACGCGAGCCCCGGACCTGACATTGCTTTCGCAATTCCTACTGGCTATGTCATGGTCAAGAGATCTAGAGACACTGGCAAGGGAGGTGGCATTGCTATAATTTTTAAATCTATTTACAACTGTGAGTTTGAAGCCTTTCCCTTGCAGGGTTGCGAGGCTGCCCAATTCAAACTAGCAATTAGTGCTCAGATGACTTTATCTGGTCTATTGGTATATCGTCCCCCTGGGAATTCCAATGTATGGACGACATCCTTTTCTGAAACTATTGCCCTGTTGATCTTGAAGGCTGACAATTTCACCATTTTGGGGGATCTGAACTTACATTTGGAAGATCCTCAATGCACTGTCAGTAAAACTTTTTTAGCTGATTTAGAAGCTCTTAATATTCTGTTGTGCAATTCAGGGTCTACGCATTCCGCAGGACATTTATTGGATCCTGTCCTCTCGAACCTTCCGTATGATTGTGAACCTGCCACTCGTCCTTTGGAATAGTCTGACCATTTCGCAGTTCAGTTTTCTCTCTCTTGTACTAAGATTACAGCATCTGGTGGTGTTGATACAGGAGAGAGCCTACGTCGTTGGGGCAAGCTTAACATCACTGATCTTAACTCGCACCTGTTTGATACTTCACCTGATGTTGACTCATCCCTGTTGGTGCTGGAGGCGACAGTTTCCGAATGGTTGAGCACTGCTGTTGACAAACTTGTTCCACTTGTACCTATGCATTCTCTGCCCCACCGTCACCCTGTGGCATGGTTCTCGAAAATTTTTAAAACCATGAAATCTCAATGTAAGGCCCTCGACAGGAAATGGAGACGTTCTTACTCTCCGTCTCGCAAGGTGGCATATAGGGAAGCTCTTAGAGACTACCACAAACAATGTAAAACAGCTAGAGCGACCTATATTGCCAATACTGTAACAAACGCCCAGAATTGTCCTTGCATACTTTTTTCGGTGGTAAAAAAACTGACCGGTGCAGATTCCACTCCTGCCCCTCCTGTTCTGAATGAGGCGCAATGTAATTCCATCGCCGAGTTTTTCATCACTAAGGTGGAACGTATTTATGACGCCTTGAGTCCTCTACCTTCGAGCAAAGAATTATTATCTATGCCTGTGCCTGTTCAAAACAGTCACTCCCCATTGACAGTCAAACTTACTGATTGGCCACTTTTTGATGACGTCTCCTTTGTTCACTACCTCGAGAGCATCAAATCCGGTTCCCCCCGTGACCCTCTACCGGCTAAAATCTTTAAACAACTTGATTTGGATTCTCGTGGTGATGAAACTCCTCAATTCTTCGTTGATAGAGTCTCATGTTCCACAGGAGTGGAAACATGCGATGGTTCTCCCTCTGCTCAAAAAGGCTGGAGCGGATGTCTCCAATTTATCCAACTTCAGGCCTATCTCGTTGCTACCCATTTTTTCTAAGATCTTGGAAAGGCACATCAACTCACAGCTGACTCTCTTGGTAGAGAGTTCGGGTTTTTTGCATCCATCGCAATCCGGCTTTAGAGCACACCATTCCACTGAGACCACACTTCTAGGAGTTACCGAGAATTTATGGCACGGTATCGATCGCGGGGATACATCTGCACTTATCCTTTTGGATTTAAGTGCGGCGTTCGATACCGTGTCCCGCTCCATCCTTCTAGCAACTCTTCCATTCTTGGGAGTTGGGGGATCTGTTGTGGCTTGGATAGCCTCTTTTTTAAGTGGTCGTACTTTCCAAGTTTTCTCAGCTAAAGCATCCTCGAAAATATGTTCATCAGCGTACAGCGTTCCCCAGGGGTCCATTCTCAGTCCATTACTATTTAACATCTATGTTAGACCCCTGGCCACTATTGTGGAGGAAGCCGGTCTGACTTTATTTTCTTACGCCGATGATACACAAATCATTTTCTCCCTCTCTAATAGGGAAGGTAATAACATCTCTGCTCTTAAGCAGGGTTTGACCCCAGTGTCAGAGTGGATGCAGGATAATTTCCTTAAGTTAAATGGGGATAAGACCGAGGTTGTGATCCTGGGCAAGGGTAAAGATCTATGGGGTCCTCAACATTGGCCCGAGAGTATGGGTCCTACCCCTCAACCCGTTGCTCAGGTTTGCAATCTCGGATTCCTCATTGACGAAAAGCTCACAATGCGGCAACAGGCTGTTAGGGTGGCTTCTATCTGTTTTGCCACCTTAAGATGGCTTCAAAAAATCTTGTGGATGCTCCCCGCCTATACACAGAGGACAGTGGTCCAGGCATTGGTAATCTCCCGCCTGGACCACGGTAATGTCCTCTATCTTGGTGCCGATTCAACAACAGTGAGTATACTCCAGGTCGTCCAAAATGCAGCCCCACAGCTTTTACGCAATGTTCCTCGGAGAACATCTGCCCTTCAAGCCCTTCGCGACCTGCATTGGCTGAGAATAACAAGTAGAATTAAATTCAAGGCCTTATGCCACATCTTTAGGATAAAACAGGGCGCTGCCCCGAGGTACCTACAGAATGTCATTCATGCTTACAAGCCCAGTCGCTGTCTGAGATCTTCGGGAAAAGGAGATTTTATTGTCCCTAGATTTAGGTTGGTGAAGATGGGCGGCCGCTCCTTTTCTCATCTAGGCACTAAATCTTGAAATGCCCTGCCCGTGACCCTGAAATTGGAGACGGATCTTTTTCGCTTCCGTAGGGGTTTAAAAACTTGACTTTTTCAGCAGTAATCTGAGCAGTCTTCTTTAGTAGTTTCATTGACAGTTGCTTGGCAGTTCATTCTTCTTCAGTCTATCCCTTGGCGCCGGGAAACCCACTGCAGGTAGCTGTGCGCTTTATAAGTTTAAATAAATACATAAATAAATAAATGCATCAAACTGAAAACCGGTTGCAAACGAGCAGATTCACAGAATCTGCCCCTTTGCGACCGGTATTTTTGCATTTGGGATGCATCATCCCAAATGCAAAAATTGCAATTGCTTTTAAGGCATCGCAATGCACCTTGATATTTACAATAGCGATTTCGCTATTAGGGGACGCTAATTACTGTCAAATGAAGCTTGATGTAATTAGCGAAAACTTTGAAAAATGCACTAAAGTGAATTTTTCAAAGTTCAAGGTTACACAAACACATTCCCTTGGGACATGTGTGTGTGCACAATATGGGTTCACTTATTAATTTCGAGGATGCTACAGGGTGTCATTTTGGCACCCTAGCACCCTTGAAATTGCATTCGCAATTTGCAAGTACCTATTGGGTACTCTCAAATTGCGCATGCATTTCCCATTCATTACTACGGGCCTTTAGGCCCATAGAAATGAATGGGAAGCAATTCCTTAATTGGGACTTGCAATTTGCGAGTAGCAATTAAGGAATTTGTAGGAATCGCTAATATGTTTGTGATTCGTACATGCATAGCCAATAGCGAATCTTTAATTGCGATTCCTTATAAATCGAAATTAAGGATTCACTATTGGATATTTTGATGCACGTGGGAGATGGTAATCTATCTCCACATCCCATCAGGCCCTCAAACTGTTACACTTCATACATCTCACCACTCACAACGCTAGTTTCAGTTGTATTGAATCCTTATCTTCTGATGTTCTACATTTAACAAACTACACTAGGGTATAAGTATCATAATAATAAGTGCTTATTTCCACAAATGGTGAGGGAAAATTTCAGTGTATTTTAGTTCAAGGAAACTAACCCCCTCAGGACACAAAACATCAGCTAACAGTACTTTTAGGGTTTTGCCTGCGACAGTGGGTATTCACCTGTTACAACGCATTTTTTACTCCGCACTACCACTACAACGCGGGCATTACAACGCATACCGTTACAACGCATTGCGCTGGGGGGCGCTCTAGGATAAGAGGTAAGTTTAATTTACTATCCAACACCTTCCCTAGGGTCCACGGGGACTGGAGTTAGAATAGTAAATTATACTTACCACTATCCAGCACCCCAAAGCGCTATGCGTTGTAGCGGTATGCGTTGTAAATACCGCGTTGTAATGGTACGCGGAGTAAAAGTATGCGTTGTAACGACATACATCCGCGACAGTGCACGCAGACTTGCTTGTGAGAGATACTATGCTCTACAAAGGGCTTGGAGCCCACCCACTGCCTACTATTCGTTGGCTTAATTGTCACTCAGCTTTGCTGCCTCGCAAATGGACAGCGCATGCTTGCCTTACTTCTTCATTTTTCATATGGAGCGTGGACCAAGTACAGATTGCCTTCTCTTGAACCTTCGGTCACTACTTCTGTGATTAAGGTACTATTTTCTTCTTCTTATGGTTGTGTTGCTTCTTCCCTCCCACCTACAACCTCCTGTTTTCAGTATTGCTTATTCCCTCCTCCCCACCTGCCTTCCTGTTGTCCGTACTACCCTCCTGCTATCTGTGTTGTTCCCCACCCCACACACCATGAGAAACAGAAAGCGCTATGACCCGGCCAGCACTTGCTTTTTTCCCAGTCTTGTTGCCAGTTCCCTCCATGCCTTCCTGTTGTCCATGTGCCCCGTACCTCCCTTCCAATCTTCCTGTTGTCTGTGTGGCCTCCAGCCACCTGCTCTAAAGAAACAAGCCTTTGCAATGCAATAGGTCTCGCATTTGCTAACGTTTAAGCTATTGGCATTGTAAATTATTTATCTGTTTTGATAATTACCACATAAATAAAAGGCATTGTCATTTACAATGCCAATAGCTTAAACTCTTGTAAATGCGAGACTTATTGCATTTCAAAGAAGCGGCCGCCATTGTCCCGGGCTGCTTGGAAAGTGAAATCGAGCATGATGCGCTTAATGTTGCAGGAAAGCATGCCATGCCTGCAGTAGGTGAAACTCATTAAAGAAAATAATGCTTACAGAAAATAGTGCTATAAGAAGTACCGTGTAACTAACGAACTAAAAGGGTGTGAGAAGTTGGCCTGGCATATGCTGTCCACTATCCTAGTGGGCATCTTGCCCTAGGGGCGTACCAAACCGCATATCAAGAAAGTGGTATAAGAACCACGACTTGACTAGACACTAGGCCTAGAGCCTGTAGAAGTGCTGGTACCAAAAGGAACCACCCAAGTAAGTGACACAGGGGACCCACGGGGGACGCGTGCAGTGTGAGAACACAGCTGCGAATCGCCGTTAACTTCAATGGGGAAAGTCGCGATTGGAAATTTAAAGATTAAGGACACTTAGGAGAGGACTTTGAGCAAACCCCTTTAGACTTAAGGGGTTCTAGGGCCAACACCCACATGATCACCGTAGTACTCGAGTTACCTCACCCAGGGGAGCTGGGTGCATAGGGGTCTTTTGGGGTCAGGAATCGTTGTTGATTTCAATGGCAAAGTGCTGCTGCCGTCAAAGTGGAAAGTGTCCGGTGTGATCCAAGCCTGAATCGAAGATGAGAAGAACCTGAAAGGAGAGGGGACAGGGTGTGGGTCATTTGCCAGTGACCAGGGGCACGATAGACGAATGGCCACCGATGTCGGGTGATTCAGGTGTGAAGAGGTGAAGCTTGACTCTGCAGCCACGAGGATCAGGAGGCGTCGACGAAGACCAGGAGCTGGATTTGAGCTGTCCAACAAAGGATGTCGAGTGCTGCGGCGTCGGTGACCGTATTGGACCCAACAAGCCTTGGCAACAGCAACCCTACACAGAAAGTTAAGAAATGCTTCGGTGCGGACCAGCAAGGTCCGGGGGGCTCACCAAGTGGTGGAGAGTTAGGGCACGTCTGGAGTAACAAGGATAAAATACAGAACAGTATGTAAGAAGACGTAATCTCACATCAGACCCCTGTCTTTGAACGCACAGCAAATGTAACAAGATTGAAAGGCATCTTTATTGTTCTTTCACTTTCCTAATTACAAACAAGCACTGGTAACGCATTGGTTTCACAAATGTATTGAATAAAGAGCTATTGTCATCAATCATTGCCCTGGAGAATTAAAGAGCTCCCTGACAGAACACAGGAGTGGAGTGGAGAGGATGTGGCCAGCGGCCAGAGTGGCTGAGTCGAGAGCTGGGGATCCCGGTTCTAGTCTTAGTGGTGCCAAACAACATCCTGTGATTCTATGCAAATCACGTAATCTCTCCAGGTGATAAATTGTTATATAAATATGCTGCAAGAGTATAAGGCAAAATTTTATGAAAATATAGTTCTGTTAACAATATTTTGGTGGCAGGAAACTAATAAGAGAAGCAGACGATGAACAAGCATTGGTAAATGCGGAAAATATACTACAGCCACTAAAAAATGGAGGAAAGGTTAGTGGCGCGCACAGGAACCAATGAGAAGCTAGGAAAGGGAGAAGGCAGGATGTAAATCCCTTTTTAAGTTCATATTAAAAAATAGATTTCTCAAGCACAGCGCAAGCGCTGTGCAGGCGAAACCTAAAACACCTGTTCTTCGCCAGCTGGAGTCTCTCAATCAAACTGTGCATGTATACCATGATTTATAACTTGTGCGGGTATCCAGGCGCTGGGCTGAGGGTCCCAGTCAGAGAGCCAGGTCTCGAGTCCCTTACTGAAGTCTGCCAATGACAAGGAGGGTGATATTCGAAGGAAGAGTGGAAGGGTGTTCGAGGATTTGACGGCAAGGTCGTAGAAGGATCGTCCTCCGGTGCGGCAGCATCGGATGCGCAATGTCTGTGCAAGGGTGAGGTGAGCGGAGGTTTCTTGGTGGCTGGTGGAAGTCTAGGTGGAGGTTCATGTATGCTGTCCTTAGTCGTGGAGGGCTTTGTTGGGTTGGGTCTGAAAATTTAAATGGCATCTCTTCTGGATGGGGAGCCAGTGGAGGTCTCTCAGGTGCTGAGAGATGTGGTCCTTTTGGGCAAGTTAAAGATCAGTCTAGCTGCTGCGTTCTGGATCGTCTGGAGTCTTCTCATGAGGTCACTGGTAGTGCCTGCATAGAGTGCATTGCCGTAGTCCAGGTGGCTGGCGATGAGGGCCTGCGTCACTGTTTTTCTGGTGCCGGTGGGTAGCCATTTGAAAATTCTGTGGAGCCTGTAGACGGAGTCTAAGGAGACTGCATTGGCCTGTCGTTTCATGGAGAGTTCGCTGTCTAGGATGATGCCAAGGTTGCAAGCGTGATTTTTTGGGAGTGGGGTGGGTCAGAGTTCAGGTGGCCACTAAGAATTATTCCAGATTAAGGTGTGGCTGCCGAAGATCAGTACTTCGGTTTTGTCCGTGTTGAGTTTTAAGCAGTTGTCTTTCATCCATGCCCAAGACATTCTTCATGCAGTTGTGAAAGTTGTTTTTTGTCGTAGTTGGGTCCACTATGAGTGAGTGGACAAGCTGGGTGTTGTCGGCGTAGGAGGTGATGTTGATGTGGGCTCTAACGATGTCTGCTAGCGGCCTCATGTAGATATTGAGGGTGGGAATGATGGATGAGCATTGCGGGATGCCGCAGATGGTGTTCTTTGGCTTTGAGGTGAAGGGAGGGAGACTGATCTTCTGTGTGCACCCTGAGAGGAAGGATGCCGTCCATCTAAGAGCGTCGTATTTGATTCCACTCTGGTGTAGTTGGTTGATGAGTGTGTGTTGGGAGACAGTGGCGAAGGCAGCAGAGAGGTCGAGAAGGATCACGGCGGCTGATTCCCCTCTGTTGAGTAGGGTGTGGATGTTATCTGTCGCGGCAATCAGGGTCATTTCATTGCTGTGGTTATCTCTGAAACTTCCTGATTGGGAATGGTCAAGAATGCTTTTTCTCTCCAAGTGTTCGGTGAGTTGGAGGTTGATTAACTTTTCCTGGACTTTAACAGGAAACAGGAGCAGCGAGATGGGGCGATAGTTCAGGAGGTGATTGGGATTTGCAAAGGGTTTCTTGAGGAGGGGTTGGATCTCTGAATGTTTCCATGCATTGGGGAAGGTGACTGTGGGGATGGATGTCTTGATGATGGTGGTGGTGAGTTTGTGACAGACCGGGCCAGTAGTCCCTAAAAATAACTCACCCAATAACACCCGTCTCACAATAGCGAGTGGGCGAGTAGATTTCCTGAGGCCTGATTACTTCCAGAGATGAATGGCCCATCTAATTGCTTCAGACTAATGACCTGGCCAATTTTATGTAGCACTTCAACGGAACACATCCTTCCTCAACATCAGCTACTCTTTTGTCACTCTTGTAAATTTACTATGTATACACACTATGAGCATCTTGCTATTAGTGGTTAATCAAGAGACCACCTCACATATATACATGAATACGACCAGTCAGTGTTTTCCAGATGCTATCATGTAGTATGAGAGAAGGTTGGCCTCCCAAACCCAAAACTCCATCCTTTTTATTGTACTTCTGATCACTTACTTATGCCTAATCCACGGTGAAACTGTGTGATTTGTGATAGTTTTCCTGATTTATTAAGCATTTTCTTGTACTTTGACTTACCCCCTTCAAACTCAGGAGTAAGTTACATTAACAGAAATAACTTTGTGAAGAGGTCCCACAGTCCTGAAGTTCAGGCCCAAAATCGGACTCTTCTGTGGCAGATCTAGTTCTTCTTAATGTTGCTGTATTACTATTCCTCATGAAGGAACAAACATTGTCGAGTCTTTTAGTTCCTTCATACCCACTCTGGATCTGAGACAGGTGAAAGGATGTCAGTCAACTTTTTCTCCTACAACATATCCATGTTTGAGTCTATCGTCTAAGGGGTTAAGCTCTCGATCATATTAGTTTGACTTACCGATGCCCACTCATCTCACTGATTTCAGTTGTTTGTTTGATATCTGAATATTAACAAACAAGCTGTCATTTGTTCTTTTTGCCTCTCCCTACAGTGTCTCATCCAAAAGTAAACCCTGATGTGTTATTCAGGATTGCACAGACTGAGGATCCGTATTGCAGAAATCGGCAATGTCCTATGGAAAGAGAAGTTAGCAACAGTCCCAGTTCATGTGAGTATGATGATTCTTCATTCAGCCCAGATATGTTCACCACTACCATCCTTCGACTTTGTTACAATAATTTTAGGGTGTGCGTTGCAGAGTTTGACTTCATCAACAGGTGCTGTGCTACAGACAATCTGTGGCTTCACAGACTTTGACCTACCCTAACATCTGTGGAATATGCAATGAATATTACACTGGAATTACACAGAACCTTTTTATGGCAAAAGAATCAAACCATGGCATTGCTCACGTTTGTACCACAGTTTTGTCTTACACAAGGTAAGGGCTCTGGACCTCTTCTGCAATATTTTTTTATTTATCATTTAAAAAAAAAAAATTCAATCCAAACTCCCGAGTGCAGCCGGGATGTGTGTGCTACAGTCCATAAATAAATAATACAAAAATCAGATAATGCATCACAGTTACATAAATTGATAAGACAAATCGTCAGCAATCCAAGGCAGTGGTCGAAGCCGAGTCCGTACAGGTATGGCCATTCATGGAATGAGACAGAGATAACAAATACAGAATACGTGTTATAGGCAGGGGAAACCCAATCGACCCCTGTAGGCTTGGGCACTGTATGGTTGAAGTCAAAGGATGCTACAAGGGACTTATTTAAAGAGATAGTTGATCTAATTTGTGAGTTGTACAAACGTAACACACTCAAATGTATCCACAGGATAACAGTCTTAGTACATACTCAAAAGTGAATTCATGGAAGGTAAGGAGTGAACACACAGAGAAAGAAAATATATTCAGAAAATTTATATTTACTTACACAAACTTAGGGAGATAAATGCAAACAAATTAATTGAAGCAAAAAGTCATAAACAGAGATAAACAATATTTTTCTCTACAGTTCATAACCAAAGACATCAAGTCCAAGTGGATACAGAAAAACAACCAAAATTAATTAATAAAAAAGTGGTTGTAAATTTGTGCCAATGCAACGTTTCCGGAGATGATGAGGGTGTCGACGTTTCGGTCTAAGGAGCAGTTGCCTTGTAGACCATCATCAGGACAAAATATTCATATGCTGTAGAAACTCCCTACATTAAGAATAATGAATTAACATTATAAACAACGTGTGTTAAAAAATCATACATATAATAAAAAACTCTATGTGTCGAAAAATCACTTAAAGTCTAATCAATACCAAGTCATTACCCCTTCCTGGTAATGGCTGGTGAACAATTATTAGACAAATGGTGTATACTTCCTCTATTTACATTGGATATTTTTTTTAAAAATCTACATGTATTCATTAAGAAAAGGACACACGGGAAATCATGTGTTTCTTATTATGAAAACATAAATGTTGCATAATAAAGTATTTACATTCATGTATTATTCAGAAAAAGCATTAAAATCATATCATTCTATAGTCATATTATTATATCAAACCATCAAAAGAAGCAGTCAAATTGTCACCTAGAATTTAGACAAATGGTTTAAACTTCCTCTATTTACACTGGGTGTCTAAGAAACCCGTATTAAGAAAAAGGCACCAAGAAGAACATGTGTTTCTTATCATGAAAACATAGTTGCCACATAGTAAAGCATTATTCGACAAAGACAATGAAGTCATATCGTCATGTAATCACATTGTTACATCAAATCATCATAGAGAGTAGTTAATCTGTCACCTGGAATTTCTGAACAAGACCGTATCGATATAGCAAAACACGGCTGCAAATATGGGGCAACATGTCGGCCAAAAGATGGAATCTAGGCGGATGAAAGGCTCGAATTAGTTCTGAATGGAATATTGAAAAATAAGAGCCTAGTTGTACTGTTCAGTGCCAGATGCCTACCTTGAATGTAGAATAATAAGGCCACAGCAATTGGCCAAGTCTCCGATCACTATCAATTTGATCAGCGTAATGAATTCTGTAACAAACAAACATGTCGTTTCAAATTGGTATATTTATGCTTGGTTATATTTTATCTTATCAAAACGATAATGGAACGACCCTACATAAACAGACAGTAAAACATTGTTGTTCTATCGTTGGTGTATCATGTAACTTTATGGAAGGTAAACACATCTTCCCAGAATGGTAAAAAAATGATGTATTACGCCTACAATGTATATATATCAAAGGACATCTCTTGTTTACTGCAATAACTACTCTATAACTACGGAGAAACAAACTTTGTTCACACCTTCGTTGGTTATTAACGTTTACAACTGCCAATTCAAGATATTGTAAAAGGTGGTAGACAAATAAAATCAAATCTTACGGAAACATTGGGATTGCTTATTTAATATAATGTCAGATTGTTCACCGGGGAGCAATGATAATAGCTTCGTTGTTCGCACTTTGTATGGTAAACCAACATTAGATGGCGGACTTTAAAACAGGAGGCTGTAAACGTTCGCTACTTTGTACGGCATACCAACATTAGATGGCGCACTTTAGAATAGGAGGCTGTAAACGTTCGCTACTTTGTATTTTATGCGAGTGACAAAATTACGAATAGAGTTTCAAGGTAAAATATGGGTGGCGGCTCACAGAGTTGAACTTACTTCAGAACAGAACCTCGGGCGGCGTCCTCGCTAGGCTTGCAACTGTGTGAGCCGCCGCCCATGATTTCCCGTGTGTCCTTTTCTTCATGAATACCTGTAGATTTTTAAAAAAAATATCCAATGTAAATAGAGGAAGTATAAACCATTTGTCTAATAATTGTTCACCAGCCATTACCAGGAAGGGGTAATGACTTTTTATTGATTAGACTTTAAGTGATTTTTCGACACATAGAGTTTTTTATTATATGTATGATTTTTAAACATACGTTGTTTATAATGTTAATTCATTATTCTTAATGTAGGGAGTTTCTACAGCATATGAATATTTTGTCCTGATGATGGTCTACAAGACGACTGCTCCTTAGACCGAAACGTCGACACCATCATCATCTCCGGAAACGTGGCATTGGCACAAATTTACAACCACTTTTTTATTAATAAATTTTGGTTGTTTTTCTGTATCCACTTGGAGTTGATGTCTTTATTGTTTATCTCTGTTTATGACTTTTTGCTTGAATTAATTTGTTTGCATTTATCTCCCTAAGTTTGTGTAAGTAAATATACATTTTCTGAATATATTGCTAACATCCTGTGCTAGCGCCAAGGAGAACACTTGTACTGCTGCAAGCAGTGATTTTAAAACTGTTGTGTCCCGTTGTTCTGCATCTCTTTTTAATTTTTGTTTCTCCTACGCCTTACCTACACGCTGACTCCCCGGTCCACCGCAGCATTGTGCTGTTTGTTGTGGAGGGAGGTAATCGCGTCCTCACTTCCTGGTCTAGCCACGCTGGGCGGCCATCTTTGGTGGGTGACGCTCTAGTCTTTGTCCTCCCCCCTGACTATTTAGGGCTCAGCGCGCTCGCGCACTCTGTTGATTGCTAACATCCTGTGCTAGCGCCAAGGAGAACACTTGTACTGCTGCAAGCAGTGATTTTAAAACTGTTGTGTCGCGTTGTTCTGCATCTCTTTTTAATTTCTGTTTCTCCTACGCCTTACCTACACGCTGACTCCCCGGTCCACCGCAGCATTGTGCTGTTTGTTGTGGAAGGAGGTAATCACGTCCTCACTTCCTGGTCTAGCCACGCTGGGCGGCCATCTTTGGTGGGTGACGCTCTAGTCTTTGTCCCCCCCCCTGACTATTTAGGGCTCAGCGCGCTCGCGCACTCTGTTGATTGCTAACATCCTGTGCTAGCGCCAAGGAGAACACTTGTACTGCTGCAAGCAGGGATTTTAAAACTGTTGTGTCGCGTTGTTCTGCATCTCTTTTTAATTTCTGTTTCTCCTACGACTTACCTACACGCTGACTCCCCGGTCCACCGCAGCATTGTGCTGTTTGTTGTGGAGGGAGGTAATCGCGTCCTCACTTCCTGGTCTAGCCACGCTGGGCGGCCATCTTTGGTGGGTGACGCTCTAGTCTTTGTCCTCCCCCCTGACTATTTAGGGCTCAGCGCGCTCGCGCACTCTGTTGATTGCTAACATCCTGTGCTAGCGCCAAGGAGAACACTTGTACTGCTGCAAGCAGTGATTTTAAAACTGTTGTGTCGCCTTGTTCTGCATCTCTTTTTAATTTCTGTTTCTCCTACGCCTTACCTACACGCTGACTCCCCGGTCCACCGCAGCATTGTGCTGTTTGTTGTGGAGGGAGGTAATCGCATCCTCACTTCCTGGTCTAGCCACGCTGGGCGGCCGTCTTTGGTGGGTGGCGCTCTAGTCTTTGTCCTCCCCCCTGACTATTTAGGGCTCAGCGCGCTCGCGCACTCTGTTGATTGCTAACATCCTGTGCTAGCGCCTAAGAGAACACTTGTACTGCTGCAAGCAGTGATTTTAAAACTGTTGTGTCGCGTTGTTCTGCATCTCTTTTTAATTTCTGTTTCTCCTATGCCTTACCTACACGCTGACTCCCCGGTCCACCGCAGCATTGTGCTGTTTGTTGTGGAGGGAGGTAATCGCGTCCTCACTTCCTGGTCTAGCCACGCTGGGCGGCCATCTTTGATGGGTGACGCTCTAGTCTTTGTCCTCCCCCCTGACTATTTAGGGCTCAGCGCGCTCGCGCACTCTGTTGATTGCTAACATCCTGTGCTAGCGCCAAGGAGAACACTTGTACTGCTGCAAGCAGTGATTTTAAAACTGTTGTGTCGCGTTGTTCTGCATCTCTTTTTAATTTCTGTTTCTCCTACGCCTTACCTACACGCTGACTCCCCGGTCCACCGCAGCATTGTGCTGTTTGCTGTGGAAGGAGGTAATCACGTCCTCACTTCCTGGTCTAGCCACACTGGGTGGCCATCTTTGGTGGGTGACGCTCTAGTCTTTGTCCCCCCCCCTGACTATTTAGGGCTCAGCGCGCTCGCGCACTCTGTTGATTGCTAACATCCTGTGCTAGCGCCAAGGAGAACACTTGTACTGCTGCAAGCAGGGATTTTAAAACTGTTGTGTCGCGTTGTTCTGCATCTCTTTTTAATTTCTGTTTCTCCTACGCCTTACCTACACGCTGACTCCCCGGTCCACCGCAGCATTGTGCTGTTTGTTGTGGAGGGAGGTAATCGCGTCCTCACTTCCTGGTCTAGCCACGCTGGGCGGCCATCTTTAGTGGGTGACGCTCTAGTCTTTGTATTCCCCCCAATCTATTTATACCTCGGCTCCCTAGCGCAGCGGTGACGCGCAGCGGAAGCGCCGAAGAGGCGCCAAAGAGAAGCCAGTCTGCGCCAGTCCGCGTCCAGACGCGTCCTGCGTGTCCTGGCCCAGGACTAACATCATGGCAGGGACTTTCTCTTACAACTCCTCTTCGCTTCTCTCCCTACGACCCTCCACCAAGTCGTCTTGTTACCATTCATTCCTCCCAACCAACGCTAAGTATCATTGCAAGGTCTGTGATTGGCGCCCCCTTCCTTCACTCAGCTGTCATTTGTCCTTCGGACAAAAATGGAGAATGTTTTTCCTTAACTGTCGGTCTTTACCGAAACACTTCACCGAACTGTACATGCTGATTGAAGAACTTAACCCCGATGCTCTGTTTTTAACTGAAACTTGGCTCCAGTTAGACAAAGACCCTACTGCAGCATGGGTCACTCCCCAAGGATACACACTTAAAAGATCGGACCGCCAGACTAGGAGAGGTGGTGGATTGGCTTTTATATATAGGGACAGCTATAAGTGCCGCGTTACTCCAACCACCACACCAGTTTGCAGTTTGTGAGAGTCTCCACTTCTCGTTAGAACTTTCTCCCACGGCCACCTTCTCGGGCATCCTAGCATACCGCCCACCTGGCCCCCTCAATAACTTCATCACCAAGATAACAGATCTTGCTGCAAACGTCGTTTTGACCTCACCCAATCTTACTTTGCTCGGTGACCTTAACCTATATCTAGACGACCCCCACAACTCAACGGTTAACAATCTCCGCTCCAACTTGCAAGCCATGGATTTATGCCAGAAGGGCTTCCATGCAACGCATAACAAAGGTCATCTTCTTGATCACATTTACAGTAACATAGATAACCTCATGGTGGAGACTCCGATTCCACTACCCTGGACCGACCATTTTTTAATTCCCTTCACTTGGTGTACTAATCCCCCCCCCCCCCCCCTCTCATAACCTCACCAAGCATCGAGGTAGGAAATGGCCCTCTCTTCCTTTGCCTGACTGGGAAGCCGCCCTTGCCAGAGATCCACCTGAGAAGGCAACCAATCCCAGTATGGCCACTAATAACTTTAACAACTGGATTTCCAGCACCCTTGACCAGGTCGTTCCCAAACATGCCTGTAAATCTATAAGAAGACCTAAAGTTGCCCCATGGTATACACCTGCCCTCAGACTTAGGAAATTAGCCTGCCGTAAACTTGAGAGAGCCTGGAGGCAGGACTATTCTCAACTCAGAAAAGCTGAGTATAGGGCTGCCATAAAACTCTATAAAACGGAGATAAAGGCGGCACAAGTTCTTTTTTATGAAGGGAAAATCAATGCGGCGGCGAATGCCCCCAGGGAAATCTTCAAAATCGCTAAATCCCTTATCTCGCCCCCTGCTGAGCGTCCCTCTGTCGAAGGCGCCCAAAACCGCTGTAATGATCTGGCCGTCTTTTTCTCTCAAAAGATTCAGGCCATATACTCCTCATTTAATAACACCAAGGATGATTCGGAATCCCTCACCACCCATGACCCCTTTGTCCCTTGTAAGCTGGACGAAATCCCACTCCTTGACACCCCTGGACTAGACAAACTGATCCCTAAGATCACCTCCGGCTCTCCCTACGACCCAGCACCTCCTCAGACCCTCATCAAGGTCATGGACGTCATTCGTCCGGTCATCTTAGACGTTCTTAACACTTCCATCTCTTCCAAATCTGTTCCACCATCTTGGAAGTGTGCGATGGTGAAGGCCTTGTTAAAAAAGCCAACCTCGACCAGAGCAATCTGGCAAACTATCGCCCTATCTCTCTTCTTCCGTGGCTGAGCAAATTGCTTGAGAGGCACGTGAATAACACCTTAATGGACTACTTAGAGTCCAATAGCCTGCTGCGTGCCTCTCAGACAGGGTTCCGTCCTCAGCACGGAACCGAAACCGCCCTCCTTGCGGTAACGGAAGAAGCAAGAGCCGTTCTGGACCGGGGAGGAAAAGTCGCCATCATTCTATTAGACCTCAGCGCCGCGTTCGACACGGTTAACCATGCCACGCTATTACACCGACTGGCGGGCATGGGCGTGTCGGGCGCGGCCCTAGAATGGCTGACATCCTTCCTGGATGAGCGATTCTTTCAGGTCTTCGAGGGTGAGGCGGTGTCTCCCAAACACCCACTTAGGTGCGGGGTCCCCCAGGGCTCCTCCCTAAGTCCTACCCTTTTCAATGCCTACATGGAACCTCTAGACAAGATAGTCCATCCCTTTGGTGTGCGTATTGTCACCTACGCGGACGATACCCAATTGGTGGTCTCTTTAGACCACTCTGAGGGATCGTCCCCCACCTTAGGCCCCTGTCTAGAGGCTGTTGCCAGATGGATGCAATCTTCCTGTCTGAAACTCAATGGGGAGAAGACAGACATCATCCTACTGGGCAACCCTTTCCCCTCTGCCCTTGCATCCATCTGGCCACCATGTTTAGGCCCGTCTCCCGTCCCTAAGTCCCAGATAAAGAGCCTTGGGATCTGGCTCGACAAAGCACTTGACTTCTCGGTCCAGGCTACCAAGACGGCCGCCACCTGTTTTGAGCTAATGAGGATGTTGCGGAAGGTGCTCCCTCTGCTCCCATTCCAGGTGAGGAGGGTCTTGGTCCAGGCCCTGATACTCTCCCGCCTGGACTATGGGAATGCTCTTTATATGGGAGTCCCGACCTCCGTCACTCAGAAGCTCCAAGTCACACAAAACAGTGCGGCTCGCCTACTCTACAACATCCCCCGCTGGCAGTCAGCTAAGAACGCCCTAAAGGAACTTCACTGGCTCCCAGTGGCGGCAAGAGTGCAATTTAAGGCTATGTGTATTTTACACAAATCGTTCCACCGAACGGGCCCCGCAATTCTACACCCTATGGTTACGCCATACGTCCCGTCCCGTTCACTTCGCTCTTGCACCCTTCAGCTGGCAACGTCCATCAAAGTCAAGAAAGCCCGCTGGGGAGGCCGCTCCTTCTCCCATTCGGCGGCTAGACTCTGGAACTCCCTCCCGCTTTCTCTTCGAGAAAACAGCAACCATATGTCTTTTAGGAAAGCCCTGAAAACGCACTTGTTTGCCAATACCTGCTGAACTACCCTGAGCCCGCACTAAGCAATCATTCACAAGCGCTGCGAGGCCTCCGGGTAGCTACGCGCTATACAAGTGCAAGTTTTCATTTCATTTCATTTCATTATTTTCTTTCTCTGTGTTCACTCCTTACCTTCCATGAATTCACTTTTGAGTATGTACTAAGACTGTTATCCTGTGGATACATTTGAGTGTGTTATGTTTGTACAACTCACAAATTAGATCAACTATCTCTTTAAATAAGTCCCTTGTAGCATCCTTTGACTTCAAAAATACAGAATACAGCACCATCTGTGGTGGCAGTGGGAGTGATACAAATAGAGATGAGTAGAAATTGCCATTCTAAATCAGTCATCAGCTAACTTGGCCAGTATATGAGCAGTGTAAGGGCCCCAAATGTCTTGTGGCCTCGAGGCCGATGGCAGTCCCTCATGATAACATGTTAACTGATCGCGGCAGTATGCCAGGTCCTGCAACCAAAGCTTAACTTCAGGTGCCCGTCTCCCACCCCAACACATAGCCACCCTGCGCGTGGCCAAATGCAGGGACAGTACTACCAATTTGCGCGCCCCGGCCGGTATGCAAGACACGATCCCCAGTAAACATTCCCTTGGGTCACAAGCAATGGGAACAGCCGTCATCTCGGACAACTCTTCAGTCACTCCCATCCAAAACGCAGATATACGATTGCAAGCCGAGGCCAAATGCACAAAATCGTCACCATCTATCCTGAATCGCATGCAGCAAGCAGAGTCTCGCAGCCCATATTTATGCAGTTGCGCAGGAGTGTAGTACCACTGATGAAGGAAGATAGTGTATAAGTTTGAAATTGCCATTAATAGCAAAACTGCCAGTCATGGCGCAGCATTCAGCCCATTCGTCATCTGTCAAGGGCGACGAAAGACAGTCATCGCATTTACCTCTAGAGGTCAAACTCGCATCTCCTTCATCCATCTGCGAAGCATGGTACAACTGGGAAACCAGTTTCGTACGAGTGTTCGTCATATACAGCAGTTGCAATACCCCCAAGGCGACTGGTTCTTCAGGAAAGGTCGGATAAGAACTGCGCATCGCAGCTCGCAGCCTGGCATAAGTGAAAGTGGCCATAGTGACATTTCCCCGGGGTCTAAAAAGCCTTGTAGCGTGAGTAAAGTACCCGCGGGTAATACATCCCCCATAAACTGCAGCCCAGTAGTGTGCAATAGTTGAAGCGCCCCAATTCACTCGACACCGAGATAGCGGCATGATGCAGTAGGGGCATGGCAGGTGCGTACAGTGGCAGCCGCCTGCACGTCTCCCTAGTTCATTCCAAGCTCTAGCTGTACATTGCACTGTGTCCACTTCACCCTTCTCGTATACTGAGTGTGGGTTTACAATCATGGCTTTAAGAGGCAACGGATGGACGGCACCGGCCCAACCGCCACATGCGGTGTGTATGACGGCGCCGAGATCCAGTAGGACGCAAAATGCGCTGGGCACACAGATAATACAGACGCATGTCTGGAATCGAAAACCTGCTCAGTTCGTAAGGTTTGGTCAACGTGTCCCATCCCACCCGCGGTTTCTTACCCCCCCAGGCCAGCGTGATCAACAGAGATCGAAGTGAATTAAAAAAACGGGTCGTCAGAGCTATCGGAATATTAACAAATAAATATAAAAACTTAGGCAACACCGCCATCTTAATCCGAGCAACCCGGTCAGCGAATGACAAGGGCAAGCGCGTCCAACGGGCCACCTGGTCCTCAAGCTTAGATAGTGCCACCCCATAGTTAGCCCGAATTACTTCTTGGAAGTCCCTAAGGATCCAGACCCCCAAGTACCGAAAAGGGTCTGTGGCCAAGCCAACGGGAACTCCAACTCAAATAATTTAGTACCATCCGTTAGCGGTAAGATTACGGATTTGTCCCAATTAATAGCGAGGCCTGAAAACCATTCAAATCAGACATACTCGTTGATCACCCCCTCCAAATATCTGTCCAGTTCCTGGACGTACAAGAGGATATCATCAGCGTACATTGACACTGCCAATGGTCTGTGATGAAAATGAAGCGCCGAGTCAGCATGCCATTGCCTCAGTATACACGCCAACGGTTCCAAGATAAGGGCAAATAGCAGGGGCGAGAGTGGGCACCCCTGCCGAATGCCTCTCTGGATGGAAAAGGCAGCCGACACCCGCCCATTAACCCTCACCCGAGCCACCGGAGCCATATAAAGCAGCTTGATCCAAGCCGTAAAAAGAAAATGTACTCCCATCCGGTAAAGCACTGCGATCATGTAGCGCCAAGCTATGGAATCAAATGCTATGGCAGCATCTAATAGAACCGCTGCCGCCGCTAGATCGGGGGTGAACAAATGTAGCACCGCAAAAAAGTGCCCGCAGATTGGGTGCCATGGAGCGCGTGGGAACAAACCCCGATTGGTCCGGTAAGACCATAACAGGAAGCAACAGGCGTAAGCGTGTCGCCAGGACCTTGGCGAGTATTTTTACGTCGGTGTTCATAAGTGAAAGTGGTCGATATAATTCACATTTATCTAGTGACTTGCCGGATTCGGTAAAGCCACAATGAGCGCCTCTCGTAACGTTGTCGGTAGCTGTCCCTGATCCAGTGCCTCAGTAAACATTGTCGTCAGGTGGGGCAAGATCGAATCAACATATTCTTTATAGAATTCAGACTGGAGACCATCAGTGCCCACCGCCTTCTTGTTCGGTAGTGCAGCGATTGCGTCCCTAAGTTCCCCCTCTGTTATATGGTGCATTAAAAAAATGTTGCTCAACCTTCGACAACCAGACCAAGCCCACATCGTCCAGGTATAGTGCTATCTCGTCTTCACTAGCGGTCGCCCGGCGCTCATACATTTGTTTGTAGAATTGAACGAAGTGATCCAAAATGCCATCAGCATCAGTCACGGCTCTATCTGCCAACCCACGCCCCGGCCGCCCCCCTTCGCCATAATATCGGGCCCTGGTCCGTTTAGGCAAGTGTTTCACCTCCTGTTCCGCTAGCTCATTATATTCATTCACTTTTAATCGTATATTAGCCAGAGTATGAAATATGAAAGAGTAGCCTTTCATATTGACGTTCCAGCCCCATTATTTCGCGCTCCAGTCTACCCATGGAGGGTATACACCTGTTACAACGCATTTGTTACAACGCACTACCATTACAACGCGACTTTTACAACGCATACCATTACAACGCATTGCGCTGGGGGGCGCTCTAGGATAGGGAATAGGTTTAATTTACTATCCAACACCTTCCCTAGGGTCCACGGGGACTGGAGTTAGAATAGTAAATTATACTTACCACTATCCAGCACCTCAAAGCGCTATGCGTTGTAATGGTATGCGTTGTAATGGTCGCGTTGTAATAGTAGGTAGTTGTAACGGTATGCGTTGTAACATGGTACATCCCCCATGGAGTCCCTCAATGATTTAAGCACTCAACACTGCATACCTATACACACCCCACGTATGGTTACTTTGAACGCCTCCCAAATTGTGCCCATATCGTCTACTGAACCGACGTTCGTCTCAAAGTAACTCGCTATCACTTCACGCAGGCCCTCACGAAACACCTGGTCTAGGAGCGCCGCAGGTTGCAATTTCCACAAGAACGGCGCAGGCGCATGCGTTGGCAGAACCATTTCCAGCATTACAGGCGCATGATCAGACAACGTGTGAGGTGGATGCGCCATCCTCGACACCCATCCACTTACATCCTTGGTCGACAGCCAATAGTCCAAGCGGCACCAGGTATCATGCGCATAGATGTAACAGGTCCCCTCCTTCTCACCAGGGTGCCTCAAACACCATACATCCACTAAGCCAAGCTCAAGCATACCATCTCGCACTGCCTTCACCGCCTTTTTGTCCGGAAGCAATCGACCGGCCTTCCGATCCATTTCAGGCTCCACAGTTACATTTAAATCCCCCCACATACAATAGCAGATGATGGCAACGCATAATCCTTGTTCCATAGATTGATATAAAACTCAGGGTCGTCCACATTCGGCCCATAGACATTGACCATTGTAATCAGGGTGCCACAGAGTTTACCTTGCAAGATAATGTACCTACCCTCTTTATCAATTTCCTCATACATGCTCACAAAGGGAACGTTCTTCTTAATCAACAGCATGACTCCCCGAGCGTATGACGAATATGTAGAGGCAAGACGGACGCCCGCCCACTGTTTAGCCACAGCATCAGCAGCATGCCCCTTGAGATGCGTTTCTTGCAAAAACGCCACCTGAACGTTATGCCTATTTAAATATGCTAGTACCTGTCTGGTCTTTTGCGGCCTATTCAACCCCCGTACGTTCCATGTAAGCCAATTAATCTTGTCCCCTTTATCCATGAGAATCACAGATTTGCAACATGTGACATATACGGAGATAACACTTCTGCAACAGATAGTAATAGATCTGAGAAACACACACTACATAGCTGCACCTAGCAACAACCACCCGGTCCCAAACAACTAATAGCAAACAAACCCACAGCCCATCACCCCACCACACCCACCCGCCTCCCACTTTAGCGAACCCAACCTGCCAAAGCCATTCCCATCCCACTCCAGCCCTCCCCCACAGTCAACATTTAGCAAAGTTCGGGGTACACCATTCGGGGGGGGGGCGCAGACACGTAAGCCTCCCATTCACCAGGAGGTGACCAAGCATCAATAGTATAACATCCAAATTATACAACATAATTCAGGCTCCCTGTAACAAATTAAAGCGGCTCAGAAAGCCACCCGGAGGAATGTCCCAGGCCCTATTCCCATCCCGGAAAAGTGTAAAATGTACATAACACCAGGCGTAAGTTGCAGCCCAACTTCACACAACAAATGCAAGGAACCAAGAGTAAGGAGGAAGTGGGAGGGCAGCTCGAGCACTCCAGATCACAATTCCGTGTACATTAGTTATCTTGCTCGCTCAACCCACTCCCAGCCTCCAAATAGCACAGAAGTATAGTACGCAACAGTACATTGTAATCAGCTAATCAGTCCACAATGTTCTCCAAGGTTACACCAATACACTTAGCTCTCCTCATCCACCAGGTTCTCTTCCGCATGACCGCCAGCAGAGTCTCTCTTTCGACGTTTCAGCTTTTTAGCATACTCCATTGCGGCCTTTAGGGAAGTAAAGATCTTGTTATCAGTAGCTACG
Organism: Lissotriton vulgaris; assembly: GCF_964263255.1. Classification (NCBI taxonomy): domain Eukaryota; kingdom Metazoa; phylum Chordata; class Amphibia; order Caudata; family Salamandridae; genus Lissotriton; species Lissotriton vulgaris. The sequence continues at coordinate 1,222,375,834 of NC_141693.1, forward strand.
CCAATGCGAATCCGGGCCGGATACAGCATGGCGTAAGGAACCTCTTCCTTGCGAAGAAATTGGTTCACATTGCTGAATTCACGCCGTGCAGCCTGAACTGCGACAGTGAAGTCTGAAAAGAAGGCAAGTCGGTTCCCTTGATACTCAATAGTCCCACCTCAAGATGACTTCCCTGTCCCTATAATTCAGTATACGTGCTATTATAGGGCGTTGAGGCGCACCCGGCACCGGCACCGGCCTCGCAGCTAAAGAGCGATGAGAGCGCTCTACAATAAACATGTGGGACAGCTGATCAGTACCAAAAATATCCACTATGAGATGCTCCATGAATTCTTCCATTTTGCCCACATTCGTGGACTCCGGCAGCCCATGACGCGGATGTTATTGCGCCGGGACCGCGCCTCCAAATCCTCATTTTTCGCCAGAATAAGTGAGAGGACACGTTCCATGTTAAGCGCCTTATCTGAGACCGTCGTTAGGCCATCCTCCGTGCCTGACACCCTCTGTTCCACCTCTCCCATACGCATGTTCTGGCGCTCCAATTGGGTGGACATATGATCTAGTCTGTGGTCGACCGCAGCCATAGTGCCCTCAATGGATTGCAGTGTTTTCTGCATGGCAGTTAACGTGGCCTCCAATGTCGGGGAGCTACCTGCCACCGCCGTGTTCTCTTTTGCTGACGCTGTCTACTGCGAGGAGGCAGGCTGTCTCCGTGCATCAAACGACAGTTTTGTCTGACTTCTATCTGTGTGGCCCATTATAGTACACCCAGCAGGAGGGGGCAAGGTGCCAAAGAGAAGAGAAAGCAAAGTTATAGTGGTCCCCTAGGCCCACCGATTTCGCCGTGTGATTGCTGGTCCACACTATGTCAGTTACACTGCCAATGGGGCAAAATAGCACAAGCAGACGTGTTAGGCGTCTTATTAATCCTCTGCTACTATACAATCACCAACATAAATGTACTTAAATAGCAGGCACTCCATCTGGCAAGCATATAGTCTCAGGCGTAGTTACCCCACAGATATGCACAGGCCGATCTCAGCCCCACTTGCAGATGTCCCAGTAGAGCGCAATCCTGAAAGTCAGCAGCCCGCCGCGGCCACGAGAGACCGGGGATACGCGGCCTACCTCCAACGCGCCTCAGCGTCCAAGGCTTGTCGCCTCCACCACAAAGTTGCATGTGCAACGTCCCAGACACTGGACGCCGCCCGCTCAGTCCTCCGCCACTCGCTCCCCCTGCACCAACCACAGCTTGCAGGACCGCGGCCCAGATCCCGGCCCGGTCCGCCTCCCCGACCCTGGTCGCCCCTAGGCCCCCAGCCCCACTCACCGCAGCCAGCAACAGGGAGAATAGTCAGGGGTCCACCGCAGCCAGAAACAGCTCTGTGGCACAGCAGGCAGGCACCGCCGCGCAGGGCACCGGATAGCCTCTCCGCACCCGGCCGGCACCGGGCGCTCAGGGGGTCCGCTCACCACCGCAGAGCCTCCGCGATTATAATGACTCCTTTGGCAATAGTAGATGCAACAGTGGATTCACCAGCAGGGAGTCAGGGCATTGCAGCCGCCCGTCCCGGAGCTCCGCTCAGCCCGCCATTTTAGAGAAGCCTCGTGTTCTCTCGATCAGGTCAGGAATGTCTGTTCACAACGCCTGCAAACCGCCCCGCACCACTCCTCAGTACATCAGCTGAGTCTCGCCATCAATAAGGTGGGAATTAGCAACTGGATGCAGCAGATATTTGGCGGATGTTGGCTCGGTCAGGCAGAGCCTCACAAAGGTGCGGCCATCTTGCCGTGCGCCCTCTAGCGCCCCCCCCCCTCTTCTGCTATATTTAATGAGTAATACTTATGTATTCACAATGGAGTATTTCATGATTTGCACATTGGTGTGCCTGAAACAAATTGTGAAATTCTCAGATGATCCATCCCATGATCCCATAATAAAACTGCTGAGTCGAGCTAGTACCTGAAGATGCAATATGGTGTACAACAACCAAGAGACAGAACTACATTTTGTGGTTTTTGAATCTTTTTCGGAAGGAGCGCTCAGAGTCTCAATAACCAAGTAGGAGCGTGACATTGTGGTGGTTTTTTGGGGTGATGGTGGTGGGGGTGCTTGGCCTCACTCACTCACAGGTCACTTTCTCGCTGATTCTGCTTCAGGAATTCCAGCACCTACTAGTTTATGGTAGAGTAGGGTACAAAGCTAGTCCCCTGTTCTTGTAATACTTGAATACTTGACCGCAGCACAAAAGTGCAGTTACATGGAAACTGAGGATATCAATTTGTATTTTTTACAGGTTTCCCTATTGTCACATCTGCCTTCTCTTTGACAGAAGACGAAGAGTTAGAGCTGTTGTCCACGGACCATCAGGACTCTGAGCAAACAAGCAGTCATCATACTGCTGGTAAGTGAGATGTGTGGAAGAACATGAAGGCACTGGTTTATGGGGGGTGTTCAAGGTCATTTTTCTCTCACATTTGTAAATACAGAAACTACACGCATGCATACATCAGTAAGTGGAAGATTGATCTGCTGCCTGTGCCTCGCTCTGTGTTGTTGAAACACTGGCAAAGTTTTGTGTCAGAAATGTTGATCTCATTAATGAATCAATTACTGAAATGAGACTTTTAAAGCGCATGTCTACTCCTAAGAGTGTCCCGGCGCTGCGCTTTTAGTTGACCGCTAATGCAATCACATCAGCTATACTTGATGAAAGAACCATGCCTTCAGTCGTTTCTTATACAAGTCAGAGGATTCTACTGAACCTTAGCTTCAAAAGGAGTTTATTCTCGGTCACCGATCCAAATTAAGAAATAGTCCATCCGCTCATCCTCACCTTAGGGATCCTTGCCAGGTGGCCATGGAATAAAATGGAAACTTGTATATCGCAAAACTGCCACTCTACGGGTATCCTGGCGCTTGGATCAAAGAGAGAGCATCAAATAACAGAGTCAGTTGTCAATAGCAGGGAAGCTAAGAAGTGTTCCTTAGAAAGAGCCAGGTTTTCAGACTCTTCCTGAACTGCATCAGTGAGCTCTCCTGCCTAATAAACAAAGGCAGCGCATTCCAGATATGTGAGGCAAGTACTCTGAAGGCTCTACCCCCTTCCAGGACCTCTTAAACCTGGTAGTTGTGATCAAATTGATATTAGACAATCAGAGCTGCCTTCGTGGGTTATACCAAGTGAACATTTCTTGCAAGGGGATAGGACCCTGTCAATGTGCTGCCCTATAAACAATACACGGTGATTTAAAACAAATCCTCTCCTTGATGGGCAGCCAGTGAAGATCTCTTAGCGCCAGTGTCGTGGACGACCCACATTGTCTATTTAGTGCCAGCTTTGCTGCCATTGCTTGTACTCTCTAAACCCCCTGCACAATATATTGTGGTGCTCCCAGATACAGAGAGTTACAATAGTCCAATAGTACTCAATATTACACTTCTCATTACAAGTGGTCGAGTGTCTTCAGGGAGTAGGGGGAGGATCTTGCGCAATACTTGCAGCCTAGCGTTTTGAAGAGAATTTTCTTCTTTATCGGCAGCCAGCATAGTGCACGCAGGTGCGAGATCACTGTGTTCTTGGGGGCAGGTTTAGTAGAACACAGGCAGCCAAGTTGTGGACCACTTGTAGCTTAACCAGATAGTCCGAAAGTCCTAAGTATAGGGCATTTCTATTGTCTATATATTTACAACAAGGGGTGGTGAGGGACAGAGTCTCTGAATTAAGCAGAAAACTCTCACCCAGTCAAGAGATCAGGGCTAGATCCAACACCGTTTTTTAGCTCACTGCACCATCCCAGTTTCAGAACCCGGCTGTATGCAAATTAGTCTGTTCCTGTCCCAGTGCATGATGGGAACAGGGCAAACCAAACTACAAAAGCCAATTCTTACACTGGGAAGGAAACAAGCTCCCGGGGACCGGTTTCTGGCATTACAGCCGTCTTCGGCCCGGTTTGCTTGAATCCTGATGGTGCAATGAGCAAGGGACTCACATCTGAGTATACCCTTCCACGCTTAGGGTGGACAAAAATATTTACAACAAGGGGTGGTGAGGGACAGAGTCTCTGAATTAAGCAGAAAACTCTCACCCAGTCAAGAGATCAGGGCTAGATCCAACACCGTTTTTTAGCTCACTGCACCATCCCAGTTTCAGAACCCGGCTGTATACAAATTAGTCTGTTCCTGTCCCAGTGCATGATGGGAACAGGGCAAACCAAACTACAAAAGCCAATTCTTACACTGGGAAGGAAACAAGCTCCCGGGGACCGGTTTCTGGCATTACAGCCGTCTTCGGCCCGGTTTGCTTGAATCCTGATGGTGCAATGAGCAAGGGACTCACATCTGAGTATACCCTTCCACGCTTAGGGTGGACAAAAATATTTACAACAAGGGGTGGTGAGGGACAGAGTCTCTGAATTAAGCAGAAAACTCTCACCCAGTCAAGAGATCAGGGCTAGATCCAACACCGTTTTTTAGCTCACTGCACCATCCCAGTTTCAGAACCCGGCTGTATGCAAATTAGTCTGTTCCTGTCCCAGTGCATGATGGGAACAGGGAAAAACAAACTACAAAAGCCAATTCTTACACTGGGAAGGAAACAAGCTCCCGGGGACCGGTTTCTGGCATTATAGCCGTCTTCGGCCCGGGATGGGGCAGTGAGATAAATAACGGTGATGGATCTAGCCCTGATCTTTTGACTGTGTAAGAGTGGTCTGCTCAATTCAGACACTCTGTTCATCACCACCCCCATTTCTGAATCGTTTTTGGCCACTATAGGTGTGGCAGGGTATACTCAGACATGAGTCCCTTTCTCACTGCTCCATTAGGATTCAAACAAGCCGGGCCGAAGACGGCTGACATGCCAGAAACCGGTCCCCGGTAGCTTGTCTCCTTTCTGGTTAAGAATTGGCTTGGTAGTTTAGTCTGCCCTGTTCCCATGATGCACTGGGCCAGGGACAGACTGATTTGCATATAGCCAGGTTCTGAGCTGGGATGGGGCAGTGAGATAAATAACGGTGATGGATCTAGCCCTGATCTTTTGACTGGGTAAGAGTGGTCTGCTCAATTCAGACACTCTGTTCATCACCACCCCCATTTCTGAATCGTTTTTGGCCACTATAGGTGTGGCAGGGTATACTCAGACATGAGTCCCTTTCTCACTGTTCCATCAGGATTCAAGCAAGCCGGGCCGAAGACGGCTGACATGCCAGAAACCGGTCCCCGGTAGCTTGTCTCCTTTCTGGTGAAGAATTGGCTTGGTAGTTTAGTCTGCCCTGTTCCCATGATGCACTGGGCCAGGGACAGACTGATTTGCATATAGCCAGGTTCTGAGCTGGGATGGGGCAGTGAGATAAATAACGGTGATGGATCTAGCCCTGATCTTTTGACTGGGTAAGAGTGGTCTGCTCAATTCAGACACTCTGTTCATCACCACCCCCATTTCTGAATCGTTTTTGGCCACTATTGGTGTGGCAGGGTATACTCAGACATGAGTCCCTTTCTCACTGCTCCATCAGGATTCAAGCAAGCCGGGCCGAAGACGGCTGACATGCCAGAAACCGGTCCCCGGTAGCTTGTCTCCTTTCTGGTGAAGAATTGGCTTGGTAGTTTAGTCTGCCCTGTTCCCATGATGCACTGGGCCAGGGACAGACTGATTTGCATATAGCCAGGTTCTGAGCTGGGATGGGGCAGTGAGATAAATAACGGTGATGGATCTAGCCCTGATCTTTTGACTGGGTAAGAGTGGTCTGCTCAATTCAGACACTATGTTCATCACCACCCCCATTTCTGAATCGTTTTTGGCCACTACAGGTGTGGCAGGGTATACTCAGACATGAGTCCCTTTCTCACTGCTCCATCAGGATTCAAGCAAGCCGGGCCGAAGACGGCTGACATGCCAGAAACCGGTCCCCGGTAGCTTGTCTCCTTTCTGGTGAAGAATTGGCTTGGTAGTTTAGTCTGCCCTGTTCCCATGATGCACTGGGCCAGGGACAGACTGATTTGCATATAGCCAGGTTCTGAGCTGGGATGGGGCAGTGAGATAAATAACGGTGATGGATCTAGCCCTGATCTTTTGACTGGGTAAGAGTGGTCTGCTCAATTCAGACACTCTGTTCATCACCACCCCCATTTCTGAATCATTTCTATTGTCTAGTCTTGATGTTATGAGTGACTGGATCACTACCTTTCTTGTGGGCAGGAACAAATAGTGTAAGTAATTTTTAAAGTCCGTAAGAGCCCAAAGTATGTTCCTACCACTGGGGCTTAGGGGGTGGGGCATTCCTGGGCCAGACAACTGCCAGTCTGAGAGATTAGGGCATAGAATAAGATCTCTATATTTTCTGCATTGCATTGTAATTGATGGAACTTGGCACAAAAAAAGAATTGTGTTTCCAAGTCTCAGTTATTCATTTGTAAATTGTAAGTGCATGGAAACGTGTTAAATGTGCACTGTTTTATACAGTTTTACACAGTGTACATGGAGCAATGGTGCTCAGCCAAGGAAAACAGGGGAACATAACCAATCTATGAAACAATTCACTGAAAAAACACAAAGGTTAAGTTATTGTTAGCGTTGGTTATAACACCTTAACATAGGTTAGAAATAAAACATCAGGAATTCTTTGCTAAACACAGGTAAAGTGCAGTTATGGGTACAAATCCAAACCTATAGACCTTATGTACCTTTGCTGAAGTTCGATTGGCTGATGAGTCTGACCTTCAAACAGGCCATTTCTTTTTTTAAAAATTTTTTTAGCTGTTTTTTTCAAGGATTCAAGAATCCTTTTTCAGGTTCCAGACCCCCCGCCCCGCATTATGCACCTTTGCTAGACATTCGCTGTCTTTGCAGCTCCAAGCTGAGTCCGAGGATCCTGCTGGAGGTCCATCAAGGGACCAGGGCCCCATCCATAGTATTAGATTCTCTTCCATTTGTAGACACCAAGGTGCTTAAACATACATTTTAGTCATGGGGAGAGGGTTCAAACGATGCTCTCTAAGACCCCATGTCTGGCCTTTTACTTTTTTTCAGAATATGGTGACTCAGTCCTGAATCTTGTAATGGCGGCTGCAACATTTTTTATGTGAAGTTGCGGTCAGCCAATCACAGGTTTCAGTTCAGTGGGCTCAACATTTTGTTTATGGACCCAAAATGGCTATCCGGCACAACACCATGCATCCTCTGGGTTTGCAGATGGATTCTCCTCTGTCATGCATATTTTAATTGTGTTGTACGTGCAGTGTTTTTGTCTGAGAATTAACTCCAAAATTAAAATTGTGACAAACTCAGTAAAGTAATCTCTTTATGTTTCACACAGCCGAAAGTGGTTGCCATTATGCCAATATAACAGTCGTGTTTGAGCATGTAGCACAGTTTCTCATGATTGTACTTCAAGAATACTTTTCCGGGAAGCTCTTTGCATATCAATAAGGTTTGAACCATAAAGCTGCACTCCAGTCCTCAGCTTATCACTTGAGAGAGTTATCAGAAAATTTTGGTTGCCAGATCAGAGCTCTGGGATAGTAGTTCTGTGCACAACGTTGCAGTGCTACTTTTGTGTTGAAATGTTAAGTAGACAGACGTGATGATCTTCAATTGACTCTGGTTGGGGATAGGCAGCACGGTGTATATGGTATTTGGGTTTTGGTTTGAAGATTGCTTTTCTATGTTTATTTTGAAGGAGTCTAGAAATCTTTAGTGATTCTTTTAGCAAACCTGATATTGAGAGTTACAGAGATTAATTTGGAGTGCAAATGGACACAAACTAAGTGACTGTTGTTTTGTATGCTGAACAATGTAGACACCTGGTAGTAGTTGGCTATAGAATATGTGAGGCGGTTCCAAACTCTGTGCGTTTAGTTGTAATCATCATATATCTTTAGTACTGTTCCCTGAATCTGGAGGGTTTATTGGTTGATGCTTCTGGAGATCTGGTCATACATGGACAGGCACAACAATGGGCAATTTTTGAAAAGCCCTTATCTAGTGGCTGTATCTAGGTATCATTTGCCTCTTCCTTATTGGACAACGTTGCTAACAGATGTGCAGGGAGCATTGTGGAGCAGGTAGCAGTGGGCCTGTCACTGAAGTGAGAAAGGGTGATCGCCCAGGTAAAGAAGTGTTCCTTGTGAGCTGGAGAGGTGCCAGAGAGCAAAGGAGTCTATTACCTGTTCCTTTGTCTTGGTTTGAACTGTGATTGAACACAGGCCAAGTAGCGTAGGCGGTGGTTGCCCGTGGTGCTTGCTCCAGCAAGTACCACCAAGAGGACTAAAGAGGGACATCCACCTCCCAAAAGCAGAAACAGAGGTAAATTGACCACTCTCTGAATACAACTGACTCGAGGGAGATCTCTCCACACAAGCAGGCTAGACCACTTGGAAAGTTAAAGGGGTTTTCTATTTGTCCTGCAAAGAGAGATATACAGCTTGAGCACAGAGGCAAGGCAGTACAGCAAATAGCGAATGGCCGTAGAATCAAGTATGATGGACAGCTTGAATACTGAAAGCTACTGGAGAAGAGCAATGGTATGGCCTGGAGAAGAGAGGAAACCCTCCCTGATTTATATGGCTGCAGAGCCAGAGGCCAAAAACAAATGATTCTGGGTCGCTGCTGAACAATACAAACTAAGTATAAAGAAGGAGAAGGCAGTGAACTGTAGGAAGAGTAGAAAACATAATGAGAAAGTGTTCATATCCAACCAGAGCTGAAAGGTAGCTGCTCGATAATCAAAACTAAGTATAAACAAGAAGGTAGGAAACTGTAGGAAGATTATGAAACATAATGAGAAAGTGCTCCTATCCACCCAGAGCTGAAACAAGACCTAAAGACATCTGAGGACAACTAAAGGAGACAAAGATGATGTATTTAATTAACTGGGCTATCTCATTTTAAATATTGATATAATGCAGATCAACCGTGAGGCGCAGAATGTCAGACTAGGAGAAGTAGAAAAGATTTGAGTGGCTTTCAGGATGGGTTCTTCCTGTGGGCATTTACAAATTTGATAAACTGCACATTGGGTCCTAAATAATCAATATAGTTTGTACTCCCTAAGATGATATACTTGGCCAACAAGCTGTTGTTTTTGGAGAGGGACTTTAGAATAAGGTTATATGGCCCATCTGTCTCATCTCAGTTTGTAGTTGAGAAAGCCCACCAATCATTGTTCCACCAACCAGACTTGGTCATTACCCACACCCAGACTACTAATCATCTGCCTCTTAGTATTATTGTGCCTAATTATGTGGTGTGTCAAAGAACAAAGGGAACTGGGGTGCTAGTGATGAATTACTCTGAGACTTCTTAGCCTCAGTCCAGACCGCAAGGAACATTTAAAGATTAAAAATAAAACTCTGAACACTGAGAATAATACTGATCAGCAAAGTTATGTTTTTCAATATATCAAATGTGGCAAATTAATTCTTAAATAGAAACCTGGCCGAGAAAAAGAGCAGAGAATATATGAAACACACCTCAGACTCTGAGGTTGGTCAGTTATTTTGTAGGAGTATTAATGATTGTCTGAATAAGAAGATACATTATTCTCGGGGTGGCCTAGGCGCCATGGAATAAAGTCACACACCTCTGTGCTTCTACTTGGCCTTTTGGTATATCCCCTGCCGAGGGGGTAAAGGAGCTGGTGAATGCTTCCCAAAAAATGTGGATGCTCACTCGTGGTTGTGGCACCTGATGCCGAGACTGGGCTGAGGAAGGGCCCGAAATCCCAAAATGGCAGCCACCAACCCCTGAGGCCCTCAAACAGCGAGGAAGAGGAGACCGACAGATGAATTGGGTGGAGAGCAGTCCCGTCCCCGTGAGTAGGCAGAGCAGGTCCTTGCTGACAGTGGGGGGCGATCGCGTGAAGAGAATAGGGCGGTCGGCACCTGTGCAGTGGAGAAGGTGGGAGTGTAGGAGAGTAGGATTTGCTTACTATGGTTACCCCCACCTTTTGCTGTGTTTCACTGATTTATCGACTTTAGTCTAGCTGTGGCCCTGCGAACCAGGACCCCAGCCTAGCGGCTTCCTCTCTAAACTGATTGCATGTACATTAGGTACACACCAGATTGGTTACTTGGTTACCCTTGTGAGTCCCTAGTATATGGTATCTTAAGTACCAAGGGCATAGGTACCCCAGAGGCCTACCAGGGACTGAAGCATGTATTATGCCACCCCTGGGAAGCCTTCCGAAATGGCACCACAGGTCTGCACCTGCAGCCTGGGTAAGGTGGTGTTAGCACCCCTTACTGAGATATAGTATACCTATATCTACCTTTACATACTGACACATATAAACCTATAATTCACCCCTATGGCAGGCCTTAACAATCCTGAAGGCAGAGTGCTTGGTTTTGTGTGAGAGGGTGCCCAAGCATGAGCTGAACCCTTCTGCAGCTTTCAGAATCCCTTCCTTATACCTGTTCTGTGATACAGCCATACCATATACTCGTAAGTGCATTATAACCTTGCTGTAAATGCTAACTTTGGAATGGCTGCATCAAAACATGTCGTGTTTGGTGTCAAACACTTTGTAATCCTACCCCCCACCCCGCCAATCCTGGCGGCGTGGGTAGAATTCCACCCTTCTAGAGGGAGAAGACATGTACACCTTTACTTACCCGGTAATAGTTTAAAAGAGCCCCAGCATCATAAAATGGATGCTGCTGCCTCAGACACGAGTCTGACCTCCTGCTGCTGGATGAAACTCCGGCAGGGGAGGCCTGGACAATAGGTTTCCTGTCCAGGGAGGCTTTAGTGTATTGAGGCAGGGTGGGTGCATTCAGTGAATGCTTTTCAGACAGTGCCGGGGGCACACACGGTGTCCCTGTGCATTTCCCAGTTCAAACCGGTTGCTGGACAAAGGGGAAGGGGTGTAACCACCCCTCCCCAGGCCCTCCCTTAGATGGGACCTTAGAGTCAGTCCATCTCCTAAACTTAGTATAAGTATAGGAACCCAGTCCCTAGGACTTTAGGTTACCCTGGACGAAACTCTGCAACATATATCCTGGAACTTCGACTTTCTATTTCGACTAGAAGGCGGAAGGATCTCCCTTGGTGTCAAAGAGGGACTCCGATATTCAAACAGGCACCAAGGAAGCATCTTGCCAGTCGGCATTTTCGAGGCTCCCGCCGGATCCCAAAGAATCTGCGACACACGACACGGACTTCCAGACATCTCCGAGGCCGACATGAGATCCCAGCAAATCTGAGACCTGTAGCCATCATGAGAGATGTGGGACCGGAACTCCTGGACACCGTGCACACTTGCTAGTGCATCTACTTCCCAAGCTTTCCCGAAGTTGTGAATTGGGCTTCTTGTAGTCCAAGTCCTGAGCACCATCTGCACTGAAGATTGTGGGCCTACACTCCACCTGTGTTCCGTGGGCCCGCTTCTAGCAATCCTGCTCGAGGCTCCTTTGCGATCCCTGGTCCGTAGACTGGTAGGTCCCCACGAAGGCAACTCTTTTGTTTCTTGGGCTTTCCTGGTTGCTTTAGACATGCCCTGGCTCCCCTCCAAAGGGTGAGTCCCTCAGACCTTGCTGGTCTGCACCGAAGCCAATTTTTGCATTCTGCGTGGGTTGCTGTTGCCACGGCTTGTTGGGTCCAATCCAGATACCAACGCTGCAGCACTCGACATCCCAAGTGGGACAGCTCGAATCCAGCTCCTAGGTTGTCGTCGACGCCTCCTGGTCCTCGTGGCTGAAGAGTCAAGCTTCACCTCTTACACTTGAAATCACCTGACCTCAGCTGGCATCTCCTTGTTGCTTTCCTGGTCACTGGAAAGTGTCCTTCTGTTTTCAGGTTCTTAAGATCCACACTTGGATCCACCCGGACACTTTATATCTGGTCGCTTGCAGCACTTCTTTACAGCTCTCCATTGGAAAGGACGACAAAACCCAACACTAAAAGACACCTATGCACCCGGCTTCCCTGGGTGAGGTAACACGAGTATTTCGGTGCTCCCGTGGATCTCGACTCTCGAACTGTCCAGTACTGAAGGGGTTTGTTCCTAGTCCACTCCTAAGTGTCCTTAGTGTCCTAATTGCAACTTTCCCCATAGAAATCAATGGTGATTCGCGGCTGTGTTTAGACACTGCATGCGTCCCCCGTGGGTCTCCTGCGTCCCTACATTGGGTGGTTACTGGTTGCCCCCGCGGTTCTACAGGCCCTAGGCCTTGTCCCTATTTTACAGCGGTACTTATACCACTTTCTTAGTATATGGTTTGTGAGGCCCTTAGGGCAAAACGTATACTGTGCTAATTTACTGTGTGCTAATTAAGTTTTACTTGTTTACCTCTAGCCTCATAAAGAGACTAGAGGGTTGTGATTAGAATAAATACATATATATTTTATATATACCTGGTGTGGTTCTCCTTTCATTTGATCATTCATGAGATTATAGACTGGTAAAACAAGCTGCTTTACATTCCTTCAAGGCTTAGCCTGAAGGCTGCTCTCCACAGCTACCTCTAGGATAGCTTTCTATAAAGGTTGTCTTAAACCTACCATCAATAAGGTTCGTTTGGACTGGTGCAAGGTGCCCACTAGAATAGTGGACAGCATATGCCAGGCAAAATTCTCACATGGAGGACCTGGCCTGACAGAGTAAACATGGCCCCAAGGTGATGGTGGAGCTTGCCGCACGCCGAGACAGCGTCTGGGCCCAACTGGTGGCACTGATTGCAGGTACAGCAGGGAGGTGGTCACAGTTGCCCCGTGGTGATGGTGGGCTCCCGTCCCGCACTCTGGATTCCAACCTACTGTATGACACCCAAGAGCGAGTCAGAACTTGGCCTCTATGCCTTCCGCAGCGAAGTGAGGGACACTACCACCTCACACTTAAAATAACACTACCAGCATGAACCAGGCAACAAGTTCCTAATTGTCTTGACGAGCCCCAAGTGCCATCCCAGGTCGCTACAGTGCCTAGTCCCAATGGGAGCCCTACCTGAGGCTCCCCAAGGAGAAAAGACTATAGCAGGGGCAGTGGATCCCACCAAGGTGCTAGAAGCTATCACAATCACCTGTGAAATGCTAGAACATAAAATTGATGCAATAGCCTTTGATCTCGTACTATTGCAGGATGATCAGTGGAAACTGGCAGACCAGGTAAGCACAAGCAAAATCACATTGAGCAACCTCGCACCCAGATAGTCTTGGTAAAGGAACAATGGCCCTCAAGGATGCAATAAGTGTATTGGAAAACAGGGTGGAGGACACAGAAGGTTGTAATAGAAGGAACAACATTCAGGTGGTGTGCCTGCTTGAAGGTGAGGAGGGCAGAGACATGGTGCAATACCGCGAGAGTTGATTGAAATAGATGATGGCACCCGAGGAACTTTCACAATTCTTCACGCTAGATCTATAGTGGCACGTCTCCTGCACTACAAAGATAGCGATTTAATTCTATGGAGGGCGAGATGAGTTGGGACCCTCATAGTTGGCAACCAGAAGGTGACGATTTTCCTGGATCATACCCTGGTGGTGCAGAAGATGAGAGTATCCTTTGTAGTAGCCAAATAGGTGCTTAGGGTTGAAGGCTTGAAATACACGCTACTATACCCGGCCAAGTTGAAAGTCCTCCTACATGGCAAATCCTATTTCTTCACCAACACAGCAGAAACTTGGGCATGGTTGGACCAATACAGAGCAGGAAATTGGGAAATTCGCCCGACCGCATAGAGTAGATCGAAACACAGACCCCCATAAGCCCCCAAACCACCGAGGAGGCACCAAAAAGCTTTCAAGAGAAGAACAGGGTAGCTACCCTGTAAGTGGCAACACAACTGGGTGAACGAGACCAACGCCCAGCACAGTTGGGACAGAATTGTAGAATTCTGTTGAGTGAAGGGATTCTGAACCGCAGGTATCTGACACTGACAATCTGCCAGCCATCTCTCATCGGAGGCGAACAACCTAGAGGCAGTGCCACAGTGGAGCCTGCAGTACTCGTACTTGAGGGGCGGCCTGAGATATGACAGCTGTTACAGCCTGCGGCTGATCAGGTGGGCAGTACAGAGCATATCGGACACTTGAATTGGTAATCTGATATACCTCTCATTCATATGGAGAGCGGTGGCATCGAACACATGTATTCTATAATGCATGCAAATGGGCGAATGGCCAGTTGCTGTTTGATCCAGGATGGGAAGTTGGGGGTGGTTCATTGTTTGTGTTTTTAAGCCCTCAGTCACTAATCACCACTTGCTTTACATGTCAGAGAACAACGGCACCTAAGGGCGGTGGAAAGAGACAAAGACCCAAGGGGCTGTAGGAATTAGGGAATCCTCACACACCACAAGCATGACGTGCACCACAACATTTACCCTACTGACATGTATCGTCAAAGGCATGGGATCAGCCCTTAAAAGGTATAAAATACATGCATCCCTGGTGAGAAGAGGGGTACAAATAGCGTTTTTACAGGAAACCGACCTTCAGAAGCTAGAAGAAGATAAGCTTCGGAGGGAATGGAGTGGCCAAATATATGGGACAAGTTATTCTTTTTTCGCTATAGAGGTCCTTATTTCGATCAGACATGGGGTACCATTTGAACTCACCTCTGCTGTCATCGATGATGATGGTAGGTATGTACTGTTAGCGGGCAAACTGGACGGGATGGCCATCACATTAGGGGGGGTATGCCCCCAGTGGCGACCAGCAAAAATTCTACGATACACTGTCCACTTGGCTGGCTCCTATGGCAGACTTGCCCATGATACTGGGTGGGTACACGAACTGCATGTTAGATGTGACAATGGACCGCACATACGCCACCCACTGCCACACACGGCATCAGCAAAGCAAGCGCAGATATTTTCTGGGTGGGTGGAGGATTGGAGGCTGTTAAATGTGTGGTGCGCTGCCCATCTACATATATGTGAATACTCATTCTACTCGCAACCACACAGCCTACACGTGTGCCTGGACCGTATCCTCACCAACTAGTGGGGAAACCTTGACCTAAACTAAAACCAAACATTTTTGGCGGATGATTTTTGACCACAGCCGCTGTTGACTAATTTGATCTGGTATTCCCTATTCCCTTGTGTAGGAAGATGGCTCCTGTATATACTATACCAAAGTGAGATATAGTGTGCACAGAGTCCAGTGGAACCCCAAAGGTAGGCAGGTGTAAAAGTAAAAAGCACCTTACTCTCTGTTTGTGGTAGTGTGGTCAAGCAGTAAAGCTGTATCAGAGGACAGTGTTAAGCATTTGTTGTACACACTCGGTCAGCAAATGATTTCACACACTCAAAGACTGAACTTCAGACCAATTGTTTTTGTACAAAAATATTCTTTTAGTTATTTTTCTTTTCTAGAACCAAGCAAGCCTGGCACAGGTAAGCAATTCATATTTTACAGTAGTAATGCAGTTGTAACACAGTTTGGATTGCAATTTTATATGCACTTTGTCTTGATTATAGTACTGTTACTGAAAATGCAATGCATGGAAATACATTACATGTACTTTGTATAGGCTTTTTAGTTAAATGATCAGTAGATTACTTTGCAGATTACTTTTCTTACACAGTGCAGTATACCTGGATACTACACTGGGACATTTCCTGTAAACAGGTAAGTAAAAGCATTTTTCTTATTTAGTACAATTTTAAAAGGATTTCTTATATTTTCTTACTCCACACTTAGAAACTTGTCATAGAAAACAGTCAATATTATCCTATCAAGGAAAATAGTGTTATCGTTTAGCAGGTAAGTACTTTGTTGTGAGAGGTATTCTGGGGTTAGACTCAGGGGTCCCCCAGAGTCAATGATGTACTCTTGTTACACCCTCAGCGGCACTAGGGTGGCCGGGTGCAGAGTGCTGAGGCTCAATGTTATCCAGTGGGGGATAGGGGACCTCCGGTTGTTGGCTGCTTACGAGTAGGCCCCTGGGTTGTGGGAGCAAAGCTCCTGGACTTAAGCTCAGGACAAAAGGGGGTTCAAGCCAGCACAAAAGGTGCACTCTCAGCGGCACTGGGGGGTCTGGTGCAGAGTGCTGTTTTGTTGTCGGGCGCCCTGTAGCTTTCAATGGAGAGTCTCTGGTTTGCAAACGCACTGCAGGCTCTGGGACGCTGGGGGTTGGTTAGGCACCATCGGTTGGGTCACCCAAGGCCGTGGGGCATCAGGCGCAGGGGTACCTTTTAGGGTCGGATCTTCTTACAAGCTCCTGGTCGTGGTTGGCGGGACCTATCAGTTTGAGGCTGCAGGATCGCCGGGGAGACCTCTTTTTGGTGTTGAACCACTCAAAACTCATGCCATGGGCGTCAGGTGCAGAGTGGTGCAGACTCACGAATCCTTACAGAGCTGGAGTCTGTTGTTGAACAAATACAGTGTTCACGGGAGACATAATCTTTGGGATGGAAGGCAGACAGGTCCTCCGGGTTTCTCGAGGTTGCTGGCTGCAGGACATACCGGGATTTTGCTGAAGCAGGTTCGAGGTGGGGACAGGCCGGTAGAGCTGGGACCAAGTCAGTGGGCGTCCTCATCTTGTTAGGTTTGGCACGGCTGTTTGGTCCTTCTTCTTTTTTTCTTCAGGTTTTTTGTCTGAGGAAGCACGGTTCAGGGGTGCCCATAAATACTAGATTTAGGGGTTTACAGGGGCGCTGACTTTCTACGCAAGGTTTGGCAGTGAGCAATTTTAAATCACTACCAGCAACAGGTAACCGCCACTCTTAATGGCGTGGCACTCACAGGATTTACGGCCCATCCCAAACACGTATATAATGGGCTTATTCACCAGAACAGCAGCCAACCGGCCAATTGCCAAATTTTTGACCTGGCCCTAATCTTGGCTAAAAGGTGCATTGTGATGCTCTGGAAAGAGACTGTAGCCCCTGCAAGAGAGAGGTGGAAACCCAACGTATGCAAATGGGTCACTGGTGAACACCATGCACTAATGCGAGAGAAGAGACTAGGACTTGGATGCCGCCCCACTGCAGAACGAATGGGTAACATCCTCTTGGCTTTCTCCACCCATAAGCAAACTCCACACATTACCCCGCCGCTACACCAATAAATCAGAATCCGCCGTACCTTAACCTGTGCTAAAAACATAATGAGACACATATGAGCTAGCCATTAACGATCGGACAAACATCAAGCGAGGCGTAGATAGGGGCAGTTCTAGTTAACTTTTTCTTGTTCACTTAGTTGGTTACAAATGAGTTTATTATGTAATCAATATGGTATGGAAAAGGTAGAGAATGGTTTTGTAAAAAGGTTGCTAGCTGTCTCCAAGTTCACCAGCAACCTTATATGCCATATGGAAGCTGGACTAGGGTATGTATGTGACTCAGTGGGGCTGCAACTTATTTTGCTATGCCTGAAAATTTGGTCTACGGAAGAAACTGTATTGAACCGTACTATCCTAGATGATTGTTTGCAAATGGAAAAGAGTTACAAAATCCAGTGGACTGCATAGATATGCCAGATCTGCGGATGGCTGGATCTAGATGAGCTGTTTTTGAATCCCCGTTTTTTTCTTCCAGTTTTTCTAGACCATTGAAGAATTTTTTTTAGCCTAATGTGCAGAGGAAAGAATGTCAAAAAAGATTGAAACGCTTACAGTTGCTGCCCATTCCAAACCCGCACTTGTTGTGGTATTGAGCCTTATTGGACCTGGGTTGGACACCTATCTTTTTTAAAGTTTTTTATTTATCAGACTTCCTTCTGAATACCATCCATTTCCTTGTAGTGTACCCATTACACAGCATGTTTTCTGCCAATTTGCCTGTTTGCCCATGTGATGAACAGTCTGCACAATGCACTCTATCCTTTTTTGTAAATGTTCTTCTTTGCTTATCTTACCTCTCCTGAGGAAAGTGAACCATAGACCGTGCAGGGCTGCCATGGAGTTTTTACAAACATTACCATCTGTAGAAATATGTTTGCGATTGGAACTTATATAAAGCTATCGATAACCTGCGTTCTTTAACTGTTATAAGAATTGACACTTCTGTATGATATGTTTTTAGACATTACTGTTGTGTTTTTAATTGATCTTCTATGGATTTGAATATGCCTCGTATGTATTTTATGTATTTTTATTTTATTGTATATCTTTTATGGTAATAAAAAAATATATATATATATATTTTTTTTTTTATTCATTACACTTTTGTTTATTATGCTTTTTCCAACTGATGGTTTTTCCAAGGACATATATTTATGTATATAAATATAGTCTCAAGAAAAACTGTGACTGAATGCTGCTTTGCTTAAAACAAAGTTTAGAATAAATTGGCAGTGAAGACCTTTTCTCGCTTCTCCATCTGAACAGTCGTGGACAGTGGCTTGTAGTAAGGATACTTTCTTCTGATGTTGCACTAGAAAGCTGGCTGTCCCTGAAGGTGCCTAGAGATTACATTTACCCATATTCTTAATCCTCAATATAGCAGGGAGGTTGGACATCTCTGTAGACCCAGAGTGTGGGACATAACCTTGTGGAATGTTGCTCTATTTTCAAGTTCTTTTTCTCTGGATTTTTACTTTTCTACAGCATATGCTTCTCATAAAGCTAATGAATATGGTTCGTCCAGAACTCAGGCTTGTTCGAAGGGTAGCAAACCAAGCTCCATACTTCATGTCACAAGGGGCATGAGTCGGCAACTACACGAACAGAATGAAAGGACTATCAGCCACAATGAGCGCAATACACAAGGTAAAACAAGTGTAAAACAAGAAATGGAAGGCTAATCATTAATCGGCTATATATTAAAGTTTCATTAAATATGATTGGAAATGTGGGAGGTGTACCTCAATATTTACTTCTTGCAGAATACCTGGCTGGTTTAGACTCTCCAAAGTAGATTGGTAAAGAAGTGTACCGAGAATATTTTGTGTGGAGCAGAAAAGGTTAGCAGCTCACAGTGCATTTATTCTTTAAGGGGAATGTCACACAAACCACACCGCAGATGCTGAGACTAACTGTCATTGTTTCGGCAGTCGACCTGAGTAATTAAGATTGCCATATTTCTGCTATGGGTGACTGTCATTGTCCTTGCAAACGAAAGCTTATGTATATTCTGTCTATTAGGACAACCGCATGCACACAGAGAGAACATTCAAAATGCATTGTGACTCATAAATAACTGTTAGAATTGGGGGTCTCTGGTTGGCACAGGTATGCACAGGTATGCATTTGTGACAAGCAGGGACCCCCTTCTCTAATTAGGGCAAGGGACTCACTCCTAAGAATAACCCCTGCTCTCCCTTTAGGTAGTGTGGCGCAAGCAGACAAGGCTAAACTTCGGGGCGTTTAGTTAGTTAAGCATTTATGACCTCATTCAGTAATATAAAAACACACCACAAACGGACACCAGGCGTAGTTATATAAAAATACGTATACTTTAATTAAATATATACTTCTTAGGCAGGTTTTAAATTACAAGACCATAATAACGATTTTAAAATTAGGCCACAGTACTTTGGTATTCAAGAGTTCTTTAGAAAAATGCTTAGTGTGGAGTCCTGCACACCTTCGCACCCCTCGGGGCGACTCTGGGCGAAGAAAGAAAAAGAAACAGAGTCTAACAATTGATGCGGACTCTCGGGTCCGATGCGTACACTTGAGGGTGCGACGCGGGCACAGTACCTTGGGTGGTGAGGTTTGTGACGTCCAGGTGGGGTTGCAGGCGAAGGCGGGCCCGGGACGGGGTCGGCGGCTTTCCACAGGGAATCCGGCTCTTAGCCTGCCTCGAGGCGCGAGGCGTAGGAGCGGGACTGCGGGGAGAGCGGGGCGGACGATCCGGGGCTTAGGCATTTGCAGTGCGAGGCGTACCTCTGTGGCGTACAAGGCGTACCTCTGTGGCGTACAAGGCGTACTCCTCTGTGATGTGCGAGGCTTACTCCTCTGTGATGTGTGAGGCATACTCCTTTGTGATGTGCGAGGCGTACTCCTCTGTAATGTGCGAGGCGTACTCCTCTGGTACGCTGCGCTGGTTGTCGTACCTTCGGGTCTGCGGGGATAGCAGTGTCCAAATGCAGGCAGGCGCGGCAAGGAGCTGCTAGTACGGAACGTACCGGCGGCTGTCTACGTGCGGCGCGGCCTCCAAGACTCGGGAGTGCGGAGCTGGGCAGCCAAGTACGTCTTGATCGTACGGGCTGTCTGGGGCTTGAAAACAGCACTTGGGTCTTATTCCGGTGGAAGGGGTGAGGCACACAGTGCGGAGCAAGGCGGGCGAGGTGACGGAGTGCGGGCGGCCCAGCGGAATATGGTGTGAGCGGCTCGAACTCAAGCGGGGCTCATGGACGGCGGGGGTGGCCAGGCATAAGGGTCATGGCCCAAAGGGGCGCACTGGGGATCACAGCTCCGGCGAGGGAGGGACACAGCAGATTAGCAGCTGACAGCTAAGGCGGGATATGAGCCCAATGGTCCTGGGGCTCAGTTCAGGGGGAAAGCTCGTGTCCAAGCCCTTGGAGATCGTTCTGCAACACAAGTTATTTTGGGCAAAAATAAAGCAAGTCCTTTAAAAAGTAGCAAGTCTTTGTGGGTTTTTCTTCCTCTCCTTTGGCAGCAAGGCAACCACTGCAGGCCAGTCCCCCAGGATAGGGACAGTCTTCCTCCGTCAGCTTTCCTGGTTCCTCCTCCTCAGGCTGAGAGTTCTTCTTGGTTCAAAAGCAGGATCTGATGTTTAGGAGCAGGGCTCCTACTTTTATACGCAAAATCCTTTGTTCTTGCAGGCCAGGGGGCCTGAGCCTGGTTCAACCCAGTTTTGGAGCACTTTGTTTTGGAGACTCTTGCTGCTTCTTTCAGGGTGCAGGGCAGAGACATCAGACGCTCCACAGGAGGTGGAGCCAGCATTGTGGTGGCAGAGCACAGCCCTATTCAGATTAGAGGGGCACTCCTCCCACCCATCATGGTGTAATCTCTCTATTCACCACCTGGCAGCCCAGACTGCCTCCTGGAATCCCCCAGCCCTGTCACTCACAGAAACCAGACAGCAGATACACATCCTAGCAGAGGCGGGCTGAAATAGTTAGACAAGCAAAGGATAACTTTCTAAAAGTAGCATTTGCAAACGCAGGATATTAAAATAAACTTTACTAAAATAAGTATTTTATTATTCTGAGTTCTGGCATACTAAACTTGACTTTCTACCATGCTCTCTGAGTATGTTAGGATTATATAGTGTAATAATTCCAGCAGCCCATTCTGGCCTATGGAGAGCAGGTAGCCTAACAATAGTGAAAAACGAAAATGGCTGTAATTCACTATTAGGACATGCCACACACATCAGAGCTTGTCCTACCTTATGCTTACAATGCACCCTGCCCTTGGGCCTACCATAGGGGTGACTAATATGAAGTTAAGGGAAGGTTTAGGGACTGGCAAGGGGGTGCCCTTGTTCAGTCAGCATGACAGTGCCAGACTGCACACAGGTTCTGCAATGGCAGACCTTGGACACATTTTACTAGGCCGCTTCTGTGGGTGGCACAACCAGTGCTGCACGCCCACCAGCAGCATTTGTGTTTACAAGCCCTGGCACTCTTGGTGCACTGTACTAGGGACTGATAGTAAAACAAATAAGCCAATCATGGAAACCAATCAATGTATACATTTTTCATAGGGAGAGCATATGCACTTTAGCACTGATCAGCAGTGGTAAAGTGCCCAGAGTCATTAAACCAACAAAAACAGGTCAGAGACAATATTGGAGGAAGGCAAAATGTTCAGGGATGACCCTGCAGAGAGGGCCAAGTCAACAGGAGAACAAATATTTGTCTGTATCAGCAGATTGATGTTGAATGACCTTACATCTGCTGGGAGTATATAAAGTCATTGCAAATACATATGTAGTCCGTCACCTTGGGAGGAGTGCCATGATACAAATTTTAGCCATGATAGCAATTTTTGTGTATGCCCGATTATTGTAGTGGAAAGATCGCATACAGTGCTAGCCCTACCATGGGCAAGATTAATGTGGGAGTGGCCCTGGCAGTGGAATGAGGGCACTAATCTTGGTGGGTGTCTGGTAGATATTACAAATGGTGTATTGTTTTACACCCCAAACAATGTTTACAGTTTTGTTGAATTAATTCTAATGCGCATTGCCACCTTGTCTGGGTAAAAAACATTGAGTGATCCTCCAGTTGGATATTGTTTACGTTTCTTTTCTCAGTAGCCCTAACTATATTGATATGATTATTGAGGAATCTGTATTGTTCTTAGAATCAAGAAATAACAATAAAACATCCTGGGTTCTCAGCAAAGCAAAAACCTCAAATGCTGCATCTAGAAGAAGAAACAGGAGATCAAAATCTTGAGAGTCAAGCTATGAATGGACAGCATAGTATCCCAAATAATCAGACCATCCAGTTAACAGTCATTGGGATCAAAATTTCATTCTCAGATACACTGGTCTCTGAGCCTACAGCTATTGCAAATGTAATTTGGTTATTCCACCAGACTCTGACTCTGTGACAGTATACAAGTAAGAATTATGCAGACTCTGCTTATAGAATATTTAGGGAAACCTTCTTGATGGCCAGAAGAGTGGAGGGCCTCGCTGATGAGGAGCTCCAGTAGGAAGGGTTGAACCAGGTTTTTAAAAACAGAAGTTAGCACAGACCAGGGGCATACACCAGGACCTCCTATCTCCCGTAGCCACCCGTAGCTCTCTGAGCCACCTGTTATCTCTGCTGTGAAAATGTCTGTCGGGTAGATGGGGCCCTCTGTGTACTTCTCAGGGTGGTCCCTCTTTGGCCAGGCCTTTTCCTCCTCAGAGCAATTATTAGGATTTAGCCAGAAACAACTTTATACCAAAACATGAGCTAAATCAAGTAAAGGTGATTATTACAGTTCTCTCAAAATCCTGGACCAACTTAGAGTTATGTACAACATACAGACATACATTCCTCTTGAATGTTTATTATAAAGTTTTCACCAAAACCTCACCTCACTTTCTCTTGAGAAGCTTATACCTAAATTTATCCCACACTCCAGCTACACACTGAATGTAGTCAACGTGGAGACATTCATTATTAGGTGGCTAAAGTCACAGCATGGATAGATCCCCAAAACAATCAATGGTGGGTGGAATTTGCGTACTTGCGCTATGCAAAGTTCAGCAAAACAGCAAAAAACTTTGCGAGCACGCGGAATTTTGCAGGCTCGCGAAATTTCTTGTTCCGTCCATTACACTACAGCTGTAACTTTGCCACCGCGCTGGAAAGGCGCAGGGGTCCTTTGAGTAAGCTGTCCATCATATTCATAGTGGGTAAAGGGCGGGAAGACGTTGCATACCGCTAGTGTGTGTGGGGCGGGGCTTCTATGCGAGTTCGCAACATGCCTCTTGTTTATAAAAAGTCAGAGACCGATCAGAGCAGCAGATGAGGAGAGAGAACCTCCTGGTCACAGGAACTACACGGGGACTGAGCTCAAGAAAGTCATGGATGCAAAGACCTCCATCAGGCATCACAGCTACTTTTTGACGGTAGACATGGGGTAGAAAGCACACCTGCCCAGCCTCGACCGAGCGCACAATATTTTTTGGGCTGATTAATGCGTTCCTGAATTTGAGCTACAACTCGGGCCAGGAGCATCGTGCCAGAATGAATCCTGCCCTGCATAATTATCCAAGAAGATGCCACCGTTGTGTGCAATACCTCTACTGTACTTACTCACCAACCATACCCACAAATTCTGTTCCACCGCGGATTGAGGAATTTTTGGCAATTCCGCGTTCCACGCGGAATTGCTGAAATTTTACAAATGCCGCAAGCTGAAAATATTTTACCGCCCACGCCTAAAAGTAATACTCATTAACTCAAAATCATCCCAGGCACCACCAATGCATCCCCAGATTTAGCAAAAACGAGTGTGGTAGCCCCTTCTCAATTCTAGTCAAACACCCACCAATTTTTTTTTACATCCAACTGACTGAAGATCTTCTTTATGGACAAACTGCTTAAGATTTGACCATTAACCTCCACGTGGGATTCCACCTCTCTTTACCAGAAAGATAAATTCACATTTATTGATGCTCTCCCTTTAGTTAGTAACATTTAAAAAACCTTGCTGCGTCAGATCAGAAGTATAATTTGTATTGTTAAACTGCAAGAATCTGCTTGACTGGGGCACATTGTGCCATGTTTAAAACGTAAGTTAATAAATATCTTTATATGTTGTAACTACCTATGCTTATAACATCTTTAAAACATTTATTTTACCTCACTTTCGCAGGCTATCCATTTTGCCAAACTGAAGTCTGTTTAAGTGATGAGGACGAACCAGCTTTGAGTCCGAGTATTCATCCTGATGAAGATGTAGAAAGCAGTACAGGTTCCAGCTCAGGTAGGTGAGCAATACCTTCTAATAATTATGTGGCTGGTATTGGTCAATACATAATTTGCAGAAGGTTACAAATTAATCATACTCCATTCTCCCATGCGTTGGAGTGATCAGTGTAGCAGGTTGTTGGTGCTAGGTGGGTCAACCTCACTGTAAACAGTAGTTTCCTTCTCGCTGTCTTTTCTAAATCTGACTTGCCCAAAGAGTTTGGTGATCTGGGTTTGTAGGCATGTCAAGTAACGTTCATAAGGTTTGTAGGTACATGTTTCTCAATGCTGGTTTGTGAATAAATGTAAATGAGTGGGCTTTGGGCCCCTACTCCATTCAGAGACGGCTTTGACTGGGGTTGGGTGTTTCTCATGCAGACAACTTCACCTGATCCATGTATAATAAACTGATTCAATAGATTAAAAATCCTGAATCAAACTGGATAAACAACAAACAAGCTAAATGTTGCCCTGGTAATAACTAAGCCAAAAAACGGACCCGTAATCGCCATGCTTGGATGTCTTAGGGGGTGCAGCAGTTTTGTGAGTGGGGTGTTATGAAGGCATGGGGCCTGTTGCTAGCAGAAGAAAATGTGAACTGAGGGTAGGTTGCACGTGGATGGGGTAGCAGTCTACACTCGGCTCTAAGCACACTGACAATTGGGAGCCACAGGACTATTTCAAGACAAACTCGCAATCACACAAGGGTTCATATACAGCATAGCTTGAAGTCCTGTAGCTTGGAGCCAAAGAAAATAAGAAGACAGATATATACAGTTCCATGCAGGTTGGGGTGCAGCATGTCTCTGATTATCTCAGATTAAAAATAGCAGTTCTGGAAAGTCTCTGTGTTCATCGGCTCAGAGCCGGGTCAACTGAGGGCATATGCAGCCCTCCCCCACTGTATACATGAGCATATCTTTATCAGTTCACCAGCAGCTGCAGCCCATCAAACTCACATCACCCGTCTCCTAGACCGGGGAGGCCTGGTGGAGGACCTAAGATGTGAGCATACACTGGCTCGATCCCTGAGTGTAGCAGACACAGGCTGAAGTAAACTGCAACTGCTGCAGATAGAAGAACGAAATAAGGAAGTAGACTGACATCTAGGATAATACCATCACTAGTTGCGTAAATTATAAGGATGACCTTATCTTTTATGATATCATCTTAGCACTTGGTTCCATGTTCATATTACAGCACCTTGAAGTATAGCTCCAGACAGTTTTGGTACTTAGGGATGGGAAAATACTGAATATTTACGCGAAATGGAAAAAAAACATGCGGAAATGGGTGTGTCCCCACCACCTTCAGCATCTTTTTAGGTTTCTCCTACAGACATCTTTCATCTATCTGTTGACAATCACCTAATGTGTACAATACAAATGCTTAGGGTGGGCTTTGGACCTGTCCATTACTTACTATTTGTTGGTTTTCTTGTCAATCTTATTTGCTTACTTCCTATTTGTTGACTTTCCTTCCTCTTCTTGTGTTTGTCCTTCCAAGGAGCTTAGATACTTTACAATCCCTTTGGTTGAATTGTAGCCTTCTACTCAATCAATCAATCAATCACTAAAATATGTATAGCGCGCTACTCACCCGTAAGGGTCTCACGGCGCTTTGGGGGGGGGGATCGCTACTGCTCGAACAGCCAGGTCTTGAGTTGTTTCCTGAAGGCGAGATGGTTAGGGGTCAGCCGTAGGCGAGTGGGGAGGGAGTTCCATGTCTTGGCTGCCAGGTAGGAGAAGGATCTTCCTCCGACGGTGGATTTCCGAAATCGTGGGACGGAGGCGAGGGCGAGACTGGCGGATCGGAGCTGGCGGGTGGGTGTGTAGAAAGGGAGGCGGCTGTTGAGGTATTTCGGGCCCGCGTCGTGGAGAGCCTTGTGTGCGTGGGTGAGGAGTCTGAAAGTGATCCTCTTGCTAATGGGGAGCCAGTGCAGGTCTTTCAGGTGGGCAGAGATGTGGCTGTGGCGAGGGATGTCCAGGATGAGTCGTGCTGAGGCATTCTGAATGCGCTGGAGTCTTTTCTGGAGTTTAGCTGTGGTTCCAGCGTAGAGGGTGTTCCCGTTGTCCAGACGGCTGGTGACGAGGACCTGGGTGACGTCTTCCTGGTTTCGGTGGGGATCCATCGGAAGATCTTTCGGAGCATGTGCAGGGTGTTGAAGCAGGTGGACGAGACGGCGTTGACTTGCTTGGTCGTCGTGAGGGAGAAGTCCAGGTTGCTTGCGTGGTCCGTTGGCTTAGGTGCGGTGCCTAGGGCAGGGGGCCACCAGGAGTCGTCCCAGGCAGAAGGAGATGGTCCGAGGATGAGGACTTCCTTTTTGTCTGAGTTCAGTTTCAGACGGCTGATCTTCATCCATTTTGCGACGTCTTTCATTCCTTCCTGGAGGCTGGCTTTGGCGGTGGCGGGGTCGTTGGTGAGGTAGAGGATCAGCTGGGTGTCGTCGGCGTAGGAGATGATGTTGAGGTTGTGTTGGCGGGCGATGGCTGCGAGAGGGCTCATGTAGACGTTGAAGAGGGTGGGGCTGAGTGAGGATCCTTGCGGAACGCCGCAGATGACTTCGGTGGCCGCAGATCGGAACGGGGGGAGGCGGACTCTCTGGGTTCTTCCGGCGAGGAACGAGATGATCCACTCCAGTGCCGCTCCTTGGATTCCGGTGTTGCTGAGGCGTTGTATCAGGGTGCGGTGGCATACGGTGTCGAAGGCTGCTGAGAGGTCCAGGAGGATGAGGGCAGCAGTTTCCCCGTGGTCGAGCAGGGACCTGATGTCGTCGGTGGTTGCGATGAGGGCGGTCTCGGTGCTGTGGTTTGCTCGGAAACCGGACTGCGAGGGGTCGAGGGATCCGTTGGTCTCGAGGATGTCGGAGAGTTGTTTGTTGACGGTCTTCTCGATGACTTTAGCTGGAATGGGGAGGAGTTCTTGAGGTCCGTGGTGAGTTTCTTCAGGAGGGCGCTCAGCTCGGCATGTTTCCAGCTCTCCGGGAAGGTGGCAGATGCGAATGAGCTGTTGATGATGTTGCGGAGTTGGGGTGCGATGATGGAGTCGGCTTTGTTGAAGATGTGGTGAGGGCAGGGGTCGGCAGGGGATCCGGAGTGGATGGTGTTCATCAGGCGGGTGGTGTCTTCGGTGCTGACAGGGGTCCAGGTGCAGATGATGGTGGTGGGGGGCGCTGGTTCGGTGGTTGGGTGCGTGGTTTGTGCGCTGAAGCTGTTGTGTATGTCGGAGATCTTTCGGTGGAAGAACGAGGCGAGTGAGTCGCAGAGGTCTTGCGAGGGTGTGATGTCGTTGTTGTAGGCGTTGGGGTTGGAGAGCTCCTTAACGATGCTGAAGAGTTCCTTGCTGTTGTGGGTGTTGTTGTCCAGTCATTCTTTGAATGCTGTCTTCTTGGTGGTGCGGATCAGCTGGTGGTGTTTGCGGGTGGCGTTCTTGAGGCCTGTTATGTGTTCTGCTGTCTGATCGCGGCACCAGGCTTTCTCGAGGGTGCAGAAGGTTTTCTTGGAGTTCTTGAAGTCACACACAACACAGCCTGCCCAGTTTCTTCCATAGAAAAACTTGCCTCTACCAGTAAAAGACTCTGGAATGATAGAGAGGAAGGAATGGACAGACAAGCCCCATAGGCTGCCATTATGTTGCTTAAATAGGATACTGTGCCTTTAAGAGAACTTTCCAGAACTTTCTCCCAGTATCCCAGAACGCACAGCAGGTCCCTTTTACTTTCAGTTTTTTTCCAGCTCCTGCTAACAGGACCCTGGCATTGAGCTCTCTCTTTTTTCAAGGGTTTATATTGGATTAAGTTCACTTTTTGATAAAAGTGTTTGCAGTATATATATATATTCTTGGTGTTTCCCTTCTCTCCTGTGTGTTTGTCAGGCATTTTAGGGCTCTAAAATGCCTGCTCTTTTCGACAAATGCCCAGCATGTGGAAGGAAGAAGGCCAAGACTGATCCACACGACGTCTGCATTATTTGTCTCCCTGAGGCACATGTCCCTGAAGACTGTGACATCTGCCAGAACCTCTCAGCAAGGACCCTGAGGGAAAGGCTAAAGATTAGGCTCCAAGGCCTGGAAGAGAGACGACTGCAGGCTGCAGGTGGGTCTGGGCAGGCTGGGAAGGCTCCCTCTGCCTCTGCTGAGGCCTCTGGGGGGCTCCCCAGAGGCAGGAAGACCAGCAAACGGTCCCGGTCTCCGTCGGCGTCGATTGCATCGACGACGACGGCGAGAGGGATGACGGCGGTGTGTTCCCCTTCTCCCCGGCGCTCCGGGTCGAGACGGCGTGAAGATTCGACGTCGAGGAGCCTGGTTAGGCCTCTGTCAAAAGCACTGATTACTGCGTCGTCGGCGTCGACGTCCACGTCGAGCTACCGGCGTCGAAGGAGAAGCCACAGGCGTAGGCGCTCGTCGTCGAGGCGATACCGCCGGTCGCCGTCGAGAAGATGGCCGGCGTCGAGGGGATCCTTGGCGTCGAGGACCTCATGGAGGCGGACGGCAGACACCTCGGCCGAAGATGCCTCCTCCCCCTATACCAAAGGAGAATCCTCCCGTCAACCCTCCTCTACCACCACTTCCTCCCTCAGGACAGCCACCACCACCGCTCCCGCCGCATGGGCCCGCCTCTCGACCGGAGATACCCCCTGTCCCTGCGCCGAGATCGGTGTCACTACCTCCTCTTCCTACACCACCTAAGGGGACTCCTAAACCACGACACCAGGATAGGCCACGGAAGACGCCTCCACTGAAACCTGCGGAGCGCCCACGGACCGGGAGGTTACGCCCTCGCTCCCCTGGGAGGGAGCGATCGCGCAACAGGTCGTCCACGCGGTCGAGACGCCGCCATAGGAGGCACAGATCTCGCTCTCACACGAGGTCCTCAGGGACCAGGGACTACTTTCCGACTTTGTCGGAATCGCCGGACACAAGGGTGTCGCCGGTTGATGACCTGGTGGCGTTCCATGATGTCTTATTGAGAGGCGCTGCCAAATTGGGCATATCCTTGACGGTGCCCACGCCTAAGACATCGGTCATTTTCGAGACACTGCAGCAGAAACACCTGTCTCGTCCACTACTACCTCTGGTGCCGGGCCTGGAGGAACCGGCCATGGACCTTTTCCTCACCCCTGCGTGACTAAGGCAGCCCCATCGAGATTGCAGAAAAAATACCGGGCACCCGATTCGGATCCGGCTTTTCTAAGGGTGGAACCTCCTCCGGATTCTGTGATTGTGACGGCGGCCTGCAAACAGCATGCCACCACCCCGTCATCCACAGTCCCCCAGACAAAGAGTCTAGATGGATGGATTCAGCTGGAAGGAAAGTATGTGGAACATCGGCGACCTCTATGAAGGCTGCGAGTGCCATGGCTTTGTTGGGACGGTACAACCGCACCCTCTGGGACTCCCTCCAGCAGTTTGCGGAACACTTGCCTCGCGAGAAGCGGGAAGATTTCCAGGAAGTGCTAAACGAAGGGATGCTGGTAGCGAATCAAATTATCAGCGCTGCAGCAGATTCATCCCTCTTGGCGGCACATGGCTTTTGCCATGGGATTAACCAGCGACGACATGCCTGGCTCCACATTACGTCACTGAAACCAGACGCACAGCAAAGGGTGGCCAATCTTCCATTCTCTGGCGAAACCCTATTTGGGAAACATGCGGATAACGAAATGGCCCGCATGAAGGCAGAGGCCGAAACACTCAAGGCTGTGGGTCTAGAGAAGCCCAAAGAAGCGAAGAAATCGTACCGCCCGTTCCAACGGCGGTTCGGTGGGCAGGGCAGGGGACATGGCCAAGCTTCGGGACAGTCGCAGCAACAACAACAGTTCCGTAAGCCGTTCCAGAAACACCCGAAGGACAGAGGAGGCCAACAGTCGGCACCATCGACCAAAGGCCCGGCCGCGTCTTGGCCCTGAGCGCTTACTTCCCCCGGATCTGTTACCCACTCCGGTAGGGGAAAGCATTCAATTTTTTCTGGCAGAGTGGAGAAAAATTACCGAGGACAAGTGGGTGCTGAATATTGTTTGCATACAGTCTTCGGTTCACCAGCCCACCTCCAGCAATTCCACCGGTCAGCTTGCAGTTTCAGCTGCGCGAGCTCCAGGCGGAGGCAGATATCCTGTTAAGGAAAAGGGCGATAGAAGACGTACCTCTGTCTCAGAGAGGAAGAGGTCTGTATTCCCGGTTCTTCCTGGTTCGCAAGAAGGACAAGAACGAGTTCAGGCCCATTCTGGACTTGCAACAGGCAAACAGATGGATTCGCAGGGAGAAGTTTCGCATGCTGTCTTTGCATCAGATTTATCCTCAGTTGCAACAGGGACACTGGCTATGTGCTATAGACCTACAGGATGCGTACTTCCATGTGCCCATTTCACACAAACACAGGAAGTTCCTGCGGTTCCAAGTCGGCGCCAATCATTATCAATACACAGTACTCCCATTCGGACTAAAGTCTGCGCCGAGAACATTCTCGAAGTGCATGGTGGTGGTGGCAGCACACCTGGGGAAGAACAAGGTGTTTGTCTACCCGTACCTGGACGATTGGTTGATCAAGGCATCCTCCTTCTCGGAAGCTCGAGCACACTTCCAGAAGACATGCGTTCTCTTGAACAAGCTGGGGTTGCACATCAACATGTCCAAGTCTGTCTCGACTCCGGTCCAATGCATACAGAACTTGGGAGCCTCCATCAATACGCTGTCAGCAAGCGTGTCTCCTTCGGAGGAGCGACGATTATCACTCCTTCGGAAGGCTCAGGCTCTTATGACCACTCCATCTACAACAGTGAGGACGGTGTCTTCTCTACTGGGAACTCTCTGCTTGTACAGACGGACAATACGACCACGATGTATTACCTCAACAAGCAGGGGGGTCGAGATCACGCACTCTGTCACAGGAGGCGCAGGCGATCTGGCACTGGCTTCTCGCCAGAGGACTGACCTTAACGACTACCCATCTGCCAGGTGTGCAGAATGTTCAGGCGGACGCACTGAGCAGACTGATTCAGGAAAACCACGAATGGGTCATAAACGACGAAGTACTAGGAGAAGTCTTCGCAAGGTGGGGGACTCCAGACGTAGATCTGTTCGCCACCGCCGAAAACAGCAAATGCCGAGACTTCGCCTCCAGGTACTACCAGCAGGGGACGCTGGGGAATGCGTTATGGATCAACTGGTCGAACAGCTTTCTGTACGCTTTTCCACCCATTCCCCTGATTCCAGCGGTACTCATCAAGCTGGCCCGATCCAGGGCTCGGATGATACTCATCGCCCCAGAATGGCCCAGACAGTGGTGGTTCACAGACCTGCTTCACCGGTCTCCCCTTCCTCACATTCGGCTGCCGTGCAGGCCGGACCTTCTCACAAAGTTCGGAGGGCAGATGTTGCACCCCAACCTCTCGTCTTTGAGTTTGGCGGCATGGCTCCTAAGATAGTGCAATATGGCCATCTAAATATGCCCGAAGATTGCATGGACATACTGAAGGAGTCTAAGAGACCTTCCACTCGGACTTCCTATGCTTACAAGTGGAAGAGGTTCTGTATCTGGTGTCAGTCCAATAACTATGACCCGACGACGTGCAAGGAAGACGTCATTCTTCCTTACCTTCTACATTTGGCGCAGTCTGGCCTTAATGTTCATTCCATTAAGGTTCATCTTGCTGCATTGACTGCCTACAGGAAATGGCCTTCACAGACTTCCTTCTTCCAGATCCCTGTGATCAAAGATTTTTTGGAAGGCTTGAAGAAAGTGTTCCCTCCTGTCAGGCTTCCTTCGCCTTCATGGGAATGGAATGTGGTGCGGTCCAGATTGATGAAGGAGCCTTTTGAACCTATTCATAAGGCTTCGTTGCAGCACCTGTCCTGGAAGGCGGCGTTCCTCATGGCCATTACATCGGCCCGCAGGGTGAGTGAAATTCAGGCGTTGTGTTGCCAAGAACCTTATACTGTATTTCATGCTGCTAAGGTTGTTATGCGTACTCACCCTAAATTTCTTCCCACGGTTATTTGTGATTTTCATGTCAACCAGACCATAACGTTGCCTACGTTTTTTCAAAATCCTTCATCTCCGGCGGAAAGGTCTCTACATTCCCTGCATGTTAGGAGGGTGTTGAAATTTTATCTGGATAAAACCAAAGATATTCGTAGGTCAGTCCAATTATTTGTCAGTTATGGATCGGTCAGGACGGGTCTTGCTACCTCTAAGCAGTCTATCTCTAGGTGGATTGTGTCCTGCATACAGTTGTGTTACCAAAAAGCTAATAAGACCTTAGGGGTTAAACCTAAGGCTCGTTCCACCAGGGGAAAAGCTGCCACGACAGCTTTACTCCGTAATGTTCCGATTGCAGAGATCTGCAAGGCGGCCACTTGGAAGTGGGTTCATACCTTTGCTAAGCATTAATGTCTGGAAACTGATGCCAGGGCAGATGCTCAGGTTGGGCAGGCTTCGCTGCGGAATTTGTTCGCACAATAGTGGTGTTAATTTCTTTTCTCCACCGCCGCTTTGGTGTGGGGATGGGCTTGCCATTCTATTCACTAGATTATGACTATACACAGAGATCCCCTACTACAGAAGGAGTAGTTTCTGTCCCCGTAACTCCAATTCTGTAGTAGGGGTATCTCTGTTATAGTCATAAGCGCCCGCCCTCCTCCCCGGTGGAGATAAATATTCATGTAAGGAATGCTACAGGTCTGGCGTGCTACGCCTTCAAAAAGAACTGAAAGTAAAAGGGACCTGCTGAGCATTCTGGGATACTGGGAGAAAGTTCTGGAAAGTTCTCTTAAAGGCACATTATCCTATTTAAGCCACATAATGGCAGCCTATGGGGCTTGTCTGTCCATGCCTTTCTCTCTATCATTCCAGAGTCTTTTACTGGTAGAGGCAAGTTTTTCTATGGAAGAAACTGGGCAGGCTGTGTTGTGTGTGGTTTTGTTTGGTGAAATTTCTAGTTGAAGTACGGTACATTGTAGCCTGTGGATATAGGCTGCATTATTTGTCTTTAAATTCTCTCTTAAGTGTCTGTGCAGTTTCTGCATGATTTGATAACTTAAGAGATTATTTTTGATTGCCGGGGTCCACGCACATGGGCGGGACAATTCACTAGATTATGACTATAACAGAGATACCCCTACTACAGAACTGGAGTTACAGGACAGAAACTACTCCTTCTGGCTGAGGGTGGTGGTGAGCTGGTCGGCGGTGATCTTGCTCCAGCTTCTGCGGGGAGCCTGTTGCGGGTGGTGGTGGGTTGTGGTTCTTCTGAAGTTGAATTGGACGCAGCTGTGATCTGTCCAGTCTAGTCCGATGGAGTGGCTGAAGGAGATGTGTTTGCTGGAGGAGAAGATGGGGTCAAGCGTGTGGCCGGCGTATTGGGTGGGGGTGTTTACCAGCTGCTTGAGTCCGAGGTTGGTGAGGTTGTCCAGCAGGGCGGCGGTGTTGCAGTCCTTGTTGTTTCCAGGTGGAAGTTGAGGTCCTCTAGGAGGATGTAGTCTGTGGAGGTGTATTCTTGCTCCACAGCAAGATTACAATTTCCTTTTCTTTCAGCACATATAAATACATGTGTTTTCTTGCCCTTTTCTTTGTCCTTCCTGCCCCCCACATCACTGCTCTTCCATTCTCTCCTTGTTGGTAATTGTAAAAAAAAATTGTAAATTGATACTTGTATAGCGCACTACTCACCCGCAAGGGTCTCAAGGCGCATGTACGAATACCGCTGTGGACCCATTCCTGGCTTTCCCTTTGAGGCGCCACTCCTGGGCACCCCCAAGGTGGAGGCCAGGCATCCTTAGCGTTGTGGAGGCCGTTGTGGAGATTAAGCAAGTTATTGCCAGAGTTGCAGAGTGGGACTCCATGATTGGAATAGGCACCGAGGCGAGAATTATCAGGTCCGTGGAATTTTGAGCCCAAGACCCGCTGAGGCGGGGAATTGAACCCTGGTCCCGGGCTAGACCTCTGCATCAGGGTCTGACGCTCTAAACATTGAATAATACTTGGTTAGCGCACAAACGTCATAAGTGCGTCCCTGCGGTTGGGCACACCTTTGGGTTTGTCACGAAGGACAGACTCCGTTGTTTTATATTTGTTTTTTTATTGTTGTTACAAGTTCAATCAGTTCATTTGTGTCACACTTTCATTTATCGAATATTTCATTTCATATCCTCATTTAATGGATTCCAGTGCACATTTATGGTGAAAAAACAAACGCTCCGATGCATTTCGGGCATGGCCCTTTCTCAAGGAGCTCTGTTGGTGAAAATAACATCATTGGTATGCACCATGATATATGACATTCATCACACAAGAGTAGAAGCAAAAAAAAAACCAGAAAAAAACGTGCAAAACATGCAAACTATATCAGTGTTGTTTGGATTAATTCATGCTAAACGTGTATTGTCATGATCCGTGAAAGTGCATAGTGACATTGCGGCGTGTCGGACGACTGGGTGTTCAAAAACAAGAACTAAACATACCGGATAATTCCCAATGACAGCGAAGTTCGGGGCAGTCACTGGCATGCGCTGTTGATTAAAGCAAACAGCGAAGATTAAAAAAATGATAACATGTCGCGGTGGCTGGTCAGCAGAGTGGCTCGAGTCGATATCGTAAATTAACTTACTTCGGTGTGAAGCTGAAAACGTTTCAAGGGCTCTCTTTCTTTCATAGAAGAGTCGTATCAAAGGTTCTCCTCCTTCCGGGGCGCTGAGGTAACCTGAGCGTAGGTATGTCACCGCGTTGGTGGGGAATTTGAATCTGACGGGAACCCGGAAAGGTTCGTGATGTCAGGAGATAGAAAACGGACTGGTGGACCTGGTAGAATTTGGCGGCCATCTTAACATGGGTCAAGTGATGAACGATGAGAGAAGTGCAGTGAATGCACTATCTTCAAGATAAAGGAAAACGGGGTGTGCGGGGTAGAAACGACAACGTGTGTGAGTTTGAAAGCGTGTGTGTAATGATGATATGTCACGAAGTCACGGAGGTTGCACAAAAAACATAAAACATAAGAAACGAAAGCAAACCACTCAATTTGCAACGCATTCCGATATCATACAGATCTTTACAAATAACAGCTAAGTTCAATACGGTCATTAAGGCCGAATGGTTTCAAAGATTGTAATCGATAAATCCAGGCTATCTCACGTTGTAGTAGAGTTTTGTTGTTGTCTTTGCTTTCTCTTTTCTCAACCAACTCTAATACCATAAATTTAAGCTACCTCTAATCATTGAGCCACACCTCACCACGCTTGGTACCCTCAAAGCTTGCACTTTGGTTCCCGTCCCCGTCCTGCTCTACTTTTCTGTGCCTATTTTTATGGAAACCTGCCCCACCAGCTCCACTGTTAAACCCCACATCATGCCCTCCGTTTGTCCCACCACTTAGAAGTGTTTACTTGGTACAATTCACCCCCTCCACTGTGGCTCACCACCTTTCCCCGTTTAAAAAAAATATATTTCTTGTAAGGCCTGTGAGGTGCAATTGCTTCCAAAACTCGCCTTCTAAAATAATTCACTTTTGTATACTTATTAGGTTTTTAATTCAATAGGTGTCCACCAAAACAAAAATGGCCACACCAATATCATGATTCATAGAAGGGCATCGATGGTTACTTGCATGTGTGTGTGTGTGTGTATACATGTGCATGCATTACGATGCATTAATACGTATACTTCATTGTGCTGAGGTCATCATTTGGTGAGGCCTGTTGGCTTTGGTAGTGCTTGTTTTCATTTTGTTTCCCATTTTCAGGCCAATTCTCCTCTTCTCATTTCACTTATAAGTGAAATGTCTGGAGATGAAAACATAACATACGCAAAATACCCATGTCACTCATAATCGCAATTTGATTGCCAATCCCTCACGCTGGCTAAATCGGAATTATGACTAAACTGGTAATGGGTACCTTAGAAGTTGAAAACGTTGCCTAACCCCGACAAGGCTTCTTCTCTGAATTGTATGTGATAACAGTTTGTTTCCAGTCTCAAACCATTGAATATTATTTTTCTTAATACTATGTTCTACCATATTTAACTTGGCTTGAAATTCACCTTTTAATTTAAAAACAGGACTCCTGGTTATGCCTGATGATGATGTAGTAAACATAAAAGAAGAAGAGGATATCTATTTTGTGGATCACAAGGACAGTGAAATATTAGAAGGCATCAGCAATCTGCCAGGTAACGTTTTAAAACATAGCTGAAAGAATGATCATTGCCGAGGTAAGGCCATGCATTGCACTTGTAGATGTACAGATGCTTATATTTGTGAATATTCCCAAGGCATCAGACTGGAGCCGGAAACATTTTGATCAGTTGTCTCTTGTGGTATATGGTGGCCAATATTCTTCCAGATGTTCTGCATGACCCTCGGAATCCCTAACCTATCCAGGTTGGACATCACACAGTGAAGTTGGACACCAACTACTGCTTAGGTTGGGTGATTGGCATCAATGTTGCACTTTGACACCGCACTTCGATAAGTTCTACAGGTTTCTCAGAAGATGTCCTGGCATCTTTAATGGGCATGGCATTTGATTTCTCTGACCTTTTTAGCGCAAAAGCAGACTTTGCCCTGGAACAGTTTAAGGATAACAGGGCCACAGAGCGTAACTTGGGGCTGCCTACCCTCATCATGCAATTTCATAAGCAATTATGCCCCCTCTGTGGCAACGGTAGGGGTTTCCAGTATTGCCAACGTCTCACCCCACTGCCAACCCAGCAGGTCTCCCACCCTTTTCATGGCTGAGGTTGTGGCTAACAAAGACAACTTCAACAACATTAGGGACAAAGTCGTGCTCAGTAGCCCGGCTCTCCAATAGCCAAATCTGCAAAACTTCTTTAGTAAGCACCTCCCTACACACAGCCACCCTGTTGTAGGCAGGACCTGACATTTCCTCCAAGGGTGGCAAGCTATTATTTCAGACAAGGTAGTTCTCCAGAGTGTTCAGTGAGCTAGGCTATTCCATTTCTTTCCATGCTGCATCATCTTCCACCACCATCAGGGCAGCTGACGGAGAACCCACCTCTCTGTCTTGGAGCAGAAAGTGCCAGACCTTTTGGATAAAGAGGCCTTAGAGAGGGTTTTGCAGCATGAATCCTTTTCTGGATTCACATGCTGTGCATTATTCCACCATCTAGTGGTTAGGTCCGGAACCATGTTGTGTTTTTTTGGTTTTTTTGTTTTGTTGTGGGCTTCATTGACCACTATTAGGTGCCCCGAGGAGGCCCGGGCTGTTCTCTCCCAGGCAGTTGCGGATTGGAGAGATGCAGCCAAATTCACCATACGTTGTGGACTGGACACCACCGACTCACTGAGCAGAACGGTTGCATCGTCGGTAGCACTCAGACGCTACACCTGGTTGAGGACTTCTAGCTTTTCGGGGGATGTCCAATCTACCTTGATGGACAAGCCCTTGGATGCCAGTCACTTTTTCGGCGGCAAGGCAGACTCAGCGCTTGAGGACTTCAAGGATTCTCGAGCCACAGCCAGAACTTTGGGCTTCATGACTGCCTCCCGTCCACCAAGTCCTGCACCCCTCATCAGCCAGGCTAGCTTGAATCCAGTGGCACAACAAGCAAGGGACTCACGTCTGGACATACCCTTTGCCACTTAGGGCAATCATAGTAAACACAACAAGCTGATGGACGGAGTGCTGAAACTTTTCAACCACTTGCCCCCAGTCACAGATCTGGGTTTAATCCATGTTTCTTTTGCTCACTATGCCACCCCAGTTTGGACCCAGCCATATGCAAATCAGTCAGCCCGAACTGCCAGGCCAGGTCTTCCCTGGACCAGAAACAAGAATCCTGGGACAGGTGCATGTTTATGGTCCAGGGAGGATTACATCCAGATTTGTGACAGGGAGTTTGTGGTTGAAAAGTTTCAGCACTCCATCCATCATCTTGTGTTTGCTATGTTTGCCCTAAGTGGCCAAGGGTATGCCCAGAAGTGGGTCCCTTGCTCGCTGTACCACTGGATTCAAGCTAGCCTTGCTGATGAGGGGTGAAACCCCGAAACCAGTCCTAGGAGGATTGTTTCCGGTCCAGGAAAGACCTGGGCTGGCAGTTCGGGCGGGATTGTTTTCATGAGGAACAAGGTCAAGACTGTTTTGCATATGACTGGGTCTTAACTGCTGTGGCATAGTGAGGAATAGGTCGATTGATTAAATCTAGATATGTGACGGGGGTGAGTGTTTGAAAAGTTTCAGCACTCCGTCCTTCATCTTGTTGTGTTTGCTAATACAGCAACCATACCTGCAAATCCACAAGGGTAAGGTAGACTTCCGAACGAATCCACAGTTCCTACCAAAGGTGTTATCTCAATTCCACGTCAACCGAAGCATACAACTTCCAAAAAACAAAGACACAAGCCGAGAACGCCCTTCATACACTGGATGTGTGGTGGGAACTGATGTGCTACCTACAGGAAACAAAGGATTTTTGTAAGGAAACAATTATTCATCTCCTTTCGCAGAGCAAGCAAGGGATCACCAGTCACCAATGGAACAATTCCATGATGGATAGTAGAAGCTATACAAACTTGCAACAATAGAGTAGGAAAAACATTACCTGTGTGCCCAAAGCACCAGGAACAAGCATTTGCAATGCAATAGGTCTTGCATTATTAAAGTTTGAGCTATTGGCATTGCTAATAATAATGCAGCACCAATAGCTCAAACAGTAATAATGCGAGACCTATTGCATTGCAATTGCTTGTTGGACTAGTCGTTTCCTCTTTAGTGCTGTAAGGATGGGCTCAAAACATATGGCACGTTGGTAGCTAAAGATCCTCTACTGGCTGAAGAGTTCACACATCATATGGAACTTTTGACAGCCCTGATTGAATAAGCCTGTTAGACTAACATGTTTGCTCAGCGAATAAATCACTTTATTAGGGGGTTCAGAGGCTTTAAACATCTCTGTAGAATTTTATGAAAAAGCTTTGTAGAATGGACAGCAAGCACAAAGAACTACAGAAGCAGAACCTCGCACATGAAGGCTTTACCAAGGTGGGCTGAAGCCCAACTGATCAAATAAACCTATTGAGTTACTTTCTGGCAAGTGGGTGGAAGAAAGGGTTCCTGTCAATGGGATCAGCAGAAACAGCACTTGGAGAGGAGATTTTTCTTCTGAAGGGCAGAGCACAGCCCAGCGACTGGGTGCTCCAAACACCACTCTCAGCTTCACCTCACTGTAACCTTTTGCTCT
The DNA here is from genome assembly GCF_964263255.1 of Lissotriton vulgaris. Lineage (NCBI taxonomy): Eukaryota > Metazoa > Chordata > Amphibia > Caudata > Salamandridae > Lissotriton > Lissotriton vulgaris. The sequence continues at coordinate 1,222,415,302 of NC_141693.1, forward strand.
GCACTGGAGGTCAGCAGAAAAGCACCCTGACAAAATTGATTTTCGGCATCCGCTGTTAAAATGTTAGTTACTCAGTGACAACCTTCGACGTCAAAGGAATGCGGGCTGGGAGGGGGCATCTGCGGCAGTTCCCAGTTCTTTTACAGGTCGTCTCTTGTTGCCAAGTTGAACAGCTCCAGGGGCGTTGACATGCATTGTGCGCTGTTACTAGTATCTCTTAGACAGGGAATAGCCCTGTTTCTTCTTGAAATAAGATAGCATCCAGTTTACTGGCTTTTGTTAGTGTTTTTCACCTCTGATAAACAATGTCTGAACTATAAATCTTACGCTAAAAGGTGCCCCATACAAGAGGGGCTCGTCCACTCGTTGCCACTTAGTGTTTTTAAAGTGTTGCCCTGTAGTAGTAATGCGGAAAACATAACTACAAAAAATAGGAACACAACTTAAAGGTTGAGTGACCTATTCACACATAGAATGTTACAAATTGAGCGGACCCCATGCTATGTGGGACACTTTAAACAAGATAAGGAGGTTATCTATTTAGGTCTGGCCTACAGCACGCTTATGCTGTTTTGTCAGCCTCATATTGTCCAAAAAATCCTGGTAAAAATACATAGAATAGAATAGAAATAGATTTATTGAGCGCGGTTGCTGCCCAGGGGCGTCCAAGCGCTGAGGTGAGAAACAGAGAGGCAGGCCGGATTTAGAGATCGGAGGCTTTGGCAAATAATAAAGTCTTCAGCTTTTTACGGAAAGAGAGCAGGTCCGGGTTAGAACGGAGTGAAAGGGGGAGGGTGTTCCAAAGTTTAGCGGTATTCAGTGAGAACAGCCTGCCCCGGGATCTGGCTCTCTTCACTCTAGGAACCACTGCCAGGAAAGCCTCAGTGGAGCGGAGGTTCCTATTTGGGTGATAGGGGATGACAAGGTTGCTGTTGATTGCGGGTCCCGTTTTCCAAAAGGCCCGGTGCGCAATACACAGCGCCTTGAATGCCACTCTGTGCTTGACTGGCAACCAGTGAAGACTTTTTAATGCAGGTCTTGCTGACTGGGCTCGTGGAATCTGCAGCAGGGTGCGCGCGGCGCAGTTTTGCACCACCTGTAGTTTCCGGAGAGTCATCTCAGGGGCCCCTACATATAGGGCATTGTTTGAGTCCAGGCGGGACTGGATGAGGCCTTGTACTGCCACTTTCTTGGCTTCTAGAGGCAGAAGTGGAAGGACTTTTCTCAGAGTTTTGAGGATGCCAAAGCAGGTGGCGGACAGCTTAGTAGCCTGGGTGGAGAAGGAAAGCTTCCTGTCCAGCCACACTCCTAAGCTCTTGACGCTATCCTTGGGAGTTGGGGGAGTGCCCAGAGCTTGGGGCCACAAGGAGATAAAAGGTATTGGCGAGGCTGGGCCTAGAAGCATGAGCTCTGTTTTTTCTCCGTTTAGTTTAAGGGAGGAGCTGGTCATCCACTCCTTAACGTCCTCTAGGCAGCTCAGCAAGCCTCCCTGGGGTTGACTGATGTTCTCTTGAGCCAATGATACCACTAACTGAGTATCGTCGGCGTACGACACAATTTTGATGCCGTACGGTTCGACGATCCCAGCCAGCGGTCTCATGTAGACATTGAATAACACAGGGCTCAAGGAGGAGCCCTGTGGGACTCCACAGCTGAGAGGTTTGCTGGTTGATATTGTGTCGCCGTCAAAGATCTGAAAAGATCTGTCGGACAGGAAGGAGTCGAACCACCTTAAAGCGTCGCCTGAGACTCCGATGTCCCGGAGACGGTTCAGCAGGGTGGCATAGCTGACAGTATCGAAGGCGGCGGTTAGATCATAGAAACGTATATGCATAATGGGGCTTTTGGTCAACCCACGAATCTATTGGTCTACTCAAATGTAATTTAAAATTTGCTTCCATCAACCCCTGTCTACAGCATGTGGGAGTGGGTCTGCCTGCTTCAGACAATGGCCCTCCTCATGGTGAGTAATACATTTAGCACTTTTACATGTGCACATTCTCCTTGAAAGAAGTGCACTTTAGTGTCAGCTGTTGACCAATCTATGCTTTCATTTTTGGTATAGGGTGTATTTTAGAGCTTAGTGGGCGATATACCATCACAAACGTCAGAGCCATGCTGATGTGCAGGAACCCAGAGTTCGCTGCGCTACTGTGGTGAATGTAAAAACGCACTTCATGTGTCACGTGACACTGGGTCACACACGGCAGCTCAGAAGTATGTTTGTGATGGAATCAAAACAACTGTTTACATAACGGATAAAATAGTGTTGAATGCTGCAGTTAGTTTAAATAAGCATCCGTAAGCGGAGAGGTTAAACTATTTTAGATGCATCATAAACATATACATATTAAATATACAATAATAATTAGAAACAAAACTGTTAAAACCCATTCCCCCAAATTAAACCCCTCCCTTGGTGTTTGTGAAGTTAATGGCAGTTTGAAAATCAGGCAAGGATATTGGGGTAGAAGGGGGTTCATTTTACAGCCTGTCACTCACTCCGAGCAGGAAGAGGACCCCGCTATTCTTACCCTCCTCACTTTCGAAAGCTTCCATTCCAGCCTCGAAACTCATTCACCATGGCATGCCTCTGCGCCCGCATCCCAGCTGGGCTCCAAAGTTACTACAGAGGACCCCTTAACTTAACACCATAGCATGAAATAACATGGCATGTGTCCTTGATAGCACATATTCAACTTGGAGGTTCTTGGCACTATGTAACAGATGTCTATTGTTACCCAACTATATGGTACCCCTTTCATCCATCTTAGGGGTGTGACAGGCTGTATGGACTGCCAACATGTGATGGGGAGGAGTCGCACAGAATCACTCATTAGTGAATGGAACCACCAGACACAGCCATGTAATGGTGGACACCACATTCCAGCCTTGGGCTTCAACAGGTGCAGCGGCAATCAACCAAGACCTCAGCACCCATAATGCACTAAGTCATTGACGCACAGGAATGTAGCATAATATACTCGACTACATCTGGTAAACTTGTTTTCAAAGCAGTGTGTATAGAGCTTTGCCACAAATGTGAACTTTCACAATGTTGCCAAGTGTAACGCTGGTTAAGACAATCATACACAGGCAGTCTCTTTCCTCATGCAACTGAGACGTGACACTATTGCCATGCAACCCGCGCAGCCTCTCCCATTTGTATGGCATGATCAGAGAGCCCGGGCAAGCAGACAGTACAGACACCCACGCCACAAGTGTAGTGTGAAATAAAGGCAGAGCCCTTACCAGACAGCGCGCAGGTGAGGCGCCCGGGCGTCCGGCTCTGCGCGTCCGGTCCCGCGAGTCCACGCGTCGGGTCCTGCGAGTCCACGCGTCGGGTCCTGCGAGTCCACGCGTCCGGTCCCGCGAGTCCACGCGTCAGGTCCCGCGAGTCGACGCGTCAGGTCCCGCGAGTCGACGCGTCAGGTCCCGCGAGTCGACGCGTCAGGTCCCGCGAGTCGACGCGTCAGGTCCCGCGAGTCGACGCGTCAGGTCCCGCGAGTCGACGCGTCAGGTCCCGCGAGTCGACGCGTCAGGTCCCGCGAGTCGACGCGTCAGGTCCCGCGAGTCCACGCGTCAGGTCCCGCGAGTCCACGCGTCAGGTCCCGCGAGTCCACGCGTCCGGTCCCGCGAGTCCACGCGTCCGGTCCCGCGAGTCCACGCGTCCGGGCATCCTGTGCCTCTGCTGGGAAGCGGGGAGCAAAATGTTTCAGAAACCAAAGGCACACAAACACACCGAGAGCACACAGCAAGCAGAGCCCTTACCAGACTGCGCGCAGGTGAGGCGCCCGGGCGTCCGGCTCTGCGCGTCCGGTCCCGTGAGTCCGCGCGTCCGGTCCCGTGAGTCCGCGCGTCAGGTCCCGCGAGTCCGCGCGTCAGGTCCCGCGAGTCCGCGCGTCAGGTCCCGCGAGTCCGCGCGTCAGGTCCCGCGAGTCCGGTCCCGCGAGTCCACGCGTCCGGTCCCGCGAGTCCACGCGTCCGGTCCCGCGAGTCCACGCGTCCGGTCCCGCGAGTCCACGCGTCCGGTCCCGCGAGTCCACGCGTCCGGTCCTGCGAGTCCACGCGTCCGGGCATCCTGTGCCTCTGCTGGGAAGCGGGGAGCAAAATGTTTCAGAAACCAAAGGCACACAAACACACCGAGAGCACACAGCAAGCAAACCCCGGGAATGAGCTGCCACTCCCACCTCCGAGAGCTGCCTTTGAACGGGGTGATTCACAACATGAACTATCCGCAGGAATGCCTGGAGTACAAAGAGCTGCCGTTTACTGTGGCTCGAGACAGGCGGGTGATAATGAGACAGCTCCGCTTCACAGCGCTGCCCTGGACCAGCGCTGCTGCTGGTGGCGTCCCCGCATGCCCCGTTCATGCCCAATCCAGAGCCCTCTGGTTTATAATGGATGCATTCCCGGTGCAAAAAACAGCAATGGCTGCGCGGCGCGAAAGCAAAAGGAAACCAAACACAGAGGAGCGGGGGCGAGGGAGCGTGGCAGCTGTAGCAAGGCGAACGCGCGCTGCTGCGCGTGCTAGCCACAGACTGGAATGGGCAGAGCAAAGGCGGGACATGCGCCCGCCTTTGCCCAATCACATGCCTTTTAAAAAAACAAAACACGTGAAACCCAATGGCTGCCAGCGAAAGCCTGTTCACACGAGCGTGTGGTCAGCTTTCAAAACCCCATTGCAAGAGGTCTCACGCTGCGAGATCAGGGCTGCGCACTGTAATGCTAAGCGTGATACCTAAAATGGGCGCTACCCTCAAATTCCTAGCAAACATACCCATTGACGAAATCTGCATGGCAGCAACTTGGACACCTTCATAAAACACTACTGCGTGGACATCAAAATTAACAAGGAAGCACATGTGGGACAGAAAGTACTACATACAACACTTGTTTGTCAACACATCCACACTTCAACCCAACCATCCCAAGGAACAAGATACCGCTACATAATCTAATACACAGCATGTGAATTCGGAAAAAGGATTCATGCTGCAAAAGAAATTGTTACTTACCAGTAGGAGTAGTTTTGCAGCTTGAAGAATTTTCTGGATTCACATGTAACCCACCCACCGCTCCAGAAATAGGAGAAAAAGCAAACGGGTCGGAAGAACAATACCTTAATAAAAAATAAAAATAGAAATACAGAACAAAGAAAAAAAAGAAAAGAATCTGCGACCACGAGCAGGAACCTCCGCAGCAACGTCTGACCTCACACAAGGGATAGACTCACCACCAAATGGTGGTCAACAACACCCTCAACAACAAGAAAGGAAAAAACAAGCATGTTTCCAAACCCAACCACCAGATGGTGGAACAATGAACAATGCACAGCATGTGAATTCAGAAAATTCTTCAAGCTGCAAAACTACTCCTACTGAAAAGTAATTATTTTGGTCCGGTACCGGAAGTTGGTGCTGAGTGGTACTCCCGCTATTTCCTGGTGCTGAAGGAAGACAGAGGCCTTCATCCTATTTTACATCTCCACCCACTTAATTCCTTCCTGCGAAAGAGCATAATCTGGATGCTCACTTTAGAGACTGGATTGGAGCGTTGGACCTGCCGTCGCGTCTTTTAAGATCTTATTCTTTTGGACTGGTATACCTTTCAAAGATCAAAAAAGCAAGGTGTGGAGGTAAATGCTTCTCTTTTTTAGCGGCTAACTTATGGAACTCCCTTCCTCTACATCTGAAACTTCAGCCCAGTAGGTCGGTGTTTAAGAAGGAAATAAAAACCTGTCTCTTCATCCATCCCTGAACCTGTGTGTTGCCGTCCCTGCACACCACTTTGCGCCAAGACGCCTTGGCAATATTGCGCTCTGCAAAGAAATCATTCAGTCAGTCAGGATGCTTATTACCCATCCCCATCCTGCAGGCCCACAGTTGCTATCTAGGGTTCAAAGTGGGTCAGGAGCATTTTCAGTCTGCATTGCTCCATTTAGAACTCACCAGTGCCCCTTTGGTGTTCACAAAAGTGATGGCGAGTGTCACAGCACATCTTCGGAGGCCAAACATCGCAGTCTTACCCTACTTCAAAAAATGGTTTTTGAAGGCGGGCTCGTATAAGGCAGTCTTCAACCACCTCCACATGATGGCAAACCTTCTTACATCAATGGGGTTCACTATCAACGTACTAAAGTCACCCCTGACTCCTTTACGGAAACTCCCATTAATTGGAGCTATTTTGGCTACAGTAAAATTCCATGCCTTTTCCCTGGAGCAGAGAATCCGGAACATTTGGGCTGTAATCCCAATGTTTCCACCCCTTGTCCCGAATGTCAGTAAAAATTACTGTGAGGCTGCTGGCATTGCTGGCCTCGTGCATCCTGCGAGCGAAGCATGTGTGCTCTGCAGTGGGATCTAAACTACCAGTGGGCACAGCAGGAGAGAAATCAGTCCGATTGTATCCAGATTTCAGAGGAGACTTCAAAAGCCCTGAAATGGAGGCTCTGGGTTGCATTTGGGTCAGCTGGCCCCTGTCCTTAACTCATCCTGATTTGACCGTGGTGACTGATGCATCATTTTTGTTTGGGTAGGCCATGCAGGAAAGGTGTAGATCCGAGGATTCTGAGCTCTCGCTGAGGTTCCCGTTCTACATCTGTCGATTAGTGTTGCAGGCGATTCACTTGGTGCCCACAACCCGCCCACATCCGAGGGAGGCTGGTACAGGTGCTCATGAACCACCACTGCCATGTCATGTCATGGCAAGCAGGGCGGGTTGGAGTCTTGGGTTCTGTTCCAGGAGTGTTAATGTGTCAAAGTGTGTGGACCACCAGGATATTTCCCTGTTGGTGAGCCACCTGGCCAGATCTCTAAACTTCTGGGTGGACAAACAAAGCCGCTGATGCCTAGTTGACCACGAATAGCAGTTGCACCAAGAGGTGATGCAGGGCATCTTCTAAAAATGGGGAGAACCCTGGCTCGATCTTTCTGCCTCTGCAGAGAATGTGTAATGTCAGCACTTTTGTACGCAGGACTTTCCAAGAAAGTTCTCTCTTGGAGATGCAGTCTGTCCAGAGTGGAGCTAAGGACTCTTAACTACCTTCCTGCCACTACCACTCCTGCCCAAAGTTCTGAAGACTAACAAGAGCCACTGGACCTAAGCTATCCTAGCGGCACTGGATTGGGCCATAGAGTGTGGTACCCAGAACTCTGGGGCATGAGCATCTGACATTCGCTCAAGTTGCAGCTTCTGGAGAACCTCCTGTTTCAGAAGCAGGTGAGGATCTTGCATTCGGGTTTGCACAATCTGCATCTCAATGCGTGGAGATTGAGTGGCAGCAGCTGACTGCATTTGACCTTCCCCTAAGGTTGTTGATGTCATCTAGGCATAAAGCTGTCCCTCTACAAAATCGGTGTATGCCAGCTGTTGGCACAAATATGTGGCTTGGTGCAACATCTGTCATATTGATCCACTACAAGCCAAGTTATCTCAAGTATTGTTTGTTTGTTTTTGGCAATGCAAGGACATGGTTTAGGCACTGGCAAAGGTTATTTGTTGCCTCTTATGGCTTTTTGTGGTCTCCAGATCAGCCGTCGTTATTTAAATCACCTGTTTTGATGAAATACTTGAAAGGTTACAACACTTGTTTCTGCCAAAACCCTTAGTGATGCCACAGTGGGATTTTAACTTAGTACTTACCTTTTTGATGTACATCCTTTCTGAAATGTTGCACAGGTTCCCACTGAGGCTTCCAATATTGAAACAATCTTTCTAAGTACCTTAACATCAGCTCGGTGTGTGAACAAGCACATGTGGTCTTTTTTTGTGTGTTTGTTTTGTTAATCTTGCTATAGGCAGCTCTCTTTCAGAAAGTGACTTTGTGTGTGTGTGATTTCATATAGTTGATTGGTGGGAACACCTGGGCAGTGCCTAGCTTTATTGGCAGTGCTTGCCCATGTGATTGTGTCAAGATACCCGATATTCACCATGGGGTAGGCAGGCCTGATGATTGTTCTTTCTTACCCATTGACAACCGTACAGTCTGAAAGGCCAGCCTACAACTGCCTTTCCAAGAAGCTACTTGCCAGTGTCTTGTCCACCTTATGTTGTCTAGTCTTATGTAGTCTAGCTGGCTTCAGGTGCACCTCAAACAATAAAGAAAGGACATTGATCAGAGACTCTACACCATCCTGCTCTCACTGCTCATTATTTTGGAATGATTGCCATTTTTCTTGACTATGTTCAGTAGTTACTCTCCCTTTCTGCAATGGTCTATTGGTTAATTGTGGATGTATTACGGTACAGGTAAGATTAGCTATGATCTGGTGAACTCTGCTTCACTCCATAAGGTGGTCTCTATCTCTCTCATATAAATCTTTTCTTCATGCCTAAGTTAACCATCACTGTTGCGGCATTTCACGCTGTTGAGGATTTTCCCAGGGCTTTAGTCGGTAGCCTCAAATAGATAAGATTAGAAAAGTCAATATGGGAGTGAATGAAAGCATTTGCTACCAAGTTCTTCATAGAGCCCTTTAAGAAATGTAGGATTTGGTGAAGGCACCAAGATGAAAGATCCATGCTTTGGTGACATAGGAAATCTGAGCATATACAAACAAAGCTAGAGACAAGGTCTAGCTTAAGCAAGACTCCCAAATTCCTAAGTACAAAAGAGTGTGGCAGTGAAGTGGACATTGGTGTGGCCAAAGTCCCAATAGGTGATTCCATTTTGTAAGAAAAATCTCAGAGTTGGATGAGTTCTCCTTGGAATGGTTCACTTTCATACACTACTAGGTCAGTTACAGAGCCCAGTGGACGCTCTAGTCCCAACAAGCCCTATCCCAACAGCAGATGAGTCAGGGAGGTAAGATATATGTTGAACATCAACAGGGAGAACACTGAGCCTTGCAACACAGAAGACTGTAGGTTACCAGTTGTATGGCAGCTTATTATATTAATGGTAAAGTTTTGTCCAAGATGCTGCACAAATATATTTACTGCGTGGTGTTATTCTCAATTTACAAAGTTTTCGCATAGGTCTGCTAAGTCCAATACACAAGGATCAACACCCAAACAATGCCCAAAGTCAAGGCACAAGAAAGGTTATGCATTGAAAGACCTTCCTCTAATGGAGTCTGGCTTGTGAGTGCTGCGTTCTGACTCTGTGGGTCTGAAATTCCTCAACTTCGAAGTTCCACTGTAACAAAAACACTTGACAGGGGCATAGCTTCAGGGGGTATTTGGGGTGTGACATCCCCCCAAATAAATGCATTCTTGACTTTGAGTTGGGTGTGCGAAGCCTAGAGTTGGGTCTGCTTAGCCTTCATTGTTTTTTCTGTCAAGAATAAAAGACAAAGCAGTGTCATTTGGTGTCAAACAAGAGAGAAAGACAGCAATATACATCTGGTTGCTGAATTTCAAAATCTGCAGCCAGATTATCTGGAATCAATAACGGCTTCCCTGCTTGTCCAAATTGTGTGGTGTTAGGCAAATGTTTGATTTCACAGAACCTCCTTTGTCTTTATTATCACATATGAGAGCACTTGTAAATACATGATTTCAGGATATGTGAAGTACAAAACCTCTTATGTTTAAATTAACAGGCCTTAATGTTGATCCATCTATAATAAGAATCTAGGCCACATTTAGCGTTGACATGACTCATTACTTGCCTCTAAGTTCACTAATGGCATTGTCATGGTGGGAGGGGGGGTCATTAATGTTTCTGAGTTCATGTTTAAAAATGTAAATGTAATAAATCTCTGTCTAAGCAGTGATATAATCTGATTTACTAAGGTAAAACACTTCCATATGTTAAAGAAATACACTTTTTTGAATTTTGAATTATATCAGGTTTTTAGGTCTCGCTGAGCCAGTGCATGCGCTGCTCTGCGAGACATTTAGTATCAGAGTTTTCAAAGTGCTGCCACACAGCCTAGCGCTTGCGTTCACTCGAACGTGCACCCACGCAGCCGCCATGAGGCTTTCATGACTCATTAAGCCTTGCTCTCCCAAGCTCCTCGCTCTGCCCCTCCCCACCACAGAGCACGTCCCTGCCATCACTTTTGCTTTCTCTGTGTGAAAGTATTTAAAGATAAGCAATGAAGAGAATTGTTGCTGATTTTGAAAAGGGGCTCCTATTACCAGATAAAGTTTCACGTTTTAATTAACACGAACACACCCGGGCGGCCTGAAGATCTGGGGAGGTAAACAATTCTAAATCCACAAACCAAGGAGCCATTTTTACTGTAAGCAAACTAAGGATGGGGCCTGTGTAAACAGGCATTGTTTAGGGGTACAGGTTAACATTTTGCATACAGTGTTAACTCCCAGAAAACACATTAAGGGATTAACACCTCTGATTTATGGAATTGGAGGGTGATAGGAGGAAGAATAGACTGCCAGCTTTGTGTAAACGGCAGAGATTCACTGCTGAACGTGCCTATTAAACTGCTCGAAATGAAGAATTACACGGAACAATGGACTCAGACACTCACAGACTCTCAGACACTCTCTCACAGACACTCACAGACTCTCAGACACTCTCTCACAGACACTCACAGACTCTCACAGACACTCTCTCACCGACTCTCACAGACACTCACAAACTTTCTCACAGACTCCCTCACAGACACTCTCTCATACTCACAGACACTCTCTCACAGACTCTCACAGACACTCTCACAGACACTCTCTCAGACACTCTCTCAGACACTCTCTCAGACACTCTCTCAGACACTCCCACAGACACTCCCACAGACACTCTCACACACACTCTCTCAGACACTCCCACAGACACTCTCACACACACTCTCAGACTCACATACACTCTCTCACAGACTCTCACACTCACACTCTCTCTCAGACACTCTCTCACAGACTCATACTCTTCGAGACTCACAGACACTCTCACATACACTCTCTCACAGACACTCACACAGACACTCTCTCACACTCTCTCACAGACTCACACTCTCTCAGACTCAGACACTCTCTCACACACACTCTCTCTCACACACACTCACTCACACAGACACTCTCTCACAGACACACTCTCACAGACACACTCTCTCAGACACACTCTCTCAGACACACTCTCACAGACACACTCTCATAGACACTCTCTCACATACACTCTCTTACAGACACTCTCACAGACACTCTCTTACAGACACTCTCACAGATACTCTCTTACAGACACTCTCTCACAGGCACTCTCACACTCTCTCACAGACTCTCTCACAGACTCACAGGCACTCTCACAGACACTCACAGACGTACATACACTCTCTCAAACTCTCAGACACTCACACAGGCACTCTCAGACACTCTCTCAGACTCTCACAGACACTCTTTCACAGACACTCTCTCACAGACTCACTCACTCTCACAGACACTCTCTCACAGTCACACTCTCACAGACACTCTCACACTCACAGAGACTCTCACAGACACTCTTTCACACACTCTCACACTCTCACACAGACACTCTCAGAGACACTCTCAGACTCACTCACAGACTCTCACAGACACTCTCTCACATACTCACACTCTCTCAGACACTCTCTGACACTCTCTCACAGACACTCTCACAGACTCACACTCTCTGACTCACACTCTCTCACAGACACTCTCTCACAGACACTCTCACAGACACTCTTTCACAGACACTCTCACAGACACTCCCATACTCTCTCACAGACACTCTCTCACACTCTCTCAGACTCACAGACACTCTCTCACAGACACTCTCTCACAGACTCTCTCAGACACTCTCTCACAGACACTCTCAGACTCACAGACACTCTCTCACAGACTCTCACACTCACACTCTCTCACAGACACTCTCAGACTCACAGACACTCTCTCACAGACTCTCACAGACATTCTCACAGACTCACAATCTCTCTCTCAGACACTCTCTCACAGACACTCTCTCACCGGCACTCTCTCACAGGCTCACACTCTCTCAGACTCACAGACACTCTCACAGACACTCTTTCACAGACTCTCTCTCAGACGCTCTCTCAGACACTCACACACACTCTCTCACAGACACTCTCACAGGCACACTCACACACACTCTCACAGACACTCATACACACTCTCACAGACACTCACACTCTCTCAGACTCAGACACACTCTCTCACACACTCTCTCACACACTCTCTCTCACACACTCACACAGACACTCTCACAGACACACTCTCACAGACACACTTCACAGACACTCACAGACACTCTCTCTCAGACACTCTCTCTCAGACACTCTCTCTCAGACTCTCTCTCAGACACTCTCTCTCAGACACTCTCTCTCAGACACTCTCTCTCAGACACTCTCTCACAGACACTCTCTCACAGACACTCTCTCACATACACTCTATCATAGACACTCTCTCACAGACACTATCACAGACACTCTTACAAACAATCTTTCACAGACTCTCACAGACTCACACTCTCTCACAGACACTCTCTCACAGACTCTCACAGACACTCTCTCACAGACTCTCACAGACACTCTCTCACAGACTCTCAGACACTCTCACAGACTAACATACGCTCTCTCACACTCTCAGATACTTTCTCAGACTCTCACTTACACTCTCACAGACACTCTCTCACAGACTCTCACACTCTCTCACAGACTCTCACACTCCCCCACAGACTCTCATAGACACTCTTTTACAGACACACTCACAGACACTCACTCACAGACACTCACTCACAGACACTCTCTTCACAGCCTCTCATGACACTCCCTCACACTCTCTCACAGACACCCTCTCACAGACTCACACACTCTCACAGACACTTTCCAGTGGCGTAGCTGGAGCTTGTGGCGCCCGGGGCTTTCCCTTAGATTGCCACCCCTCTCGACTCGAACTTTGAATCTCACCTCACTTTCAAATTTCGGGCACAAATGCTTCTCACATGTATCTTTGGAATGCTAGTTTTACATTGGTCTATTAACTAGTGCAAGTAAGTGTTAATGATCTGAAGTCGCAGTTATAGAGGACTGCGCACAGCACCCTGGGGCCACTCGCTTAATTATTCTGGTGTGATGTTTAAAATACTTTTAAACATATTTGTCACCCTGCCTGACTGTGACTGCTATGTGTGTCTCACAGGCTCTCCCGAGGCTTGCCCAGCAATCATGCTATCACGCACATGCTCACTGCGGCGACCGAAGTCCGTGAGTTAGCTGACTTTAATGAATTTATGGTATAGGCCTGAGGCAATTGAGATCTGTGTTAGGGCCTCTCACACCCTGTTCTAGTCTGGGGCCAGGTCCCATGTGGGACAGAGAGAGCAGCATGGAGTTTAGGGATTCTTTCTCCTGGTTTATTATTTGAGCTCTCTCCAAACAGCCGCAATGCCACATGTTCACAGACAGGTACTCTCATGAGCGTGCGTCGTGACCGTCACTCAAGACAGACTACTTTTGCACTTACCTGCGTGTGTCTGGATCTGAAGGTGGGGTGTTGAATTTAGGGGTCTTTTGACACCTGCTGTGCTGCAGGCTTTAAACAGCAATCAGGATGGACTGAATACCCGACTGTAGACCAAGCTGCTTCTGAGCCACGGACAGAAAACAAAATGTCAATCTTTGTTTGAAGTGTCGTCTGGTGTATTTACACTTGGTGTGTGACTTGTCACTCGCTGTGCAACACTAGAGATATTTATGCCAGGACATCAAGGCAGGCTCTGGGGATGCTCATGCCACTACAACTCTGAATGCCTCATGTGCACCCAGCAATAACCCTTCTACATTGGTAGGGTCCAGTAAAGATCTGTGTTCTCTACTAAACTGTTGCCTTGTATTGTCAGTGGCTCTTATTGCACTGCTTCGCTCCAGTGGTTCTACAGCCTATTCGCAGGTCCCTGCTCTTTTTGGTGTTAATTCTTAGCGGAGCCTTGTGACCTGCTTTCTAGATGCCCATAGCTGTCATTTTAATTATAGTCAGCTGCAACAGGCGTTTGCAGCAGTTTTAGATCTTCTGAGAGTTTCTCGTTGCTCAAATGGGTCTAATTTCTGATATTTATGTTTTCTCATCTTCATTGCTTGATTTTTGCTCACAAGAAAGTGTCAAATGTCACTCATAACCACACTGAAATTATGAACATGTCACACATAGCAATCTGAAACCCTGGCAGCTATGGATGGCACGCGTCATGTCATTTGCTGACTGCCAAACTTGGTTAGTCCCCCCCACTTCTTTTTATCGGACTCATGCCTACTGCCCTGCCACTCACCAAAGATCCTTTCCTCCCCTCGTGACAACTGTTTAGCCCTTACCTTCCTCAGACTCCAGTACGCCACAGTGGTGGCAGGGTCTCTACCGAAGGGGTTGGTTCTGCTGCAGTCTGCAGCAAATCGCCCATCACTTCCACTGCCACTGCACCAGACTCTACTCATAACTGCCAAGGTTTCAGATTGCTATGTGTGACATTTTCATAATTTTAGTGTAATTATGAGTGACATTTCAATGACTGAGTGACAGTTTCTCCCGAGGAAAACCAAGCAATGAAGATGAGGGAAACCTATAAATATCAGAAATTACTCCCATTTGAGCAAAGAGAAACTAACAGCTGCAAAGCACCAGAAAGGAAGGGAACTTAGATGCACCAGCAGCGGTGGAGAGAAGCAGCGCCATATCTTACGAACATGGTACTAAGGGACAAATTCACATGCCGAAATGTAGCAATAAACAAACATTGCTAATGCCTCGCTCTGCCATTCTGAAAATGCAGAGATGCACCGTATTCACAAGAATGCGGTGCACCCCTGTGTTTCACCTGGCGCTAAATCTAGCTGCCTAGCGCCAACGCAGGCCAACTTGAACCGTAGTGCAAGGGTGTCTACATTGGTGGGAATGTCTGTTTATGTGCAGGAAGGTGTCCCTTCCTGCACATAAGGATATCGTAATTTGTAACTTCATTATGCAGCACACATGGAAGTTGCAAATTGTAATTTTCACTAAATGATTCATGGTGTTTTGCTGTTTCTAGGTGTGCTGCACAATGCAGTGTGAAATGGGGTCTAATTTACTAGATGGCTTTAAGTCCAGTTCAGTGGTTTAATGCCGCCTCGACGAAGGGCTTATCGCCACAGGAATGTTGGAAAAAGTGACATTCCTGGGGCCATAAGGTCTTGTAAATATGCCCCTATGTTCCTCTCTCCCTTTGATGCAGCCTTCGTTACATCAAAAATTTGTCATATTTCCCCTTTGTACATGTTTCAGTCCCGGAAAACGTTTAATCTTGCAAATGTGTACTTGCCCTGATACCTCCCTGCTGCTAAAGTCATGACTGTTTTATTGCTATGCCATTCTCAGTGATACATCAACTCACAGGTGCGTTCTGCACCCCTACACCTACCATCGTCCCCTCCCGTCCCCTCAGCTTGCTTTCCCAGATCTCTCCACCAGTTGTTATTTCTCGGAGCGGCAGGTGCTAATACTGTTCAATGAAATCGACAATGCTAATTTAACATTCACAACAGCAAGCCTGCACCTCAGGAGTCCCCTTTTAAAACAAGGTGCAGGTTGAAATTCGCCTCCAATTTGTTTTTCACTAACCTGAAAATAAAAAGTTGCTCCAATAGTAAATCAGAAAGCTAAACAAGTCTCATGTATGCAAATTGGGACACGTTTAAAGTTGGTAAAACACGCTGTGTGTTCTGCAAGATATGGAAGACTCCAACTATTTGTGCTTTCTGAAGACCATGTTTATGCTACTATCAGGGAAATTATCAGTAAAAACCAGCCCACAAGACAATAAAACAGGACACAAACATGAAAAGACAGCTCACACACTGACCAATCAGACCAGACCATTGGGCACTGCCAGATTGCCCTATAGGGAGGCCCACTGGAATTGTGCTATTTTACGACCGCAGCAACTTTTCCATAATTTTAGATTTGCCATGTTTGCCACACAGTCCATCATCTTCCACATAATCTACAGATTGTAAGAACATTTGTTTCTTGCTTAAATGATTCAAAAGCTACTAAAAATGTTGCAGCGTAGTGAAAGGCCCTTTACAAAGCAGGACTGGCTGCCTTCCTATAGCTTATTGCTATATTTGGGTACTAAACTGGTAGAAATGAGGTGCAACCAAGTCCCAGACAGTGTTACCAATTTCAAACTCTAAAGAAATAATGAAGTAATACTATTACAAAATGTGCCGCATAAAGCTTTATAATTTGCCTTGCCGTAGAATTTACTCAACCTTGCCGCATAATTTGGCCCTCTCCTGCCACACAATTTAAGTGGCCCTGCCTATAGGCCAGTCCGAACCTGCAGCTATGAAGTATTGATTCAAGTTCTGCCTCAGGTAAAATTGTGTGACCCCCAGCGTACCCTTAATCAATATGCTGGTGGTAAATTATAAAATTGGTACTGCAGCCAACTGCGCACATTATATCAGATTAAGTACACTAAACTAAAAACCTGTTGAACAGCATTTGAGCTTAATGCTTGAAACTGGAATAGAGAAGACTAGGCCCTCGTGGACTCAGAATAGCTGCATCATGGTACTGAGTAGTGTCGATACTCTAATTACTACTGCAACTCTGCCAAGAAGTGCAGGTACTCTCACTATCCATAGAAAGCCCCGAGGGCACTCGCTACCTGCTCATTTAAAGCATTGCTTGAGCAGGTACCCCGAGGAGTCTGCCTCGCTGACTGCCCCTCTTGTAGGCGTCTGCCCCTCACCAAGGACCGAACCTACCCAGCTCCCTTCACACACTCGACCCCCCCCCCCGCCGCCCTCTACGCAAGTTCCGCTCTTGGTACTAAGCGCATAAAAACAATGTACATCCGAGTTGGTGTTTGTAAATTAATGTGCTATATTGCTACGAATGACTCAGTCAACCAATCACAAAATGAGTAAACGCCAAAATAAGGTTTGTGATTTGAACTTTAAATATTTTCAGTACAACACAAGAACATGAATCCACAAATAGGGAATGGACCGCGTTGTCCTTTACCATACCGAACAAACTATGAATTGTAGTCAAAATGCCCCAGTCTGGCAAGATACTTTTCCTCCACCTTCCCAGATTATTTGTCCAGACGTTTTACCCCACTCTCAATAAGCTGGTGGCACTTACTTGGGCAGAGTCCGGAGGAGTATGGCGGTGGCGTTCCAAGCATTGCTGTACACACCGTCTCTCAAAGCAGTGGCTGCAGGCTCAATTAGGCAGATACTGCGCGCTGTGACAATTTGGGATTGCCGGCCGCCTAATAACATTTACCCTGCCTTCAGGCTGCAAAGGTGCAAACAAGGCTGCTGCAGGAAAGTTCAGGCGGTGACTCACAGCGGCCACGCCTCCAGTGATAGTCGTGCTGACGGCGAGCGTGTGACGCGTCACTGGTGCCGTGCTGCGCTACATTTCAGCGCGAGGGCTGGCCAATTATGCCCAGGGCCGTCATTGGTAGCGCTTTGGCGCGCTACATGATTGACGGTCCTGGGACGGGAACCATGGGTTATGTAGGTTGCCTGGTTGCGATGCTTAACAAGTAGGTGACTGTGCTTTCTGTTCCCACGGCGGCCACGCCGCACTGGCGGCCCATGGCGGCGGCCTTTATAATTTATTTGGGGACACGGACACTACTTTAGTAACTGACAGTAGTGTTAGCGAGTGTCCAAATAAATTATAAAGGCCGCCGCCATGAGCCTCCAGTGCCGCGCGGCAGCCGCCCCCCAAATAGTGTCGCCTTGGGCGGACCGCCCCCCTAGCTACGCCCCTGACACTCTCACAGACACTCTCTCACAGACTCACACACTCTCACAGACACTCTCTCACAGACACTCCCTCACACTCTCACAGACACTCTCCCACAGACTCTCATAGACACTCTCACATACACTCTCACTCTCTCTCATAGACACTCTCTCACACTCTCTCACAGACACTCTCTCAGACACTCTCACATACACTCTCACATACACTCTCACACTCACTCTCTCAGACACTCTCTCACATACTCACACTCTCTCTCAGACACACTCTCTCAGACACTCTCACAGACACTCTCTCACAGACACTCTCTCACAGACTCTGACTCACAGACACGCTCTCATAGACACTCTCTCAGACACACTCTAACAGACACTCTCTCACAGACTGACTCACAGACACTCTCTCACAGACACTCTCTCTCGGACACTCCCTCACATTCTCTCGCAGACACTCTCTCTCGCAGACACTCTCACAAACACCATCTGACACACTCTCACAGACAATCTCATAGACACTCTTTTTCAGACATTCTTTTACTGACATTCTTTTACATACACTCTTTTTCAGACACTCTTTTACAGACACTCTCTCACAAACCCTCTCTCACAGACACTCTCTCACAGACGCTGAGACACTCTCTCAGACACTCTCTCACAGACTCACAGACACTCTCTCAGACTCTCACAGACACATTCTCACAGACACTCTCACAGACTCTCACACTCTCTCAGACTCACAGACACTCTCTCACATACTCTCACATGCACTCTCACAGACACTCACAGACACTCTCACACACTCTCTCACAGACACTCTCTCACAGACTCACACACTCTCTCACAGACACTCACTCACACTCTCACAGACATACTCTCACAGACTCTCAAATACAGTCACAGACACTCACACACTCTCTCGCAGACACTCTCTTTAACAGACACTCTCATAGACTCACACACTCTCACACTCTCTCACAGACACACACTCTCTTAGACTCACACACTCTCTCACAGACACTCTCTCACACACTCTCACAGACACTCTCACAGACTCACACTCTCTGACTCACAGACACTCTCTCACAGACACTCTCTCACAGACACTCTCTCACAGACACTCTCTCACAGACACTCGCTCACAGACACTCGCTCACAGACACTCGCTCACAGACACTCTCTCACAGACACTCGCTCACAGACACTCTCTCACAGACACTCGCTCACAGACACTCTCTCACAGACACTCTCTCACAGACACTCTCTCACAGACACTCTCTCACAGACACTCGCTCACAGACACTCACTCACAGACACTCACTCACAGACTCTCCCAGGCACTCTCTCACAGACTCTCCCAGACACTCACTCACACAAACACACACACACACACTCTCTCTCACACACTCACTCACAGACACTCACTCACAGACACTCACTCACAGACTCTCACAGACACTCTCTCACACTCTCACAGCCTCTCTCACAGACTCAAACACTCATTCCCTCTCACAGACTCCCTCTCACACTCTCTCTCACTGACTGAATCACTCTCTCTCACTGACTGACTGACTCACTCTCTCTCACTGACTGACTGACTGACTCACTCTCTCTCACTGACTGACTGACTCACTCTCTCTCACTGACTGGCTCACTCTTTCTCACTGACTGGCACACTCTCACTGACTGGCTCACTCTCTCACTGAATGGCTCACTCTCTCTCACTGATTCTCTCTCACTGACTCAGCGCCACCACAGCATCACTCAGCAACACCACAGCATCACTCAGCAACACCACAGCATCCCTCACGGCCAACACAGCATCCCTCACGGCCAACACAGCATCCCTCACGGCCAACACAGCATCCCTCACGGCCAACACAGCATCACTCAACATCGCCTTTGCAATAGTACACCACCACATCATCATCACTCAGCAAGACCTAAGTGTCATTCAGCATCACCTCAGCATCGCCTTAGCACCAGTCACCACCACTACTACCTAAACATCACTCAACACCACCTCAGCCTGCTCTCGGAATCTGCCATCTGTTGATTTTCCCCTAGCGTCTGGCCGCTGCTAGTGTTATAATTCAGGTGCTAGTTCACAACCTTCAACCTCCAATTGTTTATGCCCCCTCAAAAAAAAAAATTAACAACCATTGCAAGAACAAAAGAAAAATGAGGACATTTTTTATTGTACATACATTTTTTAATATGGTTGCTCTGTTGGACATAATGCCTTCTTGGTCATATATAAGCTAACAAAAATGCTTCTGGCACTTTTTAATTACAACTTTTCAGCATGCTGCACAGCAGCCACACTTCTCTACAGCACAGCTTAAATACATTGGCAAAGTCAATAGCTCTGCCTAAACACTTGTAAGGCCCCAAAGGCGAGACCTATTGACTATGCCAATGCTTGTTAAATTATGTTTGTTCACGATATGCATGCCAAGCGTTTTCATGGCTTGGCTTATGCATGGACTTTTAGCAGCAATAAAGCAAAGTGTAATATGACAGTTTTACATGCTCCGTTAACAGTGCCCCCGTTATGGATCTCATGATGACACAAAAAGTACTGCTTACCACTCCGGCCCCAGTACTGCCCCGTCTTGGGTCAGCACGGACCAGGATCCGAGCCGAAGCAATGGCTCGGGCAGCTGACTGAAGCGGGAGGCCGAGAGAGTGTACCTCCGAGCCCGCACCCCACCCCAGGTGTTCATTCACGTTACCTGGGGGGCGCGATCCCTCTCTCCTCCCAGACATCAGCGACTTGGGCCTTGATCCCGAACTCCGTCACGGGTTGTGGCGGACATGGGCCGGCTGCTCAGTTCTTCTGTGGCTGCCGGTCTGGGCCGCTGCTGATCGACTCCGAGGGCCCCAATAACCTGGCCCTCACTCCGGCTGTCTCAGTCCACACCAAAAGACCCGGCCTCAGCACTGTGGAGACTTTACTTCAATTCGGTGCACACCGAACCCGGCACTCCTCACCTGCACCTTCAGGTTGCACTTTGACACGCACACCGTGCGTCCGAATCTCGCCTCTTCTTTGGTGCTCACGACGATCAGGCACTCTTCACCAACGCTCCGCTGGCACCTCAACACGCACACTGCGCGTTCAAGCCTCTCCTCTTTTCCCTGGGCACACGATGTCCACACCCTCTTCACCAACGCCCGGGCTGCACCACGACACACACTCTTGCGCGTCTGAGTCTCAACTCTTCTCCCGGTGCACACGATGTCCAGGCGCTCTTCCCTGATACCCTAAGCAAAACCAAAGGAGATGATGGACTGAGGGCGAACAACGCAAAACCAAAGGGGATGGTGGACGAAGTGTTGAACGTTGCAAGCACTCACCCCTAGTCAAATGATCTGGGTTTAATCCATCATCATTCTTTAGCTCACTCTGCCACCCCAGTTGAGACATGGCGTTATGCAAATTAGTCTGACCCTGTGCCTCATGGGAACAGTCCAGCCCGAACTTCCAAGCCATGTCTTCCCTGGACTGGAAATAAGCATCCTGGACCGGTTTCTGGCTAATCAGACGTCATCAGCCAGGCTATCTTGAATCCAGTGGCAAAGTGACCAAGGGACCCACGTCTGGGCATACCCTGCCAACTTCGGGCGAACAAAGCAAAATCAAAGGGGTTGAAGGACGGAGTGTTGAACATTGCAAGCACTCACCCCCAGTTAACTGATCTGGGTTTAATCCATCATCATTCTTTAGCTCACTCCGCCACCCCAGTTCAGACATGGCCATATGCAAATCAGTCTTATCCTGTGCCTCATTGGGCGCAGGGTCAAGACTGATTTGCACATGGCTGGGTCTAAACTGGAATGGCATGGTGAGTAAAAAAACGATAGATTTAGGCCCAGATCTCTGTACTGGGGTGAATGTATGACATTGTTCTGCATTCTGTGCATCAATTGTTCTTTTTGCATTTGTCACCCTGAGTGGGACGGGTATGCTCAGACGTGGTGAGTCCCGTGCTCTCCATGCCACTGGAGTCCAGCTATCTTGGCTGATGAAGGCTGAAAGCCCGAAACCGGTCCTAGGATGCTTCTTCCAGTCCAGGGAGGACCTGGCCTGGCACTTCGGGCTGGTCTGTTCCCATTGGGTGCAGGGTCAAGACTGATTTGCATATGGCTGGGTCCAAACTGGAATGGCATAGTGAGCAAACAAACGATGGATTTAGGCCCAGATCTCTGCACTGGGGTGAATGTATGACATTGTTCTTCAGTCTGTCCATCAATTGTTCTTTTTGCATTTATCTTCCCTAACGCCCTGGCTGCACCATGACACGCACTCTTGCACCTCGGAGACTCACTTCTTCCTTTGGTGCCTACGAGGCCCTGGTGCACTTTACCAACACCCGGGCTGCACCACGACATCCACCCAGTGCGTCCAAGACTCACTTCCTCCGTTGATGCACACAATGTCCCGGTGCTCCTCATCTTTCCGTTCCAGACAGACAATCCACATTTCAGAGACACACAGAAATGCTCAGAGCACAAAACTAAGCCACTTTCTAAACGAGTGGTTTATAAACACACAGTGACAAAACCACCTCCACAGAAAGATGCATTATGGCACTGTGAGTCCACACATACCAAACTTCACCTCTCCATTATAAACTGACAGGAAACTAGGCTAACAAACACAATATCCAACCTCCCCCATTCTGTCCTATGGGCAAAGTGGCCTTTCAGCAGTGAAAAACGAAATGGAGAGTTTTTCAATGTCAGAAAACATACACACAGTTTATGTTCTGCCTTTTACCTACACTGCACCCTGCCCAGGGGTTACCTGGTACCTACTACAGGGGTGCCCCAAGTGTATGTAAAAGGGAAAGTCAGGCCTGACAAGTGGTTGCACTTGTCAGGTCTACATGCTAACTTAGCATTCTGCAAGCAGGCCCTACACTGAGGGCCTAAGTGCCCTTCCCTGCGGGCCCTTGCATTACTAGCCCTTGCACACCCAGTGCACATCACTAGGGACTTTTACTAGTAAGGCAACATACCAATCATGGCCAATGAATCACCATTACATTTTACTTAGGGAACTCCTGTACTTTGACACTGTTCAGCAGTGGCAATGTACCCAAAGCATCTAAAAGCAAAGGTGGTAGAGGCAAAAAGTCTTGGGTAATCACGCCAAGATATGCCAGGTCTAACATACACCCATAAAATAACTCCTTGAATGGGTGCAAGTTTACTACGTTTTGGAATTCACAAATAATGGCAGTAGTAGACTTGGAAAGTTGCTCCATTCTCAGATTTACAGGCATTCTACTGGCAAGAAAAAACCTAATGGGTGATGAGATAAATCCTTGATAATAGTCCAACCAATAGCAATTGCTCTGGGTTGCATTCCAGCCCTCTGTTTTCACTCAATGTGTAACTCTAGACATAGGATCAGTACTGACCCTGTTTGACATAGAAACAGCCCAACCCAAACCTTGGCCAACTCACCTCTCCACCCTGAAGCCAAATGCTCTTTTAGTTAGGAAATTTGAGATTCACACCACATGAATCTAATTGACTAGACTAGACCCCTGACACTTGGGGTGGATGCGCAGCAACGGGATTCTCTCTGTTGTGGTCTCTAGTGCACTGTGGGTTGCTGGTACATTGTAATGGAGCAGAGATAAGAAGCTCCCACTTGCTGAAAATCAATTGTTGGTAGATGGACACCACCCGGCTTTTATGGTTTATATGCCTGTCACCCCAAAATATCCACTGAACATTTCACAAGAGGTTTGCCAGACATTGTGCTCTCACTGAATGCCGGGGAATTCTTGACCTGCAGTCTGAGTGTTGAATGCACGCTTTCTGTACAGCATGGTAAATGCTTTGTGATCCTTTCCTTTGCACACAGCTTGTTTGGCAGCACTGGAGTTGACTTAAAAATGTTACAGTTTATCCCTGCAACTCCTGGCCACCCTAACTTCCATCCTATTGCTAGGGCTCATTTCTCGCACATTGGGCCGGGGGACCACCCCAACAAAACTTTCTCTTCACCAGTGCCACAACAGATGACAATGAATGGTTGTATTATGTGAGTAACAGGCGTACATGAGCATATTATGCCAATTAAAGCACTAACATACAGTAAATTATTCTTAGTTTGACGCCCATTTATAATGGCTACATCTGCTTTCCCCAGCAGGTGTAAAGTTAGAGCTGACCTAATATTATATTTTCTCTTATTCACTTGCCGTGTTTTGAATTTGAAAAGTTAACATCCTTTTGCATTAATAGTGGGACCACTGTATAGCTCCATGACCAATCCATCCACTTTTCCAGCCAACAGTTTAATAGTCCCTTATATTTCCTGCAGGGCAACAACAATGTCTGAAATGTATATTTGTTTCAGTTGCAGTTCTCCTGTTCTTTAACTGTGATCTGTGGCATTGCTTGCAATTCCCATCAAGTTATCTTGAATATCGTATTGTTCTTTCTTAGTCTTGCAGAAGGACCTTTTGCACAAACTAAGACAAAACAATGATATGCTACTTTAGAAAACTACCCCTTACCTTCTTAACAATGGAGCTCAAATCCGACACTGCTTCTGAGCCCTAGAGCTTCACAAACCCCCACCCCTTAAGCCATTAAACAAGTTTTTCCCACTTTTTATGTATTCATTCAAACAAAACAACTGACTTTGGTGAAAACAGTAATATACCAGACAGCTATTTGAAACAATAATAAAACAAACATGTGACAAAGTAATCCTACACACAGTTCCAACAGGCGAAACTCTTATGACACAATCCTTAATATACTCAAAGGTAACACGCGTTCGCATCGGATCATAAGAAAGACTGTTAGGAAAGAAATGGCAAAAGAAATCCCCAAATTGCTCATTATGTGGACATTATAGGGAAGAGAAGGGATATACTAGAAAATAAATAATGGAAGCTTAAATAAAGATATATATATATATATATATATATATATATATATATATATATATATATATAATTGGGATTAAAAAAACATAACATGTATCATTCTGCATACATTTCTACATGATCTTTGCAAATATCATTATATTCCAAATATATATTTGGTGCCTCTTCTTTTGTATAAAAGTCTTAAAAGGTTTAATGATGCTTTGAAAACATAAGTCTTCTCTGTGATGTAGTGACTAATATAAAAGTGTGGGCTATGGTTTCTTTGTCCAGTAATTCTGTTGCCATCATAAATCTAAAATCCAGTACTATCTGTCACAGAAAATGCATGTAAGATAAAAGTTAACAAATATATTCCTATAAGCTCAATACTAATTACTGACTCTTATTCAAATCCAACAGATGGTGGAAGCATGAAAAGACAAAGAAAATTGGCAGAGTCTGTAGAAAGTATGAAAACAACCATTCTAACTAGAGAGTCTTTATGGAAAAAACCCACCAAGGCTATGCATGCTTCATATATGGAACAAAATTCTAGAAGACAGATGCGATCAGAAAGGTACCAGGAAATGAGAAGACACAAAAATCTTAAATATGAAACTAGTTTCCGACTCTCAGACCATTTCAATTTACCAACAAGAAGGCCTCAAGCAGCACTATCACAGAAATATGATGAATATGACAATGATCAATGGAATTCACCATACTTTAATGGTCTTTCAAAATCACAGCAGAATCCAGCACGATACACATGTGCAGAATGTGGTGAAACCTTCCGTCTGAAGAGAGACCTTATTAGACATAAAGAATCACATTCAGGATTGAGACCGTATGCATGTACTGAATGTGGGAAAAGCTTCTTTCGAAAGCCAAATCTTACTAAGCATTACAAAACGCATACAGGTCAAAAACCATATAAATGTACATTCTGTCATAAAAGATTTAGTCGGAAAGATCATCTGAATCGGCATACAAGAATTCATACTGGAGAAAGGCCATATAAATGCACTGAATGTGAGAGAAGCTTTCCTTGGATAAGTGATCTTAATCAGCATCGACGAACCAGACACTGATCTCAAAATGATCGTCGCTCAATAGGAAGATATGAAGAAACTATAAAGTAATATAAGAATTACTTAACAGATAAACAGCACTGAGAAATGCAAGACGAATAAGAGGTATTGATATATCTCAGTAGAGCAAAAGATGATTCAATAGAAAGCATCACAAAGAGGACTGAAGCAAGAAGATCTCACCAGAATAGTATTATCCCACACTGCTTAACCAACAGCGCGTCTAGTACACCTTCTTTAACAAATTACCAAATTCCTATTTCACGATTAAACACAACACTACAACCATAGTAAGAAAACCTCCAGCAGAAGATCTATTTTATGAAATGTAATCATATGTAATGATTGCGGGTTCTGTGGAGGATTTTGACGTGTACAGGAAGTGTGGCGCCTTAACTGGTAGCAGTGTGTGTTAGACCCCCAAACCTCTGCTGAGAGTGGCCAGGGCCCACTCGGTAATTACGACAAGAATCCTGTGCACACGTTAAGCGAGGTGTTTACATGTATCATGCTTAATCAAAAGAACACAATAGGTAGTAAATGAAACAAAGTGGACACTATAGAAAGTCTTTTTGTTCTTCAAAGGATTGTATTTGACCTTCCTTTGTTGAAAGGTAACTTCAAAAGCAAATGACCAGCCAGTTACCTTTCAACAAAGGAAGGTCAAATGCAATCCTCTGAAGAACATAACGACTTTCTATCGTGTCCACTTTGTTTCATTTACTACCTATTGTGTTCTTTTGATTAAGCATGATACATGTATGCACCTCGCTTAACGTGTGCACAGGATTCTTGTCATATGTTAATGATGGTTATTGTGAACAGGTAACTGATGAGTTCATTAAAACGGGACCGACACCATCCCTTTATTTTCAATATATTTGAATGGTTGTTTGTCTTACAAAAGGAATTAATTAGCTTGGATCTAAAAAAGATGAACATTCCTAGGTTGTGTTTTCATAGAGCTGAAGAATGCATGGGTATGTTACACAGTGACTTTAATCTCAAGCCTAAATAATTAGGCATGAAGAAAACTTAAAAGACCAAAAAGAGAAATGCCCAAGCCTACTTCCACCACCACATGTTGACAAACCTTTTGCATGGATTATAGAATGGTCAAAGAAAAGTGAGCAATGTAATCTTCAAAACAGATAACGAAATGTGCCCAAGGGAAAATGCTAAATGTGTAGGTAAACTCTAAGTAGTGTGAAAAATAAAGTAAACTTCTTCAGAAAGCTTGTGTTGATCACTAATATAACTCAATGGCTGCAAAAAGGATAACTGAATCCTTGTTATAGATGATAAATCACTGCCGCACAGGACAGTAGATTATGTGCCAAGTGGGTAACCTCGGTCTTGTAAAAGACATTGCATAGAACACCCGTGCAAATTCGGCAAAATACACTTGGAGTCAAGTTCATACCGCTCTTCTAAATGTAATTTGATCATGGCATGGAACTGTACATGAAAGAACATGATAATGAAGGTGAAATGCTCAACTGCAAATCCTGGAAACAGAAATAATGTAGTATAAGGAAGCTCTGTTGACCATGGGTTTTAAAAGGGTTTTATAAAACAATGGCATTATGATCATGTGGAGCTCTGCTAGAATATGTGACAGAAATGCACCACAAATAGTGGTAAATTAAAAACCACTGCCAGTGCCCAGGGAGATGGAAAATTAATTTCTCAATGAGTATTTTGTAATGGAACGAAATTCTATTATGTCAAAGAAACCAGAATTATGAATAAAAACACTGACGTTTACTAGTTATTTTAAGGACAAGAAAGAAGAGCTTCCATATGCCAATGGACTGAAGCTTATTCGGCAGCACAAACTCTGTAAGTGAGAAATCTACTTCACAGTGTAGTTAGTACCAGAAACACTTGTCTTAAATTTGAAATATTACTACTTCGCCTGAATCAAGAAAGAAGTGCAGCCCATCTGTACGTATAATAAATTTGGATACACTAACCTAGATGTAGCATCCATGTATGTGACCAATAAAATACTATTAAATGCATACAAACCACAAAAATAATGGTTGCTTGGAAAAAAAGAAATGCAGTTTTACGTAAAACTGTAAATCCAGATGTTCAAGTATTAGAAGAAGAACATGAAGAATATGAGGAAGAACATGAAGAACATTATTAAAAAAGATTAACATCAAAGCGAAGACACCTTCCTACCGTTTGCTGAATTCCATTGTAAACTGAATATATCTGTACAAGCTTAAAAACTTGGCACAATTGTGATGAATTTCATTGTTTTCTAACATAAGCATTTTCAATTATTTGAATATTTAGTTCATGGCCAAAATTTATATTTTTATTTAAGAAATGTTTCCAAATGATTATGTGTTCAGAGTAATGACAGTACACACGTTTGAGGATGTTTACTTAATGCCTCTTTACCTAAGTCTTCATGATACCAAAACGATTGTTTGATGGCATTTCAATGAGGGTGATCTTCTGGTATACAAGAGAAAGATTGAGGAACTTTTTGTGCTTCTTGAAATGGTTATGCAGAAGATTGTGGTTGCTCCTATGCACTCGATCCCCCTCACCATGCTTCCAGCAGTGACATGACAGTAGTGTAATAGCTACTTAGAGCACCTTGCTTCCCTGATAGCAGTTTTGGACATGTCCTCAGGTCATGAAACTCAGTATAACTCTCCTATATATTGGGTCCCCGTTCCGAGCATTGTCCTGTGGGGTTCCAGTGCTGTTGACCTAAAGGGAAAGCTGGATGGGATGTGTATATATGGAACTACATAAACGTCCTAGTCCAATCAGAGTTTAAGGTTTGTCCAGTGTCCGTATCACTTACCAAAGAAATGCCAGCGGCAAAATCGGAGGGCCACCGTTGACAAGACATGCATCAAAGTTCTGGTTGAATTCAGAGAGAATGCAGTTGCTGAAAGGTGAAATTGATGGGCTAGGTTTCCTGCCACCTTATTTCCCAGGCATGCTTCAATTATTGCTGCTACTGGAAGCTTCTATCCCATGAGGTGAAATCATAGCATGGCAAAGAGCACCCCTTACTGCTAAGCAACCCAGCTGATTTTAAAGGTAATATCTGCTTCTCATCTTGCCTATAATGTCAGGGTCAATAGCTGCTCGTGTCTCCATCTAGAGCATCCAGGAATGCCTACTCATCCAATCAAATCTGTTAAAACGTATCATATGTGAAGGTGCTGAGGTTACATCTCCTGTGGCTGGGTATTTGGAGTTAGTGAAAATCACTGAAACCAAAATAATTGCTCAGTTGATTCACGTCTTGTAATGGGACCTAGATGGCCACAATTGTTGCCTGTCTCCATATGGAGCTGCTCCCCTTGCCTGTCCCTTTCCCATGTAAATTTGTCAAGCCTATTCACATTTAGTGTAGTACCCGCTGATACTCCATTCCCTGGCAAAGAGGAATGTGGTGGCAAAGCACACCTCTTACTGTTATTAGCAAAGCTGTCATCCAGGGGCAACATCAACACGGCTACACTACTTATAGATGCCTCCAACTGGAAATGTGCATGGGTAGCTCTGTATCTTCAATATAAACACGATTATGGTTTTTGCCACTGTCGCCTCTTGTCTCTGTAACTGGGCCAGTTTTAATTATCTGCTCCCTAATCTAATCAGAAAACATTTTTTCTATGTATTTCATAAGTAACAGAACCTGCATCCATTTCAGCTACAATGCGTGGAGACAGAGCAGATCCTCCCCTAGAATGGAATCCAGCTGACATCACGTGGATTCTAGCCTGGTATTTAATTTGAAATGTCTGTGTTGCCTCAGGCCCTATAGTAATGAGTCTCACCACCTGGTGTTGGGCTTCTCGTCTGTCACCCTTAAATACAAATGAAAGTTTCCCAATTACCTCACAGTGCTAGGCAGCACAGTTGACATGCTGAGGAAGCTGCACCTCCTATGTGGTTTGACAACCCAACTATGCTCTGCTGCCCCACTGTAACGGAAGTTGTGCTCCTCCACAGACTCCACCATAACTGTTGTTAAATACCAGGGGCACATATATTGGCTCTGGATGGGAGCGCCCCAGTGTGCACAGTCCAAAAATCAGCTATAACATTCATTAAAAAAAATGATGTTGGCTGTGCAAATCCTATATTACTAGGTAACACCGCTCACAGCATTAGGGAAGTGTGGCCCACTCATTACATTGAAAAAGGCTTGAGTCACTACTTCCCCAATAACCAAATGTTCTCCCTCTGTGGTCCATAACTAGATATGCCTCAAGACACTATCAGCTCTCTTTAGAAGCATGGCTCTTATAGTGATTTTGAAGGCAGGCTGGTTTAAGATATTAACATCTGACAGTAGTAAAAGGGAAGACCTTTAATTTGGACTAAATGGAAATATTGTGCAACTTGGGGCAATGCGTAAACTTTCAAGTTCACCCACATCCCTTCTTCAGATAACAGTGATTCAACGATCCCCAGGATAAATATCAACCCTGTAATCGTTTGGACACAGAATAATTATGTGCTTGAGCCACATGCTGCAGCCCTTTCCTCTCCCCTGAAACAATATAAATGTCATGCTATGTTCCTAATACTGACTTCAAAATTTGAGCGCATGCAGAAATAAAATCACTCGGAAATACATGTAATTTATTTAAACTATTTATTTTTTGTTTATAGTGCTGTTGACCAATAAGTATCAGAGGCTCTTCACTAGTAACAGGAGAAGGGTTAAAGGAGTCTTTTACAAAAAAACAAGATGCTGAAAATAGAAGGGAAGCAAAATAGTCAAGGTGTGGGGGGGGGTAAGAACTGGAAGTTGAATAACAGGGAGTCCAAGATATGGGGAGAATTTATTGTCAATCTGTTTTATTGCTCAGCCATCTATCTGCAGACTAAGACATTCATGATGGTTCTATGCAGTGTGGTTGGGTCTCTCGCTTGGGTAAGATTTTGTTGGTAGTGAGCTACTGAGATTGTTTCTGGGTTGAATAGGCTGGCTAGATAATGTCTGTAAAGGTGTTCTGTTTTGTATGTGAGACAGAAGGACTTTAGTTGTATTCTTGCAGCCAGTCAAAGATGGTACAGTTCCTGTGATATCTGGCAAATATGATTCAAATATCTTGTGAAGTCTCTATGATGTCTGGCATGTGGTTGGCATGTTTGTTCTACTGCGCGTAAGACGCTCTGCTGAGTTAAGGGCTGTTTTTAAATGAGTTAGGGATGCCTGCAGGGACAACATTCCTAAAGTGGTCGATGAGAGATAGCTGGTGCTTTTCCTGAGGATAGGAGACTTGGGGTTATTTGGTAGAACAAAGTATTTTATGTCCTTCAGGAGTTTAAGATGAATGTTTGCTAATCTGTCATTTTTTGATAGTGCACCACAAGTGATAAAGTCACTAGCCTATTCGGTCCAGGCAAAGGTTTCAGTAATTTAAACCTGAGCTAAACCCCTGGTAGCCTGACAAGCTTAACTTAGAGGAAATAGGTACAGCATTTAGAAGTACCGAAACAGTTAAAAAAAAATCAGAAACACCACACAATACAAATCTCATTGCTGCTTATAATGATATAGAAAAATGTAATAATAAAAATGACACTAAAACACAGATCCATTAAGGTGAACCAAAGTAAAAATTTTAAAGGTGTAAGAGTAAACTCCCCAAGAAAAAGTAAAGCGCAAATATAAAGTAAGGTTCACTTGTGACTGGGATCAAGGCACTATTTCAGGCCTACCACGATGGAGCACGGTTAAATACACCAAGAAGGTTCGCCCTGGTGGAAGTATCCTAACTTAGTTTCTGAAATGGCAGTCCAAATCTTCCAGGTTGGCAAGGCAGCAGGATATCGCTGGCGAACTCTCTTTGAAGTTGGAGACGCATGGAGAAATGTCCCACCGAAGCAGTGCTTCTGGCAGGAAAAGCTCTGAGCTGGATAAGTCAAATTTTACACTCAGGGAAGTTTTCTTGTCAGCCAGATACATATGGTCCATATGCCTGGTCAAGATGTCTACATTCTTACTTAGACTCCTTTTTAGGTCTCGCTGATCCAGCGCGCATGCGCTGTCAGCGAGACATTTAGTAACTGGCTTTTTGAAGGCCTTCTCTGGCCACCAGCGAGTGGTTACGCACGCGGGAACACGGTTAAGAGCACAGGCGCCCCCTCGCGGGCACCCTTACAGCCGCAATTACTTTCACGAGCTGAGCGATGCTTGTGTTACCCTCCTTTCTGCTCTATTTCCTATTCTGCAGTTACCATTTGTCCCATTTGCCCTGTTCCTCCTTTGCTTTCTCTTGTTGCCTTTGTCCTTGGCGCCACCTCTTTCCCTTCTACCACATCCCTATATGCTCACCATGCCCTCCCGCAGCCGCTCTATCGCCTCCCGGACCCAGCTTGTGCGGTTCGGTGACATTTACCCAGTGTTAAGGGGGCTCTGGATGGCTCTCCCTGGCCTTGGGCTGCCAGGCCCCGCAGCTGGGGCGCTGCATGTGTTTTAGGAGGTGGAATATTTGTGCTGGCTGGGTTGGCAGCACCACTCCCTGTGCCAGCTTTAATAATAGGGGGGGGATTATTTTCTTGGATCAAAGAAACAGCAATCTCTTTCGAGATCCGCCAACCTCCTGTGTCTATTATTGGTTTTACATATTAATTTCTAGCTTTTCCCTTTTGGATGTTCTCCCTGGCATGTTTATTCACCCCTGTGCTCACCACTTCACAAACTTAGTTTATTCTGTTGCCTCGTCTACAGATGTGCCTGGGCGCGAGCCTGCCACTGGTGCGTTTTGTTGGCAAGAGACAGGCAGAGGCTTCATTCTCCACCTCTTAACTGCCTGTGCTTCTCCTTATTAATCCTAATAGCCATGCTTTCACAGCTCCCAACCCTCCTTCTGGGGCACGTAGGCACTTTACAAAACCCAAGACAGAGTGTGCGATCCATCTGCCTGTCAGAAACACTATAGTGTATTTTGGGTGTGTATTCGACCTTGACGAGGCTGGCTTCTTTGCTCCCAACAGGGACCACTTTCCTTGCCTGTGTCTGATTGTGTAATACAACAAAGAGAAGGAAGGAAAGCTTGAATTGCTCTCAGCCGCATTTCTGCCCATCCTTTCTCACTCACTAAATGACACTAGATAGAACCCAGCCATATGTAGATCAGCCTTCGTCCTGCTCCAATAGGAACACTCCAGCTCACACCACCGGCCCTGGTCCTCTCCAAATGGGAATACAGGCAATCCCAGACTGGTGTTGGACTAGGAAGGCCTCGTCTGTGGTGCAGAGCTTGAGTCCTGTGGCACAATGCTTCTCGTGACATTGGGTCTGTGGTGCCACTCAATAGGGAAGTTTTCCTGCTTGTGGTTCGAGCCTGTGCTAGGAATTTGGAGATGCAGAGTATTCCATTCCTTATGTTTGCCAATTTCTGACTGCTACAGTGGGGTCTTCATCAGACAACTCTATAATGCGTTTCTGTTTTTATTTGGGGCATTTATTGATAGATTTAAAATAGAGTAGTACAAAGAACAATATCATATGTTCATATACATCAAAAACTAATTTCAATAACATCAGTAAAAGTGTTACCAAGCAAGAACAAGCATTGCCATAGCCAATAGGCTTGCGTTTTGGACCGTATACGTATTTAGTTATGCAGCAGAATATCCTTGGTGCAACAACACCAACTGTGTTGGCTAAACACTTATAAGGTCCCAAATGCGAGACCTATTAGCAATGCCAATGCTTGTTTGGAGTTGAAGTTCCTCCAGCGGGGCAAGGCAGCAGGCTGTATCCGGGAATATCACACCAATGTCAGATAGGCTTGGTGCAAGGGTCCGTTGACCTAAATATACAGGCAGGAAAATCTTTGTGCAGAACCAACCTGATTTTTTTGCTCAGTGAGATCGCACCATCGGAGAATTGACTTAGGTGGTAAGTCCAGGTCCTCCGGAGGTCCAAAATCTTTTTCTGAGTCTACATTTTTGAGTGATGTCAAAATAAGTCCTTCTGGGCACCATGTCCAGATACTTTTTGTGCCTTCTATCAATCATATTTCTATCTTCAGACATAGTCTTGGACCTCAAAAGCCTCCAGCAGGGCAAGCCTCAAGCTATATCCAACGAGGTCACATCATAATCAGACACCGCTGCTGCGAGGTTCACTGATGCCTCAGAGGTTTGTGTTACATTTAATCTCGGAGACTAGGGCAAATGAACACTTGAGGTTTATTTTCCGACAGCTTAAGGAAATGTGTTCGCTCCCCTCAACAGCCAGCGGCAACTGACAAACCTGCTGAGCCGCGAAGACAGCACCTTGACAACAGAAATCTAAAGAACAAGAGTTCTACAAGTGAACACTTCAACGTCATTAAAGTAAGATCACAACATATCCCCCTTCAACACAGAAGAAAGATAATGAACTTGCAAAGTCTTCAAGATAAAAGACTAAATTAACGCAGAATATAAAAAGAATGCAAACTAAGTCTTCTGTAAGGGAAAAAGGACAGCAAACCCAAGATAACAAAAGGTATAACAGAGGAATGAGAATCACCCATTTCTTTTTTTTAGTCATATCACCGTAAGCGTCTGCCATCATCACATATAAGACCCAACTGATCCTAAACGCCCTGGGTCTATGTTCCTGCATTCGCTTTCGGCCCCACCAGGCCAGCATCTTTGTACGAGGCGTGGTGTAATCATCAGACGAAAAATTAGATCCGCCTTAGTTCCTTTCCCCAGCGAACCAAGGGCGACCAGATGTTTCTCTTACTACGTTCCAGGCTTGCCATGTTGAAAGCCACTCGGACCCATTTCTCATACGAGGAGGGGGGGGGGGGGGGGGGCACAGGATCTTTCAATAATATACAGATCTCTCGTCGGGCCAGCAGGATCAAACATAAGAAGAGGCCCATATAGTGTCCTGATTCGAAGGTGGTGATACCTAAACCCGATCCAAATATAACTAGCTGTAGATCTAATGTGATTTCCACCCCGGAGATACCCGTCAATGCCTTCTCTATATTGCCCCAGTAGCTCTTTAGCTGAATGCACTCATAGAACATATGCAGATCATCTGCTTCTATCAGGCCACATCTGGGGGTGGATTCGGGGCAAACTTGGCAATTTTTTGGGGGGTATAATACAACCTGTTGATGGTGTAGAAATGTTTTTTTTTAAGAGAAGCAGGCTTCACAAATTTATACAGATTTTTAAGAGACAGGAAGTAAAGCTCTAAGGAACTGTCCTCCAATGTGGATGCCCTCCAAACTAAGTGTGATGACGATAATTCAGTGTCTTCCTTATCTAACAAACTACCATACCATAAACCTATTTCTTTCTTAATTGGAGCTATATTTTGGAGCTTTGCCTCCACCTCATAATTACCCCCTATGTTACCTTTTTCTGCCTCGTACTGTCGTAATTTGACAATGGCCGAGTTAGCGCTTAGCTATGCTACACGTTTTTCCCCTTAACTTGACTATACTTGGGAAACGCCATTTTGTGAATTGCGGCGGCCATTTTAGAGAATGAGCGGCCTCGTGGTCAGCATGTCCTTTAGTCCGTTGTCCGTGCAACTGACCACTCGACTCTGCCCAGCAACAGGCTATTTTTAGTAACGGTCAAGCCCGCTCATGCGCAGTTCCAACTGACCAGTCACCTCTCAGGAATGTGCCGCCAAACTGACCAGTGGGGTTGTAACCCCTCCCATAAGTTGGCTGTGTTCCAAAAATGACCATATATGTACATAAAACTCTGTAACTTTGTACCGCCTATCTTTTTATTACCTGTACACTGTATAAAAGAGGGACTCACACCAACGTTCGGTGTGATACTTCTTGCATTGCCGAAGGGTGCTGTAGGAATGTACCACCACCCCATGGGGTCTTAATAAATTTGTTCTTTGTACTTTTCAGTTTCCGTGCCAACAGTTCTTTCAGTGTAAGTGGGTTATCCACGGAGCATGTAGGCCTTGGGAACCCGATACCACAAATTGGCGACCACGAAGGGACTCATCGGCGACTCGGATGCCCGAAGGAGAGGTCGTGACGAAGGTTTGGAAACTCGCCATGGACGCGTACGCTGCCACCGAGTGACCCGAGTCTTGGCACCCACGGTGTTTCTTCCCTTCCTTCCGATCTGACCTTCCAGGTGGCGCCGGTCTCCGACTGAGTTCTTGATAGTCTGCGTTGCTGGATAAGTGCCGTTTGGCTGATTCGATTAAAGACCTTGGCAGTTGGAATCTGGACCTTTGAGATTTGGGTAAGATTTGTGATCGGTAAGGTAGTCTGCGGACGCTTACTGAAGTTCTATGATTTGTGATCGGTAAGGTAGTCCTCGGACGCTTGCCGAAGTTCTATGACTTGTGTCTATGATTTGAGTTAGCTAACATTTTTGACTTTGTAACTTTGTGACCTTTGAATTATATGTGTAGTGCACTTCACATAGGCAGGCATGTAGAGATGTTTCTCTAATTTTGTTTTTTTCCTTTGAGCGGCACATTTGTGTGAAGTACTGTAAGTGCCAGTTTATATGGTATCACGCTTTCGTGATACTTTTCGAACATGCCTGTTTTAAGCACACTCCGAGGGATGTGCTGTCTTGGAAATGGTACCACAATTAGGTTAGCGGAATCACAGCCGGCTCCCCCAGAAGGAACTCCGAATCGTGAAATGTACATAAAATTTGGCCTTCCCCCTATAATGTACAGTAAATTATGGCATAAATATACAAAAACTGATCCTGAATTGCAATGGCCACTACATGGGTCGTTCGATTTGCGAAAGGTTCAATTTGTGGAGCAGTGTTTGTTTCAACGTAGGTCTAGACAGAATATGTTTGATTGTGTACGAATGTGGGAGAAAGCGGTGCGTGAACGTATGAAACGTGAAATTGCCTTGGCGGACAAAGAGCAGCGCAAGGCTGCTCGAGATAAGG
This sequence comes from Lissotriton vulgaris, assembly GCF_964263255.1. Classification (NCBI taxonomy): domain Eukaryota; kingdom Metazoa; phylum Chordata; class Amphibia; order Caudata; family Salamandridae; genus Lissotriton; species Lissotriton vulgaris. The sequence goes on from NC_141693.1 coordinate 1,222,451,887, forward strand.
CTTTACAGCTTGAGGAAAAGGAAGCGCAGGAGAAGAAAGAAAGGGAGGAACGGGAACGTAACTTGCAAACGGCCGGTCAATTTCCTATTCGTCGTCCGCTTTATCCTGTCCTTAATAATGACATTGATGATTTTTCGTTACTAGATCGCTCCATCCGAGGATTCCGGTGATGAAGGTCGGGATAAGTTGGATGGGAAGGACAATTCGAGTGTCAGGTTATCTGCGGAAAGAGCCGCGGACTTGCGTGGTCTTGCTAGGAAATTAAATTTGGATCATGTAACTGTAGCAACGATTTTAGCTGAAAGGAAATTGTGGTCAGATCGAGAATTACTGTGTTTCATAAATACTTTAGCGCATGAAGTTGTTACTCGCTTCCGTAAATATTCGGAGACTTTAGAACCCAAAGCTGTGTCAGTTTATTGTGAGAACTTGGATAAAGGTTTATTTGCTCTTTCAGATACTGACGACCTTTTCAAACGATTACTTCATCTGCGGGATGAGGCGACCAGACTGCGGGATGAAAGGAAAAATGCTACAGGGTCCGAGTCGGGGTCGGCGGAGGAATCCAAAGAGTGTCCTCTTCGGGGTTCAGATAAGAATACCAAAATGCATGTTATGCCTATGCGTGAAGCCGCGCCTTTGTATGTTCCTCCAAAGGGAGAGGGTACAGATGACGATAAAATGTCGAAGGATGCGAAAGGGTACTTTATATATAATTGGGTATATACGCCTTGGAATAGAGCAGATGTTATGGCATTAAAGAACTCCCTGCCCGATCTTCGTAAAAATCCAGCTGCGTTCTATGAAGGGGTTGAGGGGGCCATTTCCTCTTGTGTTATGACCCTTGTTGACATAGATCTGTTCTTTGGGTTAATTCTTCCCCCTGATATGTGGAGGTTGATTCGTAAAACTAATGATCAAACGACTTTTGGGGCTGCTTGGAAGGACTTAGAGCAGGCTGACTTACAAAGGGAACCTGCATGTAAACCGTGTGCTTTGATTCTAGATCTCCCGTCGGCTATTTTGACTAAATTAAAAACTCTGGTGCCTCCTAAAAAGATTGATTGGACCATGTTGGCTTCATGTAAACAGAAGCCAGATGAATCGGTATCTGATTTCTTTACACGCTTTGAAGAAGCTTTTCATGATTATAGTGGGCAATCATTAACAGACGATACGGGTAGGCATCTGTTTGTTGATAAGTATGTGGCTAATCTCCTACCGGAGATTGCAAAGCGATTGAAAACGAGCGAAAGTTCCTGGACCACGGCGACCCCTGCGTCTTTGTTAACCATGGCTCAATATTATGAGCGGCAGGAATTGGAGGCTAAAGAAAGTGTTGATAAGAAGGCGAAGGAATTGAAAACGAAGGTGATGTTGGCACAGGTTCATGGAACGCAATCTAGAGGGAATGATGGAGGCAGGCGAGGAGGGGGTAATGCGTCGTACGGGCGTACGGATATAGCGGAGGATCAATGTGCCTATTGTAAGGAGTTTGGGCATTGGGCTGATGATTGTCCGGTACTTCGTGAGCAACGTAGTCAGCGTGGTCGAGGAGGTGGAAGGTCAAGGAACAGTTATTCTAGGGCGAGAGGTGGCGGAGGTGATCGTGGTAGGTTTGAAGAGAGGGGCCGTGGCCAGGATGACCGTAATACATTTGATAGGCGGAACCAGTATCAGATATCGGAGGGTGAGAATGTGGAGCATCAGGATTATGTGCATGCATAGGACTGCGTAGGATGGGGTACGGAATCAGTTGAAGTGCCAGTAGATCAGAGTGGTCCATATGTATCAGCGGGCATCTTGGGTTCTACTGATCAGTTTCTAGTCGACACAGGGGCTACTCGTAGCGCTTTGTCTAAAAACTTGGTTCCGAGGGCTCCCCTGTCTGGCGATATGATTACATGTATTGGGTTTGACGGCACACCCACTCCTAGCCCATTATCAAAGCCTCTTGCACTTTGTCTCGATAAATTTTTCAGTTTTGGCCAATTTTTGTTGTCACCTTATACCCCAGATAATATTCTGGGCATTGATTTGCTCAAATATTTTCGAGCGACGATACGTTGCACTCCGGAGGGAGTGCGAGTTATTTTGAATGATAACTATCCGGATTCAGACAGATTTTTTACTATACAAGACTGTGAAGCATTAGCCTCTCTCCCTCACACGTTGTGGGCGACCTCAGATACGGATGTGGGACAGATGCTTATTCCACCTATTCGCATTACTGTAAAGGAGGGAGTACTTTTGCCACGTGTACCACAGTATAAGATCTCCAGGGAAGGTGAAATTGCCCTGACACACATTGTTCAAGATTTGATCATTGCAGGGGTAGTGGAGGAAGTCCCCTATAATGTTTGCAATAGCCCTATTCTCCCGATCCTTAAGAAAGATACTGACGACAAAGTCTATCGATTTATTATTGATTTGAGAGAAATTAACAAAATTGTCATCCCCCAATACCCGGTGGTGTCTGATATCACGACATTGCTTACATTGGTCCCCCCAACGGCGACGACCTTTAGTGTCATCGACCTGAAAAATGCGTTCTTTTCTATTCCGATCCATCCTGATAGCAGATACTTATTTGGTTTCACGTTAAATAATAAATCGTATAGATTTTGTCGTGTTCCTCAAGGTTACACTGAGAGTCCGAGTATCTACAGCCAGGCTTTAAAAAGACAGCTTGATTCCTTTCAATTGCAATCTGGAGTTGCCCTTATCCAGTATGTCGATGATCTTTTGTTAGCTGCTGACACTTATGTGCAATGTGAGGAGAGTACGCTTGCCTTACTTTCCTTTCTGGCTCAGAACAATCATAAAGTTTCGAAGAAAAAGCTCCAATACTGTAGACCCAAGGTGACCTACCTCGGTCATCTTTTGTCTAAGGAGGGGCGTGCATTAACATCGGATCGAATTCAGGCGATTCTAGATACACCAGTCCCCCGCACAGAGAGAGATGTACGTGCCTTTATAGGATTAACATCCTTTTGTAGACAGTGGATCATGGGGTTTTCGCATACTATCAAACCTTTGTTAGCGTTGCTGTCCAAAACTACACCAATGCCTCTTGAATGGACAGAGGAATGTCAAAATGCTTTCGAACAATTGAGACAGGCCCTTTGCTCTGCACCCGTGTTAGGTACACCAGACTATTCAAAGATTTTTACATTGTACGTGCACGAGAAAGATGGGTGCGCGTTATCAGTGTTAGTGCAAGTACACGGCGATAAGCAGAGGCCATGCGCATACTTTTCAGCTATTCTCGATCCTGTAGCACGAGGATTACCTGGGTGTTTCCGAGCAGTTGCAGCAACAGCAGTAGCTATACGGCAGAGTGAGGGAATAGTGTTATCGCACAAACTGTTGGTGTTAGTTCCCCATGCAGTAGATGCCCTGTTAAATCAAACAAAGACCCAATATCTCACCAGTGCACGTTTAACAGGATATGAGCTTACACTTTTGGCGCCACATATCACACTAAAAAGATGTGCTACCCTGAACCCTGCAACTTTATTGCCCTATCCGGTTGAGGAGGGTCAGGAAGAAAAACATCATGATTGTGTTTTCCTGACCGAGGAACAGACAAAGGGTCGTGTTGACCTACAGGATATGCCAATTCCAGATGTGGATGGGGAACTGTGGGTTGATGGATCGTGTTTGAGGCTGCCAGATGGTACGACTTCCGCAGCATATGCGATCACGACACTTAAGACAGTGGTAGAAACAGCACGAATACCACAAAAATCAGCTCAGGCAGCAGAGCTGATAGCTTTGACGAGAGCCTGCGAATTGAGTGCTGGCCTATGTGTGAACATATACACAGACAGCCGGGACGCCTTCGGAGTAGCACATGACTTTGGGCTACTCTGGAGAGAACGTGGGTTTTTAACTTCTCATGGAGTACACATTATGCACGGAGAATTGGTGCGTGATCTCCTAAACGCGTTGCTTTGTCCGAAGAAAGTAGCGATCATTAAATGCAGTGCCCATAAAAAGATCACTGATAAAGTGGGTCAAGGAAATGCTTTTGCAGACAGCATAGCGAGACAAACAGCTATGTCCCGAACTGACTCCCCCATGTACGTAACAAAATCACAAGCTGAGCGATGGTACGATGCTAGAGCGGAGATACTAGATATCCAAAAATCAGCGACTGAAGCAGAACTTGCGGCATGGGCAGCAGATGGGGTGCTAGATGATGAGGGTTGTTGGAGAAGCAAAGACATGGAGAAATGGAAATTGCCTGCAGCGTACTTGCAAGCGATGGTTCAGATGACTCATGGATTAGCACATGTGGGAGCTCTTGTGATCACTCGATTGTTATCACGAGTTTGGGAGCATCCCGAGATTGCCAATACTGCCAAGAGAGTAGTGCAGACCTGTCTGATATGTTTACAGCACAATCCTGCGAAAGGGACCCATACTCCGAAAGGAGGGTTCGTTCCACCATCTGCACCATTTGAGGTACTCCAAATGGATTACATCCAGCTTGAGCGCTGCAATAACCTTAAGTATGTCCTAGTGGTGGTGTGTGCTTTTAGCAAATGGGTTGAGGCCTTCCCCACAAAAGATAATACAGCTTTAACAACAGCTAAGGTGTTGCTCAAGGAGTACTTTCCTCGCTTTGGAGTTTGCAAATTTTTGTGGAGTGATAATGGGCCTCATTTTGTTGGGAAAATTGTGGAGTATGTGCTGAAGGGGTTGGGGATCCAGCAGAAGTTTCATGCTGTGTTCCACCCTCAGTCAGCAGGTCTTGTTGAACGGTACAATGCCACGTTGAAGCTAAAACTGGCTAAGATTGTAGCATCTACGTCATTGAAGTGGCCGGATGCTTTACCGTTAGCATTGCTCTCTCTCAGGTCAGTGCCCCACTCTCGAACTGGCCTCACACCATATGAAGTGGTGTTTGGAAGGCCTATGAATATATGGGGAGTGCCTAAGCCGCGATTGATACATGATGTGCCTTGTATAATGATGAATGACTATTTGGCACGATTAACAAATGATTTGCTTTCTATTCATCAACAGGTTCGAGAAGCGCTCCCTGACAATTCTACTGGAGAGGCTCATAATCTCCGTCCTGGGGATTTCGTTATGGTCAGATCGTTTGAGAGGGCGAACATCTTAGAACCGAGGTGGCGTGGCCCCGAGCAGGTCCTCTTGGCTACTCGAACAGCTGTACGAGTGACCAACAGAAAGCGGTGGATACACTCAACTCACTGCCGGCGTGTCTCTCCGGACCTGGTGAATCCTGCCGTGCTGACTGACTACAAGGAGATTCTGGAAAAAGAAAAGAGCCCAGCTGTGACATCGGCCGAAGTCGAGGGAGCCTTCCCGGACCACACTGTTTCTGGACGACAGCGTTACGATCTGCGGCCACGATAAGGAGAAGATTTTTTTGGGGGGTTTTCGAGACTGGTTGGTTACCGCTCTGGGGTTTGTGAAACGGAAACCGGGAATCTCAAGGGGGGGGGATCAGTTCTGCCAAGAGTAGCGACACCCGTCTTGACCCCGGAGAAGAAAACAACGGCTACCTCGGAGCTCAGCACCGTATTTTTCTTTTTTAGGTGTAAATATACGCACATATGTACATTTGAGACTTTGTGCACTTTTTGAACTATTTGAGACATTGAGATCTCTTCGAACTATGGCGTCTTCTGCATCACGAGACAAGAGAATACTTGGTGCCATCCTTTTTGTCTTGACAATTGTGGTAATAGCAGTGATAGCTTGGGTAGTTGAACTCGTGATGCCTGCACGTGAACATTTGCTGCCGACTACCCCGGCTCCATCTGAACATTTTCACTTCACCTTGCCCTATCATGAAGAACGGCACCGGCAGACCTATTTGAACAATAGCTTTATTCAGATTCTGCATCATACGCATAATATGACAAATACTTCCAATTGTTGGGTGTGTGGGATGTTGCCTGGTCATCAGAAGAAAGGGGGCACTCCACTCATTCCGCTCCCGTTTTCACACAATGGGTCCTGCAATGCCTGGTACACTCTTCTATTCACTTTGCGATGGCCAACGAAAGGGGGGGTGCTTTTCCGTTTGAATAAAATTTGCTACCATGACCGGGATGGGTACCCACGAGCTGAGGGTACTCGATTTGAATGGGAAGAATACCGCCCCGACAATGCATCTGCACCCCGTATTTACAGCAACCAAAGGAACATTAATGTATCCAGTTCGCATGTTATTAATGTTATTGCAACTAAAGCTGATTTGTGCATACGTAATAAAGGTACAATCCCGGTTGGGAAAAGTGAATGCAATACTACACTTACATTTGACAGCCCGAATGGCATATCGTTTGTGGCATCCCGTAATACTTATTTTATTTGTGGAACAAAGGGCTATCATCAGCTTCCGTTGGGATGGTTAGGCACTTGTTATGTATCCTTTGTATTGCCTCCTGTATTTATTGCCCCACCAATGTATCATAATGACTATGTACTTTACCACGATTTGTGTTAAACCGTGTTAAACGTACTGTTGTTCTGGACGATATCGACCAGACGGATACCGCACTGCAGCAATATGTGGACTTTAATTTGGGACTGTTCTCCTTTGTGGGGGCTGCTTTGAATAGTAGGAAAATACGACGATTGACCCGTGTTGTTGAGGCTGTAGCCAATGATACTGCTATTGCATTAGGGAATATTACCGAAGAACTTCAGATTTCTAGGATTGTTACACTTCAGAACAGAATGGTTCTAGATGTAGTTCTAGCTGATCGGGGGTCATGTAGAATCATCGGAAGTAGCTGCTGTGTATAAGTACCTGATAATTCGCCATCCGTTTATGATGCCATTTCTAAATTGCACAAAATAGCAGCTGAAATACACCCGGACAATGGAACTTGGACTCTTTCAGGGTGGTTCTGGTCAATGCTTACCACCTGGGGTTGGAAACTACTAACGATTTTATGTATCATTGTTGGGATACTGTTCCTTGTATGTTTATGTATACAATGTGGCCCAGCTTTATGTTCTATGTGTTTATCGGCTTGCATACCATCAAGACGAGCTCTTGCTCACAACAAAATGATGCTTCATAAACAAGTAGCTCAAATAATGCTAATTGATATTGAAGATGAACATCCCGATTATGTCCACTATGAGGTAGCTTCAGCTAAACGCTAAAAGGGTCGTCTGTCGTAATTTGACAATGGCCGAGTTAGCGCTTAGCTGTGCTACACGTTTTTCCCCTTAACTTGACTATACTTGGAAACGCCATTTTGTGAATTGCGGCAGCCATTTTAGAGAATGAGAGGCCTCGTGGTCAGCATGTCCTTTAGTCTGTTGTCCGTGCAACTGACCACTCGACTCTGCCCAGCAACAGGCTATTTTTAGTAACGGTCAAGCCCGCTCATGCGCAGTTCCAACTGACCAGTCACCTCTCACGAATGTGCCGCCAAACTGACCAGTGGGGTTGTAACCCCTCCCATAAGTTGGCTGTGTTCCAAAAATGACCATATATGTACATAAAACTCTGTAACTTTGTACCGCCTATCTTTTTATTACCTGTAAACTGTATAAAAGAGGGACTCACACCAACGTTCGGTGTGATACTTCTTGCATTGCCGAAGGGTGCTGTAGGAATGTACCACCACCCCATGGGGTCTTAATAAATTTGTTCTTTGTACTTTTCAGTTTCCGTGCCAACAGTTCTTTCAGTGTAAGTGGGTTATCCACGGAGCATGTAGGCCTTGGGAACCCGATACCACAGTACCATGAACATAGTTGTAGGAATTTGAAATGAGAAAAGGTATCTCCAATCCTTGCTCTCAGGACTTCCCATGGTAAGACCCCATCTGGAGATATTCACTCAGACCCCACCAAAATACCTGCACTCGCAATTCGAGCAGCCAAGCTGTCCTTCAAGTACTGGGGGAGTCCGGGGGACTCCCAAATTGGGGCAAACTCTGAAAAATAAATTATCCCCCACCTTGCCTTAAGGCTTTGCCAAGTATTTAGTGCTGATCTAATCACCTTCAGACGGACTTTTTTTAAAAACAGGGGGGCCCGAACTTATACAAAAATCCCTCGCCGCCTCCCTCGTGATTGACCATGGCGTTCAGGATCCTCCCCCAATTATTTTCAGTTGGGCTAGACGGGTGTTTTTAAACTGGAAAGACAAACAATAGCAAAAGACGTCAGGTAGAGCTAGGACCCCCTTGATTAACCTTCTCTTTAGTTTCTTCCATGACAATCTGGAGCTCCTATTGGCCTCAATAAAACTTCCTATCTTACCTTGTATTTTACTGAGAAGTTTGCCTGGAAAATCTAGGGGGATGGCGCTAAAAAGATAAGTCAGTTTGGGTAAGATTACCATTTTAACGATGTTGACGCGGCCGTAAATTGTAAGTGGTAGATTTTTCCACCTCAGAAACAGATGACCTATCTCCTTCAAAACTCTCCCTAAATTTGTCAATGGGATATTCACCACATCCTGCACAATATTTATCCCCAGGTATTTGCATTCTGTACTGACATTTCTATCCCACCCTTCTATCCCCCAAAACATTATCTCAGTTTTATCGGAGTTAACTGCGTACCCAGAGTACTTGCCAAAGTCACTTAGAACATTCTCTACTTTGGGAAGAACCTCTATGGGATTGCTAGTGTAGATCAATAGGTCGTCTGCGTACAAGGTGAATTTAATGTTAAGATCTTGTACGCAGAACGGGGTGATTAGGTGGTCTAATCTAAGTGTTTGAGCTAAAGGCTCCATATAAATATTGAATAGCAGGGGGGAGATGGGACACCCCTGACGCGTTCCTATCTGGATTTCAAATGTAGGTGTCAAATTCCCGTTAAGGAGAATAGCGGCCGACGCACCCTCATAGCATTTTATTAAGGAGTTTATAAACAATGGTCCAAAGGTACACAGACAAAATATCGAGTTTTAAATTTCGATATACAATAATATCGAAGTTTAAATATCGATGGGACAAAATATCGAAGGTAAGTAATATCGACAGTCTTAATATCGATATTAGTATGATATCAGTAATATCGAAGTTTTAAATATCGATGTCAATAATATCGAAATAAATAACTTCGATGTTACTAATATCAATTTTTTTATAAATTTAGTGTATATTATATTGTATTTATTATGTTTTATTATTTATTTTTAATGTAATTTAATTAAATATTGTCTTTTACTACTGTAGCGGGTTGTGGGTTTATAGGGGAATAGGGTGGGAAGTAATTTAATTATGTTAAATTAATTAATACTTAGTAGGAATTATTAATTAATTAATTGAGAATTATTTTTAATTAATTTAAATTATTGATTAATTGATAAATATGTTCTGTAGCGGGTTATGGGTTTATAGGGGAATAGGGTGGGAAGTAATTTAATAATAATTAATTAATTAATATATGCTTGTACATATTTTAATTAATAATTAATTGGTAATTAATTTATATTAGTGAATTAATTAATATAATTTTGTACATATTTTTAATTATTAATTAGTTGTTAATTAATTAATATTAATTAGTTAATTACATTAATTATAGTAATTTTTTTATATATAATTTTTTGTTATTCTTAATTAATTAATTGTGAAAAATAATATTAATTATTAAATTAAATTAATTACAGCTAATATATTTACTTTAGTGTTATTGTTAATTAATAATTAATTGGTAATTAAATAATATTAATTAATTTTGGGTAAAGGAGTATTTTTAGGGTTCAGGGTCAGTTTTCAGTTTTTGGGTAAAGGGGTATTTTTAGGGTTCAGGGTCAGTTTTCAGTTCTTGGGTAAAGGGGTATTTTTAGGGTTCTGGGTCAGTTTTCAGTTTTTGGGTAAAGAGGTATTTTTAGGGTTCAGGGTCAGTTTTCAGTTTTTGGGTAAAGGGTATGTTTAGGGTTCAGGGTCAGTTTTCAGTTCTTGGGTAAAGGGGTATTTTTAGGGTTCAGGGTCAGTTTTCAGTTTTTGGGTAAAGGGGTATTTTTAGGGTTCAGGGTCAGTTTTCAGTTTTTGGGTAAAGGGGTATTTTTAGGGATAAGGGTCAGTTTTCAGTTCTTGGGTAAAGGGGTATTTTTAGGGTTCAGGGTCAGTTTTCAGTTTTTGGGTAAAGGGGTATTTTTAGGGTTCAGGGTCAGTTTTGGGTTTTTGGGGTACAGGGATATTTTTAGGGTTCAGGGTCAGTTTTTGGTTTTTGGGGTACAGGCGTACAGGGTAAAAACAAAAAAAATTACATTAAATCAATTAAATAACATTAAAAAAAATAAAATTACATTAAATTATTAAGTGTTTTATTTATTTTAAATGTATATGTATTAGTTTTAATTTTGTTTTAATTTTTTTATTTAATATTTGTAAAATTATATGTATTTTAAAATTATTTTTACATTATTAATAATACATTTAAAAAAACGATATTTTTAATTCCGATATTTTTGTACTACGATATTATTTTTTCGATATTTTTGTGCCGATATTTTTGTATTTCGATATTCTGTCTGTCGATATTATGTCAGACATTCTGGTCCAAACCCCATTACTCTTAGTGTTTCCCAAAGAAAGACCCAGCTGACGCGATCAAACGCTTTTGCTGCGTCATAGGCGGCCACTGCAAGAGGTTCTGCCCTTGTCGCTGCCCAGTCTATGCATCCTATTAATTGCAAAGTTTGTTCTTGGATGTGCCAACACGGAACAAAGCCTTTCTGTTCTAATCCTATTAATTGTGGTATTATCTTAACCAATCTCCCTGCTAAAATACCAGTAAAGATCTTATAATCAGCATTCAGCAGGGAGATTGGTCTGTAGGAATCAGCCTTTAGAGGGCTCTTTCCCGGCTTCAAAATAAACACAATTGTTGCTTCCTTCCAGGACGGGGGGATTTCCCCTCATTGTATAAGTACATAATTAAATAACTCGTGCAATCCAGATACAATTATTTCTTCTAGGACTTTATAGCCCTCTCCAGGAAGGGCGTCGGTCCCTGCCACTTTATTGTTCTTAATCTTTTTTATATGGAGCTTAATTTCTTCCACGGTGATCTGCCCTTCTAACATCTCCTGGCCTTCCTCAGTTAGCAGTGGTAGATCTTTTATTTTGTTCAACCACGTATTAATACTGTTAACATCCGATGTACCATCCTCTTTATATAGTTGAGAAAATAGAGACACCAGGCGAAGTTGCAAGTCTTTGTGTTTGCAAGACGTGGTGCCAGCCTCATAAATTATTAACTTATTAATGTTGTTCTTTGCTCTGTCTGCTTTTGTCTTCCACGCCAGGGTCGCACTTGCTTTTTCCCCATACTCGTAGTGTTCCATTCTATGCACCTCCCACTGGGCCCTTACTTTTTCATCCAGCTTAGTTTTATATTCAAAGCGAACTCTATCAAGTGCTATCAAGTTCTTCGAGGATTTGAGGGGTTTCCTCCGGTTGGGAGTTCGACCTAGCTTCCTCCAGTCTAGCTACCTCTAATTCCAAGTTTTGAACTACTTGCCTATCTTTTCTATTCCTATCTAGGATCCAGCTGCGAAGTACTCCATGTATATAGGCTTTAAAGGTGTCCCATACATACTCTGGGGAGGTGGACCCAACATTATCTATGAAAAACATAGAAGTAGCTTCCTTCATGTTACATATTAACTCCTGATTTGTCAACATAGCTCTATTTAGCGTCCACCGGAAGGGGGGTTTAATTGTACTTCCTATATAAGAGAACATTATCGGGGCGTGGTCTGAAAGAATACATGGCAAAACAGAGATTTCACCCACTTTATCTAGACCTGCTTGATTTGTAAGGATGTAGTCTATTCGTGAGGAGTGGCCGTGTTTTTTACTGAAATAGGTGTACCCAGCTCCCGTTCCTCCTTTAGCATCCCAGATGTCAACCAAACCCAGATCGTGAATCATATTGATCATTACTCGTCTTGTATGTGGGGCTGTCACTTGCTTCCTATGATTCGATCTATCTCGAGCAGGATTGAGGAGTACATTGAAATCGCCGCTGATTATTACAGGGGTAGTAACCTCTGTCAAATTGGCCTGAACTTTGAGCAGCAGGCGGGGTCGTCTACATTAGGGCCGTAGTAAGATACTAAGGTGACTTCAGTCTCCCCCATCCTACTCTCATCTGAATCCATCTCCCGTGCCGTCGGTTAAAACAGATTTAATAATACAATTGTCTCCCTTCCTAATCAAAACAGCGACTCCCTTATTGTGTGTCGTATTTTGTGAGCAAAGAGAATGTTCAATCCATTTGAACTTACCGAAGATGTCTTTGATCTCTAAATAGCACAAGTGCGTTTCCTGTATGAGGAGTATTTGCGCTGCCGATTGCTCTAGGTATTTCATAATCTGCCGCACCCTCCTGCCGCCACGCAACCCGTTAACGTTCCAAGATATGACCTTTATCTTTATGGTATTCATTTATTCACTAACCCCTTCACTTCTCTACAGCCGTTGGCCTGCGCTATCATAGTTAAGAATACTGGAACGGGATATAAGGACATTTTTTGATTTTCTCCCTCTGCAACCCCACTGGTTCGCCCCCCTCCCTTTCTAACCCCTGTGACCCCCCCCCCCCTACCTACTTCTTCCCTGGGGAACCCTCCCTTAATCTCGGGCATACACCCACGGTCGGAGTCCCACCCCAATGTGCGGCTTTCTACAACGTGATTGAAAATAAGAGATGAAAAAAAAAAACGAGGAAAAAGAAGGTAAAAAAGTGTAATAGGCAAACCGCTGAATAGTGTCAGTCTTGACTCCAACCCTCTCCGCCTCCTCAAATCAACAGTTACTTTACTTAAACCATTATGTGTCAAGTTAGATTATACTATGCTTACTATATTTTACAGTCTGCTCCACTTCGCTATCATAATCATCCTCCCCCCTACTGCCTCTCTTTCTTATCTTGCCAATTAGAGCATCAACCTCCTCTATATGTCGCATATTGTACATGTGGTTATCCCACATAATGCGAAGGGATGCTGGAAATCTGATTTGAGTCTTGGCCCCCAGTTGGTTCAGTATGGTCATCCTTTTGCCCAGTTCCCATTGTCTTGTTGCTGTTCTATGGGACACATCCGACCGAATGGAGAAGGAAAATGAGGTAGAAAACAGGTTACATTTCAATTGGCCAGCTTTTAAGGCAAGAGATAGTATCCTCTCTTTGAGGGAATACGTTAGGAAATTGACCAACATTTTCCTAGGGCGATCTTTTCCTGGCACTCTTCTGTACGGGTCCCGATAGACCCTTTGTATGTCTGATGACAGGACCATCTGAGCTTTTTAGGATGTGGGTTTTTAAGAGAGAGACTACGAAGCTCTTTATGTCGACTCCCTCAATGTCCTCCGGAATATTCAGTAGTTTTAAATTATTTTTCCTAGAGTGATTCTAAAGCCTTTCTATATCATCCTGCAGCTCCTGATTTTGCCGGATCACCTTACTCAATGTGGATGAGGAGGTCTTTATAGATTCCTTTATTTTCGGTATCTCTGCCTCTAAGGCATCAGTCCTTAGCGATATCTCCTCGACTCTGGATGATAGAATGTCCCAAGATGTCTGGATAGCCACTGGGTTTGCTTGTGAAGTTGTAAACCTCTTGCCTATATCGTCAAATCTCCTGCCTATATCGTCTCGTAGGCTTAGCAGGATATCCGCTGAGGTTCCTGGAATGGAGGTATGAGGAGGTGGAGGTACGCCAGAGTCTTTCCCTGAGTATCAAGGGCATCTGAAACATCTGAACCTTGGGGTGGGGAGCATGGCGGTCGGAAGCTAACGGCCACAGGCGGAGCTCCCGAGATGTGCAGCGTGCGTGTGCTACGCTGCTGAGGGGATCAGCTGACTCTGACCCTGCCGACTCTGTTTCCAGCGGCACTTCACCTCGCGCCGCGTCCTCGCTAGTCCTCAGCTGCTGCTGTTTCACTCTGCCTCCCCCCGGCTCTCAAAACCTCGACCTGTGGAGAGAGTCAGAACGGAGGCGTAGCGGTCCACGAAAAGGAGAAAGTTTCCAGCAACTTGCTTTAATGGAGGTTTGGATCGGTTGTTGTGTTGCCCTCGCGGGGTGGGTGGGGTCTGTTCTATACGCTATCCTCTGTGTAGTTCAGTAGCAGCGCACCTGCTTTGGAGGTTGTTTTTTCTTGCGTTCTCTCTCTTTTTTTTCATTGCTCGATCAATGCCGACATTTAGTGAGTGAGAGGACAGGGACATTTTTTTTTCGGGCCAAGCTGTTGACACTGAACATTAAAGTTGATTTGTAAGCCCCATTGTGGGTTGCCATATTGCGGCTTAGCTAGCCCGCAGTTGCCTTACTCCACCTTACCCGCGTCCCAAAAAGAAGTTCCTGAACGGAGGTAGACAAGGTTGAAGCCGAGTATACCAATGGTGTGGGAGAGACTCATAAGCAACAGTAGTGACTGTGGAGACACAGAAGTAGGGGTGCAGGTGTTATCTGGGTGTCGTATCTTAGAAGCTGCAAGGAATTGGAGGAAGCAAGCCCCTAGTATTTTAGGGGGCGCCCCACGAGGTAACAGCGTGACAGCAGCTATCGCAGCCATCGCAGTGAACCTCCCACGCAGAGAGAGTAAGGTTGGAGAGGGAGAAGGGTCTGATGGAGGCAACTTGTCAATACTGCACCACGACCTCAGTATACTTCCCATCACTAATTGTGAGCTGCTACTGTCCCCGGGGACCAGGGGACCACACCAAGGGCAAGCCGGGGGGCAAGTTCGGGAGGTTGTAAAGATTTATAAAGACAAGAGGCCACTTAACAGCGCTCAGTGCATGGAGAGTAAAGGGGAGGCGGAACTGGACTGTAGTCCCCTGAAAAGTAAAGGCGACACTCCACCGAAACACGAGTTGGGGAGATACACGCTGCGGAATAGAGCATTAGTAATTCCACCAGGTCAATCCACATTAAGTGAAGGGCTACCACCAATTGTAGAGGTTAAAGCTGGGAATAGCAGAACACGAGGGAAAGGAACTAACAGCTCAAAAGGGACACCGAAGGACGCCTCGGAGGATACACCCTGTAAAGCAAAGTGGAAAAGCAAGAAACAGAAGAAAGCCTGTCTCTCAGCAAAACTAAAAATAACACCATAATTGAAGTCATACTACAAGATTTGTAGTACATCTTCCACCTCTACCACCGCTATTACCGCTTCCTCTACCCCTACCTTTACTGCTGTACCCACCCCAGTTCCCCTTCAAAACAACAAAATGTCAGCTAAGGAAACTACGGCTCCAGCCAGCTCAGCCCCCTGCGTAAAAACTATAAGTGTGAACAGCAAGATAAGGGACCCATCCCTAGGTAAAGCAAGGCACGCATCGGTACAAGAAGGTCTAACTGAAATACACCCATCAGTGGAGCTCTCAAATAGCTTTCCAGCTCTTGTCGTACAAGATCTGGATATGACTCCAGTCATTGATGAGGGAGGGAGCTACGAGGGCAATGAGGGTCCACTAGCCCAAATACAAGCTCAAGCGCAAGCTACTGCGGTACCGGGTATCTTATCAACCCCCAACTCAATCCCCAATCCATCGAGAATCACCCATTTCACATGTTCCCATTATGTATACAACAGCAATAAGACAGGCAGTAAATGACCCACTCCAGTTCAAAATGTTGACATGATGTATCCTGATAACCAAGCATAACCTGATTCCCATCATCTACAATGTGATTAAACCCTAAATCATCACCATCTGGACCCACAACTATCAAACTCTCATTTACTCAAGAATCTCCCAACAACTGGTAGTACTGTGCCAACATGTAGCCAGACCATGCACCCCAGTTTTCTCTTCTCCTAAGTGATTTGTCACTTGAACAATATTTAGCTATCCTACGGAGATTCTACCTTTCCCCACTGTCCAGCATCACATGCCACTGATGAACCTCCTAGACTTAGGAAAGGACCTCGGAATTTGCTCATACCACTCTGCAAGCGTCCCTCCTCACTTTGACCCTGCTCGATTGACCCCTACCTTTGCCAGGAGGATAAAGGCAAACACTCTCGTCTCTGATACTTTCCCCTCAACCAACTCCTTTATCCAACATGGTAACATTTTCGTTGAAGGTTTTCTCCCTCTCATACCAACAAAAGGCACCACACCAGTAGCAGCATTTTCAGTGGTGCAGTATGCAGAAATCAAGTCACAAATAGCTTCTTCAGAGCCAATTCGATAGCATCCTTAACCATGCTATTGGCTCTCTCCACAATTCCATAGATTTGGGGATTGTAAAGCGATGTGTGAGAATGTTTGATTCCACAAAAACGAAAGAAATCTCATTTCCCCAGATGTCAACTGCATTCCATTGTCTGTTATAAGCCCAGATGGGTAACCTTCCTCCCTGAATATCTCCTGCAAGACTTTTCTAGTAACCTGGGTAGTGATTTCAGGCAATAAGCGCTCCTCGGTTGAGAATAAACACTGCAATAGGATGTGCCGGTAGATACCGGTCAGTGAGAGAACGAAACACTGGGCTTCTAACAAAAGAAAATGTGATTACTAAAACGAATTAGATAGCATTCAAAAAAGGTAAAATCAAAAAGAGTAAAACCAAAAGAGTGGTCAGAGTAAGAGAATATAGCAGAGATTGTCCGGGGGCCTCACAAGGTGCACTTATTACAATAACATTTATGTGTGTATGTTTTTGTGTTAAGTTGTTTGCTATCCACAACCATTTTCCCTATTTTTCCCACAGGTTTTTTTCCAAGAATTCAGGAGAAGAACACAATTTTGATTGAGAATCACAGTTTGTGATTCTGTTACTACTGTCGACGTGGATAGGGTGCGCCTTAGCGAGCGTAGACCATCCCGTCGGCTCAACATTGGTCCTGACGAAAACCTTACACGTACACATAGGTTGAAACATGTAGACCTCTTTTTAAATAATATAACAAGACTTATTTAAACACCAACAGCCTACATAATTGGGCAATAGGTGTCCCACTTTTTGTAATCAGTATCCAAGACACTCCAGAATAAACTCTACGAGTGGGTAGCATTGGATACTTTTTAAACACATTATTACCTCTCTTGTACACATAAAAAAAAGAAAAGAACCAGCTCCAATGTAGTCAGGTGTCGCAGCACACCTGGTCGGCACTCGGCTGTCCAGGTGGGACCCCGATGATGAAGCATGTCACCAACTAGGTTGGTGAGTGAGGGGTCTTCTAAGGACAAAGGCTGTCCCACCACGGGTTGTGAATAACGCACCTCGCTGTCCTCCCTACTAGGGGTAGGGTTCTACTTGAAGGGTTTACTCCTTAATTTAACTTTCAGTGCCATGGGTGTAACACCATATACTATGGCCTTGCAAGACAGTTCAATTTGTCAATCGGGGATTAGCCTATTTGTACATGGGCTCAGAGCTCATATATTGGCTCTGGATGGGAGCGCCCTAGTGTGCACAGTCTAAAAGTCAGCAATAACATTCAGCAAAAAAGGGTGTGTTTTTCCACATAAGTCAATGACAACTCCAAAGGATGTGGCTTCTGTGGTCTTAGAAGGGCAAATTTATTTTACTTTTTGTTCTGCTAGTCATAATTGGGCAACATTATTTGAGTTTTGGAGCAAAAGAAACATTACAATGTTGTCTCATAATGAGTGAATTCGAGGATGTTTAGAGATATCTAATTTTGATTGTTGCAGATTTAGTATATGTTTTTGACGGAATGGTTTCCAAAATGTCACATGGAGTTTTCCATATACTGGAGTGTGAATTGTCCAGGCAATCTCCATCTCTATCCCCAGAGGTCCCATATAGATTGAAAAATGGGGAGAAAGCATACAACTTGAGGAATGCTGCTGCATATTATATTCGCCTCGAGCAGTTACTTTCTGTAAGGAATAAGGCTTACCAACGTCACACTTTATCCTGGACGCCCAAGTATGCAGAGAAGGTACAGATAGGGCTTTTCTGATTGTCACAAATAGGGCTGCTGAGAAAACCAGTTTGTGGAGTGAATTATTCAGGATCTTAAGGGTTGCAGTTTTGGGGGTAATTTCTGAATGGAAACCGGAGGGTGCATTGAGTGAGTTTCATCTTGCACGTGATTGATTAGCTTTTCAATGGTTAGAGTTTAGTAAAAGAGTGGAATTTAGAGTGTGTTTTAGGAGTAGCTTCCTTGAGTAGAGGAAATACTTAACCAGTTTCAGTCAAGAACGGACCCTGTGGCTAAAGATGCATTTATAATAAGGTGCCTGCAGTTTATTAAGAGGTCAGAAGACTTGGGCTTTTGACAGCAAGGGGTCAGAGAAGTAGCTGGTTAATTTGTAGTGACACTTTTTTAACTCACTGGAAACAAATGTTTTTTTTAATTTAATTTATACAACCCTTAAATTCTTTGTCTCAGTAAAATTATAAATGCAGGAATTGGGAAAAATGTATCTGGTATGTACAGAGTGAGGCAGTTATCAAGTAATTTGGAATGCTCTCATTTTCAAGTGCTCCAGATAGCGGTGTATGCTGTTCTGCACGTAAGTTTGAAGGATTGGAACTGTGTCAGATGAGTTCACTTTTATTTGTTGTTGGACCCAACTTGGTTTGTAGATGCGAGGATTTGCTGTTATGCCACATCCATGCCACCTTGTGAGCGACTCTTCTGTCATGGCTGGGTTACTTTGAGACTTAGGGATTGCAAGGACTCTCGGATTGGAGTCACACTATGGCATCGTTTTCATACTTTTTTTCAATTGGGTTTGGAAGTAGAGGTTAGAGAGTTTCTTTAATAATGGTTTGGCTGTCTTTTCTGGATCCTCTTATGCATGTGGTTACAGCTTCACTGCAGATATGGAGTCACATGGTAAAACGTATGAGCTGGTGGTCTTTGGTGGGCTTCTTGCATATGGGACATTGAGCTTAAATCGGTTTGATTACTATTATCATTTTATTATTGTCATTTATAAATATTGAACCTAGCCCTAAAGAGCAACAGACTGCCGAAGCTGAACATAGCAAGACAGAAGTGCTCCTCTTTTAGAAGAACACCTCCCCTTGGGACGACACATGGTGGCCCGCTGCACTTGGACCCTTACTGACCCCCACCAACCATGCCCACAACCTAGGCTTCATATTGGACAGCGATCGCTCCATGAAATACCAGGTCAATGCAGTAGCATCCTCCTGCTTCCACAACCTCCACATGCTCCTTAAGATTGTCAGATGGATCCCATCAACACCAGAAAAACTGTGACTCAAGCCATTGTCACCAGCCGACAGGACTATGGAAACGCTCTCTATACCGAACAACCAGTACAGGATGTGGCTTAACAGTTAGAGGGTTGATCTAGAAGCTGGGGAACCAGGTTCGAGTCTACAGGGAAGTTCAACATCCTGTGATTCTGGGCAAATTACTTAATCTCCCCTTACCTAACAAAATGAATGTGTTCATCTGTAACGCAACTGATGCTCATGTAAAGCGCTCTGATGCCTTCGGGTCAAGTTCACTCTATTTAAATCTAAACTTAAAAAAAAACTCCCATCTCCTAAAGCGACTACAGAACGCCCCAGCCAAACTCATCCTCAACCTCCCCAAACGGACCAGCACATTACCCCCCTCCCCAGAAGACTACACTGGCTCCCAGTCCAGAAGAGGAGAAAAGTTCAAGCTCTGACCCATGCCTACAAGGCTCTACACATCACCGGACCCTCCTACATCAACCAACGCATGACGTTCCACCAACCAACCAGACAACTCCGATCCACCTCCCTCCTCCTTGCGTGCGTCCCCTGCATCCGGCGAAGCCGCAGTGGAAGTCATTCCTTTTCCTACCTCGCCACCTATACCTGAAATTACCTCCCGCTCCACCTTCAAACCTCCCCCTCACTCGACAACTTCAGGAGGGGACTCAAGAACTGGCTCTTCAACTAAGGCTCTCTATCCCTCAGCGCCGGGATACCCCTGGGGTGATTTGCAATGACATACAAATATTGATTGATTGAGTGCTTGCCACAGCAAAAGGATACATAACCAACATTTGAAAATGAGAAGGACTGAGCCAGTCAGGACTGAAATCTGATGGGAGGAGGTTTTCTTGGACGGCACAACTGAATTAGTGCTTAATTCTATATCTCATTCTACAAATAATTCATGGACAGCAGGAATCTCTTTATGTAACGTTTGTCTAGTTCATCTTGTGTGCAAAGAGTCAAATCTATAGGATTTCTTTCTTGGAAGACAGCAAGCAACAATGTTTGGCATCCAAACACATCATTAAAAGCCAGCTGCTAGATATGATAATTGCCCCAGTTGACCTTAATGCTTCCGTCTCTTAGCAGCTTCTTGACTGGTCTCTTAGTTCATGAACTTTCCAATACAATAACAGGTGAAATTGCCTCCGATTGCAAAACACCCAATGATAAATATGTCTAGAGGAATTGTTATACCTCTCCATGCTTGTAGTTCTAACCTCTTGTTATTCTTCTATTGTCTTTTATAAAAATCACTTCTTGTATTGCATATTAATCAGAATATTCCCATAGTTCGTTTCTCTTTGTATTCATCATACACTCATACTGACTGTCATTGTCACAATGCTCTCTTTTTTCCACCAATGTGCTATTAAATATAGAGGGGGTCTTACTTCCTATTAAGATGATTGGCTATGACTTGGGTAATTAATTTTCATCTCTTCAATTTTCAGTGTTTAATCATTACCAGTGACCCACTAACCATATACAGAATCGTTTTACAACCGGGAAGATGACAGGGAAAACAGTTCTTCCTTTCTTAATAAGACTTGTGACAGAATTGTCTTTTATCAGAAGGAAACATGTATTCTTGATCACAATCTCCAGGCCGCACATGATAGTGTTTCTGTTTGTTTTGTAGCATAGAAGGATGAAACCTGCAGGTAGTGGTGTCCAACTAGCCGGGTCTGTTGGCTTAGTGGACTGATGCGTCTACTGCAGCGGCCTGTGTTTGACCTCATGGTCACAGGTTCAAATCTTGGCGGGTCCACTCAGCCTTTCATCCATGTGAGGTCGATAAAATGAGTACCATTGAGTGGGGTAACTACAAACATCTGCTTTCAGAGCCAAGATACCCGTAGCAGTGAACGTGCGCTTTACAAATACTCGTTATGTTAACTCCAACTTACAGTCTCATTTTGTGCTATATAAATAAATTCCACTTGAATTTGTTGTTAGCAAATTCGACTTGTATGGATCCGGACCACTGGACATCCCTATATTACGTAATGATCATTGTGTACTAGATACAGGGAGTACCTGCCTGCTGGTAGTGTTGGATTGCCTTTGATAGAACACAAAGGAACCAAAATGTTGATCCCTTCCAAGCAGCACAGCCTTCTTATTTTGAATGAATCCACAATGAAATGCTATTTTCTTTTTCTTCTCGTTTTCCGTTTTGTACTCATGTTCTTTTTCACCATTTTTTTTTTAACTAGCTTCAATCCATTTTATTCATTCATCTGATATGCAAAGATGTTCTTAACAAAAACATTAGAGGTGGTTGCCACATGTCACGTTTTCTTTATTGAAAAGCCCAATGCATTTCGGGATTAAATAACAAGCTTTACAAAGCAGTTTTAAATTATTGCCTGTAAAACTGCTTTATAAAGCTTGTTATTTAATTAGATGTGCAACAATAACGTTGTTGGTTATGTATATGAATTTGTTTGTCTTTTAGATGCCCCTGACGAAGGGAGCAATCCCGAAATGCATTGTAACTTTGTATTAAATATATGAAGCCATGATAACCTTTAGTTTGTATTGTACAGCATTCAGCAAGAAGCTTGTGCTATTGAAAAGTAAATAAAGATATTAAAGTAGAAGCAGCAATTTAACAAACAGAGGTCGTTACATTTTCTTCTCTATTTGTATAGTGTGGTGCAAGAAGATCTCATAGGCGTTGCTGTGTATAATTCTATAGTAGGATAAATTAATTCAGTACCATTTACGGCGCTTGCTTATTTGACGCCTTCTTTTAACTTCAACAAAACTACAACACTGCCAATACCGCTACATCACTTCTACACTCATTTGTGAGACACCATATTGAGCATGCAACAATAAGTACCTTTAGGCTTCTTTTTCTGCCTTGAATTAATCTTTTATTTTAGTTTTCACATAACAGAATTCAACTTTTTATTCAAATCCACTCACAGTATTCACATTATACCTCGTCACAAAATCTTTTTTATACAAAATTCTACTATTTTACTAAAATACCAGACTCACTACACCCTCTCCTTTTCTTTCATTCAGCATTCAACACACTCACACAACCATAACTTACAATTTACTAAACAAAACTTTTTGGTATTGTTTGAAAATACCAGTCATAGTTCACACAAGCTAGGGGTCAGTCCGGGAACTTTCCTTCAATTCAACAACCAGGGACGGGTGTGAGAGTGGGTGCACCGAGCTCCATCACCTTGGGAAAGTGAGAGGGAGTACCACTGGTGACCACCCGCCCCACCTTTTAACCCTTACCCTGTGGGAATATCCGTCCCCGTATACGGTGACGTACCTGTGTCAGCCACCCTCCTTCTCCTGGAGAATGGCGGGAAGTCGCGTGTTGACTCTGGATCCTTAGAACCTCTGGGACGGTCGGCGCCTTCTCGGGCTAGTCGGCAGATCCTGTCAAGGGACGGTCGTTCTCTGTCTTCTCTGGAGTCTTTCACAGGCTTTCCTCTCTCCACGCTGGGATCCGTGCAAACGCCGCAACGTATTCTGCGTCTTCCGCCTAAATCTCCGGCTCGCCTCCTGATAGGACTGGTTGTCCTCCTGACGTCGTCTCTTGGCCCTCCTCCTCTGGTCCTTCTTGATTTTTCTTAAAGGGACCTTGAAAAAACTTTAAACAACCTAGTTAATTGGCAGGGGTTGGAACTACCCTCTTTTGAGGCTTTTATGAAGGAGATTATCTCTACAGTAATTAAATCTAATTCAATCATAAGAAAGATCTCCTTCCCTAAAGCAGTTATTACCGTCAACAAGGAAATAAATAAGTTGGTGAGGGAGCAATATATTTGTAGATCAGCAGAGAGGCTTCAGAAAATATCTCTCCTCAAAAGAAGGAGAAGCAGGGTAAAGAAAAAAATTAAAAAAGAAAAGGAGGACTCCTTATGGATCGGCTTGCGGGAGGCTGCTGTCCAAGGAAAATCTAGACAGTTTTGGACTCTCATTAGGGAGGGTTGCGGTACAAGAGTGCGTCCCCTCCCAATTCCTATCTCGGAACAATCCTGGGTAGATTACATTTAAAATTTATATGCCAGGAATGACCTGCGAGTGGAATTTCGGAGAATTGGTGAAGACATCATTTCCACAATTGAGTCCCCTTCTGAATTATCCATAGAACTGGCCATTAAGGATATGCGACCATCAGGAGCTATGGGACCGGATGAACTCCCGATATCAGTCCTGAAACAAGATCCAGTATCTTGGAGCAAAATTTTATTCCCTTTATTCAGGATCTGCTTCATTAAAAAAATTATACCATCCTCTTGGAAGGGGAGCATCTTGGTGCCCATGTTTAAAAAGGGCGATAGAAATCTTCCCAATAATTATCGACAAATAGCCCTCCTAGATGCTATCGGGAAGGTTTTTTCTAAATGCTTATTGTCCTTAATTAATGAGTGGGTGGCTCTAAATCAAATTTTGCCACTAGAACAAACAGGCTTTCGCAAGGGGCATGGAACCCTGGATAATCTCTCCGCCCTTCAGATTATTACTGATAAATACATAAGGGTACGTGGCGGAAGAGTGTATGTGGCTTTCATAGACTTCTCCACAGCATTTGATAAGGTTGATCGCCCTCTGCTGTGGAGAAAGCTATCTGCTTTGGGTATGCCCCCTCAATTGTTAGATATGATCCAGGCGCTACATACAGACACATGGTGTCAAGTTCTCCAAGGAGGAGATAGAGGATTGTCTAAGATCATTTCCTCAATTAATGGCCTTAAGCAGGATTGCCTCCTTGCTCCACTGCTTTTCTCTCTGTATATTGCAGATCTACCCTCCTCACTCTCCTCTTGCGACGATATAGCTCCAGTCTTGGGTGGAAAACACATCTCATGTCTGCTATATGCGGATGATATTTTAATAATGGATCTCATGCCTAAAGGTCTTGCCAAACGCCTCCATGCTTTACATTTGTATGCAGAAACCCACTATCTAAAAATCAATGCAGCAAAGAGTAAAATAATGTGTATTTCAGGCCGGAAAAAACATAAGTTTGAGAACTTTGTCTGGTCCGTGGGAGGCGACAAACTTGAGGTAGTAAAGAGTTATGTGTTCTTAGGAAAAGTAATTTCAGACTCTTTAAGTGATAAATCCCATATCGGCAACAATGTCCGGAAGGCCCTATCCCAAGGGAAAAGCTTAAGTGCACTTTATTCGGCAATGGGAAGAAGGCATTGTTCCTATTTATTGGAGGTCTTCAGGGCAAAAATTCCTTCTACCCTCCTATATGGATTGGAATTGCTCGACCTAAGACATTGGGATTTTTTAAATGTGGTCGAAGGGAAATTATTAAGAAGCGTAACCTCCATTAATTCCGCTTGCTCAGTGGCCGCTTGCAGACTTGAGTTCGGCTTGCGCAGCAGTTGGGTGCAGGGCCTGGCAGCGGTAATACGTTGGGTTGCAAGCTTAGCCAGAGGAGAAGCGGGGACTATGAGAATTCTCTTAAA
This sequence comes from Lissotriton vulgaris, assembly GCF_964263255.1. Classification (NCBI taxonomy): domain Eukaryota; kingdom Metazoa; phylum Chordata; class Amphibia; order Caudata; family Salamandridae; genus Lissotriton; species Lissotriton vulgaris. The sequence continues at coordinate 1,222,476,538 of NC_141693.1, forward strand.
GGCGGAATTATTGGGAAGTTTAAGAGAATATTCCTTAATCGTTAAAAACTTTAGAAAGGCTGTATCGCTTTTGCAGCTGGAGGAGGATATCCTCTTTTCCTTATCCGCACCACAGCTAAAGTCTGTCTTAAAAGAGGCCTCCTGGGACCTTAGCTACAGATTGGACTGTGCCTCAATTCTTGCTAAGAAAGGTGTTAATACCCTTACTGACTCATTTGCAAGAAAATTTGTGCAACCCTATGTTACTTGGAATTTGCCCCATAGCGTTCGGAGATTCTGGTTGCTCTTGAGGCAGGACTTGCTACCTCTAAATAACCTCTTGTTTAAATGGTATGGAATCCCTGCAATTTGTGACCTTTGTCATTTGTCTACCCAAGATCGAATGCATGTACTTTTTATATGTCCAGTACTGCGTCCTTTTCGCCGTAAATGGTTAAGGCAAATATGTTTGCAAATGGGTATTTTAAATGCTAATTCTTTTATGTTTGCCCTATATAACCCTACAAATGAGAGATTCTGTTTTAACATTTTTAACTTTTTTAAATGCTTTTTAGCTATTTATTGAAGGCTTGCTTATGAAGTATGTATCTATGAATTGTCTTGTATTGCGGTAACTGTTGTAAATTGTCTTTTATTTTGGTAATGAATAGAGTTTTGTATTGTGTGTTTCTCTTATGTGGACCTCCCCGGAGTTCCAAAACATAATAAAGATTGAATTGAATTAAAGGGACCGCTTATACCCTGTATAGCAAGCGGTATAATGTCAGTATCACCGTCAGACGAGTTCTGATTCCCCTGTGATCCGTGACAGTATAACAATACATAGGTTAACCAATTTCAATGTAATTGGACTCAGTTTTTTAACTTTCTATAGCTGGTAAAACAAATGGTCTACGCGTTTCGAACTCTGGATTGGTTAGGAGTTCTCATCAGGACCACGCAGCTGAAAAACAAAAGAAATTAATCTTGTGTAAACTTTACAAAGCCCACGTTAGGAAAGCGATCCGAACGGAGGTAAACATCCTTGTGAAAGATCGTTAAGCGGCTCTGTCGACTGTTGCTCCAGTTCGGCACCTTACGAATACTCCGTTTCTCATTTTTTAGGCTCTTCCCAGTATTCTCAGATAATTCTGCTGCCAAATACAATAAAGCAAAAACCAGCAGAGCGCTTTTTCTAAAGTAAAGGAACCTTTGGACAATTACAGTTCTCTCGTAAGTGGCAAAATAGCGTTGACCGACTAATCGTTGGCATATCACTTCTAGGCACTTCAATTGCTACAACTAATGGTGTGAGCCAGACGGTTACCTTGTGATGGAATATCTATGTAAGTAGAGGAGAGCTCTATTTTGACTGTGGTAAAGTGAGAAGTGGTTGTCTAAGAGTTATAGAGGGATGACCATCTGCCCCTTGTTTTGTCTTTTAGATTTAGCATACATTCTCAGGTCGTATTGAAAATTACAGCTCAGAGATAAGAGTCATAGTAGAGAGCTATAAAGCATAGAAAAGCATCAGTGGGCTTTGTGAAGTCTATACGAGATGAATTTCTTTTGGTTTTCAGCAGAGTGATCCTGATGTGAACTCTTAACCAATCCAGAGTTCGAAACGCGTAGACCATTTGTTTTACTAGCTATAGAAAGTTACTAGATAGATAGATGTGTTTATTGATTGATTATTTTAAATCTTTACCAAAAGAGAATGCACAATATAAAATTTCAGTTATAGTAATACAGTAAAAGTAAAATAAGCGATAATTTCATAATCTTAAAAATTCTGAAATATAAACAGTATCATAGTTAATTTATTTTTTTTAAATCCATTTTTTTCCATGGACTTATTAAAAATTTTGAGAGGGCAGAGTTAATATGTATATCTTCCAAGCAAATACATTGAATTAGTGCTTGTCTACATGTCCTTATTGATCTTTCATTGAAATGCCTTTTTAAAAGTGTTAATCTTTCATTTTTTTGTTCCGGGCAAAGGCACAATAGATGTATGATGTTTTCTTCTCGTGCATTACACAATCGACATGATATATTATTTTCAAGCTTTTTCCATGGCAGTGCATGAGATTCTCCGGGCAGGATTCCGAACCGGGCTTTCATGAATATATTTTTATGTTTCCAAGTCCAAGCTGTATTCAAATATTTTTGCGGACTCTTTTTTTTGTAACTGTTTACTATAGACCAAGCATGTTTCCTTTTGACCAGGGACTCTTTGTCACTTATTACAGATAAAATATCAGTTGTCTTATTTACAATTTTTTTAAATGATTCATGAGGAATAGTGGTCAACCAAGTCTCCTTAAGCCCAAATTCATCCAAAGCCTTCTTGAGATACTTCCAAGCAGATAATTTACTATTGCCCTCTACTTTCCATAAAAACTTTGAGATTAAATTGTCCTTGTCATTTTTTACCCTATACCAAACTTTAATAGTGTTACCCATTCGAGCATGTAGTTGGTTATTCAAGCCAAATTCTAATCTAATTTGGGACTGTGAGGCATTTTTAGGTAAGCTGAAAAGGGATCGAAAAGTTTTCGAGAGTTCTTTGTTTATTATTATTGCGTCCTTTCCGTTCAATGCTTTACTGCCATAGGTTAGGGAAGGTAGCAATTTTGCAGATATGACTTTAAGTAGCGGCTGGAATGTTAAATTGCTGGTGGATTTTTTTTATCTTACCAAATGCATCTGTTGTGAGTACGCCTTCCAGGCGATGTCCAATTTCTGAGGTTTAAAGCTACCATTATCATCAAAAACCAGTCCTAGGTATCTATAGGTTTTAGTTTGCTCCAGTTTTCCCTTACCTAAGAACCATTTCATATTGTATTTACTTCTTCGATTTTTTGAGACAACCATAACTTTAGATTTTGATTCATTTATTACCATTTTATTTTTTATTGCGTACTCCTGTATACGTGTAATTAACCTTTGTAAGCCCACCTTTGTTCTACTTAAAAGAATAACATCATCTGCATATAGCAAATTTGATATGTGCTTATCTGTAAGTTTCGGTGGATGGGCATTTATCTTGTTCAATGCTTCGGTTAGATCAGTTAAAAGCAGATTAAATAATAAAGGTGCCAATACGCAGCCTTGCTTAACACCTCCAAGCGTTGGTATTTCCCCAGTTAATGATCTGCCGTTCCCAATACGAACTTTGGCCCAGGTTTTTTTATACAGGAGACTGATCAGGTATATTAAAGGCTGAGGAATCCCTTGTGCTTGTAACTTTTTCCATAAAAGATCTCTGTTGACACAGTCAAAAGCTGATTTAAAATCAACAAAACATAGAAACAGTGATTCACCCTTTAAGATTGCATTTTCCATTAAAATAGATAGTGCCAGGATATTAGAGGATGTACCAAGACCTTTAATGAAGCCGGTTTGGCTTGGTGGAAGGATATTTTTCTTTTTCACCACGTCAGAGAAGATTGTTAGCAGATAGGATACAAAAAGTTTTGCATCAGTGTCTTGTAGCGTTATTAAACGATAGTTTTCAGGAAGCGCCCAATCTCCTTTTTTAAAAATTGGGGATATTAAGGAGCCTCTCTAGCTTTCAGGTATCTCCCCTTTACTAGCTATTTCTTTAAAGATCTTTACAAGTACTTCGGCCCATGTTTCTGGATCATCTTTGTATACAGAAAAAAGTATCCCGTTCGGTCCTGGTGCTCCATTTTTTTGCTTCTTTATTAGTTTAACAATCTGCTCCTGTGTTATCTCCATGACTGGTTCTTGATTTGTTATTGCAGTTTCCTTCCATAGGTTATGGTCTTCAATTCCCTGTACTGCTGGATGTGGATTTAAATGATGGCTTAAAAAATGTACCCATTCAGTTTCAGTCAACACTGATGAGACTATCACTTTATCCGGCCTATTTAGGGTATTAACCATCTTCCAGAATTCCCTCGAATTTCCTAGGTTACTAGCATAGAATATACGAGTCCAGAGAGCGTTATTGGCTTCGTTTTTTTCATTCCATATTATCTTCTTTAAATTTTTATTTGCCACTTTCAGGGCCATTCTAATTTCTTCTATATCTGGGAATTTAGTCAGCTCTTTCCTTAATTTATTTCTGGTTCGTTTCATTTTCTGCACTGCGTGTGTCAGATTAATATTGGTTACACTTTTTATTATCTGAGTCATTTGGCCATCTCTAAAGATATTGGGATTACCTTTACTGGTAGGCAGTCTGGCAGTGAAACTGGCCCATTGTTCGACTGCTGTTGCAAATGGTGCCTCTTGGCTGCATTCCCGTAGCCGTTTTAGAGCCTAATCGCTTGTTAGTTGGTTGTTTCAAGATTCTGTTTCCCAAATTAACTTTTTATAATTAACGGTTCCAACTTGACCTTCAGTTGTTAGATAGATTTGGTGATTTTTATTTTTGAATGTTGTGGTAATGATTTTCTGACTATGGTCACTCTCCAAGACTTGCTTTAAATGGTAAGATATACAGTTGCCAAAGATATTTAGTGATACCATAGTATAGTCTATGCGGGATTTAGTACTGTGGGTGTAATAGGACCATGCTGGCGGTGAGTCTGTTGGAAATCTTCCATTGAGTATTCGTAACCCCAAGGCTTCCATATCCTTTATAAAATTTATACCCAATTGTTGGAGACCTTGTTTATTCAAAGGGTCTGTTACCTGAACGGGGATTGACCATTGGTGGTCTTGTGATTGCGTTACTTCGTCCCTGGTAAATGGTATTAAAAGATTGAGATTGAAGTCTCCTGAAATAATAAAATCCATAAACGAGTCCTCAATCCTTTGTTCAAGCAGGTACGTGGACAGTGCTGCGCACATGGTTTTCCTGGAGATGAGTGTAGGAGGGGTAAATATATTAACCAGCTTCAGTGATCTTTTTTGTCTGTAGATCGAATACCTTACTAATATAGACTGAAGCTTCGTACTGTTTGTAAATATTTCAGCATGTTCCGCGTTGAGATCAATTGAAATAAAAATTGCTAGCCCACCAGAGGGGCGTCCATAAGTGCTTTCCTTGATAGCAGGTATGTAGTATCCTTTATAACCATGTATTATAAACGGGGTTATTGCCCAGGTCTCTTGTAGCAGAATTATTTGATAATGCTGAAGTAGCTCGGTTATCTTGTCTAATTTATTAGTTATACCATTTACGTTCCATGAACAGATCGTTATTTCCGTAGTGAATTTGTTTGTATTTTTAACTGTTTTTTCATGATTTACTTGTCAATAGGTATTATTTCCATGTAGGGCACTTTTATTCCATAAATCATTTATCTCAATTTCGGTTTTATCGATAGTGTTTTTTGTTTGGTCTGGCACGCCTTTATCTATACGTTGATTTGGATTTCTAAGAACTGAATACGTTGGGAGGCCCTTTTTGGCTTTTTCTGGACCATTCAGATTTAAGGCTTTCAGAAGCGGTGTGGGATATTCTTTTGGCATGATTCTATTAACCAATATTCCCCATTTACAGAAGGTGTCTTCTTGCCTTATAATTTGCTCAGCTATGACAGGAGAGGCAAGTGTTATTATTGTTGTTGGTAATTGGCCATCTGGATTTTCTAAGAATCCAACAGAATCAATATCTTTAGTTGTCACTTTTTCCAGAGACGGAACTGATGAAAAAAGGCACAATAAGCTGCCTCTATTGAGCGTATCATGTCGACCTCTGGACTCATATATTGGTTTAAATGTTAGTTGTTCCCGCTTATTGTCGTTTGTATCCCCTATATTATAGAAATTCGACTCTCCTTTGACAATGTTTATAACTCTTTCACTGTTAGCTGTTTTTACAATTTGTATTTGATCTTTTTTTGTTGTTTCATTCACAAATTCTGTCAGTGCCATAGGTTCCGAGGGGTTTGCTGGTACAACCCAAGGGAGTTGACTTTTGTCTGTGATAATTTTATTTGTCGTTTTTTGTTTTTCTTTTACCAGTTTAGCTAACAAAAGTTCATTCCTATTAGCTTCTTCATTTTGAACGTAAATCGCAGGATGTTGGTCCCTTGCCACTGCATGCATTGTACCTGCGTTGTTTTCTTCCTGTACGGTGTTACCTATGACCTGTGTTATTGGCGCATTTGTATTGCAACAATTGAGTACTACTGGAGTCTTCATTTTTTCTGCTTTACCACTGGAAAGGTTACTATTGGCACTTATGAGATTTGATGTATTTTGTTTAGGTTTCTTATCTCCGCAGATAGTATTCTCCATATACTTATCAATATTAGTATTATTTCTTTTTTGCGCAAATATATCATAATACTTAACTTTTTCATTTGTCTGTATTGGCGACTTGTTACTTATTTCCCTAGTTATTTCCTTAATAGGTTGATTTTCTATATTTCCCTTAAGTGGTCTGCTTTGCAATGATTCCCCTAAAGGGAACGATCCTACTTGTTCCACTAGTTTTGCTTTATTTCGGGCTTTGCGTTACTTTTTCTTATTCCTTTTTGACATAATAAATGGGTTCTGGTCTGTGTCACTTTTTTCCTCCATTTCGGTGTATCCTTTACTTGTTTCCATTTCTTGTGCAAATTCTTTCTCAGTTTCAGTATTTTTAACCATCTCTCCTGTATTTGGAGTTAGTTGGTCTGTCAATCGATTAACAATTTGAAATTCAATTTGGCATACCTTGTTCTCTTTTTTAGTTTCTTTATTTTCAGATGGGCAAATCATACCTCTATTCCCATCTATTGATCAGTTAAGGCCCCTATTAGGCGTTGTTTTAACATCTTCTAGCATCGTACTAATAACCTCTGGTATAGTTGCTAGTTTGTTAATTATTGGTATTTGTGAACATTCTACATACGATGTCGATGTGTCTGCCTGTACTCTGGTTATCAGGGAGTTGAGGTTAGCTAATTTGAGATCTATTCCTGCTACTGTTTTAGCCATTGTGCTTAGAATATCAATTTGAATGTCCATTTTATTAGACTGAAGTGATAGTGCTTCGATAGTAAGTGCTGAAGTTTGATAGAAAATATCCCAAACCGAGGCAGAGTCCTGGTTATCAATGGATTTGTTATTTTCCCTCACCTGTAGTTTAGGATCATTACTAATAAAGACATTTTCGTTGTTACTAGTAGTATCTGATGTGAACTCTTAACTAATCCAGAGTTCGAGCGTAGACCATTTGTTTTACTAGCTATAGAAAGTTAAAAACTGAGTCCAATTACATTGAAATGGGTTAACCTATATATTGTTATACTATGAACTATGGCTGGTATTGTCAAGCAATACCAGTAGGTTTTGTTTAGTAAATTTTAAGTTATGGTTGTGTGAGTGTGTTGAAGGCTGAATGGAAGAAAAGGAGAGCATGATGTGAGTATGGTATTTTAGAGTGTAAAATAGTAGAATTTTGTATAAAAAAAGATTTTGTGATGAGTTATAATTTGAATACTGTGATGGGATTTGAATAAAAAGTTGAATTCTGTTATGTGAAAACTAAAACAAAAATAAAAGATTAATTCAAGATCGAAAAAGAAGCCTAAAGGTACATATTGTTGCATGCTCAATATGGTGTCTCACAAATAAGTGTAGAAGTGATGTAGCCGTATTGGCAGTGTTGTAGTTTTGTTGCTTAGAGAGGCTTGGCCTTACCGCTGGGAGTCCAAACCCAGTTCTGTTATTAGCTTTCTTTTAACTTCAGCACATTATTTTGGTGAGTTACAACATCCCTGTGGAATAAGCCTTCAAGTCAACTAGATCAAAATATTTGAACTGGGGAAGAAACGCTAAGAAATAAACGAGAGAAGTTGTAACACATGGCTTCACATAGATTTGAAATGACAGCAGGGCTCAATGGTTCCCCTCATGCTATTGCCGACTACGCCCAATTCACCTCCCTTCTCAAATATTGTCTGTTAATGCATGGTCACATTTATTTCCACAGTATACTTAAACATTCTCCATCAGCTGATGGTACTTGTCATTGCCTTTAACGCTTCCCGGCTCTAGGAATTCCTTTGGACAACTCCCACCACAATGTCTTTAACTCTATGCAGCACAGCTCACAAACCTGATTTGTTTTCCATTCCCCTGCTTTGTGTGGGTTTGTGTGTGTATGTTTAGCATTATAACAGTGCAAACCAGCAGTCGAAGTCCATGAAGAAAAGCATGGGAACTGTGATCCTGAGTACAATGGGAGCGTGGCCAGTGAGTGTGGGAGAGGTTAGAGACTCGGCTAAAAGAACAAAATATTCTGTAAGTATATTATTAGCCTGTGACCAACAGGTAATTGTGTATAAAATATAATGCACATACTTCAAACAAACAATAAATGCAGCTCCAATTAATCTGTGGGAAATACATGTTTGCAGTAGGACAGTTCGATTGGATAATGCGATCACTTTATAAACGTGTGGATGTTCCCAAACGGTCACTGATTTAAATCTTGTTCGGTGCCCTGGGGAAATAGAGGTGTGTATTTCTAGTGCAAAGTTTTGAAGCCTGTGACAGAAAGCTTAGTGAACTAAGTCATTAGTTTCAAATGTACTACACAAAGAATAAGATAGGTTGCCAAAAGAATCTTTTTTTAAATGTTTACAGTGCTTTCAAACATTATGTGCTAATTTTAGCTACTGCAAACCTTTTTTATAAGTTTCCTTTAAAAGGAAACATTCTAGATTCTATCAATCAGTAAAAAATCTATACTGGCTGCCAAGCAGCCGTCAGATTTGCCAATTTACCAACTGCACAAATTTACATTTTCTTTCAAGTAGCAGGCACCCTAGAGAGAAGGCTAGTTTATGCTTTAGCTGCCTCTCCTTTTTCTCACGTCATTGTAAATTGCACTCTTTTTCTCCTCCTTTCAAGCTGTGGAAGCTCAACCATTTAGGAACAATTGTTTTCCAAATGAAAAGTATGGGAACTGTTTTGATCAAATTGATAAAGCTTGGGGATGTCCATTCCCTGCACGGTCAGGGAAACATTGATTCAGCTTTTTCATGCAACTAGAAACGTATAGAAAAATTTAAATTAAAGAGGCAAAAGCATCTTGCAGATTTCCGTGAAGTGGGTGAAGAAAAGGCATTAACGTAACTTCTTTCGATCACTGTACATTTGCTGATTAAAATTATAATGGTCTGTAAGATGTTTAGTCACATAATCAACACTTTGTGTTGCAAATTTGCATTTTATCACTGTCAGCAAATTCTTGATCAAAAGATGCCTAATTCTTTACTGATGCCTGGGCTCCATTTAATCTGGGGGCAGCACAGACCAATTTTTCAATCACCTAGATTAGCCTATAGTTATTGCCTGAGGGTTCAGAAGAAGTGCTCTTTACAATAACCTGAAGCTACCCAAATAGTCTTTAAATCCTTGTTATGCCTTTCAGGCAATTAACCGGTATTTTGTTTGAAAGCTTTAATGGGTCACCAACGAAATGTTTGTTTCAGAAATACCTTGGAGCCCTAACATCGGGTATTTCCATCTATAGGTATTGAAATGGTATGGCTCACAGTCTTGTGTCTGTCAGAGACTGTTGTGCAACCTGTGCTTGCATTTCTTACAGTTTTAAAAGTATTTTTATTCACTTATTTGAGGCCAAGCAAACAGTCAGGTCTTAAACACAGAGGCTGGAATCCCCTCCATCCAGAAAAAATAGCCAAGTCTTTCTCACTGGGTGTGGCAACTCCCTACACAGTGCATAGGACCCAAATCAATAATTGGAGAATTTCCGATAACCCTTTAAAGGAGGAGCTTGCCTTACATTTCGCTCGGTAACCAAAAAAAAAGAGACTACTTAACTTCAGGAGGGCACGGATTCCTGGCACCCCTGGTTTCCTTGAATACACCACGGCTGAAGGCCCTGGTTGGCAGAATGCGGATATATTTAGTTTTTCTATAGGAATCATAGGTCACAGGAGCTGAATGTTGAGCGGTGAGTCGTGCAAGAGCAGCACAGCTACCAGCTGCGGGGGTGGGCGTGGGGGCGGGAGGCTGGTTGCGACCTCCACCCTGAGTACTCTGAGCTCTGGAGCATCAATGAGTGAGATTCAAGCTATGCACCAAAGACCCAAGGAATCTCGAGGACCCACCACGGTATGAGGAGCGTATGAGTTAGGTGCCACTTTGTCACCCAGGCAGTCGCGAGGGGCTCCTCCACCCCCTTCTGCAGTTAAAAGCCCCTTATGCCCAAATGGTGCTCGTGCCCTCACATGCCGTATTAGTCTTAGAAGTCCCAAGGGAAACAACCGGAGGAGATCCTCGTTTGCTGTTTATTCTTTATCTCCCTACCTCGTGGCCTGCATGCCAAGTCGAGCATATTGTTCAGTAAAGGGAATTTGTTACATACTGTCAAAAGACAGGTGGCATTCATCACTGCCGTTGGTTATTGGTTTTTGGAAACAATCTGAATTCGCACCTGCTCTGCTGGCCGAATTTGTATGACTTTGCTGTCGTGTATCATCAGTGAACTCACCTTTAGTCCTTGATTCCTCACGGGTGCCAATTCTGGCTATGATTCCACACGTGGGGCCTGTGTCACTGGGAAGACAGGTTTTGCGAGGCACTACCTGGGGTTGCGAGTTGAAGCTAGTAACAGGGGCATGCAGGGGGGCACGTATTAAACAACTAGCAGCCACGTGTGCACAGATACCTTGCATGAGTTTAAAAAAAAAACAACTTGCACATTCCACTACATGACTGGGCCTAGCATCTTTTTTACTGCAACAATAGTGTGTGTGATTTCTGGAGAAAAACAATCATATCTGGTGCTCATGGAAGAATGAACGTCATATTTGTAAATATTCACTGGGATGGTTTCTTTTATAACTGCTTGAGATGCAAGTTTCTGTAAACTAGAAAAGCTGTACAATTTTGCAGGCACATTTCCTTGATTTCAGTAACTGCTACAATTAGCACTATCACTCCAAAGCACATTGTTTTCACCTGGCCTGTCTCCCAAAGTAACCTGAGGGAGTGTTTTAATCTCAATCACTTGTGTAAGCTGTAAGAAGCAACACCAAATGAGGACGTGACATCACCAGTCTCTTCAATGGGAGTCAAACAGCAGAACTATCATAGCAAAGTGGCATTATTCTAAAACACACAGTCCCACAATAAAGCCTGCATGAACGTAAAAAGAAAATAGCACACAACTGTTGCAGACTGGTAGACGATCCGATTGTGAAATGAACAGAAAAGAAGCAACACATGGGCAACGAGAGATCAAGAAAACACATGCCCCGGCGAAGAAAGTAAAAAATCTGCCTTCTGGTTTGACCATGAGCCTTCAGTTTAATACTGAGATACATAAAACCTCCATATCTTGCTTCTTCTATTTCTCCCTCAGAAGAGTTGGGCTCTCTTAATCAACGCTTTCATACTGTCTCCCCTCGACTATGGAAACATCCACTACCTGCGCCTCCTACATTACCAAATTGCAAACCTGCAGGGAATACAAAACATGGCTGTGTGACCAGTATTGGCCTCAGTGAGTCTGATCATGTTTTGGAGGCACGACACACTCTCCCGTGGCTATCAGTCAAGCTCATTATATTCAAAGCTCTTAGTACTGTTCACCCCAACTTTTAAAATGCTGCTCCCAAGTAGTTAACCTCCTGACTCTCGGACCCCCAAATGATGAAGGGCGGTTCCGAGTGGTGACTGATGGGAGCCAGAGACCAGACACTGTTCTTGATCTGGCATGTTTTCCATTGTTCCTTTCACAGTTATATGGCTAGTGGGAGCGCTACACCGTCTCTGTCTCTGTTAATCAGCCTGTCTTACTTTTGACCCTCGAGTACCCTTGTGTGATTAACCTCCTGACTCTGCCACTACATCCCAACCAGCTCGCTTAGACCAGGTGTTGGGCTATTCGTACAGGCCCCCTGTTTTCATCATACTCGTTTAGAAGGGTAGCATTCAGTTTTTTGGGTCCTGTACTGTGCAACTACCTTCCCTTTAAGCTTTGACAAATCGCTCCTGATTTTACTGGAAGAGGTTCAAAAAACAATGGTTGTAGTTGGAGGGGATGTTATTCACACTATAGCATGGAGCCGCTCAGGTAGGAAGTAACTTCTTTATTTCATACTAGGTCCTTAGGTTACAGCCAGAGCCCGATAGCTCCTGTGTAGGCTTCATCCTCCTAACTGGCAGGATTCACTCAGCACACAGACCCCCCTCATCAGTCCGAGCACCATATTAATCTCAAAGCTCTACACTCAACATTCTACAGCATGCCCATTCACATCATGTCACTACATCATCCCCTTTCCTTAAAGAAGACAGCACAGCCATGCCACATGGCTACACCTATTCCTTTTTCTAATCTTAGGCCTAGGTCTGGTATGTACAAATAAATAAATAAATACAAATTATAACACTTTCTATGTGTGAACCCTCTCCTGGAACATGTTGGTAACGTTAGATGACCAATCTTCTTTTGTTTAGGGCTATAATTGCAAGGCTGCCAATTACCAGCATTTAACACACTCAGCAGAATGCAGTAATGATTCATTATTGCAGCGACGCCATGCCTGCAATCCAGAGGAAGGAGTTTTCCTCATCTTTTAATTTTGTAATTATCTGCAGTATGTTCTAGCATTGGAGCATATGTTTGATGTTGGTAGGCATGGCTTTGAGCCAACAGTGTTCAGCCTGCAAGTGGATCAATCCTGCAAACACATACTTCCTTCTTCTCACGAGCTGTGGAGGATTGATATGCAATGGGATTTGGAGTGTTACAGTTGGTGGCTACGGTGATAGTGATTCTAAAGCTATCCCATCTTTAAAATGTATTGTCTGATGTCTAACAAGAGTTCCTTTTCGATTGAAGCTTTTTCCACATATATTACACTGAAAAGGTTTCTCTCCTGTATGTATATTATGGTGCTGAGTAAGAACCTCTTTTAGTCTAAAGCTTTTTCCACATATAAGACACTGATAGGGTCTCTCTCCAGTATGTATTTTCTGGTGTCTTATAAACACTTGCTTGTGATGGAAGCTTTTACCACATGTACTACACTGATAGGGTCGATCCCGCATGCGTGTTCTCTCATGTTGTTGTTGTTGTTGTTGTTGTTGTTGTTCAGAATTTGCAGAAAGTTTCTCCCCAAGACCCAGATATGTATCCGGTCCTTTTTCTTTATGTGTACGCTGGTGTTCTATTTGACTTTCATTCAGGTAGATATCATTCTGATAGGTTATCTCAGTTCCAGAACATGGATACAGTCTCCAACTTTCCAGTGCTTTTGATTCACGTGGATTAATGTTTACATTTCCCATAGCACTCTCACATTCACTGAATTTGGCAGATACCTGTTGGTTCTCCAATACCATGGAATCGGCTAAATTACAAAAATCTAGTTGGTGTTTCCTTTTCTCCTCTCTTGTATTCTGATCATTTACTGACTGGACTTTGCCTGCAGATAGTGCACTCTCAGCAAAACTGTGAACCTCCTTTGATTTGACCTTTCCTGTGGAAGATTTGCTTTGAGCTGGTTTTCGATGACATGTGGCCAAATGCCCAGTCTTCTTTTTTCCTTCCATGCTCCCATCTGTTAAAACATAACAACCAATATATGATTAGCTTTTTACACATACATCTGTGACAGAAACTGTATATAATGTCAACAAACCTTTTGGAGAACCTGGATTATAATATTCTGTGTGGTTAATCAGGAGAGCAGTTTGACTCTCCAGACAGGGGAGCCTGGTAGAATTTTGGAGATCATGTGGATAATCATCACATGATAGAAAAACCAATTATTAGTGTAAATCAGACAACTGAAGGTTCTGAATGCCTGGCGAAGCAGTCATACTATTTTTCCCATTAAGCAGGATAGCATATCCCCTGGGAACCAGAAATAAGGACGGATAGGATTATAGGAAAAATAATTTTTTTGCACTTAAATTGGACTATGTCATCACACCCACTATGCCTCAGACCTGCATCTCCGGGAACTGTTATGGGAATGTAATATGGACAGTCTGAATGAAAAGTCAATTAGAGATATATATACAGAATATCTTCTGGGCCAAAGAATATATTCCACCATACTCATCGTTATTATGAGCAACTACGATCCAACCCCTAGTCAAGTTGATCAAACATTTTTCACATAATTCATCATGCGACTATGTTAACTACTTCTCAAAGGATGTTCAGTTTGGCAGGTTTCTTTGACCAAACCCAAGTTGAAACCATGTTCAGAAGGTCATGTTTCAGTACATACTTCCTAAAAAGTATTAAACTGCTTCACAGACTTGAGCTATTCGACTCATAAGAATTGAGGAGAATGAGGTATAAAAGCAGGTATTCAAAGCACTGTAAATTAAACAAGAAAAGATTATACTATCTGCAGGTCATGAGCCACAAACAGACGAAAACTCAAATATCAAAACATGCATTACTGGTTCAGTACTACTTATAGTTCATTGTCCAAATAAGCAATACAACCTAATTTGAATGGCCATGCTGCATGGACAACCTAGAAAATCCTAGCACAAAAGTCCCAAGTCTAAATTCTCAGCAAAATTGCCATCTTTCGTAAGAACGTGGTAAGCATGTGACTGTGCACATTAAGACGAGAAGTTCCATTTACACAATGCAACCAAACATTGGTGTTGCTTTTTTATCCTGTGTTTGAAACAACATCTGATGGTGCAACACTTCCAGATTGCTAATAATATGAGTTCACAATTCGATGTACAGTGTTCATCCAGAGTTATTACTTCTCTGAGAGCATCAAAGATGTATTACTGCAATACTATGTCCCTTGAACGAATAGTTTCTTACCTGTCGGTGTAGTTTTGCAGCTTGATGATCTTTCTGGATTCACTATGCTGTGCATATTCCGCGGTCTTGTGGTTGGGTCCGGATTCGTAGTCTTTTCTCTCTTTTTTTTTTTTTTTTTTTTGTGGCCCAGGTGGGCGTCGGCGTCACCCTTCCTTGGGTGTATTTCCGGTGACGTCGGCATGCTTCCTGCGGAAGCTCCCATCCCTGGGCGCCATCTTCGGATTCTTTTTTTCGTGTTTCCTTCGTTTCCGAAGTGATGGCAATGTTCTATGTAGGTGATTTTTCCTTAACCGCCTTGTATGTAAAATCCATTTTATCTCTTCATCTTCTTTTTTTTTTTTTTTTTTTTTTTTTTTTGACCACCCCTTTTCTCTCCAGCCTCATCTTTCTGGCGGAGGTGGGTGGGTTCGCTAGTGAATCCAGAAAGATCATCAAGCTGCAAAACTACACCGACAGGTAAGAAACTATTCGTTTTGCAGCGTGAATCTTTCTGGATTCACTATGCTGTGCATAGATTTTGTAGCGGTTTCTCATTTCCGTGGCGGCTGGGTGGAAGATGAGTTCTGGTGTCTGAATATGTGCTGGAGCACCTTTTGTCCGACTTGCGCTTCCTTGTTCATCTGCACATCCACGCAGTAGTGTTTTGTGAACGTGTGCACTGAAGCCCATGTTGCCGCCAGGCATATGTCTTGTATGGGCGTGTTAGCCAGGAAGGCTATTGTGGCCCCCTTCTTCCTAGTGGAGTGTGCACGCACTCCCTCGTCTAGTTCCTGTCCTGCCCTGTTGTGGCAGAGCTGAATCGTCTGTGCTATCCATCGTGCAATAGTGTTCTTCGTTACTGCTTTGCCCATGTAACTGTTGGCGAATGACACAAAGAACTGCTTCGTTTTTCTGTGCTCCTTTGTCCTTTCAATGTAATGCATGACCGCCCTTCTGGCGTCTAAGGTGTGCAGAGCTCGCTCAGCGCTATTGGTTGGTTTTTGGAAAAAACTCGGTATCTGTATGGACTGGTTCATGTGGAACCTGGAGACCACCTTCGGCATGAAGTGTGGGTCCGTCCTCATCACAACCCTATCACTATGTATTTGTATGTAGGGTTCCTGTAGCGTCAGCGCTTGTAGTTCGCTTACCCTGCGTAATGACGTTATAGCAACTAGGAAGGCTGTTTTCATGGTTAGCATCTTTAAGGAGGCCCTGTGCAGTGGTTCAAAGGGCTCCTTCATGAGTTCCGTGAGAACTACGTTCAAGTTCCATGCTGGTGGTGGCACCCGCTTGGGCGGTGCGATCCTCTTCGCTCCTTCCAGGAACCTCTTGACAACCTGGGATGTGAAGAAGCTCCTGCCCATCTCACCCCTTGTGTAGGCTACTATAGCCGCTAAGTGAACCCTCAAGGAGGATGAACTGAGTTTTTTGTCCAGCAAGTGTGTCAGGTATCGCAGCACTGTGGAGTCTTTCTTCATTTTCTTGTGAAGTTGTTCACGTTTGCACCACATCGTGTATCTTTTCCATTTTGCGACATAGCACCGCCGTGTGCTCGGCCTCCGTGCCTCCCGAAGGACCCTGAGGGTGCTCTCTGGCAGTCTCAAATGTGCAAACTCTATGTCCTCAGGAGCCATGCTACTAGGCTCATGGTCTCTGGCTCTGGGTGCAGCACCTCTCCGTTCTGCATGGAGAGCAGGTCCTTTCTTCTGCCGAATCTGTGGGGTGCACTCTGTGACATCTCCATGATCTGCGAGTACCATGTCTGCCTCGCCCACTGTGGCGCGACCAGTATCAGGGTCATCTTGCTCGCTCTGCACTTGCTCAGTACTCGGTGTATCAGTGGTATCGGGGGAAAAGCGTAGGCAAATGTCCCGGACCAATCTATCCATAGGGCATTCCCAAGGGACCCCTTTTCGGGTAGTCTGGATGCGAAGTACTGGCATTTCGCATTCTGGCGTGTTGCAAACAGGTCCACTGATGGCGTTCCCCACCTGTTGAATAACCACCTCGTTTCCTGAGCATTGAGCTCCCACTCGTGGGATGCCGATGTCTGTCTGCTCAGCCAGTCTGCCTGAATGTTCTCCTTCCCTGGTAGGTGTATGGCTAGCAGGTCTATCTGTAGAGGGATGGCCCATCTCCATATCTCCTGTGCCAGTGTTGAAAGCGTTGTTGACTGTGTTCCACCCTGCTTGTTGATGTAGAACATCGCCGTGGTGTTGTCTGTCTGCAGTAACACCCTTTGCTTGTACAGTCTTGTCTGGAAGGCTTTCAGTGCAAGGAAGATTGTCTTCAATTCTAGGTAATTGATATGCTTTGTCGCATCTGCTGGCGTCCACAGTCCTCTCACTTTGAGCTCCTCCATGTGAGCGCCCCATCCCTTCAGGGATGCGTCTGTGGTGATGGTCACTGTCGGAGTTGGGGGTGTTAGAGGCTTTCCCCTTGTTAGGTTCTCCATGGTCCACCATGTCATCTCCCTTTGCACTGCGTGCGTCACCACCACAAGATCCTCCCAACTGCCTGACGCCTGTGACCACTGTTCCTGGAGCCATTCCTGCATGGGTCTCATGTGTAGCCGCACATTCGGCACCAGGTGGATGCATGATGCCATCATCCCCATGATCTTGCTCGCCGTCCTCGCTGTCCGAGCTTGCCCCTTCCGGTAGAGGCGAGTTTCCTTGACCAGCGCCCTTGCTCTCTTCTCGCTGGGGAACACCTTGGCCTGCACGGTGTTGATCACTGCCCCCAGGAAGGTCTTCACTTGCTCCGGTTCCATTGACGATTTTTCCCAATGGACGGAGAACCCCAGGTTTATGAGCGTGCTCGTCACTGTCTGTGCGTGGTGTTTGCACCTTTGGTACGAACTCGCCTTCACCAACCAGTCGTCTAGATAAGGGTATACGTGTATCCCCTGTCTTCGTAGGTGTGCAGCAACTGCTGCGAGGCACTTCGTGAATACCCTTGGTGCTGATTTGAGTCCGAAGGCCAGCGTTGTGAACTGGTAGTGGCCTCCCCCGATTGTGAACCTGAGCATATGTTTGTGCTTTTTGTTCATCGGTATGTGCAAGTAGGCGTCCTTGAGGTCTATCGTGACCATGAAGTCTCCGACCTGCAGTTGCAGTAGCACCTCCTGCAGGGAGGTCATTTTGAATTTCTGTGTTCTTATGAATTTGTTGAGGAACCTCAGGTCTAGGATGGGCCTCATCTTGTCGTCTACCTTTGGTACCAGGAAGTACGTCGAGTAGACTCCCTTGTTCCTTTCCTTGAATGGGACTCGCTCTATGGCCTGCTTTTGCAGAAGTTCCTTTACTTCTTCCTGAAGCCTCGCCAGCTGGTCTCCTGCTGGCGGTCTTCCCCTTGGTTTCCTGCTTGTTGGCCTTTTCTCCAATTCCAGGCAATACCCGGATTGGATGATGTTTAGGATCCATTTGTCTGATGTGATTTCTCTCCATTCCTGGAGGTAAAATTGCAATCTTCCTCCCACTGGTGTCATGTGGTCGTAGGTGTTTTGATTGTCCCGACCCCTTGGTACGTGGTGCCCCCCCGGGTCCTTTCTGTGGCTGGGCACCCAGAGTTCTGTGGAGTCACTTCGAGGAGGGCTGCTGCCCCCCTCTCCTATTCTGGCCACGTCCGTTTCTTCCTCGAAAGGACTGACCTCTTGGTTGGTACTGCCAGGACTGTTTCTGCTGACCTTGCTGTCCCTGTGAGTCTGCCTGGTGCGTTTGCTGGAAAACCTGGTGTGATGTACCTGGTTGGTTTCCACCTCTCCCGCCGGGCCTCCGTGACGGGGTGCCTCTTCTGTTGCCTCTGAACTGCAACGCCCCCATAGACCTTGCCGTCTCATTATCTTTCTTGAGCTGGCTGAGTTTCTCGTCCACAGTTGCCCCGAAGAGCGTGTCGCCGTTGAACGGTGTGTTGAGGATACTGTGTTGCACCTCGGGTTTGAACCCTGAAATCCTGAGCCAGGCGTGTCTCCTTTCCGTGACACCCATCATCATCAGCCTGCTGGCGGTGTCTGCCCCGTCCAGGGCCGTCTTAAGGCAAGAATTTGCCGCATTTTTCCCCTCTTCGACCAACATCTCGGCCTTCTGCCTGGCCTCCTGGGGTAGGTCCTTCACCAAGTGCCCCAGGCCGTCCATGATCTGGTACATGTGCCTGTTTAGAAGAGCGTTGGAGTTAGCCATGCGCCAGTGGGTCGCAGCATTCCGTTCGATCCTTCTGCCCACCAGATCCATCCTCTTGCTCTCCTTATCCGGTGGTGGGCCCGAGGTAGTGGATATGTTGGCCCTCTTCCTAGCCGTGGCCGTGATAATGGAGTCTGCGG
Source organism: Lissotriton vulgaris (assembly GCF_964263255.1). Lineage (NCBI taxonomy): Eukaryota > Metazoa > Chordata > Amphibia > Caudata > Salamandridae > Lissotriton > Lissotriton vulgaris. The sequence continues at coordinate 1,222,495,572 of NC_141693.1, forward strand.
AGACCTCGCCTCGAATGTAGGCCGGGTCCTTCGTGGAGTGTTTGTATTTTTTCTCTGTTCTAGGGGTTACCGCCTTGCATGTTGCGGGCTCCTTGAATGCTTCTTGTCCTTGAGCCAAGACGCTCTCGAGCATTGGGAGGAACTGGCTCCTTGTCTGTGTTGGGAGCAAAGTCTCGAGCAGGAAGTCTGCTTTCTGCTTCTCCTCGTCGAGCTTTAACCTAAATGCCGCTGCGGCAGATTGTATCGCCGAATTGTATGCCCCGATGTCGTCAGGCGGCGAGGGCCTCGAGGGGTATGTGTCAACCGCCTCCTCCGGGCTCTCGGTGTCGATATCCAGGTAATCCTCCTCGATGGGGTCAGAGGTGGCCGACTCGGCGTCCAACCTACTGCCCTCCTCCTCGTCATAGCCGTAATCCTCGTAGGGATTCTCCTCATCTCCCTGGTCGTCGACCATCTCGGCGGCCGGGCCATGTCCGTCGCCGAGTTCTTCTTCCTCTTCGACCAGATCTAGCACCACGTGCTTGGTCTTGTGTGGAATTGTAAAGGTACTCATCTCTGCGTCGAAATCCTTCTTCCGCTGCAAGATGCTCGCCATCTCGGCCTCCAAACGCCGTCTTTTCTTTTCCCTTTCGGCCGCGTTCTCGGCCTCGGAACGCTCGGCCCCTCTCTTCGTCACCTGGCTCGGCGGCGAGACTCTCGGCGTCGAAGGTTTGGACGTCGAACTTGGCTTCGGGTCCTTGGACGTCGTCAAAGCTTTCGGGTCTTTCTCCCTCGACGCCGATCGGTCCCTTTCGGAGACGATCTTCGGCGCCTTCTGCTGCTCAACAGCCCGGCCCCTTTCGGAGGCGATCTTCGGAGCCTTCTGCTGTTCTACAGCTCTCGGCGCCAGGGACTCCTTCTCTGAGGATCCGCTGGGCCTGTGTGCGGTCGCGGACTGCAGATGTCGCTGCGTCGGCGCCTTCGGGGTCTGGCCCTCGTTCTTTCGAGACTCAGGGTCTCTCGTGCTCTTGTGGGACGTCGAGTCTCCTACCTTATCAGGCGTCTTCTTGGAATCGGTCTCTACGACCGTGTAGCTGTCGTGTCCGGCGGCAGCGTTGTCCTCTTCCTCTGAGGACATCCCCAGGTCGTACAGCGAAGGCGTCGGGGCTTTTCCTCCGAGGGTGGCGTGTGCTACCCTCTGGCTCTTCCTCACACGAAGGGTCTTCGCGGCGAAGACGGAGCAGGCGTTGCAGTCTTCGGTTCTGTGGTCCACCGGTAGGCAAAGGTTGCACACCGGGTGCTGATCTTTCTGCGCGTACTTGTGTCTGCAATTCGGGCAGAACTTGAACGGCGTGTTGTCCATCCTCGAGCGTTTCAGGCTTCCCTGACCGCGTGGACGTCGATGATCGTCGAAGTTCTCGACGTTCTCTCCTCCTTCTCTCTTCGCCAATGGTCTGCGAAGTCTTCCTTGGTCTTCTTCTTTTAATTTCTTCTCGAACTTCTCGCTTTGCAGTACTTTCTCCAAAAATGTCTGGAGCCCAACGGGAACGATCCAGACCCGACCGCGGAAAAAAGAATCTGAAGATGGCGCCCAGGGATGGGAGCTTCCGCAGGAAGCATGCCGACGTCACCGGAAATACACCCAAGGAAGGGTGACGCCGACGCCCACCTGGGCCACAAAAAAAAAAAAAAAAAAAAAGAGAGAAAAGACTACGAATCCGGACCCAACCACAAGACCGCGGAATATGCACAGCATAGTGAATCCAGAAAGATTCACGCTGCAAAAGTATGTCTATAAACGTCACTGGTATGTGCCAATATGCTGTTTTCATACATAACAATGTTTTTGGAGCTGTGCGGAAGCAGAGTTCCTAAGTTACTGCACCTTGATTGTTATTTGATGCATTAGCTCCCAACACTGATTTAAGGTATGATACAATTGCATGCACTTTTATATGTTTTGGTAGATGTCTTTGCTACCTTGGGCTACACACCTACTCTGATCATCTACGGTGGTCCACAGACAGACTATGTACTGTAACTGTAGTCTATATATACATCATGCCAGTGCAACAAATGTGACTGAATAAACATGTTATTTGCAGCATGTGAGTGATAAACCCAGATTCAGTCACCTACTACTTAATACACAGCAAATATGAAACCCCCTGTGAGTGCCAAAATTGATTCTAGATGATCTAACCCCCTAAAAATTCACTGCTCATATTAAGGGCTGGTGAAATGATATTATACTCTTGTGCTGCTTTAATACTTGTGTTCATAAGTTTGGAACCCGAGAATACAACATTTACACTAACCATTTAAGCAGAGTAAGATGCTATTTATAACTATTGTTGAAGAAGGAGGAGCATCGTGACCCACTTGAGACCGCTCCTCACAAGTTGTGACCCCTCGTCACGCTCAAGAACACTAAATAAATAGCATGTTACATTCCACACATCTTGACACATACAAAAGCAAATATGGTCCAATGATATATGTTATTTAAAGCAATAAAAATCCATTTACACGTTAATTACCACAGTGTAATGATCTAACGTCCATGTTGTTACCAAAGTTCAGGGAAGTTGACATGAGAAAAACATTGTTTATTGGGTCAAACCGTTTATGCTACAATGGCCTAGCACCAGGAAACCACTCCACTAACAGTCATAAGGCCTGTTCACTGTGTTTTTACCCCAATGCAAAAACGTAATCCCTTCAGCCGTTTTTTTAAAAACAAATACGTGTGAAATAAACAATAATCAGGCAGATACACAGAGAGTGATATGCTGTTTATTGCCATTGTGCTCTTTATTGCCATTGTTGAAAGTGGAAGGGATATCACAACCCATTCGAGGTTTATTCTCTTGTGATTGATTGCCACTTCCCACACTCAGCAATGTTAAGAACTAGCATATTACACTCTGCGTATCTGCATGTATGCTATATACAAAGAGAGTGTGAGAGAGAATAGGAATTAATAAGAGTAAATCGTAGTGTAGTAATTATTGGTTGTACTCTGTACAAGAACAGTCACTAGGACTATATATTTTTTCTGAATAGGGTACTCTGTGACTTAAAGAAAGAGAAGTGGTGATGGAAATGAAACACTGGTCAGACCTATCACTGTAACAATAAAGGAACATTTGCAATGTACCTGAGCTGAGATTAGTGCTGTCTCCTGCTTCCGCAGCGACGTGATCCACATCACTTATTTCGAAATCAGCACTGAACGCATTAACTCCTGTAGGAAAAAAAACAAATGGCTTTGCAACTTAAGTTGTATTTGAACTCATCTTTGCCTCAGGATAATATCCTTTTTTGCTTATGGCAGGAGTTACCTTCTCAGAAATGACAGCAATTGTTCCATTCAACACCAGCTTCTGAAGCGGGTTGTAAGACATGTCTTTTCTCAGAGGCCTAATAGATTTGAAAACCCAAAGATGTCCTTTAGTTGTAAGGGGGCAGGGGTGGTGTTGTGTAGCAGTGGTTTGTTTGTCTTGGCAAAATTAGTGACAGTGAAGTCAAGTTGAAATTAAGCATAGAGGACGATTATGCCCCAACCTAAAAGAGTTTTTGCTTCGTGGTATAAGTTTGAGTAGTAGAGGGGCAGAAAACAGGTGTTGCTTTGTAGAGATTTTAGCAGAGACAAACCGATACTCACCTCTGTAGTCCCTATAGTCTGTATCTCCTTCTTCCTTAATGATGAATGAAACAACTGGTGTGCTGGGCTTATGTTCTGCAGGGAATGAACAAACTATTAAAATAGACACCCTTACACTTCAGGTTTTCTCGATTTCACAAAATATAGAAATTACAGACAGGTAACAGTGAAAAAACAATGATTTTCACAAAGAAGTTCAGTTTGACATCAACTAGGAAACTAAAGTATTACTCTAGTTGTCTCTATTGTCACTCAGCGCCCCAAGGTGAAAAATGTCCCAGTTATTCACTGTCACCCATGAATTATTTTTGTGATAAACCATTTTGATTGAATTTTAAGCCACGACAAGTGGCAGATATGAACATATGGCACACATATTGCACAGTTCAGGATGAAATAACAGAGCATTCAAGCAGTACTTCACATAGAGCGTACATGATGACCAGAAATACGTCGTAATGACCATCTCAAACAATTTGGCCCAACTATTTCCCCAATACCCGCCCATGCTTCTGGGGGCAAACCAGGGCCTTAAAGACCAAACGCACCTGCTGTGCACACCATTACACCCCCTGTCTCTTCAGTCGAAGGAACGTGGCAACCACAGTGTAGCAATATTGTGTTTTGCGACAAGTTGGGCTGCTCCCAGGAATGCTCTCTCAGCCATCGTGCCCTCAAACACACCAATGAGAATTAGTAAGGGGGAGAAGGAGATTTCCTACCCGAGGACATCTGAAAACTCTCTGGATACCTTTGCCCAGTATTGACATATCGCTGGACAAGACCACACCATATGATAAAAATCTGCTGGGTCACCTCTGCAACAAGGGCAGTCAGCAGTAGGACAAAGCCCTGCTTCCCAAAAGCAGGCCGGCAAAAGATAAGCAAAGTAGAGGTAGTATGTCTGCACTAGTCGTAGTCGTGAGGAGAAAGTGAGTTCATGTGGGGCCATCAAGGCGTTTCGGCAGTCTTCATCCTCCACGGGCCCCATCCAACTTTCCCAATGGGCTTGGAGGTGGTCTAACGAGCCAGGGGAATTAATTATGAGGGTGTGACAGATCCCTATACGACCCGGGTTACCCATGAGAAGTTTGGCCTCTAAGGGGGTAAACTCCAGTGGTTTATCCATTGATTGGGTATGAGTGTGGAGAGCGTGTCTGAGTTGGAGGTACTTGTAGAATTCGGTATTTGCAAGGGTATATGTCTTTTGAAGGTCCTGAAAGAGGAGTATATGTGAACCCGACCACACATCACCTAAGCGAGTAATGTCAATAAAATCCCAGGATCGGAAACCCTGAAGTGCTGCCACCTCCCGCAACTAGGTACCGTGCCAAAGAGGCGTTTGTTGTTTAAGTCTGGCTTCCCATTGAACATGGCAGAGTGCTGCATTCCAGGTAAGGAAAACCACTCTAATTACAGAGGGTATAGAAAGGAAAACCGGGTCCCATAAAGCATGGCCTGCAGGTGAGGGAAGCTCATCAGTGAGAGCTCTAGGCGGTAGGTTGGGTCGGACCATCCCCTGATGAACCAGTTATGGATAACCAGAAAGTAGGAGGACAAATAGTAAAGGTAAAGATTAGACATTCCCATGCCACCATCAAAGGGGCCTCATTGACAGCGTGCAAAGGACAAACGCGGCCTAGAACCCCGCCACAGGGATGTTCTTGCGGTGCCATCTAATACGCAAAACCAGAACTGAGACAGATAAAGTGGTAGATTATAGAAGATGTAAAGAAATCGCGGAAGGGTCATCTTCTTGTAAAACGTGATAGAACCCATTACATTAAGAGGCAGAGTCTGCCATTTAATGAGGTCCGCTTTAGTTTTCCTAACTAGAGGCTGAATATTAAGGGCCCAGGTTAATTCAGGATGTAGAGCAACCTTTAGGCCGAGATATTTGAAACCAAGTCGACGAAGAGGGATAGTCGAATGTCAGTCAAAGCTGTCCCTCGCTGACTCCAAGGGAACCAGCGTGGATTTAGAAGGGTTCATCCTACGGCAGGAGGCAACCTCAAAATGTTTACCCAGTTGGAGGTGTCTGGGCCCACTTACAGCCGGGTTCACGAGATACAGAAGAACACCATTAGCGCATAGCGCAATTCGATCTTCATGGCAGGCACTCCAGGCCAATCCAGAGTACTGGTTATCTGTATGGATAAGCTGGTCCAACGGCTCTATTGCTAAGACAAAGAGGAGTGGAGACATGGGTCAACCCGGCCTCATTCCCTGCTCAACAGGAAAACTAGCAGGGAGGACCCCATTGACGGACACTCTGGCAGTGGGTTTGGAGTAAAGAACAAAGACCATATCTCTGAATAGTGGACCAATGCCAGCACGAGCCATCACAAACTGAATGTAACTCCAGTCCACCGTATTGAAGGCCTTCTCAAAATCAATAGGGAGTAAAGCCAAATCTGGAGGCCAACAATGACGTTGGGCCAGAGCCACATGAAGCCGATGAATACAGTGGCTCATGCTCCGAGATAGCATAAAACCACATTGGCAATACCTGTTTGAGTCTGTTCGCCAACACTGTGGTGAAAAATTTGACCTACCAGTTGAGGAGCGTGGAAGGAGTCTGCGTCCAGCTCAAACAGAAAGGAGCCCAACTGACTGACAAAATATGGGGGAGAAGAGTCTCTCGAAATGTGGCATAGTATTCCTGGGGGAATCCATTTGGGCCTGGAGTTTTCCCCACAGCCAGACCGACCAGGGCATCTCCGATCTCTCCTGCCGTGAGAGGGTCCTCAAATAGTCGAGATTCAGTGGAGGATCGTGTAGGAAGAGGGACCAAATCGAGAAAAGAGTGGGACATAGCTGGATCTCTATCTATTGGTTTTGTATACAGCTTCCTATAATATTAAGCAGATACCTGTGCTATTACTGGGAGAATTTTCTGTGAGCTACCATTCTGGTCTCCGGCCTCAGGGATGATCCTATCTGCTTGATGGGGAGAAACCAGCCAATAAAGCAGCTTTCCATTCTTGCCTCACCACCATAAATCTTGGCCGTTGTGGCTCGCCAAAGATCTTTAGAATCCTCCAGTGAGTGCAGATGAATGTACTCGCAGACAAGGCTTAGTTGACGGGATATGTCCTCTTGAGGAGTCAATGCTAGGCGGGGGGGAACGTTGATGTTTCTGTGTTCTGATGCAACTTTTAGCAAACCCCCACATTGTCGCCTTGCCAACTGCCCAGATAGTACCAACGCACTGAACCATCCCATCATTGGTATGGAAATATGCGGATTTCAGCCCCCAGTGGCCGGGTAAATGTTTTGTCCTGAAAATACCAGGCATTAAGGCGCCACAAAAGGCACAAGCTAGGTTGTAGTTGACCAAGATGGAAAAGCAAGGCGAGAGGTCTGAGATTCCACGTGTCAAAATTTGGACTTGGGTCAGCTGTCGACAATCAGTGGCGAGCAGGGGAATGAGATCTAACCGGGAGTGACTATGGTGGGCTGCAGAGCTGTGTGTAAACTGGTGGAGTCTAGGGTGCCAGTTCCTCAAATCGTCACAGAGTCCCAAAGTAAGGGTCCCTACGCGAGTCGAAGAGCCCCACCATGCCTAGAGGTGGTAATGGTTCCCATGCTGTCTAGGTCCGGGTCCAATACCGCATTAAAGTCGCCCCCTAGTATCGTTAGCCCCTGTGGAAGGTGTGAAAGAAGTTTTGAGAGGTCTCGGAGTCAAGCAGGCAAAGAGGCAGGTGGTACATACATACTAACTAGAACAATTACCCGCCCCTCTAATATACACTTCAGAGCAGCAAAGCAATCCTGGGGGGTCGCACGTTACTTGAGACACAGCCATAGGAAAGGAACGGCACAGAAGGATGGCTACACCTCACGCTCCCTGGGAATACCCAACATGAAACATAACATAACGTGTATTTGTAAAGCGCACATTCACCCGTATGCATCTTGGTGCTGAATAACAGATATTTACTGTTATCCAACTCAATCGTACTCCTTTTATCGACCTGAGATGGATGGAAGGCTGAGTGGACCCACCAGGTTTGGAACCTGTGGCCATGAGGTTGAACACAGGCCCCTGCAGTGGACGCATTAGTCCACTGAGCCACCAGACCCTCTCATAGATAATGGGGGCCAGAAAGGGACAGCGTTCCCCTAAAAGATGAGTCTCCGGAAACAAAAGTACATCGGGGAGATGACGTTGGCCAAAGGTAAAGACAGCCGACAGTTTCACTTGGTCCAATAGGCTGTTAACATGCCATGACAAAACCCGGAAGGCCATATGTATGGAGAGCAACTATCTTGAAGGGCGATTGGGCAACCTAGAAAAAGAACCCATTGGGCCGGGTAAAATGGTAAGGGCCACAGCAAAAAGAAGCTACTATTGAGCATGGTCCCAAGAGTGAAGTCACAAATGGTACTCTGGTGTGTGGCAACACCTAAAAGGGAAAGAATAAGGCAAACAAACACATCATACAAAACCCTAGAGTGAAAAGACAACATGTTGCAAAGAAAGCCCTGACCCCCCACCCCCAACTCCCATCCCTCCCCATACTTCTACCCCAGAAGAATCTGTCACCCTGAACAAAAGGTGCATTAAGAAAAACAATATACAAAACATTGTGGTTACGGCAGTTAATGAGGGAACCCCATCTTAGAATAAGGCATCCATAAGACAGTAGTCGCCATTCTGTATCCAGGCAAAGACCTTTGGAACGGCTGGACAGTCAATCAAAGTGAGAGGAGAAGAGTAGCAGGATAAAACACAAAATGGTAGTCCCATAGCTGTTAAGAGTGTCAACTCAGTCAAATTACAGGATTGCGGGAAAGGAGAACAGCATGATCAGCAGATGCTGAAGGAGAACGTTCATCCGCCCCTTGTCCCACATCTTCCATCCCAGGGGCAGGGATCGCTGCAGGCCCGAGCGGTGGTTGTGATTGATTCTGCGGGGGAGTGAGGGTGAAGGCTATTGAGCAGTTCCACGCCTTCTCCCGTAACGAATGTGCTGCCTGTGAGGTTTGGGCAGCGACTGCGGGTCTGAGGGAACAGCAGTTCCTTCTTGGCATGAGGAGGAGGCAGCGGACTAGTCCAGCAAACTATCCCCGGTAAGCCACTGCCATGCAGATTCAGGAGTGTCAAAAAATGTGATTGGATGAGGTGCGTGACATGTGGTCTAGCTGGGAACAACAGACGATACTGTAGTGCCAAGTAGGAACGCCGACGTTGCGGTACCTCTCGTGTGTAATCTGGAAAAAAAGGAGCACCTTGGTAGCACCACATCAGAGGCCCGGACGCCATCTGGCCTCCCTAGGATCGCATCCCTGTCTCTAGAGTTCATGATGCAAGCAATTATTGGTCGGGGAGGGGCCCCAGGAGGAGGTCTAGGAATGAGGGCCTGGTAGGTCCTCTCAACAGCGAACACAGGAGGACAGGTTTGAGCTGTGCATCCAGTTTTTGATCCACTGTTCCAGGAAGTTCGCCATCAAGTGAGGTTCAGTGCCCTCAGCGATCTAGGAAACTCAGATTACGCGAATGTTATTATGCCGTGAACGGTTTTCTGCATGGGACTTAAGCGTAGAGAGCTCATCCTCAATCGCGGAGATGTGAGATTCAGCGGGCAGTAGGCATTTAGGAGGTCCTGACACAGGAGGGCCACGTCCAACTGTACTTCTGTGACCCTCGACTCCACTACGGGTTGTGATGCCTGGATGCTTGTAGAATAACAGCAAGTTCACTGCATGAAGAGGTGGGTTTATCGCCGTCTAAGGGGCCTGGAGGACCGCTGGTGGAGCCTGTAGTGTATTGATTCATGCGCATCTGGGTAGAGGTGGAGCGAGAGGTTTTATCCTTGCCCATGGCTGCCAAGTAAGAAGGAGATGGTGTCTCTGGTTCATGTTCCAGCTACAACCGCAGTCCTAGAGTCATAAGGCTTTGCTCAGTCTACTTTGCTCGAAGGTCTACCCCAGGAAGTAGCAAAAGAGGTGTTGCGACACAGCTCCAGCAGGTACCGGGATTTCAAGGAAGTAACCACAGTAAAGTGGTGTGTAGTGTAGTCCAGCACACTGGGTCCTCCTATGAAGGATGCTCAAATATCACCTACCTTGGGGGAGGGGTTCCCAGATCAGAGCGCAGTGCAAAAAGGTGCGACAGAGTGCACAGACATGTATAGTGAGGGGGGTCAAAGAATGAGAAACTGCCCGTCCCTCCACATTCACATTGAGCACACCACTACAAAGAGAGGGGGCCATCACTAAAGGATCTGAATCTCTACAAAGGCAATCCACGCCCTCAGTCAAGATGCCATCCCGGCCTGGCATCTCAGGTCCAGAGCGGCAACCAGGTCAGGGGACCGAGCACAGACAGAGGCCCCAGGTGCCACCCCGAGCCTGCAGCCCCAGCCGTCCTGCAGCAGCCACCGGATAGAGGCCCTGTCCACAGCCCCAGTCCTGTGAAGAGAAGTTAGCAGGTTAGGAAGGCACAGCAGTAACCATCCAGGGGGAAGGAGCCCTCACCACATGTACGCGCACCGATCGTTCAGCACGGCTCACCCCCGCAGCAGCACAGAAGGAATACCATCAACTGCTGTCCTCCTCAGGCGCCAGCTCTACGCCATCAGGAGGCGCTGATAGCTGGTCCTCCTTAAGATCCCTCCAGACACACGGGAAGGGTCTATTTCGATACTGCCAGAGCACCCCATGGGGTGGACCACAAACCACGAGGCATCCTCTGCTCCCTCACCACCGGACTAAGAGGCAGGCCTCACCGCTTCGTCAGGCAACCAGCTCACTGCGAGGAGTGACGGATGACCAGGAATCAGCCGCTCCGCCGGTAAGCACTATATCTGCTGTGTGATGGCAATCACAAGTCCGAATTTACGCTGGATGATAGAGGTTAAACCGGAGCTGCACTAAAGTGCGACCGCCATATTGGCAAGCTCGGCCATGCCGTACTCATCAATAAGTTTATGTAATGTATTCTCCTTTAATCAGCTGCCCCTGTTTCCCATACCTGCACAGCAGTAGAGAAGTGAAGCTGGAGTTGTACAGACCATTGTCTCACCTGCCTCAACTCCCTGTCCAATGATCTGCTTGGTGTCCTACCACCCACTCAACTTATTCTGGCCATCCCGTTCTTTCTCAAATTAAGAAAATACCTGGCATCCTGCCACCAACCTCACCACCCTCCAAATTAACCTCATCCTGCCTGTCGGGGACAATAAAACAAATAATACGAGGCCTCCTCCATATACTCTTGCTCCCCGCCCAAACTGAAAAAAATTCTTGGCCACCTAACCAAGCATATAATCTCCTTACCCACCCAAACTGAAAGTACAGCATCTTCCTGGCTATTCACCCCTCCGCCCTTCATGCCTTCACTCATTATCCCTGCCCAAAGCCAAGTTCTCAGTTGAGAGTGGAGAGGCTGGCCCATGCTGACAGAAGGTCCGTGAGAAATGCTCACCAGTGCAGCATGTTTTCGCGGTCAGTCAGAGTGAGAAAGTCCATGCTTACAGAGAATGTGGTGGTTGGTGTAGATGGTACCACCTGTGTTGTACCCCCTCCTGTGGGTCTGTGGAGACCAAGGAGAGGCAGATGAGGGCAAGTGAGACCATCAGCCGCCATACTCCACCTTGCTCAGATCTCCAAAGACTCATGTGAAGTGGGGAAACATAGGTGAGGCAATTGCTTCCCCATGTGATCTAACAACAGTGGCAACACGTTTTCTTTCCCAGCGATGCTACATTATCGCAGTAAGTTACCAGATTTTGAATCCTGTTATTCAAGATAAGCCACATATAACAATAGTTGTTCTTCTTATCTAATAAGGTTAACTTCAAAGTGGGAAGTCAGAGATGGGTTCGCATGTCTTTAATTGCCTGATCTTCTCTGTTCCCCTACTTCCATTAGCTGTAGGGACATAACAAGATTCACGCCAATTAAATCCAGTTGTTACCTCATGTCACTGTGTGCTGCTGGAGGACAGTAACATTCAAAAAGAAGAAATCATGTACTTATATTGCAGTACTGCTGCTCTGAGCTAGATATACCTATAGATCGTGGTCTTCATGAATAATCGTCAACTATGTTACTCAATGGCAATTCTGCTTAGTTTGTTTTAGTTTCATTCTCTTTCAGTTTTATTTCCCCTTTCATATTTTATCATTTCCATTAGTATTATATTGTGTTTTGTGGGAGGGTATGTTGTTCTACAACATTTTGATTACTGCACAGTTATTAACAAATAAAATAAATACATTCATAAGTCTGGAGGAGCTTCCCATTCTCTTACCTGCGTGACGTCTTTGGGATTCTGTGTTGTCCATAAAACACACATCTTCCTTTTCTTTGGCACTTAATGAAAATACAAAGTTGGCAATAAGAGGACCTGTTTTGGAAAGGAAACAGAAGTTCACTCCCAGCTCCATTTTTAATAAAGGAACAATACGCAACAGTTGACATGGCAAACTATCTAATGTAAAATGCTGCTAAAAGAACAACGATCATCAGCACAGAAGGTATGGGAAATCTCTGTGCTATCCAGCAGTGCCAAATCACTTACATGAACGTCAGGACTCCACTCTCCTTCTTTCCTGACATTCATTTATTATACCAAAAGGAAATAACAGCGCATTGGTCACTATTGGTAACATAAAAAATGCTTATCATTGGGTTGAGCAGCAGCCTGAGGCAGTGACTCTGTCTGATGGGGCTGCACAGAGGTGCCTGTGCCAGATATTAAAAAATATTTTACAGGGCTGGTCAAGTCCCAGGCCTGACCTGACATGCCTCAATCCCATCACATTTGTGATGTGCTACTAAGTGACAGTATGTATAACTCAATGAAAAAATGAAAAAGTGTGGGTCCGGGTAACTGAGAATAAGTGAGGATGACAGAGACGGAGAGTGAAACTGTATAGGTGAGCAAGTGTAAGAGTGAGTGTGTGGGAATGAAAGAGTGTGAGGGAGTGAGAGCGCAGGAGTGACAGTTTGTGTGGGTGTGAGTGAGCGTGTGTGAATGAATGAATGTATGAATAAAAAGAGATCTTGTCGTTGAGCCTTCTCTGGTGTTGCTTCCAAAGATCTGGAATTCTCTTCCACTGGATTTGCGCAGATCATCATCATTAACTGCTTTCAAACTTGAAGCCAAAAGATTCCTAATGAACACATTTCTACCCTAATTTGGCTGATGTGCATTCGCGCACATCCACTAATCATACAACAGGTGTTGATTGACTCTACATCCTTTTACCTTCCTGTACTTGTGCTCCATGCTCCTCTCGGATGTAAGGCTTGCCCCTTGTAGCAGCCTGTATTGACCTGCTTATTTTATTACTATCTGTGTACCACCTGTCGGTGATTATTGTGACTGTAACCGTTTGGTATTCTCATATGACATCTTTCCTGGCTCTGTATTCTCCCTCACTTCTCGCGGTGTATCATTTGTATGTGACTTTTGTGACTACAACTGTTTGGCATTCTTTACTGGTCTAGTACTCTCCCTTTCATCCTTTGGTACAGCGCTCTGATATCCCTCGGGATCTGGTTCGCGCTATATAAAAAGTTATAAAAATAAATAAATAAAGAAGTGAGCCTGAGTGTGGACGCTTGCGAGTCTGCCACTGTACTTGGCATACTGGCACGTGGTGTAACCATAGCAAAATGCTGACACTGGCATACTGGAGAAAATTCTTGGCCACAAGGGCATCTGTGGCGAAGTGATTGCATTGCCACACTTAAGGTTATTGCTATATTGAACACCAGTGGCAAAATGCTCACATTAGCATGCCAGACTTTCTTTCCTTTATTTCGACTCTACAGAGCCATAAAAGTGCACAAAAACACAGTGTATTTAAAAAAGAAAATAAATAGAAATAATAGAATAAAAACTTGATAAGAACATGCAATTCTCAGGAATAAAAGGAAAAGAAAATATTTAGCAGCCAACATTCCTGAGCGAAATGGAGAAACAAATGTTTTAAAACTCTTGTGTAAAAACATAGTTTATTATAAACTAATTTTTATTATACTACCGCATTGCTAATCACAGAAATTATAACATTATACATTTACTCGCACCCTGCCCATGGGCTCTCAACATGGATTACATAGCAATATGCGTGGTACATCAGGGTTTGTTCACCCGCTCATCTTTGTTGTCTATTGTCCACATGTAGCAATTACGATCATAAGAATAAGAATCATACAGTATAAGGGAAAACAACCCCCCCCCCCAAATGTTGCGCAGCAGTGACAGGTGACGGAACTCACTTTAAGTTTTGGAATTACCAATCCGTTAATGATCCAGTTCGCAGGACCGCTCATCATTCAGGGGTTATTGGACCAGTGCGGGAGGAGGGGGCCCCGCTGCTTAAAAGTATCGGACTATCCTGTGCATGTGTGTCAGGGCTGTCCCTTATCTCTGCATGTGGTAAAGAGGTGTTTGTATATGTTCCTTGTGTAGTATCTGATTCCAATTCCAACCAGGCGTCCAGCGTTCGCAACCCTTCCAACATGTGTCCCCAGTACTCTAAGTCTCGCTCTGCATGTTTATCTGTGTGGACAGTTTTTAGACTACTTTCTTCTGCCATGCATCAAATTAGGGAAGAAGTGTTTGAGCCCAGAGTATCGCAATACGATGTTTTACTAATACGAGGCCTAGGAGGGAGAATTTATGTCTGGTGCGTGTTCCATTTTTAGGTCTCGCTGAGCCCACGCATGCGCTGCACTGCGAGACATTTAGTAACTGGGTTTTTAAAGTGCTACTAGAGGCTTTTGCTGGCCTCAAGCTTGCGGTCACACACGTGTGAACGTGCACAGCTGCCATCTGGCTTTTTGTAATGGCTCATTAAGCCTTACAGCATGCTCCTCCACCCCCTTGCTCTCTGCTCTCGCTCTCCCTCCCTACTCCCCCTCCCTCTTCGTCAGCTTGTTTACTATTTTAATTCCTCTTCAGCCCTTCCGGACGGAGCCATATGTCCGCTTTGCAGAGTCCCTTTCTGAAACACCACAAAGCCCTTCCGAGCTGCTCCTTGTTGGAATCCCTTCAGTGACACTGCATGACCGCAAGATGGGTGGGCCGGTGATACATAAATTAATATCCAGTGTTAATTAAGTGCTAAATATGCAACATACCTTAGATAGCTGCCGTCCGATACCCTGCTTGCACATCTATACAAGCCATCTTTGTGTGTCATTTACCGACAACGCTGAGCTACAGAAACGTGGACAGCACTTTAGGAAAACAACCAAAGGGGATTGGCCGTTTAGTTCACAGTAGGCTGTCAGTCGGAAATCGACCGCTGCTTGCAGGGAAACCATGTCCTGGCTCCTGTGTCCGACCATCACTTAAACTCACCATTCGGAATCAAACCCAGAACTTTCCCCTCGCCTACAAACGCACATCAAAGTTGGAGGGCATGGCCGCTCCGCAACAAACTGTCACCACCAGTCTCCCGTCTAACTGCCAGATTCTGACTACCTACCCTTAAGACACTCCCCTAGCAGTGCACATATCTGCCTACTCCAACCCACACAAGATCCTTCAAACGTCACAGGACGACTGTGTATTTACCAACATCACATGAGGCATACGCTGTCTCCACAGCCAATGAGCACTTTGGAATATCTGCAGAGCGCTAACAATTACCAACAGGCAGCGGGAATACTCCAATTCGAGCTCACTTTACATAGTATACTCCCTCCTTCTTCATCACGACTGCCAGAGTTCAAACGAAGGATTTGCTAGCTTGTTCTTTTAGCGTACACACGCAGGTACAGCCATAGTATGACATCAACCGTGCGCCTACAATCCCAATGTGTATACCCACTATTCTTGTTTTTCCTTCCATGAATCTCCTTGCATGAGACTCGCATGTGAATCTAGAAGAACTTCAAAGATAGAAAACAATAATTCGAGGTGAGTAACTGGTTTCTCCTGCAGCAAAATCTCAGAGATTCATGTGCTTCAGAGGTGGTGATTCGAGATGGATGAACAATCTCCATTTCATATCACTGTGGCAGCTAACACAATCTTAGTCGGACCTCCTGCCAATCACAAGACAGTGTCCCTGGGCGTGCACGCAAGCCACACAAAATAACCTTTGAATCAAGGCGCAACCGAGACATCTCAATTATCAATATGTGACAAGTTTTCGCATTTGCTGCAACTCGATTATCAATATGTGACAGTCATGAGTGGCAGTGTGCTTGTATTCTGTCTTGCTACATGTCCGCCGGCACATGATAATTATGAGAGACCCTATAGCCTGCACCCTGTTTCACAACATCCCTATCAGCACTCGATGATTGTTAGAGGAATACATGCCTTCACGCTGTTTCACTGCATCTCTAGAAGCACCCAAGGACTGTGCGAGCTACATGCCTGAATCACTGTACTTTCTCAAGCTGCAGGCTGATCTGCCCCAGCCTTCATTCACTGTGTTTTCTTCAAATGATAGTAACTGAGTGAGTCTCCCTTTGCAGCTGCTGCCTTCCCCCTTGTTCAACCAGTGGATAGCTCACTCAATGGGCTTATTAGTGCACACATCCTGAACTATACCTGTGCTCCCATATGGCTCAGGCTTCGGCTTCCACAACACGCAGAAACTGTGTGACAATTTCCAAACAACATGGTCCCTGTATGCGGCCCGCTTTCCCCTTCAATCTGCAAAACCATGACATGAAACTCTACATAAAAAAACACCTAAAGAATCACTCGCCAGACAGCTGGTGATTATTTCCATTCATATTTATGTGCAGAAAACTAAATGTAAATCAGTTAGAGGGTAACTTATGAAAATAATGTTCAGGCCATAAAAGCCTATTAAAATTAATGGGCACATTACCTTCATGGTCATAGCCATTTTATATCTTTCATAAAAAGGATCAAACTGCTTAGAGATTCTATGCAAGTGATGCATTACAGCCTGATGTAGGTCTACCCCAAGATTAAGCATTGACGGTTTGACTTTGCTACCTTCTGAAAGGCAAAGTCCAAAGAGGAGGTAGTTGGCAACTAAGAAAGCTCTCAGTAGTAACAGGTCCTGAGTTTCCAAGAACAGCAGCAAAGCTTGTTACAAGGATTGCCTAACGTTTCCTAGCCCCAGAGAACCAGCCTCACTCAATGCTTTTCCTTTCCATGTTCATCACACATACACGTTAACAATATTATTGAAGCGGTCACAACTATGCACCCACAACCAAGAGAGAACATATTGATAAATTACATAAGTACCTGTGACACAACATTTGGTATGTACAGCGTGAAGTGCCCTTATTGACTGTTCCAATAGACAAAAAGAAAATCAGATTGCTGATACACAAAAGTAATAAAAACAAATTAGAAGCAGGACAAAATTGAAATCACTGCTTTTCATGCTTCCAAATAATATATAGCCTCCTAAATACATATAGATAGGAAAACTGAAAAATGCATTTACTCTCGAGCATTGGCAAAGCTAATATGTTGCTTCTTTTGGCTGTCAACATAAACCTTTTGACTTTACCAATGCTTTTTGCCTACACTGCATAGTGTAGGCAAAACAACAAAATTATGTTTACAAATGCATGTATTATCAATCACACTTGTTCACATATGCTATGGAGGCTCAGCATGATGACTTATATGCATGCATACATCACCATGCATGCATTCGGCATGGCATGGCCACCATTTTTTGTTGTTTCATTTATTGTTCCAAGATGGTGGATGCCAATCTTCCAGCGATAAAAAAAAAATAATAATAATAAAGTATGAACGTGTTTTTTGGGAAAAGGAGATGCTTTGCAGCTAAGTGCAGCTACCATACTTTCCAAAAATGTGAAAAAAGCTTTTTTTTCAAAAGACTGAAATTGCTGTGGCAGGACTCATAATATAATGGAGCATTTTTCTTTTAACAGACCGTAATGGTGGGAGAAATGGAGGAGCAGGTGGAGGAAGCAGGAGGGCGGAGGAAGTCTGAGGCGGGGAAGTAATAAGCTCAACAAGCATTGGCATAGCCAATAGATCACGCCTTTGGGACCTTATAGGTGTTTAGCCATGCAACAGTTAATGTTGTTGCAGTAAGGATATTGTGCTGCATAACTAAATACTTATAAGGTCCCAAAGGCGAGAACTATTGGCTATGCCAATGCTTGTTTGGTATTGGGAGTACCCCAATAGACACTGTTTAACCGTTTGTCCTATCCAAACTGTTATGGTGGTGCGGAGTGTCTGAATAACTTGATGCCAGTACCTTTTTAACCTGACACAGGTACAAATAATATGCAAGAATGTGGCAGGGTCAGAGCCGCATCTGGGGCAGTGGGAAGGGTATGTTGAATTAAAGCGAGCTAGACTCTGAGGGGTCAAATAAGTTAGAAGTAAGTAGTGAAACTGGGTAGGTTTAAACCGAGCATTATAAGCCACCTCCCGGACCTGCGCAAACACCCTCTTCCATTCCCCTTCCTTGAGGGGGACTGTCAGGTTAGCAGACAACCTGTCTTTTTAGGTTTCGCTGGGGGGCGGAGCCGTTAGGCTCCTCCTCCAGAGAAATCTGTAGTTTCTAGTATGGGTGACTTGAACACGCCTCTCTGCTTCATTGGCTAGCTCCATAAATGGAGGCTAGCCATTGGAACAGAGAGGCGTCCGTCAATGCCGGACCAGACACGGGGGCGTTCCCGAGATTCTTTGGCTTTTGCCGACGTCACGCGACGCCGGGAACGCCCCCGTGTCTGGTCCGGCATTGCCGGCACCCGCCTTCCGTCGTCAGCGTCTCTCCTCCCCCTTTCCCGCCCCCTCCCGCTTGTTATATTTTTATTTACGGGTGCCACCCCGTTTTTATTTAATTATTGGAGGCCGGTGCCCACCCGGCATTGCTCCGTGTTGATTTCACCGCCGCTGGCCCGGAGATCGAGCAAGAGGAGCTGCGCCCGCCTCCCTGCCAAGGGCCGCGCTGCCATTGGCGGCCCTCAGCGCAGGAAGCCGTCTCTCCTCCCCCTTTCCCGCCCCCTCCCGCTTGTTATATTTTTATTTACGGGTGCCACCCCGTTTTTATTTAATTATTGGAGGCCGGTGCCCACCCGGCATTGCTCCGTGTTGATTTCACCGCCGCTGGCCCGGAGATCGAGCAAGAGGAGCTGCGCCCGCCTCCCTGCCAAGGGCCGCGCTGCCATTGGCGGCCCTCAGCGCAGGAAGCCAGGCACGCAGTGGTGCGACGTGGGCGGGGCCTCGAGGCGGCCATTTCCGCTTCCCCCTGCCCGGGGGAAGCCTGCTGGTGGTTCGTTGCCGGTCTCCCGTGTGGAGAGGGAGACCGGAACTGCTGGGGAAGCCGCCGCGGATGCGAGAAGAAGGGTGGCCATTGTCCTGAGGGGCTCCCAGTGCGAGAAGGGGAGCCCCGCGCTGAGAGGAGAGCTGCCGGCTGCATTGTGGTGACCGGCGGACGCAGCACTATTCCTGGCCTCTTCCGGGGCTCCCGTAGTGAAGAGAGGGCCCAGGGCTGCGAGGGGAGCAGAGATGACCAGAGAAGCCGAGCGGTAGAGTGCTGGAGTCCCCCGAGAGACGCCCGGTGAGTGATGGCTGGGCAGGGGGACATGGCTGCGTGGCGCTACCACTCCAATGTTGGGGGCACATCCGTCCAGAGAGCCCACGAGGCTTGGGCATTCCTGCAATTAGAGCCTGAGAGGCCCGGGGGCCATTATGGATTGAGAGGCTCCCGAGTCGGCCGCATTGTTGTTGAAGAGCAAGAGGGCTCGGGGCATATCGGGGCAGATTGTCGTTGCCCGTCCCCAGAGGGCCCAGTTGTGTCTAAAGCCACGAGGGCTTGGATGCAGCGCAGGCTGTAGACGGCTTTTGGGGTTCCCTTTACACCGTCCTATGGTGAGTGAGGTGGAACGGACAGGGCCCGGTGGGTTGGTAGGATCCCTGGGCTCCAGAGAGAAGGGTGATGTTACCAGAAGGCAGAAGGATTTTGAGGGGTCCCCCGGGACCTCGGACGGGTCTAGAGGAGGTGCGACTGGGGCTAGCCGGACTTGCTGGGTTCTTCAAGCCTCCAATGGGAAACGAGGAGGGCCAGCCCAGGAGACACCTCGTTGGATTTCGGGGATACTCAGACCATCCAGCAGGAAACAAGGTGAACTGTTGGGGGTCTGCTGTACTTCTGGTTGAGATAAGCCAGAAACTCTGTACTTTTGCAGTTGTGGACCCCCGGGGTCCTGCCCACGTGAAGAAAAGGACCCCCAAAATTTCTAGGAGAGAGCAGGTCCTGGGCAGGGGGTTCTGGGTGCTGTGGGCGTTGGTGCTTCTGCTGCCTCGACAAGCAGGTGTCCAAGCTGGCAACGAGACTTTCTACTTTGACCGGTGCAAGAAGACGGCCTCCTGCGAAGCCTTGAAGTACAACGCCTGCCTGTGGTCCCACCTGCCATACGGCCTCTCCTCCACCGCCCTGGCCCAGAACTCGAGCTCCCAGGAGGATGCGCACGACAAGCTACTTCTCTGGTCAGGTGAGCCTCCCACATTAGTGCATGCATGGCATGAGTTGTCAATAAGGCCACAGCTGCTGAGTGACCTCATACCACGTGTGTCCTTTTAGCCAAACCCAAGAAAAGCTTGCATGCTGGGACTTGTAGGCCCTTACTGTGTGCATCTTGAAGGCTGCAGGCCCGAATCGCTCTGCTGGCCCACCTAGTCTCCTATGTTTCAGAAATCGAGAATGATTGCCAATGAGAGTTAAACCAGCAGCTTTTTTTTGGATGCACTTTGAGGAGCGAGCAGTGTCACTACATGTACTCATTATTAGAAGTATGTCGCCTAAAAGGCAACAGAACCAATGTTGTGCGAAACAATATTTGTATCTGTGGGTGCATTGTGCTACAAAACAGTAGTGATTAGTGCCCCTTCACGTGGCTCTCAGATATACCCAAATTTAGCCCAATTCGTCCACTGCATAGCCAGATCCACAGGCCCTCATTTTAACCTCACTCACAGGGCTTCCTTCGTGTTGCTTGTTATATTTGAAGTTGATTTTGAGCCGATGTACATCTAGCTCTTTTGTTTCACCTTCACACAGTCACTGGCCGCTTTGTAGAAGGCCGAGATAACATTTTTGTTCTGCTGGCATAATCTCACATACTTTTGATAAACTCATGTTGCACCTGTTATGAAATTTCCGAAGTTATGCAATTACACCACATTGCTCAATATGCCCCTTGATTTTACCTAAAATTTGTAGTAAGGGCCCTAGATGAATATTTATCCCTTGGTATAATGTATACTTTGAGTTTCTTACCCCAAACATAGGCCTTTATAGTAGAAGACATGATTTATGTGCCTTATTTATAGGTTTTGGTGCACTGATGTTATTGCGTTTATGTATAATGTTTAGAGTTCAGAAATCGAACTAGTGTTTTAATAATGCCAATATAGATTTTTTTTTTAGTAAGTGTGCAGCATGATTCGGTTTTAGTTTTCCTATTATTATTTGCATGCAACAAATTATTTAGGAGTTTGTTGAGCATAATTGTGTTTTGGCCCTGCACGACGTTCACTCTTGCCTTTTTTTAAGCTTTCTGAAGCTATTGGCATTGTAAATGATAATGCCATTTATTTATTTATTTATTTTCAAAACAAACACATAAATAAAAATGTTGTCATTTACAATGCCAATAGCTCAAACTTTTCAAAAGGCGAAACCATTGCATTGTAAATGCTTGTTTTCTGTGATGTCTCCGTAATGCGGTCTTCTGTAAGGGCCTTATATATACAGGAGATCGGGACTCTGGTTGACCCCGGGTTTAGCAGAAGGGCCAATGTGTGCGACTCAGCAGACTCACCCAGAAAGGAGGGCCAAATTTCCTTGTAAGTATCCGCAATCTTGGTGTATTGCAGAAAGTGTCCTTCAGCTATTTGATACCATTCCCTTACTTCCTAACACGTCAGAAAGGTTCCATTAGCGAATAGATCCACAGCCGTTGAGCATCCACCCTCGTACCACTTGGAGATGTCCATAGCTGTCTGAATTTGACAGAACCCCAGCAACCTTACGGACCACCCAGGTGACCGCCCGTTCCCCGATCACTGCCATCTGCTGGACTTAAATGGGCATGAGCTGGGGGGCCGAGTGCCCATCATCAAACATTTGGGTAAATAGGAACCGTTATTGTAGTTCGCTAGTAATACATTCTCCATATTGTGTCCCTCCATACACCACTGTGCTGCATATTGAAGCATCCCAGCAAAATAGTATAATCTAATCTAAAGTTTGAGAGGCCCAGTCCACCCAGTTCTGTATCCAGTTTGAGCGCTTCGAATTTTACCTTACTGCGACCCCCAGCCCATACCAGCGAAACCAACAATTTATTCAAGGTAACAAACGTGGCTTCCGGGATATGGCAGAGTGTATTCTGCAAGGCTTAGAGGCACCTAGGCAACATGACCATTCTAGCAGCGCAATACGCCTCATAATGGAGAGGGGGAGCTTGTTCCAGAACCGGACTGACTCCATCAGATTCAATATTACACCTTTCCCTATATATAGGGCATATTGATCCTCAGGCCTGTGTGTCACTTGTATGCCAAAGTATCTGAAGTGATAAATTTCCCAGCTGAACTCCACCAGCGGAAGGTCTTGTCTAGCCACCTGCGCTAGGGTCGCCAGCGGGAACAAATTATGGAACAGTCTGCCCATTGACATACGCCAGATCTCACAACTTCTTCCCTTTCGGAAACGGATCAAGACCTGGTTATTCCCCTAAATCTTCCCACCTGCTGTTTACTTTGGTTTCTCCTCATTAGAGTATTCTCAAGCGCCAGGAAGCCTGCAAGGTATCAGTTGCGCTATACAAATATTAAAAAAAAAAAAAAAAAAAAAAAAACACAACACTTTTAGAATGATTTATACGGAGGCTTGAGGACTGCCCGAATGATTGTAGCACGCCCGACAGAGCTGGGCGCCAGATATACAGTAATGCGTCATCCGCATATAAGGACACCATGTGAGTGTGACCATCAACTGTGATTCCCCGTCGTCTATATCCCTTCTTAACTTGGTCGCCAGTGGCTCCATTGCTAGAGCGAAGATCAACAGGGAGAGAGGACACCCTTACCGGGTGCCTCTTCTAATACTGATACACTCTTGATATTTGATCTCCAGTACATATGTGAGCACATGGCTCTCTGTATAGTAACTGCACCCAAGTGATGAACTCATCGCCCAGTCCTATTATTTTAAGTACCTTCCACAAATAACTCCACCAGAGAGTGTCAAGCACCATCTCTATGTCAAGAGTTACCACTGCTGCCCTACCTGCTCCTACAGAGTGCAGCACGTGTGAGAGGCAGCATATGTTCATATGCGTTACCTTTCCTGGAGTCAATCTGCACTGGTCCACATGGACCAGCTGGGATATCACACGGCTAAGGCGAGAGGCTAGGATCTTAGCCAATATGATTAAATCTACTCCTAACATGGACAGGGGCCTATACGATCAAGGATCTCGCTTGTCTGTACCCGGCTTCAGAAGCATTACTATGCAGGCTTCTCTCTTGGTTGTGGGAGTATTCCATTTACCTTAGCATCTTGCAAGTCTTCCAGTCATCTAGTCAGCAATAGGTCGCTGTAGGCCTGAAAGAGTTCCACCAGGAGGCCATCCGGGACTGGGGCTTTGCATCTGGCTATCATTCACACAGCCTCACACAGCTAATCTAGCTGAATGGCAGCTCCCAAGGCCTGCACCTGCTCTCCCGTAATGCAGGGGAGAGGTAGGCTCCTGAGGAATTTAGGATTAGTGAGCTCTGTGGCTTCTGGGGGGGGAGGGTGAGAAAGTGCAATCTTTCTTGCATGGTATGCCCCACTTTTTGCTGAATTGCAGATGTGCTTTGACTGAGTGTGCCCTGAGCTCCTGCCAATCAGTTGCCGAGGGCCTGTGTTCCTTCCCTAAAACTGTATTGAAACTAAAACCTAATTGGCATCTCTGGCCACATGTCAGTCGCTGGTAAATGGTACCCTAGGTACCCAGGGCATTGTGACCAGAGAAGACCCCTAAGGGCTGCAGCACTTATTGTGCCACCCTTAGGGCCCTGTAACCTGACACACACACACTACCTTTGCAGGCTGAGTGTTCTGGTGCAGAACTAAACAAAGATCTGTCATGGCAAACATCCCTGTGTGCTATGCCCACAAACACACTGCCCTGGCATATATCAGTCACCCCTCTATCTGGGTGCACTATGCCAGTGGTGTGGGCATAGGTGCATGAGCCCTGTGCCCCTACAGTACACAGGGCCATTCCTGGGCACTGTAAGTGCAGTGATGCCATTAAGAGTATATGGTGCTGGGAGGCTGTCATTACGAACTCCACAGCACCATGATGGCTACACTGAAGACTGAGAAGTTTGATATCAAAACTTCCCAGCACATTAAACCCACACTGATGCCAGTGTGGGATTTAATGTCAAATGCACTACAGAGGGCACCTTAGAGATGCCCCCTGAAACCTTACCAACTCCTAGTGTCCTGACTGCAAGGCTACCGAGGCTGCCACCACCAGACATGTTTCTGGACCCCTGGGTCTAGAGCTTGCCGCTCTCGGGCTTGAAACAATTCACATCCTGGGACGAAGTGCCAAGCCTCCTCCCCAAGGATCAGCAGGGGGGGCTTCAAAGGCATGCCGCCTTTTGTGAGCTTTCCCAGGCCAATTGCTAAACTCAGCAACTGTCCCTCACCGGTTCTGACCCCCACTCTGGCGGGAAGACAGGCGGGAAACCCTATGGGAGGAAAGGGGTTTTGCCAGCCTGAGCCAACTCCACCCCTCAGGTTGGAGAGGCGAGGTGAAGCACAACTCCGGGCTACCGCCATCTTGAGGATGGGGAGCACTGCCCAATCAGAGCTAGGCCCCTGCCCCCTCCTACAGGAAAGGAGCAGGATAGGGGGTGTATTCACCCCAGGACAGGGACCCATTGGTCCCTGCCCTTGCCCTACCTGTAACGCTCCTAAATTTACTATTTAGGGGAACCCTGATCCTTCCTTCTTCAGATCCCGATTTTGAAACAAGAAGAAGAAAAAGAAACAAGAAGACCTGCTGCAGCTGCTAACAAGAGGATGATACCAACTAATTTGGCCCCAGCCCTATCCGCCTGTTGATCCTTAAACTTGCTCCTGCTAAAACCCCGGCGTCTCCTGTGGACAGCAACCTCAAAAAACCCTGCCTGCCTTGCTCATCTAAAGACTGGGACTCCCATGAGCAGTGGTTCTGCTCAAACAGCAACAACCCATGGAGCCAGCTAGGAACCGCGGATCCAGCACGCTCTGCACCCGCCGAGCCCGGACTGTGCCTGAGTGGACAAAGACCCCGAGGACGTCCCCTCGGCGACTGTTACCCGGAATCCATTGCCCAAAGACCCTCCTCAACGATCCTGACCATGCCTGCAGCCTCACAACTGGAGATCCCTCCAACCACGACCAGCTGATGGTAAGATTTCCCGACACCAATAAACCCCCCCTGTGCCCAACCGAAGGCCCCCTAGCCTTGATAGGATAACATTGGGCCTACTCTCTCTGCACCCGGCTGCCCCTGTGCTGTTGAGGGGGTAACAACTGTACCGACCTGACCCTGAGAGACCCCTGAGTCTCTGCCCAGAACCTTAACTCTGCCAGTGAAGTACTTACCCAAAAGCAGATAACTCACTTTTCTTCCATAGGGTGACATTGACTGGTTTCACTTGGAAATTCTTTCAAGTGTGGAGTTTTGAAACTTTAAAATATTCATCTAAAATCAGCCGAACAACGTATTCCCATTTACTCACCTGTTATCAGGAGAGATCCCAGTGCTGTATCTTTCAGCCCAGCACTGAACCTGAAAGTAATTATAACCGTGATTTACTGTTAACTCAATTTTCCTCCATAGGAAACCATTGTCTGGTTTTCACCAGAAAAACTTCCAAGTGTCCAATTTCTAAACTTACAAATCTTCCTTAAAAATCGCCTGTATGACTTAAACGCATTATTTCAATTGTTTACAGGAGATACACCAGAGCTCGAGCCAGGATCCCACACTGAGTAAGAAAAAGTAACGATAACAGTACTTACCTGCTAAGTGAATTTCCTCCCATAGGATAGCATTGGTGATTCTATGTGAAAAAGTTTCTGTCAACTTTTAAAATACAATAATATTCCTTAAAAATCACAACTGCAACCAAAACGATTTTACTCAACTGTTTACAGGAGATGACCCAGGACTGAATCTAGGATCCAGTCCTGTGGTTAGAAAAGTAATCCATAAAGTAATCTATTGCATTTACCTAGAAATTCCCATTGAGCTCAATGTCACATTGTGTTTGAAATTGTGTTGCCTATTGCAACTTTTGTGGCTATTGTATTCAAAAGTCTATTGCCTATTTGAAAAGTATTTAACTAAAGTAACTCATTCTGAGAAAGTATATTTTGATACATATTGTTGTTTCTAAAATAAAACAACTATATATTTTTATACAAACAATTTGCCTAGAGTTCAGTTCTTGAGTGTTTGAGACCATTTGCTGACTGAGAGTGTACAACAAATGCTTTACACTGTCCTCTGATACTGCCTTACTGCTCGACCAAGCTACCACTTTAGAGAGTAAGGTTGTATCTAACTTTAGCCTCTGCCATACCTCTGGGGACACTGTACCTTACTTTGGTCCAGTATATAAAGAGCCACTTTCTTACAGGGGGTGCCAAGTATACTGCGGCCAAGTGTTCGTACATGCAACTATTAATTCCTGGCTGTGTGTTTCTAATGCTCCCGTCTGGGTGCATCAATGTGAGGATTAGCGGGGCGGGCATTCGCTCTTGAGTAACAATGCTAGAAGTCTTCCCGATTGGTCACCCTCTTGGTGCAAAAGGGGGCTGTATTCCCGCCTCGTGAGACAGTCAAGCCAGCCCCATAATTCGCTCGCCTGGCGGTGGGCCTGCAGTAGGAAGGTATTGTGTGATGCCGTTGGTTGCAGTCCATGTTGCACCCAGGAAAGCTCATCTTCCGCTTCTTTTAGTTCTCCTTCTAGTTTGCACCGCTATCCACCCACTTTAGAGAGACACTCCCCTTAGATCACCACTTTAAGTGTGTCCCATTCTATTCCTCTAGATCAGCGTTTCCCAAACTGTGGTCCGCGGACCCCCAGGGGTCCATGACACATTCCCAGGGGGTCCGCAGGACTTGATTGCCTACTGTCCTTGTAAAAAACGAAACGCCCATGCGCCCTCATAGCACTTAAGAGGTGTGAATGTTGCTGGCGCCAGGCCGTTAAGATACAATACAATGCGTGATTGCCCTTATTTTACTATTCGCTTCTGCCCGTCACCCAAAGCAGAGCATGCGTTTCCTCCTCTGTTTGTGGCCAGGCCCAGGGCATTTTGCATATGTCCCCATTTGCGCTGAAAGTGAGGCACAGCTGTGCCTCGTCTGCCGAGACTGAAGAGCATTAGTGGCTGGAGCACCTCGAACGGGCAGGAGGACGTTTCTCCGTTTGGAACTTCATGTAAGGGTTTCACTTGTGTGTACGTATTTACAGTAAAAGCGCACACTCGCCTTTTTGGACCTTATAAGGCAGGGTTAGTCCTGCAGCACATTATCAAGTTACGCTATGTTAGACGAGATTAATGCACTTTTGATAACGTACTAATGTCTTCAGGTTTAGTAATGGCAGCTGCAGCGTGGCCTAGCAGGTCACGTTATCATTCAATCACCCATCTCTCAATACCGAGGTATTCCAGCCTCCTAATCGGCCTGATGGGAATCTGTTTATTTTAAATACGAGCGCCAGAATGAAGATGAGCAGAGCTGTAGTCACTACAAATAGCATCATGGGACGGCATGTTTTTATATTTATGCAAGGGAGTTAGGCTGAGTGACTGTAATAACTAAAGGGAATAATAGCTGTTTAAGTCTAAGAGGAGCACTTGCAAAAGGCAGCAAGATTTTTTATGCTTCAACTGTATGAAGGTTTACTGGTTGAACCTGGAGGAACCAGTCGCTAGGGTCTTCAGGGAACTACGAGCTGCCCCTGTGTAAAACACCTATTTGTGTATGCCTGAATGGTTGTGGTATATGCTCCCTTATAAGGACCACTTAATAGACACTGACATCGAAGAAAAGGCACCGTAAAACATTTAAAGTGACTTCGAAGAAAAGGCACCGTAAAATATTTAAAGTGGGCCCCCAGCCTTCATCAAGAGGAAGCTAGAAGAACCAAACATTGTCATAGTCTGTAGGCCCGCCACTGTCTGCGAGTCTTGTTTGTCATTGCTTATTTTGTTCTCTGCAAAACTTTGTTAGGGGGCTACCGGGGGACAAGTCAATATTAAAAAATCTTTGGTTGGAGGGTTTTGTGTCAAGAAATACACAAGTATTAGAGTCCCTGGAAATAAGTACTATGTGCAAATTACAGCGTGAGATTAGCTAAAGTGGTCTGGCACACTGACTTGTGAATGGCGCAACTGTCCAAAAAAGTATTACTACGACCAAAATCTTTGCAAACGCAAGACCTAGAAGGCATTAAAGACTGCAAGAAAGAGGGGGGGAGAAAAGTGAGAGGTAAGTAAGTATTATGAAAGAAGGTCGACTTTGTCAATACATGGAAAGGTGGGGGAGTAGTGTCTGGGGAGAAGGGAAACGAGGGCATAAAGGGACAAAGGGTGAACAGAAGAAGATAATGACGCACAATCACGGCCGAATTTCAGTGTAATTTTGAGTGACATTCAAATACTATGAGTGACACTTCAAGCATGTATAGGTTATCACAAGCGCTTACCTACTTTAAACTGCATCAGTGTGAGTTCCTGGCGCTGGGCTCCAGCCTCAGGCCATTCCTTCTGCAGTGCACACTAGGCGCGCAACGCCCATTGGGCTAAAAGTGCTTCAGTCCCCTCCCCCCCCCACCTCCCCCTCCCCTGTTGTGTGTGGCAGCCCGGGCAGAGACAGCTTCCCGGGCTTACACACAGCCGCACCCAAGTATTTCACAGGTCTTTAAAAGAAAATTTGCTTGTTAATGAGGCCGAGATGCAGCACCATCCTTCCCATTAAAAAGTTTAGATTTTTGCATATTTTTCAATATATAATAATAAAAGCTTTAGTAATGGAAACATTTATTTGGTGTGTACTTGTTTGTGTATTTTTTGCGAATTACTGTTTTAATTTTTTGAAATTTAAATTGTACAAATTGCTTGGGGGTCCTCGGCTTTCAGTAGTGACTCAGTGGGGGTCCTCAGGAGTCAAAAGTTTGGGAACCACTGCTCTAGATCTAGCGGTGGACCAGTTTGAGATAAAGAATGCTACAATCGACTCTAAGTTCTGTACGGACCATAGGCTCTCTAAGCACCTCAGGTCTTAGCTGCCAAATAGGCATCTTCGGTCTAGTATGGGGGAGGTCCTACTCGAGTAGGAATGGGGCGTGGTCAGACAGGAATTGTGTAAGGATACAAGTCTGTACGGTAGCAGGTACGGCCTCACCGGATAGGAGAGACCTATCCAATCTACTGCGAATCTCCTGTGTCGTTGTATAGCATGTGTATCAGATGTACTCCCTGCAACTCTGGGTGAGCCTCTCGCTAGATATCTACACATTGCAGGCGACCCATCATGTCCCGCAGTGCAGGTTTAGTGTGCATTTTTGGGGGGTGTCTGTCTATTCTACCATCAGCTATACAGTTGAAGTCACCGGCCCAGTTGGTGGGTATAGCTGCATAAGTATTGAGGAGTTTTTCTAGCTCCAGGAAAATAATTCCATTGTCTATGCTGGGAGCGTATATGCTAATGAGGTAAACCTCTATTCCGTCTGATGTGCCATGTATTATTATGTACCTGCCCTCAATGTCCACTGTGTAATTGTGCATCTGAAAGGGAACTTGGGGCGCCACCCCCTTGCATAAGTGGAGTATGTGGACGCATATAGCGGCCTCCTCCATTTCTTATGTAGTTTCTGAATTTCAGAATCTAATAAATGGGTCTCTTGCAGCAGTGCTATTTGTGCCCCGTGTCTGCGCAGGCAGGTCTGTTCCCGGTATGTGTAAAAAGCTAGTTAAGATCACAAAGTTTGCACTCAATAAAAGGAAACACACAAAAAACATCCTCATTCTACTAGCATCACAAATAAGCTCTTAACTGGCCCTCTGTGCTATCCGGGCAACTAAAGTTATAATCTGAATTTGGATTTCCCTCTTATCGCTAGGTTTTACTAGTGAATTAAAGTGCACAGTGCAAAGAAATAACAAGCGTTTAACCAATATAATTTTAGTATCGTACGGATCACAGCTCTAAAATACGCTTGCCCCAAAAACCTTTTATCTAATATACCATATTGAGCGTAAAAAGTTAGAAGAAAAGGAAGCTGATTCCCCTTTCCCAGCGGGACACAGAAACGCCGAGGGCTTACCGGCGTCTTCCCTCGTTTGCAGTCAAGTGTTGCTGTAGCCGCCTTCTGTTCAAGTAACAGCTAGCCGCACCCGCTGCGCGGGTGCCGCGTCGCAGTTTGGCTGAGCAAGGCTGTTGGGAGCACGTTTGCTCGCAGCCCCTAGGAAGGACATCAGGGAGCAGGGTCGCGCTCTATCCACCAGCGCCGCCGGTGCCGCTGCAGGGACTCAACTAACCAGGAGTCCCTGCGCCACGGCACACCTGCAGACCGATTGCCCCTCCCACCAATCGCTCAGAGGAAGAAAAGGAAGCTGATTCCCCTTTCCCAGCGGGACACAGAAACGCCGAGGGCTTACCGGCGTCTTCCCTCGTTTGCAGTCAAGTGTTGCTGTAGCCGCCTTCTGTTCAAGTAACAGCTAGCCGTCGCAGTTTGGCTGAGCAAGGCTGTTGGGAGCACGTTTGCTCGCAGCCCCTAGGAAGGACATCAGGGAGCAGGGTCGCGCTCTATCCACCAGCGCCGCCGGTGCCGCTGCAGGGACTCAACTAACCAGGAGTCCCTGCGCCACGGCACACCTGCAGACCGATTGCCCCTCCCACCAACCGATTCACGCCCCATAAAGGAACGCCCCTTCCCCGCTGTGCGGGAGCACGCGGGAGCATCGCGGGAGAAGCCCGGGACAAGGGCGGGACCATCTCAGGCCATCAGGGGCCAGAAGAGGCCGGGCCGGGCCACATCTCTTGGCTCTGTAAAGTGGGCACCCAGTCAACAGGACAATGGCTTCAGGTACTCGATCCTGTAAAACAAAGAAATCTGCAGGAGACGTTGTTTTAGGTACTATGGACCAATTCATAACTCGAGCAGTTTCCATAGTCGAAAAGGAGATAATCCTGGCTGAACGAAGATTATCCCGGGATTCTATGAGTATGTCCAACAAGCGCTCATCTCTGGGCGCCATTGCCCTAGCTGCTAGCCCTGGACATATTTCCCTAACTCCATTGGTGATAATTGATTCCCCAACAATTGATGAGAGAGTGAGCCGGATTAGGGCTAGTTTAGAAAGGGTAACTACCACCGCACCAAGCATTGTACTTGACCCGACACACTCCAATTCCTCCGTCCAAACTAACCCTTCGCCGGGGGGGGGCAAACTCTGGATTGCAATCCTGAAACCCTTGTAGCCTCTAGTCCCCCGGTGCTATCTAGGGAAGCCATGAACTCCCCACCCACTGTAGTACACACCGAAGCCAGTACTCCCAGAGTAGTAGCTCACCAAACCACACCCGCAGGGAATCTAGCTTTAGGCCCAGTCCCACAAAAGAAGAGAAAGCGACCCGCTAGCCCCCGCAGGGGAGGCTCTCTAAAGCCCCACAGTAAAGTAAGTAGGAACATTGTATCCAAAGGGAGCACCAGTTCGAATCAGGTTCCTTACCCAAAACCATATGCGACCCTTACCGGCGATTCTCCATTGGAAGGCACTCCCGGTCAAATGGCTCCTATAGATACCAGCATTTTCCCTCAAGTTGAGAGCCTAATTAAGTCTGTGGTGATGCCCCTCGTAGATAAGATTGATGGCCTCACACGCAAACTAGCCTCACTTGAACAGTCAATGCTGGACAACTTCTACGCGGTGAAATCATTAGTCAAATTTCACGCCAAGGCCCAGGTTGAAGAAAACGGTGGGCTAAGGAGTGGTGCTGTTCCCTTAGTTCCCTCTGTCACCATAGCCCACCCTGAGCCCACATCTTGCCTAAAGACGCCCGGCCTGGGAAAGGCACCCCAATCGCAGCATCCCAAAAGCGGAACCACACCCTCACTACTAACTCCTACTCCTGAGTCTAGTTTGGCTCGACCAAGGAACAAAGCTAGTACCCAGGTACCCAAGGCACTCGAGGTTAATTTTGCCGCAAATTCCAGCCTATAGTGCCAAACACCAAGGTACCGGGAAATACAGTGAACGCAAAGAAGGGTGATACAACCCCATCCCTCCCAACTCCTGCCAAACAGGCTGTGCCCAAACCTCCAGTGAAAACCACGGTAAAATCCCCGGCTAAAGACAGGGGAAGAAGGCACACGCCAAATGCTAGCCTTCCCCCTGGTTGTAAGCCTTATGTGGTAATTTTAACGGGGGTCCCTGAGCTTGAAGAGGGTTCTTGTGAGTTATATTCTGACCTTAAACACAAGACGCTCTCCTGGCTCAAAGCTAATAGACCCCTCCCAGGGCATATCGATGGTAGAATAGCCTTTGTCCGACGTGTGGGTTGGATTGGCAACAGACGTAAGGATCTTACCGGGGACTGTGTGCTGATCAATTTCAACGACCCCAGAGCAGCAGGTATGATCTGTAGTCAGCAGTCGCATCACAATTTCTGCGACATTCAAACTAGGGACCTGGGGTATTTCTATCACCCCCCTCCTCTAATGGGGCCCAAAAAATCTTTACAAGATGGGGGCAGAGGAGCATGCTTCCCTCATTATCCAATATTGGACCCCAGAGCAAGGGCATGGACACCTACTCAAGCAGCCCCCCCACAGGGTTGGGGTTGGTGACTTGGTAATTTAGCGGCAACAAATGCCCCCCTTCCTAGGGTCAATACACCACGCACAGTTGGGCGGGCACCCTTGTCCAATATTTCTGTGCCCCAATCCCCGCCTAACTCAATTATGCCCTCTCTCTCAGGCGATGGATCTGAGAATATTGAGTTAGTGGATGGAGCACAGACTCCCGGTACACAGGGTGGGAATGCAGGATGCGCTGAGCCCCTGCATCATGCATCCCTGAAAGCCATTAGTTGGAATGTGGCAGGCCTAAACAGTAAGATAGATGTCCCGGACTGGGTGGCGCTCATTGAACCCCATTCAGTCTGCGCATTCCAAGAGACGTGGTGCGTAGAACCAAGGCACCGAGTGGGCCATGCCACCTTCTTTGTCCCGGCAGATATTCCAGCATCGGGAAGAGGTCGCCCCTATGGAGGTCTCTTAGTTTGGGTAGATATTTCCCTGGGATGGAGGGTACACCATCATCCCCAAAAATCTCCAGACTTGATGCGCCTCACTGTAACATGCCCGAGGAAAGCTGAAAAACTGGAGATTATTAACATCTACACACGAGGGGCCTCTGGGAGAGCGTTGTCACCAACTCTCTCGGACTTGGAGGTAGTCTTGGGTGAGTGCAGTAGCGATTCGTTAATTATGGTCATGGGGGACTTTAATTGTACATTCGAGCCCCTGTTGCCCGACGAATCTCTGGACTTATATGATGAAGATTCAAGGAGAGGTGTCCCGTCACTTGATCTTCCAATCATAAACAGTTGGACCCCCAGAATTATCCAGCTAAATTCTCTCACACTTGAGCACGGCTTGAGAGCAGCCAACGGGAGGACACGCTCAGACTTAGCGGGGGCACACACATATAATAGGGTTGGTCATTCATCCCGGATAGATTATATCCTTTTAAACTTCTCTTTGTGGGCTCACATGAAGGATATGATAGTGCTACCTTCCTTGGATAGTGACCATAACGCACTCTCCTTGTCCCTATCATGCTGGTGGAGGGAGATTCACCCAGCTTGTGGAAACCATGATATACCAGCGTCTGGGCCATTGGGAGGGGTGGTTCCATCAAACTGCCTAAGACGCTTGAAATGGGACAAAGTGGCAATAGATGAAGAGAAACTATCATGCATCAGAGCTGTTACTTCTACAGCCTGCGCCATTTTTGAAAACGAGCCTGTCAGCCCAAATCGGATTACAGCAATGTTTAGCGAGATCTCGCTGTCAATTGGGGACCTATTCAAGACCAAAGTAAATAAGGGAAACACCAACCGGGATAAGCGGCAGGGCAAACCTGGTTGGTATTCGAAGGAGTGTCGTGTTAGAAAGAGAGCACTGATATTGGCTGTAAAAAGTGGAGATGCAATCTTAATAGCCACCAAACGCAAGAGTTATAAAGCGGAGCTTAAAACAGCAAGGAGAGACTGGGAAGATGACTTTTGGCAGGAACTCCGTATCGCCAGTGTTGGAAAAAACGCAAAAGGTTTCTGGGACTTAATACGCAAGAAAAACAGACCCCTAGATACTGTCATCACCTGCAACATAACTGAGGATCTCTGGTACTCCCATTTTTCGAAACTGTATACAGCACCAGTAGTTGAAGCGATGGATTTCGCATTACCACAGATCTCTCGAGGTGATGAGAGCTATGAGGAAAGTCTGTTTGCCAAGAAAGAAGCGGAAGGTGCTATAAAATCTCTCGCCCCGCGCAAAGCGGCTGGTCCCGATGGGCTTCCGGGCGACCTGCTCCGCGCAGACTCAGGCGATTGGAGTATGTTAATTTCATCAGTATTGAACGCTGCCATGGCGGGTGCTCCACTGCCCGCCTCTTGGATGGCCGCCGAAGTGGTCCCTCTGCACAAAAAAGGCTCAAGAGAAGACCCTGCGAACTACAGGCCGATTAGCCTGATAGATTGTTCGCAAAAAGTAGCAGGCAAGGTCCTCCTAACCAGAGTACAGCAGTGGGCAGATGAAAACAGGATACTTTCGGATCTCCAGGCAGGGTTCCGAACTGGTACAGGAACAATCGAACAATCGTTAAGGCTATTCATGATTCACTGGAAGGTCGTCACGATTGGGAAGGGCACTTTATATCTTGCCTTCATCGACCTCCGGACGGCCTTCGATTTGGTCCCCAGAAATAACTTATGGAAGGTTCTTAGTGATCTTGGCCTGCCACCTTACCTGCTCCACTTGATCATGAAGTTCCACGAAAAAAACTATGCCCAAATTCGTTGGGGTCCGAATGGTCAAAAGACCTCAAGAATAGATGTGAATAGAGGCGTGCGGCAAGGGTGCGTTCTTGCCCCAACACTCTTTTCGCTCTATGTTAATGGGGTGGTGGACCACTTGTCAAGGATATCAGCAGATGCACCTCGCTTGGCAGGTCGTTTAATTCCCACCCTGCTTTTTGCGGACGATACCTTGCTTCTGTCAAAATCGCCAATGGGCCTACAACAGCTTCTCTCTGGCTTTGATGACTTTTGTAAACAAAGAGGACTTTGTATAAACACAGACAAAACAAAGTATCTTATCTTGAATCCCCCGCAAAAACTTGGCCCTCCACCAACACTGGGCTCCGTTGCTCTGGATAGGACCAATACTTTCGATTATCTGGGTATCCGGCTGGTGGATTCTATGAAATGGGACCAGCACTTGACCAAAATGCTGCTAAATTTGAAAAGAGTAACCGGGACCCTGCTGAAGGAGCAGAGAGCTGCCTCAACTAAACCTATAGCTGCAGTTTTGGACATTTACTCGGCCAGAGGAGTAAGCGCCGCTCTGTATGGGGCGGAACTTTGGGGAATGTCAAACTTGAAAGATCTTACTCGAGCTGAGAACACCTTCTTGAGAAGCTTGATGTCCCTCGGTCCTTCTGTCCCCATCTTGCCACTGCAATTGGACATGGGCTGTCGGGCGATTGAAGATCTAGCAAAGCTACGCCCTTTGCTTCTGTGGGCCCGCATCTGGAGAGTCCCTGAGCTCTCAAGCTATGCGGATGGCCTGCGGGAGATAATGAGATCGACAGGTTGGGCGAAAATAAAGTGGCTAACGGATATCAAAGCACTACTCACCAATCTGGGGCTGGAAGAAGCATGGCACCAACAGACAGCCCCGCCCAAATCAACGATAAAACAGCTTTATTGGAATTGGGTGGTGAATAGAAGGAATTCTTCTGCCTCGATTTGTAAGTCGACCAGAAATTTTATGGAGTCCAAAGATGTCCCCATTAGAGAACTGTATCTGGACATTATCTCAGCCCCTTGGGAAAGATCCCTGTATTTTAAATTTAGAATTGGTCTTCTCCCTGTAAAGGAACTCACTAGCCACTGGAAAATTCCGTACCAGACTGCTCCGTGGTGCCCCTTCTGCCCTCAGCGCCATGAATCTGTCCCTCACTTTTTATTTGAGTGTCCTGCCTATAAAGTCCCAAGGATGAAATGGTTAAAACCCATGTGTCGTACACTGGGAACTAGGCACTGCAATGAGGCACTAAGGATTCTTGTTTCAGACACTCGCACTTTTTATGCATGCGCCACCTCGAAGTATCTTGGGTGGGCATGGCGGATTCGGTCAAAAAGACTCAGACAAATTGTTTAATTATGCTTTTACTTTTACGGCCTGTTTCATAACCATGCCTATTTTAGGTAATTTAAATATTCTTCCCCTAAAAAAAGTAATAGTAAAAATTGCAGACTTAGATCATGCAAGGGTTTTTTTTAAAAATACGGTTTTATCCTTAAATGCTTTGAAATGAATTTTACTTGTATGTATGCTTTTTAAGATATTTTATATGTCGAAATAAAGCCTTTTTGACTTGACTTGACTTGACTTGAACTTAATATACAACACTGGGCCTAACATCTGACTTACAAATTCTTAAAGTTTGGACACCTACCATTGCTCATCGAGAGGGCAATGAAAAATGGACTTCATTTTTCACACCTCAAGACCTGATTTATGGGTTACCATCTTTAACTCACTCCTCCCTGTCTCAAAAACCACCCTCGCAGAACACAACCGGAAACTAACTATCTCCCCCCTTAACCAACAGTCTCTGAATGGAGACATCACCATCAACATTTTCCTGAATGGCACCATTCTAATTCAGGCGAAATACGAAAACCTAGAGTTCTTCGACTCCCTCTTCCCCACTCTAAAGACGGCTACTGCTCACTACCCTCACCAGCCACACACCTCCCCCCCCAGTGGCTCCCGACAATCCCCTAAGCCACAGAGCAGGCTTCCTTCACCTGAACAATCACCCCCCCCCCGCCCATGTTTATTCACGTCACCAGTCATTCGCCTCCCCCAGCCCCGGCCCCCAATTCCTTACATCGCCGACCTCCTCCCCGTCCACCCAACCTCCCAGAACTCTGCCCCCCCTCCTTCCCATCCGACTACCAACCCTCTACTCCATCAAGCACAAAACATTCCAGGTCCCCAATCTACTACCCGTAGAGATCCCAGAGCTTCTAGCAACTCCGAGTCACAGCCCCCTGCGCCAACCCCCAATCCACTAG
Source organism: Lissotriton vulgaris (assembly GCF_964263255.1). Classification (NCBI taxonomy): domain Eukaryota; kingdom Metazoa; phylum Chordata; class Amphibia; order Caudata; family Salamandridae; genus Lissotriton; species Lissotriton vulgaris. The sequence continues at coordinate 1,222,532,620 of NC_141693.1, forward strand.
CTCACACCATCCCACTCAGTGAAGATAACCACCTCTTCCAAAGGGGCCGCAGCCCTCCTCCCTCTCTTTTCCTCGACCACCCGATCTCGAAACCCGAACCTGATCCTCCCACCCCTGTTATCCCCCCCAAACAACAACTCGCCACAAAGCCCCTCCCTCTCTCTAGCCCTCGCCCATCCGAACTCCAATCCCGAATCAGACCCTCCCTCCCCTATTATCCCTCCTAACAGCAACTCGCCTCAATACCCCTCTCCCTCTTTAGTCCTCTCTAAACAGGAACCGTTCACTCCAACTTCTACTCTCCCCCCTATTAAAGTCTTGCTCCTTTGTCCCTCTCACTCAAGGCCCAGTTCCACCCTTCCTCCACCCCCCTACCCCTCCCCCCAGCTCTCATGACGACACATCGCCTGGACCTTCTAGAAGCCCAGATCGCCACGCTGATCCTCGGACTGAAAGAAACCCTCTCCTCCCTAGAGAAACTCCAGCTACCGCCCCCTCTCGTCTCACCTCCCCACCTCCAGCAACCTCCCATCAGGACTGACTCCCTCCCCCCTATCGGGTCCCTGTCCCCCCCAGGCTCCCGGCCTCCTCTCATTAAACCACAGACTGAATCACGAGTTGACAGTCCCAGAAGAACTTCTCCCTCTCCCCCCCCCCCCAGGAAGTGACCTCTCTCATCGCATCCTACAAACCCCCTCCTAACCAACCAGCCCAAGCACTACCCCAGCACCCCTCACCCCTTACTTCGATCCAAGTCATCACTGGAATGAGGAGAGACCCTCCCCACCGAAAAGCCACCAGACCCCCAGCCTATCTCTCCTCCTTACCCAGAGTGAATTTGGTCAACCCGAACTCGAATGCAGGCCCCCCCCATTAACTGCATGCTTATCAACTGCAGATCAGCAGTCAAACATGCAACGGAATTAGCCGAAACCATCCTCTCCCATGACCTAGATGTAGCCTTCATCACTGAAACTTGGCTCAACACCTTATCCCCTCCCACCTTGGACACGCTGGTGCCACCCGGCTTCTCAATTATCCACAAAGACAGGCCCATTCGCAAAGGAGGCGGAATAGCAGTTATCCACAAAAGTGACCTCTCCGTCACTGAATCCCCCTCCCTCCTTTATAACTCCTTTGAATGCCTTTCGGTCAACCTCAATTCGCCCTACCATAGCCCACTTCAATGCCTTCTCCTGTACCACCCTCCAGGCAACGCTATTGAATTTGCCGATCAGCTGTCGGATTTGATCACTCAAACCGCTCTCAACAGTGACTTCCGAATAATTCTGGGCGACCTCAACCTAAGATGGAATGAAACCAATAACCCGCTCATCCAATCTCTCACCTCCCTACTACAAGACCATGATATGATCCAACACTGCTCAGAGGAAACCCACCATAGAGGAGCGATCCTGGACGCAATCATTGTGGACAAAAAGACAATTTCATATGATCACATCATCCCAGTGGACTGGTCATCACGCCATCCTCTTTCATATCAACCATTCGGCTCTATCCCTCCCACCCACCCAAACCTTCCCCAAGTGGGTCAGAAACATATCGAGAGTCCCCCCTGACAAGCTAGAAGTTGCTCTTAGCTCACTCCTCCCGAACTCGACGGAGCTCCTCTCAACCACGGAACTCACCTCGCTCTATCATTCCAACCTGGAGTGCGTCCTGGATCAGCTGGCACCTAGAAAGCTAGCAAAAACCAGAAGCATCCCCTCCAGGTCTTAGAACTCCTCTGACATCAACAAAGAGCGAAGACTCCTAAGAAAGATGGAAAGAACTTGGAGGAACAACCCCACCGCCCTCAACCGGGACCAACTCAAGGCAGTTCGCAAAACCTACTTTAATCATATCAAGAACAAAAAGTCATCCTTCTTCTGCTCTGCTCTAGACAAGGCTAAAAACCGCCCCAAAGAACTCTTCAATATCATCAGGAACCAAACCTCCATTCCTATGATAGACAGCTTAGCAGCGTCCAAATCCCAATGTGATGACTTTGCTAGCTTCTTCAATGAAAAAATTGCCTCAATTGATCGATCTTTCAGCGACATGCCCACCGCCCTCAGAGAGTCGCTTCCCACTGCTCCTACCCACTTAAGGCTAGCAACCGCAGCCACTCGCTGGTCTTCCTTCCGACCTATCCAAATTGAAGCGATAAGCGATCTCATTGCCACCGCTAATCCCTCGTCACACTCCCTTGATCAGCTACCCTCGAGACTGACCAAAGACCTGAAGCTCACTCTAGCCCCTATCTGGGCCAAGACCATCAACAGCTCTCTGAGCGATGGATCCATTCCTGACTGCCTTAAACTAGGTCAAGTCACGCCACGCCACTCCTAAAAAAACCCGGCCTTGACCCTAAGGTCATGAACAACTTCAGACCAATTTCCAACCTTCCGCTCTTATCGAAAATTCTGGAAAAATGTGTGCTCTCTCAGCTAACCCATCACCTAGAGATCACAAACCTTCTTGACCCACACCAGTCAGGGTTCAGAAAGGGCTGCAGCACAGAAACCGCAATCCTCAATGTGTTGGATGATCTACACATGTCGCTCGACTCCAACCAATGCAGCCTTCTCATCCTCTTAGACCTCTCGGCGGCGTTTGACACAGTGGATCATACCCTGCTACTCAATGTCCTCCAGAAGAGAGCGGGTTTGGAAAAGACAGTTCTCAAATGGTTCGCCTCCTTTCTCAACAACCGCACACAAATAATCAAAATTAAAAGCTTCGAATCGGACCCCCTTCCCATTACTAGAGGAGTCCCACAAGGGTCAGTACTCTCTCCACAACTTTTCAACATCTACATGGAGCCCCTCACTACAATTCTAGGGAACTCCAACAACCCCTTTCACCTCTACGCGGACGACACACAACTCTACCTGGAAACCACTTCGATCGCAGACATCCACAGACTAAACGGCACACACACAGAGGTCCAACACTGGCTCTCATCCAACCACCTCAAACTTAATGAAGAAAAGACAGAAGTGCTCCTCATCTCAAATAAAGATGAAATTTCCCAAATACTTGAATGGCTCAAAGCCTTAAACGCCCTTAATGTTCCTCTTGTACCTACAACCTCCGTCAAATCACTGGGGATCACTCTTGACCCTAAACTGGACATGAAAGAACACATCTCTAAAACTGCCAAAAGTGCTTTCCTTAACCCTGAAACTTCTCTACAAACTGAAACCCTTCCTCCCCACGAAAGACCTGAAACAGACCACTCAGGCACTGGTACTCTCTAGAATTGACTATGGCATTGCTACTCTGACTGGAACAGCCAAGTCTCACCTGGGACCTCCGACCACTACCCTAAACGCCGCAGCTAGAATGGTCACAGGAACTAAGAAATATGAGCACATCACCCAGGCTCAAGGATCTGAGGTGGCTCCCTATTGACCAACGAGCCAGCGTCCGCACAGCTTGCCTCACACACAAAGCCCTGCATACAGGCAAACCAGAATATCTGGCCAACAAACTCAATAGAGCCGGTCAGTCTAGGATCCTCAGAAGCTCCAACACGCTTCTACTCATTCCTCTGAAATCACAGAAACATAAAACATCTAGTAAGTCCTTTGCAGGTAATGCTCCCAAGATATGGAACTCCATCACCCCCACATCAGGATGACCGCCTCCTTCCCGAAATTAAAGATGCTACTCAAAGCCCTTTTTCTTGAGCGGGCTGGATCGTAACAAGAACCCCTCGTTTGACTTTGATAGATCACTATCTCTATGCTCCCAGAGAGAGCCGGATGACTCACCCTTGATCTACGCCATGTTGTGCGCTCATGCTGCTATTGTACAGACTTTTACCTCCCCCTGTGCTCCCTGCCCTGCTTACTCCTACTTGTCTTTTGGATGCTTATTTGTATTTGATGTGAATCGCTCTGATACCCTCGGGTCCAGCTAGCGCTATACAGAACTTAAATAAATAAATAAATAAATAAATAAATAAATAAATAAATAAATAAATGTAGCCATAAAATAGTTGTAACAGAAACGCTGATTTTCATAATAAATATTATAATTTGCCAAGAAATCAGAAAAACATTTAATTATTTCTTGCGTTGTGGCATCATTGTCATGAGCTTGGGATACATTGTTTCTGTTGGTGCCCGCCAAATTTTGTTTGGGCAGGAAGGAAGACAGATTTGTCCTATACTCTTGTAAATGTTATTTCAAATTAACATTCTTAAGAAGCTCGTTAAAAAAAAATGATGTTCCCTTTAGTATGAGGGCTATATTTTTGCTCCACACTAAATTGACAATCAGCACATACAGAGAAGTGTTCCTATGGAATGCATGCAGAACGGTAATGATGGTATTCATGAAGTACATTATGGGGTACCGAAAATGGGAGTGAGGTTGCACATGGATGAGGGCAAAGGGGACTGGTAATGTAGGGGATTGCGATGCATAGAGACTGGTCGTATTCTTCTGGTTCTAGAGAGGTAAGAATGCACAGTGATGGGAGGGATGGGGCAGGAATAATACTTAGCCATGTAAAGAGATGTATTGGCATTGATCAGAGGTTACTAGTAGTAGGGAAGGCAGGAGTGCACAAATACAGGTGATGCAAAGGATGCACTGAAGAGAGGCCGGTGGGCTGCTTTCATCCTCACAGGGCCGAGATGATTCTGGAACATGTAAGGGATGCACTGTGGTCGATAAAGCGATATAATAGAGCGGCCTACACAGTGGGAGGCAGAGAGGTCGTTGAGTCTAACAAAGGGTACTGGCACTATAGGGAGAACAATGGCAAATGGAGATGGACTGGTAGCTTTGGTGGCAGTAGAAGGGGCCTAGAGGCTGTTCCTGCCTCAACAGTACCAAGAGATGTGAGGCTGGCACTAGAACACTGGTTCTGGATTGAGTTATTTCCATTGTGCAAAGCATCAGTGTTAATGTTGGTAGAACGTATGTGCGAGTTAGTTCTTCAAGTTACAGCAAAGTAATTAAATACTCGTTTTATCTACCAATCAGAAACTGAAACTAAGGGTGCTATTCCACATATTTTAGTAAGTTTAGAAGCACACTGTGATTTTTTTACCTAGCGAGTTCATGGCTTGGTGAATTTCCTTCATCACATTATTGTAAAGTTCATTCTGCCACTCGTGTAAAAGCGTCCACTCCTCTTCAGAGAAACAGGCAACCACATCGCTGAAAGTAACCGGTGCCTGCAACAGAAAAATAAACATTACTATTTAGCAGTATAATAATGGGTGATTACATCTGGTAATATTTGTTACACTGATGGATCCTACTCTTCTTCGTCACAGTCCTACCAGACCTCCTTCTAATGCCATTACCGATATATGCATAATGTTGTTTCAAAACCGTACTGTTGTTTAACCCTTTATCCCTCACTGAGGGGATGGGGGGACACCGACACCCTGACTCCCACTGCACAATTCTGCCATTGCTTTAAATTTAAACATATAATGGCCACAGGACTAAATATATGGGATGCCTCAGGAGCAAGAGAATGACAACTGCGACAAGGAGCAGGACATACTGTAATGAGGATTACGTTAATACGACACCATTCTCAAGATCCTTCCCAGCCCCAACCAAATGGAAGCTTCACAAATAGCAAAGTACAAGAAATGCAAACGGTCCCTGATTCTGTACACCGCAGAGTACGGGGTACACAACATATTGCTAACCGCACCCATTTAAAACAAGCATTGGAAATGCAATAGGTCTCGCATCATTAGAGTTAGTGCTTTTAGAATTGTTTATGGGGTTTTTTTTGTAAATCTTTAGCATTTTTGTTTCCTGTAGCCAATGCTAAAGAATTACAAATAAAATAAGTTCTCTGGCACTTGAAGTACTTCTCTGTGTCTATTTCATTTCTACTGTTGGCGATTAAATTTGGGAACACCACTCGGGTTACTTTTATAAACAAACATATTTACAGCCTTCCGTGGCTGATCTGGTCTACACAATACCGGATTCTACTGAAAAACGCAAAATAATCAGTATACGATCTCAATATTTATAGTTACAACACAAAATAAATAAAGCAAAATGTGGTGCATGATCCAGTTGAAAAACGAACATCTTGAAGTAGTCAAATTTTAACTGTTTGCAACTGACAGTATTCTGAAAATAAGTATTTAGTTTGGAATTCTAAAAATAAGGAGTTCTTAAAAGCGCTGAATGACGACCACATCGGCAATTCTAAACGAATGAAATATGCAATTTACCAGCTGGATATCTGAATGACGGAAAGGCACCACGATACGTGAGTGGGAAGCTTTCAGTCTACTACCGCTGGGGTTGGTCATGGGGGAGAGGGTGCAAAGACTATACATTCGCCGCATGTACAGTCCATTTATAATTAAGTGGTACTCTCTGGTTATAATTTAACGCATTGTTGCAAAGGGAACCTATGGGATGCGAGTCTGAAACACAGCCAAAACAAACACGGGCTCAAAAACTAAGCAAACTATTTGTAGTTGCCTCTGTCCGAATTGGCATAAAAGGTCCCACACACTGTGACTCCTTGGGACCTTGTGAATCTCACAGTCTACCAGTAGGCACAATATGATCCACAACCCCGCATCCACTTTAGGCAGACCATGTGTGGAGCGATTAGAAAACTTTCAAATGCAAATGATCCACGTATAGAGAACTACGAGGAGTTACCCGTTCAACGTGCCAAACGCTTGGTATCATCATCCAAAACTCGCCCCTCCAACTGAGCAGCTATAAAATAACAAGCTTCTGTGTTCTGCGACACGGCGGGCAGGGGAGGGGGCGGAGCGGGGAGAGGTGCGACACGGCAGGCAGGGGAGGAGAGTAGGAGGAGGAGGGGGGAGGAGAGTAGGAGGAGGAGGGGGGAGGAGAGTAGGGGAGGCACGGCCTAGCGGCCGTGCAACCAAGAAGTGAGGGAGCGGAGTTGGGGGAGGCTGTGAGAGAGAGAGAGTGGGCAAGGCAGGCGGCTGGGGGCATGTGCACGCGCTTTTAAGCTCAATGCGCATGCGCATTGAGCTTAAATTTCACGGGCACTGCAAGGAATCGCCACGATTCCTTGCAAGTTGGTTAAAGAGTGTTTAAGCCCCCATAGTCACCGCAAGCTCGATGCGCATGCGCATCGACAGGCGAGACCTAAAAAAACAATGATAGTGAAGAACCCATAGTAGTCCTAAACATCATCTTTGTGCATATATAAAGAAGTTGGCCCAATTTAAGCGATGTATTTTACTATCTCGATGTATTTTACTATCTTGGGATAGAAATCTCCTGGATTCTATACTTGGCCTGAACCTGGCTCAGCAAATACAGGGCTCTACACATTTAGCTGGCCACACTCTCGATCTTCTATTCTCTAATCATCCTGGTCTAACTACTCTTCCTTCTTTACCCCTAACCTGGTCTGATCATTACTTGATCCCGTTTAGGCTGACTGTGTTCCAGCCATCTGACATTCCATCAAAAGTCAGGGACCGGGGTAGAAAGTGGCACAAGGTTACTTGCAATGCCCTGGAACCCATCTTTACCAAACTGAGAGGGCAGCCCTCTAATGATTTGAACACAGACCTATCTAATTTTAACACCTGTCTTTCCTCCTCTATTGACCATATTGGCCTGATGCTACCGCTAGCTTCCTCAAGATCAAAGCCGTCAGCACCTTGGTTCTCTGTGGCGTTACATGAGGAAAGGAGAAAATGTAAAAAATTGGAACGCAGTTGGCGACTGACGTACGATTCTGTCGCTAAGGCTATCTATAGAACCGCCCTAAAGAACTTCCACAAACTTAAGCGCGCCACTATGAGGGATTATTTTGTTGAGAAAGTCAATGCTGCTGAAAATTCATCAAAAACTCGGTTTAATATTATTAAGGAATTCTCTAATCCTCCAGCCTTGGCCTGTCCGATCTCCCCCAGTCAAAATCTCTGGGACGGTCTTTCAAATTTTTTTAATGATAAAATCACTAATATCTCGTCCGCATTCAATCAGGCTTGTGTATTCCCTTCGCTTGACCCTAAAGCCTCTCAAGAGGAGGCGTTTGTCTCATTTAAAAGTCTATCTATGGAATCTGCTCTGATAATGCTGCAGTGGTGCAAATCAGGGTCTCCACTTGACCCTGCTCCGGCACAGGTGCTGAGCAGTCTTGCCATCCTTTTGATTAGCCCGCTTCTTTCAATCTGGTATACATCCCTACTCTCAGGTCAGTTCCCCACCTCATGGAAGCAGGCCATGCTGATTCCAATCCTGAAGAAGGTTGACGCTGACCCTTCTTTGTTCAGCAATTATCGGCCTATTTCGCTCCTCCCTAAGCCAGCGAAAATCCTTGAGAAAGTGGTGCAGGAGCAACTAGCCGACTATCTTGAATCTAAGCAACTCCTTCATGACTCTCAGTCCGGTTTTAGACCAAGCTTTAGCATGGAGACCACACTACTTGAGGTGTCTGAGACCATTCGGGAATGCGTGGATGCGGGCGAGGATGCCATGCTGGTCCTCCTCGACCTGTCCGCGGCTTTTGATACCGTTTCCATTGACATTCTACTAGATAGATTGTGCAATCTTGGTATACGGGGTACTCCTCTGGCCTGGTTCAGATCTTTTCTGATGGGTAGATCACAGCAGGTCTTCCTCCAACCTTTTGTTTCCGAAGAAAAACCTCTTCTCTGCGGTGTCCCGCAGGGCTCAGCACTTAGCCCTCTTTTCTTTAATATTTATCTTACTCCTCTGGCGGAAGTAGTTGAATCCTGGGGGGGTCAGAGTGATCTCTTATGCTGATGATACTCAGCTTGTGTTTTCCTTTAGAGATCACTCTGACGGCAGCCTGGCCAACTTTAGACGCTGCCTTATTAACATCTCCTCTTGGATGACTTCTAACACCCTCAAACTCAATACGGATAAGACCGAGGTCTTATTCTTCAATCAAAGCACTCCACTTCCTTCTCTATAGTGGTGGCCATTGGAGCTAAACCCCCTCCTGTACCAGTCAAATCAGCTCGTAATTTGGGCTTTCAATTTGACAACGACCTGTCTTGTAAAACTAAAATTAATAAAGTCACCGCAGCTTGCTTCGGTAAACTCTGCATGATTAGGAAAATTCGACCTTTTCTTCCCCTGGACTCTCGCAAGACTGGCATACATGCTTTAATCATCTCTCATCTAGATTATTCCAATAGCATGAATGTGGGAGCTCCAGCTTATCTGATCAAGCGGCTGCAGATTGTGCAGAATGCTGCAGCTAGGCTGATATGCAACATCCCTTATCGCCATTCTATCACCCCATACTTGTTGAAATTATACTGGCTGCCAGTTACCTATCGCATTCAACTCAAAGCGATGGTCTTGGCCTTCAGGGCCCTTAACCCCTTCGCTGCTCATGACGAGCTGAGCTCGTCATGAGGCACGGTTGAACTGTGCTCATGGCGAGCTGAGCTCGTCATTACCAATGAGATATTCCATTATTCAGCACAGGAGGAAAATGCCTCTAGCAGCCAAGGTGTTAATGACCTTGGCCCGGCCTATCTGAGAAATAGGCTAAAGCCCGTTCAGTCGACCCGAGTTCTCAGATCTAATCCTCTTTGCCTCCTCTGTTCCCCTCGTTTTCGCCGTTCTAGAACGGGGGGCAGAGCCTTTGTTGTGGTGACCGCAAAACTATGGAACAGCCTTCCACTGGGCCTACTGCTGATTACATCTGAAACACTGTTTCGAAGCAAATTGAAAACCTGGCTGTTTTCCCAACCTCTAGCCTCATCCGACCTCGCCTGTTGCTCTTCGTCTGTAGCACCTGGACACCCCCGTTGGGGGTAGCCGTGCGCTTTATAAGCTTCAAAATAAATAATAAATAAATAAGTCAGACTGTTGCATACCCATCATGGGCCAAGAAATATCTTGAAGCTTTCAAGCCTGACTGAAATAACTGGGAAGCACATATAATTTTCCTGACCAAATGTAATACATGTGAACCTAAAATGATACAAAACTGGCCCTCGCCCAAAGAGAGAATCCATATTAAGAGCGCTAGCGATCACGTTAGGGAAATATGCTTCAACCAGGGTGAGGAAAAAAAAAGTCAAAGGTAAGTTGCGCACCATGGCAACGTAATGGAGAGGGCAACAAGGGTCAAAATACAAAATGGATGCCGCCCACATAAAACAGGAAAGACTAACACCTGTATGGATACAGTAGAGAGGACACTCCACTTAAAGGAAGCTGCCCAGTGATAGAGCATGAATCATAAATGCGTGAGAGAACCTTTATACAAAAATATGTTGATCCAAACCAACGAATATGCGGGCATCAAAAAGAGCAGCATTCAGCCATGTTGTGGAAGGCGCAGATGGTGAAAATTATTGAGAAGAAGTCTACTTAATCATCCTCAATAAAAACCCATAAAACTAAGAACATAAAGCCTAAGTGCTGAATAAGAATCATATGGTAAATCTACTGCATATCTACAATCCGGCCGACCTCGATATCCCATTGATGGAAAAGGCTCTAGGGAACGAGAGGAAAATGGGTGGTCATTTAACTGCATCTTCCCTACCTAAACCAAAACTAACCATAGGCAAAAAAGTGACAAACAAATGAGCAAAAAAGACTCATATTCTGGGAATATCCCATAGGTGAAAAGTCCTTAGTACTAGATCTCCAGACATGTGGGATAAAAAGAATTTTCAAAAATTGATGTGTGTACTCACCCCCCCCCCCCACCCAGGGATGTCCTACTTAATCATCGGCCACACCTCATTCCCCAAAGAAACGTCTAGTGGTGAATGGGCTCCTCACAATCATGACGAGTACTTTTGATGGGGTGGGTTAATATGGAAGTAGGCACTAGGAAATTTAAAAATCCCTGTACCTAATCTGGAGGATTAAAAAAATGTGATAATGCAAGGGATTAGCTATTATCCCTGCATCTGAATGGATCAACATGTTCCAGCCTATCAACCGGCCCTAAACGCGTACCAAGCTTTATTCAGGACACCAGATCCTTAGTCTGCCAACTCCTTAAATGCAAACACACATAACAATCATGCAACATCAGGAACACAACCATTGTGGTTTTCAGGAACCAGATTCGAACACAGACATTCCCTTATACAGGATCAACTCAATTCCGTCGTTCGACCAACAGCCTTTCCAGATACACAGTCACATATAGCCTTGATGATCTGGTACTTAAATACGGGTGCAGCCACGTGGGCAGTACCCTTGGTAAAATCTGACACCCCTCTTCTTTACAAGTAAAAAGATTTTAAATGAGAATTTGATAAAATGTTTGATTAATGTATTTCCACAGGCTCAGCAGATAGTGAAATGCTAGATTTACGACAAGGAGCGTCGGAACTGACAGCATTTATTGCCCAGTTTAACTGCTTCATTGCTAAAACCAACTAGCCGGAAACTAAAAGATCCGTAATTTTCCATCACGGACTTAAGAGACGACCTAGAAAAATCGGAGCTCAGAATTATGATTGTATTGTTGAAAAAAGGTCACTTTGTTCAGGAGTGTGCAGCCAAAACGTAGGCTCAAGCAATCTTGAAGCAGAATGTTAGCAGTGCTGTGTCTAAGGAGGCAGAAAGCTAACCAGCTCAAGAGATAAGTAGGAGAACCTTTTGCGCTTGAAAAAACCTCTCCAGATCAATCAGCAGCTAACACTCTACAAAGCTAGGTACCACATTTCATCTTGAATGCCACTTTAAAGTTTGAACAAGAGGAAGCCACTATAGTGGTCATGCTAGACTCTGGGGCCACAGGCACTTTCACTAATACTACCTATTGCTCAAAATTGGGGATCCCTACCATAAAGAAAAAGTGACCCGAACCAGTCAGGGCCATAAATGGCTCTTTGTTGACTTCCTGTCCAATCATTCACCAGGCCCAACTGGTTCCTCTGACTTGTTGTCACGAATCTCAAAATAATGAGTGAAGAACTTAGTTTTGAAATAATTGAGGCACACAATTTGGAATTGGTAGTGCACACAAATTGCACTGTTCTTTAAACTTCACATATGGTCCTGATAGAGTGCCACGAGACCCATTAGGGGCTTAACAGGCACGAAACATGTCGACTCACCACACCACTTTAACCCTATAGGAACATTACACCCATATAGGGGCTTACCAATTTTAATTAGGCTAGCGCTACCACAAGAATAAACACAACAGTTGGACTGCCTTAGACTTATTTTATCCCACCTACGTAGTGCACTACCCAGCCCTCGCACCCTCACACACCCTAAGTCTCCTTCAAAAGATCTCTGCCAAAGAGCCCCGTTCATGGGTGCCTGTCGGGCATTGCAGCGCCTGCCCGACGAGGAGCAGGCCCAATGATGAAGCATTACATCCTCAGGGGTGTGTGAGGGCATCACGAAGAAAGACCTCCCTTTCCCCTCCTTTTCCCCTAGGAACTGCACACTCATTTGAGGCACAAAATTTGGAAATGTCACAGTTAATGATTCATAATCCAAGCATAGACTGGGCTAAAAGGAATGTGACATTTCCCTCAAATTGGTTTTGCCAAGCATGTCTAAAACTGGTACCCTTTACAACCAGGGTTCCAGTGATCACACACTTCATCTCAATAGCTGTGGAACAAGATGTAACCTTGTTTGCAGAATATGGAAGATGGATTATTGTACCAGCTATCGGCTGTTTGAATGTTGTCTGATGCCATTTGGACTATGCAATGCTCATGCAGCATTTCAGTTTTTTTCAACAAAGTACTATGCACATTTCTAGATAGATTTGGTATTGCATACAGAGTAGACATTCTTCTATTCACAGTCCCAAAATGAGCACATCATCCATGTGAAAACTATCCTAACAACCTTAAGACAACATGGCCTTTAGTGTAAATTCACCAAATGTGAGTTTCGCACCACCAATGTTGGATTCTTAGGATTCATCTTAACTCCTCAAGGCATCTCCATGGTAGAACGTAGAGTTAAGGCCATTACTGATTGACCACAACACAAAATATTAAAGATGGCCAACAGGGTTTATTAGTAGATGCAGATAGGTACCTACAATTAGTAATAACAGCACAATCTCAAATAAGGTCCAGTCAAGTCTCAATAAATTCATCCTTGCTCAACGCTTGGCAGCTTAGCTCACAAGCAGTCAGACTTAACTTAGGAAACAGCTGTGTAAAGCATTTAAAAACACCAAGAACAGTAAAAATGTAAGACGCAACATACAATACAAATCCAACACCAATTTATAAAACTAGGAAATATTTTTATGATTAAAATGATGCCAAAATGACAGAAATCCAAAGTAGGCAACCTGAGATATGAATTTTTAAAGAAGGCATGCTTTCTAGTGCCTAAAAACCAAAAGTATCTATAAACAGGACAGTGGTCCCTAGACAAAGCAATTATATCAAATAAATATAGGCTAAATAGACGCTATATTCTTAGTCCAGCCGGACAGATTTATTTTGTGATAAACAATTTTAGAAAAAAGTTTTTAAAAAGTGTTACAGCAGGACACCAGCCGATGTCAACTGACACACTAAAGAAAAACAAACAAGGCAACTCAAACAGTCTGTGTAGTCAATTCACAATCAGACAATAATACAAACACACTATTGCCGATATAAATTAGTACATTTCAACTGCATATAGTGTGGTACAGTCGACGACGTTTCGAACCTATGGTTAATACAGGTTCATCCTCAGGACATTACATATATGCCTTTTACTTTATCAGAGAATATAACAAAATCAGAATTGACTTGCTCAGCCTCTGTAAAGAGGCGCAGACGTCAATAGCCTCGGTATTTAACAAGCTACCAATTGGTGCAGCAATGCAGCCCTCGTGATAAGAGAGATGGCTGAATAAAGTAGTGCCGTGCTGACAATGCGCCTATGGATCGATTCACCCTGAAAAACCAAAAGTGCCAACTTGGGACATCTGGTCATGCTTGACCGGGACAAAGTCAAAGTTGCAGGCCAACCAAGTTGGAGGGCGGGTCGGATACTATGAGCGGAAGAGCCCAATCAATCAAGTTTTCCCATTCTCACTTAGTTACTTTTTTGGAGCTGTTTCTCTTGACGTCGAGCGACGGCTTGCTTCGGCATAAAGCATCTGTGAATTCCTGGATGTCTCGTCAACAGTGAAAAGCTCTGGAGCTTCTGCGGGGCAAACCTGAATCTCAGGCCGAGTCGTGGTTCGACATCACCGACTTTACTCTCGACTATGGGTCAGTCAACTTATGGAGCTTTTTACCAAATATTCTCCAAATTGTCTCAAATTGTTGGTTCTTCTTCCAAAATGTGGGGTCTTGAAGTGTCCACAATACCAAACCAAGGTTCTAGAGGCTCGGAGTTGCTCCTTGAGAAGTTGGGACTACAAGACCCACAATGCACTTGGCAAAACCCTTCAACGTCAAGGTGAAGCTGGTTAGCTGGGATCTACTTGGTGGAGATGATGCAAGTGGAGCTCTTTTAACCTGTTGCTTTCAAGTAGTCTAATCCTTAAACATTCAGAGCAATGCAAAGTCCTTCTTTTGGTGAAGCCCAAACTGTGCAGGAGGTGCAGTCCTTATGAGGGCAGCCCTCTAGGTGCAGGCCAGGGGTTTAGCAGGGCAGTCCTTCTTTTTGTTTCTTTTCAGGCAGGGATCTGAGTTGATGGGCAGCTGTCCCATATTTATCCAGGTTTGTGGACTGCAAGCAGGGGGGCACCTCTGACCAATGAAGTGCAGGGTGCCACTGTCTGTGATGATAAATTTCCCTGAAGTGTGACATGTTCTTGTCCCAGAAAGCACTGTTCTACAAAAATCAAAATGGAGAAGAGCTTCAGGTCTGGCTAAACCAATGCACAGGTGTGGCTACCTTTACCCTAAACTCCCCTTCAAGTCACTCTCCTAATTCAATTACTAGGGCTCTCATCTGGGGGTGAGACTGGTTCCTGGCCTCACTGTCCTTCTCACTTTGAAGACCAGTTTAATTACCCAGCCCCTGTACTGGCATCTGCAGGCAGCAGATCTCCTCCTACCAGATGTCTCCTTTGTCTCAGTCAAGGCTACTTCACACCTAATCAAGAGTGCTTGGCTCAGCATATCAAAGGCTGGCCAATCAGAAAAGGCTGCTACAGGGCTAAATTCGGATACATCAGAAAAGCAAGTTCTATAACTTCAACTTCTTTTCTGACATAGTTATAATAAATCCAACCTTGGCAAGGTGTTGTATTTATTCTAACGATTATTGACACTTTGAATAAATATTTTAGCTCACTCCTGTCAGTAGTTAGAATTTATTAATGTCTTTTTTTGGGGCTATATTAGGCTTCAACTGGTTAGGTAGAGGAAGGAGGATAGTTATTTGGAGATGTTAGGATAGAGATACTGGTTAGGAATGGCATAGAGCATTGATCTTATCGCTGTGCTTACTCACTCCAGAGTGTCTGGATATCAGTGAGCCAGAAGGCTACAGAGGAACGATAGGTCACAGAATGAAAGAGGTGGCGCAAGCAGAGAATTAAGGGGGGCTGAAGGTAGTAGTAGTAGATGCAGGAATTGGGAAATGTAAGGTTTGGTTGGCATTGGGAATGATGGATAACCAGAAGGTGGAAATAAAAAGCTAAAATGGCAATGATGGCTTACAGAACTGGAAGGGAACTGGAAGGGAAGTTTCTATTAGCCACCGAGGGGGAGAGGAAGGTAGACCGAAGCACTTATGAGGAAGCAGATAGAATATGTCCTTGTTTTATTTAAGAATTCTGTATAGGTTCGGTCTGTGAGGCTTTGAATCGAGGTGCTTCAATTTTGTGGCATTGCCCATACTCTCTATAAAGAAGCTTTTTACACTCTTGTTAAAGAAGCATATTCCACGATAGCTGGCTTCTGGTACAGGCTCACACAGGCAGTCATTTATTATTCCATGTGTAAGATCATCAAATAATACAATTCATTTTCTACCTGCAGACTTAAGCCTTATCCAAAATGCCTACATAATGCCATTAGGTTTAATTAGGATTATGAGATCCAAAGTAAATGCATAGATAAGGAGGTCTTGACCATACATGATGCTGTCAAACTTTTACTGTTTCAAAATTAGACTGTAGTCAGTGTGACATTTGAAAACAAGCCAGATCCATATGTTTGCATAATCATGTTTAGCATTATTCAGATCCCCTACAATTCCATTATGATGTTGTTGATCAGTCAAATTAAAGAAACTGCCTCAGTTATTTCAAAAAGCAATCAGATTGAACAAGATTAGACCCCAAAAACAGAACGTTAGACTGAGCGCCTTTTCAGTTTGAGGCTGAGAAGACACATTGAGGCAGCCACTTCTTCCAGACCCTTTCTAAAAGGTAGAAAGATTATCTAGAATTACTTCAAATAAATATGGGTATCATTCATGTACAGGTGAAATAAGAGACTGTAAGGCAGAGGTCTACAAGCTTATTGATGCCAAGACCCCCCTGTCAAAATCTTTTCGGTGCAAGGACACCCCCTCCCCCGACAAAGATTTCTAGAACTGGATGCTCCTCATCATTGACAACTATCGACAAACATAAACGTCTCCAATTCCCACAACAAATCTTTTTTACAGTGGGAAAATAATATTAAACAGTGTTTAGCAAAGCTAAGGTCAGTGATCGTGGGGCGTGGTCAAAGGTGTGGCTAAAAACAAAGGGCCTCATTTATGAATAATTGGCGTAGGTAAGCGCTGCAAGTATTCTTGCCGCGCTGCCCTATGGTAATGTGAAATGGCAGGAATGCACCTGAATATTAAATATGGTACATTCCTGCCCTTTCCCCCTGCGTTGAACACAAAATGCTACCTTGCGCAAAAATAGGCAGGATTGTTTTTGTGCAGGAAGGGGCACCTTCTTGCACAAAAACAATACAGAGGAGGGTTTTCCTCTTTCTAGGTGTGTTGAAAAATGTAGCACACATTGAAGGGTGCAAATAATGAGGAGAAATGAAAACATTTCTCCCCGTTATGTCTGCTGGTTTTGGCGCTGCTCCAGGTTTACATGGTTTTGTAAATCTGGGGCATTGTCAAAATCCATTGGCATTGTGTGGGAACGCCCACCGCAATGCCCATGGAATGCCTACTTGACACAGAGTAAGGCAACGCAGCGACTTGCACGGCTTTGTCTTACTCCATATCTATGGGGCCATGCAAAGCCACGCTGGGTGACTTTGCGTCGAAACATAGATATAATTGAGACGTTGCGCTGCCGGAGCTTCATAAAGTGATGCTCCAGAGGCACAATCCTCTCATAAATAAGCCCCAAAATATTTTGTTAGTTTTTTAGAACTTTCACAATTAGGTAGCTACATATAAAATAATGGATAGCTTAAATGAAAAATACATTTTAAAAAGATGTTACTCAGTGGGAAATGCACTAGTCAATTATGAAACCTCTATTGTTAATGCACTGCAGAGGTCTGTGTCTGTAACCAGAGAGCCACACATTTACATTTGGTTGGTCCCACAGGTTCTGGGACTTACCCACTACACAGTGGAGAATAGTGATTTGTGTAATTTGTTGTGTTATGAGGTCACAGCCTGTGACAGAAAGCACTGTGACTGCATAAGTCATTTTTTAAAATTATATTTTAGGATAAAATGGAGCTTACAAAATTTAGATTTTAGTAATACCAGCACATAAGTAATGCAATTTGTTTTTTTTACATAACTGTCCCTTTAACCCTCCTCACGGGTACTAAGCGCTGTGTAAATACAGTTACAATTAAAAGCAAGACTTCACAGCGCAGGTATTAACTCTTCCTACTACCACTGAAGAAAATCCAAATCTTTGCAATCACAATGCTTGGAGTGATTACCTCTCCCAAGCACCCTTTACGTTTGCAGATTCACTCATAGATGCATTCACATTTCATTCAGCCAGCCTGGTGTGAAGGATTGTTTACCTGTCTGCCCAGCCTCTTTTTTTCACAGCACAGGAGACTCAATTAACTTCAGCAACTAACTCTAGCAGAAGCATTTACCGATCAGAATGAAGCGCCAGACGGTTCTCTTTTTCGAAAAGGAAAAGCACATTTTCCAAAAGGAAAAACACATTTTGGATTCCAGGCAGAAGTGAGGCCTGGAAATGTGCGCCCCTATTTCCATGACTCCAGGGCCCCACTGTGCTTCGCGCCCCACAGATTGAAGGTCTCTGCTGTAAGGACTGGTTTCGTGGCCCAAAGGTATCCAGGTATTAGTGGGGTTCAGAGGCATTTACCACTGGTGTCTATGGGTCCTCCTACTTTTGTTATTCCAAATAGGAGACTTGTGTTGCTGTCCCAAGCAGCTGGTTCAATATAAGCTCTTGCGGACCTGAGCAGCTGGATTTAACTTGCTGGCTGAATTTAGGGCCCAGCCTGACAGTTGATCATTATGCTGCCCTAAGAGGTTAGACTAAAATTAATTCTTGCTGTACGAAGCAGCTTTAGACTAATTTGCTGGCTGAGCTTAATGTCTGCCCTGACAACGGATCATTATATGGTTGACATTATATGGTTGACTGACATAGTGACACAGCTATAATTTCCAACATGGAATCCATTATGATAGAAAAATTAAGCATTTCTTAGAGAGCATAAGTGGAGTGACACCGTATGTTATAATGTTTTTCCATATTACTCTTCTGTACAATTGATGCTGAGAAACCGAAACCGAAGCATACATTTTGCTGCTTTCACAGCAGACGTTTTAATCATTTTGTTGGGAACTTTTGTACAGCTTCTGATGATCTACATGTATATCTGTTAGCCTCTGTCCATTCTATCGTGTGTTTATATATAATTTGGCGAATTTCTTTATTATAGTCTGTAAATATCTGATGAAATGTTATAGGTTAAACGTTGGTTCCAGGTTCTATCACTAAATTTGAAATGACTATGTTAATTTTATTAGAGTGAGACAGTTGTTTTACCTGCAAAAATAACTGAACAAATATTGAATGTTGGATTGTTCCTACGGAGCATTAAATATTCAAATTGAAACCAACTAAAAACCAAGCACATCCACTGAGCACTTGACTTTCAAGGTAGCAATGGCAGAACAGTCCACGGCTCCTTTAGGGAGGTGATGTGTGTTGGAAACTAAAAACTAAGTAACGCACAAAATGACAGTCTAAATCACCAGCCAATCATGGCTTTTACTTTTAAATCGAAAATAAAAACAGCTAAATACTATGCACTATATTACAAATAGGTACAGAATATACAGTTAGCAAAACAGTGTATCAATTAGTGGACAAATTCTTGGTGGGAATAAAAAATTAAAAACACATCCGAAAGTGTGCTTCCCAGTTAACCATAGTGTAAATCACCTCACCTAAATATTCCTCACAGAAGGGAACGAACCTCAAAATATTGTCCATGAAATCATCATTATACAAAATATTGAAGTCTAAACATAGACTACAAAAATGTCAACCTTCCACATACTCTATGTAACACACAATAATATCAACAACAAAAACACAATAAAATATTGTCAAAACAAAAATATTGACATCAATCATACAGAAAACAAAAATAATGCCAATAATAAAAAAAGAAACAAAATACAATAATAGCACCATCAAACATAACAAAATAAATAAATGTGTAATCCTAAAATAGAAATGTTTCATCAAAAGTAAACATTCCAACAAAACATATATTAAATAAAGATTATATTAATATGCTGAGCTGAAAAATGACAAATGCCTTTCTTCACTCGCCACCTAAACTTGAGAGCTACCCAGAGTTTCTTGCTTCATATATATATGTTTGTTGTACATGCCCACAAGTATACGAGAAAGTATCTAATGTCAGAAAGTGGACAATATACTATTGTAACTCCAATCCCCCAAACCTTAGAGAACATGCAACCTTTAAAGGGTAACAATAATCTAAATCCAGTCCCACATGCATTTGCAAAAGTAGATACATGCGGGTGGGGGAAATATACTATTCTAACTTCAGTCTCACAAACAACAGGGACAATATAAATATTTGGGATTCGTACAAATATAATATCCTAGTCCATAAAGAAAACACATTTAAAATGCAGTACAAATATTGAGGCTCAGATAACTGATTCTTTCAAATAAAAGCAGAAACCTAAAATACAACCCCAAAATAAAAAATACTCCCACACAATTTTATAAAATTTACATTTTATTTGCAAAATCAAATAAAGTAACATAAACATTAACTCAATAAGATTAAAATTAACCCTACAATACAACCTTACAACCTTAACCACTCAATCCCCAAAACAGTCCTATAACCGTAAATTTTTTAAATATTTCTCAAACGCCCAAAAGTATATGAATCCCAATGGCTAAAAACAAAAATATAATTACATTGTTTTTAAATGCATACAAATTAAGACAAAATAAAATAATTGGAAAATAAAAAAAGCGTAATGCCATCATTTAAAAAACACTCTCCATTCAAATTCAACAACCCAGAAAAAATGGTTATGCCACCAAAGATAAAGAAAAACAAATTAAAATATTCATGAAAACGACATTTAGTCCCACAATATTTTATAATGCTATACTTTTGACATCAATATTATTGAACAGAAAAAAATTATATATTCACCAATAATATATTGCCCCATGCTATTTTTGCAGTTGTAGTATTTTTCAAACGATATTTACAACAGGATATTCAGTTACCATACTCCCAGTGAGTGGTTTAAAGCATGTGTACTTCTGCTCATGGGCACCTGCATTGTACTTGGCAAACTTCAGCTATCAGTACCACTTTCAAGGAGTCTCCTGACCACCAGACTTGGTTAAGCTCAGATAATTTTCCTTCCTCCATCGCTGTGGCCTCAGTATCTATAGAGCATCCTCTTGCAGAGGCACTCTTTCAATAGCCCCCATACAGGGAGTTGACATCTTCCTTCAAGGCAGATGCAGCACTGACGGCAGGCGTATGATCTAGGTCACTTGTTCAGCTCCTTGCTGACCAGGCAGCTAGACCATTTACTCCACAATTCAGGATCTCCTCTGAGCGTTGCAGACCAGCAATCAAAGCTCAAAAGAGGGAGAGTCTTTCCCACTCAGCTACTATACAAAACTATCTTCAGTACCTCCTCTGAAGATACTGAGGATGCTGACTTTCCAATTAAATCTCCCTGTGTCTGCCTCCTTCCTGTCAGAGCCTGGTCCACTACAAAGGACCTTAGGAATATTCCGGCAATCCACATTCCAGTCTGGCAGGCACTCTGCATCCTCCCATCATGTCCACAATTGTCAAACAGGAGATCCAAATTAAGTTCCTGTCCTCATTCAATAAAACACAATAGACACTCTATATATGTCCCGCATAGATGTTTCCTGGCAACTAGCCTTTTACCCAAAGGCAGTCATTATAGGTTGGATCACATAATCCAATTTTAACGGAGCTTGCAGTAGGAGACGCTTCATTGAGGTGGATCACAAAACAGCAGAGGGCTAGGTACCAGAAGCCAAAGAAGGTGAAAACCTGGTAGTTATCATGTGAGTGAAGAGTCAGCAACAGCTGCCATATTAAGCAGCCGGGACAAGGCTAAGTCAATGTCCTCTGTTTAAAAAGAGGTTAAGAATGACAAGCAAGGACAGCTCTCCTTTGTCTGCTGCTGCTTAGATATCCTCAAAGTTGAAAATCTTTCGGTTCAAGCTAGGTTCTTTTTTAATGAAAGTGAGAACTGATTTCTTACACCACACAGAAAACCTAGCCTTGCTATTGTGAATGATTAAAAACCCATGTAAAACTGGAGTGACTGTGGATGCCGCATATCTAGTATCTACTGCAGGCACTGTGTAAAATTCAGAACAAGTAAGTCAGATGGCCTCGTCCTTAGCTTCAGTCTCTATGATCTAACACAAATTGTATTGAGAAGATTCAAATTGTCTCTCTCTTCCTCAGCCTCTTGGATACTGTCTGAGCTATAGCTGGATAGACATCCATTAAGAAACTTTAGATTTGGTGAAACCTTTGTATAAAAAATAAATTAAATACCTTAGTGGTATCAAGTGCTGTGCTGGGTCGAGGCAGGAGGCAGAATGTAACTGTAAAATATTGTATAATAAGTGGGATTTATTTGGCATGATTGGCGACTTGCTTCAGTTTCTTATTAACATATTGTATTTTTTACAGTAAGATACATTTTCGACAGGTCTGAAGATCTGCGTTTAGAATACCATGCTCCTTAGCCAGTCTAGATGTTCTCTATGACACTGCTGTTAATGATCACCATGAGACTAGGAAAATGAAGATGGGGAGGAGGTTCTAGCTGTTTTGGATTTTAGTAAGCCTACTTGTTTCAAACTATTTGCAAAATTATCATGAAACGAGTCTCCAATATCAGCTTGTAGTACCTTGCAACACGTGTCATAAGCTGCTTCCAGTTTGAGTTTCATCTTATCTCACAGTATTTTTTCTACTTTAATGTCACTATTGCACTTTTTTCTGCTGGTGGAGGACTTTGTTAGAGTGGCTGATAGTAAAGTTCTAATAAAATGCTCTGACCTTGCAACAGGATATGTATTAGTTAACTGGGACTACGAGACCATGAATGAATATCAAGTCTAAACAGTTTGCTTTTGAATGCATAAAAGGTGTGTGAAAATGCTTTAGTTTGCGGGTGCCCATATCAAGACACACATATAAGTCAAGGCCAAAATATGGAGAATAAATATGGAAACAATGGTTCACAGGCATTGGAAGTAGGGCCCTGGGAGGGGTGCTGCATTACCCTCGAAATAACCCAGTTTGAGTTCAGAAGATAAAGGAGTATTAAAGATGCCTTTAAATTAAGTTTTTATCTTGCCGCATTTACTGTGCATTCAAAGACAGAGGTCATATCTTCTTACAAAGTGCTGCTCATTCAAAAAAATATTTTGGTGTTTCCTTGAATTTTTTTGAATGCCCAACTTAGAGGACTTTGTGAACTTAACTAAGGGACCATCTTGCTGGTTAAAGTGAGCAATAAATAATAGGTTGTAGGGTGTCATTTTTTCCCAAACACAGCAAAATTGGCATTTAAATATAATATCTGTAAATGAACTGTACAAATATATTAGAAATTACCAAGTTAGGAAAGCACAAACGAAGCAATTTCTTTTGTAAACAAAGATTTTAATAGGATTAAACCAAATCAATACACTTGGCGTGAAATTATATACTTGGCGTGAAAAGATATATTCGCTGAAACCAGACTTCTCCACATTAGTTTGTGTGCTATATAGTGTTATCAGTAAAACTTTATGCCTGTGCAAATTTAGTGTCCATTTTAATGGTTTCAAGATTCAAGTTCATTTTATTTACATAGTTTGTTAAAACCATTGCAGCACAAAAACATTTCATTACAAACCCATAAAATATCCATAATTATAAAAAAGGTAAAACATTCTATTAAAAAGACTGTACATTAAACGTTCAGATATAGGCAGACCATTGATCAGGCAGGTTATATCCAGAAATGCATATCACAATTATTTACACCACAGTAATTCTTGGATATAATACTTTGTTTATAAAAGCATAAGTAAATTTTAAAAGTTTGTTTTTAGTCAATGTTTTTAATTTCTGGCAATTTCTTAGTGCATGCTGTCAAAAATGTTACCAAGGCGCAGTTTACTTGGGGATCACTTGGAGCAAGGCATGCCAGAACTGCTTGCCTCCTAGTTCGAATTCCCCGCTGGTTGAATTTTGCTTTTAATATTTGTTGCCGTTCTTGCAAGAGTTGTTTGCAGGAGCATAATAGATGCAACAGGTCTTCTGATGCTAACCCGCATAGGCGGCATCTAGGGTCCGCCTTCTTCTTCAGCCAGGGTGGAGAATGCTGAGTGCCGGGCGACAAGCCAAGTCTAAACTTCATAAACCTAATTTTTGTATGCTTGGCGTAACCCGTGTTAAAGTACTTCTGGGCTGCTTGCTCACAGTACGTATTCAGAGTCATCCAGCCGTGAGACCTTTCAGCAAGTGAAGCTTTATCCTCCAGCCACGATAGATATTTGACTGATTTCCAGGTTAATTTCTTGAGTACACCGAAGCTAGTGGGAGTTTCCCACAGCAGGTTCAGTCCCAGTTTGTTTAGTCCTTCTTTGAGATATTCCGCTGCAGGTGAGGTAATATGTCTGCTCATCTCTTTCCACAGCTGCGCGTTTAATGACCCTGGAGCGGCTCTTCGTATTTTGTCCCACGTTATAATATGTGTCCCATGTCTCGCAAGTGATTGCTTCTGGATACCAAACTCAAGCCTTATTTGCGAGAGGGGGTATATTCGGGCAGTCCGAATATAATTCTAATCGGGTTTGTAACTGTGGAGTCCAGTAATTTGGCGCCTCTTCCTTTCTGGGCTTCACTTCCATAAGTTATTGCTGGCAGTAACTTTGCACAAATCTGTTATATTTAGCTTGGCTGACATCCCTGCTGCTCAGCTGGTGTGGGTCTTGGAATGCCTGATGTCATCATAGAATCTTGGGTGCCTGGCTGGTGTGTGGAGTGGCAGTTGATGGCAGGCAAGCTGAGTGGCAGGGAGGCCACTTCTGGTGGGGTTATTCTCATCTTAACTCTTTTACTTGAAACTGGAACTAAGCTTTATTAAATCCAGCTTTTTATATACCTGACTCAAGAACTTCTTTATGTACAACAGAATCACCTCGACAATAGGAAGAATCGACGGGCCATTTTAATGGAAAGTATGCGATCTGTAAATAAAAGTGCACGACCATACCATGCTTGGTAATATATTTGCAACAGTATGTTCCAAAATGCACCACCAGCTACATACAACTCCGGTGCTGAACACATTTGCTACACTTAATCTGGGTTTTAACGCGTGGGATTTTCACAATGCTATGCCTACTTCAGTGATGAAACATTAATAGCAGCACCCACACTCTGAAAATTGTTCCAGCACTACTGCATTGATTCACGCACATTATTTCTCAAAACTCCGTAGTCGGTTGTATTTCCACCCTGGATACAGATGATCCGGGGGGGTGGATTTGGAAGCTAACATGAGGCAAAAAGAAACATCCATGTACCAATCGCCCATCCCCTACACAGATCTCAAGGTACCGTGGAAATGTAACTACAACTTTCCTCACCTTATTTGAAAGCAGCAGGGACATTTCGCAGCCGGTAATGAATGTAATTTCCAGGTCAACGATTAGTGACTGCGCTGTAGCAAAGCAGCGGTGAATAACAGACTTCAGACCCCCAGTAGCACAGGTCACTCCTCATACCCTGCCTAGGAAGAAGACATTTTGTGGATCCTACTGAAGAGGCCCAGAAGAGGAGACACTACCTCACAACGCGCGCATGTTCTATAGATTAGTATTTCAGCACTGAGCATGCGCGTGGCAGAGAGACTAGTGTCTTTTGTTCGAGCATGGCTCAACAGGCACGCGCTGCTTCCGGACTTACTTTATGCCTGCAGGCATATTCTTTCCTATATTGTCTAATTCTTTCAGTAGAGACTGTGGGGGGTTTATATGTAGGCTACTTCCAATCGACCTTCCGAGGCAGCCGCAGACAGTAAGCTGCTGTTTGGGGTGTTTTTGTTCGATTTTCCAGTAATACCTCTGCTTACACCCTCGTCTGTAAAATAGGAGTTGCAGAATAATAATGAAAAACAGAAAGGATGAGTCCCAGAGGAGTTCTGATCAGGTGAGTGTGACATATTGTGATGTCCCTGTTGTGTGTATGCGGACTGTTAGCAGGTTTACTTCAATATACATACTATATTGAGTAAGCAATGCAAGCTGAAGTGTTTGAACGTTCGTATCCGTTATTGTGATGTGTAGAAATGGGAGTATTTAACTCTGTAATAATTACGAGGTCCTTCTATGTGATATTTCACGCATACTTTATTTGTTTAGTAGCAATTGTTGAAACTAATTGCGGGGAAACTGGTTTGTGTTCAGTACATATAGAAGTGTAAAATGGAAAGCGAATATCAATCAAATAAGAATATTACAAGTCACTGAAGTGTTCTTGCATGCATGCCAATAGACCCGATTCAGGCGGGAGACTACCGATTTTTCAAGCCAAAAATGGCTTTATTTGAGCTATCTCCCGCCTGAAATTGCATTTTCTACAATAGAAGTCAATGGGGAGTTTTCATTCTCCCGATTTTTTTTATTGTAAATCTCCCACGTCCCTGTCCTAAAATGTTGGCAGGTATGTGTTCTTGCCATACGGTATTGGTAGGGCAGGTGCACATCTAGTTTTAACAATCCTGATATGTTTCTCAAATTTGTTGGTGCTCCACAAGTGACGTTGAGTGTCCCACGGCGTCTGCTACAATATGATTCAACTGAGAAACCAGTGAGCCACTGGTTCCATCCTTATGTGCACACCATGTATGAGTCTAAAGTGATGGAACATATCTCGGACACTATGACCTACATGAAGTTGGACAATAACCCCACACGAGAATTCATGAAGAATCTACAAAACATTTTAGAGAAGGCCCATGAAGCAGGCACTATCAATGATAGAACAAAGAATGTTCTCACAAAATCCAATCCGAAGAGCCCAACCTTAAGAATGGTACCAAAAATGCACAAAAATATTATGGACCCTCCTCTGAGACCCATAGTCTCTACATGTGGTAGCTTACACAAACCGATTGGCCAACTCCTGGACAAATACCTCCAGCCCACGGTACAAGCCATGAGAACATACGTAAAGGACACTACCCATTTCATTTCTAAATTACAAGAGCTAACCATTGATCCAGAAGACAAACTAGTGCTCTGCACCACGGATGTACGTTCACTTTATACCACTATACCCCACTCCATGGGAATAGAAGCGATCGAGCAGGCGCTGCTAAATACTGATTTGGATGTATCTTTCCAAACGTTTTTGATGGAGCTAATGCTTTTCACACTGTACCAAAGTTACTTCACGTACCAAGACACATGATATCAACAACTAGTTGGAATGGCCATGGGCAATTCAGCGGCGCCAGTATACGCCAACATATTCATGCAATACTATGAGGAGACTCACATCTTTGCCAACAAGAAATGGACAGACAATCTTAAACTTCTGATACGCTATATTGACGACATATTCATTATCTGGAAGAACACCAAGGAAGAACTACAAACGTCTCTCACTGAATTTAATCAAATTGATGAACGCATCCAGTTGACCTGGGAAATATCTGACAAATCAGTAAGCTTCTTAGATGTCAAAATTACCATTAACAAACAAGGCTTTGAAACAGACCTGTTTGTAAAACCAACAGATAGAAACAACATGCTTCACTTTACAAGTTTTCATGAGCCCAACCTCAAAAAACACCTTCCTTTTTCACAAGTGGCACGTGTTAAAAGAATAACGTCGGATCCCAACAAACTTGAACAAAGAATCGATGAAATTGCCACTAAATTTCACAAAAGAGGGTACCCTGAAGACATTATTGAGGAATCCAAACATAGGATTTCAAACATTGACAGGAAGAAATTGTTACAACCCAGTCAAAAGAAACAACAGACCTGCATAGTTGTAGTTTCAAAATACTCTACTTCTAGCGCTAAATTCAAGAGGATTATATTTCAACATTGGCCACTGCTAAACCTTGAACCTGATTTTAATCAGATCTTTTTGGGACCTCCACTGTTTGCTTTCACTAGAGCACGCAACCTAGGAGAATTGTTGCAATATAAACCGGCGACAACAACCATATTTACAGGCACTAAAGCATGTCTGAACTTCGGAAACTGCAATAGCATTATTGAAGGAAACAAGATCAATCATCCCATGAAAGGATATGAGGTGAAACTTAAAGTTAACGCCACATGTGATTCCAGTAATGTCATATATGCTCTCAAATGCCCATGTGGCAAACTATATGTTGGAAAAACGGAGCGCCGTAAAAAAATCAGACTTACTGAACATAAATCAAACATTTGTCTCAAAAACATGAAATCGTCACTGGCAACCCACTTTGTTGAAGAAAAACATAACATCTCTCAAATGAAGTTTTTCATATTGGAAACTATTCCCAAAGTTGAAGGTAGCGATAACACCAAATTCCTACTTCAAAGAGAAAATGCCTGGATACAAAAACTTTCAACACACAAGCCGTTCGGCTTAAATGACAGAATTGAACTATCTTGTTACCTTTGAAAAGGCTCAAAGGTCGACCATGTAGCCCCTGTGAGATTTCACTTTGATGTTTCATTGTTTTGTTTCTTGAGTGTGTTATTTTTTAATGTTTACCACCCATGCATCGTGAACAACTGTCAAATGTATTGGGCTACAATACACCCCAACACTCATACCCTTCCAATCACCCCACATAATTAGCCAGGATTCAATAGTATGCCCGGTTAAGATTTATGCGACCAACGCCGATCCCTATGGGTTCGAACCCCCATAGTACGACTACCACGTTTTTAATTTTCTTCTATTTTCAATAACTTATACTTTCACATTTATCCTAGAACATGCTAGATCTTGGCATGTACCTTAACATATACATTTACACACTGCCGGCCCACCACGTAGGAATTTCCTCGATTCAAACGCGAGTCGGTCTTCAGTTACATTCATCACGTGATCGGAACCCAATAACTTGAATAAACGCGGTCAATGGCGGATACGTCCATACCGGCGTTCGTGAGACGAGAACGATCGTGCAGATACAATGACGAACCTTCAGGAATAATCTTTAAAGGTTAGTTACCCGGGGACATTGGTCCCAGTGCGGCAGTAATGTGGCTTCCAACCGCATTTAAACGTTCTCTTACAAGTTTTCTTTCTACGTTTTCTACCCACAGAGACAATCACGCTAACCCATAGAAACAGCGACATGTAAGAGGGTCGATATAATCTTTTATTTAAACACATGGGCATTCAGGTTTTTTAAGGTGATACCTTAAACTCTCACTTATCATTATCACGACCCAACATGAAGAGATCACTACACACCCCATTATGCCCAGGTTGCATATGAGACTCATTGACAGTTTGTTTATTTATGTTTTATTTTTATAGTGTCTTTTCCCTGATGAAGGGCACAATTAGTGGCCCGAAATGCATTGGATCTGTCTGAAGGACTATGTCACATGTTGAAAATGATGATAATTGACAGATTATTAAATGACATATATGGAATATTTTTGGAAATTATTTGAAGAATAAAAACAGTAAATATCGAACACACTAAATGTTTAGTGAATCCTCTGTTCCTTAGGAGGAATGATTGTGTGCACATAAGGATGGAACCAGTGGCTCACTGGTTTCACAGTTGAATCTTCTTGCCATACGGAGCATGAAAGCCAAGTGCATTATAAAGACAAAGAATTCTAAGGTCACTTACAATATTCTGAAAATGTACTTGATGGGGAGCATTGTGTGCATACCAAGATTATACAGGGGCTTGGAACCTGTCCTTTGCTTACCATTGGTTGACTTTCCAGTCACTCTCATCGGCCTGCTTCTTATTTATGTCCTAACTTGTCAATCTTGTGTTTATCCCTTTTATGTAGCATAGCCTCTTTATCATCTTTTTTGATTGGCTGGCTTCCAAGCTTCCACTTGTTACTTCTCTTCACCACTCTCACCCTTTCTATTGCTTCTGCCCCCTGCACTCCATGTTGCTACCCCACCCAGGCCCTCCTCTATAACCAGTTGCTTCGCCTCCCTACCCTCATATTGCTTCCCCTGCCTGCGCCCTCCCTGTGCAGCACACCTTTTGTTGCCCCCCCTTTGTTGCTCCACACCAGCGCTCCCCATTGTTACTTGCCCCACCCAGACTTAAATAAAGAGCTTTTGTGCATTTTTTTCTTTTTATTTATCAATCTAACTCAGATCAACAAATAAAGAGAACAAAAGCATGTGCGTTATTTTATTTGCATGGACCTACAAAATGACGTGGCCGACCGAGTGATGGGCTTTTTATTTCTTATTTAGGCACTGCAGCAAATGGGGTGGGCCCCTTTGGTCCGCCGGAACCTTTGCTCAAATTACTACTATGTTCTTGAGCTATTACTGTGAGCAAGTCTCGTTACTTGAGTCTCACAGTAAATACACAGTAATTGGACTGAGCGTTCCAACCGCCAGTTCTGACTTTTAAGATAAGGTAGTTGATGCATAAATAGGGGTAGCTGGGCTGGTGAAAACGTGAGCACATACATGTGCAGGCTGTGCATGTGAGACTACAGCTTCCCATAGCAGGGTGTTTGTGCACAGGTAGCTTGGCCCAGAAGGCAGAGTTCACGGATTGGTACTCACCTGGGGTAGGCCTGATCATATGATTGTTTCTTCATAGTGCAAGTGTGTAGCGTTTACTGTGAAGTTTGTGTTATTTTCCCTGTATTTTACATCACAGGAGAGATCTACCCTAAAGTACAGTTTTGCGCTACTTAGGCGTACAAAGTCCACAAAGGTACCAAACTGGGGTAAAAAAAACATGCACACTGATTTTGAATTTGCCATACCAAATAACCCGCATACACATCTTAAGGTACTTCAAGGTGTGTCATATTTCCGGCTCTGCTCATAATCAGATTAAAGGCCGTTGTCCCCCTTACTGGGCCAAGTTAATCACTTTGCTCTCAGCAGAATTAATATTCAAGGTCTGCCAACTGAAAAGGGCAATCAACAGTGATGGACCTAGTTTCTGAGAGAGGGAAATGACGGGGAGGACATTTGCATCTGATAATTAGCTTGTCACACTGCACCTGTGATGGGACAGCCCAGGCCCACTGGAACAAAGGAAGAAGCCCAGACCTCTGGAGCCAACAGAGGAGGGACTCGCATATTAACTTTTTGTGGGAAAGTATCAAGCAGTATTTTCAACTAGGGGCAGAAAAGGAGCTCTTGAACTTGAAATCACCATTTTGGAGTGTCCTAGAATGCTGTGCAGGAGGGTCAGGACAAGGGTTGATGGATGATGTGGCATTCTAGGAATGGCTAGCGGGTTCTGTCCCCTAAACTTAACACCCCCCTCCCCCATTAGAAACATGTCGCAGAGGAGAAACAGTTAAGAATACCCTGGACCTGGAAGCAACAATGATGAAAGGATGCCCCGCAGGAAGGTGTGGCCACCTGATGCCCTGCAAGGATGGGCTAAGGACTTTGACTCCACCTGACACTTAAGACTAAGATGGGTATCTCCAGGGCCAGTAGTGCTAGCCAGCTTTGGCCACCTAAAGGCCAGTTGGGCAGTAGGACCTACTATGGGTCTTTAGAGGTTCTTCTAGACATTCTGTGGACTTGCCCCTGACTGCACTGCTGTCACACAGTTGCCCTTCAAGATAACCATGTTGATTGGGGAGTGCGGCAGGGAGCGTGTTCTGCTGGCTGAATGTGGAGGTGCTTTGGAAGACGACCGTAAGCAGAAGTGAAACTCTGGAGCGCTGGCAGAGGAAAGGTTGATGCATTGAGCAGTAAAAACCAGCTCCCCTTGCAAAGCACCCTTTAGAGGCCAAACTGGAATGAAACGTGCATACTGAGTTTGCATTTGACCTCCAATAACCCACGTACACATCTTATGGGACTTCAACGTTTGTTGTATCTGATTACAGGCCGTTGTCTCCCTTACTGGTCCAAGCTTATTTTTTTGCTCCCAACAGAATGCTCAAAGGCCTTCCTACACAAAAGATAAATCAACAGTGATTGTCCTAGTAATTAAGAGAAGGAAGGGATGGGGAAGAAAGTTGCATCTGATAATTACCTTGTCAGACTGCATCTGCAATGCAGGACTAAGACTGGTCTCTCCAGGGCCAGTGGTGCTGGCCTGCTTTTGCACCCTGAGGACCAGTTGGGCAGAAGGACATACTGAGGGACTTTAGATGGCTCTACTAGGACTTTTGTGGACTGGTCCCTGACTCGGCTTCTGGCACACAGTTGACCTTCAAGATGGCCAAGAGGCCATGGGGATTGGGAAGCGTGGCAGGCAGAATGTTCTGCTTGCTGGATGTGGATGTGTTTTGGAAGACACCGCATAGCAGAAGTGAAACTCAGGAGCATTGAGCAGTAGAAATCCAGCTCCCCTAGCAAAGCACCCTTTAGAGGACCGAAGGGCAGCAGAGAATTCTTTTGGTGGCTGGGGCTGGCCACCAGGAGCAAAACAAGCTAAAGATGGAGAAAATCAACTAAACAGACTCAGGAATATGCAGCTTTAAAGTTATGCCCCTTTTTGGAACAAAAACGAGCGTGTAGGGCTTCGCCCGACCTCCAAGGAACATCCCTAGGAAGGGCCAAACCCCCAGGGGTCAACACAATCCCATTTAATAATTTTGAATGGGACGGGGACATGAGCCAGGCCCCCTCCCCAGAGGCTCGTTTGGTCCTGGGGTCCCCATTCCCTGGAGCCTGATGCAATTTAGGAGTCCTGGGTTTCCCCATGCCTATTTGGACAAAGATACTAGAAAGGCGGGGCCCAGGAGTAACTCGCTAAACCACTCCCAGCTCATGGGTTGGGGGAGTAGACCGTTCATTCTCTGTTTGCCCACAGGAAATACTAATGTCCAGCTAGGAATTTGAGATCCAAAGATAAAAGTAGTGGAGTGGCTCACTGGTTAGAGGCAGCAGACCCGAGAGCAGAGGATGGCCCAGGACCAGGGTTCAATTCCCGACACGGCAGGGTCGTGGACCAGGGTCAGCGGACTCGATAATTCTCACCTCGGTGCCTACTTTAACCAGGGATCACACTCGGCAACTCTGGGCATTAGCTTGCCTCATCTCCACAACGGCCCCCCACATACGCCGGGGATGCCTGGTTTCACCTTGGAGATAGCCAGTAGGGACCATCTCACAGGGAAAGCCAGGACGGGTTCCCCAGCGGTCTATTGCGCAGAGATACTCCTTCCGGAGTCGATTCTAGCGCGTTAGAAACCCACAATTAATTAAAAGCCTTGCTTACCGTCCCTCATGTTTGTTTGACAAGATGTGGTGGCAGGTCTTCTTTTACTTACTAGGCACTGTGTTACTGGAACGGCTTGCCTTATCATATCCGCATCTGTCCTGATTTTGTTAAATTCACGAACTTGCTTAAGACACTCCTATTTTAATCCTCAGTGTTACTATCTTGCCTGTGTTTATCTTCAGCACCTAGTTCCTCTGGTAGTACAACGGATACTCTTCAGAGGGTGGATGCTCTATTAAACTCCTCTTCAACGTACCCATTCTGAAGATTCGTTATTACCACAAAAGTGCCATATTTACTGTTATAATGAGTGATTTTCAATGTAAATGTGGCGACTATTAATTCTAGTGATGGCACATTGACAAAGTATAACAATTGTTTGCTTTTATTAATGTGGTCACACCTTCACAAAGCCAGTAGGCCTACCTTTTGTCTAATGACACCACTTTATATTGTGATATTGCATTTGGTATGGGTGGGGAGGTAACGTGATTATCAGGCTCAGGACTAAGGGTTCAATGTGATATGAGGGTCTCGTCAAAGGTACTGACATCTACCTGAATATATATATTTGTAATTTCAAGTGTAGTTAGTATTTAGTAGTGTATTACTTTTCCCGTTTAGAAAAAAAGCACTGAGTGTTGTTGTCATGTACCAGTGAATTGTGATTTCTAGCTCACACCACCTTGCCGAAGAACACCTTGGACTGCTCTGCTTCACTGCCCTAAGATTGACAAGTTCTACAGTGGGACACCGTTTTATCATCAATAATTTTATTGCAAATATTGAAGTGATGTTATCAATATTATTATAGAAGATGTCATGAGTGATGTAATATGTGAGAAAATTAGCAGTGCTTGGCGAGGGCACAATTTATAGTTACCTTAGGCTACGAATTATAGTTACTTGAGATAATTATAACTGTTACTGGTCATGATTTTTCTAGTTCAAAACATTATGTTGTCACTGAAATTTTCACCTATCTATACTGTTACTTTACCCGTAATTTTTTTCTGTGAATTTAAAGTTTTAAAAAAACCTTAAAGTAATATTTTATTACCATACGTAAAGCCAACCCCTCTTGCTGTGCATAACCTCCACTCAAGAGCAGCAGGGGTTTGGCCATGGGGCCAGGGCCTGTTTTCAATTCTATTGACCCCTCCCAGGTAAGGAACCCCGCATGGCCTTCGGCCGTGTGCAGCTTGGGCATAGCCCTGCAGTCAACAGCCCGCAGGCAGCCAGCTCTCTACCGAAAGAAGGGGGGTCACGTGACCACCTTCCCCAAGCCGCTATTGGCCCTGGGGACCCCATCCCCCTCAGGCCAAAGATTGTTGGGGGCACCCTGCTCCACTCCCTGAACATGTAGAGGCCCCAAGGGCCCCATCCCGGGACCAAAAAGATTTATATTAGAGGAGGGGACCACACACCTCTTTCCAGAGCCCAAATGGGCCCCAGGGCCCCCCTCCCCCAGGGCCATACACTAATTATAGGGGAGGGGGCCTGTGGGCCCCCAACCCTACAAGAGACCCCAGGAACTGCCTCCCCGTGGCCAAAATCTATTATATTAGGGCAGAGGTGCGCGATCCCCAGGTACCAAAGTCTTATTATAGGGGAGGTGGGACACAGGCCCCCTCTCCAAGCCACTGTGGCCCCAAGGACCCCATCCCGGAGTCTTTAAGGGGAGGAGGGCGAACAACCCTCCTCCCTGAGCCAATAGTGGCTCCGAAAACCCTATCCCTCGGGCCAAAACATGTATATTAAGGAGAGGGGGACGCGTGCCTCCCCAAGCCTTAATGGGCCCCATCCCCCAGTGCTTCAGTTATCTTTAAAGGTAGGAGGCAGGTGTCCCCTCTCCTCCCCGGGCCTAATGTGGCCCTGGTTAGCCCATTCCCTGTGGTCTGTATTATTTGCAGCAAGTTGGGGGCTCCCCCACGGTCCCAGCTGGCTCCCCTCATACTTCAGGAGCCGGCATTGCTCCTGCCCGGCGGGAGAGCTCGGTCTCCATGCTCCCTCCAGGTGGGACCCATCTGTGTTTGCCCGTGCAGGGAAAGAAAAGTCTACTCCTACCTGGCGGAGCAGTTTTATTAATGTTTACGTTTTTATTTATAATTATTATTATAATAATGTGTTTCACATTGTAAGGGGCATCCTGTCTGCACTTTCAAAAGGGATTAGAAATACTCTTGCAGGTGGGTGCAGTAAGTGACTGCCCCCTCCTGCTAGGGGATGCCTGGGGGATCCAAGGGAACTCCTTTCATATCTGAAGAGGGTTGTCCTCAGAGGCTCACTGACAGTGCGCCACTTTTTTGAGTTGCGCTTTCAGTGCACCTCCTGACATCTTCTTTGCTTTTGCTCCCACATCAATAATATGGTGTGGGCGCCTAGGTAAAGAGATTCCCTCATTTGCATGAGCCCATGCCCCCATGCAAATGAGGGAACACCCTCTTGAGATAGCGCTGGTGCTACATGTGTGCCAGCACTATCTGTATTACAGGCTGCAAAAGCACCTGCGGCCCCTCCTATAACACTAAAGTGCCCTGGGGGCACACAAAGCGCGCGCACAAGTTCGTTTGGCACCTGTGGCACTTAATATAATTTACAAGATTTACCAGATTCCAATTTACAACAGTTTAAGTCCTACCATTTCTTTGTGACCATTCTAAGTGGATGTGCTTAGGAATGATAATAGAAAAAAGCCATTGCCTCATTTTTAGTGGCCCAGTGCCTGACTTGTGACATTTTGCATTCTACCTCGATGCAGTTAGGCAACAAGAATTACAAAAGGCATTTCACATCACACTAACTTAAGGGATCTCTGTCCTGCACTTGAACTAAGCAAAGTTGTTCTTCAGTGAATTGACAGCTTTTCCTTTTCTGTTCATTCTGTTTAGAACATGCAAAAGCAGGAGGCCTTGAATCATTTGGGCTAGTCCAAATTCACGCTCAGCAACCATAAAGTGCAAAGAATATGACTAATACCACGCGTGCCATTGCAACGCGGGTACTACTACGCGTTGTCAATTACAACGACCTGCCCTTACATCGCATACTTTTACCACGCATATGCCTTTACCACGCATACCATTACAATGCAAAGGCATGCGTGTTCAAGGTATACTCAAGGAAATGTTTGAAAAGTAAGTGACACTGCCCTACCCTAATCCCTAGTTTAGTATCCCTACTCGACCCACCCTGCACGACCCCCCGACTCTACCCTAAACACTAAAACACTACCTTGCACTACACACACACACACCATAACACTACCCTAAAACCTAAAAAACTACTTCCAGCATTACCCTCCCCTAACCCCCAATCCACTCCCTATTCTTAAACACTGCCTTGCACGACCCCCCCCAACACTATCATAAACTCAAAAACACTACCCTGATGTACACATACACCACAACACTACCATAAACCCTAAAACACTAACCCCAGCACGACCCCTCGATCCCCAGTCCGCTCCCTACACTCAAACACTACCGTGCACGACCCCAGACACTTCCCTAAACTCTAAAAAAGTCCCCCCACCCCAGGCCCAATCCCCCTTACCTCTCTCTCCTCGTGGTTACTCTCTCCTCCTCTCAAGTCGGCTGAGGGGCGGTGCATGGTGCACTTCGTTGTGAGGAAACAGAATAGCCTCTGTTTCCTCACAACGAGGTGGATCGCCATTTCATCACATGCGTTCTAAAAGCGCATGCAATGTAAAAAAAATGCGTAGTAATGGCTACACATTATTACATTGCATGCGTTGTACGCTTGCAATGTAATGGCATGCGGGGAATCAGCCACGTTGTAATGGCTGTTTCCCAGTGCAAGTAATACCACTTCAACATTCAGTATAAGTCTGTACCTTAGCTATAACCCCGACAAAACATGCTCCTTGTCCTGTTGCCTAATCCACAACCAAACCTGTAGATGAACTCTTTCAAAAACCTATGTTTGATTTCAAGATCTTGCCCTAGCCTCACCTGTTGTTGCTCCTGCAAGCCTAACTAAGGCTCCTGGAAAGCTGTAGCTCTTGCGGGTGGTGCTGAGGGCCTTCCTGCCTGAGCTGTCTCAGAAGGTCCACAGTCTTGCATTATGAACAGCACCGTATGGTCCTACAGTGTTCTTTGGATCTGCTGACCACAGGTTATCCTCTGCTCAGGACATTGAAAACAGTGAGTTAGAGAACCAGTCATCTCAACAGCCTTGAGTGAAGGAGAGCAGGTAGTTGAAAGTCTGGTGGTGAAAACCCAGCGATAAAGCAACATTAAAAAATGTTCAATTTCATAACAGTTATACCATTCCAAGATGGCCACAAAATTCTGCACCACGCCGTATTTGGCAGCATGCTCCTTTTTAGGTCTCGCTGGTGTTAGCAGCGCATAGCGCTGCTCCAGCGAATGACCTATTGTTGTGGGTTTGTCGGGAATGGCGGACAGGGAGTGGTTACGCGCTTTACCTCGGCGATTTCACCTCGAGGACGCGCTTCTGCTGGCGGGCTTTGAGTCAACAGTGTGCACGCGCTCCGGAAGACGTGCTAGCATTCAGCAGCATGTGGGGCGGCTGGCGACATGCCGTGATAATTGCTTTCTGTATTCCGGCTTTGTTGTGGGGGCATGAGCGGCCGTCTCACTGGCGCCATGTAGTAGAACCTTCATTTGTAGGTGATCTTACAAATTGTGCTTACTCTGCTGCTGCTATACGCTATACATTTGTTTGTTTTCAACAAATCACTCATTTCAGTATGCGTAGCCTGCTGCTGCAGGTTACAGTCTGTTCGCGTTGAACAAATAATTCATTAGTTATACTTGACCTGCTGATGCTTAAGCTTTTGGTGTTTGTGGAGCTGTTCTTAGGTTGTTTGTCAAGCTGTACCGCCATTGAAAATGGGACCTCTTGATGTACAAAAAAACATAAAGAACATATGCGGCTGCTGGTACAATCTCTACACTAGTATATGTCATTACATTATTCAATCGTCACTACCGCCGTGTTATTCAAATTGTTTCGCACAAAAATTAAGGTCACCGGTAACATTTGTACATCTTATATTGAGTGGAATTGTGTCAGCATTTCCAAAGTGCTACTGCCACTGTGACCAAACTTTGCGGCTGCTCGTATCTGTACAATATTTATTTAACTCTTACACGTTCTTCCACATAACCAACTACTGCTGTGCCATATACGTCCTTTGCCCACAACTGACCTCTACTACTATCGTGCTTAACCACTGTGTTGCGCATAAAAATTAAGGCCACTGGCAACTTCCCTCGTACAGTACCTATTTTACTCCTACACGTTGTTTCCTACAACCAACTAACACGATCGGTGTGCCTAACTACTGTGTTGTGCTGACAAATTAAGGGAATCGTTAACTTCCCTACATTTTGCGACGGCTCCTTCTGCCATAAATATTTAGCTCATATTGCAAGAACTAATAAATCACTGCTATAAACTTGTGTGGCTATAGTGTGTTACAAATAAACACTTTCCGTAATTGCTAGCCTTAAGTCAAGCAACGTTACTTTCACTCCCCTCCCAAGGCTCCACTGAGACAGCTTTTCATATTGGTCTCTGTAATATGGCCTCAAGCAGCATTGCTTTCACTTCACCCCCCCCCCCCCATCCCCTGCCCCCCACCCCGCAACCCCCCCTCTGTCGGATCCACGGAGACAGCTTTTCTAATTGGTCTCTATAATATGGAAGCCTCCCGTTGACGGCCCATCAACGCGCACCAATGTGCTCCTCTCTGGCAATCACAGCACACCTTGGCATCATTCACAAGTACCCACAACACCCCTGATCACAGCAGCAGTACCTTTGGGGTTCTTACCTCCAAGTCCTCTCCAAACCGCGACATACCATGTGTTTTTGCTTTGGTGGCCGCCTCCCTGGGCCGCACGAGCTGCACAGCACCCATAGGAGTACAGCGAAGTCTGCAGGTGCCGCAGGCTACGCCAATGTGCACGCTCACGGCACGCCTACAATGTGACCATGGCTCTCTTTCACTTTCCCTTGTTGAAGCAGCAAGCTGCTCATGTTTCAAGCAGCAAGCTACTCATGTTATTACATTTATAGGAACAAGTCTTGATCGTATGTTTGTAAATGAGCTGGCACGAATAAAAAGGCACACTATTTCATTTGCATGGAAGTGTATACGTAATGCAACCCTTCGGCTAGAGAAGCCCTCGCCTCGGACTGTTGTGAAGAGAAAAGAACCTCTTTTCTGACTCAGACTCTGGCGCGTCCAGTAAAGTTTCCCCAGGAGTATTTCTTCATAGGCAGCAGAGCCAGGTTTTATTCAATGGACCCTTCACAGCAGCAGGCTGAGTATGTCGTAGAGCACAGTTTAAAAGATGATGATTGTGAGTAGTGTTTCTGTAGAGTGTTAACGTGAGTATGTGTCGTTTGAATTTTAAACTCAGGACCCTTTGCTCCTTTGACCACTAACACGGGGCTTACGTCATCAGTGTCTCAGTAGAGCCCCCACCCATCCCCCACCTCATGGCTGCCCACATCTCGCCACTAGCACCCTGCCCCTTCACCTACGTGTAAACATACAGTGAGAAAAAGTCCCATGTTCCCACTGCCTCGCCTTTCAGTGGATTCTTCTGAGTGCTGCAACTAATACTGCCCCTCAGCGTCCGTAGAATTAACTGTGTCTACATCCTCGGATGATGTAAGTTGTCACCTTATGTAATGATCTATCTCAGTTGTAAAGAGCTCTAGCGCCTTTGGGCAATATCTGCGCTATTTAAAAATAAATAAATAAAGGAACTCGCTTCCGGCCCAAAAGCTTCGCTTTAGGGTGTGCTAACCCCTTCACTGCTCTTAGTGGGGGCACTGGGGCATCTCAGACCCCATGTGCCCCCTACACTAATATTAATGAAACTGCCCCCAGTTTTGAGATCCCTTGCTTTGTGGCTATCCCATTTAATTTGTCTCTGTGCCTCCTCTATAGTGTACAACCCCTTCATCTCCTCCCCAATCCACCCCACCCCCCGCCCCCTAATTACAATCAGCCCCACAGAGAGCTGCTTCACTAAGGGATAAGCTCATCTCTTTTTGCCAGGAGGGGGAAAAGGGAGGGGACTAGGGGTCTTCATTAATTCTGGTGGAAGCAGGATAGTCTCCCCCGTATGGGAGAGCGAGAGCACTCCCGGCTGCCAAGAATGGCATTGGTCAGACTGTGTTGCCTGAACGGAGAGCTATTTTTATCTGGGGAGGGGGGGGGGAGAGTGAGGCTGGCACCCTGAGTCACTCATGGAAGATGGGCTGGGGTAGGAGCTTAGGTAGCAGCCTAGTTTCACTCATCAGAGGTGGGCGGCCTCAAACAATAGAAGGGGTGTCATTCATTCCAAAGTAGTCTCCCCGCTAGAAAAGACGTCACTCAAGTCACTCACTCAAGGTGGTTGCACTCTCTGGATGGTGGGCTTACCTGCTACATGTTTCCAACATCTTGAAGGTAGTGTCACCCCCTGCATGTGGTTTCACTCGATGGAAAGACATCTCATTCAGCATAACATATCCACCTCGACTGAAGGTTGTTATGTTAGAAGGTGATATCCAGGGCACAAGTCCTAAACAGGCATTTGCAATGCAATAGGTTTCGAATTTACGCGAGTTTGAGCTATTGACATTGCAAATCACAATGCCTTTTATTTTTGCTTTTAAAACATAAATAAATGGCATTGGCATTTACAATGCCAATAGCTTAAACTCTAGCAAATGCGAGACCTATTTCATTGCAAATGCTTGTTGTACTTTTGCTGAGCCTTCCTCTTCCTGTGACACTCCTTCCCTGTCAGTTGAGAAAGGAGAGCTAGAGCACTGCCCCATGGCTGAAGCAACGGGCTGCAGAAGGGGAATTGAGAATTGGAAGCAGCTCTTGAGCCATATCCCACATCTTCCTACAATTACTGAGCTGAAGAATAATACCCTGCCGGCCATTCACTGCAATAGGAATCATGCTTCAGACATACTAATACCTCTATTAGTCAATAGCATAACAGCAAGAAATAAATGCTCCTCTGGGTGTAGCCAAAATTTGAATAACACTTTAATGAAGCAGTGACTCAAAGGGGCCGACACAAGCAAATCAGTGGCTGGATGGTACTGCCTCAGACAAACCAATGGCTGAAGTGAGCTGCCCCAAAGGCCTCTGTGTGTATTTTCTGTGGTTTTGATGACGTGTCCAGTCAGGCAGCTTAGCCAACTATAGCGATAACTACAAAGGATTGAAAAGGAGCGGACTACTTTTGAGAAAGTCATTTTGAGGTAGAGTACCTCTTCCATGACCTTTGCGTGGCACCGTCTGATTATGATCTATTTGGAGAGTTGTGAAATGAGAATACGAATTGTATGTTCTGTGTGCAGTAGAGTATGTATTTATGAATTGACAATTGGTTTTATTTTAAAAAACAACTATATATCTAATTCAATAATATGCAGTTGCACATTTGTAAAGTAAAATTATGCTTCACAAATGTATATGTATTTTATCTGCACACCGAGCCTATTATGCATAGGATTCTATGTGTAAAGGGGAGGGCCATACTTGCAGTAAAAGGACAAACTGCCTCTTCACAAATGACAATCCTTGAAAAAGAAAGTAGCACCTGGATTCCGGGCGCTTTAAAATTAACTTGCTGTTTGTCAGTGCGCTGGTATCACCGGGATATGCATGGAGACAGGGAACATAAAATATCACTTCACGCAGATGATGTCTTATTAATTTTGACACAACCATTCACATCCCAACCCCCCCCATCCGCCTACAAGAAATTACATACTTTGCCAGGGTGTCGGGCTTTAAGGTTAACCTGCAGAAAACGCAGGCTCTCAGCCTGATGATCCCCAGAACAGAAAGGCTACGACTATAGGACGTGTACCCCTTCAAGTGGGCCTCCGACGGAGTGTCATACTTGGGCCTCTGAATCTTCCCCACACCTGAACGCGCAGCCCAAGAAAATAACGATACTCTCCTTGCCATGAACAGATCGGAACTCTTGAAATGGAAACTAAACACACTGTCTTGTCTTGGTAGATTAGCTGCGGTCAAAATGACTTTACTCCCTTGGATCTTAAATTTCATGCAGACTTTGCTCTTGCAACTTCCCCCTCATTTTCATCCAAATTGCAACATCTCATAAATGACTTCATATGGGGTGGGAAAAAGGTTTGCATGGCTCGCAGCCACACATATCACAAGCAAACAGATGGGAGACGTTGTGTCCCTCACCTAGAAAGATATTATCTGGCGTCTCTGCTCCGTTACATGATAGAATGGTATAGAACTTAATCCGAAAAGCACTGGTGTTTTATCTACTGTTCTGTCCCTGTGATACATGCGTGAAAGGTGCCATGGCTCCCAAATAAATTTCGGCCATGGCTCCCAAATAAATTTCGGCCTCCTGGAGTACATATCGCCAGGGCTTGGGACAAAGCGCAAAAAAAAAACGTATTTCCCCATCCCCCCTGACCTTCATCGGTCACTCAGAGTATCTCCCGGCGGAGACCAATTGTAAGAGACTAGGAGACCTCTTTGACGAAAAGGGAGTGATGGAGTTTGTAGTGTCTTCTCTATTCTGATGCTTTAAGGTTCCTTGGAACCTGGAATGTTATGCTTGCTGGTATTCCCTAAAGATCAGTTACTCCCTGGTAGCTGATGGATGGGGTGTTTTCCAATAAGCCTCTTAGACATACCACTATCTTGTATGTCCCTATTTTGCAGAACTTTTCATTGGCGACGAGGACAATTTGAGGAAAAGGCGTAAGAAACGACACCTCAACATCAAGCTAACTTTTAGGAAATAGAATAAGGGAAATTGTGACTTATTCACGTTTAAAAGAAAGGTGAATGAAAGAAACGTTTGAAAGACAGAAGAGATCTTGTGCGACTGGAAAATTAGAGTATCTTCCCCAGCGGCTGTGTTTTGAAAGGGAGAACATTTTTGTTTCCCCAGCGGCTGCTCAATAAATTGGGAAGGTATCTCTAAATTCAAGGAAGGTATCTCTAAATTCAAATCGGAAACAACTATATAGCATCGTATGGTTTTTGTAAAAATCTTCTCCAGCGGCTGTTTTTAAAAGAGAAGAAGATACTTCTCCAGCGGCTGTTACTTTTAAATGTAGAAGAGAGAAGATTGATAAGAAACGATCTTGAGATTTATAAAAAAAACAACAATCCATCGTTAATTCATACATCGTAGTTTGTTTCAGGAAATTAATGTCTTGTGGCTTCATCGTGCTCTGACTCACCAAGAGTTGTCCTTGCTCTTGTGTGTAACGTCGTCTGCAATCAGACCGTTGGTGAGCTCTGGACATTTTCGTATCTAACGAGGTCTTCACGCTTCAAGAGTCTACGGGTTATGATGACGCATTAGAATGCGTGTAACAGTATTGGCGAACATGAGCTAACGCGGGATTTGACTGTTGGGTGGAACGCGGAAATGATTTTATCTTAAGTGCAGTGGAACGCAGAGCAAGGGAAGCGTTCTGCGACGTGAAGAGAAAGCGCTCTTTGAATAAGAGAAAGGAAAGCGTTCTTTGATGTGAAGAGAAAGCTGTATGCTACGACAATCCTTGTACTGAAGCTTCTTCAAACAACTCTTATTTCTTCAATATTGCAGAAGCCGGTATCTGACTAATGTGTCAGGA
Organism: Lissotriton vulgaris; assembly: GCF_964263255.1. NCBI lineage: Eukaryota > Metazoa > Chordata > Amphibia > Caudata > Salamandridae > Lissotriton > Lissotriton vulgaris. Next base: position 1,222,576,111 of record NC_141693.1, read on the forward strand.
AAACTTTGACTGATATTTTTAATAATTTCAGTTTAAAGAATCTATCTTAAAAATATATATTTTAATTTGGTTTTATGATTAGGAAATACATTTTGTACTTAGTTGTGTAAAGTATAAGGTTGTTTTTAAAATAGTGAAAGCGTATATTTTAGGTCTTTCATATTTCAAGGATGCAAAATGTTACTACTCCACCGTTGTTTCTCCCTGATCCAGGTGAACCAAAGGTAAAATGGAGTAAGTGGAATTTATTTTTTGCACATTACGCACGTGTATGTGGCACAAATCTAAGTGCGGAAAAAAAGTATTCTCTTTTAACACATTGTTTAGGAGGGGAAGGTCAGGAAGTATTAGAAAATTTACCTGAGCTTTCTGTACAAGAGCAGAGGGGTTTGGATGAGTATGAGGTATGTTTATTGAAGTTGGATAAACATTATTTGCCTTGTGTCAGCACTATTATGGAAAGGTATCACTTCGGGAAAAGAGAACAAGGGAAGGATGAATCTATTGAAGAGTATTTATCTGCTCGACGAAAGCTATCTTCCACATGTAAATTTGGTGCGGTGTGCGAAGAACGTTTGAGGGATCAGTTAGTATTGAAATGTAGAGAGGAAAAGATTAGAGAGGAATTATGGCTGAAAGATGAACCGCCTTTAGAAGAAGTTGTGAGTATAGCAAAAAGAGTTGAGCACATGTTAAAATGTGTAAATGAATTAAAAGGTGATAAGTTGAAAGCTGAAACTGTTGTTGAGGACGTGAAAGAGATTGTTTGCCAGGTGAAAGAGGTAAAAAATATTTCAAATGAACCTAACAAGGAGAATGCTTCTTTTAATACTATTGCATGTTTCAGGTGTGGGAATTCTGGACATAAAGCCAATTCCAAAACTTGTCCAGCTTTAACCTTTGTTTGTCATGCATGTGGGAAAAAAGGGCATTTTGTGAAATTTTGCAAATCAAAAGATAAGAAAGTCTTTAGAAAAGAAATAAAAGAGGTTATTTGTCAGGTAAAGGAATGTTTAAATGATGATCATCCTGTTGGCAAGGTGAAAATTGAAGGTGTGGAAATTGACACGAAGTTTGATTCATGTTCTCCGATCACTATTGTATCTAATGAAATGTATATGAAACATTTTCAAAAGAAAAATAAGCTTTGTAGAATGGATCTCAATCCTGGAGGGTATGGTGGTTTCCCCATTAGTATGTTAGGTTATTTTAATGCCATGATTGAAATTGAGAGGAACATGATTGTTGGAAAAGTTTATGTCTCAAAGGTTGGTAATTCTTTGATCAGTTGGTCTCATCAGCGCTTGTTGGGTGTAGTTTTAAATCCCAACTCTAATCCTCAGATTCAGATTCATGAAATAAGATCAGATGGAAATTCTTTTGTTAAGGAGTATCCTCGCCTATTTCGAAAAGAGTTAGGTTGCTTAAAAGGGTACAAACATTGCATAAAAATCAGGAGGAATGCTGTTCCTGTTATTGCAAAAGTTAGGAGGATTCCCATTGCGGTTCAAGGAAAAGTAGAAGAGGAAATAAAGAAATTACTTGATCAGAAGATTATTGAAGCAGTTGAGGCAACTGAATGGTTGGCGCCAGTTGTTGTCGCCAACAAACCCAATGGGGATATTAGGCTCTTTTGTGATTTGAGATCGCTCAATAAATGTAAATGTATGTATGTAAAGGCATTTATATAGCGCACTACTTACCCGTAGGGTCCCAAGGCGCTTCGACCGCTGCCAAACCCTTCCTGGCTTCCCTGAGAGATGGTCCCTTAATGGGTATCTCCAGGGTGAGACCAGGCATCCCCGGCGGTCTGGTGGGGCCGTTAGTGAAGATGAGGCAAGCTAATGCCCAGAGTTGCCGAGTGTGATCGCTGATCAGAGTGGGCACCGAGGCTAGAGAATTATCGAGTCCGCTGACCCTGGTCCAGAAACCTGCCGCGCCAGGAATCGAACCCTGGTCCCAGGCCGTCCTCTGCTCTCGGGTCTGCCGCCTCTAACCAGTGAGCCACACTACTCAGGAGGTGGTAGTAGATAAATTTCCTCTACCTAATATTGATGAAATTTTGACTTCTCTTGGTGATTCTAGAATATTTTCCACTTTAGATTTAGCTCAGGCGTACCATCAGAGTTGACGCAGGAGTCACAAGATTTAACGGCTTTTATCACATCTTTTGGATCTTACAAATATAAAAGAATGCCTTTTGGTCTTGTGTCTGCTGCGTCAGTATTTCAAAGGGTTATGGCATCAATCTTGAGAGGTGTAAAATCAGTAAAATGTTATCAAGATGATCTGTTGATTCATGGGAGAAATCAGGAAGAACATGACAACATTTTGAGAATAGTTCTAAGGAGACTAGAATCTGCGGGTCTTACTTTGAAGTATGAGATATGTAAATTTTCTGTGAATAGGGTGAATTACCTGGGTCACAATATATATTTGCTTTTGGTATATCTCCAAAGAAAGAATTGGTAGATACTATTAGGAATTTGGAATATCCTAAAAATAAAGAGGAAATTGTTTCATTTTTGGGCATGGTAGATTATTATGGAAAATTCATTAAGGATTTAGCCAGTAAATCTGGCAACTTGAGAGCGTTAATTGTAAAAAACAAGGAATTTGTTTGGACTGAACTTTGTCAGAAGGAATTTGAGGAAATTAAGAATGATTTAGGAAATGCTTCTAACTTGCAGGCTTTTGTTCCTTTTGAAGAAACATTTGTTGTAACTGATGCCAGCTCAAAAGGCCTTGGTGCTATTTTGAAACAGAATAGAGGTGGAGAAGAGAAACTTATTGCCTGTGCTTCTAGAAGTTTACGTGGTGCAGAATTAAACTATTCTGTTATAGAAAAAGAAGCTTTGGCCATATTCTGGGCTCTAAGAAAGTTTAACATTTTTTTATGGGGTCAGGAATTCAAGGTTTGCTCTGATCACAAGCCTTTAAAGGAGATCTTCACAAAGAAAGGTTTGGATTGTGTATCTTCACGTATTATGAAATGGGTAATTGGTCTGCAAGAATTTAATTTTTCGGTAAACTATATACCTGGTGTGGAAAATGTGACTGCGGACTGCCTTTCGAGATTGGTTGGAGATGCTGGTGGTGTACCTGAGGAGGAAGAGATCTGTCAATATGAGATGAATGTGTATGAAATTACATCTGGTGTTGTACTTGAGGAAGAGTGGTTGGAAGAATGTAGTAAGGATGAGGTTGTTTGTAAGATAAGGAATTTGATTCAGGATAATTTGGTACTTGATAAGACTTTTGATAAAGTTTGGCACTTGGTGTTTAATGAGTTGTCCGTAGAGAATGATGTGTTGTTAAGAGGCTCCAAATTGATTCCTCCTATCTCTTTGAGGAGAAGAATAATTGATAAGGCTCATCAAAGACATCTAGGTATTGTTAAAACAAAGGAAAGAATTTGTGGTTCATTCTGGTGGCCTGGAATGGACTTGGAAATTGAAAGGGAAGTGAGGGAGTGTGTACATTGTAAAGTAAGTGATAAAATTCTACAACCAAGAACAGCACCTATGGTTTGTAGAAATTTACCCACCGGTCCTTGGGAGGATATAGCCATCGATATTGTAGGTCCTCTTGCTGGTGAACAGAAAACTCCTTTTTTAATTGTTTTAATAGATCTCTACTCTAGATGGGTTGAGGTTTCCTCTGTGTCGGAAGTCACGTCTTTTTCTGTGATTTCTTTTCTAAAGGATGTTTTCAGAAGGGAGGGATTTCCTACGTCAATTTTAAGTGATAATGGTCCTCAATTTTGTTCAAATATGATGAATGATTTTCTATTGTCATGTGGGATTAAGCATAAAACAACGTCTGTATATCACCCAGAATCTAATGGTGTAATAGAAAGTTTCAATAGGGTTATAAAGGAGAATATTCAACTCTCAAGGGTAAATTGTTTAAACTGGAAAGAGGAGTTGCAGAAATGTATTTTAGCTCATAGATTTTCTCCACAAACTACAACTAAAAGAACCCCTTTTGAACTGTTTAAAGGTAGAAATCCAAATACCAGTCTGTCTCCTGGTTGGATGTTTTGGGGTAAAGGTTTGAAAGACAAAAATTACAATGCTTGGAAAGAAAGGGAGGAGTTTATGCAGTCTAAAAACAAGGTTTCTTATGATTCCAGGAAAAGAGTTAAGGAAAGTGTAGTGGTAGTTGGGGATTTTGTTCGTGTTAAAGCTCCAGTTGGCGCTATGGCCTGGTCAAAGTACACCACTCCCTTGCGGGTGGTGAAATGTTTCAAGAATTCTGTAAAATTGGAGAATGGGAAAATCTGGAATGTGAATCGTGTTGTTGTTGTTCATGAAAATGTTTTTAATTCAGTGCCCAATGTAAGTGGGTCTTCTGATTTCGATAAGTCAAATGTTTCTTATAAAAGGAAAGTCACACGTGTTAGGAAAATGCCTTCTTATCTTAAGGACTATGTGAGTTAAAGATGTTGTTTCAAATCTGACCACACTTTATTTGATTTCTTTTATGCATTGTACCTTTTGTTTGTTTTTCTTCTCATGCTCATGCTGTGGGGTAATGCTTTGTTATAAGAAGGAAGATGTGTAGTGTCTTCTCTATTCTGATGCTTTAGGTTCCTTGGAACCTTGAATGTTATGCTTGCTGGTATTCCCTAAAGATCAGTTACTCCCTGGTAGCTGATGGATGGGGTGTTTTCCAATAAACCTCTTAGACATACCACTATCTTGTATGTCCCTATTTTGCAGAACTTTTCAGAGTTCACAGAGCTTTGTTCCGGTTATTAATTGCCCCTTGATGCCCACTGGCACACAACCCCACATACGTCCAAATGCCAGCCGCCCATTGACAAAATTCGAAAAATGGTTTGTTACCCGCCACTCCGATAAGCGACTGGTCTCTTATATATATTTCTCACTGCACCCCTCCAACACGCTAAATCACAGGCGCAGCATCAATGGGAGAATGAATGTGAACGCAAGTTTTCTAATGCGGAATGGCAAGATATCATACATAGAGCAAGCTCATGTAGCACAGCGGGGAAGGAAAGGTTTCTCAAAATTGCGTAATATTAGTACTATACTCTGGTGAGAGCGGCACAGTGAAGGACAGGAGGGGACACACAGTGTTGGAGAGAATGCGGACAGGAAGGTACTTTATCGCATCTAGTGTGGGTTTATCCCAAAACCCAAAACTTTTGGTCTACTGTCCTATTGGACGTTGACACTGTTTACGAGACGGAGATACCTAGATTTCCAAGCTACATATTACTGGGATTGCCTAACGCTCTGACCTTCCCCCTGTGATCCTATAGTGGAAGAGCTTTCGCTATGGCCCTGGGAGCAGCCAAACAGACCCTTTTATTTCGATGGGGCACTGGTGTAATCCCGACTCATTTGGACTGGCTACATAAAACGTGGAAACTTGTGTGTATGGAAAAATTGACGGCGGGAGTTATGGGTACACTACCTCGCCTTGATAGAAAATGGGGTGCGACCATTCGATTTTTAGAGAGTGAATTTATTGAACTGACATGCCCAATATACCTACATGTGCTCTGCCTCACTCAGGTGGTGCAGGAGGAGGGGTGATTCACTGGGATAGGCTGTGTAGGGCAGTCAATGACTGATTGATTGATTAAGGTATCTAAGGGCGGGGACTTTCATCTCTCGCTGTCAAGCTTTCTTTTCCCCTTTCTATTCTATAGTCTGTTCCACTCCTCCTACATCCCCCTTTTTTATCTCTCACCTTTGAAGTAGTTATCCTCCGCCAACCTGCGGATGTAGGTTGTTGCTGTTGTTCTTTGTTTTTTCAAAACAATAAAAAGATTTAAACCATAAAATTGATTGGCTTCCATGAGCCACTAAGCGAAGGAAGATGGCTCAATGGCCTCCTTACACTCTCCACCCAAGTGGGTTAGACATTGCATTTCTCTGCACTGGCAATAAAGGGCCTGGCAAAAAATGAAATGATTGCATTGACATTGCTAATGCCTGTTTTAGCATTGGTGATCCAGGTAGGAAGTGCTGGCAGAGAAAAGATTCCCCTACATTGTTGTATTCCCGTCTGAAGTCTTAAACTTGGCTAGGACTCCTACTGAGAAAGCGAAGGTAGCAGGCTCAAATGTGTGATTATTTGTGAATGAGGGATGTGCACAGATATTTGGGAAACACACCCATGGCTCTCTTCATGAGCCACACTCTTGACTCTGCCTACATGTGCAAATTATGTCAGTGGTCAAGATGCCACATGCAAATCAGTTTCCGCTTGAATAACTTTTTCCCCTTGTGCAACTCCGATTCTCCGGAGTGCACATAGGTTTTTTGCGATGTCCGTTTTTCACAGTTGACTGTGGTTTATGTGTTCCTGTGTTCAATGCATAGATTAATGGTAGAAACTCATATAGCCTTTGGAGATGACTCCATAATTATTAAGAGTAAAAGGCATTTGTGTTCCTAAAAGTAAATCCAAATGTTTTGTTTCACATACCCTCAATTGCCATCCATAGTTCATGCTAAAAATATTTTTTAACATGATTTTAACTTGCTCTCTCAGGCGCCAGTTACATTTTGCGAAGTTGTTGCTTGTTTCTCTGAAGAGGAGTGGAAGCTTTTACAGGACTGGCAGAAGGAACTTTACAACAATGTGATGAAGGAAATCAACCAAGCCTTGATTTCACTAGGTGAAGTTTCACTTTCAATCTCACATTAAGGAACTGCAATGTAATAATTGCCAAACTTGACTCCGGTTTTTGATTTTAATCCTTGTTATTTTAAAATACTTTGTTTAATATGAATAGAATAAGTTGTAAGTTAAAAAGTATCCAACTCTGTATACATTTGTTTTACTTGATATATTGAGGATGTAGTGTACAAAAGGTGTATGAACTATATGGTAGGATGTAGAAGAAATGTATATAATGAGATACCAGAATAATGGTAACCTAAGTGCTACTGAATCTGTTAGCCCAGCTTGCGTTCCTCATAGGTTCCACCAGAGAGTGACCCATACGTTCTCGCCACACTGGTGATGCAAGACTCTGGGCCAGGGTACCTATATGCTGCCAATGTTATGTTTATTCTAAATATGCGAGATTAGACTGATGAGAAAACATAGTGGAGCCGTGCATCAAGAGACTGCAGCGCTGAATCATCAACTAGTTGTGCTTAATGGTGACAAAAAGTAGGTCCTGCACCTGGTCTGCAAAGCAGTAATTATTTTGTTGTGTGGCTGGCGTTATAATTTGGCCAATCCCCTGGCCACATGGAGAAAGTGAAGAATGTGTGGTTGACTTTGAAAGCCAACTTGACTTTTCCCACCTGGTTCTGAATATAATAGAAATTACTCATCATCTAATGTAACATTTTTCAAAAAGTAAATGAAAGATCCTTAATTTAATATGGTATGGTAGAAATACTGTTTTGCAAAATATGTCAAATGCAGAAACGTACAATTAGCAATATTTGTGTATTTAGGAAGTTTGGCGATCTTGTAATACCCAGAGGAAATCGCAGATGTCTGCCCAAGCAAGGATTGTTTCATATTAGAGTCCTGTTCATCATTCGGAGAAAGCTTCATTACCAAGTACCAACAAAATTGCTCATTGAATCCCAGCAATGCTTTCTTTCTTCAGATGTCGATAAATTAAGTATCATTAAGTTAAGTAACATTATCAGCCGCTCAAACACTCCCTATATGAAAATAAATAGTATTATTTTGATAATCTTGCATGTTTCATCGCAGTGTCGTCTGTTGAGCAGTGAGCAACATTTACAGCTGAAAGAGATGTCATGAAAGGATCTGGAATTGTCTACCCAGGAATCCGATAATCTGCTGTTTTAAATTAAATTCAATAAAGCTCTGACAAAATACTTTAGGAACAATTAAATTGAAAGATCTCATGCGTTGAATACCTAAGTGTCTCAGGGTCTGAAATATGCAATTGCCACTATAGAAACAATAAAAAAGAATCAACTAGCAAAAAAAAAAGCAAATTCAAGAGTGTCCTAGGCTGTCACTTTGCTGTCAGCTATGCATTTGAATGTAGATAGCTGTGCCAGAGGCCTGGGACCACTCAAAATCACTAAGAGTAAACTTGCTATCAATCTATGCTCTATGAGGCTAGGTCAGGGAATGAACTGCCCAGAGACCTTAGGCAGGCGACCATAGTCCTAATATACAACCAGGGGAAGCCCCCAGAGCCCTCTTCCTCCTGCTGAACAATTTCTCTACTTAACATTAAAACAAAAATCCTTGCTAAGGTGCTAGCGAACTGCCTGGTACAAGTTATTCATATCACTGTAGCATCTGATCAATCAGGCTTCATGCCCTACAGGTCAACCAAGCATAATCTCAGATGCTTATTTAGATGTTTGGCACATGAAAGTACATCGAGAGCCAGCAGTGCTCCTAGCACTAGACGCTGCAAAGGCTTTCAAATCTTTGGAATGGCATTACATATTGACACTGATAGAACGGATGGACTTTTCCTTCCTAGTGTAAATTCTGCTCCTATATACCCACCCTACGACCCAGCTCTGCGTGAAAGGCCCAACATTGGTGGAGCTTGATTTGGGGAGGGGAGCAAAACAGGGCTGCTCCTTTCCCCCTACTCTTCTCTATCGCAATGGAGCTGTTAGCCAACTAGATTACACCCTGGTCCGTGGACTGCGCTGGGACTATGATTGGGAGAATGTCTTCTTGCTAAATGTGGTTGACATCTTATTAAACCTTGCAGATGTGGAAGATTCCATTAAGAGAATACTAGAGATATTTGGGCTCTTTTCTGGACTGCACATAAACTTGGACACATCCTACCTATACCCGCTTGCGAAATGGACACCAATGGAAGACAGATTATGCCCAATACCCAGCGAAGAGAGTAGGGGTTCTGGTATCTAGGTATATATGTATGTTGCTAAATACCAGCAACACTTTTCTGACAACAATCTGGGCCGATTGCTTAACGAATATAAAAGAGATGTGGGGCACTGTCATAGACTACCTCTAGCCAGTATGGGATCGTGCAACCCTCTACAAAATTAGATATTTACCTAAATTCCCATATGTTCTTCAGAACTCCCTTTTTGAGATTGCTGACTTTTTCTTTATGCTGGTTATTGCCATAACCAGGCTTCTGTTCTGGGATGGCGAAGTGCAGTGAATAGCATTGACAGTGCTTACTAGGGCATCGTAGTAACCAAGCTACGTCTATATTACTGGGAAACCCAGTTGGTAGTCATTAACGACTTGTTGTTCGTGGAGCAGAGGAAGCCCTCGCTGATAGACCCGTGGAGGGGCTACATCAGGCAGGTTTGCAGTGAGAGGAAACTGACAGCAATGCCATCCCTGACGGCAATGGCAGTTAAGGCATAGAGTGGGGCCACAAAACACATTGGTCGCCTGGGAATACTCACCCTGGAAACCCTGCTATGTGAAACTGAGGCATTTTCACCACTACAGGGCATCAAAGGAAGTACAAAATGGGATGTCCTGGGGATATTGAAGCTGTCTTTGCATTCCCTTAAGCACTATAGTGAATGAGGAGATACAAGCCATGGCGATGGGTCAGTAGCATATTTAAGAAAGGTGTAACTAGTGGGTCTCTTTGTAAGGAGAAAGGATGGGTAACTATTAGATCTTCCATTATCGATAGGTAAGTTTGTTTTGTGGTGCATCTATTACAAAGACTTTTTTCTGCATAACCTTGGACCAGGTGCTGCCCAACACAGTGTTTTTACATACATTTGGCGCCCTTATTCATTATTTTTCCAGTTCACAGATGAATGGCAAGCCCTACATTCCCAGCCAAGTTAATAAAACAACATTGTCTGCAAATGCATTATTCATGTATCTTTTCTTTTTATATCAGGCCCTCTGATAGCCGCCTCAGTTTTTTCATTACGGCCTAAAGAAAAGGAAACCATGTGCCTCAAAGACTCTCTGGAAGCAGCCTTAAGAGGTAATATGAATACATACCTAGTTGCCTCAAAAACACTTCTTAATATTTCGTATATAAGACAAAAACATTTCTCACACACTGTACAACTATCACCACTCCAGAGACATGAACTTTCAAATCCCTCTGCATATGTGTATAGCTCACACATCATATCCCATGGCTTCCATCTTCATTTACAGGTCCCCGAGACCCACACTTCACAGGCAGATTCTATGATTTTACTGCTGTTGCCTCCATTGTCATCACCATCTTATTAAGGACCACAGGCTCTTAGGTGAGTCCTCCATCAAATCGATAAAGGATGCCTTTTCGTGTATCTCCTAGCTTCCCGGGAACTCTCTCCTGACAGCCTGTACCACCCGAAAGGCAGCAGGCAAGGTGCTATTATTTCTGACCTACCCTTCAATTAACAGCAATGTTCCAGTATTCATCGACTCATCAGATACTGTGCTATCCCATTTCACCACTCACACAATACTCCTCAACATATGAGCCAACCCAAATCAATGAAAAGATGCACAAGCTCATTATAAGTTCCAACAAGACCAAGTGAAACAAATTCTCCTCACTATCCCTGAGTTAACTTCACACAACTCCCTGTGTTCTTGAGGCAATCAACATTACCTAAAACTCGCTGATGATGAACGTTCGCCCTAAAAGCTAAACAAGAAGACCGAAATGACAGTCCTCTGGTCTTCCTGTGGGTTTAACAACACCAATATTATTTAGGTTAGAAACACACATGTGCAGATACCATTCAGAGCGAGACCTTAACACACTGAACACACCCCAAGCAAAATTCAAGCTGGACGTCACCCAGGCCAGGATACTTTCTGCACACACACCACTCTCATATTTTCAATATTGAAGGTAGTAAAGCTTCAAAACCAAACTCCCCACGTTCACGAGAAAGAGACTAAATTCTGTGGCCAGTGGTACACCACTCCAAGTTTATTAACTGTACCGCAAAGCTGTGGGAGGCCTACGCTTTTGTGGAGATGCAATCTGTCTCTGTACACTCCCTGAGGGCTCTCATAGTTCAGTTCAGCTTTTCTTCTCAAAAATGTGTTTTTTCTTACTTATTAAGCTGAATTTTTATTTTAACTTTATCATGTACAATTTTAATGTTGAACACTTCCAAGTTTGGGGAGGAACTACCAAGGTTTTGGATGGCCAGACTGCAATTGCTTCAGAACATGTTTGCTAGCCTTTTACTTAACCTTGGGAAATGTGACAGTGTTACTGCTGGCTTAATGCATTCAAGTGTCTTCCAGTGTCACAACATATGTGGTTTAAATTGGCTTATCTCTTGTTCAGATGCCAGGGGTATACTCACCTCTGCTATATGCTAGATAAAATATCTGCATACATACCAGGCTGAGTACTACGGTATCAAGGTTAGATGTTCTGAACAGTCCCCAGAGTTAGACTCCACAGGGAGAGTGTAAACTCCGAGCACTGGGGCAACAAATGGTGAATTCACTCCCAGAAAGGGTTAAAATAATACCTGATCTGCTGAGGTTTAGGAAAGTCTGTAAAATGTTTTTAAACGCTCAGTGGCCTGCATCTGGTAGTTTTTAGTTGATTGACATATTATGTTATTACTTTTATAAAGCGCATAGCTGCCCCAGCAAAAGGGCGTCCCAGCGCTGATTCCAAACAAACAAAAGACCAGAGAGAGTGAAAGAGAGGGAAGCAGATTACTTGGGAAAGAGAAGTTTTATTTGTTTCTCCAAATGACACATGATCTTTGATGCTTCTGATGCTCACAGGGAGGGAATTCCATAGTTTAGGGGCAAGAAGGCGGAAAGAACGCCCTCCTGCTCTTGCTCTCTTTACCAGAGGAACAGCCGCCAGGTGCTGACCAGTAGAGCGCAACTGGCGGGTGGGTATGTAGGGATAGACAACAGGAGTATAACCCGTAGACCAGATTGAGATCGGTGGGTATGTAGGGCTAGACAACAGGAGTATAACCCTTAGACCAGATTGAGATCGGTTGGTATGTAGGGCATGAGAAGATCAGCTAAAATATCAGGGGATTGGGCATTCAGAATTCTATGGGAGATACAGAGGGCTTTGAAGTTGATGCGTTTCTCCATTGGGAGATAGTGTAGTCTGCTAAGGCCATTAGAAATAGAGCAGGTTCTCGGCAGGCCGAGTAGTATCCAGCCTGCAGCGTTTTGTGCCCTTTGTAGGCAGTGTATCTCAGCTCTATTAGCCCCTAGATATAGAGAGCTGGCGTAATCCAGCCTGGATAGTGCAGTGGCCTGGGTAATAACCTGATGGGTGTTAGCATCGAAAAAGCCCGGTGGAGGTTTAAGACTGCACAGGAGGCCGAAGTAGACTCCAGCTATCGCCTTTGTTTGAGCCTGAAAGGTCAGAGCAGAGTCAACCCAAGCACCCAGGTTTTTGACCGTATGTTTGGGAGCAGGCGGGAGACCAAGGGCTGGCGTCCACCAGCGCTCACTCCATAGATGGTCTTTTTTCGCGACCAACAGAATTTCAGATTTGCTGGCGTTCAATTGAAGACAGTTAGATGTCATCCAATCCGCAATAGCTATTAAATCACCTTTAAATTTGAGGGCGTCCTGTGCAGAGTTGTCAGATAATGCGACCACTAGCTGTGTGTCATCAGCGCAGGAGACCACAGTTAGGCCCCACTCCTTGGCAACTGCAGCCAGGGGTTGGATATAAATATTGAATAGAGTCGGGCTAAGAGCAGAGCCCTGAGGAACCTCTTAATTATGGTGTGTGTCTTAGAGCAGAAGGGGGGGTTGATCACTTAGAATGATCTCTCAGATAGAAAGGAGGAGAGCCAGTCCAGGACCGAGCCACCAATGCCAATATCCTCCAAGTGCCTCGAAAGAATCTGATGGGACACTGTCTAAAAGGCAGTGCTTAGATCCAGAAGGATCAATGCGGAGGCCGGTCCTTCATCTAGTGAGCTCCGCGGATGTTCCCCAACGGCCAAAAGGGCAGTTTCAGTGCTGTGTCGAGGATGGGAGCCATTTTGGAAAGAATCTAACAGATGGTTGGCTTCTATGAAAGTGGTGAGAATGGAGTTAATATAGGCTTCAGTGGCCTTAGATACCAGAGGTAGAAGAGAGCTAGTGCTGTAGTTCTCTGGCTTAGAAACCTCCAGAGTAGGCTTTTTAAGTAAAGGAATCACCTTGGCGTGTTCCAGGCAGTGGGGACTATAACATAGGGCATAGACAGATTTATTAGATCGTAGAAGGGAGAAAGGAGCTGAGGTAGGAATTTCGGAAAGTGATCTGGCTTGAGGGGATCAGCTGGTGAGCCAGATTTAAATTTGTTACAAATAGGGAGCATTGCTTCCTGGGAAAGCGCAGGAAAAACGGAGGGAAAAGGGGCGGCACTGGACTGGGGGCCTAGTCCAATTCAAGTGTGGGGAAAGGTTTTATAAAGGTCTTCAACCTTCTTAATGAAGAATGCGGCTAAAGCCTCACATTGCTGGTTAGAGGGTTGCCCTGAGGATTTAAGATCCTTAAGTAAGGTGAAGATACACCTTGCAGGAGTACTGCTATTTCTAATTTCACCTGCAAAATAATTGGCTCTTTCTTTCTGGATGGATTTGTGGAACTTTTTGATGGCTTCCCTATATTGTAATTTCAAGGCAGGATCATACTGACATCTCTTTGACCGTTCCAGGGCGTTGCCGATTTTCCTGGCCTGGGCCAGATTATCGTTGAACCATGGGCTAGACTGGGATCTGCAACTTCGAGACAGCTTTGCCGGGATAATGGAGTCCAGAGAAAGTCTGAGCCACTCAGACTGGATGCTATCAGCCCTTTCAGGGTTGTCTGGGAGGTTAGGTGATTGACTGAGGAGGATGTTGTGAAGCGGTCAGCATCCAGCTTATGCCAGGGGAGTTTTAAGATGGGTTTCCGAGGGACATCTTGCGGAGTACCTACTCCCTGTAATGTCATAAATACCAACTGGTGGTTAATCCAGTTCATAGGGAGGGGCAGGCTAACTGTGAGGGCAGGTCAATTGGAGAAAACAGAGTCTAGCAGATGCCCTGCTGCATGTGTGCTGTTGGGGACGCGCTGTGTTAGTTTAAAAGCGGCCAGGTCTGCAAGGAAGTTGCCAATCTCACTGTCTGACTGGCCTCTAGGTGCAGATTAAGGTCCCCAATAATGCCAAAATTAGCCGACCTGGAGGCTAGTACGCCAGATGCCAGAATTAGGGCTTCTCTGAAGTCTTTGGAGGACCCTGGGGGGGTGATCAGTCAGTAGCCCTGGTAAAGTGAAGTTAGCGTTAAAGAAAATTTAAAAAAGTGCACATTCACAGTCCACAATACCTCCTTAGTCAGGGTGCAGGTATAGCCAGTTTAAAAAATAATAGCAATGCCACCACCCCTACCGCTCTTTTCAATGTCGTAATAGTGTACCCCATGGGCAGGGCCAATCTTGGCTCTGCCACTGTGTTTGCAGTCAGCCATGTCTCCGTAAGGAAGAGGATATCAGGAGGCTCATCCTGAATTAGGTCAAACACTTCGGCGAAGGGTTTAATGAGCAAGCTGCTGTTTAAACTAAGGAGCTTGACGGTGGGCAGTAGAGGGGGTAAGAAATTGCGGCTGTTAGAGAGGTAAAACTGCGGTGTGTGCAAAAAAGGGACCCTCTAGAGGGACACCTAACAGATGTGCGCATGGACTAATCCTAGCTCTAATAGCTGCTAGGTTGTCCCCTGCATATAAACATTTTATGAGGGTGAAAACGGCTGCATGTCTGGCGTCGTTTAAGCAACGGACAGACGCAGACGGGCTTGCCTTTGGTGCGTCATCAACGCATCTGCGCCACGGCAGGCATTTAATGACCGGGGAGCACAATTGGCTCCTCCTTGTCAAGCTACTAATTGGGTGCCTACCGCCAATCAGCCCTATGCCTCGCCGTGACGTCAGGCGGGACGAAAGTAAGCACGGCAGCAGTTTTTAACCCTTTCGCTGCGGCGGCTATTCCGCCTCAGCGGTAGCAGGGCGGGGCGTGCGCGCGGCGGCCGCATGCTGGTGACAGAACCGCTCCGTCACCAGCCGCGGTTGAGCTGTGCTCGTGACAGAGCGGTTCCATCATGGCCCGCCACGCTCAATAGAACGCGCCGTGCAGGCGCGGCGTCCGGGCCATGACGGAACCGCTCTGTCATCAGCAGAGCCCAACCGCAGCTGATGACGGAGCGGTTCCGTCATCAGCATGGAAGGTGTAAAGATACACACAAACACGCAAGATCAGAGCACAAAGGTAATAAACAGTGCGAGCAGAGCTCAACAGAGAAGCGTCAGGTAAGGTGCACTTAGCTTGTTTGCAAGCACTGCGTCCGCGCCACAGCAGGCATTTAATGACCTGGCGGGCACAACTGGCTCCTCCCTGTCAGGCCCCTGATTGGACAAAGTTGCCTGGGCAAAGACAGATTACACACATTCACATGGTGCACAAACATACACTAACCCACATGGTGTCCATAGAAATACTTGGTTAAAGCCTTTCCGAGTCAATAATGTTAGTTTGCTTTCTTTTGCTCATTATATTACACCTGATAGATGTTATGATGTTCCCCATCCCAGGTATGTCATGCTTTTAGGTTCTATTCCTGAACCTATAAGACTTAGTTAATAATTACATCACTGAACACATTTAGGCGTTCTTTGTATACCTTTATATTTGTTAGTGTAATGCCCTTGAAATATAAGGCACCCTAATAAAGTTGTCTTTGTGTATATAAGTAATTTTTCGTTAAAGTGTAAATGATAAATGTTGTCTTTATTTAACAGGAACTAAGACTGCTGAGCCAGATGTATTACTTGGCGAATCAAGGAATTCAAATCAGTGTACAAAATATACTTCGAAGACAGATCAAATAGAAAACCTTAGTGAAGCCATGACAGGTCAGAAAGAATTCATGAAGCACTTTTGCTATCTTGATATAGTAAAATATAATGTGAAGTAGGAATTTCGCTCCATATTATTTAATTGTGTCACCGTTGAGACATCTGCAAGTCACAAGGAAGGAATATTATTTCCACATTTTTGGTACTCAAAGTTTAAACTCTGGCCATTCTGTAAAGAGTTGCTCGAATATTGTATGTGAGCCAGATGGTGTTTGATTCACGTTTTGTATTTTATCATATTTGTTTTTTAAGATACCCAACTTGCCAAAACATGTTTACGTTTTGGAATTCACTTTTTTTATCTGCAGCATGCATATCTAGGTGTGAGTGCAGGCTTTTTTTCCTAAGTCCGGTTGCTTTTGATATTGTCCTTTATCTTTTTATTTACTGCTTCTTTTGGGGCTTCTAATAGCGAGTGTATTTTGCACTCCAATGTACAAATATGTCCTTAGAACATTCTAACATAGGACACCGCAATCTATTATAGCATGAAAAGATTTTCAATAGCCCTTATAACTGTTCTAATTGTATTAAACAACTTTGTTAAATACTTAGATCTTTCTTTGCAATGCTACAGTTCATAATAATAATTACAAAAATTCTTATTTTGATATTCTTTTCTTACCATAACAATCAAAAATGGATGATTCCCAACAATCCTGTATTTTAAAAATTCAACTAAAGCAACTTAAACTAAAGATGTGA
This sequence comes from Lissotriton vulgaris, assembly GCF_964263255.1. Lineage (NCBI taxonomy): Eukaryota > Metazoa > Chordata > Amphibia > Caudata > Salamandridae > Lissotriton > Lissotriton vulgaris. The sequence goes on from NC_141693.1 coordinate 1,222,592,655, forward strand.
TGTCCCTTCGGTATGGGGCTTGCAATCAATACCAGATAGTGTGCTATACCCACACTCTCCCTGTATTTATAGAAAACTTCAGGGAGCATGTTTTCTTAATATAATTTTATATCATGTTAAAGGAAAAGTAAGTCCTTGAAGCATAAAGCAGGTATTAATGTTGCTTCTGGGCTTGTTAGGTTAGAGATGCAAGGCCTTTTAAGCACGGCTTTTCACACTAAATCTGGAAAAAAGAGCACCCCCTCTTCCAAGTGTAAAGCTTCACTGCCAATAGTGGAGGGTATCCCAAAGGATTTTCTAATTAGTCTACCTGCTTGTAACGTACAATATATATAGTCTTGCTTCAGGGCTAGCACTTCTACCCCATACGTGGCAATTGGTACATTCTGTCTATCATTTGTTGCCAATAAACTGTTCATAGTATTTTTGATTGATACATGTGCTTTATTAAGCTCCAAGTTGGTTGATGTTTCTCTACGCATTGTGAGTTTAATTAAAAAAATGTAGGGTTGTGTGTGAGTCAGCCTATTATAAATATAGTAATAAGTTAGGGTAAGTCATTACCTTACAGTTTTGTTTCTTTTTTGCAAGTATACTTGAAACGTACAGGAGAACTTAAATGGCTTAAAGAAATGTGTAGGTTATTTTTTTTTACGAAGTTAATTTTATTTTGACTGTATTATATGTTCTAATGAACACTTCAGATGCAGGCAGGCCCCTGCCCCTCCCCTTAGCTTAATGTAACTGACCCTTCCATGAGGCACTAAAAGGATTTCTAGTGATCAGTAGGGACCTGTACAGGACATGGCTAGCTTTCCTGTGCCTGTTGACCAGGACATGAGAGACCGGGGGACAAATATGTGCATTTTGGCTGCATCCTGTAAGGAATCCCAGTCTCTTATTTGTCTTAGGCCATCCGCTAGTGAGATCAGTAACTCTGGGCTACCTATCACCTTCTGGTTCTATTACTTTAACACTCTGCAGTCCTACAGTTGATTTTGATTTAGGGTAGGCTGTATAGTAATTCCCCTATACCACATGGCCTTCCTATACTTACATAAGACAGAATTGCTACATGTCTATCTTCCAGTACCTTTACCAGTTACACACAAACTAACCACTTATCACCAACTGGACAAGTATGGAATGGCTGAAGAGATCTGTTACACACTGGTGGGTCCCAGAGAACAATAATATAGTCCACCACTGCTGGTCGCAACTAATTCTATACCATCACTCTTTTTTGACATCTTATAATAACAATCAGATAACCGATGACTGTAATAAAGTCCATTCTGGCAGATCATTGACCATCTCCCACTCACACCTATCAATATTGTGACCATAAATCTCACCATAGATTACCCTTTCATTTAACATCATAGTGGACTATGAACATAAATAGTACCATAAAGGGACCTACAAACTTATCAAAATGCTGCTAATCATAACCTGCACTCTTACCTCTTACACTTCCTCATCCATAACATCACACCACTAAGCGCTGTGTTCAATAACACTATAACTGCACCTCAGTGATCATCACACATGACATGGAAACGCTTCCCACATAGCCAAAGACAAAAAACATCCTTCTAATCACTCACCCTACCAGTTCAGGCAAACACTTTAGCACCAAGCATAGTAGTCATTGGTATATAAAGTACATGTTCAGTAACCTATTTACTAGAATGTCTCCATCTGGTCGTTGGGCACAGGAACCTGGCAGGTCAAAGAAGACTTGCACCGCTGCTTGTCACTCATTTTCTTTTCCTAAATCAAGCAAACACCCTGACATAGAGAATGCAGCATGTCTCTCTCGCTGGTACATGGTTTAATAAACCTATGTGGCTTCTCAAATGTGCCACAGCCATCTTTCTAGCCTAGCAAAACACTATACATTTACACTAACTGGGGTTAACAATGCTCGTGCACACATTGATCTTAAAGGACTAAATATCTTCTGTGGCCAAACTTATGTACCCACATATCTTGGAGTACTGCACTGCAAGTCATTTCCAAATGGTGGCTTCTCCCCCAAAAATATTTTCATCAGAATCTTCTTGTTCTGATTGGCATGGTCAGTCACAAGCAGGCACTTAACCAATCTCATTCTCTGCAATAGAAAGGAAAACAGGGTTTACTCGATATTTATTGAAACTTAAGCTGCAAATATATTGATAAGAGGGATTCCTTTGGAATTATTCAGTGAAGATAAGCTAACCATACAAAAGGTATATGTTTATATCAAGTATCTTGTTGTGAGACATTTTAAGTGAAGGAAAATTAAATCAAAATAATCAACACTATTCATTGCCCATATATGCCCAGAAAGTGAGTAAAAATACATTCATTCCGAGTAATGAATAAAATTGTAAATTGTAACAAAAGAAATGTGCTTAATTAGGTTTGGTGATATTTTGGGGAAATCAGTTGTGTAAATGTACGTTGATAAGGTAATCGTCAAGAGTGCAGTCAATTGCAAAGTGGGTTAATTCCTATAATTTGAAATGTACTCTTACCTTCGTTAGGCTACACACCTGTGGTCCTTCTTGGTGCATCACTCTGGCACAGTGTGTATACACAGATGCAGGCAGGGAAAAAGACCTCTTGAACCTAGCCCAGTCCATTAGACCAGGATTCAGGCCCAGCGGTCATATTTAGACATATCAGACCCTATGTACATTCACGTTTGCCAACAACATTCATCCTTGCATTCATGTATGTCCTTCTAGCTCAAGATGTTACGTACTCCCACAGTACCTTTGATCTCTGTGGGTTTCTCTTTTCCTCTCCAAGTGCAAATTAAGCAATGACCATGACCATATCTTAAATGAGTCTAAAGGTCTTGCAGGGTGGTCAATTCGATTGACATTATTTCCCTTGAGTGTCCACTTTATTTACATGTCCAGTCCTGATTTCCAACCCCATTGCATGTTGTCTGCAATAACATCTTGAAAATGTTCCTTTTTTGCCGCCATCACTTTCCTGTTAAATTGATGTCTGATCTTGGGTGTCAGGATATCTGCCTGTTAAGAAAAAAGGGTCTGAGACCAATAATATGGTTTATCTATATGTAGGTACCAGGCCAAGTGCCTGTATTAGAACTACCTCTGCTGAAGAACCAAATCTTTGTCAAAGTCAGTAAAAAGATGCTGTAACCAATAGCTTGGTGGTACCTTGGATTTCAGCCACCACTATGGCTTGTTTAACATTGTTTTGACTATATATGACTACCCTTTAAAGGGAGACCTTAATCATTTTAGTTCCGTTATGATTGTGGTACATTGGTGAGATTGACAAGTTGTGTGAGAATCTTGATTACCAAGCCATGAAAAAGTCCAGGTGATTGTGCTAGATGAAACAAGTGTTAGCTCTATGGTGTACAGAAATATGGATAATTAACCACATCGCTGCTGTGGTTATTTTTCCCCTGTGCTGAAAATTGCCAATTTGCTGGTGTCATGACGAGCTCAGCTCGTCATCAGTACAGCTCAACTGTGCCTCATGACGAGCTCAGCTCGTCATGAGCATGGAAGGGGTTAAGGAACAGATATTGGATACAATGTGCAAGACTCTTGGTGTGTTCCTTGATTTTGTTCACAAGGTCTTAACAGTGACCTTTTTTGGTGTTTCCTGGATTTGAAGGGCAGTTTGTGTGGCTGCTCTTCCAACTTGTTAGAGCACATGGGGGACACTTTGTAATCACCGAAAAGGAAGTCTATGGTTTATTGCGTTGACACCTACATTTTGTGATTTTTATTGTTGTTTAACTGGAGAGGCACTACAAGCCTTAGCACCGAAGACACCGCAAGTTTATACATGATTGACTTCTTGTCAAACCTACAGGCAGTTGTCTGTTGGTGACTTCCTCTTTTCGAAGGCTTCTAGAACTCCCATCTAAGGGCAGGGGTAAGGAAAGGACCCAAGGTGAAGGAAGAACCATTAAAGACAAATACTTAACAGGCGCACTCTAAGCCAGTTGTAGCCCTTTCATGGACCCTCAGATCCCCCCAGCTCCTGTCCACTCATCCTTAGAGAGACACAAGTGTGTCATGTTACATGGAAATGTGACTGTAAACTCTTTTTTTGTGTACTGTTTAGGATATCAAGTACAGAGTCCTGGCAATAGCTTGAAGATGGAACAAGAGTTGGAGTTCAGCTTGGTGGATCCTTATGTTGCGGAAGAAGCAGAGAACATCAGCCCTTCTCCTAGCTTTGGTAAGATACAGAGGACCATAGGGTGTGCATTTCTGCAATGCACACTGAGGCCAGATTACTCAAAAATTTGGAGCACTTATTATTCTAGTTCAAGGAGGCAAGTCCGTGGTTAAAATGCTAATAACAATACTTATTACCAACGCCAGCAGAAACACATTTTTATTCTTTTTTTTAAACTGTAAATAACATATTTACCTTCCCTATTTTTCACGTCGGTGATTAGATATTGGAGAGTTGATAGAATGAGATGAACCACTGTGATTCATGCCTGCAGCTCCTGCATTGTACTGTTCACTGCAGCGGGAGCCATGGCCGACTAGGATATTTAGCATATTATTGTATCCTTTTTGTCCACACACCTAGGGAAGGAAGAAATGCTGAGATGTAAGGGTAACAATGCATGCAGCTTCCTGATTCTCTTTCGTCATCATACATATGCTTAATTTTTTATATGGATGCCTTCATATGAATTGTTGCAGAACAGAAACATTTCTGAGGATCAGATATTTTATATATTTTCATAACAGGACATGAGGATATCAAGTCAGTTCTTTCATTCAGTATTAAAGAAGATCAAGAAATATATTGTATAAACCAGCCTGACTCGGAGAGAAGAGGCAGTCTCGCCCAAACCACAAGTAAGTAAACAATGCCTTTGTGATTAACATAACAGGAAGTCACTCGCCCACTATGGGCTTGGGTTTGAAAGTACGCGAGTAAGCTGAACCCAAGTTTCCCTCTATGCTCCTGTTACTAAACATATCTGGAGTGATCAATAACCGCATTAGTGTTCTGAACTCCCCTAGTGCAAATTACCCCGTATAGCAAATTAGCATTACCCCTACAGGTCTGTACTGGTTTGTCTTCAGACAAAATGTTTCTAGCTGTCACCTATCCAGGCGGTACAAAAGGGGGTGGTGATGGACGGAGCATCTGAATCAATCAAACACTCACACCCAGTCAAAAGATCTGGGTTTAATCCATCACCGTTCTTTAGCCCACTCTGCCACCCCAGTTCAGACATGGCTATATGCAAATCAGTCTGAGCCTGTGCCTCATGGGAACAGTCCAGCCCGAACTGCCAAGCCATGTCTTCCCTGGACCGGAAACAAGCTTCCGAGGACCTGTTTCTGGCATTCCAGCCGTCTTCAGCCCGGCTTGCTTGAATCCATTGGCAAAGTGAGCAAGGGACTCACGTCTGAGCATACCCTGCCACACTTATGGCGGCCAAAAGCGGTACAAAAGGGGGTGGTGATGGACGGAGCATCTGAATCAATTAAACACTCACACCCAGTCAAAAGATCTGAGTTTAATCCATCACCGTTCTTCAGCCTACTCTGCCACCCCAGTTCAGACATGGCTATATGCAAATCAGTCTGACCCTGTGCCTCATGGGAACAGTCCAACCCGAACTGCGAAGCCATGTCTTCCCTGGACCGGAAACAAGCTTCCGAGGACCGGTTTCTGGCATTCCAACCGTCTTCAGCCCGGCTTGCTTGAATCCAGTGGCAAAGTAAGCCAGGGACTCACGTCTGAGCATACCCTGCCACACTTATGGCGGCCAAAAGCGGTACAAAAGGGGGTGGTGATAGACGGAGCATCTGAATCAATCAAACACTCACACCCAGTCAAAATATCTGAGTTTAATCCATCACCGTTCTTTAGCCCACTCTGCCACCCCAGTTCAGACCTGGCTATATGCAAATCAGTCTGAGCCTGTGCCTCATGGGAACAGTCCAGCCCGAACTGCCAAGCCATGTCTTCCCTGGACCGGAAACAAGCTTCCCCGAACCGGTTTCTGGCATTCCAGCCGCCTTCAGCCCTACTTGCTAGAATCCAGTGCCAAAGTGAGCAAGGGACTCAAGTCTGAGCATACCCTGCCACACTTATGGCGGTCAAAAGCAGTACAAAAGGGGGTGGTGATGGACGGAGCATCTGAATCAATCAAACACTCACACCCAGTCAAAAGATCTGGGTTTAATCCATCACCGTTCTTTAGCCCACTCTGCCACCCCAGTTCAGACATGGCTATATGCAAATCAGTCTGAGCCTGTGCCTCATGGGAACAGTCCAACCCGAACTGCCAAGCCATGTCTTCCCTGGACCGGAAACAAGCTTCGGAGGACCGGTTTCTGGCATTCCAACAGTCTTCAGCCCGGCTTGCTTGAATCCAGTGGCAAAGTGAGCAAGGGACTCACGTCTGAGCATACCCTGCCACACTTATGGCGGCCAAAATTGGTACAAAAGGGAGTGGTGATGGGCGGAGCACCTGAATCAATCAAACACTCACACCCAGTCAAAAAATCTGGGTTTAATCCATCACCGTTCTTTAGCCCACTCTGCCACCCCAGTTCAGACATGGCTATATGCAAATCAGTCTGACCCTGTGCCTCATGGGAACAGTCCAACCCGAACTGCCAAGCCATGTCTTCCCTGGACCGGAAACAAGCTTCAGAGGACCGGTTTCTGGCATTCCAGCCGTCTTCAGCCCCGCTTGCTTAAATCCAGTGGCAAAGTGAGCAAGGGACTCACGTCTGAGCATACCCTGCCACACTTATGGCGGCCAAAAGCGGTACAAAAGGGGGTGGTGATGGACGGATCATCTAAATCAATCAAACACTCACACCCAGTCAAAAGATCTGGGTTTAATCCGTCACTGTTCTTTATCCCACTCTGCCACCCCAGTTCAGACATGGCTATATGCAAATCAGTCTGACCCTGTGCCTCATGGGAACAGTCAAGCCCGAACTGCCAAGCCATGTCTTCCCTGGATCGGAAACAAGCTTCCGAGGACCGGCTTCTGGCATTCCAGCCGTCTTCAGCCCGGCTTGCTTGAATCCAGTGGCAAAGTGAGCAAGGGACTCACGTCTGAGCATACCCTGCCACACTTATGGCAGCCAAAAGTGGTACAAAAGGGAGTGGTGATGGACGGAGCATCTGAATCAATCAAACACTCACACCCAGTCAAAAGATCTGGGTTTAATCCGTCACTGCTCTTTAGCCCACTCTGCCACCCCAGTTCAGACATGGCTATATGCAAATCAGTCTGACCCTGTGCCTTATGGGAACAGTCCAGCCCGAACTGCCAAGCCATGTCTTCCCTGGACCGGAGACAAGCTTCCGAGGACCAGTTTCTGGCATTCCAGCCGCCTTCAGCCCGGCATGCTTGAATCCAGTGGCAAAGTGAGCAAGGGACTCACGTCTGAGCATACCCTGCCGCACTTATGGCGGCAAAAAGCGGTACAAAAGGGGGTGGTGATGAACGGAGCATCTGAATCAATCAAACACTCACACCCCTGTCCAGGAGCAGATAATAACAGAGCACAGGAAGAAGTTATCAGAGTTTAGACGTGTTGTTATTGTTTGATTTGAGGCAGACCCCCTGGGAAGAGAAATATGGATTTCAGCTCCTGCAGCAGCACCCAGGTGCTTTCTATCTCATTAATAGGTACGTAATGCCATGGGGGTCCCAGTTTGCAGTGTTATTCCTTCCAAAAATGCATTACTTGCATGAAACAAACTAGAATAGAGAACATTGTAAGTAGCCTGTGAGATAGTGTAGTGAATTCATTGCTTATTCCTGAGATTTATACATGATCAGCAGCTTATACACTTGTACGTCCTTCTGAAATAGATCAAATGACTAACTGTACAGAGGAAACACTTTACGCATATCTCCTGCCACAGAACACTATGTGTGCTAACGTATGCCTACTTGCGGGTTAATGTGATAAAACAAGAGCCCAGTCGTCTACTGTCACATTACCTTCTTTTTACTATGGAACTATGAATGGCTGCCCATAGCTTGCTTGCGAGCCTTAGTAGACTAGCGATAGTGCCACATTATTGGTTTAGCCAGCACACGACTAATAATAAGCTGGAAGTACCACCACATCATTGTCCTAAAAAGTTCATTAATAATAATAGGTTCACATAGCTCCATAATATTGGCTTGGAGAGCTCAAGAACATTAGCATGCCTACAATAACTTCAGCATTATCAGCTATGGTTTATAAGGCGTTAAAGAAAACCAAGGCCCAATAATAGTGCTTCACACTTGCACAGTCATTACCTGGCCAGTCTAATACAACTAAACATTATCGGTCAAGCTTCTATTCAACAGGAACCCAGTTGCAATTGGGCATGTGAGTCGATCCCTAGGAGTACAGAACCCCACAACATGGAGGTCTTCCAATGCACACTTTGGCACACCACCCAAACACCTGCTCTTTGGAACAGTCATCAAAATTGTTAGTAGCACAATGTGGGTGAACAGGTGGCACTGTGCTGCTGCAACCCACCCAAGCAGTAACCTTAACTGACCAATCGATGCAGCACAGCACTTGGTAAATGAAAAATAGCTCAGCGCCCTTCTTGTCATTGCTTGCTTGTCCTCTCCTGTTGGTCAACGTAACGGCTAAGGGCATACCTGAATGGACAGTTTTTAGAACTAAATAGCATAGTATACCAAAGTAATTTTGCAGATGGAATGCTTATCAAAAATTGGGCCATAATTCCTACACTGTTAAATTATACAGCACAGATATTCAATTACCTAAATTATTCGCTCAATATAAAAATCAGTGTAAAAGTTCCTAGCTTTCGTAATGGACCGACTGCGAGGATTAAACTAGTTCAAAGCTTATCCACTACCAATGATACCATTTTTAGGACTGGCTTAAAATAAAATCTCTCGTATATAGAGTCTGAGGCCTAGTTTATGCCATTAATTATGTCTTCAAGTCTCACCCCTACTGAGAAGGCTTTGGAAGGCATGGCCTCCATGATTTGAGTGTGCACCAAACATTGAGATATTTATGCCAGTTGCCTGCATTGCCCTACAAACCCACCTGAATATGGTTGGAGAAGATACCGCCTTAAAGGGCTTTCTAATAGAAATAAGCAGTTGGCGTTCTCCAGGTGGCAAACCCCTCTGTCATGATTTCATAGGCCTTGCAGCACTTTACCACACACAATATGTGTGTTTTATCAAAGGTATGAAACCATTCTGTAGCTGCATTTCGTCCTCCGAGAAATATGGAAGGGTTACCCTGCCAGAGGTAAATACTCTACCTGAGTTGTCTAAAGCTCAGACATCAGATATCCTTTGACATGAAACCAAACCTAATAACATTGCCATTTTACCTGATCGTTCCATAGACAACATTAAACCTTCCGGATCAGCACCCTTTTGCAGACACCTATGTATCTATCTGGACAGTACTGATATATAGTGCCTCATTACGAGTGCTGTTGGACCGCACACTGACAGGTCACCAGTGGCTGTCCGACCTCCGACGGGTCATCGGTCCGACCATTGCATTACAGTGCTGGTGGCCGGACCCTATTCGGTCAGAAAAAAGACAGACTCCTCTGCCAGGATCATTGATTCCAATGAGCGGCAGTCGTATCAGCAGCATCTAACAATGGTGGCAGTGCCAAGGCAGGCACTGACGTCGACATTTAGATATCCCTTTCTGACACCCTCTTCATGGCGGGATCACAACAATGTTGTCCGAAAGGGATATTAGGGGCACCAAACTGAGCCTCCTCTTGTCATAGGCCACTGAAAAGTGGCACTTGGGCCACATGTAGGGCTCCCACTTACCTTCATGCATCACGTGGCATGCATGACATAGTGCATGGCACACAGTGCATGAACATAAAAAAGGTGCTTCACTGCCGCAGCATTTGCTGAGGTCCTTTACAATGGCCGTAGCATGCCCCGCTATGGTTCCGACACCTTTACGACCGCCAGCCCGAGAGCTGCATCGAAATGCATCGGTCAGATCACTGCATGCTTATTGGGCGGTCTCCTGACTGCCGTAAAGCGGGTGGCGGCCGACCGACCCCCATGGTAATCGGGGCCATGGTATTTGATTATGCCGATAATCACAAGAAAGTTCCATCTGAACTGGGAACAAAACCTGCAATCTCAACATCAGTGTGAATAGCACTAGGGCCGTCTCCTACCTCCACATGCAGACAACTGAATGGTCATTATAACTAAGGAAATGCATAACCCTGCTCCTAATTCCAATCCAGTAGGAAGGTGGTCGTCACTGCTGGTTTTGGGTTCGGTGTCCGGCTGAAGTACCATTTTATTTGGCGAACCAATTGCGACGCAAAATAATCTATGGTGAAGGGAACCAGCATGTGGTCTATCGCGGAGAATATGGCTGGATCCAATGTACACAGGTTCATGTCTTACCAATTCCTTGAGCACCAGTCCGCTACACTGTTGGCTTTTCCGGGAAGATATTTTGCCATGACTGACACATTGGTTTAAAAAAATATATTTTTATTTGCATTTAGAATCAACACAAACACAGTTGGCAAGTCACAGTTAATACTCCATACTTGCAAGCATCCCCCCACCCACCATCCATAGTGCTAACATCATACACAGTGTATCTAGAATAGCCATCCGCCGCCCATAGTACACAGTTGCACCAGACTCCAGCACCCCCTCAGAGGTCCCCTTGCCCACTGCCTAGTAATGATAAGTAGGGTCTCAATCAGCAGGAGTTGTGATACGTCAGTTGGGTCCCAGACCCCCATCAAGGCCATGATACTTCCTCCATTTGCCCCAAACTTTACAAAACTTTCGAGGGCAACCCCTAGCCTTAACGGTCACCCTTTCAGCCGCCATGTACATATCCATCCTCCTCCTCCAGTCTCCCACATGGGGGGCGATGGCGCTCCCTATGCTCGCGCTAGGTCCCGTTTTGCCACCACCAGGGCCAGCAGTGCAAAGATCAGGTGTGGGCGACTCAGATCCACTTTGGTGGATATTCCCAATAACACAAATTTGGGGTCCACTTCAAGCGTCACCTCTAGCACTCTGCTCAATTCCCCCAGTATCGGCGTCCAATAAGTGTGTATGATGGGGCAGTCCCAGATTATATGGTAGAAGGTTCTCTGCAGGTGTCCACACCTCAAACAACAAGGGTCACTAGCTCTGCCCATACAATGTAGCCTAACTGTGTCATAGTAGACCCTATGCAATACCTTATATTGGATGAGGCGTAGTCGGGATTTAATTGCGACTTCCCTGTGATGCATCAGAGCCGTCTCCCAATCCAGTGTGTCCATCTCGCCCAAGTCCTGTTCCCAGACTGCTCGCAGCCTCCCCAGCCTATCCGGCGTGTTATTATTCATGGTCTTATATGTCAGGGATACTAATTTATTGGGTACTTGCAACAAGCGTCCCTCTAACGGGGCATATTCTGGCAGTGGGGAGGCGAGCGCGCCTCGGCCTTTCAGGCATGACATAACTGCGCATATTTGAGAAACTGCGTAGGACTCAGTCCGTACTCCGTCTTCAGGGTTCCATATGTTTTAAGCTCTCCCTTTGCCACTAGGTCTCCCAACGACGAAATCCCAATGTCATCCCACCCTCTAAAACCAGTGAGTTTATGGAGTTCCCTTAACCAAGAGCATGTCCATTTTGGTGTCTCTTTGGTCAGTTTATGCGACCACCCTATCATCTTCGTCGCCCTGTCCCATACCTCTATAGTTATCTGCGTGGCCGGGAGTAGCTGCCTCCTTAGCCTCCACGTTCAGGAGGGAGATTTGTCTGTAGGACACGCAGTCCTCGGGGGGCCAGCCTTGCTTCTAAATACGTTATGAAAAAACAGGGTTAAACCCAATAAAGTCAGAAGGGACCTGGGTAGCAATAAGAATGAAAGGACGGGGTCCCGAGACTTAGAGACAGGCACTCATAGACCTGTTAAAAACAATAGACTTTTCCCTAACATCCACAGTTTTAAATCATCAGTCTGGACCAAGAAAATCCAACCTTTGATCCAACTCCTCTCGCCCCTTGCGGAACGTGAGCGTTAGTCTATATTTTTCAATCCAACTATGTGGGATTCAGACATAGATAGATAACACGGTTCTTCTTCTTTTTAACTGTTAATCATGTACCACCATCCTATGAATTTATAGACAGGAATGGTGTGTTTCTAATTCGTTTTCTCTAATTGTCCCTTAGGAGGTTGCCCCCCCCACAACTTTCCTTGTCCTGATGAAGACCCTTTCGTAAGGAAAAGATTCCTACTGTTTATTTGGGTCGAAACGTAGACGACTACACAACCACTGACCAACTCCGGTCCCAATTTAGACATTTACGGCTCTAACGGAGTTAGGCCTGTTTTGCTAGTTATAACTTTGGACTCTATAGGAGCCTCAAGCTGTGGCCCTGATTCTAAGGGACCACATGTACATTGTCTTTAAAACATGAATAAGACTTGTCACTGAATGATTCAGACCACGTCTATCCTATCCCTTACACTTCCCTCACGCCACCCCCCTCCCCGTTGTGAATGTGGGCACGTACACTGTATATAAACTTGTTGGTATCAAATAAATGTATAATGAGTACAAATCCATTTAATAGGATGTATGCAATTTTGAATTAAAATCTTTTTTGCATCTAAAAGTTTTTGTTCTGAATCACTGAATACAAATGGTTTGAATTTGTAATTTCCTGTCTCTAAGTCTCGGGACCCCGTCCTTGCTTCTAAATAGGCACGATTGTGGCCATTCTCAAGTCAGGTGGGAGGATACCCTCTTGCGCTGCATTTCTGAAGAGCGCCAGAAGGTGGGGGTGTCAGCAGGTCGGTGCCTTTCTTAAAGAATTCCGCCGGGATTCCATTAGGCCCATGGGTCTTTCCCGGTCAGAGTCTGGCTATCGCCTCTCTGATTTCTGTGGCTGAAATATCAACCTCCAGGGTCTCTTTGTCCTCTTCTGCTAAAGTCGAGGTGTGAATATTAGATAGGTAAATCTCAATCTCATCTTGGCTACCCAGTTCCCTGGCCGTATAAAATTCCTGGAAGTAGGTAGTGAATGTCTGGACTATCTGGGGTCCCCTCTCTGCAGCTGGCCCGGTCTGTCAACCATACCTTCTACCCACCTGGCGTCTCGCTCCCTACGGTTCAGCCACGCCAAGAGCTTTCCGGACTTGTCCCCAACATCATACAGTCTGTGCAGGGTCGCAAGCGCCTGCGCTTTTGCCTCATTCGTCACCAAATCCTAATACTGGTGTTGAGTATCCGTTGGTCATCTAAACACCTGTGGGTCCCTACCTGTCCGGTATCGTCGCTCGAGGTCCAAAATTTGGGTTTCCAGCGTATTAAGTTCCTCTTGGGCTTTCTGTTTCTCCCAGGATATTCTACTTTGTATATCTCGAAGTACTGTTTTGTATGCTTCCCACACAGTCACTCCTGACTGTACTGAGCCCACGTTTTCTGCGAAGTATAATTTCGTATCTGCCCTGAGACCCTGCAGTATCTTAGGAATATGCAAATCCCATGCCAATAATCTCCAGCCCCCGCCATGGGGTCGGGCCCTCCCACCTAGCCGGACTAGGAGCGGCAAGTGATCCGAAATGACCCTTGCCAGATATTCAGCTTCATCAGTAGTCGGGGGAGAAAAACATAGTCCAATCTAGAGTGCACTTTATGCACCCTGGTGTCCGGGTGCAACCATTTCCATACGTCTGGCAGTCCTAGGGTACCCACCGTCTTTGCTAGGGGCGTCGTTGGGGAGACAGCATCTCTAGTCCCTGACCGGTCCATGGGGGTAGACATAACGTCATTAAAATCACCAGCTATGATGTGCAACATATCGGGCGTGTCCAATAGGACTTCCGCCAACCCGGACAGTGTCCTGGCTTGGAGTTTCGGGGAGCATAGACCTAGACTAATGTAACCCGTTGTCGCCTCCACGTTCCCGTCACCCCTACATACGTTGCTTGGGGGTCCGTCCATGTCCGGTTCCCCGTAAAGGAAGGGGATGTTTTAATCAGGATAGCAACCCCCGCGATCCTGCCATAAATCCTGCATGAGCCAGTACTTTGTAAGCTCCTCTCGCTAGGAAACCACATTTCGTTCCCTTTAAGTGGGTCTCCTGGAGGACGACCACGTCAGGGCGTAATCGCTTGATATGCGTTGTTACCAGCCCCCTTTTGATTTTGTCTTCTAGTCCATTCACGTTCCAAGTGAGTACCCTGCAGGAGCTCGTCACCAATCCACCCTCAGCTGCCCCATGTGCATCTATGGAGGCCATGTCACGTCGGTGGTCAAGTGCATCATCATCGCGGGCGGGGCGGTATGTGTGCCTACCAGAGTGTGTCTGTGATCTGTGTGCCAACCAAACATGAAGCAAAACAAACACCAAAACTGTCCCAACCAGAAAACCGGCGTAACCCCAACCCCCCCCGCCTCTCCTCCCCATGATTCCCTCCCGGCAACGTGACGGGAAGTGGACTCTAGGGAAGGACGAGGTCTGTCGCCATCCCTTGCCCAACTCACACCACAAGTTCCAACTCCTGTGGGTGTCCCAATACCATTAGTGCAAAATTCAGAGATAAGTGTTGTCTTAGGCTTCAAGACAGGAAGAAAAGAAGAAAAGTTCGGAGAAAACAGATATCAGCAAAGTATGAAGAAAATGAGATAATATAAAGAAGAGGGAGTGCGTGTCCATCTCGCACGCTCCAGCTTACTGGTTCCTGGTGTGGTCAACCCTGCAGGCCCCCGTTTATGAGTGAGTCTGGAGGTTCATTCTGTGATGCCCCAGTGTCATTCCGCATTGTTTGTTCCATTGCCAATATCTCAGCCGCTAGGGGATGCATCGAGGGGTCCAACACCTCCTCTCCTCCGGATGACGACTGGCCACTTTCATTGTCCGCACCCCCTTCCACTTTGTCATCCGCCCGCTGTCGCCCGGATGAGCAGAGCGAAAGTCTGGAGTCCAGTGATCCTCCTGTGCGTCGTCTTCTCCTCCTCGAGCCCCTCGGGACATATGGGTTGGCTTCCAGGGTGCAGTCCTTTTGCAGCTGTCGTGGTCTGAGCGAGCGGTGTGGATCCAGGGACCGGCCGCCAATCCCACCAGCAGGTGCCTCTTCGCACGTCCGTGCTGCCATTCGCCCCGGGGCACTCTTCAAGCCACTGCCATGCCTCTTACGGCGTCTGAAAAAAATGAGATTTGCCCAAGAAGAGGCCTTTCAGCTTTGCTGGAAAAGCAGCATGTATTGGATTTTTTGTTCCCGCAACTTAGCTTTCACGGAGTCAAAAGTGCGTCTCTGCTTTTGCACGTCTCTGCTGTTGTCCGGAATGATCATTTTGCGGGTATTTTCGTGCCTTATTTCCCCCAGTTTCCAGGCCTCTCCGAGTATCATATCCCTATCCAGGAAGTTCAGAAAGCGGGCTATCACCGGTCGCAGCTGTTCCCCTGCGGGCGAACAGGCCAGCAACGCCTGATGGGCGCTTTCTATGTCAAACAAGAGAAGAACTTATCCCCTGGAAAGGTAGACCGCAGCCACGTGTATAGGAAGTCCGGCGTGTTTGACCCCTCGAATCCCTCTCTAAAGCCGAAAAAGCGGAGGTTATTACGGCGGGCCCTGTTTTCCGCGTCATCCACCCTCCATAGCAGGTCCTTATGTGAAAATTGGAGCTCTCGCATACCCTTTTGGAGGTCATGTACGGAGTCTTCCACCTTGCCCAGCCGCGTCTCCGCCTCACTGACCCTACCAGCTAGGTTTCTGAAGTCCTGTCGCAATAGTGCTACCTCCCTCCCCACCCTTCCGATCTGGTCCTCTAGCGCTGTCCTGGACGCCTGGATTGCCTGCAGTAGGGTATCTGTGTCGGATCTGGCACCCGGGTGCTCCTCATGCGGGGGGAAGGACCTACGCATATTGGTCCATCCGTCCTTGTCGCTGTGGTTTCGGGCCCCTGTCCCGTCCCATGCTGCGGCTCATAGCCTGTCCACGACACAGGCGATGCCCGTAGATGATGCACCGGGGGGAGGGGAAAGGACAGTCTCCACGCGGTCACTCCGTTGTCTGGCCCTCAGGGCTGACCCGCCAGCGTCACTCCCCAGAGCGTCCACTTTTTATGCTGGGTTGATCACTGATTTCCACAGTAGCGAGGCGGCAGGCCCCAACACCAATGGGCTGCTCCAGTCTCCAAGTGGTACCTCACCAGTGAAATAGTAGCACTACTTCCCCTCCGTGATGGTCAATATGGGGGGGGTCGACCCGAGGGTTCCCACCGCTCCAGCTCCTCGTCCAGCCCTTTCTCTGTTGCCGCCTCCTCCGCGGATCACTGTGTGCCGGGCCGGGGGTGGGGGGGAGGGGCGCTCTGCGCCCGCTCTATCTGCCTAGTCCAGGCCCTCCTCTCCTCCCGCGCAGCTCCGCACCTGCCAGTCGGTCTCAGCCATGTACACTCGCTCTGGGGCTTTGATCTGATTATACCACCTGTGGTGAAAAGTTTCTATGTAAGATTTTGACTAGGTTGTTTACCCTGAAGGTCGTTTAATACATGGGCCTCTGACTTAGAGCTAACTGCATGCCCAGCCTGCGGTCATGCCCTAGAGACTGTTGAACATATCGTATTTTTCTGTACTAAATGCAACTTTCTCCGCAGAAAGGGGAATTGCCCTGTTTGTTGTATCTTCGGAACCAGACACTATCGGGTTGCACTGAGGATATTAAAATCCAATACTACAACATCAATTGTTCTTGCTGTAAGTAGGTTCTTGATGAACGTCTGGTTCAGGTGACGAAGTTTATGGCGCAGGTTGCCTGAGAGGTTCCTGTATTACCTGAGTTGTAATTAT
Source organism: Lissotriton vulgaris (assembly GCF_964263255.1). Taxonomy (NCBI): domain Eukaryota; kingdom Metazoa; phylum Chordata; class Amphibia; order Caudata; family Salamandridae; genus Lissotriton; species Lissotriton vulgaris. Next base: position 1,222,609,498 of record NC_141693.1, read on the forward strand.
GGTCGGAATAAAGTGAATGTTATTGCAGGAATTTTTATCCAGGATCGTTCGATCATTTGAGGCACTTATCGCTTTATGGATATGACAGAATGTTATTAACACAGTTTTAATTCATGGGAGTTTTATCATGTCGTCTTGGATGTACAATTCGGGCTATTTTAACCATTGAAACCATCCCTAGATCCGGCACTCCCGGAAAATCTCAAACCTGCATCTTAGCTTCCTTTTTTTGCAAAAGGCAGAGGCTCCATTCCCCAGTGCCGCAGCGCCGCTCCCTCTCTCCTTTCGGCAGCCCCGCAGGTCCGGAGGGCCCCCCACGATCCGCCAGTTACTGTGCCTTTCTCTCTGGCAGTCCGCGGAGCTCCGTGGGGACACGCGCCTGCCCCAGCACAGGACGACACTCTCAGGGCGTCCGGAGGCCTGCCTGGGGGGTACCACAGCTCCAGCACCTCAGTCCTCGGCTGTAGTGGGGGAGCGGTCTACCTCCCTTGGCCCGCTACGGAGCACCAGCCTCACTCAAACCTCCACGGATGGGGGGGGACCAGCTCCGGTCCACCTCGGGACCGTCGCGCACTTGGGGGTTCGCCGCCTCAGGCTGCCTCCTCCGTCTGTAGTCACACCGCCTCGGATCTCGGGCAATGAGGTAAGCTTTCGGTCCTCAGATCCTGCGCCATTCCGCGCCATCTTGATTCTCCTCTCGGGTCAGAGCTGGTCCGGGTAATAGGCTGCAGGGCTCGATTCCGACAGTGTGTTCACCCTCCGTCGCAGCAGCACAGCTCAGGGCACTATTCCAGGTGTCGTAAAGGTATTCTCCAGGCCTGCAGGGCGCCAGAATCGATGGCGGATGAAGCTTTCAGCCGGAGCTCGGCGAAAGCGCGTCCTACTCAGCCATGCTGATGGCCACGCCCCTCATGACTGACTCATTGTTGTCCAGACAGAAGATCCAAACATCCCTGGACAAGTCTGATATGTTTTTCTTGCTTAGTCCTCCTATGGGATTGATATACCGCACTGCCAAGATCTTGTCCATCTTCAGCAGGACACAGCATTGAATTTTTTCCCTGGTCCAAAATTGTATATCGGAAGAACTTGCTATTAGCTCCTAGCTCTTTTTATGTAACTGTTGTTCTTCAGCTGACCACTTTCCTCCTGTATAGTAATCACAACATCTCGTGCCCCAGCCTGTTTTGCTGGCGTCAGACTTTATAACGATTGCTCTTCTGTTCCGTGCCTCTTTGTGAGTTAGCCACCATCTCATTTCCTCCTTGAATTCCACTGTCAGTAGCACTATTTCTGAATATGGCAGTCCTTTACTTATTGAGTTTCTTTAGAGCCCTGTACTGAAGCAGGCCTATGAATATTGCTTGTAGTGAGGATGATGGGTCCGCAAGGCACGATTAGGAGGTAAATCCTTTAGTTTTCTTGCAGCTAAGGTTTGGAACAACCTACCTATCGAACTAAGGATCCACCCATCTGAAACTATTTTTCGTAAAAAAATGAAAACCTGGTTCTTTCAAGCACCCCCTGAGAACTGGTGTTAGCACTTAGGCTTGTCTTATGATTGATGGGACCTTGGATGGGGTGGGCGGTGTGGGGGGGGCTAGGGGTGCTTAGTAGTGTCTGTAATGTCCTAGCGCGGGGACACTCCATTGGAGTAACCAGGTGCTTTATAAGCTTAATAATAATAATGATTGATTGGTATTCATTTATTGTGCATGTTTTGAATCAAGTGAATGAAATTTTAATGATGTTTAAAAAGTCCTGAATTTTAAAATGATGATACACACAGATTATGTGGACCTGATAACTGGAGATTCAAGCCGTTTTGAGAACACCGACCCAACAGAGGCCAATGCACAAGATCAACTGGTTATCTTACTGAATCTGGGATTGTGTATTTATTATGGCTGCTATATTTTTATGTATTATATGTGTTTATTGCTATGCATTTTTGTAGTCGCACGTCCGAAATACAGTTACTAACATACCCTCATCTAGAGGTGTGCCAAATTCTCCTTGGAAAATGGTCCATCATTAGTATATTATCTAGGTAAATTATTAGGTGGATCCCCTTGGCTTGCAGATATTCCAGGACTGTTTTTTTAAAATAACTTTTTATTGAAAACAAGGTATGACCATAAAGAAGAATAGCATACATAGATGATAACACCATACTCATGAGGCGGGATAGACATTAAACACAGTGAGTACAAAATAGGATAGCATAATCACAGTTCCACCGTGTACAGGACTTGTGTGACAGCCGCGTCCCTCATGTGCAGGGGCTCACATAACCCTCCCCTATAGTCATTCCAGTTCCCCCAGATCTGCTTCCAATTGGTGGACACCCCCTGGCTTCATGTACGGTCTTTTCAGTGATCATGCATCATTCCATGTATTTTCCCCAATCAGCAAGTCGTGGTGGGTCCCCTGCCCTCCAGAGTCGCACAATATTCCACTTAGCCACCATCAATCCCAAAGTTACCCAGATACGCTCCTTGAAGTTCAGGTCTGTACGGCCCCAGGCGTTCAGGATGGCCAGCTTAATATTGCAGTCAATCTTCTGCCCCAATACTTCTTCCATGCATCCCACCACAGCCGCCCAGTATCATTGGACAGACGGACACTCCCAGAGGGTATGAATGAAGGTGCCTTCCTGCCCACAGTGCCTAGGACAGCCACCCCCACTGTACACTAGCCCATCCTGACCATTAGCGGCCCAGACAAGTAGGATCTGTGCAGAAGCTTTAACTGTACTAATCGGAGCCTAGAGGAAATGGCCACTTCCTGAGGAGAGGCAGTCGCCGCAAGACACTCCTCGTCATCAAGCCCTGCTACGTCATGATCCCATTATGCCCGCAGCCGGACTAGCGGGTCTGCAGTATTGTTAATCAATTTCTTGTAAATAAGCGATATGGCCTTCTCCGGAGGTCTCCATCTAAGACTCTGTTCTCAAGAGGGGAGGACTCAGAAATGGACTCCCCTCTGGGCAATACCGCAAGCAAAGTGTGCCTAATTTGCATATATCTGAAGTATTCGGTTTGCGCCAGCTCGTAGTCTGTCTGTAGCTGGCCAAAGGGGAGCATGCCTGGTTTTAATACCATCGTAAAACACCACTGCGCTGAGGACAAACCTAATGATAGTGTTGTGAACTCGAAACCATGACTCCTTACAGGAATTGAAGAAACTGGCTTTGAGGTGAGCAGATGAGGTTCGTCAGATACACAGCCTTTAGCTCTATCCAAGCCATCCAGTCGTTGGGTCACAGAAGATCCCTCAGGACGTTAAATTTCCATCATGAAGAGGCGATCAGTCAGCCACTCATTGAACTCTCAAAGGTTTATAACTGGTCTCCGACAGCCATTTCTTCTTTACTAGGAAGATGTTACACACAAACCAGTAGGGGTGAATGTCTGTTAAGGGGATAGCACATTTTGCTAGGAGGTCTTATACCTCCCGATCTATGATTGTAGTATCTCTCTCCGAGAAGGCCAGCTGTCGACATGGTTGGACTGGAGTGCTGTAGAATTCAAAATTTCCATCTGCAGGACCCATGTGTCTGAAGTTAAAGCCCTCCAGTTCTGAAGAAAGCTTGCCCACCCCCACCTCTAGTTGGGAAGAATGGAGAACTCTCACTTGAAATTTCTTTGTGGAGCAGTCCACGTGGGCTGCCTCTGGTTCTGAAGTAATTCTGAAAACCTCTGGAGTGAAACAAGTCTCTGAATCTGGTTTGGTCCTCTCAGTAGCCGTGTCGGGAGCCTTGGCCTCTTCAAAGGGCTTGGGAGAAAAAATGGCCAGCTAAGCTCTGTCTACCATGACCGGCCCCAGTGAAAACCTTAGAGTTGAAAATTGTTTGCACCTCAGGCATGATGGTGGAAACTAACATGTTGACTACTTTGCTCAACAGGTCGCCAGACAGACCCTTTTAAGCTAAAGCACCTGGTTCGAAGGGTGTCAGGTACACAAGTTTGGAGTCCACCTTTATCAAGAGGGAAAACACTCCTTAGTAGATAGGGCACAGTTCACATTCCCCAAGAAAGTATTGCTCTCTGAGACCACCCCAACAGGACTTCTGCTGGAATGAGTGAACTTGACAGTTTGGACTTCTCTGCCATATTCAGGATTTTTGTGAGTGGCCCTATGACATCTAACAGCGTATCTTCACACGACCTCAAAGAGTGCTTGATTCCCTTCATCGGGTCTCTAATATATTTCACCAGGGATGCCGCCATTCTTGCATCGATTTCAGGGGTCAGTGTGACCTTGCTTGCCAAGGGTAGTCGAGGGTATTCCATTTGGAGGCAGGCTCTCACCTCCTCCTGTGACTTGCGGAGGTGGCCACCTTCTCCGCCAGTGACAATTCAGAGGAGGATGGGTGCAGCAGGGCCTCATGTCTAACATGTCAGACAGAGGTAGAACGAGTAGTCCCCTGAAGGGTAGATTTTGACACCTGGGATGTTGACTCTGGAGACGGATACAACATTCTGGAGGGCCCTGTCTCAACTTCCGAATCCCCATCAAAGTTCTCATTGTCATGGATGAGGTGTACGACAGAGAGGCTAGGTCATAAAGGTGTTCCCTGTTGACCCTGAGGAATCCCCATCACCTCCAAGTATAGGACAAGATTGTGATAATAAAGCCTATCAAAGGCATCCATAATGACACCTGTCAAATTTTTCCTCCATGTCATCCAGTAGTTTACTAAGTTGCCTGCCACCTGTAGAGGGCCCTGGACACAGGGTTGCTCTAGACCCAAATCTAAGGGTTCTGGAAAGACGTATGCCAATTACATGAGCTTCTTCTCAAAGGGCTCAAGGTCAGAAGCCACTGATTAGTGAATAGAGACATCTCCTCATCATCTTGAGGGAAGCAGGAAACTGATTCCTCCTCCACGTAGGAGCCGTCTGCCTCTTGAAACATTATGCCTTACATCAGTGTTGTCCTGGAACCTGCAGCGTTTGACAGGTTTATCCCTATGTGGCGTTGGAGTGGAGCCAGCTAACTTCTGGAATTCAGAGGACACTTTGGGGTGCTAGCCCTGGGAGGACTCACCCCTTATATTCTGTGGGGTTTTGCAGGTCTGTGCTTCATCCCAGCAGTGTGTGCACAGTTGTGCTACTATGAGCCTTTCTGTGGAATTTAGAGTACTGGCCCGAGCTCCTTGTGTGTGTTCACACCACTTCTGGTCGGTAATTACAGACCCATGCAGGGGAACTCCTCTTCCAGGCTGCGTCGGAGGGCCAAGAGTCCATGGTTGGCACTACGTTTACTTTTTGGGATTCCCGTTGATGGCGCACAAGCCTCAGAGCACAGAAACACATCTCTGCAGGCAGGCTCCGGCCCTAGAATGCCCTCTTGTGGCCTCCCGGTCCAACCACGATCAGGCTGCCTCGCTCAAAAAATGCTCATGGCTATGCTAATGTATCGCTGCATGCTCTCCCGCAGGCCCCACCTGTTAATGGAAAAAAAACAAGATCGCAACCAGAAAGGGACTCTACTGTCACACCACTGCTTAACCCAATATAAAACCTTGGCTGGAAATACTCATCTGATTGCTGCCGAAGCAACAAAGTAAGAGGGGGATTAGAGGAAGACGACTGCCTATATGGAACTTTGTGGACTATGATAGGCTGTCGTTTTGTTTCCTTTCTCAGTGGCTCATAGGAAGGAAAGGTAGTTTTTGTGAAAATGTTGAAGGCTACTGGAGAAAATGAAGTATAGAAAGAAGAGCATAATCCTCGCCTTCAGTCCTGACATAGAATTAATAATGTGCATAAACAATATTCTCATAATTGGTTAAAAGGTATTCAGAGTCCACCGTATTGATCTTTTAGTGGGGAGAAACAGCCAACTCATGTTTAAATCTTTCTACAAGGTGAAATGGTCATCATTTTATAAAATAAGCATACACTAAAATACATAAATAATTTTCTGCATTCCATTGGTAGTCCTTTTTGGGTGTAAACTGGTGAGTTATTGCTTAATACAAATACCTCTTTTCTTACTAGGAAATATATTTTCTCTTCCACAACAGGATCTCCATTTAACACCGCAAAGGAAGAGGCAACTGTAAGGGAGTACCACAGCGCTGTAAAAGAAGAAAGCAGCAGTTTTAACACTGGTAGGTTAAATACAACATATTACACCTTTTACCAAGTGGACCACTTATAAGGTACATAGAGAGGGACAACTTGCGGTTCAGGCTCACTTCTGGAATTAGTTTGCTGCATTGTTTTGTTGGCATTAGTGATTAGTATTACTGTGGTTATGCTTCGATATATTGCAATACCAATAAATCAATTAGTCAGGGGCTTGTATAACTTGGCTACTCACCCATGAGGGTCTCAAAGCTCTAGGGGTGAGGGTCTGCTGGTCACACTGCGTGGAGGATCATTCAAAGAGCCAGGTCTTGAGATTTGGACAGCAGCAGCTACCAGACGGTGCTGCGCTGTGGAAGGAGCAAGTCACCTAAAGGATAGTGGACTGCGATTTCACCGTGCAGCGGCTGCCATTAATTAGAACCGTGCGGCTGGGGAGCTGGACAGCTGGGAGGTGGGCCGCGGGGGATCGCAGGGGCGACCAGGGACAAAAAAAGGAGAGAAAATGAAGAAGAAAAAAATCCAAGGCAGAGACAGAGACACAAAGAGAGAGAAAAACGCAGAAAGAGAGCCAGAAAAATCAGAAAGAAACAGAAGGGCAGTCAAACAGCAGAGCGGCTCTACCACTGGACCACCAGGGATGAGACTCAGGCCTGCGGGTGGAGGAGGGCCTCGAACTCCTGTCCCCCGGGTCAGTAGTAGCTGCAGCAGATGGGGACAGCAGCAGCTACCAGACGGTGCTGCGCTTTGAAAGGAGCAAGTCCTCTAAAGGATATGACTTCTTTTTTAAAAAAAGTTTTTGTAAACCTTTATTGTGCATCAATAAAAGAACAAATACGGGCCCACAACCATCAGGCCGGCCACGAAAATATTTGTAGCACCAAAGCACGCAATACGGTGACACAGTAACACAATATGACAAGAGGCAGACATGTAACAGTTACACTGTATATCATCATAATACCGTGTCCAGGATCAGTGAAGGTTTGTTTTATATTTTGTTGCAACTATCAAAGTCCGACATTATAATATTACATAAACGACAAACTAAGTAAATGTAAATGTAAATGTATAGGCATTTATATAGCGCACTACTTACCCGTAGGGTCCCAAGGCGCTTCGACCGCTGCGAAACCCTTCCTGGCTTCCCTGAGAGATGGTCACTTAATGGGTATCTCCAGGGTGAGACCAGGCATCCCCGGCGGTCTGGTGGGGCCGTTAGTGAAGATGAGGCAAGCTAATGCCCAGAGTTGCCGAGTGTGATCGCTGATCAGAGTGGGCACCGAGGCTAGAGAATTATCGAGTCCGCTGACCCTGGTCCAGAAACCTGCCGCGCCAGGAATCGAACCCTGGTCCCAGGCCGTCCTCTGCTCTCGGGTCTGCCGCCTCTAACCAGTGAGCCACACTACTTCACCCGTGTAGGCGAGATAGACAATACCAACAATTATGTCGAGTAATCAGATTACCCAAAAGTCTAGTCACCCCAGGCGGAATGGCGGCTTAAAGTTTCCACAGCAGAAGTATCAGACCTAACGTAACACCCAGTGTCCACCGCCACCCACCCACAACTGTCCCCGACACGGACCCAAGAAAGAATAAAGAAAGAGGACGAACAACGAAGAAAATAAAGGCACCATAGAACTGAAACAGAAAACGAAAAATCCCCCAACCCCCCACCCTACACGCATGCAGAGGCTACGGCCTATCCCCCCCCCAGCAGTGTGTCTGTCGCCCAATAAACCCGAAATATAGAACAAGGAAAGAAAGAAGGAAGAAAGAAAAAGGAAGAATTATAATACCTGAAATATAGGGAGTAAGAAAAGAATAAACTAATCTATGACTCCCATGAAATAAGGAAGGTGGGGAGGAGCCCAACTAACACCAGGCCTCCCGTTCTCTCCAGCCGTCACAAATTCTCCTACGACATATGTAGCAATAACTATGAAAACCATCGCATCAAAGGAGAGTCAAATTGTGTACACCCGGACCCCCACCGCGCACAAAACCGCCACCCCCAACAGCAAAAAGTGAACAATAGAACATAGCAGTTGCAGTCTTAAATGGGGGAAAGCATCACACACAACGCATCCAATATGTCAAAAAGCGTTCCAGTCCAGGTCACCGCCAGCCGATCGGGCAAAGCCAACGAAAGGAACACCATCAGCCCTGTCCTGAACGTCGAAATCCCCCCAAACATGGCCACCGCTGAAAACATCCCTCAGGAAGAACAAAGGAGCAAGATGGCCGCTTCCGACCAAGAAGACGCAGATGAGGAGGAAGTGGGCGCCCCCAGTCACCAGCTAGTGCAGTGCCCAAAATGACGGACGCCTCTCCCATCGCATGATGACACACACTCCACCAAAGTAGATAATAGGCTACGGAGGCAAGGGCAGCGAGGGAAGGCAGCAGCTGGGAAGTCATTAAGGGAAGCCAAAGTGAATTCTGCGTAGACAAAGTTCCAATTGTCGAAGTGGAAAGAGACTTTGTATCTGTAGCCTCATAGGGAAGGAGACACCCAACATTGTAGCCAGAATCATGTCGTTTCCCTGTACTCTCCTGCTGCAACATTGTATCCAAGTCAGGAGTAATTAGCGGCAGCTGGGGACCAGTCGACCGCGATCCCCTAACTCCGGTGCAGCTTCCTCAATCCTGCGCTCCAACTCTCGGACGTTTCGCCGCCATGTTTCCCTCAAATCGGCAAGGGCAGCCAGGATATCGCCACAAGTCAGGCCCCCCCGCAAGTACAGCCGGTTCACAGCGCTCGGCGGCGCCCTCAGATCAGCCTCCAGCATGAGGGCAGGCAGGGCATCGCGTGCTGGGGACAGGGGAACAACCACCATCTCTTCTCGATAGGAAGGCGACATTGCTTCCAATGCAGTGAGCCCACAGTGGAGGGGGGGGAGCGACGACACTGGCAAGAAATTAACAGTGCGAGCTCCTGAAGAGAGCGCGGCTCACAATCCGGGGGCAGTGCAAAATGAGAGCCCCCCCGCCTAATGGTGGTGCGGGCGGGCCGCAGCAGAGAAGGCGCTCCAAAATGGACTCCGTCCAGCCGTATTCAGCGTAGCAGGGGGAAGCCCTGCAGGAAGGGCTCCCGTCCTGCCAGTGACCAGTTCGTCCCAACCGGGAGTCTCACCACAATGGAAGGGGTCGGCGTCATCCACCTCCGCAATCGGCCGCTTTCCTTCAGAAATCGGCACTTTCCCGGCTCGTCCCGTCGACTACATCCAGCCGCGTCCAGCGGCGGCGATCGGCACAGGGTCCCGGGGCAGCATCGGAGGCAGGCAAATGGTGCGAGTTCATCGTCAAAACTGCAGGCAGAGACCTCTGAGGAACGCCAGCAGCCTCAGCGCGTGTGTGTCTCCGTTTTGACGCGGTGGAGGCGAGGATGAAAGGCAGGATAATGAGACAGGATCGGACGGCTTGCGGAGCCGGGAGCCTACACGTCCGTCCCGTCCGCCATCTTGGCTCCTCCCCATGACTATGACTTCTTACTGGGAGTAGGGACAAGGGGCATCGTCCTGCCAAAGTAGAGAGGAGCATTTGCATTGAGGTGGGGAAGGAGGGAAGACAAGTAAGGATGATTTTTAGAATTCAGGGAAGGGTAGCATTAAGAAGTAGTAAGAGGTTGGTCGTGTTCAGGGATTGGTAATGTTAAAGGGTAATTAGGGGCTTCTAGGGGTCAGGGAAGGGTCCTTTTAAGGGGTAGCAAGGATTTTTTAGGGTTTATTGAAGGGTAGCATTAAGGGGTAGTTCTGGGTTTTTAGGGTTCAGGGATGTACAGCATAAAAGGATAGTTGTTTTTTTTTTAGAGTTTAGATTTGTGTTTAGTGTTAGTGTTTAGGTTCAGAGAAGTGAATCGTTCAGTGTTAAGGCGTAGATAGGGGCTTTTTAGGGTCAGGTAAGAGTAACATTAAGGAGCAGCTTGGGGTATTAACCCCTTTGCCACGGCGGTAATTCCTCCGCGGTGCTGGGGGGGTGAGGGGGGTCACGTGGCGCCGCCATGCTTGTGACGGAACAACTTCCGTCACGAGCCATGGGCGGGCTTTGCTTATGACGGAGTGGTTCTGTCTGCTCTGACGGAACCACTGCGTCATGAGCACACGCCACCCGTGGCTTGTGACGCAGTGGTTTCGTCGCAAGCATGGAAGGGGTTATGGGTTCATGGATGGGTAGAGTTATGGGATGCTCAGGAGTAATTAGGGTACAGTTTGATAAATTAAAGAATAATAATTTTAAAAAAGACTTAAAATTCGACATTTTTGGAATCTTATACGTAATAATGGAGGACACAACATTCAAACCTCCAATCCTATCCCTGTCAGCTAACAGAGCACATTCCAGAAAGTTGCCTCTTTGTTTCAGTCAATATGTAACAGTGTGAGGACAAACACCAATGAAAATGCAAGAGCAGGTACCAAAAGACAGAATTTTATGATCAGCACAGTCATGAACCTTTCTTTCCCATTGTCATCTGATAACTGGTGCTCCTTATATGTAAAACTCATACATACCTACCTAGACAATCATGCATTTAATACTGTTTTCATCATAGGCGCCGTCGTCCCAGCACCGGTGAAATCAATAGTCATAAATGAAGAAGGGGAGACATATCCCATTGATGTTGATAACTTTAGAAGACAGGGCATCTTTAACAGTGCTCCAGGTGAGTAAATTGTTGCAGTAAACCACCAGGCAGTACGCTATATACTGTGGTCAGTGTCTGCACTTTGCTGTATACTGATTAACATGCTATTTTATATTAATCCATTCCAACTAAGGTTGTCTTGAATTTTGGGGAAGTTTTATTTGGGCGAACAAAGGCCCATGGATGATTACAACATGGTTGTTTTATGCTCGCCCAGGTATAGCGGTAGAACCTGAGAAGGGTTCTATTGTAGACTGCAAAACACTGAGGCAGCACTATAGAAAGATGAAATGAACATATCACCCCAGTGATTTTAAATGGGGTCTTTGAATCATCTGCCACAATAAGGAGAGGCAATGGTATCACATTTGAGTACATGCAACCTCTATACCCCCACACCGCCATACTTGTTGAAGGATAAAACCAGTTCCCATCAACAAGGGGACTGAAAATATTGCTCTACTTTGAAATAGCTACTCTCCCTTTTTACTAATATTATATTTTATGCAGAGTGTTTATATAGCGCTGACATAGCTCCAGAGGTCCGTGCCATGCTACACATAGCAATGAGTACATGCAGAGACATGTATTAGCCAATACTGAACTTTACGAAAGCTCAGTGGTAATAACACATTTACAGGAAATTGCATACATATAGGGCACAAGTGGTGAGAAGGCGAGGGAAGCAGGCGAGGGCTGACCTTAACCCGTGAAAGAATAATGATCACCCACTACGACAACTTCACGGACCATCCTCCAGACACCGCAGCCTCCCCCCTGCACCCCTCGGACAACAACAAACCAACCATCTCCAGCTGAACACCCCTCACGACCGAAGACACCGCCTCAGCCATGAAAGGCATCCACTCGCGGGCTCCCACCGACCCCTGCCCTTCTCACAACTACCACAGAGCCGCGGCCACCATTGCACCTGAACTGAAATGCGCCATCAACACCACCTTCGAAACAGGCACCTTCCCGGATGTCTGAAAACATGCAGAAATCAGGCCCCTACTCAAGAAGCCAACAGCGGACCCCACCAACCTCAAAAACTACCGACCCATCACGCTCCTCCCCTTCGCAGCCAAAGTTGTAGAGAAACTGGCCAACAGAGAATTAACATGGTTCATTGATCACAACTCCATCCTCGACCCATCCCAATCCGGATTCAGAAGCAACCACAGCACAGAGACTGCCCTACTCGCCTCCACAGACGACATCCGCACCCTCCTGGATCAAGGACACTCAGCAGCCCTCATCCTACTCTACCTATCAGCAGCGTTTGACACCGTCTCTCACCGCACACTAGTCACCAGACTACACAACTCCGGAATACAAGGAACAGGCCTAGACTGGATATGATCGTTCCTCACCGGAAGAAGCCAGAGAATCAGGCTACCTCCCTTCCTATCCGACCCCATGGAAACCGCATGTGGAGTCCCACAAGGATCATCACTGAGCCCGACCCTCTTCAACATCTACATGGCCCCCCTAGCAACCATCGTACGAAAACATGGCCTCAGCATCGTATCCTACACCAACAACGCTTAGCTCATCCTCACCCGAGACCCCACCACCAGGAAGGAATGCAAGAAGTCGCTGACTCGAGGACAAATAGCTGCCTGAAACTCAACACTGGGAAGACAGAAGTTCTCGTCCTTGTAACCACCCCTTCAGCATGGGACAACACTTGTTGGCCAACCGCCCTCGGGAGCCCTCTGTAGTGATTGCATGTTCCTTTAAATGGAATTCTTTCTATGTATTGTGGAATGTTTTCTTACAAATGCATATGGGAGGAGGAACACAAAAAAGATTATTTGTTGCAAACTGTTGCTAACAAACTTATTCAGGGATGGGGTAAGTTGGACAAACTGGATCAAAAGCTAAGGCCTTTCTGGGAAGTCAGGGACGAATTAAGTCAGGATGGGGAGTTTCTGTGCAGATCTGAAAAAAATCATACCTCCAGTGGGTATGAGAGACAGAATACTTGAATTGGGGCATGAAGGTCATCCAGGGATCACTAGAACGCAGAGACGTATTAAGATGTTATATTGGTGGCCTGGGATTGATGTGCAAACAAAACAGGTGATGGACAGAATGTGGATCAAACCGGTCCGGTCCTCGGATGCTTGATTCTGTTCTGGGAAGGACATGGCTTTTGTAGTTCGGACTGGACTGTTCCCATGGGGCACAGGGTCAGAGCTGATTTGCATATCGCCATTGTCTAACCCAGGGTGGTGTGGAGAGCAAAAAAACGATGGATTTGGGCCCAGATCTTTGGACTGGGGTCAGTGTTTGACATTGATCCACATTCGGTCCATCACCTGTTGTGTCTGGGATTGATGTGAGCATAGAAAGATTTGTTCGCAATTGCATTCAGTGTGAAATTTCTGACAAAGCACAGAAAACTTTAAATCCACCTCTGTCGGCTTTGGAATGTCCTACTTTACCCTGGCAGAGCGTGGCTTTAGATATCATGGGACCCGTTATTTGGCAAGATAATGCTGTCGGGTACATTTTAGTGTTAGTTGATTTATTTTCAAGATGGCTGGAAGTGGAAGTTGTATCTAAGGTGGATACACAAAGTGTCATAAAATTTTTGGAAATGTGTTTTTTGAGAGAGGGTTTTCCAGCAAGTATTTTAACAGACAATGGTGTTCAATTTAAATCAGACTTAATGAAAAGTTTTGTAACTAGGACTGGAATTGAGCTAAAGTTCACAGCACTGTACCATCCTAGGGGTAATTCTGTAGTCGAAAGAGCGAATAGGATGCTTAAAGGTGTTTTACAATTGGCAAAAAGGAGTAATGAGAATTGAGATGATGAATTGTATAGATTGATCTGGTCCTATAGGGTTACAATTCATGACACTGTGGGTGAGAGTCCTTTTTGTTTAATGAGAGGGAGATTTCCTCATTGCAAAATCAATCCAGGATGGATTGGTAGAAGCAAAAGAGTGGATTGGGATGCTGACAAAGTTCAGCAATCTATTTTGAAGTCACAAGATAGAAATAAAAATCATTATGATAGGAAACATGGCACTAGGGAGGTAAAAATCAGTGTTGGACAGATGGTACGTGTTAAATCTGCAAGGAAGGGTGGAAAGTTACACTCTAAGTTTTCTGAACCCAAAACTGTTGTAAGGGTTATGAAGAATACGGTCCACTTGGATGATGGCACGATTCATCATATGAGTCGGATTGCGTTGGCAGGCAAGACTGGTTTAGAAGGGAATCTCTGTAGTGATTTGGAAAGGGATTGGTGGTTGGATGTTTTTTCTCAGTTTGAAAAGGGAGATGGTGTTATGGGTGAAGATTCTGAAGCTCAGGATAGTTCACAGGTTCCTGTTTCTTTGGAGTCTCCAAGTGGTGTGTTTACTGGAGATTCGTTGTTTAACACTATAGGGACACATGGTTCACCACAATCTTCTGAACAACCTGCCAGTCAACCTGCCAGTTTACCATAGGTTGAGAGTTCTAATCCACAAGATGGTATCAGTTTGAAGGGAAGTTCTTTACCTGTTAAATGTTCTAGATTTGGGAGGGAGATTGTAGCTCCAAAGAAATTTGATGATTTTGTTTGCTCTTGATTTATTTGGATTCCTTGTTTAACATTTGTTGTATTTATTGTTTTTATTATTTGGTGTTTTTTTATTGAAGAAGGGGGATGTGTAGTGATTGCATGTTCCTTTAAATGGAATTCTTTCTATGTATTGTGGAATGTTTTCTTACAAATGAATGTTCTAATGTGTGTACTGAAACTGGAGTTGGGATTCATTCTTTGGATGAACCTTTCGTCCAGCTGCATCTATTCTTCACCGCTCAGGAATAAATACTATTCATTTCATTTCTTGGAGTTCTCTTTATTTACATTGGTTTACCACTACACCCTCCCACCCCCACAGACCACTCCAAGAACCTGGGTATCATCCTCGACTCATCACTCACCATGAACCGACAAGTCAACGCAGCCGCATCCTGCTGCTTCAACACCCTCCGCATTTTCCGCAAGACCTTCAAATGGATCCCCCCGGAATCAAGGAAGACAGTCACCCACACACTCATCACCAGCAGACTGGACTATGGAAAAGCACTCTACGCCAGCATCACCAAGTCCCTACTTCGCAAACTCCAGACCATACAGAACACGTGCAGCCAGACTCATCTTTGGCATCCCCCGACGAGAACACATCAGCCAACATCTACGAAGACTCCGCTGGCTCCCCGTAGAGAAAAGACTCACCTTCAAAATCCTCACCCACGCATACAGATGCCAACACAACAACGGACCCAAATACCTCAACGACAGAGTCAACTTCTACGTACTCAAAAGAAGCCTCAATTCCTCCAACCTCGCACAAGCCGAAACCCTGTGCATCCACAGAGCCAGAGCAGGCTGAAGATCCTTCTCACACATCGCAGCCAAGACTTGGAACAAGCTACCAGCAGACTACAGATGTGCTCCCTCCCTGAACACCTTCAGAAATACCCTCAAGACCTGGCTCTTCGGCTAAGCAAAACCAGCGGACATACACCCCCCCGCCCCAGCGCCTTCAGACCCCCACGGGTGAGTAGCGCTCTAATAATTCTCAGGATTGATTGATTTGTTGAGAAATAGAAATACACAAAACCCTGGCAGTACATTTCAACAAGGTTGTTCTTTTATCAAGATAGCCAACACCGTCGGTGAGAGATACGATCCACTCTGCCCCATCACAGAGAGACCCTTAATTTGAGGAAACACATCCCTAATACATCACGTTGGGAGTGCTGGCAAGGCAAAAAAGCTCCTTAAAAAAACTCTGCAGTCGGTATACCCATAATCAGCAGATGTTGCACTGTTAATCGAAAAGCACTCCAAGAGAATAGCAGATGTACCTTTGCCCAAAAGTGCATAACACAGGAGCCTAATTGACTAGTACTTGGGCATCATATCCTATAAACACCCTCATTATTGCACTGTAGGATTAGGGGGATCTGAAGGCAGTAATTAAGGTTTCTTAGTTAGGATCACACTACACAGTAATAGAACACACTGACGATGTTGTTGCTCCTGGGGCATTGTGCCTCACTACTACATGCTCTGATTCTATGTAACTATCCAAATACAGCTATTTTAAAAACATATATAAGTATAGGGTCCACATCGTTGAGCAGAAAGGAGCAGGGCACCAGGGTGTAAAGAGATCAGAGCTGAAAGCCAGAACAGAGGGTGATTGCCAGAAGATAAATTAGCCCTCAAAAGAATTTCAAATGATAATATTGTTGGGGTGTGTGAAGGAAGTTGATGAGCAGGTAGGTAACCTTTAAGTTGATCCAGCTCAGCTGCAGAAAAGTGCATCAGAGGAGAGGCCCATGCCTCCTTCTGTTTTGGGAGGAGAGGGTGAAATAGAAAATATAGGACTCTTCAGAGGCGATGAGGGAAGCGATGGCAGCTAGCCAACTCCCAGCACCTTGCTTGAGGCCTGCAAAAACAAGGCTGAAACTCGTAGAGGAGGGCTGGAGGAGGGCTGAATTTATGCTGCTGTAAGTGGCCACTTCCAAATCCTCCTTTCCTCGCCAGAAAGACAAAAGATGGCCTTTGCTGTCTGCTGTAGGATGGTTTATTTTCATCAAATGTGGGTCATGGAAAAGAACAAACCTTGTTGCTGTGGCTTTTAGAAAAATAAAGATGCATGGATTTAAAAATAATGTACCTATTAAACTTGTATAAAAGATGTTACTTTGTTGTCATGGGCTGGCTGAAAAGCAACAATAGATTACACAAATCTATTATGGGCAGTATAAGTATGTAATTGTTTATTGTTTTTCTGCCTGTGTCTGCCGAGAAGCCCCTTATCAATATGGCTACCTTATTTACTGAAATTAATGACAATTGTTCCTGTCACTGAACTGATTCCTTTCTGTGTCAGAGAAGATTCCATTCTAATTTACATAGGACTGGTTTCTGTCTGATGTGACCAAGTGGGCAAAAAAACACAATGGACTAGATTGCGGCCCAGAATTGTTACCAGTGGCTGAAATTAATTTAGGTAGTTAACCTTCACTCTTTTTGTTTTCTCGGTGTAATGCAATACAAAAGTGGGAACCACCTGTGGACAATGTTTTACGGGGTCCAGTGTACTTGTCCAGTCAACTAATTAGCAAACGAATGCAAAGTTCCCCCGGGGAAACGAACAACTAAGAGGTATGTGTGTGTATGGGAGTAGAGCAAAAGCAGGGAACAGGGTGTTCCCTTGTTAGAACTAGAAGACCTCACACACCCAGAAACCTAGGTGTCATGCTTCATCATTGGTCTCCTGCTCCTCGTCAGACTGGCGCTGCAATGTCCGACGGGCGCCGTAGGCGCTCTTTGTTGGAGTTCTTTTGTTCCGGCCAATGGTTGAGTGCGTGAGAGGGGTCTGGTGAAGGTGTAGTCGTGAAGGAATAGTGAGATTAAAAGAAGGTGGGTCAGTCCACAAGGTTCTTTATACACGTGGCTGACTCCCTTAGTTAAAAGGGTGGGAGGGGAGATAGGGACTGTGAGGGGCACAGTGGGCTAACTCAACCCTCTAAATAGGTCGACATGTTTCTTGCCTAACTGGCAATTCTTCAGGACCTCGGGTGCTAGGTACTACACAGTGGAAAAAACTCAATAAAATAAAGGAGAGAGATACAACCTCACTGGGTCAATCAGGGAGCAGACCAAGTGGTCCTGCTCTAGCGGGGAGACCTAAAAGAAGTGTGTAGAAGTAAGCCGGGTGCATTGATAGTGGCATTATCTCAACAGCAATAGGTCACCACAGTACTCCATAGAACACACATACACAGAACATCAAACAGGGATGTATCAAAGGATACACACAATGGGCAACTCAAAGTAGTTTGTCCATAGCCAAAACATTGTGGTGTAACAGTAAATAAAAACATTTTCTCAAATAAATGAAGAGGCTATCGCAAGGTAAAGAATGATTGGACTAGTGCTTACCCTAGGAGTATCACTAGTGGGCCCTGCGGTCTGTTCCCGTGGGGCTGCTCGTTAAGGTAAGGTACCTGTAAGAAAGAGACATATACAGGCACACAAATAGTGTACTAGGTGTCAGTATAAAGTATGGTGAGGGGGAGGGAACATATAAGGGGCCTCAGTGTCAAATAGGCCAGTAGTGAGGCTGTTAGAGGCGAACATGCCTCTGGGTTATATGGCCATGAACGGCTCGTTGTTGTTCCCGCCTCCACCTCTAAGGCAGTGCCAGGTATAGTCATGCCTCAGAGAAATCCCACCTGGATGGCGTGCATGGGGCCCCCCATCATACCGATGGGTGGACAGACAGGGGGAAAGGAGCAAACTTGCTCTGCATCAAGAAGAACGTGTCGTCATCACCCACATGAGATAATGAGACCATCGCTATTCGGATTCCTAGTTCTTTATACAATCCCCTGCAGTCCAACCCATGGCAATCAAGAGGAGCCAAAACACTAACAGACCATCAAATGCAGATTTAGGTATCCGTGAGGGCATGGGGTAACCCGAGTGAGGCCCTCGAATCCGGTGGTTAGGGTGTCACCAACGAGACTCGTAACGGAGCCGTAACCAAACAATGGCATTCTCGGTTATACACAAACGGACGCACAGCTTACCTGTAGCGCGAGCAGCCTGGGTGTGAAAACCTACCCCCACGCAAGGCGCCCCGTCGGTAGCGCTGAACAGCTGGTACCGGTGTGAAACAACAACCGGGATTAAATAGTATATCCCGCACTTCCGCGTAGAGAACCCGGCTAGTGGGCGTGGTCCTCGGCACTCCTGTCTGCGCACGCGCGGGCCCGGTGGGCGCGCGTAATGGGAGGCTGTCGATGTTAAAGATTGCAAAAGCGGCGGCCATCTTAACAGGGGGTGGTATACACAGGAAGGATTACCCACCCCAATGTGCAAAGGGATTTTGCCCTTAAATAAATGTCAAACTGATACTGATGCGACCCCAGTGGCCCTACTCTCATAATTACAAAGTGAGTGAGAGAAGGTGATGACGATTACGAAAATTGAACGTATCGTCACCGGCTACCAATAATATTTGTTGATAAGGTGTGGTAGCCAGGTTGGCATGGGGGTGGTCTAGACAGACACAAGGGTGCCCATCTTCGAGTGCATCAGGACATTGCACTCAATTATATCGAGAGTATCAGTGCATGCCCCCAGTGTCCCTTGATAGTAATAAAAAAGGGGGGGGGGGAAGGGAGGATTAAGTCATCGTTAAAAACGAATGATTGCAATCCAGGACAGGGTTGGATCGCCGTGGCAATTTGTTATTCAATAGATACAGGATTGCGTAAGCCTTCCACATTTACTCCAACTGATGGCATGGTTCCACCCGAAATACTGGTCTTTGAGAGGGCAGTCCTCAAGACCTTGGAGAATAAACCCAATACACATACCTTTAAAAAACCTTTATACAATCAGTGAACAGGTTTTTAAGTGTTCAGAAATGTGGCGCTCAGCTTATCACGGTAAGTATTAAGATGTCGTGGTATGGAATTAGGTGCTTCTTGGCAGAGGAAAACCTTAACCTCTGTAAGAGAAGAGGATCAGGGACCTCTCTCTAATGTAATTGGACAAGAATCCAGAGCACACTTAGTGTATCAAATCAAATTTCAATCTTCAAATGGTCAAATGGCCAAACCAATGGGATAGATCAAACAGACATAAGTTTTCAAAAGGTTTTATTGTTCAACAGTGTTCTTTTCTCAGAATCACTGTGCTTATCACTCTAGCCTACACATGTTTCATCACAGCATGTGGCTGT
The DNA here is from genome assembly GCF_964263255.1 of Lissotriton vulgaris. NCBI lineage: Eukaryota > Metazoa > Chordata > Amphibia > Caudata > Salamandridae > Lissotriton > Lissotriton vulgaris. Next base: position 1,222,629,020 of record NC_141693.1, read on the forward strand.
GAATCTTCAGGGCTGATCTAAATGATCGAGGCGCGTTATCGGGAGACCGGTGATAATTCCGTCCCGGTCCTAATCGGGATGTTTCTGTATAAAAGAGAGCGGTACCGAAAATAATCGGTTTCCGTTCCGTCAGAATGGGGGTAGTGTGTGAATTTACACAGCGTCGGTATTTTCGGGCCGTTTGCTGCCCGTGGGTTGAGCTAAGTGCAGCTCCTGTTTCCGAGTGCGGCGCGCGTAATGGGAGGCTGTCGATGTTAAAGATTGCAAAAGCGGCGGCCATCTTAACAGGGGGTGGTATACACAGGAAGGATTACCCACCCCAATGTGCAAAGGGATTTTGCCCTTAAATAAATGTCAAACTGATACTGATGCGACCCCAGTGGCCCTACTCTCATAATTACAAAGTGAGTGAGAGAAGGTGATGACGATTACGAAAATTGAACGTATCGTCACCGGCTACCAATAATATTTGTTGATAAGGTGTGGTAGCCAGGTTGGCATGGGGGTGGTCTAGACAGACACAAGGGTGCCCATCTTCGAGTGCATCAGGACATTGCACTCAATTATATCGAGAGTATCAGTGCATGCCCCCAGTGTCCCTTGATAGTAATAAAAAAGGGGGGGGGGGGGAGGGAGGATGAAGTCATTGTTAAAAACGAATGATTGCAATCCAGGACAGGGTTGGATCGCCGTGGCAATTTGTTATTCAATAGATACAGGATTGCGTAAGCCTTCCACATTTACTCCAACTGATGGCATGGTTCCACCCGAAATACTGGTCTTTGAGAGGGCAGTCCTCAAGACCTTGGAGAATAAACCCAATACACATACCTTTAAAAAACCTCACTAATGCGGAAAGACAAGCTGTACCGACTCTAGGGAACGATACCTCCATTGTCATCAAACAGGCTGATAAAGGGGGAGCCACTGTAATCCAAAGTACCATAGACTACGATACTGAGTGCAGACGTCAACTTGCAAATACAAGCCATTATAGACCACTGGCCTCTGATCCTACCCCAAGACTCACTACCACCATCACCAGCTTGGTTATGGAAGGAGAGACCAATGAATGGATACTCGGTGTAATGCCCTAGGTGCGACAAGTATGCCCATATTTGGTACCCGTGCTCACTGTGCCATAATGCTTTTTTGAATGTGTCTGGCTCTACATTAATTCAAGCAATCCACCCATCACTTTTTTGTTTTCCTTCAGTACGTTGCTCGAATTATTTCAAGAGCAAGTATAAATGTAGTGTAAATGTTGGATTTGAAGAATTGCCAGGTTTGGGAAACCCGCAAGCTCCATTTTCAGGGAAGCCTGATAATACAGATCCACACTTTCAGTTACTGTGAAAGGTAATTTTTGAGGTTTTAGGGAAAGTACACTGTGTCAATAGTCCAGCTCTGGTGAAGCAACAGTAAGAAGAAGGAGACAATAATCCCTGAATCTACTACACAGGAAGCACCTCTTTGTTTCAGCAAGTCTCTTCTCCTCAAGTAGCGCTGTCCAAGGCTGAGCTGTGTGCTCATCTAGTTCCAGGTCTTCCTGCAGCCACAGTTTTTGCTGTTACTCCGTTCATCTCCTGTTTGGTTCAGGGAAGGACTGGGCATCTTCTCTATGCTTCTGTTGGCCATGTGGTTACAAGGCCACATATCACTCAGCAAAACCTCTTCTTGGTCTTCAGTACTTACCTGTCACTGAGTGTCAGAGGGCTCAGTAAATTGTTGCAGACATATTTTTGTAATCTACAGGAGAACATTTCAAATGCTAACACAGCTAATTTCTTCGGTCAGCCTTAAGAGGTCGATATATTCAGTGGCATCAAAGTAGACCGCAAACATTCAGGATACAGTGTTATGTATTGGAAAAACCTCGATAGCAAGCAGTGTTTTAAAAAGTCACCACTGTTGCTCTTAAATCTGAAGCACTGATTCATTTGCTCCCTTTTCTGTAAGTCACCAAGCTACTCGTGGCTGTGTTTCATAATGCAGCATAAACCTTGTCAATCATCAAAGTGAAACAGGTAGTTCTCTCTGGGATCAGCTGATTGAATACTGGATGCATTAAATCAGCAGGCTAGCCGCTTGGGAGCATTCTGTGTATAAGTACAGAAGTGCTTTGTAAACATTTGTGAGTTTGTGAAATTATGTTGAAGACTTGTATCAGTAATTGTGCATGTAGGAAGCTGACTCTCTATATAGTGTACCAGAATGAAGTGCATTATGCAGAGAGACCATGTATCCCTTATTAATGTACATGGGCCTGCTCTAGCAATCCCAAGGTGCTCTATGTGTGGTAGTGTGGTTGAGCAGCCTTGTGCTTATCAGGGGGGAGTGATCGGCATTTGTTGCACACTCAGAGTCCATAAATGAGGCACACATTTAATAAGGAAATCCAATACCAATTTAGAAAAATATCATAGAATTTTATATTAATTTAGACACCAAGTTTGACGAGATTAGGTAAGTACTTTTGGAATTAGCGATTTTCAGACACTTAGAAAATTCAGCTGTCAGATTTGAGGCATGAGCCATGAACGCAGTAATGTTATCCTATGGAAAAAACATACACTGATAGGGGTACATGCTATCTTGTTACAGGGTAGTTCTGGATTTAAAGCAAGTAGGGGTCACGGTTCTTAGAACCAGCAGCTGTTTTGGTTTACCCACCCTGGTGTGTTTGGGTGCAGACGTGCTGGTCGCAAGGGTAGCCTCGAACGCTACCGTAGTAGTCTATGGAGAAAACCTGTAAGCAGACAAAATGCTGAAAGTGGGATCAAGTCTGTCAGAACCCAAAGGGGGGCTCAGATCTTGAGGGTCTCTGGGACAAGAGCGCACTGCTGGTGGACTCGGACTCAGGCTGCGGGACTCAGGTGCAGAGGTGTTTTACGGAGTGGTTTGCTTGTATTTGAGGATCTTACTTTTGGGGCTGACCTGGAGATGAGGACAAAACAGGACAGCAGCGATACTCTCGTGTTGGCTTTTGAGATGCTGAGGTCCCTCGTCGCGTGAGAAGGGAGCCAATGGCGCTCGAGGGGCCTTCTGCCAAAGCTCTGTAAACCAAGCACAGAATTTTGAAAGAAATTCTGTGGTGGACAGGGAGCCAATGAAGTTCCTTCCTGGCTGCAGAAGCAGAAGAGGATTTAGGGAGGGCCAGGACAAACCGAGCTGCAGCATTCTGCACAATCTGCAGTCGGTGAACAAGACTTTTATTGGCTTCCATGTAAAGAGAGTTACAATAATCTAACCTTGATCCTACCAAGGCAACTGCAACCTGTTTACGAGCCTGGGGGGAAAGGTACCCACGAATTTTATTGAGTATCCTAATCACACCCCAGCAGGTGGCCACGGTCCTGTTGGCTTGAAGGGTCATAGAGAGCGAGGTATCGAATATTACGCCCAGGTTTCTGGCAGATTGGGAGGGAGTGGGGCAGAGGCCAAGAGAAGGTGGCCACCACTCATCAGACCAGGCATCTTGGTCCTTCCCAAAAGTGAACACCTCCGTCTTTTCGCCGTTCAGTTTGAGGGAGTTTATAGTCATCCAGTCTGCCACATACTGCATGCATACCCTGAAACTGGCAGCCGATGACCTGACGGAGGAGTGAGCCAGTGACACCATTATCTGGGTGTCGTCTGCATAGGACACCACCTCCATCCCCTGCGATCTTACTAGTCTTGCCAGGGGAGCCACATAGATGTTAAACAGGGTCGGACTTAGGGCCGACCCTTGTGGCACCCCACACTGCAAAGACTTGGCAGGGGAGAGGTGGTTCCCAAGCATCACTTCTGCTCTCTTTCCAACAGGAAGGAGTTGAGGAGACTCAAGGCCGACCCAGTGACACCAGCTTCCTTAAGCCGAGATGTAAGAATGGCCGGGGATAGGGTGTCGAACGCGGCCGTGAGGTCCAACAACACCAAAACCGTGGTAAGACCAGAGTCCACTTTGCGTCGGATATTATCGACTAGATAGGTGAGGGCGGACTCGGTGCTGTGGTGCTTTCTAAAACCATGTTGCGTGTTGTCAAGGTATCCGGATGACTCAAGGAAAGAAGACAGATGAAAGTTAAGATGCGCCTCAAGCATCTTGGCGGGGGCAGAAAGAAGGGAAATCGGCCTAAAGTTTTTCTAAAGGGCCGGATCGAGGGACGGCTTCTTGAGAAGAGGCTTCACAATAGCCTTCTTCCATACTGATGGAAAAGAGCCCTGGATAATAGCCTTATTCATTATCTCAAGCATAGGGGGAAGAAGGCAGTTTCTACACTCTTTGAGTTTTTTCAGAGGTAGAGGATCCAGGGGGGAAGCAGATTTAGTCTTATCCAGCAACAAGTTCAGTCCCTCCAAGGATAAAGAAGGAAATTCTACAAGGGAGCGGGGAGGATCTGTACCTAGGGAGTCAAGGCTAGAAATGACAGGTGGAACCATTTGGTCCAGCGCTTGGCACTGGGCTTCCACAGAGGTATGTATATCAAGAATTTTATTGTGAAAGAAGTCGGAGATGTTATTACAAAGTTCTTGCGAACTGACTACGGGATCAGGTAGTTGCAGGGAGCATAGGGTGTCAGCGATTTTAAAGAGCTCCCTAGAAGAGGAGAGGGAGCTTGTGAGGTTGGAGAAGTACTCCTGCTTCTCTATCACCACTCTCCGTTTATATTCCCGCAGTGCAGACTTGTGGGCCTCACGGTCGTTAGGGTCCCAAGATTTCGTCCAGTTTCTCTCACTACTCCTACATCCCTGCCTCAAGAGTCGCAGCTGATCAGAAAACCAAGGTGCCGTAGGTTTCCGGCGAGCGACATAGCGCAGAGATGAGGGGGCAAGTTGTTCCACTGCATTAGCAATAGAGTCCGTCAGGTCTTGAGCTGCAACAGCTGCGTCTTTTAAAGATAATGATTCGGAGGTAGAGACAAAAGGAGCAAGAGTCTCGTCCGAAATTTTCCTAAAGTTTCGCCTGAGAATAAATGGAGGTGTTTCCATATTGATAGAGCGTGTGGCAGGAAGAAAAAGTTCCAGTGGTACGGCAAAATGATCAATCCATACCGGAGGTAGTGGGGAGACAATAGAAAGCCTGGCATCGTTGGAAAATACCCCATCAAGGATATGCCCAGCTTTGTGGGTGGGACTGTTAACAAGCTGAACGAGATCACATGCTCCTAGCGAATCAACAAGAGATATAGTGTCCTTTGAGTTAGCCTCATCCAAATTAAAAATGAAATCACCTAGAATGGTAAAGGCGGCTTTTCCAAAATAGGGTTCCAATAGTGTCAGTAGTTCTGATGGGAAACTGACTCTAAGACCAGGGGGCCTGTATACCAAAATCCCTGAGAAAGAGACCGATGGAGAGAGGGTAATACAGAAATATAGGGCTTCGAACCTATCTGAGGGCATAGAAAGAGATTTTGTCAGGCAGGGAAAGGAGGATTTAAGCAGAATGGTGATACCTCCTCCTCTTCGCAGAGGTCTGTCCTGCCTGTAAAAAGAATACCCATCTGGGATGGCCAGAATCAAGTCATGTCCTGAGGTGTCTGAAGCCCAGGTCTCTGTGATGAACACCCAGTCTGGCTGTCGCTCATCCACGAAATCGTGGAAGTCGGTGTTGTGCTTAATGAGCGAGCGAGCGTTAACCAGGAAACCCGATCTCCTGGGCGCATCAGGTTGTGTGGGCGAAAGATGAGGAGTTACAGTGCCAGTGCAGGAGAAATCAAGAGGGGCCATACAATCCCTACACCTGTAAGAGTGCAGGATCCCCTCAGGTGAATAGCGGCGAAAACAGGGCAGAGAGGCAGGTCTAAGTGCCAGAAAATCTGACCTTGAATACCTTGTATCAGCCGAGGGGGGGAAGGGAGGTAGCGACGAGTCCAGCCCAGCCCGCAGCCCGTCCTCAGCGCGGACGGGCGCAGACGGGCTGAACTCTGGCGTAACTCTGGCGTCATTCTGGCGTCCCCGCTGCGCGTGGCCGCTGCGCGTCAGCATGGCTACCTTTATGTCCGCCTAGCAAAATAGAAGTAGGACAATAGCGCGCGAAGGAGCACTCAACTCAATATGGCCGCCACGAGTCAGGGACAAGGACCCGCAAAGTGCGGTGAGTTTTTTATCCTTTTAAATGCAAGTTAAGGTGTCAGCAGTGCGAGTATGCGAGGCCACAAATTTAAAAACAGGGAATAAGTGCCTAACAAAAATTAACCCATTAGACCAAAACGGGACATTAAAAACGAAGAGCTTCCACAGACAAGCGCTACAGGGAGGCGGAAACGCTGCAATAGAGTGAACAGCCCGGAATTGCCTACCTTTATGTCCGCCTAGCAAAATAGAAGTAGGACTATAGCGCGCGAAGGAGCACTCAACTCAATATGGCCGCCACGAGTCAGGGACAAGGACCCGCAAAGTGCGGTGAGTTTTTTATCCTTTTAAATGCAAGTTAAGGTGTCAGCAGTGCGAGTATGCGAGGCCACAAATTTAAAAACAGGGAATAAGTGCCTAACGAAAATTAACCTATTAGACCAAAACGGGACATTAAAAACGAAGAACTTCCACAGACAAGCGCTGCAGGGAGGCGGAAAAGCTGCAATAGAGCGAACTGCCCGGAATTGCCTACCTTTATGTCCGCCTAGCAAAATAGAAGTAGGACTATAGCGCGCGAAGGAGCACTCAACTCAATATGGCCGCCACGAGTCAGGGACAAGGACCTGCAAAGTGCGGTGAGTTTTTTATCCTTTTAAATGCAAGTTAAGGTGTCAGCAGTGCGAGTATGCGAGGCCACAAATTTAAAAACAGGGAATAAGTGCCTAACAAAAATTAACCTATTAGACCAAAACGGGACATTAAAAACGAAGAGCTTCCACAGACAAGCGCTGCAGGGAGGCGGAAACGCTGCAATAGCACTTAAATACTTAAATACTGATTTTAGGGGAGTTACGTCGAGTGAAGTGTAGTAGCGAATGGGCTACTTACCCTTGGGGTCACTATGGCTGCTAGATGATCACTTCCTGCAGTGAGTGGGCATAGCTCTGTCCCAGAGTTCCTAATTTCACCAAAAACAAGACTCTAATCCTTCTTTCGTGGAGCACACCAGGCAGCCCACCTTAGGGGTGTGGCCAGTCTGGTAGTGCAATTGTGTTGCAATTAGATAATTTTACCTTGTTTTTAGGGAATGAGCACGGGCACTGGGGCCTGGTTAGCATGGACCCAGTGCACATCAGTTGAAAAACAACGTTACTAGGGGCAAAAAGTGGGGGTTACTATGACAACAAGCATTTGCAATACAATAGGTCTTGCATTAGGAAAGTTTGAGCTATTGGTATTGTAAATGACAAATTTGTTATTTATGTGTTGGTTTTGAAAATAGCGAAATTAATAGCTTTGTCATTTACAATGCCAATAGTTTTAACTTTCGCAAATGTGACACCTACAGCATTTGTAATGCAATATGTATTGTATTAACATGATAAAAGTTATTGTAATTTATAATGGCAATAGCATAAACTTTGGTAAATAACTTTTGTGAAGATTATGTTCAGTGTATTTTATTGTGACTAAAATCCATGAACAGAAGTGAAATATTGACATCTTTTTGTGACATTTGTAATAAAGCTTGAAACATTTAGAGAACATATTTGAACCAGTTGTTGTTAAATGGTTGCGACGAGTGATGCTGTGGTGGCGCATAGGAGTGATGTGGTGCCACTGAGTGATACTGTGGTGGTGCTGAGTGATGCTGTGGGGATGCGATAGAGTGAGTGCGATAGATAGATAGAGGGAGGGCGATAGATAGATAGATAGATAGATATATAGACAGATAGATAGAGTGCTGGCGATAGAGTGAGTTAATAATTTTCTGCTGTGGGCAGCGTGCTCTTCAGAAGCATTGCCCAGGTAAAGGGAGGCTTTGTGTGAGCCGCATTCCAGGCAATTTACAGTGACGGTATGACGAGAGAGGCAGATGTGTGATGAGAATTGCCAACCCGCAGGCCTCCCTTTTTGCTGATGCGCATGAATCTCAGTAATTAGTCTGCACACAAAGTGATACATTTATCCCCCTTAGCCGTAGCCGTTGAACCACTGGCTCTATGTGTTGCATGCATGCGTTAATGTGGCAGTCTATTTTGGCCAGCAGGCGCACTCACAACACATGAACTACTATTACCCAATGTAACGGTACTCAATTCATCCACCTTAGAAGCTGGAAGTGTGAGTTGGTCCTGCCAGGATGTGAATTGATGACCTTCATTACATAACTGGAGATGTATGCAGCGAGCATTTAAAACACAGAAAAATCTTGCTGTGAATGTATGTGTGTGTGTGTGTGTGTGTATGGGTGTGTGCGTGCCTGCATGTGTGTGAAAGAATTAGCACTAAATAGCACACGTGTGAATTGGTCCTGCCAGGATGTGAACTCATGACCTTTATTACATAACTGAAGAAGTCAGCAGCGAGCGTTTAAAACACAAATATCTTGCTGTGAATGGGTGTGTGCGTGCGTGGATGTGTGTGAAAGAATTAGCACTAAATAGCACGTGTGTGAGTTGGTCCTGCCAGGATGTTAACTGATGACCTTTATTACATAACTGAAGATGTCAGCAGCGAGCGTTTAAAACACAGAAAAATCTTGCTGTTAATGGGTGTGTGCGTGCGTGCATGTGTGTGAAAGAATTAGCACTAAATAGCATGTGTGTGAGTTGGTCCTGCCAGGATGTGAACTGAAGACCTTTATTACATAACTGAAGATGTCAGCAGCGAGCGTTTAAAACACAGAAAAATCTTGCTGTGTTTGTGTGTGCATGTGTGTGTGTGTGTGTGCGTGCGTGCATATGTGTGAAAGAATTAGCACTAAATAGCACGTGTGTGAGTTGGTCCTGCCAGGATGTGAACTGATGACCTTTATTACATAACTGAAGATGTCAGCAGCGAGCGTTTAAAACACAGAAGAATCTTGCTGTGTGCGTGAATGTGTGTGAACTGATGACCTTTATTACATAACTGAAGATGTCCGCAGCGAGCGTTTAAAACACAGAAAAATCTTGCTGTGAATGTTTGTGTGCGTGTGTGTGTGTGCATGTGTGTGAAAGAATTAGCAATAAATAGCACATGTGTGAGTTGGTCCTGCCAGGATGTGAACTGATGACCTTTATTACATAACTGAAGATGTCCGCAGCGAGCGTTTAAAACACAGAAAAACCTTGCTGTGATTGTGTGTGTGTGTGTGTGTGTGTGCGTGCATGTGTGTGAAAGAATTTGCACTAAGTAGCACGTGTGTGAGTTGGTCCTGCCAGCATGTGAACTGAAGACCTTTATTACATAACTGAAGATGTCAGCAGCGAGCGTTTAAAACACAGAAAAATCTTGCTGTGAATGTGTGTGTGCGTGTGTGTGTGTGTGTCTGTGCTTGCATGTGTGTGAAAGAATTTGCACTAAATAGCACGTGTGTGAGTTGGTCCTGCCAGGATGTGAACTGATTACCTTTATTACATAACTGAAGATGTCAGCAGCAAGCGTTTAAAATACAGAAAAATCTTGCTGTGAGTGTTTGCGTGCATGTGATGTGTGTGAAAGAATTAGCACTAAATAGCACATGTGAGTTGGTCCTGCCAGGATGTGAACTGATGACCTTTATTACGTAACTGAAGATGTCAGCCGCGAGCGTTTAAAACCCAGAATAATCTTGCTGTGAATGTGTGTGTGCGTGCGTGCATGTGTGTGAAAGAATTAGCACTAAATAGCACGTGTGTGTGTTGGTCCTGCCAGGATGTGAACTGAAGACCTTTATTACATAACTGAAGATGTCAGCAGCGAACGTTTAAAACCCAGAAAAATCTTGCTGTGTGCGTGTGCGTGTGTGTGCGTGCGTGCATGTGTGTGAAAGAATTAGCACTAAATAGCACGTGTGTGAGTTGGTCCCACCAGGATGTGAACTGATGACCTTTATTACATAACTGAAGATGTCAGCAGCAAGCGTTTAAAACACAGAAAAATCTTGCTGTGAGTGTGTGTGTGTGCGTGCGTGCATGTGTGTGAACTGATTACCTTTATTACATAACTGAAGATGTCAGCAGCGAGCGTTTGAAACACAGAAAAATCTTGCTGTGAGTGTGTGTGTGTGTGTGCGTGCGTGCATGTGTGTGAACTGATGACCTTTATTACATAACTGAAGATGTCAGCAGCGAGCGTTTAAAACACAGAAAAATCTTGCTGTGAATGTGTGTGTGTGTGTGTGTGTGTGCGTGCATGCATGTGTGTGAAAGAATTAGCACTAAATAGCACGTGTGTGAGTTGGTCCCGCCAGGATGTGAACTGAAGACCTTTATTACATAACTGAAGATGTCAGCAGCGAGCGTTTAAAACACAGAAGAATCTTGCTGTGTGCGTGAATGTGTGTGAACTGATGACCTTTATTACATAACTGAAGATGTCAGCAGCGAGCGTTTAAAACACAGAAAAATCTTGCTGTGAATGTGTGTGTGTGTGCGTGCATGTGATGTGTGTGAAAGAATTAGTACTAAATAGCACGTGTGTGAGTTGGTCCTGCCAGGATGTGAACTGATGACCTTTATTACATAACTGAAGATGTCAGCAGCGAGCGTTTAAAACACAGAAGAATGTTGCTGTGTGCGTGAATGTGTGTGAACTGATGACCTTTATTACATAACTGAAGATGTCCGCAGCGAGCGTTTAAAACACAGAAAAATCTTGCTGTGAATGTTTGTGTGCGTGTGCGTGTGTGTGTGTGCATATGTGTGAAAGAATTAGCATTAAATAGCACATGTGTGAGTTGGTCCTGCCAGGATGTGAACTGATGACCTTTATTACATAACTGAAGATGTCCGCAGCGAGCGTTTAAAACACAGAAAAACCTTGCTGTGATTGTGTTTGTGTGTGTGTGTGCGTGCATATGTGTTTGAAAGAATTTGCACTAAGTAGCACGTGTGTGAGTTGGTCCTGCCAGCATGTGAACTGAAGACCTTTATTACATAACTGAAGATGTCAGCAGCGAGCGTTTAAAACACAGAAAAATCTTGCTGTGAGTTTGTGTGTGCCTGCGTGCATGTGTGTGAAAGAATTAGCACTAAATAGCACCTGTGTGAGTTGGTCCTGCCAGGATGTGAACTGAAGACCTTTATTACATAACTGAAGATGTCAGCAGCGAGCGTTTAACCCCTTTACTGCTAAGGCTATTTTCCTTCTTTTATGTAATTTCCATTGAAATCAATGGAAAGTCCATGACGAGTTACCCTTGTCATTAGCGGCGAAGAGGTTAAAACACAGAAAAATCTTGCTGTGAATGTGTGTGTGTGTGTGTACGTGCATGTGTGTGAAAGAATTAGCACTAAATAGCACGTGTGTGAGTTGGTCCTGCCAGGATGTGAGCTGATGACCTTTATTACCTAACTGAAGATGTCAGCAGCGAGCGTTTAAAACTCAGAAAAATCTTGCTGTGAATGTGTGTGCATGTGTGTGAAAGAATTAGCACTAAATAGCACGTGTGGAGTTGGTCCCGCCAGGATGTGAACTGATGACCTTTATTACATAACTGAAGATGTCAGCAGCGAGCATTTAAAACACAGAAAAATCTTGCTGTAAGTGTGTGTGTGCGTGCATGTGTGTGAAAGAATTCGCACTAAATAGCACGTGTGTGAATTGGTCCTGCCAGGATGTGAACTGATAACCTTTATTACATAACTGAAGATGTCCGCAGCAAGCGTTTAAAACACAGAAAAATCTTGCTGTGAATGTGTGTGTTTTCCTGGTCGTGGTGTGCGAGGCTTCCTTTCAAGTCGGGTGGGGGAGCAGGGGAGCCAGTAAGTGGGAGGGAATAGCTCTTGGCATTGCTGAGTGGACGGGGGTGCAGCAGCCTGTGGTGTGAGAGACAAATGTTGGGGTGAGGAGGAGGGAGGGGGGAGAGAGTGCGCTGCAGAGCAAGAGGCTGAAGTTGGTAGGGCGGGGGAGATAGCGAAAGGGTGAGAGAAGAGGATGGGGGAGGGGGAGAGCATTCCTTTGAGGTGTGAAGGTCTCAGCATTGCTGTGGCGGGTCTGATGCGATAATGGAGGCGGCTCGGGGAGCAAACGGCAAGTGCGTGCACCGGCACATGCACTCGGCTTAATCCGCCTGGTTCAGCTTTCCTGTTTCCACCTCTATATGTCTCGACATCTGAAATGCGCAAGCGCATTGCCAGAGGTCGAGACCTAAAAAGGGAAATTTTTTTACACAGCCCCTCCCCCCAAACGAAAGAAAGAGGATGAGACTAAGGTTTCCCAAGATAGTCTTCATTGTCTACGTGGAAAAACCTAGAAAGGCCTTCTGCATTGGCATGGTCAGTCCAAGGTATGTGTTCACTGTGAAGTCCATTCCCTGTAGGGGGATGGACCAACTCAACAGTTTTGGGTTTTCCCACTGCATTTGCATCAGCTATCTGAGAGTTCTGTGGGCAGTTTGAACAAGGTAGTGAGTCCCAAACAGGTATGGTCCCAACGTCTTCATGGACGAAACCACAGCAAAGTCTTCACTCTCAATAGCATTACGATGCTGTTCCCTCTGGAGTAACCTTCTGCTAATAAAAGCAACACACGTGTCCTGGCCAACATCGTTGGCCGTACCATGTTCAGAGGCATCAGTCTGCATAATCAACTGTTTTGTATCATCTGGAACTTTTAGAATGGGTGCTTAGCACATTGCTGCCTTCAGAGTGTCAAATGCCTTTTGACGGCTCACTGTTCGCTTCCTTTGGCCGCTTTTTGGAGGTTAATTCAGTGAGGGGTGAAAGAATGGTGCCATATCCCTTTATTTATTTATTTATAAAGTTTTATATAGCGTAAACTAGACCGTGGAAGGGTAGCAGAGCGTTTTACAAATGTTGCAGCAAGTAGAAAGCAGGATAACCTAGAAACATAAATGTAAGTAGAAAACAAACAACCAAAAACATAAATGCAGTTGGTACCCATTACAAACCAAGAGAAGGAGTGAGTTAAACATCAGGACTTACCGGCGAGTGCAGACCCTTGTTGGTGAAATGCATTAGATCATTATCCAGATAAATGAGCTGGTAGGGTTCAGGGTAGAGTTTTGTTCTTTAAAACTTGTTTGACATTTATTTTTGAAGGATGCGCTTGAAGGGTTAATTCTGAATTCAGGGGGCAAGGAATTCCAGATTCTTGGTGCCAATCCGGAAAAGGTACGTTTGTAGGTTTTCTTGTTCCGAAATCTTTGAGGTTTCATTAGTAAGGTGCTGGTGCTTCTTGGCGGTCTGACACCACCTGTCAGTTCCAGTTTGTCAGCTAGATATTTTGGTGTGTTGAAGTACAAGGTTTTATGTGTTATGCAAGCAATCTGTATTCTTGCCTCATAAGGGAGCCAGTTTAGTGCCTTTAGATCAGGAGGGCTTTCGTTGTTCTTTTTGAATCCTGTGACGAGCCTTGCAGCCGAGTTGAGTTCACAAACCTCCTGTAGTACCCAGCAAAGCCAAGGAATCCCCTAACTTGAGTCTGGGTTTCTGGAGCTTCCCAGTCCAGAATAGACTGGATCTTGGGCTGTAAAGGTTGAACTTGGCCTCCTATATACAAGGTGGCCCAAGTATACAACAGAGCCCTGCAGTATCTTCATAGGGAGTTATGCATGTTGCAGAGCCTCGAGGACCATTCCAAGGTGGATCAGGTGATCCTGCCAGGTTGAACTATAGACCGCAATATTATCAAGATATGCTGCACTGAACGACTCCATTCCAGCCAGAACTTTGTCCACCCACCTTTGGAAGGTGGCATGGGCATTCTGTAAGATAAAGGGTATCACAGTAACCTGGTAATGCCCATCCAGTGTGGAGAATGCAAATTTTTATTTGTCTCCTGGGGTCAGCCCAATCTGCCAGTTCTCTGATGTCAAAACAAAAGTACTGAGACACCTGCCTGCCCCAAACCTGTCAATGAGCACGTGTGCTCTTGGAATGAGGTTTGCATCTGTGTTCGTGATTGCATTGAGGCCTCGGTAGTCCACACAAAATCTCATCTCTGGTTTACTTCCCTTGGAAAGAGGTTTAGGGACAATGGGCACTGGCTGGCCCAGGGACTCTGAGAGGGTTCAATCACCCCTGTTTCCAGCACGTTGCTGGCTTAAGCTCAGATGCTTATTTTGACTTGGTCAGACTGCCTGTATATTTTGTTTTTGACAGATTGGCTGTCCCCAGTGTCCCCATCATGTGTGCACCAGGTTGTCTGACCAGGAGTCAAAGAAAGGAGGCCAGCATAATGCCTTAGGACTTGCCCTGCAGTCAGTTTGCTACTGGGCAGTGAGGGTATCTGAAAAGACAACTCCCTCTAGAGATCCATCTTGAGGGTTGTTGAAGAGGAGGTCAGGCTGAGGTGAGGTTCACTCTCTTCTTCCTGATCCTCACCAGTGACCACCAGCATGGTCACATTACGCCTATCATGATAGATTTTAAGGCGGTTTACATGGACAACCCTCCTGGGGCTTCTGGAAGTGCCAGGGTCCCCCAGATAGGTGACCTCTCCTTTACTTTCTAGGATAGGGTAGATTTCACTCCATTTGTTCTGGATGGCTCTAAGTGCCACAGGCTCCAATACCCATACCTTCTGCCCTGGTTGGAACTCCAGCTTTTCGGTCAAACCATGGCTTCTGGGGCTCCTAAGGTTTTTGTTGACTTTTTCCCATGTACTCAGCCATCCTGGAATGAAGGCCAAGCACATAGTCTACAGTGTTCAGTTTGGGTTCTTTCAGAAGCTTCTCGCAGCCCTCCCTCATCAGACTTAGTGGACCTCTCACAGGATGGCTGAACAGAAGTTCAAAGGGACTAAAGCCCACTCTCTTTTGTGGCACCTCTCCATTAGCAACATTCAGGCATGGCAAACGGACATCACATCTCCTTGTGAGTTTATGAGGGAGTCTCCTGATCATACCTTTTATGGTCTTATTGAATCTTTTAACCAGACGTTTGGTTTGTGGGTGATATGGGGTGGTAAACGTATACGTCACTCCCACACTCAGGTAGCCACCTCTGTCTGACAGTACCTCTTTAGGGAAGGCCTCTTTAGTAAAAATACTTATGAGGGCGTTGGCAACTGCAGTGACGGTCCTAAGAGGAATTGCTTCAGGGTACCTGGTGGCATGATCCACTACCACCGGTATGAATCTGTTCCCTGTGGCTGTTTGGAGGCCAATTGGACCAACAATGTCAATACCTACCCTATCAAAAGGAACCACAACCACTGGTTGTGGGAATATTGGAGCCTTTGTTTTGTTACTTGTCTTGCCACTGGCTAGATAGGTAAAACAGGTGTTGCAAACTCCTTAACATTCTGAGACACACTTGACCAGTAGAAGTGGGTCACTAACCTGCTCCAAGTCTTTGTCTGACCAAGATGCCCAGCTAGGGGGATGACAGGTGCTAATGAGAGTAAGAACTCTTCATATTGCTGAGGCACTACCATTCCACCAGGTTTGGAGTCTCTGGTCTCCGTATATAGGAGTCACTCCTCCAAATAGATTCTGTGGGAGTCACTGACATCTCCCTTTTACTGGTCAGCAGCTTGCTGTCTCAGGCTCTCAAGAGTGGGAGAGGTCCTCTGTCCCTGGCAAAGATCTTCCCTAGATGGTCCCCTGGGCCTAGGAGCTTTGGCTGGCAAGGCCCAAGTTCCTGGGGCTCAGTTCCCTCAAGGGCAGACGTGTTTTTTTTCCTAAGGAGAGAGGACCTAAGCTTGTGTTTCCTCCGAAGTTGGTGTTCGAGGCATATAAGCTGCAGATTGCACACTGTGCATAGATCGCCACCTAGTGTTGGGTCCGGATGTTTGCAGTTTGTTGTTGTTGTCCTGAAAACTTCTTTGGAAGTCACGAGATAGGTGACTCCTCCTTTAGACCACATTGCGCATGGGCATCGGCTCCATCCCCAGAGTGTTTTTTTTCCGCCATTGGGCTCGCATGTGTTTCCTGCGCTCCGGTTTGGAACCGGACTTTCCTTCGGCACGCAATCCTCACCCAGTTCGACGGTATTGTTTCGATCACGCTCCACATCGACGCGATTCTTTACCACTTCGAGTCTTCGATTCTGGTCGCCGACAAAGGCCTTCAGGCCTACCTAGGCCTTACTTTATGGCTCATGGAAAGGACGGCATTCAAAAAACATCCTCGTTGTGGGTCGAAGTTTCCCCACACCGACCTACATGAAGTGTGCAACCTTTGCCTCTCACAGGAGCACGAGGCCAAAGACTGTCCCGCTTGTGCCTCCTTCTGCTCCAAGAAGACGATCCGGGACCGACGAGCTCGAAGAACAATGGCTCTCTCTCTCTGCTTCAATCCCCAACGACATCTTCGAAGAGGGCGTCAACGTGCCAGAACACCAGCACGGCGAAGAGAGTACCAGCTCCTCAGACGCCGAAGACTCCGTCGAGGAAGTCACTCCAGCTCAACGGGTCGTAAGTAAGATCGTCAACCCCCCCAACCCTTCTTCGACACCCTCTAAATAGACTTCAGGCGCACCCTCGCCTTCGGGCCCGGGTGCACACCAAAAGAATGCTTCCCACGCCCTGCCTACGGGCTCGGCAAAGAAGCCCATTAAGCCTTAAGGCGGCTCGGGCTCGAGCCAGCCTATCCCGGGTGCCAATCCTATACCGGCACTGAAGAAAAAGCCATCTTCCTCAACCACGCTGACCGTTGCTCCGACACCTAAGCACATAGCATCGAAGACTGGCAGTGGCTCATCGATGCCGAAACAGCATTCGGAGCTGACTAAAAAAACGCCTAAAGCTAAAGAACACGCTTCGGAACCGAAAAAACACCCGGAACCGAAGAAACCAGTTCAGGTAAATGACATTTCAAAAGGGCACACTTCTAAACCAAAACCAGCTACCGACTCGGTGCCGAAAAAACCTACGGAGCGAAAAGCTAGACGCCGAAGGATCTGCCCTATTCAGAGGAACTTTTCACACCTGAACATAACCAAAAAACTCTTGTAAAGAATCCTAAGACTGGTCAATTGACTCTTGTTTCCAAGAAGAGACCACTTGATGCGCCAGCACCTGCACCTCCTCCAAAGAAGAGAGACATTGCAACCTCTCCATTAAGGGTCCCTTCTCCACCACCTCCCCATACTGTTCCTCCTCCTACACCTCCTCCTCCTCACCATTCACCTACACCATACCCTAATCCAGACGATGATGCAGACACAGACTCTGATGACACAGGTGGGGATGCACATGACCCAGCAGGGACCAATAGTCCTCCTCAGTCACCTAATCCATGGGATGATTACAACACCCCTGATGTGCCTTATGTCCCACAAGATGGTATATACCCTTCTAGGCCTTCCCCACCAGAGGACACTATAAGTTTTAACCTATAAGTCCAAAGAGCTGCCCAATATCATGGGCTGGACTTACACACCGATGCGGTAGAGGAAGATATCCTACTAAACACTTTTGATAACACACAAATGTCTACTGCCATTTTGCCAATGCTTAAGGGTGTCATCAAGCACTCAACAGAGGTTTTTAAAGACCCTGTCAGGGCTAGGTTCCTCAATCCCGTATTGAGAAAAAATATAAAGCTGCCCCTACAGATCCAGTCTATATTAAAGGCCCAGCACCATTAGACTCTTTAGTAGTGTCTAATGCACGTAAACGTGCTAATTCTCAGACATCAGGTGAGGCCTCACCAACAGACAAAGAATCCAAGCTACTTGATGCCTCTGGTAAAAGAACACTGTCACAAGCAGCTAATATCTGGCGCATTGTCAACGCCCAAGCGTTGCTGGCCAGATATGACAGGGCACATTATGATGAACTAGAGTCCATAATGCAGCATCTACCAAATACAAAAATAGGGTCAATGAACTTATACAGGAAGGTAAAAATATTACTAATACTTCTATTCGTTGTGCTCTAGATGCTGGAGATACCGCCTCAAGGGCAATTAATACCAGCACCCTTCTACGTAGACATGCTTGGCTATGTATCTCAGGTTTTAAACCTGAGGTACAAAACCCCATCCTTAATCAGCCATTTAATGAGACACATTTATTTGGCCCAAATGTTGACGTGTCTTTAGAAAAGATAAAAAAAGACAGCTACAGCAAAATCTATGGGAGCTTTGCAGCTGCAAGCTCCCAGATGCTCTTTTCGTCGCTCATCATACAGAGGCAACACTAGAGGCTACTCCTCGAAAAGTCCCTCCACTTCTCACAAACCCCCTAGCCAATCCACATTCACTAAGGGCTACCAGAGAGTGGGTTACAGGGGTAACAACAACAAAGGCAGAGGCAAAACCAACAACTCCCGCTCTGCCTCTACCCCTACCCAATGACTTCCTCCCCTTACCCCCCCAACATTCCACTCCTGTGGGGGGAAGACTGCAACAATTCCTTCCTGCCTGGACCAACATCACAACAGACAGGTGGGTGCGACAAATTATTCAGTCAGGATACTGTCTAGAACTAACATCTACCCCCCCAAACATACCACCAAAACAGTGTCCAATGTCACAAGAACATCTATTACTGTTAAAGCAAGAACTCGTATATCTGCAACAAAAAAGTGCAATAGAACCAGTTCCTCTGCACCAACAAAACAAGGGGGTTTACTCTCTATATTTTCTAATTCCAAAAATCGACGGCTCTCTAAGGCCTATTCTAGACCTCAGACCGCTAAACATATACATACAGTCAGACCATTTTCACATGGTCACACTCCAACAAGTCCTTCCGCTTCTGTCACAAAACGACTTCCTTTCTACTTTAGATCTCAAGGAAGCATACTTCCACATTCCCATTCACAAGGCTCACAGAAAGAATCTCAGATTTGTAATAGACGGGCAACACTATCAATTCAAAGTACTCCAATTCGGAGTCACAACAGCACCAAGAGTATTCACCAAGTGCTTAGCAGTAGTGGCAGCGCATTTACGAAGACAGCACATCCATGTCTTCCCATACCTCGACGACTGGCTCATAAAAGCCAGCTCACACAACCAATGCGTTGAACACACCTCATGCCACAATATAACTGCTTCACGACTTGGGGTTCACAATAAAAGACGCCAAGTCCCATCTACAACCATCCAAAGTACAACAGTACCTCGGTGCCACAATAAACACCTCAAAAGCGCTAGCTTATCCCACTCCAGCAAGGTTAGCCAGCATGCAAACTCTTCTAACAAAGTTTCAGCTACAACATTCCCTTCCAGCACGAGTGTTCATGCAAGACTTCAAATGCGTCCGCTACAAGAATGCTTATCACGTCAATGGAACCAGGCTCAAGGTCAATTGACAGACCTAGTGTTGGTAGACGGTCGGACTCGTCGCTCTCTGCAGTGGTGGAACACCAAAAACCTTTCCAAGGGACGACCATTCCTAGAGCCAGTTTTTCAGATAATCTTGACTGTGGATGCATCGCTTTCCGTCCGGGGAGCCCACCTACTGCAGCACACCATGTAAGGCAGGTGGACACCGCAACGAAAGTTACTCCACATCAATCATCTGGAGTTACTAGCAATATTCCTAGCACTAAAAGCTTTCCAAAAGCAAGTATCAAACAAAGCTGTGTTAGACCGCACAGACAACATGACAGCCATGTATTACATACAGAAGCAGGGAGGCGCACACACTCCCTGCAGCTCTCTCAACTAGCACAGGATATATGGCGGTAGGCTATACCTCAAAACATATTCCTTTTAGCCCAGCATGTTCCAGGAGTACAAAATACCATAGCAGATCCGTTAAGTCGCCAGACACAACAGATCCACGAGTGGGAACTTCATATGCAAGTTCTTTAGCCATTTTTTCAGATGTGGGGACAACCTCAGATAGATATATTTGCCACCCACGAAAACGCCAAATGGCCAAGCTTCGCAGCCAGATATCCACATCCACTGTCCAATGTCAATGCGATATGGATGAACTGGTCAAACAGATTTGCGAACGCTTTTCCGCCTCTACCTCTCATGTCACTAGTAGTACGCAAACTACAGCAGCATTCTCTCACCATCATCCTACTTGCTTCAACGTGGGCCAGACAGCCGTGGTACACCACACTGCTACAATTGTATGTAGTACTGCACCAAAAATTGCACCTCTCTCCACACCTCTTAACACAGAACCGTGGAGAAATCAGACACCCGTACCGAGCTCAGCTCAACCTTGCGATATGGCAACTGAAATCCTAGAATTTGGATATATGAACCCTCCTCCAGACTGCATGAATGTCATAAAAGAAGCTAGACGTCCAACCACTAGGGCATGTTACGCAGCCAAGTAGAAACGATTTGTAATATATTGTCACAACAACAATATTAATCCTCTAGATGTGTCTATTCAACACATCATAGGATACTTACTGCATCTCCAAAGATGTAACTTAGCCTATACATCTATTAGACCACCTCTTGCAGCAATAGCAGCATATCTGCAAAACCGACAACATCTATCTCTATTTAGAGTGCCTGCAATTAAAGCCTTTATGGAATTTAAATGTTGTTCTCACACGGTTAATGGGATCTCCCTTCGAACCCTTACACAAATGTGAACTACAATTTTTTACGTGGAAGGTTGCGTTCCTAGTAGCTATTACTTCTTTGCGGAGAGTTGGTGAACTACAAGCACTAACCATTCAAGAACCCTACCTGCAAATGCATCACAATAAGGTAGATCTGTGTACTAATCCAAAATTTTTGCCCAAAGTCATTTCTCCCTTACATCTCAATCCATCTGTGGAACTGCCCGTTTTCTTCTCGCAACCACAGACAGTAGCAAAAATAGCTATTTACACATTAGATGTCAAAAGAGCATTGCTATACTACATAGAGAGGACACAACCCTTTCGTAAGACAAAACAACTTTTTGTGTCTTTCTCACCACCACACAAAGTAATCCCATTTCAAAATCTGGGATAGCTAGATGGATTGTCAAATGCACAAAGTTAAACGTACGCTTTCTGTTCCTCCTAAAGCCCACTCTACAAGAAAAATAGGAGCTTCAATGGCTTTTTTAGGGAACATTCCCCTAGATGACATCTGCAGAGCAGCTACATGGGCTACACCGCACACATTCACAAAACACTATTGTGTAGATGTGCAAACCAAGCAACATGCTAATGTGGGCCAGGCTGTTCTCAAAACATTATTCCAAACTACTGCAACAAATAGGGGTGGGCACTGCTAAGAGTGGGTACTGCTATACAATCTATGCACAGTGTGCAATCTGCAGCTCATATACCTCGAACGGAAAATGCTACTTACCAGTATGCATCTGTTCTTGGCATGTAGAGCTGCAGAGTTGCACATGCCCACCCGCCTCCTCGGCTACCCTTGTCTGTACCAGTATTATCTTAATTAGATACAAATTACATGGGAATCCTTCCTTCTTCTTGCAAAACTTCATCATTTCCCTAATGGCGAAAAACAATCTGGGGATGGAGCCGATGCCCATGCACAATGTGGTCCAAAGGAGGAGTCCCCTATCTCGTGACTTCCAAAGAACTTTCCAGGGCAACAACAAACTGCAAACATCCGGGCCCAACACTAAGAGGCGATCTATGCAAAGTGTGCAACTCTGCAGCTCTACATGCCAAGAACAGATGCATACTGGTAAGTAGCATTTTCCTTCCCACACTTCTTGTATCTTTTGGAGGGTCGGCACATTCTTCCAGGCACTAACTCCTTTTTCACCCTGGGCTTTGCCCTGTGCTCGAGTTTTCAAACACACCCATTCAGATATACCCTTCATGGCAGCATGGGATCTTAACTCCACCTCAGCCCATGCTGGGGTCTCCAGATCATTTCCTAGCAGAAAGTGGGGTAGAATTGAGGAGGACACGACACTGGCCAGTAACCCCTCCCTTTCTTAGGTCACCATTGCCATGGAAAGGACCTTGGTTAATTAAAACTGTAAGGTACAAGGGTCCCTAGACAGTGAATGGGGGTAAACAATACTCTGCGTACATGAACAGTGAAGCCCAGGAATTATTTGATTAATAAAAAATATAGTGTGTACAAGAGTTAAGTAAAAAAAATAGGGGTAGGGGCCCCTACGGGACATACCTAGCTAGGTATCGCAAGAATACACAGGCAAAGAAAGTTCTGTGATAAGAAGAATTACATATGATCAAAGTCACACTTTTCTCAAAACAACATTACTGCACACAAGACTCAATTTTGCATGATTATATGAGTCCGAGTAAACATATTGACAACGTTTCGATCCACCATACATGTGGGATCATCATTAGGCCAATGTTTGCCTGGAAACATAAACCAATAAGGAAACAAGTAATTCACAATGGGAGCAAAGTCACATAGTTGTGGTATTACACAAGGAATACCGAAGTCAGACAGCCACATCAATAACTAATCACACCAACTACCCACGTATTGTGTACCCAGAGGGAGAGTAACGAGAGCACCAACAGAAATCAATTAAGCGGGAATGGCAAGAAGAGCGGGGAAAATGCCCAATGCACAATCCTTCAGAAGCAATTGCTCAAGGACTCCAATATAGGCCAATTAAACATGGATGGTTAATAGGTCATGATAAAGGGACTGCCAGCAGAACGGGACATGCCCGGTGCCACGAGGTGGTCCAAACCAGGAATTGAAGTATTGGCTCATGGTAACTGAGTGGTGTGCAACCAATGGTATGGTATGGTTGTCGGCATTGATGACGGGATACACTTCTTCAGTCAAGTACTTTTCTAGGGATATCCGTTTCTCAGTCACCATGGTGACACTTGCATCTGTATCCCTCCGTGCTTCTACTTCAACCCCATTGATATGCGACTTTTGTCTGTATTTCTCCAGATCACTGGGACAGGCAGCCAGGGTAGCTACGACCATCTCACTGTCGGGGACTAAATTAGCTTCAGTGTGCTCGCTGACCTGGTCAGGGCACACCAAGCTTCCCATCTAGAGACTCACCACCCCAGTGGTAACTGGGGGTGCACTACTGGGGGCCTTTTTGGGACAGTAAGAGTCCCGAGTTTGATGTCCATTGGCCTTTCAATTGAAACACCAAGCCTTTTTGGGTTCCCAGTCTTTACCTTTTACTTTAGACTGTCCCACATCTTTCCCTTGGGGGGGATTAGCAACCCCTTAGTTTTGGTCTCCCCAACCATGGGTATTTCTGGACACCCTAGTTTTGACCCAGTGGTCTTCCTTATTTCTCAGCTCTTGTGGAGAAACCAACCCCGAGACTAACCAAGTACTGATGCAGGTTTCCTGATGTACAATGACTTAACAAATGCTCCTTCATCAACAGATTGTTAAACCTTTCGTAATATTGCTCCTTATTGCCTTTCAACCAGCTACCTAATGTTTTGACTGAAATGTCAACAAAATCAACCCAAGACTGACTCGAGCTTCTGTGAGTCTTACTCAACTTAATCCTGTACTCTTCAGTGGCGAGTTCAAAGCCCTCATTCAGGGTATCCATCATGAGGTCATAGTACTCAGTATCTTCCTCATTATGGGAGTGATTTAGATTTTGACGGATTGGGTCAATGGCGGTCTTCCTGCCCGCCGCCCTGACGGCCCGCCCACTCTATTTAGATGTTGGCTGGTCACTGGAGGGAAGACCGGCGCAGTCCTGCCACCTCTGCCAGGATCTTTCTCATTTGTCGACGGTGTTAGAGGCAGAAGCAGCTGTCTGAGGGAGTCCCGCCAAAATTCCCGACATCCACGTTACGATGTGCCTTTCCGTCAAGGCAGCTGTGGCGGGTAAACCTCGTAGTTCGAGTTGGCGAACTCAATGAAAAAGAGGTGAAAACTCACTTTTTTCTTGCGATCCCACAAACAAATTCATCTTGAATGCTTTTGTTCAGGTCCTTCCTGTGCTGCTGCTACTTGACCACAATGCTCAGCCCCCCCTTTGTCGCCAGAATCTAAGGTAGGCTTTTGTGGTGGGTGAGGGTGTACATTTAATAGTGCGTGTATGTTGTTGGTGTGTAATGCTGTCTGTAAAAAACAAAATAGGCTGTACAAATTACCAACATATACATTTTGACAAATTCACTACATATATCTGTATTGAGATGAAAATAAGTAGTACTTACCTGTCTTCCCACACCACCATGGCCGTGCTCAATCAGGACCCCACAGCAAGGACATCGACAGCACAAAGGGAACATCTAAATCGGCTCGGCGCAAACCCAGAATACTGGCAGCCAGCAGAGAAGACCGCAGCGGGACACTGTCTATTGCTGCTACATCTAGATAGAGCAGGCATACCGACAGGGTACTTGGGACCGCCGTGGCAGGACGAGGATAAAACTGACAAGATCTAAATCAGGTCCTAAGTGTCAGGAGTCTATCCCTGCACTTGCCTGAGAAAAGCTCCCAGAGTAGAGAGCCCCAATCCAGAGTAGAGAGCCCCAATACTTTTGGTTAAACTCGCCCATTCTACAAGCCCTCTTAAAGGCTGTAAACCATTTTGGGATATCATCACCCTCAACATATTTGGGAACAATCCCTTTGGGGATTTTGAGATCAAAAGGTTCCTCTTTATCTTCCTTTACCTTATTGCTTCCACCACTCATGGATGTTAGACCCACCTTAGTCCTTTCTTTCTCTATGGTCAAGATTCTGGGCTCAAGGTCTACTCTTCTGCGTTGTCTCTCCAGCTTGTAGTCTGTATCCTCTAGTTCTTTCATGAGGCTCGAGGTGGGCCCTGGCTTAACTCCAGGTATAGGTTCCTATTGATGTCCTCTTCCTCTGGGGTATTGGAAGCGGAGCTATCGGCATGAGTTCTGTTGTCAGTCTCATCTTCACTGACTGGGTCGTCTTCAATATTGTGAGTGTTTTCCTGTCTTGCCTGGGCTCCATCAAACTTAGCAAGCAACTCCTGGAGTTGTGCCTTGGTTGGTTTTGGCCCAGTTACAATTTTGCAAGTCCTACAGAGGTTCTTTTACTTCTTCAAGCTATCTCCTCTGAGGTTGACATGTTTAGTGTAGTTGGAAACTTATTAGAAAATGTACCAAACAATTCTAAAACATACTTTTAAGGCCTAATTACTAGTATACATTTTAGATTTGTAATACCAAAGGATTGGGGAACTTATCATAAGGTCCTCACAGTTCAGATTATAAATGTAGGAAAAATTGAAAAAGTCGAAAGTTGAACAAATATTTTTGACTAAAGTCAATTGTGGATTTCTTAGTGGAATCAATTATTAACAGAGTGGTACAGCAATTGCAAAATATTGTGTCTCTTCTCTGCACCATCAATGTAGTAAGCTGGCTCTCTATATAGTGTCCCAAAATGAGGTGCACTGTGCAGAGTCCAGGTATCCCTTTTTAGTGTACAGGAACTTACTCTAGTAATCCCAAGGGGCTCTAATTGTGGTAATGTGGTCGAGCAGCCTTAGGCTTATCAGAGGGGAGTTTTAGGCATTTGTTGCACTCAAAGAGTCAATAAATGAGACACACACCCAACAAGGAAATCTGACACCAATTCAGAAAATAACATCGATTTTTATATTATTTTAGACACCAAGATCTACCGGATTATGTAAGTACGTTTAGAGTTTGCAATTTTCAGATGCTTAGAAAATACAGCTGTCAGATTTAAGGCATCAGCCTCAAACTTGACAATGTTATTCTATGGCAGAAACATACACTGCTTAGAGGTACAATCTAGTTGTAGGGTAGTTATTCTGAAATTAAGCTAAGTAAAGCCACAATCCTTAGAACCACCAGCCGCTTTGGTTGATCTGCCCTGGTGTGTCTGGGTGCTGGTCGCAAGGTTAGCCTCCAACACTACCTCTGAAGTCGGTAGAGAAAACCTGTCGGCAGATAATGCTGTAAGTGGCTGATGGAAGCTGCCTCTTGATATAGTGATATTTCACACACAGAGGACTAGAGGAATTTTAAAATTTTAAAGACTCAACAGGGGCAGAATCCCAACTATATAGTTCAAAAACACAATAGAATGCCACTGGGTCCAGTACAAAAATTAAGTGTGGGGGTATCTCTTTCTTAGGACGATTTCCCTCACCCACCCGAAGGTGGATGCTTCATCATAAGGGAACTCCTCGCACTACGAACCTAGTCGTAGTGAATGTAAATGTAGCCGTATTTGTAAAGCGCACTGATACCCCGGCAAGCAGTGTGTCCTGGCGCTGTACTCATACCGCTAGGGAACCCGTCCTGGCTTTTCCCCGTGAAATGTCCACTCCTGGGCATCCCCGGGGTGCAACCAGGCATCCCCAGCGCTGTAGGGGGCCGTTGTGGAGGCTAAGCAAGCTATTGCCCAGAGTTGCAGCGTGGGACTCATGCTCAGAGTAGGCACTGAGGCGAGAAATCATGTCCGAGGAATTATGAGCCCAAGAACCGCCAAGATCGGCTGAGTCAGCCGAGGCAGGATTTGAACCCTGGTCCCGACCAGACCTCTTTACCAGGGACTGCCGCTCTAAGCAGTGAGCCACACTCCTCCACCGGGTTACAACTCCCTCTCTGAGAGGGAGGAACTCTGGGATGTTTTAATAGAGCTAGTCAGGTAGACTAAACCTCTAGATGAGCAGGGTCTGGGGAGGGGATAAGTGAGCAAGTGAAGTGTGGTTAAAACTAGCTCTACTTTATGCTAGACAATTTTAATGATCAATACAGAGGCTAGGATTAAAAGGAAAAAATCTAAGACTGAGGAGGAGAATTCAATCTGTCAAAGATGGTGGAGCGGTCTCCCCTCCCCAGACCCCACTCATCTAGAGGAGCAGACAGTTGGAAGGGGCAGTAGCAATTGGCCCTGGTACACGGTTCTGTCCAACAGAGACTCAATCTGAGTAATAGCCGCAGTCAAGAGCGGCAAGTGATTTAAGTAGCTTCATTGGATGAACAGCTGCTCTACTGAAGTTTCCTGTGCCGTGTTCTGTCCCATTCTTCACCATTAAGGCACTGGAGCATGTGTGCCCGACTGAAGCAGGTATAAGTAACAGTCTGTGGAAATTGCTGTGTCCTAATCAATATGGATGGTATGACTGTAGTGCTGCCAGTTCTTGCTGTGGATTCAATACCACCCAGAGGAAGTAAAGACTGCAATCTTAGCGGTGCACATCAATGGTACAAAACCCAGCACTGCCCCAGAAGTGCCCAGAGGCAACCATACTCCAAAGATCTGAGGTAGTCGCCTTGTGGCACTATGTGCTGTACATAGCACCTGGCAGTCATGATGGCAAAAACCTGTTACTCAATAGGGGTACTGCCGCTGGGACCGATTAAATTCCCTGGAAGTCTGTCACTGTTGCCAAAATTCTGCACATAGAAAAGAGAGCTGCCAACAGCCTCTACCAGGGAGGCCCCACACGACTTACCAGAAACTCACCAGGGGTGACAGGATCTGATCTGCCCTTGAGGCCTGCCCACTTCGAGCAGTCATTGGAGCCCACCAAAAGCATCTGCTCCTGCCCCAGCCTCTCCAAGACACTCGGTGCATCCAGCAGCTGCACGCCTCAAGCAGGACTATTGCGTGCAGTCAAGGAAGGCCCCAACCACTGCCAGTAACCCGCCACCACAAGAAGGTTCAATCCCTGAGCTGCACCATCATAGACGTTTCTTAGACTGAAAAGGCCTAGAGACCTTCAGACTGCATTCTGAGACAAATGGAGGGGTGGAGGGGGGGCTTCACTTATAATAGAGATTATGGCACAATTACCGTGAGATTTAGACAAAAGAATGAGGCGGAACATAGTGTGCCAAGAAGGGGTAGTCCCACTTTGAAAGAAACTCACACCCACAAGTTAGGTATCCCAGCGTTATTGTTGTGTGTTGTATTTTGCTTTCTGTATAATAAAGTACTTGTTTATTATAAAGAGAAGCACTGGGCTGGTAAATTATCGTTTTCTGCTGCTGGAGGTGGTATTGAGTACTAAATCCGTGTAACCCCACACAAACCTCCCTGAGAAGTCAGTGACTGCTCGCCATCAGTTAAGTGTTAAAAGGGTTGGTGTTTGTCTTGTTTGCGGAACCAAAGTAGAACAGGCCTGTTACAACAGAGGCAAACAATCCCAGCCCCACGGCTGTGGCCAAGAAACCCAGCCTGGCCCATGACTTCCCAATGTGGTCTGAAAATTCTACATATACTGTTAGTAAAATATAAAGGTCTTGGCAAATGCCAGACTTAACAAGCATTTCCAATTCAATAGGTCTCGCATTTGCGGGAGTTTGAGCTATTGGCATTGTAAATGACAAAGCCTTTCATTTATGTTTTGGAAACCTACAAGCGGTACGTAAATACCCACTTTGCACTTATAGTCTGCTTATGAGAAGCAAGGCTGGCAGTAAAAGGGGTGCAGTTACAGACAACCTTGCTTCTCATAAGCAACGACTATATATCAGTGTGTTGAGTTACCTCAAAGGTAGCAAAAGATCCTCTAGCCAAGGTAGAGAGTTATTCGCCGAACAACTAAAGTAAAACTTATACTATGATTAATTTGTTTCTGGCAGTAGTTCAGAATGTAAGAATGTAGCCTGGCCAGGGTTCTCATACATGCCACATTTCCACCCTACATACTTTGCACTGACTGAAGTTTTTTTTTTTACTGTTTGTGGCAGAGTTCCCCTGTGCAAATAGTCTCTGATGTCAGCAACTTGAAAAAGTGACACAGATTTTCCCACTTGACTCTGGTGGTGTAGCCAAAATATAGATCTGGTATAACATACAAACTCCAGAAACTATAGAACTGGCCTGACACCTCCTGTACATTGGTTATTATGGCACTCCACTGCCCCTGCATACATACCCCAGGAGTGTTGCACTATTTGGAGGTAATTTTCATACTATTAACACTGCAGGAATTAATTTGTGAAATACGGGTGTCCTCTTTTTGAAAGAGAACAACACACAAGGCATTTGGAATGTCCCATCGAAGCACACTGAACCCATGAAAATGTTAGACATAAGTAATCTCAAAACTTGGTAATTATGCCTTCACAGGCATAAAGGTTAGATTTATGCCTGTTGTCGAGTTATACATGGATGCTATCCCTTCATGTGTCACTGTGTTTGGTGAAAGGGAATAGACTTGGAAGGAGAGAGGGGACAGATTGTTGTAGGCGCTTCGGCATATGAGGTAAGCGTTGAAGAAATAATGCTAGACATTGGTAAAAAAAAATGTAAATGTCTGCAAAAGAATAGCTTTCAATTGTACCACAAGAACAGCTGCATACAGCATTAATGTTTTCCACATCAATGCATGAGCAGCACATGTAGGCCAGGCATATGCTTTGCATTATGGGGCATGTAGTCCTCCGTACTGTACCCAATTATAAAAGCAGGAGTAGAAGGTACAGATGCAGAGCAAAACCCTGGATTGTATAAGCTACTGCAGCTGGAACTGGGAAACCAGGGAGAACTGCACTGTGACGGTTATAGTTCAAAATAAAGCGTGAAGTTTATATCGTTTTTAAAATGTATATGTTCTTGTGAAAACAAAACCAATTACCGGTCTGTGCATTATTGTTAAGAACATGCCCTTTACAGGAATGTGAAGGATGCAGTAAACTCCCAGTCACGGTCAATGTGAACCTGGCGATTATCTTAAAAATAAAAAATAAATTGTAGCAGAAATGGGCAAAATAAACACCTAACTCAATGAGAAACTCTAAAGAAGAAAAAGAGTCAAAATGCAGCTGCACTACAGATAAACTGAGTGCCGCAATTTCAGACAAAATATCTGCTGGTTGCTTTACTCGTGAAATCACATAGAGTTTTTAAAAGAACATTTTAGACTAGTAACCAAAAACGTTTTTAAGAGCAGGAAATCAAAGTTGAGAAATACATTTAGAGAAGATAGTTGTAGCCCTGCTTAGGCGTATTTTAAATGATATAAAGTTCCTTTTCTCTCGTTTTTCAGCAAAACTGAACCGGCGTAGAATAATATTGTACAGATCTTAAGAAGAAACAATGGGTTCCTCTCAGGTGGCTCACCTAATGGGTCCAGCAACTTTTCATCGAGTTGTTTTTAATAAAGCGTGTTGAAAAAAGGTTGAGTAGCCTTGCCAAGGAAATGGAAAAAATGCTGCTGTTTTTTTCAGAGTGCTGAGAAACTGAACATCCTGCGTGCCATGCTGAATGATTTTGGGTGACCTGGAAGAGTGCTGTGAATGGTATGAATTGTTCTGCTGTCTTTGTTGCGGCAGAGCTTCTCTTGGTGCAGACAGAGGAAGTAACAGCACACAGCGATAACAGAGAGATATGTCTTCTTATCATCAGACTTTACCTTCACATAACCACGTAAGGCAGCTGACGCTGCACTTCGTATTTAAAAGTGAAAGCGTGCCCACGCAGAGTATTTAAAAGTGAAAGTGGGTGTGACTATTAGTAATTAAAAGTTAAGGCGAGTGTTGTGCTTTTTATGTAAAAGTGAAAGCAGGCACGGCATATGTAAAAATTACAGCGTAGGTCCCATGCCGTTTGGAAAAGATCAAATGACCGTAAGGGCTGCATTCCGTTACACTACACCAACAAGGAGGGTGGGGAAAAGGAATTGAGAGCAGGGGGAGGGGGGGGGGGGGGGGGGTTGGGGTGGCTGAAGGAGCATTAACAGCGCGGCGCTTGTGAAAGGGCGCTTTGCTGATAATGTATGCGTGTCACACACTTGTAAATTAAATAAACCAGTGCTGCATAATGACTACCCCAGCCTTCCACCCAGGGGCACCCAGCCTACCTCCACGCCAGACGCTGCCTGCCAGCTCCCAGCCTCTGGATCTCCGAGCGAGATAATCTGGACCCGACAGGGGGAGGGAGGGAAAATGAAAGAGCGCCTTGTGCGCGCTATAACAAGGCGGAAGAGACGCGAGACGCCGGCGGCCGCGCACATGCACATCTCCTGTCCTAGTAGTGATCGGGAGAGTGACAACTGAATGCAGCGCGCAGAAGAATGGGGAGGAGCAGTCATGGAAAGCAGCAAATATCTTTTGAAACCCAGTCCATTGGAAAAGGGGATATTAGGGTAGGTTCAGATTTGAAAGCTTTTCCTAATGGATGAAAGAGTTGCCCTCTGCGTTTGTGATGAGGAGTAGACACCATGAATGGAGCGTGTCAAGATGTTCACTTTTGCGAGTCATGTTCTTTTGCTATATGCTGTTTTTAAGTAAGATGGTGTTTGTGAGGATTATGGTACCCTCTGGTAAGGAGATAATCGTGCACTGGGGCATCCTGCACACGCGCTCGTGAAGGCATATGAAAAAGACAAAGTTGCGAAGAGCGTGCGCTATCACAAAGCAGCGTCCCGCGAGTGGTAAAGCCACGCCGTGCGCGTGCCCATGTGTGTCCGGAACCGAGCTGATAGACAAGCCGTGAGCATGCACATCGGCTGTCTGGGAAAGTGCACATCTCCTGTCCCCCTTCCAAACTCAAGTCGATGACAATAGATCTATCTAGCGAGCAGCTTTGCTGCGTCGCTAGGTGAGACCTAAAAAGGGCAAAAAACCTTCTCCGTCTTACCTAGCTATACAGTACATTTGTGCTTTTGTTTGTTTTGTAATATTGCTTATGCATGATTTGGATCCTGAGCTGGTTTTCTTCCTTACACAAGATAAACACAAGATATTTAAATGATATTGGTAGTTGAAAGGAACCCCATTAATAAAATGGTGAGTGCAGGTAAACTGATGCATGTTTCCTAAGAATACATTGATGTATCTTATCATTTGCAATTGGGGTTATGCAGAGCTAAAGAGGCCATCCATTAGGAATTGGGGAAGAATTTGTTAATCATATGAACCTATTCTTAATATTACTGAAGGATACTCTTTTTATCACTGAACCATTTCTTCATATTTCTGAAACCTTTTCGCAATATCCCTGAAGGTTTGTCTTTAAATTTACTGACTGATCTGCCTTATAGAGGTCTGCTGTGCTGCAAAAACTAAATTATTATTGGAATTGTTTTTAAAATTCCTCCCTGTACTGAATATCATTGTTCAGTTATTTTCAGATGGTTTCATAAATAACAAAACCTAATGTCTCGAATGTCATTTTAATTCAACAGGGGAACAAGCTATGAAAGTGCAAAGTGGGAATGGCGAAATGGAAAAACGTGCAATAAAACTTCAGTGCAAAGCTTCCTCCAAAAAGGCTAGAGTGAAGGTGATCCAGATATCTGAAAATTATACCAATTATAGAAGGCACCTATGGTCAACAGTTAATTGGAAACGTAGAGCAGAATACACTACGCAATATGCAATTGATTCCATAAATGACACATATGCTAGCGTCCAAGAAGCAACATCCACAGCTCAGAAACCATCTACAAATATTGAGAGAGAAAGTGATTTGTGGAATGCACAGGTTTTTACGAGTCAAGAAAGTGGGAAGTATTCCTGTGGATTGTATGTTCCTCCTGACGGTAAAAAACGTTTTGCACCCAACATGAGGCTTACAGAATGCCAAACCATGCCAATCAAAGCGTCTCTTAAAGAGAAGCGTTTTCAATGCTCACTATGTGGAAGAAGCTTTAATCAGAAGGGACATCTTAATCGTCATCAGAGAACACATACAGGAGAGAGACCTTATCATTGCCCTGAATGCAACAGATGTTTTAGTCATAACCATAGTCTTCTACGTCACCAGAGAATACATTCAGGAGAGAGCCCATATCAATGTGAAGTTTGTCTGAAATTTTTCAAGTGGAAGGAAGGTCTTCTTAAGCATCAGAAATCCCATATAGACCATCAAAATAGCCAAGAATAAAAAGTCTCCTTTAGAAACCACAATCTGAAAGAAACACGTTAGTATTAGATTCCTTACCTTAGAATATCCCCAGGCGTCAGACTGGATCCGGAAATTTTTGCGTAGCAATACCCCTGCGCGTCGTTAGGCGTCGTCTCCGGCTCCGCGTTCGTCGTCGGCGTCGTCTGCGCCGGAATGACGTTTTCGGAGTACTTAGACGCCGCCTATGCGGCTGACGTCAGTTCTTCTTTTTTCCGCGCTAGCTAGCGCAGATCCGGAGAAGCTCTACCCCTTAGTCACTTTTTGACTAAAACTTTTTGATCATTTTTGATCTTCTTCGAGTCGCTCGACTCTTCAGGTGCCGGTAGGGATGCCCGGTTTCAAACCCTGCTCGAGGTGTAGTCGACTGATGTCAAGTACCGACCCCCATCGCCGGTGTCTGCAGTGCCTAGGCCTCGACCACGACGACCGTTCCTGCTCCGACTGTCGAGCTCTGACGTCGAAGGCTAGGCGGGAGCGGTCCCGCAGGCGCCTCGAGCTCCGGCAGTCGGCCCGCGTCATTCGAGGTCCCGGTCCATGGGAGGTCGAGGGATCGGTCGCGGGGACGGAGCCCTCGCAGCTCCGGAAGTCGGCATCGGTCTTCTGGTTCCTCAGGTAAGAGGCATGAGAGGTCGGAGCGGCGTCATCGCTCCTCCGACCGCCCCGACGCTCGCCCGACGCGGCCGGGGTTTTGGGTGGCACCGCCCTCGCGGCTCAGCAGTTGCTAGCGCCGCATCCTGCCCCATACCTTCGGGTCCCTGAACAGGGTGCGGCGCCGGAGGAGATCGAGCGGTACCTCATGGCCATGAGGTCGCTCTCTTCTCCAGCGGACCCCACGGCGCCTTCGGGCCCAGTGGGTCCGGCTTCGGGGCCTAGCGGGTCGAGTGCTCCGGCACCGACGCCGCAGACGGCTTCGGCCTTGGCGCTGCCGGCGACTTCGGTCCCGGCGCCAAAGGCCGGCTCCGGGTCCGGGTCGACGCCGGTCGACCTTACGACCTCGCCGGCGCCGTCCCCAAGGGTGCCACCACCGGCGCCGACTTCGGTCGACGCCGGCCCCAGTTCTTCGGTCAATCCCGTTCAGCCGTCGACACGGCCCCGTTGGGCGCCTTACGAGACGGCTCTGGGTACATTCTACTTTAATGAACGGGCCCCAATTATGATCCTGGCTACCAGGCATTGGGTGATGATGAGGACTGGGAGGGGTCTGAGGACCCTCTGACAAAGGAATGTCAGGACCAAACGGACTGGACAGGGGAGCTTGAGGAAGCCAGCGGCCTGGATCTTTCCCCAGACACTGGTTTTGTCTCCCCTCCGACTGTGGCTACGGAGGAGGGGGCAGCCTATAGCGTAGTTCTGATGCGGGCAGCTAAGGCCTTAAACCTTACACTCCTCTCAGTGGCCGTGAGGACTAATCTCCTCACCGAGGTCCTCAAACGGCAGTCAAGCTCGGTCGAGCCTCTGCTGCCGTTCAATGAGGCCTTATGTGACGTTCTGCTGGGCACCTGGTCCAAGCCCGCCTCAGGACAGCCTGTGGACAGGAACGTGGCCAGACGCTACCGCCCGGCTCCGGGTGACCCAAGTTTCCTGTCGACCCACCCAACCCCCGAGAGCCTGGTTATCCAGGCCTCTAACTCCCAGACCGCATTCCCGTCGGCACCTCCCGACAGGGAATCCAAGAGGTTTGAACAGTTTGGCAAGAAGGTGTTCTCGTCCCTTAGTCTGGGACTGCGGTCGGTCAACACCGCATGCCTCTTGGGCCGCTACACCCACATCCTGTGGGACACGGTTGTGGACGTGCTGCCACAATGCTCTGAGGAGGTCAGGGCTAAACTCACCCAAGCCCTGGCGGAGGGTCGAGATGCGGCACGGTACTCTAACCGGTGCGGACTGGATACAACCGATACGCTAGGCAGAGCGATGGCCACAACAGTGGCGGTCAAACGCCACGCCTGGCTACGGTGCGCCAATTTTTCGGCCGATGTCCAGGGCACGCTTCTGGACATGCCGTTTGATGGCCGTTGCCTGTTTGGCGACCAGGCAGACCACGCGCTTGAGTGCTTTAAGGACTCTAGGGCTACGGCCAAGTCCTTGGGCCTCTCGGCCCCGCGCCAGCAAATGGGTGCCTTTCGCTCCTTTCGTGGCCAAGGAAGGGGCGCCCCCACACGGGCCGTCAGCCACACACCGCAGCAAAATGTCCAGTGCGGTGGCGGCCGTGGGAACCGCCGGGGAGGCGGTCGGGGTCCCAGGCGAGGCCAGTCCGCACCCGCTCCCGCAGCTCCCGCCTCAAAACCTTCCTAGTCCGAGTTTTCAGGCCCATGTGACGCTAGTGGGGGGCAGGGTCCGCCATCACCTCTTCCACTGGCGCACAGCCACATCGGACAAGTGGGTGCTGCAAATCGTCCGAAGGAGCTACTCCCTCCCCTTCGAGTCGACCCCTCCAGCCATGCCACCGCGGTTCCACCTCGTGTCGGGGGACCACTTGCAACTTCTGCAAGAGGAAGTTACGGCCCTCTTGGCCAAAGGGGCCATCAAGCGCGTTCCTGGGCCAGAAGTAGGGTGTGGTTGCTACTCCCACTACTTTCTGGTCCCCAAGAAGGGCAAAGGGGGCCTACGCCCTATCTTGGACCTACGGAGCGTCAACGGCTTCCTCCGGAAAGAGAAGTTCAAGATGTTGACTTTAGCTCAAGTCTTGACTGCCCTAGACCCACAAGACTGGATGGTGGCGTTGGACTTGCAGGACGCCTACTTTCACATCCCCGTCCTGCCGGCCCACCGACGTTACCTACGGTTCACGGTAGGCCTCGAGCATTTTCAATTCACCATGCTCCCCTTTGGCCTCACAAGCGCCCCACGGGTGTTCACGAAAGAGATGGCGGTGGTCGCAGCTCATCTGCGCAGGTTGGGGGTTTCAGTCTTCCCCTACCTCGACGACTGCTTGTTGAAGGCGGGCTCGCCCCAACAGTCTTCAACCACCTCCAGATTACGGCGGATCTCCTGCACCAGCTGGGGTTTTCCATCAACGTGCCGAAATCACACCTGTGCCCCTCTCAGAAGCTCCTCTTCATCGGAGCTGTTCTGGACTCGCCGCAGTTTCGGGTTTATCCTCCCGAGCAGCGAGTCCGGGATATTCAGGCGTTGATTCCCATCTTCCAGCCGCTATCCCGGGTTTCGGTCAGGTTGACGCTGCGGCTCCTGGGGCTGATGGCTTCCTGCATCCTTCTGGTGCATCACACCCGGTGGCGGATGCGGGCTCTGCAGTGGGACCTGAAGTTTCAGTGGGCCCAGCATCAGGGCAACCTGTCCGACCATGTCCTGATCTCGGAGGGCACTGCGAGACAGTTGCAGTGGTGGCTCACGGACCGCGATTGGGTCAACGGCAGATCCCTCTCCCTTCCCCAACCGGAGCACGTGGTTGTGACAGACGCGTCCCTCCAGGGCTGGGGAGGCCACTTGGGAGAGGCGGAGATCAGAGGCCTCTGGTCTCCGGCGGAGTCCCAGCTCCATATCAACCTTCTGGAGCTGAGGGCGATTCGTCTAGCACTGAAAGCATTCCTCCCCTCTGTTCGGGGGAGTGTAGTGCAAGTGTTCACGGACAACACCACCGCCATGTGGTACTGCAACAAACAGGGCGGTGTGGGGTCCTGGACCCTCTGTCAAGAGGCTCTGCGTCTCTGGCAGTGGCTGGAACATCAGGGCATGACCCTGGTGGTTCAACACCTGGCAGGTTCTCTGAACGCCAGGGCGGACGAACTCAGCCGACAGTGCTCGATTGATCACGAATGGCGTCTGAACTCGGACGTGGCGCAAGGCATCTTTCAGCTCTGGGGAGAGCCTTGGTTAGATCTATTCGCCACTGAAGAGAACGCGCAATGTCATCAGTTCTGCGCGTTGGAATTTCCAAGGCGGCACTCGCTCGGTGACGCATTTCGTCGCGAGTGGAGTTGCGGTCTATTATACGCCTTTCCGCCTATACCACTTCTGCCCAGAGTGCTGAAGAGGATCAGGCGCGACCGGGCCCAGGTAATACTTGTGGCTCCGGACTCGGCTCGAAGGTACTGGTATCCCGAGCTACTCACCATGTCAGTCGGTCCCCCGATCCGTCTGCCTCTTCAGGAGGACCTTCTGTCGCAGCAGCAGGGGACGGTCCTCCACCCGAACCTGTCCAGTCTCCACCTCCATGCTTGGAGATTGAGCGGCGACAGTTGAGGCCATTTGACTTGCCTCCTGAGGTTTGTGATGTTATTCTGGCAGCCAGGCGTCCCTCCACTAAGTCGGTATACGCCTGCCGGTGGAACAAATTTGTGGCATGGTGCACAGCAAAGGCTGTGGATCCCCTTTCTGCCCCTCTTTCTGAAGTTCTTCTCTTCCTTCTTTCTCTTGCCCAGCAGGGCTCTGCTCTGGGCACTTTCAAGGGCTACCTTTCTGCCCTTTCAGCCTTCCTGAGGCTCCCTGATCAGCCTTCCTTGTTCAAGTCCCCTATAGTAACCCGCTTTCTGAAAGGCATCACACACATGTTTCCACCTGTCCCTTTTGTGATGCCTCAGTGGGACTTGAACCTCGTTCTTACTTTCCTGATGTGCGCTCCCTTTGAGCCACTTCACTCTTGTCCTCTCCGTCTTCTCACCTTAAAGACGGCTTTCCTGGTTGCCATCACCTCTGCCAGAAGGGTGAGTGAGCTCCAGGCTCTATCTTGCAAACCTCCCTTTCTGTCTGTGCATCCAGACAAAGTGGTATTGCGTACAAAACCATCTTTCCTGCCCAAAGTAGTCTCTGCTTTCCACATCGGGCAGTCCATCACCTTACCCTCCTTCTTCCCGCCTCCGCATCCCTCAAAGGATGAAGAGCGGCTCCATCGTCTGGACCCAAAACGTGCGCTTTCATTCTGTGTGGATCGCACACGCCAGTTCCGGGTGGACGACCAACTCTTTGTTGGCTACGTGGGTGCGAAGAAAGGACGGGCGGTGCATAAGCGGACCATCTCTCGGTGGGTTGTCTTATGCATCAAGGCGTGCTACTCCTTGGCTAGGAAGGAGCCTCCAGTTGGGCTGAGAGCCCATTCCACTCGGGCCACGGCTTCTACTACTGCCCTGGGTCGGGGAGTCCCCTTGCAGGACATTTGCCTGGCGGCAACGTGTGCCTCGCTGCACACCTTTGCGAGGCACTACTGCCTGGACAGTCAAGTCTGGAGGGATGGCTTCTTTGGCTGTTCCGTCATACAGGACTTCCTGGTGTGAGTATTGGTTCGCAGGCCCACCTCCGGGGTTGGTATTTCTGGGGTATCTATTCTAAGGTAAGGAATCTAATACTAACGTGTTTCTTTCAGATGAACAAGTTACTTACCTTCGGTAACGATATATCTGTAAGAAACATTAGTTAGTATTAGATTCCGTACCGCCCCACCCATCCCCGATCTGCGAACTGATACCTAGGGTTAAGGTTCTTCCCCTTTCAGGGCCCTAGTTTCTTGGCACCAGTGTTGGTTCTACCATGGCTCTGCGTTTCTGGCGCGGAAAAGCTGTGGCTAAGAACTGACGTCAGCGGCGCAGAGGACGCCGACGACGAACGCGGAGCCGGAGACGACGCCTAACGACGCGCAGGGGTATTGCTACGCAAAAATTTGCGGATCCAGTCTGACGCCTGGGGATATTCTAAGGTAAGGAATCTAATACTAACTAATGTTTCTTACAGATATATCGTTACCGAAGGTAAGTAACTTGTTCGTTAGTGTCTGCAATGGAAATACTACAAATAAAACAGAAGAGCGAACAGAGAACTTTGAATCTGAGGAACATACCTGAATAATGGAAAAATACCTGCTTTAGAAAATTCAAACTAGAACTTGTAAAGTCAATAAAAAGGTGAACAAAGTTATGCATGTTTATTCTGATGAACATATTCTTATCACAGAAAGAGAACTGAAGTAAGATCAGTAAAAATACGAGCTAATGTAATTACATCAGAGATAAATGTAATTAATTGGGATAACAGTAAGACAAGATGTCCACAGCATAGTCGAAACCCAAAGCAGAAAAATACTGACAACTTTAGAAATACAAAATTTAAAACACAATGAATAAGAAAAATCACAATGGTAAAGAAGTTCTAAAATGCAAGATTTGTTTTTTTCTGAAATGGAGACATGAGAAATGTTGGGATTTCACAAAACTTTTCTAACATTGCAGCCTTTTTGGATTAAAGTCCATAATTTATATGAATAAAAATAAAAAGAGAAGCCAAAGTTATTTCTCACATATTCTGCATCGAATTCAGGAAGGAATCAGAATTTATTAAAGAGTCAATCACCTTACAATTCACAACATTCCTAAAATTGAGCTAGATTGCTTCAGTTCGGTTGCGTCTGAAAAACTGACAACTTTTTAGGCATGCTACTTTTTTCAAAGTACTTTAAAAAGTAGGGCCTCTTGTTGCACCAGCTTTTCATTGTCAGCGTAATTTCGGAACCCAGGATAAAGTAATGACAGCCTAATTACCAAAAACAATACAGCATAGTTAACTTTCATATACCTTCCACGTCCAGCTAAAATAATTCCATAAAAACATCCTACCAGAAATAATTCACACTATAATATTTCAGTGGTCAGATAAGCAACAGCAACATTAGTCAATGGAGAAGGCACTCCTAGGTACTTATTCAAGAGAGGTTGAGCAGGGCTTCACCTCAAGTTCACAGACTCAATTCCCACTCAACAATCTACTAGTGTCCTCCTCCTTGCATTGTATGCTTAATAAAAAGCAGATTCTAAACTTATACTTTAAATTTTTCTGATTTTGCTTCTATTTTTTTTATTTAACCAGGTATTTCAATTGTTATTTTAATATTGTTTACATTTTAGTATGTTTTTTAAAGTTTCAGTAATTCTAACTATATTTTATTTCCACTAATATTAGTAAACCTATTTTGTATTTATTTTGATTAAAACATTGTGTCAAATATATTAATAAATTAATTGTTTACGCTTTTATTGACATGCTTGCTCTGAGCTGTATCTGAGCCTTGGGATTGGGGGAAGCGTTAGAGAAAAAAAAAAAATATATATATATATATATATCACCTTGCAACTTGCCTCGTCGCAGGGGGAGCACTCGGGAGCTGGTGCCATCGCCGGGATCAAGGCAGTATCCCGTTTCAATATCCACACACAAGTTTCGAAATTGATGGCACTCCACTCGGGAATTATTAACAGAGTTTTTATTTCACAACTGTGATCGCCTACGCGTTTCGAACGTAGCGTTCTTGATCACGGCAGATTTTCAGACAGTGTGTCCCTTTTCACTTTTTCAATATATACACATGTGACACACATTGCAATGTGGGCATTGTAGTTAAATTTGTTTCATTTAACCAAAGTGCATTTTTTATACATTTATGTGATATGCAATATTGTACACCGATTGTAAGAACATCAATGCATCAATTACATTTAGGATCTTTAAAGATCAATAATTATCGGACTGAGTGCCTTTTTCTTGCCATGCATGTGGTGTCTGTGACATAAAGATATGTGTTAGTGAGATCAATTACTTCCAGTCTTAATGTAGTATTTGCGGTGGTGAGCGTACCCTGTGCGACTGTTTATTTGTGTGCAATGTTGATCTATGAACTCAGGTTCAGTATTGATGGCATAGCTCTTGCAGTGTTGCACTAGTGGGTGTGGCTCTATGGTTCCTGGGCTGAGTGCCCTTGCCACCGCAATCGAATACCACAGGTGGCTGGAAGTGTATATTGCTGTGTGTGCTTTAAGTCATAACATTCGTGCAGGCATAGATGTGTGTTTGTTAACAATCATATTGACAGTTTCCGGTAGTCCAATCATTTCAATTATTTCAGTTATAGATGAACATGTAGTTCAGCATCTGTGTTGAGTCCCAACGGCTGTATGGTTTTAAATCTCATGATTAATTTTGACTCAAGTCGTCTCAGTTTCAATTTCCTGCCCCCTCCACGCTCATGTGGAGGTATAGTAGCCAAACCGGAGTATGACATGTTCATCCATGTGTATCCAGGGTGGCTTGATATATGTTTTGCCATGGCATAAGAGAAGTCTTTCTTCTGGATCGCACGTGTGTGTTCAAGGATGCGTTTTTTCAATGGGCACGTCGTACTTCCAATATATCTTTTGCCGCAGTGGCATTGGAGTAGGTATACGACAAATGGAGTTTCACATGTTATTTGTTGCCTTACTTCAAATTTCTTCCCAGATGGATCAGACATGTTTTTTAGATTCTTTCCGATTTTGCATGCCTTACATACTAGGCATTTGGTGAATCCTGCTTGTTTTGTTTCTAGTCACGATGAGTTCTTTCTAAGTTCGAAGTGGCTGTGTACCAGGTGGTCTGACAAATTCGGAGCTCTTTTATAGGTGATCGATGGTCGTTCTCCTATGTCATTTCCAATGTCAACGTCCTTTGTCAGTACATGCCAGTACTTCGTCATGATTTTTTGTATTTTATAACTTTCCTTCGTGTATCTGATTATCATTCTGGGATGTTCCTCCATTGTTGTTTCTTCCATCACACCTGTGCTAGGAGTCATTTGTTCATATGTATTCTTTCTCTTGCCCAGTAGGGATTTTTTGTTTGACTTAACATTTCGTTTCTGTTTCTGTCTCTTGCTGCTTTCTCCCCTCTTATTATGTCAGTCTTTTTGTATCCTCTCTGTTGGAAACCAGTTTGGTATCTTCAAATTTCCGTTCCATTTCGCTCGCTTCAGAGCAGTTCCTCTTCATCCTGAGTAGCTCTCCGTAAGGTATGCTTTTCTTAAGAAATAATTAAGAATAAGAAAAATCACAATGGTAAAGAAGTTCTAAACTGCAAGATGTGTTTTTTTCTGAAATGGAGACATGAGAAATGTTGGGATTTCACTAAACTTTTCTAACATTGCAGCCATTTTGGATTAATGTCCATAATTTATATGAATAAAAAAAAAAAGAGAAGCCAAAGTTATTTCTCGCATATTCTGCATCGAATTCAGGAAGGAATCGGAATATATTAAAGGGTCCATAACCTTACAATTCACCACATTCCTAAAATTGAGCTAGATTGCTTCAGTTCGGTTACGTCTGAAAAACGGACAACTTTTTGGGCATGCTACTTTTTTCAAAGTACTTTAAAAAGTAGGGCCTCTTGTTGCACCAGCTTTTCATTGTCAGCGTAATTTCGGAACCCAGGATAAAGTAATGACAGCCTAATTACCAAAAACAATACAGCATGGTTAACTTTCATTTACCTTCCACGTCCAGCTAAAATAATTCCATAAAAACATCCTACCAGAAATAATTCACACTATAATATTTCAGTGGTCAGATAAGCAACAGCAACATTAGTCAAGGGAGAGGGCACTCCTAGGTACTTATTCAAGAGAGGTTGAGCAGGGCTTCACCTCAAGTTCACAGACTCCATTCCCACTCAACAATCTACTAGTGTCCTCCTCCTTGCATTGTATGCTTAATAAAAAGCAGATTCTAAACTTATACTTTAAATTTTTCTGATTTTGCTTCTATTTTTTTTATTTAACCAGGTATTTCAATTGTTATTTTAATATTGTTTACATTTTAGTATGTTTTTTAAAGTTTCAGTAATTCTAACTATATTTTATTTCCACTAATATTAGTAAACCTATTTTGTATTTATTTTGATTAAAACATTGTGTCAAATATATTAATAAATGAATTGTTTACGCTTTTATTGACATGCTTGCTCTGAGCTGTATCTGAGCCTTGGGATTGGGGGAAGCGTTAGAGAAAAAAAAAAAAAATATATATATATATATATCTATATCTCAAACTCCAGCCCTTCTCTTTAAATTCATCGAAGGAAAACAAAGCCCTGCTGTGCGTTTTTTTGAGAAAATCTATTCCTCAGCCATTTGTCAAACACGTTTCAAGTGTGTTGCACCCTTGTTCATTGACAAGGAGATTTTGAAATTCGCTGCCATTTTAATACAATTTACACGTGATTTAAAAAAAAACTACAACATTAGTGCATTGGTGAAAAGACTCGTAGTTCGTAATATTTGTTTGTTTCTTCTGGATGGCATATTAAACCTCTATGACTTGTGTGACCTCTTAATTCGATCTCACATGTCACTAATTCATGCTTAATGCAAAAACAAATACATATGCTTTGCACAACATTTATACATTTAAATTTTTTAAAATAAATGCGTGAAATATAGCCGCAGTGGGCAAGTACTTTGCAAAACTATTCAGTATAGCCCCAGTGGGCGTAAGCCAACCTATTTTCATACAATGAAAAACCTACAAACCAACAAAGTCATACTACGTGAATTTAAAAACATTCATTTTCTCATGTTCTAGATATCCTAATGTTTTACCAATAAGAACCTTTTACTACTCTATAAATGCGTGTACAGGTCTTCTTCCATGTTCAAACCTCCTGGCTGTTTAGTATTCAGTTCTACAATATAACGTGACTCAAGTCTCCTCAACTTCTTCTCTCGATCTCCACCCCTCTGATTCTTTTCTACCGCATCAATCACATAGTACGTTAGCCCTTGTACATTTTTATTATGACATTTTTCAAAAGGACGGGCAACGGGGTATGATCTATCTCCATTTTTTACAGCTTTCAAATATTGGAGAATTCTTTTGTGTACTTCGAAGATTGTGCTGCCTACATACTTCATACCGCAGGGCACTGAGGCACGTAGACCGCAAAATCTGACTTGCAGTTGTATTTGCTTCGAATCTTTTTTGGATGTTTACTCAAGCTTGTTTCGTAAGTTTTAGTATTTGTGCCGTGTTTACAAGCTTTACACCTGACACACTTTACAAAGCCTTGACGTTTAGTTAGCCACGTAGATTTTGGTTGTGGTTTCCTCAAGGTATTCCTGACTAGGGCTTGCTTGAGAGATTTCATCTTCCTAAAAGTGATCTGAGGTCTCTGGGGGACTGATATTCCTAGAATAGGGTCATTTTTGATCATGTGCCTGTGTTTATTCAAAATACCCCTCAATTTCTCACGCTGAGTACTGTATGTGGCCTTGACGCCCATTGGGCAAAGTTTGCGCAGGACAAGATTCATTTCATTCATTCATTCATTCAATTCTAGCTTGTTGGGTGAAATCTTTTTTCTTTTTAGTATAATTTTTATCAAACAAGACATCTTTCCTTTTTTTCATCTGCTTTAAGGATTGCTTGATCAATCCATTCATCTGGATATTTCCTTGTTTTAAACCTTTGCTTCAAAACTTTCATTTGCTTTTTTAACTCTACCTCATTACTACAGTTACATTTAGTCCGTAAACATTCACCATAGGGAATGCTCCTCTTCAGATTTACTGGGTAGAAGCTTCTGGCATGCAACAGTGTATTAGTAGAGGTGGGTTTCCTGAATAGTTTTGTTTCTGCCTTACCATTCTCAATGTAGATAGTTAGGTCTAAGAAATGTACGCTTGTTTTGCTCACTTCACTGGTGAATTTTAAATTCAGATCAATATGTTGCAATTCATTGATGAACTGTTTTGCTTGTTATTCGGTGCCTTTCCACACTAAAAACAAATCATCAATGTATCGACTCCAGTGTAGGATGTGTTTTTCCCATTGATGATGATATTGCGATCGGACCACCTGCTCCTCCCACCAGCCCATATGCAAATTAGCATAGCTGGGGGCAAAGCAGGTGCCCATCGCTATTCCAAAGACTTGATGAAACAATTCTTCATTAAACAAAAAATAATTATTATTTGTGCATTTCTCAATCATGACTAATAACATTTGAGTATGGGAACAGAGTGAAACTGGTCTGGTGCCCAAAAAGTATCTCACTGCTCTTAGGCCATCCTCCTGACGTAT
The DNA here is from genome assembly GCF_964263255.1 of Lissotriton vulgaris. Lineage (NCBI taxonomy): Eukaryota > Metazoa > Chordata > Amphibia > Caudata > Salamandridae > Lissotriton > Lissotriton vulgaris. The sequence goes on from NC_141693.1 coordinate 1,222,673,531, forward strand.
ACTCGTATATAGAGTGGACACATCTATAGTTATTAAAAGGTAGACACCACACAACTGTTGTGGTAATACTAGATCAGTATTACCAATGCTGTGTAATTCTAGGGTGGAATAATACCTCAGAATTATGATTAATTCATAATATACTTTTATGTAATGGGGAATAACATGCAAAAATCATTGTTGCTGCAATGATTTTATTATGATTTTTTCGAATTCCAGTCCTTTTTTTGCTGGAGCAAATCCACCAGTTTTGATGTAGTGAAATTGTTCGTGGGTTCCCTACAGTAAAACTGTATGCATATTACAGAGCTGTGCGGTAATACTGGAATGCTGGTGTGTTACACCTGTTTATGCCCAAATTGGTATTAAGGCCCCATTTGTAATGTCTGGCCACTGAGTGAACTACTTTATTCCTTTATTCGTTATATTATCAATGTCTCTTGTCAGATCAGAGCCTGTTCTTGAGATTTAAAATTGCTAAATTTAGGTGGACAACCCAATACCTTCAAACCAAGTGAGTGAAGCAAATAAAAAAGTGAACCGGGAGCTTCATATATCACAAAGCTTCCATCTTGTGGGTGTTTACATGCATCTTCTTTGCAGATCTGTACTGCAAATCGTATTGTACCCAGTAGAAAGTTTGATGCTTCAAATGTGTGGATGTGGTAGTAGGACAATAAATATCAATGTATTCATGAGGCTGGAATTAAAACGCCACATTACGACGTATACTTCAAAGTACCAGTTATGAAATCATAAATACAAGGATATGTTGACTTTTTATCTGATCATCCTTTAAAAAAATGGATTGTCATGCAGAAATATAATATATGAGGCCAAAAACCTTTATAAAAACGACCTACTGATATGTATTGTTCTTTCATTTGATTGGACGATCATCGAGTTGATGGCATATAAAAGCCACGATCATGCCCTGTTGGTAGCTTTAGGGATATGGAACATGCAGTGTCAAAAGCAGGTTTCCACTTAATTCAAGAAGTCAGTGTTCCATTCCTGTCCACACACTGAACAAAGAACATTCATTAAGCTTTAAGAATCCGATTATACAAAGGGGAAGCCAAGCCTCCAAGTATCTACAAAAGTTTACAAGCCAAGTTGTAAGAATTACAAGAAGGGGAGGAAAGAGAAAATACTTGTTCTAAGCAGATTGCAGCACTCCAAGAAGGGTGCTTAGTCTTGAACATTTTGCTCAGAACTTGACATGACTGGATAACAAGACCCAACAAAAAAACTGTAATATGCAGTTACCGCCTTTAGTACTTTAAGTCATCCAACATAATGTTTTTTTTTTTTTTTAGAGCTGTCTAATCCATTAGGATTATTGCAAGAAATGTTCACTAATGAGGAACAAACTTACAGTGCCTGATTCACACACTCCATTTTCTAGTATAAAAATTAGTACTATAACAGTAATACGGCTGACATACTACAAAATACTATTCACAGACATACAGCTGGAGACCTGTGTCTCTTCTATTTTTCTGTGAGGAGATCTCAGACAAGCTGGCGGAGACCTCAACACATGTAGCTATACAATGTTTTACTAAATGTCAGAGGGTCATGGGGGAGTAGCTGAAAAATGAGGACTATTTAATACTAAAGGAGACATGGTAATATGAACAATTGTAATATGAACACACCCCACAAAGGAGTGAATCTATTGCTATTCACAAACTGCACTTTTAACATTACTACAGCTCTAACCATGTCAAAACAAGCTGAAATATACTCCAGATCATGCTTAGAGTAAGTCAGGTATCACCTATGGTCACTCACAGGTTTGGTGACACACTCTGGTTCGGTGATTCACTCCCACAGAAAACAAAGGAGGCAGGACGACAAAATAAATAGGAACTAATGTTAAAATAATTCAATGATTTCCATATATATATATATATCCAGCTCTGGTCCGCTCCTATCCTGAAAGTTTTGTGGTGATTTGTCAAGTGGGGACCGAGAAAAAAGGGGGGTCCCAAAACGCGTTTTCCCCATGCAATTTCCCATAGGACCTTTAGCCACAGCTACAGCTCGAACGGCTGAACGGAATTACGCCAAATTTGGCAAAGAGGTAGTCCTCAGTTCTGACTTGTCCCTTTTGCTCATATGGTGTCAATCTGTTCAGTAGTTCCTGAGAAAATTACAGTTAAAGTCATTTATATATCTATGGGCGCAGTGGATCCGCGGAGTGTGCGAGGATTGTCATCGTACTATAAGCACACCCTTGCGATCATGCGTTGAATGTTAATTGGCTGTCAAGTGGTTGTCAACATTCGAAACCAGGAACTGTTGGCAGCCATTTTGTGCCTCGGTAGAAGCAAGGCTGAGGAAGTCAGTGGAATATGTGTGCAAAATGGAGAAAGGGGGCACAGTAGAAATAATTTTACCCTCGACTTGCTTAGGGGGTCCCACAATTATTATTATTTTTTTTAACCCGGTAGGTGCGTGTAGGACTGTGATGTATAATTAGTCCCCGGGGAGTTAAATACCGGGGGCAAAAGTATTACATTTTATGTGGGGCTCAGAGGGGCCCCCCAGCCTCGGGGATTGTCACCCCCCGGGCTAAAAAGAAAAAAATGGTGGGGGGAGGGGTCGAAAGTCCTCAAAGCCGCAGGGACCACCACTCCCCGGGGCTTTACGTATTGTGGGAGGGGGATTGTGTGGTCCCCCTCCTGGAGCACTTGAGGGCCCGTTACTGCCCGGGGCTACAAAAATAACATGGTTTGGGGGGCTGCAAGGTCTCCAAAGTTCTGTGACCACTACTCCATGGGGCTTTATGTATTGTGAGAGGGCCAGCTCCTGTAGTGTCCCGGGGTGTTCATCTCGCCCTCCCATAGCAAGGAAATCTGTTCGCTCTTTCAAAATCTAAATCTGTTTCCTTTTCCACATGGGGAGCTGCATGTTAGTAGCTCCCCATGGGGAAAAGTAATGGCGGCTCCCAAACGCATAGAAGGTGTGCACCAAAGGCCCTGGAGTCGCGCACCCTACAGATTATGAGTCGTGCATCCAGCGCATGCACACCAGAGTTCCGCTGGGTGCGCAACTTATAATTTTACCGTAAAAAAATAGCCCCTATCAGTAATTTCTAATAATGGGACCATATTCCCTGGATCTTATAAAAAAATGTTGGGGACCGTGGGGTGAGCCACAATGCCCCCAATTTTCCACTGGCTTCCCGCGGAGGTGTCTGTGCGCTGTTTTTCCCAAAGTAGTATATCCCATGCATTCCCACTGCATAGCAGTGAGTTCGCAATATTGGGTATGTAGACTTTTGCACCCCATTGACTCGGAATCGAAATTTGCCTAGCTTACGTAACGGTAAGTTTCAATTCTATTAAGGACACGGAGGCGAGGATTATGCTATATCTTCCTTCGCTTTATTAACATAAAGACTCCACAGCAGCTTAGGAAAAGATATAATAATAACAACAAAATGCTTTAAACATAAAGCATTGACGGAATGTTCAACAAATCAAACAACAACTCCCAAGAGTCTCTTTGTATAATGATAGTCCATAGTCCTTCTACTCTGTCCATCATCACTATAAAACCGGACTTCTCATCTTCTTCCTCCTCTTTCTTCGCGCAGATCACGCTTGAGCCTCATTGGTCCTGTTTAGCACCGTCGTTGCCTGTCGAAAAAGAACAGTATCAGCGAGGTGGTCCAGGAATGCGACAATAAGGCGAGGAGCATTCAGTGACTAATACAGTACCGACAATGTAAAGGAAAACGCTTTACTTACTGCCATACGGGTGGGTAGAGACACCACTGTAGCCTCGGTGGGATAATCCTCGCCTCCGTGTCCTTAATAGAATTGAAACTTACCGTTACGTAAGCTAGGCAAATTTCGATTCTATGTCAGGACCGGAGGCTTCAGATTATGCTAGTTCAAAGCTTACTTACCACCAACTGGGCCAAATCCACCACCGGCTTAAAATAAAACCTCTTAAAGGTGGAATCCGAGGACCAATCCGCCGCTCGCATCAGGTCCTCCAAACGAGCGCCCACCGAGAATGCCTTAGAGGCCATGGCCCCCCTGGCTGAGTGTGCTCCAAAGAGAGAAGTATTGATGCCCGCTTCTTGCATGACCCACCGCACCCACCGAGCAATAGTGGGCGAGGAGACAGCTTTGTGTGGCCTCCGCAGGGCAATCAACAACTGACGTTCGCCCGGAGGGCGTAACTCCAAGGTCAGGTCCTCATATGCTTTGAGGCATTGCACAACACACAACTTAGGAGTGTCAAGAAAAGCTGGATATGAAATGGACCGCGACGACGTTTTAGTGCGTCGGCCCACTGTAAAAGTAACCCCATCCGGGGAAAATATGCGAGCAGAGACATCCAGCGCGCGCACATCAGAAACGCGTCTACAAGAAATCAAACATAACAACATGGCTAACTTCGCCGATAGCTCCTTAAGAGACAGATAAGAATTGGCCGGCCAAGACAAGAACAAATTCAGAACCAAATTGACGTCCCAAAGGACGGAGTACCTAGATTCAGGAGGCAACGCGAGGCGGATAGCCCGCAGAAGCCGGCAAACAAAAGGATGTTCCCCTACTGGGTGGCCATCGATGTTGTCGTGGCCTGCCGAAATCGCTGATCGAATAGCATTGATATGCCAAGCCCTTGTCGGCTAAATGTGCCAGGAAATTCAGCACGGGAACGAGGCCCGCGACCAAGGGATCCAAATCCCTTCGTAAACACCAACGCATCCACTTAAGCCAAGCAGATCTGTAACGCTTCGTCGTACTATCGGCCCATGCCTTGGAGAGCAAGTGCTCAGCCGACCCCGAAAGGCCTGGGAGCGACCAGCGTCTCCTGAGCGCCTCCACGCCACGAGGCGGAGAGAGTTCTGCGTGACGAGGGGGTGAGGTTCCTGATCCGGATTTGTCAGGAGCAGAGGAAACGGGGGGAGTAGGATTGGAAAATCCCAAGAAAGTTCCAGAAGAACCGGAAACCACACTTGAGACCTCCAGAGTGGCGTAACCAACACCAGCTCCGCTCCCTGGCGGCGTATTTGGGCCGCCGCTCGCATTATCATGGAGAACGGGGGGAACGCAAACGGTTGTTCCCGACTCCAATCCTGCAGAAAAGCGTCCGTGGCCTCCGCTAGAGGGTCCGGCCTCCAGCTGAAAAAACGCGGCAGTTGGTGGTCGAGACGGGACGCAAAGAGATCCACCGAGAAGGGACCCCAGAGGGTGTGCAGCCACCGGAAAACCTCCGGGTCCAGTTTCCACTGGCTGGCGTCCCTGAGATGTCTGGAGTGCCAATCCGCCACCTGGTTGCACTGACCCGGCAGATACTCCGCCGTCACCGCAATGTGACGAGACAGGCAATAATCCCAGAAGTCCTTCGCCAAGTCCGCCAAGGCGCGGGAACGATGACCCCCTAGATGGTTCACGTAACGAACCGCCGAAATATTGTCCATCCGTAGCAGGACACAGGCCTTGACCGAATCTTTGGTCCAACAAGGAACTGCGAAGGAGCCCGCCAGGAGCTCCAAACAATTGATATGCAATCGTTGTTCTTCTGAAGACCAGGCGCCGCCGGTGGAAAAATCCCCGCACCGGGCGCCCCAGCCCGACCTGCTGGCGTCGGACTCTATGATAAGGTCCGGAGCCGAACCGAAGATCGCCCGACCATTCCACGCCTCCATGTGAGACTGCCACCATGACATTTCCTCCTTCACTTCGTCCGTGAGGGGGACCCACTGATCGTAACTCATCCCACGGCGCAGATGCTGCGCCTTCAGACGTTGGAGAGCCCTGTAGTGCAGTGGGCCCGGGAAAATCACCTGGATGGAGGACGAGAGAAGACCCACCACCTTGGCGATATGGCGCAGGGACGTACGATCCTTCGCGATCGTCTGCCGAAGCAGGTGTCGAATTTTTGCGACCTTCCGACCCGGCAGGCTCAAGACCGCCTGCACCGAGTCCACCACGAAACCTAAAAAGGTGATCCTCTGAGTGGGAACCAAAACCGACTTGGAGCCGTTGACCACAAACCCCAGTCTCTGGAGCAGGCCGACAGCTTGTCGCAGCTGGCCCGCCAACACCTCCGGGCACTGCCCCATGAGGAGGATGTCGTCCAAGTATACTAGCATACGGACCCCCTGACTTCTGAGAAACTCCACCACCGGGTGGAGAACCTTCGTGAAGCACCACGGGGCCGAAGAAAGACCGAACGGCAGAGCGGTGAATTCGAACACCTTGTCGTCCCACAGGAACTGCAGAAAACGACGATGAGGGGGGTGGATGGGGACGACCAAGTAGGCGTCCTTGAGATCCAGTCTCACCATCCAATCCCGAGGGAGGAGTACGTCTCGAAGGAGGTGGATACCCTCCATTTTGAAATGACGATAGACCAACCACCCGTTGAATTCCTTGAGATTGATCACAGGTCTCTTGCCCCCATCCGTCTTGTCCACTAAAAAGACGTTGCTGAGGAAACCGTGCGGGTGGCGCGTTGATAGACGGATGGCCCCCTTGCGCAGCAAGTCCGAGATCTCCCCGTCTATCAACCGTACGTCGGACTCCGAAAAGACCATTGGGCGCGGGGGCATCGCTTGCGTGGGCTGGTCGTAAAATTCTATATGGAACCCTCGTACAGTTTGCAATACCCAAGCGTCGGCAGTGAGCAATTCCCACTCCTCGTAAAAGCTTGCCAGCCGCCCCCCAATAGGAACTTGATCCAAACAAAGTACACTTACCGGGGGCATTTCCTTGTCCGGAGTTCTTCTTGAACCCTCTGCCTTCGAAGCGCTGCCCTCTGGTGGGGTAGAAGTTGGTATAGTTGGCAGAGGTCTGGTATTGACCTCTTCCGGTGCCTTGTCCTTTATTGGTCTGCTGGCCACGGCCGATCGCGCGGCCCCTACCGCGACCGGCCCCTCCGGAGAAATGCTGGTGAAACACCCTCTTAATGCTGGACTGGGCCTTACCCAGCGACGTGAACGTGTTCACGAACTTGCCCAGTTCCCTGATGAAGGGTTCGCCGAAGAGGCCCCCCTGGGCCACAGCACCCGCCTCCGACGAGGCCAGGTCCCCCAATTTCGGGTCCAATTTGATCAGGAGCGAACGCCGCCTCTCCGTCGACAGGGCGCAGTTGGCGTTGCCCAAGAACACTATCACCCTCTGGGCCCAATTCGAAAGCACCTCCGGGGAAATGACGGTGCCATTCGCCCTAGCCTCCTCTGCCATATCGAGGATCTTCGTGGCGGGCCCAACCGCATCCAACAATTTGTCCTGGCAGGCCCGCCAGGACCGATCGATCCCCTTCCTGGGGTCCTTCATAAATTTCGCCAGGAAGGTGGCCATCTTGGGATCCAATTCCGGGGTCATGGCCACTTTCCCCTCCAAAGTTGGCCGAGGGCACTCCCCCCGCAGGCAACCCCTTGCCTCCTTCTCCAGGGGCTTGCGCAGTCTGCCCGCTACAAATTTCGCCACCGTCTCCCCCGGTGTCCAGGCCGCGGAGCGGGGGTGGACGATCTCGTCCGGGTCCAGCATGCCCGACTCGTCTCGGGGCATCTCCTTGGCAGAGGGCGCTGGAAGCCAAGATCTGGACGACTCCCCGTCGTCGTCGGTGTCCGGAGAGTCGTATATCGGAGAGGCGGGGGCCGTAGACACGTCCCCTGAAGCGCCAGGGTCTACCAAGGGCGCAGGGGGCACCGCCGTTGCTTTTGCCAGGAAGGCGTCCCGAAGACGCTCAAACGCGCCCTTGTCCACACCTTGGGCCTCCGATGACGGCCCCTCCTTCCAAGGCCTCTTCGGGGCGGGTGGCAACCCGCCGGACGTCCCCGGGAGATCGGGGCTCAAGGGCACATGCGCCGATGCCAGCTTCGCGCATTCTTCCACGATGCGGGCGGAAAGGCGGTCCTCCATGGGCCCTACCACCTCCGTTATGCAGCGGTAGATGGAATTGTCCACCGCCTGGTAGAACTCGTCATCTTGCAGATAGGGGTAGGGTTCTTCCTCGTATTCCCCTTCCATCTCGGAACCAAGGCCAAATTCGGGGCACCCTGAAGGGCGGCAGTCGAGATAGAACTCGAATATGGGCAGGCCAACTGGCTGCGATCACGTTTTGGGCCAACTGACGTGGCAGGTGGGCTGCACCAACCCCCAAGCGCGCAGACCCTCCTCGCCGGGACCGGGTCTCCGCACCCCTCAAGCGCGCCAAGCCACACTTTGAATAAGAGGTGCACAAAGGACACCCGAAGGTGGTTCACGCGGTCAGAGCCGCAATACAGACCCCAACGGGGCGTCAAAAGCAGGAATTACAGACCCGGGGCACCAGGTGTCAGAGGGGTACGCGAGGGCTGGCCCTTGCGCAAGCAGACTCCACGGCGCGGCTCCTGGCACTGCGGAGGCGCGCCGAAGGGTCGGCGAGACGACAGGCCGCCCCCTGGCGGTCTACGTACGCACCGCACACAATTGGGAAAGAAAGATCGCGTAGGAACGAAGAACGTTCCCGCGACCGGGGACTCTGTAAGGGAATAAACCATGCAATGAGTCCCCCAACGATCGTACACAATACAATCAGTAATAACAAAAAATGGAGAAAACATGAAAAGCACTTATCTGGCTGCGGGAGCAGCGAAGAAAGAGGAGGAAGAAGATGAGAAGTCCGGTTTTATAGTGATGATGGACAGAGTAGAAGGACTATGGACTATCATTATACAAAGAGACTCTTGGGAGTTGTTGTTTGATTTGTTGAACATTCCGTCAATGCTTTATGTTTAAAGCATTTTGTTGTTATTAATATATCTTTTCCTAAGCTGCTGTGGAGTCTTTATGTTAATAAAGCGAAGGAAGATATAGCATAATCTGAAGCCTCCGGTCCTGACATAGAATTCAGAGGCAGATTTAGAAGCTCCTTGCACCACTTTTCCCATGTTAAAAGTGACACAAAAGTGGTGCAAGGGGCTCGTACATCTGCCCCTCAAACTGTTGTAACCTATCTATTCTCACTGCCCGGAGGTAATTGTACATTCCCACGCAGTCAAGATGCTGCACACTACCCACTCTCTCCTTTCACAGATGACTTGTCGTTGTTTCGGAAACAAGCTTCTTTGCTCCCCTTGTGTCATTGACCTGATTCAAAGAGGGTGCACTACGTGTCGAAGCAGTCTTCTCAGAAGTGTGTACGATGGCCATGCATCATCCCAGAATCCTCGAACGTTGAGTTTTAAAGGTGTTGGGGGGTGGGGGGGAGGGGGCCAATTTGTGAAACACAACCAGTAAGATAAAAAGGAAGTTAACATTGTGTGTCATTTTTTTTATCAAAGGAGAGAGGAAGTGAGAGAGTGACTGCAAATAATATTCGGAGCTCACCTTTCTGTCGCTGGTGTGTTTTTCACCAAGTGCCGGGACATAATGCACCCTGAAGCTCTACATCTAAAAGATAGTGAAAGAAAGATGTTATGATTGGTTTTGTTACTATCTTAATTTGGAGTAGAATTATATTGCCCTTCCACACACCTTCCCTCTCACATTTAAAAACAACTATTTGTATAGTTTACATTCCGGACGTTTGACCAATTATAAAAACGTTCTTGCTATTGGAAAAAAAATATATATATACATGCAATAAGATACGCTATATAGGACTGCCTACGCCTAAATCAATGCGTCGCTTTTTTGTTTCCAGTCTGCTGCAGCCCATCGACTCCCTCCGATGCGCACCTAGGCCTCATTGCTCACCTTTTCGTGGACAGGACACCTTCTGCATCATGCAGTCCCACTCTGCAAGAAGTCTCACATATCGAACAGGCAACTGTCCTTGTCCTCTCTGCCCTTAGCCGAGACGCCCTAACCCTGGCCTTTTATAGCCCTAGAAATCAGGTTTCCCCTTCAGCCAATGGGAACCCTAACCCTAACACTATCCAATCACAACACTAGCCCTAAAATGTAGAACCAATAGGCAAACAGGACCTTACAGACAATCTTAGTCCTGGTCCCACCCTACTCCCAACAACCAATAACATAGGAAGCCCTAGTAGCTACCCTAGCACTAGTCCCAACCCTACATTGATTGAATCACAGACCCAGAAACCTCAAATACCCAACCAATGAGGACACCAACCCTAATTAAATAGAAACACCAGATACAACCACCAATCAGTGTACACATGTACCAACCCCTAGCAGACCGTATAAGGTCCCAGCGACCTCAGACAAGGTTTGCTGGCCAGGGAGTTGGAAGCTGCTTCTCCAGTTCAGAATCTCCTAGGAGACAGACCGGCTAAATCCACACTTTGGACTTCTGCAAGTAAAGGCCTCACTAACTTGAAATCTAACAATACTGTTTGAATAAAACTTTACTCCCTCTCCTGGCCAAAAAAACGAAGTGCACAGTCCCTAGTAAACACAGTTTAAACAGCTCACAGAAGCAACCTCTGATGTAGAATATCCCTGTTACTGGGGGGGGGGGGGGGGGGGGGGAGGCTGGGGGGCTGGTTTCACTGACTTGTGAACACTAAATGGTGGCTGGGGGTGCACTGTTTTAACATACAGGTCTTAGCACAGACCAAAGAAGAAAATTGGAGGGAAAACTGAATCGTCACCAGGAATGAGAGGGATAAACTACAGAGTTTGGACTGCAAATCCTACAATTCACCACATTAAATGGAAGCCATCATGGGCAGGAAAAACCATAAGTTGAAAACACAAAACAGGTGATAAAATATGCAATCACGGGTAGGTTAAAACTACAATTTTAAACTGTAATAACCACTGGTAAAGACAGTAATCACAGAAAGGGCAAATCGTGTTTTTTAACAACTTTTGTTTTGGGGAAGAGACAGCACTAGTCTGCCTCCTTCCCATTTCCTGGACTCTGCTCACTGCAATCTGGGGCATAGGTAGGCTGCAACTCACAAGATGGAGGAGAAAGATTTGGGGTGCACCCAGGAAGGACTTAAGGGGCCTGGGCAGGTGTGAGGGGAGGGCTCAGAGTTGCCTGGTAGCTGAATAGCCAGTCCCCAGTCCAGGGTCTGCTGGCCTGGGGGTGGGGGCTGGGGAGCTGCTTTTCCTGTTCAGAATTTCCTAAGAAACAGACAAGCTCTATCCACACTTTGGACTTCTGCAGGTAACGGCCTCACTAACTTGAAATCTAACATTACTGTTTGAATAAAACTTTACTCCCTCTCCTGGCCAAAAAACGAAGTGCACACCTAGTAAACACAGTTTAAACTGCTCACAGAAGCACCCTCTGATATAGATTGTCCCTGTTGCTTGGGGGGGAGGCAGAGGGGACTGGCTTGTAAACACAAAATGGTGGGTGGGGGTGCACTGTTTTAACATACAGGTCTTAGCACAGAGCAAAGGAGCAATTTGGAGGAAAAACTGAATTGTCACCAGGAATGAGAGGGATAAACTACAGAGTTTGGACTGAAAATCCCACAATTCAACCCGTTAGATGGAAGCAATCATGGGCAGGAAAAACCACAAGTTTAAAACACAAAACGTGATAAAATATGCAATCACAGGCAGGCTAAAACTACAATTTTAAACTGTGACAACCACAGGCAAAGACAGCAATCACAGAAAGGGAAATTCGTTTTTTGAACAACTTTTTGTTTTGGGGAAGAGACCGCAGTAGTCGGCCTCCTTACCACTTCCTGGACTCTGCTCACTGCAATCTGGGGCACAGGTAGGCTGCAACTCACAAGATCCCTCTAAGCATCCTAATTGCTCTCTGAAGACTTCTTTATCTTCCTCCAAAATGTTTTCCAAGTAAAAATCTTCAACAACCATTACTTGAGTAGGAGCCCTGGGGTTAAGAATACACAGATCATATTGGTGCAGCCAGCCTAAAACGGGGGTAACATCCACAGCCACATAAACCTTGCCTTGTATTTGACTTTCTACAAAATTCTATTGTAGAATTCATGTATCCCAACAGGTTAATGGCCTCCCCTTGATACCCACCTGGATTGATATCCTTGGTAACACATTCACTATTGGCCATAGATTGTCAAACACTACCTTGGTAACAATGGTATACATAGAGCCGGAGTCTACCATGAGTTGCACCCTCTTCCCATTAATATTAAATTCTGCTTTGGGTCTGTTTCTCCTACCCAGACCTTCCTCAGTCTCACCCACACTTAAGATTCTGTCTTCATGTGTTACCTCGCTACTATTGTCATCTATAGTAGCTACTCTGGGTTTGCTTATTTTTTTGCACACTATTTCAAAGTGTCCGCGGCTGCCTCATTTTCTACAATTTTTATCTATAGCTACACATCTGTGAAAGTTCGCAGTATGGGATGTACTACTACATCTATAGCAAGATCTGGTTGATTGTCTAGGTTTTTGAATACCACTGCCAGATTTAAATACAGCAGCCACATTGGGGTCTTCTCTGACAACAGAAGAGACATTATCTGCATTACCACTTTCCTTTTTGCCCATTTCAGGCTCGCAATGCTGAGATTATTCAGCAAATTTAGCAATGTCAATAGCATCTCAGAGTGATGGATGTTTTGCCGTCCAAAGACATTTTTGAGTTTTCTTACATTTGCAATGACCAATCGTCTGATCAGGGCCGGTCCTAGCCATGGGCGGTATGGGCAGCTGCCCAGGGCCTCGCGCTCAGGGGGGCCCAGCCGCCGGCCCCGCAGTTGCGGCAGCGGGAATAAATAAATTATAATCAGTGGAAAAGCGCTGCGCAGTGCGCACAGCACTCTCGTCGCGCTCGCTCAGGGGCCCAGGCCGGGCCGCAGGCAGTAAAAGTAAGGCAGGGAAGGAAGCCGGGAACTAAACACTGTCTGCGCAAGCACCGCACGCACCGTGACGCACGCACCCCACCACCTAGCTTGGTGGTGGTGGTGGTGGTGCCTTAGTGGTGGTGACGTGATGCCGGCCTTGCTCACGATGCGGGTGACAGTGGGTCCCAGGGCCGTCAATCTGGTAGCGCGCGAAAGCGCTACCAATGACGGCCCTGGACATGATTTTATGGCCAGCCCCCACTCAGTGTGACGCACTCAGCATGCGCACACGCCATTCGTGAGCAGTCAGTCACTACTCGGATCGGGCCGCGTGGGCAGGGCTGGGGGCAGGAGTTGGTCGGGCCCCGGCCTCCTCGTTGAGTTGTCGTTAAGCAGTTAAGGTAAGAGACCTGCTTCGTATTTATATTATAATACTTAGAATGTTTCATACATACGATTCAAGATGCTTAGTCACCTTTGGCACAACATAGCAGGAACCTGGAGACATTAAGTGCAAAAATGCATTTCGGTGCAAAAAACAGAGTCAGGAGACTAGTCACCTTTGGTACTTCATCAACTAGAATGTGGGGACACTTTAAGGTACAAAAACATATACAGGAGTAAAAAATCAATACAGGTACACAGACACATGTGCATGCAAAATTAGCAGAATCGTGCTGTAATATTTAGGGGGGCACAATTAGGAGCAAAAATCACTTCTAAGAACAGAAGCACGTTTAGACACAAAAGATGCAGAAGTGTGGTATCCAATTTAGGTGCAAATGAAAATCATGCACAGTCCCGATCAGTCCAAAACCACCAAGATGTGAATGACACTGTCTTAAAAAAAGGTCCAAAGCAACCAATATCCGAAGAAGGCTGATCCAAAATCCCGCTCTGTGTCATTTGTCACAAACAAAAGGGCTTCGCGGTGTCTCACCTAAAAGAAGTTTGGAGGAGCTGTTCTTCGCTGACAAGGGAGGACTCTGACACCAACATGAACCCACCTGCTTCTTACATCAGTGTGCCCTTATAGTACATTTCCATAGGCCACTACTTAACATAACTCTTTGCCCTCTGGTTCGCATCATTGTAGACCCTCCTTAGCCAAATAGCCTTTTATCCCTCAAATGTACATTCCTGCTTCCCAGATGCACAGCAGCGAGTGTCCTATGGAGGCGTATCAATTAGTGGTGGCCTGAGTTACATCACTCAGTACCACCCCAAGGCACATCACCCTGAGCCTTCAGCTGTATAGTGTTATGTGTGACTGTTGGGGTGTGTGGATTAGTGAATGTGTGTCTTTAGGCTCTTGAGAAAAATTCTGTGTGTGTGTTTTGGCGTGTCTGTGCATATGTGTGTGCTTCATGTGTGCATGTGCCAATAACTGCATGCTTTATGTGTGCTTGTGCCAATTATTTCATGTTTTATGTGTGCATGTGCCAATATGCAAGCCTACTTGGTTTGTCAATTCTTAGTTTCTTTATCATGATATTTAAAATGTTTTTTTTTTTGATAGACATATGTATTCTGGTGCCAGAGCCTCCCGGGGAACTCATGTGCCCTTTCAAAAGTGGAAAACAGACTCTCACAATCTGTTGGTCCAAGGCTACAACGCAGGGATCAGTGTACGTTTATGTGCTGGTAATCTTTGGAAAAGTGCATGACTTGGGCAGGGATGTACAGATTCTATCTAGTTCTTTACTGGCAAAAGGACCATTTATTTTCCAATGCTAGCTACTTGGCACAGTAATTGCTAGCTGTTTGGCACAGTGATTTATATACAATAGCACATGCGGGTTGCATTTCAGGACGCAGAGCGTTTTATAAAGCTCGCACCTGAGCCATACTGTGCTGAAATGTTGCTTCGAGAAGCACGAATGCTGAGAGCCGAGAGTATAGTTAATTGAGTGGTAGTTGGTGATTTGCCGTATGTTCTCACCAATTAATTTACGAAGTCACTTTCTGTGATGTCACTTAGAGGGGCCTCACATCTTCCCTTTTGCCCAGGGCCTCAGAAGGCCTAGGACCGGCGCTGCGTCTGATCACGGACGGACCAGTTCATCAGTCATGGGCCCAAATTTACATTTCAAAGAGAGTTCCCTCATTATAGAGACAGTCGTCTATCGATTGACCTTCTTGTTGGTGGGTGTAAAATTTATAACGATTCATGACTAGGTGAATTTTATTAGCAAACCTGGACTTCAGCGTTTTTTTTGGCTTCTGTTTACACATCTTCAATTGGGTCACCATTAGTCTGAGTAGCTGGTGGCAGGTACTTAGAAATGCGCTGACTTTCTTTACCTAAATTGTTTAACAGAGTGCTTTTTTATGGGCAGCGCTGAAACGGACACTGTCTAAGGCTTCCAGGTAAGTCTTGAACATTGGTAGCCAATCTTCCCATTCAATAGCAATCAGACCTGGAGAAGCCACAAATACTTGAGGAGACCTAATATTTCCTTGTGATTGCATGATATAGACCACAAATGATTTTTCTTTATATGAGTAATAAATAGTCTATTTGAATATACAAATATAATTATATAATAGTTGTGGATGAGGAATAAGTGGTATGCGAGTCATCGAAAAGTAAAAGGATGACTCACAAGTGTGTGAATCATTGTGCTGATAGCTGATTCGTGACTGGTAATACAGTATTCTCTTGGATACCAGTGTGTAAATCACCAAGAAGCAACTCACCAAAGTGTGCTTGCGGATTTATTAATGTAATTCTAGTACTAAGACAAAAGTTGGCAGTGGTGTGCAAGTCACCGATAGACTCACTGGTAAAGTGAGCAAATCACTGTTCACAAATAGCCGTATACCAAAGGGGGGGTGGGGGGGGGGGCGGCCACTGAAGGACTGGGTTCTTTTGGACCCAGCGGTGCCAGGGCACAACACCTGAAACCTTCGTGGGTAACCTGCTCCGGCGTACAAGTCACAGAGACACGGGACACTTCCTTCGGCGTCAAAGAGTCAAGGTTTATTTACTGCAGGGAACACAGAAGTCACAGGAAGTACATCGAGTGTAGTTCGGGGAGACTGCTTCAAATTGTATTTGTGGATCGCTCCTTTTATACAGTTTTTACCCATAGAATAACATGATACACAATAGTTTACAACCTGGTTCCCACAAGTCGCTCTCAGAGGGGTCGCTTTGGTCACTTTGAAACACATAAGGTCCGGAACATAAGTGCGGAAACATTTGGCGGTTCCCAACTGTAAAAACCCATCTTCCCACCATTAGCAAATTCCAATCAGCAGTAAAGTAGATCGAAATAGGAACGAAGACAGGTGCAGAGGAAGACGGAGACAGTGGGGAGATCGGAAAAGGGTGTAAAAGGGGAGTGTCGAGAAGCACGAGATACAGGCATCAAAGGGACATGCCTAATGAGATGCACGGCTGAGACAATAAGCCCGTGCGGCAAGATGAGCCTCGAGCGGCGCCATCTGCCTTACAGTAGCATCCCCCTCGTCATAAAGGCACTTACAAAGAACATGTGTCTTCCGCCATATCTTGGGAGTCCCAGGGTCGCGAAGCGGACAGCGTCCGTTCGCTGACTACTTGAGGGCAAGAGACAAAATGGATGCCGTATCTAAGATGGAACCCGTGGGTACAGATGAAAAACCCACGTAACAAACGAACGGTTTAAGTTAGCACAGCGAAACTGCGCATACTTACTAAACTCGCCATTTGCGGTTCATAGATACTAGACTCGACCATATCCGTGCGAGTCGAAAACACCACTTACAATTGTCACGGAACCTCACCACCCACGGGAGGTCTCCCCTCTGGCCTGTTTGGGAGGGGCGGGGGGGGTTTCCTGCAAATCGGCCATTATGTTCTGGGCTATTTTTTGTGATGGCCCAAATGCAGCCCAATGTTTAAATGCATTGGGCTGCTTCTCTGGGCCACCATTTTGTCGTTGGTGACCTGGTGGCTGGGAGTTTTAGTCAGGGAGTAATTTTTGTGGTTTAGTCAGGGTATTGTGGTGCTGTTTAGCTTTCTTTTTTGAGAAGCTATTCTTGTATTTGTAGCTTTTTTTTGGAGTTACCGTGCCTACCTTTTTTTGTTGAGGCAGCATGGCAGCTGATGACGTGCGTGTTTTGGAGGCCCTGCAGCTTTTAAGTGAAGCCGTCTGCCTCAATTTTGTGTGGTGTGATGTGGTCGGGCCATCGCGCCCTTCGCGGCAGGCCTCGACGGGAGTAGCTGCAGCGGTGGTGGCTTGCACGTCGCCGAAGAGGCCGAAGTTGGTTGCAGCGGTTGAACGGGGCCGCCCACGTTCGCGTAAGTCGGCCCCGGTTTGGCGTGATCAGCAGCAGGTCTCCGCCAGCTCCGTATCGGTGAGTGCTGGGGTCCGAGAGACTGGGAAGGTTGCGGTGAGGGAGGGTTTTCAGGCTTTGATTTTGGATCAGGGGGCAGTTTCTTGTCAGGAGCGGATTGCCCTGTCTGCGCACGCTCGAGGTGTGAGGTGCGGGGGGGGTCGAGGGGGAAAGAGCGTGCTGCGTCTTGTTCCTCCGGCCGGGCTGAGAAAGAAGTAGCGTGCGTGTCAGGAAGGGAAGCGAATATTGCTTCTTTCAGCTCCAGTATTCAGGATGATTGGTCCCGGGGGGGTGGGTGGGAGCATCCGGAACAAGTTTCTTCACCGGCACAGATGGTTTTGAAGGCTAGGTTGAGCAGGAAGGTGGGGGAGGAGCCTCATATTCAGAGTAACCCCCCTTGTATGCCACAGAAACAGAGTGAGGCAGAGGCAATGACCTTTTCTGGTGCGGGAAATGTGGTCCTGGGGCACAAGGATGGAGAAGCAAAAGTTGGTTTTGGCTGGGAAGACAAGGGGGGGAGGGATTCTGTTAGCCCTCTTCTTTTTTTCGCCATCCCCTGTTAGGGGGAAGATTTCTCCAAGGGGTGGCAGCTCCCCTGGGGAGGGGGAGTGGGCACAGGTTAGGGGTTTGGGGGGGTTACAGCCCTTGGGGGTGTTTCAAGGTCAGGTTTCTGGGGTGAATGAAGTGGATGTGGTTTCATATGTGTTGTCTGATGGGGATGTTGACCCGGCGGAAGGAGGCCAAGCGTGGGAGGGCTTGGATGTCTTCCCGTCATGGAAAGAAGGGGTGCGGGACATGGAGGGGGAGGTACATGTTGAATAAGTGACTCGTTCCTGGAGCAGTAGCACTTTCAGAGGTGAAGGGAAGGTGAAGAGGCTTATGGGGGATAGGTCCGTATCCCCGGGGTTTGTGGGGGAGGCGGTGAAGGGTTTTTAGGCAGCATCAGTGTCTGCTCATTCTGCGCAGATGATTTTGGATTGGAGTGAGGGTGAGCTGGAAGGGGACGCTTCCCCCCCCCCCCAGCTGGTGCCCGGTTAATTCAGGGTAGGTCCTTGGTTGGAGGTCAAGGCGGCGCTGGGGCGGGTGCTGGTACTTTTGTGAGTGGTCTGGAGAGTAGGCATGCTAGTTTTTGGCGCGGTCCCAGCTCACCAGTCCAACTTTTTTCTCCACATGTTAGGGGACGTCGTGGGACAGCTGACTCGGTAGGGCGAGGTGCGGCCCAGCTGCGCCGAGGTGAAGGGAGGGTGGAGCCTAGCGCGGCACATTCCGTACCGTCGGGGGATCACGGTGTGGCCAGAGTATGAAGGTCCAGCGCGACCTCGCTGGCCCCAACAACCAGCAATACCCGTTGGTCTGCTGGACCTTTGGACAGGAATCTTCAAGACATCCAACGCAAAGGGGAGTACCGGCGAGTACAGTCGGCTCCCCCAACTGGAGCATTTTCTGAGGCCACTAGAGCTGGTATTAGTAATCTTGGGTCAAGTAAGGCCCGGAGTGTTGGTTTTGTGTCAGATGCTCTACAGACAGAGGACGCAGTAGTGTTGGATTATGATGATGACAGCCCCGAGGAAGGGGAGTTGAGGGACAATGAGGAGGGGGGGTGCCTTCTCATATGTCTCCTAGTGTTTTGCAGGAATTTTTGAAGGTGCAGCCCAAATGGCGGTGTTGTCAGGAGAGAGCACGGCCCCTGATGAGGGCTCCTCGAATGGTGGACCCAGTTGAGCAATTGGCATGGAGATCGGTGCCTGGTCGGGCAGCCTTGTTGGAATCAGGTGAGAGTGTTATCCCACCGGCCCGACCAAAGATGGTGTCGGTGGGGACAGGGGGTGAAAATGTGTGGGAGGAGCTGGGTGGTAAGTTCCATAAGGGTAAATATGTTCGAGATCAGGGTGTGGGGACTGTGGAGATTGTGCCGTCAGACTCTAAGGTGGAGAGTGGGATGAATACGGATCCTGAGGTGTCAAGTAAGGACCCTGTACAGAGTAAAGAATTAAAGTTTAAAAAGTTGCCTTATATGGGAGTGACTAAACCCCTGGGCGCACATTTGATGCTAGCCACGAAGGAGCGCATTTGGAAGGGGGAGTATGTTGAAATTCTAAAGCCACTGCACAGGGAAGTGCGTTCCAAAGAAGAGTCTAAGGAAGAAGAATATGAGCTGGCCAAGCGCCCTAAAGTGCCGTTACGATCGAAAATTGGATGTCAGCATTTTTAATCTTTGCCAGCGTATATTGTGAAATGTTTCCGGAGCGCTGCGTGGCCATATTTAAATATATGGATGTGATTAGGAAAGCACAAATTACGGGGAGAGGTTATGCATGAGCACAGTATGATGAGGAGTTTAGGGCCAGGATGGCGTGGGATCCGGAAGCAAAAGTGGGGTGAGTTGGATTCTGATCTATGTTAGCATACAATGGGGGTGTCAGCTGGGGTAAGACTATATTCACAGCAAGCGGTTTACCTTTAGTGTACCAGCCCTTTCAGGGGAAACCCACCCGGGGAGGGGTGGGGTTTGCAGCAGGCAATACAGTTGGGTCAGGAACATGCTGGGAGTTTAACAAGGGCATGTGCACAAGGGAGCATTGCAAGTTAAAGCACGAGTGCTCCCTGTGTGGGAAGAAGCACCCTTTGGTTAAATGTTGGGGAGTCAAGCCGCAAAGCAACCAGCATTGTCAGCAGACAGGTGCTCATACAGCAGGGTCATCTCAGCAGTTCCAAACTAGTAGGGGAGGTAAGGGTCCTCAAGGGGCTGGGCCCAAGGGCTCCTACGCCAGTTAGGCTGGCAGCATTGAAGGATGGTCTCCAGGATTATGAGGATTTGAGTGCTAAGTGGGTACTGTTGTAGGGTTTTGAAGAGGGTTTTCGCTTGGGTTACAAGGGTCCTTGCCAGAGGAGGTGGGCAAAAAATTTTAAGTCAGCCTTTGAGCATAAGTCAGTTGTACAGGACAAATTGGATAAAGAAGTGCGAGAAGGTAGGATGGCAGGTCCGTTTCAGGATTGGCCCTTGGAAGACTTGATTGTGTCCCTGATCGGGGTGGGGCCCAAAAAGGAAGCTGGTCAATACAGACTATTTCAACACCTATCTTGGCCTGAAGGGTTTTCAGTCAATGATTTTATTGACGAAGAAGCAGCTTCAGTATCGTATTCCTCAGTTGACGTTGCTATGTCACTGTTTGTGACCGCGGGCGCAACTGCAGAGATGGCGAAATGCGACATAAAATCTGCATTTCGTTTGCTTTCTGTTCACCCGGATGATTGGAATTTTTTGGGAATCCATTTTGAAGGTCAATGGTATGTGGACAAGGCTTTGCCAATGGGTTGTTCCATGTCTTGTGCTCTGTTTGAATGTTTTAGTATATTTTTGCAGTGGTATTTCATACAACACACTGGGCAGAGGCTGGTGACACATTATTTGGACAACTTCTTTTTTGTGGGTTCCCCAGGCTCTGTGGAGTGCCAGGTAGCGCTGAACAAATTCCAGGAGCTTATGGGTGACTTGGGCGTACCTTTGGCAGCAGAAAAAACGATGGTTCCATGCACGGTCATGTCCTTTTTGGGTATTGAAATTGACTCTATTGGAATGCAGGCACGTTTACCGGTTGAGAAGAAAGAGAAAATGTTGGAATTGTTGGACGAAATGCTTTCAAAACACAAGGTGTCAGTGAAGGATATACAAGTGTTGTTAGGTCATCTCAATTTTGCCTGTAGAGGGGTAAGGGCGGGGAGGATCTTTTGCAGGAGACTGGGACGTGCTTTGTCAGGGCACCATTTACCTCACCACCATGTCTACTTGTCGGCAGGGGTAAAGGAAGATTTGCGCATGTGGAGGACATTTTTACATTCCTTTAATGGTATACCATTGGTCAGAGAAGATGATTTTCAGTGGGATGTTCAGATTTTTTCAGATGCGGCAGGCAGTGATGGTTTTGGCATATACTGGCAGGGCAGGTGGTGTGCGGAACGATGGCCTGAGCAATGGAAGAATGGCGGGAGGAGCATTGCCTCTTTTGGAACTTTTTCCGGTGCTGGTGGCGCTGATGTTGTGGGGTGAGGGGCTGGCACACAAAAAGGTTTTGTTCAGAATTGATAACATGGCAGTGGTTCAAATCATCAACAGACAGTCTGCGAGAGATGACCAGATTTTGAAGTTGCTGCGGGTGTTTGTTCTTGGTTGCCTGAGACATGATATTTCATTCAGGGCTCTGCATATCCCTGGTGTGGACAATGACATTTCATAAAAGAAACTATTTGACTTGACGATCATTTATTGCAGCTGCATGCATTTTGAGTCGTGAACCTGTGTTCACCCCCCTGTATCTACCTCACTCCTGAGAAGCCTTAGACTATTCGACCCGTGCTACCTCTGAGAGTCAAGTGGTGAAGGGCTTCTTGGCCCAGTTGCTCAGGATTTGTCTGAGTCATGGCTGAGTCACGGGACATCAGGTGAAAAAAGGCCTCACAGTTGAACTCAATAACCCCTGCTTGCCCTGTGGTCTTCTGAATGGGTTCTGACATGCACCATATAAGACCCATTGCAACCAGTGCAGGAAATGAGGTGATTTCAGCAGCTCCAGTGGAATATGCTGAATTTGTGTCAGTGTAATTTGCACACATCTGGTACATTAAACACCTCCTGCATGTTGTCTGCTTTCATTAGGAGCAGTACCCTGCATGGGGTGTGAGGGGAATTTTCAGTTTACCTTTTGGCAGGGCGCAACACAAAGGCCTTACTTAAAAGTCCATCAACCCTCCTTTTTGAAGTTTAATCCTGGCTGGGAACTATCTGGAACCGAACGCCTAGATGCCTATGCAATTAAAGGAAACAAAGGCACATACCTTACCAATCCACATGTACTTAAGCAAAACTATGACTTGGAGGCAGGTCTTTTAATGTGTTTATCCCCTGTATGTAAGAGATGCATGCACTGTAACTATCAAAATGTTAAATGTATATGTTGGTAGGAGTAATTACATTAAAAATATTTAAATAGAACTTAATGTATTTCATTTCTTTAATAGCACAATTCTTCTCTTTGGTGGGTGTGCGAGAAATTTACATCACTCACACGTATTAAAACATTTATTCTAAAAGTGTGTAAATTAATGTACAAGAAATGAAACATAAGAAGAAGGGTACAAGGTGTATGAAAGAGTCACATATCCTCCATAATGGTAGCCATTGTATGTTAGGAATGCTTGCTCTGGAGAAACACCAAGTCAGGATTTAAAATGTAACACAGTGGTTGGATTGTCTATACAAATAAGACTGTACTCCTTATATTTCTTAAGCATAAGAAATATAAGGAACCAAGACTTTTGCTCTGAGATAGTTCAAATGAAGTTCTGCTATTAATGAAATTTGTTAGTATTTGGTTTATTGCTCGTTTGGACCAGAAATATTTGGTCTTACAATTGGATATTGATTTATTCAGTTGCAATCTAAGAAGGTCATAATTGTTTGTTCTTTTTTGTGTAAACTTTTGTACTTTTGATGTAATATGTTAAGTATGTCTTAGTTAAAATGTGGACTTTAAATGAGTTTTGTGAATATTTGTATATGTATATTTGTTTGTAAATTTTGTACAGAAAAACATCCTTTTTTCTTCTTTTCAAACATAAATGTGGTAATTTGAAATACAAAATTTAAATCAAAAGGTAAAAATAAAATACCGGTGCAAGCAAAAAGTATTTGTGCTTGACAAATAAGCAAGAATAATGAGAGCTTAAAATATTATTGTGGTATAGGCAAATTTGATGTTTACTGATTGTTATATGGCCCTGCCTTGACCACATTCCTATGGGCCTAACTCCTTAGCTTTTGATTGTTGTTAGACCTGGCACCATTGGCGTGGGTCTCCCTTCCATGTTTGCTGTTGCCTCATGTATTTTTGCTGGTGTTAGATGCTTTGGGCACTGTGCCACTGCTGTCCAGTGCCACAGTGCAAGTGCTACCTATTGTAAATTGATGTATTAATCAGTGTTTCCAAGTTTGGTATTTGGTTTACTTGTCAGACTCTAGTACAGTGCACTAAGTGTGCCCAGGGTGTGTAAATCCAAATGCTGCTGGTGGGTCTGCAGCACTGGTTGTGCCACCGACATAAGCAGCTTTGTAAAATGTGTCTAAGGTCTGCCATTGCAGAGCCTGCTTGCAGTCTGGTACTGTCATGCTGACTGGGCAAGTGCACCCACTTGCCAGTCCCTAAACCTTCCCGTTTCTTCATAGCAGTCACCCCTATGGTAGGCCCAAGGGCAGGGTGCATTGTAAGTATAAGGTAGGACAAGCCCTGATGTGTGTGGCATGTCCTAATAGTGAATTACAGGCATTTTCGTTTTTTTCGTTTTTCACTATTGCAAGGACCCTGAACGGAGCGAACATGGCCTATCTGGATACGTGCAGTCCCTCAAATACAGGACATAATGTGTGAAGCCATGTAGCTTCATCGGACACCTTTCTGGTGATTTTTGTTGCTAGCGGAAGACGTTTGTCGCATTTATATTCCGTGGCGCAGCTCCTTCAAGTTGCGGCCGCCATTTTGTTGTTCGAGAGTCGCTGACGGAGATACTCTCCAAGCGACATTCCTTTGCCACGACTCGTTTTCTACCATGAGAAGACTTCGGCAGAATCCTAATCACCTCAGCAGGTACCTTCAAGAAGCTCAGATATTGCTTATTGTACTAGCATTTCAGCAAGCTTTTCCTCACATCACAGACAGCATTTTGTGACTCGTTTTTCACAATCCTACACTTATGGCGAATTTCACTCTCAAATTCTGCTTTGTACTCTTTGTTTGCCAGTACTAATTTGGTGGCCTCCTTCATCTACTTGGATTTGGCTTCTGCTGTCACCCTGAACTAGTTTCAATTGACGACCGCAGCTACGCTCGATTGGTGCAAGATATAGTCTTTTCCATCCTTGTTTGTTCAAAGTGACTATCAATAATAGAACCACCACCTACGAGGATCCTCTTAAGTTAAAGAGCTTTCTATATTCTTACCATGCTGACACAATGGAGACTGCCTCATCCGTAATTTTGACTTAGATACTTATGGTCTGTGTTACAAGACTTACATTTTATGATTTTGAAATGGTTGCTGTTTATTTGTTTTTGCATTAATATGTATGTAAGAGTTCATTTAAGTTAATGTTCTCTTTTATTGATTTTCTTTCTCTTCTCTTTTTATCTTAACAGATTTTATCTGTGTGTTATACTCTCCCTTCATTTGGGGTTTGTTCGTTCTGTTCCTCTTCCCGCCTTCCCTTGTGGGTCCTGGACATGTCATTATCCCGTGTGGCCTTCCATCCCTCCACCTCCCGTATGTTTTGGATATTATGTACGTTTTTTCTTCTTACTATCTTCTACCTTTTTTCTATTACTTTTCTTCTTTTTCTAGCTTTTCTATCCATCCCCACAATAGTTTCATTCCATCTCCGTATTCCTCTTCAGGGATTATTCTTCGATTCCCTCTTTTTCTTTTCTTCCTCTTATCTTCTCTCTTCTTCTTACTTCTTATACAGTTGGTTGGACATTTATCGCATACTCATTATTTCAAGATGTTCTTTATATTGGAATTCTTCACATTTTTGTAATTATCTTTTATGCCTTTAAAAATTGTTTCCTGGAAAGTCAGAGGTTTACATTCACCCATTAAACGACAGAGGGTCTTGTCACACCTAGCTAGATTAGATACAGACATTGCATGCATACAAGAATCTCATTTAACAAGTGAAGAGTCTGTCAAATTCAAAAGGGGATGGGTAGGAGATGTCCTCTTTTCCCCAGGTGATGGTAAACGTAATGGGGTTGTTATCCTTTTTCGCAAATCCCTATCCATTAAAATATTATCACAATGCACTGATCAAATTGGTAGGTGGGTGTTTGTTAATTTTGTGTTAGATAACATCCCAGTATCTCTATTGAATATTTATGCCTCTACAATTGGCGACCCTTCCTTTTGGACCTCTTTATCCCAACAAACTACTAATTGTTACGATGATAATTTTATTCTTGCAGGTGATTGTAACAATACTTTTGATCCATTTTTAGATCGCAACTCATTGACCCCCTTTTTGCCTCACAAATCTCATAAATCATTTGTACAAGTCATAAAACAACACAAATTCATTGACGCTTGGAGACTTTGCAATCCCACAGCACGAGAATACTCCTTTTACTCTCCAGTACATCACACGCAGTCAAGGCTAGACTATATTTTTGTTTCTCATAACATTGCTCAATCATTGATAAAGGGGGGCATTGGTTCTATTCTGATTTCCGATCATGCTCCTGTTGCCATACTCTTGGATGTTTTGCAAAAACCTAACTTACCTCGTAAATGGCGCTTTAACAGTGCTCTTCTATTGGACACTGTCTTTACTTCTTCTTTTACCTCCTTTTTTAATGAGTATTTTCATTTAATCAAACTGCTGATTTGTCTTTTCATACAATTTGGGATGCATTTAAGGCTTCAGCCAGAGATTTTATCATATGTTTTGTTTCCAAAAAACGCAAAAAAGCACAACAAAAGACCGGTGATCTTCTAACCAAAATTAAACAATTGGACATTCCTTTTATTCTTCTAAATCAAAAGATTGCTTATCTGAGATTTTGAAAGTTAAATTTCAATTTAACCGGGACACCACCAATAATGCTTCTAATTATTTATTAAAATTGAGCGCAAAATTTTATAGTGGTCAGAATAAAGCTGGCAAACTATTGGTCAACTACCTAAAAACCAAACAAAATAAACTTAATATAGAATCTGTTTTTGGTACTGACAAGTCAATAACATTTAAAGATGAAGATATTTTGAATGAATTTCTTCAATTTTATAAAACATTATATACATCTGAAACTTTGTCAGTTGTAAATTCTATTTCTAACTTTCTTTCTAAAATTCATTCTTCACCTGATTCCTATCCGGATCTCTCTTCGTTAGAATTTGATATTACTCAGAAAGAACTTTATACTGCTCTTACCATTCTTAAAAAAGATAAGACTCCGGGGCCAAATGGTTTAACAGTAGAATTTTTTACTCATTTTGCTCCCTTATTGATTCCCAAATTGCATTCTCCTATACTTACTTTTCTACAATCTGGAGGATCTACTGGCTCTTTTTCTGACGCTCTTATCTGCCTCATTCCTAAGGATGGTAAGGATTCTAAACACTGCAAAAATTACAGACCCATTTCATTGGTTAACGTAGATTATAAAATCTTCTCGAAAGCTTAGGTGCTGCGTTTGGAATCTCAACTGCCCGAGTTGTTGGGAACTGAACATTCTGGCTTTGTTAGAGGCAGACTTATTACAGATAACACCCGTCTATTTTTTGATATTCTTTCCAAAGTCTCACACATCTCTCATCCTTTAGCTGCCATAGCTTTGTATGCAGAAAAAGCATTCAATAGAGTTGAATGGCTTTATCTTTTTAAAACACTTAAATGGTTTGGTTTTGGCCCTAAAATTATTGCTTTAATATCTATCTTATATTCTAATCCGAGGGCTGCTGTTACTGCGAATGGAGGGATCTCTTCTTATTCTTGCATGGGGAGTTAGACAAGGTTGTCCCTTATCGCCATTTCTTTTTAACATTGCCTTAGAACCTTTTTTACTTAGAATGAGACAAAATGCGGACATATATGGCTTTACTTTCAAAGACACCACTATAAAAATGGCAGCTTATACTGATGACATACTTTTATTTTTATCACAACCCCTTACCTCTTTGCCTGCCTTTATGGAGGAGGTAGATTCTTTTGCTTTCGTGTCTGGTTATAAATTAAATAAAGACAAATGTGAAATTCTGCCCTTGACAAAATATACTTTTAGTGCTGATTTCGCCGCCTCAAGTTTCTCATGGAGCCCCCAATCCATTAAATATTTGGGTTTAAACTTTACTCCTTCTATTCCAGGAACAGTATCTCGTTGTATGGAAAAATGCATTGATAGATTATCTTCCTTGACAACAAAGTGGCATCCCTTATACTTATCTTGGTGGGGCCGTTTAGACACGATTAAAATTATGCTTTCCGCTATAGTTTTATATACAATTTCTAATATCCCGCTATCGATTCCCTCTAAATATTTTAAGAAAATTAACTCGATCTTATCCTCTTTTCTATGGGGTAATAAGAAATCATGTATGTCCATTTGTAAACTAATTCGTCCAAAATCAGAAGGGGGAACTAATTTCCCTGATTTCTCTCTTTATCATAGATCGTTTGTACTTGCCCAATCTTCACGATGGCTCTCCGACCCTTCTATAAATTATCCTTTGTGGTCAAAGTTGGAGCGTTCCTTTATTTCCCCTTTTTCCTCTCAAGAATATTTGTCCTTCACACGCAAACCGCAATTTGTTTCAACTCCTATTCTTAAATATACTTCTAAAATTACTCACACTCCTTCTTTTGTATCTTTTCTTGATTTTCCTATATGGCATAGTACACAAATTTTGATAAATAATAAACCCTTTTTTTGGAAATCTTGGAGACATAGGGGATTAATATGGGTTCATCAATTATAGTCTCAGAATCTAGAGTTGACCTTTGCACCAGCAAGTGTTGTTTTTGGTTTTCCTCCCTCCTTTCGTTCTAAATATTCCCTCTTAACAGGTGCTATTCACTCTGCCTATTTGCAACATATGTCTTCTCCCTTTAGCACATCTTCTACACTCACTCATATAGATAACTTACGTTCTTTATTACTTCGTAATTCTAAAGCTTCCACTATTTATACATTTTTAGATTCTCCACCTATCCCCAGAGATAAAACTAAGATAGAACTGTCCTGGGAGAAAGAGTGAGATATTTCCTGGAATGTGGATTTTTGGAACAAAATTTGGCTTAAACTCCGTAAATCGTCTAGAGCCGCAAACACGACACAGACCCTTTTCTTTATATATAACAGACTCCTACTCACTCCCTTTGTTCTCAATACATATTGTTCTGATACTTCACACACATGCTGGTTTTGTTCAACACCACATGCTGATTTGTTTCATATGCTTTTTGCATGTAAGTTTGTTCGCGATTTTTGGATAAGAGTGTGGTCACAAGTTAATTTAATTTTACAATCTAATCACCCCTTCTCTATTTTACATATCTTTTTGGGTAGCTTATCTCCTATTTGGAAACCTGTTCTAGGGAATATAAGAATAATTAATTTATTCCTAGCAGTAGGTTTCCAACAAATAACTAAGAATTGGAAAGATTTCACCAAGCTTTCTTATCAGGCATGGTGGTATGCTGTCTTTTATAATCATTGACTAGACACTGCATCTGTTTACCCCCAACATTTAGCATCCAAACGTTAAGACTTGTGGGAACCAGTTATACTCTTCATTGACACAAGTGCTAGATGCCTCCCCCTCCCTACACCTCTGCAGCAAGAAGTAGCTAAACCTCCATGACTTCCCCTACATTATTATATAGCATTATCTATATTTCTTATATGTTCTCATGTTTTATGAATTTTGCAACTTTTTATCATTTCATCCTTTGCGATGTATGTTATAATTGTTTTCATTTTTCTTTTGATAGTACTGAATTGATTTTTTACTCTGTGTATACTTTCCAATCCAACTGATACGTTATGTATATTCTTATTATTTCTGCTATTTTTATATTTTTTATGATATTGTTTTCTTTTCTCCTAATAAACATCTTTCTGAACTTAAAATAAAAAGTAACATTATTGTGTATTTTTGTCGTTTAATGGTCTTGTGGTAACTCTATATAAAGTATACGTATTTTTTATATAAAAAACTTGAGTGGTGTCCACCTGTAGTTTAGTCACTGGATTACTCTATCTGGTCACACATGCTTTACACCCTGCCTCTGAGATAAGCCTGTCTGCTCGTGCCATGCTACCAAGGGGGTAAGCAGGGGTTATTTTAGGAGTGTAATCCCCTTATCCTGACTAGAGGCAAGGGTCCCTATTTGTCACAAGTACCTACCTGTGCCAACTAGAGACTCCCAAATCTAACACTTGTACTTTGCACGCAGCTCCTTGATGCTGTTCCATATCTGTTATATTACAACTTATGAACGGCAAATAACAAGGGGGGCTTGGGGGCAGCTGACCAGCGTGAAATCTGCCCCAGGGCAGATCGGGAGGTTGGTGCAGTCCAATGACTGACAATTTGTTTTGGGTTACATTTGTAGCCCAATTATAGCGCAAACTATATTTAAGGGGTTAAATTGGACTCCCTGCCACCATTTTCGGTTCAAATGACCTGGTGGCAGGGAGCATATCTGTGTCTCTTTTCATCTGTCTATCTGTGCTTTAGGTTTAGTAGTGCTTGCCATTTATTGTGCGATAGTTTAAGTCCTTACTTGGCTTTAGCATGTCCAGTGACGCTAGAGTGGTATAGGCGAAGCAGCTTCTGAGAGAAGCAGGGAGGTTGGACCTTGTGTCAGGAGGGAAGGCTGCGATCGCTGATGCCAGCCCAACTCAACAGACCTCGTTGTGGCCTGTTACCTGTTGTGACAGTGGCGGGCATCGGGGGACAACGAAAACCTGGTAAGTGAGAGGGGCCGCATTGCGACTAGAGGTGTAGCGAGGGAAGGGATTTTGGGTTTGGACCGGGCCGCAGCACATGTGAAATCCAACACTGTGGGAGAGGAGAGCAGGAGGGGCAGAGGCATGGCGAAGGATGCGCTGGGGATTGCAGTGCTGCTGAGGCCTCAGGGGCTTTTCCGAGTCATGTGAGGGGTAGCGGGTTAGGCCCATGTCCAGGGCCATAAAAAACAAAGATGAAAAGAAAGGGGCAGCATCTGTGGAGCCGCCTGCGCTGTCAGGGACGCAAGTGGGGAGGGTAATGTAGAAACGAGCGACATCTGCAGAGCCGCTCATGAAGCCCATGCAGAGGGAGGAAACGTGGGGAGAAGGAGGCCCACATGACAGACCAGAGCATTATATTTAGCTGGCATAAGGGAGTGCATAGCGAGTTGGCAGTGATGAGTTTATGGGCGGGAGGGGGAGGGAGGAGTGAGGGGCTAGGACCCCTAGCCCGGTTATGGACACAGTGTACTGGGGGGGGGGGCTGCATATCTTTGAACATTGTGAGGAAGCTGCGAGGGGAGGAGGGAGGGACAGGGTGGACGCTTATATGGGAATGGGTGGTTCACTCCAATGGAGTGCTGAAGGGACACAGCCTTGAGGGGCGACAACGGAGCATTGGGGAGAGGGGGAAGTTTTCCCCACTGAGGGGGGAGAGGAGGCAGCAGGGATTAGGCTGGGGTGTGCATCTGCGTTAGTGGCGCCCATGCTCGAATGGAGCGGGGTGGATGCCATGGATGAGGAGATCTCAGAGGACAAGGAATTCGGGGGCATGGCGAGGCAGCGACCACAAGTGGGGGATGTGAGGACGATGAGGGGAGCACAGCGGGTCCTAGGACAGGGGCAGTTGGAGAATTTGCTGGGCATAATGAACGTGTTGGGTCAGGTGCAGACGGCCAGCACACCAGTCCTGTCATCTTTTTTGAAGGTGCAGGGTTGGCGTGGAGTGCTAGACTCAGTAGAGCTGGGTGCGACTCATCAACACCGAGGAGAAGAAAGGGCTGGGCCCAGTGCAGGTGCCTCACATAGGTGGGGGATCTCTGCGGCCAACATACGAAGGTCCAGGATGACTTCATTGGCCCCCAGCAGCTGGTAGGTATAGTATGGCCTCTGACTCATTCCGGACGACAAACAGGCAAGTAGCGTCGTTGAAGTGCAAGGGGGGTAAATTCAACCCCCCTGGTCACCGCATGTTGCAGTAAGGAATTTTTTAATTGGCTTCTATGTGAGATATGCGGGCGGGCCCCAGCTGGGGCGATGTGGAGGACTCTTTAAGCGTCACAATATTGGACTATGAGGAGGAAAGTCTGGAGAAAAGCGAGGTGCAGGATGAGGCGCCAGACTGTGGAAGGGGTCCACTAATCAAGTGTCCAGTATGTTGCAGGTGCACAAGGTACGGCTGAATAGGAGCTTGGAAGAGGAGAGGCCACTAGTGAAGAGTACGGCAACAACACAGGCACTGACCTTGGCACCAGGTAAGGTCAAGTACCCAGTAGGGACACCAAATATGCTAGCCACAGATGAGCTAGTAAGCAGCTTGCCAGGAGGGGAGGGGAAAGGCAGTACATGATGGATGTAGGAGTGAGCACTGAGAAACAGGATAGTGCCCAGGGTGAGTGCAGCGGCGGAAGCAGAAACGGAGGTGAGCGAGTGGCACCATGGCAGGTAGAGGAGGATCAGAAGAGGCAGGAGATAAGAAGGTTGGGCCCAAAATCAAGGAGCTTAAGTTTAAAAGGTTACTATATATGGGCATGACTAAACCACTGGGGGCTCGCCCCATGCTAGCTACGAAAGAACATATTTGGAAGGGGGGTAGGCGGAGATGCTTAAACTCTTCCACAGAGAGGTGTGCTCCAAAAAGGTTCGAAAGAGGAGGAGTATAAGCTGGCGAAGCAGCCGAAAATTCCCCTCACAATAGAGAATTGGATTGCAGCATTACAGATTTACGCCAGTGTATAGTGCAAGAAACACCAGGAGCGATGTGTAGCCATGTTCAAATTCATGGATGTAGTAAGGAAGGCCCAACTCATGGGTGTGGAATATGTCCGGGCAACTATTTTTGTTTGAATATTTTTTTTGCATTTTTGTCAGTGTAGCTTATTTACACATATGAAGAAATAACCAAGCCGTAATGCAGGGTATGCAGTACATTCCGCAATAGTGGTATATACGTAGAATTAAACAGTACAATGAGGAGCGAAAGGAAAAAGAAACAACTTGATTAGTACAGCCTGACAGAATCATGGGCTACAGTCACGCTACAGTAAGAACATAAGTCAACAATAGCAGTTCCCAGGATAAATCCGCTGTTTCCTCACATCACTCCAGTGAGTTGTTCAGTTTGGGACACTTGCTGTGCTATGGCCACAAATCAAGGTAAATCCAGCGTGTCGGCAATGCAAATAAAACATATTCAGACCTTTTATATCAAACGGGAAAGAGAGAAGAAGAAAAAAAAAGGAAGACTGTAGC
Organism: Lissotriton vulgaris; assembly: GCF_964263255.1. Taxonomy (NCBI): domain Eukaryota; kingdom Metazoa; phylum Chordata; class Amphibia; order Caudata; family Salamandridae; genus Lissotriton; species Lissotriton vulgaris. The sequence goes on from NC_141693.1 coordinate 1,222,705,607, forward strand.
GAACAACCTGAGAGCACAGGAACAAGAGACTAGGTGGCAACAAACAATGAATGTATGTGTATGTGTAGTGCCCACAGGGCAGTCAGAAGGCAGCTACGTGCGGGATCACGGTCATAGTGGGGTCGCTCAGCGCGACCAACCAGACATGCAGCGGGGGGGAGGGGGGGAGAGGGGGGGGGGAGCAGCCGGCACAATGTCCAATACAGCATGGGGGTCTAAATGATGCCCCTCTGTAGGCACACTTGGTGGTAAACTGCCGGGGCATTATCCCAGGCCTGCACTATGGGGTACATGCGGAGTCCCGCCGTCTCCTCTCTATGCAGTGCCACACTTTCCGCCCTTGCCCAATTATCAAATGAGGTGCGCCAGTGTCGCGCCTGGGGGGGTGCACTATTTTTTCAGCGCTTGGTAATGTGGCGTTTGGCAGTTATCAGCCCCAAGTCCCAGAACCTCGCCCGGACCTTAGTCTGTTTTGTTCGCTTAAATAAGCCCAACAGGCAAGCTTCCCACGTGCGTGGCAAGCTACTTCCCGTCGCTGCTGCCAGTGTAACCATCACCGAGGTCCAGTAATCATGCAGGGAGGGGCACGTCCAGAGTATGTGTAGTAGTTGTGCATCCACAAGTCCGCATCTAGGGGCACACCGACGAGTCAAGGGCAAAGTAGCGGTTGAGTTTATCTGGAGATAAATACGCTCGGTGCACTATATAATACTGTATGAGCTTGAAACGGGAGTTGCGCTGTACATTCTGCACCCCAGCTAGCACAAGTGCCCATTCTTTATCGGTCCAGTCCCATCCTCTATCTGTTGTCCACTTATCTCGCAAGCGCTGTGACGAGAACTGCGTGTGCATGTGTAACGCCTGGGCGAGCCAGTGCACCAGGTGAGAGCCATTCCCCATTACATGCAAATACTGGATTAGCAGGTGTGTCGGCAATTCCTCCGTTAGGTCACCCCAGGATTGTGTCAGAGTATGGACAAGTGTCACGTGGGTCAGGAATTGCCCAGCAGGTAGTCCTGTGTTGTCCACTAAGGTCGCAAAAGGAAGCAAAGCGCCCTCCGCAAACAAGTCACCCAAGCTATCTAAATCAACGACCGACCAACTGTCCATTGCAGTCTCCGTAAGCGCACCACCCTCCCAGGGTATCCCCAACAGTGGCAGATTCGGGGCATATGGTTTGGTAGAGCTAATAAGCTTTAGGCTTCTCACATAACACTTCCTAGCCACCGCAAGATGCAGTTGATCAGGGCAGCAAGTCCTAGCTAGAGGATGGAACAGTGTGTGCACCTGCGCGACCGTCATGACTGAGTCGTCCGAGGCAGTATCGCCAAGGTTCTTCCCACTCAACCAATAAGCAACCCATTGCAGCTTTGCGGCTGGGTAATATAGTTCCTGATTAGGAACAGACAATCCCCCATTTTCCATTCCTGCAAATAGCGTCTTCAACGCAACTCTGGGCCGAACTGTGTTCCAGATCAGTCACGTGCTCAAAGTGTCCAGTTCCCGGAAAGTTCGAGCCGGGACATACACCGGATGTCCGGGCCCACTATAATGAAGGATTTAGGTCATGTCTGGCTTGGGATCTGGAATCAAAATGAGGGAGGGGAATAGGATTCGGATCTCTTGCAGCAAATCATGGGGGCTGCAAAACTGGGGAAGACCATCTTTACAGCGAGTGGCCAGCCTTTTGTGTATCACCCCTTTAAGGGATGTCCCACCGAAGGAGGGGTTGCGAGAGCACCAAAGGCACAACCTGGGACAGGGGGCACCTGCTGGGGACTTCAACAAGGGAATGTGCACTCAAGAATATTGCAAATTCCACTGCAAGTGCTCTAAATGTGCGGTATGATGCCCCCTTGTTAACTGTTATGGGTCAGGGCGTGGTTACTAAGGCCAAGGGGCAGGGCAGTGGCAGAAGTATAGTGGTAGCCAAGGAGGGCATCAGCAGCCATTTACAGGTCCCTGAGGTGGAAGTGGGGCCCAGGGATCTGGTGCAGAAGGCTAGTACTCCAGTTAACTTTGAGAGGTTAGATTATAGGCTAGGGTTTTACGTGCGAGCAGAAGAGGCAAAGTAGTTATGGGAGGGGTTCTGCTGGGGTTATTGCTTGGTGTACGGGGGTCCTCCGATGCAGAGCTGGGCGGACAATTTGTCTTTAGCAAAGAAACACAGAGTGGCATTGCGAGAGAAATTGCATAAAGAGGTCTAAGAGGGGAGGGTGGCAGGACTCTCATGATTGGCCAACGGCTGATCTAATCGTGTCACCGATTGGAGTGGTGCCAAAGAAAGAGAGGGCCAATTTCATTTGATACAGCATTTGTCCTTTTCGTAATTTGACAATGATCGGGTTAGCGTTTAGCTCAGCTACACAAGTTCTCCTTATCTTTACTACGTTTTCCAGAGGCCTTTTAGAATTACTGGCGTCCATTTACATGAACGTGCTGCCTCGTGGTTAGCATGCCCTTTTGTCCTTCCTCTGTACCACTGACCGTTTAACTTGCCCAGCAACAGGCTATTTTTAGTACTGGTCAAGCTTGCACATGCGCAGTCTAACCCTCTGTACTAGTGGACAGTCATCGCTTAGGAATGTTCCCCAAACTGACCAGTGGTGCTAAAACTCCTCCCATAAGCTGGCTGTGTTCCAAAAATGTCCTTATATGTACCTAAACTGAGCAAATGTGTTCCACCCACTCTTTTTATTACTGTAAAACTGTATAAAAGAGGTCTCGCACCGATGTTCGGTGTGATACTTCTTGCATTACCGAAGGGTGCTGTAGGAATGTACTACCACCCCATGGGGTCTTAATAAACTTGTCCTTTGCATTTCCAGTTTCTGTGCCAACTTCTGTTTCTGGTGTCGTGGAGTTTTTGCAGAGTATGTAGGTCTGAAGAACCCAATACCACAAATTGGCGACCACGAAGGGACTCATCGGCGACTCGGATGCCCGAAGGAGAGGTCGTGACGAAGAATTGGAAACTCGCCATGGACGCGTACGCTGCCACTGAGTGACCCGAGTCTTGGCACCCACGGTGTTTTTTTCCTTTCCTTCTGATCAGACCTTCCAGGTGGCGCCGGTCCTCGACTGAGATCCTGATCGTTTGAGTTGACGTACAGTGCCTGTTTGGCTGATTCGATTAAAGAAATTGACAGCTGGAACCTGGATACTTGAGAATTTGGTAAGCTTGTGATTGGTAAGATAGTCTACGGATGCTTAATGTGGCTTTTTGGATTTGTTTAGAGTTAGCTAACATTTGGTTCAATGATTTGAGTTATATGTGGAGTGCACCTCACATAGGCAGGCAGTGTGGAGATATTTCTCTGATTTTGTATTTGTTTGAACGGCACACCTTGTGTGAAGTATATTAAGTGCCATTTTATGTAATATTGCGTTTTTGTGATATTTTGACATGCCTGTTTTAAGCACACTTCGAGGAATGTGCTGTCTTGGAAAATGTACCAATTATCGATTAAATGAATCTCAGCCGGCTCCCCCAGAGGGGACACCTAATCGCGAAATGTATATTAAATTTGGCCTTCCCCCTATTATGTATAGTACGCTGTGGCATAAATATACCAGGACAGATCGTGAATTGCAATGGCCACTACATGGGTCGTTTGACTTACGAAAGGTTCAATATGTGGAGCAATGTTTGTTTCAGCGCAGGTCTAGACAGGATATGTTTGATTGTGTGCGTATGTGGGAGAAAGCGGTGCGTGAGTGAATGAAACGTGAACAAGCCTTGGCAGACAAGGAGCAGCGAAAGGCTGCCCGTGATAAAGCTATACAGCTGGAGGAGAAAGAGTTGCAGGAAAAGAAAGAGAGGGAGGCACGAGAACGTAATTTGCAAATTAATGGTCAATTTCCTATTCGACATCCTCTTTACCCTGTCCTTACTAATGAACCTGATGATTTCTCTTTGCTAGACCGTTGCCCGCCTCCGTATGTTTCACCTACGGCTCCGTGTGAGGGATTGGATGAAGATGATGAAGGGCATAGTCGTACCAGGCTAAGTGTTGATCGGGCGGCGGAATTTGCTCGAAAACTTAATCATAAAACTATAACTATTTCGGAAATTGATGACCAGATGTGTAAGTGGTCCGAGAAAGAATGGTTGTATTTCTTGAGCCATTTTGGAGATGAAGTTGTAGAACGGTTCAGAAAATATTCATCTGAGTTGGAACCAAAAGATGTATCAGTTGGTCGTGAGAATTTGCGTAAAGGTATTTTTGTTCTTACAGATGCGGATTCGTTTTTCCAACGGTTGGTCCATCTGCAGGACGAGGCGTTACAATTACGAGTGGCGAAAAAGGCATCAGACTCGGCTGCGTCTGGATCGACGGAGAATTCCAAAGAATGTCCTATCTTTGGAGCAGATAAGAGTTCTACAGTTCACATTATGCCTATGCGAGAAGCTGCACCTTTATATGTCCCCCCCTAAGGGGCAAGGTACAGATGATGATAAAATGTCTGTGGATGCAAAGGGCTATTTTATATATAATTGGGTTTACACACCATGGAATAGAACAGATGTTATGGCAATCCAGACTGCTTTGCCTGACCCTCGTAAAAATCCGGCAGCTTTCTATGAAGGAGTGAAAGGGGCTATTTCTTCGTGTGTTATGACATTAGTTGACATTAGTTGACATTGATCTTTTCTTCGGATTGCTATTACCTCCTGTTATGTGGAGAGCGAGTCGTAAATTTGATGATCGAGCGATTTTGGGTGCAGATTGGAAAGAAATAGCCCAAGCCGATTTAGATAGGAAGCCCGCGTGTAAGACGTGTCAATTAATTTTAGATCTCCCGGGGGCTATTCTGAATAAATTGAAAACGCTTGTTCCCCCTAAGAAGGTTGATTGGACTATGTTAGCTTCTTGCAAACAGAAACAGGACAAATCTGTTTCTGACTTCTTTTCGCGTTTTGAGGAAGCATTCCATGACTATAGTGGGCAATTATTAACAGAGGACACGGGCAGGCATTTGTTCGTTGACAAGTATGTGACTAATCTCCTACCAGAGATTGCGAAACGTTTGAAGGCTAGCAAAAGTTCTTGGACCACAGCGACCCCTGCTTCTTTATTGACTATGGCTCAGTATTATGAACGACAGGAATTGGAGGCTAAGGAAAGTAGTGATAAGAAAGCGAAGGAGTTAAAGACGAAGGTGATGTTGGCTCAGGTTCATGCGACCCAGACAAGAGGGAATGATAGGGGTAGGCGTGGATCGTATGGTACGTCTTCCGTTCGTACCGACATTTCTGAGGACCAGTGTGCATACTGTAAACAGTTTGGACATTGGGCTTCAGACTGTCCGGTGCTGCGGGAACAGCGTAATCAGCGTGGTCGAGGAAGTGGAAGGACACGGAATAGTTATTCAGGATCGAGGGGTGGAGTGAATGATCGTGGCAGGTTTGAGGCGAGGGGTCGTGGTCAGGATGATCATAATACCTTTGATCGACGAAACCAGTATCAGATAGCTGAGGGTGAGTTTACAGAGTCCCAGGATTATGTACATGCATAGGATTGCGTAGGATGGGGTGTGGAATCAGTTGAAGTACCAGTAGATCAAAGGGGTCCATATGTATCAGCGCATGTTTTGGGTTCTACTGATCAGTTTCTGGTCGATACAGGAGCTACTCGTAGTGCTCTGTCTAAACACTTGGTTTCAAGGGCTCCCCTGTCTGGCGAAACATTTACATCAATAGGGTTCGATGGAACACCCTCTCTTAGCCCATTGTCACAACCCATTACATTTCACATTGATAAATTTACTGCCCCATGTCCGTTTTTGTTGTTACCAAATACTCCAGATAATGTCATGGGAATAGATATGCTTAAATATTTTCGAGCAACCATACGTTGCGCTCCTGTTTGGGTGCGGGTCATTTTGAATGAGAATTACCCAGATGTAATGAGAGTGTGCCTCATGCAAGAGACTGAGGCATTAGCCTCTCTTCCAAAAATGTTATGGGCTACTTCAGATACAGATGTGGGACAGATGATTATCCCTCCAATACGAATCACCGTTAAGGAGGGGGCATCTTTGCCTCGTGTACCGCAGTATAAAATTTCCAGGGAAGGTGAAATTGCTCTGATGCATATTGTACATGACTTGATTATTGCAGGCGTGGTAGAAGAAGTCCCCTATAATGTTTGTAACAGCCCTATTCTTCCGATTTTAAAGAAAGATACAGACACTAAAATCTATTGTTTCATTATTGATTTGAGAGAAATGAATAAGATAGTAGTGCCTCAATACCCAGTGGTGTCTGATATCACCACCCTACTTACTTTGATCCCGCCCACGGCCACTACCTTCACTGTTATTGACTTGAAAAATGCTTTCTTTTCAATTCCCATCCATCCTGATAGCCGATATCTGTTTGGCTTCACATTAAATAATAAATCGTATAGATTTTGTCGAGTTCCTCAAGGTTACACTGAAAGTCCTAGCATTTATAGCCGGGCTTTAAAAAGACAGCTTGATTCTTTCGATTTACAGTCTGGAGTGTCTCTCATTCAATATGTTGATGACATTTTACTTGCAGCAGACACGCAGGAGCAATGTGAAGAGAGTAGTCTTGCTCCTTTCTTTTCTTGCCCAGAATAATCACAAGGTTTCTAGGAAAAAGTTACAATATTGTAGACCAAAGGTGACCTACCTCGGTCATCTTTTGTCTAAGGAGGGCCGTGCATTGACATCTGATCGAATCCAAGCAATTTTAGATACACCAGTCCCTCGCACTCAGAGAGATGTTCGTGCTTTTATAGGTTTAACGTCTTTTTGTAGGCAGTGGATAATGGGGTTTTCACACATTATAAAACCTTTGTTAGCATTGTTGTCCAAAACTACACCGATCCCCCTTGAATCGACAGATGAATGTCAGAATGCTTTTGAACAATTGAGACAAGCCCTTTGTTCCGCACCAGTACTAGCTACACCAGATTATACAAAGATCTTTACATTATATATACACGAGAAGGATGGGTGTGCATTGTCAGTCCTAGTGCAGACACACGGGGATAAACAGAGACCTTGTGCGTACTTTTCAGCAATACTTGACCCCGTAGCACGAGGTTTACCTGGGTGTTTTCGAGCAGTTGCAGCAACAGCAGTGGCTATACGACAGAGTGAGGGAATAGTTTTGTCACACAAATTGTTGGTGTTAGTTCCCCATACGGTAGACGCTCTGTTAAACCAAACAAAAACCCAGTACCTAACAAGTGCACATTTAACAGGATATGAGCTAACACTGCTGGCGCCACATATTACACAAAAGAGATGTGCCACTTTGAACCCTGCCACTTTATTGCCGTATCCAGTTGCTGAGGGCCAGGAGGAAGAACACCATGATTGTGTTTTCCTGACTGAAGAACAAACAAAGGGTCGTATTGACTTACAGGATACGCCACTTCCAGATGTAGATGGGGAACTGTGGGTCGATGGATCGTGTTTAAGACTACCAGATGGTACAACTTCTGCAGCATATGCGATCACGACACTTAAGACAGTGGTTGAAGCAGCACGAATACCGCAGAAATCGGCCCAAGCAGCTGAATTGATAGCTTTAACAAAAGCATGTGAAATGAGTGCTGGTTTATGTGTGAATATCTACACTGATAGCCGGTATGCCTTTGGAGTAGTGCACGACTTCGGCCTGCTCTGGAGGGAGCGAGGATTTTTGACTTCACACGGAGTGCTCATTATGCATGGAGAATTAGTACGTGACCTCCTGAATGCGCTATTACATCCAAAGAAAGTAGCGATAATCAAATGCAGTGCACATAAGAAAGTGACAGACAAAGTAGGACAAGGAAACGCTTTCGCAGATCGCATAGCGAGGGAAACTGCTATGTTACCTAATTTTTCGTCAATATATGTGGTGAAGTCGCAGGCTGAGAGATGGCATGATGCTAGAGAGGAGATCTTAGACATTCAGAAATTAGCGTCCGAAGCAGAACTCGCAACCTGGGCAAAGGAGGGAGTGTTGGATGATGAGGGTTTCTGGAGGAGCAAGGACATGGAGAGATGGAAATTGCCTGCCGCTTACTTGCAAGCAATGGTTCAAATGACACATGGATTGGCACATGTTGGAGCTCTTGCAATAACTAAATTGCTTATACGAGTTTGGGAGCATCCTGAGATTGCCAATACGGCCAAAAGAGTAGTGCAGACCTGTCTGATATGCTTACAGTACAACCCTGCTAAAGGGACTTATACTCCGAAAGGAGGGTTTGTTCCACCTACTGCACCATTCGAAGTACTGCAAATGGATTACATCTAGCTTGAGCGTTGCAATAACCTTAAGTATGTCTTAGTGGTGGTGTGTGCTTTCAGTAAATGGATTGAGGCCTTCCCCACGAAGGATAATACAGCGCTGACAACAGCTAAGGTTTTGCTCAAAGAGTACTTCCCACGCTATGGTGTTTGCAAATTTTTGTGGAATGATAAAGGTCCTCATTTTGTTGGGAAAGTAGTCGAGTACGTCTTGAAAGGGTTGGGGATTCAGCAAAAGTTTCATGCTGTATTCCATCCGCAGTCAGCAGGTTTGGTAGAAAGGTATAATGCTACTCTGAAATTGAAGCTAGCAAAGATTGTGGCATCTACGTCTTTGAAATGGCCGGATGCTCTGCCTTTAGCATTGCTATCTATTAGATCAGTACCCCATTCCCGAACTGGCCTTACACCTTATGAAGTGGTGTTTGGAAGGCCCATGAACATATGGGGAGTTCCTAAGCCTCGTTTGCTACATGATGTGCCTTGTATAATGATGAACGATTATTTGGCACGATTAACAAATGATTTACTTTCTATTCATCAACAGGTTTGAGAAGCACTCCCCGACAATTCTATTGGAGAGGCTCATAATCTTCATCCTGGGGACCATGTGATGATCCGTTCGTTTGAGAGAACCAGCAGCTTGGAGCCAAGGTGGCGTGGCCCTGAGCAAGTGTTGCTGGCGACTCGAACGGCTGTGCGAGTCACGAACAAGAAGCGGTGGGTGCATTCTACTCATTGTCGTCGTGTCTCTCCGGATCTGGTAAATCCCACTGTGCTGTCTGATTATCGAGACATCTTGGACGCAGAGAAGAGCCCAGCTGCTACGTCTACTGAATCGGAGGGAGCCTTTCCGGACCATACTGTCTCTGGTGGAGAGAGATACAACCTACGGCCAAGAAAAGCAGTTGTTTTGTGCGAGACTGGTTGAGTTACCGCTCTGAGGTTTGTGAAAAGGGAAGCCGGGAATATCAGGGGGGGGGATCAGTTCTGCCAAGTGTAGCGACACCCGTCTTGAATCTCGGAGAAGAAACCAACGGCTACCTCGGAGCTCAGCACTCATATTTTTATTTTTTATTTTCTTTGTTTTGAGACATTTGTGCTTTGAACTATGGCACCTACTACGATACGAAATAAGAGAATTCTTGGTGCAGTACTTTTTGTTACGACCATAGTGGTATTAGCGGTAATAGCTTGGATGGTAGAACGATTGGTTCCGGCAAGAGAGTACTTATTGCCTACTACCCCAATTCCATCCGAACATTTTCATTTCACCTTGCCTTATCATGAAGAACGACATAGACAGACTTATCAAATTAACAGTTTCATTCAAATCCTACATCACACCCATAATATGACGAACACTTCGAACTGTTGGGGTATGTGGAATGTTGCCTGGACATCAGAAAAAAGGAGGCACTCCGCTTATTCCACTTCCGTTCTCTCATAATGGTTCTTGCAATGCTTGGTACACTCTTCTGTTCACTTTGAGATGGCCGACAAAGGGTGGATTACTTTTCCGGCTTAATAAAGTTTGCTAAAATGACAGAGATGGCTACCCGCAAGCAGAAGGAACTAAATTTGAATGGGAAGAATATCGACCAGATAATGTATCATCGCCTCGAGTTTACACAAATCAAAGAAAAATAAATATGTCTAGTTTACATGTGATTACAGTTATTGATACCAAAGCTGATTTATGTGTCCGAAATAAAGGTACCATCCCAGTAGGAAGAAGTGAATGTAATACTACTCTCACCTTTGACACTCCAAATGATATTGCCTTTGTGGCTTCACGAAACACTTACTTTATTTGTGAAAATAAAGGTTATCACAGTCTCCCTATTGGATGGTTAGGAACATGTTATATATCTTTTGTATTACCCCCTGGGTTTATTGCCCCGCCCATGTATCATAATGACTTTGTGTTATACCATGATTTTATACTAAACAGAGTGAAGAGAACATTAGCAATTGATGAGATCGATCAAACAGACATCTCCCTGCAGCAATATGTTGATTTTAATTTAGGCCTCTTTTCATTTGTTGGTGCTGCGCTAAATAGCAGAAAAATAAGACGATTGACACGTGTTGTGGAAGCCGTTGCTAATGAGACAGTTTTTGCTCTAGGGAATTTGACTGAGGAACTTCAAATTACCATAATTGTAACGCTCCAGAACCGAATGGTTCTAGATGTAGTGTTAGCTGATCGTGGGGGTGCATGCCGCATTATCGGAATTAGTTGCTGTGTGTACGTCCCTGATAACTCACCTTCTGTGCATGATGCTATTTCTAAATTGCATAAAATAGCTGCTGAAATACATCCTGACAATGGTACATGGACACTCTCGAGTTGGTTCTGGACTTTGCTCAGCACTTGGGGTTGCAAACTGTTAACAATTTTATGTATCATAATTGGGATACTCTTCTTCCTTTGCCTATGTTTTCAATGTGGCCCTATGTTATGTTCTATGTGTATTTCTGCTTGTATTCCATCCAAACGAGCCATTGCTAAGAATGAGCAAATGATTAATCGAGAAATAACGAATATTATGTTGATTAATACTGACGATGAATATCACGATTACGTTCATTATGAGGTAGCTTCAGCTAGACGTTAAAAGGGTCGTCTGTCGCAATTTGACAATGATCGGGTTAGCGTTTAGCTCAGCTACACGAGTTCTCCTTATCTTGACTACGTTTTCCGGAGGCCATTTAGAATTACTGGTGTCCATTTACATGAACGTGCTGCCTCGTGGTTAGCATGCCCTTTTGTCCTTCCTCTGTACCACTGACCGTTTAACTTGCCCAGCAACAGGCTATTTTTAGTACTGGTCAAGCTTGCACATGCGCAGTCGAACCCTCTGTACTAGTGGACAGTCATCGCTTAGGAATGTTCCCCAAACTGACCAGTGGTGCTAAAACTCCTCCCATAAGCTGGCTGTGTTCCAAAAATGACCTTATATGTACCTAAACTGAGCAAATGTGTTCCACCCACTCTCTTTATTACTGTAAAACTGTATAAAAGAGGTCTCGCACCGATGTTCGTTGTGATAATTCTTGCATTACCGAAGGGTGCTGTAGGAATGTACCACCACCCCATGGGGTCCAAATAAACTTGTCCTTTGCATTTTCAGTTTCCGTGCCAACTTCTGTTTCTGGTGTCGTGGAGTTTTTGAAGAGTATGTAGGTCTGAAGAACCCAATACCACATCCTGGCCAAAGGGGGGGTCATGAAACTATTTAATTGCTGAAGAAGTGGCTTCCGTATCCTACTCTTTCGGTAGATGTGGCCATGTCACTGGTGGCGACGACGTGCCCAGGAGCGTTGATGGCCAAATGAGATGTGAAGTCAGCTGCTTATGGTGCACCCTGATGATTTCCAGCTATAGGATTTACAATTCGAAGGAAAGTGGTACATGGACAAAGCTTTACCAATGGGATACTCCATTTCGTGCGCACTGTTTGAGTGTTTAAGCTCCTTTTTGAGATGGCTGTTTACATGGCATATGGCCCATCAGCTGGTACCCACTATTTGGATGATTTCTTTATTGTGGGGGCACCTGGTTGGGCAGACTGCCAGACTCTCCTGGCAAGATTCCAAGAGCTCATGGGTGAACTAGGGGGGCCATTGGCGCTGAAAAAATAGTTGGTCCACAAACAGTGTTATTCTTCTTGGGCATTGAGAGCAATTCCAAATTGATGGAGGCCAGACTACCACAGGAGACAAAAAGAGAAAATGCTGACACTGTTAAATTGCATGCTGGAAAGGTAAAAGGTGAAAGTGACGGAGATTCAGGTCCTGTTGGGTCACCTAAACCTCGCATGCAGGGTGGTACAGACATGGAGGACGTTCTTCAGGTTGAGGCAGGCATTATTTGGTTTTTCACTGCCTCATCACCATGTCAGGCTTTCGGCAGGGGCAAGAAAGACCTGTGAATGTTGTGTGTTTTCCAGCACTTTTTCAACTGCATTCCCTTGGCTGGGAGGGAGGACGTGGACCTGGACCCACACATTTTTTGGATGCTGTAGGGGGTCGGTTTTGGACTCTACTGGCACGGTAGCTGGTGTGTAGAGCCATGACCAGCACAGTGGAGCAAAGGGGGAAGGAGAATAGCCTTTTTGGAATTTGCACAGAGCTAGCACACAGGAGTCAAAAGTGTAGGTGGTGAAGAGACTGTCTGCTAAGGATACGCAGGTCCTGAAGCTGCTGTGGGTTTTTGTGTTTGGCTCCTTGCGCTATGACATTTCTTTCAGGGTGTAACATGTGCCCAGGTAGACAATGACTTTGCAGATGCTTTGTCTCATTCACAGTAGGAGAGATTCCGTAGATTAGTCACGGACCCAGAGACCCAATGCCCAAACTGTAGATGTTGTGGCCCTTAGGCAACGCAGGACGGTACAACTGATGGAATGGTCCCTTGCAGAACTGTCGCAAAGCGCATAAGTTCAGGCATGGAAGGAATTCCTAGCATCTGGGGAGCAGCGCCGGGAAGAAGGTCGTTTATGATGGAAGCTATGATAAAATATATCTTGGACCTATCGTGGGTTACCATTGCTGGGAAGTTGGAGGTACTGGACTATATGGGAAAACTGTTATGGGGATACCCTCCATCGGTGGGCAAGTTGGGAGGCAGGATACTGGAAGGATGGGCGCAGGAGCAGGGCCAGAGAGGCGGGCTAGAAAGCCTGTGTCTTGGAACTTACTTGGTAAAATGCTGCAGCAATTGCCAGAGGTGTGTAGGGACGAGGCAGAGACTTGCTTATTTTCAACCTTCATTGTATGGATGATTTTTGGGGCTTTCGGAGTGTCGGAATCATATGGCTTAGCCACTCCAAAACCGATCAAACAGCACAGTGGAAGAGGGTCCTTCACACAAAGAGGGCTTACTAGGCCCATATCCAGTAGCCTGTGGTGAGCGCTGGGCGTCTTGTTGTGAAGCAGATTTTTGTCTGTTTTATGGGCACAACACTGGGGGAAAAGTAACTGCCTATCAGCTGCTAGCATTGCAGCGAAAGACATTGGTTTGGCTGGGAGTGCAGGCAGCAGATTATGGCACACACTCATTTTGCATTGTGCAGCGTCGGAAGCGGGAAATAGAGGTCAGGCGTGTAAAGATATCAAGTGGCTGGGCCGCTGGTCGTCAGAGTGCTACAGGCGCTATATGTGGGCTCAGGGGGATGAGGGACATGCAGCAGGGGCAGCATGGTGAATTGCTTACTGCTTGTTTGAAATAGATTTTTGGGTGGTGAGCCATTCGTTCATCAAGTGGGCAGCTATCTAGGCTCACCAGAGGGTTTGGGGTCTAAATTGGGTTTCAATTACCATCTTTTAGAACTACATGGAGGGGAAAGGGGGGATGCTTTGGAAGGACTTATTACAGACATTAAATGCCATGATGGTGGCAGAAAGGTGTCCGGATGTGTTGCTTCTTCACCTCAGGGAGAATGACCTAGTCAAAGAGAAAGAGTTGTGTTGTGGAGGAACATGAAAGGGACTTGTTAGAGATTAAAGGACAATGGGCATGTTGTTATGTTTTATGGACTGAGTTTGTGCCTCGGCGGTCTTGGTCAGGGGCGTGCAAGATGGCTGTAATGGATAGGGCTCAGAAGAAGTTGAATAGGGAGGTGTCATGTTTTTGTAGGGAGATCGGTTTTGGCCAATTTGTCATTTGGACTTTTTTTTTTTTTTTGGGATCCACCAACCTGTGTTACCATGCCGGGAGGTCGCTATTATTGACCAGGAACTTTAAAGGTCCACGTGGCTGCTGTTTGGATTTAGACGCAGGCCAAGCATCCTCCCTTATGTATAGGAGGCAATATATGATTAACCAATAACTTCATCTCGCAATTAATTATCTTGGCGAATACAGGAGGGGCCAGTGTTTCCTTCATCTCTTGATAGTGGACGGGGTTTTCTCCTTCCTAGATCACGCCCATCATTATCAGCTCTCTGACTTATTCGTATCAAGTAGAGCATTTGTGTCTTCTATCATTTGTTGACCTATGAAGTTTTCTCACGTTACTGTGTCGCTCAGATGATCAGTTCTCTCGCTTAAACTTCTACAAGAGAGCACAGGCATTTCCCAGATCTGTGTATTTGCGTTTTCTATTTTCACGTTCGTTGGTCAACTACAACTGGCTCTCAGTTTTGTACTATAACAGTAGAGTACATGCCCTGATGAAGTTACAACAAGTAACGAAACGCGTTGGCTGTGTATGTGTATTGGGTATAATTACCTGAATAAAGAAGAAAAAACTCTTGGACTAAAAGCATCTGTGTAATTTCTCAATGGGTGCGCCTTCCACCTTTTTTTCATAAGTCATTTGGACATTACATTAGAGACCACAGAGTTCCATAGGGAAGATGGGATACATCTGTCTCGGATATGCATGGACTTATACTTATTGGAGATTAGAGAAGTTTGGCTAAGGCTTTAAAGATTAGGCGTTAGTCGATCGGGTGAGCCATCATACAGAAAAGAGGCTGGGCAGAAAAGTGGGTAGGTTCTCAACACCCTTGTTCTGGGTGAAGGGGGCATGAAATGTTTGCCAGGTGTTTGCAGAAGTTGTTTGACGTTGCCAGTTGGGGAAGTGGAGGTAGTTCAATGTTCAGCATAGGACACTTGGTTACTTTCAGGTAAACACATACAGACAAATGGTGTAGTGGAAATAGAAAGCTGGGAATGTTGAAATGCTAATACAGTTAAATGAGTACGTTGAGCGGGGCTGTTGGGTGGATGGTAGAGGTAGGGCACGGGCTAGTTCACTGGACAGTAGCGGCTGGAGTGCCACCTTAGTGACAGGGTGGGGGGGGGGGCAAACAAAACAGTAAAATGAAATATACAAAAAAAAAGAACTTACCTGCCACATTGCGCCCTACGAAATGTTGCTTTTTGGTTTCTTCCTCGCTGCAGGCACACGCTCCCACTCTCCCCTGCCGCCAATCAGGACACTGCTCTCATGATTGGACTTGAGCGCCTCGATTTGCGCTCCCAGGGAGATTGGGAGCCTGTGATTGCTGTCCCCAACCCAGCAATGCAGCTGGCGTTAGAGAAACCTTCACGCCTAAGACTGCCGGCCAAACCGTCATGCTCCCTGAATTACCGTGCTAACCACGCTCCCTCTTGCCTTGCAAAGTGATGGCCCAGCCCCCAAGTCTCATTTCATGAGAGAAAAATAAAACGATAATAAACATGTTTTATTATTGTTTCATTTTTCGAATTTTAAGGCAGGCAGGGAAGGCGACGCTCCTCCGTCATAGTGGAGGAGCTGCCACATAATTGGATATATGGTGGTTTTAGTTGTGTAAGGCAGTTTGTCAGGGAAATTTGTTATGTATATCTTTCAATAAAGCAGCCTTTTTTACACACCAAGCAGTCCATTTTCTGTGCTCCGCTCCTCCCCATAGGATCTCTGTGACAAAAGTACTACGCAACTGTGTCATTTACATAAAATACAAATCTGTGAACTTCTCTTCATCCTCGTCCTCCAGCTCTCACACGGTGCGGGTGCTGGAGGCAGGGGGCGCCCTCTGGGAGACAATCTTTACAGTGCCCAACCCGATGGCAAGATGGTGGCTGGATGCCTCTAAAGTACGGCGATAGGCGGTGAGGATCAGCTGTCCTGCCGGGGAGGGAGTGTTCTCCCAGTGACCGTCTTAACCGGTGAGTGCCTGAGCTCAAGGGTACAAAAGAATCGGCCAAGTGGAGAGCGACCGCCAGCCTACCGCTCCCTCCTCCCATCCCGGTGAAGTAGCAGACTGTAGGGCCTCCCGGGCCCTCAGACGCTCCAAGTTGAGCCATCGAAACTTTAACGTCAAGGCTGCAAGCGGACTAAGGGACATTTTAGCGGTTTCAGAGGAATTGTGAGTGACATTTCAATGACTATGATTGGTGTCTCTGGGTACGATGGTCTGGATCTTCGCCATTTTGTGCCGGGGATCCAGCTTACTGCTTCCCCCACTTCCACCCGGCCTTTTACCCATATGGCCATCCCCCACCACGGGGATTCCTCCATGTGGTGTACTGGTCTTGGCCTAGCTAATAACAAATTGGAGACCACACGTTACTGTGCTGGTGGTCAGTACACTGCCTGCCACGCCCAGGGCCCTGGGCTATTTATTGATTACAGAACATGCCCTCCGTCTCAACGTCGGGCCAAACTACCCAACTCACGCTTGAGAGGGGGGGGGGGAGGGGGGGCTGAGCATTTAGGCAATTCCGGTCGTGGGCCACCATGGTTGCGCCCACCTACGGCAACATTACATTCCTCCTTTACCCCAAAATGAAAACAGGATAAACAAAACATAACTTCCGACCACAGTCTCTGAAAACGGCAAAGATGCAAGAAAGGAACAGTCTTACTTTTGTGCAGGCTGAGGTACAGCTCGAACTCTTTCAACGTCTGCAGTGGGCTACGAAGTCTCGGGACCTTTGGGATGGCTTCGGGCAGGGGCGCAGATTGTACTGGCTTTGGCTGCGCTCGCCTGACGGGGTTAGCGCTGGTTCTTCAGAGTCTTTGGCCTCATCAGTTCCTGGGTGGTTTTGGGCCACTCAGGTCTGCTCGGGCTGGTGCGACTGATTCTGTTTTTGGGCTTTCCTCCTCGCTGGGAGTGTCCTCTTCCTCTGCTTCTCTTGGGCCTTGGGTGTAATGGTATCCAGGCAGGTTCCGCAGGAGCGTCAGGAATCCGATGATAATTCCACAGCCTTCCCCTACGGCCTTCCGACTCTATCAAACACTAGAGTATCGAGAGGCTCGCCAGGGGAAAACAGGGAGACAAAACAAGGAAAGGCGGGGAAGTACAAAAGAAGACTTGACTGTAATCTTCTGTGACGATTGGACACCTTGTATACTGGACAAATATGTATTTCTAACAACAGTTTCTACCCTACATAAGCCTCTATATTCTCTATAGCAATCTAACATACCACCAATGTTGTGTCTGATGTCCCGGATGGATGTACAGAATGGAGAGGTCTTTGTCTTGAGCTACAACTAGAGTAATGAAACAGGATTGAGTAATAACACTTTGTCCACCAAGAACAAACACTGTAAACTGTTGAAACACAAAGGTCTCTCACTGGTTCTGAAGCACAAGGCTGTCCAACGTAAGCGGTGTTCAATAGTACACTTGACAGGAGTCAATGCCAACACCAACACTGGGCAATGAATATCTAAAGAACAAAACGCATGTGTAAAAACTAAAGCACATCAAATGTCTGGAATAAACAAGTAGGCAGCGCACAGCGCTGTTACCGTGATTCTTAGATGTGTCTGTTCTGTCTTGCACCTCCAATTGAATCCACGCAAGTATCCCCAAGCACAGTGGAATGTTGACCCAGATGATGGTGAATGAGGGGCAAGCAGTAATACAGTCAAGTAAAGGAATGAAAGGGGGCAAATGAAAGTGGGCTTGCGGAATGGCTGAGGAAAACCCCAGCCAAAAGGTGTAACATTAACCTAAATACCTAAATAGGGAGACCACCCGGCCGGATGACGGAGAACAAGCCCGGCCGCCAGGCGGAGTGGCCAACCACTGGGTCTTTAAGGGGTAAAAGAGTGGAGCCCGGCCGGCCGGCGGAAACCAAGCCCGGCCATCGGGCGGAGCCACAAACGGGAGTGGAGGCAGAGCAAACAAGTGCCCGGCCGGACGGCGGAGACCAAGCCCGGCCGTCGGGCGGAGCAACAAACGGGAGTGGAGGCAGAGCAAACAAGTGCCCGGCCGGACGGCGGAGACTAAGCCCGGCCGTCGGGCAGAGCAGGGAAAGGCTGATAGTGTCAGCGGGCTTCAGGAAGAGAATGTACGCGGAAGCCTTGAAGACTCTAAGGCAATACGAAGGACAGAAATCCTTCGGCCACACTCCAAACGAAAGTGAACAGTAACCGGAAGTCAGGCACAGGAAACATGACGGAACAGGAACACGGAGCTAGACGCAAGAACGTAAAGCGTCGCTCCCAGGGCTCATGTCTGATTTATAGGGGCTTGTCTGTTAAAGGGGCAGTACGTGTATTCTGCAGGTCGCGATTCTCGGGGCATGACATTGGGTCGGTCTTGTGTAGGGCTCTGCAGGGTCAGGGAAACCATCCTCTTCTCCGCTCATGATTCTTTTATAAAGAACGACACGTTTCTGGTGACTCTCTCTCTTCCTCTTACCGCCGTGACCATGGTGCCATTGACGTTGGTGACAGTCCATGGGTCTAATTCGAAAGGGAGGCGGAATTTCCCTCCGGGATGGCGGTCTTTCACAAGCACACAGTCGCCTGCTTGGATGGGGCTGTCTGCCGCTCTTCTTCTCCGGGACTCCTCTCTGTTAGATTTTGTCCGCTGTTCCATGGAACGGTTACAGGGAATTGGAGCCGTTGCCCACATGGGATGGTGTGGGAGAGTGTCCATGACTGCCCTATTGAAGCATAGGCGGCTTGGAGGGATCCCTGTGGTGCAGTGGGGTGTCAATCTGTATTCTTGTAAGAACTGGAAGAGGGCCAGCTCTAAGTTCTGGCCGTCTTTCATTGCAATCTGGATAGTCTTGTTTAGAGTTCTCATCAGCCTCTCGACTTCTCCATTGGCTTTAGGCCACCTAGGGGTTATTTTCCGGTGCTTGATGCGGTGTGATTGCAAGTATTCCGTTAGTTCACAGCTGTTGAAGGGGGGTCCATTGTCGGTGCGTAGCTCCTCCATGAGGCCATGGGTTGCGATGATCTTTTCTAGCTTTGGGATTACCTCGGAGGCTGCGGTGGAGGGCAGGATCTCGATTTCGGGGTATCTTGAGAAATCGTCTACTACCACAAACATGTATTTCCCGCCGGGAAGGCTACCAAAGTCTGCGCTGGCGTGCGCCCACGGGGCCATCGGCCCTTCCTCTGTGATCACAGGCGCTGGGGGGTTGGGCAGGCCGGTTGCTAGGCACACAGGACATCGTTGGATGACTTCTTCGACTTTCTTGTCGAGCCCCGGGAACCAGAGTTTACTCCGAATGCAATTCTTTGATTTAACAATGCCCTGGTGTGCGCCATGGGCCAAAAGGACTGCTTGCTGCGTGAGACTGTCGGGCAGTACCAGGCAAGGGCCCCTCAGGAGACATCCTTCCGGAGAGATAGACAACTCGCTTCGGACTTGGTGGAGTGTTCTTAGCGTCCCCTGGGCCTCCAGGGTGCGGAATGATGCTGGGCTCTGGAGTGGTTTCCAGTTCCCTGACTGGATGGCCTGGATGGCGATTTGTAGGCAGTCATCGTCCTTGGTGGCTTGTGTTACATCTTCCAGGGAGATCGGCAGAGGTCTTGATCGCTCCACGATCATTCTGACGTATTCCTCCGTGGCGTCGGCTTCCGCTTCGGTGACCGGGCGGGCATGCCTTGACAGGTAGTCGGCAGGGTTTCTGGTGCCTGGCCGATACTCCACCGTGAATTGGAATTCCTGGAGCTGGAGCACCCACTTCTCGAGCGAGGGGGGGGGGTCGTGAAGATGATCCTTGGAAAAGCGGGATAAGGGGTTTGTGGTCTGTGATTACCACAAATGGGTGTCCGTATAAGTAGATATGGAAATGCCGGCACCCCCACAAGATGGCGATGGCCTCCCTCTCGATCTGCGAGTATCGTTGCTCTGTGGCTGTCAGGGTTCTACTCGCATAAGCGACGGGGGCCATTCCCCGCATGGTTGTTGTTGAGTCAGGACGACACCTAGGCCGGTCGGGCTGGCGTCCACCGCAAGCTGTGATTCGTGACGAGGGTCGAAGTAGGCCAGAGTTGTGTCTGCTGAGAGTGCCGCTTTGGTCTTTTGGAAGGCTTCTTGCTGTTTTGGCCCCCACTCCCAGGTGGCTGTGGATTTCGTGAGATCACGGAGAGGGCCGGTGAGGTCTGGATGTCTTTGACCTTGTCAGGGTCCGGTCCTACACCCTGGTCAGAGAATTTGTAGCCGAAAAAGCTAATGTCTTTTCGTAGGAACTCGCACTTTTCTCTGTGTAGGGTTAGGCCCCGCTCTTGAAGCCTGGCGAAGGCAGCTTGGAGGCGTCGGATGTGTTCTTCCAGAGTCGCCGCATGGACCAAAATATCGTCGCTCACATTTAGCACGCCGTCCAACCCTTGCAAGACATTCTGAATAATGTTCTGAAACACCTCTGCTGCGCTTGATATCCCAAAATTGAGTCTGGTGTATCTCCACAGGCCTGCGTGAGTGGAGAAGGTTGTTATTGGGCGTGAGTCCGGGTGCAGTGGGATTTGGTGGTATCCTGACCTCAGGTCCATCTTCGAAAACCACTTTGATCCTGATAACTCGCCGATGATGTCGTCTATGGTTGGCGTCAGATGGCGCTCCCTCTTGATTGCGAGATTGGGGATGCGCATGTCCACGCAGATCCGCACAGCATCCGGTTGCTTCGGTTTCTTGGCTACCACGATGGGCGATACCCATGGAGTGGGCCCGCTTACCCTTTCGATGATTCCGGCCCCTCGAGCACTCGCAGTTCAGCTTCCACTTTGGGTCGTAGGTGGAACGCGATGCGCCGGTGCCAGAGGGCCACTGGGGCGACCAAGTGATCTATGTGGAGGTGAATGGCGGGTCTTCTCAAGCAGCCAATCCCTTCGAACAGTGATGTGTGTTGTAGCAAGAGATGGTCGAGGCTGTGGGCTTGGACTGTGAGGGCGAAGTGTATCAGTCCTAGGTCTTGGGCGGTTCTGCAGCCAAGTAGGAACCCGGATCCCTCTTGTGACACGTAAATTTTGGTGTTTAGTTGATGGGAGTCATGTGACACCGCTGTCCGGAAGACTCCGCACAGGCGTAGGGGCCGACTGGTGCCGTAGGCATACACCTGTACTCTTGTGGGATGGAGCGCTGGTGGAGTGTCTAAAGTCCGGTATACGCTGGCCGCCATTAGGTTGATCGTTGCTCCGGTGTCAATCAGGGCCGCCATAGCTTGACCCTGCACGTTTACCATGCACATGGGTTCCGTGGATGGCGTAGCTGCCAGGGTGTTGAGCATTCGTACGACGTGGACGGAGGCTGTGTCCGCGTCGTCATCGTCCATGTCGCTGTTGGTGAAGGTGTTTGGCAGTGGCTCTATCTGTCTGACTCTTCGGGGTGGGCCATTGAGCTTTTTCCTTTGCGTTGACAGGCACACGCTAGCAAAATGGTTGGCTTTTCCACAGGCGCTGCAGATCTTCCCTTGTGCAGGGCAGGCTCCATTGTGGGGTGTTGCTCCTCCGCACCATACGCAGGCGCGGTCGTGAGAGGGAGGAGCTGGGCCTGGTCTTCCTTGCCGGGGTTGCCTCGTGCACGTGTCGGTGGCACTGGTTTTGATGGCGCACACTGGTTCAACTTTGACTGCAACTGTGGGTTTTGGTTCCATATGCGCGGCTCTGGCTTTGGAAAGCTCCTTAGACCACCCTTACGCCAGGATGTCGCGCATGGGCATGTTGTCTGTTTCCAGGACTCTTTCTCGCAGTTTCGAGGAAGCGCAACCTTGTATGAATTGGGCGCGGATCTCGTCGTCGGCGTCCGGGAGGGTGCATGTGCTGGCTAGCTTTTTAAGCCTCGCATAGAAGACGTCTACCGATTCTTCTGGGAGCTGGCGGGCCTGGCGGAGTAGGAACCTCTTATAATCCGCACTGGCGAATGGTTCGAAATACTCCGTTATGGCGTCACGTAGCGTGGTGTAGTTCCGGGGCGGGCCTCCTTCCACCACGTCTTTTGAAATGTCGTGGATTGCCTCCCCTCCTAGGTGCAGAAGCATCGCCCGCCGTCGCTCGACAGCGATGTCCGCTGCCACAAAGTAGTTCTCCAGGCGTTCCACCCATTTCCTTCACCTGGCTGCCTGTGACGGAGGCGTGCCCGTGACTGCAAAGGGCTCCAGCGGGGGCACGGTGGCCATGGCTGTTGGGGAAGGCGGGAGGGTTTGATAGCCGGAAGCGCCCTTTCACCAGAGGGCCAGGGACTCAGGAGCCCGTTGGGGGTTGACTTCTGGCGGCTTCGGAATGTTCCAGCAACGTTGCACGCGAAATGCGTGAGGATTGGCAGGGTCTCCACCCGCGAGGTGTGTGGGAGGCGTGGGGAGGCGCCCGCCAGAGGCATGTGGCAGGCCCAGCGGGCTGGCGCGTGGTTGAAGGCCGGGGCAGGCGTCTGTAGGAGCGCGGCTGAGGCGCCGAGGCTGCCGACACGCACCTGAGGCTGTGAGGCTGAGGCAGCCGGGCGGAGCAGCGGGGCCACTGGCAGGCGGGCTCACGTCCTCGGAGGCACCTGCTCATAGGAGCGCTGGGAAGTGGCGGTGAGTCTGGAGGCCGGGGTGCTGGTGCGGCTGGACTGCCGCTCGACAAGACTGTCTGCAGGGTGGCTGGGAGTACTCCGCCGGCGGGGTGTGCCGAGCACGCTGAGCGGGGCACACCGCAGGGGTTGCAGGTGCGGGCTCGCGAGAGGCAGAGCGGCGGAGAGCGTGGCACGCGATGGGGGTGGCGAGACCACCTCGTCGCCAGTGTGGTGTACTGGTCTTGGCCTAGCTAATAACAAATTGGAGACCACACGTTACTGTGCTGGTGGTCAGTACACTGCCTGCCACGCCCAGGGCCCTGAGCTATTTATTGATTACAGAACTTGCCCTCCGTCTCAACGTCGGGCCAAACTACCCAACTCGATGCTTGAGGGGCGGGGGGGAGGGGGTGCTCAGCATTTAGTCAATTCCGGTCGTGGGCCACCATGGTTGCGCCCACCTAAGGCAACATTACACTCCAGACCCATGATGGCTAAATGTCATGCTCTGTAAATATGCAATATATAAGCACTTTATAAAATGTAACCTTGAGTGAATATGCAACTTGTATACATATATGTCTAACCACTTTGTACTTACTACTACTCCTATGTGATTGTAGAGTTTTTCTGTCTAACCACTAGCGTTTGTAGTAGACCTTTGTACTTGCTACTACTCCTATGTGAATGTAGCGTTTTACTGGCTTTTATCTTCCTTGAGTGAACTTGCAACTTGTTTATATGCAACTTTTGCTGTATGTACCTTTTTTGTAAATATTGTAATCCAAAGTCTTTATGTAATGCAACTGGTTCTTATGTAAAGCGCTCCGACACCTTCGGGTAACGTTCGCGCTATATAAAATCGCAAATAAATAAATAAAGTAACCCTCCATGCTGGCTTATGAACAGTCAAAATTGCCATCAACACACAGATAGATCTCTTCAGCATGTGCATTAACCACCAGAGTTAGCCTGCCGTCATATCCTTTGTTGGGCACCCAAACATCTCTGCACTGCAACAGGTGTCTTAACTTAAGTAGTAAGATAATTTAAAATGCAGCATTAAGCCAGAACAGATCCACTGACAAATGTATCCTAGCTGCTAATTTATTTGCGGCAGAGTTTGAATATATCATGTATAGTTTGACTGTGACTCCGGTCCTCGTGGCTCCAAGTACTTTCTGCTACCACACCTTGACCGCCAATTTAAGAGAGCCCAGGGTCATTTTCCTCAATTCTAGCACTAACTGAAATAACATCAAAGGGATAAAAGCCTACGCAACCCAAGTGGTCCCTGAGGCGGGTCCTGGCTGCCTGTTGTCTCGGAGCATGCGTCGGGGATAAGTGTTTCGGGTTGTGGCCATGCGCAGTAAATAAACATGGAGACGGACTGAACTTTCACTGGGTTTTCAGGTCTCATAGGCAGGTGTCTAGTTTTGATAAACAATCTCCATCTGCTGCTTGGGTCCAGCACGCGCGCCGATTGTTCATCTACGAAATCCAGTCAGAACAGAATAGAAATGCCCTGGCGGAACCCGGACAAGGTGAGTGAACGCACGCGCCGGGGTGCAGTCAGGAAGCAGGCCTGTGAGACCGGGTCTTCAAATGAAGCCCTTTTGAGTTTAAAGTGTTGGTGAAGACGGTTGCTTCCGTTGTGCGGAATACAGCGCGCCATTGTGACAGGTAAACAGGTGCACAGGGAAGGGGTGGGCACCTGTTCAGCACTTTTCATGATGGGACGCTGAGCAGAGGTTTTGATGGTGATGGAGATCGTTTCCAGACTGTGGAGCGAGTTTGTTTGTCCTGAGGTTGAAGGTCTCTAAAACCGTTAGATATCCGTGACTGTGTCCTAACACCGCAGGGAACGTTTGCAGCTATGAGACATAAACACCCCAAGTTGATATCGGATACGTTGAACAAACAGTGCAATGCATTTAACTTTTAGTACTCCAATAAATGGTATCTAATCGTAGAATTTAGACTGGTTTAGCTGGGTGTTAATCTTTGCATAAATCCATCTGTGATGACACTGAAACTCGTTAGGTCATATGTTGTGCTCCCTGATCTGACGGTCTTGTTTGCTTCTGGCATGGAGGCAGATTTAGGACTGACCTGTAAAATAAATCTGGACAAAGGGTCCAAATTCAGGACACAAGGTCACTTTTATGGCCACTTCTGACGTGGGTCCACACTTCACCACTTTATCAATGCATTTTTTTTATATTGCAGCCAACTTAATATTTGTATGCAGTCTGCTATATGAGATTACCTATAGGTGTGCTACATTTAGATGGGGTATTATGTCCTTGTTCAACAGTAAATTGATACCCTTTAGCATGGTGTCAAGGGAATCAATCATACCCAAATCTACTCCGTCTTTCTTGGACCGAAAGAATCAGCAAGTTTCTAAACATTTCAATACCCATAGCAAACAGTTTGGGAAGCATTAAGGTAAGTGACTTTTTCACGTTCTGCTCACCTCACCCTCCACTAGACATCAAATCTTAAAAAGATTGAGGCAGAGCAGATGATGTGGGTGACCGTCTCACACCTAATGTCACGATGTGAGGCAGGGCACAAGTCCTAATAAAAGAAGTGGGGGGACGGTGTCACCGGAAGTGACGTCACAATAGGAAGTGACGTCACGAAAGGTGGCTTGCACCATCGGGCTCATTGCCTCCCCTCGCTCACCCCTTAGATGTGATTGCATTTGAGAAGTCAGCTCGTGAGCAGCGTGCTGTGAGCTCTGAGCTCCTCGTCCCAGAGAGGCCGAAGAGTGAAGTCCAGCTGTTAGGCAGGGGGGAAGGCGTCCACCCGGTAAAATAAGTGGGGGGATGCCGTCCACCCGCGTGGTACCCTGACTCGAGCCCTGATGTGAGGTACCCACAACTTGCCTGTATGCTCACAGCACCAAGAAGTCCTGAATGATACATTAGTGTGTTCGTCAGGGACTACATTTATCTCAGAACTGGGAGCCTGATCACCTGACAGAATTAAAGAGTAGTATGAAATCAAGATCAGATGGGAGATCTATAGCAACTGATTCAAAGGGTCATTGCTAAAGAACAGGACAAATGAGGGAAAGAAGAACAAGCCAGGACAATTGCTAAAATCAAATGGGCCCTCCATAAGTATCTGAAAGTATTGTGTACATGAAGAATAAGCTCAGCAGAGCGGCCAGAAACCGAAAAAACACTGTCAAGTGATAGAATAATCATCACCCAACCACCCGGGCAAATTCTGTCTGTGTGATGGTCCATTGTTGGTGCTTTTAGTTGGCAGACATTGGCTGGGCACCTTGGGAAATTGGACCCTGAACAATTGTCTACTCTGCCCATGTCTTGAAATAGCTCTGCAGTTGAGCCAACCCCCAACCAATGGCCTGACTCATCCCTAAGTGCCAAAGAACTTGAGAATCTTCAGAATATTTGGGATGCAAATTACACAACAATCAAAATTATAAGGATATGATAAAGACTTTAAAATGTAGTAAGTGTTTCTTTAACATACGGAAGTGTTTCTGTTTACTATATTAGATCACAACATTGCATTGAAATGTATTTAAAGTGGAAGTTTTTAAACTTAAACTTTAAAAAACACTTATTAACCCTCCCTTCTGACAAAGCCATTAGTAAACAAAGTTAACCAACTGTCTGGTTCCCCTTATATCATGGCCAATAATATTTTTATGGCCAATAATATTTTTATGGCTGGTGGAACGTAACAGACCATTAAACATTTACAATTGAGATTTTTGTACAGAATCCATCTTGAATTGAATTATTAGAAAATGCTCTCAAATGAAACAAGTTGATATTACTTGAATCACACAATTTAGTCATGTGGGTGACCTGGGATTTGAACCCAGGTTTCCTGGTCACACATAGGGGCATATTTAGCATTGTGTTGCTTTGCCCTTGTACCACGCAAGGGTGATGCAACACTAAAGTTAGCGTGGTGCGCAAGGGCGATGCAACACTAACGTTAGATTTATCAAGCCACACAAAGCCACCTTGCGCGGCCCTGCATAAATTGATAAAGTTGGAGTAACTCAAGGCAACACAAATCGCTGCCTTGCGTTACTCTGCCCCACAGAGGCGTTCCATAGGTGGAGTGTGGGTGTTCCCATGCATCCACCCATGGATTTTGGTGCATTCCTAGATTTTACATTAATAGAAGGCCTGGGAATGCGTCCAAATGCTACGTCTCCCAGGGGGTGTAACAAGGAGGAATATGTTTATTTTTCCCAGTTTCTCCTCACTTTCTTCTTGTGCTGCATTCTGCAGCACACTTAGAAACAGGAAAATGCCTCTCAGGATTGGTTCTATGCAGGAACGTGTCCCTTACTGCACAAAAACAATCCTGCTTACAACGCAGGTACCCTTACACCATAGTGCAAAGGAGCCTGCATTGACGCTAGTCAGTCAAAAGTGCGCCAGTGCATTGAAAAGACAGGAATGCAGCTTATGATGTTAAATATGGGACATTGCTGCTCTTTCTCTTTCACACAGTGCAGCACAGCAAGGTGGCTCGCTGCATTGTGCTGCGTGAAACTGTGAACAATATTCCCCATAGTGTATTTAAGCAACTGACTAGATTACTTTCATTTTCTCAGTTCTATAACACAAGAGGACAGTATCTTTGTACAATTCTGTCAGTGAATAGTAGACCATTAGTTTAAAAAAAATCCTAGGTTACTTAAAAAAAAGGTAACCATATGCTAACATCACTGGCTTTCTCAGACTTTACATAGCTAGTCAACACAGCAGTCAAAGTTGTGATCCTAGCTCCGTAAATCCTAGGATGATTTTGCATTTCCCGAGGAAAGGATTTCTCTTAAGTCTTGCAACTTCTACTCTGTAGGCCAAGGGCAACAGTGAGGGCTTTCAGAAGTTCACTACTGGAGGAAGTGGAGCCTCTGATGGTGAGATTGCTCAAGAATGTTGCTCTGGAAAGACCTAGAGTTCACTGTCCTTCTCAAGCCTGGAGTTTAGCACTGCTTTTGAAAGTTCTGAAGCATTTTACATTCATACCTTAACATTGTGCCAGAGGTTCCTTCTCAGTTCCACACCACGAGGGAAGTGCTTTTACAGTGTTGGCTCCAGATTAATCTTCTGAGAAAGAATCTTTTTTTTGTTGTATCTACTGGACGTAAAAAGGACAGTTCTCATGCATTTGGAGATAACAGAATCGTGGAAGTTGGATAACCTATTTCTAAATTTGGGTGTCTGAGGTTCTACAAGTAACAACACTTTGATCTCAGAATGGCATGTGAGATGTACTGATTAATGTATTCTTTAACTGGGTATGGCCGGTAGTTTGGCTTGCACAACTTGGGTGACAGCCATCTACGGCTTCAGTCGCGACCAAGGCAGTGATAAATTGTACACTTCTAAAGCAACCATATCCTCATTCGGATCAAAACTCCCTCTTCCTGGAATGCTCCAGTTTTCGGAGTTGCCGTTTGTTTTGTTAGACTCCTGCTATTTGGTTCTGGAATTGTTAAGGTGTGTAATGTGGGTGCGTTTTATTTGTTCTTCTTTGCTGTCTGTTGTGCTTGGCACAGTTTCCTCGAATCAATACAAATGCTAAATAACAAGCATTTTCAATGAAATAGATCTTGCATTAGTTGAATTTGGAGCTACTGTCTTTACAAAAGGAAAAGAAATACGGCGTCCGCCTGCTCTTTCTTTTTTTTATTGATTGACTCTTCTAGCAATGGCGGCACTCCGCACTATGGGTGTTCAAAGCTAAAGCGCGGCGTGATGCCCTTGCTACAAAAGTCAATAAATAGAACAAAAAGTTGTGCGCCCACCATATTTTTTTCCCATTTATTTTCTATTGTAGCCATCACAGCTTGTCGTGCTTTAGCTTAATATGTTTGAAAGGAAAGCACATGCGATTGCTATAAAACTAAATAAATGGAAAGGAAATGCAGAATCCACCTTCCCTTGTGTTGACTTTTGTAGTAATGACGGCACACTTCTCTTTTTCTTTAGATGTTTAAAGCTAAAGCGTGGCGTGCCACAATTGCCACTAAAGTCTATAAATAAAAAAAAAACGAAGGCCGGCGGTCTCAGCATTTCTTTTCCATTTGCAAAGCCAATAGCTCTATGTTTAACTAAAGTTGTGTGGCCAAAACCAGGAAGTACGGCAGCTTTATGGGGATGGAGAGGGAGCGTCTGCAAAGAGGAGGCAACAGATGCCAGCCAAAAGAAACAATTGGTGAAGTCTCGTAGGAGGGAACCAAGCACCCACTGTTGGGCCAGATGGACACTATTGACCAACAATAGTAAAGGAATTTCCAAACGGCAGGCCAACCAACCAGAAGCGCTGTGCAGAGCTTAAAGTACATATTCTGAATGCAACATGTCTCGCAGAGGCAGCACACTTCCTTGGTGAAACCTTAAAAGGGTCCAGCAAATTCCTACCTCGATAGCCACTACACTTCTGGGTCTCTGTGATCCTAGTCTCGAACATCAGACTAGGGCGGACAAGAAGATTATGTGGCTTTGCATCGGGGCGGCCAAGCTCACTGTTGCTGCTGCGTGGAAACGGGGGGAGGCACCGGCCATCTCACTCTGGCATTCACGGCTTTCGAGGCTATGAGTTTGGAGAGAATGGCGGACATCTTCTTGGATGATTTCAAGAACTTTGAATTCCGTTGGGGCCCACTGGTTAGGTTTCTGTCCCAAGGCTTGCCATCTGGAGTATGCCCCGCTAGTGTTAGATCCCTTCACCTATTTCAATTTTGAACTCCCATCTTCACGTACCTTGATTCATGTCCTTTGAAGTAGCTACTACCACTGGGGAGGGGGGAGGACAGAGGGGGCGGGGGTTATGGGTTTTGTTGCTCTTTATATGCATCCCACATGAGCTCTTTCCACGGCATTGCCCCCGGGGTACTTACATGCAGCTGGGCGCCGTCTGCACTAGCACAAGGTGGAGACTGTAGACCCCTGCCCAGGGGACATAGCTCTCTGCCAACCTGCCATAGAGGCTTTTGTCAGTCTGTTGTTGACCCCCCGCTAACCACACAGATCACCTGGTGTCCCCACCACCCATGTCAGACACTGTGCCTGTAGAAGCGTTATTCTATCTATTGGGGATCTGGGCAAGACTATTCTCCTAGCGAAAGGGGTGCATGTGGGCGGAAGCAACGCTATCCCCTGTGTGGGACAATGTGCGGGATTGTCGCATATTTTTCTTATGTTTTAAAACTCAATAAACATACTATTGACAAAAAAGGGTCCAGCAGAATTGTAACAATTGAATTTCCAATTTATTTAATCGAGCTGTAATATATAGTATTTGCTTCAGTAGTGGTGCCTGGTATTCTGGGATTACATTAGAGCTGCAGCTAGATGTTTCTTTCAGGAGATGCAATGCCGCCTCATAGTGACTTCACAGGACTCCTTTGGTTGTTTAGTCTCTGCTGGCATGTGTATGAACTACAGGCCATCTTTCCTACAGTTCTGGCTCGATCCTTATGAAATCATTATATTGAGTGCTCATATTGAGTGAGCGGTGACGCCTTTTATTGTAGTGCTTCAAAAGGAAAACCCTGTAATAATGAGAATTCTTTAAGTACTGGTTACTATTTTGGTTGATTACCATTTTTTCTTATCAGTATTAAAATGGTCATCCCTTTCTACAGGTGACACATATTTACCTAGTTCTTAAGTATTGTCTTGAGGAGGCATGGGGTTTTCAATCTCACTGAGGTCTAGTTTAAATAGTTTTGGTTTTAATTTCACTCGGGACCTCTTCAATAAAGGTCACTTTAGGGCCTACCTAAGCAATTTTATATAGAAATGCATTCCATTCTTACTAGAACAGGCCTCGTAAAATCTTCTTGTCCACTCGCGAGTCAGATTTTATCAGGGTGAGCTATCTTTACTGACCCATTCGGGCGAGGGAGCGTGAGTGAATGAGCAATAAAGATGCTTTCAATCTTATTTTTTTAATCAGATTTGCTGTGTTCCAAAAACAAGATCAAATGCCGCCTTATGTCTTCCTACAATTTGCTGCTTATTTCATCCTAGAGATTGGTGTTTACTTGTCTTTCTCTAACTGATAAGTTAAAGACTGTCGCAAAGTGTACTGTGTGACAATCGTGCTGGGGGTATCGGGAGTGAAAAATGAAAGGCTATAATTTGTCAAGTTTTGTCTAAAAACATTTAAATAGCTTGTAGATGAACTATACAAATATAAAAAAATATATTTCAGTTGAAAGCGCATTTTATTTTGTAATTCTGAAGTGTGATGTTACCAAAGATTTTAAAAGGATCAAAACAAATCGAAACCCTTTACTTAGTGATGTACAAATTATGACTATTTGCTAAAACCCTAATTTCCAAACATTATCGTTTGTATGCTACATAGTTTTATTGGTAAAGCTGCAGGTCATTGGGAAAGTTTGTGGCCATTTCAGTGGAAAATATGCTGTCTGTAAATGACCGTGCACTACCACATCATGCTTTAATAATATATGTATTAAAAGTGAGAGTTTTAAAACATGAACTGAGAAACACTCCTGCCCCCGCCCTGATGACAATGCTATCGGCTAACTAAGAGGCAAGTCGGGCTTATATGTGAGCCAGATTCATATACATGGAGCAAATTCGTATTCTATTAAAACAAACAAGAGAGATTTTTTGGTCAGCAGACATGCTGAACTCACATATTTGAAGGTGTTCTCATATGTGATGATCAAGAAATCGGCGACTCAGTTAAAAACAATATTTGCCAAGGATCACATAATTGAGACCAGTTTATGGGCACATTGCAGTTAGGTCGGGTGGTTTTATCAAATCACCAAACCTGCAAGTCTGGTATTATTTCTATGATTTTTCGAGACTTGCAGAGATGCATACAATGTAGAAGAGCTCCCAGATCTTGGTGAGCCCAACCAGTCCATCTACAGTCCTAACTGTGGGGGGGGACCTATGAAGAAGCATGTCCACAATAAGTGGGTAAGGGTCCACTTCCAAAAAGAATTGAATATATAACCATTGTTTCTTCTCCGATTTATCCTTTAGCCAGTAAATCAAATTTGTCCTCCATCATATAGTTTACAGGGGTGTGGAGCTCCTATGGCCCAGGACGTATTATTTGGGGTCAAGGACAAGTTTGCATGTTTATTTTGTCCTTGAGACAAGTAGGCCCAACCCCCTGCAGCACAAACCCTTTGGCTGCCAGATTACAGTACCACATAATGGATCAGGGAAGGGCATTGTCTGCAGTTAAGGTAATATTTGTGTCCAAACCTTAATGCTGTTCAGACTTGTATGTATGGTTCATTAATAGAATGCTTTTATTATTAGGTTGAGCGCTCTAAGGAAATGTTGTAAGTTCAGACTAAACTACTGACAGTGGTTCCAGTATAAAAATGAGTACGCAAGTTTGCAAAGTTTAGCAATATGAGGCTACGTATAATGCTTCCAGGATTCTGTCTGATTAGATGCAAATATAGGCAAAACTTTGAAAGCAGGATTGATGTTTTTTTGCTTTCAAAATGAAAAGTTAAAAAAAATCCAACTACAAACAAAAGGTTTTGCTAAACTACTGTGAAATGTTAAGTACCGTTTCGTTGAACCATCAATTTAGAAAATGTGTTAATGCATGCTAGTATTTCCCCAAAAATATTTATGATGGGAAATTAGTGTAACTAGTTCATACAAAATTATAGGAAACGTGGCAATAAACAAGCAATGGCAAAGCCAATAGGTAGGTCATTTTTTATCAGCCTTTTGGTTTTGTTAATGTGTGTCTTGTTTTGACATGGTTTTTGTACAACTGTATTGTTGTGGGAGCTGCCGGGCTTTCATCATTATAACAGACAATGGCAAAAGCAACAACATTTTTGGACTCAAAAACCACACATGGCTACAGTAGTACTTGGCACTGAACGAAACTACTTTGTGTGCCGATATGCTCCTTGTGAAAGAGCAGAATGTTGTCACTCACAGTGAAGCCAGCCAGTAGATAGTGCGAGAGATACAGAATTCTAATAAAAACGAAAGGTCTTGGTTAACGGCAGACCTAAATAGGGGCCCAATTCTTAAAGAAAAGTCACAAAAGTGCAGCATTGGTATATGTCTTTGCATTAGTTCAGATTTTCAGCTTTAATTAATTTACAAGAATTTACAGGTGTCAGTCAGGAAATCTTACTCCCAGAAAATATCTGTGAACTGCGTTTTAGCATGAGCAAATATTCATGTGTAGATTTGCTCATGTGAAAATCTGTTGAGCAAGTTCACTTTCCAACCAACCACTTTTTTCCCCAACCCTGGCAGAAATTTTACCTCTGCCCTTGTCAGTACATTTCCAGACTTTCTCTATATGGTAAAGTATTAGACGAGTTGATAAAAACCCATAAACCATTCTATTAGCTTTGAACAGACTCAAAAGGACATTCCAACTATGGGGAACTATTGCTCCTCCAGCCCCTGTATTTAGATCTGCCAAAAGATGGCAAATTGCTAGTATTCAAACCCTACTATGATATGATCTCTGGCATAGTAAGAGAGGCTATCATCACAGCTCTTACATAATGAGAATTCTGCCATAATTTGCCTCTGCACTACATGGCACCAAAGGGACAAGTGGATTTTATTATAGGAAAAGTAGATTTATAAAGCAGCTGTCCCATGGATTAGTAGATCTTTTAATAAATTCCACACCCCTGAGTTTAGTGTGATTAATGTTATATAAGAGGATGGCTCTCGCTTATGATTGTGTAAATCACAGCCCAACTACCCCTATCAATGAGATGCCACTGTAAGTGAATATTTCTCTGCACCAGCAACTAATGAAATTCATGTTTGAGCTTCCGGACTGAGTGAAGTCAATTACTTTGTCCACCAGCAAAATAAAAGGCCAATATCTGGGAGATTAGGATTCACCTGCTTGAGGAAAGCGATGGGCAGGGCTGTGCACTTTCAGGCAGCAAACGATGTCACACACTCAAAGACTGAACTCAGACCAATTTGATTTGTATAAAAATATTATTTAGCTGTATTTATTTCCTAGAACCAAGCAAGGCTGGCACAGGTAAGTGTATTTGATCATTTTCAAGGCGGGTTTAACCCGAACAATGCAAGCAAGCTGGATGAAAATGACTTTGTTACAGGTCTGTAAATGCTTTCAATACAGTGCAAATTACTGTTAGATTGCTTGAATTACTTTTCAGATTACTTTCTGGATGGTGGCTGGTTTTATTACTGTGTGTGGGGGGGGGGGGGGCGCTGATTTTGCAGCGGTACTGCAGTATCTGCTCCCAGTAACAAAAGCAGCAGTGCTTCACTCTGCCCTCTCCTCGCCTTCCCCCTGATGACTGGTTAAAAAAATTGCCAGTGCTACTTTGGGTTTCCAGTGCAGCCCTGGCGAAAGGGTTGTCAATTTTCATAGTTGTTATCAGCAACTCCCACTTAATTAAGGTCGGGTAGAGGGCAGATTACCTTCTCTGTTTAGACTCTAGTTGTTGTGCACTCTCACTCTGCAAGAGGCTAAAAGCCTGGGTGGCTGGAGAGTATAGGCATAGAGTGTGGTCTGCTGTGGAAAACCCAAGGAGTGATGCTGAGGAGCTTAAGTGCCCCAGGTCAGGAGATCCCCAGTGCAAGGCAGGAGGGAGGACGCAGAGCCATCGCAGCAAAGGTATTTTAGAAGGGAAAACCGTAGTGCAGAAGATGTGAAGAGCCCTGCAAATTGGATTGCATAGAAGGGTTAATAATATTGCGACATAACATACGTGAGCACAAATATGCAATCATACGTGAGCACAAATATGCAAACATCCAATGAGGGACTATTGAAAAAGGAATGCTGTTTATATGGAAAAGAAGCCATTGACACATAAATTGCTGTAACTGGAATTTTGAAAGGTCATCAATTTAAGGAATTCCATTTGACTATGACTGAAATGTATTGGTCAACTATAGACAGCAACCTCACCTGCCTGTGAAGCCAGAATCCCCTTAAATTGTGCATTTTATTCTTAGAGGCCTTATACATCTTATTTTTATTTTGAGCAGGACTATTCAGATCTATTTTTTGAAACACCACTTGGCAAGTCTCTATGTACTCATTGTGTAGCCTCAAAGTATGTTCATCAATTTACCAGTTGAAGTTAGAATTCCATGGGTTAAATGCAGTGACCTTTTCCTTTTTTAAGAATGATGAGTAAATGTATCTGGTCACTGGCAATGTCTCTTATACCTGCATTGTTTTGCATCTAATCAATCATTAAAGAAAACAAAGAAGTCCATAAACATAGTCACAGTTTTTATCTATCACGTCATGAATTTACTATTGGCAAGTAAATGTCTGATGTACCACATCAGTACAGTTATTTGTATTGTATAACATTAAAAATGTTAGGTTTTCCAAGGCACCTGTTCCCCTGAAAGTCCCCGAGTGTTCAGGAGACTGTCGTGTGTCATGGTAATGATGCTGAAAGGTCAGCAGAGCCCAGACATAGACAGTTGCATGTCACTTGTGAAATGTTGGTTGATAAGGGAAGTCCATCACATTTCAGTATCACTTCTGACAATATAGTAATGCTGGAGAACAGTGAGTCTCAATGTCTGGTGCATCTCTGAAAGACAATTTGATGTCAGGCCTGTAGCAGGTCACTTGGGAGGCAGCAGAGGCACTCCCGTGCCATGTGCTGTGACACGTGAATACCTCTGCCCAGCAATACTGCACTAACAAGTTGAAAATTAAACATACGATCCAATCAATAGACCAATCTAGGTAAAACTAAAATCATGATGTTTGAAAAAGCTAACAAGAACGTTTACCTAGTAGGAACCCTAGACCATGTACCTCTCAATACACTGATTTATGAGTGACAATGGACAAAATATTTAATTGCAAAGACCGAACAACTAACAGATCAAAAAATTAAAACTTAAATACTTGATATATTTTTATCACAATCATATCATCACTAACGGTCTTTGTGGTCTGGCAGATAAAGGCAGATGCAATGGCTCTGAATTTAATTGAGAGAAATACTTAAAGGCATGTCTTCTGAATAGAAACAGTACGCTGCTCGTAGTTATATGCCTGGAGGGGTAATTCATGGCTGCGGCTGTTCCAGTGGATGAACCGTCTTAAAAAAGCTTGTTGGTGTTTAATTAGCTAAATCTTATTGCAGTACAATCTTAAAATCTGTCATGTGAGATGAATTGCTTAGGCACTGACAGAATCTATACATAAGATACATGCATGGCTTGAAATCTGAATATGATTTATGTGATGAATATAACATGGCCAAGGCTGAATTAAAACAAAAACATAATTTCACCTAAAGTAAAATCCAGTCCATTTTTATTTTAGACTTCTAAAGTGTGATGAAAAGTATTTTAGGCAACTGTCTTAGTTTCAGCTATACTTTTTTTTCACCCGATTACATTTTGGAACCCACATAGCATGCACACGTACTTATACTTACTTTGCATTGTACATCTTGAATATCTGTGCAAAAGCAGGAAATGGTGTGGTGATCAGTTGTAGATTATGGGAATTCAATTTACACTTTTTACCATTTTATATGTAAGTGTGCTGCATTTGGAGGTTTGCACAAAATTAAATCAAATCAACAGTTTAAAAGGTTTGATATTAGCCGAAAAGTGGAGGAATTATGTTTTAAAAATGTAGCTTTTATGGTATGTGTGTACAAAAATTGATTATTATTTGAGAGGATTGGTGACTAACAGTGCAGAGAAGTTGTAAGATTTGGGCAAAGTGTGCAATTGCTCAGGGCCTCACCTTCAAAGATGCCCCTCAGTCATATCTCTATCTCTGTCTGCAAACTTCTCTTCTCTCAGCCTGCCTCTACATGTGTCTCTCTGTCCGGACCATTGTAAGGATATTGGGACCCTGGCAAGGCTTATTTCTTTTTTATGAAAATTATGTTTTGGTTTTACCTTACTGGCAATACGAACGGTACATTTTTAGGTTTCGCTGGGGGGCGGAGCCGTTAGGCTCCTCCTCCAGCGAAATCTGTAGTTTCTAGTATGGGTGACTTTAACCCGCCTCTCTGCTTCATTGGCTAGCTCCATAAATGGAGGCTAGCCATTGGAACAGAGAGGCGTCCGTCAATGCCGGACCAGACACGGGGGCGTTCCCGAGATTCTTTGGCTTTTGCCGACGTCACGACACGCCGGGAACGCCCCCGTGTCTGGTCCGGCCGGGCCGTGTTTGCTGCTGTCCTGCCTTGTGTCCCTCCTCCCGCCGTTTCCCGCCTCCCTCCCGCCGTCCGTTCCTCTCGTGTCCTTTCCCGCCCCCCTCCCGCCCCCTGTGTCTTCTCCCGCCCCCTCCCGCCGTCCGTTCCTCTCCCGCCCCCCCCCCCCGTGTCCTCGTAGGTGCTGCCGCCATTTTTTTAAATTTTTTTTTAATCCGCGGCTGCCCACGCCGCACTTGTGCCAATTTTCGTGCCTCACGCCCCCTGTGTCCTCTCCCGCCCCCTCCCGCCGTCCGTTCCTCTCCCGCCCCCCGTGTCCTCGTAGGTGCTGCCGCCCGTCAGCTGCTCGGCACCTTGGCCGAGGCACGAAGGGGCTGCGACCGCATTGGTGGCTCGTCGACAGAGGCGCGCTCTGATTGGCCGCTGCAGTGGGCCTGTCCCCGTGAGCTGCGCCGCCGTTGGTTGGAGCCTCGCCGCGTCATCAGGATCTGCCCCGGGAGCCGCGCTGTGAGTGGCTGACTCCGGGGGAACCCTCGACGTCAGCGGAGGCCAGTGGGAGCTGCGACGGGGGCCGTGCCTGCGAAGGAGTTTGTTGGGGGCATGAACCGTTTTTGTGATTGTATAACGGGTAGGTTTTTTGTTTTGTGAGCAGTTCAGCTGTTGGTTGTGTAGGAAGGAGTTTATTTTGTTTTTTTCATGAGACTTTACCAAGGAGTCGAGCAGTTTGCTTGGCTGCAGGAGAGTCTGTTGAGTTATGTGCAGTTTGTTTGAACGCTCAGTAGTTGGTAGCGGCTGCCTCAGAGTTTGCCATGGTGTTCAGGGGAGTTTGTTCAGGAGTTCAGCAGTTTGTTCAGAGAGTGGGTCTGAAGTGTGCCGAGTTGATTCGCACTCCCGCCGTGTGTTAGGTCAGGCCAGGTCTTGCTTCTGTGCTACGTGACTGGATCGTCTTCCCACATGTTCTTGCCTTTGCCTCCGGTTCCTGGCGGTGTCCGCCCTTTCTTTACAAGCAGCACTGGTAGTGTGAGTGACTCCTTTACCTCGCTCACAAAGGAGGCCTCTATTTGAAAATTAGGCTTTCAATTGTCACATAATTTACGCCCTGCCTTCCACCTCCCAAGGTACACAGCTGCCCCTCGCATCACGGCCTTACCCCAACCAGAGTATTGTTAAAGGGAGCGGTCCTTGACCGTCCTCTACTGCACCGCAAGGGCCATGGGTTCTGTATTTCGGGGGATGAAGTCCTTCATGCAATAGACGTGATACACTTACTGGTGTTAATGGTGCAGTGCTACCGGTGGTAAGATCCTTCTTACACTCAGCATGCCCAATTTCAACACCACGATGTAGTGAATGCTATTGGGATTGTTGGGCTTTGATCCCCAAGCATGTGTCATCCTCCGTAACCCATTTATTTTTGGAGTTTTATACAGAGCGAACATGACCCAAAGATATCAGAGCGCTTTACATGAGCATCAATTGCATATCAGACTGACACATTCATTTTGGTATTTTTTTAGGCATGGGAAATTAAGTGATTTGCGCAAAATTACAGGATGCGTGAGCCTCCCGCCAGACTCCAACCTGGTTCCCCAGCTTCGAAGTTGGCTGCTTTAGCCGTGAATGCATTGAGAGACAGTGCTGATGGAGGGAGGGCGTGTGTATTTGTCAGAACGCTGGAGTCATTTTAGTAAGAGGAATGGCACTAAACACATGTTTTATCGAAATTGTTTTGTGAATACAGCACGTGAGCAGCTTATGCAATGAACCATCTGTCATCATATTTTCAGTTCGTCCAACAAAACCTATGAAAGCCCGCAGCATTTAGACTTTTGGACCTAATCTCTTAGAAAACCGGTTAAGACTATGACCTAGAATTACTTCTTAGGATTTTCACCTTTCTCCCTTTTGCAAAATCAATTTTCTTTGTGCATTTCGAGGAAAGATGAGG
This sequence comes from Lissotriton vulgaris, assembly GCF_964263255.1. Lineage (NCBI taxonomy): Eukaryota > Metazoa > Chordata > Amphibia > Caudata > Salamandridae > Lissotriton > Lissotriton vulgaris. The sequence goes on from NC_141693.1 coordinate 1,222,744,258, forward strand.
CAGATCCAAAATATTCATTTCTCGTTGCATTTAAAGCCTTTCTTTGAAAAATAGAACACCGAAGCAAAGAGATTAACAATAACAAATGAATTACGCTTAATTAAAAAAGAAGCTGTTTTTCCCCGGACATTTGTCTGCGAACATGAACAAAACAAATTAAACACCAAGAGATAAGGCATTGGCCCTCTCTCTTAATTTATGCAGGACTGCTGTGCTGACCATTCTAAATCTTGCAAGCTGACTGTGAGACTTAGAAGTGGAAAACAATACTGTAAAACGAGTGAATGGATCCTGTTAATATAAGGCTAAGTCGTCAGCTTAGAAACAGTAAACAAACTCAAGCGTGGCAGTTTTTGCTCACAGAAATATTTTTTAATTGGTTTTTACCCAAAAATCTATTTTTTTTAAAACAGCTGTGACTCAACAAAACATTGATGCGCGCTTAACATGTAACGCTAAGCGTAAACCAGGCTTCTCCAAAGAGCAGCTTGCGAACTACTGTTAGCTCACCTGGAAGTAGCTCTAAATTAGCAGCTTTTGCTTGTTAATTGAAGGAAATAAAACATCCTAAAACTTGACAGTCCTGCTGCTCATTAGCTTCCGGGTCTGAGTCTCCAAGTGCAAACTGGAAGCCGGAGTACATCAGTGGTGACTGACAGGAGAGGGTAGACCAGTAGGTGCGCTAACAGAATCAGGCAGAGAAACAAGGGAGGTAGATTGAAGGCAACAGAAACAGGATGAAAACTCAGAAGTATCCAACCATGAAAACAACTAAGCCACGGCTGACAGAAACAACAACCATGGCAAAGACAACATTTCTGCCTATTTAATAATTGAAAGTGACTTTTCATTGATTGGCCAGTTCATGTTTGAGGTTTTGTGAATGGGTGAGTAGATTAATGTGATAGTGAGTCAACAATTGAACAGATTAACTACTGCATGATCGATTAATACTTGAGCGAGTAAGCACATTGCTTGATAGCTCAAAGACTTTGTCAGTGCATGAATGGATTAATTAGTGATTGCATGTATTACTGCAGACTGGAAAACGATCATAGAGGTTGAGGCCTCCAAGCAGTAGTAATAGTAATTTCAAAATGCCAAGCATTAACAGTGTTGTGCCAGCGCAATTGTTACAAGGGTGGGGACCATTGTTCCAAGCAACCCTAAAATATGTTAGGAAATACTATTATTGTGCCATGCAAGCACAATGCAGGAGTGGGGACCACTGTGGCAAGAAATCCATCATATGTTAAGAATTACCATTACCACCATTATGTCTGTTACCATTTTCTCCAACACTCAGTAATCCTTTACGCATGTTCATATTTTCACCATCACTCATTAAACCTAATGGCATGTGTAAATGTGCCTCATTACACAGTAATCAGTGCGTATTTAACCCCTTCGACGCGGATGACAAAGCCAGCTCGTCATGGGCGTTACCTGCGCTGCGCGGATGACGAGCTGGCTTTGTCACGTAACGCGCGATTTTTAAAAATGCCGCGCACAGCGGGAAAAGCCGCCGCGGCGAAGCGGTTAAGTGTTTCCTATTACTCAGTAATGCTTAGTGTGTTTTCAGATTTGCAGCATCTGTTATTGGTGGTGACTGCTGGTTAAGCTTTGAATTCATAAATCTTGAGTGTCAGGCCAGATTTTCCCCTGTTATTTATGAGGCTTGTCTCCAAAGGCACTGTTGTACCGCTACTGTATCCTAGCAGTACAAAAGAGGGTGGTGATGGACGGAGTATCTGAACCAATCAAACACTCACACCCAGTCAACAGATCTGGGTTTAATCCATCACCGTTCTTTAGCCCACTCTGCCACCCCAGTTCAGACATGGTCATATGCAAATCAGTCTGACCCTGTGCCTCATGGGAACAGTCCAGCCCAAACTGCCAAGCCGTGCCTTCCCTGGACCAGATTCAAGCTTCCTAGGACCGGTTTCTGGCATTACAGCCGACTTCGGCCAGGCTTGCTTGAATCCAGTGGCAAAGTGAGCAAGGGACTCACGTCTGAGCATACCCTGCTAACTTATGGCGAACAATGTGGTACAAAAGAGGGTGGTGATGAACGGAGCATCTGAACCAATCAAACACTCACACCCAGTCAAGAGTTCTGGGTTTAATCCATCACCGTTCTTTAGCCCACTCTGCCACCCCAGTTCAGACATGGCCATAGTATCCTAGTGCAGGTTCAGGTTTGCACTCTTCATCATTGTTGAGATTTGTATCATTGATCACTGTTGGCTAACGGTTGATGGCGGTGAAACCCTACTCAAGCAGGAACCACAATCTCTGTCAGGGTGAAGCACAAGCAACCCCCAAATTAACTTGTGCTTAACCTTACGGAACTTTGCACAGAAGAATTCCCTTCTTTTACATTGGCTAGGCCCAGAAGGGCAAGAGATCTTTTAATACTTGCCTACCCTGACAGCGGATCAAGCAGGGGAGTTGAATGATTTTGAGATATGTTTTAAAAAACATGATCTGCATTCTTTGCCCAAGACTTCAACGTTTCTCGAAAGATATTATTTTGGCGGGAGCATACAGAGAAAAAGGGGAGAATGTTGAAGAGTAGATAACTGTTTTGAGAAAACTTGCTTCTATGTGTAATTTGGAGTGGAATTGAGATGAGCATTTGTGAGAGCTGTGTGGGCTGTGAGAGCTGTGTGGGCTGTGAGGGCTGTGTGGGCTGTGTGGGCTGTGAGGGCTGTGTGGGCTGTGAGGGCTGTGTGGGCTGTGAGAGCTGTGTGGGATGTGAGAGCTGTGTGGGATGTGAGAGCTGTGTGGGATGTGAGAGCTGTGTGGGCTGTGAGAGCTGTGTGGGCTGTGAGAGCTGTGTGGGATGTGAGAGCTGTGTGGGCTGTGAGAGCTGTGTGGGCTGTGAGAGCTGTGTGGGCTGTGAGAGCTGTGAGAGCTGTGTGGGCTGTGAGAGCTGTGTGGGCTGTGAGAGCTGTGAGAGCTGTGTGGGCTGTGAGAGCTGTGAGAGCTGTGTGGGCTGTGTGGGCTGTGAGAGCTGTGTGGGCTGTGAGGGCTATGTGGGCTGTGAGAGCTGTGTGGGCTGTGAGAGCTGTGTGGGCTGTGAGAGCTGTGTGGGCTGTGAGAGCTGTGTGGGCTGTGAGAGCTGTGTGGGCTGTGAGAGCTGTGTGGGTTGTGAGAGCTGTGTGGGTTGTGAGAGCTGTGTGGGTTGTGAGAGCTGTGTGGGCTGTGTGGGCTGTGTGGCCTGTGAGAGCTGTGTGGGCTGTGAGAGCTGTGTGGGCTGTGAGAGCTGTGAGAGCTGTGTGGGCTGTGAGAGCTGTGAGAGCTGTGTGGGCTGTGTGGGCTGTGAGAGCTGTGTGGGCTGTGAGGGCTATGTGGGCTGTGAGAGCTGTGTGGGCTGTGAGAGCTGTGTGGGCTGTGAGAGCTGTGTGGGCTGTGAGAGCTGTGTGGGCTGTGAGAGCTGTGTGGGTTGTGAGAGCTGTGTGGGTTGTGAGAGCTGTGTGGGTTGTGAGAGCTGTGTGGGCTGTGTGGGCTGTGTGGCCTGTGAGAACTGTGTGGGCTGAGAGAGCTGTGTGGGCTGAGAGAGCTGTGTGGGCTGTGTGGGCTGTGAGAGCTGTTGGCAATGTAAATAACAATGCCATTTATTTATAAGTTAAAAAAAAAAAAAAAGAAATGTCATGAGCAATGCCAATAACTCTAACTTTTCCAAAGGCGAAACCATTGCATTGTAAATGCTTGTTTATTCTTATAGGGACAAGGCCTCTTTTAACTGTTTTTGAGTGATTCCCGGCCCTAATTCTGAAAGTTTGGTTGGCATTTCACAGGCCTGAATTATCAGAAAATGTGTAATACAATTAAAAAGGGTTTTCCTAACAGGGACCCCAACAATATATCTTTTCCGGGGCCTCAAGAGTTTTTAAGACAGCGCTGTAACAATGCAATTTTGGTTTGGCTTCTTTATCATGGGCCTCCTTTTCATTTCATTTTGTTTAGGTCTGACCTTAAGCCAGTTTTAGCAATCTTACAAGCCTCTTGCTGCTAAAACAAATCCTAAACAAAACCACACACATATTTACATATATAGAGGGGCTTTAGTCAGGTGTCTTCAGCCATTGTTCTTTTCAACTGTCATTCAGATGTTAGTTCTTACCACAACAGTGGACAGCATGGGGCAGTGGGTCAGGCCAATTCATTATACCCCTCTTCTACAGTGAGTGAGGACATTTTCCTGATCACATGTGCACATTCACTTAAAATAAAGAGCACTTCGGTACCGGGGCTGGTGGCCCAATACATTACTTAATCAATATTTTTCTTATCATATTTTGTCATTTTATATTTTTTCTCGTCCTTTTGAGATTAAACTATGCGTTTACTTTACAATAATAAAGCCAATTGTTCCTTTTCTTTGCTAATCGGAATCGTAAGAACCGCATTAAAACTAAAAAGGGTTCTATAATTGTTCTGTATACACCTGGCTGCCAGGAAGCACTTTACTGGTGTATTAAAATGATATGCCATGATAATTTTTTTTAATTTGCATTGTTATTGCAAGCACAAGACTGCTATATAACGCAGTGCCTTGTTTTTTTTTTTTTTTTGTTTTTTTTTACATATTCTTGCAATAGAAATAATCAAAGGCTTGCCTAGGTCAGGTCGTTTGGCTTTGTCTATGCAAGTATTTTCTGTCCTGAAATATAACTTTCTATAACGGTATATTATACCTATTGTTAATAAACAAATGTGTCTGAAAAATTAAAATACCTTTTTAAATAAAAATACTTTTACCTTCGAAAACAAATTTTGTGCAAACTTTTAAGAAACACAATGTCAATTGGAGTAATTATGGGTCTACACCCGGTTCACCATTCCCCCAAAAACATTTATATGCAGGTACCGTTTTTTAGGGGAAATGAAGTAGCCTGTGTGATTTGTTAGAGGAGAAGGAATTGTGTATCCTAAACGAATTTCCATTCAGCATCAAATTATTTTTGCTATAGAGATTAGCTGAGAAGGTAATGCAATATTTATTTTCCGTTCACAGGTTACGTTCCATGATGCTTCTACCTATTTCTCCGAGGAGGAGTGGACACTTTTACAGGAATGGCAGAAAGATCTCTACAGAAATGTGATGAAGGAAATCCACCAAGCATTGATTTCGCTCGGTAAATTAACATCGTCTGCAATGAGCTGTTTTATAATTGAATATATGCCCAATTTGTTGTCTACGGATTCTCTCAAAAGGGTTTTCGATTGTTTTATGTTCTGTCTCCACTCCATCCTCAAGCATTATGAAGTAACGTAACACTCATTTTTTCTATACTAATGGGGTAGCTATGTGCAGGTGTATCCAAAATACAACATTTCCGGGGGTGATGTTGAAAGTGTATGAGTAATAGAAAGAGGGCACTGCATTGATAGAACAAGAGGACCAACTTATTGGTCGTTGGTGAACAAAACTGAAAAGAATCCATAAGAAAATAGTATTTGGGTCTAATGCCATTTTATATGATTATCGCTTACACCAAACTAACGTAGGTCAGTCAAGTGAAAGGATTTTGTCTCCCGAACCGGTTTCAAAAACTAGAAATCTACCATCTTGGGGTTACTTCAGCATTTGCAGTAGATTTCAGATTGTTTGTATTTGTTTGTGGAGGGGAGTAGGGGACTTATAGCAAATCCCAAGAGTACTCGGAAAAATGTATGATTGTAGATAATTTCTCGAAATATTCAAAATATTCTCACCCAGATTTACAAAAAAGCACTCACTTTTTTCCACTTGCATTCTGGATTGTGGGAATTTCAAGCAGAACGAACTTCCACAAAAATAGGATTATGCTTTGCAGATACCAGGCATTTGCTTTCATTTACCTGCTTCTTATTTGTGTTCCAGCTTGTCAATCTTGTTTATTTTTTTTTAAAAACATATTTTATTGGTTACATTCCAAAGACTGCAAAATTCTGTACCGTCGACTGGTACATACACATAACTCCCCGAGTCAAATAGTCAATCTTGTGTTTATCCCTCTCTTTCTCCCTCTCTTTTGGTTGGCTTCCAAGCTTCCACTGCTTGCATTTCAAGTTCTCCTTTTTTCTTTTGTGCTAAGTACTACTTGAAAGCGCACATGTTTTCCAGCTGTCTCCCTCATGTAATTCTCTCCCCCGTTTCTCAGTGTTTCTGCCTGTTACCTGTATCCTTGTCCCCAACCCCTTCATGTTGCACTCGGTCTTGTGTACTCCCCTGTTGCTTTATTGTCTGTGTGCTTCCTCATGTAGCTCTCTCCCTTTGCTCCCTCCCTCTGTCCCCCATGTTTCTTCCCCCACCAGCACCCTTCTTCTCTCACCCATTGCTTCTTCTTCCCACCCATGCCCTCTGTGTTGTTTCTGTTCCTCTACTTTGCCCCTTACATGCTCCCTCTGTGTTCCAATCCCCCAACTTTGCCCCCGTGTTGGTTCCCCACCCACGTCTTCCACGTGGGTCCCCCTTACCACGCCTTTCGTGTTGCCGCTCCACTGTGCCTCAAAAACACTTTTGTGCTACTTATGTATTTTTTATTTACCTATCCAAATCGGTATATAAAAAAGCCTCTTAAGTCATTTTGTAGACATTTGCATGTGGGGTACGCACATGTCAGAGTTTTCGTGCATTATTAACTACTTGCAAAATTTAGATCTGCCTGAAAATTTACATATATACACTGACATTATGCAACTGCACTTGAACGTTACTGTGATTGTATTTTTTTCTGGCTTATGTTAACTAGGCCTTAATTAGCCCTGGATGCCATCTTTCTTAAAATGGATGTCTCCTTCTGCATGTTAACTCTTCGTTATTTCAGCAGTACACAGTCAAGAAGAGCCATTTTGGTTTATTTCCATTGATTGTTCTTGCTGTTCTCGAAGAAATATTTCCAACACGGACACATTTGCAGTTTCCCAAGGCCCTTCGGCTAGCTCACTGCACTACATACAGTAACTAGTTTGTCCTGCCATCTCCAGACTATGTTATAATAGAGTGGTCAGAGTCCATATTCATGTAGTGGGATGATACTTAGATGCTAAAGCAATATCACTTTTTATACAATTGTGGTTTGATTTGCTCGAAGTATAATTCATGGTCGAGCTAAAGATGAGTTTGCAGAAATTGATGATTTCCTATGCAAGAAAACTGAATATGAACTCTCAATTTTGAGAGTGAGCCAGAGCTTTCCAGAATGTGAATAGGGATGCTGGCTGTTTTCTTTTTGATGTTGCTGGTCATTTGGGTCTTAAAACTTTTCTGATTTTGCACATTAATCTGAATTGCTTTACTTAATGAGCATTCATTGCACTGATTCTATGCGTTTGCATTTACAATTTCTGTAACCCATCTTTTGAATTTTTGTAATCTCTGTGAGTTTCTGTTCCTGCCCAAGAACACAAGGATTTAGGCTGTTACTTAATTGGATGTGTATTTTGATCTGATGTAGGGTGTCGTATCTCGGGGACACATTGCCTCCTGAAATTGTGTTTTAACTTAATCTCTGATTCGAATCAAATCAAATCAAAATATCTTTATTCGGGTTCCATATGTGAAAACCATAAAAGTACATAAAACCGCAATAAAATATTAAAAATCATTTTTCATTCATTGTGAAAAAGTTATTAAAAACTGTTACACATCATTACAGGTTCGTACGGTGCCTAATACAAAGTTTTAGATAATGTGCCACAGATTTTGTCATCAGCGAATTTTCCAAAAGTTGCAGGGCTAAATAGGCTGGACGACATCTACGGATGTTCATGACTTTTAGTAGTGGCAATATCCACCTCCTGCGTAATTGCATATAAAATTTGCAAAAAAATATGACATGAATTGTGGACTGTGGGGACATAGAGTCACACGGACACGCTGCAGTGTTGTGAGTCCATACATTCTGAGTGGGAAATAAAATCAGAAAATGATATATGTTAAGCCTAAAACGAGTAAGAAGTAGCTTTTCATATTGCGATAAATCATATTGTAAATAAGGTTGCATAGTTGGAACCAACTGTATCATTAAACATTGTTGTACTGAGGGTTTACCTATTTCGCACAACATTCGGAGTTCAGATAGGTGTGACAGGCACAGTGTTTTTAGGTCTTTTTTTGAAATGTCTGTTACGGATAATGGGTCTTCAAAGAAACTCGGACGGCCAATGTCAGTGAGAAAAGATTTTACATATGCCAGCCATTTTATCTTTTTCATATGGTCTAGTTTCATGCAGTCCTCTATTATTGTTCTCGTGAGGTGGCATTCTTCCGTGGCCCATACTCTGCGCCATAGCATGATAGGCTGAATCTTAATTATGTCCGATATATAGTGTACTCCGAGTTCAAGGTGACACCCAAATGTGGTGGTGCTGTTAGGAACCGCCAATAAAAACTTTAAAAAGGAGAAGATTCATTCAGCAATTGGCGTGCCGTTGAGGTAATGTTTTGATTTTTTTTGTTTGAATATGTTTTATTGGTTTTTACAAAAACATGAATATAACATCATTTATTGACCCAAGCCATAACCATGCATATTATCTCCACAAGTCTATACATCAATCACATTATACCATTATACTCAGGATGTTACCGGTGTCATATCATGTGAAAAAGGGGGTAAACTGGCGTGCGGTTGGTCACAGTGGTCTTGTGGTGTGCCAAATGTCATGGCCTCTACTCCCAATGATTGGTGCCATCCAGTTGCCATTGGAAGGAGCCATCCCGCGGCATGTGACACAACCCGGTGTCTCGGCCTTGTGTGTCTGTGCAGAGTTAGCAGCGAACTCGGGCGGCGAGACCAGTATATCGTCCTCGCGTCTCGGGAACGACATGAGGCCCGTTGCCTTCTTATCTCGTGGCTAAAATCCGTTTACCCAGTGTGCCCATTGTCGTGTCTGAGGCACTAGCGTGCATCCCCCCCCCCCTCTCAGGTCATCCAATGTGCACATATTACATTGTGGTCGTAGTCGAGCGTGACAGTGTTGCTATAGACATGTGGGCTTATCTCTGACTGCCTCAACAGTGTGCCTGTCAGTGGAGCAGTCTCAGCTCTCGGAACCTAGAACTGGCAATGTAGTCAAGGGAACAAGGGAGAAAGAATAGGGAAAATTAAAAGATAAAAAGGGAGGGGTCAACTTGGAAGTGTGTGTTGTGCGATATGGTGAGATCATACTAGCTTAATAGGAGCGGGGTGTGACTGTTGCGTGCGGTCAATTCCAACATGTCTGTCAAGGGACGGCCAACTCGGTGGTTGGTAGGCGGGTCGCGGCGGGGCGGGGGGTGCATTCGTGTAGATCCGCTGTGTTCATGGTCACTCGGAGTTTAGTGCTCGTGTGAGCGGGTCGCAGGCACCCCGGAGCTGGTGCGTCGTGTCCGTACACGATGGGGTCTCAGAATCCGCGTGTTATTGGCAGCACGTTATGTTGCGGCCATGTCTGGAGGGAGACTGATCGGGGGAATTCCCTGAGTCTGGCATTCTCGGTGGAAGGAGCATAGTGTCTCATCCCAAAGGTTCGCTATGGGGCATTTCCTAGGTCCCGCTGTCTCTTCTCTGTGGAGAGTAATGCTCTCTGCCCTCGCCCAGTTTTCAAATGAGGTGCGCCAATGCTCAGCGAGCGGTGATTCTTTGCGTTTCCAATGTTTGGTGAGGAGCCTCTTAGCCGTGATGAGGCCTAGGTCCCAGAAGCGGGAGGGGACTTTGTTGTGCTTCGTTCTCTTATATAAGCCTAATAAACATGCCTCCCACGTACGTGGTACTTTCATGGCAGTGCCTGTCTCCAATAGCTACAGCACCACCTGCTAGTAGGTCTGTATACTTGGGCAGACCTATAGCATGTGTAGGAGATCCGCTCCAGTCAGAGCGCATCTCGGGCACCCCGCAGAAGTGCCGGGAAAGTACTGATTGATCTTATCTGGCGAAAGGTATGCCTTATGCAATATATAAAACTGTATAAGTTTAAAGCGAGCGTTGCGGGGAATGTATTTGGGGCCTTCTAATACCATTGTCCACTCTTTGTCTGTCCACTCCCTCCCTCTGTCCATCGCCCACTTGTCACGCAGCGGCTGTAGAGTGAGTTGCGTGTGTGACAGCAGAGCCTGTGCTAACCAATGGATCATGTGTGAGCCATTTCCCATGACATATAGGTATTGCACAAGCTGGTGTGTAGGCGGCTCCTCCGCAATGCTTCCCCATACCTGTGTGTATGCCCATATTATGGATGCATGCTGTAAAAACTGCCCGGCAGGCAGTCCCGTGCCCTCGGCGAGTGTTGCGAAAAGGATCAAGGCGCCATCTGCATACAGATCCGCCATGGTGTCCACTCCCGGCCGTGTCCACTGCTTCATTGCCGCCTCCGTCACCAAACCCACAGCTCTGGGAGTACCCAAGAGTGGGAGCGTCTGGGCATACGGCCTCAGCGCCTTTGTGAGCCGGAGGCTTCGGGAGTAACATTTGCGGGCCACTGCAATGTGTAGCTGCGTTTGGCGTGTCGTCTTTGCTAGAGGGTGGAACATTGTGTGTATTTGGGTAGGGGACAGCACATCTGTATCCGTAGCCGTATCCCCCAAATTTCTACCACTTAGCCAGGCCGCTACCCACTGCAACTGTGCTGCTAGGTAATAGAGCTCCTGGTTAGGTACCGCGAGGCCCCCGGCGCCTCCAGGGGCGTATAGTTTCCTCAGCGCTACTCGGGGTCTCAGTGTTCCAAATGAGATCCCTGGTCATGGTTTCTAACTCCCTGAATATACAGGTCGGGACATAGGCCGGAATGTTAGAATAGTAATATAGCAATCATGGCAGCACAATCATTTTCACTAGCGTTACTCTGCTTGACACGTTGAGCGGGGGGGTCTTCCAAAAGGAGATTTGCGAACGTATGGACGTGATGGCCCGTGTCAGTTTGCCATCCAGCACTTCAGGTAAAGTTCTATAAATATGCACTCCCAGATATCGAAATGTGGTGGGGTACCAGGCAAGTCTCACATCGCTGATCCTAATCTCGGGCTCCGGGGTATCAGGGCTGAACGAATACACCCCCGACTTGGCCCAATTCACTTTGAGTCCTGACATTGCCTCAAAAGTTCAGAAGATGTCCGATAACTCTTGTGGTAGGAGGGTCAGGTCCCTGACGTACAGGAGCAGGTCGTCTGTATAAAGCGAGGCTGTATGTATTCCATCCGCTAACGGGATTCCCCAGTCCGCACCCCTGTCTCTCAGTAATTCTGCGAGGGGTTCCATAGCCAATGAAAAAAGCAACGGGGACAATGGGCATCCCTGTCTGGTGCCGCGTCCGACCTTAATGGTAGCGTACAGCAGCTTACCAGTGCGGACTCGTACCTCGGGCCTTCTATACAGTAGGCCGACCAGTTCCATGTAATCATCGCCTAGATTAAATTTACGTAGTGTCGCCAGTAAATAGGGCCATTCCACCAAATCGAAGGCTTTCTCCAGATCCAGAACTAAGCACCCCGACTGCGGCCACCATCTCACTGCATATGTCTGCACCTGAAACAACATCCTTATGTTTTGTGAGGTGCGCCTTGTGGGCACAAAACCATTCTGATCCCCGTGCACAAGATTGGGTACTAATGATGCTAATCGTTGGGCCAGTGTTGATGCCAGTATCTTGTAGTCTGTATTTAAAAGTGCCAGAGGCCGGTATGAGCCTAGACGCGTGCCATCTCTGCTCAGCTTGAGGAGAGACTCCAGGTTTGCCTCATTCATTGACTGGGGCAGGGACGAGTCCTCTAGAGCCGCAGAGTACTTCCGGAGTAGTTCGGGTATCAGTATGTCAGAGCATGCTTTGTAGTACTCGGCTGGGAGCCCATCTGGGCCAGGAGCTTTGCCATTCAAGAGGGCGAAAATGGCTTCGCGCAGCTCGTCTGGTGTAAGCGGCATACCTAAGTCATCCCGCTGGTCGTCGGTTAACTCAGGCAGCGTTATAGCACCGAGGTAGTCAGCAATGTCTGATTGGGGTGTGTGTAACCGCGATTCGTATAGCGCACGGTAGTGCACCACAAAGGCCTCATGTATCTCGTCCTTTGTGTACACCACTGCACCATTGGGAGTTTGTATCGCCGTTACGGGGGCTGTGCGATCTTCTCGACTGATCAGCCGCGCTAGTAATTTGCCAGGTTTGTCTCCTGTGTGATGTGTGCGGGCCGTGGGCCATGCAATTGAGGTGTCGCAGCCTGTCCAGTAACTTCTCGTGTTCAGTTTGTGCTTCTAGTAGCCTTGCGTCTTCGCCCTCAGTCGCTTCCTGTTCTCCCTGCAGCAGTTCTGTCTCTATGCGTGTCAGATCTCTCTCTACCTGTTGTCTGGAGTTAGCCTGTGTGCCCATGCAGTGCCATCTAAGCACCACTTTGAAAGCGTCCCACTCTATTTGAGGGGTAGACGCTGTGCCTGTGTTTTCCTCGAAGTACTGTGCTGTTTGTGCGCATATGGAATGTCTGAAAGGGCCGTCTAGGAGCAAATCTGGCTGCAAACTCCAAGTATGCACCAGGGGGTGCAGTCGTCTCCATGTCATGTCTATTATATGCGGGTTGTGATCCGAGTGTGTGCGTCCCATGTAATATGTGTTTGTTACGTGCGGAAGCATCTCACTAGTGACCATGTACCTGTCCAGGCGTACGTGTAAGGAATGTGCCCCAGAAAAGTATGAGTATACCCTGGTGTGTGGGTTGTGGCTGCGCCACGCGTCTTGCAGGTCCCATTGTGCAGACCAATTCTGCAAGGCCTTCGCGGCGGTCTGCGTCTGTGAGCCTGGCGGTGGAGGAAGTGACCGGTCCAGTGTCAGATCGAGAACACAGTTGTAGTCTCCACCCAGTATCCATGGGATCCCATGCCAAGGTGCAAAGGTGTCTGATAAGTGTACAAAAGTCTGCTTGTTCTGTGTTGGGAGCATATAACGAGGCCAGGACCATCAACCTTCCATCTAGTCTGCCGTTCACTATGACAAACCTCCCCTCCGGGTCTATGTGTGTGTCAGTCACCGTCAAAGGGGTGCCCGGTCTCGCTCACACCAAGGTCCCTCTAGCATATGAGGAGTAGTTTGTGGCATAAGGCTGCCCTCGCCACCTGCGGTGTAAGACACGAGTCTCCACCTCATTGAGATGTGTCTCCTGCAAGACAGCTATCTGGATGTGGTGGCGTTTGAGGTAAGAGTAAATCTGGTAGCGGCGGGATGGTGTGTGCATGCCCCTCACGTTCCACGTGCAAATCTTCACAGTAGACATTGTATATCTATAGCATATCCCTCGCCCGACCTCTCCACCACCCCTCGGTTAACCACAAGAGTCGCAACATGGAAACGCCCCAGCAGGGACATCTCGGAGGCACAGTCGCTCCCGCACACCACAACACAGGAATAAGAAGAGTCAGGCAGAACATTTCAGGCGATATGATAAACCGTGGAAGTCTAAATACGTGAAAAATACCAAAAGGTCGATTGCCGAACATGCCCCCGTCCATACTCTCAAGGAGAGAAACAAAGTTTAAAGCTAAGGGGGTCGCTGTGCGTTTAGCACTATAACTGTATCTGAATGATTAAGTCTGTAGTATGAGGGCCCCATCCCTCCCGGGATTTGCAAATTAGGCTAGACCATTTTCAGAAGAGCAAATAAATGGATACATATGCAGTTAACACCATACGTTACGTGTCCCAGTTGACCTACAGCCAGGCGGGCCGGCGCAAGTCCAGTGTCCCGGTTATACATGGCCCACCGCCACCAGGGTCCTTGCGGTTAGGCCAGTCATTGCTCCGCCCTCAGAACAAGTCTCCCGCTGGCCAGATGGCTGGCGAGCATATGTCTCACCATGTACAGCAGGATCACGAGCCATTCCGGGCAGGGGAATGTGTCCCAAACGTCCGGGGCATCGCGATCAGGCCAGTTCCAGGTCCGTTCAATCCCTCAAGCATTTCCCGGTGAGTATTTCAAGGGCAGTGTGTTCCCAGCACTTGTACCGTGTAGTCTGGAAGGAACATGACGGCCGTGTTATCAATCCGCACTTCCTGGAGCTTGCGCGTTTTGCATAGGCTGGAATCTCTATCATGATAGTTCAATATGCGGAGTAGCATTGGTCTGGGGTTGGAGCCCGTTGGTAGCGGCCTTGTCGGAACTCGGTGTGCGCACTCTACCACAAAGTACGGTGAAAGTTACCCCTCCGGGAGAGTGTCTCTCAACCATTTTTCCATGTGCTCCTCTGGGTTCCTTCCTTCCCATCTGTCCGACACACCTACGATAAGCACGCTGTTCCTCCGTGCCCTCCCTTCTGCATCCTCTGCACGGTCATCTAGGAACTCCACCCTGTTCAGGAGGTCTTGTACCTGTTTATCTGTTTGGGTGACCTGGGGTCGTAGCTCCTTCATGTCGCTCTCCAGGGATGTGGTGCGATCCACTAGCTTCTTATGGTCAGCTCTCAGGTGGGTAAGGTCAATGGCAACACTATCAATTTTGGTCGCCAGGGAGGTGCGAGTAAGCTGGATGGATTCTTCTAGCCTCTCCATGGCAGCCAGCATGGTGTCAAGCTTGGCCGCCGTCTGGTCCGGCTCTGCGTTCTTCCCGTTCTTATCCATCTTGCCCCTAGGTTGTGTGTTCCTGGTCCCAGTCCGGGCTCTGTGTCCCCTGACATTAGCACCCTGGTATTCGCCTGGTCCTTGTCGGTGGTGGTGGTGGCAGAGGCATACTCACTGGCCAGTGGGTCGGCGCGAGCACGTGCTCAGCTGTTGACACTTTGGCAGAGGCCTCCACCCGATGTTGTGTCAGCACTCTAGGACAGCGCCGTGCCACTCACAGCGTAGTGTTAAGAGGTATCCCGGCTCCAGTATCGGTCAATCAGCCCCCGCCACAGTGGGCAGCGCACTGTGCAGTCGGCAGTGGGTTGCGTCTCTCCTTTTAATCCACTTGCGCAGGCTCCCCTGGCCGTGGCCAATACCGCCCGTCTGGGAAGTGAGTGTGTGACCGTGTTGTTGGGTCAGGCAGTTCCCAATGCCCTTCACAGGTGGTCCTCCGGTGCGTTCCGCTAGGCAATGGGGCACTATTCACCGCCCACTCCTGCGCCCATCCTGATGCATGCAGCGCCTGTCGCTTCCCAAACTCCCCGTTGCTCGTGGGCCGCTATCGCCTTGTCTCCCGCGGCAGCAGGAGTCGTCCCCGCTCCCCTCTGCCGTCACTCCTCGTACCTGTATGCTGTTTACCACCACGTGGTCGCAGAGTGGTAGCTCAGGGACTCCAGGCGCGGCCGCGGGCACCCGTGTAGTCACGGCCCCCAGTCTCTACAACCACGTTGCTCCCTGGCGCAGATGTCGTGGCCTGATCTCCAGTCCAGGGCCTCAAGGGTCTCCAGCTCAGAGTTCGGGTCCTGTCTCGATCACCCAGCTGCACTCTGTACCAGTCTACAATGCGCTGGCCCGAGCGCTGTGTTACCTCGCGGGGGCTTCCTGCGCTCACGCTCTCCTCCTGTGCTGGTCTCGTGGGTGGCAGCGTGGGGATTCCGGCACCCCCCCCCCGTGCTCCTCCTGTCAGCCCCAGTTCTTGCCACAGGCGGTTCCGATCGCTTCCGCCAGCGCCGCTGTGCCAGGTCGTAGGCCGCACTTCCGGGCCTAGCTCTCCCGCCAAAGCTCTCCTCTCTCCTGCAGTCGCGCCCGGCCCGGCGTCGACCCGCTCGGCTGCCTCGTCCCGAAGATCCCAGTGCTGCCCGGTTCTACCGATCACTACCAATATCGGAGGGGCACACCTCCGTGATGTCCGGTGGTTGCGCCTGTGCTTTCTGGTCTGCTGCAGCAGGTATTTCGACGGGTAAACTCGCCGGGAAGGGGAGCTCAGAGCGGAGCTCTACCCAAAGGCGTCCATACCAGTTGTGTGCTTAGCCACGCCCCCTGTTGAGGTAATGTTTTGATGTGCGAAATTTTAGGAGTACTTGCACCCACAAAATGACATGGCTGAACGTGTCACAACATTTATTTCCATGTTAAGCCATGTTGCACAGCATTGGCGATGCGGTACAGCATGGTTAAAAGCCAGTAGCTCCTAGAGGCGAGACCTATTGGCTTTGATAATGATTGTTTTGAAGTTGGTGAAACTGGCAAGGGCAGTCAGTCGAATTCCATATGGATTGGGGTGATGTGGTTATATCCCTTCAGATCCTTGGTTAAGCATAATGCTGCATGTAGGATGCCCTTAAGGTGCACCAGTGTGGAGTCTGTGAGTTTATGGAGCAGGACATTCCTACCATTCAGAAGCAAGAGTACAATGATTTGGATAGCACTGCAGAAGTCGCTTCCTGGGGGTAATGGTTTCTCTTTCGTTAGTTCTGGAAACAGGCTATCCTGATTTTCTTGATGATGTGTTCCATCAGGGTGAGATCGGTGTCCAAGGCTAATACTAGAAACTTGGCATTTGGTGAAAGTTGGGGATCCAATCCGTTGAGGTTCATGCTGTTGAGCCAGCTTTGGACTAGTTATTGCTTGTTGTTATTGGCAAGTAGCAGAAATTATATTTTGATAAGATGCTAGACTTCCAGGTCTGGATTAGGTTTAAGCAGTGTTTGTGTGGAATGTGTGGAGCTTGGATCTTCAAACACAGGTATGTGCTGCCTCTCTGAATGAACAGGTGTCAGATGGAGAATAAGTGAAGGACTTTTTCCAAGAAGTCTATTCAAAACGTCAGGGTGTGGTCGACAGTGTCAAAGGCAGCTTATAGTTCCAGTAATCGCGGAAGGCTGGGGGTCATCTTGATCTGTGGTAAGCGGGGTATTAGCTATGCTTTGTAATGTAATATCACTGTGCTGCATCATGATCTGAAGCTAGATAAATAGTCACGCAGGAAATGGTTTGTTGGTCTTCACGTTGTGCATAAACTGCTTTTTTTAATGATCTTGCTAATGTAGATGGCCAGGTCATTATGGTCTGCTGTGTGTTTCTTCAGGAGAGGGAGTAACTGGCTTTTAATGAAAGCTTAAGGGGAAGAGGTTTTTAGTGAGAGCCATTCCTCTCTACTAACATAAGGCATTTCCTTTCCATGTGCATTTCTCTCTTTAGATTGGGTGTTTACCGGTCATGTGATTTCTCAGTCATTCTGGTCATTCCTCTGTGCAATTATTTCCTTGGCTTCAACTACACTGTTGTGTACTCTTCTAAGTTTGTGTCCCTCTCTGCATCTGTGTCTCATTTCCTTTTCAAGCTCTGTCTCTATGCTTCTTTTTCGTTCGGTTCGTCTCCACTTTATGATATGCTTCTGGTTTATTAAAAATCTCCCCAACTCCATTTAAAGATTTAAAGCCACAATTTGCCTAAGTTTACACTTGTGCTCCTTCTGGTATTTACCCATATGTGCATATATGTTCTGATCATACAATATACTACACTTTTCAAAAGGGCTGTAGAATAATGAATTTCAGTGTTTTTTATTTAATTTTTGTTTTCTTTCATAACAGGTCCACTTATTACCACCACAGTCATTTCACTAAGGGCTAAAGAAAATGAAGAGGTGAGCCGCGGAGGCAATCCGAAGTCTGAGAGAAAAACTGGCATCAGTGACTTCCCAAGTAAGTGAGTTAGTAGTGACCTGATAGTAAGGTGTAGGATTATCTTTTCAAGTCAAGCAGGCACTCACATGGGCACATATAGGTGCATGTTGTGTTGGTCCTTCTGTAGTGGAAGCAGTTTGAAATGGTAAAAGAAGGCCACCAGACACTGAATGCTGCCTCCGATGGAGTGCGTAATGGAAAGGCCTCCATGATCCTTCTGATGACTAATATACATCATGGATTGTACCAGGAGGGGTCTGTGATATGTACAGTGCATGTGGTCAAAATAGCATCTTTCCCCTAAGCTGAAAGGAATCAACAGGTTATTTAAAGCCAAAAATTAACTTCAACTGGGATAGGAACATTTTATATAGCCAAAGGTTCAATAAATAACTTTGCACACACAGATCAAATTTAGACTGCGACTTCTGTCAGAGAAAGGTTCATGAACTGTATCTTCCTCAGTACCAAGATTGAACCTTTCTAACATGGGGAAGCATCTAGGTTGGGTACAACAGGATGCTTCCCATCTGATAAGGGATCATCAACAAAGTCGCTAGTGGCAGGATCCATCGCTAGCTGAAGAAGTCTTATAAAGAAAGAAATATTCCTTGTCTCTTGCTTATTGCCTTGACTGGCTGTTATCACAGTCAGTCCCTTTTCTCTCGGTGAATCCTAAAATTGCTAATAAATAGCTGGAAATTCCTACCTGGGTGACGGTTCTGAACATTGGCCATGTACTTGTAGCTCAGCCTTGAGCATTCTTTTGGCTGATGGCCTTGTCAGCATTGGATTTTTTTCTGTGTCATAATTCTTTATTAAGAAATTAAAGACGTGTAATTTCGTAAAAGTATAATACAGCATTATAGACCCATATTGGTCTAATAAGATTACATGTACAACATAATATAACATGAAGAAAAGTTGCATATAAGAAGAGAGAGGAGGGGAAAGGAAGGATAGAATAAAAGACAGAAAGCTAATAATGGAAAGAAGGGTATTGTGCATAATATGCTGAGAAATTCTAACTGATTATAATCATGGAAAAGTAAGACAGTTAGTATAAATTATGGAATGAATAAATGTATTTAGAACCACTAAATTAATACATGCATAAATATGGATTATGATGTCATTTAGGATGATGTAGGGTCATGTAGGTAAGTAGGTAAATAGGTAAATATATAAATAGATAAGTAGGTAAATAAATAGATAAATAAGTAAATAGATAATTGGGAAAAATGGGTGTGCAAATAGGTGGATGAATAAATTGAAGGATGAATCATCATTGTTTTGTTGTGGCGGAGAAGCACCTCGCTTTCATAGGCCTGGGCTTCCATGATATGTAGTGTGGACCGGACATGGCTTCTGGTGACAATTTTGAGCTTCGATTCTTGGTGCTGTTCTCATAAAACAAAAAGATTTTTGTAATGACACGTTAAACGGTTGCACCAAAGAGCCATGTTTTCTATGGGTGTCTATAGTTACTATGATTGGTACCCGCTCATAGCTCATTTAGAAGTGAACTCCAAAGTTTTGAAGAGCAGACCAAGAAGGTCACTGCATTTAGTTCCGAAACGAATAACAAGTTTGCCTTGATGGAGCTTAGGGGTACTCAAGAGGTGTAGATTTTGATAATACTGCTAATGAATGCAGATGCTGGTGCTTTTAGAGATAGTTTGATGGTACAAAGTATTTTAAACTGCCACTGTGTCTTCTTAAGTAGTCAAGGAAGTAGAGAAAACAAAAGACTAACATGAGAGAATACAGGAGCAGCAAGGCCAAGTCACACTGCATTATTTTTTATGACCTGCAACTACCAAATAAAGTAAATAGAAGTTCCAAAATGTAGGAAATTGGCATTGTCTTGTCCGGATCCAATCTGAGCAGACTGCCCATCATTCACTATCGATATTTAAACATTTTAACATTTCCCTTAAGAGATTTAAGTAAAAATTACATTTGGAGATGACTAAGGAAATTAGGTGTCATGATTTGCCCCCTGTGCCCCCCACCAGGGGACCTAAATGTGGCACTTCAAGCATTCTAATATGCTCGGGACCTTTCACTGTATGCATAGATTGATTTCTAGGTTCTTCTAAATACTCCGAAATTCCAATTCATTCTTGATCCATGCCAGCTTTTGAGCAAGACCGTCCGCTCTTGCTAAAAACTCCAATTACCTTGGAATTCCCTGATTTCTGCTTTATCTCCATCCTTGCAGGCCAAGGGTAGGTGGAGGAATTCAGCATACCTAGGTGTAAGCAGATGCTAGCCTGCTTACACCTGAGGCTTGTGATCAGTGAGCTCTTTTAAGTCCCAGTTTCCTTCAGTCCCGCATTAGTAATTGCAGCAATATTCTTGTTTGACTGACTCCTTGTTTCCAAAGTTTTTGCTATCCTTCTTTCCAGAATTCCTGAGCAGTAGTCTATCCTTGTTTCCTGATTCCTGAGCAGTAGCTAATCCTTGTTCCTTTTATCTAGTACTGCCTGGTGTGGTACTTTGCTTCCTTGATTTGTAAGCCAGCACTATTTAGAGCATCCTTGATTCTTGAACTTTCACTCCTGTATTCCTCTTTCTCTCCAATGGCTGCCTTCTTCACATTTACCTTTCATTCCACTTTCTAGTTTCCTTTCTCCCTGTTCCTACTTTCTTAGTTAAAATTTTCTATTTGTGGTCTGTGATCTGCTTGCTGCCAAGTGTGCCCTTTGTTTTCTCTTCTTTCCTGTTGAGCACTCCTCCTTGCTAGCTCCTTGTCTATTGTGGCTGTGTATTTTAATTCTACACTCTTGCTGTTACCACCTTGTATGTTCCTGTTTGATCCTCCGGATTCATGTATGCAGCTGACAACCTAGGTGGTGATTCTTTCCCACCGTTAACCGCATGCGCGCTAGCGGAATTCCGCTAGCGCGCTAGGTTTTTCAAAATCGCACTTTGCGTGACGAGCTGGGCTCGTCATCAGTGTGCGAGCGGGCTACACCATGACGAGCCCAGCTCGTCATGAGTGTCGAAGGGTTTAATATTCTCTTAGAGATACTTTTATAACCTCATCATAGGTATCAGCTCTACAGACCCTGCCTTTGCATGTACATCCTACATGTTCATGTGTGTGTTTGCAGTGAGTATCTGTAACAGCAATTGTGAGTGAGGAACTTACCGATCTTTGGTCTTATGTGTGGAGCTCTTGAGTGCTTTACCCCACATTCCCTTTATTGTTTGCGTCGTTTTATACATGCCTGCCACATCGGTCCTTGGTGTTAATAATTCTGAATGACAAACTGCCTCTTGAGTGGAGAAGCGTGGCTCAATGGTTAGAGCGGCAGACCCTGATGCAGAGGTCTGGCCCGGGACCAGGGTTCAATTCCCGCCTCGGCGGCTCTTGGACTCAATTTCCCCGGACCTCATAATTCTCGCCTCGGTGCCTAGTCTAATCATGGGTCCCACTCTGTGACTCTGGGCAATAGCTTGCTTAATCTCCGCAACGGCCCGAGCAGCGCTGTGGATGCCTGGCTTCACCTTGGGGGTGCCCAGGAGTGGACATTTCACAGGTAAGCCAGGATGGGTTCCACAGCGGTATGAATACAGCGCTACGAGGCCTCCGGGTAGAAGTGCGCTATATAAATACTCTACATTTACATAAGTGCCTGCCCTTTCAGAGCCTTTTCCTTTCTTATTTCCTCATACAGAGTTTCCCCTTTGTATCCACTTTCAGAGCTGACTCTCTGCGTGATCTTTGGCGACTCTGTACCAAATATTCTGCTTACATGGTCTACCATGCCACCATTTCTTACCAGAGTTTTGACATTTTGTCAGAAATGGACAGATTAGAATCAAGTTTAACTCCCTGATATTCTTGCATTTGACCTGGGTATGGTTGTTAGCCATTTGGTAGGTCCAGTTGGAGTCAAGCCATGAATTGCATTTTCTATTAACTACAAGTACTTCTGTTTCAATAAATTACACCCATTCAGTTCTAGGTAGATAGGAGTAGATGACCCCTCCATATTCACCAATTCATATAAACCCATTTGCCCAGCGGCCCATGCAATTTGGACTTTCTCGAGTGTGTGTAAAAATGTTTTGGACATGCCAAAGCCTGCAGCCTGGTGGGTGTAATCTTTGTATGTTTGATTTTGTTTGATCAACATACTCTGGAAACCCTTGACCTAGAAATTGTGATACATTATGATTTCTCACGTCTTTATACAGTCCAATAGAGGATGGTAACTTTTCAGTCTTTGTTATGTATTCCTCAACTGGGGTAATCTGGATGATTTCTAACCCCGGGGTAAACATCTCTCATGGCCTAGAAGGGACGTCTACTTGTATGTTTTGGAAAGTATGTGCTGATCCTCTCCCAATGAGTTGTGGTATGTCCGCAGTGATGTCAGGCACTAGAATGTCAGGCACACCTGTTAATTTACTGATTAATCATTCCTTTTTCCGTGCGTCCATCTAGCCATTTAAAAGATTTGGCCAGATATCACGGACGTTGGTATTTTCAGCAACATGATGCCCTGCAGAAGTAATCTGCAAAATAAGGTTGGTCAGGATTGTCCAGCCTTGAAAAGGGCCTTCCACTGCGCAGTGGCATGTTTCTCTGCATGTTTTGTAAATTTCACACTAGCTCGGGAAAGTGAAGCCAGGACAGAGGGGCAACACGGAGTTACTGAAGGAAAACACTACTATGAAAAAAACAGATGGGTGCTCACAACACAGCAAATCTGCTTAATATCTGACCAGGGCATCCAGAAAATACCCGTCGAAGTGAAACAACACATTCATATACACCTCACCCTGCCATACTAGACCGACACCTCGCTCGTTTTTTTTTTAACACGGAGTGCGGTGTCCTTGAAGCGGGCGCTGTTGTCAGTGTTAAAGTTCAAAAAAAATAAAATAATAAACACAGCGTGGTGGTCCAGAAATGGATGCGGCACTTAACCTAAAAGTGCAATATAAATAATAAATAAACTGAGCGCGGTGTCCCTAAAGGGGGCGCCGCACTCAGGATACAAATACAATAAAATAGCATCCGCCACTGTGCCCATAAACAAAATAGTGCTGACCCCCTAGATAAAGCCGGCTGTGTAAGGAGCCAAGTAAAAGATCCAGTCCTTATGGGAGATAATAAACGGCGACAAGGCGGTAACAAGGAGGGACTAACAAGCCTCATAATCAATCGGAAGCCAGCATTTACCAAGGACAATGACACCAGCCAATAAAAAGTATGGGCGGAGAGAAGGCAAGGCTTACATAGCATACTCGACTACTGCATGCTCGCAGAGCGAGCTGCACGTGCTGCTATAGTATCTAGGCCTGGTACTTCACCAACAATACAGTCCTACATCTGCCACCTATTCCAATTTTATCTCAGCTCGGACCTACTCTTTTTTTTGGAAAGTGCCATGCTTTCAAGTTTTTGCTGAAGCTGGTAAGATTATCACTAGCTCTGAGGGGTTTGGAAGCTTTTTCCACTGCTGGGCAGCCTTGATCTGGAAGTCCTGCCCCCTGCCCTCACTTTCCTGAATTTTTGTATACAGACCAGATTAGCCATAGCAGAACGTAAGATCCTGCATGGCCTGTAGTAACTACATATCCTGTGTAGCAGAACTGGTCCAGTTCCCTTTAATGCCTTGAATATACACACATTGATTTGAAGACAATCCTCTCTCTCACCTGAAGCCAATGTAGCGCTCTCATTGCAGCCGAGGAGGAGTCCTATCTTGATCTGTTTAATGCCAATTTTGCTGTGGTTGTTAAAAGTATGTTGACCAAGTAGTCCGGCTCTCCCAAAAGAAGAGAATTTCATCACCAGTGCCCTATGTATTTTCAAGAGGATGAGAGCCAAGTCGCCCCCCTACCTGGGCCTTATTAATATGTTTGTTTTTTGGCTTATATCCATTATATACTTTGTGGAGCCTACCTTCAGGGCTCAGACTTACATGAAAAGGAGGGTTGCATGTGCCCCCCACTCTGTGTCTCTTTAGGGTCTAGGGACCGCATCTCCCAGGGCCTTTTTTTAACGGGGAGTGGGGCCCCCCTCCCTGATCCTTATTTGGTGCTGGGAACCCCAACGCTCAGTGCCTTTAAAATAAATGATTATTATTAAAGGGGAGGGTCTTGCGCAGCCCTCCTCCCCGAGCCTTATTAGCGCACGGGGACCCTATCCCTTACCTATTTTTTTTATTAAAGGGGAGGGGGACTGCATGGCCCCCTCTCTTACCCTTGTTAGGCCCTGGTGATTCCATACCCTGGGGCCCACATTATTAAAGGTGGGTGCCCATCCAGGACACCCACCATACTTGCACTCGTTGGAGGCCACGAAGGGGGGAGCCCCTGGGCCCCCGTCCGCCAGCTTGCTCACCACATGCAGAGCAAGACAGCAGTGCTCTTGGCTGAGGGGGCAGCTACTTATGCTTCTCCCTCTGGGACAAAGCAATATTTTTATCAGATTCCTACACCACTTCAGGAAATGGATCAAAACCAGGGAAACAGATCAAAAGTCTGCTCCCAGTGGGCGGGAGAATTTCTAAAGCTCCTACCTTCTGGGAGCAGACTTTGTGTTTGCTCTCACATGGCCGGTGCGGGCAGGAAAACCCCTATGTCCTGGGGGTGGACTCCCCGACACATAGCTATTGAGCCAGTCCTGAGAATGGGGTCCCCAATGCCTTTAGACATTCGAGGAAAAGAGCCATGCGGGCCCCTCTCATTTTTGACACATTTCGGCCCTGTGGCCCCCCCAAAGCAACCAACCCCACACTGCGCATTGCTTTCAGCCATACGCGAGGGTCATGGGGGACTTTGACACAGGCATAAAAACTCATGCTGCGCACTGCTTTTGCCTGCCCATGACAGGGGTTGGGCCTTTGCCATGTGTTGTAGGATTGGTATTTGGACCCCGGGGGATGCAATCCCCCAGCATCAAAAGTGACAAAATTGGGGAGGGTGCCATGCATTCCCCGGCTCCCATCCCCCAGGGCCCTATGAATTTTAAAAGGGGGGCAGCTGCCCTCCCCTTCCTGAGCCTGATTAGTTTATTTTTGTTTAGAAAGGCGAGGGACCTTGTGACCCCCACCCCCTCCCCGAGCCTCATCAGGCCCTGGGGAACCCATTCCCTAGGGCTGTATGTCTTTTAAAGGGGAGAGCGAATTGAGACCCCCTTCCCAAAGCCCAACTGGCCCTGGGAACACTATCCCTAGGGCCCGCATTATTTCAAGTTGGGTGCCCACCCAGGGCACCCACCATACACACGTTGGGGGTTTGCTGGGGAGCCCCAGGTCCCACATTGCCCCAGCTGGCTCCTCGCGTTGCAGGTAGGAGCAATGCTGGCGCCGGCATTGCTCCTGCCTGCAAGGAACATATAATTATTCTGCTCCCTCCAGGTGGGAGCAATATCTTGCTCTGTTTCCATGTTGCTTGAATATAAATTAACCTTGAAAAAATAAGAGGCCTTTGGCTAAACAGGACCAGTTGGTCTAAATAAATGCTGCGGCTGGGAGTACAGTTACAGAAACAATTGGAGGACAGACTCAAAATACAATCAATCAGAAATGGGTTTTTAGGTCTCGCCTAGCGAACGCAGCACATGCGCTACTTCTCCTTGGCAAGACTATTGTTGTCTGTTTGGTGCGCGAAGGGAGACAAATCATGTGCGCGCACGGACAGGCGATTTGCACGCGCATGGCGTCTCCTCTCTGGCGTCTCCTCTGAAAAGGTACAGGAGATGGCATGCGAGCGGACAGGAGATGTGCACTCCGTACGCGTGCACATCTCCTGTCCCCGCGTGAACACAGCGCACGCATGGCACGCTTTCACTTTCCCTCAGGCTGGGCGAGTTTAGCTGCTGAAGGAAGTGGGCGGTTTATGCAGCTAGTGCTGGACACCCTGATGCTGAGAAGGCAGCTGCGCCTTACCTGATGTATATGGTCAGGCCGTTGAGTGTTAATTGTCTAAGGTATACCGTGTGGGCATCAATATGTGTCTTGTCAGTTAGGCGTGTTGATGGCACTTGTCTGCATGTACCATCTCTGACTGGTCTCTTTGCTAAACATTCAATGTTGGCTTATGAGTGGAGAGCATGTGTTGTAGAATATTCTAGGGGGGGAACGGTCTAGGTTTTACAACTCTTGGTAAGATTTTGTAATCTATCTAAATCTTGATGGGAGAGTTGCTCTGTCTCTGCTCCACAATCCACTTTAGGAGGTCCCACCAATGTGACACTCTCCACAGTGGGCGGCTTCTGGCATGAAGCCAGTCTTGGGCTGAGGGTCCTTCTGGGACTGCTATGGACTGCCCTTCCCCCCACCTAATTTTGCCTCTTCCACAATTTGGTTTGACTTTTGATAAAGCGATTGTGAATGATCTGTCCAACTTCATGCAGGAAATTGACGATATTAGCATTACTGCCCTCGCCAGTGTCCTGTAATATAGTACAAGCAAACTAAGAACTATTTATATGGGAAAAAGGGAGGCTGACAGAGAATTGCGCTAATGAGTGAAGCCGACCGTGGATAGATACTGCCTAGGACCCTCGCAACAGGGGATACAACGACACCTGACTACTGTAACAGATGCTCGGGGTAGATTTT
The DNA here is from genome assembly GCF_964263255.1 of Lissotriton vulgaris. Classification (NCBI taxonomy): domain Eukaryota; kingdom Metazoa; phylum Chordata; class Amphibia; order Caudata; family Salamandridae; genus Lissotriton; species Lissotriton vulgaris. Next base: position 1,222,770,368 of record NC_141693.1, read on the forward strand.
ATTTAACCACACTTATTCATGCTTCATTACCTAGTCACGGTCCCAAAATCAGAGGCATGGATAGAAAAATTACTAAGTGTCCATGCAGTACATTCTATACATTTCATGTTTTTAAAATTTTACAAAGACATTAGATTGTGTGTATTGCGCCCATTATTATTATCGAAGAAGCTCATTTACTACCATGGGGTATTAACATTTCTACGTAAATTGAATGATGTTTACACCTGTTGTATCATCTTGACATACATTAAGTACGCAATTAGGAGGCAGTAGTCAGTTACCCATTTAGAAATATTACAGTAGGAGGAAGACTATTTTCAGATATTGAATATTACCCCTGCGTCCGTTTGACATAAGATACCTTTGTAAAATGTTTTTTTTATATTATTCTTTTATGTGTGTCGTTTTGATTTTATTTCTTGTGACATCTTCTACTTTAGACAGATTACCCCTTGATCACAAGTGTTCTAAGTTATGGCTCTGATGTAATTACTGATGAAGTTCTTGCATCCAAAATTTGCCCTGTATGACTTTTTATCTGTTTATGAGGACTGTCCCATAAGAGAGAGCTGCTATTAATGTATTATGGCGTTTATCGTGTTTTTTCCATTCTACCTGCATTTTAGATAGATTACCTCATGAATGCAAGGGTTCTAAACCATGTCTTGGACATAACCTATATATACACCAATTTGAATAAAGATCATATTGATTGATTGATCTGTCCCTTGATTCATCAGGCAGGCCTAAACGATAGGGATATTTAGGACCAGTTTACAGGGCATTATCATGAGATAATTGACTGCAGAAACATCAGTACCACATAAACATCAGAATTTTAGACAGATACAATACAAACCCTCTGTATTTGGACAGTCCCGTGGGCTGCATGCTATCAGTTAGTGCCCTCCTCATTTGACGTAATCCGGTGAGCTGGCGACACTTGAATGTTCTAATGAAACCCTAATGTATGGATAATCATATCCACCCTTGTACTTGTTGTCATTGGCCACTCTAATAGCACGTATTTATAACTACCTTAGATATATAAATATTTGTTATTCCTTTGTAGATTCCATTCAAGCCCTGTGAGTACCAAATACATTTCTACAGCCGGTGCTTAATCCAATGAGATGTCTTACCAGCTGATGGGGCAGCTACCTTTAAACCAAGCTATAACACAGGCAGTGATAAGCATGCATGTGCACTTATTTTGTAATGTAGTAACCCGACGTGTCCAATTTGAAACTATACAGAGCAGAAGTTCAGCTTGTATGCAGCAGTTGGAGCGGAGGGCTGAGATAACCATGACAGCTAAAGCGGTCTGTTGTCGACATACCTGTTGTTTACAATACGAATACTTAAAGTGGGCTTAGGGTCAGCCTGCTTTTTAGGTCGAGCCTGGACAGCACATGTGCTTCTGCGAGGCTTGCAGTAGTGGAGTATGGCTTTGAAGCCCCGCCCACTCTCCGCCCATATTTTTAATTGTCTTGTGTCATTGTTCTTTGTAAACCCTGGCTTCCGAGTCGTTATTAGGCTTGTTAGTCCCTCCTTGGTACAGCCTTTTCTGCATTTGTAACCTCCCATGATGACTGTCCCTTTTACTTCTTTAGCGACGTGGTATGTCTTATTTAGTCTGCAAAAACACTATTTTCTTTAATGAGTTTCTCCTACTGCAGGCATGACGCTCTTTCCTCACCATGCGCACTTTCACTTTCAAGCAGCCCCGGACAATGGCGGACGCTTCTTTAAAGTGAAAAAGGTCTCGCATTTACAAGACTTTGAGCTATTGCCTTTGCAAATGACAATAGCTTAAACTCTCTTATATGCGAGACCTATTGCGTTGCAAATGCTTGTTATAAATTTCTGTGGGCATCATAAAGTACTTCCATCAATCCTTTCTTGGTAAAAAAAATGCAGACCTTGTCTGTGGAGTCATAAATAAGACCCCTTATAGCAAATGCAGGTGAGCCTCGACATTGCGTGAATCCATTTGGGGCCACTGGGTAACGTGTCCAGATTCCTGCATGAAGGGCGTGTGAACGAACACTCTGTGTACTTGAGTTTCCTGTTCACGTTTGTCTGCTGGCTACATGCCACCCCACCTGTGATCTGTTTACCAGTAACCTCAAGCCTAGGTCGCAGAACCTGCCCGAGCAGGTATTTCTGAGTCTGGGTTGATGGGGACAATGCCTGAGGGTCAGGATCTAAAGTAGCTCTCGACTCTCATGAAGTCGTTGTCCTGTAGGTCCTGGGCCCTTGGCCGAAGTCAGAGTGCACAGCTCCCTGCTAACTGAAAGTTTCACCCGAACCAGACTCAGCACGACACAGAGCTCCACAGAGCTATGCAGCTCCTAACTGTAGGCTTCATCAAACCCAATGGCACAGAGTCCCATAGAGCTGCTCAGCTCCTAACGGAACTCCATGTGGCTTTTCACTGAACACTCCACCAGATTACGGCGCGGAGCAATGCAGAGCCGCACACTCCCAACTGAAAGTCACACTGGATCCAACAAAGTGCGACTCAAGAGGTCAGGAGAGCAACTCTGCTCTGCTTTTGAATCAAAATCAGAAGATACCACTTCCACCGGAACAAACCTGCTTCTGCATCCATCCCCCGCTCCATCACTGTCGACCTGAACTTTTGACTTTTCCATGATCCAGCACAACCAGATACCTGCAGTTGATACTATTTTTACCTAAAGTTTTAAAACTCATTACTCTGGTTCTACTGATTGGATGTTTGTCGTTTTGGTATCATTTTATTTATTACAATTTACTCTAAATTTCAAAAAGGTAGGACATTTCAGTTGTGTTCTATTTTCACTTACTGTTTACGTTCTGCATGAATTCTTTACACATTGTCTCTAAGTTGAATCTGAATGCTTGTGTGCTACCCTAACTGAAGATTAAGCAAAAGTTTATTTAGTGACTTTTATGGTTCACCCTGACAAAGATTGTATTATTTTAAGTGGGTTCTCACCCTCTTCAACAAATACTCAATTTTCTTGCATGCCCAAAACAGGATTGAAGGCTTTAGTTAGTCATCTCTTTAATACTGTAATGGCCAGGTTTATATTTATATCAACGATTTTATTTGATACAAAGAAGTAAAGCAACAAAGGCACAGGAAAAAGAAATCTTGTAATTAATGCTAGTCTGAATGCCTTTATTGTTAGAGCTTAGAGATGGGTAGGATTTTTTGTTTTTATCCCAACTCCTGAGAAGTTCAAGACATTTTGGAAAAATTACAGCAGGGGTACATTCAAAAGGAAGGATGCTGAGGGATAGATTGATAAATTAGCATAACGGCAATGTGAAGTGTTTGGAAATCCTGTTTTGCTTTCTTTTTACAACAGGTGGCATGGTACCTAATCACAACGAGTTATTTATAATGAACAGAGAAGAAAGTCTACATCTGAACAATCGTCAAGAGACACAAGAAAAACAAAGAAATTATTGTCTTAGCCGAGGTAAGGTCAATGAATGTGAAATCTGTGCCCTTCTGATTTAAGATGCAAGGTAAATAATCCCTCTGCTGGAAACCCAAGACCATGTTTTAATCAGTGTAATTGTTCTACAAAGAAATTATTAGTTGATTTAACTCAGTTTCAGTTGGTTTTGCATTACAATGTCATAACCGCATTTTTTCAAAACGGATGACCATATCTTCATTAATTAAAAAATAAACCTATTTTCTTATTGCCTGTAAACTTGTATATGGACATGTATAAGCATGTGACCCCAACCTCTACTTGGGGTTTGTAATATTGGGTTTACCTCAACATTTTCATAATAAAATATTGGAAACACATGTAGAAACATTATTATACACCCAGATCATTTTTTGCTAACAAAATATACTGATCGTTACTAGCAACTGTCCTGCTTTACACAATTGCTTAGCATACACACCATGCACTAATATTAACCTTTATACACTTACTAAACAATCACTTCCTACCTTACTTCACAAGTACTCTTATGATAAAAGTATTACCATCTTAAATCAACAAAAACTGCTATTTCATAAATATTAAAGAAATATACTTTCAAAATGTAAAAATCTTCTATTACAAGTAAATGTATGCACATGCATATTTGCCTTATTGTATATTAGTATATCAAACCACTCTTTCTTTCATAGCACGTTTCCACCACCTTTCAGGAATGCCCCTTTTTGAAAAACGCCTTCTACTTTTGAAGCAGGCCATACCAATGTAAAAAGCAAATTACATAGCAATGTCAAAATAAAATAAAAGTACAAGCTGCTTCAAATATAGTAACTTTATTACATGTTAGAACTTACCCAAAACAAAGTAAATGACAATATCTCTAATAACAAATGTGCTTATATTGCACACTTTAACACTAAAAATGTTATTGCAAGCATGCAATCTTAACAAGTTTACTTTCAATATTTTCCTGCTGGTGAACACGAGAGACAGGGAGCCTAGCACCTCACATACCTCTGTTTTCCTTGCTTCCACCTACACTTGATTTTTTACATGTTTTTTCCTTACTTGTGACCTTTACTCAGCACAACCGTTCGCTGTTTAGCTGCTGCTTTTTGACCTGTAAGTTAACTTCTTATTCAGAATTCCATAGATAGAAAAACTGTTGGGACATACTGCCTTGCACATAAAGTCAAACACAAGTAGATTATGATAGGAGCGCTGAAACTTTTTAGACACTCACCCCCAGTCACATAACTGGGTTGAATCCATCATCATTCTTTAGCTCACTTCGCCACCCCGGTTCAGACAAAGACAAAGCTATATGCAAATCAGTCTTGACCCTGTGCCTCATGGGAACAGTCAACCCCGAACTGCAAAGCCATGTCTTCGCTGGACCGGAAACCAGCATCCTCGCACTGGTTTCGGGGTAACACCCATTATCAGCCAGGCTAGCTTTAATCCAGTTGCAAAGTGAGCAAGGGGCCCACGTCTGGGCATACCCTGGCAACTTAGGACGAACTAATCAAACACAAGGAAATAATGGGCGGAGCACTGAAACATTTCAGACACACCCCCAGTCACAGATCTGGGTTGAATCCATCATCATTCTTTAGTTCACTTCGCCACCCCAGTTCAGACGAAGCTAGGCTGAAAGGGCAGGGACTTTGTGCACATAAAGTCAACATGTCTGAATTAGCATTAGTGCCGGTGCAGAGAGGAAGTGGGGACACAGGCCTGGGCTATTAGTTAGTGCCTTGCTTTAAGTATTTAGTTAATGCACGGTTTTGTTCACTGTTTTTAGTACTGAATTTTCACCATATCGTTTTTTTATTAACACTATATTGGTCATTTCTTTGCTGGTAGACATTATTTCAAATGAAGGCTGTACTAGATAAACAAAATTGTCTCCTGTGGTTAATTTTTGTGTGTGTTGTTTTAAGTTCAGCAGCTGCAATGCAAACTTCACCTTCTGATACCTTTTCACAACATTCTTCTTTGAGCACCTCTTCTGTTGTAGTCTGATCAGCAAATCAGTACTCCCACCCTCCTTAATGTTGAGGCCAAAGGGTTGCTACATTAAGAGATTCTCTTTCTGGGACACCTGGACCTCCGCCTGGACCCTCCTTCAGTCCGGTTGCTCCCCCACTCTCCTGCTGACCTGCACACTGGTATCGTTTGATCTCCTGCTTTCAGTTCCTGAAACCCAGCATCTCTGCAGCTCTCTGCTCGCCTAGCGCTGCACTGACGCTTTTATTTATTTAATTAACAGCGCTGCACTGTCGCTTTATTTATTTAAATAGTAGCGCGACGTCGCTGTGGCAGTAACTTGATTTCCGCTACACTCAGGCTGGTTTGTGCGTTTAAGGCTCTTTTTCCTAAACACGCTGTGCATTTGCTGCCCCAGTCTGTGCTCGCCTTTGACCCTCCATTTTGTGTTGTTGTTTTCCCCTGGTCCGCCCCTCCTCCCGCCACCGCCTCCCAGCTGCTGCCCCTCCCACCCACGATTAGTAACCTTCGTCGCTCCCGAGCTCTCTGTGACCGCCTGGACCCTCCTTCAGTCCGGTTGCTCCCCCACGCTCCTGCTGACCTGCACACTGGTATCGTTTGATCTCCTGCTTTCAGTTCCTGAAACCCAGCATCTCTGCAGCTCTCTGCTCGCCTAGCGCTGCACTGACGCTTTTATTTATTTAATTAATAGCGCTGCACTGTCGCTTTATTTATTTAATAGCGCTGCACTGTCGCTTTATTTATTTAAATAGTAGCGCGACGTCGCTGTGGCAGTAACTTGATTTCCGCTACACTCAGGCTGGTTTGTGCGTTTAAGGCTCTTTTTCCTAAACACGCTGTGCATTTGCTGCCCCTGTCTGTGCTCGCCTTTGACCCTCCATTTTGTGTTGTTGTTTTCCCCTGGTCCGCCCCTCCTCCCGGCACCGCCTCCCAGCTGCTGCCCCTCCCACGCTCCGCCCCCTCCACCATCCATTAATGACCAATGACCTAACGCGCAGCGTTCACGCGCAGCGATCGCGCCCCAGTCGCGCCGAAGGTGCGCCAAAGGTAAGCCCGTCTACGCCCGTCCGCGCCTGGACAGCGCCCAGCGCCAGACCCCCTGGTCCCCGTACCTCCCTCCCCTCCCGCATTACGTACGATGCCACCACCCTCCTAGCCCTAAACCCCGGCCGTCTCCCCAACTGCGTCCAAGCCGCTCCTGGACACACCCATGGACCCTTCTCTTGCAACTCCTGCAAGTTTGACGGCACCAAGAACAACTCCTCATCTACGAACACACAACAGATATCCGACCCCAACCACCTACAATGCATCCTGCTCAACACCCGCTCGGTCCACAGGCACGCCATCGACCTCTGGAATCTACTTGACACCATCTCTCCGGACGTCGCCTTCCTAACAGAAACATGGATGAACGCCACATCAGCCCCAGACATCACCATTGCCATCCCGGAAGGCTATAAGATCATTCGCAAGGACCGTACCGGACAAACAGGAGGAGGCATCGCTATCGTCCATAAGAAATCCATCCGCATCTCAACCAGCTCAGACGTCCATCTCGCCAACACTGAACACCTTCACTTCCAGATCCACATCGACCCCAAGACCACACTCAGAGGCACCCTCCTCTACAGGCCACCAGGACCCCGCGCACAATTTAGTGAAGACATCACGGACTTCATCACTCCACACGCGCTCCCCTCCGAGGATTACATCCTTTTGGGAGACCTCAACTTTCACCTTGAAAAGAACAACGACCGCAACACCACCACCCTTTTGGACAACCTCGCCAACCTCGGACTTAAACAACTTGTCACTACCCCCACCCACATCGCAGGCCACACACTCGACCCTATCTTCACCTCCAGCAAACATGTCTCCTTCAGCCACACCACAGCTCTCCTTTGGACTGACCACAGCTGCGTTCACTTTACCTACAACAAGTCCACATCCAACAACCACCCCCAACCCACTCTGCGAAGAAACTGGAACAAAATCACCACCGACCAGATCTCCTCATCGCTTCTTCAAAACCCCCCGCCCTCTCCTCAACCCCCGACCAAGCAGCCACTAACCTCACCCAATGGTTATCCTACAGCGCCGACATCCTAGCACCACTGAAAAAACGACATATCAAACTAGGCAGCAAGAAGGCCTCCTGGTTCAACGATGATCTTAAGAAATCCAAAGAACTCTGCCGCTCTCTTGAGAAGACCTGGAAAAAAGACCCAAACACCAGCACCAAGGACGCCTTCAAAAACGCCACCCGCAAACACCACCAACTGATCCGGAATGCCAAGAAAGCCGCTTTCAAGGACCGACTAGATAGCAACGCCCACAACAGCAAGGAACTATTCAACATCGTCAAGGAATTACCAACCCCTCAGCCAACTCCAACGACATCACCCCCTCTCAAGCCCTCTGCGACTCCCTAGCCTCATTCTTCCACAACAAAATTGCAGACATCCACAACAGCTTCGACAACCGACCCGAAGACCAACCCACCCAACCCTCTGCAGGACCCCCACCCCCCTTGAACATCCTCAATGGCTGGAACCCAATCTCCACTGAGGACACCATCCGTCTGATGAACTCTATCCACTCAGGGTCCCCCACAGACCCATGCCCTCACCACATCTTTAACAAAGCAGACTCCATTATAGCACCGCACCTCCGAGACGTCATCGACTGCTCCCTCAACTCCGCAACCTTCCCGGAATGTTGGAAACATGCCGAACTCAGCGCCCTCCTGAAGAAACCCACAGCTGACCCCACCGAACTCAAAAATTACCGCCCTATCTCGCTCCTTCCATTCCCGGCCAAAGTCATCGAGAAAGCGGTCAACAACCAGCTCGCCGCCTTCCTCGAAACCAACAAATCCCTCGACTCCTCACAGTCCGGCTTCCGAGCCAAACACAGCACTGAAACCGCCCTCATCGCAGCAACAGACGACATTCGAACTCTACTGGACAATGGAGACACAGTCGCCTTCATCCTCCTGTCTGTCATAGCACCCTTTTACAGCGCCTCAGAAACGTCGGAATCCAAGGAAAAGCACTGGAATGGATCACCTCGTTCCTCACCGGAAGAACCCAGAGAGTCCGCCTCCCACCATTCAAGTCAGAGGCCACTGAAGTCATCTGCGGCGTACCACAATGATCCTCACTCAGCCCCACCCTCTTCAACGTATATATGAGCCCCCTCGCGACCATCGCACGCCAACACAACCTCAACATCATCTCCTACGCTGATGACACTCAACTGATCCTCTCACTCACCAAAGACCCAAACACCGCCAAAACCAACCTGCATGAAGGAATGAAAGAAGTAGCCGAATGGATGTAGCACAGCCGCCTGAAACTGAACTCAGACAAAACAGAAGTCCTCATCCTAGGCACCTCCCCCTCCACCTGGGATGACTCTTGGTGGCCAGAGGCCCTTGGAAAAGCACCCATCCCGACGGACCACGCACGGAACCTGGGCGTCATCCTGGATTCCTCACTCTCGATGAACAGACAAGTCAACGCCGTTTCTTCATCTTGCTTCAACATTCTTCGCATCAACAAAACCACCATGGGAGGTAGATCCTTCTCCTACTTGGCAGCTAAAACCTGGAACTCACTTCCCACTCGCCTTCGCCTTACTCAGAACCACCTAGTATTCAGAAAGCAACTTAAAACGTGGATATTCGACAAGTAATTCCCCACCCTTCTTCAAGCGCCTTGAGACCCTCTGGGTATGTAGCGCGCTATATAAATCTCTTGACTTGACTTGACTTGACTTGACTGGGGCACCTACTTATGCTCATACTCCTGCTCGTACTCACACCCACACACTGACCCAGGCTCTATCTTTTCCCATAACAAAACAACAAACCTATTGCCAATGCTGGTTGTTTTTTGAGGAAGGGTGGAGATGTGGTTTATTACTGGCAGTTTGCCTTTGGAGAGTGAAAACAGGAGGGGTATTCTATTAGACCATTGATGTGGATGAGCCCTGTGGCCTTTTACATTTGACGTGAGGTGCAGATGGAGGTTCACCTCTCCACTTACAGTGCCATTGATTGTTACACATCCTGTCAGGTACCCCACAAGGCTTACCTTTGCTTGTGAAGTAGTCCAGCAGAGACGACCAGAGCAATCACCATTCCGGAGAAGCCTGTTATGAAGTGGCGGTAGTAGTTCGAAAACCCAGGAACCTCCCCTGGACACCCATCACAGAGGTTGGAGTTGACCATGGGATGATGGCTTCCACTTTCTTGGCGTCCATTTGTATGCCTGTCGGAGTGATGATATGGCCAAGGAACTCGACAGCTGTGGTGTGGAAAACACTTTTTTCCAGCTGCACATAAAGCCTGTGTTTTTCCAACTGCTGGAGGACGGTACGGACGTGCTGGATGTGTTCCGTGATATTCGGTGAATAGATCAGTATATCATCGATATAGACTATACAGAAAATATCGATGTAATCCCGTTAAACCTCGTCTATGAAGTACTGGAACGCTGCGGGCGTTGCAGAGTCCGAAGTGCATGACTTGGTACTCGAATAGCCGAATCTGGTCCGGAAGGCGGTCTTCCATTCGTCGCCCTTCCGGACTCTGACGAGATGATAAGCCCCCCGCAGGTCCAACTTCGTGTAGATGGAGGCGTTTTTTACTTGATCCAAAAGACTGGAAATCAACGGTAATGGGTACCGGTTCTTCACGGTGATGGTGTTCATAGCCCTAAAGTCGATGCAGGGCCTCAGATCACCTTCTCTCTTAGCCACGAAGAAAAGGGTAGAAGACACTGGAGACCGGGAATGGCGTATGACCCAATTGGCCAAGTACTCATCCAGATAGGAGCGTAAATGTTCGTTCTTCTTCTCTGTGAGGATATAGATCCGACTGCAAGGAAGCGTAGAACCAGATCCTGCAATCAAATGAACATTGAGGAGGCAGGGTGTTGGCCCCTTTCTTGTCAAACACATCTGCCAAGTCTAGGTAGGCTTCTGGTACGTCTGTTTGGGTGACTACCCCCATACCCAGCAGTGGTAATGAGTGTGCTTGAATGGTTTGGACACCAAAGGAACCCTCTTCCAGGTAACAGGAAACGCTGCAGTATTCCGATTCCAAGGTTATTATTCTGGACACCCAATCGATTCGGGGATTGTGGTTCACCAACTGGGGGGCGTCAATTACATCAAAGCCAATGGATTCGGTATGGTGGTTTGCAAAGGTCATGATCATGTCTTCTGTCTGATACCGGATGAGTCCTGAGGTAAGGTCCGTACCATCCACTGCCTTGACGGTTTCCGGTTTTGCCTTAGGCACCTTGGTCATTCCCAAGGTCTGAGAGTAGTGGGTGTCGCTGAAGTTGCCCGTGGCCCCGGACTCCAGAAGAGCAGTTATCTGCCATACCTTTCCTGACTGGTTTCGTAACGTCACCTCCACACCCACATGATGGCTGCCATCGAATACAGCAGGGATTGCTGTCTTGCAGGTTGATGAACCTAGTAGATGGATCCCCTTATCTACTGGGTTGCTTCGTTTCCCATCTTGTCTCCTTTGGAGACAGGCAAAGCATAGTGTCTCCTGACCCGCATGCGTGTTGGTTTCACAGGGCAGTCCCTGACGAAATGTCCGCTCTTGCTGCAGTAGAGACACTGGTTCTGTTTCCTCCTCTTCTCCCTCTCCGCGTTGGGGAGGGAACCCCGTATGCCACCTATCTGCATAGGTTCTGGACCTTCACTGGCGGGAAGGGCTTTGTCTTTAATTTTCTCTGTGTTTTTGTCCCCAAATGACAAAAAGCGATTCTCATCCCCTTTTCCTCTTTTGGTTTTTTAGGGCTCGCCTTTCCTATTCCGCAGGAATAGGAAACGAGCCCTAATGCAGTCAAACCATACTTCAGGCCAAGCAAGGGCTCTCCAGCGAATTTTCGGAAGTGCACGCCTCGTGCACGAGATTGCCGCCTGCCTCCACCCACATCAAAGCCATCTGTTGCTTTGCGCTCGGCCTCAGGCCGGCACTTCTCCTCCCCTAATTATTCACTGCATGGCCGGCCGGCACATCAAAGGCTGCTGCTCCCCATGCGTCTTGTCTATTTTCTGCTCTCTCAGTGTTAATCGGGGACTGCTCTGCCAAGCAACATCGTCATGAGCCAAGAAATGAATTCACTTCCAAATCAGTGTTGAGTGCGTCACTGACTGTGTTTAAATTTAATTTCGAGGTGCCCTTTACATTTCCTTTCTGCTGTGTCTGTCACCCTCAACTTGTTCTGTTCCAGGCGCTTTCTCCCCAGGCCACTTAATGGAATGCGTGATTTTGCATAAAGCCCTCCTACCGTGCCTTGCTAACTAACACTGGGTGGCAGTGAACAACAGATCGAAGCAATCTGACAGAGCCAACAATATTTTGAGTTTACCCCAACTTCCGTCTGAGTGCCGGTTTCATTACCATACGAAAGACAACAGCCAGCACTCCCCGCTCGTGTCAAAACACACCAGAGAGCACTTTATATAGAGGAGTCCAGCAAGTGTCGTAACCAATTACAATTTGGCACCATATGTTTCATTTCGAGTTCAAACACCGATTATATAGAGCTATCCAGGGGATGAAAGACAGTCTGTTAATTCCAAATGGTCTTGGCATTTTTTTTTCTCGATCTGCTTGCCTCCCTCTCTCAATCTGCTTCCCCCAACAGTGTACATAACTCGCCATTCAAACGCCCCCGTCGTTTGCCTGCTCTGTCCTACCTTACCTCTTCTGCAGACCCCCTGCCATTTTCTGTATGACCTGATTGTTGAATGCTCCATGTCTACAAACCTCCCAGCATCCTGGCCATTTCTACTTTCATTACCCACTCCTTTATCTGCCTTTATGGAGGCCACTCTCGCGCCACCACAACCCAATATAAAACTTTGTGGCACCCATGCAGGACCACGCTTTTCTCTGCTTGCCTTCCATCCCTGCCATCTCCAGCCTCCCACCTGATTCTAACTCCCCGCCCACCCTTTCAAAACACGGCCAAATTTAACTCCGTGCAGTGGTTTTTATTAACGGTTTAGATCATCTTGAATAGATGCATGAAAATCGCTTCTTTCTCGTCTTAAGACAGAGTTGGAAAATCCCGGTGAATTTACGGTTAATATTCCTTAGCAGTTACAGCAGTTACAGTAGTAACAGCGTTTTCATTACGTACGCACAAAGTGCATACTTATTCAAACACGGCTCACCATTTGATCTATGTGTGTATTTAGTCACGGCTCCAAGCACCCGCGCCTCTTGGAACCCACTGCCCCTTTGCCTTAACACTTCCACACACGGTTTATACACTTCGCGCATTTCTTCTAAATACTGGGTCATCTCGGGTCTGGTGGCTGAGGAGGAGTGGGGTGCATTCAGCGAGAATTCCAAACCTCATTTTCCGGCTCTTGGTTCTAAGCACTCAGACGCTGCATTGTGGGAGTTGTAGTCAATAAAACCCAAAGCTAGAAAAAAGGCATGTCGGTGTCAAAAGCAAAAGCAGATTTTCAGATCTTTTGAACTTTTTTTTTTTTTTACAGACCTGCAGTTTGGGTTAAACAACTACTAAATCATACGTGTGAAGTTAGGTCATATGAGCAGCCAGCGACTTCTCGGCGCATTCTTTTTAACCCCTAATCTACCAATCTTGAGAAAATTCTGCATTGCGCTAAGAGGAAGTTTAACGGGTTAGAAGCAACCATGATGACGGTCCACAAACGTGTACATTTTGAGCGTCAGTTACATGAAAGCGATAAACCTTTCACATAGGCCTTTCGCGCCAGGACACTTCCGGGTATCTGTGCGCCCTACAAATGTTCATTAACATAACATAACATAAATTAGGGATGAGCGTGGCAGGTCTTAATAAACAGACGGGTTCGTTCATATTGAGCACTCTCACAATTTCGTATTCCTGTATTCTAGACTGGCCTTTGTTTGTTAGCGCAGCAAACCATGAACTAAAATACCGGAGGTGACAAAGAGAACTTGTCTCCTGAACCGTAGCCCATGTCGACACCGAAATGAAACTAAAACTATACCCAACTAACCATTATTTTATAATTTCAGTTGGAACTTGCGGTCTGGGGCTAGACAATTCAAGCTGTCTGAAGCCAATCCTATCAGCGCCATTTCTTTCCCTAGGCCCATTCCTTATCTTGTTCCCCTGGGGACAGTTTAACACCTTCTCGTACCTATGAATGGCAGGTAACAAGCGCATCAGAAACACAAAAGAGGCAAACAGTCAGTGCTGAACACATTAAGGAGGCTGGGACTCTTGTCAGCCACGATTTCCTACACCATGGGGCCACAACACAGGGTGACCTGATGAATAGAGACACTTAATTTCCATTTGAATATATTTGCCTGCCGCCCTTGGGTACTACCTGCACTTAGAAGTGCCAGATGCAAGGTATGAATAGTACTAAATACAAATAAGATATCCGAGCTTGAATGGCGTCAAATGACAAGCCTGAATACACCACAGAGTAACACTTGCGTGCCTCGAATCCTATCAGACCTGGCTAGGGACTGTCATCGAGTACATTTTATTATATGAGACTAGTTCAAGAAGTGGCTGCAAAAATATAGCCCAGTGGCATTAGCACAAGTTGTATAGGGTGCCCACAACCTACAGAGCCTTTTAGCTTGGCGTTCCCGAAACCGGGGTCGGAAAATGCTGTGGATATACCAAGTACCATTGAGAAGCATACTGAAACAATAACGGCTTTTATATTTGTCAATTTGTTTACAGTAGCAAATGAATGGCGCCCATGTGACATCGTTCAATTACTGCTTCCAAGAATATTTCTTGACGCGCGAAATGTGGTGAAAGAGCGTTCAAATCCAGTGACGGTACTTGGGCAACATTCAAGCTGAGCCTGAAACCCACTCAGTCATAAATGTATAGAAAGCCAGAAATATTTGGAAATTCATTTCCACGCGTCTCTGTACTTCAGATATTTAGACTTATTATTTTATACGTAGTGCAAAAAGTGTTGAAAGACACTTAAGTGTTAAACATTCTAAAGTGAGTGCGCAGGGAGAACATTTTTGGGTTGGAAAAATACACTTTTCTTCAAATACTTGTATGAAATCACCACAATGAGGAGTTAGGGAACAGAGCCATGTGCCAGGATTAAATGTGAATCCCATTCCTATGTCCGTAATTTAGGCAGATTGTAAACTTTGCTTAGTTACGCTTATAATTTTTTGAATGGAATAACTGGTCAAAAATGTGTGCTGTCCAGCAGCGTTTGCGACACAGTTCGTTGTTTGCCACTTTGTATGTTGTGATTCCTCGTCAGTAAGGAAGAAACATCCAATGTTTGGCCAAGCATAAAAAGATTGGCTCTGAGGACAGATCTTTGAGGAGTGGGTTCACAGTGTAAAGGAAAGCCACAAAGAAAGGCTGAAAGACCTATCTATCTATCGCCCTCACTCTATCTATCTATCTATCTATCTATCTATCTATCTATCTATCTATCTATCTATCTATCTATCTATCTATCTATCTATCTATCGCACTCTATCTATCTATCTCACTCTATCTATCTATCGCACTCTATCTATCTATCTATCGCACTCTATCTATCTATCGCACTATCTATCTATCTCACACTATCTATCTATCTATCGCACTCTATCAATCTATCTATCTCACTCTATCTATCTATCTATCTATCTCCCTCTATCTATCTATCTATCTCCCTCTATCTATCTATCTATCTATCTCACTCTATCTATCTATCTCACTCTATCTATCGCACTCTATCTATCTATCGCACTCTATCTATCTATCACACTCTATCTATCGCACTCTATCTATCTATCTCACTCTATCTATCTATCGCACTCTATCTATCTATCGCACTCTATCTATCTATCACACTCTATCTATCTATCACACTCTATCTATCTATCTATATCTATCTATCTATCTATCTCACTCTATCTATCGCACTCTATCTATCTATCGCTATCTATCTATCTATCTATCGCACTCTATCTATCTATCGCACTCTATCTATCTATCGCACTCTATCTATCTATCTATCGCACTCTATCTATCTATCGCACTCTATCTATCGCACTCTATCTATCGCACTCTATCTATCTATCGCTATCTATCTATCGCACTCTATCTATCTATCGCACTCTATCTATCTATCGCACTCTATCTATCGCACTCTATCTATCTCACTCTATCTATCTCACTCTATCTATCTATCGCACTCTATCTATCTATCTCACTCTCTATCTATCTCACTCTATCTATCTATCTATCTATCACACTCTATCTATCTATCTATCTATCTCACTCTATCTATCTCTATCTATCTATCTATCTATCTCACTCTATCTATCTATCTCACTCTATCTATCTATCTCACTCTATCTATCTATCTCACTCTATCTATCTATCGCACTCTATCTATCTCACTCTATCTATCTCACTCTATCTATCTCACTCTATCTATCTCACTCTATCTATCTATCGCACTCTATCTATCACACTATCTATCTATCTATCTATCTCACTCTATCTATCTATCTCACTCTCTATCTATCTATCACACTCTATCTATCTATCTATCTATCTATCTATCGCACTCTATCTATCTCACTCTATCTATCTCACTCTATCTATCTATCGCACTCTATCTATCGCACTCTATCTATCTATCTATCGCACTCTATCTATCGCAATCTATCTATCTATCGCACTCTATCTATCGCACTCTATCTATCTATCGCACTCTATCTATCTATCACACTCTATCTATCTATCTATCACACTCTATCTATCTATCACACTCTATCTATCTATCACACTCTATCTATCTATATCTATCTATCTATCTATCGCACTCTATCTATCTATCTATCTCACACTATCTATCTATCGCACTCTATCTATCTTTCTATCTATCTCACTCTATCTATCTATCTCACTCTATCTATCTATCGCACTCTATCTATCTCACTCTATCTATCTCACTCTATCTATCTCACTCTATCTATCTCTCTATCACACTATCTATCTATCTATCTATCTCCTATCTATCTATCTCCTATCTATCTATCTATCGCACTCTATCTATCTATCGCACTCTATCTATCTATCGCTATCTATCTATCTATCGCACTCTATCTATCTATCGCACTCTATCTATCTATCTATCGCACTCTATCTATCTATCTATCTCACTCTATCTATCTATCTATCTCACTCTATCTATCTATCTCACTCTATCTATCTATCTATCGCACTCTATCTATCTCACTCTATCTATCTATCTATCTCACTCTCTATCTATCTATCACACTCTATCTATCTATCTATCTATCTATCTATCGCACTCTATCTATCTATCGCACTCTATCTATCTCACTCTATCTATCTCACTCTATCTATCTATCGCACTCTATCTATCTATCTCACTCTCTATCTATCTCACTCTATCTATCACACTCTATCTATCTATCTATCTCACTCTATCTATCTCTATCTATCTATCTATCTATCTCACTCTATCTATCTCACTCTATCTATCTATCGCACTCTATCTATCTATCGCTATCTATCTATCTATCTATCGCACTCTATCTATCTATCGCACTCTATCTATCTATCGCACTCTATCTATCTATCGCACTCTATCTATCGCACTCTATCTATCGCACTCTATCTATCGCACTCTATCTATCTATCGCTATCTATCTATCTATCGCACTCTATCTATCTATCGCACTCTATCTATCTATCGCACTCTATCTATCTATCTATCTCACTCTATCTATCTATCTATCTCACTCTATCTATCTATCTCACTCTATCTATCTATCGCACTCTATCGCACTCTATCTATCGCACTCTATCTATCGCACTCTATCTATCACTATCTATCTATCGCACTCTATCTATCTATCGCACTCTATCTATCTATCGCACTCTATCTATCGCACTCTATCTATCTATCGCACTCTATCTATCTATCTATCGCACTCTATCTATCTATCGCACTCTATCTATCTATCGCACTCTATCTATCTATCGCACTCTATCTATCTATCTATCTATCACACTCTATCTATCACACTCTATCTATCTATCTATCTATCTCACTCTATCTATCTATCTCACTCTATCTATCTATCTCACTCTATCTATCTATCTATCACTATCTATCTATCTATCTATCTATCTCACTCTATCTATCTATCTATCTCACTCTATCTATCTATCTCACTCTATCTATCTATCTATCGCACTCTATCTATCTATCGCACTCTATCTATCTATCTATCTATCTCACTCTATCTATCTATCTATCTCACTCTATCTATCTATCTCACTCTATCTATCTATCTATCTATCGCACTCTATCTATCTATCGCACTCTATCTATCTCACTCTATCTATCTATCTATCGCACTCTATCTATCTATCGCACTCTATCTATCGCACTCTATCTATCTATCGCACTCTATCTATCTATCGCACTCTATCTATCTATCGCACTCTATCTATCTATTGCACTCTATCTATCTATCTCACTCTATCTATCTATCTCACTCTATCTATCTATCGCACTCTAGCTATCTATCTCACTCTATCTATCTCTATCTATCTATCGCACTCTATCTATCGCACTCTATCTATCTATCGCACTCTATCTATCTATCGCACTCTATCTATCTATTGCACTCTATCTATCGCACTCTATCTATCTATCTCACTCTATCTATCTCTATCTATCTATCGCACTCTATCTATCGCACTCTATCTATCTATCGCACTCTATCTATCTATCGCACTCTATCTATCTATCGCACTCTATCTATCTATTGCACTCTATCTATCTCACTCTATCTATCTATCTCACTCTATCTATCTATCGCACTCTAGCTATCTATCTCACTCTATCTATCGCACTCTATCTATCGCACTCTATCTATCGCACTCTATCTATCGCACTCTATCTATCTATCGCACTCTATCTATCTATCGCACTCTATCTATCTCACTCTATCTATCTCACTCTATCTATCTATCGCACTCTCTATCTATCTCACTCTATCTATCTATCTATCGCACTCTATCTATCTATCGCACTCTATCTATCGCACTCTATCTATCTATCGCACTCTATCTATCGCACTCTATCTATCTATCTATCGCACTCTATCTATCGCAATCTATCTATCTATCGCACTCTATCTATCTCACTCTATCTATCTATCGCACTCTATCTATCGCAATCTATCTATCTATCGCACTCTATCTATCTATCGCACTCTATCTATCGCACTCTATCTATCTATCGCACTCTGTCTATCTATCTATCTATCTATCTCACTCTATCTATCTATCTATCTATCGCACTCTAGCTATCTATCTCACTCTATCTATCTCTATCTATCTATCGCACTCTATCTATCTATCTCACACTATCCATCTATCGCACTCTATCTATCTCACTATCTATGTATCTATCGCACTATCTATCTATCGCACTCTATCTATCTATCTCAATCTATCTATCTATCTCACTCTATCTATCTATCTATCGCACTCTATCTATCTCACACTATCTATCGCACTCTATCTATCTATCTCACTCTATCCATCTATCTCACTCTATCTATCTATCGCACTCTATCTATCTATCGCACTCTATCTATCTATCTATCGCACTATCTATCTATCTCACACTATCTATCTATCGCACTCTATCAATCTATCTATCTCACTCTATCTGTCTATCTATCTATCTATCTCCCTCTATCTATCTATCTATCTATCTATCTATCTCACTCTATCTATCTATCTCACTCTATCTATCTATCTCACTCTATCTATCGCACTCTATCTATCTATCTCACTCTATCTATCTATCGCACTCTATCTATCTATCTATCTCACTCTATCTATCTATCGCACTCTATCTATCTATCGCACTCTATCTATCTATCTATCGCACTATCTATGTATCTCACACTATCTATCTATCTATCGCACTCTATCAATCTATCTATCTCACTCTATCTATCTATCTATCTCCCTCTATCTATCTATCTATCTATCTATCGCACTCTATCTATCTATCTATCTATCTCACTCTATCTATCTATCTCACTCTATCTATCTATCTCACTCTATCGCACTCTATCTATCTATCTCACTCTATCTATCTATCGCACTCTATCTATCTATCACACTCTATCTATCACACTCTATCTATCACACTCTATCTATCACACTCTATCTATCTATCTATCACACTCTATCTATCTCACTCTATCTATCACACTCTATTTATCTATCACACTCTATCTATCTATCTATATCTATCTATCTATCTATCTATCTCACTCTATCTATCGCACTCTATCTATCTATCTATCTCACACTATCTATCTATCGCACTCTATCTATCTATCTATCTCACTCTATCCATCTATCTCACTCTATCTATCTATCTCACTCTATCTATCTATCTCACTCTATCTATCTATCTCACTCTATCTATCTATCTCACTCTATCTATCTCACTCTATCTATCTCACTCTATCTATCTCACTCTATCTATCTCACTCTATCTATCTATCTATCACACTATCTATCTATCTATCTATCTATCTATCTATCTATCTATCTCCTATCTATCTATCTATCGCACTCTATCTATCTCACTCTATCTATCTATCGCACTCTATCTATCTATCTCACTCTCTATCTATCTATCTATCTATCTATCTATCTATCTATCTATCGCACTCCATCTATCTATCTATCGCACTCTATCTATCTATCGCACTCTATCTATCTCACTCTATCTATCGCACTCTATCTATCTATCGCACTCTATCTATCTATCTCACTCTCTATCTATCTCACTCTATCTATCTATCACACTCTATCTATCTATCTATCTCACTCTATCTATCTATCTCACTCTATCTATCTATCTCACTCTATCTATCTATCTCACTCTATCTATCTATCGCACTCTATCTATCTATCGCACTCTATCAATCTATCTATCGCACTCTATCTATCTATCGCACTCTATCTATCTATCGCTATCTATCTATCTATCGCTATCTATCTATCTATCGCACTCTATCTATCTATCGCACTCTATCTATCGCACTCTATCTATCTATCGCACTCTATCTATCGCACTCTATCTATCGCACTCTATCTATCTATCGCACTCTATCTATCGCACTCTATCTATCTATCTATCGCACTCTATCTATCGCACTCTATCTATCGCACTCTATCTATCGCACTCTATCTATCTATCGCACTCTATCTATCACTATCTATCTATCGCACTCTATCTATCTATCGCACTCTATCTATCGCACTCTATCTATCTATCGCACTCTATCTATCTATCTATCGCACTCTATCTATCTATCGCACTCTATCTATCTATCTATCGCACTCTATCTATCGCAATCTATCTATCTATCGCACTCTATCTATCTATCGCACTCTATCTATCTATCTATCGCACTCTATCTATCTATCTATCACACTCTATCTATCTATCTATCTCACTCTATCTATCTATCTCACTCTATCTATCTATCTCACTCTATCTATCTATCTATCACTATCTATCTATCTATCTATCTCACTCTATCTATCTCACTCTATCTATCTATCTATCTATCTATCTCACTCTATCTATCTATCTATCTCACTCTATCTATCTATCTATCTATCTCACTCTATCTATCTCACTCTATCTATCTATCTATCGCACTCTATCTATCTATCTATCGCACTCTATCTATCTATCGCACTCTATCTATCTATCTATCTCACTCTATCTATCTATCTATCTCACTCTATCTATCTATCTCACTCTAGCTATCTATCTCACTCTATCTATCTCTATCTATCTATCGCACTCTATCTATCTATCGCACTCTATCTATCTCACTCTATCTATCTATCGCACTCTATCTATCTATCACACTCTATCTATCGCACTCTATCTATCTATCGCACTCTATCTATCTATCGCACTCTATCTATCTATCGCACTCTATCTATCTCACTCTATCTATCTATTGCACTCTATCTATCTATTGCACTCTATCTATCTATCTCACTCTATCTATCTATCTCACTCTATCTATCTATCGCACTCTAGCTATCTATCTCACTCTATCTATCTATCTATCTATCTATCGCACTCTATCTATCTCACTCTATCTATCTCACTCTCTATCTATCTCACTCTATCTATCTATCTATCGCACTCTATCTATCTATCGCACTCTATCTATCGCACTCTATCTATCGCACTCTATCTATCGCACTCTATCTATCTATCGCACTCTATCTATCTATCGCACTCTATCTATCTATCGCAATCTATCTATCGCACTCTATCTATCTCACTCTATCTATCTATCGCACTCTATCTATCTATCGCACTCTATCTATCGCACTCTATCTATCTATCGCACTCTATCTATCTATCGCACTCTATCTATCTATCTATCTATCTATCGCACTCTATCTATCTATTGCACTCTATCTATCTATCTATCTATCTCACTCTATCTATCTATCTATCTATCTATCTATCTATCGCACTCTAGCTATCTATCACACTCTATCTATCTATCTATATCTATCTATCTATCTATCTATCTCACTCTATCTATCTCACTCTATCTATCTATCTCACTCTATCTATCTATCTATCTATCTATCTATCTATCTGTCTATCTATCTCACTCTATCTATCTATCTATCGCACTCTATCTATCGCACTCTATCTATCTATCGCACTCTATCTATCTATCGCACTCTATCTATCTATCGCACTCTATCTATCGCGCTCTATCTATCTATCTATCGCACTCTATCTATCTATCGCACTCTATCTATCGCACTCTATCTATCTATCTCACTCTATCTATCTATCTCACTCTATCTATCTATCTCACTCTATCTATCTATCTCACTCTATCTATCTATCTATCGCACTCTATCTATCTATCGCACTCTATCTATCGCACTCTATCTATCTATCGCACTCTATCTATCTATCTCACTCTATCTATCTATCTATCTATCTCACTCTATCTATCTATCTCACACTATCTATCTATCTATCGCACTCTATCTATCTCACTATGTATCTATCGCTCTATCTATCTATCGCACTCTATCGCACTCTATCTATCTATCGCACTCTATCTATCTATCGCACTCTATCTATCTATCGCACTCTATCTATCTATCTCACTCTATCTATCTATCGCACTCTATCTATCTATCACACTCTATCTATCGCACTCTATCTATCTATCTATCGCACTCTATCTATCGCAATCTATCTATCTATCGCACTCTATCTATCTATCTATCGCACTCTATCTATCTCACTCTATCTATCTATCGCACTCTATCTATCTATCGCACTCTATCTATCGCACTCTATCTATCTATCGCACTCTATCTATCTATCGCACTCTATCTATCTATCTATCGCACTCTATCTATCTATCACACTCTATCTATCTATCTATATCTATCTATCTATCTATCTATCTCACTCTATCTATCTCACTCTATCTATCTATCTCACTCTATCTATCTATCGCACTCTATCTATCTATCTATCTATCGCACTCTATCTATCTATCGCACTCTATCTATCGCACTCTATCTATCGCACTCTATCTATCTATCGCTATCTATCTATCTATCGCACTCTATCTATCTATCGCACTCTATCTATCTATCGCACTCTATCTATCTATCGCACTCTATCTATCTCACTCTATCTATCTCACTCTATCTATCTATCGCACTCTATCTATCTATCTCACTCTCTATCTATCTCACTCTATCTATCTATCTATCACACTCTATCTATCTATCTATCTCACTCTATCTATCTCTATCTATCTATCTATCTATCTCACTCTATCTATCTATCTCACTCTATCTATCTATCTCACTCTATCTATCTATCTCACTCTATCTATCTATCGCACTCTATCTATCTCACTCTATCTATCTCACTCTATCTATCTCACTCTATCTATCTATCTATCACACTATCTATCTATCTATCTATCTCACTCTATCTATCTATCTCACTCTCTATCTATCTATCACACTCTATCTATCTATCTATCTATCGCACTCTATCTATCTATCGCACTCTATCTATCTCACTCTATCTATCTCACTCTATCTATCTATCGCACTCTATCTATCGCACTCTATCTATCTATCTATCGCACTCTATCTATCGCAATCTATCTATCTATCGCACTCTATCTATCTATCGCACTCTATCTATCACACTCTATCTATCTATCTATCACACTCTATCTATCTATCTATCACACTCTATCTATCTATCACACTCTATCTATCTATATCTATCTATCTATCTATCTATCGCACTCTATCTATCTATCTATCTCACACTATCTATCTATCGCACTCTATCTATCTTTCTATCTATCTCACTCTATCCATCTATCTCACTCTATCTATCTATCTCACTCTATCTATCTCACTCTATCTATCTATCGCACTCTATCTATCTCACTCTATCTATCTCACTCTATCTATCTATCTATCACACTATCTATCTATCTATCTATCTATCTATCTCCTATCTATCTATCTCCTATCTATCTATCTATCGCACTCTATCTATCTATCGCTATCTATCTATCTATCTATCGCACTCTATCTATCTATCGCACTCTATCTATCTATCGCACTCTATCTATCTATCTCACTCTATCTATCTATCTATCTCACTCTATCTATCTATCTATCTCACTCTATCTATCGCACTCTATCTATCTCACTCTATCTATCTATCTCACTCTCTATCTATCTATCACACTCTATCTATCTATCTATCTATCTATCTATCGCACTCTATCTATCTCACTCTATCTATCTCACTCTATCTATCTATCGCACTCTATCTATCTATCTCACTCTCTATCTATCTCACTCTATCTATCACACTCTATCTATCTATCTATCTCACTCTATCTATCTCTATCTATCCATCTATCTATCTCACTCTATCTATCTCACTCTATCTATCTATCGCACTCTATCTATCTATCGCTATCTATCTATCTATCTATCGCACTCTATCTATCTATCGCACTCTATCTATCTATCTATCGCACTCTATCTATCTATCGCACTCTATCTATCGCACTCTATCTATCGCACTCTATCTATCTATCGCTATCTATCTATCTATCGCACTCTATCTATCTATCGCACTCTATCTATCTATCGCACTCTATCTATCTATCGCACTCTATCTATCTATCGCACTCTATCTATCTATCTATCTCACTCTATCTATCTATCTCACTCTATCTATCTATCTCACTCTATCTATCTATCTATCGCACTCTATCTATCGCACTCTATCTATCGCACTCTATCTATCGCACTCTATCTATCACTATCTATCTATCGCACTCTATCTATCTATCGCACTCTATCTATCTATCGCACTCTATCTATCTATCGCACTCTATCTATCTATCTATCGCACTCTATCTATCTCACTATGTATCTATCGCTCTATCTATCTATCGCACTCTATCGCACTCTATCTATCTATCGCACTCTATCTATCTATCGCACTCTATCTATCTATCTCACTCTATCTATCTATCGCACTCTATCTATCTATCACACTCTATCTATCGCACTCTATCTATCTATCTATCGCACTCTATCTATCGCAATCTATCTATCTATCGCACTCTATCTATCTATCTATCGCACTCTATCTATCTCACTCTATCTATCTATCGCACTCTATCTATCTATCGCACTCTATCTATCGCACTCTATCTATCTATCGCACTCTATCTATCTATCGCACTCTATCTATCACACTCTATCTATCTATCTATATCTATCTATCTATCTATCTCACTCTATCTATCTCACTCTATCTATCTATCGCACTCTATCTATCTATCGCACTCTATCTATCTATCTATCGCTATCTATCTATCTATCGCACTCTATCTATCTATCGCACTCTATCTATCGCACTCTATCTATCGCACTCTATCTATCTATCGCTATCTATCTATCTATCGCACTCTATCTATCTATCGCACTCTATCTATCTATCGCACTCTATCTATCTATCGCACTCTATCTATCTATCTCACTCTCTATCTATCTCACTCTATCTATCTATCTATCTATCACACTCTATCTATCTATCTCACTCTATCTATCTCTATCTATCGATCTATCTATCTATCTCACTCTATCTATCTATCTCACTCTATCTATCTATCTCACTCTATCTATCTATCTCACTCTATCTATCTATCGCACTCTATCTATCTATCTCACTCTATCTATCTATCGCACTCTATCTATCTCACTCTATCTATCTCACTCTATCTATCTCACTCTATCTATCTATCTATCACACTATCTATCTATCTATCTATCTCACTCTATCTATCTATCTCACTCTCTATCTATCTATCACACTCTATCTATCTATCTATCTATCGCACTCTATCTATCTATCGCACTCTATCTATCTCACTCTATCTATCTCACTCTATCTATCTATCGCACTCTATCTATCGCACTCTATCTATCTATCTATCGCACTCTATCTATCGCAATCTATCTATCGCAATCTATCTATCTATCGCACTCTATCTATCTATCGCACTCTATCTATCTATCACACTCTATCTATCTATCTATCACACTCTATCTATCTATCTATCTATCACACTCTATCTATCTATCACACTCTATCTATCTATATCTATCTATCTATCTATCTATCGCACTCTATCTATCTATCTATCTCACACTATCTATCTATCGCACTCTATCTATCTTTCTATCTATCTCACTCTATCCATCTATCTCACTCTATCTATCTCACTCTATCTCTCACTCTATCTATCTCACTCTATCTATCTATCTATCACACTATCTATCTCCTATCTATCTATCTATCGCACTCTATCTATCTATCGCTATCTATCTATCTATCTATCGCACTCTATCTATCTATCGCACTCTATCTATCTATCGCACTCTATCTATCTATCTCACTCTATCTATCTATCTATCTCACTCTATCTATCTATCTATCTCACTCTATCTATCGCACTCTATCTATCTCACTCTATCTATCTATCTCACTCTCTATCTATCTATCACACTCTATCTATCTATCTATCGCACTCTATCTATCTATCGCACTCTATCTATCTCACTCTATCTATCTCACTCTATCTATCTATCGCACTCTATCTATCTATCTCACTCTCTATCTATCTCACTCTATCTATCACACTCTATCTATCTATCTATCTCACTCTATCTATCTCTATCTATCTATCTATCTCACTCTATCTATCTCACTCTATCTATCTATCGCACTCTATCTATCTATCGCTATCTATCTATCTATCTATCGCACTCTATCTATCTATCGCACTCTATCTATCTATCTATCGCACTCTATCTATCTATCGCACTCTATCTATCGCACTCTATCTATCGCACTCTATCTATCTATCGCTATCTATCTATCTATCGCACTCTATCTATCTATCGCACTCTATCTATCTATCGCACTCTATCTATCTATCGCACTCTATCTATCTATCGCACTCTATCTATCTATCTATCTCACTCTATCTATCTATCTATCTCACTCTATCTATCTATCTCACTCTATCTATCTATCTATCGCACTCTATCTATCGCACTCTATCTATCGCACTCTATCTATCGCACTCTATCTATCACTATCTATCTATCGCACTCTATCTATCTATCGCACTCTATCTATCTATCGCACTCTATCTATCTATCGCACTCTATCTATCTATCTATCGCACTCTATCTATCTATCGCACTCTATCTATCTATCTATCGCACTCTATCGCAATCTATCTATCTATCGCACTCTATCTATCTATCGCACTCTATCTATCTATCGCACTCTATCTATCTATCTATCTATCTATCACACTCTATCTATCTCACTCTATCTATCTATCTCACTCTATCTATCTATCTATCACTATCTATCTATCTATCTATCTCACTCTATCTATCTATCTATCTCACTCTATCTATCTATCTCACTCTATCTATCTATCGCACTCTATCTATCTATCGCACTCTATCTATCTATCTATCTATCTATCTATCTATCTCACTCTATCTATCTATCTCACTCTATCTATCTATCTATCTCACTCTATCTATCTATCGCACTCTATCTATCTATCGCACTCTATCTATCTCACTCTATCTATCTATCTATCGCACTCTATCTATCTATCGCACTCTATCTATCGCACTCTATCTATCTATCGCACTCTATCTATCTATCGCACTCTATCTATCTATCGCACTCTATCTATCTATTGCACTCTATCTATCTATCTCACTCTATCTATCTATCTCACTCTATCTATCTATCGCACTCTAGCTATCTATCTCACTCTATCTATCTCTATCTATCTATCGCACTCTATCTATCTATCTATCTATCTATCTATCGCACTCTATCTATCTATCGCACTCTATCTATCTCACTCTATCTATCTCACTCTATCTATCTATCGCACTCTATCTATCTATCTCACTCTCTATCTATCTCACTCTATCTATCTATCGCACTCTATCTATCTATCGCACTCTATCTATCGCACTCTATCTATCTATCGCACTCTATCTATCGCACTCTATCTATCTATCTATCGCACTCTATCTATCGCAATCTATCTATCTATCGCACTCTATCTATCTCACTCTATCTATCTATCTATCGCACTCTATCTATCTATCTATCGCACTCTATCTATCGCAATCTATCTATCTATCGCACTCTATCTATCTATCTATCGCACTCTATCTATCGCACTCTATCTATCTATCTATCGCACTCTAGCTATCTATCTCACTCTATCTATCTCTATCTATCTATCGCACTCTATCTATCTATCTCACACTATCCATCTATCGCACTCTATCTATCTCACTATCTATGTATCTATCGCACTATCTATCTATCGCACTCTATCGCACTCTATCTATCTATCTCACACTATCCATCTATCGCACTCTATCTATCTCACTATCTATGTATCTATCGCACTATCTATCTATCGCACTCTATCGCACTCTATCTATCTATCGCACTCCATCTATCTATCTCACTCTATCTATCTATCTATCACACTCTATCTATCTATCTCACTCTATCTATCTCTATCTATCGATCTATCTATCTATCTCACTCTATCTATCTATCTCACTCTATCTATCTATCTCACTCTATCTATCTATCTCACTCTATCTATCTATCGCACTCTATCTATCTATCTCACTCTATCTATCTATCGCACTCTATCTATCTCACTCTATCTATCTCACTCTATCTATCTCACTCTATCTATCTATCTATCACACTATCTATCTATCTATCTATCTCACTCTATCTATCTATCTCACTCTCTATCTATCTATCACACTCTATCTATCTATCTATCTATCGCACTCTATCTATCTATCGCACTCTATCTATCTCACTCTATCTATCTCACTCTATCTATCTATCGCACTCTATCTATCGCACTCTATCTATCTATCGCACTCTATCTATCTATCGCACTCTATCTATCTATCGCACTCTATCTATCTATCTATCGCACTCTATCTATCTCACTATGTATCTATCGCTCTATCTATCTATCGCACTCTATCGCACTCTATCTATCTATCGCACTCTATCTATCTATCGCACTCTATCTATCTATCTCACTCTATCTATCTATCGCACTCTATCTATCTATCACACTCTATCTATCGCACTCTATCTATCTATCTATCGCACTCTATCTATCGCAATCTATCTATCTATCGCACTCTATCTATCTATCTATCGCACTCTATCTATCTCACTCTATCTATCTATCGCACTCTATCTATCTATCGCACTCTATCTATCGCACTCTATCTATCTATCGCACTCTATCTATCTATCGCACTCTATCTATCACACTCTATCTATCTATCTATATCTATCTATCTATCTATCTCACTCTATCTATCTCACTCTATCTATCTATCGCACTCTATCTATCTATCGCACTCTATCTATCTATCTATCGCTATCTATCTATCTATCGCACTCTATCTATCTATCGCACTCTATCTATCGCACTCTATCTATCGCACTCTATCTATCTATCGCTATCTATCTATCTATCGCACTCTATCTATCTATCGCACTCTATCTATCTATCGCACTCTATCTATCTATCGCACTCTATCTATCTATCTCACTCTCTATCTATCTCACTCTATCTATCTATCTATCTATCACACTCTATCTATCTATCTCACTCTATCTATCTCTATCTATCGATCTATCTATCTATCTCACTCTATCTATCTATCTCACTCTATCTATCTATCTCACTCTATCTATCTATCTCACTCTATCTATCTATCGCACTCTATCTATCTATCTCACTCTATCTATCTATCGCACTCTATCTATCTCACTCTATCTATCTCACTCTATCTATCTCACTCTATCTATCTATCTATCACACTATCTATCTATCTATCTATCTCACTCTATCTATCTATCTCACTCTCTATCTATCTATCACACTCTATCTATCTATCTATCTATCGCACTCTATCTATCTATCGCACTCTATCTATCTCACTCTATCTATCTCACTCTATCTATCTATCGCACTCTATCTATCGCACTCTATCTATCTATCTATCGCACTCTATCTATCGCAATCTATCTATCGCAATCTATCTATCTATCGCACTCTATCTATCTATCGCACTCTATCTATCTATCACACTCTATCTATCTATCTATCACACTCTATCTATCTATCTATCTATCACACTCTATCTATCTATCACACTCTATCTATCTATATCTATCTATCTATCTATCTATCGCACTCTATCTATCTATCTATCTCACACTATCTATCTATCGCACTCTATCTATCTTTCTATCTATCTCACTCTATCCATCTATCTCACTCTATCTATCTCACTCTATCTATCTCACTCTATCTATCTCACTCTATCTATCTATCTATCACACTATCTATCTCCTATCTATCTATCTATCGCACTCTATCTATCTATCGCTATCTATCTATCTATCTATCGCACTCTATCTATCTATCGCACTCTATCTATCTATCGCACTCTATCTATCTATCTCACTCTATCTATCTATCTATCTCACTCTATCTATCTATCTATCTCACTCTATCTATCGCACTCTATCTATCTCACTCTATCTATCTATCTCACTCTCTATCTATCTATCACACTCTATCTATCTATCTATCGCACTCTATCTATCTATCGCACTCTATCTATCTCACTCTATCTATCTCACTCTATCTATCTATCGCACTCTATCTATCTATCTCACTCTCTATCTATCTCACTCTATCTATCACACTCTATCTATCTATCTATCTCACTCTATCTATCTCTATCTATCTATCTATCTCACTCTATCTATCTCACTCTATCTATCTATCGCACTCTATCTATCTATCGCTATCTATCTATCTATCTATCGCACTCTATCTATCTATCGCACTCTATCTATCTATCTATCGCACTCTATCTATCTATCGCACTCTATCTATCGCACTCTATCTATCGCACTCTATCTATCTATCGCTATCTATCTATCTATCGCACTCTATCTATCTATCGCACTCTATCTATCTATCGCACTCTATCTATCTATCGCACTCTATCTATCTATCGCACTCTATCTATCTATCTATCTCACTCTATCTATCTATCTATCTCACTCTATCTATCTATCTCACTCTATCTATCTATCTATCGCACTCTATCTATCGCACTCTATCTATCGCACTCTATCTATCGCACTCTATCTATCACTATCTATCTATCGCACTCTATCTATCTATCGCACTCTATCTATCTATCGCACTCTATCTATCTATCGCACTCTATCTATCTATCTATCGCACTCTATCTATCTATCGCACTCTATCTATCTATCTATCGCACTCTATCGCAATCTATCTATCTATCGCACTCTATCTATCTATCGCACTCTATCTATCTATCGCACTCTATCTATCTATCTATCTATCTATCACACTCTATCTATCTATCTATCTATCTCACTCTATCTATCTCACTCTATCTATCTATCTCACTCTATCTATCTATCTATCACTATCTATCTATCTATCTATCTCACTCTATCTATCTATCTATCTCACTCTATCTATCTATCTCACTCTATCTATCTATCGCACTCTATCTATCTATCGCACTCTATCTATCTATCTATCTATCTATCTATCTATCTCACTCTATCTATCTCACTCTATCTATCTATCTATCTCACTCTATCTATCTATCGCACTCTATCTATCTATCGCACTCTATCTATCTCACTCTATCTATCTATCTATCGCACTCTATCTATCTATCGCACTCTATCTATCGCACTCTATCTATCTATCGCACTCTATCTATCTATCGCACTCTATCTATCTATCTCACTCTATCTATCTATCGCACTCTAGCTATCTATCTCACTCTATCTATCTCTATCTATCTATCGCACTCTATCTATCTATCTATCTATCTATCTATCGCACTCTATCTATCTATCGCACTCTATCTATCTCACTCTATCTATCTCACTCTATCTATCTATCGCACTCTATCTATCTATCTCACTCTCTATCTATCTCACTCTATCTATCTATCGCACTCTATCTATCTATCGCACTCTATCTATCGCACTCTATCTATCTATCGCACTCTATCTATCGCACTCTATCTATCTATCTATCGCACTCTATCTATCGCAATCTATCTATCTATCGCACTCTATCTATCTCACTCTATCTATCTATCTATCGCACTCTATCTATCTATCTATCGCACTCTATCTATCGCAATCTATCTATCTATCGCACTCTATCTATCTATCTATCGCACTCTATCTATCGCACTCTATCTATCTATCTATCGCACTCTAGCTATCTATCTCACTCTATCTATCTCTATCTATCTATCGCACTCTATCTATCTATCTCACACTATCCATCTATCGCACTCTATCTATCTCACTATCTATGTATCTATCGCACTATCTATCTATCGCACTCTATCGCACTCTATCTATCTATCTCACACTATCCATCTATCGCACTCTATCTATCTCACTATCTATGTATCTATCGCACTATCTATCTATCGCACTCTATCGCACTCTATCTATCTATCGCACTCCATCTATCTATCTCACTCTATCTATCTATCTATCTATCACACTCTATCTATCTATCTCACTCTATCTATCTCTATCTATCGATCTATCTATCTATCTCACTCTATCTATCTATCTCACTCTATCTATCTATCTCACTCTATCTATCTATCTCACTCTATCTATCTATCGCACTCTATCTATCTATCTCACTCTATCTATCTATCGCACTCTATCTATCTCACTCTATCTATCTCACTCTATCTATCTCACTCTATCTATCTATCTATCACACTATCTATCTATCTATCTATCTCACTCTATCTATCTATCTCACTCTCTATCTATCTATCACACTCTATCTATCTATCTATCTATCGCACTCTATCTATCTATCGCACTCTATCTATCTCACTCTATCTATCTCACTCTATCTATCTATCGCACTCTATCTATCGCACTCTATCTATCTATCTATCGCACTCTATCTATCGCAATCTATCTATCGCAATCTATCTATCTATCGCACTCTATCTATCTATCGCACTCTATCTATCTATCACACTCTATCTATCTATCTATCACACTCTATCTATCTATCTAT
The DNA here is from genome assembly GCF_964263255.1 of Lissotriton vulgaris. Classification (NCBI taxonomy): domain Eukaryota; kingdom Metazoa; phylum Chordata; class Amphibia; order Caudata; family Salamandridae; genus Lissotriton; species Lissotriton vulgaris. The sequence goes on from NC_141693.1 coordinate 1,222,803,809, forward strand.
CTATCACACTCTATCTATCTATCACACTCTATCTATCTATATCTATCTATCTATCTATCTATCGCACTCTATCTATCTATCTATCTCACACTATCTATCTATCGCACTCTATCTATCTTTCTATCTATCTCACTCTATCCATCTATCTCACTCTATCTATCTCACTCTATCTATCTCACTCTATCTATCTCACTCTATCTATCTATCTATCACACTATCTATCTCCTATCTATCTATCTATCGCACTCTATCTATCTATCGCTATCTATCTATCTATCTATCGCACTCTATCTATCTATCGCACTCTATCTATCTATCGCACTCTATCTATCTATCTCACTCTATCTATCTATCTCACTCTATCTATCTATCTATCTCACTCTATCTATCGCACTCTATCTATCTCACTCTATCTATCTATCTCACTCTCTATCTATCTATCACACTCTATCTATCTATCTATCGCACTCTATCTATCTATCGCACTCTATCTATCTCACTCTATCTATCTCACTCTATCTATCTCACTCTATCTATCTATCGCACTCTATCTATCTATCTCACTCTCTATCTATCTCACTCTATCTATCACACTCTATCTATCTATCTATCTCACTCTATCTATCTCTATCTATCTATCTATCTCACTCTATCTATCTCACTCTATCTATCTATCGCACTCTATCTATCTATCGCTATCTATCTATCTATCTATCGCACTCTATCTATCTATCGCACTCTATCTATCTATCTATCGCACTCTATCTATCTATCGCACTCTATCTATCGCACTCTATCTATCTATCGCTATCTATCTATCTATCGCACTCTATCTATCTATCGCACTCTATCTATCTATCGCACTCTATCTATCTATCGCACTCTATCTATCTATCGCACTCTATCTATCTATCTATCTCACTCTATCTATCTATCTATCTCACTCTATCTATCTATCTCACTCTATCTATCTATCTATCGCACTCTATCTATCGCACTCTATCTATCGCACTCTATCTATCGCACTCTATCTATCACTATCTATCTATCGCACTCTATCTATCTATCGCACTCTATCTATCTATCGCACTCTATCTATCTATCGCACTCTATCTATCTATCTATCGCACTCTATCTATCTATCGCACTCTATCTATCTATCTATCGCACTCTATCGCAATCTATCTATCTATCGCACTCTATCTATCTATCGCACTCTATCTATCTATCGCACTCTATCTATCTATCTATCTATCTATCACACTCTATCTATCTATCTATCTATCTCACTCTATCTATCTATCTCACTCTATCTATCTATCTCACTCTATCTATCTATCTATCACTATCTATCTATCTATCTATCTCACTCTATCTATCTATCTATCTCACTCTATCTATCTATCTCACTCTATCTATCTATCGCACTCTATCTATCTATCGCACTCTATCTATCTATCTATCTATCTATCTATCTATCTATCTATCTATCTCACTCTATCTATCTATCTCACTCTATCTATCTATCTATCTATCTCACTCTATCTATCTATCGCACTCTATCTATCTATCGCACTCTATCTATCTCACTCTATCTATCTATCTATCGCACTCTATCTATCTATCGCACTCTATCTATCGCACTCTATCTATCTATCGCACTCTATCTATCTATCGCACTCTATCTATCTATCGCACTCTATCTATCTATTGCACTCTATCTATCTATCTCACTCTATCTATCTATCTCACTCTATCTATCTATCGCACTCTAGCTATCTATCTCACTCTATCTATCTCTATCTATCTATCGCACTCTATCTATCTATCTATCTATCTATCGCACTCTATCTATCTATCGCACTCTATCTATCTCACTCTATCTATCTCACTCTATCTATCTATCGCACTCTATCTATCTATCGCACTCTATCTATCGCACTCTATCTATCTATCGCACTCTATCTATCGCACTCTATCTATCTATCTATCGCACTCTATCTATCGCAATCTATCTATCTATCGCACTCTATCTATCTCACTCTATCTATCTATCGCACTCTATCTATCTATCTATCGCACTCTATCGCAATCTATCTATCTATCGCACTCTATCTATCTATCTATCGCACTCTATCTATCGCACTCTATCTATCTATCTATCGCACTCTAGCTATCTATCTCACTCTATCTATCTCTATCTATCTATCGCACTCTATCTATCTATCTCACACTATCCATCTATCGCACTCTATCTATCTCACTATCTATGTATCTATCGCACTATCTATCTATCGCACTCTATCGCACTCTATCTATCTATCGCACTCCATCTATCTATCGCACTCTATCTATCTATCTCAATCTATCTATCTATCTCACTCTATCTATCTATCTATCTATCGCACTCTATCTATCTCACACTATCTATCTATCGCACTCTATCTATCTATCTATCTCACTCTATCTATCTATCGCACTCTATCTATCTATCGCACTCTATCTATCTATCTATCTATCTATCGCACTATCTATCTATCTCACACTATCTATCTATCTATCGCACTCTATCAATCTATCTATCTCACTCTATCTATCTATCTATCTATCTCCCTCTATCTATCTATCTATCTATCTATCTATCTATCTATCTATCTATCTATCTCACTCTATCTATCTATCTCACTCTATCTATCTATCTATCTCACTCTATCTATCGCACTCTATCTATCTATCTCACTCTATCTATCTATCGCACTCCATCTATCTATCTCACTCTATCTATCTATCGCACTCTATCTATCTATCGCACTCTATCTATCTATCTATCGCACTATCTATGTATCTCACACTATCTATCTATCTATTGCACTCTATCAATCTATCTATCTCACTCTATCTATCTATCTATCTCCCTCTATCTATCTATCTATCTATCTATCTATCTATCTATCTATCGCACTCTATCTATCTATCTATCTCACTCTATCTATCTATCTCACTCTATCTATCTATCTCACTCTATCTATCGCACTCTATCTATCTATCTCACTCTATCTATCTATCGCACTCTATCTATCTATCACACTCTATCTATCACACTCTATCTATCACACTCTATCTATCACACTCTATCTATCTATCTATCACACTCTATCTATCTCACTCTATCTATCTATCACACTCTATCTATCTATCACACTCTATCTATCTATCTATATCTATCTATCTATCTATCTATCTATCGCACTCTATCTCACACTATCTATCTATCGCACTCTATCTATCTTTCTATCTATCTCACTCTATCCATCTATCTCACTCTATCTATCTATCTCACTCTATCTATCTATCTCACTCTATCTATCTATCTCACTCTATCTATCTCACTCTATCTATCTCACTCTATCTATCTCACTCTATCTATCTATCTATCACACTATCTATCTATCTATCTATCTATCTATCTATCTATCTCCTATCTATCTATCTATCGCACTCTATCTATCTCACTCTATCTATCTATCGCACTCTATCTATCTATCGCACTCTATCTATCGCACTCTATCTATCTATCGCACTCTATCTATCTATCGCACTCTATGTATCTCACTCTATCTATCTCACTCTATCTATCTATCGCACTCTATCTATCTCACTCTCTATCTATCTCACTCTATCTATCTATCTATCTATCACACTCTATCTATCTATCTCACTCTATCTATCTATCGCACTCTATCTATCTATCACACTCTATCTATCTATCTATCTCACTCTATCTATCTATCTCACTCTATCTATCTATCGCACTCTATCTATCGCTATCTATCTATCTATCGCACTCTATCTATCTATCTATCGCACTCTATCAATCTATCTATCGCACTCTATCTATCTATCGCACTCTATCTATCGCACTCTATCTATCTATCGCACTCTATCTATCTATCGCTATCTATCTATCTATCGCACTCTATCTATCTATCGCACTCTATCTATCGCACTCTATCTATCGCACTCTATCTATCTATCGCACTCTATCTATCGCACTCTATCTATCTATCTATCGCACTCTATCTATCTATCTATCGCACTCTATCTATCGCACTCTATCTATCTATCGCACTCTATCTATCGCACTCTATCTATCACTATCTATCTATCGCACTCTATCTATCTATCGCACTCTATCTATCGCACTCTATCTATCTATCTATCGCACTCTATCTATCTATCGCACTCTATCTATCTATCTCACACTATCTATCTATCGCACTCTATCTATCTCACTATGTATCTATCGCTCTATCTATCTATCGCACTCTATCGCACTCTATCTATCGCACTCTATCTATCGCAATCTATCTATCTATCGCACTCTATCTATCTATCGCACTCTATCTATCTATCGCACTCTATCTATCTATCTATCGCACTCTATCTATCTATCTATCTCACTCTATCTATCTATCTCACTCTATCTATCTATCTCACTCTATCTATCTATCTATCACTATCTATCTATCTATCTATCTATCTATCTATCTATCTCACTCTATCTATCTCACTCTATCTATCTATCTATCTATCTATCTATCTCACTCTATCTATCTCACTCTATCTATCTATCTATCTATCTATCTCACTCTATCTATCTATCTCTCACTCTATCTATCTCACTCTATCTATCTATCTATCTATCTCACTCTATCTATCTATCTATCTCACTCTATCTATCTCACTCTATCTATCTATCTATCGCACTCTATCTATCTATCTATCTCACTCTATCTATCTATCTATCTCACTCTATCTATCTATCTCACTCTATCTATCTATCGCACTCTATCTATCTATCGCACTCTATCTATCTCACTCTATCTATCGCACTCTATCTATCTATCACACTCTATCTATCGCACTCTATCTATCTATCGCACTCTATCTATCTATCGCACTCTATCTATCGCGCTCTATCTATCGCACTCTATCTATCTATCGCACTCTATCTATCTATCGCACTCTATCTATCGCACTCTATCTATCTATCGCACTCTATCTATCTATCGCACTCTATCTATCGCACTCTATCTATCGCACTCTATCTATCGCACTCTATCTATCTATCTATCGCACTCTATCTATCGCAATCTATCTATCTATCGCACTCTATCTATCTCACTCTATCTATCTATCGCACTCTATCTATCTATCGCACTCTATCTATCGCACTCTATCTATCTATCGCACTCTATCTATCTATCGCACTCTATCTATCTATCTATCTATCGCACTCTATCTATCTATTGCACTCTATCTATCTATCTATCTATCTCACTCTATCTATCTATCTATCTATCTATCTATCTATCTATCGCACTCTAGCTATCTATCTCACTCTATCTATCTCTATCTATCTATCGCACTCTATCTATCTATCTCACACTATCTATCTATCGCACTCTATCTATCTCACTATCTATGTATCTATCGCACTATCTATCTATCGCACTCTATCGCACTCTATCTATCTATCTCACTCTATCTATCTATCTCACTCTATCTATCTATCTATCTATCTATCTATCTGTCTATCTCACTCTATCTATCTATCTATCGCACTCTATCTATCGCACTCTATCTATCGCACTCTATCTATCGCACTCTATCTATCTATCGCACTCTATCTATCTATCGCACTCTATCTATCTATCGCACTCTATCTATCTATCGCACTCTATCTATCTATCGCACTCTATCTATCTATCGCACTCTATCTATCGCACTCTATCTATCTATCTCACTCTATCTATCTATCTCACTCTATCTATCTATCTCACTCTATCTATCTATCTCACTCTATCTATCTATCTATCGCACTCTATCTATCTATCGCACTCTATCTATCGCACTCTATCTATCTATTGCACTCTATCTATCTCACTCTATCTATCTATCTATCTATCTCACTCTATCTATCTATCTCACACTATCTATCTATCGCACTCTATCTATCTCACTATGTATCTATCGCTCTATCTATCTATCGCACTCTATCGCACTCTATCTATCTATCGCACTCTATCTATCTATCGCACTCTATCTATCTATCGCACTCTATCTATCTATCTCACTCTATCTATCTATCGCACTCTATCTATCGCACTCTATCTATCTATCTATCGCACTCTATCTATCGCTATCTATCTATCTATCTATCGCACTCTAGCTATCTATCTCACTCTATCTATCGCACTCTAGCTATCTATCTATCGCACTCTATCTATCGCACTCTATCTATCTATCGCACTCTATCTATCTATCGCACTCTATCTATCGCGCTCTATCTATCGCACTCTATCTATCTATCGCACTCTATCTATCTATCGCACTCTATCTATCTATCGCACTCTATCTATCTATCTATCTCACTCTATCTATCTATCTCACTCTATCTATCTATCTCACTCTCTATCTATCTATCTATCTATCTATCTATCTCACTCTATCTATCTCACTCTATCTATCTATCTATCTCACTCTATCTATCTATCTCACTCTATCTATCTATCTCACTCTATCTATCTATCTATCGCTATCTATCTATCTATCGCACTCTATCTATCTATCGCACTCTATCTATCGCGCTCTATCTATCTATCGCACTCTATCTATCTATCACACTCTATCTATCTATCGCACTCTATCTATCTATCGCACTCTATCTATCTCACTCTATCTATCTATCGCACTCTATCTATCGCACTCTATCTATCTATCGCACTCTATCTATCTATCGCACTCTATCTATCTATCGCACTCTATCGCGCTCTATCTATCTATCGCACTCTATCTATCGCGCTCTATCTATCTATCTATCGCACTCTATCTATCTATCGCACTCTATCTATCTATCGCACTCTATCTATCGCGCTCTATCTATCTATCGCACTCTATCTATCGCACTCTATCTATCGCACTCTATCTATCTATCTATCGCACTCTATCTATCGCACTCTATCTATCTATCGCACTCTATCTATCTATCGCACTCTATCTATCTATCTATCGCACTCTATCGCACTCTATCTATCTATCGCACTCTATCTATCGCACTCTATCGCACTCTATCTATCGCACTCTATCTATCTATCGCACTCTATCTATCTATTGCACTCTATCTATCTATCTATCTCACTCTTCTTTCTCGTCTTAAGACAGAGTTGGAAAATCCCAGTGAATTTACGGTTAATATTCCTTAGCAGTTACAGCAGTTACAGTAGTAACAGCGTTTTCATTACGTACGCACAAAGTGCATACTTATTCAAACACGGCTCACCATTTGATCTATGTGTGTATTTAGTCACGGCTCCAAGCACCCGCGCCTCTTGGAACCCACTGCCCCTTTGCCTTAACACTTCCACACACGGTTTATACACTTCGCGCATTTCTTCTAAATACTGGGTCATCTCGGGTCTGGTGGCTGAGGAGGAGTGGGGTGCATTCAGCGAGAATTCCAAACCTCATTTTCCGGCTCTTGGTTCTAAGCACTCAGACGCTGCATTGTGGGAGTTGTAGTCAATAAAACCCAAAGCTAGAAAAAAGGCATGTCGGTGTCAAAAGCAAAAGCAGATTTTCAGATCTTTTGAACTTTTTTTTTTTTTTTACAGACCTGCAGTTTGGGTTAAACAACTACTAAATCATACGTGTGAAGTTAGGTCATATGAGCAGCCAGCGACTTCTCGGCGCATTCTTTTTAACCCCTAATCTACCAATCTTGAGAAAATTCTGCATTGCGCTAAGAGGAAGTTTAACGGGTTAGAAGCAACCATGATGACGGTCCACAAACGTGTACATTTTGAGCGTCAGTTACATGAAAGCGATAAACCTTTCACATAGGCCTTTCGCGCCAGGACACTTCCGGGTATCTGTGCGCCCTACAAATGTTCATTAACATAACATAACATAAATTAGGGATGAGCGTGGCAGCTCTTAATAAACAGACGGGTTGGTTCATATTGAGCACTCTCACAATTTCGTATTCCTGTATTCTAGACTGGCCTTTGTTTGTTAGCGCAGCAAACCATGAACTAAAATACCAGAGGTGACAAAGAGAACTTGTCTCCTGAACCGTAGCCCATGTCGACACCGAAATGAAACTAAAACTATACCCAACTAACCATTATTTTATAATTTCAGTTGGAACTTGCGGTCTGGGGCTAGACAATTCAAGCTGTCTGAAGCCAATCCTATCAGCGCCATTTCTTTCCCTAGGCCCATTCCTTATCTTGTTCCCCTGGGGACAGTTTAACACCTTCTCGTACCTATGAATGGCAGGTAACAAGCGCATCAGAAACACAAAAGAGGCAAACAGTCAGTGCTGAACACATTAAGGAGGCTGGGACTCTTGTCAGCCACGATTTCCTACACCATGGGGCCACAACACAGGGTGACCTGATGAATAGAGACACTTAATTTCCATTTGAATATATTTGCCTGCCGCCCTTGGGTACTACCTGCACTTAGAAGTGCCAGATGCAAGGTATGAATAGTACTAAATACAAATAAGATATCCGAGCTTGAATGGCGTCAAATGACAAGCCTGAATACACCACAGAGTAACACTTGCGTGCCTCGAATCCTATCAGACCTGGCTAGGGACTGTCATCGAGTACATTTTATTATATGAGACTAGTTCAAGAAGTGGCTGCAAAAATATAGCCCAGTGGCATTAGCACAAGTTGTATAGGGTGCCCACAACCTACAGAGCCTTTTAGCTTGGCGTTCCCGAAACCGGGGTCGGAAAATGCTGTGGATATACCAAGTACCATTGAGAAGCATACTGAAACAATAACGGCTTTTATATTTGTCAATTTGTTTACAGTAGCAAATGAATGGCGCCCATGTGACATCGTTCAATTACTGCTTCCAAGAATATTTCTTGACGCGCGAAATGTGGTGAAAGAGCGTTCAAATCCAGTGACGGTACTTGGGCAACATTCAAGCTGAGCCTGAAACCCACTCAGTCATAAATGTATAGAAAGCCAGAAATATTTGGAAATTCATTTCCACGCGTCTCTGTACTTCAGATATTTAGACTTATTATTTTATACGTAGTGCAAAAAGTGTTGAAAGACACTTAAGTGTTAAACATTCTAAAGTGAGTGCGCAGGGAGAACATTTTTGGGTTGGAAAAATACACTTTTCTTCAAATACTTGTATGAAATCACCACAATGAGGAGTTAGGGAACAGAGCCATGTGCCAGGATTAAATGTGAATCCCATTCCTATGTCCGTAATTTAGGCAGATTGTAAACTTTGCTTAGTTACGCTTATAATTTTTTGAATGGAATAACTGGTCAAAAATGTGTGCTGTCCAGCAGCGTTTGCGACACAGTTCGTTGTTTGCCACTTTGTATGTTGTGATTCCTCGTCAGTAAGGAAGAAACATCCAATGTTTGGCCAAGCATAAAAAGATTGGCTCTGAGGACAGATCTTTGAGGAGTGGGTTCACAGTGTAAAGGAAAGCCACAAAGAAAGGCTGAAAGACCTATCTATCTATCGCCCTCACTCTATCTATCTATCTATCTATCTATCTATCTATCTATCTATCTATCTATCTATCTATCTATCTATCTATCTATCTATCGCACTCTATCTATCTATCTCACACTATCTATCTATCACACTCTATCTATCTATCTCACTCTATCTATCTATCGCACTCTATCTATCTATCGCACTCTATCTATCTATCGCACTATCTATCTATCTCACACTATCTATCTATCTATCGCACTCTATCAATCTATCTATCTCACTCTATCTATCTATCTATCTATCTCCCTCTATCTATCTATCTATCTATCTATCTCACTCTATCTATCTATCTCACTCTATCTATCTATCTCACTCTATCTATCGCACTCTATCTATCTATCGCACACTATCTATCTATCGCACTCTATCTATCTATCTATCTCACTCTATCTATCTATCGCACTCTATCAATCTATCTATCTCACTCTATCTATCTATCTATCTATCTATCTATCTATCTCCCTCTATCTATCTATCTATCTATCTATCTATCTATCTATCTATCTATCTATCTATCTATCTCACTCTATCTATCTATCTCACTCTATCTATCTATCTCACTCTATCTATCGCACTCTATCTATCTATCTCACTCTATCTATCTATCGCACTCTATCTATCTATCACACTCTATCTATCACACTCTATCTATCTATCTATCACACTCTATCTATCTATCACACTCTATCTATCTATCACACTCTATCTATCTATATCTATCTATCTATCTATCTATCTATCTATCGCACTCTATCTATCACACTCTATCTATCTATCTATCACACTCTATCTATCTATCTATCACACTCTATCTATCTATCACACTCTATCTATCTATCTATATCTATCTATCTATCTATCTATCTATCGCACTCTATCTATCGCACTCTATCTATCTATCTATCTCACTCTATCTATCTATCACACTATCTATCTATCTATCTATCTATCTATCTCCTATCTATCTATCTCCTATCTATCTATCGCACTCTATCTATCTCACTCTATCTATCTATCGCACTCTATCTATCTCACTCTCTATCTATCTATCACACTCTATCTATCTATCTATCTATCGCACTCTATCTATCTATCTATCTATCTATCTATCTATCGCACTCTATCTATCTATCTCACACTATCTATCGCACTCTATCTATCACACTCTATCTATCTATCTATCACACTCTATCTATCTATCTATCACACTCTATCTATCTATCACACTCTATCTATCTATCTATATCTATCTATCTATCTATCTATCGCACTCTATCTATCGCACTCTATCTATCTATCTATCTCACTCTATCTATCTATCACACTATCTATCTATCTATCTATCTATCTATCTCCTATCTATCTATCTCCTATCTATCTATCGCACTCTATCTATCTCACTCTATCTATCTATCGCACTCTATCTATCTCACTCTCTATCTATCTATCACACTCTATCTATCTATCTATCTATCGCACTCTATCTATCTATCTATCTATCTATCTATCTATCGCACTCTATCTATCTATCTCACACTATCTATTGCACTCTATCTATCTATCGCACTATCTATCTATCTCACACTATCTATCTATCTATCGCACTCTATCAATCTATCTATCTCACTCTATCTATCTATCGCACTCTATCTATCTATCACACTCTATCTATCACACTCTATCTATCTATCACACTCTATCTATCTATCACACTCTATCTATCTATCACACTCTATCTATCTATCTATATCTATCTATCTATCTATCTATCTATCGCACTCTATCTATCGCACTCTATCTATCTATCTCACACTATCTATCTATCGCACTCTATCTATCTTTCTATCTATCTCACTCTATCCATCTATCTCACTCTATCTATCTATCTCACTCTATCTATCTATTTCACTCTATCTATCGCACTCTATCTATCTCACTCTATCTATCTCACTCTATCTATCTCACTCTATCTATCTATCTATCACACTATCTATCTATCTATCTATCTATCTATCTCCTATCTATCTATCTCCTATCTATCTATCGCACTCTATCTATCTCACTCTATCTATCTATCGCACTCTATCTATCTATCTCACTCTCTATCTATCTATCACACTCTATCTATCTATCTATCTATCTATCTATCTATCTATCTATCTATCGCACTCTATCCATCTATCGCACTCTATCCATCTATCTCACTCTATCTATCTCACTCTATCTATCTCACTCTATCTATCTATCGCACTCTATCTATCTATCTCACTCTCTATCTATCTCACTCTATCTATCTATCTATCACACTCTATCTATCTATCTATCTATCTCACTCTATCTATCTATCTATCTCACTCTATCTATCTCTATCTATCTCACTCTATCTATCTATCTCACTCTATCGCACTCTATCTATCGCTATCTATCTATCTATCGCACTCTATCTATCGCACTCTATCTATCTATCTATCGCACTCTATCTATCTATCGCACTCTATCTATCGCACTCTATCTATCGCACTCTATCTATCTATCGCACTCTATCTATCGCACTCTATCTATCTATCGCACTCTATCTATCGCACTCTATCTATCACTATCTATCTATCGCACTCTATCTATCTATCGCACTCTATCTATCTATCGCACTCTATCTATCTATCGCACTCTATCTATCTATCTATCGCACTCTATCTATCTATCTATCGCACTCTATCTATCGCAATCTATCTATCTATCGCACTCTATCTATCTATCGCACTCTATCTATCTATCTATCACTCTATCTATCTATCTCACTCTATCTATCTATCTCACTCTATCTATCTATCTATCTATCACTATCTATCTATCTATCTATCTATCTCACTCTATCTATCTCACTCTATCTATCTATCTATCTATCTATCTATCTCACTCTATCTATCTATCTCACTCTATCTATCTATTTATCGCACTCTATCTATCTATCGCACTCTATCTATCTATCGCACTCTATCTATCTATCGCACTCTATCTATCTCACTCTATCTATCTATCTATCGCACTCTATCTATCTATCGCACTCTATCTATCTATCTATCGCACTCTATCTATCTATTGCACTCTATCTATCTATCTCACTCTATCTATCTATCTCACTCTATCTATCTATCTCACTCTATCTATCTATCGCACTCTAGCTATCTATCTCACTCTATCTATCTCTATCTATCTATCGCACTCTATCTATCTATCTATCTATTGCACTCTATCTATCTATCGCACTCTATCTATCTCACTCTATCTATCTCACTCTATCTATCTATCGCACTCTCTCTATCTATCTCACTCTCTATCTATCTCACTCTATCTATCTATCTATCGCACTCTATCTATCTATCGCACTCTATCTATCGCACTCTATCTATCTATCGCACTCTATCTATCGCACTCTATCTATCTATCGCACTCTATCTATCGCAATCTATCTATCTATCGCACTCTATCTATCTATCTATCGCACTCTATCTATCTCACTCTATCTATCTATCTATCGCACTCTATCTATCTATCGCACTCTATCTATCGCACTCTATCTATCTATCGCACTCTATCTATCTATCGCACTCTATCTATCTATCTATCTATCTATCGCACTCTATCTATCTATTGCACTCTATCTATCTATCTCACTCTATCTATCTATCTATCTATCTATCTATCGCACTCTAGCTATCTATCTCACTCTATCTATCTCTATCTATCTATCGCACTCTATCTATCTATCTCACACTATCTATCTATCGCACTCTATCTATCTCACTATCTATGTATCTATCGCACTATCTATCTATCGCACTCTATCGCACTCTATCTATCTATCTCACTCTATCTATCTATCTCACTCTATCTATCTATCTATCTATCTATCTATCTATCTATCTATCTGTCTGTCTATCTATCTCACTCTATCTATCTATCTATCGCACTCTATCTATCGCACTCTATCTATCGCACTCTATCTATCGCACTCTATCTATCGCACTCTATCTATCTATCGCACTCTATCTATCTATCGCACTCTATCTATCTATCGCACTCTATCTATCTATCGCACTCTATCTATCTATCGCACTCTATCTATTGCGCTCTATCTATCTATCGCACTCTATCTATCGCACTCTATCTATCTATCTCACTCTATCTATCTATCTCACTCTATCTATCTATCTATCGCACTCTATCTATCGCACTCTATCTATCTATCGCACTCTATCTATCGCACTCTATCTATCTATCGCACTCTATCTATCTATCGCACTCTATCTATCGCACTCTATCTATCTATCTCACTCTATCTATCTATCTATCTATCTCACTCTATCTATCTATCTCACACTATCTATCTATCTATCGCACTCTATCTATCTCACTATGTATCTATCGCTCTATCTATCTATCGCACTCTATCTATCGCACTCTATCTATCTATCGCACTCTATCTATCTATCTATCGCACTCTATCTATCTATCGCACTCTATCTATCTATCTATCTCACTCTATCTATCTATCTCACTCTATCTATCTATCGCACTCTATCTATTGCACTCTATCTATCGCACTCTATCTATCGCACTCTATCTATCTATCGCTATCTATCTATCTATTGCACTCTAGCTATCTATCTCACTCTATCTATCGCACTCTAGCTATCTATCTCACTCTATCTATCTCTATCTATCTATCTATCTATCTATCTATCTATCTATCTATCTCACTCTATCTATCTATCTATCGCACTCTATCTATCTCACTCTATCTATCTATCTATCGCACTCTATCTATCTCACTCTATCTATCTATCTCACTCTATCTATCTATCTCACTCTATCTAACTATCTATCGCACTCTATCTATCTATCGCACTCTATCTATCTATCTCACTCTATCTATCTATCTCACTCTATCTATCTATCTATCACACTCTATCTATCTATCGCACTCTATCTATCTATCGCACTCTATCTATCTATCTATCGCACTCTATCTATCGCACTCTATCTATCTATCGCACTCTATCTATCGCACTCTATCTATCTATCGCACTCTATCTATCTATCGCACTCTATCTATCTATCGCACTCTATCTATCTATCGCACTCTATCTATCTATCGCACTCTATCTATCGCGCTCTATCTATCTATCGCACTCTATCTATCTATCGCACTCTATCTATCTATCTATCGCACTCTATCTATTGCTATCTATCTATCTATCGCACTCTATCTATCTATCTCACTCTATCTATCTATCTCACTCTATCTATCTATCGCACTCTAGCTATCTATCGCACTCTATCTATCTCTATCCATCTATCGCACTCTATCCATCTATCGCAGTCTATCTATCTCACACTATCTATCTATCTATTGCACTCTATCTATCTCACTATCTATCTATCTATCGCATTCTATCTATCGCACTCTATCTATCTATCGCACTTTATCTATCGCACTCTATCTATCTATCTCACTCTATCTATCTATCTATCTCACTCTATCTAACTATCTATCGCACTCTATCTATCTATCGCACTCTATCTATCTATCTATCGCACTCTATCTATCGCACTCTATCTATCTATCTATCGCACTCTATCTATCGCACTCTATCTATCTATCGCACTCTATCTATCTATCTATCGCACTCTATCTATCGCGCTCTATCTATCGCACTCTATCTATCGCACTCTATCTATCGCACTCTATCTATCTATCGCACTCTATCTATCTATCGCACTCTATCTATCTATCTATCGCACTCTATCTATCTATCGCACTCTATCTATCTATCGCACTCTATCTATCTATCGCACTCTATCTATCGCACTCTATCTATCTATCTATCGCACTCTATCTATCTATCGCACTCTATCTATCTATCGCACTCTATCTATCTATCTATCTATCGCACTCTATCGCACTCTATCTATCTATCGCACTCTATCTATCGCACTCTATCTATCGCACTCTATCTATCGCACTCTATCTATCGCACTCTATCTATCGCACTCTATCTATCGCACTCTATCTATCGCACTCTATCTATCTATCGCACTCTATCTATCTATCGCACTCTATCTATCTATTGCACTCTATCTATCTATCTATCTCACTCTATCTATCTATCTCACTCTATCTATCTATCGCACTCTAGCTATCTATCGCACTCTATCTATCTCTATCTATCTATCGCACTCTATCTATCTCACACTATCTATCTATCCATCGCACTATATCTATCTCACTATCTATGTATCTATCGCACTATCTATCTATCTATCGCACTCTATCTATCGCACTCTATCTATCTATCGCACTCTATCTATCTATCTCACTCTATCTATCTATCTATCGCACTCTATCTATCGCACTCTATCTATCTATCGCACTCTATCTATCTATCTCACTCTATCTATCTATCTATCGCACTCTATCTATCTATCGCACTCTATCTATCGCACTCTATCTATCTATCGCACTCTATCTATCTATCTCACTCTATCTATCTATCTATCTATCTCACTCTATCTATCTATCTCACACTATCTATCTATCTATCGCACTCTATCTATCTCACTATGTATCTATCGCTCTATCTATCTATCGCACTCTATCTATCTATCGCACTCTATCTATCTATCTCACTCTATCTATCTATCTCACTCTATCTATCTATCTCACTCTATCTAACTATCTATCGCACTCTATCTATCTATCGCACTCTATCTATCGCACTCTATCTATCGCACTCTATCTATCGCACTCTATCTATCTATCGCACTCTATCTATCGCACTCTATCTATCTATCGCACTCTATCTATCGCGCTCTATCTATCTATCACACTCTATCTATCTATCGCACTCTATCTATCGCACTCTATCTATCTATCGCACTCTATCTATCTATCTATCTATCGCACTCTATCTATCGCACTCTATCTATCTATCTATCGCACTCTATCTATCTATCTATCGCACTCTATCTATCGCGCTCTATCTATCTATCACACTCTATCTATCGCACTCTATCTATCTATCGCACTCTATCTATCTATCTATCGCACTCTATCTATCTATCTATCTATCGCACTCTATCTATCGCGCTCTATCTATCTATCACACTCTATCTATCGCACTCTATCTATCTATCGCACTCTATCTATCTATCGCACTCTATCTATCGCACTCTATCTATCGCACTCTATCTATCGCACTCTATCTATCGCACTCTATCTATCGCACTCTATCTATCTATCGCACTCTATCTATCTATCTATCTCACTCTATCTAACTATCTATCGCACTCTATCTATCTATCGCACTCTATCTATCGCACTCTATCTATCGCACTCTATCTATCGCACTCTATCTATCTATCGCACTCTATCTATCTATCGCACTCTATCTATCTATCGCACTCTATCTATCGCGTTCTATCTATCTATCACACTCTATCTATCTATCGCACTCTATCTATCGCACTCTATCTATCTATCGCACTCTATCTATCTATCTATCTATCGCACTCTATCTATCGCACTCTATCTATCTATCTATCGCACTCTATCTATCTATCTATCGCACTCTATCTATCGCGCTCTATCTATCTATCACACTCTATCTATCGCACTCTATCTATCTATCGCACTCTATCTATCTATCTATCGCACTCTATCTATCTATCTATCGCACTCTATCTATCGCGCTCTATCTATCTATCACACTCTATCTATCGCACTCTATCTATCTATCGCACTCTATCTATCTATCGCACTCTATCTATCGCACTCTATCTATCGCACTCTATCTATCGCACTCTATCTATCGCACTCTATCTATCGCACTCTATCTATCTATCGCACTCTATCTATCTATCGCACTCTATCTATCTATCGCACTCTATCTATCGCACTCTATCTATCTATCTATCTATCGCACTCTATCTATCGCGCTCTATCTATCTATCACACTCTATCTATCTATCGCACTCTATCTATCGCACTCTATCTATCGCACTATCTATGTATCTATCGCACTCTATCTATCGCACTCTATCTATCTATCGCACTCTATCTATCGCACTCTATCTATCGCACTCTATCTATCGCACTCTATCTATCGCACTCTATCTATCTATCTCACTCTATCTATCTATCTATCTATCTCACTCTATCTATCTATCTCACACTATCTATCTATCTATCGCACTCTATCTATCTCACTATGTATCTATCGCTCTATCTATCTATCGCACTCTATCTATCTATCGCACTCTATCTATCTATCTCACTCTATCTATCTATCTCACTCTATCTATCTATCTCACTCTATCTATCTATCTATCTCACTCTATCTATCTATCGCACTCTATCTATCTATCGCACTCTATCTATCGCACTCTATCTATCGCACTCTATCTATCTATCGCACTCTATCTATCTATCGCACTCTATCTATCGCGCTCTATCTATCTATCACACTCTATCTATCTATCGCACTCTATCTATCGCACTCTATCTATCTATCGCACTCTATCTATCTATCTATCTATCGCACTCCTATCTATCTATCGCACTCTATCTATCTATCTATCGCACTCTATCTATCGCGCTCTATCTATCTATCACACTCTATCTATCGCACTCTATCTATCGCACTCTATCTATCTATCTATCTATCGCACTCTATCTATCGCGCTCTATCTATCTATCACACTCTATCTATCTATCGCACTCTATCTATCGCACTCTATCTATCTATCGCACTCTATCTATCTATCGCACTCTATCTATCGCACTCTATCTATCGCACTCTATCTATCGCACTCTATCTATCGCACTCTATCTATCGCACTCTATCTATCGCACTCTATCTATCGCACTCTATCTATCTATCGCACTCTATCTATCGCACTCTATCTATCTATCGCACTCTATCTATCTATCGCACTCTATCTATCTATCTCACTCTATCTATCTATCTCACTCTATCTAACTATCTATCGCACTCTATCTATCTATCGCACTCTATCTATCTATCGCACTCTATCTCACTCTATCTATCTATCTATCTCACTCTAACTATCTATCGCACTCTATCTATCTATCGCACTCTATCTATCTATCTATCGCACTCTATCTATCTATCGCACTCTATCTATCTATCTATCTATCGCACTCCTATCTATCTATCGCACTCTATCTATCTATCTATCGCACTCTATCTATCGCGCTCTATCTATCTATCACACTCTATCTATCGCACTCTATCTATCGCACTCTATCTATCTATCTATCTATCGCACTCTATCTATCGCGCTCTATCTATCTATCACACTCTATCTATCTATCGCACTCTATCTATCGCACTCTATCTATCTATCGCACTCTATCTATCTATCGCACTCTATCTATCGCACTCTATCTATCGCACTCTATCTATCGCACTCTATCTATCGCACTCTATCTATCGCACTCTATCTATCGCACTCTATCTATCGCACTCTATCTATCTATCGCACTCTATCTATCGCACTCTATCTATCTATCGCACTCTATCTATCTATCGCACTCTATCTATCTATCTCACTCTATCTATCTATCTCACTCTATCTAACTATCTATCGCACTCTATCTATCTATCGCACTCTATCTATCTATCGCACTCTATCTCACTCTATCTATCTATCTATCTCACTCTAACTATCTATCGCACTCTATCTATCTATCGCACTCTATCTATCTATCTATCGCACTCTATCTATCTATCTATCGCACTCTATCTATCTATTGCACTCTATCTATCGATCTCACTCTATCTATCTATCTATCTCACTCTATCTATCTATCGCACTCTAGCTATCTATCGCACTCTAGCTATCTATCGCACTCTATCTATCTCACACTATCTATCTATGTATCGCACTCTATCTATCTCACTATCTATGTATCTATCGCACTATCTATCTATCGCACTCTATCTATCTATCGCACTCTATCTATCTATCGCACTCTATCTATCTCACTATCTATGTATCTATCGCACTATCTATCTATCTATCGCACTCTATCTATCTCACTATCTATGTATCTATCGCACTCTATCTATCTATCTCACACTATCTATCACACTCTATCTATCTATCGCACTCTATCTATCTATCTATCTATCGCACTCTATCTATCTATCGCACTCTATCTATCTATCTATCTCACTCTATCTATCTATCTCACTCTATCTATCTATCGCACTCTAGCTATCTATCTCACTCTATCTATCTATCGCACTCTATCTATCTATCTCACACTATCTATCTATCTATCGCACTCTATCTATCTCACTATCTATGTATCTATCGCACTATCTATCTATCGCACTCTATCTATCTATCGCACTCTATCTACCTATCTATCTCACTCTATCTATCTCACACTATCTATCGCACTCTATCTATCTCTCACTATCTATCTATCTATCTATCACACTCTATCTATCTATCTATCGCACTCTATCTATCTATCACACTCTAGCTATCTATCTCACTCTATCTATCTCTATCTATCTATCGCACTCTATCTATCTATCTCACACTATCTATCTATCGTACTCTATCTATCTATCTCACTATCTATGTATCTATCGCACTCTATCCATCTCACACTATCTATCGCACTCTATCTCACTATCTATCTATCTATCTATCGCACTCTATCTATCTATCTCTATCTATCTATCTATCTCACTCTATCTATCTATCTCTATCTATCGCACTCTATCTATCTATCGCACTCTATCTATCTATCTATCTATCTATCTATCTATCTATCTATCTATCTATCGCACTCTATCTATCTATCTATCTATCGCACTCTATCTATCTATCTCACTCTATCTATCTATCTATCCCACTCTATCTATCTATCTCACTATCTATCGCACTCTATCTATCTCTCTATCTATCTATCGCACTCTATCTATCTATCTATCTATCGCACTCCTATCTATCTATCTATCTATCTATCTCTATCTATCTATCGCACTCTATCTATCTATCGCACTCCTATCTATCTCTCTATCTATCTATCGCACTCCTATCTATCTATCTATCTATCTATCTATCTATCTATCTATCTCTATCTATCTATCACACTCTATCTATCTATCGCACTCTATCTATCTATCTCACTATCTATCTATCTATCTATCTATCTATCTATCTATCTATCTATCTATCTATCTATCTATCTATCTCTATCTATCTATCTCACTCTATCTATCTATCTATCTATCTCTATCTATCTATCTATCTCACTCTATCTATCTATCTCACTCTATCTATCTATCGCAATCTATCTATCTATCTATCGCACTCTATCTATCTATCTCACTATCTATCTATCGCACTCTATCTATCTATCTCACACTATCTATCTATCGTACTCTATCTATCTATCTCACTATCTATGTATCTATTGCACTCTATCTATCTATCTCACTATCTATCTATCTATCGCACTCTATCTATCTAGCTCTATCTATCTATCTATCTCACTCTATCTATCTCTATCTATCGCACTCTATCTATCTATCGCACTCTATCTATCTATCGCACTCTATCTATCTATCGCACTCCTATCTATCTATCTATCTATCTATCTATCTATCTATCTATCGCACTCCTATCTATCTATCTATCTATCGCAATCTATCTATCTATTGCACTCTATCTATCTATCGCACTCCTATCTATCTATCTATCGCACTCTATCTATCTATCTCTATCTATCTATCCCACTCTATCTATCTATCTCACTCTATCGCATTCTATCTATCTATCGCACTCCTATCTATCTCTCTATCTATCTATCTATCGCACTCCTATCTATCTATCTATCTATCTATCTATCTATCTATCTATCTATCTATCTATCTCACTCTATCTATCTATCTATATCTATCTATCTATCGCACTCTATCTATCTCACTATCTATCTATCGCTATCTATCTATCGCACTCTATCTATCTATCTATCGCACTCTATCTATCTATCTATCGCACTCTATCTATCTATCTATCTCTATCTATCTATCTATCTCACTCTATCTATCTCACTCTATCTATCTATCTATCTATCTCACTATCTATCTATCGCACTCTATCTATCTCACTCTATCTATCTATCTCTATCTCACTATCTATCTATCTATCGCACTCTATCTATCTATCTATCTATCTCTATCTATCTATCTATCTCACTTTATCTATCTATCTCACTCTATCTATCTATCGCAATCTATCTATCTATCTATCTCACTATCTATCTATCTATCTATCGCACTCTATCTATCTATCTCACTATCTATCTATCTATCGCACTCTATCTATCCATCTCACTCTATCTATCTATCTCTATCTATCTATCTCACTATCTATCTATCTATCGCACTCTATCTATCTATCTATCTATCTCTATCTATCTATCTATCTATCTCTATCTATCTATCTCACTCTATCTATCTATCTCACTCTATCTATCGCAATCTATCTATCTATCTATCTCACTATCTATCTATCTATCGCACTCTATCTATCTATCTCACTCTATCTATCTATCTCACTCTATCTATCTATCTCTATCTATCTATCTCACTATCTATCTATCTATCGCACTCTATCTATCTATCTCACTCTATCTATCTATCTCTATCTATCTATCTCACTATCTATCTATCGCACTCTATCTATCTCTATCTATCTATCTATCTATCTCACTCTATCTATCTATCTATCTCTATCTATCTATCTATCTATCTCACTCTATCTATCTTTCGCAATCTATCTATCTATCGCTCTCTATCTATCTATCTCACTATCTATGTATCTATCGCACTCTATCTATCTATCTCACACTATCTATCGCACTCTATCTATCTCACTATCTATCTATCTATCTATCGCACTCTATCTATCTATCTCTATCTATCTATCTCACTCTATCTATCTATCTATCGCACTCTATCTATCTATCTCACTATCTATCTATCGCACTCTATCTATCTATTGCACTCTATCTATCTATCGCACTCCTATCTATCTATCTATCTATCTATCTATCTATCTATCTATCTATCTATCTATCTATCTATCTATCTATCTATCTATCTCACTCTATCTATCTATCGCACTCTATCTATCTATCTCACTCTATCTATCTCACTCTATCTATCTAACTATCGCACTCTATCTATCTATCGCACTCTATCTATCTATCGCACTCCTATCTATCTATTGCACTCCTATCTATCTATCTATCTATCTATCGCACTCTATCTATCTCACTCTATCTATCTATCTATCGCACTCTATCTATCTATCTCACTCTATCTATCTATCTCACTCTATCTATCTATCTATCTCACTCTATCTATCTATCGCAATCTATCTATCTATTTATCGCACTCTATCTATCTATCTATCTCTATCTATCTATCTATCTCACTCTATCTATCTATCTCACTCTATCTATCTATCTCACTCTATCTATCTATCGCACTCTATCTATCTATCGCACTCTATCTATCTATCTATCGCACTCTATCTATCTATCTATCACACTCTATCTATCTATCTATCTCACTCTATCTATCTATCTCACTCTATCTATCTATCTCACTCTATCTATCTATCACTATCTATCTATCTATCTATCTCACTCTATCTATCTCACTCTATCTATCTATCTATCTATCTCACTCTATCTATCTATCTATCTATCTATCTCACTCTATCTATCTATCTATCTCACTCTATCTATCTCACTCTATCTATCTATCTATCGCACTCTATCTATCTATCTATCGCACTCTATCTATCTATCGCACTCTATCTATCTATCTATCTCACTCTATCTATCTATCTCACTCTATCTATCTATCTCACTCTAGCTATCTATCTCACTCTATCTATCTCTATCTATCTATCGCACTCTATCTATCTATCGCACTCTATCTATCTCACTCTATCTATCTATCGCACTCTATCTATCTATCACACTCTATCTATCGCACTCTATCTATCTATCGCACTCTATCTATCTATCGCACTCTATCTATCTATCGCACTCTATCTATCTCACTCTATCTATCTATTGCACTCTATCTATCTATTGCACTCTATCTATCTATCTCACTCTATCTATCTATCTCACTCTATCTATCTATCGCACTCTAGCTATCTATCTCACTCTATCTATCTATCTATCTATCTATCTATCGCACTCTATCTATCTCACTCTATCTATCTCACTCTCTATCTATCTCACTCTATCTATCTATCTATCGCACTCTATCTATCTATCGCACTCTATCTATCGCACTCTATCTATCGCACTCTATCTATCGCACTCTATCTATCTATCTATCGCACTCTATCTATCTATCGCACTCTATCTATCTATCGCAATCTATCTATCGCACTCTATCTATCTCACTCTATCTATCTATCGCACTCTATCTATCGCACTCTATCTATCTATCGCACTCTATCTATCTATTGCACTCTATCTATCCATCTATCTATCTCACTCTATCTATCTATCTATCTATCTATCTATCTATCTATCTATCTATCGCACTCTAGCTATCTATCTCACTCTATCTATCTCTATCTATCTATCGCACTCTATCTATCTATCTCACACTATCTATCTATCGCACTCTATCTATCTCACTATCTATGTATCTATCGCACTATCTATCTATCGCACTCTATCTATCTATCACACTCTATCTATCTATCTATATCTATCTATCTATCTATCTATCTCACTCTATCTATCTCACTCTATCTATCTATCTCACTCTATCTATCTATCTATCGCACTCTATCTATCGCACTCTATCTATCGCACTCTATCTATCTATCGCACTCTATCTATCTATCGCACTCTATCTATCTATCGCACTCTATCTATCGCGCTCTATCTATCTATCTATCGCACTCTATCTATCTATCGCACTCTATCTATCGCACTCTATCTATCTATCTCACTCTATCTATCTATCTCACTCTATCTATCTATCTCACTCTATCTATCTATCTCACTCTATCTATCTATCTATCGCACTCTATCTATCTATCGCACTCTATCTATCGCACTCTATCTATCTATCGCACTCTATCTATCTATCTCACTCTATCTATCTATCTATCTATCTCACTCTATCTATCTATCTCACACTATCTATCTATCTATCGCACTCTATCTATCTCACTATGTATCTATCGCTCTATCTATCTATCGCACTCTATCGCACTCTATCTATCTATCGCACTCTATCTATCTATCGCACTCTATCTATCTATCGCACTCTATCTATCTATCTCACTCTATCTATCTATCGCACTCTATCTATCTATCACACTCTATCTATCGCACTCTATCTATCTATCTATCGCACTCTATCTATCGCAATCTATCTATCTATCGCACTCTATCTATCTATCTATCGCACTCTATCTATCTCACTCTATCTATCTATCGCACTCTATCTATCTATCGCACTCTATCTATCGCACTCTATCTATCTATCGCACTCTATCTATCTATCGCACTCTATCTATCTATCTATCGCACTCTATCTATCTATCACACTCTATCTATCTATCTATATCTATCTATCTATCTATCTATCTCACTCTATCTATCTCACTCTATCTATCTATCTCACTCTATCTATCTATCGCACTCTATCTATCTATCGCTATCTATCTATCTATCGCACTCTATCTATCTATCGCACTCTATCTATCGCACTCTATCTATCGCACTCTATCTATCTATCGCTATCTATCTATCTATCGCACTCTATCTATCTATCGCACTCTATCTATCTATCGCACTCTATCTATCTATCGCACTCTATCTATCTCACTCTATCTATCTCACTCTATCTATCTATCGCACTCTATCTATCTATCTCACTCTCTATCTATCTCACTCTATCTATCTATCTATCTATCACACTCTATCTATCTATCTATCTCACTCTATCTATCTCTATCTATCTATCTATCTATCTCACTCTATCTATCTATCTCACTCTATCTATCTATCTCACTCTATCTATCTATCTCACTCTATCTATCTATCGCACTCTATCTATCTCACTCTATCTATCTCACTCTATCTATCTCACTCTATCTATCTATCTATCACACTATCTATCTATCTATCTATCTATCTCACTCTATCTATCTATCTCACTCTCTATCTATCTATCACACTCTATCTATCTATCTATCGCACTCTATCTATCTATCGCACTCTATCTATCTCACTCTATCTATCTCACTCTATCTATCTATCGCACTCTATCTATCGCACTCTATCTATCTATCTATCGCACTCTATCTATCGCAATCTATCTATCTATCGCACTCTATCTATCTATCGCACTCTATCTATCTATCACACTCTATCTATCTATCTATCACACTCTATCTATCTATCTATCTATCACACTCTATCTATCTATATCTATCTATCTATCTATCTATCGCACTCTATCTATCTATCTATCTCACACTATCTATCTATCGCACTCTATCTATCTTTCTATCTATCTCACTCTATCCATCTATCTCACTCTATCTATCTATCTCACTCTATCTATCTCACTCTATCTATCTATCGCACTCTATCTATCTCACTCTATCTATCTCACTCTATCTATCTATCTATCACACTATCTATCTATCTATCTATCTATCTATCTCCTATCTATCTATCTCCTATCTATCTATCTATCGCACTCTATCTATCTATCGCTATCTATCTATCTATCTATCGCACTCTATCTATCTATCGCACTCTATCTATCTATCGCACTCTATCTATCTATCTCACTCTATCTATCTATCTATCTCACTCTATCTATCTATCTATCTCACTCTATCTATCGCACTCTATCTATCTCACTCTATCTATCTATCTCACTCTCTATCTATCTATCACACTCTATCTATCTATCTATCTATCTATCTATCGCACTCTATCTATCTCACTCTATCTATCTCACTCTATCTATCTATCGCACTCTATCTATCTATCTCACTCTCTATCTATCTCACTCTATCTATCACACTCTATCTATCTATCTATCTATCTCACTCTATCTATCTCTATCTATCTATCTATCTATCTCACTCTATCTATCTCACTCTATCTATCTATCGCACTCTATCTATCTATCGCTATCTATCTATCTATCTATCGCACTCTATCTATCTATCGCACTCTATCTATCTATCTATCGCACTCTATCTATCTATCGCACTCTATCTATCGCACTCTATCTATCGCACTCTATCTATCTATCGCTATCTATCTATCTATCGCACTCTATCTATCTATCGCACTCTATCTATCTATCGCACTCTATCTATCTATCGCACTCTATCTATCTATCGCACTCTATCTATCTATCTATCTCACTCTATCTATCTATCTCACTCTATCTATCTATCTCACTCTATCTATCTATCTATCGCACTCTATCTATCGCACTCTATCTATCGCACTCTATCTATCGCACTCTATCTATCACTATCTATCTATCGCACTCTATCTATCTATCGCACTCTATCTATCTATCGCACTCTATCTATCTATCGCACTCTATCTATCTATCTATCGCACTCTATCTATCTCACTATGTATCTATCGCTCTATCTATCTATCGCACTCTATCGCACTCTATCTATCTATCGCACTCTATCTATCTATCGCAATCTATCTATCTATCGCACTCTATCTATCTATCTCACTCTATCTATCTATCGCACTCTATCTATCTATCACACTCTATCTATCGCACTCTATCTATCTATCTATCGCACTCTATCTATCGCAATCTATCTATCTATCGCACTCTATCTATCTATCTATCGCACTCTATCTATCTCACTCTATCTATCTATCGCACTCTATCTATCTATCGCACTCTATCTATCGCACTCTATCTATCTATCGCACTCTATCTATCTATCGCACTCTATCTATCACACTCTATCTATCTATCTATATCTATCTATCTATCTATCTCACTCTATCTATCTCACTCTATCTATCTATCGCACTCTATCTATCTATCGCACTCTATCTATCTATCTATCGCTATCTATCTATCTATCGCACTCTATCTATCTATCGCACTCTATCTATCGCACTCTATCTATCGCACTCTATCTATCTATCGCTATCTATCTATCTATCGCACTCTATCTATCTATCGCACTCTATCTATCTATCGCACTCTATCTATCTATCGCACTCTATCTATCTATCTCACTCTCTATCTATCTCACTCTATCTATCTATCTATCTATCACACTCTATCTATCTATCTATCTCACTCTATCTATCTCTATCTATCGATCTATCTATCTATCTCACTCTATCTATCTATCTCACTCTATCTATCTATCTCACTCTATCTATCTATCTCACTCTATCTATCTATCGCACTCTATCTATCTATCTCACTCTATCTATCTATCGCACTCTATCTATCTCACTCTATCTATCTCACTCTATCTATCTCACTCTATCTATCTATCTATCACACTATCTATCTATCTATCTATCTATCTCACTCTATCTATCTATCTCACTCTCTATCTATCTATCACACTCTATCTATCTATCTATCTATCGCACTCTATCTATCTATCGCACTCTATCTATCTCACTCTATCTATCTCACTCTATCTATCTATCGCACTCTATCTATCGCACTCTATCTATCTATCTATCGCACTCTATCTATCGCAATCTATCTATCGCAATCTATCTATCTATCGCACTCTATCTATCTATCGCACTCTATCTATCTATCACACTCTATCTATCTATCTATCTATCACACTCTATCTATCTATCACACTCTATCTATCACACTCTATCTATCTATATCTATCTATCTATCTATCTATCGCACTCTATCTATCTATCTATCTCACACTATCTATCTATCGCACTCTATCTATCTTTCTATCTATCTCACTCTATCCATCTATCTCACTCCATCTATCTCACTCTATCTATCTCACTCTATCTATCTCACTCTATCTATCTATCACACTATCTATCTCCTATCTATCTATCTATCGCACTCTATCTATCTATCGCTATCTATCTATCTATCTATCGCACTCTATCTATCTATCGCACTCTATCTATCTATCGCACTCTATCTATCTATCTCACTCTATCTATCTATCTATCTCACTCTATCTATCTATCTATCTCACTCTATCTATCGCACTCTATCTATCTCACTCTATCTATCTATCTCACTCTCTATCTATCTATCACACTCTATCTATCTATCTATCGCACTCTATCTATCTATCGCACTCTATCTATCTCACTCTATCTATCTCACTCTATCTATCTATCGCACTCTATCTATCTCACTCTCTATCTATCTCACTCTATCTATCACACTCTATCTATCTATCTATCTCACTCTATCTATCTCTATCTATCTATCTATCTATCTCACTCTATCTATCTCACTCTATCTATCTATCGCACTCTATCTATCTATCGCTATCTATCTATCTATCTATCGCACTCTATCTATCTATCGCACTCTATCTATCTATCTATCGCACTCTATCTATCTATCGCACTCTATCTATCGCACTCTATCTATCGCACTCTATCTATCTATCGCTATCTATCTATCTATCGCACTCTATCTATCTATCGCACTCTATCTATCTATCGCACTCTATCTATCTATCGCACTCTATCTATCTATCGCACTCTATCTATCTATCTATCTCACTCTATCTATCTATCTATCTCACTCTATCTATCTATCTCACTCTATCTATCTATCTATCGCACTCTATCTATCGCACTCTATCTATCGCACTCTATCTATCGCACTCTATCTATCACTATCTATCTATCGCACTCTATCTATCTATCGCACTCTATCTATCTATCGCACTCTATCTATCTATCGCACTCTATCTATCTATCTATCGCACTCTATCTATCTATCGCACTCTATCTATCTATCGCACTCTATCTATCTATCTATCGCACTCTATCGCAATCTATCTATCTATCGCACTCTATCTATCTATCGCACTCTATCTATCTATCTATCTATCTATCACACTCTATCTATCTATCTATCTATCTCACTCTATCTATCTATCTCACTCTATCTATCTATCTCACTCTATCTATCTATCTATCACTATCTATCTATCTATCTATCTCACTCTATCTATCTATCTATCTCACTCTATCTATCTATCTCACTCTATCTATCTATCGCACTCTATCTATCTATCGCACTCTATCTATCTATCTATCTATCTCACTCTATCTATCTATCTATCTCACTCTATCTATCTATCTCACTCTATCTATCTATCGCACTCTATCTATCTATCGCACTCTATCTATCTCACTCTATCTATCTATCTATCGCACTCTATCTATCTATCGCACTCTATCTATCGCACTCTATCTATCTATCGCACTCTATCTATCTATCGCACTCTATCTATCTATCGCACTCTATCTATCTATTGCACTCTATCTATCTATCTCACTCTATCTATCTATCTCACTCTATCTATCTATCGCACTCTAGCTATCTATCTCACTCTATCTATCTCTATCTATCTATCGCACTCTATCTATCTATCTATCTATCTATCGCACTCTATCTATCTATCGCACTCTATCTATCTCACTCTATCTATCTCACTCTATCTATCTATCGCACTCTATCTATCTATCTCACTCTCTATCTATCTCACTCTATCTATCTATCGCACTCTATCTATCTATCGCACTCTATCTATCGCACTCTATCTATCTATCGCACTCTATCTATCGCACTCTATCTATCTATCTATCGCACTCTATCTATCGCAATCTATCTATCTATCGCACTCTATCTATCTCACTCTATCTATCTATCGCACTCTATCTATCTATCTATCGCACTCTATCTATCGCAATCTATCTATCTATCGCACTCTATCTATCTATCTATCGCACTCTATCTATCGCACTCTATCTATCTATCTATCGCACTCTAGCTATCTATCTCACTCTATCTATCTCTATCTATCTATCTCACACTATCCATCTATCGCACTCTATCTATCTCACTATCTATGTATCTATCGCACTATCTATCTATCGCACTCTATCGCACTCTATCTATCTATCGCACTCCATCTATCTATCGCACTCTATCTATCTCAATCTATCTATCTATCTCACTCTATCTATCTATCTATCTATCGCACTCTATCTATCTCACACTATCTATCTATCGCACTCTATCTATCTATCTATCTCACTCTATCTATCTATCGCACTCTATCTATCTATCGCACTCTATCTATCTATCTATCTATCTATCGCACTATCTATCTATCTCACACTATCTATCTATCTATCGCACTCTATCAATCTATCTATCTCACTCTATCTATCTATCTATCTATCTCCCTCTATCTATCTATCTATCTATCTATCTATCTATCTATCTATCTATCTATCTCACTCTATCTATCTATCTCACTCTATCTATCTATCTATCTCACTCTATCTATCGCACTCTATCTATCTATCTCACTCTATCTATCTATCGCACTCCATCTATCTATCTCACTCTATCTATCTATCGCACTCTATCTATCTATCGCACTCTATCTATCTATCGCACTCTATCTATCTATCTATCGCACTATCTATGTATCTCACACTATCTATCTATCTATTGCACTCTATCAATCTATCTATCTCACTCTATCTATCTATCTATCTCCCTCTATCTATCTATCTATCTATCGCACTCTATCTATCTATCTATCTCACTCTATCTATCTATCTCACTCTATCTATCTATCTCACTCTATCTATCGCACTCTATCTATCTATCTCACTCTATCTATCTATCGCACTCTATCTATCTATCACACTCTATCTATCACACTCTATCTATCACACTCTATCTATCACACTCTATCTATCTATCTATCACACTCTATCTATCTCACTCTATCTATCTATCACACTCTATCTATCTATCTATATCTATCTATCTATCTATCTATCGCACTCTATCTATCTCACACTATCTATCTATCGCACTCTATCTATCTTTCTATCTATCTCACTCTATCCATCTATCTCACTCTATCTATCTATCTCACTCTATCTATCTATCTCACTCTATCTATCTATCTCACTCTATCTATCTCACTCTATCTATCTCACTCTATCTATCTCACTCTATCTATCTATCTATCACACTATCTATCTATCTATCTATCTATCTATCTATCTCCTATCTATCTATCTATCGCACTCTATCTATCTCACTCTATCTATCTATCGCACTCTATCTATCTATCGCACTCTATCTATCGCACTCTATCTATCTATCGCACTCTATCTATCTATCGCACTCTATGTATCTCACTCTCTATCTATCTCACTCTATCTATCTATCTATCTATCACACTCTATCTATCTATCTCACTCTATCTATCTATCTATCGCACGCTATCTATCTATCACACTCTATCTATCTATCTATCTCACTCTATCTATCTATCTCACTCTATCTATCTATCGCACTCTATCTATCTATCGCACTCTATCTATCTATCGCACTCTATCTATCGCACTCTATCTATCGCACTCTATCTATCTATCGCACTCTATCTATCGCACTCTATCTATCTATCTATCGCACTCTATCTATCTATCTATCGCACTCTATCTATCGCACTCTATCTATCTATCGCACTCTATCTATCGCACTCTATCTATCACTATCTATCTATCGCACTCTATCTATCTATCGCACTCTATCTATCTATCTCACACTATCTATCTATCTATCGCACTCTATCTATCTCACTATGTATCTATCGCTCTATCTATCTATCGCACTCTATCGCACTCTATCTATCTATCGCACTCTATCTATCGCAATCTATCTATCTATCGCACTCTATCTATCTATCGCACTCTATCTATCTATCGCACTCTATCTATCTATCTATCGCACTCTATCTATCTATCTATCACACTCTATCTATCTATCTCACTCTATCTATCTATCTCACTCTATCTATCTATCTCACTCTATCTATCTATCTATCACTATCTATCTATCTATCTATCTATCTCACTCTATCTATCTCACTCTATCTATCTATCTATCTATCTATCTATCTCACTCTATCTATCTATCTATCTCACTCTATCTATCTCACTCTATCTATCTATCTATCTATCTCACTCTATCTATCTATCTATCTCACTCTATCTATCTCACTCTATCTATCTATCTATCGCACTCTATCTATCTATCTATCTCACTCTATCTATCTATCTATCTCACTCTATCTATCTATCTCACTCTATCTATCTATCTATCGCACTCTATCTATCTATCGCACTCTATCTATCTCACTCTATCTATCTATCGCACTCTATCTATCTATCACACTCTATCTATCGCACTCTATCTATCTATCGCACTCTATCTATCTATCGCACTCTATCTATCGCGCTCTATCTATCGCACTCTATCTATCTATCGCACTTTATCTATCTATCGCACTCTATCTATCGCACTCTATCTATCGCACTCTATCTATCGCACTCCATCTATCTATCTATCGCACTCTATCTATCGCAATCTATCTATCTATCGCACTCTATCTATCTATCGCACTCTATCTATCTCACTCTATCTATCTATCGCACTCTATCTATCTATCGCACTCTATCTATCTATCGCACTCTATCTATCTATCGCACTCTATCTATCTATCTATCTATCGCACTCTATCTATCTATTGCACTCTATCTATCTATCTATCTATCTCACTCTATCTATCTATCTATCTATCTATCTATCTATCTATCTATCTATCTATCTATCGCACTCTAGCTATCTATCTCACTCTATCTATCTCTATCTATCTATCGCACTCTATCTATCTATCTCACACTATCTATCTATCGCACTCTATCTATCTCACTATCTATGTATCTATCGCACTATCTATCTATCGCACTCTATCGCACTCTATCTATCTATCTCACTCTATCTATCTATCTCACTCTATCTATCTATCTATCTATCTATCTATCTATCTGTCTATCGCACTCTATCTATCGCACTCTATCTATCGCACTCTATCTATCTATCGCACTCTATCTATCTATCGCACTCTATCTATCTATCGCACTCTATCTATCTATCGCACTCTATCTATCTATCGCACTCTATCTATCGCACTCTATCTATCTATCTCACTCTATCTATCTATCTCACTCTATCTATCTATCTCACTCTATCTATCTATCTCACTCTATCTATCTATCTATCGCACTCTATCTATCTATCGCACTCTATCTATCGCACTCTATCTATCTATTGCACTCTATCTATCTCACTCTATCTATCTATCTATCTCACTCTATCTATCTATCTCACACTATCTATCTATCGCACTCTATCTATCTCACTATGTATCTATCGCTCTATCTATCTATCGCACTCTATCGCACTCTATCTATCTATCGCACTCTATCTATCTATCGCACTCTATCTATCTATCGCACTCTATCTATCTATCTCACTCTATCTATCTATCGCACTCTATCTATCTATCGCACTCTATCTATCGCACTCTATCTATCTATCTATCGCACTCTATCTATCGCTATCTATCTATCTATCTATCGCACTCTAGCTATCTATCTCACTCTATCTATCGCACTCTAGCTATCTATCTATCGCACTCTATCTATCGCACTCTATCTATCTATCGCACTCTATCTATCTATCGCACTCTATCTATCGCGCTCTATCTATCGCACTCTATCTATCTATCGCACTCTATCTATCTATCGCACTCTATCTATCTATCGCACTCTATCTATCTATCTATCTCACTCTATCTATCTATCTCACTCTATCTATCTATCTCACTCTCTATCTATCTATCTATCTATCTATCTATCTATCTCACTCTATCTATCTCACTCTATCTATCTATCTATCTCACTCTATCTATCTATCTCACTCTATCTATCTATCTCACTCTATCTATCTATCTATCGCTATCTATCTATCTATCGCACTCTATCTATCGCACTCTATCTATCGCGCTCTATCTATCTATCGCACTCTATCTATCTATCACACTCTATCTATCTATCGCACTCTATCTATCTATCGCACTCTATCTATCTCACTCTATCTATCTATCGCACTCTATCTATCGCACTCTATCTATCTATCGCACTCTATCTATCTATCGCACTCTATCTATCTATCGCACTCTATCTATCGCGCTCTATCTATCTATCGCACTCTATCTATCGCGCTCTATCTATCTATCTATCGCACTCTATCTATCTATCGCACTCTATCTATCTATCGCACTCTATCTATTGCACTCTATCTATCTATCTATCGCACTCTATCTATTGCACTCTATCTATCTATCTATCGCACTCTATCTATCTATCTATCGCACTCTATCTATCTATCGCACTCTATCTATCGCACTCTATCTATCTATCTCACTCTATCTATCTATCTCACTCTATCTATCTATCGCACTCTAGCTATCTATCGCACTCTATCTATCTCTATCCATCTATCGCACTCTATCTATCTCACACTATCTATCTATCTATTGCACTCTATCTATCTCACTATCTATCTATCTATCTCACTCTATCTATCTATCTATCTATCTATCTCACTCTATCTATCTATCTATCGCTATCTATCTTCTATCTCACTCTATCTAACTATCTATCGCACTCTATCTATCTATCGCACTCTATCTATCGCACTCTATCTATCTATCGCACTCTATCTATCGCACTCTATCTATCTATCTATCGCACTATATCTATCGCACTCTATCTATCTATCGCACTCTATCTATCTATCTATCGCACTCTATCTATCGCGCTCTATCTATCGCACTCTATCTATCGCACTCTATCTATCGCACTCTATCTATCTATCTATCGCACTCTATCTATCGCACTCTATCTATCTATCGCACTCTATCTATCTATCGCACTCTATCTATCTATCGCACTCTATCGCACTCTATCTATCTATCGCACTCTATCTATCGCACTCTATCGCACTCTATCTATCGCACTCTATCTATCTATCGCACTCTATCTATCTATTGCACTCTATCTATCTATCTATCTCACTCTTCTTTCTCGTCTTAAGACAGAGTTGGAAAATCCCAGTGAATTTACGGTTAATATTCCTTAGCAGTTACAGCAGTTACAGTAGTAACAGCGTTTTCATTACGTACGCACAAAGTGCATACTTATTCAAACACGGCTCACCATTTGATCTATGTGTGTATTTAGTCACGGCTCCAAGCACCCGCGCCTCTTGGAACCCACTGCCCCTTTGCCTTAACACTTCCACACACGGTTTATACACTTCGCGCATTTCTTCTAAATACTGGGTCATCTCGGGTCTGGTGGCTGAGGAGGAGTGGGGTGCATTCAGCGAGAATTCCAAACCTCATTTTCCGGCTCTTGGTTCTAAGCACTCAGACGCTGCATTGTGGGAGTTGTAGTCAATAAAACCCAAAGCTAGAAAAAAGGCATGTCGGTGTCAAAAGCAAAAGCAGATTTTCAGATCTTTTGAACTTTTTTTTTTTTTTTACAGACCTGCAGTTTGGGTTAAACAACTACTAAATCATACGTGTGAAGTTAGGTCATATGAGCAGCCAGCGACTTCTCGGCGCATTCTTTTTAACCCCTAATCTACCAATCTTGAGAAAATTCTGCATTGCGCTAAGAGGAAGTTTAACGGGTTAGAAGCAACCATGATGACGGTCCACAAACGTGTACATTTTGAGCGTCAGTTACATGAAAGCGATAAACCTTTCACATAGGCCTTTCGCGCCAGGACACTTCCGGGTATCTGTGCGCCCTACAAATGTTCATTAACATAACATAACATAAATTAGGGATGAGCGTGGCAGCTCTTAATAAACAGACGGGTTGGTTCATATTGAGCACTCTCACAATTTCGTATTCCTGTATTCTAGACTGGCCTTTGTTTGTTAGCGCAGCAAACCATGAACTAAAATACCAGAGGTGACAAAGAGAACTTGTCTCCTGAACCGTAGCCCATGTCGACACCGAAATGAAACTAAAACTATACCCAACTAACCATTATTTTATAATTTCAGTTGGAACTTGCGGTCTGGGGCTAGACAAATCAAGCTGTCTGAAGCCAATCCTATCAGCGCCATTTCTTTCCCTAGGCCCATTCCTTATCTTGTTCCCCTGGGGACAGTTTAACACCTTCTCGTACCTATGAATGGCAGGTAACAAGCGCATCAGAAACACAAAAGAGGCAAACAGTCAGTGCTGAACACATTAAGGAGGCTGGGACTCTTGTCAGCCACGATTTCCTACACCATGGGGCCACAACACAGGGTGACCTGATGAATAGAGACACTTAATTTCCATTTGAATATATTTGCCTGCCGCCCTTGGGTACTACCTGCACTTAGAAGTGCCAGATGCAAGGTATGAATAGTACTAAATACAAATAAGATATCCGAGCTTGAATGGCGTCAAATGACAAGCCTGAATACACCACAGAGTAACACTTGCGTGCCTCGAATCCTATCAGACCTGGCTAGGGACTGTCATCGAGTACATTTTATTATATGAGACTAGTTCAAGAAGTGGCTGCAAAAATATAGCCCAGTGGCATTAGCACAAGTTGTATAGGGTGCCCACAACCTACAGAGCCTTTTAGCTTGGCGTTCCCGAAACCGGGGTCGGAAAATGCTGTGGATATACCAAGTACCATTGAGAAGCATACTGAAACAATAACGGCTTTTATATTTGTCAATTTGTTTACAGTAGCAAATGAATGGCGCCCATGTGACATCGTTCAATTACTGCTTCCAAGAATATTTCTTGACGCGCGAAATGTGGTGAAAGAGCGTTCAAATCCAGTGACGGTACTTGGGCAACATTCAAGCTGAGCCTGAAACCCACTCAGTCATAAATGTATAGAAAGCCAGAAATATTTGGAAATTCATTTCCACGCGTCTCTGTACTTCAGATATTTAGACTTATTATTTTATACGTAGTGCAAAAAGTGTTGAAAGACACTTAAGTGTTAAACATTCTAAAGTGAGTGCGCAGGGAGAACATTTTTGGGTTGGAAAAATACACTTTTCTTCAAATACTTGTATGAAATCACCACAATGAGGAGTTAGGGAACAGAGCCATGTGCCAGGATTAAATGTGAATCCCATTCCTATGTCCGTAATTTAGGCAGATTGTAAACTTTGCTTAGTTACGCTTATAATTTTTTGAATGGAATAACTGGTCAAAAATGTGTGCTGTCCAGCAGCGTTTGCGACACAGTTCGTTGTTTGCCACTTTGTATGTTGTGATTCCTCGTCAGTAAGGAAGAAACATCCAATGTTTGGCCAAGCATAAAAAGATTGGCTCTGAGGACAGATCTTTGAGGAGTGGGTTCACAGTGTAAAGGAAAGCCACAAAGAAAGGCTGAAAGACCTATCTATCTATCGCCCTCACTCTATCTATCTATCTATCTATCTATCTATCTATCTATCTATCT
Organism: Lissotriton vulgaris; assembly: GCF_964263255.1. Lineage (NCBI taxonomy): Eukaryota > Metazoa > Chordata > Amphibia > Caudata > Salamandridae > Lissotriton > Lissotriton vulgaris. The sequence continues at coordinate 1,222,842,187 of NC_141693.1, forward strand.
ATCTATCTATCTATCTATCTATCTATCGCACTCTATCTATCTATCTCACACTATCTATCTATCACACTCTATCTATCTATCTCACTCTATCTATCTATCGCACTCTATCTATCTATCGCACTCTATCTATCTATCGCACTATCTATCTATCTCACACTATCTATCTATCTATCGCACTCTATCAATCTATCTATCTCACTCTATCTATCTATCTATCTATCTATCTCCCTCTATCTATCTATCTATCTATCTATCTCACTCTATCTATCTATCTCACTCTATCTATCTATCTCACTCTATCTATCGCACTCTATCTATCTATCGCACACTATCTATCTATCGCACTCTATCTATCTATCTATCTCACTCTATCTATCTATCGCACTCTATCAATCTATCTATCTCACTCTATCTATCTATCTATCTATCTATCTATCTATCTATCTATCTATCTATCTATCTATCTATCTATCTATCTATCTATCTATCTATCTCACTCTATCTATCTATCTCACTCTATCTATCTATCTCACTCTATCTATCGCACTCTATCTATCTATCTCACTCTATCTATCTATCGCACTCTATCTATCTATCACACTCTATCTATCACACTCTATCTATCTATCTATCACACTCTATCTATCTATCACACTCTATCTATCTATCACACTCTATCTATCTATATCTATCTATCTATCTATCTATCTATCTATCTATCGCACTCTATCTATCACACTCTATCTATCTATCTATCACACTCTATCTATCTATCTATCACACTCTATCTATCTATCACACTCTATCTATCTATCTATATCTATCTATCTATCTATCTATCTATCGCACTCTATCTATCGCACTCTATCTATCTATCTATCTCACTCTATCTATCTATCACACTATCTATCTATCTATCTATCTATCTATCTCCTATCTATCTATCTCCTATCTATCTATCGCACTCTATCTATCTCACTCTATCTATCTATCGCACTCTATCTATCTCACTCTCTATCTATCTATCACACTCTATCTATCTATCTATCTATCTATCGCACTCTATCTATCTATCTATCTATCTATCTATCGCACTCTATCTATCTATCTCACACTATCTATCGCACTCTATCTATCTATCTCACTCTATCTATCTATTGCACTCTATCTATCTATCGCACTATCTATCTATCTCACACTATCTATCTATCTATCTATCGCACTCTATCAATCTATCTATCTCACTCTATCTATCTATCGCACTCTATCTATCTATCACACTCTATCTATCACACTCTATCTATCTATCACACTCTATCTATCTATCACACTCTATCTATCTATCACACTCTATCTATCTATCTATATCTATCTATCTATCTATCTATCGCACTCTATCTATCGCACTCTATCTATCTATCTCACACTATCTATCTATCGCACTCTATCTATCTTTCTATCTATCTCACTCTATCCATCTATCTCACTCTATCTATCTATCTCACTCTATCTATCTATTTCACTCTATCTATCGCACTCTATCTATCTCACTCTATCTATCTCACTCTATCTATCTCACTCTATCTATCTATCTATCACACTATCTATCTATCTATCTATCTATCTATCTATCTATCTCCTATCTATCTATCTCCTATCTATCTATCGCACTCTATCTATCTCACTCTATCTATCTATCGCACTCTATCTATCTATCTCACTCTCTATCTATCTATCACACTCTATCTATCTATCTATCTATCTATCTATCTATCTATCTATCTATCTATCTATCTATCTATCGCACTCTATCCATCTATCGCACTCTATCCATCTATCTCACTCTATCTATCTCACTCTATCTATCTCACTCTATCTATCTATCGCACTCTATCTATCTATCTCACTCTCTATCTATCTCACTCTATCTATCTATCTATCACACTCTATCTATCTATCTATCTATCTCACTCTATCTATCTATCTATCTCACTCTATCTATCTCTATCTATCTCACTCTATCTATCTATCTCACTCTATCGCACTCTATCTATCGCTATCTATCTATCTATCGCACTCTATCTATCGCACTCTATCTATCTATCTATCGCACTCTATCTATCTATCGCACTCTATCTATCGCACTCTATCTATCGCACTCTATCTATCTATCGCACTCTATCTATCGCACTCTATCTATCTATCGCACTCTATCTATCGCACTCTATCTATCACTATCTATCTATCGCACTCTATCTATCTATCGCACTCTATCTATCTATCGCACTCTATCTATCTATCGCACTCTATCTATCTATCTATCGCACTCTATCTATCTATCTATCGCACTCTATCTATCGCAATCTATCTATCTATCGCACTCTATCTATCTATCGCACTCTATCTATCTATCTATCACTCTATCTATCTATCTCACTCTATCTATCTATCTCACTCTATCTATCTATCTATCTATCACTATCTATCTATCTATCTATCTATCTCACTCTATCTATCTCACTCTATCTATCTATCTATCTATCTATCTATCTCACTCTATCTATCTATCTCACTCTATCTATCTATTTATCGCACTCTATCTATCTATCGCACTCTATCTATCTATCGCACTCTATCTATCTATCGCACTCTATCTATCTCACTCTATCTATCTATCTATCGCACTCTATCTATCTATCGCACTCTATCTATCTATCTATCGCACTCTATCTATCTATTGACCTCTATCTATCTATCTCACTCTATCTATCTATCTCACTCTATCTATCTATCGCACTCTAGCTATCTATCTCACTCTATCTATCTCTATCTATCTATCGCACTCTATCTATCTATCTATCTATTGCACTCTATCTATCTATCGCACTCTATCTATCTCACTCTATCTATCTCACTCTATCTATCTATCGCACTCTCTCTATCTATCTCACTCTCTATCTATCTCACTCTATCTATCTATCTATCGCACTCTATCTATCTATCGCACTCTATCTATCTATCGCACTCTATCTATCGCACTCTATCTATCGCACTCTATCTATCGCAATCTATCTATCTATCGCACTCTATCTATCTATCTATCGCACTCTATCTATCTCACTCTATCTATCTATCTATCGCACTCTATCTATCTATCGCACTCTATCTATCGCACTCTATCTATCTATCGCACTCTATCTATCTATCGCACTCTATCTATCTATCTATCTATCTCACTCTATCTATCTATCTATCTATCTATCGCACTCTAGCTATCTATCTCACTCTATCTATCTCTATCTATCTATCGCACTCTATCTATCTATCTCACACTATCTATCTATCGCACTCTATCTATCTCACTATCTATGTATCTATCGCACTATCTATCTATCGCACTCTATCGCACTCTATCTATCTATCTCACTCTATCTATCTATCTCACTCTATCTATCTATCTATCTATCTATCTATCTGTCTGTCTATCTATCTCACTCTATCTATCTATCTATCGCACTCTATCTATCGCACTCTATCTATCTATCGCACTCTATCTATCTATCGCACTCTATCTATCTATCGCACTCTATCTATCTATCGCACTCTATCTATCTATCGCACTCTATCTATTGCGCTCTATCTATCTATCTATCGCACTCTATCTATCTATCGCACTCTATCTATCTATCTCACTCTATCTATCTATCTCACTCTATCTATCTATCTATCGCACTCTATCTATCTATCTCACTCTATCTATCTATCTCACTCTATCTATCTATCTATCGCACTCTATCTATCGCACTCTATCTATCTATCGCACTCTATCTATCGCACTCTATCTATCTATCGCACTCTATCTATCTATCGCACTCTATCTATCGCACTCTATCTATCTATCTCACTCTATCTATCTATCTATCTATCTCACTCTATCTATCTATCTCACACTATCTATCTATCTATCGCACTCTATCTATCTCACTATGTATCTATCGCTCTATCTATCTATCGCACTCTATCTATCGCACTCTATCTATCTATCGCACTCTATCTATCTATCTATCGCACTCTATCTATCTATCGCACTCTATCTATCTATCTATCTCACTCTATCTATCTATCTCACTCTATCTATCTATCGCACTCTATCTATCGCACTCTATCTATCTATCGCACTCTATCTATCGCACTCTATCTATCTATCGCTATCTATCTATCTATTGCACTCTAGCTATCTATCTCACTCTATCTATCGCACTCTAGCTATCTATCTCACTCTATCTATCTCTATCTATCTATCTATCTATCTATCTATCTATCTATCTATCTCACTCTATCTATCTATCTATCGCACTCTATCTATCTCACTCTATCTATCTATCTATCGCACTCTATCTATCTCACTCTATCTATCTATCTCACTCTATCTATCTATCTCACTCTATCTAACTATCTATCGCACTCTATCTATCTATCGCACTCTATCTATCTATCTCACTCTATCTATCTATCTCACTCTATCTATCTATCTATCACACTCTATCTATCTATCGCACTCTATCTATCTATCGCACTCTATCTATCTATCTATCGCACTCTATCTATCGCACTCTATCTATCTATCGCACTCTATCTATCGCACTCTATCTATCTATCGCACTCTATCTATCTATCGCACTCTATCTATCTATCGCACTCTATCTATCTATCGCACTCTATCTATCTATCGCACTCTATCTATCGCGCTCTATCTATCTATCGCACTCTATCTATCTATCGCACTCTATCTATCTATCTATCGCACTCTATCTATTGCTATCTATCTATCTATCGCACTCTATCTATCTATCTCACTCTATCTATCTATCTCACTCTATCTATCTATCGCACTCTAGCTATCTATCGCACTCTATCTATCTCTATCCATCTATCGCACTCTATCCATCTATCGCAGTCTATCTATCTCACACTATCTATCTATCTATTGCACTCTATCTATCTCACTATCTATCTATCTATCGCATTCTATCTATCGCACTCTATCTATCTATCGCACTTTATCTATCGCACTCTATCTATCTATCTCACTCTATCTATCTATCTATCTATCTCACTCTATCTAACTATCTATCGCACTCTATCTATCTATCGCACTCTATCTATCTATCTATCGCACTCTATCTATCGCACTCTATCTATCTATCTATCGCACTCTATCTATCGCACTCTATCTATCTATCGCACTCTATCTATCTATCTATCGCACTCTATCTATCGCGCTCTATCTATCGCACTCTATCTATCGCACTCTATCTATCGCACTCTATCTATCTATCGCACTCTATCTATCGCACTCTATCTATCGCACTCTATCTATCTATCTATCGCACTCTATCTATCTATCGCACTCTATCTATCTATCGCACTCTATCTATCTATCGCACTCTATCTATCGCACTCTATCTATCTATCTATCGCACTCTATCTATCTATCGCACTCTATCTATCTATCGCACTCTATCTATCTATCTATCTATCGCACTCTATCGCACTCTATCTATCTATCGCACTCTATCTATCGCACTCTATCTATCGCACTCTATCTATCGCACTCTATCTATCGCACTCTATCTATCGCACTCTATCTATCGCACTCTATCTATCTATCGCACTCTATCTATCTATCGCACTCTATCTATCTATTGCACTCTATCTATCTATCTATCTCACTCTATCTATCTATCTCACTCTATCTATCTATCGCACTCTAGCTATCTATCGCACTCTATCTATCTCTATCTATCTATCGCACTCTATCTATCTCACACTATCTATCTATCCATCGCACTATATCTATCTCACTATCTATGTATCTATCGCACTATCTATCTATCTATCGCACTCTATCTATCGCACTCTATCTATCTATCGCACTCTATCTATCTATCTCACTCTATCTATCTATCTATCGCACTCTATCTATCTATCGCACTCTATCTATCTATCGCACTCTATCTATCTATCTCACTCTATCTATCTATCGCACTCTATCTATCTATCGCACTCTATCTATCGCACTCTATCTATCTATCTCACTCTATCTATCTATCTATCTATCTATCTATCTCACTCTATCTATCTATCTCACACTATCTATCTATCTATCGCACTCTATCTATCTCACTATGTATCTATCGCTCTATCTATCTATCGCACTCTATCTATCTATCGCACTCTATCTATCTATCTCACTCTATCTATCTATCTCACTCTATCTATCTATCTATCTCACTCTATCTAACTATCTATCGCACTCTATCTATCTATCGCACTCTATCTATCGCACTCTATCTATCGCACTCTATCTATCGCACTCTATCTATCTATCGCACTCTATCTATCGCACTCTATCTATCTATCGCACTCTATCTATCGCGCTCTATCTATCTATCACACTCTATCTATCTATCGCACTCTATCTATCGCACTCTATCTATCTATCGCACTCTATCTATCTATCTATCTATCGCACTCTATCTATCGCACTCTATCTATCTATCTATCGCACTCTATCTATCTATCGCACTCTATCTATCGCGCTCTATCTATCTATCACACTCTATCTATCGCACTCTATCTATCTATCGCACTCTATCTATCTATCTATCGCACTCTATCTATCTATCTATCTATCGCACTCTATCTATCGCGCTCTATCTATCTATCACACTCTATCTATCGCACTCTATCTATCTATCGCACTCTATCTATCTATCGCACTCTATCTATCTATCGCACTCTATCTATCGCACTCTATCTATCGCACTCTATCTATCGCACTCTATCTATCGCACTCTATCTATCGCACTCTATCTATCTATCGCACTCTATCTATCTATCTATCTCACTCTATCTAACTATCTATCGCACTCTATCTATCTATCGCACTCTATCTATCGCACTCTATCTATCGCACTCTATCTATCGCACTCTATCTATCTATCGCACTCTATCTATCTATCGCACTCTATCTATCTATCGCACTCTATCTATCGCGCTCTATCTATCTATCACACTCTATCTATCTATCGCACTCTATCTATCGCACTCTATCTATCTATCGCACTCTATCTATCTATCTATCGCACTCTATCTATCGCACTCTATCTATCTATCGCACTCTATCTATCTATCTATCGCACTCTATCTATCGCGCTCTATCTATCTATCACACTCTATCTATCGCACTCTATCTATCTATCGCACTCTATCTATCTATCTATCGCACTCTATCTATCTATCTATCGCACTCTATCTATCGCGCTCTATCTATCTATCACACTCTATCTATCGCACTCTATCTATCTATCGCACTCTATCTATCTATCGCACTCTATCTATCGCACTCTATCTATCGCACTCTATCTATCGCACTCTATTTATCGCACTCTATCTATCGCACTCTATCTATCTATCGCACTCTATCTATCTATCGCACTCTATCTATCTATCGCACTCTATCTATCTATCGCACTCTATCTATCGCACTCTATCTATCTATCTATCTATCGCACTCTATCTATCGCGCTCTATCTATCTATCACACTCTATCTATCTATCGCACTCTATCTATCTATCGCACTCTATCTATCGCACTATCTATGTATCTATCGCACTCTATCTATCGCACTCTATCTATCTATCGCACTCTATCTATCGCACTCTATCTATCGCACTCTATCTATCGCACTCTATCTATCGCACTCTATCTATCTATCTCACTCTATCTATCTATCTATCTATCTCACTCTATCTATCTATCTCACACTATCTATCTATCTATCGCACTCTATCTATCTCACTATGTATCTATCGCTCTATCTATCTATCGCACTCTATCTATCTATCGCACTCTATCTATCTATCTCACTCTATCTATCTATCTCACTCTATCTATCTATCTCACTCTATCTATCTATCTATCTCACTCTATCTATCTATCGCACTCTATCTATCTATCGCACTCTATCTATCGCACTCTATCTATCGCACTCTATCTATCTATCGCACTCTATCTATCTATCGCACTCTATCTATCGCGCTCTATCTATCTATCACACTCTATCTATCTATCGCACTCTATCTATCGCACTCTATCTATCTATCGCACTCTATCTATCTATCTATCTATCGCACTCCTATCTATCTATCGCACTCTATCTATCTATCTATCGCACTCTATCTATCGCGCTCTATCTATCTATCACACTCTATCTATCGCACTCTATCTATCGCACTCTATCTATCTATCTATCTATCGCACTCTATCTATCGCGCTCTATCTATCTATCACACTCTATCTATCTATCGCACTCTATCTATCGCACTCTATCTATCTATCGCACTCTATCTATCTATCGCACTCTATCTATCGCACTCTATCTATCGCACTCTATCTATCGCACTCTATCTATCGCACTCTATCTATCGCACTCTATCTATCGCACTCTATCTATCTATCGCACTCTATCTATCTATCGCACTCTATCTATCTATCGCACTCTATCTATCTATCTCACTCTATCTATCTATCTCACTCTATCTAACTATCTATCGCACTCTATCTATCTATCGCACTCTATCTATCTATCTATCGCACTCTATCTATCTATCTATCGCACTCTATCTATCTATCGCACTCTATCTCACTCTATCTATCTATCTCACTCTATCTATCTATCTATCTCACTCTAACTATCTATCGCACTCTATCTATCTATCGCACTCTATCTATCTATCTATCGCACTCTATCTATCTATCTATCGCACTCTATCTATCTATTGCACTCTATCTATCGATCTCACTCTATCTATCTATCTATCTCACTCTATCTATCTATCGCACTCTAGCTATCTATCGCACTCTAGCTATCTATCGCACTCTATCTATCTCTATCTATCTATCGCACTCTATCTATCTCACACTATCTATCTATGTATCGCACTCTATCTATCTCACTATCTATGTATCTATCGCACTATCTATCTATCGCACTCTATCTATCTATCGCACTCTATCTATCTATCGCACTCTATCTATCTCACTATCTATGTATCTATCGCACTATCTATCTATCTATCGCACTCTATCTATCTCACTATCTATGTATCTATCGCACTCTATCTATCTATCTCACACTATCTATCACACTCTATCTATCTATCGCACTCTATCTATCTATCTATCTATCGCACTCTATCTATCTATCGCACTCTATCTATCTATCTATCTCACTCTATCTATCTATCTCACTCTATCTATCTATCGCACTCTAGCTATCTATCTCACTCTATCTATCTATCGCACTCTATCTATCTATCTCACACTATCTATCTATCTATCGCACTCTATCTATCTCACTATCTATGTATCTATCGCACTATCTATCTATCGCACTCTATCTATCTATCGCACTCTATCTACCTATCTATCTCACTCTATCTAACTCACACTATCTATCGCACTCTATCTATCTCTCACTATCTATCTATCTATCTATCACACTCTATCTATCTATCTATCGCACTCTATCTATCTATCACACTCTAGCTATCTATCTCACTCTATCTATCTCTATCTATCTATCGCACTCTATCTATCTATCTCACACTATCTATCTATCGTACTCTATCTATCTATCTCACTATCTATGTATCTATCGCACTCTATCCATCTCACACTATCTATCGCACTCTATCTCACTATCTATCTATCTATCTATCGCACTCTATCTATCTATCTCTATCTATCTATCTATCTCACTCTATCTATCTATCTCTATCTATCGCACTCTATCTATCTATCGCACTCTATCTATCTATCGCACTCCTATCTATCTATCTATCTATCTATCTATCTATCTATCTATCTATCTATCTATCTATCGCACTCTATCTATCTATCTATCTATCGCACTCTATCTATCTATCTCACTCTATCTATCTATCTATCCCACTCTATCTATCTATCTCACTATCTATCGCACTCTATCTATCTCTCTATCTATCTATCGCACTCTATCTATCTATCTATCGCACTCCTATCTATCTATCTATCTATCTATCTCTATCTATCTATCGCACTCTATCTATCTATCGCACTCCTATCTATCTCTCTATCTATCTATCGCACTCCTATCTATCTATCTATCTATCTATCTATCTATCTATCTATCTCTATCTATCTATCACACTCTATCTATCTATCGCACTCTATCTATCTATCTCACTATCTATCTATCTATCTATCTATCTATCTATCTATCTATCTATCTATCTATCTATCTCTATCTATCTATCTCACTCTATCTATCTATCTATCTATCTCTATCTATCTATCTATCTCACTCTATCTATCTATCTCACTCTATCTATCTATCTATCGCACTCTATCTATCTATCTCACTATCTATCTATCGCACTCTATCTATCTCACACTATCTATCTATCGTACTCTATCTATCTATCTCACTATCTATGTATCTATTGCACTCTATCTATCTATCTCACTATCTATCTATCTATCGCACTCTATCTATCTAGCTCTATCTATCTATCTATCTCACTCTATCTATCTCTATCTATTGCACTCTATCTATCTATCGCACTCTATCTATCTATCGCACTCTATCTATCTATCGCACTCCTATCTATCTATCTATCTATCTATCTATCGCACTCCTATCTATCTATCTATCTATCGCAATCTATCTATCTATTGCACTCTATCTATCTATCGCACTCCTATCTATCTATCTATCGCACTCTATCTATCTATCTCTATCTATCTATCCCACTCTATCTATCTATCTCACTCTATCGCATTCTATCTATCTATCGCACTCCTATCTATCTCTCTATCTATCTATCTATCGCACTCCTATCTATCTATCTATCTATCTATCTATCTATCTATCTATCTCACTCTATCTATCTATCTATATCTATCTATCTATCGCACTCTATCTATCTCACTATCTATCTATCGCTATCTATCTATCGCACTCTATCTATCTATCTATCGCACTCTATCTATCTATCTATCTATCGCACTCTATCTATCTATCTATCTCTATCTATCTATCTATCTCACTCTATCTATCTCACTCTATCTATCTATCTATCTATCTCACTATCTATCTATCGCACTCTATCTATCTCACTCTATCTATCTATCTCTATCTCACTATCTATCTATCTATCGCACTCTATCTATCTATCTATCTATCTCTATCTATCTATCTATCTCACTTTATCTATCTATCTCACTCTATCTATCTATCGCAATCTATCTATCTATCTATCTCACTATCTATCTATCTATCTATCGCACTCTATCTATCTATCTCACTATCTATCTATCTATCGCACTCTATCTATCCATCTCACTCTATCTATCTATCTCTATCTATCTATCTCACTATCTATCTATCTATCGCACTCTATCTATCTATCTATCTATCTCTATCTATCTATCTATCTATCTCACTCTATCTATCTCACTCTATCTATCTATCTCACTCTATCTATCGCAATCTATCTATCTATCTATCTCACTATCTATCTATCTATCGCACTCTATCTATCTATCTCACTCTATCTATCTATCTCACTCTATCTATCTATCTCTATCTATCTATCTCACTATCTATCTATCTATCGCACTCTATCTATCTATCTCACTCTATCTATCTATCTCTATCTATCTATCTCACTATCTATCTATCGCACTCTATCTATCTCTATCTATCTATCTATCTATCTCACTCTATCTATCTATCTATCTCTATCTATCTATCTATCTATCTCACTCTATCTATCTTTCGCAATCTATCTATCTATCGCTCTCTATCTATCTATCTCACTATCTATGTATCTATCGCACTCTATCTATCTATCTCACACTATCTATCGCACTCTATCTATCTCACTATCTATCTATCTATCTATCGCACTCTATCTATCTATCTCTATCTATCTATCTCACTCTATCTATCTATCTATCGCACTCTATCTATCTATCTCACTATCTATCTATCGCACTCTATCTATCTATTGCACTCTATCTATCTATCGCACTCCTATCTATCTATCTATCTATCTATCTATCTATCTATCTATCTATCTATCTATCTATCTATCTCACTCTATCTATCTATCGCACTCTATCTATCTATCTCACTCTATCTATCTCACTCTATCTATCTAACTATCGCACTCTATCTATCTATCGCACTCTATCTATCTATCGCACTCCTATCTATCTATTGCACTCCTATCTATCTATCTATCTATCTATCGCACTCTATCTATCTCACTCTATCTATCTATCTATCGCACTCTATCTATCTATCTCACTCTATCTATCTCACTCTATCTATCTATCTATCTCACTCTATCTATCTATCTATCTCACTCTATCTATCTATCGCAATCTATTTATCGCACTCTATCTATCTATCTATCTCTATCTATCTATCTATCTCACTCTATCTATCTATCGCACTCTATCTATCTATCTATCTCACTCTATCTATCTATCTATCTCACTCTATCTATCTCACTCTATCTATCTATCTCACTCTATCTATCTATCTATCTATCGCACTCTATCTATCGCACTCCTATCTATCTATCTATCTCACTCTATCTATCTATCTATCGCACTCTATCTATCTATCTCACTCTATCTATCTATCTCACTCTATCTATCTATCTATCTCACTCTATCTATCTATCTATCTATCTATCTATCTATCGCACTCTATCTATCTATCTCACTCTATCTATCTCACTCTATCTATCTATCTCACTCTATCTATCTATCTATCACACTCTATCTATCTCACTATCTATCTATCGCACTCTATCTATCTATCTATCTCTATCTATCTATCTCTATCTATCTATCTATCTCACTCTATCTCTCTGTCTATCTATCGCACTCTATCTATCTATCTCACTATCTATCTATCGCACTCTCTATCTATCTCTATCTATCTATCTCACTCTATCTATCTCTCTCTATCTATCTCACTCTATCTATCTATCTATCCATCTATCTCACTCTATCTATCTCACTCTATCTATCTATCGCACTCTATCTATCTATCTCACTATCTATCTATCGCACTCTATCTATCTATCTCACTCTATCTATCTATCTCACTCTATCTATCTCACTCTATCTATCTATCGCACTCTATCTATCTATCTCACTCTATCTATCTATCTCACTCTATCTATCTATCTATCGCACTCTATCTATCTCACTATCTATCTATCGCACTCTATCTATCTATCTCTATCTATCTATCTATCGCACTCTATCTATCTATCTCTATCTATCTATCTATCGCACTCTATCTATCTCACTATCTATCTATCGCACTCTATCTATCTATCTATCTATCTCACTCTATCTATCTATCTCACTCTATCTATCTATCTCACTCTATCTATCTATCGCAATCTATCTATCTATCTATCTCACACTATCGCACTCTATCTATCTATCTCACTCTATCTATCGCACTCTATCTATCTATCGCACTCTATCGCACTCACTCTATCTATCGCACTCACTCTATCTATCGCACTCACTCTATCTATCGCACTCACTCTATCTATCGCACTCACTCTATCTATCGCACTCACTATATCTATCTATTGCATCACCACAGCATCACTCAGCACCACCACAGCATCACTCAGCACCACCACAGCATCACTCAGGGGCACCACAACATCACTATGCGCTACCGCAACATCACTGAACGCCTCTGCATCACTCGTCGCCACCACAACATCACTATGCGCTACCGCAACATCACTGAACGTCTCAGCATCACTCGTCGCCACCACAACATCACTCAGCGCCACCACAGCATCAATCTGTGCAACCATTCAACAACAACTGGTACCAATATGTTCTCTCAATGTTTCAAGCTTTATTACAAATGTCACAAAAATATGTTAATATTTCACTTCTGTTCTCGGATTTTCGTCACAATAAAATACACTGAACATAATCTTCACAAAAGTTATTTACAAAAGTTTAAACTATTGCCATTATAAATTACAATAACTTTCATTTAAGTATTAATTATTCAAAAAAATTAAAAGCCATTGTTATTTGTAATATCAATACATCTAAGTCACGTAAATACAACACATATTGCATTACAAATGCTATAGGCTTCACATTTGCGAAAGTTAAAACTACTGGCATTGTGAATGACAAAGCTATTAATTTTGCTATTTTCGAAACCAACACATAAATAAAAAATGTGTCATTTACAATAGCAATAGCTCAAACTTTCCTAATGCGAGACCGATTGCATTGCAAATGCTTGTCTTTCCTGTATCCTGTAATTTACCTTGACCACCAAATCGATGAATGGCCCTATCTCTTCCGGAGGGTCGGGCATCTGTGATATCAGGTATTTTAGTTCATCGCGTAACCTTCTATAGAAAACAGACACCTTCTTAGAGTCGGGCCAATGGGCCTCGATGACGAGTCTACTAAAGGTAGTGATGTGGTGGAGTAAGTCATTGTTACCTTGTCTTAAGCTAAGCAGCTCGTTGTCGGCTGCCTGGATGAAGGTATGGCGAGCGAACATCCGCCGCATTGTCTCTTTGAACACTGGTAGGTTGTGTAACATGGGATCATCATTTTCCACCAATGATATGGACCACTGGGCGGCATCCCCTCCCATATAGGACAGTATGAAGGCGATCTTTGAAGCGTCATCTAGAAAAGCAGTTGCTCTAGCCATAAAGTGTAGATGGCACTGATGGAGGAAAATGCTGTATTTAGTGCTATCGCCATAGAAGCGTTCAGGTGGTTCTAATTGCACCGGATGGGTTGTGATGACTTGTAACGCCGTGTCCATGATTGGGGTTAGAGGAGGACCCCCGAAAGGTTAACATGGGAGGCCGTAACAACCCTTCTTGTCTTGTAAGGCCATCATATCATGGTGTAGACTGAGGTTCTTTGCCTGCATACTGGTCAGCAGGGCTGCTATGTCCTGAAGGGATACTTCCGGATCGCTCATGTCGCCCGGGTGGGATAAAGTACGTGGGCTTTGAATTCTGTCAGGTACCCCAAAAGGCTTACCTTTGCTTGTGAAGTAGCCCCCCAGAGACGACCAGAGCAATCGCCCCCGGTACCCACCTGACCCCTGTGGAGATGAGCTGTACTCAGCTGGGACGAGGTGGAATCAGGGGTGGAAGCTAAAGGCGATGTAAAGGAGCCCTTGCTGTTAAGCAGGGTACATCTCTGGTAGAACCGTGTACTCTGGCTGGCAGGGAGAGAAAGGAAGACCCGGTTAGGAAGAATCCCACATCACCAAGTCCTAAGTACACCTCTACGCACATACAGATGGGTATCTACCTGACAGCGGAAACACCAATACCCTGGAAGTCTTAAGGAGGAACTGGTGCTCCAGCGTGATCAGTAACATTCAATGCAAGTGCTCCTATGCCACATAGTATATGAAAAGCAAGCCATCCAGCGCGGTGTCAGAACCCAAAAGTAATGCGCTCCAGCGCGGTGACAGGTCCCCCAGCAATGCGCTCCAGCGCGGTGTCAGAACTCAAAGTAAAACGCTTCCAGCACGAGAACAAAGACTAAACCCAAAGTAAAAAGCTTCCAGCGCGATAACAACAAATATATGAAAGCATTCCTGTGCTGAGTTAGGGAGTCAAGGGAAGAATGAGGAATGCCCCCAACATTTGCGCACCAGTGCGAAGTGTAGAAAGCACTCCTGTGCTGAGTTAGGGAATCAAGGGAAGATATAAGGAATGCCCCCCAACGTTTGCGCACCAGTGCGAGGTGTCTGCAACCAAGAGGAGCCTAGCGAGAGAGAACCAGGCAAGGCACTCCTGAAGGCAACAGGAACGAAAGTGGAGGGCGCTGCAGGCAACACGCGACCTCAGAATACCTGTAGAATGCCGTGCCTCTGAGCAGCAGCTCAAGCCAGGACTTCGTGAAGAATTCAGGAATTCAAAGCGCCTAGCCGGCGAGAACTGCAGAGGATAAGTGGATTCCCCCGGAAGCGCTGCTGCAGAGAAGGCGGTACCAAGGAAGACTAGACCGCATCTCAACTTCCGCAAGGAAGTGAGGATCGCGGTCTTCTGTATGTACTTAGAGGAGCCTCGGGCGGCGACCGCCTCAAACATGACACTCCCTTCTTTTGAGGGATCATGGCCGAGCTTTAGCACTTTACAAAACACCTCTACATTGATGACTTTTTTGGTTGCTGTTGCTGAAGATTTTTGAGTCCTTGGAACAGAGGTCTAGGCAAACCAAAGTAATGGTAGGAGAATTCAAGGATATGGTCAGAACCTGCCAATGGGGGGGGAATGCTGGCATTCCTGCAAAAGAAGTATTTAAACCCATATAAAGGGCCATGTGGAATATTGCTGGGCACCAATCAAGCTTGCCAGAGAGCAGTAAGCTCACAGGGAGGCCATGGCAAGTAGCCAGTGACTATGAAAAATCTTTGGTGGTTCATCTGACCTCACATAGAAAATTTGCGACTGTCTTCCAATCTTCCAGCTTCCCTTGATTAGTTCTAATCCTGTCTCCCGCAGCTATCACATTTCACATGATGTAATATGAAATAAGTTGAGTCATAGTCTTGCAAATCAGCTCCTATATCAGACAAAATTAGGAAATCTGCGAAACACATATTACATAATTAAATAAATAAGTAATTGAATGTGAGAAGCATACCGACTTCTTGTGCTCTGTTGGTAAATTGTGCTTTATGAAACATAAACACATACATAAAATTCTGATGTAGCACACATTCCATTGTCACCCGCTCTGTTAGTCAGCATCTCAGGTCAATCAAGCAAATGGGGTCCACGTAGGTGCTGTGTAAACAAGCCATACACCGTTATCTGGTGCTGAGTAGTCATCATTCTAAGGTCCTGATGTACTAAATTTCCAAGTAAGAAATCATGAAGCGACCAATAACGAATTCCAATTTGCGATTTTCTTATTTGAAATGTACCAATATGGTTCAGTTGAAGTGGTCGCAATTTGCACATCAACTTCTACCAAATGCATTGGTAGTTTGCAAAGTGGCTTTTGGACCTGGCATCCTTGGCATGTTTTCCCCTGACTTTTTTGCCGTATGACCTCCTGTTTTGCTGACTTCCATTTTGCTGGATTTAGGACTCTGGACATTTTGCCACTGCTAACCAGTGCTAAAAGTGCATGTGCTCTCCACTTTAAACATTATAACATTGGCTTCTCCACAATTAACATATTTGATTTACTTATAAGTCCCTAGTAAAGTGCACTACCTGAGCCCTGGGCATGTAAATTAAATGCTACAAGTGGGCCTGCTGCACGATACTAGTGGGCCTGCAGCACTGATTGTGCCACCTACTTAAGTAACCCTTTAAACATGTCTCAGGCCTACCATTGCAGAGCCTGTGTGGACAATTCTAAACTGCCATGTCGACCAGGAAAGTTAGCCCTCCTGCTAGGCTTAAACCTTCTTTTTTAATACATAGAAGTCACTCCTAAGGTAGGCCCTGGACAGCCCAAGGGCAGGATGCAGTCTACTTAAAAAGTAGGACATGTACTTTTAAGTTTGCCATGTCGTAGTAGTGAGAGGACTACTTTACTGCAAGGCCTCTCTCTCTCTCTCTCGCAAATAGGTTAACATTGGGTTTACCTTAGTATAGCTTTTAAGTGCAAGTTCCAATTGGGAAGCAATGGGACCCCCAAGTTTTGTGTCTCTGGAATCACAATTTAAAGTCCTAACTTATGGTGAAGTCAGATTTTTTAAATTGTAATTCTGAAAATGCCACTTTTAAAAAAATTGGTATTTTCTTAAATTAGCTATTTAGTGCCTTCTGACTGTCTTAATACACCTCTGGGGTGGATGACAGCTGGACTTTAATTCCCTCCAGAAAGCTGCTCACAAAGGGAGATTATGTGTGACTGATAAGACATCCACATACTAATGACCCATCCTGCCCAGAATGGGAGATAGGAGTTGACACACCTGAAAAGGCTTTGTCCTATCTACACACAAAGTGTGTATACAACCCTTTAGTTACTCAGGGGCCAGGGTTGAAAAGGTAGGGACACTGTGCACATAAAAGGCCTCTTTGAAGTCTCCCCCACTTCAAGGCACTACTAGGTGGAAGTGTTGGACCTCTCACACCACCAACTTACTACACTACTGGACCATTGGATACTCTGCCAGGAAGAAGGACTGCAGTGCTTCTACAAGGACTCCCACTCTGCTGCACTCTTGCTCTGCAGTGCTGAACTCTTGCCTGGGAGTGAGGACTAGACCTGCATCTCTCTGCCCCAGGACCAGGGTGATTCAAAGGGCTTATCTGATTGTCTCGTGTTGGAAGTGTCGGGACATCAAAGGCTTCATTTTACTCATCACCAGCACCTGAACTCTGCCATCTGAGATTCTTGCTCTTGGAAGTGGTGACAATCCAGTCTGGGGCCCTTGGAAGTGGTTCTAAAGTGCAGCAACTTCCAAAATCCACGCATTGCTGTAATTGCATGGCCCAAACTGGTGCATAGACCTCTACGCCATGCATGGCTGCTACTGCAAGGACAGAAGACCTCACATCGCCGACTGATTGGCACCTCTCCCCTAGTTCCCAGTGCACCCTCGACTTTCGCGGCTCGTCCGCGATGCATTGCCTCCATCTTGGGATTCGCCGACCACGCATTTCTGACTTGGGACTCGGAAACAACGCATCGCCTTAAACCGAAGGGATCGACGCTGATGCATCTCCCCCCTCAGCTCCAAGTTTCAGGTCTCTGTCGATGATGCAACAAAGTATTGGACATGGTTATTCTATGTATCCAAACCGTGTTCCACTGGGGTCAACCTGAACCTTTGGATTTGACCCGGCCTAGAGCGACCATGTTGGAGCTTTGTGCTTTAAAGCACTATATTTCAAAATATCCTTTAAAAATTCATTATTCGGGTTATATTTATTGGATCTTTGTTGTTTTGGTCTTGCTTTGTTCATTAAACGAAGCTCTAATTGTCTAACTAGGTTTGGTATATTTTTGTGTTTTATTTTCACAGTTTTACTGTTTGAAGTGTTGCACAAATACTTTACATATTGCCATTTAAGGAAAGCCTGACTGCTCTGTGCCAAGCTGCCAGAAGGTGAGCGCGGGTTCATTTAGGGAGTGTATCTGACTTACCCTGACTAGGATTGTGGTTCCTGCTTGGACAGAGTGCATACCTCTACCAACCTGAAACCCAATTTCTAACACCGACCTATGCATTAAAAGGTTGGTTCACAAAAATACCGAAGTGTAGTGGGTCGCAATTCGACTTACCTTATTAATATGCCTGCGGTACGTTGCTAATTGTGACCCACTACAATTGGCTAGTCACAGGCGTGATGGGATGCTGGAGTCAGCTGACCAATATGTCTGGGATTGCTTTTAAATAAAGCAATCTTTGTTTTCAAATGCATCCCATTGTCATAAATGGAAAACTGGATGATTAAAAAAAATACACATTTTATAGGAATAGGCAGTGATCGCATGAGGGATTTGTAAGCTTTTTGACTAATGATATTTATAAGACTACATACCACTGCCTAGTCCTAAAAACCTTTTTGTCAACATTCATAAAGTGGAAGGAGTCCCTTGGGAACCCCTTCCCGCTTGCAAATGGCTTTCCACCTCCTTTAAGGAGTTATAAAACATTGATGCTTTGTGACCAGATTCAGTAGGAAAACATTAATGCATACCTTTAGCAATCAGTATCTGAAAATGACGCCCTTATCACGCCACTTCCAAATACTGATTTGTTATGTATTCTGAAATCCAAATTGTGATTCGGTAAGATGTTTCCGAATCACAATTTGAGTTTTGTCAATACAAAAATAACATTTACGGTCTGCAAAGGCACCCTCTACAAATGTAATGTAAAATTGCTATGCACATGAAAGCCTCTCTTTGATAGTTGCTCCTTACTGGCTGTACATGCAGTGGTTTATTTGAGCCGGTGGTTTCTGGTGCTTGGCAGCAGCACTTAATTGTTAAAACTGCCACTTACAACAGACTGTAACATGGAGGTGCTGTTTTTCTAATTTAGACATCAGCTCAACAACAGTTATGCTCCTTACTGGCTGTACATGCAGGTCCCAGAGCCTCCACACCACTGGAGTCAAGCTAGCCGGGCTGATGAGAGGTGTTACCTCGAAGCCGGTCCGGTCCTCGGATGCTTGATTCCGGTCTGGGAAAGATATGGCTGTTGTAGTTCGGACTGGACTGTTCCCATGGGGCACAGGGTCAGAGCTGATTTGCATATCGCCATTGTCTAACCCAGGGTGGTGTGGAGTGCAAAAAAACGATGGATTTGAGCCCAGATCTTTGGACTGGGATGAATGTGTGACATTGATCTACATTCTGTCCATCAAATTGTTTTTTGTAATTTTCTCCCTGAGTGTACTGGGGTAGCTCAGACGTGGGTCCCAGAGCCTCCACACCACTGGAGTCAAGCTAGCCGGGCTGATGAGAGGTGTTACCTCGAAACCGGTCCGGTCCTCGGATGCTTGATTCCGGTCTGGGAAAGATATGGCTGTTGTAGTTCGGACTGGACTGTTCCCATGGGGCACAGGGTCAGAGCTGATTTGCATAACGCCATTATCTGACCCAGGGTGGTGTGGAGTGCAAAAAACGATGGATTTAGGCCCAGATCCTTGTACTGGGGTGAATGTAAGACATTGATCTACATTCTGTCCATCAAATTGTTTTTTGTAATTTTCTCCCTGAGTGTACTGGGGTAGCTCAGACGTGGGTCCCAGAGCCTCCACACCACTGGAGTCAAGCTAGCCGGGCTGATGAGAGGTGTTACCTCGAAACCGGTCCGGTCCTCGGATGCTTGATTCCGGTCTGGGAAAGATATGGCTGTTGTAGTTCGGACTGGACTGTTCCCATGGGGCACAGGGTCAGAGCTGATTTGCATAACGCCATTATCTGACCCAGGGTGGTGTGGAGTGCAAAAAACGATGGATTTAGGCCCAGATCCTTGTACTGGGGTGAATGAATGTATGACATTGATCTACATTCTGTCCATCAAATTATTTTTTGTAAATTTCTCCCTGAGTGTACTGGGGTAGCTCAGACGTGGGTCCCAGAGCCTCCACACCACTGGAGTCAAGCTAGCCGGGCTGATGAGAGGTGTTACCTCGAAACCGGTCCGGTCCTCGGATGCTTGATTCCGGTCTGGGAAAGATATGGCTGTTGTAGTTCGGACTGGACTGTTCCCATGGGGCACAGGGTCAGAGCTGATTTGCATAACGCCATTATCTGACCCAGGGTGGTGTGGAGTGCAAAAAACGATGGATTTAGGCCCAGATCCTTGTACTGGGGTGAATGTAAGACATTGATCTACATTCTGTCCATCAAATTGTTTTTTGTAATTTTCTCCCTGAGTGTACTGGGGTAGCTCAGACGTGGGTCCCAGAGCCTCTACACCACTGGAGTCAAGCTAGCCGGGCTGATGAGAGGTGTTACCTCGAAACCGGTCCGGTCCTCGGATGCTTGATTCCGGTCTGGGAAAGATATGGCTGTTGTAGTTCGGACTGGACTGTTCCCATGGGGCACAGGGTCAGAGCTGATTTGCATAACGCCATTATCTGACCCAGGGTGGTGTGGAGTGCAAAAAACGATGGATTTAGGCCCAGATCCTTGTACTGGGGTGAATGTAAGACATTGATCTACATTCTGTCCATCAAATTGTTTTTTGTAATTTAATAATTCAAAGCACTTTAAAAATGACGAATGCCTGCCACCTAACCCATTCTTATAGCTTTGGATGCATGGAATAGTCTAAAATGTGATTCTTGTATTGGGTATGATGGTTAGTAGTTGTGTTGGCACTGTCAATGGCAGTGCTGGTACTGGCAGTGGATGTGCAAGCTGCAGTTTACTTCCTTATGAGGGCCTTGACTCATCTATTTACAAGCCAACTAAATAGGAAAGTTGAGCACATGCCATGATTATATCAAATTAAACAAGAATTTACAATGCAAAAGATCTCGCATTTACGAGAGTTGGAGTTATTGGTGTTGTAAATTATGTCGGCGGCGGCCCGTGAAGCGGGTACCATGATGATTAAATAAATGCTGCACGGTAATAGGAACAGGGACCCACAGTGTAACAGGAGCAGGAAACAAAAGAAGTATTTCTGAAAGGAAAATATTAACACCTACAGTGTAAAGAAACTGTAGTTGGCCGTGCTCATGAGCAAAAAATGGAAGTGATGTATCTGGAGCGCAAACCAACGAGGAGTCCGCAAAGAAAAGTGACAGAGCAATGTTATAAGGAACTAGGCAAAAGGAGAACATAGACTGCAATGCTTCTATGAACAGGATGCTTATTGACCTAGTTTATAGTATTATTGTGAATCTATTGAATGTGTGGTTAATGTCTGATCAGCAGATACATTTTGAAAACGTGTTTTAAACTCAATATGGCATTGTACTCAGTATTCTAAGAAAAGCAACAAAGACCAATTTTTAATAAAGCACCAAACAGAAGAGACCATCAAGTGAGTGCCACTCGGGACAACAGAGACGCAGCATAACAGAACTTGGCGGGACTAGTGGCGTTAAAACACTAAACTGCTGTGTCAAAACTTGCTAAATTCATCCAATGTCCCCAACTTTAATCGCTTCTGTTATGGGCTTAAACAACATGAAGGATAAATTACCTCACAAGATACACATGTTTTTCTCTTGATTTTACTAAAATTATATGTAAAATATACTTCCTTACAGATTTTTGTCAAGCTTTTTTCTGTTACATATTTTGTTTCCACCGAATATAGCATACATCGTAAGCCAGTTTGTCAGCCCACTTGAGCAATTGGTTAACTTCTATATGAGCGATGGCATTTTGCACTTCGTTTTCCTTCATCATAGTATATAGCTGCATTTATACTTTTGCTTTTGAATGTTGAACATTAAAACCTTGTTGGCGTTGGCCCTTTCTTAAGGGTTACCCGAAACCTTTTTCCTTTACTCCTCTTGTTTCCTGAATTTGTTTTTGTTGGCTTTTAGGACACTTTGCTACTGCTAACCAGTGCTAAAGTGATTATGATGTCTCCGTAAAACATGGTAAAATTGGCTTACGTATGATTGGCATATTTAATTTACTTGGACACCCCCAATAAAGTGGTACAAAATGTAGTCAGAGCTTGTTTATTACATGCTACTACTGGGTCTACAGCACTTATTGTGCCACCCGTTTAGCATCCCCTTAAAACGCGTCTCTCCCAGCCATTGCATCACAGGTGTAGTTTTAAACTGCCATTAAAATCCAAACAACAGCACCAGCCATGCTCAAATTGCATTTTTGCTAGAAAATATTGTTTTTGAACCACATATGTAATTGTTACCGTTTTATTTCTTAATTACAATGCATATATTTATTGAAATTCACCTTTTTAATGTGACTATTAAATGCCAGCAAATACATTTAGGATGTTAGAAGGCAAATCACACTGTTGTGTGTGGGAAAAGTTCTCCTAAAATTTCAGAGTGTCCTGGAAATTACTTCAACGTTGGCATGCTCTTTGAGTTTGTGGCATGCTTCCTTGGGTCGGATTTTGTGTGAGGTGGTGCAGTGGCATTGTGGGTCTGTAAGACGACCTTTGACAACCTGCAAAGAACCTGTATAGAAAGCACTAGAAATAAATGATCTGTGAAAGAAATACTGTATTTATTTGCCAATAGCGCAGCGTGCTCTTGGGTAGGGAGAGGTCGAATTGAAAGACAGGGAGGGGTTACATAATAGGACTGGGTACATTAGTGGAGGAGTCCTTGAATATCGCAGCAGGTGAGTGGATTATAAGGCTCAGTAGGCAGCGGCGACAGGTGGTCTTGAGGTTATTTGACAGGGCAGGGGCAAGATGTGCGGTCAGTGGATATAGGTGAGAAGAGACGAGCAGGTAGTACTGGGAAGGTTATTCCTTAAATATATGATATGCAGTATGATGTTTATATAGAACAGAACAAGAAGTAAGTGCTGTTGTGTTTGTAGACTAATTATATGTACGTTTTAATTTGTGTATATAGATGTAGGTCAACAATACCGGTTCTGTAACGTCTGTATTGCTAGGCAAATTATCTTATGTTAATGTTTTATAACAAAACAACTGAAAATAAACTGGGCATGCAAATTACAATGAAGATCGTAATTACAGAAGCATTTTTAAACATTACAAAAGCTTGCATTCAGTTTACAAACTCAACTTTAAGAGATCCATAATGCTATTCCACGATGTTAACCGAGAGATGAAAATAGCCTCACAGCGCAGCGGCCCTCTGGTTTTATAGTACGCTATACCTAAGATGGAGCGGATTAGCCTCCAGTCCTCTGCGGGGTAGGAGGTGACCGGGGTAACATATTAAGGAGGGTTTTGAAAAACCGTTGCAGGGTTCTGCTTTTTACTTTGTTAAATAAAAAAATACATCATATTTCTATTACTAAACCAACAGCAGGGCGCCACTGTGCACTAAAACATCTGAACATAAACAAAAGATCCGATTTTCTCTTCAAGAAAACGTTTTTTTCCAGAGCGGTGCTGTTTCCCAAAACATCCCATTAAAGAAAGAAACTAACACCGCCCTCTTTGCTCCACATCGTCTGGTGGGAGGAGCAGGATTATGAACCGAACTTTAACCTTCGTTCACACAGAAGGTCCATGGCAGACTGGGGAGGAGGGGCTTAATCAAAAAACCCTCCGTTTTCTGAGACAAGAGCCCTCCAGGAGTTTATTTTTAATGTGGGGAGGTGGAAAAGAACGTAATTAGGACCTAGAGGCTCTGCCGCCACTAAGCTCGCACTACTGTAGAATGAAGTCAGAAAGAGGTCCGCGCAAGAGGTTAATTTGCTAAGGCTTGTTGGTGCTCCCGCTGGACACTGACCCCTCAGCACTCAACATCCTTTGTGGGACAGCTAGTATTCGGGTCATGGTCGTCCTCAGTGTAGCCTGGTCCTTGCCTCTGCAGAGTCAATGTCACCTTCATCTTTCCTGAAGCACCCGACATCGGAGCACATTCGTTTTCCAAGTATCCTTGTCACCACTGAGTAGCATAGACTCTGTCCCATCTGCTTTCAAGTACTCCTCTTCAAGAATCCATGTTTGGATTCCTCCGGACACTTCCTCCTCTTCCAGCAGCAGCACTTTCCTGAAGTCCTCCATAGGGTTTGACAGCGGTTTCCGACCCCAGTTCACACCTAGCTTCCCTGGGATAGGTACAACTTGGGTACCACGTTATCCACGGGTGGGGTGGCTCTCTAACCTTCTGTCTTCCATAGGGTTTCTTCAGGGTCCACTGGTTCTTATACCACTTTCTTAGTATATGGTTTGACCCCCCCGGGCCCACTGTGTGTTAGTGCTATTTAGTGTGATTTCTTTGCTTTAGTATTGTGTGCGTTGTGTCTATCTCCATGTGGGAGATACTATAAAGTACTAGATAGTGATGTATATTAAATACATATTTTTATAATACTCTGTGTGGAAGTGCTTTCATTTAATCTATACTATAAGATTGCATTCTGGTAAAACAAGTTGTTTTTCACTCCTTCTAGACTAAGCGTGCAGCTACCACTTGGATAGCTTTCTAAGGCTGTCTGAGACCTCTTAAATCACCGTAAGGGTTGTCTGGACTGGTGGAAGGTGCCCATTTACATTAGTAGACATCATATACCAGGCCAGCTTCTCCCACTCACTATAAAGGCAACATAGCTAAAGCATTCATGTAAGTGCCCGATGGAGGAACCTGTGCGGTCTTAAACTAGTAGGAACATTTTTAAAATAATAAAGGCATCATCTCTGCCAGACTGTGTATTGTATTTGGAAATAAAAACACAACAGTATTCATTTTATATATGCTATGTAACTTCTGCAAAGAAAATGTACTTTGATTTCCACAAGAAGTAAAAAGAGTTCCCTCTGTAATAATACACATTGTAGGCAGTGTGCGGAAGCAGAGCTATTTTGACTGACTGTCACTCTTTAAAGATGCTGCAAACACAGCCCACTTCTTCTGTCTGTCGTGGTTTCATAGTCCATGACTTTCTTATGCAGGTAGTGACACATTTTCACTCCATCCAAATGTCAGCTGCAAGGATGTCTCTAATCCAACTGCACCCCCCGTTTATGTGGTCCAGGCTTCAATCTGAAATTTGTCAAACAAAATGCATGACGACCTACTATACATAGCATATTGAAATATGAACAGGTTAAACATTTGTACTATACAGAAAAGGATTTATGGTTGAAAAGCTCAACTGTTCGTCACAGAACTAAAAATAAAATCTGTAATCTCGTTCGAGTTAAAAACATGTCATTTACAGTTACAACTAATCTAAATCAATGGGACCAAATATTCTTTTCACATTGTTAATTTAAAAGTAACTTTTGCAGTGGCTTGCTGTGATTAAATATGCCAATTTGTTTATCTCTGGAACACATTACAGTTTCTAATTTGCTCTATCTGATTTTCCTTTGCATGAGCGCAGACGAAGAGCCAGTTTTAATTTTAATTGAAAATAGTGATGAAGAGGTCGAAGAAAGCAGAATTGGCCCCAACCCAGGTGAGGTCGTCCTGCCCATGAGCCCATCAGTGCTGCAAGTGGATGATAAATACCCCGACTTAGTCTCCCTCATAGTGGACCTAGAGATGTTGGTCAGTCATTGAGACTTTCTCAGCATGCCACAGATGCTCTTACATTGCTGCATTTCTTAAACCTGTCCAGATTCTGCGCTCATCTGAGTTCAGAGACATTACACGTCTGCTCTTCACCACAGTACAGCCAGGAATAATTATATAAAGTGGCTTTCTTGTTTATGTCAGTGATAAATGATGGGAACCTATCAACATCCATTTTTAATGTTTCCTGCAAGCATGGGCTGCGTTTGCTCTTGGGTGTATATCTTCAGAAAAGATGGGTATTTCTGTTCCTTTTGTCATTTTTTTTAGTTTTAATAATTGTTTTTACATTTGTTTTTATGTTTCTTGGTTGTAAGGCCTTATTTTGGTGTGAAAAGGATTTTTTAACATCAGCATTTGGTGGGAAAGATTTGCTGCCCGAATGTGTACTTTTTACAATGAAAGTCTCTCTCTTGTTAGAGGCTACCTTTTCCATGTTAAACCTGGAAGCAACCTCCTTCTTGCCCAACAATACCATTCAAAGCTTCAAAAGAGGCAGGATTACCCATGTAGCGGCACTTCCTGCGTGCGACGAGATAGGTGTGGTATTGAAAGAGCTATCACACTATGGGCCACCTAACAGAGCAGCACCTGTTTCACCTACAAACATGCTGGGACTCTTTATATCTGAAAGTGATGTTCCTCGATGAGAGAAACGTAGGAAGTAGGAGGTAGTTCACTAGCTGCAATTAAACAGGACTCCCAGAGGATATCCGCATAGAATAAGACCCATTTATACAAACTATTGACTCTGGCTTCCGTATATCATTTTAGGGTCTATAAACTATCTTCACCTGTAAGCGTATTTGAGCTGAAGAAATATCCAGCTGGGATTTAAGGGGCATTTCTAAACTACTAGAGTGGGAAGGACCCAGTCAAACAGTAACAAGGTACGGATGCCATTTGCTTGAATCCTTTGCATGATTAAAAGTGCGGCGAGCTAATATTCTGGCTGTTTGGTGGGGTGAAATTAATGGTTCTTTAAGTCCAGGAGTTGGCTTTGTGTACTTATTGAGATGGTTCGGAGTCAGGTGTGAAGGTCTCCATTTTTAATGGCTCAAACAGCCTTCTACTAGGTAGGCGAAAGATTACGGTTTGGTCCAAAAAACTATGAGTTTAATAATAATAATAATCCACATTTGTAAAGCGCACAATCACCCGTAAGGGTCTCTAGGCGCTGGGGGCCGTCGGGAAGATTAAGCAAGCTATTGCCCAGAGTCACATGGTGCTGGGCTAATCTGTCGCCGGTGCCGGGGATCGAACCGTGATCCCCAGATTCTGGAGTCAGTCGCCCTAGCCGCGGCGCCACACCTCTTCCACAGGCATGTCTGACTGTTAGACATGGTGGGCATACTCCTGCTAACTAGTGTTGGGCTTGAATGTTTGCAAGTTGTTTTTCTTAGAAGAAGCTGTGACTCCTGATCCTGCTAGTAATGCAGCTGCTCAGTGACTTCATTGTTAAATTGTTTTCTTTCCACCGTTTGGGGCCGACGTGTGCTCTGATTCAACACCATCATGGTGCTCTGTTCAGTCTACATGGGTTCCTTCCCTTCCTTTCTCGATCGTGTCCCTCTTTTCTCTTTGTCTCAGGTTAACGACTGCAGCTTCAGCAAGGCGACTCTTGGTCGGCCTCTGCCCCACATGGGCATTTTGGGGCCTTCTTCCATGCCCAGACTGTGTCCCCCCACCATGCCTTCATGGCGATATGAAGGACGCCATTCCGCTACTGATCTGAGCTGCCACCACCTGTCGGGGAGGCATCTACAAAGGTTCCCGAATGTCCTCTCCGACCAGTGGGTGTTTGATACTATCCAACATGGTTATTATCTGGAGCTCATTTCCATGCCTCCCACCGTTCCACCTCGCAAACAAACTCTCCCCAGAAAACCAAAACCTACAAAAGGAAGAGATCCAAGCGCTCCTTTTCAAATGGGTTGTAGAACTTGTCCACCACCATCAGCAAGGCAAAGGACTAGACTTTCTGACAGTTTCCTCCAACCAATTCTGGACCTCCAGCCCCTAAATGAATTATATCAGAGCATTTTCACATGGTTACTCATTAGGATGTCCTCCCGCTGCAACAACAATGTGACTTCCTGGCTATTTTCGACCTGAAGGATTCCTATTTCTACATACCAATTCACCCAGCCCATTACCGGTATCTCAGGTTTGTAGTTAACTGAAAGCCTTACCAGTTTGAAGAGATCCCCTTCGGGGTCCCCGATGCACCCAGGGTGTTCACCAAGTGCCTCGCGGTGATGGCAGTTTATTTGCTGAGACAGGCATCCATGTCTTTCCTTCTCTGGACTACTGGCTCATCAAGAGTGCCACCCATCAAAACTTCCATGAACACACAGGTCACGATAAGCCTCCTTCACCAGCTAGAGTTTACCATCACGTTACAAAATCCCATCTCCAACCCCTCCTCACACAGCCTATCCTGGGGCAATCCTCAACACAGAAGCTGGCATAACTCATCCAAACACTGCCAGAATACAGTCCTTCCAGACACTAATCCCTCATTTTGAACCAGACCACCAAGTCACGATCAGGACAGTCACTCAACGCCTCGGCATGATGGCCTCCTGTATTGCCATATTGCACCATGCCAGGTTACACATGCTTCCGTTGCAGCAGTGGTCACAAGCGGGAGGGTCATTGAGAAGATCTAGTGTTGTTCGGCTGCCGCACTTGTCGCTCTCAGTAATGGTGGAACACCAACAACCTGTTGTATGGGCGCCTTTTCTCTGCCCAGTTCCTCAGAAGACCATTACAACTGGATGGGGTGCGCAGGTGTAGGACCTGACTGTACAAGGCCAGTGGGAACCCAGTCATCAGGGTCTCTACATCATTTACCTGGAACTACTAGCTGTTAACCTTGCGTTGAAAGCTTTTCTTCCACACTTGACTGGCAAGGTAGTCCTTATTAAAACGGACAACATGACAGCTGTAGGAAGCTGGTTCTTTATACAGTGGACCAAAAAGAGGTACACTTTTCAAAGATCCCAGGCAAACCCCAAAGGAATTACAGAGGCACAAATGACACTGACACCACAACTGCTCTCTTTTGTGCTAGTGTGGGCAAGCAGTTAGACATATCTGAGGGTAGCTAAGCATTTATTGCACACACGAAGGCAGTAAGGGAGACATACACTCAAAGAAATCCAACACCAATTTATAAAAATAACTCATACTTTTATATGAATTTAAATACCAAGGTCATCAGGTAAGTACTTTTTGAGTTATGAATTTCTACAGTTTTCTAAAGTTGACTGGAATTTTTGGGTGAGGTAATGTTATCCTATGGGAGAAAACGTACTGCATTCGGGCCTTTAACAGTGACTTGCAGGATTGTTCTCCAGGACTTAAGGAAAGTATGGGGTAAGGTCCAAGGCCACACCAACAAGTCACCTCCGGAGACTCGGGGGCTTCCGGGTGCAGAAGTATGTTACGGCGTTGGTTGTCCATACACTTCAACTGGAGAATAGTCCGGTCAGAAAGAGGCTTCAAGGTGGGACTGGGGGACCAGTCCGGGAAGCCACAGGGAGGGCTCGACCCTTGAGATGCTCGAGCACAGAGGGATACACTTGCTGCACTTCTCCTCGTGCTCTGGAGCATGGGTGCAGTGGTGTCTTTTCGTGTCGGCTCCTGTGCTGGAGTCCCTGCGGTTGGAGTGGGCCTGCAAAAAGGCTGCATGTGGTGACTAATCTGGGTAATCCCAAGGGTGGGCTTAGCTCCTGGGGGTTTGGGGACCTCCTTTGACACCTTCGCCTCCCTTAGACTCGGGCTGTGGAGTGTGGGTGCATAGGTACTTGGAGGCGTTGGGTGGTGGCGATCGAAGACTCACTTTGTTTTGCGTTCTGCTACACTGGGGCAAAGAGGACAGCTGGACTCCTCACAATGTGGGACTCACTGTCCCTGAAGTCCCTCGACGTGCAGGTCGTTTTTCCTCTGCCTTGGTATCTGGACTGAACACCGCACAAGAGATGGTGGAATTTCTAAGTTTGTGTTTACTTCAGGCTGTTCACCATAGAGGTGTGTCCAGCCTGGCAGTGCAACACGCCTCCTGCATTGCTAATTTTCCTGCCTGTCCTGGTGCCAGATGGCCCCAGGCAGGGAGTGGCATCTCCCCTGTCTGGAGAAGCCTTGAGTCACATATCAAAAGCGGCAGAGGCCTTTAAAGCCTCCTGAATTGATATGTGGATTCACAAGCCTTTCTGGGGAGGAAGAGAATAACACCTCTTTCCAGAGCATGTATTGTTTCTGTCCTCTGAGAGCAGAGCGTTCACCTCCTAGGGGATCAGAAACTTGTCTGTGGTGGCAGGCTTGAAGGCACTAGTCAGCCAGCACACTAGAAGATTCAGTGTGGTTTTATTAAAACGAGGTGTTTGATACCAAACACCATATGTTTCAATGAAGAAATTATGTAGCTGGGGACCTCATTTTGACCAGTGCAAAGGACATACCTTATGTGGCTTCCCTGCTCACTTGCAATGTCTAGTAATAGATCTAGCAAAAGACACAGATGATGGACAGAATGCAGAGCAAATCAAAGCATTCACCCCCTGGCAATAGATTTGGGTTAAATCCATTGTTCTTTTGCTCACCGTGTCACCTAGTTTAGACCCTGCTGTATGCAAATCAGTCTTGACATGCCTCATGGGAACAGTCCAGCCGAACTGCCAGGCCAGATCCTCCCTGGACCGGAAACAAGCATCTTGGGACCAGTTTTGGCTAGCTTGAATCCAGTGACACAGTGAGCCAGGCACCCACGTCTAGGAATACCCAGCGCACTTAGGGCAAGAAAGCAAAAAACACACCGCGGATGGACAAAATGCAGAGCAAATCAAACATGCACCCCCATTCAATAGATCTGGGTTAAATCCATTGTTGTTCTGCTCACCATGCCACCTCAGTTTACCCCGAAACCGGTCCCAGGGTGCTTGCTTCCAGTCCAGGTAAGACCTGGCTTGGTAGTTCGGGCTGGACTGTTCCATGAGGGATGGGGTCAAGACTGATTTGTATATGGCTGGGTCTGAACTTGGGTGGCGAAGTGAGCTAAAGAACGATGACTGATTCAACCCAGGTCTGTGACTGGGGGCTAGTGTCTGAAAAGTTTCAGCACCCTGTCCATCATCTCCTTGTATTTGCTTAGTAATAGATCTAGACATTAAAGGGGCATATATGCTCATGCAGATATGCTCTCACGTAAAACATAATACACACTGCCTTAGGGCTCAAAGGTCTGCTATAGGGGTGACTTGCATATATAAGATGTGGTGACTTTGGTATGACACCTAGGAGTGTGTCATGTCATTTTTTCATTCATGTTTGCGCCATTTCACGTACCCTGCAGTGGCAGTCTGTGTGGAATTTGTATGTGGGTTCCTTAGGGTTGCATAAGATATACTACAGCCCTTAAGAACCCTCTTCAACTCACATGCCCTTAGTACGTGGGGTGCCATTTACTAGGGACTAACAGGGGTGCTAAAGTAGTTAGCCAATTGTAGAACAATTAGATGTCACCTTGTTTTAGGTAAGGAGCATTGGCACGGAGGACTGGTTAGCTTGCTCAGTGCACTGTCTGAGTCGGAAATCAGCATCTAGTAGCTACAAAGGGGGAAAAAACTGGGGGGACAACTGCAGCAAAAGCCCAGTTTCCTACAACAGCCATGTATTATCTTCAGTAGCAAGGAGCGCCTGATCTTCCCAGTTCTGTCACCTAGCCCAGAGCATTTGGATGGGCGGGGGAGGGTATGTCTGTTTGTCACAAGATCCAACTGCTCGCGGAGTACCTGCTGGAAGTGAGCAACGACTTTGCCGACCTCCTAAGTAGTACGCAGCAACAACTCCACGAGTGGTAACTCCACCCCCAAGTCCTCCTCCAGTACTTATGCCAGTGGGGACTCTCTGAGATAGACCTCTTCACCACAGCAGAAAACACCAAATGCCAAGACTTCGTTTCTAGGTTCCCTCACCCACAGTCCAGAACACTGCACCATGGATTAGTTGGTCAGGGATATGTGCCTACGGTTTACCTTCTCTACTACTACTACTACCACTTCTGTTTTTGGTTCGTAGGCTTCGGCAGACTTCTCACCCTAATTCTGGTAGTTCCCACCTGGGCCCGACAACCCTGGTTCACCACTCTGCTCGAACTCTCGGTGGCTCCCAAACAGGCTGGACCTTCTCACGCAGAACCATGTAGAAATCAGGCACCCAGACCTTAGGTCTCTCAATATTGCGATCTGACTACTGAAGTCCTAGCATTTGGATACCATAATCTTCCACTGGAGCATTCTCAAAGAAGCTCTCAGGCCTGTTGCTTGGGCTTGTTATACTGCCTAGTGGAAAAGATTTGTATTCTACTGCCATTCAAAACACATTGACCCTTTAGCAGCCAAAGTGCAGGATATTGTCGGCTACCTACTTTACTTGCAGGCTTGTGGTTTTAGTTTAACTGCAATTCGATTACACCTAGCTGCTGTAGCCCCCTATTTTCAGAACAGGCAACACATCTCCCTCTTCAGAATTCCAGTTATTAAAGTTTTTATGGAGGGTCTCAAGAAAGGCATTCCTCCTTGGGTCCCACTAGCCCAGACATGGAAGCTCAGTATTATACTGACAAGACTCATGGGCCCTCCGTTCAAACCCCTCCAGTTTCTCTCTTGGAAGGTAGCATTTCTGGTTGTTATCACTTCACTCAGGCATGTCAGTGAGCTTCAGGCACTAACTAGTAGAACCTTTCTTCCTGATACACAGGGATATGGTTGTCCTCCTTACAAACATCAAATTCCTTCCTAAGATGGTCTCACAGTTCCATATTAAACCATTGAACTGCCTGTTATTTTTCCTACAACCTCACTCACTTGCGGAACCGAATCTCCATACTTTGGATGTTACGCGAGCCCTCGTGTACTGCAATGACAGGTTTAAACCATTTAGGAAAACACAACGGCTCTTTGTTGTTTTCTCCAGACTCTACATAGAGAAGGTCCTATCCAAATCAGGTATTGTAAGATAGATCAAAAGGGACATCCTGCACTAGATGCCACGAACAGCTGCTTACTGGGTAAGTAACCTTTTCAGTTTGATTTGTTCTTTGCTTTCAAGAAAGAAAATGATCCGCTCCAGATACATTCTTTATCAAATCAGTATAACTCTCTTTTGAAAAGATGTTAAAAGTGGATCTGCCAAACACACACTTTCTTAACGGATAAAATTCCCACCTATTGTATGGGTATGTCTGTTTTGATATTACACTTAAATGTATTTTTCTTTGTTAGGATATGAGATCATGTCGTTTCACATAAAAGATGAGGATGAGACCTATTACACCAAGCATCAAGACATCAAGAGAAAGGAAAAAATTAGAAGCTCCACAGGTAAGTAAATAGTGATGTGCTTATTGGAAACATAAGCATTACATGACACATGTGGAAGCACATTTTGTGTGTCCTATCCGTTGTCTGTGTAAAGAGTTGATTCACTCTCTGTCCTTTGCAATTTAATGTATTCTGTGATAATTCAATTTGTTATTGACTGCTGAATTTATTGAGCGCAGCAATAGCTGACCGTGTTTCCCTCACCGATATATGGAACAGAACCTCTATTCAAACAGGCAGGCTTTCACCTAGATCCTAAAATCTAAATTGTCCTGAGTGCAGGGCCATACAAGGGATGAGGAATTAAAGTTTCTGGTCCCACCCCAAAACACCTATGTGCCACCATACTGGTCCATTGGACAATACAAGGAGAAAAATTAATATCATCAAAAGAATAGGCTCATGGAAGAATATGCACTGCGGCCTACCCACAGTAATATACAGTGGCAAACATGAAGAAGGTGTTCGAAGGTCATTGAAGCATGTTACTATATCCTTTCCAATAGCTTTGAAAAAGAAACCTTATCAACTATCAGTCATATTCCAGCCCAGATTGCAGCATGGAGATTGCTATTCTGAAAACAACTGAAATAGTAGATGATGCCTGCCAGATGACAAACCAAGAGATCTCTTCAATTTTTTGACCATACTATACCGACCACAGAGGACTGTATTGAATCTGGTCTACACATGTCATTTTAGGGTAATGGCTTCAAGTGGTTTGTTTCCATTCTATGAGCAGGTGGCTAATTATCAAGATTGCAAGTAAAAGTAGAGAACTTGCCAAAATATGGTATGGCATCGTCAGAGTTATATGCTAGCCACCATGCTGTTGCGCGTGCAAACGTTGGGAATCTTGATGGAGAGGTCCTGTGACTTCCTCCAACAATTTGGAAACTACACTTCTGTAGTAGGGGATCTCTGTGTATAGTCATAATCTAGGGAATAGTCCCGCCAATGTGCGTGGACCCCGGAGCAATCAAAAATAATCTCTTAAGCTGTCTTCAATGCAGTCCTGCATAGACACTTAAGAGAAAATTAAAGACAATAATGCAGCCTATAAAGTCAGGGCTACACTGTCCAGTACTTCAACTAGACATGCAAAGGATATCCACCAATCATCACATTTAATACAGTCTGCTAAGTTTCACCCATAGAGAAACTTTCCCCTTCACAAAATCCTTGGAATGATAGAGAGGAAGGAATGGACAGACGTGCCCCATAGGCTGCCATTATCTGTCTGGAAAAGGGATACCGTGCATTTAAGGAACTCTCCGGAGCCCCTCGGTATCCCATGATGCACAGCAAACTCCTTTTACTTTCAGTTATTTTTGAAGGTGTATAAAGCAAGGCCTATAGCATGATTGCAGTACCATTTTCTCCACCGGGGAGGAGGGCGGGCGCTTATGACTATAACAGAGACACCCCTACTACAGAACTGGAGTTACAGGTAAGAAACTACTCCTTTTGAAGGTGTATAAAGCAAGGCCTATAGCATGATTGCAGTACCATTTTCTCCACCGGGGAGGAGGGCGGGCGCTTATGACTATAACAGAGACACCCCTACTACAGAACTGGAGTTACAGGTAAGAAACTACTCCTTCTGTAGTACGAGATCTCTGTGTATAGTCATAATCTAGTGAATAGAATGGCAAGCCCATCCCAACAACAAACCGGCGGTGGAGAAAAGACAACACCATTACTGTGCAAACAGATTTCTTAACAAAGCCTGCCCAACCTGAGCGTCTGCTCTGACATCAGAGTCCAGACAGTAATGCTTAGCAAAGGTATGGACCGACTTCCATGTGGCAGCCCTGCAGATCTCTGCAATGGAAACATTACGTAGCACAGCCGCTGTGGCCGCTTTGCCCCTGGTGGAATGAGCCTTAGACTTACCTCCTACGGTCTTATTAGCCTTCTGGTAACATATTTGTATACAGGACACAATCCACCTAGAGATGGACTGTTTCGAGGTAGCAAGACCAGTCCTGACCGACCCATAGTTAACAAACAGTTGGTCTGACCTACGAATATCCTTGGTCTTGTCTAGATAGAACTTCAACACCCTTCTCACATCCAGGGAATGAGAGACCTTTTCGCTGGAGTGGAAGGATTCTGGAAAAACGTAGGTAAAGTTATAGTCTGATTAACATGAAAATCAGAAATCACCTTAGGAAGGAACTTAGGATGAGTATGCATTACAACCGTAGCAGCATGAAAAACAGTATAAGGTTCTTGACAACATAATGCCTGAATCTCACTCACCCTTCGGGCCGATGTAATGGCTACAAGGAAAGCCGCCTTCCATGACAAGTGCTGTAGTGAAGCCTTATGAATGGGTTCGAAAGGCTCCTTCATCAATCTGGACAGCACCACATGCAACTCCCAGGAAGGCGAAAGACTCCGAACAGGAGGAAACACTTTCTTCAATCCTTCCAAAAAATCCTTAATCACAGGGATCTGGAAGAAGGAAGTCTGTGAAGGACATTTTCTGTACACAGTTAACGCTGCGTGTCTATGGAGGACTGCATTGAAGACCGCTTAAGAGATTATTTTTGATTGCTCCAGGGTCCACGCACATGAAAGGGACTATTCCCTAGATTATGACTATAACCGAGATACCCCTACTACAGAACTGGAGTTACAGGTAAGAAACTACTCCTTGCTTAACTTCCTTTATTGCAACTTCATTACACCCTACATAGGAAAGATACAGTCACTGATGATGCCAACTTCCTGTTGTCCCGTTTCTGTTTCTTCACACAGTTGATCTAACCTCAGAGTGAAATTTATGAGGCTGGATTCGCTATTGCTCCATTCCAACTAGCAACGCCAATGTTGCCTTGCTAGATCACAATACCACCCACATATAAAGAACCAGGGAATCAGTAACTTTCTGTCTTCCAACATGCAAAATAATGATTAATATCATGCCTTGATGTAGGCAGTGCCATCCTGAGAGTTTACAACAGTCCACTATGGCTCCTTTAAATGGCTTCGTGACTAATGACTGGTAATAGATCTACAATATAAAGCTCCATAGGTATGATAAGTGTAATGGGTGCATTCAAATGGTATTCTATCTTGCATTGGTAGTCCATGCAGTTCTTAAAGCCTGCTGATCTAAAGGGTGTGTGGAGGGTGGATGCAGCGATAGGTGTGTGAAAGAGAGAAATGTTGAGTTTGAGTGTGTCATAGAAGCTTGTATTAGTTAATTTAGAGTTCTACAATATCACATAGTATAATAATAATAAATAACAAAAAACAATAGTCCTTATTAATTATAAATAATAATAAAAAAGAAACTCCACATTTTCAATAAAGGGTAAAAAAAGCTAACCACACCCAGTAAGCATAGGCAGATAAGAGTATCAACAGGATAGAGGCAACAGTAGGACACATAGGCAAATGTGGAAGAAAAGCAAGATACTGGCAAGAGCCATGAGGAGTCAAGCTATGAAACCAAGAAGGGTGCTTCCGAAAGAATAAAGATAAGAGGGGAAATATTCAGAGGGCAGTGAGAAGATTGGGACAGCAAGGTGGAGAGGTATCTGGTTTGGCCCATCTGCGGAGGCAGTCAATAAGGCTAGATAGTTCAAGTGTAGGTAATGCTTTCAGTCCCAATCAAAGTGTCTTTGAAATGGGAGGACTCTTAATCTCCTTTCTAAAAAGTTGCAATATGGAACTGGAGGAAGTGAATGCAAATTGTTGTCTGAATATAGGAGACGCTAGGAGGAGGGAGCCCTAATTTCTCAAACCCATTAAACACAGGAATTTTCAAATGTTCTGCCAAATCATGAGTTCACATGTGGAGGGCCTTGTGAGTGATGCAGTCTGTTTTCAATTGTGCTCTTGCTTCATTGAGAAACTATTGTACTA
Source organism: Lissotriton vulgaris (assembly GCF_964263255.1). NCBI lineage: Eukaryota > Metazoa > Chordata > Amphibia > Caudata > Salamandridae > Lissotriton > Lissotriton vulgaris. The sequence continues at coordinate 1,222,880,253 of NC_141693.1, forward strand.
TAGAGTGATACTGAACACCTCATCAACTTGAAACAATCTAATGCATCCTATTGTTTGTAGATTATCCTATGTGTAAATAGGTCTACGTTTCCTGTCTTTCACTCTCTGTCCTTCTATCTTTCTTATTAAATAGCTTTTGTTTATAGGTATTAGTCCCACCTTTCTTTCTTCATCTGCCCCTGATAGCAGGGAAAACGTCTCACCTGCATTCCATAAAAGCTCGCCGGTCCGATCTAACAGACTGCGGATCTCTGAGTCAGAGGAGCAGATGCACCTGCTTTGCACAAAATGTTTTCTGGATCTACCCCATGAAGGGGTCAAACAGCAGTGTATGGTAAAATGTAATGCCTTCATGACCAGAAATGAAACGGTTAACTAGTGCTTTGCAGTTTCAAAGACTCGGCCATGCTCTATAAACCGTGTGCATGCATTTAACAGGATTGTGTGGGAATGCCCACAATAACAAATACATTCTTAACAAAGTTGTACAAATCAAATTTTCTAGATTGAAACAATTGTGGAGAACATTTGTGTTAATTTTCCTGGCCTCCGTATTTGAACATTTAAAACCGAATAAGCATTTTATTCATTTTCATTCAGAAGGCTATTTAATTGTTTACACTATTATTTATGTGTTCTATTTTGTTTAGTTGAGCCAGTATTTCCATCTATTAAGTTAGAAGAAGATCCACATTTTTACACGGAGTCCTTTTCTGAGGCAAAAACAGGTATGTGAAATTCCTTGGCTCTGGATAGTCGAAGGATGGCAGGTGGGGTGCATGGGAGGGAGGGGGGTTTGTGTGTGTGTGTTTGTTTGTCTGTGTGTTAGAAAATGAAACAAATCCTCTTTATATAGCTTCTTCACCAAGCATTTGGCAAAAGACTGTATTCAAAGGAGCATATGAATGATTTATCAACAGTACTATTGTCATATCTGATGTAGACCAATAACTTATGCAAAGTATTCAACCTAGACAATTGTATGGAGGAGCGAAACTTATCTTATGGTTACCTAGGAGTATCAAATGCTAGTTTTATATTGTTGCTTACATGGCTTGTGAACAGTTTTATTGCGCCTGTATCCTTTAGTAAGTATGTTTTTAGAAGCTGGCTATTTGTGTAGTTGACAATGACTGTTTAATAACATGATGTAGAGCAGCGGCTCTTAACCGTTAGTCCATGAATTCTACTCAGGGAGTCCCTGAACGCTCATAAAATTAAATAAAGAATACTAACATAAATAATCAAGTGTATATAAAGAAGCAGAATGTAAATTTGGAATTTTTTAAACGTTCTGTAAATGTGAATGAAATTCGAAATTGGCCGCTAAAAACTACTCTCTGATTGATTTGTGAGACAGCGGAAATGTATCAAATAGAATATAGCATGAACAATCGGTTGCCGTGATTTAATTTCGTGAAGCTCCAAACTTCCCTTTAAAATTAAAGTTGTGATTGTTTTATATTTGTTTGTGAATTAAATACAATTTTCATAATTTTGCATTGTTTTGTAATCAAAAGATCGAAAATGCTTAGGCCATGATCCCTAGCTTCCAGTAATTTATAAGTTTTTTTATAGTGCTAGACCCAAAGGTATCAGATCGCTTTCCATATAATGCGAGATCATTAGATTGAAGTACATGCAAAAAAACAGATAAAGAAAATTGTTCGTCCGCACGGTAGTTACAGTATGCAGACATGGGAACCGCTTAAACTAACAGATGTACAAGACATAGTGGACCGCTGAAACACTAATTTAACCACTACAACCGATTAAGGCAGAGTGGGTGTGAGCTTTGGGAACATAGCTCATTTAGGGTGTGTGTTAAAGTAGTTGTTGAGCAGTAGGTGTTTAAGGTCCCGTTCGCAACAGGAAAATGAGGGGTTGCAGCGCAGGTCATTAGGGAGTAAGTTCCATATCGTTGGAGCATTTCCAGGAAAAGAACATGTCTGGGAGGATTTCTTTTTCAGTTTGGGAGGTTTGAGAAGAAGTGCATTGGAGTTCCTTAGAAATCTGGCTCTTAAAGCTTTCGAAAGTTTGTTCTCCAGATAGTTGGGGCCAGTGTGTGATGCAAACAGTCTTGTAGAAACCTCTTCCTTCGACTGGGAGTCAATTGAGGCTCTTGACGGCCGGTTTGATGTGCACAAACCGATTGCAACCTGTTATTACCTGGGCTGCCATGTTCAGAACTGATCTTAAGGGGGCCATGTGAGTTTTCAGAGTTCCGGTGAAGATGGCATCACCATAATCAAGTTTTGAGAGGACTAGTAATTGCACTGCTGTCTTAATATCTTCAGAGGGAATGAAAGGATGGATTTTCTTGAGGTGTTTTAGTATGAGGAGTGCTCATTTGGCTGAGTTGTTGATGTGGGCTTTCAATTACATGTTTCTGTTCAGGGTGATACCAAAGGACTCAACAGTGTTGGACAGTGTTGGAGAACAGTTTAGAGCGTCCAAATTCTTGAGCCATACTTTGAATTGATAGCAGGTTCTTTTTCGGGGAGAAAAGTAGTAGTTCTGTTTTGTTGGGGTTCACCTTTAAGTGGTTGATATTAAGCCAAGTTTGTATATTGATTAGTGTGGTATTCAGATGTAGGATGTCCCTTGGTGATTTAATCTTGTAATAGAGTTGGGTGTCATCAGCATATAGGTGATATTTAACCCCTGCTTGGTTCAGAATAACCGTTAAGGGTTCCATGAGGAAATTGAAAAGGGCTGGGGATAGAATGAGCTTTGGGGTACACCATGAGGAATTTGTGTTGGTTTTGAGAAACAGGTATTGATTTTTATGTGTTGTGAGCGATGTTGCAGGTAAGATGTGAACCATCTAAGGACTATTCTATTGATCCCAGTACAGGTCTGGAGTGTCTCAACTAAAGCAGGGTGATTTACGGTATTGAAGGCAGCCGATAAGTCAAGTAAAATTAGGAGGCATGCATCACCTTCATTCAAGGATCTGCGAATGTCATCTGAGATAATGAGCATTGCAGTTTCAGTGCTACAGCCTTTCCTGCACCCCAATTGGAAAGGGTCATGGAGGTTGAATTATTCTATGTGTTGGTTTAGTTGTTGGAGGACGCACCTCTCCAATGTTTTGGCTAGAAAGGGAAGGTTAGTGATAGGTCTGAGGTTATTCAAGTCATTGGGGTCGGCACCTGGTTTTTTGAGTATGGGTGTGATTTGGCCTAGTTGGAGGCAGTCAGGAACATTGCCTGAGGAGAGAGATGAGTTGATGATTTTAGTCAAGAATGGGGCAATGATATGGTTGAGGTTTTGAACTATTGTGGAAGGCATAGGATCCAAAGTGTGGGATGTGGGCTTCAACGTCGCAATTATATTGAAGACTTCACTTTCAGTCGTAGGTTCAAAATCAGACCACTTCACTTTGTTTTTTAATTGAAGGAGATCAAGGTTGTAATAGAGGCATACAGTCCTTGGTTACATCAGGAGGGGGTTCTGCCATGTAGGGGAGTGAGGCCGAGGGGAAAGTTGGTAGGGATGTCAGATTTGTGACTTAAGAGAGTGGTTGTTCTATTTTTGCAACTTTATCAGTGAAGTAATTGGCAATTTCTTCACAGCATTCATTGGTGGCTTTTGCTTCATGTGGGGAGGAAAAGGTGGTTTGCAGTTTAATGATGTTGAAGAGCTCTCTGGGTCTGTTCGTAGCGCGGTCAAGTTGGTTGCGAAAGAAAATGGCTTTTTCTCTGAAGATGTGTTTCTTGTAGGAAAGCCGTGCCGTCCTTAAGCATGAGAGGTTCACTGTAGAGGATTTTGTCTCCATAACCTTTTTGACTATCTATCTGAGTTGTCTCCTCTCGTTGAACCAAGATTCAGATTGGATAGATCTAGACTGCTTCAGTTTGAGCTGTGCCATTTGTTCCAGAACAGAAGATACCGCCGTGTTGTAGTGGGCAGTGAGGTCATCAACTGTGGGAGTGGGAGGATGGTGCTGTGGTTGGGCACAGATCCTTGTCTCCAGTTCTGTCATTGATATTTGCTTTAAGATCCTAGCCCAGTGCTTGGGTCTGTCGGAGGGTGTTATTTGGGATCTGAGGTTAGATCTCTATATTAAACAGTATGAAATGGTGGTCTGATCAGTCAATGGGTGTGATGGATCGAAGTGGTGCCTTTTGATATGGATCGGTACTTTGCAAAGTAGGTTGATATTGTTAATTTCACAAATGTTAGTCAGATTACGTACTGTGGTATCTTCAGCATTGTTCCAGTGAATGCTGAAGTCGTCCAAGAAGACATTCTTCGAGTCAGCTAGGGAGAACCGTGTCAGTAGGTTAGTTATTTCTTCTAAGAAGAGGGTGCGATCACCAGGAGGGTGGTGGATGGTGTGAAATGTGATGGGAGAAGAGCCTTTGGCAGTGAGTTCTACTCCAAGGTATTCAAAAGTTGAGTAATTTGTGGTGTTGAAGGTGGAGAGACTGATTCCATCTTTGTGAATGATTTCTATTCTGCCCCCTTAAACACTACCCTGCACGACTCCCGACTCAACCCTGAATCACTACCCCCTGCAAGACCCTCCCCCGACCACCAGTCCTCTCCCTACCCGAAAACACTATCCTGCATGACCCGACCTACCCTAAAACACTACCCTGCACGACCACCCGACCCCTAGTCCTCTCCCTACCCTAAAACACTACCCTGCACGACCACCCGACCCCTAGTCCTCTCCCTACCCTGAAACACTTCCCTGCACGACCCACCAACCCTACCCTCAATCATAAAACAGTACCCTGCACTACACACCCGATCCCCTTTTACCCTAAAAAAGTAACCCCCACCCGAGGCCCAATCTTCCATACCTCCCTCTCCTCGTGGTTCCTCTCGCTCTTCCTGGTTCCTGCTGCTTGTCGGGTCTGATGGGCGGTGCATGTCGTTGTGAGGAAACGGAAGAGCCTCTGTTTCCTCACAACGAGGTGGATCGCCTATATTTTTTTACAAGGCATGTGCTTTTACCACACATACTTTTACAACTAAATTTGTTGTCAATCAAGTGTGGTAAAAGCACATGCGTTGTAAAAAAATGTGTAGTAATGACTATACGTTGGTACAACGCATGCGTGGTAACACTTGTGTTGTAATGGCATGCAGGGAAACGGCTGCGTTGTAATGGCTGTTTCCCCACCTGCTCAGCGCCAGGAAACACTTGTGGGTTATAGTGCACTGTACAGCTTTGCATAACATAAGGCAGCATTAAGTCAAAAGCCTCAATTCAAGCCATCTCGTTCATCGCGTCTGTGGGCAGTCCCTACCTTTTGTAGACTGCCTTTTCAATATTACAACATCAGTCTATAATGAGCTCCCATTCATGTATGGGGGGACTGGCTTGAGCACTCCACATCCTTGTTATGTCTTGTTTGGCTATGCGACAAGACCTCAACACCTTCTAAAGCAATTGGAACTGAAAAGCCAAGGTCTACAGAAACTTGCTAGAGAGCCTGATTGCTACATTACTTTTCAAAGTGTGGTGATTAAAGAAACTGCAAGTAGTTTGTAATACACCTGGTGGGCATTTTGAACAGTAAATGGAAGAAAAGATTTAATCTATTGTCCATCAATGTTCCCTCATTACAAAATACTTACGTCAAGCTCATTTGCAGTGTATATATAAACAATTGTCCCTCATAGTAAAAAGTTGACACAAGCTGAAAAAAATAGGTTGCAGTCTGCTTAAGGATTTATCTATACCTTATGAAACGTCAAAAACCCTGCTTGATGAACTTGGAGTGCAGCTCCCTAATAAAGTAGAAAATAAAGCCACAGAAAGCAGTATCAAAAGCACCCAGTGCTCGTCAGGTGATTGTGGACAGGCCAGGTAAGCATAGGCCTTTTAGACAGTAAACAGAGGCAACAGAGGCTACAAGGTGCTACACATTGAGCGACATTTCATCAATCCTTTAAAGTTACATTCAAAATAACAATGAGAACAAAAATAAATTAGACTTATTTAAATTACAAGACCGTGTTAAAGATCCATTACTTGGTATAATCTTCGTGCAACATTTTTGGTTTAAAATGGAGTCTTTAGTCTTGGTTTATTTGTTGAGAGATCACAGCTCAGGCATCAGCGCTGCCCTAATGTCATATGGAGAAGCATAATGGGGAACATGGAAAAGTGTGTTACATAAACACTCATTGATGTAGAGGACTCCCAGAAAATGACAAAACAAGAAGGTAATCAAAGACTTAATTCAAATCATAGCCACTCAGGCAAAGTTATGAAAGAAGAATACAAGGAACTTGGGAATAGACCAGGAAACACTAAGATAATAGTGAGGGACATCACAGGTGCTCAAGTGGTAGAGCTTGGGGAACTTTCTTCAAGACTTCCTCGAGTTTCTCTGGATAGCTTGTTCAGAAATGTAATGAAGATGATGGGAGATTCCTCCCTAGGAAGCAGAACATTTGTCTAATATTCTGGCTAAACTCATTTGTTTTCAGTTACTCAAGGCCTATTACAACTGGTAGAAATAGGTTACCATCCTTCCAAGGTTATTCTGATGCACAACCTTTCGCTAGTCGCTTGGGAGAGGAGAACATAAAGTCGTTTCTGATCACCCAACCTCAAAGAAAATAAAAATGCTGATCAGCAGTTTCATCTGGTCCATTGTTTGATTTGGCAAGACACATAGAATATCAACTTTCCAAGAGAGTGAATGTATCTCAGGCATAAAACATCTAGAAGGCTTTTCAGGGGAGAAATCTACAGGGGGAAAATTAGTAAAATGGCTATGACACCTGGTGTCGAAAGAGAGTAAAATGACAGAAGAGATAAGGTACTTTCAAGTAGAAGACCAACACCCGATTTTGCATGGCGTAGGGGAAAACTGGTTAAATGATGTGATTTCTTGAACGTGTAAGGGTGCTTATATCTGATGAGACAACTAAAGACCCATTATTATTTTTCTCTTTGCTGCAGTGGCAATTGCTCGTGTCATTTATGTCTCATTTAAGTTATTTCTTTGATACTGGTGCTTTCTCAAATACTGAAAGACGTGCTCACTGGTTTTTCCAGTTGTCGGGTAGGAGCTGCTAGGGAGACAAATGCTTAAAGTTTCAGAGAAACGTCTCCACCTGTTGGGCTGCAGACCATGGGGATTTGTCCTGTTTTATATGGGGATGTTTGCCCTGTGTGCATTTTTCTTGTGAGGCTTGAAGATAGGGAGGAAAGTTAGGTTCGATGGGGGCTCTTAGAGGCACTTGGAAAAATTACTCTACACCCAGACAAGAGGTAATAACACCACGTTGGGGAGCAATCAGTACAGTCAGTGGACTGGGTAACAACACTACATGTGAAATGCATAAACCTGCCTAATAAATGGGTTGGCAATATGAAGCTGATAAGGAAGTTGAACAGCAGTGTCCATTGCATTATGGAGACACATATTATAACACAGAGATTGACATACTGTCATTTATAGTGCCTGACCAGCATTTTCCTGCTTCTTGTACTACACAAAAGCTTGGATTGGCAGGCTTAGTCGTCAATTCTAATAAATAGCTGCTATAAATCAGCTTCATATGAAATCAAGTGGAAATTTGACTAGTGCTGTAGTAGACTCATATAAGAAATTATAATTGGTGCATATACTAAAATCATATATATTTTGAAGAGTCTAAATGCAGAGGTCTGAGGAGCTCAGAAATTGTAGACATTCCAGTATCTGAATACGCCACAATCACAAAACGCTCAAATTAGGCTGAGGGGAACAAAACTGGGGACGTTAAGACTTTATGACCAACAGTACATAGATCCTGTACTGTACACAGAGGTCAAAGAACAGATCATGGAATCCGTTTAACTCTGTGGTCCAAGAGACCGATCCCTGCAAATTTCAAGAGCTCAGTAGAAGCTTAATGCAGAGTAAATGGATTTTGAATCTAAGCACAAGGAACCATTGTGCACACAAAATTATAGGTAATCAATGTCTGTTAAAGAACAACTGAACCCACTTCTCAAGAAACTAATACAGTAAACCAAAATTTGTAAGAGCAATGGCTGCAATAATAGCCGCAGTCAGCATGGATGACAAACCATTTACTAAAGACTTGGCAGCCAGAGTTGACATCCTTCTCCATATTAGGGTAGACTAAGAACAAATAGGGGTTGTGTTAAACAGACATTTGATCACACTGAAATGATTGTGGACTTTTGGCATAAGAACAGAAGTGTATATCTACTTAAATCAATCTACTTAAATCATCGGAGAGAGGATATGGCTAGAAAGGTCGACCTGAAGCTGGGGAACCAGGTTAGAGTCTTGGCAGGGACGCTTAACATCCTTTGATTCTGGGCAAATTCCTAACTCTCCCCATGCCTAACAAAATGAATGCGTCAATCCCTAACGCAACTGGTGCTCATGTAAAGCGCTGTGATACCTTTGGATCAACTTCGCACTACATAAAACTTAGAAAGAAGAAAAAAACGTAAATGGCACTAAAACCAAATACTTTGGGGGTGGATGGTGCCAAAAATGCTACTCTTGCTTTCAAATAGCAACTAACACTTGAACAGACATTAGTGCTTGGCAAAAAGTTTTACTAAGATTTCGCACTCTTACCATCGGATAAATAAAGAAGGGAAGAGAGTAACTTGAGCTCTCTCTCCTTATTATACTCATTATTTTAAATGCTAAAAATATAGAATAGTGTTTAATCTGGTGCTAAACGATTCTTATTGTCTTTGTGATGTTTTATATTAGCTTACTTCAAAACGAGTGACACTCGTGAGATTGAGGCTGGGGGTATTGCAGCGTGGTCTAAGCCAGTCCCTGCAAAAAACTAATTACGGGAGCTGGAAAGGCTTGAAAGAAAGTGCCCAGGCTGGCCCCAGTTTACAAAAGCGAGAACACATGATGCCTGTCTTAAAAGGCCCTGGGTTAGGATCTAAGTCAACATCTTATATACGGTGTAAAAAGCTTATTCGAACGTAGGCCCAAGATGCATACAGAAAGATGCACACCACGATGCATCAGAAAAACCCCTTAGATGAGTTAAATCACAAAAAACATCCAGCCAAGGTTCAAACAGCAGTAAGAGAAGTTCGAGGCTGAGGGGTTTGTAATGCTTTAAACTACACTCTGATAAAAGACCACAACCTTGAAATAATGCTCTTGAAAATAGTACAGTTAGACTGGATCCGAAATCTTCAAGACTTTCAAGTCAAGTCAAGTCAGATAATTTATATAGCGCGCTACATACCAAGAGGGTCTCAAGGCGCTTGAAGAAGGGTGGGGAATTACATGTCGAATATCCAGGTTTTAAGTTGCTTTCTGAATGCTAGGTGGTTCTTTGAGGTCGCCAGGAGAGGGTACTGGACTTGGTAGGAGCTGGAAGTGATGTCTGCTGATTCCTCTGAGGTCATTTAGTGCCCACCCTGGCTCACCTACTTCAGTTCCCCTTTTTCCATGCCCTTGATGTGGATCCGGAACTTCACCTTCCGTTGAAATCGTCAGGTAAAAAGCGAAGAAAGCATAAGAAGAAGGACAGAAGCGCTCTAGGGGTCTCCTCATCGATCTCCATCATCACCATGACCCTCGACATGGAAGCCTTAGCTCGTTCTTATCCCTACAGAGAATCCTCCGTGCACTCCTGTTTCCGTTGTGGAACCGGCTCCAGACCGACCTCCTGTTCCAACACCATCAACTGTTACAGCACTAGCAGCAGCCCTAGTGCTTCTTGACTTAACAGTGCATAGTTTGGATTCTGCAGTATTTTTCAAGTCCAGGTATGCCACATTTGCTAAAACGATGCCATCTGGCGTCCCGCAGGGCCCAATGGAGCCGCAGCAAATCCCACTCTTCATGTTATGTTATGTTAAAAAGATTTATACTGCGTGCGTCTAACTGTAGGTGTCTTGACGCTTGCTGAGCCTGAACATGCTGAGAAGGGATCTGTTAGTTGTTAAACAGCCATGTTTTAAGCTCCTTCCTGAAGGCGAGCTGGGGAGATGGCTCTAAGATGTGAAGGGAGAGAGTTCCAGAGCCTGGCAGTGCTATTGACAAAGCTGCTACCTCGGCAGTTCACTTTCTTGAATTTAGTAGTGGCAATCAATCTGGAAGTGGCCGAACTCAGATGTCGATTGGGAGTCTACCACTTAAGATTTCCCAATAAAAAGTCGGATCCTACCTGATGCAGGGCTTTGGGAGCCACACAGAGGGCCTTGAATTTTTTGAATGTGGACAAGGGGACCAGTGCAGTTTTCGAATACCTGAAGAGATCGAAAGAAATTTTGGAAGATTCAGAATTATTCTGACTGCTGCATTTTGGACCGATTAAAGCGATCGAATCCGTTTTTCCTGTAGATTCATATAGAATCCATTGCCGTAGTCCAATTTTGAGAGCACTAATGCTGAGACCACAATTTTCCTGGTATTGCTTGGAATGAAACAGGTGATTTTCCTTATCATCCTAATGGTGTGGAAAGAGGACAAGACTACTTTGGATACTTGTGTTCCAAATTTGATCTTATCATCAATAATAAAGTCCAAGTTTTTACTTTTCATCACGGGTACAGGTGATGGACCTAGGCTATATGGCCATCATGCAGGGAGGAGGTTCCGAATAGTATTACCTCAGTTTTACCTGAGTTGAGTTTTAAACAATGCTTACTCATCCATAGGCTGATGGCACCCATGCAATCATGGAGTCTTGATGGACCTGAGGAGTCTTTATCAACTGTTGATACTGCAAGCTGAGTGTCATCAGCATAGGAGGTAGTATTCAGGTTGAAGCTTTTGATCAGAGTTGCTAGTTCGGAAAGATATTTATTGAACAGGAACCTCGCAAGGTTGTGTGAATGGTAGTGAGTTATATTGGCCCGGTGTCAATATTTGAGCCCTCTCTGAAAGGAAGGATGAAAGTATTGAAAGGTCCTTGTCTTTGACTCCTATGGCATTCAAGCGGTGGACCAGAAGCTCATGGTCCACTGTAGATAGACCCAACAAAATGAGGGGCCTGATCCCCCATTATCCAGTGAGGTTCTTATTTCTTCTGTAGTTTTTATTAGGGCAGTTTCATGCTGTGATCTGCTCTAAGCCTGAACTAACTGGGGTGTAACTGATGGTTGTCAAGGATGAATTTTAGACCGCTCTGAATTAATAATCTTTTCGGCGATTTTTCATGGAATGGGAAGCCTAGAGATGGTTGGTGAGATCATTAATATCAAGATAGGGCTGTTTTATTAGGGGGAGAATACAGGCTTGTTTCCACATAGTGGGAAACGCCTCTTGCAAGACCTTTTGATTAGAAATGGAAGATAGGTTCTGCAGCAAGTTTGAGGATCCTGATAGGACATGGGTCATCCGGTGAACCTGATTTAGCTCCTAGTTGGAGAGCAGTTATTTGATCGGGGGAGGTGGATGTAAATTCCAAAAGCAGGGATAGCCAGGAGCTTCCTGATGACTCAGCTTGATAGTAACCTTGGATTTTGAGCTGTCGAATATATTAAAGATTTGGTCGAGCTTGTCTTTGAAAGTAAAAGCCAGAGTGTCACAAAATTGTTGACTATGTATGGTCGAGTTATTTTTCGGGACCGAAGTAAGCTTCGTGACCACCCGAAACAATTCCTTGTCGGAATTGGATGCATCTCTATCATTTGAGTATAGTAGAGACTTTTTTTCTTTAATAAGAAGGGTTTTATATTTGTCTAACACCAATTTGTATAACTGTTTATCTTTGGCATCATAATACTCAACATCTTTCTTACCTACTGAAGGCTTGTTTTGTTAGTCTCAGAGCTTCAGAGAGGCAGGGGCAGAAGGCTCCCATCTGTATTTATGGGACGCCGTAGGTGAAGGTAGTTTATAAAAGGTAGAATTAAGCCAGGAAGTATAGGCAGATGCTGACGAGTTAGCGTCACGAGAGATGTCCGGTTGGGTCTGCCCTTTGGAGATGTTCCTTTGAAACTGATGCTGACGCCATACTTCTTCAACCCCACAGTTTGCTTCATAGCACTGTAACCAGCGCTTTGGACTCTGCAGAAAGCGCAGCCTCCAACTCTACCTCCACCTCCACCTCCTCCGACAACATGACGTCAAGCTGCAAGTCAAGTTCACTCTTGCCGAGAGGCCCATAGGATTCTGGCAGAGGAGGCGTATAGAGCTAGCCGTCCATGAGATTTTCAGGGCTGACTCAGACCCAGTGGAGCGTAATTATGATGATAAACCCATCCAAGACTCTCTGGATTTCCAAGGACTATCCTCTGCAAGTGGGTTGGGCACCTCGCCTGAACTCGCCATGACTGGACCACCTATGCCAGAGGTTGTCCCCTTCACAAAGTGATGCTCAAAGCTGCTGAGGTGTTAGACCCGAAGCTGCCTAAAATTAAAACAAACATCCTTACTGAGGTTCTTCTTCCTTCTGTGGCGTCAGCTGAGCCTCTTCTCCCTTTCAATGATCCCCTGTTTGATCCGGTGCTAGCAACTTGAAAGCAACCTTCCTAATTGCTGGCAGTGACTCTACTAGTGGTCGCCGATATTGTTCCACACCTGGCAATCCAGCTTTTTTGTCTTCCCATCCTTACCCAGAAAGCCTGGTTATACAAGCTTCCTGTTCAGAGGCACCCTTTGGTGGTACCTTTCCAGCAGTCCCGTCTGACAAAGAATCCAAACCAAACTGATGAAGGCTTGGAGAAAGAAGTTCTTTTCACCAGGAAGCATGGCCATGGAATTACTTGGATGCTAATAGCCTGCTCGCTCACTATAATCATGCGTTATAGGACATGGTGCAAATGATTCTTCCCCATGTGAATCCTGACATAAAAGTTCACTTCAAGGAAGTGATAGCTGATGGCCAGAATGCTTTGCGCCACCTAATAAAATCTGGGATGGTTACAACGGATTTGTTAGCCTGAGCAACGGGCTGTTCCAGCTCAGTGTGCCATGACATGCTTAGCTCGGGACATCAAATTGCTCCTTAGAAGTCCAGGTTAATCTAATTTATCTTCCATTCAGTGTTGTTTGAATCTTTGGGAACAAAACTGACTTTGCACTTTAGAGGTTTAAGACCTGCAGGGCCACTGCCAGTTCCCTAGGCCAGCAGCCTTCTTCTTCAAGGGTTTACTGAGGCTTTTGCCATTTTTTGAGGCCTTAGAAAAGGGTCATCCTTTCATTCCTGCCAGTGCAGGACAGCACTCCTGCAACAGAACCCACTTGTCATGCAATACAGAAGCCATGGTAAATCATAGGCTGAGGATCTACATTGCAACCCTCCTCCTTCTCTTTCTCCTTAGCATCCAAGGGAAAGCAGAACTAGTTCACTTCCTCAACCCCACGCTAAGCCTGAGAGAGTAAGGGTGTCCTGTTTTCTGCATGCCTGGAAGACCATCACTTCCAACCAGTCGGTCTCGCAAATTGTAGAAAAAGGTTACTCCCTCCGCTACCTAGAGATTCCACCTTCTACTCCAGCATCTATCCTCCCCTCCTCCTAACCACCTGGCCATTCTGCAACAGGAGTTGTCAGTTTTCCTTAGCGAAGGGGCAGTGGAGTTAGAGCCGGAGAAGGAAAAGGGCCAAGGTTGTTACGTCCGTTACTTCCTGGTGCCCAAGATGGACGGTGGTCTCTGCCCTATCCTTGATCTCAGGAGCCTGAACTTCTTCATAAAAAGGGAGAAGTTCAAGATGATGACACCAGCTCAAGTTATATTGGCTTTGGAGGTTGGAAACTGGGCGTTGTCTCTGAACTGGCAGGATGTGAACTTCACCATCTCTATCTTGCAGTCTCATCTGAAGTATTTGAGGTTTATAGTGTGTTCTGTACTATACCAATCTGAGACACTAGCCCTTGGTTTCACATTCACACTTCGAGTCTTCACAAATGTGATTTCAGTGATGACAGCCCATCTCAGACAGTCGGACCTCCTCATCTTTCCTTACCTGGACGACTGGCTCCTCAAAGCCAGTATGCCAGAGTTGGTGTTACACCATCTGCAGTTGACAGCATCTCTGCTGTTCGACCTGGACTTTTTGATCAACGAGCCCAAGTCTCATCTGTCGCCCTTCTAAAGAATCCTGTTCACTGGGTCAGTTCTGGACACCAAAGTTTTACGTTCTTCTCAACTTCACATAGAGTCCCAGACATCCTGGAAATTATTCTATTCCTCCAACCAGGCATGAGAATTCCAGTCCTGAGAGACCTGCGGTTCCTATGTTTTTGGCTTCCTGCATTCTCCTAGTCATGCGCGCACGTTGGCACATGATGACCCTGCAGTGGTGCCCCGGCAGGCAGTGGTTACAATACAGGGAAGATCTGGCAACTCCATTGTAATATCCTCCAGCACTGAGGCGGAAGTGGCTTGATGAAGGAACAAGGCGAACCGGACGATAGGGATGGCCTTTGCTCCTCCACCAGATGATGTTTCAGCAGTGACAAATGCCTCCACCTTGGAGTGGGTTGCTCATCTGAAGATCAGGGGCCTCTACTCTCCATAGGAACAGGTGCTTTACATCCACTTGCTAGAACTGCTGATGATTCAGCTGGTGCCAAAGGCCTTCCTCTCCTCTATCATAGATCAGTCTATCCAAATCTTGACAGACAGCACGCCGGCCATGTGATATGTCAACAAGCAAGCAGAGTAGGGTCTTGCCTCCTTGGTCTGGAAGCATGGAAACTGTGGTCTTGGGCACACCACCAAGTGATGTGGCTTGTTGCCAGTCACGTATCGGGGTCTCCTCATGCCAGAGCCGACAGCCTGAGCTGGCGTCATCCTACTGATCACAACTGGTGTCTTCTACCAGGGATAGTCCAGTCTCTGACCAGTGGGGACCTTCTCATGTGGGCTTGTTTGCTTCCTCGGAAAGTGCTCAATATCCACAGTTCTGCTCCCTCCAGTAACTGTTGAGGGGAACCTTGGGAGACTTGACTCAGTTGAAGTGGAACTTTAAGGGAACTTTCAATTGCAATATGGCTCCACCCCATACCCTTGATTCCTCTGGTTCTGAGGGAGATTTGAAGAGACTGGTCCCAAGTCATTCTCGTAGCTCTGGATTGGGAGAGAAGGGTGTGGTATGCTGACCTCCTGTGCTTCTGCATGTGTCCTCCGCTGTCCCTGCTATTCAGGCTGTACCTTCTTTCCCAGTCAGAGGAAATTGTTCTGCACAATCTCTGAGGCCTACACCTATATGCTTGGAAATTGAGCAGGGACAATGGAGCTCCTTTAAGCTGCCACCTGAGGTTATAGATGTTATCATATCTGCACGTCGCCACACAATTTAAGTTGATCTATTCCGGCAGATGGGACAACTTTGTTGCATGGCATGTGGAGAATGGTGAGGATCCCTTGCCGGCCATCTTATCCCACATGCTTTAATTTGCACTGTCCTTGGCTCAGATGTGCTGTGCCGATGGCACTGTGAAGGGTTATTTAGCTGCCTCTTTCTACTGGATCAGCCATCCCTGTTTAAGTCCCCTGTTGTCATGTTTTTCCTCATGGGAGTGAACAGCCGTTTTCCCTCCCACTCCACTTTGTGATTCCTCAATCAGACTTTGGTCCTTACATTTTTGATGGGAACTCCATTTGAGCCCCTTCACAGTTGTACCCTTTGTAAGTTAACTTTGGCGCAATAACGTCTGCTAGGACAGGTCAGTGAGTTACAAGCCCTTAGCTCTTGTCCTCCTTTCACTACCTTCTTCCCAGATAAGTTGTGTTGTAAACCAGGGCTGCTTTCCTTCCAGAGGTAATCACTCCCTTCCCTCTTGCTCAGTTCATCACTCTTCTAACCTTTACCTTCCTCCTCATCCCACAAAGGAGGAGGAGCAGTTGCATTGGTTAGATCCTAGGTGAGTGGTCAACTACTACCTAAACCGCACCAAGGACAGAGATTGGTTGATCAGCTATTAATTGGCTACTGTGGTGCCAAAAATGTAAAGGTGATTCAGAAAAAGACTATCAGGATAGATCGTCCTCTGCATTAAAAGTTGCTTCGCCTTAACCAAGAAAAATCTGTCTGAGGCGATCTATGCTCATTCCACCAGAGCACAATCTACCACTTCTGCTCTTGTGCTGGGCCTTCCAATTGCAGATATTTGTAAGGCAGCGACTTGGGCCTCTACACACATTTACAAAGCACTATTGTCAGGACTCAGAAGTGAGCAGAGATGGTCACTTCGCTGGGTCAGTTCTACATAGCGTCCTAGTATAATCATCCATTAACCCTCCTCCTAGGTAGCGTATTGAGTGGAATCTGTTCTACATGTTAGGAATTTGCAGTTAGTAGTATCCTCAGAAGAATAAATCATGTACCTGTGGTAATGATCTTTATGGTGGATACTTCATCTACCTGCAGATTCCTCACTGACCCACCGCCTCTCCGTTTGATGGATGATTTACAGAAAACATTATTAAGATCTAATTTTGCATTCTTTAGGTACTGCAACAAGTTTTACTGATGTCATTTCGCCCTCTCGCCATGAAGGCTTGGAAAAAATGGAGGGCAACTGGCATTGGTATACTAGGCGGACGCTATGTGGTCTCTGTGGCTTCATCTGTTGTCTCTCCTGACGCCTACCGAGTCCAGCACTCTCTACTGGCGACCTCGAAGCTTTAAAGTTTCTGAATCCTGTCTGAGTCCTGGGATTCTTCTACAGTTGAGGATTCCTGAGGTAGAAGAGTATTCACCAGAAAGATCTTTACCACAAGTAAGAAACATTGGGTGTCTTTTTATCATGTGTTTTTTGGCATACAGTTGTATAATTACCCCACCATATCTGACTAGGTTTATGGCAAAACTTGAACGAACATGGCAAAAATGTATTGCGTACAAAAACTGGATGCAAAACACTGAATCAGTGATGCTGCTGGTCTGACTCCTAGTATCATCTTGGCCATCTCTGATCTGGTCGAGTCATTAGGGAATTCTCCAGTACCAGTTGCAAAGTGTAATTTCTTAACATCTCTGATTAGAGTTCAACCTGGCATGTGGCCCTCAAGTGCAAGATGTTTATATCAACTGAAAGTTTTGAAAATCATTTTTTTGTTGTTGAGCGTTTTGCACAGGGTACAAGAGGTAATTACTGTGGTCTCATCCTAGATTGATTGTACTGAGCTTGCTTATTTTGTCTTTCATCCTACAAACTGCCCTGTTTCCAGATCTTGTGTGTTATGTCTTTTGAAATGCCAAGATTGTGAAATGCCAGCTCTGGCTCAGGTATGTGTGTGAAATCATTTTGTGATGCTGTGTATGCTTAATTGTGCCATTCACTAGCTGGGTCCTCTCATTTGATGAAACAATGTCGGAAGTGGGCACTTCTGAGCCCAGGTAGCCAGGTGCTGGAAATACGAACATGAACACACCGAGATTTAATAATATCTATTTAACTATGTGTCATGTTCTTATAACCTTCCTGGTTCTTTTATAAGCTAATTGTATCTCCTTTTTCCAAGTACAATTTGATTCAGTATGAAGAGGCCAGTAGTTTTTCTTCATTGTGCTTTGCTCTATAAATCTCACCTTAATATGTACTTGTTCTAGGATGCAGCCAACCTCTTCCCGTTGCTCCACCACAATGTTTTTCATTCCCAGAGGTTTGACCACTTTCTAGGATTCTGGCATATCTACACAATTGTGAGGCAAGCTGTAGAGGAGCTTACATTTACTCTAAATACTAAATCGTGGCCTCCTTGTAGTGAGTGCCACAATGTTATTTCCAGTACTGCTTGTTCATCTCTTTCACTTGTACAACCCTAATGCCCTGTTTTTGTAACCCAACAGTTGGAGAAAGCAGGAAAAGAAAAGCTGCTCACTCTGGACCAGGTTCTGAGAAAAAGACCGCTTGCAAAGAGGTGCATGGGAAAGCAAAAGGGAAGGTTGATGAGAGCACGGAACAAAGAACAAATGCTGAAAGTCAGTTGTGGTTTGGAAGTAATCCAGAGTTAGGTAGGGAAAGATCTGCTGAAAGCGACAGTGCTTGCATTCTCCCAGATAACGGCAATTTCCAGCAAGAAACTAACAGCCTAGTGAGGTCTGATGACTCTGGTGATTTCGAGAACAGTCTGTGGAATGCAAAGCTCAAATGTCAACCAAACACACAGTCGAATTTCAGACCATATGCATGGACCGAATACGAGACCTTTTTCAATACAGATACAGAACATTCTAGACCTCAGAAAACACAGATAGAAGAAAGACCATATCATTGCACAGTGTGTGAAAAGAGCTTCTTGCGGAAGCAGCATTTTATTCAACACCAAAGAAGTCACACTGGAGAGAGACCTTACCAGTGTAATAAATGCATGAGAAGATTCAGTTTGAAAGGAAATCTCAATAAGCATCAAAAGAGCACATCACGATGTGCAAAATCCCAAATGGGAAAACTCCTTGTTCCATCAGCGGCACATCCCTGAATGAGGATAGCATGGAAAGAATTTGGAGGAGAGATGTATAGAAAAGTACTGTAGATGGAAAAAATGGTTGGAGTCCCCTCATTTGCATGGAGGCAGTGCAGAATGAATGATTGCGACCTAAGTCATGAAAATGTCTAAGTGATGGAAGGACAACTGATATACTCCGTATCAATGGTCTAGCCGACCGCTCTAGATCCAAAAGTAATCCCATGTTAGGGGGAAAAGTAGAAGAGAACCCTGTACAGCTCTAAAAGAAATGCATTCCATGGACCCAAGTTGCCGGAAGAAGGCTAAAAATCTCCAAACACAAGTAGAATCCAAAAAGAGTATTGTAAAAAAAGAGGTGAAACTTAAAGAAAATATTAAAGTTCATAGTGAAAACAAGGCACTCCTCAAGAACTCGTATCAGGGAGATCTCATGATGTTTACAGCACAATCTGAAAGAAGCAAACTCGTATCTTTGCTGTTGTGCCACCTATAGCACACTGGTGAGAGGATTTAAATACCTTTCTAGTCACAGTGGACCATAGGAATCATCTCCAAAGGCCAAGCTGCCACTGTCCTCAGCTAGACATTATCACAGCCAATAGGCAAATCTGTGTGGATGGAAAATGCGTTACCATGGACCATAATTTTTGTTGTAGGCACTCCTTTCGTGCTTTCACCACTCCCGTTAGTTCTTTATGCATATGCATAGGTATCCCTGTGCTTGTGGTTTGACAACATTTAGAAGTTGATGAAATCTTGTATATGGCCACTTTACCAATGTGATGTCCTGGTGCGTATGGAGGGCAAAAATTTGACTTAAAGGGTCAGTGGTGGGCAGGACCCCCTCCTTTACGACGTCTTCCTTCTGCATGAGAACCTGCTTCCTTATTGCACCCCCTGATTTAACATGGTAATGTATGGTAAAAACACTGATTAACCGATTTTATGGTGGTAAATTCACTGCCATAAAAAGACCATTTCAGTCCGGAAAATGTACAGATGCACCATTATCAGGCAAGTGCATTGTTGAGGGCAGCCATATGCATGACATGAATGCTGACAACTGGGAGGTTGAACACCAAGAGTTGCCATATAATTCAGGAACCACTGAGGAGTTTTCCCCTGGTAATGTACACATATACCATAGTGTACACCTCTACTATCCGGCATGACTGTTCGCCACCTCCCATAACATTGAACAGTATGACTTGTCTTGCAGCTGGAAAAGAGGGGTGTTAGGCAGAGGTCACGGAGAACCAGAGCAAATGCTTGGTACAGCCCAAAACACATACGTGACTGCATCATGAGAAGTCCATGAAAAGGCAAAAGTATGTTAGAAGTCAGACAAACTGACATTGTTCGGCCACAAGAGACATGACCGTGGCTGTGGGATGTTGCATTAAAACATCAATACAGGCTTTGTTCACTCGTGCAACCTCATTGCCAGGTGTTGTAATATGATGAATCAGAAGGACTAAGGCGTTCAACGTCCTGCTCCATCTACACTAGCCTAGCAAGTCTGCGTACAAAATGAGGGAGTCCAAGCAAGGATCTGATTCGCTCAACTTCAGTTGAGAACACACACAGTGAGCAAAAATATGCTTTGAGATAGAAAAATGTGGTATGCTTGAGGCATGAACATCATCAATGCACGTGTGTACACAATGCCTATTGGGAAACACCATACAAAGAGTAGGACCAGTGGAATCTGGCATGCACACACAAGCATGCATATTAACTTCCTCTGTTTACCTGTGTAAGCAGATGACCAAGAACATATTCTGTGTCACAAACTGAGAACATGACAAGCAGAACAAATATCACCAACCTCTGCGTCAACGGAAACGGTTTTGTATCCTGGAACAATGGCGTGCGAGGTCATTTCCAGGTATTAGTCACATGATGTGATTTCTCTAACAAACATTAAAAGCAGGTAATAATCAGTACCCACCTCTTTCTCAGAGTTTCGTGCTTACTTTATTGGCATGTATCTTTATTTTAATTATTTTCACCTTCATGGCAACATGACCTTGGTGAGCAATTTTGTAAAATATACAGCACAAGATCAAATGACACCCCATTTTCAGTACATGCATGAAGGCAAGGTTGTGCCACTCTTTAGCAAGAAAGGGAAATTTGTGTTCACTAGGAAGAAGACTGAAACCTGTACCGAGCTGTGAAGAGAGGTTTTATGTGGGTCATTTTTGCCAGTGTATTTGTGTTTGCACTGTGAGGCTGTACTCATGGTTTAAATGGGTGGACAGCGTTCCTCATACAAATAGTATGGCACATATAGTGAGGGTAATACCCGAAGTAGGCTTGGTAAGTTAAGAATAAGTGATGGGGTTTACTTTCAAATTACCCATGTTCTCTGGTTGTCTGTTGCTGAATGTTAATTTTGGGCAGTACCATGGAGTCGGGGAGCACGCCGGGAAGCCTACTACAGACAAATGGGTACAATCTAGGGCTTCACACTTGCTAGAATTTTGGCAATCCTGTAGATTCCTGCTTTGATATGGTTGAGGGTGGTAGGTTTGGCATGGAAATGAATGGTATGTATAACAAGTTGCAGCAGATAGGTTAGCATTTGCTCCATGGCTGCTGAATGCCACCTTTGACATGTTATTTTCAATTCCTATTGTGATCTGGACATGACCAATTTTCCTATTCCCGGAATGCACAGCATCCCAGCAAACTCTCACCATCCACATGCCCCTACACATTTGATGTTTGGGGATCACTGACTCTCCTCAAGTAAAGCACAGGAAGCGAAGAATATAGGTCAACTTCTGTGGCCAAAGAAAAAATGGAGGGACTGGATAGTTGCTACAAGTAGCTAAGGACATTCCACCTCATAAACATTTTTAGCACAGTGACATGGGCCGCCAGGGTATGATACTGGACAATAATGTCACTGTCAGTTGCTCCCTGTTATGCCGCATTGCTGATTCCAGACATTCTTGAAGAAATTGAAATCAACTGCCTTGAGAATTTAGACTTATCTACCTTATAGTAAAGAAAAGATTACATTAAATCAAATGGCTAATATTGAAGAAACAAGCCTAAATAGATTTCTACTTAATTTGGATTTGAGCCCTAATCAAGCGATAATGTATAGTTAGTGTTGCAACACACATGTTGGCTTGAGCAGAAATCTAAAATCAATAAGTATTTGGAGAATAAAGAAAGAACTCTTTTTACAAAAAGATCCTTTTTGGCCAGTATTACTTTCAGGCTTTGAATTTTGTCTTCTTAAAGCCAATATGACTGGAACAGTCCAGCCTGAACTGCCAGACCACGTCCTTCCTGAACCGAAACCCACAACCCAGGACCTATTAGGGCTAATCAGCTTGGTAAGCTTGGATCCAGTGGCAGAGTATGAACATGACCAACATCTGTGCATACCCGTCCCACATAGGACGACTGTTAGACCAGTTATCCTTTAAGTGGTTTCCTCTAACTTTTTGCCTTCAGACTCTGATGACTTCTTTTATGCTGGCCTTAGGAGTTTGTGCACTTTACACTGCTAACCAGTGCTCAAGTGTTTGGGCTCTTTCCCTAGCATGTGGTGATATTGGCTTATCTTGAGTTGGCACATTTAATTTACTTATAAGTCCCTAGTAAAGTGCAGTGCAGGTGCCCAGGGCCTGTACATTAAATGCTACTGGTGGGCATGCAGCACTGATTGTGCCACCCAAGTAGCCATTTAAATATGTCTCAAGGCCTCCCATTGCAGAGCTAGTGTGTGCAGTTTTAAACTGCCATGTCGACCTGGCAAGATGAACCCATTGCCAGGCCAAAACCTTCCGTTTTAGGTCGAGCCTAGACCTGTAAGCAACATGAAGCATTGCTTGCTGTCTGCTCGACAACTATTGTTGCCCGTTTCTGGGAATGTAGACACGAGTCGGACGCGCGCTTTTCCAGTGTCAGTTTTGTTCGGGAGTGCGCTGCTGGCTGCTTGTAAGCAGACACACACACACACATACAGAACCCCCCCCCGCCGTCGCGCACACATACAGAGACACACACCCCCACCCCTCCCCCCGCCGCCGCCCACACACGAGCGCACCCTCCAGCACAATGGCATTTTCCTCGCAGCACTGAGACCGCTTCCCCGGCCGCTTCGTAGCTGAAGCATGACTTTAATTACCGTGTTTGCATCCTTTCACCTCCTCGTCTGCTGACCCTTGGATCCCAGGGCCAGCCAGGGTGCTCTGAGTGCTGGCCGAGGCACGCGAGCCTCCTCTCCCCAACGTGTGCGTCAGCTGCGGCGCCTCCTCTCTCCAGAGCGCGCGCCACCTGCGGCGCCTCCTCTCCCCAGCGCGCGCGTCACCTGCGGCGACTCCTCATCCCCATGCAGCAGGCACATGGCGCCGATAAAGTAGCTGGCTTTGCCTCCTCCCGTATATTTAGACGTCTACGCTCAAAGAAGAAATGCTTCTTACTTGGTCAGCATGAGTGATACCTGGTATTTTGACTATTTCTGTGGCACACAGAATAGATTGTCGAAATATCTCCCCCAGGCTATTCAAGGGGCGGAACTAGTGCTTAGAGAACATGTGTGCCGTACAAAGCACACCGAAAATTAAAACAACGGGCAAGCGCTGCTCTGATAGTATCTGGGGAAATAAATGAGGTTTTGAGGCGTGCCTGGCACACAGCGGGGAAGGGTACGTCCCTCTACCTCCCATATTCCCGCTCTCTCCTGGCCCGTCCGCCCACACAATCGCTCTTGACACAGGATCGTGACAGATATAAAGCAGACATCGGGCTCTGCAGAAAGGGCAGGAGCAGCGCACACCCTCTGCAGAGAGAGGAGGAACCGTGACAGGCACCACAGACCGGACAGGAGCGAGGGGACCGGGGCACGGGGTTTTCCTCTACCCGAGAGGAAGACGAGGGACGAATGTAAAGACCTTTTATGTGCCCCTAGTCTGCCACCCGCATTTCTCTCGTGAACGCTTGTGATCTCTAGTCAGTGCCCTGTTTCTCATAGCCTTCTCCCTATTTAACTAGGCTGTCTTCTGTACTCCTCTAGTCACTCCCTTGTGTTTCTTTAGTCATCTACCCGTGGGCTTCTCGGCTGCATCTTGTGTTCCTCCAGTCTGTCCCACGTATGCTCCCGTGCTTCCTTAGTCTGCCTCTTGGTTTGCCCCTGTGCTTGTCTAGTGCTTCGCTGACTTCATCTGGTTGGACCCGATGCTTGATTAGTGTGTCCCTGTGTTCTGCTAGGTTCCCTCCATTCCCTGGTGTTCTGCTAGTTTGCCCAGTGCTTCCCTGGTGTGCCCATATGTTCTCCTGGTTTGCCCCATGCTTCCCTAAAATGCCCATGTTCTTGAAGTGTGACCACTTGGTTTACTAGAAAGGCCCTTGTCCTACTAGTTTGCTTCTATGCTTTACCAGTGCTCTCCTGCAGTCTGCTAGTTTGCCACTACTTCCCTAGTGTACTTCTGTCCACTGCTATCTTGCCCCCTGTGCTTCCTAATTTGCTCCTCCTGCATTCTTCTAGTTTGCCCCTGTTCTTCCCTAGTGCGCACCTGTGTTCTGCAAGTTTGCCCCTTTGCTTCCCCAGTGCACTCCTGTATTCTGCTACTTTGCCCCTTTGCTTCCCAAGTGCTCACCTGTATTCTGCTACTTTGCCCCTTTGCTTCCCTAGTGCACTCCTGTGTTCTGCTATTTTGCCCATGTCCTTCCCTAGTGTGCTCCTGTATTATGCTAGTTTGGCCTGTGCTTCCCTAGTGCGCTTCTGTAATGCTGTGGTGGCGCTGAGCGATGCTGTGGTGGCCTTCAGCGATATTGTTGTGTGCTGAGTTATGCTGTGGTGGTGCTGAGTGATGCTGTTGTGGCGCTGAGTGATGCTGTGGTGGCGCTGAGTAAAAAAACTAATGCAAAGCATTGTCATTCACAATGCCAGTAACTCAAACTTTAATGCTGCGAGACCTATTGCATTGTAAATGCTTGTTAATACATATAAGTCAGCCCTAAGGAAGGTGCTGGACAAACCCATAGGGCATGCTCCAATGTATTTCAAAATCTGAACATGTCCTTTTTAAATTTTACATGTCCTGGTATTGAAACCTCTTAAATTAGTTTTTCACTACTGCAAGGCCGATATCTCCTGTAGGACAACATTGGGGTTACCTTGATACATTTTATAAGTGTAATTTCCAGTTGGAACGATTTCATTGGTTCAAGTCGGGTGTCTCGGGATTCCTAATTTAAAATCCTAACTTATGATGAAGTCGGATCGATATTACAATTCTGAAAATACCACTTTTAGAAAGTTGCAAAAACAATAGATGATGGATGGAATGCTAAACAAATCAGACATTCACCCCCGGTCACAGATCTGGGTTAAATCCATAGTTTATTAGCATACCATGTCATTCCAGATTGGACCCAGCCATATGCAGATCAGTCTTGACTCTGCTCCCCATGGGAACAGTCCTGCCTGAACTGCTATGCCAGGTCCTATCTGGGCCAGAAACGCGCATCCTGGGACCAGTTTCGGGTATCACCCTTCATCAGCCAGACTATCTTGTATCTGGTACCCACGTCTAGGCATACCCTTTCCAATTAGGGTGACAAATGCAAAAAGAACAGATGATGAATGGAATGCTGAACAAATCGAACATTCACACCCAGTCAAGAGATCTGGGATAATATTGTGCTTGCTACGCCACCAGATTCCAGCTTTTGTTCCGCCTTCTGTCCATCATTTGTGTGTAGAATGATTTGATTTACACCACCTTCCCATATCTAAGACCAATTTGAGTTTAAATTCTCCCTGATTGGCCTTTTTGCGTTTACCAAATGTATTCTCATTCTGTTGTCTGTTACCTCATCTGCAAAGATGGAGTTTGAACTGGCCTACTTGGGGAGCTATAATCTGGTCCAGCTCAAGGAGTTTTGTCAGAAGAGGGGGCTGCCCACAAAGAGGAGCTCTAAAAAGGCAGAGCTCCAGAAGACCTTGAGGGCATGGGCAGTGACCCACCATTCGCCAATAGATGATGAGGTGGTTGAGGAAGGATCAGAGCAAGACCAACAGGAGGAGCTTAAAGTACAGTCTGTTTGGGGGGGGGATAGGGGGAGGGGGGGTTAACCTACTCAGAGGATTGGACATCCCTCCCTGTGCAGGGAACAGTGTCTCTTCCAGGGGCCTGACCCCAAAGGATTTGGAAGACTGAAGGGAGGAAAGAAAGTTCAAGCTGGAGTTGGTTAAACTAAAGTTTGAGGCTGTGAAAGACTTGGAGGAGAGAACGTTGGTGCTATCACAAGCTGAGTGTAAAGGAGCTGGATCTCAAGGCCAGGCAGGCGGAGTCCAGCATTAAAGATGGCAGCGTACCTGCAGTGCCCTCTGGAGATTAGCGGAACCACATCCTTAAAGGTCTGTTACCTGACTTTGTTGTGGTAGACAATATTGGTAAGTTGTTTGAGGCTTATGAGATTGCCTTACAGATGCAGAAGATCCCTGCGGAAGGTTGGGACTAGGCTGTGTAGGTATATCCCTAGCGAGGGGAGGGACACCTTACTGGCCCTAGAGAAGGACAGGGTGAGATATGCCCACATGAAGGAAGCTCCTGTCAGCAAATATGGTCTGACTCCAGAAATGTATAGGCTAAAGTCCAGGGACAGTCAGAAACTGGCCCTGCAGACCTGTGTGGATTGTGTTTATTCCTTTTGCAACACACTGGATGGTTGGGTGAAGGGCAGTTAAGTAAAGGATTACCAGGGGCTGCACAATTTGATTGCACAGAAGCACATGTTCAGTCTTTGTTTTGCTGGTCTGCACCAACACCTGATTGACAGGAAACTCTCTGACCCCGGGGAGTTTGCTTAGGAGGCAGACGCTGGGTCAGCAATAGGGTCCATAGGATGGTATCTTGGGGGATCACCACAAGGGTTGCATGGTCCCCATCAGAAGAAGGATGAGCGAGATGAACATGAAAACAGGGAGTTCTCTAAAGGGTCCAATACTAGTTTCTCGGGTCAGGACAGCCATCCCTCAACTGATAAGAAGAAGAGATGATTCCCTGACAATAAGTCTTCAGGAAAGGCAGCCCCCCAAGTCCTATGAGTGGCAACAGGAAGGGCACTACCAGTAGGATACCAAGTGTCCCAAGCTGGCACAATCCGCCTCCAGTGGGCTGTCACTGGGATTGGCTAGTGTAACGCTTGGGGAGGAGATTGTATGAGATAGTGTGGAGCACCTAGCAGAGGTAACCCTAGTGTGCCCTGGGTGACCGACAACTCACATGCCTAGTAATACTAGGAAGTATAGGCAGTGGGTCACCATCAATGGGTAGAGAGTGAAGGCTCTGAGAGACACTGAAGTCAGCATGACAGCCGTCAGATGTCATCTGGTGACCTCAGATTAGTGCTGATGAGGGATGAAAATCCCAAACTGTTCGGGTGGTCCATCTCCCTTCAGGGTATGGGCTTTATGGTGGAACTCCGTCCTGGAACAGACCACCCCAATGCTGAAGGTATCTCCAGGTTCTTCTGCCTTAGTGAAGAGAACTTCCAAGCGTTTGGGTAGTTCTCCCCAGTTTTAGCTGGGGAACACGTGTTGGACATGGCATCCTTCGATTGTTTCCCTTAACTGTTTGCCTTCAGACCTCTGCTGACTTCGTTTTGGCTGGCCTTGGGATTCTGCACACTTTAGCACTGTTAACCAGTACTAAAGTGCTTGGGCTCTTTCCCTAGCACATGGTAACATTGTCTTATTCCGAATTGGCACATTTAATGTACTCCTAGGTCTCTAATTAAGTGCAGTACAGGTGCCCGGGCCTGTAAATTAAATGCTACTAGAGTGCCTGCAGCACTGATTGTGCCACCCACTTAAGTAGCCCTTTAAACATGTTGTAGGCCTGCCATTCCAGAGCCTGTGTGTGCAGTTTGAAACTGCCAAGTTGACTTAGTAAGTTAAACATGTTGCCAGGAACTGACCTTTCTTATTAATACATATGTCAACCCAAGGGTAGGCGGTGGACAGCCCAGAGGGCATGGTGCAATGTATTCCAAAAACAGGACATGTCTCTTTATATTTTACGTGTCCTGGTAGTGAAAAACTCTTAAATTAGTTTTTCACCACTGCAAGGCCTATATCTCCAATAAGATAACATTGGGATCACCTTATTATATTACATATAAGTGTTATATTCAAATGGGAAGATATAACTGGTTTATTTCTTGTCTCTTGAATCCTAATTTAAAATCCTAACTTATAGTGAAGTCCGATTTTAAATTGCAGTTCTGAAATTGCTACTCTTATAAAGGTTTTTATAAAAACAACGGGGTTGACCCTGTGTCCCTCAGAACCTGGGTAATATGTAATTTAAACAAATAACGGTTCTGTTGGGTTCAAACAGCAAGCAATTTGTCCAAACAGTTATTTTACACTGCTCCTAAATAGAACCAACATAACACCTCCAAAGCACTATCTCAAATCCTTATAGTAAATAATGAAGGAAGAGCTATATGTTACTTTATAGTTTCTTTATATCGTTCTTTATATCAAAAAAGTCATTTCTATACATTATATACATATAACTATCATCATATCAAGTAAAGTGCAAAACCAAGTGACAATAGTGAATAGTGTACTTGTGATAAACAGAATATATCCAAAGTTTCATGTAGAAAAACTGTACATGTATATACAAAATATCATTTCATACGGCCATCAACTTATACAATCTGAGAACCCTATTGTTTCTTTCAAATTTGTTGGGGGCTCCGAGTTTGAGTGGCCTGTGAGTAGATGTCATCTTAGAGTTGAAAAGCGGAAGAGAGTATCTTTTAAGAATAACATCCCGTCGTTTAAAAAAATCAGTTCATAATCTTAGATCACACTAATTTTGGGGATTTCGGTATTTGCAGAGAGAAGGGAATCTGAATCTCATAAAAAATGAGGTCAAAAAAGAAATTGATAAATAAACTAGGACTTTGCACACCAATTTTAAAGCGCTATAGATATTGAGCGAAATGTGCACTATAATAATCTTTAATATTAGGTAGAGAATGCCCAGATGCATCCTGAAAATAAAGATTCTACTTTTGAGAAAAAGGCTGCAGGAAGAGAACATGGAATAGTTGAAAACAAAAAATTGAAGAGTGGAAGCACAGACATTTTGATCAGGGCCACCCGACCCAAGATTGATAACGGCAAAGGACTCCATCTAGCAAACATAGAGTGTATTTTCCGCAAAAGAGGTTCAAAATTAAGTGTGTATAAATCTGAGACCGAAACAGAAAAAAAATCCCTAAATATCTTTTTGGCCTTGAATTTATACATCCAACTAGCTCTGGGTGTAGATTGGAATCCTTACCTCCACAAACTTATAGTTCGTTTTTTTTTTATTGATCCGATAGCCGCCCAAGGTTTCAAATTCCTCAAAAAGCTGTAAGGCACAGACCTGAGATTTAATATCCGGTTTAATTAAAAGCATGATGTCGTCTGCATACATTTTAATTTTTGCCATAGTGGGAATCGGAGGGACTATATTCACAGATTACGAATTGCTATGGCTAAAGGCTCAATAAAAAAAGCAAAAAGAATAGGGGACAAGGGACAGCCTTGCCGAGTCCCTCGCTGAACCTGTGCCTACTAAAACCAAATTAAAAATTATCTTAGCTTTGGCACCAGTGTACAAATTTTAAATTAAACTAATAATCTGTGGGGGAATTCCAAAATGTGCCAAAATAACAAATAGTATTGTCCAAACCACCAAATCAAAAGCCTTTTCTGCATCAAGCAGTAAAATTAAAGCAGGGATCTTTTTAATCTCAAAATAATCTAAAGCCTCCACCGAAAAATGAGTGTTAGTTACAAGTTGGCGGCCTGCAATAAAGCCATTCTGATCTGGGTGAATAAGATCCGCAGCAGCTATGGAGTTAAACCGCAAGGAAAGCAATTTAGTTGTGATCTTATAATCAGTATTCAGTAAGGTAATAGGCCTATATGAATTGGGGCCTTTAAGGTCTTTGCCCTTTTTAGGAAAACTAACCACAGAGCCTTCCGCGAAAGAATTTGGAACTTGCCCACTGTTTAGCATAGAGTTTAACAGCTGAAGTAATAAGTCGGAAAAAGAGTCAAAGAAAACCTTAAAAAATTTGGCTGGCAGGCCATCCGGGCCACAAGCCTTGCCCATTGGTAAATCTTTGACTACCAGTTCTAACTCAGCGTTGGTAAAAGGAGTTAACATTGCTTCCTGATCCTCTTGTGCAAGAGATGGTATTTCATATTTATTAAAAAAATTCCTGAGTTTTGCTTGATCTATATTTTGACGTTGAGTATATATTTTTTGATAATGTGACAGCATTATAGTACCTATTGCTACGGCTTGTGATATCTCTGTGTGTGTGTAGTAGGACATTTTAACACACAAATCTTGTTCGCAGCAGCTCGTTCTTTCGCCTGCCAGGCCAAAAGTTTAACAGTGAAATTGCTCTCCTCATATATCTTCTGAGATTGTCTACGAAATTGTTCCTCACTCTGTTTAAAAAAATTTGCACTAAGTTCACGTTTTGCTTCATTAAGCTTATTTTTCACAACACTAGAGGAATCAGATTGCCGTAATAGGTTTAAGGCATTTATTTTGTGATCCAGTGAATCTCTTGCTTGCTTAACAGCACTCCATTCTGAAGCATCCTTGCTGATTAGAATGCCACAAATGAAGGCTTTCAATGAATCCCACACAACATGGAGAGGGGCGGTATCTGAGTTGCGTATAATAAAATCTGAAATCTCCAATTTTAATGTTTTAATCCAATTCTCATCCTGTAAATATACCTTATTAAATAACCATCTTTTAGGGATTTTATCGACTTCTCCTGCCACAAATTCAATGACTAACATAGCATGGTCCGAAAACCCATTATGCATCAACTTTTGACAGGAAAACTCTAATTGCGTGGAGGCTAAAAAAAAAATCAATCCGAGACGAGGATTTATGTCTTCCTGACCAGAAGGTAAACTCTTTTTTTTGTGGATTATCTAGACGCCAAGGGTCACAAAGATCTAGTGTAATTATATTCTGGCTAATAGATCTTCGAGATTTAGGTTTAGGCTGTTTTTTAGAATGCACAGTTGAGGCTAATTTTACATCCATCAAAATATTAAAATCCCCTCCAATTACAATGTCCCCCCTAATCATATAAAGTGATTTGAAATAAGTCATCATATTTTTGATTCCAATCATCCACTGGGGCATAAAAGGAAACAAAAGTAATTGGCCTATGTGTGCCACTCACTGAGCATGTGGCCCAACACCATCGTCCTTCCCCATCTTTTTCAGTTTGGAGAATCTCAACATCCAAATTACGATTTAGAAAAAGAGCCACCCCTCGTTGAGATTCGAAAGCGCATGAAAACCCTTGATATGAGGCCCAAAGTTTAAACATGGAAACATTATCAATTTTTGTAGCAGGAATATGGGTTTCTTGCAGCATTACAATGGATGGGTCCTCCGTTCTAATCCAGGACTCAATAGCTCGCATTTTTTTTTTGATTGTTCAGTCCATTGACATTAAAAGAAATTATTTTTAAGCCTCTACTAGTCATTGTAAAGAAAATACTTCACTGCCTTCAGAATAAATGATTCCCTTCATTATCGTCCTTAAGCCCTTTTTCCATCCAAATGAACTTCCAACCTTACCCAAAGAAACTTGCATTTTTTCATTTTTTCTCCCCCCCCCCCCCCACCTCACCCATGCCATCCCCTCCACCCTCTTACGCCCTACCTTGTGGCCCTGTTCCCTCCCTTCTTCTCCTTGCCACGCTGGCCACCAGGTACTAACCCCTATCTTAGAGGTGCCTTGTTGTTGCACCCCTTACCCTCGTGACATCCTAGTTCCTCCCTACTCCTCCATCTCCCCCGACCATGTAACAGTAACAAAAGAAAAAAAGCGAATATGCACACGAAAGCTGATACCTAAGATCATATTAACCCTGTGTAATGCTATCCAATAGCCCCCTTGCTTCGTCCACCTCCGTAAACATATAGAATTTACCATTTACCAAAACATTTAACTTAGATTGCTGCGCAATCATAGCTTGTGCGCCTTTATCTTTGAATAATTGAAGTATCTTAACAAATTATTTTCTCCGTCTTGCGGCAGCAGCAGACATGTCTGAAAAAATCCGACATTTGGTAGTGGGGTTCGCCGCGAATTGTCTTTGCTTAAACGCTACAGAAAGAATAGTCTCTTTAACACGCACATCAGAGAAATTCACTAAGATGGTTCGGGAATACGTAGAGTTCAGGGGCTGATGAGTTGGGACTCTGTGCGCACGAGTAATAGTCAAGTCTCCTTTAAACTCGGGAAGGACCTCATGAAGGAAAAAAGAAGTAATCCATTGTTTCATATCAGACCCCTCGCTTTTCTCCGGAACCCCTACAATTCTCAGATTCGACCTTCTATTATAATTTTCCAGGTCATCAAGTTTAGATTCAAGATCTTTGGAGATTTTTGATACGCTTGCGGTGTCCTTCTTTACTTCTGCTAGATTTCCTTCTAGCCCCGAAATTCTGGTTTCAGCCTCTTGAAGACGAGCGGGAAATGAGGTCATTGAGTCTTCCATTTTATCCAAACGTTGATTAATCACAGCGAGCTCCGCCTTTTGAAATTGCTTCATCTCTCTCACTTCGCTTAAAATCAGATTAAGCATATCTTTTACTGATATCTGAAAGTCTCCTGTTGTGTCCGACTCTATTTCAGAAATCTCCTTCTGTGCCTTAGATACATCACCTGAGAGCAAACTTGATTGAATTGGAGCAGAGCTGAGTTGTGAGCTGACTGAGAAAGTTAGGGGTATAGCCTCAGTACCCGTATCACCAGCTATTACCTCGTGTTCATTGGAAATTGAAGGGCCCGTTGAGTCAGCCGTCAGATCCGTAGTCAAGGTTACAGAAGGATTAATAGCAGGTACCATAGATTTCCTTTAGAAAAAAGTAAACTGTTTAGTGACTTTCGAGATTTTTGACTCCCCAAGTGTTTTCGCCTCTTTAAGTATTTGTGAGCCATTCTGATTAGGGCCCTCGGTGGCAAATGTCGCTTCCTTCACTTTTGGCCCTGAAGTCCCAGACTTGTCCACTGCCTTAGCCAACTCCATATCCGGGGTAGGTGCTTCCCTTACTATATTATCACCAGGGCTCTCAACACAGATCAGCTTGGCACAGATAGACACAATTTCGGGGTACTCCTCTTCCCCCTCACCGGAGCTCTCCGAGTTTTCAATAGAAGAGGGTCCTTTATCCCCTACCACACCAGCACTATTAGCCGCTTCTACACCTTCTTTAATTTGTTGACGATGCGCTCTTGCTTTGGCACGAGCGGTTAATTGTTTCCCCATTTCAGATTGTCGGGGCTCAAATTTGTTATCAAAAAGCAAAACGCACTCTATCCATTCCCCCTAGGGCTCCTTCTACCCGTAAATTAGGGGCATCTATGGCATTCCTAGGGAACATACCATTTGATGACATCTGTAAAGCAGCTCAAATCAAAACACACAAGGTAGGGGAGGGCCTGAGGGGATCGTGTTTATAGACTGCTTTGGTACCTTGTCCCCCAACTAAGTACTAGACAACACGAGAGATACCAGAAGTCTGCTTACAGGAACCTAAGTAGTGTTCACTCTGTAAAACAAAACCAACAGGTTAATGTATAGGTCATAACAATCCTGATAGATGTATGACTGCAGGAGAAGAGGAAAACTAAAGAGATAGCCTCAAAGGTGCTAGAAAAATCCCCATCAGCCCGCTCAATAGCGGAGCATCGTCATCTGGGTAGTATGGTTGACAATTGTGGTATCCAGTGTGCCCTTCCTTAGGAACAACCCAAGGCTAGCAAAACTTGGACCATCATGTTGACCCTCAACCAATAGAGATGCAGACTGAAAGGGTTAAGTTGCAGTGCTCAAAGAATTGTGAAAAAGGAAAGGAAAAAACTTTAAATCCAAGTGTTCTAAAAATACCTACCTTGATGTCATTGGAAAAACTTTATTGGGTCTGACCATCAAGGTGGTATGGTTAAAAGCAGAGTGAAAAATAGCATGCAAGGAATTGCTATTCACCATGAATCTTATTTGGTCGACATGTTTCAGCCTAGATAGGCTTTCTTCAGGACCTATGATGCACTACTGCAACAACAACTTACTGTGTCAAGGAAACTAATAAGTGATACCAACTCCTCAATGTTACAGAGTCGGAGTGTCTTCTCCTGCATGTGAAGAAATGAACAGATACAAATGGCAACCATTATTGCTATTTTTCAAGAAGCTATCAAGTGTACAGTACACTGATTACTCCCTTGTTAATCTACTCACCCAAATTGTAGGGAGGAATTGCCTCACCTCACCTGGCACTAGCTCACAGTGAAGGAGGCCACGCACTAAAGTGAAAAGAAGAGAAAAAAGGGTAGGGTACATACGTTTCATTTAGAGATCCACAAAAGGGACTGTTAGTCCTACAGTTTAGCCTGTCATGGCAACTACAGTGTGGCAACTGCGGGGGGTAAAGGATAGCCATAATACACCTTGACATAAGGGCATCCTATTCTAGTCATTAGTGAAAGGCCCATATTTCGGGGTGACTAACAAACATCTTATTTGCCCGATTGAAAAAAAGGGGTGACCAATATGGTCAGTGCCTCCCCTCAGGACATCCACTTAATGATCAAGGGCAGCACCTGCACCCAGATCAGAGTCTCCTTAAAAAAGAAACTGCAAAGATGTAAAAGTAGAAAATGCAATTTCAAGAGAGACTCCCTGGTGTCCAGATTCTTAGCGAAGAAAGGGCAGAGTCCTGGACTGGCTCAATGCTATGCCTCCTCTCCATCATAGGGAATCAGGAAAACCAGGGGAAAACCAGCGAGAGACCCCTGTCCTCACCTCTCCGTCGTTGCCTCGCTCCGAATAGTGAGCCGAGGGGGAGGTGAAGACAGCGTGTGTCAAGCAGCAAGAAGTACAATGACTGTAAAGCAGCTACATGGTCTACTCCGCACACATTTACAAAACACTACTGTGTAGATGTGCAGGCAAAACAACAAGCAAGTGCGGGCCAGGCTGTACTCAAAACATTATTTCAAACTACTGCAACAGACACGGGTGGTCGCCGCTAAGGGAGAAACTGCTGTGCAATCTATGCAATAGTGTGTGGTCTGCAGCCCATATGCCTCAAACGGAAAATGCTACCCACCAGTATGCATCTGTTCTTGGCATGTAGGGCTGCAGAACCACACACGCCCACCCGCCTCCCCGGCTACCGGTGTCTGTTCCAGTATTATCTTATTTAGATTCACAATACATGGTCATCTCTATAGGTACTCCTACAACTCCATCATTTGCCCAATGGCCAAAACAAACTGAAGATTGAGTCGATGCCCATGCGCACTACGATCTAAGGGAGGAGTCATCCAACAGACAAACTCTCCCAAGACGACAACAAAGTGTACTCATCCGTGCCCACCACCAGATGGTGATCTAATGCAATAGTGTGTGGTTCTGCAGCTCTACATGCCAAGAACAGATGCATACTGGTAAGTAGCATTTCCCTTTTCTAACTTGGTTGGGATCCTTTTTGTGTGGTGTGTTCACTGTTCACTGTTTGAAACGCGGTGCAAATATTTACACATTGCCTTCAAGTTAAGCCTGACTGCTGTATGCCAAGCTTCCAGAAGGTGAACACAGGTTAATTTGGGGTTTGCTTGTGCCCAACCCTTAATAGGGTTGTGGTTGCTGCTTAACCAATGCTCACACCCTAGTCAGTCAGTAACCCAATTTCTAACAACGACACACTGAAGTATTCAATAAGGTGAGGAATGGAATGTTTGAATCCATCTCTGCCACTGGTAACTACTCATGGCCGCATCCCAGTCTATTGTTATTTTGCATATCGTGGCCTCTCAATGTGGACCCAGCCATAAACAAATCTGTCCTGCCCTTGCTCCAATGGTAGTCTATGGAAGCAGTAGACCCGGACCTAGGCTGACTGCGTTGGAGCTCGGGTCAGATACATCATGTGGTTTGGTCCTGTTACATTTTACAAAGGAAGATTATCCCCAAGCTGGACACTATTAAAACTGCATCTCCCCCCCCCCCTCCATAGTCCTGATGACTGAATATCTAAAGCTGATAAGTGCCACTAGTAGTCTTGAGCTTCTGAGATTTCTAACTGATAATGTTTTATGTCCCAACACAGAATGAGACTTTGTCACTTTTTCAGAGGTGTGGGGATCTGTAAGCTGGACAAAGATCAAATTCAGTCTGACGCTGTGGAGCTGCTTGAAAACGTTTTCTGGGGGTCCCCCTAAGGCTCTAGAGCTCTTAGGAACAATTAAATAATTCCTAGACTTTCTTCTGGTGTGCAAACATACACAGGAGTACACTTCTACGGCCCTTATTGGAAGGCTGTTAGAGACTCTCAGGGTGTCATGCAGAGGTCCATAGCATAGTACAGTCCAGGTCCCGTTGTCACTGATTAGCTTCGGAGTAAAGGTCTCTTGCAGCTTGTTGTGTTGCTGTAGCCACCCTGAATGTCAGAAAGCTGATCCTCTGCGTACACTTGTTTGTTATGGGTACAAGAAGAAGCAGGTGCAGTCCTTCAGGGCTTCTCTCACGTCACATACAGCAGGACCAGTCCTCTTTCGGTCTTCCACAGCTCTAGAAAGTTTGGTGAGGATGGTGCCTTGGGGAGACACATTTCTACCTGGCACCAGCTAGCGGGTGGGAGGGGCTTTCCTGGCTCTTCCCTAACCAAAAGGGTAGAATTTGCAGGGGCAACCCTATCCACTTTTGCAGTAGTTCCCATTTGTCCCACTGTTTACAATCCCATAGTGCACCATATTCCCAAAATTCAAGTTAGAGAAACCTTTCTCTTCTTGTGCAGAGCCCGTGTGCCCACCTAAAATCATGGACTCAGTAAAGAGTGTTTCCCTATCTGTGGTCACTCCAAACTGCTTCTGCAGGTAGCTTTTCTCCCACTAGGGTTGGTGTTCATGGGGACAAAGGCTGGGCCTTTTTAGGTGAAAACTGACATATCCTGGGCCCACCTTAAATGGCCATCTGGCCTGGGAAAGAAAACACCTCTTCATCCAAGGCATTTGACCCTCCTCTTGGGGCCAGTTTTCACACCTCATTTAGGTCTAGTACTTGATTGACAGCTGCTGGAGAGCTAATGTAAATTAACCTCCAGGTGCTTCAGGCATGGACAAGGTACATTTCTAAAGGTTTATTTTCCAAAATCATTTATTAGAAATCCAACTTCACAATTGAATTAAGCTTCTAGTTAATGTTTTAGGAGTTGTTGAATTATTTTTCTAGTTGGTCCCAAACTTAAGATAGAGTTTGATCTATGCTCTGGTTTATGTACAGGACAGCCAGGCTTGCCACAGTGAAAATGAATTGCAGAGCCATTTCACTGTAGAGATACGGTGACATTATTTTCTACATATTCCAACTTTATGTAGGGGTAACTTACATTAAAACGGAATTTCTTAGCCTGTCAAAAAGGGTTATTTTTACAGGTTGCACTGCAGGTTTTACACCTGCAGTAGTCGGGCTACAATGGTAGGCCTGAAACCATGTTTTGCAGGCCCATTCTGGACGGCACAGTAGGTGCTTCAGTCCACAAGTAGCAGCATCCAG
The DNA here is from genome assembly GCF_964263255.1 of Lissotriton vulgaris. Classification (NCBI taxonomy): domain Eukaryota; kingdom Metazoa; phylum Chordata; class Amphibia; order Caudata; family Salamandridae; genus Lissotriton; species Lissotriton vulgaris. The sequence goes on from NC_141693.1 coordinate 1,222,917,239, forward strand.
ACCCTGGGTACAGTTTCTATATCATATACTAGGGTCATAACAGGCAAAATAATTGTCCCAGTAAGGAACTAGCCATTTTAACCATGTTTAAGGGGGGGCGAGCACAGGCACTGTACTCCCATTTAGCAAAGATAACCATGCGTAGTCCAGCAAAAACAAGGTCAAGAAAATGTCAAAAGACCTGGGGTGGCCACGAAGAAAAGACAGATTTTCTACAGTTATGAAGTGTTAACATTCCAAGGAGATAGTTAAAGTGGAAAGCAGTAAGCATTTACTCCCACAGAGATAGCTGTAGTTGGGACCGTCCTAGGAAGTCTACATCATGTGGATTAAAGGTTCAAAGTTATCTTCCACTATATACTCTAGAACCGTGTTCACATAGATGGTGGAATAAATAAGTCTAGAGGTCACTTCTTTAAACCTGTGTTCTCCTTTTGAGGTTCGGGCCGTTGGGAGATGGGCATGGCCACATATTTCCCCAGTTGATTCTGTACCTTGAATAGACTGCAAAGCTGTCAATTATTGAATGAAGTGCCATGGGCCTGTGAGGGTTAGGAGTATGTCAAAGCAAACCGCAGTGCTCTTGATTCCTCTGCCGGTGTCTCTGTACCCTAGAGTGCTATAGTTTTTGTATCACTGGAGAATGATTTCAAGGTCAATAAAAAGGGCTGAGGTTTCGGAATGGGGCCAGCAGAAATCCAAGACAGACTATCTCTGCTTTCAGTCTCGAGCAAGGCCACTGGACCTCAGAAATATTATCACCATCAAACCAAAACTGCTGAGTGTTCTGAATTAAGAACTCATTTTCTGTTGTTCATATGCTTTCTCAGCATCAAGTGAAAGCACAGTGATCTCATCCAGATTCTCTTTGGGGTGCCACAGCAGGTGCGAAGGAGTTCTGAGGTGGTTTCTTGAAGAGTGACCCAGTACAATGCCAACTTGTGATGTCTGAATTAAAGAATGTTTGATGTTTTGGGAGCAGGGTCATCATAGCTTTCAGCTTCTTCGGATGCCCTACACTGCATTGTGGCTTTGTTGGGTTTGCCCTCCTGTAGTATTTGTTATTCCTCAGGTGCCTTGTTGTATAGGAGGTCTAAAACTGCTTATTATGTCCTTCCATCTGCTGTACATAGTATATGTGGGAGCTGGAACCATGTAAGCATGACAGGAAGTTATAATTTCAATGTGTAGGAAACATTAATCTCCATACATCTAGCAGGTCATTGTCTTGTATGTGAGGCTTTATCTTGTCTATTTGCTTTCTGTAGTTTGGGATAGGTAACTGAATTCAATTTGCATCTTATTGTATAAGTGCAGCCAAGCACCTAACTTCTGGACGAAGGCCACATTAGATAGATTATGACCATACATTTACTCTAAAATTAAGGGTGATTCTCTGACAACTATCTTTTTTTTGCAAACGACTTTATTGAGTTTTATAATTGTAGAATACATCAGGAAATCAAATCAATCATTGCACTGTGTCCAGTGCCATGATCCATAGCTCTCCTGTCCTGAGGATAACACTATTGCTGAGGTCTACGCTTCCGACGCCACAGAAAACACTACCACTGCGCCGACCCATGCTCCACGGTAGGACCTTTAACCTGCACTCACTGCCACTTCACCTGCCACAGCACACACACCAGCCCCACTGCGATCTCACCACAGACACCACCTGCACAAAAAACACCAACTTGTGTTTGCCCTTCTCAACACATGGTAGTTATGCATGCATTCCATCGAATTATGGGACCTCATTGTCTTCCTCACCGAGACTGATTCAACCTCACATCCACCCTAGACATTGCCACAGCAATTAGACAGATATAAAAACACTCACCAGGACCTCACCAACAAGCAACAAGCCGGTAGGACGACAGCAATCATCCACAAAGAGACCATACAGTGCACCACCACCACCTCCCCCATGGAACCACTCAGCATTATGCTCCACATGAACGACAAGACAACCATCTAAGGCACCTTTGCATACCGACCCCCCGGGCACCCACTCCAGCTTCTGTAACACAATTGCAGACTTCATTGCGCCCCTAGCCTTAGACTCCAAAGGCTACATCTTCCTCAGCTACCTAAATTTCCACATCTATTACCCCTATGGCAACTCCGCACATCTCTTTGGCTGTATGAGCAACCTCGGATTGACCCAGATCCCCAATGACCCTACACACACTACAGGACACATGCTGGACCCCATTGTCACTTACAGGGACAGCGTCAAATACAGCAGCTTCACAGAACTCACATGGACCGATCACTCCATCTTCTACTTCAGCATCTCCAGCCCCGGATCGCCATCCCCAAGATGACCAGCCCCCCTCATTCCCACCCCCTGGATTGGTGAAAAATCTCAGAGACCAGCTGGACGGACCCCTCAACACCTCCAACCCAGCGAACGCCACCAACCTTAAATAGGGAGTGAAGAACTGCAGTGCCTTTATCACCATTTGCGCCAATAGCATTGTCCTCATCAAAAACAACATCCAGGGAAAATCCTCTGAAAAGGTCAGATGTTACACCCAAGACCTCAGAACAGCGAAACGAGATGGCAAACCGCTTGAGAGGAGATGGTGCACCAGCAAGGACATCTCCGACAGGGCAGCCTTCAATTCCTCCATCGAAGCTCTACCACTACCTGCTGAGGGCAGGAAAGCATACAGCACTAGATATATGCTTCGAAACCAGTGTCACAACACCAAGGAACTTTTAACATCATTAAGGAATTTGCGACCCAACTGCTGGTGAAAACATCACACTCTCACAGGAGCTGTGCGAAAACCTTGTGGACTTCTTCCATGACAAGATTGCAACCATATACAGAAACATGGAACCCCAACCAACACCTATAGACTTCCTTGACAGATATTCCACCCCCACAACTGACCGGAATCACAGACTGACCACCTGAAACCACCTTTCCATACCAGACACTCCCAGCGAAGGTACTGAAAAGATCATCAGCAAGCACCTCATGACATATATGTATGTATAATTGTATGTATGTATGTATGTATATTGAATGTATGTATATATTTATGTATGTATGTATGTATATGTATGTATGTATATATATATATATGTATATATTTATGTATGTATATATATATATGTATCAAATGTCCTCAAATACGAAGAAGACAACAGCACTCGAGGGGCACTTTCTACCATGCAAAGTTTAATTTCGCAGGTGCTCTACACAGCCGCGTTTCGGCGTGCTGCCTTCGTCAGTGTGGGTAACAACAATTCATGTTTCACAGTGGATTAAGTAAGACATTTTTTCTTTCTTTTGTCATGAAGATAGACAGAGGACAACCCCACCTTGGTCACCCTAGGCACCATCTTGGAATGTTGCATATACAACCTTAAGACGTTAACAGGTTGTGCAATTAAGCCCATAGATGGGCAGATCCATACAAAATAGTGGGTATATACAATAAATCAAATGTTTATGTTATAAACAAACAAAATAAAGCCGTGGATCGGCTAAGGTCCTCTATCCAGATTTTTCAATTAATAATCCACCAATGTTTACACACATACAACCCATCATGTTACTATATGTATCAAAAACTGTACACTCTGAATTCTATTATCGGTTCATCAACATGCTCATCTGGGCAGAAATTCAAGATCCCTTGAACACATCATTCTCATATTCCCTAGCATATGTTGATTCTGAGTACAGGAAAATTTCAGAGCATTGATCATAATGCATTGAAAAAAAGCATTGGGCAACAGTCTGGTAACCTTGCAGATTAAGCAGATACAATAAGGCAAAATATGTGCAATTGATAAAAAATCATGCGTATCAGTTTCAAAAAGAAACAAATGCTGTAACACAAGACAAATTCTACATCACATCACGAATATATAAGATCACATGTAAACTGTCTGATCACCATAATTCATACGAAAATGATTCTATTTGGATCAGAAAAGGGGGCTCTTTGGATACTGTGTGACCCTAATGATACTGACTTATTTCCCCAAATGGAACGCCATCTCCTCCCCGGCGTTTAAACCCCTGGGGTGTTTCGTAGAGAGATCTATGATGAATCTAGATTCTAATCTACGGAGTCGTCTCAGGCGGTCACCGCCCCTCACGTTTGGAGGTATGGTGCCGAGACCGTAATATTGTAACAGTTTACGGTCCCGTCCATGTACCTCCGCGAAGTGGCGGGCCACTGGGTAGCTAGGATCAGCTTTGTCGATGGCCCTGAGGTGTTCCATTATCCTTAGTTTTAGTTCTTTAATTGTACTGCTTATGTAGCGAAGGCCACATGGACAGTCCAAACAGTAAACCGCATATTGCGTGCTACAAGTAATGAGCTTCCTAATAGGCATGCTCCTTCCTGTGTCCGGTATTGTATATGAGAGAACCCTCTTACTGCTCGCACAGGCTTTGCACCTACCACAGGGGTAAAACCCCTTTTGATCCCTTAGGGTGTTTGTCCTGGGAAGTGGTTTGTCCAAGTGACTGGTGACGAGCATGTCTCCCACTACCTGCTGAGGGCAGGAAAGCATACAGCACTAGATATATGCTTCGAAACCAGTGTCACAACACCAAGGAACTTTTAACATCATTAAGGAATTTGCGACCCAACTGCTGGTGAAAACATCACACCCTCACAGGAGCTGTGCGAAAACCTTGTGGACTTCTTCCATGACAAGATTGCAACCATATACAGAAACATGGAACCCCAACCAACACCTATAGACTTTCTTGACAGATATTCCACCACCACAACTGAACGGAATCACAGACTGACCACCTGGAACCTCCTTTCCATACCAGACACTCCCAGCGAAGGTACTGAAAAGATCATCAGCAAGCACCTCATGACATATATGTATGTATGTATGTATGTATGTATGTATGTATGTATATTGTATGTATGTATATTGAATGTATGTATATATTTATGTATGTATGTATATATATGTATGTATGCATGTATATATATGTATATATTTATGTATGTATATATATATATGTATATATATATATATATATTTATGTATGTATATATATATGTATATATAATATATGTATGTATATATATATATATATGTATATATTTATGTATGTATGTATATATATATATATATATATATATATATATATATATGTATGTATGTGTATATATGTATGTGTATATATGTATGTATGTATATATATGTATGTATATGTATGTGTATGTATATATATATATATATATTACCTACTGGCGGTCGCCAGTAAGTATATATAGTTAGGATTTTTTTCCTATGGGACTTTTGAAAATTCTATGTCTAATAACTTTGGCGTTTGTGGACGGAATCGGCTGAAATTTTCAGGAAAATGGCACATTTTGTTTCTGAGCAGCCCTTGAGAATTTGGGGGGGTTTCGTCAAGGGGGGGCCGAGAAAAAAGGGGGGTCCCAAAACGCGTTTTTCCCATGTTAATTTCCATAGGGCGTTTGGCCTCACTTTTAGCTCGAACGGCTGAATGGATTTGCACGAAACTTGGCAAAATTGTAGGGACTGTTAGCCCGATGTGCCTTTGCTGGGTCTCAATATATGTGCTCCAGTGGATTTTGTGAAATTAACGTTTTAAAAAATTTATATATCTGTGACAGCGTCCCAGATAGCGCTCCAGATCGCGTACTTTTTGCGTCACGGAGCTTTGCGAAGCGATGCTGATTGGCTCTCCGGTGTCTGTCAACATTCTAAACAGTCCGGTGCGGCCGCCATCTTGTCTGTCGGTAGGATCGATAGACAAGAGGAGGAGAAAAACGAAGGGGGAATTTAATGAAAGGGGGCTAGGTAGACCTCTCTTGACCCCCTAGGAATGATGTTGGGGTTATTAAAGGGTCCCGTGGGGCAAATAATAAAAATTTGATTTTTCGCGGTAGAAGCGCTTCTCGGTTCGCAAACTGGTAGCGAAACGTGAATTCGCCATTTTGTGTTTCGATTTCATTAAATTACTAGGTATAAGGGGGTACGGGAGACGTATCCTGACCCCTTTTGTTTTCTGAGGGTGGCTGAGGAGGCTCATATATGTTGATACATGTCTTCCAGCGGCTGTGCGTGAGCGTTTTTTTTTTGGTTGCGTGACGTCTGTTAACGTTCGATTCGATGGAAATCAGGAAGTGTTGACCGCCATTTTGTCACTGCGAGTAAATATTTAGTTTTAAATAATTGTTATAAATTAATCCTTATTGATAAACATTGTCTGCGCCATCTTGTCTTTTTTGCAATGCCACACTTTTGTTGAGCACGGCAGCCATTTTAGATGCCTTGACCAGACCCACTCTCTGCACGCCGCCGATCCTCAGCATGGCTCCTCACCCTCGCAAGCATCTCCTCCACGCACTGGTCACCCCCGCTCTCTCTCTCATGCATAGGCCAGAAACCTCCTCCCATGTGCGCTGCTCTTCCCTGAGAATCACACCCTGTGCCCGCCCGACACCACCCTTTCACCCTATTCACTACCGCACCCTCTGACACTCTTCTTCCTCTGTGTCCGATTGTTCAGGCCGGTCCCAGGCTATCACCTAGCCCCGCAGATGTAGTTTATGGCCCCAGCTGTAGAGAATCACCCCTCTTCAAAGGAGTTACAGTAGATCTGTCTCACCACACGCGTTCCTACTATCTGATAACCATCCTGTATTGTGCTTGGGGAGGGGATTCTCACTGTGAGGGTGTGTGGGACCGAGCCTGAAGCAGAAGATTCCAGGGATGCCTCTTTGTACATCAAAGTTTTTACAATTATGTGTCACATTATAAATATATAGTACTCCAACAAAGTAGGATTATAACACTTTAATAACTTTTAAATATATAGAACGCAACAAAAACAGTAAATACATTTAAACATTTTTTTGAAAAAAGAAGCAACAATGGTCAGTAGCTGTGTTTTGTGCGAATAGTCCCAAGGCAGCACAACGTGCTGAGTTCTGGAGGGCACCCAGGTGATGTTACCTGGGTGCCGCACTGGTTTTTGGTATCCTACAATGCAGCTCCGAAAAACAGCGTGGGGCGTCCCGGGGGGTGCGCGGGTAGGCCTCGTCAGTAGCGGTCTGTTGTGCGAATAGTCCCAAGGCAGCAGAACGCGCTGAGATGTGGATGGCACCCAGGTGATGTCCAGTAAGTTGTCGCACTGGTTTTGGCATCCTACAATGCTGCTCCGAGAAACGGCGTGGAGCGCCCCGGGGAGGGGGGGGAAAGGCGGCGTGAACGGGTCTCCCCAGGTGGAGGCTCGTCGGCTGTACTGGGGCGCCCCTTTACCGTTTCAGTTGCCATTCCGCCCGCTTTTGCTACACTGTGCCTCATCCGCCATTCAGCTGTTTATCGCCCGCTCTTGCGGCTACAGCGTCTCGCTCACCATGTAGTTGAGTTGCGCCCACTCTTGCGGTGCAGCGATAGGCGGCTGCCACAGGACTCTTAAAATGGCGGACGGCTCTTCGGATTTGGGCCTGGTCCACTAACATGGCCCTGGGACACCTTGGAACTCGGACGTCCCCTGAGCCTTGAAGATTTTACAAAAGTCTTGGGGGCTCCCGACTCCTGCAGGCTTCCGGTGGGGAGCGGCTGCCATGATTGCTCGCGGAATGACCACGACGGAGCCACGAGATGGTGGTGCTCTCAGGCTGACGCCAGCTTTAGTCTGAAACATCTAGAAACAAGGTGGGGCTTTCATCGTTTGGGAAAAAAAAATGTTTTAATCCAATGAAAAGTGATATTTTTAGGTCATATGATCAAGCCTTCCATCATTAGGAAACCAAAAGTAAAATGAACCAATGAAAAGTTTTATAAAGAAGTCACATGACCTGTTATGCTTACGTTACGCGCTGCTATAAAAAGCGTAGAAAATCCGTTGGCACGTGAGGCGGCGTCAGTAGCGGACCGATGTGCAAATAGGCCAAAGGCAGCACAACGCGCTGAGATCCGGATGGCACCGAGGTGGTGTCCAGCAAGTTGCACTGGTGTGGCCATCCTACAATGCTGCGCCGAAAGTCGGCGTGGGGTGCCTGGGGGGGGGGGGGAGGGGGGGAGGTGGCGCAAACTGGCCTCTCTCGCCTCCCCAGGTGGAGGCACCTGATGTGCAGTGCGGCGCCCCTTATCTTTTCACTCGCCGTCCAGCAGAGTTGCGCCCGCACTTGCTGCTACAGTAGGCCGAAGGCAGCACAACGCGCCAAGATCCGGATGGCACCGAGGTGGTGTCCAGCAAATTGCCGCACTGGTGTGGCCATCCTACAATGCTGCGCCGAAATTCGGCGTGGGGCGCCCCGTTGGCCTGTGAGGTCGCGTCAGTCAGTGGGGGCTGTTTGAGAAAGCAATGTGATGCTGTGCGTCGCCCCCAAGATGGAGGCTCCTCGGCTGCAGTGGGGCGCCCCTTGGTGTTTCACTCGCTATCCAGCTGAGTTGCGTCCGCACTTGCGGCTACAGTAGGCCGAAGGAAGCACAACGCGCCGAGATCTGGATGGCACCGAGGTGGTGTCTAGCAAGTTGCCGCACTGGTGTGGCCATCCTACAATGCTGCGCCGAAAGTTCCATGGTCCGGCGGAACTTTTTTCCTTTTCCTTTCTGCATCTTGTCCCACAATCCGTTTAACCTTTAGACACGACCAGGTCCCTGAATGTGTGCAGGGGGACGCTATTGATTGAATCAAAATGGCGGCTTCACACAAAGCTGACTCAAGCGTTGCTGGTGATGCTATACAGACAAAAAATGGTTTTCAGTTTGTACATTCTTCAGGATTTTTCCATCCAAGTCTGCTTGAGAGTTTGTAGAACAATGGCTTTAGATCTTGCCCTCCCCTCTTTTGACTGTTGGTCTTGTTGCCTATGTCTTCTGTTGTCATTTAACTGAACCTTTTTTGACTGCCGAAAGGGGTTCTGGTCCGACCGCTGGTTGGTGGAGATATTTTGACTATATCCTGGACCTGCCCGGCCTCGCCCAAAATGGCGCCGGTATAAATGGGACTCGTACCTCCTTGTTGTGTACTGGTTGCACAACCTTGATATCACGAGATACGTATGCAGTTTTGAAGCACATGGCGGGCGGGAATGAGAATTGATTGAATATTTCGACATCCCTATTGATATTAAGTTCTGATGTGTTATTGATTACTGTACTATTGAAAGTTCGAATTAACGTCACCCATGGTACTTGCCCGCAAATGTATATCTAGATAATTTTATTGTAAGTGGCCCTGTCGTATTTTAATTACAAAATGTACGTCCACCGATTCCGCAACTGTTAGACACCTTAGTTCTTGCAACCTAATGGCCCGCTCGTTGCGTTCCTCTACAGTGTAAATGTCTCCTCATCATATACGATTCCAGTTTGCTCCGTGGCCGGCCCACGTGGTTATAGGCCCGTATTTGTATACTGACATTTTCACAATAAAGGTTTTTAAAACAAAACATGGTAGTAGTATTTACATTGGTAAAGTTTTTAATTTTAGTCACTGTTTTCGAATCAGTAAAAGGCAAGTGAAATAAAGCAGTCCAATTACATGACGGATAAAAGGTATAATACGCAGGAACGCAGTAAAGATAAATGGTCAAGGGCTGTTGTGTTCTTTACTCCTGCAACATAAAGTGATCGATAAGAATCTGATATTCGGGCGTAGCGGCGACTAAGACAGCAGGCCAAGCATCTTTTGCTCAACGGCTCCGTCATGGGACGAAGAAACGCCCTTTTGCTAGAAAAAGGAATATATTTTACTTGCAGGACAGTTGTAAATTTTCCGGGAAAATACATTAGCCTGGAACATTATAACATATATGTTTTTAAGAAAAAATAATGTTCGAAAGCAATAAAAAGCGTAATTTTTGGGTCATATGACCAAGCCTTTCATCATTAGTATAACAAAAGTAAAATGAACCAATGAAAAGTTTTATTAACAAGTCACATGACCTGTTATGCTTACGTTACGCGCTGCGCGCCGCGCCCCGGATCCCTTCCGGGAAGCTGCGCTTCGCGCACTGGAGTACTTCCGGGTGCGCTAACGCGGCGTGTCATATAACGCATTACGCGACAACGTAGGTCCAGAATATAGTCAAAATGTCTCCACCAACCAGCGGTCGGAACACAACCCCTTTCAGCAGTCTAAAAAGTTCTGTTAAATGACAACAGAAGGGACAGGCAACAAGAACCATCAGTCAAAGAGGGGAGGGCAAGTTCTTCCCTACCGGGTCACGTTGGGGCGCTACCGGAACTGATCGAATTGGTAGTCTACAGTGTTTCTGGATGTTTCAGACTGAAGCTGCTGTTAGCATGAGAGCACCACCATCTCGTATCTCAGTCGTGGCCATTCCACGAGCAATCATGGCAGCCGCTCCCCACCAGAAGCCTGCGGGAGTCGGGGGCCCCCAAGACTTTTGTAGAATCTTCAAGGCTCAGTGGACGCTTTCGAGAATGGGGCCCAAGCCCTAGCAGACAAGCGTCCAAGTTCCAAGGTGTCCCATGGCCATTTTAGTGGACCACGCCCAAATCTGAAGAGGCGGCCGCCATTTTGAGAGTCCTGTGGCAGCCGCCTATAGTTGCATCGCAAGAGCGGGAGCAACTCAACTACATGGTGAGCGAGACGCTGTAGTCGCAAGAGCGGGCAGTAAACAGCTGAATGGCGGAAGAGGCACAGTGTAGCAAAAGCGGGCGGAATGGCAACTGAAACGGTAAAGGGGCGCCCCACTACAGCGTGTCTTCAGGTCAAACGGATTGTGGGATAAGGTCCAGAATGGAAGAGTCATCAAAAGGCAAAAAGTTCCGCCGGACCCCGGGAGCCGGACGCCTATGTCGGGGGCGATCTTAGGCCACGCCAGGGCAACACGACTTGGGGAGGGGGCAGAAGTCAAGCGCACCCTCCCAGTCCGCGCCACCACACCGTATGTTGAAAATCTGAAGCCATCGTTCTACAAACTCTCAACCAGCCTTGGATGAAAAATCTTGAAGAATGTACAAACTGAAAACCAGTTTTTGTTTGCATAGCATCAGCAGCAACGCTTGCTATCAGAATGCATGAGTTTCATGCTCGATCGATTGAGCTAGCCGGATCAGGCAACAAAAAGTATAAAATAGTTATGTAAATAGTTATTTAATAAAATGTTTTACCCTGTTACTTTGCTGGTGTGTTGTATATATTTATAATATTTGCATAGAGTTTATCGTTATTTTGGGCGGGGTGGGTGGCGGAGCCGAGCTGTCTTGCAGCCATCATGGTGTGGAGCTCAGTTCATCTCACTAGTTTCGTATTTCTCATGAAGGGTTGTTCCTAATGTTTCTATTTTAGCGAGGTCAAAAAGAGATCCCATTAGTGGCCTACTGATTTTGCTCGATTCCTTTTGTTTTTGTAAACGATTTTTCACTATCTGCAAAGACTAAACAGAGTATTGCGACTCTGTGCTTGTTTGTAAATACAGAATGAACCAAAGTGAACCAATTCTAAAACAGTAAATGCTTGGATAGCAATCAATCAAATAGAGAGAGAAGCAGGCACGACGGATTACAACGGGGGCAAAGGCCTGCGTTAACTACCCTTCACTATCTGCAAAGAGAGAGTACTGCTAAGAGAAAAGAGGGGGGGCGAGGGGGGGCAGCGTTCAAAGCACATCAGCGTGCATAAACACGAAAATGTTTTTACCTATCATGTACTTGACATTTGACAGCTTTTGATATTTGCTATTAAAAAACCATTGAAATTCAATGAAAAAACCATAGGTTTTAGCCCATATATAGTTAGGGATTAGCATTTACAAAACCTTATTTTACTCGCATAAAACCATTGAAATTCGCATATATAGTTAGATGCGCTAACTATATATCGCGCACCCGCAATCCACTGCTGATGATGTCACATATTACATCATTCATGACATGCTCAGTGACATCACTGATGACATCACTGATGACATCTCAAATGACATCACTGATGACATCACTGATGACATCACTGATGACATCTCATTTGACATCTCATTTGACATTACTGAGCACATCACTAATGACATCATTCATGTGATAATACGATGAACCTCTTCAGACTCTAATATAACCTTAGATACACTCAGTGTAAACAGACACTCGCAGACTGTCACTCATCCATGGAGTTACTCACACACCTAGTCAGTCATGCAAAGAATCAATCACACCTCCATTTCCTCTACTATACAGTTATACACACCTTACTTATTCAAACATATACTAACACATATTTACTCTCTTATACAATCCCTGATACAAGTTCACAATGATCCATACAGCCACTCACACATTCACTGGCTCTTATGCACAGTTATTTATATATGTCAACTCTTACATGTACTGTGTTTTACATATGTACTTACTTTGACATGTAGCACTGAGATATCCATTCACTCACCAATACACTCATGCACACAGTCAACCGCCCATACAGCTGTTTCCACATGCACTTTTGAACCCATACATCTAGTGAATCAACTGCTCACACATCTATGCACAGAGTCATACACCTCCCAGCCACCCACACACACTCAGTCTCCCATACAAATACTTGGGCAACCAATCAATAACCCATATAGTTACTCATATAGCTACTGATCAACACATGCAGCAGTTTACAGAACAACAGACATAATAATGCACAAATTAAGACAGTTTAGTCACTTACCCATTCACTCAGTGAGACACATTTAATCACTCACTTATACAGTCAGTCATGCACCTACTAAATCCTTCATCCAGACACTTATACATCCACTCATTCTTCAATATGTAAGACATATTTTAACTTTACAGAAACATACAGTCACTGGATGTTGTCATCAGTGATGTCATCAGTGATGTCATTTGAGATGTCATCAGTGATGTCATTTGAGATGTCATCAGTGATGTCACTGAGCATGTCATGAATGATGTAATATGTGACATCATCAGCAGTGGATTGCGCGTGCGCAATATATAGTTAGCGCATCTAACTATATATGCGAATTTCAATGGTTTTATGCGAGTAAAATAAGGTTTTGTAAATGCTAATCCCTAACTATATATGGGCTAAAACCTATGGTTTTTTTCATTGAATACACTGCACATTGCGTATGCGACGAGTGCACACTGCCAGGCCCTGTCTTGCATCACAGATGTATGGTGTTGCGCCGGGTACGCCATTCCCTCATTTTGTTTATGTCTCAAAAGTATATGTAAATAACTTTAAAGTGTATATAACAGTAAGCGACAATTTAAAATATTTCAAACATTTATATATTTCTAACTGTAATAAACATATTATAGTAAATATATTGTTTCAAAATTGCATCGGGTGCGGTCTCCTTCCGCACTGAGTGTGCGATTGCCATGTGACCTTAAAAAAAAGCTTTTCATTACTTTATTTAACAACAACAATACCTCTGACACCATAGATAACAATTTTTCTTTTTGCCACAATAGTCCCTTTTATTGACTCTGGGCTATTACACATTTGATTTTTGCATTCTTTATATTTCTTTTATATATTGGTATCCACCTTTATTTCAAAGAACTTTTTCATCTATTCTCCTTTTTACAAATCATATATTCCTGTGAGGGAAAAAATCATTTAACATCTATATACACAATACATTGACTGTACTCCATATACATATACACTATAAATACAACTAATTAAATCGTTATACACATTGTCATTCATTGATTAAATCAAAGGAGCGTTATTTTCCTCCACTCGGTCCTACTTATGCTGTCAAAGTCAACTAACTGGGGTCCTAGCCCTCTTTGGCCCTCAGTTGAATCTATGTTTCAAGTCCTAAATAGTGTTGGAGATTATTGCTTTGTACAGTTATGCTCTACTGGGAATTTAATTCTTTGATCCAGTAGTTCTCATAGAGGGTAATCTAAGGGCATAAAGTTCTCCAATCCACTAGTCGTTGCCAACGCGTTTCGACCGTCTGTTTAGGACAAAAGAAGATTTCAATATGCGGTCTTCCTCAGGGCTGTGTACTTTGGCTGTAGGACATCATGGTACACCCTTATTTATCTTCATCCAATCTGTGCAATTCAATCCTCCCAGTGCTGGGTTTTCTATTTTCCTTTGTTCAGGTTTGCGGTATCTTTTCCTGTTTAGTCTTGTTCCGTTCTGTTGTCTATTCCGTACCGGCTTCCGGGTGTATTGGCGTCTACTTTCATTACTTTATAACATTTCCCGTTGTAGCAGTCGAAGGACGCCACCCATTTTAGTCATTCTCTCTACAGCATTTCATGACACGCCTCGTCTGCTTAGAGAGCTTTTTTTAAATGTTTTGCTATGTACACATATATTGCACTACAGGAAAAGAGTGGAGGCAGCACCAAGTATGAAGTAAGACAGGACCACGTTGTATCAAAAATTATATTTTCCTTTATTTTTTCATTTTTAGGACAGCCAACACGTTTCGCTCCCCAACCATGGGAGCTTCGTCAGGGCTGAAAACAACATAAAAATGATACACCAATATTAATAACACATACTAACATTTAAAAATTACAACAGAGAGACAAACAATATTAAAAACAAATTGAGTCAGGCTTCTAAGAGACGAGATGGCAACACCTGAAAGAGCCATAATATCAATCCTATATTTTAAGGGACATTTTTCCTTAAATCTGAAAATGCATATACAAAAATGAAGAAAACAAGGTAACTTCAGAAAAATATATTAATACACGGTGCAGAATGCAACCAAATATAAAGTGTTTACGGTAAGAATTGAAAAGGGGAGACCGGGGAGGTATGTGAAGTGAAGCCCAAGTGAGGGGTAGGGAAAGTAAAAAGTGGGGGAAACAGGGAGGATAAAAAAAAGAATCATGATAGCACTTGAGTAGACTTATACAGAATGATTGCCCAATGTGATAGATATACACATACACCCACTCACAGGTGAATTTGCCCAAAGGTTGAAAGTATACATAATACCATTCTCACCAAAGATGTTGGTAGATCCTGATGGGACGCAATAACGTAGACAAGGAAACTGGTCAATACAGTAGCAAGAGATTCTAAAATGAGAGGACACAGATTGCATGAAATGACTGTGTTGAGATCAAAACCTAACAAGTATACTGAAGTAACCAGACTCCTTACCCAATGTCAAGATTCCTATATCAGGACAAAGATGAGGACAACGTCACGGGCTTTAAGGTGAATCTCATCAATAGTCAGGAAGGTAATATTTCAAATGTATCTGAAGAGGAAATGAGATTCAAAAAGTTGTCAAAAGAATCACAACTTGTAGAAAATGTGACTCCAATCCAGAGTGTCAGTATACTGAAGTGTCCAGATTTCTTACCCTGTATCAAATTCCTATATCAGGACAAAGATGAAGACATACGTCACGGGCTTTAAGGTGAATCACATTGGTAGCCAAGAAGGTAGTATTTCAATTGTATCTAAAGAAGAAATTAATATTTAGAAAGTTGTCAAAAGTGTCACAACCTATAGAACTCTTAACTCATAACTCCAATCCAGGTCGTCAGCACTTAAAAGCGTACTGATCCCATTGTGTATACACAGTCACAAGAAGGCAATTAGTCTCCAAAAAAGGGGAATCCTATTATATACACATAGTAAAAAGGGGGGGGGGTCTGGTTAGTCACAGACCTCCAATACAAAAGACGGTCCAAAATGACTCACAATAGTATTGTCGTCTTTTATGAGAAGCGAAGAGCGTGTGTGCAGACCTTGATAAGCTGCTAACACAAGTGCTGCAATACAAAGTAAAAATAATATCAACAGACATATAAATATTGCAAGTGTCCAATCCTTTAACAAGATGCTATCACCAATGCTGCAGTAAGAGGCAATATATATCAAGTCAGGCATATGAGTTAAATGAGAATTTATAAGAAATTCATGCCTGTCTTTTAAGACTTGGGCAAACTGAAAAATGTTAGTCCATAACAATCTGACAATAAATTTTATTATTAGCAACCGTCCAGGGCTATTGCATCTGTCAGGTAAGAAAGTCGGCCAATATATCATACCTATATGTGTCATGTTATCTCCATATTCCCCCAGAACAGTGCATAAAATAGACAAGGTTCCATTTACAAAAGACGGACACATTCTCATTGTAGTGCATAAAATAGACAAGGTTCCATTTACAAAAGACGGACACATTCTCATTGTAGTGCTAGCGTCTTAACAAAATGCTGACTGAAAGAAAAAACAGAGTATGAAGGGGAAATATTCAGCAAGTTGACATTCCAACAGGAACAAACCGTTACGTCTTAACAAGACCTAAGATGGGTTGAAAAACGGGCACGAATCGAACCCGCCAACCACAACGTAAGAGATAGGGAGCAACTCGGCGAGGCCGAGTAGTCAAAGGGCGTTGTATCAGAATGATACGTGCTTACCTCCAAACTTCGTAATGCAACAGCGGCCCGTGGCAGATTCGGTAGAACAGATTGAGTCCAGTCGGGTGTGTTTTTAAACACCCCGCGCGCCAGTCACATGGTGCATGATTGTGAACACGTGAGTATTCACAAAAGAAAGCGAAAACTCACGCGACCAAGCACCGGATAGAAAGCTTAAAATAGCACATCCCTTTCGGGCGGCCATGATATAATGTCCACAGTTTGCATCTACCATAATTTTAAAGAAGATTGGATTCTAGAGCCATTCACAATTTATCCTAAACTAAAAGAAAATTCACCAATTGCAAAGATATTGCAAATAATGAACCCTAAATAGAAAGTAAGGAGAAAATAATTACAAACCAAAGTTGCGGCGATATTAGCCGAATATAAAAAGATATATACTGCAAGTAAGGAAATACGAATAAAAAACCTTAAATATTGAGCAAGAAGGAAACGAAGTTGCAGACGAATAAAAAACCCTAAATAATGAGCAAGAGGGAAACGGAATTGCAGACCAAAGTGCGGCCATATTAGACTGGTCACAAGCCAACAAACAAATTGTCACAAACAAGTAGTGAAATTAATATGAACTAAAACCAACACCCAAAAAGAAGGCTCAATCACCAAAACATAGACTTAAAGGTGAAACATAGAAAAATAAAAAGACGTGAATACACATATAGTCAAAAAAAATGTATCATAATGGAGTTGGCAAATCATCAAAGATACTTCATAAATTAATAACAAAAAATATAATGAAAGTAGTATCAACAGCAACCACAGGTAAATGTTGTTTAACAACAAACACAGTGCTAAATGAATTAAAGGACAGACCAAATGGATCAACACAACATATCCAGTAGAGAACCACACGGGTAGTTTCAGCAAAGGAGACAACATGGAAGAGGCTGAAAATAAAATGTCACAAATCGTTTTGGATCACGCTGGGGTACAGATATCACATTTATATCCAAATAAATAGTACAGAATTTAAGAATTAGCACTCATAGGGGCATTGAATCCGAGGTGTGTCACTAGAGAGTTTGCTAAATCATACATTATAAAATTTAATGCATTTCGTTATCGGAATTATGTCCCTGATTAATTGCTCGAAGGCGACATATCCATTTAGCTTCCTCTCTCCTTAGGGTAAGCTCCCTATTGCCACCTCTTTTATTGGGCGGAATGTGTTGAATTGCATGGAACCAAAAGGTGTTATCATGAGCATGTTCCAAATTGTAATGTTCCATTATCGGATGCCTAATGTCCCTATTGATGATTGCCCTGCGATGCTCTTGGATTCTTAGTTTTAGTGGTCGTATACTGCTGCCTACATATATGCGACCGCAGGGGCATCCTAGGACATAGACTGTGTAAGGGGTATTGCAGTTACAGAAGTGGGTAATTTTGAATTGACGATCATTATTATATGAAAAAGTGAAGGTCTTATTTCTACCCATCTCACAGACATTACAGGTTCCACATATAAAGAAGCCTGAGGGTTTAGGGGCTAGCCAATTTTTGTTATTAGGAGGTGTAGTCACATAACTCGGGCATAGTTCTTTGCGTAGGGAGATACCTCTCCTATAGCCGATCAAAGGTTTTTCACCTACATGTTTTTTCAAGCCTTCAATTTCAGTAAGCAAGTGCCAATTCCTCCTAAATATATTGAAGATTTTATCACTGTGGGATGTATACTGAGTGGCAAATCTCACTATGTTAGCTCCCTTGTCCAATTTAGCTCTTTCATTCTTACTGGTCAGGGTAGATTCTCTGTCCACAGTTTCAATTCTACATACCGCTCTATCCACAATTCGTTGGTCATAACCTCGTTTCAAGAATCTCTGTTTGGTCACATTGACATTGTCCTTAAATGTGTCTTCTTCACTGCACGTTCTACGAACTCTAACGAGTTCGCCAAACGGAATGTTTCTAATTACCGAACTGGCATGTGCACTGGAGGCGTGTAGTACAGAGTTACAGGAAGTTTCCTTCCGATATAGTTTGCTTTGGACCCGACCATTCTGTACATAGAAGGTGATGTCCAAAAAGTTGATACTGCTCCTATTATGTGACATAGTAAACTTCACATTATAGGGATTGTCATTTAGATACACAAGATAGTTGGTAAGTTCCTCATCAGTCCCAGACCACAGACATATCACATCATCGATGTACCTCCCCCAGAACACGATGTGATTAGTCCAGGGGGAGGCACATCGGGCCCAGGCATGCTCCTTCTCATACCACCCCATAAAGAGGCAGGCATATGAAGGAGCAAACCTGGAACCTATCGCGGTACCACTGGTCTGCTGGTACCAGCGATCATCGAAAAGGAAGTAGTTGTTGAGCAGAATGAGGTCTATCATCTGCAAGATCATTTCATTCTGAGAGTAGAGCTGGGCATCTTCTCTATCTAGAAATGATTAGACTGCTGTTTTGCCATACACTCTATCAATACACGTATAGAGACTAGTGACATCTAATGTCACAAAGCTAAGGTCATCCGACCACTCAAAGTCATTGAGTTTGATCAGAACATCCTTGCTGTCCTGAACATAGGAGGGAAGACTCAGCACATATTTCTGCAACGTAAGGTCCACATAGTGGGAGAGGCCTTCGGTGGGTGAGCCCACCCCCAAAATAATAGGTCTACCAGGCGGAAACCCTTCTCCCCCCTTATGAATTTTAGGGAGGATGTATATACAAGGGTAGGAGGGGTTAGAGACGTGTAGAAATCTAAATTCATCCTCCGTAAGTAGACATGAATCCTTCCATTCACACAGTCTCTCGTTGATGGCATTCACTACAAGTGGTATTGGGTTGCTCTTTATCTCCCTATAGTTCTTACCATCTGCTAATTGTCGTTTGATTTCGCCAAAATAGTCTACCCGATTCATAATTACCACACTTCCGCCTTTATCGGCCTCTCGTATGACAATAGTAGGGTCATCCTTAAGATTTTTAAGTGCTTGTCTTTCAGAGTCAGTTATGTTGGACCTAGTTCCAGTGTATCGCTGATTAGACGTGTCAAGTTTGTACAACTCTTCAGGGACTTTTTGTGAAAAGCGTCTATATTGGAGTGGTAGCCAAATGTGGGGATAAATTTGGATCTAGGATGGAGACCACTATCATCAGTGATTTCTTGATCGATACCTAATTCTGTCATTAGAGCTGGTATGTTAGTCTGTTCCTCCTCATCTAGGGTCATAAGGCAATGTACAGCACGGATAGAGGCAACAGTGTGTTCGCTTTCATTCATCCGGTTTGTGGGAACAGCACTACACACAGCCCTGTTGGAAAAGAAATCCTTCAGTTTGAGAAGCCTAGTGAATTTAAACAAGTCAACGTGTACATCTGCGAGATCACCCATTTGCGTCGGGCAAAAATTCAATCCTTTACTCAGAACTTGCATATCAGTAGTGTCAAGAGTTTTATTTGATAAATTTACAACTTTCAAATCCTGTATACCATCAATAACATTTGACAAATCAGCAGTATTAGCTATTTCTTTGTTTTTACAAGTTTGTCGGTTTTTCCTACTTCCTTTCCACCTCCTACCGCCCCTCCTGATTTTGGCTGTTCCCTTTTTTGTTGGAGGCGGCTTGACATTCTCAACTTTGCCAGTTCCTTCTGGAACGACTAGGCGCCCTCGCCTAAAGGGACCTCGGGTGTAATGATGGAAGAGGCAACACTGCTGGTTGATGAAATAGAAACGTAACTAACTGACTGGTTATCCTCGCCATCATCCCTGTCTTCCCTAGATCTTTTTTTATCCTCAACCACTGGGAGATTGTCGAATTTTTTAGCAAAAGTGTAAATTCGACCGTCCCTGTAATCACGGTCGTCCCTCTTGATTTTACGTAGTTTTTTATCCTTAAGGTAGACTTGGTGATTGTCCATTACTTTTTTCAAAATGGCAAAGTTTTTTTCAATTAGATCCTTCTCCCCCAACTCACCAATCTCTTTTTCTATTTGTTCAATCTCGGCCTGTAATTTTTCACCCTTTTCTAACGAGTGCTTGACCAAGATTTTCATCATAATAGATGATGCTCCCTCTAAATTACTCTCCCATTCCTTGAGTAGATCCTCGCTCAGATCCTCAAAGGTGGGGAAAATAAGTATCCTAAGTCCTCTAGGGACTTTTCCATTCTCGAGATATTGTGTCAGGGTTACCCCATCCCACCATCTACTTAACTCTATTTTACGTAATCCCTCTAGTTTTAAGAAAAGGCTCTTTAAACTTTTTTTGCCAGGTTGTTCCGGAGCAGGTGTTGTAGTAGGATTGATGGGTCCAAACAGATTGAGTGCCATCTCTTCACGTCCATCATTATATTTAGACATGATATAATATCAACAAATGTCACGGGTGGAAAGAGTGCTATGTGATCCAATTCAAATCCAAAAAAGAATGTTCCACAGCGGATCAAGCAACCAGCACCTCTATTTTCCAACGTCCCTCAAAGTGTTCAATTTTTATGTGCTGACAACCTCCAGGACCTGCTGTGGTTTGGTCCCACTGGAAATCCAGACGAAGACTTTGGGAAAAGAGTGGAGGCAGCACCAAGTATGAAGGAAGACAGGACCACGTTGTATCAAAAATTATATTTTCCTTTATTTTTTCATTTTTAGGACAGCCAACGCGTTTCGCTCCCCAACCATGGGAGCTTCGTCAGGGCTGAAAACATAAAAATGATACACCAATATTAATAACACATACTAACATTTAAAAATTACAACAGAGAGACAAACAATATTAAAAACACATTGAGTCAGGCTTCTAAGAGACGAGATGGCAACACCTGAAAGAGCCATAATATCAATCCTATATTTTAAGGGACATTTTTCCTTGAATCTGAAAATGCATATACAAAAATTAAGAAAACAAGGTAACTTAAAAAAAAATACATTAATACACGGTGCAGAATGCAACCAAATATAAAGTGTTTACGGTAAGAATTGAAAAGGGGAGACCGGGGAGGTATGTGAAGTGAAGCCCAAGTGAGGGGTAGGGAAAGTAAAAAGTGGGGGAAACAGGGAGGATAAGAAAAAAGAATCATGATAGCACTTGAGTAGACTTATACAGAATGATTGCCCAATGTGATAGATATACACATACACCCACTCACAGGTGAATTTGCCCAAAGGTTGAAAGTATACATAATACCATTCTCACCAAAGATGTTGGTAGATCCTGATGCGACGCAATAACGTAGACAAGGAAACTGGTCAATACAGTAGCAAGAGATTCTAAAATGAGAGGACACAGATTGCATGAAATGACTGTGTTGAGATCAAAACCTAACAAGTATACTGAAGTAACCAGACTCCTTACCCAATGTCAAGATTCCTATATCAGGACAAAGATGAGGACAACATCACGGGCTTTAAGGTGAATCTCATCAATAGTCAGGAAGGTAATATTTCAAATGTATCTGAAGAGGAAATGAGATTCAAAAAGTTGTCAAAAGAATCACAACTTGTAGAAAATGTGACTCCAATCCAGAGTGTCAGTATACTGAAGTGTCCAGATTTCTTACCCAGTATCAAATTCCTATATCAGGACAAAGATGAAGACATACGTCACGGGCTTTAAGGTGAATCACATTGGTAGCCAAGAAGGTAGTATTTCAAATTGTATCTAAAGAAGAAATTAATATTTAGAAAGTTGTCAAAAGTGTCACAACCTATAGAACTCTTAACTCATAACTCCAATCCAGGTCGTCAGCACTTAAAAGCGTACTGATCCCATTGTGTATACACAGTCACAAGAAGGCAATTAGTCTCCAAAAAAGGGGAATCCTATTATATACACATAGTAAAAAGGGGGGGGGGGGGTCTGGTTAGTCACAGACCTCCAATACAAAAGACGGTCCAAAATGACTCACGATGGTATTGTCGTCTTTTATGAGAAGCGAAGAGCGTGTGTGCAGACCTTGATAAGCTGCTAACACAACTGCTGCAATACAAAGTAAAAATAATATCAACAGACATATAAATATTGCAAGTGTCCAATCCTTTAACAAGATGCTATCACCAATGCTGCAGTAAGAGGCAATATATATCAAGTCAGGCATATGAGTTAAATGAGAATTTATAAGAAATTCATGCCTGTCTTTTAAGACTTGGGCAAACTGAAAAATGTTAGTCCATAACAATCTGACAATAAATTTTATTATTAGCAACCGTCCAGGGCTATTGCATCTGTCAGGTAAGAAAGTCGGCCAATATATCATACCTATATGTGTCATGTTATCTCCATATTCCCCCAGAACAGTGCATAAAATAGACAAGGTTCCATTTACAAAAGACGGACACATTCTCATTGTAGTGCATAAAATAGACAAGGTTCCATTTACAAAAGACGGACACATTCTCATTGTAGTGCTAGCGTCTTAACAAAATGCCGACAAAGAAAAAACAGAGTATGAAGGGGAAATATTCAGCAAGTTGACATTCCAACAGGAACAAACCGTTACGTCTTAACAAGACCTAAGATGGGTTGAAAAACGGGCATGAATCGAACCCGCCAAACACAACGTAAGAGATAGGGAGCAACGTTCTATTGGTCACGGATTCTCAGAATTTTTCGAGAAAGAAATATGTTCAACCGGAATTTAACAAATGTATTAGAGTAATCCCCTGACGAAGGGCTCCGCCCGAAATGCATCGGGATGTGTGATAATGTGTGTACCATAACATATTGAACCATATGTGGATTACAGTTACCTCTACATTTTGGAAACAAAGACATTTCTTCTATATGTCTCAATAAATTTTGAAAGATGGATATCTTTAATCGGAGTATGAACTCATAATTACCACAAGCGTATGGAAACAGACCAGTTGGTCCCCCTTGTGTTGTGCTCAGAGGTGTTCTCTCCCTAGGCGGGGGAGCTGTTCCCTAGTTATTCACTTCACACTGCCTGGCCAGACAGTGTTTTCCTCTTGCAGCACACCTCTATCCATTACAACTCTCTACCTTGGATTAAATTTGCTGTGCGAGTTCCCTTTCACCATTGTTAAAACTTCAACTTGTGACATCCTCAATCATAAAATCGAGCCCCCGTTTCACTGTTCGAACCTGCTGTACCACGGTGTACTGCACCGACTAGTGTCAACCAAGCACAATAATCATGTGCAGCAGTTAGCTACGCAAGCACAGAGTCTGATGCACCTCAACAAAGGGAGTCCTATCAAAACCAAGCAGCAAGTAATATCAGACATCTTCCATTGTGGAATCAAGACACTGTTCCACTGTTGGGACCTAGAGTTGCTTGCACCTGGTCGAAGGGGGGTACCGTCATCTCCACTCTCAGATGAAGTTCTAACATCTTTCATTGTGGGATCAAGACACCGTTCCACTGTTGCAACCTAGAGTTTGACGCACCTCATCGAAGGGGGTAGCAGAAATCATCACAAACTGTGACTTCTGACATCCTCAATCATAGAATCAAGACCCCGTTTCACTGTTCGGACCTTCTATACTGCAGTCTATTCCAGCGACAGCAGTCAAGCGAGCCCAATAATCATGTGCATCAGTTAACTACAGAAGCACAAAGTGTGATGCACCTCAACAGAGACAGTTCTGTGAAAACCAAGCTAAAGGTTGTATCAGACATCGTCCATTCTAGGATCAAGACTCCATTCCACTGTTGGGACCTAGAGTTGCTTGCACCTGGTCAAAGGGAGTATCTTCATCTCCACTCTCAGTTGCAATTCTAACATCTTCCATTGTGGGATCAAGACACCGTTACATTGTAGGGACTTACAGTTTGTTGTGCCTGATCAGAGGGGGTACACAAAAATCATCACACACTTTAACTTCTGACATCCTTAATCATAGAATCAACGGGGGGAAGATGGCGGCTGAGTAGGAAGCTCAGTCGGAGAGCTCCCGGAGCACCCGTGATGCAGCGACAGTAGCGGTTGGAAAAAAAAGCACCTGCGAGCAAGAAAAAGAGATGTACGGAGCTAGATGACTACAAGAGCCTACCTTCTCTGATAATCTTTCCAGGGATGGTGTGTTCCCTAGTTTCTCTCTCTCCCCTGCCGGATCGTGGGGTGACGAGTGAAGTTCGGCGCTTTCCGCTTTCTGCTTGGTATCCGCCTGGTATCTTCGAGGAGGACGTGGTTTGCCGCCTGGGGGTCAGGAGGGCGTCGACCAGTGCAGGCGGGAGCCGTGGACGGGGTAAGTTTGGCCGGGAGCCAGAGAACCTCGTAGGAGCCGGGGGTCAGCTCCACAAGTGGGACGCTGCAGCAGCAGCAAGATCGCGCTGCCGCCGTGCCTCCGGAAGACTGAGCTATCAGTTCCGGGGCACGAGCGGTAGAGTCAGAGGGGGACCGATTCAGCTCCTTGATTCTGCCGGCGGTGCAGGGATTGCCTAGAGTGCCTCTACTGCCTCAATTATAGCGAGTGGGCACAGAGAGAGCCTAAAGAGTGTTAAAGACATAACGTGGCAGAAACAGTCAAACGATAAGAATACAGAGAGTCGGGAAATAATAACAAAAATAATAACAAAAATTCTTAAAACTGCAGTTCCCCATAAAAACGATAAAAGAGAATCAAACAACTCTATTCAAACGGAGAGGGTTTGGACATCAAAAAAAATAATTTGCTTATCACCACAAAATAACATATGTAATAATATCAACAATCTCAACAATCAGTTCACTGCTCATTCTGTTTCCCTAGAAGGAAAAACACCTGCAAACTATCAGCTTATGAGTAAATTCATAAAAATA
Source organism: Lissotriton vulgaris (assembly GCF_964263255.1). Taxonomy (NCBI): domain Eukaryota; kingdom Metazoa; phylum Chordata; class Amphibia; order Caudata; family Salamandridae; genus Lissotriton; species Lissotriton vulgaris. Next base: position 1,222,942,364 of record NC_141693.1, read on the forward strand.
GCACAGGAGGATAAAGAGGATAAAGAGGACTTACTTCAAGATCTAGAGGAGAACCCTGGAAAAAAAAAAATCGAGGGGACGTTGGAGAAACATCAGAACCCCAACAATCAGAGAACCAGGTCAAACAAGTTAAATCCTTCTATAGCCTGCGCAACAGAAATTTCTTGAGCCAAGAGCAATTCCCCAAAGGGATTACACCGAGAGTAAGTAGAAAAAGACAAAAAACCATATCAAAAGGCCACCTCAAGAACACCTCAGAGAAGGAGGAAAATAAATTGGACACAGCTCTAAGATCAAAAATAAAGGTCACTCCCTCACTAAGAACCTATTTTAAAATCCAGCAGCAAGGGTCAAAGCCAGAGTCTCAAGCTTCTGCGCAAACACAGTTCGCTTCGGAAACTTTGAGGGGAGAAAAAGAGGAGACTATCAAACTTGCAGAGACTTTCTCTTTGGAAAAAGAGAACCCGCAGACGACACCCCTCCGAGTTGGAAAAATAGGTTCAAGCAGCATAAGTAAAAGGAGAAAATCCAGAAACAAGAAAAAGAACTTGTTAGAAGCAAAGAGCTTGGAAGATATTTGGAAAACTAACAAAGGAAACAGAACAGTAGAAAGAGCTGAAGTTCAAGAGACACACATGGGGGAGGGGGGAACAGAACCCTCAGTCGCAGCAGTACATATAACTGAAGAAGACGAGGACAAAGAAGAAGAAGACAATGCGAAATCTCAAGGGAGCCACAAAGAATCCTCGAAAACCCATACAGACGAACTTCTTGAGAGGATATGGGCAGAAATGAAAGAGAAATTCTCCATCTCAGAAGCAAAACAAAACAAGATCCAGGAAGTTTGCGAAAAACTAGACAACAAGTTAAACGCGCTAGGAGACAGAGTCACGGCAGTGGAGAATGAAGTTGTTGTGCTAGACAAAAGGGTGGAAAAAAATAGAAAGGAAATAAACTCACTACGGTCAGAAAACAAAATCATGAACGATAAATTGGAATCCTTGGAGAATCAAGCAAGGAAAAATAATATCAGGGTTCTAAATGTGCCGGAGAACCAAGAGGGCAAGGACATTAAAACATTTGTAGTGGCACTTCTGGCAGAATATTTCCCATGGGCAGATAAAGGGACACTGGAAGAAGACATACAGAGAGTACATAGAGACCCATATGGAAAGAGCAAAGAAAGAAAAAACCCCAGGAAGATCCTAATCAATTTCAAAACGTATTTGCTGAAAGACAGGATCCTGGGAGAAGCTCTCAAAAAAGGAACCTACAACAAGGACAGTTGGACTTTTACAATAAGATCTGATATGTCAAAAGCATCCCAGACCAGGCAATGGGAATTGGGAAACTTAATGTCAGAACTACAACAACTAGGTGCCACGGTGCAGATGAAATTTCCACCGTCGTTACGTATCATGTGGAGGAACAAAATGAGAAACAGGAGAGAGCCAGAAGAGGTGAAAGCCTTGATAGAGCAAATAAAAGATCAAGTGCGCTCAGAGGAACCCCATAGCTAATGATCTACTGAGCTAAATGAACTTATGTAAAGAAAATAAATGGAAAAAAAACAACAAAAAAAAACCCCTAATGGGAAAATCATATGTAATCCAAAACATATTTAAGCGCAAAAGTAGAAAAAGAAAACAAAGCATGAAGGTGTTTTCAACCAATTAACTTTTCTATTTAACTGTATATAGGCAAGAATCACGGGAACGGGAAGCTAAAAGGGTTACGAAGATAACCGAAGGAAAAGAAGATGGAGGCTTCCCCGGGGAGGGCAACTCTAAAGCACAATTAAAAGAACATAAAATCACACGAAAAAGGGTGGGGAGCAAAATAGGGGAAAAAAAACAAAAAAACTTAGAAATTTAAGACAAACCGGAGTTATATCGCACAAAAAATCACAACAAATAAATAAAATAAATGGGGAGTGCAAGTAGAAGAGTAAAAATCTTATCGTGGAATGTAAATGGCATGAGGACAAAAAGTAGGAGAAACAAAATCTTGGAATACATTAGAACCGAAAAAAGTGAGATAATAATACTACAAGAGACTCATCTCTTAAAAGAAGAATGGGATCAAATAATCAAGAACTTAGGGTGGGTAGACACCCTTGTATGCACTACACAACAGTGTAACATCAAGGGAATCGATAATATTTAAAAAATCCCTAAAAGCAAATGTAACTTCCTTAAAAGTAGACAGTAAAGGTAGATGGGCCATAGCTAGCATTAAAATAGGAAATTCTCCCTTCACCATTGCAGGTTACTATGGGCCCAACTTGGATGATGCCGATCCTTTGCGAAAATTATACTCACAGTTGTTACTAGCCACCTCTCCCATAATACTGGGAGGTGACTTCAATCTAGTGCTAGATTTAAAAGTAGACAGATCACCACCAGGGAGACAGTCTAATTTGAAAAAAATGAGAGAATGGATAGGGATCTACAAAAGAGATCTCGACCTAGTAGACATTTGGAAAATTAAAGGAGATAAAACCCACCCTTTCACCCTGTATAATAAAAAACTGGGGCATAAATCTAGGATCGATTACTTTTTGATCAGCAATGAATTAACAATGAACGTAGATAAAGTATCCCACCTACCAGCTCATTTGCCAGATCATTCCGCAGTACAATTAGCATTACAAGTCATAGTGAAAATAACGGAAAGAAGATTCACAGTCGAGAGAGCCTTGCTACAAGACGATCAGTTAATAAGAGAACTGAAAAGTGAAACAAATAATTTTTTTGAATTAAACGCCTCAGGTACCACAGAACAAACAACTTGGGACACCTTTAAAGCCGTTATATGGGGCAAACTTCTGAGTCTAGGGGCTCACAAAAACAAGCAATTAAAACAAGAGATCTCAGATCTGGAAAGTACTATTAACTCCCTAGATATCGCTATTTCTATGGAACAAGAGGAGGTAAAGAAACTAGAACTTTTTTTTTTTTTTAAAACAGAGGCAAAAGATAAAATTGATCACATCTTGGAAGAAAGATTGAAAAAAAAATGGGACTCCAGCAAACTAGCAAGGCATGAATATGGCGAAGGTTGTGGTAAATGGCTGGCATGGAAACTTAAAACGGACTTGGCAAGAAATAAAGTGGGAAGCATAATTCCGGAGGATCAAACTGTTCCAAACTCTGACGAAAATATCATCAGGCAAGAATTCTGGAAATTCTTATAGAGCTTTATATGGAGGATATAAATCCATCAGATGAAAAGATCAACTCCTACTTGGAAGATGCGGCGCTTTTAAAACTAACAGAAGATGAAAGAGAAGGTCTGGATAAAGAAGTCCTCGAAGACGAAGTGGCGGAGGCCATTAAAAGCCTGAAAAAAGGAAAAGCAGCAGGGCCTGATGCATTACCGAATGAACTATACATGATACTAAATGACTCTATACGTCCTCATTTGACCAAATTAATCAATACAATTCTTATACATCATAAAGCTATACCTAACTCCTGGAACGACGCCATAATTACAATCATCTTGAAACCCGGAAAGAACCCTGCCAAATGCGAGTCGTATCGTCCGATATCATTGCTGAACGCTGACTATAAAATATTCGCAAAAATTTTGGCAGCTCGGTTAGGGAAAGTATTGTCAAAATTGCTACATCAGGATCAAAAAGGGTTCATCAAAGGGAGAAACCTACATGAAGTCACTCTAGAATTACTAACTGCAATAGATATCGCAACACATGAGAAAACTCCTCTCACCATACTCACCGTTGATGCCGCCAAGGCTTTCGATAGGGTCAACTGGGCCTTCCTTGAGAAAGTTATGGGTAACAACAACATAGGATCAAACTTCATACATATGGTAAAGCAAATTTATAAGGATCCAAGATCTAAGGTTCTAATAAATGGTAGTCTTACAGAAAATATAAAGATAAACAGAGGAACGAGGCAGGGTTGTCCCCTTTCTCCTTTGCTATTCAATTTATACATTGAACCACTAGCGAACAAACTAAGAAATAACAAAAACATCACTCCGTTTAAACACCGCACATGGGAGAAGAAAATCGCACTATATGCGGATGACTTAATGATCTTCTCGGATGACTACTTAAGAGCCAAGGACACAATCGGGAAAACTATAGAAACATTTGGGAAAGTCTCAGGAGACCTTGTAAATCAAACAAAAACGGAGATCATGACATGGATTACTTCCTTTCAAAGTAACAGCATAAAAAAAGAAATCAGATATCTAGGAATCCTAGTGAATAACGATATAGGGAAGATTCCACAGCGCAATCTGAACAAGGTAGCCGGAGATGTAAGAAAATTGCTTGAGGCTTGGGCCTCTTTACCATTAAGTTTGATAGGGAGGTCAAATATAGTCAAGATGACCATCTTACCAAAGTTTACTTTCCTATTTAACGCAATACCATTAGAGTTTGGAAAAACGGAGCTAGCACGAGCACAGAGAGACATCACAAGCTTCATATGGGCCGCAAAAAGCACGAGGATTGCTTGGAAAAAAATCAGGAGGGGGAAGAAAGATGGAGGGCTAGCCAGCCCAGACCTGGTGGAGTACTGCAGAGCTTTCCAATTCAAGAATATCAGAGTACTACTAAAAAGCCATGACTATTACCCAACCTACTTACAAGCAATCACAAAATCAGATGATCATGTACTGTTTAAATTTGGACACCCTAAGTACTTCAAAAAATAAAACTTAAGACACTAAGGGATGCAGCAAAGTTGTGGGCACAAATAAGAGGTATTTTGAAAATATCGTACTACAGCAAAAGGGCCCCCATCTGGGACTCGCCTGGAACCCCAGATTGCTTCAAAGACATACTTGCACTTCCAATAAAGAGAGCCAACGTAAAGTATTGGGGGCAAATACTAAACGGACCCAATCTGAAAACATGGTCAGAGCTTCAAGAGTTGACAAACCATACACTATCCAAATTCAAATTCTATCAAATTTCAAGTTGGTCCAAGACTTTACCCGGTGTAAACAAAGGTATTGACAAAGTAGAAAACGATATGGTTAAAATAATACGAATACCAAAAGAAGTAGCGAAATGGTACTGGGCTCTGATAACGGCCAACGACATAAATCTCAACATAGAAACACAAATATGGGGGAAAGACATTAACAGCAGATCTTGATCTAATCTGGGAAAAATCTGTGGCAAAGTGTTGGTCAACTCTGAAATCCGCTGCCTTGAAAAGGAACCATCTGTACACAATTCACCGGGCATACTGGACACCAAGAAAGCTCTCCAAATTTAAAAACGCAGGAATAAAGAAATGCCCAAAATGTGGAGAGGAAAGAGCAGACGACATCCACATGTTCAAAACCTGCCCCCGACTGAAAGAATTTTGGGATCAAGTTGGTAAGACCCTGAGCACTATCCTGTCCAAGCAACTAACTGTAAGTACAATTCTTACCCTTTTTGGGATTGTAGACCCACGAAATGGAGGGGGGCTCACCAAAGGGCAAGAAAATCTCCTCTTTGTATTAATAGTTCTTGCAAGGAGGGAAATTTGTATTAAATGGATAGGATCTTCTAGCCCAACCCATGCAGATTGGTTGAACTCGGCCATAAGAATTAACAAACTAGACAGAATAGGAAATGCAAGTAAGAGATTTAGATTCTGGGAAAGTTTTGAAAGTTTCTTAAACCCCAAATAAGATCTAAATGTAAGTCCTATGATTAATGTGATACTTCTTCTGGTGGACAAGTATGATACTTGTCGAGTAGTCAAGATGACTAGCTCCCCCCGATCCAAATCAGAAGTAATGGTATGTAACGGGTAAAGGAAACTCCTCAAAAAACAACCAACAGGAGGAAGATAAATACTCCCCAGACAAGAGAGACCGAGGGGCAGTGTCGGAAAAGAACCAGAGGCAGACACCTGATACTCCGTACTCATACAGATATCGCAAGATGAGGACAAAAAAAAAAAAAAATCATAGAATCAACACCTTGTTTCACTATTCAGACCTGCTGTACCTCAGTGTAGTACACCAACTACAGTCAACCAAGGCCTTTAATCATGTGCAGCAGTTAACTACGGAAGCACGAAGTCTGATGCACCTCAACAGAAGGACCTCTGTGAAATTGAACCTGTACATAATATCTGAAAGAGACACGTTAGTGATAGATTCCTTACCTTAGAATATCCCCAGGCGTCAGACTGGATCCGGAAATTTTTGCGTAGCAATACCCCTGCGCGCTGGTAGGCGTCGTCTGCGGCTCCGCGTCCGTCGTCGGCGTCGTGAGCGCCGGGATGACGTCATCGGAGTATATAGACGGCGCCCATGCGCGCTGACGTCAGTTCTTTTTTCCGCGCCAGCTAGCGCAGATCCGGAAGAAGCTCTACCCCCAGTCACTTTTTGACTGAAAACTTTTTTGATCTTTTTGATCCTCTAGTCAGTCGATTCTCGACTATCGGTGCCAGGGATGCCCGGGTTCAAGCCTTGCTCGAAGTGCGGCCGACTCATGTCGGTCACGGACCCCCATCGCCGGTGCCTGAAGTGCTTAGGCCTCGACCACGACGATCGAACCTGCTCCGACTGCCGGGCCCTGACGTCGAAGGCTAGGCGGGAGCGGTCCCGCAAGCGTCTCGAGTTGAGGCAGTCGGCCCCGCGCCGCTCCAGGTCCCGGTCCCGGTCCCACGGGAGGTCGAGGGACAGGTCGCGAGGTCGGAGTCATCGACGTTCCGGGAGTGGACACCGATCGTCTGGTTCCAAGTCCTCAGGTAAGAGGCATGAGAGGTCGGAGCGACACCATCGGTCCTCCGACCCGCCCCGTCGCTCGCTCGATGCGACCGGGGATTCGGGCGACACCGCCCACGCGGCTCCGCGGGAGTCGCAAGCGTCGCCGCCTGCCCCACACCTTCGGGTCCCTGGGCACGGCGCGTCGCAGGAGGAGGTCGAGAGGTACCTCATGGCCATGAGGGCCCTCCCTCCTCAGTCGGTTCCCGTGGCGCCTTCGGGCCGATCGGCTCTGTCTGGAGGTCCTTCCGGGTTGGGCGCTTCGGCCCCGACGACGTCGGGTGCTTCGGCCCCGGCGCCGCTGGCGACTTCGGTCCCGGCGCCGCGCGACCTCGCTGGATCCGGCTCCGGATCCGGGACCTCGCCGGTCGACCCTACGACCTCGCCGGCGACGTCCCTTCAGGTGTCGTCCCCGGCAGCCGACGTGGTTGCCGACCCCAATGCTTCCTACGGTCCTGCTCAGGTGTCGGAGGGGCGCCGCTGGGCGCCGATTCCGTCGGCCTTCGGAGAGTTCTATCTCCACGAGGAGGCCCTGGCTGTTAATCCTGGTCTCCAGGAGCCGGGTGACGAGGAGCAGTGGGAGGGGTCCGAGGACCCTCTGGCACGTGATTGCCAGTCTCATCAGGACTGGACATATGAGCTTGGGGAGGCCAGTGGTATTGACACCTCGCCAGACACTGGATTTACGTCGCCCCCGACTGTGGCTTCGGAGGCGGGTTCTGCTTACAGTGTAGTGTTGACGAAGGCAGCTAAGGCCCTAAACCTTGAGCTCCCCGTCGCGGCCGTGAGGACTAATCTCCTCACTGAGGTACTCAAACAGCAGTCCGGCTCCGCGGAGCCCCTTCTGCCGTTCAATGAGGCCTTGTGTGACGTTCTGCTGGGCACTTGGTCCAAGCCCGCCACAGGTCCCCCTGTGGATAGGAACGTGGCCAGACGCTACCGCCCGGCACCGGGCGACCCTTGCTTTTTGTCCACCCACCCCACCCCCGAGAGCCTGGTCATCCAGGCCTCCAACTCCCAGACCGCATTCCCGTCGGCCCCGCCCGACAGGGAATCCAAGAGATATGAGCAGTTCGGGAAGAAGGTCTTCTCGTCTGTGAGCCTAGGGCTCCGGTCAGTGAACACCAACTGTCTCTTGGGCCGCTACACCCACACTCTGTGGGACACGGTTGCGGAGGTGCTGCCACAATGCCCTGAGGAGGTCAGGGCTAAACTCAGCCAAACCCTTGCGGACGGCCGAGATGCGGCACGCTTTTCCATCCGGTGTGGGCTGGATACCACGGACTCACTGGGCAGGGCGATGGCAACGACGGTGGCGGTTCGACGCCACGCCTGGTTGAGGTCCGCCAATTTCTCGGCCGATGTCCAGGCCACTCTCCTGGACATGCCGTTTGATGGCCGTCGCCTCTTCGGCGACAAGGCAGACCATGCGCTGGAACGTTTTAAGGACTCCAGGGCCACGGCCAAGTCCTTGGGCCTTGCGGCCCCACGCCAGCAATCGGGTGCCTTTCGCTCCTTTCGTGGCCACGGAAGGGGCGCCCCACCACGGACCGTCAGCCACGCGCCGCAGAATGTTCAGCAACGCGGTGGCGGCCGTGGGAACCGCCGTGGCGGTGGTCGGGGCCAGCGGCGAGGCCAGTCCACACCTCCCTCAGCAGCCCCCGCCTCAAAACCTTCCTAGTCCGAGTTTTCAGGCCCATGTGACGCCTGTGGGAGGCAGGGTTCGCCGTCACCTCTCCCACTGGCATACAGTCACTTCGGACAGGTGGGTGCTGCAAATTGTCCGAAGGGGTTTCTCCCTCCCCTTCGAGTCTTCCCCTCCATCCATGCCACCTCAATACCACCGTGTGTCGGGGGATCACTTGCAACTTCTGCAAGAGGAGGTTTCGGCCCTCTTGGCCAAGAGGGCCATCGAGCGCGTTCCTGGGCCAGAAGTAGGACGTGGCTGTTATTCCCACTACTTTCTGGTACCCAAGAAGGGCAAAGGGGGCCTACGCCCTATCTTGGATCTGCGGAACGTCAACGGCTTCCTCCGGACGGAGAAGTTCAAGATGCTCACTTTGGCTCAGGTCCTGGCTGCCCTGGACCCAGGAGACTGGATGGTAGCGTTGGACTTGCAGGACGCCTATTTCCACATCCCCGTCCTGCCGGCCCACCGGCGTTACCTGCGGTTCACGGTAGGCCAAGAGCACTTTCAGTTTACCGTGCTCCCCTTCGGCCTTACCAGCGCCCCACGGGTGTTCACGAAGGTGATGGCGGTGGTCGCAGCCCATCTGCGCAGGCAAGGGGTATCAGTCTTCCCCTACCTCGACGACTGGTTGTTGAAGGCGGGCTCGCCCCAGACAGTCGTCAGCCACCTCCAGACTACGGTCGACCTCCTGCACTTGCTGGGGTTCTCCATCAATGTGCCGAAGTCACACCTGTGTCCCTCTCAGAAGCTCCTCTTCATCGGAGCGGTTCTCGACTCGGCGCAGTTTCGGGTTTACCCACCCGAGCAGCGGGTTCGGGATATTCAGGCTCTGATTCCTATCTTCGGGCCGTTATCCCGGGTCTCGGTCAGGTTGACGCTGCGGCTTCTGGGACTGATGGCCTCCTGCATCCTTCTGGTGCGTCACGCCAGGTGGCGGATGCGGGCTCTGCAGTGGGACCTGAAGTTTCAGTGGGCCCAGCATCAGGGCAACCTGTCCGATCATGTCCTGATCTCGGAGGGCACTGCGAAGCAACTGCAGTGGTGGCTCACGGACCGCGACTGGGTCAGTGGCAGACCCCTCTCTCTACCCCAGCCGGAGCACGTAGTTGTGACGGACGCGTCCCTCCAGGGCTGGGGAGGCCACATGGGAGAGGCGGAGATCAGAGGCCTCTGGTCTCCGGCGGAGTCCCGGCTCCACATCAACCTTCTGGAGCTGCGGGCGATTCGTCTTGCACTGAAGGCATTCCTCCCCTCTGTCAGGGGGAGCGTGGTGCAAGTGTTCACCGACAACACCACCGCCATGTGGTACTGCAACAAACAGGGCGGTGTGGGGTCGTGGACCCTTTGCCAGGAGGCTCTGCGCCTCTGGCAGTGGCTGGAACATCAGGGCGTGACTCTGGTGGTTCAACACCTGGCAGGTTCTCTGAATGCCAGGGCGGACGAACTCAGCCGCCGGTGCATGATGGATCATGAATGGCGTCTGAACTCGGACGTGGCGCAAGGTCTCTTTCGACAGTGGGGAGAGCCTTGGTTAGATCTATTCGCCACAGAAGAGAACGCGCAATGTCAGCAGTTCTGCGCGTTGGAGCTTCCAAGGCGGCACTCGCTCGGAGACGCTTTTCGTCGCGAGTGGAGCTGCGGCCTGTTGTACGCCTTTCCGCCTATACCACTTCTGCCCAGAGTGCTGAAGAAGATCAGGCGCGACCGGGCCCGAGTTATCCTTGTGGCTCCGGACTGGGCTCGAAGATACTGGTATCCCGAGCTACTCAGCATGTCAGTCGCTCCCCCGATTCGTCTGCCTCTTCGGGAGGACCTTCTGTCGCAGCAGCAGGGGACGGTCCTGCACCCGAACCTGTCCAGTCTCCACCTACAAGCTTGGAGATTGAGCGGCGGCAGTTGAGGCCATTTGACTTGCCTCCCGAAGTCTGTGACATCATTCTGGCAGCCAGGCGTCCCTCCACAAAGTCGGTATACGCCTGCCGGTGGAATAGATTTGTGGCATGGTGCGCAGCAAAGGCTGTGGATCCCCTCTCTGCACCCCTTTCGGAAGTGCTGCTCTTTCTTCTTTCCCTTGCCCAGCAGGGCTCTGCTCTGGGCACTCTTAAAGGGTACCTTTCTGCTCTTTCAGCCTTCTTGAGGCTACCAGATCAGCCTTCTTTGTTCAAGTCCCCTATAGTGAGTAGATTTCTGAAGGGCATCACGCACATGTTCCCTCCTGTTCCCTTCGTGATGCCCCAGTGGGACTTGAATCTTGTTCTCACCTATCTGATGTGTGCTCCCTTTGAGCCCCTTCATAACTGTCCTCTTCGTCTCCTTACGCTGAAGACGGCCTTCCTGGTTGCCATCACCTCTGCCAGGAGGGTGAGTGAGCTCCAGGCTCTTTCTTCTTCTCCGCCTTTCCTATCTGTTCATCCTGATAAGGTGGTGTTGCGTACACGACCTTCCTTTCTGCCCAAGGTTGTCACGGCCTTCCACATCGGGCAGTCCATCACCTTGCCCACCTTCTTTCCGCCTCCGCATCCCTCGAAAGAGGAGGAGAGGCTCCACCGTCTGGATCCAAAACGTGCGCTCTCCTACTACCTAGACCGCACTCGCCAATTCCGGGTGGATGACCAACTCTTCGTTGGTTACGTGGGCGCGAAGAAGGGAAAGGCTGTACACAAGAGGACCATCTCCAGGTGGATCATCTTGTGCATCCAAGCATGCTACTCCATGGCGAGGAAGGAGCCCCCGGCTGGATTGCGGGCTCACTCCACTCGGGCCACGGCAACGACAACTGCCCTGGGCCGCGGTGTCCCCCTGCAGGACATCTGTCAGGCAGCCACGTGGGCCTCGCTGCACACGTTTGCAAGACACTACTGCCTGGACAGTCAAGTCCGGAGGGATGGCTTCTTTGGCCGTTCCGTCCTCCAGGACTTTCTGGTGTGATATTGGTTCGCAGACCCACCACCGGGGTTGGTATTGCTGGGGTATCTATTCTAAGGTAAGGAATCTATCACTAACGTGTCTCTTTCAGATGCACAAGTTACTACTTGTGTAACGATATATCTGTAAGAGACATTAGTTAGTGATAGATTCCTTACCGCCCTCCCATCCTCCCCGTTCTGCGAACCGATATTTAGGGTTAAGGTCATCCCCTTTCAGGGCCCTAGTTTCAATGGCATCAGTGTTAGTTCTATCATGGCTCTGCGTATCTGGCGCGGAAAAGCTGTGTTATCAGAACTGACGTCAGCGCGCATGGGCGCCGTCTATATACTCCGATGACGTCATCCCGGCTCTCACGACGCCGACGACGGACGCGGAGCCGCAGACGACGCCTACCAGCGCGCAGGGGTATTGCTACGCAAAAATTTCCGGATCCAGTCTGACGCCTGGGGATATTCTAAGGTAAGGAATCTATCACTAACTAATGTCTCTTACAGATATATCGTTACACAAGTAGTAACTTGTGCATCGAGCATTGTCCATTGTGGGATCAAGACACCGTTCACTGTTAGGACCTAGACTTGGTTGCACCTGGTTGAAAGGAGTACATTCATCTCCACTCTCAGATGCAGTTCTAACATCATCCCTTGTGAGATAAAAACACTGTTCCACTGTTGGGACATAGAGTTGGTTGCACCTGATCAAGGGGGTACACAGAAATCATCACAGTCTTTAACTTCTGACATTCTCAATCATAGAATCAAGACCCTGTTTAACTGTTCAGATCTGCTGTACTGCGGTGTAGTCCAGAGACTGCAGCCACCAAGCCCAAGAATACTGTACAGCAGTTAACTACGGTAGCACAGAGTGATGCACCTCAACACATGTAATTCTGTGAAAAAGAAGCAGCAGGTAATATCGGACATCGTTCATTGTGGAATCAAGACACCATTCCAATGTTTAGACCTAGAGTTGGTTGCAACTCGTCAAAGGGAGTATCTTCATCTCCACTCTCAGATGCAGTTCTCACATCATCCATTGTTTTTGGTCAAGACGCCCTTCCACTGTTGGTACCTAGGGTTAATTGCACCTGGTCAAAGGCAGTACACAGAAATTTCTCACAGATTTTAACTTCTGACATCCTCAATCATAGAATCAAAATCCTAGTTCACTGTTTGAACCTGCTGTACTGCATTGCAATTTCAACTTCATGCATAGCAGTGGCAGCTTCATTTTCCAGTATTGGTCGTCTAAGAGGACCGTGACTACATGGACCACTAGTTTCACTGTCCTGAGAACTTTCATTACTAATTTCAGCTGTAATAGTCTTTTCCTGTTCAAGTTCATCATTCAACATTTTTAAATATATAGCAAAAATTGTACATGCAACGCTACCTTTACATGTATTACAACAATCTTCGTAACAGTCAAAGTCTCCAAGTAATTCACTTTCACTACACCATAGCAAACAGTTGCAGAAGTGCTAAATAGTACAATTCTTGCTTATCTAAAGTTTCACAACTATTTTATTTGTGGTTTATGATATTACTCTTTGCATGTTTTACTAAACAACCATGACATCGAGGTACTGCATATTTTCCTTTTACATTCTGTTTAACATTTCTTTTTAAGCTGTAATGTTGACGTACTTCATACAGACATAGCTGTTCCAGAGCTTGACTCCTTTTCGGTTAGTAGGTGTCCAACATATTAGTTTTAAGATTGCCTGTACTGTCTGTTTCATTTACTGCTAATTCTTCAATTTCTTCAAATGATTTCAACACTATTTGGTTTGCAGGCAAGATCTAAACTTACCCAAATGATTCCTCGTGACTTTGAATTTAAACTTGAAGAGCACAAGCGGTCTGAACATTCATACAATCCAATTTCTCGGTGGGAAAGCATTTTCAATGTAAAGCTGTACAATTCTTTACTAAGGCTTTTCTCTTGTGCAATTTCTTCCCACATTTCTTTCATCTCTATTTTGTCTGATTTTGTTATGTAACATGTAACATAAAATGCAACAGCAATTGAGTTATCTGCAACATACTGAATGTCCATGTTCGCATTCCACATTTTTAAAATGACGGGATTGTAATCATTGATATACTTGGACACTTCTGTTCTTTTTAAGTTGTAGTTATTCTTTGGGGATTTTCGAGTTATTGTGTGCATTACAAAAGAAAAAAAAAAGAATTTACTCTTCCTTTACAAATGACTGGACAGGAAAAACCAAACCGACATCTGGTGCAAAATTTTCCTTTAGACTTGTATTTTCTTCTGCAATATTTTCAACAACCGTGACTTTGGAAACGTAAAACTTGCTAGCTCAAGTTCTATCCCCTTCTTCTCTTGGTATCGCACATGTCACATACTATTCAATGAAAGACCATACTGTTTCATCAGAATCATTTCCAAATTTAGGTTCATCCTTGATCCATAGTAGCATATGCATATGAGGTGCACATCTTGCTTGATACTCCTTTCTCCAAAAGAAATCGGTAACCTCTCCAAAGGTGGATTCTTTCTATTGCAGATAAGACATTGTAACTTGAAACCTATCATTGAAATATCTGCACACATTTACAGGATCCATTAAAAACAGTTCACCACGGGTCTTTATTTCAACATTATTTATATTGGAATTTGCTTCTCTTAGAAACTCAAGCAAATCTTCCCATGCATACTCTGCACAGCTAAGTGTTACAAACCATGTTGGTGTACCTAAGTTCCGTAACATACACTTGAGTTCTTCATGACGACAATACCAATACTCATTTGTTCCACTTTGATATGCCATTAAATTGTCCTTCTAAATTTCCAACTGTTTCTTGAACTTTCTTCACAAATTCTTTGAACTTTAGATTTAAGTATGTGGTTCACTGCATATGACAGAGAAGACAGATCACTTTCAAACAAAAGGTGAGATATGTATGAAATGCACTGTCGAAATCTAGGATCTTCAGAATATAATCTGAAATTTCAAGTGGTCGAATTGAGAAAGTGGACAAGTCAAGGACTGAAGATATTTATGAACATTACACAATATATCCTTTGCATTCAAAAGAAATACGAAGCAGCATTGAGTTATTTGAAATTCAAAAAGCACAGGGAACTCCAATGAGTATGGGAGAAAAGCTTGGAAGGTCATTTTTTTCGACAGCTGTTTCCTACAGGAGAAGGTGAACAGTATAATGATCGACCTGTACAGATTGCAGCTTCAGAATATCGGTCAACAATATTCTTATTCTAAACGTATTACCTGTTCACCCACATTTACAGTTTTGTAATAAATATTGTTATCTATAAGATATAAGGTAGCCTTTTCAACTTTAACACCCACAAATTCTTGCCATATTTTCTGACTTTTTGTTACTACACCATTTACTAGAATGACTACTGCCTAATTTTCTTCTTTCACTCCAGCGATAGTTTCAATATTTTACTTAAAATCCAAAGGTAAGTACACCACTCTTCCTTCAAACCACTTTGCAAGTCTGTTGGTGGCAGTGTACCTGTTTTAGGCTCAATCCGAATTATAGTTTGAAAACAAAGAAGAAATTGAATTAGAACAGACTCATGTGTATTCAATTCTTCCAGTTCCTCTGGAATAGCTACTAATTCTAAGTTATGTACTGTTCTCTTCTAATTTGTTGTAACAATATTTACATATACGTTGATCACTACCTAACTCAAATTGACCTTCCACCAACAAGTAAATTGCAAATTCTACCCACATTGTTCTCCTTTTCACTTTTCAAATACAAACCAACATTCCTACTTTGACTTTTATAATAAGTACTTCGACAACAAACACAAACATAGTTTCGTATTTCAGAGCACACTCCATTAAACTTACCAATTTCTTCTTCAAACTGATCCGTGCTAATCACTTTCCCATCTCCTCCAGCATCTGTAATTGTCAAACTTTCACTTTCTATGAACTGCTCCTCTGAACCAAAATATTGCATTTCAATATCATCACACTTTTTTTGAACAACTAATAAAGAAGCATATAAAACACTTGTACTCAGTTCACTTAAAAACTATGCAGGACTTTTTACATAGTACACTTTACTCACAAACTTCCGCGTTTCTGAATGACGTACTGCTAACATCCTCAACTAATGAAAAACACTTTTACAAACTTTTCTTGAAAGACAAGCCAGAGAATGCCCATACCTCAGTATATTTTCTTACATGACATTGATCTAGTCCTTTCAACGACTTAACCTTCTGTTTAATACTTTCTCTTCAAAATCACAATGAATAACTTCTGTTTTAAATTAAAAGCACTATCCACTATGCTTTCAATACTCTGCTCTCTTTGAATTGAAATAATTTACTTTTATATTTGCAGCATGTTTTCATTAAATTCTATGTCAGGACCGGAGGCTTCAGATTATGCTTTTCTCTCTTCGCTGTTTATTAACACAACATCGCACAGCAGCCAGAAAAGCGTCAAAACGTGAAAATTTTTTAGTATTCCCAACACAGGAATATCAGAAAAACATTGTAATAACATCGTTTAATAACTACAAGTCCCATGAGATCAACATTAGGCAGTCCTTCTTTAGTGTCCATAAATCCCAATATAAGGTGTCCAACCAACGAACTCCTCCTCTTTCTTCGCTGCTTCGCAGCCAGTTAAGTGCTATTCTCCCTCTCTTGCACATTTGTGTTTGTTGAGGTTTTTGGTGTTTCTCTTATTCTATTTGCATTGACTGTTGCTTTGGGGGGTCTGTGGGGTTTTTTCCCTTCCAGAGCCCCTTCCATCGCGGGGACGCCTTCGCCCCTTACGCGATGTCCCCGTGCATTCCGCGGTGTTGAGTTCGCCGCTAGAGGGCGCCGTTGCGTCGCGCCTGCCAGCGCGCAGCTTTCGTCTCACTGCTTGGAGCCGCGCTGGGGAGTCGACATCGCAGGTGCCCTGCTGCCGCCTAACCCTGACGCCCTCTTGGGTTGTACTGCCCTGTGTTTGAACGCCCTGGTGGGGTCTGTACTAGTGGTTGTGACCACGTTGCCGCCTGCGGGCGATTTTCAGCACCTTTTTCTACATCAGCTTCCGCTGGGGTGTTCCCCGCTCGAGCGCGCTGGGAGGCGGTGTGACCCGGTCTCTGGAGAGAGGGTCGGCGCGCTGTGAAGGCCGGTGCTGCCTTTTGATTGCCCGGTTCCGCCGGCCTACAACCTTTGCTAACCTTCGGTTGGCCCACACGTGGCTGTCTGTGTACGCCATCGGAACCCTCAGTTTCCAATTCCTTCTCTACTGCGTGGTGGACGCCATGTCTGAGGGGTACTACGTCGAGGAGGAGGAGTCTCACCAGTACCTCCAAGACGACGAGTTCTATGCGGCTGTGGACCAGTCGATTTACCGGTGCGTGCAGGAAATCGTTGGGCCTATGGAGGACAGAATTTCAGCTCGCATTGTCGTGGAATGTGCCAAGTTGGCACCGGCTCTAGGGGGGTTTCCCGCCAATGACCCTAGCCAGCCTCCGGCGGCCAAGAAGCCACGTGGGGACGCGGGTCCCAGTGGTTCACGAGGTGTGGACAAGGACGCCTTCGAGCGCCTACGCGACGCTTTCCTGGCTAAAGCGTCCGGGTCGGCCTCCGAGGCGCCTCCGCCTCAGACCCCTTCAACGCCGGCGGACGTTGTCCCGGCCTCCCCGGGGGGGGTTTCCCCCACGGATATGGACAACGACGACGACGACGACTCCGTGCGGTCATGGCGACCGGCGTCCAATTCGACAGAGTTGCCCAAAGACACTTCAGGCATGCTGGCCCCGGACGAGATCATGCACCCGTGGTCGGCCGCTTGGGCGCCTGGTGACAAGGTGGCGCAGTTTGTAGCGGGCCGCCTCCGCAAGCCCTTGGAGAAGGAGGCGCGCAGCTGTTTGAGGGGCGAATGTCCCCGCCCGACTTTGGATGGGAAGGTGGCCATGACGCCGGAGCTCGATGGGAAAATGGCCACCTTCATGGCGAAGTTCGTCAAGGACCCCCGGAAGGGGATCGACCGCTCCTGGCGATCCTGCCAGGACAAGCTCTTGGACACCATTGGCCCCCTCACCAAGATTCTCGATATGGCCGAGGAAGCCAAGGTGTCGGGCAGCGCCATTTGCCCGGAAGTACTGTCCAACTGGGCGCAGCGGGCTGTTATCTTCCTGGGGAATGCCAACTGTGCCCTTTCGACCGAACGGCGTCGGTCGCTGCTGATAAAATTGGATCCTAAGTTGGGCGACTTGGCTTCGTCGGAAGCTGGCGCTGTTGCCCAAGGAGGGCTCTTTGGCGAGCCATTCATAAAAGAACTGGGGAAGTTTGTTTCCACCTTCACCTCCCTGGACAAGGCCCAGTCAACCATCAAGCGGGTTTTCCACCAGCGTTTTTCCCGGGGGGCTGGTCGTGGTAGGGGCCTCACGACCGGCCGTGGTGGTCAGCAACAGCCCGGAAAAGGGCATGGCTCCGGCAGGGGAGGCTACAACTCCTCCACGAATTACAACAACTTTTACCCCACCAGAGGTCTGCGTTTCAGAGGACGCGGAAACTTCCGGAACGACTCCGGCAGCAACAATTCACACAGTGAGTGTTATCCCTGCGGATCAGGTTGTTCTTGGGGGGAGGTTGGCGCGTTTCCCCCAGGCGTGGGAGGCTATTACAGCGGACGCATGGGTCCTTCAGACCGTGCGGGGGTTCCGCATAGAGTTTTACGACCAGCCGTGCCAGGTAGCGCCTCCTCGGCCCATAACGTTTTCTCAATCGGACGCGCCCTTGATCGACGAAGAAGTCTCGGCGCTGCTGCGCAAAAGGGGCTATTTGTCGAACAACGCGCCACCCCCGGGGTTTCCTGAGCAATATTTTCCTTGTGGAAAAGGTGGACGGGGGCAGACAACCAGTCATCAACTTAAAGGAGTTCAATGTCTCGGTGGTGTACAACCACTTCAAGATGGAGGGCATCCATCTTTTGAGGGACGTTTTGCTCCCGAACGACTGGATGGTCCGTCTGGACCTCAAGGATGCGTATCTGGTGGTTCCGATTTACCCTCCGCATCGTCGTTTCCTTCAGTTTTGCTGGAAGGATATGGTGTTCGAGTTCAAGGCCCTTCCATTCGGTCTTTCCTCGGCCCCTTGGTGCTTTACAAAAATTCTGCACCCGGCCATCGAAACCCTGCGGAGTCACGGGATTCGGCTGATCGTCTATCTGGACGACATCTTGCTGTTGGGCCAGGACCCGGGCAAGTTGACCGCTCATCTGTCTCAGACAGTCTCCCTGTTACAAGGTCTGGGGTTTATTGTCAACAGGGAGAAGTCGGTTTTCACACCCGCCCAGCAAATGGTGTTCCTGGGCTTTGTGGTGGACTCGGTGAAATCGACACTCAGTTTGCCGTCCAGGAAGATGGCCAAAATCAAGCATGTGCTTCGGCAAACTATCTCCAAATCGCACACCTCCCTCCGGCAGGTGGCCAGGGTAGTAGGCCTTCTCTCATCGTCCATTCAGGCGATATTCCCGGGCCCTCTTCACTATCGGGCTCTTCAGCGACTGAAAGCGCATCATTTGCGCAGAGGGCTCTCTTACGACCGCTTGATTCCCCTGTCGGTGGAGGTCAAAGAGGAAATGTCTTGGTGGCTCGCCCACATGGAAGCGTGGAACGGCCGTGCGATTTTCGGGTCCGTTCCGGACTTGGTGATCGAGTCCGACGCCAGCAGGTCTGGCTGGGGCGCCCGCTGCGGGGATTTCTCCACAGGCGGCGCTTGGTCATCCGACGAACAGCGACTTCACATCAACTGCTTGGAACTTCTAGCAGGTTCGTTCGCCGTCCGTTGCTGGACGAGGGACTCAGTGAAGTCATGCGTCCTTCTACGGATGGACAACGTCTCAGCGGTTCGGTATGTGAACCATTTAGGGGGTCCGCGATCAAGAGCCCTTGCGGACCTGGCGAAAGACTTTTGGGATTATTGTCTCGCCCATCAAGTCTCGGTTACGGCGGAATACCTGCCGGGTCGGGCCAATCAGGTGGCGGATTGGCACTCGAGATATCTCCGAGACTCCAGCCTGTGGAAGCTGGATGTTCAAGTGTTCCGCTGGCTGGCGGCATGCTGGGGACCGTTTTCCATAGACCTGTTTGCGTCCCGTCTGGACTTCCAGCTCCCGAGGTTCTTCAGCTGGAGACCGGACCCCTTGGCGAAGGAGACGGATGCGTTCCTCCAGGACTGGAGTCTGGAACGGCCGTATGCCTTCCCGCCTTTCTCCATGATAGTGCGGGCCGCGGCCCAGATTCGCCGTCAGATGGCGGACGTCGTGATGGTGACGCCCGTGTGGAGTTCGCAAGTATGGTTTCCAGTTCTTCTGGAACTTTCCTGGGATTCTCCAATCCTACTCCCCCGGCTTCCTCGTCTTCTCCTCAATCCAGACGGGGTCCCTCACCATCTCCTCCAGGGTTCTCTCCGCCTCATGGCATGGAGGCTTTCAGGCGACGTTGGTCGCTCCCTGGCCTTTCGAACTCAGCTCAGCACTTTTTGTCCAAGGCCTGGGCAGGCAGCACTGCCAAGAGGTATAGATCGGCTTGGACCAGGTGGGTTCGTTGGTGTCTTCGACGGGATTTGGATCCCATGGTCGCAGGCCTCGTTCCTATCCTGAATTTTCTTGCAGAACTCTCTACTGCCGGCTTAGCATACCGGACGATTAATACGATTCGTTCTGCCATATCGGCGGCTCATGTGCAGCTGGATGGAGTGGCGGTCGGGGAGCACCCCCTGGTGTGCCGACTCCTTAGGGGAGTGCGTCTGGCTTTACCGCCGGAGCCATGGTATTCAGTCCTGTGGGATGTCAACGTGGTGTTGAACCTTTTTCTTTCCTGGCAGCCTAACAAGTATCTTTCCTTAAAAGAACTGTCAGCTAAACTGGCGATGCTCCTGTGCTTAGTGTCTTGTCGCAGGGTGTCTGATGTGCGTGCCCTGGATGTCACGGCGAGAGCGTTCTCCCCGGATGGGGTGACCTTTACCGTGGGCCGACGCACGAAATCGGCTACAAGGTCTATTTCCTACCCGGCATTTGCAGATGCCCCTAAGTTGTGTGTGGTACAGTGTTTGAAAACCTACGAGGATGTCACAACGGAACTTCGCCCTCCGGGCGAGCGGCAGTTACTGATTGCGCTGCGCAAACCGCACAAGGCTGTCTCTTCCCCCACTATAGCCCGGTGGGTGCGTTGGGTGATGCAGGAAGCTGGTATTGATACGAGGCAGTTCGGAGCTCACTCGGCAAGAGGGGCCATGGCCTCAAAAGCGTTTGCCCTTGGGGCACGATTAGAAGACCTCATGCACGCTGCGGACTGGTCTTCGGATTCCACCTTCAAAAGGTACTATTTTAAGCCAGTGGTGGATATTGCTAGTTTGGTGTGGACAAGCCTTAAACAAGCATAATCTGAAGCCTCCGGTCCTGACATAGAATCGAAATTTGCCTAGCGTAGTAACGGTAAGTTTCAATTCTATTAAGGACACGGAGGCGAGGATTATCCCACCCATACCTCCTGCGGAGATCCCGCCCGTACTGGAGTAAGTAATCCGTTTTCCGACTTGCAGTATGGTTACTGTTTTTCATGGGTTGCATGTCGATTGACTTGATGCTCTGCTTGTTGATTTGTCTTCAAGTTTAGCGGGTATGGCTTAGCTCACGCTGTTCTTTTTTCCGCCAGGGAATGATGGTGCGAAAAGAGATGCTTGAGACTTTGGCCTGACTCGCCACGAAGAAAGAGGAGGAGTTCGTTGGTTGGACGCCTTATATTGGGATTTATGGACACTAAAGAAGGACTGCCTAATGTTGATCTCATGGGACTTGTAGTTATTAAACGATGTTATTACAATGTTTTTCTGATATTCATGTGTTGGGAATACTAAAAAATTCACGTTTTGATGCTTTTCTGGCTGCTGTGCGATGTTGTGTTAATAAACAGCGAAGAGAGAAAAGCATAATCCTCGCCTCCGTGTCCTTAATAGAATTGAAACTTACCGTTACTACGCTAGGCAAATTTCGATTCTGAATCACTCTAGATCGAAAATGTCTGACGAATTTCATGAAACTCCTTTTGTCCCCGAGTAACAGATACTATTTCTTTATCATGTTTCCTTTTCCTGGTATTTGAAATTGAACTCTGCTTCACCCTACTTGAAAAATTCTTCTTTTTCCTCGTGTGATCTTTTTTTCATTAAATGTTCGAAATATTTTTTTCACAAACTATCTTGTACTTATAGTAGAACAAACTGTATCTGTACTACTCGCATTTTTTTCTAAGTGAAGATTTTGCGTTTTGCTGAAATATATATTTTCTTCTTTTTTTTTTTTCCCACTTCTTAGCATTTCCGAATTTTAATCCAAACGACATAATTTTCTGAAAAACTAAAAAAAAGATTCAATTATTTTTCACATTTGTTCACTAAGTAAGTAAGTTTATTTGCACAGTTAATTAAAACCAATGCAATACAATACAAAATATGAATTGAAGTAAAACAATATAAAATCACATATGTTTTAAAACCATCATGGTGTGGACATTGCTGTTCTGTTCATCCTAATTATAAAAACGTGTTGACCTTTCATTTATCACACAAGTATTTAGACAGTAGACATAGTTTCTGTTTTCAAACAGGTTAAGATCAGATCAGTTCAAAAATCAAGTCCGGGTATTTTTTCCTCCACTGCCTTTAAAAATGTTACAAGGCTGCAGCTCAGCTGAGGGTCCTGAGATGAAAAACAGGTAAGAACTGCGCTCCTTCGTGTGCATGTCCCGTGTCAGATACAATGGCGTCTCAAAAGAAGTTTCCGCTCCTCTAGCATTTTCTCACAAGAGCATAGCAGATGAAGCATATCTTCTTGCATGGTACCGCATAACGTGCCTGCTTTCTTTTTTAGCCAGTGTGGGAGATGCTGAATGCACGGCAACAGACCTAGCCTGTACCTTAAAAAGCACATTTTGGTCTTTTTGGCGTAGCCCAGACCAAAATAGTTCTGGGGAGCTTTTGCCGAATATGAGTTCAGAATCATCCAAGCGTGCGTTCTTTTTGAGAAATCTGCTTTATCTTGGACCCACGACTGTTGTTTAATCGGCTTCTTTGCCAATTCATTAAACGTTTTGTGATCTGAGGAGGAAGCCCAGAGCTGTTCCAGCCCAGTGTTTACAAGACTTTTTGCTAAGTATTTAGCTGCTGGTGAGGTGGGAGACTGCTCTAACTCCCTCCACAGATATTCTTTCAATGTTCCTTGTGCGGATTTCCTCACTTTGTCCCATACACAGATATAGGCCCCCTGTTGTGCCAGGAGCTGTTGTTGGATGCCAAATTCCAGCCTAAACTGTGGTGGGGAGGTTCGCTTAGGAAGGCTAAAGATGATTCTATATGCGGCTATAATTGTGCTGTCGAGTATTGTTGCGTCTCTGCCTCGTAGGACCTCACTTCCATAAGTTATTGTAGGCAGCTGTTTGGCACGAATAACTTTTACCAAAGGTGTTAAAGATGGACCAGAAAGCTTGTTATTCAGTATTTTTAAAGCGATTGCCAGTGCAAGTCCTTTGCCTCTGATGCTAGACCTTTGCGCACTGAATCGACCGCCGTTATCAATCTTCACGCCTAGATATTTATATGTCGACGTGTCTTTAATGCGGGAGTTGTTCCAAAACCACGAAAAAAAATCCTTTTTCTTTTACTAATAGTCATAGTTTGGGTTTTCTCGAGGTTTACTATTAGGTCGTTTGCCTTGGAATAGCTCTGTGCGGTGTTCAAGAGGTTTTGAAGCCCTACTTTGGTGTGGCTTATTAAGACAATATCGTCCGCATATAAGCTGCATGGTAGATTAAGCCCTCCTAGTGTAGGAGCATGTGAATTGCAGTTGTTCAAAATTGGAGCCAGGTCGCCCAAATACAGATTAAACAGTGTTGGGGCCAAGACGCAGCCCTGCTTGAGGCCATTGTTGGTCTGTATCCGCCTCGACAGCAGTGAGCCGTCCCCCACCTTTATCTGTATCCAAGTCTCCGTGTGCAGGTTTATTAACGGGTCCAACAGTGGTTTTGAGATCCCCCATCCGTTTAATTTTGACCATAGGAGATTCCGGTTAATGTTGTCAAAAGCCGCTTTATAGTCTATGTAGCAGAGATTTAGGGGCAATTTTTTTGTCTCTGCCTTGTCTATTAGTATGCCCATAGTTAGTATATTGGTCGTAGTGCCCACTGATTTAACAAAGCCTGTCTGATAAACCAGTATCAGAGATTTCTTTGTGGCCCATGCCTGTAGTTCCTCCAGCAGTAGGCCTGCGAAGTATTTCGCCTCATTGTCAATTAGGGCCACTAGTCGATAGTTTTGAGGGAGAGCCCTGTCCCCTGCTTTATATATTGGGGTGATGATAGAGCCCTTCCAGGAACCTGGCAAGATGTTCGAGCTCCTGATTTCCAAAAAAGGGGTTCAAGAGCTGCTGCCCAGTAACCCACATCTTGTTTGAAGAGGATTGGCGGGATCCTGTTTGGTCCCGGAGCTCCTTCCCTTCTGCCTTTTTTGATTTGGCATTTGATGTTGTGTTGCAGTTTTGAGGGATTGATTAATTCATGACTGTCTTTAATGTTTGTGCACAATTGTGTTTGTTGTGCATTGTCAACTTTATGGTCTGTTATGATGTTGGAGTTGAATAAGTCCCGGTTGTTGGGTAGGTCTTGATTGAAGTGCTTACCAAGATAGAGTGCCCATGTTTCCTCTGTGATGTTAGATGAAATCCCCAAGTTTGCTGGACATGTTAGGGAGTTAACGGTTTTCCAAAACCTTGCCCCGTCATTCTGTTTAATGTCTGAGTGGAGTCTTGCCCACAAGTTGTCCTCCATTGTTTTGTTTGCTTTCCATTTCAGCTTTTTTAGTGAGGATTTCAGTGTCCGAAGATGGATTTGCTTTGCTTTTTCTTTGGGATCCAACTGTATTTCCCTCATTAAACGGTAAATCGAGTTTTTTGTTTCCTTAATTTTTTCTCTGTACTCTCGAGATAGGTTGTCCGTATTGCTGAGCTTTGCATATGCATTGGGCTTCGTTGCATAATTCGACATGGTGGTTGTAAATTGTTCCCATTTTATGATTTCATTTGATCCAGTGTGCTCCATAAAGTGTTGTTGTGCCCTTCCTATTAAGGTTTCGCCCATCGCTACCGAGTACTTAATTTTTTTTAAATTAACAGTATGAATAGTCTCTTTTGGGGCATGTGATCGCTCGAGTATAGGTCTCGCAATGTCCAAGGCAATTTCCTGAGGGCAGTGGTCACTGTCAGTTATTTTTTCCTATCCGGAACGAGGTTGTGTAATGAAAGAGAGGTAGTGAGATGAAGGTGTAATCTAATATGCTGTTTGCTCTTGTTGAATGATAAGTTGGGGCTGGCGGACTATCTCCCACAAACCTACCGTTTGGGGCTCTGATATTGAAGTGTTCCAATTCTTCAAGTATCTGCGTTCCCAATTTTGTTTGTTTGGCTATTTGTAGCTTCCCTTGCAACGGTAGGTCCCAAGTTGTATTTTGAGCTAAAATTACCTCTTCTTGTGGTGTACCCATGAGGTTGAGGTTGAAATCCCCTGTAAGTACAATGTTAGTTGTTGATCTTCCCGTGATACTCTCCTCCAAGAAGGTGTATAGTTCCTTTGCTGCTTTTTTTTCCCTTTAGGATGGATATTAGTGTTGATCAGAATGCAATCGGTATTGGCTTTGCCTGAACCTGGTGGTGCTAGGGCCAGCTTAACTGCAAGAGCAGCTGCCGAAGAAGGCCCATTTTCTTCTATCTTGACAAAACTAGTGGTTGCTACGTATGTTGCTAGGCCACCCTTTAGGTGCCCGTACTTAGCTGTCCTTTTGGCACCTGTGAAAAAGCGTAGGTACCCCTGGAGGTGTGGAGGTTCGGCGACCCATGTTTCCTGTAAGGCCACTATGTCGAATGATCTTATGTAAGCTATAAATTCTGGATCCAGCATTTTGGTGGCTAAACCATTGATATTCCAGGAGCATATGCACAATTGGTTTTGCATATGCTCCCATGGGTTCTGGCCGATTTGTCAATTGTTGTTTTTTATGTATCTCACAATCCATCTTTGATCTTTCAGCTCAGTTGGAGCTGCCCTGTCTGCTCCTTTCCAGCAAGTAATTTCAATATGCTCATTGCTGCCTGTTCCACATGGCCCTGCCGCGCCTCTGAGAACCGAGGTTCTGAAGCTGCCTGCATTATCCCTGGACTCCAGCTTTACTCCTGGATATAGTATGTCCGGGTATCCTGGCTTTATATGTGGTTTTATCGTAATGCCCCAGTTTTTGAATACCTCAACTTCAGATAGAATTTTCTGCGATATTGCTCCCGAGGCCCAAGTCGCCTTAGTCGCTTCCCTTCCTGTACCTTCTGAGGCTATAAATTCAATCGACAACAAATCTGTGCTTGACACATTTGCCAGTGAAGGGATGTGGGATAGTAGCCGTAATATGTTGCTTCTGTTGAGGGTGTCATGTCTTCCTTTGGAGATAAAATCTGGGTTATACCATATAGCGTCTGGGGTATTCCCTTGATCGTTTATACACCGACCTCCGTTATAGATGTTGATTGATGGTTTCATGTCCGCACATTCTGTTGGTCTTGCTTTTACCAGATAGGTGTCAATTTTGGTCGCTCCGCCTGAGGCTTGGTCATTGGCGCATTGATAGGAGGCAAAAATGTCAGGTTCTGTGTGTCTCACCCCGCCGCACGGCCGGTGCACGTTGCCTGTCAAATTTACGGGTGCCGTTCTGTTGTTGTGCGGTCTCCCCGTATATGTGATGTCACAGTTGCTTGGTTAACGGCGTATAGTTGACTATCCGTCAGTCCTATACCTTGACTTTCTGCTCTTTTGTCCATTCTGCCCAGAGTGAGTCCTTGTTTTATGTTTTGCGTGGGATTGGGGCTGGTCTTCGTATTATTTTTTAGCGCATTTGGCAGGCCAGAATCAGTAGGCGTTGTACTATTCCCAGGTAATTGGGCAGATGTTAATTGGCCGTGTTGAGAATGGACTTTTTGTTCATCTGATCTGGTGTTAGCTGGTTTTTCCAAGTGCTCAGTTGTGTGGCTCATTTCATTGGGATTTTGTTATAGAATGTCTTCTTCCCCAGGTTGTGACTTGCTTTGCTCTGTAATGATAGATCGGCCAAAAAGTTGCGTAAATCCTTCGCGTTTTGAGCAGAGCTTATATTTCCTGCCTTTGCGTTTTTTTAGCTCGCCTCTGTTTTGCGTTTAATTTTAGATCGATGTTATCTTCATCTATGGTGTCCGTTGGTGAAGGGCTCATTGGTCCCATGTCGTTCACCGCTATGCTTTTGGTTAGATCATTCATTTTGGCTTGTTCTTGTGCGCCTGTGCTCATCAGTTCAATCTTTCATGCGGCTTCTGGATCTTCACCAGTTGTTTCTTTTCCAATCACCTCTGTTTGTGTAGAGAGAGCAATTTTGGTCTCTGTTGTTTTTAGGTGACCCTGTATCTCCCTGCACCGCGTGGGGTTTTGCTGAACAGGTCTTTTATGCTGTGTACACAGGTCTGTCAATAGTGTTGGGAGGGTGGATAACTTATCAATGATTGGGCCGCATCCGCACCCACTGCTGATCCTCCTGTTTGCGTCTTGTAGATGGTCCAATTTGCTCTGGAGAAGCGTGTTTAACGTAGTGGCAACCACAAACACGGCTAAAGTGTCTAATAACGTTAGTTGGGTGTCCATTTTCTACGATTGGTAGTGTAGAGCTTCCACCAAGAGTTGTACTGTGTTTAGGAGGCTAGGCCAAGCGCTTTCCTGCCCAGAATGTTTTGGAGTTTTTTTTTCTTGGCTTCTGAGTGGCCCCTTGCAGTTTTCTACTCCTTCTGACGTGCCTATTTCCGATTGATTTCCCTGCATGCCTTCAGTTCTCGTGGACCGTATGTCTGAAGCCGTCCTGCTTCTGCTATGGTCTTGAGGATATGCAGCGATAAGTTCTTCCCATTCCTCCTTCCCCAAGTAAGAGGATATTTCTATCACCTCTGACACTGGGCTCACTTGCCTTTCTATTTTATTTTTTTTGTAAAAGTTTTATTTTGCAGTATATCAGTTGAAACGGAAAAAAAGGGGGGGGGGTAATAGGAAGAAGGGAACCAGAAGGGGGGAAAGACAGCGACATACCGCTACTCAGCCCCACACAGGGGGTGCAAAAAGGGGGAGGGAGGGCGCATTCAAATAAGGAAGGGCAAGAGAGCTCCACAGTTCAGAGGCATAACAATGGGGGAGACCCCCCCCAGTGCGGCTTTCAGTCCAGAACAGGTGTCCGCAGAGCCCAAGCTCCGCCCATAGTCCAGCAACCCTCCCTAGGTACAGCCAGTCGCAGCAAGAGAAAGAAGAAAGAAAGGAAGAACACTAGATAAGTACCCCAACTATCCCTCCACCCACAGCCCTCCCCAACATTCACCCTCCCCCCGGTGGCGGCAACCAACAGGCACACAATACAATGTAGGTATTCTCGCAATCAAAGTTGGAAAAGATGAAGAGACCGCAGCGTTGGCGGGCAGACAGCCGAAGGCAAGCCTCGGGACAGAAATCTCACAAGTGAGCCCCAGTTGTACATAAAATTCTTAAATTGCCCCAAGAAGATGTCGGAAAGGCGTTCCATGCTCAACAGACGCCACAATCGGGCATGCCACAAGGAAAGAGCTGGGGCGGTCGGGGACTTCCACGCAGCCGCCAGAGTCATCTTGGCCGCACCCAAACATAACCACAGAACACGTTTGTCCGCTCTAGTCTGATGTTCAAGCAGTGGGTCCCTAAGCCCTAAGAGAACGAAGGCCATGGTGTCAGGGATCGGGTAGCCCAGGATATCTTTCACGTGGGAGAGAATTTCAGCCCAGAATGGTCTGATGGCGGGACAATCCCACCATATATGGCTAAAGTCTCCAAGCATCCCACAGCCCCGCCAACACCTATCCGAAGTAGTAGGGAATATGTGGTGCAATTTAGAGGGATACAGATACCAGTCAAAAACAAGCTTCATGTGCGCTTCTCTAAGGTCAGTAGAGTGATTGTGCGTCGAGACATCTCTCCATAGGGCCTGCCATTCAGTCACAGATATGTCCCTCCCCAGTGTGGATTCCCAATGGTCCTGATAGCGCGGTCGTGGTGCCACGGTAGAGTCTAACAACAGTTTGTACAGGAAGGAGATCGTCCCCTTCATGGTGGAGGTGTGAAGAATGAAAGACTCGAATTTCGACAAGGGTCTAGTAGCCGCGTCCACTACTGCGGGCGATGTTGCCCAATGTAGGAGTTGGAGATGTCTGTAGCGTTCTGTCGGGAGGACGCCATAGTCCCTCATGCAGTTGTGGAAAGTGAGGGGCTCGGCGCCATGGAATAAATGGGTGAGGGATCTACATCCTCCCTCCCTCCAAGCGTCAAAGGGACCTTCCTCCAGGGCCGGGGCAAAAGCCGGATTGAAGTGGATCGGGGTGAACGGGGACGGGAATGTGGTCCAGCGGTCGTCACCGCTCACCGTGTCCCAGACCTTCAATACCGTACTCGTGGGGGTGCTAATATAGGCATTTTTGGGCCGGTCTGCTTTAGGCTTCCAGGCTAAATCCCAGATGGATCGGCCCGCTACGCTCCGATCCATGTGGAGCCAGTGCTTTTCCGACAGTTGTTGTGACCACTCCACGATGACCCTCAGTTGGGTGGCTTTGTAGTACAAGTGCATGTCCGGAAAGCCAACCCCTCCCTCCAAGCGTGGGCGCCGTAGGACCGAGAACGGAAGCCTGGCACGGCCGCCCTGCCAAACGAATTTCAGCATAATAGTCTTCAGTTTGCGGAAGTAATCTAGCCCTATTGGAATAGGCAGCGCCTGAAAGAGGTATAACAGTTTGGGTAGGAGCACCATTTTAAGAGCGTGTATCCTGCCTAGCCACGAGATGAATTTAGGCTTCCATCGTTCCAGCTCCGCCCTAATAGAGGAGAACATCGAAGGGAAGTTAGCCTGGAACAGGGCATTCACAGAGGGGGTCAACCGCACGCCCAGGTAAAGCAAGGACTCCGACGCCCAGGCGAGCTTGGTGAGCGACCGGGCCAGCTGAACCTCTCCTGCCGATAGGGTCAGATTCAGGACGTAGGATTTGTCGAAGTTGACCTTGAAGCCCGCCACCTCTTCGTAGGCGGTGAGTACCGAGTGGACATGAGGGAGCGATAGCGCCGGCTCCCCGAGAGATAACAGGACGTCGTCCGCAAAGAGCGAGATCTTGTGCTGTTCGCCCGTAAAGGGAAGACCCAAAATCCTCTCATTGTCCCGCACCGCCACAGCCAACGGCTCAATACTAAGAGCAAATAGTAGGGGCGAGAGGGGACATCCCTGACGCGTCCCACGGGAGTGACGGAAATTAAGGGACCTATGGCCGTTGATCAGCACTCGAGATGAAGGGCCGCTGTAGTTGGCCTCAATCATCCTCACGAAAGAGGGCGAGAAACCGAAGGCCAGCAGTGTCTTGTGCAGAAACCCCCAGTCTACGCGGTCGAAGGCCTTTTCTGCATCAAGCCCCACTAGTACCGCAGGTATGCGAAAACGTTCCGCCTTTTCGATGAGGTGTATGACGCGACGCAGGTTATCATGGGTCTGCCTGCCCTTAATAAACCCCGATTGATCGGGATGGATCAGAGCAGGCATCAAGTCTTGCAGTCTACTCGCCAGGATGGAGGAATATAGCTTGGCGTCCAAGTTGAGAAGCGCGATCGGCCGGTAGGATGTACAAAGAGTAGGATCCTTCCCCGGCTTGGGAATAACAGTGATTAGCGCTTCCGCCATAGAATCCGTGGTTCTGCCATCACATGCCATCGCGTTGAAAAGGGAGACTAGGTAGTCACACACCTCCGAGGCGAACGTTTTATAGAAGAGGGCCGTGTAGCCGTCTGGCCCTGGGGCCTTGTGCAGCTTCAGGCCAGCAATGGCGGCTAAGACCTCCTCCCGGGTGATGGGGGAGGACAGTGAATCATTCCAGTCCGCAGAGACTTTCGGGAGAGATAGACCCTCCAGGAATTTGGACTGTGCGTCCGAGTCAAGGGCGTCCCCCGAGTAGAGTGCCGTATAAAAGCGCCCGAATACGGCCGCTTTGTCCGCATCTCTGTGCTGAACAGAGCCCATGTGGTCGCGAATGCCCCCTATATACTCTTTCTCGCGCTTATCCCTGAGTTGTCGGGCAAGATGGCGCCCGATCTTGTTGCCCTGGGAATAGGAGGTGCGCCTAAGACGCAGAAGAGTAAACTCCGCCCTGTTATTGTAGTGGGCCCTCAGCTTCCCTCGCACCGCCGTCAGGGGGCGCAGAGTCACTCTGGAAGGGTTTGCCTTGTGAGCCTGCTCTAAGGAGGCCAGCTCCAATTCCAGATCTTCCCGTTCCTTACGCCTCAGTTTATTCAAACTAGCATTGAGGGCGATGCACGTGCCCCGTATAGAGGCCTTACATGCGTCCCACGTGGTATACACCGACGTGTCTGCAGGTGGGTTGAGTAGGAAGAAGTCACCAATCGCCTTGCGCAGAGCTTTACACGACACCTCGTCGCGCACTAGAGCTGCTGGAAAATACCACTTTCGCCAACCATCCCCCCCGGTGGCCCAATGCAGCCCCAGAACCACGAGGCTGTGGTCCGAGAGAGAGAGCGGAAGAATGTCCGCTAACTGTATATCCCCCCGGAGGGCCTGACTAACCAAAACATAGTCAATGCGGGAATACGAGTGATGTACGTTGGAAAAGAAGGTGTAGTCCCTGGCCTGAGAGTGGAGAGAGCGCCAACTATCAATCAGTCCCATGTCCCCTATCTGACGTTTAGTGTCATCTGAAAAAACTCCAGTGTCTGCTCTGCGGCCTCCAGAACTATCCAAACCCCTATCCCAGACCATATTGAAATCCCCCAATAAGAGCAAGTGGCCCTCCACAAAGTCCCCCATCCTGTCCAACAAACCCTGCAGAAATCCATTCTGACCCGCATTAGGAGCATACAGCACTGCAAAAGTACACAGGCGGCCACGCAACAAACCCTTCACTAGCAGCCAGCGACCATCCCTATCCACACTGACGTCCATGGGCTGAAAATGCAGGGAGGCTCGGAATAGCAGGGCCACCCCTCTATGCTTCGTGGCCGCAGATGCCCTGTAAATAAGGGGGAACTGCTTATGACGAAGCCTCAACTCATCCCTCCTAGCCAGATGCGTTTCCTGGAGGGCCACCACATCTAAATGATGGTCTAGGATGTACTTCCAGAGCTTCTGCCGTTTCTGCGGAGAGTTAAGGCCCTTTACATTCCACGTTCCTACGCAGACAGGCATAAGAGGCAGCACAGAGTCCACGCTAAGCTCACAGCCAGACAGCCACGGTGCCCGCACCGCCCCCAGACATGCATTAGGACCCAAGCCCACGGAAAGGTTCGAGGGAAGCAGCCAGACCACAACCATTCTGAGAGGCCCACATGGATATACCGCAGGCCGCGCCAGGCAGTCACGTGTCGAAGGCACACAAATGTCAAGAAGGGGCAGACCTCGAAGCACCTTACACACATGGAGGAGAATGTCATCAAAAATATCTTCAGCACACCCACAACACACCACGCCGCCGCCACCACCCATAGTCCCAGCCCCAACCCAAACCACCCCGCACTGAGACCCATACTCAGACTTCCAAGAGTCCCACCCACCCCCCCCTCAAGAACAAGAACAAGAAACAACAAAAAACAACACAAGGCACTGAACCTGAACCTCGCAGTCTTCAGTTCCAGCAGGTCATGGTTCAGAAGTCCCCTACTGGACTGGGGTTGGGGCGGGGGGGTCCACCTGGGGACCCCCAGGTCCATAGTCCGGGGTGTCTTCACCAAAAGTACCATAGTACCCCGGGGACCTCAAGCCAAGAGCCCCTCCGACGCCAATCTTCAAGATCGGGGTCACGCTGCACTAGAGCTCATCTGGGAATCCGTCATGGTGGCTGAAGCCACCGAGGCCACCGCAGCCCCTCGCTCCTGCTCGCTAGTCGCTGAGTCCGGCCGTCGTCGGTCCGCGGCTGGGCCCACATCGTGCCAAGATGAAGAGCGCCGCCGCCTCCGGGATGGGGAGCCACGCGCCTCCTGCGTTGGGTCTGCCTCTTCGATACCTAGGAGATCTCTCGCCTCCCGCAGGGAGGTGATCTGTCGCAATCGGTTGTCCCAACGGAAGATGATCCGGAAGGGATGGCCCCAGGAGTAGGATATTCCGCGGCCCCTGAGGAAGGCGGTCACAGGGCGGAAGTCCCTCCGCTTCTGCAAGGTCGTCGCAGCCAGGTCCTGGAAAAGCTGGGGGCGGTGGCCCCTAAATTGCAAAGAGGTCGTGGTTCTCGCTTTCCGTAATATCCTCTCCTTCAACTGGAAGTCGTGGACACAAACGAGGATGTCAGGGGGTGGCCCACCGCCCCTCCTGGGCAGGCCAACTCTGTGCACTCTGTCCATCTGGATGTCACGCACCTCCTCATCCTCCAAGATCTGGAGAAACAGGGCCAGGACGTACCCACGCAGGTCCCCTGCCTCGCCGTCCCACGGCACCGCCTTAATACGAATGTTATTTCTCCTGGAGCGGTTCTCCAAGTCTTCCGCGTGGGTTTGTAAATTCAGATTTTGCTCCGTAAGGCGTATGATGTCCTGTTGGAGTTGATGGACATCATTCGCCATGCTCAGATCATGGTCCTCCAGTATCGCCACCCTCTCGCCGATCCCATCCACATCTCTCCTCACCTCTCTGAGGTCCGAGGCCAACTGCGTACGAAGTTCGGAGATATCGTCCTTGATAGTGGCGAAGAGTTCTTTCATGAAGGCTTTGGTTGCCGGTGCCTCATCATCAGACTGCCTGGAGGAGCCGCTGGCTCCAGGCGAGGCCGGTTGCTGTGATGGTTTGGGGGCTACTTCCTTCCCCGGCTTGCCCCCTCTGCGCTGCGAGTTGGACATGGTGGCCAGTCACTGCTCCACTCCTGCACTCAGGCTCCAGACCACTGCACTCGGGGCTGAGAATCGGGACGGCGACTCACCGCGTCAAGGCGACCCCACAGGCGCCGTTCGGCCCCTCCAGCGAGCAGAGGGGTACCCTCCTACGGCAGTGCGGCCTCGCTCCTTCTAGGCCTCTTCGAAGCGCCGGGGCTCCAGTGCCCTAGAGTCAACCCAGGGACAAAAGGCAGCCGGAGAGGCCTGCCCCTCCAGGCAGATCACCAGGCTAGGGCCTACGGAACCTCAATATGGCACGTGTCCCCTCCAACAGCCAGGCAGGGATCCTCCAGGTCGGGATGCCAGCGTTAGGGTGCCTCCAAAGTGGCTCCAGGCACTCGGCCGCCACAAGGGCCCAGCATGCAAATGGCGGCAAGTACAGCGCGCCACCCACCAAATCTGTACCAGCTAGGCACGGGCGTCTCGTTCTCTCCAGGCGCCGCCGTGGGGGCCCACCTCCAGGGTATCGGCAAGCCACTCCACAGACTTCACACCAGAGTTCAGGGCCCCCGATGGTATCCCAGGCTCAACTGCTGCCCCGGAATGGCCGCCGGCACCACACGGCTCACCTCGTTGTGTGCTGGGTATGCAGGACCACGCGCCGGCCCTCCGGCCTTCGGCACCAACCAGGCAATTTCCAGTGCATGCGCCGAGATGGGGCCTCGCCACGCCGTCACCCCGCCAGCCTCCTCCCGCCGGCAGGCTCGCTCGACTGCTGCTCCCGGGGTCGAGGAATCCCCCTGCTCCACCTCCGCTGGGCCGGCGATGAAGTGTGCGGGCCGGTTCCGAGGTTCCGGGGGGCGCCCTTCGGCCCTCCGCTGGTCTCAGGCGCCACCTAGCTTCGGCCCGAGATCGGGTCGACGAGCACTCCTGCTAGTGTCCTGCAGAGGACGGTCCGTCTGCTGGCGGGCTCGGACCCTCGCTGCCTCCGCTCCGCGCAACGGACCCCGCGTTGGTGGCACGGCAAGGTCCGGGGCTGCTCCGCCTCTTCCGGGCAGCAAATCACGCGAGGCCGCCGCCGTGCAGGCCGCTGCACCGTGCCTAGCTCTCGCCTCCTACCGGGCTCCCTCCGACGACCGGAGGGCATCGGCACACACCACCAGCAATTCGGCAGCTCCCGCCGACCAAACAGCGCAGGCAGGATGCCGCGGGACCCCGCAATCAGCCGCTGTGCAGGAACGGCGTCGGAGAGGCTCGAGAAAGCGTCCTACTCCGACGCCATCTTGGCCACGCCCCCAATAGGCTTTCTATTTTATTTTGAGTCCTTGCCGTCTTCTTATCTCCTGCCTCCTGTTTTTTTTTATAAGAAGTGTCCAGGACTACCAGGGATAGATCCTTCTCTTCCTCACGATCAGTTCCAATTTCCTCCTTGTTTTTGGGTTCCACGATGCGGCTTATAGCCTCTGGGCTTTTTCCGTTCCTCATACTGTTGCTCTTGGCGTTATCGCTGATGTTAAATTTGCCTCAGTCTGGTGTTCTTGGTGACCTATCCTTTGCATTATTTGACCAGTGTACTTGGATTAGGTTGGTGTCTATGGTCATTTTCCTCCCTGTTATGGCTCCCGTGGATGTGGTCTTTCGCCCTGCCTGGCAGTTATTAGGCTGGGGTGTTGATGTTGTTTGAGGTGAGATTATAGGCGTTGTACTGTTCTTTCCTTTGCTCTTGTCCTTGTCCTGTAGGGACTGTGTGCCACTAAACTGATAGGGCAGGGGGAGCTGAGATGGTTCAAGGGGCGGTTGTAATCCTGATACTTCATTGATCTTTGAAAATAGGTATCCCCTGCGTTTTTTAGAAAACAGAATTTTGTGTAAATTTTGGGCTGAAACGAGGATTGATTTATTTTTTTGCTCCTTTCTGTATTGGCCATGTGGTCGCTTTTTGAGTTGTTTAAAGCAGACTTGTCCAATGTTATGTCAATTAAGGAGCTCTGTGTCGTGGGCTTAAGTTTGGCTGGTGGAGACTCTTTGGCTTCCTCAGGTGACTTAGTTGTTTGTTTGCGCTTTTTTGATCCTTCTTTGCTCGTTGGGTCTCCTCGGACCCTTCCTGATCTAATTTTGGGGCCTTGGTCCCTCAGTTGCGAGTTAGAGGATAGGTTGAAGGGTATCAAGCGAGACCAAGTGGACAAACTGCCTTTATGTGACCTATTGGTGCTGTTGGCACAGGTTTCCAGCCTTGACCCCCGTAAAACTGTCAGCACAAACAACTCCCAGAAGGCACCCAGCAAGTGAAACTGGGGCTGAGATGAAGTGAAACCAGTGAAGTCCAATTTCCTCTTATGTCTTAATGGCCTGGTGGCTCAGGCACCGCTTCTCGTGCCCCCTCGTTGCAAGAATTTTTTGTTCACTATGTTAGATTAATAACATACAATTACAAAACTTCCATTAACGACTTCCATACCCAGTGCTACAATGTGATCGAGCATGACAGAGGAGCACTAGGATAACAAGTAGTGCCATAGAACATACAGCAAGCTTTTATTTAATTATTTACATAACCTTTACAAGTTATTTGTAACTGCACTACCTCATACTTTTCACCTCTCCACTGCACCCCACGACCCCACAGCACTCTTTCTGCAACCCACCGCAGACAACTTTATAGATAGTATTTTTAAAATTTGTAATCTATGTACTTAGGATGATATTATCAACCAAACAGCGTACACAAAAATTACCATTATTAGCCTACAATTTTATCTATAACTTCCCAAACATAACACTGCACCCCAGCCTTTAAGTGTGTGTGTGTGGGGGAGGGTGTCTGTGGGGGTCTGAGCACCAGCACTTTATTTTTGGGGGCCTCAAAACAGGTCTTTATGGTGGCACCAGAGAAGGGTGATGAAGTATGCTCCAAAATAGCAATTCAAAGCTTTGTTATTGGTTATTAAATTAAAAAAATCTGCCGAACAATGCTTTTCGCAAGCCTTTTCGACCCCTTAAGAGGCTGGGTAGATGAGTAGAATACGTCATATTTAGGATCGCGGGCAGAAGATGCACGGAAATAAAAACGTATAGTTGAATAAAGGGCGAGTGGATGCATGGCCAGATGCATCAATGCATAGATACATAGATGGATGTATCAATGTATGGATGGATGGATGGATGGATGGAAGAATGAATGAATGAATGAATACAGGGACCAGTACTTACAATAGATGAGTGGGCTGATAGATGCTTAGGATTGGTTCTGGGACATATGTATCTATGGATATATAGGCGTATTACTGCATGAATGGCACAGTGCTTACAATAGGTAAGTCAAGTCAAGTTAAAATTTGTATAGCGCACTACTCACCCAGAGGGTCTCAAGGCGCTTGAGGGAGGGGGGAAAAGTTATTTATCAAATATCCAAGTTTTGAGTTGTTTTCTGAAGGATAGGTGGTTCTGTGTAAGGCGGAGGTGGGCGGGGAGAGAATTCCACGTTTTGGCCGCTAAGTAGGAGAAAGATCTTCCTCCCATGGTGGATCTTTGGATGCGTGAGGGCTTGATTGGACGATCGTAGTTGGCGGGTGGGGGTGTAGAAGGTCAGGCGCGTGTTGAGGTATTTGGGTCCTAGGTCGTAGAGGGCTTTGTGTGCGTGGGTGAGGAGACGGAACGTTATTCTCTTGTTGATGGGGAGCCAGTGGAGGTCTCTCGGGCGGATGCGTTCTGAATGCGTTGAAATTTTTTCTGTAATTTGGCTGTGGTTTCGGCGTAGAGCGTGTTTTCGTAGTCTAGTCGGCTTGTGACAAGTGCATGGGTGACCGTCTTTCTTGATTCCGTAGGGATCCAGCGAAAGATCTTTTTGAGCATACGTAGGATATTAAAGCATGATGATGAGACGGCGTTGACTTGTCTGGTCATCGAGAGGGAGGAGTCTAGAATGAATCCTAGGTTGCGAGCATGGTCCGTTGGTTTGGGTGCGGTGCCCAGGGCCGGTGGCCACCATGAGTCGTCCCAGGAAGAGGGGGATGATCCTAGGATGAGGACTTCTGTTTTGTCTGAATTTAGTTTTAAACGGCTGTTCTTCATCCATTCGGCTACGTCTTTCATCCCTTCGTGTAGGTTGGTTTTGGCGGTGTTTGGGTCTTTGGTGAGGGAGAGGATCAGCTGTGTGTCGTCAGCGTAGGAGATGATGTTGAGGTTGTGTTGGCGTGCGATGGCTGCGAGGGGGCTCATGTAGACGTTGAAGAGAGTGGGGCTGAGCGAGGATCCTTGAGGTACGCCGTAGATGACTTCAGTGGCCTGTGATCTAAAGGGGGGAGGCGGACTCTCTGGGTTCTTCCGATGAGGAACGAGGTGATCCAGTCCAATGCTTTTCCTTGTATCCCGACGTTGCTAAGGCGTTTTATGAGGGTGCTGTGACAGACCACGTCGAACGCTGCGGAGAGGTCCAGTAGGATGAGGGCAACTGTTTCTCCGTTGTCAAGAAGTGTTCGAATGTCATCTGTGGCTGCGATGAGGGCGGTTTCGGTGCTGTGTTTGGCTCGGAAGCCGGACTGTGATGGGTCGAGGGAGCCGTTGGACTCGAGGAAGGCGGCGAGCTGATTGTTGACGGTCTTCTCTATTACCTTGGCAGGGAAAGGGAGGAGTGAGATGGGGCGAGAATTCTTAAGTTCAGTCGGGTCTGCTGTGGGTTTCTTCAGTAGAGCACTGAGTTCGGCATGTTTCCAGCTTTCTGGGAAGATGGCTGCGTTGAGGGAGCAGTTGATGATATCCCGGAGATGGGGTGCGATGATGGAGTCGGCTTTGTTGAAGATGGGGTGAGGGCATGGGTCGGTTGGTGATCCGGAGTGAATGGAGTTCATCAAGCGGATGGTGTCTTCGGTGCTGATTGGGTCCCAGGCGTCAAGGGTGGTGGTGGTGGGTTTCAGTTCGGTGGTGGTGAGGGGGGTGGACTGTTCGTCAAAGCTGTTATGTATGTCAGCGATTTTGCTGTGGAAGAACGAGGCTAGAGAGTCGCAGAGGTCTTGAGAGGGGGTGATGTCATTGGTGCCGGCGCTGGGGTTGGTAAACTCTTTGACGATGTTGGAGTTCCTTGCTGTTGTGGGCGTTGTTGTCGAGTCGATCCTTGAATGCTGATTTCTTGGTGGATCGGATTAGCTGATGGTGTTTACGGGTGGCGTTCTTGAGGGCGGTCATGTTGTTTGTGGTTGGGTTTTTTCGCCAGGCTTTCTCGAGGGTGCGGCAGGTCTTTTTGGATTTCTTAAGTTCGTCATTGAACCAGGGGGCTTTTTTGATACCTGGTTTGTTGTGATTATTTTTCAAGGGTGCTAATTCGTTAGCGCGATGTGTGATCCATTGTGTGAGATTGATGGCTGCTTCATTTGGGTCCAGGGATTTGGTGGGAGGGTTTTGAAAAAGCGATGTGTTGAGCTGGTCGGTGGTAAATTTGTTCCAGTTTCTGTGGGGGATTTGTTGTGGGTGGTCGTGGGTCGTGGTCTTTCTGTAATTGAAGTGGATGCAGCAGTGGTCCGTCCAATGGAGTTCTGTGGCATGATTGAAGAAGATGTGCCTACTGGAGGAGAAGATTGGGTCGAGCGTGTGACCGGCGTAGTGGGTGGGGGTGTTTACCAGTTGTTTGAGTCCGAGATTAGCGAGGTTGTCCAGAAGGGCGGTGGTGTTTCTGTCGTTGTTCTTTTCCAGGTGGAAGTTGAGGTCCCCTAGGAGAATGTAGTCCTCGGAGGGGAGGGCGTGTGGGCTGATGAAGTCGGTGATGTCTTTTCTAAATTGTGTGCGGGGTCCTGGTGGTCTGTAGATGAGGGTGCCTCTGAGTGTGGTCTTCGGGTCGGTGTGAATCTGGAAGTGAAGGTGTTCGGCGGTTGTGAGGTTGTCATCGGAACTGGTCGTGATGCGGATGGTGTTCTTATGGACGATGGCTATGCCTCCTCCTGTTTGGTTGATGCGATCTTTTTGAATGATCTTGTAACCGTTCGGGATGGCTATGGCGATGTCGGTTGCAGATGAGGCGTTCATCCAAGTTTCTGTAAGAAAGGCGACGTCCGGCGTATTGGTGTCTAGTAGGTTCCATAATTCAGTGGCGTGTTTGTGAACAGATCGGGTGTTGAGCAGGATGCACTTCAGATGGTTAGGGTCAGAATTCTGTTTGGCGTTTGTGGATTTAGTGTGGGTCCTGATACAGTCGAACTTGCAGGAGTGGCAGATGAAGGGTCCATGGGTGTGTCCTGGGGCAGCTTGGTAGCAGTTTGGGAGACGGCCGGAGTTGAGAGCAGAGAGGGTTGCGGCGTCATACGTTATGCTGGTGGAGTGGAATTTGCGGGGACCAGGGGGCCTGGCGCTGGGCGCAGTCCAGGCGCGGACGGGCGGAGACGGGCTTACCTTTGGCGCACCTTCGGTGCGCATGGGGCGCGTCCTCTGCGCGTGAACGCTGCGCGTAAGCTGCTCTGACATAAATGGATAGTGGGGGGGCGGAGCGAGGGAGGAGCAGCTGGGATGCAGGAGCGGGGTGGAGAGACGGGCTGGGAGGCAAACAAACAACAAAATGGCAGCAGAAACAAAAGCGAAACCAGGC
The DNA here is from genome assembly GCF_964263255.1 of Lissotriton vulgaris. Classification (NCBI taxonomy): domain Eukaryota; kingdom Metazoa; phylum Chordata; class Amphibia; order Caudata; family Salamandridae; genus Lissotriton; species Lissotriton vulgaris. The sequence goes on from NC_141693.1 coordinate 1,222,982,238, forward strand.
GAGATTTGGGCACAGTCTGGGAAGTCGCAATGATATGGGCAGAGGCACCGGCACAATCGGGCACAAATTATTAAACAAGCAGTGCAATCTAGCGCTACAATACAAATCAGGCACAAGTAAATATGCAGGCAATGCGATATAGCGCTACGATACAAATCTGGCACAAGTAAATATGCAGGCAATGCGATATAGCGCTACGATACAAATCTGGCACAAGTAAATATGCAGGCAATGTGAGCAATGCACAGAATACTTAGATTTAGCAGTAAGCACTCTAGCGCTACGATACCAGGTAGCATGGGGAGCAACCGCTTCTGCACGAGTCAGGACGGTCACAGCGCTAAGGCAAGCAGGACGTTCCTTTACTATCTGTGGGAGGGAGGAGCAGCTGGGAGGCGGGAGCGGGGTGGAGAGACGGGCTGGGAGGCAAACAAACAACAAAATGGCAGCAGAAACAAAAGCGAAACCAGGCGAGATTGGGGCACAGTCTGGGAAGTCTCAATGATATGGGCAGAGGCACCGGCACAAACAGGCACAAATTATTAAACAAGCAGTGCAATCTAGCGCTACGATACAAATCTGGCACAAGTAAATATGCAGCCAATGCGATATAGCGCTACGATACAAATCTGGCACAAGTAAATATGCAGGCAATGCGATATAGCGCTAAGATACAAATCTGGCACAAGTAAATATGCAGGCAATGTGAGCAATGCACATAATACTTAGATTTAGCAGTGAGCACTCTAGCGCTACGATACCAGGGAGCGTGGGGAGCGACCGCTTCTGCACAAGTCAGGAGTGCAGGAACACATGTATGTATGTATGTAAGTAGGAATGTATGCATCAATTAAAAGATGGTTGGAAGGCGCAGTGCATAGGATGGATGGATGCTGGGTTTTAATTGGGCCGGGTCTGAGGACTGGCAGTTATTTTCAGGGAGCCTCCAAACGGGTCTCTATTGGGCTCTATTTTCAGCCCTCGCAAAGATAGTCAATTTTTTTTTTTATTGCACTGCAGTGAGAGCATGCACATCGATTTACGCATGCTTATATTGCTCACTACTGAGAACTGGAGACATCACGCTAAGTTACCCGTGTTGTAGAAGGAAGGGAAATCCTTTAAAGAATGTTTTTTTCCGAACGTAGGATAATTGAAGAGGATTCTAAATCACACAATGATACTTATCTTAATTTAGACCACGGCCCAACTTGCATAGCCCACACTCCTTTAATAGCTATCTCCCCCCCTTTTAGAGCACCCCCACTTTTTGTCCCCCACTTAGAACACCAACTACACCATAGTAACAAATAAACAGTGTAAGCTTCCATTCAAATATAAAATGGCACCAAGTTTCATAATTTTCCATCAATGCTATTAGCCTTCTACCACAGTACAAGAGACTCTATCAGCACAAAGATTTCTTATCCACAGAAATGTTGTGTGATTTTTGTAGCTGTCTGCTGGAACGCGCATCACCAAAAGGTGTTAAAACATGGTAATTTGCCATAAAAACATATACCATACCATAAAGCGATTCATAAATGGGCACACTGACACTGCACCACCCTCTTCCTCATCCTTCCTTAACCTTACAAAATCAAAGAGCCACACCAAAACTACTAGACACACTATAGCATTACAGGAACCTGATTTCAACAACTCTGTCGGAACGCGCTTGAGCAAAGCGTATTAAAACATGCAAATGTGCAGGTAAATATACCACGCCATAGGGCACTTTATAAGTGCTCCCAGTGGTTCTACATCACCTTCAGTAGCTCAACATCTGCACGTTACTAAATTCTGTGTTTCAATCAGAAACATAAGCACCTCCCCCACACCCACCCCCGCCCTTCCTTAACCGTACAAAATCAAACCGAAAACCCCCACCATTCCTAGAAGCGCCACTATACCCATACACAGGCTTAATTTTAACAAGTGTGTGCCCGAATACTTATTAACAAAAGGTATTCAAACATGCAAATTTGCGAGAAAAACATAAACCACCCCATAGCACGGTTAATAAATAGACCCAGTGGCACCACATTACCACATTACCTTTACTAGCTACACATCTCCATGTTACAAATATCCATGTTATAATCAGCAACATACCCCCCCAACCTCACCCTTGCTTAACCTTACGAAATCAAACAACGAGCCCCAGCACTCCTGCTAGCGCCACTATAGCCATACATAGACTTAATGTCAACAGGTGTCTGCCGGAATGCTCATCAGCAAAAGCTATTAAAACCTGCAATTTTGCAACACAAACATACACCATACCATAAGACAGTTTATAAATAGTCACAGGACCACTACACCACCTCAACACCGCCCTTACTTAACTTTACGCAATTCCAAACAAAGAGCCCAAGTAAACGTACAAAACGCCACTAAAGCCTTACAGAGGTTTAATTTCAACAGATGACTCCCAAAACGCTCATCAGCAAAACGTATTAAAACATGGAAGTTTGTGGGTAAAAGATATACCATGCCATACCACGCTTTATTAGTGCCCCCACTGGTACTATATCACCTTTAGTAGCTTCACATCTGCATGTTACTATATTCTGTGTTTCAATTAGCAACATAACCACCTCCCCCACCCCCGCCCTTGGTTAACCGTACAAAATCAAACAGAAACCCCCACCATTCCCAGTAGGGCCACTATACCCATATACATCGTTAATTTTAGCAAGTGTCTGCCGGAACACTAATCAGCAAAAAGTATTCAAACATCCAAATTGGAGGGTAAAACTTAAACCATCCCATAGCACGGTTTTTATAAATGAGCCCAGTCGAACTACACCACCTTTACTAGCTGCACATCTCTATATGTTAAGAAAGTCGTTTAAACACTCTGTAGAGTGTATAGCAGGGGATGGGGTGGTAAACAAAGTTCTAATTCCCAAACTTTTGTTATCGTCCCTCTACTGTAGCTATACTAAAGACATTAAATGGAATGAATAAATTGACAAGTGTCTCAAAAGAGATAGTGAAACTCGCCATCGGTAAAACCCAGACCACTTCAACACCTACATATATACAGCACAGGCACACAGCCTAACAAATAGTATCACTTAAAATCACATATAATTCTCTAATGTCAACAAAGTCATACAGAAAATATACCGCACATTTTCATTCCTTTCTTATCTCTCACACATGTATAAAATATCTCTTCTAAAGAAGCACTCCCCAACCACTTCTATTCCATAAGAACAGACAATAATTAATACGCTTACTACCATATATTTTAGTATATCTACCGTTTCATTAATCACTAGTAAGAAACTACAAAAACTATTAACTATACCCATATGCAAACCAGAAACCATGTTTATATTATATCTCAACCTATGATCATATGATTCAAACTATGCGTACATATAAAAGGAACTTATCACTTTTCCTATCTCCATCTCTTCTCCATGTAATCTCCAAACTCTGTAGACGGCCTCACAGTACAGCAACCTACCTTGACTTACATTCAACTCCACCTCTCAGTGTCAAAAATGAGACCACAACCTGCCCCTATAACATTTCCAGGTTTCGTTTTATCGCTTTTAACTTAATAACACATACATCTCCTACCACCACCCCATTACCCCACTATTTCAACAAAAAGTATAATTTGCAAACGTGCAACATTTTGTTTATCTACCCGAATACATTACAAACTAAAATTATTGCTGTACCTCATTTTCAAAACCATACAGTCCTGTAAAGATGACAAACTACACTTCTTCTTTGTGAAAAATTTCTAAACATATATAAAGTACTTATTTAACAACAGCTCAAATTTGATGCATATTTTATAACCAATATCAAACACCACACTTTACTAAAACTATAACTCTGTCGCTCCATACATAAATACATGTGAAGAACAAATCAGAATACTTCATTCCTTCAACGACATTCCAAAACTTATCTCCATTGGTTAATTTTGAACTTTCCATACGAAAAGCTACTTAATATTCCGTGCCACATACAGGTCACAAGTTCAACCTATTTTATCACCACACTTTCTGGAACATTCTAAGACACTTGCAGGTTAAAAGTTCATCCATTTTTTTTTCTATCCTTATTGATATACTTTTGCAACATTTTATCGAACATTTAACGGCACGTGCAGTTTAAAAGTTCACAATAGGGGTCAGTAGTTCATCAGATTTATCCCCAACTCCAGCAGCACCTCAGCTTATGCCCCCAGTTCCATCAGACCCTTTAGGAGTCAGTGCTTTCCACTTTCCAAATTCCAAATACCAAATTCATTTCATACACACAAACTTACCTTCACTCTCTCAATATAACACCCCATAAGCACCATACACAAGTTACAATGTTCGAAACAAAAGTTACTCCGAGTAGGTGAAACTACATGCTGACACTACTTTACCAGATGTGGCACAGCGGCCAGAGCACATGACTTCACACCATATGACACACAGTTTGGGATCACTCTTTCATCCCAGAGTCCTGCAGCACCTCACCTTAGCAGCATAAGACTAGACACTACCTCACATATTTTCTGTACTCCAAGACTTTCAGACCAGTACGGGTCAGTAGTTCGTCCTAGTAGTTATAAACACATGCTGACACTACTTCCACAGCTGTAGTGCAGCGGCCACAGCACATGACTTCGCAGCATAAGACACACAATTTGGGCTCACCCTTTAATTCCCGAGTACTACACCAGCTCACCTTAGCAGCATCAGACTCTGGGCAATACGTCACTTAGTTTTTGTAGCCTAGCACATTCACACCGGTAGGTATGAGTAGTTCGCTTCGCACCCCCTGTATAGCACACCCTAAACACCCCACAGAGGTTACAGTGCTCCTACCTTCCTCTTTCCTACTTTTTTTGCCCTTACTCGCTTTAACGGAGTCACAAAATGGCGTACAACACTTCCTAGTTCCCTGAGACTCAAGACAATACCTCACATATTTTCCGTACCCAGGACTTTCACACCAGTACGAGTCAGTAGTTCATCCTAGCACGTATAAACACATGCTGATACTACTTCCAAAAGTGTAGTGCAGCGGCCATGGCACATGACTTCACAGCATAAGACACACCGTTTGGGCTCATGCTTTAATCCCAGAATCCCACACCACCTCACCTTACCAGCATCAAACTCTACGCAATACCTCACTTAATTATTTCCGTAGCCCACCACTTTCACACTGCTAGGGTTGAATACTTTGCTTCGTACCCCCTCTATAGCACACCCTAAACACCCCAGAGGTTACAGTGCTCCTACCCTCCTCTTTCCCATATTTTTCACCCTTTTTTCACCTTACTTGCTTCAACGAAATAACAAAATGGAGGCTAACACTTCCTAGTTGCAACCGCTCGAACGACTCGCAGCCAATCAGAAGCAAGCTCGTGCTCGTAACGCCTCAGCCAATCAGAAGGCAATATTCCCAAATATCTGTACATTTTCGATATTTCTCAAAAACTACTGAACTGATTTACACAAAATAAACAAAAGCATGCTTCTCCCTGCCAAACTTGGGGTAATTCCGTTCACCCGTTCAACCTGTAGCCTTATCTAAAGTTTCCTATGAAAATTAACATGGAGAAAACACGTTTTGGGACCTCCCTTTTTTCTCGCCCCCCCTTGAAGAATCGCTCCCAAGCTTTGAACATAGGAGCTGATATCAACAAAGAATTCCTTTTGAAAATTTCGCAAAGATTCGTTAGTCAACGCCAAAGTTAATGGGAATAGTATGTTGTGATTTTCCTATGGTAACTACGTCCTAACTATAACTACCTACTGGCGACTGCCAATAGGTAATATATATATATATATATCTCCAACATAACCTCCCTTGAAAAGCACAAAGAAGAATGCCGCAGACCGGAGTTTGATGAAAACCAGCACTTCTTTATTGCAACCTTTGAAAGTGGCAACAGATTCAATCCTGACGCGGTTCAACTCTCGTGGAGTCTTGTTCACAGGTGAGCAGTATGAAAGACTGAGATTTAGTCCGTTTTTTAAAGGCTACAGCGTCTTTCCATAGTCTCCTATTCCTATGATGTCCATAATGCATTGGGATAATCACATTATTAACATGATAATGCATTCTTTTTTGGCAAGCCCGTTATTCCGTTTTCCACTGTATTATTAGATTCTGGGGAAATGCTGGCTCATACTTCCAAATATATTCGTGATGTCCCATGCACCAAAATGCTCGAAATTTCTAGATGCCACATTTTCTCTGCAATCACATTATTAACATGATAATGCATTCTTTTTTGGCAAGCCCGTTATTCCGTTTTCCACTGTATTATTAGATTCTGGGGAAATGCTGGCTCATACTTCCAAATATATTTGTGATGTCCCATGCACCAAAATGCTCGAAATTTCGAGATGCCACATTTTCTCTGCAGTGCCTGTTTATCTAACTCCATCAAAGCGGCCAGTGTCCGTTTGAATTCCCTTGCTCTGCTACACTGCATGATGAATGGTGAAACAATTTTCATACCTTTTAGTTCAGTGTATCACGCAGGCGGGTCGGGCTCAAAGTTAATTAAATCCAACGTACTTTGCTCCAATCTTGAGGCACTGCAGAGAAAATGTGGCATCTAGAAATTTCGAGCATTTTGGTGCATGGGACATCACGAATATATTTGGAAGTATGAGCCAGCATTTCCCCAGAATCTAATAATACAGTGGAAAACAGAATAACAAGCTTGCCAAAAAAGAATGCGTGATCATGTTAATAATTTGATTCTCCCAATGCATTATGGACATCATAGGAATAGGAGACTACGGAAAGACGCTGTAGCCTTTAAAAAACGGACTAAATCTCAGTCTTTCATACTGCTCACCTGTGAATAAGACTCCACGAGAGTTGAAACGCGTCAGGATTGAATCTGTTGCCACTTTCAAAGGTTGCAATAAAGAAGTGCTGGTTTTCATCAAACTCCGGTCTGCGGCATGCTTATTTGTGCTTTTCAAAGGAGGTTATGTTGGATGTAAGCGGGGTGCTCTGATACCCGCATGCCGTGGCCGCCCTGTTGAGGTCAGGGGCTCAAGATTGGAGCAAAGTACGTTGGATTTAATTAACTTTGAGCCCGACCCGCCTGCGTGATACACTGAACTAAAAGGTATGAAAATTGTTTCACCATTCATCATGCAGTGTAGCTGAGCAAAGGAATGCAAACGGACACTGGCCGCTTTGATGGAGTTAGATAAACAGGCACTGCAGAGAAAATGTGGCATCTAGAAATTGAGCATTTTGGTGCATGGGACATCACGAATATATTTGGAAGTATGAGCCAGCATTTCCCAGAATCTAATAATACAGTGGAAAACAGAATAACAGGCTTGCCAAAAAAGAATGCATTATCATGTTAATAATGTGATTCTCCCAATGCATTATGGACATCATAGGAATAGGAGACTACGGAAAGACGCTGTAGCCTTTAAAAAACGGACTAATTCTCAGTCTTTCATACTGCTCACCTGTGAACAAGACTCCACGAGAGTTGAAACGCGTCAGGATTGAATCTGTTGCCACTTTCAAAGGTTGCAATAAAGAAGTGCTGGTTTTCATCAAACTCCGGTCTGCGGCATGCTTCTTTGTGCTTTTCAAGGGAGGTTATGTTGGAAGTAAGCGGGGTGCTCCGATACCCGCATGCCGTGGCCGCCCTGTTGAGGTCAGGGGCTCAAGATTGGAGCAAAGTATGTTGGATTTAATATATTTGAGCCCGACCCGCCTGCGTGATACACTGAACTAAAAGGTATGAAAATTGTTTCACCATTCATCATGCAGTGCAGCAGAGCAAGGGAATTCAAACGGACACTGGCCGCTTTGATGGAGTTAGATAAACAGGCACTGCAGAGAAAATGTGGCATCTAGAAATTGCGAGCATTTTGGTGCATGGGACATCACAAATATATTTGGAAGTATGAGCCAGCATTTCCCCAGAATCTAATAATACAGTGGAAAACGGAATAACAGGCTTGCCAAAAAAGAATGCATTATCATGTTAATAATGTGATTCTCCCAATGCTTTATGGACATCATAGGAATAGGAGACTACGGAAAGACGCTGTAGCCTATAAAAAACGGACTAAATCTCAGTCTTTCATACTGCTCACCTGTGAACAAGACTCCACCAGAGTTGAAACGCATCAGGATTGAATCTATTGCCACTTTCAAAGGTTGCAATAAAGAAGTGCTGGTTTTCATCAAACTCCGGTCTGCGGCATGCTTATTTGTGCTTTTCAAAGGAGGTTATGTTGGATGTAAGCGGGGTGCTCCGATACCCGCATGCCGTGGCCGCCCTGTTGATGTCAGGGGTTCAAGATTGGAGTAAAGTAAGTTGTATATATATATGGAGGGGTCTCCTTACTTCATCGAGGTCCCCGAGCCTGCGAGCCGTTGACAATGTGAGGCATGAGAGCGAGGGAAATGAACTCTGTTTCCGAGGACAAGTGCCATGGCTTCAAATCAAGTCAGCGAACATTGCTACTCGGCTGCACGTTGGGACCATGTAGTGCAAGCGAGTAAACGGACCACCGACCAGTAAGTGTGGAACAATGCCTGCTGGGTAATGTAGTTCTATGAAAAGGAACTCTGGTGCAATCCGTGCCATGTTTTGCAGACACCGTCAACACTACTTCAGTGGTTGAGTTAGAGACAGAAGCTAATGGCACCAGTGGAACTATGTCGACACAAAGCATCAGAAGAAGGTAGTAACCGAAACGCGTCATGCAAATGTGTTGAATAAATGGATTTCAAACGTACCTTTGTGCCGCCTCTTCTACTTCCCACGAAGGAGAATGCTTTGGAATACAATGCGTGAAACCCATTACACGCGAGGATGGCACCTCTCAGCGAGTGTCTGAAGGCAGTGAATGCTTAAAGGAGGGTGATATTGGGAGTGACCCGGACCGCCGGCACATATCAATGGCCGCATGACAACGCTGTCAAGGACAGTTCATACTTCATGGAGGGGTCTCCTTACTTCATCGAGGTCCCCGAGCCTGCGAGCCGTTGACAATGTGAGGCATGAGAGCGAGGGAAATGAACTCTGTTTCCGAGGACAAGTGCCATGGCTTCAAATCAAGTCAGCGAACATTGCTACTCGGCTGCACGTTGGGACCATGTAGTGCAAGCGAGTAAACGCACCACCGACCAGTAAGTGTGAAACAATGCCTGCTGGGTAATGTAGTTCTATGAAAAGGAACTCTGGTGCAATCCGTGCCATGTTTTGCAGACACCGTCAACACTACTTCAGTGGTTGAGTTAGAGACAGAAGCTAATGGCACCAGTGGAACTATGTCGACACAAAGCATCAGAAGAAGGTAGTAACCGAAACGCGCCATGCAAATGTGTTGAATAAATGGATTTCAAATGTACCTTTGTGCCGCCTCTTCTAATTCCCACGAAGGAGAATGCTTTGGAATACAATGCGTGAAACCCATTACACGCGAGGATGGCACCTCTCAGTGAGTGTCTGAAGGCAGTGAATGCTTAAAGGAGGGTGATAATGGGAGTGACCCGGACCGCAGGCACATATCAATGGCCGCATGACGACGCTGTCAAGGACAGTTCATACTTCATGGAGGGGTCTCCTTACTTCATCGAGGTCCCCGAGCCTGCGAGCCGTTGACAATGTGAGGCATGAGAGCGAGGGAAATGAACTCTGTTTCCGAGGACAAGTGCCATGGCTTCAAATCAAGTCAGCGAACATTGCTACTCGGCTGCACGTTGGGACCATGTAGTGCAAGCGAGTAAACGGACCACCGACCAGTAAGTGTGGAACAATGCCTGCTGGGTAATGTAGTTCTATGAAAAGGAACTCTGGTGCAATCCGTGCCATGTTTTGCAGACACCGTCAACACTACTTCAGTGGTTGAGTTAGAGACAGAAGCTAATGGCACCAGTGGAACTATGTCGACACAAAGCATCAGAAGAAGGTAGTAACCGAAACGCGTCATGCAAATGTGTTGAATAAATGGATTTCAAACGTACCTTTGTGCCGCCTCTTCTACTTCCCACGAAGGAGAATGCTTTGGAATATATATATATATATATATATATATATATATATATATATATATAAAAACAAGCAACCAGCTCCCACAGGATTAACCATGGAAGAAGGCACAGACTCGAGGTAGTCAGGCTACAGTATCTGTTTTAATTGATCAAGTCATCCTCAATCATACCCGAGAGACGCGTTTCGGCTTGCTGGAAGCCTTTGTCAATCTGTTTGGCGCCATAGCAAGATCAGTATATATAACCCATCCCACTAGAATCAATCATGAGACATACTATCATGCACGTAAATAAAAAGTGACCCTGTGAAAAGTATACATACCTACTATACATAAGTATGCACGATATGGTAGGTAAACAACATATAGTAGTGTCTGGACTGCATAGTGCAACTCATAACCTAACACAATATATCGTGATCTTATTGCATGTAAAGAAATATACAAAGTTCAGGCCATCCTCTCAGATTGAAAAAAATAATTTACATATGTATGTGTGCCGCCAACCCCCCATTGCGTATTACCTGTATGATTAAAAAAAGCAAAAATGTTCTGATTACTTTAAAAGAAATCATGCTGCTTATATTTTTCCCTTAATTAGTCAGTTCACGGCAAATTCTAATTCAACATGTCCATAAATACTGATAACGGAACCGCCAGCATGCGGCCTCCGACTTCTTCTGTGAAAACAGATGTTCATTTCCACTTAAATCCTGGTCGCAAAGTTAGTGAAAAACTCTGATTCAAATACATTTTCTACAAGAAATAGGGACTGGATAAATAACAGCTGCTTCCACGGGGGTCCAACTAAACATCAAATGTTCGACTTGTGTGTTGCCTCCCACGCGTGCTTTAAACTCAACTGAACTACCCGTCCCATAATGCAGTTTGCCAATTCAATAGCGGAGTTACACAGATATAAAAACAGCACCAAAGTCCGTATTGCATCAGCATATAGTCTTGACGATGTACTAGGATTAAAAAAACAGTGCCATGAAAATAGTCATCTGTGGGGGGAAGAAGCACAGTCTTAATGTCCTAATAGACATGCAGCAAAGTTATAATTTAAATCAGGCACAAGTTCGAGATTGAGGGGGACCAATGCACAAAAATAGAGTACGCCAAACACACCTCACCGCATCGCCATAGGCCATCCGCGGTGCCCAGTCCTCATGTGGCGCCGGCCTGCTGGGCAAGGCATTTCTTGCCGGGGAAACACCGATCCCGCGCTGGCAGTCGCAAAAAAAGCCTCTCTACAGGCCCATAGTCTCCCTCCACACTCATCCTTGTTCCTCTTCCCGGCTACCAGACTTGGGGCTCTCCCTTTAGCACTTCCGTACTCCTCCAAAACCATGCGGTCAGAATAGAGAGCCTCAAACGACTGGTGTTCTGTGTATAGCGTGACGATCGCTCACGCTGAAATGGATGATCACAAGCAACCAGCTCCCACAGGGTTAACCATGGAAGAAGGCACGGACTCGAGGTAGTCAGGATACAGTATCTGTTTTAATTGATCAAGTCATCCTCTATCCCACAGATACACGAGAGACATGTTTCGGCTTGCTGGAAGCTTTTGTCAATCTGTTTGGCGCCATAGCAAGATCAGTATATATAACCCATCCCTCTAGAATCAATCATGGCCATAAAAGACACACTATCATGTACGTAAATAAAAAGTGACCCTGTGAAAAGTATACATACCTACTATACATAAGTATGCATGATATGGTAGGTAAACAACATATAGTAGTGTCTGGGTATATATATCCTACACTTACTCTTTAGTCTGTCCTTGACAAGAAGTGCAGTGGCTCAGACTGTGTATTAAATTGTTTTTTATTCAATGAAGATATGTAGGTAAGAGGCTCACATCCCTATGCGTTTCAGCTTTAGCAAGCGTTGGTCACTGGAAAAGCCTGTCTGTATTTGAAAATGCCCACGTTGTTGTACATACAGGCTGTATTTCCTCTTCAGAGCGCGCATTGGGAAAAAGTAAACCAACTTTTAAATAAGGAAAAATAGCATGTTTTACTTCAATGTTCCACGCTAAAACCCTTTTATTTTAAAATTGTTTCCCATTGCAAAAAATTGTTGCGTGCTTATCTAGGTTCCTGATCGATACTGTGACCTTATGCCCCTATTCGGCTATAAATCCATTTATTCCCTATATTGGCATAACCGTTCAAGTGCGATTTTCTGAAAAGTCATCTCTGGCCTCACACGAACAGAGCCACATTCCAGCATGACTCTCTGCTACTTCCTTTGCGACCAATTAGTGCAATGACAGAGCAGCAGTCACTATCTGATATTCCTAGATAACACTCCGAGTTCTTCAACAAGATAAAAACTTAGCAAACCTGGAAATCCCCGCTTGCTATGTTTTGATTAGTAATGGAACTCTAATGAGCAACTGATAACTGTCACTTCCTAGTGACATCTTTAATTGACGTCTTATGTCCAGCAAACTTGCGTCAAACCCGGCACCCGTCAGGTATAAATATTACCAACGTTGCCTTAAGCAAGGAGAGAGATACGAGCTGCGAGTTCGTTGCCTGTTGCTGATGCCAGCTGCCTGCATGACCCTGTGTTGGTAAAAACTAGCACTCTGTCGCTGCAGCCTGCTATCCTATGGTGGTGAAGCTGCTGATTACCATTATCGCCGCTACAGCGCGAACTATGGTGCAGTACGCTTAAGGAGCTGAAACAGCCGTCCTCTGCGAAGACATCCAGCCCAGCTGCCCGCGGACGCTGTCACCCCTCCTTCCTCGACGCGCTGAGAGAAGCCGCTGCCTTTCTCGTGCAGAGAAATCCAGTCCCGGCGCTTCCGGTTTACCCTCGCGGGTGACTGGGATATCGAGAGAGACCCCTGAAGGAGATACCAATCCTCCATCATTCTATTCAGAGGTATGGTGTTGACTAAACCCTTAGACGAGAATTCTTGAAACAAACCTTGTCAAAACCAACTTAACTTAAAGCTACTTACTTACTCCCCTTTCACGTGTTAGGCTTAGGTCAGGCACACTGGGGTAGGCTTAGTTAGAAGCACCAGTTGAGTATGTTAGCCTAATGTATATATGACTGTATATATGTTTTATTACTTTTAAACCATTGTATGGCTAAGAAACCATATCAATGCTTTTACAGTTCTATTTCGCAATACTTATCTTACTGTACGTACTTTTTATAATAACAGTTATTGCAATTGTGGCAATACATTTCTCTTGTACGAGAAGAAAGACTGTTCAATAAATGTTAACCTTTATTGATAAACGCCCGTCTCTCTATTCTCTACATACTGTGAAAGTAAACTGCACTAGACTGACTGAGTGAAATCTATGTCTATTGTTTCACACGACCCTAGAGATCGACTCTTGATCTGAGGAGCAAAGTTGTCATGTTGCACGGTTGTTGGAAAACTGAATCCCTTCTTGTCTGTGCCAAGGAAGCTGATCACTTCCTATGCAGAGAAGAAAGTTTCCAGTGACCTCTGAGCTAGTTGGTAACACAACCCAATTAAGTTTAGCATAGTCAGTGGAGGCCTGGAATATAAGCAGTTCCACGTCGATACTACTGTTTATGTTATTCCAATGCGCAGGGCCTAGTGGGAAACTAGGAACTACACTACAAAATGTCCGGTGTGCCCCATGCACTTTCAGGTTGTACATCTCATTTAAACTTTGTTTAAACACAACAGCCAGCAAACGGAGAATCATTCCTTTCTGCATCCCTTACTTGCCTTCCTATGTTTCTCTTGAAGGAAATCCTTTCTTTTATCCGAGGGGGCAAGCAGTCATGCTCCCAAATCAAACTTATCCAACTTTTGATTTGTTAGGAGCCCCAGACCTCAACAGGGCTGCCAGTGTCTCGGGAACGAAGCTTCCTGAAAAACATCATACAACTTACTCCTTAGTCTGTCCTTGACCAGAAGTGCACCGGCTCAGGCTGTTTGTGAAGCGAAGGCGGGAAAAATCTTCAGACTTTTCCCGTGAGCAAGGCTTGCTAAAGCTGAAACGCGTAGGGATGTGAGCCTCTTGCCTGCATATCTTCATTGAATAAAAACCAGTTTAATACACAGCCTGAGCCAGTAAAATATTTTGACCTGTCTTTTAGAATTTTTATAGAGCACGTCCTTACATCAAAAAAGAGAGCTCTTCTGAGTTTATTTTAAGCCATGGTTAGCAGTTTTGTCAAATAGGTTTTTGTGATTTATAGAAGCATGCAGCTATATTCCTGTGTACTGGTTTGGGCTTAGCCCATGACCTTTTGTTTTAAAATATAACAAATGTGAATTATTTTATTATATTATATATATTTAAATAGAAGGTGCTATTCCTCCTTAAATCTTTAAACAAGCATTTGCAATGCAATGGTCTCGGCATCATTAAAGGTAGAGCTATTGGCATTGCTCATGACATTTCTTTTTTTTTCTTTAAATCATAAATAAATGGCATTGTCATTTACATTGCCAATACACAGCACTATGCACTCAACAGCACACACCATTCTGCACCTGCACTCACTACTCTGCACTCACTACTCTGCACTCACTACTCTGCACTCACTACTCTGCACTCACTACTCTGCACTCTGCACTCTGCACTCTGCACTCTGCACTCTGCACTCTGCACTCTGCACTCTGCACTCACTACTCTGCACTCTGCACTCACTACTCTGCACTCTGCACTCACTACTCTGCACTCTGCACTCACTACTCTGCACTCACTACTCTGCACTCACTACTCACTACTCTGCACTCACTACTCTGCACTCACTACTCTGCACTCACTACTCTGCACTCACTACTCTGCACTCACTACTCTGCACTCACTACTCTGCACTCACTACTCTGCACTCACTACTCTGCACTCACTACTCTGCACTCTGCACTCACTACTCTGCACTCTGCACTCACTACTCTGCACTCTGCACTCACTACTCTGCACTCTGCACTCACTACTCTGCACTCTGCACTCACTACTCTGCACTCTGCACTCACTACTCTGCACTCACTACTCACTACTCTGCACTCACTACTCTGCACTCACTACTCACTACTCTGCACTCACTACTCTGCACTCACTACTCACTACTCTGCACTCACTACTCTGCACTCACTACTCACTACTCTGCACTCACTACTCTGCACTCACTACTCACTACTCTGCACTCACTACTCTGCACTCACTACTCTGCACTCACTACTCACTACTCTGCACTCACTACTCACTACTCTGCACTCACTACTCACTACTCTGCACTCACTACTCACTACTCTGCACTCACTACTCTGCACTCACTACTCTGCACTCACTACTCTGCACTCACTACTCTGCACTCACTACTCTGCACTCACTACTCTGCACTCACTACTCTGCACTCACTACTCTGCACTCACTACTCTGCACTCACTACTCTGCACTCACTACTCTGCACTCACTACTCTGCACTCACTACTCTGCACTCACTACTCTGCACTCACTACTCTGCACTCACTACTCTGCACTCACTACTCTGCACTCACTACTCTGCACTCACTACTCACTACTCTGCACTCACTACTCACTACTCTGCACTCACTACTCTGCACTCACTACTCTGCACTCACTACTCTGCACTCACTACTCTGCACTCACTACTCTGCACTCACTACTCTGCACTCACTACTCTGCACTCACTACTCTGCACTCACTACTCTGCACTCACTACTCTGCACTCACTACTCTGCACTCACTACTCTGCACTCACTACTCTGCACTCACTACTCTGCACTCACTACTCTGCACTCACTACTCTGCACTCACTACTCTGCACTCACTACTCACTACTGTGCACTCACTACTCTGCACTCACTACTCACTACTCTGCACTCACTACTCACTACTCTGCACTCACTACTCACTACTCTGCACTCACTACTCTGCACTCACTACTCACTACTCTGCACTCACTACTCACTACTCTGCACTCACTACTCACTACTCTGCACTCTCTACTCTGCACTCACTACTCTGCACTCAGTGTACAGTGTACAGTGTTCAGTGTCATCTTTAAAACACCATTGCTGAGCGCACGAGTTCTTTCAACAGATATGGGTTTGGTCCAGGCATTACTGTGTCACCTTCAGATGATGACCGAGAGATGAGGCTTGTCAGGCCAGAATCCCATGCTATCTTATGGGAGGTTCCCTCCAGACGACAGAAGCGTGTGCTTTCAATCCTTATAAAACATAGATATGACATTCTTTTGAGGACATTACAGTGTAACATGGATCAGCTGCTCCAGATGTTTTGCAAGAGGGACAAATGCTCCTTTAGATGATGGAAGACTTTCTTTGTACCTTTCTGAAAAATGAGCCAGAGATAAATAGCGCGGTGCACTGTCACCCTGTGATTATGCAAACAGCTGCATGTGTGCACCATCTTTCTATCTCGGTTGAAAAGAACTCAACAGTCATTTAACAGCTGCTTGTGAATACATGTAGACTACCTCGATGATTGCCATTCACGTGGCATGTTTATTCATGTCGTGCTCATTTTAACAAATGCCATTCATCTTCCCATTGGTTTTCCAGTACATTTGCGTGATCGAAAGTGAAGAATGCCATTCGGGTCACTGTGCCCTTCTTCACGTCAGAGCTAAAACCAAACACAAGCACTTTTGACCAAAAATACTCAATCAATAAGAAAGGTAAAACTAATCAATAATGCACCATACTGCATCCAGTGACTGAGTTAATAATGCACAGGCTCCAACTCTCACCCAGACATATGGTAAAAAAAATGCCCCCCCCGGAAGCCCGCCGCGGCCGCCCCGGAAGTCAGGCACGGTCGCCTGTGACGGTGGCGGGGCCACGTCCAGACCGGAAGAGGAGGCAGGCGGAGTCGATGCGTCTCGCGGCCCGGGGCTCCTGTGAGCGGTGTAGAGTCCCGGGGCCGCGCCAGCAGGACGTTTGGCAGAGTCCCCGACATTGGCCAGGTAAGTTCCAAAAGGCTGGGAGGGGGGCTTGGTGCACGTGTGTGTGTGTGTGTGTGTATGCTCGTGTGTGTGTGTATGTATGTGTGCGACGATGACGGCGGGGGAGGGGGGGCCTCGGTGCACTTGTGTGTGTGTGTGTGTGCGCGCGCGTGTGTGTGTGTATGTGTGAGGGGGGGAGGTGTCTCTGTATGTATGTATGTGCGTGCGTGCATGGGTGCTTGTGTGTGTGTATGCGCATGCGTGTGTGGTGTTGCTGCTTCCCAGGAGACAGCAGCTGAGCGCGTTCGCCGAGCGCGTGGCCAGCGGAAATCGCCTCCTTGAAGAGGCAATGCGCGTGGCCAAGGCTGTCTCCTGGGAAGCACAGTCCCTGACAAAAGATCTCGGCGGAGACGCGCTTCCGCGCGTCTTTAGCCGAGACCTAAAAATTATATCTCCAGTTCCCCTTGTTGGATTGTTGTCATTTTGTTTATTAAATTGTACTGTATGTTTCAAATTCTGTTGGGGTTTTTATTATTTTGCTTATAGAATTAATTACTGTTGTGGTACTGCACAAATACTTCAGACATTACCCTAAGTTATGCCTGTCTGGTCTACACCATAGCTAGCAGGGGGTTGAGCTCAGGTTAAGTTAGTGACTTTGAGATTTCATACTGACATGAGTTGTGATTATTCCCCCCCAAAAAAAATAATACAATTTCTTACACTGGTGTTCAGGGGTGGGGTACAAAATTTGTGTTTTGCTGTACCATTCATTGATTTAAGTTAAAATGTAAAATCTCTTCATAAATGGACATCAAAATCAACTTTTGATTTTTAATTGTTTTTTTCTCATTATTCCTAAATTTCATTCCTACCCTACAATGTTGTACCTGTGATTTTTGAAAGAATGGAAGTGGATCTAAGGAGCATTGAGAGGCTCAGCATGACCGATCTGAGAAGTATGTGCAAAGAGATCGGGCCTATGGCTGGTGAAGGAGTCCAAGAAAGGGACTACCAGATTGTCATTAGAGCTAGATTGGATGTGCTTCAGTCTACCCCACAGGATTGAGTGAATGAGCTGGAGATGGAGGAAATAAGGAAAGAAGAGTAAGATGATATTGCAAAAGCTCCATAGGAAGACATCCCCCAGAGAGTAACATCACCTGCATTGTCCAGAGCTGGGAGCAGTGTGTCCTCCCACAGGATGTCCACATCAGAGCTGGAAGACAGACACACGAAGAGGGCTCTAAAGTGACCACTGGCAACCCTTTCGCTTGAGGAAAGGCACCTGGCTCTACATGAAAAGAAAAAACTATATGTAAGAAGGGACTAGATAGCCCCAAACAACCTCTCGCACAGCTTGATGCCGTCGCTGACGTGCATGTTTTTTAAGTTCATTTTTATCCCTTCTTTTCATTTTTCTTTCTTTTAACCATATTTTAAATTCTTCTTTTCACCATCTTTTATCATTTTACTCCAAGGACCTCAACTAGTATATCATGCCATTTTCACATTTCTGCTATTCAAATTGAGCCAAACCAGGCCTCTTTCAAAGAATAGGAATGATGCAGAAGTTCATCACAAGCAGTCTTTATTTTGCGTAAAAGACCCAAAGCATTTCGGGCTACTGAGGCCCTTCTTCGAGGGTCGCTACAATTAAAATGAATACAAACAGTTAATACCAGTAATCTTAAGTAAATGAGTCATTGCAACATGATATATACATACATTCCTTATTTAGTGTGTACATATTAACAAACTTATTTCAATAAATGCATAACGTAATCCTGTGTTTCACCTAATACTGTACCCCAATCCCTCCTTTCCAAACCTTCATGAGCACACCCCCTCATTCCCAGTCAATCAACAACTCCTCCCAGGGGATCTCCATGTAACCCGCACCATCCTCGTGCTGAAACCCTCCAGTCTGCGCTACTGGCACCCCATTTAAACATCGTCCCTACTCTAAGCTTGCTTGTCCATAAACCCACTTTACGTATTTCAAAAGCGCATATACTGCTGTTCTAGACTCACAATGCTATGATAGCAACTCTACCTTCAATTCTCACGAATCCCCCAGTGCTTAAATAGACCCAATAATGTTGTGCCATATTATCATACCTGCTCTGTTTATCTTTAAAAACCCAGGTGTCACGCCATCCTCCTGAAATCGAAAAACAGCTTCAACTCCCCACCCGAGCTCTTAAATCACTCCACCTGTGTACCCAGAATCCCTCCGGATTGGTTGGAAACCAAGGACTTCCCGTCTTTCTGAGAACGTAAACTGCATTTCCCACTATGCATTTCAACAGTTTGACAAACCGAACCATACATTTCGCCAAGTTCTTTGTACCAGCAGGAAAAGAAACAAGAAACATGCTGCTAATGTTTACGGTGTCCATCTGTTAATCAATACTCGTAATTTCATTGTTTGAACTTGTGATGAACCTAAGATGTTCCGTCAATTGGTGTGGATCCCAATATCTTCCTCCATTATTTCATAGTGTTCTCTGATTATCCAACGGGTGCAGTCCCTGGTTAGGGCAATAGTTATGAAAGTTTTCTTTGATATAGGTGTGCATCCCTACATCAAAGAAAACTCTACATGAAAAGAAGGCAGCTGAGGAGAAATGGTCACCAGCAGAGATGGAACGGAAGGAGGACAAATTAACCCAGGCCTTGGAGAGAATGAAGGCCCTGCTTGGCAAAGAGAGAAGCATGCTAGAGCTGGACCTGAGAGCCAACAGGAGCGAAATTAAGGGGCATATTTACAAGTGCTTTATCTCCGCTTTTTTGCCTTACAAAGCCAAAAAAGCGGAGATGAAACCAGCGCCCTATTTACAAGAGGGTGCTAACATGCATACTCGCATGTTAGCACCCTTTTCCCCAAAGCCTCCCTTGGCATCTCCAATGAGATGCAAAGTGGGCGTTACTGGGCGTACCCCAGATGGACTACCTTGCAAATATCGCTGATGTTTACATCGCGATATTTACAAAGCAGCCCACATGATTTTAGCACATATTAGATTTTGGCGAAAATTGCCGTTTTCGCCAAAATCTAACGTCTGCTAAAATCCTGATTTAGCCATCCCTAACATAGGGGGTGGATTATGCTGATATGACCCTGTGGGTCGTATCAGCAAGGTTATCACCCTTTTGCAGGGAACATCGCTGGAAAACCAGCGATGTTCCCTGCAAAAGGGCGATAACCTCACTATCTCTGGAAATGTTATCGCCTTGGAGTAACGAGTTGTTAATTACGCGCTACCAGGGCCATAAATACCAGAGATAGCCTGCGATAACATAATTATCGCTAAGCACGGCCAGCGATGGTTATCGCTGCCTGTTGTTAATATCCCCCTAAATTTGGATTGTGAGATCCAAAATGGCACCACATATCAGTGGATGTGGCCTGGCCCTTTGCAAAATAACGCAAATATGGACACGCAAATCTTTTTAATGGTGATCTACTCTTTAAAAACAGAGCTGCAATAAGAATGAGGGTATTTTTTCAATTATTAGGGACAGTATCCCACACCTATCCGCACAAGTGTCACGATAACTCGAATTCTAACTTGAACCCATTTCACTCCCAAAATTTTTTTTCTTTTGTGCTAAACCCGTTATTCAGATTGTCATCAAACAACACACGTTGAACCTCTTCAAATCATCAAAACTGGGTAAAAATAATTCCAGCAGGTTTTGCTGTGGTTGTGACAGAACTTTCCCTGCGGAAATTAACAAGACGGTTAACAGTTTTGAGAACCTCCCCCCTCTCCCCTCTATAACCTTTTCTCCCATTGACTGATCGTCACTAAACTCTCCAGAATTAGTCAACTTGGATATAACAATTTTAAGGGAGGCTTTGTACTTTTGTACAGAATTGTCAAACAACACTGGAGTTGTTCAAGATAGATAACAACCATGACCCTGAATCAGTATTCATGTTCTTTATATCCCTTGGGCCTCATTTATGACTTTTTGCCGCAGGGAAGCGCAGCAGGCCTTCCTGCTGCGCTTCCCTACGGCAAAAGAAAAGGGCAGAAATGCGCCGTATCTACAAGATACGGCGCATTCCTGTCCTTTTCCCCTCCGCCGGCGCACAATGGGCTGCCTGCGCCAGCGCAGGCACCCTTGCACAATGGTGCAAGCGTGCCTGCGTTGCGGGAAGATTATTTTTTGTACAGGAAGGGAAACCTTTCTGTACAAAAATAATCACAAGAGGCTTTTCCTCTTTCTATGTGTGCTGTAGAATGCAGCACACATAGAAAAAGGAAATACGAGGAGAAATAAAGACATTTCTCGCTGTTGCGCCTCCCTTACGCCTCCCCTGGGGAGGCGTAAGGTTTTGGCACTGCTTCAGAGTTACGATTTCTCGTAAATCTGGGGCAGTGTCAAAAGGCCATGGATGTTGCTGGGAACGCCCCCTGCAACACCCATTGCACGCCCCTTTCACGCAGAACACTTCGTTAAAGGGACTGATATTTATCAGGCAGCAGTACGCCACAAAAACTGGCGTACTGCTGCCTGATAAATACCACGCTGGTTTCTGCGCCACGGAACTTCATGAAAAGTGAAGTTCCGATGGCGCAAGGGGCCTCATAAATGAGGCCCCTTGATTTTCTCGTTTTGCCTCACTTAGTTGCACCGCGTTCTTTCATTGGTGTTGCAGCTGTTACTCTGCCCATTGACCATTATTTTATCTCTTACCATTTCACATCGCGTCGTCATACTTTGTGCTCTTTCAACCTGATGTGTGCCTGCCATCTACTGGAAAATTACTAAAGTGCAGTTATTTGCAATTGTTCCTTGATCATTCCATAAACAGGACTTCACTAGCCACGGTCCACTTCTTTACCAGAGTCTGCATTATTAAGGGTAATTCATGTGATATGCATGCTGCTATGTGGTTTAATTTCCTCACGAATTATGTTAGTCTAATTTTGATTATACCATATATTTTCTGTTTCATCTTGTTTTTATCTATTTTTTAGGTTTCGCCTATTATCATTCGCTTGCGAATGTAATAGGCGAAAATTTAAGGGCTCGATCGACTGGTCAAACCACTGCGGTTTCTTCACAGTGCATGTGAGTCACATGACCACAAAAGCGGGTCACGTGACCACACAAGCACGCGCATCTCCCTAATCCGCCTGCCACACTTCTCCTCCCCTCGCTCGCATTCCCCCCCCACACCAGGCTCTCCCGCCCCCATCCAGCTTCCCTCCGCGCATCTGCCTGCCACACTTCTCCTCCCCTCGCTCACATTCCCGCCCCCCCACCAGGCTCTCCCGCCCCCATCCGGCTTCCCTTGTACCCTCTTAAGCCTTACGTCACAGACAAAACCCTCTGTTCTAAATGGACGGCAGGATCACAGCACAAACGTCTGAAGTGCTTCAGTTCGGAGTTAAGTTCTGTATTTCATGTTAGGCTTCTAGATGCAGCCACAGCCTGACCGATCCCGTTAGAGCTCTATTCTCCCAGCACATTGACACCAACATTTCATGCTTCTGCACATTCTCACAAGCATCAATACTCCCCAGCATGCCCTTGCGCACACAATCACTACATCATCCAGTTTCCTTACAGACAGCCACCACCACCAAATCCATTATATAAAGCTACCCCATAGATCAATGCCAGTCCAGAAGGTAGAATGACACCATCAATTGTACAGCTACGACCCTTTCACAACGAGGCATTCACATCTTGTTTTTTTTCCAGTGCCATTGTTTTCGAAAATAAGCAAGCCCTTTGTCAAAGGGCGGCTTCGGTGAATGCCTTAGCTCCACTTCTGCTGCCGGCTCTTGTCTGGAGCACTTGTCTCCTTTATGTTTTCACTGTTTTCCCCTTGTTATTTATAGTGATGATTTCCGTGTTTTTCTAAGCAATCCTATCGCTGTTGCAATTTGCACATTCCATCATGGCGCCTACACTTGAGTCCTTTGTCTATGCTCACTGCACCATAACCGGATATAGTTTTCCGGGACAGCCTACCACTGCCAGTACGCCGATTATAGTGACCTGGATGAGAGCGTTTGATATCGAGCATTTTTTGCCAAAAGTAAGCGAAAGATTCATCATTCCACCATCCTATGTACTAACTTTACTTGCATGATATTTTTAAAATAATGGGAGCACTTTTCAGTCTACTATTTTGAATAGCGGTACCTCTCTGTGAGGTATTAAACACAGCGCGCCTCCTGAACTACTGCTGAACACGATTTTCGTTAAGTTTTTTATGTCTCATTTGGAGTATGTGTGGACACCGGGCTTTACTATTTACATTTACTTTACAATTAATACACTTTCTCATTTGGTCTTTCTCACCCGCCTCTCATTTTATATACCCGACACTAAGTCGGTCACATTTTTATCCGTGATTCGAGCTTTTGCATGTATTTATTTAACTACTTTCGTTAAGTAGTCTTCAGGTATCGACTATAGCCATATATTTTTGTATCGTTTCACAGAATACCCCTGATGAAGAACCTAGTGTCCGAAATGCATTGGGTGACTCGTTACTTGAATAGAGAAGTGATGCACCGTTTGAACATGTTTTGAAACACTCTTTATGGATTGACAAGGATTGATATTATGACTTCATGTGGAGCAACATGAAATAAAAGAACCACATTGTTAACATCATTTTCTTTGGATTCAACTTACTCAACTTTTTGATACAACGCCTGAAGTAGCGTTCCTCTTGGTTGTGCCCAGGGAGTTGGCACCTAACCTAGGTACCACTGCCCGAGTTCATATTTCCACAGCTCTATCCCAGGAGCACACCACAACAGATCTACCTCGAATACCTGCGGAGTATGAACCCTTTACTTTATTTGTTATTCAAAGAGTGGGAAGATATAGAACAGACAAGCACTGGCGTTGCCAATAGGTTTCGCATTTGGAAAGTTGGAGCTATTGGTTTTGTAAATGACATTTTATATTTATATATCGTTATTGGCATTGTCAATAACAATATATAAATATAAAATGTCATTTACAAAACCAATAGCTCCAACTTTCCAAATGCGAAACCTATTGGCAACGCCAGTGCTTGTTATCACTGTGGGATGCAATCTATCAGCTAAGACCTTTTAAAAAGCAACTCCCCACAGCAAACGGCCTCTTGTAACTAAGATATTAATTTAAGAGAAGTAAGAGTAGCAGACAGAAGCTCGAAAAGCTCGGGTCAGCTTGCTGAAAGAGATACACTTTATACTAGTATTGAAAGAATATAAAATCTCTCAGGGATAGCAAAATTCTTTCAGCAGTTTGGCTGACCCATCTTAAAATAAAAGTCCTTCCCTGATAGTTTGTGTGACTTAGGCTTCTGAAGCTGGAAATTTGCGAAGACCAGAGCTCCAGGTGGACACTGGGGTATATTTACAAGAATTGCTGCTAAGCAGTTTTCCCGCTGCAGAGCAGCAATTTTGTTACCACTGCCGATCCCCAAATCCTAATGCTATATTTGCAACATCTTTACAAGACGGCAATACATGTTATGTTATGTTATATCGTATTTGTAAAGCGCACAGCCACTCAAACGAGTGTCCTGGCGCTGAGCAGAACAATGTGCAACTGAAAACAGAGCCCACTCTCCGACAAATTACTGCTGGAATAGCCAGGTTTTAAGTTGTTTCCTAAACAGCAGTACATGTGTCAGGTGTTTGATGGCATTTGGAAGCTTATTCCAGAGATGTGCTACTTGTACTTGATATGAGCAGCTGCCTCTGCAAGAGCATGCAAATTTAGGCACGTTCATCAAATGCTGGTGCGATGATCTTAAGAGTACCGGGCGTGTAAGACATCATACATCTCCTAATGTAATGAGCTCTGGTGTTATGCAACGCTTTGAAGGCCAGTGTCAAAGCCTTGAACTGGATTCTGCGACAAAAGGGAAGCCAGTGCAGGTTATTTAGATGAGGCACGATCCGTTCTCTGGGGCCCAGCATAAGAATGGATCTCGCTGCCACATTCTGAACCACTTGAAGTTTATTTAATAAACATTCTGGAAGCGCCCAGATAGAGGACATTCGCGTACTCCAGCCTTGAGGTAATAAGAGCTTGGACCCTTGTCCTTCTATGCGACAGCAACAGGAGCAGCAAAAATCTTCTAAGCATTTTCAAGCTGCCGTAGCAGATTCCTGTCACAGATTGTACTTGTTTTTTCATATCCAGTGAGTTATCCATTTTAACCCCTAGATTTCTCACTGCACCGGCAGAATTCTGCGGGGGGGGGGACATGTCTGATGGCCACCAATGCTTCCAAGCATTTGGGACAAGAGGTCCAAAGAGAATCACCTCGGAGTTCTCCGGGTTGCACTGTAGCTAGTTGCATTTAAACCAAGCAAAAACCTTACTTAGGCAGTTATTTATCTTCTCCCCATCGAAGTCCTCTCCCTTTTTACAGGTAAACAACAGCTGAGTATAATCAGCTTAGGATATTATTAATGCACCTGCATCTTCCGCCAGAGGGGCAAGG
Organism: Lissotriton vulgaris; assembly: GCF_964263255.1. Lineage (NCBI taxonomy): Eukaryota > Metazoa > Chordata > Amphibia > Caudata > Salamandridae > Lissotriton > Lissotriton vulgaris. The sequence goes on from NC_141693.1 coordinate 1,223,007,702, forward strand.
GGTGCCATATACAGATTGAACAACAATGGACTCAAAATAGACCCTTGGGGCACAGCAACCCTCATAAGAGGTATAAGGGAAGAGAAAAGGTGGGTGGGTCCAAACCTCGTGGCTTCTCTTGTCCACAAAGGAGGAGAACCATTCCGACACCATGCCCCCTACTCCGCACTCTCGCAGTCTCAGAAGGAGTCTGTCATGGGGCACGGTGTCGAAATCGGCTGATAGATCTAACAATATCAACGCCGCTCTCCCACCTGCATCAAGAGTCTATTTGATGGATTACGAGATCGCGAGAAGAGCTGTCTCCATACTAAAATTAGGGCGGAAGCCAGATTGACTTGTGTGAAGGAGGTTGTGCGAGTCAATGAATTCGGAAGTTACAGTGTTCACATATTTTTCGATTGTTTTGGCGAAAAAAGGCAGGAGTGAGATGGGTCTATATAGTTGGATACTAATAGAGGATCTGCCGTAGGCATCTTTAGCAGAGACAATATTTTGTCCCTTTTCCAAATAGATGGAACCTGGCTGCTGCTAAATGACAAATTCAAAACTGTATTGACCTCTGGGTTGATGAGATCAGCCACTGACGCAAGTATTTTAGCCGAACATGGATCCGAGGGTGAACCAGACTTTAAATTCTTCATTATCTTGGAGAGGCGTGGCTAGCAGCCGATCATGACGGCAGCATAAGGGACGAGCTCCGCAGCTGAAGCGGCCTCTTCGACTATCCGACTCATAATCCGCCACAATTTTCAAGCCCTAGAGGAGGGTACCGGAGCCCAGGACCGGGCGGAGCAAGTAGCGAGAAGCGGCGTTCAAATCCGACGCCTGGGGACCGAGTTACATCGCGGCTGCGGTTTGGCCTACTTCAATCGCTTGAACTGGGACCTTCCCTGATCGAGTGGCCCGGCAGGAAGTGCAGTTGATCCGGGGGACCAGGACCGGAAGTGTCCGCAAGCCGCATAGGACGGCCGAAGACACGGCAGTCACGCAGCCAGACTGGGCGCCGCCTGCGGTCCAAAGAAGTGTGACTGCAATATTATACTGTAACCGGTACCCCCAGTCCTGCTTGAAGTCGGACCGGCGGCCACAGGCGGGAGGGAGCCTAGGGAGGTGCAGGGCAGCCGCCATTTTCTAGGCCAAGGAAGTCACTGCGCACTTATTGACTGTTGGCACACTTCGCCCTGCGGAACACCCTACCAGTGCCCGATTGATGGGCCTGAGCACAGCAAAAGACTTCACCCGGTTCAGGAGCCCAATACGATCCCCCGGAGGCCTGGGGAGAGACAGCTAGTTGATATCGGCGGACACTTGAGAGGCGCCCTGGCCGGGCTCACGCGTGGACGAAACCACTAACATTCTGTGGCCGAAGTGGGTGCACCACTCCGGACAAACTGGAGCGGAGAGGCCCGAAAAGCACGAAATCTAAAGGCATGGCAGGGAAAGGACCCAAGGGCGGCGCCACACAGACCCGCATTGAACGATATACGTCCGACAAACCAGCTACCTCCCCAGTGACGGGGAAGGATAAGGGGGGAAAAACTGCAGATACCCCGGGAGGAAAGAAGGCAACGTTGGAAGATGTGATGCATGCACTGGCTCAGCTACAGACGACGGTGGGTTCGATCTCCACGGATGTCACTTTGCTAAGAGCCGACCTCCACAAAATGTCGGAGAAGGTCAAAGACATGGAGGTGGTCACAAAATCCCTAGTGGAGGATGTCTCCGAACTTCAACAGGCAATGGGGAAGATGGCGCAGGACAATAAACTGCTGCGTGAGAAGCTTGACGAGCAGGAAGGGCGTTCTAGGCGGAACAACATCCGCATTATTGGGGTGCCGAAGTCGGAAGGCATAAGAGCCATGGACTTGTTTGTGGAGAGCTTAATCACGGACGAACTTAAACCGAAAGGCTTGTCCACCTTTTTCTCCGGGGAAAGGGCCCACCGCGTGCCGGGAGGTCAACCGAAGCCGGGGGCGGCTCCGCGGCCCATAGTAGCCCGCCTGTTCAATTTCCGCGACCGAGACGCCATCTTACAGGCGGCCAGGACATCCCCTCCTATTAAACTCCAGAACTCCACCGTTGCCTTCTTCCCTGACTATACGGCGGACGTCGCACGCAGGCGAAGAACCTTCTTTGAGGTTAAAAAGGAACTGAGAACACGAGAACTACCATACTCCATGCTCTTCCCTGCGAGGCTTAGGGTAGTAGCAGAAAACAAAACGTGGTTCTTTGACAACCCAGAGGCGGTGCAGGACTGGCTGGAGGGGTGGAGACCGGGACACCACCCGCGACGAACCAACCGACCCCCAAAGGGCCGAACTGCGGGAAAACATCCGGACTCCCAGGCGTCGGGAGGGGGCCCAGAGAGCAGTGCGTCCTTGGGAGCAGATGGCGGCCAAGAAGAAAATGAGGAACAGTAATCTCCAGACTTCTATGTTTCATTAGACTTATAATGCTGTACACGCACTTCCCGCCATTGGACACTGGGTGATGGACCTCCGAGGGTGTGAATGAGAGACCGCCGGCAGCGGAGAGTCCCTCACCCCAACGCGCAAGTACACTGTTTTGGGGTTGGGGTATGCACTCTGCTCAGTTGGGGGGGCGGGCAGTTTGGAGTCCGTGTAGCAGGGGGGCAGGGAGGGGGGTGGGTAGGGACACAAGAATGGGTAAAGTTTGGGACCACTTGGTCCTGCGAGTTCTGGTTTTGCACACACACATGTTCATTGGTATGACTCAGCAATTGGGAAGCATCGTATGTCACGGGGACAGCCAGATGGCGGGAGGTTGGGAGGAGTCACATCTGTCTTACACTCGTCTCCACACACCACCTCACTCATGGCGAGAAGGCCTCGTGATCTATAGTGATCCCTCCGTTACAATGGAGAGGGACTGTATCCAACGGGCTCCTCCGGACCCGCCCACCAGCTCTTCCTATGGCCAGGATAGATAACCACACCACACCAGCCCCGTTGCGAATCATGTCATGGAACGTTAGGGGCCTGGGCGACAAGATCAAGAGCGGCCTGGTACTGCAAGGCATTAAGAGACAGAGACCCACCCTAGTTCTTTTACAGGAGACACACTTTGTTGGGGGTGGCCACACGGGCTCTGGATAGGAGGGGATACCGTATGATAGCACACGCTGAATTCACCTCAGGATCACGTGGCACAGGTATATTGCTAAGAAAATCCTCCCAATACATAGTAAAATCCACAAAAATAGATGATCAAGGCCGCTTTGTGGCAGTACATGGCCAGTGGGAGGGTAAACTGCTAAATGTGGTCTCCGTTTATATCCCGCCGGCGTTACAATCAGTAGCTCTGCCGGACCTCGGCAAATTCCTGCTGGAACTCCCTGAAGGGGATTTGCTTGTAGGCGGAGACTTTAACATGACACTCACGGACACCCTCGATCGATTCCCCACACGCACACAAGCAGATGGCCCTAGCAAGCTACAGAACTTTCTGGAAGCACAGGGTTTGGTGGATGTATGGCGTACACTGCACCCAGATCAGCAACAGTACTCCTACTACTCAGCGACTCACAATAGTCTTTCAAGGATAGATTACTTTTTCGCACTGGGTAACGGTCTCCTCAACATTAGCGAGGCAAAGATACAGCCGAGAGGCATCACGGATCACTCGCCGGTCACTCTGACCGTAGCTAGCACAGGCACCAAACGCAGGAGGGTGTATCCGATCTTTCCGGGGTATCTCAAAGCCCCACAGATTAGTAAAGACCTGAAGAAAGTGACCCGGCTCTATTTTGAGGAGAACCAGTCATCGGTGGACTCCCCTTCAATACTGTGGGAAGCCTACAAAACGGTGTTCAGGGGTCAGGCTATTGCAGCGATAACGAATCACAAGAAAACACATAGGAAGGAAGCATTGGAATTGGAGTTGGGCCTTGAGAGGGCCAACACTGCCCATATGGCAGACCCATCGGAAGACACACTTCATGACCTACAGATACACCAGCGCCGCCTCAACGACCACTTGAGACTAAACACAGGGTCTATGACATAGGGGATAAAGCTAGTAAACTCCTGGCATGGTTAGACAAGAAACAAGGGGGGGGGTAGGAATATACTACAAATTACGGACTCTTGTGGCACTGTCCACACCCAACCGGAGGACATAGTAGAAGCCCTGGCTGATCACTTCCATGACGTATACACTCCAACGATAGTGGTGACAGAAGATGAGGCCCGGGACGCCCTCGAATGGGTGCCTCTGCCAAAACTGACGGAAGAGGCGGCGAAGGATATTGACGCCCCCTTAACAATTGACGAAATTCAATCGGCCATTAACTCCCTCCACTCGGGTAAAGCTCTGGGCCCCAACGGGGTGCTCATTGAGTGGTTTAAAACCATGTCTGAATCCCTAAGTATGCCCCTTCTTCAGATGTATGAGGAGAGTAGGTTGAAGGGAACATTGCCCCCATATCAACGGATGGGGACTATCGTTGCTATCCCGAAACCGGGTAAACCGCCCAGTGACTGTAAATCATATAGGCCTATTTCCCTCCTGAACCCGGAGGCCAAAATAATAGCAAAAGTACTGGCAAACAGACTTATGCCATGCTTAAGTCAGCTGATTCACCCGGACCAGTCCGGCTTCATGCTGCATAGAAGCACGGCCCTGAACCTTCGCAGGGTACACGGAGTTGTGGCAAGACTCTCAATGTTAAAAGAACCGGCAGCGATACTATCACTAGACGCCAAGATGGCATTCGATTTGGTGGAGTGGAGCTACCTCTTCGGGGTGCTCACCCGTATGGGCTTTGGTCCAGTCTTTATTTCCTGGATAAGGATGCTTTATAAGGATCCCATGGCCAGGGTAGTAGCGAATGGCCACATGTCTCGGGCCATACGTTTAGGACGTGGTACGCGACAGGGATGCCCACTCTCGCCCCTCCTTTTTGCTCTGGTCCTGGAACGGCTGGCAGTCATTATCCGTACTACGCAGCTTCTGAAGGGGATACAATGGGATCCACAGTGGGAAGACAGAGTGTCCCTTTACGTGGACGATATGTGGTGAGTATCAGGTTATACCATCAATTGGGCGAAGTCGATACTTTTTGAGCTCAGGGGGCCTCTCCCGCCACTGCCAGACTCCTGTCCGCTGGAGATAGCTCCCTCTTCTTTTAAATATCTGGGAATCCACATCACTCGAGATGAAACGGAGTTCCCACGGCTCAATGTGCAACACTGGAAAGAACTCCTACTGACATTGCTGGGCAGGGCAGCATTATTTAAAATGATGGCCCTGCCGCGCTTTTTGTACGTCCTTGAAAACGCCCCACGCTTGATACCAGCCAGCTTCCTGCAGAGAGTAACAGCACAGATCACGAGTCTGCTCTGGGGGAACCGGCCAGCTCGGATTTCGCACACAAAGCTAAATAGGAGCTGGTATGATGGAGGCATTGCACTGCCTAATATGCAATTATATTATTGGGCGGCCCAACTCAGGATCCTTAATCAGTGGGTGCACGCCCCGCAGGATGATCCAGCATTCAAAGCGGACAGGATACAACTGGGTACAAATAGCTTACTGGCACCTCTGTACCATCGGGGCACTGCGGCGAAACTCATAGGGCCCACTAAACACACCGTTCAACCGTGGTACAAGGCACAAGCGAAGTTACACTGGGATGGGACCATCACAAAGCTCACGCCTCTGTGGGACACCAAGGCACTGGGTCATCTACGACGCACTAAGGGCTTCACTCAGTGGGACAACATTGGGATATCGACCGTGGGAGACATGTGGACTAGGGAGGGAGTGGTTTCATTCGCGACCCTTCAAGAACAGTACGAACTGGGGGATAGCGAGCTGTATAGATACATACAGATTAGACACGCCCTACAGGCAGCAATCCCACCAGACACGTCTCCACCAGAATCCTCCCTGTTAGAGGACCGTCTGCTCACAGATTTCATGCAGGAAGGTGCAACCTCTTTAACATATCGTAAGCTAATCAAAAATTTACCTGACCCGCTGGAGAAGCTAAAAGACAAATGGGTGACCGACGTCGGAGACCTAGACGAGTCCGACTGGAACGCAGCCATGGCGTCTCCACGTGAGGCGGGTATATCATCTAAATTCCGTTTGGTACAGTTAAAAATTTTACATAGGATTTACTACACCCGAACAACACTACACAAACTGCAGAGAGCAGACCATCCGTATTGTCTCAGGGGCTGCGGGGAGGAGGGCACGTTCATACACACGCTTTGGGAATGCCCACATATTGTTTGTTATTGGCAGCGGATTTTATGCACCATTGCACAGACACTTCACACCTCACTCACACTGGACCCAAGGGTATGTTTACTAAATGTGTGGGGGCCTACAGATCTCACTTTCTATGAAAGGGTGTGGACTACGATAGGACTTATCACAGCCAAACGAGATATCGCACAGAAATGGGGAGCGGCGGATCTCCCCACACTGGCACAGTGGATCAGGAACATGGATATGCTTATGTTGACAGAAAGGGCAGTCTACAAACTAAGAGATAACCCGCGCAAATGGAATGGGGTTTGGCAACCGTGGAACTCCTGTAGGGGGGATATTTGTGAGCCATTGATGGAAGAGGATCTTGAAGGTTCTGACAACGAGGAAGACACTGAATAGGGGCCGAGGCCAACGGTGGGCTATCTACATGGAGGGGACGGGGCTGGTCACGTAACAGTGGGATTTGACGGGGGGGGTGTGCGGGCGGGACGTGATCTTGGAAGAATTGCACAATTGGTCCCTCACAGGACAACTTCGATGCTAGATAACACGCTAAGAGTAACTTGTTGTCGTACTGATTCATGTGTGCAGTTTCTTTTAGTTTACGTTTAAAATGAAAACAAAAAACACAAAAAGCAAATTGTATTTTCATTGTAAATTACATTCGTTCCACATAATTGATCATCTTGATAATTGATACTATCTCTACAACCGGACAGGATTTAAGGTCTCTGCTCTGATTATCTTTACCCCATACTGCAAGCCGGCATCAGGGTTGTAGGCATATATTTGTACAGAGATGATAATGCTATATGACTTTGCAATAAAAATACATTTAAAAAAAAAATTCTTCATTATCTTAAAGGTTTGTTCCAGAGTAATAATGGGAAACTGGAAAAAGATAGCTTTGCATGAGAGATTAAAGCTAAGGGACTGCAACTTAGTCAGTGTGTCCAGGGAAGGAACTAGGGAGGATTGAATGTCTGCTATTTTTTATGAAAAAAGAAGCTAACTGACATGACCAATTTTCAGATGCTTCGCACTTGACGTTTGCTACTGCAGGTGACGTAAAATTCTTCACAATTTTGAAAATTTCCTTGCTTTTATTAGCCGATTCCTCGATCTTGGCTGCAAAGAAAATGTTCTTTTCTCCAAAAGTTTTCGATGATACTGTTTTAACTCCCTTTTATATAGTATTTTGTTATCTATACTAAAGGTACTTCTCCATGCTCTTTCCAGCTGTTTACAGGCGCTTTTGCAAGTTTCATTGAACCAGGGTGCGGGGCTTTTTGCTGTTAGCTGGGGTCGTACAGACTGCGGGGCCAAAGGCTCAACACCTTGTTGTATCCAATTTTCCCAGCTAAAATCCTCACTCTCTATCTTTTTACTCAAGGACAGAGGTTGCGCAATAAGCTCAATATTCAGGGCCTCGGGGTAACTTTATAAAAAGGCCTAGATTTAACAACAGGCTGCTTCTCCATAGTATGAGCAAGTTTCATTTGTTTCGCTATCTTTAATTCTATCAGAAAATGATCTGTCCAGACTAAAGGAATAGGCTCTTCTGTTTGTACTGGAATGTTGGAGAAGACTTGATCCAGTAAATGGGACTTTCTCTTGAGTAGGTCTCGTAACGAGGGGAATTAAATTCAAAGCCTCCAGTGCTTCCCCTAAAACTAAAGCATCAGGGCTCTCTGGATTGTCCATCTGGACGTTAAAATCGCCCAGGGCCATGAAATGTTTAAATCTGAGGACAAGAGGTGCCAAACCATTGGCCACACTCCTCAGGAATGGGCCTGCATGGCCAGGAGGTCTATAATTTAGAGCTCCCGCTGATGATTGATGGGCAGAGAAAGAGCAGTGAAAACCAAGACACTCAGCACCCTCAATTTCAACCATAGGGATTACTTTGGCAGAGATATCATTTTTAGTGATCATTGCAATGCCCCCCTTTCCCAATGTTACGGCCCTTCCTCAGACTAGTATGCCCAGGAGGAATAGCTGTAGCCAAGGTGGGGTTGGATGATTCCATAAGCCAGGTCTCTGTTAGAAATAGAATATCCGGTCTTAAGTCAGATATTAGATCAAATACATGTTGGGTATTTTTATTCATAGAGCGAACATTGAGTAAGTAGGTTCTAATATACTCTTGCTCATAAGTCCCGGCCAAATTCAAAAACCCTTCCCTCCCTCCTACAGCAGGGCTAGCTTCCCTGACTGCGCAGATGGAACTAGTACACTTACACTTATTGCATTTCATTATGCTACCAGCCTCCCCTGGCTCTATACAGTTATGGCAATTCAATAGGAGCATATGCCGCATCAGCTCTAGGCTATTATACTTAATATGTTCTTGAGAGTCGTGGTGCCGACACCAGAGTTTCCCGCCCAGGCCGCTTCCGGGACGGGGATGGTCGTCGACGGGCTTGCCTTTGGCGCACCAAAGGAGCGCCCGCTGCTCGCGTCCGCTGCACGCCCGGCTACACATACGGTTTTATGGGGGCTAAGCCTCTAGAACGCTAACTTCCCGAAATGAGCGCGTATTCTTCCTCCACACATACGACAATGTCTCAGTGGACCGGGGAGAATAGGCAGTGCGGGTAAGTAAAGGAAATGTGCAAATGGCAAGTCAGAGCAGGCAAGTTTAATAGAGGTTAAAATAATAAGGCATCTGATACCAGCAGAATAGCTCACTAAAAACGACAATCACTCTCGCACAAGATTCGGCAATGTACTTGCTTTCAAAACGCGCGTCCGCTGCACACCCGGCTACACATCTGGTTTTATGGAGGCTAGGCTACTAGAACGCTAACCTTCCGATCGGAAATGAGCGCGTATTCTCCTTCCACACAAACAACAATGTCGCAGTGGACCGGGGAGAATATGCAGTGCGGGTAAGTAAAGGAAATGTGCAAATGGCAAGTTTAAAAGAGGTTAAAATAATAAGGCATCTGATATCAGCGGAATAGGTCACTAAAAACAGCAATCAGTCTCGCACAAGATTCGGCAATGTACTTGCTTTCAAAACGCACGTCTGCTGCGCGCCCGGCTACACATCGGGTTTTATGGGGCTAAGGCTGCTAGAACGCTAACCTCCCGACCGGAAATGAGCGCGTATTCTCCCTCCACACAAACGACAATGTTGCGGTGGACCGGGGAGAATAGGGAGTGCGAGTAAGTAAAGGAAATTTGCAAATGGCAGGTCAGAGCAGGCAAGTTTAAAAGAGGTTAAAATAATAAGGCATCTGATATCAATCAATCAATCAATCAAAGCATTTATATAGCGCACTACTCACCCGGAGGGTCTCAAGGCGCTAGGGGAGGAGGGGTCCGCTACTGCTCGAACAGCCAGGTCTTGAGCTGCTTCCTGAAGGCGAGGTGGTCCTGGGTCAGGCGGAGGTGGGTCGGGAGGGAGTTCCAAGTCTTGGCGGCGAGGTAGGAGAAGGACCTTCCCCCTGTGGTGGCTCTTCGGATGCGGGGGACGGCAGCGAGGGCGTGGCCGGTCGATCGAAGCTGGCGTTTGGGAGCGTAGAAGTTGAGGCGGCTGTTGAGGTATCCTGGGCCTTGGTTGTGTAGGGCTTTGTGTGCGTGGGTGAGGAGACGGAAGGTGATTCTCTTGTTGACCGGGAGCCAGTGCAGGTCTCTCAGGTGTCCGGAGATGTGGTTGCGGCGGGTGATGTCCAGGATGAGTCGTGCTGAGGCGTTCTGGATCCGCTGGAGTCTCTTCTGGATTTTGGCGGTGGTTCCGGCGTAGAGGGAGTTGCCGTAGTCCAGACGGCTGGTGACGAGGGCCTGGGTGACCGTCTTCCTGGTCTCGGTGGGGATCCACCGGAAGATCTTCCGTAGCATGCGCAGGATGTTGAAGCACGACGAGGAGACGGCGTTGACTTGTCTGGTCATGGAGAGGGAGGAGTCCAGGATGAAGCCCAGGTTGCGTGCGTGGTCTGTCGGTTTGGGTGCGGTGCCCAGGGCGGGGGGCCACCAGGAGTCGTCCCAGGCGGAGGGCGAGGAGCCCAGGATGAGGACTTCCGTCTTGTCTGAGTTCAGTTTCAGGCGGCTGTTCTTCATCCATTACTCAATTACAGAATTACTCACTAAAACATGTCATTAGGATCAGCTAGAGGCCATGAAAATTGATGCTAACTCTAGGGTCAAGGCAATAAAAAAAATCACGGTAGCTTGAAAAAAGTGATGGCTGGCCAAATAGCAGTAAAAAAGTTCAAGCTAGTCAGCCCAAAGTCATTTTTCAGCGTCTAAAGGCAAAAAGAGCTTATAAATATGCATGTTAAGGGAAAAAAAACTATTACCTGAATGCAGAATGGAGCAGCCAGGACCAAGTTCAGCACAGGACAACAGCCACCCCACAAACCCCTCCAACAGCCTGGATGACCAGCCAGAGTCCATGGGGAAGAGGAAGAGCAAACACAGGTACAGTCATGAGAAGAATGAGATCCTGATTGCGGAGGTGACATAATATCAACACCAGCCCTTCATCACCTCCAAGGTGTCATTGGGAACCAGAAACGCTACATGGCAGTCCATTGTCAACAAGGTGAACTCCATTGCAGAAGTCAAGAGGACAGTGACTGACTGCAAGAAGCACTGACATGATAGCAAGTGCAAAACTAAGCAGAAACTGGCATACAATCGACGGGCAGCATTGCAGATCGGAGGTGGCAGTCCAGTGTAGTTTGTTTTTTAATTTTTGTGCTGCAAGCGGTTAAGAGTTTAATTTCCATTGACAACTCAAGTACTTTGAAAGCTTTATTATTTTGGGTATGAAAACTTCCCGCTAACGTATAATGTTGTTAATATAATAATGCTAAATCGTATTTGACCTGTATTTGTACCATTTGTTTTAGCTGTTGCATGCTTGGCAACAGTCTATGGCTATGGCATGTGACATATGTTGTGTATGTGGCTTTCTTTGATCATATGTCTTTGTTTCAACATGTGTCTGAGCTCTCAACATGTAAACCTTCACAGATACATACTGTACCATATCTCACAATGTTTGATTGGCAATGCATGCAATGGTACAAGTGACACTGTTTTCCATATGTTGTATGCGTAACTACATATATGGCAAGTACTTACCCCATTCCAGTAAGGTATCTACCACTGTCATGAGTTGAGACATACACATATGTGTCAACCACGCATGTTCTACTTGTGTCAAAGATTTGGGGGCATGCATACGAGGCATACACACCAATGGGACATCCCTTTTGTTTATATTCTTGTGGTGTTAAAAATATCCCTATATTTATAGGGTTGCGCAAAGCCAGATAACCTTGATTTACGCCATCTTGTTTATATTTGCCTTACCACAGCAGTCGGCTACAGCAATGGGGTGGGCAATCAGTGCTGGGTTGGAACCTTCCACCACAACATTAATAGCTTTTGATGTGGCTCCAGATTCACATATCTGGGTCTGTGTCAAATTTGACAGCCCTGAAAATGCAATGTTAGACAGGCAAGACTAGGAGATATGTTCCCATGCATTTCAGCTCATTCCTTGTGTGCTGCATGCTGCAGCACACATGGATGAGGCAAATCACCTTTTTAGATTATTTTTATGCTGTAAGGTGTCCCTTAATACACTGAATAAATAACCATACAGCACAGTCACCCTTGCTAAAATGCACAAGTGTGCAGGCACTGGCACCGCCCAGATTTGTTGGCACCAGCGCAGAGGCATGCAGAGCGAAGCACCATAGATATGGTACATATGCCTCATCCCTGTGTGTTGAGACAAGACAAAGCTCTGTGCTACCAATCTTTGCAGAACACTAGCCTCAGGCCTTTCATCATAGATTACCCCTTAACATTTCTGATTGGGAATTTGCTGTTTCAATGTGTGAGGCACTGGCATGAAAGTGGATGTATGTGACCCTGTGAGATCATTTATGACGCATGTGATGCACACTGTACACTGTAGGGAGACTATACAGATGTTAGTAGATGCGTTGTGAGTTTGCAGATAACCATTGAACAAGTATCCTGCGTACACTGCAATGCAAGACATCTTGGGGACAGTGTAGGTCATAGCTTTGACAGTATTTGGCATCCATTCATTGTGTGTCTGCACTAGCAATAGCAGTGCAGATTTCCTCTAAGATACTCACTATATGCCTTTGGAGACATCGTTGTTAGCTGCCAGGCTTATGTTGGTATCCAGGACAGTGTGGAGTAACCTGGAAAAGGATGCCTGTGATATTCCTGCCACTCTTGCGGTGGTAGGTTGAAAAATTCCTGACGCCAGCATGTGGAAGTCAGCGAGTAGCTTGGTCCATGGAGGGATTTGGTGTAGTGCTGGGATGTGGGCTGCAGGCCAGTCGCTATCTTGTTCAGGAGGCATACATTGGACCCCTTCTTAAGCATGTAATGAGCTATGACCTCCTCTGGCGGTAGATCTGCTCCCTTTTATGGCACTGCCTTGGTGGTGGTGGTGGTGGTGGTTGTTGTCATGACCATGCTACCCCCTGTCTTTTCACATTGTGCACACTCAGGCTTGTCCAACCTGGAGTGCAAATAGTACTAGTATTATGGAACTGACACGCATGTTGGTAGTTTAACTGTCCCAATGTATCATATGTGCTACTGATCTGAGTAATTCCTGGTGGCAGTGGTTGTTCCATCAATTACATGTTTGTGCACTCTGGATGTGTCCAGCAATGATGGAGGCCTTACTTCCCTATTCTTCACTCACCTTATGGCGCAAGCACCTAAAGAGCCTAGAAGCAGGCTGAACATCCACATAAAGCGCAGTATAACAAAAAACGTATACTGTTCAGTTAAGCTTCTAGGTGCTGAGAGGCAAAGCTGTTCTGGTGTTAAATTACAATGCAGGTCTCCTCACTCGGTTTTGACATCTCACCATGGAGAACGTTTAAAAACATGTATTTTCATTCCCTACAATCAACATGCACACACAGTTCTTCAAATATGTGTAAATGGCGGCAGTATATGTAACTGTACCATTAATCTGCTGTCTCTCTGAAACTAAACACGTGTTCTCAGCTGTACACCTTTGGGTGGGTGTCCAGTATTTATATACATTAGCGGCATATATAGTGGTTCATTTATAAAGAAGTGACACAGTGCAACTGCACTTCATGACAGGGAAAGGGAAGGAATGTGCCTTATTTAAGCAATGTGGTGCATTCCTGTCCTTTCTCATGCGCCAACGCCTTTTTGGCTACTTAGTGCGAGCGCATGCACCTTAGCAACACCATATTCCTCTTTCTATGTGTGTTGCAGAGTGCAGCACACATAGAAAGCGAAAGAACCAAGGAAAATAGGGATATTTTCGTTGTTACTCCTCCCCTGGGAAGGCTTAAGATTTTGGCGCATTCCCAGGTTTTGAAGTTCAAGTAAATATAGAAATGTGTCACAATCCATGGGAGTGGCAAGGGAACACCCATGCAATGCCCATAGAATGCCTTGCCAGGGCAAAGTAACACAATGCAGCGATTTGTGTTGCGTTTCGTTACTCCAGATTTATGAAGCTACCTAGACCCACGCAAAGTGACTTTGCTCGGCTTCACAGATCTGACTTAAAGGTTTGCATCACGTATGTCCACACTGCATGGTGAAAATGCAATGCAAGCCTCTTAAAAATATGCCCCATAGTGTTTAGTCGTCTACAACCCTCGACCATCAAGCAGCAGTTCACACAGGAATTACTGCAGGTGTACCAAACAAAATTTTGTACAGAAAATAAAATCAATGCACACAATAACTACTGCTGCCTTAAATAAGTGCACAGAGCCAAGGACTATTGTATACAAAGCAAGCCTTTGTAAAGAAAATAACAGTGCATACATCAATTACTACAGTATGCAAAGTAAGCTTTAGTACAGAAATAAAAATGCACAAAGTAAACACTATAACACTAATCCTGCTTTTGTAAAATAGCAATGGTGCACGTTGTAAATGTAACAGTATAGATGTAAAACTTTTTTAAAGGAAATACTGGTGCATAATAGAGGCACTCTGAAATACAAAGCAGCGTTTTCAAATAAATAACAACCAACAAAGTATGTGTATGTAAATTAAATATGAGCATTACACAGATCAGTTTTACACTGGAGTATTCCAAGCCGTACAGATATATGATTTTTTTGTTAAAAAAATGGGTGCTACGCAGATGGGAGCTGTGTTGCTTTGAGTCTGATGCTCTAGGGTTGTAACCTAGATTGAAGAGAAATGCACCTTCCTAATTTTCCACTAGAAGGTGCTATGTACTAACAGGCTGGATAAAGATAGACGTGTGACTCATAAATCGAACACTATTCGGACCACCATGTTAGTTAACAATGTGGTTGATTAACAACAGCAAGTTCTCTCTTGCCACACTGCAATGACGCAAACACCGCAGACACTTTGGACATAAATGTTCTATCACATTGAGCTCAAGCAAAATGCTGTCACACACTGGAGGCAGCCAAGGGATGAATTGGTCTGAGCCATTGCCCCATGGTATATGCTGTGGTGAGCGAAAGCAAAATGCGAATGAACTGTAACAGCGCAATGGATGAAGAGAGTTGACTGAAACTCTTTTTTTAATTTTTTTTTATTGAACAAAGCAATAGGAAGTCATTGGTACAGAATTAAAAAACTAGACATTAATCACATCAAATTTCTAGCGATTAGACAATTTTTAGACAGACAGTTTACAAGAGACAAAACTGGATTAAAAAGAGAGGATTAAAAAAGAAAGAGACCATTATAAAAATTTACAACATTCCTTGTGCAAAAAACGCAATTTTAAGTAAACAGTACCACTGCAAAAATGGCAAAAATTGCAATAAAGTGCAACTGTAAGATAAAATATAATCCAATAAAGTGCAATTTTTAAGTGCTAGTGCAAGCAGACCTCCGAAGTGCGGAGTCCCCCAGGGCTCCTCTCTAAGCCCCTCACTTTTTAACTTGTACATGAGGCCACTGGCTGAGGTCGTCCGTCCATTTGGGGTTAAGATCATCTCGTATGCGAACGACACGCAGCTGGTGGTCTCACTGGCGCAGGAAGCCAACCTGCCTGCACCAGGTGGGCTTAGAGAATGCCTAGAAGAGGTGAAGATCTGGATGTCCTTGTCTTCCCTCAAACTGAATGGGGACAAAACGGAGCTGATGCTCCTAGGCCCCCCAGATCTCTGACTTCCCGCCTCTCTGTGGCCGCCCTGTCTGGGTCCCCCTCCAACCACTAAAAACAATATAAAGAGTCTCGGAGTATGGTTGGACAGATCCCTGTCTTTTAACGTGCAGGCCACAAAACTTTCAGCCACCTGTTTTGGCATCATGAGGATGTTAAAGAAAATCTTCCCCCTCCTCCCCATGGAAGCCAAACAGGTGGCCATACAGGGGTTAATACAGTCACGCCTTGACTTCAACAATGTGCTCTACCTCGGCGCCCCAGAGTACACTCTGCGCAGGCCCCAGACTGTGCAGAATTGCGCAGCACGCATACTGCTCGATCTCCCTCGCAGACAATCAGTGAGGGCCGGGCTGGTAAGCCTTCACTGGCTACCAGTGCGCCGGAGAGTTCTGTTCAAGGCAATGTGTATAGCACATCAGGCCTTCTGGAACACAGGTCTTAGGATTACCCGTGATCTAATCACCCACTACACTCCTAGCAGAAGCCTCTGCTCCAGTCAGACCTTCATAGCAATGGCTCCTAGAATAAAAAGGTCCAGATCTGGTGGCAGGACGTTTTCCCATAATGCAGCTAGGTCCTGGAACTCCCTCCCACTCCATCTCAGAGCCAACCCCAATCTCTCTGCGTTTCGCAAACAGCTGAAGACCCTCCTTTTTAACCTGCCCAACTAACTTTATCCTAGCCTCCCTTAAAGGCTCTCTCGCTGGTTCTGGTTCTCTTCTCTCTTAGCGCTTGGACGCCTCCGGGCAGTAATTCGCGCTGTATAAATTTACATCCTATTCCTATTCCTATTCCAATATAGTGCAAAAAACAGCTATTATAAAGCAGCAATACTACCAATAAAAGTACAAATATTATTTTTCTCCTCTCCTTCCTCATCATCTTCCCTTCAACAATTCCAGATTCTCAAAATATTTCCAGTTTCTTTCGAATCTTGCAATGGCTCCCACCCTGGCTGCATAAGCTCTTTCAAAGTTACATGTTCTTCTCATTTTATCGAACCATTTTAACTGTGATGGAATCTCCCGGATTTCCAATTTTGAAGAATCAGAGACCGTGCAACTACACAAGAAATAAAAATAAATACTTCTTCTGTATTGTTAAACCTGCTCCTCTCTTTACAAATACCAAACAGGGCCACCTCAGCTTCCGGCAAAAATACTTTCCCGGTTGCCCGCTCCATATCTGCGAATATCCCCTTCCAAAAAGATTCTAACTTCGGGCATGAAAATAAAATATGATACCATCCTCCCTGGCCCATAGCTTTACATCTAAAACACTTATTCTCAACTTCAGGGAACATTCTCTCCAGGGCCTCCGGTGTATAATACGCCAGCCAGCGTGATAAAAAAGACATTCTCTTGTAGTTAGCCGCCCTGAGTGCTTTGTTTCCCAGATGGCACAATACCTCCCAATCCTTATCTGAAAAAACGCACTGTGTCGAGAGGCTTATTTTCTCTAGATGTCTATCCGTTACAGGAGATGATCTAGAAAAGTAAAACTTTTTATACCAGAATCCTATGCCTTTATTTTTATCTCCATACAGAGCTGATATCAAGGCAATGGGAGAAATAAACAAGCCACCTATCTCCTTTCTAATAAAATAGACCATCTGTAAATATTTAAAAAAACCTGAGCCGCCTGGGATTATTCTTTCTGGGTAAAACCTCTTGCCAGCTAATTACCTTATTTTGTACAAGCAGATGTCTTAATTCACAAAACCCGGAAAGTTCCCAATTCTTCAGATGATTCGAGGTTATCTTAAGACCCATTTTGGCACATTCCGTCAAGCTCAAATAATTAAAACCATCAGAGCCATATTTTTTTTAAAGGAGCAGTAATCTTTATGTATACCCTTTCAATGTCTTATATCTTCTTTTCTTGGGGAGCTCTGCAGTTTTTAAAAAGATAGGAATTTGAGAACCTGCTTCCTGTATCATTATTTCAAGAAAGAAATAATCTCTTGTCTGTCTAATCCTTAGTAATCCTGCCACAATGTCAAAAAAGGCTGCTTCATAATAAGTCTTAAAATGGGGAAGAGCCAGGCCACCTTAATCAACAGAAAGTTGGACCAACGGCAGCTTGACTCTTGAGGCCTTCTTATTCCAAATAAATCCTCTCAACATAGATTCAAGTTCTTTAAAAAAAACAATATTGACTTTGATTGGAATATTACTAAACAAAAATATAAGTGATGGCAATACTGTCATTTTGACTAATGACACTCTAGCAATCAATGACAAAGGAAGTAAACACCATTGATCTAGCAAATTCCTAATTTTGTTCTTCATTTTAATATAATTCAAGGCAAAGAGTTTTTCATACTCTCCGGTCACATATATGCCTAAGTATCTGATCAGATCCCTTTTTACTGCTTGAGGCTGAAGATAAATCGGAAGAAAATCTATACTAGTGTTTAATACAAGAACTTCAGTTTTTTTTTCATTAATCTTATACCCCCCTATCTTCTCATAATCTTTGAGCTCCCCTATGAGGCGTATGATGTTATCCTTTTCAGGAGCCAGATAGAGGATAATATCGTCTGCAAACAATTTTAATTTAGACATCCCGACGATGGGGGATAGGATAGCAACATTGTTCCTTATTCTTGTTACTAAAGGTTCAATAAAGAACGTAAAAAGCAAGGGGGACAATGGGCAGCCTTGCCTTGTTCCCCGATTTATTCTAATCTTCCCAGCTTGTTTAGCGTTGATATTTACCTGGGCTGATGCCCCTGCGTAGATATTATATAAAATTCGAATAATTGGATCAGGAAATCCAAAATGGCCCAGAGAAAAGAAAAGCGCTGACCAATTAACCAAATTGAATGCCTTTTCTGCATCAATCATTAGAATACATGCAGATATCGAGTTAATATTAAAATAGTCTAAAGCCTGTATCAGAAATTCTGTATTCGCTGCCATATACCGACCCCCAATGAACCCCGTCTGATCTTGATGGATTACCTCCTGAGCCGCAAATACAAATCTTTGCGCCCAGATTTTCATAAGTATCTTATAATCCGAGTTCAATAAGCTGATCGGTCTATAAGAATTCATGTCCTCTGGATTTTTATCTTTTTTGACGAAGCTAATAATTGTGGATTCTTTGAATTCTGCTGGTACCTTTCCACCTACTCTAATATGATTAAATACATTTTTCAAAGGTTCTACAAGTTCCTTAATAAAGACCTTATAGAATTCGATAGGGAACCCATCCTGTCTGGAAGCCTTTGCTCCCGATGTTGCCTTTATGCTATCGAGAATTTCGATGGAGCTTATTTCACAACCAATTTGTTTACTACGAGTGTCAGAAATTTTGGGAATTTCAAGGTTATCAAAATATTCCCGAATCATTGTTTCCTCCACCTGATATTCCGTGGAGTAAATTCTCTCATAATGATCCAGGAATATTTTTGCAATTCTTTCACTCTGTGTTTCCATACCGCCTTGAGGATCTCGAATTTTCAAAATGATGGATGACTCCTGTTTCTTTCTAATAGAGTTAGCCAGAAGCTTTCCCACCAGTTGACTGTCTTCGTAGACCCTTTGCTTAAAGGCCTTTGAACTATTTATCTCCTCTAGTGTGAAAAAATCCCTAAATAGTGCTTTAGCCTGCTCCCATTGATTCGGCTGCTGATTAAGTTTTAGAGCATATTCCCTCTCGGCAGTAGTCTGAAGATCGAATATTTTTAACTTACAATCATTAGCCTTCTTGCTCGAAAACGCAATGATCTGACCCCGTGCAGCTGCTTTGAATGCGCCCCATACAGAAAAAGGCTCAGGCGAATCTTTATTTACTGAAAAAAATTCTGTCACCCACTCCTTAAAACCGGAAACCCAATCCTTTTTCTGAAGAAGGGTGCGATTCAGCTGCCACCTGGGGCGCTCCCCTTCCATTCCTCCTAACACAAGCTCAACTTCGACCCTCACATGATCCGAAAACGGATTACATCCTATCAAAGTTCTAGAGATCTGAAGTGATCTTGATATAAAAAAAAAATCTATTCTGGATGCTGATTAAAACCTATTGGAATAGCAGGTGTAGGCTTCCTTATCTACATTCAAGGAACACCAGGGATCACGTAATTGGTATTCTGCTAGAAGTGCTTCGAACACACATTTTGTCTTAGGTTTTAATTGCTTTTTGGTCTTGTTAGAAGTGTCCCTCTTTAAATCATGAATATAATTGAAGTCTCCTCCTAGTATGATCTGCCCAGGAGTGCCCCTTAAAACTTCACTAATTTCCATCAGGCCCGAGATATCATCGAGGATGGGGCCGTAATAATTCACAAAATTAAATATTTTCCCCAGCAACTTCGCTGCAACCCAAAGCCATCTGCCTCTAGAGTCTCTTTGAACCTGTAGGATTTCCTAGGGAAGGTTTCTTGCAAAATAAATAGCAACTCCCCTCTGGGCAATCCCTGCTGAGGAGAAGAACCCATGGGAGAAATATCTCGGCAAAAACAACTTCGGGGCATTTGACTTCAGATGCATCTCCTGAAAAAAGACCACCTGAGGATTAAAAGTTATTACCCATTTCAGTAAAGCTCCATACTTCTGCTTATTCAGCAACCCATTCGCATTTATGGACAGGATATCACATGAGTTATATTTCATCTAGAAGCTTATAAAATCTTCTGCATATTCCGCACCAACCATTAATAAAAAACAAGTTACTAAACCTACTGCATATGTTCCTTTTTATTCAGTTTACCCCACACTATAAACCCCCCCCCCCCCACCCGGAATGTGGAGCACCCCTCTCCATCCAGGCTGCCCACAACCTCCCTCTTCTTTCTTCTTTGGGTGTCTTCTTGCTACACCCTGTTGTAACCCGGTAACCCAGGAACACCCCCATCTCTCTAATTATTTCTGCTTAATCGGGCAGAGGTACAAGAGAAAAAAAACATTCTTTCCCCTACAACATTTTTAAGCATTTGACCCAGAAGAAATCTCTTTGAGAAGGGATTGTGCATCTTCAATATCGGAAAACATATAGAACTTCCCTTTAACCAGGACCTTTAACTTAGATTGCTGTGCAATCGATGCTTGGGCGCCATTGGCTTTAAATAAATGCAAGATTTTGACAAACTCCTTGCGCCTTTTGGCAGCCACTGGTGAATTTACAAAACGTTGTGCTGGAACCCTATGAGCCCTTGTAATTGTCAAATCCCCCTCAAACTCGGGAAGAACTGAGTGATGAATAAATGAGGAGTCCCACTGGATAGTATCGGAGCCTTCTGTTCCCTCCGGAATCCCTACTATTCTTAGATTTGATCTTCTCGAGTGATTTTCAATCTCTTCAAGTTTGTGCTCTAGCGAGACCTTCTTCTTAGCTGCCTCCCTAGCTTCACCCACAACCAAGTTTACCTTGTCCTCAAGGACGGAGATCCTAGTCTCCGCCTCCTGCAGTCTACTGGGAAATGCCAACATAGATTCCTCAAATGTATCCATTCTTGAATGAAGAGTGGCTATCTCTACTTGTTGGTTATGTTTTATCTCACGTATTTCGTCCAGAATCAGATTCAGCATCTCGCGAATATCCATTTGATATCTAACTTCTGTCCCCGATAGATTTATTTCATCCGCTGTGGGATCCATATTCACATCCCTTGGGCTCTTGTGAGTACTCAGCTGGACCTCCTCTTCTGTTGGTGCCTTTGCCTGTGCATCCTCTTGCGTAATCATATTTTGAACGGAGATTTGACCAGGTGTTCCCTCGTCTACCAACTCATCTGACAAAATTTGAGAGGATTGTACATGAGATACGAGTAAGGACTCCGGTCTCTGTTCTTGGGATTGGGTCAAAGATGAAACAGTTTGACCTATGTCCGTACAGTAGTAACAGGCACCTCCAGGGAGACTGGAACCAATGGAGCTTGATGGGTGATCGATTTTGGGGTGGTTCTCTTAGAAAAAAGAGGATAATCCTTCCTTTCCTTGCTTCCCGAACCGCCAGATCCATTCATATTCTCCCCTACTAAATTTGGAGATGCTGTCTCTGAAGCTATGGGAGGAGACATAGCTATTGGTGTTTCTGGTTTGGAGGAAAGAGATTCATTTAAAATGTGTGCTTTGACCGCGGCTGTTCTCTTGGACTCTATAACATTCAAAGAGGAGGATGAAAGATGCCCGTCGTCATCCGAGGATTCAGGAAGGGTATCTTCCGCTGAATTTTCTTCTCTATTTTTCTCTTTATTTCTATCTTTATCTTTGGCTGCTTTTTGAGCAGCTTTCCTGGCTAGGGCAAGGCGAGTCTTTGTATTCTGACGAGGAGCCAATTCTGTTTTATTCGATTTAAAGGGCTCTTCCCCGTCCTTCTGCGGTTTGCCCATTGTACCCTTTAAACTGCAGCCACTGCTCTCTTCCCCCTATGCTTCTGCACCTTGCTCAACAGGATTAAGCCACTTACCGACAGCAGAGCCGGCAAAGAAGCAGGGCAGAAATAATCAGGAAACAGTACTGGGCAAAGTCCATGGCCTGAAAATTAAAAAAGCGCTGGAAAATAAATTGTCCCAGCAAAGGCTCACTAAAATCGATGACAGAGAATATATAATCTGCAAAGATGTATCAGCCCCAGCTCGTCTCGCGTTTCGCGTCTAGGAAGTTGAACAAATCCTGTAGTGTCAACAGCGGCAGTACCGGCAGCTGAAGCAGGGCAAACGTGACAGGGGTTCAAATCAGTGGAGTCTTTCAGCAGCGCATCACAGCGCGGTCAGAAGATGTCCCGGTCCCGGTATCCTCCGCAGAACCCAGTGCTGCACAATCGGCAAAGAGAATGGGGAAGATGCGGGAAAAACGCGGGGGCTCCAGCGCGTCTTCGCGTCTACACAATACGTTCCGCTATTCCTGGGGGCGGGCCATGGGATCACGGGTCACAGCCAGCTACGCGGAGGCGTGGAACTCCGTAGCGGCATCCGCTGCCAAATAGTGTATAAAATTCAACCAGAGTTGACTGAAACTCCATCCATGTACATATGCATGTATGGAATTTTTAAAGATAAAAAAAAAGAAAGGTCTTAGTTACAGGGGTGGCTCCTACATTGGAGCTGGAGAGTGTCACCTCACTTAAAATCCCCCCAAAACCCCATGAAAATTAAAATGGTAACTTATTACCATTATATTCTTCACCTCCATCCTGAGCCAAGCGTCAGGACGGGGGCGGGGTCACTGCTTAGTGGCAGCAGCAGGGAGGAGGGTGGGCTGTCTATGCACTTATGTTTAAAGTGTGCATGTCTTTTTGGCGGGCCGTCTTGAGACTGGTAGCCACAAATGTGCGCTTTAAACATCTTTAACCCAGCTATCTTAAGACAGTTGGGTTAGAGTCAGTGCAGGCCTCCAGGGTGCTTTGGAGTGCTGAGTGAGGCCACTCTCTCCAATCAGGGCACTGCTCTCACACAGCATGAGAGCATGCCTTGATTGGTCAAGGGAGTTCCAGGCTCCAGATTCCAGTTCCTGTGGAGGACGTCTCATTCGCCCAGTGAGTTTATTTATTTATTTTTGCATGTGCGCCCGCTCCCCATCTCCCCATAGATGCCTGCCGCTACTGCTTAGTTAATGCCAGATCTAATGAAAATAACCACACCTATAGGCCTTGCAAATGCTTGTTTACATATGTATTTATTTGAACACTCTGCCTCAGTTTTAACATTGTAGTTCTTTAGAACATTTATAAGGAGTGGCAACACAGATCTAAGGCGATAAAACAGAATTGAGGATGGTGAATGCTTTTCCTTTCTAATACTGTACATAATAAATAAATACTTCGCTATGCATCAATGTTACCTGTGCCCTCACTTACCCTGGGTCTAGCCCCTCTGGGGCATATTTACAAGTATCTAACGCTGCCACAGCATCACTTTTTTGACTCTGCGGCATTTCATTCGTTAGCGCAATTTTTACAAAGTGACGCTAGAGCCCCTTAGCGTTACTTTTCCACTGCTAGCGCCTATTTTTTCAACAACAGTTCTATTGGCAGCATTTTCCGAAAATGATATGCAAGTTAGGCATTCCCTTGGAAAATCAATTGCAAAACTGATGCTGCCATATGTACAAGTATTTCCGGAAATACTGCCACTTTAAAAAAACTTCAGCTACTTCCCAATAGCAGTAGTTTTGTACAGCTATGGAAAAGCTGGTCTTATATATGATGCTAGCACACTAGTAGAAAAGCAAACCGGGAAACATCCTAAACAACGATGTTTGAACCACAACTCACCGGAACAACGAGGAGAGAACAAAGAAGACTGCTCAACAACGTCGGACGGAACTACGAAGGGCTGAACAACGAAGGACGGAACCAATACTTACAGAACACCGGAGTTGTATGTCACTTATCTCCGCTGTTTTCCGCCTAACATCCCCTTATGCTCACTACGATTGGGCTTTGTTGGAGTGATACGTCACTCATCTCCAACCAATCACAATTCATCCTTTGTCCCACAGGATAGGTTTGGAATTGAATGTTGACATTGGCATCGTTTAATACTAATGTTAGCATAATCGTTTCGTCTGCACCCTGGCTGGCGTTAAAAAAAGAGTTTTGGGAAGTAGTTTGGTTTTATCCAGCTCGGATGTACTACCTTGGAAAAACGACTATGGAATTCTCTGACATTCTAAGGTAGGTCATTCCTTTGAATTAATGTTTTTTATTAAAACTTAAATATTATTTTTTTGGGAGTATTATTTTTCAAGTGGGTGGTTATATGATTGTATTTAATTTGATGTTTAAACAATTTTACTTTTAGCAACACGTTGTAGATATGTTATGGATAATGGTTTATGAAGTAATTTGATAGCGAGTTTTTATTTTTTTTTATCAAGTTTTTAATTATAAATGTGATGACTTACTATATAAAATATGAAGGAGTGTACCCACCATACCACATCCGCGCTTACATAAATCATTCGAGACATACCCCATACGCAACAAGTGAGAACCCGTCATGTACACTCGGTGTAGGATTTTTACCTGCACCAATCTCAGACGGGCCGAGATCGCTACCTCCTTCGGAGAGGACATCGCCGCCTGCCAGTCCTCATCATCAAGTTCCAGTCCATCGCCGGTCCAGGCCGTACGGAGCTGTAGAAGAAGGTCTGCTCGGTCGTTAATCAGCTTTTTATATATAAGAGAGATCGTACTGTCCGGGACGTGTCCATCGAGTACTCTATCCTCCAGGGGTGAGGATTCTGGAACAAGCGTGCCAGCCGGAAAAACAGAGGAAAGGGCGTGTCGGACCTGTAGGTACCGAAAGTATTCCTGATGACTAAGTTTGAATTCTAGTTGCAACTCTTCAAAAGACTTTATCCTGTCTTTCCACCAAAGGTCTCCCACCTTACTAATCCCAATAAGGTCCCATTGTATGAAACCTTTGGTAGTCCACAAATTGCCCAACCTCTCCGCTGCGTAGAGTGGAGTCGCTCGAGTGAGAGTGTTTGACCAGCCCATAGCAACATTCGCGTTGTACCAGACCCGCACCGCAACTCTGGTAGGCCCTGTCAGTGCCACATCGGACCGTTTGGAATAAAGTGCCCTGTTATAGTCTCCGCCCGGCAGCAGCCATTTATCCATAGCAAAAGCCAGGTTAGAAGCTGGACCACACATCGCATGATTAACCGAGCTCAGTTGTGAGGCCCAGTAGTATCGTCGTATATCTGGCAACGCAATACTGCCGTCATACCAAGGCAACGTAAGTTTAGCCAAGGCAATCCGGGGACGTCCGGCCCACAGCAGCTTCCTTTGTAGGGACTCGATCTCGTGGAAGTAGTTGGAAGGCACTAGATCCAGTGTATTCTGAAGCGCATACAAAAATCTGGGAAGGGACATCATTTTGAATAAGGCTGCCCTGCCCACCAGGAACAGCGGCAGTTTGCTCCAGGCTTTCACATCTGCCTTTAAGCGAATAAGCGGGGGGAGTAAGTTGCGCTGATACCTGACGGCCGAATTACGCGAAATATAGATACCCAAATATTTAAACCCGGTGGACGAAATTTGTATTGGACAGTTGCGCGGTACGAGTGGAGTATCATCTGTGAGCGAATACACACAAGACTTACCCCAGTTGATTACCTGTCCAGAGTTCCTCCCAAAGGTATTAAGGACGTCGAACAATACCCCCCAGAGATTTCCGAGGGGAGGTGAGGTAAAGAAGAATGTCGAATGCATAGAGTGAAATGCGATCTTCAAAACCGGGGGCCCACCTGATGCCTTTGAGGGACAGCTCCCATCGCAACCAAGCGGCTAAGGGCTCTAGAGCCAAGGCAAAAAAGAGCGGAGAAAGAGGGCATCCTTGCCGCGTACCCCTCCCCAGAACAAAGGGAGACGACACTCGACCGTTAACGACCACCTGGGCCAGGGGCTCCTCATACAGTAATCGGACCCACCCGATGAACACCGGTCCGAAGCCAAACTTTGCCAGAGCCGCCCATAGATATGGCCATTCCACTGTGTCAAATGCCATAGTGGCATCTAAAGAAACCAAAATGGCCGGCTCACGCAACGTCTCCACCCTCGCCAGCACGCCATGAAGACGGCGTAAATTCAGCGCGGTATTACGGGCTGGAATAAAGCCAGAATGGTCCGGGTGCACCAAATCTCCAATCACTTTAATCAGACGGTTAGCTAATATTTTTGCCATAACTTTAGATTCCACATTCAGAAGTGAAATAGGTCTATAGGAGGTACAGAGTTCACAGGGTTTTCCCTCTTTAGGGATCACCACTATAGACGCTAAGCGCTGGTCACGGGGAAGCGAACCCCGCTCCCTGGACTCCAAGAACATCGAGCGAAGATACGACGCCATTTTGTTCGGACACAACTTGTACAGCTCGATGGGTATGCCGTTCGGGCCAGCGGCTTTTCCAGAGCGGATGGAGCACATAGCGAGCGCTACTTCATCAGTGGAAAAATCCGCCTCCATTAGCTCTCTGTCAGAGTCGGACAGGCAAGGCAGAGCGATATCCTGAAGCAAAAGATGGGAGTCTTCCTCCGGCCGGTCCGAGACCGGCGCGTAGACCGTTCGAAAGTGACAAGCAAACTCCTCCACAATCTCCAACAGATCCGTCACACGTACACCATCCACTCGCTCAACCCCAGGCACCATGTGATTCAATCTCTCCCTCTTGTCCAACCAAGCAATCAACTTCCCCGCCTTGTCGCCCACATCATACAGACGGCCCTGTTGTTCTCGACTCATAGCTTTCGTGGCATTCGTGACCAAGGCTATATAATCAGACTGCTTCAATTGCAAAATATGCACTTTTTCACGCGTGACCCCACATTCAAGATCCCTCTCCAAAGCCACTATATCCGACTCTAGCTGTTTAACCTCTCCATTGTGGCGCTTCTTAGAGCTGGCGACTAGCGACAGTGTCTAACCCCGTATCACAGTTTTAAAAGCCTCCCATAGGGACACAGACGAAGACACTGACCCCACATTGTCAGCAAAGTAGTGGTCTATAGCTTTAAGCACCCCCGCCCTGGTCTCTGGAACACGGAGATGCCAGGGATTAATTGGGGCGACCCGGCCCCCTGCGTCTAAGTGGAGATCTATATGGATCCATAGCGGGGAGTGATCCGAAATGCCTCTAGGCAAATGTCGGGGCTCTCGCACCGTCGTGGCCTGGGCTGCGGGCACAAGAATATAATCAAGTCTGGCTAAGCTCCCATGGGCCCGAAGTGAAAAGTATATTGGGCCTGCCCTGGGTGAAGCATCCGCCAACAGTCCACCATACCAAATGTTTCCAAAAAACCACTCAGGCAGGACTGTGATGATGTAAGAGCCCTGGGAGGATGTCGATCTTCCAGGCCATCAACCACCGAATTAAAGTCCCCTCCAACCACCAGAAGCCCATCAGGAAGCCTCAATACCAATTTCCCCAGATCGACAAATGTGGTGGCCTGTAGACCCGGGGGGATATATATCAAGAGGATGACAACCGTTCTCCCCTCCCACCTACCAACAATCGCTGCATACCTTCCCCTGTCATCCAGTATTGTTTCATCAATCTCCAAGGGAAGGGAACTGCGGATCATAACACCAGCCCCTCTAGAGCCCGAAATGAATCCCGAGTGTGCCACCAACCGGTATCCCCTCCGGTTCATTGCATGGAACGTGTTCCCCACAAGATGCGTTTCTTGCAATAATACAATGTCGGGAGAATGGCGCTTCACATATTGGAGTACAATTCCCCGTTTTATTTTGTCCCCCAAACCGTTGACATTCCAACTCATGAAGGAAACACAGTATAAGCCATACAACAATACGTAGCCTCAAGAACATCATAAACAAGAAAAAGAAAACCCCTCCCCCCTCCCCCAGAATACACGTACAACAACCCCCCACCCTGCACCCCTGCGATAAAACCAGAAAACCACCCCATTCAGCAGTGTGCCTGTCACCCTACCCCAGAAACTAAACTACAAGTAGAAAAGGAAACACCCCCGGAGGAGGAAAAGTCCCGAACTCCCCGCCGCCCCAGGGCTTGTCTCTAAGAATGTCATAGACCCAAAAAAGGATAACAGTCCACCGTAACACGATACGATGGTAGCACTTACCGGTGCCCCTACTCCTCCTGGTCCTGTTGGCTGCCTTCAGCACCTCTGGATCGTTCAGCATTATCCCGTGGCGTAGATAATGTGTCCAACCAGTCACTGACCACCTCTGGCATATCAAAGAAGAGCACCCACTCGTTATGTTCGATACGCAATCGGGCGGGGAAAAGAATAGCATACTTCATGCCCAGGTCTCTTAATCTCCGCTTCACCCCAGAAAATCCCAGTCTCTGCTTCTGCACCGAATGGGTTAAATCAGGGTAAAAGTTGATGGACGCATTCTCGAATTTGGTTGGGCCACTAGTCCTCGAAGCCTGCAAAATGGCGTCCCTGTCCCTGTAGTTAAAGATCCGCGCATGATGGGTCGCGAGGTAGCCCCCTGCTTGCGTCTGCTGCCCGGGACTCTGTGGGCGCGCTCTACCGCAAAAAGGTTACTCAGGCCTTTAGGGGCGAGATTGTTGATGATCAGATCTTCAACGAGTAGGTCTGTCGATTGATCGGCTGAGGACTCCGGAACTCCGACTATGCGGACATTATTGCGCCTCGCGCGACTTTCGAAATCCTCAAGTCGGCGGGCAATCTGGTCACTCGATGTCCGAAGAGTCCGGATCTCAGTCTGGAGCTCGGAGACATCAGTGATGAGACTGGCTGTCTTGACATCCAACGACTTGACTCTCTCGTTAGTCTTGGCCAAGTCCACCCTGATCAGGCCTGACATCCACCGCCACCGTGTCGATCTTGGCTACCAGGTTTCGTATTGTTGGCCCATCGACGATTGTATGCTAGCGATGGCGCCCATCACGTCTCGAAGAGTTGGCTCCTCCGACTCAGGGGGGCCACCACCCAGGTCCTCCGGCGTTTTACCAGTCCCGCTGGGCGAGCCCTTATTGCGTGCAAATCTGTCCATAATGGTGGTCTGAGTCACGCCACCGCGAGTCACATTCTTGAGGGACCGCTTGTCACTATCAGACTTGGCCGCCATGGTGGGTTGCGCGCCCCTCTGGGGCCTTTGGGACCTGGCTCCCCACAAGGAAAAACCACAAGAGACTGAAATGCAGGGCGTCGGTGGAGATCAGTAAAGCGATTGCGCTCACAGGCCAGCTTGAACACTAGGCAGCCACCTCCAATCTTCGTAGCCAGTGAAAACGAAAACGAAAGTAGCCCCCGGGTAGCTGTCCCCCACCACAGGCCATTGTTGTTCAACTACTTTCGGGGTGCTCCGGATACCCTAGTCCCGGGATGAGCCATGGTGTAGGCCTCCAGGCTACAGGAAGGAGTCATTCAGGCATCCGGCATCCGATTCAAATTCTGAAAAAGGCCTTTCAGATCAGGAGAATCATAGCTATTAGAACCCGTCGTCAGAAACAGGATTTGCGCCAGGATGGACGGTGGAGGCGGCAAGGGTTTCGGGAGCTCACAGCTCACGCGACCATCTTGGATGCACGCTAAGCTCCTCCCCGTGGGCTCTAGATTAAATTGCTGCCACTAACGTAGGAGCCATTGGGCTCTGAACAAATAGGCCCCCGTCGTTGGAGTCCCGCTCGGGGGACTCAAGATAGCAAAATGCCCCCACGAGCCCCTCGTGGACTCTGAAACAGAGGAAGCGTTACACGTAGCCGAGGAGCGACCCGCGGGGACGGCTGCACTTACCGGCTGCTTATTAGGTAGTGTCTCCTCTCTGTGGTGGTAAGGGAAGCTCTCTCCCCCTTGGCTTCCTCCCGGGTCGTCACAGCAGTGGCCGGACTCTGCCACCGGCGGGGGTCTCCCCTGGCACTGGAGCCCCGCGGCCTCACACGCTGCTTCCGGTCTTCGCGGAGGCTCTTCCGGGTCGGCGCAGGCAGAATGGCGGCCCCTCATAATCCAATTTGCGGCGGTCGCGGCGGTCATACGGGGTAGGCTCCCGAGTTAAGACCGGGTCCCCACGCTAGGGGTTCCTAAACAAAACGGGCACAAGGTCCCTGGCGGGGTGGGCACCCGCCAGGGATATATAAAAAAAGAAACGGCAAATGAGCAGGGTGGCGCCCGCGCTGCGGATCGGCAGAAAAGGGGGGGATCCCACGCCCGGGAATCCCTCGAGGCAGGGATCACGGAACCAGCGGTGCCAATGCGCTGTTTTTAGAAGGGGGAGGCCAGCGCTCCCCAGAGCTGGCAGGCAGGAATCCCCAAAGTCCAGGGACGTTTCTTGTAGGAGGTGGGGGGCAAGGGCTGGGCCCAGGGGCCAGCTCACAGGGCCCTCCAGGCAAGGAGGCAGTCCCCAATGGCGGTCCTCCTGGTGCCCAGCAGCAGCAGCAGGCCCCCCTCAAGTTAGGATCCGCAAGAGCATTTTGTACGGGGTCACAGCCCCTTTTTATATACACATTTCCTTTGTCTGAGGGTGCAGGGTGGGGGAAAAACCAGACGCAGCTGGTTTTGGAGCACTCTGTTGTGCTCAGCCCCTCTCCTCATTCACTGGCCAGTCTAGGAACATCAGACACACCACAGGGGGTGGAGCCAGCATTGTGTAGGGAAAGCCCAGCCCTATTCAGGTCCCAGGTGCACTCCTCCCACCCATCTGGCTGTCAATCTCCCTATTCACCACCGGGGCAGACCCATCTGACTCCTGGAGCCAGGCTCCCCAGCCAGCTCCAGCCAATCACAAGCCAGATAGTCACTGCACCTTTATTACACAGACATGCCAACTTCTAGAAGTGGCACTTCCACACTAGACACAGTAAATCCGAACACATCATCGCGCTGCATTTAATCACACGAGGCCGCACATACCAAACTCGACCCTGCACTCCACACGCATCAGGAACTACCATGGACACATACATTCCCCATGCATTCCTATGGGAGGGCATGCCAATCTCACCACTCGCACGCACTTTACACTGGGACACAGTGTTAAAGTGCGCAGAAGCCAAAAATCACTAACACCAGGTCATAACTAAAAGCAAAAAGTTTAGGGGTGAACCTGCCAGAAGGGCCAAGTCCAACACCCTATGTTAAGGATGTCTACCATGGGCCTTGCGGTGGCCTTTCCTATCCAACACCAATGATTAACTCACACATTTACATATAACATAGGTTTGTGGACCCTGGGACAGTGTGCAAATACTGTGCCTCCCCAGTGTAGGTGAAATGAAGATACAGAATCACATGTCTCTTTGTCATATCCAATAGCTATGTGTCCAGTATTCCACACACCACATAGAAGGAGGGAATTGCATAGCTGCTGTGTTAATGGTGCTGGAATATAGGATAGGATAGGATATAGTTTTCTAGAGCGCTCGAATGCCGAGGCGTTTTGGCGCTAAGAGGTGAGATAGAGGATCATAGCAGCTATGACTGAGGAGGTGGAAACAGACGTGTTTTTAGTGCCTTCCTGAAAAGAAACCTGTTAGACATTAATCTCACGGAGATAGGCAGCTGATTCCACAATTTGCCTGCACAGTGTGACAGACTTCTGCCTCCCAATCTGACTTTGCGAATCTTGGAAATACAAATGAAACCTAAAGCATGACATCACGTTAGGACACTAAGCTGACACACGTGCACTATGGTGCAAGAGGGGCTGGTGGTAGCACTAGTCACTATCATGTGATGTTGTGAATGTGGACAAACCATTGATATGTTGCATGCCAACTGAAAGGCACAATCCAAAAATTCACTTTGCATGCAGTTCACCTCAGGCAGTTCACATCCAGTGCTGCCCTGTTGAAACAAATGCTACACCAGGCCCTTTGTGTGCATTGAATAATGTCAAACACCCTCACAAATGCAATAACTGGTAACATTATGCTTCCAAATACCCTGCTGAAGCAAGGCAATCCATTTGTGCAGAAATCACTACAACATTCATCCAAGGTGCCTGGCTGTGCAGCAAGGTGCACACACTACATCTCCCATGACATCCCAAAATATGGTTGTCAGGGATATAATATGACTGTCTTGGAGCAATGCTGCACTGGTTGTGCCTGCGAGCCACAGAACCCTGGACACTGAATCATATGGAAGATATAGTAGAATCTTTGCGAACCATTTGGCATCTGCATTAATAAGTGAGATTGGACGGTACGATCCACAGGCTGCAGATGGCTTGTTTTTCTTTGGAAAAAAAACATATTTCTATTATGCCAAGAAGGAGGAACCATGCTTGTTTCTCCTATTTCCTTAATAACTCTTACAAACAGGGGTTAGGATATTTTTAAAAACTTTATAGAATTTAGTCGGGATCTGGTCTTCCCCCGTAGCCTTACTCATGGGGAGAGATGCTAAAGCTGACCATATATCCTCTACCAATATCTCTCGGTCCTATTGAACAGCCTCCTGGGCTGTTAACAGTGATATTTGAGCTTTATCTAAATATCGAGAAACCTCCCCTAGATGAACCAGTTTTGAGGGAGCATGTAGATCTTCATAAAAAAGAGCAAATTGCTCCAAGATTGCCCTATCTCCAGTGTCTATCACATTATCCGCACCTTTAATCTCAACGATCCTGCTTTTAGATTTTTTATCAGTAATTTTATGAGCTAGTACTCTCCCCACTTGTTTGCTGTATTCGTCCTGTTCAGAGCGAAATGTATTGAAGACAACTGCAGCCCTTTCCTTAATAATTCCTAATGCCTTCCCCTTTGCTTCTACTGGTTTAAAATAGATTGAAAATTGGTCCTCTTCCTGTCTTACAACAGATTCTGCATGAGAAAGCTCTCAGCAAGTTAAAGTTCCAAGGCCCGCCTTAACGACAGCCTCCTTAACTTTATTCTTAGATAGTATAAATTGCTGAGTAATACCTCGGATGAATGACTTCATAGAGTCCCAGATCATATAAGAGGCAGTGCCAAGATTAAAGTCGCAGAATTCAGCCAAGGGTTTCCCCACATGTAAAGTGTACTCAACATCAGATAGTAAATAGTGTGGAAAAGAAAAAGGCCGACCTGTTTTAGCAACCATTGTCGGGTGGATTATTAATAAAATTGGATTATGATCTGAAGTGATCTTAGGACAGATCTCCATCTTTGCTGTATTCAAGACTGCATTACTAACCTAAGCCATATCCAGCCTCGAGTATTGCCTACATGGGCAGGAGTAAAATGTAAAGCCCGCAGAATCTGGATATAAAACTCTCCAAGCATCTTGTATATCATGCAAACTTGCAAGTTCCAATATTGAATTCCGTACGTTTACCATCCTTGCAGAAGAGCATCGAGAAGGTGTGTCTAACGATTGATTCGTAATGCAATTGTAATCTCCCATAACTATTAAGGTTCCCTGGTATTCAAGTAAATTAAGTATAAGTGTGTTAAAAACCGCAGGGTCATCTATATTAGGCCCATAGATCACTGCTAAAACATATTTGGTAACATAAATCACTAATTGGGCAATAGCTCACATCCACCTCACATCAGCCATAACCCAATTAATTTTATATATCGCAGAAATTTACTAGCTGGTATAGCCACTCCCCTTATTGACACAGTTTGAGATGAGCAAACAACAGTATTATACCCTAATTGATTAAGTAATGTCCTATCCTTGAACGTTATATGAGTTTCCGGTATCAAAGCAAAATGAGGGCAATACATTTTTAACTCTTCGCGAACAAGTTAGCATTTACGAGTAGCATTCAACCCAGATACATTCCAACATAAGAGTTTAATCACTGCCATTTTATTGCGACAGATTCATTTTGTACACATTTTCTTGAAACCCATCCGAAAACCACACCCCCTAAAGAAACATTTTTCCTGTTTAAATCCCTTGCTTTTGCCCTGTAACCAATGACCCTCTGCCCAAACCCATCCTTCTCACCCACCCTGTGTCTTGAGAAAGGAATTACCCCCCTTATAACTATAATTTCAGATGCAGAGTGCTCAATAGAAAAACCAAAAACATTTTTCCCTCAAGGCATGTAGCAATGTGGAATGACAAAAAGTATGCAAAATGAAAATTACCATCTCCAATTACCTATGCCAGAGAGGAGAGAGAAAATACACAAAATACACAGAAACGCTCAAATTATTTCCCAGGCTCCTTTGACCAAGACTTCAAAACTTCCTGAGCCTCCTGCTCTGAGAATGTCAGCTTAGAGTAGCCATCCTTTATTATTATTAGACGCCCAGGCTCCTGAAGATAGACCTGCGCCCCAGCTGCCTTCAGGGGATCAATGAGTTGCCGAAGTTTCCAGCAGTGATCCATAGTGACCTTACAAAAGTTTGATCTGACAAACATTGCAAAAGACTCCGTACATACTGAAATAGTAGGCCTAGCTTTGATGGAAATCATTTGCCGTAGTAAAACGTTGCCTACAACAGATTAGAATGGGTCTAGGAAAACGGCTAGGGGGTTTGTCAGTAATTAATGGTAGTCTCTGAGCCCGTTGGATTTTGCTATTGCAATCCCAATCAGCCAGATCTGGGAAAGATTTCTGAAACAAATTAACCACAAATGTTCGGCAATTCGTCCCTTCCATTTCTTCTGGCACCCCAAACACTCGCAGATTATTATATCGTTGTCGATTTTCCAGATCTTCGACCTTCATCTGCATAGATCTTATTTGAGTTTCATGTGTGTCCCTGTGTTTCAATGTTTGGCTCATATGATCTTCATTATCAGCTATCCTCTGCTGAAGCTCAGTGATATCAGAAGTAATAGAAACAATCTGAATTTCCACCTGTGACAAAGTGAGCTTAATAGCAGAGCTATCAGCTCTAGCCTGAGCTGAGTATTCCTGAGCTTCTGCCCTCTGTGTTTGTAGTATCTTAAGGATTTCTTCGTATATAATCGTAAATCATACGTTCTTATATAGCACCTTTCACCGTAAGGTCTGAAGGCGCTTGCTTTGGGAACCCGTCCTGGCCTTTTCCCTGCGAGATTACCCCTACTGGGCATCCCCAAGGTGAAGACCAGGCATCCCATCGCGATGGGGCCGTAGTGGAGATTAAGCAAGCTATTGCCCAGAGTTGCAGAGTGTGAACCCACAATTCGGGTAGGCACCGAGGAGAGAATTATCGAGTCTGTGGACATTTTGAGCTTAAGGCCCTGCCGCGTCAGGGATTGAACCCTGGTCCCGGGTCTGACCTCTGCATCAGTGACTGCCTCCTCTAACCGGTGAGCCACACTTCTCACACTTCTTGCAGCAAGGTTTGTTCAGCTGGCTGGCTAGAGCCATCAGTCTGGTCCTTCAGATCCTCTTGATTTGCTTGATATGCTAATGCAACTGGCGAAGGTATTGAGAAAGTGAGCATCGATGATCGCCTCTGACTGCTGATATCCCTGGTATCCTTACTACTAGCACTCTGGTATCCTTACTACTAGCACCAGCACAATTGTTGCCTTGCCCCCTCTCTACTACTGAGGGAGCTGGGAGAACCTGAGTAGTTAAAGGGAGCAGCTCGGGGCTTGAGCCGGATAAATGCGAAATCATTCTCTTCACCTCGCCCTTCTTCGTAACCCACTTTCGAAGTGGACTGCTGGTTGTCACAGATTTAGCAGATTTAAGAGAAATGTCATATTGCCTAACAAGAGTCTTCTTTTTGTTCTGTCTCTGAACTCTTTATTTGACGGTCCCTTTATTCTGTTTGTTCATCGGAGTTCCCGCCTCACCATGCTCCAAAATGGATTCATCACAACTAACTGTACTCCATTAATTACTGGCAGGAATTACATCTTGCGACCCTTTCTGAATCCCAGAGTTGGTTTCCATAATATCCGCACCTACAGCATATAACGAACTAGCACTTTGTGCCAGGGTTTGGAGAGCAGCTATCTTATTATCCTTACTAGTTTTAGCAGCACCGGAATCCCCGCGCTCAAACATTTCTTCTTTTTAGATTTTCAAAATCTACACCATGGCCATCGGTGCAAAAAGATGTTGTTGCAGGTTGATTTTGCAGAGGCTGTGAAAGCTGAAGAGGTTGTGGCAATAGAACGACACGAGAGACCTCCGAATTTAAGGTAGGGAAATGTGGGGCAGACACAGTCAGATTCTCCCTTGAGGCTATTGATACTGTTTCTTCCATAAATTTAGATACACTTGTATCCGTCTGTATCTTTTCCCCCGCAGGTGGTGACACTGCCTCGATTAGTGCACTCACCATATTAAACTCTGTAGGATAAGTAGCTGCTTGTTAAGGGAGCTCACACTGCTATTTGTTAACTCTTCTCCTCCCACTTACCATTCAAGCTGTCTATAAAGTTATCTGTATTGGAGTACATTTTGCTTGTTTCTTTTAATGCACAGTTGATTAATTACAGGTAGCAATGCTTGTTGCCCAATGTACAATTTTCACGCGTTGCACTGATGAGGCAGACTCCGCGTGCAGCGCATGCAAATGAACAACTGCCGCTCACGACACTATAAAAGGGAGCGCTCGTGAACGTGACGGTGCTTCGCTTCATTGCATCGCGCCACCACGAGCGCTCCGGATCCAGCTCCTTTTCTGGTTATTCCTCCGTTCTTCTCCAGTCCCCCTGAGTCCCGCGTACGCCTCCCTTTCCCTTCTCTCAGTCCCTAGAGTATTATTCTCCACTTACCTGATCCTGCGCGGCCGTCTGGATTCGTCTGCAGTCTAAGGAACCTCGGATGTCACCGGAACTGGCCCCTCCTCGCAGGAAACCCAGCCAGCAGCTGCAGACATGGAAATGACAGTAAGCCTTGATTTGCTTAGCAACTACCTTGTCTAGGAATAAGACTGTAAAAAGGCATTCGGAAATCTTACATATCCAGTTCTTGTATGTTAACTTCAGCAATTGTAAATAAGCCTTGGACATTTTAACTGCAATTGAATCTAACAAGCATAAGGCAATGCAAATAAAAATGCTAATAAGATGCGCAAATAGACACTGGGACAATTAGAATAAACAAGCACGGGACAATTTAAGGCTTGAAGAGATAAAGAAACACAGACAAGTCAACTGTGAATTGTGATAATTTACAACGTACAGCGTGTGTGAACACTGTATTCTCAGTAAATTCATTGTAAAGGTTTAAGAGAGGTCAGCCATTACTCTTTTTGTAGTGTACAAATTAGTAGGGTGTTTGTGCCTTTTTTTTAATTGTCTTTTCCAGAATAGGACCCCAATTGAAGCTTCTTCTTCCAGGGTCTTCAGGTATGTGTTCATGGTGAACTGTTGAGTTAACGCTTGCAAGTAATCACTAAGCTTGCTAACAACCTGAGCATGATCATTGTGTTGGAAAAGACAAGATAATCTTTTTGTATTGTTTTAAAGGGCTAAAGTCCAAGACAAGAGTTTGACTGTACTTGAGACCCAGTGAAGTGAAGGCATGGGCCTGTTGATAAATGGTGTGCAATATTCCTTATACTTGTATCAGAAGAGAGAGTAGTTCATGAGACATTCTAGTAAAAGTCTTTTGACTTTGTTGTAAACAGAGGAACACTTGCAGAGCAAAAGCACGATGAAGGCCTAGAGCACTTCAAAGAGAAACTGTACCTGGACGAAGACCAGTGTTTCGTTTTGTTTCTCTCTCCACTCCCCCTTTCCCTTGTGAATGAGTTAGCTTATCAAGAGTTTACATCCTTGCTAAGTTGGCTAGTTCATGAGGGGTTGGGACAATACAACATCAAGAAGGAAACAACTGGAGTGCCTCGTGTGATTGCGCAACACTGCTCCCCCTGGGTAAATCACAAAAGAAGCCTTTCCAGATTGTAATACTTTTAAAATGGAACGACCTACCCGTGAGGCAGATTGCGTTAGGTCAGCTTTCTCTCTTTTCTCCTCTCCTCCCTCATTAGCATTCTCAACAGCCCCTGTGCTCACCAATACTGCTGCTGTGCAAGCACCAGTGTACCCTCCCTTCGAGGGGTTCGCTTTTGGTGGGCCAATAATCCGTGATTTGCAAAAATGAAGACCAGCAGACTAATTATATTGCAGCTGAGAGAGCAGTCATCAAGAGTGCCCAGAATGGTCAGCAGCAAGCAACAAAAGCTGGAGTGGAACCTGGTCAGCCAACAGGATCATACGGGCAGTCCACAATATCCTCAAATGTAGAAACAAATCCAAAGACGAATCTCCCATCTCGTTTTTAGGGCTCGCCTGTTGTACGCAGCACAGCTGGCAAGCTCTATAGGGGCTTATCCAGTCTTTAACCACACCACCACTGGCTGGCGATTCCTTGCAGTGCATGAAGCGCGTGCACAATGCCACCAGCCGCCTGCCTGCCTGCCTCGCATTCCCACATCAAAGGCAGCCCTCCCAGCGCATTTGTCACTCCCTAATTATTCACGGCCTGCCGGCCGTACTTTCAGTTTAGTCTCCTTTTAACTTGCTCGCATTTCCCTCCTCCCCCTTCTGGGTCCTTATCTCCTCGCATTCCCCCCTCACTTCTCGCCCAGCCCTTTGATGCTCTGCTGTAGACCCTGCCTCTAAACCTGTCGTCCCATCTTTCACCCTCTCGCTTCCCCCTTTCCTCTCCATTGAGGATCTCCCTCATGTGTGAGTGCTACCTGAGCTTGTGGCCTGTACCCGTCATATCTCTCTCCCTACCATACACTGTTTATTTCTTCCTGTATGCAGCAAACTCGTGACACACACGGACCCTGGCCGGAGCGGGATCCAAGCTCAGTCAAGCTCAGATGGGCGCGGGCCTCCAACCATTCCAAACACCATGCACGGTGCAGTGTGCCACCAGCTTTGGCAAGTGCGTCAGCGCCCCACTTAGGGACAGTAAGCGCTATATAGATGTTGCAATTGGTGGCAGGCTTTGTGTCAATTATGCCCCATATTTGAAGACTTTCCTCTTACAGACCATTACAGAGTGAGCATTTAAATAGTTCAACTGCTAGTATTGAAAGCTTGGCAGCTAAATTCATATAACCGAGGTCCTTTGTAGAAAAAATTGTAACCAAATTGCTTTATCTCC
Source organism: Lissotriton vulgaris (assembly GCF_964263255.1). Lineage (NCBI taxonomy): Eukaryota > Metazoa > Chordata > Amphibia > Caudata > Salamandridae > Lissotriton > Lissotriton vulgaris. The sequence goes on from NC_141693.1 coordinate 1,223,046,521, forward strand.
TACTGCCTCGCATTTCTTATATACCAAAGCAGATAGCACTGAGCAAGCACTGGCAAAGCTGTGCAGTGGTTAATTATATTGTTTAAATTTTGTTTTATTGTAAGCTACTATATATTCTACGGACGCGCGACGGAGACGGAATAACAAAAAAAAAAACAGTTTCTGCGACGAATGGTAAACAGTTCGCCAACGAGCCCCTCGCCCCCCCCCCACTCTCCCCCTCCCCCATCTCCCCCCCCCCCAAACCAGCAGCCACGCGCTCTCATTAACTGCAGGCCTAATGAACAGGGCCTGGATTTAAAGCATGAGCGCAGATAATTCACGCGCCGCTAATTAGCGCCTAGCCCTGATTACAGGAGCTAGCCGAGGCCCAAACAAAGACGCGCGGATTCATAAAGCATAAGCCGTGGCGCCCCCCAACACTGCCGTTTCCACTTATCTTGAGCACTCACCCCTCAAACAGAGTCAGCGCGGTACAAAAATCATAATTACAACCAGTGCGTTGGAACTAAAAGGATTAAAATTTAATGCATCAGGAAAACAAACACCAAGCTATTTTTTAGTGACTCGACATCATTGTCCTACCATCTCAATTAGTCCATCTCTTCATCCCCCACTTTACTTGTCTGTTAGTCGCTCCCCCTCCTTATTATGAACCCCCTCATTCTTCACCAATCACTCGCTATACATTTGCTAATGCTCCCCATTGGGGCTTTTACTCCTCACTAACAGTCCCTCCCCTCACCTTTGTTTCCCGATCCTGTCCGCTTTCCCAGACTCACCCACTGTTTCCCAAACCTCAATTCCGAACTACTCCATAATCATTGTTTACCTAAATTTTTCCCATCTCCCCCAACCCTCTTCTGTTACTGCCCTCTGCTTATTCCTATTTAAGCGTATCTTTTCTCCACCGCTCACCCTTCCATTATAATCCCGATGCCTTCCTTTGCCCACAATATTACCTCTCCTCACTGGCACTGATTGCAAGGGACACAATTTCAAACTGGGTGGAATTTCTCTTTCCCACGCCTACTACTTCCCTTGCTACTGACATCTTTCAATCCCTTTATTCCTCTTTTCCAATCCCGCCGATGACTTTTTTCCTTTTCTACCTCCCACCACTCTAACCACTCTCCCCCTCACTCATTCCATTGACATTGTTCCTACCTTTTGCCCCCCTTTTCACCACCTTGCTATTACCCCCATCACGCGTGTCTCTGCAGTGCGTGTGCGTGCGTGTCTGAAACAGTTTATCTCAGTGTACACTGGCATGCGAGGACGTGTGTGTATGTGACGACGTCGTTGTATGCGAGTATATCTGAATAGTGTTAAAAACCCATCCCTGCATGTGTGCATTGGAAGTGTGTTTGTGTCTGGTGTGTATGCATTCAAAGATCGTCGTGTGTGTATATTCTATGTAATGTGTAAGTGTGTGTTAACCGATGTTGGTGTATGCATTCAAGAATCCATCTGTATGTGTTTTTGTGTATGATGATGATCTTTTTGTGGTGGTGTTATCTGCATTCAAAGACGGAGTTGGGTGTTTTTCATTTTAATGTATCTTTTGTTTTGTGTGTGTATCATGCCTGTGTGTAGCATAGACGACGATTTATCTGTTCAATAATGTTATCTCGCCTATATTTATATAGTAGCATGCATCTGAATTTGTGGTCTGTCTTGACTGTCCATTTCTCCAATGCTTTTGCATATTGTGTTGACCGGAGTTGATTTTGTGCAATTTGCTGTGTCTAATGCAGTGTGTATTTTATCAGGTACTTTTATCTGGGGCTATGGGAGAAACTGAAAGCCATTAGTCGTCCATTGTGTGAGGTGATTTCGGGGTTGCAACCTGCAAAGGCGGAATAGTACAACACTCGGCGACCCTGCAATTATTCTTACCGCTTGAAAAATATTGTTACTGAAACTATAGGCATCATTTAGATTTAACCGAGCTGGAACCTCGTTAGGAGTGAAGGAAACACCAGGCTTGCATTGTTGGAGCCTCTGCTGGCTCTGCCTGCATAAACATCATACCTGGTGGCCTATCAGCCACTGAGCCGCCATGCCACTGTGGTCACCTCTCCCTACTTCCTACCAGCTCTACATTTCCATGTCTTGTTGTACATTGAAGGAATGGCCGTCCAGGGCAGAGTAATCAAGTGAGGACTGAATGCATTGGGGTTTTTTTTTAATTTCAAGAAACAAACTCATACTTTGGGAGCTTGTTTCTTGAAAACATAATTTTTTGAGTTCATGCATCAAACATGACTGTTGCTCAGCAATCATCTGTGCCTTCAGTGGTACCACTGAAGGCACACGGGTCCTCCACCATAGGAGCGGAGGCCAAACACACCAATGACTGAAGATGGCATCTGCCAACACCTGCTGAAAGGGGGTGCGCACTCCGAGCAAAGGTATCACTTCATCGCCACTGTTTGCAGCAAATGGACACTTTAAAAAAAATCCAACCCTGCTCTCTAGAGATGTGGCCTAACGACCAGAACTGCCATCTAAGTCACGTAAATACAAAACATGTTGCATTCCAAATGCTATAGGTGTCACATTCGCGAAAGTTATAACTATTGACATTGTAAATGACAAAGCTATCAATTTAGCTATTTTAAAAACCAAGAAATAAAATATTTGTAATTTACAAGACCAATAGCTCCAACTTTTCTAATGCGAGACCTATTGCATTTCCAATGCTTGTTATCCATTTATATTCAGCCCATTAACACTCCAAAAGCCCAGCAGCCCGCTGATCCACCGCATCGCTTGACTTCTCCCTTAAATCGCGGGAAAAAGTCAGCGCGGAACGGAACGGAGCAAATCAGAAGGGCGGGAAACAGGTAAAACTTCTCTTTTTCTTGGGCTTATCCAATTATAAACTCCTCATGTATTTCCTTGCATTCTCCTTTTGATTAGGTTGTTCCGCGGCTGTCATCACCACCGTCTGCATGACTTTAGCGTATAAGTTTCACCGGGGAACTCCGCAGCGACTTCCCAGCGGCGGCATCAGTCCACCATCTTCCTTTCCTCACATAGTCCTGGATAGTATTGTTAAACATTGGGCCAGTAGATAAACTGGAAGATTTGTATGATTTGGAGGGCTTTCATACTTTCTAAGATCTGAAAGATTCTTTTTCTATACCACACCAGCACTACTATAAGTATTTCCAACTCAGAGATTACTTTTTAAGATCACAAGCACTCAGGGCGGTGGAACCTCACCAATTACTGACCTTTTTCATGAACCCTTTCAGTCAAAATTAATCTGCGCTGTGTATCAAATATTTTGTCAGGAAAGACTGGATCCTATGGACCTCTTAGCTGAGAAATGGAGTGTAATGCTCACGGAGGAAATATCTGGTCCAACCCTAGAGGCAGCACTTACTACAGTACAAGTTGCAGTATGGTCTATTAATTTAAGGCTTCAACAATTTAAAACCATAAGTATGCTGTATTACACACCTGAAAAGGTTGCGAGATGGGGACAAACAACTACTCAGCATTTAAGTAATAGAACAGCTGTCCTAAATGTGGGGAATATGGAATAAAAATTGTTCATATGTCTGCTGCATGCCCTATGCTAGCGGCCTATTGGCAAGAGGTCTTGAATGTATTAAGAAATCGACTTGGATTGTATGTGGCTTTTATTACAACTGAGATAATGCTGGGCTATAGAGACAATGCCAATAGAGCGAAGAAGGCTCTAATAACTATAGTCATCGTTTCTGCTAGATTAGATATAGCCCGGACATGGATCTCTCCAAAGCCATGTAACGCAATGGAGTGGTGAAGTATTTTTATTGAAATTTTCGAGCGAGAAAAAGCTTTGGCTAAGGTCAGAGGTCTTAAGGCACTATGGATATTTAATGCTATTTGGCATGGTATGATTCAGGATTAATGTGTTAATTATTTCTCTGTTTTGTTTCGTACTGCCTAATACTTAGCTATTTTTCTTATTGTTATTCTTTTGCTCTTGTTTTCTTGTATTAATATTATCCCCCTAGAAAAGCGAAATGTACACAAAAGAGTATGTAACAGGTTAGCATTTTTGTGTGTATATCTTGTGTTTGAATCCTTTGCAAAAATAAAAATATTCAACAAAAAAAGCAAGAGGAAGATGAGGAGCCTCAGCATCCTGGACCAACATTTGCCGCAACATGGCGGAGGGACAACGTTATAAATACATTTTTTTACTGAAACATGAATGCTCAAAATCGTAACCAACAACGATGAAATATCACACATTGTTCATCAATCTGTAAATACATTTCTAAGCTCACCACTCTGTATGCATTTTTATTCCTTAGTCATAGTAAACACCTAAACATTTACATCATATCTGTTACTACTTGTCACACAGATAATTTATGTAGCTCTGTGTAACAAACAGCATTGACCAACATCTGGTACAAATGACTGAGTGTGCATGCCAACTACCTGTAGTAGATAGTCCTCCATTGCCAAGCACAATTAACATGGTGTGGTCACGTAGATAGTGTGCACTGACTGTGTGTGTGTATCTTGCTGCTAGCCATGTGTATGGCCTCATACTTGTGGACGATAATAGAGGCCACTCATAGTATGATGACTTTCAAGTGTTCCACATAGTATATGTAGAAGAAAACATTATCAAAACTACAGTCTACATATACTACAACAACTGAATCCACATGTCAAATCCATTAGGTGATCACATCTCACATAGACAAATGCTACATACCATACCTTGGCAGTTCAGCAGCGTTGCATGTGAATGCCCACTCCTATGATACACAAACAACACGCCTTGATGCAGAGTGTAGGCATGGTGTGATTTACCTAGCCTAACTATCAGCCATATGTTGGAGGTCACCTCAAGGCATGCCTGGTGATCTATCATAGCACAATCACCATAATTGAAGATCATGTTTGACACAAAATATGACATTGTTACTTTCCTGTGGGGTACGTCCCTTTGATATGGAATGCAAATACGCTGACAAACAAACGGCACCAGCCATTCATCTCCTTCCATGTGGGTGCAGCCAATTGCAGCACACTCCAAAATTTCAACACAGCCTGATGCCTCCACTGTGGGACACATGTAAGGGGGTCCCAGTTGAAACAACTCCTTAAACACAGAGACAGAATTTTTTAAAGGAAAGAAACAACTTCTAGAACTCAATATTTCGAGTGAGGTTCTTAATTCACATCCTCGGTTGCAGATCAGTTACATATACATTTATCAAAATAGTAAACTTATTCTTGTTGCCCAAAGAGGTAAGGGCATGGGAAAGAGGGACAGGTAAGGGAGGTAGAGTGTGGTGAGGGTGGTGTGAATATAGAAAAGTTTCAAAAGAAATCACACGTGGTCACATGTACATTTAGAAAATGATACCACAGGGGCATATTCACATTGCCATTCGAGTATTTCTCTACAATTGCGTATTCCTATCCCTGTACATTTTACACAGCTAAAAATGATCTGTTGCTGGTGGGTAGGAAAAACAGATGGTATGTCCACGTTTCGACCCCAGTGATGTAGGCTGATTCATGCCCTACTGCAGGGTCTTCATCAGTACAAGTGGGGGCGGGATTCCGGGGAGGTGAGGGAGGGCACCTATGAGTAAAACATAGTAATAAATTGGGGAATACCACGTACGATTACTAGGAGAGGCTACTACAGTCGCAAAACATTACCTATATAGCCACAATGGATTGCGTGGCACCGTCTAGGACGAGTAGTGGGCCCGAAGGTTCCGAATATCAGGGAGAGCATCAACCTAAAAGAATTAGGATACTTTCAGACAGGTGGACAATCTTCAAAATAGTCCCACACCTCTTAGAACCTACTTTTGCAAAAACGTGCTTTAGTAAAAAAGCATCGGAGATTACCCAGCCGGGTTAAAACTAAGGCATAATTATCACATACTAGAGGACATCGCAACCATGGCACATCAAGATATACCAAACTACTCAAGCCCAAATTCCAGTAGTATATATACAGTGTTACAAGGTCTCTGTCGTCTGTGACAAAGATAAAAAATTGTTGGCACAATAACGGCCCTGTTTAAATCATCATGTTAAACGAAGCACAATTTCCTCTTAAGGCACTTATGCACTTAGCCAAAAAAAAACACTGAGTCCTTGTACTCAAAATGGATAGTTACCCGAGGGTTCACAGTCAGACGATAATTATTCAAACGTCGATGTGTTGGACAGTCAATCCCATGTTCGAGTCTGTATTAATAATCTAGGTGGGAGGAAAAAGGGGTTCAGTTGGAAGGCCCTTGAACCTAAACTTAGTCCCCTACCCATCCGTTCTCTTTGTTTAAAAGCTCCAAACATGTAAACAAAACTCACCCCGAGCATGGCGGCGGTACCTCCTGCCCGATCCGAGCTCCAATCTACAATAAATGGAAAGCCGGATGCTTAGGGAGATTCTCGTAATTGCACTTACTCTTGGAAAAGTGTCTCGTAACCATAAAGTCCGGTCTGTATGCCGCAAGTCACTTACCACGGACAAATCGGCTGTTCTATCTCACGCGCGCCTCATCCAGAGTGAGTGCGAGCGGAACATTCAATAGCAGTTAAAGGGGAAGGAACGGCATCGGCGCATGTGCTTGCAGCAGCTAGATCACTGCTGCTCTCGTAGCCAATGTCAGTACACAGCAAAACTGTTAGAAGAAAGACTACTGCGTTGCGGTAGGGGCCGGTGAAAACTAAGCTCTCAGGGAGATTCAACATGTTTGGAGAAATCCTATTTGTCGCATTGAGATTACTTATCAATGGGAGTGTTTGTCTTGGCTGACAGTCTAAGATATATATATAACACTTCGCTAAAATGAAAACAAAATATTCTGACATTTAGATCACATTGTGGGTGCTAGCGATTTTACAATACATCCCATTTGTAACGTGTGAATTATTTCTACAAGGGAGGTTTAAAATGTTTGTAACAATTGGATTACTTCTGTAAGGGAGGCTAAAGATGGTTAGCAATTATAAGATGTACAAGGCCCATCACCAAGAAAACACAAGGAAATATTCCCACAGTACACTTCATTAATCGTGATACACAAATGCTAGCAATTAGAATTACATTGTCGCTCTGTTCATCTGTGAATGTCCGGTAGAGAGACAAAATTATTTTGGAAAACCTCACATAGTATTTACATCATAGACACTTTTCCTATTAGAAGCACCAAACTTTTAACGCAAACAGGCTAATTGGGCATAACTTGTATCTTGTTCCATTTAGCCCGTGCTGGATCATGTCCAGACGGGTCATCCATTTGCTTTCTCTTACATTAAGGACAGAGCCAATGTTCCCACCCCTTGGGCCCAGGGAAACTTTTTCAAGGACCACCCATTGTAGCTCTTCAACTGTATGGCCGGCCCTTCTATAGTGGTCCAGTAAAGGTGCCCCTACAACCTCACATCTAATCCTGCTCTGGTGCTGGAGAATGCGTGCTTTTATCTTTTACTGTGTTTGTCCTATATAGGCAAGGCCACACGGGCACATGATACAATAGATGACAACATTCGTGTTACAATTTGTAAACGTTTTGAGATCTATGTTATGGTGTTTATAGTTGAACTGTTTAGTTTGTATACACATTGGGCAAGCCTTACAGTTGCCACATCTGTAATTACCGATCGTTACCGGTAAATTCCACATAGTTTGCATCAACGATGGTTCAGGAGTTTCCAAGAAAGAGCACACCACATGGTCCTTTATGCTCTTGGATTTCTTAAAAGAGTGCATAGGCAACTGGGGCTGTCCAATATCGTCGGCTATCAATGGCCAATGTTTATTTATGATTTTGTGTATGTTGTTGTTGCTTTGCGTGCAGTATGTGGTTACACAGATCATCCTCTCCATACTTTCATCTTTTCTGGATTGTGGTGTGAGAAGTTCATCACGCGGGCTATACCATGCCCGTTTTTGGGCTCTCTTGACAAGACTCCGTGGATAACCTCTTTCTAAGAGTCTAGAGCTAAGGTCTTCTGATTCTGAGAAGTAATCGTCTTTCTTGGTGCAGTTGCGCCGTATCCGAAGGAATTGACCAAGTGGTGAGTTGTCTCTCAGGCCTCTTGGGTAATGGCTATTGTACAATAACAATGAATTGCGTTTTGCAGGTTTACGGTACAGTGTGGTTGACAACTTATTATCCTCATGAAAAATGGTGATATCTAGAAAGTCCACTTTTTCACAGTTAGATTGGATTGTGGGTTGGATATCTTGGCTCTGCTGATTCAACCACTGGTGGAATAGATCCAAGGCTTCTTTAGTACCAGTCCATAGCATCAGAACATCATCGATGTAACGCCGCCACATCGTAACGTGATCTTGGTAGGGATTAGTCTGACTTAACACATGTTTCTGCTCATACTCGGCCATATAAATAATGGCCAGGTCCGGCGCAAAGGCTTCCCCCATTGCGACGCCCTTGGTTTGGAGGTAGAATTTCCCTTGAAATATGAAGAAATTCTTCCTCATGGTGATAGTCAGTAGTGCGATAATAAAATCTGTTGGTATAGCCATAGGTGTTGTACGACCATCAAGTACTTTTTGCATAACCTCAAGGGCTTCTGTCTGTGGGATGCTTGTGTAGAGCGACACTATATCGCATGTCACCAACAGTTGTTTTTCGGTATCAAATTCCATGCCATCCACCAGATTAATAGTTTGCATCGTGTCCCTTAGATATGTTATTCTACCCTCGGCTATAGGTTTCAAAAAAACATCTATGTATCTGCAGAGGGGCTCCAGGATCGATCCACATCAGGATACAATCGGGCGTCCTGGGGGTTCCTGCATATTCTTATGTATTTTAGGAAGGGTATATATTGGTGGTAACCTCGGGTCACTTTGATTAAGGTATTTGAATTCCAGTTCACTCACAAACCCTTGTTCTTTGCCTATCGTGGTCACGTTAAGGATCTCCATAGCCAGGTCTCTTGTAGGATCGCTGCGTAGTTGCTTGTAGCTTACTTCATCTCCCAATTGTCTGAAGATCTCACTGTTGTATTTCTCAACATCCTGGACAACGATTGCTCCCCCTTATCTGCTTTTTTATAACAATTGCCCTGTTTTCTTTCAGGGTGATCAGGGCTCTCCTTTCTTCATGGTTGACATTCAATTTGGTATGCTTGTGTATTGACAAAGCTTTGTCAACTTCATTGAGTACCATGTATTCATATGCCAGGATTTGATTAGTCATAGTACTCCCTGGTGATACAAACGTGGAAGATACGCTAAGGCCTGTGGTTGAGGGGGTGTAGGATGGTGGGCTGTTCCTAAAGAAATATCGTAATCTGATTTTCCGGAAAAACTTCATCAGTTCAGTTTTTATGGAGAAGCGATTGGGATATGATGTAGGTACAAAAGATAACCCCTTTGTGAGGATGTTGATTTCATTGTCATTCAATGTATACAGGGATAGGTTAACAACCGGGCTGGGTCTACTCACTACCACCTGTAGACCTTCCGACGTGTTGCTATCTCGCCGTTGCTCTCCTGGGGGAAATGGACTTGCTTCTGGGTCTGGCCATGACCTTTATCCCAGTTGGGATTCGCTGGGAATTGGCCTCTCGTTGTTTCTCTCTGCCAATTCCCTCTGCCCCGAGGTGGTCGCCATTGGCCCTCTCCTAAAAAAGGCTGTGGTTGATGGAACGGTCCCTGTGGCTGGTTCCAATTGCCTTGGTAGCCGTAGCCTGAATTTGCTGCTGCCTGATTGTTGTCACTATCACCACTGTAGGATGAGTCTGAGAAGGTGGTAAAATTCCTGCATCCGCGGTAGCCACCTCTCCCTCTTCCTGTAAAGCGTCCTTGAGAGTCCTGTTTATAGTGGTCTTCGTTGAGATAAGGATAGGTATTTTTCTTTTCGTAGTATCTAATATCCTTAGCAAGTTTTTCAAGTTTTCTCTGCTGTGTATTGGTCTTGAAATCTTTCAAGGTTTTAGCAAGTTTCTCCAGGGCTTCCTTGGCATTAATCAGCGCTTCATCCCCAGTGATTTCAGATTTGAGATCAGCAATCTCCCGGGTTAATGTTTGAATCTGCTCCGCAGCTGTCTCCACTCCCAGCACCATCCAGTGCCGGGAGCAGTTATTCGCTACATAGCTGAAGCCCTCCTTAAACTTGGGCACATCGATGAAAATGGCTGGCTCGTTCTTTACCCGTAGGCCAACCGGAATAATGTTGGATTAAAGATACTTGGTTAGCAGGTGACCATGCAACCGTGTCCTGATCAACTTCTTTTCTAGTCTCTCCAGACGTGATATTTTGTCATTTAGTGTATGGTCAATATTGGGCGTGTCAGATGATAGAAATTGATTGGATCTATCTTTGATGAGTTGGTTGATATAGTCCTCCGTATATGATAATGTCTCGCTCTCTACCATTATGTGTGGCAGTGAAAATTATTTACAGTGAGAAAATATATTAAAACAACCTCGCAGGCATGCACTTGCACAGATAACGTTATATATTAGGGGTTGACCCAACGGCACTGGGACCTGGGTAGTCAGTGTTACATGTAAGGGGGTCCCAGTTGAAACAACTCCTTAAACACAGAGACGGAATTTTTTAAAGGAAAGAAACAACTTCTAGAACTCAATATTTCGAGTGATGTTTTTAATTCACATCCTAGGTTGCAGATCAGTTACATATACATTTATCAAAATAGTAAACTTATTCTTGTTGCCCAAAGAGGGAAGGGCGTGGGAAAGAGGGACAGGTAAGGGAGGTAGAGTGTGGTGAGGGTGGTGTGAATATAGAAAAGTTTCAAAAGAAATCACACGTGGTCACATGTACATTTAGAAAATGACACCACAGGGGCATATTCACATTGCCATTCGAGTATTTCTCTACAATTGCGTATTCCTATCCCAGTACATTTTACACAGCCAAAAATGATCTGTTGCTGGTGGGTAGGAAAAACAGAGGGTATGTCGACGTTTCGACCCCAGTGATGTAGGTTGATTCATGCCCTACTGCGGGGTCCTCATCAGGACAAGTGGGGGCGGGATTTCGGGGAAAGGAGGGAGGGCACCTATGAGTAAAAACATAGTAATCAATTGGGGATTACCACGTACGATTACTAGGAGAGGCTACTACAGTCGCAAAAGCCACAATGGATTGCGTGGCACCGAGGACGAGTAGTGGGCCCGAAGGTTCTGGATATCAGGGAGAGCATCAACCTAAAAGAATTAGGCTACTGTCAGACATGTGGACAATCTTCAAAATAGTACCACACCTCTTAAAACCTACTTTTGCAAAAACGTGCTTTAGTAAAAAAGCATCAGAGATTACCCAGCCGGGTTAAAACGGAGGAATAATTATCACATACTAGAGGACATTAGAACCATGGCACATCAAGATAAACCAAACTACTCAAGCCCAAATTCCAATAGGATATATACAGTGTTACAAGGTCTCTGTCGTCTGTGACAAAGATAAAAAATTGTTGGCACAATAACGGCCCTGTTTAAATCATCATGTTAAACGAAGCACAATTTTCTCTTAAGGCACTTATGCACTTAGCCAAAAAACCCCACTGAGTCCTTGTACTCAAAATGGATAGTTACCTGAGGGTTCACAGTCAAACGATAATTATTCAAACATCGATGTGTTGGACAGTCAATCCCATGTTCGAGTCTGTATTAATAATCTATGTGGGAGGAAAAAGGGGTTCAGTCGGAAGGCCCTTGAACCTAAACGTAGTCCCCTACCCATCCATTCTCTTTGTTTAAAAGCTCCAAACATGTAAACGAAACTCCCCGCGAGCGTGGCGGCGGTACCTCCTGCCCGATCCGAGCTCCAATCTACAATAAATGGAAAGTTCTCACACTACAATCCAGAAAAGATGAAAGTATGGAGAGGATGATCTGTGTAACCACATACTGCACGCAAAGCAACAACATACGCAAAATCATAAATAAGCATTGGCCATTGATAGCCGACGATATTGGACAGCCCCAGTTGCCTATGCACTCTTTTAAGAAATCCAAGAGTATAAAGGACCATGTGGTGTGCTCTTTCTTGGAAACTCCTGAACCAGCGTTGATACAAACTATGTGGAACTTACCGGTAACAATTGGTAATTACAGATGTGGCAACTGTAAGGCTTGCTCAATGTGTATACAAACTAAACAGTTCAATTATAAACACCATAACATAGATCTCAAAACGTTTACAAATAGTAACACGAATTGTGTCATCTATTGTATCACGTGCCCTATATAGGACAAACACAGCAAAAGATAAAAGCACACATTCTCCAGCACCGGAGCAGGATTAGATGCGAGGTTGTAGGGGCACCTTTAGTGGACCACTACATAAGGGCCGGCCATACAGTTGAAGATCTACAATGGGTGGTCCTTGAAAAAGTTTCCCTGGGCCCAAGGGGTGGGAACATTGGCTCTGTCCTTAATGTAAGAGAAAGCAAATGGATGATCCGTCTGGACACGATCCAGCACGGGCTAAATGAACAAGATACAAGTTATGCCCAATTAGCCTGTTTGCGTTAAAAGTTTGGTGCTTCTAATAGGAAAAGTGTCTATGATGTAAATACTATGTGGGTTTTTCCAAAATAATTTTGTCTCTCTACAGGACATTCACAGATGAACTGAGCGACAATGTGATTCTAATTGCTAGCATTTGTATATCACGATTAATGAATTGTACTGTGGGAATATTCCCTTGTGTTTTCTTGGTGATGGGCCTTGTACATCTTATAATTGCTAACCAGGTTTAGCCTCCCTTATAGAAGTAATCCAATTGTTACAAACATTTCAAACCTCCCTTGTAGAAATAATTCACACGTTACAAATGGGATGTATTGTAAAATCGCTAGCACCCACAATGTGATATAAATGTCAGAAAATTTTGTTTTCATTTTAGCGAAGTGTTATATATATATCTTAGACTGTTAGCCAAGACAAACCCTCCCATTGATAAGTAATCTCATTGCTACAAATAGGATTTCTCCAAACATGTTGAATATCCCTGAGAGCTTAGTTTTCACCGGCCCCTACCGCAACACAGTAATCTTTCTTCTAACAGTTTTGCCGTGTACTGATATTGGCTACGAGAGCAGCAGTCATCTAGCTGCTGTAAGCACACGCGCCGATGCCATTCCTTCCCCTTTAAATGTTATCGAATGTTCCGCTCGCGCTCACTCTGGATGAGGCGCGCGTGAGATAGAACAGCCGATTTGTCCGTGGTAAGTGACTTGCGGCATACAGACCGGACTTTATGGTTACGAGACACTTTTCCAAGAGTAAGTGCAATTACGAGATTCTCACTAAGCATCCGGCTTTCCATTTATTGTATATTGGAGCTCGGATCGGGCAGGGGGTACCGCCGCCACGCTCGCTGTGAGTTTCGTTTACATGTTTGGAGATTTTAAACAAAGAGAATGGATGGGTAGGGGACTATGTTTAGGCTCAAGGGCCTTCCGACTGAACCCCTTTTTCCTCCCACATAGATTATTAATACAGACTCGAACATGGGATTGACTGTCCAACACATCGACGTTTGAATAATTATCGTCTAACTGTGAACCTTCGGGTAACTATCCATTTTGAGTACAAGGACTCAGTGGGGTTTTTTGGCTAAGTGCATGAGTGCCTTAAGAGGAAATTGTGCTTCGTTTAACATGATGATTTAAACAGGGCCGTTATTGTGCCAACAATTTTTTATCTTTGTCACAGACAACAGAGACCTTGTAACACTGTATATATCCTACTGGAATTTGGGCTTGAGTAGTTTGGTATATCTTGATGTGCCATGGTTGTGATGCCCTCTAGTATGTGATAATTATTCCTCCGTTTTAACCCGGCTGGGTAATCTCCGATGCTTTTTTACTAAAGCACTTTTTTGCAAAAGTAGGTTCTAAGAGGTGTGGGACTATTTTGAAGATTGTCCACCTGTCTAGGTAATGTTTTGCGACTGTAGTAGCCTCTCCTAGTAATCGTACGTGGTATTCCCTAATTGAGTACTATGTTTTTACTCATAGGTGCCCTCCCTCACTTCCCCGGAATCCCGCCCCCACTTGTCCTGATGAAGACCCCGCAGTAGGGCATGAATCAGCCTACATCACTGGGGTCGAAACGTCGACATACCATCTGTTTTTCCTACCCACCAGCAACAGATCATTTTTGGCTGTGTTAAATGTACTGGGATAGGAATACGCAATTGTAGAGAAATACTCGAATGGCAATGTGAATATGCCCCTGTGGTATAATTTTCTAAATGTACATGTGACCACGTGTGATTTCTTTTGAAACTTTTCTATATTCACACCACCCTCACCACACTCTACCTCCCTTACCTGTCCCTCTTTCCCACGCCCTTCACTCTTTGGGCAACAAGAATAAGTTTACTATTTAGATAAATGTGACTGATCTGCAACCGAGGATGTGAATTAAAAACATCACTCGAAATATTGAGTTCTAGAAGTTGTTTCTTTCCTTTAAAAAATTCTGTATCTGTGTTTAAGGAGTTGTTTCAACTGGGATCCCCTTACATGTAACACTGACTACCCAGGTCCCAGTGCCGTTGGGTCAACCCCTAATATATAACGTTATCTGTACAGGTGCATGCCTGCGAGGCTGCTTTTAATATATTTTCTCACTGTAAATAATTTTCACTGCCACACATAATGGTAGAGAGCGAGACATCATCATATACGGAGGACTATATCAACCAACTCATCAAAGATAGATCCAATCAATTTCTATCACCTGACACACCCAATATTGACCATACCCTAAATGACAAAATATCACGTCTGGAGAGACTAGAAAAGAAGTTGATCAGGACACGGTTGCATGGTCACCTGCTAACCAAGTATCTTCAATCCAACATTATTCCAGTTGGCCTACAGGTAAAGAACGAGCCAGCCATTTTCATCGATGTGCCCAAGTTTAAGGAGGGCTTCAGCTTTGTAGCGAATAACTGCTCCATGCACTGGATGGTGCTGGGAGTGGAGACAGCTGCAGAGCAGATTCAAACATTAACCCGGGAGATTGCTGACCTCAAATCTGAAATCACTGGGGATGAAGCGTTGATTAATGCCAAGGAAGCCCTGGAGAAACTTGCTAAAACCTTGAAAGATTTCGAGACCAATACACAGCAGAGAAACCTTGAAAAACTTGCTAAGGATATTAGATACTATCAAAAGAAATATACCTATCCTTATCTCAACGAAGACCACTATAAACAGGACTCTCAAGGACGCTTTACAGGAAGAGGGAGAGGTGGCTACCGCGGACGCAGGAATCTTACCACCTTATCAGACTCATCATACAGTGGTGATAGTGACAACGATCAGGCAGCAGCAAATTCAGGCTACGGCTACCAAGGGAGTTGGAACCAGCCACAGGGACCGTTCCATCAACCACAGCCTTTTTTAGGAGAGGGCCAATGGCAACCACCACGGGGCACAGGGAATTGGCGGAGAGGAACAATGAGAGGCCAAATCCCTGCGAATCCCAACTGGGAGAAAGGTCGTGGCCAAACCCAGAAGCAAGTCCATTTCCCCCAGGAGAGCCACGGCGAGATAGCAACACGTCGGAAGGTCTACAGGTGGTAGTGAGCAGACCCAGCCCGGTTGTTAACCTATCCTCGTATACATTGAATGACAATGAAATCAACATCCTCACGAAGGGGTTATCTTTTGTACCTACATCATATCCCGATCGCTTCTCCATAAAAACTGAACTGATGAAGTTTTTCCGGAAAATCAGATTACGATATTTCTTTAGGAACAGCCCACCATCCTACACCCCCTCAACCACAGGACTTAGAGTACCTTCCACGTTTGTACCACCAGGGAGTACTATGACTAATCAAATCCTGGCATATGAATACATGGTACTCAATGTAGTTGACAAAGCTTTGTCAATACACAAGCATACCAAATTGAATGTCAACCATGAAGAAAGGAGAGCCCTGATCATCCTGAAAGAAAACAGGGAAATTGTTATAAAACCAGCAGATAAGGAGGGAGCAATCGTTGTCCAGGATGTTGAGAAATACAAGAGTGAGATCTTCAGACAATTGGGAGATGGAGTAAGCAACAAGCAACTACGCAGCGATCCTACCAGAGACCTGGCTATGGAGATCCTTAACGTGACCACGATAGGCAAAGAACAAGGGTTTGTGAGTGAACCGGAATTCTAATACCTTAATCAAAGTGACCCGAGGTTACCGACAATATATACCCTTCCTAAAATACATAAGAATATGCAAGAACCCCCAGGACGCCCGATTGTATCCGGCTGTGGATCGATCCTGGAGCCCCTCTGCAGATACATAGATGTTTTTTTGAAACCTGTAGCTGAGGGTACAATAACATATCTAAGGGACACAATGCAAACTATTAATTTGGTGGATGGCATGGAATTTGATACCGAAAAACAACTGTTGGTGACATGCGATATAGTGTCGCTCTACACAAGCATCCCACAGACAGAAGCACTTGAGGTTATGCAAAAAGTACTTGATGGTCGTACAGCACCTATGGCTGTACCAACAGATTTTATTATCGCACTACTGACTATCGCCATGAGCAAGAATTTCTTCATATTTCAAGGGAAGTTCTACCTCCAAACCAAGGGCGTCGCAATGGGGGCAGCCTTTGCGCCGGATCTGGCCATTATTTATATGGCCGAGTATGAGCAGAAACATGTGTTAAGTCAGACTAATCCCTACCAAGATCACGTTACGATGTGGCGGCGTTACATCGATGATGTTCTGATGCTATGGACTGGTACTAAAGAAACCTTGAATCTATTCCACCAGTGGTTGAATCAGCAGAGCCAAGATATCCAATTCACAATCCAATCTAACTGTGAAAAAGTGGACTTTCTAAATATCACCGTTTTTCATGAGGTTAATAAGTTGTCAACCACACTGTACCGTAAACCTGCAGAACATAATTCATTGTTATTGTACAATAGCCATTACCCAAGAGGCCTGAGAGACAACTTACCAGGTGGTCAATTCCTTCGGATACGGCGCAACTGCACCAAGAAAGACGATTACTTCTCAGAATCAGAAGACCTTAGCTCTAGACTCTTAGAAAGAGGTTATCCACGGAGACTTGTCAAGAGAGCCCAAAAACGGGCATGGTATAGCCCGCGTGATGAACTTCTCACACCACAATCCAGAAAAGATGAAAGTATGGAGAGGATGACCTGTGTAACCACATACTACACGCAAAGCAACAACATACTCAAAATCATAAATAAACATTGGCCATTGATAGCCGACGATATTGGACAGCCCCAGTTGCCTATTCACTCTTTTAAGAAATCCAAGAGTATAAAGGACCATGTGGTGTGCTCTTTCTTGGAAACTCCTGAACCACCGTCGATACAAACTATGTGGAATTTACTGGTAACTATTGGTAATTACAGATGTGGCAACTGTAAGGCTTGCCCAATGTGTATACAAACTAAACAGTTCAATTATAAACACCATAACATAGATCTCAAAACGTTTACAAATTGTAACACGAATTGTGTCATCTATTGTATCACGTGCCCGTGTGGCCTTGCCTATATAGGACAAACACAGCAAAAGATAAAAGCACGCATTCTCCAGCACCAGAGCAGGATTAGATGCGAGGTTGTAGGGGCACCTTTAGTGGACCACTACAGAAGGGCCGGCCATACAGTTGAAGAGCTACAATGGGTGGTCCTTGAAAAAGTTTCCCTGGGCCCAAGGGGTGGGAACATTGGCTCTGTCCTTAATGTATGAGAAAGCAAATGGATGACCCGTCTGGACACGATCCAACACGGGCTAAATGAACAAGATACAAGTTATGCCCAATTAGCCTGTTTGCGTTAAAAGTTTGTTGCTTCTAATAGGAATAGTGTCTATGATGTAAATACTATGTAGGTTTTTCCAAAATAATTTTGTCTCTCTACAGGACATTCACAGATGAACAGAGCGACAATGTGATTCTAATTGCTAGCATTTGTGTATCACGTTTAAGGAATTGTACTGTGGGAATATTTCCTTGTGTTTTCTTGGTGATGGGCCTTGTACATCTTATAATTGCTAACCATCTTTAGCCTCCCTTATAGAAGTAATCCAATTGTTACAAACATTTCAATCCTCCCTTGTAGAAATAATTCACACGTTACATATGGGATGTATTGTAAAATCGCTAGCACCCACAATGTGATCCAAATGTCAGAATATTTTGTTTTCATTTTAGCGAAGTGTTATATATATCTTAGACTGTCAGCCAAGACAAACCCTCCCATTGATAAGTAATCTCAATGCTACAAATAGGATTTCTCCAAACATGTTGAATATCCCTGAGAGCTTAGTTTTCACCGGCCCCTACCGCAACGCAGTAGTCTTTCTTCTAACAGTTTTGCTGTGTACTGACATTGGCTACGAGAGCAGTAGTCATCTAGCTGCTGCAAGCACACACGCTGATGCCGTTCCTTCCCCTTTAAATGTTATCGAATGTTCCGCTCGCACTCACGTTGGATGAGGTGCGCGTGAGATAGAACAGCCGATTTGTCCGTGGTAAGTGACTTGCGGCATACAGACCAGACTTTATGGTTACGAGACACTTTTCCAAGAGTGAGTGCAATTACGAGAATCTCACTAAGCATCCAGCTTTCCATTTATTGTAGATTGGAGCTCGGATCGGGCAGGAGGTACCGCCGCCACGCTCGCGGTGAGTTTCGTTTACATGTTTGGAGCTTTTAAACAAAGAGAATGGATGGGTAGGGGACTAAGTTTAGGTTCAAGGGCCTTCCGACTAAACCCCTTTTTCCTCCCACATAGATTATTAATACAGACTCGAACATGGGATTGACTGTCCAACACATCGACGTTTGAATAATTATCGTCTGACTGTGAACCCTCGGGTAACTATCCATTTTGAGTACAAGGACTCAGTGGGGTTTTTTGGCTAAGTGCATGAGTGCCTTAAGAGGAAATTGTGCTTCGTTTAACATGATGATTTAAACTGGGCGGTTATTGTGCCAACAATTTTTTATCTTTGTCACAGACGAACACTGTATATATCCTACTGGAATTTGGGCTTGAGTAGTTTGGTATATCTTGATGTGGCATGGTTGTGATGTCCTCTGGTATGTGATAATCATTCCTCCGTTTTAACCCGGTTGGGTAATCTCCGATGCTTTTTTACTAAAGCACGTTTTTGCAAAAGTAGGTTCAAGGAGGTGTGGGACTCTTTTGAAGATTGTCCACCTGTCTGACAGTAGCCTAATTCTTTTAGGTTGATGCTCTCCCTGATATTCGGAACCTTCGGGCCCACTACTCGTCCTAGACGGTGACACGCAATCCATTGTGGCTATATAGGTAATGTTTTACGACTGTAGTAGCCTCTCCTAGTAATCGTACGTGGTATTCCCCAATTGATTACTATGTTTTTACTCATAAGTGCCCTCCCTCACTTCCCCGGAATCCCGCCCCCACTTGTCCTGATGAAGACCCCGCAGTAGGGCATGAATCAGCCTACATCACTGGGGTCGAAACGTCGACATACCATCTGTTTTTCCTACCCACCAGCAACAGATCATTTTTGGCTGTGTTAAATGTACTGGGATAGGAATACGCAATTGTAGAGAAATACTCGAATGGCAATATGAATATGCCCCTGTGGCATCATTTTCTAAATGTACATGTGACCATGTGTGATTTCTTTTGAAACTTTTCTATATTCACACCACCCTCACCGCACTCTACCTCCCTTACCTGTCCCTCTTTCCCACGCCCTTCCCTCTTTGGGCAACAAGAATAAGTTTACTATTTTGATAAATGTATATGTAACTGATCTGCAACCGAGGATGTGAATTAAAAACATCACTCGAAATATTGAGTTCTAGAAGTTGTTTCTTTCCTTTAAAAAATTCTGTCTCTGTGTTTAAGGCGTTGTTTCAACTGGGACCCCCTTACATGTAACACTGACTATCCAGGTCCCACTGCCGTTGGGTCAACCCCTAATATATAACGTCCACTGTGGGACACAGCGCTGTTTGGCAGTAGGCTGAGCCGTTGTAGATATGGGTGCACTAATCCCATGGCGGTGATAGTCTCTTGCATCCTGAGGGAAGCTGATACAATGTCAATGGATGCTATTAATGAGTTAGCCTATGGAGCACCTCTGGAAAGATACCCCATTGTGCTACCATGGTGTTTGGTGCATGGTATGATCACTGAACAGGATGATCACACACCTATGTTAACTTAACACACATATGACTCATATGCAAAGACTGTAAGCAGGTCAACTCCACTAATCATGCACAACACTGCATTTACTGTTTATTTTTACATGAATAGCACATCCCAAAATACCTATTGCATCAAAAAAATAAATGAAGAAACTCCATTCTGCGTGAAATCTTTCAGCAGCCATGCAGTGAAAAGGAACGCTTCCCCACCGACTCACGATATGAACAGTATTTTCCATTGTCAGGCTTTTTGTGAAATGACACATTGAGCGGTAGTGTAAAAAAAAACACACACCGGCTGAAAATATGCTGAATCAGCCAAGGTAGTGAAGTAATGGATAAATGGAAGTGATGTAATGGATCCTGCATGCTGCAGACCAGGAACTTTGAAGTCACAGTTTTACCGTCTGAGCTTGGGAGTGGTGGTGTTGTGCTTGTGCTGGAGAGTGGTATTGGTTTTTTGGAGCTGGTGCATCGTGTCTGCTGTCCCTGTTGTGTCCCTACAGTAATTTCTGTGAGTATTTGTAGTGTTTTTTATCCTGTGTGCTGTCTGTGTTTGTCTTTAGGGGTATAATTGTTATAGGGGAAGTCTGTGGTATTCTTTTTATGTTTGGGTTTGATTATTGTGGATGGGATCATGCTGGGGCATAGTTGTTGTCACCGCAGAATGAGCAGGACTTTGGGGCATTTCTGTGGCTGGTCTGCCTTTACCTGCCTAACTTGTTAGCCAGTGGAGGCCGAGGTCTTTAAGCATCGATGGGAATGCACATATCTCCGGATGCTGCAGCTCTATTGAGTTGATCGTAACACCCATCAGTTGTAGCATTGCTGTGCAGATGTGGTTGGCAGGGAGTCGGACCTCCTAGACTATGTGGGCATTAAAGTCGGTGGAGCAACATGTAAGTACACATAATCTGTCTTCTATCCTATGTTTCTCATGTACCCATTGTTGATTTGTGGAACCATTAAGTATGGCTCACAAGAAAATATGGCTCAAATTAGGCATGCCACCATGGAAAAGGGGGAAATGCCGTGCCTATAGTGCTGGCAGAATATGTGAACCAGTCAGTGGTGGTTTCAGCATTAGGGCGGTGGGGTGTTGCCCTACCTTTAATTATTGTACCATTTCAAGTTTCAAACTTTTAAATAAAGTACGTATTTAAAAGTTGAAAATCTTGACAAATTAATAAATAATTTTGCTTGCGCGGCAGTGTCACGTCATGTGACATGAGCCGAGCGGCACGCACTGTCAGGAATGAGTGCTGCTGTGTCACAGCGGCGGCGTGCATGTTGGATTTGGCCGCTGCCTTTACCCGGCTTGGAACCCAACATGCACACAATGGCTTTTCTACAACAATCATATCGGTGACTTGGGGCTGGCTGAAATCGCCGTACCCAGTAGTCACAAAATGAGCAGCAAATTTGTCTGCTCACCCCAATCCTGGCGCTGCTCTAAGAGAGCAGCATCTGGATTGGCTGCTGCTGCTCGTGTAGTGCGCGGTTGACTTGCCACTGCCACCCTGTCCAGACTTGAGGCAGCCGCAAGCCTGACTTGGCACCGCGGGGTGGGAGGGCCCGCACAACATAGGCACAACAAATCACTGTAATGGCTTATTGTTGCAGAGATTGGTCATTTTGCAATTTCTGCCGTTGCTCGGCAAATCAGAAGTCACCCATGACCCTCCTAGTCTACTCTGCATCGTGCTGCAGAATACACAAGTAGTCGACACGAGAGACTCAGACTAGTAAGGCGCGGGTTTGTGACACACAAGTCATCTGAGATCTCAGCATTTCATCATATCTGTAGTGTACTCAGTCAGTGCTCCCCATTGTTGCCTTAGCAGGTTTGTGCCAGTTCATATCAGTCAGTGTGATGATGTGTGAATGGTATCTCACTATCTCTCCTAAAAGAAACGTCACACACGTACACTTTCAGTATGCTAAAAGTTCGCAGCCATCATGGGATAAATATGAACACACATGTAGATATTATCCATATTAACTAATAAATAAATAAACATGCCACTTAATCCACGTGTGACAACATAAGGAGTGTCAGCCTCACAGCTTTGTTAAAGACCATTTTCCCAACTGTGTGCCTGTTCAGCAAAAAAGCCAGCTCCCTGCCTGAATGCATTTCTGTTGCCGGGTGATTAACGTGGGCATGTGCCTTTCATGCAGTGTAAACTTTCCCGGGGAAGACTCGACAGCCGCTGACGGTGCCCTCCTAATAACCGCATACAGTAACCCACCAAACTATACATTGGTTCTTTGGTGTTCGAGAGGCCACCTCTGTTCAAAGGGGCAAAATAGAAGGTTGTGTGTGTGTGTCCTCCTGTGCTGCTCCGTCGGGACCATCTGTTCTGGGCTCTGACAAGCCCCGTATGGGCCTGCCATGTCCTCTCCTCCCACCCGAGGCTTTCAAAGGAAGGCAGAGAGTGAGGTCTGAGAGGCGGCTTATGTCTCCTGAGGTCAGTGATTTGGCGGGAAAGGAGAGCTCAGTGCCCGGCCCCAATCTGTCTAGTATTCAACCGCAAGAAGGATACCCCGAGGCACAGAGGGAGCCAGAAAGATGAAGTCAGAGAAAGCACACGTGCGCAGACCAACCCGCTACAAAAGCACCCCTGCGTCGGAATCACCCTAGGCCACCCTCCAATACAGTCTGGCAACCACGCACAGTAAAGAATTATCATTTATCAACATGCTCGTTTTAAGCTATGCTGAAATGCCTTAACTTGTAACTTACATGTTGTCACTCACCTCTTTGACATACACTGTGTTTCTAAACGTGTGAGTGCTCTTATTCACAGACAGTGAATATATTCTCACCTCTTGCTGTGTATCTCATTAAAAGGTGTACTTTATTTTCATGCTGAATTAGTTTCCTGATTGGACAAATAGAATGAACTAACTGAATGAAATGCAACTACAGATGCACCAATGAGTCGCGCTTTAATGTGCATGGCTGTATTTTCATTATTTACCAATTCTCATTTTAAGCACCTGGGATGAGGGACCTTATCTATGTGCATGGGGTGATAAATATATGTGTTCATGTACGTGACTCGCAAATGATTCCCTACTTAAACATTTCAAAAATGGCTGCTGCAGTGGAAAAAAAGCAAATGGATTACTGTATACAATCATGAAAAATAATACCTTGTGTGATTCAGAATACATTTGACATGTAAAATATTCCTTTGTGTCTTCCATTGCAAAAATTCTTTCGGGGATGGAAAAACCAGTAGAATGAGTTGAGATGGAAATACTGCTCTGGGTAAAGTGAATAATATCTGCTCCCTGACCAATTCAAATAATTAGCGACAATAGATTATTTAAACAGCAACACTGTCAAGCCAGACCTAACCACAAGTACATTAACTAGGTGTTTTGTAAACATATCAAGCTGTTTTCTGGCATGTTAAACACGTAATCCTGCCCTTTGTTTGGTTTCCAGTTCCCTGGGCGAGGCAGGTATGCACGTTAAACGGGTGGGTGCTGATGAGCTCATGTCCTGGGAAGCTTATGTTAAAGGCTACTTTTCAGCACCCAGATCCTTTTTCATGTTTCCATATTGCCTCTTGGTACAGCATGGTGGCTAAAAAAAAAAAATGTTTCCTCTTCGTATTACCCTTCATTTATACTTCTGAACTTTTAGTTAAAAGATGAAGTGCTGTGAATGGGCCAGGCGCAGCAGGCATAAATATGCAGTACTTCCTGGACATGCTTCCTTTTCGTCCATTGGACATGGTTATCAAGACACATGAAACAGGTAATACTGTGACAATTTTAATAGTGACATTTGTTGTAAACGCGTTTTAAAATTACTGTGTGGTTTCCGTGACACAATAATTCGGTATTGTAATTTTACTTTACATCCCAGGTTTTTCTGGGAGTTGTAGTCCTGGCTCTTTGCAATTGGCCTAACGTTCTGGATTACCATGGTATGCAAAAAGAAATACTGGTCTAGAATATGTTGAACCTGATAACCTGAGATATCTGTAAATCTTAGTTATCGCCATGCCACCAATGTGTTTGGTTGACCTATGTGTTTGGTTGACATGACTACATTTTGTTATATTTTGCTTTTCAGCACCTGGTAAAGCCTCAAACGGATGAACTTTACCAAATTATTGGTCAAACAAGAAGAGTTCCAACCTCCTTTACTGCTCTTGCCCCTTTACAACACAGTCAACAACCCCAGCATTTAAAGTAAGGAAACTGATGCTATATTTTTTACATTGTAGTTAAGAGCTATGTATGTTGTCTACATGGTGGTTGGTGTCTTCATGCACATCAGTATCAATTTTATTTGAGGCATATAACTGTAATCAGTATTAAAGATCAATTAGAATGTTGAGTGCTCAACTGAAGACAACAAATTGGCTCAGGGATAATAACGGCTGGTGTAAGCGTTCTGTTTCCCTCTTTTTAATTTGAAACATTCTACCGTCATTGGATGGAATGTAATAATAGCCTTTTACCGCCCACCTGCCTCTGGCGATACCGGTTGTTAAAGGCCTTCTCTCTTGTTTGTAATAGGCCCTAACCTGTGGCTTGCTTAGGATATATGTCTTCTTGAGTGCCTTCTCAACCAGAGTGGCACTCAAGGGAGCAGGCTATAAGGCTATATTTTTATCAGTCATATTGTGCGAAGGGGAACTGTTGGAGATATATTGTGATAATGCACAAGATATGCATTTATACAGAAATATGATGTATTTGCACCAAACCTCAAACATTGTACTTTGATTATTGACAGGTATCTTTAATATTGGTAAGACACCATGAATACATTAGAGCAACTACTTGCAAAGCTGTTCATTGGACTGAAACGTGAAGAGTAACTAATTGTAAAACAATTAGGACCTTATCGGCCAGACCTAAACCTACAACAAAGTTCCCAAGACAGAGGAAAGATTTACAAATGTTCGTTCTCAAACACCTGGTACACAAAAGTTGATTGGCTTACAGGGTGAACTTCAACACATTCTCTGTTCTGCTTCCACTGCTTGCTGTTTGGTGGTGAAATTCCTTGGACAAAAAAAGGAGTAAAAGACTTGAAGCATTTGTCAGATAAAGTAAAGAAGCATGCACACACAAAAATACAAATGGAAAACCTGACGAGACTGGGAATGTTAGGAGACACACCGATTGAAGCCCACATAAGCAACGGGTACCACGAAACAATAAAGAAACACAATGAAGAAGTTGATAGGAATAGACACATACTATCAAAAATCATTGATTGCATTAGTTTCTGTGGTGCTTTTGAACTGGCATTACAAAGGCATGAAGAATCTGAAAGTTCCACAAAGCCTGGTATATTCAGAGGCCTTGTCGATTTAATAGCAAGCATAGACTCTGAAAAGGAAGCACATCTAGCAAGTGCTACCGTCTTCAAGGGCACCTCTAAAATAATACAAAATTAACTGTTTGAATGTATGCTAGAGATTGTAAGAAGCAATATCGTACAGGAGTTGAAAAACACCGACTTTGTGGCTATTCAGGCTGATGACACCACTGATGTGGCCACTAAAACACAGTCTGTACTGATCTTTCGGTACCTTGACAATGATAGCAAAGTTGTGGAGAAGATCTATGGTTTTACACTTTCAAGAGGCTTTAGTGCAAAAGCATTTCTTCAGCTATTCTACATTAACTAAACTTGATTTTTCCAGAACAGCCTCAAAAACAAAAACTGATTGCACAAAGCTATGATGATGCTGGAGTAATGAGTAGAATCAACGCTGGAGTACAAAAACAAATTAGAGATGTGTATCCTAATGTCCATTATGTGTACTGTTATGCACACCAACTTAATCTTATTATGCAACAAGCAGTAGGAATGATCTCTTAGGCACAGATATTCTTTATGGATGTAGGAGGAATGGCATCATTCTTCTCACGTTACCCCCAAAAAACGGTGGTACTAAATTGCAAACAGAAGGATTCCAAAGTGAGGCGCAACTCGTTGGAATTTTCACATACGTACAATCAGCCTAATGTACCAATATAGGGTTGACATTGAGAAATGTTTTGCCACAATAGAAGCCAATGTTGACTTTGAATACAAAAGTCAGAATGAGGCCCCTGGCTTTGCTAGAACACTGCAAGATAGGGAGTTCCAGTTTTTGCTGTTTTTGTTTCATGAAATAATGCCTCATGTTGACACACTATATTACAAGTTACAAACATGTGAAATAGATACTGTCTTTGTGGAAAGAGCTACCACCAACTTTGTCACCAGCATGAACAAAGTCAGAGAAGGGGTTGACAATTTAGATAGCAGAATGCCAAATGATTCTAGTTTCTCTATCCGCAGAAAAACATCAGCAGCCTGGTTCCTATTGCAAAAGAGATATGTGACACTATAATTGTGCAGGCAAAGGAACGTTTTTCTTTCACAAAGCATTTGGGGCCATATGTATGAAGCCAAAAATCAGTCGCATTTTGTAGTGGCGAGGTTCACGACCTGGTTCTGCAAATTGGCCTACAGGTGCATGTTTTGGTTCTTCATATGTATGTTGAATTCAGCCGGCCTCACCGATGTGTATTATTCATGCATATAAACTGCGTCATCTGTTGCTAGATTTTTAACTCTTTTTCCCAAATGGACTAAGCAACTAGCGAATTTCTTCCACAAAAAAAACATGACTATTCAGGACTCCTTCTCTAGGGGGTCTCCTGAGGGCCATGAGCCTGCAGACCATTTAGCCCTGGCGGCGGAGCCCCCTCAAGAGGAAGTCTGGCTCTTATGCAGTTTCCGCTGCTACAACCCGAAGTATCCCTTGATATCATCAAGAGTCTGTGAAGTCAGGGTCCCCAGTTGACCCTTGCCCAGCAAAACTGTTGGCTGATGTGGCCACAACATTAAATCCTGTGGCAAATAAGGTACTTAATTCTTCTATAACTGCCGACCATGTGCCTGCTATTTGGAAACGTGCTAAAATTCTCCTGCTGCTAAAGAAGCCCTCTGCTGAGCCCACAGTGTCAGCAAACTACAAACCCATCTCACTATTGCCATTTTTCTCCAAGGCTCTGGAGAAATATGTCAATACAGTGATCTCAGACTATGCTGAAAAAAATAATCTCCGGCACTTTAGCCAGTCGGGTTTCAGAGCCAACTATAGTACAGAGACCGCCCTGCTAGAGGTCTCGGAGCATATTAAGGAGAAGCTGGTTCAGCAGATTTTGATTTTATTAGAGCCATCTGCGGCCTTCGATAGCTGTCCTCACATCAGAGTCCTGGACAGGCTAGAAGATTTGGGAATAGGCGGCCCGTTCTGAAATGGTTTTCCTCCTTCCTAGAGAACAAAAGCCAGGAAGTCTGGACTCCTCCCTTTCTTGCCCCCATGCACAGTCTGAAAGTTGGAGTTCCTCAGGGCTCGATACAGAGCCCTACTCTCTTCAACTTATATATGTCCCCCTTGGCACCACTGGTGGAGGCTTGTGGCGCAAAAAATATTTCTTACGATGATGACATGCAGCTCTTTTTCACATGCAACAAGGGAGCTGACTCTGAGGGTGAGAAGATGAGTACATGCCTCTCGAAGGTGTTTTCATGGCTGAAGAGGATCCAGTTAAAATGTAACCCTGAAAATCTGAAGTCATCTTTTTTGGTTCCCCGCCTGCTGATGAGTGGAAACACTGGTGACCTACGGATATGTCACCTCCTCTCTCTGCGCAAATCTTTGGTAAAAATCTGGGCATCATGATGGACGGTACTCTCTCGATGAGATGTCAAGTCCCGTCGGTAGCAGGCACTTGTTTTTGGGCTTCTGCGGATGCTGAGGAAATTTCTCCCCCTTTTGCCACTTGAGCACAGTAGTCCAGGCATTGGTTATGTCCAAACTGGACTATGTCAATATCCTGTACCTGTGCCTCCCTGAGTATTTGCTCAACCACTAACAGGTGGTCCAGAATACAGCTGCAAGAGCGGTTCTCTTGCTTAAGCCCAGGACTCATATTTCCCCACACCTCAAGGCATTACATTGGCTCCCAGTAAAAAAGAGGATCAGTTTAGAAGCTCTGGTGCTATTTTTCAACACCATTCACGGAAGCGGCACAGAGTATCTCAGAAGGAGAGTCACTCATTATGTACCGCCTAGAACCTTGAGATCTACCACTTTGAGCCTCCATCCCCAGGATACGCCACGAAGATCAGACAGTCGTTCTTTTAGGTTCCTGGCAGCCCAAGCCTGGAACCTTCTCCCACTGACACTCAGAACTGTGACCGACTTAGCCGTTTTTAGGGAAATGCTTAAAGCCTGGCTATTCTGCATTTAATCTAGCTCTCCTCTTTTCTAGCTGTAGTTTAATCCGGGTGTCCCACTTTTATGGGTTGCAGCTGATTTGATAGTCATTTTAGCGCCGGGACACTCTTCCTGAGTAGCTGTGTGCTCTATAAATGTTTTCATACATTCAGTTGATCACTTACAACCCGAAGGTTACATAGCCAATAGCCATGCACATGTATTGTGCTTTTGTTGCAATGGAATATGTGTAGTGAGTTTACTGATGTGATTTACAAAGTTATATCTTGTAGCTGGACACCCATATTTCACAAAACCTGAAGTGGCGATTTCCATGGACCCCAAATTCACTGGTGAGTGCCTTCATAAATGCTAATTGTGGAGTGAAAGGACTGAGTGTGATGTCAGATGCTGTTGGAATTGCTAGAATTAATGCGCATCCCTATCACAATAGAACTTTTGAAAGTTGATAATTAGGTAATGACATTTTGATTGAACATGTTGCATGTTTATGAGCCTCTGATAATGTGAAAGAGAACACACTCCCAATCCTGGATGAACCACATGATAGTGGCTTTACAGGGGAGCCATGATCCCAGTGGCTGACCATGGAAAGATATGTAGTAGTGAATACCCATCTGAAAATGGATGTGGTGGTGAAGATTACAGAATGCATGTCATTTTCACATGCAATGAAATTTGGAGCATTTAATGAGCTGTGCCATGGTCCACAATAGACTTGCTACAGCTCAAATATGGGAGATTTCATATGTCTCTGTATGATGTGAGGTACTTATCCTGCGTCCATTGTCATACCTGCCAAGTTTTCAGTATAGGTAGCATTGTGTCATGATCTGGGTCCTTGCCATATCAGTCACACTACATTGTGAGACAATACATGTACTGTCAAGACATTGCACATCCTTCTTTGGCAAATGACTATTGCATAAAGGCCATTGCAGGATGCAAAGGGCACACAAATATACAATGAAGGTGAAATGTGTACCATTCCATCGGTACCAAAGAGTTTTGCTCCCAAGCATACTCAGTACTGACATGAACATACCTAGATGTGCCAATGGAGTTGCAATTGCATTGGGTAACAATCGGCCTGCCTTTAAATTGAGGACTGCGGAAATCTGATATGATAGGTAATAGGTATGTGTATGGTCACTCTAAGCTGCTAGATGAGTTTAGTCAGTAGGGGCTGCTACCTCAGATGTTACGTCAATAATGATGTTGCATGACGTGGATACCTGTTCCTAGTCACCCTTTGACTGACATATATCCCTATTGCCTCAACAGATAACATAACTCCAGAGGGACTGAGGCAACACAATAAGCGTAAGGAACACTACCACCCCTTCCAATGGGTCACCAAAGCACAGTGGGCCATGAAAAGGAGAATGCCCTTGGCAAGTGGAAGAGCTTTCCAATGGGACCGCCAAGCAGCACCAAGGGATGCTCTTACAGGCATTGAAAGTGAAGTGCAGGTACCTCCGAGACATCTGTTGCTAGCACCTTCACTAGCAGCCCATCAACCCCTCCTAGACCCACACCTCAGGGCACAGGAGGGCCCATCAACTTTGGGAAGGACATTCACAAAGACATTTGGGACATCAAGCTGTTTGTGGCAATCCTATAGAATAATATGGACCAGACTTTATCCCTGCTGAAGGAGATTGAGCAGGCCGTGGTCAGACCAAAGCACCCATATAAACAGGGACCCTTTCGGCCCATCCCCCTTCTCATATATTTTTGTATTTATATATTGTGTTTTTAGTTTAGTGTAGGTTAATGTAGTTATAGGGATAGTATAGGGATCATGATTTTAATTTTTTTAGGGATAGTTAGATTGTTAGCGGGTAGGGGTAGTTTGGGTTATTATAGGGGTGGGGGTTGATGTGTTTTATATGTAAAAATGCCAAAAAACAAACCAAATTAAAAAATATACATAAAAAACATATGATTGTTTAGGTTTCTATGTGGAGGTAGTTCAGGTTTAGGTGTACTTTCTATTGTCCTTGTGTGAATATGTGTCTTAAGGAGTGTGGGGGTTGATGTTTATCATGTTGTGTTAAATGTGCAGAGTGAACGAAGTTAATTTAAAGTAGTTTTAGATAGTAGGTTGTAGTGTAGTTCCTATTTTCCCAATAGGTTCTGCGCATTGGAATAACATAAACAGCAGTGGAGACGTAGGACGGCGGTCATCTAGGTCTCTACTGACTATGT
Organism: Lissotriton vulgaris; assembly: GCF_964263255.1. Lineage (NCBI taxonomy): Eukaryota > Metazoa > Chordata > Amphibia > Caudata > Salamandridae > Lissotriton > Lissotriton vulgaris. The sequence continues at coordinate 1,223,077,232 of NC_141693.1, forward strand.
GAGACTTCATTTAGGTTTGCCAGCTAGCTCAGAGGTCACTAGAAACTTTCTCAAATGAACAGGGAGGAGTGAACTTCCAGATTAGACAAGAAGGGATTCAGCTTCTGACAACCGCATAAACGTGACAACGTTGCTCCCTCAGAATAAAGAGTGTATCTCTAGAGTCATGTGAAACAATAGGCAGCTATTTTACTCAGTCAATCGTGCATGCTTAGTTTCACCAGAGTGCAGAGAAATAGAGAGACGGGCGTTTTCAATAAAAGGTGTTATTTTATTGAGCAGTCTTCTTTCTCATGCAAGAGAAATGAATTGCCATAATTGCAATACTTATCATAAAGTAAAGTGCGTACAGTAAAAGTAGTATTATGAAATAATACTGTAAAAGCATTGATATGGTTTCTTAGCCATATGATACTTTAAAATGGATAAAATATAAACATACATTAAAACATTGACTAACAAACTCAACTGGTGCTTCTAAGATACACCTACCCCAGTGTACCTGACCTAAGCCTAATACTCGGGAAGGAGTAAGTAAGTAGCAGTTTTAAGTTAAGTTAGGTTTTTTTGCCAAGTATCGGAATCAAGAATTCTCTCTAAGGTTTTAATCAGTTCCGTACCTTGGTTATAGAATGAAGGAGGTCATGTATCTCACTTCTCAGGACTCGATCTCCCAGCAACCCGCGAGGGTGACTTGGGAACACCGGAGCTGGATTTCTCGGCGTGAGAAAAGGCAGCTTCTCCAGTGCGTCAAAGGGGAGGGACGGGTTCCTTCGGCTCTCGCATCAGCTGGGCTTCGGATAAGTAGATAACCGTTCTGCTCCACACCACTGTGTGTTTGCTTAAGACAACGTTGGTATATTTATACCTGAAAGGTGCCGGGTTTGACGTAAGGTTTATTTATTTATTTATTTATTTTTGACATTTGTACAGCGCTCTGTTACCCGTAGGTGTCCTGGCGCTAAGTGTTACTCCTGAGTTAGAGACAGGTTAGGGAATCAGATGGTAAACAGCCATGTCTTTAAAGCTCTTCTAAAGGCCATAAGGTCCGTCAGTTTTCTAAGGGCGTGAGGCAAGGCATTCCAAGCTTTGGCTGCGCACAGCACAAAGCTTCTGCCTCCCCAGCGCGCTCTCTTAATACGCAGCACCGCAATCAGCCCCATGTCAGCTGATCTAAGATTTCTAGTCAGACGGTACCAATAAAAGTACCGCCGAAAGAATAGGGGTCCCTTGCCTTGTAAGGACTTGAATACTAGGCATAAAGCTTTGAAAAGAATTCTATGTCAGGACCGGAGGCTTCGGATTATGCCATTCTTTCATCGCTTTATTCTCTACAGCAGCAAGAAAAAATAACACAAACTACTTTTCCCATGAACATTTGGGGAAAAAAATAAAGTCAAACATGAGTCCTATCACAGTGTCCATGCACCGGTGTCTCCCATCATGCTCCGCTGCACTTGTCTCCTCCTCTTTCTTCGCTGCTCGCAGCAAGTTAAGTTGGGTTTTTCCTTCTCTCCTGGGTTTTGGGTTCTGTGTGGTGCCTTTGGCCTTGGCCGGGTGTCGGTTTTCTGTCGTTTTTCCACAGATTCCCTTTGTTGGTCGCGGGACGCCTAGTGCGCTCCTTACGCGATTATTTGCCCAGTAGTGTGCTGTGTGGTGGCGCTGCCACCAGGGGCCGGTGTTTCGTCTGCTGAAGGGCCGCTCCCAGGTGCTTCTAGAGTGTTCTGGCGCGCTCCTGTCACCAGCGGGTCCCGTGCCTAGCCTCCCGGCTCTGACACCCTGCGGGGTCGCAATTAGGTTTCCCTGTTTCTCTGGACGCCCTTTGGGTTGTATTATTTGTCGAACACCCTTCGGGGTCGAAATTGTGCCGTTTCGGCGTGGGAACGCTTTGCCGGGGGGCGCCCCAAGATTCTGAGGGCTGCAGCGTTTCCAGGGCCTAGCCCATTAATTGTGTGCCTTGGGCCACCCATATCGCTGGGACTCCCCAGACAGTAGAGTGCCCTGAGGAGGGTCATTGGTTTTGCCTAACGTTCCCGCTGCTGGAGCCTAATTTACCTCACGATGCAGGGGAACACGGACCAGTATCCAGAGGAAGACCCTCTGAACTACGTCCCATTGGATGACGATTTCTACCAGGTGGTCGATGACTCAATCTATCGCGCGGTGGACCAGGCCATGGTCCCCCTGGAACAACGTCTTTCGGCACGCCTGGACGAGGCCTATGCCAAGTTTGCCGCCCTGCTTCCGGCGCCGGCTCCGGCCTCCGGAGCGGACTCATCCCCTCCCCCCCCTCCTCCCAAGAAGCCTTGCACTGAAGGAGTTGATTCGGCGGCTTTCGCTAGGGTGAAGAGCGCCTTCAAGGCCTTGGAGGACGCGCAACCTCCTCAACCTCTTCCTTCGGAGGTTCCCCCGCTTTCACCCCCTGCTATGTCTCCAGACCCGCAGCACGACGACGACTCTCTGGACTCGGAGGAGGAGGCCTCTTCCTCCCGGTCGTGGCTGCCTTCTCAGCCCTCATCCTCCGCGGGTCCATCCGACATGCTGGACCCGGACGACATTGTCTACCCCAGATCCTCCGAGTGGGTCCCGTGTGACAAGGTGGCCCAGTACTTCGCTAATCGACTGAGGAAGCCGGTGGACAAGGATGCTAGGAGCCGCCTGCGAGCGGAGTTTCCCCGGCCCTCGTTGGAGGGTAAGGTGGCCATGACCCTGGACATCGACCCGAAAATGGCGACCTTTCTCCAGAAGTTCGTCAAGGATCCTCGGAAGGGGATTGACAGGTCCTGGCGCACTTGCCAGGACAAGCTTTTGGACGCTGTTGGGCCCATGACCAAGATCTTAGATATGGCGGAGGAGGCCAAGGCGTCGGGCGACGCGATCTCCCCGGAGGTACTGTCCAACTGGGCCCAGAGGGCCATCATTTTCCTCGGCAACGCCAACTGCGCCCTCTCTACGGAGAGGAGGCATTCTCTGCTTATTAAGGTGGACCCCAAGCTGGGCGATCTCGCCTCGTCGGAGGCAGGTGCAGTGGCCCAGGGGGGATTGTTCGGTGACCCATTCATCAAGGAACTAGGGAAATTCGTGGCCACCTTTACGTCCCTGGATCGTGCTCAGTCAAATATTAAGAAGGTCTTCGCGCCTCGTGTTTTTGACAAGGCCGGACGAGGCAGGGGCCGCTCGTTCGGCCGGGGCACCAGCTCGGATAGAGGTCAAGGCTCCGGACGGGGCCAGTACCAGGACAAGGCCAGGTTCAACAATTTCTACCCCACAAGAGGGCAGAAGTTCGGAGGACGTGGGGGTCGCCGTGGCCAACAGCAAGGCGGTGGTCGAGGTGAGTGTGCTGCCTTCCGCAAGCCTGAGAGTGGGGGGGCGGCTGGCGCAGTTCTTTCCTGCATGGGCCTCCCTTACCAGCGATGCTTGGGTGCTGCAGACGGTTCAGGGCTTCCAAATGGAGTTCCATGGCCGTCCTTGTCAGCTACAACGTCCTCGCCCCATTACCTTTTCCCAGCGCGATGCAGCTTTGGTGAGCGAAGAGGTCGTGGCCCTCCTCCAAAAAGGGGCGATTTGTTGCGCTTGCGAGCACCCCTCAGGTTTCATCAGCAATCTTTTCTTGGTAGACAAGGTCGATGGGGGCAGTCGCCCCGTGATAAATTTGAAAGAGTTCAACGAGTGGTTGGTGTATCGTCATTTCAAGATGGAGGGGATTCATCTCTTGCGCGATGTCTTACGCCCGTCCGATTGGATGGTCAGGCTCGACTTAAAAGACGCCTACTTGACGGTTCCAATCTTTCCCCCTCACCGGCGTTTCCTCCAGTTCAGGTGGGACGATCAGGTCTACGAATTCACCACTCTACCTTTCGGGCTCTCCTCGGCGCCATGGTGCTTCACAAAAGTGTTGCGGCCGGTGGTGGAGGCCTTGCGGGCTCAGGGGGTCAGAATGATAGTGTACCTGGACGACATGCTACTCATGGACCAGTGCCCCGAGAGGCTGCGGTCACAGTTGCAGTCGGCGGTCAACCTTTTGCAAGGCCTAGGGTTCGTGATCAACGAGAAAAAGTCTCTTTTGGTTCCCGCGCAGTGCGCTACGTTTCTCGGCTTCAACATAGACTCGGTGGCATCCACTTTGAGTCTACCGGCCAGGAAGATGGCGAGGATCAGACACGAGTTGCGTCAAACTCTAGCGAAGCAGCTGATTTCCTTGCGCCACCTGGCGAGGTTGGTGGGCCTGTTGTCGTCTTCGATTCAGGCTTTCTTCCCGGGGCCCCTTCATTATCGCGCCATGCAGCGCTTGAAGGCGTACCATCTCCGGAGGGGATTGACGTACTCTCAGTTGATTCCTTTATCGGACGACGTGAGGGACGAAATGCGGTGGTGGCTCACGGACATGGAGGCCTGGAATGGCCGTGCGATTTTCGGTTCCGTCCCAGATATCGTGATAGAATCGGACGCCAGCCGTTCCGGCTGGGGTGCTAGGTGCGGAGATTTCTCCACGGGCGGCGCCTGGTCTGCTCTAGAGCAGTCCTTGCATATCAACTGCTTGGAGTTGCTAGCGGGCTCCTTCGCAGTGCAATGTTGGACCAAGGACAGGGTACAATCTTGCGTCCTTCTCAGGATGGACAACGTGTCGGCGTTCCGTTACATCAACCACCTGGGTGGTACCAGGTCCAAGATGTTGGCGGACCTGGCCAGGGACTTCTGGCACTTTTGCCTGGACCACCAGGTATCGGTTACGGCGGAGTATTTGCCGGGTCGCCAGAACGAGGTGGCCGATTGGCACTCGAGGAATATCTTGGACGCCAGCGTTTGGAAGCTGGATCCTTCCCTGTTTGCCAGGCTCTCGGACCGTTGGGGTACATTCTCGGTGGATCTCTTCGCGTCCCGCCTGGACCACCAGCTCCCGCGGTATTTCAGCTGGCGCCCGACCCTCTGGCAGAAGCGACAGATGCGTTCCTCCAGGACTGGTCGGGGGTGCAGGGATATGCGTTCCCACCGTTGTCGATGATATCGAGCGTGTCAGCGTTGCTGCGCCGCCAGTTAGCGCAGGTAGTGATGATCACTCCGTGGTGGAGATCGCAAGTTTGGTTTCCGGTTCTACTGGACCTTTCCTGGGATTCTCTGATCCTACTCCCCCAGTCTCCCCACATTCTGCTGAATGCGGAGGGAGCGCCCCACAGATTGGTCCTGGAAGGCTCATTGCGCCTGATGGCGTGGAGGCTCTCCGGCGACGCTGGACGCTGCCTGGCCTTTCGAGAACAGCAGAGGACTTGCTCTCCAAGGCTTGGGCTGACAGCACGACCAAACGCTACCGATCGGCTTGGCTCCGGTGGAGCCGTTGGTGTGTGTGACGGGGTTTGGATCCCGTGGGGGCACCTGTAGTGCGTGTCTTGAATTTCCTGGCGGAACTGTCTGATCAGGGCCTGGCTTATCGGTCGATCAAAACTTTCAGGTCAGCGGTGTCGGCGGGGCATGACCTGGTTCAGGGATCCCCGGTTGGCGAACACCCTTTGGTTTGCAGGCTCTTGAGAGGTGTACGGCTTTCCTTACCGCCGGATCCTCGGTATTCCGCCCTGTGGGATGTCAACAGGGTGCTGAATTTGTTCCTTTCCTGGCAACCGAACAGGTTTTTATCTCGTAAGGAGTTGACAGCTAAGTTGGCCATGTTGTTGTGCCTGGTGTCCTGCAGGCGGGTCTCTGACGTGCGAGCGCTGGATATAACGGCCAGGGTTTTTTCTCCTGAGGGGGTTTCTTTTACCGTCAGCAGGCGGACCAAAACACATACTAGGGTCATTTCGTACCCAGCTTTTCAGGACTCCCCTAAACTGTGCGTAGTGCTGTGCCTCCGTGCTTATGAGGATATGACTGAAGATACTCGCCCTCCGGGTGAGCGGCAGCTGCTTATTGCCTTGCGTAAACCGTATAAGGCGGTTACTTCACCGACGATCGCCCGTTGGGTGCGTTGGATAATGCAGGAGGCGGGGATTGATACTAAGCAATTTGGGGCTCACTCTACGCGAGGAGCCATGGCATCTAAAGCTTTTGCCCTTGGGGCTCGGTTGGAGGACCTGATGAGAGCGGCCGATTGGTCCTCGGACTCCACGTTCAAGAGGTTCTATTTCAAGCCAGTTATTAATGTGGCCAGGTTGGTGGTCGATAAGCTTTGAACTGGCATAATCCGAAGCCTCCGGTCCTGACATAGAATGCGAATTTGCCTAGCCTTGGTGCTGGTAAGTTCCAATTCTATTAAGGACTCGGAGGCGAGGATTATCCCTCCCGGTGACTTCATGGAAGTGGACCCTCCCCGTATGCAATGTAAGTAAAGCGTTTATGTTCCTCTTCGTAGGATGTGCGCTTATTGCTCTGCGGTGTACTGCTCTTCCTTTTTTACTGCTGACGTTCTACTAGAACAGAATGGATCTGATGGTGTGTTCTCTTGCAGGAGCGGATAATTCGAAACAAGATGCGTGAGTGGACTAATGTTACGGCTTCGCGCGAAGAAAGAGGAGGAGACAAGTGCAGCGGAGCATGATGGGAGACACCGGTGCATGGACACTGTGATAGGACTAATGTTTGACTTCATTTTTTTCCCCAAATGTTCATGCGAAAAGTAGTTTGTGTTATTTTTTCTTGCTGCTGTAGAGAATAAAGCGATGAAAGAATGGCATAATCCTCGCCTCCGAGTCCTTAATAGAATTGGAACTTACCAGCACCAAGGCTAGGCAAATTCGCATTCTCTTTCGCACTGGGAGCTAATGCAGCTTGACCAGCTCCTGAGACACGGGGACAAATTTAGGGATCCCCAAAATGAGCCTAGCCGCTGCATTTTGTAGGTTCGACATAAGACGTCACTAAGAACTGTGCTATTACTAAATATGGATATGATTCTTATGCCTTTATAAGGATACTATTTATTATAACCAGATAAGGGCATGAATCGGGAATATCGAATTAGGGTCCTAGATAGAAATACAACAAGGTAGGCTAAGATAGTGTGAGATAGGTTAGGATAGGTAGTTAGTATTGGGTAAATAGTTTTTTCTTATTTAACTTTTCTATTGACATTAAATGTCATTGTTTGCTACATTCAGGTCTACATCATAATTTACTGTGTCCGAGTTAGCATGTGTGCTCAGATAAAGTATTGTACATGTCTTTGCTAACCGGGTTTGGCTATATGTGTGAGTTGGTGTCTTACCTACGGACAGGGTTCTGTCAGGCGGGCCATGACTATACATCATGGTACAATCAGACATTCTTGAGCAGTGGACCTAGCAATCATGATTACATTTTGCCACAGTGCTAATCATGTGCTCACATACAGTATCTATGTGTGGTTTGCTAATGCAACATACATTGGAGGAATAATGTGGTAAAAATCATTTGCCCAAGTAATAGGTGTTTGTACTCACACACTGATGGCTGCCCCGCACCCACTCACACTTGCAGCGTTTACTTGTCAGGCCTTTTTTGTATACTTACAGTAACCATGGGTGGACCCGGCATTTGTGGGGTGACTTTATTCACAATTTAAATTAACTGCAAGACTCCAGTTGAACCTAATGCTTGAATAATCACTTGCTAGTAATCACACAAATAGTGATCACAAAATATGTTACACTGTCACTGCCTAGCATTGTCCTGGACTCCACGCAACATATGTCCCTTTGGCAAATGGTTTGTGTAGTTGCCTCCCAGATTCCCAATGGTCAGCCTGGTCCTGACTCCTAAAGACACACAACACAAGGTAGTAATTATTAGAGCATTTATTTACAAGTGCAAAGGTTGAAGTGGCTCACCAGTAATGTTTATTGGACAACAACCCCAAAGGATTTATAGAGCCAGGGGATAACCAGACATAGTCCATGTGAGGAACATGTCATGCAACATGTGGAGGAGAGGAGTGCTTACGTCAGGAGGATGACCACAATTAAGGACGATAGGCCACATTGACAGTACAAAAAGGGTCAAGGTGAACAGCGCGAAGTCAAAATGAGAACAGTGATAGCAGATGTGCCCTGGAATGTTAATGCGAAACTGAATATATGGCACAGTTGAATGATACCGGAAAGAGTAATCATCCACATCTTTCTCCTCTGTTGTGTGCGGTGTCTTCCGTGAGGGTGGTGTTGTAGAGTCGGCAGCTGAAGGAGGCCCACACATATCAGCGGTGGAAGATGTGGATCCCATGCTAGCTGCAGCATTCATCTGTGCCAATACATGAGGCAGGACAGCAGTGAGGTGGATCTGCTGGTTTTGCAACACAGTAGCAATGTTTTGGTGGCAGGCAGCGAGGACAGCCATGTGGGAGTCCTGCTTCTACTCCATGGAACTGCTTTAACCATGTCAACATGTAGAAGACATCACCAATAGCATTTCCACATCTCATTGGAGAGAATGAACCCTCACCTCCTGTCCAGCATTCTGACCCGAACATCAGTGATAATGGCGATGATGACAACCTACCGGCCATTGACCATGACACCCACCAAGAACTCCTGGATGCTACTGGGACACCATCTCCGGCCATGAGGAGGGTCAGCAGCGTTGTGGCATCTCCATATCCCCACCTAACAACCAATAGGCACCACCTGCCACCCCACCCACCCAGAACCCTGGACTCCAAGGACCCACATATTACTGGAAGGAGTTCAGCAGGAGTTGGCAGATCAGGTGCGGCCGGGGATAGAGGTGGTGGCAGCCACCCTAGAGGGAGTCCGTGGGTACCTTAGTCCCAATAGGGACAACACGGCTGACATCAGAGGTACCTACTCTCTGCTCTGCGGCCTCCAGTCATCCCTGGCTGGCATCACTGGTGTCATCAGGCAGTGACATGGCCATGTCCCCTGCCAAAGTGGCACCAGGGACATGGCCTAAGAGCTGGGAATAATCAGAACCATCTTGAAGCACATGGAAGTAAATCAGGCTTAATCTTTGGTGGTGAACCTGCCTAGCATATCAGCGGCATGGGCAGGTAGGTTTAATTGCTACTGATTGATGTGCAGAAGAAAACAGGGATGCCAAGACAGAACCTTTTTATCCAGAAGGGTATTCATAAAAAAACACAATGGAAGGTGTAGGTGACTCAGAGAAGTACCCTGAAGAACGGATTTATAACATAATAAGTACTCTCTCTGCAGAAAAAAGGAATGAAGAAGGCATTGTGGATTATGTAAATATTGTGGTATTGACACACACTTTGTCAGAGACTGTAAATGATGAAACCCAGTCAGGCACCCTCCAAGACAAGTGGTTCATCCTACAGACAGAAAACAAACAGAGCCCGTTGTCAAATCCCTAGAAAGATGTTAACACCCAAAATCCCTTTGAGTTTACTGGCACTAATAGAGTGTAGGGCATCAGGATGTTTCATGTATTGCACAGACTCCTCAGACAAGAAAATGAGAAATCAGATAATGTGGTAATTGATGGTAAAGCTTTACTAGAGAAGGGTGTCTTTAGGGTGACAACAGATGGCCATAGAAGATAGACATATTGGAAAGCTATGGTTTGATGGCATAGATGCCCATACCTTTATGGTTATTTTAGGAACTAACTAGCTTCACAAACATAACCCTCATATCCTATATCGGTGATGGGTTTAGATTATTCACAGGAAGTGATGGCGCTCTAGCTGGTGCATGTATGACTTAAAAACTGTAGGTAATAAGTACACAGTGCAAACAGGTCAGGGGAGAACAAACCCAAGTAAAACTAACCCCTGTACAAGTGTGGATGTGAGTCCACACGTGCAAACGAACAAGAGGCCTGTGCACACGTTAGTGTGTAATGGGTTTTAGTGTAAAAACCAAATTCTAACACAATCAACTTGTAGAAATAATGAAGGTCGATATCTCGAAAAGTTTCAGCAGATGGATTTATAAGTTAATCCAGATCAGTACAGAGTACATTAAACCAGCCGACACGTGTTTCGTCACAACGTGTAACAATTGTGGCTCTTCAGGGCTGTAGGTTGTGTGTAAGCGGCAGTATAATCGGTGAAAATGATTCCAAAAGGTAGTGGTGAAGGAACGAGCGATCCAGGTTAAGATCGGGAGATATACAATTCACATATCTGCACGTCTCTGGGTAAAGACATAGAATGTAAAGGATGGGTCAGTCCGTTACGGTGCTGGATCTGTGCTGCAGTAGTAGCACGTCTCGAGGGCCATTCTGTCGTATCCGACAGGGACTCTTAATTTATGTCTCAATTTTGGAGAATCCTGCTAAAACAACTCAGGGGTAATATATTTGATGTCCACAGGTTATCATCCCCCGACAGATGAACAAACAAAAAGTCTATATCAAACCTTTGATACATATTTGAAGTGCTTTAATGAACCATTTAGCAAGATGGGTGCAATGGATTCCAATGTTGGAATTCTTATAAAACGTTGCACACCTCTTTGCGTTTTTACCTGTTTTTCTGCTCCACAGGTTTTCATCCCCACATTTGGCGAACTACCTTTCCCTCCTCTAAAGTTCCTTCTGTTCAAACTCTACTTCAAGATATATGTATGGTCCAAGTTTTAGCATTAGTTTATCTGAGAATGGGAAAAGCCCAGTGCAAGAACTTTGCAGACAGAGAACACAGTGCAGGTCCAGTGTTTCAGGCAGACTATAAGGTTTTGTCATCTCATTTTTTGTCTTTTCCTGGGTCTCATTCCAAGTTGGCACCAAGATCTGTAGCATCCTTTCTCAAAATCAGATAAATAGGGAAGTTTACACTAGAATTAAGGTTCTCTGATCACTGGAAGGTGCACCCTATAGCTCATATGTCCAGAGTAAAGAAGGCTAACTGCTGTACTTCGGTGGCTCACCCTCCATCTTTAGTAGATGGAACACCTGGTACCTGGAACTATGGTAAAAAAATCACCACATAATAGCCCCTTTCTTGACAAATATGTATCATCAACTCCTCTCTCACATCCGGGGGTGTGAGTTGTCCCAGACACCCTTCAACTAGGACAACTCACACCCACACTCAAGAAACCAGGGGCCGACCCTAACCATTTCAACAACCTCAGACCTATCTACAACCTCCCATTCCTAGCTAAAACACTGGAGAAGTGCATTCTCCAACAACTCAACAATTTAGGAAGTATATAACATGTAAATAGCGTAACAAACTGGAAGTTTATTATTTTTATAGAACTGATTTTAAAACTGATTTTATAATCAAGAATTACTGCATATATATTGTAAGGTTTTAATTATTCAAACAATAAAGTCTTTCTTCTTCTTCCAAACAACTCAGCAAGCACATTGATGAGTTCAAGCTCCTCGACACCTGTCAATCGGGATTTCAGAAAGGGTTTAGGACCGAAACAGCCATGCTCAACATTTCTGAAGATATCCACAGAGCCTTAGATGAAGGTGAAGCTTGGTCTCTTCATCCTTAATGACCTATCAGCGGCATTCAACACAATAAATAATCCAGCGTTACTTGAGACCTTGAAGGGGCGCTCTGGCATTAACAGCATAGTACTAAAATGGTTCACTTCCTTCCTTCAGCACTGTTCGCAACAAATTAAAATCAACTCCTGTCTCTCTAGACCAACACAAGTGACACTTGGGGTCCCACAAGGCTCAATCCTCTCACCATCCCTCTTCAATCACTTCATGGAACACCTTACAATCATTCTGAAACAAGTGGGAGTTAACTACCACCTATATGCAGATGACACACAATTCTACTACAAAATTAAATCACCCAGTGACATCTAACGCCTCAATGTCACACTAACTAAGATCCAAACTTGGATCAATGCAAACCACTTAAAACTGAAACCGGACAAAACAGAATTATTAATGTTCTCCCTGAAAAGTAACCACCGACCAAATCAAGACTGGCTCAAGAATCTTAATGCCCTAAACTGCCAGCTTGTCCTATCTGACTCAGTTAAGTCACTAGGCATTACCCTGGATAAGGACTTATCAATGAAGCCCCACATTAAAAACTCTGCAAAAGGTGTGCTTTCCTCACTAAAACACCTCAAGAAAATTAAACCTCGAATTCCCCAGAACATAGTAAAATCCCTAGTCTTCTCTAAGCTGGACTATGGGAACACCATCCTAATGGGGACACCAAAAGCTCACTTAGCCCCACTAAGGTCAGTTCTTAACATGGCCACTCGACTCATAACTGGTGTAAAAAGATTCAAACACATCACAACAATCCTCAACTCCCTCAACTGGCTTCCCATGGAAGGTAGATGCATTTACAATCAGGCCTGCATCACACACAAAAACCCTTCACTCACCTTTCCCCAACTACCTAAACAGCAAACTGGTAACAGCAGGAAAATCCGGGACTCTGAGAAGCTCCAACTCACTTCTTCTCATCCCTCTGAAAATGAAAATGAAAACCACTCAGTGCTGATCCTTCTCTGGTAACGTACCCAGGATGTGAAATGCAGTCCCTAGAGACCTCAGATGCAACCCCTCCTTCTCCTGCTTCAAAAGCGAACTGAAAATCCATCTCCTCAACAAATACTTTACCGACCAACATCAACTAACCATTAAGGATAGGTGGTTTCTTGAATGTGTTTTTCCCTCCCCTCACTGTTTGCCTAATTATTATGTTTTACCTATACCTTTTTTACTTCCTTAGGTCCTGCTATGTAATGCAATTCTTTTTTCTCTCCTGTGTGTATGTAAAGCGCTCTGATACCCACGGGTCAAGCTAGCGCTATATAAAACTTTTAAACCTGAGCTCCAAGTAGAGGAATTACTCAACTCAAGATATCATTGAGGCTTACTATAATATCTAGTAGCATGAAAGGGATATGAGGAACCTTATAACTCCAGAGAGCCAATACCTTTTGTCCATGCTCTGAGACCGGTATAATTATTTAATTCACAGTTTCCTCACAACCCGATGTCTAAGAAGAGGGGCCCTTGGGAGATGGTTACTGTCAAGTTTTCGAGACAAGGGCCAGGGAAGACTGCAATCATGGAGGACAATAGCTTTCAGGTTGGGTCTGAAACACACAGTCCTACTCACCTGAGGACCAGTAGATGACTTCTAGGTCAGAGAGGGCACAACAGTATAAAGTATTAGTATAAAGTAAGAGTGGATACTGAAGATCTTGTCTGGCAACATCGCTTAATTATTTTTTTTGCTTGATGCTGTTGTTTGTGCCAGGATTTCTGTTCTGTCACCTTTGTTGTTTTTTCCTTTATAGGTTCCTTTAGTTTTCTCCTCCCTACTCCTTGTACTGACCCTTGTTTTGTCTTGGACTGACCTTGGTATTCAACTCAGCTAAAGTTTTGCACTGGCCCCTGAAATTAGAATTTAAAGACTAATAACCTGTTTATATACCTGGCTAAGGATATGGTTTTTGGGCAAGTTTCCTTGTTTGCCTGGTGGCTAGTTTCTTTAAAAAAGGGGGACCCTTACCAAACAATTGTGCTTGCTATACGTAGGGACATTTAGACTTTATGTAAAGAGACCAATAGCAAGCTTATATTTTAATCAAACATAATCTAGGTGCAACAGAACAGTGACTACAATTAATAATATACATACAAATATGAAAAACAACAATATTTTTGAAAAATATATTTTCAATTTATTTTCTTCAACTTTTGTAAAGCTTGATAAGTTCATACATCTGAATTATTCTTGTTCAAGATATAATCAAGAGTTTTTAAATATCACTATTCTAAAGACAACAAAAATACATAAAAAATAAATAGTGACAAAAATTATTTCATCTTGATATTGTCCAATTAGATCATGGGATAATAATATATAATAGTCCTTAATTTATTCACTCGGACATGCAACTTGATGAGGGCAAGTGGAAGATGGGAATTACACGTGTTTCGGCACTACTGCCTTCATCAGGAAACCGTCTATTGCAAAAAAACTGAATAAAACATAAACAACATGGTGGTTACTAACTGATATTCTATAGACACACCTAGATTATACAGAATACATGATTGCTTAAATAACACAGCATACATGATCATGATCACGGCAAATAAATTGATCTAACAATTTTCATAAGATACAGTTAATTTTTCAATATATTATGATAGTATATTTCATATGTTGTGATCTCAATATGTTGGCAGCTTTAAAGACATTAAAAAAAAACACAATTGTTTCCAGTTACTCCAAAATGTGTACACATCCCATATAAAAAATATACATTCCCTATACACTGTTTAAAGAAACATGTCAAAACCGTGAATATATAGAAATGGAAAGATAAGAGAATGAAAAAACAGAAAAATTATGAAAGATTTTTTTTTCTTCCTATCTCAAGGGCCCTTGTTTAGTTCCATAGGAATTAATATTAACACTTCTACATATTTTCACTGTTATATACAAATAATGTAACTCTTAAATGATTGCTTTGGTGGAATAAGCCAGGTACAATAGTGAGACTACTATCTGTTCAGCTAATAAATCGGTATTTACACAAAGGATGGGGATTCAGATATTCACTTTATAAGAAAAAGGTCAGACAATCCTATAGATTATATTGTTGTCAATCCTAGGTGATACGCTGGGTATCGAACATGTGACAAGATTGGGTCCTCTTACTCTATATGAGAACAGAATGCAACCTATCAATTATGCTGCCCTACACATCAAGGATGGGCTATATATAGTCAAGAGCTAGTGATGAATGCTTACTTGGGGATTAAACTCTTCTCGTTGACCAACAAAAAATGGCTTTAAGATATGCGAGGTAATGCAACGGAAAGTTCTGCAATTTGAAAAGTAAAATTTACTAATCATGAACCATTGCTGGAGATGGAGTTACACTTTGTAGGTAGCAAAAATATATCTAAATCACTTACTTATGTTCAATCACGAGGATTTACCCAAAGATCTCTGCGAGTGCCGAATGTGCACTACACTGGGGAGACAGTCAGTCTCTAAGGCAATGATACTTCCTAGTACTGGAAATAAAACAAAAAATATATACAACGTTACTAATCAATACGTCGCATATGTGGTCAAAAACTTCCAATAAGAAAGACCATAATGTGAGGCATTTACCTTGATTTATTCATATTAATTCAGTCTATCGTTATCCAACAGAATAGCTTTAAATTATGTGACGTACTGCTGCGCAGAAAGTTCTGTAATTAGAAATGCAACATGCATGAATTATAAACTATTAACATAGATCGACTTACAATGTTTAAAAGGCAGAAAGATATATATCTAAGATGCTTACTTATGTTCAATAGCGAGGGTTTTCCCAAAGATAACTACGAGTGCCATATATGGCCTCCACTGGGGAGCTATTCAGTATCGAAGACAATGATATTTCGGAATACTGGGAATATAACCAAAAATATATACAGCGTCACTAATCAATACGTTGTGTATAAGCCTTGGTCAATAGCTTTCAATGACAAAGTCCTTTTGAAGTTTCTTTACCTTAATTTCTACGTATCAATACAGTCCGTGGGATCTGCGGTTCACTGCTCAAATCTAAATCGCTACCACAGAGTTGGCGGGAATACCTGCTTTATTTAAAGCCCTGCGTAAATGCACGTTATTTAAATTTAAAATAGATAATGAACATTGAGAGCGGACTAGTGAGACATCAAGTGGTCGCCATCTTTTAGTAGGCAAATCGATAGTTTGTGTATGCCCTATACGTGCCCATTATTTCATTCAGAGCCAATTTGTGTAGGTCGATAGCAAGCTAGAGAGACGATGAATAGTTGCCATCTTTAATGGGCAAGGTTCATAATTAGTATATGCTATATAATTCCCTTCATTTATAAATAGTGTTATATTTACAAAAAAACTGGTTTAATAATTTTGATTTTTTCCGATAGTAAACTAAGCCCAACCATGCATTCAATTGAATTGGCCATCTGCACAGATGTTGCAATGGAAATCACTTTTTAATTATGGCGCAACAAGGCGCATTTTGTACGCCGCTGGTGCGTCACAAAAAGTGACGCACCGGCAGCGCAAAACTGACGCAAGGCCTCATAAATAAGGGCCTAGGTGTCTGACAACGCTTCAATTTTAGCATTCACTTTACATATATTTTTTGCACTGCTTTACTTTTCCCATACACTTCATAAATAACACCTGCTGACATCTGTATTATCGAACCTTGAAAACATCATTGGGCTCCTCCATCATTAGGGTGGAGTGTTAGCCCTGTTAAAGGAGACCCAGATGATGAAGCATGTCACCTGGAATGGTGATGGGAATCCATACAAATTTGTTGTATTTTTGAGGCGTCTTGGTTTGGGTTTTTTCATGTGTTGCCTTTTTTCTGAGACTACGGGCTATATAGTGTGTTTTAGCTTTCAGTTCGTGGGGCTGCATATCCTGTTTAGTCTTTAAACTCCAGGCCTCCGACCCTAATCAAATATTTAGTGTATTCTCTCTTCTGTTTTTTATTCATACCTATTCATTAGTATTGACAGTAGTATAACAGACGGCCATCTAAAAGGCAACTAAGTTCTATTTACAGGTACCGTTGCTAGATGGACCATTTGTGAAGCTCATGCTTAGATAATCGCATTTTCCTATGGAATATCTTGGTTCAATCCCTTATTTACAGTGTCTGATAAAAAAATCCAATAAACTTCACGTTTCTTTCTAATACTATCTTGACATTGTCCTTCTTTCAGTAATAAACCAGCGTATGTCATCGGCTGTGTGATTATTCTCTATATATTGCAATACCATGGGCGAAACTAACTTTTTGGTACGAATTGTCGACCTATGTTCAGTAAGTCTGACACCAAAGGTACGTGATGTTTCGCCCACGTATCCTTTATTACAAGGGCAGATAAACAGGTATATTATGTTTTTAGTTTTACAATTAGTTATTCCTTTTGATGTGATTATTTGTCCATTAAAGTTGATTTTGTTCGATTCCAAGGCTAACGGGCAAATTTTACATATACCACATTTAAAGTTGCCTTCAATTGGTAGCATGCTCTCAACACTTCTCTGTGTTGGCTCTTTTTTGGTTGACATGCGGGATCTAACAACCAGATCTTTAACATTTTTATTCTTATGATATGCGAACAACGGTTTCTGCAATATATCTGTAAATGTATTGTTAATGTTGAGTAAATGCCAATTAGAACAGATTATTTGGCAAACTTTTCCATTCATCACAGAATGACGTGTGACGAAAACTAGTTTGCCTTCATGTTTTGGAATGGAATTCTGTAACAAATGTTGCTGGTTATATAATCTAGCCCGTTTGTATGATTGTCTGACTAGTCTCTGCGGATACCCTCTATTGAGAAATGTCTTCGTCATATCTATGGGTCTCAGATCAAAGTCTTCCAATTTTGTACAATTGCGTCTAAGGCATAAGAATTGCCCAAACGGGATACTTTTTTTTTGCATTGTGGGGTGAAAGCTTTTATAATGTAAAAGTGTGTTACGTGCAGTAGATTTAGTGAATAAATCCACTATCAATTTCCCCTCCCATGTTTGATTAATATGTCAAGGAATTCAATTTTCATATTATCTGACTTGGAGGTGAACTTTAATTTGGAATCACAGAAGTTTAACCATGACAAAAACACGTCGAAAATGTCTGTTATCATCCCATATGAACACAATGTCATCTATATGGCGTGACCAATGAAAAACGGACTCATGAAAAGGGGCCACTTTATTAAAAATTAATTGTTGTTCAAAATAGGCTACATAGATATTTGCTATTGTAGGGGCACAAGATGCGCCCATACTCACGCCTTGACCTGTTTGTATAGCTCACCCTCGAATTCAAATATATTCTCTTCAACAATTATTCGTAGGCAGTCAATGAAGTGTGGCTCACTGGTTAGAGCGGCAGACTCTGAAGCAGAGATCAGGCCCGGGACCAGGGTTCAAGTCCCGACGCGGCAGGGTCTTGGGCTCAATGTCCGCGGACTTGATAATTCTCGCCTCGGTGCCTACTCTAATCATGGGTCCCACGCTGCAACTCTGGGCAATAGCTTGCTTAATCTCCACAACGGCCCCTACAACACTGGGATGCCTGGCTTCACCTTGGGGCTGCCCAGGAGGGGCATCTCACAGGGAGAGCCAGGAAGGGTTCCACAGCGTTATTCAGCGCTGGGACGCCCCGTTGGGGTAGCTGTGCGCTTTACAAAATACACTGCATGATAAAATTTACATTACAGTCGATGTTCATGAGTTCTATGAACCATTGTACTGCAGACAATGCTCCATCACAGGGTATATTGCTATTTAGATTTTCTATGTCTAAAGAAACAAGCCACTGCCAATTGGGATTAAAAGATGTTCCTTCCAGTAGATGAATTATGTGACGTGTATCTTGTACATGTCCTGGAATATCTCAGACATAAGGGAGAAGAATTGCATCATGATATTTTGATATAGGTTCTGTGACAGACCCTATTGTTGTGACAATAGGTCTGAAAAGGGGATCTTGTTCATCCTTATGGTTCTTGGGGGTACCATACAGGCTAGCCAGCCTGGGATGATCTATGTTCATGTTTTCAAACTCTTTTTCACAGCTATAACCGCTTCTTAAGGCTTTAGTTGTTAATCTATGTATTTTGTTTTTTGTCTTCTCAGTAGGATTTTTTGTTATTTTCATATAGAACCTACTGTCACTCAGCATTTCTTCAATTTTAATGACAAAGGTTGTGGTATCCAGTATGGCTATTGCACCACCCTTATCACAACTTTTAATTGTGATTTCTGGGGAACTTTTAAGTTTCATCAGGGCTTTATGTTCTTCCATACTTATATTAAATGGAGTGCTCGGCACATATTTAGTGGCAGCTAATAGCTTCTTATAGACCACTTGTTCTAATATTTTAATTTCTTGGGCAACCTGATCAATAGAAGGTATAAAAGATAATTTAGGCTCCAATCCAGATTTGTTAGTATCATCAGAGTTAATTTCGGTTTTCGCGAAAAAGCATTTCAATCAAATTTTCCGAAAAAATAACATTAAGTCATTGAACAGCTCAAACCTGTTCAATTCAGAATGGGGTACATATGTTAATCCTTTCGATAGGAGATAACTAGTTGCTTCATTTAGATTAATAGTACTCAGACTAAAAATAGGAATATCCTTCATTCCCTCCAATAGGGGGCATTGCGGGTTTCGAGATATTGATTCTGATTGACTGGTTGATGTCCCCGGAACTGAGTTTGATATTGTGCACAGGGCTGATATTGTGGTCAAGGTTGGTATTGTTGTTGGTATTGGGGTTGGTAATGAGGTCACCAATTTCCCCTGGTCTGATTGCGTCTCCCTAAAAAAGGTTGGCGATATCCCTGATTAGGGCGTGAATTATATCTAATACCTCTGTTTTCAGTCATCATGAATGTTCCTTCATTGTCAGAGGCTGACGTATCAGAAAAAGTAGCAACCTTTTTATTGTATGATCTCCTTGTCTGTTGGTGAGGATATTGGTCTTGATATGATGTATCGGATTGTGAATAATAACCCTCTGAGAGTTATGGATAGATGTTTTCCTTGCAAAAGTACCTTATGTCTTTTTTCAATGTATCAGTTTTACGTTTAAATAGATAATCGGTATATGAATTCAATTCCATATCTAATTCTTCAAGTTTATTCTTGGCGTCATCCACAGCTGTGGAGCTTTTTATTTTGCTTTCCAATTCTAGACTTTCATTCAACAGCTGTGAGAGCATTTCCTTAGCCGTTTCTACTATTAGCATCATAAGGTCCCTCGAGCACCTATTCGCAATCATGGACCACTTTTCTAAAAATTCCTTAATCTGGACGAATAGAACTGAAATGTTTTTGATTAGTAAACCTTGTGGAATAATTCCAGCTCGTATATATTCGAGCATAAATTGCCTGTGCAATTCTATTTGTTTAGTCATTTTCTTGAGTGACATTAGTTCAAATAGTTCTTCATTTTTCATCAGGATTAACTGTTGTTCTACTGTCAAAGTTGGTGGATGATCCTACCAAGCAGACAAAGTCGGCATCCGTAAACACGAAAGTTTTAAGATTAGCCATATCAATTACTGAATGAAGTGTTGTTATTTTAAGAAAATAAGTTTACTTAGGCAAAACCAAATGGACTATGGCTAAAGAACAGGGCCAGACAGAAAATAGAAGAAGGGCAGTGATATCATAAGTACATACATGTAGAAAATATACTGCCATGTAGTAAACCCACAACTGTGTAACATACAACCTTCATGTGTAAATTCATATAATGTGATGTGATTGATAATTCTCTAAAGCAAGATATTGCTCAAAGGACAAAACATCCCCTTATAGACAGGCTATGAGAACTATATTCTTTGTAAAAAGGGGACCCCTACCAAACAATTGCGCTCGCTATACGTAGGGACATTTAGCCTGGTGGCTAGTTACAGCTATGCCTCCTTTCACACCGAGTAAGTCTCATCATGCTTTGTAAATGTAAAAAAATTGATACTTGTATAGCGCACTTTCACCCGCAAGGGTCTCAAGGCGCTTGTACGAATACCGCTGTGGAACCCATCCTGGCTTTCCCTGTGAAGCGTCCACTCCTGGGGACCCCCAAGGTGGAGGCCAGGCATCCTTAGCATTGTGGGGGCTGTTGTGAAGATTAAGCAAGCTATTGCCCGGAGTTGCAGAGTGGGACTCCATGATTGGAATAGGCACCGAGGCGAGAATTATCAGGTCAGTGGAATTTTGAGCCCAAGACTTTGTTTGGCATAACTCACTATCTTCTGTATCCTCTCTTGACAGTGAGTCGTATTGTGCCTCTGCAATGCTGTGCCATCCTGTATCTCAGAGAGTCCAGTTCAGGTATTATAAAACCATCCTGCTGGAAACGAGTGTCTCACCATCTCTCTAATACCTCACCTCCTCTGCCCTTTTGAAACAGGTGTGCTCTACTCTCCTGGAGAGTAGGAGAGGAAGTGGGACCACCTCTAAAGGAAGATTGTGGGATTAAGTTTGCTATCCTTCGAGCCACACTACAAGGGCCACAACAGTATTTGTATGTATGTGTTTGCACGCTCCATATTAGTACATCTGCGTTGAAATAAATGTTGATATAATAAGTAATATACTCTGTATATTTTAGTAAACATTAAAAAACACAGCTTAGGTATTTTAATTAATATTTTGTTTATATTAACATGTGTATATTGAAACAGTTCAGCAGATATTCTCAAAGCCATTCTTTGGATTACACTATTTGAACGTAATCATACCAAACTAAAAATTGACAAGACTGCACAAGATAAAGCAAACATTGCAGGTTTACAACAAGCTGGTGTATTGTTCTGCTGTCCAAATATCGGTTTTGCACACCTAAAAAAGATAGCTTGTAAACATTGTACTTTGACTTCTATTTAAAGATGATACTTTGACAACTCTTTAAAACTTACTATACTTAAACAAGCATTGGCAAAGCCAACAGGTCTTGCTTTTGAAAGGCTTCAGCTGAAATGTTGTCTTTGCTAATGCTTGCATATGATGCTGTATAATGCTGAAAACCATCAGCAAAAACAAACAAAAAACAGCCCCAGTATGATGTGTTTGTGCAAATAGTTCATCCTGCATGCTCATATTTGTATCACTGCATAATTTCACAGCTTTTTAACTTTTAATTTACCCTTACCAGACGGAGGATGTACAACATGGAACGGTAACTTAACAAAATAGGAGGATGTACAACATGGAGTGGTAATTTAACAAAATAAAAGGTGTACAACAGTGCATGATCGAGAAAAGGGGAGCATGATAGCAAATCGTAGCTGGCCACGCCGAAAAATAAAAATAAACAAATTACAAAACAAAATGAAGACAAATGTGTGCGGGGAGCAAGGGAGATGCTGGGGATAGACCAACTCAATGTGGCTGAGGGGCTGCGAGGAATAGTGGAGCAAGGAGGGTGCTAAGCAACAAGCCACCAAGAAAGGGGAGTGGGGGGAGAAACAGAGAAGCAAAACATTTTTTTGAAAGCTGATTTAATAAGAGAAGCAGCAAAAGGAGGAGAGAGCAAGAAAACAAATGCACTCCTATGGATTGCTGAAAGAAAAACAAAAATGTAGACCTGTGAATATATTGTGAGTTGGGTTTGTAAGGAGCACTCCGTGGTAAACTGGTTTTTGTATTGTAATCTATTGGTGCTGCGATTTTTTAGGATCGTCACTCCTAGTAGTCAATAAATGGTTATGATGGGTTATGGTGCCCACCTAATCGCGCACTGTTCTCTTGGTGCTCCGCACCTTGAAAGTTTAAGTTTTTGTTTGCACACTGTAAACCAACTATTTATCTTGTGTTATCAATTTGACTTTTAATCATATTTTTCTTTTTAGCATTTCATTTTGTTATTCACAGTATTCATAACAACATGCTTTTGAACTCATTATTTGATACATATCACATTAGTTTCAATACATTTCAACATTGTTCATGATTCATATAAACAATTTTCCGTAGTTTAGCCCAATGCATATCGGCACCATTTTGGCGCCTTCATCAGGGGCAGTTCTGCAAAAGTAAAGATACATGGTGTGAGTGATTTATGTTTCATTGTAACTGGGGGTTCACATGAGTTTTTAATGTGTAAGTTTGCATACCTGGATATACCTGTTATGTGACGTGTATGTGCGAGGATCCACCTCAAACGCAACAAATCTGTTGAAACGAAATACAGACACAACTTTAGCTTACTCTACCATAAGTTATTGAAACCTAATTGACCTCTCATAGATTGACGACATACCTTCTGCTCTTTGCCGTTGAATTCTGAAACAACAAATGTAAGCAACCTTAAAACCCTGCTTTCATCACCAGTAATCACTAGAAAAGTCTCGAAAATCTCCACACTATACCTTATCTTCTCTTTGTAACTGGCGTCTAAAGAAACCAAAATAGAAAAATAAGTTGCCACTCGATTACTAACTCGTATGGAGTTATCCACTAATGCTGACCATATTTTACTTGCTACTCGTACCTGTATATCCTTAATAATCTCCTTCAACAAAAACCGTAGCCCTGCGCTTGCTTCCGTGACACCTCCGCTCCCGATTCAAAAGTTATATCAACTCCACGAACTCCGTGGATGTTGCGTAGTTTAGAGACGAAAAGCGGACTTACCAATAGCCTTAGTATTATCAGCGATTCTTACGAGGTGCCATGTTAGAATGGTGAAAGCCCCATCATTATAAATGCGGTTACTAACGCGACTTGCTAGTTAAACTGAAAAACGTTGAATGATAACCAAATATTCGCACTGCCTCGAAGTTCTATGCTTCGAGTCTGCTCTTACTGATTTCCTTAATCTGTTGTGTGCGAGTGCCTGCCTAGTCTGCAACGTCACCCTTGTTGTTTACCCGATGTGTTCAGCCATATTGAATCTTTGTTAGTGGATGCGTCTGAGTTATTGAAGTGGAGCCTTATGTTGTTTGGTGCATTCTTGCAATAAATATCATATTTCGAACCTGGTGATAAACATACAATTTAACATTGACTTGCATATTGTTGCAACTGATTTTCACATTGTCATCTAACTGTGCAATTAAGATAACATTGTACACTTATTTCTGTTATGTGAATGACGTATCATTCAATCTACTTATGACTAATTGGCCTTTTATTCTTTTATGCTCGCTAAAGGTAGCATGCTAAATCGTATTTGTCATTGAGACCTGTCGGTACCATCGTATTAAGATATTTGATCCAAAACAGCTCCCGCTGCAACAGTTATTGGTGGATGTTGATTCCTGGTTTTGTGTGTACCTGTTCTAGAACTAAGAATCTGAGCTGAGAAATGCTGTGCTTTTCTTGTCTCCAATGTTGTACTAGTGGCGAAGTTAGATTGTCATTGCGGATCCGGCTTTTATGTTCCGTTATTCTGACTTTTATTTTCTGTTCCGTTTTGCCAATGTACATTTTGCCGCATGGGCATTTGATGCCTTACACAACATTCTGCGCATTACAGTCACTGGTGTGTTTCAATTGTATCTGTTTTCCTGAAGTCGGATGGGTACAAAAATTGCCTGTTATTACATTGTTGCAATTTATGCAGTTGAGACAACGGATTGTTCCTTTGTTTATTGATGTTGACGGCGGTAGAGGTCTATGTTTTAGTCTCTCTTTTAAATTCAATCCTCTGGTATATGCATGTAATGGAGGTTCTTTGAATAATCCATTGAAATCTCGCTCCATGGATAATAGTTCCCATCTTTTATTGATAATGTTTTTAATTTTTTGTGATTGAGTTGTGTATTTGGTTACAAATACCATTCTGTCTTGTTGAGTTTTAGTCCGCGGTTTCAGCAGTTCTGCTCTGTTCATTAGTGAAACCTTGTGTATTTGCTCCTGTAGTGTCGCTGATGGATACCCTCTGTCCTCATATTTTTGCACTTGCTTTGCCAAGGTGTTTTCACATGTCTGTGTGTCTGAACAGATGCGTTTAATCCGGATGAATTGTGATAATGGGAGATTCCTAATTAAACTCTTAGGATGAAAGCTCGTATAACTGAGTGCATTGTTTCGATCTGTAGGTTTTGTGTACAGTTCAGTTTCAAATCCACTATCTGTTTTTATGATTCTCACGTCTAAAAAGTTGATGACATCCTTATTTATCTTGTGTGTAAATTGAATTCTCGCATCAGCTTGATTAAGAGTTCTGATTACCCGTTCCAATGATTCCTGAGTATCGTCCCAAATCAAAAAAATGTTGTCGATGAATCGACAATATAATTTCACGTTTCACAGGGAACTATTATCCATGGAGCGAGATTTCAATGGATTATTCAAAGAACCTCCATTACATGCATATACCAGAGGATTGAATTTAAAAGAGAGACTAAAACATAGACCTCTACCGCCGTCAACATCAATAAACAAAGGAACAATCCGTTGTCTCAACTGCATAAATGGCAACAATGTAATAACAGGCAATTTTTGTACCCATCCGACTTCAGGAAAACAAATACAATTGAAACACACCAGTGACTGTAATGCGCAGAATGTTGTGTATGGCATCAAATGCCCATGCGGCAAAATGTGCATTGGCAAAACGGAACGGAAAATAAAAGTCAGAATAATGGAACATAAAAGCCGGATCCGCAATGACAATCTAACTTCGCCACTAGTACAACATTGGAGACAAGAAAAACACAGCATTTCTCAGCTCAGATTCTTAGTTCTAGAACAGGTACACACAAAACCTGGAATCAACATCCACCAAAAACTGTTGCAGCGAGAGCTGTTTTGGATCAAATATCTTAATACGATGGTACCGACAGGTCTCAATGACAAATACGATTTAGCATGCTACCTTTAGAGAGCATAAAAGAATAAAAGGCCAATTAGTCAAAGGTAGATTGAATGATACGTCATTCACATAACAGAAATAAGTGTACAATGTTATCTTAATTGCACAGTTAGATGACAATGTGAAAATCAGTTGCAACAATATGCAAGTCAATGTTAAATTGTATGTTTATCACCAGGTTCGAAATATGATATTTATTGCAAGAATGCACCAACCAACATAAGCCTCCACTTCAATAACACAGACGCATCCACTAACAAAGATTCAATATGGCTGAACACATCGGGTAAACAACAAGGGTGACGTTGCAGACTAGGCAGGCACTCGCACACAACAGAGTAAGGAAATCAGTAAGAGCAGACTCGAAGCATAGAACTTCGAGGCAGTGCGAATATTTGGTTATCATTCAACGTTTTTCAGTTTAACTAGCAAGTCGCGTTAGTAACCGCATTTATAATGATGAGGCTTTCACCATTCTAACATGGCGCCTAGTAAGAATCGCTGATAATACCAAGGCTATTGGTAAGTCCGCTTTTCGTCTCTAAACTACGAAACATCCACGGAGTTCGCGGAGTTGATATAACTTTTGAATCGGGAGCGGAGGTGTCACGGAAGCAAGCGCAGGGCTACGGTTTTTGTTGAAGGAGATAATTAAGGATATACAGGTACGAGTAGCAAGTAAAATATGGTCAGCATTAGTGGATAACTCCATACGAGTTAGTAATCGAGTGGCAACTTATTTTTCTATTTTGGTTTCTTTAGATGCCAGTTACAAAGGGAAGATAAGGTATAGTGTGGAGATTTTCGAGACTTTTCTAGTGATTACTAGCGATGAAAGCAGGGTTTTAAGGTTGCTTACATTTGTTGTTTCAGAATTCAACGGCAAAGATCAGAAGGTATGTCGTCAATCTATGAGAGGTCAATTAGGTTTCAATAACTTATGGTAGAGCAAGCTAACGTTGTGTCTGTATTTCGTTTCAACAGATTTGTTGCGTTTGAGGTGGATCCTCGCACATACACGTCACATAACAGGTATATCCAGGTATGCAAACTTACACATTAAAAACTCACGTTAACCCCCAGTTACAATGAAACATAAATCACTCACACCATGTATCTTTACTTTTGCAGAACTGCCCCTGATGAAGGCGCCAAAATGCTGCCGAAATGCATTGGGCTCAACTACGGAAAATTGTTTATATGAATCATGAACAATGTTGAAATGTATTGAAACTAATGTGATATGTATCAAATAATGAGTTCAAAAGCATATTGTTATGAATACTGTGAATAACAAAATGAAATGCTAAAAAGAAAAATATGATTAAAAGTCAAATTGATAACACAAGATAAATAGTTGGTTTACAGTGTGCAAACAAAAACTTAAACTTTCAAGGTGCGGAGCACCAAGTGAACAGTGCGCGATTAGGTGGGCACCATAACCCATCATAACCATTTATTGACTACTAGGAGTGACGATCCTAAAAAATCGCAGCACCAATAGATTACAATACAAAAACCAGTTTACCACGGAGTGCTCCTTACAAACCCAACTCACAATATTTACAAAACAGTCAATTCTGTGAGGAGGCACCCAAAGAATTAAAAGATGCAGTTTGAAACAATAACAGCCATAACGGACAACAGGGCCAATACATTGGCCTATACCAATGAACAGGCAGACCAAATCTATTCGCTAATAAAGGAAGTAAGAAACATGGATGCACATGGGGGTTCCATAAGTCAACAACTCAAACAGCTGGAATATTTAACTCGACGTCAAGTTAACCAAAGGATGCACACCTCAACACTGATTCAATACCACAGAGCCAAGCGCATTCCTAGAGGGTTACGTTTATCCATAAAACCAAT
The DNA here is from genome assembly GCF_964263255.1 of Lissotriton vulgaris. Lineage (NCBI taxonomy): Eukaryota > Metazoa > Chordata > Amphibia > Caudata > Salamandridae > Lissotriton > Lissotriton vulgaris. Next base: position 1,223,104,358 of record NC_141693.1, read on the forward strand.
GCTATTTTGTTTTAATCTCAATTCAAAGTTCATGGACAAGTGGTATAGTATATTGAATAAATGTTCATTAGATCTAATACTGCTTATAATTGAAGAACTAGCCAAAACAATCCGAGATCTAGAGGATGAGATTTACACTCTCAAAACAGAATTAGAAACAAGAATGGAAGTTGATACCTGGAAGATCAGTCTGGAGGGCATCAATTTGAAATTGGAAAAATATGAGAAGGAGTTGCAAGAGGGAAAGTTACTTAAATACAAATGCTACACAATAGATTATAAGCTCAATGAAGTTTATACATGGGCCAACATCTATGCCCGGCGACAGTTTGTTCCAAAGAAAACAACACCAACTACACATTCGTCAGAAGAGAGTCTGGTAACGGACAAGGAAACATCGATCCAAAGAGGACTCATAAGAACAACACAAGAAGGAGAAGTATTGTCTACTGACAGTAGCCAGCAAGCAACAACAAGTAGAGACTTAGCTTTTTTGTCACGGGAACGGGATCAAGGGCAACCACCAACACCGCAAACGGAAACACCAACAGCAAGCGGAAAACAAGGCGAGGAAGTGGCAGGCAAAGCACTAGGGAGCGGACGGACAGTAGTCTAATTATCAACATCTCTTCAACAACACTAACAAAACAACAAACAATGACTTTAAACAAAGGTCTTTCATTTGTACCAACCACAGCAACAAACGAACTGGAAACAGAGGGTGCTTTCTTTAAGTTCATGAGAACATTAAAACTTAGACATTATTTTGAAAACGTGGTGGAACCGACAAACAACAGGGTTGAGCACACGGAGAAACAGTTCAAACCAAAAAGTGTATACCAGGCCCCAGTGTCACATAAGATGTTAGACACATTCGAAATAATGGTAAAAAATGATCTCAAAGCTTTAAACTACAAAAAAATACGACACAACAATCTGACCAAGACTGAACAAAACATCATAAACAACTTGGCAAATGACGAAACATTAACCATTCAACCGGCAGATAAGGGCGGTGCCCTAGTAATAATGGACACGCATTATTATGAAAATAAAGTAGATGAACACGTGTCAAACACAGATACTTACTTACCGTTACCATCAGACCCTACTACAATGCTTCAAACCATGCTAAACGGAATATTACAAACAGCTAAAATGAATGAAAGTGTTGATGACCAAACAGTGGCATACCTCACAGAAAAAAATCCAAGACGGCCACAATTATACATGATACCCAAGATCCATAAACATCCAACCAACCCACCATTTAGACCTATTGTCTCGTGGTGTGGGTCAATCTTTGACCCCCTCGGACAATACATCGACTACTACTTGCAGAAATTTGTACAACAGTGGGGATCTTACATAAAGGATACAACAGATTTCTTGAACAAACTCACATAGATACAGGATGGTTTCCAAAATCATTGGATTATGTGCACCATAGACGTGGTGGCACTTTACACCTCTATACCACACGTAGCAGGATTGGAATCCGCAGAATGGGCATTGCTCAAATTGGAAGATGTACCCACTAACAAAAAATGTTTTGTATTACAGTTGCTCAAGTTCTGCCTTTACAATAGTTACTTTGTATGGAAAAACAAATATCATGCACAACTTAACGGACCTTCCATGGGCTTTGCAGGGGCCCCAGCTTACGCAAATACATTCATGGCCCAATTCGAGGCACAGAACTTAATGAGTTTGAAAGATTGGCCACATGTGAAATTATATTGTCGATTCATCAACGACATTTTTTTGATTTGAGACGATACTCAGGAATCATTGGAACGGGTAATCAGAACTCTTAATCAAGCTGATGCGAGAATTCAATTTACACACAAGATAAATAAGGATGTCATCGACTTTTTAGACGTGAGAATCATAAAAATAGATAGTGGATTTGAAACTGAACTGTACACAAAACCTACAGATCGAAACAATGCACTCAGTATACGAGCTTTCATCCTAAGAGTTTAATTAGGAATCTCCCATTATCACAATTCATCCGGATTAAACGCATCTGTTCAGACACACGGATATGTGAAAACACCTTGGCAAAGCAAGTGCAAAAATATGAGGACAGAGGGTATCCATCAGCGACACTACAGGAGCAAATACACAAGGTTTCACTAAAGAACAGAGCAGAACTGCTGAAACCGCGGACTAAAACTCAACAAGACAGAATGGTATTTGTAACCAAATACACAACTCAATCACAAAAAATTAAAAACATTATCAATAAAAGATGGAAACTATTATCCATGGAGCAAGATTTCAATGGATTATTCAAAGAACCTCCATTACATGCATATACCAGAGGATTGAATTTAAAAGAGAGACTAAAACATAGACCTCTACCGCCGTCAACATCAATAAACAAAGGAACAATCCATTGTCTCAACTGCATAAATTGCAACAATGTAATAACAGGCAATTTTTGTACCCATCCGACTTCAGGAAAACAGATACAATTGAAACACACCAGTGACTGTAATGCGCAGAATGTTGTGTATGGCATCAAATGCCCATGCGGCAAAATGTACATTGGCAAAACGGAACAGAAAATAAAAGTCAGAATAACGGAACATAAAAGCCGGATCCGCAATGACAATCTAATTTCGCCACTAGTACAACATTGGAGACAAGAAAAACACAGCATTTCTCAGCTCAGATTCTTAGTTCTAGAACAGGTACACACAAAACCAGGATTCAACATCCACCAAAAACTGTTGCAGCGAGAGCTGTTTTGGATCAAATATCTTAATACGATGGTACCGACAGGTCTCAATGACAAATACGATTTAGCATGCTACCTTTAGCGAGCATAAAAGAATAAAAGGCCAATTAGTCATAAGTAGATTGAATGATACGTCATTCACATAACAGAAATAAGTGTACAATGTTATCTTAATTGCACAGTTAGATGACAATGTGAAAATCAGTTGCAACAATATGCAAGTCAATGTTAAATTGTATGTTTATCACCAGGTTCGAAATATGATATTTATTGCAAGAATGCACCAAACAACATAAGGCTCCACTTCAATAACACAGACGCATCCACTAACAAAGATTCAATATGGCTGAACACATCGGGTAAACAACAAGGGTGACGTTGCAGACTAGGCAGGCACTCGTACACAACAGAGTAAGGAAATCATTCACCGTTTTTCAGTTTAACTAGCAAGTCGCGTTAGTAACCGCATTTCTAATGATGAGGCTTTCACCATTCTAACATGGCGCCTAGTAAGAATCGCTGATAATACCAAGGCTATTGGTAAGTCCGCTTTTCGTCTCTAAACTACGCAACATCCACGGAGTTCGCGGAGTTGATATAACTTTTGAATCGGGAGCGGAGGTGTCACAGAAGCAAGCGCAGGGCTACGGTTTTTGTTGAAGGAGATAACTAAGGATTACAGGTACGAGTAGCAAGTAAAATATGGTCAGCATTAGTGGATAACTCCATACGAGTTAGTAATCGAGTGGCAACTTATTTTTCTATTTTGGTTTCTTTAGACGCCAGTTACAAAGCGAAGATAAGGTATAGTGTGGACATTTTCGAGACTTTTCTAGTGATTACTGGTGATGAAAGCAGGGTTTTAAGGTTGCTTACATTTGTTGTTTCAGAATTCAACGGCAAAGAGCAGAAGGTATGTCGTCAATCTATGAGAGGTCAATTAGCTTTCAATAACTTATGGTAGAGCAAGCTAAAGTTGTGTCTGTATTTCGTTTCAACAGATTTGTTGCGTTTGAGGTGGATCCTCGACATACACGTCACATAACAGGTATATCCAGGTATGCAAACTTACACTTTAAAAACTCACGTGAACCCCCAGTTACAATGAAACATAAATCACTCACACCATGTATCTTTACTTTTGCAGAACTGCCCCTGATGAGGCGCCAAAATGGTGCCGAAATGCATTGTGCTCAACTACGGAAAATTGTTTATATGAATCATGAACAATGTTGAAATGTATTGAAACTAATGTGATATGTATCAAATAATGAGTTCAAAAGCATGTTGTTATGAATACTGTGAATAACAAAATGAAATGCTAAAAAGAAAAATATGATTAAAAGTCAAATTGATAACACAAGATAAATAGTTGGTTTACAGTGTGCAAACAAAAACTTAAACTTTCAAGGTGCGGAGCACCAAGTGAACAGTGCGCGATTAGACCTGTGAATATAAGCATTGGAAGGCTGCAACTTTTTGTTGCATATGCATCTTCTGTTTTGTTATCGTGCTTGCATGCATGCTTTGGCCTTGTTGTGTTTTCCTTTAAATCCCTTGGCTCATGGCACGATCACGATGTTCTAGAATAGAGCTTCTGATCGGGTCTGTAAGCCGAGATTGTCAGTTTCCTGTAGCCTGCCGATGCTGGAAGAGTTGTAACCAGTGGTGCTTCCTTTCATGAGATTAAACTTCTTTTTCTCTACAAATTGCTTGCGCCTCCTACTTAACAATTTGGCGACGAGTTGGAGGAAGCACCACATTCACGAACCCTGCTCGTGGATTGTTTAATCTACTTTCGGATTTTTGGGGAATTTATTGGCTTTCCAATCTCTTCTTACAGACTCCGCGTTGTCATCGTATTTATTTGTTTTACTCTCAGAGTTCAGACAATGTCTACTTTCAAAGTTTAATTTGTTTTTGGAAATCTTATTTGGTGGATTTCCTTGGATTACTTTATTACTACTTCTGCCTTCAGATATTCCATCGGATATAATTCTGGGAGTACCTGTGTTACACTGGAGTTTGTCCTTTGGAGCGTGTATTCTGCACTGTCTCGTTTATTTTTTGTCATCTTGTGGATCAAGAAGCATCTCTCTTCACCATTCGCTGCCATTGTTATTCTTCAAAACAAGTGAACGTTCCACTTACCGGATCCTTGGCGTTGTCACCTCGAATTCTGGACACCATTCTTTCCTCCGTGGAATGTAAGTTTGGTACTTTACAAGAGGACTTAATTAGAGGTCAGGTCGTTATGCATGACAAGAACTCTACCATTCAGGAGAGACTATGCATTAATGATGACAACAACCTAGAAAGTATTTTGGCTATTGTAAGGAAGTCAGAAATGTCTTGTGGGAGTGCAAAACAGGTCAAGGGTGATGTTAGCAGTAGTAACAATGAAACTGTTGCCAAAGTGAACGCTAAACATGCCGTCAAAGGAGAAGACTTTAAAAAAAGAAACAATTTAGGGCCCGATGTAGGTAATTTTAAAATTCCGAATTCTTAATACCGAATTTTACCGATTGGCTATTAAGAAATCAGTATTTCAGATGTAGGTAAGAATTCCGTATTTTTTACTGAATCCTTAATATTCCTTATTACCGAATCGGTAATTTGATTCAGTAATAAGGAATACCTACCCATTCAATCCTATGGGCTTGGAGGCCCATACGAATGAATGTGAAGACATTCAGTATTACCAATTCGGTTTTACCGAATCGGTAATACTGGGAGGTATTTCAAGGGTGCCAGGGTGTCCAAAGGACACCCTGTTGCACCCCTGAAATGTGCATGTGTGCACATGTGGCACACATCCATGCCCTAAGGGCATGGATGTGTGCCACACGACACAACTAAAAAAGCAAGAAAGTGCTTTTTTGAAGGAATTCGTAATTACCACTAACTTGAAGTTGGTGGTAATTACCGATTTCTTAAGGCCCAAAATCACTCTTTTATGTGCTTTCTACATTGCATTTAAGGAATCGGTATTTGGTATTACCGATTCCTTAAATGCAAGGCCAATATGGAATCGGTATTAAGGAATCGGTATTCACCTTATTACCGATTCCTTACCTACATCAGGAATTGCTTAATACCGGTCGGTAACAGTTAAATTTACCGAATTTTAGCATTACCGACCGGTATTTAGCCACCTACATCAGGCCTACATCAGGCCCTTAATTCTTATAAAAGTAAAAATGAAGTCAACAGAGATAATTGGAGATGCTACAGATGCAATAAAAAGTCACATCTGGCAAATTATAAATTCTGTCCGGCAATTAAACAGAAATGTTCCATTTGTGGTGTCGTTGGACACTTTACAGTAGCGTGCAGAAGGAATAAAAATAA